>NC_142854.1:15020000-20020000 GCF_061612785.1 Hesperophylax consimilis | reverse complement strand
GATAAGAACAGGTTAGTAGAAGGCCGTAATACCGCAGTATTAGTGGCTGTCAGATTTTTAAACCCGCCCCCAGAATTAGGGACGTTTTACTATGGTATGGTAAGACGGAGATCGCTGATTTTGGTTGATTTGACAAATATCGATCTGTCGCGCAGTGAAAATGTAAAAAAAAACAGTAATACCCATTGGCAGTACTATCGGAGGAATATTTTAAATCGATTTACCAAACCAAATACGGAACGCATATTAAAATTGGTCAAATTTCAAAGCAATTCAAAGCTGACCGGGTCAATGACATCGCGAATGTCATCTGAAGAAACTTGAAGTTAGCAGCTAAACGCGAAATGCAAATATGACCGTGTTTTTGAGGATTGGAACAAAGTTGTGCTAGTCTAAAATCATCTTAGATGAATATTATTATGAGTAAATATTAACCAGCGCTGCATCAGCGTATTAGGGAATTTATATAAGGAAGACGGTAAGTTTTTAAGCTCCTTAAATTTTATTTATTTTTTTAAATATAACATCTATACATTTTTAGAGCTGAAACGTTTATATATGAAATTCCCTCGATAGAAAAAATTGCATGCTTTGAAAATTATTAAAAACACATTCTGTTCTGTTATTTAACATGTTACAGGCATGAAAAAAATCACAGTGTATCTTTAAATGCAACTTAGGCATTTGTGGTGAGATTTTTTCTCTAACTTCAACGAGTGGTCTTTTATTAAATATTATCACAATTTTCACTTAATTACTATCGTTTTTTTAATATAAGCGCGCTCGCTTTAACATTCTAATTTACATATCTCCCTTTCAAGTCATCTTCTTCTTCTTTTTGAACGCTTACTACGGAGCTTTAAGGCTAGTGTCAGTGAGGCCGAGCGCTGGGCGTTTGGGCTAAATGGAACATTTGTTTCCATTCAAATTTGCATGGAATGGAATTCTAGTATTATTTTTTATTCTATGGTAGAAACTTATGAATCCGGAGGTAACAGGTTCAAATTTCAAAGTGCGTAAGTAAATGTTGTTTGATTTATTTGTGTTATTTGACAATTTATTAATTTAAAATAGTATGAAGGTAGGGTAATGTCTGGGATTACAAGTGTAAGTATTATCACTATTCTACATTGAGAATGAGAGTCTTTTATAATTGATTCCTTCTAGATTACAAGAAGTTTATTATCGTAGATAATTACAATTAAAGTCTTATTGGAAACACGTGCGTTCTGTTTGAGTGTGTTGCTTATTCTGCCGGGGCATAGAAATACAAATGTGTTCCCGACCTACGATCGGCTACCCTCGGTTGCAATCGGAACCATTCGGGACCTAACAGTGCAAGCACCGCCACCTATGTATAACTCTCAAAACAATCTTAACTAGATATTAATAATAATGTTTGTTTATTTCAGCTTACCAGAGCGGTGAGTGCAATATTACTCTAAATAAATTACATGATTTTAAGTTGAAAATAAAATAAAATAAAACAAATTTAGCACTTGTACTACGGTGGCTTGAGGGAAATTCTCCATCTATGGTGTAAGCCGCGCCCTGCAACTGGGCGACGTCCTGGACAAGAGTGTTTCCGATCTCCGGTAGCGCTGACTCGTCCCGGTTACTCTGTGGCGCATAGTAACAATATCACAGAAAGAAAGAAAGCCCACCACTCAGTGCTAAATATTGCTTGAAATGGCTTTAGCTATCTTTGGTGACTAATCTAAAAGTCCTTCTCATTACCTTCAGCCTCATAACATACCCCAATTGGGGGTGCCAAAGTCTTACGGGGTCCAGACGGTTGGGAGCTGCTGGGACTCTTGAGCAGTACTCACGTAAAAAAAATAAGTAGGAAGAAACAAAGGCGGGAAACTCTGTATTGAGAAAAAAACGATTTTTGTAACTAATTCATATAATAATAAAAATTTATTTCCAAAAATAAATCAGCCTCGTAAAATATCAGTAGGTACTTAGAATAGGCCATTCGGAAGGCGTAACAACTGTTAGACATCAAAATTTATTTATGTTTTACTTTGGTAGTTAATACATATTTTTTTAAATTACTTTTATGGTTCCCAAGAGAATAAAAAAATAATAATTCCCATTAATTTCGATAACGATAGATGTTTGATGAGCAGTGCCGTATGAAGGTCTTTGGAAGTCCACGGGTATTTTCTATTCCGATATTAGGTGATCTGATGATCTCCTTGGTCGAGAGGTAAGGCTTTCGACTAGCAAGCTGGATGTCGTGGGTTCAAATCTTGGCGTGCGCAAGTAAATTTTATTTGATTAATTTGTGTTATTCCACAAATTACTCATTTAAAATAATGTATACTGTCAGTATCGCACTGGTGTCAGACCAACATTCAGAATCGAAATGGCTCTGGCCGTGTTTGGTGACCAGATCTGAATAGACAGGTAATTTCCCATCTACTTCTTCCCAACCTTCCTCTTTCCCATCTCCTTCCCGTCCCCACTACATTCAGCCTCACAACATTCCCCAATTGGGGATGCCATAGTAGTAATAATTGTGAGTAAGTATGTAAGCGTTATCATACTTAACACATTCCCTTTTAATACCCATTACAAATTATTTTGAATTCTTTATCAAAACAATGTACTACGGAATTTATAACCCCCAACAAGGTTTTCCAATAGGAGGTGTTATTTTGATATTCAATCGTAAAAGATCAATGGTTTCGTTGCTTGTGTGGCACGTAGCGCAGTCTTGTTGAAAGTAAACGTTGTCCAGATTAATACCATCCAATTTCGGCCATAAAAAATCATTAATCATCTCTCGATAGCGCAATCCATTCACCGTAACTGTTGCTCCAGCCTCATTTTCGAAAAAATAAGGTCCAATGACTCCGCCGGACCATAAACCGCACCAAAAAGTAACACGTTGAAGATAGAGAGGTTTTTCAACAATAACTCTTGGGTTTTCCGAGCCCCAGATGCGACAATTTTGCTTGTTGACGAAGCCACCGAGGTGGAAATGGGCCTCATCACTCAAAATGATTTGCATTTGATTCACTCAAGTGAATTTTAATAATTTCAATGCGTTGTTGAAGCGTGTATCGTTCCATTTTTATTTATGGCGTAGTTTCTACTTGTCAAATGTGAAAAAATGACAGCTTCAAAAGTAACATCTACCGAAATAGCGTGATATCCAAAATAACACATCTTATTGGAAAACCCTGTATAAAAATTCTGCCGGTGGATGTTTGTGCTCGCAAAACTCGAAAAGTGGTCGATAGATATCGCTGAAAATGTCAAAGTTTGTTCTTATTAGTGACCGGAATGTTTAGATATTGGTTTGAATGGTAGAAGTCTGGGACGTCCGAGGGACACTTAACGCAATATCTCTGCACCGAAGTGAGATAAGAGTCGGAAGTAAAGTCGTTGTAATGTAGTTTTTTTTAACAGTAACATCGTGGTAAACAGTGGATAGTGGTGAAAGAAGTCAGAGACACTCAAGAACGACATTAACAATGGCGAAGCATTGTGGGGTCCACTAGTGACTGAATAAAGAGATTGCCCACAATGTTCAGTTCTTCTAAATTTGACTCCTTACTACAAAACCCATATTTTCAGAGTTCCATTTGGTGTAATTTCTATGTGATTAATAAAATTTTGTTTTTTATCAATCCAAATCATTTACTGCGATTATCAGGTTTATTAGGTATTGTAGAACCCCAGTCCAGAGGTGGCTCCCAAATTCAATAGTTGGATGTTCTTGAGATTTGTGGAGAGTTCGCATGCTGTATTATGGTTGAAAGGGGTGACAGATTACGCTGTAAGTTCAAAGCGTTTTATATAACTCCATATTGCTCGCTATACAATCCGATACACCTAAAAAGACGGGCTATATTTGAAAATTATGCGACAGTTAGTCAGAATAATTACGCGGCTGTCATCTTTGAAAGTGACAGATCCCATACAAAGAAATGATATTCGGCGGCAGTTCCCCATTTGATCTGAACCCCTCTCCTGAGGAAAATTGTAGCATAGTGTGTCACCCCAACTTACGAGTATAATACTTAAGTTATGCGCGCATGATAGCATAATATGTCTAAAGTTTAATCCGACACCGGGTCTGTTGTTAGGAATAAGAAGAAGATTTTATAGCTTCGTCACGCCTAGCAACTCTAAAATCATAATTACCGCATTCCAGTTACGTTTTGACTCTGGCATCTTCAGCAGCTTCACTGTATCAACCTGCTACAGTAATTACTTATCGTAAATTCCGTTACTTGGTGGATCTAAGGTACATCTTAGGAAGACAATATTAGAGATTCTCAAACGAAAATTTGAAACGGAAAAATCAGAAAAAAAGATTCGGTCTTATTCGATACTATCCCCTTCCGTCTAATTTAACTATATCATGCTTCGACTAAGAATTACCAACATTATCTTCATTATTTAACGCATATTTTATTGGCTAATATCTTTGTTGCCTGAATTACACCTGACGAGTGCTCGATAGAGACATTGCATTCGGCCGAGTGTTCGGCTGATGTGATCAGTACAGTCAGTACTCGGCCGAGTAGCGGGTGAGCGATTTAGGCGAGACAGTTTCTAGAAACAAGGCCCAATGATTATCTAAAATAAGATTAGGTTATATTAGCTTAGGTTAGGTTAGGTTAGGTTAGCTTAGGTTAGGTTAGGTTAGGTTAGGTTAGGTTAGGTTAGGTTAGGTTAGGTTAGGTTAGGTTAGGTTAGGTTAGGTTAGGTTAGGTTAGGTTAGGTTAGGTTAGGTTAGTTTAGGTTAGGTTAGGTTAGGTTAGGTTAGGTTAGGTTAGGTTAGGTTAGGTTAGGTTAGGTTAGGTTGGGTTGGGTTGGGTTGAGTTAGGTTGGGTTGGGTTGGGTTGGGTTTGGTTAGGTTAGGCAAGGTTGAGTTGGATTGAAATATTATATATTCAACAGCTGTGACGTACTAGATATACGCCAATTATACATTAAAACACTACTAAACTACATTTTTGACAAAAAAAATAAATTTCAACATACACAAAATAACACTAACAGACCAGTTAGACAAGCGTACAAAGAAAACATAAAAACTCCGACAGTAAATTCAAGCTTTGGACAAAGACACTACCAATACCATGATATAAAAGCTTTCAAAAGTTTAAAACTTGAAATTAAAATTGAGGAAAATAAAAATAAATTCACACACAAAATTAAAAAATGTATTAAAGAAAAAAAAAGACAATATTACCAAAATTTCATAACATAAAATAAAAATAAAACCTACACGTAACACACAAAACCAATATAAACACACATTACTCACAAACACACAAGATTATTTTCAATGTAGGTACTATTTTTTTTTTAATTTTAAATATATTATTATGTATTTTTAATTTTAAATGTATAATTTTTCTCATAAAATTTATTATGTAGTTTATATTTCATATTATAAAATGAAGGCCTCAGCACGGGCAAGCCACCCAGTGAGGCCTACATTACTGGAAAACTTAAATTGTAAAAAATATTGTACCTAATAAAAAAAATAATAAAAAATTGGTTCGGCTCGGTTCGATTCTGTTAGGTTATGTTATGTTAATTTTGGTTAGGTTAGGTTAAGTTGGATTTGGTTCAGTTAGGTTCGTTGTTAGTTTGTTCTTCGTCTTCGTTTTTCTTCAATGTTCAGCTTGTCACCGTTCTGTTTTGTCACGGAATCACATGCGACACAGTATGACGTGCGGGTGTTGCCGCGAGATAGCCCGCCCGCGTTGCTGTTCACACGCTATCGAAAAAAGTAGCGAAATTTCCCGTCGCGTGAGAACGCCCCTCGGTGAAAAGGTGGCACCCGCATTGTCGGCAGTTAATGAACTCCGCCTAACGAAAGTAAGTCTAATTCACTGTTAAGGTTAATTAATTGACACCGCCTATGACCTTCTTGTCTTCGTATGGTTGATAGTTGTTATAGGTCAAAAAGGGATGTTGAAGTTATTCAGTCACTCGATAGCATCGGGAGTTGCTTGGTTCAGTACAGATGTGATAGATAGCCCTGAATTACCTGAACGAATTCAATTATGAATGTCCATCAGACAAACCAGACAAAACCACACTTAAAAATCATAATATTTTCGCATTTCGTTATTGTATATGGTGTCCAAAGGGTAGCGTGTATTTGATAGTTGGATGAAACAACAAATGTAAACATCAAAATTCGTTGTTATAGACACAGATCTGAAAAATTATTTAGCAAAGGTTATGTTGTTCAGATACCGCCCTTCGCGCTGCTGGCACTGCTCTAATCTTGAACGAAGATTGAGAACAACGCGTTGACACATCTCTTGAGAAGGCTGCCATTTCTGATCTGATATTTTGTTTTAATGTTGTTAAATTCGTCGGTTTGTCATCGTATACCTTACTTTTTAGGTATCCCCATAAAAATAATCAGGTCATGTCTTCTGGGTGGCCTGGTAATGGTGTCTCTACGAGAAATGACTTTATTCGAGAACAGTTCATTCACAACTTCAATTGATTGGTCAGATGTTAGGCAAGTGCCCACATCTTGTTGGTTGTTTTATCCAACAATCAAATACCTACTCCCCTTTTTGGACAGCCTGTATATTATCAAGGCAAGTGCAGGCGCATGAACACGTGTTCCGATATGTTGGAAATTGACTAATAGTTTATGAGAAAACAGCCTGAAATCCCGTTTTTGGTTAACTTGTCGAATTCCGCTGCATGCAAAGGATTTATAAAGAAACAACACTTGATTTCAACTTAAATTTCGAATGGAGGCAACAATTTTGGTCGGGGTTTAAGTAAACACGCACAAAATACGTTTTTAGGGTTTAGTATGAGTTATTTTAATCATTTGTGCGTATCTCCTAACCTTCAAACCTAACTTTGATTGAGAAATAATGGAACTTGAATGCATATTTTACCATCTCCCACCCCATAAATAGTAATTTAGTTGAAACCAAGTGCAGATTATAATTTTTTGCGTACTAAGCGTGCATCGGAATTCGACAAGATTAATTCGTTTTTAACTGGGTTACCAATAATTTGAAAAGATACCGTTTTCCTTCCCGATCTCATATATTTCCGCTAAACAGCATCCTAAAAGATCTCCTGCAAAAAAATAACTATATAGATATCATCTTAATTAAATTACACGTTGATTAACAAAATAATAATTATTTAATAAGTAATAATTCTCCTTGCAACTAAAAACTTATTAGTATCCAATCATTCACACCTTTAATCGATAATTTCTGGTCGCTTGAAAACATCGTTGATGAGATTTACAAGTAGTTGAAAATAGACTACGGGCTAGCGGAAAGCGTAGAAAATTTACCTCTGACATAATAATTCACGACGCAATAAATTATTGGGAGGTCGAAATTACTCTATGGTTCGATGCTCGCCGTAATTCTAAGTAATAAACAATATAAATTGCAATGGAAGCAATAATATTAATGGATTTAAACTTTTAACCACGAATTATTGTTATGGCTTTCATAGCGTCGCCGCTTCCTGGATTAGAATTTGTTACTAGATATACGTCCCTTAGTTCAATAATTATTATCCATCGTTATATCGCACAATAAGGAAGTTGAGTGAAAAATATTAAAAAATACTAAAAATACTAAAAACGTATAAAAAATATGTTCATGTAGATCAAAAAATATCGATTCTAAATATATAAATATATTTCTATATTATTATTCTTAGAATTAGTTAAACGTTCTTGAAAAAGCATTCAATAGCAATAGACTGTATACGCTCCACGATTGGTCGAAAGAATTCTGACGTCACATGTGTCGTGACTTGTACGTACAACGGATCACCTATGGTGCATCTCTTTCTATTACATGAGAGATGGTCGGTTTAGATGAGAGAGGTGTATAGGCCAAACGTTTATTTGGATTTGTCAAATATATGTACGTATTTGTTGTTATTATTATATGAAATGGATTTCTAAAGATACATATTCGTATAGTGCTTTATAATAATATGTTGTTTATTGCATAACTTAGAAGTTTTTATTATTATACATGTCACATAACATGTGATACACTTCAGGCCGCCGGCCGCCCAGAAAAGTCTCACAGTGAACTGGGCTAAAAACCGTTATTTTACTTTTGGTCTTTACTTTTCTGCGCGGTGGTCCTGAATTCGCGCGGGGCAAGTCAACAAATAGCGAGGCAATACCGTACAAGTACCTACCGTACCGGGCGGGAAAAGCAAATATTCTAACTTAAAATATTAATTTAACTATGAAATCTTAATCAATTTTTTTTTTTTTTTTAATAACATCAATTCTAATAGACGGTTAACATTGGTAAAAAAATTACTGGAATTCCTTGTTGAAGAATTAAAATTTTTTCCATACAAAATGCTTAAGCGACGTGGTTTTCACAGTTCGAATGACGTCACACCCACACCCCGCCTCTTACCGCTCGGATTCCGCTCGTTTTGGCGGGTTTAATAAAATTTAAACTTTGAGAATTATTTTAATTATGAAAACGAACTTTTAAAAAAAAAATACCAGTATTTAAGTTTGAATGCGAACATTGATAAAAAAAATAAAAAAATGGACTCAACTTCCTTATTAGAGTTGAACCAAGCAACGATTTTATTTATTTATTTATTTATTTAATACATGTTACATTGTTTCGAAATTTACATAAAGTAGATATAATGAATCACCATACTAGGCGGCTGCCTGTTTCATGGTGACCAATTGAGTGTAATTACTTTGTATGAAATATGAAATCTAGTGTAAACATATGAAATAAGTAACTATAGATGAAGCTAAAATTTTGGAAAAATTGTAAGAAAAAGTAGAAGATAGAAATTAGAAAGGAGAAATAAGTAAATTAGCATTAGATTGTAAAAATGTACATAATTATATATATAATTTTTAATATGTGTGCATGCAAGCACACATGTGTATATAGCAGCAGACATACCTATATACATATAACAACACATGTATACATACACCCATATGACGCATCCTCACGCATATAAACAATATATACACCTCTATCTGAGTACTTGGAATAGGCTACTAACACTATAACAATCGCACATCAAAAAATTCCCGAGCGCTTTCCTGAAACTGTCGTATTTGGCTATTGATTTTATTTCTAACGTTAAATTATTGAATATTTTTGGAGCAAGAAAGTTAAATTGTCTTTGTGCCATTGAGGTTTTTATTGGGGGAATAGTATAATTGGATTTGTTGGAATATCTTGTATTATGGGTCGATTCAAAAATATTTTTTTTCGTATGTTTGAATTTATAGTAGGAGGATATGTTTTTGACGTATAAGGATTTTATGTTGAGTACTTTGAAGTCGTTAAATAAGTCCTTCGTGGGGTGAATATAGTGTACTTTGTAAATAGTCCGCATTATCAATTTTTGAGCTTTAATTAATGGATCTAATATCGTGTTAGAGCATCCTCCCCAGACTACTATACCGTAAGATATAATTGATTGGCATAAAGAAAAGTATACCGTTTGTAGTGTATTTTTATTTAGAATATTTCGTAATGACCTGAAGATATATGCCAGTTTCCGTATACGGTTTGTAACATTTATTACGTGATCTTCCCATCGTAGTTTATTGTCAATTATTACACCCAAATATTTAATGGAATCTACTCGTTCTAGTGGATTGCACAGACAACTAGAGTTATCTCTACAAGAATGTATTTTTAGTGTACGATTGATTGAAGGCTGACTCGGAATATTAAGACTAAACGTTATATATTTCGTTTTAGTTATGTTTAGGGTGAGTAGATTATCATCCAACCACTGTTTAATAATTTGCAATGTTAGATCCGCTCTATGAAATGTTTCTTCCCATGTCTTACTTTTTAGTACTAGGGCAGTGTCATCGGCGAAAGTGATTATATTGCCATCAATAATAGATAGTTTACATAAGTCATTGATATAAATGAGAAAAAGTGTGGGACCGAGTACACTGCCCTGTGGCACACCAAAGTTAATGCTAGTTGAGTGGGATGGTTTATGCGATGGTAGCTTAACACATTGCTTTCTGTCTGTGAGGTACGATTTGAACCAATCAAATGCCTTATTCTTTATTCCGATTTTTTTGAGCTTGGCTAGAAGGATTGGATGAGATACTGTATCAAATGCCTTAGCTAAATCCAGAAATACTGCCAAACATTTATCACCTTTGTCTAAGGCTTGTGTTATATGTGATGTTAGTTCTAAAATAGCTGAATCTGTATTTAGTCCTTCTCTAAAGCCATACTGGTTTGACGAGAGTATGTTATATTTTGTAAGATGGTCGATAAGTCTTTTTTTTACTATTTTTTCAATAATTTTTGATAGTGATGATAATATAGAAATTGGTCTGTAGTTTGTTATGTCAGTAGGATTTCCGGACTTAAAAATTGGTTGAACTAGGGCAAGTTTGAGTTTGTTTGGGAATTCACCTTTAGTGAGACTGAGGTTAATGATATGTACTAATGGATGGATTATAAAGGGTTCAACTGTTTTTAGTATAGTTGAGGAAATTTTGTCATGATTGCACGAATGAGAGGGCTTTAACTGTCTAATAGTTTGAGAAATTTCATCGTAGTTGGTCGGGTTTAAGGTGAGTATATTATCTGTTTCACTGGCACATTGATTGATAATGTCGGCAAGGGCATTTTCATCGGTTGATGTCTTATTTAAAATCTTTGATGCTAGATTTTTACCGATATTGCAAAAGTATTCATTTATGTGATTGGTCACAGTGTCTGGATGGTCATTTAGGGAGGTGTCTTGGCCGTTGATGTTTAATTTATTGATTGGTTGTACTGGGTGGTCAGTGTTAGATATTTCTTTGACGATATTCCAAATTTGTTTGTTATTATTACCGACTCTGGACAGTTTTTCTTTGTAGTAGTTTTCTTTTGTGGTTTTAATGATATTATTACATATATTTCTGTACTTTTTATAAAATATTTGGGCTTGAATGTCTGGATTATTGAGTAAGTTTTTGTGAAGCTTGTCCCGTTTTTTAATACAAAAAATTAGGCCATCTGTTATCCATGGTTTCAGTTTTTTATTTTTTGAATTATTCACATGGGATTCTTCAGTGACATCCTCAATATGTTGCAAGAGAGTTTCAGAGAAGGTATTAAAAGCAATGTCTACGTCTGTGGAGTTTAGAGTGGAGAGCCAATTTTCTAAAATAATTTTAGAAGTTAGTTTCTCGAGATTAATGTGTTTCTTTTTTATATTACTACGTGACGTTTCGGTAGTGGGTTTATTATGCATAAAACCAATTGCTATTGAGAAATGGTCCGTTATGGTTGATTGATATATAATTCCCTTTGCATTTTTTTTTGATCGTAGAAATATGTGATCAATACATGAGTTACTAGTATCAGTTACTCTAGTAGGAGCATTAATATAAGAAATAAGCCCGTGTTGAGTCATGAGATTTTTATAGTCGAGTGTTTGTGATGCTTTTGGTTTAAGTAAATCTATGTTAATGTCACCGATCACCATTAGCTCTTCATTTGGTGTACAGTTAAATAAGGCCAAGTCTAAGGATTTAAGGAAGGATGAAATATTTTGGTGTTTAGGTGACCTGTATAGTGCAAGAATTGTGGTTTGGATGGTTTTTATTTTAAGGCAGTTGGCATTATCAATGAATAATTCAGAGATAATCGGGTCCAGCTCAGATTTTACATAGACAATTACTCCATCTGACTGTGTCTTATTATTTTGTGTATTGAAAACTGTAAATCCTGTAATGTTTTTGTGAGTGTAATTTGATTTGATCCAACATTCAGTTAAAATAATTATGTCAAAAATATTATTCAAATCGGCAAGTGTTACAAGTAGGTCATTATAGTTCTTATCAATGCTTCGAATGTTTGTTGAGAATATTTTTAATCGTTTATAGGGTTTTAGAATATTAATGCACTTTGAGGCATCATTGGTTTCAGTAGAAATCACGTTACCGTGGTTTTCTATTTGTAGATTAATATCAATCATTTCGTTTGACTAGTACCACCTAATTGTATCACGAGCATGTATGAAGAGTATGAGAAAGTGTGATAAATAGATAAGAACAAGGTTAGTGAACAAAGATGTAATTAGAACAGAGTTAGAGCATTTCCAGTAACTTTCTTTCCAAGATAATAGTATTGAGGTAAATGTATTAAGTGTTGTCAAGAAACAACCGCAAATATTAATACTGGTGAGAAATATTCGTGTTAATAAAAGTGGTATTATTTGTTTATATGGTGAGAATATCGAAAAATAGGGTAAAGCATTAGAATTTGTGACAGTAGTTATGTCAAAACTAGAGGAATCTGTTAAGGAAGGTATGAACACATTATTTTGGGTAAATACATTATTGATGGTGGTGTAAATCATATAAAAACATGTGAGTAGGACAATACGTATGGAATGATCTACTGTTTTCTTATAGAATATTAAAGAGGCTTTACTTTTTACCAAAATTAATAAACTATGGTAAGAGTAATTACAAGATAGATTAGCAATTTTTGCAATAGTTATGCTGTTACAAGAAAGTACGAATATGTTAATTTGAATGGTTAATAAATGGAAAATAGTTGTATGGATCATACAAAAACATGCTAGGAGAAAAATATTTACAGAAAGATCTATTTTTTTCTTAAATAATGTTAAAAAATGATGTGTTTGGATGATAAGAAGTAAAATATGGTAAAAATGTTTAACAACAATATTAGCAGTTATTATAAAAATTATGTTCGTACAAGAGAAATCTACTAAAGAAGGTAAGAATACATTATTTTGAGAATTTAAATTGTTAAGAGTGATACGAGACAAATAGAAACTTGCAAGGAAAATAATATTTACGGAATGAACAAATTTTTGCTTAAAGGGTACTGAAAAAACTCGAGTTTCAAACAAAAGAGATAAAATATAGTAAGAATAGTAAGTAGCAAGATTAGCAATTATTACAATAATCGTTCTGTTATAAGATAAAAATACTAAAGACAGTAAAAAGGCATTATTTTGGGTATATACTTTGTTACTAGAGATCCGGCACATATAAAAACTTACGAAAAAAAAAGATATCAGCCGAATGATTATTATTATTATGCAGCACAGTAAAGAATGAAATACCTTTTATCAACCGTCACAGTGATTGACGTTTTTGTCGATCGAGATCAAGGAGATTTTTTATTGTGATGATTTTGGAGGTGTCTGTTTGTCTCAGCAGAATACGGCCCGAAGCCGTCCAGGAGTGTTTATAATCGTTTTCTTTGGAAAATTTTTTTGCTTGCGAAAGTAGATATTTTCCTTTTTGTGTCAGGTGTTCGGACACATAAATACGTTTGGCTTCTTGTGACAGTCCTAGGTCCGCTGTGTTTAGTTTATTTGTGGTGGTCGCAGTGGATTTTTTATATGCTTTAATTTTGTTTAGAAAATCATCACGTGATTTAATATTATTGAAAGACACTATTAATGATCTGGGATTCTTCTCGGACAGTTTCGGTCCTAGCCTATATATTTTCGTAATTTCAGATTGTAAGGGTAGTGCGGTATCTCCATAGTTAATAATTTTTGATATTTTTTTTAGTGTTTCAATATGATTTTCAGTGTTTGATTCTGGAATACCTCTTATATCGATATTGCATATTTGGTTAAGGTACTCCAGTCGGTCAATTTTGTCTTCTTGTTGGGATATGGTATTTTGTAGGATAGAATTACGCTTATTTAATTCCATCATATCAGTATTGACTGTTTTCTGTGATTGTTCAATGTCAATTATGCGTTTTTTTAATTCATCGTGTTGTTCCGATATGAATTGTATGGATTTAATAATTTCTTGATTTTGTAAGATAATCGATTCATATTTTTGGGCATATGAGTCTAGTTTTTTTTCAACAAATTCCATTATAGCCGTTTTAAAATTGGATAGTTCATTAATAAATAATTCTGAAGTAAGAAGCCCATTGCCATCTGTGGTTGTAATTGATAAACTATCTGTGCCTTTTGGCTGGACGGGTGCAGTTTTTGGTGATTCACTCATATGTTTACCTTGTTTGACGATAGATGGCAGTTCATCACTTAATAATAATATATCATTTTTTGTCGTCTGCTTCAGTTTATTTTTTGGATGTTGAATGCATTTTTTACACTTCCATTGTGTATTTCTTGCACTTCGACGGGAG
The DNA here is from genome assembly GCF_061612785.1 of Hesperophylax consimilis. Classification (NCBI taxonomy): domain Eukaryota; kingdom Metazoa; phylum Arthropoda; class Insecta; order Trichoptera; family Limnephilidae; genus Hesperophylax; species Hesperophylax consimilis. The sequence continues at coordinate 20,005,841 of NC_142854.1, read as the reverse complement.
GATTCCACAATTTCCGCACAGCCGAGATGATAATTGCTTTCACAGAGACAACAGCATACAAAGTCTGATGGGGTGTCAATATTTTGTTGACATATTATGCACTGAGTATTCATTTTGGATGTTGTTATAAGCGAAATCTATGTAAAAATGATTTTTAGATGATAACTTTCAATATAAGATGGTAATCACTTTAGTTGACACTTGTTTACTTTATAACGGCAGAGTTTTTTTTTCCGAAAAGATTGACACTTGGTGACAGTTTTGTACTTGGGGTAAAAACAGTAAAAAACGCAACTCCGTGAGATAAGAATACACAGGTGTGATGCGCGATCCTCAATTTATTATAAATTAACGATAACTTTGTATTGTTTGTTTCTGAACAATGTTAACCGGTCGTTCACATTTTGTAAAAGCATTTTTATCTTTCTTTCTATCAAGGGGAAATTCGTAATTTTTTTGATGTTAGAAAGAGAAATAGTTTGAGACTCCAGTTTGCTTCAAATATTTATACCGGGTGCCATTAATAAAATCCTAAAAATACCCAAAATGAATAATTCATGTTTCGTGCCGCTATCTTAACATTCGGTTTAACTATAAAAAATATTTTTTATCATACGAACGAGTTAAAATTGAAGTGACAGTTTTTTTTACAAATTCCCCAAAATAAACGAATGTGTTTTTGAAATATCGAGTTCTCTCAATTTTTCTATGATTTTAGTAAACATTTAAGTAAAGATGTGGTTAGCGTTTTTGACAACATTTCTCACGTTTGATATTAAACTTTTATTATTTAGAAAAAGTAATGTTTATTTTATATGCGTACACCGGAAAGATCATTTTATCTTGTTTCTAAAACTATATTTTTTTTATGGAAAATTAAAAAATAAGATATATATAGCGCATTTGAAATACATAGAAAATTTTTCAAATTTAAAAAAAGTGATGAAAGTACTGAAGGGTAGATATTTGCCAGTGATGTGATTACAAAAACTTCACTGAGAAAAGGCATTTTGTTTTGATTACGTCTACTTATTGGTATGAACGTGCGTTTTCTCCAAATTTTTTAACATTATTTTTTCATTAAAATTATTTTTTTTAGATAATATACAGATTCCTCATTCTATTACTGAGTTAGTGAGAGCAATATTTCAGCAAAATATCAATCAATATAATATTATTTATAATTTTCATGACGAAATTATTATTTAACATTTAATCAAATGATTCGGGCGACATTGACAGCCGCCACACCCCCTTCCTACTTCCCAGGATCAATATTTTACAGTGATTTTGCAAGACTCTATTTATATAACTCAATATGGCAATAAAGAACACATTTTACTAGTATTTTTTTAAAGAATAATTGTTCCCAGGAAGAAGGAAGCGGGTGTGGCGGCTGTCAATGTTGCCCGAATCCTTCCGACTCAACGAACTACCCGGAGCATTTGGGTACCGGCCGGCGCTCCATCTTCAAGTGCTTCTTGAGTTTTTTTTAACATTAAAAAGTCGATTTAATCAACTACCCTAAAACTGTTTACCCTGTTTACCGATGAAATGTTATACCATTGATTTCCCTATCTTTTCCGGTACGACTTGTACAATATCTCGCGCTTGTAACTGACTGAAGCCCGTGGAATCTCACAGCGGACAATTAACCGATGTTTGTGGCCCATACTTTGAACACCAATGTTAGCTCTATCTATATACCTCAATGATTGCCACTGGAATGTTTTTTTCTGAAAACTCCCTTAAACCTAACAATATTGGGGTTTTCAGAATCTCATTGGCTCCGGACAGTAGGGAATTGTTGGGATTTGGGACTTTTGTGCGGAACTCATAATTTTTTTAAAACTTCTTTAAACTATATTGTGTCCTCCATTATGTATGGGGATTGTTCCATAGACAAAAATAGTGTGATTTGCTTAATATAATTAAATAAATTAACATAATTGTTTTATTGTTTCAGACTGCCGCTTTCCTTCACCAGGAGAATGTCGACTAGCTAGTGCTGGCTAGCCGGACTTCCTCCGAGAGACACGTAACACGCAGCGCCATAGCGGTACCACAGCAAACGAAACACTATAGGTGAGGTTACAACATGGCGTTCAAATTAGATTGTGATCAACAATACAGTCTCTCAAAAAAATTTAGACACACTTAAAGAGCGCTGTGATCGTTTAATCGATTTTAAATGACTACGTAAATATTTATTTTATTTATTCATTTAATTATTTTAATATTACATTTAATTACAATAATGACGTATTGCTCATCTCACTAGGTATGAAACACCTGTGTTGAAATGGCAATTTATAGAGTGGTTGTTAACTAGGTTTTTGTTTACACAATATTATGAAAATGACAAATAAAAAGAAAAGAGAAATTTATATACGTTTATTGGAGGTAATCAATAATTTTACTATTGAAGGAACTTTTGGTTTTATGCTCCTAATGTCAATAGGTAGAGAATTGGATAGCTAAATAGCATTGTACAGGGTTTTCCAATAAGAGGTGTTATTTTGATATTCAATCGTAAAAGATCAATGATTTCGTTGCTTGTGTGGCACGTAGCGCCGTCTTGTTGAAAGGAAACGCTGTCCAGATCAATACCATCCAATTCCGGCCAGAAAAAATCATTAATCATCTCTCGATAGCGCAATCCATTCACCGTAACTGTTGCTCCAGCCTCATTTTCAAAAAAGTAAGGTCCAATGACTCCGCCGGACCATAAACCGCACCAAAAAGTCACACGTTGACAATAGAGAGGCTTTTCAAAAATAACTCTTGGGTTTTTCGAGCCCCAGATGCGACAATTTTGCTTGTCGACGAAGCCACCGAGGTGGAAATGGGCCGCATCACTCAAGACGATTTGCATTTGATTCACTCAAGTGTATTTTAATAATTTCAATGCTTTGTTGAAGCGTGTATCGTTCCATTTTTATTAATGGCGTAGTTTTTACTTGTCAAATGTCAAAAAATGACAGCTTCAAAAGTAACATCTACCGAAATAGCGGGCTATTCAAAATAACACCTCTTATTGGAAAACCATGTATTAAAAACATATTTGCCCATAAGACGGCTCAAGAGAAAAATTGTAGCTTAAACCGGTCGTTGGCTGAGTTGACATCGCGTTTGGTTAGTACCCAGGCGTTGTGTGTTCAATTCCTCGGCTGGCTAAGTCCTCCATCACAATACAAGCAACATCTTCCGCTTACTGTGGTGGTAGTAGGAGATTTTCAAATATTGTCATTTGTAACCCGGGTTAATTAATTAATTCCCGGGAATGTTTTGTCTTTCTTTAAAAAAAATAATAAAATAAAATAAAACGCCATGTCCGTATTTAAATTTTTTATTTTTTATTCTAATATTTTGGTAGGTACATGTCATTGGAACAATTAAAATATACTATTTTCGCCTATAAATGTTTGTCTGCAACTTAACTAAGTTTACGTAAGTTTTCAAAATTGGAATAGTTTTTTCTAGAATTTAGACAAACGATAAAGTGAAGTTGTGACTCTGTATGTAACTCCGGTTTAATGAACTTTAAAACCTTTTATAGTGATTTGTTTTTGGGGTATTATGCCGTGTTGCACTACCTCCTACTTTAGCCAACGTTTCGGACGTTTTTTCAGGCATAATACCCCAAAAACAAATCACTATAATACTTTTGGCCGTGAAAATGTTAAAACATATGTACCTCTAAAACCTTTATTTTGAATTGTGTCTTCATTTTCAAAATTGGAAATCCTTTCTTGAAGAATTCAGACTGGCGATAAAGTAGCTACTTATAACTAAATATTTTTAACGGAAAATTGTTTGAATTGCAATCTGAAAATCATTCATACAGAATCATAATAAATATGTTGAATCCAAATAAAAACAAAATTATGTGAACTAATAACTAATAAGTAAAAAAAACTAATAAGTTTGAGAAATGCAAGGTAGTCGTAACTCGCAAAGCGATACGCCCGCCGCACAGTGGGCTGAAAATCGCCTTTCATAGACATATAGACTTGAATTTTCAAAGGTATTTTTTTTGGCTAGAAATGGATTTTGCCGATCATTACTATGCTATAAAATTTTGTATGAAGCAATTGCGTGTACAAATGAATTAGTTATCATTTTTTAATGAAAAATTTGTATGGCGCTGACATTAAAAATGAGGTTGTCTCTGGAATCATAAGGTTGGCCATTCTATCCTTACACTCAGATATACTACTATTTATTTGAATTTTTTTGACATACTTCGTATTGTGGCGCACGCTTTTTTTTTTAAATCCTCAAAGTTGAAAAAAAAACTTTTTTATGTTTCATTCATTTTAATGCTTTAAATATGAGTATGCTTTGTCTAGTTTACAATATTTTATTTACATTGCAAGCCAAAACAGTTAGCAGTCGGCGGTTGGCAGTCAGTGCCATACAAATTTTTCTTTAAAAAATGATAACTCCTTCATTTGTACACGCAATTGCTTCATACGTAATTTTATAGCATAGTAATGATCAGCAGAATCCATTTCTAGCCAAAAAAATACCCTTGAAAATTCAAGTCTCTATGTTCATGAAAGGCGATTTTTAGCCCACTGTGCGCTGTTTGTTTTAAATTATATACAATTTGCTCGCGGCTTTTAAAATCGATCCCTTAATTCAATAAATGACGCTAAACCATGTAGATCGGTCTGCAAAGTTATTTTTGTACAACGATAAGGTATGTGATTTGTATCCTGCAGAATAATCAAGACGTAATATCGTTGAGAATAGACAGGGCCGGATTAGCTATGAGACAAGGTAGGCGGTTGCAATTGAACGCGCTTCTTTTAGGGGCTCCGCGAGAACGGATTAAAAATTGCAATGTTTTCTGTAATGAACGTATGCTGAAGTTTTGTATGAGAGAGACACGACTATGATAGCGAAACAACTGTAGGTAGTTAGAGGTTAAGGTGAAGCTTAATGCCAAATCACTATTTTGATTAATCTTTATAACGAATCGGTGTACATTAAATACAAAAAAATATGCTTTAGATAAATTGAAGGTTTCCTATCGTTTCGCTTGAGTAGAGTACAAATAAAAAATAAATTACTCAATAAAAAATATAAATGTGAACGACTAAAAAATATTTTTTTCCAATAGAAATGTATGAACGCGTAAAGGAAACAACTTAAAAAATACAGTATTAAAGCTAAGATTATCTGTGACAGTTTCACTTGATCAATTTTTTTTACTTTCTTATAAAATTATTTCCAAAAAATAACAGTTTTGTGCTTGAAATCGAACGTTTCTAGACTCCGTTTGTCAAGCGATTTTAATGCCTATTACCTACAATATAAGGTATATCAAGAATATACACATTTTTGGCTTGTAGCTTCCTCTTAAGGCGATGCACTACGTCGTGTAATATTCTAAATTGAGCCGCTAAAATCAATAACAACCCTTACGTAGATAGCGATAAGGTTTGAATTCCCGCTTAACATCAACCGCCTGTTTTGATTTATGCAGTAAAAAAACATGGCCAAAAAGTGCCTTTTATTTTATTTTGTGTATGTTCACTGTTCAGGCTTAAATATTTATTTTTTTTTCGATCATTTTATAGATAACTTAATTTGCCACCTTATACAATAAAATCATAACCGAAAATGGGGTCGTAAGTAGGAGATTTTGAACTTTAAAGCAGTTTTCATAGGCCTTATACATTATTTTTTTCTGGGCTTATAAAAAGACTTATCTAAAAAAAACTCGATTATTTCAAAGGCCAAGATGTATTCTACTCGCAGTATTTAATAAAAGCATCTGAAACATTTCTAGGCGACCAAATTTTCAAACCAAAAACACATGATTTTGCATTATTACGTATGGCATCGCCTTAACTCCACGCAGGAGACCCCGAGGAAAATTATTTTTAAGTAGTGAAAGTTATGGTAGAAGTGATGTCGTGTGTCTAGAAGTGACGGACGTATGAAACCATCCCTCTCACTGAGATGCAAGGCGATGGGTCGAGAGAGTCCGGTTGGAGAAGTCAAATTTCCCTCAACCGTCCTCTCTCGATCCTCCATGCAGCTTGTAGACAGATGCTTCGGCCGCCAAGATCAAAAGACAAACCGCACTCCATGAACCCGGGCACTCCCGATAAGTCACCAAACGAATCGTATTCCTTAGGGTGAACTATGGCAGAGATGTTGGTGTGTTTTTGGTATAATCCGGCCCTGGGTACTGGTTTCTATGAAAATTTGCAGCAAATAAGGTAATAAATTATCCTGAGATTGTAACACGTAATGAAGGTCCTGATAGCTGGAGGCAGATCGCGTGCTTTCTATCTCTCTGTGACTGACAGCGAGTCACGGTACAGAATCCCGTCTCGTGCAATCTGCAGTGTTTGTTTAGTCATAGATAATAGAAACACAGGGAGATATGGCGTGGAAGGGTGCCGACTGTCGCCAAACCTCGATCAAACTGCACGTACTCTGAAAGTTATACATACAAAAGTAAGACTAATCTTCACTGAAATTTCAAAACCACATTAATTGTGTTTCATCATCATTTTTAAATAATCATTCCAATCAAATGGGATAGCGATGTGCGATGTCAGGCAAGTGTAATAGAGACAGAGCGCGTGCTAAATGGGCTAGAACAAAAATGTAGTAAGTCAGTATCGACATTGCTTTCCATTCAGAACTAAATGAAATGCCTTCCATTTCAAGTATTCTTCTTTATTCTATAGGGTTGCCAACTGGTCCAGATAAAAAAAAACCGAACCTTTTTTATCAAAGGGTCCCCCCTTTGATTTTGTTTTTACAATTTGTCGAAAATCAAAGGGTCCTTTGATAATCATAAACCCCTTTGATATTGGCCAAAACAAACACAGAAAATTACCGAATATTTCTGAGGGTGAACACAATGAAACACTTAGTAAACATTAAAACTTATATTTATTATTACTATTGGTAAGCAAAAAATCACTTTTTAACATATTTATCATACATAATATTTATATCACTTTTTAAGGGTTTGGTCCCCAAATAATGAGGTTCATTCACATGCGATTGAAAGAATCCAAAATAAATTTTTAAGATATGTAAATTTTAAAATGGGTTTTCCTAGAGAAAACCTAAATTACGATAACGTACTTTGTTCATTAAATTTAATAAAATTATCTGATCGCAGAATTATTTCCGATTTAACCTGTTTGTATAAAATTATTAATTCAATGTTTGATACCCCTGATTTATTATATGTAATCTCTTTTCATACTCCAAACAGGTCGGTTACAAGACAGTACCTACCATATTATTGTAGCAATTCTATATCAACGTCCCAATATGCGACGGATTTAACAGCTAGGAAATAAATACTACGATGTTGTTGATATATTTAGTACATCAACTTCAATATATAAGCATACCCTATTGAAATTTTTTACATCAAGTAGTGGAATATTTTAATAAAGGTATTTAATTTGATTTGACTAACACATAATAATTTTGTCAACTGAAACAGAAAAATAATTGTTAAAGGTTAAGAATTCCGCTTCACGGTAAATATGAAATGTTTACTTTGAATTAAAACTTGAATTTAGTTATATTATTACTAAAAGTTACTATAAATGTTGGGGAACCTTTAATAACGCCTGCTCGCGTCCCCTTTAGAGTTATATCCCAGTTTTCAAGTAGTTTGTGGGCTACGCCAGGTTTGTATAGACTGGTTTGTGATTTAATTCTAATACGATATTATGAATATAATTCAACTCTTGATATGAACATAGTCGCCGTCGGCTGCGACTATAACGGCGCCGCATACCAATTGACATATCGCGTAAGTGACTTAATAAACGAAATTAAAATTAAAAGTGCGTATTTTTCCGTCTCCCCCGACATAATAAATCATGTTTTGAATTAATAAAGCTAAATCCATTTATTTGAAAGTGAAATATTGCGTATCAAGAGTGAAGCGGAATAAGAGAAAAATAATAAAATATTTTGGATTTTTATGTTTTGTGCCTGCATGCTGTGTAGATCGAGTTATTTACTTTATATTTATTTTTCTGCAATTGTTTTAAATATTCGTTTCCTGCACTATTTTCGTGTATAATTTCGTAAATATTTTTATATATATGTATGTAAAAGCCTTAATAGGCATGAAATAAATAAATATTTGGCACTATATGCTACTGTTTTAAATAATCGTTTATTGCTTGAAATTGTATCTTAAAAATTTAGTGCCGGACCGGACGAGCCCCCAATTTGTAGCAATTGATCTTACCAGTATTTAATACTTCCATAAAAGGAACTCGAGGATACATGTGGGTAGATTAAATGCTTGCACCAGTAATAAAACTCTTATAACAAATATAACATTTATTATATAAAATGCGGTTTCTAAACACATAGCTCTAGGAAATTAATAAATGAAGCAAGAGACTCATTATAAAAGGTTATATCTCAAGGCGTGTCGAGATAGAAATTCTCGATAGTTAAAAATGCAAGTCATGTCAGTTGAAAATTTTAGAAGAATAAATGATGCTATAAAGAGATAAATGGGCGCCAGGTCAGAAATAGATAATTCTGAACAAATTTATATATTATCAGAGTAATCCCTAAGAAACTAAAGTACAAAATATCAATCTCAATTTTAGAGGGCCTCTTACGTATATTCAGGGTCCGCCAAAGTCGGCAAGTCTTTCACCATTCCTTGTCACACGAGTCTCGAGCCACAACTGACAGAACCAAAATCCAATGCAGCGCAGCGCCCTTCAGACTGGTTCGCAAAAACAAGACGGCACCTTGAGAATGCTGACTGTCGGTACGGTTGGTACTTTAACCAGCGAGACTGCTACAATTTGAATTGAAGAAATCACATAATTCGCTTTTTCACGGTATTCACACCTAGTAGATTTCTTTCGTCAGTCCACACAGTATAAACTCTTTGTACGAAGTCATTGGAGACGGGAACACTGCACACATATTATACCATTTTCAACAGATTTGAGCAAGAGTTTCTACCACCCGCCAGAATCGCTTTTGCTCTGTAAATTATCTTGTGAGTGAGGTATAAATGTCGCGTATTTTCAAACAATAGAATGTCCGGTTTTGAAAAATATTCTAGACCGGCCATCTGGCAACCCTAGGTACACACAAGAGAATAAATCAATTTTTATTATGTTTGTAGGTACGCGTACGGTCCGCCACTTTTTGCTGTAAAATACCAAAAAGATAAACATTTTTTGTACAAATTTTTCCACCGCATTGTCTGTAAAAATAATAACATTTTCCCCAAAATTCGTTAACGTCTTAAAAATGACGCGAATTTAGACAAAAACTTTTTTAGGTCCCTCTCCACCTATGCTTGACATACTAGAAGACAAAAAAACATCGAACTTCATTTTCACAAGGAAAAAATGACCGTAAAAATGCTTTTGCAATAGTTGTCTGACCAAAAAAACAAGCTTTGACATGTTATACCCATTTTGTAGAATTAATAGGAGAAAGGATTCCATTTTATCGTCTCTGTATCTCCCACAATAGTTAAAATAATATAAAATATCCACATCTCGTAGTCATCCGTGGGCGACTTATCTTTCGAGAAAGTTTAAATATATTGTTGTATTGAATAGGTTGTCATTATGTTTGCAATAACTGCTAAGATGACCAAGTGGCTTAGGTCTAGAAGTCGCGGGATAAAAACCTGACGACGCACAGTGTATCGTTTCATATAAGCTAGACGAAAAAATGCATTTATCAATTCTTGAACGATGACGTCGTGGAGGGACACGGAAGACAATAAATGATATGAAATACTCTTAATTTATTTTTTATTTTTTTTATTTATTTATTTTATTTTCTTTTATTATTATTTTTTATTTTATTTTATTGTACGACAGACAGGTAAGTCCAATTATGGTACAATTTTATTAAAACTAACAATACATGTACATATTTTTTTAAAAACATGGTATAGTGATATTAAACACATCTATATCCGCTGGTAGGGCATTTAGCAAGGTCATACCTCTTGTCATGCTATGTTGGGCAATGACATCTGTCCGACCCTGCGGTATACAGAATAGGTCGTGGCTACGATTTCGAGAGTATTTATCAGGAACGAATAAGCCACAGCATGACAGGAGATATGGGCAATCGATAAGGTTTTTTAGTAACTTTAATTCAAATACCATGAGTCCGGCATTACGCCTAGTCTCCAGGCTTTGGTAATTTATCTCCTTTAGCAGTTCCACGTGATGCATGAATTTCGGATATATTCCGTATGATCGCATGTAAACATACCTTAGGAATTTTTTTGAGTTTGTTTAATCATATTTATGTATTTAAGTTGATGAGGTATCCAGACAGTACTGGCGTACTCCAGCTTGCTTCTGACCACTCCGTTGAACATGGCGGTCATTGCTTCTATGTTATTGAATTGTTTGCAAGTTCTAATTACAAAACCACGAGTTTTGGAGCAAGCCGAGGTAAGCTGGACTATGTGGTTTGAAAATGTCAGCTTGGGATCAAAGATCACCCCAAGGTCCTTGATGATGTTTACGCGTGTAAGTACTTCACCATTCATTCTATGCTGGTAGAATAGCGGATTTTGTGAACGACTATAAGTCATAACAACGCATTTTTTAATATTGAAGTTAAGTTTATTTTCTACCGACCATATCATGATTGAATCGAGGTCGGCCTTCAGTTTCGAATAATCATAATCTGATTCGATTTCCTTCATCAGTTTCATGTCATCCGCGAATAGTAGACATGAGCTGTGACGTATGCAATCCTGAATGTCATCTATCAGAATAAGGAATAACATGGGACCGAGATTCGATCCTTGAGGAATTCCTGACAGAGCTGCGAACTTATGAGAGTCGTATCCATTTATATTTACATACTGACTTCTATCTTTTAAATATGACGCAAAAAATGTCAGTAAGGGTTGATTAAAACCTATTTTATGCATCTTTTTTATTAGAGTATCGTGATCTACTCGGTCAAATGCCTTTGCGAAGTCCGTGTAAATTACGTCCGTCTGATGCCTACAGTCTAGGTCTTGTGCTACCCGTCGAGAGAAAGAGAGTAAGTTGGTTACTGTTGATTTCTTCGGTAAGAAGCCATGTTGATTACCTCTTAAGAAAGGCGTGATTTGTGGACTGATTTTATCACAGATAATCATTTCAAAAATTTTTGGAATTGTTGACAGTACTGCAACTGGTCTATAATTTCTGACGTCAGTCTTTTCATCAGCTTTGTGAATGGGGCTGACACTTTCCAACACTGTAGAAATGTGGAAGACATGATGCAGAGATTAAATATGTACGCAAGAGGTACACAGATATTTGGAGAGATTGTTATAATTATTGAAGGAGGAATACCGATATGATTTGAGATTTTTACCGATGGTAGTGATTTATTTTTGGGGTATTATGCAATGATGCGCTACCTCCTTCTTTAGCTAACGTTTCGGACAGCATTACAGTGTCAATCATAAGGAAAAATATGATTGTCTTTTCTGCCCTGGCTACATGTTGTCTAACAATTATACCAAGTCAGTGGACATCTTCAATTTATGTTTAAACAAATATAAAATGTTGTCAACGAAACAATTCAGTTATGTACAATAAATAATGTATATTTCTTAATATTCTCATGTAAAAGCCCCGACAAAGGGCGTTAATAAATAAATAAATAAGGAGGTAGCGCAACGCGGCATAATACCCCAAAAATAAATCAATATAATACTCTTAATTTATTAAAAAAAATGTCAAATTATACGTTTTTCTGTTAAAAATCGGGCTGCAGGCCTAATAACGAAAAAATTGAAAGAGTTAGCTAACCTAACCTAACTAAGTATCAGTCAAGAGCTAATATTTTATGAGGATGGCGGAACACGTGTATTGATGTATTCCATCATGAAATGTATTACGAAAAGAACACTTGTTCTCGATATATTCAGGATGACTAATAATTTATCAGGAAATTGGCATGCTGTCATTTTTTTAACAGGATAATTTTTCTCCGTGTATTACTAGACACGTGTGACGCATGCGCGACTCTTATTCTATCATTTTACAGACACTACGTACGAGATTTCCAGGAAAGGATTGTTCCTGGGAACGTATAATAAATTTTAAAGCTAATTCGGACTTGAAAAGCTTAGTGAAAAATAGTTGAAAAGCCGAAGTAGACAGTTTTGTGGTCGAGGGGTAGGGCTCAATCCGGAGGTCGGGGGTCAAACCCTGGCGTGCGCAAGTAAATTTTATTTGATATTTTTTTTTATTAATTTCACAATTTATTGTCATTTAAAATGATATATATTATATTTTCGGCATGTTCCGGCGCGGAAGATACTCTCAGTATTGCCCCACTGTAAGAATGATCACCATTCATAATTGATACGTTGCTTGAAATTGGTTTAGCCGTGAATAGATATGAATTCCACGCCTTCCTCTTTCTCAACTCATATCTCTCCACACAACCTTTAGCCTCACAACATATCTTAATTAGGGATGCCATAGTCTCACTGGCTCTAGATCGTTGGGATCATTTGAGACTCTTATGCGGTATTCACATAAAAAAAGAAAAAAAGGTTAACTTATTTAATTCTAAGCCATTTAAGAATATATTAGCCACTCTTTGAAATGAAAATTTGAAACAGAAAAAGATTTGATCTCATCTCAGAATTGATCCCAGAACCTCAGTCTCGCCATTGCTTTACTCTACCACTGAGCTTATCCGACCCTATCCCCTTCGGTAATATTTAACTGTATCATACTTTGTATAAGAACTACAAAACAACATCTTATTTTACTGGCTGCTATCTTTCTGTTTGATTGCAAAATTCTTCACGAACTAAAAGAAAGTTTAATACCCCTTGTAGGGTTACTAGTAAATAATTGATTGGTGTGTTAGAATTTTTAGCGTCTTGTACGAAATGACACACTGTGCGGCGCGTGCCTGTTCTTCTATAGTATTTTAATCTCCTCACGTATATCTTGTCATATTTCCTCGAAATGAATATTTACATCGCACTAACATTGTTACTGAAACACTATGTCAGTTTAACCGATGACATCACGGTGATTATTTAGAAGCCTATGGTGACAAATTATTGACCAACAATGGAAGCACACTCAAAGACTTAAATATTTCTATTGTTGAAAAGGACAATGTTTTTATTATGTATTCACACGATTCTAGAAACGTTTAGTGTGTGCTGTTTGTGAACAATATTTATTGTGTAATAATAATAGGTACGTTTTTACATTAACTCTACACAGGCCCAACACAACATGCCCCTTTGAAAATAATATCCCGGAGGCCCTATGTCATCTTTAGGGATGCCTTGTAGATGGTCTTTTTAAGAAAAAGAAGAAAGGGAAGCGTCATGTATCCAGGAGCGACGAAAATATTGTGGGACTACTTTATTTCCCCCCACATGTGGAAATACTAACGCGAATTAATCCGCTGCTATACGCAAGCGAGCATGACAAGAGGTATCTTCATTCCCGTTTTAGTGTTCGATTCAACCGCCAGTACTACCTTCTTTCTGCCACCGTCGCGGCGTCGCCGCGCTCTGCGTAGATTATAAAATTTGTCCTCACGAATAAACTAAATCAATTGTGCAGACACTCGTTTTAATCTCCCATCTCCTGAACACAATTTGCGGTTTGGGAAGGCGCTGTAAATTACAGCTAATTACAAGCCCTACACAAGCCCTTGCCATAATATGAATCCATCCCTCCCACTGCGGTAAAAGTCGATTGGTCGAGAGAGTCCGGTTGGAGATTTCAAGTAGTTTCCCTCAACTGGCCTCTCGCGATCCAGCCCGCTTCGTAGATGGTGAACAGACTCATCAACATCTGACAAATCTTACCCCAAGACTTCCTGGCTTCTTTCGAGTTAAAATTCTTACTGACCAACCATTAGACAGTGACCTTCCTATTGTTTTATAGTTGAATGTGCAAAATTTAATAATTCTCGGAATAAAACTGTAGATTTGTATACATATCAAATCCACGCAGCACGCCCGCCACAGACTCTCTTCTTGGTTAAATTACTTAGTACATTGGTGAATTCCATAGACATCCAAATTGGTAGACTTGCCTTAAGAGGAAGCTACAAGCTAAAAATGTATATATTCTTGGTATACCTTATATCGTAGGTAATAGGCATTAAAATCGCTTGATAAAGGGAGTTTAAAAACGTTCGACAAGCAAATAACTGGATTTTATTTATTTTGTAAATAATTTTATAAGAAAGCAAAAAAGTTAATCAAGTGAAACTGTCACAGATAATCTTAGCTATAATACTGTATTTTTAAAAAGTTGTTTCCTTTATGCGTTCATACATTTCTATTAAAAAAAAAATTTTTTGCAGTTTACATTAATATTTTTTATTGAGTAATTTATATATTTATTTGTATTCTACTCAAGCGAAGCGATATGAAAATCTTCAATTTATCTAAAGCATATTTTTTGTATTCACAATGTACACCAATTCGTTATAAAGATGAATCAAAATGGTGATTTGGCATTAAGCTTTACTTAACACGAAATCTGGGTATCATCTCGACGAGCTGGAGACAAACCACGTGTCCACAAGTTTGGCACGTGTTTGGGAATGCTTTGAATAAATTATCACATCAGTCGAACATCGTCCACCGATGAGGGCAAATTGAAATCATCAGACCATGCGCAGAAAAGTAAAGTTTGCTAAAGCAAGACAAAGGTGTGCAGTTTTGTCCATTGTGGGACTTTCTGAATGTTTGTAAAAGTGTCTAACTAAATAGTGTAACAAAATATTACATTTTGGAAATAACACACCTTACGTAGATGACGATAAGGTTTAAATTCCGCTTAACACCATCCGCCTCTTTTGATTTATGAAAGAAAAAAATATGGCCAAAAAGTGCTTATTATTTTATTTTGTGGATGTTCAGGCATAAATATTTAACTTTTTTTCCGATCATTTTATAAATAACTTATTTTTCCACATTATACAATAAAATTATAACCGAAAATGGGTTCGTAAGAAGGAGATTTTGAACTTTAAAGCAGTTTTAATAGGCCTATACATTATTTTTTTTTGGGCATATAAAAAGACTTATATAAAAATTACTCGATTGTTTCAAAGGCCAAGATGTATTCTACTCGCAGTAATTAAAGCATCTGAAACATTTCTAGGTGTCCAAATTTTCAAACCAAAAACACATGATTTTGCATTACTACGTATGGCATCGCCTTAAGTTTTTTACGCAACCAATTTGCGCACCATTGTAAAAAGGACTAGTAATTAATTAGTAACACATAAGGAAAAATGATTTAACATTCAAAACTCAACACAATATTTGCACCCGCTACTCATCACACCAAAAATGTAAAATTCCTACAACAAAAACAGCCTTCGCCCAGCGACAGTTCTCTTATATAGCTCCTAAAATGTTCAACTTACTGAGTATTGATATTAAGACATCGAAAACTGATGATCTTTATGCCATTAGTGTACAGAACTGGTTATTTGCTCAAGGAAAGAAATATTATAAAGAATGCCTTACAACTTAATAGTGTTCTTATTTTTCGAGTAAAAATTTTATCTCTAAATTAACTTTCAACAAAAACTTTATATTACGCTGATGCGATTATTCTTATTTTTATTTCTATTATCCCTATCATTATCTATTATTTTTATTTGTATCCTACCTTATTTTTATCTTTATGTTTACAAGATTCACCTACTCCAATTCCTTTCCTGTATGTGATCATGTACATAATATTATATATATTCAGAATTGGTTATTTATGAAGGGAAAGAACTATTTTAAAGAATACCTGACATCATTAAATAAGTTTAATTGCTTTATTATTCCTTTTTTCATTTCAATTCTGTGTAAAATTTCTTTTTAAAATAATTATTTCATTTATCTTTATTTTCATCTCCTTCTTATTTTCAGTCAAACCTATTTAACCTATACCTATTTTACAACTGAATGAATCATGTATTACATTTATATAATTATACACAAATTTCGACTACCATAATACGGACATGTATCTAGTGTGGTAGTCGAAAAGCATGTAAAAAACCTGTGTCCAAATATATATTTATGAATAAAGAAGAAAAAAAAATAATAAAATAAAAATTCAAATGCAGATTTTATTTTAGAGGACCGAATAGTGATATTACAATGCTAGTTGTCTGTATACTATCAGATTAATTTATTGACAGATCACCGAAAGTGGGACGATTTCTCTGATTGTCTATGTTAATTTGAATATCTACGTTACAGATTTATTTTGCAACAAATAGAATTTATAACTCAGCATGTTAACTTCACAGATGTTAGCAGATTCTATAATTTGCCATTTTCATTGAATGCAACGAACCTACGCATTTCATGTGACTTCAAATACCAGATGCGTTACAGAACAATGCACAGAGGTTTGTGTAGGTGTCTAGAATATTAATGGCTTTGGCAAGGAGGCATACTAAATACCAAGGCATAAAGTACAATACCATGTATTGCGCTTGGAGTAGCGAACAGAAAATTCCTTGGTCTTACGTGACATTCAGTAGATAATACAATCCTTAGGTACGAATCCGCAGTTCGCATCTTCAAATCTTACCGTGTGCAAATTAATTTTAATTGAATTAATTCGTGTTATTTCTCTATACAGGGTGTATCGGCACTAACCCGACAAACTTTAACCAGCTATTCCTTAGCACATTTGGAGTAAAAAATGTTATGGGCACTTTGCTGTCCGGTAGCATTTTTTTTTCAATTAAAAACAAAAAAATTTAAAATTTCCACACTACATCACTGTCATTGGCATTGCGTTTCGTGTTCAACAGCTGTTATAAGCAAGTATGTCAAAAAGCGTCATCGCTCTTTCGCACACACTAAATAATAATAGTTAAAAATGAGACGAATGGTGCCGAGCTATTTCGTTGTGACTATAAACGTGCGCCAATATAAGTACACACGTGCATTATTCAACGGAATTCGAATAAAATATTTGCCAGATGGGTTTTCAAACTTTGTCAAAGGGTAAAACAGTGGTGACATGTGATGAAAATATGAATAATAATTTTTTTATTAAAAAAAAACGTTACCGGACAGCAAAGTGCACATAAGATTTTTTACTCCAAATATGCTAAGGAATAGCTGGTTAAAGTTTGTCGGGTACGTGCCGATACACCCTGTATATACATTTAAAAAAATTCCCAAACTAATTTCGATTGTTATGTGCACCCAAACTAATTTCGGTTGTTATGTGCATTCACTTTGAATTTAAGTTTAATTTTAAAAAATGGAACTGATTTTTTGAAGCGATAAAGTACCTACCTGTAATATAATATTTTTTTTAGAAGTTAATTATAATATAAGGGCTTTTTCGATTTTTTTTAAAAATATTTTCAACTTAAGATAAGAAAAATTACGATAATGCAGGAATTTTTATTTTGACGTATAAATTTTCTGTAACGATTTAAATGTGTCATTTTCGATATGCCACCAAAACGACCTGTTCGTTTTTATTCGTGGATTCGGCGGCGTTGAACGGCGGCGGACAATGTAGGTGACCGTCTTTTCCATTTTTTCATTTATTTATTTAACGTCCAGAGGGCTTTTACATGTAGGTGGTACAATTTTAATGACAGTTTTGAAACATGAGAAAGAAATATTAGAAATAAAAGAACATAAATTAAAAAATACAGCGATTTGAATGGCTTACAAAAATATAACTTCCATTTAGGAATAGTGTTTAAATAAATCTTTTACGTAATACACAACATTCGCAAAGTTAATATTAAATATATCGACATCACCTAAGTATTGGTTTCCCATAGTGTGAAACCGTTGTATTGGGGAGTTCGCAATGTAATTGCGCTTATGTGTGTTGCAGTGGAATAGTGTATTTTGTTGTGTTGTTATTGAAGGTATTCGTAAGTTTATGAGTTGCAGAAGTTCGCAACAGTCGAATTTAGAGTTTAGAATCTTGAATAAAAAAGTTAAGTCGTTTATTTTACGCCTGTCTTCCAATGTGTGTATTTTTAAAGTATTTAATAAAAAATGATATTGTAAGTCTTCAAGTGGGATATTTAATTTAAAATTTATAAAACGTAGAATTTTTTTTTGTATTTGCTCAATGTTATTAATGTGAATTTTGTAAGAGGGAGACCAAACTACTGAGTTTTATTCAATTATGCTTCTAACTAGAGATATGTATAACAGTTTAATGGCTTGTACGGAGTTAAAGTTTTTAGTTGTTCTTAATACGAAGCCTAGTGTTTTCATGCCTTTGTTTACAATTTGGTGGATATGATTGGCAAACTTAGTTTTTCATCCAAAATAATTCCAAGATCTCTCATTTCGGTGACTCTTTCTAAAGCTGTATTGTTAATGGAATATTCAAATAAAACAGGATTTTTATTTCTTCAGAAAGTCAGGGTTTTGCATTTGTCTACAATTAAAAACAGATTATTTTGTACGCACCAATCTTTAAACTTATTAATATTTGACTGTAGTATTTGGCAATGATTTACATCAGTTATTTTTTTTTGTATAGCTTGATGTCATCAGCAAAGAGCAATACCTCGACATTGTCGAAGCAATTTGCTATATCGTTAATGAAAAAGAGAAACAAAACCGGACCAAGGTGACTACCTTGCGGTAGACCACTGGTCGCACAGAAAGCTTTCGATAACAAAGATTTTATTTTAACAAATAGTTTACGATTTGATAAATAGCTAGTAAACCATTTTAGCTTGTTATCTCTTACTCCTAGGAAAAATAGTATTCAAGTTAGTAGTTTATGGGATACTTTGTCGAATGCTTTCAAAAAGTCTGTATATATGCAGTCGACTTGTTTATTTTTTTCAAATGATTCTACTATCAAGTTTTGAAATAGTGTTACGTTAGTTGCGGTTGAATTACCTTTGATAAAACCGTGTTGTTTTTGATCAATTAGTTTTATTAATTTGGAATAGATTTTATCAAGGACCTGTGTTATGTACCTGTATACAAATGGGGCGATAATTGGCTATATCAGTGTCTTCTCCTTTTTTGAGGATAGGTGTAATGAAGATCGATTTCCAGCGACTTGAAAATATCCAAGAAACAAGAGGCGGTTGAATAATACTGTAAGCGGTTTAGATAATGCATTGGAGCATTTTTTAAGGAATATTGGTGGAATGTTGTCTGGGCCAGCAGATTTGTCAGTGTCTAAGGAAAGTAATTTCTGTTCGCAAGATTTTTGTGTGATATGGCAATTTGTTAAGTGTGAAGCATTACTAAATTTTTATTCGGGTATTTTATCATCGGGGGTTTCGTCATCCTATACGTTTTTGAAGAAATCTGAAAAAACGGTTTACAATGTCCTGTGTATTGTTTGCACTGATTCCATTCATTTACATTATTTGTGGGTAATCCGTGTTTTCATTGTTTATTTTTTTAAGAAATTTTCAGAGATTTTTGGATTTAAAAACATTTTTCTCGATGGTAGTTATGTACATTTTGTAGCAATGTTTAGAAAGATCTTTACGCTTTTTCCTAGTTTTCCTGAAGTTTATATAATCAGCTATGGATTTGCTTTGTTTGAATTTTTTGTGTTGACCTTTTTTTTGCTGAAGAGAGGCAGTTAGCTCCGATGAGAACCAAACTGGGTAATGTCTTACCAGACATTGGCGTTTTCTATGTCATAATGACGTTGTGGCCAGTTGGAACCGTTTCAGAAACTACGGTTTTAGATCGTTTTTAAATTACATATTTTAAGTACGATAATCATAATCAAAAAAACAAACTTTAAATTTTCTACACATTTTTAGCGTCATTCAAAGTTTGTGAAAATAGCTCTTTGCCATTTTCAACATTTGAACTGATTGGTCGAGAATTCAGATTATCCCATGATTTTTCACAGGTTGCTATTACCTATACAGAATATTTGCGACACGTTCAAGAGTGGTAGATACTTTCAGTATCACTCCGGTGAAAGATCACCTTTCAGAATCGAAAAGTTGCTTCAAATGCTTTAGCCATGTTTGGTGACCAGATCTGGATAGCCAGGTACTTACCACCTTCCTCTACCTTATCTCTTTACCGCCTCACTCCCTTAAGTCTCACAACAGACCCCAATTGGTGATACCACAGTCTCACTTGCTCTAGTGAAAATTTAAACGAGAAGTTTGAACTTTTTGATTTCAGATAAACCAATAACTAACTAACTAACTAACCATCACGCCGTTTCCCCGCAGGGGTAGGCAGAGAGGACGGACCGCCAAACAACTCGGTCGTGGCACACACTCCTTGCCTCATTCACATTCATACATCGTCTCATACATACTCTTCTATTGTTCTGACTCTTGACATGGCCCGACTCAAGTATCCGATTCACTTGGTCGTACCATGTCTTCCTCGGGCGTCCCCGACTTCTGCTACCATTCACATTTGCATCGTAAACCAATGAAATTTAATATCTGTACAAAGAAGAACTTAAAAATTCATCCATGTTAGAAATTAGTCATCAATAACTATTGCTCAAATCTGTGGATTCATTAAACTACATTACAGAGTGTAATAATCCAAGAACTGTTCTAGAACCAAGTTAGCTATCTCTGACAAAACAGTATATAAGTTACATTGGCGCAGCCGGTACACAGTCACTCCACAACACACTTACAATGGGTTATATCTCTTTAGTGGCTTGGAGAAAATACTGTCAAGTCAGGTGCGAGTGGAATACGTTCCCAGATATCATACTCAGTAGTGGGAACAGCGAAGTTTTCACACAGAGATGGGTGATAAGCAGGAACACGGGACGTGTTGTTTCATGCAGGGAGTGATTTTCCTTGTCTGCTGATTTGATACTTTATTGAATTACCATAAAAATAATATCAATAAGTCCCCGGCGTTGCTCTGGTTCTGTACAGAGTTTTTAGAAATCAGACATAGACAGTAATTTTCTGAAAAATCTTTTAATTTTAAAATTAAAAATCTCGGAATAAAATTGTACATGTGTTTTTAAAAAACTTCTCAGAGATACTTTTCTCAGGACCGGGCCTGAGCCAAACGGTGCCTGGCGCTAGTAAAAACTTCAAGAGCGCTGTCTTAGGTATTAAGTATTATCAGCATAGACATATGAATATTAGTAGACCTGCCCTAAGTGATTAAAAGCGTATTATTCCCCACTCCCCATACCGGTTCCATTGGAGCCGGCTGTGCTCGCGTATGGCCTCAAGTGAATTTAGAAAACGTGACGTCATAATTCTTGTGCGAACTATGGTCGAGGCATCATCGGTTCATTTTACGAAATAACACGGCAAAATGGTGGCTTGTGGTATGAAAACTTGTAAAAATAGATGTGAAAAAAAGAATAAACCCAATTGTCGTATAGTCGTATTACATTCCTTAAATAAGCATTATTTTACTTTATTTTAAGCATATTCACATCGTATAATATGGATCAGTTGTAGAAACATATACTATCACATCGAGATACGTCTGGACGCGAAACACAAAGCTGGTTGGTTGCTGGGAAGTAAATTATGAACATTTATAAAAGTGTCTTAACTAAATACGTAAACGAAATATTCGACTCTAAAAATAGAAGAAATTTATTTTGCCAAATTTGGACTTCGCAAATTTGTTCATAACGTGGCGAGTAATTTGCGCTCTCATGTAAAAATGTCTATTCATTCAAAAGCAGATTTTACTTTTAAGAACTAAATGGTGATATTATAATGCGAGATGCCTATATACTGTCAGATTGATTTATTGACGAATCACAGTCAGCTTTACCCCCTTCGTTCTTCAACAGTTGATTTTACCCCTCATCTTTAATTTCTAGTCTATATATTCATACGTCTGTGATTATCAGCGTCTTGGCTCTTTGGCGCCTTGGCAAGTCAGGGAAAATATTTTAAAAGTTTCTGTATTTTTACGGTCGAATAAATTCCGTCAATCTCGCAAATAAGACGACCTCCGTGGTTGAGTGGTTATGATCCTTGGCTACAAATCCGGAGGTCGCGGGTATAATTTTATTTGATTAATTTGTGTCATTTCAAAAGGATAATATTCAAATGTCACCCGTCACACCCATCAGAGCCACTTTAAAAAAATATATAATCTTAGATATTCGTCAATTATACATTAAGACTATTCTTATATACATATGGAAAAAAAATATCATCAAAAAAATACAACAAAATATTCATACGCGTTACTCGTCACACCTAAAATGTGTAATTCCTCCAACAAAAACAGCATTTGCCCAGCGACAATTTTCCTATATTGCTCTCAAGATATTTAATTCACTCAATATAGATACAAGAAAATCGGAAACTGAACATCTTTATATAAAATATATTCAGAATTGCCTATTGGTAAAGGGAAGGAACTATTGCAAAGAATGTCTCGTGTCATTAAATTAAATTAACTGTTCTTTTATTCCACTCTATTCATATGTTTTCTTCTTATTTTTATTTTTAAATCTTTTTTATCTCTCTTAATTCTGTATATCCCAACATCTTAACATTGTAATGTAAAGAAATATGGCTACCATAATACGGGCATGTGCCTAGTATGGTGGCTGTAGAAAACAAACAACTGTAATCATTTAAATTTTTATGTTATAAGCAATAATTATTAGCCTGAAACACTCATCCACATTGAAAAATCTCCTGATAAAAGATACATGACGCCAACGGGACTTTCGATTTCCAGTCGACAGCTCTGACCACTGAGCTATGGCGGCTTATCTCTTATCCGAGAAATAATTCAATATATACTAGTGTTTCATTCAACAATTACTGCTTGTTACATTTTTCACCTGAAAACAACCAACTTTATTTTATATGAGAAAGGCATTGTAAGTGCTAACTCTCTCACTAGATGGCGTCGAGACAAATTGTCTAATTTTTTTGGTGAAGATACTAGAACTTGTCAAATATTTTTGTTATTTGTTTTTGGGGTATTATGCCGTGTTGCGCCAACTCCTTCTTTAGCCAACGTTTCGGACAGCATTGCAGTGTCCGGGTGCATTTCAGGGTGAACTATTTGAGCAATTGGAGGGAGTTGCGATGGGCAGTCCGTTATCGCCAGTACTAGCCAACTTTTTTATGGAGAAGTTTGAAGAAGTGGCACTCGACACAGCTTCGGCTGTCCCTAAAGTATGGTGGCGCTACGTCGACGATGTCTTCGCCATTTGGCCTCATGGAACGGAGAAACTAAACGAATTCCTGGACCATCTTAATTCTCTCCACAGCAAAATTAAATTCACAATGGAACTGGAAAACGAAGATAAAATCCTGCCCTTTCTAGATGTGGAGGTGATGCGGAAACACGATGGTAGCCTAGGGCATACTGTATATAGGAAACCAACCCATACGAATCGGTACTTACACGCTGATTCGCACCACCACCCAGCGCAGAAGAGAGGACTTATCCATACATTGGTGACCCGAGCGACCAGAATATGCGAAGAACATAAAATCGGAGCGGAACTTACGAAGCTGACCGATGCACTGGAGCGTAACGGCTACCCAGCAAGTCAGACAAGGCAAATCATAAGAGCCAAATCTGCACCAAACGAAGACAGAGTTGAACAAGAGTCGAAAGGCTGTGCCTTCCTGCCTTATGTGCACAATGTGACAGACAAAATTGCCAAGCTTTTGAGAAAGGAAAATATCAAGACTGTCTTCGGAACAACAACAAAGATACAGGACTTACTGAGGTCTGCAAAGACTAAGTTTCCTCTGGAAACAGATGGAGTGTATAAACTCAGCTGTTCCGGATGTGACAAGGTCTATGTAGGCCAGACAGAGCGGACTATCTCCAAAAGAATTTCGGAACACTTCAGAGCTTGTAAACTCGGCCACCCTGACAAATCGGCAATTGCCGAGCATTTGATTGACACCGGGCATTACTTTGGATTTGTTCCTGAAATCCTGGGGAGACCGAAAACTTATAGAGCACGGCTGATTACGGAGGCCATTGAAATTCATAAAAATCCCGTAAACATTAATAGAGACGATGGAGCTAAGCTTAATAGTTCTTGGTATCCGGTAATTGACGGATACACCAGAGCTAAACGAAGAAAACCACTTTAAATAAAAAAAATGATACGTTAATGTTAGCTCAGAGGGTTGGAGCTGGCAACACGGTATCACAACCTCATACTTAAGCTCACATTTTAACACAACCTCAAATAAGACATCAACCCTGATGATGGACACTGCAATGCTGTCCGAAACGTTGGCTAAAGAAGGAGTTGGCGCAACACGGCATAATACCCCAAAAACAAATAACAAAAATACTTTTGGCCGTGAAAATCTTAAATCATATTTGTCAAATATTAATTATTATTTTAAGACATGATTTTTTATGCATAGCACAAACGGTCCCGTTGGCGTCATGTATCTTTTATCAGGAGATTTTTCAATGTGGATGAGTGTTTTAGGCTAATAATTATTGCTTATAAAATAATTGTTACCCTTTGTGCTATGCATAAAAAAACTTTTTTTAAACATTAGTTTACCAAAAAAAATAATAATTAAATTTTTATGAATAAAAAAACACAAAAAAAAATCTGTAAATACTAGCATGCAACAAAGTCGCTTTCCACGTCTCTATGTTTGTGCACTTAGTTCTTCTAAACTATGATATATAACTTGATAGGGTTTTTACCATCATTTAGAGAATTTCTTCTGGAAGGTTTATGTGTATAATATATGTATATTATATTTAAAGAGAGAATAGAAAAGTCGATGTTTTGTAATCAAGTCGTAAAAAAAACTTTTGGGCGCTTACATTGCTAACGCTGGCTAAACCTTATGAGATACGTCAAAATAATGTACTACGGAATTATATATCTTAAAAAGGCCTACAGAAAAATCCATGGTGTATGTTTATTTCCTAAAGATAACCCCCAGTAACGAAAGTATAAGATACTTTCCGTATCACCCTGGTGTAATACCACTACTCAGAATTGAAACGTTGCTTTAGCAGTGTTTGTTAACCAAATCTGAATAGGCCAGATTACGGAATGCAATCCCGCAAGAAAATGTTAATCCAGGTATTTGCGGGACTGAACAATCTTAGTCCCGCTGGATCCAGGTATTTGCGGGATCCAGCAGAGTGGACTTAGATATCTAATCAATCGTATAATAAAGACCTCGATCTACCAACCTTGTTTTTAGAGTTTTAAATTTATACCTATAATAAAACAAGTTCTTTGGGACATTTTAAATGATTTATTAATAAGTATACCTTTAGTTAGACATAGGTAAAGTTTAAGTCATAAATTGGAAAAGAATAAGATAAGACATACATTTACATAACATACCCGCCTCGGAACAGAATTTGTCTAGTGAGGTGGGTAAAAGAAATCTATGTACACAAATGAAAATAAAATAAACGCCCGGATTGCCGGCACTGAAACTGAAACTGAACTGAAACTTAAATTTAAATAATAACGTTCACACAATATTCTTGTAAAATGAGCATCATAAGTTTAATTAAACATTATTTTGGAAATAGCTTCGTAAAAAAGTTAAAGTATTAATTGTGTCATCTGATAAACGGCTTCTGATATTGGACACAAGGTAGCCAGCGGCTGAAAAAGCTCGTTCAGCTTAAAAGCTGGTTGGCACAATAGTCATTAGCGAATTGTAAGTGAATTGAAGGTAATTCTCTGTAATCTCGCCAGTCCAGCGGGATCCCGCAAAATTTTCGACCGAGATTAGTCCCGCAAAATGTCTGCGGGATCTCGGTATTTCGGGATCCCGGTATACCGGGATTGCATTCCCTAGGCCAGATACTTCACACTTATTTTCCTCATCTGCTCCCCCTCCCCTCTACCGTAACCACAATTAGGGATGGTATAATCCCACTGACTCCAGATGGTTAGGTGCAGATGGGACTTGCATAAAGAAACAACATGAATGAATGTGAATTAAGCATGGAGTGTCTGCAGAGACATAGATTTGTGATAGTCTATCATATCTGCCTATCCATGAAGAAATAATCGGCGTTATGGTCAATTCGTTAAAGTTAGGTTAGGTGAAGTTAGGTTGGGTTACCTACAAGCTATTGTCACAGATTAATTTTAAACTCGAATGATTTCATTTCTGCAGCTAATTTATGAGGATTTTTTCAGCAACGATATTTTTTTTTTTTTTTTTTTTTTATTTATTCACATTTAAACCCGCTAAACTACTTGTGTAGTTTGTCAGCAGGGACATAGAGACAACATTTATACACTCATAAGATACAATTTGAACGGTACATAATTACATAAATTGGTTACATTGCAGAAAAGTTTAAATAGCAGCATAAAAGCCTTATATAATAAGCAAGTAAAAATAAATGTATGAACAAATTAGTATTATCAACATAAAACATAAAAGCCTTATAAAATAAGCAAGTAAAAATAAATGTATGAACAAATTAGTATTATCAACAAGTACATCAATAGTTTCATAAATAGAGGTAGGTAGTCAGGTATTACAAAATAATTGTTTTTCCATTTTCTAAGAATATGAATTCCATTTCAGGGGCATCAGTATAGATCATTATTATCCAATAACCATTTCCTTAGATTATATTTAACATTAGCAGTATACATGTTATTATTTTTAATTGTCATTGGTAATAAGTTAAACATTTTGGGTACTATATAGTTTAAAGTTCTTTCACCATATTTATTAGTACATTTCGGAACTACCAGTCCTTCATTTTGAGTGAATCTTGTGTTATGTTTATGGCAAACTCTTTCCCTATACAATGAATCAGACAATATAACATGTTGACTTACAATATTATAAAACAATAATCCTCTGACAGGTAAAATATTCAGAGACTTGTATATTAATTTAATGTTACTTCTGTGTTGATTGTCATATTTATGGATTAACAATTTTATAATGGAGTTTTGTAATGTTTGTATATAGCTTATATTAGTTTTACAAGAATGTCCCCAAGAAGTAATTCCATAACGTATAGTGGATTCAGCCAGAGATAAGTAGATTAACTTTAAAGTACTTATAGGCACGAAATATTTTATTTTATAAATCCTACCCACAATAGCTCGTAGACGTTTACAAACATTAGCAATTTGTACATCCCATTTCATGTAGCAGTCAATAGTAACACCCAAATATACATAACTTTTGACAAAATCAATGGTTTCACATGAACAGGGCTGTGCAACATTTTTATGTATGCAGTCAAATGTGTGTGTATATAATGAAGGAATTACATTACATCTGGCGTGTGGAGATCTGATGTGCATAATTTTAGTTTTTTTGGCGTTTATAAAGAGGCCTGCATCATGCGACCATTTCAGTAGGGCAATAAAATCATGTTGCATAAGGTTCATTGCAGTAACCAGATCTTCGTGCGATATTACGAGCGCCGTATCGTCTGCATATACAAAATGTTTAACAAATGAAAACAATTTTCTCATAATTGAGACATAAATAATATAAAGAGTTGGCCCTAGAATTGACCCCTGTGCAACACCTGTTGAGATATATTTTCTTTTGCTAAATTTTTTAAGAATTTTTACTCTTATTTGTCGATCAGTTAGTAAATTTTTTAATAAAACTAGCAGCTTTCCTCTAATTCCTATTGCCTCCAGTGTTTCTAATAGTTTATTTGTATCAATGGTATCAAATGCCTTAGAGTTATCTATGAATAAAACCAAAACTTGTTTTTTTAGATTTAATTCATAATTTATGTGATTTGAAAATTCCTGAAGCAGCATTTCCGTACTTTTTTTCTTTTGAAATCCATATTGGTTGGGATCCAACAAAGAGAAAGATTCTAGATATTTATTAAGTTTTATGGAAATGTATTTTTCAAGTATTTTTTCTAGGGCTGGCAATATGCTTATTGGCCTATAATTTTGAATATCTGTATGTTTGCCCCCTTTGTAAATTGGCCTAATGATGCTACTTTTTAGTTCATCTGGTATTACTGCTTGCGATAAAATTAAATTGATAAAGTGTGTTATAACAGGCCCTAAAATATTAATATGTGTCTTAATGTCAAACATTCGAATGTTGTCAATCCCTGGTGACTTTGAATTGTTTAATTTGCTAACAATAATATTGATTTCTTGGCAGGTAGCTCTGGGTAGGTACATACTATGTTGCACTTCATTCGGCCTGACGGTCGATGCTAAATAATCACATTTATGTATCATAGAGTTAACACTATTTGTAAAATATTCAACAAACTTATCTGCTACGGTTTCTTCATTATTCGTATTTAACATATATTTCGAGATTATTTCGTCACAACTACTTTTGGACTTGCGTCCTAATAATTTATTTATTTCATCCCAAGTTTTTTTTGTATTTCCAAAATAATTTTTGAATTTATTGTTAAAAAAGGTAGACTTACATTTAATAATTTCTTTTGTCACCTTATTTCTGAAAGTTTTATATTCCAATTCAAAGAATTGATTGCTAGGAAAATTCTTCCACCTTCTGTACAATGAATCTTTTTTTTTAATGTTTTCTAAGATATTAGAAGTTATCCAAGGTTTTATTGACAGAGGTCTTTTTTTGGGTTTATAATTCATAACGATTTTACTCTGTTCATACAAATTCTTAAAGTTGTTTTTAATTTTACTATATAGTATATTGCAATCTTGTTCCTCAAGCAAGGAGTGCCACTTAAAATTATGAATGTTTTTGTCGATTTTGTTTTGCGATAAAAACGAAATTCTTTCCCCGTGTTCTGGGGCTTCTTTCCTTGCACTATATTTAATATTAACTGCAGTTAAAAAGTGATCCGCTATAGTAATATTATTACATACACACGAGGAAAGAGAATCGCTTTGTTTACATCCACTGTTAAATCGGACAAATATGTGGTCTAAACAAGTACGAGTAACTTTTCCTGCTAAAACTGCTTCTCTAGTTACGTCACAAATACATTTGATTAAATAATTATCCGACATTATATTTTCATATGCCATAATAATAGGGTTTTGACAATTTAACAAGTCTAGATTAATATCTCCTATAAGTAAAACATTTTCTTTGGGGCTTATAGTATGCAGAATGGCAGATATTTCATTAAGAAATTGTGGTTGGCTAGAGTTGGGGGGGCGGTATATTGCTATGATGTTTAAAATACTCTTGTTTGGAAGTGTCATAGAGCCAAGCACACATTCAAAATGATTTGTTTCTATTGTTTTCTGTTGAAATGTGAATTCATTTCGAACATATAGCAATATACCTCCTCCAGATTTTTTAGTTCGGCAATAGTTGTAACAATTAAATCCAGGAATATTATACAGACAGACAAGATTCGGTGTTATAGCCGTTTCACATAACATTAACACATGAATATGCTTCCAACAAGTATTTAAGTAGACATTCAAAGTATCCCAGTATTTATAAATCGATCTAACATTCAACTGAACAATATTAATATTTTCCATATTGTAGTTGCTATGAAACTTTAGCCAATCACAGAAATTATGAGTATTTTCGTAATCTACCTCGTCATCTTCTTCAATGTAATTAGACGCCATAATCAATAGTTGCAAAGTCCTTGGCAAGGGCAGCCTTGTAGGCCGGGCAGGAGTCCTTGTCTCCAGTCGGATGTGCAGCGGGCTTCCCAAATCTTGTACAGGTGGCGCAGACAGGCTCGGCGGCGGCTTTTGGGCAGTTTATCCGGGCGTGACCTTCGCCTGCGCAGTGTCCACATCTTTGCTGGTCCTTGCAATTAAGATAAGTTATTTAATTTCAATTCGTTGCAGTATAACATAATTTTGATGTTGGTCAAAGATAGCCGCATGAAGAAATATAATATTGCACAACGAGACAAGTTATGCTGTGCAGTCAACCAAATGACTGCAACTGTTGGATTTTAAATACATAAAAAAAATATTGTTTTATTATTATATCTTTTCAGGCATGGATCCTTACAATTAAAGACGATATTTTAAGCCAGTAGTTCTAGTAAAATATCCCGACTAATTGTAAATGTGAAAGCTTAGAATTAGTTACAGAATATGTCTATCTTGGTGTTACAGTAGATTGCTTTTTCAAATGGGACAAAAAACCTGTAAAAGACTCAGATCAATTGCTGGCAGAATGTACACATTAAATTTTTTCCTATCAATTGAAACACTTAAAATTATTTATATGTCAGTGGCAGAATCTATTATAAGATATGGATTAACCATATGGGGAAATACTAGTACATATAACCAATCTTAAACAAGTCGAAGTTGTACAAAACGCAATTGTAAAATTACTAGTCGTCCCTAATATTTTTAAACAGAGACATAATACATCGTTGCTGTTTCAGAGTGCCAAAATTTTACCTGTTAAGGCTATTCTATGGCAAAAAATCATAATTCAGTATATATTTACCCCGCAGCATAAAGAAAAATTAGAACATAAATACAGTACTAGATTCACGCGCAATGACGGGTTAATAGTTCCGAAATTTAATAATAAATACGGACAGAGAACGTTTGAATACAACATACTGAAGATATTTAATTTATTACCTGACACTATACAGCAATGTAAATCTATGAATAAGGTTAAATATATGGTGAAAAATTGGCTATCGGAAAAAAAATATTTACTTTAATATGTCTGAAAAATTGTATGAAAAAATTTTTGATTCTGTAGATATAAGATGTAAATTATAACTTATAAAAATGTATATGAAACTAAACTTTAAGCACCTGTTGACAAGCCAATTCAATTGGCTTAGCAGGACTTGTTTGTTGATATGTATTAACTATTTATTCAATAAAAAAAAAATAAAAAATAAAAATAGTATTAACTATTTAAGAAATATATTTGTATAGCGCCCTTGAGGTGATTTCTCACGAAAGCGGCACTATATAAATTAGTCAAATATTAATATTATTATTATTGCGCACTAACTAACATCTCTTTAAAACGTGTTCCACTAGTAGAACTCAAAAATCGATACGCATGGACCGGATTTTGTATCGACATTTTTTATTTTTTAATATTTATGTTTTTTTACAATATAACATATTAAAGCATATTTTATACATTCTCCTACAAAAGCTAAACTAAAATAACTTAAGAATTTAACATATTACAGATTTTTTTAGATTATAAAGGTACTCGTAAATAAAATAATAAATGTATATGGGATGTACATAAAACATTAGGTATAACAAAACAGTCAAGAATGTATCTAAGAGGATGTTAAAATTATATGGTGGTACTACAAAAATATGATTTCATTTTTTTTAAATATTTTTCGTATTTTTTTCTTTTCGCATATCAGCGGGTAATTGATTAAATAATTTTATTCCTTTATATACAAAGTTATTCTGTGCTGTTGTGGTTCGTACGGGTGGTATAGTTAGTCCACCAACAGTTATGCTAATATTTAGCAGTGGGGTATTATTACTTTCACTAAAAATATCTTTGTGTAGCTGAAGTGGTGCAATTTTGTCGTAAATTTTTGTAAGTGGGGGAACAGCGAATTCTTGGAAAACATTTATTGTTGGGTAGTACATAAACCGAATGCTGAAAGACCCTGCGTAGAAAACGAAGCTCGCTATTATAGTAAGATAAAGATCTGTAGCGCAGTTCAGTGTGGAACTTTTCTGGTTTATGTCGATTGCTTACCGACCCGTGGGACGACAGGCTTAGTAAGAGCGTTGGAGGTCAATTGGAGGTAAAAAAAAAAGTGGAACATATTTTTTCGCTTCATGTCTCATCTAATATAATACATCAATGTTTACAGGTAAATTAAGCAAGGTTTATACTGGGCATTACTAATAAAGTATATCGTAAATGTTTGTTTATGAGTTGTGTAAAATTTAAAACAGTTTTGGAATATGGAATAATAGGAATAATAGGATGGGGCTCAGCATCATCAAACCATCTTAAACAACTAAAGAAAACTCAAAATTGGATCATAAAGACCATATTAAAGCTCTCCGTAAAGACGCCAACTACTGATATTTTTAATCTGTTTGATGTTCCAAGTTTTCAAAAAATCTATGCTAAAAATATTCTAGTTCATCACTTAAAAAATAAACCAGAGGCAAACCCCTCTCACGATCATAAAACCAGAGCCAAGCAAACAGACATGCTAAATATTCCTAAATGTAATTCTACCTTTGGACAAAGAAACTCTTTAAACTCTTTAAAAATTTTTAGCAATTAAATTATATAATAAACTCCCTCTCAACATCAAACAAAGGAAAACGAAAAATAACTACATTAAGGACATCAAATCTTGGCTTAAGGAAATATCCGAAGAAGAACTAACTAATATATTTAAAAC
The DNA here is from genome assembly GCF_061612785.1 of Hesperophylax consimilis. Classification (NCBI taxonomy): domain Eukaryota; kingdom Metazoa; phylum Arthropoda; class Insecta; order Trichoptera; family Limnephilidae; genus Hesperophylax; species Hesperophylax consimilis. The sequence goes on along the minus strand of NC_142854.1, from coordinate 19,973,557 downwards.
ATCATCTTAGTTGCTGAAAACGTATACTAACATATATAGTCCCCCTCAGCACAGGATCTCCTAGTGAGGAGGACTTCAATGATCTGTTTTAATTTTATATATATATTTTATTTCATGTGCCATACAAAAATGTACCTAATTATTTAAAAAAGTAACTAAATAAAAAAAAAAATGTAAGATTAAAATGATATTACATTGTAAAGTATTGATATTGCGAAGGTAGGAATGATAGTAATTACTCTAAATTGTTTATATGTTAGTAGCTAGTCCCCGGCGTTGTCAGAGCTCTAAACAAAGTTTTTCGAAATCATAAATCTAGATAGTGGTTTGCCTCCTATTTTGAACCTCAAGTGTGCAAATTTTCATCAAAAGTATAAAAAATTATACTTTGAGGGGTGTGAAAAGGGGATGAGGATGGCTTTTGCGAAAACTCATGTAGATCTTGTTGTGTTCTTTCTATTGCTTTAAAGGTCATGTGTGCCAAATTTCATCAATCTCGGAATAAAACTGTAAATTTGTATAAATAATCTCCGCCAGCCACAGACACTCTTCTTTATATAAGTAGAATAAGATTCGTACATATACAGGGTGTATCGGCACTAACCCGACAAACTTTAACCAGCTATTCCTTAGCACATTTGGAGTAAAAAATGTTATGGGCACTTTGCTGTCTGGTAGCATTTTTTTTTCAATTAAAAACAAAAAAAATAAAAATTTCCACACTACATCACTGTCATTGGCATTGCTTTTCGTGTCCAACAGCTGTTATAAGCAAGTATGTCGAAAAGCGTCTTGGCTCTTTCGCACACACTAAATAATAATAGTTAAAAATGAGACGAATGGTGTCGTGTCATTTCGTTGTGATTGTAAAAGTGCGCCAATATAGGTACACACGTGCATTATTCAACGGAATTCGAATAAAATATTTGCCAGATGGGTTTTCAAACTTTGACAAAGGATAAAACAGTGGTGACATGTGGTGAAAATATGATAATAAATTTTTTATTAAAAAAAACGTTACCGGACAGCAAAGTGCACATAAGATTTTTTACTCCAAATATGCTAAGGAATAGCTGGTTAAAGTTTGTCGGGTACGTGCCGATACACCCTGTATATAAATATGGATAAATGACAATTGTGTACCTTTTGCTTGATCCAGATCGAAACCTTTTCTCAAAGAATGCAAGACTGATGATGTAAGCATAAATAGTATGATTAGAAAAGGGACGTTTATACGGTTTGGGCATGTAGAGCGAATAGACTAAGAAGGAGAATATATGCCGCGGAAGATAATGGTAGAATAAGTCGGGTTCGCCCGAGATATTAATTTATTTATTTTATTGATACATGATTTAGAGAGAACGTGTGGTTTTTTGTGATATTTCACCCTCCATGCTAGGGATGACCCTGTGTTATGGAGGGTGAATTTTACAGTTTGCGGACATAGAATCTATACGTTACTATAATATATAAAAAGAAAAATGATGTATAGCTAGTTTGGGTTGCAAGAAGAGGATGGAGAAGTCAGAGAATTATAAGAAGATGAAAAATTATTAGTAAATAGATCACACTAATTAATTATGTACAAATGTACAAATCGCAAGTGCGCCCTACTGTCGAATTTGGCAGCCATCTCTGGTCCGGAGCCCCTAAATACCTGAAAAAAACCCTAGACTCTGTGCAAAAACGGGCGGTCCGTTTGATAGATTCCCCAATCTTAACAAGCGGACTGCAATCTTTAGAGCACAGGCGTCAGGTAGGTATGCTGTCCTTGTTCTATCGGTATTACAATGGAAGATGCTCTGAGGAACTAGCGTCAATGATCCCTTCGGCACCGGTGCGTAGTCGGGATACACGCCAAACGCGCGCCCAACATTTGTACACGGTTGACATTTGTCATATGAGAACGGGTCGCTTCTACGATTCGTTCTTAAGTTCAACAGCTCGGCTGTGGAACGAACTGCCGGCCTCTGTGTTTCCTCCCTCCTACAACATAGGACTCTTCAAGACCCATGTTCACTCCTTCCTCTCCACAAAAAGACCCTCCACACAGCATCCTCAAAGATGACATAGGCCCTGAGGGAAATTATTTTCTTCAGGGCCTCCTGTGTGGAGTTAATATAAAAATAAAAAAAATGTACATACTATACCGCTAAGTTCGGGAATAAGGATTTATTATGTACCTTTTGTCTGAAAGGTGATTACATCGATAAGAGTGTAGAATGAATGGGTATTGTAGTTGTAATGTATTCCGTTTTTGAGGATCCATTTCGTAATTGGTTTTTTAAAGGAATGGGGTTGACTCGTGGTGTTTAGGTTTTCAGGGATAAGGTTAAAGATTTTAGGAGCTAGGAAGAAAAGCTTGTCTTTGAGCTGACGTGGTATGTAGTGAAGGTACTTTGAAGTGACCGTTGGTTATTGTTCTGGTGGTGTAGTTGTGTTGTAAGAGAGTTTTGTTTTTATATTTGAACAGGAAATATGTGTGGATAATAATGGATAATATGTGGATATGTGAGTCAATAATGTAAATAATAGAAGAGTACCTATGTATGAGACGGTATATGAATGCGAATAAAGCAAGAAGTGTGTTTCGAGACAGAGTTATGTGACAGTCCGTACTTTCTGCCTACCTCTGCCGAGAAACGGCGTGATGGTTAGTTAATTAAAGGTTTAGATTATTAAATGGTATTATTCACTGCAGAAGTACAATAAATTATAATATTTATTATTTCGTTTTACTTCGAACTGTGCATTGTCTCGACTGCGATCTGCGCATGTGCGCCGTGGCGGCGATGCGCAGCAGATACAAAAACGTTTTGCATCTGCGCACTGCATACGTAATGTTAACCCCAGACAATAAAAATATTCCGTGGATACGTGTGCGTTTTGCGTGCTGGCACGTGGAGGGCGTGGCTTAATGAAGAGTTTGCATTATCAACACCACACCGTTTATACAAAAGATAATAGAAACAAGGAAGATGGGCCATTAACGGGTCGTGTCGCCAACATCGTTCACTCAATAGTATGAGTGAACGATGTTGGTACAATAGTAAATACAATAGTAAACAATAGTAAATCGCATCTACGCCCACATTAGTTTCAACCAACACACCAAACGCATAACTTTAATACCGGGATACCAGAATACCGCACAAGAGTCCCAACTGCTCCCAACCGTCTGGAGCCAGTGAGACTATGGCATCTCCAACAATTGTAGATTTTAACAAACTATGTATTCATACATATATAGGTATATACTATTAGAATAATACACAAATAACTTTGTTTACATCACTTTAATATATATATAACCTCTACATGTTTCATGAACAATGTTCATGAATAATGACATTCTGAAAGCTTATCACTTTGTGCTGTCATAAATAATGACATCACAAAGTGATAAGCTTTCAATAAGTTAAAAATTAATACATATACTACCAGTTAAAAATATGTACAATATATATAAAAAAAGTTTATTTTCCTATTCTTATCATTGTGCTAAAAATGTCTAATGTTAATATTATCATTCATAGGTAATTATTGATTTTCAAATTGATCTAAAACCGCACATTCCGAAAGGGTTCCAACTGGCTACAACATCATTATACATAGAGAACACCAATGTCTGGGAATGCTGTCACCAACGTCGTCTATCGTGACGTCAAGTCCGCCGAATTTACGAATAAAAAAGGACATATCGTTTTTAAATGGATAAATTGTCAAATATTTTTTTTTTACTTCTCTGGGATTGGAATCCGCGACCTCCGGATTGCTAGTCGAGAGCCACGAGGCCTCAACTACGGAGGCCGTCGAGTTCTTGTGAAAAATGTAGAGATTCACAAAGAATGCAAGGCTGATGTAAGCGTAATGCTTAAGATTAAGAAAGGGGCGCTTAGATGCTTTGGGCATGCAGAGCGAATGAACGAAGAAAGGTAAATAATATGACACGAATGGTATAAGAAATCGGGGACGCCCCAGGAAGACATAGCGAGAATCAAATACTTGAGTCGTGCCGTGTCAAGATTTGAATAACAGAAAAAAATGTATGAACGTGAATAAAGCAAGGAGTTTGTGGGGAAGACCGAGTTGTTTGGCGGTCCATTCTCTCTGCCTTCCCCCGCGGAGAAACGGCGTGATGGTTAGTTAGTTATTTATAAAAATTACCTATCGCCCAGCATAAAATTTACTTTTCCTTTGCTTTAAAGAACGTAAATATTTATTATTTAAATAAATCCCGGAAAACAGTGTTCTGAAGCAGTCAACTCTTAGATCAGCAACATCATCAGCTGTAGGCAGCTGATGGAACCTAAGTGTAAGCCAAATACTATGTTTGGTGATCGCGCTTTCGGAGTATCTGGGCCGAAGGCTTGGAATAAACTTCCTCCGGAACTAAGATCCATAACAAGTCCAACAGAATTCAGGTCTAAACTAAAAACTTACCTTTTTAAGCTGTCATACCCTTAAATTAAATATACAATTCCTGAGAGAAAATTCAATTATATCCAACTTCCCAATTATGTCCTAAATCCTGTATATAAATTTCGCTTATAAACAATTAGTTAATGTTGATTAAGTGTTAATCTCAAGTGACCTACCAGGAAAGTGTGGTACTGTATATTATCTCCATATATTGTTAGTAATAACATAGATCATTGTAGAAATGTATTGTATATTTGTACAGCGCCGTTGATGTGATTTTGCACAAAAACGGCGCTATACGAATCATCCAAATATTATTATTATTTATTATTGTCAGTTTATTCGTAGCCCGGAATGTTTGTATTACTTATCATTATTAATGTTTGCATGTTGCAAGGATTTAATTTGTATTGCATTTGCATAATTAATATACTCACGACATTTCCTAGTTATGGCGTTGAAAGAAATTGAAAGGTCAGAACTGTAATATTATTTAAATAATATTGTTAAAGGTAAGAACTGCTTTAATTTCTCTTATCCACACCAACGGTAATCCAAGTTTGGTTCTCGTTTCCTCGTCTTTCAAATACCTTTCAAAAATTCAAATACCTTTCAAAAATTCAAATACCTTTCAAATATTCAAATAAGTTTTATTTTTTAATGATAACCTAATGTTTATAAGACAAGGTTTTATGCGTAGCATAAAGGATAACAAATAATTATAAGCAATTATTAGTCGCCTTAAATATCAATACAAATTAAAAATATCTCCCGAGTAAAAATAAATGCCGCCAACGGCAATTGAACCCGTGCCTTCTGATGTCCAGTCAGGTGCTCTGAAACTACTGAGCTATTTTGGCTTATTTCCAACCCGCAAAATGATTCAATATGTACTACTACCTCAATCAATAATTACTGCTTATTATGTTGTTTCCATCTGTAAACAACCAACTTAATTTTTGTAGGAAAGGCTTTGTTAGTGCTAAATTTTTCACTAGATGGCGTCGAGACATATTATATCTTCATTTTATATGTTAACATATTATATGTTAACGACATTTTCTTTCAACCACTTCATGGCCAAATTACTTCGTATGCCGACGACACAGTTCTAATAATAAGCGAAAACGTAATACTTAAAGCCACTGAAGACATAAATACTCTTAAGAATTTCTTCGACATTAATTTGCTGTCACTAAATAGTGATAAAACATATGTAATTCCATTTGCAATACACACGAAAGACATCCCTAAAAATTTTTAACATTATCATTCATGACAATTCCAAAATACGTAATAAAAATTACTGTCTCCAAAACTGCACAATACTAAAAAACACAAACACAATCAAATATCTAGGAGTAATTATCGATAAAAATTTGAATTGGAAGGAACAAATATGTCAAATTGTAAAAAAAATCAGAAAACTGATATATGTATTTTTAAGAATCAGAAATTTTTTGTCTTTAAAAAACCTATATTTAATATATTATGCCTTGGTCCAATCAACGCTACAATATGGTATCATTAGTTGGGGATCCACATACAAAACTAACCTTACTCCAATAGAAGTGGTACAAAGGTTAATAATTAAAATAATATTACGAAAACCTTCCGATTACCCAACGGATCGATTATTCGAAGAATTTCAAGTGCCTTCATTTAAAGATCTTTATACTAAAAATGCATTAATTCAAATCATAAAAGAAAAATACAAGTATCAATTTCTAACTGAAAACCGTACTCGACTTAAATATATTTTTCCATGCCCAAAATTAAACAATTCCTTAGCACAAAATTATTAAACTTACCGGACAAGAATTTGTTTCAATCGACTACCTGAAGAAATTAGAAACATTAATGATAACATCCAAATAATAAACACCGTGAAAAAATATTTTAAAGACAAACTTACAAAAAATAAAAATGTTTCCAATTGAATTAATCTTAAGAATAACTCACTTCAAATAAGTTTAAAATCATTTTATTTTTAATTACTTACTTATTGTAATAAAACAATGTAGGTACACTCCTCTTCCAGCCACAAGCTAATGCTTCTATGGAAGAGGGGTCTTGAAATATTTGATCATATATTGTAACAAATAAACAAAAATACACTAGTATTATAAATAAATAATAATATTAAAAAAAAAAAATTATTGGTGAAATATTTTTTACTTGTCAAATATTATTATTTTTTAATGATAAACTAATGTTTATAAGACAAGGTTTTATGCATAGCATAAAGCAGGGGTCTCCAAACTACGGCCCGCGGGCCGCATCCGGCCCGCCAGTGTCTTCCATCCGGCCCGCGACATCTTATGACCAGTGTCATCAAGGACCCGCGACAGCTAATGGCTAAGACCTTGCTCAGAAGGGGCGAAAACTCCGCGAATTTTTTCGTGCGAATAAATAAATATGCTCGTTGGCGAGGTACTTGGCACCAATACATTGCGTCCACAAGTATCGCGTGAATATATCGAGAGGATTTTTTTGAAAAATCTTTATTTGATTCGCAATGAAATCAAGGTCTGATAAACGAGTATCAAAAATTATCTTCAAAGCTACGTTATCTAAATCTATATTTTCATCCCTCCCTCCCTAGGACAGAAAATATGGGTGTCTAGAAATTAAAACGGTTTTGGCCCTCTGAACTCACTGGAGTAGTCAATGTGGCCCTCCGGCTGAAAAGTTTGGAGACCCCTGGCATAAAGGATAAAAAATAATTATAAGCAATAATTATTTGTTAATTAATAGTTTCCGGCATAAAAAATGTACGGATATTATTTGAAAAAATTGGTATTTACAAATTTGGAACTTAAAAACTTAAAGAGTTAAAGGAAAACTTGTTGTAAATCGGTATAAATTAGGAATGCAGGGGCTTACGGCTCCGTAATAAGCGTGAAAACCCCACCAAAATGCGTTGCGTAGTTTAGAAGAACTGAGCGTACAAACAGACAGACGCGGATAGCGAATTTATTTTATGCTATTTAGAGATATCAAAGTTTTATCTTGAATCCGAATAAACTGCCAGTGACTACAGCCATTTTTTCATTATATATCACAAACTGATTTTGATTAGAAGTCACACGCGAAATTTTAACCGCTAACTGTTAGCAATTCTCAATCGAAAATTTGTTTCAATCGAAAATTTGATTCTCAATCGAAAATTTGAATCCCTAATATTGTCTTCGATGCTTAAATACTAAAATTAGAGGTTTTACTCATTAAGTTATTCCAAAAAATTAAATGATTAAAGTTCCAGTCAAAGAAAAGGTTCTCTTGTATTATTGTGTATAGGTCTGATGGTGGTGCACCGATCATGTGGGTCTTGCGAATGTGGGACCTTGGAAACTATAGACACGGTGACCAAGCGAGGTCCTGTTTCAGAGACTATCACCAAAAAGAGAAGAGAAGTTTTGCCATTTGGAACAATGAAGCGGTAGCTGTTATTATAATGTTACAAAGGTTTTGTCTGCATTTCTACGAAAACCGGTCTGCGCTGCAACCGCACTTAACTCGCTCCACGAACCAGACATAGGTGATTATTTCGAAAGAGTTTTTAGAATGGTATCTTTAGTATTAGAAGGTCTAAGATAATAGGTGCAGTACGTGGAATGTCAATAGATGTACGATTTTGAACATTTGGTGTATTGGATTGAAATGGGTTTTCCTATAAGAGGTGTTATTTTGAATAGCCCGCTATTTCGGTAGATGTTACTTTTGAAGCTGTCATTTTTTGACATTTGACAAATCATTTTGAGTGATGAGGCCCATTTCCACCTCGGTGGCTTCGTCAACCAGCAAAATTGTCGCATCTGGGGCTCGGAAAACCAAAGAGTTATTGTTAAAAAGCCTCTCTATCCTCAACGTGTGACTGTTTGGTGCGGTTTATGGTCCGGCGGAGTCATTGGACCTAACTTTTTCGAAAATGAGGCTGGAGCAACAGTTACGGTGGAGCAACAGATCGCTATAGAGAGATGATTAATGATTTTTTATGGCCGAAATTGGATGGTATTGATCTGGACAACGTTTACTTTCAACAAGACGGCGCTACGTGCCACACAAGCAATGAAACCATTGATCTTTTACGATTTAATATCAAAATAACACCTCTCATTGGAAAACCCTGTATTATAAAGATTAATACACACGAGTAACTACTTTTATATATAGTCTTACCATCATCAGGGGATCTAGCATAGTGAAATTGCTAAATTTATAATATCGAATCGATATGCGTAACTACCGACGATTTCATACAAATTTTCCGAACACGGTCGCGCTGATGATAACTAGACCGATATTGATAATGCAATAATTTAGAAATCGACAAACACTGGCAACACTGGAGGTATTTTCTGTGAATTCACATTGCTAAACGTCAGACGGCTGCGTAAAAGTTAAAAAATACTAATAAATTGATTATTTAGTTAATGAGGTCTTAAGTCATAACTATCATCTTTTGTTTCTCTGCTAATTAACCAAACGCAGCCAACTAGTGGGGGTGATCTATGGTAGAGGTGTCGGTTAGCCAATTAATGGTTCCCGGGGCGACGGTACCCATATTCGCCTAAATTGAAAATTATAGTGGTAACTATTGGGTAAAACCTCAAATTGTATTATTTAATCATTGGTAAAACATACCGGCAAGGCTGAGGTCTTGGGTTCAATTCCTAGATGCCATCGAATCTTTTTCTGATTTTTCGTTTTGAGATTTTTTTAACATTATCTTCAATAATTAAAGATTAATTACAGCTTCAGATGGATATGAATGTAAATTAATTTAAAACAAATAAGAAATGAATGATGTCTGTTGAAATTGGGTGAGCATACGTGTAGGGATTAAACAAGATGTGAAATAATGAAAAAAGGTATGATCAATAACTTACCGAGAAGCAACACACAACACAATATAATTCATAAGAATTTCACCGTGATACCTCGAAGTAATTGTCGCCACAACACAACGAATGAGTACTGAAATTATATTAAGAATTTTCAATTTAATGCCTTTCAAAGATTATGTACACGATAACAACTTGTTTTCCTAAATAAACCACTCACTAGAACGAAAACTTTGGGCTTTTTGTATAAAACAAATAGTTCCTAAAAAACCATAGATATGCCAATATATAGATAGAAAAATTCTCATTCGGAGCCTACTTATTATGTTATACACCAATGAAAAACTCTGAAAGTTTATTCCATAGGCTTTCAGAGTTTTTCATTGGTGGATAATGCTAGGCAATCATATGACGTCACAATATTTCAGTTATACCCCCCCTTGCTTCCAGTACTTCAATTCTTCTTTTGTTTTTTTTTTCAAACAAACGCACTCGAATTTGCAGTGTTCTTTTTCACTGTTCCAATATTCAAATCCATCAAGGTGATGGTTGGGGATAGGTAGGAACTGGATAAATGAAATGTCGGTAGGAACTATGCATACTCTCATTACAAAACCAAACAATTATGTATACTAATAATTTTACTTTCATATTATACAATGTAGTACATCAACTATAACTATCCAACGAATTTATTATTGATAATGCGAAATTCACATGCATGCATCAAATCAGAACTGAATTACAACTCATAACATAAACGTGATTCGTGTCGCTTTCTCTTACATGCCAACTATTGTTACTCTTCTGCTATTTTAGTCATAATAATAAAAATGTATAATATAATTTATGTTGTGGGTGCAGATCCGCTCTTAGTAATATTTTAATCAAATAAATTTAACGTTGAAGGCCTCTGGCATATTATATTTGACCGTTATATTTCTTCAAGATGCTGGCAGAAATTCGGAAAATTTTTGTGTATTAATAAACGGTATATTTCTGAATGTATCTGAAATCTAAAAATAGTTTTTAAAGTGATAAAATACGCTTTCAGAAATAAAAATATATTTTATTTTTTTTATATCAAACGTAAATGTTTTAAAAATGGCGTACCTTAGATTTTTTCCTCTAAACACTGACCTAAAATTATTCATTTATTTAACGCCCAGAGGGCTTTTAAATGTAGGTGGTACAATTATGATGACAGACAATTTTGAAACATGAGAAAGAAATAATAAAAACAAAATTACATTAAAAAATAATATATGCAAGAAACAAAAAAAAACAAGAACATAAATTTAAAAAATACAGCGATTTGACTGGTTTACAAAAATACAACTTCCATTTAGGAATAGTGTTGAAATAAATCTTTTACGTGATCCACAAAATTCCAACTTCCATTTAGGAATAGTGTTGAAATAAATCTTTTACGTGATCCACAAAATTCAAACTTCCATTTAGGAATAGTGTTGAAATAAATCTTTTACGTGATCCACAAAATTCCAACTTCCATTTAGGAATAGTGTTGAAATAAATCTTTTACGTGATCCACAAAGTTCAAACTTCCATTTAGGAATAGTGTTGAAATAAATCTTTTACGTGATCCACAAAATTCAAACTTCCATTTAGGAATAGTGTTGAAATAAATCTTTTACGTGATCCACAAAATTCGCATAGTTAATGTTAAATATATTGACATCACCTAAGTATTGGTTTCCCATAGTGTGAAACCGTTGTATTGGGGAGTTCGCAGTGTAATTGCGCTTATGTGTGTTGCAGTGGAATAGTGTATTTTGTCCTGTTGTTATTGTACGTATTCGTAAATTTATGAGTTGCAGAAGTTTGCAACAGTCTGATAATGTATTTATGTAGAAAAAATGTATTATAAACATTATTGTCACCTCACTATTTTGTAGTTTCATATAAAAAACAATTAGTAAAACAATTTCATAATACTTTCTTAAATTGAGGTCAGATGCTTTGGTTAAATATAGGTGTACATTTTACTTATTCTTTGTTTAACTTCTATATTTTAATAAATAGCTTGATGTTTTATCTTTTTAACTCTGTTTAGTTCATATTTCTTAGTGTGACGGTAAGGAAGATACAACGATTTCTATGAGATCATATGAGCTGTTCCGAAATGCGAATAAAATGACTATGGGATTTAGCCGTTTGTTCCCAAAACCGAACAAATTAACTTGAGGAGTTAAAAATGAAGAAACCGCACAAAAGCTAACCAGAATGATATTGTGAACAGTTATACCCATTTTTTAAATTTTCTAGAACTTAGCATCATTTTAGGAGGGAAGTATAGGCAACGCCGCCCCGGGAACCACTTATTCAGTAACCAACACCTTTGCCATGGGTCTCCGTTTGGTGATTTTGTAGAGTTTCATAGTTCATGGAATGAGGTTTATCCAGGTCTTGGCGGCGGATCTGTTTATTTTGAAATACGTTCATAAACTAACAGTTCTTCCAAAGGCAAAATTTCAAAATGTCAAAATTTAATATTATTTTTGATTTACAATAATACCAGCTGATGTGTACCCAGCGTTACTGGGGGTTATGCTTAGGAGATACTAATTTCTCTACTTTCTATAAATATAATATGCATGTATTATATAAACAAACTTTCCGGAAGAAATTCTCTAAATGATAGTGAAAACCCTATCAAAATCCGTTGCGTAGTGTAGAAGAACTAAGCCCAAAAGCAGACAGACGCGGATAGCGAGTTTATTTTATACTATTTAAAGATATAAAACAAATATAAACCATGTTCAATCAGTTCAAAATTCACTAGTTAAATTATTAGCTCATAAAAGTTTATACGAACAAAGGCATAAAGTTCCATACCTTTATCAGAATCTTAAAATTTTCTCAGTAAGATCAATTCTGTGGTATAAAATTATATTTCAGCATATGAATAGCCCTATATACATAAATAGATTGGACCACACTTACAATACTCGTTTTACGATAAATGATGGACTAATAATTGTACCTAAGCATTTAAACAAATATGGACAAAGAACACTGGACTACATGATACCTAGTTGCTTAAATATGTTACCTGCTGAAATAAAAAAAATGTACAAATGTAAAAACAAATATTATGTTGAAAAATTGGCTCGCTGAAAGAAATAGTTTGTATTAGAGTCTAATACAAACTATAGGTAGATACTATCACTGTTGTGTATATGTTTTTATATTTTTAAAACAAATTGTTAATTTTTATTGTTATCACTGTTGTCATTAAGTAAAATAAGTTTTTATCTTTTTGATATTTTTTATGTGAAAAGTTGCCATCGACAAACTACTGAAAAGTAGTTTATTGGAACTTTTCTGTATTTTATTTTATTATTTACTGTAATATATATTTTTGTCTTGCTTTCTTTAAATAAAAAAAAAAAAATAATAAAAAATGCTTATACTTTTAGATTGAATATCGTGATCCTGATCCGCACCTGAAGGAAAGCATTTCACTTTGAGTCCCATGCGGTATATAAGTATAATGTAGGTACACATTGTAATCATGACATTCGTGGGAAAACTGAAAAATACAACAGTCACAACATTGACCGTCGCAATGGAAATGACTCAGCCAGCTCACGCGAACAGCAATGGCAACTTTTTAAATGATTTTGTTTTCTCGATTGAATGTATGAATGGTGTGGAAACTAACCTACTTCCCGACATCCGATCGAGCTGAAACTCGGCAGATACACTCGTTATCAATAACAATGCATTCTATCAACTATTTTACCGATTTCACCAAAAATCTTCAGATATTCATAGACAATTTGATAATGAAATTTGTAAAAATCAACCGATCTTCTTTGAAAATATACTGATTTTTTTTATTCCCTCGACAGGAAAAGAGATAAAGCACAAAAACATTTTCAAATATTGTTGGGAAATTTATGTACGAAATCTCGTAAAGGACCTGAAAATATTGGGGGGAATTATTCCCCGTCGAAATTTCCTAGTCACCTAACCCCCTTCCGAAGTTCCCTAGCTATATCCCCCGCAATGGATTTGAAAATATTGTGGGGAATCCTGTACTGAGCAACCGAGAAAACCTCATGCAAACCCATTCTGATCATCTATTAATATTTTGACCGCCTACCGATTTTTGTCACCAATCTACCGATTTATCAACTCGAATCTACCAATTTTGTCACCAATCTACCGATTTTCAACTCAAATCTACCGATTTTTGTCACCAATCTACCGATTTTTGTCACTAATCTACCAATTTTTCATCTCAAATCTACCGATTTTTGTCACCAATCTACCGATTTACCAACTCAAATCTACCGATTTTGTCACCAATCTACCGATTTTCAACTCAAATCTACCGATTTTTGTCACCAATCTACCGATTTATCAACTCGAATCTACCAATTTTGTCACCAATCTATCGATTTACAACTCAAGTCTGCCGATTTTTGTCACCAATCTACCGATTTTTGTCACTAATCTTCCGATATATCAACTCAAATCTACCGATTTTTGTCACCAATCTACCGATTTATCAACTCGAATCTACCAATTTTGTCACCAATCTATCGATTTACAACTCAAGTCTGCCGATTTTTGTCACCAATCTACCGATTTTTGTCACTAATCTTCCGATATATCAACTCAAATCTACCGATTTTTGTCACCAATCTACCGATTTATCAACTCTAATCTACCGATTTTGTGACCAATCTACCGATTTTTTTTTTCTCAAATCTAACGATTTTCATTTCCGCAGCATGGCATCACTATATTGGGGATTCCAAATGAGGCAAAGTTGTGCTTTATTACGTATGGCAAAGTGTATGCGGTATGATAAAGTGCTCTGCAATGCGTAAAATAAATCCCATAATAGTCCTTTTCTAAAATTGGTTCTATATGATCCTTGTATGAACTGAATCAAATCATTCTCTGAGTTTCAAGTCAAGCACTCCACTGAGGTAATAATAGTTACAAAGGTCACAATAATACATTAATAATCACATCATTTTTCTCTGTCAATGATTATTTCCGTATTACAGCGTAAACGGAGTACGGATGTGACTTATTTATAAATATTATAAAAAAAATAATTTATTAATGAAATTGCAAATCTTAACGATTGTCTTACGATAATTTACTAGTTATTATATATAGTAAGATAACGCCATCTATAGAATGGCCTTAGAACATCTATAGAAAAGGTAACGCAAGAGATATTATGGAATATATTATTAATTCCCAAGCATTCGTGATGATATGAAGAAGTTTTAACGAAACAATTATTTGTATGAACTATTGGATACAGATTGATCGTGAACCCCAACTGGAGTATTAACACAGACGATAGAAGCCTTATATAGAAATGAATATTCAAAGTATAGAAAGGGATAGATTACTCTTGGTTAAATACTTCGATTCAGAAGAGAAACGTGGCTTGACATGACTTTATGGTCGTTTTACACGATGCTATTTTTCGTCGTGTTTCCATATGGGTGGATTTTTCACATGGTTTCAGGATGAAAAAAGGACGTGCTATATTTTGGTACTTAGCCATTTTCGCACAGTTTGAGATGGGGGAAATTATTTGAAATACAACTAATATTTCGTCAGTTTTTCTTTTCATACGGATTCGGAATGAAAAAATAGGACGTGTTCTATTTTGGTACTTACCTATTTTAACACAGTTTAAGATGGCAGACATTATTTGAAATACAAAAAACAGTTTGAGATGGCGGACATAATTTGAAATAAAAGAAATATTTCCTCAGTTTTTCTATTCATATGGATTCTGGATGAGAAAAGGACGTGATTTATTTTGGTACCGATTTTCATACAGTTTGAGATGGCGAACATTATTTGAAATACACGTAATATGTCGTTAGTTTTTCTTTTCATATGGATTCTGGATGAAAAAAGGACGTGAACTATTTTGGTACCGATTTTCGTACAGCTTAAGATGGCGGACATTATTTGACATCTGTTGTCTCTCATTGTTTTACGTAACTATATTTCGTGCAAATGTTGCATGTTTATTACGTTTTATAATAATAACAATAATGTTTTGGATGATTTGTCCAGCGCCGTTCTTGTGCAAAATCACCTCAATGGCGCTGTACAAATATATAATACATTTCTACAATGATCTATGTTATTACTAACTATATATATGAAGATAATATACAGTACCATACTTACCTAGTAGTAAAAACATTGACGAAAAGACTCTACCTAGTGTTTATTACTGATTGTGAACGTGTATTACTGTTTGGTATTATGATTTTCGCTTGTATTTTTGATAATTTATCGATGGCAACGGCAAATTGTAGATAATTTCATGTTGTGATCTATGGTCATGTTATCATTCTTTGGTGATTTAATACTTTCCCAAAATATTATTTCTTCCCTGATGACAAAACTATCACTTTTCATAATTCTGGCTCTGAAAAAATCGTCCGAAAATTGTTATTTCTGTCGTAAACCACCAATATGAAATTAAACAGCAAAACTTTTTCTGTTCAAAGTATGTGAAGATGCATACATTCATAAAAAAAACAATCTGAAATAAGTTGCGGTTATAAACAAACCATGTTTTCCCTTTTCTCCAATATTTTTTTCATTTTTGTATCAATTATTTTTTTAATAAATCCTTAACACTTCAACACCATTATTAACAACGATCAAAAATGTTTTTAAATTCATAAAACATTATCTTTCAAACATAGATGTTGTAATGTTTTTATCTGCTTGTAGTTTCGATACCTCCCACCAGATGTCGATAGTGTGTAGATCTAAGTTATTACTTTCCAGTTAATATAATTATAAGGGTTTCTTCTTAGATGGCGGTACTTCCACCATCTGACAGAGATAGCATGTCGGTTGTACCCGAATGGTTCCGAGGGCAGTCGAGGCTAGCCGTTTCCTAAATAGCGAGCTCAATTTGAGTTGTGTTCCACTTTAGAATAATATCAGAGGTGAGAGGATATCCATACTGTTCTTATCTTACGATAGCAAAGTAATCGTAATCTTTGACAAAAATATCGTGAAAAAGATCGCCAACCACATCAGAGTCATCTGCTTTCTAAATTCCCTGGCTCTATGCGTTTTGGGCCTTCCCAGCACTTCTTTCAAACTTCAATAAATATCTGGTTGGATTATAAAAATACCTTCGTTTTATGATGTAATTGATTGATTTAATCTGCTCTTTATTGCAAATGTTCAATCAGTTAATTGATGATGGCGTGCACACAATAGATAAATGAAATCTTCAATCATATTCTATGAATAATTAATAAAAGCACGACCATTATTAACTGAGCCGTTATTCCCTGTACTTAACCACTAAGAATGAACCGCTTGCATTTTTTTTTATCTATTACATAAGTTTTTTGTGCATTACTGATTTTGTGTCCATTATCAATACACATGTAACATCAACTACATATATAATTTTCGGCGAATAACAAATTTGAAATGTTCAATTGAGTGTGATTACTACGTGCGTCTGTATCTCTGGTCGCATGAGTACTTATTTATAAAGTTATAAAAAAACTTCTTAATTGCAGTCCAGATACTCCAATCAAAAAAGTATGCCAATAAATGAAATTACTGAAAAACAGAAAACGAACTTCTTGACAACTATTAATCTCCAAAATCCAAAACAGATTTATTCACACTAAAACGAAAACTACACAAGACAATATAACGATAGCCTACCGCACATATGTGTTAAGTGCAGTTTTAAATAAAAACAATTACTTGTTTTGTAGAGCATTTATCAAGATTACTCACATTGTAAGTAGATGTTTCGTGGGAAATTTACATAACTTATTTCACTTAGAATGAATAAAAAGTGGACATTCACATTATGTAATTTTGTTGCTTTATATCTCGGGAGTATTTTAATAAATTGAATTTTAAAATTGCACTTATAGGTATGTGTACGCTAGGCCATCGATAATAAAATACTCATAAATTCAGTAGACTGAAAGTGGTAAAAGAAACATAGGTCTTGAGGGTGTACACACATACAATCTCTTAGGCATCGATGGTGTACACACATTCAATCTCTTAGGCCTTGAGGGTGTACATATATACAATCTCTTAGACCTTAAGGGTGTACACATATATAATCTCTTAGGCCTTGAGGGTGTACACACATACAATCTCTTAGGCCTTGAGGGTGTACACATATACAATCTCTTAGACCTTGATAGTGTACACATAAAATATCTTAGGCCTTGAGGGTGTACACATATACAATCTCTTCCCGATAGCCTAAAAACAGAAAACAGAATAAACACATTTAACCCTTCAAGCAAATTTTTTCGCTTTTGGGAACAACTCATATGGTCTCAAATAAATCGTTGTGTCTCTCTTACTGTAGTGAGAAATATGATCTAAATAGCATTAAAAAGAGATAACACCACACTTTATATTCAAATTCAGAAGTTTACAACAGAAAAATCAAATTGGACACCTTTATGAAACCAAAGGTTCCGACCGCAATTTGAAAATGGCTCATGAGACTTTGTGATTTTTTAAATGAATTATTTTGTTATGAAACGACACAAATGAGGTAAAATTAACGGTTGCAATATATTTGTCTATTTAAGTAAGTGTGTTTTTATACATGTTTTCACCATCGCTAATTTTAGTTTTAAAAAACGTAAAGTGAGCCATGTTTATGTTTTTTATGTTTGCATTTAAAAGTTTAATATTTCAAAATATACATGCTTATTTCTAATAATTCAAAAACAGTTGAAGTGTTGGGATGCGTTCAGATATTCTAATTATTCCATTTATTTGGATTTTATTACAATTCCGACCTTTCTACAGAATATGACAGAGGCCTGAGGAATTTAGAACAACTTCAATCTTAACATTAGAGAGCAAGAATAATATGTCAATAAGATAG
This sequence comes from Hesperophylax consimilis, assembly GCF_061612785.1. Lineage (NCBI taxonomy): Eukaryota > Metazoa > Arthropoda > Insecta > Trichoptera > Limnephilidae > Hesperophylax > Hesperophylax consimilis. Next base: position 19,955,368 of record NC_142854.1, on the reverse strand, counting down.
TAAACAATAATACTAAGACTTTTTGTGAAACCGCCCAAAAGTCCTAACTGCTCCCAACCGTCTGGAGATCCCAGTGATATTATGGCATCCCCAATCGGGGCATGTTGTGAGGCTCAAGGTAGTGGGGTGGGGAATGAGATTTGGAAGAGGAAGGTGGGGAAGTATCTTGCTATTCAGATCTGGTCACCAAATACGGCCAAAGCCATTTCAAGCAACATTTTATACTATTTTATACTGAGAGTATCTTCCACTCTAGAACGTGACGCAAATATACCATATTTTTTCAAATAAAATTTACTTGCGCACGCCAGGATTTGAACCAGCGACCTCCAGCTTGTTAGTCGAGAGTCTTTCCCCTTGTAACGGAGCCCGTCGAGGTATATTTAATGTTTACTTAAGTTATGAAAGTTAAATATGTACTATATTTCATTTTTATTTTTTTAATGATAAACTAATGTTTATAAGACAAGGTTTTTATATTTTGTATATTTTCAATATGTATGGATATTTCAGGCGACTAATTTTTATTTATTTATTGTTTAGGAACATTTAGAGACTATTAACATGAAAAAAAATTATTAGATAAGCGCTGCAAAAAAATGTATATGTCAACAGTCCACTTAAAAATGTTCACATCATGCACAGTTTAAGTGTCATTATACACTATGTATTAACAAAAAAATATAAACAGCAAAACGTGAGCAAAGGCAAAAAAAACAGATATCAAAAACAAAACGTACAGATAAAGAGCAAAGGCAAAAAAAGAGAAATCAAAAAAAAAACATACAGATAAAGAGCAAAGGCAAAAAAAAGAGATATCAAAAACAAAACATAGAGATAAAGAGCAAAGGCAAAAAAAGAGATATCAAAAACAAACATACAGATAAATATATGATCCAAAAAACAAAAGCAACAAAAATAAAACAGAAAACAAATAGAGTAAATAAAAAAAAAAAAAACAAATATTCAAAATCTATTGTCATTTTGCTTTTTAAAATAAGCGAGACTATTTGCATATATATCTATGTAGTTACACTCAATAAAATTGTACAGACGACACATTCTAGACAATGGATTGAAGTATGCAATATTGTTCTTAAATAATTCTAAATGGAATATATATTCTGACTCCTTAGATTACGTCTATTAGGAACTTTAATAAGAATATTGTTCACACAATGAGTTGTTTCAAGCTTGTCATGAATAATTTTGTGTATATATATTAAGTCAGCAAATTGTCTTCTTTTATCCAGGGTCTTAAAGTTAAAGTATTGGAGTCGTTCTTCGTAAGACTGGAGTAAGGCAATTAGTCCAAGTTTAAATGATAACAATCTTAGAATTTTTATTTTGTACAGATTCAATAGTTTTTGAATATTTCAAGTAGTGTGAGTTCCAGATTACACTACCATATTCCAAATTTTTTCTGACCAACGAGTGGTACAAGGTTATATTGGATTGGGTATTTTTGAATGGTTTCGATATTCTATGTATAAAACCAATCATTTTCAAGGATTTACTGATATGTACATCAAACTAAAATTTTGAATCAAGTGTGATTCCTAGATCTCTAATAGTGGTGACTGCATTTAATTGAACATTATTAATGAAATATGCACGATTCTTTCGTCTTCTGTCTTGTACTTATTTGTTATATTTAATTTAAGTCATTAAAGATATATTATTCATGAAATATTTAAATAAAATGTATTTTGTCTGTTATCAGTTGAAATTTATCGCCAGTTCTCTATCTTCATGCGAGACTCAATACAACTCCCATATCTCGTTTCGCTCGTTAGATTTTGGTACATCACAAACTCTGTTAAAAGTGAAACTACACAGTCTGCAGCCTTTCACGCGATGAAAAGAAGAAGAAGACGTTTTCTCGGCACTTTCTTCTTTCTCCGCATAATTGGCGCGCGTTTATCGCTTACGTCGAACGTAGAACAATGGCGGAAAACAGAGCGATATTTTAGTATTGTCTTTAATGGCTCTGTTTACATCGATTGTTTCTGATGTGGGGTGAAATATTGTTTTAATCTTTGAAAATAATATCAATCAAATTTTGGAACAGAAGAAAACACAGCAAATATGAATTATTGAAGCTTTTAGGAAGTAATGTGAATATTTATTGTTCAAAAAATCTGAAATGAAAATTTGGAACAGAATAAGACGCAGAAAATGAAAAGGGGTTTAATTTATTTATTTATTCAAACGCCATAAAATGGCTTTTACAATACAGTGTTAATCGAATTACAAGCGTACAGTGGTAAACGGGATAATAATAGCAATAAATTAAAGAACAATGTACACAAAAACACTATTGCAAGTTTTTATTTTTTTTATTGGTTTTCAAGCTACAATCCCGTTAAACTGCAATAAAGCAGTTTGTCAACAGGATGTTAATGATCAATTACATACATACACACGTAATATTATTACTATAACTATACAATTAACACACCTAAATTAATATAAACTATATCTATTTAGTAACCATTGCTTCAGCATATATCTCAATCTATTTGTAGAATCGCAATTTTTTATATTAATGGGTAACATGTTAAGCATTTTTGGCACGTTAAATTCTAGGGTTCGCCGTCCGTATTTATTATTATATTTTGGAACAAGCATTCCTTCATTCTTCGTAAACCTTGTATTATATTCATGTTCCACTTTCCTTTTATAATCAGACTCAGATATATGTTGAATCAATATTTTGTACCATAATAAGGCCTGCACCGGTAATATTGTTAAATTCCGATACAACAATGATATGTTTCGTCTCTGTGAAAAAATATGTTTTTGAGCTAATAACTTAACCATAGAATTTTGTACTGATTGCAGGTGGTTTAAATTAGTTTTACAAGAGTGACGCCAAGTAGTTAAACCATACCGTAAAGTTGATTCTGCGAGTGATAGGTAAATAATTTTTAAAATATTCACCGGAACGAAACATTTCAGTTTGTATATCCTACCCACTATCGCTCTCAGCCGCTTGCAAGTTTTGTTTATTTGTGTATCCCATTTGAAATGACAATCAACAGTCAAATGATGAAAAATAAAAATAATTACCTTAAAGCTTCAATAATTCTTATTTGCTGTGTTTTCTTCTGTTTCAAAATTTGATTGATATGATTTTCAAAGATTAAAACAATATTTCACCCCACATCAGAATCAATCAAGTGATGCAGTTATTAATATAAGTGCAGTAAGACAATGCATAATTCAAAAGAAATATATACCAGTGTAACAATAGTTGAACTAATTTATACTAGGATTGTATAAAACCTGACATAAGTCTAGGTATGAGGTGTCTATCATAATAGTCAGTAGTGAGTTTATTGTTACCCACTAAATTAATTGTACTTGGAATAGCTTGCAATAGTTTTAGATGTTCTTCGTGTTCCACGCTCATACCGCGAAACTTTGAGGAGAAAACTGCGAATAATCTATGATAAAAATCTTTATAAAATTTAAAAAATAATAATTAGATCCCAATGGCCGAGTTGTTAGAGGCGTTGTCCCGTTAAGACTTCAATTCCCAATTGAGACCGTTAACTTTTTATTTTTCTTTGTCTTGTTCTGTTTCATGTTTCGTTTAGTATTATTTTCTTCTTCAACGATAAAGTCATTTTAATTAAATAAATAAATTAAATAATAAAAAAAAAAAACCGTTGTAGTAAAAATTGTCCTGTGTAATCGTAGCTTTACTTTTGCGATTAATGCGCGTATTTGGAAAGCAAAATGTGTTTATACAAACGCTTTGTAAACCATACAAAATTAAGAAATTTATCATAACTTTTTATTTATGTTTAGCGCTATTGAATGAAGAATTTAACATTTTTTATTCAGTTTTTTTTTTAATAATCAATCAACACCCAAAGTTTCGCGGTAAAAGCGTTGTACACGGCATTTTGTCCATAAATAACCTACTTTTGTTATACCATGTTAATTGTTTACTTGTAATTGAACTTTTCTTTTTTTCTACTGTACCTATATTACGTTACTCAAACATTTTGATGAATAACTGTGCTTTGTGATCTTTTCAAATAAATAATATAATATGTTCTACATGGTTACTACACAAAAAGGGCATGCATCAGCAAGTTACCAGCAATCCCTTCTTAGTCTAATTCTCATTCCTTATTTACATACATGTGTTATTTACATTTATATAGATTTACTCTTTCTTATTAAAACTGCTTATGTTTTACGCATACTTAGTTTATCAATACCTAATACTGTTGTTTAAACTATTTTTGGATATGTTATTATTTTAAGATATATATGTACCCACCTCAGTACAGAAATCTTCTAGTGAGGCGGGTTACTTTCATGTTTGTAATTTTGATTATGTTACTGTAATAAACGCCCTGGTTTCCGGCAATTAAAATTAAAATTGAAAAAATTGGTATTTTGATGGAAGATCCACGAAGGATGCCCTTTGGCATCGGTGGATAGTCGGGAATAGGCTAAACGCGCGCTTAATATTTGCATATGGTTGAAATTTTCACCTGAGAATGGGTCGTTTTTACGATTCGTTCAAAAGCTCGGCTGTGGAACGATTTGCCAGCCTCTATTTTTGTCCCTCCTACGATATACGATTTATACGAGGCGTATCCAGAAAGTAAGTGTACTGAGGCTCTCACGACCGAATGAATTATATTTTCGACATGTTGGCTACACTTACGTGTAGCCTGACTCTTCCCCTCCGCAACGAGACAATCCAATCTCCCGCCAAGTGCGAAATACGTGGCGTCATCCGATATCTCGTTTGGAAGGGAAAACCTCCCATGAGAAACCTCCCAAAGAACCATGTTCATTCCTTCCTCTCGTCAAAAATACCCTCCACACAGCATCTTCAAATATGACACAGGCCCTAAGGGGAGTTATTTTCCGCAGCGACTTCTGTGTGGAGTTAATGTTTATAAAAAATTGACCCGTTCCGGCCACTCTGCGACGCACTAAAGCAGCGCACCCGTGCACTCTTCCCTCTGCGGACATCTGCTAATATTATACGTGTTTTTTTTCAGAATAATGATGACGGCCAAGATGGCTCTGCGCCTCATGACTGTCTGTCTGCTGGCGAGTGCGTGCGTTGCGCAGAGCAACTATGCGCAGCATGCCAACAACATCGAGTACCAGGGAGACGGGCTCCCCGAGCAAACTGTGCTGGATGGAAAGGTAATCCCCTCATCCAATTTCTCCTCATTCAGTATACCTTCATTCAATCTAATTTCATTCAATTTATCTTCATTAAATCTATCTTATACATCCTCATTAATTCTGGCCGAGTTGACATCGCGCTTGGGTCCCACCCAGGCGTAGCGTGTTCAATTCCTCGGCTGGCTAAGTCCTCCATCACAACACAAGCAACATTTTCCGTTTTCTTTTATGGTAGTAGGAGATTTTCAAATATTGTCAGGTTATTCGTAACCCGGGAATGTTTGTCTTTCTTAAAAAAAAAAAAAAAAATCTTCATTCAATCTATCTTCGTTGATCCATCTTCGTTTAACTTATCTTAATTTAATTTTTCATCTTCTTTTAATCCATCTTCATTCATTCTATCCACTTTGAATCTATCCTTTTTAAATCTATTCTGATTCGAATTATTTTCATTTAATCTGTTACATTCAATATATCCTCAGTAAATATATATACATTCATTTGATCAATCTTCATTGAACTCAACTTCATTCAATCTATCTTCATTAGGACTCTTGTGAGGTATTCACTATAAAAAAAAAAAAAATTCAACCCTTCTTCATTCACTCTATTTTCATTCAATCTATTTTTTTCCATCTATCCTCATTCAATTTATCTTCACTCTATCTCTTTTCATTAAATCTATCCTCATTCATCTCCATTCCACATATCTTCATTCATTCAATCTTATTACATTTCTATCAATTTTTCTTCATTCAATCTATCGTCATTCAATTGTATAACCATTTATTATCTTCATTCAAGCTCTTCAATATATCTTTATTGAGCTATCTTCATTCAACGTACCTTCCTTCAATCTATCTTCATTCAATATGTCTTCATTCGACCTTAATTTAATAGATCTTCCTATAATATGTGCATTACTTTCTCTTCATTCATTTTTCATTCTTCATCGTCATGTTGGTAGGTATTTAAATTTGAATGTAGGTATGTATGTTCCATCAAGATGTTCAGCCGTACTTCCGCCAGAGTGCAGTTTACTGACGATAAAAAAGGTAATCTCTTCACCTTGTTGTTAAAAAGGAGGACTACGTTCTATATTCGCTTGGTTCGCCGAACCTCACTCCAAACCAAGTCATCCATAACCCCAAACAACGAAGGCTTTTTTTATATGTGCAGAATTATTGCTTGTTATTTATGTAAATATGTTTCCTTCAGGTGACAAAACTAGACGACTTGAGTCCTGTGATCTTCCTGAACAGGACGAAGGCTGCCCTCAACTGTGCGGCTGGCTCCATGCAGGTAATTATATTCTTCTCGCTACTTTAGGGTTTATGCATCAATAATTATAATAGAAATACGTAATATGGACCAAATATAAATCTTCACCGGCGTTCCACAGGGGTCACATTTGGGACCAGTATTGTTTTCCTTATTTATCAACGACATGACTGCCATTTTTTAATAGTCTTATTTGCTGATGATCTTAAGATTCACAAAACTATTAGGTACTAATCTCAATGGTCCTTACGTATTGAAATTAAATCTTGATTATTCTGCCATGCTAAGCACAAATGGGGGTATCTGCAGTTTGGATAAAGTGGGGATCTTAAACATTTGCTGTCTTATGAATTCCATTTGATACGATGTTATGAAATTAATTTCTGTGGTTTTACATTATTTTTCGCTGCCACCATTTATTTTTATAAAAAAGTTTTCGTATTTATTATTTAAGTCAGTATTACCTTAATGAATTGCTGTTACCTCCAAATACTTGAGTAAATTGGCCGCATTATCAAAAAAATCAGATCAGAGAAAAATGAAGACAATGTTGGTAGTTCTTATTCGAAGTATGGTACAGTTAAATGTAACCGAAGGAGATAGGACCCCATTATCTCAGTTGGTAGAGCGGTGAGCTGGCAAGGCAAGGGTCCTAGGTTCGAGTCCTAGATGTGATCGTATCTGATTTTTCTGTTTCAAATTTTCGTTTAGGAATTGCTAATATTGTTTTCAATAATCGTATTTTCCATTAAAGTATTGAAGGTACAGCCGCCATAATGATTTTATCCATATAAAATAATCGTTATCTTCAAAAATCTCAAAAGTACCTAACGAGGCAGATTCCTCCCTTGTGGCAAGTACTGTGATAGGTACAGTGGTGCACTCGAAATAAACTGTTCATCAAATATTTAAGAAATTGTCAAACAATAACTTTTTCCCCCAATCAAAAATCCTATTATGTACATACACACCGAACGCACACTTTTCACTACATAGCCGCTTTGATAGTCAGTTTGGTCGTAGATCGGTGGCAGTCGGCAGGCTTCCTTGCTTATAAGATAGATACAATATTAATTATTTTGATAAAACCTTGTGATTGATATATCATTCATCTCCCCTTATGATGGACACTGCAAGGCGGCTGTTTGAAACGTTGGTTAAAATAGAACGAAGCGCAACATGGCTTATTACCACAAAACATCGAACATCATAATACTAAGCATAGTTGTTTTCTGTCAGACTTTAGATTTAATAACAAATAACCAGACGCGGCCCGTGACTATAATTACCAGCAGTGCATTTCACTTTTAAAATGTAGGTACCTAGTCTGTAATTTAGGTGGAGCAAATTAATGAACGGGAACACCTACTGCAATTCATTCTATCTTCTAAGTTATATTTGTAAAATAACTGATTAAATAATACATAATTATCTTGAAAATAAAGGACACTCAATTCATCATTGAAAATATAGCGAAACCGTTTGTTTTCACCGCGAACGAGTTCCAATGTGTTAATGTTGTTGCGTTAACATTGAACATTAGTATTTTTAAGCGAATCCATTCCAAACGCATTGGATTACGCATGATCAAAGTGATGCAAAATTCACTCGCCGTCAAAGCACTTCGATAATGCACGGATGGGTTATGTATCTGCACTGCTCTAACACGTAATTTGACGTTAAGAGTGTAATCTGTCTCGCTCATGTCACCGTTTCGGTTACTTCGGGCTGTCTCGTTACCGCCCGATGCTGTTTTAGTAGTATGGTAAAAGTTGGTTCTGTGCATATCGGGGTATGCACGACCGCTTGCTCTTGCGCGGGATTTTTTTACTAGAAGATAGCTCAAATAATGACCTGACGGGAATTACGAATTTCTTACATCGATCACTGGGGCACAGATGTCGTTGTAATTTGTTATGTGGAGATTGAAGACAAGCAGTGCAATGCACAAATGCACGTACCAAGGAACCGCCTCTGCAAATAACTACATTGTAGTTTTTTAACCGTGTTATATAGCAAAAGTATCCCAAGCGGTTCCGGCGTATTGGACGGACCTACGGTCGAATTTGACCTAGTAGGCCTCGAAAATTGATCTTTCCGCAGGGATTTTTTTTAAGTATAACTAAAATCTCAGATGTATGTTAATGAATACCTCCGGAAGTTATTGAAAGTAAAATCAGGTGCTTATATCTAATTTTATTTAAAATACTACAAATGAAAATAAATTAGATTAATACCACCTATACAGACTTATTATGATTGCAAAAACAGGAAAAAAACCTTTTCCATTCTGTTAATTCTGAAGTTCACGGTTGTGCGGATTTTTAGTAAAAACTGTACTGCATGTTGAGGAAATGTTATAGAAATATAACTGACAATGGTAATTTATACAGTTTTTATTATTATAAACTGCATACAAGTGCAGTTCTATCAAGGACATTGCAAATTGCAGTTACTTGTGTAGTTTTTATCAGATTTACAGTTATTTTTAGCTGTAAATATAGGTTATATTTGCTGCGCAATAGATGCATTACAAGGTGATATGATTTGTGATTTATTTTTGGGGTATTATGCCTTTTTGCTCTACCTCCTTCTTTAGCCAGCGTTTTGGACAGCAGTTAAAGTTTGCAGTTTCCAGTTTAGAAAATCTAATAAGAAATAATTGTTTAATAAAATACTAGTATTTATTAAATTATTTGTTTGGTTTAAAATAAGCCGACGTAGCATAGTGGCTTAGTACAACCGACCAGCAATCGGAAGTCTGCGGGTTCGTTTCCTATCCGGAAGATTTTTTAAATTTTTTTATTGATGTTTTCACCAATTTTGGAGGATTGTGTTTATCGCCAATTTATATGGGTTTTTGGCTGAATGATTCTGTGGTTCTTCAATCCGCAGAATCCAAGGTGAAGTGATTACTCTCGGTGTGCAAAAACGAGAATTCGGATATCTTTAATTTAGTTTTTATTTTAACAAAACTGACGTTACAATAATTTTTATGAACAAAACAGATCGCGTACGTTAGAGGAGATTTTTAGGGCTAAACCGGCGGCTAGACCACTGGAGATAGAATGAATTATTTGCCGCGCGAGGTATCGCGCGCAGGTTCACAGTGATACCAGTCTCACAAGAATGTGGGTAAAAGTAATGTTGTCATTATTTTCGGGAGATGTAAACTCCCTGTCATTTACCCTACAGGTTCTTACGGCTAATAATTATTGTTGCTTTGCATAAATTTTTTTTTTTTAATAATTTGCATAAAATTTTTACTATTATTTTTCCAGGTTGAGTTGAAATTCAACGAGAAGTTCTTTGGAATAGCGTATGCAGATTTCGACAGAAACTCGGCTTGCCAGGTGGTTGGCAAAGGTGCACTCAGCTATCGATTGGAATTGCCCCTGAAGGGCTGTGGTACCAGACAGGTAAATGTCCCGATAATTTGTCACAGGGGGATTTAATGGTAAACGTAACGTACATTATAATCTACGCAATCATACAAATACAATATTGTATCGGTGATACAATCCAATACTGTATTTATATGTCTTTCTTGAAAGAATTAAGTTTTTATATGGATAAAACTATTTATTCATATTTTTATTGTGTGTGTACAGGCGCAAACAAATTAGTCTTAGTATTTTAAAGCTTAATATATTGCTTAAACGTTTGATCACATACAAGTGCGTATGGGCACTTTCTCGGAACGCCTATAAAACATTCCCAATTCACTTAAGAGGAAGCTGCAAGCCAAAAATGTGTATATTATTGGTATGCCTTATATTGTAGGTAATAGGCATTAAAATCGCTTGACAAACGGAGTCTAGAAACGTTCGATCTCAAGCACAAAACTGGTTTTTATTTATTTTGTAAATAATTTTATAAGAAAGCAAAAAAGTTAATCAAGTGAAACTGTCACAGATAATCTTGATAAAGTTGTTTCCTTTAGCGTTCATACATTTCTATTGAAAAAATGTTTTTTTTAGTAGTTTACATTTATATTTTTAATTAAGTAATTTATTTTTGTATTTGTATTCTACTCAAGCGAAACGATAGGAAAACCTTCAATTTATCTAAAGAATATTTTTTGGTATTCATAATGTAAACCAATTCGTTTGTAAAGATTAATCAAAATAGTGATTTAGCATTAAGCTTCGCCTTAAAGATATGAACTTTAGGGGAAAAAGTTTGATGATGTCCCCTGTCTGTTCACAACTGACCGACGCACACTGTCCTTATTCTACCAGTATTTCAATAGAAGATGCTCTGAGGATCTAGCGTTGATCCCTTCGGCACCGATGCATGGATGGGTAATACGCTAAATGTGCATCCAAAATTTGCACATGGTTGACATTTGTCACATGAGAATGAGTCGTTGCTACAACTCGTTCTTGCTGGTCTCTTTAAGACCCATATTCACTCTTTCTTCCTCAAAAAGACCCTCCAAACAGCACCCCCAAACATGACTGCTTATGGACTGAGCTATTTAATATTATTTCCGATATTTTTGTCTGAAATCTTGAATTGAATGATAAGGCTGACGGAATGTAATTATAAGGTAAGACTAGGGATCTGGGTTCGAGTCCCAGTTGCATGTTTTCTTTGTTATTTTCTTTGTCTTTGTATGTTTCATATTTTCACTGAGAGTTTTTTATAATACTTCTTCAATGTTTGAAGTTTTCAATGACATTATAATCGTAAATAAGTTAATCCCAATGAATAGGGTATTTTCATAAACTAAGAATACTGTTAAAAATGTGCAAACGATTTATTTATTTATTTTTACTAACCGCACATTCCGAAACTGTTCCAACTGGCTACAACGTCATTTTGACGTAGAAAACGTCACTGGCTGGTAAGACTGCTGTCACCAACGTTGACCAGCGTGACGTCAACGAAGCCATTTTCATTAATTCACACAATAAATGGTTTAAATTTTTTTTATTTTTTAATGATAAACTAATGTTTATAAGACAAGGTAATAATGCATAGCACAAAGGATAACAAATAATTATAAGCAATAATTAGTCGCCAGAAATATTAATACAAATTGAAAATATATCCCAAGTAAAAATAAATGACGCCAACGTTCAGTTCCAGTACAAGTCAAAAAATATTTCACCAATAAATGATGATATAATATGTCTCGACGCCATCTAGTGAGAAATTTAGCACTAACAAAGCCTTTCCTACAAAAATAAAATTGGTTGTTTACAGGTGAAAAAAATGTAGTAAGCAGTAATTGTTGTTTGAGGTACTAGTACATATTGAATCATTTGGCGGGTTGGAAATAAGCCGACATAGCTCAGTGGTTACAGAGCACCTGACCGGACATCAGAAGGCAAGAGTTCATTTCCCGTTGGCGGCATTTATTTATTTTTACTTGGAAGATATTTTCAATTTGTATTAATATTTCTGGCGACTAATTAATTATTGCTTATAATTATTTGTTAAATTTTTTTTTATTTGTTTCCATTTTTTTTAGAGAATAAAAAAAACAGTGAAAATACCCTTTTGAAATATGATTATCATTTGACTTCAACTCCGATCAGTAATGAGTCATATTTGAATGCTATCTTCCAGGAACCCCTGCGAGTGTTCACCAACAATATAGTGGTCAGGTTCCACCCTGGTCTGGAGATGGATGGAGACGAGGTCATCACCATCGTCTGCAGATACCCTCCCCCTGTAACGCCACTCCCTGCTGCTTTACCCGCTCCCATGTACGTATTCTTGTGACTTAAAATTATTGACCTTTAAGGCGATGCACTACGTCGTGTAATATTTTGAATCGAGCTGCTATCAATAACACACCTTACGTAGATGGCGATGAGGCTTAAATTCCCTCTTAACACCATCCATCCGTTTTGATTTATGCAAGAAAAAAACATGGACAAAAAGTGCCTTTTATTCTATTTTGTGGATGTTCAGGCACAAATATTTAAATGTTTTTCGATCATTTTATAAATAACTTAATTCGCCACATTATACAATAAAACCATAACCGAAAATGGGTTCGTAAGAAGAGATTTTGAACTTGAAAGCAGTTTTCATAGGCCTTATACATTATTTTTTTCTGGGCTTATCTAAAAAATACTCGATTATTTCAAAGTCCAGGATGTATTCTACTCGCAGTATTTAATTAAAGCATCTGAAACATTTCTAGCCGACCAAATTTTTAAACCAAAAACACATGATTTTGCATTACTACGTATTGCATCGCCTTAAAGTTCTAAGGAGCATAAAAATTCATCCTTCTTATGTTTGTGCTCACAAAATTCCAAAAGTAGGCAACTGATATTGCTGAAAATTTCAAAGTTTGTTCTTATTAGTGCCAGGAGTGGTTAGAGACTGGTTTGTTTGGTAGACAAATTCCTATACTTAACGCAATATATCTGCACTGGAATGATATACGGAGTTGAATTAAAGATGACGTCATGTAGTTTTTTAACAGTAACATTGTGGTACACGGTAGTGAATGGTGGAAGAAGCCGGAGATGCCCGAGAAGAGGACATTAGCAATAGCGAAGTATTGCAGGGTCCACAGGTCTAAAAATAATAATACCGAAAATCAAAGCAAATAACAGTAATACTATAAAATGTTTAGTTAGATTCAACCGGCTCAAATTTTCATTCTTTGTACCACGTGTCATAAGCCACGTGGTGCGAGGAGATTCCATATCATTCGCTTAGTAATGTCACCTGGGAAAATCAATTATCTATATGTGCAGAGCGTGAATGTTGACCATTGTATTGGAATTTCTCCGAAACGTGAGCGGAACTCATCAATGTCTCGGAACTCTTCGGCGAGGCGGAAATACCCGAAAAAAACTATACATTTATTTGTTGCGCCAAGATGGCACCACTTTAGTTCACAGTTTGTATAAGGATAATTCCAACAGGCCAGTATAAACAAGTCGCAGTGACGACTACGACTGAAGTTTTCAGGCACGTATAAGCCATAGCATTCCAAGAGGAATGGGCTATCAATGGAGTTATGCGCTATGTTAAAACTTAGTGTTGCAAGGTTTTCATAACATCTGATTTCTAGGCCAAATCTATTTGTTGCATCGAGTAAGTTCATACTGTGCACGAACCTCGGATAAGTTCCATGCAACTGCATATAGAATTATTATTTACCTGAGGAATTTTCAGCATATTTATTTATGTATTTAGTTTGGAGGCTTCTTCCTATAGTGCCATGCTTCCTATTATGCCATCATATTGCTTCCTATAATGTCATCGAACATGGCTATCATTGCATCTATGCCATTAAACTGTTGAGACATTCTGATGATAAATCCCAGGAGTTTATAGCAAGCTGGAGTGATACTTGACATGTGGTCTGAAAACGTTAGTTTAGTTAGGGATCAAAGACTATATGTACCAAGATCTTTAATACTATTGTCTCAGTATAATAATAATGTGTATGAATAATGAACACATTTTGGTCCACAGCTTGGAAGAGTTGGTTCCAGCCGTACCCATCGAGCCCCCGTTGAAGGGCATCCAGATCCTGCTCATCATTTGCGCCATCCTGTTCCTGACACTGCTGCTCCTGGGTCTCGGAGTCAGCTATCTGTGCCTGCGTCGCACCACCATCCCACCGCACTACCGCCTGCCCTACTCCCGGGAAGGCTCGGAGATCACCAAGCTATCCGGCAGCAGTCTAGGTAAGTCAGACAATACAAACAAAATTGTTTCGGTATCAAAACAAAATGATCACGACTTGTCTAGAATTATTTACGTATGCTAAAACATTGATGATGTTTTGCAGGAAACCTGTCAGTGTTTGAGGGCGTGAAGATTCCGCGTGCGCATGCCCCGCTAGCGCAGGCCAGTTCCTCGGGCTCTGAGGGCCCCCCTCCATCCTCTGACACGTTGCCCTCCGACTATCCCAGCGAGTCGCACTCTGAGGTGGAGATAGATGTGGACACCCGCTCGTTACCGGGCATGAGGGAGGCCAGTGAAAGCGCCCACAGTGAAGGTACTGCGACTTTGCTAAATCATTTCACAAACACACCAGGAACCATTCTTTGGATAATCAACAACGGAGACTCTTCGACTTTACCACAGATTCCTACCCACCCCTTGTACCATTTTCTTTCCCAGAATGTCTTTCCTTTTATTTATATGTATTTAGATGTACATATGGGATATTTTTTTTAAATGGATTGGAATATGTTCCAGGTTACGGCGACTCCCACGAGATGCACATGTCCAACGCAATGGCGCTGGCGATGCCACCGCTTCGCGCGCCCCCACCGCCCGCCTTTGACGTGCAGGTGCGCGTGCGCAAGGCACCTCCCCCACCGCCAGATCGCATGAGCGACTCCACGAGCGTGCGCTCCGACCGCAATCTCTCCACCATAGAGGAGCAGCGCGAGGAGTATGCTCCACCTCCACCACCGATGCAGGCGCGCCGCGTAGCCCAACAGCCACCCATCTATTCGCGCATCGTCAGGAAGAATGCACAGGCAAGTTGAAATATCGTACTGTTTAGTGAAATTATAGTAGTCATCCTCGGAGGCGGCTGTTCCATCGGGTCAAATGGTTATTGATCCCCAATATTTCAATAAAATATGTAAAATATTTAAAAAATCAAAACATTAATTTTAAAGTTTGTTAGCAGAAGCAAAATTTTCGTCGTGCTGATTCTATTTTCGTAATAACATCTTGTTTTTTTCAAAATTATATTTTTGTAAATTGCGAATTTTAAAACAGCGTGATGGTTAACTAAACTAACTAGTTTATTTAGTTCAAAATAATATACGGATAATTTTACACCCTTTGTACACCTCTATATATATTGTAACGTCATTGCTTGCACCTAAATAATAACAGATCTAACTAACTAACTAACTAACCATCACGCCGTTTCCCCGCAGGGGTAGGCAGGAGAGAGGACGGACCGCCAAACAACTCGGTCTTGGCACACACTTCTTGCCTCATTCACATTCATACATCGTCTCATACATACTCTTCTATTATTCTGACTCTTGACTATCCAGTTCCATGCCTCACTTCCATACATCAAGGTAGGTACCAGCACTCCATTGTGGACTGCTAACTTCGCTTCTTTGGACAATTTTTTGTTAGCGCCAACTGCGTTCAGTCCTCCATTAATGGAGTTACCTGCATTTACTCTTCTTTCAATATCTCTGTCCATTCATCTTTCAAAGGCATTTATCATTTACTTATAAAAATCACCCACCAATCTCCCCTTAGTATTCCTTATTTACTTTCTCTCAACTATTCTCGCATTTTCTCAGTTCTATACAAGTTCATAGACTTGAATGACTTCAATATTTGAGATTTCCTATTTCCGTATAGATTTCCCATAAAATTATAACCATCTCCCTTAACTTTAACGGCACATAGCACTCTCTTTAGGGTGAATTGCCTAAAACAAAAAAAAATATATATATCTCTGTCAGCCTTCCCATCTCTCGTAAACATACTTCCTAAATACACAAATTCATCCACCTGCTCCAAGTATTCCTCATTCACAGCTATATTGCACACTGTTTTCGTACTCTCTCTTTCAAACACCATTACTTTAGACTTACTTACATTCATCATTAACTCATTCTTCACGCATACTTCGTTCATCCTAGACACGAGAGAGTAAATTTTTACGTACAAAGTAGGTATGTGGGTTTGTGTATTTGGGGCGCAGGAGTTGGTAAATATGATGAGCCAATCTGCTGTCATCAATGTTTCAACGGATTATGTTCACATGTTCCAGGAATGGGAAGCCGCTGAGGAAATGGAGTCTGTGAGAAGACCACGTTCCATCGCTTCCCTGAACACGGAGATGACGGACACACACTCCGTCACTGAGATGGTAGATGACTCACACAGCAAACTATTCAGTGTCAAGGTAACAAACACAAAAACAAATTCGTGAAATTGGACCACTTTTTTATAAACCGCAAAGACAGGACATGTTTTTTTTGGGTGTAAAAAAGTTTTTAATCAGAAGCCAAAGAAACGTACGAACTTCACGTCATCAAAATTTATATCAAAATTAATGATCTATCAAAATTCTGACAAGGAGCAAACTCTTTTCTGTTTTATTGTTTAAATATGAATTCTTTACCTACCATACTGTCAGATATTGTAAAATTGTGACTAAAATTATTGTACAGTTACATTGTGCAAAAGTGCTTCTACTATCATGAAAAGATTTTTCATTGTACCTATTTATTTATTTATTTATTGATACATTACTCTACAGTACTTTACATTTCAATTCAGCAACGTTGGCCTCACTGGGTTGTTCACCCGTGCTGAGGCCCCCATTTTAAAATATGCGAATTTATACATTTAAACAAAAAACAACATTAAAATAAAGATAAATTTACATCAAAAATAATGATTAGAAATCAAAATCCAATTCTCACACCAAAATAAAAACATTAGAAGAGAATGGAAATCGGCACTTACAATGATCTATGTGCTTGTGCGTGCCGCTTGCCTTATACATTTTTTTGTGTTGCGTGTATATGTTTTATTCTCTTATGTTATAGAATTTTGGAAATATTGTCTTTTTTGTTCTTTAATCCATTTTTTTATTTTGTGTTTGAATTTATTTTTATTTTCCTCAATTTTTGTTTCAAGTGGAAGACTGTTGAATGCTTTAATAGCATGGTATTTATGGTGTCTTTGTCCAAAGGTAGTGTTTACCGTCGGAGTTTTTATGTTTTTTTTATACGCTTTTCTGACAGGTCTATTAGTGATATTTTGTGTTTGTTGGGGATTGTTTTTTTGGTCGAAAATGTAGTTTAGTAGAGTTTTAACATATAATTGGCGTATATCAAGTATGTCACAGCTTTTAAATATTTGGTCTGATATTTAAATATTTCCTATAAATGAAAAGTTGTCAGAAATGCAACGGAACTTTCAGTGTTGCTATATTAACCATTTGAATGCCGATGGGTCTCCGAAGAACATTTGAGCATTCTAATTTGATCCTTTGTTATAATTATTTGAGATGCGATTTTGACCTTTATGCTTTGAAAAATATATGATGAACAAAATCAGGATCGCTTGCATTGATGAAACTTTAGATTATACTTTTGATTTTGTGAGTGGAGCTTCTCTGACATGCTTCAGGTCTGCCATGCTGGCATGGTTGAGGGCTAATGGGTTGAATTAATAAATGTGATTGATTTTCCAGCGTCCAGCTCCACTTCCACCGCCGCAGATCAGAAGAGAAGAAGAACTTCAGCTGGAGAGCTTGGAGGCCATGCCCGAGACACCAATCCTGCCAGCCAGGTAAATTTTTAATTTTTTATTTTTTTTATTTTTTATAGTGAATACCTCACAAGAGTCCCAACTGCTCCCGTCTGGAGCCAGTGAGACTATGGCATCCCCAATTGGGGGATGTTGTGAGGCTGAAGGTAAGTGGGGAAGGGAAAGAGGAAGGTGGGGAAGTACCTGGCTATTCAGATCTAGTCACTAAACACGGCTAAAGCCGTTTGGAGCAACGTTTCAATTCTGAATGGTGGTCTTACACCAGGGCGATACTGGTAGTATCTTCCACTCTGGAACGTGCCGCAAATATACTATATATTATTTTAATTAATTAATTGTGAAATAACACAAATTAATCAAATAAAATTTATTTGCGCACGCCGGGTTCGAACCCGCGACCTTCGGAATGGCAGTCCAATGCTTTACCACTGGACTATGCCGGCCGTCACTGTTCTATATCCTGGAAAGCAATGTTTATAAGGGTCGTTACTTCTAGACTACGGACTATTCAAATAAAAACACAGGATAAATAATTCATCAAAGACAAAGCATGCATATATTATTATACGAGGCGTATCCAGAAAGTAAGTGTACTGAATTTTTGTTGGTTACAATTTTTTTTATTGAAACAAAAAAATTACATGGTCACCGTAGTACATATGTAAGATATTTTTCGACATAGTCGCCATTCCTCTCAATGCAGGTGGTGAAGCGGGGCATCAACTTTTTTATGCCTTCCTCGAAGTAGTTTCCCGCCAACCCCTTTGTCCACTTCTCCACCTCCTCCTTTACCTCCTCGTCCGTTGAAAACCTTTTTCCACCCATGTACAGCTTCAGGGAGGTAAAGAGATAATAATCTGAAGGTGCTAGGTTAAGGGAATACGCGGGGTGGTTCAGGATATCCCATTTAAATGAGCCAAGCAGTTTCTTCGTGGCGTTGGCCGTGTGTGGTCTGGCATTGTCGGTCAGCAGGCTGACTCCCTTTGTCAGCATGCCTCTCCTCTTGTTTTGAATCGCCTTTCGCAATTTTTTTAGGGTCTCACAGTATCTTGCAGAGTTGATGGTCTCCCCTTGAGGCAGATATTCAATCAAAATTATGCCTTGACAGTCCCAAAACACGGATGCCATGATTTTCTTGGCTGAAATTGTGTCACAAATGAAGGTCTTCCGCTCCGCTGATCATCATGCACAGATGTACGACCATTTTTAAACTCGCGATACCACTTTTACACACTCGTACGATTCATAGCTTCATCACCATATGCAGTTTTCACCGCATTATAAACCTCAAACGGAGGTTTTCCCTTTCAAACGAGATAACGGATGATGCCGCGTATTTCGCACTTGGCGGGAGATTGGATTGACATTGTTCACAAAATGTTTTGTCGCGTCGACACTTCTCAACGTACTGATCTTGAACTGGTCTCGTTGCGGAGGGGAAGAGTCAGGCTACACGGAAGTGTAGCCAACATGTCGAAAATAAAATTCGTTCGGTCGTGAGAGCCTCAGTACACTTACTTTCTGGATACGCCTCGTACTTAATGCTAAAATATAGCTATGACAATGGGAGAGTTAACTGCTGAAGTTTCCTAGCACTCAGAATAAATTAGTTAAATTGTCCATTGATCCATAAATCTCAAACCCTTCCAGAAAGCCTGAGATCACGTCGCACATGGTAGATGACGTATTCCTGCGCACAATCACAGAGCGTAAGACCATCGAGGATACGGAGCGCCACCGCCGCCTGGTGACGGAGTACCGCAGCGCGCCCGTGCCCCCGCCCGCCCCGCCAGCCAATTGGGATGTGACCATCCGCCACTACCCGGGTGAGGGCGATCCGAGGTGGGAGGACTTCTCAGACGTGAGCAGCGCCAGTGCTATGACCATTGCCTCGCGTTCTGAGGCACCACTGCCGCCGCAGAATTATATCGGTATAAATTATTTTCTTTAGAATCCCACAAGGTACCTTTCTGGGATCACTTTTATTAATAAGCTATAACTACAGCCCCGTGTTCCGAGGCGCCGCTGCCGCCGCATAATTATATCGGCTTTTATTTAATGTGTTTTGGATTCCCCAAAGGTATCATTCTGGGACCACCACTATTTTTGCATTTTATGAACGATATTTGCTCTATTATTACAGTTTGTTATTTATAATATATGCTCGCCGGTGCCATGAACATTGCATTGCAATCTGAGGTACTGCAGTAATTCAAATGTTTTTTTTTTGATTACCCAAAGGCACCATTCTGGGACCACATTTATTTTTTATTGTAGAAGTAGGATCTACATATTGTCTATATTATTACTTGTTCCTTTTAATAAATGTTTGCTGATGTCCTTAAATCCATCGGTATGCCTTGCACTGTCAAATTGATTGGTTACAAATTAAATAATGTACCTGTAGATATATATAAATAGAGAATGTGAATGGTAGAAGTCAGGGACACTCCAGGAAGACAAGGCATGGTCAAGTGAATCACATACTTGAGTCGGGCCATATCACGAGTCAGAACAACAGAAGGGTGTGTATATGATAAGAAGAATTGAAGAAGTCAGAGGCGCCCAAGAAAATCAGCACAAAAGAAGAAGAAGAAAATATTAAATGATTCAAATGGTAAGATTAATTTCTGGGACTTATATCAAGGAAATAATATATTTGCAGTCTCGAAAACAATGAATAGTCCATGTAAGCACGATAAACAAGATGGAAATGATCAGTTTGAAGGTTAGAACAAGCAAAGCAGATGGACGGAAAAATAATAAAAATAATGACAACACAAAGAGGAGAAAATATAAGATGAATACCCTTTTGTCATCACTATAATTTATAATTTGCTTGCAGGTTCCACCGGCCCACAACTGTTCTCTCCCAACTTGGTAGGCAACGTTCTGCCCCAGCTGCCCGAGTTACCTCCTGCCAGCAACCCGCTGTACAAGGATGAAGAAGAACACCTGGCGCGTGCTACCGTCTCCGGCCCCGTGCCGCCCAACTGGGATGTACTGGTCAGAGTCCTGAGGCCTGAAGTGCACGAAGAGGTAACGAGGATTTCTTTACATTCATTTAACGCAGGAGGCTCTGGGAAAAGATGAGGGTGGGCAGTTATATGAGGGTTAGTTTGTGTCCAGGAGTAACGGATGTATGAATCCATACTTCCCACTGCGGTGTAATTGTGCAATGGTGGGGAGGTGACCTGGACACACGTCAGCCCATGAGCCTGAACACTCCATAACGACTTGGGGTGAGCAATGTCAGAGGTGTCGGTAATCTAATGTATGGTTAGCGGAGCGGCCTCCTCTTAAATTGTGCTACACCCTACACTCCTACCTCCTTCAATTCCTGTACTGACTCCCATCATTCCATGCCTCTCTGCCACGCATCACGGTTGTTATCAGCACTCCATTGTGGACTGTTAGCTTCGATTTTTGGACCATTTTTTATTCGCGCTGACCGCATACAGTCCTCCATTTTAGCCTTTCCATCTCTCATAAGCATACTCTTCAATCACTTTTCACAACAACTGTATTGTGAAGTGTTTTCTTACTCTTTTAAACACCACGACTTATTAGGACTTACTTAGTTCTTCATGCATACTTTGTTTAAACACCACGACTTATTAGGACTTACTTAGTTCTTCATGCATACTTTGTTTAAACACCACGACTTATTAGGACTTACTTAGTTCTTCATGCATACTTTTTTTAAACACCACGACTTATTAGGACTTACTTAGTTCTTCATGCATACTTTGTTTAAACACCACGACTTATTAGGACTTACTTAGTTCTTCATGCATACTTTGTTTATCCTAGACACGAGAGATGATCTTCCATACTATTAGAAATCAGCACTGCAACATTAATTATTGCACAGATATTGTTGTTGTTACCTATTGTTTTCCTCCAGATCTCGACGGAATATGAAGAGCACGAGTCCCTGACAATCGAGGAGCGCACTCGCTGGCGCCAGATAATCTCGCACAGCTCCGAGCTGCGGCGGGAGTTATCCCAGTGCTCCCAGCGAGAGGACTTCCAGAAGGTCAGCGAGGACCGGCGCTACAGCGGCCTGTTCCCTCAGCACAAGTGGGAGGTTATCCTCCGGATACTGGCGCCACCGCTGGACAAGCCCAAGGTATTAATCACTTATATCTCGCCACTTACACTTACCTTAGCACTTACACTTTTCTCTATAGGCTCCGGTCAAGTGGAATCCATCTCGTCTCACGGCTAGATTCACAACTTTAGTCGACTTCCGACTGTCAACCTGTGGCAGTTTGTGCAATGAGGCTAGGGAGGCTGTGCTCACCCTAAAAAAATATAAAAGAAAAGAGGAAAATCGAGAAAAAAGAGCATATCCATATTTTCAAAATATAGTATAAGCCTTACTTCATTTTAAATATGTATTATGTAGCATAGGATTTATTTAAAACCTATAAAGTGAGATAAACTTAAATACTTATACATACATAAACCATTTTGCATCCAAATCGACGTTTCTTAACAATTTCGTTTATAATTCTTAGTATAATCTCCCGCCAATGTCACCTGCTAGTTCCAAATGCATTCGTCAGGCGGCGCCAGTAGTAGGGACGCAGTGACGCTATAATTTCATGTTTCATTAGCATTTATTTTGCGAAGGTCAAACACGTTTGGTTTGTTTACAAAAATCAAATACCGTAAAATATTCTGTTTTTCAGTATTTGCGCAAAACTTAAATATTTTTTTCGACGATATTAACAGTGCTACTGTTCGAACCCCGAAAATTGCGATAATACGCAGAAATTATTTAAAAAAAAACAAACTTTAAAAAGTAAATCATTTTTTTAATTATTTTAATATAGATCATATGGGTTACATTAATACATACATATTTTGCAAAATATAATATTTAGGTTCATAATTGGTCATGTATACCTTATCAGAAAAGAGGAGCTCTTGTGCCTGATAAGGGAGCCACGATTCTTACTTAGATTCTTAAATGTAAACTATATATATATTTTTTTTTTAACTTTATATTTTTTACTATAAATTTTTAACTATAATATTTTTTTTAATATAAATATATATTTTTTAATATAAATTTTTTTGGAAAAAAAGTTTGATTTTATTTATTTGTTCTTGTTGGTTCGTAATACGGCGCAATTCGGAAGGGAGATTATTGTAGTTTTTTATGGCTTGGTAAATATAATGGTTTTGCATTTGAGTTGTTTTAAAGATTGGCGTAATAAATTGATTTCCATTTCTCATCAGTTTGTAAAATTCTTGATATTCTGTGTTATTTTTTTCTTTACACATTTTTATAATTGAAGTTTGCTTAAATATATCATCAATATTTGATACTGGAAACAATTTAAAAAGCAATTTTGTTGGAAAAGTACAGTTTTTTTTAAGTATTATCTTTATAATAATTTTTTGCGAGACTTTTACTGAGTTTAGGTTGTTTTTATAAGATCCTCCCCAATGTAAACACACTTGCCCCGATTTGCTCAAAAATATAAAAAAAGAATTTTAGAAGTATCCAACATCAAGCTTTGAGGTGTGAAAAAGAAATGTAATTATTATTATATTATACACTATGCAAAGTGGAGAAGAAAGAAAAATTATTGCTCAAAATCAAATTGATTCAATGATAAAATTGAAAGATAACTATAAAACGGAACAGTGGCAAAACAGTACATGAAACATAGGTTAGGCTGGGTTAGGTTAATTTTGTTTTCAATGATTCTTTTTTGTCTTTGAACCGATTTGTCCGAATGTTTCTTTAATATGTGTTGCTATTGCCCTAGGGCGGCCGCTACCGCAAGAAGTCAGACTGGGACACGCGTTCTCGCCGCAGCTCACTGCCGACGCTCTACGAGTACAGCGATAGCGATGCAGCATCCTCCGTGGCAGTACCCCCGTCCCATCACCAGGGGAGCGCGCATAGTCAGGATCCGCGCCGTCCCTCGCGAGCCAGCTGCCCCAGCGACCACCAGGACATGCGGTGAGACCGCACGCTGACATTGTGCATCTTAGATTCGACCTCAGCTTCCCCCTAATCTCCCATATTCTGACTTTTAACCAAATCAGTAGAGAAATACAGAATTTAAATATGGCCACCGAATTTGTGCATTTTTACATACGATTCGAGTTCAGCTCCCCCGTAACCTACCCTATATCGATTTTGAGCTGAATATGTGAAAATTTGTATAAATTCAAGATGGCTTCCGAAATTGTGGACTCTTTCCTTTTGAATGGCATCTGGTGATCATTTGGCAGACGCAAGGTACTAAAAAGAGTGGGAGAGGCCAATACGAATAGGCAATTTGAGAATACTTCTCTCAATAAAGGTTTTCAATGAGGTTAGGAACATAACATAATAATAATAATAATAATAATAATTGGATAATTTGTATAGCGCCGTTTTTGTGAAAAATCACCTCAAGGGCGCTGTACAATTTATTTCCTAGGATCTACATTTGTTATTTAGACCAACTGTGCCAGCACGAGGTTCGTCATCCGTTCAGGCATGTGTCTGCCGCCAATATAGCGCTGACATGTATCTGCTGCCAATAAAGAGCGCTGACACAACATCCTCACATAGACAACAAACCTTGGCAGCACCGCTGTGACGCTCGACGAAGACAGAAGATGGAGACTCTGCTGCAAGAGTCCTAGGTAGCGAAGGAACTGTACCAGCTGCTGCAGGGAGAGAGACTACCCCGTCCACCAACTGTGCCAGCACGAGGCTCGTCATCCGTTCAGGCATGTGTCCGCCGCTAATATAGCGCTGACATGTGTCTGCAGCCAATAAAGAGCGCCGACACAATATCCTCACATAGATAACAGACCTTGGCAGCACCGCTGTGCAAAATCACCTCATCCTAGTTTACCTTAGTCTCTCCAGTCACCTCCCAGCCTTTCATGCCACCTAGTGCATCTTCTCGACCCTTTCAGACTCCTTCCTGGCTCCAATACATTCTTTCTATTGTCGTGATCCGACGATTTCACACCTCTGTCTCAGACCCTTAGGGCTCGCTTATCGCAGGCTATCATAAGCAAAATCTTGAACCAAAGTCAAAGTGAAGTTTATGAGTGTCATCTGTAACAAAATACATAAACAAAAACAGAAAATAAAAACAAAGACAAAAACTTTAAACAAAATATGGCTTATCTGTCCTCCATGCAGACATCCTCGGTTGAAAAGGTCCCGTAAATCCCAACACCACTTGACACTTGAGTCAGGTATAAAATCTTCGACTGCATTGAGAAATCTTCGTTCTAGCTTCACTTTTAAAAATTAATCGGTTTAAAATGCTATAATAATTGCAAATTCCGGCTAAACGGTAGAAGTTACGCACATTTCGTGAAATAAGAAGGTAAGCACTATATAAAACACGGATGCTGAACAATTTTCAGCGATCTCTTAGCAAGGGAAACCTTCTGAAAGGATCAAACAAACCGGAGCGGTTAAAAACACGTCCGCAACGAAGGAACATAAGTTTTATTGTTAGAAAAAACTATCTCATTTTGCCAAAAGCTTCAAATTCAGCTGCGCCCCAACCTCCCCTTTACTGATTTTGAATTTATACAAAAATTATGAAACATAATGTACAAACATTCGAGATAGATACTTTCATATTTATATGTACATATTCAGAGATGTGCTTTATTTCAAATAAATCCATTTTAAATGGAAATGCAAAATGCAAAATTGGTATTTTCCATTTTGCATTTTAAATGCTTTTCTAAAAACCATTTTGCATTTTGCATTTTAAATGCTTTTCTCAATGCATTTTCCATTTTAAATGCATTTTTGCAACATTCTTCCTACTATCTCCACTAATATTTTTTTCATAAGCCCCAAATATCAGTCGGTCCTCAACCTCGCTATGAGAGATAATTTCCATTTGTCAAGATGCTCCCTGGTAGGAGCCCTGGCAATTGAGTGATACCATTACAAAAAAATTCTGATTCAAATTCTGAACATGGGGCCATGACGCTGTAATATTAAATGTTAGAGAGAAGTTTATATGTTTTTACGTTGGCAACATTAGTCCCGCGCAAATTTTTTGTGGTTCATAATCTGTAGTCGTGGTGTTTTTGGATTTACCGTCATGTAATATGTTTGTTCTACATGATGTCCATTATTAAATGACAAAATTGGTTAAAAATTCTATAATTATTTTAATTGTTTGACCTGAGAAACCATTTTGCATTTTCAATGCATTTCGAAAATAGGTATTTTGCATTTTGCATTTGAAATGCTTTTCTAAAAACCATTTTGCATTTTGCATTTTGAAATGGAAAAGTTTTGACCCGTTTCCATTTTGCATTTCAAATGGTTTTGGGTACCCATTTTGCTCATCTCTGTACATATTAGATAATATTAAATAACGTTTGAAATAATGTATCAACAGGTCAATGTCGGAGATGATGGTAGATTACGCACGCATGGACAATATGGATTCTCAATCAGAGGCCTCTATGGGCATGGCCTTGTCAGCTCGCTTCTACGACACCGACAGTGAGGCTGACAATGACTTCAGGATGCCCAGGTAAAAATATAATTATTTGATTATAAATACAGCGCCGTTTTCGTGGGAAAATCACCTCAAGAAGGAGTGAAATCAGTAACAAGAGAAACAAACCTTAAAAAGAAAAGAAAATTACAACATTTTTAAATCTATCTCTATATATACGCACTTGAAGTGAAATGACACTAAACTGCGCTCTATAAATGCTATGTTATCATTATTATCTATCTAAATAACAATGTAAATGGTCATTATAGTGATTTGTTTTTGGGGTATTATGCCATGTTGCTGTCTCCATCATCAGGGCAGATGTGTAATCTAACGCTAATGTCTAAATCTTAAACGTCTGATAGTTCTATACCGATTGTTTTGAAATTTCGACATTCAAATATGCGTGTGTTTTTACATACCTATATTATATAGATGTCAATTGTGACAGTTAAAAACATGCTCTTTTTAAAAACAGATCCATCTGTTGGACGTAATAGCAACATGTGCTATTGTTTCTCTATCTGCGCAGACAGACTAAACCACGGCGACGTGGCGGGGTACAGCTAGTAAAAAATAAAATCCAAATTAATAAGGACCTGGAAAAATGAATTAATGGTGAAATAACACAAATTAATCAAATACAATTTACTTACACACGCCGGGATTTAGGTTGCTAGTGTGATTTCCTTAGACCTCGACCGCGGATGCCACCAAATGAATTTCACAATCAACCAACGTTAATAAATTTTTCCTTATTTTTCAATTATTATTTAATCGCACCCTGCCACCTTTTAATGGCTGCACGTTTGACTTATCTACTCAACCTTTTAGCATGATACATAACGTAAAGCCATGCAATCACTGCTTTGCACAGGTGCTGTAATAATTAGCCCACTGCCAGTAACAGTTATTTTTAGTGGAGGTTTAATAAAATTGCCACTTATAAATATTCAGTTCGCAATTTAATTCATACCCGAACTTGAAACTACACACAAATTGCCTTTGGTCTTAGAGCATTGCAACTCACTGCTATCCTAAACTAACTAACCATCATGCCGTTTCCCCGTAGGAGTAAGCAGAGAGGATGGACCATCAAACAACTCAGTCTTTGCACACACTCCTTGCCTCATTCACGTTCATACATACACTTCTGTTATTCCAAGTTCTACTATTCATATTTGCATTGTACATGTATTCTCCTAACACTTTTTTCTTCATTCATTTGCTCTACATGCCCAAATTATTTAAGTGTGCCTTTCTTATTCTTACTCAATACGCTTACATTCTTTGCATATCTCCACATTTCTCACATGATCATATATGATTTTACTACACATACGCCTCAGCGATCTCATTTCTAAAGCATTCAGTCTACTTTCATCCTTTCTCTGTCAGTTCCATGCCTCACTTCCATACATCAGCGTAGGTATCAGCACTCCATTGTGAACTGCTAGCTTCGCTTCTTTGGACAGTTTTTTGTTAAGTATCGACTGCGTTCAGTCCTCCATTAATGGAGTTACCTGCATTTACCTTTCTTTGAATATCTCTGTCAGCTTTCCTATCTCTCGTAAACATACTTCCCAAATACACAAACTCATCCACCTGCTCCAAGTATTCACCAATCACTTCCACAAAGTCTTGAATGTCAGTACTAATTTACGTTAATTATTCCCCCGGCACATCGAGTATACTAACTTGTGTAACTTACGCCCTTTAGAACTCTGAGCCAGCGCTCCCTCCAGCGCTCGCTGAGTCAGCCCAGTCTGGTACGCTCCGCCTCCGAGTTTACCGAGCGCTGGGCCACGCACGAGATGGACGATGGAGACAACACGGACGACGAAGACGAGCAGACCCCTCGCCCAATCAGGAGGCTCAACCAGCAACAAGGTAACTAACCAATTAACCACTTAGGCCTATAATTATGCAAATATCCTATACTCGGCAGTTCATACAAGATAAATGAACCATTAAAAACTTATGCCGATATCATAAGCGGACAATACAATATTGTACTGTCTCACCTCTGTAACAGCCTCGACCGCTCGGGATAGGACAATGAAACAAACACAAAAAATATTAGGTCTTTTGTACCAAGATGTATTGTGGTGTTCCATTTACGCTACAATTTTTAGCCGAAATACGAAACCCGTACGCTGAGAGCCGCGATACTTACGCGTTGAGCGACTGGCTATTGTCCATAGGCGTTAACACATGGACAACGCAGCCATGCTCGGTGGTGGGGTTTAGTCACTATCCTGTGGAGATAGCTTGCCTGTGTATCTCTGGGATAATATTTTGGTTCATTGTCTTGTCCACCACACTACTATTCACACTAGGATAATGGGTCTGGAACAGAGACAAGACAGTATTGTCCTGTCCTCATGTGAAACCTGCATAAAAGACTTGTTATTGTCTCTCAAAAAGTGACAAACAAACACTTATGCTTCCCGTAAATTCTTAATTCAAACATATTGGTCATGTATGACAAAGATAGACAAAGAATATGTGCGAATGAACGAAATAGATACAGGAACGGGCAGCGTTTATGTACTTAAAAGTTGCGTTGAATACGACATTCTACATCATGGAAGTGATGGAGATGACAACAAGCTTACTCGCTTACACTAAGACGAATACGGGACGCTATATGAGACAACCTACTGCCAGTAGGTTGTCCTTATACGTATATGTTGCTATGTTTACATGTCATGAAAAAAAAGCCTTTTTTTTACCCCTTAGTTACCGAATTTTTACCAGTTTTGTACCACTGGTTTCTGGGCATAAATAACATGAAAAATGTGCACCTAGAATACAACGCCTTTTATTAGTTACATCCTTTTACTTTTGATCCATCTTGTTGCTGCCATTTAAAGGAATTTCCATCATAATTGCCGCACCCTCCATTTTTTTTATCAGGATGTGCCAATTTATTGTTTCGTCTACATTTATCTATGAATTTCTTAACCAATTTTATTATTTTATTTTAGGAGATCACCAACACCTTTCCACATTCCAATCGACCGAAGTTAGAACCTTCCAAGCCACAAAGGGGTGGCCACGACCCAACTGAACACAAGGACCAACGATTCGGGTCACGACCCAACATGATCCACGCTTTAGGGTCGTAACCCAACAAATAGGGTCGCGATCCAACAGTTAGGGTCATGACCCGATAGACAGGGTCATGACTCTTAATATAGGGTTACTCCGACCCATCCAACTGCCATAACACTCTTTCCAGACCGACTACTCAAGAAAATCTTCGTCTTTATAAAAATGTACATTTTGTTAAACAAATTGTTTTAAAAAATTTTCTTCACAACTACGAAGTTTGCTTTTGAAGTTATCTGGATGGAATATAATACTAGGTTTCAGTATATATTTTTTATGAATTATGAACATAATTATGATTGCGTTCTTCAAGTTTAGATCAACAGCCGAAATTCAATTTTTTAATCTATCGAAAATGTTTGTTTGTTTGAAATCTTATATCTCTGAAATTTCTTCAACGATTGCTTTGAAACTTTGACACAACGTAGCGTTCGAGTACGCGTGTGTTTTAATATGCCTTTATTATATAGATGTCACCTGTGACGTAAAAGGAAAACGCGCTATTGTTATCTGGACAGGGTACAGGGTACAGGATATAGGTACATAGTATGTAATATTAAAATACATAACTACCTAAATCAATACTCGCCAAACAATTCGGTCTTAGCAAACGAGATAAATTCTGATCTTTGCAGCATCTCCATGTACAGTCAAAGATTCACTCAGAATCGCTCTAAAAATGACTTTAGCTTGGTTTAATAACCAGATTTTTACAACCATTCTTTTTCCCATCATGTCATTATTTTTGCTGCATAACATTCCTGTATTTTGTTTGACGCTACAATAGTTCTAATTATTTAAAACAAGTATTATTTGAATTGGGATGGTGGAATAATTGCCAATAGACTATAATTGAGTCGTGTAATTTCTATACCCGCTATATCAACTTTCATTGATTTGGAGAAAACCGCAAAAAACTGTCACATCTCTAGCGAACATAAGTAATTGCATTACAATTTTTTATATAATGAATTGGAGTAATAAAATTTCGAAAAGCATTTATTTTTCTATATATGTCTAGCAATAATTAAGTAATTTCGATAAATAAAATGGATAAAGCGGATTTTGATACTCACTTCGTGATTTTGAAAGTCAACTGAGCCGACATGGCGGGTTTAGAAACACACGCGTAGATCATTTTGACACACGAGCGTGGCGTCAGAGCGGCGGCCATATTGTATTTTGGCAAAATAACTGCTTGTGATTGGTTGAATCCGATATAACGGGTTTTGATAGTAACTTTCTGTATGATATAGCGGATTTGGTTTCTCACTCGCATTTTTAACATGGTTTTTGGTCGTGATAAGGAGAGTTTTGAAACTCAATTTTAGGCTCCTCTTGTTGCTCGCAAAAATGTGAACAAGATGTCGTACTCAGATCATTTTGTCAAAAATCGGATATAGCGGGTGTAGAAATTATAGGATTCAATTAATACAATGTATTATAAGGGGATCAGAGCTTGCCTTGAGTCAAATGGCATCTGGCGCTAGTAAAAATCTCAAGGGAACTGTATTAGGTGTTAGGTATTAACAGTGCCTTAGCACCTTGGCGCCTCGGCAAGTCGGCACTCAGAGCAGACTGCTCCTTTTGCACCTGTACAGGGCTGGCCCTGCAGAGGATTAGGAAGATACATCAGACAACAATTCACATTATTTTATAATCGTTTCTTCTCTCTCTGTCAATTGTTTCTATTTTAGGACTCATGTTTCTTCGTATTAGAGGTTTGCTATCATCAGTAATTGTATTTCTTATATGTGTTTTACATCACATGGCTGTTGATCGCATCTTAGAATATAAATCTGCTATTTAAAATATATTTCCAAATTGTAAATTTCTTCTGACAAATGACTGGGTGTGTTAAGCATTAAATAAAACGTAGCGAAATCATAAATTAAATCACCGCACACCTTTACAGCACGATATGATCAGTTTTTTTTTCTAATTTTCGGGATTCTTTAAACTTGTGAAACGACGCGACGATTGTTCGTCTGTAAGATGCCCGTTGAACGGTCTCTGGACGCGTCAAATATTACATTTTATGGACGAACGATGAAGAATTTTTTATTGTGGAGGTTTTCTGTTCTATTTTTTTTACTATTTTGAATTACTAACAAATTTATATTCTTTTAAACAGTTCATTTGCATTCAGTTAATTCAATACGGCAAACAATGATAAATGGTCAACTATATATATTGCATTTTTGGTGTACTCTGTTCTCAAACTTTGCAATTTTTTTACGAGAGATTTAACCAGTCTGTTTTTAAAATATTGGTAGTAATAACTAATTTTAAAGTACATAAATATCTGTAGATGGTAGCGATGTTAATTAAAAGTTATTGTCAATCTATTTGACAGTCAAACTAGACAAATTAATGAATAAATGCAATTTTGAATGGATTCAAAAAATTTCTAAAGTTTTTGCAAGTGAACTGTTATTTTCTCATAGGGCCTTTAACAAAATACTAACATTAGCTAAAAGCTTGAAAAATTAGTTATTAAGTATTAAAATACATAATTTTATGTGCCAAACACCTTAGTAATGTTTATATATATGGTATGTCTTTCATACTACAAAATATTTTATGTTTATCCCATTGGAGCGTTTTTGCCCACATTTTGGCCAATTTGCAAACACCCTCGAGTTCAATCTGGCCAAAATCTGGCCAATTTGAAGATATATAATATGTATCTCAATTTGCAAACACCCTCGAGTGTAATCTGGCCAATTTGAAGAGATATAATATGTATCTCAATTTGCAAACACCCTCGAGTGTAATCTGGCCAATTTGAAGAGATATAATATGTATCTCAATTTGCAAACACCCTCGAGTGTAATCTGGCCAATTTGAAGAGATATAATATGTATCTCAATTTGCAAACACCCTCGAGTGTAATCTGGCCAATTTGAAGAGATATAATATGTATCTCAATTTGCAAACACCCTCGAGTGTAATCTGGCCAATTTGAAGAGATATAATATGTATCTCAATTTGCCAACACCCTCGAGTGTAATCTGGCCAATTTGAAGAGATATAATATGTATCTCAATTTGCCAACACCCTCGAGTGTAATCTGGCCAATTTGAAGAGATATAATATGTATCTCAATTTGCAAACACCCTCGAGTGCAATCTGGCCAAAATCTGGCCAATTTGAAGAGATATAATATGTATCTCCACTGATTGGATGAAAGGATAACATTTGTACTACTTTTGTATATGTACATATATAATATATCCATTCTGCATACATTCCAATACTTTTATGTATTGTTGTGATTTTGTTTAATTGTAATTTAATTTTTTTTTACAGAAGTAGTAATTTTTGAATGATAAAATTATATTTGATTTTGCGCAGTTGTTACGACAAATAAACACGAATGTGCAACTCAAAGTGCGTCATGCGCACAATATCAAGAAAGAAATAAAATTAGGAGCGTTATTTTAAATTGACAACATTCCATTATTTTTGATTTATAAGCTTTATATGCAATTAATTTGAAACTCAGTGACCAATTGTAATTGACAGTATTATATAAAATGACTTAATTAATTATTCGGTAAAAAAGCTATATGTATTTAATATCCGTCCATTTTAAATGATTTTTAAAATCGATAATATTATTGTGTTGAATTCTACGTATGTAATTACATAGTTATATGTGTACTATGTTTAATGTATATTGAAAGAAATATAATATTTACTTTATAATATATATTTATTTAGCTTGTTGAAAATGGTGCTAATGTTTTATTAAATATATGTATTTCTCATAGAGAATTTATTGAATATAATACATAATAATATACATTTTATGAATGTATTTTCTAAGCTGCAAGAATATGGTTCTGATATATGTAATGCTAAATAATATTGCATTGTCCTCGTAGTTTTGAATAATATGACATATATACATGTATATATATCTCCCCGGCACAAAATTTTGTACGCAATTGTTAATTGTTCACTCATTCATTTCCACCCTCCACACAGCATTTCCAGAAATATTTACTGTTGCATCTCCGGAGTTTCTCACAAATTGAATAAAACTTCGGCTTCAACAAAAAATTTGCACTTTTAATGTGATAGATTGCCAATACGTTCCGATATCTTAATGAGCTGGAATAATCTGGACCCTCTACAGCTAACGCCACCATCTATGGGTAACCTAATAGACTAATCTAGTGCCATCTATGGGTGAGCTCTTACACTAATATTTACCATTAGGGCTTCCTGTTTGAAGTGAGTACAAAATCAAAACTTCTCTTCTGTTAGTAGATTTTTCGAGGACAATGTGATATTACAGTGTTATATTTTAGACTTAAAATCAGTTACTAGGAAAATTAATAATTACTTACGTAAGATATATTTAAAAAAGCCCTGACGGCAGCTAATTGAGGCGAAACGACACTATGTTTCGATAACTTTAGGTAGGTACTATATTGCCGTCGCTTGTACTAAAAACATTTCGCAATACTATAAATATATTATGTTCTTCTTTTTATATGAAAATAATAAAAAATTACTCAAATACTACGTTTGTTTTCTATTATTGTTTCCATTCCTGAGTCAAAAATACTTGCAGGTGAAAGATCACCATTGAGAATCGAAACATCGCTTGAGATGTGGTGACCAGATGTGATTATCCAGGTACTTCCGAATATTTCTCTTCCTAATATCCTTATCTTCCGTACAGGGATAGCAGTCAGGACTCTTTATTTCTTTTTAGAAAACCAACAGTTATAATATTCTATAATGTATAGTGAAGTATGTATAATTATTTAACCAAAAAGAGGTTTTCACTGATGTATCTTAATTTTTTTTTGAATATAAAAGAAAAAGAATTACACTAGCCTATGGGAATGATATGGTGGGTGGGGGGAAAAGGGGACAAATATACAAGGAATGGATCTAGTTTTTTATTTCTTGCTAGAACATTCCCGATGAGTTACAAAACTCATCGTTGGACGAGAGGAACTTACAATACATAGGTGGGAGTTAATAGGTACAAATTTACATTGGTATTTTGATATCAAAATTATAAGTTTCACATACAAAACAGCACCAAAATAGAAAAAGGGAAGTTAAGTAGAACAAACAAGAATAAACAATAAAGGAAACAAACAGGGATATACACATTAGCACAAAGCCAAGGTGGGAATTTTCAAGATGGTACTTAATCACTAAAACATTGATAATAAATAAAGATAAAAATTATAAGCAATAATTAGACGCCTGTAATATCAAATACAAATTGAAAATATCTCCGGAGTAAAAATAAATGCCGCCGACGGGAATTGAACCTGCACCTTCGGATGTCCGGTCAGACACTTTGGACCACTGAGCCACGTCGTATCATTTCCAACACGCCAAATAATTCTGTATGTACTAGTACTTCAATCAACAATTACTGGTTATTATATTGGTTATAATAATTTATTATCCTTTGTGCTATGCTTAAAAACCTTGTCTTATAAACATTAGTTTATCATTAAAAAAAATACTAATACATTGGTGAAAATAGATTATGCTTGATTACAAATACAGGGGATAGGAAACGAGAGAGAAAGAAATAAGACAAAATACAACACAACAAGAATTATGTATTTTTGTTTTTAAAAAATATTCTCTTAAAGCCTTACTTTGATATTTTTGTATATGCTGGCTGTTTTTATACATATCTGGAAGAGCGTTATAGAGTGTGTAGGCAATATATACAGGGTGCGCCAGAGAAACTTACTTATTTGAAAAAATTCCCGACCGTTGAGTTGGGCAGGTAGAGGGGCGGGAGGGGGCGCATCTGGAGGGGGACGTCCCCAAGTTTGTTTCCCATTTTCGTCAGTTGCCATTATGCTGTGGTCTAGAGAGCAGCGGGCCTTCGCCGTCGAGAGCTTCTTTTGTAACGGTCGAATGCAGCTCGTTACAGAAGCATGATCGAGGAATTTTTTATTCCAAGCCTCGAAGAAATGAACGTTAGGGACGTGTGGTTTCAGCAGGATGGAGCCACAGCACACACAGCACGAAACTCAATGAATTTGCTGCGACAACATTTCCCCAACCGCCTCATCTCTCTCCGAGGCGATCTCCCATGGCCGGCGCGCTCTCCGGATTTGACTCCATGTGATTTTTTTTTATGGGGTTATTTGAAATCCCTTGCTTATGTTGATCGACCACGGACCATAGATCACCTGAAGAACAACATTCGCGATGCTATTGCCAATATTCCGATTGATATGCTGAGAAGAGTGGACGAGAACTTCAAAAAACGACTTAACCAGTGTATGCGCGATGAGGGTCGCCATTTAAAACATGTAATTTTTAAGACAGTATGAAAAAAAACTTGGTACATTGCATTTTCAAATAAAAAAAGAATTACAACAATAACTACAGTGCTTTTGTTTTTATTAAACTTTCAAATAAGTAAGTTTCTCTGGCGCACCCTGTTTTTGCTTTTTTCTTTTCGAAAAATTCCTGTAAAGTGAACCTTGTAAATTCCAGCAACCTTAGCAGCGACAAGTTTACGCCTGCCGGCCGAGGCGCGAACTTCACATTGCGCTGGTAGTTTGAGAGCTTGCCGCTAGATGGCGGTAACAAAAAAACCTTATTCCTATAAAGGTTTGTTTCTCTGCTTAGTGGGATAGGGAAGCCGTAGACCAGGGGTCTCCAAACTTTTCAGCCGGAGGGCCATATTGACTACTCCAGTGAGTTCGGAGGGCCAAAACCGTTTTAATTTCTAGACACCCATATTTTCTGTCCTAGAGAGGGGGGGGGGGGGGGGGGTAGACAATAGAATTTTCAGGGATGAAAATATAGCTTTAGGTAACGTAGCTTTGAAGATAATTTTTTATACTCGTTTCTCAGACCTTGATATCATTGCGAATCAAATAAAGATTTTTCAAAAAAATCCTCTTGATATATTCGCGCGATACTTGTGGATGTAATGTATTGGTGCCAAGTACCTCGCCAACGAGCATATTTATTTATTCGCACGAAAAAAATCGCGGAGTTTTCGCCCCTTCTGAGCAAGGTCTTAGTCATTAGCTGTCGCGGGTCCTTGATGACACTGGTCATAAGATGTCGCGGGCCGGATGGAAGAAACTGGCGGGCCGGATACGGCCCGCGGGCCGTAGTTTGGAGACCCCTGCGGTAGACGAAGCTATTCGACAATAATTTGAAGCCGCGCGGTGAGAGCATTGAAGTAAGGAGGAAAGATGTAAGGAAATGCCAAAATCTATTCATTTTTTTTAATGACGTATCCCTTTCCTTGTGTCATGAAATACTCCAAAAAATGATATGCCTATATAACTTCATTAACAACACAAAAATAAAATAATAATAGTTCTTTATGCACCATTTGTATACAAATCAGTTCAAAAGTCGTCATACAAGATGGCTGCCAGGCAATTTCTTCTCACCCTAGTCAATGCTATTCATACAAAATCGCACTAATCCTCTGTCCAGGGCTTTTTAGGTCCATGTCGAAAGTCTTGTGTCTCTGCTAAGTGTGTAAACGGGATATGAGAAGTTTTCAAGTTTGGGTGCGTCTTGCAAATTATTTCACGAGTTTATCGAGAGGTGAAGTTGGTTGACAAAGAAACGCCACGTTACCAAGAATAATAATGATTCCTGACATTGTTTGAATGTAATTGATATTTTCGCTGTTTTGCTTTCAACTAAAACGATTAAAAATCAGTAGGTATTGGACATTTAGGGTCGGGGGGAGGGATTGGGCGGTTACTTGACTGAGTGACTAGTGTGTAACACGTGGAAGATTTTTTTGTTGTTATTTTTTTTTGAAAAAAAAACATGAAAAAAGTCTCGACCGGCCAAACTTTTTTGCCTTTAAATAATAATGTCAGGGATCATTGGTTAAAGTAAGTCAAGTGCCCCTTTTTTATCATGCCTTATAATACATGTTATATTCAGAGATGTGCAAAATGGGTACCAAAACCATTTGAAATGCAAAATGGAAATGGGTCAAAACTTTTCCATTTTAAAATGCAAAATGCAAAATGGTTTTTAGAAAAGCATTTCAAATGCAAAATGCAAAATACCTATTTTCAAAATGCATTGAAAATGCAAAATGGTTTCTCAGGTCAAACAATTAAAATAATTATAGAATTTTTAACGAATTTTGTCATTTAATAATGGACATCATGTAGAACAAACATATTACATGACGGTAAATCCAAAAACACCACGACTACAGATTATGAAACCACAAAAAATTTGCGCGGGACTAATGTTGCCAACGTAAAAACATAGAAACTGCTATCTAACATTTAATATTACAGCGTCATGGCCCCATGTTCAGTATTTGAATCAGTATTTTTTGTAATGGTATCACTCAATTGCCAGGGCTCCTACCAGGGAGCAACTTGACAAATGTAAATTATCTCTCATAGCGAGGTTGAGGACCGACTGATATTTGGGGCTTATGAAAAAAAGATGAGTGGAGATAGTAGGAAGAATGTTGCAAAAAGCATTTAAAATGGAAATGCATTGAGAAAAGCATTTAAAATGCAAAATGGTTTTTAGAAAAGCATTTAAAATGCAAAATGGAAAATACCCATTTTGCATTTTGCATTTCCATTTGAAATGGATTTATTTGAAATAAAGTACATCTCTGGTTATATTACACTGTAAAGGAAATCAATTGTTTACAATATGAATAGTTTCCAAGTAACCTAACATAATAAGGTAAATCTACTATATGTTCAGCGATTTTGAGGATTTTTTCACTAAATCGGCGCTACACAAATTATCTAATTATTATTATTATCATTTCCCGCGGTCATAAATTCTCCGACTAAAACTCTATGTGCATTACTAAAAACATTTTATAAATTTAACACAACTGATAAACAACGGCTTACGATACGTAAATTGTTTTTTATCAGGTGTGTAAACTTTAAAACACGTTTATTAGTAAGGGGTAAGTATCTAGATATACAGTAAAGGGTATAATAATATAATAATGGGCATCTTAAAAAAATTATCATTCGTCATTCAAAATTCAACATTGGTCATTTTAAATGCAATATTCGTCATTCCAAATTCATAATTGGTCATTTTATATGCAACATTTGTTAATCAAATTTCAACGTTCGTCATTTAAAATGCAACATTCATCATTCCAAATTCAACATTCGTCATTTTATATGCAACATTCAGCATTCGTTATTTTAAATGCAACATTCGTCATTCCAAATTCAAGTTTCAGAACATCGTTAATACACGTGTTGAGGAATTAATTATCCCCTCGATGCACTGCGTAGTAATGTAAAATCATGTGTTTTTGGTTTGGAAATATGATTGCTTAGAAATGTTTCAAATGCTTTAATTTAATACTGCAAGTAGAACACATATTTGGCCTTTGAAATAATCGAATGTTTTTTTCGAGAAGTCTTTTTATAAGCCCAGAAAATAATAATGTATTAGGCCTATAAAAACTGCTTTAAATTTCAAACTTTCCTACTTACGAATCCATTTTCGGTTATTGTTTTATTGTATAATGTTGCAAATGAAGTTCTTTATTAAATTATCGTTAAACATTTCTATATTTGTAGCTGAACGCTATCAACATAAGGGGTGTTATTGTTAGCGGCTCGATTCAAAATGTTCCACGACGTATTACATCGCCTTAATAATATAATATTCTTCACGTAGATTCAGACTGGCGTATCAAACAAACAGAAAAAAACAGATTCATTAACAAGGAACCAATTAACAGGGAACTGTTTCCCTAACTAGTTAATCTGCTTGTTTACGATCTCAATTTGCGTAATCCCATCTCTCCCGGCCAGGGCGGGATTTGTCTTGTCTCTGCACAAAAGGCCCTATCTCACCTGCTAGGATGCTGTTTATGTTCGTTCGAGTACCTGTCTATGAGTATCTACTCTATATTAGTATTGTCAATGCATGCTACTATGTCTGTATCGGTATGTATCCATACCTATATATCACCAAGATGTGACTTGTAAAACGAATTTTGATAGCCTCCGTGGTCGAGGGGTAAGGTTGGAAATAGTGCCTCGCGTCAACCGACGACGTTACGATGACGAGCTAGACAGAAAGTCCTCGTTCGTGGTGCGTAGCGAATCGCGTGGCACTACAGCTCTTCATTCGTTCACCTTCATATTACCCACGTACCATAGACATATGAATATTAGTAGACCTGTCCTAAGTGATTAAAAGCGTATTATTCCCCACTCCCCATACCGGTTCCATTGGAGCCGGCTGTGCTCGCGTATGGCCTCCCGTGTATTTAGAAAACGTGACGTAATCATTCTTGTGCGAACTATGGTCGAGGCATCATCGGTTCATTTTACGAAATAACACGGCAAAATGGTGGCTTGTGCTATGAAAACTTGTAAAAATAGATGTGAAAAAGAGAATAAACCCAATTGTCGTATTACATTCCATATATAAGCATTATTTTACTTTATTTTAAGCTTATGCACATCGCATAATATGGATCAGTTTTAGAAACATATACTATCACGCGATGGACGCGAAACACAAAGCCGTGCACAAGAATCAGGGATGTGCCTTCGCCTTTTGCGCTTTGATAAAATACATAATAGTATCATTTGGAACTCCGTCATATTAATAAAGGATAATAAACCAATCATTTTTAAATTTATTCCACTTTAATGGCGTTATTACTAAACGAGTTTTGAATTTTACACAACTCATAAACAACACTTAATATAGGATAAATGGTTGGTTATCAATTGTGAAAAATTGGTATGTTTGGAAGTAAAATGTAAATACAGTGAGCAACAACTTATTCATTTAAAATAATATGTTTCTTATTTGCGGCACGTTGAAGAGTGAAAAATACTCTCTTACTGGACATGTTTGGTGACCAGATCTGGATAGCCAAGAACATCCACACCTTCCTCCCCCCGTCTTCTTTCCCTCCTCCCTACATTCAGCCTCACAAGATACCCCGATTGGGGATGCCGTAGTCTCACTGGCTCCGGACGGTTGAGAGCAGTTGGGACTCTTGCACTGTATTCTCATAAAAATAAATATTAGTGACGAATATAATATACTTGTATTATAAACATAAACCTGCCGGAAAAAAATCTAAATGATAGTGAAAACCCTATCAAAATCTGTTGCGTAGCTTAGAAGAACTAAGCGCACAAACAGACAGACGCGGGAAGCGACTTTGTTTAATACTATTTAGATTCAGATAGAGATTATAGATTATTGCGAGTGAATTGGAGAACAATAATTAACAAACCAACTAAAAGTCAAGTTGGAGTCTGAAGATGAACCTGACACGGTGTATACTGTACACGATGTGGTCAAAGAATGCCCGCTGTATTCATTCCCCAGCGGAATTGATGAGGTCCATAGGGCGACGTCATAGACTGGCTAACTGACCTAGATGTTTCCCTCTGACCTCCCCCCACCATACGAAAGAAAAACGATGACAACAAACTGTTATATATTTATAAGAAAAAAATACGGTTCTCCTGTTATTCGAATTTCCTCTGAGGCAGATATAAACAAAATTGCATGACTCC
Organism: Hesperophylax consimilis; assembly: GCF_061612785.1. Lineage (NCBI taxonomy): Eukaryota > Metazoa > Arthropoda > Insecta > Trichoptera > Limnephilidae > Hesperophylax > Hesperophylax consimilis. The sequence goes on along the minus strand of NC_142854.1, from coordinate 19,914,510 downwards.
TTTCAAATACTCCAATCATTTCACTTACACATTTTTAATCATAATTTTTTTCTTTTCGCATTTAGTATTTTTAAGTAGTAATCACAGTTTAAAACTATTCTTTGATCTGATAACTTCTGGTTAACAAATTACTTTTGATCAAGTTATCGCAAATCATACGTCTCGTAAAATGTTAAATTTATATCGCAAACTTTTTGTCTTCATAAATCCAACTCGCATTACTACTTTACTAAAACTTCTTTCCGATTTTATGTCCGGGTTAAATCTTCCCCGTAGGAAAAACTAAACCCTTCCACACACTTTTAAACAAATGATCATCTAGTCAATCAACATTGCAAGTGCATTATATAAGCAAAATAAATACAAAACAATACAAGAACAACACGTCAACTCACCAGAGATCAAATTGGAAAATAATTCACCGACTCCAGATATTTTCATATCAGAGGGTTCGGTTCGGTAGAACTCCTAACAGGGCCTATAAATCCTACTGATCCCTCAGCATAAATATTTAAAAACTCTTTCGTTATCCTACATGTATTCAAAATGACCGACTTTTGCATCTTTATATATAATTTTTTTAACAGATCTAATACGCCTAAATTTTGATTGGTAGAGCTAGGTATAATGCCAGTAGGAAAAATAACGAATGGTAATATTTTTGTAGTCTGAGAGTGGCAAATTATTTTTATCTCATTTCCTAAATCTGTGTATTTCCTTATTTTTTCATTATTATTATTGTTATGAAAATGGAATTTTCGTGATATTTTATTCATGTTTTACAATATGGCTTCTTTGCGATATTTTCCACTGTACCTAAAAACTTTTAAAAACTAATTTACCTTACAATCTATCTTAAACACAACGATTATTTTTTATTGTTCGCCTATTATTTTGATTCATTCTTTACCAATGTCTTTAAATATTTACTTTCTTCCCAACCTGTAACCATAAAAAAGATTGTACATGTAATCATCTTATATTCAACTTAAATGTAAAATTAATTCACATGCACAAAAGTCTGTTTCCTAAATAAAAAAAATAAAAATTAAGTCCAGAAAGTGGCGGACTTCGAAGTCCGGGCCTGATTTCACAGCGGACTTCTCAGTGGATGAATTGATCACCCGAGGCGACACACACCGTCTTTGTTTGCAAATCTGCATTAATTAAAATGTTTTGTCGAAGGGGAAGTGATAGAAAGAGTATAATATAAATTGAAAAAACTAAATAAGATGGTAGCTACGTTTCGCTAAGAAATTGGGGTGGCTGTTCATCGTGTAGTGTGTCATTCATAGATATAGACATAAGGAAGATGGACCAAGAATTATCAAAAAAAAAATGGTTGAGTCCTAAAATTGTAAATAAAATAATAATATTATTTAAACCAAATTTAATATCAACTCTACTTTGGCCTCTAACCTTTATTTATTTATTTTGTGATATTACATTACATTATAATAACAATAATATGTATAATATATTATTCCCAGTGAGTTTAAAAAATACTGATTTCGGAAAGACAACATTGATTAACATTAATAAAATAAAAGAAACTTATTTTTACAGAAGAAAACGAATTTAAAATGAAGTTCAATGAACAGTGTATATAAATTTTAAAACAGACTAGACAGACTTAACACAGTTAAATGGAAAATATTTTATAAATACATTTAAAGAAATATACACAGAAGAGTTTCTGAAGTTCCAAAGAAAAGATGTGTCACGCATTAATAAAACTGCTGAGGAAATAGCTTTTAAGAGATTTTGCCATTGTTTTAGGCTACTATGTAATGCGTTGTATTGCTTATGGTATGTATATATGTATGTTAATATGTTATCATATAAAAGAATGATAACATAGCAAGTATCTCTTAATGGTTCTATATAATATTGACTACTTACCACTTATCTTGCCATCTCCTTCTCCATTCCTTCCCTACTGTTTTCCTATTCCTTCCCCATCCATTCTTCAAACCCTTCCCCATCCCGTCACCAATCCTTCCCTACCCCTTCCCCATCCCCATCCCATACTTCCCCATCCCTTCACCATCCCTTCCTCATCCCTTTCCCATACCTTTCCTACCCCTTCCCCATCCCCTAACCTTCCTTCCCCATCTCTTCATCATCCCTTCCTCATCAATTCCTAATTCTTTCCCAATCCCATCCTCTGCCCTCCGGAGAATAGAAGCCTCCATCCCCTCCCTACCACTTCCCCTTCTCCTACCCATACTTCCTCATCCCTTCCCCATTCAATCTCTACCACTTCCCCATTCCCTAACCATCCCTCCCATCTCTTCACCATCCCTTCCCCGTCACTTCCTAATTCCTTCCCCATCCCATCCTCTGCCCTCGGGAGAATAGAAGCCTGCCGTCAAATCATGAGATATATTGTAATGATACGATGCACATTGCTCGAGTACCTAATATAGACATTTTCAATTTATTCTGTATGCAACACGTAGATCGTACTGTTGTCCAAAGCACAAATAGTGTACACGTTTTTATCAAATTAGAAATTTTAAAACATTTTATCAATACATTTGGATGATTTGTAAAGCGCCACTTTTGATACGAGATATGAGCATAATTATCACATGTCTACAACATTAGAAACCACCTTATATTCGAATACGTATTTAATTGAATGTTTTTTACAAATTAAAAATTCTCAAAAATATATATAATACATATTAGTTTTTCTAAAACCTTGCCATATTGTTTATGTTAAGGAAGATGAGGCTTCATCTAAACCAATTTTTGTTTTTACCTCTTTCATTGTTAGAATTATTTATAACTAGCTGTACTCGCCACGCAATGCTGCGTTGTGCTGTTTTTAAAAATAAGCATGTTTATCCAACAGATGGCGCTGTTTTAAAAAAGCATGTTTTTACTTGTCACAGATGATATCAATATAATGTAGGTATATAAAACACACGCGTATTCGAATCCAACGTTGTATCAACATATCAAAGCAATCAAATAACGTTACTATCAAGCTCTCTAAGTATTTTAGTTTTATGACTGTTACAGCAGCTCGATAATGGCCTTAAAAGCAGTCAAAATAATTGTGATGAACGCATGTCTAAACCTACGAAAGAGACAGCATGATTAGAATAAATGGGTAGTTCTTCTTTTGTTTCATGTCTTTTTACCAGTAGTTTCCTTTTAAGTAACATGTACTAGTTATCTACCTACACTCTTGTGTTATTTTTGTAACGCTACCCATCATTAATAATCATCAACATAATATCAACATCATAATTCACTTATCATAAGCGATAAACAGATTTGAAATATTGTAACTTTATTATAAACTAGATGGTTTGTACCCGGCGATGCTGGGGATTATCCTTAGGAGATAAACATATACTTACCATCGCGGAATTTCCTGTAGGCGTTTTAATGATATAATAATAATGATAGTATTTGGATGATTTGTGTAGCGCTGTTTTCGTGCAAAATCACCTCAAGGGCGTTATACAAATATGTAATACATATTTAAGACAGATCACTACAACAATACAAACTAAAATACAATAACGATAAATGAAAACATCCGTTTGATGATTAAAGAAAAGAAGCCATCTGCGTTTAGAACAGCAGTACAAGTGTGATTGCATTACCATGACGTTGGTTACAGAACTGAAAGCTGTTTCCGCAAATATGGCCGTCGCGCGTCGCCTCATCCGGTTATTGACAACCACCAAGCGAACATTCACCATTTCAAATAATACGATCAATATCCGTATTGTCTATCTTTGATATTTTTTATTTAATTTATGTCAATTATACACCGTGCTTCACGATCATACCGCGAAACTTTGAGGTGGGTTATTCATAATAATGTAAGAAAAAATAATAATTCTAATAATTTAAAAAAATAACTTATATCATTGATGACACTATTCCAAATTCCGGAAAAAATTCGGTTTATGGGCGAAATTCCTAAAAAATAAAACTAGTTATTTTTATACTAACTTTGGACCGGGGAATCCGAATCTGGAAGAATTAGGTTGCGGCAAGCAATATTAACTGAATTACACGACTTTAAAATTTCGACGCACAAACAATTTGACTGGCCATTTTGAACGCTTTCTGACAATAAAACTAGTTATCTTGGGAGGAATGCAGATTACGCCAAACTCTGGGAATTGAATAAAAAAAAATTGAGGGAGATACAGCCGATCAAAGTTTAATAAAATTGCACTTCGCGAACTGATATTATGACCTCGGACAGTCCGCCGCCATATTTTGTCACTGTTAAGAAAATCAAATTAATAACTTTGTAATACTTTTGAAATTTCACTAGTGCCAACCAAAAAATAAAAAAATAAAGTGTTGCCATATAATAATATCAATGCATGGAAAATTCTGAAAATTAAATATCATTTGCCAGATTGGTAGTTTATTATTTAAAATCTTGTAAATACTTAATTTATGTACATATATATAACCTAACCTAACTGTGATTTTCTATAACAAAAAAATGACCCTTTAATAACGCCCACTCGCGTCCCCTTTAGAGTTTTATCCCAGTTTTCAAGTAGTTTGTGGGCTACGCTAGGTTTGTATAGACGGTTTGTGATTTAATACTAATACCTTTTTTCCATGTTATTTCCTGTTACACAAAATTGCCCCTTTAATAACGCCTGCTCGCGTCCCCTTTAGAGTTATATCCCAGTTTTCAAGTAGTTTGTGGGCTACGCTAGGTTTGTATAGACTGGTTTGTGATTTAATTATAATACCTTTTTCCCATGTTCTTCTGCCTACTCTAACCCAAACTAAAAGCCTAACCTATTTTGTAAAAAAATATTATTATTATATGGCAACACTTTTCTTTTTTTGGTTGGCACTACTGAAATTAAAATAGTTGTTAATTTGATTTTCTTATGTCATAGTTGATTGTTGATAAATAAAACATGGTTTCTATGTATCGCGTACGAAATTTCAAAACCCTATAACTCAGTTAATAGTACCGACCCCCACCTAATTCTTTCGGATTCGGATTCCCCGGCCCAAAGTTAGTATAAAGATGTATAAAGATAACTAGTTTTACTGTCAGAAAGCGTTCAAAACGGCCAGTTAAATTGTTTGTGCGTCGAAATTTTAAAGTCGTGTAATTCAGTTAATATTGCTTGCCGCAACCTAATTCTTCCAAATTCGGATTCCCCGGCCCAAAGTTAGTATAAAAATAACTAGTTTTATTTTTTAGGAATTTCGCCCACAAACCGAAGTTTACCCCAAATTCCTGTAATATTCAAAAAACTGTTTCTGAAAAAATAAGCAAATACATATTTAGGAAATGAGATGAAAAGAGTTTGGCATTCTCAGACTATAAAAATATTACCATTTATTATTTCGGCTACTGGCATTATACCCAGCTCTCTCATACAAAATTTAGGCGTATTAGATCTGTCAAAGAATTTACGATTACGAAATTAATTTGTACGATAACGAAAGATTTTTTAAATATTTGTGTTGAGGGATCAGTAGGATTTATAGGCCCTGTTAGGAGTTCTACCAAGCCGAACCCTCTGATATGAAAATATCTGGAGTCGGTGAATTATTTTCCCATTTGATATCTGGTGAGTTGACGTGTTGTTCTTGTATTGTTTTGTATTTATTTTGCTTATATAATGCACTTGCATAATGTGGATTGACTAGATGATCATTTGTGGAAAAGTGTGTGGAAGGGTTTAGTTTTTCTTGTGGGGAAGATTAAGTAATTTTCTAGTGTAATCGTAGCTTTATTTTTCAAATGATAACAAAATGGCCACCCTCAAATTTCAAATCTTAAACAGAACAGCTGACGGAGTGGGGATGAAATTATTATCAATAAGATAATAAAATGGCGTTTTTTTTTTTTAAATGAGGGAATGAGAATAATACTTTGGCGAAAAAGATTTTTAAAGTAAATACAATGTTAATAGAACTAAATTGAAAGATGCTGACCTGGAACGTGATGATATTTATACATAAAATAATAAATAACCTGTTACCAAATGTAATGGAAAAAATTGTTAGATTGACAATTTTTGAAAAACAAAATGTGATCTTGAGGCAAATCTCTAAATAATATAAAATTATGTCGCTATCTCTCTGTTTGTGCGCTTAGTTCTTCTAAACTACGAAACAGATTTCAATATTGTTTTCACTTGCTTTAAGGAAATTTCTTCCGGATGGTTTATATATAATACGTTCATATTATATTTATAGATAGTAGAGAAATTAAATTCGATGTTTTGTAATTAGACCGTAAAAAAATATTTTTGTTGCTTACATTGTTAACGCTGGCTATACCTTATGAGATACATCAAAATAATGTACTACGGAATTGTAAACCTTAAAAAGGCCTACAGAAAAGTAAAAGGTGGTATTTATCTATATATTAAGGATAACTCCCAGTAATGCCGAGCACACGTCGGCTAATATTTTATAATTGCTTTTAGCTTCACAAATCCTACAATTATAGTATCTTGTGTTATTGCTGGTTGATAAATAAAACGGGGCCGTTGCGTTCATTCAACATGTCTAATGACTAGTGTAATGGGAATACTAGAGAGGCATGTCTTTCTACAAACAAAATGAAAACTCTTAGAAATCTATTACGTATTACTGTGAATGCACCATCTGCAGATATAACCCTGCGATGTTTGTCTTTCTTTGAAAACATCTGGATGCACAAACAAAAACAATAAATTCATCACAACCTAACTACCAAAAGCAACAAAAACTATCGCACCTTAGCCCGTCGTCCCACGCGTCGGTAAGCAATCGACATAAACCGAATGCTGCAAGACCTTGCGCAGAAAAGTTCCACACTGAACTTAGCATATATATGTATACTCTTCTATAAATCCAGCTAACCCCTTGAGTGTCTACACTTTTCAGAAGACCCTTTACAACGTTGCCTCCCATACCCAAATTATTAGTATTTGACGGCACTTTGGTTTTCTCAGTATATATTTATTTTTATTTATTACAAAATAATAAATTATAATGTATTATTCTCAATGAGTTTACAAAACTCATTTCGGGAAAGACAACAATATATTAAAGACATGACAACATAGATGCATTAAAGTAAATTAACGCAGAAGTTATTTTGGAGTTGCAACGAAAGAATGTGTCAGTCATTAATAAAACTGCTGAGGAAATAGCTTTTAAGAGTTTTTGCCAATGTTTTTTTGTTCTTTGCCGGAAGTTTTAGATTACTAGATAATGCGTTATATTGCTTATGTGCAATATATTGTAAGGTGCTTATGTGCAATGTGTTGTATATACATCAAATGCATAAATATCTCCATCTGCAGAAGCCAATGTCCACAACTTATATCCAAATTTGATTTTACATTTTATACGAATGTTTTCCTCTAAAAGGGATCAATTGTTCGTCTATTGACAGCGCACGCCGTATAATACCGAACTGTTTCAAATTTTTATTTAACAAGGTCAACTGGGTAAAGTTTGTCGTTAAAATCGATATTTAAATTGTCAGCCCAATGTAAATTGGTCTTGATATCACGATAGATTTGTATTGTCATGCATGACCTTACAAAATAATTTATAATGTCCTCCTCTAGAGACCAATACCCTACGAGGTAACCTGTGATATCAAGTGTACAATAAAAATCCTATAAATGTTTTATAGTATTAATAGTCAATGATGTGATTACTTTGTTTTTTAATAGAGCGTAATCATTTGATTGTTCTACAATTAAGTTTATAAGATCACCATTAAAAAATAGTTCAAAGAACTCGAAACAAGATTTACCCACTAATTTTTACTCATTATAAACACACCCTAATATTATAGACTTTCCATCTTCTTCTGGCCCTAGTAAAATTAGATTGTTTATGTTAATGTTAGTTGTAAGTTTCTACATATTTTTTTATTTTTTATTTTTTATATTAACTCCACACAGGAGGCCCTGAAGAAAATAATTTCCCTCAGGGCCTATGTCATCTTTGGGGATGCTGTGTGGAGGGTCTTTTTGTGGAGAGGAAGGAGTGAACATGGGTCTTGAAGAGTCCCATGTGGTTCCTAGGAGGAAACAAAGAGGCCGGCAGTTCGTTCCACAGCCGAGCTGTTGAACTTAAGAACGAATCGTAGAAGCGACCCGTTCTCATGTGACAAATGTCAACCGTGTACACATGTTGGGCGCGCGTTTGGCGTGTATCCCGACTACGCACCGGTGCCGAAGGGATCAATGACGCTAGTTCCTCAGAGCATCTTCCATTGTAATACCGATAGAACAAGGACAGCATACCTACCTGACGCCTGTGCTCTAAAGATTGCAGTCCGTTTGTTAAGATTGGGGAATCTATCAAACGGACCGCCCGTTTCTACACAGAGTCAAGGGTTTTTTTCAGGTATTTAGGGGCTCCGGACCAGAGATGGCTGCCAAATTCGACAGTAGGGCGCACTTGCGATTTGTACAGGGTCAGCAGTTGTGTATTATGAAACATACACGAAAAATATTAGGTCTTTTATGCCAAGATGTATTGTGGAATTCCATTTACGCTACATTTTTTAGCCGAAATACGAAACCCGTATGCTGAGAGCCGCGATACTTACGCGTTGAGCAGCAGTTGTGTATTATTAAAGTATCTGCGGGCCCTGTACAGTACGCCCAGCTTCTGAGAGGCCAACTTTACTCTGGCTTCGATGGAGCCCCCGTACCTGAGCTGGTCACTTATAGTTATACCAAGCATATCAATGGAAGGCCTGTTCGGAAGATTGCTTCCGTTGAAGGAGACTAGATTATCATTTGGATCCCTTTTAGACGTAATCAGACAGGATTGGGTCTTTGAAACATTAAATTCGACGAGATTATTTTTACCCCAGGAGGAAATACTCTAGAGATAACCGTCCATTCTCTGCTTCAAAGCCCTCCGAGCCGTTGGAGTTTGTGTGCCCTTTGGGGGCTTGTCAAACAAAAAGCTATCATGAACTGTACTGTCATCCGCGTAACAATGAATCGGTGCACATGTCAAAAGGTCATTGATGTGCAACAAAAACAAAGTCGGAGACAGAACCGATCCCTGTGGGACGCCAGCATTAATGGAGTGCGAGGAAGAGGTGAAACCGTCAGCAACCGCCTGAATCGACCTATCAATTAAAAAGTCAGCAATCCACGTACACAGGGATGCGGGAAGTCCGTAAGAAGGCAATTTGTTGACAAGTCCTCGGTGCCAGACCCGGTCAAAGGCCTTGGATATGTCTAGTGCGACCGTTTGGGTCTCACCATGACGTTCCAGGCACCGGCCTCAAACATGCGTCACATACGCGAGAAGATCACCGCACGAGCGGTTCCGCCGGAATCCGTATTGAGGGTCGTTGATAATTTTGTTCTTCTCGAGGTATGTGAGCAGTTTGTCGTTGATCACACGTTCCATCACTTTGGACAGAACTGATGTGATCGCTATGGGGCGGTAGTTGGCCAGGTTGGAGCGGTCACCTTTCTTGGGAATTGGGTGAATGACCGCTTTTTTCCAACCAGAGGGCACAGTGCCACACTTCAGGGACATTTTGAAGAGCTTTGTCAAAACTGGAACTATTTCCGCAGCACACCTCTGCAATACCAGGGCAGGTATTCCATCAGGTCCACTAGCTTTGTTAACATCGAGCCCCCGTATGACGTGAAGTACATCCCGATGCCGGATCCTCAGCTTTTAAATGTAAATATGTATGTCATTAAGACAGTAGTTATAGGCCTTAGTCGTAAGTCACTAGATATTAGTCTTGGATACACTCGTAAGTCACTAGTTTTGAGTCAGTAGTTCTAGTATTAATTATTTACTAAATATATTTGTATAGCGTCCTTGAGGTGATTTTCACAAAAACGGCGCTATAATTAGCTAAATATCATTATTATTATTATTATAGCGAACATAGTATTCTGTGTAGTGTCTTGCAGCATTTGGTTTATGTCGATTGATTACCGACCCGTGGGACTATGGGCTAAGATGATATAGGTAACGGTTTACGCGCGAATAACGGTACTAACCGTGACAACTTTACCGCAGTCTCACGGTTCCATTTTTATTAGAGATGTAACGGAAGTGTTATAACTTATAACAGAAGCAGAAGCAGATGTGTATTTGTTAATTATTTTGTGGATGCGGATGCGGAAGCGGACGTGTAATTGGCATAAAAATTTCATGCTAAAACTAGATTTTTCGGCTATTTTAGGGTTAAAGTTTTTTCTGGTGTTTAGGGTTGAACAACACATGTTTTAACCCTGCAGAGCGGAAATATTTTATGATTACACCGGATTAAATGAAGGGTGATTTCAAAATAATGCTTCAAATCCGAGTTTCTTCATTTGTTTTACTTTCAAATAGTTTTAATTAGTGGGTACTTTGATCTTCAGTAATAATTTATAAGAATTTGATTAAAAAAAAAAAATCAACTTCTAACTCGATTTACTCGATAACGAAAGCTCAAATCAAAAAAAAGTGGGTGTGTCAAGCCTACGCAAGACAGAAGTGAAACTTCTAGTATTCCTCTCTCTCTATTTTCATTTCATCATCTCTATTTTCTCTCTTAGGTTAGTTTGAAAATTAGAGGTTAAATAATTCAACGACGAAGCATGGATTTGCTTTTTCTAATATTTTCTTATAGATGAATGACGTTCGATTAATGTATAGTTCCAAAAATTTTCAATTTATTCACAAGTATACAATATTACATAAATAACAATATTACAATTAAAAATTACAAAGAAATTACAATGACAATTTACCAATCATGTGCCATTTTCATTGTCAATTTCATGAATATCATTTCCTAATGTCGTGATAATTGGGTTATGGTAACTAAAGTGCGAGATATATACATGAGCACTTAAATCCTTAATGAATCGTGCAAAAACTGCATCGATTGTTGTCCCGTGTCGGGAGAGAACGTTCGTGAGCGGCTCCCCCACCTCAACAAGCGCATATGGTGAGAGAGGGACAGTGAACGGTGAGCGGTGGTGGGGGTACCCGCATTTTCGTGTCGATCCTGACTCGGTTTTACTCCGTCCCCGAATTACGCGCCTAAAGAAGTTTCACTTCAAAAAAAATACTACAAAATCGACTCCAAATGTGATGTAGATTCACCAGTTTCCAGCTTGTACTACGAGTTTCCGGACACCCTGTATATACTCGTATACAGCAGTGAATGGTGAAAAATACATTAGCAATAACGAAGCATTGGTACAGCGCAGCACTTCCCAACCTTCTTCTTTCCCATCTCCTTCCTCTCCCCACTACCTTCAGCCTCACAACACACCCCAATTGAGGATGCCATAGTCTTACGGTTGGGAGCAGTTGGGACTCTAGTACGGTTTCACACATAAAAAAATACATAATAATAATGATTGGATTATTTGTATAGCGCCGTTTTCGTGAGAAAATCACCTCAAGGGCGCTTAACTTAATTTATGCATTTACTTTATTCCTATCACTTCGACTTATAACTAATTACTTTTGATTATAACTTAGTTTCATAGATAGAGACTTATAACTAAGATTAATGACGAGTGATTTACAACTATGACTTAAAAATAAACATATTTTAAAATTTATATGCATTTTTATTTCTATAATGGTAATTAACCTGTAATGGCAAGCGAGAAAAAAAACACTAAATGACATACACTTACGGACATGACTAAATTCACACAACAAATTCTCTTACATTCTCACCACCCTACTGTTCCCAAGGAACTCATCCTTGAAAGTGTCTATAAACTTCTGTTATAATTTTGCGGAAGTGAAAAGTATGCAGAACTTCCGCGTTTCGCTACATCACTATTTTTTACACACAAAAAAACACACGGAGGCTGTATACTGTGCTATAGCACCCGAGAACAACAACAACTAACAACAACAAAGAAAAACAAAACAAACCGTAATCCCCGGGGAGTGAATAGCACCGATAATCAGCTACCATTGAAGTTCCAGAGCCGCGGAACTCTCACCTCGAAAACAGATGACAACCCTTTCAAAGCTGACGTTATTTGTAATTTATTTTTTATTTCCAAACATATTTTTCGGCTTCCAGTGATGTTCTTGGTAATCGTTTTAACGTAATATCTAAGGGTAAAGAAGTGAGCGAGTTTTCCTTTTGATTTGTAATCCTTCTATAATACGTATGACATAATTTGAATATCTTAAAATAGTTAACAGTCCTTTCTTGAAATGACTTTTGAAACCTTCGAGGCCATGTTGAAAATATCAAGATACCTACAGATTTCATTTAGCAGCACCATACCTCTTGTCATGCTATGCTGGGCCAGAACGTCTCTTCTGCCGTGCTTTTTTATTATTTTTATTTATTTATGAGATACAATAACGCGTTTTGATTTTACGTCCAAAAGTGTTTTATATATGCTATATATGTTGCGAAGGTTGAAGATGTGTTTGATGTTAAAATTAAACTATGTTATATTTTATAATATATTAATTCTGAAAACAGTCGTGAAAAAAATAAAGAGTTAAAGATATGTAAGTAGTAGACTACCTGAGTACCTTCCCGCTGTCGCTTATATAAGGTGCGAATGCATCGAGAATCATCCAGCAGATGGGCAGTACCTACGGTGTTCGCTAGTAGGTTTCAATGCGATTTAAGTCGCACCTAAGAACGTTCCCGAACATTCTAGTTACTGTCGCTACATTATGTTGCCGCCCGTAATGCTGAAGGTTTTAGCGGTAGCCCAATGGCTGTAAGAATAGCGCGGTAGTTTCAGGTACCGTCCGGCTTGACTTCTAAGCAACGGCCGAAGTTTCCAGTAGGTTCTATGACGGCCTAGGTAGTAGGTACCTAGCGGTTGGCTTGGCACTGCGTACGAAGTAGTACTCGGTCCCGTCCGACTCGAATAGTGGCGTACCACTATATATATAAAGTAAATACTAGGAACGATTTGAGGTAAATGATGTTTGGGTGATTTATATAGCGCCGTTTTTGTGAAAATCACCTAAAGGGCCGCTAGTCTGTATATCACAGTGCTTTGGTTGTTACAGTAGAAATGATGGTGGAGTCTGAGTGGGTTTTTCAACTAGGGAGGCAGGTTTGGGCACCGCCGCCCCGGAAACTATTTATTGAATATGTTCGCTATGTTTGATGATTCAGCAGGTGTACCCGGGTTCATCGGGTATTCCGCGTTCATTTATACCACTTAGCGTTTGAGGTCAGTCTATGTAGTTATTCAGTAAATAGTTTTGTTATGTATTGGAGTTATTACATTATTTTCTGTCGTGTAGCATTGGAAGGGTTATTATTGGTTCATGGGCAATTTATTGATTTTAAGGCTTGTAATTTTTCCTATTTTTAGACAGTTTTCTTTTTTCGCACAATAAATAATTAAATAAAGGTTTATAAATAATAATTCTTTTATTTGTGGAGCTGATATTTAAGGATTTTTTAAAATATGAAAATATTGAAACTGCCTTGTTAGATTGGTTGCAGGTAGAACTAATAGTAAGTAAATTGATGGCAACAATATTATCACTGTGATGACTATTTACTTCGAAATCGATTTCTGAAATGTAATATCACTAAATCCACTCAACTTCGTTACTTTAAAATTTGGTAAATTTCTTCCAAGCAAACAGAAAGCGTCTTTGTGTGCAAATTGTTAACTATAACACAATATTTTTAGTTAATTTAGGGAGCAAAACAAAAATGTCACTTAATGGTAGGTAATGTTTTCTCAGGATCTATGGTGCCGAACGGATTGAAATTTTGGATTCGTACTAAAAATTATGTTTTGAAGTGAAATTAAATACGAAATCTCGATAATGTGGCATTTATGGAGAAAACGTCATTCTAACGGACACAAATGCAAGACTTGGGTTCAAATATTCAAATCCGTTTTATCAGAATCTATTGTGCCGAAGGGATTAAAATGTCGGATTCTTAATAAGAATTATGTTCGTAAGTAGAATCAGTAACAAAATCTCGGCACTTACGGGCATAAATTTAAGACTAAGGTTCAAATTTTAAAGGACGTTTTCTAAGGACCATGGTGCTGAATGGATTAAAATTTTGGATCCGTACTAAAAATTATGTTCTGAAGTGAAATCAGTACTGAAATCTCGGTAATGTGGCATTTGTGGAAAAATTATACTTCTTACGGGCACAAATTTAAGACTAAGGTTCAAATTTTAAAGGACGTTTTCTAAGGACCATGGTGCTGAACGGATTAAAATTTTGGATCCGGACTAAAAATTATGTTCTGAAGAGAAATCATTAATGAAATCTGGATAATGTGGCATTTGTGGAAAAATCATCATTCTAACGGGCACAAATGTAGGACTTGGGTTCGAACTTTCAAAGCCGTTTTCTCAGGATCTATGGTGCAAAGGGATTAAAATTATGAATTCGTACAAAAATTATGTTGTGAAGTGAAATCAGTAAAACAAATCTCGATAATATGGCATTTGTGGAAAAATCGTCATTCGAACAGGCAAAAATGAAGGACTTGGGTTTGAACTTTCAAAGCCGTTTCCACTGAATATATGGTGCCAAACGGATTGAAAATATGGATTCATACTAAATATTAGATTCTGAATTAAAATCAATAGAGAAATCTCAATAATGAGGCATTTTTGAAAAAAAATATCATATAAACGGGCACAAATGTAGGACTTGGGTCCGAACTTTCAAAGCCGTTCTCTCAGGATCTATGTGTCCTAAAGGATTGAAATTTCTGATTCGTATGAAGAATTAGTAACGAAATCTCGTTTATATAGCATTTGTGGAAAAAATCATCACTCTAACGGGCATAATAACGAAAGAATTGTCTACGAAATTTCATAGCCGTTTTCTTTTGATCTATGGTGCCGAACGGATTGAAATTATGAAGTCGTAATAAAAATTATGTTCTGAAGTGAAATCAGTTATTAAATCTCAATGATGTGACATATGTTGACAAATCATCATACTAACTGGGACAAATGTAGGACTTGGGTTCGAACTTTCAAAGCCGTTTTCTATGGATCTATGTGTCCTAAAGGATTGAAATTTCGAATTCGTATCAAGAATCAGGTGAAAAATTTCGTTTATGTGGCAGTAAAAAAATTAGCAATCCTATGGGCACAAATCTTAGACTTGGGTTCGAACTTTGAAAGCCATTTTTTCAGGCTCTATGGTACCAAACGGGCTGAAAATTTATAATCCTGATTAGAATCAGAATGAGAAGAGTGATAAGAATGGTCCGCAACGAAATCAGTCACAAAATCGGCATAAAAATGCATTGCTGGAAAAATCATCGTTCCTATGGGCACTGATTTCAGACTTGGGTAGGAACTTTAAAATCCATTTTTTCAGGCTCTATGGTACAAAACGGGTAGAAATTTTAGAATATTGATAAAAATCATGATCTATAACGAAATCAGTCAGAAAATCTGCATCAAGTTGTATTTTTCGAAAAATCATCATTTCTATGGGCACTAATTTCAGACCTGGGTTCGAACTTTAAAATCCATTTATTCAGGCTCCATGGTACCAAACGGGCTGAAATTTTAGAGTTGTAATTAAAATCATGGTCTAAAACGAAATCAGTCACAAAATCTGCATCAAGTTGTATTTTTCGAAAAATCATCAATCCTATGGGCACTAATTTCATACTTGAGTTCGAACTTAAAAAACAATTTTTTCAGGCTCTATGGTACCGACCAAGCTAAAATTTAAGAGTAGTGATTAAAATCATGGTCTAAAACGAAATTAGTCACAAAATCGGCATAAAGTAGTATTTTTCAAAATTTCATCATTCCTATTGGCAGTAATTTCAGACTTGGGTTCAAACTTTAAAATTCATTTTTTCAGGCTCTATTGTACCAGATGGGCTGATATTTTAGAATTGTGATTAAAATAATGGTCTTAAACGAAATCAGTCGGAATAAAAATGTATTTTTCGAAAAATCATTATTCCTATAGGCAGTTATTTCAGACTTGGGTTCGAACTTCAAAAGCAATTTTTTTAGGCTCTATGGGACCAAACGAGCAGAAATTTTAGAGTTGTGATTTAAATCATGATCCAAAACGACATCAGTCACAAAATCTGCATCAAGTTGTATTTTTATAAAAATCATCGTTCCTATGGGCGCTAATTTCAGACTTGGGTTCGAACTTTAAAAGCCATTTTGTCAGTCTCAATGGTACCAAACCGGCTGAAAAATAAGAATCGTGATAAGAATCATGGTCCAAAACATAATCAGTGACAAAATCTGCATAAAGTTGAATTTTTCGAAAAATTATCATTCCTATGGGCATTAATTTCAGACTTGGGTTCGAATTTTATAAGCAATATTTTTAGGCTCTGTGGCACCAAACAAGCAGAAATTTTAGAATAATGAATAAAATAATGGTCTCAAACTAAATCAGTCACAAAATCTGCATCAAGTTGTATTTTTCGAAAAATCATCATTCCTATGGGCACTTATTTCAGACTTGGGTTCGAACATTAAAATCCATTTATAAAGGGCTCTATGTCATCAAACCGGCTGAAAATATAGAATCCTGATAAGAATAATGGTCCAAAACGAAATCAGTCACAAAATCAGCATAAAAATGCTTTGCTGGAAAAATTATCGTTCCTGTGGACACTGGTTTCAGACTTGGGTTCGAACTTTTAAAGCCATTTTTTCAGGCTCTATGTTATCAAACCGGCTCAAATTTTAGAATAGTGAATAAAATAATGGTCTCAAACAAACTCAGTCACAAAATTTGCATCAAGTTGTATTTTTCGAAAAATCATCATTCCTATGGGCACTAATTTCAGACTTGGGTTCGAACTTTAAAAGCAATTTTTTTAGGCTCTATGGTACCAAACGAGCAGAAATTTTAGACAAGTGAATAAAAACATGGTCTCAAAAGAACTCAGTCACAAAATCTGCATAAATATGTATTTTTCGAAAAATCATCATTCCTATAGGCAGTAATTTCAAACTTAGGTTCGAACTTTAAAATTCATTTTTTCAGGCTCTATTGTACCAGATGGGTTGAAACTTTCGAATAGTGATTAAAATAGTGGTCTTAAACGAAATCAGTCACAAAATCTGCATCAAGTTGTATTTTTCGAAAAATCATTATTCCTATGGGCAGTAATTTCAGACCTGGGTACGAACTTCAAAAGAAATTTTTTTAGGCTCTATGGTACCAAACGAGCAGAAATTTAAGAATTGTGAATAAAATCATGGTCTCAAACAAAATCAGTCACCAAATCTGTATCCTGTTGTATTTTTCGAAAAATCAGTATTCATATGGGCAGTAATTTCAGACTTGGGTTCGAACTTTAAAATCCATTTATAAAGGGCTCTATGTCATCAAACCGGCTGAAAATATAGAATCCTGATTAGAAAAATGGTCCAAAACGAAATCAGTCACAAAATCAGCATAAAAATGCTTTGCTGGAAAAATTATCGTTCCTGTGGACACTGGTTTCAGACTTGGGTTCGAACTTTTAAAGCCATTTTTTCAGGCTCTATGTTATCAAACCGGCTGAAATTTTAGAATAGTGAATAAAATAATGGTCTCAAACAAACTCAGTCACAAAATTTGCATCAAGTTGTATTTTTCGAAAAATCATCATTCCTATGGGCACTAATTTCAGACTTGGGTTCGAACTTTAAAAGCAATTTTTGAAGTGAAACTTCTTTAGGCGCGTAATTCGGGGACGGAGTAAAACCGAGTCAGGATCGACACGAAAATGCGGGTACCCCCACCACCGCTCACCGTTCACTGTCCCTCTCTCACCATATGCGCTTGTTGAGGTGGGGGAGCCGCTCACGAACGTTCTCTCCCGACACGGGACAACAATCGATGCAGTTTTTGCACGATTCATTAAGGATTTAAGTGCTCATGTATATATCTCGCACTTTAGTTACCATAACCCAATTATCACGACATTAGGAAATGATATTCATGAAATTGACAATGAAAATGGCACATGATTGGTAAATTGTCATTGTAATTTCTTTGTAATTTTTAATTGTAATATTGTTATTTATGTAATATTGTATACTTGTGAATAAATTGAAAATTTTTGGAACTATACATTAATCGAACGTCATTCATCTATAAGAAAATATTAGAAAAAGCAAATCCATGCTTCGTCGTTGAATTATTTAACCTCTAATTTTCAAACTAACCTAAGAGAGAAAATAGAGATGATGAAATGAAAATAGAGAGAGAGGAATACTAGAAGTTTCACTTCTGTCTTGCGTAGGCTTGACACACCCACTTTTTTTAGGCTCTATGGTACCAAACGAGCAGAAATTTTAGACAAGTGAATAAAAACATGGTCTCAAAAGAACTCAGTCACAAAATCTGCATAAATATGTATTTTTCGAAAAATCATCATTCCTATGGGCAGTAATTTCAAACTTAGGTTCGAACTTTAAAATTCATTTTTTCAGGCTCTATTGTACCAGATGGGCTGAAACTTTCGAATAGTGATTAAAATAGTGGTCTTAAACGAAATCAGTCACAAAATCTGCATCAAGTTGTATTTTTCGAAAAATCATCATTCCTATGGGCAGTTATTTCAGACTTGTGTTCGAACTATAAAATCCATTTATTCAGGCTCTATGTCACCAAACCGGCTGAAAATATAGAATCCTGATAAGAATCATGGACCGAAACGAAATCAGTTACAAAATCTACATCAAGTTGTATTTTTCGAAAAATAATTATTCCTATGGGCAGTAATTTCAAACCTGGGTACGAACTTCAAAAGCATTTTTTTTAGGCTCTATGGTACCAAACAAGCAGAAATTTAAGAATTGTGAATAAAATAATGATCTCAAACAAAATCAGTCACAAAATCTGCATCAAGTTGTACTTTTAGAAAAATCATTATTCCTATGGGCAGAAATTTCAGACTTGGGTTTGAACTTTAAAATCCATTTATTCTGGCTCCCTGTCACCAAACGGCTGAAAATATAGAATCCTGATAAGAATCATGGTCCCAAACGAAATCAGTCTCAAAATCTGCATTAATTTGTATTTTAAGAAAAATCATCTTTCCTATGGGCACTAATTTCAGGCTTGGGTTCGAACTTAAAAAGCCATTTTTGAGGCTCTATGGTACCAAACGAGCAGAAAGTTTAGAGTAGTGAATAAAATCATGGTCCAAAACGAAATCAGTTACAAAATCTGCATTAAGTTGAATTTTTTGAGAAAAATCATTATTCCTATGGGCAGTTATTTCAGACTTGGGTTCGAACTTCAAAAGCAATTTTTTTCGGCTCTATGGTACCAAACGAGCTGAAATTTGAGAGTTGTGATTAAAATCAAGGTCTTTAACGAAATCGATCACAAAATCTGCACCAAGCTCAATTTTTCGAAAAATCATTATTCCTATGGGCACTAATTTCAGACTTGGGTTCGAACTTTAAAAGCCATTTGGTCAGTCTCAGTGGTACCAAACCAGCTGAAAAATAAGAAACGTGATAAGAATCATGGTCCAAAACGAAATCAGTCACAAAATCTGCATCAAGAAGTATTCTTCGAAAAATCTTTATTCCTATGGGCACTAATTTCAGACTTGGGTTCGAACTTAAAAATCCATTTATTCAGGCTCTATGTCACCAAATCGGCTGAAAATATAGAATCCTGATAAGAATCATGGTCCAAAACGAAATCAGTCACAAAATCTGCATCAAGTTGTATTTTTCGAAAAATCATCATTCCTATGGGCAGTAATTTCAGACATGGGTTCGAATTTTAAAATCCATTTATTCAGGCTCTATGTCACCAAATCGGCTGAAAGTATATAATCCTGATAAGAATCATGGTCCAAAACGAAATCAGTCACAAAATCTGCATCAAGTTGTATTTTTCGAAAAATCATCATTCCTATGGGCAGTAATTTCAGGCTTGGGTTCGAACTTTAAAATCCATTTATTCAGGCTCTATGTCACCAAATCGGCTGAAAGTATATAATCCTGATAAGAATCATGGTCCAAAACGAAATCAGTCACAAAATCTGCATCAAGTTGTATTTTTCGAAAAATCATCATTCCTATGGGCACTTATTTCAGACTTGGGTTCGAACTTTAAAAGCCATTTTTCGAGGCTCTATGGTACCAAACGAGCAGAAAAGTTAGAGTAGTGAATAAAATCATGGTGTCAAACGAAATCAGTCACAAAATCTGAATAAAAATGTATTTTTCGAAAAATCATTATTCCTATGGGCAGTTATTTCAGACTTGGGTTCGAACTTCAAAAGCAATTTTTTTCGGCTCTATGGTACCAAACGAGCTGAAATTTGAGAGTTGTGATTAAAATCAAGGTCTTTAACGAAATCGATCACAAAATCTGCACCAAGCTCAATTTTTCGAAAAATCATTATTCCTATGGGCACTAATTTCAGACTTGGGTTCGAACTTTAAAAGCCATTTGGTCAGTCTCAGTGGTACCAAACCAGCTGAAAAATAAGAAACGTGATAAGAATCATGGTCCAAAACGAAATCAGTCACAAAATCTGCATCAAGAAGTATTCTTCGAAAAATCTTTATTCCTATGGGCACTAATTTCAGACTTGGGTTCGAACTTAAAAATCCATTTATTCAGGCTCTATGTCACCAAATCGGCTGAAAATATAGAATCCTGATAAGAATCATGGTCCAAAACGAAATCAGTCACAAAATCTGCATCAAGTTGTATTTTTCGAAAAATCATCATTCCTATGGGCAGTAATTTCAGACATGGGTTCGAATTTTAAAATCCATTTATTCAGGCTCTATGTCACCAAATCGGCTGAAAGTATATAATCCTGATAAGAATCATGGTCCAAAACGAAATCAGTCACAAAATCTGCATCAAGTTGTATTTTTCGAAAAATCATCATTCCTATGGGCAGTAATTTCAGGCTTGGGTTCGAACTTTAAAATCCATTTATTCAGGCTCTATGTCACCAAATCGGCTGAAAGTATATAATCCTGATAAGAATCATGGTCCAAAACGAAATCAGTCACAAAATCTGCATCAAGTTGTATTTTTCGAAAAATCATCATTCCTATGGGCACTAATTTCAGGCTTGGGTTCGAACTTTAAAAGCCATTTTTCGAGGCTCTATGGTACCAAACGAGCAGAAAAGTTAGAGTAGTGAATAAAATCATGGTGTCAAACGAAATCAGTCACAAAATCTGAATAAAAATGTATTTTTCGAAAAATCATTATTCCTATGGGCAGTTATTTCAGACTTGGGTTCGAACTTCAAAAGCAATTTTTTTCGGCTCTATGGTACCAAACGAGCTGAAATTTGAGAGTTGTGATTAAAATCAAGGTCTTTAACGAAATCGATCACAAAATCTGCACCAAGCTCAATATTTCGAAAAATCATTATTCCTATGGGCACTAATTTCAGACTTGGGTTCGAACTTTAAAAGCCATTTGGTCAGTCTCAATGGTACCAAACCAGCTGAAAAATTAGAAACGTGATAAGAATCATGGTCCAAAACGAAATCAGTCACAAAATCTGCATCAAGTTGTATTTTTCGAAAAATCATCATTCCTATGGGCACTAATTTCAGACTTGGGTTCGAACTTTAAAAGCAATTTTTTTAGGCTCTATGGTACCAAACGAGCAGAAATTTTAGACAAGTGAATAAAAACATGGTCTCAAAAGAACTCAGTCACAAAATCTGCATAAATATGTATTTTTCGAAAAATCATCATTCCTATGGGCACTTATTTCAGACTTGGGTTCGAACATTAAAATCCATTTATAAAGGGCTCTATGTCATCAAACCGGCTGAAAATATAGAATCCTGATAAGAATAATGGTCCAAAACGAAATCAGTCACAAAATCAGCATAAAAATGCTTTGCTGGAAAAATTATCGTTCCTGTGGACACTGGTTTCAGACTTGGGTTCGAACTTTTAAAGCCATTTTTTCAGGCTCTATGTTATCAAACCGGCTCAAATTTTAGAATAGTGAATAAAATAATGGTCTCAAACAAACTCAGTCACAAAATTTGCATCAAGTTGTATTTTTCGAAAAATCATCATTCCTATGGGCACTAATTTCAGACTTGGGTTCGAACTTTAAAAGCAATTTTTTTAGGCTCTATGGTACCAAACGAGCAGAAATTTTAGACAAGTGAATAAAAACATGGTCTCAAAAGAACTCAGTCACAAAATCTGCATAAATATGTATTTTTCGAAAAATCATCATTCCTATAGGCAGTAATTTCAAACTTAGGTTCGAACTTTAAAATTCATTTTTTCAGGCTCTATTGTACCAGATGGGTTGAAACTTTCGAATAGTGATTAAAATAGTGGTCTTAAACGAAATCAGTCACAAAATCTGCATCAAGTTGTATTTTTCGAAAAATCATTATTCCTATGGGCAGTAATTTCAGACCTGGGTACGAACTTCAAAAGAAATTTTTTTAGGCTCTATGGTACCAAACGAGCAGAAATTTAAGAATTGTGAATAAAATCATGGTCTCAAACAAAATCAGTCACCAAATCTGTATCCTGTTGTATTTTTCGAAAAATCAGTATTCATATGGGCAGTAATTTCAGACTTGGGTTCGAACTTTAAAATCCATTTATAAAGGGCTCTATGTCATCAAACCGGCTGAAAATATAGAATCCTGATTAGAAAAATGGTCCAAAACGAAATCAGTCACAAAATCAGCATAAAAATGCTTTGCTGGAAAAATTATCGTTCCTGTGGACACTGGTTTCAGACTTGGGTTCGAACTTTTAAAGCCATTTTTTCAGGCTCTATGTTATCAAACCGGCTGAAATTTTAGAATAGTGAATAAAATAATGGTCTCAAACAAACTCAGTCACAAAATTTGCATCAAGTTGTATTTTTCGAAAAATCATCATTCCTATGGGCACTAATTTCAGACTTGGGTTCGAACTTTAAAAGCAATTTTTGAAGTGAAACTTCTTTAGGCGCGTAATTCGGGGACGGAGTAAAACCGAGTCAGGATCGACACGAAAATGCGGGTACCCCCACCACCGCTCACCGTTCACTGTCCCTCTCTCACCATATGCGCTTGTTGAGGTGGGGGAGCCGCTCACGAACGTTCTCTCCCGACACGGGACAACAATCGATGCAGTTTTTGCACGATTCATTAAGGATTTAAGTGCTCATGTATATATCTCGCACTTTAGTTACCATAACCCAATTATCACGACATTAGGAAATGATATTCATGAAATTGACAATGAAAATGGCACATGATTGGTAAATTGTCATTGTAATTTCTTTGTAATTTTTAATTGTAATATTGTTATTTATGTAATATTGTATACTTGTGAATAAATTGAAAATTTTTGGAACTATACATTAATCGAACGTCATTCATCTATAAGAAAATATTAGAAAAAGCAAATCCATGCTTCGTCGTTGAATTATTTAACCTCTAATTTTCAAACTAACCTAAGAGAGAAAATAGAGATGATGAAATGAAAATAGAGAGAGAGGAATACTAGAAGTTTCACTTCTGTCTTGCGTAGGCTTGACACACCCACTTTTTTTAGGCTCTATGGTACCAAACGAGCAGAAATTTTAGACAAGTGAATAAAAACATGGTCTCAAAAGAACTCAGTCACAAAATCTGCATAAATATGTATTTTTCGAAAAATCATCATTCCTATGGGCAGTAATTTCAAACTTAGGTTCGAACTTTAAAATTCATTTTTTCAGGCTCTATTGTACCAGATGGGCTGAAACTTTCGAATAGTGATTAAAATAGTGGTCTTAAACGAAATCAGTCACAAAATCTGCATCAAGTTGTATTTTTCGAAAAATCATCATTCCTATGGGCAGTTATTTCAGACTTGTGTTCGAACTATAAAATCCATTTATTCAGGCTCTATGTCACCAAACCGGCTGAAAATATAGAATCCTGATAAGAATCATGGACCGAAACGAAATCAGTTACAAAATCTACATCAAGTTGTATTTTTCGAAAAATAATTATTCCTATGGGCAGTAATTTCAAACCTGGGTACGAACTTCAAAAGCATTTTTTTTAGGCTCTATGGTACCAAACAAGCAGAAATTTAAGAATTGTGAATAAAATAATGATCTCAAACAAAATCAGTCACAAAATCTGCATCAAGTTGTACTTTTAGAAAAATCATTATTCCTATGGGCAGAAATTTCAGACTTGGGTTTGAACTTTAAAATCCATTTATTCTGGCTCCCTGTCACCAAACGGCTGAAAATATAGAATCCTGATAAGAATCATGGTCCCAAACGAAATCAGTCTCAAAATCTGCATTAATTTGTATTTTAAGAAAAATCATCTTTCCTATGGGCACTAATTTCAGGCTTGGGTTCGAACTTAAAAAGCCATTTTTGAGGCTCTATGGTACCAAACGAGCAGAAAGTTTAGAGTAGTGAATAAAATCATGGTCCAAAACGAAATCAGTTACAAAATCTGCATTAAGTTGAATTTTTTGAGAAAAATCATTATTCCTATGGGCAGTTATTTCAGACTTGGGTTCGAACTTCAAAAGCAATTTTTTTCGGCTCTATGGTACCAAACGAGCTGAAATTTGAGAGTTGTGATTAAAATCAAGGTCTTTAACGAAATCGATCACAAAATCTGCACCAAGCTCAATTTTTCGAAAAATCATTATTCCTATGGGCACTAATTTCAGACTTGGGTTCGAACTTTAAAAGCCATTTGGTCAGTCTCAGTGGTACCAAACCAGCTGAAAAATAAGAAACGTGATAAGAATCATGGTCCAAAACGAAATCAGTCACAAAATCTGCATCAAGAAGTATTCTTCGAAAAATCTTTATTCCTATGGGCACTAATTTCAGACTTGGGTTCGAACTTAAAAATCCATTTATTCAGGCTCTATGTCACCAAATCGGCTGAAAATATAGAATCCTGATAAGAATCATGGTCCAAAACGAAATCAGTCACAAAATCTGCATCAAGTTGTATTTTTCGAAAAATCATCATTCCTATGGGCAGTAATTTCAGACATGGGTTCGAATTTTAAAATCCATTTATTCAGGCTCTATGTCACCAAATCGGCTGAAAGTATATAATCCTGATAAGAATCATGGTCCAAAACGAAATCAGTCACAAAATCTGCATCAAGTTGTATTTTTCGAAAAATCATCATTCCTATGGGCAGTAATTTCAGGCTTGGGTTCGAACTTTAAAATCCATTTATTCAGGCTCTATGTCACCAAATCGGCTGAAAGTATATAATCCTGATAAGAATCATGGTCCAAAACGAAATCAGTCACAAAATCTGCATCAAGTTGTATTTTTCGAAAAATCATCATTCCTATGGGCACTTATTTCAGACTTGGGTTCGAACTTTAAAAGCCATTTTTCGAGGCTCTATGGTACCAAACGAGCAGAAAAGTTAGAGTAGTGAATAAAATCATGGTGTCAAACGAAATCAGTCACAAAATCTGAATAAAAATGTATTTTTCGAAAAATCATTATTCCTATGGGCAGTTATTTCAGACTTGGGTTCGAACTTCAAAAGCAATTTTTTTCGGCTCTATGGTACCAAACGAGCTGAAATTTGAGAGTTGTGATTAAAATCAAGGTCTTTAACGAAATCGATCACAAAATCTGCACCAAGCTCAATTTTTCGAAAAATCATTATTCCTATGGGCACTAATTTCAGACTTGGGTTCGAACTTTAAAAGCCATTTGGTCAGTCTCAGTGGTACCAAACCAGCTGAAAAATAAGAAACGTGATAAGAATCATGGTCCAAAACGAAATCAGTCACAAAATCTGCATCAAGAAGTATTCTTCGAAAAATCTTTATTCCTATGGGCACTAATTTCAGACTTGGGTTCGAACTTAAAAATCCATTTATTCAGGCTCTATGTCACCAAATCGGCTGAAAATATAGAATCCTGATAAGAATCATGGTCCAAAACGAAATCAGTCACAAAATCTGCATCAAGTTGTATTTTTCGAAAAATCATCATTCCTATGGGCAGTAATTTCAGACATGGGTTCGAATTTTAAAATCCATTTATTCAGGCTCTATGTCACCAAATCGGCTGAAAGTATATAATCCTGATAAGAATCATGGTCCAAAACGAAATCAGTCACAAAATCTGCATCAAGTTGTATTTTTCGAAAAATCATCATTCCTATGGGCAGTAATTTCAGGCTTGGGTTCGAACTTTAAAATCCATTTATTCAGGCTCTATGTCACCAAATCGGCTGAAAGTATATAATCCTGATAAGAATCATGGTCCAAAACGAAATCAGTCACAAAATCTGCATCAAGTTGTATTTTTCGAAAAATCATCATTCCTATGGGCACTAATTTCAGGCTTGGGTTCGAACTTTAAAAGCCATTTTTCGAGGCTCTATGGTACCAAACGAGCAGAAAAGTTAGAGTAGTGAATAAAATCATGGTGTCAAACGAAATCAGTCACAAAATCTGAATAAAAATGTATTTTTCGAAAAATCATTATTCCTATGGGCAGTTATTTCAGACTTGGGTTCGAACTTCAAAAGCAATTTTTTTCGGCTCTATGGTACCAAACGAGCTGAAATTTGAGAGTTGTGATTAAAATCAAGGTCTTTAACGAAATCGATCACAAAATCTGCACCAAGCTCAATATTTCGAAAAATCATTATTCCTATGGGCACTAATTTCAGACTTGGGTTCGAACTTTAAAAGCCATTTGGTCAGTCTCAATGGTACCAAACCAGCTGAAAAATTAGAAACGTGATAAGAATCATGGTCCAAAACGAAATCAGTCACAAAATCTGCATCAAGTTGTATTTTTCGAAAAATCATCATTCCTATGGGCACTAATTTCAGACTTGGGTTCGAACTTTAAAAGCAATTTTTTTAGGCTCTATGGTACCAAACGAGCAGAAATTTTAGACAAGTGAATAAAAACATGGTCTCAAAAGAACTCAGTCACAAAATCTGCATAAATATGTATTTTTCGAAAAATCATCATTCCTATGGGCAGTAATTTCAGACTTGGGTTCGAACTTTAAAATCCATTTTCTCAGCTCTACATCACCAAACCGGCTGAAAATATAGAATCCTGATAAGAATCATGGTCCAGAACGAAATCAGTCACAGAATCTGCATCAAGTTGTATTTTTCGAAAAATCATAATTCATATGGGCAGTAATTTCAGACTTGGGTTCGAACTTTAAAATCCATTTTTTCAGGCTCTATGTCACCAAACCGGCTGAAAATATAGAATCCTGATAAGAATAATGCTCCAAAACAAAATCAGTCACAAAATCAGCATGAAAATGCTTTGCTGGAAAAATTATCGTTCCTGTGGACACTGGTTTCAGACTTGGGTTGGAACTTTTAAAGCCATTTTTTCAGGCTCTATGTTATCAAACCGGCTGAAATTTTAGAATAGTGAATAAAATAATGGTCTCAAACGAACTCAGCCACAATATCTGTTTCAAGTTGTATTTTGATAAAAATCATCTTTCCTATGGGCACTTATTTCAGACTTGGGTTCGAACTTTAAAAGTATTTTTTAGGCTCTATGGTAACAAACGAGCAGATTTTAGAGAGGTGAATAAAATCATGGTCTCAAACGAAATCAGTCAAAAAATCTGCATCAGGTTGTATTTTTCGAAAAATCATTATTCATATGGGCAGTAATTTCAGACTTGGGTTCGAACTTTAAAATCCATTAATTCAGGCTCTATGTCACCAAACCGGCTGAAAATTTAGAATCGGGATAAGAATCATGATCCAAAACGAAATCAGTCACAAAATCTGCATCAAATTGTATTTTTCGAAAAATCATTATTCATATGGGCACTAATTTCAGACTTGGGTTTGAATTTTAAAAGCCATTTTGTCAGTCTCAATGCTACCAAACCGGCTGAAAAATTAGAATCCTGATAAGAATCATGGTCCAAATCGAAATCAGTCACAAAATCTTCATCAAGTTATATTTTTAGAATAATCATTATTCCTATTTCAGACTTTGATTCAAACATTAAAATCCATTTTCTCAGCTCTACATCACCAAACCGGCTGAAAATATAGAATCCTGATAAGAATCATGGTCCAGAACGAAATCAGTCACAGAATCTGCATAAAGTTGTGTTTTTAGAAAAATCATCTTTCCTATGGGCACTTATTTCAGACTTGGGTTCGAACTTTAAAAGCAATTTCGTAAGTCTCAATAGAACCAAACCGGCTGAAAAATAAGAATCAGGATGAGAATCATGGTCCAAAACGAAATCAGTCACAAAATCTGCATTAAGTTGTATTTTTCTAAAAATCATCATTCCTGTGGACACTTATTTGAATAAAAGGAGTAGTGAATAAAATCTGGAAAAATTATAGTTCCTGTGGACACTGGTTTCAGACTTGGGTTCGAACTTTTAAAGCCATTTTTTCAGGCTCTATGTTATATATCCGGATGAAATTTTAGAAGAGTGAATAAAATGATGGTTTCAAACAAACTCAGTCACAAAATCTGCATTAATTTGTATTTTTCGAAAAAGCATCATTCCTATGGGCACTAATTTCAGACTTGGGTTCGAACATAAAAAGCAAATTTTTTAGGCTCAATGGTACCAAACGAGCAAAAATTTTAGAAATGTGAATAAAATCATGGTCTCAAACGAACTCAGTCACAAAATCTGAATAAATTTGTATTTTTCGAAAAATCATCATTCTTATGGGAAGTAATTTCAGAGTTGGGTTCGAACTTTAAAATTCATTTTTTAGGCTCTATTGTACCAAATGGGCTGAAATTTTAGAATAGTGATTAAAATAATGGTCTCAAACGAAATCAGTCACGAAATCTGCATAAATTTGTATTTTTCGAAAAATCCACATTCCTATGGGCAGTAATTTCAGACTTGGGTTCGAACTTTAAAATTCATTTTTTAGGCTCTATTGTACCAAACGAGCTGACATTTTAGAGTTGTGATTAAAATCAAGGTGTTTAACGAAATCGATCACAAAATCTGCAAAAAGCTCAATTTTTCGAAAAATCATTACTCCTATTATTTCAGACTTGAGTTCGAATTTTAAAAGTTTAATGAAATTTTGTCAGTCTTAATGAAACCAAACCGGCTGGAAAATAAGAATCGGGATAAGAATCATGGTCCAAAACGAAATCAGTCAAAAAATCTGCATAAAGTTGTATTTTTTTGAAATCATCATTCCTATGGGCACTCATTTCAGACTTGGGTTCGAACTTTAAAATTCATTTTTTAGGCTCTATTGTACCAAACGAGCTGACATTTTAGAGTTGTGAATAAAATCATGGTGTCAAACGAATTCAGTCACAAAATCTGAACAAAAATGTATTTTTCGAAAAATCATTATTCCTATGGGCGCTAAATTTAGACTTGGGTTCGAGCTTTAATAGCCATTTTGTCGGTCTCAATGATACCAAACCGACTGAAAAATTAGAATCGGGATAAGAATCATGGTCCAAAACGAAATCAGTCACAAAACCTGCATCATGTTGTATTTTTCGAAAAATCATCATTACACTAATTTCAGACTTGGGTTCGAACTTCAAATCCAATTTTTTTAGGCTCAGTGGTACCAAACGAGCAAAAATTTTAGGGTTGTGAATAAAAAAATGGTCTTTAACGAAATCGATCACAAAATCTGCACCAAGCTCAATTTTTCGAAAAATCATTATTCCTATGGGCAGTAATTTCAGACTTGGGTACGAACTTTAAAATCCATTTATTCTGGCTCCCTGTCAACAAACCGGCTGAAAATATAGAATCCTGATAAGAATCATGGTCCAAAACGAAATCAGTAACCAAATCTGCATCAAGTTGTATTATTCTTAAAATCATCATTCCTATGGGCACTAATATCAGACTTGGGTTCGAACTTCAAAAGCAATTTTTTTAGGCTCTATGGGGTACAACGAGCTGAAATTTTAGAGTTGTGATTTAAATCAAAGTTTTTAACGAAATCGATCACAAAATCTGCAAAAAGCTCAATTTTTCGAAAAATCATTATTTCTATTATTTCAGACTTGGGTCTTAATGATACCAAACCGGCAGAAAAATTAGAATCGGGATAAGAATCATGGTACAAAACGAAATCATTCACAAAATCTGCATTAATTTGAATGTTCCGAAAAATCATTAATCCATTGTAATTTAAGACTTGGGTTCGAAATTTAAAAGAATTTTTTTTAGGCTCTATAGTACCAAACGAGCAGAAATTTTAGAGTAGTGAATTAAAACATGGTCACAAACGAAATCAGTCACAAAATCTGAATAAAAATGTATTTTTCGAAAAGACATTATTCCTATGGGCAGTTATTTCAGACTTGGGTTCGAACTTCAAAAGCAATTTTTTTTAGGCTCTATGGTAACAAACGAGCAGAAATTTTCGAGTAGTGAATTAAATCATGGTCTCAAAAGAAATCAGTCAGAAAATCTGCATCAAGTTGTATTTTTCGAAAAATCATCATTCTTATGGGCACTCATTTGAATAAATAGAGTAGTGAATAAAATCATGGTCTCAAACGAAATCAGTCACAAAATTTGCATCAAGTTGTATTTTTCTACAAATCATCATTCCTATAGGCGCTTATTTAAGACAATGGCTCGAACTTTAAAAGCTATTTTTTTTGGCTCTATGGTACTAAACGAGCAGAAATTTTAGACTTCGGAATAAAATCATGGTCTTAAACGAAAAAAATCTGCATAGAGTTGTATTTCAGAAAGATCATTATTCCTATGGGCAGTTATTTCAAACTTGGGTTCGAACCTTAAAATCCATATATTCAGGCTCGATGTCACCAAACCGGCAGAAAATATAGAATCCTGATAAGAATCATAGTCCTAAACGAAATCAGTCACAAAATATGCATCAAGTTGTTTTTTTCGAAAAATCATCATTCCTACGGGCATTAATTTCAGACTTGGATTCTAACTTCAAAAGCAATTTTTTTAGGCTCTATGGTACCAAACGAGCAGAAATTTAAGATTTGTGAAAAAATTCATGGTTTCAAACGAAATCAGTCACAAAATCTGCATAAATTTGTATTTTTCGATAAATCATCATTCCTATGGGCAGTAATTTCAGACTTGGGTTCGAACTTTAAAATTCATTTTTTAGGCTCTATTGTACCAAACGAGCTGACATTTTAGAGTTGTGATTAAAATCAAGGTGTTTAACGAAATCGATCACAAAATCTGCAAAAAGCTCAATTTTTCGAAAAATCATTACTCCTATTATTTCAGACTTGGGTTCGAACTTTAAAAGCCATTTTGTCAGTCTTTATGATACCAAACCGGCTGAAAAATTAGAATCGGGATAAGAATCATGGTCCAAAACGAAATCAGTCACAAAATCTGCATAAAGTTGTATTTTTTTGAAATCATCATTCCTATGGGCACTCATTTCAGACTTGGGTTCGAACTTCAAAAGCCATATTTTCAGTCTCAATGGTACCAAACCGGCTGAAAAATAAGAATCGTGATAAGAATCATGGTCCAAAAGAAATCAGTCCCAAAATCTGCATCAAGTTGTTTTTTTCGAAAAATCATCATTCCTACGGGCACTAATTTCAGACTTGGGTTCGAACTTCAAAAGCAATTTTTTAAGGCTCAGTGGTACCAAACGAGCAAAAATTTAAGGGTTGTGAATAAAATTATGGTCTCAAACGAAATCAGTCACAAAATCTGCATCAAAATGTATTTTTCGAAAAATTATTATTCCTATTATTTCAGACTTGGGTTCGAACTTTAAAAGCCATTTCGTCAGTCTAAATGATACCAAACCGGCTAAAAAGTAAGAATCAGGATAAGAATCATGGTCCAAAACGAAATCAGTCACAAAATCTGCATCAAGTTGTATTATTCGAAAAATCATTATTCCTATGGGCAGTAATTTCAGACTTGGGTTCGAATTTTATAAGCAATATTTTTCGGCTCTATGGTACCAAACAAGCAGAAATTTCAGAATAGTGAATTAAATCATGGTCTCAAACTAAATCAGTCACAAAATCTGCATCAAGTTGTATTTTTCGAAAAATCATCATTCCTATGTGCACTAATTTCAGACCTGGGTTCGAACTTTAAAAGCAATTTTTGAGGCTTTATGGAACCAAACGAGCAGAGTTGAAAAAAGATTAGAGTTGTGAATAAAATCATGGTGTCAAACGAAATCAGTCACAAAATCTGAATTAAAATGTATTTTTCGAAAAATCATCATTCTTATGGGCACTAATTTCAGACTTGGGTTCGAACTTAAAAAGCAATTTTTTTAGGCTCCATGGTCCCAAACGAGCAAAAATTTTAGGGTTGTGAATAAAATCATGGTCTCAAACGAACCCAGTCACAAAATCTGCATAAATTTGTATTTTTCGAAAAATCATCATTCCTATGGGCAGTAATTTCAGACTTGGGTTCGAACTTTAAAATTCATTTTTTAGGCTCTATTGTACCAAACGAGCTGACATTTAAGAGTTGTGATTAAAATCAAGGTGTTTAACGAAATCGCTCACAAAATCTGCAAAAAGCTCAATTTTTCGAAAAATCATTACTCCTATTATTTCAGACTTGAGTTCGAACTTTAAAAGCTATTTTGTCAGTCTTAATGAAACCAAACCGGCTGAAAAATAAGAATCGGGATAAGAATCATGGTCCAAAACGAAATCAGTCAAAAATCTGCATAAAGTTGTATTTTTTTGAAATCATCATTCCTATGGGCACTCATTTCAGACTTGGGTTCGAACTTCAAAAGCCATTTCGTCAGTCTAAATGATACCAAACCGGCTAAAAAGTAAGAATCATGGTCCAAAATGAAATCAGTCACAAAATCTGCATCAAGTTGTATTATTCGAAAAATCATTATTCCTATGGGCAGTAATTTCAGACTTGGGTTCGAATTTTATAAGCAATATTTTTAGGCTCTATGGTACCAAACAAGCAGAAATTTCAGAATAGTGAATTAAATCATGGTCTCAAACTAAATCAGTCACAAAATCTGCATCAAGTTGTATTTTTCGAAAAATCATCATTCCTATGTGCACTAATTTCAGACCTGGGTTCGAACTTTAAAAGCAATTTTTGAGGCTTTATGGAACCAAACGAGCAGAGTTGAAAAAAGATTAGAGTTGTGAATAAAATCATGGTGTCAAACGAAATCAGTCACAAAATCTGAATTAAAATGTATTTTTCGAAAAATCATTATTCCTATGGGCAGTTATTTCAAACTTGGGTTCGAACTTCAAAAGCAATTTTTGTAGGCTCTATGGTACCAAACGAGCTGAAATTTTAGAGTTGTGATTAAAATCAAGGTCTTTAACGAAATCGATCACAAAATCTGCACCAAGCTTAATTTTTCGAAAAATCATTATCCTATGGGCACTAAATTCAGACTTGGGTTCGAACTTTAAAAGCCATTTGGTCAGTCTCAATGGTACCAAACCAGCTGAAAAATTAGAAACGTGATAAGAATCATGGTCCAAAACGAAATCAGTCACAAAATCTGCATCAAGTTGTATTTTTCGAAAAATCATCATTCCTATGGGCAGTAATTTCAGAGTTGGGTTCGAACTTCAAAAGCAATTTTTTTATGCTCTATGGTACTAAACGAGCAGAAATTTAAGATTTGTGAAAAAAAATCATGGTCTCAAACGAAATCAGTCGTCACAAAATGTGAATAAAAATGTATTTTTCGAAAAATCATTATTCCTATGGGCAAATATTTCAGACTTGGGTTCGAACTTCAAAAGCAATTTTTTTAGGCTCTATGGTACCAAAAGGGCTGAAAAATGAAAATCGGGATAAGAATCATGGTCCGAAACGAAATCAGTCACAAAATCTTTATAAATATGTATTTTTTTAAAAATCATCATTCCTAAGGGCACTCATTTCAGACTTGGGTTCGAACTTAAAAAGCAATTTTTTAAGGCTTTATTGTACTTAACGAGCAGAAATTTAAGATTTGTGAAAAAAAAATCATGGTCTCAAACGAAATCAGTCACAAAATCTGAAAAAAAAGTATTTTTCGAAAAATCATTATTCCTATGGGCAGTAATTTCAAACTTGGGTTCGAACTTTAAAAGCCATTTTGTCAGTCTCAATGATACCAAACCCGCTGAAAAATTAGAATCCTGATAAGAATCATGGTCCAAATCGAAATCAGTCACAAAATCTGCATCATGTTGTATTTTTCGAAAAATCATCATTCCTATGGGCACAAATTTCAGACTTGGGTTCGAACTTTAAAATCCATTTATTCTGGCTCCCTGTCAACAAACCGGCTGAAAATATAGAATCCTGATAAGAATCATGGTCCAAAACGAAATCAGTAACCAAATCTGCATCAAGTTGTATTATTCTTAAAATCATCATTCCTATGGGCACTAATATCAGACTTGGGTTCGAACTTCAAAAGCAAGTTTTTTAGGCTCTATGGGGTACAACGAGCTGAAATTTTAGAGTTGTGATTTAAATCAAAGTTTTTAACGAAATCGATCACAAAATCTGCAAAAAGCTCAATTTTTCGAAAAATCATTATTTCTATTATTTCAGACTTGGGTCTTAATGATACCAAACCGGCAGAAAAATTAGAATCGGGATAAGAATCATGGTACAAAACGAAATCATTCACAAAATCTGCATTAATTAGAATGTTCCGAAAAATCATTATTCCTATGGGCAGTAATTTAAGACTTGGGTTCGAAATTTAAAAGCATTTTTTTTAGGCTCTATAGTACCAAACGAGCAGAAATTTAAGACTTGTGAATTAAAACATGGTCACAAACGAAATCAGTCACAAAATCTGAATAAAAATGTATTATTCGAAAAATCATTATTCCTATGGGCAGTTATTTCAAACTTGGGTTCGAACTTCAAAAGCAATTTTTTTTGGTTCTATTGTACCAAACAGGCTGTAAAATTAGAATCGGGATAAGAACCATGGTCCAAAATTAAATCAGTCACAAAATCTGCATAAACTTGTATTTTTAAAAAAAATTATCATTCCTATGGGCACTAATTTCAGACTTGGGTTCGAACTTCAAAAGCAATTTTTTTAGGCTCTGTGGTACCAAACGTTCAGAAATTTTAGAGTTGTGAATAAAATCATGGTCTCAAACGAATTCAGTCACAAAATCTGAACAAAAATGTATTTTTCGAAAAATCAGTATTCATATGGGCAGTAATTTCAGACTTGGGTTCGAACTTTAAAATCCATTTATTTAGGCTCTATGTCATCAAACCGGCTGAAAATATAGAATCCTGATAAGAATAATGGTCCAAAACGAAATCAGTCACAAAATCAGCATAAATATGCTTTGCTGGAAAAATTATCGTTCCTGTGGACACTGGTTTCAGACTTGGGTTCGAACTTTTAAAGCCATTTTTTCAGGCTCTTTGTTATCAATCCGGATGAAATTTTAGAAGAGTGAATAAATTGATGGTTTCAAACAAACTCAGCCACAAAATCTGCATTAATTTGTATTTTTCGAAAAATCATCATTCCTATGGGCACTAATTTCAGACTTGGGTTCGAACTTAAAAAGCAATTTTTTTAGGCTCCATGGTCCCAAACGAGAAAAAATTTTAGGGTTGTGAATAAAATCATGGTCTCAAACGAACTCAGTCACAAAATCTGCATAAATTTGTATTTTTCGAAAAATCATCATTCCTATAGGCAGTAATTTCAAACTTAGGTTCGAACTTTAAAATTCATTTTTTCAGGCTCTATTGTACCAGATGGGTTGAAACTTTCGAATAGTGATTAAAATAGTGGTCTTAAACGAAATCAGTCACAAAATCTGCATCAAGTTGTATTTTTCGAAAAATCATTATTCCTATGGGCAGTAATTTCAGACCTGGGTACGAACTTCAAAAGAAATTTTTTTAGGCTCTATGGTACCAAACGAGCAGAAATTTAAGAATTGTGAATAAAATCATGGTCTCAAACAAAATCAGTCACCAAATCTGTATCCTGTTGTATTTTTCGAAAAATCAGTATTCATATGGGCAGTAATTTCAGACTTGGGTTCGAACTTTAAAATCCATTTATAAAGGGCTCTATGTCATCAAACCGGCTGAAAATATAGAATCCTGATTAGAAAAATGGTCCAAAACGAAATCAGTCACAAAATCAGCATAAAAATGCTTTGCTGGAAAAATTATCGTTCCTGTGGACACTGGTTTCAGACTTGGGTTCGAACTTTTAAAGCCATTTTTTCAGGCTCTATGTTATCAAACCGGCTGAAATTTTAGAATAGTGAATAAAATAATGGTCTCAAACAAACTCAGTCACAAAATTTGCATCAAGTTGTATTTTTCGAAAAATCATCATTCCTATGGGCACTAATTTCAGACTTGGGTTCGAACTTTAAAAGCAATTTTTGAAGTGAAACTTCTTTAGGCGCGTAATTCGGGGACGGAGTAAAACCGAGTCAGGATCGACACGAAAATGCGGGTACCCCCACCACCGCTCACCGTTCACTGTCCCTCTCTCACCATATGCGCTTGTTGAGGTGGGGGAGCCGCTCACGAACGTTCTCTCCCGACACGGGACAACAATCGATGCAGTTTTTGCACGATTCATTAAGGATTTAAGTGCTCATGTATATATCTCGCACTTTAGTTACCATAACCCAATTATCACGACATTAGGAAATGATATTCATGAAATTGACAATGAAAATGGCACATGATTGGTAAATTGTCATTGTAATTTCTTTGTAATTTTTAATTGTAATATTGTTATTTATGTAATATTGTATACTTGTGAATAAATTGAAAATTTTTGGAACTATACATTAATCGAACGTCATTCATCTATAAGAAAATATTAGAAAAAGCAAATCCATGCTTCGTCGTTGAATAATTTAACCTCTAATTTTCAAACTAACCTAAGAGAGAAAATAGAGATGATGAAATGAAAATAGAGAGAGAGGAATACTAGAAGTTTCACTTCTGTCTTGCGTAGGCTTGACACACCCACTTTTTTTAGGCTCTATGGTACCAAACGAGCAGAAATTTTAGACAAGTGAATAAAAACATGGTCTCAAAAGAACTCAGTCACAAAATCTGCATAAATATGTATTTTTCGAAAAATCATCATTCCTATGGGCAGTAATTTCAAACTTAGGTTCGAACTTTAAAATTCATTTTTTCAGGCTCTATTGTACCAGATGGGCTGAAACTTTCGAATAGTGATTAAAATAGTGGTCTTAAACGAAATCAGTCACAAAATCTGCATCAAGTTGTATTTTTCGAAAAATCATCATTCCTATGGGCAGTTATTTCAGACTTGTGTTCGAACTATAAAATCCATTTATTCAGGCTCTATGTCACCAAACCGGCTGAAAATATAGAATCCTGATAAGAATCATGGACCGAAACGAAATCAGTTACAAAATCTACATCAAGTTGTATTTTTCGAAAAATAATTATTCCTATGGGCAGTAATTTCAGACATGGGTTCGAATTTTAAAATCTATTTATTCAGGCTCTATGTCACCAAATCGGCTGAAAGTATATAATCCTGATAAGAATCATGGTCCAAAACGAAATCAGTCACAAAATCTGCATCAAGTTGTATTTTTCGAAAAATCATCATTCCTATGGGCAGTAATTTCAGACATGGGTTCGAATTTTAAAATCCATTTATTCAGGCTCTATGTCACCAAATCGGCTGAAAGTATATAATCCTGATAAGAATCATGGTCCAAAACGAAATCAGTCACAAAATCTGCATCAAGTTGTATTTTTCGAAAAATCATCATTCCTATGGGCACTAATTTCAGGCTTGGGTTCGAACTTTAAAAGCCATTTTTCGAGGCTCTATGGTACCAAACGAGCAGAAAAGTTAGAGTAGTGAATAAAATCATGGTGTCAAACGAAATCAGTCACAAAATCTGAATAAAAATGTATTTTTCGAAAAATCATCATTCCTATGGGCACTAATTTCAGACTTGGGTTCGAACTTTAAAAGCAATTATTTTAGGCTCTATGTCACCAAACGAGCAGAAATTTTAGACAAGTGAATAAAAACATGGTCTCAAACGAAATCAGTCACAAAATCTGCATCAAGTTGTATTCTTCGAAAAATCTTTATTCCTATGGGCAGTAATTTCAGACTTGGGTTCGAACTTTAAAATCCATTTTCTCAGCTCTACATCACCAAACCGGCTGAAAATATAGAATCCTGATAAGAATCATGGTCCAGAACGAAATCAGTCACAGAATCTGCATCAAGTTGTATTTTTCGAAAAATCATAATTCATATGGGCAGTAATTTCAGACTTGGGTTCGAACTTTAAAATCCATTTTTTCAGGCTCTATGTCACCAAACCGGCTGAAAATATAGAATCCTGATAAGAATAATGCTCCAAAACAAAATCAGTCACAAAATCAGCATGAAAATGCTTTGCTGGAAAAATTATCGTTCCTGTGGACACTGGTTTCAGACTTGGGTTGGAACTTTTAAAGCCATTTTTTCAGGCTCTATGTTATCAAACCGGCTGAAATTTTAGAATAGTGAATAAAATAATGGTCTCAAACGAACTCAGCCACAATATCTGTTTCAAGTTGTATTTTGATAAAAATCATCTTTCCTATGGGCACTTATTTCAGACTTGGGTTCGAACTTTAAAAGTATTTTTTAGGCTCTATGGTAACAAACGAGCAGATTTTAGAGAGGTGAATAAAATCATGGTCTCAAACGAAATCAGTCAAAAAATCTGCATCAGGTTGTATTTTTCGAAAAATCATTATTCATATGGGCAGTAATTTCAGACTTGGGTTCGAACTTTAAAATCCATTAATTCAGGCTCTATGTCACCAAACCGGCTGAAAATTTAGAATCGGGATAAGAATCATGATCCAAAACGAAATCAGTCACAAAATCTGCATCAAATTGTATTTTTCGAAAAATCATTATTCATATGGGCACTAATTTCAGACTTGGGTTTGAATTTTAAAAGCCATTTTGTCAGTCTCAATGCTACCAAACCGGCTGAAAAATTAGAATCCTGATAAGAATCATGGTCCAAATCGAAATCAGTCACAAAATCTTCATCAAGTTATATTTTTAGAATAATCATTATTCCTATTTCAGACTTTGATTCAAACATTAAAATCCATTTTCTCAGCTCTACTCTACCAAACCGGCTGAAAATATAGAATCCTGATAAGAATCATGGTCCAGAACGAAATCAGTCACAGAATCTGCATAAAGTTGTGTTTTTAGAAAAATCATCTTTCCTATGGGCACTTATTTCAGACTTGGGTTCGAACTTTAAAAGCAATTTCGTAAGTCTCAATAGAACCAAACCGGCTGAAAAATAAGAATCAGGATGAGAATCATGGTCCAAAACGAAATCAGTCACAAAATCTGCATTAAGTTGTATTTTTCTAAAAATCATCATTCCTGTGGACACTTATTTGAATAAAAGGAGTAGTGAATAAAATCTGGAAAAATTATAGTTCCTGTGGACACTGGTTTCAGACTTGGGTTCGAACTTTTAAAGCCATTTTTTCAGGCTCTATGTTATATATCCGGATGAAATTTTAGAAGAGTGAATAAATTGATGGTTTCAAACAAACTCAGTCACAAAATCTGCATTAATTTGTATTTTTCGAAAAAGCATCATTCCTATGGGCACTAATTTCAGACTTGGGTTCGAACATAAAAAGCAAATTTTTTAGGCTCAATGGTACCAAACGAGCAAAAATTTTAGAAATGTGAATAAAATCATGGTCTCAAACGAACTCAGTCACAAAATCTGAATAAATTTGTATTTTTCGAAAAATCATCATTCCTATGGGAAGTAATTTCAGAGTTGGGTTCGAACTTTAAAATTCATTTTTTAGGCTCTATTGTACCAAATGGGCTGAAATTTTAGAAAAGTGATTAAAATAATGGTCTCAAACGAAATCAGTCACGAAATCTGCATAAATTTGTATTTTTCGAAAAATCCACATTCCTATGGGCAGTAATTTCAGACTTGGGTTCGAACTTTAAAATTCATTTTTTAGGCTCTATTGTACCAAACGAGCTGACATTTTAGAGTTGTGATTAAAATCAAGGTGTTTAACGAAATCGATCACAAAATCTGCAAAAAGCTCAATTTTTCGAAAAATCATTACTCCTATTATTTCAGACTTGAGTTCGAATTTTAAAAGTTTAATGAAATTTTGTCAGTCTTAATGAAACCAAACCGGCTGGAAAATAAGAATCGGGATAAGAATCATGGTCCAAAACGAAATCAGTCAAAAAATCTGCATAAAGTTGTATTTTTTTGAAATCATCATTCCTATGGGCACTCATTTCAGACTTGGGTTCGAACTTTAAAATTCATTTTTTAGGCTCTATTGTACCAAACGAGCTGACATTTTAGAGTTGTGAATAAAATCATGGTGTCAAACGAATTCAGTCACAAAATCTGAACAAAAATGTATTTTTCGAAAAATCATTATTCCTATGGGCGCTAAATTTAGACTTGGGTTCGAGCTTTAATAGCCATTTTGTCGGTCTCAATGATACCAAACCGACTGAAAAATTAGAATCGGGATAAGAATCATGGTCCAAAACGAAATCAGTCACAAAACCTGCATCATGTTGTATTTTTCGAAAAATCATCATTACACTAATTTCAGACTTGGGTTCGAACTTCAAATCCAATTTTTTTAGGCTCAGTGGTACCAAACGAGCAAAAATTTTAGGGTTGTGAATAAAAAAATGGTCTTTAACGAAATCGATCACAAAATCTGCACCAAGCTCAATTTTTCGAAAAATCATTATTCCTATGGGCAGTAATTTCAGACTTGGGTACGAACTTTAAAATCCATTTATTCTGGCTCCCTGTCAACAAACCGGCTGAAAATATAGAATCCTGATAAGAATCATGGTCCAAAACGAAATCAGTAACCAAATCTGCATCAAGTTGTATTATTCTTAAAATCATCATTCCTATGGGCACTAATATCAGACTTGGGTTCGAACTTCAAAAGCAATTTTTTTAGGCTCTATGGTACCAAACGAGCTGAAATTTTAGAGTTGTGATTTAAATCAAAGTTTTTAACGAAATCGATCACAAAATCTGCAAAAAGCTCAATTTTTCGAAAAATCATTATTTCTATTATTTCAGACTTGGGTCTTAATGATACCAAACCGGCAGAAAAATTAGAATCGGGATAAGAATCATGGTACAAAACGAAATCATTCACAAAATCTGCATTAATTTGAATGTTCCGAAAAATCATTAATCCATTGTAATTTAAGACTTGGGTTCGAAATTTAAAAGAATTTTTTTTAGGCTCTATAGTACCAAACGAGCAGAAATTTTAGAGTAGTGAATTAAAACATGGTCACAAACGAAATCAGTCACAAAATCTGAATAAAAATGTATTTTTCGAAAAGACATTATTCCTATGGGCAGTTATTTCAGACTTGGGTTCGAACTTCAAAAGCAATTTTTTTTAGGCTCTATGGTACCAAACGAGCAGAAATTTTCGAGTAGTGAATTAAATCATGGTCTCAAAAGAAATCAGTCAGAAAATCTGCATCAAGTTGTATTTTTCGAAAAATCATCATTCTTATGGGCACTCATTTGAATAAATAGAGTAGTGAATAAAATCATGGTCTCAAACGAAATCAGTCACAAAATTTGCATCAAGTTGTATTTTTCTACAAATCATCATTCCTATAGGCGCTTATTTAAGACAATGGCTCGAACTTTAAAAGCTATTTTTTTTGGCTCTATGGTACTAAACGAGCAGAAATTTTAGACTTCGGAATAAAATCATGGTCTTAAACGAAAAAAATCTGCATAGAGTTGTATTTCAGAAAGATCATTATTCCTATGGGCAGTTATTTCAAACTTGGGTTCGAACCTTAAAATCCATATATTCAGGCTCGATGTCACCAAACCGGCAGAAAATATAGAATCCTGATAAGAATCATAGTCCTAAACGAAATCAGTCACAAAATATGCATCAAGTTGTTTTTTTCGAAAAATCATCATTCCTACTGGCATTAATTTCAGACTTGGATTCTAACTTCAAAAGCAATTTTTTTAGGCTCTATGGTACCAAACGAGCAGAAATTTAAGATTTGTGAAAAAATTCATGGTTTCAAACGAAATCAGTCACAAAATCTGCATATATTTGTATTTTTCGATAAATCATCATTCCTATGGGCAGTAATTTCAGACTTGGGTTCGAACTTTAAAATTCATTTTTTAGGCTCTATTGTACCAAACGAGCTGACATTTTAGAGTTGTGATTAAAATCAAGGTGTTTAACGAAATCGATCACAAAATCTGCAAAAAGCTCAATTTTTCGAAAAATCATTACTCCTATTATTTCAGACTTGGGTTCGAACTTTAAAAGCCATTTTGTCAGTCTTTATGATACCAAACCGGCTGAAAAATTAGAATCGGGATAAGAATCATGGTCCAAAACGAAATCAGTCACAAAATCTGCATAAAGTTGTATTTTTTTGAAATCATCATTCCTATGGGCACTCATTTCAGACTTGGGTTCGAACTTCAAAAGCCATATTTTCAGTCTCAATGGTACCAAACCGGCTGAAAAATAAGAATCGTGATAAGAATCATGGTCCAAAAGAAATCAGTCCCAAAATCTGCATCAAGTTGTTTTTTTCGAAAAATCATCATTCCTACGGGCACTAATTTCAGACTTGGGTTCGAACTTCAAAAGCAATTTTTTAAGGCTCAGTGGTACCAAACGAGCAAAAATTTAAGGGTTGTGAATAAAATTATGGTCTCAAACGAAATCAGTCACAAAATCTGCATCAAAATGTATTTTTCGAAAAATTATTATTCCTATTATTTCAGACTTGGGTTCGAACTTTAAAAGCCATTTCGTCAGTCTAAATGATACCAAACCGGCTAAAAAGTAAGAATCAGGATAAGAATCATGGTCCAAAACGAAATCAGTCACAAAATCTGCATCAAGTTGTATTATTCGAAAAATCATTATTCCTATGGGCAGTAATTTCAGACTTGGGTTCGAATTTTATAAGCAATATTTTTCGGCTCTATGGTACCAAACAAGCAGAAATTTCAGAATAGTGAATTAAATCATGGTCTCAAACTAAATCAGTCACAAAATCTGCATCAAGTTGTATTTTTCGAAAAATCATCATTCCTATGTGCACTAATTTCAGACCTGGGTTCGAACTTTAAAAGCAATTTTTGAGGCTTTATGGAACCAAACGAGCAGAGTTGAAAAAAGATTAGAGTTGTGAATAAAATCATGGTGTCAAACGAAATCAGTCACAAAATCTGAATTAAAATGTATTTTTCGAAAAATCATCATTCTTATGGGCACTAATTTCAGACTTGGGTTCGAACTTAAAAAGCAATTTTTTTAGGCTCCATGGTCCCAAACGAGCAAAAATTTTAGGGTTGTGAATAAAATCATGGTCTCAAACGAACCCAGTCACAAAATCTGCATAAATTTGTATTTTTCGAAAAATCATCATTCCTATGGGCAGTAATTTCAGACTTGGGTTCGAACTTTAAAATTCATTTTTTAGGCTCTATTGTACCAAACGAGCTGACATTTAAGAGTTGTGATTAAAATCAAGGTGTTTAACGAAATCGCTCACAAAATCTGCAAAAAGCTCAATTTTTCGAAAAATCATTACTCCTATTATTTCAGACTTGAGTTCGAACTTTAAAAGCTATTTTGTCAGTCTTAATGAAACCAAACCGGCTGAAAAATAAGAATCGGGATAAGAATCATGGTCCAAAACGAAATCAGTCAAAAATCTGCATAAAGTTGTATTTTTTTGAAATCATCATTCCTATGGGCACTCATTTCAGACTTGGGT
This sequence comes from Hesperophylax consimilis, assembly GCF_061612785.1. Taxonomy (NCBI): domain Eukaryota; kingdom Metazoa; phylum Arthropoda; class Insecta; order Trichoptera; family Limnephilidae; genus Hesperophylax; species Hesperophylax consimilis. Next base: position 19,870,735 of record NC_142854.1, on the reverse strand, counting down.
TCGAACTTCAAAAGCCATTTCGTCAGTCTAAATGATACCAAACCGGCTAAAAAGTAAGAATCATGGTCCAAAATGAAATCAGTCACAAAATCTGCATCAAGTTGTATTATTCGAAAAATCATTATTCCTATGGGCAGTAATTTCAGACTTGGGTTCGAATTTTATAAGCAATATTTTTAGGCTCTATGGTACCAAACAAGCAGAAATTTCAGAATAGTGAATTAAATCATGGTCTCAAACTAAATCAGTCACAAAATCTGCATCAAGTTGTATTTTTCGAAAAATCATCATTCCTATGTGCACTAATTTCAGACCTGGGTTCGAACTTTAAAAGCAATTTTTGAGGCTTTATGGAACCAAACGAGCAGAGTTGAAAAAAGATTAGAGTTGTGAATAAAATCATGGTGTCAAACGAAATCAGTCACAAAATCTGAATTAAAATGTATTTTTCGAAAAATCATTATTCCTATGGGCAGTTATTTCAAACTTGGGTTCGAACTTCAAAAGCAATTTTTGTAGGCTCTATGGTACCAAACGAGCTGAAATTTTAGAGTTGTGATTAAAATCAAGGTCTTTAACGAAATCGATCACAAAATCTGCACCAAGCTTAATTTTTCGAAAAATCATTATCCTATGGGCACTAAATTCAGACTTGGGTTCGAACTTTAAAAGCCATTTGGTCAGTCTCAATGGTACCAAACCAGCTGAAAAATTAGAAACGTGATAAGAATCATGGTCCAAAACGAAATCAGTCACAAAATCTGCATCAAGTTGTATTTTTCGAAAAATCATCATTCCTATGGGCAGTAATTTCAGAGTTGGGTTCGAACTTCAAAAGCAATTTTTTTATGCTCTATGGTACTAAACGAGCAGAAATTTAAGATTTGTGAAAAAAAATCATGGTCTCAAACGAAATCAGTCGTCACAAAATGTGAATAAAAATGTATTTTTCGAAAAATCATTATTCCTATGGGCAAATATTTCAGACTTGGGTTCGAACTTCAAAAGCAATTTTTTTAGGCTCTATGGTACCAAAAGGGCTGAAAAATGAAAATCGGGATAAGAATCATGGTCCGAAACGAAATCAGTCACAAAATCTTTATAAATATGTATTTTTTTAAAAATCATCATTCCTAAGGGCACTCATTTCAGACTTGGGTTCGAACTTAAAAAGCAATTTTTTAAGGCTTTATTGTACTTAACGAGCAGAAATTTAAGATTTGTGAAAAAAAAAATCATGGTCTCAAACGAAATCAGTCACAAAATCTGAAAAAAAAGTATTTTTCAAAAATCATTATTCCTATGGGCAGTAATTTCAAACTTGGGTTCGAACTTTAAAAGCCATTTTGTCAGTCTCAATGATACCAAACCCGCTGAAAAATTAGAATCCTGATAAGAATCATGGTCCAAATCGAAATCAGTCACAAAATCTGCATCATGTTGTATTTTTCGAAAAATCATCATTCCTATGGGCACAAATTTCAGACTTGGGTTCGAACTTTAAAATCCATTTATTCAGGTTCTATGTCATCAAACCGGCTGAAAATATAGAATCCTGATGAGAATAATAGTCCAAAACGAAATCAGTCACAAAATCAGCATAAATATGCTTTGCTGAAAAAATTATCGTTCCTGTCTAACTAAGTCCTAACTTTTAAAGCCATTTTTTCAGGCTCTTTGTTATCAATCCGGATGAAATTTTAGAAGAGTGAATAAATTGATGGTTTCAAACAAACTCAGCCTCAAAATCTGCATTAATTTGTATTTTTCGAAAAATCATCATTCCTATGGGCACTAATTTCAGACTAGGGTTCGAACTTAAAAAGCAATTTTTTTAGGCTCTATGGTACCAAACGAGCAATAATTTTAGGGTTGTGAATAAAATCATGGTCTCAAACGAACTCAGTCACAAAATCTGCATAAATTTGTATTTTTCGAAAAATCATCATTCCTATGGGAAGTAATTTCAGACTTGGGTTCGAACTTTAAAATTCATTTTTTAGGCTCTTTTGTACCAAATGGGCTGAAATTTTAGAATAGTGATAAAATAATGGTCTCAAACGAAATCAGTCACAAAATCTGCATAAATTTGTATTTTTCGAAAAATCATCATTCCTATGGGCAGTAATTTCAGATTTGGGTTCGATTTTTAAAATTAATTTTTTAGGCTCTATTGTACCAAACGAGCTGACATTTTAGAGTAGTGAATAAAATCATGGTCTCAAACGAAATCAGTCGTCACAAAATCTGAATAAAAATGTATTTTTCGAAAAATCATTATTCCTATGGGCAGTAATTTCAGACTTGGGTTCGAACTTCAAAAGCAATTTTTTAGGCTCTATGGTACCAAAAGGGCTGAAAAATTATAATCGGGATAAGAATCATGGTCCGAAACGAAATCAGTCACAAAATCTGCATAAAGATGTATTTTTTTACAAATCATCATTCCTAAGGGCACTCATTTCAGACTTGGGTTCGAACTTAAAAAGCAATTTTTTAAGGCTCTATTGTACTTAACGAGCAGAAATTTAAGATTTGTGAAAAAAAAATCATGGTCCGAAACGAAATCAGTCACAAAATCTGCATAAAGATGTATTTTTTTAAAAATCATCATTCCTATGGGCACTCATTTCAGACTTTGGTTCGAACTTCAAAAGCAATTGTTTTAGGATCTATGGTACCAAACGAGCTGAAATTTTAGAGTTCGATTTAAATCAATTTGTTTAACGAAATCGATCACAAAATCTGCAAAAAGCTCAATTTTTCGAAAAATCATTATTCCTATGGGCACTAATTTCAGACTTGGGTTCGAACTTTCAAAGCCATTTGGTCAGTCTCAATGGTACCAAACCGGCTGAAAAATAAGAAAGTCTAGTCCAAAACGAAATCAGTCACAAAATCTGCATCATGTAGTATTTTTCGAAAAATCATCATTCCTATGGACACTAATTTCAGACTTTTCAGAGACAGAAAGCCATTTTGTCAGTCTCAATGATACCAAACCGGCTGAAAAATTAGAATAAGGATAAGAATCATGGTCCAAATCGAAATCAGTCACAAAATCTGCATAACGTTGTATTTTTTGAAAAATCATCATTCCTATGGGCACTAATTTCAGACCTGGGTTCGAACTTTAAAAGCAATTTTTGAGTCATTATGGAACCAAACGAGCAGAAAGTTTTGAGTAGTGAATAAAATCATGGTCCAAAACGAAATCAGTCACAAAATCTGCATTAATTAGAATGTTCCGAAAAATCATTATTCCTATGGGCAGTAATTTAAGACTTGGGTTCGAAATTTAAAAGCATTTTTTTTAGGCTCTATAGTACCAAACGAGCAGAAATTTAAGACTTGTGAATTAAAACATGGTCACAAACGAAATCAGTCACAAAATCTGAATAAAAATGTATTATTCGAAAAATCATTATTCCTATGGGCAGTTATTTCAAACTTGGGTTCGAACTTCAAAAGCAATTTTTTTTGGTTCTATTGTACCAAACAGGCTGTAAAATTAGAATCGGGATAAGAACCATGGTCCAAAATTAAATCAGTCACAAAATCTGCATAAACTTGTATTTTTAAAAAAAATTATCATTCCTATGGGCACTAATTTCAGACTTGGGTTCGAACTTCAAAAGCAATTTTTTTAGGCTCTGTGGTACCAAACGTTCAGAAATTTTAGAGTTGTGAATAAAATCATGGTCTCAAACGAATTCAGTCACAAAATCTGAACAAAAATGTATTTTTCGAAAAATCAGTATTCATATGGGCAGTAATTTCAGACTTGGGTTCGAACTTTAAAATCCATTTATTTAGGCTCTATGTCATCAAACCGGCTGAAAATATAGAATCCTGATAAGAATAATGGTCCAAAACGAAATCAGTCACAAAATCAGCATAAATATGCTTTGCTGGAAAAATTATCGTTCCTGTGGACACTGGTTTCAGACTTGGGTTCGAACTTTTAAAGCCATTTTTTCAGGCTCTTTGTTATCAATCCGGATGAAATTTTAGAAGAGTGAATAAATTGATGGTTTCAAACAAACTCAGCCACAAAATCTGCATTAATTTGTATTTTTCGAAAAATCATCATTCCTATGGGCACTAATTTCAGACTTGGGTTCGAACTTAAAAAGCAATTTTTTTAGGCTCCATGGTCCCAAACGAGAAAAAATTTTAGGGTTGTGAATAAAATCATGGTCTCAAACGAACTCAGTCACAAAATCTGCATAAATTTGTATTTTTCGAAAAATCATCATTCCTATGGGCAGTAATTTCAGACTTGGGTTCGAACTTTTAAAGCCATTTTTTAGGCTCCATTGTACCAAACGAGCTGACATTTAAGAGTTGTGATTAAAATCAAGGTGTTTAACGAAATCGCTCACAAAATCTGCAAAAAGCTCAATTTTTCGAAAAATCATTACTCCTATTATTTCAGACTTGAGTTCGAACTTTAAAAGCTATTTTGTCAGTCTTAATGAAAACAAACCGGCTGAAAAATAAGAATCGGGATAAGAATCATGGTCCAAAACGAAATCAGTGACAAAATCTGCATAAAGTTGTATTTTTTTGAAATCATCATTCCTAAGGGCACTCATTTCAGACTTGGGTTCGAACTTCAAAAGTCATTTTGTCAGTCTCAATGGTACCAAACCGGCTGAAAAATTAGAATCGTGATAAGAATCATGGTCCAAAAAGAAATCAGTCACAAAATCTGCATTACGTTGTTTCTTTCGAAAAATCATCATTCCTACGGGCACTAATTTCAGACTTGGGTACGAACTTCAAAAGCAATTTTTTTAGGCTCTATGGTACTAAACGAGCAGAAATTTAAGATTTTCGAAAAAAAAATCATGGTCTTAAATGAAATCAGTCACAAAATCTGAATAAAAATATATTTTTCGAAAAATCATTATTCCTATGGGCAAATATTTCAGGCTTGGGTTCGAACTTCAAAAGCAATTTTTTAGGCTCTATTGTACCAAACGAGCAAAAATTTTAGGGTTGTGAATAAAATTATGGTCTCAAACGAAATCAGTCACAAAATCTGCATCAAAATGTATTTTTCGAAAAATCATTATTCCTATTATTTCAGACTTGGGTTCGAACTTTAAAAGCCATTTCGTCAGTCTAAATGATACCAAACCGGCTGAAAAGTAAGAATCAGGATAAGAATCATGGTCCAAAACGAAATCAGTCACAAAATCTTCATCAAGTTGTATTATTCGAAAAATCATTATTCCTATGGGCAGTAATTTTAGACTTGGGTTCGAATTTTATAAGCAATATTTTTAGGCTTTATGGTACCAAACAAGCAGAAATTTCAGAATAGTGAATTAAATCATGGTCTCAAACTAAATCAGTCACAAAATCTGCATCAAGTTGTATTTTTCGAAAAATCATCATTCCTATGTGCACTAATTTCAGACCTGGGTTCGAACTTTAAAAGCAATTTTTGAGGCTTTATGGAACCAAACGAGCAGAAAGTTTAGAGTAGTGAATAAAATCATGGTGTCAAACGAAATCAGTCACAAAATCTGAATTAAAATGTATTTTTCGAAAAATCATTATTCCTATGGGCAGTTATTTCAAACTTGGGTTCGAACTTCAAAAGCAATTTTTTTAGGCTCTATGGTACCAAACGAGCTGAAATTTTAGAGTTGTGATTAAAATCAAGGTCTTTAACGAAATCGATCACAAAATCTGCACCAAGCTCAATTTTTCGAAAAATCATTATTCCTATGGGCACTAATTTCAGACTTGGGTTCGAACTTTAAAAGCCATTTGGTCAGTCTCAATGGTACCAAACCAGCTGAAAAATTAGAAACGTGATAAGAATCATGGTCCGAAACGAAATCAGTCACAAAATCTGCATCAAGTTGTATTTTTCGAAAAATCATCATTCCTATGGGCAGTAATTTCAGACTTGGGTTAAAATGTGAGGTTGTGTTAAAATGTGAGCTTAAGTATGAGGTTGTGATACCGTGTTGCCAGCTCCAACCCTCTGAGCAAACATTAACGTATCATTTTTTATTTAAAGTGGTTTTTTTTTTCGTTTAGCTCTGGTGTATCCGTCAATTACCGGATACCAAGAACTATTAAGCTATGGTACTAAACGAGCAGAAATTTAAGATTTGTGAAAAAAAATCATGGTCTCAAACGAAATCAGTCGCAAAATCTGAATAAAAATGTATTTTTCGAAAAATCATTATTCCTATGGGCAAATATTTCAGACTTGGGTTCGAACTTCAAAAGCAATTTTTTTAGGCTCTATGGTACCAAACCGGCTGAAAAATTAAAATCGGGATAAGAATCATGGTCCAAAACGAAATAAGTCACAAAATCTGCATCAAGTTGTATTTTTATTCAAATCATCATTCCTAAGGGCACTCATTTCAGACTTGGGTTCGAACTTAAAAAGCAATTTTTTATGGCTCTTTGGTACTTAACGAGCAGAAATTTAAGATTTTTGAAAAAAAAATCATGGTCTCAAACGAAATCAGTCACAAAATCTGAATAAAAATGTATTTTTCGAAAAATCATTATTCCTATGGGCAAATATTTCAGACTTGGGTTCGAACTTCAAAAGCAATTTTTTTAGGCTCTATGGTACCAAACCGGCTGAAAAATTAAAATCGGGATAAGAATCATGGTCCAAAACGAAATCAGTCACAAAATCTGCATAAAGATGTATTTTTTTAAAAATCATCATTCCTATGGGCACTCATTTCAGACTTGGGTTCGAACTTCAAAAGCAATTTTTTTAGGATCTATGGTACCAAACGAGCAGAAATTTTAGAGTTGGAATTAAATCAAGGTGTTTAACGAAATCGATCACAAAATCTGCAAAAAGCTCAATTTTTCGAAAAATCATTTTTCTTATGGGCACTAATTTCAGACTTGGGTTCGAACTTTAAAAGCCATTTGGTCAGTCTCAATGGTACCAAAACGGCTGAAAAATAAGAAACGTGATAAGAGTTATTTGTTTTTGGGGTATTATGCCGTGTTGCGCTAACTCCTTCTTTAGCCAACGTTTCGGACAGCATTGCAGTGTCCATCATCAGGGCAGATGTGTTATTTGAGGTTGTGTTAAAATGTGAGCTTATGTATGAGGTTGTGATACCCTGTTGCCAGCTCCAACCCTCTGAGCTAACATTAACGTATCATTTTTATTTATTTTTTTATTTAAAGCGGTTTTCTTCGTTTAGCTCTGGTGTATCCGTCAATTACCGGATACCAAGAACTATTAAGCTTAGCTCCATCGTCTCTATTAATTTTTACGGGATTTTTATGAATTTCAATGGCCTCCGTAATCAGCCGTGCTCTATAATTTTTCGGTCTCCTCAGGATTTCAGGAACAAATCCAAAGTAATGCCCGGTGTCAATCAAATGCTCAATCAAGGCAATTGCCGATTTGTCAGGGTGGCCGAGTTTACAAGCTCTGAAGTATTCTGAAATCCTTTTGGAGATAGTCCGCTCTGTCTGGCCTACATAGACCTTGTCACATGCGGAACAGCTGAGTTTATACACTCCATCTGTTTCCAGAGGAAACTTAGTCTTTGCAGACCTCAGTAAGTCCTGTATCTTTGTTGTTGTTCCAAAGACAGTCTTGATATTTTCCTTTCTCAATAGCCTGGCAATTCTGTCTGTCACATTGTGCACATAAGGCAGGAAGGCACAGCCTTTCGACTCTTGTTCAATTCTGTCTTCGTTTGGTGCAGATTTGGCTCTTATGAAAATGAAATGAAAATCTTAAATCATATTTAACATGATAAGAATCTAGTCCAAAACGAAATCAGTCACAAAATCTGCATCATGTAGTATTTTTCGAAAAATCATCATTCCTATGGACACTAATTTCAGACTTTTCAGAGACAGAAAGCCATTTTGTCAGTCTCAATGATACCAAACCGGCTGAAAAATTAGAATCGGGATAAGAATCATGGTCCAAAACGAAATCAGTCACAAAATCTGCATCATTTTTCGAAAATTCATCATTCCTATGGGCACAAATTTCAGACTTGGGTTCGAACTTTAAAAGCAATATTTTTAGGCTCAGTGGTACCAAACGAGCAGAAATTTTAGAGTTGTGAATTAAATCATGGTGTTTAACGAAATCGATCACAAAATCTGCAAAAAGCTCAATTTTTCGAAAAATCATTATTCCTATGGGCACTAATTTCAGACTTGGGTTCGAACTTTAAAAGCCATTTGGTCAGTCTCAATGGTACCAAACCGGCTGAAAAATAAGAAACGTGATAAGAATCTAGTCCAAAACGAAATCAGTCACAAAATCTGCATCAAGTTGTATTTTTCGAAAAATCATCATTCCTATGGGCACAAATTTCAGACTTGGGTTCGAACTTTAAAAGCAATTTTTTTAGGCTCAGTGGTACCAAACGAGCAGAAATTTTAGAGTTGTGAATTAAATCATGGTCACAAACGAAATCAGTCACAAAATCTGAAGAAAAATGTGTTTTTCGAAAAATCATTATTCCTATGGGCAGTAATTTCAGACTTGGGTTCGAACTTTAAAAGCCATTTGGTCAGTCTCAATGGTACCAAACCAGCTGAAAAATTAGAATCCTGATAAGAATCATGGTCCAAATCGAAATCAGTCACAAAATCTGCATCAAGTTGTACTTTTCGAAAAATCATCATTCCTATGTGCACTAATTTTAAACTTGGGTTCGAACTTAAAAAAGCCATTTTGTCAGTCTCAATGGTACTAAACCGGCTGAAAAATTAGAAACGTGATAAGAATCATGGTCCAAAACGAAATCAGTCACAAAATCTTCATCAAGTTGTATTTTTCGAAAAATCATCATTCCTATGGGCACTAATTTCAGACCTGTGTTCGAACTTTAAAAGCAATTTTTGAGTCTTTATGGAACCAAACGAGCTGAAAGTTTTGAGTAGTGAATAAAATCATGGTCCAAAACGAAATCAGTCACAAAATCTGCATTAATTTGATTGTTCCGAAAAATCATTATTCCTATGGGCAGTAATTTAAGACTTGGGTTCGAACTTTAAAAGCAATTATTTTAGGCTCTATGTCACCAAACGAGCAGAAATTTTAGACAAGTGAATAAAAACATGGTCTCAAAGGAAATCAGTCACAAAATCTGCATCAAGTTGTATTCTTCGATAAATCTTTATTCCTATGGGCAGTAATTTCAGACTTGGGTTCGAACTTTAAAATCCATTTATTCAGGCTCTATGTCACCAAATCGGCTGAAAATATAGAATCCTGATTAGAATCATGGTCCAAAACGAAATCAGTCACAAAATCTGCATCAAGTTGTATTTTTCGAAAAATCATCATTCCTATGGGCAGTAATTTCAGACTTGGGTTCGAACTTTAAAATCCATTTATTCAGGCTCTATTTCACCAAATCGGCTGAAAGTATAAAATCATGATATGAATCATGGTCCAAAACGAAATCAGTCACAAAATCTGCATCAAGTTGTATTTTCCGAAAAATCATCATTCCTATGGACACTCATATCAGACTTGGGTTCGAACTTTAAAAGCAATTTTTTTAGGCTCTATGGTACTAAACGAGCAGAAATTTTAGAGTTGTGAATAAAATCATGGTCTCAAACGAAATCTGTCACAAAATCTGCATCAAGTTATATTTTTAGAAAAATCATTATTCCTATTTCTGACTTGGATTCGAACTTTAAAATCCATTTTCTCAGCTCTATATCACCAAACCGGCTGAAAATAGCGTTTCGAGTTTTTCATATAATTAACGTTTCTGCATAACAAATGTGTAGATATTATCTTAAAAAATAAAATATATATTTTTTGGTAGTTAAAAACTTAAAGAGTTGATGAGAAACTTGTTATAAGTTTTTAGAAATTGAATGATTCGCAGAAGCGACCAGTTCTCATGTAACAAAAGTCAACCGCACGGAGAGTAATCGATTTTTGCCTTCACGATAAATTAATAGGTCTTATTAATAAAACATCGATTTATGAATGTTTTATCGATTTGGTTTGAGAATATATAATGACGATACAAAGAATCTTCGTTATATTATATTAGGATTTTGATGAACACGTGCTCCGACATCATGATAATACATTTGTAATTTACTAAAAGTTTATCAGGAAACAAGTTATTTCATTTGTCAGGTCTGCTTAACCGTTTTTAACCGGCACTACCAATTATTTGAAGGGATTCCCAATAAATAAGCAATAGTAATTTTTCTCCGTGCGCGAACAAATGTGTCCCGACTTTGCACTGGTGCCGAAGGGATCAATAACGTTGGTTATAGAAATACCAGCAGAATTTACACCTGTGGCCTGTGCTCTGAAGATGAAGGGAATCTATCAAATGGACAGAATCAAGGATATTTTTAAAGTTTTGGGCTCTAGACCAGAGGTTGACGCTAAATTTAACAGTGGGGCGCAGTTTTGATTTTTACAGGGTCAGCAGTTGTGTACTATCTGCAGGCCTTGTACAGGGTCAGCAGTTATTTACTAGCTGCAGTATCAGCAGGACTTGTACAGGGTCAGCAGTTGTGTACTATCTGCAGTATCAGCAGGCCTTGTACAGGGTCAGCAGTTGTGTACTATCTTCAGTATCAGCAGGCCTTGTACAGAGTCATCAGTTGTGTACTATCTGAAGTGTCAGCATGTCTTGTACAGGGTCAGCAGTTGTGTACTATCTGCAGTATCAGCAGGCCTTGTACAGGGTCAGCAGTTATTTACTAGCTGCAGTATCAGCAGGCCTTGTACAGAGTCAGCAGTTGTGTACTATCTGAAGTGTCAGCATGTCTTGTACAGGGTCAGCAGTTGTGTACTATCTGCAGTATCAGCATGTCTTGTACAGGGTCAGCAGTTGTGTACTATCTGAAGTGTCAGCATGTCTTGTACAGGTTCAGCAGTTGTGTACTATCTGCAGTATCAGCAGGACTTTTACAGGGTCAGCAGTTGTGTACTGCTACTGAATTCAAGCATAATCACACTAGTAATAATTTAAACATAAATAACAATTAACTGTGGCATTTGATCATAAAATGATGACAGAGAGTATAAAATTAATTCAAACTCTGGAAGGAGATACAAGAACATAAAAAATATAACGAACAAGTATGAGTAGACTTAGGTAAAATTAATAATGATTTAGAAAATATGATACTTTAACCTTCTTGTACCTAGCTTCCGTGCAGTTAAATAGATCCGCTACATCTGCGTATATATTACTAACTTGATCTAATCTAGGTACAAGCGAGTGTTTGTAATTCTCAGTCCTGGAATTGTTACATTTAAAAACGATTTTACAACCAGTACCTCTAATGGGTACATGAAATTCAACGAGGTTAATTAAATTAAGGCTGCCTACACTACCATTTACAATTTAGATGTCAGAAAGTGGCTTAATTTCCACTTTCAAGATTTTAATTCATTTACTATCGAAAACAAAAGCGAAATTAAAATCAACGAACTTAATAATGGTCCTTAGGGAATACGGAAACTTCTTGTTGAACGCCTTACCAGACATTCTAACGATAGAAAATTTTAGAATGCAACAAGTACCTGGTCACTGAAAAATACATACTAGAAAGGTCTTCCGTGTTGTTTAGAAGTCCATTTGGATAAAATACTTAATGTTGGGTACCTATGATATGTTTCCTTGTAATATCTGCTAGTATATAGGTGTGTGTGTGTGTGTGTAATGTATGTATGAGTGTTTTTGTATGTGTGTGTCTGTATGTATGCGCATTGAACAGTTTAAATTATTGACATGATACCACGTTTGAATTTGGGCAGTGATTCCGAAAACATTTCAATGTTAGAGTTTAGACAAATATTATTTAGTGTATGAGCTCGGTTAGTTGGCGAAGTTGATGTTGCATTTTTTATAACTAAGCGCGTGAAATAGCACTGTATGTCGCCGTCTAGGGGTTATTCTAAGGATATAGAAATATACCATATCGGACGTTTTTAAGATGTACAATTCCGTAGTACATTATTTTGACGTTATCGGAAGGTTTAGCCAGCGTTAGCAATGCAAGAACCCGAAAATAATATTTTTACACCTTGATTACAAAACATCGATATTTCTCTACTTTCAATAAATATAACATGAAAGTACAGGGTTTTCCAATAAAAGGTGTTATTTTGAATAGCCCGCTATTTCGGTAGATGTTACTTTTGAAGCTCTCATTTTTTGACATTTGACAAGTAGAAACTACGTCATTGATAAAAATGGAACGATACATGCTTCAACAACGCATTGAAATTATTAAAATTCACTTAAGTGAATCAAATGCAAATCATTTTGAGTGATGAGGCCCATTTCCACATCGGTGGATTCGTCAACAAGCAAAATTGTCGCATCTGGGGATTGGAAAACCCAAAAGTTATTGTTGAAAAGCCTCTCTATCATCAACGTGTGACTGTTTGGTGCGGTTTATGGTCCAGCGGAGTCATTGGACCTTACTTTTTCGAAAATGAGGCTGGAGCAACAGTTACGGTGAATGGATTGCGCTATCGAGAGATGATTAATGATTTTTTATGCCCGAAATTGGATGGTATTGATCTGGAAAACGTTTAATTTCAACAAGACGGCGCTACGTGCCACACAAGCAACGAAACCATTGATCTTTTACGATTGAATATCAAAATAACACCTCTTATTGGAAAACCCTGTATTATACATAAATCTTCCGAAAAAAATTCTCTAAATGTTAGTGAAAACACTATCAAAATCTGTTGCGTAGTTTACAAGAACAAAGAGCAAAAACAGACAGACGCGGAAAGCGATTTTCTTTTATACTATTTAGAGAGAAAAAAAAATATCCTGCACATGTTTGCGCTCACAAAACTCGAAAAGTAGTCAACCGATATCTCTGAAAATTTCAGAGTTTGTTCTTATTAGTGACAGGAGTATTTAGAAAGTAATTTCAATGGTATAAAAAGTCGGGGACGCCCGAGGAATACTCGATATAATACGCAATATCTCTACACCGCAATGAGATATGGAGTTGAATTAAAGTAGATGTAATGTAGTATTTTAACAGTAACATTGTGGTATACAGTAGTGAATGGTGGAAGAAGTTGGAGACGTCCGATAAAGACATTATGAATTGAAATTAATGAAATTACTTGATTTAACCGACTTATCTTGCAGAAGAATCATTAGCGATTGTTACTTATATACAAATTATTTCAGTGGCTTAATGGATGCATTTCACTTAAGAGGAAGCTACAAGCCAAAAATGTGTATATTTTTGATATAATTTATATAGTAGGTGATAGGCATTAAAATCGCTTGACAAACAGAGTCTAGAAACGTTCGATTTCAAGCACAAAACTGGTTTTTATTTATTTTGTAAATAATTTTATAAGAAAGCAAAAAAGTTAATCAAGTGAAACTGTCACAGATAATCTTAGCTATTATACGGTTTTTTTTTAAGTTGCTTCCTTTACGCGTTCATACATTTCTATTGAGTAATTTTTTATTGAGTAATTTTTTATTGAGTATTTTTTTTATTTTATTTGTATTCTACTTAAGCGAAACGATAGTAAAATCTTCAATTTATCTAAAGCATATTTTTTGGTATTCATAATGTACACCAATTCGCTATAAAGATTAATCGAAATAGTGATTTGGCTTTAAGCTTCGCCTTAAGTAAGCTTATGTCGTTCCGATTATTCGTTCTGTGTTATTTTACAATTTATTAATTTAAAATAATAAATAGTATACTTGTGGCACGTTCCAGAGTGGAAGATACTCTCAGTATGGTGTAATACCACCATAATCCACCATCTCCCTGGTGTAAGACCACCATTCAGAATTGAAACATTGCATAGAATGACTTTAGCAGTGTTTGGTGATCAGATTTGAAAAGCCAGGTACTCCCCCATTTTCCTCTTCCCCATCTCATTTCCCTCCCGGTTGGGTGCCGTTCGGACTTTTTTGCGGTATTCACATAAAAAAGACAGACACAAAATGGGTTGTTTCCATAAGTCAATTTTTTTTTAAGTTTTCTTAACTGAGCGTGGTGAAGTTCAGTTTCAACTCCACCAATTTACATTTCGTCTGTCAGAAGATTCCAATCATTTCAAGATGGTAGCCGTGTTTAATAGTACATTTTTATTCCGCCAGAGCGCATCAAAATATACTGTTCACAGAAATACAAGTTTGTAATTAGGTACATAAATTTGAGGTAGATCTTACACGTGCATGTTATCGTAAGAGATGCATTAGTTAGAAATGTAAGACCATATTGGTCAGACTTTTAAATTACGAAACACGCCCACATTACATTTCTTGTGTTTTTCGTTATTCTGTGTACCTAGTAGAGATCGAACCGTATCCACGGAGAACTAAGCTATCGGAGTGGCCCGTGTTTACATCGTCTTATAGAGGGGGTGGAGGGAGAAAGGTGTCGCTTTATTGGCGCTAGGGATAAAACACAAAGGTGTACCTACCCACATTTATAAGTACTAAGAAGACTGTACGCCCGAAGTGCCGGTGCGAGCTGTTTTATTTTCGGGTGAAATTTAACAAATCTTTTAAAATAAAGAAAAAGCGCTTTCAAAATTTTCAGCAACCTGTCTAGGGCTTAGGAGTAGATTTAATTTTTTTGAATTACTGTTTTAATTCGACCGTTTCGAATTTTGTCTGTCTGTAAATTAAAACATACTTCTTCCTAACACCGTACGCAGGGACATTAGTAGCTTCGTTTATACTAAAAAATTAGAGTCCTTGTAGGACTTAGACCATGAAGCAGTGACCACCTGTTACTTATATCAGGGCGAGAAAGTGGTTGGTCACCTAAGTGCGTTCCGGTTCCGTTTAAATATGGTGGCCGTTATAATGATTCAGTAAAGATTCTTTTTCAAATGTGAAATCGTCGTGCTTATTTCTTCAATATTATGGTAGCTACTTGCCTAAAGATTTTAAAAAGAATTGTGATTGAGATAGTGACGTTTCTTTGAACAAATTGTATAATTCACAATTTGAAATTAAAAAAAAACATATACCAAAAATATACGGTTCGTATTTAAGTAGTTAGGTTTTTAGGTATCTGCTTACAAATCTTATGATTTCAGAGGACATGTTGGTTTTGATTTATTAAGTATGAGAAAATAAGAAAATTTTGAAAAAAATTGAATACGAAAATATAAATAAACACGAAGATTTCTTTTAAAGCTATCATTAAGGCTTGCTTGAATAAAAAATTGGATGCAGCAGATTTTCGAAAACGTAAACAAATTTAAAAAAAAAACAGAGTTAAAATGGATCTTCCCTATTAGAATTATTTCACCGGAGTCTCTAATGAATTCGCAAATGTAAACAACAAACTGTTGATTTCCCGAACACAAATAATTAAATAAAAAAATATTAATTTCCCAAAAAGGGCGCGCGGAACATTATATAGAGCTAGAATTCAGATAAGGAAATAAGGTTGTACTACTCAACTGGTAGGTACTGAACGAAACCTACGGACAGACATCACTAGGGTACCTTCGTAGAGCCTTCCTCAGTTAGCCGTAAGCAGCGACGGTGTTCGCTCGCGTAGTGTAGCGATAAACAAATAACCACACTTTTAATCTAGTTCGATAATCATTTTCAAAGTGCTACAATTAATACAAGTGATTTTTAGGTAGGTACCTATGCAAAATTGTGGTTGTTAAAAATAAGAATTGATTATTTAAAAAATATATATTTGCGGCCGTTTAAAATAAGAGTGTTCTATTTAATGATTCTTTTAAAATTTTTATTTGAATCCGTTTAAAATAAGAGTGTTCTATTTAATGATTATTTCAAAAAATATATTTGTGGCCATTTAAAATAAGAGTGTTCTATTTAATGATTATTTTAAAAAAAGAATTGCGGCTCTTCAAAAATAAGAGTTATATTTGATGAATATTTAAAAAAAACATTATTTGCGGCCGTTCAAAATAAGAGTGTTCTATTTAATGCTTTTAATTTTTTTTTATTTGTGACTTCAAAATAAAATTCTTCCATTATTTCAAAGTCATTTAAAAATGTATATTTGTGGCCGTTAATAAAAATACTTATTCCATTTTTAAACGTTCTTTTTTAAAATTTGGAACCGTTCAAAATAAGTGTGTGCTATTATTTATTGTTCTTTTTTTAAAAAAAAATTGTGTTCGTCAAAAAAGTAAGTGTATTCTTTTTTTTAAATTTGCGGTTGTTGAAAATAAGAGTGGCTTATTTTAATAGATCATTTTTATTGTGAGAGAAATTTGAGTGGAAATGATAATTATTAATCTATGCAGTTTGATATAAATTTTTCAGTGAAATTATTTATCACTTTAATAATAAAATCATGATAATTTTAATATATGCGGTCAAATTGATTTAAAAAATACATTTTACTGTTGGGAAGATCGTTATGGATAAGATTGTGAAATATTAATATAATTTTTTTAATTGACTACGGAAGAGTAAAAACCTAACTAATCATCACGCCGTTTCTCCGCAGGGGTAGGCAGAGAGGACGGACCGCCAAATAACTCGGTCTTGGCACATTCTACTTGCCTCATTCACATTCATACATCGTCTCAAACATGCACTTTTGTTTTTCTGACTCTTAACATAGCCCGTATATTTGGTTCACTTGATCGTGCCTTGTCTTTTTCCGAAGTCCCCGACTTTTTCTACAATTCATATTCACGTCATTTTTTATTAATTCATTCGTTCTACACGTCCAAACCATCTAAGTGTGCTTTTCGTAATCTTATTCTTATTACACTATTTGCAAATCTCTACATTTCTTTCATATGTTGTTTAATCGCACATACGCCTTAGGGAGTTCATTTCTACAGCATTCAGTCTTTTTTCATCCTTCCTCGAGTACCATATATCAGGGTAGGTACTAGTCCTCCATACAAATAGAACCCAATAAAACTCAGACCCAGCGGGACTACGGCACATCCAATTCAAGAAATGTGTTAGGTTAGGTTAGGTTGACTACGGCACATCCAATTCAAGAAATTTGTTAGGTTATGTTAGGTTAGGTTGACTACGCCACATCCAATTCAAGAAATTTGTTAGGTTAAGTTAGGTTACGGCACATCCAATTCAATAAATTTACTAGGTTTATGGAAGTGAGGTGTAGAAAACAGAAGGAGAAGGTAAAGGTTGAGATGTAACTGACTTTTCACATGTAGTCATTAAATATTATAGTCATTCAACTAACATATAGATTAGAAACACTAGATTTCAAGGTCAAAAACATATCCAACAAGCAACTACAATATTCAAAAATTTGGACAAAAAACTTATGGTACTGATCTCTACAACAAAATCCCACTATCATTCAAAACTCACGACCATTTTATAACATTTAAATCTGAAAATGAAAACCTGGATACAAAACATAGGGAGATCACAAATAGATAATATACTGACACCAAATACAGAAACTGAAACCTCTCAACTACACTAAAATACCGTGTAATATATTTAGATAAATTTACCATATTGTTTAATTGATAGCATACCTCAATACATTTATATGGAAACGTATAAAACTGAATACTGTGGTTTAAAGCCAATGAATCCATCTAGATTTTAATATTTTTACCATATTTTTAGGTTCTATAAATTTGGCACATTATAGCAAGCGATCACTAAAAACGTTTTTGCACACTGGCATGATATGCCAACAATCGTTCGAATTGTTAAGGCTGGCCGCATACAAACGTTTTCCGTATTCGATTTCCGAATTCGTTTTCCGTATTCGGAATTCCGTGAGACTAGCGCAAACGTTCGTTTTTCTTCATTCGGAATGTATAAACGTCAGTACCAGTGTTGCCAACAAGGGCGATATATCGCCATTTAGGCTACTCAGAGCGCCGAAAAAATCTAAAAGGCGTCGCTTGAAAAAACTGGTCGCCAATTAAGCTACTTCAAAAACATCAATTTTAAACATGTCCCGAAATTCTCTAGCCACCCCCCCCCCCCCCCCCCCCATGAAATTTATTTTTCTGGGGACAAATTTTATATTTTCTTGAAATTCTCTAGCCACCCTCCCCATGAATTTTTTTTTTATTTTCTGGGGACAAATTTTATTTTTTTGAAATTCTCTAGCCCCCCCCCCCTCCGAAATTTTTATTTTCACGTAAAAACATCAATTTTAAACATGTCTACTTTACGCTACCTTATGTATGAGAAACGGCGATATTAGGTCAAGATCCGTTGGCAACACTGAATTACGAACGGAAATTTTCGTACGTTTGCGTCGGCACAAACAAACTGTATGCAATAGCTGCGTTCCACATGACGTCATTAGGTTTTTTCCATTCGTTTTCTCCGAACGCGCCGGCTCGCATTCGGAACGTGCGTAAGGAATTTGTTCCGTTCGGAACTAAAACGAACGTGTGCGGCAGTTAATGTATTTTCTACTGATTCCGTGCATTCGGATGTCCGAATACGGAAAACGAATTCGGAAATCGAATACGAAAAACGTATGTATGCGGCCAGCCTAAAGAAAGACAAACATGCCCGCGTTACGAATAACCTGACAATATTTTAAAATCTCCTACTATGACCACAGTAAGCGCAAAATATTGCTGGTGTTGTAATGGAGGAATTAGCTAACCGAGGAGTTGAACACACTACGCCTATGAACACCAAACGCGATGTAAGCCAGTGACCAAATTACTGTGAGAAATATATATTTTTAATTTTAACTATACCCGCGACTTCCGATAAATAAACTTACCCAGTTAATTTATCATGGTTAATTTTTGGGATATTATGCAGTGTTGCGCTTTGTCCTTCTTTAGCCAACGTTTCGGAAAGCGTTAAAGTGTCCATCATCAGGGCATAATATGTGTAGATTGATGTATGATTGGTATTGCGCGCGTCAATTCTTTTACATAGTTCTAGGTATCCAGTACTTGACGGATACATCAAAACTAAACGCCGAAAACTACAAAAATTTTACTATTTATTACACTGAGATACCGTCCCTAAGAGGAACGACGAATTACCTACTAAAGGAAGAAGCTTAATAGTGTTGTTAGTATTTGGTACTCGGCGAATATACCAAAACAAACGGCCGAAAACCACATTAATTTAACATATTTTATTATACTGAAATATCGGCCCTAGTCTTCATATATAATCAACACATTTGTACTGATGATGAACATTTTAAAGCTATCCGAAACGTTAGACAAAGAAAAGTGTGTCGCAACACGGCATAATAAACCAAAAATTAATCAATTTTATAAGTTTGGACGTGAAAATTTGAAATCGTACCTGAAATTTGATGTTTTACAAAACTAAATCGCAAATATAACTGTGTCGATCTTAGTTCCATGTAAAGTTGTTTGAATTGGGATGTGAAGCACTCTCACTAAATGGGTCCCTTTCAAATGCAACATCTTTTGCTGAAATGTCCCACATTTGACCGCCAGAAAGAAGCGCATTTTTAATGTCTGGCTTTGATTTCAAAACCTTTACAAAATTAATAACTTTTAGTGACTTCACGGGTTATTTTATGCGAGTCGCAACTGTTCTCAACCCTCTAGATCCAGTAGGACTGTGGCATCCCTAATGGCGGTATGTGTTTGTGTTAGGCCAAAGGTAGTGGAGAAGGGTTGGAGAAGGAAAAAATTACCTTGCTATTCAGATCTGGTCAACAAACATGGCTAAAGCCGTTGAAGCTACGTTTTGAATCTGAACGGTCGTCTTTCACCAGGGCTTACTGAATGTATCTAACACTAAATTAAACAAATCAAATAAAATTTAGGTACTTGCGCACCCCGGGAAACTCTTTTACGGAGGCCGGTAACATAATATTATGTAAAATTTGTGAGGCGGGTATGGGTACCGTCGCCCCGGGAACCATTTATTGGATAACCAACATCTCTGCTATGGGTCGCTCCAAGTGGTTGCGTTGTTAGGTGAGGTGTGTTCAGGATGCGCTTGCCTACCAGCAGCTGCTCTTATACCTTTTCCTGCCCTCCACACAGCATCCCAAAAGATGACATAGGCCCAAGTGTAAGGTTAATTTAAAAAAAATTGCATTTGAAGTGCAAATTTATCACTTATAATTTTTATTATACATGATACCAATTTTATTAATAATAATCAAACACTCGGTCGGTGGCTGAGTTTGCATCGCGTCTGGTTCTCGGCCAGGCGTCGTGAGTTTGAATTTCTTGGCTGGCTAAGCCACAATAATATTCAATCTTTGAAAAAAATGATTAAATATTACAATTTGAGGTTTTAATCAAAGTAATTGCATTTAAAAAATATATTTTAAATTACAAATATTTTTTGATTGTTTTTTGACGCATTTTCATATTTAACTTTGTAAACTATTTTTTTATTTAAAATATGTCGATAGCTCTGAGGGAGACCTTTTGACCTCTCCAGACGGACATTTAAATTGCATTTAAAAAATATATTTTAAATTACAAATATTTTTTGATTGTTTTTTGACGCATTTTCATATTTAACTTTGTAAACTATTTCTTTATTTAAAATATGTCGATAGCTCTGAGGGAGACCTTTTGACCTCTCCAGACGGACTCTCTCGACCCATCGCCTTGCACCGCAGAAGGAGGGGTAGATTCATTCATCCGTCACTCCTAGACACACTGACCCCCAGATTCCTACTCATGCATTTTTCCTCCTCTTCATTTCCCTCAAAAGACCTCCACACAGCATCCCCAAAGATGATATTCTTTTCTCAAGGCGTCCTGTGTAAATAAAGATAATGGAAAAAAAAGAAATAGGTAAATCTGAGAAACCAAAAGCATGAAAAGGAACGATCATCATTTTTTCAAGCCAAAATGTTACACTTTTGTACGTCTAATTAGTCCGATTTGGCCTCCAACGCTCTAACACTGAACGACCGGAAACTAACAAATCCGGTCTAAGCGCACAGTTTATCGCGTTCCAATAGTGAAACACGTTTCAACGAGATATTATTATCTACGCAATAGCGCCTCTAATTGCTCTAGAACGAAAATCAGTGTCGATAAAGAACAAGTCACGGTAGATCCCGAATAAATATGAAAAAACGGTACCCAAATAGAACAAGTCCCGGTAGATCCCGAATCAATATGAAAAAACGGTACCGAAATAGAACAAGTCCCGGTGGATCCCGAATCAATTTAAAAAATCAGCTTCGAAATAGAACAAGTCCCGGTAGATCCCAATAATCGAATTAATATGAAAAACGATCCGTAAGCGTACATAACCATATTGCAGTCGATGTCAACTGTCAAATTAACATTAATAGTTGTCATGCTAGCTCTTATTGACTTATCATCGATATTGTTAGAGCATTGGGAAGAGTTAGAGATCATTTGGAGGTCAAAAAGCGAAACCTATTTTTTCGCTTCATGTCTCATCTAATTATAATACATCAATGGGAAAAAAACATTTTATAAACTAGGTCAAAAAAAAAAGTTCAGACGATGATATCGCGAAATATAATCGTCCAATGAAATTGAGAAACTTTAAAACAGCTTTTTCAAAGTCTAAATAAAAAGTTCTTCAAATAGATCTACTGAATTCTATACATTATTTATTTACATGGCGTACATCAAATTTCGTATTGAATTCCAACCACCGCTGCGATGTGTGATTTCTGTTCTTTATAAACATAATTAGCAACAACTTAGCACTGTGATGGCAAAACACAGTATATTTTCTGGAGTAACAGGTGATGGAAATGATATATTAGATAATCCTTCTCGTTCCCTAAATGATGTCTCTTTCATACTAGACGTAAGGAACACTGTCATTACTTTAAATTTGAAACGAACGCACGTCGAAAATTTGTGTGTTTTAATTGGAATATGAATGCAAATGACAATATCTAAATATTACACGTTATAACTCAAAAAGTCACAGTGAAAATCATTCAGAAAGCTCCTGTAACAACTAGCAATGACGAAATCTTTAACAAAATTAACATCATGTCACTTAAAACAATTCTATTCCAAAACAATACTCCTTTATATTCACAAGAAATAACAACTAATATTGGAAACACTAAATTTCAAGGTCAAAAACATGTCCAACAAGCTACCTCAATACAGTTTTAGTCCTTGGGAGGTTAATTTTTATGAGGGAAAACGTGATTTATGTATAGTGAGATGAAATAAATAAACTACACATACTACATTTGGGCAAAATAATTTCCTGTACTAAACTGTACAACAAAGGGATGAAAAATCTTCTGGATACATTCAATAATACCCCTTCTAATATAACACATTTAAATAAATTAATAGCAGCCACATCATTATTAAAAAATTAAGATAACATTATAAATGTGGGGAAAACAGACTTCAAAATTCCCCCACAGAATATGAAATCAATTGTCACAATTATTTTATCAGTATATGGTTTTACCAGTAATAAATCATTTTAAATTGGTAGAGGATTAAATAGAATCATATAAATCAGTCGTCTAAACGTGGTTATAACCACAGTTTGAAAATGGCCTTGAAAGCCGCTGTAACAATAACAAAAACAAAAAATACTTGCAGAACTTAATATCATTAAATTTGATTTACATTAAATAAAAAAAAAAATAAATGGACACAAAAATAACAAAACAATAAATAATATAATCTAATATATTAATCACGTATTTATTTACGTTCGTCCGCTTTTCTATTCAATATAATAAGGTTATTGCTAAAAATGTCTATATTCTGAAATTTTGTGTATCTAATACTGCGCGCACACTTAGAAAAATGAGTATTGCTAATTTATTAAGAATCTCTTAAAATTTTTGGCAATCCAGATAAAAACGGAATTGCAAGTCGTTTCCTGATAAACTTTCAGTAAATTCCTAATAAATTGCAACACCTTTTTTTTTTGTTTTTTAAGAAAGACAAACATTCCCGGGTTACGAATAACCACAGCAAGCGTAAATGTGGTTTCTGTTGTGATTGAGGACTTAGTCAGCCGAGGAATTGAACACACAACGCCTGGGTGGGACTGGTCTACCTGTTCATGCACTTGCTTTTGCCTTGATAATTTATACTGACGAAATGCTCAAATAAATAATTAGAAAAATAATAAGATATTAATATTTTTGAAAATTTTTAACAGGAAACCTATTAATTCTTTCGTTAAGGGGCTGCAATCCTGTTTTTAACCGGATTAACCACGATTTAAAGAGATTCTTTATAAATAAACAATATTTATTTTTCTCCGTGCGTATATGAGGAAATGTGATTTTTTTATAATGTTCGTTCTACATGTGGGTAAATGAAATAAATTGGTTTGTCGTGTTGATCTTGATGAAATTTGAATTTTTATTAAATTGGTAAGCCATGGCGAGTCCAGGCCATTATTATTTTTTTAAGTAATACATAATTAAAAATTAAACCTCATGTATGAAGGAAATTGAAGTAACACGTAATTAAATTGTGAAAATTATACTGAAAGTTCCTGTAAGAACTAGTACTGACGAAATCTTCACCAATCTTAACATCATGTCAATTAAACAACTATATTCTAAAACTATACTCATTTACATTCATGTACAAAACAAGTACAAAACCCAAGAAATAAAAACAAACACGTACAATAGAAACACTAGATCCTATGGTCAAAAACTTATCCAACAAATAACTACTTATACAACTTTTGGGCAAAAAAGCTTCTTATATCATTGTATTAAACTCTACAATAAAATACCACTCTCACTCAAAAACCTAAAAATTATAACATTTAAATCTCAAATAAAAAGCTGGCTACTTAATAATAATATAGGGAGATCTGAAATAGAAAATATACTGATATCAAACACAGACTAAAACAGAATCTACTAAACTGAACTATGCAAAAAAATACTATCTTACTTATTTTAAAAATATATTTAAAAAAAATTAAACTACATGATACATGTTTATAATTAAATTCATATGTTACTTTGTTGTAATATTAATTTCTTATAATTAAGTTATAATATGTAAATTAAATCCTCAGCACGGGAGATCCCAGTGAGGGTATCATTATCTCTATATGTTACTAAGAAAAGAAGACAATAAACCATTATAATTATAATTGATTCAGTGTAATTTGATAAGTGTATTTTTTGTTTATAATTTACCAGTTGACTTGTATCCGGTATGTACTTTACGTTTGGTAGGGAATAAAGTTTTGAGGTTGTTAATTGTATTTTTCCTGAAAGCTGGGTGCATTTTTTAAGGTGATCCTCAATTTTTTCTACGGTTCACTTTACTTTACCACACTTTATCATTTACTTCATGTCTTCCTTTATCTCACTTCATGTAGTATCAGGAAATCCACATTGCTTCTGGTAAAAAACTACATTATATGGATTCCGTATCTCATTCTATTGCAGTGATAATTCGTTAAGTCTTCGTCGGGTGTCCCCGACTGTTCAAACCACTCCTTAAACACTCCTGACAATAATAAGAACAAATTTTCTGCGAAATCAGTCCTGTTGTTTTTGAGTCTATATGGAACATACAAAGAAACTTTCAATGTCTAATTAAATTGAACAAAGTGTATTTTCTTAAGTAACGTGTGACGTGGAAGAGATATTAGATAATCCTTCTCGTTCCCTCAATGACGTCCCTTTCATACTAGCCATCAGGCGCACTGTCGTTACTTTTAATTTAAAACGAACGTATATCGTTTCAACTTCTTGCGTTTTTAATTTGAAGCCAAAATAACCAACCAAACTGAATGAAAAACTAAATCTTAATAATTTTCCGTAAGTGGCAATTTCTTCACCACAAATATATATATATATACATAATATAATAATGTCTTTATTACTATTTTAGATAAGTGTAAGTTACCTACATTTACATCTCATTAAACAAACACGTAAAACAAATATATTTTTTACTTGCACTCACTGCATTGTACTTACTATAACACGGAACACCTATCATATTATTAATTCCTTATAAATAACTAAAATAATGTACTGTGCACTTCTCTTTCAAACACAAGTTAACGTTTCCATTGAAGAGTAGTATTCTAATCTCACAATTTAAATACTGTCTAATTCAGTATTTTATTTAATAAATGTCATTAATTTGAATCTCACTTTTCTTTTCGTGAATAAATGAAAATCTTGGAAGTAGAAATTAACCAAATTTCCGACATCTGATTGAGCTGAAACTCGGCAGATATACTCAATGTAGATGACCATGCATTTTGTAAACTTTTGGTGGCAATCACGTACCCACACGCAAACTTATACGCATTTCTGTGAAATTCGATGACATTTTTGCAGTTAATATTAAATTTGATTTGGCTCGGTAAGTAGAGTTGTCGACTAGTTTCTAAGAAGGTAGGTACAATCCCCAGTCAAATTTTAATTTTTTAATTTTTAAAAGACATTGATGTATAATAGTCAAAATGATGGCTTGGGTGTATAAAACGAATTAACGGAGATTTGAGTGGCAGGAGAATATATGAATGTGAAAGAGTCCAGCCTTGTTAAGAGTCAGAAATATACAAGTTTATGAATGTGGATGAGGCAAGGAGTGTGTGCTAACGCCGAGTTGATTGACGGTCCGTCTATTCTGCCTATTCCTAACCATGACAGTACGGGAGACATCGATTTCCACGAGACCATATAAACTCTTCCCAAAAGCTATCAAATTAGCCTGAGAGGTTAAGGTATTTAGCGAATTTAAATTATACATATAAATTATAACATGACAGACAGCATATCATATTGACAAAAGTAAATATGAGACGATATTATAATTAATCTGAATGAAGAAAGAGTGTGCAGAGATAGAGTTGTGCGACGGCACATCCCTACCGGGAAACGATGTGGTGTTTAACCTGTTTTAGGCACAATATTTGTCTTGAGGCCGTTAATCTATTTCTTACTTCATTAGATCATCAATCGTAAGTCGGATGGATTCATGATGTCTTTTTCTGGAACTTGGCAGCTAATTAAAGTATGACTCAAGTGAACGCTTGACTGGAAGAAAAGTGTCACAATTCAAAAAATACCCCCTTCGAGACACAACTGGGCTTTTACATAGATTATATTATATTCTTATAAAATATACCTAGTGAGCTATCGAAAAATAATACACAAAGTTTTTAAAGCATGAAATAACGTTAAACTAAATCTGAAACAATATTATTAAAACATGTATAACAATAACATAACATAATATAGAATCTAGAACAATACTAAATATAAGACAAATCACTAAAACTATATTACCAACGCTACTATAATTTGTAGGATTCAACAAAGTGCTGGTATAGATTACGCTTAATTCTATTGATGGAGTCAAGTCAATATAATATCAATAATACCCCCAAATTTGTTGCACAGATTATGCATCCTATTGGTTAGTGAGTATGTCTGATGGTTGGTTGTGTATGTATTGCAGAAGAATGTTACATTTTGTCTTGCTCCTTTACTAAAAGAAACATTTTTTTCAAATTTAGATATTACACTCTCTGTCCAGAAAAGTGTCACCTTTGTGAAGTAACGTAAAAAAATTGAAAACTCAACGACAGTACGTAAACATGCCATATCTCCCTTTGTTTCTGCTTTCTATGGTTTGACATAATTTTAGATCTGCGATTGATAATCTGATCTGAAGAAGAATGTTACATTTTGTCTTGTGTTCCTAGTTAGCACATGGAATTTAATAGTGGTGACGATGGCAGGGCTGTCAATTAAGCTGTCTTCCATTTAGATTTTGCACCTGACTTTTTGTGCTGACGGCAGGTAGGTACTATAAAATTTTAGTTAAAGTTAGCCATCTTGTAAGAGTAAAGCTTGCTTGAATAGTGGATTCTTCAGATATTCGAACTTAATTGAAGACATTTTTAATAAATTAGCAATTCTCATAAAATTGTAACTGATTTGTCAAGAATTCAGATTATCCCGTGTTTTTCACAGATCAAAAATACTAGCCCTGCGTGAAATCTGCTTCAAAGATTTTCAATAAATTTGGAATTTTAATATCTCGTAATTTTTCACGGGTTTGCACGAGTGAAGTAAATAATATCGATCGACTTTTAGCTCACGCTGATTCTCCATTGTTTTGTCTTTTGTTCTCCTTTACCGGGAAGTTAATAAGTATGATTCATTGTTAGAGAGAAAAGTACATATCACGCTGTGTGGATTCAGCGGGAGGTATCTATGATTGAAAAGCTTTAATTAAATCATTAGAGATGTTGATTAATTCAATAATGATCGTGGCTCTTGAATTGTTTTTCGAATTATACGAAATGGACGCACACGTCAGTGAAATCCAACACCATTAGCTTCCGTAAATATTAAACGTTAATCGGAAGATGTTTTGCCTGCGAAATAATGTATTTATTATTCATTTTTAAATCAACACATGAATTTCATATAATACTAAAAATGCAAGCAATTGTAGATTTCTTTCTTTTGCGTTAAATGGACAGAATTATACAAACAAAAATACAACCAATTGTAGATTTCTTTCTTTCGTGTTAAATGGACAGAATTATACAAACAAAAATACAACCTTTTGTAGATTTCTTTCTTTTGTGTTAAATGGAGAGAATTATACAAACAAATATAGATTTCTTTCTTTTATATTAAATGGAAATAATTATACGAACAAAAATACAACTAACTGTGGATTTCTTTCTTTTTTGTTAAATGAACAAAATTATACAAACAAAAATACAACCTTTTGTAGATTTCTTTCTTTTGTGTTAAATGGACAGAATTAAACAAACAATTATAGATTTCTTTCTTTTGTGTTTAATGGACAGAATTATACGAACAAAAATACAACCAACTGTGGATTTTTTCCTTTCGTGTTAAATGGACATAATTATACAAACTAAAATACAACCTTTTGTAGATTTCTTTCTTTTTTGTTAAATGAACAGAATTATATGAACAAAAATACAACCAATTGTAGATTTCTTTCTTTTGCGTTAAATTAACAGAATTATACTCTCAAATAAATCAACCCGTAATAAACTAACCTTTTTTTACCATTTTACTTTGTTTGGTTTGTCTGAGATTGAACTTCCTACCCAGGAACTAGAGTCAACAACTCTACCAAAAGAACCAAATTCCAATCAAATAAGATCGACATTTATTTCGTATATTGACTGCCGTAATGTCATACGATTTCATAGAAGTGCAAATTGTCCATCTGTGTGTACGTGATTTGCCACCAAGGGTTGATAGAATATATTTTCATCGACCACGAGTTTATCTGTCGAGTTTCAACTCGATCTAATGTCGAGAAGTGGGTTAATTTCCGCTTATAAGATTATTTAAAATGATAATATTATATTAATAAGATAGATAAGATGGATGATCACAACAGAAAGGTTACATGAGATATGTCTGAAAAAACACTATTTTATGTATATATTTTTTTTAATATTTATACAGTTCTCTATTTGGGAGGCGGGTTTGGTACCGCCGCCCCGGTGACCATGTGTTGGATAACCAACAACTCTGCCATGGGTCACCTCAAGTGTTTCAACCTGCCTGATCGGGAGACGCAATTTGAACTCTCCAACTTGTCTTTCGACCCATCGGGTCATCGCAGTAAACAGGGATATATTCATATGTCCGTCATTCCTGGAAACATTGATCCCTAGATTCCAACGCAACCTTCATACCTTTTACCTTCCCTGAACTTCCTCTCCTTCCTTTCCTTAAAAAAACCCCCACACAGCATTACAAAAGATGATTTTTATCAGGGCCTCCTTAGTGTGATTACTGTAATAATAATCATGTTATTTGGTAGTATTATTACACCAGCGTCTGAACGGTTTCGGTCCTCTGATTAGTCAAATTCAAATCGTGTGTTTCGGTTAAATTCCGCATAGCCTGCCCTGATGGCCGACAGAGCGCACCTCTGGCGGCGTAAGAACGAACCAAATAACTGGTGCGAATTTTTAAATATGGAGCTAATAATACACTTAATTAATGCAAAATTACTTGACCATTAAAAAGCGTTTAATAAGAAAATTTCTTCTGGAAGCTTATCACTTTGTGATGGCATTATTTATTTTATTAAAACACAAATAACTTTGTTTACATCACTTTATTATATTCAACTTCTACATGTTTAATGAACGAAGTTCACCTCATCTGAAGGAAGTATACACTGAAGTAAAAAATTAAATATAGATTACAATTGGAAAGAAGAAGTGGAAGGATGGGGGAGGGGTAAGAGTGGGCGGAGTTTATCAGAATTAGGAATTACAATATCGTTAGACGGGAAAGACCAGTTGAGTGGGAAAACATTTAAAACAGGGTTAAATTGAACATGCTTTTATTCATAAACTCCTTCCTGTTCAGCATTTTAACAATATATACTCACCCTATCTCTGTGAATGACCTAATATCTACCTTTTAAATGTAACTGTTGTTAGTATCAATTAAACTGGGCGAAGCCCAACAAAGTGCCGCCCCATTATTATTACATAGTGTTCGAACAATAATTTTGTTTAAAGTTTGTTTTGTGCTGATCCACTTTGAATAGGAAAGAAAAGCGTATGGAGCGCGCAGGCACATTAAATTGAATCGTATTGAGCAACTCTGGACATTGAATAATAATGTTTGAACTAATTTATACAGTAATAATGCATCTATGTTATGTTTTCGTATACTCTGTGACTCTAAATAATTATTAAATCTAAAAATATTTCAATCATTACTTGTTTAGAATTGCTCCGATTTTTTTAATGTGAGATTTATAAAATGGATACCAAAGAACTGATAAATCTCCAGATGACTTCGTACGCAAAGTAAAACTGATAATATTGCAATTGTTTATATGAAAACATCTGCCTACAACGATTTAATATGTGGCATTTTAAATTTGCCACCAAAACGTCATATTATTTTTTATTCGTGAATACGGCGGCGTTAACGTCACGTCGGGCAACTTTGGTGACAGCAATTTAACTAGACACTGGCGTTTTCTATGTCATACTGACTTTATAGCAGGTTGTAACTGTTTCGGAATGTCCGGTTTTCGTTGGGTTTTTTAATCAATAATCATGAGAATATCTTGGCTTAATAATTGATAGAAATTTAAAATGGAACAATCACGTTACTGTATTAACAAACTTAAATAAGAAACTAAGAAATATATTAGACATAGTTACATTAAAAACTGTATACTATGCCCTTGTTCAATCAATGCATTCATAATGTTGTACGTTGGGGTTCTTATCACAAGACTACCCTAGAGCCTTTAAATACTACACAAAAGTTAATTTTAAAAATAATTTATATTTTTTTGTATTCGTCACAGTTATTATATAGTGAAAGTAAACTTGTGTCCATAATGCATTTGTACATAATACAGGCTCTCTGTAAATTTTCCAACAATATATATCACTGTATCGACTAAGAATACAAGACAAAATATAACATTCTTCTGCAATAAATAGACGACCAACTATCAGACACACTCACTGACCAATAGGATGCATGATCTGGGCAACAAGTATGGGGGTGCTTTTGATTTATTTATTGACTCCATTTATAGAATTAAGCATAATCTATACCAACACTTTGTCGAATCCTACAAATTAGAGTAGCGTTGGTAAATTAGTTTTAATGATTTGACTAATATGTAGTGTTGTTGAAATTTCTTTTTTACTTTATGTTACTCTTACGTTTTACTAACATTGCTTTATAGTTAGTTTTTTTTTAGTTCTTTTTTAAAAATTGTTTCCTAATATTTTCTCACTATACTTGTAATCACAATTTTGCAATTGTGTATTTTGACCTACTTTAGAATACTGTCGGTATCTCCTGTATAATACAGATATTCTCCTATGTACACTGCACCATGTATCACTTTTATGCAAAAGCCTTTTTAGGCGTATATATAAATAAATAAAAGATCGCAACAAGTGCGAAACCCTAGATTGGGTTCTTCTTTAATGTATCAGTCGGTGAATACCAGAAAATTCTTTGGACACAAGAGTTTTTACTATAAACCTCCGTTTTATAATATGCTCGGTGAAAAAAAAAACAAAACTATAGGTTCGTTGAATCTATTCAAGAAAATGGTAAAAAATTCCATACTTGTTGAGTGTGGTGATGTTTGTTGGATTGCCCATGTCGTGGCTTCTGTCATGAAACACCTAATGAGCCCCATATTCGATGTGATCCATCTGTGCATGTGTTATGTAAATTACTTATTTGATTGAATATAATTGTAAAGTTTCTCATCTCGAAACAGAAACTCCCTAGTAAGATGACCAACGGAGGAAAAAAAATATGATACATAAATTACACATTTTTAGAACGATAATCAAAACCATAAAAATAAACCTTAAATCTTCAAACTTATTTTAACGGTGTTCATAGTTTGTGGAAATAATCCATTATTATATTGATTTCTATTTGAGATAGATGCAATACAGTATCATTTTGAATGTAATTCTCTTTGTCAGTGATATCTCTTGGGAAGAGCGATTTGTTTTGTGATTCCGACTTAGCAGAAATCAATATTTTAGGAAATATTCTGTATTCTTAGTAATACTTGTAGGTGTTATAATCAATTTAGGAAGTAATGGATATCACTTAAGAATATTATTGTTGTAAATCCATTTTGGCAGAATTACGATATACATTGGTGTAGTTTTCAGTGGAATATAATCTTTAATGACCAACAGCACAATCTTTTTTAAATCGATGGCTTAGATTAAAATATTGTAAGTCAAAATGAATTTAAGAGTTAGCTAAACTTGGTACATTCAATTTTGTGTTGTAAAAATAAATTTTAAGTTCTATATTATAGTATCTGCCCCCAACCGTCTTATGAGGCTGAATGTATTGGAGAGGGGATGGAGGTGGAGAAGAGGAAGGTGGGGAAGTACTTAGCTATTCAGATGGTCACAAAACACGGCTGAAGCCACTTCAAGCAACAGTAGTACTGAAAGTATCTTCCACGGTGGAACGAATAAAAAAAAACATATATCTTTTTATATGAGTATATTGAGAAATTACAAGAATTAATCAAATTAAATTTACTTGCGCACGCCGGGAATTGAACCTGCGACCTCTGGCTTTTCGTAAAACCTTACCACTCGACCATGAAGGATGACATGCACCTAAATTTACCGTGAAGATAAATAATACAATTTTTGAGGATATACATTATCTGTGCTTATAAAAATATTTCCTACTAGATTTACAATATATTATGATACGTTTATATCTTTGGGACGGTAGGTTAAGGAGATACAACATTTTAACCAATACAAATATAGGTAATCCTTGGAATTTTTTTTTTAAATTTTTTTTTTATTTATTGTCAATTTTTTTGATACATATAGGTACATATATAATTATACAAAATATATGGCAGTAACAAAAAAATCCCACAAAGGCGAAGCCAGTGCGTGGGCATTATAAGGTGAAAATCAAAACAGTGGTGGTTATATTATCTATGGTTTAAATGAAAAAAGAGATATGAATAAAGAAAAAAAATAAATCATATAGTACATTTGGTTATTTTAATAAAAAAAAACAGTTTAAAAGAAGTTAAACTTTTTTTTTAAATTTAGATTGTGACATATTATCATATATAGGTATCATATTCGTATAACTTATAGAAAAAATTCTCTCACTTCCAGATACTTTTTTACCCAGCTTTTGACATTTATTTTATACGAGTTTAGGTTTTGGCACATCTTGATGGAACTCGGCAAGGAATTAAACAATTTTGGGCCAATATAGTTAATGTGTCTTTGGGCTAGCTTAGTTTTGCAGTGAGGCACTGTGTACACGCATATGTTATGTCTCTGGCTAGAACGATTTGGTACCTTTAATACTTAATTAATTTTCGATAAGCATTGGAGATACAATATTTGAACGCTAATCCATCGGAATACAAGTAATGTTTATGTAAATAAATAAAAAAAAACAGAAGCGCTAAGATCATTGTGAATTGTGTGGTTCTGGTTCCCCATTAAGAATAAAATGATGTTTTCCGTAGATGAGTGGTTACGATCCTTGGCTACGAATGCGGTGTATGGTTCAAATCCCGGCGTGTGCATGTAAATTTTATTCGATTATTTTGTGTTATTTCACAATTCATTATAGCAATATTATTGCGTCATTGATTCTTTCGGGACCGGTGCATAGTTGGACAACACGCCAAACGCACGCCCAACATATGTAGACGGTTAAAATTCGTCACACGAGAATGGATCGTTTCCACGAATCGTTCTTAAGTTCACCAGCTTGGCAGTGAAACGATTTATCAGCTTCAGTGTTTCCTCCGTCCTGTAGGATATGATATCCATGTTGTAACATGGATATCTTCAAGACCCATGTTTATTCTTTCCTCTTCTCAAAAAGCCTCGCCACATAGCAACCCTATGATGACAAGTGGAATTAATAAAAATATATATTTATACATGTATGATTTTTTTCAAACAGTCGCTTAGGGCCTAAAATCATCTGATAAATGTCTTTTAAAATGCGTCAAGGCGTAGTAGGGTGTATCGATTTTTATTTTTTTTTTGTTTTCAAATTCCAAGTTGAAAAAAAGTTGCTACTAGGTACCACAACTTACCACAAAAAATTTTGGATTTTTAAAAAAATGTTTAGATCTCCCGCACAATGCCTACGACATGTTACAACCTTTTATACTTTTGTAATAAACAACAGTTATAGAAAATAACATTAGTTACTTTCAACACCTTTCTCATACAATTTACACCGTCCAACTATCCTTTTTCTTGTATAAAACATATTATATATATAGTATATATGTGGTATATATTTTTACTATATGTACATATGAATTATGTATTATATATTGTCTCATTTTATGCCTTCTGTAAGAAAAGTACAATTAATTCCGGTGGTTTAAACTTTAAACTTTAAAAAAACATGGTTCATATATGTACACAAAATTACAACAGTTCATCGAAATTAACAAACTTTAGGGCTTGTGCGGGAGACCTAAAATCCATTTTTTTATAAATGAAAATCGTTTCTTATTTATTTTTATGCCCTAATATTACTGTTTTTTTACCTTGGAATAAACACAAAAGTTACGATTTAATTTTTTTAAATTTTAAAAAAATTTGATATTTTTTGAAAAAAATTAAAACTTTGGGCCTTGTGCGGGAGACCTAAACATTTTTTTAAAAATCCAAAATTTTTTGTGGTAAGTTGTGGTACCTAGTAGCATTTTTTTTTCAACTTGGAATTTGAAAACAAAAAAAAAATAAAAATCGATACACCCTAAGGCGTAGTTCCGCTCCAAAACGCTCAGATCGAAAATAAACTTGTAATTTTGTGATGTAGATTCACCAATTTCCCGCTTGTACTATGAGTTTCCCGATACCGTGTATTTATATACTATTGGCAGATAAAAACATGCTGTCGAGGCATGAAAACTTCAACGGTTCTTTTTGAAAATAACAGATGGCGCCACTTCCGTTTGAAAAAATCTTAAACTGTACAGTAATTAAGATAATAATACTACAGAGTTTTCCAATAAGAGGTGTTGTTTTGAATAGCCCGCTATTTCGGTAGATTCGGTACTTTTGAAGCTGTCATTTTTGACATTTGACAAGTAAAAACTACCCCATTAATAAAAATGGAACAATACACGATTCAACAACGCATTGAAATTATTAAAATTCACTTGAGTGAATCAAATGCAAATCATCTTGAGTGATGAGGCCCATTTCCACCTCGGTGGCTTCGTCAACAAGCAAAATTGTCGCATCTGGGGCTCGGAAAACCCAAGAGTTATTGTTAAAAAGCCTCTCTATCCTGAACGTGTGACTGTTTGGTTCGGCTTATAGTCCGGCGGAGTCATTGGACCTTAATTTTTCGAAAATGAGGCTGGAGCAACAGTTACGGTGAACGGATTGAGCTATTGAGAGATGATTAATGATTTTTTATGGCCGGAATTGGATGGTATTGATCTGGACAACGTTTACTTTCAACAAGGCGGCGCTACGTGCCACACAATCAACGAAACCATTGATCTTTTACGATTGAATATCAAAATAACACCTCTTATTGGAAAACCCTGTATCAGATTATGTGTATATCAGGCCGACTTAATTCAGTATCCTGTGTCGTGTTGGTTTGTCTCAAAGATATTAGAAGAACGAGATGTGCTATGCGCAGTTCGTACTGAGTGGAATTGTTTTGCCGAGTGTCGCCGGTTTTGTTCACCAATACTACTGCACACCTTCGCTTGCGCTAAGGTATCCGCACTAATACATAGAACAGATTTCTGTGCGTACACGTCCCGATACCGTTCAAAGTACCCTAATTAGGTAGTACTCCGGCTACGGTCCGGCGGCCAACATAGCATATCTCGTTCTTCTAATATCTTTGGTTTGTCTCCTCTTTGAATATTGTTCATGGGACGATTTCTATAAAAGGCTTTTCCAATACATTATTATAAGTAAATGTGTTTCAGAAATAACGAAAGTGGAAATGCGAGAACAAATGACAGCCTTAAAGAAAATAAATTGCCCGTGAAGAATCGATTGCGCGTTCTTTCACTATGTTATTTTAATTCCTCCCATTATCCGGCAAATTGCCTCACCACTTTAACTGGGAACAGGGGTGACCAAATTTTACATTCATATAAAAGTCAATTAAATGCCATATATTTAATTTATAAAAACATACGTGTTTAACTAAATATGTCCGGAATCTTGCCACCATAATGGATGTTGTATTATAGTCGACACATTCGAGCAGGAGGTTGAGAGAAGAGAAGGTTAAGTTGGTTCTTTGGAAAGAACATGGAAAGTTTTGGGATTTCTTAGTAGACGGTTTTCAATTTGGGAGGCGTGGCAAGGCTAGGCGATGGGTCAAGATTCCAGATGAAGAGGTCAAAGGGTCTCCCCAAACCAGACTCCCCCAAATCAGGTACACCTCCAGATGATCAGTCCATCTGATTATTCCACAATTATTATTTGTCAGCAATCATGTCAGAATCAAAATACAGGAGGCACTGATGGAAATAATTTCCTAACTCGGGATGCTGTGCTGAGAGTCTTTTTAAAAGAATGAAGGAGATCAAGTTCTCAGAAGGTAAAAAGTATGAGGGTTGGGCAAGGACATATGAATATATCTCTTCCACTGCGACGCAAGGCGACGGGTCGAGAGACCAGATGAACCGGGCACTCCTGCTAAATCACCAAACGTGGCGAACTACTTGAGGTGACCTATGGCAGATTTGTTGGTTAAAATTTGATCCTAGTGTCCCAAATTGAAAACATGTAATTTGATCCTAGTGTCCCAAATTGAAAATATATAATTTAATCCTAGTGTCCCAAATCGAAAACATGTAATTTGATCCTAGTGTCCCAAATTGAAAACATGTAATTTGATCCTAGTGTCCCAAATTGAAAACATGTAATTTGATCCTAGTATCCCAAATTGAAAGCATGTAATTTGATCCTAGTGTCCCAAATTGAAATTATATAATTCGATCCTAGTTTCCCAAATTGAAAACATGTAATTTGATCCTAGTGTCCCAAATTGAAAATATATAATTTAATCCTAGTGTCCCAAATCGAAAACATGTAATTTGATCCTAGTGTCCCAAATTGAAAACATGTAATTTGATCCTAGTGTCCCAGATTGAAAATATGTAATTTGATCCTAGTGTCCCAAATTGAAAAAATGCAATTTGATCCTAGTGTCCCAAATTGAAAACATGTAATTTTATTCTAGTGTCCCAAATTGAAAACATGATATTTGATCCTAGTGTCCCAAATTGAAAATATGTAATTCGATACTAGTGTCCCAAATTGAAAATACAGGGTTTTCCAATAAGAGGTGTTATTTTGATATTCAATCGTAAAAGATCAATGGTTTCGTTGCTTGTGTGGCACGTAGCGCCGTCTTGTTGAAAACAAACAATGTCCAGATCAATACCATCTAATTCCGGCCATAAAAAATCATTAATCATCTCTCGATGCGCAATCCATTCACCGGAACTGTTGCTCCAACCTCATTTTCAAAAAAATAAGGTCCAATGACTCCACCGGACCATAAACCGCAGCAAACAGTCACACGTTGAGGAAAGAGAGGCTTTTCAACAATAACTCTTGGGTTTTTCGAGCCTGCGAGATGCGACAATTTTGCTTGTTGACGAAGCCACCGAGGTGGAAATGAGCCTCATCACTCAAGATGATTTGCATTTGATTCACTCAAGTGAATTTTAATAATTTCAATGCGTTGTTGAAGCGCGTATCGTTCCATCCTTATTAATAGGTAGTTTCTTCTTGTCAAATGTCAAAAAATGACAGCTTCAAAAGTAACATTTGGAAAACTCTTATTGGAAAACCCTGTATGAAATTTGATCCTAGTGTCCCAAATTGAAAATATGTAATTCGATCCTAGCGACCGTATTGAACACACGCGTTTTTATTGGCTACACGGACCATCTCCTTGTTTTATCTTAATTGTGACTTATGAGCCCAATATACAATGTAAGCACGTAAAGCCTTCAAAGATAATAATTTCCCCAGCCCTGATTGTGCACTGGGCCCTTGTCGATAAATAACCCCTTCCGCCCCTATTGCGTGGAATAAAACTCGCATTATTCGACCATAGTGTAATAACATGAGTTAAATATTAAACACGCTTAAGGGGTTAACGTAAGGTCCTGCGACGTCAAACAAAATATTATTTAAAATTTACGAGTATTTTTTGGAATTAAACTATATCTCTAACTGTAGATCGTGGTCGAGGGATAAGACTCTCGACTAGCAAGCTGGAGGTCGCATTAAATCCCGGCGTGCGCAAGTAAATTTTATTTGATTAAATTGTGTTATATTACAAATTACTCATTTAAAAAAAATAATATATGTATAGTATATTTGCGGAGTGAAAAGTACATTGTTTAAGGCGATGCACTACGTCGTGTAATATTTTAAATTGAGCCGCTATCAATAACAACCCTTACGTAAATGGCGATAAGGTTTCAATTCCCGCTTAACACCATCCGCCTGTTTTGATTTATGCAAGAAAAAAACATGGCCAAAAAGTGCCTTTTATTTTATTTTGTGGAGGTTCAGGCATAAATATTTAATTTTTTTTCGATCAATTTATAAATAAGTGAATTTTCCACACTATACAATAAAATCATAACCGAAAGTGGGTTCGTAAGTAGGAGATTTTGAACTTTCAAGCAGTTTTCATAGGCCCTATACATTATTTTTTCTGGGCTTATAAAAAGACTTATCTAAAAAATACTCGATTATTTCAAAGGCCAAGATGCATTCTACTCGCAGTATTTAATTAAAGCATCTGAAACATTTGTAGGCGACCAAATTTTCAAACCAAAAACACATGATTTTGCATTACTACGTATGGCATCGCCTTAAGACTACCATTCAGTATTGAAACGTTACTTGAAATGGCTTTGTACTTATTTTATGACCACATCTGAATAGCCAGATATTCCCCCGCTTTCCTCCTCCACATTTTCTTCCCCTCCCTTCCATCTTCAGCCTCACAACAATACCCCAATTGGGGATGTAGTCTCACTGGCTGCAGACGATTGGGAGAAGTTGGGACTCTTGTACAGTTTCACATAAAAAGGCCACACGTAATAAATTTATTTAAGATTTAATTAAATAAATTAAGATTCAATTAAAGAAGTATTTAAAAGTGTTATTAGTTTTTGAAATTGTGACAGCTGTTTCAGCGTTTAAGGCCATTATCAAACTGTTGATATTTCACATTGAGTGGACTTATTTACATGATTTTATTTACCCATCCAATTTTCATTTGTATATTTTAATTTTTTTTCATGGTCCCCATGGTCTCTGGTTAAGCACTAGGAGTTATAAAAGGCCATGAAGCTATTTTACAATTTTGTGACATGCGTCAAAAGCTAGACTCCGTAGTAAGCATTAAAAAGGAAGAAGAAGATGAATTGAAAGGGAGATATGAAAATACGAATGTCAGAGAGGATGCGTTAATATTAAAAAACCGAAAATAATTGAGCGAAAATTCTGAAAATATTTATTTAAACACGACTTGTTTAAAATAACGATTTTTTTCCATAAAGGGAATTTCATATAATGACCGTTTCAGATCTGCAAATCCATAGATATTATCTTAAAAAAACAATGCATATTTTTTCATGTAGGTATCACAAGCATTCGCGTTTGGCTGAAATTCGATGACATTGCAGTAATATACGCAATAAATCTTATCTTCTAATAAATCTTAGTAATATACGCAATAGGTCTTATCCAGTAGAGTTGTCGACTCCAGTTCCTGAGTAGGAAGGTTCAATCCTTGCTAAACTCGGCAGATATACTCGTTGTCGATGACAAAATTGACACACGCAAATTTATTTGAAATTGTAAGACATTACAAAAAAAAATAAAGCAGTTAAGAGCCGGTCCCTTGGGAGGAAGACTTAATCCTCAGTCAAACCAAAAATAAAATATTATGTGTTATAGTAAAAAAAAGTTTACGAGTTTTTTGTTTTGTTATTTACTATAAATAGTGCAAGGCTGATGTGAGCGTAATGCGTAAAATCAAGAAAGGGACACTTTAATTGTTTGGGTATGTACAGAGAATGAGCGAAGAAAAGAGTGTAAGGAGAATATATAAGATATGGCTAGATCAAGTGAATCAGATACACGAGTCGGGCCATGTCAAGTGTCAGAATTATAGAAGAGTATGTATTAATGTGAATGAGGAAAGAAGGCCGAATTGTTTGGCGGTCCGTTATCTCTGCCTTCCCCTGCGGGGAAACGGCATGGTGGTTATTAAGTTAGTTAGTTACTATAAATATCTCATTACGTATAGATCCTAAGTTTAAACATAAAGGTACATTAGATTGTTAAACTGCTGTCTAGAACAACTGTTATTTAAAGGTACAGTAGATTGTTAAACTGCTATGTAGAACAAGTTTCATTTAAAGGTACAGTATTTTGTTAAATTGCTGTCTAGAACAAGTTTTATTTAAAGGTACAGTAGATTGTTAAACTGCTGTCTAGAACAAGTTTCATTTAAAGGTACAGTAGATTGATAAACTGCTATCTAGCACAAGTTTAATTTAAATGTACAGTAGATTGATAAACTGCTATCTAGCACAAGTTTCATTTAAATGTACAGTAGATTGATAAACTGCTATCTAGCACAAGTTTCATTTAAAGGTACAGTGTATTGTTAAACTGCTATCTAGCACAAGTTTCATTTATCGTTTCTTTTAAAGAGACCTGAAATTAAATAACATTAACAAATAGATTTATCTCGTGATTTTTCGCGGCTCTTCGTAAGTAAGAACGTTGCAATTTTTAAAAAATACCTCATCTATACTTTTATCTGAAGGTTAAGAGAATAGTGTAAAATCAACTTAACGAATTGATCGCGTGTTCAGGAAAATGGAGACGATTAAGGCAGTAGGTCTACTCAACGTGGAATAATTTCCTGTTTGTTCACATGGCTATTTGATATAAATCATCCCTTGCTGAACAATCGCCAAAAGAAAAAAATGCTAGTTCACCGCCCCCTTTGTTTTTTTTGGGTTTCGTTGTGATTTTTATAAACCAGTTGTGAAAATTTATCAAATTTGAAAATCGTGTAAAACGATTAACACACTAGAAATGCTCTCCATTCGGATTTGAACGGAAACCAATGTTGCAACGTTAATGCTGGTTCAATGAAATATTGATGATATATATGCATAAAATAATAAAAACACAATTAAAAAAATACTTTTCAAATTAAATATACACACTAAATGCATTTCATGTAGATTTGAATGGAAAACAGTGTTTCAATTTCAATGGTGGTCCAATGAAATATTGATGATATTAATGCATAAAATAATAAACAACCTATTACAAAAACCATTTTCAAATGAGATGTACACACTAGAAATATTTTCCACGTAGATTTAAATGGAAAAAATGACGCAATGTTAATGCTGGTTTAATGAAAAATCGATGATATTTATTCATAAAATAATAAAAAAACCTATTACAAAAATATTTTAAAATTAAATATACATAAAAGAAATGCCTTCCGCGTAGCAAGTTTTTTCCGGTCACAGGTGACAAATATATATATATAATAAATAAATATATAACACACACGTATTCGAATACAACGTAGTGTAAAAATTTCAAAGCAATATACGAAATAAAACTCAGTACTATCGAAATAGAATTTGGCTTAAGGCCCCGTAGTAAGCGTGATGGTTCGAAAGGAAGATGTAAATATGAATGTTAGAGGGAGCGCGCTAATATTAAAAAAAACGATAATAATTAAGCGAAAATTTGTGAAAATATTTTATAAAACACGACATGTTTGAAATAGAGCAATAATCTCTCGACAAATGCTTTATTTGCATTTAAAGATACATTGTGATTTTTTTCATTTCTGTAACATATCAAATAACAGAACAAAACATGTTTTTAATAATTTTCGAAGCTTACTTTGCGAGTTTCTTCTATCGAGAGAATTTCATATAATTTACGTTTCTGCATAACAAATGTCAGATACTATCTTCAAAAATGACATTTATTATTTTTGGAACTAAAAGATTGAAGAGATGAAAAATAGGTGAATTCGATTAAAAAAACTTATGGGTTGATTTTTTAAAGGGTGAAATGAAATTCGTGACAAAAGTTTGCAGTGAATTTTTTCACCGATATTTTCACTGTGAAAGGTGATAAATGCTGAAACGGCGTTGATTCAGTCATTGAAACGTTGAAAAGTAGGTCAAGCACTCTTCCCTAGCTTAGAGATCGTAGTATCATTGTACCACTACTTATAGGCTTTCTAATCCTACTTATAACCAAATTACACATTATTCTGTAATTCATCCATATAAACAAAAGGCAATATTCTTATGAGTTTACAAACTCTAAAACCACTCGACTGATTTCGCTGCAAATGTCAAAGTTTGTTGTTATTAGTGCCAGAAACAATGACGTTACAAGACAACTAGACTTGCTTTTGTCTCACAATCTCAAGATTATATGTGAAATTTTAAGAAACACTCTTAAGTTAATAATTTACAAAACCTTAATGTTTATATTTAAGCGTAAAAATAAGATGCTACCGAAATACATGTTTAAGAAGGTAAATTTTTATTTCGGAATACATGACTACCCTACAAGAAGCTTCTCGTGGAGATTTATACTTCCAAAAACAAATTTGCCGGGAACCCAAAATAATCTCTATTTAAAAAGATTTAAGATTTTTTAAGACCGACAGATGTTATAGAAGATAAAAACCTTGCTGCTTTTCGTGGGTTATGCCTAAATACAGGGTTTTCCAATAAGAGGTGTTATTTTGATATTCAATCGTAAAAGATCAATGGTTTAGTTGCTTGTGCAGCACGTAGCACCGTCTCGTTGAAAGTAAACGTTGTCCAGATCAATACCATCCAATTCCGGCCATAAAAAATCATTAATCATCTCTCGATAGCGCAATCCATTCACCGTAACTGTTGCTCCAGCCTCATTTTCGAAAAAGTAAGGTCCAATGACTCCGCCGGACCATAAATTGCACCAAACAGTCACACGTTGAAGATAGAGAGGCTTTTCAACAATAACTCTTGGGTTTTCACTTTTGCTTGTTGACGAAGCCACCGAGGTGGAAATGGGCCTCATCACTCAAGATGATTTGCATTTGATTCACTCGAGTGAATTTTAATAATTTCAATGCGTTGTTGAAGCGTGTATCGTTCTATTTTTATTAATGACGTAGTTTCTACTTGTCAAATGTTAAAAAATGACAGCTTCAAAAGTAATATCTACCGAAATAGCGGACTATTCAAAATAACACCTCTTATTGGAAAACCCTGTACTATAAAGATTAAGTTTAAGATGTATTGTAAAGTGTCCTTAACGTAAT
Source organism: Hesperophylax consimilis (assembly GCF_061612785.1). NCBI lineage: Eukaryota > Metazoa > Arthropoda > Insecta > Trichoptera > Limnephilidae > Hesperophylax > Hesperophylax consimilis. The sequence goes on along the minus strand of NC_142854.1, from coordinate 19,827,892 downwards.
AGAAATAAGTTGTTGAAAGGTTTATACTAGATATAAAAACATACAAAAAAATGAAGTTTCCAGTAAATTATTAATTCAAACATTGTTCATGAATGACAACTTTATAAATTAAAAAAATTGTGGTATGAACGAAATAAACAATAGCGTGCGTTGTTTTCGCATTTGCGTCGAATACTGCATTCCACATCACTGGTGTGAGTGAGATAACAAGATACGATTACTCGCTTACACTACAAGACTATGCGCATATGATATGAGACGACCTACTGCTATTATGTTGCCCTTTGTATGTATGTATGTGTTGCTACGTTCGCTATCAATAAAATAATTTGTTTGTTTGTACGAATGGAATCTTTTTTATCTTGGATTTTACTAGTGTTTGCCGAGTAATGAAAATTACAAATTGAAAATTTATTTAGAGTTAACACGCGATCTTACACGATGTTTGGCAGTTAAGTAGTAAAACAAAGAAATTAAAAGCACTACAATTGACTTGTTTTTGGCTTGCCACTTTTCTAAAGCGCATCATCATTGGCAAGAAGTTTTTAGAGAGTGGTTCGAATAGTACGAGACGTCGCAATGCATTATATCAGCACTGAAATGAGATACAGAGTTGAAAAAAAGGCGACATATTGTCGTTTTATTATAATACACAAGTGGTTTATAGTAGTGTTTGGTAAAAAAAGTCGGGGACACTCGAGGAAGTCATGGTACGATCAAATGAATCAAATACCAATGTGTGGTAAAATATGGCATATGTAGTTAAATAGGGATGCCAAAGTTTCACTGGCTCCAGACGATTGGGAGCAGTTGGGACTCTTGTGCGGTATTCATATTAATGAATATATGTTTGGCGATCAGGTGAGCGGCACGAAATGAAAGTCGGTCGTGAGAGTAGGTAGGTGGAATTGCAACTAAATTCCGAGACACTCGCTCAGTCTGGGTCTTTCGGGAACTTTCGGCGGCGTAGCGATTATGCATAGGCAATAGGCTCGAACCTTCTGGCGAGTTGTCGTAATGTGCCAGACCGACTGCGACGTATTGTCGTAGGTAGGCCGCGTTGTTTACGATCAATTCTTAAGTACCAATTTGTAAGTACCTAAGTAGGTCGAGCTGCTTATTATTAATGATACAATTCTGGATGTTCTCACATTGCCACATATGTTACCTATTGTATGTTGATGTTCCGGTACTGATTTCTAATACTTATTTATTTATTTATTTAATATCAACGGTATAAATATACCATAAACAATGATAACATGTCGCAGTTAAAATCGTAGAAATATTTTCAAAAAGAATTACAAATATATGTGGCATTTGATTGTGAAATGACATTAGAGAGTAAGTAAGTAAGTAAACAAGAGATACAAGTACATAAGTTTCTATAGTGCAAATAAGGTAGAATTAGATTAAATTAATATTGATTGAAAAGATTTGATAGCATAGCCGTCTTGTACCTACCTTGCGTGCAGTTAAATAGATCTGCCACATCTGCGTATCTATTACTAACTTGATGCAACCTAGGTACAAGCGAGTTTTTAGAATACTCAGTCCTGATATTGTTGCATTTAAACAAAATTTTAGAACGAGTAGCTCTCGTGGGTATATGAAATTCAATGAGGTTAATTAAATCAGGACTGTCTATACTACCATTTACAATTTTGAACATAAATATTAAGTCGGATATAATTCTTCGATCTGAGAGTTTTAATAAATTTAGATTTTTCATCAAGTAATTATAATTTATATTTTCAATGGGAATACCGAGTTTAAAATTAATGTGTCTTAGGAATTTATGTTGAATTTTTTCGATTGAATCTGAATGTAATTTGTAGTGGGGGGACCAGATCGAGGAGTTATATTCGACTTGACTACGAACCAGGGATGTATACAAAATTTTTAATGTTGAAATATTCTTGAAACCTCTGGAATTTCGAAGAATGAAGCCTTGCATTTTCATTCCTTTATTATTAATATTATTTATATGCGATATAAAGTTTAATTTAGAGTCGAAAGTTATCCCCAGGTCATTAATTTCTTCGACAGAGGTAAGGATTGAGTTATTGAGTTTATATGAATGAATAATTGGTTGATTTATTCTGTAAAATTTAATTGAATAACACTTATTTATGTTCAGATGAAGTTTGTTAAGAGAACACCAATTAATTAACCTGTTCAAATTATTTTGTAGACAGATACAATCTTCAGCGCTTTTGATTATTTTAAATATTTTTAAATCATCTGCGAAAAGTAACGTATTAATATCTTCATCAAATATATTTACAATATCATTTATGAACAGTAAAAATAATATTGGGCCTAAATGAGACCCCTGTGGTACACCACTGGTAGCTATAAATTGATTGGAAATGAACAAATTGATTTTTACAAGTAAAAATCTATCACTTAGATAGCTAGCAAACCATTCTAAAAGTTTTCCGTCAATACCGAGCTTACGTAGTTTGATCAGGAGAATTTTATGGCATACTTTGTCAAAGGCCTTGATAAAGTCCGTATATATGGAATCGACTTGAGTTCTGTTAGCTAATGCGTTTGATATATAGTTTTCATATAACGAGAGATTTGTCAGAGTTGATCTACCCGACAAAAATCCGTGTTGATTCTGAACAATGAGATGGTTAATACATGGTGAAATTTTATCAAGTAATAGTTTTTCAAAAAGTTTAGGAATTACAGATAGCTTACATATTGGTCTATAGTTAGTAACATCACTTTTATTACCCTTTTTAAATATAGGAGTTAGATAACAACGTTTCCGAATATCAGGGAAGCACCCTGTGTCAAGGAATTGATTAAACAATAGAAAAATCGGCTCAGCCAGTGAAGTAATGCAATTTATCAGGATATTGGGATGTACATTATTAGGTCCAGCCTTTTTGTTTTTGTCTAAGGATTTGATTTTACTTATAACGTCGTTTATGTTGATGTGTATGGCAGGGATATGTATGCTCTCGTTAAGCGACGAAGGTGGTATATAATTGTCTGGGATATCTTCGTCATAGACGCTTTTAAAATAATCAGCAAAATAGTTAACTTTTACATTCATGTCAGTACTACTCTTTTCTTTGAAGTGCATTGAAAGGGGTAAACCTTTTTTGTTTTTTCTAAGAGAGTTAACGTGAGTGAAAAAGTTTTGTATATTAGAAGGTTTAGAGTTTTCGATTCCATTTATATGATTGAAATATGAATTTCTTGATAGTTTTTTACATTGAGTTCTATAGTTGTGAAATATCTTGTAGTCGATAAGAGAGTTCGATTCTTTAAAGTTTTTGTGTGCAATTTTTTTACAGATAACTAGGTTAATTAGCTCGCCACTGAACCATTTTGGGAACTTCGCTTCCTTGAAGTGTGAAAGTGGTACAAAGCTTTCAATGGCCTTATTAATAATTTTGTAAAATAATTCAAGATTATAGTTAATGGTATTATTATGGTGAAGAAATGACCAGTCTTCATTTGCAAGATATTGATTCATGTTAGAATAGTCAGCTTTGGAGAAATTATAAGTTAGGTTAGGAAGAACAGTTGTGTCATCTGGTGAGTTATTAGTAGTGATGGTTATGCTTAGGGCGGGGTGGTGGCAGTCTAGGGGGAGAAGCTATAAATACTATAAATACTATGGAAGATCTACAACAACAGTCTCTAGTGTCTAAGATGATCGAAGTATATGTGAAGAATGAGTTAATGATGAATGTAAGTAAGTCTAAAGTCAAGTTTCAGTGTTTGGAAGAGAGAGTACGAAAACAGTGTGAAATATGACTGTGAATGAGGAATACTTGGAGCAGGTCGATGAGCTTGTGGTATTTAGGAAGTATGTTCTAGAGATATGGGAAGGCTGATGATAAAGATATTGACAGAAGGGTAAATGCAGGTAACATTATCAATGAAGGACCGAACGCAATTGATACCAATTAAAAAAATGTTCGAAGCTAGCAGTCCATAATGGAGTATTGAATCCAACCCTGATGTATAGTAGTGAGGCATGTAACTGGCATAGGAAGAATAAAAGTAGATGAATGCTGTTGAAGAGATCCGAAAATAATGCAAGGCTGACCAAACAAGATTAAGAAAAGGACACTTATATGGTTGTTCATGTAGATCGGATTTGAGAAAATTTTTATTTTTTTATTTAGTGATGTTGGAGAGGACATTTATAAACGGTTGGTAAATTGATTCTGTACAGTCGAACATTTTAAAACATTGCTAGAAATGGTTTTAGACGTGTTTGGTGACCAGATATGTATAATCACTTACTTACTTACACTTAACTACCTCCCCCCTCTCATCCGCGCTACTTACATCCCTACAGCATACCCCAATTATTGGCAATTGGGGATGCCACTAGTCTCAAAGGCTCCAGACGGTTGGGAACAGTTAGGACTCTAGTGCGGTAATCACATTACAAAAAAAACTGTTTTCATCGACGTCCATGTATATACACGGTGTCCGGAAACTCGTAGTACAAGCGGAAAACTGGAGAATTTACACCACACGGGGAACCCAAATAAACACTTTTTTTTTTTGATTTGAGCATTTTAACCAAAAAAAAAAAAACCAAAAAAAAATATTTTTCGGCTATTTCAGGGTTGAATTTTTTTTGTCATTCGATCTGAGACGCCGACGCAACGAATATGAATTATTATTAGCATAGGTAGGTACTCACAATATGTAGCGATGTTCCGATCACCAAATCAAAACACAAACACGTCACAAAAATAACAAACTTTCAAGTTAAGACTTCCAAGCACAGTTGGGTCCATCTGATGATTGATTACTGCACTCTTTGAATCATGTAGGAGTTAATTTTTACCTTTTCGAAGGCATCGATGATAAGTCTCAAAATCAAAACATTAAAAACGTACAACTGTTTTCAAACACGTCGAAGACATCGATGATAAATAAAGTAACAATATCAAAACAATAATAACGAGTTTTAAAACACACAAATTTCGCCCACAATTAGCTTTTATGTGTAAATTAACAAGAAAACTTCTTAAAGCAAAATGCAATGTAAACAATGTATAAACAATCCCATAAATACGGCCACCTGCGGCGACCCATAAATCAAAGCTGACCTACTTACGAATTAACAGAAATGGGACATCTGCTTAGAATACTGTTCACTTTTTAAAAACTATCGTGCATCTCTTTCCTTCATATGTTAGTTGAACTCAACATACTAGAGAAAGCTATATTTTGGGAATATATCAAAGATAGGTACGAATATTAGAAGAACAGATGTTTTAACCCTGCAGAGCAGAAATATTAAATGATTCCACCGGATTTATTGAAGGGTGATTTCAAAATAATGCTTAAAATCCGGATTTCTTTATTTGTTTTACTTTTAAATAGTTTTTATTAGTTGGGTACTTTGATCTTCAGTAATAATTTTTAAGAATCTGTTCAAAAAAAATAAACTTCTGACTCGATTTACTCGAAAACGAAAACTCAAATAAAAAAAAAATTATACTACAAAATCGACCCCAAATGTGATGTAGATTCACCAGTTTCCCGCTTGTACTACGAGTTTTCAGACACCGTGTATAGTGCTTCTATCGATTATCTGTTCAGTGTTCACAGATCAATTTATTGGAAACATACAAAAATCCCGAAAAACTTTTTAGAAGTTATTTTATAAATTGTAAAAGTTTAACGTCCCTAGAAGCTGAGGTGTGAATATTTCCTTGGGCTTTATCGGTATTTTGTCATTATTTACCAGAAGTGATTTTCCCTTAGCTCGACTTATAGCCCCGAGGGGAGACATTGGTTTTCGAGAGAAGACACTTCGCTACGAGGTTGAACTAAGTTTTTACATTTGAGACAGTTTTTTTTAACACTAACTCCACACAGGAGGCTCTCCTTCCTCAGGGCCTATATCATCTCAGGGGATGCTGTGTGGAGTGCTTTTTGAGGAGAGGAAGGAGTATACGTGGGAAGACTCTCCTCCTTCCTACGACCCATATCGTAGGAAGGAGGAGGCTGGCAATTGCTCCACAGCCGAGCTGATGAACTCAAGAACGAGTGACAAATTTCAATCGTGCACATATTTCCAGTTTATGTACCGGTGTTGAAGGTATCAATGACGCTAGTTCCTCGGAGCATCTTCCATTGTAATACCGGTAAAAAATGACAGCATACCTACCTGACGCCTGTAAAGATTGCAATCCATTTGTTAAGGCAGGGGAATCTATCTAATAGACCGACTGTTTATACAAACAGTTATGGGTTTTTTCAGGTATTTTGGGGCTCTAGACCAGAGGTGGCTGCCTAATTCAACTGCGGTGCGCACTTGCAATTTGTGCAGGGGAGGCAGTTGTGTACCATTAAGAGGAAGCTACAAGCCAATAATGTGTATATTCTTGGTATACCGTAGGTAATAGGCATTAAAATCGCTTGACAAACGGAGTCTAGAAACGTTCAATTTCAAGCAAAAAACTGGTTTTTATTTATTTTCTAAATAATTTTATAAGAAAGCAAAAAAGTTAATCAAGTAAAACTGTCACAGATAATCTTAGCTATAATACTGTATTTTTTTAAAGTTGTTTCCTTTTACGCGTTCGTACATATCTACTGAAAAAAAACATTTTTTAGTAGTTTGAATTTATATTTTTTAATGAGTAATTTATTTTTTTATTTGTATTCTACGCAAGCGAAACGATAGAAAAATCTTCAATTTATCTAAAGCATATTTTTTAGTTTTCATAATGGACACCAATTCGTTATAAAGATTAATCAAAATAGTGATTTGCCTTTAAGGCGATGCACTACGACGTGTAATATTTTAAATTGAGCCGCTATCAATAAAAAACTTGGATGGCGATAAGGTTTAAATTTCCGCTTAACACTATCCGCCTGTTTTGATTTATGCAAGAAAAAAACATGGCCAAAAAGTGCCTTTTATTTTATTTTGTGGATGTTCAGGCATAAATATGTAATTTTTTTTCGATCATTTTGTAAATAAGTTAATTTGCCACATTATACAATAAAATCATAACCGAAAATGGGTTCGTAAGTAGGAGATTTTGAACTTTAAAGCAGTTTTCATTCCTTTACTTTATTTTTTTTTCTGGGCTTATAAAAAGACTTATCTAAAAAATACTCGATTATTTCAAAGGTCAAATGTATTCTACTCGCAGTATTTAATTAAAGCATCTGAAACATTTCTAGGCGACCAAATTTTCAAACCAAAAACACATGATTTTGCATTACCACGTATGGCATCGCCTTAAAAGCTGTACAGTGGCGGCTCGAAGAACACTTATTTCGTCGCCGTAGATGTCAAGAGAGTCAAGCCACAAATTTGGCGAAAATGAGTTAAGTATGCAGAAGTGTTTGAAAACCTTCAAAGTTGCCGTGGTCAAAAGATTTAAGCCATAAAACACTCCGTTATTGAGTATTTTGAAATTTGCCAATAGATCTAACACACATCGATGAAAACAATCAAAGCAGTCAAAAACTACAAGCCGCATAGACTTTTGACTTTCGAATAATTTTACACAAGTTAAAGCAGTCTATGACGACAAGCCACATAGATCTTTTGACTTCCCAATAATTTAATTTTATGCGTGGCTTGACGCCATTGGCAACACAAACTTCTCTCGAAAGCGTGCGCACCTCTACTCACATTCGACAATGATTTATAGTGTTGTCTTCCTCTAACTCAGCAAAATGCCTATCGTGTCGGTTTGTTCACGCTTGCACATACGTCTGCGCCCACGACAGTATCGCGAATCGCGAACTGTCAGTTCAGTGTTCAGTGCGTCGGTCAGTGTTATTTTAATACAACATCAGTTCGGTTCGTTCAGCGATTCTGTGCTTTATTTCGTTTTGTGCCTACAAACGTTTGTACTTTCAACTTTATTTAGTGAAACAGTGATAAGAAATGAATCATTCACGCGGAAAACAAATGGTTGCAGCAGCCAGAGCTGCTTTAAATCCACCGGTTCGACATAACATATTGGAATCTTCACGTGGCAAACAAATGATTGCATCAACTAAAGCTGCTAATCCACAGAACCTAATGAGTTCTTCACGTGCTAAACAAATGGATGCAGCAGTTTTAAATCCACAGGATCAACATAACCTCAAAGGTAAGAATCTAGTTAAAAATGTTGATTCCGATTGTTTGAAAACAATGCGACAATCTGACAGTTTTACTTGTTTTGTAGATTCTGAGGGGAATGCTGTACAAGCTGGACGTGCAGAACACGACCTGAACATGCAAAATCTGGACGTCTCTCGAAGCATGTATGTGGGAGGTTAGTATTTTTATTTGTTATCAATACAATATGCATACTAGTTATTATGTTGGCTGTGTAAAACCTGTGACTATCAGAGAAGCATTTGCTTGTAAAATTCAATGTTTATCTCGGTGTTTCAAAGAAGTAAACTACTTTGTTTTGTTTTACAGGCTCTCCTCTAAATGGTGTGCAAGCTGGATGTGCAGAACACAGCCAGAACGGTGGCATGCAAGTTCCGGATGAAATTGCTGTCCCAGCATTATACGCAGAGCTCCGAAGCTTCGCTTCAAGCACGCATGCGGGAGGTCAGTATTTTTATTTGTTATTAATACTAATGCATACTAGTTATTATGTTGGCTGTGTAAAACCTGTGACTATCAGAGAAGCATTTGCTTGTAAAATTCAATGTTTATCTCGGTGTTTCAAAGAAGTAAACTACTTTGTTTTGTTTTACAGGCTCTCCTCTAAATGGTGTGCAAGCTGGATGTGCAGAACACAGCCAGAACGGTGGCATGCAAGTTCCGGATGAGATTGCTGTCCCAGCATTATACGCAGAGCTCCGAAGCTTCGCTTCAAGCACGCATGCGGGAGGTCAGTATTTTTATTTGTTATTAATACTAATGCATACTAGTTATTATGTTGGCTGTGTAAAACCTGTGACTATCAGAGAAGCATTTGCTTGTAAAATTCAATGTTTATCTCGGTGTTTCAAAGAAGTAAACTACTTTGTTTTGTTTTACAGGCTCTCCTCTAAATGGTGTGCAAGCTGGATGTGCAGAACACAGCCAGAACGGTGGCATGCAAGTTCCGGATGAGATTGCTGTCCCAGCATTATACGCAGAGCTCCGAAGCTTCGCTTCAAGCACGCATGCGGGAGGTCAGTATTTTTATTTGTTATTAATACTAATGCATACTAGTTATTATGTTGGCTGTGTAAAACCTGTGACTATCAGAGAAGCATTTGCTTGTAAAATTCAATGTTTATCTCGGTGTTTCAAAGAAGTAAACTACTTTGTTTTGTTTTACAGGCTCTCCTCTAAATGGTGTGCAAGCTGGATGTGCAGAACACAGCCAGAACGGTGGCATGCAAGTTCCGGATGAGATTGCTGTCCCAGCATTATACGCAGAGCTCCGAAGCTTCGCTCCAAGCACGCATGTGGGAGGTCAGTATTTTTATTTGTTAACAATACTACTGCATACTAGTTGTTATGTTGGCTTGTAAAACCTGTGATTATCAGCGAATCATTTGCTTGTAAAATTCAATAATTATTTCAGTGTTTCAAAGAAATAAACCACTTTGTTCGGTTTTACAGACTTGAACGTGAACCTTTCCGAAAATGAAGACAATAACAGGCAAGAACATTCAAATCAACACCACGTTAATGCCTCAGGAACATCCATTTCTGAAATATTGGAAAGCAACCAACAGACAGATGATTTAAGTAGGAAACGCAAGAGAACCCCAAACCAATGGAAACGGAATTCCCAAAAGATATTGAGAATGGCAGGTAAAGAATACCAAAGCAGATCCGGAAAGACAGTTCAAGCAAGGACAATTAGAGATGTTAGCTGTAAATGCCATTATAATTGCGCATCCAAAATAGGAAAATCTCAACAGGAGCAAATGTTGGCTGACTATCTGAGTCTGGATTCCGACAGAGCGAGATGGGCCTTCATTGGTGGCAATGTAAATTGTATTCCAGTAAAACGACGATACCGTAGTGGAGACACCATCAAACGACAACATACATTCGAATATACGGTAATGTTAAATGGAGAGAGAGTCCAAGTGTGCAAAAAATTTTTTTTGGCCACCTTTGTCATCTCGGGAACAAAAGTTGAAAGTGCAATGAAAAAGTTGACTCCTTCAGGTGTCACTGAAATAGATCAGAGAGGTCGCAAGGAACCGCCAAACAAAAAATCCGAGGAAGTTAGGAATATAATCAGGGACCACATCAAGTCATTGCCCGTAGTTGCCTCGCATTACTGTCGGAGCAGCAGTAAAAGAAAATACTTGCCATCTGGTTTGAGCGAGACAAGAATTTACTTAGACTATGTTGAGTATTGTAAAGAACGTAACGTGGTACCAGAAAAGCTCGGCTTCTACAAACAAATATTTGTGACAGAATTCAATTATGGATTTCACACACCAAAAAAGGATCAGTGTGATTTTTGTACGCAGTACAAAAATAAGTCTGACGAAGAGAAGTCAAGAGACGAAGATCAATTTAATCTTCATTTAACAAGAAAAACAGAAGCAAGGGAACACAAACAAATTGACAAAGCCCAAGCTATGAATGATCCTAGCATCAGTTGCTTCACTATGGATCTGGAAAAAATATTATTGACTCCGAGCTTACAAGTGGGACAGTTATATTATACAAAAAAATTAAAAACGTATAACTTCACGGTGTATGAGCTGGCTTCCAGACAAGCAACGAATTACATGTGGCACGAAGGTGTGGGCACAAAGGGTGCTTCGGAGATCGCTACGTGTCTGTGGAACCTCTTGGTGTCATTAGGCCCCAAAAAAGTAGTGACGCTGTACTCGGACACGGCTTCTGGTCAAAATCGGAACTCAGTAGTATCCGCTATGTTCCTACGTGCAGTGGAACAGCTGCCGATTGACGTCATCAATCAAAAATTTATGGAATCAGGGCACTCAGAGATGGAGTGCGATTCTGTGCACTCCACAATAGAGGCCCGAGGAAGAAAAATAGACGTGTTCACACCAGATGGATGGTACGTTGTTGCCCGTACTGCAAAAACTTCTAAACCATACCACAAGGTTGTGGAAATGGATTATGCTGACTTCCTTAACTATAAAAAATACAGCAATAAAGTTATGACAAACAAAAATATATCAGAAAATGGAGACAAATTAAAGTGGCTCAAAGTAAAGTGGTTTCAATACCGAAAAGGTGAACCCACTACTGTTTTTTATAAGTATCAATTGAGCCGAAATGACTTTGATACCCTTAACATTCAGCGAAGACGGCTTCGAACGTTATCCTGTGCAAGCGTAGAAGTAGAAAGACTGTATTTTTCAAAGCCAAAAATAGGCCAAGACAAATTAAAGGACCTACTCAAATTGTGTGATAAAGGCAGCATTCCGTCCACCTATCATGATTTTTATAAAAATTTGCAGCCTGAGGACGGTCCATCTCGGGAGAATGATGGCTCGGAGAGTGACGGAGAAGATGGAATTTAAAAATTATTATAACATTTTTGTAATAAATATTTTCTTCAGAATCTAACTTTGTATTAATTTTTTTTATGTACCTCAGCCAACTTTATTTCAACAGGTATAAACATAGTAACCATACGATAGATTGCTTGACTATGGACCAAATTTTAAGGGATGATACAGTAGTACATTCACAGACTTAAAATGCAAAAAATGGAATGCTGATACCAATCTTAATGTGTATGGCAATGAGGCATAGAACTGGCAGAGGAAGTATACTATGAGCGTAGAATGATAGATTAGCCTGATTTATTTTGGGTTTTATGCCGTATTGCGCTACCTTCTTCTAATAATGGACACTAACGCTGTTCGACACATTGAAGAAGGTCGTAGCACAACACGGCATAATACCCCAAAAATCAATCGCTAATACTTTTGGTCGTGAAAATCTCAAATCTTGTCTGAATGAATTTTGGACAAATAAGATCTCTGAGGTGTATGTGTGGTAAAACCATGTTTTTATTGTGTGAAAAATGTGGTAATTTGCAAATAATGTAAGCGTGATGAGAAAAATTAAGAAAAGGATGGTTTGAGCGTGTGATCGGAATAACGAAGCATGTAGAGTGGATGAACAATGACATGTAGGAGGACTCCTGAGAAAAACTTGGCGCGATTAAGTGAACCAGATACTATTGTCGGGCCGTGCCATGAGTCAGAATAACTGAAGGGTTATGTATGAATGTGAATGAAGCAAGCAGTGCCAAGCTCTGTTTGGCGGTCCATCCTCTCTGCTCAACCCTTAGAGAAACAGCGCGGTGGTTAGATAGTTAATAGACTTTCCTTTAGAGTTTAGAGTATAGTCCAAAAAAAGTTAGTAATTTGTCCGCAAATTCTCAGTAGTCAACAGGCGTAAGAGGCTTAACTCTTTTGACTACCACACAAATGTACCATCTGTTTATTTCAATATTCAGTGGTCAAGAGATATAACCCAAATAACTTTTATAATACTGTTTTTTACATTTATTCAATCTAACTAATAAAAAGATAACATCACAAAATATCTATGTCTAAAATTACACTCTTCTATCTTTAAAAACAAAAAAGTTATGACAAAAAAATGTGATTTTTTTGTAGCCAAAAATCTTTGAGGGCCGTTTTCTCAGCTTTCTGGTTTTGTGGCTTGACTCTCTTGGCATCTACGGCGACGATTTGATGGTGCGGACTGAAATTTTTTTCGCGTACAGATGTCTCACCACCCGGAGAATATAACGTAACATTTCTCAAACAAAAATGTTCATGGACAAGTTAGTCAACTAATCAAATGGTCATCATTCTAACGCGCGCGTTTTGGGCTAGAAACTAACGAATGCATCTTTGAACTTTGAAAAAACTCTGAAACGGACATCAAAAGGGAGATAAAACTTTATCCCGACCTCTTTGAAGTCCACATACAAGTTCACATCCACAGTTTCGCCGAATGCCTAGAAATCGTACTTAAGGTTAAACGTATTCTTAAATGGCGTTAATTAATTTATTTTCTTAATGCAAGATATTGCTTTACAATAGTAAGACTAGTTATTTTTTGCGCCCGTACATACGCAATATGAATATGAATAAATAGTTTTGTTCATTTTAAAAGCTCAATTCTTTCGAGCAAGGCATACAAATACAATACCGTACCAACGAATCAATTAAATATTGCATTTGTACGCCATGATTCATTATTAGACCGTTTCAAATTAAAAGATAAATACATTAGTTTCGTAGTACCTTGCAAAAAGTGTGTTTTAATAACAAAAAATAAATTAACGCCATTTATGAACTCGTAGATTATAACATACGTTACGTTTAACCCTAATGAAATAGTCCGACGATGTCCTCTTGTCTGCGCAAAACGCTGCGCGCAGTTCGCGCACTTTTATAAAGGTATCACTAACAAGTGTCACCTACAAGTCACGATGCCATTCCTACCGAAATTTCGGACCATCTACCAAGTTCAACTAAAATTTACCGATATTCACAGAAAATATACCGAAAATTTTGAAAATTCATTTCTAGCACATCCAAATCAAAAAGTATTTTGACAACTTACCGATTTTTGTCACCAATCTACCGCTTTTTGTGACCAATCTACCGCTTTTTGTGACCAATCTACCGATTTTTTTAATCAATCTACCGATTGTTGTCACCAATCTACCGAATTTTGTCACCAATCTACCGCTTTTTGTCACCAATCTACCGCTTTTTGTCACCAATCTACCACGTTTAGTCACCAATCTACCGATTTTTGTCACCAATTTACTAAATTGGCGTGCTGTAGTAGTATTTTACAAGGAAGTATGCTGAGCGGTCCGTAGGAACTGTTCAAATGTCGAGTTTGAAAATGACTTTTTTTAGTAAATCTATTTGAATTCCGATATTGTTTTCGTGATTCAATGAATAAATTAATGAAATGGAAATCTTGGAAGTGGTAATTAACTCACTTCCTGACACCCGATCAAACTGGAACTCGGCAGATAGACTCGTTGTCCATTTCAATACATTTGGTGACACTCAAACATTTTTCTGAATTGCATGACATTATATTTTAAAAAATTACAGCAGTAAATGAAATGAATGTAATACATCAGAACACGTGTTTAAGCAGGTAGATTTGTCCTATTAAATAAAATGGACAAAATGCGACATTATAATTTTTAAAAACACGTGTTCAGACTTCGATAGTTTGTTATGAAATCTGTTAATGCATTCGTTAAAGACCTGCACTCCCGTTTTTAACAGGAAATAATTTGTCAAGTTTTTTAATAAATTAACAATATTTTATAACAGTCAGTTTTTTCCGTCTAGAATCAAAGGAATTGAACACACTACGCCTGGGTGGGACCCAAACGCGATGCCAACTTACTTGAAAATAATGATGAGAATGTTAAAAAAAAATTACGAATTTATTTTCTACAGTTACTTTATGTCTATGAGGCCAAAATTTTTCAAAATTACCCTCGTATTACTGAGATATGTTATTGTAGCCTTCTTGTAACTATATTCCATGCATCTGAACACATCTACAATTTCTGCGAAAGTGTTGTCAACTGCATGTAATCTAGGTGCAAGGGAGTTTCTAAATGACTCAGTGCTGAAATTATTGTTGCATTTAAAAATAATTTTCGATTGAGTAGTTCTAGTTGGCTTATTGAAGGTGATTGGAATCAATAAATCAGGGCTGTCTAATAAGTCAAGTCGGAAATAAGTCTTCTATCTGAGAGTTGTAATAATTTTAATTCTTTTAAAAAGTGGTTTTACAAATTGATTGTTTCTATTGGTAGACCGAGTCTTTGTGTTAATATATTTTAGGGTATTATCGCATCATAATAAGTAACGTTTAAATAATATGACGATATTAAATAATTTGATATTGTTCAAAAAAAAAAAAATTTTTTAATTGTTAATAAATAAAAGGAACTAGAACTAGGAGATAGACATATACCATCACGGACTTTTGTGGGCCTTTTTAAGATATACAATTACGTTGTACATTATTTTGATGTATCTCATAAGGTTTAGCCAGCGTTAACAATGTAGTGCCCGAAAACATATTTTTACATAAATGTAATATACATTTATTATACAGGGTGTCCGGAAACTCGTAGTACAAGCGGGAAACTGGTGAATCTACATCACATTTGGAGTCGATTTTGTAGTATATATTTTTTTTATTTGAGCTTTCGTTATCGAGTAAATCGAGTTTGAAGTTGATTTTTTTTTAATTTTTTTATTTTTTTTTTAATCAAATTCTTATAAATTATTACTGAAGATCAAAGTACCCAACTAATTAAAACTATTTGAAAGTAAAACAAATGAAGAAACTCGGATTTGAAGCATTATTTTGAAATCACCCTTCATTTAACCCGGTGTAATCATAAAATATTTCTGCTCCGCAGGGTTAAAACATCTGTTACTCAACCCTAAACACCAGAAAAAACTTTAACCCTAAAATAGCCGAAAAATATTTTTTTTTGGTTTTTTTTTTTTTTTTTTTGAAAATGCTCAAATCAAAAAACTTTACGTTTTTTTGGGTTCCCCATGTGGTGTAGATTCTCCAGTTTCCCGCTTGTACTACGAGTTTCCGGACACCGTGTATATGTACACCTCCCAGAAAAAAAATCTCTAAATGATAGTGAAAACCTTATCAATATCTGTTGGGTATTTTATAAGAACTAAGCGCATAAACAGACAGACGTGGATAGCGATCTATATTATTTAGAGATGTTGAAAACCATCCATAAAATAAATACAAAATTAAACAGAAAAAATGTTTATTCCATCAGGTTAAATTTTTTTATGTTTAGAGACAAAAATAAGTTAAATAAAAAGAGTATATTTTGAGGAAAACAGCATTTTCAACCACTGTGCACATAAAATTTCTGAAATGTAAAAGTTTTCCTGTTGTTTGATCAGACCTTCGAACAAATATAAGCTCATATTTCTACAAGAGTAACGATTCCGTGGATAATATAAGCATTAAAATAAAGAAGAAAATTACAATGAAGGTATTTTTACGTGATGTATACATTTTCGTAAATTCGCTAGCGTTGACGTCACGCAGGAAGACGTTACCAGACAAGAGCTTTTACTATGTCCTTATGATGTTGTAGCCAATTGGAACCGTTTCAGAATGTGCGGTTCTAGATCGTTTTTAAAATCAATAATTACTGTACAAAAAGATACAATGTAAAGAAACAATCAATAAATCACAGTTTGTGAAAATGCTTAATTTTTAAGCTTATTAAGGTAATTTTATAATGTTCAATTCTCCAATCTTAAAATTGTTCAATAAAAATACAAGTGTTTAAAATTTATATCAACTCAGTTTTTGCCACAAATCTTTTAATAAATGATAAAACTGGAAAAAATTACAACTTAATCATATAATACTCACTAATTAAGGGTGCAGTATTTTTAACATGTTGTCTTCTGCGTGAAAAATGGTATATTCTCCTAATAGGTCAGTGCAGTTAGCGCAAAATATGGTGCCGTGATTGTAATTATTCTGACAGCTCCACTGACATCCGATCGAGCTGAAGTACGGCAGGTAGACTCGTTGTCGATGACAATGCATTACAAATTACAGCAGTTAAATCGGTTCTATCCGATCAGCATTTGATAAGGCTGTTATGTTAACGCGGTTGACTAGTCTCTGAGAAAAAGGTACAATCCTCAGCCAAACGATTTTTAAGACATTTTGAAATAGATGTAGCATAGTAAAAATACTAAATTTTATATGGGTTGTTTTTTTACATGTTTTATGCACTAGTTCTAGTTGTAAAAACCAAAATTTCGACCTTGGTGCACCATTGCCCGCGCCGCTATTTTAATAGAACCAGCCGAAATCGCGCCAAAATCTAATTTTCACCAAATATATCTTATCCAATACAAATTTCAGCTAAAGCAGGTTTACCAAAGTTAGTGGAAAATAAAATTTTATTTCACTTTTTTTAGCATTTTTCTTCTATTTCTAACAGGTGCCGAAAAACAAGATGTAAAAATGCGTAAAAGTTGTAAAAAATCGTAAAAGTTGTAAAAAGGCGTAAAAATTGTAAAAAATCGTAAAAGTTGTAAAAATACGTAAAAGTTGTAAAAATGCGTAAAAGTTGTAAAAAATCGTAAAAGTTGTAAAAATGCGTAAAAGTTGTAAAAATGCGTAAAAGTTGTAAAAAATCGTAAAAGTTGTAAAAATGCGTAAAAGTTGTAAAAATGTGTAAAAGATGTAAAATGCGTAAACGTTGTAAAAAATCGTAAAAGTTGTAAAAATTTGTAAAAGTTGTAAAAATGCGTAAAAGTTGTAAAAATGCGTAAAAGTTGTTAAAATGTGTAAAAGTTGTAAAAATACGAAAACAAGTAAATTGTTTAGGGAGTAATTTTGAGTAAAATTACTGACACTAATTTTAAGCTACTTTAGCATTTTAAACGAGATATTTGAAAGATATATTTTGGTGCAATTTTGCTGGAGTTTTTTGAAATGGCGGCGCTAGTACAGGTCCGCCAAATTAATGTCATCCTTTTTCTTCTGTCATCTCTACATTCAACGACGCGACGGTTGAATACGGTTTTTTTAATTGCTTCCTGTATTTGTGCTTCAAAAATAAAAAGGGACTCTCAATTCAATAATCTATTCAACGAAATAACACGTACATATTTCGTAATTTAATAAATATATTTGTTTAGACCGAAACCTACGATTGTTAACGTAAATTATTAATATTTAAGATTAAGGCGATGCACTACGTCGTGTAATATTTTAAATTGAGCCGCTATCAATAAAAAACCTTACGTAGATGGCGATAAGGCTTAAATTTCCGCTTAACTCCATCCGGCTGTTTTGATTTATGCAAGAAAAAAACATGGCCAAAAAGTGTCTTTTATTTTATTTTGTGGATGTTCAGGCATAAATATTTAATTTTTTTTCGATCATTTTATAAATAACTTAATTTTCCACAGTATACAATAAAATCATAACCGAAAATGGGTTCGTAAGTAGGAGATTTTGAACTTTAAAGCAGTTTTCATAGGCCTTATACTTAATTTTTTTCTGGGCTTATAAAAGAACTTATCTAAAAAATACTCGATCATTTCAAAGGCCAAGATGTATTCTACTCGCAGTATTTAATTAAAGCATCTGAAACATTTCTAGGCCACCAAATTTTCAAACCAAAAACACATGATTTTGCATTACTACTTATGGCATCGCCTTAATAAAAGCAGTGCCTTACCATCAAAATATATTATTTAAGACAATTTGAAAATTTTATAAAACGTTTTTCAACTATAAAATTAGCGGTAAGCACCAGATTTTATATTTCTAGTCGATGAATTATACCTTCATAATAGCTTCTGTTTAAAGAATTTAAAGTCACATAAATAAAAATGATAATGTTCGTTTGTTCTTAATCTTAAATCTCCCAGTTCTTCATCGATTGCTTTAAAATTTTGACATAACGTTGCATTCGAATACGCGTGCGTTTTTATATACCTATATTACACAGATATCACCTGTGAGAGGTTAAAACATGCTTTTTTTAAACAGTGTCATCTGTTGAGCGTAAAAAAGCAACGGTGACAGGATAACTCATCAAAATGACAATTCAACATACCTTTAAAAAGTGCTATAAAGTTATGAAAAGTGATGAAACAAAAACTAGGTTAAATAGGTTAATACTATACGCTTGTGTTTTTAAATACCTGTATTATATAAATGTCACCTGTGATATGTAAAAACATGCTTTTTATAACTTCATAGCACTTTTTATAGGTGTGTTGAATTGTCATTTGGACGAGTTATCATGGAACCAATAGCAGCAATAGCCACAGCAGAGCGTGGCGGGGTACATCTAGTATTCTACATAAAATACCATTTAAAAACAATAGATTACTTGGCCAATTTTCAATCCTCCCAACTCAAAAATGTAAGACTATAAATATCTTGGAGTGATTTTTTAAAATTAAAATTACCTGTAAATAATATTAATGATTTGAAATTTCACGATACAAAACACACTGAAAACATAAAACTGATCATACACAAAATGACGGTGACTGGATAAATCATTACATCTTTAAAAAGTTATATTAAGTCATGGAAAGTGATGAAACAAAAACTTTATTAACTGGGTTAAGTAGGTTAGGTTAGGTTAGGTTAGATTAGGTTAAAAAATTATTTTTTTTCATCGTTTCTTATGACTTTATATCACTTTAAAAGTGAGTTGAATTGTCACTGTGTTGAGTTATCATGGAACCAAAAATGACACATCCCTCATACACAAAATAACACAACTCTCATACACAAAATGACACATCCCTCATACACACAAGCCTAGCTTTATTATGGTGATTCATCTTATGTATAAAATTAGGTGAAATGATTTATGTATTTTCTGTAAATAATGTAACATTTTTTTATTTTAATAAAAATTAAATAAAAAATCGTAAATAATTAAAATAAACCCCACAGTAAGATCAAATTTCTAGGCCTGCCAGGGCAAAATCGACCGTAGGTCTACCCAATACACCGGCCGCGCGCCGAATACTTTTTTACACGACTTTTTCACTTATGTTAAGATTCCCACTTATATTTTAGAGATTTGCTAGAGCAAATTCAACCGTAGTTCCGTCCAACACACCAGGGCCGCGCGTCGCTTATTTCTGTACGCGGTTTCTTCACTTACGTCGTTATTGTAGGGTATTGTTCCATCTTAAGCCTTTTACGGTAGCACACACCCTAATTCTGTTATATATGTCTGACCGGTCAGTGGTTGAGTGGGCATAGCGCTTGGGTCTCACCCGAGCGTCGCGTGTTCGATTCCTCGGCTGGCTAAGTCCTCCATCACAACACAAGCAACATTTTCGGCTTTCTGTGGCGGTAGTAGGAGATTTTCAAACATTGTTGAGTTATTCGTAACCTGGGAATGTTTGTCTTTCTTTAAAAAAAAAAAAAATTGTACGGTCACAACTAGAATTCGCCTCAGTAATTTGGAATCCTCAATATCAAACATAATAATATTGATCGCATTGAAAATATTCAGAACAAATTTATGAAACACCTATCGTATCGTTTTAGTGACCATCGATTTGTCCCTGTCACTTTATATAAACGCAGAAAAATCTCTGATGCATTATTCTTACACAAAATCGTGAACTGCCTTGTTGATGTCTGTAAATGTCTGTTAGAAAGGATTGCATTTCGTTGCCCCAAGCAAAACACCAGATCGAACGATTTATTTAGAATACCACATTGTAAATCCAAATACGCGCTAAACTCTGTAATAGTACGTATCTGTGAAACTCAAAATGCCTTACGAGATGCAGACATTTTCAATCATAACTTGATATCATATAAAATTCAGCTTAATAAATTAATAAATTAAAATACTTTTATTTTATTCGATTTTTTTGTTGTGAAAATTACATTATTATCACCCGTAGTGAATAGTATAGCTATGCGAAACGTTGTATTTTTTCAATTTGTCTTTGATTTTATGTATTCTTTATTATGTTTATTTTTTGCCATTTCATATGTTGTGAAGGTAAAAAATACTAAATGAACATTTATCTCAATGGAACTTAATTGGTCTAGTCTAGAACATGAATTTTTATTGTTATAATTTTTTACTGTACGACTGTTTGCTTCCTAAATAAAAAATCTTAAGTAATGTTCGACTTGTATTGAGAGCGTGACCATAAGCCGTGTACTGTCATCTGCAGTTGAGATTTTAAATACGATTTTTGATGTGAATGTAGTGAGTGCGTGTGTAACATAGATATTGAATGGTGCGTAATTTGAATGGATCTTCACAAAAACAGCCTTATTTCAATAACGCTGTTTTTCCGCATAAAGGTTCAATTATTGTAATGCATGTAATTATGTTTTCAGAGGGTGTACTCGGGAAAACGTTCTGACATTAGTTAAAGGGTGGTTTTTGCCATCATCGTTGGTTGAACCAGACGCCCGATTATTCGCTTCGTTGAGCCGGATAATCGGGATGAGCGGACCAAGGACTAATTAAGAAACTTTAATGATTATGATGACGTTGTCCATCTTGCTATTTATTAATTAATTATTATAAATAGCAAGATGCAACCTAATAAGTGTTTAACAGGATCCATTTTTTCATGATTTTTCCATACACAATCCCCATGTTTTTTCACATTTTATTTTATATTTTTATTAATCTTAATGACACAATACATTTATTACATATTTAAAAAAATATTCATTTAATGTAATATAAAAAATATATCTATCAAAATGTCGATAATACATTGCCGATCTGTAGGACCGATTATTATTTCGTTAATGTCATCCAATTACAGATAAATTCATACATGTGCGCGTGTGTGCGTGATTGCTGCCAATAGTTGATAGATTATAGTGTAATTGACAACGAGTCTATCTGGTGAGATCCAGCTCGATCGGATGCGGGATGTGGGTTAATTTTCACTTCTAAGATTTGCATTCATCAATTTACGAAAACAAAATCGGTTCCATGATAACTCAACACAGTGACAATTCAACACAGTTTAAAAAATTATGAGAAACGATGATTTTTTTTTTTAAACCTAACCTAACCTAACCTAACCTAACCTACTTAACCCAGTTAATAAAGTATTTGTTTCATCGCTTTCCATGATTTTATATAACTTTTCAAAGATGTAATGAATTATTCGATCACCATTTTAAAATACTTCCAGCTTCACAAATTCTATAATAAAATACAACATCCCGTGATTTTCAACCGGTTTGGGCTAGAATTGTTAATAAATTTCATCTTCCCAAAGCAATATTGGTTTGAAAGTTATGATTGCATTAAAATTCAGTACTTGAACGTCTGGCATACGAAATTAATTGGACTAAATAACAAATTGTTGAAAAGAAAATTTGTCTGGCAGGAAATTGGTTTGTCAAGAAATAATATGAAGTTGTACGTTTGCCTTCATTATTTTAGGAATGTCAGTCTTCCCTCTTTGTTGGACTCGAATGGCTATATTTTCAGATACGAAATTAATTCAAAAATTTTATGGATAAATAAATTAATGATAATTGTACTATCCATTTCAGTAACTAACAATAACACCAATCCTAACCTAACCTATCGGAACATAACACCCAACCTTATCTAACCTAACCTAACATAACACCTAACATAGCACCCAACCTAACCTAACTTAACATAACATAACACCCAACCCAACCTAACCTAAAATAAACCAGCATAACACCCAACCTAACCTAACCTAAAATAACACCAAACCTAACCTAACATAACCCCTAAAGTAACCTAACCTAACATAACACCAATCCTAACCTAACCTATCGGAACATTACACCCAACCTTATCTAACCTAACCTAACATAACACCTAACATAGCACCCAACCTAACCTAACTTAACATAACATAACACCCAACCCAACCGAACCTAAAATAAACCAGCATAACACCCAACCTAACCTAACCTAAAATAACACCAAACCTAACCTAACATAACCCCTAAAGTAACCTAACCTCACATAACACCTAATCTAATCTAAACTAACATAACACCCAACCTAACCCAACCTTACTTAACCTAACCTAACCTAACCTAACCTAACCTAACCTAACCTAACCTAACCTAACTTTTTAATTGCTGCAAAGTGAAAATCCAGTCCACTTCGCTACTCGGTTGGGCAGCTTTGTGATACGTGTCAAGGTAGGGCCTGCAGGAAGGGATTTATTATAAAATAAAGACGGAAAAACAGATATTGGTAGTTAATTCCACACGCGAGTCGACTTAGAACGAGTCGAAGAAACGAGCCGTTCTCAAAAAGCCAACAACAACTATGAACGAGTGTTCCTCTCGTGTCCATCAAGTTTCGAGTGCGTGCAAAAGCTGTTATCTACTTCGAGAAAACTCCATTGAAATACATGTAAAGCAGATTCAACATGCCTCTATTATGTCTGTGGTAGATACTTTCGGTGTCAACAAGATTAAAAACCAACAGTCAGAAATGAAACGTTGCATAAAATGGCATTTACGTGATAAGTGACCCGAGTTGAATAGCCACATAGCCAGGTACTTCCCTACCTTCCTCTGCACTATTTCCTTCCTTTCCCCACTACATTCAGCTTCATAAAATACTCCGATCGGGAATTCCATAGTATTAATTTAGTTAGAAAAAACCTAAGGTGTAAATTAAAACCTAATTTTTTTGTGTTCGCATCAAAATTATTATGTACAGGGTTTTCCAATAAGAGGTGTTATTTTGATATTCAATTGTAAAAGATCAATGGTTTCGTTGCTTGCGTGGCACGTAGCGCCGTCTCGTTGAAAGTAAACGTTGTCCAGATCAATAACAGCCATCATATCCATTGCGTGATTCTTCCAATATATAAAATATAGATTCATATCAATACGACCGTTAATTTAAATATTAGTCTCAACAGGTCTTCAATATAGAATTCAATTGTGTTATAAAAATAGTTTTCTGTGATAATACAAGTGAAAAAAATAATAACATAAATAAGTTCGTCCGCCATGTTTATTTGGTGACAGTGCTGCAATCTGGCGCTTCGCTTTGGAACTCTGGCCGGGGTTGAGCAGCCCTGCCTTGGGGAGGCATGAAGGAAGGAGTGGGCAGGGTCCGGAGCAGTTGACGACCCCTGTTTCAGAGGTGGCAAGCGTTAAAGCAACAGGTGCGTACAATCTTTTTGGTATTGCGGGGTCGGTTAGTAAGTTTCCGAAACCATCGATTCCACTCTAAAAAACTAAGTACACAAAACGTTTACCTTTCAGATGTTTTTCCTTATGTTTTCTATCAGACGCTGTGTTTTCCAATTATTACGGATATTACAAAAAAATAAACTATACAAGGTTATTAAATTATAATAACTATTTTTATTCTTAATATGTGCATAGGATAATAGTATATTCACAATCCACACCACTGAGGATTCCAGTTCGAAGGCGGACTTGTTGGTTGTTTTTTTGTGTGATATAATGTTTTTTCCATCTTCATGTTTGTTGAATACTTCACCCTCATTTTTGTAGACATCATGATTTAGGTTCGTTGATTTTCCCAACTTTATGTTTGTAGACCCCATATTTATTGATCCCATGTTTGTTAATCTTATCATCTTCATGATTATTGATTTCCTCGTCTTCATATTTATTGATTTCCTCATCTTCATGTTTGTTGATTTTCTCATCTTCATGTTTGGTGATTTCCACATCTTCATGTTTGTAGACCTCATATTTACGTTTGTTGATTTCCACATAATTGTGTTTGTTGATTTCCTCATATTCAAGTTTGTTATATCCTCATATTCATATTTGTCGACCCCATATTCACATTTGTTGTTTTCCGCAACTTCATGTTGGTTGTATTCCTCACCTTCTTGTTTGCTCATTTCGTCATCTTCATATTTATTGACCTCGTATTCATGTGTGTTGATTTCATCAACTTCATGTTTGTTAACTTCCTCCCCTTCATGTTTGGTGAATTCATCATATTCATGTTTGTCGACCTCATTTCCAAATTTATTAATTTCTTTGTCTTCGTATTAGTGGACTCTTGGTTATTATTTTGGCATTCCTACATATTTTTATTGTTAGAAATGTTGTTTCCTTTCTCCTATTTTGTTATCTTATGATTTTTTTAAACATTATTTTATGATGTTTCATTTTACAAAATTTTATTTGTTTATTTTATCTCCTTTTTACATGTTATAAATAGTGTTTCTCTGCGGTTTTTGTTATACAATTAATGGTATTGTAATTAATGGAACTCATACCGCCTCTCAAAATATTATAAATAATTAAAATGTTTAGAAGTTGTAACCTGTCTAAAATATTATGTTTATTTCGCAGAGTTTACGTGGTAATCCTGATTCTAAAAAAATCTTGCTGACAGGATCGTAGCTTATCTAAACAAAAATCAGAATCCATATCTCTTGATTTATTTTTCGCCCCATTTTTATGATATCTTTTCTTTTCATCGCCCTTCCTATAAAGGTTGAAGTTCAAATTTCGATGGCGTAGGTAGTAGGTATATTGGACAGTGGAGTTCAGAGGGCTGTGGCCTAAGTTCTGATTACAACCGGAGCTTCCACTTGCAAATAAATAATTAAAGTAATCAGTCAAAAGCGGGAAAACATATGTATAAAATCAATTATTGTGACTGACAATATATGTAGTAGGGTATATAGACACGAATGTCAATTGCAGAAGAAGTCAGGGCCGCCTGAGGAAGAAGTGCTAAGATCAATTGAACTAAATACAAACAACAGAAAGGTGTGTATAAGACGATAGAACATGATATATCTATCATGTTAAGCAAAATCCATACGCTTAATTACATAAAAAAATTCAAAATATCGGCAATTAACCTTGCTCTTCATACTCTAAATAATATTTGTCTAAGCTCAAACGTTGACATTTTTCAGATTCACTGCCAAAATTCAAACGTGGCATCATGTCAATAATTTAAACTGTTTGATGCGCGTACATACACACACACATATCTATATACTATACACGTCACCTTGTAATTAAGGAATATACATTCCACTTAGCAGACTTTACAAGGAAACATATCCTTGAACATTCTTAAATAATAAGATTTTACACAAGTCTCATTTGCTAAAAACTGAATGTCACCCTAGCTGTCTTTATTATCTACTTGGTTTCTTCTTGGGAATAATGATTAATACAAAGTTATGGTTCAAATATTGTTACAATATACTGTCAAATTACCCATCTGGTAACTCATCTAATACATTTTTTTTCTTAATGTTTGAATCATTTTGTCTTTGTATGTAGTATTACTTCATGTTTGTGATTGTTAAAAGGAAGCTACAAGCCAAAAATGTATATTCCTGGTAAACCTTATATTGTAGGTAATAGGCATTAAAATCACTTGACAAACGGATTCTAGAAACGTTCGATTTCAAGCAACTGGTTTTTATTTATTTTGTAAATAATTTTATAGGAAAGTAAAAACGTTAATCAAATTAAACTGTCACAGATAATCTTAGCTTTAATACTGTATTTTTAAAAGTTGTTTCCATTCCGCATTCATACATATCCATCGAATTTTTTTTTTTAGTAGTTTACATTTATATTTTTTATTTCGTAATTTATTTTTTTATTTGTACTCAAGCAAAACGATAGGATAATCTTCAATTCATCTAAAGCATATTTTTTGGTATTCATAATGCACACCAATTCGTAATAAAGATCAATTAAAATATTGATTTATCATTAACATTCGCCTTAACTTCGATACAGGCTTAGTTAGTCCTGTCCTAGTGAGGTTGATTTTTATGATGAAAAACTTCATTTATATATAGTGAGATGTAGTAAATAAATAAATCTTGTAAATATGCTTGAAATTAATATTTATATTAAAATAAAAAAAACACTGTATTTGAATGAAGCAAGAAAGTGTGCCTTGAGACAGGATGTTTCGCGGTCCATTCTATTAGTAAAAAAATTAAATAATTATTGTAAATTTCTCAAAAAAATAAAAATTATAAGTGTTACGCCACTGGAATTATGTCCATCCGTAATTTCCGCCATCTCGCGTATTCTTTGGATTTACGAGAATTTTCATGTATCATTTCGACCCCATACCCAGCGTTATTACTTATTTTTCTTCCTGGAATTCAACAATGAAGAATATTTTGTTGACATATTTTTTTCTGAAGGCTATTAAGTTACAGAAAAATTTGTCAGGATGTGAAATTTAATCTTTATTTTTTTTAAGTAGCCGTTGTACATACAATGTTTTTTGTTTTTTGTCGACAACATATTTCAATTTCAGAATGAGTAATTTTAACTTCCAACTAATTTATATGAAGTTCGATTGTTTTCTTGATTGAATGAATAAATGTAAGAACGAATGCTTTTTTACATCGGATCAAGCAGATAGACTCACTGTCGATGACAATGCATTCTATCTACCTTGGTGGCATTCACGCACACGCATGCTTTTTTTTCTGAAGTTGGGTGACGTCATATATAAAAAATACAGCAGTTAATATACGAAATAAATGTCAGTAATTCGATAGTTCGAATCAGGATTTGGCTTGGGTGTTAGCGGTGTTGACTCCAATCCCTGGGGAGGAAGGTTCAATCCTCATTCAAACAAGGAATTTCTCAAGAAATTGGCTTTTAACTGACCGCAATAATGGCACAACTATTTCGAAAATTTAAAATTGTATTTACATTTGACCGGTCGGTGGCTGAGTTGATATCACGTTTGAGTCCCATCCAGTCGTAGTGTGTTCAATTCCTCGGTTGGCTAAGTCCTTCAACACAGCACAAGCAACATTTTCAGCTTACTGTGGTGGTAGTAGGAGATTTTAAAATATTGTCAGGTTATTCGTAACTCGTGAATGTTTCTATTTATTTTAAAAAAAAACATAAAAAAGGTTTTTTGGTCTTCGGTACTGGACGGCTACACCAAAACTAAACGCTGAAAACTCCTTTAATTTAAGTTATTATCATACTGAAATACCGGCCTAAGACGATCACTTCTACATACACAAACACACATTCACTACAATCTACAAATCTGTTGTAATGACAGGCACTGTAAGTCCGAAACGTTGGCTAAAGAAGAAAGAAACGCAACACGGCATAATAACCCAAAATTCATCACGATCGATTAATCATCGCTTGAACGCGATGATATTTAAACATAAAATAATAAACAACCTGTTACCAAATTGCTTTTCAAACCAAATTATATACAACAAGGATATTCACAGTCATAACACAAGAACGTGCATTGATCTACTAAAAAGGACAATACCAATATACAAAACAGTCTACTATATAAAGGAATCTGGGAGTACTGTACAGGGCCCACAGATACTTTACTATTACACAACTGCTGACCCTGTACAAGTTGGGGAGGCACCTCTAGTCTGAAGCCCCAAAATATTTGAAAAAAACCGTTGACTCTGTGCAGAAACGGGCGATCCCTTTGATAAATTCCCCTATCTCAACAAACGGATTGAAATCTTTAAAGCACAGGCGTCAGGTCCTTATGCTGTCCTTGTTCTACCAGTATTACAATAGATGGTGCTGCAAGGAATTAGCTTCATTAATTCCTGTGGCATCGGTGCCTAAACGAGGAAACTCACCCAACATGAGAATACATGAGAACGGGTTACTTTTACAACTCGTTCTCTCTGTTTCCTACCTTCTACAACGCACTCCTTTCTCTCATCAAAAAAACCCTACACACAGCATCTCCAGAGATGAATTAAGCCCTAAGAGAAATTATTTTTATTTTGTGTAGTTATTATTAAAAAAAACTGTTTCGAACACAGAAACTTAGTACAACCTCGTAGCAAACGTTTTTTTGATATCAATATCTTGCTATAAGCTAAGGGACAATCACTTGTGGTAAATATTTAAAAATACCAATAAAACCCAAGGAAATATTTACACCTCTGTTTCTAGGGACGTTAAACTTTATAAAAAAATTATAAAAAATTGTAAAAAAATTATAAAAAATTGTAAAAAAAATTATAAAAAATTGAAAAAAAATTATAAAAAATTGTAAAAAAATATAAAAAATTGTAAAAAAATTATAAAAAATTGTAAAAAATACAAAATAATATGAATAAATAAAATATTTTCAACTATCAGATGGATATGTCATATGTTGTCATGATAAATTCTTTTAGTCGCCTCCACAGCGACAAGACTAGAATGCATTGGTGGCTATTGAACAGTAAAACAGCTTGAAGAATAGAATTAAGTTGGTATTGCTTAGATGTTGTTAAGAGTTTCGCTTCGCCTAGGCTAATAAAATCCACAGGTATTTTCTATTTAAGGAAATGCGAAGCGAAAGACTGCGCTCCTCAAACTTTGCTTGCAAATAAACTAACGACAAAGTTCAATTTATTTTATCCTCATTGAAAACAACAACGTTTTTTATAAAATTAAAATATTACACTATTTATTAATACTAGGTTTTTACGGATAATATCACTTATGTGAGGACAATCCTGTTTTAAAAACTCTGTTAATACACAAATTGGTACAAACAATTACAAAAATCTACTGAGATATCCGATACATTATTTTTTTATTGTTAATGATCAACTCTAATGTTTATAAGACAAGGATTTTTATTCATAGCACAAAGGACAATACATTTTTAAGGATCTGGTGAGGAGACAATGAAAGATGTGTGTAGTGTCCTAGCAGTGGCTTTATTGAGTTTTTATTCATTTTCTTACTATGATTATGTATGTATGTAAATAATAAAAAATATAAAAAAAATCTAAAAAACCAAACAAATAATACCTCATCCCATACACACAAGCAATTTGTTTATTATGGGAGAACATTAAAAAAATAATAATATTAAAAAAATAAAAAATAATATTTAATTGACTAACCGCCCAGTTAGGTTTCGAGAATAATTCTCCACTAAATGGGAATTGTAATTATTGTTATGTATTATTTTATAATATTGTATCTTCTATTATCAAAAAAAAGGTTTTTTATTTTCTTATTATTATCATTTATGAACGCATCATTATTTTCTTATTATTATGTACTTAATTAACTTACATTTATTAACTTACTATAGCTGTACCTGTTAGTATTTAGCAATATTTATTGCTATTTTTTGTTAAGGCGATGTCATACGTAGTAATGCAAAATCATGTGTTTTTGGTTTGGAAATTTGGTCGCCTAGAAATGTTTCAGATGCTTTAATTAAATACTGCGAGTAGAATACATCTTGGCCTTTGAAACAATCGACTATTTTTTAGATTAAGTCTTTTTATAAGCCCAGAAAAAAATAGTGTAAGGGCCTATGAAAACTGCTTTAAAGTTCAAAATCTCCTACTTACGAACCAATTTTCGGTTATGATTTTATGTTATAATGTGGCAAATTAAGTTATTTATAAAATGACCAAAAATTTTTTAAATATTTATGTCTGAACATCCACAAAATAAAATAAAAGCACTTTTTGGCCATGTTTTTTTCTTGCATAAATCAAAACAGGCGGATGGTGTTAAGCGAGAATTTAAACCTTATCGCCATCTACGTAAGGGTTGTTATTGATAGCGGCTCAATTTAAAATATTACACGACGTAGTGCATCGCCTTAATAATTATTCATACTATCCCTATGATTGTGGCTGATAAGCCAACACTGTTACTTTGTAATACTTATATAGTTAGTAGAATTGCCAACTTTAAATATACTTCCCAGCTGTAATTTTTGTTTGAATAACGGCAATAATTTTGTAGGTATACATTTTAAATATTTTAATATGTATTATTTTTTAATAATTATTATAAGTGAATATCTACTGCATATCTCGACACAAAAATTCCCTAGTGAGATGAGTGGCTTATGAGTTTATTGTAATGCATTATTTTTTTAATAAATAAATAAATTTCTTTTAACCACTACTCTATTGAATAATTTTATAAAGAAGTTTGAGAATCTTTCGCTTCTACGGGGTGAGTCAATACTTCATTTGATTCCGTTTTACGAGGCACTAATAAAGCTGTAAAGGAAAATTTTCATTAGTCTCTACAATAACATGCACCTCCCCTCAGTTTTCTCACCATCCCCTGCAGCATGCCTTAATTAATACAATTTTATATATAGGTACATTGTACATTATATGTGTATACACTAGCATAATACATACACAACCACAGACATATGAATATTAATAGACGAGAAGTTAAGGACGAGGGGTTAAAACAAGAGTTGCGGGACGCAGAGAGGAAAGCTGACTGTGATTCGTCAATAAATCAATCTGACAGTAAATAGGAATCTCGCATTATAATATCGCCATTTAGTTCTTAAAAGTAAAATCTGCTTTTGAATGAAGAGACATTTTTACATGGGAGCGCAAATTACCCGCCACGTTATGAACCAATTTGCGAAGTCCAAATTCGGAAAAATAAATTTCTTCTATTTTCAGAGTCGAATATTTCGATTACGTATTTAGTTAAGACACTTTTATAAATGTTCATAATTTACTTCCCAGCAACCAACCAGCTTTGTGTTTCGCGTTCAGACGTATCTCGATGTGATAGTATATGTTTCTACAACTGATCCATATTATACGATGTGAATATGCTTAAAATAAAGTAAAATAATGCTTATATATGGAATTTAATACGACAATTGGGTTTATTCTCTTTTTCACATCTATTTTTACAAGTTTTCATAGCACAAGCCACCATTTTGCCGTGTTATTTCGTAAAATGAACCGATGATGCCTCGACCATAGTTCGCACAAGAATGATGACGTCACGTTTTCTAAATTCACGGAAGGCCAGACGCGGGCCCAGCCGGCTCCAATGGAACCGGTATGGGGAGTGGGGAATAATACGCTTTTAATCACTTAGGGTAGGTCTACTAATATTCATATGTCTATGTACACAACCAACTATCAGACACACTCACTAGCCAATAGAATGAGTGATCTGGGTAACAACTTTGGGGGTACTATTGATATATTTAATGACACCATTTAAATAATTAAGCGTAATCTATACCATTTGTGGAATCGTACAAATGATAGTAGCGTTGGTAATGTAGTTTTAGTGATTTGTCTTATATGTAGTATTGTTCTAGTTTATATATTATGTTATGTTACTGTTACATGTTTTACTAATATCGTTTCATATTTAGTTTATCAGTTTAACGTAATTTCATGGTTTAGTAATTATGTATGTAATTTTCGATAGCTCACTAAGTATATTCTGTTTTAAAATCCACGTGAAAGGCTGGGCGTAAAACTGGCAATTTCTTGCCGGAAAGATATTTCTGTTAAAATTTCTGTATTGTGTTTAAGGCGATGCCGTACGTAGTAATTAAAAATCAGGTGTTTTTGGTTTAAAAATTTGGTCGCATAGAAATGTTTCAGATGCTTTAATTAAATACTGCGAGTAGAATACATCTTGGCCTTTGAAATAATCGAGTATTTTTTAGATATGTCTCTTTATAAATATTTTACTATTTTACTATTTTTTCTGGGCTTATAAGCCCAGAAAAAATAGTGTAAAGGCCTATGAAAACTGCTTAAAAGTTTAAAATCTCCTACTTACAAAAACATTTCTGGTTATGATTTTATTGTATAATGTGGTAAATTGAGTTATTTATAAAATGATCGAAAAAAAAATAAATATTTATGCCTGAACATCCACAAAATAAAATAAAAGGCACTTTTTGGCCATGTATTTTTCTTTCATAAATCAAAACAGGCGGATGGTGTTAAGCGGGAATTTAAACCTTATCGCCATCTACGTAAGGGTTGTTATTGATAGCGGCTCAATTTAAAATATTACACGACGTAGTGCATCGCCTTAACATAATGTATTAAGTACTTAGTCTGTAAACTAATAATGACAAGATCTTGAAAAAAAAGCACCCGTCAGTCAAACAATTCTTCTTCTCTCGTATGGTGTAAATTTATTTTCATAACAAAATAAAATAACCAAAAAACCTCAATTAACTTAAACTGATACTTGATACTTCCTAGTTGGGCGTGAATAAGATAGGAAATTGTGAAACCTGCTATGAGGCGGGTAGGAGATACCCGAAACTTTGTTATAGTATTTTTTTACTTGGGATATTAATAACTAGCTGAAACCCGCCACGAGTTGCTGTAGCTCAGTTTGTTTATGCAGACATAGAAACAATAGGATAGAAAATTATTTATTAATAAACAATAACATTTATTATTTTTTTTAAATGTAATTAACTAATGTTTATAAGACAAGGTTTTTATGCATAGCACAAAAGATAATAAATTATTATAAGCAATAATTAGTCGCCTGTAATATCAATACATACTTACAAAAATAAAGTTGGTTGTTTGCAGGTGGAAAAAATATAATAAGCAGTAATTGTTGATTGAAGTACTAGTTCATATTGAATTATTTGGCGTATTGGAAATAAGCCGACGTGGTTTAGTTGCCCAGGGCGTCTGACTGGACATCAGAAGGCGCGGGTGCAATTCCCGTCGGCGGCATTTATTTTTACTCAGGAGATATTTTCAATTTGTGTTGATATTACAGGCGACTAATTATTGTTTATAATAATTAATTATATTAATGTTTTAGTCTTATTTTAGACATATTTCCAGTAAATCGTTCTGTTTCCATAAATCCCATTCCCCTTTGCCCTCCTACACCTGGAAGTACAGGATTTTCCAATAAGAGGTGTTATTTTGAATAGCCCGCTATTTCGGTAGATTTTACTTTTAAACCTGTCATTTTTGACATTTGACAAGTAAAAACTACGCCATTAATAAAAATGGAACGATACACGCTTCAACAATGCATTAAAATTCACTTGAGTGAATCAAATGCAAATCATCTTGAGTGATGAGGCCCATTTCCACCTAGGTGGCTTCGTCAACAAGCAAAATTGTCGCATCTGGGGCTCGGAAAACCCAAGAGTTATTGCTAAAAAGTCTCTTTATCCTCAACGTGTGATTTTATGGTGCGGTTTATGGTCCGGCGGAGTCATAGGACCTTACTTTTTCGAAAATGAGGCTGGAGCAACAGTTACGGTGAATGGATTGCGCTATCGAGAGATGATTAATGATTTTTCATGGTCGAAATTGGATGGTATTGATCTGGACAACGTTTACTTTCAACAAGACGGCGTTACGCGCCACACAAGCAACGAAACCATTGATCTTTTACGATTGAATATCAAAATAACACCTCTTATTGGAAAACACTGTATTTAAAACGGCACATGATAAACGTATATAGCTGAGGGGGTAGTTTTTAAGGGTGTTTTAAACAACAAGCGCAAATAAAAAGGTTTATGTAATGTGGATAAAGGAAGGGTACTTCTGAAACCAGTCGAGTGTAATTAAAATTAAGTGTTCAAAAACAAATTTATGTTTTTATATTACAGATATTTTCGGTTCATTTGTATTTTCATACCACTCTAGAGTTCAGTCATTTGCTTAGTCCTTGTAACTAGTTGTAATACGAGGCAGGGTATATAATTACCAAGTCGTTAGAAATCTGAATATAAGATAAAGGTAGTACTATCAAAATTAACACCCCTTTGAGCGTATTAATTGTTGTACCGAGGGTTGTAAAAACATTATCATTCTCTTTATGCGAGGGGAGTTTAACGAAAATAAAATGAAAATTAAGGAACAACTTTTTCTTTTAACTTATACTCCATTAATAAAATATATAATTATAGAAGAAGATAATACTAATTAATCAAAAAATAAAATAGAACAAGACACATAAAAATAAAGGGATATCGGTCATAACCAGGAATCGAACCAAGGATCTCTTGTTTTACCGGGACAGGCGTCTTAAAGACAATTAATATATTATTTCCATATTTTTGGCCTTTAAAAAAATGGAAACAAAGTTTCTTATGAAATTGGTTTTGCTACCTAGATAGTGTCTTGACTAAACATATCCGCTTTTTATTTATATGGGATACCTTGACTTTTAAAAGTCTTAATAAATATTCTGGAACAGATTATTCTTTTTTGTTTTGAAGGTTATAAACTAATATTATAAACAGAAGAATTATATAATAAATTTAAACGAAACATGAAACAGAACAAGTCAAAGAAAATTTTAAAAAAGGTAGCATACAAAATATGGGAAAAGTTATTTGCAAGATGATATTGTGAATTCTAAATTTGAAATACGATATCGACAAATATGGCATTTTGTAAATAGGTCCCAATGGTCGAGTGGTTAAGACGCCTATCCCGGTAAGGCAAGAGAAAATTTATTAAAAATAAAACAATAAATTTGTTTACATCAGTTTCATTTTTTATTTGTTCTCAGTTTCCTACTTGAACTGAGAATTTCCAAACACACTGTACAGTACTTATATTGTACAGCATAATGTTGCATAACCAGACGTGATGCAAATCTTGCAATGCTTAGTTTTAATATAATTCTTAAATCTTTTGACAGCCTCTTAGCTTATGCGTGCCCGAAAACTTCAGCCGTTTTCGTCGCCAGACTTGACGAAGATACCACACGGCAGAACAGATGTTCTAGCACAACATAGCATGATACGAGGAATTGTGCTGTTGTTTGAATTTTCTGAAACAGAATGAATGAATGTATTTAATTCCTCTTTAAGTAGCCATAACACTGTCTTGTATAATTATCTTCCCAGATGTTGGGAGGGTCAGATTAAGATGATTGTACTATAATTAGGATAATTATCTGACGCACAGTAATAAAATAAGATAGCAACGATGGACACACACTATAAATGGTTAATTATAATATAAAATGTTTGAATACCTCACTAGATGAAGTTGTTCATGCGTTTAGTATGGTAAATGTGTTTGGTATGGTTAATGTGACGAAATAATACAGCCGTAAATTTCATGTGTTTCATATGGTTACATGACAAAATTACACAACTGTGAATTTCATGCATTTCATATGGTTACATGACGAAATTACACAGCCGTAAATTTCATGGTTTCATATAGTTACATGACGAAAATACAGAGCCGTAAATTTCATGCGTTTCATATGGTTACAAGACGAAATTACAGAGGCCTGAATTTCATGCGTTTCATATGGTTACATGACGAAATTACGCAGCAGTAAATTTCATGCGTTTCATAAGGTTACATGACGAAATTAAACAGCCGTGAATTTCATGTGTTTCAAATGGTTACAGGACGAAATTACAGGGGCCTGAATTTCATGCGTTTCATATGGTTACGTTACAAAATTACACGGCTGTGAATTTTATGTATTTTATGCGGTTACATGACGAAATTACACAGCCGTAAATTTCATGCGTTTCATAAGATTACATGACGAAATTACACAACCGTAAATTTCTTGTACCAATTATTACACATAGGGAATTACACAGGGAGAATTACATCTACTTACATAAATTACACATACTCAAATTGCACATGTTAAACATCTTATCCAACCAAATTAATGTGGAATGAGATAGGATAAAATTCCAAGATTAAAAATTCAGAAACCGCGGATTCAACTCATTTCTTTCATTAATTAATGACTTGTCGATTTTACATTTTAATAACATACATTCTCATGTAGTGTACGTGCGGCAATGGCCTAAGCAATCAAATGATAACATAAAACATTGTCCAGTAATAAAGCAATGAAACTCATCACTGTCATTCCAAAGTTTTATCGATCCGAACTCCCACCCCTACTCCCTCCCAACCCAACGTTCGACGTATAAAAACATATTATATTATTTCTTCCTGAATTTGTCTACTACAACATCCCTCGTCAGCTAAGTGATTGTAAATAATACACCGCCTTGTCACTTAGAATTGGAACGTTTCAAAACCATTTTAAGTTGTCGGTTAGGGTAATACATGGAATCACCCCTTCTGTACTGCATAAAATTAAATCATTAAAAATAATCATGACTGTCAAAGGCCTAGCTAAGCAAGACATTTTCAGTTTCTACTTGTAACAATTCAGGTAATGTCACTAAGGGTAGATTTAAAACCCTTTCCACTGCTAAGTAATCAAAATCATTTGTTTTTTTTGGTTCTCTAAATACAGGGTTTTCTAATAAGAGGTGTTATTTTGATATTCAATCGTAAAAGATCAATGTTTTCGTTGCTTGTGTGGCACGTAGCGCCATTTCGTTAAAATTAAACGTTGTCCAGATCAAAACCATCCAATTTTGGCCATAAAAAATCATTAATAATCTCTCAATAGCGATCCATTCACCGTAACTGTTGCTCCAGCCTCATTTTTGAAAAAGTAAGGTCTAATGACTCCGCCGGACAATAAACCGCACCAAACAGTCACACGTTGGAGATAAAGAGGCTTTTCAACCATAACTGTTGGGTTTTTCGAGCCCCAAATGCGACAATTTTGCTTGTTGACGAAGCCACCGAGGTGGAAATGGGCCTGATCACTCAAGATGATTTGCATTTGATTCACTCAAGTGAATTTTAATAATTTCAATGCGTTGTTGAATCGTGTATCGTTCCATTTTTATTAATGGATTAGTTTCTACTTGTAAAATATCAGAAAATGACAGCTTCAAAAGTAACATCTGCCGAAATAGCAGGCTATTTAAAATAACACCTCTTATTAGAAAACCCTGTAGTATAAAACAGAGTCGCTATCCGCGTCTGTCTGTTTATATGTCATGTTTTTACGCTTAGTTCTTCTAAAATACGCAAAGGATTTTGATAAAGTTTTCACTACCATTTAGACAATTTTTTCCGGATACATATATAATAAATGCATATTATATTTATAAAACGTATATAAAATTCGATGTTTTGTAATCAAGTCGTAAAATAAATTTTTTGGCGTTTACATTGCTAACGCTGGCTAAACCTTATGAGATACATCGAAATAATGTATTAAGAAATTGTACATCTTTAAAAGGCCTACAGAAAAGTCCTGCATGGTATATGTCTATCTTCTAAGGATAACCCCCAGTAACGCCAGGTACACCTCAGTTAGTATATATATATATATTTTATAGATGTTTTATTTAAACTTATTTAACGACTTCAAAGTATTCAACATAAAATCCTTATACGTCAAAAAATATCCTCCTACTATAAATTCAAACATACGAAAAAATTTTTTTTTGAATCGACCATAATACAAGATATTCCAACAAATCCAATTATACTATTCCCCCAATAAAAACCTCAATGGCACAAAGACAATTTAACTTTCTTGCTCCAAAAATATTCAATAATTTAACGTTAGAAATAAAATCAATAGCCAAATACGACAGTTTCAGGAAAGCGCTCGGGGATTTTTTGATGTGTGATTGTATAGTGTTAGTAGCCTATTCCAAGTACTCAGATAAAAATGTATATATTGTTTATATGCGTGAGGATGCGTCATATGGGTGTATGTATACATGTGTTGTTATATGTATATAGGTATGTCTGCTGCTATATACACATGTGTGCTTGCATGTACACATATTAAAAATTATATATATAATTATGTAAATTTTTACAATCTAATGCTAATTTACTTTTTTCTCCTTTCTAATATCTATCTTCTACTTTTTATTACAATTTTTCCAAAATTTTAGCTTCATCTATAGTTACTAATTTCATATGTTTACACTAGATTTCATATTTCATACAAAGTAATTACACTCAATTGGTCACCATGAAACAGGCAGCCGCCTAGTATGGTGATTCATTATATCTACTTTATGTTAATTTAAAAATAATGTAACATGTATTAAATAAATAAAAAATAAAATAAATAATGCAGGTAGAACGTTTGTATTTTCTTTATTGAACACGGAAAAAAATGAGCATTGCTGATTTCCTAAACAATCAAATTATTGGTAATCCGGTAGAAAACGGGACTGCAGGCCGCTTCCTGATACATTTTAGTAATTTCGTAAAACTATCGAGATACGTCTCCTGAACTTGTCTTAATATTAGAATTTCAATGAACACGTGTTCATTCTCATTGCGTTACAAAACATTGGTATTTTACTAAAAGTTTATCAAGATACCTATCAAATCATGTGACAACTTTGTTGGTCTACCTATTATGTTAAATAAAAAAAAATAAAAAAATAAAAATAAAATAATAAAATTAAAAATTAAAAAATGGCCTTCGATCCCGTTTTTAATCTGTTTTAATATCCGTTTTAGAGATTCTTAATAAAATAGCAATATTTTTATCTGTAATTTTTCTCCGTGTATGAATGAAGTGGAATCTTGGAAGTGAAAATTTACCCACTTCCCGACATTCGATCAAGCTAAAAATCGGGAGATAGATTTGTCGTTATTAGTGACAATAACATTTATTACAACGAGATATGCTATGTTGGCCGCCGGACCGTAGCCGGAGTACTACCTAATTAGGGTACTTTGAACGGTATCGGGACGTGTACGCACAGAAATCTGTTCTATGTATTAGTGCGGATACCTTAGCGCAAGCGAAGGTGTGCAGTAGTATTGGTGAACAAAACCGGCGACACTCGGCAAAACAATTCCACTCAGTACGAACTGCTCATAGCACATCTCGTTCTTCTAATATCTTTGTTTATTACTCTCGACTTTCCCAGGCAAATGTCTCCAATGTTGTGAGGCTGAAAGAAATAAAAAAGGTTTGGAAAATATCTGACTAATAGATCACCAAACACGGTTTTAATCCGTTTGTACCAACGTTTCAACTACCAAATGGTAGTCTTTTGCCAGGATATTTGTGGGAGTATCCACCACTAAACGACGGTGTCCGGAAACTCGTAGTAAAATCTACATAAAATAGAGAAACAAAAAAAAAAATTTAAATTTCTTTTGTATTAAATTTTATTTTCTGAAACAAGGGTTAACAAAGTTTTGGAGCGGAGTTTACGGTTCGACTCGTTTTAAGATATATTGAACAGCTAATATTGACCCCCTAAGACCGATGTTTTTTTTAAATTTGACCGGACGGAATTCTGGATGTCGGACTCGATTCGATATTCGAAAACGAAAGTTTAAATTATAAACAAATTATACAACAAAATTGACTCCAAATACGAAGTAGATCCACCAGTTTCCAGCTTGTAGCTTGTACTTCAAGATTCCAGACACCGTGTTCACATTTGTATATATTATATATATATGTCAGGACAACGCCTTACCAAGATCACGCCTTAACAGCACAATGCCTTGCCATGACAACGCCTTACCAGGATAACGCCTTGCCTTGATAACGCCTTACCAGGATAACGCCTTACCATGACCATGCATTATCAGCACAACGCCTTAACATTACAACGCCTTACCAGCACAGTGCCTTGCTATGACAACGCCTTACCAGGACAACGCCTTACCATGACAACGCCTTACCAGGACAACGCCTTACCATGACAACGCCTTACCAGGATAACGCCTTACCATGACCATGCATTATCAGCACAACGCCTTAACATTACAACGCCTTACCAGCACAGTGCCTTGCTATGACAACGCCTTACCAGGACAACGCATTACCATGACAACGCCTTACCAGGACAACGCCTTACCATGACAACGCCTTACCAGGACAACGCCTTACCATGACAACGCCTTACCATGACAACGCGTTACCAGGATAACGCCTCTGTAAACTATTTTTCGTTTTGTTTTATTAGTATTATCTTTTTCTTCAATGATAATTTACATTGATAGTTACAACCTTTAAAAAAAACTTATTTAAAGGTGTTATTTAAATGAATTTAATTGATATTTTTATTTAGTTAACAACAAGCTAAATACATTGATTCGTGACGCTGCACGGACATTCTGGGTTTTAATAATTAATTTGTATCGCTTTGGGTAGGATTATTCACAGAGTATGTGTACTACCTACTATGTATTGATCCGATATTCCTGACTATTGAAATATTTGTTAAATGCTAAGTGTTTTGTCTACAGAAGGGGAGCCGAACCTTTTCCTTTTGCAGTTGTAATATTGGGTATATGAAACGGGATGAGTGCAGACGAGAGAGAATGTTTGCAGATGGGAAGGGCCGGCTCTGAGCCAAATGGCGACTAGTAAAATTTTGGCGTATCTTGTCAAAACTACACGTAGAAAACTTACTAAAAAAATTGGTAAAATTCTTCGTATTCTTGTTAAAAATGGGACTGCAGGCCTTTAATGAATAAATTGATAGTTTTCCTTACAAACTATTAGTAAAACGCTAGTGTGTTACAAGGATGTTGAAAATGTGTTAAAAAAAAGCGCAACTGCATCAACACGTGTTCCAATATATTCTGAATGGAATTAATTTTATTAGGAAATGGCTTGCCATCACGTTTTTAACAGGATTTAAGCCCCACTAACGTTTTAGGGTGATATATTTTTCTATCATGTGAAAATACATCATTTTTTTACGTTAGAAAGAGGAATAATAATTCTTTTCAGTTTGCCTCAAATATTTATACCGGAATCCATTAATAACATTCTAAAATTAGTCAAAATTAGATTTTTCTTACAAATTCTCCAAACAAAACGAATGCGTTTTAGAAATATCGACTTCTCTCAATTTTTCTATGATTGGAGTATAGCGTTTGAGACAATTTTTTTCAAGTTTAATATTAAATTTTACTTATTTAGAAATAGTAGTGTTTATTTTTATTCCATACACCGGAAAGATAATTTTATTTGGTTTTTAAAACAATATTTTTTATACGGAAAATGAAAAAATAAGATGTACAGGATTTTCCAATAAGAGGTGTTATTTTGATATTCAATAGTAAAAGATCAATGGTTTCGTTACTTGTGTGGCACGTAGCGCCAACTTGTTGAAAGTAAACGTTGTCCAAATCAATACCATCCAATTCCGGCCATAAAAAAATCATAATAATCTCTCGATAGCGCAATTCATTCACCGTAACTGTTGCTCCAGCCTCATTTTCGAAAAAAGTAAGGTCCAATGACTCCGCCGGACCATAAACCGCACCAAACAGTCACACGTTGAGAATAAAAAGGCTTTTCAACAATCACTCTTGAGTTTTCCGAGCCCCAGATGCGACAATTTTGCTTTTTGACGAAGCCACCGAGGTGGGAATGGGCCTCGTCACTCAAGATGATTTGCATTTGATTCACTCAAGTGAAATTTAATAATTTCAATGCGTTTTTGAAGCGTGTATCGGTCCATTTTTATCAATGACGTAGTTTCTACTTGTCAAATGTCAAAAAATGACAGCTTCAAAAATAGCATCTACCGAAATAGCGGGCTGTTCAAAATAACACCTCTTATTGGAAATCCCTTTATTACCAACATTATATTATTTTTCTTAAGGCTGAATACATCCTTTTTTTTATTTTTAAAATGCGACATCTATTGACGTTGTTACAAATCTTGGATGAATATTAAATGCAAATTTCAATTCTCATTTTTCCGTTTCACATTTTGAGAATTATTAAATTATCTTAAATCATAAAAAAATTAACTTTGCCCGCATTGTAACATTATGGTTTCCCATCTCTGGTTTATCGGACACCTGTTAGATTTCCGTCACAGAATAACAAAGTGTTTTTTGTACTTAAATCCAATACAATATGCCCAAAATAGATATATTTAATTATTATGTAGCTATGTTATTTAAAATATTATAGTTTTGCTAGGGTAACTCGCGATACCTGACTACCAACTTCTTTATATTATCGATTATAATGCGGTTAATTATCGATACCGTATGTTTTATGCTACCGATTTACCCTAGTAGACTACCTACTGAGTTTTTACAATTTTATGAATGCAATTAATTATATTTCCTCTGATATCCCGCAATAAGGCGGGCAAAAATGTCATAATGTTAACGTGCCATAATTTTTGAAAATGGTGTCAAATTTTAATGTCATTGTACTTTGACATTTATGTTGAAGACAGATAGGGAATTAGCTGACAACAAGCAATGGAGTGAAAAACGCCTGAAGAACGCGGAATTGTCGTTAATGCTTATTTGACCAATTTCCGGTCTGTTGTTTTTTTCGAATGATTTTTAACAGAATCGATTCCTTGTTCGATGACGTTTTTAAAACGGTTGTCTCGGAATTGTGCCTATCGCTACTTTCAAGAATTGTTTTTAAATTTGATAAAATTAAGGCGTTTCTCTTATACAATTCTGTGTTTATTTATTTATTTATTTATGTCTATTCTTGAATACACATTTTACAAATGATTACAGTGTTTTATATTGTAGTACAGAAAAAAAAGTACAGAAAAAAGGTATAAAAAATAAAGAACATAGGTTGACATAGGTAAAACTGTGTGTGGGTGATATTGTATGTTACGTGAACACCTCATTAGGAGAACCTGTGCTGAGGTGTTAACGTGTTTGCGATTGAGTGTGACAGGTATTTATGTGTAGTAGTAGAAAGTTTTTTTTTTTTTTTTCACAGACATATATTGAAA
Organism: Hesperophylax consimilis; assembly: GCF_061612785.1. Classification (NCBI taxonomy): domain Eukaryota; kingdom Metazoa; phylum Arthropoda; class Insecta; order Trichoptera; family Limnephilidae; genus Hesperophylax; species Hesperophylax consimilis. The sequence goes on along the minus strand of NC_142854.1, from coordinate 19,785,011 downwards.
CATGAAAACACACATTTATATGTGAGTGTATGTATTTTTGGATAATTCTTGAAGAACGTGTAAATTATTTCATTTTACTTATCATATTTTGGTTATGTTTGGTTTGGAATTATAATCTTTTGAATAAAGTGAATATCTTGATTTTTTATCCAGGCTACGATATGTTTTTAGATGTATTTGTAGTCATTAATTGTTTCAAAGTAATGGGCATACTGTTAAAAAGTTTGGTTGCGTAGTATTGAAAGTGTCTTTGTCCGTGTGTGGTGTGTGTTATCGGAATGTTCAGTGTTTTATTTGTTGATGACCTGGTTTTTATTATGGCTTTTGGTTGATTTGTAATATGAATATTATTATGGATGAGATGTAGGAGAGCAGTTTTGGCGTAAAGTTGTCTTATTGACATGACGTCTAGAGTTTTGAAGATTTTTTTTGAGTCTGTGTTGAATAGTACTTGCAGTATGAGTTTTATTATAGCCTTTTGAACTTTTTGAATTGGGTCGATTGTTCTGTTTGTAGCGCTTCCCCAAGCTAATATTCCATAAGTGTGTTAGATCGACCATTAATTTCCTGAAATATCTCTAGAACAAAACGGCCTCAATGGTCTAGGGGTAAGGCTCTCGACTAGCAATCCGCAGGTCGCGGGTTCTAACCCCTGCGTGCGTAGTAAAATTTTATTGGATTAATTTGTGTTATTTCCCAATTTACCCATTTAAAATAATACATTTGCGGTACGTTCTGGAGTGGAAGATGCTTATTTAAGACCACCATTTAGAATTTAAACGTTGCTTGAAGTGGTTTAAGCCGTCTTTGGTGACCAGATCTGAATATTCAGGTACTTTCTCATCTCACTCCACTCCCCACTAACTCCAGCCTTACAACATACGCCAATAATTGGGGATGCCATAGTCTCACTGGCTCCGAACGGTAGGGAGCAGTTGGGAGAATTGGCTGTAAGGAGATTTTAAAGGCTACGTTACTTCTATTCTCAAATAACCCATGATAATAAAAATAGTTTTTTTTTTTTTTTTCGTAGGAAGCATTCACTTTGTGGTTAGACATTATATATTAAATCAAATAAAACACTTTGTTTAATAACCACGACGTTTTTATTATTATATCTACCGGTTTCGCTTTAGTCGAGCTTTATTTTATTTATTTTATTTTATTTTATTTTATTAGGAACATTAACAGGTTTATATCATAACATGCATAGAGAGAGAGAAAAAATAAGTAAAAGAATTAGGTTACAACCCAATAACCAATGTTCACATCATGCAATAAAGATAAAGAAGGTTAAAAAGCAATAAACAAACAAAGAAAACAAAGAAAGGTTAAAAACAAAGAAATGTTAAAAACAAGGAAATAATAAGAGAAAATGTATTGTATATATATACACGTATAAACACATACATACATATATATTCATACACATATAAATACATACGTACACACATACATATACATAAAGCTTCATCAGGATGTGAAATATTATATTTTCTTATGTCTTTAAAATGTAGTATTATAAGTATAATTCATGTAAACATGCTTTTTTGTAATTTGTTATTATATATATTTAATTCACTATGCCTATGTAATATTTGCCTCCTCCCACTTTTATAATGTGTTATATTCTGTCTCCCTCTGCTTTCCTATAAATAAGCATGATCTCTGTCTTAGTTTTTAGTTATATTTCACATCCTGATAAAGCTCGACTGAAGCGAAACCGGTAGATGTAATAATAAAAAAGTCGTGGTTAATAAACAAAGTGTTTTATTTGATTTAATAAAAATAGTAATATTTTGATAATTTTTATAGCAACGTTTTTGTGATAAATCTCCTCAAGTGTGCTGTAAAAAATATTCAAACCTGAGCTTTATCTAATATTCATTTACATTAATAAATACAGAACACAAGAAATCATAAATTACCATTGAGCTATATACAAATAGAGTCTACATTCCTTGCAAAATAAGTGAAAAATATTATTCCCATTCAGAAGTAGAATGAAGGCGGCTGTTGATGTCGCCCGAATCCTCCCTACCGCGAACGACTCGCCGGCCCGGAGCATTTGGGTTACAAGCAAGCGTGGAAGAGTGGAAGATACTACCAGTATCGCCCTGGTGTAAGACCACCATTCAGAATTGAAACGTTGCTCCAAATGGCTTTAGCCGTGTTTAGTGACTAGATCTGAATAGCCAGGTACTTCCCCACCTTCCTCTTTCCCTTCCCCACTTACCTTTTGCCTCACAACATCCCCCAATTGGGGATGCCATAGTCTCACTGGCTCCAGACGGGAGCAGTTGGGACTCTTGTGAGGTATTCACTATAAAAAAAAAAAAAAAAAAAAAAAAGCCATCTTCAAGTGCTCTTTGATTTTTTTTATGGTAAAACCCCATTTACCAATGAAAAGTTATACCATCTATCTTTTCCAGTACGACTTGTGCAATATCTCAGCGTGCATGTTGGCATTTTGAAGTTATCGCCGGAGACATGCTCCCAGTGAGCGCTTGTAACCAACTGAAACCCGTTGTATCTCATAGAGGACAATTAACCGGTGTCTGTGGCCCATAATTCGAACGCTAATGTTAACTCTATCTATATACCCCGATGCAACTAACACATTAAAAACATATCCAACATGCAACTACAAATACAAAATCTGTGTAAAAAGCTTCCTTTACTATGGTACTAAACTCTACAATAAAATCCCACTCGCATTAAATACTCACAACAATATTTTAACATTTAAATCTTAAGGCGATGCCATACGTAGTAATGCAAAATCATGTGTTTTTGGTTTGAAAATTTGGTCGCCTAGAAATGTTTCAGATGCTTTAATTAAATAATGCGAGTAGAATACATCTTGGCCTTTGAAACAATCGAGTATTTTTTAGATAAGCCCAGAAAAAAATATTGTAAAGGCCTATGAAAACTGCTTTAAAGTTCAAAATCTCCTACTTACGAACCCATTTTCGGTTATGATTTTATTGTATAATGTGGCAAATTAAGTTATTTATAAAATGATCGAAAACAAATTAAATATTTATGCCTGAACATCCACAAAATAAATAAAAGGTACTTTTTGGCCATGTTTTTTTCTTGTACAAATCAAAACAGGCGGATGGTGTTAAGCGGGAATTTAAACCTTATCGCCATCTACGTAAGGGTTGTTATTGATAGCGGCTCAATTTAAAATACTAAATGACGTAGTACATCGCCTTAAATAAAAAGCTGGATACACAATATAGGGAGAACAGAAATAGATAATATTTTTTTTTTTTTTTTTAACCCATATTTCGCCGCTATCAGTTCCCGTGATCAGATTTTGATGAAATTTGGATATGTGGTATATAAACACACAATTAAGAAAATAAAAAATTTAAAAAAATGAAAAAACTTATACTTACAAAAATATGAGGTGGTGCGTTTTCGCACCGTCAGCGAAATAGGGGGGTAAAAAGTAAATGTATGAAACCAAACAAGTTTATTTGAAAGTCGATTTATTTCTCTTCATTTATTAATCATATTACTAATATTAACTAAAATTAAAGATATTGTATATATAGGTAGGAAAATGCACCTTTCTAAAAGACATAATAAGAAATTAGCATACACAAATATTATAATAAACACTATTTTCCGGTATGGTATAATTCGTTACATTTATGGTGCAATGCCACATTACACTCTGGACACATAAAATATGTGTGTGAATGACATATGCGACATCTTTTTCTATTTTCCCCCTTATTTAAAAAATGACTACTCCCTGTTATACTTGACCTCGATGTTGTCGCAAATCTACTGGGTCTGCCAATAGAAGAAGAATTTACTTTTGACGACTTCATGAGAGCGGTGGCCACACTTCTTCTAAAATTCAAAAGGCTCATATTTTCTTCTGGATGAACCATTTGGTATAGTTTCCATGCATTACAAAGTGCCACATCACAGAAGTTGGAGAATATTGCCCACCACCACTTTTTACCACGAACCCTTATTCTATAGTTTGAAACGAAATTATCCGCTAAATCAACACCTCCCATAAAACGATTATACTGGGTAAGAGCGCTGGGTTGAGTGACTTTTATATATCTTTTTTTAATATTTGAATACCTCGATACGTTTTTAATGGGCTCTACGTTATCAAAATTAGATGCCACTGTAACTACAGCACTATCTTTCCATCTAACGACCAGTTAGATCCTCCACAACGTTGCCTCCCATACCCAAATTATTAGTATTTGACGACACTTTGTTTTTTCCCGTATATATATCAAATGCATAAATATATCCATCTGCAGAAGCCAATGTCCACGACTTATATCCAAATTTGATTGGCTTGCCATGAATATACATTTTACACGAATGTTTTCCTCTATAAGGGATCATTTGTTCGTCTATTGACAGCGCATGCCTTACAATTCCGAACTGTTTTGAAATTTTTATTCAACTAGGATAAATATGGTCTAACTTTATAAAGTTTGTCAGTCGTATTGATATTTAAATTGTCAGCCAAATGTAAATTACTCTTGACGTCACGTCAGTCTGGTCATGCATGACCTTACAAAAGGATTTGTAATGTCCTCATCTAGAGACCAATACATTTCTTCACGAGGTAACCTATGATACCCAGTGTATAATAAAAATCCTATAAATGTTTTTATATTATTGATTGTCAACGATGTGGCTACTTTGTTTTTTAATAGAGCGTAACCATTTGATTGTTCTACAATTAAGTTAATAAGATCATCATTAAAAAATAGTTCAAAGAACTCGGTACAAGATTTACCCAGTAATTTTCTTTTCACATCCTCGACGCTTCTATTCTCAACGTTGTTTGGCACTCGCGAATAACTAGGTTTCGATTTCTTCCAACGCATTTCCCTTGGCATTGATGACGAAGATGTTGATGGTTGGGGTTGGGATGGAGTTGTTGAAGGTTCACTCATCAGCCTCTTGGAGTGGACTTCCAAAGTTCCTGCCGTATCTCCGAAAGTATGGCTAAATGCAGCGTCTTCATGTAAATCATTGTCATCAAAATCCTCTTCATCGGTAACTTGGGCGACTTCAGGTGGTAAAACGACCACATCTGGAATATCTTCTTCGCCGTCTTCATCGTTGACATTCCAATTCTCTGTGATAAAGTCAGCAGCCTCTTGTGCGGTAAAAAAGTCATTTGGATTCATCCTATTCAGAAGAAAAAACACAGTTTTAGCGATTGATGCCGGTAATTATGAATAAAATAATGCCAAGGTTTTTACCCCCGTATTTCGCTGACGGTGCGTTAATGCACCACTCAAATAAACTATGTAAAATGAGTACTTTTGAAATTTTTATTTTTTTTAAAGTGCTCAAATTATTAAATACGAGTCAATTCTGTATTAAAAAATGCTAGAATATATTAAGAATTTTAGTCATATGTTAAATATAATAATTATTTAAAAATTGCTTACCTGAGTGTCGTATTTTGTCCGACTTTGGGGGCGTCTACAATGCGACTGAAGCAAATATATTTCTACCTGTTTAGTTCTAACGGTAAAGTCAAACCTTTTCTATAAATACCTGAAAGAATAACGGTGAATCCTTATCAAGTTATCAAAATATGACCAAGCAACCAGGATGGTGCGTTTTTGAACCGTCAGCGAAATATGGGTTAAAGAAAGACAAACATTCCCAGGTTACGAATAACCCAACAATGTTTGAAAATCTCCTACTACCACCACAGAAAGCCGAAAATGTTGCTTGTGTTGTTGTTTCTGCTATCGTGGTACGAGAACACGCCGTCAGATGGAATGCAGGAAAACACTTCTTCTTCTTGACATATAAATTTATTAATTCACAATATAATTGCAGAGGATCTTATTTTCCTCTGCTAAAACTTAAACTGAAAGAAATAAAGGTCTAGTTTCCTCTATTCTTCAGTTTTCCCTAGGTTTACATAAACCTAGTAATTATCTCACGACTGACTGCCTAGGTACGCATGTACCTACCAGTTATAGCAACACTGCAATACTGACTTTTTTCTGGGAGGTATCTGTATTTAAACTAAATTCTGAAGGACATTTTACAAAAATAAAGATGTTCCACCCGCTCGTTGGCAAACAACATTCTTAACATAAAATAAAATGCATTTAACTATTCTTAATGATACAAACGTGACTTAAACAATAGAAATATTTTAAAGGAATTATTTTGAGGAAGATGAAACTTTATTTGGGGTTTTTATTACTATGGGACAGGGGTGGGAAAGGTATTGGCAAATATTTTTAGGCATAATGGTTTAACTAGGGTCATCATAAAATCGAAGGCGAACAGCTCTATTTGAAAACTGCCGCCGCTTGCAGTAAAATGTCACCAATTCTTAAATCATAAATGATACAAACAAGGCAATATGTTTATAAAAATATCAGGCCAATGAATTATTTTATTGTAGGGTCGAATCTGCAAATGTGGGAAACTACACTAAACTTGAAAATACGAACTGTGGGAACTGGCTTGAAGGTTAAATTTTACTGAGCAATATGTAATAGTCGCATTCTGGAAGATACATACCTCCTCCCGTGAAGATACTTCACAAAATAGGCAAAGAATGCGACTGTTATCTTTATTGGGTACCTACTGCTTGTCTACGAAAATTACCAGTTAAATTTATTAAAATGTCTAAAATACAAATATTTATGCTACTTTTAAAACTAGAAATTCCGTGGAATATGTAAATCTTATGACTAAAAATTGTGTAGTAGGTAATGTCTTAAAACTAGAAATTCCGTAAAAAATGTAAATCTTATGACTAATAATTGTGTAGTAGGTAATGTCTTAAAACTAGAAATTCCGTAAGAAATGTAAATCTTATGACTAAAAATTGTGTAGTAGGTAATGTCTTAAAACTAGAAATTCCGTAAAAAATGTATATCATACTGACCTACTAAATGGTTGTAGTAGGTAATTTCGCATTCACCTCCACCCTTAAACCCGCCTTGAGCATGTATGTATGTAATATCTTGTATTAATTTCTTCGCACTTTCTAATGAATTTACACTATCTAAATAGTCGTCCATGTAATGTTTTGTTTTTATTGCTTTGACGGCCTGGGGATACTGACATAAAAATTGATCCGCGTTTTTATTTTTTACGAATTGCGCCGAACAAGGTGATGATTTTGCGCCAAAAATCATTGAATTCATAACGTATACAGACGGGGCTACCTTACGATCTTTTCCACTCCATAAAAACAGCTGAAACGGTGTATCTTCATCAATAATTTTAATTTGTAAAAACATTTCTTGGATATCGGCGGTGAATGCAATTTTATTTTGCCTAAATTTAAAAAGCATTCCTAGCAGAGAATTATATAGATCGGGCCCGGTTAAAAGCCTATCATTCAAAGAAATTCCCTTCGATTTTGCCGCCGCATCAAATACAACCCTAAGCTTTCCTGGCTTATTTGGGTTGTAAACAGCAAAATGTGGTAAATAAAATTTATCCGAGCTATCCGGATACCTACCACTGAAATTGAATTTTTTTGCATATCTTTTATCTAAATAATGTTGTATTTTGTTGCAGTAGGCTTCCGCAAATTCAGGGTCTTTGTCCATTCTCTTTTCTAAAGTTTTTAATCTATTTTCCGCAACCTGAAGACTATCAGGAAAATATCTTTCTTCTTCCTTCCACAGCAAACCCGTCTCCCAATGACACCCCTGACTAGCGCGTTTTGAGGTACTTTCTAACAGGGAATATGCACGTTTATCATCTTTGCATATTTTCGGGCTCACTACTCCCATCTCGTCTATCTTAAAACTCTCTTTGATAATTTCATGCAATTCGCTATTTTCGTTTTCCTGAACATGAAAATTGAATTCTACACTATTTCCCGTTTTATTTGAAATATGGCCGAGCGCGACCCAACCAAGCTTTGTATAAGATAATGATACTTTATTTTTATCTCCCTGAACTATTTTTCTGGAAATAATTAATTCCCAGTTGTTTTGCCCAATTAACATTTGGGGTTTTACATTCCTTTCAAAGCGAGGGGCGTTTTTTAAGTGTTTATTACTCGAAATGTACGAATTAGATAGCGCCATTTGAGCTGGTATCTTTAAATCCCGAACGGTTCGAGCACTAGCTATGTACGATTCTACTTCGTTTTTACCTTTTATTTTTACATTTATTGACATAGAATCCGCGTTGTTGGAGCTCATTTCATTGACTCCATGCAATGAGAGGTCACTAACTGGTCCAGACAAACCGATTTGTTTGGCTACTTCTTGGTCTAACAATGTGACGGTTGACCCATCGTCTAACAGCGCATGAATATCTCGGCTTCCGAGTGGCCCGTATACCGTAATCGGAATAATTTTTAAAAGTACTCGATTACTTTCCCACGTGTTTGTGACAACTTCATCGGTTTCCACCCGATTGTGATTAACCAATAAATCATGAAATTTTTTGTTTGGTGATTTTAAATTTACTTTACAATTAAAACGGGAATGTCCGTACCCTAAGCACTTGTAACAAACATTATTATATTTAGCAATTTCCCATCTTTGCGTTATTGGGACATTTTTAAATTTCTCACATTGCCAAATCTGGTGTTCTCCTTTGCAAACACAGCACGGTGGTTTTCCATTATTAGTGGTGTGATAAAGGAATTTTTTTGACGTATCGTACGGACGTTCGAAATGATTATTTTTGGATGCATAAGGCCTATTAAAATTTTGTTTATTTTGAAGTTGATTAGCTTGCCGTGGATGATAATTATTACTATACTGCTTGAAATGGTTATTGGAAGCGAATTTAGTTTCGCTACTGATTTTAGAATTAAAACTTATTCCTGAGTCACGTGAATTAATTACGATTTCTTCCAGCCAAAGTGATAAATAGCAGAGTATTGGCTGTGTTGTGTTCCTCCTATCTTTGTCTGTAAGCCACAACGTTCGTAGTGTACTAGGTAGTTTACCGATTAATGTCGATAACAAATCTGGATTGTGCAAATGTCCGATATTTTTAAATGATTTTAACATAGAAATTAAATTTTTTACTTTACAAGAAAATCGAATTATGGCTTCTGAACTGATATTCTCATCTAATTTACTTAAATTTCGGATCTCACCAATAGTTTTTTGTATGATGTGATCCGTGTTGCCAAAAATATTTTCTAACGTATTTATTATTTCCTTGACATTGCAAGGAGATAATAGAAGGGAAGAAACTGCGTCACGCGCCTCTCCTTTTAACGCCTTTTGCAATCTATATAAATTTTCGCTGTCAGATACTTTTAAGAAGTCTGTGGTATGATGGTATATTGATTTGAACGCAATCCATTCAATTGGATTGCCGTTAAATGTGGGAAGATCATTAACTTTGGGCCTGGTATTATATAAAGACATTGCCTTACCAATTGATTCCGCGAGACGGTCTTCAGTTATAGCAGGTGTTGGTCCCTGGAATCGGCCCTGCGACTCTGGCCACTGTTGCCCGTTGCGTTGCTCTGCTAAGTTGAATGGCTGCTCTGATGTAGGCAGCTCCCAGCAGCTACTGCTTGGCTGCTGATGCTGCGTCGACTGCAGCTGAAGAGATTGCCCTACCAAGGGCTGCTGATGTGATGTTCCTCTGGGTGGGAGTAGCTCGTACCGCCCGCGCTGCTGCTGCTGCTCCAACCGCTGTCCCAAGTGCAGCGGAAGAGCCTGCTCTGTCCGAGGCTCCAATTGCGATGGGAGAGTCTGCCCTGCCAAGGGCTGCTGCTCTGATGATCCTTTTGGTGGGAGTAATGCGTACCGCCCACCCTTGTGCTGCTCCAACCGCTGTTCCAATTGCAGCGGATGAGCCTGCTCTACCCGAGGCTCCATTTGCGACGAGGGAGTCTGCCCTGCCAAGGGCTGCTGCTCTGAGGATCCTTTTGGTGGGAGTAATGCGTACCGCCCACCCTTGCGCTGCTCCAACCGCTGTTCCAATTGCAGCGGATGAGCCTGCTCTACCCGAGGCTCCATTTGCGACGGGAGAGTCTGCCCTGCCAAGAGCTGTTGCTGTGCAGTTATGGTGGGCGGCTGTAGTGATAACCGCCCATCATGGAGCAGTTCCTGTTGCTGCTCCATTTGAACTCGAAGAGGCTGTTCATCGTGATCTCCAAGTTCTGACGATGAACTATGATGTGACTGGTCCACCCAGTCATTGACTCTATCCTCGAGAGTCCGTTGCGAAGTCCTTGATGCAGCTTCTAAAACTAGCGCCGCATGTTGCTCCTCTGCTTCCAAGACTGACATTGCTGCAGCCATCTTTGCTTCAGCCATCTCCGTAAGTAGGCGGGCCTTTTGTCTCGTGATGTGCACCTTGGTTGTTGAAGCTTTTATTTGAGCCTCCATCAAGCTGCTGCTGGTTCCCGCCTTGCTGCCGCAGACAGATGACGTCTTTGAGTGTTGTCCCGCTTCCATGATGCTGCTGTTCCCGATGCGGCTCGAAGGACCATATGTTTCTGCTATCGTGGTACGAGAACACGCCGTCAGATGGAATGCAGGAAAACACTTCTTCTTCTTGACATATAAATTTATTAATTCACAATATAATTGCAGAGGATCTTATTTTCCTCTGCTAAAACTTAAACTGAAAGAAATAAAGGTCTAGTTTCCTCTATTCTTCAGTTTTCCCTAGGTTTACATAAACCTAGTAATTATCTCACGACTGACTGCCTAGGTACGCATGTACCTACCAGTTATAGCAACACTGCAATACTGACTTTTTTCTGGGAGGTATCTGTATTTAAACTAAATTCTGAAGGACATTTTACAAAAATAAAGATGTTCCACCCGCTCGTTGGCAAACAACATTCTTAACATAAAATAAAATGCATTTAACTATTCTTAATGATACAAACGTGACTTAAACAATAGAAATATTTTAAAGGAATTATTTTGAGGAAGATGAAACTTTATTTGGGGTTTTTATTACTATGGGACAGGGGTGGGAAAGGTATTGGCAAATATTTTTAGGCATAATGGTTTAACTAGGGTCATCATAAAATCGAAGGCGAACAGCTCTATTTGAAAACTGCCGCCGCTTGCAGTAAAATGTCACCAATTCTTAAATCATAAATGATACAAACAAGGCAATATGTTTATAAAAATATCAGGCCAATGAATTGTTTTATTGTAGGGTCGAATCTGCAAATGTGGGAAACTACACTAAACTTGAAAATACGAACTGTGGGAACTGGCTTGAAGGTTAAATTTTACTGAGCAATATGTAATAGTCGCATTCTGGAAGATACAGTTGTGATGGAGGACTTAGCCAGCCGAGGAATCGAACACGCGACGCTCGGGTGAGACCCAAGCGCTATGCCCACTCAACCACTGACCGATCGAGTACAGAACTGAAACCACATAATTTAACAAAAACAAATACTATGTAATATCTATTTAATTATTTCAGAAAAAACACTATTTAATACTCGTAAATTTATATTTTACTTTATATTATACATACTACTAAATTTTAATAATATTTTTATGAAATCCTTGGCATGGGAGATCCCAGTGATCATAATATGTATTTGTTACAAACAAAACATTTATTATAATTATCATCTTGAGAATGGAACAATTGAATTTCAATTAGGTAGGTGCCAATTTACTTGCCGTGTTTTGAACCTGCGGCCTGACCGGAGTCGAGAAGCTTATCGCTTAGCAGCGAAGAAAAAAAAAAGAATTTCATTGGCCCCCTGTCTGCCCTGATATCAGCACCGTCCCCAAGGGGCGATATCGCCCACCTCATCAATGACTGGTTTCAGGTAAGAGCATAAACACCTCAACCCAGGCCAGGACACTGAATCAAATCGGTCTCTTATATACATATATATATATATACAGGGTGTATCGGCACGTACCCGACAAACTTTAACCAGCTATTCCTTAGCATATTTGGAGTAAAAAATCTTATGTGCACTTTGCTGTCCGGTAACGTTTTTTTTTAATAAAAAATTTACTATTCATATTTTCACCACATGTCACCACTGTTTTATCCTTTGTCAAAGTTTGAAAACCCATCCGGCAATATTTTATTCGAATTCCGTTGAATAATGTACGTGTGTACCTTTATTGGCGCGCTTTTACAATCACAACGAAATCGCACGGAACCATTCGTCTCATTTTTAACTATTATTATTTAGTGTGTGCGAAAGAGCGAAGACGCTTTTCGACATACTTGCTTATAACAGCTGTTGTACTCGAAAAGCAATGCCAATGACAGTGATGTATTGTGGAAATTTTTAATTTTTTTGTTTTTAATTGATAAAAAAATACTACCGGACAGCAAAGTGCCCATAACATGTTTTACTCCAAATGTGCTAAGGAATAGCTGGTTAAAGTTTGTCGGGTACTTGCCGATACACCCTGTATATCGATATCTCACTTCAAAAGTGAAACAACTAAGCACTTGCAGTTTTTAGTTAAATATGGGGAAATGCTTAGAATACCGATAATATCAGTTCCAAAAGTGATAATATGTAGTTCTTTTAGAACGACAGTAGGTTTTTCCTTATAATTATACGCACTTAATTTTTTCAGATACGTACTAAAACAATTACTATTCTAAATTTCCACATATTTTTGATATAATCTGCAACAACTAAGAAATATCTGTGACAACCTTTGAAAGCTGATTCATATTAGAAAGATATGAAATAATGTTTATTCAATAATAATAATAAATAAATGACATCTTCATAGTAGAAGAACATGCCCAAAATCTCGATTTATTTTTTAAACTATTCATTTTCAGTGGTTAAATTTTGGAACTTTTATAAATTTCATACAAAATCCTCCTAGAATTAGAAATCTGATTTCTCAAACACCCAAAAACAGCCACTTCTAACTACAATAATTTCTTTTTAATGAATAAAAAACCATTTTTTCCAAAAGATAAGTCTATCGAACATTTCAACAGCTCACACTTTCAAGAATTTAACTGCTAAAATAGACATTTCTGACGGAAAAAGTACTCAGATATGCACTGATGACCAAAAGTGCGTTGATATGCAACAATGACCAAAAGTGTTCAGATATGCACCAATGACCAAAAATTAATTTTTTATTTTATCCAATTGTAAAACACTGTAACGTAAGAAATAATTTTTTGCACCTATTGTTTATTACCCTTATGTAAACAAATTAAATCTACCCAATGTAAGCGCCCCATGGGTGAATAAAAAGACAATTATTTCAAGAAAGACAGACAAATTCAATATTGTGTCGCTTGTTCAATTCAGTATTGCCTTCCCGGACTTCTTTTTTATCATTCATATACACTCCCTTTTTCGTCCATTCACTCTACATGCCCGAACCATCTAAGCGTCCCTTTCTTAATCTTGCTCATTACGCTAACATTAGTCTTGCTCTTCTTTGTGAATCTCCACATTTCCCACAGTTCAATACCTCACTGCCGTATATCAGGACAGGTACCAACACTCCATTGTGGACTGCTATCTTCGCCTCTTTGAATAATATTTTTGCTAGCGCCAACCGCGTTTAGTCGTCCATTAATGGAGTTACCAGCATTTACCCTTCTTTCAACATCTCTATCATCCTTTCCATCTATTATTATCAAATAAGAGGCCAATTTGATTCAGTGCCCCGGCCTAGTTTGAGGTGGTTTTGACAGGAGGATCTTGTTCTGCTTGATGTTTAATTACCGAGGGTATTTCTCAGGAGAAGATATCCTAGTAATTACCTCTCCCATTCGCTGCTAACAACCTCATACAATTCGCCTCGTTAATACAACCCTTTGATAACCATGCGCATAAACTAATTAAACATACTAATTTCAATTGTTGGTGCGTGACTTAGTAAGTAATGTGAAATATTCTTGCGTAATGCATAGCATTATAAAATTTTAATTTTCAATATTGTAACTACTTCTTAATATCATATCAGAGAAGCAATACAGTAGGAGCCATTTGGACAGGTTTTTCATAAACCTGTGCTCACTATTCGGGAGTTTTTTTTTGCTTCAGTGTCAAAAAAATAAGCCATCATATTTTCTGCTGTCCACCCTTTTTCCTGGGTCATTTTATCTATAAAACCAGCAACACAATACGAGTTCAACAATATGTTGGTTTTATTATGTCGCTGATTTCGCAATATTCCTCAACTTTCAATACGACCAACGAAAGTTTATTGCGAGAAATATAAAGAAAAAAAAATTACAGAATGATAGAAACATGTTTTGGCATGTCTTTGTGGCCGAAATTAAGTAAAAATTTACCCTACTTGTGGTTAAATTGATAAATTATTTTATATTGAAAAGAGGTTTAAATTTTGTAGGTAAATTTATAAAAAGTATACGGTTCTGAAAATAGTATACAATACTAGTTACATAAAGCAGAATAAAAATCCCTCAAAATCCGATTAAAGTAGCATTTAAAGAAACATTGTGAATTTTTTCATACCTACCACCTAAAGCATGTTTAAATTGTAAAAACGGGGAGTTTATTCCAAGCCTTCGGACCAGATACTCCGAAAGCGCGATCACTAAACTTAGTATTTGGCTTGCGCTTAGGTTCCATCAGTCTGCCTACAGCTGATGATGTTGCTGATCTAAGAGTTGACTGCCTCAGACCAGTGTTTTCCAGGACGCATAGTTCAGAGATGTAGGGTGCGGCCATTTCATTGATGGATTTAAACACCATCCAGCACAATTTGTACTGGATTCTTTCAGGGCACTTGAGCCAGTGAATGTTACAAAGGTGTTCTGAAATGTGCGAATATTTAGAGACCCTAAATAATAAATCCCTTTTCACTCACAAATGGTTTTTTATGACATCACTATAAGAAGACTTTATTTAAACTGTTTTGATTCACCAAACACAGGACACGAAAAATCTTTTTTTTTGTGTAGTGCATTTATTAGTAAATAAGTGTGGCATCAATCTTTTTTTTTCATTAGAAATGTATGAACGCGTAAAGGAAACAAGTTTAAAAAAATACAGTATTATAGCTAAGATCATCTGTGACAGTTTCCTTTGATTGACTGTTATGCTTTCTTATAAAAGTAATAAAAACCACGTTTGTGCTTGAAATCGAATGTTTCTAGACTTCTTTTGTCAAGCGATTTTAATGCCTATTACCTTCGATTCGTGACAATACCAAGCATATACCGTGCATACCAAGAATATACATATTTTTGGCTTGTAGCTTCCTCAAGAAACTTTGTGACGGTTTGTTTTAGGGGAAATAGCCAGAAAGAGTTGCAAGAGCGGAGAACAATACTCCAAAACGTTGCACCATAAATGATCATAATAAAAATTAGTTGTTTTCTCATGTAATAAAGGGTCATTTATCAAAAATACAGAGATTTCGAAATTATAAAAATAAAAATAAAATTACTTCAAAAATTCACTTCTATGTGTTTTCTGTTCGGTGATTGCAAGACTAGTTGATTTGCAGCGCCCGGAGCGAAGAGGGTTTAAGGAGAGTGGAAGCAATCGATAACCACGTTCCCCATGGCGTTTGACATCACAACACATCTTATAATATTGTCTTATGAAAGTAATTGAATTGTATCTGGCCTCATTACGGTGCCATACACCACTGTACAAGGGGCGTGGGTATATAAAAACAATAGATATTGTGCCACAATATGTTGAGGTAACACGTAAAATACAGGGTTTTCCAATAAGAGGTGTTATTTTGAATAGCCCGCTATTTCAGTAGATGTTACTTTTGAAGCTGTCATTTTTTGACATTTGACAAGTAGAAACTACGTTATAAATAAAAATGAAACGATACACGCTTCAACAACGCATTTAAATGATTAAAATTCACTTGGCCCATTTCCACCTCGGTGGCTTCATCAACAAGCAAAATTGTCGCATCTGGGGCTCGAAAAACCCAAGAGTTATTGTTGAAAAGCCTTTCTATCCTCAACGTGTAACTGTTTGGTGCGGTTTATGGTTCGGCGTAGTCATTCTTAGTCATTCGACCTTACTTTTTCCAAAATGAGGCTGGAGCAACAGTTACGGTGAATGGATTGCGCTATCGAGAGATGATTAATGATTTTTTTACAGCCGGAATTGGATGGTATTAATTTGGACAGCGTTTACTTTTAACAAGACGGCGCTACGTGCCACACAAGCAACGAAACCATTGATCTTTTACGATTGAATATCAAAATAACACCTCTTATTGGAAAACCCTGTAGTACTAAAATACATCAAATATGAAAAAAATCGTTCAATCTTGAAAATTTACTCTGTTTGGTTCTTCTTGGCACTACAAATGAAGTTGTGCAGAGTAAGCAGAAATTCGTGGAACATCCCTTTAGGGAAGTAAATTCTAAGTTCAGCTTTGTGCAGTCAGAAGCAAGTGAAACTATGGCATCCCAATTGGGGTATGTATGTTATATAGAAATGTTGCTTATGTTGTGATGAAGAACTTAGCCGAGGAATTGAACGACGCATGTGCTGAAATCCGACGTATTTGCTAATAAGGAAATGATAGTTTACCTTTAAATTTAAATATAGGTATTTTTTTTACAGTTGTCGATTTCATATACAATATAATTGTCAGTATTTGAATTTTTCAAAACTCGCCAAAACCATCGAAATCCTGCGAAGTACGTGTGACGTCATACGTACCTCGGCTTTGTCGGTTAACAGTAAGGTCAATCCCACTCGGCTCGGTATGAAATGGCTTTAGCCGTGTTTGGTGACCAGAACTGAAAAGCTAGGTATTCCCAACTTTTATCTCTTTCCCTCTCCCACTCCCTTCAGCATCACAGCATACCACAATAATGAACTCAAATAGTATTTTTTTTATTATGAATATTCTACTTCTAACTATACCAGTATTATTTTAAAAAAAACGATCGAAATCTGGCGAAGAACGCGTGACGTCATACGTAGGTTAACAGTAAGGCCATTCCCACATGAATCGGTATGAAATCAACAACTCTGTCTTGGCGCACTCTCTTTGCTTCATTCACATTCATACATCGTTTCTTGGATCGTGTTTAGTTATTCCGACTCTTGAAGTAATTAACTTTTAGTTATTCACGTATTTATCATATATAATTCTGCAATATTCTATATTCCAAATGTAATTTCTAAGCGTCTTATAAAATCACAATAAGACAAAACAGCAAGAGGTCAAAACCAACGTATTTTAGTAGCTTAGAAGCACGATGTTCAAAGTATTTGTATTTTCTTAATTAATTCTCCAGCGAAATACTAAAATGAATGTAGGAATTAAGAACCCAAGTTAAAGATTAAAAGAACCATTAAATTATTGGATTGCATGACCAACTTCCATAAACTAAAATATGTATCAGACGTACAGTAAACACGATCTTTGGCGATAACCTACAAGAGAAATATTGCTTACAAAGGACTTAAGCTAGGTTACATGGAGCAATTTTGTTGCTGCCATTTGAATAGTAGCAACAAAATCTCATTGGGTGAGAAGGTATTCTCTGCGAATAACTTACTTGCAGCTTTTAAAAATAGCCGTCATGCATTTAAGAATGTGTATTCTTTTTAACATTAACTCTTGATGAAAGGAGATGCTGTGTAGAGGGGTTTTAAGAAAAGGAAGGAGAGTAATTTCTGGGAATCAAACAAGTACAAACGCTGGGTAGGTATTTGACGATCAGTGAGTCCAGAAGTGACGGATAGATGGATCAATTTCTAACGCTACAGTGCAAGGTGATGGGTAGAGAGAATCAGAATAAATGGATCAGATGCAGATGGTGGACAGATGCATCCACAGAAAAGACCTGGGAAAACCGTACCACATAAACTAGGGCACCCCTGCTATCTAACTAAACGCAGCGAAACACTTGGGGTGACCTATGATAGAGGTGTTGTTGGCGTTTTTCGACGCTATGCAAAGAATTTTAGATCTTTCCGGATTCAGAGTTTTATTCAATTCCCAAGGAGTGGACTTGAAAGTGGGTCGGTAATTTAAAGTCCACACCAGCAATGTTCGTGTTGGAGAGAGTTTATTTATTTATTTATTTGTTAAACACCATAAAAGGCTTTTACAATAATGTGATACATGAGATTATAAGAACACAGTGGTACATAGGCGAATATTATTAGTATTACATTTAAGAACACAACAATATGTATACAAAACGACATTGAATGTGATACAGCTGAAATTTTCTTAAGGCATAGAATGCTACAATAATAGAAAGCACTTAATTTAAACAGGATAAAATATACAGAAAAGGTGACTTGCCAACAGATATAATCTAGCAAAATAGTAGTGAGTTTATTGTTACAGTCGAATTTATCTCCACTTGGCCACTATAGCCGTTCAGAAGAGTTCAGAAGATATTTCTGAGATTTTTCTACATGAGGGAGTATGACTACTACCCGTAGCTCTATCCTACCGACTCTCTTTTGGGTATGCTCAGAATGAGCCATCTACGGGTCATAAGGGATGTGCACATTGCTACACATTTCTTCAGACTGATTCATGGAGAGCATTAATTTCTATGTTCCCGATGGTTATCACAGCATAGAATGTTCCTAGCCTGCAGGACTAACTGGTCTATTATTCGTAACCTGGGTATGTTTGTCTTTCTTTAAAAAAAGGTGTACGGGCGCAAACAAATAATTCGTCCAATAATTTTAAAGAATAACTTACAAAAAGTGTATTTTGATTAAATAATTTCATTTTAATAACTTTAACTCTTCTACTGTATAATTATTATTACAGTTAACAGTTTTATAATGCCTTCAGTGGGCGAAACAGGTGTCACGCGTAATAATTACTACACAGTAGATTGTTTTTTATAAATAATAACTGCATTTTGTAAATTTAATAATATTATCGAATATATCAAAAAAAACATAAAAAATTAAATGAAGTTCTACAACTTGATAACAATAAATAGTAAAAAAACATGAAATGTTTTCTTTATAAGAAACTGAATTGAATTGGATATCCATAATAATGGTTCCTGGGAGGTGGTTACCTCACAAACTAAATAATAAAAAAACAAGTAATAGGCTTTCGACCACTTTCGTTAAATCATTTGTTGTTGATTATGCTTACGTTGAGTTTGACGTGTATTAATGATAAACGTGTCAAAAAGTGTGGAAACGATTTGACAAATATTCATGTTTTTTCACTCTGAACAAGGTCAAGATCTGGGTGACTAATGATTCCCGCACTCGAATATACGTAACAAATGATTATGTGTTTAAATATTTTAGACACGTCAGTCTTTAGCGCATATGAAATTCTAATGCTGGTTATACATCTTCAAGTATACTTGAGCAAGACTTGCGCAAGTGTACTTGATCGGCCTTATTACAATGCACATTCAGGAATACTTGTGCGAGGTCAGTTTTGGCTAAAAACATAATATTTACATAATGAAGGTCAATGGTTGTGCTGCGCTGTGCCATCAATTTTATCTAAGGCCCATTGTCCACACAGTCGTCTTTTGTAGGATGCATGTAACCTACAAATGGACACCTTAGGCCCATTGTCCACGTAACCGCACGTTACATGCACGCTTTTGTCAATTGACGATTGAAAGATGAATGCTTGCATCTTGCGTAGAAACAGTGAAATCTGTGTCCACGAAGCGGCAACGTCACGTCAGCCGCTCGTCATGCGTTCGTAATGCGGTGCACGCGGCAACATGTCACTACTCGACCGACTCAGACGGACGCTTGCAGTATTTTTTCTTTGTATCAGTGGTCCAACAGTAGAGACTTAATTTTGGTACGCATGTTTAGTCATTCGGTAAAATGATTGAAATACAGAAACATCTTCTGATAACTCTCTGGCAGCAACAAACAATCTACAATTTATATTGCTTTCGTTGTATGGGTGAATCCAGTACTTTCTTCGCCTGTTTCGTCGTCTTCTAATAAAATTGTATGCTATAATCACTTCATCGTCATCACTTGGCATTTTCACAACAAAAGACGTGCTTTCTCGATGCTGGTTGAAAGAAAACTGAGACGTTTTGTAACGTGACTGACTATTGCATGAAGCAGCGTGGACATAACTAATATGCAAAATATCTTCATCTGTAAGTTACATGCATCCTACAAAAGGCGTTTGTGTGGACAATGGGCCTTAATGTTAGCTATTAAAGAAATAAGAAGAGAAGGAAACAATGTAGGTTGTATTTGGTGTAAATACAGGTCGAACAAAAAGAGAACTGTATTCACAAATAGATTTAATTAATGTATTAACATTAGCTCCGAACGACTGGCACAATAATTATTTGCGAGTGAACAAATAATCTCTCATCAGTAAATTGACGTTTCTCCCACAGATTCTCAAGTATACTCATGTAAACGCTGTTTGCGCAAGAATACAGACATAAAATTCATACTTGTAACTACACTCTTGTGCAAATCAGGAAACTTGATCAAACGTGCGGAATTGGCGCTTCTCGTTTTCTAGATCGAAGATCAAATCAATAAACGCTTTCAATTTTTATTTTTCAGAGTTTTAGTATCCTAACAATGCTTAGACAAGAATACTTTACAAATTTGTAAATGGAAACATATGTGTGTGTAATATTTAAAATATACACTTTTAAAACGCATTGATGAACACAACCGTTTTGCGAATAATTTGAAGATATTCATAATAAATTAGGGCGACATAAGATTTATAACGGAGGTTTGCTACACGCTCACATTTGAATTATTTCTGATGAACGTATTACTAAAATCTCAAATGTTTCTAGAGGGATTTCTACGGATGTAAGTTATTTATATTTAAGATTAATAAAAACAGGACCTTACCATTAAAATATTTTATGTAAAACGGTTAGAAAATTTTATAAAAAGTTTTTTCAGCTTTAAATTCAGCGGTAAACACCTGATTTTAGTTTTTTAGACTATGAGATGTTAGTAATACGTTCAGCAGAAATAGTTAAAATAAACCCCACGGAAGGTCGATTTTCTAGACCTGCCAGGGCAAAGTCGACCGTAGGTCCATCCACTACACCGGGCCGCGCGACGAATAATGTTTTTACACGACTTCATCACTTATGTCGCTAAGAAATTTGACAGGGCAAATTCAACTGCAGGTCTGTCCAATACACCAGGGTTTGAATTATCTCGTCTTAAGGAACAAATTAAATCACTTTTACGGTGCATATATTTTTTTTTGTTCACAGAATTTTTTGTTTCATCATATAGTACTTTAAGAAACAAAATTTAAACCAAAATATATCAGTTTAACCAGCTAGTAGCTAAGTAGAGTCCAACCCGTTCATCGCAAGTTCAAAGAACTGTTAGCTAAATCCTCCATAATTGCACAAGTAACATTTTACGTTTAAATAAAAATGTAAAAATATTTTATTCCGAGTCCAGTGTCCTCAATTTTGGCGCCTAGCCGGGCAATGTGTAAAATTTTATCCTATGTCCTTAATATAAAAACGATATGTTATGCTTCAAGGAACTTATTTGCCTGTTCGGGCAAATAACTGATTGTTATCTTTAATAGTTTACTGCCTACCTACCCCCCATACTCTTCCTGTTATCATTGTCACCAGAAAGTACCGAAACCGTACCTTTTCTACCGCACAACCACAGACATAGGAATTAATAGACGAGAAGATAATGGCGAGGGGTAAAATCAACTGTTGAAGAACGAAGGGGGTAAAGCTGACTGTGATTCGTCAATAAATCAATCTGACAGTAAATAGGCATCTCGCATTATAATATCACCATTTACTTCTTAAAAGTAAAATCTGCTTTTGAATGAATAGACATTTTTACATGGGAGCGCAAATTACTCGCCACGTTAAGTCCAAATTCGGCAAAAAAATTCGGTTCTATTTTCAGAGTCGAATATTTCGTTTAAGTATTTAGTTAAGACACTTTTATAAATGTTCATAATTTACTTCCCAGCAACCAACCAGCTTTGTGTTTCGCGTCCAGACGTTTCTCGATGTGATAGTATAATATGTTTCTAAAACTGATCTATATTATACGATGTGAATATGCTTAAAATAAAGTAAAATAATGCTTATATATGGAATGTAATACGACAATTGGGTTTATTCTCTTATTCACATCTATTTTTACAAGTTTTCATAGTACAAGTCAACATTTTGCCGTGTTATTTCGTAAAATGAACCGATGATGCCTCGACCATAGTTCGCACAAGAATGATGACGTCACGTTTTCAAATTTCACTTGAGGCCATACGCCAGCACAGCCGGTTCCAATGGAACCGGTATGGGGAGTGGGGATAATACGCTTTTAATCACTTAGGGCAGGTCTACTAATATTCATATGTCTATGCGCACAACTGACAACAGGTTGCTAGTTTAATTCCGGGTTACGTGCAATTCGCCGTGGAGTTTTTGTGCTGTCAGAGAGAGGGAAAACTGAGGCCACAAAATACAAGGTAGGGCTTTCAATATTCTGGTGTCATCCTCTCAGAGTTCAGTCGTCCGTGTCCCCTCCCCTCCTAGTTGTGGCCCTAGACCGGGGCCTCTCGAACCTAGACGGAATACCGGCCCTGCACGAGACGACGCGTTACTTGTTACATTTATTATAAAAAAATGTCAGATTTGTAATTTTTTTTCTTCACTAATTTGTCTTGAGGGGGGCAGCTGCTACGCATGCATCCCCCTGCCCCCGCCGCCAACCCCTGAACCCCTGCCGACGCCCATGCGAAAGCCTCTTTAAAATGGAATAAACGGAACCTTTTTTCATACATATAAAGTTATATTTCTCTACTTAATCTATATAATGCATGTAAAGAACCCTAACTGAAACCACTGCCATAAAGCTAGTGATCACGGGAGAGTAAATTCCCGATCTACTAAATTATTCAAGTAATGTGCCGAGTAAAAGCGGATTTAAGCCCAGAATTATTAAATGAATACGCGTTGAGTCAATAATTTTGCTTACATTAAAATACTACAAATTAATAACATTGGTTATTTGTACTGCAAGATGTATATTACTTTGCAGCCTTACTAATAAACTTTGAGAAAATTTTATACAATTGATGAACAACCGTGTACATGAAAACCTTACCAGTTGAAACGCAAAATAGAAACTGACATAAAATAGTTCATGTTTAGATATATACATTACTTACCCAGCCAAAGAGGGTTGTTTATCTGTTGTATAAATTTGAAATAATAATAATTTCTCCTTGAATTTTCGAAAATTTTCCAAGGTATTTTAAATGTTCTACATTTTGAAGATATCGTAAAAAATACCATCTTAAAAACTAGATAAAACGTTATTTTAGATTTGTTGTATTTTAAATAAACTTTTGTGTTAAATAATTGCAATATTTTAATTTCCAACATGAAAAATGTTGAAAAAAAACTAACGCAAATTTTTTTAATCAAAATGTCGAAAATTTCAAAGATTTCAAAATACAAAAATCGTAATCCTTTATATATAACACGTTATAGGTAAAACTAGTGAATCTACATTACAATTGAAGTCGATTTTGTGGTACATCTTTTTTTATTAAGCTTTGTTTTCGTGTAAATCTAGTCCGAAGGTGGCATTTTTCCAATTATACGTTCCCAGTAAAAATATTCCCAGTTAATATGCTCCCTACCAAAATGTCCCCAGTCAAATTGTTCCCTACCAAAGAGTCCCTAGTTAAAATTTTCCTTACGGAAATGTCCCTAGTTAAAATGTTCCTTACAAAAATGACACCAGTTAAATTGTTTGCTATCAAAGAGTCCTCAGTTCATTAATTTTCTTGAATTGAATTGTATTTGAAATACACTTTTGTATTTAATAATTGCAATATTTTAAGAGTCCCCAGTTAAAATTTTCCTTACGAAAATGTCCCCAGTTAAAATGTTCCTTATAAAAATGACACCAGTTAAATTGTTCCCTACCAAAGAGTCCCAAGTTAATTAATTTTCTTGAATTGAATTGTATTTGAAATACACTTTTGTATTTAATAATTGCAATATTTTAAGTTCAAACATGAAAAATGAAAAAAAAAACCCTTACCACAAACATTATTTAATCAAAACGTTGAAAATTCAAAAATTTTAGAATTCAAAACATATAGTCCTTTTATTTAAGGAATTTCCAAGAAAGATAACTTTTCTAGATTTGAACCAGCGACTTGCAGATTCGTGGCCGAGGCTCGATAGTCGTAATCAATCAACCACAGAAGCCGTCAATTTGTTTGAAAACTAATTTAATTTAGATGAAGCACATATATTTAATATATAAAAGTCTAATCTCTTTGTTAAGCCTTTCCAAATTAATTTAAATATTTACAAAGACCACAAAAACAACATGGCAGACAACAATACAAAAGTATTAAAATAAATTCTAATTGTAAATTCTTAATTAAATTCTCCCGACTTCACAGAACAGAAACTGTCTAGAAGTGTTACTACTGACCAGTAGGTACTGATTTGAAAGAAATCCGTTTTTGTCAATCTGTACACGGTGTCCGGAAACATGTGGGAGGTGAAACTTGTGAATCTACATCAAAATTGGAGTCGATTTTGTGGTACAAATTTTTTGATTAAGGTTTTTTTTCGAGTAAATCTAGTCCGAAGTTGGCATTTTTTGTGGCCCATTTTACTATTACGTTCCCAGTTAAAATGCTCCTTACCAAAATGTCCCCAGACAAATTTTTGCCTACCAAAGAGTCCCGAGTTAAAGTTTTCCTTGCGAAAATGTACCCAGTTAAAATTTTCATTACCAAAATGACACCAGTTAAATTGTTCCCTACCAAAGAGTCCCGAGTTAAAATTTTCCTTACGGAAATGTCCCCAGTTAAAATGATCCCTCGTTAAAATGTTCCGTACCAAAATAATACCAGTTAAATTATTAAAGTAATTAGGTATTCAAAATTTCAATAATTTCGATAATTTCGAACAATTTGAGCAAAAGTAAGAAAAAAATGATCTTACTTCTGGCATAGGGACACGACCACTTCACTTATTTCGGTTTATTTCTTCAGTGGATAGGTTCAATAGATACCTCGGCTTTCTTGTTTCATCTCTCATGGGCGTAACACAATAGCGACAGCCCCCTCCGCGGGGAATTGCCCGGGGGCTGCTGGGTTTTTCCCCTTCAGCTAACAACTGACTAGCCCGATATATTGTCGTTTGCCCGAAAATAACAGCTTAGTGACACTTTCTTAATTTGTTCGGGACTTCAGATCGACTGATTTATTTATATATATATAAATAAATAGAATACAATCATTGATTTTATTTTGAGTTTCAGACAAAGATAAGAGAAAAGATGGATTTCTTCTGAGGTTAGGTTAGGTTGATAACTGATAGCGATATTAATTGTTCCTTTCAGTAAGGATAAGGAGTGCTTAAAATAATTATTTATCTTTCTTACATGGTCGGAGATAGCGCGCCGTGTCCAATTTTGAGCAAAATTTGTTATATTCGTTATAATTTTTACATTTTATTGTTTAGTTACTATGAATGTTGCTATAAATTCGCGCCCAAAGTGGGACTTCTTCCTAAGATTAACAAAGAAAAATATTGACTGGTTAGTAACTGAGCGGAAAAATACGTCCAGTTCTACCTTGGCGTCTTGCGTTCAATTCTTTTGCTGGCTACGTCCTTATGAAATTGTTTTCAAATTCAACATTTTTATTTTGATTTGCAATGATATTTTATTATTAGATCACATCAATCAGAAAATTACAGCTTTACTAAAACACAGTGTAAATATTACGCGGCGCATAAGGTCAGAACAGTGAAAATCTTGATAATATATTACAATTGTCTTCGTTTGGTTTAAACGGTCTTAAGCCAGGCTCAAGCTTTACCATTTTAATGGTGAACGGGCGTGTAAGAATCCAATTAGTAATACGGTAATCATTTGATTTTCATTTTTATATCTGCTCCAGTTACTGCAAATAAATGTGAAAGCTAAAAGTCCAAAGAAGCCGATAATTTAATACTTCACGTTTAGAACCTACAACCGTCACCTGTCAGAGCCCTTTCCTCTTTCCCTTGATCTTTCCTGCTTCTTATGTAATATATTATATCCTACAGCTGAAAAGGCTCCTTCTCGGAATACCTAGAATATAATGATACAGACAGGAGGGGAGAGGAGAGTTGAATCGGGAGAAGATGTTAATATACAGAGCAATCTGTTGCTCGGAGGGATTCCGGGTCGATATTTGCAACCTCTAGCAATATGTTACAGTTGTAGCAAGAATTTAGCAAGCAGGTAAGGACGCACCGTGACCACGAACGCAAAGCGTTAAAGCAAAAGTTAATATAAAATCACTATTTTCGATTAATCTTTACAACAAATCGGTTTACATTACGAATACCAAAATGCTAATAGGATAAATTGATGCTTTTCCAATCGTTTTGCCTGAGTCGAATTACAATTTATTTGTTTATATGTGAAACCGCATAAGAGTTCTAACTGCTCAAAACCATCTAGACCCAGAGAGCCTATGGCATCCTCAATTGGGGTATGTTATGAGGCTGAAGCTAGTGGGAAAGTACCTGGCTATTTTGACCTGGTCCAGAAGTTCCGATATGTCCTATTATATTAATTTGACTTTAAAGTATGAAGTAAAGACCAATAAATCATAATTTTTTTCATTATTTTAGCGGCAACTTTATGCACAGTAAAATAAGCGTTATTTTGATGGAATTTTTTATTATTTTTTTTTTAAAAGAAAGACAAACATTCCCGGATTACGAATAACCTGACAATATTTGAAAATCTCCTACTACCACCGCAGTAAGCGGAAAATGTTGCTTGTGTTGTGATGGAGGACTTAGAGCCAGCCATTTTATATTTCATTATATTTACGTAGTGGCCGGGGTGAAAATATTATTAAATAAATATAGTTAACTCAAAAATATATTTTCAAAAGTTGTTCCTACAAACATGAATATTAGAATTTGTGACTGACTTATATTTAACATTTAAAAACACAAATAAATAAAGAGCGTTTATCGGCATATAATGGGCAGTTTGCTAAATAGTTTTGATTGTGGATTCAAGGTGGATTCTATCGAACATCATATCATACAACTAGATTAAGTTGTTGCCACCCACTGTGTCACAAACGAAATCATAATACTGACAAAGGCTGTTAACAGGCTGATATTGTTGATGCATATCCATTACCTAGGTTGAGGGCTGATGTGTTCCGGTGATTATTATTTACAGTCTTTTCCTGTACAGGCAAACACGTCCCGTACATGGATTCATAGGCTTTAAACCGCAGTAAGCAGTTTTATATGTTTCCATAATATATTAATATTTTAAGGAAAGGTATTAATTCAATAAAAAAAAAATTAATTCAATAAAGAAAACAAAAAACTCCGACGGTTAACACTACCTTTGGACAAAGACACCATAAATACCACGCTATTAAAGCATTCAACAGTCTTCCACTTGAAACAAAAATTGAGATAATAAAAATAAATTCAAACACAAAATAAAAAAAATGGATTAAAGAACAAAAAGACATTATTACCAAAATTCTATAACATAAAAGAATAAAACATATACACGCAACACAAAAAAATATATAAAACACGCAACACGCACAAACACAATATAAATCATTATAAATGCCGATTTACATTCTCTTTTAATATTTTTCTTTTAGTGTGATAATTATATTTTAATATTTAATCTTTATTTTTAGTTTAAATTTATCTTTATTTTAATGTTGTTTTTCTTTTTTAAATGTATAAATTCTTATATTATAAAATGGGGGCCTCAGCACGGGTAAACAACCCAGTGAGGCCAACATTACTGAATTAGAATATAAAATATTGTAAAATAATGTATCAACAATAAAAAAAAAAAATCATTTGGTAAATGTTTACATACGACATCAATCGCTTGAGTGGATATGCGTAATTGATAATTCTATGCCTTTTGAGTAAAAATAATAATTTGGCCGTGTATTTTGGTCTCTAATCCAAATTTAATCTAGTTTTGTTTGAAAAAGGATATCCCCTTAACATATCTGGACAATTTAAAACCATACATTTTCTATGAAAATAGATATTCTAAAAACATCCCACGCAATGTGGGACAAGTGAAAGAAAGATGGCATTGATTTGATCTTTGAGGTTAGGTTTGTACCGGCGTTTGGCGATTAATGAAATTTGTTGTAAAAATGGGAGATTACTAATAAATTAAGTAAGATGTTACCAAGGGATTTAAAACGTTAAATCCATTGAAATTGGCGTTAAATGTGTAGGACAAGTGTGCTCATTAACCATGGAACGAAGTAGAGCTTTCAATGCCGGTGTCTCGAGAACCGGGAATCCCGGATCTTTTTCGACACCGTAATCCCGGTGCTGGGCTTGTCAATCCTACTAGTTTCACTGTCCTGTTTTAAATCGTGAGAATTTCTTTTTTATATTACTAGGATGCCGTTTATTGCACAATATTGTTGAGATCGTGGGATACAACTTACAGGTCATAAAGATTTTGGGGTAGGTTATATTTGTAGCGTTGTTTCTTAGAAATAAAAAAAGTTTTACCGAAGCCTGAAAAACATTCAGCATGTAGTCTAGTGACATCACTACACTGGGGTTGTTAACAGGTAGACAAGCCTTCAATTCTCAATTTACTCGTCAAATAAATGAACATCGGAATCGTGTATCTTCATTTTTCTGTGTTTTTTTTTCTTTTGAGTAACTACTTTTAAATTATTGTAATTTTGTTAATAATGTATGTTACTGCATTTGTTTCAACTTCTTTGTTTATAATAATTTAAACATTTACATTCCCGATGCCAGCACTAGAATCCCGGGAGTGAAAACGCTAGCACCGTAATCCCGGTTCTGAAAAAAAATTCCGGAATTGAAAGCACTAAAACGACGTAATTCATACGTTGCTTACGTGAGCCTAGTGTGTCTTTACCTCTACCTATCTCTGCAGATTGGTATGGCAATTTCTGTACTAAATATATAATAGTTTGACATTCCTAGCCTTCTGTTGTGAAAGATAAATACTTCAAGGAAATGGATGAGTTTATTTATAATCTTCCTCAGAATTCGGGGTAAGATCAACTGGGGAACTGCCGCGGAATATCATTTTTTTGTATGGGATCTATTACCTTGACAGATGAAATATTATTCATTTAGAATAAATTAAGCAAACGTGCTCTTTTCCTAATAAATATCCTGACGGAATATGAAAATAGTATATTTAGTATTTGTACTAACACGTGGTCCGCCAACCTCATAAAACACTCGCTTTAACTGATACTTTGTTAGGAACTCTGTCAATTCATTTTTCAAACTCCCGCAGTCCCGTTTTTTTACAGGAAAACGTATAACTTGACCAGATTTTAAATAATTTAACATTGTATATCAGTAAGTTTTCTCCGTGTACGTCCATCAGTCCTGGGTACAATGATCCCTAGATTTCTATCCAGCCCTCCACACGTTTTACCTTCCGAAAACTTTGTCTCCTTCCTTTCCTTGAAAAAGAAGCATCCCCAAAAATGACATAAGTCCTGAGGAAAAAGACCGTAAAAAACTCACATAAATTTTTGTAATTCTCTTCGTGTTATATTGATACCTTTTCTACTTCGTTACATAAAATTTGGGTGACCTGTAGTCCCAGAGAGATATTATAATGCATAACGAAACCGGAGGCGGCTCAACGTTTGTTTAATCCCCGGTCTAACTGGACCGGCTTAAAGTTGAACCACCTTTAAGCCTTCCATTACATAATGTTACAACAATTAGAGTCTGTCCTCAATTCTGTGACATGATACAGTATTAACCCTTGCAATGCCATCTCCGGTGATCTAGCACTATCCTCGTCGCAAATATTGTATGCGAATCATTTTGTGATTTTGTTGTGGACTGTTATCAATATTTGGGGTATCTGTTGTTAACAGTTAGAAGTTAAGCTTCCGTAATATACTCGAATTAAACACACTGACACTTAACATGTACATTGCACAGGTTTTCTTAACAGACCGGTAATGTATGAATAAATGGACACAGGACACAAGACAGGGACAGGCAATTGGGTGGAAGAATGCAGTAACACATGTTAAAAGGAGACGCATATAGTTGCGTCAACATGTCTTAACAGATATTTTTTTAAATATATTAATAAAAAATTATAAGCACTGTCTTATATATTTTTCTCAGGTAAGCTTATATTCGGAGAAATGTTTTTTCTCTAGAATTTAACAAAAAATATATCTAATAAAGAAATACGAAAATATTCTTGGGTTTTATCATATTTCCCATGAAGGTAAATAAGTAATCTGCCTTATAAATAAATACAGCACTGTTACCGTAAGATTAGGTGGCAACAATTTTAAATACAATTGTTGTGCAAAATACGAACTAATGTAAAGAATTTCGATAAGGTTAGCTAAAACAGTGCCACGAGTACTCTTGTTTCGATAGCTCTATCCCGGAAATATTTATTATAAAAAATAGTTTCTTTATAAAATAGAGAATATAGAAAGGGAAACGGAATGGAATTATGAGGAGAGGCCACTGGAATAAAGAAAGTCCTACCTTTCATCTTGGTGTTCTTTATCTGCCAGCAAGTAAAAAAAAAACTCCACCGCGTATTGCACTTAACCCGGAATTGCAACATAACAACCTGTTATCAGTAGCGCGGCAGAAGTGGTACAGAATGTACTTCCCGTCTTCTGGTGACAAGGTTATAGGACGGGAAGGTAGGGTGTTAACTATTACAGATAACAACTGGTTATATGCCCTAACAACTCCTTGAAAAATATTAGCATCTCTTCTAGGAAAAACTGTCTGGCAAAAATGGGCCTGCTTAGTTATAGAATGGTGTGATTGAAGCTTGGTCGAAGAACAGATTGTCCACAGGCAATCATCTCAACGTGATTTTCACAAATACTCATCGTGATTATTTTCGAATGTTTTGTTGGTCTTCAGCCAAAAGGGTTCCCACTGCTCTTGCATACTTACAAATTACCAAAGCCTGGAGACTAGGCGTAATGCCGGACTCATGGTATTTGAATTAAAGTTACTAAAAAACCTTATGGATTATCCATATCTCCTGTCATGCTGTTGATTATTCGTTCCTGATAAATACTATCGAAATTGTAGCCACGACCTCTGTATACCGCAGGGTCGGACAGATGTCATTGCCCAACATAGCATGACAAGAGGTATGACCTTGCTAAATGCCCTACCAGCGGATATAGATGTGTTTCATATCACTACACCATGTTTCAAAAAAATTATGTACATTTTTAAAATTTTTATTTTATTTTTTTTTAAATAAGAAAGACAAACATTCCCGGATTACGAATAACCTGACAATATTTGAAAATCTCCTACTACCACCACAGTAAGCTGAAAATGTTGCTTGTGTTATGATGTAGGACTTAGACAGCCGAGGAATTGAACACACTACGCCTGGGTGGGACCCAAACACGATGTCAACTCGGCCACCTACCGGTCAAAATTGTACATGTATTGTTAGTTATAATAAAATTGTGCCATAATTGGACTTACCTGTCCGTCGTACAATAAAAAAAGTCAAATTCACGTCACAGGTGGCGGGTTAAGGGTTAAATGACAGTTCCTACCTGTAGGCAGTGGCGGTTTTCTCTAAAGTGCGTTTGTGCGGCGAACCCCCATTAAAAAGATGAGAAAATAAAACAAACTTGTTTTATAATAATATAAGCACATTATAGATAGCACGCTATTAAAATTTCGCCTTCAAAACCCGCGCCACCGAAAAATACGATACATATTCCAACTTTGTGCGAGTTGTAATCCGCGCCAAACTCTTCATACAAAAGAATTTTAGCCGGTACATACCCTATGACGGTGACATATACAAAATTTGGTCTTTCTTTGCAAAAGTAAGACAAATTGTGTGCGCCGAACACGCGTTATGTTATCACGTGACCTCCGAACATTGACGAATGTAACCGAAGAAACCCGAGAACTTTGCGGTCGACGTTTGAACTTTGAACCATAGGGAAGCAAGTGTTATTTTTTATGTTATATTATGGTATTTAACTTTGTAGTCATTTTTGTACATATTTTTGTTTTCTTGTTTCTGCATTTCTCCAACCGTTTGCTTATGGCATTTGCAAATCTACTACCTATTGAAGTAGACTTAGTAAATTTATTTCGTGCCACCTTTATTTGTTTTTTTTTTAATGTTTTAAATATCTATTATATATTCTACGAAATTATTCTTCTCGAAAAAACAATAATAATTAGCAACATACATTGAGTGCTATAAAAACATTAAACAATTTAATTCCTATAAAACTTTTCTCATTATCTAATATTTGTGTCTAGTGTAAAGTGATTTAAAAACAATAATATGTAGGTACCCCTCCCACTAACTTTATTTAAGTTGTGTGACTGCTGCCGTATTCGACTATTTGACGAAGGACAACAGTAAGTAAATTTTAATTAGATATGTTTATCTTCTCTTGAATTTCTGAACCCCCTGTTAAAAAGACCACGAACCGCCACTGCCTGTAGGTGGCGGTTTGACTGTACAGAGCATAAAAAAAAACATGCCCCACGTTGGAAACACTGATTCATTTTATCGATTTCATAGTATGTTAGAAAAAGTTTGGGACGCCTTAGGAAGACATGAATCAAATAATTGTGTGGAAACAAATTGAACTGTAGAAGAAATTGAGGACGTCCGAAAAAGACATGGAGTGGAAAAATACTTATTACAATTATATTATATTATTTCTTTATTCCTTAAACATGCACCCAGTTTTCAGGTACCCTAGAATTTACAACCTCAAAACTTTACTCAAAACTGTTCATATCCCCGAGCAACCCGGGTCCAGTTCATCTAGTAAGAAATATTTTCAGAAGATTTCATTTACAATTTCAGGCCTGAAAGAACTTCTGCGGTATCCAATTATTAATATGTCCTCAGATAATATAAGGGGAATCATTTTCATTCAAATGGTTCCTTATAAGGATAAATCAAATAAAAAAGGATAAAATGAAAACGTATTTATAACATTGTATTAATTTAGAAATATGCTGATTTGGTTTGTGTTGAAAGAGGAGATCTAGCAAAAGTCATTACATAATTGCATACAATTTAATGATTGTAACACTGTTTTTAATCACTCGCATTCTTACTAATACAAAAACAACACTTTCCAACCGTTAAACGGTGTTTTAGTTACACATTGAATAAAATCTTTACAAGTACAGATATGAGTTCTTACTAACTAATGTCTTTAAATGGGCTGCGAAAGAGCTGGCAACGTCGCATTTTTTGCAGAATGACACATGATTTTCCCGTCTTCGTTCGAAAAGTTAGGTTATTTCTGACATTCAGAATTCCACGAGTGATTTTTTAAATGTGAATACCGCATAAGAGTCCCAACTTCTCCCAAACATCTGGAGCCAGTGACACTACGATATCCCCATTGGTATATTGTGAGGCTGAAACTTGTGAGTAGAGGAATAGGAAGGTAGAAAATTACCTGGCTTTTAAGATCTGGTCACCAAACACAGCTTAAGCCATTTCAAGCAAGTATCAATTCTGAATCTGAGAGTATCTTCCACACTAAAAAGAGCCTCAAATATAATATTTACCATTTTAAATTAATAAATTGTGAAATAACACTGGATAAACTAATAAAATAAAATTTACCTGCGCACTCCGGTGTTTAAACCCGCTATTTCATTCAGATAACCAATAATGTAATAAAAAAAACAGAAATTTATTTTAATTACTTTTTCAAAATCAGAAATTTCACGGGTCTGCACTAGTTATTATATTATATTACTTGATAAAAGAAGAAGACGTTTAAATATTTAATAAAAAATATCTTCATCATTGTAAAGTCGCGACGATAACTCAAAATGTGTTTATGTATAAAGCGAAGCACGTAGATTGTAACGCCCTACTTCTAGAAATATAGCAAAATTTAATTTAAAGAAAATTTCCCTCTGGCGTGTACTGACTTGTTTAAATCATTTCCTTCTAGGGTCGGGAAATTCAATCATACGACCTTTTTGGTAGGAGGCATTTTACTTGGTGTTGTGTTATATTGTACTATCTACTTCAATGTTGTATTTAACTGCATAAACGATAACGATTTAATAATTGTAATATTTAATCATAGATAATAGAAACAAATAGAGATATTGCATGAAGGCGTGCGTGCAGTGGCGAAACTATAGGGTGGCAGTGCCGGCAAAATGCCACGGGCCCCGCGGGGGCCGGGGCCCCAGCTGCCGCGGGGCCGCGAGCTCAGAAGTAACATTTTTAACAAAATTTAGTAAAAATTATAAGTTTTTAAGTACATAAAATCAACTAAAATTAGACAAAACTAAAGGCCATAAATAACATATTTTATCGAGCATTGGACATCATTATTAATCAACTGACATCGCGTTTCCTTCCAATGAATGAAATTGTTTCCAATACCAGTGTTTTGCAACCTGAAAATTCACAACATTTAAATGACATATATTTATAAAAAAGACATATCTGAATCATTTTCCAG
The DNA here is from genome assembly GCF_061612785.1 of Hesperophylax consimilis. Taxonomy (NCBI): domain Eukaryota; kingdom Metazoa; phylum Arthropoda; class Insecta; order Trichoptera; family Limnephilidae; genus Hesperophylax; species Hesperophylax consimilis. Next base: position 19,750,560 of record NC_142854.1, on the reverse strand, counting down.
GGAAATTCTCAGCTTTCGGTCCACCTTCAGAGACGAAATAGAAAAGGCTTTGTGTATTAGAGAACTTGCTGATTTATTAATAATAAAGAATTTTTTTATGTCGTCCAGCTTTCCTGAAATATGTACTGCGTTAATGTTATTTGTTACAATTTCTGTGACTACAGCTAGTGCCGAAAAGTCATTTTCGAAACTAAAATTTTAAAAAACATATTTAAGAAAGTCAATGGGACAAGACAGGCTAAGTAACTTGGCTATTCTGTTTATTGAAAATTCAATGGCCCGATCTTTAAACTTTGCTGACGTTATTGATACTTTTGCGGAACAGAAAGCTCGGAGAAAAGAATTTTATTCATAAACATCTTGTAAAGACTAAATTGTTTTTTCACTACACCTACATCTGTAATACGTATGCTTTTGAAAATAAAAATGCACACAATATTAGTAATAAAGTTATTTATAAAAAATCAATTACAACGCGACTGTGATTTTTACTGGGGGGCCCCTCCAATGAATTTGCCATGGTATAGAGGTATACTGTCGCCGCGCTAGATCAAACTAACAGTTTATAATTGCAGTATTTTAAGTGTCACTTAAGATTACAAGCTGTATTTTCGTGATCACATTAACAACGTGGTTAATAAATCTCTTAAGCTATTTGGCTTCATCAACAGAATCACCTCTGACTTCAATCATATTATCACTCTAAAAACTCTTTACTGTTCGTTGGTTCGCCCTAATCTAGAATATGCCTGCGTTATTTATTATAATCATATCGAATCCGTACAGCATCGCTTCTTAAGGGGAATTGCTTGGAGGTTAGGGAGAGAAAGAGGCGATTACTCATACGATGAATTTGAAGTAAAATTAAATCTTTCTTCTTCAGAAAAACGTAGGAAGGACTTTGATCGCATCTGCATTTTCAAAATTATTAACAGCATGATTGACACAACTACTTTGTTGCAACTCATCCCTTTCAATATCCCCTCACATAGACTCAGAAATAATGATTTTCTTTTCCTAAATCAACACTCCACTAATTATGGATACCATTCACCAATGTCCAGAATGTCAAAACTTGTCAGACTTGTCAACTTAAGTCAGGACCTTGATTTTTTGTGTAAGCCTAAATGATTTTTGTCAGTCATTACGCAAGTCATATTTTATAATGATGTGGCAGAAGTCGTGAACACCATCAAAGCCTTGATCCTATTTTGATTTGAAATTATCTCTATTTTTTTGCGCCCTATTTTTGTAACAGTGTCTTTTATTCTAACATATATGTTGTATTAACATCTTGTAGTATGTAATGTGTTTAAATTACTGTAATTGTTTAAAATATCAACCTGTAAAAAAAACAAAGTTTTTTTGTTATAGTGCATCTATTTAAAAGTGTCTTCTAAAATAAAAATAAATATATATATTATTTAGCTGAGGATTGATTGAAGATGCCGATCGTGTAGGACTGACATATCAGGTCTAATTTTTTCTGATTTCAGAAGAATGCGTGTATGTCTACCTATATTTATGTGATTGACACCAAACTTTAATAAAATACATTGCCATCGACAGTAAGTATCTGCCGAATTTTAGTTCGATCAGATGTCGGGGAGAGGGTAAATTTGTGCTTCCAAGATTTACATTCATTCACGAAGCAAAATCCAAATTCAAATAGTCATATTTAAAAAAACAACGATAAGTAAAACGATGACACACTGTTCAAAGGTATATACGAGTATGGAAATGGAAATGGAAATATAGGAATGCATGGAAATTCAAAAAAAGCGAGTTGATTCGACATAAAAAAATTGAACAAAATAGTTTTAAAATGTTTCGAGTGTTCCTTCACTATCTTGTTGAACCAATCTCGCTACTTCTGAGGATTCTACGAAAAGTCTCCCGGATAAAAACAAATAAATCTGACACAGCGGAAGGATAATCGTTAAATTCGGATAATCGAGTGGGTAAAACACTTTATACGAGCGTTTACTTCAAGTAGGGGGAACACTTCAAATCCTTCAAAGCAAATCCTTCAAGTTACTGCGGAAATCTCACGAGAAAAAACTCTGCTTTTTCATTTCATTTGCTCCTGGTACGTTGATCTCATTATATAAAGTAGATTTAAGCCTTAGACACATAAGACATCATTTCGGCGTGACTTATATAAGTTGTAGTGTCACACTACGCTATAATCTTCCTCAGAATAGGCGGTAAGATCAATTGGGGAACTGCCGCGGAATATCATTTCTTTGTATGGAATCTGTCACCTTGACAGATGACAGCCGCTTGATCACGGGGCTCCTGAAACATGAACTTCCTGATAAAATATTATTCATTCAGAATATATCGAGAACACGTGTTCTTTTCCTAATGATATAATGACGGAATGCGACAATATCAGTGCGTGTATATCAATATCAGTATTTGTATGAACACGTGTTCCGCCGTTCTCATAAAACATTCGCTTTTGACTGATACTTTGTTAGGAACTCTTTTAATTCATTCAATATAGTCCCGCAGTCCCATTTTTAACAGGAAAACGAATAATTTGACCTGATAATTAATAAATTAACAGTATTCAAGTTTTCTCTGAGAACCTAAGTTATTCTGTTGAGGGAAGGAATCCGTACTGAGCTGCTCGCCTGGAGGTCGGCTAGTATCTGCTATACTCACCACCATTCGGGTATGGCCGACATGTTGTCTCTGTCATGAAGCGTTACTATAGCGTCATCTATGGAGTTATCTTAAAACTAATAACTATTAAATTTAATATCAATAATTTAGATCTATACACAAACGACATCTGTTGAGATGTATTGAAAGTACAACTAATGATCAAAATTATAGCAATTATACTATTTTTAAATGTAATCTGTCAACTAAGGCAAATATTATTGAAGTTATGAAAAGCACTGTTGATAGGAAAAATTTCTGCATTATTGTTGTATGTTTAATAGTGCTCTATGGCGGGTAAGTCTCAAGGGTATATTACAACTAATTAGGGACAGATTTTCGGTACAATCGATGTTTTTGTTTAAAATTTTGTGTAGAAATATTAAGTCAGCTACTGTCTGCCTTTGTTGCTTAGATTAAAATGTACATTGAAAGTTATGGAAGTGGCACGATCAAGTGAATAGAATACTTGAGTCAGGTAATGCCAAGAGTGAGAATAACAGATGGTTACGTTGTATAAAAACGTATACAAAAGTGAATGAAGCTAGGAGTGTGCCAAGCCAGAACTATGTGGCGGTTTAACTTATCAGCCTACACCTACAGAGAAAGGGCGTGATGGTTAGTTAGTTAACCTTTCTTAGAACAAGAAAGGTTAACTCTCATTTATATTATACTCTCAGTATCGCCCTAGAATTGAAACGTTGCTTTATAAACATTATTACTTAGGGGAATATTTTCTGATAAGTCTCTGAACAAATTCCCGAAGGGCCTTTGAAAAGGATTAAATTCCTTTGACCAGGCTAGCTGTATACATAGCATTTGGTTTCAGACCTATCGATACAGATGTAATGTTACATCAAAGGAAAAGTACGATGTATTTAATGAATATTGACTTGGCAACAACTGTTGATAAACTTCCCAGAATTTCCTTGAATTATTTTCTGTATTCCAACATCTTGACTAAAAATTCTAATTTATTTTCTAGGAAACACAAAGAGGACATTTCATAAAACATTCAAAAATATATATTTTTATTTAGTCATACACAGTACATTTTGATACGAGGTATATTAGATTACTAGTTGACATGTACCCGGCTTTCCTAGGGGATGATTTTTTTGGAGTTTTGACGTTGTATAGTGAAATGTATTGTAAAGAATTGAAAAAGTTAACTTTTAAGTATTTTTTCTCATTGAAGACAATATTAGCAATTTCTAAACGAAAATCTGAAACAGAAAAATCAGAAAAGGATACGGTCACATCTAGGACTCGAACCCAGGACCCTTGTCTTTCCGGGACACCGCTCTACCACTGAGCTAATGGGACCCTATCCCCCTCGGTCACTTTTAACTATATCATACTTTGAATAAGAACTACCAACATTGTCTTCATTTTTCACCGCACATTTTTATTGGCAACTATCTTTATGTATGATCGCAAGATTCAACCCGAACTAAATGCAATCTAGACAGCGTCTTTTTAGATAAACCTATCTTATTTTTTATTTTTAATGTGCGACATCCATTGACTTTTCTGCAAGTCTAGAATGAATATTTATTTTTCGGAATAACTTTATTGAGTAAAACCTCAAATTGTAATATTTAATTATTGAAGACAATATTAGCGATTTCTAAACGAAAATCTGAAACAGAAAAATTAGAAAAGGATACGGTCACATTTAGGACTCGAACCCAGGACCCTTGTCTTTCCGGGACACTGCTCTACCACTGAGCTAATGGGACCCTATCCCCCTCGGTCCCCCTAGATGTGACCGTATCCTTTTCTGATTTTTCTGTTTCAGATTTTTGTTTAGAAATCGCTTATATTGTCTTCAATAATTAAACATTACAATTTGAGGTTTTACTCAATAAAGTTATTTCGAAAAATAAATCTTTTTTTCTCATTCAGTGGCATGTTTCCTATTTTTCTACCATTCATTTCCAAGCCAAAAATTCTCCTTCCACCCCGTTCTTCGTTCATCACAAACGCCAAATTTTACCACAGAATTGACCGTGTCATGTATTCATCAGGCGTCCCCGACTTCAACCATTCACTTTCACGTAATACGTTCTGCTTATATCCATTCTTCATTAATCATATTCGGGGATATAACCGATTGTTATCTGTACTAGTTAAACCCTACCTTCCCGTCCTATAACCTTGTCACCAGGAGACGGGAAGTACCTTTAGTACCACTTCTGTCGCGCCACTGATAACAGGTTGTTATGTTGCAATCCCGGGTTAAGTGCAATACGCCGTGAAGGTTTTACGTGCTGGCAGAGAGAGGGAACATTGAGGATACCAGGACCAAAGGTAGGACTTTCATTATTCTGGTGACATGCTCTCATAGTTCCGTTCCGTTCCTGTTTCTATATTTTATACACAAAAAAACTCGCGGACTGAAATATTTCCGTTATATTCCAAGAGCTATTGAAATACATCACATGCGCCAAATTTAACCACAGATAAGTACTTGACTCATTTGATAGTGCCATATTTTTTGTGTATTACAGATTGATGCAATCCTATTACAATACACATGAAATAACACAAAATATAAGAAAAATTAAACAAGGCAAATAAAAAAAAAATTAAATTTAATATTTTACAATAACCGATATTTTCATAGACATATGAATATTAGTAGACCTGCCCTAAGTGATTAAAAGCGTATTATCCCCACTCCCCATACCGGTTCCATTGGAGCCGGCTGTGCTCGCGTATGGCCTCAAGTGAAATTTGAAAACGTGACGTCATCATTCTTGTGCGAACTATGGTCGAGGCATCATCGGTTCATTTTACGAAATAACACGGCAAAATGTTGACTTGTACTATGAAAACTTGTAAAAATAGATTTTAAAAAGAGAATAAACCCAATTGTCGTATTACATTCCATATATAAGCATTATTTTACTTTATTTTAAGCATATTCACATCGTATAATAAAGATCAGTTTTAGAAACATATACCATCACATCGAGAAACGTCTGGACGCGAAACACAAAGCTGTTGCTGGGAAGTAAATTATGAACATTTATAAAAGTGTCTTAACTAAATACTTAAACGAAATATTCGACTCTGAAAATAGAACCGAATTTTTTTGCCGAATTTGGACTTCGCAAATTTGTTCATAACGTGGCGAGTAATTTGCGCTCCCATGTAAAAATGTCTATTCATTCAAAAGCAGATTTTACTTTTAAGAAGTAAATGGTGATATTATAATGCGAGATGCCTATTTACTGTCAGATTGATTTATTGACGAATCACAGTCAGCCTTACTCCCTTCGTTCTTCAACAGTTGATTTTACCCCTCGCCATTATCTTCTCGTCTATTAATTCCTATGTCTGTGGATATTTTAGAGTTCTTGCCTAAAATGACTTTTGAAATCTTCAAGGCCAATGTTGAAAATGTAGAATGTTGACCTAGAGGTATCATTTAGCAGCACCATGCCTCTTACGTCATACTATGCTGGGTCATAACGTCCGTTCTTCCGTGTGGAATACAGAGCAAGTCGTGGCGTCGAACCTGGTGGTAGTTGTTCGGTACAAACAATTTATACCATTCCAAGAGGTATGGGCTGTCAACGTAATAGTTCATGATTTTAAAAGCTGTTACTTGAAGTGACCCATTTCTCCTAGATTGGAGACTTTCGTTGTGCGCTTCGGAGAGCAAATCTATGTGATGCATAAATCGTGGGTATTCTTCCTCGGTCATGACCAACTTCTTAAACCTTTTTTGTTATTTGTTTTTGGGGTATTATGCCGTGTTGCGCTAACTCCTTCTTTAGCCAATGTTATGCCATAACACATCTGCCCTGATGATGGACACTGCAATGCTGTCCGAAACGTTGGCTAAAGAAGGAGTTAGCGCAACGCGGCATAACACCCCAAAAACAAATAACAAAAATACTTTTGGCCGTGAAAATCTTAAATATCCGTACTAGATATTTTCTATATATTTTTATTAAAAAAAAAAATTTCTGTCATGTTGGGTATATTGATCTGAAATCCAAAATTAAGTTCTGTGTGATAAAAAGCGGAGCGACAGTTCCACTTAAAATGGCAATATTAATTAGTGTTTTTTTTTAATCGAGTTATCTAGCTGCCTCTATCAGTCTGCTAGCGAGATTTAATTACCTACCAGGATACGTTTTGTTCCTGAAAATGAAATTCGGAAATAGAGTGGTTCGATTGCAAAGGACGGAATCATGCCTTCAGCCAAATAGAGGGGGTTCCTAATTAAATAACTTCGCAGCTTCCCTTTCCGAGAAGGGACCGGAAGTCCAATAAGTCGCCTATTGTATTTAATGAGCCAATCTGTCAATAGATTTCTCAAATCGTTAAAAGCCTAATTGGTGAGAACTTGGATCCTTGACTTCTTAATTATTTTTTGTTATTACAAATCGCATAACTAATTTATTTATTTATTATATAATTTTCAGTAAATCGACCATAATAGAAATATAAACAATAGAGACATAACATTATTCACAAACCATCAAAGAAATATTATTTTATGGACTTATTGTATTTGGTTAGTTCGCAACTGAAAATATCCACCTTGGATAATACGCTATTGTAATTATTGCATAGTCTGTGCAGGCAAGAATTCTGCTTAGAGTTAGTTTTGCATTGATTTTTATTTATTTATTTATTTATTATAAGAACTTTTTGAACATTTATACATATTTTTGATAATTCATCCGCCATGCTAGGGATGTCCCTGTGTTATGGCGGGTGATATTTACAGATTGGATTTATAAAATAAGTTAATTATAAGTTATAAAGTTATGCAATTTAGATTAAAATATAAGTTAATTAGATTATACAATTAGATTATACAATTAAATAATAAGTAAGTAATAAAACTATACAAATTAAATTAAATTAAAAGTTATTAAATTATACAAATTTAATTGCATTACAAATATTAAAATCATGGTTTCTAAATGTATTTATAGTAATAAAAATAGTATTAAATATTAATAATAATTGATAATTTGTTGATAAAATTATGATGATTCACCCTGAACAGGACAGAAGAGCGTATTGAATGCGCAGGTACATTGAATAATAATAATAATACAGTACAAGAGTCTTAACTGCTCCCAGCCGTCTGGAACAAGTAGGACTGTGGAATCCCCAATTGGGGTATGTTGTGTGGCTGAAGGTTGTGAGGAGGGGGAGGATATGGGTCGATTATACTATGGAAAAAGGTCGCAAATGAAAATATCCACCTTGGATAATACGCTATTGTAATTATTGCATAGTCTGTGCAGGCAATAATTCTGCTTAGAGTTAGTTTTGCATTGATTCACCCTGAACAGGACAGAAGAGCGTGTTGAACGCGCGGGTACATTGAAAAATAATAATAATACCGTACAAGAGTCTTAACTGCTCCCAGCCGTCTGGAACAAGTGGGACTGAAGAATCCCCAATTGGGGTATATTGTGCCGCAAGTATACTGTATATTATTTTAAATGAATAAATCGTGAAATAACATAAATTAACAAAATAAAATTTACTTGCTCACGCCAGGATTTGAACCCGCGACCTTCGGCTTGCTAGTCGAGAGCTTTACCCCTAGACCACGGAGGCCGTCTGAGGTATTTTTAATCTGCAATATATTAATATATTTCTTATTTTTGAAGTCGACGAAAAAACTAATATTATTTTGGAACCTTGATAAAATTATTGTTTAGATGTTTGTGTTTGAAAAAAAATCTTGATTCGTCTGAATAATCAAATTTAAATATCAAATATGAAAAAACTTTTTATCACTTACCTAAACATTTACTGTCTGACTAATTAGATTCTTACACACCCGTTCAACGTTGGTGTGGTAAAGCCGGCCTTGAGCCTGGTCTACAACCCGCTTTAACCAAACTAACGGCGCACAGTGGGCTGAAAATCGCCTTTCATAGACATAGAGACTTGAATTTTCAAGGGTATTTTTTTTGGCTAGAAATGGATTCTGCTGATCATTACTATGCTATAAAATGTCGTACGAAGCAATTGCGTGTACAAATGAAGGAGTTATAAATTTTTTAAGAAAAAATTGTATGGCGCTGACATTAAAAATGAGGCTATCTCTGGAATCATAAGGTTAAAGCATACTCATATGTAAAGCATTTAAGCATTAAAATAAATCATCAACAAAAAAAAGATTTTTTTTCAACTTTGAGGATTTAAAAAAAAAATCGCAACTTGCGCCACAATATGAAGTATGTCAAAAAATACAAATAAATAGTAGTATTATCTGTGTGTAAGGATAGAACGGCCAACCGTATGATTCCAGAGATAGCCTCATTTTTAATGTCAGCGCCATACAATTTTTTCTTTAAAAAATTATAACTCCTTCATTTGTACACGCAATTGCTTCGTACGCTATTTTATAGTATAGTAATGATCAGCAGAATCCATTTCTATCCAAAAAAATACCCTTGAAAATTCAAGTCTCTATGTCTATGAAAGGCGATTTTCAGCCCACTGTGCGGCGTGGTAATTAATCAGGTTTTTCACTGTTTTGACTCCAACGCACTGCGTAATTATTACATCACGTTTTTTAGTAAGGCTGTTAGGCTCCAAAAGTCCATAATTTTGAGATAATTTGATGTCGTATAGAAAACACATTCCATATGGTAAGGGAATTAGTAAGAACACTGTCACTTTATGCTTTTTATGCCGTTTGTACAAAAAAATACATAAATAGTTTTTAAACTATCTTAAATTAGTAATCATACTTTTATTTTATTTTTCCATGGAATCAATTTTAAATATTTGAGACAAATTGAGAAGATTAATTTGGGTATTTTGGATCACAGGGGCCTATATAGAAAAAAAATGTTAAAATCTTTTACAATGTACGAACACCTGCGGTCAGATTCCTTCAGAGGCCCTGGTGTTTGTGACTGTAATTTATTTATTAATAAATTTGAAAACAATATAAAAACCAGTACATTGTTTACACCAAACTCGTTTGGCATAATACATCTAATGTAAACATACATTTTTGAAAAAAAATTACACTCAGGTTCACACAGTTAAGACGAAGCTTAATGCTAAATCACTATTTTGATTAATATTTATAACGAATTGGTGTACATTATGAATACAAAAAAATATGCTTTAGATAAATTGAAGTTTTACTATCGTTTAGTTTGAGTAGAATACAAATAAAAAAATAAATTACTCGATAAAAAATATAAATGTAAACTAATAAAAAATATTTTTTTTCAATAGAAATGTATGAACGCATAGAGGAAACAAAATATAAAAAAAGTATTATAGCTTAAATTATCTGTGACAGTTTTGCTTTCTTATAAAATTATTTAGAAAATAAATAAAAACCAGTTTTTTGCTTGAAATCGAACGTTTCTAGACTCCGTTTGTCAAGCGATTTTAATGCCTATTACCTTTAGGGTATACCAAGAATATATACATTTTTGGCTTGTAGCTTCCTCAGATGAAATAATACTTCTTGTTTTAATTTGTTGTAGGACATGTGGAAAATATTTACATTTTTTGTGTAATTACCCTGGATATAAAATAATATTTTTTTTATCAATACCAATCTGGTATTGATAATAAACAGTTCACAAGCTTATAAGCTTTCAGCAGTAATGCGACATCCCTCCTAGAACTAAGGCTGCAGGTACTCAGCATTCCCTAGATACATGGATAGTGTCCTTTCAAGGCTTAAAGGGTAGTTTTAGGTATCCGACACTTGAAGTTTACACCAACACTGAACGCCGAAAACCACATTTATTTACTGAAATACCCGAGAGGATTATTCAAATCTGTTTTTATAACAAGAAAAAATACTTGAATTTAATCACATAATTAACGTTCGCCACTGCAAGTTACTCGCGTTTCTATGTCTGGTCCTTTGAAATGGCAATAAGAGGAAAAAAATATCCCTTTGTAAAAGTGATAGAACTGATTTCCCCTGAAATTATAATTGTACCTAGTACCATTTTCCTACAGTGAATTACTTCGGATGTACCGGACACATCTCTTCTACCCTTATCAAACTCTTAATTTAATTCCGAAGTCAGCGAATTGTTTGATATGTAAATGTATTTGTTCACACGCAGGATCACAGGTATTTCTACTGTCCAGGGGTCCTCACAAGGTCATGTCGACTGCTAAGCAGAATCGATGCGATAAACGCGAATTGAAATCTATGCTAAATAAAATAAAACATTTTATCGATATTAAAGTGTTGTTTAAAAACAAAATCCCTCAAGGCGTATGTCGTATTTGCTGATGCTGTGTGAACGATCTTTTTGGAGAGAGAAAGAAGTGAACATGGGTCTTAAAGAGACCCGTGGTTGAAGAAGGAAACGTAGAAGCCAGCAAATTGTTCCACAGTCTAGTTGTCGAACTCAAGATAGACTGGTTCTCATATTGGAATACCGGTAGAGCAATGACAGCACCACCTGACGTCTTTGCCTTAAATATTGCAACCCTTTTGTTAACATACTTCAAGCGGGCGAAAATAGGGTCACCTCTAACAGAAAATAGATTTCGTTTTAAACAACGATCTTTTGAAATAAAAAATACAGTGTGTGGCAAGCCTACGCATGACGGAAGTGAAACTTTTAGTATTCTTCTCTTTCTTTTCATTTCATATTATTATTATTCAGAATGCTGTACATTATAGTTTAAAAAAGCATAAATTTATTTATAGGCGTGTTGTTAACAAATGAACGTTTAAATAGATTCCTAATATTGACATATTTATAAGTAGCATGTGATAAAAAAAATTAAAAGTTATAAAAATATGGGATTCGAACCTGGGTCCTGCATAACGAGTGTCGAACGCTCTGCCTCTAGACCGCGAGGAGAGGTATCTCGCGCGACGAGAACCGCGTATACAACGTGTACTCCTCAATTGACTTATCCCGCGCTTATTTTTATAACGGAGTTTGTATATGATATTATATTACGATACAAAATTCGCTTCCTTCAATCGATCGCTTCAAATAGAATTAGAAGGTTCGATCGCAAATATTCTAAAAATTAATTACTCTATAAAAAAATTTAATGTGCATTTTTGACAACAATCATGTAGATATCTTCTTATATGTTTGCCTGACAAATTCGCAGCACGAGAGCATTTTATCACTTTTCCTCGTATTAAAAAAATCACAAAAAGAAAAAAATAATTATTTAAAGCGGGGATCGAACCTCGGTTCTTCACGACGACAGTCGGGCGCTGTGCCTCTAGACCGCGAAGCTGAGTTTGGAGAGTGGCCTAAACTAGGTTTATAATATTAGCTAGGCTCCTATAGCGAAATGATCACGGTTTTTCGTGACGGTCATGAGTCGGTTTTACTCCGGTCCTCGAAAATGCATAACGCGCGTAAAGAAGTTTAACTTCAATACATGTATTTAAATGATTTTTTTACACATTAGTCTTCACACCCCAACTATAAAAGTAATGTCTGAAATTAAAGTCTACTTCATAACTATCCCGCAGCAAATGGGGGAGTAGGTAGTAACCAAAATTACTATCCTCCTCATATTAGCTTAAATACTTGACATGTCATTTTAGTATTTAACATATTCCTTTAGTAATTTAAGTTACCATTAATAATTGGGATTTCTATAGTTTAAAAGCCCATAAGACAGAAAAATGCATAGGGTCGTCGGAAGACCCACTTGGTTACAGACGTTTTGTTTGGAATATTGGCCTGTCAAGAGATTAAACAACTCCATTAACTGAAGTTAAATTCAATATTGTGCTATTAAGGGATGTCTTAAATTAATACATTTGGTTTTCATTTTGGCACAAATCATTACAAAAAAAGAAGAATTTTCGCATCTCCAGCGGAAGGATCATAAGTTTGTTAGGATTTATTACCCATTCTGCTGGTTTAGTATGGTTTCTTTTTGATTAAATATTCTTCCATACAAGAGAAAAGAAGATAAGAAAATGTAATGAATCAATATGTTTATTCAAATACATATTTATGGTTTGGACCCTTAAAAAATATTGGTATACAATAAGAATATAGAAGTATTCAAGTAGGACCGGCATACAATGTAGAATTACCCTTCCCACCGGAAGTATGCTTTAAGAAGGGGTAATAATAAATATGATATAGTACACGACGCACAAAAATAAAAAGATATCAGTCAGAATCGGGAATCGAACTCAGGATCTTTTAACGTTTATAAATAGGTCCCAGTGGTAAAGTTGATTAAGACGCTTGTCCCGTGTAAGGCAAGAGGTCGATTCCTAGTTGTGACCGTTTACTTTTTATTTTTCTGTGTCTTGTTCTGTTCCACGATTCGTTTAGATTTGTTAGTATTATCTTCTTCTCAAATGATATAAGTGAAAAAGAAAATGTTGTTCTTGCATAATTAATAAATAGTATAAAAATATTAGTTATCCGCGTCTGTATGTTTGTGTGCGTAGTTCTTCTAAATTACGCAACGAATTTTGATAGGATTTTCATTATCATTTAGAGAATTTCCTCCGGAAGGTTGATATATTTATATAATACATGCATATTTTACTTATAGAAAGTAGAGAAAATTCAATGTTTTGTAATCAAGTCGTAAACATATGTATATTTTTGGACGCTTACATTGCTAACGCTGGCTAAACCTTATGAGATACATCAAAATAATGTACTGCGGAATTGTATATCTTAAGGCGAAGCTTAATGTCAAATCAATATTTTGATTAATCTTTATAACGAATTGGTGTGCATTATGAACACCAAAAAATATGCTATAAATAAATTGAAGGTTTTCCTATCGTTTCGCTTGAGTAGAATACAAATAAAAAAATAAATTACTCGATAAAAAATATAAATGTAAACTAATAAAAAATACTTTTTTTCAATAGAAATGTATGAACGCGTAAAGGAAATAACTTTAAAAAAATACAGTATTATAGCTAAGATTATCTGTGACAATTTCACTTAATCATTTTTTTTGCTTTCTTATAAAATTATTTACAAAATAAATAAAAACTAGTTTTGTGCTTGAATTCGTTTCTAGACTCCGTTTGTCAAGTGATTTTAATGCCTATTACCTACGATACAAGGTATACCAAGAATATACACATTTTTGGCTTGTAGCTTCCTCTTAAAAAGGCCTACAGAAAAGTCCGCGGAAGTATATGTCTATCTCCTAGGGATAACCTTCAGCAACGGGTACACGTCATATACTGAATAATAAATTAAATATAAAAATAATTAATTAAATCTACTTGTTTAACATTGTACTAGTACAGGTAAAGGAGAATAATGAATTCTCTTTATTGCCAACTACTCTAGCGTAATTGTGAGATTTATCTGATGGTATTGTGCTTGACACGGGTTAATGATATCATTGTTAAAGTATCATTCTTTTGAATTCTTCCCACAGATTTTGTGAATCCATTTCATTATAAGGTCGTTATTTTGAATCTCGTTTAAATCTGTTAACCCTCCTGGCTAATCTGTTCTCTTTCGGGAACAACTCACGATATATCTCCCTCATTGTCATGGTGAGAAAGATAATCTAAACCAGAGGTTCCCAAAGAGGTCTATATGGAACCTCGGGGGTCAATATCGGCTCGCTGGGGGTGCCATGTCAGCGAGAAAAAATTTGGGGGTTGAAGAGATTCAAATGGGGGTACATACGAGCGGACCCCCATTTGCATCAAGTCATCAACATTCAGGATTTCCTTAAATAACACCTAACAAAAATAACACAGTTTACGTAGAACTAATAATAGACTGAGAAATAACTTATCCCTTAACTGCATAGTTTAACACATCATATAATTAGCTTTTTTTATTTCTTATTCATTTTGACATCTGTTGGTGGGTTTTGGTATTACAGTATTGTTTTTACATTATTTCTGCATAATAATGTTGTCGAAAAATTACAATAGATGATACACAATAATTTGAAATTTTGATTTTAAACTTGACAGTTGGAGGTTACAGATTGTGCGCATTTTGATGTACAGTATTAAATGAAAATATAGTGTTTTTTCGACGTGTTGGATCGTAATTATATTATTTCACAAATAATAAGGTATGTTTATGTGTTTTAAATATACATTTAATGTGTATTATGTATTTTGACAGTCTAAATATGACAAAACGTTATTACAACATATATGTAACACTATGCACTGAGACCATTTTTTTTTATTTTTTTTTATTGAATATATAAACACATTACAATAATTTACAAATGTAAATATTTCTAGGCTGATTGCGAAAAAATTATAAATTTTTAACAAAAAATTGCCCAACTCAATTGAGAAATTATTTCTCGTGTTTGAGTTGGGGAGTGTTGTGATTCATTATGGTTTATAGGTTGTAAAATTTCACTAGTTGATGTAGCTAAAAATTAACAAATAGCTATAAAACTAGATGATAAATTTGATAACACTATATAATTAAGAAAATAAGAAATTTAATTACAAACTAAAAAATAAAAAATATAACTTAAATAATATAATAGTTATCAAACTTAGAAAAAATAAGATATAAAAATAAAAATGTACTTATTAGGTACGAAATAATAGTAGGTAGGTACAGTACTGGTAGTAAATTGTTCAAAGACCGAGCTGGCAATCTTGTATGAAATGGGTACCTACTTAATAAAATGCAACAACAATAAACGCATATTAGCACATATTAGGAAGCGGATAATATAACTTTAGAGGATATGTATTTTTTTTAAATATTAAATTTTGTTTATATATATTTTTTTTTATTAATCATTAATCAATTTTCCTAAATTCATAACGTGAATTTAGGAAAATTTAATTAATAAAAATTACAAATGAGTTCATATAAACAATTATTTGAAAAATGTATCCAATGAAATTAAAACTTGTGATTACCGTTGGGTTTATCTAAAAGTTGTTTGATTTGTGATTTGAAAGTTTTGTAATTTTTTTCAGTTTTAATTTTATCCGGAAGGGCATTAAACAATTTTATACCTTGATAATTATAATGGTGTTGACCAGCACTAGTATTACATTTAGGAATTTCTAAGTTACCACGTGATCTAGATCGGTTACTTATTTTTGTAGAAATTGTTGAATTGAAATGGTCTTTATGAATTTGTAACAGTGCATTCTTTTTTTAAATTTTGTTTAAGCTAAGAACCCTAAACGAGTTAAACAGCTCCGTGGTTGGAAATATCGATGGTTTTCTTAGGATGACTTTCAAAATTAACCTCTGAACATTTTCTACAGGTCAAAGGTTAGTTTTGAAAGTCCCTCCCCAGCCGATTATACCATATTGTAATATGGATTGGGCAAGAGAAAAATATATAATTTTAATCATATTATATGAAAGGATGTTTCTCAATCTAATGAATAAGTAAATAAGTTTTCTTATTCTGGTTGCCGTATTTTGGACTTGTTCGTTCCATTTTAAGTGTCTATCTACTATGATACCCAGATACTTTATACTATTTTTGCATATTATTGGTAAACAATTTACATTACCGCATTCTTTTTTATTTTCACATTGTGATGAATGGATTTTAATGGTAATATTGTTTTCAATTTTTTTTCCTGCAAAGAGAATGGGATGAAATATGTTTTCTCGGTATTTAGTGAGAGACAATTTGGGTCGAACCATGTTTTGAGTATGTTTATATTGATATTGGCTATCCTCATTGTTTCCTCCCATGATTTTCCTTTTGTGATAACTACAGTGTCGTCTGCGTAAGATATGATATCTCCAACAATGGGAAGAGTGAACATTTGATTTAAATATATAATAAAAAGGATTGGACCGATGACAGTTCCTTGCGGTATGCCAAAATATGAGGTTTTGGGTTCACTAAGGGTATTATTGATTTTGACATATTGGAATCTCTCTTTTAGGTAACTTTGGAACCATGATAGTACTATTCCGTCCAATCTAATTTGTTTTAGTTTCTCAGTGAGTTTTGAGTGTGATATGCTATCAAATGCTTTGCGGAGATCAATGAAGATTCCAAGACACTTTTCTCCATTATCTAATTTTTGCATTATTGCTGATGTCAATTTAGCAATTGCATCCTGTGTGCTGAGATTGTCCCTAAATCCGAACTGGTTTGGGCTCATTATCTTCTTATCTTTTATGTAGTTGTTGAGTTGTTTTTTAACAGATTTTTGCTATATTTGATGTGAGTGCTATGGGACGGTAGTTAGAAGTGTTTTTTTCGTCACCAGTTTTAAAAACAGGGGTCACAATAGTCTTCTTATAGATGTTCGGGAATATGCCCCTCTTCAGACTAACATTTATTATATGAGCAATTGGTTTGCTGATTATCTCACGTACAGTTTTTAATGTTTTTACAGTTATGTTGTCGTAGCCAGGGCTCGCTGATCCTCGTAGACTTATTATAGCGTTTTCAACTTCTTTATCAGTTACTGAAGCAAATGTGTAGAAACCTTCTTCAAAAGTTGGGTTTAGCTCTGGTTGTTGAGTTTGTTTTTTGTCTAGGATAATATTACTAGCAAGATTAGCGCCGACATTAACAAAATAATCGTTAAAGATATCACCACAAAGTTTTGGGTTTTTTTCTGTGTCAGTATTGATTCCTTGATGAGTAACTTCTTTTGGAAATTTTTGTTTTGTTCTTTTGTTGGTTATTGTTTTGATAATTTTCCAGAACTCTTTGCTGTCTTGACCAGCATTTTTTAATTTATCACGAAAATACTTTTCTTTAGTCAGTCTAATTAAAAGCGTAAGTTTTTTTCGATATTTCTTGAAGAAAGTAGCGATTTTTTCGTCGTTAGGGAATTTTTCAGACTGGTGATAGTATTTTTCCTTATTTCTGATTGAAATCACTAATCCATGGGTTATCCATGGTTTTATTAATCTGTGTTTAGATTTTGTTTTAGAAATAAGTATTTGTGTAGAAAGGTTTATGTGATTTAGGAAAACAGTTTCGAAATTTTCCGCAAAAGTATTTAGTTTTTCTGATTCAATTATTGATGCCCAGGTTTCCATCTTAAGATTTGTTTCTAAAGTTTCCATATTTAAATATTTTTTTCTTGTTTTTTTTTGTCAGTTTTGTTGGGTTTGGTACTTTTTTTGTCTATGTTGTTAACGAATATACAGGTTTAGTGGTCAGTTATGCTGGTTTTCCATAATATCGACATGTTTTTTTCAGTGTTATTTGAGTTTATCGATACAGGAAGGGATTTGTCCGCTGATATTTCGTGTTGCATTATTTATATATGATTTATAGTTTAGCGAAGTCATTACATTTATATAATCATCTTTCGTTTTGCTTTGTACCCAGTGTCCGATATTAATGTTAATGTCACCAACAATAATATTAAAGGTACTTTTTTGACTCAGTAATAATTTTTCGATTTCTATAATGAAATTTGTGGGATTCGATCCGTGCGTCCGGTAGATGGCAATAATATTATTTTATTTTTATTTTTTATTATTTAACATTATAAATGATAACAATATGCAGACTTATAAATAATTTGTTCATTATTATTCTATTTCTCCATAAGTTGAGCTCCAGGAGCTCGTGTGGTCATATGGTACATAATGTCGTTCACTTTTACACTCAGTTGTAAACAGTTTGCTAATTGCATTTTAATTTCTGTGACAGTGACATTGTTATATTTATTTAGAATGAACACCGCTATACCACTGGTTTTATTAATATAGGTAGTTGATGAAAAGTATGTGTAATTCGGAATACTGTACAGTGTGTCAGCGTTATTTATATTTAAGTGCGCTTCTGTTAAACAATGAGGTCCGGTAATGTTTCAAGAAGGTTTAGTGTTACTACAAACTCATCTAGGTTTTTTTTTAAACTTCGGATGTTTTGGTGCAGAACAATGAAAGCACTAGGGACTTTTTTTAGCAGATCTCTACAATGTTGTGAATCTTCGCAAATGTGCTGTGAAACATCTGTTAATTTGTCAATTTCCTCGCCTAGAAAATCATCCATCACTTATTCATAATCGATTCTCTGTTGAGCTATGATAACCATTCGTTTTCGGTAAGTACATTTATCGCTATTTGCACACTGTGTTCAGTATTGTTTTTTGTTCCGAATAAATTGTTGTTTTTGTCGCAGTTGTAGCATTTGACTATATCTTTGGTTTTTTCGCATTCACTAAATTTGTGGTTTTTTGCACAGTGTATGCATCTAGGCTTATTCATTTTGTTCAGGCATTTTAGTGATGTATGTCAGAAACCAAGGCAGTGGTAACATTACACTAAGGGATTGCAATCTTCTATGTGCGCTCGGACAAAACCAATATTGACCCTTTGTTTATCAAGTAATATCTTTCGGATTTGGCCTGTTGTTTCTATTATTACATTGCGGAGTTGGTCACTTTTCTTGTTTTTTAATATTTTAGTTACTTTAATTGAATCATTTGGGGCATCACTTAGTTCATTGTTTTGCAACAAAAAGTCGTTAAGAAAATTATCTTCACTATACTCCCCTCCCACACCTTTAATGACCATGCACGGTCTCTTCTTTTTTAATTCTGTAGCAGATATTCCGTTTTTATTTTTATTTATTTCCGTTTTTAGTTTGTCTGCGTCTTCTTTTTTCGAGCAAGTCAAAATTATTTTATTTTTTGATGCTTTTTTGATCCCATTTATACCAATTCCTAGGTTAGGTGCTTTGATTGTTTTAGTAATAATTTTCTTTGTGTCCTCAGATGTTTCTTTGCCTTCTGCAGCAATCATAACGGCATATTTGGGTTCTTTGATTTGTACTGTTCGTTCTCTTAGTACCATTGCGTACGATTTTAGTTCATTATTTTTTTCGAGTTTGGTGATAGCTTTTTTTGAAGATCTATTATTTGTTCCTGGTAATTGTTTTTCTCTTGTTTCCAGGTTTCTTCTAAGAGGTTTATGGTTAATTCGAGATTATTTCGCACTTTCGAATCTTTTACGGTAGTTATATTTTTTAGGTCACTTTTAATGTTTTCTATTAATTTTAGCACGTCCATGATGTTAAAACTTGAGCAGCCGTGCACAAAATACACGCCACTCCGGGTCAAACTATGTGACAATACTGAATTTGTATTTAGTTGATATAATTGATATTTGTATTTAGTCATTACTAATTATAGCATAACGTTGTTTCAAAATGGCAAAGAGGGGTTTATCCGAAAAGGAGTTGGACGAAATAATTAATCGCTTATCTGACAGTGAAGATGGAATGGATTTTACGGATGATGACAGTATAGCTGATGAAAATTATTGCGCCGTAGAAAATTACGATTCAGATGATCAAAGTGAACCTGAAGATATCCGGTTGAGAATCATCTACCAAATAATGTTGACGGTGATAATCTACCTAATGTTTTACCTAGTGGCCAAACTGATATTACAACGACAACGCCCGTTTCGTCTACTTCAAAAGTTGTGAAATCGTCAATTTTGTGTAGAAAAAAAACCTACAGCTTGAAGACTCCGACATGGAATTTACAGGAAACAGGCAATTGCCCTCGGATGTGATGGAATTGGAAACCCCATTCGATTTTTTCAATTTTTTTTTTACAGATGCTATTATCAATAAAATACTAGAACAGTCAAATCTCTACGCTCTGCAAAAAGATGTTTCAAGACCTGCAAATATTACTGCGACTGATTTGCATCTCTTGGGACAGTTAGGAGGAATAGAATCCCTGAATGTAAGCTACCAGATGAAAAAAATAATGAAAAATGCTCCACGAGGAACAAGCTCGGAATTTAATGGATCGTATCAAGGCGTTGAAATGTCTAATGTTGTTTGGAAGGATAACAAGGTGGTCACATTACTATCGTCTTTTGCAGGGGAACTTCCAATGAAAACTGTTGAACGTTATGACAAAAAAAAAGAAAACTAAGGTCACAGTTAACTGCCCATTTGCTATAATAGAGTACAACAGACATATGGGAGGAGTTGACTTACTAGACAGTGTCATGAAAAGGCATAAAATTGCGATGAGAAGCAATAGATGGTATATGAGGGTGTTATACCACTTAGTTGATATGAGTAAATTCTTGGTTTCTATATAGAAGAGTACAAGATCAAAAAAATGCCAATACAAAAAATACTATGCGTCTCGCCCAATTTAAAACCCTAATTGCTCGATCTTTATGCACCGTTGACTCTAAGTTTACCAACAAACGAACTGGTCGGCCAAGTGGAAGTTTAGAGCAAGTTTTACATAAGAAGAAAAAAGGCCCAAAATTAAATGTCCCACCAAAAGACATAAGAAGCGATGAGGTATCTCATTGGCCAACATGGCACGAAAAGAGGCAGAGGTGTCGACTTCCTACCTGCAATGGTCTGACGTACTGCCACTGCAAAAAGTACAAAGTCCCTCTATGTTTTAATAAGAACAAAAACTGTTTTACGGCATTTCATTTAAATTAATACTTTCCCATGTTTTTATTTGTCTTCTTTTTTTTAAGTATAAGTCATAAATTAGTTCGCTTTATTCAATGATAATTATTTTTGTAACATTAGGTAAGAGCATTTTTTAAGACATGGATGCATAGTGTTTTACATATGATATAATAACGTTTTTCTCAAAATAAACAAAATTTATTTATAAATAATTTTTCCCTATTTTTAATTAATAAAATGAATGCAAAAATATATTTTTTTTTAAATAAAAAAAGTCATGCATTTAAGGGTTATTTGATATTTGTAATTTTATATTTCATAAAATTGTTTATTGTTGTATATAAATAGAGTCTACGCCATTTTCTTGTCAGAATTAATATATTGAAGCAAAACATCGCACATTGAAAGCTGCAAATTTTCCTAGTTCCGCAACTTTTTTTTGAAAAACTTCCAGGGTAATGACGTTTTGGTCTACGTTCAACATTTAAATGTACTTCGCACAGACAACTAAGTTTAAGGACATTTTGACTATGGAAATGGAACTATGAAGAATCAGATATCATATGACAAGAAGAACTGACCACAAACTAACAAAGAACTGAAGGGGCAGTTCTAGCTACAGAAAGAAATTCCTGTTGCTTATCCTGCTTAATTTTCATTTGGTGTAATACTTCACAAGGACGCTCCTGCCTGCAGAATGTAAAGACAGAGGAACTGTACCGCCCCCGGTTCTTGGGCAGGCAAGGAAAGGGAATCTTGTTAAAATGGAAATAAATGATTATCAGACGGGACGTTAATAGGTATAGGAAAATTCAATATTCGGCAGGCAGGGGGTCTACGGCAAAAAAATATTTGGCAAGTGGACTACGGAGCAAAAAAATTTGGGAATCTCTGATCTAAACGGTATTATGGGACTGGGACACGGTCAAGCGGCTTGATCGCAAGCACGTAGTTTATTGTCTATGGCACTTTGTGTCAAGCATTTTGACCGTGTACCGAAGCTGGCTTGCAAGCATTGCGCAATTCTACGTGCTTGCGGCGGGGCTTGATGCGAATTTATATTTTTGTGGGAATAGACAAACGACAATAGACAAATAAATATCACGTATCATAAACAATGATATAAATTGAATAAAATTGTTATAAAATAGGTACTTAGTTATTGTTTTTGTGTTCAATTTGTAGAAATCCATCTAATTTAAAAATTCTGGAGGTATTTTAGTATTTTTTAATAATTATGACAGCGGTTTTCAAGGTCATTAATAATCAAACTGTAGAATAAATAATTTTCTGAATTTTCAATTGAGAAAACATATTTTTTGTATGAATACCGCACAAGATATTCATACAAAAAATAGCTGTAGCCTGTAATACACTTTGCAAATGCTCATGGGTAAAGCGGTACCTTAACTTGTACCATTCTTGACACCAAATTCGTTTCTTTTTATTATTTTATTCAAACATAAAGCTAACGTAAGAGCCAAGAACGCTTTGTCTTTGACAGATTCCATTTTGCCGCGAGTCACGAAATGACAGGAAGGCATAGAAGTACATATACATAGACCACCACGAAATCACAGGAAGGCGTGGCCATGCTTGACGGAGAGGCTTGATGCGGGCTGTCAAGCCGCTAAGCATAGACAATAATAGACAACAATAGACAACAATAGACAAAAAAAACTACGTGCTTGCGATCAAGCCGCTTGACCGTGTCCCAGTCCCATTAGAAAGAATAAAACATTACGCTATGTATTCAAATCTAGAAGTTAACCACAGAAAAAATAAAAAGTTCTCCTCTTTGAAACCAAAGATTCCGAACGAAAGATTCCAATTTTATAAAAAAAAAATTAAAAATCCTCATCACTCAAGATGATTTGCATTTGATTCACTCAAGTGAATTTTAATAATTTCAATGCGTTGTTGAAGCGTGTATCGTTCCATTTTTATTAATGGCGTAGTTTCTACTTGTCAAATGTCAAAAAATGACAGCTTCAAAAGTAACATCTACCGAAATAGCGGGCTATTCAAAATAACACCTCTTATTGGAAAACCCTGTACATTCGTAATTTGAATTAATTTTGCTTTCAAAAACGTTAAGTGTGTCATTTTGATTTACTTTTATGTTTGCATTAAAAAATATATTATTTCAAAGAATAAGGTTTATTTCTAATAATAATTTTTTAAAGCCTACTCATCACCTTTCAAAGGGAGTTTTTTAGTTTTCTGATACATTCAGTAAAATCCAACATTAACGTCCCGCTTCCAAGTAGCTGTGTGGTTTCTGCGCATCGCGTCGCTCGCGGCCACTCCTCGCCCTCCAACCGTCCACGCAATATAGTCGTCCAGCTCTCCACAAAGCGACTTCGTGATGATGTCATCGCTGCAGCAAGGACTCGCCGCGGCCTTACCACGGAACAATTAGGATTTGGTGCTCCCACCACCAATTTTTATATAAACGAGCACCTTACATTGAAAAATAAAATCCTATTTGCCAAAACACGAGCCGCCGGAAAAGCTAACGGCTTTAAATACATATGGGTGCGGAACGGCAGTATTCTGGCGAAGAGGAACGATCTCTCTCGGGTTTTCACCATTCGCCGTGAAGGAGACCTTCAAAAGATAACCACACATGAAAACATGTGACTACAAACATGTTACTGCTGTCTTCGGTATCCGCTTTCTCACAGTATTCTGTATCCTGTAATTTGTTTCTTTCAAAGCTACTTTATATTTTTGTTTACCGCGCAATATCCCTATAACTTTATACCAATACCATGTTTCTCACATATTCATTCACATTCTAAAATGTCAACATATTTCACATTCCTTGATCTAATAAGTAGTCTATGTTTTTTATGTAATTTCGAAGCCTCATATGCCCTGCATAATGTATCACTCGTGCGATTGTGGAATATGTCAAACGGCACTCCTACTCTGGTAAAATGATCTCATCATCATCTATATCCGTTTATTACCAGAACTGTGGTGGTATTAGGACCAAAACCCAGGAGCTACTAATTAATGTATTATCGAATAACTACGACGTTATAGTTCTAGTTGAAACATGGCTTGTAGCAAGTATAAATACGGCTGAATTCATAGATTCGCGTTACACGGTGTTCCGACGTGATAGGGACCGTACACTCACTGGTAAAATGGACGGAGGCGGTGTGTTGGTAGCAGTGCGCAAGGAGCTTGCATCTTCCCGGCTCGATGACTGGGAAAATGGTCAAATCGAACAAATCTTCATTTCTATTCCGGTAAGGTCTTTCAATCTCATCATATGTGCAGTATACATACCTCCTGCCTCACAACCTACGGTCTATGATACGTTCTCCGAAAACCTGGAATCTGTATATTCATCACAACCAAATAATACTTTTTGTGTACTAGGAGATATGAATCTACCAACTCTGACTTGGTCATTTTCCGAAGACAGCAGTCAAGGTCTCGCCTCCTCAAATACGGCTGCATCGAAAACTTTGCTTCAAGCAATGTCATTGATGGACTTACTCCAATATAACTGTATACCAAACCATAATGAAAAATACTTAGACCTCGTATTCTACAGTCGCGAAACAAATGTTAAACGTAGCAACAACCCTCTCCTCTCAGAGGATAGACACCACCCAGCCCTTGAATTTGATATATCCTTCGTAATTCAACCAAAAATCAAAAACAAAATACAGCGTAGGCGCAATTTCAGGAAAGCTAATTATGCTCAGATTAATGAGGACATTAATTGTATTGATTGGTTATCTGAAATCGCAAATTTACCAGCCGAAAAAGCAGTAGATCGATTCTATTTAAAAATAAACAGTGTAATTGATAAGCTTATTCCAGTATTGGCACGACGAAATGACAAATTCCCCATATGGTTTACTCCAGAACTTATTAGGTTATCAAGGAAAAAAGATAAAGTCTGGCTCAAATGGAAGACATATAAAGGTCTTTCTGACTATCGTGAATTTTCCTTCTTACGTGCTACATACAAAAAATTGACTTATGAAACCCGAAGGTTATTTTTTGACAACATCGAAAGTTCATTGCAAAATAATATCAAAAGCTTTTGGTCATACATATCCTCATTAAAATCGTCTGATGGATACCCTGCTGCAATGTCCTTCGAAGGGCGCAAATCTAACGATGCCCAGGAAATTTGTGATATGTTCTCTGAATTCTTTAAATCAACATTTGAACCTTCCTCTATCAATGACCCAATTATTAACATTGACCAACTCGAGGAAGTTCAGGACTCTGGACTTGCGCACATTCACACAATTAAACTAACGGAAAAAGAAGTGCAATCGAGTTTAAAATCGATAGACATAAACAAGGGTGCGGGTCACGATGGAATACCGGCGTTTTTCCTTAGATCTGCTGCGTCGTCACTGTGTGTGCCGCTTACCATAATATTTAATAAATGCCTGAGTG
Source organism: Hesperophylax consimilis (assembly GCF_061612785.1). Classification (NCBI taxonomy): domain Eukaryota; kingdom Metazoa; phylum Arthropoda; class Insecta; order Trichoptera; family Limnephilidae; genus Hesperophylax; species Hesperophylax consimilis. Next base: position 19,725,111 of record NC_142854.1, on the reverse strand, counting down.
ATGGGGTTTTCCCTGATAGGTGGAAGTTGGCCTATATTATACCGGTCCACAAGGGTGACTCGCGTCAAAGAGTGGAAAACTATAGGCCAATATCCATTCTCTCGGCGATCCCTAAACTATTGGAAAGACTTGTCCACGACAATATATATCCCCAGCTTGCTGCCAAAATTACTGAACAACAACACGGGTTTGTAAAAGGCAAATCTACCACGAGTAATTTACTTATTTACTCAAATTTCTTATTTACTAGCATGGATCGAGGCCACCAGGTAGATGCAATATATTGCGATTTCAAAAAAGCTTTCGACAAGGTTGACCACCTTATTCTTATTAAAAAAATTATGTACAACGGAATTAGAGGAAATTTATTAAGTTGGTTTATCTCATATTTAACAAAAAGACAACAAGCCGTATCATTACGAGGACAGACTTCTACATGGGAACCAGTTACTTCTGGCGTGCCACAGGGGTCAATCCTGGGTCCGCTGTTGTTTATTCTTTTTATTAACACTGTTACTAAATGTTTCATGCATTGTTTATATCTTTTGTACGCTGACGACATAAAAATATTTGCCATTGTTCGAAATTTAAACGATTGTCTTCTCATACAAAGCGACTTAGTAAGGTTCGAAACGTTTTGCAATGAAAACAAAATTTACCTAAGTTACAATAAATGTAAACAAATAAGTTTTACTAAAAATCACAACGCTATCAAACACAATTATTGTATTGGTAATTATTTACTCGAGCGCGTTTACTGTATAAGAGATCTAGGCGTACTTTTTGATTCCAAACTCCACTTCGATGCGCACATAGATAATATTGTGAATAAAGCTTACAGCATGCTAGGATTTGTCATCAGAAACAGCCGTGAATTTCGAAAACCTGAAACATATCTTCTTCTTTACCACACTCTGGTCCGTTCTCAACTTGAATACTGCACCTCCATATGGAATCCACTTTACGATATCTATAAAGAAAATATTGAAAATATTCAAAAGAAATTTCTGCGATGCCTCAATTACAGAATGAGCGCACCCAAACGTGGGTACATAAATATGCTCTCGAGTTATAACGTCTCCACTCTATCTAACCGGCGAACATACCTTGATCTCATGACTCTGTATAAAATCTGTAACAACGTTATTGACTGTCCCGACTTACTGAAATTGATAAACTTCAAAGTACCACCCAGAGTAACAAGGCTTAACGACTTATTCCACATTAGCAGGACGCGTACAAATGCTGGTGTCAGGGATCCAATCAGAAGAATGTGCGAATCACTTAATCAGAATCAAAACCTCAGGGACTCTGACTTATTTTTTGATACACGCACTACTTTTAGTAGAAAAATAAAGACTGTTTTCCTACAAAGTTCAAAGTAAACAACTTAGACATACTTCGTTTAAATATATTTATATATTTTTTACTTTCTGTTTAACATTGTTTATCTATTTATATATATATATTTTTTTTTTGTTTTACCCTCTAAATTTTTTCAAAAATAATTTGTAAATTCTTAAGGATATTGCGCATTTCTTTCATATCTCTATTTGTAAAATAATATTCTTATGTATATATTTTTCCCCTATTTATAAGTGAAAATATTTGTAAAAGTTTTCTGCTGTTTAAGTTAATTCGTGAGAAATAGTTTGGATGCAGGTGAATTCTCTAGTTGATGTTTCGTATATATTTTTGTCAATTGATATCTGTATCTGTTTTTTCTCCTTAATAAAAAAAAAAAAAAAAAAAAAAAAAAAAAAAAAAAAAAAAAAAATACCATTTATTTGGAGTTATTATTTATTAATTTTTCGGGAAATCGACAGTTTACATTTAATCAGTTTGTACATAAGTATTATATAGTAAAATAAAACCAATTATGGATTTCCCCCTTGTGATTTTAACTGAGACAGCATAATATGGAATAGATAATTAAATTTGTGAGAAAGGAATATGAATTAAAAAATTGATACAAAACAAAAGATTATATTAAACGAAAAATTTACAAAACAATACATTTATAGCCATGGAGAGAGGTTGTAGGTATAAATCAAATCAAAATAGAGATATAAACAATAGAGACATAAACATAATTCACAAACCATCAGAGAAATATTCTTTTATGGACCTCTTGTATTTGGTAAGTTCGCTACTGAAAATATCAACCTTGGATAATACGCTATTGTAATTATTACATAGTGTAAATATTATAAAATAAAAACGATTATATTTTGTCAAAATATGGCTGAATCCTGAAGAGTCCAGCTTAGTTACATTTTTTTAACTGTAGAAGGCTAATTATTTCAGTAGTTTCATTTCAGACGCAGTGAAAAAACAAATAAGTTTACAATGTCGGATCGATAAACGCAACTACACGGAGAAAAATGCGATTTATTAAAATCGTATCAAAAACGAGACAGCATGAGATTTCCTGAAAAACTAAAAATAATTTCACTATGAGAGTATATCGGAACACGTTTTCATGGAGCTGCGTTTATTTTGTTATTATAATATAATGACGAAATTCGAAAATATTAGAATTTTTATGAACACGTTTTCCGACACCGTCATAAATCTATATATTACTCCTGAGTCTAGTTAATATAAGAGTACTGACTCGACATACTAGACTTTAGGACCCGTTTCGTTGTCACCATTCACAAAAAAATAACAAACTCGTAAAATCCTCGTCTACATAGTTTAGTAAACGAATATACAAATGACATCAACATTTTTAGCAGAGCAAATACGACGTATAAAACATTCATTTTACAGAAAAACATCCAAAAAATACAATAATATACTTTCAGACGCCGATATTTTAAATTTGTGCTTAGTTCAGTTTACTAAATACATGTTGGAGAAAATAAAATCATATTGTTACTTACGGACCCTCTCCCCCTGCTGTGTGTAAGATATATAAGATATCTCAGTTATTTTCATTAAGGTGTGTAAGATATATAATATATCTCAGTTATTTTCATTAAAGTGTGTAAGATATCTAAGATATCTCAGTTATTTTCTTTAAGGTGTGTAAGATATATAAGACATCTCAGTTATTTTCATTAAGGTGTGTAAGATATATAATATATCTCAGTTATTTTCAGTGTATAAGATATATAAGATATCTCAGTTATTTTCACTAAGGTGTGGAAGATATATAAGATATCTCAATTATTTTCATTAAGGTGTATAAGATATCTAAGATATCTCAGTTATTTTCACTAAGGTGTGTAAGGTATATAAGATATCTCAGTTATTTTCATTAAGGTGTGGAAGATATATAAGATATCTCAATTATTTTCATTAAGGTGTATAAGATATCTAAGATATCTCAGTTATTTTCACTAAGGTGTGTAAGGTATATAAGATATCTCAGTTATTTTCATTAAGGTGTGTAAGATATATAAGATATCTCAGTTATTTTCAGAGTGTAAGATATCTAAGATATCTCAGTTATTTTCATTAAGGTGTGTAAGGTATATAAGATATCTCAGTTATTTTCATTGTGTAAGATATCTGAGATATCTCAGTTGTTTTCATTAAGTTGTTTTTTTTTTTTTTTTTTTTTTATATTTACTCCACACAGGAGGCCCTGAAGAAAATAATTTCCCTCAGGGCCTATGTCATCTTTGGGGATGCTGTGTGGAGGGTCTTTTTGTGGAGAGGAAGGAGTGAACATGGGTCTTGAAGAGTCCCATGTTGTAGGAGGGAGGAAACACAGAGGCCGGCAGTTCGTTCCACAGCCGAGCTGTTGAACTTAAGAACGAATCGTAGAAGCGACCCGTTCTCATGTGACAAGTGTCAACTGTGTACAAATGTTGGGCGCGCGTTTGGCGTGTATCCCGACTACGCACCGGTGCCGAAGGGATCAATGACGCTAGTTCCTCAGAGCATCTTCCATTGTAATACCGATAGAACAAGGACAGCATACCTACCTGACGCCTGTGCTCTAAAGATTGCAGTCCGTTTGTTAAGATTGGGGAATCTATCAAACGGACCGCCCGTTTCTGCACAGAGTCAAGGGTTTTTTTCAGGTATTTAGGGGCTCCAGACCAGAGATGGCTGCCAAATTCGACCGTAGGGCGCACTTGCGATTTGTACAGGGTGAGCAGTTGTGTACTATTAAAGTATCTGCGGGCCCTGTACAGTACGCCCAGCTTCTGAGAGGCCAACTTTACTCTGGCTTCGATGGAGCCCCCGTACCTGAGCTGGTCACTTATAGTTACACCAAGCATATCAATGGAAGGCCTGTTCGGAAGATTGCTTCCGTTGAAGGAGACTAGATTATCATTTGGATCCCTTTTAGACGTAATCAGACAGGATTGGGTCTTTGAAACATTAAATTCTTTGAAACATTAAAGTTGTGTAAGGTATATAAGATATCTCAGTTATTTTCATTAAGGTGTGTAAGATATATAAGATATCTCAGTTATTTTCATTAAGGTGTATAAAATATCTAAGATATCTCAGTTATTTTCACTAAGATGTGAAAGATATATAAGATATCTCAGTTATTTTCATTAAGGTGTGTAAGGTATATAAGATATCTCAGTTATTTTCATTAAGGTGTGTAAGATATATAAGATATCTCAGTTATTTTCACTTAGATGTTTTTAAGTTTTTGTGTTTATTTATGTTTTTTTTCTGTATGTAACATGAATTTTATGCGGAAACTTCACTGGTTAATGCAACAAGTAAACTGTAATTATTTATTTAAAATTTTAAAACTGTTTGTTTCCCCAATACAGTAAAATAAAAATATAAACTCAACGAATTTTTCATGTAAAATTTCTGATATTTGGATTATAATTCCTTTTTTTTAATTTGTAAACCAAGCGCAACTAAAATTTATTACTCAGTACCATTTTGTAAAAAAATATATAGTAAAAATAAAAAAAGTTAATAAAATTAAATTGTTTTTTAATTGAAATATTCTTCACAATGTGTTACATAAACACACACTTCGCCACAATCTACACATCTGTCCTGATGATGGAAACGATAACGCTGTCCGAAACGTTAGCTAAAGAAAAAGGATGCCCAACACGGCATAATAACTCAAAAACTAATACTTATCACGTTTGTTTAATTCAGCTCAACATAGCGGTGAGCGCAATACTCTGCCGTATAAGAGCATAAATAATATAAATTATTTACAAGGTATTAAAATTTATTTAATGTAAATAAAATTAACATTTGTATTACAGTGGCTTGATGGAAATTCTCTGTGCATGGTGTAGGCCGTAGGTACGCGCCCTGCCAATGGGTGACAGCCTGGACGAGAGTATTTTCAGATTTTTCGGTAGCGCTGACTCTTTACGGCTACTCTAGCGAACCCATGCACCGTTCTCTATGCACTGCCAAGGGAGGCCAAACGGCGCCCTGGGTATCGATTCTCCAATCCAGGCCGCTCGCAATCGTCTTCGAAAGTACATGCATTCGTCGACATTGCCATTCTTGAGTCTCGCCAACACTTATATACGCCAAACGTCAAAAGACATTCCACTGGAATGACTTCGTCGAGAATCGAGGCCCAGTATGAGTGGTTACACTATATTCGGAGTGTGTTCATGACGCCTTGTGTATACCTTGTTCATAGTTTGCTAGTATAAAAGTTTATCCAATATGTCTGGAATAGTTGCTTCTTTAACGAAGGACTGCATCCGTTGAATATTCTGGCGAGCATGTTGGCATCGTTTAAATGGATATATAATTTAACCTGAAAAATACTTTGAAAATGACTGCGATTACCCCCGGAAATATAATAATGAATTATAAAAAGCCTGCATGTAAATAATAAGTTTTTCCAAGCTAAGGTCTTTCACAATAAATTCAGCGAATAATTTTAAATTTAAGGTACTACAATCTTCTAAAACCGTGACCGTTCTGTTTTTGTTCGCAACCAAGATAAACCTCTGCAACCTGTTGCATTATGTGCTCAGTCTCCGTTGAGATATTTTGCTCAGGACTTCAAACATTTGCACAGAAAGATTGTATTTCCCGAGAAAACTATTCGCACAGCTAAAATGTCTAGCGACTCGCCAAGCGCCGGCTGACACTATTCTCTTAATAACTTACTTGGTTTTTGCATTATGATATATTTATTTGCTATGATTTATATCCTGTGTGAAGTATTTTAAGACCTGAAAACACAAATAGTATATAACCATAAAACATATAGCATTTAATAACGGTTATTGTAATAAATTGATAGTTGAAATACTAAATAAAAAAATTAAACATGATCTCTTCAAATGGTATATGTACCCTATTTCTAAAGATAGATATAAACAATGGCGTAGGATTCTATTTGTGGATAACAATATTTCCAAAATTATAAATAAAAACTTTCCTGGTACTATTCAACCGGAGTTTTACACTACTAACAAAATAAAGAAATATATTCATAATAATAAAGATATCGATAATCAAACAAAAAAAATCGGGAGTTTATAAACTCAATTGGGATGATTGTAATTTCTTTTACAAAGGTAGAACCAATAGAAACTTTGAAGTCAGAACTAAAGAACATCTCGGAGCTCTAAATGGAAATAGTGAATCTGAGTTTGAACAAACTTGATAAAAATTCAGGTCTTTAAATACTTCACACAGGATATAAAGCATTGAAAATAAATGATTTTGACATTTTAGAAATAAGAAAACATGTCAATATAAAATCAGATATAATTAATAAGCAAAAAAAATTACTTGGTTTTTTGCATTATGATATGTTTATATATTTATAAAATAATGTTCGCTTTGATGCCAGTTGATCTCCTGTGACCCCTCGACATTTGACCCGCCGACAGTTGATCCCCGGGACATATTACCCCCGAGTAGTTGATCCCCAGAACAGTTAAACCAGTTGATCCCTTGAACAGTTGATCCCTAGGATAGTTGTGCCCTTGGATAGTTGATGCCCTAAATGATTATTTCTTCTGTGAGTCCTCATTGGAAAAGTAAGTATGCAGAGATGATATACGGCCGTACAACAAAAGTCGATATACTTATATCTGCTTCCCTAAAAAGAATGCATACATGTATGTGTTATTTAGTTATTCGGCATTAAATCCTCAAATCCGTGGGATTTACTCAGAAATGATTGTGACAGAAATAATAGATTTCTTCCGCAATCCATTATTTCTTTTTTCTATGTATTTCTCTATCGACGCGACGCCGCGACGTTTGCACAGAGAGCTTTAAGTTGTGAGTCTTATATCCACTTGGCTTTAGCCCAGGGGACGGGGAACTTTTAAAATACGTCTATCATGCAAAATCTAGAAAGCGTAAATTTACCCACTTTTCGATTTTCGATCGAGTTGAAACTAAGCAGATAGACTCGTTGTCGATGACAATGCATTCTATAAAATTTTGGCAGCAATCACGTTCACACCCTCGGACATATACAAGTTTTTCTGAAATCGGGTGACAGCAGTTAATATTCGGTTTTATCCGATCCGCATTTGGTAAGGTTGGTACAGTTATCGACTCCAGTTCTTCAGTAGAATGGTTCAATACACATTAAAAACAAAATTTATATATAGGCAGTTTTTAAGGGTGGTTTCAATAAAATAGCGCAAGAAAAAAGTGTATTTAATGTGGCTCAAAGTATGTGTTACACACACACACATATATATTTAAGTTTTAATAGAAATTTTAAAATAGATGCAATTAAATTAAAATATTACATATGTTTTGGTATTATCTCCACAAAATATATATTTTTTGATGTTATGTACCTCCTAGTTTTTCAAATGGCGAAAATCTCACTGATTTTTGTATATGTATGCAAAGATTTGCAAAGAACACGGAAAACACAAATATTTTTGACTTTTCAGGCCATATTTTGACAAAAGGTCGGAGTATTTCCGCTTTGCAATAAAATGCAAATAAATGGAATATTTCAGAATGTATCCGAAAATTCTGTCTTGACCTGAATTGTTTCTTTTAAATATACAACAATATAATTTTTCAATTTACAAAAAATCTATTTACTTATAAACTAGTTTATAAACTGTTGTTGTGTTGTATTACTTGCTTAACTACTGTCTAAACCACTGCCTTTACTACTGCCTTAATTATTGTCGTACATACTGTTCTTGTTACTGTCTTTACTACTGTCATAATTGATGTCTTATTTACAGTCTTGATTAATGTCTTACTAACTGTCTTAATTTATTTATTTATTGCATCTCACCATAAATAACTCATGTTTTTTTCTAAAAATCAACCTTACTAGGACTAAGCCAGTATCGAGGTTAACAATTCACATTTGAGTGAAGCAAACATTGAGTAATCACAAACATAAAGTAATACTACATACAAACACAAAATATTTCAAAAAGACAGAAAAAATATCTATTAGATGAGTTACCAGATGAGTAATTTGACAGTATATTGTAACAATATTTTAACCATAACTAATCATTAATCATTATTCCCAAGAAGAAACAAAGTATATAATAAAGACAGATAGGGTGACATTCAGTTTTTAGTAAATGGGACTTATATAAAATCTTATTATTTAAGAAAGGACAAGTATGAAAATATATAATGTCAATACAAACATCTTAACTAACTTTTCAAATTAACTAAAGAATTGGTAGACTTAATACGATTTGGAAGAATATTAAACATAAGTGGTGCCTGATGTAAGTAGTTTATTTGACCAAATAAGTTTTAGTATGTACCACCACAAATTTCAATGTAGAGCCAATTCTAGTTGCACGCGTTTGTTGTGTTTGTTGCATTACTGTCGTTTTTACTGTCATACTGACTGTCTTAATTACTGTAGCTATTCTTAATTCGTTATCGTTTATCGAAAATTTAGTGGAGATTTTCATTACTAACCCCATTTGGAGTGTTGTACCCGGGTTCGTCAATTCCTGCTCTATTTCCCTGGATTGCAGATTTCCTAAGCCTGATGCAATCTACCTTGTCCAGGGCGACAGTTATTTATTTGTAAGAAACAAACAACTTTTACATACTATCCAATTATAAATATAAATATACAAGTTAAGTGAAGTCAAGCCATAGAAGTTTATTATTCTAAAGTTCATTGGGAATGAGGTTTAAATAACTTAAAATTAATTTTGTGTTAAAGTAAGGGGAGGGGCAGAGGAAAATAGGAAGAGGATAGGAGATGCTCCCGATACATTCCATACTCTCGTAATAATAATTGATCGTACGCATTACTTCATATCGATATTTCTTTAGGTTATTACTAAAAATGTCAATCCTGTAAATTTTGTATTATATAGTGCACATATACGAGGAATTGGGGAATTTTTTCGAATATTTGTTCTACAAGAGGATAAATACAATAAATCAGGTTGTTGGGTTGATCTAGACGGAATATGAAGATTTATTAAATTTTTAAGTTCTGATGAGTACAGAACATTATTTAAGATTTTACAATAAGATTTGATCAAAAATTAGACGTCAGTTATAAATAACACGAGTGTTTTTAGTTCCCAGTACATATCTGAGGCACCTGGGAAATGTGCAAATGCCTTTGGCATTGCGAAATTCTTAAACTCATTAAGGGGACACAACACTCTAATAACGAGGGATTGCTCTAGGCTCACATTGTGATTAATTCCGACGAATTCGCAACTAAAATAGATATTTCTAAAGCAATCCCTACGGATATAAGTTATTTATATTTAATGTCAATTAAAAACAGTTCCTTCTACTTAAAAAAATTTGGCTAAAAAAATTTATAAATTGTTTTTCGACAATAAAATTAGCAGTAAAAACCAGATTTAAATTTTCAATATGATTAATTAGTAACTTCCCGCTGGATTCCTCTAGAAACATCTGAGATTTTAGTAAAAAGTTCATCAGAAATAATTAATATAAACTTCACGGACAGATGAGTTTTCTAAGCCAGTTATGGTAAAATTGACCTTAGGTCCCCGCTGAAAATCGTTTTACACGACTTAATTATTTATGTCGTTAAGAATCGCAATTAATTTTAAAGATCTAACAGGTCTAATTTTCTGCTTCAAATTATGGTTCGAACGTCGCTAACATTAAATATTACCATTTGGGTATTAACTCATTAAGTTATTCCAAAAAACGGTTATTTCAGGCAAGTAATTATTGCTTATAATGGTTATCCTTTGTGTAAGCATTGTCTTAAAAATTTTTTTTCGATTTTATGTCCGGGTTAAATCTTCACCATAAGAAAAACTAAACCCTTCCACACACTTTTCCACAAATGATCATCTAGTCAATCAACATTATGCAAGTGCATTATATAAGCAAAATAAATACAAAACAATATAAGAACAACATGTCAACTCACCAGAGATCAAATGGGAAAATAATTCACCGACTCCAGATATTTTCATATCAGAGGGTTCGGCTCGGTAGAACTTCTAACAGGGCCTATAAATCCTACTAATTCCTCAACATAAATGTTTTAAAAAATCTTTCGTTATCCTACATGTATTCAAAATGACCGACTTTTGCATTTTTATATGTAATTTTTTTGATAGATCTAATACGCCTAAATTTTTAATGAGAGAGCTAGATATAATGTTTATAACTCTTAGTTATAAACATTAATTTATCATTAAAAAAATATATATATTTGACAAGTCAAAATATTTCACTAACAAATGTAGATACGAGTATAATATGTCTCGACGCCATCTAGTGAGAAATTTAGCACTAACAAAGCCTTTCCTACAAAAATAAAGTTGGTTGTTTACAGGTGAAAAAATATAATAAGCAGTAATTGTCGATTGATACTTCAATTAGGTACTCCTCTACACATTGAATTATTTGGCGTGTTGAAAATAAGACGTAGCTCAGTGGTTCAGAGCACCTGACCGAACATCAGAAGGTGCGGGTTCAATTCCCGTCGGCGGCATTTATTTTTACTCGGGAGATATTTCAATTTGTATTGATATTTCACGCGACTATTAGTAAATAAGCAATTGCTTATAATAATTTGTTATCCTTTGTGCTATGCATACTCGTTTAAATGCTCTATATTTTGTTACCAAATCTGCCAATAATTACTTTGTAAACTCTCCAATTCAAAGGCTTCATACACTTGGAAACAAATATAGTTCAATCGACGTCTATCATTTCCAATCGGTTTACAAATTTAAAACCAAAATATTAGAACTTTTAAATTAAAACAATAAACATCTAGCTATTGCACTTCTTATTGAATCATTTCTTCAAGATTGACAAAACAGGCTTATACCTACAAACTATCATGTTTAGATTTGCTTTTTGCTTGGTTTTATATGTCTAAAGGTTAATGTTATATTATTGCTTTACTATTCTTTATTTAGAATCTTCACAATATTTTTTTTATATAAACTATGTAAAATGGCTGACCGATCGCCCTCGATTTAGCAGGCCACTACAACCAGTCAAATGCAGTAGGTATATCTGTTAACAATACTACCAATAATTATTTCGTTAGCTTTCTAACTCAAAGGCCTCATAAACTATGTGTCGTATTGTATCATGTTACTGCTGCCACTACCTAGCATTTACATTATTTATTAACTAATTTAAGTCTGTATAACATAGGAGTAGGAATATTCTTATTTTTGTACTTTTTACTTGCTGTTATTATATGGATATGGTTATATGTATTTTTTCTATTATTTTTGTGAACTTGCAATCTTCAGAATATTACTTTTTTTATGAACTATGTATGTAAAAGCCCAATGGGCGTTTAAATAAATAAATAAATAAATAATAAACCTTGTCTTATAAACATTAGTTTATCATTTAAAAAAAATATATATGTATTCAATTTGGTTGAGTTATTCGGTCTCAAATACAAATTGTTCACAGTTTTTCAGTGCGTTATTTTATTCTTATCTTCTGTAGAGTTCTAATACAAACCCGCTTGATATTCGTGCATTCTGTGACACCATACAATAATGGGGTTCGTAATCTCCCCACTAGATCGCTAGAATCTAGTACTGGCGAGGCTACCAGTGCCATGCCATTGGGGGCGTTCTACTTGCGGCCAAGACGTTATTGGTGCGGAAGTTTGGCCTCCTATCAGCGCAGATATCATCCGACAGGACAAGCACTAGTATGCGATATCTGGCCATCAGCGCGGAATAATCACCAGCTACTTGTAGGGCAGGTGGGTTTTAATATGTCCAAAGAAGCGAAGCGAGCAGTCCACAATGTAGAGTACTGGAAGTTTTCGAGGTATGAAACTGGCATTGAAAGGATAAAAATATACAGTTTTTTTTTTAAAGTTTCTTTATTCTTTGTATTGTTTGTTAAATGCATTGAGGATTTTTCGAACACCATGCTAGGCACAAGCCCGTGTTATGGTGGTCGATTTTCTATACAATAACATAAAGAATGTGAGAGAATATAAAATAATATAGAATAACATATTACTAAAGAATATTTAAGAACATAAAATAATGTAAGTGACTATATAGTAATATAAGGAAGTATGGAAGAATACAGAAGAATATAAAAATAGGATGAAAGTAGAACATAAATAATGTAAGTGACTATATAGTAATATAAGGAAGTATGGAAGAATACAGAAGAATATAAAAATAGGATGAAAGTAGAACATAAATAATGTAAGTGACTATATAGTAATATAAGGAAGTATGGAAGAATACAGTAGAATATAAAAATAGGATGAAAGTATAGAACATAAATAAAGTTTGTTATAATAGTATAATATTTTTTAGTTGTTGTAAGTAAAGTGTTTACATTTTTAGATACACAATACAATAGTATATTGAGGAAATCTGTAATTGGTTTCTCAGTTAGGTAAATTACACATGTATTAATGAACCACTTTGTAAACTGTTGATTTCCCTAAAGTAAAATAGTATGCACCGAACATGAGATCTATAAGGCGTGCGTGTGGTGTGATTAAGAAAGAGACGCTTGGATGGTTTGTGCATTTAGAGCAAATTAACGAATAAATTAGTGTAAGGAGAATTATCGACGCTTATTTGAATGGTATAAGAATTCGGGTACATCCGAGGAGGACGTGTCACACGAAGAAAAATGTGTTGCTGATTTATTAAAATTTTGTCAAAAACGGGACTGCTGGCTGTTTCTAATATATCGGAAAACGTGTTTATGCACCTACATTTGTCCTGATACAATGACGAATTGCGAAAATATTAGAATTTTTATGTTTCCTGATACCACTGTTGTGTTGAAAATTTATTAGGAGCATATCAATTTATTCATTAAAAGCCTGCAATCCCGTTTTTAATCGGGTTACGAATAATCTGAAGATATTCTTAATAAATTATCATATTTTATATCGGTAAGATAAAACCATGTTTGTCCGTGTGACAAATATGGAGATTGAGAATTATTGATGATGTAAGTGTAATGAGTGATTAAGAAAGGGACGCTTACATGGTTTGTGTTTGACCGAAGAAAATAGTGTTTTAAAGGAGAATTTTCGAGGAAGACAAAGCACTATCGAGTTAACCAAATACTTTAGTCGGGCCTTGTCAAGAGACAGAATAATCGATAGTAAAAATAATATAGTCTACTAATACTTGTTTATTATATCTTATATGTACTTGTATCTGCTTCTAGAGCTTGAATTAATTGTATACTTTCTGTCGTCATTTAATGACTATTATTTTTGTATAAATTATTACTAATGTTTGATTATGCTTGTATTCTGTGACATGTAATTATTGTGTATGGTAAATAAATTCACTGATAACACAGGCCTGCGACCAAATTGCTTTCTTTAAAATAATGGGTGATTCTTATGTATTTTAGTGCGCTGAGTTCAGAAATGCCCTTAGTTTTTTTCCAGCACGTAAGAATTTTCCGCAAAATGCATTTTTCTGCGGGATTGCCTACCTTAAGGCGTATATTTATGAATATGCCGAAAAAAGTTGTTTTTCCTATTCGGCTTTATAGTTTTATATCAGAAACTATGAAATATGATAAAAATTAGTATATTTAACAGTATTAATCAGCGTATGAATCTTGGAAACCCAGTAGAAAGGTGTCTTGCTTAGTGACTAAGATGGTAAAACCTGCATTTTCCCATTGTCCTATATATACCCCTCGTTGTCCTTCGATTTGTTCATTTCAATTTAAACATTCACGTGTCTTTCAAAATGTCTTCAAGAGCTTGTGTTAATAATCCTCATAGTTTCTGTTACATTTGTGGCGAACTTGTATTAAAAAAACAAACTCGAAGTATTACGGAGTTTATTAAAATCCTGTACTTTGCCTATTTTGGTGTGAAGATCGGAGATCAAGAAAAATCTTGGGCCCTCATGGAGTGTTTTCAGGCTGTTTAAGGACTTCGCAAGTGGTCTAAAGGAAAGGCGAAATCTTTTCGTTTTGGGGTGCCTATGATTTGGAGAGAGCCGAGAAACCACGGTGATGACTGCTACTTTTGTTCTTGCAACATACAAAGGTATGATTCTAAAAATAAAAAAGATATATGTTACCCAAACATGCAATCTGCACTTCGACCTGTTCCTCATGGACCCGGTATTCCAGTACCAAGGACGATGGGATGTGAATATGATGGGATACTACTGTTGGATGCTCCATAGAGAACTTCCAGACATCCCACACAAACGGAAAAGCTCAAAACGGAGTTTTGAGGGAAAATGATGTAGATATTATAAAGAATTATAAATACTTATTGTATATACATATTATTTTTATCAAATTGTATTTAAAAATGTATATAAACCACTAGTAATATATATTTATTTTTCATTTCAAAATGCATTTTTACCTATATGTACTGCGGGTTTTGCATAACTTTCATTTTCATTTTGGGGGAAATCCCTACGTGCTGGAGAAAAACTGAGGGCATATTTGGACTCAGCGCACCAAAATACATACGATTCACCCATTACGGTGAAAAAAACTATCAAAAAGTGTCAATTTGCAGGCCTGTGTAATTGCTCTATTATAATATTTTGCTTGACTATACAAGTTAACAAGTCACTTTTTCTTCTTCACATTAATACTCTGTTAAAACAATATTCTCTGTTAACTATAGCATTCGAATTCGACTCACACTTCGAATTAGGACAGGTCTTATACAAGCCTAGTATAAATTAGTTCACATATTGTTACACTGGTATATATTTCTTTTGAATTATGCATTGTCTTACTGCATTTATGTTAATAACTGCATCACTTGCAATAATGTTTTTGTGTACACATTAATTTTTTTGTAATTTATTGGTATTATTATCCTGTTTGCCACTGTACGCTTGTAATTAAATTATCACTGTATTGTTAGTAATATTAAATTGCCTCAAGGAGCGTGTGTCAAGATCGAATTATTTGGCGGTCCATACTCTTTGCTTAATGGCCTGCTTAATAGTCAGTCATTATATAGTTAAGTCAATATTATTAGTACCTAGGCAGTAGTAAAATCAGTGGTTCTTAACCTTGTTGGAGGTACTGACCCCCACGAGTTTCATATGCGCATTCACCGAACCCTTCTTAATTGAAAAAATTTAATATGATTCTTGTTAATTCAAAACATAGGTATATAATTATAGATAGTTGCAAAAAATTAATAAAACCATTAAAGAACAAAACCACAAAAATAATATATGTTATTGTTATATCTGTCTTACTTTGCAGATTTAAGGGTTGGGAACTCTTCGTTAAAAAGTAAAAGATTCTACTTAGTTTATTTACGTTACAAATAATTGGTCTGGATTAAGATACACTGTTCGTTACCCGAGGGTTGGTAATTCTCTGTTTTGAGAAGCTTGTTCCCTGTCAATCTCATCTCACAGGTAATTGTTACACTCCAGCGACATCTGTCGGACTCTGGAGTAAGCTTTATGACTAGCGCCATCTATCGCTTAAATACTCAACTTATTACCATACATCACAGTTATACATGTGTATCTACATTGTACATATTTGTCCGACCACTTTCTTATTTTGCTCGACATAGTAAGTATGAAGTGATTAAAATATTAAGAAAGGTATCACACGACGTACTATCACGACTGCAGTACAGATAGGCCAAGCCATGTTGCGTGATCACCTGCAGGTAATGATGGACTGTCATCACGAATCATATGAGTCGGTGGTATGTCTTGACCTCCGCCAAATCCGCGAGACTGACTCACCGAACCCGTGGGGCTTGATCGAACCCAGGTTGAGAACCACTGAGTTAGATTACATGTTCAAAATAACTTATGTTCCAAACTTTCTCTTTCCCATCTTTTTTATTGATGTTTAAGTCCTTGGCAACAAAATAGGTTGAGGAAGGGTTGCAATAACCTTAAAAAGTATTATGTTTTCATCCCCAGAGAGTAACTCGACTTGACGAATACTTGTTAACATAAAACGTACGCATTTTTTTTTTCACAAAATCCTGCAAAATTTATCCAAACTCTTCTGGGAGGAGAGAAAACGGATAAATCACAATCGAAATAGTATTTTTTTCTTCTTTTTTTTCATTTCCCGGGAGAGTTCTCGGTTTTGTTTCACGCACATAAAACGTTTGAAGAATATTAAATTCTGTACTTTCATGGTGGAATTTGCTGATATCAAACATTGCTAATTAAAATGCGAAATAAGACCCCAAAAAATATCAGTTATGGGCGTGAACGCGCTTTAAGTTTTAGATACCTAAGGATTTAGTATTTTTTGTATCAAGTTTCATTGATTTGCCGCGTTTGCCAAAACATTGCACAGTGTGACATGGTTTGATTTCACACGGACAAGTTTTACAAATATAAATTTCTGTACGATAATAATAATTATTATTGTTAGCATTAGTTAGTGAATTGCATAATTTGAAATTAATTTGAGTTAATAAGTACAAATTTATATTAGTATTTTGATATCAAAATTATAAGTTCCACATACGGAACAGTATAAAAATATAATATTTTTACAAATGAAACTCTTACTATAAAAATCCTTTCAAATAATATTATCTACTTATTTAAATTTACAGAACTTGTGAAAAAGTTACCATGTTGAGTGTCGGTGTAGCGTTTGACACAATACAAATACTATTTTCTTTATTATATGCAATATTATCCGGATGATGTCTTGCAAAATTTTTTGTCAAAATATTTTATCAGGTATAGATAGGTATTTGTGGCAAATCTGAATTTTTCACAATCAGTTCCAATTTTTCAGTGGCCGAAAATTGGCGTGACTGAAAGTCAAATAATATAATTTATATGTACATTATTTATAATTATTATATTTGAAATACTTTTATATTATAAAAAAGTTCTATTTTATAATCATTTTTAGGCTTGACAATTACAAATAACAATCACACATAACAGTGAAACTTTTTAATGAAAAAAATATTTAAGTTTATATTTAACTATTGAAATAAAGAAACTTAAGGATTAAAAAAAAATCTACAAAATAAACTGTCTTCATATTTTTTTATCAATGTCCAATTTTCTCTGAAACTTGACCACTGTGCACATTTAAAGTACAAATCATTTCTAAAAAATAATGTATTCTTTTATATTGGTGAAACATACAAATAACCTTTACTTAATTGTGGAAGAAGTCAAATAATAAAAAACAGAAAATTTCATTTATAGATTTAAAAGTAATCGTTTGATTAAATAAAAATGCATTAAAAAAGTCACTGGGCAGTCGGGCCGGGAATTACGCGACCTTTTCGGCTGAAGCTTTGGCCGTTACTGATTTAGAAGGGTATAAGTATTTGAGCACCTGCACACGAATACAGTTACGTCCGCTGCTGTTTTAAATTAACGTAGGGCAGAGTTTGCTTTAGCGAGACAAAAAATTGGATTTTTCCGTGTGGTATATTTTAATTAATTCTTATGAATACATTCATAAAATGTCAATTTTTTCTAGAGGGATTCCTCGCGAAGTTACTAATTCATCGCCTACAAAAATAAAATCTGTTGCTTCCCACTCATCTTATAGTTGAAAAACGTTTTATAAAATTTGCAAACCGTTTTACATAAGATATTTAACTGTAACGTCCTATTTTTATTAATCTTAAATATAAATAACTTGCATCCCTGGGAATCCCTCTAGAAACATTTAAGATTTTAGTATTACGTGTAATCAGAAATAATTAAAATGTGAGCGTCGCGGTCGGGGCAAATCCCCGTTATCAGGGTATTGTTTCACCTTAAGAATCTCTTCAAATTATTCATAATCCGGTTAAAAACGGGATTGCAGGCCTTTAATCAATTAATTGATAGGTTTCCTAGTAAACTTTCAGTAAATCACGATGTCTAAACACGTGTCCATAAAAATTCTAATATATTAGGATTTTGTCATTGTATTTTATCAAGACTAATGCAGGTGCATGAAACGTGTTCCGATATATATAAGGAATGTACTAAAAGTTTAAAGAAAACGGCCTGCAATCCCGTTTTTAGCCGGATTTTAATAGATCAACAATATTCATTTTTCTCTGTGAAAAATTCGAACTGTAGATAATATAATGTTGGAGAAAATGTTAACTATTCTCAAACGTGACACAGAAGAGACAGGAAAAGATACGATCGCACCTGAGAATTGAACCCAGGACTTCAGCCTTGTATTTATTTATAGAAAATTTAAATATTACAAATATATATTGCACATTTAAAATACAGCGAAAACATTAAAAACTTTGCAAAAATATTGAAAATCTTTGGGTATTGAGCCATGTTTGGTGAATTTTATTTATTTTATTTTTATAATTTTTTTATTAAAGCAACTATTTAAATACTGTACATACAAAATATGAAATTAAACATACGTATAGTATATTGTATTTCTTAGTCCTCCCCACTAGGGTGACCTGTGATAAGGCGAACTGAAGTTATTCATTTCTGTTTTATTAGTTATGTTGTTTTTAATATATTTTTTAAATTTATCTCTTCCAGCTAGATTTTTATTCTTGATTTCAAATTTTCTATTCGCTTTATATCAGGGGGAAGGATGTTGAGGAGTTTCGTTGCAAAATAAATATCATTTCTTTGTCCGAATGTGGTTTTATGGGTTCATAAATCAAAACATCGACAATTCAACACACCTTTAAAAAGTGATATAAAGTCATTAGAAATGATGAAAAGAAAATAATTTAAACCTAACCTAACCTAACCTACTTAACCCAGTTAATAAAGTTTTTGTTTCATCACTTTCCATGACTTTATATAACTTTTTAAACATGTGATGAATTATCATTTTGATGATTTATCCGGTCACCGGTTTTATGACCTGGAATATTTTTTTTATGTCATTGTGATTTGACCTTGTTTGATGAAAACGCGGTATTGTAGAGGATTCCGTTTTTTTGAATAGTTTACATTTGATACATCAAAACTATTGAAAATTTCAATCGAAGGCGTTCTTATGGGTACTTTCAGTATGGTCTTTATGATTCCTTTTTGAATTGTGTTCAGGTTATGTATATACTTAGATACAGCAGATCCTCATCCTATAATTCCATATTGAATTCGAGAATTATTAATACTGCTTTCAGACCTTTATCTTCGCCATATCCTTACCCCACACTTCTTCAGTCTCACAATATACCCTTAATAGGGTTGTAATAGTCCCACTGTTAATGAGAAATGATATATTATGTGAAACCAACTCAAATATAACGGTTACTCTGGCGTGTCATCTTAGATAATCGGAGAACTTTTTCAATCTTGGTAAAAAAGAGAAGGTTAATTCATTAGTTAAAAAATCAACCGTTAACTCTTCAGGCTAATTTGTTCGGTTTTGGGAACAAACAGTTATTAGCCCTTGAGCCAATTGGTTCGATTTTCAGGACAGCTCAAAAGGTCTCCTAGAAATGGTTGTGTCTACCTCACCATCATAATAAAAAATATGAACTAAACAGTGTTAGGAAGAAAAAACAACAATTTTTTGTTTAAATAAGTAAATATTGAATTTTTACAAAAATTGCGCTACATTAATTATCCTTTTACTTTTTATTTCTTCCGACTTTATGTTCGGGTTCAATCTTCCCCACAGGAAAACCTAAACGCTTCCACACACTTTTCCACAAATGATCATCTAGTCAATCCACATTACATAAGCATAATAAATACAAAACAATACAAGAACAACACGTCAAATCACCAGAGATCAAATGGGAAAATAATTCAGCGACTCTAAATATTTTCATATCAGAGGGTTCGGCTCGGTAGAACTCCTAACTGGACCTACAAATCTTACTAATCCGTAAATATAAATATTTAAAAAAAAATCGTAATGCTACATGTATTTAAAATGACTGATTTTTGCATTTTTATATATAAATTCTTTGATAGATCTAATACGCCTAAATTTTGAAAGAGAGAACTAAGTATAATGCTAGTAACCGAAATAACAAATGGTAATATTTTTTTTAGTCTGAGAATGCCAAATTCTTTAAATCTCATTTCCTTATTCTGTGTATTTTCTTCTTATTTTTATTATTTACAACAAAATAATTCAAATGTACGCCTCAGTGAAACCAAAGGTTCCGACCGCAATTTAAGAAAAGTATATTAAAATTTGTAAATTTCTTATTAATTTTTTTTATACCAAGACATATAAATAAACTCGCTATAATATTTATAATACATACCTACGTTAAGTAAAATATGTATTTTTTTCAATATCAATTATTTTGGTTCAGTATTTAGACGAAAAAACGTGAGATGAACCTTTTTTATGCCAGATTTCAAAATTTAAATACTTTTTTAAAAACAGTTTTAATTTTTGGAATCGTTCATTGAGAAGCGGAAATAAACACAAACTCTCCGACTTTCTGACAGCATCCTTATGAAATATAACGGTCAATATGCCAGAGGCCTGAAGGCTTAAAAAAATGTTTTACTATACTATATATATTTTGAAATATTTTTTAAAACTAAAAAAAAACTTTTTTTTAGTTTGACTGAGGAACTGTAGTCGAACACTTTACGAACCGAGCAAAATCCTGATTGGATCAGTCCGACATTTATTGCGTTAATTAACTGCTCTAATATCATAAAAATGCGTATATGTCCGCGTGTATATGATTGATTGCCTCCAAACGTTGATAGAATGCAACGTCATCAACAACGAGTCTATTTGCTGAGTTTCAGCTGAATCAGATGTCGGGAAGTGGGTTAATTTCCACTTCAAACATTTTCATTATTAAAAAACAATTCAAGACGCATCCCCATGATTTTCAACTAATTGCTCTAATATTACAATTTACTAAATCTTTCTATTGAATACCGGATCTATTTTTAGTCGGAATTTCATCGAACGAGTTGTGTTTCTTCTACAATTTCTCTGTGCCTATTTTTCCCAGTGAAACTTGAGCAATCAAGGCGTTTCATCGCGCGTGTTGAAAACCAATTAATTTGAACATCAAATTTACTTTCAACTTGCGATAATTTTTCGCTAGTTTAGTATGAAATAGCGCCTTACTGGGGAATTAATTAAACTCGATTTAACTTGTAGGTTAACGAAGTAATGAACATATTGAAGAATGATATATTTTTTTTATAAAAAGATATGTAATTTGAAATTTTCACGGCCAAAAGAATTAACCGTAAAATGTCATATTCTTTTTTTATTTTTATGTGACACCGCACAAGAGTTCCAATTGATCCCTGCCGTCTGGAGTTAGTGAGACTATGGCATCCCCAATTGGGGTATGTTGTAGGGCTGAATGTAGCAGGGAGAGAAAGGAGATGTGCAGGAGAAAGGTGGAGAAGCATTGGACTTTCAGATATATGGATATCAAACACGGCCAAAGCCATTTCGAGCAATGTTTCAATTCTGAATGTCGGTCTCACACCAGGGTGATACTGAGAGTATCTTCCTCTCTGGAACGTGCCACAAATCTGATAGTATTATAACGCCAGCGTCTGGACGGTTTCGGCCCTCTGATTGGTCGAATTCAAATCGTATGTTTCGGGTAAATTCCGCATAGGTTCATCTTGAAAATATCAATCCCTCCTTTACCGGCCGCTGGAGTAGTTTCCCTATTGGCCGACAGAGCGCACTTCTGGCGGCATAATAATGAATAATTTAATTTGAAATAATCCATAACAAATACGTTCAATTTCATCTATTCAAACTACCGTTTTAATACGCATTTAAAAATAAAAATATTTGATTCAACTTAATGACAATAAACAACAACTCTTTGCATTTACGATTTTAAAAAATACTGATATTTAATATTATTTACGTAAATAATAATTTCACACCATTTTGACAGAACAACGATATGAAGTTCGCGCATAATACGCTTTTGTTTGTAGGAAGTATAGGCACTGCCAACCCAATAAAAAAACATGAAAAACAATCAGAAGCTATAAACGCTTCGTTGATTGTAAAATTAGCCAAAAAATCTCTAAATCTGACATGTACTTATATGTATAATAAAATGATAAGTTAGGTTAGGTTAGGTTAGGTTAGGTTAGGTTAACTGTTGTGAGTATCACTTAAACTGGGCGAAGCCCAACTACATGCCGTTATGTTATATGCTTTATATTATTTTAATTGAGTAATTTACTATACTACCATTACACTCTTTTCTTCGTTCGTTCGCTCTGCGTGCCCAAACCATCTAAGCTTCCCTTTCCTAATCTTACTCATTACGTCATTACATCAGCCTTGCATTCTTTGCGAATCTCCAAATTTATCATACATGGTTTTACCATGGGCATTTTAACTGGGCTTGAACCAAAAGGTAATAAGTCAGTGGCGACATTGTTTTCCATTTAAATCAACATTAAAGCCATTTCTGGTTGTGTATTATCTATTCAGTACTTAACCCCTCAGGCCTCTGGCATATTCTGTTGGAAAGTCAGAGTATTTCCGCTTCATTTATTTTTTTACAGCGCAGAAGCATGGGAACTGTATCGCCACCCGGTTGGGCAGCGTTCTGAGGGGGGTTAAGGTTTATATGAAGGAGGATAAATAATGCTAATGGTATCTCGTTCCACATGCTAGCCGACATTTACAAAAACGAGTCAAGGTGCTTCACTCTTGTACGTCGCACGTGCTCCCGTGCACCGGAGGTCAATACTGCTAGCTGCTTAGAGCAGGTTTCATTAAAATTTCTGTAGAACAGACTCACATTGTGTCTGTGCCATTAGACATGACAATCGGTCTGTTGACAACGGAAAATTCAACTAAATACGAATATATCTGAAACTATCCGAAAACTGTTTTGGAAAGGCGCTGAAATGTGCTTTCAAATTTATTATGAAACGTTTATTTTTTTATATTTAAAATGTTGAATGCATGCGTAATTTTTTTTTAAAAGGGCACACCTTACGTTTTTTGTAGCACAAATTACTGGTAATGAAAAATTATAATAGTATAAAAATTTTATTAGAAATACGTATTACAAACGGTTTTGTCAGACAAATTTTTTGTTGTTTAATTTTAATAAATCTTAATAAATAATAATTCAGCTTGCCTTTATTTGCGCTCGCTAAAACTACACAAGTAGTCAACTGATTTGTTTTTATTAGTGCCAGGAGTGTACTATATATAAAAATAAATGTTTTTTGTTTGTTCCCTATAGACTCAAAAACTACTTGGCCGATTTCAATGAAAATTTCTAAGTATATTCTTATTAGTGTCAGGAGTATTTAGAGAGCGGTTTGAATGGTATAAACAGTCGGGGACGTCCGACGATTACTTACGCAATATCTCTTCACTGGAATGAGATACGGAGTCGAATTAAGATCGATGTAATGTAGTTTTTTAACTGTAACATTGTGGTGAATGGTAAAAGAAGACGGAGATGCCCGAGAAAGATATTACCAAAAATTAACAAAGGTTCATAATATAAAGTAAATGATATAAACATAAGAAGCATTTATAAAAGAAAACAATATACAGGGTTTTCCAATAAGAGGTGTTATTTTGAATAGCCCGCTATTTCAGTAGATGTTACTTTTAAAGCTGTTATTTTATGACATTTGACAAGTAGAAACTACGTCATTAATAAAAATGGAACGATACACGCTTCAACAACACATTGAAATTATTAAAATTCACTTGAGTGAATCAAATGCAAATCATCTTGAGTGATGAGGCCCATTTCCACCTCGGTGGCTTCGTCAACAAGCAAAATTGTCGCATCTGGGGCTCGGAAAACTCAAGAATTATTGTTGAAAAGCCTTTTTATCTTTAACGTGTGACTGTTTGGTGCGGTTTATGGTCCGGCGGAGTCATTGGACCTTACTTTTTCAAAAATGAGGCTGGAGCAACAGTTACGGTGAATGGATTGCGCTATCTAGAGATGATTAATTATTTTTTATGGCCGGAATTGGATGGTTTTGATCTGGACAACAAATAAAACGGTGCTACGTGTCACACAAGCAACGAAACCATTGATCTTTTGCGGGAAAAGTTTCAAAATAACACCTCTTACTGGAAAACCCTGTATTTTGCACTTTGCCAATCAATGATAGAATATGGAATTATTGCTTGGAGAGGGGCAACAAACTCGGCTATCGATTACATAGAAATTGCACAGAAAACGATCTTAAAGGTAATATTACAAAAAAACATAGACTGACTGATACAGACCAAATATTCAACAGCTGTGACATAATAGATATACGCCAATTATACGTTCAAACACTTCTAAACTACATTTTTGTCCAAAAAACAAATTTTAACATGCACAAAATATCTCTAACAGACCAGTTAGACAAGCGTACAAATAAAACATAAAAACTCTGATAAAATACAAGCTTTGGACAAAGACACTATCAATACCATGCCATAAAAGCTTTCAACAGTCGTAAAACGTGAAAATAAAATTGAGGAAAACAAAAATAAGTTTAGACACAAAATGGATTAGAACGAAAAAGATAAAATTACCAAAATTTCATAAAATAAAATAATAAAACCTACACGTAACACTCAAAACCAATATAAAACACACATCAATCACAAACACACAACAAATAATATAAATACACCGATTTAAACTTTATTTTACTTTAATTTTTTCTATATTTTTACGTAATGTTTTTTTTTCTTCACCAACATTATATATATTTTCTTTAAATGTATTATGTATATTTTTTTGTATTATAAAATGGAGTCCTCAGCACGGGTAAGCCACCCAGTGAGGCCAAAACTACTGGATTGTAATATGAAATGTAAAATATTGTACCGAATAAATAAAAAAAAAATGCGTTCGGAGCCTTTGATTTAACAGAGGTGTGAACAATTCTGTGGTGAATTTCATTACTTGAAGCGCAATGTTAAGCAGTAAGGGATACAGAACGATTTCTGTGTGACCATGTGTGCTGTTCCCAAAAGCGAACAAATTAGCTTAAGGGGTTGATTGACTGAATGAATAGGAAAAGGTAAAAACATTAGAATCAAGCGTGCTTTTCTTTAAAACACGCGCAGAATCTCATTAGAGGTTAAACCTTTGATATTTATTACACAATATCAACCCTACACATTAGCAACCGATTTCTTGAAACATTAGGTAATACAGTATCAGAGAATCAATCGCAGATCTAAAATGATATCAACCCAGAGAAAACCGAAACAAAAGGAGATATAGCATGTTTTCGTGCTGACTTTCGCTGAGCTTTCAATTTTGGTTTACGTAAATCCACAAAGGTGACACTTTTCTGGACAGAGAGTGTAATATCTATTTTTTTTAAATATTGCTTTTAGTAAAGAATCAAGACAAATGTAACATTATTTTGCAATACATACACAACTAAATATAAGACACACTCACTAACCAATAGGATGCATGATCTGGGCAACAAGTTTGGGGTTACTCTTGATATATTTACTAACGCGGAGAATAATGTCAGACCTGGTTGTGTTAACAACTCAATTGATAGTCTTGTCATCGTTGCCACTATTAAATTCCATGTGCCGACTAGGAAAAGAAGACAAAATGTAACATTCTTCTACAATACATATACAACCAAATATCAGACACACTCACTAACCAATAATTAGTTAATTCGTTAAAGGCGCGCTATCCCGTTTTTACACAGATTTTCAATTGGATTTTTCAATTTGAAGTGATATACCACTACTCGTGTTGGACGGTGTCAGGTACTACTTAGACCTCAATAGTACCCGTCACCGGTACGTAGGTACCTAGGCCGTCGTAGAACCTACTGGATACTTCGGCCGTTGCCAAACCGGACGGTACCTGAATTTACCGCGCTATTCCATCTATTGGGCGACCGCTAGAATCTTCAGCATTACGGGCGGCAACATATTGTAGCGATAGTAACTGAAGTGTTCGGGAACATTCTTAGGTGCAACTTGAATCGCATATGAACTTACTAACAAAATATCGTTGGTATTGCCAATCTACCTTACCGCTGGATAATTCTCGATGCATTCGCACCTTATATAAGCGACAGCGGGAAGGTATTCAGGCAGTCTACTACTTAGATATTCTTAATGCGCTAATCGAAACAACTTAATGCTTTCACGCCGCGATAATTTAAATAATCCTTGCTGTGTCTGTTGTGATTAATTACTTGTGTGATAAATAAAATATTGTTAAAATTTATTAACGGGTGTTTTATCCCGGCAACAGAATAAATCAATAAATAAGCAATATTCATTTTTCTCCGTGTATATGGCCGTATATCCTATCTGCATACTTTCTTTACCAAGAAGGACATAGAGCAGAAACAATCCTTTGGGGGATCAAGTGTCCGGGGAACAACTAACTACTGTCGGCTGCCAACTTTCGTGGGTCACCACACAATTCACACCCGAACTTGAAACCTAACTTTGGTCATATAGTAATGTGCGTTACTGCTACCAACCTGTCAATGTTTTTCTCTGAGGTTTGAGTGGAATTTACCTTATTTTTCTCATAAATTTCAAGACACGTCTACGAAATACCAATTGTGTGTTTTTAACTTTTAACTCCCTGACGGCAGAGCGCGGCGCGTTTTCCTACTAATAAATATCAGCTAATGACAGGCTAAAGGTTGCTTGACTCCACCCAACCGTCCGCCTCCCCTACTCCGTGCCTCCAGGTGAGGTGAGGAATTACTATTGTCGGTGTTGACAGAATGACTGATATGGAATTTATAACAAGTAATTCAGATTGCCTCGCGTTTTGTCTACATTTTTTTTTGTTTATTACAGACTGTGTGTCCATTTAAAATACACATGTTACATTAACTACATATAGATGATACGAAACAATGAAAGAAAAAAGAATAGAAATAACAAGTTATAAATAGTGATTTTTGGCATTGACATGCCTCTTGAATTCTTCAAGGCTACTATTAAAAATATCGATAGTCTTGGAGGCGTTGTTTATCAGCGCCATACCTCGTGTCATGCTATGCCGAGCCAGAACGTCCGTTCTGCCACGTGGGATACATAGCAGATCATGGTGCCGTTCCTGGCATTGATTTAAATAATACGAAATGATGCCTCGCCTTTAAGAAACTGTTGGCAGTTAAAGCCTTAATGGATTCTGTGAGCAGTAAAGGTGTATTTATTTTTTATATTATTAAATCGTACCATGTACTTGTTCCATCATTGTTACTACAACAAAGTGTTATTTTAATTTCACATAAAAACCCACTAGGGTGTAAATAAATAATAATAATAATATACATAAAAAGAAAATTAATAAAGAAATAAATAAAAAATAAAAATAATAAATAAAAAATTAATACATTCATGAGCACATTAGGACTTTATGGTGGCTTGAGTGAAATTCTCCATCTCTGGTGTAGAGGCGCTCCCTGCCACTGGGCAACGGCCTGGACAAGAGTGTTGTCCGATCTCTGGTAACGCTGACTCATCCCGGCTATTCTGTGGCGCATCGAAGCAGCGAACCCAAGCACTCTTCCTTCGGTGAACATCTGTGAGGCGCTGCGTCGCCAGGGGAGGCCAAATAGGGCTCTGTATGCGTGGTTGTACTGTACTCGGAGTGTGTTCATGACGCCTTGTGTGTATGTCGTCCATAGCTCGCTAGTGTAGAAGCTCATACAATATGCTTGGAAAAGTTGCTTCTTCACCGGAGGACTGCATTTGTTGAATCTTCTGGCAAGCATGTTAGCTCGCACACTCAGTACTTTTCTTTAACGTTCTATGTCTTTTTTATCATTTAGGTCATCGGTGATGACATGCCCCAAATATTTGATTTCGCTGCAAATTTTCAGGTTGGTCCCGCCGAGACGTATGGGTGGAATGACAGTGGGACCAGTATTTGCTTTAAATATCAGCATGGATGACTTTTAGCATTGTACATCAGCCCGTGACTATCAACGTAAGCTTCGCATATTGCCAGAAGTTTTCTCATCGCTCTTACCGATGGAGCTAGTATGACCATGTCGTCTGCATAGCTAATATTGTTCATACATATATGGCATCCGATTCTTGTTGTATTCAGTGTTTCACTAAGTTCATCCATATACACGTTGAAAAGCACTGGGGACATTGAGCCTCCTTGTCTAACGCCGCACTTTAATTTGGCTGCTTCTGATAGGCTTTCATTCCATCTGACAAAGTTTTCCTGTTGGTTGTACCATGCTCTCAATATATAGACAATTTGTGATGGAACTTGTCGTTCGGTCAGTTTTTTCCATAACGCATTATAACAAACCCTGTCAAAGGCTTTGCTTAAGTCTAGGAAGCATGCGTACACCGTTGTTTTTCTGGCTTTATAATATTCGATTGTTTGTTTCATGCTATTTATGGCCGTATCAGTAGAGCATCCAGCTTTGAAGCCCATTTGAAAGTCCTCTGTATTGAGCTTGTCTTCCGTTAAATTGAAGATGACCTTTTCGAAGATTCTTGCAATTATTGTGGCAAGAGATATCGGTCTGTAATTAACAGATGATGTCAGGTTTGTGATGGACTCGCCCTGGGATAAATTTTTTTATTGTTGATTTATTATGGTGGGAAAGAAATTTTCAGTTGGTCTCACGACATAGGAAATTACCAGATGTTGGACAACTGATTTTAAAACAAGTGTTTAGATTTATTATGGTACTAGAGAAAAAAATAGGAACATGCACTGTATCGCCA
Organism: Hesperophylax consimilis; assembly: GCF_061612785.1. NCBI lineage: Eukaryota > Metazoa > Arthropoda > Insecta > Trichoptera > Limnephilidae > Hesperophylax > Hesperophylax consimilis. Next base: position 19,696,110 of record NC_142854.1, on the reverse strand, counting down.
GAGACCTCCGTGTTGGTAATTGTAAGCCGAGCTAAAATGCTGGTGGGCCAACACGCCACTGGACTGAGGGGAGTCGTGTTTCACCCTTTGAACAAAGAGTTGGACATTTTACTTGAGAAGTAACAATTTATTGGTTTTGAAACGATTTAAATTAATGTGACGGGTCTTAGGGCCGATAATTGATGTGTTCCTTTAGTGCATTTCTGTCTTTTGAATACAAAAAGCATTCAGAATTCAAAAGAACATAAATTAGAAATCGCATATGGCGATTTGGGGGGGTTGGTTTGGGGCGGGGGGTCTGGATTTGAAAGCGCAGGGAGCGCGGGTGGATAGACAGTCAGCGTTGAAGAACGGGAGAAGGGAGTCGTGGTTAGGGAGCGCGGGCGGATAGACAGTTAGCGTTGAAGAACGGAAGAAGAAAGTCGATAGTCGAGGGTGAAAAAAGCGGTTCAAGAGAGTCAGGTTTTGAAAACGTTGGGAGGCGGGAAATAGAGTCAAGGGGGTCAGAGTTTCAAGGTCTGGGAGACGGTCAGGAATAATCAGGATCGGTCAGCGTTTTAGGATAGTCGAGTCGGTAAAAACTAGGAAGCGCGTCAACAAGAATTAATCATCGGGACGCGAACGCAGCTAAAGTCATTTAGTGTAGAAGGTGTGGTTTTCTAACAGCATGAGTATTTTACTGCATGTGACTGTGTTTGTTCTTTATAATTATTTGGATTGTTGACACTAAGATGTATCGGTAAGTCTATTATAATCTAATTATTAACACTTATTTCCCTAATGTAAACCAAATAATTCAATTGTATTTTGAAGTAGGGGTATTTAACTTGAGTACTATAGGTAATTATGTTGAAGTCTTGAACGGAAGAACTTGGGACAATGGTCCGGACCTGTTAGCAAGGGAGGCCATAAATCACCTATTGCATTGAAGCAACCGGGTCTTGGCGATTACAAAAGGACTAAGAGCGGTTACCCTGAAGCCGCTTTGGATCATTCAACAATAGACATTGTTTATGAGTTAGACTATTTTATGTAATTTAAAATGATTTAATAATTCTCCAGTAGTTATATTTAGCGCCAAAATTTATAGAACACAAACCATTGTATTTATGCAGTGTTTTTATAGTCCGGCGAACGGTTATTAGTCGAAACAATCAGATACCTATGAGCGGAATAGTAACGGATAGAACGGTTATTAGTCGAAACAATCAGATACCTATGGGCGGAATAGTAACGGATAGAACGGTTAATTAAATGCTTCAATGCCTGTTATTTGACAATGAGTTGTCGTATCCTCCTTGGGAATTCAACTTATTCTTCACGGAATTCATAGAATATATTTAATTAAATATAATTTATTGAAACATCACTCTTTTCATTCATTTTTTAATCGGGATAACGCAGCGGATTGAAGCTAGCCGCCGAGAGAATTCATCTGTCTGGCATTCCTATTCTGTCAAGTGAGATTTTCATTCTTCATAGGTTTGACGGGGACGAAGTATACGAATTTTCCGTAGGCTGTCTTATCTTACCAAAGCGACAAAAGCGAAGGGAACGAAATTTGTGATTGGCTTGCCTAATAGGGACTCTTGTGTTAGCAAAGTCGATAACCCTGGATACCGAGATAACGTCTATTTTAGTATAGCAGCGCCGGCTTTTTCCCCTGCTATTGGTGTGGTTGAGTTATTCCCGTAAAAGCACCGGTTTCTGTCGAAGGTGTTGGCGGACCAGCCTTAGATAGTCACCCTGAATAGACCCCTGTTTCGAGTATTTTCAGCTGGTGAGAGGACGCTTTCACGGAGTTCAAATCGAAGGGAACGAAAATTGCTAATGGGCTTTCCTACTTGAGTTAGCTGGTAGACGAAGGAACAAAGCGGATAAGGGCTATGCTATTCTTGTCTGGCGTGTGGGGAGGATTTTCTCGCTGACAGAACGAAGGGATCGTGACGAATATGAAGTTGTTTCGGCGATTTCTGACGTCTTTCCTGCCAAATTCAATAAGTACTTACCCCACTATAGGAGGAGAAGTCATCCAGAATTAGGTTGGAAATTGACTCCGACTGAAACCGTTTGAGCTGACGGAGATCGGATGATTTCAGATTCACGACCTGATGATTCCAGTATCCCTGATCCTTAGCGCCGGAAGTCGAGGATATCACTTTCTACCATTCTTTGATATTTGAAGCGAGCGGAGGGTGACAAACGATAGAGCGAGTGACCATGACTTTGAAGTGGGGTAAAATCTCCCGTCTCGGAAACACTCGTTATGTCGGATGGTCGCCCCATTCAAATTAAATATTGACATGACTATTTTGAGTGTGGACGAAAGACTTGAAGTATGTTCTGTATTGTACATATGATAAATATGTGTCATTACCTCTACTGGAACGAGAAGCTGTATAGACTGGAGCCAGGAGCTATTTGGAGTAGCGTGACTGCAGAGGCGAAGTCGAACAAACTGAAGCTGAATTCATCATTATCCTTACGAGCGTAAACCAGAGGGGTGTTCACGGAACTCCCGAACTCCTGACGTTGCTGATGCAAACCACTTCAGTATATGTTTATGTTTGAGGTTAGTAGAGTGGACTCCTAATTTTCGGCATACTGGCGAAGCTTAACTCATCATTGATTTGGGGGAGGTTGACGCGACCTAGACCTCGCGCTACCCACGTGACCCAAATGGTTCCTGACACCAGGCTATCATGCCACCGGACCGGAGCAGCCCCTTGTACCTAACGGTATAAGATGAATCTTCATCATTCATCATCAACATCAACATCAACAGTTACCACCAAGGACCCACATTCCACCTTCATCACCCTCCGGCAGGAGGCAAAACATGTCATTATTTCATCTGTCGCTGAGCGATATTCAATTCATTTCTGGAGGTGTTGGGATTGGACCATCAACTTGGCTGCTCTCGAGCTGGTCACGTTGATGGATGGGATTTGGACGGAGACCAATCGAAAGCAACACATGTTTTGTCTCTAGCTATTCCCGAAAATACCTACTCATAGAAATAACTCACAAAACTAACAATCCATAGTCAAATCATTAACTTAGAATCTTGTGCATCTTGAATTGAATTGTTTATAGTGAATTTCATGTACTTAATTTGTAATTAATTGTCTCATTATATTAGCACATTATCGACTGCAGCATCCTGAAACGTTTGGGCGAGCAAACAAGGTAGGAAAAGGTAGTTAAAATCAGGGTAGTTGGTCATTGTCTTATTTTCAAACCATACAGAATGTAACACGCCTCATCTAAAAAGAACCAAAGTTACCACAACCAATTAAAAGGATCCTTCAATGAATTAATCCCTGTCGAAACAAAAAATTGACACAACGTGACATATTAATTCGTTAAGATTGAAGGGTTGATAAACCGCGAGAAGTTGCAAATCAAACGTAAACAAAAGATTTATGCGTTCAGAAGAAGTTAGGGGAAGCTTAAAAACATTACAGGTTCAACTGGCGACTTTTTGGGATCGGTATTATTATTGTTTTGGACAGCTCTTTCGGAATGTGTCCAAGGCCGATCATGGCAGTGAAGAGAGAGGCAAGCAGTATTGTTAAGTACTCCCCCGCATGCTTTACATGTTCTATGACAAGTCCATCGTGACCTGCAGATTTACCTCCTGCCATGTTGCGTATTGCTCGCTGGATCATCTCAGGTAATATGACGATGGACGGCTGTTGTTCTGGTTGATGCGTTGTTCTTTCAATCTCTTTAACCATTATTTACGGTTGATCTGGTGCGGAGCAAAATGTATTTCTGAAAACTTCAGCAATATCTTTATTTACAGATTTTCCATCAATCTGGCTCGGTGCGGTGTATTTCGCTTTCAATACGGCATTGGTTTTTTTCCAGAAAGATGAAAAATTCTTGCATTCAAAGCTGTTCGCTATTTTGTCCATTTTGTTCAGCTCAAAGTTTCTTTGACAATTCTTATATTCTTTCTTAAAAAGCAATCTGGTTTCTTTTCTAGCTTCCATGATGGGACCTTCAGAAGGTCGTCCATTCTGCAGCCAATTTATATGTGCATTTCTAGACGTTTCATAATATAAGGCAACCTGCTCATTCCAACCCGCTGTAGCCTATTAAATAAACTAAATAAATCAATTTAAAATATTGCGTTCCAGTGAATATTAAGTATTAGAATACCAGAGAAGAGCTCATTCGTTCACGTTCAAGTAGGTAACTTGTAAAAGGATTTAGAATGCACGAGGTTTCGGTTAAGTATGTCAATGTTTTCTAAGCATTTAGAATGCATGAATTGAACGATCTAAGCATTTAGAATGGACGTGACGTAGGTTCTAAGCATTTAAAATACACGAGAAGTGGGTTCTAAACGTTTAATACGCTAGAAATGTAAGTTCTAAGCGTTTATAATGCACAACGTGAACGTTCTAAGGGTTTATAATGTACAATATGTACGTTCTAAGCATTTATAATGCACAATATATAGGTTATAAGCTTCAATAATGCACGAGACGATGGTTCCATTCATAATGCACAAGACAAGGGCTCTAAGCGTTCAAAATGCACGAGATGTAGATTCTTAGTATTTAGAATACACGAGATGTAGATTATAAGCATTTAAAATGCACGAGATGTAGGTTCTAAGCATTTAAAACGCATGAGATTTAGATTTTAAGCATTTAGAATGCACGAGATGAAGGTTATAAGCATTTAGAATGCACGAGATGTAGATTCTAAGCATTTAAAATGCACAAGATGTAATTTCTTAGCATTTAGAATGCTCAAAGTGTACGTTCTAAGCGTTTAGAATGCACGAGATGTAGGTTCTCAACATTTAGAATGCGTGAGATGTTGGCTGTAAGCTGTAATGTATTCAAAGTACCTGTATAAAATTAACTTGTAGATATTGTCGTGATTATCTTCACAAAATAACGCCATAAATAACTCGAGGTATTGTTGATGGTGCTCTTAACATCCTTAAGTAAGGCGTATAAATTATTGTATATTTACCATAAGACCTTAGATTCACGACAAGGTTGTGATTTTAGTCGATCTGTCTTGTGTTTGTTTGCCCGGTGTTGAAATCTGAATAAATACCAAACCTCATTAAATTTGCGGAAGAATTGAGTTTTTATACAGACTTAACTATTTATTCATATTTGTGTTGGAAATTTATGGGCCCAAACAAATAATACGTCCTAATATTTTAAAGCATAAATTGCAAAAAGTGTATTTTAATAAACTATTTAAATCAACGGCATCTACGACCGCGTAGATGACAACGTACGAGTACATTGCATTTAATCTTAAGTCGAAAAAAATATTATAAGTAGTTCTGTGAACAGTGAACCTCGCGTCCAAAAAAGTATGTTTATAATTTTCTCTTATTTAATAAATTAAAACCAAAATTTCCTCAGAATTCTTAGATTTGTAAGTAGTTAGTTAAATATATATATAAACAAAATAAATGTTTATGTAAATTTTTGTTTTTTGTCCCCTATAATACACTCCAAAACAACTTGACCAATTTTTCTAAAAAAATTGAAAGTTTGTTCTTATTAGTGTCAGAAGTGTTTAGATAGTAGTTTAAATGGTTCAAAAATTCGGGAACGCCCGAGGAAGACTTAACGCTTGACTTTATTATCTATGCACTGGAATGATATACCTAGTCGATTTAATGTCGATATAATGAAATATAATAAGCTCAGAAAACCTTAATAAAAGTAATACTTAAAGTACCAATACTAACACCCACTTCAACCATATTTAAACAATTCCCAGTGTTGAAGATTCAAAAACTATATTCAAAACAAATACTTACTTTCCTTTACAAGAACCTAAACACATTTAAAACTGTTTTTAGATTCTCACGGCCAAAAGCATTTTTGTTGTTTGTTTTTGGGGTGTTATGCCGTGTTGCGCTAACTCCTTCTTTAGCCGACGTTTCGGACAGCGTTGCAGTGTCCATCATCAGGGCAGATCCGGTAGATCCGAAGATGTGTGAATTTTGGTTGTCGAGTTTGTGCTTATTTTGTTTGTGTTTGTTTGTCCGAAACGTCGGCTAAAGAAGGAGTTAGCGCAACACGGCATAACACCCCAAAAACAAACAACAAAAAAAACATTTAAAACTTCACAAACTTCTCGCAATACCAGAACAAGACATGCACACCAACTACCAATACCAAAAACCAACACATCCTTTGGACAAAAACACTACAGATTCCAGGCTATAAAACTATTCAATTCACTTCCGACACAATATAAAACATCTAATCTTACAGAATACAAAAAACACATATGGAACTGGCTACAATCCTGTTAATATTTATTTTTTTATATTTCACTTTTTTGGAATAACTATGGAAAAACTACTGTTATAACTATGGAAAAATCGATTTTATATTTTAATTTTTAATGTTTCTCTGTGTAACCAACTCCACTGTATTGTCTTAGAATTATATAACTTTACAATTGAAAAAGTCCTCCACAACACAGGTGAACTCCTAGCGTGGAGGACAATATACTATACCATTGTTTAACAAATATATTAAAGAATAAATAAATAAGAAAATGTAATTTTTGGTGACCGGATAAATCATCACAATGATAATTCATCATTCAATAAAAATTTATATAAAGGCATGGAAAGTGATGAAACAAAAACTTTATTAACTGGGTTAAGTAGGTTAGGTTAGGTAAGGTTTAAATTATTGTTTTTCATCGTTTCTATTGACTTTATATCACTTTTTAATAGTGTGTTGAATTGTCACTGTGTTGAGTTATCATGGAACCGTACTTTTTATAACAGTAACAATATGGTACACCGTAGTGACCAGTAGAAAGAGTCTAATGAGACCTATGTAATGAACGAAGAAAGAGGTGTAAGAATGGTTAAAGAAATCGAGGACGCCCAAAGAAGACGTGGCACGATCAAATTAATGAAATCCAGCCATCCACATAAGCCCTGCTTATTTATTGGGGGTACATCAAATACACATGTTATGTATTTAATAACTGTATTATATTTATTTGTAATTCGTGTATCTTTTTGTTACTAATAAAAAATAAAAAAAAATTCTTGTAACAATACAATAATGTTATTTCCACATTAAAAATGCCCTCAGTTGTCAAAAACAAAAACAAAAAATTAATAGGAAGATATTTTCAATTTGTATGGATATTTCAGTCGACTAATTATTGCTTGTAATAATTTGTTATGGGTTCATACGTCTGACAGTCCTGGACACACGGACTCACAGATTCCTATGCACCCCTGATACCCTTTTCCTTCCCAGGACATCTTCTCCTTTCTTTCCTTAAAAAAACCCACCACGCAACATCTCTAAAGATGACGTAGGCCCTGAAGGAAATTATTTTTCTCAGGGCCTTCTGTTTGCTAATATAAAAAAAGTCATTTCTTCAAAATTCATTCTTCCTATGCCAGTTTCATTCCTCACTTCCGTACATCAGGGTAGGTACCAGCACTCCATTGTTGACTGCTAGTTTTGCTTCTTTGGACAACTTTTTGTGAGCGCCAACCGCGTTCAGTCCTCCATTAATTTCGTGGCAATAAACTAACAGGTCTCATAAATAAAACACCAATTTAATAATGTTTTATCGATTTGCCTTAAAATACAGGGTTTTTCAATAAGAGGTGTAATTTTGATATTCAATTGTAAAAGATCAATGATTTCGTTGCTTGTGTGGCACGTAGCGCCGTCTTGTTGAAAGTAAACGTTGTCCACATCAATACCATCCAATTTCGGCCATAAAAAATCATTAATCATCTCTCGATAGCGCAATCCATTCACTGTAACTGTTGCTACAGCCTCATTTTCGAAAAAGTAAGATCCAATGACTCCGCTGGACCATAAACCGCACCAAACAGTCACACGTTGAGGATAGAGAGGCTTTTCAACAATAACTCTTGGGTTTTCCGAGCCCCAGAAGCGAAAATTTTGCTTTTTGATGAAGCCACCGAGGTGGAAATGGGCCTCATCACTCAAGATGATTTGCATTTGATTCACTCAAGTGAATTTTAATAATTTTAGTGCGTTTTTGAAGCGTGTATTGTTTCATTTTTATTAATGGCGTAGTTTCTACTTGTCAAATGTCAAAAAATGACAGCTTCAAAAGTAACATCTACCGAAATAGCGGGCTATTCAAAATAACACCTCTTATTGGAAAACCCTGTATATCTTGACGATACAAAGAATTTTTATATCTACGGATTTTCATGAACACGTGTTCCTGCGTCATGAAAATATGTTAATAATTTACTAAAATATCAGGAAACGTGTTAATTCATTCACAAGGCCTGCAATCCCGTCTTTCACAGGAATTACCAATAATTTCTATCGATTTATATCAAGTTTCTCGTTAACTCTTTAAGTTTTTAAGTTCAAATAAAAATATATGTTATTTTGTAAGATAATATCTATACATTTTTTATGCCGAAACGTTAATTATATGAAATCCCTCGAAGCTCCGACACGTTTGGTTCTGTTACTTAATATGTTATAGGCTTGAATAAATTCACAGTGTACATTTATATTTCAAACGGTTCCATGATAACTCAACACAGTGACAATTGAACACATCTTCAAAAAGTGATATAAAGTCATTAGAAACGACGAAAAAAAATAACTCCCTCTAACATTCTTATTTACATATCTCCCTTTCAAACCATCTTTGAACGCTTTCTACGGGGCTTTAATAAATTAGGAATAATCATTTTTCTCCGTGTATATTCAACGGGAATTCACAGTCGACTATATCTACCAACTGTGTAACCATCAGTCCGGGGTCATCTTGCAACTACACTGACTCAATGAACGCTATGACCTCGCAAACTATATCATTCGTCTTCTTACCACATCTCAAAAACTGTATATTTTGAGATTTACTGAAGCCAAGTTATTTCTGAACCAGCAGTCCAGTAATATGTCGACATGTTTATATGCTGCCAGAGATAAGGGCTGAAAAATCAATACATCCACTCAGATAAAATGTTATGTGCATGATTAATATTACATATTATATCTTATCTTGTGTCAGGTTGGTTGATTGATTTTTTTATCGGGGTCTTTCAACAGAACAGAAGTGGATAGCAGAAAATAATAATAATATATATTCATGTTGTCACCATTGATTCATTATATTTAGACGTAACGCGTAACGAATACATAGGTTACATAAAACACATTGACATTGACTCTAACGGGGATTTGCTCGACGTTCACATTTTAATTATTTCTGATGAACGTATTACTAAAATCAGAAATGTTTCTAGAGGGATCTCTACGGATTTTAGTAATTTATATTTAACATTAATAAAAATAGGACCTTACCATTAAAATATTTTATTTAAAACAGTTTAAAAATTTTATAAAACCTTTTCAACTATAAAATTTGCGGTAAGCAAAAGATTTTATATTTTTAAACGATGAATTAGTAACTTTCGAAGGGATCTCTCTAGAAACATTTGAGATTTTAGTAATACATACATTATAAATAATGAAAATAAACCCCATAGAAAGATCGATTTTCTAGGCCTGCTAGAGCAAAGTCGACCGTAGTTCCATCCATTATGCCTGCCGCGCACCGAATATTGTTTTTACACGTCTTCATTACTTATTTCGTTAATATTCCTACTTTATTTTAGAGATTTGATAGGGCAAATTCAACCGAATCCGTCCAATTCACGAGGGACGCGCGTCTAATATTTCTGTGCACGGCTGTTTCACTTACGTTGTTGAGATTGATTGTCTCGTCGCCGGGATTTGAACCCGCGACCTCCGGATTATACGCTTTGATTCAGTGATTGTGAAAATAACCTAGCATACGAGTAATTGATGAAAGAGAGAATTCATTATTTTACTGAATGCATAATTAAAATCATTTGAAAAACTCATTGTCATTATATATAAATTGAAATTAATGTTAAATTAACATCAACGCTTGGTGATGATCTGGATTGTAATCCACACAGACCATCAGGGAATAAATAATTTCCCATGAAAAAAAAGGTTGATTACAAAAATTCACTCTGCAGGCAGCGTAACAAATTATCATCCAGCCACCAAATACATAAAACAGAGAACTCACCGAATATATCATTCGCATTGAGATTTGCAGCAATTCCTTAACTTCAAGGTTAATCTCCGAATTCGGCAGCGGACGGCAATCAGCACAATAAAACTTGCATTTACACCATGAAATAATGATCTGTCAGGACAAGCTCTCAAGAGGGTAGAATTTTGAATGAAATTTGAAATAACACATTGTAATTCAAAAACTGTCATTTTCAAATATTTACATCTTTTAGTCGTAAATCGACCAAACAGGAATAGTGGTGCCCTCTTTTCTCAAACAACATAATAATTCAGATGAATCTAGCTGTTTAATGCACAGATGAATGAATTTCATTGTCACTTAACTGCAGAACAAAATCTATACAATAACTGACCAGAGATGTCTATCCTGTCCAGTATTTTTAATTTTAATTTTAAAAATTAACTAATTTTATGTCTACTGCTTCTCCAACGCTACACATTTTGAGTGTAATATTCTATGAAATTTGACATTAATTGCACACATTAACGATATAACCAATAAGGCTTTACAGAGGCTTGGCTTCCTTTACAGAGCTTTATCTGATTTAAGTCCTTTGATTGTATGAAAACGCTCTATGTTTCAATGGTAAGAAGTCAAAAGAAGCAAATTATTCAACTATTTAGTCTAAAAGTTCACCACTATTTCATTCTTTTAAGCTTAAAATACCAATTGAACACATTAATTATTTAATTACTGAAGACAATACTGGTAATTCCTAAACGAATATTTATTACATAAAAATCAGAAAAAGATACAGAAATAAAAATGTGCGGTGAGACAAATGACAGTCCGTCTGATTGACAATTCATTGTCCACAGACCGATTGTCATTTTGAGCCTGTTCTAGGGGTATTTTAATGTAGCCTGCTCTGATGAGCTAGCAGAATTGATCCCCGGTGCACCGGCGCACGTGCGTAAAACTCGATGTACACGAACGAAACACTCGCTCACAGTTGATGTTGGCTTCTTGAGAACTCACTCGTATGTGGAACGAGCTACCGACACCTGTTATTCCTCTTTCATGTAATTCAGGCCTCTTCAAGAATCTTATTAAAAATTCCTTTCTACAGCCCCTTCCTTAACCAGCCTCACAAAGCTGCCCAACCTGGTAGTGACACATTATTGTACAGACAGGGGCCTTCTTGTGAGGTGTCAATTTTACGCGTTTACCAATATTGTATCATATTATTTAGTGTGACAGTTTTACATTACTGCATGCCTTAAAAACTTTATGTATAATTTTCGATAGCTCTTTTTGTACGTTCTAATGTATGTCAAAGCACAGCTGGGCGTAAAACAATTTTCATACGAACAAGAGTCAGAAAAATTAATTTCTATTTTTGTGTATAAAATCCCATCATGACAAACTCCACAAAAAATTTACATAATTCAGTTGAAACGTTGAAAAATCGGGTAAAAATATTATCTCTATATATAAAAATTAATGTTTTTTTGTTTGTTCCCTATAGACTCAAAAACTACTGGGCCGATTTCAATGAAAATTTCTAAGTATATTCTTATAAGTGTCAGGAGTGTTAAGAGATTGGTTTGAATGGTATAAAAAGTCGGGGACGCCCGAGGAAGACTTGACGCATAATCTTTGCACTGGAATTAGACACCGGGCCGAATGAAAATCGATATAATATATTTTTTTAAATATTTAAAATGTAATAAACAGTAGTGAATAGTGGAAGTCGGGAACGTCTGAGAAAGACATGGCACGATCAAGTGAAATAAAAACATACACAAAGTAAACTTTTTCAATTCTCTACAGTAATATTATTACTATTTTATTATTTATTTTATTTTATTTTTGTTTATTGCAGAAACAAACAGTACATAATTACATAGATGACAATAGTTACAAAGTTATAAAAGTTAGTATAATAATTGGTACCAATGACATGTCGCTGACATATATACATAGGAGGTATATTATACATTTACGGTTAAGTTACATTAAATTATTTTTTTTTAAAATAACCCAGGTACACTAGGATATCAATCCTTAAAATTATACTCTAAACTTTTCATAACCCAGAGTAACGCCGGGTACAAGCCTGGTTATATTTTTACTGACATTTCTGTGAAACAGGCCATAGTCCTTTGAAAGGACTGTTCCATGTATAAATGTATATCTATGTATGTATAATATAAAGAGGTTTAGTCCTAATACCCACAGGTTCCGAGTACGTTAAAGCCTGGATTTGTGGGTAGAGTCCACGTCGGTGTTTGTACGTCGAATCTACGTTTATACATCGTACCTACGTCTATACGTCAGAAGCTTAGCATTGAACAGGGTGTTTCCTAAGTCGCTCTAGTTTAACACTGTAAAATCGATTTTAAAATATAAATTATATTCAAACTAATAAATTTGTTAAAGAATACAGAATTAAAATACGACATTGTAATTTCAACATTTATTTTATTTTTTTTATTTGGTATAATATTTTTTACATTTCAAAGTTTTCCAGTAATGTAGGCTTCACTGGGTGGCTTGCCCGTGCTGAGGCCTTCATTTTATAATATGAAAATATAATCTACATAATACATTTAAAGAGAAAATAATACATTTAAAATATAATCTTGTGTGTTTGTGAGTGATGTGTGTTTATATTGGTTTTGTGTGTTACGTGTAGGTTTTATTTTTATTTTATGCTTTGACATTTTGGTAATATTGTCTTTTTTGTTCTTTAATCCATTTTGTAATTTCGTGTGTGAATTTATTTTTATTTTCCTCAATTTTAATTTCAAGTTTTACACCGTTGAAAGCTTTTATATCATGGTATTGGTAGTGTCTTTGTCCAAAGCTTGAAATTACTGTCGGAGTTTTTATGTTTTCTTTGTACGCTTGTCTAACTGGTCTGTTAGTGTTATTTTGTGTATGTTGAAATTATTTTTTTTGTCAAAAATGTAGGTAGTTTAGTAGTGTTTTAACGTATAATTGGCGTATATCTAGTACGTCACAGCTGTTGAATATTCGGTCTGTATCAGTCAGTCTATGTTTTTTTAGTATTACCTTTAAGATCGTTTTCAATAAAAAATATTAATTAACATTAATACCACTTCAAATTTTTATCATAGAATATTGGAATTTCGAAAAAAAAATACAATAAAATCTAAAATGTTGTGCGGCCCGCTAGTTGTAGCAGATAATATAGTAATATATTTCTAAATGTTGAATACAACTATCTTATATAATTTTAGCTTGCTAGAAGTCCACTAAATGTTGAATACAACTATCTTATATAATTTTAGTTTGCTAGCAGTCCACTAAATGTTGAATACAACTATCTTATATAATTTTAGCTTGCTAGTACAGTCCACTAAATGTTGAATACAACTATCTTATATAATTTTAGCTTGCTAGCAGTCCACTAAATGTTGAATACAACTATCGTATATAATTTTAGCTTGCTAGCAGTCCACTAAATGTTGAATACAACTATCAATAATTTTAGCTTGCTAGCAGTCCACTAAATGTTGAATACAACTATCTTATATAATATTAGCTTGCTACCAGTCCACAATGGAGTGCTGGTACCTACCCTGATGTATAGAAGTGAGGCATGGAACTGGCAGAGAAAGGATGAAAGTAGACTGAATGCTGTAGAAATGAGATCCCTAAGGCGTATGTGTTGAAAAACCATATATGATCGTGAAGAATCGTAGAAATGTGAAGATCTGATGAAAGCGTAATGAGTAAGATAAAGAAAGGGACGCTTAGATTTTTTGGGTATGTAGGGCGAATAAACGAAGAAAGGAAGTGTAAGGAGAATATGTGTCACAAATGAGAATGGTTGCAGAATTCATGGACGCCCAAGGAAGACATAGCACGATTAAGTGAATCAGATACTTGAGTTGGGCCATGTCAAGAGTCAGAATAATATAAGAATATGTATGTGAATGAGGCACGGAGTGTGTGTAAAGACCGAGTTGTTTAGCGGTACGTCCTCTCTGCCTACCCCTGCGAGGAAACGGCTTGACGGTTAGTTACTTAGAATAGCTACTGCAAAAATAATATATGCAAAAAAAAAATTCTCGTTGATGATACAAAAATAATAATTTAATGTAGAAATTTGATATACTCGTAATATTCTTGAGTTTTATTATATTTTTCAGTTTAATGAGCGTTCTTCAATTCTTTCAAGAAAGGCATACAACACATTATTTGATTGAATCACAGATACAATATTGTATTTGTATGCGTTTTTTGAAGGAATAGAGTTTTTATATGGAAAAACTGTCTGTTCATCTTCATATGACTTATCCATTATTTTTACTATTTAATAAGTCTTTGTCGTCAGGGTGTTTTCCAAAACAGTGGAAAAAAAGCTATCTTACGCCTATTCATAAAAAGGGAGATAAAAGCGATGTATCGAACTACAGACCAATATGTATATTGTCCGCTATTCCCAAACTATTTGAATCGTTAGTCCTAGATGTAATATGTAAACAAATTAATAATATTATTGTACCCAACCAGCATGGCTTTATCACAGGTAAATCCACCCTAAGTAACTTGATCATATACGAAAATTACATAACTGATTCTCTTGCCTTGAAGCATCAAGTGGATTCAATATATACTGATTTTTCCAAAGCATTTGACAAAGTTAGGCGACATATCCTTGTACAAAAATTAAGTATGTTGGGTATCAAGGGTAATCTGTTAAGTTGGATTGAAAGTTATCTTAGTAAAAGAGAGCTATGTGTCAAAATAAAATCTGTGGAATCTTACATTTTCGAAGCCACAAGTGGGGTCCCTCAGGGGTCTCACCTGGGACCAATTCTTTTTTTGTTATTTATTAATGATATTGTTAGCATATTTAAAGATGTAGAAGTTCTTCTTTTCGCAGATGATTTGAAAATATATAAAACAATACGCAGTTTAGACGATTGTTATACTTTGCAACTTAATTTAAATAAACTATATCGTTGGTGCATCATCAACTCTCTGTTTCTTAATATTAAAAAATGTCAGGTCATTCGTTTTTGTAAAACACGAAATCATACAATTTATGAATATTCGCTCAATAATGTAAAATTGACAGCTGTCACTCAAATCAGGGACTTGGGTGTTATATTTGATGAACAGTTAACATTCAATCCGCATATAAATGAAATCACAAATAAAGCCCTAAAAATGCTTGGGTTTATATGTAGAACCGCATGTGACTTCAAGTCACTAGAATGTTTGAACACACTGTACACATCTTTAGTAAGAAGTCAAGTAGAGTATAATTCGCCTATTTGGTCCCCGTTTTATAAAGTACATTCCAACAATATTGAAAGGGTACAACACAAATTTTTAAGATTTATTAACTTTAAACTAAATATTCCAATCCAAAATATAAATTATATCCAACTCATGCATCAACTAAATTTGATTACGCTATCAGATAGGCGAATTATCTCCGACCTTGTTCTACTAAATAAAATTATTAATTATAGAATCGACAGCCCTGAAATTCTTGCCACAATAAAATTATTTGTACCTTCCAAAAATACGAGACAAAATTCCACCTTTTTCTGTAACAATTTCAAATCTAATTATCATGCGCACATATCGTTAAATCGAATACAAAATTTTGGTAATAAATTTGGTAATGTTGTTGATATATTTAGAGATTCCGTAGCAGTGCTCAAACGAAATCTACATAAACACTTTGCTGATATGTATGACTTCTCCACTCCATAGTAAAAAACCCATTTTTTAGCTTCTGTTTTTTCACTCTTTTCTTTTATGACTTCTTTTATGACTTTTTAACTTTAATATATATGTTTTAACTTTACAAATTAAAATTGTAATTTAAATAACAATTCGAATATGATTTTAAGTCCCTATAAATGCTGATTAATTTCAATCCATTTATTTTTCTAAGTAAGTAAAAAAAGAAAAAAAAAACTGTTCTCCATAATGGTATTCTGTATTATTTGTAAAACATTTATGTACTACAGATATAATAACTATTTTATTTATATATGTACGTAAACTTTTCAATGTCACATAGTTAATGTAATAACACTAATAACAATGTATGTAAAAGCCCAATGGGCGTTTAAATAAATAAATAAATAAATAAATAAATATTGCGTATGTACGGGCGCAAACCAAACGTTATGTTTAAGAGGAAGTTACAAGCCAAAAATGTGTATATTATTGGCATACCTTATATTATAGGTAATAGGCATTGAAATTGCTCGACAAACGGAGTCTAGAAACGTTCTATTTCAAGCACAAAACTGTTTTTTTATTTATTTTGTAAATAATTTTATAAGAAAGTAAAAAATTAAATCAAGTGAAACTGTCACGGATAATTTTATCTATAATATTACTGTGTTTTTTTAAAGTTGTTTCCTTTATGTGTTCATACATTTCTATTGAAAAAAAATATTTTTTAGTAGTTTTCATTTATATTTTTTATCGAGTAATTTTTTTTTATTTGTATTCTATTCAAGCGAAACGATAGTAAAACCTTCAATTTATCTAAAACATATTTTTTGTATTCATAATGTACACCAATTCGTTATAAAGGTTAATCAAAATAGTGATTTAGCATTAAGCTTCGTCTTAACTGTGTGTACCTAAGTGTCACTATTTTTCAAACATGTATGTTTACATACGTTTAGATGTATTATGCCAAAAGAGTTTTTTCTGTTCGATTTCAAGCCCAAAACTGGTTTTTATTTATTTTCTAAATAATTTTATAAGAAAGCAAAAAAGTTAATCAAGTGAAACTGTCACAGATAATATTAGCTATAATACTGTATTTTTTTAAAGTTGTTTCCTTTACGTGTTCATACATTGCTATTGAAAAAATATTTTTTTAGTAATTAACATTTATATTTTTAATTGAGTAACTTATTTTTTAATTTGTATTCTACTCAAGCGAAACGATAGGAAAACCTTTAATTTATCTAAAGCAGTTTTTTTATATTCATAATGTACACCAATTCGTTATAACGATTAATCAAATTAGTAATTTAGCATTACCTTATACCCATCATGTAAAATCATTCTCTTAATTTACTGGAAATTACCCTCAGAAACACTATGTTGTACGAAAATAAAAATATTAAAAGTTTTTTACAATTAATTTTGAATCGTTCATTTATAAACACACTGTTTCTGTACGTATGTCTATGAATAGGTAGTGTATGGCGTGTGCTACGTGGCTACGGAGACAGCTACGCGGCGTAGCACCGTGCAACAAGCAACAGGTAGAGACAGAATAGAGAGAAGAGCAAACAATCCACGTAGCGTATATGCTACACTGCTATAACAGTGTGAAATTTACGGGTATAGGAACTATCCATATTATCGCACCCTTTATTTTTTTAATAATTTTTTTTTTATATTGACTCCACACAGGAGGCCCTGAAGAAAATAATTTCCCTCAGGGCCTATGTCATCTTTGGGGATGCTGTGTGGAGGGTCTTTTTGTGGAGAGGAAGGAGTGAACATGGGCGCGCGTTCGGCGTGTATCCCGACTACGCACCGGTGCCGAAGGGATCAATGACGCTAGTTCCTCAGAGCATCTTCCATTGTAATACCGATAGAACAAGGACAGCATACCTACCTGACGCCTGTGCTCTAAAGATTGCAGTCCGTTTGTTAAGATTGGGAAATCTATCAAACGGACCGCCCGTTTCTGCACAGAGTCAAGGGTTTTTTTCAGGTATTTAGGGGCTCCGGACCAGAGATGGCTGCCAAATTCGACAGTAGGGCGCACTTGTGATTTGTACAGGGTCAGCAGTTGTGTACTATTAAAGTATCTGCGGGCCCTGTACAGTACGCCCAGCTTATGAGAGGCCAACTTTACTCTGGCTTCGATGGAGCCCCCGTACCTGAGCTGGTCACTTATAGTTACAGTTATTATTATATTGCTCAGCAATAAACTTTTCATTTATATTTTACTAACGTCAACAACGTTATTAAATATTTTTCGCTAATACTTTTATAGTACCTTAAGAACCTGTCTTGTATTTTTATTTATCGAATGTTAGTATTACTTGAATGTGCAACCAATTCTCAACGATAACTAGTATTGTACATGTTTATATTGTCCGTACTCCTATACATTCATTATTGTACTGCTGATCAGCTTACCTTAAATATTGTATAAATTTAAAAGCCTTTATAGAGTCAATAAATAAATTAACTAACTAAATAACCATCACGCCGTTTCTCCGCAGCGGTAGGCAAAGAGGATAGACCGTCAAACAAATAAAATAGGAAATAGGTTTCGGTTATAAACAAACCAAATCTATTTCTCAATTAATTTTTATTATCTGAATATTATCTCAACACTTCAGGCCTCGGAAGGACATTATTAGCCACAAACATAATATTCCATTATAGCCTCTGAAGGACAGATCTGACCGGGGCGTTAATAAATTATAAAAGTATTTTTATCTTTTTTTATAATGCGTAGATATGTGATGACTGTTCGTCATTGGAAAGATAAATAATTAT
Source organism: Hesperophylax consimilis (assembly GCF_061612785.1). NCBI lineage: Eukaryota > Metazoa > Arthropoda > Insecta > Trichoptera > Limnephilidae > Hesperophylax > Hesperophylax consimilis. Next base: position 19,677,531 of record NC_142854.1, on the reverse strand, counting down.
TCTTTACGGTTTGTAACAAATATTTAAAGATTTTTGTAACGTATCGTTGTTTTATAGGATAGAATACTGGGGCCTTAATCTCCAGTATTCTAACGAGGAAGGGATCTGGTAATATATTTAATAGTCGTAGATTCTTATATACGGACGTTGTTTAATTCGGAATATAATAAACTGACAATACAAGTAACAAGTTGCCTAAAGGCCGTCTAGCGAGAGAATGAGCTCCTCGCGACCCGACAATGTAATCGGAGGCCGTTGGTAGCGTTCGGTTATGTTCGGTAGAAACCGAACCTGCCCGAACCTAAATCACCAAACACATTCAGATGGATAATTTTTTTTTAAATGTCAAAGTGCATGATTTCGAATTACGGAATTTTTTCATTGAAGGTTGAAAGTTAAAAAAAATATTTGTATTATTTGACTGTACAAACGGTATAAAAATTGAAGTGACAGTTTTATTACTCATTACCTATACAAAAGGAATATGTTTTATAAATATTGAATTATTTCAAAATTATGGACGTTCCGAGTCAAAATGTCCTGATAAGTTTTTCTGTTAATAATTTCTTGTTGGATATTAAAAATTTACTATTTAAAATGATCATTTTTTTTCATGTTATTTTGATTTATGTTTAGACTATAATTTTAAGTTCGTTTCCAAAATTTCACTCCATTTGGTTGGACAGATCCTGAGAAAACCGCTTCAAAAGTTTGAACCCAAGTCTGACATTTGTGTTGTAAAAATTATGTTTTTTTTTCAGATATGCTTGGTTTTGAAGATTTTTTCGTTGATTTATGTTCAGACCACAATTTTTAGTACGTTTCCATAATTTCACTCCATTTGATTTTATAGATCCTGAGAAACCCGCTTCAAAAGTTCGAACCTAAATCTCACATTTGTGCCCGTAAACATGATGATATTTTCAGAAATGCTTGATTATGTAGATTTTGTCATTGATTTAACTTAAAAAAATAATATTTGGTACGTATCTCAATTGTCACTCCGTTTGGTTGAGTAGATCCTGAGAAAACAGCTTCAAAAGTTCGAACCCAAGTCTCACATTTGTAACCGTAGAATGATGACATTTCCACGAATGCTCGTTTTTGGAGATTTTATGGTTGATTTATTTTCAGACCATAATTTTAAGAACGTTTCATTATGGTCTGAACATAAATCATGTTAAGATAATTTAATCTTGTTTCTAAAATAGTATTTTTTTAAAGACAATTTCAAAAATAAGTAATATATAGGGAAAATTTTAGATACCTCGGGAGCATATCGTTGGGACTTGGTAAAAATATTTAAAAACCTTATGGTTAAAACGTTGTATTTTTAGATTTTCAACTTTTCTCGTGGCAGAAATCCAATCCTCATTTTCCCGACCCTTTATTGAATCAACGGTTAAAAACTTTCACAGCCTTTTTTAAAGATGTAAATTCCAGTTACTTAAAAGGGGTGAATTTCATGAAACTAGGTCGCATCTCAGAAAATTTTGATTGCTAGCTAATAAGAGCTAAATTGCCTGCCCGAACTTGAGAAGTATTTAATGGAATAACGTCTCCTCCATACCGTGACTTTCCAAAACCACTTTGCTAAATTATATTTCGTTAAATATTTCTCGACATAACATTATTTATTTATTTATTTATTTAACGCCCGTCGAGTTTTTACACAAATATAGGTAGAATAACTTTAAGAGGAAAAGTAGCGGATTTTTTCATGCAAAACTTAATTTTAGATTTGAGGCCAAAATACCCAACGAAACTGAAAAATTATCTTTTTAAATCAAAAAGGTTTAATAAATATCTAGTACGGATATGTGCAATTTTATTAATTTGTCTTTTAAATTCTAAAATATAGGCCATTAAAGAAGACAATTTTTTATGACTTTAAAATAATTATTTTAGTTATCAAACCAGCTTTTTACACTAACAATAGTATAGGTAAATTTTTGATGAACGTTAAGGACAAATAACATCGGTTAAATCATTCAGGTATTTACTCACTGCAATTTAGTGACTGTCCCGCGTTTTACATAGGCAAAACAGCACGTAATATCAACACGCGAGTCAAAGAACACCTGAGATGCTTAAATAGTAATGGGTTCTCCGAATTTGCAAATCATCTGATATCAACCAACCATACGTTTGACAAAAACACTGGCGTCATTCTATTACATAAAAACGGAATAGGCCTTAGATTGGATAACTTAGAGGCGCTAGAGTTAAGGAAAGCCAAAAACGTCAATAGCAAAGTCATCAACAACCAAATAAACTTAAATAAAAGCCCTAAACTCAGATTGTTCCCTATTGACAAAGAGCACTCGCCTCTCAATCTCCCACCTATCCCTACCTCTTCCACTGTAGCTCAGACTGTCTACTTACCGTGATATCAACACATGTTAATTTATATTTTAGATGTTTAGTATTATACTGTCCTGATGAAGCTACGGTTGTAGCGAAACCCGGTCGGCATTAAGTATTTACCTATAAGTGATGTTTACAAAGTTATTGTTTAATTTTAAATTTTTTTGAGTTAATGTGAATTATAAAAACCCATAATTTTGCTGTACACACAAATAAAAAAAAAAGATTTAAAAAAAGCTTTGTGATCAATTAAAAACGACCAATTTAGAATGTTAGACAAAATTGTTATAAATAAATTTACATTTCTACACACAAAATGCACTTTCCGCAATTAAAAAAAATATATATACATTTTTCATTGTATCTACGCAGTCGTTTGGGCTGAATTATTTTTTCAATGTTCACAATTAAATCACAAAAAATGTTAAATTTGCGTCTAAAATCATGCAAATTTCATTTTTTAATGGCTTATACATCATAATTATATGCCATTAACATGTTATTATATTTTATAACATTCTATATCTTCATAGAATTTATTTTTATATTAATTTGTATCCATTATCATAAACACCTCATACCTCGATTTATGTCAGGTCTTATACAAACCTAGTATTCATTCAACTATTACTTCACAAGTAGATATTTCTTTTAATTGTGTATTGTTTAACTGCACTTCTAAACAACTGTATCACTTGGAATATTTTTTTTGTGTACACATTACTTGTTCTGTAATCAATCTATTTTAAAAGCCATTTTATGGTGTTTAAATAAATAAATAATTCAAAATTATATTTATGTAATAGCTATTTGCAATAACTTTTGATTAAAAGAAACAATTATTCAATTTTGTTGTGTATTTTAGTCTAAAATACAAATTTAAGTTTTATATGCAAAAAGGCCTCGCATTCGTTTCTCTTAATAATTGATAAAACAAAATTATAAAAATGAAATAAATGGTTTCGTATATTAGAAACAAATAATAAAAATAGAATTACAGTTGTTAAAAAATGCATAAGTACATGAATTAAAAATACAACGAACAAAAAAAAAAGGGATCAGATAGGTTTACACAGACACAACCAAAGGTGTAAGAATAGGGTTGGAATAAGTTTTTAATATAATCCACAGAATTCATGAAGTTAACATTAAACATCTCGATATCACCTAAGTATTGATTTCCCCTATTGAAATAACAGCTATGTTTACTGGAGTAGAATAGAGTATTGTGTCATGTTGTTCTTGTGGAATGTTTATAAGTTGCAGGAATTTGGAACAGTTTATTTTGGAGTTTAGTATTTTAAATAAGAAAGTTGAATAATTTAACAATTATTTTTATAAGCAATAATTATTAGCCTGAAACACTCATCCACATTGAAAAATCTCGTGATAAAAGATACATGACGCCAACGGGAATTGTTACCCTTTGTGCTATGCATAAAAAATCTTGTCTTAAACATTAGTTTACCAAAAAAAAAAAAATAATTAATATTTGACAAATTCAAGTATCTTCACCAAAAAATGTAGACAATTTGTCTCGACGCCATCTAGTGAGAGAGTTAGGACTTACAATGCTTTTCTCATATAAAATAAAGTTGGTTGTTTTCAGGTGAAAAAATGTAATAAGCAGTAATTGTTGAATGAAACACTAGTATATATTGAATTATTTCGCTGATAAGAGATAAGCCGCCATAGCTCAGTGGTCAGAGCTGTCGACCGGAAATCGAAAGGACACGGGTTCATGTCCCGTTGGCGTCGTGTATCTTTTATCAGGAGATTTTTCAATGTGGATGAATGTTTCAGGCTAATAATTATTGCTTATAAAATAATTGTTACCCTTTGTGCAATGCATAAAAAATCTTGTCTTAAACATTAGTTTACCAAAAAAAAAATAATTGAATAATTTATTTTACGTCTATCTTTTTAAAGTATCCAATAGGAATAATATATGTATTCCATAAATGTATAAAACGTAGAAGTTTTTTTGTATTCACCCAATGTTATTAATTTGAATTTTGTGAAAATGATACCAAACTATTGAGCTGTATTACTCAATTAAGCTTCTAACCAGATTACTTACTCTGAAACGGAAACTGAACGGCCACATTTGCAGAAAAAGAAAATCCTGTTTCACCAAGACAACGCGCCGTCTCACACCTTAGCGGTTGCCATGGCAAAAATCCACGAATTACGGTTTGAACTACTTGACCATCCGCCTTACTCACCAGATCTAGCCTCAAGCGACTTCTTTTTGTTCTCTAATCTAAAAACTGCTCTCGGAGGACAGAGATTTTCGTCAAATGAAGAGGCAATCACCGTTGTGAACAATTATTTTGCAGAGAAAAACGCCGAGTACATTTGGACGGGTTTGAGAGATGGGAGCATCGCAGGGAGAAGTGTATAGAGTTACAAGGAGACTGTGTAGAAAAATAAATAAAAAAACATTCTTGTTTCATTGTTAGGTCGGAAACTTTTTATTTTTTTATTTTTTATTTATTCATTTTCGGGAAATCGATAGTTTACATTTACCGGTCAGTGGTTGAGTGGGCATAGCGCTTGGGGAGGAGCAACAAACTCGGTTATCAATTACATAGAAACCGCACAGAAAACGATCTTAAAGGTAATACTAAAAAAACATAGACTGACTGATACAGACCAAATATTCAACAGCTTCCACGTACTAGGTATACGCCAATTATACATTAAAACACTACTAAACTACATTTTTGACAAAAAAAAATAAATTTCAACATACACAAAATAACACTAACAGACCAGTTAGACTAGCGTACAAAGAAAACATATAAACTCCGACAGTAAATTCAAGCTTTGGACAAAGACACTACCAATACCATGCTATAAAAGCTTTCAACAGTGTAAAATTTGAAATTAAAATTGAGGAAAATAAAAAGAAATTCACACACAAAATTACAAAATGAATTAAAGAACAAAAAAGACAATATTACCAAAATGTCATAGCATAAAATAAAAACAAAACCTACACGTGACACACAAAACCAATATATTATTTACCAAGATTATTTTCAATGTATTATTTTTTAATTTTAAATATATTATTATGTATTTTTAATTTTAAATGTATTATTTTCTCTTGTATTATGTAGATTTTATTTTAATATTATAAAATGAAGGCCTCAGCAGGGGCAAGCCACTCAGTGAGGCCTACATTTCTGGAAAACTTAAAATGTAAAAAATATTGTACCAAATAAAAAAAAAATAAAAAAAAATCAGTTTGTACATAAGAATTGTATAGTAAAATAAAACCAATTATGGATTTCCTCCTTGTGACTTTAACTGAGGCAGCATTATATGGAATAAGTTATTTAAATTTGTGAGAAAGGAATATGAATTAAAAAAATTATACAAATCAAAAGATTATGTAAAACGAAAAATTTACAAAACAATACATTTATAGCCATGGAGAGAGGTTGTAAATATAAAACAAATCATAATAGAGATATAAACAATAGAGACATAAACATTATTCACAAACCATCAGAGAAAAAATCTTTTATGGACCTCTTGTATTTGGTAAGTTCGCAACTGAAAATATCAACCTTGGAAAATATGCTATTATAATTATTGCATAGTCTGTCCAGGCAAGAATTCTGCTTAGAGTTCGTTTTGCTTTGATCAACCCTGAACAGGACACAAGAGCGTGTTGAACGCGCAGGTACATCGAATGGAATCTTGTTTAGCAACTCTGGGCTTTGAATATTATTGTTAACTACAACAACAACAATAAATTTCAGACAACCCTCGTTTAACAGTTTATTGGCTTATAAGAAATTAATGTTTTTGGTTATTCTTAATATAAAACAGTCGATTACACATTTTGGGAAATGAACATGCCAACATCGGCGACATTTATTTCTTAAAATTAGCGCAATATAAACATGCACTCAAAAATTATTTTTCCATAATGTAACTTTATATACGCAATATGGAGATGTTGAAATGAAATGATGATATTTCTCATTGTTATTTTTTTGTTATTTTTGGTTGTGATACAGAAAATAATTGTATGTTATTTTTAAGTTTAAAACTACTATAATGTAATGATATTATTTGTCTTACTTTGTACTCTATTATATGTATATTTATAAAACGCAGTATAGCCGTTTATGTATTTAAAATTAAAATAAAAATAAAATACAACTGTGTCATTTCATACCTGTGTTCAAAATTTGGTGGATGTGACCAAATTTAGTTTTTCTTCCAAATTGATATCAAGATCTCCCGTTTTCGTGACTCTTTTCAAAGCTGTGTTGTAAACTGAATTTTAGAATAAAACAAGAGTTTTGTCTTCAAATAATAATACGCATCGCAGCCGGACTTTTCTTTTAACATTATCTCGACACAGGACACCTGACATCTTTGGAGGTGGTGAATAGAGGGTATTTTAAGGGAAAGGAAGGATAGGAAGTTCTGGGAAGGAAAAGCTGAGACGGTTTAGGTATGAATGTAGTGTATTCAAGTATGAATGTGTGCAGTTTTGTGGGCAGATGCGCCCACCGCCGAGACTTGGACAAATCTTACCCCATGAACCCAGTCACTCTTGTAAGTCAACAAAAGGTGTAGGAGAATTGTTGAGAATTGAAAAACTCTAACGATAATGTTGAATCGATGATTTTGTTTAAAGTTCTTGCCTAAAATTACTCTTGAAATCTTCGAGGCCAATGCTGAAAATGAGGCTTAAAGATTTCATTTAGCAGCACCATACCTCTTGTCATTCTATGCTGGGCCGGAACGTCCGTTCTACTATGTGGAATATATAGCAAGTCGTGACGTCGACCCTGGTGGTAGTTATTTGGTACGAACAATTTATAAAATTCCAAGAGGTATGGGCTGTCAATAAAATGGTTTATTTTACTGCAAGGGTCCCATTCCTCCCAAATTGGAGACTTTCGTAGCGCGTCTCAGAGAACAAACCCATGTGATGCATGAATCATGCATTCCTATATAAAGATAGCGTAGAAGCGTATTCTAGTTTTGATTGTAAGTTGGGATTGAGATTACTTCTAAATATTTATGAAGAATAAGGAAAACAGCACAATATGGTGTTTAACCCAAAGAAGAAGGAATTGATTGCGTTCCACCACGGGAAAAAAATAAGATACAATTAAGATGCTCCCCGTACAACTTAACGAGGCAAGAATAAATACATGTACGAACGTAAAATACTTGGGGCACATTATTAATCAAGATCTATCGGATGATGGCGATATCGCACGACAAAGGAGAAGCCTAAGCACAGTGTCTAATATGATTTCTCGCAGATTTTGCAAATGCATCAATACTGTTAAAAAACACTGATCAACGAATTTTGTACTGGCCTGTATACGCCTGTGAGACATGGTGTCACTACCGAACTTGCTCGATGGAACGACTCCAAATTCAATATAATGACGCCTGTAGAATCATATTTGGATACCGAAGATACAGCAGCGCATCGGCCTGATGAGACACCGGGTCACTGGAGCCAGAATGCGGCTAATGGCCTCCGCCAACACGGTGGTGACCGCAGCCTACCAGCACCAAGCGCCACTCCTGAGTGAGCGCTGGGCCCAAGCTCACTCAAGACCACGCCCTGCATAGTTGTCCTTAATTGATAATTTATTTTATTAGGGATTGCACTAACCTCCCCACATTCTGGAATAAAAATTATTATTATCATTATAAGCGGAAGATGTTGCTTGTACAATGATGGAGGATTTAGCTAGGAATCATGATGCCTAGAGAGTAACCCGACACATTTGTCAAAACAGCCCCCGAGATTTTGAAATGCTATACATGTAATGTTTGAGCGCAGCAGGGACCCCATAATGGGTCGACGCCCGAGTGGCCTAGAAATAATTGCACGGGGCTTCTCAAGGAGATTGAAGGCCTAGGGCTCGCCCCCCGTGACTTAATGGGGCCCACGTGTCAAGGCCAACACTTCGCTGCTCGATCTATCTATGGGGAGTCCATTATAATCTCATGGTTGCTTGTAAAGCGTTGCTATTGAAGACGTTTGACACAACGAAATAATTCCATTTACAAAGAAAACGTATTAAGGTTCCGATATTAGCACTCAAAAACTCAACCCGTTTTTTACATGACATTTATTTCGTGTATTAACTAATTGTAACAAATTATTATAAGCAATAATTAGTCGCCTGATATATCAATACAAATTGAAAATATCTCCCGAGTAATAATAAATGCCACTGACGGGATTTGAACCCGCACCTGACAGGACATCAGAAGGTGAGGCTTATAATAATTTGTTTTCCTTTGTGCTATGCATTAAAAACCTTGTCTTATAAACATTAGTTAATGATAAAAAATCAAAATAATAACTAATTGTAGCAAAATAACCCAATAGAATCGAAAATAAAAGACGTCGCAATGTTGACATTTTAATTTTACTGGCCGACGGGTAAGCGTGTGACATCACAGTACATAAAATGACTGGCTCGGTACTTCTATTCGCATTGCGAATGTTGTCTCGTAACGTCACATGTATTTTGAGATTTGTTTTTTAACTCCACCCAGTTGGAACTGATAAAAATAATTTCCCTCATCTGTGTGAATGCTGTGTGTCTAGGAGACGCAGACGTATTAATCCATCTCTCCCACTTCAGTGCAAGACGATGGGTCGAGAGAGTCTGGCAAGAGATGGAAAAGGGTTACCCTCAACCGGCCTCTTCCAGACCAGTCCGCCACGCAGCTTGCTGGGCAGACAAATCAGCCACAAAGTCCTGGACAAACTTCACCCAATGAACCCCGGCACCCTTGCTAAGACACAAACGTATCGAACCACTTGGTTGTCCAATGAATGGTTACCGGGGACGGAGATACCCATACCTGCCTCCCAAATAAATCTGTCAAAATACATCCAGATAAACCGCACAAACAAAGAAAGTTTTGATGTTTTTTTTAACGCATAATTAACTTTTTTCCCAACATTGAATTTCAAACAAATTAATAGTGTATGCTTGCTCGCAAGCAAAGTAAACGTAGGCACTCAAGCGATATCATTTCAGGTGGAAGTACACACTCGGTAACGAATGCATTTTTTTTAACCTTTGACGCACTTTCCTACAAACTACGGCGTACCTCAAGGGCCCTACCTTTACCCTTTGTAATTTTCCTACTCATTAACTCACGTAAGACTTTCGCAATTATTTTTTAAATTTAAAATTATATTTTATTTACGTGTAACAAAAAGGATTTCTTTAAATAATTTTTTTGTATGTTTCTCTGCATTTAACATAGCCAGTGATAGTGAAAAACTAATGACGTATTAAATGCTAGTTTATTTATGCTGGATCCAATTGTTTTTTAACAAAAATGATGTACTTATTACATTTTAGCGGCATTATTTGATACCTCACTACTAAACCAGGGTCGGGGCTAGGGTGAGACAACGTGGGCAGTAGCACATGGCGCGATATATCCGAAAAAAATGTGCTGTCTTTTCAACACGTATTGCATCATATGAATGGCATTTCAAACTGTTATATTTTAATTAAAATTTTTACGGAGTTAGGTCATCAAATGTAGCGACCCACTTTGGGTTATGGCTGAGGTATTGGATATCCAATAATTTCCCGGGGCGGCGGTACCCATTCCGGCCTCCTAAATTGTTAAAATAAATTGTTTGTTATCAAGCCTGTCTCGACACGGGTTATCCCTAGTGAGATAGGCAAAGTAAAACAATATTTGTAAACCGAAATGTCGCAAAGGTTCTTTGTGCTTAATAATATTCCAATCCCTACCATTGGTATTAAAATGTCTTATAAAACTTAATTTTCTGTTGTGTTTGATTGAGTATTGAACCTTCTACCTTCCTACCCAGGAACTGCAGTTGACAACTCTACCAAATTCGTAGGACCAACATTTGTGTCGTATATTAAATGCTGTAATGTCATCAGATTTTAGAGAAATGCTTGTATGTCCACGTGAGTTAATGTGATTGCTACCAAAAGTTGATAGCATGCATTGCCATCGACAATGAGTCTATCTGCCAGTTTCAGCTCGATAGGATGTCAGAAAGTGGGTTAATATTCGCATCCAAAATTTGCATCCGTCAATTCATTCAGATAAACAAATATTATGGATATAAAAATCGTAATTTGAGTTATCCTACCACCATATTATATTATCCTAAAGTACTTGCATTGTTCTATGTCCCCTAGTTTCATAGTTACTGCACTATTCAGGAATCCATCGTCATACTCGTATTTCCTAGAAGTAAATTCTACTGCGGGATTTTTCCGCTGAGGTATTTTAATTGGCATAAAGTTGGTCTGCTTTGCGAGGGAAGCCAGGAAGGGAATATATACGTCTGTAGCTAGTCTCTATGCATTTTATGCTTTAACGTGGAATATCCTTTACCGGCTTGTGAGCATACGTAGGGAATATTTTAATGACGGAAACAGACCAATAAACTCAGAGAACGATGCAAAGGAATTTGAAAGATTGTGTGACATTTTTAGAATATACCAGTTGACATGTACCCGGTGATGCTCGGGTTTATGAATGGTTTGAAGTAATGCTTTTAGGTTATTAATTCTAGTGTTCCTGAAAACTGGATGCATTTTTGAGGTGTCGATAATATTTGTTTCACTTGATCGTGCCATTTCTGCTTTGGTCATCTTCAACTTTTTCTACCTGCCTTTTTCTAAGTCAATAGAATCTATAGTCTAACAAACAACCAAACAAACGTTTTTTTATACAGATATAGATTATTCAAGCGGGACCACGTGAAAAATCACGAGATGTTATAATAGATATATGTTATGTATTTTTAAAATATTTGCCCTAGAATCATAGCCAATCAAAATCCAAAATGTTTTTTAAATTTTTAATACAATGTACTAATATGTTTTTATTGCCAAATTATTAGACAGATGTCCAGAATTACCTGTGGAATTTACTCCGTTATTAAACTAGTTATCAGATTTACACCTGAAAAACATTAAACAAAAGAAATACATACACATTTAAAATAAAGTTTTAATTTTTGTACCTACCTTATCGCGAGTCGGATATGATTTAAAACCTCAGTTCCAATTTTGGTACCTACCTTATCGCAAGTCGGATATGATTTAAAACCTCATTTAAAATAAAGTTCTAATTTTGGTACCTACCTTATCGCGAGTCGGATATGATTTAAAACCTCAGTTCCAACTTTGAAAATTAAAAGTTAAATTTATTGAAATAGTAACATTAAATTATAGTATTAAGTGTTAAAGTGGGGGTAGAGGCCTGACTACGGACAATTGAAGAGGGAGGAGGAGATAGAAAGGACAGTGAATTGGAACATATTTAATTCTACGTATACATATGTGGGCCGAACTACCGAGCTAAACCTCAACATATGGGAAATGAACGAAGACGCTTGCAGTTGCTTGCAGATCGCATTTCGTTTCGCAAATGTATACGTACCATTAGATAAAAGACTCATTATAAGGGATGTTATCTAAGGTTTGTCATGGCCATGGTCATGGGCTGACATGGGCGCATTTTTGATGTGGAGATAATTTTATTGTAAATGTTTCACTTGGTCGTGCCATGTCTTCCTCGGGATATTCACGACCTATTTAACCATTCACTTCTAAGTCATTCTCCCTACGTCTATTTCTTCGTTCAACACGTAGGTCTCATTTAACAACAAATAATTATTTTATTCATGTCTTTTCCGACTTTTCTATCATTCACTTTATGAAGTATCATAAAATCCACATTGTTACTGTTAAAAAAAACATTATGTAGACTTTAATTCCACCCCGTTTCACATTCCAGTGTAGAGGTAATGCGTAATCTTTTTCGACACTCGAACACTTCTGGAATCAATAAGAACAAACTTTGAAATTTTCAGAGAAAACGTAAGAATGGTTTAGGAAGGCGTACGGGGTAAATACGGAAACATTAATTTTTTGTAAATTATATGCATATTTTAACACATTATATGCATATTTTAACACAATGTGTGCATATTTTAACACACTATACGCATATTTTAACACATTGTATGCAGATTTTAACACATTATATGCATATTTTAATACATTATATGCATAATTTAACATTTATATGCATTTTTTATAGATTGTATGCTTTTCTTAACATATTATGTGCATATTTAAACATATAATATGCAAATTTTTATATATTATATGCATGTCTTAACATATTATATGCATTGTTTAACATATTTTATATATTATATGCATATTTTAACATATTATATGCATATTTTCATTGCTGTGCTGCATTTTATCCTGGGGAAATGCAGTAATATTTGATGATAATGTGAGCTGGTTTGAGGTTTTTGAAAGGGTTACAAGCGCTCAAACATTGCGGAAAAACCACCCTCGTTTAAAATTATATTACACTCGTCCGGTGCATTCACTATAAACTTTCATCGTATTTAATATGTGGAATTATTTAATCCTGTCAAAGGGAATGCTGAGCGAGTAATTTATTTCGGAATGAATTTTGGAATATTTTGGAATTTGTCAAATGTATTTAATCAAATTCCTATAGACACTTTCATAAAAACAAGCACAAAAATAAATGTTTTTTGGTTCCATGATGGCTCCTTAAAATTACAATTCAAGCCACCTTAAAAAGGTGATACAAAGTCATTAAAAGTGATGAAACAAAAACTAGGTTAAATATTTACATATGTAACCTATTTAACCTAATTTTTAACAATTTTTATAGGTGTATTGAATTATCATTTTGATGATTTATCCGGTTACCGATATTAGTCTAAAGGTAAGCAGAAAGGACGGACCGCCAAAAAACTAAGTCTTGGCACACACTCCTTGCCTCATCCACATTCATAGATCGCCTCAAACATACTCTTCTATTATTCTGACTATTGACATGGCCTAAATGGAATCATCGATTAACTTGATCATGCTATTATTCCCCAGGCGTTCCCGACTTCTTCCACTATTCACATTTGCGTCGTATATTATCCTTATAAAGTTTATATAAAAGAACGACAGAGATGACAGTTCGCCGCTTGCTACCGGTGACTTATAATCATGCCCTGTTTAATATTTCAACACTTCTATGGTTATTTCAACAATCCGGTTCCTTCCTAAATTGCCGAAAAAAGAAGCAAGAAGATTTGAAAAATAGAAAAACAAAACATGGGTCTTTTGTTGCATATGCAGTCATCATACATTAAGGTAATATCTTTTATTATTGAGAGAGATCAAGTAGCTTACTGCCCACAGAACATTCAAAGCAAACATCATATCTTTCAATTAAAGCCACAACATTGACAAGGTAAAGACCTCCTTTCCAACTCCTATTTTTCTTTGTAAAAATATTTAATAAGCACATTGACTCAATCGTTAATAGGTCGTATAAAATGATTGGTTTCGTGCTAAGTAAAGTATTCAGTAATCCGCGTACAATCGTAATGTTATATTAGTCAGAAGTAAACTGGAATATGCATCGCCAATTTGTAGTCCACAATATGAACTTTAGATAGATAGTATAGAACGTATCCAAAACAAATTTATAAAATATGTTACCTCCAAATTCAACAATAACTTTGAATGTACATTTGAAACTTTGCAGCAAAGACGAGTAGCTGATTCAATGTTTATACACAAAATTTTAAGCAATAACATCGACTGTACCGAACTTCTGTCATTTATTAATTTTTACATACCTTTGAGATGTACACAATATACAGTGCTATTCCACACGAATAATTATAAAACAAATGCAGCATCTAATTCGCCAATTAACCGAGCTCTTCGTACTCTAAATAATATTTGTCTAAACTCTAACATTGACATTTTTTCAGATTCACTGACCAAATTCAAACGTAGCATCATGTCAATAATTTAAACTCCAATGCGCATAATACAGACACAAACGCACACACAAACACTCACATATACATTTAAAACACACCTATATACTACACACGTCCCCTGGTAATTAAGGAATAAACATACCACATTGCAAGGAAACATATTATAGGTACCCAACGTGAAGTATCTTATTCCTGTAAATTGTTTCATCTCTGTAAATCGTGTACTGTTTGTTTCTATAATATAAAATAAAATAAACACGATTGTTCATTCTCATTTTCTTTTAAAAATTACAATCCTTTCGTCGAGTACCAATCGATACTGTACGCAACACCTCCCTTTCCTAGTACTTGTGATGTTCGAATAAGAACTCTGTTTTCAGTTAATTTTGCTAAGAACGAATACTCTATTATAACATCTCGTGAAATTAGAAAAAAACTGACATTTGCCCTTTTAAAAGCAATCCACAGAAATAAGCAACATTTTCCAAATAAAGCAGTATGTTCTCAAGAAAGGTATTGAGGCATGTTACCTGACATTATTTCACGACAACTTTCCCACTTTTCTCTTACTTCTCGGCAACTTGCTCGCTTTAATCTTATTTCTCGACATCTTGCCAACTTTCTCGGCCAATTTAGGTAACACAGTTAGTCGGGGATACATTGGCCAATTCTAAAAGTTTTCGCTCATTTTCATTCATCATATAAACAAGGCCAAGATTTAATCCTCGACCCAAGAAGGTTCAACTCCCGGAAGGAGGGGTGAGCCATAAACCTGTTGAGTGACATTGCGAAGTTTGGGGATGTTTTTCGAACTTAGCCATTCTCAGATTTTGTGAATTAAATATTTATTCATTGAAGACAATATTAGCTACTGTCAAACGAAAATTTGAAATATCAAAATCTTTCTGGGGCTTTTCTCTACCACTAAAAAAACCGAACTTATCCCCTTAGATAATATTTTATCGAACATCTACTGACTTTTCTACAAGTCTAGTAAGAATATTTCTATTATAATTAAGCCCGAAACACAGGGTTTTCCAATAAGAGGTGTTATTTTGAATAGCCCGCTATTTCGGTAGATGTTACTTTTGACTTTTGAAGCTGTCATTTTTTGACATTTGACAAGTAGAAACTACGCCATTAATAAAAATGGAACAATGCACGCTTCAACAACACATTGAAATTATTAAAATTCACTTGAGTGAATCAAATGCAAATCATCTTGAGTGATTAGTCCCATTTCCACCTCGGTGGCTTCGTGAAAAATCAAAATTGTCGAATCTGGGGCTAGGAAAACCCAAGAGTTATTGTTGAAAAGCCTTTCTATCCTCAACGTATGACTGTTTGTTGCGGTTTATGGTCCGGCGGAGTCATTGGACCTTACTTTTTCGAAAATGAGGCTGGAGCAACAGTTACTGTGAATGGATTGCGCTATAGAGAGATGATTAATGATTTTTTATGCCCGGAATTGGGTGGTATTGATCTGGACAACGTTTACTTTCAACAAGATGGCGCTACGTGCCACACGAGCAACGAAACCATTGATCTTTTACGATTGAATATCAAAATAACACCTCTTATTGGAAAACCCTGTATTATTTTTAAAAGGAGCACTTTTATTTAGAATATTATCTTTGTAAATTTTTAATGTTACATGATAGAAGTACTTTAAATTCTTTAAATAGAATTTCTGATGATTTAAATAGAATTGTTTTCAAAGTTAATTTTTATGCTATATAAAGCGGTTGTGTGTGTTTTGTTATAAGTTCCACCCTATCCTATAATGCCATACTGTATTAGTGATTATCAGAAAGCAAAGTATATCATTCCGAGTAAATTTTTATTTAGACATTGTTTATTTAGACATGACAGATGTTTGTTTGTTTCCTCACTCTGTCTTTGAGTATGTTTATATGTTGGGACCATTTTAAGTATTGGTCTACTGTAATGCCTAGGTATTTTATTTCGGTTTTGCCTTCTTTTACTAAACTCTAGTATTTATTGAATTATTTGTCAGCTAAAAATAAGCCGACGTAGCACAGTGGTATCGTGCACCTGACCGGCAATCAGAAGGTGCGGGTTCGATTCTCGTCGGCGGCATTTATTTTTTCTCGGAAGATTAATTGTGTTTCAGGATAATAATTATTGCTTATAATAATTTGTTAACCTTTGTGGTTAGCATAAAAAAATTGTCTTGAAAACACATAATTTCACCTATAATAAAAAAATCCATATTTTTGGAATAATTCAAAACCTGGCTAATATTGTCATCAATGATAAATATTACGATTTGAGATTGTGCTCATTAGAAATATTTATTTATTTAATTTTTTTCTGGCTACCTAAATGTGTTTATTGAAAGGCAACCTATTACCGAGTTAGACTTTTCTATATTCTAAGAAAATTTAAAAAAGACAGTTATTCTGTCAACTCGATTGAGGTGATTTTTGACGGTTACAATCCTTGGCTATGAATCGGGAGGTCACTTGTTCAAATCTCGTATTATATCAACAATTTTTTATTTAAAATAATATATAATATATTCTCTGGTGAAAGATCACCATTCAGGTAGAAAACGTTGCTTGTATGGTGACCAGATCTAGATATCCAGGTACTTTCCCACCTTCTTCTTCCTCGTCTTTTCCCTCCCTATACCATCTGCCTCACAACATACTCTGATCATGGATGACATGGTCTTACTGGCTCCAGATGATTGGAATCAGTTTGGTAAGTGCTTCATTAGCCCTCAGACACACGGATCGATTTCGTCGCTGCTAATTTTTCGGTTTGTATCTGCTTGTAGATAATCACACGGAGCTACTGAAACTGCGAAGGTGAAATGTCAAAAAAATACATGAAACGAACTAAAAACACCCAAAAACTAGTAGCGGCTAGCGATTTAAAATGTCATACAAGGCGATAGTAACGTCACGTGACTGGCAACGAGGTCACGTGAACGCCTAAATCAGAGGTTCCCAAACTTTTTTGCCCCGTAGACCCCTTGCCGATAACGTCTCATGTGATAGTCATTTCTTTTTTTTCGTAAGAAGATTCCTTTCCATTGCCTGCCCAGCAACCGGGTGGAGGTATAGTTCCTCTGTATTTATATTGTGCTGACAGAAGCGCCAATGTGAGGTTCCAAAAGAAAATGAAGCAGGATAAGCAACGGGAATTTCTTTCTGTAGCTAGAACTGCCCCTTAAGTTCTCTGGTAGTGCTTATTCAGATCAATTCTTCTTATCACCTGATATCCGATTCTTCGACTCTCCATTTCCATAATAAAAATATCCTCAAACTTAGTGTTAAAGTCTGTGTGAAGTACATTTAAGTGTTGAATGAATACCAAAAAGTCATTATCCTGGACGTTTTTCAAAATAATTAGGAAAAATCGCGGCTTTCAATACGCTTCAATATATTGTGACAAGAAAGGGAACGTAGACTCTATTTATATACCTCAATAAACAATTTTACGAAATATAAAATTACAAATATCGAATAACGCAATCTATTATTAGTATTACGTAAACTGTGTTATTTGTTTATAGAAGTCAATATCAGTGATTTTTAAACGAAAATCTGAAACAGAAAAATCAGAAAAGGATACGGTCACATCTAGGACTCGAACCCAGGACCCTTTCCTTGCCGGGGCACCGCTCTACCACTGAGCTAATGGAACCCTATCCCCATCGGTAGAGGGGTTTTCGTATAGAAATCGCTGTCGAAATCTTCAATAATTAAATATTACAATTTGAGGTTTTACTCAATAAAGTTATTCCAAAAAAAATAAATAAAAATATGTGTTATTTGTTTTTGTTAGGTGTATTCTGTCATTTACGGAACTCCTGAATGTTGATGACTTGATGTAAATGGGGATCCGCTTGTATGTACCCCCATTTGAATATCGTGGACCCCAAATTTTTTTCTCGCTGACATGGACCCTAGCAAGCAGATATCGACCCCTGGGTGTCCTTATAGACCACTTTGGGAAACTGTGGCCTAAATCAAGCTTTTATCGCGATCAGAATTCAACTTTTCTAATAAAATCAAGCTATATTTAATTAGTGCTAATTGTGTTGAGTGGCAATCGGCTGACGTAGGAAATGCCTACCTCTTTACACGACCCCGCTGAGAGACGGCCAGGGTTCTATCTTCTATCAATAGAATACGGTCTTTCCACAGCCACTGTGCCCGCATGATGCATACAGGGAGAAAAAATTTCCTGTCAAAAAAGTCATTCAGAATATATCGGGAACACGTGTTCTTTTCCTAATAGATATCATGTCGAAACGCTTCTTAATATAAGTATGTAAGTACCAATATCAATATTTTTGTATGAACACGTGTTTCGCCGTCCTCATGAAACATTTGCATTTGGCTGATTTTTTGTCACGAACTCTTGTAATTCGTTCGTTTTATGCCCACAGTCCCTTTTTAATAGGAAAACGGATAATTTTTTTGTAATAAATTTTTGTAATAAATCAACAGTATTTCGTATTGGTAAGTTTTCTTCGTGTAGGTGGGGCCTTAGCCACTGGAGCGATCACGCGAAATAAATAATTTTGGCTCGATTGCTCGAGATATCCAGACGATAATTTTTTTAATTTTTCGCCAACATTGAAAAAACATATCATAGAATTTTTACATGGAGTCATACAAAATTGTTATGATGCTATATAGCCAATGAGTTAACCTGTATTTTATCGTTTGTTTCATTTTTGCAAGCTTTGAGATCACGAGATAATTTGCAATTTTTTTCAATAAAGCAATCGGAGGCATTTAAATTGGCGCATTTATATTACCAAAAGCAATCCAGTGGTTAAAGTGTCAGCGATGTGTGAATGTGGTGCTGTGCAGCCCACCGAACGTGTGGTCAATGAATGCCTGCTCCATTCATTCCCCGGCGGGATCGATGTAGTCCCCCCCCCCTTCCCCCGCCATATGAAAGAAGAAGAAAATGTGTTTCTCTGTAAATACCTTGTCATACTAAGCAATTTCGCGCTATTATTCAAATAGCAGTGAAAAAATCGCTCTGTTTGTACCGAAACTTTAGCGAGTTATAATGCCTGCAGTAGATTTCTCATCAATAAACATAAATTTTATGGATTTCATACCCGCAATGCGAAGAATGCAAATAGAAATGTTGGAATTGAAAATATCTAATAATCGTAAAACTTTCAACGAGTATATTGGGTCATAACTTCTAGTAATCACTGGCGCAACCCAATGAAAAATCACGTGATATCATATTCATAGAATTTGTGAAACTGTATTTTATAAAAATGTATTCGCCTGTCAAAAAAAAACATTATTGATTTTAGAGACGTTCGGAAATAATTTTGATTTCGATTGATCAACGTTAGTAAGCTGGTTAGGCCAACGTGTGAACGCTGTTGGCAGGCTGGCGACAAGACGACAATACCCTCTGATGTGTGCCTGAAAACTGTCAATAATCGGGTTGGTTGACCAACGTTGGCGGCAACGGCAGTATATGCCTTTACACGTTGGGCCACAATTATTTGGGCAATCGTCTACTGGCAGCATTAGACTTTAAACAGGATCCCAACATATTAGATATGTTATTAAAATGTTGTGATTGGACTAATTCAGATAGGTGTTACATTCTAATTAATTGATTAATGAAATATAACAATAATAAATTTATTACAACCGACCGGTTTCGCTTAAGGTGCAAAATTAAACTTACGAAATAACTAATTTTGTACCTTGATTATGCTTACGTTAGCGAAACCGGTCGGTCGTAATAAATTGAACGAATTCCGCAGTTTCATTTTTTCATTGTTTTATTTCAGATTCTAATTTATCTTATCATTAGATAATCAAAACCTCTGCCATATGTGACCCTAAATGGTTTGCTACATTTGTTGTCTTAGCATGGCTTACCGGGTATAAGGGCTGAGGTTTGTCCAGGTTTTACGAATTGCATAGCGGGCTGGATCGGAGACGCCGGTTTGACCGTTTGCCCTCTGCAGCCGGACTCTCTCGACCCATCGTCTTGCATCGTAGTAAGAGGGATGGATTCATATGTCCGTCACTCCTGGACACACTGACCCCCATATTCCTACTCCTCATATCCTTTTCCTTCACAGTGCTACTTCTTCTTCCTTTTCCCCAAAAAAACCAACCCAGAGCATCCACAAAATGTTTTAAAAAAATGTACATGTGACTGTGTATACTGACGGTTAAATTTTTAAAGACGCTGTCGGAAGGTTCAAGAAATTATGTATTTCTACTTTGCAATAAAACCCAAATACAGGGTTTTCCAATAAGAGCTGTTATTTTGATATCCAATCGTAAAATATCAATGGTTTCGTTGCTTGTGTGGCACGTAGCGCCGTTTTGTTGAAAGTAAATGTTGTCCAAATCAAAACTATCCAATTCCGGCCATAAAAAAATCATTTATCATCTCTCGATAGCGATCCATTCACCGTAACTGTTGCTCCAGCCTCATTTTCGAAAAAGTAAGGTCAAATGACTCTGCCGGACCATAAACTGCACCAAACAGTCACACGTTGAGAATAAAGAGGCTTTTCAACAATAACTCTTGGGTTTTCCGAGCCCCGGATGCGACAATTTTGCTTGTTGACGAAGCCACCGAGGTGGAAATGGGCCTCATCACTCAAGATGATTTGCATTTGATTCACTCATGTGAATTTTAATAATTTCAATGCGTTGTTGAAGCGTGTATCGTTCCATTTTTATTAATGGCGTAGTTTCTACGGCAAAATTGAAAAATAATGAATTTTTAAGTGTTTCAAAAGGTTATTTTAGTCAAAACACTTAAATTAAATTATTGATAACAAAAAAATTCAGATTATTTCTAATGTTTTTCTCAAATTACGTTCGAAACCCTTAGTTTGATAGATGTATATATATATTTTAATTTTTCTGTGGTTAAATTTTAAATTTGATATATAGCTTTATGTTTTCGCTTTCTAACACCGTTTAGTTAATATTTCTAACTATGACAATAAAAGAGACGCAACGATTTCAATAATAATTACAATGGCGTATTATCCAAGGTGGATATTTTCAGTTGCGAACTTACCAAATACAAGAGGCCCATAAAAGAATATTTCTCTGTTGGTTTTTGAATAATGTTATGCCTCTATTGTTTATATTTCTATTATGATTTGATTTATATCTACAACCTCTCTCCATGGCTATAAATGTATTGATAAATGTTTTGTTTTCTAAATTTTTCGTTTTATATAATCTTTTTTTTGTATAAATTTTTGATTTCATATTCCTTTCTTACAAATTTAAATTACTTCTTCCATATTATGCTGTGTTAGTAGAGGTAAAGTCACAAGGAGGAATTCCATATTTGGTTTTATTTTGGCTATATAATACTGATGTACAAACTGAAATAAATTTAAACTGTCGATTTTCCGAAAATTAATAAATAAATAAATAAGGCTACGTGAGCTGTTTTTAAAAGTGAACAAATTGACTCTACGGGTAGCTGTTTGTTTCTAAAAACGAACAAATTAGTCTAAAAGATTAAGAGATTACTGGTAGATGACACTGGTAATAATAAAGCTATCGATAATGCAGGAATTGAGACGCACACTGTAGATAAATATATTTGGTCAAAACCCAGAATCATTCCCATCAGCTGCTAATAAATCAATCAAGGTTTCATATAACTCTAAATACAAGTACGAAGCGATTTATTGACCTCGAAGTTTTTTAATTCAAAATTTGTGAGACAACTTGGAGTTATAGAAGCCCGAGTAAATCTGGCTTCCAAGAAACTGGAAGCCAGATTTACTCCTTTAAAATACCAGATTTACTCGGGCTTCCATAACTTAACCGAGTAAATCTGGCTTTCAAGAAATTGTAAGCCAGATTTACTCCATTAAAATACCAGATTTACTCGGGCTTCTATGATTTGGAGTCATAGAAGCCCGAGTAAATCTGGCTTCCAAGAAACTGGGAGTCTTATAAAGGCCAGAAGATTCTTCAGTAGTAACCACCAGCTGTTAACCCTATACAAATCTCAAGTACGCCCAACAATTGAATTTAGGAGCCATATCTGGGCTGGAACCCCACATTACTTGATAAACCTACTTGATTCTGTGCAAAGGAGGGCAGTCCGTCTGTTAACAGACCTATTGCCGTCTCTAATAAACAGACGCAATGTGGGCATGCTGAATCTGTTCTACAGGTATTTTAAAGGAGCTAGCAGCATTGATCCACGAGCGGAACACCCGTTCACAGTTGATGTTGACTTCATGAGAACGGGCCGCTTCTTCGACTCGTTTTTGAGTCAGACGGTTTTTTTTCCTCTTTCACTTGGAGCGAAACGTCTGCACACAAAATGAAAGAAAAGTGCCGCATGAATTCGATGTTGGGTTTCAGCATTTGGCATACGTCAGTCTCAATACAATTTGCAGTTTTATTCATGCAGGAATACCGAGGTGTATGACTTCGTTCGACGGCATCATTGTAGGAAAGGACATATGAAGGTTCATTTCTATACCATACTGTATGTGCCGTGTGAACGCGGGATGAAATAAAAATAATGATACCCGCTTAAAACAGCTTGTATGTGGAACGAGTTACCGGCATCTGTTTTTCCTCCTTTATATAATCCAGGTCTCTTCAAGACCAGCATTAATAAATCCCTTCCTACAGCCCCTACCTTAAGCCCCCGCATTCCCAATTTCTACCGATTAATAAAAAGTTTTTTGTCAACTCTAAGTTTTTGAGTTCCAAAAAAAAAAGATTTTTGAAGATAATATATATACTTTTTTTATGCATTTTTTATTATAATTATACAGGGTTTTCCAGTAAGAGGTGTTATTTTGATATTCAATCGTAAAAGATCAATGGTTTAGTTGCTTGTGTGGCACGTAGCGCCATTTTGTTGAAAGTCAACGTTGTCCAGATCAATACCATCCGATTCCGGCCATAAAAAATGATTAATCATCTCTCGATAGCGCAATCCATTCACCGTAACTGTCGCTTCAGCCTCATTTTCGAAAAAGTAAAGTCCAATGACTCCGCCGGACCATAAACCGCACAAACAACAGTAGTTGAGGATAGAGAGGCTTTTCAACAATAACTCTTGGGTTTTCCGAGCCCAAGAATTTTAATAATTTCAATGCGTTGTTGAAGCATTTATCGTTCCATTTTTATTAATGGCGTAGTTTCTACTTGTCAAATGTTAAAAAACGATAGCTTAAAAAGTAACATCTGCCGAAATAGCGAGCTATTCAAAATAACACCTCTTATTAGAAAACCCTATATTATGTTATTTAATATGTTATAGACACGAAAAATTCACAGTGTATCTTTAAATG
Organism: Hesperophylax consimilis; assembly: GCF_061612785.1. Classification (NCBI taxonomy): domain Eukaryota; kingdom Metazoa; phylum Arthropoda; class Insecta; order Trichoptera; family Limnephilidae; genus Hesperophylax; species Hesperophylax consimilis. The sequence continues at coordinate 19,653,985 of NC_142854.1, read as the reverse complement.
AAACTAAAGCATTTGACGAGAGATTTTCGCTCTATTTCGAACGAGTCGTGTCACTAATAAATATTATTATGGCATTAGCAAAACCCAGCTTACCTCAAAACACCAGTTTTTGTAGTTAGGCCCCTGTGATCCTAAGCTCCCTTATATGCGAACCGAAACGCGAGCCGAGCCAGGAAAGGAACGCAGCAACTGTAAGCGGAGTTTCGAGCCATTAGCGGTTGTTTCGTTCCTTTCCTTAAATATTTTCAACATTTTCCGCTCCCTATTTCCGTATTTATATTTCTCCCTTTCAAACCATATTTAAACGCTTACTACAGGGCCTTAACAAGCCTTTAAACTGTACAGACAGGGGCAATCTTGTGAGGTGTCACATAAAAATAATTAACAAATTATGTTAGTTCGAATTTCTGACTGCGTGCTGTAGTGCTAACGTTGTAACAAGTACATATAAAAAAATTAAAGCATATTATCTAAATCCACCATTTTATCTATACGATCCGTACAGCCCGGATTCCTAGGTATAAAAATAGCCCAAACGGGAAGTTGTAAACATTGGCCGTGCGTGCGCCTCGCCGTTCAATCCAGGTTACTACCTAATACCTACCTTCGAGGGGCGTCAACTCATTACCGCTGGCTGTCTGCCGGATATGTGACGAGGGTACAATGTTTAGTGACGGGTGGTGACTGCCTAGGTAATATCGATCGGGGTTTTTAGTACAGAGAGTGATTTTTAACAAGTTTTATAAATATTCTTTTTTTATTAGTGGATTATGAAAACAGTTTGAATGTTAAATTAAAGCAGGTGAATGAGTTGGTTTATTTAGAAAGTACGTTAATTAGAGATGGAAAGGCTGATAGATATATTATTTATTTAGAAAGAATGTTTATTAGAGATGGAAAGGCTGGTAGATATATTGTTTATTTAGAAAGTATGTTTATTAGAGATGGAAAGGCTGATAGATATATTGTTTATTTAGAAAGTATGTTTTTTAAAGATGGAAAGGCTGATAGATATATTGTTTATTTAGAAAGTATGTTTATTAGAGATGGAAAGGCTGATAGATATATTGTTTATTTAGAAAGTCTCTTTAATAGAGATGAAAAGGGCTGATAGGTATATTGTTTATTTAGAAAGTATGTATATGAGAGATGGAAAGGCTGATAGATATATTGTTTATTTAGAAAGTATGTATATGAGAGATGGAAAGGCTGGTAGATATATTGTTTATTTAGAAATTATGTATATGAGAGATGAAAAGGCTGATAGATATATATTGTTTATTTAGAAAGTATGTATATAAGAGATGGAAAGGCTGATAGATATATTGTTTATTTAAAAAGTAGGTTTATTATAGATGGAAAGGCTGAAAGATATATTGTTTATTTAGAAAGTATGTTTATTAGAGATGGAAAGGCTGATAGGTATATTGTTTATTTAGAAAGTATGTTTATTAGAGTTGGAAAGGCTGATAAATATATAGAAAAAAAGGTAAATGAAAGAAACTACATTAAAATATTTAAAGATCGTTTGAAAGGAAGATGATAAGTGAATACGAATGATAGAGGGAGCGCGCTAATACTGAAAAAAAACGATTATAATTAATAAGCGTAAGCGAAAACATTTAGTGAGACGTAACTTATTTAAAGCAGAGCAAAAATCTCTCGACATCCGAGTTAAGTAACACTTAAAGAAACGCTGTAATTTTTTCAAACCAAAAACGTTCAATAACAGAACAAGAATTTTTAATAATTTTCTGAACATGCTTTGCGATTTTTTTTTCATTTAATTACATTTTGAATACCGCACAAGAGTTCCAACTACTCCCAACCATCTAGAACCAGTGAGACTATGGCATCCCCAATCGGGGTATGGTGTGAGGCTGGAGGTAACGGGGAGGGGAAGGAGATGGGGAAGAAGATGATGGAGTAGTAACTGGTTATTCAGATCTGGTCACAAAACATAGCTAAAGCCATTTCAAGCAATGTTTCAATTCTGAACGGTGGTCTTACACCAGGGCGATACTGAAAGTAAACTTTATTGTATTTAAATGAATAAATTGTGAAATAACACAAATCAATCTAACAAAGTTTACTTGCGCACGCCGGGATTTGAACCCGCGACTTACGGCTTGCTAGTCGAGAGCCTTACCCCTCGATCACGGAGGCAAAGGAGTGGATAGCAATTATCTTATTTTAAAACTGATTTATTTTTAATTTTTCAAAACAAGCAACAAATTGTGACTTGACATTTTAAATCAATGAAATGAAAATACAGGATTTCCAATAAGAGGTGTTCTTTTGATATTCAATCGTAAAAGATCAATGGTTTCATAGCTTGTGTGGCACGTAGCGCCGTCTTGTTAAAAGTAAACGCTGTTCAGATCAATACCATCCAATTTCGGCCATAAAAAATCATTAATCATCTCTTGATAGCGCAATCCATTCACCGTAACTGTTGCTCCAGCCTCATTTTCGAAAAAGTAAGGTCCAATGACTCCGCCGGACCATAAGCCGCACCAAACAGTAACACGTTGAAGATAAAGAGGCTTTTCAACAATAACTCTTGGGTTTTTCGAGCCCCAGATGCAACAATTTCGCTTGTTGACGAAGCCACCGAGGCGGAAATGGGCCTCATCACTCAAGATGATTTGCATTTGATTCACTCAAGTGAATTTTAATAATTTTAGTGCGTTTTTGAAGCGTGTATCGTTTCATTTTTATTAATGGCGTAGTTTCTACTTGTCAAATGTCAAAAAATGACAGCTTCAAAAGTAACATCTACCGAAATAGCGGGCTATTCAAAATAACACCTCTTATTGGAAAACCCATTACTTGGTTTTTAGTCACTCTATTGAATTATTGACAATAAAGTGACTCAAAACCAACTATTTTAGTTTCATTCGATATATTTTGGTTGGAATACTAAAACAGTAAGCAATATAGTTGCGAAAGATAATTAGAGCTGATCAATTAGTTTGTGTTGTTGGGAAGTATGTTTACACGAGATGGGAATGCTGATGGAGATATCGAAAGAAGATTAAACGCAGGAACACCGTTAACGGAGGACTTAACAGTGTTAAGTTGGCGCTAACAAAACCCAAAGAAACTAAGCTAGCATTCCACAATGGAATCTTGACATCAACCCTGTTTATTTATTTCATTTAAACGCCCATAGGGCTTTTAGATACAACACAATTTTTTTAAATACAATACAAATAAAGAGTTTACATATGTTAACTAAATGACATAATTATACATGACAATTTAAAAAACATAATAAAAAACTGTACAATAAACTGTTCCACATTGAAAATTTCAAATAACATAAATACTTAGGAATAATAATAGACAAAAACCTAAACTGGAAAGATCAAATCAACCAAACCGTCAACAAAATAAGAAAATTTATTTTTGTATTTTTGAAAATTATATATTTTCTCTCATTGGAAATTCTAACATCAGTCTACCACGCTTTAGTACAATCAAATCTGCAATACGCTGTAATCAGCTGGGGAGCTGCATACAAAACAAATTTACTCCCTGTTGAAATTGTACAACGTCTAATTATAAAAATAATATTGAAAAAACCAAGAGATTGTCCAACACACCTGATTTTTGAAGACTTTAAAGTATTAAAATTTAATGTTCTTGTCCAAAAAAACATAATAAATCAAATAATAAAAGAAAATAAAATCACAGCTTTTTAACTGAAAGTCGTACTCGTCAAAAATATATATTTCCAACACAAAAATATAACACCACTTTTGCTCAACATCATTACATATATCTAGGAAAAAAATACTTCAACAGCCTACCCGAAAATATCAGAAAAATAGAAAACGATAAACACCTACTAAAACCAATTAAAAAGAAGTTCATTTTTACATTGAGGTAACATGAAACATAAGAGTTTACGAAACACAGATAACATGGAATTTAAGTAAGTGAAATAAAAATAGTTGATCTGCCAATATCCTCCAAATTAATTGAATAAAAAATATGAAATTGTTGTTCACATTAGCCTATAAACTATGTAACTTTAATTAACAATCTCTATTACGCTAGATTAGGATGAGAATCGACAAAAGGTCTAATAGAAAAATTATTCGATTAAACTGAGTTTAAATTTTGACACTGATTGACAGCGGTAAACATCAATTGAACTATACTTATTACCAAGTCTGTGTAATCTTTGAATAGGCGAGTTTACGAAATAATTGTCAGCAGATTTTGGAACATTATACAGGGCATTTAGTCGAGTGTCCCTTCTAGGTATCGCAACGAAATAACGCTTGTTAAATCTATGGCGTCCAGTTTGCCATTCGATATGCTACATGGCAGTGAGGCACAAGGAACTGGCAGATGAAAGTTTAATAAGTTCCTTGATACCAGAGATGTGCTTTATTTCAAATAAATCCATTTCAAATGGAAATGCAAAATGCAAAATGGGTATTTTCCATTTTGCATTTTAAATGCTTTTATCAATGCATTTTCCATTTGAAATTCTTTTTTGCAACATTCTTCCTACTCTCCACTCATCTTTTTTTCATAAGCCCCAAATATCAGTCAGTCCTCAACCTCGCTATGAAAGATAATTTACATTTGTTAAGTTGCTCCCTGGTAGGAGCCCTGGCAATTGAGTGATACCATTACAAAAAATACTGATTCAAATACTGAACATGGCCATGACGCTGTAATATTAAATGTTAGATAGCAGTTTCTATGTTTTTACGTTGTCAACAGTAGTCCCGCGCAAATTTTTTGTGGTTTCATAATCTGTAGTCGTGGTGTTTTTGGATTTACCATCATGTAATATGTTTGTTCTACATTGATGTCCATTATTAAATGTCAAAATTGTTTAAAAATTCTATAATTATTTTAATTGTTTGACCTGAGAAACCATTTTGCATTTTCAATGCATTTTGAAAATAGGTATTTTGCATTTTGCATTTGAAATGCTTTTCTAAAAACCATTTTGCATTTTGCATTTTCAAATGGAAAAGTTTTGACCCATTTCCATTTTGCATTTCAAATGGTTTTGGGTACCTATTTTGCACATCTCTGCTCTGATACGCAGGAGGCCCCAAAAGAAAATAATTTCACTCAGGACCTATGTCATCTTTTGAGATGCTGTGTGGAAGTCAAAGGGTCTCCCCAAACCAGACTCTCCCGATCTGGCTCCCACGCAGCGTATGGACGCATCCTGAACACACCTCAATCGATGAACCCAACCATCACTGCTAAATCACCAAACGTAGTGAAGCACTTGAGGTGACCTATGGCAGAGATGTTGGTTATCCAATAAATTGTTACCGAAGCGGCGGTATCTGAACTTGCCTCTCAAATTGATGTAGAAATTTAACTCATTTTCATATTCAATAAATATTTTTTTTATTTTTATTTTTTTAATATTTATTTGTAAAGAAGATCTGCCGTGTAATTACTATTATTTTTTTTTATTACGCGTGACAGTTGTTTCGCCTTTCAAAGGCATTATTAAATTGTGTTGAGGCCACATACATACGATATATGTATACATTTCCATTTAGGTACTAATAACGAAAATCTAATTGTTTTTATTTTTATCACCCATGTCCATAATTATTTTCGAATAAATTGTGTGGTATTTTTCTGTCTTTAAATTTGGTACAGTTCCTTATTAGAGAAGATATTGATATTAAATATGTCTGCATTCTACATGCAAATTTATGACTAATAGGCTAAAAATAGGGGTGCAATTTATTGTCAGTCGGTAACGGTGCGCTAAAAAAAATCTTAGCCGAATTAAACGTCAGTTTGCTTTTAGTTTGATGCAATTCAAGTAATTTATTATAAGATATTCGTGCAAAATAGTAAAACGTGTTATATTATATCCCAGGGTAGCAGAGACTGGCGCAGGTAAAGTAAATACTCTACGCGGTACACGAGATCTAGGGATAAATATATTCAGAGTGAAATGAGAGAATTTACTTTGCAACAAGCGCTCCCCCCATTCTTCCCCCGTCTGTCGAGAGGTCCACTCAGCATCCAGGATTGCTTCTGAAGAGTTGGAGGTTTTAACCTCTCGTGTAGTGATTCTCAACGGAAATGATATCGCCCCTCTAGGGCGGAATTGGTTAGATCCAGGGGGCGGTGAAGGCATTGAAGGCAAATGTGGTGGACCAACCATAGCAAGAATCTTGCATATGATCTGTTTATTTTTTGATTATCCCCACACAGGAGGCCCAGAGGAAAATAATTTTCCTCAGGGCCTATGTCAACTTTTGGGATGCTTTGTGGAGGGTCTTTTTAAGGAGAAGAAGTTCTGGGAAGGCAAAACATATAATGATAGGGAAGGAATCTAGGGATCAGTGTTTTCAGGAGGGACGGACATATGAATATATCCTTCTTATTGCGGCGCAAGGCGATGGGTCGAGAAACCAGTTGCAGAGGTCAAAGGGTCTCCCCAAACCAACCTCTTCCAATCTGCAACGCCATGCAGTTGGTGTCCTGGCGTATCCTGAACACACTTCACCCGATGAACCCAGCCACCTCTGCTAAATCACTAATCGTAACGATCCACTTGGGGTGATCTATGGCAGATGTGATGGTTATATATAAATGGTTCCCGGGTTGGCGGTACCTGAACCCGCCTCCCAAATTGAATGGTTTAATTAGTGATCAGGAATTATTCATGGAGATAGTATTTTTGTCACTTTGATAAAACATATTGCGGCGTTTTTTTCATTTATGGAGCCATGCTTTTTTTAATGGAGAGGGAAGGAATTTTTTTCTCGAGCGAATTTTTGTAGTCCTTCTGAGTCATGTTTCTGAGGATATCATGTATTTCGTACCCCTCCATAAATTTCACTGGGACGTTTTCCTTACGCAACAAATTGCGTTCGAAAAAATATATGTACTTGAAAGGTAGGCGGTGAGACAGATAAGGTTAAAAACCTCTGCTCTAGGGTATATTGAACCTTAAAAATGCTTCTATCATTCTAAATATGTTTTTATTCGCTTGGCAAGGAAATATTGCATCTTAATATTATTCTTGCGAGTCGTTTTGTCACCTGCAAATATATTTATTTTATCTGTAAAAAAGTTTATCGCAAAATTTCATGTTAAATGTCGTAATTCCTGGATTTCAAAGTCATCGTACTGTATTTATTTACAAGAAAGCCTCATTTAACTTATTTTTATTGTGAAAAACGCTTATTTAGCTGCAAAATATAACTTTACAATAATATTTTCGAATGTCTTAAATAAATTGTAAAAAAAAATTCTCTGAAATCAAGTATCTATCCTGGGGAACTTACATACCTAGAATAGATATATACGATTTTTATAAATATGTAATAGTAATGACCATTCAATGCTGATTTAGATTCCTGGACATGTTGGCATCGTGGGTAGGTAATGATATTCCGGATTCCTTGGCAAAACAAGCAGCATCCAACCCTATTGTTATCCTCGTAAACCACATTCCGCTATCTGGCATTTGTTTACATCCTTAAAGATAGATCCCACAATGTTTGGTCAAAGTATTGGCACATTGCTAGTCAATCCAAAGTAGCCTGCTATGCCTCAATACAAAGGACTATCCCATAAAAACCGTTGTTCCAAAAAATCACCCATTTCTCCAAAAAAGAAATTAAAACTTATTCGAATGAGGATTTGACATTGTTCCGTTATTTCTCATATTTTTAAAATGCACGTGCTTGACTCCTCAGATTGTACATTCTGTGGTCTAGAAGTTAGAACCTTAGATCACATATTTATTGGTTGTACTTCTCTAAACAAATATCCTCTCTTCTATGAAGCTTTATCTAAAATTGCCTCTCCTCCATTCAACATCTCATCTCTTCTAAGTCTGAATTTGACTCCAATCTTACAAATAATTATGAAATTTGCCAATTTAAACAAAATTAATAAAATAAATTCATCTTCCTCTCTTCATAATTTGAAATGATGACCTGCAGCACTCTTGAAGGGTGATATCTGTAGTTATCGTTTGTGTTCTTAAATATTAATATATTACTATTCAATTTGGTTGGAGCGGTTTATAATATTGCATCAAAAAAATAAACGTAAAAAACACAAGCAGAACGTTTTACAAAAGGAAAGTTCGAGATGTAATTTCAAGCGCGTAACGTAGGCAATTAACTCGGTCTTGGTGTCAAGGTTGCTGATACTGTTCTATCGAGTTCCTTCCTGCTGTCGCTTATATAGGTGAAAAACGTTTTCGAACATTCCAGTTCCTATAGTAAAAAATATTACCAAACAAGCTTCTTGGCAAAGGCCGAAACTTCTAGTATGTTCTATAATGACTAATGACCGTCCGACTCAAGTAGTGGCGTACCACTACAAATCTAAAAAATCATATTATCTGGTAAAACGATATAATTTTCGAAATATCGTAAAATGGTGCTTTTAAGAAGAAATTTTAATTCACACACGACTAATTCGTTTTTAACATGTCGTTTGTAATTTTTATTTAAGCCCATTAAAACTATTTTTTCCATCCTTATTATTTTTAATTTAATATTGCATCATATTCAATAGTAAAAAGATAAAAATTATTTTTAAATAATGGTCATTAAACTCACAAATAGTTGCCAAAGTTGTCTCTAAAATCATGGAACATCGAATTCTTTACTGGCCGATTTACTGGTCTACGAATAATTATTCCGATCACCAATTCAAAAGCTTTGTAGACTTGGTAGTAAGTATAGTTCAATCAATGTTTACCACCACCACTCAGTGTCAATTAAAAATCAGTCTAAATCCTGCTTAAGGCGACGCACTACGTTGTGTAATATTTTAAATTGAGCTGCTATCAATAACAACCCTTACGTAGATGGCGATAAGGTTTAAATTCCCGCAAAACACCATCCGCCTGTTTTGATTTATGCAAGAAAAAAACATGTCCAAAAAGTGCCTTTTATTTTATTTTGTGGATGTTCAGGCATAAGTATTTAATTTTTTTTCGATCATTTTATAAATAACTTAATTTGCCACATTATACAATAAAATCATAACCGAAAATGGGTTCGTAAGTAGGAGATTTTGATCTTTAAAGCAGTTTTCATAGGCCTTTACATTATGTTTTTCTAGGCTTATAAAAAGTTTTATCTAAAAAATATTTGATTATTTCAAAGGCCAAGATGTTTTCTACTCGCAGTATTTGATTAAAGCATCTGAAACATTTCTAGGCGACCAAATTTTCAAACCAAAAACACATGATTTTGCATCACTAAGTATGGCATCGCCTTAACACGCGTCAGTATTTTTCATTAGTATACTTATAGCGTTTGTCATTATTTGTATGTCATTACACGATATCAGTATACTTACGTCAGTATTTTCAGTAATGCTGCAAGAATACTGACATTATTGTAATGGATCCGATGAAAAGCCTGTGCTGCTATTATTTTGACGCTCAGTACAAAGTACCAAGTGAAACGTAAACGATGTGTGAAGTATTGGCTTCTCAAAAAAGAAAAATTCTAACTTTTGAATTTAATGGATAAAATTTTGCTGTCGCATTGAGAATTTCAAGAAATTGTTAAAAAACATTCCATATATTTTGAAACAAAATACAGCCACGAGAGATTCGATCATGCCAAAAGAAAAATTGCTTTAGCTCTACGTTTTTATGCAATAGGCAGAAGCTTCGAGGATTTGAAGTATTCGGCGATTCTGTTTCTATCAGCAATGAACCAAACAATATGGATCACAGCAAATTGAGTGCATAAATACTCTTATGACGCTAGCATGTTTTGCTTACGCAGCGGAGGTGACACCAATGTCCACAGTATCTGGTGGTGTTGGAGCACTACGCTTTGCAGACAAGGCTGCAACATCTTCCATGGCGTACAAGAAATACTGACGTGCTGATGCAGCTAGTGCACACACGCGTCAATACGCGCATTAGTATCCCCACCACTTCTACCCCACACCCCAATACTGATCACGACGGATCTCGGCGTGCGCGTGTAAATTTTATTTGATTTACTTATTTTATATCATTAATTACTTATTTAAAAGAATATATAATACATATTTTCAAAACGTTCCATAGCTGTAGATACTCTCAGCATCGACCCGGTGTAAGACCATCATTTAGAAATAAAACGTCGCTTGAAATGGCTTTGACCAAATTTAATGACCACAATGATCTAAACTCTCTGGTTAATGTATATTGTCTAGGAAATCGTCTTCTTCTGAATGCAGATAAATGTAGCGTCATCTCCCTTTCTCGAAAGAAAAACACAATATTATATCCATACTTAATTAAGAACAATATTTTAAACAGGGTAAATGTAATAAGAGATCTTGGAGTTCTATTAGACAGTAAGCTTATTTTTCAATCTAACGTCGAGCATATCACGTCGAAGGCTTTGAAAATGTTGGGATTTATACTTAGAGTAAGTTCAGTTTTCAAAAATCCACAAACTTTTAAGATTATTTAAATATCTTACGTCAGAAGCCACATGGAGTACGCTTCAACAGTGTGGAACCCTCATTGTTCTACTTATACAGCACATCTAGAAAGAGTTCAGAAAAAGTTTATCAAATATGTCTCTTATCGTGTGCGAAATGATGAATACTATGTCCCTATAAACCTTAAATCTTTTGAACAACGCCGTGATATCAGAGACCTATTAATGCTCTATAAGATACTTCATAACCATATTGATAGCCCATACTTACTACAAAATATTCATTACAAATGTCCAATGTACTCGATCTCTGGACACGTTTTATATTCCTAAAAGCAATACAAATTACCTTGAAAATGTATTTATAAGAAGAAGCTGTAGCACATTAAATAGATTATGCCCAAACATCGATGTGTTTAACACGAACCTAGATAAATTCACAGCATCCGTAAAAAAGTGATACTGCATCTTATTTAATCAAAAAACTTAATATTTCATTGATTTTTTTTAATATTTCAATTGATTAATACATTTTTGATAATTGATGTACTTTATCAGAATTGTTTCTATTAGGTATGTTGTTATGTATTTTTCTGTTATGGTTTGTTTTGTCGTTATTTTATTGCTCAATGACATAACTACTCTGATCACTGTCATATATGCATGTATAAAGACTGTTTATAACGCTAATAAATAAAATAAAATAAAATTAGAATAGCTAGGTACTTCCCTACCTTCCTCTTCCCAATTTCTGTCCTATCCCCACTATCATCAGCCTCACAAAACACCCCGATCGGGGATGTCATAGTCTCACGGGTTCCAGACGTTTGGGAGCAGTTGGGACTGCTGTTAGGCTTCACATAATAAAAATATAAAAACTTAAAGAAAATCTACAGCGATTTAAATGAGAAGAAAGTTTTAAGTCAAAATTTGATTACTAAACTCCAGCGAAAATTTTGCAAACCACCGGCAGAATCCTTTAAATATTTCGTGGAAAACAGATTACACTGAAGCCTGTTACCAGCTAAATAAGATTTATTGTAAATCTTTGCCGATTCCGCGAAGAGAGCAACAGTTTTAGAAATGTTTAGTGGTCTCAAGTTTTTTTTTATTTATCTTGAAAAGGAGAATTCTGATTTATGAGAATCCCCTAAAATAAACCCAGAATCATAATGACGTAAGTGAAGCAGACGTGCACAAAAATATGAGACGCACTGCTTTGGTGTATTGCAGAGACCTGCGGTTTCATTTGCCCCATCAAATCTCAAAAATAAATTGGGAATCTTAACGACATAAGTAATGAAGTCGTTCACAAACAATATTTGACGAGCGGCCCAGCGTAATGGATGTGCCTACGGTTGACTTTGCCTTAACAGGCCCAGAAAATCGATCTTTCGTAGCGTTTTTATTAATTAACATTCTGATGAACGTATTACTAAAATCTCAAATGTTTCTAGAGGGATACCTCGAGAAGTTACTAATGCTTCGCCTAGAAAACAAAATCTAATAGTTTACTGCTAATTTTATAGTTAAAAAGCGTTTTATAAAATTATCAAATCGTTTTATATGAAATGATTTAACGGTACGGTCCTGTATTTATTAATCTTAAATATAAATAATTTACATCCGTTTTTTCCGTGCTTACGATGCCCTCTAGAAACATTTGAGATTTTAGTAATATGTTCATTTCTCGTATTACGTTCATTTCGCACCCGTATTTTACACGCACATTTTGTAATAAACAGACAAAATAAAAATTTATCTACAATAGTACAAAGTTAATGAAACATATGAATAAGAAACAAAAAAAATCTGTTATGCAGTTTTATATTTCAATAGAGGCATATTAAAAACATCAGCTAACATAGAATAATAGTTACCAATGGTGTGTCATCTATTTATGACATAATTTTAGCCCGAAACCGTAGTTTAATTGTGACAATAATACATACTAGAGGGAAACTTGATTGGAAGGTAGGAACATAAAGTAAATCAGCATTAATGTATCAGGGAAATTCAAATAATGATTTAATATGACATATTCATTTAGTAAAATAATAATTATCTTGACTTAATGCAATTTTAATTATCCTACTATTGTAGTAACTATGCTTGCAGATTACCCAATCTGAAAGCAAAAGGCGATGCACTACGTCGTGTAGTATTTTAAATTGAGCCGCTATCAATAATAACCCTTACGTAGATGGCGATAAGGTTTAAATTTTCGCTTAACACCATCCGGCTGTTTTGATTTATGCAAGAAAAAAACATGGCCAAAAAGTGCCTTTTATTTTATTTTGTGGATTTTCAGGCATACATATTAAAATGTTTTCCAATCATTTTATAAATAACTTAATTTTCCACATTATACAATAAAATCATAACCGAAAATGGGTTCGTAAGTAGGAGATTTTGAACTTTAAAGCAGTTTTCATAGGTCTTTACATTATTTTTTTCTGGGCTTATAAAAAGACTTATCTAAAAAATACTTGACGATTTCAAAGGCCAAGATGTATTCTACTCGCAGTATTTAATTAAAGCATCTGAAACATTTCTAGGCGACCAAATTTTCAAACCAAAAACACATGATTTTGCATTACTACGTATGGCATCGCCTTAATCAGAAAGCTTTGCACAAGGCAGAAATGCAACAATAAGACAATGCATTTTAATATTTACTTGTTGACGTGTATCCGGCATTGCTCTGTGATTTATAAATGATTTAGGGTAATGTTTTGAGGTTGTGAGGTATTTTAAAGATATAAAATTCCGTACTACATTATTTTGATGTATCTCATAAGGTTTAGCCAGCTTTAGCAATGTAAGCACCCGAAAATATTTTTTTTTACTACTTGATTACAAAACATCGAATTTTCTCTACTTTCTATAAACACAACATGCATGTATTATATATGTAAACCTTTAGGAAGAAATTTTCTAAATGACAGTGAAAATCTAGTAAAATCCGTTGCGCAGTTTAGAAGAACTAAGCGAACAAGCAGTTTTAAACTCTTTACAGATTGTTGGGAAGTAAGAGCTTCATAGATGCACGCACAAATGGCAGTGCATAGAGCTTGCGTGGAAGTCCGCAAGATGGAGCCAGTGGCCAGTAGTCGCCAGGACCAGTGGGAAGGCTCTCAGAGAAACTTACCGTTTCAGATTCCAACTAGCCAGATTCTAGTTAGGTCGACTACCGAGTCTCCGTTATAATACGCGGAGTATTCATTAAATCCCTGATTAATCTCAAAGAACATTTTTATCATAAACTCCTTCCACGACGAGTTGGAGACCTGTTTGTACGAACACAACAGAGATAGAGGTACATTAGCGATAGGTTATGACACATATTTATGGGCGGGACTCACAGTTGGTGTTCAATATTTTCGCACGACCCAATTGAACGACGGCTCAATTGAATGATGGCTCAACTGAACGACGACAACTGAACGACGACTCAATTGATATAATAATAAACCTTTTATTCTGAACTTCTGTTAGGTATATTAGTATTAGAAATGTTTTGTTTATTATAATATATCCCGAAGCTCACTTTGCCTCTTGGCATAGGCCTCCTCTAACAATTTCCATTGGGACCTGTCACGCGCTACTCTTCTCCATTGATGTCCAGCCGTGAGTTTTAGGTCGTCTTCCCATCTCATGTGTTGACGTCCTCTACTTCTCTTGCCATCTCTGGGATACCAGTCAGTGACATTTTTACACCATTTCTCTTGTGGGTCTCGGATCATATGACCTGTCCATCTCCATTTTTGTTGGACTATTTGGGTAACTATATCGGCAACATTAGTTATCTCCCTTATTTTGCTACATCTCACTCTGTCCTGTTTTCTTATTCCTGTCAAACTTCTCTCCATGGCTCTCTGGCAGCGTTCCAACTTTTCTCTGTTGCGTTTGATGAGTGCTCAAGTTTCGCATCCATAGGTGATGACTGGTACTATACACGTGTTGTATAATTGAACACAATTGAACGACGGCTCAATTGAACGATGGCTCAACTGAACGACGGCTCAACTGAACGATGGCTCAATTGAACTGCAGACCTAAGCTCAGAACGTATGAGCAACGAGCATACTGTGGTCACCCGATACGGCTCCTAATTTGAAATACCTCACGAGAAGCTGTGAAGATTTTAGCTTCCGAAAACAAATTTGTTGGGTAGCAAAATAATGTCTATTTTAAAAGATTCAACTACAGAAGCTAAAAGCCTTGCAGCTTTTCATGTGTTATTTCTTTTACGTTAAAGCTCTCGACTAGTAAGTCGAAACTCCGCAAGTAAATTTTACTTGTTTAATTTGTGTGATTTCACAATATAGCATACTTGCGGCACGTTTCAAAGTGGAATTTACTCTCAGTATTGCCCTGGTGTAAGATCACCATTCAGAATTGAAAAGTTGCTTGAAATGGATTTAACCGTGTTTGATGAGCAGATCTGATATCACCCTACTTTTCTCTTCCCCTCCCCTTCCCCTCCTTCATCTCCCCGCAATCATCAGCCTTACAAAATATCCCAATTGGGGATGCCATGGTCTCACTAGCTCCAGACGGTTGGGAGCAGTTGGGACTCTTGTGCTATATTCATTACGGTTTCGGTCGGGCGTCTTAAAAATTTGTCTGCTACTAATACCGCGATATTACTGCTGGAGTACGCAGTACGCATGCATGTGATTATGAGTAACGTTTTCTACTAACCTGTTCTTATTCCTCCGTATTATATATTATGTGTAACGGAGGTAAGAGGGGACTGCGGACGGGTGTTCCAAGCCCTTTCGAATCATATTTAACTACATTGGTAAGCACAAACACATTCAAAGGTGCACTCTTTAAAATTATTTGGCTTAACCTATATTTTGTATATTTATTTAGAAAATGCATTTGAGAGGTTTAACCCTAGGAATGCTGCCATCTCGCGACTAGCCAACCTAATTATTGGTATGCCGGCTGAAATTATTTTCGTAATAACTGACTTGTTTTTTGCAAACATATGTTTTTTAAAATTTTATTTTTTTACCGGATAATTTGTCAATATATTTATTAAAAAAAATACATATTTATTCATTGTAGTTTCCCCGGGATAGCTAGTTATATTCAGAGAAATTTTTTTTCCCTGATATCATAATAAAATATAGTATAAAAAAAATTTCGTTAGTTTTGTTTTATTTTTCAGCTCATTTTTAGTGTGCCTTATATCACAACGATTGTAGGTAATAGGCATAAAAATCGCTTGGCAAACTGAATTTAGAAACGCTCGATTTTAGCGTAAAAGTTATTTTTTTATTATTTATTTTGTGAATAATTTCTTAGAACGAAAAAAAATTAAGCAAGGGAAATTGTCACAGATAATCTTTACCATAACTTTTGTATTTTATAAAGTTGTTTCTAAAAATTTTTCATAGATTCAAATGAAAAAAATACATTTTTAGTAGCTAACGCTTTTATTTTTTATAAAGTCACTAACAATTCAAATTTAAATATTTAAATTTATAATAATGTCTAGCCATTTAATAAATAAATATTCGAAATTTTCATATTTTAAATTCATATGTCATATGTCATATATTCTTGTCTAGTAATGTGTAATTTCTATCACCTAAGAAATTCTAAAAATATAGTACTATAGGATTCATATGTCTTATACTGATTTATACATGTGGAAATTCTAACTATACAATTGTAAATGTTCTCCAAAATGTCTTGGAAAGAATCTCAGACTTGTGATGTCCCGAAAGAAACCATTCATCTGTTCTGAATGCAATTACTAATGTTATCCAAATTGACCCTGGTAATAAATTACATCTTTGCAATTCTTTCAAGGATAAAAAAACCATCCTGTCACTTCGAATGCAATCAACAATGTTCTCAAAGTTTGTTTTGACAGCATCGCCATTCCATTGTAAGAATATTATGTAATAAATACACAATTTGGCTGTCCTGAAATGGGAATCCTTCCCAGTTGGACAAACAAAGGTTCACTTTGTTTTGTATTGCTTGTAATTTATATATATATATATATATAAATATATATAAAAATTACAAGCAATACAAAACAAAATGAACCTTTGTTTGTCCAACTGGGAAGGATTCCCATTTCAGGACAGCCAAATTGTGTATTTATTACATAATATTCTTACAATGGAATGGCGATGCTGTCAAAACAAACTTTGAGAACATTGTTGATTGCATTCGAAGTGACAGGATGGTTTTTTTATCCTTGAAAGAATTGCAAAGATGTAATTTATTACCAGGGTCAATTTGGATATATATATAGGTCCCACAACATTTATTGCGTCCGTGCGTAAATCCGTCTTTGGGCGTCCAGCACTTCTAGTTCTTTTTTTTAGATTGTTTTTGTGAATATTGCACTATGTTTTACTCACGATAATCGCTAATATCATATTTTTTTAATATTCATAATAATGCAGGTTTTGATGTTTATTACACTTTCATACATTTCTAGCGTCACGTACATACTCACGTCCGGGTGTATATTTTTTGTATATTAAAGGTTCCTTTTAATATAGGTTTCACGTCCGTTCACTCTAATTTATTTGTTACGTCTGCCGTATATTGCTGGCTATTCTAATAAAGGTTTCACGTCCATACTGAATAATATATTCTTGCGTCCGAGTGTATATTATTTGTTTGTTACATGGCGTTTTGAAGGTCGATTTAATTTTTACGTCTTCCGTATATAAGGCCCTTAAGACTCTTGGATTTGTTTTGAGAGTTTCAAAAGGTAAATTTAGGCCGTTGTTATGCCCCTTATATTATTAAACCCCTTAGGATTACATTACTTATTCTGATATGGGAGATATATTTCACCTTAAAAATAATCAATATAAATATTTTTTATTTTAATTTATTACAATTTTTCCAAAATTTTAGCTTCATCTATAGTTACTAATTTCATATGTTTACACTAGATTTCATATTTCATACAAATTAATTACACTCAATTGGTCACCATGAAACAGGCAGCCGCCTAGTATGGTGATTCATTATATCTGCTTTATGTAAATTTCATAATAATGTAACATGTATTAAATAAATAAAATAAAAATAAAAAAAATTCTTTTATATATCGAGACAAATAGACATCTATAATTTTTGCAATCTTTTCTTTATTTTGAATATCTACCTATGTGAGACTTCTTATCATTTTTACCAATGTGTCTTATTTTATTATACGCTTTTGTTGTAACATTTTATTTTTTTTCATTCTATTTTGTTTTCTCTATTGTTTCAATTTTGAAGAATTTATAATAACTGCGATACTCAACTATTAAACTAGAATGTAAACGTCTATTAGGTGTAATAAATAAATTAACAAATAAATAAACAACACAAAATATTTCTTACTTTTCTAGTGAAGTTTTCACGTTCATAGTGAATTAATTAATTAATTACAGCATCTGTGGTTGAGAGATAAGACTCTCGACTCGCAATCCGAAGCCCGTAATCTGACGGTCAAACCCGGCGTGCGCAAATAAATTTTTATTTGTTTGTGTTATTTCACAATTAATACATTAAACATAATATAAAGTGTGTTTGCAGCACGTTCCAGAGTGAAATATACTCTCAGTATCGCCCTGGTGTGTGACCACCATTCCGAATGGAAACGTTATTTCCAAGCTTTTGCCGTGTTTGGTGACCAGATATAAATAGCCAGGTACTTTTCTACATTTCTCTTCCTCATCTTCTTCCCCTCCCCAATACCTTCACCCTAGTACTCAGATTGGGGATGCCACAGTCTCGCTGTTCCAGACGGGAGCGGTTGAGACTCTTGTGCGGTATATAAAAATATATTTATCTATATTTATGTTTTATTTTTTTGACATCCAGAAACACACCAGACCTGACAACAAACTGTCTATTGATAGTGAGAAGTTTGAATGAATATCTTGTTGCACCTTGTATACAAACGTACCTACTGGGCGCAGGCGTGCGACAATTTTTTTTACAACGATATCCTTAGTAAAAATGTATCATTTCATAACGCGACAGTTCGCTCTATTGCAGAGGGCGGTTGGACATTTTTAGGTCGGGATATCAATTTACCGTCCACTGTAAACCATCTTACAAAAATGTCCACCCGCGCAAGGCGCTTTTTAGTTCTGAGTGCTAAGTGGCAACGTTGTAAATGAACTGAATGTTGCCAAATCTGGCGTTTTGCTTCACCAAGGACTCAAACAATACATAAAAATGTACAAATTCGCCAACGGCCATGGGGACGCAATACTATCGACGAAATGCGTGGACGCAGCACGGCCGTCGTTATGTATACAAAATAATATCTACTCGTGATTGGTCACGAGGATACAATATCATCGACGCAGAACTTCTGTCGTTACGTATTCAATATAATAATATCTGTTTTTATATTTAACTTAATTAGTTCAACCTCAAATTGCAATATTTTAATTAATGAGTTAAACATATTAATACCATTAAGTTCAAAATAAAAATATATTTTTTTATTTTTATTTCTTAACATCTTTAGTATTACAATATTTACAACATAATATTAAATAATATTTAAATCACTTTTCTGATAAGTAAGATGCTTGTGCTTAGGAGAGGACAACAATATATTTTTACATATTTATATTGCAAATATTATTACAAAAACTATTAATAGCCTTACAAGAAAATACAATAAAAGTAATAAAAACAGGTTAGTTATAAATAATACCAAGGAATGATAAGCAGAAACATAATATGTGGAGTTTATTAAGCAGAATTGATTTGAAAGTACCTACACGGCACACACGCTCATGTAATCTAGTAAAATAAAAATGCTTGTCTTAGAAGAATATGTTCAACATATGTATAATAACATTCTCTCTGATTCTATCTTCAATGTAACCAAAATAAATATAAAAACTATATTAAAAATGTATTAAACGTGTACCAAACTGCATAAAATGTTATTATATTATGTAATGACATATATTATGTAGTATTACGTTATAATAATCTTCTGTTTTAATAATCTCCTGTTATAATAATCTCCAGTTAAAATAATCTCATGTTATAATAATCTCCCTCTTGAATAACGTTATATTTTTTACAAAATGAAACAATACTATTTTTAAACCACTTTATATTTATTTTATACAATATTTGGGTTCAATCCAAACCGGTCGACGAAATATAAATTAAAATAAAGTGGTTTAAAACAAAGTATTTGTTTCATTTTGTATAATGTCAAGCCACTTAGTGTTTGCTTTCTTCGATAAATTTAATATTTTTTAGTTCTTGTAAGTATAGTTTTTAAATTTTTACATACATAATAGAATAGAATATTGCGGAAATCTGCAATTGGTTTCTCAGTTAGGTAAATTACACGTGTATAAATGAACCACATTGTAAACTGTTGATTTCCCTGAAATAAAATAAATAAATAAATAATTTAAAACAATAAGAAAATTTATTAGGTGGTATTAGAGAATTTTAAATTGTTTTTTTTTTGTAACTGTCATAATTTTCCTCAGATATATCCAGGAGTAATTTATTGAATAATTTTATACCGTTAAATAAATAATGATGTTTTGCTGTTGTAGTTCGAACAAGTGGTACGGTTAGTCCTCCAATATAAATAATTATTTAGCTTAAAATTAATTATGGAATATTATTTTTATCAAATAAATCTTTATGTAATTGAAGTTCTTAATGTACGAGTATTTTTGTCATAAATTTTTGTGAGAAGGGGAACCGGGAAACCTTGGAAAACATTTATTGTTGGATAGTTATATGGCTTTTTTAAATATGATTTTTATTAATATTTTTTGAATTGTCACAAGTGGACGTAGGTATGATTTATACGCACCCCCCCCCCCCGCAAACCACGATTTCATATTGTAGTAGTGTAGAATGTGCAAGTGCAAAATAAATACCTTTAAGTATTTTTAATGATACAGTATTTCTAAGTCTAAAAAACACAAAGATGAGTTTTCTCATTCTGTCTACTGTGGAGTTTATTTGACTTTTCCATTTGATGTTATTATCGATAATTATTCCAAGATGTTCACAGCCTTAGCACCCTGATCAAGTTTCTGAAAGAATCGCTTGGGTACCTACTGGACTATAAGGGTATAATAGAGCTATGTATTCGATACATGCGATTATATTAATTAGCTAATTATTTAGATTCATTAATTGACAAACAGTTTGCGTTACATATTGGTATTTCGTTAACATTGATATCAGTAAATTTTTCTTTAGCATAGATTACAATTCCACTACTTTTATTTTTGTGATAATTTGTGACATATTGTTTGTAGTTTGGAATACTTGGTATATTTTTATGTATTGCATGCGAGTGTGCCTCGGATAGTATTAAAAAATCTGGTTGTGGACATAATGTTAAATACATAGGTATACCAGAAGTTCGTCCATGTTTCAAATTATACTCCTTATGTTTAAGTGCAAGATTGTTAGTAGATTTATTATATTGTTCTAGATTTTAGTGCATTCGCTGTATGTTTCACATACGTATTCTTCTATATTTTGATTTTTTGTTGATTTCATTTAAGTTAAAGTTTTCATTGCATTTATGAAGGTGTGATAAAATATATAGTTATAATTCTATAAATATATTAATAATAATCTTCACAATTTGTGTTACGATATTCTTGCTAGATTTCAATTCATATCTTGAGGTTTTTATTTTATTCTATAAGATTTATTTTATATTCAGATAATATTCGGGAACTTATAAATTGTTTGTTTAATTGACAACAATATTTAATTTAAAATAAAACAATAACTTTGTAAACACCACTTTTATTTTTTATACTTTGTGCCGACCAGGTTTCGCTCACAAAAAAAACGCTTTTTCTTTTAAAAAAAAACAACAACGGACGCAATACTACCAACGTAATGCGTAAACGCATCACGATCGTCGTTATGCATTAAAAACTACGCAGGATGCTTCTTAGTTCTTAGTGTCAAGCGGCATCGTTGTAAAATCGTCGTTATGCATTAAAAACCACGCAAGACGATTCTTAGTTCTGAGTATCAAGCGGCATCGTTGTAAATTAACCAAATGTTGCCAAATCTGATGATTTACTCAACCAAACGCTCTAATAATATTTAACAATGTACTCCGAATGGCCACGAGGACGCAGTACTATCGACGTAATGCGTAGACGCAGCAAGACCGTCGTTATGTATTCATAATAATATTTCAACGTGATCGGCCAGGGGGACGCAATACTATCAAAGTAATGCGTGGATGCAGCATAACCGTCGTTGTATATTCAAAATAATATCTACTCGTGATCGTTCACTGGGACGCAATACTATCGACGTGATGCATGGAAGCATCATGATTGTCATTATGAGTTAAAAATAGTATATTCTCATGAGCGGCTACGGGGACGCAGTACTATCGACGTAATGCGTGGACGCAGCACGACCGTCGTTATGTATATAAAATAATATCTACTCGTAATCGGTCTTGAGGACGCAATACTAACGATGTAATGCGTAGACGCAGCATGATCGTCGTTATGTATCGAAAATTATATTACTTCGTGGACGCGGCAAGATCGTAGAAATGAATAAAAACATACACTGCTCGATATATACATCGTGTAGCGAACCTGTCGGCAAAATGTCAAACGTTCAATATTCGTTTCCAGACATTCTGAGACATTTTTTGCTTCCACAAAAATTTTTGCCATACGATTCTACATGGGGTAAGCATCGTTCTGGCCAATTTTGAGGTCAAAACATTGTAGCGTCCGTATATCGGACGCTGTAAGTCGGTGGACGCTGCAATGCTATGGAATTTTTAGGGGTCGGACGCAACAAATGTAGCAGGATATATATATATATATATATATATATATACAGGGTGTCCGAAAACTCGTAGTACAAGCGGGAAACTGGTGAATCTACATCACATTTGGAGTCGATTTTGTAGTATATTTTTTTTTATTTGAGCTTTCGTTATCGAGTAAATCGAGTTTGAAGTTGATTTTTTTTTTTTTTTTTTTAATCAAATTCTTATAAATTATTACTGAAGATCAAAGTACCCAACTAATTAAAACTATTTGAAAGTAAAACAAATGAAGAAACTCGGATTTGAAGCATTATTTTGAAATCACCCTTCATTTAACCCGGTGTAATCATAAAATATTTCTGCTCTGCAGGGTTAAAACATCTGTTATTCAAACCTAAACAACAGAAAAAACTTTAACCCTAAAATAGCCGAAAAATATTTTTTTTTGTTTTTTTTTTTTTTTGAAAATGCTCAAATCAAAAAACTTTATGTTTTTTTGGGTTCCCCATGTGGTGTAGATTCTCCAGTTTCCCGCTTGTACTACGAGTTTTCGGACACCGTGTATATATATATACATATATATAAAATAAATAATTTCATAAAAATTCTACTCAAGGGAAACCATAGAAAGAGCTTCCATTCATTCATATGACATCCATAATGTAAACACATTCGTAGTAAAGATTAATCTTAAATAGTGATTTCACTGATATCCTCGCCTTATGAGTTCTACACAATAAAACATGAATAATGAGGCTTTCCTAAAAATAAATACAGTAATATGACTTTTTTATAATCGGATTTATGACCTTTGATGTGGAATTTCGCTGACGCTTTTTTTCTCAGAAAAAATAAATATGTTTGCGATTGATAAAATTACACTGTGGAATAATATTATCTCCTTGCTAAGCGAATAAAATATATTTTAGTATGGTTGGAGTATTTTTTACAGTTAAAAATACCATAAAATCGAGACGAGTGCGGTGAGCTGCTGCAAATCTACGGTGGATTCGGGGGCATATGAGGGTTACAAACGTCTGAAATCCACGGTGGATTTCTCGGCACACTAGGGGTTAATATAGAATCAGAAAACAACGCTAGCTGAAAATTGGCTTGTTCTACGGACCATGTTTTAAATTTTTTTAATTATTTAGTTATTTATTTATTTCACGCCTATTAAAGCTTTTACATATATAAATATAAAAAATATTTACGAAATTATACACGAAAATAGTGAGGGAAACGACTATTTAAAACAATTGCAGAAAAATAAATATAAAGTCAAAATATCACTGAACTTGATCTACACAGCATGCAGGCACAAAACATAAAAAATCCTAAATATTTTTTTCTGTTTCAGTTGACAAAATTATTATGTGTTAGTCAAATTAAATACCTTCATTAAAATATTCCACTACTTGATGAAAAAACTTCAATA
The DNA here is from genome assembly GCF_061612785.1 of Hesperophylax consimilis. Classification (NCBI taxonomy): domain Eukaryota; kingdom Metazoa; phylum Arthropoda; class Insecta; order Trichoptera; family Limnephilidae; genus Hesperophylax; species Hesperophylax consimilis. The sequence goes on along the minus strand of NC_142854.1, from coordinate 19,630,320 downwards.
GGGTATGCTTATATATTGAAATTGATGTACTAAATATATCAACAACATCGTAGTATTTGATTCCTAGCTGTTGAATCCGTCGCATAGGAGTGTGATATTGGGACGTTGATATAGAATTGCTACAATAATATAGTAGGTACTGTCTTGTAACCGACCTGCTTGGAGTACGAAAAATAATAAATCAGGGGTATCAAACATTGAATTTATGATTTTATACAAACAGGTTAAATCGGAAATAATTCTACGATCAGATAATTTTTATGAGATATTTTGATGAAAATAATGATATCACAAAAAAAAACATATTTTTTTGAGACGACACATTGCGCTTAAACAAAGTTGGAATCATAACGACGTAAGTGAAGAAGCCTTGTACAAAAATATACGGTGCGCGACTCTAGTTTATTGAACGGACCTACAGTTGAATTTGCACTAGCAGACCTAGAAAATAACATTTCCGTGTGGTTTATTTTAATTAATTCTGATAAACGTGCTATTAAATCACAAATTTTTCTAAATACATACCCTGGGAAGATACTAATGCATTGCCTAGAAAAATTAAATCTGCTGCTTTCCACCGTTTTTATAGTAGAAAAACATTTTATAAATGTTTCAATCCGCTTTACATAATTTTATTTAATGGCAAGAAATCGGTCTGAAAAACAATTAAATATAATTGCAAATTCGTCGAAATTAATTTTATTTTTATTTTATTTATAAAATACATGATTATACATTAAAACATTTATTTGTATATGATACATTTCATCACTATACTAGGCGACTGCCTGTTTAATGGTGACTAAAGGAATATAGTTATGTGAGGTCTAGTGTGAACATATGACCCAAATATATAAACGAAAATAGGAAAGTTTACAGTAGAAAATTTAAAAATGAAATAGAAAACAAAAAACGAAAATAAAAAAGAATAAAGAAGAATAAGACATGCTTTTATGCGGGATTGGATAATATACATACACAACACTTTTTTCTAGTTGTGTACATGTGCATGCCTCCATAAGCGCTTAAATATACGTATACAAACACACAAATATTCATATACATAGATGCATACATATTCATACGCATATATAAGAACACACCTAAATACACATACAGACATATACTTACATATATGTGTAGTGGTACGCCACTACTTGACTCGAACGTTATTCTAGAAGTTTCCAAACAAGCTTCTTGGATTTTCTTTTATTTTTTTAATATTTGTTTCTGTAGCAACTGGAATGTTCGAGAATGTTTTATTTTCCACCTAGATAAGCGACAACGTGAACGAAATGGACAGTACAGTACCAGCAACCGCGACATCGAGATCGAATTACTTTGCATACGTGACGCGCTTCGGAACATTCTCGAACCTTTCTTTCGTAAATCATTTTTTTGTATTTTTTACGTTTATTTATTGTTTTCGGATATATTATTAAAAACCGCTTCAGCCAAATTTCGTAGTTATTTATTAACAAAAAAGAATACCGAACATAACTTCATATGTACACACTTATTTATTAATACCTATTATATTTTACCGACATTTACAACATTATCTGTGTATGAGAAACAGGCTATTAAAACTATCACATTCACTCATCAAAAAGTTGGGAAGCTTCTTTATGAAAATGTGATATTTGGTTACTGACTTTATTTCAAATGATTAATTAATAAATATTTTAAGAGCAACAAAATTAATCTGTGACTGTGCATTGAGGTTTTTGTTGCTGGAATTATATAGTTGGATTCGTTGGAATATCTTATGTTGTTATTTTTTAATGATTAACTAATGTTTATAAGACAAGGTTTTATGCAAAGCATAAAGAGTGACAATAATTAGTCGTCTGAAATATCAATACAAATTGAAAATGCTTATAATTATTTGTTATCCTTTATGCTATGCATAAAACCTTGTCTTATAAACATTAGTTAATCATTAAAAAATAATAATATTCGACGAGTCAAAAATATTTCGCAAATAAATGAAAATATTATATGTTTCGACGCCATCTAGTGAGAAATTTAGCATTAACAAAGCCTTTCCTACAAAAATAAAGTTGGTTGTTTACAGGTGGAAAAAATATAATAAGCAGTTATTGTTGATTGAGGTACTAGTACATATTGAATCATTTGGCGGGTTGGAAATAAGCCGACATAGATCAGTGGTTTCAGAGCACCTGACCGGACATCGGAAGAACACGGGTTCAATTCCCGTTTTCAATTTGTATTGATATTTCAGGCGACTAATTATTGCTTATAATTATTTGTTATCTTGTGTTGTGTTGATTGATTCAATAACATATTTTTTTGTAAATTTGAATTTGAAATTAGAGGTTATACTATTTACATATTAAATAAAATGTGAGCCTCTACCAGTCTTGTGTCATCCAAAACAAACGCAAATACATATCACCATATATAATGCTAGTTTACCGAAGTTTGTTAAAATGGTATGAAGAACAAACCAATACTCTGGTGGCTGGCTACAAGCGCAATTCTTATACAATACTATCTACTGCAGTGTGTCCGTACATATCGTTGCTCTAATCTTTCTGTGTTCAGTGCGATTAATTATAATCCTTAACAAATAATACTCTGCAGTACAAAGAGATTAACAGTGAATTGTTTGGAATTCGCAGAATAATATTATACGATATGCACGTCACACCACTGTAAAGAGAAACGGATGGAGATGTGTCTTGGGCATGTCTGTTTACTCGAAATAAGCTCAACTTGTTCTTACTTCGAGTGAAATTGGTAGTAGTGATTTTTTAATTGATTACCTGAAAAAAAGCTGTTTGATAGGTTCCTCTCTATTAACAACCGAATTCTTAGAGCACAGGTGACAGGTAGGTACGCCGTCCTTGTTCTACCGGTATTACAATGAAAGATGCTCCGAGGAACTAGCGTTATTGATTCTACGTCACCGGGGCATAGTCGGAAAACACGCTTAACATTTGTACACTGCCACGAATATCGGATTAGTTTAGTCCAAATAAACACCTCGATTAAAGATTTACAAAAATAATCTTTACTTAACCATAGCAAATACCCCATCATATTAATAGTACCTTCAACTTCTGATATTTCACATACATTCTGATGGCAGCATGCTACGCTAGCGCTTTCCAGCGACGTGAGTTGTGCCCCTTTGTTTTCTTTCATACATTTTAATGGATTTCACGTGAAGTATATTCTTTATTTTACATCAATAAATTATAGAAATTTGAAAAAAAAATCGGTTACCTACAAACGACGTTACTGCTTTTTTACTCATACAAATATATTAAAACGTCTATTAACTGTGTCGTTGATTGTTTAGAAAGGTAATTTTATGTAATCAAGAACATTTTATGTAATAAATAACATTTTATGTAATCAAGAAAATTTTACGTAATCAATAACATTTAATTTAATAAATAACATTTTATGTAATCAAGAAAATTTTATATAAATAAGAACATTTTATGTAAACATGAAAATTTTATGTAGTAAATAACATTTTATGTAATCAAGAACATTTTATGTAATAAATATTAATTTATGTAATCAAGAAAATTTTATGTAATCAAGAACATTTTATGTACCTAATCAAGAATATTTTATGCAATGAAAAACATTATAATTGCTATGATTTAACGAACATAATATATTATATTTCACCAACCAACCTGTCAACGTTTATTGGCATCCTGAAAAACGCCTTGAAGTGTTTTTGTTGTTTGTAATTATTACATCTCTAAACGGCACACACAAAACCTATTGGGAACTGGAACTAGAACAGAGAACCTACTTTTGGGACATTTTTTTATCAATATTGATAAAAAATACGAAGTGGAAAACACAGAACGCCGCAACCAAGTACTAAATAAATTCAATTTGCCGCCATTGAAAGGAATGCCAACATCGATATGCTACACTCGCGCCTCTGGCGACCAGCGTTGTTGATGCTGCCGATATTTTACTGGAATTGGACGCATTATTAATATTATAGGCCTCTATTTTTTACCTGAGGCTTCGTTTGCTTGGTATTAGGAAAAATTTACTGTACAAACAATTTTCCCACGGGAATTAAATGTTTTTTTCCGAAATTAAAAGTAACCTATGTCCCTTCCCAGTTGTCCAAAAAATCTTTTGAAAAGTTGCTACGTGAAAGTAGAGCAAACGAACAAACACTCTTTGACATTTATAATATGAATTCAGTCACATATTCAATCTTGCTTGAATATTAGTAGATGCAGAAAATTTTTCAAAATGAAAACTGAACAGAAAAACAATTTTACAGACAGACAAAATGCCAAAAGGTCGAGTTAAAACAGAACTTCGCTACGTTCAGTCTATTAAACAGTTGAAATTTCTTATCATCTATGTTGTCGATAGCATAAAGCTCTCGACAACTCGGAGAAAAATGAGAACGGCTTTTTTTATCAAGATACTGTTAAAAATATGACACTATTTCCCAATGAAATATTAGTCATTAAAAATATATCTTAACACGTGTTCACGCAGGTGCCCTTGTTCGAATAAATTTAATGGACGAGATGCGAAACTGTTATTATTTTTATGAACACGTGTTCCGAATTCCTCATAGCATATTAGTGATTCACTGATAGTTTGTTATGAAATTTGTCAAATCATTCTTTATAGGCCTCCAGTCTCGTTTTTAACAGGAAAACGAATAATTTGATCAGATTTAAAAATAATAATAATAATATTTCATATAATTGTGTTGAAAGTCGCGGGTTCAAATCTCGGCGTGCGCAAGTAAGTTTTATTTGATGAATTTGTGTTATTTCACGATTTATTGATTTAAAATAATATATATTATACTTGCGGCAGGTTTCAGAGTGGAAGATACTTTCAGTATCGCCCTGACTTAAGACCAGTCTTCAGGATTGCAACGTGGTTTGTAATTTTTTTAGCCGTGTTTTTGACCAGATCTGAATAGTCAGTTATTCCCCCACTTTCCTCCTCGCCATCTTCTTCCTCTCCCTTCCAACATACCCCAGTTGGGGATGCCATAGTCTCACTGATTTCAAACGGTTGGGAACAGTTGGGACTCCTGTGCGGTATTAACATTATATAGTTGAAAGCATTATATTTTAAATCGGTATAAACAACACTTCTACAAATTGTATGTTCAGTGTATAATATTTAGTATTTATCTAGATGAGCGATTATAATTATATTTGAGCCAAATAATTCAACATGTACAAGTACTTCAATCAACAATTACTGCTTATTATATTTTTTCACCTGAAAACAACCAACTTTATTTTGTAGGAAAGGCTTTGTTAGTGCTAAATTTCCCACTAGATGGCGTTGAGACATAATATATCTACATTTGTTGGTGAAATATTTTGACTTGTCAAATATTATTATTTTTTTAATGATAAGCTTTTCCTATAAAATAAAGTTGGTTGTAAACAACCAAACAGGTGGAAACAGGTGTAAACAGGTGGAAAATATAATAAGCAGTAATTGTTGATTGAAGGACTAGTATATATTGAATTATTTGGCGGGTTGGAAATAAGCCGACGTAGCACAGACATCAAAAGGTGCGGGTTCAATTCTCCTCGGCGGCATTTATTTTTACTCGGGAGATATTTTAAATTTGTATGGATATTTCAAGCGACTAATTATTGTTTATAATAATTTGTTATCCTTTGTGCTATGCATAAAAACCTTGCCTTATAAACATTAGTTAATCTTTAAAAAGAAAATAATATATTCTAGATAGTTTCTGTAAAAATTTTCAGTCTTCTATTGCGATGCGTGCGCAGCGAAGCGTGTTAAATCTCAAACTTAGTCGCGTCAGTTGATAATTCGTGTTTTTCTTTCAATTTAACCTCCCACGACTTCCCAGCGAGGGATCTAATAAAAGTCGCCCTCTCGCAAATTAAAATCCCCCCACCCAACCCCCACAGATAACACCTCTGACACTTTCCTAAAACCTACCTCTACCTGTTCACAGGGGTGAAGGACTTAATACGTTGAAGGTTTTGTTATTAGAACGGATTACGCAGGATTGGATAAAAAGGGAGATGTGGCATGGGAACGTGCCGACTGTCTCCAAGCTCTCAAATCTTAACCTTCTGGTTGCCAACAGGGGTATATTATGAAATAGACACGGTATTTATTTTATATAAATTTAAAAAATGTTAATAATCAGTAACTGTATGGGTTAGTAGCAGTCTTTTGTGAACACCTCACTGGAAGAACCAGTGTTGATGAGATTCTCAACTAGGATACTGTTGTTCCACCGATGTCGGCAGTATTGTATATCTGATAAGTAACAGTTAAATTACACCATAGTGTAACATGGATGCAATGTATTAACAATATAGTGGCAAGTCAAGAATACTTCATGAAGTGTATTAAGACGCATAAATAAACCACTCACGTCAAGACGAAAACGGAGTAAAACAAAATGTAAGTATTTAATAGCATTACCAATAAATTATACAACTCTGTTCTGATAGCCGTCCTAATTATCTCCAAATACTAAACTTTGTACATCCAGAGATAATGGGCTTTTTTAATCTTCTCATGTATTTTGAATGTAAAACATCTTGTATTAGGTCTGTTTATTTTTGAGCACGTACTTTTTAATGTATTTTCCTGATTTTGTTTTTATGCATTTCTATAGTCTATCATTGAGGATACTTTTTTAACTTTTTGACACCAACACTACATAAGTCAAATGAGTGATTATAATAATTCATAAAGTCTTCTAAGACAATTTTTTTTGTGACATATCTGTAAAGTGATTCTTCATATGTTGTGTCTGTATGTTGCCTCTGTGAAATGTTTTGTAAATGTTTTCTTCATACATTGTGTCTGCACATTGGGTTGGGTTGGGTCTAATTTTTCCGTACAAAACTCTTTTTTTTATTTTTTTACTCTTCTATTTCAAAACTACCAATTGGCGATCCCTTAATGAGTTTGATAACTCATGGGAGTGCAACATCGTTTGTTGTATGTTTAAAAAAAATAAAATAAAATAAAAAATAAAATAATACTGTGTTAGAAAACAAAATTCCAAGGTTTACATTAAAATATATAATTTTGGCACAGAATAATTAAAATTTTCATCTATGGAACCAAAGGTTCCAGCCAAAAAATTTATGATTCTTTATAATTTTTATATGGGATGACAAAAAGTGAGATGGAAGTAACGTTTATAGTAAATTTGTCTAATAAAATATGTATTCTTGTATGTTATCAATAATTCTACTTCTGTGTTTAGACGAAAGAACGTAAGGTTACCAGTTTAAAAACTTTTTATATTTGATTTAAAAAAATATATATATTTAATAAATTATATGTTGATTAAATAATAATATTTGAAGGCGAATTTCATCACCTTTCAAAAAGAGTTTTTTAGATTAAAGAAATATCCAATTTGGATTTTATTGAGAAGATATAATACACACACAATCTCCGGCCTGAAGGGAAGTAGATCTGATTATTTAATTTCTTTACTAATTAAATTGTGTTGTGTTTGGTTTGGGATGAATAGGTTTTGAACAAATTGTGTAACTTTTATCCAGTCCATGATAAGGATAAGGGATTATTCATAACGATTTTTTTAGTCCTAGGTCCTCACTACTGATTCCTGTGCTGAGGCGGACTAAGTTTTTTTTAAAAATATAAATACCATTTGTTTCAGATTTCACAACGTTCTTTTTTTTCAAAATATTGTATAATCTTCTTTAATTTCGTTAAGACGACTCTTCCGACATTCCCTTAAATAAAGTATAATACGACTTAACGACGTAAGTCCAGAAGACGTCTACAAAAATATTCAGCGCGCGGCTCCAGTGCGTTAGCTGAACCTAAGGTCGAATTTGCTCTAACAGGACTCGAAAATTGATCATTACATTCACAAACGCATACCAAGGGAAGGCATTAATTCATTGTCTATAAAAACAGAATCAGATGCTTACCGCTAATTTTATGGTTGAAAAACGTTTTATAAAATTTTCTAAGCTTTTTACGTAAAATATGCTAACGCAAATGTACTGTCTTTATTATTTTTAAATATAAATAACACACGTGCGTGGGTTTCGGTCTGAAAAAATATAAATATCCAATAAGAGGTTTTCCAATAAGAGTTGTTATTTTGATATTAAATAGTAAAAGATCAAAGGTTTAGTTGTTTATGTGGCATGTAGCCGTCTTGTTGAAAGTAAACGTTGTCCAGATCAATACCATCCAATTCCGGCCATAAAAAATCATTAATCATCTCTCGATAGCGCAATCCATTCACAGTAACTATTGCTCCAGATTCATTTTAAAAAAAGTAAGGTCCAGTGACTCCACTGGACCATAAACCGCACCAAACAGTCACACGTTGACAATAGAGAGGCTTTTCAACAATAACTCTTGGGTTTTCCGAGCCCCAGATGCGAAAATTTTGCTTGTTGACGAAGCCACCGAGGTGGAAATGGGCCTCATCACTCAAGATGATTTGCATTTGATTCACTCAAGTGAATTTTAATAATTTCAATGCGTTGTTGAAGCGTGTATCGTTCCATTTTTATTAATGACGTAGTTTTTACTTGTCAAATGTCAAAAAATGACAGCTTCAAAAGTAACATCTACCAAAATAGCGGGCTATTCAAAATAACACCTCTCATTGGAAAACACTGTAGTTACAAATTCTTCGGAATTAATTAAAATGTAAACCTTAAGTAAACCCTCGTTATTAGAGTCTTGTGTTATCCTTGTTTTTTTTTTTAATTTGCATCATACGTTTTATTTATAACTGTCGGAAGTGAATTATAAATTTTTCGAAGAAAACTTCTTCTAACTGCTTTTCACTTTGTGATGGCATTATTTATTTTTTATTAAAACATGTTAACGCAGAGTATAGTATACTAAGTGTAGAGTATACTTGTGCTCCTGATGAAGTGAACTTGGTTCATGAAACATGTTGAGATTTTGTATCGAAATAAAGTGATGTAAACTAAGTTATTTGTGTTTTAATAAAAAATGAATTATAAAGCTTGTGTTATGAATGTGTGTTTTATTATTATTCTCAGTGATTAAATAAAAAAAATCGTTCTTGATCGTTCAAGTCTATTTAAAGGACTTTCTTTGATCCTTTTATTCTACAGTAAAGGAGAAATTTTCTTACATTGAAACGTTCGTTAAACTTCCCTTCTCTTTGTTTTTCTTTTTGAGAGATATTTGCGAAGGGTCTTTAGCTTAAGGGTTCTTTAAATATCGGAAAAGGTCTATTAAAACTCTGCCAGGGATTTTCATTATTTTATTCGTAACGGCAAATCAAAATGCCAAAGTAAGTAGGTACCTACATAGTTGTTGAAAAGGGTTACAATATAGCAAAAAAGATGAAATGTATAAAACAATGGCGTTCAACGGTATACTACTTAACTGCAAATCCTTCGTAAGCTCCTCCTTCGTTTATACCTACACACCAAACGAATTTTTACCTTTGATATTAATGAACGTCTTTTCTTTAAAGAAAGACTTATATTTTCTAGGGGCCCTAGCACGAACACCAACATTGACGCGATAAAAGTCTTGACAACATTGGGCATGAGCAAGCATAACAATTACGTTTGACAGTTGACAGATAACAGTCGACATTTGACAGTTGACAGTTGGTAATCGACAGTTGATTGATAGTATGATGTCCATCGTGGTCCAGGGATAAAGTTTTCTACTTGCAAGCCAGAGATTGCGGGTTCGAATCCCGGCGTGCACAGGTAAATTTTATTTGATCAGTTTGTGTTATTTCACAATTTACTCATTTAAAATAATATAGATAGTATTTTTACGCAACAGAGTGGAATATACTCTCAGTATCGATCTGTTGCATTTATAATAATTGAAACGTTGTTTGAAATGGCTTTTGCCGTGTTTGGTGACCGAATCTGAATAGCCAGGAACTTCCCCACCTTCCTCCTCCCCATCTCTTTCCGCTCAGCACTACCTTCATCCTCACAACATATCCCAATTGGTGATGTCATAGTCTCACTGGCTTTAGACACTCTTGCGCGGTTACACATAAGCAAGTAATTAAAATGAGCATCATGAACCACCATAAAAATGACAGTTGACGGTTGACAGTTGACAGATGACAGTTACAGTTGACAGTTGACAGTTGACAGTTGACAGTTGACAGTTGACAGTTGACAGTTGACAGTTGACAGATGACAGCTTACAGTTGACAGTTTACATCGAAATAGTTCATTGTTCATTCGCGGCACATCGACAAATAAACGTCGACGTACAGAAATTGTTTCGATATAAATAAATTACGGTCGTGGAATTACTATGAAAAAATGTCAGTTTTAATCTTGAGAAGTCAAGTAGTCACAACTAGTTGAAGTTACAAAAAGCAATGTGATTTAGATTTGGTTGCGGAAATTATTACGCGTACGTTATTAAGGATAATAAGTAAACGAAATTAGACATGCAACAATATTTGTATCAGAATAAGCAGAACAATAATTATTTTAATCAAAATGATCGTGCGCTATAAGAATATTGTACACACGCAGCTGTTTTCTTTTCATATCTCTAACAAGCATGCAATTTTTTTTATAATTTCTTACGCGGCGCGCAAAGTAATCATTTTTTTTATAAAACGAATGAAGGAATCTAACACTGAGGAAATGAACTGATGGCCCCCGTGGTTGAGAGGTAAGACCCTTGACTAGCAAGCTAAAGGTGGCGGGTTCAAATCCAGGCGTGGTCCAGTTAATTTTATTTTAGTAATTCTTGTTATTTTGCAAATTACACGCTGGGATTTGAACCCGTGACTTGCAGATTCGTAGCCGAGTAATCGTAATCACTCAACAAGTAAGAGACCTAATATTACCTACACTAATTTAGGTACTTTCCCACCTTTTCCTCCTCATCTCATTACCTTCCCCAGTACCTTTAACCAAACAACATACCTCAATTGGGGATTCCATAGTCTCACTAGCTCCAGACGGTTGGGAGCAGTTGGGACTCTTGTGCGGTTTCACATTTAAAAAAGTATAAAGCGTTATATTAGTGTAATTTTTCTTTGAAATTTGACCGGACTTTGGCTGAGTTGACATCGCGTTTGGGTCTCACCCAGGCGAAGTGTGTTTGATTCCTCGGCTGGCTAAGTCCTCCATCACAACACAAGCAATATTTTCTGCTTGGTAGTAGGAAATTTTCAAATATTGTCAGGTTATTCGTACCCGGGAATGTTTGCCTTTCTTTAAAAAAAATTATTTCTATAAATTTGTAAAATTAAATTATGAAAAATAAAACGATATGTGAAATGTGAACAAAAAATAACATAAAATATGACATTTTTAGTGAAGTTTTAAAATAGACATAAGAAATACGGCACCTACTAATGTTGAAGAAAGAGGAAGTACAAAAGTATATAAAAATTGTGCAGTCAAAACATTAACAAAAATTTTGTGCAGTAAAAAGCAAAAAAAATGGCAAGATTTATAAAAAAAAATGAGTCTATTTCGGTGTATTTTAGCCGAGATTTGATGTGTTTTTTTAAATAGTTAGTTTAGTTGACGGGTAATTTCACAGAATTTGAACAATTCATCAAATTTCGAAGTTGATTTTCAAGTTATTTGTAAGTTGTTTTCAAGTTTTGTTATTGTTTCAGTTCTGGCTTCTGGCCCATATGCCATAAAAATAGAACAGAACTTGAAAATTAGCTTTGAAATCGTGTGGTATCTTGAACAATTCTTCCGTCCTTAATGTGTCATGTTAAATTGTATGTATAGTTAATAACTCTTTAAGTAACCTTTAAAAACTATATAACTCGTCTGGTATTACAAAGATATATTCAACTACTTTTATAATATCCTTAACAACTTTTTATCGTGAAACATCTTTTAGAATTGCAAGACGGGACGACGCTCTTGCACGAAATCAAGCTTCATACGGTCAGCCTTTCCACCCGGCCGCCAAAACTCTGTGCGGTATATTTGCTTCTATTCTCACTAAAATTAGCAATGGATCTATTCCAAATGAAAATTAATCTTTAATTTGTCATATATTACTGTATGTATGTTTTATTAATAATAAAACAATTATTATATTATTACCAAAAGTATAGAGACTTGTTTAATTTCATTTTTGCAAACCCAGTTTGCCACCTCTTACCAGACCTGACGGCTCATTTGCAAACACCGCCACCGAAAAGGCTAACCTATTAGGGAAAATGTTTGCGGAAAACTCGACCCTCGATGACGGAGGTGCTGTTCCGCCGTCGGTTCCTTACTGCGGCTTCTATATGAAAAAGCTGAGGATCCGGCATAGGGATGTACTCCACGTTATACGGGGGCTCGATGTTAACAAAGCTAGTGGACCTGAAGGAATACCTGCCCTGGTATTGCAGAGGTGTGCTGCGGAAATAGTTCCAGTTTTGACAAAGCTATTCAAAATGTCCCTGAAGTGTGGCACTGTGCCTTCTGGTTGGAAAAAATCGGTCATTCACCCTATTCCCAAGAAAGGTGACCGCTCCAATCTGGCCAACTACCGCCCCATATCGATCACATCAGTTCTGTCCAAAGTGATGGAACGTGTGATCAACGACAAACTGCTCACATACCTCGAGAAGAACAAAATTATCAACGACCGTCAATACGGATTCCGGCGGAACCGCTCGTGCGGTGATCTTCTCGCGTATGTGACGCATGTTTGGGGGCGGTGCCTGGAACGTCACGGTGAGACCCAAACGGTCGCACTAGACATATCCAAGGCCTTTTAATTTCCCGCATCCCTGTGTACGTGGATTGCTGACTTTTTAAGGGATAAGTCGATTCAGGCAGTTGCTGACGGTTTCACTTCTTCCTCACACTCTATAAATGCTGGCGTCCCACAGGGTTCGGTTCTGTCTCCGACTTTGTTTTTGTTGCACATCGATGACCTTTTGACATGTGCACCGATTCATTGTTACGCGGATGACAGTACAGTTCATGATAGCTTTTTGTTTGACAAGCCCCCAAAGGGCACACAAACTCCAACGGCTCGGAGGGCTTTGAAGCAGAGAATGGACGGTTATCTCGAGAGTATTTCCTCCTGGGGTAAAAATAATCTCGTCGAATTTAATGTTTCAAAGACCCAATCCTGTCTGATTACGTCTAAAAGGGATTCAAATGATAATCTAGTCTCCTTCAACGGAAGCAATCTTCCGAACAGGCCTTCCATTGATATGCTTGGTGTAACTATAAGTGACCAGCTCAGGTACGGGGGCTCCATCGAAGCCAGAGTAAAGTTGGCCTCTCAGAAGCTGGGCGTACTGTACAGGGCCCGCAGATACTTTAATAGTACACAACTGCTGATCCTGTACAAATCGCAAGTGCGCCCTACTGTCGAATTTGGCAGCCATCTCTGGTCCAGAGCCCCAAAATACCTGAAAAAAACCCTGGACTCTGTGCAGAAACGGGCGGTCCGTTTGATAGATTCCCCAATCTTAACAAACGGACTGCAATCTTTAGAGCACAGGCGTCAGGTAGGTATGCTGTCCTTGTTCTATCGGTATTAAAATGGAAGATGCTCTGAGGAACTAGCGTCAATGATCCCTTCGGCACCGGTGCGTAGTCGGGATACACGCCAAACGCGCGCCCAACATTTGTACACGGTTGACATTTGTCACATGAGAACGGGTCGCTTCTACGATTTGTTCTTAGGTTCAACAGCTCGGCTGTGGAACGAACTGCCGGCCTCTGTGTTTCCTCCCTCCTACAACATGGGACTCTTCAAGACCCATGTTCACTTCTTCCTCTCCACAAAAAGACCCTCCACACAGCATCTTCAAAGATGACATAGGCCCTGAGGGAAATTATTTTCTTCAGGGCCTCCTGTGTGGAGTTAATATAAAAAAAAAATAAAAAAAAAACTCTGTGCGGTATACTTGTTTCTTTTTTCACTAAATAAACAATTGATCTATTCCAAATGAAAACGAATCTTTAGTCATATATTATGTATGTATGTTTTAATAATAATAAAAAAATAGTATATTATTATCAAAAGTATGGAAACTTGTTTACTTTCATCTGTACTTCCTTCGATAAGAATTAATTTCGATGTTTTACATCTGCCAGGTTAAATTTTAAAAGTTAAAATAAACAAAAATAACGCACGCATGACGAGATAGATTTTCTTAGCAAACGGCCATTGACGGTAATTCTGCATATATACAATATTTTACAACATTTTTCCAATGACCATTTCTGGCAATGATTGTGCGTATTATACCTATTATATTTTGACTTTCACACTCCACAAAAATACTGTTCAAATGGGTAATTGAAGTATGGCATATTTTTAAAGTTTTGAAATAAAACTATGATTAAAAAAGTGGCAAGTGATATATCGTAAAATATCCACAAACACAAAAATCTATTGCAGATATTGTTGACAACAAACCCAATGTTTTGATTTAACATGCTGACGCGATGATTATAAATTCCATTCTCGTGTGCTCGAAGTAAGACCAAAAAGGTCCCCCGCCCTTGTTTTATAGTGACAAATACGATACCAGTTTCTCCGACCCTAAGCAGGCATTATAATATGTAAGAGGGTTGGTAATGTAAGCCTAATATAAACGTATTAGGTTCTTATTTCTCGAGTACAGTAATATAATATTCATGTTGGGTGAATAACTTCAAATAAACCCAAAGTATCTTAAAATACGTTGTAGGCAGACAGTTGAAGAAATTCTCTTATATAATCATAATTATAACGTGTGTACCATACATCCCATCACAATGATAATACAATAATTTACAACTAGCAGTGAAAAACCCGCGGAGCGTCACTTGGTTGGGATTCGCCCAGTTTAAGTGATACTAACAACAGTTACATTTAATAGGTACACATTAGGTCATTCACAGAGAGAGGATGAGTATAATTTGTAAATAGATTATTACAATATAGCGCCCCTGAGGTGATATCTCACAAAAGCGGCGCTATACAAATTGTCCAATAAATAAATAAATATAATTTTTACATTTTATTGCGTACATATGCATTGATATACAACGGAAATAGATAAAATAATGTTAACTTATTTAACTTTATTTCAAACACAAATAACTTGTTTACATCACTTTATTATATACAACCACTACATGTTTCATGAACGAAGTTCACCTCATCAGGAGTAAGTATAATAGATTACAATTGTAAAGAAGAAGTGGAAGGAGGGGGGAGGGGTTAAAGTGGGCGGGGCTTATCAGAATTAGGAATTACAATATCGTTAGACGGGAAAGACCAGTTGAGTGGGAAAATATTTAAAAGACGGTTTATAATTTTTTTTTGCTTCTTAATTATATCCGGTTTTATATTGACATGTTTTCTTATTTCTAAAACTTCTAAATTATTTATTTGCGATGCTTTATATCCTGTGTGAAGTATTTTAAGATCTGAATTTTTATCGAGTGTGATCATTATTCCACCTGCTGCATTGCGGGCCAGATCGGGAGAGACTGTTTGATGGAAACCTTTTGGCCTCTCCAGCCGGACTCTCTCGACCCATCGCCTTGTGCCGGAGTGGGGGAGATGTATACATACGTCCGTCACTCCTCAATACATTGACGAACAGATTCCTACTGATATTTTTTCCTTCTCAGAACTTTCACTCCTTCCTTTCCCTATAAATAACACTCCACACAGCTTCCCCAAATACGAAATTGGTCCTCGGATTTTTCACCTAGGGCCTCCTTCAATGTAGTAAAAAAAAAAGAAAATGTTTCCAATTGTGTAAAACATGAAACCTGTGATTGCTCTATTATTGATAAATCAAAGTGACAACAGAGACATCTATTGACAATCCGTTGCATTTTTAGTAAGAAAAATCATTGTATCAAAGTTTCAAACCTTTTTTTTAAATAATCACCGGAACAGATCTTTCAAATAATGCAGTATTAATAGGGTGTTGTTATTGTTTTAGGATGCTGGGCGGCGTGGGCGGGCGGCACTTGTCCCGCGGGCGGCGCGGGTCATCTCCGCCCAGCCCCCGCCCTCGCGCTCCGCCCCGCCGCCGCAGAGCTGTCACCACCTCGGACCACAAGTCCTGCGCGCTCATACAGACCCGCCTCAAGCTGGGCGACATCATGTAAGTACATCATACATTATATAAACTAACTATGTGTGATGTATGGTAATAAGGTTGAGTACTTAATCGATAGATGGCGGTAGTCATAAAACTCATAAAACTTACGCCAGAGTCCGTCAGATGTCACTAGGGTGTAACAGGTACTTGCGAGATTATATTATCAGAGAGCAGAGTTATACCTACCCTCGGGTAACGATCAGTCTGCTTGAATAAAGGCAGATAAAACACAAGGTTTATTATTTTAAATGATAAATTAATGTTTTTATGCAAAGCACAAAGGATAACACATTATTATAAGCAAAAATGAATTGCCGGTCAGCTGCTGTTACCATTAAGCTAGATCCGCTTATTTTAAACCCGCTAAATAATTCAATATGTGCTAATATTTTTCATTCAACAATTATTGCTTATTACATTTGTATCCACCTGAAAACAATCAATTTTATTTTAGTAGAAAGTCTTTGTTAGTGCTGAATCTCCCGCTAGATGGCGTCGAGACAAATTTAATCATTGGTGAAATTTTTATTTATTTTTTAAGTATATATATTTTAATGTAACTACTATAACAATATTCCATTACCTACATACTAATATTTGGACTTCACAACATTGAGATATAACACATAACCCACCAAAAACTGCAAGACTTTTACTTGCTTAATATTTAAAGAGAGTTCATTGAACATTTTGAAACCTTTGTAATAAATATTGTTTTGTGTTGCCGATAAATTTGTCTCAGGAAGTCTAAAATCGTTGCAGCTTCTCGTAGGATAGCCATGGACTGTACTATTAATACTAACACTTCTTAACATAAATACTAGGGTATTATGTTTGGTCCATAATACTAGGGTATTAAGAACCAAACGTTGCCACATACTTAGAATATTGAATTGGCGTTTTATTTTGACTTGTTAACTATGATTGAACAAATCTACAAGTTTCATAAATAAACAAAAACTAAAAATAAATCGCAACTGGGACTCGAACGTCTTTTGATTCCCAACGGGGGCGTTGGTGTGATCCAGGGGGCGGTGGTGGCCTCGATGTAAAACGGTGGCCGGTAAAAGGCTCCAAGGGGGCGGTGAAGGGCTGAAATGAGCGAAGTGAAAGGGCTGAAGTAGGTACATCATTGCAAGAATCTTGTTATTATTTTTATTTTCAAAAATCATTAAAATAATGTATTGATAATGTAACAAATACCTAGAGAACAGAGTTTTTTTCCCGTTCCCAGGTTACAAATAATCTGAGAATCTTGAAAATCCACCCTCTTCCATCATTATAAGCGAAGTGCCCAAATTAAAAAAAATGCGTTAAAATTTAATAAAAAACAATTAGTACACTAAACCGGTTAGTCGTAATATTGCAAAATGTGAGGTGAATTTCCCCTCGTAAATATGTCATTTTCATAGGGATTCATTTTTGGAGTATTTCAGCACACAATTTACCACAATCTTGACACATCTGCCTCGATGAAGTACACTGTAATACTGTCCGAAACGTTGACAATAAAAGCAGGTAGTGCAATACGGTATAATACCCCAAAAATAAATCACTATAATACTTCTGGCCGTGAAAATCTCAAGTCACGTAATTTTCACTTTATTTTATTTGTTTTTTGGCCTCGAATATTATTTATTGGTTGTATGATAAAGGCCACGCAATCGTTTCTCCTGAGACCCCAATTCGAAATTTCAACCCATTAACAACATATATTTCTTTAATACTTTAAGTTTGTAAATTTCTAAAATAATATATGGCGTTCTTGAAGTAATAGCTACACGTTTTGAGAGCAGAAACGGTAATTCCCTTAATATTTTTAGAAAGTCTCTGTCGCTGTCGATGTTTTGTAAATAAGTAGTAAAAAATATATACAGGTTTTCCAATAAGCGTTGTTATTTTGATATTCAAAGAAACTTTTCCCGTAAAAAATCAATGGTTTCGTTGCTTGTGTGGCACGTAGCGCCGTTTTGTTGAAAGTAAACGTTGTCCAGATCAATACCATCCAATTCCGGCTATAAAAAATCATAAATCATCGCTCAATAGCGCAATCCATTCACCGTAACTGTTGCTCCAGCCTCATTTTCGAAAAAGTAAGTTCCAATGACTCCCCCGGACCATAAACCGCACCAAACAGTCCTACGTTGAGGATAGAGGCTTTTCAATAATAACTCTTGAGATGTCCGAGCCCCAGATGCGACAATTTTGCTTGTTGACGAAGCCACCGAGGTGGAAATGGGCCTCATCACTCAAGATGATATGCATTTGATTCACTCAAGTGAATTTTAATAATTTCAATGCGTTGTTGAAGCGTATATCGTTACATTTTTATTAATGGCGTAGTTTCTACTTGTCAAATGTCAAAAAAGACAGCTTTAAAAGTAACATCTACCGAAATAGCGGGCTATTTAAAATAACACCTCTTATTGGAAAACCCTGTATTTTCGGGCGCTTTCATAGCTGACGCTGACTAAACCTTATGATATACATCAAAATGATGCATAAGGGAATTTTACATCTAAAAAAGTCCTAATTTCCTTAAAACTTTACCCCAAACCACGTACAAGTCCTGGATCAATGCCGGGTACTAGTTACTCTAGTTAGTCGCTAAATCGGTAAGTTATGAAATTCACTCGATAGAAAAAAATCGCAAAGTGTGATCAGAAAATTATTAAAACACATTTTGTTCTGTTATTTAACACGTTACAATTCACAGTGTATCTTTAAATGCTACCTTAAACATTTGTCGAGGGTTTTTGCTAAATTTTAAACTAGTCGTGTTTTATTAAATGTTTTCAAAATTTTCGCTTAATTATTTTAGTTTTTTACTTAGCGAGATGTCTCTGACATTCGTATTTTGATATCTCCTTATCAAACCATATTCTTATTTTTGAATTCTTACTATGGAGCCTTAGAAACACTTATTTCTACCTATGTATAACAAGTATATCGTTATCGTTAAGGAAGGCATTAAAAGAACTCGAGAAATGATTGATTAATATAAAACTCTATTTATATAATTTCAAAGGGATATTTATTTATTATTATTAACGTCCTTTTTAGGGGCTTTTAAATACGCATTGTAAATATGATGTATTAATATATAACCTATTTATTTAATATCCACGGATTAAATTAACCAAACACAATAATTACATGTCACAGGATACAAACATAATCAAACACTTGTAATAATTTAAATAAAAATAACAATTAACTGTGGCTTTTGATCATAAAATGACGACAGAAAGTGTAAAAATAATACAAGCTCTAGAAGGAGATACAAGTACATACAAAATGTTATAAAAAAGTATGAGTAGACTAAGGTTTAATTAATAAGAAAATAAAGGACCACACTAAATGGCCATTAAAGTATATAACAACCTTCCACGTAGCATCAAACAAATAACCGACATACTCAAATTTAAAACATCACTAAAAACATTTATTTTAAACAAATGTCACTACACCTTAAATGAATACCTAACATAAATTAAATACCTCTGTTTTTTTATTTATTTTTTATTTACATACATTTGTTAACATGTAATTGTTGGGTTATGTAATATAATGTGTATTTGTTGGGTTAGCTGGAAGAAATAAGATGTTCCCTATAAGCTATACCCTTTGTACTCTGTATTTTTGTGCAGTAAATGATTTAAGAGGAAACTACAAGCAAAAATGTGTATATTCTTGGTATACCTTATATTAAAGGTAATAGGCATTAAATTCGCTTGACAAACGGAGTCTGGAAACGTTCGATTTCAAGCACAAAACTGTTTTTTATTTATTTTGTAAAGAATTTTATAAGAAAGCAATAAAAATTAATATAGTGAAACTGTCACAGATAATCTTAGCTATAATACTGTATTTTTCTAAAGTTGTTTGCTTTACGCGTTCATACATTTCTATTGAAAAAAATATATTTTTTAGTAGTTTACATTTATTTTATATTTTTTATTGAGTAATTTATTTTTTATTTGAATTCTACTCAAGCAAAACGATGGGAAAACCTTTAGTTTATCTAAAGCATATTTTTTGGTATTCATAATGTACACCAATTCGTTATAAAGATTAATCAAAATAGTGATTTGGCATTAAGCTTCGCCTTAAAAGATATGATACTATGGCCCTTTTGTATTACTAATCCCATGTAATCTAGGTGCAAGCGAGTGTTTGAAATGCTTAGTCCTGGAATTGTTACTATTTAAACATGATTTTAAAATCTTGTAAGTATATGAAATTCAGTGTGGTTAATTAAATCAAGGCTGTATACACTACCATTTACAATTTTGAACATAAATATTAAATCGGATATAATTCTTCGATCTGAGAGTTTTAATAAATTTAATTTTTTCATTCAGTAATTATAGTTTATGCTTTCAATGGGAATACCGAGTATAAAATTAATATAACTAAACTGCCTGAGTCTGTTGTTTTTTTTTTTGATTTTTTTTTTAAATTTTATTTTAACACACTTTACAAATATAAGGCAAAAAAAGTTCAGATAAACTGCTTTTTTAGCAGTTTGTGTAACGGGTTCTTTACATTATAAATCTTATTATAGTGAGTTTACAGTTACATTTTTACATTTATATGTATAAAACAAAAAAATTAAAAACTTTACAGAAATATAGCAAAAGAAAATTATGAAAAACATAAATAACAATTTTAAAAGTCTTTTGAATAATATATCATTGTAATCTAATACAAATTAATTCTTTCAGTAAGCCAAGTCTTCAGTAATTTCACCAATTGTTTGTTTTGGGCACAGTTTTTAATTTCAGCAGGTAACATATTAAAACAACTGAGAATCATATAGTTTAACGTTCTTTGTCCATATTTATTTGTAAGTTAAAACGAGTATAATTATTGTGTTCTAGCCTGTATAAACAGGTATATATAAATATAAGGGCTTATTTATGTGCTGAAATATAATTTTGTACCACAGAATTGCTCTCACTGAAAGAATTTTGAGACTCTGATAGAAGTATGGAATATTATACCTTTCTTTGTTTAAATTTTTTCAGCTAATAATTTAACCAATGAATTTAGCACGGATTGAACATGGTAGATATTAGTTTTAGATGAAATCCCCAAGCTGTTATTCCATACCTTATAACAGATTCAGCTAGAGATAAATAAATTATTCGAAGTGTGCAGATTGGAACAAAAATTTTTATTTTATACAATCTGCTTACAATTGATCTTAGTCGTGCACAAACTTTGTTTGTTTGTATATCCCACTTGAAAATGCAATCAATATTGACACCTAAATAAATATATTCTTTAACTACACCATATTTTCAAAAGTCATTGCAGGAATACCATCGTGTAAGCAATCTGAGGTATGGGTCTTTATTTCTGGTATAATATACAGGGTGTATCGGCACGTACCCGACAAACTTTAACCAGCTATTCCTTAACACATTTGGAGTAAAAAATGTTATGGGCACTTTGCTGTCCGGTAACATTTTTTTTTAATAAAATAATTACTATTCATATTTTCACCACATGTCACCAATGTTTTATCCTTTGTCAAAGTTTGAAAACCCGTCTGGCAAAATTTTGTTCGAGTTTCGTTGAATAATGTACGTACGTACCTACGTTGGCGCGCTTTTACAATCACAACGAAATGGCACGGTACCATTCGTCTCATTTTTAACTATTATTATTTAGTGTGTACGAAAGAGCGAGGACACTTTTTGACGCACTTGCCAATAACAGCTGTTGAACGCGAGAAACAAGGCAAATGACAGTGACGGAGTGTGGATTTTTTACTTATTTTTTGTTTTTAATGGAAAAAATGTTACCGGACAGCAAAGCGCCCATAACATTTTTTACTCCAAATGTGCTGAGGAATAGCTGGTTAAAGTTTGTCGGGTACTTGCTGATACACCCTGTATACCTTAACATTTGGGGATCTTATGTGTAACAATTTAGTTTTTTTGGTATTTATGATTAAGCCAGATTCATGAGACCATTTTAAGAGTTCAATTTTAAGAGGTCGATACAAGATTGCAAATCACTGCTAGAAATCACTAAAGCAGTATCATCCGCACATACAAAGTGCTTTACATGTCTAAAAATGTATTTAATAAAAGATAGAAATGTAATAAACATTAAAGATGTCCACTGACTCTACTGATAAAGTTAAATAAGACTACTGAAATGAAGGTGACAATGCGCTAGAAACTAAGCTCAGCACACCACAGAAAACAGAATAATCGCAGTCGATTCCGAGTCGCCGTTCACGATTAATCGGTTAAAGTGGATTACCGGTCAGAGTCACTGGATTCAACCGACGCGCGACGAGTTAATCATGTTTAATCACATTATAAGGTAGACGATTTCGCACTATTTGTTACTATGTGCTTTGTATTGACTTTTACATTTACTGTCAATATTTTAAGACGGGACAATACCTTAAAATACAGTCGGATTGATGGTTAGAAAGGGAGATATGTAGTATATAGAGCGCGCTAATATTAAAAAACGATAATAATTAAGCGAAAATGGTGAAAATGTTTAATAAAACACGACTCGTTCGGAATAAAGCAAAAATCTCTCTAAAAATGCTTTAGTTGCATCTAAAGATACACTGTGATTTTTTTCGTGCATATAACATATTAAATAACGGAACAAAACGTGTTTTAAATAATTTTCGGAGCTGATTTTGCGATTTTTTTTCTATCAAGGTAATTTCATATAGTTAACGTTTCGACATAACAAATGTATGGATATTATCTTCAAAAATAACATTAATTTTTTAAAATTTAAAACTTAAAGAGTTAAAGGGAAACTTGTTAAAAATCTGTAAAAATACGCGACGCGCGGCCCTAGTGTATTGGACAGACCTACGGTTGAATTTGCCCTAGCAAATCTCTAAAATAAAGTTGGAATCTTAAAGATGTAAATGAAAAAGTCGTGTAAAAAAGAATTGAAAAAAAAATACATGCAGGCTTAGAAAATTAATCGTTCCGTGGGATTTATTTTACTTATTTCAAATGAACGTATTAATAAAATCTCAGATGTTTCTAGAGGAATACTTCATGAAATTACTAATTCACCGTCGAAAAAAAAAATATATATAAATAAAAACGCTGACAATAAATTCAAAATCTAATTTTTGTTGTCGAATTAATTATAATAATCTATTTTTTCTTACTGTACAAACGATATAAGTGAGGTGACAGTTTTCTTGCAGATTCCCTAAATAAATGGAATCTGTTTTCAAAATTTAGCACTCTCTCAAATTTTCGACGTTTAGAGCATAAATATATATTTTTTTCACCTTCTTTCATGTATGACATTAAAATATTCCATTTTTTATATATTTATATCTATATCGGACGTGCAGAGCCAAAGTCATTATGAGATAACAAGATCTCAAGTTTTTACGATGTCCTTAATATTTTTGATAAAACCATTTAGATATCTGCATCAAAATAAATATGATACTATAATATTATTCCACATCCTTAATGTGCGACTGCTATAGTTAATATTAATGGATTTTCGGGGCCACCATACATTTAAAAACTAATGTTTTTGTTTTGTTCAACACAGTGAAGAGATAAGGGTGATCGCTAATTACTCTCATTGAACATGTGTGAAATTTAATGTATAATTTTGTCCAATAAATATAGAGGTAACTGGTACAAACAGTCACTTCTCATCCAAGAGTTCACGGGAAAGTAATACTTGTTTAATTTAATGTTTTCCTACTGCCCCTGCAAAAACTCTCAGATCAATGTGTCAATGTGTGCCGGTGCCCTATTGAATTTGCAGTATTTGTGCGGGCTTCACTAACTTGGTCCCGTACAAATTGGTCCTTCGTGCCGGTTCTACGCATTACGCCTTTAATCGTGCTTCAGTAAAAATGCCTTCGCTTCGCAGTGGCCATAAAATCTCTACGTCATCCGGGGCGTCGCGATCAGCAACCAGCGTACCCGCAGACCGAGACAAACGTATGTCTCGCCGAGCCCCGGACCCTACCTCCAACTCTCCGACTGATGTTCCCATTAGCCAAGATGCACCCCAGCAAGCTGATCAAGCTATGCTTGCCTCGGACTCCATTGAACAATCAACCATAGCTTGGGGTCCCATCCTGACCCACAGTTCCCCGCCCCCCCAAGAGTCCGACGGAGAGGATGATGACCAACAGTCAGAGTCAACTGAGGATGCAATACAAATGTTGCGCCGTGAGTTGCGCACTCGAGAGAAGCAGCACGTCAAGCACACCGCCAACCTACTTGCAGCCCTGGCAGCAGCAACAAAGACATCCACCGCACTGCAAGCAGGCCACCAACCTGCCGATTCCAGGTTCACAACTACCCAAGCCCCCGTGGCGCCTGGAGCGTGGCCCGCCTCGAATGCCGGTTACACTATCATAGCACCCGGGCAAGCCTCGAATGCATGCCCGGTGCAAACAGCGCCTGGAGCGTGGCCCGCCTCGAATGCCGGTTACACTATCATAGCACCCGGGCAAGCCTCGAATGCATGCCCGGTGCAAACAGCGCCTGGAGCGTGGCCCGCCTCGAATGCCGGTTACACTATCATAGCACCCGGGCAAGCCTCGAATGCATGCCCGGTGCAAACAGCGCCTGGAGCGTGGCCCGCCTCGAATGCCGGCTACGCTATCACAGCACCCGGGCAAGCCTCGAATGCATGCCCGGTGCAAACAGCGTCTGGAGCGTGGCCCGCCTCGAATGCCGGCTACGCTATCACAGCACCCGGGCAAGCCTCGAATGCATGCCCGGTGCAAACAGCGCCTGGAGCTTGGCCCGCCTCGAATGCCGGCTACGCTATCACAGCACCCGGGCAAGCCTCGAATGCATGCCCGGTGCAAACAGCGCCTGGAGCGTGGCCCGCCTCGAATGCCGGCTACGCTATCACAGCACCCGGGCAAGCCTCGAATGCATGCCCGGTGCAAACAGCGCCTGGAGCGTGGCCCGCCTCGAATGCCGGCTACGCTATCACAGCACCCGGGCAAGCCTTGAATGCATGCCCGGTGCAAACAGCGCCTGGAGCGTGGCCCGCCTCGAATGCCGGCTACGCTATCACAGCACTCGGGCAAGCCTCGAATGCATGCCCGGTGCAAACAGTGCCTGGAGCGTGGCCCGCCTCAAATGCCGGCTACGCTATCACAGCACCCGGGCAAGCCTCGAATGCATGCCCGGTGCAAACAGCGCCTAGAGCGTGGCCCGCCTCGAATGCCGGCTACGCTATCACAGCACCCGGGCAAGCCTCGAATGCATGCCCGGTGCAAACAGCGCCTGGAGTGTGGCCCGCATCAAAAGCCGGTTACACTATCACAGCACCCGGGCAAGCCTTGAATGCATGCCCGGTGCGTACACTGCCGGGAACACGGCCCGCCTCAAATGCTGGCCACGCTATCATAACACCCGGACCCGCCTCGAATGCACGCTCAGTGCACATACTGTCGGAAACTACGGGACACACGGCACCCGTGGCAAGCATTCCCATAGCCGATTATACTCTACCACAGTACCCCGAGCGATAGCCCCAAGCAGCAGTACCTGGAGAAGTGGAATTTACGCATAACAGATCGCAGCAATTCCCTACGAGTCAGGATTTTTCACCACTGTTTCCGCCACTGCCTACGGCTGATGAGACAGCACAGCACACTCACGAGTGGGTGCAAAAAGGCGCTGATCAGCTGTCCCAGATCACCTCAGCAATAGCAGAGGGTTTTCGCACGTCCCGTGCCCAAGAAAGCCCTCGCACGATAGAGGACGATACACGGATGGCCGCCTTAATCGCAAGGCAGACCACGGCCAAGGATCTTCCCCTCTTCCTGGGTGACCCGCTCGAGTGGCCCACATGGAACGCCCAGTACACCCAATCCACAACCACTTGCAGAATGACTTCATCTGAAAACCTCATCCGGCTGCAGCGTGCACTAAAAGGGAAGGCTCGGGATGCAGTCGGCCCTCTCCTCATGGATCCCGCTCAAGTTCCAGAGATCCTCTCTGTCCTCGAGCAGCGATACGGTGGCGCCAGCGCAATAGCCACGCTGATGATGGAAAAGGTGAAAAAGCTGCCGTATCTCACAATAGACGCAACTCTCGAGGACCTGGCAGACTTCTCCGGAACCGTCCAGAACTTGGTGGCATCACTTAGGATCCTTAGGACTGACGGATACCTGACCAACCCCACCCTACTGAATGACATCACAACAAAGATGCCGATTACGCTACGGATGACCTGGCTGTATGAGACACGTGGTCTTACGAGTCTAGCTACAATAACTCAGCTGGCAGCATTTCTGAAAAGTATGGCTAACGCTATACCCAACAGCGGGATGATCGACCCAGTGCGACCTCGACCGCGACGGACCGAGCGGGTGCATGTAGTAAACGGTGAAGAAGTTAAACCAGACTCTAGACCCGCTGAATTTGTTACATCGCGAAAGAGGAGTGAGCCTCGCGAAAATAAAATGAACAATACGCGTAAACGCAAACTGTCTAGTGAAAGTTGCGGCCAGTGCGGTGGCAACCACAAAACTCGCGAGTGCACCGAGTTCGCAGAGAAAAGTCTCGCCCTCCGGTGGACAATGGTGCGACAGAAGAACCTGTGTCGTAAGTGTCTGGATCGACACCACTCGCGGGACTGTAAAACCAAGGCATGGTGCGGCATAGGAGGGTGCAGATCACCACATCACCGTTTGCTTCATGACCCACAGTTCGTACCGGAAGGTGCTGTCGGTGAGGTTAACTTGTGACACCAGACGACGGACCGGAGCGTGCTGTTAAAAATTGTACAGGTTATGTTGGGCGTCCCCCAAGGAAGCAAAGTTTTGGTGTTCGCTCTCCTCGACGAAGGCTCAACTGTGACACTTGTCGACGCTGACATCGCGACACGGATCGGGGTGAGCGGCCCAGTCCGCGGCATACGGATCCATGGCGCCAAAGGGATGTGCACCTCTGACACACTCTCCCGCCGAGTGAAGCTGACCATAAGAGGATGTGATAGCAGTGACACCTACTACATCATCGCCAACACGATCTCCGACCTCAACCTGCCAGAACAACAGGCCCAGGGAAACCTTGTCACCCCAAAACTTTTGATAGGGCAAGACAATGCTCATCTGATCGTTTCACGGGAAGTGCGCGAAGACCATGACACTACGCGAATAGTGTCACGAACCGCACTGGGATGGATCGCCCATGGGGGTGTCGGGACTGGCAGTGACAATAAATCCACGACGCTGGCACTACAAATTGAATCAGCCGCAGATATCCGCCTAAGAGAATTGGTAAAATGCAACTTTGCCGTCGACTCTCTTGGCGTAACTGCCGCGGTGAGAACCCAGGCAAGCGAACAAAGGGCCATCGCACTAATGAACACGACTACCCGGCCTCTTCGCACTGGTAGGTGGGAAACTGGCCTCCTGTGGCGTAATCCGGAAGCCACGTTGCCTGACAACCGGCAGTGCGCGCTGAAACGACTTCATTCCCTTGAGAAGAAGCTGGCAGCAGATCAGAATCTGGCAGCAGCCTACAGCGACAAGATGAGCCAGCTGGTCAACAAAGGCTACGCCAGGAAGCTGTCTAAACTGGAAGTGTCAACAACCGCACCCAGAAAATGGTACCTGCCGCACTTTGCGGTGACAAACCCCAATAAGCCAGGGAAGATCAGGATAGTGTTTGACGCCGCCAGTCGATGCCGAGGGACCTCCCTTAATGACCAGCTGCTTACCGGCCCTGACCTGCTGTCTTCCCTCTTAGGGAATATTCTGCGCTTTCGAGAGGGAAACATCGCCATTGCCGCAGATATCAAGGAAATGTTTCTGCAGATCAAGATAAGGCGCGAAGATCAGCTGTCCCAACTCTACCTCTGGAGATTACCGAACCAACATGAACCTGATACTTACCAGATGTCATCTATGATGTTCGGAGCCACTTGTTCACCGAGCAGCGCCCAGTTCGTCCGGAACAAGGTAGCCGGGGAATACGAACATGAGAACCCGACTGCCGCAGCAGCCATTCGTTCTAAATTCTACATGGATGACTACCTAGATGCGGTAGACAGTTGTCAGGAGGCTGCCTCACTCATCCACGGTGTGAGCACCCTCCTCGCGAAAGGAGGATTCCACCTAACTAGCTGAGCATCTAACAGTCCAGCTGCCATAGCCGGTGTTCCCACAGAAGACCGGGCCAGTTCCACAGTGCGGATCAGCGGTGGAGGTACGGAGACGGAACGAGTGCTCGGACTAGTTTGGGACCCATCCACTGATAACTTCCTGTACTCATTCCAAGAGGCGATCACCCCAGAAGTGGCCACGCGACCCACGAAAAGGCAGCTGCTCTCAATAGTAATGAAAATCGTCGACCCAGTAGGCTTCATTTCCTGCCTTACAATCCGGTCGAAGATACTGCTGCAGGCCGTGTGGCGCTCGAGTATAGGCTGGGACAACCCCATTACCCCTGAACATACACAGAGGTGGACCGAATGGCTGAGCCTGTTGAATACACACAGCATTTCAGTTCCGAGACGCTGCCTCCATCTCAAGCAGAACAGCGTGACCCTACATCTCTTCTGCGATGCGTCAGAACAAGCCTGCTGCGCTGTCGCCTATTACACCGAAGAAGTAAATGGATCCCTACAGGCGACATTTCTGGCCAGTAAATGCAAAATAGCGCCACTGAAGCCCCTCTCCATTCCCCGCCTTGAGTTACAAGCCGGACTCATCGCGGCAAGACTAGCCCAGACCATCCACAAGGAAAGCCAGGCCTGTATATCCCAAACGTACTTCTGGACAGACTCTGCAACCGTATTGTGCTGGTTACGAACTGACCCACGTACGTACTCTGCCTTCGTGGCAAACAGACTGGGCGAAATAGATGAGTTAACCAACATACTTGACTGGAGATGGGTGCCAACCAAGCTCAATCCCGCTGACATCGGTACAAGGGACTCAGATGTGCCCGACCTATCACCCAAAGGAAGGTGGTTTACCGGCCCGGCCTTTATCATTTTACCTGAGAGTGCGTGGCCAAAAGAGCGTGCACCTGTCAAAAGGCCCGACGACCAGACACTAGAGGTTAAGCCTCACTACGTCGGACAACCCGCAGCCATGTACTCCGACAACGGAACAAATTTTCATGGAGCCGATGCAGAGATGAGAGACGCTCTCGTATCATTGAGCCACGATGCCAGAATGCTTGATGCCATAGCCACCCAGGGCATTGAGTGGCATTTCATACCTCCAATGACGCCCCACATGGGGGGAGCTTTGGAAAGGCTTGTACGGTCAGTAAAAAGAGCCCTGAGCACCACACTTAAGGAACGGGCACCTAGAGAAGAAACCTTACTCACGGCCCTGGCAGAGGCTGAACTCACAGTGAACAACAGACCACTCACTCACATATCAGTTGACCCACGCGACGAAGAGCCTTTGACCCCCAACCACTTTCTTCTAGGGTTGGCTGGAAAGCGTCCCCTCTTGTCCATGTTTGGCAAAAAGGAAGAGGAAATATGCCTTCGCCGCCAGTGGCGTATCGGCCAGCAACTTGCAGACATATTCTGGAGGCGGTGGCTTCTAGAATACCTTCCCACCATGGCAGCTCGGCAAAAATGGCACAACCCGGTCACACCCACTAAGAAGGATGACCTGGTGGTCATTATGGACTCCACGCTGCCACGGAACAGCTGGCCGCGTGGCCGCGTCCTTGAGGCCGTGCCCGCCGCCGACGGACAAGTCAGGACAGCCCGTATCCAGACAAGTTCCGGAATATATGTTAGACCGGCCATTAAAATCGCCGTCATACTACCTGCTTCAACAACACCAGCCGATCCAATCACCAGCACGACAACACCTGCCTAGCCGAAACCCCTTGCAATGACATCAACTGCAAACACGAGACGCTGGGATGAAACAGAACACGCCCGACGGAGTAGCTGGGCGCAGCAGAGACTGCACCGTGGGGAGTATATCGGACGTGCAGAGCCAAAGTCATTATGAGATAACAAGATCTCAAGTTTTTACGATGTCCTTAATATTTTTGATAAAACCATTTAGATATCTGCATCAAAATAAATATGATACTATAATATTATTCCACATCCTTAATGTGCGACTGCTATAGTTAATATTAATGGATTTTCGGGGCCACCATACATTTAAAAACTAATGTTTTTGTTTTGTTCAACACAGTGAAGAGATAAGGGTGATCGCTAATTACTCTCATTGAACATGTGTGAAATTTAATGTATAATTTTGTCCAATAAATATAGAAGTAACTGGTACAAACAGTCACTTCTCATCCAAGAGTTCTCGGGAAAGTAATACTTGTTTAATTTAATGTTTTCCTACTGCCCCTGCAAAAACTCTCAGATCAATGTGTCAATGTGTGCCGGTGCCCTATTGAATTTGCAGTATTTGTGCGGGCTTCACTAACTTGGTCCCGTACAAAATCTATATTTGTCTTTTTCAAATATATAAATCTAAAAGGTAGTTTCATCTACTTTCTTTAAATGGTATTTTTTTACGACATATTTAAAGAAGAAACATAAAACCTTGAAAATATTCCGAAATTCGATGACAAATTTCGAGTTTACACAACAGATAAACAATCCCTTTTGGCTGTGTAAACAATGTATATATCTTTCCATTAACTATTCTTTGTCAGTTTCTATATAAGTTATGTTCACATACACGGTCGTTTATCAATTGAATAAAATTTTCACCACGTTTATTAGTAAAAAGACTGGTAGTTAATACAGGTTTTGTTTAACAAAAAGGTGGTCTGCAAACCTGCCAAATGGCTACTTTACTGCCAGTTCTCCCTTAACATTGTGTCTTAATTTACAAGAATAAGGAGCATAACTGTACATGTTAATTCAAAGAAAAGTGAAAAATATTATTTGTACTGTATCAACACCATTAGACTCAATAGTCTGCTTAGTAAAAGTTAAGGACTAATATTTTAGAGTGTCTAATCAATAAAAAATAAAAAATATTCAAATAATCAAATAATAACAATATTCCAGAATATTTAGTACTGATATTTTAAGTCGTGTAATATTTTAAATTGAGCCGCTATCAATAACAACCTTTACGTAGATGGCGATAACGTTTAAATTCCCGTTCAACATCATCCGCCTGTTTTGATTTATGCAAGAAAAATACATGGTTAAAAAGTGCCTTTTATTTTATTTTGTGGATGTTCAGGCATAAATATTTAAAAAAATTTTCGATCGTTTTATAAATAACTTAATTTTCCACATTATACAATAAAATCATAACCGAAAATGGGTTCGTAAGTAGGAGATTTTGAACTTTAAAGCAGTTTTCATAGGCCTTAACATTATTTTTTTCTGGGCTTATAAAAAGACTTATCTAAAAAATACTCGATAGTTTCAAAGGCCAAGATGTATTCTACTCGCAGTATTTAATTAAAGCATCTAAAACATTTCTAGGCGACCAAATTTTCAAACCAAAAACACATGATTTTGCATTACTATGTATGGTATCGCCTTAATAGAAGTTGCTCCATAGAACTCAGTGGCGGATCCAGGGGGGGGGGTCACGGTGGTCATGACCCCCCCCCCTGGGCCCCAGCCCAGGGGGGGTCATGACTACCTAGGTCCTGGGCCCATCCAGGACCTAGGTGGACCACTAATTAAAATTGTTAAACATAATGTTTTTATATATTTTTTGTCACAATATAAATTTTCTTTAAGTACTTTCAATATTTAATTAATTTAATATAATACTTTGTTTGACGGCAAACGCATTATTTGGGAACGAACGCATCGAAAATTCGAATGTTACCGCGTCACTGCGCACCGCCACCGGCGCGCGCTTCGGCCGCCACCTTTCATATTATTATGACACATTTCGTGTAACCACGTGTGACGCTTGCGCGCGCTTTGTTTCGACTAACGTCTGGCGTCTAGCAAAACCTAACCTCAATCGGAACGACTAAACTTTATTAATAAAGTGTTTACTTTTATTTGTTTACTAAGTTAAAAAAAATAAGTTCCAATATAAGTTATAGTGTTCTTAAAAATTGTTGCTGCAAATTCAATTCATTACAAGAAATGGTAAGTAATCTAATCAGTTTCTTCATTATGCCAGTGTATGTGTGTTTAAACTCAAATGTTATTTGTTAATGTTATAAGGCTGGGGTTAGACTCGTAAGTTTTTTTTCTGTAAATCGCTCTTGAAGGCGAGTTTGGCCAAATTCCCAATGTAAACGACACCAAAAGTCACTTAACGTAATTTTAGTAAGTTACAGAACTTAGAACAGGTCTAACGCGCCCGCGCGAATTACCAGCCTTCCTATACTTCCTAAAGCAATTCTTAAGGCGAGACACAACCTCGTTCATCGAGGTTTTGCCCAAGGCTAACATTTTAATTTATTTCGGCGAAATTATAATTGAATTTAAAAAAAAAAAATTATGCCGCACGAGGGATGCAAGTTATTTATATTTTAGATTAATAAAACAATACCTTACAATTAATATATTTTACGTTCAACGATTTTAAAACTTTATAACCCGTGTATAACTATAAAGTTAGCGGACTTAGCGGTAAGTACCAGATTTTATTTTTCTAGATGATGAATTAATAACTTCGGAAGTGGACACATTTTTAATATTTGTAACAAATTCTTCAGAATCAATTAAAATGAAGGCTAAAAGTGTGGATAGATTTTTTTTACTAAGATTATGAAAACGTTAGTAATTTTTTTTAGAAATGCATAGTATTATTTTTAATGATGGATTTTGAATTATTTACATGAAAATGTTCCGTCTCCGATTATGTTCCCTTAATTTTGTAAAATTCCACACTGATTATTTTTTTTATACGGCAACACTTTGATATCCGGCGAATTTTTGAATTTGACGTTTAACGTTCACTAGATTTATTGTTTGTTCTCTGCGAACTTAGCCACTTAACCTTTGATTTGACTTTTTGCATCAGCCTTTCCCCTCTACCATGGAGGCCGTCGAAATTTTACTTTTTGTTTTAAAATAATATATATTGTATTCGTTTTAATTATGCTCTTTTTGGAATAAATTCAGCATAGGTAGATGCAAGTTATTTATTTTCACCGTTTTTTTTAAAGTCTATGTATCCATAAATTGATGTATCTAATGTAGAATATTTTCATTTGAGAAATTTTAGGTTGACGAATATAATGCTTAAATTCAGTATTGGTAGATCAGAGTTAATATTTTATAAGAATAATTTTTAAATATATGTAGCTGTGAGCTGTTCCTTGAAAATGTCTAATACTGAGATTTGTTTGCCGGGGTTCGAACCCGCGATATCTATTGTATTTGTTTTAATTATGCTCTTTTAGGATAAATTCAGAATAGCTAGATGCAAGTTATTTATTTTAACCTTTTTTTTTAAGTGTATGTATCCATAAATTGATACATCTATTGTAGAATATATTTAAACCTAGCTGTGAGTTGTTCCATCATCATTTCTAATATTGAGATTGGTTTGTTGATTTGTTTCCAAAAAATTTATTTGTAAATAAATTTTACAAAAATTTCAGATGTGGAAATTTGATAAAGTGTATGTAAATTTGATAAAAGTACATATACCTAGTTTTGTAAAAGAACGTATTAGTTACATTTTGTTAATAAATATACATATTATATTTAACTTAATCAAGTTTCTTTTTATTAATATTTATATATACCTATTAATAATTCACTTTCAGAATATTTTTGTTTGGATTGTAAATAAATAAAATCAATTCAAATTTTATAAATATTTACTTTTATTAACGTTCCCCATAGTTTGAGGATTGTCGATAATATTGACTACGCTGCCGGCTCGGCCGCTGCTGGCAAAATAGAATGGACGGTATTCATCCACCAGGTAACAAGGTATTAACAAGCGTATGAAAGCATCGGCGAACGGAGATCTCGCTGGGCGCTTCTTACGTATTGCAAGCACCGCGTCATGGCAACAATATTTATTTCAAATTACTTGCCTCGTGCAAATCAGGCCAAAATATGACGGTGCAAGGCGCTCGGTTTTAAAATTTATAAAGCACAAGAATCGAAATATTTCCAGCGTTTATATTCCTCTAAAATATGGAAGTACAGTACTTACATTTATTAATAACATTTGCTGCACACGATTGGTCCTAAAGGAGTTCAAATTTTTAATTCATTCGGCCTCACTATTGAGAAGAGCACGCTGGAAGGCATTATTCTACTCTTCGATAGACTGGATAGACACTTCATACCTACAGTGAATATTACAGTGGAACGATTCAAATTCTTTACCAGGAAGCAAAGAAATAACGGTCAACAAGCTGTTATTATTTGTCTATTTTGTCGTGACAAGCAAAGTGTTACAATAATAATGTCGAGTCAAATTCTGCAAATGCAGAATGCTACGGATATGGTTGGCGAGTGGAAACGTTTTAAGCAATCATTTCTTTTATATATGATGGCGAATAACTACAACGAGGAAAAGGAAATTCAAAAAGTTGCAAGATTCCTACACACAATACTATGTTGAAGACACACCTGACACCATGTTATATTGTGGTGAAATAAGAACACGATTAATAATTGTAATCTGTACTGTATTGGTTGACAATTGACATTACACGAGCCTACGCCGCCCGGGCTTGCGGAGCAAAAGACAATCCATAAATATACCACTCTCTAGATCGATATCTTCCGGCTTTTTGTATCCAACAGAATTATACAGTACTTTACCACAGATATACAAGCAGTACCTACCGTGCGGAGCAGAGCAGTAGACAAGGTAGAGGAAACTCAAGGCCATTTAAAAAAAGATGCGACCATAGACAACATAATTGCTCTCAGCCTACTCTATTCATTCACTAGCCCAAAAAAACTATTGTAAAAATAAAAATGTCCTTGAAGCAGAAAAATGTCGAAATGTTTTCCAAGGGCAAGGTTCATCTGACTAAGAAAATAAACTTTTACAGTGCATTTCCTTAAGATGAAACTTGTTAATCTGAGAAGAAGAAACCCAAAATGACAAGAAATTTGCAAAAACACTGAAGAAAATTTCCAAAACATGATTGTCCGACAGTACGACGAAAAATTCCGACATTTTTCAGCCTCATGAACTCATGGTTACATATGTTTAAAAATCTTTAATTTCACCAAAACAATAAGATAATACAGGATAACACATGACATAATCAATAACATGAATAAGTTTATCGATATAATAAATAACATTTATGCGTTGTGGAGGAAGACATATGTCAAGTATGAAGCATTGTTCAAAAAACCGAACGAATAACCTAAAACTGTTAATTCACTATAAACTTGAACTTACGTAGGTAGGTTGAATATAATATGTTTGTAACTCGCTGACACTATACTGGCTTATATTATATTTTTATCACGAACAACTTTAACACGCAATATTTTCGACGGAAATGATAGTATTTCGGCAGCAAATGACAACCCGCGTGTATAAATAAACCACTCTCATTTTGTTTGAATGATTTGAAACTGTCAAACGGCAAAATTCCGTCATCTCTTTCTGTTACACGAGTCATTATGGTAGAGAGCATGTAGAGAGCGAGAGATCAAACCAATCCTTTTGTTCTCACCAATGAGATCTGAGCTTTTAGCCATATTATTCGTTTTCTATAAGAATTTTGAGGTGGGCGTGGCGGATTCAAATGAGTTTCAAGGCCAAAGCTTAGTTAAATGCCCCTGAGACAATCTTAATGATATACCTAGTGTTACCATATCCAACAATACCTACTTTTTACTTGTATATATTATTATCAAAATTAAATTATAACTTCTTGTAACTGTAACTGACCGGACCTAAGTCCTCCATCACAACACAAGCAAGCATTTTCGGCTTTCTGTGGTGGTGGTAGGAGTTATTGTTGGGTTATTCGTAACCCGGGAATGTTTGTCTTTCTTTAAAAAAAAAAAAAAAAACTTGACCACGACTACGTGACCCCCCCCTGGCGCCAAAGCTGGATCCGCCCTTGATAGAACTAGCGTCTTTGGTCCCTTTGGCACTGATTCGCAGTCGGGAAACATTCGCGCCCAACATTGGCTGTGGTATCATTTGACGGTCACTGTGTTTCTTCCGTCTTGTTACGCTATAGTTTCCGTTTAACCCCTTTGGCTGATTTGTTCGGTTTTGGGAAAAAACATAACCCATTGAGTCAATTTCGTTCTATTTTAGGAACAGCTCATATGGTCTCATATAAATCGTTGTGTCTCCATTACTGCCATAGTTAGAAATATGAACTAAACGGTGTTAGAAAGAGAAAACACCACGCTTTATTTTCGAACATATAATTTTACCACTCTAGATTTAAAACGTACACCAAAAAGTTTCCTAAATTAATTTGAGAAAAATTTAAAACACTAAATGAATGAATTATTTTTATTTATTTATTGAAGACAATATTAGCGATTTCTAAACGAAAATCTGAAACAGAAAAATCAGAAAAGGATACGGTCACATCTAGGACTCGAACCCAGGACTCTTATCTTTCCGGGACACCGCTCTACCACTGAGCTAATGGGACCCTATCCCCCTCGGTCACTTTTAACTGAATCATACTTCGAATAAGAACTACCAAGATTGTCTTCATTTTTTCACCGCACATTTTTATTGACAACTATCTTTATGTATGATAAATAATATTCCTAGAGTCCTAGATGTGACCGTATCCTTTTCTGATTTTTCTGTTTCAGAATTTCGTTTAGAAATCGCTAATATTGTCTTCAATAATTAAATATTACAATTTGAGGTTTTACTCTATAAAGTTATTCAGAAAAATAAATAAATAATTTTTATAACAAAGAAATGAGGTCCCTGTGATTTTTATTTTACATTTGTCTAAAAAGGTGTGTATTTTGGTGGTTTCAGTAATTTTGGTTCAGTGTTTAGACGAAGATACAAAAGCCTTTAAATTTTGGTTTTTAACAAAATTATGTTTAATTCTAATAATAAATTTTGATAGTGTATTTCGTCAGCTTTCATAAACAGTTTTTTTTCGGAAACGTTGAGAGATTTTCAATTTATTTGGATTTTATTGCAAGTGGAAATACACGCAAATTCTCGGACGGTCTGATAGCGTTTTTTACGAAATATAGCGGTAAATATGCCAATGGCCTTAGGGGTTAAGGATTGGTAGGAAAATGTATCCTAATTCACACGTTCAAACGCGCGGTACAACAGCATTTGGACCCTTCTCTAAAAGTTCAAGTCCCCCTATTGCCTGACAACCGTAGCACGCTTAAGTATGGAATACTAATTATTACTAATTAACTCGATTATTACGAGTGTACGTGTAGGAGGCAGGTAGCAGGTTTATCATACGTGATAATTTTCCTGTACAAACTTTTTCTAACCCTTCAGCGCTCACGCTACGAGCATTTCGCCGCCCTCTACAAATAAATGTTATTATTTTGTAAACTGTGCACTCGTCGAGGTCAAGTGTGCTAATAGCTAGTTTGAGAGAGTTAGTGCGCTGACAACCGCGGAAAGAAAGATTTGTCACCGGTTACGCGGCGGCAAATTGCTCACTGCGCGATCACTATTTACTTATGAACACATACATAATAATTTTGAAATGTTCTAATTTTATATTGTGTTTGTGTTGATGTAAGTATAATGTTGTATTGGTTATTTTGTAAATTGTATGTACTTCAGTTTAGACGCGTTTCGACAGTTGAGCAAACATTACAACCTTTTTCGTACCATAAAAGGTTTGTTTTACTGAAACATATCATTTTTAAGTAATCATTTTTCCAAAGTTTTTTAGAGACTTATTATGTTACTTTTTTTATAAACGTTTATGTTTCATTTTGATCATTTTAAAAACATTTATAATTGAAGAAGAAGATAATACTAATAAATGTAAACGAAATATAAAACAGAACAAGACAGAAAAATAAAAAAAGAAGAAACTGTTACAACTAAGAATTGAACCCAGGGCCTCTTGTTTTACCGGTACAGGCCACTGGACCATTGGAACCTATTATTTATTGAGCGTCATATTTGTTGATCTCATATTTCAAATTCAGAATCAACAATAATATCATGTTGCATTAATTTTTTCCATATTTTTGCCATCTACCTTATGAAATGGACACAAAGTTTCTAAAGAAATTGCTTTGTAATCTAGATAGTATCTGGGATTAACAAATCCGATTCTTTTCTGTGTCTTGTTAAGTTTCACGTTTCATTTGGATTTAATATTATTGTCTTCTTCTTCAATGATATATTACGTTGATGATTATAACCTTCAAAATAAGTAAAAGATCAAAAGTTGATCCCATTCATATGTTTTAAAAATTAAATGCATTTTAATATGGGCGGCAAAATGCTTCCCACGTTCCACGGAAATGCGTAACAACAAAAGGGTTAATAGAATGGTATAGTACTTCCAGGGTTGAACCTATAATATTTGGTAAGGGAGGGGAAGTTAATTAAACAAATTAAATCACTATTCAATTCGTACCAAACTTTAGAGACTCCGGTGAAAAATTTCGAACTTTTATAACTTATGACAATAGGGATGATATTTCTTTATTCTGTTTATTTTATTTTAAGTCGATTTTTAATGTTTAATTTTCGATTTGCCGCCAAAACAACATGTTCGTTTTTATTCGTGAATTCGGCGGTGTTGACGTCACGTTGGGAGACGTTAGTGACTGTCGTTTTATCAGACATTGGCGCCTTCTATGTCACAATGACGTTGTTGCCAGTTGGAACCATTTCAGAATGTGCGGTTTTAGATCGTTTTTGAAATCAATAATTATGAATGAAAATATTAAAATAACATATTTTTAATATGATAATCATGATCAGAAGATTAAACTTAAATTATTCAACTCATACTAAACGGTATTCATATTTTGTAAATATACCCCCTTTGACAACTTTATACTAAATCCGCAACTCTTCATCTGTTCAAATCCAATCTTCATATTCCCTTAAAGTCCAAATCAAGAATAATTACTAAATCTTTATCACACTACACCCTTAATATCTCATTAAAATATTATGGCAAAGACAAATATTAACCCCTCAGGCTTCTGACATATTCTGTCAGTGTTTCATTCGTGATTGCCACCAAAAGTTGATAGAATGCATTGTCATTGGCAACGCGTCTATCTGCTTAGTTTCAGCACGATCCGATTTCGGGAAGTGGGTTAATTTCCACTTTCAAGATTTGCAGTTATTCATTTACGATAACAAAATCGAAATTCAGAAAAATGTATTTAAAACTATACGCAAATTGATTCCTTTGTGATTTCAGGCCCTGTGCACGACTCTATAAGTGCCTCTTTCCAATCCGGCACTGACTTTATTTGTCCTTTGTCACAAAAAGGATTTTAATTTATTAGAGCACACAACTAATTAATTATTAACGAAAATCCTAATGGAAATTTTGAAAATCTAATCAGAAAATACACTGTCAAAATCATTTATGTTTGCAGATTTCATGCTTTGCGTGTAAATGTTTTTATGAATATTAATAATATTTTTGTATTAAAATTTATCATAGTTTTTCATTTCTCATTTTTTAAAACACTAGCGGCGTTTTTCGAAACTGAAAGGCTCACTTAGCGGAGACACAACCTTTATTCGATTATACCCTAAGAAGTTTTTTTAATTTTCCGATAGATGGCTGAAAATGAAAACTAGATTAAATGAAATGCTTCGGTTTTATGCCAACAGATGGCATAAATATTTAAATGCGGTTTTCCTGATGTTATGAATTTTTATCAATAGATGGCCAAAATTGCTGAGTTTTCTCTTATATTGAGATTTATGTAAAATGTTCCACATTAATGTACTTATTAGTGCGTTTTGTGTGACGTAAGAAAACATATATCTGATTATTTTATTAATAATAAATAAGTCCGTTATACTTTGATGCAATGCAATGTTTATATCATATCTGAATGTCACTTTTGTTTGCTGTAATGAATGAATGCAAATTTTTAAAACAGAAATTAACCCACTTTTCGACATCCGATCGACCTGAAACTCGACAGATTGACTCGTTGTCGATGACAGTGAATTTACACGCGCGCACCGCGCATTTTTGGCAAGTTGGGTGACATTACAGACGAAATTAATGTCGGTCCTACAGTTCGTGGGAAGAAAGGTTCAATCCTTAGACAAACCAAAAAAAGTTTATTTAAAAGACTTTTAAATAAAGGTGCATTATAATAATTTTAAAAAACAATTTTTTAATGAATTTTTTTAGAAGTTTGAACTTAAATAAATTAATAATCTATAAACGGCAAGTATATTTTTATAATATATGCCGGTTAGTTAGCCAAGCTTAAAACCAATTTGTTCGATACCCGACTGCACCCGAGTTTCATAATTTAAAAAAAATACAGTATAAATATTATTATAATAATTACCTAAGTGTGTTCTAAGACTAATGATATCTAGAAATGGGTTCGGTTTTTTATGGCCTCACTCTAAATTATTAAGGTTTTGAAATATTTCCCGCGGGAGACTAAAACATATTGGACAACGTTTGATGTTTGCTTAATTTCACCTAGTTATCTCTTAATAGTATAAAAAAATCGCTTTCCGCGTCTGTCTGTTTGTGCGCTTCGTTCTTTTATGTTTTGATAGAGTTTTCACTATCATGCAGAGAATTTCTTTAGAAAGGTTTATATATACAGGGATTTCCAATAAGAGGTGTTATTTTGATATTCAATCGTAAAAGATCAACGGTTTCGTTGCTTGTGTGGCACGTAGCGCCGTCTTGTTGAAATCAAACGTTGTCCAGATCAATACCATTCAATTTCGGCCATAAAAAAATATTAATCATCTCTCGATAGCGCACTCCATTCACCGTAACTATTGCTCCAGCCTCATTTTCTAAAAAGTAAGGTCCAATGACTCCGCCGGACCATACAGCTCACCAAACAGTCACACGTTGAGGATAGAGAGGCTTTTCAATAATTACTCTTGAGTTTTCCGAGCCCCAGATGCGACAATTTTGCTTGTTGACGAAGCCACCGAGGTGGAAATGGGCCAAAATGATTTGCATTTGATTCACTCAAGTGAATTTTAATAATTTCAATGCGTTGTTGAAGCGTGTATCGTTCCATTTTTATTAATGGCGTAGTTTCTACTTGTCAAATGTCAAAAAAGTGACAGCTTCAAAAGTAACATCTACCGAAATGGCGGGCTATTCAAAATAACACCTCTTATTGGAATACCTGTATAATATATGCCTATTATATTTATAGAAAGGAGAGAAAAGTCCATGTTTTGTAATCAAGTCGTAAAAAAATAAATCATATCTTAAAAAGGTCCACACAAAAGTTCTCCCATCTCCTAATGAAAACCCCCAACAACGCCGGGTAAAAGTCAGCTAGTCAATTATAAAATAATAAATGTTTGATAATCGTCATAAAACTAAATGTAACAAAAATAATATGTAATATTCACAGACATAGGAATTAATAGACGAGAAGATAATGGCGAGGGGTAAAATCAACTGTTGAAGAACGAAGGGAGTGAAGCTGACTGTGATTCGTCAATAAATCAATCTGACAGTAAATAGGCATCTCGCATTGTAATATCACCATTTACTTCTTAAAAGTAAAATCTGCTTTTGAATGAATAGACATTTTTACATGGGAGGGCAAATTACTCGCCACGTTATGAACAAATTTGCGAAGTCCAAATTCGGCACAAAAATTCGGTTC
Source organism: Hesperophylax consimilis (assembly GCF_061612785.1). NCBI lineage: Eukaryota > Metazoa > Arthropoda > Insecta > Trichoptera > Limnephilidae > Hesperophylax > Hesperophylax consimilis. Next base: position 19,588,511 of record NC_142854.1, on the reverse strand, counting down.
TATTTTCAGAGTCGAATATTTCGTGTAAGTATTTAGTTAAGACACTTTTATAAATGTTCATAATTTACTTCCCAGCAACCAACCAGCTTTGTGTTTCGCGTCCAGACGTTTCTCGATGTGATAGTAACAACTGATTCATATTATACGATGTGAATATGCTTAAAATAAAGTAAAATAATGCTTATATATGGAATGTAATACGACAATTGGGTTTATTCTCTTTTTCACATCTATTTTTACAAGTTTTCATAGTACAAGTCAACATTTTGCCGTGTTATTTCGTAAAATGAACCGATGATGCCTCGACCATAGTTCGCACAAGAATGATGACGTCACGTTTTCAAATTTCACTTGAGGCCATACGCGAGCACAGCCGGCTCCAATGGAACCGGTATGGGGAGTGGGGATAATACGCTTTTAATCACTTAGGGCAGGTCTACTAATATTCATATGTCTATGGTAATATTCATTTTTTTTAATTTCCCTTAGGTCTATGCAGAAACAGCGCTATAAAAATCATCAAAATATTGTTATTACTATAGATTTACTTATCTTAAACGGATTGAAATTTTTAGAGCACATGCGTCGGGTGAGAATTTTGTTCTTGTTCTACGGGTATTTTAATGTAAGATGCTCCGAGGAATTATCGTCATTCATCATTTCGGCATCGGTGCACTGTCGGAAAATAATCCAAACGCGCGCCCAACATGTGTACACAGTTGACATTTATTTTTCACACGAGAACGGTTCGTTTTTACGCATCGATTCGGCGGTGAATTAAAACTTCTTTCCAACTTCTGTTTTTTCTCCAAATAACATATGTATCTGAAAATTCGGAATTGAAAGGTTACTTAAAATGGCTTTAGCCGTGTTTAGTGACCAAATCTAAACAGCCAGGTATATCCCAACCTTCCTCTTTTCCCTCCCCCTACCCCCTAACTCCAGCCCCACAACATGCTCTAATAATTGGGCATACAAGTTTCATTGACGCATATAAAAAAATTGTCTTGGAAAAGTCACAAAATTAATACATAAAATGAGAAAATTCACACAAAGGAAAGAAGAATTTTATTATTATTTGTGATTTAATGTGTTAGTTTAAAATTATGAATTCGTAGATAAATACCCGAATTGCTGTACAAGGTGTCCGTGGGTAAAGTGCAAAAAAATTAACGGGAGGTGATTTTTTTCCCATACAAAAATATTTTTCATTCATTTCATCATTTGGTCCATAAAAACAATTAAACGTTTGTACTTAAAAACTACCTCAAATCATTCAAATTTGAAAATAAGTAATTCATCTGTTTTACTTGTATGTACTATCATGCAGAATTACCACCCAAAGTTCGTGCACAACCTGTATTTAATTTCGTTTCAAGTTCCTGGTATCACAGTTATAAGATAGTACCTACCAAATTATTGCAACAATACTTATTCTTTTTCAACGTCCCTTGAGACGAATTCAAAATTAGGGAAATAAATTCTTCGACGTTATTGCTATATAGATAGGTCCGGGTGAAAAGATTACAACTTTTTCGACATTTCAACGTTTTAAGGCGATGAATTACGTCGTGTAATTTTATTTTATTTTTATTGATTTATTGTGAAAAACAGTATATTCCATTTACATTTCACAAATAACAGTTTATAAATTACAGTTTATAAGAAGTCAGTACATACATTTATTTGCATGGGTAAATACATCAATACTATCTGATTAACCAGATTTGTTAAATAGTATGCTTATCGCCGTCTTAAATTCTCTTTGGTTCAAATTGAAAATGTCAATCACAGAAGAAATGTGATTTAACAAAGTAGTTATTCTCCCCAAAGGCATGATCATTGGTAGGTTGGTCCTGCCCCTTGGAAAAATAAATAATCTGTGCTGTCTAGCTCTGATGAAATTATCAGGGACATAAAAAGAAAATCGTTCCAGAATATCTGGATTGCAAATGTGCCCATTTAGCATCTTGTGCGCCACTAACACCATTGCAATATTTCTCCTAACGTCTAGACGTTCTATCCCCAGCATTCCGGCAAGAAAATCAGAGGGATACAATAAAGGGTAATATCCGAACTCTCGCATGTAGAGGTATCGCATAAACTTTTTTTGCACCTTTTCTACATCATTTGAGTAAAGGGCATCTTCGGGTCCCCATATTATCGATCCACTCTCAAGAATGCTGCGAACCAGAGTAAAATAAAGCATTTTTATGACTGCCGTATTCGTAAAAGATTTCGAATTACATATAACAAAACCCAGCATTCGCATTGCAGAGTTGCACACCGAATCGATATGAGTTCGAAAAGTCAGACGCGTGTCAAAAGTGATTCCTAAATCCTTCGTTATCGAAATATGTTTTAGAGAGGTACCAGACATTTTATAGTTAAAATATAAAGTACGCTTTGCCCTTGTAATGCACATAATTGAACACTTACTACTGTTAAAATGAAGTTTATTTTGATGACTCCACTCTACTATACCGTCGATATCGATTTGTAGACGAATGGAGTCTTCATTTGTCGTTATACAGGTGTATAGTTTAATGTCATCCGCAAATAATAAAAATTTTACAAATCTTATAAACATCCCTATGTCATTAATAAACAATAAAAATAATAGTGGTCCTAAATTAGACCCTTGAGGGACCCCAGAATTTGTGGCGTAGAGTTTCGATGTGAACTGCCCGTAAACAACGTATTGTTTTCTGTTAAACAAATAATTATGAAAGAACAAAAGCAGCATGTATGAGAAGCCGAAGCTTTCAAGTTTATTCAGTAATATGAGGTGATCCACTTTGTCAAAAGCTTTCGCAAAATCATTATATGAGACATCTACTTGTTCGTTATTGTCCAATATATTTGAGACGTAATCCGTAAATACCATTAAGTTGGTCGTTGTAGACCTGCCCTCTCTAAACCCATGCTGCTGGTTTATGAGAAATGGTTCTACTTTATAGTATATACGTTTTTGTATTACGAGTTCAAATAATTTGGCCGGTGCCGAAAGAATTGCCACAGGTCTGTAATTAGATACACATGATTTATCGCCGTTTTTGTGTAAGGGCGTGACTTTTGAGATTTTCCAGCGGTCAGGGAACTTACCGGAGTTAAGTGAAATATTAAAGATATGTAAAAGCGGTACCATTAACGGATCTGCATATCCCTTCAGGACAATTGTGTTAATAAAATCTGGTCCAACAGATTTTTTTGGTTTTAGTTTTTTAATTGCAGCTAGGTAATCATTTTTATTTACACTTAAAATTTCAACATTTTGAGCTAGTGAAGAGTAACCGCCTGGGGTGTACGAGTCAAATTCTGCACTATGTTCGCTATAGACTGACTTAAAGTAATTCGCAAATGCTTCCGGAATATCGGGCCCAGTATGAGTACTTCCGTTCCATGACACTGAGTTTAGAAACCCACCGTCTTTCCTCTTTTCGGATACAAATTTCCAGAAGGATTTCGGATCACTCTTGACGTTTTTTTCGATATTATTTATGTAATCCTTATACGCAATATTTATACTACGTTTGATTTTAGATCGTAGAATACAAAACTTTTCCCGATATCTTATCAATCCGGTGCGCCTCCAGTTTCTGTGAAGTTTGCATTTCTTTTTCAGGTCACTAATAATTTCACCATTAAACCATTTAGGGTATCTTCTTTCAAAACAAGGTACACGCTTTCTCTCAAAACACATGTCAAAAAGGTCATAAATTACATTATAAAAATATTCTACTGCTAAATCTACATCTTTAAGTTTTAATAAGGGTTTCCAGTCGTGAGAATTCAAGTAAACATAAAAATATTCGAAGTTACCACGTTCTAGATTCCATCCTCGCTTAACACAATTTCCATTGTCGTCATTTAATAAATTCCGACAATAGGCTTTGCTTACATTGAGCGCGAATTCTATATATAAAGATGGGTGGTATGAATCTTCACTAACAAGTGAGTATACGGATTTGAACACTTTTAAGTCAAAATTACTGATAATAACGTCCAAGGTCCTGTTCGTTATATTAGTGATTAAGTTTTTCTGTTCCAATTGAAATAGTTCCATAAAATATAACAAATCTGTTTGAGTTGCTATATTTTAATATTTTAAATTGAGCCGCTATCAATAACAACCCTTACGTAGATGGCGATAACGTTTGAATTCCCGCTTAACACCATCCGCCTGTTTTGATTTATGCAAGAAAAAAACATGGCCAAAAGATGTTTTATTTTATTTTGTGGATGTTCAGACATAAATATTTAAAAAAAATTTCTATCATTTTATAAATAACTTAATTTGCCACATTATACAATAAAATCATAACCGAAAATGGGTTCGTAAGTAGGAGATTTTGAACTTTAAAGCAGTTTTCATAAGCCTTGTACATTATTTTTTCTGGGCTTATAAAAAGACTTATCAAAAAAAATACGCGATTATTTCAAAGGCCAAGATGTATTCTACTCGCAGTATTTAATTAAAGCATCTGAAACATTTCTAGGCGACCAAATTTTCAAACCAAAAACAAATGATTTTGCATTGCTACGTATGGCATCGCCTTAAGATAATTTTCAGATACAAAAGATGAATTATTTGTATGGAGAAAATAATATTCTTCTACGGAATAATATTTTTGTATGGACAAATATAGCGGAATTTTTAAAAAGTTATTTATTGTTTTTACTTTTACCATCATGTAGAATCAGTTGAATGAGTACGCATTTTTTTAAATTAAAATACTGTTAAAAATGTGACTTCATGACCATTTCCTAATAAAATACAACAAATTAGAATATATCTGAACACGTGTTCACGCAGGTGGCCTCGTCCGAATAAAAAAGGGTCTCCGGGAGTAAAGTACACTTACTTCGGGAGGAGATTCTACATGATGGTAGAAATAAAAAAGATAAATAACTTTTTTAGAAATTACAACTATTTTTTACCATACTAAAATTCAACTTTTTTAACCTAAAAACTACCTTAAAACGTTGAAATTTCTAAAAAAGTTATTTGAATTTTCTACTTCTTTAATCATATAGAATCACCCCCGAAGTTAGTGCACTTTACCCTCAGACACAATGTATAATGGAAGAGATGCAAAAGTATTATAATTTTTAAGAACACGTGTTCCGATTCCTCATAACATATTCGTGCTTTACTGATACTTTCTTAAGAAATTTTTCAATTCATTCGTCATTGGCCTGCAGCCCCGTTTTTAACGGGAAAACGGGGCTGAATAATTTGACCAGATTTTTTTCTCTTAATTTTTTAACAATTCTCTCTTGTATTATATTTTAAATATAAGTATATTGCATAAATTACGAAAATTTAAAAGCATTTTTAACCAAGCGACAGCACATTCCTCTCCAAAGTAAGTGTGTTACTGAAGAGCTTTTGATTTCAGCCGCAGTGGCGCTAGCGTCCTAGCGGACACACGTGGTAACCCCGTTACGTTACCTTATTGATTTCCGGATCCCCCCTCCGTCCCCCCACCCCGAGAGGTCCCCCACCATGCCCCCCATCCCCCCCGGACCCCCTCGAGGCTCCCGAACGGCCCGTGACCCATTTACGGTGCGCTGACCCATATTTACTGGGCCGTCTGAACTGGGGTTGAAAATTTCAGGCGGCAAAACGAATATTTTCAGAGAAAAGTGCTGCAAATCTTGTATCAGAAATAAAACATCATTTGAATACGAAACCAATATCTTAATTATACATAGAAACATTGACAAAACGTTCATTTACCTACGAAAAACTCAATTTTTACTCTTCGTAAAGACAGGGGCAATTTATTATTTTTAAATTATATTTTACAAAATTTTACAGCATTGACATTTTTGGTAATAACCTAAAGAAATATCGATATGAAGTAATGCGTACGATCGATTATTAATATGAGAGTATGTAATGTATCGGGAGAAACTCCTATCCTCTTCCTATTTTCGTCTTCCTCTCCCCTTTCTTTAACACCAAATTAATTTTAAGATACTAAAACTTCATTTCTAATGCACTTTAACATAATAAACTTCTGTGGCTTGACTCCAGTTAACTTGTATATTTATATCTATCATTGTATATTATATAAAAGCTGTTTGTTTCTTACAAAATAAATAAATAAATACATTTTTAGCCCATACAAGTTTTACATTTGAGATTTTCACGGCAAAGCATTACAGTGATTTATTTTTGGGATGTAAAGAAGCAAGTTAAATAAGGAGTAGCGCAACACGGCATAATACCCCAAAAAATTAATAATTATAATGTAAAATTTGCTATTGAAATTATAAAGAAACTCAATGCAGAAGAATAGTATTATGATAATATTCATTATTAATATTTAAATTTGTTATTATAGCCTTCTTGTAGCACGACTTACCGTGCAGCCGAACACATCTGCCATTTCTCCAAATGTATTGCCATGTGCATGCAATCTAGGTACAAGCGAGTATGTAAACGACGCAGTCATGATATGTTGTTGCAATTAAAAAGAATTTTCGATCGAGTAGTTCTAATTGATATGTTGAAGATGATTAGGCTCAATAAATCAGGGCTGTCTATAATTTCATTAAAATGTTTAAAGGAGTGCAGTTAGCAGTCCACAATGGAGTGCTGGTACCTACCCTGATGTACGACAGAGGAAAGATGAAATTAACTGAATGCTGTATAAATGACATCCCTGAGGCGTATTTGTGGTAAAAGATGTATGATGAAATGTGAGATTCTCAAATAATGCAAGGCTCGTGTAAGCGTAATAAGTGAGAATAAACGAAGAGATTTGAATGGTAGAAGATTTCAGGTACTCCCTCGGAATTCTTGTCACGATCAAGTAAACCAAATACTTGAGTCAGAACATGTCAAGAGAAGAGTATGTATGAATGTGCATGAGGCAAGGAGTGTGTGCCATGACCGTGTTGTTTGGTGGTCCACAATCTCTGCCTATCCCTGCAGAAAAAGGCGTGTTAGTTTTTTTAAATTTTTACTTCACTAGACTTCCAACTGCTCACAACTGTGTATGTTGAGCGTTTGAAGATTGTGGGGAGGGAAAGAGATGAGAAGGTTGGGAAGTACCAGGCTATTCAGATCTGGTCACCAAACATGACCGAAGCCATTTCAAGCAAAGTTTCAATTATGAATGGTGGTCATACACCGGGGCGATACTGAGAGTATCTTACACTCTGAAACGTGCTGCAAGCGCACTATATTTAATTAATAAATTGCGAAATAACAAAAATTATATTAATAAAATTTACTTGCTTGGATTTGAACCCGTGACGTCCTGCTTGCTAGTCGAGAGACCGGGGAGAACGTCAAAGCGATAGTTTTACTACTAAAGTTCCTAAAAGACAAGTAATTTAAGGAGGTACCTTGAATGTTATACATAGTAATAAACAGCAATATTGCCTATTTAAATCTCCTACATCTGCTGTCTATACAATGCTATTGCATGTGGCTTTAACGATGGCCTAGTACACAATTGTGTTATTTATTTATTTATTTAAAAAAAAACATTACATATTACATATTACAGTGATCTTTGGCTGTCCAACTAGGAGATTAACCTGTTTTAGGACAGTCAGAAATAGGCAGATTTATTAAATGCGATTCTTGTTTTGTCTAGTGTATTGACTTTTATTTAATTATTGCACTTTATAAATAATTTGAAAACGTTTCTTGGTTGATACAAGAAGTTGCTAACTATATATTTTAAATAATATAAACGTAGAGAATAGACTAAAAGAATATTAAAATATGATAATTCAAAAATAGCAATATAGTAAAAAAAATATTGACATGTGAGTTTATCAAATTGAAATTTTACTTTTTATTTAGATGAAATTAATAAGCTAGAGAATCAAAAATAGATAAAAGAAAGAAAGGAGATTAAAAGAAAATAGAGAATATAAATAAGCAAAAAAAATTAAAAATAGGGAATTAAAAAAATATGCAAAAAAGAAAAAATTATATGTATATATAAATATAAAAAAATTGAAACATGTAAGCTTTTCAACCATTCCGTGAAATCTTGCTTTTGATTTGGTGAAATTAATGCGCCAGAGAATCAAAAATATATATTAAAAAAAAAGAAATTGAGAGGAAGTGTAGAAATAGATAGAAGATTAAAAAATAAATTAATATTAAAAAAACATGTCTGCTTTTTCTCCATTCCATGAAATTTTGTTTAAAGTATTATATGTTATACATATATGTTGTAAGTCAAAACAATTACGTGTTGTATAAAGCATTTATCAAAATTACATACTTTCATTGATGTTTTGTGAGAAATTTACATAACTTTTATCAACTAGAATGGTTTTCTCATTGATTTATCAAAATACTGTTAAAAATGTGACCGCATGCTCATTTCCTAATAAACAGAAAAATCATAAAAATATACGATCACATCTAGGACTTGAACCCAGGACCATTGCCTAGCCGGGGCACCGCTCTACCAACTGAGCTAATGGGACCCTATCTCCTTCTGTCATATTTACCTGCATCATACCTCGAATTTGACGGCCGGCATAGTCCAGTGGTAACGCATTGGACTGCCATTCCGAAGGTCGCGGGTTCGAACCCGGCGTGCGCAAATAAATTTTATTTGATTAATTTGTGTTATTTCACAATTAATTAATTAAAATAATATATAGTATATTTGCGGCACGTTCCAGAGTGGAAGATACTACCAGTATCGCCCTGGTGTAAGACCACCATTCAGAATTGAAACGTTGCTCCAAATGGCTTTAGCCGTGTTTAGTGACTAGATCTGAATAGCCAGGTACTTCCCCACCTTCCTCTTTCCCTTCCCCACTTACCTTCAGCCTCACAACATCCCCCAATTGGGGATGCCATAGTCTCACTGGCTCCAGACGGGAGCAGTTGGGACTCTTGTGAGGTATTCACTATAAAAAAAAATAAAAAAAAAGAATAACTACCAATAGTATCTTCATTTTCTCACCGCACATTTTATTGGCTGCTATCTTTATGTATGATTCAACTCGAACTAAATGCAATCTAGACAGTGTCTTGGGTAAATATATCTTATTTTTAGTTTACGACATGTGCGACATCTATTGACTTTTTGTGTAAAGTCTCGGATGAATATATATATATATTTAGATATATATATATTTTTTTTAATAACGTAAAGAGTACAACCTCCAATTGTAATATTTAATTATTGAAGACAATATTAGCGATTCCTAAACGAAAATTTGAAACAGAAAAACAGAAAAAAATTGGTCAGATCTAGAAGTTGAAACCATACCCTTGCCTTGCCGGGTCTTATTCTTAAATCTTAAAAATTTCAATGTTATCACACTTGAAAAAATTAGTCATTCAGAATATATTCGAATACGTGTTCACGTAGGTGGTCTTGTACAGGGTTTTCCAATAATAGGTGTTATTTTGAATAGCCCACTATTTCGGTAGATGTTACTTTTGGAGCTGTCATTTTTTGACATTTGACAAGTAAAAACTACGCCATTAATAAAAATGGAACGATACGCGCTTCAACAACGCAATGAAATTATTAAAATTCACTTGAGTGAATCAAATGCAAATCATCTTGAGTGATGAGGCCCATTTCCACCTCGGTGGCTTCGTCAACAAGCAAAATTGTCGCATCTGGGGCTCGGAAAACCCAAAAATTATTGTTGAAAAGCCTCTCAATCCTCAACGTGTGACTGTTTGGTGCGGTTTATGGTCCGGTGGAGTCGTTGGACCTTAATTTTTCGAAAATGAGGCTGGAGCAACAGTTACGGTGAATGGATTGCGCTATCGAGAGATGATTAATGATTTTTTATGGCTAGAATTGGATGGTATTAATCTGGACAACGTTTGCTTTCAACAAGACGGCGCTACGTGCTACACAAGCAACGAAACCATTGATCTTTTACGATTGAATATCAAAATAACAGCTCTTATTGGAAAACCCTGTACTAGTAAATATAATGAACTAATTGTGAAAACATGTAATTTTGTGTTTTGATTCCTAATAACATATTCGTGCTATACTAATAGTTTATTAAAAAAACTGTCAATTAATTCGTTAAAGGATTGTAGTACCGTTTTTACCAGGAAATAATTTGAGCAGATTTTCAATAAATTAACATTATTTTATATCAGAGAGTTTTCTACGTGCGTCCGCTGCGCCATCGATAATGTTTCAATAATCTATACAAACTGAAGCGTTGAAAGAATAATTCTAACAATTATTGTTTGAAATTGAATATTTGGTAGTAATATTGGAATTGGTGGGTCCAGTAAAAAATAAAAATATTTTTAAACACAGTTTCCAGTAAAAATGTATACAAGGAAATCATTGCACCTCACATTAATTTCTGTAGCAGCATTCTATTCTAAGACAACGATGAGTTCATTATACAAAAGATAAAATAAAGGAAATGTTGAAGGAATTAAATATCTACGTCATTTAAACAAGTTATTTCAAAAAACTAAAATCTGTAGCACAAACACGTACATGAGATGAGAAATTTTGAATGAGTAGGCACCTTGTCGATTCGATACTTCCCCGATTGGAATATGACAAGTGAAAGAAGATTTTGCCTGTGTCTATTTGTTTAAACTTCGTACAATAAGACAGATATAAACACATGAAGGTTACTTCATTCAGAAAGAAGCCTTAAACAAGGCATCTGTCGTGTTTCTGATTGCTTGAATTGCATCCATACAAAGTTACGTAGTTATTGGTGAGCTTCGATCTAGAATTTAGGTACCATTCGACAGTATTCTGATTATAAACATACGATATTGATACCGCAGCCCTGGGAACCATTAATTGAAAAACCAACACCTCTGCCACTTAACTCCTAAAATCTATGACACTTTGAAATGTACGTCTCATTACGTGAATTGTCAGAATGCAGATCGTGTCAGGCTGGGATACATATCTCCTAAAAAGACGCCAGAGCTGTTTGTTGTCCATGAAGAATATTTCTAAAAATTGCCGAAGGGGTTAAGGAGTTGCCGGGTTCACAAACTGCGTGGCGGGCCGGATAGCGAGAGACCCTTTGACCGAATTCTCTTGCATCGCAGTAGGAGGGATGGATTCCTAATCACACCCATACCTTTTTCCTTTCCTTCACAGTGAAATCGATAACTTGAAAACATCGGATCGATAGGCGTAACTACCGATGATTTCATACCGAGCACGGTGGCGCTGTTGATACCGAAACCGATATTGATAATGCAAATTAACATAGCACGCTGGCAACACTGGCGTATATGTCTAAATATTAACTATTAATACACATTAGCAGTCAGCATGTACTTCTTGAAACTAAAAAGGAAGTTAATTAATTCATGAGGTCTTAAATTGTGTCTAAAAACTTTTGTTTCTCCAAGTTGGTACGGAATCAACTGATCGCATCTAAGAAAAAATAATTTATTCTAATTAAGTGGATCGTGTATAAAATTTCTTTCAACTCTAAGAGCTTCACCAAAAAATTTCACCCAAATTAATAAGCCAGTTTTTTTGCATAACGAACGACATTATCCACAATTTTATGCACAGCTTTTCGACACCTTCAAGGCCGCGCTAAAAGTAGCGTCGAAATCATATCCCAACCGTGCTCGCAAATATCGCTAACTGACCATAGATGATAGATTTCGTCAATATCTTTTAAAAAGACCCTTGGGCCCCAGATTAGGAGTGGTTATAAAACTCTTATGATTACAGAATATAACAGCAATACTACGTTTTATAGTGTATCGTAAATTGTATAGCCAGCTAACTGTAAACAATGAACTGCCTCACCACGGTTGCTACTCCCTCAGGAATATAAGCAAATAGCGCATACTTTACGTGACAATTTTTAAACAAACGCAAAAGTACCCTTGATCCCTCGGGTCGTTGCCATATTCGTGTTGCTGGAATGCAGACGTGGCAGACCTTTGGATATCAAAGAACTAATATTTTATTTCATCTATTATAATATGGATGCACCTTGTGCTGGCACTGTTGGTGGACGCGGTGCACTCTCTCGCTGCAGCAGCTGGTCCAGTTTCTTCACTACCTAGGATTCTTGCTGCAGAGTCTCCATCTTCAATCTTCGTCGAATATCACAGCGGTGCTGCCAAGGTCTGGTATCTGTAAGAGGATATTGTGTCAGCGCTTTATTAGCAGCAGACACATACCTGGACGGATGACGAACCTCGTGCTGGCACTGTTGGTGGACGGGGTGGACTCTTTCGCTGCAGCAGCTGGTCCAGTTTCTTCACCACCTAGGATTATTGCTGCAGAGTCTCCATCTTCTATCTTCGTCGAACGTCACAGCGGTGCTGCCAAGGTCTGGTATCTGTAAGAGACTAGTGTGTCAGCGCTTTATTAGCAGCAGACACATACCTGGACGGATGACGAACCTCGTGCTGGCACTGTTGGTGGACGGGGTGGACTCTTTCGCTGCAGCAGCTGGTCCAGTTTCTTCACCACCTAGGATTCTTGCTGCAGAGTCTCCATCTTCTATATTCTTGTCACTTGTTCCTGTACTTCATTTTACTTAACTTAACTTAATTTTATTTTTATAATATTTATATTTTTTGTAATACCTGCATCAACTGTAAAGCGCCCCTGAGGTTATATCTCACAAAAGCGGCGCTATGCAAATTGTCCAATAAATAATAATAATATTCACGCACAAGACAAAAATGTGTATATTCTTAGTCGCGTCTATAGGTAAAAGGGATACAAATCGCTTGGCCAATGCAGTTTAGAAACGGTAGATATTAGCGCGCAAGTGGTTGTTGAACCGAGGTACGTTTTGTCACCACTTGGGGAGACCAATGGCATAGGTGTTGATTATTCAGTGAATGCTTCCCGGGGCGGCGGTACCCGCCTACAAATTGAAACTTTCTTTTTAAAGAATGACAAACGTTCTCGGGCTACGAATAACCTGACAATATTTGAAAATCTCCTACTACCACCACACTAAGCGGAAAATGTTGCTTGTGTTGTGATGAAGTACTTAGCCAGGCGAGGAATTTAACACGCTACGCCTGGGTGGGACCCAAATGCGATGTCAACAAAGCCACCGTCTGGTCAACTACACAGAAAAACGATTCTGTTTGCGAATTTCCTGATTAAATATTAGTCATTCAGAATATAACGATAACACGTGTTCTTTTCCTAAAAGATATCATGATGGAATGCTGCAATATCAGTATGTCAGTATCAATATTAGTATTTATTTGAGCACGTGTTCCGCCGTCCTCATAAAACATTTGCTTTTGACTTATACTTTGTTAGGAACTCTTTCAATTCATTCGTTACAGGCCCGCAGTCCCATTTGAAACAGTAAAACCAATAATTAAACCAGATTTTTAATAAACTGTCAGTATTTCATATCAGTAAGTTTTCTCCGTGTTGTTAATTATTTTCGATTGATATTAAGGCGAAGCTTAGTGCTAAATCACTATTTTGATTAATCTTTATAACCAATCGGTGTACAATATGAATACCAAAAAATATGCTTAACATAAATTTAAGGTTTTTTATCGTTTCGCTTGAGTAGAATACAAATAAAAAAATAAATTACACAATAAAAAATATAAATGAAAACTATATAATAATAAAACTACAAAAAAAAACATATTTTCAATAGAAATGTATGAACGCATAAAGGAAACAACTTAAAAAAATACAGTATGATAGTTAATCTTATCTGTAACAGTTTCACTTGATTAACTTTTTTGCTTTTTTATAAAATTATTTACAAAATAAATAAAAACCAGTTTGTACTTGAAATCGAACGTTTCTAGACTCCGTTTTTTTTTTTTTTTTTTTATGTGACACCTCACAAGAGTGTCCCTGCCTGTGCAGTGCACAGACAGGGGAACTATGTCACCACCCGGTTGGGCGGCGTTGTGAGGCGGAGTAAGGTAGGGGCTGTAGGAAGGGATTTGTTAATGCGGGCCGTGAAGAGGCTCGGATTATAGGAGGGAGGAAAAACAGATGCCGGTAGCTCGTTCCACATACGAGCCGACTTACACAAAAACGAGTCGTAAAAACGGCCCGTTCTCATGAAGCCAACGTCAACCGTGAACGGGTGTTCAGTTCGTGTCCGTCGAGTTTCGCGCACGTGCACCGGTGCATCAGGAATCAATGCTGCTAGCTCCTTGGAGCAGGCTCCATTGAAATACCTGTAGAACAGACACAGCATGCCTACATTGCGTCTATGCATCAGAGAAGGCAATCGGTCTGTTAACAACGGATTGTCAATCAGACGGATCGCTCTCCTTTGCACAGACTCAAGCAGGTTTATCAAGTATTTTGGGGCACCAGCCCAAAGGTGGCTCCCAAATTCAATAGTTGGGCGGACTTGAGACTTGTACAGGGTCAGCAGCTGGTCACTGTTGAAGAATCTTCTAGCCCTGTACAAGACGCCCAACTTTTTGGAGGCCTGATTTACTCGGGCTTCTATGGATCCCCGATACTTGAGCTGGTCTGATATAGTAACTCCAAGCATTTCAATGGAGTCTTTATTGGGGAGAGAGCTCCCATCAAATTGCACCAGACAGTCATTGATCTCCCTCTTTGCCGAAATCAGACACGCTTGGGTTTTTGAGACGTTGAAACTGACCAAGTTGGCCTTACCCCATGCACGAACCATCTCTAGGTGGTGGTCAATTTTTCGCTTCAAAACTTCCCGAGCTGTTCGGACATCATAGGTGGAAGGACCGTTTGTCAAGCGATTTTAATTCATATTACCTACAATATAAGGTATACCAAGAATATACACATTTCATATGTCAGAAGACTGCGGGTTCAATTCCCGTCGGCGGCATGTATTTTTTATCGGAAGATTTTAATCAATTTATATAAATGTTTCAGGTTAATAATTATTGATTAAAAATAATATGTTATCCTGTGTGTTAATCATAAAAACATTTTCTTATAAACATTAGTTTATCAATAAAATAGGAAAACGAATAATTTGACAATATTTCATATCAGTAAATTTTCTCCGTGTGGAGACAAAGAGATGACGGTTATGCACCCCTGACTTGGAGTGTGGTTATCTAAATATCAGGAATACATAATTAGTTGAACACGCAGAGAAAAACGAACCCCGTTTGCTATTTAAATGCATTATACCGTAGTTACAAGTTACCCATGGCATACTTAATGGCAAATACAATTCATCACGTGAGGGTTACTCACCGATTTTTCTGAGATATATGTGTAATTTTTTTTTGTTGTGTGATAAAACTAAAAGAGCATTTAGTGTGTATATACAACCCGGTATTGTCTGTATCTCAATCACTCAATCCTTATGGCCAAACTATATGCTATCGGTATTAGAAACCCTTTGCTATCCTTCTTTAATTCTTACTTAAGCAATAGAAAACAACGAGTTAAATTAAACAACCTTGTGTCTACTATTATTGAAGTAACGTCCGGCGTACCTCAAGGAGCACATCTAGCGCAGTTTCTTTTTAATTTATTTATAAACGACATTATTAGTATTTTCTCTCATACAAGCTTTTGGCTTTTTGCGGACGACAATAAGATTCTAAAAATAATAAAAAATCACGATGACTGCCTTCTTTTCCAATCGGATATCGACTCTTTGTATGATTGGTGTAAAATTAATTGCTAAAACTAAATGTCGATAAATGCAAAATTATGTCCTTCTATAGATCAAAAAACCGATTGTCTTCGAATACAAACTTAATAATATTTGCTTAACAACTGTTACATCTATTAAAGACTTTGGTGTCTCTCTAGATAGCAAGCTTTCTTTTCGGGATCACATAACTGCAATCGTTAATAAATCCCTCAAACTACTTGGTTACATCAGTAGAATCACTTCGGACTTCAAAAACGTAAATACCCTTAGAACTCTTTACTGCTCTTTGGTTCGCCCCCATCTTGAATATGCTTGTGTAATCTGGTCTCCTTTTTATGCTGTCCACATTCGACGCATTGAATCTGTTCAACATCGGTTCTTAAGAGGGATTGCTAAGAGGCTAGGATTAGAAAAAGGCAAATACTCATATGATGAAATTGAACTAACTGTAAACCTCTCTCCTTTGGAAGTCCGTCGGGAAAGAAATGACCTCATTTGCTTCTTCAAAATTATAAATGGTATTATTGATTCACCTACTCTACTGCAACTCATTCCCTTCAATATCCCCTAGCACACTCAGAAATAATGAACTGCTCTTCCTCAACCATCATTCGACAAATTTTGGATATTATTCACCATTGTCCAGAATGTGTAGACTGGTCAACTCAAGTCAAAACCTTAACTTCTTTGGAATAAGTCTGAATGATTTTTGCCGGTCGCTAAACAAGTGACGGAATATTATAAGTGTCCTGTGGCCCTGACCCACGGCGTAGTCTTGACTTGATTCGACTTGTCACTTTATTTTCTTATATTATATCTGCCTTATGTCTTTGCTTTCATGTACCTTTGTCTAATCCTGTATTTTTCATTATATTGTTTTCGGGTTATTATTTTGTAATTTGGACGATGTCCGTTAATAAATAAATAAATAAATCTCGCTATGGCCCGGTATATCAGTTGTTGAGCTTAGCACGGCTTGGAACATAATCCGTATATAGGTCCGAAGCAGTCGCGGCTAGCTCTAAGGAGCGTTGGAACAACGAAATTTCAGTCTAAAAGTCAGTCTAAAAGTAATAAAAATAATACTACGAAAGTATTAAGTTAGTTAAAATCAAAAAGCAAAAAAAATTGTTCTTTGTATCACGTGTCATAAGTCACGTGTTGCGAGCGAATTCCATATCGCTCATCGAGAAACGTCACCCGGGAACATCAATTACCTATACACGGAGATCGTGGATGTCGACAACAGTATTGAAATTTCTCCGAAACAGGAGCGTTGCTCGTCAATGACTCACTCTTCGGTGAGATGGCGCCACTTTAGTTTACAGTTCGCATACCGATCATTCCAGTAGGTAGCGATAGATTAACATTATTTTTAGCGCACAACCCATGAATACAAGACTCCACAAGATATCAACAATATTACACGTTAAGAGGAAGCTACAAGCCAAAAATGTGTATATTTTTGGTATACCTTATATCCTAGGTAATAGGCATTAATATCGCTTGACAAACGGAGTCTAGAAACGTTCGATTTCAAGCAAAAAACTGGTTTTTAATTATTTTGTAAATAATTTTATAAGAAAGGAGAAAAGTTAATCAAGTGAAACTGTCACAGATAATCTTAGCTATAAAACTGTATTTTTTAAAAGTTGTTTCCTTTATGCGTTCATACATTTCTATTGAAAAAAGTTTTTTAAGTAGTTTGCATTTATATTTTTTAATGAGTATTTTTTTTTATTTGTTTTCTACTCAAGCAGAACAATAGAAAAACTTTCAATTTATCTAAAGCGTATTTTTTGGTATTCATAATTTAACCCAATTCGTTATAAAGATTATTCAAAATAGTGATTTGACACTAAGCTTTGCCTTAATGATTTTAATAGAGGAACTTGTTTTCTTTTTCTTAATAAAATCAAATTACTGTCTACTTGGGTGGTTTATCTATGATATCTAATGTCACAGTGCGACATTAGATATCATAGATAAACCCAACGATATCATAGATAAACCCAACGATATCATAGATAAACTCAAAACGCCAACAGCAGCTGTTTTTTTTGGCGGGTGTAATTTACGAGTTGATTTTTGATTCCAGATTCCGCATTTCCATTAGCACAGAGCTATATGCAAGGATACTAATTTTAAACAGTTTTTTGTTTTGCTAGAGTCATTGCACTTTTCATGAAATTACTACAAACAAACCGCTGACATTGAAAAATTTCTTTAATAATATCTTATAGACTACTTGTCTATTTTATATTGATTATCAATTAATAACGTCAACACCCTTGATCGCAAGACGAAAATAATCATTTATTATTATTATTATTAATTTTAACGACTCTCAAACGAAAGACGCGAAACACTAAAGACAGAAAAAATTCAGCCCCATCTACGAGTTGAATCCAGGACTTCCTGGGAATGTGCCCTGACCACTGAGCTGATTCGACCATATCAACTACCGTCATTTGCGAATATGACGTACCTTGTATTTTTATATTGGCATCGGATATCTTGAGGCAAATATTTTTTTTTAAATACTTTTAGCTTCACGAATCCTACAATTATAATATCCCGTAATTTTTCGCGGGTCTGCTCTAATTGTTATATAAAAGTTTACATAAGTTATAAATTCATAAGTCAAAAGTATAACACGAATTTGTTTTTAAGGCAAATTATTTTTAATATCTTTTAGTATTTAACACATTCCTACAGTGTTTTACCACATATTCAACTCAGGGATCTTATATCTACAACATGCCGTCTACTTTCATGCTTCCTCTGCCAGTTCCACGCCTCACCACCATTTATTAGGGTTGGTACCAGAGCTTCATTACGGAATGCTAGCTTCGAATCTTTGTGACAATTTTTGCTGAGCGCAGCGAAGTCCTGTTTTCACTCGACCGTTTGGCATTCCATGCATGTTAATTTGTTTGTACGTTCCGTATCGAATTTAGAAAATATGTTGTATCCACTTTATTATAAAACAAACACACTTCACAAATACACAAACTCATCCACATGCTCCAAGTATTCCTCATTCACAATTATATTGCGCACTGTTTTCGTACTCTCTCTTTCAAACACCTTACTTAATTTCATTAACTCATTCCTCATACATACTTCGTTAATCTTAGACACAAGAACTGTATTTAAATCTTCCACACTGTTATAGTTATATCTGTAACATACTAAAATAAAGTCGGTATCGGCGTCCATCTGTTTGTGTGCTTAGTTCTTCTAAATTATGCGACGGATTTTGATATAGTTTACACTATCATTTAGAGAATTTCTTTTGGAAGGTTTATGTATATAATACATGCATATTATATTTGTAGAAAGTGAATAAAAGTCGGGCAAATTCGGGTACCTGTCGCCTAGTTTAATTACTAAAATGACTACTGAGGGTCCCATTTTTAAATAAATAACTCGCTTTTAAAATATCGAGCTTTTGTCTGTCACAGTGTCCACTGGGAATGATGTTTAATTTTCTGTGTTTTTCGCTGTAATTTCTTTTTTACGAAAGAACTTAAAGGACTAAACAAACATTTGACAGTCATATTTCAGGAAAAGAAACAAAGGACATTATTTATGTAAATAATGCGTTGCAATTTTGTTTTTTAAGCCGTTATTTACAATATCTTTGTAAGGGGCTAGAAAATATTAATGAGCATAATTCTTACTCTTTCTTTGTTATATTTTTATGCGAATATCGCACAAAAGTGCTACCTGCTTCTTTCTTACCGGAGCCAGTGAGACTATGTCATCCCAACTATAAGTTGCAAGGCTGAAGGGTGTATTATGGAAATTTTTTACAATGGCAAAAGTGAAATTATAATCAGATTCCGTTTGGGAGCCTAGTTTAGTATCTTACCGGCTGCGCCAGTTTGTAAAATAATGACACATTCTTTATATGACTTTTTAAAGATGTGTTGAATTGTCATTGTATTTAGTTATCCGGTTACTCTTCTTTACAATATTCATTTGTTGTGAAAAACGTGGCTCCTCTACTGATATTTTTGGAATGCATAAATAAATAAATCTAGTATAAAGTACAGGGTTTTCCAATAAGAGGGGTTATTTAAAATAGCCCGCTATTTCGGTAAATGTTATTTTTGAAGCTGTTATTTTTTAACATTTGACAAGTAAAAACTACGTCATTAATGAAAATGGAACGATACACGCTTTAACAATGCATTAAAATTATTAAAATTCACTTGAGTGAATCAAATGCAAATCATCTTGAGTGATGAGGCCCATTTCTACCTCGGTGGCTTCGTCAACAAGCAAAATTGTCGCATCTGGGGCTCGGAAAACCCAAGAGTTATTGTTGAAAAGCCTCTCAATCCTCAATGTGTGACTGGTTTTTGCGGTTTATGATCCGGCGGAGTCATTGGACCTTACCTTTTTCGAAAATGAGGGTGGAGCAACAGTTACGGTGAATGGATTGCACTATCGAGAGATGATTAATGATTTTTTATGGCCGGAATTGGATAGTATTGATCTGGACAACGTTCAATTCCAACAAGACGGCGCTACGTGCCACACAAGCAACGAAACCATTGATCTTTTACGATTAAATATCAAAATAACACCTCTTATTGGAAAACCCTGTAGTTCAACTATTGTTACACTGGTATATATTTCTTTTGAATTATGCATTGTCTTACTGCACTTATATTAATAACTGCATCACTTGCAATAGTGTTTTTGTGTACATTGTTCGTTAATTTATTGCTATTATTATTCTGTTAACCACTGTACGCTTGTAATTCAATTATCACTGTATTTTAAAAGCCATTACATGACTATAAATAAATAAATACATTGCCTAGAAAAAAAGGGTACTAATCAGTGGCAATGAAATTCGTTTCCACTCAAATCTACATGGAAGGTATTTCTAGTGTGTTTGTCTATTCATTGCTAAAACAACTATTATGTATTGGATAAGTATCGGGATCATACAAATACACACGTGTACTGCCTTGCCTACTCGCACCCCACTAACACGCCCGGTTATGTCTTCTGCAAACTAAACTAACCAGATGTGTATTAGGGTGGGCCGCCCAGGATGGTAGGTAATCTCAGTAACGCCCTGGTTTAAGACCACCAATATCAAATGAAACTTGTTTTGTGACCAGATATGAATAGCCAGATCATTCACGACCTTCATCTTCCTCATCTCCTTCCTCTCTCAACTCCCTTCACCCACTAAACATACCCAAATCTGGAATGCCTTAATCCCACTGGCGCCTGACAATTTTTCTTTGACATACTCTGAAACGCTTTGTTTTGAAAAAACCACCGTATTTCACACCAAAGGCCCGCAGTTTGGTTCAATACAGCATCAATGTTTCATATGAGTATTATCTTGTTGAATAACAAATTTGCTTACATGATAAATTTGCTTACACGATAAGTTTGCCTTCAAGATAAATTTACTCATTCGATAAATTGACTAACATCATGAATTTGCTTACTTACACTATGAATTTGCTGAAATGTGAAATTTGCTTTCTTACACTATAAATTTGCTGTAATGTAAAATTTGCTTACTTACACTATAAATTTTCTGTAGTAAAAATAATTGCTTATTTACACTATAAATTTGCTGTAGCGTAAAATTTGCTTACTTACACTATAAATTTGCTGTAATGAATAAATTTGCTTACTTACACTATAAATTTGCTGTAATTAAAAAATTTGCTTACTTACACTATAAATTTGCTGTAATGAAAAATTTGCTTACTTACACTATAAATTTGGTGTAGTGTAAAATTTGCTTACTTACACTATAAATTTGTTTACGAGATAAATTTGTTATAAATGATAAATTTGCAGATAGATATTTGTATGCTTTTGAACAGTACGATAAATTTTCTTATATGCAAATTTTTTTTCGAACACACTATGATAATTTTTCTTTATCAAATTTTCTCATATATTGTGAAAATATTACCCACATACCTACTATGGTACAATAAATTTCCTCATATGTTATGAGAAATTTGCTCTATACCTACTATAGTACGATAATTTTGCTTACACGACATGAAAAAATTTCGTATCACGAATAATTTGTTCACATGATTCATTTTTTTATACGATAAATTTACTGATACAATATATACGCAGATGTGGCAGATCTATTTAACTGCACGCAAGGTAGGTACAAGAGGGCTATGCTATCAAATCTTTTCAATCAATATCAATTTAATCTAATTCTACCTTATTTGCACTATAGAAACTTATGTATTTGTATCTCTTGTTTACTTACTTACTTACTCTCTAATGTCATATCACAATCAAATGCCACATATATTTGTAATTCTTTTTTTTAAATATTTCTACGATTTTAACTGTGACTGACCGTTGATATTAAATAAATAAATAAATAAATATAGTCTGATATATTATCGCTTAAACGATAAGTTTGGTCCTATTGTATGATATATTTTTTTTAAAAGATGAATATACCTACTCGATATATTTTCTTCTGCGATAAATTTGCTGACTCATTAATTATTTCATTTTGTTTCCTTCTTGTGGGCTTGAAAAAAATTGCTGCAATTCCATTATCCGAACCAAAAACTTTCATAAGTACGAGTCAATGTATTAAAATTCATCAATATATAATCATAATTAACTCTTTTTTTAAGTACCTTTATTTTATTTATATCTAATATATCTTTTCTAGAACGACTATAATATTAATTTCTACTTTTTTAACTTCCTTAACAATTACTGGGAATTCGTTGAACATTTTAAAACCTTTATAATAAATATTGTTTTGTGTTCCCGATAAATTTGTTTTAGGAAGCCTAAAATCGTTGCAGTTTCTCGTAGGATATAAATGAACTGTACTATTAATTCTAACATTCTTTAACATATAATCTGACAACATTTTATTTTTTAACTTATAAATAAACACTAAGGTATTTTAAACAAATCTTTGCCACACAATTAAGAGATTGAGTTGACGTTGCATGGTTTTTATACTGGTGTACCTGCTACAACACAGTATTGACTTCCTGCCTCTGTTTGGAATTATTTCCATTCTCTAAATTTGGGTTTTGTTACTCAGAAAGATTACACTTGTAATTTAGATGGGATGCTACAGCGATGCTACAACTCTGTAGCAAGCATAACCTCTTCTCGTCTGGTAATGTTACCAGGAATTGTGTTCGGTTACCCACCGAACAGGCCTCCCTTCTAGAATAACACCCAGAATTGGAATTGAATTGGAACATCAAATGGAAAAGTCAAATAAATTCCACAGTAGACAGAATGAGAAAACTAATCTATATATTTTTTAGACTAAGAAATATTGTATCATTAAAAATACTAAAAGATATTTATTATGCACTTGCGCACTCTGTCCTACAATATGGAATCGTGGCTTGGGGGGGTGCATATAAATCATCCCTACTCCAACTGGAAACTATTCAAAAAATACAAATAAAAATCATCTTAAAAAAGCCATATTACTACCCAACTATAAATGTTTTTCAAGATTTCCCGGTTCCCCCACTTACAAAAATTTATGAAAAAATTGCACTTCTACAAATACATAAAGATTTCTTTAGTAAAAATAATTTACCACAATTGAATATTAGCAAAAGAATAATATCTGTTGGAGGACTAACCGTGCCACTAGCACGAACCACAACAGCACAACATCACTATATATTCAAGGGTGTAAAATTATTTAATAAATTACCCCTTGATATACGATCGGAAGAAAAATACGAAAAATATAAAAAAAAAATTAAATTAAAATACTCTTGTACCACCTCATAACTTTACTTATTGTTAAGAAATATGTTTTTGCCTTTTCAATTCTTTGAATCATTTATTAACTAACCTATATTTTTATTACTTTTATTGTTATTTTTTGTTTTATTACTAATATTTTTTGTTTAATTTAAACAAATGTAAAAATATTTTTGTTGTCCTCTCCTAAACACAATCAGCTGCTTTATTAGGAGAGTGATTGAAATATTGGTGTTTATATTGTTACAAAATTGTAACCTTGTTTATATGTTTCAATAAAAATTAAAAAAAAATATATATATATATATATATATATATTTTCAGCTAAATTCCATCACGGCATCGGCATTTTTCTGACCTACATAGAACTACTGCTCATTCATAGAAAAGTCGCAATTTATGTGGTTTTCTTATGCTCATCCGAACTTCAATAACATATTGTTTTTTAAGAACTACAGA
This sequence comes from Hesperophylax consimilis, assembly GCF_061612785.1. Classification (NCBI taxonomy): domain Eukaryota; kingdom Metazoa; phylum Arthropoda; class Insecta; order Trichoptera; family Limnephilidae; genus Hesperophylax; species Hesperophylax consimilis. The sequence continues at coordinate 19,564,691 of NC_142854.1, read as the reverse complement.
TAAAGATGAAAAAGAAATTTCAATTGTTCCTATTATATACAGGGTTTTCCAATAAGAGGTGTTATTTTGATATTCAATCGTAAAAGATCAACGATTTCGTTGTTTGTGTGGCACGTGGCGCCGTTTTATTGAAAGTAAACGTTGTTCAGATCAATACCATCATCTCTCGATAGTGCAATCCATTCACCGTAACTGTTGCTCCAGCCTCATTTTCGAAAAAGTAAGGTCCAACGACTCCGCCGGACCATGAACCGCACTAAACAGTCACACGTTGAGGATAGAGAGGCTTTTCAACAATAACTCTTGGGTTTTCCGAGCCTCAGATGTGACAATTTTGCTTGTTGACGAAGCCACCGAGGTGGAAATGGGCATCATCAGAATTCTAATAATTAATAATAGTGAATTTTAATAATTTCAATGCATTGTTGAAGCGTATATCGTTCCATTTTTATTGATGGCGTAGTTTTTGATTGTCAAATGTCAAAAAATGACAGCTTAAAAGTAACATCTACCGAAATAGCGGGCTATTTAAAATAACACCTCTTATTGGAAAACCCTGTATATACTTACCTATTGCATAATGTTATTCTATTTTCCTTATAATTAGTGTAACTCGCTCACCAAGCACAAGAACCAGTTTCTTCTTTGGTGAGATTGCAACCATAAATATGTTTTGTACCGATATGTAATTTATGTAACACCACAGTACCCAATTATTAAAAAAAAGACTGGTCGAAAAGTCAATAGATGTCGCACATAAAAATAAAAACACAATCCAAGACACTATCTAGAATGCATATACGCAATATGAATATGAATCAATAGTTTTGTTCGTTTAAAGACCTAATTCTTTCGAGAAAGGCACACAAATACAATATTTTACCGATGATTCAATCCAATATTGTATTTGTATCCCTTTCTCGATAGAATTGAGTTTTTATATGGACAAAACTATTTATTCATATTCATATTGCGTATATGAGGGCGCAAACAAATAATTTGTTTTAATATTGTAAAGCAATACCTCGCACAAGCGTATTTAAACAAAATTAATTAATTAACGCCATCTGTGAACACGTAGAATACAACGAGCGTTGCGTTTAACCTTAAAAGTGCTAGGTAGGTACATATATACACATAATGATAAAGATTAGAACATAAAGGTATCTTTTACATGTTTTTTTTTTGTTGCAGTTTTTGTTGTTGTTTTTGGTTTGTTTTTGATTTCATTTTTTGTGTAGTAAAAGTTCACTCTCCTTTCTACCTAATTGATGAAACCAATTAGTGGTCAATTTATGAAGAATAGCTGTGTTTTCCCTTTTCCAAGCATCAGGCATGAAGTTGTGTAGTTTTGGACCTAAAAATGAGAAGTGTCTTTGAGCGAGAGATGTTTTAGTTGTGAGTGGTACAATTGGATTTCTCCGTGAGTGGCGGGTGTCGCGAGAGTGGTTAATAGATGGGTAGAGGTAGCGTTGTTGATGGGTGTTTAAAAATAATTTTCTCATGTATAGTTGTCTAACATCCAGAACTCGGAACTCTTCAAATAGTGCATCGCTATGATGTCTAAATGGTTTTTTGAGGATTACCCTATATATTAACCTATATATTAGCTTTATACACAGTGTATAAAGCTCAGAAAACCTTAATAAAAGTAATACTTAAAGTACCAATACTAACACCCACTTCAACCATATTTAAACAATTCCCAGTGTTGAAGATTCAAAAATTATATTCAAAACAAATACTTACTTTCCATTACAAGAACCTAAACACATTTAAAACACAAACTTCTCGCAATACCAGAGAAAGACATGCACACCAACTACTAATACCAAAAACCAACACATCCTTTGGACAAAAACACTACAGATTCCAGGCTATAAAACTATACAATTCACTTCCAACACAATATAAAAGATCTAATCTTACAGAATACAAAAAACACATATGGAACTGGCTACAATCCTTTTAATATTTAATTTTTTATATTTCACATTATTTTTTTCTGTTATAACTATGGAAAAATCGATTTTATATTTTAATTTTTATTGTTTCTATTTGTAACCAACTCCACTGTATTGTTTTAGAATTATATAACTTTACAACTGAAAAAGTCCTCCACAACACAGGTGAACTCCTAGCGTGGAGAACAATATACCATACCATTGTAATACAAATATATTTAAGAATAAATAAAAAAATAAAAATAATATAAAATAAAAAGTAGTGATTTTTGAGCTTTTGCTAATTTGTCCAAAACCGTTTTTGCTCCCCCAGAGATCTGCCTCAGAGATCTCCTTTCTAGAGCACGCAGTCTATTTCATCCTTCCACTGCCAGATCCGTGCCTCACTGCCACATATCAGGATAAGTATCAGCACTCCATTGTGGACTGCTAGCTTCGCTTATTTGGACATTTTTTAGATCGCTAACCGTGTTAAGTCTTCCATTAATGCAGTTTCCTGTACGGAGAAAAATTACTGATATGAAATATTGTGAATTTTTAAGTGTACCCGGGCGGCGTTGCCCGAAGTTGCAAATCATTTAGATAGAAGTTTTGAGGTGGTGAATTCAACTTTTCTCGTCTTTCTATAAAAATAATATGCATGTTTTATATATATAAACCTTCCGGAATATATTCTCTAAATGATAGTGAAAATCCTATAACAATCCTTTACGTAGTTTAGAAGAACTAAGCGAACAAACAGACAGAAGCGTAGACTTAATTTTATACAATTTAGAGATAAAAATTAGCGATCTGTTAAAAACAGGACAAAAGGCCTATGAAGAATGAATTGACAAATTTCATAACAAACTATCAGTAAAGCACGAATATGTTATGTTAGTCGGAACACGTGTTCTTAAAAATTATAATATTTTCGCATGTCGTCCACTATATTTATTCGGACAAAGTCACGTGCGCAAACACGTGTTTGGAATGACTAATATTTTATAATTAAATGGTCATGCAGTCACATCTTTAACAGTATTTTTTTTAAAAGCCTAATCATTTTCTCATCTTTCAATATCTTTATCATCTTTTCAATCTCTACTAAACATGCTTCCCAAATAACGGGTTTTCCAATAAGAGGTGTTATTTTGAATGTTACTTTTGAAGCTGTCATTTTTTGACACTTGACAAGTGTAAACTACGCCATTAATAAAAATGGAACGATACACGCTTCAACAACGCACTGAAAATTATTAAGATTCACTTGAGTGAATCAAATGCAAATCATATTGAGTGATGAGGCCCATTTCCACCTCGGTGGCTTCGTCAACAAGCAAAATTGTCGCATCTGGGGATTATTGAATTACATTTATTGTTGAAAAGCCTTTTTATCCTCAACGTGTGACTGTTTGGTGCGGTTTATGGACCGGCGGAGTCATTGGACCTTACTTTTTCGAAAATGAGGCTGGAGCAACAGTTACGGTGAATGGATTGCGCTATCGAGAGGTGATTAATGATTTTTTTATGGTCGAAATTGGATGGTATTGATCTGGACAACGTTTACTTTTAACAATACGGCGCTACGTGCCACACAAGCAACGAAACCATTGATCTTTTATTATTGAATATCAAAATAACACCTCTTATTGGAAAACCAATTACAAAAAACGCATCCACCTTTCAAAGTATTCATAATTTACATCTATATTGGACAACGTTTTCGCACACTCTCTTTCAAACACCATGACTTTAGACTTACTTATATACATCGTTAACAACACATTTTTCGTATGTACAAAGTTAGTTCACCCTAGACCCTATAGACTGTTGTTTTAAATCTTCCATACCGTTAGAAATTAGCACCCCATCATCAGTATACACCGAACACAACAGTTGAGTATGGTTTTCTGCGATTTTTCATATCTCCACAAGCGAATGCGGAGGAATTCCCTATAATAAAGCGCAACTTAATTTCCCCCCGATCCCAACATAACACAAACAGACATGTATGTAGCATATACATATATGTCATACGGCATATATTCTGGTCTAGCAATGTGTAATTTCTATCACCTAAGAAATTCTAAAAAAAAGTACTATGGAATTCATATGTCTTATACTGATTTATAAATGTGGAAATTCTAACTATACAATTGTAAATGTTCTCCAAAATGCCCTGGAAAGAATCTCAGACTTGTGATGTCCCGAAAGAAACCATTCATTTGTTCTGAATGCAATTACTATGTTATCCAAATTGACCCTTGTAATAAATTACATCTTTGCGATTCTTTAAAGGACAAAAAAACCATCCTGTCACTTCGAATGCAATCAACAATGTTCTCAAAATTGGTTTTGACAGCATCGCCATTCCATTGTAAGAATATTAGGTACTAAATACACAATTTGGCTGTCTTGAAACGGTAATCCTTCCCAGTTGAACAAAGGTTCATTTTGTTTGTATTGTTTGTAATTTTATAAAATAAAATTAAATAAATAAATAAATAAAGCCGCTTTCAGCTGCTGATGATGCTGAAGCTAAAGAATACGATGCTCCAAAACATGCAATTTTAGTATGGTTTATAAGTAACAATATTTTTTCCATACCAAGAAAAACACAATGCCTCACAAAGTCTACAATAGCCAGGTAACATTTTATACACCTACACGAGGTAATAATGGTAAGGTGCAAGGACGCCGTTCTATTTGTATAAAGAAGATCGACTTTAAATTCAGTAAATTTAAATGATTCACTACTTCATGGAATATAAGAATCTAGAAAATCAAAAAAAAAATCGTACACAATAGGCAACATTATATTCTTATTATTTTTTTGGTAAACTAATGTTTAAGACAAGAAAATCTTGCAAACAAATAATAATTAATATTTGACAAGTTCTAGTATCTTCACCAAAAAATGTACACAATTTGTCTCGACGCCATCTAGTGAGAGAGTTAGCACTTACAATGCCTTTCTCATATAAAATAAAGTTGGTTGTTTCAGATGAAAAGATGTAACAAGCAATTGTAATAAAATTGTTGAATGAAACACTAGTATATATTGAATTATTTCGCGGATAAGAGATAATCCGTCATAGCTCAGTGGTCAGAGCTGTCGACCGGAAATCGAAAGGACACGGGTTCAGGTCCCGTTGGCGTCATGTATCTTTTATCAGGAGATTTTTCAATGTGGATGAGTGTAGGCTAATAATTATTGCTTATAAAAATAATTGTAACATACATTCTCATTTCTACAGCATTTCGTATTTTTATAATGGCGTCGTGATTGGTGTTGTAATTTTAACCGGTTCCTTTAATGTGTCGCTCGTAATGCGACCAAATATAACTTTTAGAAGTAACAGATTAGGAATCAATGGTCACCCCTGGTGACCCCTGCCTTGCATGCAATAGTAATAGCGTCCGGTGTACCTACCCTCTGCCACGTGGCCTTCGGGCCAGAAGGCGGGGGTTGTGAAGGCACAGAACGGTAACACTACTAGACTCCAGTGGCGTTCCTAGACTTACAATCAGGGTAAGCAGTAATAACTACTGTTATCTAGTTGTTTATGTGTTCTGTGGCATGATACTGGTCGCCTTTAGTAATACAATATACATAAGAGGATAACAAAAAAACAGACCAATTATTAATGTTCACAGATATATATTCAGAAACATAAAACTAACCTGTAAACGATAAACCTATAATATGCCTACAATAAACAGCAATAAAATAAAATAAATTTGATTATAACTATACTTAAATAGACTTGGGTTGGAACGGGAAAGGGGAGGAGAGGGATAAGGAAAAGTTGCCACGCAAGTAATATTAAAATATTAGGTACAATCAATTTAACAGTCGTTAATATGAGTTTTTATTTTGTTCAGCAACTCCGGGCAGTCAACTTTAGAGTTAATAATTTTATACAAGAGCATCTGATTAGCGACAATCCTCCTGTTGAGTAGTTTCGTGATTCGAAAATGTTTCTTGATTTCGTCGTAAGAGTTGTATATGTTAAATGATTTAAAATTGAGGAATTTGAGAAATCGTTCGTGAACTCTTTCTAACCTGTTAACATAAACAATATAGCGCGGGTTCCAAACCGGTCAACAGTACTCCAGGACGAACATGTGAATTGTAGAGAGTCAGATATGTCTTAGTATTTTTGAAAAATTTGCATGTTCTCAGTACAAAACCTATACTTTTTGATGTTATACAATGTTATCAACGTGTTTATCAAATGTAAGTTTAGAGTCCAAGAAAACCCCGATATCACGCACATAGTCTTTATTTGTTAAAATCGATCCAGAAATGGTGCAATCATGCAGTATTATCACACGGTTACGTGTGAATGTGACTTTGCAACATTTAGAAATATTGATAAAAAGTTTATTTCTGAGACAGTAATCCGTCAGTCTTCTTTTATTAAGCTGAGTATAAATTTAAGGTTACGTATTAATGAAGTGAAGTCAGCTGGGGTGTGAGAGAGCGATCTATCTAATACATTCGTATTTATAACTCTGTCACTCTATCTGTCTCACTCTGTACTGATAATGTCAACCACACCGTAACTGATTTAACATTTATAATATATAGTATTTCTAGCAATAACATCGACTTTACCAAACTTCTGTCCCTAATTAATTTATTATATACCGACGTTTGCCATGCAGCGCTATTCCACACGCTTAAGGCCCTTTAAATATGGTTTGAAAGGAAGATATGTGAATACAAATGTTAGAGGGAGCGCGTTAATATAAAAAAAACGTTAATAATTTAGCAAAAATGGTGAAAATATTTAATAAAACACGACTCGTTTGAAAAAGAGAAAAAATCTCTCCACAAGTGCTTTAGTTGCATTTAAAGATACACTGACAATTTTTTCATGTCTTTAACATATTATATAATAGAAAAAAACGTGTTTTTAATAATTTTCGGAGCTTAATTTGCAATTTTTTTTTCTGTCGAGGGAATTTCATATAATTAACGTTTAGGCATAACAACTGTATTTATTTATTAATGTATAGATATTATCTTCAAAAATAACACGAGTTAACGAGAAACTTGTTATAAATCGGCAGAAATTGTATAAGCGGGGTCTTAATGGTAATGTTTAAAAAAATGGTCTTGCCTTTTTTATTATGAAAAAAGAATGAAATATAAAATACAAATTACGAAAAAAACTATTTTGGTGGGTTTAAATTGAATTTTCAATCGACTGATTTACGTTAGAATACAAATTTCAAACGACCGATTTACGTTGGAACACAAATTTCAAACGACCGATTTACGTTGGAACACAAATTTTGAAACGATCAATTTGCGTTGGAACCATAGACATATGAATATTAGTAGACCTGCCCTAAGTGATTAAAAGCGTATTATCCCACTCCCCATACCGGTTCCATTGGAGCCGGCTGTGCTCACGTATGGCCTCAAGTGAAATTTGAAAACGTGACGTCATCATTCTTGTGCGAACTATGGTCGAGGCATCATCGGTTCATTTTACGAAATAACACGGCAAAATGTTGACTTGTACTATGAAAACTTGTAAAAATAGATGTGAAAAAGAGAATAAACTCAATTGTCGTATTACATTCCATATATAAGCATTATTTTACTTTATTTTAAGCATATTCACATCGTATAATATGAATCAGTTGTTACTATCACATCGAGAAACGTCTGGACGCGAAACACAAAGCTGGTTGGTTGCTGGGAAGTAAATTATGAACATTTATAAAAGTGTCTTAACTAAATACTTAAACGAAATATTCGACTCTGAAAATAGAACCGAATTTTTTTGCCGAATTTGGACTTCGCAAATTTGTTCATAACGTGGCGAGTAATTTGCGCTCCCATGTAAAAATGTCTATTCATTCAAAAGCAGATTTTACTTTTAAGAAGTAAATGGTGATATTATAATGCGAGATGCCTATTTACTGTCAGATTGATTTATTGACGAATCACAGTCAGCTTTACCCCCTTCGTTCTTCAACAGTTGATTTTACCCCTCGCCATTATCTTCTCGTCTATTAATTCCTATGTCTGTGGTTGGAACACAAATTTCAAACGATCGATTTACGTTGGAACACAAATTTCAAACGACCGATTTACGTTGGAACACAAATTTCAAACGACCGATTTACGTTGGAATACAAATTTGCCGTATATAATTTTTTTATTCCGACACAAAAACAACTGTTGAAAAATGTTCTAATCTTTATTTATATTTACATAGTAGGCTGTAAAAGGTTTTTTTTTATAATTACCATTAACTTACAAAAAATGTTCAAAGTTGCATCTAATTGTGAAAAATTGAATTCCTTAATAACAGATATTTTCTAATTAAAAACATAAATACATAAAGCAGCACATATCCGTACTAGATATTTATATATTTAAAAAAAATAGAAATATATATTTTGTTTGGTCAAGCCATTCCTCTTAATTACAAAACAAATGCAGCATCCAATTCGCCAACTAATACCGTACTCTTCAAACCTTCAAAGAAATAATATAGACATTTTTTCGGATTCACTACCGAAATTTAAAAGGAGCATGATGTCAATAATATAACACGTTCAATGCGCATACAAATACACATACAAAAATACACTATACACGTCATCCGGTAAGTGTGACTTAATATAAATGCCACATATAAGAGACTTCAAGAAAACATTGTCATAGGGACCCACTATGAAATATTTAATATCTGTAAATTGTTTCATCGTTGTAACTAATGTATTGCTTTGTTTCTAAGTTATAAAATAAAAAAATCAAAAGATTAAGAAAGTGAATCTTTAAATATTTCGAGGTTCCAAGTATACAAAAAAAAAACAAAGCCAAAAACATTCCGGTTCATCGTTCTAAAGGCAAAAATACAAACACCTCAGATAACCCATAACAAGACACGCTAAGTTATAATAAGTGTGATACTACCTTTAGACAATCTTTCAATCTTTCTTCTAATCTGTTAGTTGTAAAGCTGTTATACAACAAATTCCCACACAGTATCAAATAATTTAAATCAATTAATAACTACATTAAGGACAGCTTCTGCTAACAAGTCATTACAGAATATTAATAAAAAAATTATTTGGATTTGGAGTACAGTTTCGAGGTTTTAAATTCTATGATAAACATCTACTTTTCTCTACTTTCTATGCATATAATATGTATGTATTATATATGTAAACATTCCAGAAGAAATTCTCTAAATGATAGCTAAAATGTTTTCAAAATCCGTTGCGTAGTTTAGAAGAACTAAGCGTACAAACAGACAGACGCGGATAACGACTTTATTTTATACTATTTAGAGAATAGAGGTGCCAAAAGATTTCACTGACGGCAACATTTTCGATTTGTACCGAAAGGCACTGCTTTTTTTCGACACTAAAACAAACGAGAACATTTCCTTAAATGAGAAACGCCCAGTACTTAATTCCTTGCCTTTGATACCTTATAATACTTTGGTTGGCGCAGCAAAGTCCTGTTTTAACTCGGACTGTTCGAGCGTTTCGCATTTCGTCTTTCAGTTAATACGTTTGTTACGTTCCAGTTCCGGTTAAAGATGGTGCCCATTTTAACCTTTCGTGCGCCGCATTAGCCGATAAACACGATAAAAAATTTTGACTGCCAACAAGTAGCTATTCTGGAGAAAGCACTTATGATAGATTATATAACTACTTTCATAAAAAAATATATAAAAAACATCTTTATGCAAAAATAAGACAGTTATTACGAAAACAGAATCAGCCGACGCATGGCGAAAATTTTGCGATAGAACACGACGGGTTAATGCTTCAGAAAAAATAGTTTTAAATACATCTATTTTACTTTTGTTTTCGTTAATAATTCATTTCAAACTCGTCATGGTTGTCGATGACACTGCATTTTATCAATTTTTGGTGGCAATCACGCACACACGCGCGGAAATATATGTATTTATATGAAATTGGATGATATTACAACAGTTAATAAACGAAATAAATGTCGGCTCTACTCAATTGGTAATTGGTGCAGTTGTTAGCATGATCGACACCAGTCCCTGGAGAGAAAGGTTCAATACTTAGTCAAACCAAAAAAAAAACCTTAGGCCCAACTAGAATGAATATTGAAAATAGATATATTTTAGTAAGAAAACTTCGTTTTTTACCGGTTGATTTTTTTGAATGTGATGGTTCGTAAGTAATTTCACATAATATTTATTAATCAAGTACCTACTTACAAATCATTTTTTATTTATTAAATTAGAGAAAATTAGAAACATACTTTTTTGTATGCGAGTTTTACTAACTGTTCACAGAACTATAATTATATTTTTTGACATTATTTATATTTTAATGGAATACGATAGGGTAGGCAGTAGTTGTGTGCCGCCCCTGGTTGTGGTATTCTAGGGCGGGTATGCTAGGGCGGGGGTGTTCGCCCCACGCGCAGGCGCCGCCCTTTGACGCATGCCGCCCGCCAGTTGATGGCACACGCCTCGGGAAACACAGAGAGAGCGCATGTCTCGGTGGTGTATACAAAATAAGGACTAATACACCTCTTTCTTTATGCTGTACTCCGGGTGGATACACGTGAAAAGGTTTACGCAAAAAAGGTTGAAATGACAATCTAGTCTCCTTTAACGGAATCAATTATATCCCCTACAAGTACAGCACACTCAGACCTGTGTCATCTTTGGGGATGATTTGTTAGGGTATTTTTTTATATATTTTTTTTATCACACCTCACAAGAGCTCGCCTTGGCTGTACAGCGTAGAGATAGAGGAACTATTTTAGAGTTGTGGGGCAGGGGATGTAGGAAGCGATTTAATAATACGGATCCTAAAAAGGCCCGGATTATATGAAGGAGGAAAAACAGATGCCGGTAGCCATTCCACATCCACGAGCCATGAATGAAGCCAATATCAACTACTGTAAATGGGTGTACAGCGCTTGTCCTTTGGGTTTCGCGTACGTGCACCAGTGTACAGGGGTTCAACGATGCTAGCTCCTTCGAGCAGACTCCATTTAAATACCTGTTGGTCTGAGAATGCCTACATTGCGTCTGTGCTTTAGAGATGGCAATCGGTCTGTTAATGTTAATAATGGATTCTCAATCGAACGGACTGCCTTCATTTGCGCAGAATCAAATAGATTTATCACATATCTTAGGGCTCCAGCCCAGAGGTGGTTATGAAAGGGAGTAGTAAACTTGATTTTTAAAGAGGCATCATATTGTAAAAGAGAGAAAACACAAAGACCGGCAAATAATTCTACAGCTATGCTACTGTAAAAGTCGTAGAAGCACTCGTTCTCGTGTGACAATAATATCAATCGTATGAAATGTTAGGCGCGCTTCTTGTTTTCCGACTATGCACAATTGCCGAGGGATTGATGAAACTAGTTCCTCGAAGCAGCTTCCATCGAAATATCGATAGAACAAAGTCATATTTACATCTACAAAAACTGCAATCAGTTTGTTGCATTATAATCTATTGAACGGCTTATGAGGCTACAAAAATAAAATTAGAATCAATGCACCTCTTTCTGTATGCTGTCACCCCTGGTAGAAATTTGCAAATTATATGGACTAAAACATTCCCCATTTGGGGTATGTTGGAAGCTATTGGAGAGGGGAAAGGGATGGTGAAGAGGAAGGTGGGAAAGTACCTAACTGACCAAACACGGCTAAAGCCATTTGAAGCTTCGTTTCGGTTCTGCAGGGGGATACCGAGAGTATCATACATATCATTTTCGGAAATTAGTCAAATAAAATTTACTTGCGTACGCCGGGATTCGAACCAGTGACCTTCGGATTAATTGTCAAAGATCGAAACCTCTCTGTTACGATGTTAATTTATTACATTTTGTTTTGAAGTCATTAACAATACAACATATATTAATGTTTGTTATCAATAGTGTAAAGTTTATTAGTGAGGTCTTATAAACATAAATATAATGTACAGTACCTAAATAGATATTAGTTAATCGTTATGTATCTTTTCTCGGGTGTATAGGTAGGTTTTGCAAGAAAGCTCGGATCGAAAAAGGAAAACACTTTATTCTCCGCTGCATATTTTCTTCTGGTAACACTGGTTCGATGTACTGTAAACCCACCCCTTCGACCCACAATACCACCCACTTCTTCCCCACAACCCACTAACTGCTGGGTGAACGCCAAGAAAAATCCCAAAACAAGGGAGTTTTTGATAATTCTTGGGAAATCTATGGGAAAATAACCTATGAAATTAGGAATTGTTTGGTAAGACTAATTAAAAAAATTGACTAGCTGACGTTTGCCTGGCGTTGCTGGGGGTTATCTTTAAGAGATAGACATATACCGTTGCGGACTTTTCTGTAGGTCTTTTCAAAATATACAATTCCATAGAATATTATTTTGATGTATCTCATAAGGTTTAGCCAGTGTTAGCAACGAAAGCACACGAAAATATTTTCAAAAAGTTGATTACAAAACATCGACTTTTCTCTACTTTCTATAAATAAAATATGCATGGTTTGCATTTATAAACATACCAGAAAAAAATTCTAAATGATAGTGAAAATTTCATCAAAATCCTTTGCGTAATTTAGAAGAACTAAGCGCACAAACAGACAGACGCTGATAGCCACGTTATTTTATACTTTTTAACTAAAGATTATAAACATATGAAAATGGACGAAGGACGCGTTATTAATTATCAAGTTCTGTTCAAGCAGCCAGCCTATAATAATATAATAACAGAACTTGAATGGGACTTTTAAAGAATCCAACGTTGAAATTTAAAGAATTGTTCAAATTCTCCAAAACAACCCTTCCTGAGCATATTTTTGGGTAACTCGTACCAGGAATAACCCGATATTTAAAACGTGCAACAAAACATTTCCGCTTGAATTTTTTCAGCACAGTTATTTGTTTTTCGTGAAGGTTACTATTTTTTTTTTAATTTGACCTAACTTTACTTTAATAATTTTCCTCAGGGCCTATGTCATCTTTGGGTGTGGGGGTCTCTTTTTGAGAAAAGGAGGGCGTGAAATGTTTCAAGAGGGAGGAAACACGATAATTCATTCATTCATTCACAGTCGATCTGTTGCACTCAAGGACGAATCATAGAAATGACCCGTTTACAAAAGACAAATGTCAAACATTTATAAATACTATGCGCGGTTCAACGGTGCCGAAGTGATCAATAACTAGTTCCTTCAAGCACCTTCCATTGAAATACCGGTAGAACAATGACAGCATTCCCACCTGCCGTTTATGCTCTAAAGAATCCGTTTTTTTAAGATTGTCGTGTATCGCTACACGCACCGGTGCCAAAAGGATAAATGACGCTAGTTCCTTGAAGCAACTGCCGTCTTCTTACCGGTAGAACAGAGACAAACTTGACACTGGTATCGATGTATATTTGAAGTAATACCTTGAAGTTAAACTAACGTGTTTAAATACATAAATTACGTCCCAACGTTATCCACCTACTTCTTGAAAATAAAAAAAGGAAATATTGTTTTTATTGTCACACTTTTTTAGAGAAAATGCAATAAAATTTCCTGTAAAAATGTATTTGACGAGGGGGTTTGCTCCACAGTCACATTTTAATCAATTCCAATGAATTTCTAACTATAATAACTTGTTTTTCAGACCGATGCTCACGGATGTAAATTAATTATATTTAAAATTATTAAAAACAGTACCATTCCATTCAAATATTTTAAGCAAAATGGTATAAAAGAAATTATATAACATTTTCAACAATGAAATCAGCAGTGAATAACAAAGTATTAGGCTCATCAAAACTGCTTTAAAGTTCAAAATCTTCTACTAACGAACCATTTTTCGGATGTGTTTTTATTTTATAATTTGGAAAATTTAGTTTTTTTTTATAAAATTATCGTAAAACATTTAAATATTTGTGGCTGAACGTTCGCAAAACTAAATAACAGCCACTTATTGGCGATGTTTTTTTTTGCATAAATACTGGCGATTGGTGTTAAGAGGAAGCTACAAGCCAAAAAATGTGTATATTTTTGGTATACCTTATACTGTAGGTAATAGGCATTAAAATCGCTTGACAAACGGAGTCTAAAAACGTTCGATTTCAAGCACAAAACTGGTTTTTATTTATTTTGTAAATAATTTTATAAGAAAGCAAAAAAGTTTATCAAGTGAAAGTGTCACAGATAATCTTAGCTACAATACTGTATTTTTTAAAGTTGTTTCTTTTACGCGTTCATACATTTCTATTGAAAAAAATTTTTTTTTAGTAGTTTACATTTATATTTTTTACTGAGTAATTTATTTTTTTATTTGTATTCTACTCAATCGAAACGATAGAAAAACCTTTAATTAATCTAAAGCATATTTTTCGGCATTCACAATATTCACAATTCACATCTACATAAGGAGTGTTATTGTAGTGCATCGCCTTAAAGTACATTATAACTTCGTTCAATTTTTTAAAGAAAGACAGATATGGGCTTGCTTACGAATGGCACGGGTTACGAATAACCTGACAATATTTGAAAATCTCCTACTACCACCACAGTAAGCTGATAATGTAGCTTGTATTGTTTTTTGATGAAGGACGGCCGAGGAATTGAACACACTACGCCTGGATGGGTCCCAAACACAATATCAACTCAGCCACCGACAGGTCGTTATACCAGTACTTATCTCAAGATTAAACTGATGGAATTAAATTGATTGATTGTTTGAAATTAATTTATTCAATTCTTCGTTTTGAGGCTATCTGGAAGGAAATGGTCTATGATTCTTGGTGATATGATATCCTCACGGCCTATGATTCTTGTTGACATGATACCCTCATGGCCTATGATTCTTGGTGACATGATATCTTCATGGCCTATGATTCTTGGTGACATGATATCTTCATGGCCTATGATTCTTGGTGACATGATATCTTCATGGCCTATGATTCTTGGTGACATGATATCCTAATGGCCTATGATTTTTGGTGACATGATACCCTCACGGCCTATGATTCTTGGTGACATGATATCCTCACGGCCTATGATTATTTTACCATATTCAGTCTGTATAGTTTATTACGTTGTTTTGTATAGTGCTCGTGTAGTTGTGAAGTTTTTTATAAATGTTTTGTTCTTTTCTTGAGAATAAGTCAAATGACATATTCGTACATTATTCTAATTTTCATTTTTCTAAGTTTAATTTCTTGGTACAGATTTTTCATGGGATCTCTGGATTAGGAATATTTGATTTTTTTTCTGTTTTATTTGCATACCGCTTATGTATATAAAAAAATAGGTGGGACTGTAATTAAAATCACATTAGTATGTTTACACTATGTAATTGTATTGTCAATTTTTTTTAAATATTTTATTCTGTATTTCATATTATTTCTTCCGTAAATTAATAAATAAATAAAAAAACATTGAAGAAGATGATGATAATAATAATAAGTCTAAACGAAACATGAAACAGAACAAGAAACAGAAAAATAAAAGTGTGACTGTTTCAAATGTGTTACCAGGGCAACGTTTTTAAGCACTCGACCATTGGAACCTAATTATTTTACGTCATTTTTGTTGATCTCATAATTTATATTAAAAAAATTATTTTGTAAAGTAGTCGAATTCCGCTTCATTTAAGGCTCTTTAAAAAACTACACTTGATTTAAAAATAGGTTTTTAGGTTGTTAGTTTGGGTTATTTTAATAGTTTATACGTATTTTTTAATCTTCAAATTCAACTTTGATTGAAAAAAATGTTATTTTAATGCATTTTTATCATCTCCCCTGAAATAAATAATTGTTTCTTGTAGTAATTCAGTTGAAACCAAGTGCGGAATTCGACAAGTTTATAAGGTTTGTCTCTAAGTCGCTCGAGTAAGCACCGGCACAAGGAGGTTGTGTTGGCATGTTGGCCTCCCTCACTCTGCGCTAAGGTTGGCCACATTGTTCGAGCCGTCAGTGGCGCTCGAGCCCCAGCAGCGGCCAGACGCCAGACCGTACCTAGAAATGAGCGCCGCGACGCCCGACGGCCGCGTCTGACGGCCATGCCCGCTGACCCTCCGTCTACACTCTATACACGCTGCCATCATCCTAACCTCACCCTTACCGAGGAACACCGCGCGTACCATCCGCTCCAACACACAGTGAGAGGCCATCGCACAGTGTCACTAGTGTTCCGTGCGAGTCTGCCGCTGAAACCTTCGAGTACATCAATGGTAATAATTCTATCATCATGCTCATTTCAAACAAACTAAAAACACAAATAACCGATTTCCTCGCATTGATATTAACAATTAATAATAATTAAATTACATTCAGATCTCTACTAAACGTACCTATTACAATCTATTAATTTCAACCATGTTTTAAACGCTGTAATCGTGAATATAACGATTGTTTTTTTTTATTATATTTAATATTTGCGTTAATATTTGTTTAAAGTGTCTTTTAATATTGGAAGCTTACAAAAAAACTTCGTTTTTTTTTGGTTTTTGGATCTGAGTAGTAGTTCTTATCGCGATTGATAGCAGTTTGATTCGATTGTGAATTTTGTCGAGGAGTGCTTTACGTTCGTGGCAAGTGAACAGTTCGTTTAACGGATCGATGAGTTCCGTAAAATAATAAGTGCTAGTGATAAGTGCACACGAATTGGAATATGATGAGTGTGTTTCAATAATCCGCATTTCCCTCTGCGTCTTTCCCCTACTCCCCGCCCTCCATTTCAGCGATTGCCTTGGGTTAAGCGCCGAACGCTAATACGCTGGAACTGTACAATAATTACATCAGTTACGTGTGTGATTCGATGGCCGACGATTGTATTGCATCAAATTCCAAGTGTAAATATAAATGCAGTTGAATACGGTTGATGAATAAAGAAAATTAGATCAGTGCCCGCGAGAGTTTCGCAGTTTCTCCGCCAGATGTCAGACAGCGGCGTGTTTTTCCCGTTTATTTACACCACCTAGGAAAAATGGATTTTTTGCGTTTTTCACATTTAATTCGGTGTTTTTTCGATTTGGTCACCATGTAACGACTCGATACATGTTGTTTGCGGTGGCTTTAGGCTGCACAGTGTTGTCGAATTCTACAGGAGAACGAATTATCGCACACAGTTGTGTATTCGTGAAACTATTATACTTTCCATGTTCGGCGAAAAGATGGTACGTACCCGACTGGGATTTTCATTACTTGGACTCTTAACTACTTACGACAAACGAACGTAACCTTACCATTGTACAATATAACATATTTCTCTGTAACATAATACCTTCAAATACCGATTATAACTTGATTTTAAGTCATACAAACATGTCTCAACCTCGGTTCGACCAGCGGGAAGAGAGATCGTCCATTTTTCATTCCCTCTTTATATTCAACTAATTGTTGTGTAGCCGTCAGTATCGTATTCATTACATTAAACTGCTAAACATATCTTAAATTACATAACAAAACCATAGCATTACGTTGATAATTCTGCCAAAATTAAATGCTTCTTTATTTTTGTACTGTTAATATGTGTAACTTAAAGAAAAATACCGATAATATTTCGCCAAAATTACGTTAAAAACTTACATTTATTACGTTAAAAATACTGTAAAAATGTAGCATTTATACATTTTAAAAATTATCTTTGTGCATGGTACAAGTTTAGGTGTAGCAATATACACAATTTCAGTAAAGAAAACAGTAGAATTAGTATCAATTTACTATGTCATAATTCAATTACAATTTAAATAGGATTCATTTTTGTAAATATTGAATTTTTTTGTGGAAAATAAATAATTTATCGTTAATTTTAAATCACTGATAAAAAATATATTAAATGAGGCTATCTGGAGCTTATAACCTACGTAAAGTATGTACATTGTACGCCCTAAGATTCAACTTATTGCAATCACTAAGCACGGGTTGTTCCACAAAATTTGAACAATTCATCAAATTTCGAAGTAAATTTAAAAAAAAAAAAATCTGGTTTTACTCAAGTTTTGTCATAATTTCTTATTAAAAGCCGCTAAGATATAATTATATAAAAAAACAAATACTGAAAATTTACTTTGAAATTTGATGATTTTTTTAAATTTTGTGAAACAACTTTCCCTTAAACAAAACGTAACTGTGAAATTCGTGAACATTTCTGCTGAAAGTTTTAATAAAAGTTAATTTATTCGTTATCAAATTTTTAAATCTCGTATCATTTAAAATACTGTGCAAAATACAATATATTGAAGATAAAATAAATGTGATATGATTTAATAGCGTTTAATGTAACTTATCAATATTAATTAAAATAAAAGTTTTTTTATAACTTAATGAGTAAAAATGCTAATTGTAAAAATTAAGTATTGAAGACGTTGTTCACGACTTTTAAACGAAAGTTTGAAATAGAAAAATATAAAAAATATGCGCTAAGAAAATGAAGATGATGTTAGTAATTCTTAGTCGAAATATGATAAAGTTAAAAATGACCAAAAGGGATATGGTGGAATTAGCTCAGTAGTATAGCATAGTCCTGGGTTTAATTTCTAGTTACGATCGAATCTTTCTGATTTTTCTGTTTTCAAATTTTCATTTGAGAGTCGCTCATATTGTCTTCAATGATACAATAATAATAGTGTTTTGTGATTAGATCTGTACAGCAAGATACTTCCCAATCTTTGTCTTCTAACGTATAAAATAAGTTAATACTTTCCAAACGTCAAATTCTTTGAAAATTCGTGGATGTATTTCTGATACATAATGATGCAATTTTCCACCCTGGACTGAAATCACTTTCCTTTCATAAAACATGTAATGTGAATATGCCTTATGTGGTTCTTATTTAAAAAATACCTCTTTTATATTTTCCCCATTCATGCATTTTGAAAAAACGTACTTCCCTGTGTTATTTTTAGAGACAAGTTATTAAATTGATGGTAAATATGAGAAAATGCACCTTATACAACTTAAGTTATTAGTTTGGGTTTTATTAAAATATATTAAAAAAAACTAACCTAAAAACACAGCTGTCATATTATGTGCAATCGTAAAAAAACGACCTCAAAGTGAACACGAAGAATTTGTTTAATATTAAAGAAAGTTCGTTATTTTGCTTATTCGCGAACTGATATATTTGTTATAGTGATTTGTTTTTGGGGTATTATGCCGGGTTGCGCTACAGCTAGCGTAGTGTCCATCATCAGGGCAAATGTGTCACATCTGTCACTCATCTAACGTTGGATAAAAAGGAAGTAGCGCAACACGGCATAATACCCCAAAAATAAATCACTATAATACTTTTGGCAGAGAAAATTTCAAATCACACCTGAAATATTTGTTCCTCGTTATTATAAACTGATTTAAAGAATGAGGCGCGCCTCTGTGGACTACCGCCAACATTTCTAGTATAGATTATGGTGAATTGTGTGTCTTGTATTATTTTTCATGAGTTTCCAGACACCGTGTTGATAAAATGGGCAGTTTAATAAATAAATATTTTAAGAAATGCAAACATTCCCAGTGTACGAATAACGTGACAATATTTGAAAATCTCCTACTACCACCACAGTGAGCAAAAAAAATCAGAATGGAATTCAACACTAAAAAAAGGAATTGAACTCATGGCGACTGGATGGCATCCAAACGCGATGACATCAAATCAAAAATTTAATAAATAATAATAAAATTTAATATAATAAAAATGGAATCAAACCTTATAAGATTAAGGCGATGCACTATGTCTTGTAATATTTTAAATTGAGCCGCTATCAATAACAACTCTTACGTAGATGGCGATAAGGTTTAAATTCCCGCTTAACACCATCCGCCTATTTTGATTTATGCAAGAAAAAAACATGGCCAAAAAGTGCCTTTTATTTTATTTTGTGGATGTTCAGGCATAAATATTTAATTTTTTTTCGATCATTTTAAAAATAACTCAACTCGCCACAATATACAATAAAATCATAACCGAAAATGGGTTCGTAAGTACGAGATTTTGAACTTCGAAGCAGTTTTCATAGGCCTTTACATTATTTTTTTCTGGGCTTATAAAAAGACGTATCTAAAAAATACTCGATTATTTCAAAGGCCAAGATGTATTCTACTCGTAGTATTTAATTAAAGCATCCGAAACATTTCTAGGCGACCAAATTTTCAAAAAAAAACACATGATTTTGCATTACTACGTATGGAATCGCCTTAACCTTAATTAATTAAAGGGTGTTCCCAATGTAATCTGACGTACATTAAACACTCGATATTATTATTTGCAAATCGTAAGATTAACAGAAAGTTATGTATGAGACGACGTATGAATATGAATGAAGCAGGAAATGTGTGTCAAGACCGATTTTAGGCAACCTGTTCCCTCACTCTGCCTACCCTTGCGGGGAAACGGCGTGATGGTTTGTTAGTAAGGCTTAATTAAAAAGTGCTCCTTTATATAGGCAATATTACTAACATCCATATGAATATGTTTATAGAACAAAACAAGTATCTTTTAACAGTTTAAATTAATGTCGCTATCCGCGTCTGTTTGTTTGTGCGCTTAGTTCTTCTAAGCTACGCAACGGATTGTAATAAGGTTTTCACTGCCATTTACAAAATTTCTTCCGGAAGGTTTACATATATGATACTTTCATATTTTATTTATAGAAAGTAGAGAAAATTCGATGTTTTATAATCAAGACGTAAAAATATATTTTCGGGCACTGCATTACTAATGCTGGCTAAACCTTATGAGATACATCAAAATAATGTACTACAGAATTGTATATCTTAAAAAGGGCTACAGAAAAATTTGACATGATATATGTTTAGGATAACCCTTAGCAACGCCGCGGCGCCGGCTACACGTAAGCTAGTACTTTCTATAATCTTAAAAGTCTCTCCGTGTCTGTTTGGTTCTTCTAAACTACACAACCAATTTTGATAGGATTTTCATTATCATTTAGAAATTTTCTTTCGAAAGATTTATATACATAATACATGTATATTAAATTTATATAAAGTAGAGAAAAGTCTAGCAATGCCGGGTAAACGTCAGCTTGTGTTGACTAAACGACAGCAGCAAGTAAATTTAACAATCCTTAATTTATCCATGAAAAAATATGTGATATTTTAATGATAATTAGAGAATTTAAAGTTTTTGTTATGTTACATACCATTATTAAATGTTTATTTTTAATAATTTCAGATATTCTGTAAGAAAATCAATAATGACATCTTAAATGTATGAAAAATGTTGTTAGTTTGTTTGTCCCATAAACACACAATTACTGGACCGATTTCTCTGGAAATTTTAAAGTTTAGAGAACTCTGAACTGCAATGTGATACGAAGTCGATGTAATGTAGTTTTTAAACAGTAACATTGTGGTATACCGTAGTGAATGTTGAAAGAAGTCAAAGACGTTAGAGAAAAAAACCATTAGCAATAGGGTCCATTTGTATTAAATATTATTTTTTAATTAATAAGTTGCGTATTTATACAAATTAAATAAATATAATATACTTGCTCATGCCTAGATTAGAAATATAATATACTTGCCCATGCCTAGATTAGAAATATAATATACTTGCCCATGCCTAGATTAGAAATATAATATACTTGCCCATGCCTAGATTAGAAATATAATATACTTGCCCATGCCTAGATTAGAAAACTTTTAAATTGTGGTACTAGCAATCCAGTGATCGTGTTTCTAATCTAGGCATGCGCAAGTATATTATATTTCTAACCTAGGCATGGGCAAGTATATTATATTTCTAATCTAGGCATGCGCAAATATATTATATTTATACAAATTAAATACACGAAGAGAATGGTATAAAAAGTCGGGGATGCCCGGGGAGACATGAATCAAATTATTATTTGTGGTAGAATGAGGCGTACGTGTTGAACAAAGAAAGATATGTAAGGAGAATTTTTGAATTGTGTATTTGAATGGTAGAAGAATTCAAGGACGCCTGAGTAAGTCAAGGCACGAACAAGTGAAACAAATATTTTAAAAAGTAAACTTTTCGAGTGTTTACAATTTTTTTTAAGAAAATGCACCCAGTTTTCAAGTACCTAAATTAGAATTTGCAACCGTAAAACTTTTTTTCCAAACCATTAATAACCACAATCAAAGCCGGGTAAACCTCAGCTAGTAGGTAATAATAAAAAAATCAATTTGTTTAAAAATTGTTTTAAAAAAATGTTTTTTATAAGTTGAAAAAAAATGTATTAAAATGAAATTCTTCAAATTAATCTTGATAACAATAAATAAATACATTGTTTAATTTGTGAAGCTAAAACATGTTTTTTGATTTCCACATCTTAATGTTTGTTGGCTGTAGGTTGTGTTTGTATTACATCATAATTTTAATGATTTCCACATCTTAATTTTTGTTGACTATAGGTTGTGTTTATGGTACTTCATAATGTTAATGATTTCTGCATCTTAATGTTTCTTAATTGTAGGTTGTGTTTGTGTTAATTCATAACTTTAATGATTTTCTAATCTTAATGCTTGTTGACTCTAGGTTTAGTTTGTCTTACATAAAAAATTTAATGATTTCCCAATCTTAATGTTTGTTGACTCTAGGTTAAGTTTGTGTTACATCCTAATTTTAATGATTTCCTTATCTTAATGTTTGTTGACTATAGGTTGTGTTTGTGTTAATTTTTAATTTCAATGATTTCCTCACCCTAATGTTTCTTGACTGTAGGTTGTATTTGTATTAATTCATAATTTTAATGATTTCCTCATCTTAATGTTTCTTGACCTTGGGTTGTGTTTGTGTTACTTCATAATGTTAATGATTTCCTCATCTTCGTGTCTAGTCCTAATTTATTTCGTTTTTAAACTTGTTTATCTCCATAATGTTTATAATTTCATTTGGAAAGGCTTTATATAATTTTCTATCGTGGAATTTGTGGTTTTTCTAGCAACAAGTCGCTTGCATAATGTTACGCATTACGTAGGAATATTTCTAATTACTTATCAACTTAACAATGCATCAACAAACGAACAAATAAACTATTAATTACTATTATCATAGCGGTGCAGGAATAATTGCGGAATAAATAAATGGCTCATACAAATAGAATCAATCAATTAAATAGTACAATAATGTTTTCATTTTCATTTTTTACGTGAAACCGCACAAGCATCCCAACCGTCTGGAGTCAATGAGAATATATCATCCCCAATTGGGGAATCTTGTGAGTTTTAAAGTAGTGGGGAGTGAAGGAGATGTGGAAGAGGAAGGTGGGGAAATACCTGGCTATTCAGAAATGTTCACCAAATACGGCTAAAGACATTTAAAGCAATGTTTTAATTATGAATTGTGGTCTTACACCAGGGCGATACTGAGAGTATATTTCACTTTGAAACGTGCCGCAAATATACTTCATATTATTTTTAATTAGTTATTTGTGAAATAACATAAATTAATCAAACAAAATTTACTTGCGCACGCTGGGATTCGCACCCGTGACCTTCATCTTGCTAGTCGAGAACCTTACCGCTCGACCATGGAGGCCATGTTAGTAACTGTATTATTAATATTATTGAAGAACTATACTATGCTATTATAGCCTTCTTGTAACTAAATTTCATGCAGTTGATAACTTATACTATTTATGCGAAAGTATTACCATCTCATGCAATCCAGCTACAAGCGACTTTCTAAAAGTATTTTTTGATAGAATATTTGTGTTCGGTATATGAAAGGCGATTGGGCTAAGTAAATCAGGACTGTCTATAACACCATTAAAAATAATTTAAAAATTTAAGTCAAGTCAGAAACAAGTTTAATTATTTTATCAAGTAATTTTAATTTATGATTTCAAAAGATATATCGAGCAGTAATAAGTAATATTATATCTTCGAAATTTGTGTTGTACTTTTCCAATGGAATCGGATTTGATTTAAAAACGAAGGAAACGGAAGAAAATTCTAATATATCTTTACACACTTTCCGATCATTCCAAATACGTACACAAACCATCAAAGCGTCCCTTTCTTAATCTTAATCATTGCGTTTATATCAAATTTACACTATTTGCCAACCTCCATATTTCTCACACGGTTTTATGTAGTTTTAACACACACACGCCTCATGAATCTCATTTCTACAGCATTCAGTCTACAATCATCGTTCCTTTGACAGTTTGATGCCTCGCTGCCATACATCAGATCAGGGTAGGTACCAGCACTTCATTATGGACTGGTAGCTTTGTTTATTTGGACAATATTAATGAAGTTACCTGCATTTACACTTCTTTCAATATCTCTATCAAAAAAACTATTATAAATATATTATTTTAAAGATAAAAATTAATGATATTATTACTTTTACTAGATAATGACTAGTGTAATGACGGCGGATGGTTGAACCCACTCCTGGTAATGTTGGTATCAGCATTCTATTGTGGACCGCTAGACAATAGCTAACAGCTTACATGTGACTAACAAGTATATTCGTGGGAGATCCTATGCACTTTTTTATACTCCGAAAGCGAGGAATTCTGCCTATCAGAAAACACCAATCAACACAGCGACTCAACTGCTTAATAATTCTGCATTGACCATTGACATTATTTTATACTTATGTGTGTAACAAATTGGTAATCTAATCCGTAATATGTTTGTGTAACCGTTTTAAGAAGACATCAATTTAAAATGCGATATCTACAGACCACAAACATGGTACACTGAGAACACCCTATTACCTCTATCACAGCTGAAGTTCATATCTCTAAAGTTCCCAGTTTGATTTCGTAGAATTTTCCCCCACCTTTTTCTTCCTCAGTGACGTGTGCTTGGCGCATGCGTGGCGCGCCAATAATAACGTGGGGGTTGTGACGTCACAAAGCTCACGGCTGGCCTGAAGTTGTTCACAAGACAAGCTCTCACCTCCGAACTAGACCCAATACCCTTCTGTGCGGCAATATCAATTTACCACACGATTTGATCGTATTAACTAATCTAAAAAAAATCATAATAATTAAAAAAATATATATTATATTATTTATTGTTTTGGTGTTTAATTCGTAGAACTCCGTTTATTTTTTTAAAATAAATTTAAAATGAATCAAATTTAATAATACTATAATAATTATGAAGTTCTGCCAGTATTTCTGTTATTTTTACAGTTTTTCAATGTGACAGCTGTTTCGGCTTTTGAGGCCATTATCAAACTGTGGATATGTCCTCACGGCGACGACTTATTTATATGATTTTTTTTATCCCCACCCATTTAATTTTCTATAATGTTCAAAAATGATTCATTAAGAATTGGAATAACCAAAATATTTTGGGAATCCAGCAGTGTTTTCACACCTGTTAAAATCAATGACCTAAGGGTTTTCTTAATTGTTGGTACGTGGGTGATTATGTTAAGGAATTATATTTTTTGGGTTTTTTGAAAATATTAAACAGGGGAGAATTGATCATTTTTGTTTGATTATTAATTAGAGTTATGTTTGGATCATTTCTTCGTTCTTTTATTTATCTCTAATTGTTGTAGTAAATTTAATCTAAAACCCTTTTTTTCTATGTGTAAAGGTTTAGGCTCGTTGTTGTCAAGCGGGACGTGGTTTTTCTCCAAGAGGTGAGCTGCGAATTTTGAATCAATTTTATTATTTTATTATACATACGAGGCTGAATTTTTATATATGTAGATAGATTTGTTCACTTGCTTAGTGACACACAAAAATCATAACCTATGATCACTACCCCTGGCTCTGTACTACCAACTTTATTTTGGGTATGCCATGAATGAACTATCTACAGGTCAGAAGGAATTTACACATTGATATACATTTCATCTGACTGATTCGTTGATGGTTTGAAAATTCTGCTATCATGAAGAGCATTAATTTCTGTGTTCCTGATGGTTATCTCCGTCATCAACAGCACAAACTATTCTATCTCCCAGTCTGCATAGCTAACTTGCCAATGGTCCATGCCGGTGGAAAGAGCAATGTCTCTGTGGAACAGAATCAATTGGAATATCGACATATTTAGCATTAATGAAATTATCTCTAAAGGGCAATCTACATTTCTCCATGCATAGTCGATAGCCGCTATTTATATGCATATAGTTCTCCTTTAAAAATGTATTTAAAAATTCACTAAAATTATCAATTTTGTAATGTTTTTTAAAATAATAAACTGTATTTAATTATTTGGTAATGAGTTTTAGTAAATTAGATGAATCAATAATACAATTTTCTTCTTAATATTGGATTTTCGAATAAGAGGTGTTATTTTGAATAGCCCGCTATTTCAGTAGATATTACTTTAAAGCTGTAATTTTTTGACATTTGACAAGTAGAAACTACGTTATTAATAAAAATGGAACGATATACGCTTCAACAACGCATTGAAATTATTAAAATCAAAATATATGATTACAAATCAGCGGATTTTTTTGTTGACATTTGAAATTGAAAAGATTATTTAATTTTTTTATCGTATGAACGGCATAAAAAGTTAAATAAGAGTTATCTTACTAATTCCCTACACAAAAGAAATGTGTTTTTTTAACATCAAATTCTTTCAAAAGTATGGACGTTTAAGTCTAAATGTTTTTTTTTTGACATATCACGTGTTTTTTTTAAATTTTATTATTTATAAATATTAATGATTATTTCAAATACACATTAAAAATACCTCGAATGCATTCTGAAATTCAATTATATTTCTCGAACAACTCGGTCTTGGGACACACTTCTTGCCTCATTCACATTTATACATCGTCTCATACATACTCTTCTATTATTCTAACTCTTGACATGGCCCGACTCAAGTATCTGATTCACTTGATCGTGCCATGTCTTCCTCGGGCGTCCCCGACTTCTGCTACCATTCACACTTGCATCATATATGCTCATTACATGCCCAAACCACCTAAGCGTCCCTTTCTTAATCTTACTCACTACGCTAACATCAGCATTGTGCTCTTTGCGAATCTCCACATTCCTTACACGATCATACATGGTTTTACCACACATACGCCTCAGGGATCTCATTTCAACAGCATTCAATCTACTTTCATCCTTTCTCTGCCAGTTTCATGCCTCACTCCCATATATCAGGGTAGGTACCAGCACTCAATTATGGACTGCTAACTTCGCTTCTTTGGACAATTTTTTGTTAGTTCCAACTGCGTTCAGTCCTCCATTAATGGAGTTACCTGCATTTACCTTTATTTCCTACATATAACTGTATACCCACATAAAAGTAATAATGAACTAGTATTTGATAATTTTGTTTATTTCATATTTATTAAATATCCCTGTCGAAGACTTAAAATACAATTTCTTATTAAATACTCTAAAAATACATACATTAGAAGATATACGTAAAATAAACGATTTAACGTTCTTATTCAAAATATTTAACTCTAAATTCGACTGTTGTGAACTCCTGCAACTTATAAACATACATACACCCACAGTAAAAACACGACAAAATACAATATTCTACAGCAGCACACATAAGCGTAACTACATTGCCCACTCTCCGATACAACGACTTCACACCAAGGGAAATCATTACTTGGGTGATGTTGACATATTCAATACCAACTTGGCAAGTTTTGTGGATCATTTAAAACATTTATTTCAACAATACTCCTAAACACATCATGTAAACCTACAAATAGCTGTAATTTTCTGTTTTTGTTTCTTGTGTTTGTATGACTTGTTGCATAGCTTTTATCAAATGTAATTTTATTCTTATTTTTTATGTTTCAAAGTATCTGTCAAATTAAAATTATACTACCAACTATGTAAAAGCCCTATGGGCGTTAAATACATAAATAAATAAATATATTCTTTATTTATTTTTTTGAAAAACTCTGTGAGTAAAACCACAAATTGTAATATTTAATTATTGAAGACTATATTAGCGATTCCTAAACGGCAATACACCGCTCTAGAGCGGTACCCCGGCAAGGTAAGGGTACTGGGTTCGAGCCCTAGATGTGACCTATCTTTTTCTGATTTTTCTGTTCGATTTTCTTCCACTATAATGTCTTCAATAATTAAAAATTATATATTTTTTATAATAATAACTCTTAAGGCGATGCAATACGTTGTGTAATATTTTAAATTGAGCCGCTATCAATAATAACCCTTACGTAGATGGCGATAAGGTTCAAATTCGCGCGTAACACCATCCGCCTGTTTTGATTTATGCAAGAAAAAAACATGGCCAGAAAATGCTTTTATTTTATTTTGTGGATGTTCAGGCATAAATATTTAATTTGTTTTCGATAATTTTATAAATAACTTAATTTGCCACATTATACAATAAAATCATAACCGAAAATGGGTTCGTAAGTAAGAGATTTTGAACTTTAAAGCAGTTTTCATAGGCATTATACATTATTTTTTTCTGGGCTTATAAAAAGACGTATCTAAAAAATACTCGATTATTTCAAAGGCCAAGATATATTCTACTCGCAGTATTTAATTAAAGCATCTAAAACATTTCTAGGCGACCAAATTTTCAAACCAAAAACACATGATTTTGCACTACTACGTATGGCATCGCCTTAATTTATTATTATATCTTTGTATACACATATCTAGTTGTAAATTTGTTGATTATATTATGTTTATCCAGACGAAGAAACCGTTTTGTAACATTATTTTTGGATTAATATTTTTTTAACACTAACCATACACAGGAGGCCCCGAGGAAAATAATTTCCCTCGGGGACAATGACATTTTTGAGGATGCTGTGTGTAGAGTATTTTTGACGGACGTAAGATCTATCCCTCGCGCTGCTGCGCAAGGCGATTGGTAAAGACAGACTTGTTAGAAAGGTCAAATTATCTCCCCAAACAAACCTCACCCGATGAGGGTTTGTTTAGTTAAAAATGTCTTACGGCGAAGCTTAATGCTAAATAACTATTTAGATTAATCTTTAAAACGAATTGGTGTACTTTATGAATACCAAAAAATATGCATTAGATAAATTGAAGGTTTTCCTATCGTTTCGCTTGATTAGAATACAAATAAAATAATAAATTACTCAATAAAAAATATAAATGTAAACTACTAAAAAATTTTTTTTTTCAATAGAAATGTATGAACGCATAAAGAAAACAACTTTAATAAAATACAGTATTATAGCTAAGATTATCTGTGACAGTTTCACTTGATTAACTTTTTTACTTTCTTATAAAATTACTTAAAAAATAAATAAAAACTAGTTTTGGGCTTGAAATCGAACGTTTCTAGACTTCGTCTGTTAAGCGATTTTAATGCCTGTTACCTACAATATAAGGTATACCAAGAATATACACATTTTTGGCTTGTAATTTCCTCTTAAACCAGGATCTGGGCCGACTTAACTACATCAATGTTGAACGGGCGTGTATCTAATTAGAATTAGTAAGGCGATTACTCTGCATTTGTTGTAGAAAAAATAATGGCATTTGGACGTTATATTTATATCTTAATGATGAATTAGGTTTTAATTTGTTTAATACATCTTTGAACATCTGTAATATTGAAACATTTTTATAAATGTCTTCAATTTTTGGAACTTGGATTTTTTATTCACTTCATCGGGCATCTCCGTAGAAATGAGTAGTAAAAGTGAGATCCGAAAGGCGTGTGTGTGGTAAAATGATGTATAATCCTACGAGAAATGTAGAGATCTGCAAAATAGTGCAAGGCTGATGTAAGCTTAATGTAACATAATATAAGCGTAATGAGTAAGATTAAGAAAGGGACGCTTATATAGTTTGGGCGGTTCTATGCTAACTCAACACAGTGACTATTCAACACACTTTTAAAAAGTGATATAAAGTCATTAAAAACGATGAAAAAATTTTTTTTTCAACCTAACCTAACCTTCTTAACCCAGTTAAAAAAGTTTTTGTTTTATCACTTTCCATGACTTTATATAACTTTTTTAAAGATGTGATGAATTATCATTTTGATGATATATCCGGTCGCCAGTTTGGGCATGTAGAGCAAATTAACGAAGAAATCAGTGTAAAAAGAAAATGTGATTTATGTAGTTATTTAAAGTTGTGAAAATTTAAAAAAAAACTTCGATTCTAAGCACCAAAAAAATATTTTTAGGTTCTTAGTTTGGGTTTGATTAAATAAATAATGAGAAAAAAAACTGCCAAAGCAATTTTAATAAAATATATTTGTGTACTTTTATTATTATGTTATTTTTGATGACCTCCGTGGTCGAGGGATACTACTAGCGATCCGGCGTGCGCAAGTAAATTTAATTTGTATCATTTCACAACTTATTAATTGAAAATATATATTGTGTATTTGCGACACGTTCCAGAGTGGTATATACTCTGAGTATCACCCTGGTGTAAGACCATCATTCAGAATTGAAATCTGGCTTGAAATAGCTTTAGCCATGTTTTATGATCAAACCTGAAAAGCCAGATATTTCCACTCTTTCCCCTCCCCGCTACCTTCAGCCTCACAATATACCTCAATCTGGGATAGCTTAGTCTCACTGGCTCCAGAAGGTTGGGAGTAATTGGGACTCTTGTGCGCTCAAATTATAGAATTAGATGTACGGTATTCACATTAAAAAAATAATCCATTTGATTCGGTGCCTGAAATGGCTGCAAGCGCTGAACTGCTAACGTACAGTTCACATTATTGCACAACCTTTAATGCGATTTCTCGATGTAAGAACCGTATCATCCCTTATAACTAGGGCGGCAGAACGGTAGGGCGGAACGTAGGGCGGGAAAGGCTCGAGTCTAGGGCTGGAAGAGATCAATATAAAAGACACCGCCGTAACCTGATTATTGCACACTACTGATTCTGCTGAATGAAGACTACAGAGTGTGGAGAGCGGATTTGAAAGGATAAATAATCGAAGACGTCCTTCGATAAACGGGTTGTTTTAGGCTGGCCGCATGCATACGTTTTCCGTATTCGATTTCCGAATTCGTTTTCCGTATTCGGACATCCGAATGCACGGAATCAGTAGAAAATACATTAACTGCCGCACACGTTCGTTTTAGTTCCGAACGGAACAAATTCCTTACGCACGTTCCGAATGCGAGCCGGCGCGTTCGGAGAAACCGAATGGAAAAAACCTAATGACGTCATGTGGAACGCAGCTATTGCATACAGTTTGTTTGTGCCGACGCAAACGTACGGAAATTTCCGTTCGTAATTCAGTGTTGCCAACGGATCTTGACCTAATATCGCCGTTTCTCATACATAAGGTAGCGTAAAGTAGCC
The DNA here is from genome assembly GCF_061612785.1 of Hesperophylax consimilis. Taxonomy (NCBI): domain Eukaryota; kingdom Metazoa; phylum Arthropoda; class Insecta; order Trichoptera; family Limnephilidae; genus Hesperophylax; species Hesperophylax consimilis. The sequence continues at coordinate 19,533,549 of NC_142854.1, read as the reverse complement.
GAATTTGCTGTTAGGTGGGACATGTTTAAAATTGATGTTTTTACATGAAAATAAAAATTTCGTGGGGAGGGGTGGCTAGAAAATTTCAAAAAAATAAAATTTGTCCCCAGAAAATAAAAAAAAATTCATGGGGAGGGTGGCTAGAGAATTTCAAGAAAATATAAAATTTGTCCCCAGAAAAATAAATTTCATGGGGGGGGGGGGGGTGGCACATGTTTAAAATTGATGTTTTTGAAGTAGCTTAATTGGCGACCAGTTTTTAGATTTTTTCGGCGCCGATTCTCGCTCTGAGTAGCCTAAATGGCGATATATCGCCCTTGTTGGCAACACTGGTACTGACGTTTATACATTCCGAATGAAGAAAAACGAACGTTTGCGCTAGTCTCACGGAATTCCGAATACGGAAAACGTATGTATGCGGCCAGCCTTAAGCGTCAACTACTGGAGTGATTTTTTTAAATATTGTGCCATTTAGGAAAAACTTTTTTAAAGATTGCTTATCATATATAATGTGTCATATTTAAAGAACCTAAAAATATCAGATATGATTTGAGATTTTCACGGCCAAAAGTATAAAATATTACCATTTGTTATTTCGGCTCATTCCAAATTTAGGCGTATTAGATCTATCAAAAAATTTATTTGTAAAAATGCAAAAATCAGTCATTTTAAATACATGTAGGATAACGAAAGATTTTTTAAATTTTTATGTTGAGGGATCAGTAAGATTTATAGGCCCTGTTAGAAGTTCTACCGAGCCAAACTCTCTGATATGAAAATATCTGGAGTCGGTGAATTATTTTCCCAATTGATCTCTGGTGATTTGACGTGTTTTTCTTGTATTTATTGTGCTTATATAATGCACTTCCATAATGTGGATTGACTAAATGATCATTTGTGGAAAAGTGTGTGGAAGGGTTTAGTTTTTCCTGTGGGGAAAATTTAACCCGGACATGAAGTCATAAAATTAGTTACTAAACATATATATTTCATAAATTATATATTTATTTCTAATAAAATTAATTATTAATTTTTCCGTTTAATTAATGTTTACAATATATATAAATTAAATGTTTATCAACTAACAATATTTGCAGGCGTAATTCAACACCTTTCAAAAAGAGTTTTTTGTTTTCGGATTCGTTCAGAAATATCCTATTTGGATTTTAATAAAATAAAATAAAAGGCCGTTTTTTTCTTGCATAAATCAAAACAGGCGGATGGTGTTAAGCGGGAATTTAAACCTTATCGCCATCTACGTAAGGGGTGTTATTGATAGTGGCTCGATTTAAAATATTACACTACGTCACTACGCCTTAACGTTTTTATTTATATAGATTCTAAGATCATATAGTTAATGAAATTGAGTTGAAATACGCTTTAAATTTTTTTAACTATATGATCTAAGAATCTATATAAATAAAAATTTCGAAAAACAATTTATTTATAAATTTTCTAAGATCTCAAAGATAGTTAAATTTGAAAGCGTATTTCATCCCCTTTCAAAAACAATTTTTTTGTTTTGTTTTGGGGATACGTTGAGAAATATTCCATTTTTTGGATTTTATCAGAAAATTCAAATAATCTGACCATTTGACAGAATATGCCAGAGGCCTCAGGTGTTAAGTATCTAATTACATATCTCATGAATTTTGGTTTTGATGTATTAAATATGAGAACATTAGAAACGTAACTTTTTGGACGCAAGGTCTACTCTCTACAGAACTACTACTTAGTTTTAATTAAAATAAATTAATTATAGCGTCATCCGTGGTATCGTTGCTCCTTAGAAAGTGTTCCAAACAAGAGCCTTGAGTGACGAGGTAAAGTGGACTGACGCGCGGTGCAAATGAAAATGCATTATCACATTATTGATTTACGAACAAATTAAGGGCGATGTTCCCGCAAACGAAAGTGCGAGACTTGTGTTAAAATGCCAATTTAAAAATTCTTTCTTCTTAACGTGCAATTATTCTTCTTCCTTTGTAGCGATCTCCTTTCTTATGTGAATACTGCACAAGAGTACCAACTGCTCCCAACCGTCTGGAACCAGTGAGACTATGGCATACGAGGTATGTTGTGAGGCAAGGTAGTGGAAAAAAGAGAAAAATAAGGGGAGAAGAAGGTGAATGATTAACTGTTTATTCAGATATGTTCACCAAACACGACTAAAGCCATTTCAAACAACGTTTCATCCTGAATATTTGAATACACGAGCGCTAAACTGCAGAGAGTATTTTCCACTCTGGAACAATGGTGTGTAAAAGGTGTTATGGCATATTTTTAACACGTAATACCCGGAGGTTCAAAATAAAACACATGCGGCGATGATGGGTCCAGATTGACCTGGCTGAAATTATGAAATTAAAAGGCTTTTTAAACAAAGTCACAAACAAAAATCACAATACTAGAAATGTGCCCGAATGGTTGACAACATCTGAGCGGGACTGTGAGAGACAAAGACGGAAGGACAGAGCAAGAGATATGCTGTTTCGTCAACTGCTCGAATTCAACTGAGAAGAAATGGAATTTTTGCGTGTTTTTATACACAATTATTCTAATAACTTTTTTAAAACGTGTCCGATTTTAATCATTTTTAAGTCGAAATGTGGGTAAATATTTGATGAAAGAATAGACAAAAGGGAATTAGCCTAAACGAGATATTTGCGGCAAAATTTTTTATTTAAAAAAACACTGGGTTAAATCAGACCCATCACCGGAGTCGAGGTGTTAAAGAGTGTAAAAAATGTTTGAAAAAAGACCTTTGTAATGTATGGAGTATTGTAGCAGGTGATGGTCGAATACAATAATACTCTTAGGTGATCTATGTACTGGTATTTATTGGGGAGCTGCTCGTAACAAAAGACACACAATCCTAGTATGCATCGCCTTTTATAGCATCTCGCTAGCATGCTATCTCGCTTGCACTTACACACATTCATACAGACATCACAACCTTGAATGTTAGTGTAATTACCACTGCAGATATAACAATAATATGTTGTATGGATAAGGAAGGACTCACTATTAGGAAAAGGGAACTCGTTTTCTACCTGTCTATCCTCCTCAGGTATCACAGCGGTGGCACTGAACACAAAGCGGTTTTGCGCGAGACGTGCGTGGATATAAATTGTATGTAATGCAGTTCATAAATATGTTTCAGCGAGCGGTTTTAGCTATGGTAAGATGGCGCTGGAGCGGTTTTATAGACGAACAGTGTGGATTATTGTAACAGACTGATTGCACAATGTGCAGCGAAAAGGAGCGAGAATAAAAGGAAAGTAGTACAAGGAACAACAATATTATCTCGGTACAATGGTCGCATGTATTTACATATGTATATAATTTAATTTATAATTCGTAATGGTGTAACCATACAACATATTATTTTAAAAGGAATACAAAAAACTTCTAAATAGGGATAAGTTCAGTCTTAGGATAAAGAAGAAAACTAGAACCATACAATTGGAATGAAAACAAATGAATTATTGAATTATTTAGAATTAACGGTACAAGCACGTTTACGTACATGAAAGTTATTGACAGGCATATACGTCATAGTACAATATGGAAAGAAAGCAAAAATGATCAGATTATACAAGTTAACAAGTAATTTAAAAAAAATGAAGTAGAATAAAAACAAAGATCCATGTTGTGCAGATTATCTTGTTAAAATATACAATGATAAAATGTTTAATAAGTTCAGATTTATATTTCAATAGAGGCATTCAAAAACATCAGCTAACACAGCATACGAGTTAACAACGGTGTGTATCTCAATCTATTTATAATAGAATTGTAGCCTGAAACCGTTGTATAATTGGTACAATAATACATACGAGGAAAGTTTGATCTAATGGTCAGAACATGAAAGAGAATAGACATATTAATATTTTATTTAGCCTGTCTCACTTATACATATCTGGCATCGTAGGTAACTCCATTAATGGAGGACTGAACGCAGTTAGCGCTAACAAAAAATTGTCCAAAGAAACAAAGCTAGCAATCCACAATGGAGTGCAGGTAGAAATGAGATTCCTGAGGCGTATGTGCGGTAAAACCATTTATGATCGTGTGAGAAATGTGGAGATCCGCAAAGAGTGCAAGGCTGATGTAAGCGTAATGAGTAAGATCAAGAAAGGGACGCTTAGATAGTTTGGGCATGTAGAGCGAATGAGCGAAGAAAGGAGTGTAAGGAGAATATACGATGCAAATGTAAATGGTAGCAGAAGTCGGGGACGCCCGAGGAAGACATGGCACGATCTATTTATTTAGATACTTGAGTCAGGCCATGTCAAGAGTCACGATAATATAAGAGTATGTATGAGACGATGTATGATTATGAATGAGGCAAGGAGAGTGTGCCAAGACCGAGTTGTTTGGATTTTAATAAAATAAAATAAAAGGCCGTTTTTTTCTTGCATAAATCAAAACAGGCGGATGGTGTTAAGCGGGAATTTAAACCTTATCGCCATCTACGTAAGGGGTGTTATTGATACTGGCTCGATTTAAAATATTACACTACGTCACTACGCCTTAACGTTTTTATTTATATAGATTCTAAGATCATATAGTTAATGAAATTGAGTTGAAATACGCTTTAAATTTTTTTAACTATATGATCTAAGAATCTATATAAATAAAAATTTCGAAAAACAATTTATTTATAAATTTTCTAAGATCTCAAAGATAGTTAAATTTGAAAGCGTATTTCATCCCCTTTCAAAAACAATTTTTTTGTTTTGTTTTGGGGATACGTTGAGAAATATTCCATTTTTTGGATTTTATCAGAAAATTCAAATAATCTGACCATTTGACAGAATATGCCAGAGGCCTCAGGTGTTAAGTATCTAATTACATATCTCATGAATTTTGGTTTTGATGTATTAAATATGAGAACATTAGAAACGTAACTTTTTGGACGCAAGGTCTACTCTCTACAGAACTACTACTTAGTTTTAATTAAAATAAATTAATTATAGCGTCATCCGTGGTATCGTTGCTCCTTAGAAAGTGTTCCAAACAAGAGCCTTGAGTGACGAGGTAAAGTGGACTGACGCGCGGTGCAAATGAAAATGCATTATCACATTATTGATTTACGAACAAATTAAGGGCGATGTTCCCGCAAACGAAAGTGCGAGACTTGTGTTAAAATGCCAATTTAAAAATTCTTTCTTCTTAACGTGCAATTATTCTTCTTCCTTTGTAGCGATCTCCTTTCTTATGTGAATACTGCACAAGAGTACCAACTGCTCCCAACCGTCTGGAACCAGTGAGACTATGGCATACGAGGTATGTTGTGAGGCAAGGTAGTGGAAAAAAGAGAAAAATAAGGGGAGAAGAAGGTGGATGATTAACTGTTTATTCAGATATGTTCACCAAACACGACTAAAGCCATTTCAAACAACGTTTCAATCCTGAATATTTGAATACACGAGCGCTAAACTGAGAGTATTTTCCACTCTGGAACAATGGTGTGTAAAAGGTGTTATGGCATATTTTTAACACGTAATACCCGGAGGTTCAAAATAAAACACATGCGGCGATGATGGGTCCAGATTGACCTGGCTGAAATTATGAAATTAAAAGGCTTTTTAAACAAAGTCACAAACAAAAATCACAATACTAGAAATGTGCCCGAATGGTTGACAACATCTGAGCGGGACTGTGAGAGACAAAGACGGAAGGACAGAGCAAGAGATATGCTGTTTCGTCAACTGCTCGAATTCAACTGAGAAGAAATGGAATTTTTGCGTGTTTTTATACACAATTATTCTAATAACTTTTTTAAAACGTGTCCGATTTTAATCATTTTTAAGTCGAAATGTGGGTAAATATTTGATGAAAGAATAGACAAAAGGGAATTAGCCTAAACGAGATATTTGCGGCAAAATTTTTTATTTAAAAAAACACTGGGTTAAATCAGACCCATCACCGGAGTCGAGGTGTTAAAGAGTGTAAAAAATGTTTGAAAAAAGACCTTTGTAATGTATGGAGTATTGTAGCAGGTGATGGTCGAATTTCAATAATACTCTTAGGTGATCTATGTACTGGTATTTATTGGGTAGCTGCTTGTAACAAAAGACACACAATCCTAGTATGCATCGCCTTTTATAGCATCTCGCTAGCATGCTATCTCGCTTGCACTTACACACATTCATACAGACATCACAACCTTGAATGTTAGTGTAATTACCACTGCAGATATAACAATAATATGTTGTATGGATAAGGAAGGACTCACTATTAGGAAAAGGGAACTCGTTTTCTACCTGTCTATCCTCCTCATGTATCACAGCGGTGGCACTGAACACAAAGCGGTTTTGCGCGAGACGTGCGTGGATATAAATTGTATGTAATGCAGTTCATAAATATGTTTCAGCGAGCGGTTTTAGCTATGGTAAGATGGCGCTGGAGCGGTTTTATAGACGAACAGTGTGGATTATTGTAACAGACTGATTGCACAATGTGCAGCGAAAAGGAGCGAGAATAAAAGGAAGGTAGTACAAGGAATAACAATATTATCTCGGTACAATTGTCGCATGTATTTACATATGTATGTAATTTAATTTATAATTCGTAATGGTGTAACCATACAACATATTATTTTAAAAGGAATACAAAAAACTTCTAAATAGGGATAAGTTCAGTCTTAGGATAAAGAAGAAAACTAGAACCATACAATTGGAATGAAAACAAATGAATTATTGAATTATTTAGAATTAACGGTACAAGCACGTTTACGTATATGAAATTTATTGACAGGCATATACATCATGGTACAATATGGAAAGAAAGCAAAAATTAGCTTCCTATTTTTCCTGATATGCAGATATGCAGAGAGTTCGTTAAAATATGCAATGATAAAATGTTTAATAAGTTCAGATTTATATTTCAATAGAGGCATTCAAAAACATCAGCTAACACAGCATACGAGTTAACAACGGTGTGTATCTCAATCTATTTATAACAGAATTGTAGCCTGAAACCGTTGTATAATTGGTTCAATAATACATACGAGGAAAGTTTGATCTAATGGTCAGAACATGAAAGAGAATAGACACATTAATATTTCATTTTGCCTGTCTCACTTATACATATCTGGCATCGTAGAATTTAGTTAAGGTAACTCCATTAATGGAGGACTGAACGCAGTTAGCGCTAACAAAAAATTGTCCAAAGAAACGAAGCCAGCAGTCCACAATGGAGTGCAGGTAGAAATGAGATTCCTGAGGCGTATGTGCGGTAAAACCATTTATGATCGTGTGAGAAATGTGGAGATCCGCAAAGAGTGCAAGGCTGATGTAAGCGTAATGAGTAAGATCAAGAAAGGGACGCTTAGATAGTTTGGGCATGAAGAGCGAATGAGCGAAGAAAGGAGGGTAAGGAGAATATACGATGCAAATGTAAATGGTAGCAGAAGTCGGGGACGCCCGAGGAAGACATGGCACGACCTAGTATTTAGATATTTGAGTCAGGACATGTCAAGAGTCACAATAATGTAAGAGTATGTATCAGACGATGTATGATTATGAATGAGGCAAGGAGAGTGTGCCAAGACCGAGTTGTTTGGCGGTCCGTCCTCTCTGCCTATCCCTGCGGGAAAACGGCGTGATGGTTAGTTAGTTCGATGAGTTTTTACTTGTGACGGCATAATAACACTTTTCTAAAGAATTATTGTGCTTTTTTTGCAATAAATTATGAGTTATTTATGCGAAAACCTCACCACAGGTTATCCTAGTGAGGTGTTCATAAAACACTAGTGCCAAATATAATCAATTCGAATATTCAAAAAGAATTATTGTGCTTCGTTTGCAATAAATTATGAGTTATTTATGTTTCATGGCAACTGTAATTTTATACTTAATTTGTGTTCAAACTCACCGGCCGCTATGTATCGATATTTGATTAATTCAGATTGGACACGGAAACATGAGATCATGAACTTGAAATTTAGAAAAGTGGCTCATTTTTGATGACTTACGGCCGTTATTCCCAACATTTCGAATGATCAATCTTAGGGTCCGATCAGCCAAGTGATTTATTCAGTAACGTTCGATTCGCCTGTTTCCAAACATCTTTACTGTTGATTACCTTAAGTGGCCATGCCTACTAACATAGACAATAAAATGACATCAAAGTTAAAACTTTCAATGCTAAATTAACATTGACGAATCGATTATTGTGTTTATTATTAATGCGTATATTTTTTAAGTACTGTAATACGTAAACCGATATTTAATATTTAAGCGTGTGAAATATGTTAAAAATAAAGTATTAGCTTGACTTTAATGCCACCGTGACTTGCGGCCGTTGTTCCCAACTTTTCGAAGGATCAATCTCAGACTCCGATCAGCCAAGTAATTTGTTCAATAACATTCGATTCGCCTGTTTCCAAACAGCTTTACCATTGATTATCCTAAGTGGCTCCGCCCACTTTCATAGACAATAAAATGACATCAAAGTAAAAACTTTACATGTTAAATTAATATTGACGAATTAATTATTGTGTTTATTATTAATGCATTTAATTTTTTTACATAAACCGATATTTAATATATTTTTTACCTTGCGTATGTAATAGGTTAAAAATAAAGTATGTGCTTGACTTTAATGCCATCGTGTCTTGGCGTCGCGAATATTTTTCACTCTGTCGACACTTTTCATAAGTAGTCATTTACTGAGGCAGGCTTAATCCAGTAGTTTGCCTTCCTTAAATTGGTAGATCGCTCAGTCGTCACCTTTCCTTTGGAAAGAGCGTAGTTGTGCTCTTGAGCAGTGTTGAGCCAAAATTTCGGCTTAACTGTTGATCAGTAGGATTGGGAACAGCGGCCGTTGGCCTCGCAAATATGTTTCACTCTGTTGACACTTTTTATAAGTAGTCATTTGCTGAGGCAAGCTTAATCCAGTAGTTTGGCTTCCTTAAATTGGTTGATCACTCAGTTGTCACTTTTTCGTTGGAAAGAGCATAGTTGTGCGTTTGAGCTGTGTTGAGCAAAAATTTCGGCTCAGCAGTTGATCAGTAGGATTGGGAAGAACGGCCGTTAGTGTTTACAAGTATCATTAAAATCAGGTACTAATTAAAAAATAACCCCAACATCCTGAAAATTGCTCAGTATTATACAAGTTGCAGATGGCACACCGTCACACACACTCTGTCTCGTTTATTGAAATACAATTCTTATATTTACATACAAAAAAGAGATTCACAGAAGTAATCTATATAAATAAAACAGATTCACAGAGAAGTAATCTACATAAATAAAAATGTAATTGTTAGTTTGTTCAAAATCTTAAGTCTCAAAAAGTTCTTCACCAATTGCTTTGAAATTTTAACACAACTTTGCATTCGAATACGCGTGTGTTTTTATATACTTATATCATAAAGATGTCACCTGTGACAGGTAAAAAAACCGAACATTTTTTATCAAAGGGTCCCCCCTTTCATTTTTTTGGTACCATTTGTCGAAAATCAAAGGGTCCTTTGATAATCATAAACCCCTTTGATTTTGGCCAAAACAAACAGAGAAAATTACTGAAAATTTCCCAGAGTGAACACAGCGAAACACTGAGTAAACATTAAAACTTATATTTATTATTGCTATTGGTAAGCATAAAATTACTTTTTAACATATTTGGCACTAGATGCTACTTCTTTAAATAATCGTTTATTGCCTGAAATTGTATCTTTAAATTCAGTGCAACTGACATTTACTTTTTACGGTATTCACACCTAGTAGATTTCTTTCGTCAGTGCATACATTACCCATTACACTAAAAACTCTTTCTACGAAGGCATTGGAAACGGAAACACTGCACACATATTGTACCATTTTCAACAGATTTGAGCAAGTCTTGCTACCACCCGCCAGAATCGCTTTTGCTCTGTAAATTATCTCGTGAGTGAGGTTTTCTATTGTCCGGTTTTCCAAAATTTTCTAGACCGGACAGCCGTTCAAAAAACCGTACTGTCCGGTCCAAAACTGGGCATCTGGCAACTCTAGCTAGTAATCTATATTACCTCATTAGATGTGACCTGTTCTAAGGTAGGTACAGGTGACAGGAATGTACAGTAAACACATTTCTTTGCCATGTTATTGACAGAAGGAGAAGAATTAACAAAGTGTGTAGTATCTAAAAGAAGATCATTAAAAATTCAACGATTAGGTAATTTAAAAAGAAATAAAATAACATAAATGAAAATGCAAGACACATAAGTAATGCAAAAAATTAACAAGCTCTAAGCTGTTAATCTAATTAATGCCTTCCTAATTGAAAATAATTCGTGTTTGTCTGCAATAAAATTTTTAAATCATTTCGTAATTGTTAATTTTAATGCGTTTTAAAATACAATTGCTAAGAAAATTCTTTGATTAATATAGACAGTGGACATATCAACTATACTAGTAGTAACAGAGCTCACCTTTTAAAGACAATTTGATGCTAAATATGTCGATATCCGAATTGATTCTGATCAACAGCAAGATTGCTTTCCCCACAGGCATGACTGTTGGCAAATTAGTCTTGCAGGCCGGGATATAAAATAGTCTATGTTGTCGGTGACGGAGATAACCATCGGGAACATAGAAATTAATGGTCTGAATGATAGCCGAATTTTCAAACCATCAAGGAATCAGTCTTAAGAAATGTGTAACAATGCGCGCATTCCCTCTGACAGGTAGATGGTAAATTCAGCTCATACCCAAAAGAAAGTTGATAGAATAGATATATTATATAGTGTATGTACTTCTCTTATTTTGACTCTTGATTCTCTTGATCGTGCCATTTCTTCCTCTGAATTGCTTCCGATTTATAAAATATTTCTCTTGAACACTAAGTTTTTAAATTCCTGAAAAAATTATGATGTTTTTGTAGATAATCTCTAAATATCTACAGTTATCTACAATTAACAATATAATATAATCTGGTACCTACCTTGATGTATGGAAGTGAGGCATGGAACTGGCAAAGAAAGGATGAAAGTAGATTGAATGCTGTTGAAATGAGATCCCTGAGGCGTATGTGTGGTAAAACCATGTTTGATCGTGTGAGGAATGTGGATATCCGCAAAGAGTGCAAGGCTGATGTAAGCGTAATGAGTAAGATTAAGAAAGGGACGCTTAGATGGTTTGGGCATGTAGAGCGAATGAGCGAAGATAGGAGTGTAAGGAGGATATATGATGCAAATGTGAATGGTAGCAGAAGTCGGGGACGCCCGAGGAAGACATGGCACGATCAAGTGAATCAGATACTAGAGTCGGGCCATGTCAAGAGTCAGAATAATAGAAGAGTATGTATGAGACGATGTATGAATGTGAATGAGGCAAGGAGTGTGTGCCAAGACCGAGTTGTTTGGCGGTCCGTCCTCTCTGCCTACCCCTGCGGGGAAACGGCGTGATGGTTAGTTAGTTAGTTAGTTATATAATTAAAATATAATAAATAATAATATAATAATAATTAAATAAAATTAAATCATTATAATTATTATTAATTAATAATTTTATTTAATTAAAAATAATAAATATTTTTTTATTTTAATTAATTTAATTTAATAATTATAATTATTACAGTATAATTACAGTTATCTACAATTTTAAGTGCATAACGGATTTTTATAGGATTTCCACTATCATTTAGACAACAAATTATTAAGCAATAAGTCACCTGAAATATCCATACAAATTGAAAATATCTCACGAGTAAAAATAAATGCCGCTGACGGGAATTGAACCCGCACCTTTTAATGTCCGGTCAGGTGCTCTGAACCACTAAGCCACGTCGGCTTATTTCCAACACGCCAAATGATTCAATATGTACTAGTAATTCAAACAACAATTACTGCTTATTATATATATCATCTGAAAACAACCAACTTTATTTTTTTAGGAAAGGCTTTGTTTTAAACAATATATTTATTAGTTTATCAATAAAAAAAACAAAAAAAAATCACTGAGAAAATTTCTTCCCGATGGTTTACATATACAGAAACTAGAAAAAGTCGATGTTTTGTAATCAAAATGGAAAAAAACATTCGGGCGCTAACTTTGGTAACGCTGGCTAAACCTTATGAGATACATCAAAATAATGTAATACGAACTTGTATATCTTAGAAAGGCCTACAGAAAAGTCTGAGATGGTATATGTCTATCTTTTAAGGATAACCCCGTCAGCTAGCATTTATCACGAAAACGGTGTTACATAAATTTTTCTCTTTTCCGATTTTATGTTCGGGTTAAATCTTCTCCATAGGAAAAACTAAACCCTTCCACACACTTTTCCACAAATGATCAGCTAGTCAATCAACACTATGCAACTGCATTATATAAGTAAAATAAATACAAAACAATACAAGAACAACACGTCAAATCACCAGAGATCAAATGGGTAAATAATGCACCGACTCCAGATATTTTCATATCAGAGGGTTCGGCTCGGTAGAACTCCTAACAGGGCCTATAAATCCTACTGATCCCTCAACATAAATATTTAAAAAATCTTTCGTTATCTTACATGTATTTAAAATGACTGAATTTTGCATTTTCATATATAATTTTTTTAATAGATCTAATACGCCTAGATTTTTAATAAGAGAGCTAGGTATATAACGAATATATATGAATATATATAACGAATGGTAATATTTTTATAGTCTGAGAATGCCAAATTATTTTTATCTCGTTTCCTAAATCTGTGTATTTTCTTATTTTTTCATTAACAGATTTTTCAATATTATAGGAATTTGAAATAGCGACATCAAAGATATTAGAAGAACGAGATATGCTATGTTGGCCGCCGGACCGTAGGCGGAGTACTACCTAATTAGGGTTCTTTGAATATTATCGGGACGTGTACGCACAGAAATCTGTTCTATGTGTTAGTGCGGATACCTTAGCGTAAGCGAAGGTGTGCAGTAGTATTGGTGAACAAAACCGGCGACACTGGGCAAAATAATTCCGCACAGTATGAACTGCTCATAGCACATCTCGTTCTTCTAATATCTTTGAGCGACATCAATGCTATAAGTTATTTTTTTTTAATTTGTCATGTAAAACTATATCGGGTCTATTATGACTAATCGTCCGGTCTGTTAGTATTATTATTATTTGTAAAGCCTAAAAATTGGCGCATTTTGTAAATATAATAACGGATAATATTTACAAGCAAGTAGGGCGAACTATCATGGGCGGTGACGGTAGGGCGGCTTGCGGGGGGCGGTGTGCCGCAGAGGGGGCGATGTTTCCATCAGACTAGTGGCGTCGCTTTGACCGCCAGTCGACTAGTATCGCGTTATCATAAGCGGGAGATGAACAACAGGAGTAGTCAATCTAAACACTCTTACGCACCGAATTTATTTATTTATTTATTTATTTATTTAGACGCCGTAAAAGGCTTTTACAATATACATGATTTATGTTTACAGTGGTTCACAGGAGCGAAACAGTATTATGTTAAACAGAATAATTACTGAGAAATTATGTTGAAAATTAAACAAGAATAACATCTGGTATACATAGGTACAATAGCATTTTTATTTTCAATCCGTACAGTAGTTTAGTATTGAGGTTATTGTTACCTTCAATATTGAATTTGGTTGAATTTGCTGAGAACTAAGAGTTAGCTCTATTGAAACAGGGCTGTCAGTAAGACATCTCATAATAATTTTGGGAAAAATTATAGTTTTGATTAAGTATATAAAATTATTAGATAACACTCTTCTGTCTGATATCTGATGTAAGTGCATAGTTTAGGTTCTGTGATAACTTATGAATAGAATGGTATTATTTTTTTATTTTTTTTTTATTATTTTAATATAAATCATAGTTACATTAATATGTAACTATGATTGAATGAATTGCTGATACACCGAATAGAAATTTATTCATTGATGAGTCTTTGGGAATGCTACGTATACATACGCGAGCTGAACTGGCTAGTTGAACCTCAGCTTATGGGAAAGTAAAGAAGCAAACGCAAAGAGCGCGAAACGCCGCTTGCAGTTGCTTGGTTCCTTTCCCGTAATTCGCAAGTGTATACGTACCATAATATGATAAGAAGACATTTTTGGAGCAGGTGGGTTTATGTATTCAGGAAATAAGTTTACGAGAAATGAAAAGCTTGATAGAGATATTGAAAGCAGGAAACCACAATAAACAAGAAACCACAATAACACACAACACTGAACGCGGTTGGAAAAACATAATGTCCAAAGTGGCGAATTTAAGAGTCCGCAATGGAGTGCTGGTACCTACCCTGATGTATGGTAGTGAGGCATAAAACTGGCAGACGAAGGTTGACAGTAAATTGAATGCTGTAGAAATGAGATCCCTGAGGCGTTTGTGCTAAACCATGTATCATTTAGATTCAGACTTTTCGTTTAAAAGTCAAATAAATAGGACTGTAAGCACCGGTTTTTTTCACCTAAAACAACTCAAGTCTGTCCGAAGAAACCTTCCTACAGAAGCAACAAAACTACTTATCAACTCTTACGTAGTCTCACGTCTCGATTACTGCAACGGCATTTATGCCAGCCTTCCAAAATATCAAATTGACAAACTTCAATCAGTGTTTAATGCAGCAGCACGGCTGCATAAACGGGGTTTCAAAATATTCGCACATTTCAGAACACTTTCGTAACCTTCACTGGCTCAAATGCCCTGAAAGAATCCAGTACAAACTGTGCTGGATGGTGTTTAAATCCATCAATGAAATGGCCCCACCCTACATCTCTGAACTATGCGTCCCGGAAAACACTGGTCTGAGGCAGTCAACTCTTAGATCAGCAACATCATCAACTGTAGGCAGACTGATAGAACCTATGCGCAAGCCAAATACTAAGTTTTGTGATCGGGCTTTCGGAGTATCTAACAAGTCCAACAGAATTCAGGTCTAAACAAAAAACTTACCTTTTTAAGCTGTCGTACCCTTAAATTAAATATACAATTCCTAAGAGAAAGTCCAGTTATATTCAATTTTCCAATTAAGTCCTACATCCTGTATCTAAATTTCGCCAATAAACAATTAGATAATGTTAATTAAGTGTTAATCTCAAGTGACCTACCAGGTAAGTATTGTACTGTATATTATCTCCATAAATAGTTAAGTAATAACATAGATCACTGTAGAGATGTATTATAAGTTTGTACAGCGCCCTTGACGTGATTTTGCACAAAAACGGCGCTATGCAAGTCATCCAATTATTATTATTATTATTATCGTGTGAGATATGTAGAGATTTACAAAGTAAGCAAGCTTAATGATTGCAAAAGTGACGCTAAGATGGTTTGGGTATGTTAACCATTTCATCCCCAGTGTTAATTCAAATTAACACGAACTTTGTTATGTTTTTACCGTAACAGTAGCGATTTAGAAAAGCCATGTTTTTGTTTTCTTATAGCTTGTAATCTTTTCTGTGGCCTCTATTTTTTCGCTCGGGTGAAATCCTTATTCCCGCCACAAAAACGATAAATATTTTGACATCTGCTGATTGTGAGTATCATTGAATTTCTGCCGTCATTGATTACTTCATTTGTGGTGAGATATCAATATTTTCTACTCTATGTTCTATTATAATAAAATCAGTAGTTCACAATCACTGTTCACAGTCATTTGCCAGAATATTGTAAATGAATTTCAATTTTCATTCAAATTAACACTGGTAGTGACGGAAATATTTTCGACTAGTATGGCGAATTTTTAAAAGATTATATCTTTATTTCTAAATGAATTTTAGTTAAAATGTTATTTGTTTGAAACCTTAGAGATTATCACTAAATTGTAAATGTGCATTTTTGACATGAAACAGTTATTTTTTATTACTTTTGTGTTATGTTTATTTTACCTGACTATTTAAAAATACCCTCTGACATCCAATGTTAAGCCCAAATTAACAAAGAATAATTGAAAAAAAAAATACCAAAAATTTTACAATATATTTCTGAGGTATTAATTATCAAGCATTACATATTTTATATGTGTGGAAACAATAATGCGGGTGTGAAAGAGTTAAAGCGAATGAACGAAGAAACCAGTGTAAGCAGAATATATGTCGCAAGTGTAAATGTTACAAGAATTCGGGAACGCCCGAGAAAGACACAACACAATTAAGTGAACCAAATTAGCGATTTTTAAGATGAGATGTTATGTAAATTATTATTATTGTGTGTGTTTACAATTATAAAGCTTATATTTAGTAAGAAATATAATAAATAATTATAAAAAAATACTTGAGTCGGGCTACGGCGAGAGTCGGAAAAACAGAAGAGTATGTATGAGATGAGTTTTTTAGGTGGGATGGGTACCACTCACTGGGATGGGGAACAATTTATTGGATAACCATAGACATATGAATATTAGTAGACCTGCCCTAAGTGATTAAAAGCGTATTATCCCCACTCCCCATACCGGTTCCATTGGAGCCGGCTGTGCTCGCGTATGGCCTCAAGTGAAATTTGAAAACGTGACGTCATCATTCTTGTGCGAACTATGGTCGAGGCATCATCGGTTCATTTTACGAAATAACACGGCAAAATGTTGACTTGTACTATGAAAACTTGTAAAAATAGATGTGAAAAAGAGAATAAACCCAATTGTCGTATTACATTCCATATATAAGCATTATTTTACTTTATTTTAAGCATATTCACATCGTATAATATAGATCAGTTTTAGAAACAAATACTATCACATCGAGAAACGTCTGGACGCGAAACACAAAGCTGTTTGGTTGCTGGGAAGTAAATTATAAACATTTATAAAAGTGTCCTAACTAAATACTTAAACGAAATATTCGACTCTGAAAATAGAACCGAATTTTTTTGCCGAATTTGGACTTCGCAAATTTGTTCATAACGTGGCGAGTAATTTGCGCTCTCATGTAAAAATGTCTATTCATTCAAAAGCAGATTTTACTTTTAAGAAGTAAATGGTGATATTATAATGCGAGATGCCTATTTACTGTCAGATTGATTTATTGACGAATCACAGTCAGCCTTACTCCCTTCGTTCTTCAACAGTTGATTTTACCCCTCGCCATTATCTTATCGTCTATTAATTCCTATGTCTGTGTGGATAACCAACACTAGTTCCATTGGTCACCCCAAGCGGTTCGTTACGTTTGGCGACTTAGAAGGGATGCCTTGGTTCATGGAGTGAGGTTTTTCAGGTCTTTGTAGCGGACGCGTCTGTTCACCAAGACAGGATGTACGTAAAATAAATTAAAAATCATTACAGATTTATTTAAACAACGATTGAATAGTTACTCATGACAGAAATTTTTTTTTTATTGAATTTTTGTTTTATATTTTATAGCACAGAACCATAAAAATCACGGGATACTGACAAAAAAATATTTGCATCAATATCATTGCTTTTCAAAAGACGATTAGAATTTTACAATATTTTTATTAGTTACAATAATACATACTAGGGAACCTTGATTTAATGGTAGGAACATGAAAATGAACCAAAATTAATACATCAGGGCTATACACCTGATGACGCGTATTGGAATGCAACGCTGTGTCAAAATTTCAAAGCAATCAATGAAGAATTTGCGGATTTCGTTTTAAGATTTTGAACAAACGAACATTTACATTTTTATTTATATAGATAATTTAAGAGTTAACGACCCCTAGCTGTAGAGGGGTTGTATTGCGTCACGGGGTGGCAGGATGACGCGGAGAAGGGAAAGGGGTGGGTTGGGATGATTTTCCAGCACATTGCATGCGCACAGGGCTGCACTGGCAAGGTTACCGATCGCGGGTCATCGGGGTTGTGTTATTCTGCTAGAGTTCATAGACGAATTAATAATAATAATAATAATAATAAATTGGTCACCTAATTAAGCGTTACAACAAATGACTTTCCCAATGAAGACACAAAGGGGATATTTTATTTTAATTTACCACACTTTACCGAAGAGACCAATTACAGAGTTACTCTTGATGTCATAGTTTTTTTGTAAATGACACCGTTAGAATTATCTTATTGTTAGAATTGTATAACAATAACCAACGGTCACTACAAAGTACCTTCACTACATACCAGGTCAGCTCAAAGACAATTTTTCTTCCTAGCTCCTAAAATCTTTAACCTTATCCCTGAAAACCTGAAAACCGTGAGTCAACCCCATTCCTTTAACAAACAAATGACGAAATGGATCCTTACACACGGAATACATTACAACTACAATACCCATTCATTCTACACTCTATCAATTTAATCACCTTTCAGACAAAACATAACATATACTTATTCCCTAACTTAGTGGTATAGTATGTATATAATCAATTAGTGTGATCGATTTACTGATAATTTCTCAAATTTTTCATCTTCTTATAATTTTCTAACTTCTCCATCCTCTTCTTGCAACCCAAACTAGCTAGAAATCATTTTTCTTATTTTTATTTTTTAT
This sequence comes from Hesperophylax consimilis, assembly GCF_061612785.1. NCBI lineage: Eukaryota > Metazoa > Arthropoda > Insecta > Trichoptera > Limnephilidae > Hesperophylax > Hesperophylax consimilis. The sequence goes on along the minus strand of NC_142854.1, from coordinate 19,515,137 downwards.
ATTATAGTAATGTATGGATTCTATGTCCGCAAACTGTAAAATTCACCCGCCATAACACAGGGTCATCTCTAGCATGGAGGGTGAAATATCACAAAAACCACTTTTACTCTCTAAATCATGTATCAATAAAATAAAATAAAATAAAATAAATAAATATATATATTATATTGATAAGTCTGGTAGATTAATAGAGTTACAATTGCTTCCATACGTCTGGATTCAGTGAGACCATGTGAGGAGAGGAGAAGGACATGGGGAAGATATACCTGTCCATTCAGATCTGACCACCAAGCACAGCTAAAGCCATTTCAAGCAACATTTAAATTATATTGAATTGTGGTCTTTCACCAGGGTGATATTAAAAATATCTTCCACTCAACATTCTGGTGGCAACATACTACACTAGCGCCTCCTAGCGGCACGAGTTGTGCGCCTTCGTTTCCTTTCATGCAATTTAATGGATTTTATGAGAAAAATATTATTTACTTTAAAGGTAACCTACAAATCTTCCTGGCTTTTTGCTCGTATACAAAAAAAAATTAAAAATTAACACTGTTTTTGATGATGAAGAAAGGTTAAGAATTACTTATTTAATTGTGAGAAATTTTACAAAAAAAATAATATTATATTTAATATATTCAATAATTCTGAACATCAACATTGACTTAATTTTTAATGATAAACTAATGTTTATAAGACAAGGTTTTTATGCATAGCACAAAGGATAACAAATTATTATAAGCAATTGGAAGGAGGAATTGAACCCGCACCTTCTGTTGTTCGGTCAGGTGCTTTGGACCACTGGGCTACTAATATTTTGGGCGAGTAATAAATGTTTATGATAATTTGTTATTCTTTGTGCTATGCATGAAAATCTTGTCTTATAATCATTAGGTTATCATTAAAAAATAATAATATTTCACTAACAAATGTAGATATAATATGTCTCGACGCCATCTAGTGGGAAATTCAGCACTAACAAAGCTTTTCCTACAAAATTAAATTTGGTTGTTTACAGGTGAAAAAATATAATAAGCAGTAATTATCGATTGAGGTACTAGTACATATTGAATTATTTTCCGTGTTGGGAATGAGCCGACGTAGCTCAGTGGTTCAGAGCACCTGACCGGAAATCAAAAGGTGCGGGTTCAATTCCCGTCGGCGGCATTTATTTTTACTCGGAAGATATTTTCAATTTGTATAGATATTTCGGGCGAGTCATTGATGCTTAGATATAATAATTTATCAACATTGACGATGATTTTTAAGTTCCACACAAACACAGAAGGCTTCATGGAACTCAACTAACACAGCTTTGATGAATTTACCTTGAAATTTGTATAATTATTTTTTTCATAGTATAATCCACTTTTTACGCAGTCAATAACATTTTATTTGCTAGGATTTAATAAACCCATATTATATTTGACCAACGAACCTGTCAACGTTTATTGGCGTGCTAAACAACTTGGAGTGTTTTTGTTGTTTGTAATCATTTCGTCCGTAAACTGCACTCACTGAAATTACTTTTTGGAACATTTTAATTTTTTTTTTAATTATTGATCAAAATACAAACTCAAAAGCGCAAAACACCGCCACCAAGTGAAAAATAAATTTAATTTGTGGCGATTGAAAGGAATGTCAAAGCCAATGTTCTAGATTTACGTATTGCGGGAAGTAAAATCGTTACACCTCTTGTAGTTTTATCGAAATTCACCGATAAACTTCGTGGTAGCACTCCGCCGTTACACATATACAGGATGTATCGGCACGTACCCGACAAACTTTAACCAGCGATTCCTTAGCACATTTGGAGTAAAAAATGTTATGGGCTTTTTGCTGTCCGGTAACATTTTTTTTTCCATTAAAAACAAAAAATAAATAAAAAATCCACACTCCGTCACTGTCATTTGCATTGTTTCTCGAGTTCAACAGCTGTTATTAGCAAGTGTGTCAAAAAGTGTCCTCGCTCTTTCGTACACACTAAATAATAATAGTTAAAAATGAGACGAATGCTGCCGTGCCATTTCGTTGGGATTGTAAAAGCGCGCCAACGTAGGTACGTACGTACATTATTCAACGAAACTCGATCAAAATATTGCCGGATGGTTTTTCAAACTTTGACAAAGGATAAAACATTGGTGACATGTGGTGAAAATATGAATAATAATTTTTTTATTAAAAAAAATGTTACCAGACAGCTAAGTGCCCATAACATTTTTTACTCCAAATGTGCAAAGGAATAGCTGGTTAAAGTTTGTCGGGTACGTGCCGATACACCCTGTATATGGTAGCCCACGTACCTGCAGCACAGCCGGGAACATTCCCGACGATTATAGTAGCTCTACGCTATTATTATCGTACAAGATGCAATCTTCTGTGTTCTAGGATGTACCACTAATGATTCTCAATACGCCACAAGGCGATCAGTATAAAGAAAGCTTCGTGTAAAATGCTCTCTATACAAGATGTTGATACAGTTTCCTTTATGTATTACGGGGAAGTGTGCTTTGAAACACGTATTGTTTCCGGAACGAATGATTCTCGCAAACCCAAATTCCATAGGGGAACTGTTAAAATTCGGATATGACGGACCACCCTAGTCCCCAGCCTCCCGTTGCTACAGAAACAAACAAAGGATGTTGCATCCCCGCATATTATCTACATGGTGTCTGGAAACTAGTGATATAAGCAGGAAATCTATTTGTTTATCTCATTTGGAGTGGATTTTGTAGTACGAATATTTTTGGTTCAAGCTTTCGTTTTAGAGGAAATCAAGTCCAAAGTTGTAAAAATGAAAATTTGAAAAATAAAATCTGTCACTATGTGAGGTTAATACGTGTTCATTCTACATGATATGTTTTAAGGTAGTTTTCATGTACAAATTTTGAAATGTTTGTTTGGAGGAAATAATATTTTCCTTAGGATTTCCTGTGTGGATTTAATGTAAAAATTAAGTTTCAATCAGTTAACCCATCAGGCCTCTGGCATATTTTTTCTTCCGTCTAGATCAACCCTACAATCTGATTTAATTTATTTACCCTCGTGTAGAACAAATATTCTAAAAAATTCCCCAATTCCTCGTATATGTTCAAAATATAATACAAAATTTTGCAGCATTGACATTTTTGGTAATAATCTAAAGAAATATCGATATGAAGTAATGCGTACGATCGATTATTAATATGCGCGTGTGGAACATCTCATATAACATCTCAACATATCGGGAACATCTCCTATCCTCTTCCTATTTTCCTCTTCCTCTCTCCTTTCTTCAACCCAAAATTAATTTAAAGATATTAAAACTTAATTTCCAATGAACTTTAGCATAAGAAACTTCTGTGGCTTGACTTCAGTTAACTTGTATATTTATCATTGTATATTATGTACAAGCTGTTTGTTTCTTACAAATAAATAAATATATACCTTTAAATTTTATAAAGACGCTGTCAGAAGTTCGGATGTTTTTTCCGTTTTGCAATAAAATCCAAAATCAGAAAACCGAAAACTGTTTTGAAAAGTGATAAAAGGCTTTTAAATTTTACTATAAGAAATAAACATATATTTATTTAGTAAAAAATTTGAATGCAAACAAATATAAAAAAAATGTCTCACCTTACATATTTTAGCCTAAACTCTGCTAAACAACTAAAATAATGAAATGTGAAAAAATAAATACACGTTTTATTAGACAATTGTATTATTAACACCTTTAAATTAACAAAGCTTCATTAATTGTTCTCAAAATGACTGAGACTGTATGAGTTGTTCCGAACAAATTGACACTATCGGTAATAGCAGTTTGTTCCCAAAGCTGAACAGTTAACATTTAACCCTGAAGGGTTAAATAAAAATGCTCTAAAACTAAAAAAAAAAATCTATGTAATTTAGGTTGTCTAGTTTCATGCTTGCACCACAGTTCCCGGACACCGTATATAATATATATACGAATATATCGATCTCTCAATGCGTTGATATGTCCTCCTTCAGTTCTCAGATCGACATCTAGGTCAGATGGGGGAAGAAAAACAGAATTCTTATACCAGATGATAGTAAAAAATGTTTTCGTGTTTGTCCTGAATTGTATATGAGTGACATTCTTCCATTTTTATCAAGTCTGTATGTACTTCTAACCATGGCAAAACATTGAATCTTATCATACGAAAAATTGATATGAAATATTTTTGTGTTTAATTCGTAGAACTTAATTTAATTTAATAGTAAAATTATTAAGTTCTGTAAGTATTTTTTGGTTTTTGTTATTATTACAGCTGTTTCGGCTTTAAATTCATTATCAAACTCTGGTTTTAACCACGTTTAGACGACCATTTTTATGACTCTATTTTACCCACTCCCAATTTAAAATGATTTATTACCGGTTAAACCGATTTACTAATAAAAAAATTGTGGCAATAGATTTCATACTCTGTGGGGGTATTTTGAAGTCTGTTTTCCCCACATGAATGTTATCTTAATTTTTTAATAATGATGTGATTGCTATTAATTTATTTAAATGTGTTATATTGTTTTGGTTCGTATGTTTACAAAACCTAAACAGACAAGACAAGGGTCCCGTTAAAAAGAAAGCATTTTTTTAACCGCTACGTCCTTGAACACAATGCAAATACACCTTAAGCAAGTAAAAAAAATGCGAACACCTCATCAAGAGGTACTTAAATTTAAACGATTTATTTACATTTTCTGCATTATTGGAACTTTTATCTATAATGGGTACCGCCTCTCCGTGAAACATTTATTGGATAAACAATACCTCTGCGATTTCACCTCAAGTGATTAGCTACGTTTGGTGACTTAGCAGAGGTGTCCGGGTTGCTTACCTACTGCGTGGCCCATCGCCTTGCATCGCAGTGAGAGAAATAGATTCATACGTCCGTTACTTCTGGACACACTGACCCCCAAATTCCAACCCACCTCTCATACATGTTTACTTCCCAGAACTTCGTCTTCTTTATTTTATTAAAAACACCCTCTACACAACATCCCCAAAGATGACAGAGGCAACGCAGAAATTTTCTTCCACATTGTACGGAGATATGTGAAGTTAAAAATAAATAAAAAAACATAATTGGAAATTTTTACTGTCTATGGATCGTTTATACGATTTCTTTCAATTCTAAGAGCTTAGTTAGTTCACCTCCATTAATAAATTAGCCAGTTATTTTGCATAACAAACGAAATTAGTTTAAAATCGTCCATATTGACAGCTTTTCCGACCCCTTGCAGGCCGCGCTAGAAGCAGCGGCTTTTGTCTACCGACTGTCGGAATCATATTCTAACCGTGCTCGCAAATATCGCTATCGTATTGATATGGGGTTTTATCGATCGTCCGTACTAGACCTCTAAATCCTCTAGTCTTACCGGTAGTGAAGTTATTGCCGCCTGCATTGATTTATACGTAAGCTTCGGTACGTTAATCTTAATAAATATACAGGGTGTATCGGCACGTACCCGACAAACTTTAAACAGCCATTCCTTAGCACATTTGGAGTAAAAAATGTTATGGGCACTTTGCTGTCAACAAAGAATGAAAAAACAAAAACAAAAAATGATTAAAAAATCCACACTCCGTCACTGTCATTGGCATTGTTTCTCGTGTTCAACAGCTGTTATTAGCAAGTGTGTCAAAAAGCGTGTTCGCTCTTTCATACACACTAAATAATAATAGCTAAAAATGAGACGAATGGTGCCATGCCATTTCGTTGTGATAGTAAAAGCGCGCTAATGTAGGTACGTACGTATATTATTCAACGAAACTCGAATAAAATATTGCCAGGTGGGTTTTCAAACTTTGACAAAGGATAAAACAGTGGTGACATGTGGTGAAAATATGAATAATAAATTTTTTATTAAAAAAAATGTTACCGGACAGCAAAGTGCCCATAACATTTTTTACTCCAAATGTGCTAAGGAATAGCTGGTTAAAGTTTGTCGGGTACGTGCCGATACACCCTGTATAACTAACTGTTATATTTTGCCTTTGTCATGGTACGTATACATTTGCGAACCGAAACGCGAACCGAGCCACGAATTACAAAAAAAGTAAAGAAGCAACTGCAAGCGGTGTTTCGCGCCATTTGCGGTTGTTTCGTTCCTTTCCTGTAAGTTGAGGTTCAGTTCGGCAGTTCGGCTCGCGTATGTATACGTAGCATTAAAAGTCAACTTGAGTACAATTCTTCCATCTGGAACCCACATTAAAATATTCATATACAAGCTTTTGAAATAATACAAATAATATTCTTAAAGTTTAAAATGGATATTCGAGGAACCTTTTTTTAAACTACAACACTTTTTTAAATGAAATGAAGATGCTTAAATTGTCAGACAGAAGGATTTTCAATGACTTTAGTATTTCTGTATAAAATTCTGCATAATGCATTATTTGATAGTCTAGAATTACTTGCATTCTTGAAAAGCTTTCAGATTCCACTACGTAATACCTACGAGAAATCGGGATTTATTTCATTGCAGAAATTTTGAGAATAACCACCATATATATTCTTCTTTGCCTAGAATACTTATGCAGGGAAATAATTATACAGAGTTAGTGGACATCTTTAATTTATCACTTAACAAATACCAATGACTGTTACAGCTTAGTTTTGTATTAATACAGGGTTTTCCAATCAGAGGTGTTATTTTGAATAGCCCGCTATTTCGGAAGATGTTACTTTTGAAGCTGTCATTTTGACATTTGACAAGTAGAAACTACGCCATTAATAAAAATACACGCTTCAACAACGCATTGAAATTATTAAAATTCACTTGAGTGAATCAAATACAAATCATCTTGATTGATGAGGCCCATTTCCACCTCGTAGGCTTCGTCAACAAGCAAATTGTCGCATCTGGGGCTCGGAAAACCCAAGAATTATTGTTGAAAAGCCTCTCTATCCTCAACGTGTGACAGTTTGGTGCGGTTTATGGTCCGGCGGAGTCTTACTTTTTTGAAAATGAGGCTGGAGCAACAGTTACGGTGAATGGATTGCGCTATCGAGAGATGATTAATGATTTTTTATGGCCGAAATTGGATGGTATTGATCTGAACAACGTTTACTTTTAACAAGACGGCGTTACGTGCCACAAAAGCAACGAAACCATTGATATTTTACGATTGAATATCAAAATAACACCTCTTATTGGAAAACCCTGTATATTATTTTTTCTATTGATATGTCATACAAATAATATTAATATATAAAAATACAGCTTGTGTATGTTTGTGCTCGCAACTCAACCGAAGTAGTCAACCGATATCGCTGAAATTTTCAAAGTTTGTTCTTATTGGTGCCAGGAGTGTTTAGAACGATTTGAATTTTAGGAGAAGTCGGGGACACTCGAGGAATACTTAACGCATTATCTCTGCGCCGGAATGAGATATGGAGTCGAATTGAATTCGATGTAATGTAGATTTTTAGCAGCAACATTGTGGTATACAGTAGTGAATGATGGAATAAATCGGAGACGCCCGGGGTTCACTCGTAAAAAATAAATTAAAATTGTATCTAGGTATATACAGGGTGTATCGGCACGTACCCGACAAACTTTAACCAGCTATTCCTTAGCACATTTAGAGTAAAAAATGTTATGGGCACTTTGCTGTCTGGTAAAATTTTTTTTAATAAAAAATTTACTATTCATATTTTCACCACATGTCACCAATGTTTTATCCTTTGTCAAAGTTTGAAAACCCATCCGGCAATATTTTGTTCGAGTTTCGTTGAATAATGTACGTACGTACCTACGTTGGCGCGCTTTTACAATCACAACAATTTGACGGCCGGCATAGTCCAGTGGTAACGCATTGGACTGCCATTCCGAAGGTCGCGGGTTCGAACCCGGCGTGCGCAAATAAATTTTATTTGATTAATTTGTGTTATTTCACAATTAATTAATTAAAATAATATATAGTATATTTGCGGCACGTTCCAGAGTGGAAGATACTACCAGTATCGCCCTGGTGTAAGACCACCATTCAGAATTGAAACGTTGCTCCAAATGGCTTTAGCCGTGTTTAGTGACTAGATCTGAATAGCCAGGTACTTCCCCACCTTCCTCTTTCCCTTCCCCACTTACCTTCAGCCTCACAACATCCCCCAATTGGGGATGCCATAGTCTCACTGGCTCCAGACGGGAGCAGTTGGGACTCTTGTGAGGTATTCACTGTAAAAAAAAAAAAAAAAAAAAAACAACAACGAAATGGCACGGCACCATTCGTCTCATTTTTAACTATTATTATTTAGTGTGTACGAAAGAGCGAGGACACTTTTTGACACACTTGCTAATAACAGCTGTTGAACTCGAGAAACAATGCAAATGACAGTGACGGAGTGTGGATTTTTTATTTATTTTTTGTTTTTAATGGAAAAAAAATGTTACCGGACAGTAAAGCGCCTATAAGATTTTTTACTCCAAATGTGCTAAGGAATAGCTGGTTAAAGTTTGTCGGGTACTTGCCGATACAACCTGTATATATATAGAAGAGTGTCTGTGGCAGGCGCCAGGCGAACGACGTGGACTTGATATTATTTATGCAAATCTGCCTGATGATGGACATTGGATCGCTGTCAGAAAAGTTGACTAAAGAAGAACTAAAGTAATAATCATGTTTTTTACATAAAAGTTTGTTGTTTGTCTAAATTTGAATATTATTACAGTTTGGTATCGTTGCATGGGGGGGAGCTTAAAAATCATCACTTTTACCTCTAGAAATCACTCAAAGGCTGTTAAAAATTTTTTATAAAAAAACCATCAGACTATACTACCCAACCTCGCAACTTTTCCAAAGACTTTCAAGTCTCACCACTAAAAAATACATATACAAAAAATATTTGCATCAGGATCATTAAAAACAATTATTTTTTGTTGACAAATTAGAGAGAGGTCAGAAATTAACCTTTCGAACGAAAACTCGTGAAAAATAACGATACCTAGCTGTCAAAAATTTAAACACAAGAAATACACATTTTAATAACAGAATTATTATTAGTACCCACCTTATCACTTGGTTCCGGCAATCAATTCTAATTTTGAAAATTTTAAATATCTTTTTTATGCATTACGCAGGAATATTTCAAATCACTTTAAAAAGCTTCATCAAAGTTATGCAATGAAAGTAATGCGTTTGGTGTGTAGGTAAAAACAATGATGGTTCCAGATTCTGGAACCACCTAACATTTTTTCTAAATACCTGTGGCGCTTCTCAAGTAGGAGAGCGACAGAGGTAAAGCTCTCGACTAGTAAGCCGGAAGTCACGGGTTCAAATATTTTTGCAATTAATTTGTGTTGTTTTACAAATACTTATATGGTATATATTTATTTAGTATACGCCCATAAGAGCTTTTACAAACATTTGATAATATGAACATAATAATTCAGTGAAACAGTAATCAATATTAAAATTTGCATTTAAAATTATACAGAACCCACACAGAAGAATGGAATTATGCTAAACTTAATTGTTGTCATTACTGAGGTATGTTTCAATAATACAGTATGGTATCGTTGCATGGGGGGGGAGCTTACAAATCATCACTTTTACCGCTGGAAATCACTCAAAAACTAACAATAAAAATTTTAATAAAAAAAACCATCAGACTACCCAACCTCACAACTTCTCCAAGACTTTCAAGTCCCATTACTAAAAAATACATATACATAAAATACGCTGCTTCAAATCCACAAAGATCTCTATAAGAAGTCACACCATACCATGGTTCGTGTTGAGAGCAATAGGCAAAATACAATGGGTCGCTTATGCACTCCATTAATGCACACCAGTTTTGCACAAGACTATTACACGTACACTGGAGTGGTGTGGTTTAATCAACTAACGACAGAAATGAGATTAGAACCGGACTATAATAAATTTAAAAATAAAATAAACTTCACTATCTTAAATGATTTAGCGAATTAAAATGACGATGACATCTCACTATATTATTTTATATATTATTATATAAAAAAAAAAAAAAATCTCTTCACTTTGTATGTTTTTAGGATTTTTTTCTTCTATTTTCATATGTATGTTAAGTTTTTTTTTTTTTTTTACGAGTTTTTGACTCTTGTAAAGGAAAACATGTTAACTTTTATTTGAAATATGTTCTTACTATGTAAATTTAAGATTTGAAGCATTATTTTGAAATCACCCTTCATTTAACCCGGTGTAATCATAAAATATTTCTGCTCTGCAGGGTTAAAACATCTGTTATTCAACCCTAAACACCAGAAAAAACTTTAACCCTACTACTGTACTACGAGTTTCCGGACACCGTGTATATTATTGAACCTAGTATGTTATAAGTATATTAATTACCGTAGCCAACTCCCTTTACAGAAACACCATTTATTTTTCTTGTACAAACTACCAATGCAGGATGCACGAAATATTCTGATTTGATTTTTATTTTAAATTTTGTAAATTTTCTATGAATTATTTTTTTATGAAACGATAAAAAAGTGAGATCTCAGTAATGTGTATAATACATTTGTCTAATAATCAACGCATTTTCAGTCATTTTATTTCAGTGTTTAGATGAAAAAAGGTAATATGAGCCATTTTAATGAAAAAAAAAAGTTTGATTTCAAAACTAAATATATTTATAGAAATATATGCTTTTTTTAACAATGCAATTTGAAAGAATATTTTATAATCTTTCAAAGGCAGTTTTTAGTTTTCGAATGCGTTCAAAAATATCTCATTTAATTGGATTTCATTAAGATGTGGAAATACACACAATTTGTCAGAGGTGTGAAGGGTTAATAAACACACAATCACAGTGTAATATCGTCAAAGATATACAACTGTCAATTTGCCAAAGACGTGAAGGGTTAATAAACAAATAATCACAGTGGAATAATGTCAAAGAAATACGAAGGTCTTAGTTAGTGAGAAATATCAGTAATTGTATCGTAAAAGACAAAAAGGTTAAGGATTGATGGATTTTCAAATTTTCAAAGAGTTTGTGATATCGTTTGGTTTTTATGAATTAGATTATCTTTAAGTACTTATTTTGAACATTGAACATTGATGCTAGCAACCTCTATTTAGGTCGACCAGTTCGACCAACGCATATACTGATCCGTACTGGCAAGATGCTGTGTTCTGCAGAGTAGAGAGCGCTTGCTATCACAAAATTATGACTGCCTTACACCATCCTTTTTTCATTAAGTTTCTCTATCCCTAGCTTTTCGGGATAAACAAGTACATGTCCCATTATGGAAGTTGATACCGTGAATAGTTAATAAATCTATGTTGTTACCGATTTTCATACATTTTCGTAAAAATAGCGTACATTATTTGACAAATGTCATCGCTCATTGTTTTACTTAACAATACGTGAAAATGTTGCATGATATTTTAAATATTAATAAAAAGACTACAATATGTATTGAGTACCGATTATCAATATGTATTACTGTTAGGTAATGTGAATTTCAGGTGTATGTTTGATTATTTGACATTTAGTTTGGAGGAAATTATAGACGAGAACTGTACTCATAGAATAAAGAATATATATGTGTGTCTACTTCATATTGTAACATGTTTTTATTAATAAACTAAGCTGAACCCCACCACGTAGCTGTGTTGCTTTTACGTCTAACAGATATCGTTGTTTAAAAAAAATCATCTTGTCCAACAGATGGTGCTGTTTTTCACAAAAGGCATATTTTTACCCGTCGCAGGTGCATTTATAATATATAAAAACACACACCTATTCGAATGCAATTTTGTGTCAAAATTTCAAAGTAATCAGTGAAGAACTTTTGGAGATTTAAGATTTTGAACAAACGAACATTTAAATTTTTATTTATTTATGTAGATAGATATATGAATAGAGACAGGGTTGTGACAACTTTGATTTGGCATCTGCGCTTTTGTGTCAAGGGTACATATAAGAATCATTATGATAAAGATTCAAAAGAAGAACGGGTAAACAAAACATCAGCAAGCCCGCGACACAGCTCGCAAATTACAGAGACAGATGATTTTATGATTGTGATTTAAGGTTAGGTAGAATATGTTTGTCTACCTCGGGAGCAAAATAACATGGGACGGTCGGTCTAAGAGCGAGGTCGACAGCCGTATACATCAGGCTAGGCTTGCATTCAATAAAAGGTCGAAAATAATAGAATCCAATAATATAGACCTAAAACTGAGAATACTCCTCATCAAGACCTATGTATGGATTATCTTGATGTACGGCTGCGAAACATGGTGCCTATCCGAAAGAGATAAACGGAGACTAGAGGCTTTTGAGATGTGGTCCTATAGAAGACATTTCCTGGAGAGACCATATTACAAATGAGGAGGTTCTCCAAAGAATCGAAGGAGGAAGGCACCTGCTCAGGACCTTGTCCGAAAGGCGTGCAAGATGGATCGGCCATGTTATACGACAAGAAGGCCTCTTGCATGTCATAATGGAGGGTATGACCGAGGGGACCAACTCTAGGGGACGCCCACGCCGAGAGTACCTGGAGGACCTGCTGGTGGACGTGCGCTGCTCATCATATGCAGAAGTCAAAAGAGCCGCACAAGACAGGGAAGAATGGAAGAGGAGATTAGATGAAATTGCTGCAAACCAATCCCAGGATTGAAACCAGAGAGAGAGAGTATATGGAGTAGTTGTGCCTTTATTGTAGCGTGTGAAGGTAGTAACTCAGTAAAGTAATATGTGATCTTGTACTGGTATTTATTGGAGAGCTGTAGTAACAAAAGAGGGACTATCCTAGCATGCATCGCCTTTTATAGCATCTCGCAAGCATGCTATCTTGCTTGCACTTAAACACATTCATACAAACACCACAGTTGCAATTTGTGATGATTTAATACCGTCCAAAAAGATTATTTCTTCTCTAATGGCAACTATCTGTATGAAATCGTAAGTATGAAAATAATGATCGTGTAAATCAGGCAGTACAAAGCGAGGTTTGTGAGACTGTGGTTGGCTAGGCGGCTAGAGGCCCGGTTAGAGGGTACAGAATACAGATCATCACGTCCGCTTGGCGCCGTCGAACCGACGCCAGTCTCTTGACATCACTGCGGCGTCGCGTCAGCGTCTAGATCACTCGGGGTAAATAGTATTCAAGCAAACATAATTTTATTATACTTCATTTTGTTAATTTAGATGCGAACAAAATACTAGAGTGAACGAAGTATGTCACGATTAATAGGCACATTTTATTTTAAAATCACTTTGCATCAATTAGAAAGCATTAAGAAACAACAATTTTAGTAACCGAAATTGGAAACTAACCTATTTTGTTAAAAACGAATTATTTGACGTTCTTTCTCAACGCCAAGTTTTGACATTAATATTAAAATAGTTTTTTTTATTTAATTAAACCAAAACTAATAATATTTTCGTTTAATCTTTTAGGTTAAATAAGAGGCGAAAAAAGTAACATTAAAACTGTCACGTTAACACAAATAAATAGTTATTTCGTTAAAATTGATTTGAAATAACTATTAAAAAGTATTATTATTTTTAATGCGATGCACTACGTCGTGTAATATTTTAAATTAAGCCGCTATCAATAACAACCCTTACGTAAATGGCGATAAGGTTTAAATTCCCGCTTAACACCATCCGCCTGTTTTGATTTATGCAAGAAAAAAACATGCCCAAAAAATGCCTTTTATTTTATTTTGTGGATGTTCAGGCATAAATATTTAATTTGTTTTCGATAATTTTATAAATAACTTAATTTGCCACATTATACAATAAAATCATAACCGATAATGGGTTCGTAAGTAGGAGATTTTGAACTTTAAAACAGTTTTCATAGGCATTCTACATTATTTTTTTCTGGGCTTATAAAAAGGCTTATATAAAAAATACTCGATTATTTCAAAGGCCAAGATGTATTCTACTCGCAGTATTTAATTAAAGCATCTCAAACATTTCTAGGCGACCAAATTTTCAAACCAAAAACACATGATTTTGCATTACTACGTATGGCATTGCCTTAATTAACGGGAACTAAAATACTTAATTCTCATTACTAGCTAAATAATTCACTTTTTTAGTGAGTTTTAACCGTGTCCCGCTTTTCTGTATACAGGATGTCAAAGGACGTACATAATTTTTTTACTTTAACCTGAGATTACTGACATTATTTAGAGTAAAAAATTACTATCTGTATAACGCACGTGAGCCACAATCAGTGAGATTAACGGCCGCTGTTCCCAATCCTACTGATCAACAGCTAAGCCGAAATTTTGGCTCAACACTGCTCAAGAGCACAACTACGCTCTTTCCAACGGAAAGGTGACGACTGAGTGATCTACCAATTTAAGGTAGGCAAACTACTGGATTAAGCCTGCCTCAGTAAATGACTACTTATGAAAAGTGTCGACAGAGTGAAAAATATTTGCGACGCCAAGACACGATGGCATTAAAGTCAAGCACATACTTTATTTTTAACCTATTACATACGCCAGGTAAATAATATATGAAATATCGGCTTATGTAAAAAAATTAAATGCATTAATAATAAACACAATAATTAATTCATCAATAATAATTTAACATTGAAAGTTTTAACTTTGATGTCATTTTATTGTCTATGAAAGTGGGCGGGGCCACTTAGGATAATCAATGGTAAAGCTGTTTGGAAACAGGCGAATCGAATGTTATTGAACAAATTACTTGGCTGATCGGAGTCTGAGATTGATCCTTAGAAAAGTTGGGAACAACGGCCGTATGTCATCTCCAATTGGGCTATATTGTGAGGATTGAGATGGTAGAGATGGGAAGGAGATGGGAAGAGAAGGGTGCCAAAGTATCTGGATATTCAGATGTGGTCACCAAACACGGCCAAAGCAATTTCAAGCAACGTTTCAATTCTAAATGGTGCTCTTACACCAGGATGAAACTAAGAATATCTTCCACTTTGGAACGTGTACGTACACTATGTATTATTTGTAATGAATAAATTGTGATAAATAAATAACACAATGGAAACAAATGGCGTCAGTGACTTTTTTGGTTCTAGCCTAGTTAGCACGCGCTCTGTCTCACCTATATCAACCGGCCTAAATACTTGTTCCTTAAATAATCATTTTTTGAGCATTGTATTCCTAAAAACGGATACAAATACATTTTTAATTTGAATTTTATTTATTATATTTTACAACTATAGTTTTGAACAAAAGCGTTTTTATGAAGAAATTAAATCGTTTTTTCAAAACTACATCTTTTTATAGTGTTTATATTTTTACCACCTTAATAATTTGCGTGTTTTAGATTTTGTGCAGCTGAGAAACAACCATTTACACTACATTAAGTATTGGTTATCGGTTGTGTAGGGTTTGAAACACGTTTATTAGTAAGGCCTAAAATTTTACATCATATTGTTTACAGTATATTCAAAACTAGCTGACTTGTATATACTGTAAACAAGTCAGCTAGTTTTGTATATACTGTAAACAATATGATGTAAACAATAGTTATTGACCGGTCGGTGGCCGAGTTGACATCGCGCTTGGTTCTCACCCAGGCGTAGTGTGTTCAATTCCTCGGCTGGCTAAGTCCTCCATCACAACACAAGCAACATTTTCCGCTTACTGTGGTGGTAGTAGGAGATTTTCAAATATTTTCAGGTTATTCGTAACCCGGGAATGTTAGTCTTTCTTTCAAAAAAAAAAATATATCGTTTATAGTATATTATACAAAACTAGCTGATTTTGTTTACAGTATATACAAAATTAGCTAGTTTTGTATATACTGTAAACAATATGATGTAAAATTTGTTTACAGTATATACAAAACTAGCTTACTTGTACCCGGCTTAGCTCGGGGACTTGAGTTTTGAGGTTGTGATAATCTCACAAGGTTTAGCCAGCGTTAGCAAAGAAAGCGCCCGAAAATAATTTTTTTACCACTTAATTACAAAACATATTGCATGAATTATATATATAAACCTTCCGGAAGAAATTCTGTAAATGGTAGTGAATCATCAATCAAAGTCCCTTGCGTGGTTTAGAAGAACTAAGCGCACAAACAGACATACGCGGAAAGCGACATCGAAACAGGTAGTTGCCTAGTATAGTATTCAATGAATCAATGTATTTTAACTGTCAATTATTATTATTTATTTTTTTAGACAGTTTACATGTAGTTCCCGTGAGCACTTAGGCCATAGGCCCATTGTGTTATCTCCCATTTTACCTCAATCCTTTAACAACAACTCAGTCCCTTTAATAAAGTTCATCAGGGTTGTTATTGGGTATGTGGCTATGTCTTCTGGCTCTACTGTATGTCTCCCCAGGTATCTGAGCCTAGTTCCCACCAGGGCAGGACATTGGCACCATAGTTGAATTGGAGTCTCTTCATCCTCTTCACATTTCCTGCATCTGTTGGTGTTTTCCACTCCCAACAGTTGCATGTGTCTCCTGAGATGTCCCGTTAGTAGTCCTACCAGTTCCCTCAGCGAGTTTCTGTCCATATCGAGTAGTTTCTTGGTTCGTCTAGGGTCTGGTCCTTTTATGAGTCCTTTGGATTGTCTTATTCCAGGTGCCCTCTCCCATTCTTTGCAGTGCTGGGATTTGACCCACCTATCAATAATTGTTAATTAAATACATGTACATGAATAAGATACATGGTATTTAACTGTCAATTAAATACCATATATGTTATAAAAATAAAATAGTTTATTTATTGATTTATTTTATTTTATTTGGGATACCAACAGTTTTCATTAATAAAAGCATCATAATAATTGAGTTACAATAATTAAACCATTTACAGGTTTCCACGTAGGTATTGTATACAAGTGTAGTGATTCCGAGATATTTACTAAGGAAAATTACATTTCAAGAGACAAGTTATTTAGGGGGGAATAGGGAGGGGGATCGGTTAGGTTGAGGTATAGTAATAAAAAATTAAAAGAGAAAAAAAAAAGGAAGTTAAGGCGATGCCATACGTAGTACTGCAAAATGATGTGTTTTTGGTTTGAAAATTTGGTCGCTCAGAAATGTTTCAGATACTTTAATTAAATACTGCG
The DNA here is from genome assembly GCF_061612785.1 of Hesperophylax consimilis. NCBI lineage: Eukaryota > Metazoa > Arthropoda > Insecta > Trichoptera > Limnephilidae > Hesperophylax > Hesperophylax consimilis. The sequence continues at coordinate 19,498,112 of NC_142854.1, read as the reverse complement.
AGTAGAATACAACTTGGCCTTTGAAATAATCGAGTATTTTTTAGATAAGTCTTTTTATAAGTCCAGAAAAAAATAATGTATAAGGCCTATGAAAACTGCTTTAAAGTTCAAAATCTCCTACTTACGAACCCATTTTCGGTTATAATTTTATTGTATAATGTGGAAAATTAAGTTATTTATAAATTGATCGAAAAAAAAAAATATTTATGCCTGAACATCCACAAAATAGAATAAAAGGCATTTTTGGCCATTTTTTTTCTTGCATAAATCAAAACAGGCGGATGGTGTTGCCGGGAATTTAAACCTTATCGCCATCTACGTAAGGGTTGTTATTGATAGCGGCTCAATTTAAAATATTATACGACGTAGTGCATCGCCTTAATAGAGTGGTGGTTGTATTGGATGGTATCTGTAGTTATTTTTATTGTAAGGTATCGAGAGAGTGTTTGTGGGATTTTAAGGAGTGTGGTGCAGAGTTAAATATGTCAAATTGTGAATAGTGTGTGTTAAAAGTGTTGGACGCACGATAGATGAAAGAATTCTGCTTAGAATTAGTGTTGCATCGAGGGAGGCTAAACATCATGTCTGATCTGGTTCGTCTGTTAGGAACTTTATTAATAATGATGAAACACAGATTTGAATAGAAAATTTAAGGCTGGATTGACCATACTTTTGGATCGCGAAACACGCACAGATTACATTTCCCGTTAATTATTTATTCTATGGATTTCAGAAATAAACTTAAGGAAGTAGGGAATATTTGGATGTTGATTTTAATCTAGTATTGCAACGATTTCAGATCTAGACGATACCGTAAGTGTTACTTACATGAAAATAAAATTCGCGTAAAATTGCGCACCTCATACAATGCACCAATCGAACATTTAGGGCTTCGTAGTAAGCTTTCAAAATGTATAGGAAGATGGTTTGAAAGGGAGATATTTATATTAAAAAAACGATTTATAGTTAATATTTGTCTGTTCGTGTCTGTCTGTTTGTGCGCTTAGTTCTTCTAAACTATGCAACGGATTTTGATAGGGTTTTCATTATCATTTAGAAAATTTCTTCCGAAAGGTTTACATATAAAATACATTCATATTATATTTATAGAAAGTGGAGAAAAGTCGATGTTTTGTAATCAAGTCGTAAAATATATTTTCGGGCGCTTACATTGCTAACGCTGGCTAAACCTTATGAGATAAGTCAAAATAATGTACTACGGAATTGTATATCTTTAAAAGGCCTACAGAAAAGTGTACAACGGTATTTGTCTATCGCCTAAGGATAACCCCCAGTAAAGCCGGGTACACATCAGCTAGTATGTAATAAAGCCCGACATATTCTCTGAACTACTCTTTAAAGAAATGCTGAGAATTTTTTCATACATTATGTTAAATAACAGAATCAGATGTGCTTTTTTTAATTTGGAGCATAGATATCTTTAAAAGAATTTCATTACCTTTTCAACTCGGCTTAAAACAACAGACCGGAAATTGGTCAAACAAGCAGTAACAATAATTCAGTGTTCTCCATGTGTGTTTTGCTCCATTGCTTGTTATCAACTAATTCTTTGTCTGTCTACAACATAAATGTCAAAGCACAATGAAATTTGACGCCATTTGAAAAAATTATGATACATTCGCATTATGACATTACGTTTGCCCAACTTGTATATTACGTGCATATTATATGTATAGAAATTAAAAAAAAGTCTTCGAGCAATTTTGGGTCCACGTCACCTAATTTTATTTATATAAACAAGTGTTGTCGTGTAATTATTACTACACGCGACTGTTTGATAATGCCTTTATCATATTTAAGAGGAAGCTACAAGCCAAAAATGTGTCTATTCTTGGTATACATTATATCGTAGGTAAAAGGCATTAAAATCGCTTGACAAACGGAGTCTAGAAACGTTCGATTTCAAGCACAAAACTGGTTCTTACTTATTTTGTGAATAATTTTATAAGAATGCAAAAAAGTGAAACTGTCACAGATAATCTTAGCTATAATACTGTATTTTTTTAAATTGTTTCCTTTACGCGTTCATACATTTCTATTGAAAAAATTTTTTTTTTAATAGTTTACATTTATATTTTTTACTGTGAAATTTATTTTTTTTCATTTGTATTCCACTCAAGCGAAGCGATAGGAAAACCTTCAATTTATCTGAAGCATATTTTTTGGTATTCATATTGTACACCAATTCGTTATAAAGATTAATCAAAATAGTGATTGGGCATTAAGCTTCGCCTTAGAGGCAAAGTTATAAATATAATTATGCAGAAGAACTTATTTATAAATTTAATAAACTTATTTTTTAATTGAATTATTGAATACATAAATTTAAGGCGATGCACTACGTCGTGTAATATTTTAAATTGAGCCGCTATCAATAACAAACCTTACGTAGATGGCGATAAGGTTTAAATTCCCGGTAACACTATCCGCCTGTTTTGATTTATGCAAGAAAAAAAAATGGCCAAAAGTGCCTTTTAATCTATTTTGTGGATGTTCAGGCATAAATTTTTGAACTTTTTTCGATCATTTTATAAATAACTTAATTTGCCACACTATACAATAAAAGTATAACACAAAATGGTTTCGCAAGTAGGAGATTTTCAACTTTAAAGCTGTTTTCATAGGCCTTTTACATTATTTTTTTCTGGGCTTACAAAAAGATTTATCTAAAATATACTCGATTATTTCAAAGGCCAAGATGTATTCTACTCGCAGTATTTAATTAAATCATCTGAAACATTTCTAGGCGACCAAATTTTCAAACCAAAAACACATGATTTTGCATTGCTACGTATGGCATCGCCTTAAAAAATCTTCAAATTGAAATGGAGTTCCATAAATTAGCCTTGATAGCAAAAAATTAAGCATTTCTTTGTAAAGTATTGGCAACCTTGACTAGGTGGGGTAATTTTGACTGACTTATTACGGTACCTACCTTCCCGAAGAAATCTTTTCTTTGTAAAAATTGTCTAATTAATTTCTCATTTGAAATATTTTTTTACAATATATTGTTTTTAGATGACTTCATCGTGTATTTCGTTAAGGCGATGCACTACGTAGTAATAAAAAAATCGTGTGTTTTTGGTTTGAAAATTTGCTCGCATAGAAAATTTTCAGATGCTTTAATTAAATGCTGCGAGTAGAATACATCCTGGCCTTTGAAATGATCGAGCATTTTTTAGATAACTCTGTTTACAAGCCCGGAAAAAAATAATGTATAAGGCCTATGAAAACTGCTTTAATGTTCAAAATCTCTTACTTACGAACCCATTTTCGGTTATGATTTTATTGTATAGTGTGGAAAATTAAGTTATTAATAAAATGATCGAAATTTTTTTAAATGTTTATGCCTGAACATCCACAAAATAGAATAAAACCACTTTTTGGCCATGTTTTTTTCTTGTATAAATCAAAACACGCGGATGGTGTTAAGCGGGAATTTAAACCTTATCGCCATCTACGTAAGGGGTGTTATTGATAGCGGCTCGATTTAAAATATTACACTATGTAGTGCATCGCCTTAAGATTCCCACTTTATTTAAAAGATTTGACAGAGCAAAATCAACCGCAGGTGTTTTCAATACACCAGAGCGGTGCGTACATTTTTTTGTGCACGGTTGCTGCTCTTACGTTGTTTTTTAGATTATTTTTGTGTAGGTACTGTCTTATCTTTGGTTTAGCGATATGAATCATACTGAAGTTGATCAGTTTTTGTACAGCCGTTAAATTAATACCATATCAAGTGACTATAGTTAAGAAGACAGTAATATTGTTCTTATTACCAATCATAATAATCGATCTAATATAATATTTTGGGTTCATCCATACAACGAACTAAATGTATCTGTCATGTAACTATCGGGCATTTGTCACCGCCTAGAAAAACTACATGAGAATGATATCAAATTGAATTTACTAACCAATCTCAATCCACGCCTTCTCTGCTTATCCTTTTTAACGTATTCCTGTAAATTATTGAAAAATTGATATTTTCCCACGCGAGTTTTACCAGGTCGTATCATTTGGTGACAGATATAGCACAATGTGACCCAATGTGGTTTTAAATGATCATTAAAACATTATACATATACATTTATTCATTTCGTATCGTTATTGTCGTATTTGTTATTATCATTTATTGACAAATATAGCACATTGTGACCCGAGTGGTTAAAAATGATTCTTATAACATTATACAAATATATATTTTTTTTGAAGTGAAACTTCTTTAGGCGCGTAATTCGGGGACGGAGTAAAACCGAGTCAGGATCGACACGAAAATGCGGGTACCCCCACCACCGCTCACCGTTCACTGTCCCTCTCTCACCATATGCGCTTGTTGAGGTGGGGGAGCCGCTCACGAACGTTCTCTCCCGACACGGGACAACAATCGATGCAGTTTTTGCACGATTCATTAAGGATTTAAGTGCTCATGTATATATCTCGCACTTTAGTTACCATAACCCAATTATCACGACATTAGGAAATGATATTCATGAAATTGACAATGAAAATGGCACATGATTGGTAAATTGTCATTGTAATTTCTTTGTAATTTTTAATTGTAATATTGTTATTTATGTAATATTGTATACTTGTGAATAAATTGAAAATTTTTGGAACTATACATTAATCGAACGTCATTCATCTATAAGAAAATATTAGAAAAAGCAAATCCATGCTTCGTCGTTGAATTATTTAACCTCTAATTTTCAAACTAACCTAAGAGAGAAAATAGAGATGATGAAATGAAAATAGAGAGAGAGGAATACTAGAAGTTTCACTTCTGTCTTGCGTAGGCTTGACACACCCACTTTTTTTTCATTTGGAATCGTTATTGTTGTTTTCGTCAGTATTATTTGTTGACAGATATAGCACAATATGACTCGAGTAGTTACAAATGATCCGTATAAATTTTATGTGCATTTATATATAATTTTTTTTTAAATTGGTATCGTTATTGTTGTTTTCGTTAGTATCATTAGTTGACAGTTGTAGCACAACGTGACCTGAGTGGATTTTTACATTTTTTTTACATTTCCACCAAAAAAGTGCTTCTATTTCAAAATGACGAGATAAAAACAAACAAGTACGTGGGATTTATTGTATAATACAAGAGAACATAATAATAATAATATGGTTACGTTAGTTCTGCGTGGGACGCTTGCCAGTCCAGACGGCGCCGAACGGAATTACTCACATTACTGTGCGCTGGCTGGATACAGCGGGCTACAGGCTACAGGCTACAGTGATGTGGGAAGTCATCCGTGACTAATCGGCACTGGCGTGCACTAAAGGCTCAAAAGCAGAAGAAAAATATTTTAAAATAACTAAAATGTCGCAACCCTAAATTAGCATCTAATCTAATCTAATCTAACCTAACATAGCACCTAATATAATCAAATCCAACCGAACGTAACTGAGTCTCCAATCTTATATAATCTAACCTAAGGTAACTTAGCATCTCATCTAATCTAACCTAAAGTAACTTGGCATCTAAGCTAATCTAACCCAACGTAACTTACATAGCATCTAATCTAAGATAACCTAACGTAACTTAGCATCTAATCTAATCTAACCTAGCGTAACTTACATAGCATCTAATCTAAGATAACCTAACGTAACATAGCATCTAATCTAATCTAACCTAGCGTAACTTACATAGCATCTAATCTAAGATTACCTAACGTAACATAGCATCTAATCTAATCTAACCTAGCGTAACTTACATAGCATCTAATCTAATCTCACCTAACGTAACTTACCATCTAATCTAATCTAACCTAGCGTGACTTACATAGCATCTAATCTAATCTCACCTAACGTAACTTACCATCTAATCTTATCTAACCTAGCGTAACTTACATAGCATCTAATCTAATCTCACCTAACGTAACTTACCATCTAATCTTATCTAAATTACGCTAACCTAACTTACCATCTAATCTAATCTAGCCTGACCTAACTTAGTATCTAATCTAATCTAACCTAACTTTTCATCTAAACTAGTTTAACCTAACACAACTTAGTATCTAATCTAATCTAACCTACTTTAACATAATTTATCATCTAACCTAATCTAACCTAACCTTACTTAGTATCTAATCTAATCTCACTGTGGTTGTGTTGTTACGATCCTCGACTACGAATCCGAAGGTTGCAAATTGATATTACGGTGTGCGCAGGTAAATTATATTTAATTAAAAATAATATATATAGAATCTTCATTTGCGGCATGATCAGAGTTGTAGACAATTTAGGTATCGCTCTAGTAAAAGACCACCATTTAGAATTGAAACGGTGACTTAAATAGCTTTGGCCATGTTTGACGACCAGATCTGAATAGCTAGGTACTCTTCCACCTTCCTCACCCCCATCTCCATCCCCTCCCCACTTACTGCATCCTCAAACATACCCCAATTATTAATTTATGGCATATTCGCAATGGTTTCAGATCGAAATTTGAATAATTTCAATATATTTTTTACTTAGCATTGTATCTTTTTTTACGTTAAAATTTTTAACTTCACTAGGACAGCCTGTGTTGAGGTTAATAATTTTACAAAATAATAAAAATAACACAACTATTATATAAGGAACAATAATGTAACATTAAAGTTTCTGCAAATTGTGTACCTACATGGTACCTATCAATCTAATTCCAGCCAATTCATTGCAGTATAATATAGGAAACATGCAGGGTTGAATAGCCCGCTATTTCGGTAGATGTTACTTTTGAAGATATCATTTTTTGACATTTGACAAGTAGAAACTACGCCATTAATGAAAAAGGGAACGATACACGCTTCAACAACGCATTGAAATTATTAAAATTCACTTGAGTGAATCAAATGCAAATCATCTTGAGTGATGAGGCCCATTTCCACCTCGGTGGCTTCGTCAACAAGCAAAATTGTCGCATCTGGGGCTCGGAAAACCCAAGAGTTATTGTTGAAAAGCCTTTTTATCTTCAACGTGTGACTTTTTGGTGTGGTTTATGGTCCTTTTTATTACGGTACTTTTTCGAAAATGAGGCTGGAGCAACAGTTACGGTGAATGGATTGCGCTATCGAGAGATGATTAATGATTTTTTATGGCCGGAATTGCATGGTATTGATTTAGACAACGTTTACTTTCAATAAAACGGCGCTAGGTGCCACACAAGCAACAAAACCATTGATCTTTTACGATTGAATATCAAAATAACACCTCTTATTGGAAAACCCTGTACATTGATATTTGATTGCAACTATTATTTTGAAAAGGAGAGAAGAAAAAAAAAGATTTACATTATAAATGGAAAAGGATAAAAATATACATTTGCATCATATTATGCTATTAATTTAAAAGGACAAAGATGAAAAAATATATACAGCTTTTACCAAGTCATATGGCAAAGCACGCCACTGTTAACTAACCTTACTATTTACTAGCCACCTCCTTGATGAGATGATATTAATGACTCCATGAATGGGGTATTAACGAGACCAAACAATATGACGAGAACCTCTTCAAGTACACCCCCTCCTTGTAATTTTAGAATTAATTTAAAGGGGTAGCAAAGATACACCTCAATCAAACGAATATCGCACAAGGGTCCAAACATCTCCCGACTGTGCGGAGCCAGCGGAACGATGCGCCGGTATATCACTTGTTCTCTATGCACGACGCTAAGTACGTGAATCCTCGCTAAAATTGGTCGCTCAATCCTTGGAACAAGTTCTTTTTTTAACTATCCCGCAGCCAAGTGGGGGAGTAGGTAGTACCCAAAATTACTATCCTCCTTATATTAGCTTAAATACTTGATATATCATTTTAGTATTTTACGTATTTCTGCACAAATACATAAATTACCATTAATAATTGGGATTTCTTAAGAAGTTAAAAAGCCCTTAAGGTTAAACGCAACGCTCGTTGTATTCTACGTGTTCGCAGATGGCGTTAATTAATTAATTTTGTTTAAATACGCTTTTGCAAGGTATTGCTTTACAGTATTAAGACAAATTATTTGTTTGCGCCCTCATATACGCAATATGAATATGAATAAATAGTTTTGTCCATATAAAAAATCAATTCTATCGAGAAAGGCATACAAATACAATATTGGATTGAATCATCGGTAAAATATTGTATTTGTGTGCCTTTCTCGAAAGAATTAAGTCTTTAAACGAACAAAACTATTGATTCATATTCGTATTGCGTATATACGGGCGCAAACAAATGATTTGTCTTAATATAGTAAAGCAATACCTTGCAAAAGCGTATTTAAACAAAATGAATTAATTAACGCCATCTGTGAACACGTAGAATACAACGAGCGTTGCGTTTAACCTTAAGACAGAAAAGTGCATGGGGTCGTCGAAAGACCCACTTGGTTACAGACGTTTTGTTTGGCATCTTGGCCTGTCAAGAGTTAAGACGCTACTACGCTAGTCATCATCATTATCACTTTTGGCTCTACAACCCCTGGTGGGTCTTGGCCTCCTCAAGAGTCTTCCTCCACTCATCTCGGTCCCGCGCCAGCTCTCTCCAGTTTCGAAGCTCCAAGGCAGACAAATCTTTGAGGACGTTGTCGCTCCATCTTAACCTTGGCCTTCCCAGGCTCCTTCTCCCTATCGGTCTTAAGCTCAGCAGAGACTTTGGTTCTTGATGCTCGGTCATTCTCTCCACATGACCTAGCCACCGAAGTTTTCCCACTTTTATGAACTTTGTGACGTTTAGCTCCTTAAACAGAGTATAGAGCTCATTGTTATAACGTCTGCGCCAAAATCCATTTTCTAGAACCGGTCCAAAGATTCTTCTTAGTTAGAACCCACGTCTCGGCTGCGTACGTAAGCACTGGTCTAATTAGTGTTTTGTACACTAACTAGTAAGTAACACGTAAAATTTGACAAATTTACGAAAATAATAAATGCATATCGAAATTTAGTAAGGTTTTAGAATCGCCTAAATTTAAGTAAATTGCTTTTATCTGTATCGACTTCGATGATTAGTAAAGTGATAAGAATATCGATGATATTAATTGATAAACGACGATATTCAATCTGAAACAGATTGAAGATGATGTGTGGGGTTTTTTTAGGAAGGAGTGAACGTGTTGTAGGAGGGAGGAAACACAGAGACCTGAAAATCGATGTACAGTGTAAAGTAGAGGAGCTATGTCGCCACCCGATTGGTCAACGTTGTGGGGCGGATTGAGATTTATTAACTCTAAACAAAACGTCTGTAACCAAGTGGGTCTCCGACGACCCCACCCATTTATTTATCTATTTATTTACTAACGGACATCGTCCAAATTACAAAATAATAACACGAATAAAGTAAAATGAAAAATACAGGAGAAGACAAAGGTACATTAAAGCAAAGACATATGGTAGATATAATATAAGAAAATAAAGTGAAAAGTCGAATCAAGTCAAGAATACGCCGTGGGTCAGGACCACAGGACACTTATAATATTCCGTCACTTGTTTTGCGACTGGCAAAAATCATTTAGACTTATCCCAAAAAAGTTAAGGTTTTGACTTGAGTTGACCAGTCTACACATTCTGGACAATGGTGAATAATATCCATAATTTGTCGAATGATGGTTAAGGAAGAGCAGTTCATTATTTCTGAGTCTTTGCGAGGGGATTTGAAGGGAATGAGTTGCAGTAGAGTAGGTGAATCAATAATACCATTTATAATTTTGAAGAAGCAAATGAGGTCATTTCTTTCCCGACGGACTTCCAAAGGCGAGAGGTTTAGAGTTAGTTCAATTTCATCATTTGAGTATTTGCTTTTTTCTAAACCTAGCCTCCTAGCAATCCCAATGTTCTTTATGGGCTTTTAAACTATAGAAATCCCAATTATTCAGTCATTAACTTATGTATTTCCGCAGAAATACGTAAAATACTAAAATGATATGTCAAGTATTTAAGCTAATATAAGGAGGATAGTAATTTCGGGTACTCCCCCACTTGGCTGCGAGATAGTTAATGCAGGTCTAGAACAGGCCCGGATTATGTGAAGGAGGAAAAACAGATGCCGGATAATCGTTCCACATAAATCTTTCATAAAAACGAGTCGCAGAAACGACCCGTTCTCATGAACCCAACATCAACGGGTTTTCGGCTCGTGTGCATCGATTTTCACGTACATGCACCGGGGATCATTGAGTTCTGCATTGAATATCATCATTTTAACGGCACTTACCTACAGCCTCACCTGATGAATCCGTCCCCCTGCTAAATAACCGGGGCGGTGATAACTAAACCCACATCCTAAATTAAAAATGAATATATTTCAAAGTTGTTCTAGAAATTAAGAGCACTAAATGGAGACACAATAAAGCTGTATACAAATACATATTTTATATAATTTACATAAATTATGAAATGACAAATAAATAAGTTAATATTTACGGATAGAGTGGTGAATTTCATCCATCCACAAAAGAAATGCGTTTGCGGTGAAGGTTTTTTGTTAATTTCGAGTTGATAACAATAGATCTATTTTGCAACTCATAATTATCATTATAAAGTTACAACCAGTGAAACTAAAGTAGCGACTAGCGACTACCCAGACGCTTTGTCCTAGAGATCTGGGCGTCGCGGCGCCACTACCCACAGCGTCGCACAGTGGGCTATCTTACGATGTCAGCAGAAATTATTGTTGATTCATTTTTGTATTTTTTTCGACTTTTTATAAGAATACCGCATAAGAGTTAAACTCCTTCCAACCGTCTGGAGTCAGTGATGGGAAGGCATCCATAATTCGATTTATTGTGCCGTGGTAGGTTACTAGTTACAGTTACAGTGCCTTGGCTTCTTGGCGCCTTTGCAAGTCGGCACCCAGTTCTGAATGCTCCAATTGCGCCAGCACAGAACCGTTCCTGAGAGTGGAGAAGAAGATGTGGTAGATTCCTCCAGTTGGGAAGAGCCTGGCTTTTTAGACCTGATTATAAAATACAGCTTAAATCATTTCAAGCAAAACGTTTCAATTAATCGTCTCGTACGTATTTTTCTGTTACTCTGACTCTTGACATAGCCTGACATAAGTATTTGGTTCACTTGATCGTGCCATGTCTTTATCGGGCGTCCTCGAATTCTTACACCGTTCACACTCGCGTCATATATTAAATTTTCATTACACTGTACACTCCTTTTACCGTGCTTCCGTTCTTCATGCCATTACGTTGCATCAACCTTGCATTCGTTGCACCAAATACTTGTCCAACAATGTCCAGAGTCGAAGAATAATAGAAGAGTTCGTATGAGACTATTTATTAATTTATTTAGAACTATGTGGATGACGTGTAAGTAAAATGGTGGTACATTATTTTGATGTATCTCATAAGGTTAAACCAGCGTTAGCAATATAAGCGCCCAAAAATATTTTTTACGACTAGTATAAATGTCGACTTCTTTCTACTTTCTATATATATATAATATGCATCTATTATGTATATAAACCTTCCGGAATAAATTCTCTAATTGATAGTGAAAACCCTGTCAAAATCCGTTGGGTATTTTAGCAGAACTAAGCGCACAAACAGACAGACGCGTATAGCGATTTTAATTTGTACTATTTAGAGATTATCGGCAGAAATACTATTTACGTACATGATAGTTAATAAGAGTAATAGTCATAGACATATGAATATTAGTAGACCTGCCCTAAGTGATTAAAAGCGTATTATCCCCACTCCCCATACCGGTTCCATTGGAACCGGCTGGGCTGGCGTATGGCCTCAAGTGAAATTTGAAAACGTGACGTCATCATTCTTGTGCGAACTATGGTCGAGGCATCATCGGTTCATTTTACGAAATAACACGGCAAAATGTTGACTTGTACTATGAAAACTTGTAAAAATAGATGTGAAAAAGAGAATAAACCCAATTGTCGTATTACATTCCATATATAAGCATTATTTTACTTTATTTTAAGCATATTCACATCGTATAATATAGATCAGTTTTAGAAACATATTATACTATCATATCGAGAAACGTCTGAACGCGAAACACAAAGCTGGTTGGTTGCTGGGAAGTAAATTATGAACATTTATAAAAGTGTCTTAACTAAATACTTAAACGAAATATTCGACTCTGAAAATACAACCGAATTTTTTTGCCGAATTTGGACTTCGCAAATTTGTTCATAACGTGGCGAGTAATTTGCGCTCCCATGTAAAAATGTCTATTCATTCCAAAGCAGATTTTACTTTTAAGAATTAAATGGTGATATTATAATGCGAGATGCCTATTTACTGTCAGATTGATTTATTGACGAATCACAGTCAGCCTTACGCCCTTCGTTCTTCAACAGTTGATTTTACCCCTCGCCATTATCTTCTCGTCTATTAATTCCTATGTCTGTGGTAATAGTACAATATACCTAAAATCATAAAGCTGTGGTTAATAAATGATCAATCCATGTACCTTTGAACACCTTAATGTAAATTCCCAAACTCTTTGTTTTTAGTGAGGTGCATTAGATATATTATGTATTTACAAGTACTCCTTAGAAATATATTTTGCGAATGTCTGCAATAAAATAAAATCTGTGTAATGTACCTACTTAGAAATAAGACTTACTCATATACACATAATCATACAATGTTATAGATATAGACTTAAGATATTTTGATTCGGTGGATCCTGCAGACAAGCTGGCATGTGACAGCTTTGTTGGTCTACCTATTTTGTTAAATAAAATTTTAAAAAAAGATTTAAAAAAATATATAAGTAAACATGACAAAATAACTCAAATTAATCAGTGGGGGGCGGGGTAGGGCTCTCGACTAGCAAGCCGGAGGTCGCGGGTTCAAATCAACACGAGCGCAAATAAATTTTATTCAATTAATTATATTATCTCACAATTAGCGCATTAAAAACAATTTATTGTCCATTTGCGGTACGTTCAAGAGTGGAAAATACTCGCAGTATTGCCTTAGTGTAAGACCACCATTCAGAAAAAGTGAAACGTTGCTTGAAATGACTTTGGCCGTGTTTAGTGTCCAGATCCAAAGAGCCAGGTACTTCTACACCATCTCCTTTCATACCATAGTCTCACTGGCTCCAGACAGTTGGGGTAGTTGGGACTCTTGTGCGGTATTCACATAAAAAAGATTATACATTAGTATAAAGTAAATTAAAGAAATGGAGAAAAAAAAAACAAACAACCTTGCATGCAGTGACCTCATTAAAATATGCACTGCTAACGTAGACTTATACAGGGTTTTCCAATAAGAGGTGTTATTTTGAATAGCCCGCTATTTCGGTAGATGTTACTTTTGAAGATGTCATTTTTTGAAATTTGACAAGTAAAAACTACGCCATTAATAGAAATTGAACGATACACGCTTCAACAACGCGTTGAAATTATTAAAATTCACTTGAGTGAATCAAATGCAAATCATCTTGAGTGATGAGGCCCATTTCCACCTCGGTAGCTTCGTCAACAAGCAAAATTGTCGCATCTGGGGCTTAGAAAACTCAAGAGTTATTGTTGAAAAGCCTGTCTATCCTCAACGTGTTTGGTGCGGTTTATGGTCCTGCGGAGTGATTGGACCTTACTTTTTCGAAAATGAGGCTGGAGCAACAGTTACGGTGAATGGATTGCGCTATCAGGGGATGATTAATGATTTTTTATGGCCGGAATTGCATGGTATTTGATTTAGACAACGTTTACTTTCAATAAAACGGCGCTACGTGCCACACAAGCAACAAAACCATTGATCTTTTACGATTGAATATCAAAATAACACTTCTTATTGGAAAACCCTGTACTTTAATAGAGGCATAATAAAAACATCAGCTAACATAGCATAATTGTAGCCTGAAACTGTAGTATAATTGTTACAATAATACATACTACGAAACCTTGATCTAATGGTGGGAACATCAAAGCGAATCAACTTTAATATGTCAGGGCTATCCAACTGATAACTTACAATATTATTTAAAAAAATTAGATCAAAAAACATTCTTTTATCGCAAAACTTCAACAATTTCATTGAACATAATAAAAAAATCATAATCTATTGATTCTGAAAGAATTCCCAGTGTAAAATTAGTTTACCTCCAACATTTGTGTTCTCCGTAAAACAGCTATGCACCGATATATTAAATACGCTAAAAAATTAAGTATAACTAACTAACCATCACACCGTTTCTCCGCAGGGGTAGGCAGAGAGAAAGAAACGCCAAACAAGTCGGTCTTAACACACACACTACTTGCATCATTCACATTCATACATACTCTTCTATTATTCTGACTCTTGACATGGCCCGACTGATTTACTTGATCGTGCCATGTCTCCCTCCTTACTATCTTTTCATCGCTCATTTGCTCTACATGCCCAAACCATCTAAGCGTCCTTTAGAATTTTACTCATTAAGCTTACATCAGCCTTGCATTCTTTGTGGTTCTCCACATTTCTCACATGTGTAAAATCCAGAGATGTGCAAAACATTTACCCAAAACATTTGAAATGCAAAATGGAAATGGGTCAAAACTTTTCCATTTGAAAATGCAAAATGCAAAATGGTTTTTAGAAAAGCATTTCAAATGCAAAATGCAAAATACCTATTTTCAAAATGCATTGAAAATGCAAAATGGTTTCCCAGGTCAAACAATCAAAATAATTATAGAATTTTTAAACGATTTTGTCATTTAATAATGGACATCAATGTAGAACAAACATATTACATGATGGTAAATTCAAAAACACCACGACTACGATTATGAAACCACAAAAAATTTGCGCGGGACTAATGTTGCCAACGTAAAAACATAGAAACTGCTATCTAACATTTAATATTACAGCGTCATGGCACCATGTTCAGTATATGAATCAGTATTTTTTGTAATGGTATCACTCAATTGCCAGGGCTCCTACCAGGGAGCAACTTGACAAATGTAAATTATCTCTCATAGCGAGGTTGAGGACCGACTGATATTTGGGGCTTATGAAAAAAAGATGAGTGTAGATAGTAGGAAGAATGTTGCAAAAAAGCATTTAAAATGGAAAATGCATTGAGAAAAGCATTTAAAATGCAAAATGCAAAATGGTTTTTAGAAAAGCATTTGAAATGGATTTATTTGAAATAAAGCACATCTCTTGTAAAATCATATATGATAGTATGATTGAGATATATGTAAGTATAAAAACGTCAAAGTATTTCTAAATTGCGACATGCGTCAAAGGACAGTTAGTTGCTGAACTGTCTGTAAGTGACGTTGAAAATATCGATGGTCAATGCATAATCGTTGCAAATACGTCGCTCTGTTCTCGGGTTTTATAGACAGAAGTCCTCGATTTCGTAGTATGAAAAAGTATACGGGTTGAGATATAAACTATAGGCTAACCTCTTATAAAAAATAGATGGATTATTAAAGTATTATTCCAGAGCTTAACGTGAAAATATTGAAAAGTTGAAATCAAGCATTCAGGTAAGTCTTAAAACGCTGGCCTAATTATTCGTTTTCCTGTTAAAAATGAGACTGGAGGCCTATAACGAATAATTCGACAAATTTGAATAAAAAACTCAGTAAAACATGTATACTTTATGAGGAAATCGTGTTGGAACACGTGTTCTTCAAAATAATAATAGTTTCGCATCTCGTCCATTATATTTATTCGGACAAGTGCATCTGTGTTAACAAGTGTTCAGATATATTCTTAAGAGGAAGCTACAAGCCCAAAATAGTGTCTATTCTTGGTATACCTTATATCGTAGTTAATAGGCATTAAAATCGCTTGACAAACGGAGACAAGAAACGTTAGATTTCAAGCAAAAAACTGTTTTTTACTTATTTTGTAAATAATTTTATAAGAAAGCAAAAAAGTGAATCAACTGAAACTGTCACAGATAATCTTAGCTATAATTATGTATTTTTAAAAGTTGTTTCCTTTATATTTTTTATTGAGTAATTTATTTTTTTATTTGTATTCTCCTCAAGCGAAGCGATAGGAAAACCTTCAATTTATCTAAAGCATATTTCTGGTTTTCATAATGTACAACAAATTCGTTATAAAGATTAATCAAAATAGTGATTTGGCATTAGCTTCGCCTTAAGGGCTAATATTTTACTGGGAAATGATCATGCAGTCTCATTTCACTTCATGAATGTGCGCCAAGACCGAGTTGTTTGGCGGTTCGTCCTCTCTGCCTATCCCTGCGGAGGTACTGCTTGATGTTTAGTTAATTTAGGATCGAGGTCATCTTTTTAATCTGAGTGACATCGTATCGCTGTGTGACGTAAATTCTGTATCGATTTTAAGAAACAATGACGATCACAAAACACCCTTGATAAGTACGTGGGAATTACTGAAATAAATTTTATGCAAATTATAAAAAAGTCTAGTGAAGAGATGCATCGATTGTAGTAGAGTGTATCAGACGTGTTATTAGAAATAAGATAAATTATACTATGTTATATTTTTATTTATTTACTAGCTGAAGGGTATCAAGCGTTGCTCGACTTTTGTCTATTTTCAATAAATATAATGTCCATGTATAATATATGTATATAAACATTCCGGAAGAAATTCTCTAAATGATAGTGAAAACTTTGTTGCGTAATTTATAAGAATTAAGCGCACAAACAGACAGACGTGGATATCAACTTTATTTTATACTATTTAGAGACACCAATGTATCGTCACGATTACGAATTTACTAAAAATTTATCAGGAAACGGCCTGTAATCCTATTTTTAGTTCATTATGATCTGGAATGTTCCAGGATGTTCTGGAATGTTGTGGAATGCTCTCGAATACTCTCGAATGTTCTCGAGGTCGAAACTTCCAGCCCTTATATCTTCAAAAGCACGCCCATCAGGTACAAACGGGAACCTTCTTCATGGTTGGGGGATAGAGAGCTACTTCACCATATAACTCACTTGATCTTACCGTGACTCATTTCTGACTGATGAGCGGCACGCATATTGTACACTTACGTTTATAATATATATATATAGATTATATACTAGGCACATATATATTCCTGTTAAAATCAGGATTACAGGCCTTCAACGAATGAATCGAATGATTTCCTAATAAATCAAATCGCCCTAGAGATACTGTATAAATTATATTCGAGGTTAATTTTAAAATATTTTATTTTAACATTAACCATTCTGCAGCCAAGTGGGGGAGTAGGTAGTCCCCAAGATTATTATCCTCCTTATATTAGCTTAAATACTTGACATATCATTTTAGTATTTTACGTATTTCTGCGCAAATACACAAGCTACCATTAATAATTAACTGAATAATTGGAATATCTATGGTTTAAAAGCCCATAAGACAGAAAAATGCATGGGGTCGTCGGAAGACCCACTTGGTGACAAACGTTTTGTTTGACATCTTGGCCTGTCAAGAGTTAACATACATTTATGGTTAATTTTGATGTTACACAATCGTGAATAATTTTAAAAACAATTCCCCATGATTGGACGTGGTAAAATCATGTAATTTCAGAATGCTATGGAGGTATTTTAAATGTGCTATATCTTATCTTGAAATTGTATATTTGAACAAATACACTTTCAGAACAAGATAAAATTATCTTTGATATGTTTGCATTTGAAATAATCATTTATAGTTGTATACAACAAATTCGCGGGTTCAAATCCCGGATTGTTAAAGTAAATTTCATTTAGTTAATTCATGTTATTTAACAATTTACTCCTTATGCCAATTTGTTAGGTTTCGGGAGCAAAAGCTGTTGTCCGTAGAGTTAATTTGTTAGCTTTTCGTAAAAGCCCACATGGTGTCGTTGAAATTGTTGCCTCTCTTACTGTTATAGTTAGTAATACAAATTGAACGGTGTGGAAAAGAGAAAACACCACGCTTTATATTCCAATCTTCAAGTCAAACACAGAATAATTAAAATGTAGACGTCTATGAAACCAAAACTTTCGACCGACATTCGAAAAAATATTTTGAAACTTTGTGTTAATAATTTTTATATGACACAACTATAAAGTGAGGTGACAGTAATTTTTATAATACATTTGTCTAATAAAGCATGTTTTTTTCTATATCAGTAATTTTAGTTCAGTATTTAGATTTTAAAAGAAACGTAAGGACAACCGCACAGTTACTGTAGCTGTCCTTTTTGTACATCCTTTTTTTTCATGTGAAATTGTACAAGAGTCCCAACTTCTTCCAACCGTCTGAAGCCGGTGAGTCTATGACAGCCCCAACTGCGGTATGTTTTGAGGCTGAAGGTAGTGGGGAGGGGAAGGAGATGGGGAAGATGAAGGTGGAAGCGTACCTGACTATTTCCAAGAACGTATCAATTCTGAATGGTGGTCTTACGCCAGGGCGATACTGAGAGTATCTTCCACTCTGGAACCTGCCGCAAATATACCATATATTATTTAAATTTACTTGCGCCCGCCGGGGTTTGAACCCGCGACCTCCAGCTTGCTAGTCGAGAGTCTTACCCCTCGACTACTTAAGCCGATACGAATATCCTGACGATAATTGCAAATCTCCTACTACCACCATAGTGAGCGGAAAATGTTGCTTGTGTCGTGATGGAGGACTAGCCGAGGAATTGAAGGCATGACGCTTGGGTGAGACCCAAACACGATGCCAACTCAGTCATAAATCTAATATTTCCAAAATTATATATTTATTTTTGAGAATAAAAAATTTAAAACGATATTTGTTCTATTGTGATAAATACTCTCACAGTCTAGTCACAATCGAATTTTTCCTCTAAATGGCTTAATCCATGTTTAGTGACCTTCATCTTTCCCATCTATTTCCCTTCCACACTGCCTGTAGCCTCACAAAATACCCCAATTCGGAATACAATGGTCTCACTGGCTCAAAAAAAACATTCTTGAATACCGATATTTTTGTTTCACAGAGAATAAGGTCTTCGTGTAAATCACTTCTATGGATTATCTGTTCAGTGCTTTAATGCCACGTCAAACATCGAGAGAATTCTCACAATCAATAAATTCTACGTCATAAAAGCGATAACGTCAAACAGACACAATAAACACACGACAAATTATGTCACATTTATTGATACGTTTATTACTATCTTTTGGTTTGGTTTTATTCCGAACTGTTCCTAACCAGTGCGACTATTATATATCCCAAATTTATTACTAAGATAAAGGTTGAACTGTAGATACCTGGATATTCATATCAGGTTACTAAACACGGCTTTTTATTTACACTAACCGCACACAGAGGCCCTGAAAAAAAAAATGAAAAAAAAACAATGTCAATTTTGGGAATGATGTTTTTGAATCTTTTTAAGGGTTATGAAGACGTGAACGTTGGTTTTAAGAGATCCATGTTGTACGAGGGAGAAAACACAGAGGCTGACAAATCGTTCTATAACCGAGTTGATTGTGTGGTTACGATCCTTGGCTACTAACGTTCTAATACCGATATATATATTTGTAATAACTTTATGAGTAAACCCTAAATAAATATTTATCAATTGAATACAATATGAGCGACATTCAAACGAAATATTAAAATAGAAAAATAAGAAAAAAAATCGGTCGCATCTAGAAGGTTTAAATTTTCGTTTGAGAGGTGCTAATATTGTCTTCAATTATTTAAATATATGTGATAGATTTATTTCATTTATTCAAATTACATATTTGCGACGATAAAATACCACCATTTGGAATCGAATTGTTGTTTGAAATGGTTTAAAGGATTATCGGAAAACAACCTGCTAAAAACATAGTTGTGGCAGTCATTGAAAAACCCCCACGCAAACCTTGAAGTTCTACCTTGGAAGTCGTTGACAACCTTAGATAAGGTCTCCTAGTGACGTAAACCGTACTGGAATTATTTATATTTTTTCCATGTCTAAAATTAAATAGCATTTGAACAAAATTACTATAACTACCAAGGAAGAACTTTTGTCACTCGACTACCGGAAGAAAATACAGGGTTTTCCAATAAGAGGTGTTATTTTGAATAGACCGCTATTTCAGTAGATGTTACTTTTAAAGATGTCATTTTTGACATTTGTCAAGTAGAAACTACGTCATTAATAAAAATGGAACGATACACGCTTCAACAAAGCATTGAAATTATTAGAATTCACTTGAATGAATCAAATGCAAATCATTTTGAGTGATGAGGCCCATTTCCACCTCGGTGGATTCGTCAACAAGCAAAATTGTCGCATCTGGGGCTCGGAAAACCCAAGAATTATTGTTGAAAAGCCTCTCTATCATCAACGTGTGACTGTTTGGTGCGGTTTATGGTCTGGCGGAGTCATTGGACCTTACTTTTTCGAAAATAAGGCTGGAGCAACAGTTACGGTGAATGGATTGCGCTATTTAGAGATGATTAATGATTTTTTATGGCCGAAATTGGATGGTATTGATCTGGACAACGTTTACTTTCAACAAGACGGCGCCACGTGCCACACAAGCAATGAAACCATTGATCTTTTACGATTGAATATCAAAATAACACCTCTTATTGGAAAACCCTGTAGCAGCATTAATGACAAAATCCAAACTTTGAACTTACTGAAAAAATATTTTAAAGACAATCTTATCAAAAATACTCTCTAATAAAATATTCTCTAATCAAATATATAATATAATGTCTTTATTACTATTTTCATTATTTTAGTAGTCGTGAATGAGGAATACTTGGAGCAGGTGGATGAGTTTGTGTATTTGGGAAGTATGTTTTAGAGAGATGGGAAGGCTGATAGAGATATTGTAAGAATGATAAATGCTGGTTACTCCATTAATGGAGGACTGAACACAGTTGGCGCTAACAAAAAATTGTCCAAAGAAGCGAAGTTAGCAGTCCACAATGGAGTGCTGGTACCTACCCTGATGTATGGAAGTGAGGCATGGAACTGACAGAGAAACGATGAAAGTAGACAGAATGCTGTAGAAATGAGATCCCTGAGGCGTATCTGTTTTAAAATCATGTATGATCGTGTGAGAAATGTGGAGATCCGCAAAGAGTGCAAGGCTGATGTAAGCGTAATGAGTAAGATCAAGAAAGGGACGCTTAGATGGTTTGGGCATGTAGAGCGAATGAGCGTAGAAAGGAGTGTAAGGAGAAATTACGATGCAAATGTGAATAGTAGCAGAAGTCGGGGACGCCCGAGGAAGACATGGCACGATCAAGTGAATCAGATACGTGAATCGGGACATGTCAAGAGTCAGAATAATAGAAAAGTATGTATGCGGTGTGACCGAGTTGTTTGCTCTCTGCCTACCCCTGCGGGAAACGGCGGGATGGTTAGTTAGTTAGTTCATTATTTTAGATACGATTTAGCTACCTAAATGTATTACATTTAACAAACATGTTATATAATATGTGTTTACTTTCTCACTATAAAGCACTTACTACATCTCAAAATATAAATAACTACAATAATTTACTGTACCCTCGTCTTACAATGTAATTAAGTGTAAAAAACATAAAAGGTTTTAGTGACAAGATTTAAATAGCCAGGTACCTCTCCACCGTCCTCTACAACAAATGTAGATATAATATGTCTCGACGCCATCTAGTGGGAAATTTAGCAATTACAAAGCCTTTCCTACAAAAATAAAGTTGGTTGTTTACAGGTGAAAAAATATTATAAGCAGTAATTGTTGATTGAAGTACTAGTACATGGAAACTCTGAAATGGAAAAGCCATATTAGGGAGTTAGTAAAGAGAATAAGGAAATGTATATATATATTTGTTAGGTTAAGAAATATTTTAAATGTGAAAATACTAAAAAATGTATATTATGCTCTTGTCCACTCCCTGCTTATTTACGGAATCATAGGTTGGGGAGGATCTTATAAAAACACCCTAAACTCAGTAAAAGTCTCGCAAAAAATTATTATAAAAGTAATACTTAAAAAAAACTCTACTTTCCCAACAAAATTGCTTTTTAAATTGTTTCCAGTACCAAATATTGATGATATATTTAAGCAAACTTCCATTATAAAAATGTGTAAAGAAAAAAATAACACAGAATATCAAGAATTTTATAAACTCATGAGAAATGGAAATCAATTTATTACGCCAATCTTTAAAACAACTCAAATGCAAAACCATTATATTTACCAAGCCATAAAAAACTACAATAATCTCCCTTCCGAATTGCGCTGTATTACGAACCAACAAGAACAAATAAATAAAATCAAACTTTTTTTCCAAAAAAACTTATATTAAACAAAAATAAAAATATATATATATTATTATTATAATATATATTATTATATTATTATTATTATATCTCATTATGAATTATGAATCTAAGTAAGAATCGTGGCTCCCTTATCAGGCACAAGAGCTCCTCTTTTCTGATAAGGTATACATGACCATATATGAACCTTAATATTATATTTTGCAAAATATGTATGTATTAATGTAACCCATATGATGTATATTAAAATAATAAAAAAAAAAAATAAAAAAAAATATTGAATTATTTGGCGTGTGGAAATAAGCCGACGTAGCTCAGCGATCCAGAGCAGAAGGTGCGGGTTCAATTCCCGTCGGCGGCATTTATTTTTACTCGGGCGATATTTTCAATTTGCGACTAATTATTACTTATAATAATTTATTATCCTCTTCTCCTTATACATCCCCTCCCCACAGCCTTTAGAGCAGAGGTTCCCAAACTTGTTTGCCCGGTAGACCACTTGCCAAATATATTTTTTTCCGTAGACCCCTGCCTGCTGAATATTGAATTTACCTAAAACTATTAACATCCCATGTGATAATCATTTATTTTTTAGTAAAAAGATTCCCTTCCCTTGCCTGCCCTACAACCGGGTGGCGGTATAGTTGCTCTGTCTTTACATTGTGCACACAGGGGCACCCTTGTGAGGTATTACACCAAATGAAAATGAAGCAGAATAAGCAACGGGAATTTCTTTCTGTAGCTGCTACAGAACTGCCCCTTAAGTTCTTTGTCAGTGCTTATTCCGGTCAGTTCTTCTTGTCACATGATATCCGATTCTTCAACGTTCCATTTCGATAATCAAAATGTCCTCAAACTTAGTTTTGAAGTCTGTGTAAAGTACATTTAAATGTTAAACATCATTATTACCCTGGACGTTTTTTAAAAACAATTTGGTGAACTAGGAAAATTCGCTGCTTCCAATGTGCAATGTTTTGCTTGAATATATTAATTCTGACGAGAAATCCTTTTCTCGTCAGAATTAATATAGTCACGTTCCTACGTAGACTCTATTTATATACCGCAATTAACAACTTTACGAAATATAAAAATGCAAATATCAAATAAGTAATTTCTCAGTCTATTATATTTGTGTTATGTCTATTGTGTCATTTACGGAACTCCTAAATATTAAGTTGAGGTAAATGGGGGTCCGCTCGTATGTACCCCCATTTGAATCTCGTGGACCCACAAATTTTTTTCTCGCTGACATAGACCCCCAGCAAGCCGATATCGACCCCTGGGGGTCCATATAGACCACTTTGGGAACCTCTGCTTTAGAGCATCACAACATATCCCAATTGAGGATACCATATAGTATCACTGGCTCCAGACGGTTGGAAGCGGTTAAAAAAATAAAATGTATAAACATTACAAAAAATTTCCAATAAACTTAAGCCATGATATATTACTATTGTGTTTGGAAGCCAAGTTTTTTTCTCATAAAATCATATACACTTCGTATAATCCACATTTTTTTATTGTTCTCCATTGGTTGTACAATATTCAAGTGTTTCCTTGAGATTCTGCGTGGCATAAACAGAATAATAAACGTTTGGCGCCGGCTAGCCTGTCGAAGATTTTTTTAAATATTTTCTTCTCACTTCGACCCAACCAGAATTGGCTAGACACAAGGCTCAAATCTACGCAGTGGCTCGCTGCTGGGTTTCCCATACCCAAGGCACTGGTCGCCAGCAATTATAAAAAATAAATCGATTCTATGAACGGCATATTGTCACTAATAAAAGTAGTAATTTATCTTCTCTAAATAGTATCACACATGACAAACATCCGCGTCTTTGTGTTTATGCGCTTGGTTCTTCTAAACTACGCAACGGATTTTAATATGGTTTTCATTATCATTTAGAGAATTTCTTTCGAAATTTTTACATATATAATACACGCTTATTATATTTATAGAAAGTGGATTTTTTTGTAATTGTAATCAGTTCGTAAAAAAATATTTTCGGGCGCTTATATTGCTGACGTTGGCTTAACCTTATGAGATACATGAAATAAATGTACTACGGAATTGTATAATATGTTTTGTATATATATTTTTTCATCATTTTCCTTTTATAATGTAATTTTTTTTCTCTCCTTTTAAAAATAATAGTTTATTATATTTTTTCTTGCAATTAAATCAATGTATATCATGGTCAACCTACATGTTTACTACATTATACTGTAATGAATTGGCTGGAATTAGATTAATAGGTACCCAATTTGTAGAAACGTTAATGTAACAATATTGTAACTAAACTAACTAACTAACCATCACACCGTTTCCCCGCAGGGGTAGGCAGAGAGGACGGACCGCCAAACAACTCGGTCTTGGCACACACTCCTTGCCTCATTCACATTCATACATCGTCTCATACACACTCTTCTATTGTTCTGACTCTTGACATGGCCCGACTCAGGTATCTGATTCACTTGGTCGTGCCATGTCTTCCTCGGGCGTCCCCGACTTCTGCTACCATTCACATTTGCATCGTATATTCTCCTTACACTCCTTTCTTCGCTCATACCCAAACCATCTAAGCGTCCCTTTCTTGATCTTACTCATTACGCTTACATCAGCCTTGCACTCTTTGCGGATCTCCACATTCCTCACACGATCATACATGGTTTTACCACACATACGCCTCAGGGATCTTATTTCAACAGCATTCAATCTTGTTACAATATTGTTCTCTTAATATATAATCTTTGTGCTATATTCTATTTTTATTATCCTCAACACAGGCTTGTCCTAGTGAGGTTAAAAATTCTAACTTAAAAAAGATAGAATGTAAATAAACAATAAATAAATAAATATATCTGTCCTGAAGAAAAGTACAGGATGGTATATATCTATATCATAAGGATAACCCTTATACTTGTTAAATAATGTCAAGAATAACAGAATGCATGCTACGATATATGAATGTGAATCAAGCGGGTAATGTGGCATGCATACCCTTAAGATAAGTGATATTATTCGTAGCCAGGGATCGCAACCACTCAACTACAAATGATTTCTTCTCAATGAACAAAATACATATACAAACCCATCGGTTCATAATACTGTTTAGTTGGAAGACTAATTTCTTTGCTTACTTGGTTGGGCTGGGTAAATAAACGTCACCAAACATCGGACATGACGTCACAGTCACCCCCCTCCCCTCCCCCTCCCCCGCCACCCACACCTTCCCTAGAATTGAATTTGAAACCGTTCGTACGATAGGATCGCAAATAGATTTGCGAGACTGCTAATTCTTTGATAAAAATGGATTTAATCCCATTCAAGAGTTTTATAAATAATTTAAGCACATAGACGAATTGATTTTGGATTATTTTATAATTCATAAAGGTATGTAGGTTTATGTAGATAAAAGGATATTATCAAATATACTATATAAATACTAAACACGAGTCTAATTATGGACGTGCGAGATATACTTCCGTTCTAGTTTTTTTTATTTTTTTTATTTACCGACTATTTAAATATTGTACATACAAAAAATGATGTTAAATATTTGTGTATTAAGGCGATGCACTACGTCGTGTAATATTTTGAATCGAGCCACCATCAATAACACTCCTTATGTAGATGGCGGTAAAGCTTAAATTCCCGCTTCACACCATCCACCTGTTTTGATTTAGGCAAGAAAAAAACATGGCCAAAAAGTGCATTTTATTTTATTTTGTGTATGTTCATTGTTCAGGCATAAATATTAAAATGTTTTCCGATCATTTTATAAATAACGTAATTTTCCACATTATACAATAAAACCATAACCGAAAATGGGTTCGTAAGTAGGAAATTTTGAACTTTAAAGCAGTTTTCATAGGCCTTATAAATTATTTTTTTCTGGGCTTATAAAAAGACTTATGTAATAAATACTCGATTATTTCAAAGGCCAAGATGTATTATACTCACGGTATTTATTTAAAGCATCTGAAACATTTCTAGGCGACCAAATTTTCAAACCAAAAACACATGATTTTGCATTACTACGTATGGCATCGCCTTAAGTTGTATTTCTTAGTCCTCCTCACTTGGGTGACCTGTTCTAAGGCGAAATAGAGTTATTCATTTCTATTTTATTAATTTTCTATGTCATTTTTAATGTTTTGTTCATAATTTTTTTCTTAATCTCTTTCAGCCGGATTTTTATTCTTGATTTGTAATCATTCAAATTTTCTACTCGCTTTATATCAGGAGGAAGGATATTTTGGAGTTTCTTTGCAAAATAAATATAATTTCTTTGCCCGAATGTGGTTTTATGACCTGGAATATTTTTCATTTCATTGTGATATGACCTTGTTTGATGAATACGCGGTATTTTAGAGGATTCAGTATTTTTGAATAGTTTCAATAGTATATTTTTAGCATATATTTGTTGTACATTTGGTACATCAAAACTATTGAAAATTTCAATCTTCGGTCCTACTTTCAACAAATCCCACTCTCATTAAAAAATCGCAATATTATCATAACATTTAAATCTGAAATAAAAAGCTGGATACAAAACGTAGGGAAACACAAACACTTCATTTACCTCATATTTTTCATACTACAACTCTGTTTTTTTTATTATTTAAAAATATATTTCTTTTATATAAAAACGTAAATATGGTACCTATACCAAAATACTAATTACAATAAAAATGTTTTCTTTTTAACGTAACTACCCAATTCAATAGAGAAAAACGTTTCTCGTGTTTGAGTTGGGGAGTAGTGAGTAGTACAACATTTTAATAAAATATGTGAGTGATATCCTCATCACGGGAGATCCCAGTCATGATAATATTATATCTAAGTGTTACTTGTTACAAAAAAGGAAGATATTAAAACATTATCATAAGATATATTTAATCAGACTTTTTCGTTCTTTTCATTCAATTAAATTGTTTTGATACATATTTACATAATGTAAAGTTATAGAAATGAAGTTACAATGTAGTGTGTATCGAAAAGTAAGAATGAAACATAAAATTAATATGTACATCTTCTTTGATGATAAATAGTATGATTATTAGTGCGCCCTACTGTCGAATTTGGCAGCCATCTCTGGTCTGGAGCCCCAAAATACCTGAAAAAAACCCTTGACTCTGTGCAGAAACGGGCGGTCCGTTTGATAGATTCCCCAATCTTAACAAACGGACTGCAATCTTTAGAGCACAGGCGTCAGGTAGGTATGCTGTCCTTGTTCTATCGGTATTACAATGGAAGATGCTCTGAGGAACTAGCGTCATTGATCCCTTCGGCACCGGTGCGTAGTCGGGATACACGCCAAACGCGCGCCCAACATTTGTACACAGTTGACACTTGTCACATGAGAACGGGTCGCTTCTACGATTCGTTCTTAAGTTCAACAGCTCGGCTGTGGAACGAACTGCCGGCCTCTGTGTTTCCTCCCTCCTACAACATGGGACTCTTCAAGACCCATGTTCACTCCTTCCTCTCCAAAAAAAGACCCTCCACACAGCATCCCCAAAGATGACATAGGCCCCGAGGGAAATTATTTTCTTCAGGGCCTCCTGTGTGGAGTTAATATAAAAAAAATGAAATTAATTTATAAAAGCAGAAACAATAGACGAAATGAAAACAAAAAATAACGTCAAATTTGACATTCTCAGTGAAAGTTTTAAACCAGACATAAAAATAAGATAACTAAAGTTTTTCAAAAAGAAGAATTTGTTCTTCAAATAAATGTTTATAAATATTGTGCTTTTATGCAATCAAAAACAACACCGAGTACTACTACTTATAAGAAAAATAGATCTATTTCCATGTATTTTATCCAAGATTTGATGTGTTTTTTGTAATTATTTTGCCGTAACAATGTCTCATCAAAATTTGTAATTAGTGTGTTGTACATTTTAGGGGCAGTAAAATTAATAAGCCTTTAGGCTAGTCTGGTTTTGCAGTGGGGTACTGCAAATACAAAGTGCCATATCTTTGGCTAGAACGTTTTTTTGTGAAATTTTAAGGACGTATGTAAATAATTTTTAAGACATTTCATGCAATAGGTTTGTCTTAGGTACAAAATATCACTTTGTTTGGAGGGAAAAGTTATAATTACATTTTCATACAAAAAAGCGATAACGTTTAATGAAAAAAAAAGTTCCAAGCTAATGCATAATTTTTTTGCAATTTCCAGGGGTTTTATGTGATTATTGTACGTTCCACCCCAACTAATTATTCCATAGGAAAGAGATGAATGAATTAATGAATTCATTCACTTTATTCCTTTTAAGAACATTACTATTACTATTTATAAACTAAACCAAAATAAGACGATCGTTGTGCGCCGCGATTTACAATGTTTGATGTCACGCGTCGGCAGCTGAACTTTGCAGTACACAGATGCAAGTTATATGTTATTTATCTTTGGTGATATTTATGTTCATGTGTTTTTCAACCGTTTGCTTTTAATTTCATTTATAAATCTACTCATAACAAAGATTTTGTTATGAGTAGAGACTATAAAGCAGTTGCATTTAAGGCGATGCCATACGTAGTAATGCAAAATCATGTGTTTTTGGTTTGAAAATTTGTTCGCCTAGAAATGTTTTAGATGATTTAATTAAATACTGCTAGTAGAATACATTTTGGCCTTTGAAATAATCGAGTATTTTTTAGATAAGTCTTTTTATCCAAGAAAAAAATTATGTATAAGGCCTATGAAAAGTGCTTTAAAGTTCAAAATCTCCTACTTACGAACCCATTTTCGGTTATGATTTTATTGTATAATGTGGAAAATTAAGTTATTTATAAAATGATCGAAAAAAAAATTAATATTTATGCCTGAACATCCACAAAATAAAATAAAAGGCACTTTTTGGCCATGTTTTTTTCATGCATAAATCAAATGGTGTTAAGCGGGAATTTAAACCTTATCGCCATTTACGTAAGGAGTGTTATTGATAGCGGCTCAATTTAAAATATTACGCGACGTAGTGCTTAGTAGCCTTAATGATTTTGACGCATTTATTCTTGTTAGTTATACCGAATATTGTAAAATGGCGAAATATACTATTGTTTGTATTAAAAATAATAATACGAGTCGATGTAAAAAAGGGATTGAAATTAAAAATGAGGGACATCCGTAAAATTTGAAATATGTATACAAATATTTTGTAACTTCTATTGATATTCTGAACTCCCTGTGAAAACTAAAATGAACCGCCTCTGCATCAAGCTACATTATGCTAACTACTTCACTACGTTTCAAGATTTTTTAATTGATTTTTCAAATTGGATAATGTTTGGTTATTTTTTTATGAGGATGCGTTGGTTTTCATCAGTAGTCCATTTATACAATAAAGAAAACTTATAGTTGAAAAGATAATAAACATGTGAAATCAACCATTTAATTTTTTATTCACTACCGAACCTTTATAACAATTTTTTAAATTTACTCGGTTTTCAGCACAAGCCCATAAGTCTTACAAATGGAATATTTTTAGCCAGAAATCTCTCGTCTGTATAAATATTTATTTGTCAACAAAACTGGAAAATTTTACTTGGTTGTAATTGTAGTTACTTATATCACCCACTTCTGCAAAAAGTATAGTACTTACCTACTATAACTACTACTATGTATCACATCTACCAAACCTATAATATAATTTCAATATTTTTTGACAATTGACAATTTTTTTACTTATAGTGATTTTCTTCTAAAACCACTATAAATAAATAAAAAAAATTATACGTTAATGTCAGCTCAGAGGGTTGGAGCTGGCAACACGGTATCACATCCTCATACATAAGCTCACATTTCACCATAACCTCAAATAACACATCTGCCCTGATGATGGTCACTGCAACGCTATCCGAAACGTTGGCTAAAGAAGGAGTTAGCGCAACACGACATAACACCCCAAAAAAATTAACAAAAAGTCTTTTGGCCGTGAAAATCTTAAATCATATTTATAATATAATTATTAAATACAATATTGGTGATTCACGAAAATTTGGAAACAGAAAAGAAAATTGATCTAGATGCGACTTGTAAAAAAAGTCAATAGATGTCGCATATTAAAATAAAAACATGATTTATTTATCCAAGGCACTAGCTAGATTGCTCTAGGTTGCCTAGACTCTTGCAATTATGCACAAAGATAGCAGCCAATAAAATGTGCGGTGAGAAAATGAAGATAACGTTGGTAGGTCTTATTCGAATCATATGTCCCATTAGCTCAGTTGTTATAACGGTGTCCCGGCAGGACGAGGGTCCTGAGTTCAGGTCCTAGATGTGACTGTACCTTTTTCTGTTTAAAATTTTCGTTTAAGAATCGCTTATATTGTTTTCAATAATTAAATATTACAATTTGAGGTTTTAATCATTGAGGCCATGCACTACGTCGTGTAATATTTTAAATTGAGCCGCTATCAATAACAACCCTTACGTAGATGGCGATAAGGTTTAAATTCCCGCTTAACACCATCCTCCTGTTTTGATTTATGCAAGAAAAAAAACATGGCTAAAAAATGCGTTTTATTTTATTTTGTGGATGTTCACGCATAAATATTTAAAAAATTTTCGATCATTTTATATATAACTTAATTTGCCACATTATACAATAAAATCATAACCGAAAATGGGTTCGTAAGTAGGAGATTTTGAACTTTAGAGCAGTTTTCATAGGCCTTTACACTATTTTTTTCTAGGCTTATAAAAAGACTCATCTAAAAAATATTCGATTATTTTAAAGGCCAAGATGTATTCTACTCGCAGTATTTAATTAAAGCATCTGAAACATTTCTAGGCGACCTAATGTTCAAACCAAAAACACATGATTTTGCATTACTACGTATGGCATCGCCTTAAGTTATTCCAAAATTTAAAAAACAATTTTTTTGCTTTTTCATTACAATGTACTCTACAACACGTAATACCTATCATATTATTAATTACTTTTAAATAACCACAATACTGTACTGTATAATCCTCTTTCAAAAACAAGCTAACAAATCTCTTAATATGTAGAAAACCAATGTAAATACGATTTTATATGTAATTTAGTTATTTCTTTAATAAAAAAATATTTCATATCCCGTGATTTGTCACGGGTCTGCGCTAGTTTCCATGTAAAAACTAAGAATCAGTTATGACTTTCACGTTGCGAGGCGCTGGTGTTCTATTTTGAGTGTACCCGAGTAACCCATTGGAGTCAGTCGTCCTAATACTGGGACTGCTACGGCTGCTGTACGAAAAGTATAATGACTCCTCAACCCCCGATTCCCCCCCCCCACTCCCCCATTCATTCCCCTACCCAATATCCCCAGCCAACAATGCGGCAGGATTAGCCGACCAGTCAGAGATATAACAGTCAGCTGCATTACGCGATGAGCAGCAAGAAAATTAAAATAACATACAGGGTTTTCCAATAAGAGGTGTTATTTTGATATTCAATCGTAAAAGATCAATGGTTTCGTTGCTTGTTTGGCACGTAGCGCCGTCTTGTTGAAAGTAAACGTTGTCCAGATCAATTCCATCTAATTTCGGCCATAAAAAAATCATTAATCATCTCTCGATAGCGCAATCCATTCACCGTAACTGTTGCTCCAGCCTAATTTTCAAAAAAGTAAGGTCCAATGACTCCGCTGGACTATAAACTGCACCAAACAGTCACACGTTGAGGATAGAGAGGCTTTTCAACAATAACCTTTGGGTTTTCCTAGCCCCAGATGCGACAATTTTGCTTGTTGACGAAGCCACCGAGGTGGAAATGGGCCTCATCACTCAAGATGATTTGCATTTGATTCACTCCAGTGAATTTTAATAATTTCAATGCGTTGTTGAAGCGTGTATCGTTCCATTTTTATCAATGGCGTAGTTTCTACTTGTCAAATGTCAAAAAATGACAACTTCAAAAGTAACTTCTACCGAAATAGCTGGCTATTCAAAATAACACCTCTTATTGGAAAACCCTGTAGTTGGATTCCCCGGCGTTGTCCGGGATTTACAGAATTTTTTTAGAAATCAGATCGTCGTTCAGATCAGTCAAAAATAACAAAATTCTGTTTGATGTTAGTCGGGGACGCCAGAGCAAAACATGGCACGATCAAGTAAATCAGATACTTGAGTCGGGCCATGTCAAGAGTCGGAATAAAAGAAGAGTACGTATGAGACGATGTATGAATGTGAATGAGGCAAGAAGTGTGTGCCAAGACCGAGTTGTTTGGGCGGTCCGTACTATATGCCTACCCCTGCGCGGAAACGGCGTGATGGTTAGTTAGCTAGTCATGTTGTGAGAAAAGTGGGGGTGGTTTTTATAAATTGTAGAAAGTGACGTTCTTTCTGTTTTGAAGGTCAAGGGTGCAAAATTTCATCAGTCTCTGAATAAAACTGTAGATATGTATCTAGAACAAATCACAACAGTTACTCTTCTTTTACGAGTATATAAATAGACAGATTTCACGAACGCTTCACTGGGAGAAGCTGAGGTGTTCACGTATTGCACTTTAAACTTATATCTTTAGCTGCTTATTTGCTTGTATTATCTAGGCTGAAACGTGCTGATTGTTCCAATCAATGTGATTATATGTGAAGAAGAGTAACCTGGGGGGCATGGGATTAATTTGTTACACAAATCGACAGTTTT
This sequence comes from Hesperophylax consimilis, assembly GCF_061612785.1. Taxonomy (NCBI): domain Eukaryota; kingdom Metazoa; phylum Arthropoda; class Insecta; order Trichoptera; family Limnephilidae; genus Hesperophylax; species Hesperophylax consimilis. Next base: position 19,465,296 of record NC_142854.1, on the reverse strand, counting down.
AACCCTAGATTGATGAAATTTCGCACACTTCACTTTCAAAACAGGAGGAAGGTCACCGTCTACATTTGATTTCGATAAATTTATTGAACTTAAATAGAATAAAAAAAGATTAAAACCAAAAATAAAAAAGACTAATTTATATATTTTATAAAAGCAAATGTACCATGTGCTTGCCGCTCATCAGTCAGAAAAGAGTACCGGTACGATCAAGGGAGTTATTAACCCAAGATTCATAACTTTATCTAAGAGGAACATTATTCATAAACATTCGTCTCACAGACGACTCAATTTATGTGACGAGTTTTGGGGTACTTGTAAATAAAATATATAAATTAAGTATGGCACACTTTAATATGTTTAATTAGGTAACAAAAAAATAATAAACGAGTTAAAATTAAATTTCATCGGTACATTCCACACACATGAGGCCGCGATGGTCATGCACATAAACTTTTTGCATTGCTTGCATTGGAACCTTGTCATATGCCGTTGTTTATAATCACAATAACCACAAACCTTTTTTGAGTACCACTTGGACCAGGTGTGGCAATGGTAGGCATTTCATCTTAAACTTCGGCGATTTTACTTTTTAGGCATCTCTTCAAAGTTGGCATTTCATGTCTTTTACGTAACCATGTCGTTATCACTGTCGGAATCTGTCGGTACCATTTCATCTAATTCAACAAGATCTTCGACATCACTGATTTCTACGTCCTTTTGCTGACTGGTAAAATCATCATCACCAGAATCAGATAAACGATTCAAATAGTCATCAATTTGCCGGTCATCCATTCTAAAATAAAATAAAAAGATTTGATGTAAAATTCACACAATAATACATTTTTAACGATAAAATAAGATGTAACTATAAATAATAACTCATATAGAATAATATCATATACTTACTTTTACTCTGTATAACCAGAACTCATCAAAAACAATGCTTTCAAAATAACTTGCTCGTCAAAAGTTACACTATTCATAAACATTCGTCTCTCAGACGTTCAAAGGTCAATAACTTGTCCACAAGACTTCACTGCGAGGCAAGCACACCCGCGTGACTAATGAACAAGCGATCTAGGAAGGTACTTGAGAGGTCATCATTCTATCTCTTTCACTCGAGACACTAGAAACAAATTAACGTTTTGTGCGGTCTGTGGGACGAATGGTTATGAATCTAGGGTTAAGGGAGTGTGGTATCCCTATATCCCCCATCCATGAAGAAGGTTCCCGTTTTTACCCGAAGGGCATGCTTTTGAAGATATAAGGGCTGGAAGTTTCAACCTCTACAAATTTCTAGAACAGTCCAGAACATTCGAGAGTATTTGAGAGCATTCCACAACATTCCAAAACATCCTGGAACAATCTGGAACGTTCGGGAACTTCCCGGAACATCCCAGATCATAATGAACTAAAAACGGAATTGCAGGCATTTAAGTAAATTCGTAATCGTGACAATACGTTGATATATCTAAATAGTATAAAACAAAGTCACTAGCCACGTCTGTCTGTTTGTGCGCTTAGTTCTTCTAAACTATGCAACGGATTTTGATAGGGTTTTCACTATCATTTAGATTAAACATAATCTAAAGAAAAATAATAAATTAAAGAATAAATAAACCAGTATTTGTACGATTTTTTTGTATTTTCACTATACATTTATCCTGACGAAGAAAATACTGGTTTCGAAACATATTTTAAATAGTGTTGCATACAAAGTTATTTATTTTCTGTCAGTCAAATAATTCTGTTTAACCCCTTAAGCTAATTTGTTCGATTTTGCGAACAAACAGCTATTACCCGTATATTCCAATTGTTCGCTTTTCGGAACAGTCCACTTGATCTCATGGAAATCGTTGTGTCTCCCAAAATATCATATAAATATTAGTATTAGAAGGAGAAAACATTACACTTTATATTCAAATCTAGAAGCTAACCACAGAAGAATTGAAATGTATACTTCTATGGGGGTATTTCACTATGTCGGGCTAAATATCTGACTAGCTATCCGTTGGCTGGCTTTAAAGATCAGAATAACTTCGTTATTCAACGGCGACCGTTTCACCATTGTTGCCGATCTACTGGGCCACCAAGTGCCTTAGGGGGTATTTCACTATGTCAGGCTAAATATATGACTAGCTAGCCGTTGGCTGGCTTTAAAGATCAGAATAACTTCGTTATTCAACGGCGACCGTTTCACCATTGTTGCCGATCTACTGGGCCACCAAGTGCCTTAGGGGGTATTTCACTATGTCAGGCTAAATATATGACTAGCTAGCCGTTGGCTGGCTTTAAAGATCAGAATAACTTCGTTATTCAACGGCGACCGTTTCACCATTGTTGCCGAGCTTCCGGATAGATAACACTCGAAATAGTCTGGCAACATCGCAAAATGTTTGCAGTTACCCCATCTACTGCCACGGCTGTCATGCGTCACAGTCCGCACACCGCAAAGTGTGCATTTTTTTGGTTATGTTATGTTGATTATCAGGTCATTTTAGATAGATTCGTGTCGAATTAATACATTGTTTCTTATTTTGAACACAATCAAATAATTCAGGATGGATCATACAAGCATTCAAATTCATTCGAGCTCTTAAAACTCGCGGCCTTCGCATCGCCGCCCTTTCACCTGCTTCTGTAAATCAAAAACCTCGGTATCCATAATAATTCGCAACAAAATTCGACTCACTTCTCCGCTGTCAAACTCGGAATGTTTTAACGCCATCTTTGATTCGAGGAATAGCGCCTAACGTGAGGTTCGAGCACTGATTAGTCAAATCGAACTTTAACCCGAGCGTTAGCGTTATTCAGATATAGTAAAAACGAAAAAATGACTAATCCGCGGATTAGTGCTTAGTCAGAACATAATCAGAGATAGTGAAATACTCCCTATGAAACATAAAGTTTTGATCGCAATTTTAGAAAAAACTTTTGAAATTTTATGATATTCTCATTAATTATTTTTATACAAAACAACAAAAAAGCGATACTGGCCATAATTTGTGATATATAAATTTTTTAATATCTGTCTTTTTTCGATAGCAGTAATCTTGGTCGAGCGTTTAGACGAAAAACATAAGATTTACCATTTTAAAACCTTTTATGTTTGATTTCAAAGCTTTTTAGCTCAGTTGGTAGAGCACTGTCACGTAAAGACAAGGGTCCTGGGTTCGAGTCCCAGATGTGACCGTTTCCCTTTCTGATTTTTCTGTTTCAGATTTTTGTTTAGAAATCACTAATATTGTCTTCAATATTTAAATATTACAATTTGAGGTTTTACTCAATAAAATTATTCCGAAAAATAAACTTTAATATTTCTTTTTTTTTTAATGCTTCCGATTTTGTTGGAAAAACTAAACCCTTCCACACACTTTTCCACAAATGATCAGCTAGTCAATCAACACTATGCAAGTGCATTATATAAGTAAAATAAATACAAAACAATACAAAAACAACAACACGTCAACTCACCAGAGATCAAATGGGAAAAAAAATTCACCGACTCCAGATATTTTCATATCAGAGGGTTCGGCTCGGTAGAACTTCTAACAGGGCCTATAAATCCTACTGATCCCTCAACATAAATATTTTAAAAATCTTTCGTTATCCTACATGTATTCAAAATGACCGACTTTTGCATCTTTATATATAAATTTCAAACATTATAATGACTATTTCTAATGATATTTTTCATAGTTTATAATATATACACTCATTCTCATACTTTCCTACAGTATCTCTAAGAAATAAGTTATAGCTCGAGTAAAGTCGGGGACCTCAGCTAATTTGGTTATAATGTTAAATTATCCCCGTTCATTCATTAATGAAGCCATCTGTAATAGTAACCCAGTGGTGTATGTAACCAGAGGCGTATTGAATTCAAGTCATAAAGTTAGGATTTATCACCGCGGGATGAATAAGACTGCCAGAAGGGAGATGGGAAGGGGATGGTTGCGTTGGCAGGACTCCAGCCGGGTGTATTTACAGAGCAGAATAGACCGGGAGGCTGGCCTAACTGAAGATGCGTCCCGTGCTCCATATTTATTGTGCGCCATGTATGGGTGTTCCATATTAATTTGTTACTGCGAGTGATAGTCGAAAGGTACGATTTTATTCAATTACCAAAACCTCTGCTATAGGTCACCCAAAGTAGTTCGCTACGTTTGGTGGTTTAGCAGGGGTGCCTGGGTTCATGGGGTGAGTTTTATCCGGGTCTTCGCGGCGAATGCGTCTGTCCTTCAACTGCACGGCAGGCAAGATCGTGAGAGATTTGTTTAGGGAGACCATTTGACCTCTCCAACGGAACTCTCTCTCTCGGAACATCGCCTTCCACCACAGTGGGAAGGATGTATTCATACGTCCGTCACTCTTGGACTCACTGACCCACAGATTCTTACCCACCCCTCGTACCTTTTTCCTTCCAAGCACTTCCCATCTTTCCTTCTCTAAAAAGACCCTCCACAAAAGATGACATAATTAATTCTCATCTGATAGTATTATTACGCTAGCGTCTGGACGATCTAGGCCCTCTGATTGGTCAAATTCAAAGATATTAGAAGAACGAAATGTGCTATGCGCAGTTCGTACTGAGTGGAATTGTTTTGCCGAGTGTCGCCGGTTTTGTTCACCAATACTACTGCACACCTTCGCTTGCGCTAAGGTATCTGCACTAATACATAGAACAGATTTCTGTGCGTACACGTCCCGATACCGTTCAAAGTACCCTAATTAGGTAGTACTCCGGCTACGGTCCGGCAGCCAACATAGCATATCTCGTTCTTCTAATATCTTTGGTCAAATTCAAATCGTATGTTTCGGGTAAATCCCGAATAGGTGGTCTGCAGGCAAAATTCGACCACTCTGCCCCTCTGGCGGTATAAGAACGAACCAAATTACTGGCGCGGATATTTAAATATGCAGCTAACAATACGCATAGTTACGCAAAATTACTTGACCATTCAAGCGTTTAATAAGAAGATTTATTTTGGAAGCTTATCACTTTGTGATGGCATTATTTATTTTATTAAAACATAAATAACTTTGTTTACATCACTTAATTGCATACAACCTTTATATACATTAAATTTAAAAATTAAATATAAATTACAATTGGAAAGTATGAGTGGAAGGAGGGGGGATTTAGGAGGAGGGTTTATCAGAATTAGGAATTACAATATCGTTAGACGGGAAAGACCAGTTATACTACCAGGTATACTTACTCCTGATGAGGGGAACTTCGTTCATGAAACATGTAGTGGTTGTATATAATAATGTGATGTAAACAAAGTTAATTGTGTTTTAATGAAATGAAGTATAATAAGATCACATTATTTTATCTTTTTCCATTATATATCAATGCATATGTACGCAATTAAATATAAAAATTATCATTAAATATAAAAAACATTATATTTATTGGACAATTTGTATAGCGCCGCTTTTGTGAGATATCACCTCAGGGGCGCCATATTGTAATAATCTATTTACAATATATACTCACCCTCTCTCTGTGAATGACCTAATATCTACCTATTAAATGTAACTGTTGTCAGTATAACTTAAACTGGGCGTAGCCCAACCAAGTGCTGCCCGCAGGGCCTAGCAGCAAAAACCCGCGGAGTGGGTTTTTGACTGCTTGTAAAATAATTATTCTCCTAAGAACCAGTGGCGGTCCGTGATTTTTTGTAGAAGGGATGCTGGACATCAAATGTTTATACTAGTAATAACTACGTACTTGATAATATCAAATATGCACACCTAGACGCTAGCCCACGAACAAGATACAAAGAAATCCAGAAATCCATTAAGTTCCATAACTCAATATTTCCAGGAACCAGAATAATATTTTTTTCCGCAAATGGCCGATTCAATTATCAATTTCAATTCAATTTCAGTGCCGGCAACCCGGGCGTTTATTTATTATTAGTTATGTACATACATGATTTTTCTCCTTACCCTCCTCACTAGACAAAGTCTGTTCTGAGGCTGGTAACTAACAATTTCTAATTACATAAAAACAAATAAGTGGTAAAAAAAAAGGAAATATATATATTATAGTAAAAATAATAATAATAAAATAAGAGGAAAATCAGAATTTAAAAACAGAGTAGAAAAAAGAAAATATATAATTTTAGATATTAAGAATATTACTTATCTCTCTTCTTTCTTTGACATTCAACCAGTTTAAAAATCTTTTGAATACCCAATTCAAATTATTAGATGCGACGTAGGTCTTTGTTTGGGCTACAAACTTATTGAATATATGTGGTGCCAAGTAAGATTCATGTTTTTTTGCAAAATTTGATTTGATATATGGTACTTGTAATTGATTGTGTGTATTTGCTCTTGTGTTTTGCGAGTGAGTTATGAAGTGTGGTGATATTTTTATGCAGTTTTTGTAGATGATCTTCTTTATGAATAGTTTATTTATGTCTAATAGGTTATTGTTGATCATTATACAACCACACAATTCACTATTATCATTTAGAACACGTTGGCGAAGTATCCAAGCTCAAATCAAACTGTCAAAGCAGCGCGCACATACAACCAATGGATTAGTAATAGAGTATACGATTCTGTGCATTATATGAGCATTAAATACGGTTTTTGCACGTTGGATGCTGTCATTAATATCGTATAAGGTTGACGAAGATATTGGTGTGCGGGTCTCAATGCGCATGCGCGAAAAGAACGTACGTTCTAGCCATAGACATATGAATATTAGTAGACCTGCCCTAAGTGATTAAAAGCGTATTATCCCCACTCCCCATACCGGTTCCATTGGAGCCGGCTGTGCTCGCGTATGGCCTCAAGTGAAATTTGAAAACGTGACGTCATCATTCTTGTGCGTACTATGGTCGAGGCATCATCGGTTCATTTTACGAAATAACACGGCAAAATGTTGACTTGTACTATGAAAACTTGTAAAAATAGATGTGAAAAAGAGAATAAACCCAATTGTCGTATTACATTTCATATATAAGCATTATTTTACTTTATTTTAAGCGCTTGTTATATGATAGCGAAATTTCGCAAACTGTCAAAATGTCTTCATTTTTTTGTCACTAGAGGGCGGTAGTTGTACATTAATTAACATGTTAAAATATAACATCACATGTGCGTTTGTCGCAAAGCAATGATCGTATAATATGAATGTGAAATATTAAGTAAAACAAACAACTTAGTAAAAAGGTATGACTTATTTGCATAACCTACTATTTTGGTAAAGCATTTAATTTGACATTTTTTATAAATGTTTCATCATTCACTTGCTGTTGTCATTAGTGTTGAGGAACATTTCCGATACATATAGTTTGTTTTACACGGTGTTCGGAAACTCGTGGTATAAACGGTAAAACCCTTTATAGGTCATAAGCTAAAAACGGATAGTTTTGAGACCTGCAACATTAAGGTTTATATTTCTTTATGTTTCCAAGTTATAAGCCCTTGGGTTGTAATCATTCTGAGGTAACGCACAGAGGTGTAATCGAACCAACCGCCCGAAGTTCGCACATGTTGAGTAAATTTACGAAAATCGCGTCCTGGTCAGTTTCTCTATAACATTATCAAAGCAGTTATTCCCCTGTAACGCAAATAAATAAAAGTACATTTTCCTTACCAACCTGTCGTTTTGTAATGAAAACAATAATTTTATATCATTTTTTTTAAATGGACACCGGTCAGAAAAAAACCCGCTGGAAAATCGAAAATTTCAAAAAAGCTAAGAAAAAAAAAGTTTTTTTCTGTTCATCAAAATGAATATAGAATACATAAATAAAACCATTAAGGGCGTATCGTTTAAAAAAAGTTGTCCTATAAAGGGATAACTTGTGAATAACCTTTCATTTATTGACAATTTTGGGTTATGACTTTTTTTATTTGAGCTTTCGTTTTCGAGAAAATCGAAGGTGGATTTATTTGGTGAATTTCTTAATTTTATATTTGATAGAATATCTATACATATTAATAACATCATTAATAAATTGACCTCGAGAAATAAAAGAAATTTTATTTTTTTATTTATATATTTGTTAAATTATTCTGTGTTATTTAGTACAACTAAACAATAATCTTTTTTCATTTATTCGTTACTTGAAGCATACCTTGTTTGGAGTATTTTTTCCGGCTGCCATGGATAAATCATAATATTGATCTACAAAGAGAAAAATAATATTGGTAATTTTTGGTTCAATTACCAAACGTGCCCTATGATAAAACGTTCACTCTCCCACTTGGTCAGAGCGCGTAAAGACAATGAATTCTCTCACACACACTTGCATAAAGATGCCGCCAGTAAACAACATGACGTTAGTGCTAACCGTTAGGAAAAGGAACGCATATTAAATGTTGAGTTTTAAAATATGACACTTGAAAAAATACAATACGTCAAATTTACATGAAAAAAGAGAATTTGTGAGTAATTACTGTTTTTGTAGCTTCATTAGATTATTGCAATGCTTCAAGTGAGTCGGTATTCTACTTTTAGACCCATTAATGAAACATTTTGATGGCATTTTCGAAATATATACGCCGTGAAACAGGGAGCGATAGCTTCAGTACCGTTCACGGGGGCTTCTCACCCGTAATAAGTAAAATACTGTGAAATGTCTTGAAAATTTGGTGCAAGATGAAGTATTTATTTAATTGTTAATATCCACAGATATCATAACGATAATAAGAGGCCGTACTTCTACAGATGTGTGTATTATATACATATTTTAAATTAAAAATATTGTGTAAAAGCGTTTTTAATGCGATAATCATGGATCGAAGTTTTAAAAGTGGGTTGTATGGTGTATCAATGTTTTTATTTTTTATAGTCGAATGCCTACAACAACTACAAAAAAAAATAGGCAGACTGAAAAATAATAGTCCATTAATTGGTATAAAAAAATATGAAGTCTGAGAATGACATACGAAAGGTAGTATTAAGCCGTTTTAGGGAGCTGTTTTCCAGCAAATCACCATTATGCCCTATAACCCACTCTTAAGCATATTCACATCGTATAATATGAATCAGTTGTTACTATCACATCGAGAAACGTCTGGACGCGAAACACAAAGCTGGTTGGTTGCTGGGAAGTAAATTATGAACACTTATAAAAGTGTCTTAACTAAATACTTAAACGAAATATTCGACTCTGAAAATTGAACCGAATTTTTTTGCCGAATTTGGACTTCGCAAATTTGTTCATAACGCGGCGAGTAATTTGCGCTCCCATGTAAAAATGTCTATTCATTCAAAAGCAGATTTTACTTTTCAGAAGTAAATGGTGATATTATAATGCGAGATGCCTATTTACTGTCAGATTGATTTATTGACGAATCACAGTCAGCTTCACTCCCTTCGTTCTTCAACAGTTGATTTTACCCCTCGCCATTATCTTCTCGTCTATTAATTCCTATGTCTGTGGTTCTAGCATTCTTGGATACGATTTACAGATCGCTTCAACACCACAGTGTGTTTTACAAGTTTCTCATTATTTGAGAATGTATGTGTATTTAGACTCGCCCGCGCTGTTTGTATCGCGTCGTTCGTTGTGCGTGCACTAAAACGGAACGATAATATATGCACAATGTTTTATAATAATGATGTTTGTATGTTTTTTTACATCGCTGTTTTTGTAAAAAAAAATCACATTAAGGTCGCTGTAGAAATATTAAATTATTTAAATTTTAGTATTGCTGTATACGACTAGAAATCCAAATCTTTTTACTATAAAATGTAAGGGATGTGGAGCATCCATAGCGTGTATGGACGGACCGCGCCTGCTAAGAACCTCCTGTGCGGAGGTAATGTAGAAAAGAAAACCTCAGTTAGACTGACATTTTTTTTTTTCAAAAATGACCTTTGAATGCTTAACAATTTCTTTCGCAATTTTCCATAACCAAAATATCTTTTAAAACCATCTGCGTTATATTTCCGTTGATACTTGTATGACAAAGTTCTAGGATTCAATTTGAAAGGTTCTAATTATTTTTACAAGGCTCTAACATTGATCCGACATTGATTGTTTTTACGTTTAGTTCAGTGTAGTTCATCAATTTAGTTGAATAGGGTTCTAACCAAAGATATTAGAAGAACGAGATATGCTATGTTGGCCGCCGGACCGTAGCCGGAGTACTACCTAATTAGGGTACTTTGAACGGTATCGGGACGTGTACGCACAGAAATCTGTTCTATGTATTAGTGCGGATACCTTAGCGCAAGCGAAGGTGTGCAGTAGTATTGGTGAACAAAACCGGCGACACTCGGCAAAACAATTCCACTCAGTACGAACTGCGCATAGCACATCTCGTTCTTCTAATATCTTTGGTTCTAACTGAAGATTGAATCTTCCTCCTCAGGAACACGAGTCAACCGCGCTAACAACCGAGTCAAAACCCTATTGGGTAAGACCGACATGTGTTTCGTATATTAACTGCTGTAATTTCATAAAATTTCAGAGAAATCCGGTATTATGTCTACGTGCGTATTCTTAATTGACCAGGGCGATAAGAATCTATCACGCTGGAACGTGCCACAAATATATTATTTTTAATTTATTAATTTTGAAATAACACAAATAAAATTTACTAGCACACTAATTTATTTATTTATTTTGTAAGAAACAAACAGCTTTTATAAAATATACAATGATAGATATAAATATACAAATTAACTGAAGTCAAGCCAAAGAAGTTTCTTATGTTAAAGTTCATTAGAAATGAAGTTTTACTATCTTAAAATTAATTTGGTGTTAAAGGAAGGGGAGAGGAAGAGGAAAATAGGAAGAGGATAGGAGATGCTGCCGATACATTCCATACTCTCATATTAATAATCGATCGTACGCATTACTTCATATCGATATTTCTTTAGGTTATTACCAAAAATGTCAATGTTGTAGTATATTGTGCACATATACGAGGAATTGGGGAATTTTTTCGAATGTTTGTTCTACACAAGGGTAGATAAAATAAATCAGATTGTCGGGTTGATCTAGACGGAATATGAAGATTTATTAAATTGGTAAGTTCTGGTGAGTCCAGACATAATAATATAAAATAATTGTTTTACTATCAAAAATATTAGTACCTACATGTATTCCATTTTCGCTTCCCTTAATAAAAATCAATTTCAATGCTTCACATCTGCCAGACGCCCCGTGATAGATATTTTTACATTTCCATTTTAATTTGATTTATTGTTTTCTTGAATGAAAAAGTATGAATGAAGTAGAACCTTGAAAGTGGAAATTAACCTACTTTCCGAAATCCGATGTTGCTGAAACTTGGCAGATAGAATCGTTGTCGATGACAATGCAATCTATGACGCATTTCTCTGAATTTTAATTACATTATTTATTTATTTATTTAACAGTTAAGATTTAATCAGTTTGTACATAAGTATTATACAGTAAAATAAAATAAATTATGGATTTACTCCTTGTGACTTTACCTCTACTGAGACAGCATAATATGGAATAAGTAAATTAAATTTGTGAGAAAGGAATATGAAACAAAAAAATTATACAAAACAAAAGATTATATAAAACGAAAAAATTACAAAACAATACATTTATAGCCATAGAGAGAAGTTGTAGATATAAATCAAATCATAATAGAGACATAAACATTATTCACAAACCATCAGAGAAATATTCTTTTATGTACCTCTTGTATTTGGTAAGTTCGCAACTGAAAATATCAACCTTGGATAATACGATATTGTAATTATTGCATAGTCTCTTCAGGCAAGAATTATACATTATTATAGAAGTATACACATACAAAATTACTGCAGTTTTTATTTTTTTATTTTTTTCACACTTTACAAATATAAGGCAAAAAAAATCCCGAAAACTACTTTTTAGCAGTTTGTCTAACGGGTTTTTTACATTAAAAATCTTATTATAGTGAGTTTACAGTTACATTTTTACAATTATATAAAACAAAAAATTAAAAAATTTAAAATGTTAAAAGTCTTTAGAATAATATATCATTGTAAGCTAATACAAATTAATTCTTTCAGTGCGCCAAGTCTTCAGTAAGTTCACCAATTGTTTGTTTTGGGCACAGTTTTTTAATTTCAGCAGGTAACATATTAAAACAACTGGGAATCATATAGTTTAACGATCTTTGTCCTTATTTATTTTTATGCTTAGGTACAATAAGTCCTTCATTAAAGTTAAAACGAATATTATGATTGTGTTCTAGCCTGTTTGTATAAAAGGGGTTATTTATGTGCTGAAATATAATTTTGTACCACAGAATTGCTATTACTGAAAGAATTTTGAGACTCTGATTGAAGTATAATTAATATAATATGAATTAATCTTGATACCCCCAATTAGGATTTGGCTAGGTGAAAGCGCGGTCCACCAATTTTAGTCAGTCTTGGGGAGAAAGGTTCAATCCTCAGTCAAAAAAAGTATTAATTCTATCTTTTATTTAGTTTTATTTTTATTTCTCATATGGTTTCTACTACAGGGTTTTCCAATAATAGGTGTTATTTTAATATTCAATCGTAAAAGATCAATGGTTTCGTTGCTTATGTGGCACGTAGCGCCGTCTTGTTGAAAGTAAACGTTGTCCAGATCAATACCATCCAATTCCGGCCATTAAAAATCATTAATCATCTCTCGATAGTGCAATCCATTCACCGTAACTGTTGCTCCAGCCTCATTTTCGAAAAAGTAAGGTCCAATGACTCCGCCGGATCATAAACTGCACCAAACAGTCACACGTTGAGGATAGAGAGGCTTTTCAATAATAACTCTTGGGTTTTCCGAGCCCCAGATGCGACAATTTTGCTTGTTGACGAAGCCACCGAGGTGGAAATGGGCCTCATCACTCAAGATGATTTGCATTTGATTGACTCAAGTGAATTTTAATAATTTCAATGCGTTGTTGAAGCATGTATCGTTCCATTTTTATCAATGGCGTAGTTACTACTTATCAAATGTCAAAAAATGACAGCTTCAAAAGTAACATCTACTGAAATAGCGAGATATTCAAAATAACACCTCTCATTGGAAAACCCTGTATAATATGCATTTTTTTAAATTTTTGTTTTACCATAACAATTTCATTTTCCGTTATGTTTTATCATTGTTATAATTATATAAATTACGTACGACTACCATAATACGGGCATGAGGGTTATATGATGGTAGTTGAGAAAATCACCAAAATTGTAGTTATTTAATATTTAAATTGTAAAAAAATATTTTTTAAGCAATGTTTATAAAAATAGATAACTTTTGTTTTTTACTTGTGGATTTTTTTTAACAGTAATATTGCGGTATACATTAGTGAATGATGGAATAATTCGATGACGCCTGAGAAAACTTGTACCTACAATCTAAATTATGTGTGGGATAGATGTGGATTGAGCCAAAATTAAGTTGGTTTGAAAATGCGCAAAACCATTTCTGTGCCAAAATGTCAGGAGATGTCGACAGACTCGTCGGCGACTGTGCCCATTCAGCGCTAGCAAAAAACACCCGTCCCAGTCAGAAATCACTAGTTTTCCATAGAAAAAAAAACAGTCTCAGACTGTCTAGGATTCTAGCATTCTATGGAGATTTTTTTATGTAATTTTTAAACTAAAGTGAAGTCTTGCGAAAAATAAAAAAATTACAACAGAGAACGCGCTCGTTGTATAAATCTAAGAAATATTCATCATTGTTGTCAACCCCTCAATAGTTCAACCCGTCAACTGATCGTAACAAGTCAGTGAGACTGGGGAATAATCTGGTTACCAAACATGGCTAAGGCAATTTTTTTTACCTTTATTTTTCCCAATTTGTACATGAAGTACATGCAAGATTATAAAAATCATTAAGAATAATTGGAACCCACTAAGGCGCAGCCTGTGCGTGGGTTATATAGTTAAATACATTATATTATTGTACCTAGAAAGAAACAAACTGTGGGCATATAAAACAAAAACAAGATTACAATTTATCTAAGCGGCTTGTATTAAAAGTGTTAGCACAATAGTGTATAGTGAAGTTATAAGTGTTTAGTGTAATATAAGCTGAATTGTTTATGAGAAACATAAAGTGATACAAATTAAATTTTTAAAAATTTAACTGCTGTATTGAAAAGCCATAATTTTATCTATTTTAAATATTGAGGAATTTTAGTAATCATTTGAATATTTTTCGGTAAAAGATTGAATGTTCGAGGTCCAATGAAACAGCAGCATGTTTGCATTTGTTTTGTGTTCGTTTGGGGAGTATAAAATACATTATTATTTCTAATGTTGATTCTGTTTTCATTTACTGTTGTTTTTAAAGATATATTTCATAGTTTGCAAAATAAATAGTTTACGGAGACAGAATAGTTTGGATTCTTTGTATAACTCATCTGTTGAAAATGTTATTTTCCGATTATACATAACTTTGATAATATGATAATTTCAAGGGGTGTTTCAATAAAGAATGGCGGGCTCTTGCTAGAGCCTTGGTGGATTCCTTAGTCGAGGGGTAAGGCTCTAGACTAGAAATCCGGAAGTCATGGGTTCAAGTCACAGCGTGCGCAAGTAAATTGTCATTTTTTCATTTCATTTCATTTCCCTCCCCACCGTCGTCACCCTCACAACATACCCTAATTGGGGTGTCATAGTCTCACTGGCTCCAGATGGTTAGGAGTAGTTGGGACTCTTGTGCGATATTCACATACGATACAAGAGTTGATATCACTCTAGTTCTGCATCCTCTACAGTTATTTCACGACAGAAGCTATAAACTAAGTCAGAGATAGCCTTAATAATATCTGGAGCGCCGAGGTGAAAAAACTAAATGTTGTTCTTGGCATGTACGGTGGCGCATTGCGAATAGGTCATAAAGGATTTTATACACGGCGTCTGGAAACTACTAGTATAAGCGGAAAACTGATGAATAGAAAATTCAATCTGAGCATTTATTTGTTTTTATCATATTTTTTACAACTAACTACTATTATTATTCGAATGGAGAATGGAAATGATTCCGTTCCTTCTCAGCTTTTTAAAAATATCAATTAAGATTTTGGGCCTTACTAATAAACGTATTTCAAACCCTACACAACTGATAGCGGTTGTTTTTCAACTGCACAAAATCTTGAATAGGCCCATTAGCAAGGAAGTAAAAATATAAACATTCAGTCAAGCGACAGAAGTTTCTTATGCTAAAGTTGATTGGAAATGAAGTTTTAATTTCTTAAAATTAATTTTGGGTTAAAGGAAGGGGAGAGGAATAGGAAAATAGGAAGAGGATAGGAGATGCTCCCGATACATTCCATACTCTCATATTAATAATCGATCGTACGCATTACTTCATATCGATATTTCTTTGGGTTATTACTAAAAATGTCAATGCTGTAAAATTTTGTATAATATTGTGCACATACACGAGGAATTGGGGAATTTTTTATAAAGAGAAGATGTTATTTAGCATTAGCATTTATAAAGAGAAGAGGTTATTTAGCATTAGAATTTATAGAGAGAAGAGGTTATTTAGCATTAGAATTTAAAGAGAGAAGAGGTTATTTAGCATTAGCATTTATAAAGAGAAGAGGTTATTAAGCATTAGCATTTATAAAGATAAGAGGTTATTTAGCATTAGAATTTATAGAGAGAAGAGGTTATTTAGCATTAGAATTTAAAGAGAGAAGAGGTTATTTAGCATTAGCATTTATAAAGAGAAGAGGTTATTAAGCATTAGCATTTATAAAGAGAAGAGGTTATTGCATTAGCATTTATAAAGAGAAGACGTTATGTAGCATTAGCATTTATTATTTATTAATTTATTAGCATTAGTGGCTGAGTTGGCATTGCGTTTCGATGTCACGGGTGCTTCGTGTGTGCAATTCCTCGGCTGGCTGGTTCAAGTCCTCCATCACAACACAGGCAACATTTTCCGCTTACTGTGCTGGTAGTAGGAGATTTTCAAATATTGTAGGGTTATTCGTAATAATTAGATTAGAGCAAGATAAATAATCCTGCTGGAAAGAGATGAATGCAATTAATACGTTATAACCATCGATGTATTATTTAAATGATACGTATGAAGTTTAAAAAATGAGATCAAAACGAAGCATTAGCATTTTAGTAAAAAATTTCAAATAATTGAGAGAAATTACTTCAGATTACATATTTTTTGATCCTTCCTCTCTAAACAAATACCCTTTCTTCTATCAAGCATTATCTAAAATCACCTCCCCTACGTTTGAACATATCTCATCTCTTCTAAGTCAGAACTCGATTCCAATCTTCTATTTATTTTATTTATTTATTATTTATTTTATTTATTAATCTTAAGTTAGCTCACATCTTCGTGTGTGCTAATAGTTTTATAAACATATAAACATGTACATTGTTTGGTAAACATAATCTTTCTTTAAATATTTCAATAAAGTCACAAAAAAGAAACATTAATAATTGAGATAGACATATTTTCTTAATTCATTTTTGAACTTATTAATATTTTCTATCACAGCAATTTCCTTCGGGATTTTGTTATAGAGTTGAACGGCCTGGTACATCAGAGATTTTTGGGTGCTTGTTTTTTTTCTTGTTGGCAATCTAATTTGCTTAGAATTTCTCGTCCCGTGTCCGTGTATCTATCTATATTACAAAATTATTATTATTTTTCCCATTTAAATACAAATTTATATATATAAACTACCTTACGTGTGCCCGGCGTGCTCGAGATTGTTAAATTTTGAGGTTGTTAATTCTCAGAAAACATTGACTTTTCTCTACTTTTCATAAATATAATACGCATGTTTTGTATGTGTGAACCTTCCGGAAGAAATTCTCTAAATGAAAATGATAATCCTATCAAAATCCGTTGCGTAGTTTAGAAGAACTAAGCGCATAAACGAACACATTCCCTCACTCCATAATTTAAAATGATGTCATAGAACACCTTAAAGGTTAAAACCCAGAAACATATTAAAAAAAAAACTAACTGATATGTAAAAATCACATCATTTGCGACAGGGGTAGACAGAGACGACAAACACTCAATCTTGGCACACACTCCTTGCATTATTCACACTCATACATCGTCCCATTCATACCCTTCTATTAAACTAACTCATGGTATTTATTTATTTATTTTATATATATACATATATATATATATATATATAAATTACAAACAATACAAAACAAAATGAACCTTTGTCTGTCCAACTGGGAAAGATTCCCGTTTCAGGATAGCCAAATTGTGTATTTAGTACATAATATTCTTACAATGGAATGGCGATGCTGTCAAAACAAATTTTGAGAACATTGTTGATTACATTCGAAGTGACAGGATGGTTTCTTTATCCTTGAAAGAATCGCAAAGATGTAATTTATTACCAGGGTCAATTTGGATAACATAGTAATTGCATTCAGAACAGATGAATGGTTTCTTTCGGGACATCACAAGTCTGAGATTCTTTCCAGGGCATTTTGGAGAAATACTATAGTATTTATACTATAGTATTTCATACTCAAGTATTTAGTTCACTTGACGTCCGTGACTCCTTCTACCATTCAAATTGCATTTATTTCTCCGTTAGTTCGCTCTGCATTTCAAAACCATCGAAGCTTGCACTATGCTTAGATCAATATTGCATTATTTTCTTCACGATCATATTTACTTTTACCACACCCACTCCTCAGGGATCTCATTTCTACATCATTTAGTATAATAACATCCTTCTTTTGTCAGTTTCATGCCTTACTGCCGGCACTCCATTTGACAAATAAAAATCTATTTTTAATTAATAATACATATATACATTTTTTTCTTTGATCGAAGATCGAACATTGTTCAACTGCGCCAAATCGAAATAATTTCCTTCAGGGCCAATGTCATCTCTGGCGATACAGTGTGGAGGGTATTTTTGATGAGAGGAAGGAGTGAACATGGGAAACTCTTGAAGAGACCCGTGTTATAGGAGGGAGTAAACACATAGGCCGGCAAATCGTTCCACAGCCGAGCTGTTGAATTCAATATGACATATTTTGGGCGCGTGTTTCCGGAGATCATAGTAGAGAGTATTTAAAAAGTATGCAGAATTGTAAATTTTAAACTTTTAAACGCAAAGAAAAAAGTTTGGTTTTCTTTCTCATTCTAAATCTGTTTATATATATGAAGACAATAGAAAAAGTGCAAGTTGTATGATAGAGTTTCATTTTGTAACTGTGCGGACGTGGTTGGGCAGCGTGTTTGAATTATAATATTATTTTATGTATATCATTATACATATTATTTTAGGTTATCGGTGCGTGCATACGTGCTGTGAAATATTCCTGCGTACTACGTAAAGTTATTCAAGTTCAATTAATTTTTCATATTCAAAATTGGATAAAATCATTACAGTTTTTAGGATTTGTAATTTAAGGAAGTTCCTTATGGATCTGAAGAAATGTATTGTTTTCCTAATTTTATTTGCAATGATCTGAGTATGTATATTCCATTTAAGGTATGGGTCAATGGTGAGGCCGAGGTACTTCATCTATAGAGTGCGCTCTATACAGGGGCACTCATTGCATACATTGGAATTCGTACAGTTATGTATTTTTATGGAATAATCATCATTAGGTTGGCCTGTAGTATTGATGCTTGAAGTGATATATTTTGTTTTTTTCGTGTTAAGGGTAAGCATGTTTATATCCAACCATTTTTTAACTAAGTTAATATTTTTTTCAGCTTATTTAAATACAGCTTACCAATTGTTGCCTTCAAACAGTAAGGCAGTATCGTCAGCAAAGCTAACAATGCTTCCCTCAATTTCAAGGTTGCAAAAGTTGTTTATATACAGTAAGAACAGAGTTGGTCCCAATACGCTTCCTTGTGGAATTCCATAGTCAGTCGAACGCTGGTTACTGAGGGTATTCTGTATTTTAACCTGTTGTTTGCGTCCATTTAGGTAGGTTTTAAAGAAGTTTAGCTCTTTTTTAGTATCAAAAGCCTTAGAGAGGTCTAAAAAGATTGAGATACATTTATTTCCTTTATCAAGGCTTTTTACAATGAAGTCTGTCACACTGGCAATGGCATCTGAGGTACTTTTGTTTTTTGAAAACCATATTGATTTTTTGAAAGTATTTTATGGCTCTCGATGAATTTTAAAATTTTTATTTTTATTTTTATTTTTTTTATTTTACTTATTTTTTTTATTGCACAACAGATAGATTATCCAATTACTGTACAATTCTCAATTTGACAATCTTAACACCTATGAAGATAATTACTATACAAAAAAAACATTAATGAGGTTTTCAAAAACTTTAGACAAGCTATTCAGTAAAGTAATTGGTCTATAGTTATTGATATCTGACTTGTTTCCAGATTTGTAGATGGGAATTACGATACTTTGTTTTAGGTTAGAGGGGAAGTAGCCCTGTGTAATGCTTAGGTTTATAAGGTATTCTAGAGGCAATGTAATCTCCGAAGACAGCGTTTTAAGGATTTTGGTTGGAATTTCATCTGGTCCAGCAGAAGAAATGTTTTTTAGAGAATTAATTGTTTTGAGAATTTCTTCCTGTGACACAGTTTGGAATAGAAATTTAGTATTTATGTTATTTGCTTGAACCGCTGTATCGGTAGATTGAGTGATTCCACTCTGGGCAATTTGAGAAGCAAGATTTGGACCGATATTAATAAAAAAAATGTTTGCATGATCAGCAACGAGCTTAGGATTTTTTGTGGTTTCAACAATATGTCCATCAATAGAAAGTTTATTTATGCTCTGTTTCTCTTTTGTAGTTTGCGAGTTTGAGGCTTCTCTAAGTATTTCCCATTTTTTTTATTATACTTCAATACAGTCAATTAAATTCAAAACATCAACATTGTCGACGATTTATAACTTCGACGTTAATCTAAAATGATACATAGAACTAAAAATCAAAATGCATAATTTTCCGCCGCCCGAAATGAAAAAAGTTTTCTTTTATAGTAATTAAGGCGAATATAAAGTTTTTTCTAAAAATTATTCGTAATAAGCGCGTCAGGCCCTATCCAAAATTTACCAAAAGCTTACTAATTAAATTTTTCATGGTATAATCCACTTATTACGTAATCAATAATATTTTATTTGCTAGGATTTAACGAACTCATATTGTATTTCACTAACTAACCTGTCAACGTTTTTTGGCGTCATGAAAAACGACGCAATTATGACATACGTGAATTGCACACACAGAATCTACCTTTTGGAACATTTTTGCATTTTTTTTATCAACATTGATCAAAATAAATTTAGAAAGCGCAAAACGCCGCCACCAAATACTAAATAAATTCAATTTGCCGCCATTGAAAGGAATGTCAAAGTCAATATGTCACAATGGTCACAATAGAACCTCTAATGGCCAGAGTTGTTGATATTGCCACATGATTGCCACTATTTCACTCAATTTCACTGGAGTTCGCGGGGCCTAGTATCTTCTGTCATTTTGGTTTTTCAAACACGAGAAGGGAGAGGATTAGTTTGACACGTAATAAATAGACTTCTAGAGAATGCATAACGCCCATAAAAATATCATATTTATGTATATTATTGCAATAGACTCAAATAGAAAAATGCGAAAGTTTATTTGATGGTAAATTTTAAACCATATTTGTGTGGATCGCTCGTATAACAGCATAAAAAATAAGCAATTTTCGAAGAAAAAAATCATTGGGCTTGTACCTACGTAGCTCGAAATCCAGTATTGCCAACGGATCTTGGCCTAATGTCGCCGTTTTTCAAACATTTAGTAGCCTAATGTAGCCGAATTTCAGTTACAGTAATTCTGCCCACATATTCCCCACAAATATTCTACGTGAGCTTGATTCCCCCTTTTATTATTCGAAATCCATGGGGGGGGGGTTGTTAGAGAATTTCTGTAAAAACATAATTCCCTACAAAAATGTTTCAAAATAAGTACTCCCCACAAAATATTTGAAATCCATGGGGGGGGTTGTTACAGAACTTCGCTGAAAAAAAATTTCGCACAGCCAAAAACATTGTATGATTCCCCACAACAAATTTTGAAATCCATGGGGGGGGGTGGCTACGGAATTCCATTTCGAAAAATTCCTCACATTTTTCCAAAATTTGAGGTAGCCTAATCGGCGACCAGTCGCCTTTTAAATCGCCGATTCTCGTTCTGAGTAGCCTAAATGGCGATAAATCGCCTTCGTTGGCAACACTGTCGAAGTCCCGAGAATAGAGATGGTTGTTACCTGAGATAGGTTGTCACCGCGGTTCCTGTTAAACCGGTTCTTCACCCATTTACTTTTGGAACTGGTTCTACAATTTTAAACTAGGGGCCTGCAAAGGTTCCGTATAACCGGAATAGGAATATCGAACATCTCTACCCGAAATAAAAGATCTCTAGTTGAATATCGGGCATTGTTTATATGTAAATCGCGCCTGATAATATGGTTATCATAAGATAATCTATAAAGATTTGAATATAAAGCGTGGTATGTTCACTTTTACGCTGCTTAGTTCATATTTCTCACCATGATAGTGAGGGAGACAACGAATTCTATGAAACCATATGAGATGAACCCAAATTGACTCTACGGGTAATGGCTGTTTGTTTACAAAACCGAACAAATAAGCCTGAGGAGCTAATGTCAACATTCAAATTAATTTTTATGTATCTCAAAAAATGACGAAATTCTCAAATTGAAAATTTAAATGAAGAAACTTAATTCATTCATCTAAGACGCGATCAATCGATTCCGTTCCAGCTTGGGGAAACAAAGGTTGTTACGACTAAAAAACCTATGCACTATTTAACTCCCTTTTCAATGCCAAAAAGTGCACGCAGACTGCCAATTGAATGTGTAAGATAATATTTCAATTATGTGGTGGTAGTAGGAGATTTTAAAATATTGTCAGGTTATTCGTTACCCGGGAATGTTTGTCTTTCTTTAAAAAAATACCCCCATACACCCAAGCCTCGCTTTATTATGGTGGTACATCTTATGTATAAAATTATGTGAAGTAATTACTATGTAATATAAGTATATCTTTTGTAAATTATGTAATATTATCTTTCTGAATAAAGATCTTTAATAAAATCGGCTTTGTCAATTTATTTGTATTTTTAATTTATATGTAGCCGTCTGACGTTTAGGCATGTCAAGACAGATGTGACAGTGTTGCCATTGTATAACGATTTAATAATATATTTCGTATCAATATCGGTTCGGGTATCGTCGGCGCAACCGTGCTTGAGATATTAATATAAAATCGTCGAAAGTTAAGTCTATCGAATAGATCCGTATTGTTAAGTTATCACTTTGATCATGCTAAACCATCGGGGCTCTCATGGCTTCATGTTAATTGTTCACGTTGGTTGAACTGTGTGTTGTGTGTTTGCAGGTTGGCCGCGGCGCAGGAGGCGGCGCAGGCAGGGGCGGCGCCTCGGGCGGCAGGTGACGCGATGGGCGGCCCGCACGCGCCCGCCGCCCCCGGGGGGCCCAGCTCGCTCTTCCTGCTGTCAGACGAGAACCCCATCCGAAGGTAATCAGACAAACAACTAACTGCTAATGCCAACAATGATCTATTTACCTGATCTGGCTTATGTACTAAAAATCACTCATCCCTGACGAGTTTTGTCCTATGTTAAACTCCAATATTGCTCCCTTGAGGTAATTTTCTCTCGAAAAGGGTGCTACAGATATATCCAAACATTATTATTATTTGTAGAATCTAGTCCAAACTACATTGCACTCTGTTGAGCTCGATCGCTTCATTGGCGAACATTGGAAATTCTTTCATCCAGATGATCCATGGCAATTGTCGTCAACCCAGCGAATTCTATATATCAGCATATTAGCCCTGCAGATATTAGTTTATAATCATTAAAGACAATATTAGCGACTATCAAACGAAAAATTGTAACAGAAAAATCTGAAATTGCATCCAGCCAAATGAAAATATTGTTCATAGTTCTTAATCGAAGTGTGATAGACTTTAATATGACCAAAGATGATAGCGTCGGACTAGCTCAGTGGTAGAGCAAAGCCCTGGTAAAGCTGAGATTCTAGGTGCATTCCTAGATAAGACCGAATCTTTTTTCTGTTTCAAATTTTCGTTTGAGAGTCGCTAATATTGTCTTCAGTAAGTAATTAAATATTACAATTTGTGGTTTTACTCATTAAGTTATTCGAAAAAAAGAAAATATTAGTTTATTGACCTCCTCATATCATTATGTACCTTTTCCTTTGGTCCAGACTGCAATCTTTTTTGATTTGATGTGTTGGTGTTACAGTGAGCTGTGTGTGTTTGCAGGTATACGCGGTTCATAATAGAGTGGCCGCCGTTCGAGTACGCCGTGCTGTTGACCATCATCGCCAACTGCGTGGTGCTCGCGTTAGAGGAGCATCTGCCGCACGGCGACAAGACCATCCTGGCACAGAAGCTGGTCAGTACCTACCAACTAAATACTTCACGCTGATGATATTTATACATAAAATAATAAACAACCTATTTCAAAAATACTTTTCAAACAAAATTATATACAACTAGCTGACGTGTACCCGGCGTTTCAGGGGGTTATACTTAGGAAATAGACATATACAATTGCTGACTTTTCTGTAGGCCTTTTTAAGATATACAATTCTTTATTTAATTATTTTGATGTAAGTATCTCATAAGGTTTAGACAGCTTTAGCTTTAAAATATTTTTTTACAACATTAATATAAAACATCGAATTTTCTCTTCTTTCTATTAATATAACCTGCATGTATCATACATGCAAACCTTACGGAAAAAAATGATCTAAATGTTGATGAAAACCCTATTAAAATCCGTTGCGTAGTTTAGAATAACTAAGCCCACAGACAGACGCGGATAGCGACTTGATCGGGAGACGAGGATATTCACAGACATAATACAAGAACATGCAACGAAATTAGGCTACCAAAAAGGACAAAACTAATACACAAAATTCTTTACTATATAAAAGAATTCAATATTATAATACGCTGCCAAAAACCATAAAGTTTGCACCGATTTATAGATTCAAGCTAGATTGTAGGAGCCATATTAATCAAAAAAAAATGTAGCAACTAATAAAAATGTGAAAATGTTTGTAAGTCCATAACAAAAATTAGAAATTTGTTACAAATGGCTAAAATAAATAAACACCTCCGTGCTGATTGAGTCCTTGGCTTGTCTATGTCATCCATGGAGGGTCGGCCCTAGATAACCTTAACAGCTCTGCGTTAGGTATTATCAGCGCCTTGTCTTTTGGGTATCTTGGCACTTTGATAAGTCGGCGCCTGGAGCGGACTGCCTTGCAAAACTGCTTGCAAATGCTCCTGCACAGGACCGACCTTGTGTTCATGCTTGGCAGGGGCGTATAAAAAGGGGAGGGGGATTTAGGGGGGTTTGAGCTCCCCTCCCATCGGCCTCAGTATTTCACTGGAAAAAATAGAACCTACTCATAAAATACATTCCTGGAAAATACAATAATATTATTTTTATCTAACTTTTTTTAGCAATGTGAAGTAAATAATGAGTTGCAGTTGTAATGATTTGAGCTAAATTAATTATTTACAATTTCCGATAATTATTAAAACATGTTCCTACAGTAATTTTGTAGAAATGAAGTATTGTTTTTGATAAAAGTGCGTATTAAGAATGTGTCTAAATAGTAAATATTTAACTTAAAAAATGTAAAACAGAGGGGCGGGCATCCCCCATCCCCATGATAATGCTATAGCTACGCCCCTAAATTGCTTCGCATACATTCAAAATTAATATTTGAAGATCCGGCCATTACTTTGGATTTGGTGTTTAGGTCTTGAGAAGACCCAAAACGCATACAGCATACCAAATTACTGAAGGAATTGACGAAATCCATAAAAAAACACATTCATTGGCCAAGCTTTATAATTCTTGGTGTCTGGTACTTACCGGTTACACAAAAAAATTGGAAAATATTTTTTTCCAATCTCCGTAGAAATTTGACACCAGTGAGAGATTCGGAATTTTCATTCCAAATACTTTGTGTAATTATATTTTCCCAGTATGGATATTTTTGATTAAAAAAATACATATAATAATCAGTTCTTTAGAAGAGTAATATCGGGAGTTCCAGTGACAATAAAATCACCGGGATAAAGTACCTAACCGCGACACGAACATCGTCCATCACTACACGCCAATGACAGAGCGGGAAACATGCAATGTTTTTCAGAGATGTGATACCTGAAATGGGTTGTCACTGCAGTTCCAGTTACCGGAGACCGATAGGAATCGGTTCTTTATCCATTTACTATAGGAAACGGTCCAACAAATGGGTGGTTGCTAGAGAAATTGGAGAAAAAGGAACCGACTCTTCAATATTTTAATAATCACCGGTTATTTTTGGAACCGATAAAAAATAATGAAATCGACAGTTTCAGTGACAGCAAAGGAACCGGTTCCTTGTAGCCGGGACTCAAATATCGATCGACCATCTCTAATGTTTTTGTTATTTGTTTATTGCAAAATGTCAAATTTAATTGCATTTAGTTTAGTGTATATAAATTACCCTACTTTATCTTCAAGCAAAATGATATGAGATACCTACCTAATTGTTGTGTTTTTAATCCAGTTTTGGTTTATTTATGCAGTTGGGGTTGTAATTATTTTTACATTTAAGTTTTATAATGTGTTAATCGCACTTATAATTGTTAATCGAATTATTAATAATTAATGAAAAATCTTATAATAGTTACTCAGTATCATAATACTGTCGTATATATTTCAGAATCAACATTGTTTTGTAGAAGGAATATATCCGACCAAATATTCTTATTTAAAATCATCAATAAAGCTGTTGACAATGACTACACACAACATTCATTTTTCAAAAGAACATGCAATTGTCATGACTTTAACTTTAAAGTATCGAGCAACCAGGCAAAATATATTATTCTGCAATAATAATTCCGGGACTAATGCGGGGATCACACGAGGACAATACAGAAGACAATACTAGACAGTGTGCTGTCCCTGCTCTGTGACCGCGTAGAGCAGGACAATTTAACAATTCTACCGTAGTTCAAACGCAGAATGCAGTCAAAATGGATACACGAAGACGCGCATTGCGAACGAGTTCACGAAAAATATTATCTTTCTATTGATCTTTTATACCAAGATGTATTTTAGTGTTCCATTTATGCGACATTTCTAGCTGAAATATGAGATCTGAGTGCCGAGAGCAAAGCTCACGGAGTCCTGGCTATTGTCCTACAGTCTTGTCAGAACGCGTTTACACGCGGACATCGCAGCCATGCGGGGCTTTGGGGGTAAGACCCTATCCTGCGGAGATATCTTGCCCGTCTATCTCTGTCACAGTGTTAGATATCCTGTCTTCCAAACTACTATTCACACTGACAGTGGTTCCGGAGCTGGGACAAAACAGTATTGTACAGTCCTCATGTGATCGCTGCAAAACTACTATATACATGCGCCTTCGTACACTTGAAGGAACAAATTCACCTTAAATATCGACATATTTAATATAAGTTAACAGAGATACTTGATTGATGTTTTTATTGCATTTATTTTTATATACTCCTTGTTTTTCAGTTCAATTTACGTCCTCAGGTAAATTTACTAAATGCAAACAAGAAAAATTTCAAACAAAGGGTTAATTACGTACCGTTATGTGTAACATTTTAAAGTTATTTTTCTCATTTTCGTTTTGTTTACTTCGTTATTTTTCTATGCTTTAATTTTACATTATCCGTGTATATTTTTAATCTGTTTCTTTTTTCTCCGTCAATTGCACTATCAATAATAATAATAACTTCACTGGTTTATGCAACCGAGTTAACTAGCGAAGAATCGTTCATGAACGAACGGCAGAATTGAGCTAGATCTTTTGATATGCCGAATTCGTACGACTCCCGATAAACTGTGCCACGGTTCAAATGAACGGTTACTCTTTTTCAACAGGATATATTTAAAAAAAAATAGCGCCATTAAAATTATCCAACGATCAATTGTTATTACATACTCAGAGATGTGAACTGCATCTGACGGTCTGACATCTGGACCTGAACACATATACAGGGTTTTCCAATAAGAGGTGTTATTTTGAATAGCCCGCTATTTCGGTAGATGTTATTTTTGAAGCTGTCATTTTTTGACATTTGACAAGTAGAAACTACGCCATTAATAAAAATGGAACGATACACGCTTCAACAACGCATTGAAATTATTAAAATTGAGTGAATCAAATGCAAATCATCTTGAGTGATGAGGCCCATTTCCACCTCGGTGGCTTCGTCAACAAGCAAAATTGTCGCATCTGGGGCTCGGAAAACCCAAGAGTTATTGTTGAAAAGCCTCCCTATCCTCAACGTGTGACTGTTTGGTGCAGTTTATGGTCCGGCGGAGTCATTGGACCTTACTTTTTCGAAAAAGAGGCTGGAGCAACAGTTACGGTGAATGGATTGCGCTATCGAGAGATGATTAATGATTTTTTATGGGCGGAATTGGATGGTATTGATCTGGACAACGTTTACTTTCAACAAGACGGCGCTACGTGCCACACAAGCAACGAAACCATTGATCTTTTACGATTGAATATCAAAATAACACCTCTTATTGGAAAACCCTGTACTTCATAACTCATTACCTAGCATCTTATTTTTCTCGTGGCACTTGGCGGCATACCGGCACCAGAGATTATACGATCATATGTTTGGGAAGCTGGGAGCCATATCGAGCGAGCATAGTATGCTCAATGCTTGTACGCTCTGAGCTCACGGTTTCCGTTCAATTGAGTCGATTCTTTGAGCCGAATGTAAATATTCAGCTGGTACCGTGGCTACCGCTCTTAATAAAATGAGTCATGAACCCATCGCTTCTGTAAACATCTAATTTGTTATCCAAATAAAAGAAATGTATTTTATAATTAATATTATATCGTATTTTTGTGAAACCTGCTTGATTTTTTAAACTAATTCTGTGTGTTTTAATTTGCAGGAAAAAACGGAAGTCTACTTCTTAGGAATATTTTGCGTAGAAGCATCACTCAAGATTTTAGCATTAGGATTTGTTCTGCACCGGGGGTCCTACCTCAGGAATATCTGGAACATTATGGACTTCTTTGTGGTGGTCACAGGGTGAGTCATATTTCCTACATAAATACTTCGCGCTTATTCCAATGATGGTTCATTTCTTTTAGGTTTAAACCTGCAGCAGCAAATATTCCTTTATCTGTTTTTAATTAAAACATTGACAGAAATTTGCTGGATAAAGGCAGAAAACAGAGGTTCAATGTGTTTTGTGAAGTCGATGAAAACCAATGTTAACCCTTCGCGGAGACGGCTTACATATAGTTCCTGTGAGCACTTAGGCCATAGGCCCATTCTCCCATTTTGCCTCATTCCTTTAACAACAACCCACTCCCTTTAGTAAAGTTCACCAGGGTTGTCATTGGATATTTGGCTGTCTTCTGGTTCCACAATGTGTCTTCCCAGGTCTCATCTCTCCTCTCCACTCCCCTTTTGGTTCCCTGAAGGCCCAACATGGGAAGAATTCACGGAGGTGGCCTCATCTCTCCTCTCGACCCCTCCTTACACTAAACCTTAAGTGTGACGCTATCAAGTGTAGAAGTGTTCGCGTTGTTACACAAATAGACAAGTTACATACTCCTGCAAAACTACCATCATAAGCAAAAAGGTAGCTGCAAATTTTCAATCGTCACATTCTGATGTACTTTTTTATTATAATAGGTTGATAACATAGACATATGAATATTAGTAGACCTGCCCTAAGTGATTAAAAGCGTATTATCCCCACTCCCCATACCGGTTCCATTGGAGCCGGCTGTGCTCGCTGGCCTCAAGTGAAATTTGAAAATGTGACATCATCATTCTTGTGCGAACTATGGTCGAGGCATCATCGGTTCATTTTACGAAATAACACGGCAAAATGTTGACTTGTACTATGAAAACTTGTAAAAATAGATGTGAAAAAGAGAATAAACCCAATTGTCGTATTACATTCCATATATAAGCATTATTTTACTTTATTTTAAGCATATTCACATTGTATAATATGAATCAGTTGTTACTATCACATCGAGAAACGTCTGGACGCGAAACACAAAGCTGGTTGGTTGCTGGGAAGTAAATTATGAACATTTATAAAAGTGTCTTAACTAAATACTTAAACGAAATATTCGACTCTGAAAATAGAACCGAATTTTTTTGACAAATTTGGACTTCGCAAATTTGTTCATAACGTGGCGAGTAATTTGCGCTCCCATGTAAAAATGTCTATTCATTCAAAAGTAGATTTTACTTTTAAGAAGTAAATGGTGATATTATAATGCGAGATGCCTATTTACTGTCAGATTGATTTATTGACGAATCACAGTCAGCTTCACTCCCTTCGTTCTTCAACAGTTGATTTTACCCCTCGCCATTATCTTCTCGTCTATTAATTCCTATGTCTGTGGTTGATAACCATGAAAGTCTCATATATCAGAATGTGACCATTGAAAATTTCCAGCTGCCTTTTTGCTTATGTCGGTAGAATACATAACTTGATCTGGTAAAATTTCAGAATCGCTGGATACTCTTATTACAAATAAAACAAATCAATGTAACGAGAAAATTTTTGAGGCGGGTATGGGTACCGTCACCTCGGAGACCATTAATTTGGTAACCAACACCTCTGCCATAGGTCACCCCGACTGGTTCGCTACGTTTGGTGGCTTATCAGGGGTGCCCAGGTTCATGGGGAGAGGATTGTTTAGGTCTTGACGGCGGATGCTTCTGACCACCTGCTGTGTGGCAGGTAGATTTGGAGAAGACTAGTTGAGGGAGATTTTTACCTCTCCGGCAGGATTATCTTGATCCATCACCGTGCATCGCAATGGGAGGGATGAATTCGAACATCTGTCACTCCTTGACATATTAACCCTCTGATTCCTACTCACCCCTCCTACCTTTTTCCTTCCGAGATCTTTCTCTCCTTCCCTTCCTTAAAAAAACCCTCCAAACAGCATATTCAAAGATGACACAGGGGAAATTATTTTCCTGAAAGTACTGTGTGGAGTTAAAGTAAAAAAAAAAAAACATGTCCGAAATTGTCAAAACCGATTGACAAAAATGGAACCATTTCCAGTTGAATCAATTTGTTATTTCAGATAAATATTTATACGCGTGTCCAGCTACTCTGAATGATTACCTTTGCCTTTCCCATACGCTGTGTTGTATTGCGTCAAGTTGCCTGACGTAAGACGTCTATGTACGTTGTGTCATATCACATCTCCTCTAAAACAACTTCAATAGATATATGAGTCGTGTAATTTCTATACCTGCTATATCAACTTTCATTGATTTGGAGAAAACCGCAAAAAACTGTCACATCTCTAGCGTACATAAGTAATTGCATTACAATTTTTTATATAATGAATTGGAGTAATAAAATTTCGAAAAGCATTTATTTTTCTATATAAGGCTAGCAATAATTAAGTAATTTCGATAAATAAAATGGATAAAGGGGATTTTGATACTCACTTCGTGATATAGAGGCTTTTGAAAGTCAACTGAGCCGACATGGCGGGTTTAGAAACACACGCGTAGATCATTTTGACACACGAGCGTGGCGTCAGAGCGGCGGCCATATTGTATTTTGGCAAAATAACTGCTTGTGATTGGTTGAATCCGATATAGCGCGTTTTGATAGTAACTTTCTGTATGATATAGCGGATTTGGTTTCTCACTCGCAGTTTTAACATGGTTTTTGGTCGTGATAAGGAGGGTTTTGAAACTAAATTTTAGGCTCCTCTTGTTGCTCGCAAAAATGTGAACAAGATGTCATACTCAGATCATTTTGTCAAAAAATCGGATATAGCGGGTATAGAAATTATAGGATTCATATCTGTGAATGTGTTAAATGTCTCCATATCAAAATTGCTGTTCTTTGACCCGAAACCATTTTTTCAAAATAAAAAAAGTTAAAGCTTCAATTTTACACTTAAAATAACATTGGTAATTAATTTTAAGTGCTTAAAGACTGCATTCCAATGGTTTTTACCTTCCTGATATTTTGTTGCTTGATCGTTTTTCATTGTTCGTCATTGATAAGAAGACATCTGTATTATCAACTGCCTCTTCATACATTGGAGGTGTAAATTATAATGGCTTTTGTATTGAAATAGTCTAAGTGTGTCTTTGTTAATGATAAGGTCTATGACAATATTTGTATTGAAATAGTCTAAGTGTGTCTTTGTTAATGATAAGGTCTATGACAATATTTATATTGAAATGGTCTAATTGTGTCTTTGTTAATGATAAGGTCTATGACAATATTTGTATTGAAATAGTCTAATTGTGTCTTTGTTAACGATAAGGTCTGTGACAATAT
Source organism: Hesperophylax consimilis (assembly GCF_061612785.1). Classification (NCBI taxonomy): domain Eukaryota; kingdom Metazoa; phylum Arthropoda; class Insecta; order Trichoptera; family Limnephilidae; genus Hesperophylax; species Hesperophylax consimilis. The sequence continues at coordinate 19,433,948 of NC_142854.1, read as the reverse complement.
TTATTGAAATAGTCTAATTGTGTCTTTGTTAATGATAAGGTTTATGACAATATTTGTATTGAAATAGTCTAAGTGTGTCTTTGTTAATGATAAGGTCTATGACAATATTTGCCGAGACCAATGTGGACATGGATCTGCGGATGCTGAGGTCTTTTCGTGTGCTGCGGCCTTTGAAATTGGTGTCCAGGATTCCAAGTAATGAACATCTTCGATTCATCGTTATCTAATTGGTTCCACTACTCCGTAGAAGATAAATTGAAATATCAATATATCTTTAACAGTCATAGAATTTGTTAACACCATAGGCTAGATGGTCGTACAAGCCTTAATAATATCGTACATTTCTTAACAAACATTGAACATTCGCAATAGGCTAGTTGGTTTTATGTGTGGTTTATGCAAACCTTAATAATATGTATTATACATTTCTTAACAAACTTAGATTTTCTTAACAAACATAGAATACATAAACAAACATTGAATTTTCGCAATAGGCTAGTTGGTTTTATGTGTGGTTTATGCAAAACTTAATAATATGTATTATACATTTCTTAACAAACTTAGATTTTCTTAACAAACATAGAATACATAAACAAACATTGAATTTTCGCAATAGGCTAGTTGGTTTTATGTGTGGTTTATGTAAATCTTAATAATATTATACATTTTTTTTAAACTTAGATTTTCTTAAACATAGAATATACATATAAACAAACATTGAATTTTCGCAATAGGCTAGTTGGTTTTATGTGTGGTTTATGCAAATCTTAATAATATTATATATTTCATAACAAACTTAGATTTTCTTAACAACCATATAATATATAAACAAACATAGAATATGTAAACAAACATAGAATATATATTAACAAACATTAAAATTATGCAATAGGCTGGTTGGTTTTATGTGTGGTTTACAATGTTAATAATATTATACGTTTCTTAACAAACATAGATTTTCTTAACTCAATATACTAGATTTATGTGTGGTTGATATACGACTTGAAAATACTGTACTTTTATTAACAATCATACAATGTCCTCAATAGGCTATCCCCCTTACTAATAAATGTGTTTTAAACTTTACACAACTTACAAACAACCATTTATCAGACATGAATTGCTGTTATGAAATGTGTAAAATTTAAAACACATTTATTTGTAAGGCTAAAGGCTAGATTTTTTATACAAAATTAAAATATCGTACATTTCTTAACGATCATAGAATTTTTTAAAGCAATTGGCTAGATGGTTATCTGTATGGAAAATAGAGTATTTTTCTTAAAAATCGTAGAATTTATGCAATAGGCTAGATGTTTTATGCAAACCTTAACAATATTATACATTTCTTAACGAACATAGTATTTCTTAATGCAATAGGCTAGATGATTTTATGTGTTTACATAGATTTTCTTAACGTTTCAGGGTAGAGGTATGTGGGTTTACGTGCGATTTTTACAATCCTTAATAATATTGTACATTTCTTAACGAACATAGAATTTTTTATTAACGCAATAGGCTAGATGGTTCTAAGTGTGGTTTACATAAGCCTTATTAATATCGTTTGTGTCTTAACAAACATAGAATTTCTTAATAATATCGTATCAAATAGGCTATACGTATTTTAATATTGTGGTTGATATTTGAAAATCGTGTTTTGTCCTCCTTATATACTTAACAAAATCATCGACAATATAGTTACGTTAGAGGTTTGGTATACGTAATTTAAACGACAGTGATCTAACGTGATTAATTTTTGGGTTATTACGCTGTGCTGCGCTTCTTCATTACAGTGTCCATCATCAGGGCAGACGATAAACCGCAATACTACATAATAACCCAAAAATTATTCTCAATGATAGTTAGCTAGTTATCTAAGGCCCAGTTGTTTCACAGAAATTCAAATCACCATTCAGCGACATTTTGTTTTTTTGACTTTTGAAAGGTTTCTGTTAGACGTTAATTCTAGATGCGTTTTAGCTTTCTATCAAATTGTAAAAAGCTGACAAGCTTAACAATATGATAGTTGTCCTCTTTTGCTGATCACAATTGTTCAAAAGCTGACTTAGAATCGGCATTTGACCGGGGAATCTTTCAACTCACAAAAATACAAAATGGCGTCATTGAATGACTTTGTGAATTTCTGAAAAACAACTGGGCATAAGTATGAGTGTTCGTTTTCATAGACTTTATTACTCATAAAATTACTCATCGTATTTTTAACTGTCAAACAATTCTCATGGATATTTCTTTAATATGGTCTGTTTACAATGTTAAATTCGTTTGAATTTGAATGCAAAAATGGTGTGTACGAGTGTGGATTAAGGCGATGCCATACATAGTAATGCAAAATCATGTGCTTTGGTTTGAAAATTTTGCTCGCCTAGAAATTTTTCAGATGCTTTAATTCAATCCTGCGAGTAGAATACATCTTGACCTTTGAAATAATCAAGTATTTTTTAGATAAGTCTTTTTATAAGCCCAGAAAAAAATAATGTATAAGGCCTATTAAAACTGCTTTAAAGTTCAAAATCTCCTACTTACGAACATATTTTCGGTCATGATTTTATTGTATAATGTGGCAAATTAAATTATTTATAAAATGATCGAAAAAAAATTAAATATTTATGCTTGAACATCCACAAAATAAAATAAAAGGCACTTTTTGGCCATGTTTTTTTCTTGCATAAATCAAAACAGCTGGATGGTGATAAGCGGGAATTAAAACCTTATCGCCATCTACGTAAGGGTTGTTATTGATAGCGGCTCAATTTAAAATATTACACGACGTAGTGCATCGCCTTAATTTAAAAGACGCCAAAGAAACTGCCGGTATCAAGGAGAAAAAAAGGTATATATTATGTTAAAATATTCAAACGTGTTGTAGGTACTATTAGTAGTAAGCAACATATATTTACATAAGTTTAAAAACTGATCATAGAAAGTTATTTCAACATTAGTAGTGATTATTTTAGCTGGTAATATTGTTGACTACTCAACTAATTGACCATCACAACGTTACTCCGGGGCAGAAAGTACGGACCACCGAAAAACTCGGTCTTGGCACACACTCCTAACTTCAGTCACATTCATACATTGTCTCGTACATTTGGGAAGTATGTTTACGAGAGATGGAATGTCTGATTGTGCTGAAATTATGCGAAGAAGCGATGCTAGCAGTCCACAATTGAGTGCTGTTATCTACCCTGATGTATGGCAGTGACGCAATGAACTGGATAAGGAAAAATGAAAGTAAATTGAATGCTATAAAAATGGATTCCCTTAGGCATATGTGTGATAACATCATGTATGATTGTGTGAGAAGTGTAGAGATTAGCAAAGAATGCAAGACTGATGCAAGCGTAGTTAGTAAGATTGAGAAAGGGGAGCTTAGATGGTTTGGGCATGTAGAGCGAATGAGCAAAGAAAGGGGTGCAATGAGAATAATATGTGATGCAAATGTAAATGGTAAAAGAAATCAAGGACGTCCGGGGAGGATAATGAATAATCAAATGAATGAAATATTTGAGTCTGGCCACGCCGAGAGTCAGAATAACAGAATAGTATGTATAAATGTGAATGAAGTAAGAAGTGTGTATGTAGACTGAGATTTTTGGCTGTTCGTCCTCTCTGTCTAAAACTGCGGCGAAACGGCGTGATGGTTAGTTAGTTTAGTTTCTCCAGTGCAACGAAGGGTCAGTAGTCATAATTTAAATTAATTAGTACAGCTCAAATAGGATATGTACTTAAAACATTTATGTGTGATTTCCTTAGGCCAGTTATACATACAACTTAGTCTCTAAGAGCAACATCAAATGCTGGTTTGATTCATTGCAATCTCATTAAATCAACTAGTGGTTTAATGCAATCTTTACTTTTTACAATCTTAATCCCTTAATTAACCAATGATATTTAAGTAGTTTCCAGCGGTTACATATCGAGGGCTTAAAGTAAAAAAATGTTATCTACAAAAAACATACAAATAATAATTCTAGGTCTTAAAGTCAAATAACTTTATCTACAAAAAAGCATACCAATAATTCTAGGGCTTAAAGTCAAATAAAGTTATCTACGAAAAAAACATTCCAATACTAATTATTATTGTAGATAAAGTTCTTTGACTTTAGGCCCTCAAATTATTGGTGTTTTTCTATAATACATTTAACGGTTTTTTTTTTAAGAGTGGCTATGCTGTTTTTTTCATACACAACTTAAATTTGAATTTGAGGCCAAATTACCCAACCAAACTAAAAAAATAATTTATTTATCAATAATGTAGCAAATATTTAATAATTTTTTAATGTTCTTTTATAGATAACGTTGTTTGACTTTAAGCCCTCAGTATATGGCAAGACATAGATAATAGAAACGAGGGATATAGGCCATTGATTGTTCCTATAATTTTGAATAGTTGTATTAATACTAATCTACCTTTTTCTAGATATTTAGAAGGTGTGTTCCTGTCGGCAGATTTGCTTTTTGTCTTAATTAATTGAATTATATTTGTTTAGATTTTATTGTCGTAATATGTATAAAATAGTCAATTCTGTTTTTACATGATTTTGATAATATAACAAGGTCAACAAAATGTTATAAAAATATCCTTTTCCCATGCAAAAACAGAATTACCACTAATGTAGAAAAAAATTTACATTTTACAAAATTTAAAATGCAAAACTCTTAATTATATAATGAAAATGTTGGTGGCATTGATATTTGGTAAAGATTGGAAAGGTAAGGTATTTAACTGCCTCTTCGTGGTCTATACAGGGTTTATCAGCAGGATTTTAACCTGAAATTCCTGAACATGCTATTACTATACTAGTATAACAATATCTAATACAACTGTATCAAATATTTAATTCAGTGCTACCACTAAATAACAATATCTAATACAGCTGTGCTGTATATTGAATTCAGTGCTATCACTAAATTACTATGTATATCTAATACAGCTTTATTGAATATTAAATTCAGTGCTATCGCTAAATAACAATATCTAATACAGTTGTGCTGAATATTGAATTCAGTGCTATCACTAAATTACCATATCTAATATTGTTGTATTGAATATTTAATTCAGTGTTATCACTAAATAACAATATCTAATACAGCTGTATCGAATATTTAATTCAGCGCCATCACAAAATAACAATATCTAATACAGCTGTGCTGTATATTGAATTCCGTGCTATCACTAAATTACCATATCTAATACTGTTGTATCGAATATTTAATTCAGTGCTATCACTAAATAACAATATCTAATACAGCTGTATCTAATATTTAATTCAGTGTAATCGCTAAATTACCATATCTAATACAGCTGTATCGAATACTTAATTCAGTGCTATCACTAAATAACAATATCTAATACAGCTGTATCTAATATTTAATTCAGTGTAATCGCTAAATAACAATATCTAATACAGCTGAATTGAATATTGATCTCAGTGCCAGTTACTCCTTCAGGTACGTGCTGATACACCCTGCATAATAGGTGTTAATGTCAACTGGTATTCCTTACAACTATCAATGCTCCACCATTGCTGTGAGACCACTAGTGACCCTCGTAGTGTAATAAGGGTGGTAGATTTAAGCTAGAATTAGCAGTATGGGTGTGTTGCTTGTAGGTTCGTAACCCAGTTCCCGCAGGATGGGCCCGAGGTGGACCTCCGCACCCTGCGTGCCATCAGGGTGCTGCGCCCCCTCAAGCTGGTGTCGGGGATCCCCAGTGAGTATGGGGGGCATCTACACTTAACAAATATTCATAAAATAGGACCTAAGCAATAGAAAAATTATAAAAATGCGTGTTTAGTATATTTACAGAGATATTGAAATAATTATAGACATATCAAATCAGTTGACAGCATCGAACAGAAAGAGTTAAAAACATTTTTAACTTCCTTACATTTGTTTTTAAGGTATAAAAAATTTAATCAAAAAAGTAATTGACATCGAGTAATAAGAAATAATAACCTAACCTAATCTAAATTATACTTTTATCACACTCTGTTTTATCTGGTAATCTTTTTTTTATATGGAGCATCATTCATCTAAAATACTAATTTCTTTTCTGTGTCTGTCTGTGATTGTCTCTGGTTCTATGAACTAGGATTTGCTTTGAATTTTCTTGTCATTTTCAAAAATTGATCCCATCCTATTTTATGACCTAAACTAGGTGCAGCACTTATTTTTTCTGGCTTGATTTAAGTTATATGTAACTGCACATGACATTTTTTCACGCTCAACTCAAATTTTTATTTTTCTGTGCTTAGGACCTATTTTCCTACAGGTTTTAAATTATTATGCGTTGTATGGAATGTTTTCTACAAGAAGACCTTCAACTCCAACAAACTCCTTTTCAGACATTCTCTATTTCAGACAATCTTAATTTTAGACAACCTCAAAAATTCATTCAGAAGACACTTGTCTGTAGAGTAAAAGGTAATAGGTTTGAATCCCGAATTGTTTACCTATTCGGACTTTGTGAATCCGGACTCTCTGTAAAAATTAAAAATGATAATTTAATATCCGAGTCTTTCTGGAAATCTAAGTATGTATTATTATTCACAAAGTAAAATGTGTTTTTTTTCTTAGAAATATAGATTTAACAATTTGAGTATTGTATTATCCACAATATATAGATAAACATTTTATAATACAGTATATAATTCAGTAGACTAGTTATTCTTTAAAAAAATCTTAGATTTTTTGGCATACACACTTAGTTAGAAAATGTGTGCTCATATAAAAGTAATTATGTATTGCTATTTCAATATATAAACATACAATACTTTTTCCAATTCAATTTTTGTCCTTTATGATACATAAACTCAAATAAATGAAATGTTTTCATTTAACCGTTACATAAAATATTTAACCTTGGCAATTTCTATCTAATTAGCTGTATTGAATGTTGAACTCAATGCTGCCATCAATTTACGATATCTAACACTGTCATATCAAAAAATATTGATTTCGATACTGCCACTAAAATTACAAAATCCAAAACAACTAATTACAATATTTAATACAGCTGCATCAAATATTGAACTCAGCATAATAACAATAAAATAATAACAGTTAAATAACAATATCTAATACAGTTGTGTTGAATATTGAAATCATTGCTATCACTACATTACAATATCTAAATAGAATTTTAACGAATATTTAATTTATTGCTATCACTATATAACAATATCTAATACTGCTGTATGACATTTACTTCACCGCTTTCACAAAATTACCATATTGATTCCGGCGCTATCAGTAAATTACAATATTGAATTCAGTTTTATTGCTAAATTACAATAACTAATACGACTGTATCAATTATTGAAAGCAGTGCTATCACCAAATAACAATATTTAATACAGTTGTGTTAAATATTGCATTAAATATTTGCACTAAAATTACAACATCTAATACATCAGTATTGAATACAGTGCTATCACTAAATAACTTAATAAATATTTACTTCAGTACTATCAATAAATTACAATAGCTAATACATCTGTTTCGAATGGTGCTATCCCTAGATAACAATATCTAATACAGCTGTATCAAATATATTGATTTTAGTTCTATCACTAAATAACAGTATCTAAATCAAGAATGCCACAAAAATGTAACACAAATTCTAACACAATGTTTGTGTCTGACGTACGGCTAGGTTTGCAAGTGGTGCTCAAGTCCATCATCAAGGCCATGGCCCCCCTGCTGCAGATCGGCCTGTTGGTGCTGTTCGCCATCGTCATTTTCGCCATAATAGGGCTGGAATTTTACGTGGGCGCTCTGCACCGGACATGCTACGAAGTAGAAAATAGACGTGAGTACTGATGCTATGTCGTTATCTTCATTGTAACACTAATCAACAGCTATCTATCTAACTAACTAACCATCATGCTATTTCCAATAGGGGACGTACAATCAAACAACTCGGTCTTGGCACACACTACTTGCCTCTTTCATATTCATACATACTCTTCTGTTATTCCGCTCTTGATATGGCCCGACCCAAGTACCTTGTTCACTTGACCGTGTTGTGTCTTCCTAGGGCGTGCCCGACTTCCATCCATATTCGTGTCTTGAATCCACCTCACGTTCTTCGTATACAGAGATGCTTACAAGTTATGTGTCTGTGACTCAACCATAAGTAGCCTACCGATATGCTACTCTTTAAATTTGATAATTTTTTCAAGTGCAGTCGTGGAATCAATACGATGTCTAGTGACTCTAGCGACGAAGACATTAATATTGTTCTTCTTTATACTTTAACCACTCAGAACATTAGAACGTCAAAAGACGTAAATATGATAATAGCGGTCAAGACATTAGAACGTCTTTTCACGTAAACGCGCGAGATTTTACTAAAATCGATTTATTTCCATCACTAGTATACGGATTGCCATGATTTAAAAAACAGAGTATCGATAATGAATAACGCTACGCGTCTGTATTCAAGAATATCTATGGAACGTAGAGTTGCATTATCTAAGCCGATTGAATCTGTCATCTTGTTCGTTCATAATTTATTGCGTTTCTAAATAATTTATTAAAAATATTTTAGTTTGGACGGTCAATATTTTGAGGTGACTAATAGTTTTTAATTATATTTCTTCAATATATAAAGTGTTATTTCTTTATGATACTCGGAAAAAAGTACATTTTTCAAGGCTTTGAAATAATTGTAAGCGATTTTTACATATTTTTGACGTTTTCATAAAATGTATATTTAGAAACGAAAATATTTACGTATAACAACACAATGCTATGGTGGATTTCATAATCTTTCCAAAACATTTTTTTAGAATGAGGCTACGTTTCCCAAAACGTGAGTTATGAAGCTTTTAGCAAAACTCGTAAATAACACAAAAATTATCACGTTTTGACAGTTCTCAAAGGAACACATAGTAAATAAAAGTCTTTGTCTGAGAGGTTAAATCTTATAAAACGATTTTGGGTTCACCACAAATTTGGCATAAATTGTAGGGCATTAATCCTCAATCAATCATATCAATCCTCGTCTTCTCTGCTAAATCCTTTCTAATGCATTCCGGTAAATTATAGTTATATAAAAATGAATATTTTACCACCTCCAGAACGGATTTAACATTCAAATTATGTTCAGACATCATTTCTGTCAAACGAGCCAACACTCTCAGTATCGTGCAACTGACATCAAACCCGTGGTCAACGCGTCGCGTCATGTACGAACACTAGCAAAATAGTATGACGGATACTCACAAGTGGCGCATACGCTATGCGCACAAAACTCGAGTTGCTTGGAATTATCCCTCTATATGAACGGTCTAAGACTCCTTTATTCAGTCATTCGCTCTGCATATCCACATCATCTAAGCTTCCCTTTCTCAATCTTACATGCATTTTTTTTACAAAATAGTTTGGGTTCAATCCCAAACACAAGCAATTAAAAAATATATACATATGTTTCGATAGTTTGAACATGCGCAATAAACATGATATTAGATTTTCCGATGCGAATGTTTTAAAAAAAAGTTATTTAGGCCATCGTCTCATGGGTCGACAGGGAATCGACATAAACCGACAAGTCCCACATCGGACTGCGCTGCAGATCATTACCTTACTTTAGAGAACTTGCTTTTCTGTGCAGGGGGTCTTAGAGCACTCGATTCCATATCGACCCATGAGACGAGGCTTTGGTTTCATAGTTGAAAATTCATCATGGTGACATCCATCCATTACACGGTATTGTTTTTTTGTCTCAAGTATGTCCTACAATTGAATTTGGGAGCCACCTCTGGGCTAGAGTCTCAAAATACTTGGTAAACCTACTTGTTTCTGTGCAAAGGAGGGTGGTCCGCCTGATTGACAATCTGTTATCAACAGACCGATTGCCATCTGTAATGCAAAAACGCAATGAAGGCATACTGAGTCTGTTCGACAGGTATTTTAATGGATTTAGCTGTATTGATCCCTTTTGCACCGGTACATTTACGCAAAACTCGACGGATATGAGCAGAACATTTGACATTGGCTACATGAGAATGGGTTGTTTCTCCGACTCATTTTTCAAGACCCGCATTAATAAATCCCTTTCTACAGCCCCTACCTTAACGCTGCCCAACCGGATGGCGATATAGTTCCCCTGTGTTTACTCGCAAAATTTGAAATCTTTATTGTACAAAATAAAATAAATTTATGTATTTCTAATGTGTTTAATGGTGAATTCCAGATAAAATATTTAAAGAAGGCGATGGTCAGACGCCGTGCAACGGTGACGATGAGTCGCTGGCGCCATCCGGTGCGCACACGTGCAGCGTGAACGTGTCCACGTGCCGAGACGACTGGGAGGGACCCAACTTTGGGATAACTTCCTTCGACAACATCGGATACGCCATGCTCACCGTCTTCCAGTGCATCACCATGGAGGGCTGGACCAATATACTATACTGGGTGAGTGTCTCACATTACTCTTGTATAACACAAATTCTCACTATAATCCTCCAAAATCTCCTCGTATCTTTTTTTTTTTTTTTTTAAGTCGGAGGCGGTTTACTTACGTTGCCCGCGAGCACTTAGGCCATAGGCCCATTGTACTATCTCCCATTTTACCTCATTCCCTTGCCAGTAACCTGATCCCTTTTAGGAAGTTCACCAGGGCTGTCATTGGATATGTGGCGATGTCTTCTGGTTCCACACTGTGTCTTCCCAGGTATCTGAGCCTTATTCCCAGCAGAGCGGGACATTGGCACCATAGGCGAATTGGAGTATCTTCCTCCTCTTCACATTTCCTACAGATGTTGGTGTTTTCCACTCCCAACAGTTGCATGTGTCTCCTGAGATGGCAGTGTCCCGTTAATAGTCCTACCAGTTCCCTCAGTGAGTTTCTGTCCATATCGAGTAGTTGCCTGGTTCGGTTAGGGTCCGGTCCGTTTATGAGTACTTTAGATTGCCTCATTCCGGGTGCCTTCTTCCATTCCTTCCAGTGTTGGGATTTGACCCACCTCTTGATATGTAGTTTGGTGTGGCAAGCTGCTACTCCTCCTCGTATCTTGGTACCCATCATAGAGGGGCGACCCGTTGTCAGTGTCCCACCTCACATGCTTTCTTACCGTAATATCCTAAAAAGACGCTCCACACAACATCAATTATTTTCCTCAGGGCCTCCCTGTGGGGTTAATGTTAAAATAAATAAATTAGGTTACCTATAGATGGCGTTAACATATCATTCGAACTTCCTGCTAATTAAGATATCAGAAACCATTATCAGTCTATTAAAGTGTCTGGCAAACTGTGTGATGCGGCAAGAAGTACCAAAACTATTAATTTAAAATATCTTCAATTTGAAATAAATTCAACGTCTACCTATTCAAATACACATATTTGTCACATTCGTACATTGTGGTCGACGCGACGCAGGGATACAGTGACCCTGGTTTATGCTGCGTAGTGAGTTTGAGTGAAATAATTTCTTTCTCCGATGCTGAAAACATGGGTTATAATTTTCTTCACGAGGGCAATTGGTGGCTGGAAGTAGCATTTCTCAATGATCTTTTTGAGAAGATAATAACATTTTAAATTTAAGCATGCAACGAGCAAGCGAAAATATCATTACAAATACTGTTAAAATAGAATAAATAATGTGATGTGTTGATGTTTGTGTTCAATTTTTTTTTTATATTAACTCCACACAGGAGGCCCTGAAGAAAATAATTTCCCTCAGGGCCTATGTCATCTTTGGTGATGCTGTGTGGAGGGTCTTTTTGTGGAGAGGAAGGAGTGAACATGGGTCTTGAAGAGTCCCATGTTGTAGGAGGGAGGAAACACAGAGGCCGGCAGTTCATTCCACAGCCGAGCTGTTGAACTTAAGAACGAATCGTAGAAGCGACCCGTTCTCATGTGACAAATGTCAACCGTGTACAAATGTTGGGCGCGCGTTTGGCGTGTATCCCGACTACGCACCGGTGCCGAAGGGATCAATGACGCTAGTTCCTCAGAGCATCTTCCATTGTAATACCGATAGAACAAGGACAGCATACCTACCTGACGCCTGTGCTCTTAAAGATTGCAGTCCGTTTGTTAAGATTGGGGAATCTATCAAACGGACCGCCCGTTTCTGCACAGAGTCTAGGGTTTTTTCAGGTATTTAGGAGCTCCAGACCAGAGATGGCTGCCAAATTCGACAGTAGGGCGCACTTGCGATTTGTACAGGGTCAGCAGTTGTGTACTATTAAAGTATCTGCGGGCCCTGTACAGTAATAACACAGGTCTGCATATTGACATTTTTGATTTTTTTTTTAAATGGTAATGGTTGAATTATATGTATTTTGGAATGCTGAATTCGAGAATGCCATCCATTTTGACCCATTACGTAAGGATTTTCCGCAAAGTGGAAATTAAAATATAGGCAAAATCCGCCTTACACTACTTCTGTAGGGAATGTTCAAAAGAAAAAATCATAAAATTATACAAATTTAATTAATTTTAAGTCATAATATATTTTATTTACATCATATGCAATTATAAATCTTTATAAAATATGCTTTTTTTAGTTTGGAAGCTTCGTTTTGTGCTTTTTCGTTTGTGGGACGTTATATTTTCCCTATGCAGCATCCAGCAGTAGTCGCCCATCATATTTATATCCCATCAACCTTGATACCTTCTCTCCATTTCCTTGATATCTTGGTGAAACCTCTCACCTTGCTTCTCACTAACTGCACCAAGATTTTAAATCTCGGATCAGGTCATTTAATTCAGCTTGAGAAAATAAGGAAGTTGAGTCCATTTTTTTTATTTTTTTTTATCAATGTTCGCATTCAAACTTAAATACTGGTATTTTTTTTTTTTTTTAAAGTTTGTTTTCATAATTAAATTAATTCTCAAAGTTTAAATTTTATTAAGCCCGCCAAAACGAGCGGAATCCGAGCGGTAAGAGGCGGGGTGTGGTGTGACGTCATTAGAACTGTGAAAACCACGACGCTCAAGCATTTTGTATGGAAAAATTTTTAATTCTTCAACAAGGAATTCCAGTAATTTTTTTACCAATGTTAACCGTCTATTAGAATTGATGTTATTAAAAAAAAAGAAAATTGATTAAGATTTCATGGTTAAATTAATATTTTAAGTTAGAATATTTGCTTTTCCCGCCCAGTACGGTACTTGTACGGTATTGCCGTCGCTACTTGTTGACGTTTCACACGCTAATTCAGGACCACCGCGCAGAAAAGTAAAGACCAAAAGTAAAATAACGGTTTACAGCCCAGTTCACTGTGAGACCTTTCTGGGCGGCCGGCGGCCTGAAGTGTATCACATGCTATGTGACATGTATAATAATAAAAACTTCTAAGTTATGCAATAAACAACATATTATTATAAAGCACTATACGAATATGTATCTTTAGAAATCCATTTCATATAATAATAACAACAAATACGTACATATATTTGACAAACCCAAATAAACCTTTGGCCTATACACCTCTCTCATCTAAACCGACCATCTCTCATGTAATAGAAAGAGATGCACCATAGGTGATCCGTTGAACGTACAAGTCACGACACATGTGACGTCAGAATTCTTTCAACCAATCGTGGAGCGTATACAGTCTATTGCTATTGAATGCTTTTTCAAGAACGTTTAACTAATTCTAAGAATAATAATATAGAAATATATTTATATTTTTAGAATCGATATTTTTTTATCTACATGAACATATTTTTTATAAGTCAAAATATTTTTCACTCAACTTCCTTATTGTTGAGGTCCACTGGAGTCGCCTACTTGAAACTCGTCACTAGAACTTTCTTCTGATTCACTTTCTGATGATGGCAAATCGTCCAGGCTTTGGGGTTCTTGTGGTGTAGGAATACCAGGTCCGTGAGGGACTGGGCGGAGTGCTGAATCCATGTTTGGGTAGCGAATTTGTTTTTTATTTTTGGTATTATACCCTTGCACATTGCACGAACAAAAGTAGCAGTCATCGCTGTGGTTTCGAGGCTCTCTCCCAATATATATGATTCAAAGCTGACTAATTTTATCGTCATGAGTTACTAAATGTTTTGTTTCAGTCTATAAAACTTAATATTATCTTATAATAAGTTGTAAATAATAAAAAATATATATTTCCGCAATAAACCCCGTTTTGCGACTTAAGATAGGCAATCCCACAGTATTTTGCGTTTTGTGGAAAAACCTTACGTGATGGAATTTTTTTGATAATTTTCCTGAATTCAGCAACCAAAAATACATGGGAATTACCTCTTATTTCAAAGAAAAAAAAAACGTTGCAGACCTGTGTAATTGGTCTTATTATGTTAAATAATGTGATGTGTTTATGTTTGTGTTCAATTTAACGAGACACCGTGAGTAACAATTGATCTTATTATGTTTCAGATGAACGACTCAATGGGCAGTATGTTTAACTGGATGTACTTTGTGCCTCTCATAGTGTTGGGATCCTTTTTTATGCTCAACCTAGTTCTCGGAGTCCTTAGCGGGTAAGTTCTCAAACTCTGCCATATTCACGGCATTCTCCTATATATTGCCAATTGATCGAATTAATCGAATTAACGAAATTAATTGAGACGCTGTCAGAATTTAAAAAAAAAATTGAACCCTTCTGGCTAATTTGTTCGCTTTTGGGAACAACTCATATGGTCTTATAAAAATCGTTGTATCTCCCTCACTATCATGATGTAAATGGTGTTTGAAAGAGAAAACACCACGCTTTATATTCAAATCTAGAAGTTAACTACAGAAAAATTTAAATATGTACTTTTATAAAAACCAAAGATTCCAAACGCAATTTGAAAAAAATTATGAATTTTTTCATTAATTAGTTTTATATGAAACGATAAAAAAGTTAGGTGACGATAACATTTTTAATACATTTATCTAAAAAAATGGCTCACGTTTTAAGCATTTTATTGGACAAATGTATTGTAAACATTGTTGTCATTTCATACAATATTTTATAAAAAATTCACTAAATTTCATACATTTTTCTTAACCCTTAAATGCATGATTTATTAATTTTACTGGAAAAAAAAATATTTTGTAGATATTTACATGCATATGCAAGGAAATATAAAGAATTTATTTTTTTTGTAATTTTTTAATGATATTTGATTAAAAAAAAATTATTGCTGATTTTCAACACCATGTATTTAATAAAAAATAATATGAACAATTTACGTATGAAAAAAAAATATAAAACCTAAAAAAATTTCTCAAAACTAATAAGTGTACCGGAAAAATACGAGTTATTACATATAAGTATTATATTATTGTATCTACTTACCTAAGAAAATCAAAATAATAACAGCCCAACAAAACTGTAATTCTAACCTCCAACCAATTTTCGAGAATCTTCACTTTGTTAAAGAAAAAGTGACATTTGACATTCGCGAAAGAAAAAAAAAGGTGATGCCACTCGATAAAATATATTACCGTGAACTTGATAATTCTAAAACGGCATGCATTAAGTATACACCAAAGAGTTAAAGGTGGTTTGAACGGTATGTTGCAGTTTTGCAACAGTATGCATTTAAGGGTTAAATTGCAGTCAGCAACTTTGGTTTCATAGAGTTAGAGAACTTCTAGATTTGGATATAAAGCTTAGTGTTTTCTCTTTCTAACACCTTTTATATAATATTTATCACCGTGACAACGATTTCTAGGAGACCATATGAGCTGTTCCCAAAAGTGAACGGATTATATATGTTTGTTCGCAAAACCGAACAAATTAGCCACTGGGGTTAAATGTCACACAGCACAACACGATTAATATAATTATATAATATACATACTTTAAAAATAAGAAGAATCACATTGATACATTATTCCTGTATAAATTAGTTAACAATATTATTCAATGCCCGGAGTTGCTAAATACAATTCAATTTAACACGTTGACTGCCACGGCAATTTTCGGAATTCCGGTTTTGATTGATTTTATGTTCTCTTCCCAGAAGCCATCTATATTAGCACTGATGTACTACGAATTTTATCGTATTTTATTCACTATGAGTTATCTCGTTGTCGGCGTCCTAGCAAAGAACGCAATCTACGACTTATCTTGTAGTTGGCAGTCGACGTGTTAATGTAATTGCGCGCTCCACATGCTCTTCCGTCTTATTCGAAGTAGATCAATGTTAAACAAAATTCTTGCTTGAACAGACTATGTGTCAAAAGTGTTGAATAAATATGTAAAATAATTTTTAATCGCCGAAGACAATATTAGCGACTGTCAAAAAACGAGAACAGAAAAAGATTCAATTGCTTCTAGAAATTGAACTCAGGTTCTCAGCTTTGCCGGAGGTTTGCTCTACCACTGAGCTAATTCAACCTAATCCCCTTCTTTCATATTTAACTGTATCATACTTCGACTGTGAACTACCGACATCATATTCAATTTCTTAACCCTTCAAGCTATTTATTCGCTAACTCATCTAGTCTCACAGAAATCGTTGTTACTTCCTTACTGTTGTGGTGAGAAATATGATCTAAACGGCGTTTAAAAGAGAAAACAATACGCTTTATATTCAAATCTAGAAATTAACCACAGAAAAGTTGAAATGTGCACCTTTATGAAATCAAAGGTACCGACAGCAATTTGAAGAGATTTTGTAATTTTTTATTAATTATTTTTATATGAAATGCCAAAAAAAAGAGGTAACGATAACGTTTGTAAAACATTTGTCTAATAAAATGCAAGTGTTTTTATATTTTTTCGTTATCAGTAATTTTGTAGTGCAGTCAAAATTTAAATTTTTTCTATATAAATAAAAATGTTCGTTTGTTCAAAATGTTAAATCTCTAAAAGTTCTTGACCGATTGCTCTGATATTTTGACACAATGTTGCATTCGAATACGCACATGTTTTTATCTTCAATGTTTTTATCCTATATTATATAGATGTCACCTGTGACAGGTAAAAACAACACCATCTGTTGTACTTAAAAGCAAAATGTGCTATTGTTTCTATATCTGCACAGACAGTCTAAGCCACAGCAATGCGTGGTAGGGTACACCTAAGTTTCTAATATGAGAACAAATTTCATCACCTTTTTAAAACAGTTTTTAGTTTTCGAATACGTTGAGAAATATTCCATTTATTTGGTTTTTTTTGCTAAGCAGAAATACTCCGTCCGTCTGACAGAATATGGTTGAAGAATTGCCTGAAGAATTCTGCTATCTTTATGTATGTTGCTAATATTGTCTTCGATAAACAAATATTATAATTTGAGATTTTACTCATCAAGTTATTCCAAAAATAAATAAATATATAAAGTTCATAATATAGTATTTTTCTGACACGTCACAAAAAACTTTTCGGTTGTTGTTTGTATAATTCTGTTCTTAATATTATAATACTATTGTTTTTGTTTTTGTTGTATACAATTCTGTTCATTATTTGTTTATTGTTTTGTTCTTTTGTTTATTTATGATTTTCCCGCACTGTGAACTTAGAGAATTTTCTAACGAGAGGGGCCGTGTCGAAAGAAGGGCAGAATTTCAAAAGCAACGTGTTCGTCAACAATTCCACGAAGATTTCGGAGCGTACATCGACTGGATTACAAGAGCAGGTACTCGGTCAAAAGTTGGACGTGTCATTAACATAGCTCGCTAACAAATCGTAACCTAGCTTGGTGTAAGCAAATAATAATTTAATTAGATTGACAAACTAACTAACTAATTGACCATCACGCCGTTTCCCGGCAGAGGTAGGCAGTGTGGATATACTGCCACACAACTCTGTCTTGCTTCATTCACATTCATACATCTTTTCATACATACCCTTCTGTTATTCTGACTCGGTTGACTTCATCGTGGTTGAGTCGTTACGATCTTTTACTACGAATCCATAGGTCGCAGGTTCATATCACGGCGTGATAGATACTTTTCAGAATCATTCAAAATCGTTGCTGAAATGACTTTAACTGTGTTTGGTGACCAGATCCGAATAGCCAGGTACTTTCCCTCCTTACTCTTCTTCATCTCCTTTCCTCTCCCTGCCACAACATACCTTAACCGTTTGAGTGCCAAAAAAATTCATACAGTTGCTTGTAAAATGCCACCGAAAAAACATTATTTTTTATGAAACTATATATTTTTTTAAAACCCCATAAATTCTTTGAATTTTCAAGGATTTCGATGATTTTTTCGGTGTTTTATTAAAGAATATTGGTTTAAAATCACGCGGAAGAGGATCCCGAAGTCCAGGCGTTTCGAAAAAATGAGAATTTTACTTACAGACGTACAGAACACGACTGACGCAATCGACGGAAATCGACGATCGGCAATATTCGTTAAAACACGAATCGACGAAAATCGACGATTGGCACCCAAACGGTTAATTGGGGATGTTATAATTTCACTGGCTATGTTACACCAACAAAAAAAATAATGGCTCTTATCAAGTATTGGGTTCACTCTTGATCGTGCCGTGTCTTCCTCGAGCATCACCGACTTCTTCTACAATTAAAAATCGTGTCATTTATTCTCCTTACACTCCTTTCTTCGTTAATCATTCAAAACACAAAGTTTAACCACATGTGGCTGTAATGTGTGTGTGTGTATATTTGTAATTTACGGTGGTTGCCGGAACCGTAAATCGTGTTCAGGAGATGGGAGATTAAAAAATGAGTGTCTGCGATATTAATTAAATTTATTCGTGAGGATGAATTTACAATTTTACAGAACGCGGAGACTGTGGTAGACAAAGTAAAGATAGTGGCGGTAGTATCGAAGGTTGAAACCGGAATGAAGATTTCTCTTCTGGTGCCCGCTTGCGTCTAGCGGCGGATTAATTTAAGTTAGTGTTGCCACATGTGGGATGAAATAAAGTAGTCCCACACACACATATGCCTCAGAGATCTCATTTCTATTTTAATCTTTCCTCTGCCAGTTCAATTCCTTATCAGGATTGATACCAGCATTCCATTATCGATATTAAACGTATAAATAATATTATTATTTGACCGGTCTGTGGCTCTTGGTGCCACCAAGGCATAGTGTGTACAATTTCTCGGCTGACTTAAGTCCTCCATCACGACACAAGCTAGATTTTCCGCTCACTATGGGGGTGGTAGTGGGAGGTTATTCATAACGTGGGAATATTTGTCTTTCTTTTAAAAAACTATTATTCTAACCTGTATCATTTTTGTTTCTTGTAGTTTGTATTTTTATTTGTAATGTATTTATTTTTTAATTTGTTTTTATGAACCTATGTGTGGTATTATTATTTTCATTTATGTATAAATTATTGCTGTTTGAACATATATTATTCATATGCAGCTGCTGACTATTTTTGTACGAATCTAAAAGTTGCAGGTTTAAATCCCGGCTAATCTGGTTAATTTGTGTTATTTTACAATTTATTAATTAAAAATAATATTTAGTGTGTTTGAGTGGTTGATACTTTCAGTAGCGCTCTTGTGAAAGATGTCATTCAGAATCGAAACGTTGCTTGAAATGGCTTTAGCCGTGTTTGGTGACTAGATCTAAACAGTCAGGTACTTCACCACCTTCGTCTTCTTCAGCCTAACAACATAACCCAATTGGGGAAGCCATAGTCATTGGGAGCAGTTGGGACTCTTCTCTATGTATGCTGTTAGGCTGAAAGTAGTAGGGAAGGGAAGGAGATGAAAGGAAAGAAAAGGTGGAAAAAGTAGCTGGGTCACCGAACATGACAAAAGCCATTTAATAATAGTTCTGAATGGAGATCTTTCATCAGGGCCATACTGAGAATATTATTACGTATTATTTTAAATGGGTTATTTTTAAAACAACACAAATTAAATAACTTACATTTACCTGCGCCGGGATTTGTACCTGCGAACTCCGGTTTCGTAGTCGAGAGCTTTACCCCTCCACCAGAGAGGATGCCACAGCAAAGTATATCCTACTGTATTGCCCAGTTATCAATATAAAGGGTCTGCCATCTAACGTTTTTTTTTTCAACTAGTGCTTATTTCGTGAATGGTAACACTTAGCTCATGTCTGATTTGACAGATAATTAGTGTTATCCTTCCGCTGAACGAATATGGTTGTGTATACGCTGGGAAATATTGCGACATTACTTTGAAAATCATGGTAATGTTGCAGAATGTGTGCGAAAATTGCGTACGGATTTTGGAAGAAGAGAAGCACCGTCAGCTCCGTATGTTCGTTATCTTGTGAAAAAAGTGAAAGAAACTGGCATCCTCATCGATAAACCAAAGCGTGAAAAGCCAAAAACAGTGCGTACACCCGAGAATATTGCTGGTGTGGCAGAAAGTGTGCGTGAAGCGCCATCAACATCAATTCACCGTCGTTCTCAACAATTGAACGTATTTTTGTTCACAAAAATTGAAGAGGAGGATATTGTCAACATTTGGTTTCAACAGGACGGCGCTACGTGCCACACAGCCGAAGCTACACTCGATGTTTTTTAGCATTTTCAAAAAAAAAAAGTTATTTGGCGAACCCTTTACCATGCAATGCCCCTTAAATGCTTTTGAATACCGTAAAATGGGATGACTTTGATCAATTCTCATCTTTGAAACAATTTTTTTTTTATAAAATCCTTTTTGTCGAAAAGTTGATGTCGTATTTATTTTACGTGTTAAAACTATCGAAAAATAGTGTATTTGTAGTGGGGTGATTTTGATATACATACCATTTTTTATAAGTTTATTACAAGCATACATTCAATGCCAAAAACTTTAATAAAAAAATGTGTGTTTGATTATTCAAGTAGTTACGTATATCGATAAATGCTGATATACTTTACAATATAATTGACACAAAACTATTAAGTAAACTATGATCATTGAGTAATTTATAAAATGTGTTTACATTGTTTTCTGTAATAGGTTAATTATAATAAATACAGAATTAGAGTCCATTTTTTATGTTCACCTTTTAACATAGTTAAAATAATTTTCAAAGTTTGCATTTTTGAAAATCTGACGAGGTACGCGTGATGTCATACGTATCTCGGTTTTCCAAAATACACGAATTCTTTTAAAACACGTTGTAAACTGCAGTGTGCGAGTATACTCAGCGTAAATTGGCATAAAATTGTCTGCATTCTCAATGCAAGCGATGTCAGAACCCACCGACCAATCACAGGGCGTTTGAGTGTCTTTACGGTTTTAACTGTTTTTAAATGACAATTAATTAATTCTTTGTCTAATTATATATTTACAATAAAACATATATTCAGATTCAGCATTTGTTGATCTATATGAATATATGATTTTAAACCGCAATATTTTTCATTCAAGTTTCTTATCCGACCATCATTATTTTTTAATATAACTCGAAACCAACTAATTCAACACTTATTTTCGAAGCGCCATTATATCCACATTGCCCTAAAAAAAATCATTTAAAGAAGTGAGTAATTTCAAATGAAAGCAATGATCAAAGTCGCCTCTTTTCAAAAGTTACCCGATATTACGGTAATTATCATTTCTGTAGCACATAAGTCACAGCTGAATATTATAATAATTAGTTGAACTTTTGTAGACTGAGATTTTTTTCTCCCTAAGAAGTATAATTCATGCTAGTCCCTATTACATGTGTGTTGTATTTTTTCCCCTTGTAGAGAGTTCGCTAAGGAGAGAGAAAAAGTAGAAAATAGACAAGAATTTCTAAAATTAAGGAGACAGCAGCAACTTGAAAGAGAGTTGAACGGATATGTGGAGTGGATCTGTAAAGCAGGTATGTTATTATTTTATAATTATTATTAGAGAAGGGTGTCTAGGACTCTCGCCCTCTGTTGAACTCGACCGATTTGTCAACAATCTTGGGAAATCGTCGCTCTAATTCATTTTTATCCAACAGACCAAAATGTAAATCGATAGAAATAGCGCTTCAAAGTTTTTTTTACGAAAAACGCGTATACAATGAAATTAGCTGAATTCTAAACTTTCTAAAATGATTTAAAGTGATTATTTCAATGTAAAATTTGTTCCAAATGTTTATGAAAACACGCTTTTAATTTGGATGTAGGACAAAGTGTTGGATAAACACGGTCGGAATGTTGTTTAATTTTGGTGAACTTGAGACAAACTGCGTCTTGAAAACACATCAAAAATATATTTTGTAATTTTTTTTTTTCACTTGTATCGTATAAATAAATGCTTTCTGCGAACAACTGCATACTTAACTCAATTTCGCCAAAAATGGTCTGTTGGAAAAATGTATTTTGGGGCTCCATACCAGAGGTGGATACCTAATACAGATATTGTGTTTATGGTACCTAAGCGGGATATAATCATTATGAAATTGCAGCATTATCACAATCGTGAACTCCTACAATATTCGTATTACAATAAATCCTACAATTTCGATTTTACAAACCAAACTTCATTTTGATTAATTAAATTCGTTGATCTCACCTTTTTGTATTTTTTAAAACGTGAAAAAATTTTTCTAACGAGACTTATGGACGGGTTGTTTCAGAGAATTTGAATAATTCTTCAAATTTCAAAGTTAATTTTCAAATTCTGTTATTATTTCAGCTCTGTCAAGCAACTAGCCTATAATGATATAATAACAGAACTTGAATAGGACTTTCAAGGAACCCGAAAATGAACGTTGAAATTTGATGAATCATTCAAATTCTATGACAAAACCCATCCTTGGTGTTACTAGATCTTAACTGAAAACATTATGTTTGTTCATTTGAGTAATTTAAATTTGTTTCTGAATTACAGAGGAAGTTATATTAGCTGAAGAGAGAACTACAGAAGAAGAGAAAATGCACATAATTGAAGGTACGTAATTACTACGTTTTTAATATTTCGTTGATAAAATTCTGATTTAATTTAACCCATCGGGTCTCTAGCATATTGACCGTTACATTTCTTAAAGATACTGTTACTATACGGCTACTGGTTTTGACAAGGGTCGCCATAATTTTACTCGCGCCAAGCGCCGTTTGGTCGAGGCTGGCCCTGCAGGTATGCAAGACTTGTACCTGTCTTGTGCTGGAGTTGCCGTGTGATCCATGATTTTCCGTGGGTTTTTATACTTTAAAACTTGTCGGTAGCATATTTTACCCTTTGAGGGCGCCTTAATATATGCACGGATATGAGAGCTAAATGCTCATGCTATTTCAGATGTAATTTATTACCTAATTGTTCTTTATATTAACAAAAACTGATTTACATAAATAAAAGAACACATATTTAGTATACAAAAATGCGTGAAATCTTGACGAGCTCGCCTTTTCACAGGTTAAATGTACCACAATCGCCTGCCTACAAAATAACCAACCAACAGAGAGGTTTCTAAATGTTCCTAGATGCTACTGAATCGTTTTCTGTCTTTTCTGTTTCACATCTTTCATTGTCAACGACTAAATATTACAATTAAAGTTTTTACTCATTTTAACTCAAATTATTCCACTTTAAAAAATATTCATTCTGGACTTCGGAAACTAGAAAAGTCAACAGATGTTTCACATAAAAATAAAATTGGATATGTTTGTCCAAGACACTCTCTAGATAGAAATTAGTTCTATGTAGGCCTTTTAAAGATATACAATTCCGTAGTACAGGGTTTTCCAATAAGAGGTGTTATTTTGAATATCCCGCTATTTCGGTAGATGTTACTTTTGAAGCTGATTTTTTTTTACATTTGACAAGTAGAAACTACGCCATTAATAAAAATGGAACGATACACGCTTCAACAACGCATTAAAATTATTAAAATTCACTTGAGTGAATCAAATGCAAAAACATCTTGAGTGATGAGGCCCATTTCCACCTCGGTGGCTTCGTCAACAAGCGAAATTGTCGCATCTGGGGCTCGGAAAACCCAAGAGTTATTGTTGAAAAGCCTCTCTATCCTCAACGTGTGACTGTTTGGTGCAGTTTATTTTTTTATTTTTTTATTTTTATATTTACTCCACACAGGAGGCCCTGAAGAAAATAATTTCCCTCAGGGCCTATGTCATCTTTGGGGATGCTGTGTGGAGGGTCTTTTTGTGGAGAGGAAGGAGTGAACATGGGTCTTGAAGAGTCCCATGTTGTAGGAGGGAGGAAACACAGAGGCCGGCAGTTCGTTCCACAGCCGAGCTGTTGAACTTAAGAACGAATCGTAGAAGCGACCCGTTCTCATGTGACAAGTGTCAACTGTGTACAAATGTTGGGCGCGCGTTTGGCGTGTATCCCGACTACGCACCGGTGCCGAAGGGATCAATGACGCTAGTTCCTCAGAGCATCTTCCATTGTAATACCGATAGAACAAGGACAGCATACCTACCTGACGCCTGTGCTCTAAAGATTGCAGTCCGTTTGTTAAGATTAAAGTTTGTTAAGTTTATGGTCCGGCGGAGTCATTGGACCTTACTTTTTCGAAAATGAGGCTGGAGCAACAGTTACTGTGAATGAATTGCGCTATCGAGAGATGATTAATGATTTTTTATGGCCGGAATTGAATGGTACATTGATCTGGACAATGTTTACTTTCAACAAGACGGCGCTACGTGCCACACAAGCAACGAAACCATTGATCTTTTACGATTGAATATCAAAATAACACCTCTTATAGGAAAACCCTGTACATTATTGTGATATATCATGAGGTTTAGCCAGCGTTAGCTATGTAAGGCAGAGTTTCTACGAGTAGATTACAAAACATCGATTTTTCTCTACTGTTTACAAATACAATATGCATGTTTTATATATATAAACCTTCCAGCAGAAATTCTCTAAATGATAGTGAAGCGCACAAGCAGACAGACGCGGATAGTTTTATACTATTTAGAGAAGAAAGCAGCCAATAAAATGTGTAGTGAGAAAATGACGATAATATTGGTAGTTCTTATTTGAAGTTCGATGCAGTTAAAAATGACGTAAGTTGATATAGCTGAAGTATCTCAGTGGTCGGAGACTTCCCCAGCAAGGAGAGGTCCTTTTAGAGGTCCAAGGAATCTTTTTCTGTTTCACATTTTTCATTTGAGAGTCGTTGTCTTCAATGATCGAAATATGATTGATGTATAATATTATCTGTTTGAATTTTCCAGCGAGAAGAAGAGCGGCGGCAAAAAGAAAAAAGCTCAAAAACTTGGGGAAAAGTAAAAGTACCGACACAGAAGAAGAAGAACAGGAAGAAGATTGCGGGGACGACGGTAAGATCTCTTTGCAGATTCCTGCTTTACCTATTAACCTTGCTATTGCAACAAACAGTTGAACAACTGATATACACACATCAAACAGTCCTTCAGGCGTAATATGTTTTCACATTGTGACACAATATCAATCTTTGAAATGTAGACAAAATATTCCCGCTGAAATTCAATTTCGAATACATTTACTGTTTTGAAACGTAGAGCGGATGAAAGACAACAGTTAAAAATAGTAAACTTTTGAATGCAAACAAACACAGCTAAAATTTTTAAAATGGACACTAATGCTGTCCAAAATGTTGGCTAAGAAGGAGGAGTTGCAACAAGGCATAATAACTCAAAAATTAATCTCAAATCTATCTGTGAAAGAACTTGTTTTACAAATTTCATTGATTTTTTGTAACGAAAAGAAAAATCAACACGATAACTATGTTAAGTTATGTGTCTTACCAAATTTAATTGATCTGTGTAATTTTACAAACATAATATAATGTTTTTAAGCACTAAAAACTATAAAAACAAAATATTTACAATTCAAAATTTTTTAGGATAACTCCAAATTTTTTATCATTGCCTCACTTTATTTAGTTTGAAGAAAAATTTCTTGGTGTTTTTTTCAACTTAGAGAAATTAAATAGAAAAAAAATAACATTTCTTATTCATGCCTCTAAATGTTGTAGATTTAGAAGATATTATATATTTTGGTTTCACTGTGCCTTGTGTGTTTTCTGCTAGTGATAAACAATCCCTTATGGAATAGCACTTCTCTCTTGAATTCTTCACAACACTTTATTTCACCAATGATTTCACTAAATTATACAATGTTCGTTTCCACGCTTATAATGTCTTTTTCAATTCTCAGTGTTTATTGCTTATAAAATATGAAATAACATGTTGCTAAAAAAAAAAGCTTCTTTCTCTGACTTTAAATAAAATATATAGGCGATTGAAAGTTTGTTTAAAACTACCTAGTTTTATTTAACGTATCAATGAACTTTAAGTTGACTGTACAAGTATGGGAATCACCAGAAGTAAGAACTTTCTTCCACAGGTATTCAAAAATATCCAAATTGCGTACTGACGTCGCAAACAATTTGTTCGTTACTGAAATCACAAGACCCTCGTTGCCACAAATCATTGTTAAATTCTCGAAACGTCTAAAATAGAATTCTTTCAAAACCTCACTCATAACCAAACAGTTGGTGTAGCTGTCATTTTAATATCCTGTTGACTGTTTTTTTCCTAGCAATGATCAAACCACTCAAAAATAAGAGATAAACAGAAAAATCTAGGTGGATTCATTGACTTTAAACCACAGTAGTTCATATGTTTCCATATTCAACAAATAGTCAACCCTCAATTAATCATGTACTAAAAATACATTCTTGTAGTGATATCTAGCTGTTTATGCAGCCCACTGGAACGAGTAGATTCCATTAAATACTTGGGCGTAATAATTGACAATAAACTTCGATGGGAAGATCATGTAATAAATAATACAAGCCTTATACGGAAACTGGCATATATCTTCAGATACTACTAAATAAAAAGACACTAAAATAGGAATGATCTTAATTAAATAATATGGTAAACTTATTATACAACCAATCGCTCGTCTTGTTTGTAGCTTGCGGCGTGGATTTGATTTGTACATAAATCTACAGTTTTATTTAGAATTTTGATGAAATTTTGCGCACTTGGCCTTCAAAACAAGAGGGAGGTCACTGTTTATATTAGACTGCGAAAAACTCGGCGTAGAGCCCGTCTAACACCGGGGACTTCAGCTAGTGAAATATAAATTTAATATTTTTAATAAGCGAAGGATTCATTGGCTTTAAACCGCAGTAAGCAGTTTATATGTTTCCGTATAAATATTTGGAGGTATGATATTAATTAAATCGAACATCTGGAAATCTAAAGCACCTCCATTGTTACAAGATGTCTGACACAAGTGATGCCATAAAGTCTAGTTAAATGCAGTCAGAACAACCTCATTCGGCTGGTCGCAGGAGACTGGTATCGACGCCGACGATTTCATGAAATGTTGGCAATATGTGCCTGTTTACGAACCTCCGCGCAGATATATGGCGGTAGTCGCCGAGATATTTGAATCGTCATGTATCGGATACTTGTGAATTCCCGTGGAAGGAGGGTTTTACTATGCAGTCAATCTAAATTAAATAATAATATTTTTAAATTGTAAAGTTCCAATGAAATAGTAATTCAAAAGTTTAATACGTTAGTTTGGCACAGTTTATTGTTTTTTCTGACTTATTTTTTTGTCTATTTCGCAACCCATTTCAGTTCCAAAGAAAAAACAAGGTATGGTTGTTGTTGTCAAGCAGACTTCGGGCACCGGGTATTTCTCACAATTTTTACATATTTCAATTTTACTTTACTCCCCATCTTGTTAAAAGAAATACTTTTTGGTTTCAACAGTCTTGAACTCTATGACAATATTTACAAAAATATACAAAATAAAGAAAAATGCATTCATTTTCGATGATTTATCAGAATGGACGGAATCTTACAAACGGAATTACACTACTACCTACTTAAATTACATCTTCTGGAATTAGCAGTTGATGAAGAATTTTATGTTTGCTGTTAATACGTAGCCGTTTCAACCGTTGATATATCACTAATGGTTTTCGATAATATTAACCCCTGGGGGGCTGGAGCCCTGCATTTGCAGGGTTGAAGAATCGTGTCCACATACGGTACTAAGCACTGCAATTGCAGTGTCAACCTTATAAATCAATTTAGCCTTTGGGTAATCAATTTACCTCTACTGGGTTAGATAAAGAAAAAAAATGTCAGCTTATCAAGTATGGTATTCTCTACGTGTTGGTTTAACAAAAATATCTGTTTATTTATTAAAACTTATTTGCGTGTCTTACCTCTCCACTACCTTCAGCATCACAACATATACCAATTGGGGGTGTCATAGTGTCACTGGTTCTAGACAATTGGGAACAGTTAGTAAAAAGAAAAAAATTGTGACTATCGTACCAAAACTCCGCGGAAAGATTTGTTTTTCATAAATGATGCATATTATATTTTTATCATATTTGTTATGTATGTAAATTAAAATATACAAAATATTGTCATAAAGACTACTGTTTCTTCTCCTTTCTAGAATTCCCTTTATAATAATATAATTTCACTAAAATACCTAGACGTCTTTAGAGCCCTTAGAGTCCCTTTATCGATATCGCTGCATCTCCTTGATTCAGCTATAACCTCACATCTGATTATTCTTATTCATTTATTGTTATTATTCATTTTTAATCCCTCGAGATAATTATTATGTATTATATTTTATTTATCTAGATTATTAGAATCCCCTTATCACTAATCAATGGCTTCCTGTTGATTATTTCCTTCTGTACATATACGATTCTGCTGCTTTCTTCTTGTCACTTGGAATTCAACATTCACTAATCAAGATACCACACGGCTGAACCAACGCTCTAGCACAGCAAGAGAAATGATACTCTTTAACCCGTCAGGCCTCTGGGATATTCTGTCAGAAGGTCGGAGCATTTCTGCTTTGCAATAAAATCCAACTGAATGGAGTATTTTTTGAAACAATGAATGAAATTATTAGAAATAAACATAATTTATGAAAGTTTTAATGCAAACATAATGGCTTGAATTACTGATAACGAAAAAATACACCTATTTTAGACAAATGAGTCGTGTAATTTCTATACCCGCTATATCAACTTTCATTGATTCGGAGAAAACCGTAAAAAACTGTCACATCTCTAGCGTACATAAGTAATTGCATTAAAAATTTTTATATAATGAATTGGAGTAATAAAATTTCGAAAAGCATTTATTTTTCTATATATGTCTAGCAATAATTAAGTAATTTGGATAAATAAAATGGATAAAGCGGATTTTGATACTCACTTCGTGATATAGAGGCTTTTGAAAGTCAACTGAGCCGACATGGCGGGTTTAGAAACACACGCGTAGATCATTTTGACACACGAGCGTGGCGTCAGAGCGGCGGCCATATTGTATTTTGGCAAAATAACTGCTTGTGATTGGTTGAATCCGATATAGCGCGTTTTGATAGTAACTTTCTGTATGAAATAGCGGATTTGGTTTCTCACTCGCAGTTTTAACATGGTTTTTGGTCGTGATAAGGAGGGTTTTGAAACTCAATTTTAGGCTCCTCTTGTTGCTCGCAAAAATGTGAACAAGATGTCATACTCAGATCATTTTGTCAAAAAATCGGATATAGCGGGGATAGAAATTATAGGATTCAAATGTATGTTTTAAAAACGTTATTGACTCTTCACTTGAAGGAAGGCGTTCACTTTGGGAAGATTGCTTTTGTTGAAGGAGATAAGATTGTCATTTGGATCCCTTTTGGACGTAATCAGACGTGATCGGATGTTTAATGAATGTTGAATTACCAACGTAAACGATCAAACCTGCAAATGCTGACAACTCCAACCGCTATGATAGGTTAACAAGACGGCGACATCTATATGTGATGTCGGGAAGTGTTGCAACAATATTGTGTCTTTGTTTCAGCAAGGTACAAGGGCTCTCTCAATGGATGAATGATAATAAAACATTTCGTAAAGTCATTTCAAAGACTTCTGATTCATTGACTTGTTCCTTTTGTGTATGTATATCGATCGTCTAGTTAATTAGTCGTACAAGTCCAAAAATAATATTATTTTAAGTTAAATATGCAGTCGTTTATTGATCATGTATCTGTTTCTATAGTACAATATAAGGTGATTTCAAAATGTTCTACGAAGTGTACCCAACTGGTTATATGAAGAAAATACACAAGCGTGAATTTCACATGGACGAAATTATGCATAGAGAGAATTAATAATGGACGAAATTACACATGAAGAGAATTACATCTACTGAAATTACACACTTAACCTAACCTAATTTAACTTTAGTTTTTTTTTCAATTATCAAATATATTTAGCACATACTTAAGGCCCCGTAGTAAGCGTTTAAAGATGATTTGAAAGGGAGAAATGTAAATATAAATGTTAGAGAGAGCGAGCTAATATTAAAAAAACGATAATAATTGAGCGAAAATGGTGAAAATACTTAATAAAACACAACTCGTTTGAAATAGAGAAAAATCTTTCGACAAATACTTTAGTTGCATTTAAAGATACAATGTGAATTTTTTCATGCCTATAACATATTAAATAAGAGAATAAAACGTGTTTTTAATAATTTTCAGAGTTTACTTTGCGATTTTTTTCTATCGAAGCAATTGCATATAATTGACGTTTCGGCATAATAAATGTATAGAGATATTATCTTCAAATATAAAGAGTTAACTTGTTTTAAATCGCCAGAAATTGGGAATGCGAAGGCTTAAGGGGATGCAATGCGAATTAATGCAAAATCGTGTGTTTTTGGTTTTTAAATTTGGTACCTTAGAAATATTATAGGTGCTATAATTAAACACACATCTTGCTATAATCAAGTCTTATTGTAAGCCAAGAAAAAAATCAAGTATCAGGCATATAAAAAATGCTTTGTGCAAAATCTTCTACTTGCAAAGGTCTTTTCAGATATGGTTTTATTGTATAATGTGGCAGATTAAATTCTTCAGATTATGATCGGAGAACAATTTAATATTAGTGCCTGAACTTCACAAAATAAAATAAAAAAAGTTGGCTTTTTTTTTTTCATAAACCAAAACAGGCGGGCGGTGTTAAGATTGAATTTAAACGTTATCATCATCTGCGTAAGGAATGCTTTATTTCGCTTGATTCTGAATGTTAAACGTGGAGGTGGATCGCTTTCCGCATTCTAAAATTTAAACCTGTTAAAAACATTATATTTTGACGCAACTAATTCCAGTAGGTGTGTAACTCTCTCCGTGTATAATTTTGTCCATATGTAATTCTGGTAGGGGTACATGAAATTCGGTGACCGGGTATCTCATCAAAATGATAGTTTAACACACCTACGAAAAGTGATATAAAGTCATGAAAAGTGATGAAACAAAAACTATGTTAAATAGGTTACAAGGGTAACTATTTAACCTATTTTTTTTCATCACTTTTAATGACTATATCACTTTTTAAAGGCGTGTTTAATTGTCATTTTGATGAAATATCATGGAACCATGAAATTCACATCTGTGTAATTTTTGTCCTAACAACTACCAGACCTTACGCCTTCTGGTGTTATTTTATAGTACAGGTGACATGATGACAAGTAACCCTAGTGATAATATTTAACTTTCGGTGACCATTACAAAATTGCTTATATCAATATCTCAAAACTTAGTATTTGAAGATATCTCACTAATGAACTGGACGATCTATATGAATATGTAAATACATTAAACGTACTATAGTGATTTTTGGGATATTGTGCCGTGTTGAGCTACCTCCTTCTTTAGCCATCGTTTCGGACAGCATGACGGTGTCCTTCATCAGGGCAGATCTGATAAAGTATGTGCTTATGTATGTATATGTAATACTGTGTTACTAACTCCAATCCCCTAAGAGCTGGAGTTACAGTATAATTTAATATGGTTTTCTGCGTTTAGTTTTGGTGTAGCCGTCAATTACCGAATACCGAGAACTATTGAGCTTAGCCCCGTCCTCTTTACTAACCCCGTTATCTTTATTAAATAAAGGCGGTAATTGACGGCTGCACCAAAATTATACTGTAATACCAGCTCCTAGAGGATTGAAGTTGGCAACACGGTATCGCATCTACGTACATAAGCACACACTTGACCACATCGATTACACATCTGCCCTGATAATGAACAGTGTAATGCTGTCCAAAACGGTGGCTAAAGAACAAGGTAGCGCAATACAACATAATACCGTAAAAATAAATCACTGTAATAATTTTGGCCGTGAAAATCCCAAATCACGTTAAATGTACGTTTATATATTTTTTAAAGAACGAGGTTATTAATGACTTTATGATTTGTTCACATATTATTGAGAACTGCATAAATTGTATATTATTTAAATAAGTCAAATTTAAAATCAATTTTAATCGAGATTTATTATTTTCTTATATAACGTTGTAACGCGTTTACAAAGTGTTTTCTCTTGGTAATGAAATAATACAAATTCTATGCAGTCCTCAATAGATATTATTTAAAAAAAAAAACATACAAGATCAAAACAAATACATGTTTGAACCTTGATTAAATTAAGATTATTGCATTATTTTGTTTAAAAACATTTATATAACCTAGTTTTATTTCAATAATTTTCTAGAACAGTGATCTTAGAATAGCAAAGTACACGCATTACGCTCATTATACTGACGTAAAATTTTTTTTTTTGTATAAACTTACCTTCAGATATTGATACAAATACAACATTATATAAGAATTATAATTATTTCGATAAACTTTTTACTGGTAAAATTTTTAAAAGTATTATCATCGACTTACTGCCAGAAGTCATTAAGAGACGTTTTTTGTAACAACTGAGTTAGAAGTCACGATTTACATATTTTAACACGCTTTATTCAGTATAAGTCATTATATCGAATAACACATTGTTTATGGCTAATTGAGCATTCTAAAGTTACATACACACGTATATTTATCGGTGGTTAGGCTCGATCGAACATGTAGACTTGAAACTATGCTCTTTGCTGCGACACAAGACGACATAGATATATCACCAATATGCTCAATCAAATCGTAAACTTCTATCGAACATCGACCAAGAATTACGGTCTTTGAATCTTTTTCGCATTGAGCAAAAAAGCATTGAGCGAGACGGTACATATGTTGAGACATGTTCGATGAGTACATAACCATCGAGCATGAACGAGCGTGGGTACTGGCCATAATAGCCAGTAAGTGACATATAATATAATATAAATAACTATTAAAACAAAATAATAAAAATATTTTTGAAAGTGGGATACTGTGTTGACGTACACATAATACATGCGTAAAAATTACAAAAACATTTTAGTGAATTCTTGCAAGACAACAAATATTACCGTTGTATGCAAAAAGACAATGAGTGCAGTTTTAATTATTTTTTGTCTATTGATATGAATAAAACAAAAAGCTGAATTCTGACAAACTTACTGTGAAAATTAACTGAAAGTTTAGAGTCGATTTTCTCAGAATCAACACGGTGACATATGACTCTAATAACGGGGGTTTGCTCGATGCTCACATTTTAATTATTTCAGATGAACGTATTACTAAAATATCAAATGTATCTAGAGGAATCCCTACTGGTGTAAGTTATTTATATTTAAGAGGAAGCTACAAGCCAAAAATGTGTTTATTCTTGGTATACCTTATATCGTAGGTAATAGGCATTAAAATCGCTTGACAAACGGAGTCTGGTAATTTTCGATTTCAAGCAAAAAACAGGTTTTTATTTATATTGTAAATAATTTTATAAGAAAGCAAAAAAGTTAATCAAATGAAACTGTCACAGATAAGCTATAATACTGTATTTGTTTCCTTTATGCGTTCATCCATTTCTATTGAAAAAAAATTTTTTTTAGTTGTTTACATTTATATTTTTTATTGAGTAATTATTTTTTTTATTTGTATTCTCCTCAAGCGAAGCGATAGGAAAACCTTCAATTTATCTAAAGCATATTTTTTGGTACTCATAATGTACACCAATTCGTTATAAAGATTAATCAAAATAGTATAATAAATAATCAAGCACTAAGCTTCGCCTTAAGATTAATAAAAACAGAACTTTACCATTGAAAATTTGATGTAAAACGGTTTAAAAAATTTTATAAAACGTTTTTAAACTATAAAATTACCAGTAAGCATCAAATTTTATTTTTCTATACGATGAATTAGTAACTTACCAAGGAATCCCTCTGGAAACATTTGAGATTTTAGTAATACGTTCATCAGAAGTAATTAAAATAAACCCCATGGAAAGATCGATTTTCTAGGCCTGCTGGGGTAAAGTTGACCGTAGGTCCATCCATTACGCTGGGCTGCGCGTTGAATATTGGTTTTATACAACTTCTTCACTTACGTCGTTAAGATTCTGACTTTATTTTAGGGTATCGTCTTAATGACTTCTGGCAGTAAGTCGACGATATGTACGCAATAATATTTATCAACTTCTGAAGGTTATGTTGTACATTATTCTCATTTAGATGTAGTTATTAGAAATAAACATAAACTTAATCTAGATTTTAACTCGTACTTGACAGTTTTGGTAGGTTAAATAGTTTTTGTTCGTAGTTAATTATTTATTTAAAGTTAGGTTAATCGAAAATTCAACAATTATTATTATGAGATAACCATAGTTAAGTACATTAATTTTACATCTTTGGGCTTTTTAACAATTAATTAATTGATTTATTAATTCAAATAAAACATTTTACATTACCTACTGGTCTTAGAAAACTATTTTGTTCAATTGTATACAATAAGTTCAATTTTATACAATGTGTTCAATTTTATGCAATATGTTCATTAGTATACAATAATGTTCAATTGTATACAATATGTTCAATTGTATACAATATGTTTAATTGTATACAATATGTTTAATTGTATACAATATGTTTAATTGTATACAATGTGTTCAATTTTATGCAATGTGTTCAATCGTATACAATATGTTCAATTGTGTACAATATGTTCAATTGTATACAATATGTTCAATTGTATACAATGTTTACCTATAGATACTAATAGAAAAAAATCATTTATCTCTAGGAAAATAATATGTATTTTTTGTTTATTACTTCAGTATTTGAAGTTAGTTACTACATGTAAAGCTTACATTTGCAAAATATGTTTTTTAAATTGACAATCGATTTGCTGACAATTGTAGAAAAACTAAAATTCCATATTGCTTAACACTAATTATATGCAATTTCTAGGTTAGGTAGAATGTAGTTTTAATAATAATTATTGAAGAAATTTTGGTCATAAAAAAACAACAGTAACTTTGAAACATTTAAGAAAATATTTGATAGATTTTCTGATTTTTACTATACTGATTTCTGAAATAGCAAATACTGTTGAAGAGGCACTACTGTTGAAATAGCAAATACTGGATTTGAAGAGACTTGTCTTTTTACCTCTCTGGCAGGTCTCTCTTGAACCATCGCCTTGTCCATTGTCCGTCAATCCTGAACATACTGACCCCAGATTCCTACACACCCCTTATACCTTTATCCTTCGACACATCTTCCACTCTTTCCTTTCCTTTTAAAAAAACCCTCTATACGGCATCCTCGAAGATGTCATAGGCTCTGAGAGAAGTTATTTTCCTCGGTGTTTCCTGTGTGGAGTTAATGTAATTTTTTTTTTATGTAACCAAGCGAAGCTAACCAGTAAAAATTGTATATGCTTAAATATATTGCGTCTGACTGTCTAAAAAAATTTCTCATAGATATTACAATAAGCATAGAGAGATTCGAATATACTAAATATGATCTCAAACAGTAGGACATTTAGTGACTAGCAATTTTTAGTTTACAAGAATTTTTTTTATATATTTTAGAGTAAGAAAAATTAACATGTACTTTATACCTTCCTACTAGCGGCCAAAAATAACGTAAAAGCACTGCGCAATAAATGATTCAATTGAAGATTTAACTTATAAGTCACAAAAAATCTATCAGCTTCGCTACTAACATAAATACAATTTTCTTTGTACTACCATCTACTGGGCCACCAAGTGCCTTAGGGGGTATTTCACTATGTCAGGCTAAATATATGACTAGCTAGCCGTTGGCTGGCTTTAAAGATCAGAATAACTTCGTTATTCAACGGCGACCGTTTCACCATTGTTGCCGATCTACTGGGCCACCAAGTGCCTTAGGGGGTATTTCACTATGTCAGGCTAAATATATGACTAGCTAGCCGTTGGCTGGCTTTAAAGATCAGAATAACTTCGTTATTCAACGGCGACCGTTTCACCATTGTTGCCGATCTACTGGGCCACCAAGTGCCTTAGGGGGTATTTCACTATGTCAGGCTAAATATATGACTAGCTAGCCGTTGGCTGGCTTTAAAGATCAGAATAACTTCGTTATTCAACGGCGACCGTTTCACCATTGTTGCCGAGCTTCCGGATAGATAACACTCGAAATAGTCTGGCAACATGGCAAAATGTTTGCAGTTACCCCATCTACTGCCACGCCTGTCATGTTTTGCATTTTTTTGGTTATGTTATGTTGATTATCAGGTCATTTTAGATAGATTCGTGTCGAATTAATACATTGTTTCTTATTTTGAACACAATCAAATAATTCAGGATGGATCATACAAGCATTCAAATTCATTCGAGCTCTTAAAACTCGCGGCCTTCGCATCGCCGCCCTTTCACCTGCTTCTGTAAATCAAAAACCTCGGTATCCATAATAATTCGCAACAAAATTCGACTCACTTCTCCGCTGTCAAACTCGGAATGTTTTGACGCCATCTTTGATTCGAGGAATAGCGCCTAACGTGAGGTTCGAGCACTGATTGGTCAAATCGAACTTTAACCCGAGCGTTAGCGTTATTCAGATATAGTGAAAACGAAAAAATGACTAATCCGCGGATTAGTGCTTAGTCAGAACATAATCAGAGATAGTGAAATACCCCCTTAATAATAAATGTGTTGAACCTATACATTTGAGTTATTTATGTTCACTAACATTTCAATTTGTACCTAATTATTTCGTTTAAACCTCTCGATCCCTAGCTACCCATATTTGGGTAGCACTGTTGGACGTCTTGAGTGATAGCTATTCAAATTTGTGTGAATTAACATGAATTTATCAATAATATGTTTAGTTGCTTGCTTGATGCTTCTATCGAATACCAAAAGATGTCACTAATGTATTTAGCGAATATAAATTATAACATAGAAATTGATAGAAATTTGTTTTTATGTAATGGTAACAAAGCTGCTTTATAATTTTATGGCGATTTATAACTTCAATTGAATCATAGATTGATGTGAATTTTGTCGCAAGTAGGTTGAACCATTAAATAATAATAACATAACAAAATCTTAGCATAGTCAAGTGTAGAACATTATTATTAAAGCAAAATAATATGCAAATGATATAACAGACGAACTCGTAAAATGGTTTTTCTTTTTGACGTTAATCTTTTAACGGTGGTTTGGTAATTGTATGTCCTACCGTGTTGCAGGCTACCTCAAAAGTAAAGTGCGCAGTGGCGATCGCTGCGTCGACTTCTGGCGGAAGGAGAAGCGGTTCCGCTTCTGGATACGCCACATGGTGAAGACGCAGTGGTTCTACTGGTTCGTGATCGTACTGGTGTTTTTCAACACGGTGTGCGTGGCGGTCGAACACTACAAGCAGCCGCAGTGGCTCACCGAATTCCTCTGTGAGTAATATGCATTCTTTCACACGTTGTCCTGTCACACATTGTAACGTCAACTTCTGGTCAGAAGGAAAAGCGAATTTCTCTGTTAATAATGTGCAATATGTCACACATTGTCCTGTCACGTCGATTTCTAGCAGAAGGAGAAGCGAGTTCCTTTGTGAGTAATATGCATTCTGTCACACATTGTCCTGTCACGTTGACTTTTAGCGGAAAGAGAAGCCAGTTCCTTTTGTCCATAGGTGTATTATATTCGCAGAGGGAAGGATACTTTGATGTGCTATAGAGTGGCCGGAACGAGTATGCGAACAAGTCCAGAAATCCGAAACACTCGTCTAAGCTGTAGTCCAGTGGCACTGAGAGTTTCTATCAAGCTACTGTAATACAAGTGCTAAATGACTAACAACCAATTTAAACACATGATGAAAGAGAAAGGGGCCTTTTTAGCTCGGAACTCTGTATGCCAATATTTCAAAAAGTAAAAAAAAAGTGCTGAATGTACAATTTCTTAATTTTGTTTTTATTATAATTTTATTTAAAACATAGTCCAGTGGCACAGAGCTCGCCTATATCATATATGGAGAGTTTCCATCAAGCTACTGTAATACAAGTGCTAAAAATGTACAGTGTTTTAATTTTGTTTTTATTTTAATTTTAATTTAAAATTTATTATAATTTTTTTTTAAATCTAAAATTTATTAAAATTTAACAATTTTTCTATTTATTTTTCCTATTTTATGACAACAAAACTCGTAGTACAAGTGGGAAACTGGTGAATTTTGTGACATTTTTTTTGATTTTATTTTCCGTTTTCGAGTAAATTGAGTCAAAAGTTTATTTTTTTTACTTCAAATCTGTAAAGTAAAAAGTTTCGTTCAGAGATTAATATCAGCTGTTTAATTTCTTTTAAAATGTGTCGAAACGAAGACTCTCCAAAATTTTTCTTAATTGCTGGAAAAAAAGGTTTTTTTAACGTGATGTGTGCAGATTCACCAGTTTACCGCTTGTGCTATGAGTTTTCGGACATTGTATAAATATATATTTCTAATAGTTTTCTTTATTTCATTTTTGACTTGTGTCATATATGTTATCATCGACGGCAATCCATCACCATAAGTAAGTCATCATTGGTAAAATCATTGGCAGTTTTTGTCCCTCCTGAAACCTGGCTAAATATTATTATATTATTTACCCGGTGATTTGTTGCAGTCGACGTTATATGCTTTGCGTTGTGAACTCAAATATGTCTCATTTCCTATCAACCACCAATTAATCTCCTGTTTCTGTATTGCGTTCCAGATTGCGCGGAGTTTGTGTTTCTCGGCCTGTTCATGTGCGAGATGTTCGTGAAGATGTACGCGCTGGGGCCGCGCATCTACTTCGAGTCCTCGTTCAACCGCTTCGACTGCGTGGTCATCCTGGGATCTATCTTTGAGGTCATCTGGTCTGCGTACAAGGAGGGCTCCTTTGGTCTCTCCGTGCTGAGGGCACTGCGGTTACTCAGGATATTCAAGGTTATATAATTATTAATGCCCTTTTAAGGCTTTTACTTAGGAAGATCTACAGTCTCTCGTGTCTAGGATGAACGAAGTGTGCATGAAGAATGAGTTAATGATGAATGTAAGAAAGTCTAAAGTAATGGTGTTTGAAAGAGAGAGTACGAAAACCGTGTGCAATATAGTTGTGAATGAGGAATACTTGGAGCAGGTGGATGAGTTTGTGTATTTAGGAAGCCTGTTCTAGAGAGATGAGAAGGCTGATGGAGATATTGAAAGAAGGGTAAATTCAGGTAATTTCTTTAATGGAGGACTGAACGCAGTTGGCGCTAACAAAAAATTGTCCAAAGAAGCGAAGTTAGCAGTCCACAACGAGTGCTGGTACCCACCCTGATGTATGGAAGTGAGGCATGGAACTGGTAAAGAAAGGATGAAAGTAGATTGAATGCTGTTGAAATGAGATCCCTGAGGCGTATGTGTGGTAAAACCATGTTTGATCGTGTGAGGAATGTGGAGATCCGCAAAGAGTGCAAGGCTGATGTAAGCGTAATGAGTATGATTAAGAAAGGGACGCTTAGATGGGTTGGGCATGTAGAGCGAATGAGCGAAGATAGGAGTGTAAGTAGGATATATGATGCAAATGCGAATGGTAGCAGAAGTCGGGGACGCCCGAGGAAGACATGGCACGATCAAGTAAATCAGATACTCGAGTCGGGCCATGTCAAGAGTCAGAATAATAGAAGAGTATGTATGAGACGATGTATGAATGTGAATGAGGCAAGAAGTGTGTGCCAAGACCGAGTTGTTTGGCGGTCCGTCCTCTCTGCCTACACCTGCGGAGAAACGGCGTGATGGTTAGTTAGTTAGTTAGTATACAAAATTTTACAATACAATTCTATTACTATTATGTAATTTTTTTCTTGCGTTACTATCACCTCACTTTTTTTTCGTTTCATATAACTATAATTAATAAAAAAATCACTAAAGTTTTATAATTTCTTTTTTCAAATTGCGATCGTAACCTTTGGTTTCATAAAGGTGTACATTTTGAATCTTCTGTGGTTAACTTCAAGATTCGAATATAAATTTCCATTTCAAACACCCTGTAGATCGTATTTCTCGCCATGACAGTAAGACAGACCCAACGATTTCTGTGATACCATATAAGTTGTTCCCAAAAGCGAACAAATTATCCTGAGGGATTAATGTTTGCATTCAAATAAAATCTTATGCTGTGGTCTGCTAGCCAGGCGGGGTCAGAACAATTTACGTAGCGCAGTAATTACACGATTGTCATCTGTCAAAGTGACAGATCCCATACAAAGAAATGATATTCCGCGGCAGTCCCCCAATTGATCTGACCCCCTCTCCTGACTAAGATTATAGCGTAGTGTTGTGACGTTTTGCACCCATCGCATCATATTTTACTACACATTGTGGGGATGAAATAAAAGATGATGTCAATTTTAGCATTTATTTACAAATGAAAACATATTTGTGTATTATAGAAATATAACTAATACACTTCAAAGCCAAGACTCTATAGTTACACGTGACATTATTAAAACTAGAAGTACTAACTTTAGTGTACATTGTCGTGCGCCATGTGTTAAATGATTGACATCACAAATTATTAATAAAACTAGAATTACGATAACCAGTATCAAGTAAACTAGATAACTCCTTTCCGTGTCGCCTGGAGATTCACCCATCAGTCGTTCCCCGTGGCCTCTCCGTTGAGCACTGACCACTTCAGTTGCACGCCGATGCCGCTGTTCCGTTACCTTCCAAACGAGCGGCTGCACTCTCGCTAAAGCCAGGCGCTCGATCAAGCCAACATCCAGTAACAGTTACTATTTGAGTCAACATTCAGATTCCCGGGGTTGCAAGTATAACTACAGTTACAGTGTGTCACCCCAACATATAATACGTATATGCCACACCCAAATAATGAGCGCATAATATAGCGTAATGTATCTAAAGCTTCATGGATGTAGTTAAAGGTCCTGGTAATTCTGGAAGAATGGCCACTGTCATTCGTCTGTATTATAAGAAGCAAGTGACTGTACATTCCATTGATATGCTCCATGATGTCGTTCGTAGGAGCTTTGCCTGGGAATACTTTACTTGGTTCATGTGCCAAATGTTGAGAGCATGCAATACTCACCGCCACGCTTATATGTTTTTCAGGTTACCAAGTACTGGTCCAGTTTGCGGAACCTGGTAATATCCTTGCTGAACTCGATGCGTTCCATCATATCTCTGTTGTTCCTGCTCTTCCTCTTCATCCTGATCTTTGCCCTGCTGGGCATGCAGCTGTTCGGAGGACAGTTCAACTTTGACGATGAAACGCCGCCCGCCAACTTCAACACCTTTCCCATCGCACTGCTCACTGTGTTCCAGGTATGGCCAGTGTTACAACTGACCCCAAATTACATAATTAACGCCTTTCCCATCGCACTGCTCACTGTGTTCCAGGTATGGCCAGTGTTACAACTGACCCCAAATTACATAATTAACGCCTTTCCCATCGCACTGCTCACTGTGTTCCAGGTATGGCCAGTGTTACAACTGGCCCTAAATTACATAATTAGGTACAAGCAAATCATCAGACAGCCTCCGCTGTCGTTGACTAGCAATCCGGAGATTGCTGGTTCAAATCCCGGCGTGCGCAAGTAAATTCCATTTTATTAAGTTGTGTTATTTAAACTACACAAATTTAATTTGCCACAAATCTACGAAAGACGATTCTGACGAAAGACGATTCTGACCAAAGTCTCGATGAATAAGGAAGTTATTAATTATAATCAAAATTTTATTATCTTCCTTTTTTTGTAACAAATAGAGAATGATTTCCTCACTGGGATCTCTAATGCTGAGGATTTAATTTAAATATTATTAAAATTTACTAGTATGTATAATAATTGAAGTACATATATTATGTAACGTTTTTTCAGAAATAATTATAAATATGTTACATGGTATTTTTTTGGGCAGTTGAGTGGTTTCGGTTTCAGTCTGTATTTGGTGTCAGTATATTTTCTATTTCTGATCTCACTATATTGTGTATCCAGCTTTTTAATTGAGATTTAAATGTTATAATATTTTTGTGAATTTTTAATGAGGGTAATGGATAAATAACTGAGTTGACAAATGCGTTAGGTTCTCAATTTTTTCCTGATTTTAACCCGTGTTGTTGTAATTTACAGATCCTCACAGGAGAGGATTGGAACGAGGTGATGTACAACGGTATCCGGTCGCAGGGCGGCCCCAAAGAGGGCATGATTTACTGCCTCTACTTTATCATCCTGGTGCTTTTTGGCAACTACACGCTGCTCAATGTATTCTTGGCTATCGCCGTCGATAATCTGGCCAACGCCCAGGTGAGTGATACATCAGCCATCACGTCCATCAAATATCAATATCGGCAGTGTCGTGT
The DNA here is from genome assembly GCF_061612785.1 of Hesperophylax consimilis. Classification (NCBI taxonomy): domain Eukaryota; kingdom Metazoa; phylum Arthropoda; class Insecta; order Trichoptera; family Limnephilidae; genus Hesperophylax; species Hesperophylax consimilis. The sequence goes on along the minus strand of NC_142854.1, from coordinate 19,391,564 downwards.
AAACTGTTTACAATCAGGGTACACAGTAGAAAAAACAGCAAATTGATTGATATTGTAATAACTTTTCAATTCAATGGAGACAACGATTTATGTGAGATCGTATGAACTGTTTCCAAAAGCGCAGATTAGTCTTAGGTGTTAAAGATCGGAAGTATTATTATACGGTCGTAATAAATTGATTTTGTTTGCCCTTGTGTCTTCTAAAAATAATAATTGAGCTGCTCGGATGTAGACCATGTTAACTGACATTTTTTGTCTTCTCACGCTGGAGATCACTCTCTTAGGGGGTATTTCACTATCTCTGATTATGTTCTGACTAAGCACTAATCCGCGGATTAGTCATTTTTTCGTTTTCACTATATCTGAATAACGCTAACGCTCGGGTTAAAGTTCGATTTGACTAATCAGTGCTCGAACTTCACGTTAGGCGCTATTCCTCGAATCAAAGATGGCGTCAAAACATTCCGAGTTTGACAGCTGAGAAGTGAGTCGAATTTTGTTGAATGAATTTGAATGCTTGTATGATCCATCCTGAATTATTTGATTGTGTTCAAAATAAGAAACAATGTATTAATTCGACACGAATCTATCTAAAATGACCTGATAATCAACATAACATAACCAAAAAAATGCACACTTCGCGGTGTGCGGACTGTGACGTATGACAGCCGTGGCAGTAGATGGAGTAACTGCAAACATTTTGCGATGTTGCCAGACTATTTCGAGTGTTATCTATCCGGAAGCTCGAAACAATGGTGAAACGGTCGCCGTTGAATAACGAAGTTATTCTGATCTTTAAAGCCAGCCAACGGATAGCTAGTCAGATATTTAGCCCGACATAGGGAAATACCCCCTTAGTGGTAGCACTGTTTTGACCGGACGATTTGAGATATGTATCAATGGTATCCAACAAACTGTTTCAAGTAAAGAATGGTAAGTGATGAAAGATATGACATATACTATGTTCTGTGTAATTCTTTTGTCAGTTGTGATAGTGTAGCAGATCCCACGTTTTCTGCCAAAAACGATATCCCAAACTCTTCAAGAAAGGAAGATATGGCGGTAGTTCTAGAAAAATGGCCACTGTCATTCATCTATATTATAAGAAGCAAGTATCTATGTACGCTCCATTGAAAAACTCCATGATGTCGTGCGTACAGATTTTGCCTGGAATGATAAGATTTTGGTGTATTTCTAACATGTTTCATGTAAAGGATGTTAAGTGTTTTCAATTAACACATTTTACACGCTACAACTTTGATTGATTTTAAGTTCTTTTTAATGGTATCTAGATGCACATACCATTGTTTACCTGAAAATGTTATTATTTAATGTCATGTCGTGTTATCAATCGATTACTTTTTTTGTGATTCACAAGGATCCGGACGATTAATCGCGGACGAAAAATGATGTTGTTTTTGAACTAACATTAATCTCACTTTCAATAAATACACTTACCGTGTATTTATTTTCTTTTTTGCACTTATTAAATTTGGAACACATTAATATGTTATATGTATACCATAAATTGGTTTGTTTGTTCAGGTAAACTATGGTGACGAACATTTTTTTCCCAATTTTCAAGTTTAACCCTTTGTACTCCAAATTATTTTTTATATTTTATACCAGCTACTCCATAAAGTGTAATGTAAAAATATAAGGAAAAATTACGATATTTTTTGAAAATTACAAAAAAAGTTTTTTGGTAAGGCAGTAAATAAAATGATATAGTTATGTTAACCTCTCAGAAAAAGACTTTTATTTACTTTGTGTTCCTTTGCGAACTGTCAAAACGTGAAAATTTTTGTGTTATTCACGAGTTTTTTTAAAAGCTTCATAACTAACGTTTTGGGAAACGTAGCCTCATTCTAAAAAATGTTTTGGAAAGATTATGAAATTCACTATCGTATTGTTTTGTTATACGTAAATATTTGCGTTTCTAAATATACATTTTCTGAAAACGTCAAAAATATGTAAAAATCGCTGACCATTATTTCAAAGCTGTGAAAAATGTACTTTTTTCTGAGTATTATAAAGAAATAACACTTTATATATTGAAGAAATATAATTAAAAACTATTAGTCACCTCAAAATATTAACCGTCCAAACTAAAATATTTTTAATAAATTATTTAGAAACGCAATAAATTATGAACGAACAAGATGACAGATCCAATCGACTTAGATAATGCACCTCTACATTCCATAGATATTCTTGAATACAGACGCGTAGCGTCATACATTATCGATACTCTGTTTTTTAAATCATGGCAATCCGTATACTAGTGATGGAAATAAATCGATTTTTGTAAAATCTCGCGCGTTTACGTGAAAAGACGTTCTAATGTCTTGACCGCTATTATCATATTTACGTCTTTTGACGTTCTATTGCATAAGTACTCTAATCTTTATAACTTTATAATTTTTCAACGTGTGGTATTTTAGAAAGCAATCGCCCAAATGCATACGTGTCTTGTTAGAACACGTGTCACAGTACTCACTGTTTTCCCGTCTGCCGCCTTTTACTGCCCTTTTCAAGCAGACTACACAGTCCCCCTTGGGACCTTTTCTCAAAATATGGAGTTTTCCATTGAGCCTGGTCTCTGACGGAGTGAGAATATTTATTGCCCAGTAAAAAAATATTCAAATAAAATGAATACGTAATTATTGATATGTATGAAAAACAGAGCAAAAAAACACAACCAATTATAAGTGGGTACTGTATACAACTGAATAGAATCACGGGTATACCTTTAAATTTTTTAAACAACGAAATGTATACCCACCATTTATGTCGCCGCTGCGGCGCCATCGGGGTTGTTAAAATGTTATCCAAGGTTGATATTTTCAGTTGCGAACTTACCAAATACAAGAGGTCCATAAAAGAATATTTCTCTGATGGTTTGTGAATAATGTGTATGTCTCTATTGTTTATTGTTTATGTTATTTTTATGCATACAAACATTCAAAATGCAATATCCTAAAACTTGTTTTTGTCAGTTAAAATGGTCTACATCCGAGCAGTTCATTTGTTGATTGCTAACTGCCTCAATGATTAAAAAATGATAATAATTCGAATATTTCTATTTCCAGGAACTCACAGCAGCGGAAGAAGAGCAAGAAGAAGAAGACAAAGAAAAGCAACTTCAGGTAAAAACAACCACTTCACTTTCATAAATGACGTACACACCGTTTTAAACAAATATCTAACCATCATTTTCTATAAGCCATCACATCACCAAATCAATAATTATTACATACTACATACATAGATTTATTTCCGATTTTATATTTTGGCCATTATTTTTATTTTTCAAAAAAATTTAAAGACTTTCGTTTTATTTTATTTTGAGCTTGGAAAACATTATGGGGTCCGGAGACGATCAATGACAATAATTGTTGATGTGCTTACGTTATTGACAATCTGCGTTGATGGATCATCAATCGATGCGTCAATATTTTCGCCCCAGCGGCTTTTTGGATGTCTGTGGAAATTGTAACTAAAGTCTGCGAATACAGTAATAATCTTTTGATTTTTCTTTCCATAACTCTGGACAATCGCGATATAATGCAATTATATGTAAACGAACAAGTCTGAAGATAACCGTGATAGGCTGAAACCAGTATCGTTCCACAATGAAACTGATTTCCAAAGGGCTCGTAGCAGAGCAATTGAGCGATGAAACGCTCATTCCGCTGCGTCAATGGCGCATCTTTCTCTCATCAATGGAAAGTCGCAAATGTCAATTGCTTCAATCGACCTGTAAGCGATCAATTAGCGAATCTCAATCCCCCCAATTGACCTGTGTGCGATCTATTACCAAATGTCAATCGCTTCAATCGACCTGTAAGCGATCAATTAGCGAATCTCAATCGCCCCAATTTACCTGTATGCGATCAGTTAGCAAATGGCAATCGCTTCAATTCATCTCTAAGCGATCAATTAGCAATTGTCAATCGTTTTAATCGACCTGTACGCGATCAATTACCAAATGCCAATCGCTTTAAATGACCTGTAAACGATCACATAGCAAATTTCAATCGCTTCAAACGACCTGCATTAGCAAATTTTAATCGCTTCAATTGACCTGTAAGCATCATTCAATTAGCAATGTTCAATCAACATTCACAATAATAATTCATATTGATTGTCTTCGGGCCTCTTTAAATATTTATATTTAAAACTATGACCTAAATACAAGATAAATTCTCTTCCTCAAAATCAGAATTTACTGTTTCAATTCCCGCTGAAGTAAAATTATTTTTACTGATTAAGTTTTCCAATCTGTTGCACTTTTTTATTTATTTAATTTGACCGCTTTTCATTTTTTTTCAATGAATGCCAAGAAATAACATAATATTGGACCTAAACCACAATATATAATCTATTACAATATCACAAAAATACTTTTTATCTATTATCTATCTACATTTTCAAATATTTTTTGTATTTATCGATCTGAAATAGAAAACCATACGAAATGGCTTAACAATCTTCTATTATACCATTGGCCAAATTGAAGTAAAAGAATTGCGCAATATATGATTCAATCAAAGATAACCTATGGTAAACGCCAAATTATCCATCTTCGAGAAGAAATCAATAAATGCAATTGATTTTTAACAATTTGAAATTTAAAAAAAACGTGTACAATAAAGTGTATTTGCTGATATTTTTGGCAAAATATTGAAGACAGTTTGTCACGATTTTCTTTTTCATATTTGTAAAACAAATCGGAAATCGTCAAATGTAAATCTCCATGGACTCTCAAAAATTAACAAAACACCTTTTGCATTCAATCTTAGGATTTCAGGAACACTTTCTTGCAAATAGAACAGTGGAAGAATGGAACAAACTTCCACAACACGTCATCGATTCTGCCAATATAAATCAATTTAAAGCTTATTTGGAAAGAAGAAAAAATTAATTTGGTTTTTTTTTTTTTTAAATTTAAATCAACTCGATTATTGTTGATTTAAATTGTATGAGCGCATCAGCAGAATACTGCCTGGTTACAATATTCGGCGAAACCCAATACATACCCGCAACGCATTGAGCTAATCCATTGACACGGTGCTGGCAAATCACCAAAACCAGTCACTTTCCTCTGACACAAGTTCTACTATTGCCTGTTGCCGAACAATTGACCGTCAATATTGCCATGTCCTGTCAAGATTGCCGTAACAAAACTGTCAAAGTCTTCAATAACAGACGCATGGTTTTTTTTGTTTTTACTACACAAAACTGTATTTCACTTTATTTAATGTTACAAAGAGTTAAATTATTCCCGACCCGGACAAAACACTTTTACTAATGGTCTGTAGACCATAATGACTGCTTGTTACTATTTTATAGGAGAGAAGAAGAAGGAATCCAGTCGGCGAGGCTTTTTATAATCTAACCAAGTAAAACACATTGACAAGCTAATTGTAAACAAACACTGTCAAAGAAAGCCAATTGATAAGGCAAAACATCTGTTTTATCTGTTAGTCCTAGTTTTACCTCTGACCGCTAGGTGCTAGGTAGGAGCCTGTAAAGTAACTGGTGATGAACTTTGCTAATGGTTCGTACATTTTTAACAAAAAACAAATTTACAACGCAAATAAAATGATCTCCTTCAATAACTAATAACATGGAACAAAAATCGCGGAATAATATGAATCGTGTTCGAAATTACGGCAGTATTGATAGCGGGTAAGTGTCGAACAGAGACCCACTTATATAACAGCGTGAGAAGGAAATCGATTTGTCCCGAAAATGTTATCGTGGCCGAGTGATCTCACCGGCAACACTGGCCAATACGTCGACAAGGACAGGCAATACACGACTATCTTGCCCGACAATAGATCTTTGATTGAATCTAAAGTTTCGCAATACTTATAAGAATAATTACTTTGTTCGCGGGTAAGGAAGAAGTTAAAAACCAAAATCGGTTTCTACTTTTGGTACCCACCCAGTTTATTATTATTTTTACATTATCTTTGTTATGCTATTTCCCTGGCATCCATTTTATGTCATGTGGCCGCCATTTTGATTTGATCTATGGTAATGTTCAAACGGACCAATCAGGAACTCGAAAAGGAAATGGAGGCGTTCCACGGGGGAGAGGGTTCCCCTTTAAGAGTTGATATGGGCGGCACTTCACCGGTCCACCACCGTAAGGTAAAAAGAACAATCCAAACTCGGAAACTACGAGTTCCTATCCTATCTGTGTATTTCCTTTCCTTTTCATTTTTTTACAGTGCACGCGTGGCAGTTGGTTCTTTCGTTCAGTGTGGAAAGCGTCAAAAATTAATTATTTAGTTTATTGGTGTGTTGCTAGTATCAAATGCCCGCAGGGTAGCACCTCTGACTCGTCAAATATTTAAAGACATTGTAATTGGAATCTGAGTTTCTATACCCGACAGATATATGTATATATTATACGTGTAGAAGTCAGATTATGATCGTGGATCTTGAAGAATTATGCTGACATCAGTATCCGGCTGTCTATAGCGTCAGCCTTTCCGAGGCGTAGAGAAATGGCAATACGTCAACTACTAATGTTTTTGACAGAATAATGATACATATCAACTTCTTAACTACTGCTTCAGTCATGGAATCTAGTCCAAACTCCATCGCCCTTCGTTGAAATCCAAAACTTTGTCAGTGGTCTTGTAAAATTTCTGTTCTCTTGGCGGACATTAGCTTCTTAAGTTCTATGAATTCGGTACAGCTCAACATAAATGTTGCGATGATGTATATGTATACGCATCGATACTCATTTTTTGTCCTCCTCGTGCTTTACTTATATATTTTTCTGCATCAGTAAAATCCTTATTCGTTCACCTGCGTATCTAACATGGTCGATAACTTGTCATTGTTCCCGAGCACGACTGCAGATCGCTAACGTACAAACAACTATTCAAGTCGAATAAAGTAAGAACACTTAGTCGTTGAGAACTGTTGTTTGTTCGTTGGCGATATGCAATGATGCTTTGGCACGATGACAAGCTACCGATATTATCGATAAAATGTGCTAAATACCTTGATTTACTTCGCTGTCACATATGTGATCTAACAGTCACATTTAATCCATGAGGATTCATGAAAACACAATGAATTGTGTCAAATGTGCACTGTGATGGGATAAATTGAAAAGGCCAGCTTTATAAAGGTTTATTTGTCGGTGAGTGAGTTAGTTTGGAAGTTGTTGGTTTTTTATGTGAAGTATTGTATCAAAATTAAACATGCATGTTTTGCCAATATTTCAATTCATTTAAATACTCTTTTTTTTTAAAAGAAGGCAGTAAAACGTTCTTATCCGGGTGTCGACTTTAAAAATTCTCGACTCAATGGTGCTATTCTATCAATACACGAAGCTCTAACCCAATGGCAAATCTTTCGGCTAATGTGCCGTGTTTGTACTTCCCCTTTTTTACCCAACGTTTCGTACAACTTTATAGTGTCTATCATCAGGGCAGATGTGTAGATTGTTGTGAAGTGTGTATCGGTGAGGTATGTAGAAACTACTGTGTTGCACGCGTTAATCCTTTTAAGGCCGAAATTTCAGCATAATAATTTGTTAAACTAATGTGGCCTTTCGGCATTTGGTTTTGGTGTGGCTGTCAAGTACCAGATACCAAGATACTTGACGGCTGATCTGAAACTAAACGCCTAAAACCACATTGATTTAACCAACTATTGTACTGAAAACCCGGCCCTAAGAGGATTATCGCGCGCAACACGGTGTCACTTCTACATGCATTATTAATAATTGTCTAAACTCAATCATCGACATTTTTTCAGATTCACCGCCCAAATTTAAAAGTAGCATCATGTCAATGATATTATAAACTGTTCTGTTCTTCAAATGTATTGTTTGTTTCTATAATATAAAATAAATTAACGCACGTCACCACAATCTGTCCTGGACAGTGTAACGCTGTCCTAAAAGTTGGCTAAGAAGGAGGAAGTGAAAGATGGCATTATAACCTAAAAATTAATCACGATAAGACTTTTGGCCGTGAAAATCTAAAATCCTATCAAACATCTCACAAATTTAAACTTAAGTATTGAGTTTTGAAGAGCTTAGTGTATAACCTGCGGTATTTGCTAGTACTTAATGCTATTTACATAATATAACCACTTTTAAAACTATTGGTGTTAAAATTGAATGATTTTATTGATACTAATTGTTTTGTAGTCACTAAGAACTAGTCACTGAATTATTACAACTGATGTTATATCATCACTTAAAAAGAATACCTGTTTTGTATAAGTGTTAAGAGAACTCGTCGTATGATGATAAATATTATTATTAAGCGTTATTGAATAGATCAATAGCCATCATTTTGAATGCAAAATAGAAAAAAAATAGTGAGAGAAAATATATATTTTTTTAATAGTCGTAAAATTGTCCAAATTAATAGTTTTTATAATTTTTTAAATTCAAAATCAAAAAGATTTTGTATGACAATATCTCATTCAACTTACATTGGTGAAAATGATTTATTTTTAGCAGTTTTCACATGCTTTCTGTGTTTATTGGTTGGAGTATGTTTGCTAATACGTGTTGGTTTTTTTATCGCTATATTTTAATTGTATTGCTGCATTCTTTTATGTAAATTGTAAAATAAATAATATTAACATCTTTCAAGGGACATTTTATATACACCAGAGTTAATCAATTTGTATTTGAAAGATAAAGATCACAAATTAAATTAATCTTATCGCCTTTTTAGAATACTTTTTGCTCCAGTATTCTCCAATTACTATTCTCTTCAAAAAAACTGGTCTTAATCATTTTTTTTATAAATATAGCTTTGATTTTGTTAACATTAAAATATGAGAATCAATTTGGGAGGTGTGTATAGGTGTCGCCAACTCGGAAATCATTCGTTGGATCACCAACACCTCTGCATAAGTTAACCCAAGTGGTTCACTATATTTGGTGACTATGCCGGGATGGTTTGTCCGAGTCTTGGCGGCTTACGTGTCTGTGCGCCAGCTGCGTGGCCGGATCGGGGAGGTCGGTTGAAGGAGACCCTTTCACCTCTCCAGTCGGACGCTCTCGACTAAGTCTGTCACTCCTGGGCACATTATCCTCCAGATTGCTACCAACGGAAGCAATCTTCCCAACTTGAAATGACCAGCTCAAGCACTTGGGCTCCAACGAAGCCACAGTTATGTTAGCTTCTCAGAAGCTGGCCCGGTACAGGGCCCCCAGATACTGTACATATAGTACACAACTGCTGACCCTGTACAAATCGCAAGTGCGCCCCACTGTTGAATTTGGCAGCCACCTCTGACCTGGAGCCGCAAAACTGACAGTTTGATAGATTCCCCTATATTAACAATCAGATTACAATGTTTAGAGCACAGATTGTCACAATACTATCCTTGCTCTACCGATATTCCTATATCCCTTCGACAGCAGTGTTTAAACACGCACCCAACACATTTGACATTTGTCACGTGAGAACTGGTCGTTTCTGCGACTCATTGAACTCAGTTCAGCAGCTCGGCTGTGGAACGATTTGCCGGCATCTGTGTTTCCTCCCCCCTACAGAAAGGGTCACTTCAAGACCCATATCCACTCCTTCATCTCCTTCAAAAAAGACCCTCCACACAGCATCCCCTAAGATCCTGTGTAGGATTGAAGTAAAAAAAGATAGTTTTTCCTGTCTGGGTATGAGAAGCAGGTTTTATGATTTGTTCTTTAGTTTGCAATCATTTCATTTTGGTTATAATTTATTTGTCTATGGTGTGGGTATGCTAAAACTCTCCTCTGTGCTATTTCTGAATGTTGGCGGACTTGAATGATTTATCTCCTTATTGTTTATGTCATTCTTTATCAACGCTTCATAGTTGTGACTGTATTACATCAATATTTATTAACTATTATTCATATGTTTATTGTCTGAACAAATATTTGTATTCGCCAACAATGATTGTAAAACAAAACTATACAAACAATGTCAACGTGTCTTGATTGTATTAAAAAACGACAAATTGAATACAGAACAAAAAAATCATTTTTCATTTACATAATCAGCCTTACTAGTAAAAATATTACTACCCAAACAGTTTTTTAGTTATACATTAAATAAAGTCTGTGTATAAGTACTATTTTCAAATGTTACTAATAAACGCAGTTTTGTTGATTGTTTTAAAAAGAAATTTAATCCTGGCAATGTCACATTCGGAGGTGCGTCACATTCACTTCGGCTGTTTGTCATTGACAACACCTTTAGCAATTATCTGGACAGCGGTTTATTGGAGTCAATATTCATTGGTAATTTTGTTCAACTGGAAATCTTTAAGACACATAAATTGTTTTAAAAACGCTTTGTATCAGTTCAGTTACAATGGGGATCATCTATTTCAGTCCCCGGAGAAGCAAAATAATGCATTTTAATAGCTATTTCATTCAAATTAAAATTGAAAAATTCGTCATGAATTGACAGCTATTATATGAAGAAAAAAAAATTATGTTTTTTTTCTTCTTTTATTTAACCCAAACTAAGAACAATTAATTTCTCTGAATTCAGAGAAATTTAATTATTGAAGACAATATTAGCGATTTCTAAACGAAAATCTGAAACAGAAAAATCAGAAAAGGATACGGTCACATCTAGGACACGAACCCAGGACCCTTGTCTTGCCGGGACACTGCTCTACCACTGAGCTAATAGGACCCTATCCCCCTCGGTCACTTTTAACTGTATCATACTTCGAATAAGAACTACCAACATTGTCTTCATTTTTTCACTGCACATTTTTACTGGCAACTATCTTTATTTATGATCACAAGATTCAACCCGAACTAAATGCAATCTAGACAGCGTCTTTTTTGATAAACCTATCTTTTTTTAAAAATTTTTTTTATTTTTTTTTATTTTTTTTTTTATCAGAGAAATTTTGTTTTTTTTGGTCCCTTCAAGACTGAATTTGAAAAATGGCCCAATTTATCACACATTTAAGGTTTTCCTTTTTATGAAGTTTTTTTTTCGGTCCCTTGAAAGGCTTCTAAACAGAGTTTCACTATATAACTAGCTATTCTGGGAAAATTAATTGATATTACATAATAATACATGGAAGATTAAATACTTTTTTATGAATATATAAACACATAAGTCGGTATAATTTATAAAAACATTAAATTTGCTAAAAACAAGTCACTTATTACAATAATAGAATCAGCTGGCGCGTGGCGAAAATTTAGTGTCAGCCATCAAGAAGTTAAGCTGATAGAAAGTGTTTTTAAAACCATTTGGGCGTGTTAAGGATATCCGGTGTTTCTGGATATATTTACCTAATTGATTCCACCATGTACACATTATATTGGTGTTAGATCATTACGACATGTGGATAAAACTACGTAATATATTGTATTGCTTCACCGACCAATGGATTACTTTGATAAGAATCATGATAAAATGTGTTGGTAATTATGTTGCAGGGAAAGAAAAAGGAAGAAGTGAAGAAAGAAGAAGAAGAAACCAACACTGACGGACCGAAACCTATGCTGCCTTACTCCTCAATGTTTATTTTGTCGCCGACAAATCCGTGAGTAACAATTGAGTTGACGACATAGACATATGAATATTAGTAGACCTGCCCTAAGTGATTAAAAGCGTATTATTCCCCACTCCCCATACCGGTTCCATTGGAGCCAGCTGGGCTCGCGTATGGCCTCAAGTGAATTTAGAAAACGTGACGTCATCATTCTTGTGCGAACTATGGTCGAGGCATCATCGGTTCATTTTACGAAATAACACGGCAAAATGGTGGCTTGTGCTATGAAAACTTGTAAAAATAGATGTGAAAAAGAGAATAAACCCAATTGTCGTATTACATTCCATATATAAGCATTATTTTACTTTATTTTGAGCATATTCACATCGTATAATATGGATCAGTTGTAGAAACATATACTATCACATCGAGATACGTCTGGACGCGAAACACAAAGCTGGTTGGTTGCTGGGAAGTAAATTATGAACATTTATAAAAGTGTCTTAACTAAATACGTAAACAAAATATTCGACTCTGAAAATAGAAGAAATTTATTTTGCCGAATTTGGACTTTGCAGATTTGTTCATAACGTGGCGAGTAATTTGCGCTCCCATGTAAAAATGTCTATTCATTCAAAAGCAGATTTTACTTTTAAGAACTAAATGGTGATATTATAATGCGAGATGCCTATATACTGTCAGATTGATTTATTGACGAATCACAGTCAGCTTTACCCCCTTCGTTCTTCAACAGTTGATTTTACCCCTCATCTTTAATTTCTAGTCTATATATTCATATGTCTGTGGTTGACGAGGTTGCCTCCTGCAACTTAATTTAAAGTTATATACAGTATATTGTATTATTTAAAGCATGCTAATTTGGGGGCGGGTATGGGTACTGCTGCCCTGGAAACCATTTATTGGTTAACCAACACCTCTGCCTAGGTTGTCCCAAGTGGTTTGCTACGTTGGTGACTTAGCAGGGGTGCCTGGGTTCATGGGGTGAGGTTTGTCCAGGTCTTGACGGTGGATGCATCTGCCCATCAACTGTGTCAGTTGGGATCGGGTGAGGCCGGTTGAGGGAGATACTTTTTGACATCCTCTTCTTTACTTCTGGACACACTGATCTTCAGATTCCTACCCCCCCTCATACCTTTAACCTTCCCATAACTTCCTATCCTTTAAAAGACGCTTCACACAGCATCCTCAAAGCTGACATAGGTCCTGAGATAAATTATTTTCCTCAGGGCGTCCTGTGTGGGATTAATGTAAAGAAAATTTAAAAATGCTTAGAACAGAACTTGCAACGCGCTCAATCAATGCGATTGGTAATCATAAACCAGTGCACGATTGGATGCGTGCCTTGAATTGAACACGAGTTTAGAAAGAGAATTAGCATAACTAACCCGTGCGTGTTTTAAAACAGTACGGTGCACATAATTGCTGTCAATAAATTGAACGATTTGATAATGATTGTGTTTCAGAATTCGCCGAGCTGCGCATTGGGTCATCAGCCTTCAGTATTTTGATTTCTTCATTATGATTGTAATATCCCTCAGCTCAATCGCCTTAGCAGCTGAGGATCCAGTCGAAGAGAAAAGTACAAGGTGAACACATTTTATATTATACGGCTCCTTTTCCGCAGGGATGCGCTTGTACCCGATACTCACTTCGCAAACATATTTGTAAAGAATAAGTATAAATAGTGGGTATACCGACTTTACTAGTAGTAACAGAGCTTCATTGATGCTAAATATGTCAATATCCGAATTGATTCTGTTCAACAGCAAGATTGCTTATTCTCCCCACCGGCATTGCCATTGGCTGGTTAGTCCTGCAGGCTGCAGATGGAACAGTCTGTGCTGTCGGTGACGTAGATAACCATCGGGAACATAGAAATGAATGCTCTCCATGATAGCTGAGTTTTCAAACCATCCTCGTATCAGTCTGAAGAAATGTTTAGCAATGCGCACATCCCTTCTGACCCGTAGATGGTTCATTCCGAGCATACCCAAAAGAATGTCTGTAGGATAGAGCTACGGTTCTTAACTCTCTCCAACACCTGGGAATACTTTATCTTTATTTATTTATTTATACGCCTATTAGGCTTTTACATACATAGTTCATAAAAAAAAATATTCTGAAGATTGTAAGTTCACAATAGTAACAGTAATAATCAGAGGCGGTTCCTTGGTACGTGCATTTGTGCATTGCACTGCTTGTCTTCAATCTCCACATAACAAATTACAACGACATCTGTGCCCCAGTGATCGATGTAAGAAATTCGTAATTCCCGTCAGGTCATTATTTGAGCTATCTTCTAGTAAAAAAATCCCGCGCAAAAGCAAGCGGTCGTGCATACCCCGATATGCACAGAACCAACTTTTACCATACTACTAAAACAGCATCGGGCGGTATGGAGACAGCCCGAAGTAGCCGAAACGGTGACATGAGCGAGACAGATTACACTCTTAACGTCAAATTACGTGTTAGAGCAGTGCAGATACATAACCCATCCGTGCATTATCGAAGTGCTTTGACGGCAAGAATTTGAATTTTGCATCGCTTTGATCATGCGTAATCCAATGCGTTTGGAATGGATTCGCTTAGAAATATTAATGTTCAATGTTAACGCAACAACATTAACACATTGGAACTCGTTCGCGGTGAAATCAAACGGTTTCGCTATATTTTCAACGATGAATTGAGTGTCCTTTATTTTCAAGATAATTTTGTATTATTTAATCAGTTATTTTACAAATATAACTTGGAAGATAGAATGAATTGCAGTAGGTGTTCCCATTCATTAATTTGCTCCACTTAAATTACAGACTAGGTACATTTTAAAAGTGAAATGCACTGCTGGTAATTACAGTCACGGGCCGCGTCTGGTAATAATACATATAACCATATCCACTTGACATATTATAACAGCAAGTAAATAGTAAATGCATACAATAATTATTTGTCGGTATAAACCTGTTGTACAAAAAATAAGAATATGCCTACTCCTAAGATATACAAACATAAATTAGTTAAAAGAAATGTAAAGTTTATATGTACATACTAGGTAGTGGCAGCAGTAACATGACATCATACGACACATAGTGTATGAGGCCTTTGAATTAGAAAGTTAACGAAATAATTATTTGCGGTATTGTTAACAAAATATAGAGCGTTTGACTGGTTATCGTGGCCTGTTAAATTGAAGGCGTTCTGTCTGCCATTTTACATAGTTTATATAAAAAATATTGTGAAGATTATAAGTATAGAATAGTAAAAGCTATAATACATATAACCTTCACCATTTGACATAAAAAAGCAAGCAAAAAGCAAATGTAAGCATGATAGTTTGTAGGTATAAGCCTGTTGTAAGAAAATAAGAATACGCCTACTTCTAAGGTATAAAGACGAAAATTGTTTATAAAAATGTTAAGTTTATACGTACATACTAGGTAGTAGTTGTATTAACATAATATCTATGCGACACATAAAAGCTGGTGTATATATTTATTCATCCATTCAATTATCTATTCACGAACTAGCGGGCTGCATATGCCAGCCAGTTCGTAAATTGATAAATAAATAAAAATAAAATAACATTTTTAATAAATTATTACAGTAATTACATGTGAAATAATAATGCAATTGTAGTAATTGCAAGAAGACTACACCTATTATTGTGTCAATCTTGAGGAAATAATTTGATAAGAGGTGCAAGTGTAGACTCAAAATTACCGACCGACTAACGATTCCTTACTAAGGGATTGAATAAAATAATATGATAAGTTGTAGTGACGTCCGTGGGTGATACTCAAAGAGGTTGATTTGTGCCAGAAACTCACTGTTCGATATATGAGATTTAGATAATGAGATACTTGCGAATCCCTGTGGAAGAAGGTTACCTTAAACAACGTCAATCAATAGACGTGTTGGTGAAATATATATATATTTATATTACGTACTTGTTTGTCACTAACTAACAATGGTATTGTTTACTTTCCAGAAATTCGATATTAAACTACTTTGATTATGCGTTCACCGGTGTGTTTACGATAGAGATGTTACTGAAGATAGTGGATGTGGGAGTGGTGCTTCATCCCGGCTCCTATCTGCGCGAGTTCTGGAACGTGATGGACGCAATCGTCGTCATTTGCGCGGCCGTCAGCTTCGGATTCGACATGACGTAAGTCCTCCACTTTTTATACCATTCACTTTCAGGCCACATATTGAACTGTGAACCGCCGATAACTCCTGTCTTCAGAAATTGCATTTTTCAGGAGGAAGAAAAAACCTCAAATTCATAAAATCAATCAACGTTTCCTGCACAAAACCAAAACAGTCAAACTTTTTCTGTCTATTTATCTAAGTTGTATGAATCGAGTACATATTTCCATAAACAATATTTATATGTACTGCCACAAACGACTACAAGATGACATTAAAAATGCAGGTTTGGGGATCGATATCTCTAAATAGTATAATCCAAAGTCGCTATCAGCGTCTGTCTGTTTTTGTGCCTAGTTCTTCTAAACTAGAGTTTTCACTATCTTTTAGAAAATTTCTTCCAGAAGGTTTATATATATAATACATACATATTATATTTATAGAAGGTAGAGAAAAGTTGATGTTTTGTAAGTCGTAAAATAAATATTTTTGGGCACCTACGTTGATAACACTGGCTAAAACTTTTGAGATATGTACATCAAAATAATGTACTTAAAAAAGTATAAGCCCGTCAGCTAGTTTTCCATATAAGCGATAATAATTGTATACTCGTGGCGGCGTAGCGAAAAATTCATTCAAAAATAGACCATAACTTGTTATCGAGTTTATTCATAACACAATTAACGTTAATTTCCCAAACCTTACGACACTGCATTTGGGGATGCGATTTACCCGATACAATGGCCAATTTTTAAAAGTAACTAAACCGACTGTTGGGTAGCAAGATAAGATGGAACGCCATTGACAATACGATATGGCGAACGAAGAAAACTCGTCGAGTAGGTACTTAATGTTTTGAAGCCTTCTTTCTTATAATAGGTTAGAGACTTAAGAGAAGGAAAGAGGAGGACAACGAAGATGAAAATATTCCAATATTCTTGACGGGATCTTGGTATATGATACAGTCCTAAAGCTGTTTCAATATTAAACAATAAAAAGCGCCGATTTCTTTTTTGAAAATCATCGCAAGGGTGCTTAACAATTTAATTTATTTAACCTATAGCATATCACTTAGTTGACTAATAACTTACAACTAAGATATATTACTAGTGACTTACAACTAAGACTTATAAGTAATGAAACTTATAACTTATTGCTATGGTTTTTTCACTACTCATCCTCTTCACATGTTAAAACTAATTGAGTATCACTTTCTCAATCTTTTTTATTATGTTTTCTTAATTTTTGCAATGCATTGTCTTGCATTCATTCTTTCTGTGTCTCCACTTTGTAACACAGTCAAATATGGTTTTACTGCACATACTTTCAGTCTAGTTTCATGCTTCCTCTGATATACTTCAGGGTTGGTATCAGCACTCCATTTTAGACTGCTAGCTTCCGCTTCTTTGGACACTACTTGCTTCATTCAAATTCATTCATCGCCCCATACATACTCGATCTTCTGTTATTCTTTCATATACTTGACATGATTCACTTGAATGCGCCATGTCTTCCTCTGGTGACTTTTTTTACCATTATCTTCCACGTCATATATTCTCCTTGCACTCCTTTCTCCGTTCATCTACTCTACATGCCCAAACCATCAATTAATTTCTATTAATATTAACTATTACGCTTACATCAGCTTTGCATTCTTTCGAATTCTCCTTGTAACACTCGGAGTTCTTATTTCTACCGCATTCTGTCTATTTTAATCCCTCTGCCGTACATAATAATACATTATGAATGTAATTTGATTCCAGTGACAGCACGTCAACATCGGCCGGCAAGAACTTGTCCACGATCAAGTCCCTGCGAGTGCTTCGTGTGCTGCGACCGCTGAAGACAATCAAGCGCGTGCCCAAGCTGAAGGCCGTGTTTGATTGCGTGGTGAACTCACTGAAGAACGTGATTAATATCCTCATAGTGTACATACTGTTTCACTTTATCTTTGCTGTGATAGCGGTGCAACTGTTCAACGGGAAGTTCTTTCACTGTACGGACAAGAGCAAATACAGTATGAAGGAATGCCAGTAAGTTTAATTTTTCTTCTTCTTATGTGGGGGAAAAGATTAGTGATAGAGTTCTGGGAAGGTAAAAGTTGTGAGGGGTGTGTAGGAATCAAATGGTCAGTGTGTCCAGGAGTAAGACATGCATGGATCTATTCCTCCCCATGCGGTGCAAGGTGACTGGTTGAGAGAGTCCGACTGGAGAGGTCAAAAGATGTCCCTCAATCGGCATCTCCTGATCCGGCCCGTTACGCAATTGGTGGATGGACGCATCTGCTGCCAAGATCTGGATAGGAGGCATAACCAAATATCCAATGATAATCCTTGTGAACTTTATCAAAGGGACCGGGTTACTGCTAAAGGAATGAGTTAAAATGGGAGATGAACTGACCTATTATCTGAGTGAACTATATACGAGAACCATCTGTAAAACGTCTCTGCTTTATAATTAAAGGACCTGGTCAAACCTTACTCCGTGAACCCGGGCACCCCTACTAAGTCACCAGTTATAGCTTACCACTTGCGGTGATGTATGACAGAGGTGTTAATCATTCAATAAATGGTTCTCGGGGTGATGGTACCCTTATCCACCTCCCACAATAGTATGATTACATGATTTTAAATTCTTCAGTAACAAGTCATTTAATTTTTGACTGAAAGTGACCAGAGCAACTGAATTGATTTTTTGTAGTAAAAATGACATAAATGTTTGTTTTTGAATTTAATTAATACACCTTTTTTTACATAAGTTTTTTTCATTAATTAAAAAAAAAAACGTAAGATGACAATACTATTTACGTAAAAATAAATATTTTTTGAATGGTATAAATTATGGCCGCTTGGAGGGAAGACCTTCAAAGATAGCCGCCTTTATTTGTGGCGGCTCGGAGGGAATAGATTAAACGTGCGTGTGTCTTGTCGCTAATTGTAATCACAAACCATACATTTGAATATTTCAACAATTATTCTTCTTCTTTTTCCTTACGTTGGCCGTTTGCCACTCAAGTTTCCACCTATCTTTTGGGGTGAGAGGTAATCGGAGGAGCCTATTTGATTATTTGATTTCATCAATCAAATTAATTTATTTTCGAAGTTCTGCTGAATAAATGCTTTCCGCTATCGATGTTCGTTCGTTACTCGAAAAGAGTTTAAAATATCAACTTGCACAATTTCAGGGGTTCGTTCTTCAAGTACGAGTCAGATTCACTGCTGCCGACCAAAGAGGACCGGGTGTGGGGAACGCAGAGTTTCCACTACGACAATGTGGCCACGGCCATGCTCACGCTGTTTGCCGTGCAGACGGGGGAGGGTTGGCCGCAGTGAGTATTGTCATCATTCCTTAATTCATTTGCCACTGTATTTATTTTTCATGGTCTCCGTAAAAGAGTTGCAGACAGACTAAGATTATTATGGCAGTGAGGCATGGAATTGGCAAAGGGATGATGAGAGTAGACTGAATGCTGTAGAAAACTCTTGTGAAAAGTGTGAGAGTTCGCAAATTATGCAAGACTGATGGGCATGTAGAGCAAATGAATGAATAAAGGAGTGCGAGGAGAATATATGACGCATATGTGAATGGTAGACGAAGTAGGGGACGCCCAAGGAAGACATGGCATGATCAAGATGACCAAATACTTCAGTAGGGCCAAGTTAAGAGTCAGAATAACAGAAGGGTTTGTATGATTAGTAATAATAATAACATGGCATTTATACACGGTGTCCGGAAACTCGTAGTACAAGCGGGAAACTGGAGAATTCGGCTATTTCAGGGTTAAAATTTTTTCGTCATTCGATCTGAGACGACGACACAACGGATAGGAATTATTATTAGCATAGGTAGGTACTCACAATATGTAGCGATGTTCCGATCTCCAATTCAAAACACAAACACGTCACAAAAATTATTTTAAATGTTCGCCGTTAACTTCCAAGCACAGTTGGGTCCGTCTGATGATTGATTATTGCACTCTTTGAATCATGTCGGAGTTAATTTTTACCTTGTCGAAGGCATCGATGATAAGTTTCAAAATCAAAACATTAAAAACGTACAACTGTTTTCAAACACGTCGAAGGCATTGATGATAAATCTTAAAGTATCAATATCAAAACAATAATAACGCATTTTAAAACATACAAATTTCGCCCACAATTTGCTTTTATGTTGTGTGGGACATCTGCTTAGAATACTGTTCACTTTTTGAAAACTATTGTGTGTCTCTTTTCTTCATATTTTAGTAGAACCCAACATACTAGAGAAAGCTATATTTTACGAATATGTCAGAGATAGGTATGAATATTAGAAGAACAAATGTTTTAACCCTGCAGAGCAGAAATATTTTATGATTACACCGGATTAAATGAAGGGTGATTTCAAAATAATGCTTTAAATCCGGGTTTCTTTATTTGTTTTACTATTAAATAGTTTTAATTAGTTGGGTACTTTGATCTTCAGTAATAATTTATAAGAATTTGATCAAAAAAAAAATCAACTTCTTACTCGATTTACTCGAAAACGAAAGCTCAAATAAAAAAAAATTATGCAACAAAATCGACTCCAAATGTGATGTAGATTCACCAGTTTCCCGCTTGTACTACGAGTTTCCGAACACCGTGTAGTTTAGTGTCATTTCACTTCAAGTGCGCTTAACTATAACAAACTTAAAAACTGTAATTCAGTATCAGTGGTTCTTAAAATTATTCCTACAGTGTGCCTTAACCAATACAAATCTAATATTATAACACTAAATATACTGTTTATACAAAGTGATGACAAAACTTAGAATAACAATAACAGCAGGACAGGACAAAACTAGAATATTAAAACTAAAACATAATGTAAAACAGGAGTTTAGTTTGTGCTCAGAAATGAGAGTCTTCTGAGCAGACATTTTAAAAAGGTACAATAAGGAGGCAACCGAAACCAAAAAATTACCGGAAGTTTTAAAATATGGCTTATTATAAAATATTGAAACGAAGTTAAGATTTATGAGAATAAAGCAAAGAGTGTGCGCCAAGATCGAGCTGTTTGGCAGTTCTTATCTGCCTACCCTTGCGGAGAAACGGCGTGATGTTTATCAAGTTAGTTAATAATAAATTTGTGTTAATTTCTAGGGTGCTACAAAACTCGATGGCCGCCACCTACACGGACGTAGGCCCAATTCAGAACTTCCGAATCGAGATGTCCATCTTCTACATAGTGTACTTCGTGGTGTTTCCATTCTTCTTCGTCAACATCTTCGTGGCCCTCATCATCATCACCTTCCAGGAGCAGGGCGAGGCGGAGCTTCAAGACGGGGAGATCGATAAGAACCAAGCAAGTGGTTTTATTTGATTTTATTTTTATTTATACACAACAGACTCGATAACAAAGAATAATTAACGACCGTCCAATAATGGTGCATTAGATTTAGTAAGTTATCTTAGAGTAATATTAAGGATGGGTACTTAACCAGTGGACTGCCTGTGGCTCTCTGGAGAACATGCGAGCATTCTAATATAATCCTTATTAGAATAATTTGCGATGCGATTTTGACCTTAATGCTTCGAAAAATAAAATCAGCATCGTTTGGGCTAATAAAACTTTAGGTTCCACTAATATTTTTCTGTTTTATGCTTTGGTCTTCAATAGGTTAATAATAACAAAGTCTGTTTATTGTTGCACTAATAATACAAGTTACTAAGGTGTTGACATAATCGTGCTATCTCTTTCATACACAAATGTCTCTTTCATATATTTGGACACATGTTCATTACAATAAGTATAACAAACACTAACAATAACGGTTCCATGATAACTCAACACAGTGACAATTCAACACATTTTAAAAAAGTGATATAAAGTCATTAGAAACGATGAAATTTTTTTTTTTTAACCTAACCTAACCTGCATAACCCAGTTAATAAAGTTTTTGTTTCATCACTTTCCATGACTTTATATAACTTTTTAAATATGTGATGAATTATCATTTTGATGATTTATCCGGTTACCAACTTCTTCTTCTTCTTCTTCAATGGCGCTACAGCCCATTTCGAGCCTTGGCCTCCTTTAACATGAGCCTCCACCGCCCTCTGTCCTCGGCCGTCGTCTTCCAATCTGCAACATGGAGTAGTCCTCTGGCATCTTTCCTGACATCGTCCTCCCATCTCAGCCTAGGTCTGCCCGCCTTTCGTTTGCCTCCCGGGTGTCCTGTTAGAACCTTCTTTGGTACACGTGTGCTTGGCATTCGGTGCACATGTCCTGCCCATCTTAGTCTTTGGAGCCGTAAATGAGTAGAGAGTCTGGGAGCTTGGTAGATGTCATATAGCTCCTTATTGTGGCGGATTCTCCATGCCTCTCCCTCTCGCACCGCTCCTAAGATTCTTCGAAGTACCTTTCTTTCGAAGATGTCCAGCCGTTCCGCAGACTTTGCTGTCAGTGTTCCCGCCTCACATCCATAGGCCAAGACCGTTCTAATAATTGTTAATCCGGTTACCAACAATAACACAAAAACAAGTGATAATCATTGATGTATTATATTTAGATAAAAAAAATAGGTTCTGCTTTTTTTACCTGCAACCGACCTCCAACTCTCCCAATGCTGTAACTAAAACTACCAAATCCGGTCTACGCGCAGCGCTTATCGCATTCTAATGGTGGAACAAGTTCGACGAGATATTATAGCTCTATGGAGACAATACAGATACCATTTGAGATTTTCACTGCCAAAAGTATTATGGTAATTTATTTTTGGGGTATTATGCCGTGTTGCGCTTTCTCCTTCTTCAGCCATCATTTCGGACAACGCTGCAGGTAGCTCAACACGGCGTAATACCCCAAAAATAAAGAGACAATAAAGTTTGGGTCAAGTGGAAAGAAGAGATTTGAAAATTTTTGTAATGTTCTGGGGGATATCGCTAAATATGTCCGATAAGAATGCCTTCGAAAGTCACCAAATACAGACTGGAACTAAAAGTTTGTCTTTATTCAATTTGGGAACTATTTATTAGATAACCAACACCTCTGTCATAGGTCATCCCATTCGCTGCGTCTGTCCGCCGACAGAGTGGCGTGCCGGTTTGGAAAACAGGAGAGACTATTTTAGGGAGTCTTTTGACCTCTTTTTTTTGTAACTTCATAATATCATTAAAAAAAACAATGACTCTCATGCTGTTACAATTTCTTAATTAATTTATGTATTATTACTTGCAATTTCTTACAAATAATACTATGTAAACTATTGCACACATGGAATTTTAAAATATGAAAATTGTTTGCGTTCGTAAAACTTGAGAAGTATTCGGCCGATATCGCTGAAAATTTCAACGTTTGTTTTTATTAGTGCCAGGAGTCTTTAGAGAGTGGTTTGAAGAGTAGAAAAAGTCGGGAGAGGGCACCTAGAATGAGACGATCCAAAGTACTCGTAAAAGGACCTGACTCTAGACGAACCAAGAAACTACTCGATATGGATAGAAACTCGCTGAGGGAACTGGTAGGACTACTAACGGGACACTGCCATCTCAGGAGACACATGCAGATATTGGGAGTGGAAAACACCAACAGATGCAGGAAATGTGAAGAGGATGAAGAGACTCCAATTCACCGATGGTGCCAATGTCCTGCCCTGGTGGGAACTAGGCTCAGATACCTGGGGAGACATACAGTAGAACCAGAAGACATAGCCAAATATCCAATGACAACCCTGGTGAACTTTATTAAAGGGACTGGGTTGCTGTTAAAGGATTGAGGTAAACTGGGAGAAAGCCAACGGGCTTATGGCCTAAGTGCTCACGGGAACTACGTGTAAATCGTCTCCGCCCTTTTAAAACAAAAAGAAAATGAAGTTGGGGACGCCCGAGGAATATTTAACCCAATATCTCTACACCGGAATGATATATGGAATCGAAGTAAAGTTGAAATTCAAATGGGATAGAGATCTATGATTTCAGGCGTAAGTGAGACAACGCAGGGCAGTTGGACTAAATGAAACATTTGTTTCCATTTAAATTTGTATGGAAGACACTTTATTTGATGATTGTATGTAAAAATAGCTTGTATTATTCATATTGATTTTGAGTATGGCCAAGAGGCAAATCTTATCTCAATACCGTCGTTGTCTCAATGATCGTGTTTAACTTTCCAGAAATCGTGCATAGACTTCACGATAGGGGCCCGACCGCTGGAGCGATACATGCCTAGCAAGCGATCAGGCTTCAAGTACAAGATCTGGCGCATCGTGGTTTCCACGCCCTTCGAGTACTTCATCATGATTCTCATTGTGCTCAACACACTTCTGCTCATGATGAAGGTACACAATACCAATCGATTTTATCCTCAAATGATCTTATAAATGTTTTATTTATCAAACTCAAAATGTGGCGCTTTTCAACAACATTCCCTTTTAACTGACTCATAACCAATGGAGCACTTTTGGCCATATTCTGGCCAAAATGTGACCAAACCAAACGATTATATAGCAGAACGTTCCAGTGGCTAAATACTT
The DNA here is from genome assembly GCF_061612785.1 of Hesperophylax consimilis. NCBI lineage: Eukaryota > Metazoa > Arthropoda > Insecta > Trichoptera > Limnephilidae > Hesperophylax > Hesperophylax consimilis. The sequence continues at coordinate 19,367,410 of NC_142854.1, read as the reverse complement.
AATATTTAGGACCGGTTGTTTCGGAGAATTTGAATAATTCATCAAATTTCAACGCTCATTTTCAAGTTCTGTGAAAGATTTTTTCAAGTTCTGTTTTTATTTCAGTTTTGTCAAGCAACTAGCCTACAATGATATAGTAACAGAACTTGAATAGGACTTTCACAGAACCCGAAAATGAACGTTGAAATTTGATGAATTGTTCAAATTCTCCGAAACAACCCGTCCTTAGTATTAGTAATAATTAAGATACCACTGAATAGGTTTTTTTAAGGTTAAACATTACATAGTTACTATTGCGGCTAAGGTCAGATTACGGCCTGTTCTTAGTTATACCGTCTTAAAAGTGATCTAGACAAAATAATATCACTTCATCCAAATATATAATATTCCCGTTTAACATTCAATTTTAAATAGATTCACCGTTCCTTGAACGTACCCCAAAATACAATACTGTTTTTAATTTTGATTTTACAAACGGATATAAGCAGTTAAAAATATGTGAATTTTGAATTCAAACATAGCTAAAGTTTTATAAATCGCTTGCCAATGATTTTTTTCTTGTAAATTATATTTACCACATTATATGAAATTAATAAAAAATGAAATATGAAATTAATTAGACCATTTTACCTTTTTGTATAAATATAATCTAATTTTTTTTTTTTTTTTTTTTTTTTTTTTTTTTTTTTTTTTTTTTTTTTTTTTTTTAATTGTACAACAGAACATTCGTTCCAGTTACAGTACAATTTTACAAACAGTATAATTTTACATCATATCAACATTTGGGTAAGTGACTCTTCAATAATTGTTTTAGGTCGTTTAAAGAACAGTCATTTACATCCAAATTCTTTGCTAGTTCGTTCAACAGCACCACTCCCCTCGTCATGCTATGCTTTGCCAGGACGTCGGTTTTGCCTTTTGGTACTCTAAATAAGTCATGGTATCGACTTCGGCTGTAGTGGTCTGGTACATATAAATCATAGCATCCCAAGAGGAATGGGCTATCAATAAAATTGTTCCAAATTTTGAAAGATATAGTGGCTAGGCTTGCTTTCCGCCTAGTTTCCAGACTCACAGAATTGGTTTCCTCAAGTAAGTCGATATGGTGCATGAATCTGGGATAGGTTCCATGCGTCCGCATATAGACATACCTGAGGAATTTCTTCTGGATTTGCTCTATCATTTCAATGTACTTCTGGTGATACGGTGCCCAAACATCGCTCGCATAATACATAAAGAAGAGAGTCTGTGACTGACGGGCGGGCGGCGTGGCTTTGTTGTTTATACAAAACGATTTTATTCCAAGATTGATGAAATTTTGCACACTTGACCTTCAAAGTAAGAGGAATGTAATAATATGTGAGATTTCTAAAATCCACTTTACCCACCTCTTAAAACATAATTTTGATACTTGATGAAATTTTGCACACTCGACGGTTTAAATAATAGAAAAAATTAATGTCTAATTATGCAAAAAAAAACATTTGGAAAATCGTGTCCGGATGAAATTTTTGGCAGTTTTCTATTTTATATGATTATTTATACGGAAGCACGGCAAACTTTTAAATGTAAAAGAGAAAGCTTTGTGTTTTGTCTTTCCAAATCTGTTTATATTATATGTCTGACTGTAATAGAAAAGCAGATAGAAGGAGTTTTATGAGAATTTGTAATTTGATGACAGATATAGCACCACTACGTGGCCCGAATATTAAGATTACTTTTACGACAGTATAACTCGGAAGGAACAAACATTATTAGAGATAAGCCGTAATAATAACTTATGTTAGTAACTTATTATTCATTAGTGTATATATTGAAGCATTGCCCTAAAACTTCCCATTCTCCATTTAAGATCATAACGCTGTTTCTCGACCCATTTCAGCTCTTGATCAAATTGTGATCAGCTGGCATGCGTAACAGCATGTTCATTATGCTCGACAGCCGATGAAATTTAATCTATAGCTAAAGCAGGCCGAGAACCGAAGTTTAACGGAGACCGTTCAAATGTCAAATATTTCTAAATGGTGGTTTGACTGTCACCAAATGTGAAGGAGTTTGAAATGCGCAAAACGAAATTGTCATTTACAGTCAAATAATTAAGTTATGTTAAACATACCCACATTTTTAAGGAATTTTGTTGAAAACGCCATCTATTTTTAACTTAATTGCGTGTTTTTTAACTTGTTAATTTTACGCACTTGTAAATCTTTTATAGAGGAATAATATTTATAAAGAAGATTATCTTAATTTTCTAAATTTTAATGGAAATAACTAATTTTATTTAAATGTTCAATTTATGTATTTAAAAAAGCATGCAAAAAGTTAGAAAAATTATAATCATTGATATTTTGCAACAAGTAAAGTCATTCCTCAAAAGGGAAATTTCCCTATACATATATCTTCAAATTATATGTTTAGGAAAATTTCTCTATTCATATATATCTTTAAATTATATGTTTAGTAAAATTTCCCTATACATATATATCTTTAAATTATATGTTTAGGAAAATTTCCCTTTATATACATCTTTAAATTATGATTGATAACTCAATTACACTTGAAAGTAATATTTTTTGAGCAGACTTATTAATTTAGCACTAATTTTGTGACAAATAAATTCTTCTAATTATGTTTCTCAAATAGACATCAATATTTTAACTGACCATATAACTTGCATTATTTAAACAAATTAAATACTACATACATATTGCAGTCAGTTACATAGTAATATCCTGCAATTCTAGTAAAATTGCAGTCAGTTACATTGTAATGTCCTGCAATTCTATTACTATTGCAGTCAATTACATAGAGTATTGTCATGCAATACTATTTCTATTGCAGTCAATTACACAGTATTTTCCTGCAATTCTAATACTATTGCAGTCAGTTACACAGTATTTTCCTATCTTGCAATCATTTACTGCTGTAGTCAATACATTGTATTTCATGTATTGACTACAACCCTTTCCTGCAATCATTTACTGATGTAGTCAACACATTGTCTTGCAATTCTAGTACTGTTGCAGTCAATTACATAGTAATGTCCTGCAATTCTGGTACTATTGCAGTCAGTTTCATAGTAATGTTCTGCAATTCTAGTAAATCAACATAGTTTAATAAAAGAATTGCACAATAGATATTAAGAAATAGTACAAAGATTCCTATGCCTTGGAACCAAAACATAAAAATATTACAGTATATTTTATATGTAACTTTGAAAAACACCTATAAATTTGGTTTCAAAGTAAGCAAGCTTCCGTGTCTGCACAGAAAAACTTAGTTTTACATCACTTATTAATATTTATCGTTGAAAATCTAGAAAAGTTATCAATTACACAATTTATATTACTCCTTCAAATGATTTTTGAATTGTCGGTAATTTTTAAATATTTTTTCCGACAATTTAATAATTATCACAAATGTTGCACAGTATCTAATGTATTTCTTGATGTGACCATTATTTACAGGATCTTATTGATAATAATAATATGTTATTTAACATTTATTTACAATGCAAACACTAATAACATTGTCCACAATTGAAGTTATAAAAAGAAGGAATTATATTTTAAATCAGTATTATTTGCATAGCAACACTCTCATACATATCTCAAAACATTATAATGCATGGCAATAGTGAAAAAAATATACACACGAAAAACGACACACAGAATGCAAATATTGATTAAAAAAATGGAATTGTTAATTAAAATACTATGTTTCTTCTTTTTATAATATTGTAAAAAAACAAACAGTCTTTTGCATGCAGACTAATGAAGAAAAAAAACTGATGTTTACACACAAACATAACATAGTGATTACTGATTATTGGTAATTGAAGACAACATGTTGACACTTTTAATGCGTACACAACAAAACATAAACACTTTACTTTAGGAGGGCATTTTTATGTGGTTTTTTGTGTTGGAATGCCGTATATATTTGTGTCAGTCTTTGGAATGAATTCCGTGTACTTTTGTGCGCATTGTGAATGATATATTGACACGTTCCCACCCATATTTAATCAATTTGATGACTAATAATTGTTTATGCACAAAATGGCTGATGCAAGATTGTTGTTTCATCCACAGTTTTTGTCTATGGAAAAATCCCGCAACCAATTGCTCGATCACCTTGTTTTGTTTTTGTTTATATTGTCTTGCATGCTTCAGTTTATTTTATCGCTTTTTATGTAGCACCCAGTCTCAATACTTATATTATATTTTCTTAATACATACCTAGTAGTTACTCGACAAGTGAAACATATTTTACCTCAGGTGTGACATGTTAAAATTGAGCTGTTAGTCCTAAGGTAGTAACATAACTAAATTCTAGGATCATAATGTAATTGAAAGGATCATCGATCTTGCTCCTCGATAGCTTTTAGGAGTCAGACTATGGTTGTGGCTCCGTATTATCCTGACGCCAGTAGCCGTCTGGCTGTGGTGTGGAGAAATGACAAGACGATTTCGTTTATAGACAGAATAATATCAACTTAACTTCATGAACTAATATTGTGTACTACATATATACTACAAATACATTGTTCCACTCTTCACATAATGAGGTTGGCTTCTACTGAACTCCCAGATTGTGTCAGCAGAAATGGAATGTATTTCATGTTCTATCGCCCTCTGTTTAACTCGACTGCTTCGTCAGCGATATTGGGAAATTCCTCCATAAAGGTGATAGACGCAAACGCATTAGTGCACATTGGCTTCTAGAGTTCGGTACAGTCGGTACAGCAATTGATATGAAAACAACTGTCCCTGTGATAACTTGCTTTCCTCTAAGTTATGCCAAGCGGTCTATGAACCTTAGCGTCTCACATATGATCCATCGGCAGCTATCCCTATGATGTCGTTTATGAGACCAATGAAGTTTCACTAAAGCAAATAATACACATTGTCAAAACGTGGCGTGTGATGGCATAGATTGCGTTGAAAATGCTAGAATTGTAAAGGAGATATGGGAACAATGATAGCTAAATTTCAACTCAGTAAAAGAGCAGAAAATACACTCAGTATCGACCTGTTAATCAAAATGTTGCTTGAAATGGCTTTAGTTACCGGATATGGATAACAGGTACTCAACGTTAAGTACTGTGTGATATTAACATTAAAAAATGTTTTAGCTTGAGCTTTCAATTGACCGAATTCTTCACATTCAGAACACTGCAGAGATGCAATGAAGTTTTATCTTAAAAATTATTGACAGCGACACCTGTCCTTGTGATGATGAATCCCTGCTAAATGTTCACCACCTCCTGAAGATCTGTCTGCTTTACATCACAAAGAGTGTCAAACTAAATGTGAAATGCAGACAATATGTCAGTATGGTGATAAGCCACAAGGAAATAGTAACACCCCTTCTAGTACTTTATAAGTCACTCCTAAAACATGGCCATAAGTGCTAAACAACAAGCCACAAGGAATTAGTAACACCCCTTCTAGTAGACTTTATAAGTCACTCCTTAACCATGGCTATAAGTGTTAAACAACAAGCCACAAGGAATTAGTAACACCCCTTCTAGTAGACTTTATAAGTCACTCCTAAAACATGGTCATAAGTGCTCAACAACAAGCCACAAGGAATTAGTAACACCCCTTCTAGTAGACTTTATAAGTCACTCCTAAAACATGGCTATAAGTGCTAAACAACAAGCCACAAGGAATTAGTAACACCCCTTCTAGTAGACTTTATAAGTCACTCCTAAAACATGGCCATAAGTGCTTAACAAACAAGATCTTTCACTTAAGGCGATGCACTACGTAGTAATTTAAAATCATGTGTTTTTGGTTTGAAAATTTGGTCGTCTAGAAATGTTTCCGATGCTTTAATTAAATACTGCGAGTAGAATACATCCTGGCCTTTGAAATAATCGAGTATTTTTTTAGATAAGTCTTTTTATAAGCCCGGAAAAAAATAATGTATAGGCCTTAAGCCTTATCGCCATCTACGTAAGGTGTGTTATTGATAGCGGCTCGATTCAAAATATTACACGACGTAGTTTGGAGCCATTGAGACTCTTGAGCAGTACTCACATAAAAAATAATTGAAGAAATAGAGAGAATAAAACTATATTATCCACTAGGAATAATTATCACTCCTTCTAACTGGACTTCATGACCATAATTATATGTCACTCTGCATATTATACATAAGTACTTAAGTTAAGTACTTAAAAAGCGGAGTCAGACTAGTTAATTATTTAAAAATATAATTTATATAATCCTTGTCACCTGATACTCAAAATCAATTTTAAATGAGATATAAATGTTTCGAGAAATAGATTAGTGGATTTTTATAAATTTAGCACTTTTAATTTATCCTCTCACTTATATAATTAAAGTGCATGTTTCCATCGCATGTCATTATTTATTATTTGCATGCTGCATCCGCTGATTATACTTTAACCCGAATGGCATTTGGCTTCCCGAATGGATGTCGTTTTGTATTACTTTCCCTCGTGATCCCTCGAAATCACTTATCACTGCTAAGCCACTGTTATGAGAATGAAACACCAATTAAAAGAGTATTGCTACCAACGTGTGTTACTTATCCCCCATCATACTGTGAATGAACATCCCTAATTAATGCACACACAAAAATGCACGCCATTTATAACTAAGAAATTATGATTTAAGAGTTTCACGGCCGATTTAATTTTTGGGATATTGAGGCGTTCTGCGCTTTCTCCTACTTATTGAGACAACTTTTCAGACAGCCTTGCAGTGTTCATCATCAAGATACAGCTTTAGAATTTAGAAAAACGTCTTTTTTATTTGTGTAGCAGTGATATCGTCCAATGACCATGACAATATCCTCGTTTGGAAGAGTTAACGACTGTTAAACCCAGGTCATGGCCATATAAATGAAGTACAATCTACATAAATACCTTGATGATGATGCTGCAAGGCTATACGTAATGTAGTCTCAAAAAGAAGGAAGGATCGCAAAATGGCTCAATACTTCGACGGTCAAATAACAATTTTTAATTTGATTTTTTTTATTAAAAGAATGATGCATTTTCTTCGCCTGCAACTTATAATTTTTTTAGCCCTTTCATAGATGTTTTATTTGATGGATTCATTAATTTACGTTATGTACCAATTTTAGATTTATTTTTTGGAATATTTATAACATCTTCGACACACAATCACAGCGTGGACGTTTTTCTAACGAATTTTGTTTGTTTGATTTCTTTTCTGACGCCCGTTAATGGGCGTGTTGATTGCACACTGGCGCCACCTGTCGTCTAATCGTCACAGTATAACAAACAACATGAAATGTACACACAAGTCTTGAAATACTCCAACATCGCCTTCACGGGCATGTTCTCCGTGGAAACTGTCATGAAAATAGTGGCTTACGGGGTTAAAGTAAGTATTACTGGATAAAGCGACCAATTCAATTAGTCCTTTTGCTATATCCATCTTTTTTCTACCTAAATTTGTAGACTTCAACAACCCTTCGCGCTAGCGACCAAATTCAACACTTAAAAGTTGTGCCAAATCTTCCGTTCAATCGAAGATTAAAACAATACATTTATAATGGTCATAGAACAAAGAAGAACACGAGAAATGCCTCGTGGACTGGTTACTTGAACCGAATATTTACCTAATCGGGGCTTAAATTTCTAATTCAAAAAAATGTTTATTAAATTCAAATGGGATTGAGATCTACGATGTTAGGCAATTGTAAATTAAGCAGATTCCTGGGCTATTAGAAAAAATAAAACATTAGTTCCTATTCAAATTTGTATGGAAGACACAGTGTTATATTCTTTATAATAATTAAAATAAAATAACATTATTTTTAATAGCACTTTATTGTATATTTTTTCAATATATAAAACCAACCGGTTTCGGTTCACCCTGAACCTTCGTCAGGGTTATATAAATTTATATTCATAACGTTTAAAATGCACAACATCATTCGGTTAGCTAACTCATTCGTTCGTCGAATATGATAGAAATTACAACATAGACAATGATTTATGTTCGCGTAAAAGAGTTACATTATTTAATACGATTTAATGTTGATTATATTTTCGATTGAATTATCATCACTTGCGCTAAACTTTTACGTTAATTTGGTTGAAAGTGTGGAGGGTTGTTATTAGCACCTCTGAGTATACATTATTTGAGGGGACTGTCTACTTTGTATGAACACTGTTTTCCTAAATAACAGCTTTAATTTAAAGCAAGTTGTCGACAAGTTTCGGCCCAACTGTGCTGTCGTCGAAGCAGATATACTTAAACTGTTTATGTTGCCACTACGAAGGTTTGGTTGTGGTGACCGGTTAGCATATTCGTTTATTGTAAGGGTTTTCAATTAAAAATATAGTATTTCATTTTGTAATGTTCTACTGCAATGTCAAAAGTATAAATTTTTTTACTAAAAATTTCGGTACATATCAAGGGTTTAATGCCAAACAACGTTACTTAAATTTAAAAAAAAATTTAAATTATTTAAGGTCTCAAAGTAAAATAATATTATCTACAAAAAAAAAATTAGTATTGGTATATTTTTTTTATAAATGATATTGTTTGAATTGTTCTCGAATGATTGGTATGTTTTTTTGTAGATAATAAATAATTCTAGGTCTCGATGTCAAACAATGCTATCTACAACAACAAAAAAATACCATTAATTGGACGACTTAAAATCAAACAATGTTATTATGTATAGATAACGTTGTTTGACCTTTTTCCTCGAATTATTGGTATGTTTCTTTGTAGATAAAATTGATTGACTTTAAGATATAGATAACGTTGTTTGACTATAAGCTCTCGAAGAAAAACAGTAAATTTTGGTAAAAAAACAAACTCAAAATACCTAAATTGTATTCTAATTTACAATAATTTTCTGCGATTTAATTTAATTAATTTTACAAAACAATGGGTCCAATCCTCTAGCTGATTCCTCCATCATTGCACAAGCAACATATACAGCTTATAACGATGGTATTTGGATGAATTCAGATACTGTCGGGTTATTCGTAACCCCAAAATGTTTGCCCGAAAATAACCGTAAATAATAATATTACAACTTATTTTTGAAACGAGGAGATATGTTTTTATGAGAAGATCGTCTCTGCAAATTTTGTAACTCAATGGAGCTTTTATATTAAAAGTCGATGGGCGGAGCAAATTAAAGTTTTTTTTTATTTTAACAAAATTATACATTTAACACTTTTTTTTTCTTTTTTCTTCGTTAAACTTATATTAAGTATGTATTTGTTTTAACATTTTTAAGTGTTTATTTTTTCTTATTCAATGCATTGCACTGCACTGCATTCCTTTCAATTGATTGTCATTATATTAACTTATACAGTAAGTAATTAATTAATCATTTGTGCATTCACTTCTTGTTGCGAAGCTCATTTACTTTATTTGGCTATTTTATTATATTTGTTTTTGACCGTCCATTTTAAAATAAATATGTTTTCATGACGGTATTAAGTCAACTGCCGTCCGTGGGAATGGGGTAAGAATTTTGACTCTGGAAAATTCAATTCCAAAAAGAACATATGTTTAAATTTGACGTTTACGCACTGTGTAAGATTGTGTTACTAAAGAAGAGATCTGAAAAGTTTGCGAGGTTAATGTAAATGCAAAGAATGAGGTTAAGAAAGAGATGCTTAGATGATTTTCACTCGTAGAGTGGATGGAAACAGAAAGAACAGTAAAAATTTCCTAAATGCGACAAAATATTTTCTGTCTTTTCTGCTTCAAATCTTTCGATTGGGAGTTTCGTTAATATTGTCTTCAATAAGTATTTTTTTCTATCGTGCCGAAATACGTGATTTTTTCTATCACGCCGAAATTTGTGATTTTTTCTATCATGCCGAAATCTGTGATTTTTTCTATCATGCCGAAATCTGTGATTTTTTCTATCATGCCGAAATATGTGATTTTTTCTATCATGTCGAAATACGTGATTTTTTCTATCATGCCGAAATACGTGATTTTTTCTATCATGCAGAAATATGTGATTTTTTTTTCTATAAATTTGACTTTCATCCAAAGAATATCTTGGCCATGAAAAGTTCAGATTTTTTTTCTCAAAGTTAGTTACATTTAACTACATTTACAAAGTAGAAACAAACTTATGTTTTTATAAAATAAATTAGAGTAAACAAACATACAGACGATTCTATAAGAGTGACTAACAAACGGTACAGAACTGGTAATAATAGTAATCACAAATTTATCGGCGTCAGAAAAATAAATAATAATTCTTTTCAGTTTGTCTCAAATATGGATGCCATGAATAAAATACTGAAACTAGCCAAAGGGAATAATTCCCAATTCGCACCATTAATGTAATGTTTGTTATTTTTTCATAATTTTTATTGTATAAACATGATGAAGTGACCTTACAATAATTTTCTTACAAATTCCCTTACAATGTTTTCGAAATATTGTGTTTTCTTATTTTTATGTATGATTTTGAATGTGATTGAAGCAAGGAGTGTGTAGCAAGACAGAGTTGTGTGTCGGTCTAACCTCACTGCCTACCCCTACGGAGAAACGGCGTATTAATTTGTTATGATGGTATAAAATATACCGCCATTTGATTATAATTTATTTTGAAATGGACTGTGAACTATTAATACCTCTGGCAGAATCTTCTTGATTTTGAAAAATAAATATTCAGCATTGAACATTATTATATATTTGTATTTTAAGTGTTTTTGTGATGTATTTTTTGTATTAGATTTAGGTGTTTACGCCAATGACAAAAAAATTGATCTAAAAATAAAATATATTCTAATTAGATGCATATTAAATAAATAAATGTTTAAAAATACGATTTTAAAAATTAAACTTTTCTATTCATTTTTATTTTCACATTGTTTTCCTCGCATTTCAATGGAATATGCTCCGGGGGACTAGAATCGTTGATTCCTACTGCACCATTGCACGGTCGGAAAATACACCAAACGCGCACACGGTTAACATTAAAATTTGTCACATGAAAACAGATTGTTTCTACGACTTGTTCTCGAGTTCAACAGCTCGGCTTTAGTACAATCTGCCGGCATCTGTGTTTCCTCCTTTATATAGCTAGAGATACTTACATAGAAATACATATTAAAAGATTTGAATACTACTCTTCCATAGAAGCGTTAGCTTTTGTTTGGAAGAGGAGTGCACAGTACATTATTGTAGTTATTTATAAGTAATCAATTATATGATAGGTATTACTTGTTTCAGTAAGTACATTACAGTATATACACTTTTAATTGTCTTTAAAAATAGTACATTCATCTATTTAAATAAAGGAGATTGTCTGTGCTTAGTGGCGGACGGTCGTCCTGCCGCGTGGCGGACACTGGGTGGGCGGCGTGGAATTGATTTTTATATCGTTTAAATCTACACTTTAATTCCTAGCTTGATGAAATTTTCCACACTTGATCTTCAAAACAAACCTAAAACTGTCTACATTATGTTTCGATAAACTTTGTGTAAAGCCCGGGCAATGCCGAGACTTCGGCTAGTAAATAATAAATTTTAATAACTTATTAGTAAAGAAAATTACATAATATTTTATGTTAACAATGTCTATATAATATTTAACCACTTAGCAATCACTTTAAATTATGTTTGAAAAACATCTCCATGGAAATATGCAAGTAAGTACAATAATATTTTTAATTAAAGACATTTCACAAATTGGATGAGAGACAATAATTGATTTATAAACATTTCTAAGTTCAATATGATTTTAGACTTTTACGGCTAAAAGTATTATTGTGATAAATTTTTGGGTTATTATGCCAAGATCATTACAGTCTCCATTATCGGGGCAGATGTGAAGTATTTATGTGATACCGTATTGCGAGTATTAATCCTCTTAGGGCCAGTATTTCAGCGTAATAATTAATTTATTTAATGTGGTTTTCGGCGTTTAGTTTCGATGTAGCCATCAAGTACTTTTATCAATATTAATGAGGTTTGTATGGATTTCAATTGCGTAAACACCAGCGGCTGAAACACTAAATGCCGAAAACCACATTAATTTAACTAATTTTTGTGCTGAAGTACCGGCCCTAATAGAATTAACACGCGCAATACGTTATCACTTCCACATACATAAACACACACTTCAACACAATCTAAACATCCGCCCTGATGATGATCACTGTAACTCTCTCCGAAGTGTTGTCTAAAGAAAGGAGAAGCGCAACACGGCATAGTAATAAAAAAAATACACAATAATTTCTCAGTTTAGCCACGTTTTTGCTGTTCGTTAGAATTCAACGGTAAAAATATTTGAAATATTTGTTTGCGCATGTAGATATGCAATATGTATATAAACAATTAGTTTTGTCCGAATAAAAACTCAATTCTTTCGATAAAGGCATACAAATACAATATTGTATCGGTGATTCAATCCAATATTGTATTTGTATGCCTCTCTTGAAAGAATTGAGTTTTTATGCGGATAAAACTATTTATTCATATTGCGTGTGTACGGGTGCAGATAAATAATTTGTCTTAATATTTTAAAGCACAACTTGCAAGAAGCGTATTTAAAAATAATAATTCACGCCACCTGTAGATTATATCTTGCGTTGCGTTTAACTTTAAGATGTCTTGTATCGCAGTTCCTGCAATGTCTTTAATTTTGTCCAAAGATGCTAAATACTTATTAAATTAAATGATCATTTAGACTCTGCTGGAAAATATGTAATTGTGTAATTTTAAGAAGATCTGGTAAGTGATGAATTATTTACATATCTAGATATTAAGTCATACCATTCCTGTGTTTATATCATGGTTTATTTTAATTTATAATATTTCATTATTATCCCTTTTTACCTGTACCTTCCTTAATATTGAATGGTTTATTATGATATTCAATTGTATATGTGCATTTCGATTTACTTATCAAATAGCATTTGATTTTACAGACTAAATTACAAGAATAATCAATTTTTTTAAGGATTCATACTCAAAATGGAAAACTTTTAACTGATTCATTATCAGATGGATGGTTTTTGTTACTGAAAATATTTAATAAGCGACGTACTTCTCTTTAACCACTTGGGTGATAGAGTTTCCAAGTTTAAGATTCGGCCGCGATCATATGGAAACATATAAACTGCTTACTGTGGTTTAAAGCCAATGAATCAACCTGCAGTGTATCTGCAGGTAAAGTGCGCTAACTGTGAGTTAATTCTTCATGATGGTAGAAATAAAAAAGATTAATAACTTTTTCGAAAATCTAATGTTTATTTTTTTTTCTTCCGTAGAAGAATATTTATTTTCCCACACAAACAAATCAACTTTTTAACCTAAAAGCTACCTTAAAACTTTAGAATCTCAAAAAAAATCATGTATCTTTTTTTACTTGTACTATCATGTAGAATCACCCCTGAAGTTAGCGTACTTTTTCCCCGGACACCCTGTATGTTTCCCTGCTTATTAGATTTGATTAAAAAAATCTCCATGAAAATTTGCTACCGAAATTCGGGTAGTTGTCGCTCAAGGCAATTGGCGGTGCTACCCAAATTTGGGTATTTATTACTCAAGTGGTTAAATTGAGAATAATTTATGATGAAACTATAAATTGAGAATTATTACAGTAAATAATTATTGAAAAAAAATGTCCTTCAACTTTGTAATTAAATATTTACCCTATAATAATTTAGATAAATTTTATTGTCCTCATAAATAAAACCCTTAGTAATATGTAATGATTTTAAAAATTCCCTATAACTGAGTATCATCCATATTGAGTTTTAAGAATTTTCCTTGTAATTGATAATGTATTGTCCTTGTAATTGAGAATTTATTTTCCTTATAACAGAGAATTGTCCTTGTAATTGAGTCTAGTTCTCCCCGCATGAAACCCCTTATTATGATAACATATGCATGCGGCACGGGAATGCGCTTAGCATGGCTTCTGACTGTATTGGTGTTCTATGTTCTACTTTGCATGTTTCTGCATACGGCATAAGTCGCATGACATTCTACGTTCTATGTTGCATGTGCATGCCCTTTCCTCACGCATGATTTAATGTTTATTAACTATATTATTTATTATTTAATTTTGTATTTATGTATTTTATAGTTGGTCACACCTGAATAATATATCAACATATAGATTTCAATAAATTGTTGGGTAAAACTTAAAATGTGTTCTAACCTTACTTTCGCGGCTGTCGCCTATATTGTGATCTACGAATTTACACTAAAACATTGCGTCAAAGCATGCCGCATAGCGGGATGAGTTGCGTTGAAAAAAGATAGATTAAGACTGAAAAAATCACTTCATTAACTTTTTTGTCGCCAATAATAAATTTTTGCCATGCGCCAGCTGAATCTAATTTGTAATAACTCACTTATTTTTTGCAAAATTATGTTTTTGTAAATTATACTGTCTTACCAGAAAATGTTTTTAAATATTTATAAAAATAGTATATATTATACAGGGTGTCCGGAAACTCGTAGTACAAGCGGGAAACTGGTGAATCTACATCACATTTGGAGTCGATTTTGTAGTATATTTTTTTTTGATTTGAGCTTTCGTTATCGAGTAAATCGAGTTAGAAGTTGATTTTTTTTTTTTTTTTTTTTTTTTAATCAAATTCTTATAAATTATTACTGAAGATCAAAGTACCCAACTAATTAAAACTATTTGAAAGTAAAACAAATGAAGAAACTCGGATTTGAAGCATTATTTTGAAATCACCCTTCATTTAATCCGGTGTAATCATAAAATATTTCTGCTCTGCAGGGTTAAAACATCTGTTGTTCAACCCTAAACACCAGAAAAAACTTTAACCCTAAAATAGCGGAAAAATATTTTTTTTTGGTTTTTTTTTTTTTTTTGTGAAAATGCTCAAATCAAAAAACTTTATGTTTATTTGGGTTCCCCATGTGGTGTAGATTCTCCAGTTTCCCGCTTGTACTACGAGTTTCCGGACACCGTGTATATACAGAGAAATGATTTTTTGATAGATTTCTTAAGGTTGGCAAACGAGAGATTAAAATTCAGTATTATTATTACAAAAAATGGCCACTAAAGGTACATAATCTATTTGCAGTAAAATATTTAAATTTGTATTCATGTAAATATACATATATTCCGTAAAGAATCAATCATATATTATGTTCATGTGTGGTTTTCTCAATATTTACATAATATTTGATTTTCAAAGCATTTACCTATATAACTATTATTGTAGACTGTTTTTTTTTAACTAGAACACATTTGATCTACTTATTTTTTTTTTTTAAATGTCTACAACTATGGAAAAACATTGAAATTAAATTAATTCGGATTAATTATTGTAGATTAAGTATAAATTATAATAATACTATCTTCAATAATTAATGCTGGTCAGTGGCTGAGTTGGCAACGCGTTTGGGTCCCACCCAAGCGTCATGAGTTCAATTCCTCGGCTGACTAAGTCCTCCATCACAATAAAAGCGATATTTTCCGCTTACTGTGGTGGTAGTAAGAGATTTTCAAATTAATGTCAGGTTATTCATGACCTGTGAATGTTTGTCTTTCTTAAAAAATAAAAACATGTATATATTTTTTATAAATTCAATATTTTTCCATGTTTTTTTTAATACTTACTTTTTATGTTGTGTGCTTAAAAACAACCATGTTTATGTGTTGGGAAATATTTTTTTAATGCTTTTGCATGATACGTTAAGGTTAGTATAAAATATTTTTAATATCAATATGTCAACAATATATATTTTTTTTTTATTTTGCCAAAGATTTGAGACCCTAAGAAAGGTCTTAAATATTGAATTAAATTGTAACATGTTTATTCTAAAATATTTTCGATTTGAGCCAAAAAAATGTGAGCATTCTGTTGCTACAAAATAATAATCAATAATTTGTTTAGCCGGTTTGTAAAGTTTTTCTGCATGCTGTAATTTGTCTTGATGTCATTTAAAAAAAAAAAAAGTAACAATTTCAAAAGTACGAGATATGATGACATAAGTTACAAGAAAATTTTCGATCATTTTTAAAAAATTTTCCACTGACCAGTTGACTATGGTGACGTCCGTGGCCATGAGAAAAAATTACACGCCAAAAAATCGTAGATAATTTAATTCCAAAGTCGTCAGAGAAGCTGCGTACATGAAATAAAAAGAATTTTCCAAAGCAATATTTAGCGCAAGCAATTCTGAACTTATTCTTCATACAGTTTCTTTGTATATGGGTTGAAAACCCCAAAAACAAATAACAAAAATGTAACATTTTTCAAAATTCAAATCTGTCAGCTGGGTTATTTCAAATTCCATTATATTTGATGGCATTTGGCACCATTTATCTTTTTGACATTTGAACGGTCCACGTTAAATTCCAATTCTCGGCTCGTTTCGATTTTTTATCAATTTATGATCACCTAACAAGCACAATGGTTATGTTGTTATGTTTGTCAGCTGATCACAATTTGATCAAAAGCTTAAACGAGCTGATAATCGGCATTTTACCGGGGACCATTAAAATGTAAAAGATTCGAAATGTTTTGATAATCGGAGTTTATTTTCCCACTTTAACTCCTATTTTCTCTCCAAAAATCCAATTTTTAAAATAACTGTTTGACTTTTGTTTGAAACAATTTAAATGAACGGTTAATGTTTGAATTAAAGGGAAAGTTTCCGAAAATTCTTCACTTGTCTTCTTAACTTGATTGTTTCAAAATAATATAATTCTCTACGACCTCCGTGATTGAGCAGTTACGATCCTTGGCTACAAATCCAGAGGTAGTGGGTTCAAATCTTACTTTATTAATTTGTTTCTTTTCACAATTTATTAATTTAAAATAAATTTAATATATTTGCGGCAAGTTCCAGAGTGGAAGATACTGTCAGTATCGCCCGCCAACGGTGACCAGATCTGACTTCCCCACCTTACTCTTCCTCATCTCCTACCCCAATTGGGGATTTCAGTCTCTCCAGCTATACATACACATATATTCAACAGTACCATGTACTCTGAGGGTTAATTAGGGTGACCATTTAAAAATTGATCAACTTGGTACCAGTTTGAAATTGTTACAATTTTTTTGCATTTTTGTGTTGCACGTATATTTAACGTTACCCGTACCATCAAACAACAAATACAAGAAACAAATGAAGAGGTCACCACAAAAATACCAACTGAAAAGAACAAAAGGTTTTCACGTCCTTGTGTAAAAATGGCAATATTTTTTGTGACAAGATGTGCACAACATAAAATTTAAAAAAATGTTTACTTCTTTTTTGATTTTGAAAGCATTTGTCAGTCATCAGATAAATTCACACGTTTTTTTGTGTTCAATTATTAATCTCTGTATGCATGTTAATAATTGGTTCATAATCTATCTTTAAACATGTCACAAAATGTTGCCATTTTTTCCACCTCCGTTATGATTGTGATGTTAATTTTTTGCCTTTAAACAATAATTTTTGTCTCATTTTGATGTCGACAAGTTAGTGAAATAATGTCTTGGCTAGCACTTTGACTAAAAACTTAACCCTACTACTGCTAAATATCATTCTGTCGTGTTTTTATTAACCTTCAATTACACAATATCGTTTCAACATTATTACATTACTTAACGAAGTTTATTTAAGAATGCGCCGAATGTTTATTTAAAAATTCAAATTCACTTCAGAGTTCGAGCCCTCCACGAAACTAAGGGCCAGTTATTTCACTGATTATCAAATGTAACAGTGTTATCGAATCGCAATTTTGTTCTTTCAAATGTCAAAAAAACAAAATGATGCTTATTGATTACTTGATGACAATTGTACATTTGAATTTCTCCAACGAACCTCTCTTTTTTCTCTTCTGTGTTTTTTTTTTAACATTTTACTTACAAAACTCAACACAATATTATACAGTCATTTTTTGTACATATCCTCGTCATCAAAAGTTAACATTCAAAGTGTTAACGAGTTGAAACATCAATTGTAGTCACAATGACAAACATAAGACAATAATATTAACATCATAACGTGCGTGAATAGAGTGAATTCGTCTCCCGATAAAAGTTAAGCTATTTTCCACAATAACTAACGCTTCGGTGGCATTTTTCCCGCCCCTTCTCCGCCAATAGTTCCATGAAGCCCCGTTTATTCTCATCGACACGCTGTCCTACATGAATCTTGCCTTTACCCTTCTATTCATGATCGAGACAACGCTGAAATTGATCGCATTCGGATGCAAGGTAACAATCATGACTCTCTTTAAGGCAGAGTTGTATCTATTAAAGATTAAAGGAGGAACATCAAAATATTTTCAAAACTCTTCGCTACTAAACTAGCTCTGATGCACAATTCTTAACTTTAACCTTTTCTATGCTGGTGTTGCAAATGTGATTCATTGGCGGCTGTTCTCATACGCGGATTTTGCATATATGATACATGAAGTACCACTACAAGTGCTGGTAAACGAGCAAGATAAATCGCTTATTATTGCCTGTTGCCGAACAATTGTCTTGGCTGTCAATAGTCTTGCAGAGCAAGATGTTGTCCGTCAGTACTGTCATAATAACAAATTCGCAACACATAAAATGATCTCCTGCAAGAACTTGCTAAATTGCTAAATCTTTTATTAATATTAATCGCGTTCGAAATTATAATTACAGTTTCGGTATCGGGTAGGTGGCGAACAGCGATGCACATACGTAACAGAGCGAGTAGGAAATAGATAAATAGGCCCAGAATTATTGTCGTTATATCGGTAGCCGAGCAAACTCACCGTCAAGACAAGGCAACAAGTTGACAAAAATAGGCAATACACTACAATACGAAAATCTTGACGGAAGTAATTTGCCGGCAAGACATTGTTTTAAAAGGTTGCTCGTTTACCATAGCATAAAAACACTGCATTGTATCAAATGTGCCGCGTCGTGTGGTAGATTGCATTAAACGTCCAGCATTGTAAAGGTTAATTTCTCAGGATTGACGATAATCATTTTTTCATATTTAAATTTAATCTTTTACTCAATCTTTTCTCATTTCCTTCACTTACACTGTGGTATTTAAAATTCGATTGCATTAGATTAGAATGAAATCGACGATCAGCACCATTTTGAATGGTCCACAAATTCCGACTCTCGGGCCATTTCAGATTTTGAACTAATTGTTGAAAAACAACATTTAAAACAATAACAACAACATTTCGTTGTGCTTTACAGGTGATCACAAATTGATCAAAAGCCGAAACGGGCCAAAAATCAGGGACCGCTCAAATTTCAAAATAAGAATACGTTCATTAGAGAAGAAAAATTTGATGTTCCTCATTGAACCTAACAATATTTTAATTATTTATTTTTTTTTTTCAAAAACTGCTATCAAAATTCTTCTCTTCCATTATTTATTTCGAGTTTTCTTTTATTTTCATTAACATTTTAAATATATCATATTTCGTACTAATTTAAACTCTCATTGGAAATTTAAAAAAACCTTTTATTTCTAAATTACATTTAAAATAAATCAATTAAATAATTTTTAGTCAAAATATGCTTGATAATTTTTTATTTATTTTATCAATTCATTTTTTTTACTCAAAATAACTCTAGTAATAACACATAGTATAAAAAAATATTTAGTTCTTACTGTGTCTGTGATTATTTTAACAAGTTTTCTGTATTATTTTAAAACCATTACCTAGCACAAACATATTCATCTCTAAGTACGAGTCATTTTTTGTAGTTCCTACTTATCTATTAGACATCATAGATAGTTCTCATAGTTCAAAATTAGAAATATATTATTTTTATGATTAAATCCCAAATGTATCAAAATGTCACCCCGCAAATCCAAAATGCTTTTTCTCAAAATTATCAACCATTTTTCTATTGTATCACTTTCTCTTTCTTTAAATATATTTTCATCAGCATCATTCCATATTCCATTATGAAACAAAAACAAACCAAAAATGTATACAACAGATTGCCACTTGATAGCAAAAGATTAACTTTTAATTAATAATCTCTTCCAAAATAATATGTATCTATTTTATTTAAAAAAAAATCTTAATTTAATTTAGTATGCATCTACCTCAATTATGTCAGTTTTTTTAAATTTTGTTATAAAGGGCTACATACAACTTTTTTTGTTTTGTATTAAAATCAATTATTTAATTGCTCAATTGATTTCCCATAAATTTTCTTAATTTAAAATCAAATAACATACATAGTTAGTGGTGGCATCTGGTGGTATATCTTTAGCGTACTTTATCCCGTGTTCTCATGTTGTTTGTACAATGTTACAGAATTTCTTCAAAGATCCCTGGAATACGTTTGATTTTGTGACGGTGTTGGGGAGTATAATTGATGCCCTGATTCAGGAAATAGGCGTAAGTTATTTAGAAATCTTATCTATACATGTATAGCATGATTGTCCCCAGGTAAAATACTGTATATGCAATTTTTTTATAAAATTAGTATTCATCATCCTAATCCTTGCCCTAACCATCAGGAGGGTTCAAAAATGCTTTGAATAATCTACGACATCAGTCGTACGTCGACCGCCGAAGAGCGCACATTGAAATGACCAGTTCCTGCGCAGAAAAGTAAAGTTGGCTAAGGAAAGACAATAGTTTGCAGCGCAGTCCATTGTGGGACTTTTCTGCGCAGGATTGAAATGTTTTTAAAAAAAATTCAAAGTACCGAACCGCCTTCAAATCGAGTTGCGTAGCAACACAAAAAATGTGTGAGGTGGGTAAATTATAACCCATTTGTAAGTGCTTATAACTAAATAGTGTAACAAAATATTCAGTTCTTGAGACAGGAACTGATATTACAATGTGAATTGCCTTTATATGGTCAGATTCACATACCGATACAAATTACATAAAGAGATACGGTCACGCCCCCTCCATGCAACTTGGTTTGTTTCCCTTTCCCTGATGAGCTAGTCTATCAATTTGGACGTCTATGGTTTTATTGCATTTTTGGACATACAGTGTACCTACTCACCTTTTAAAAAATCTGATCTGGGGTCTCCTTTGTGGCTGTGAGCCAATATTTGTATGCAACCAAACACTGCATATCCATTGCCGAACATATTTTACCAAGTAAAAACACTGTAAAACATATTTCCATAATCTAAACACTGTCCCCCTTACTAACAACCATTTATCATACCTAAATTAATGGTTGTTTATCAGTTGTATAAAATTTAAAACACTTTATTAGTAATGCCCTATTTGGAATTTGTAGATCATTGCAACACTTGATTTTAAGAGGCGAAAATGAATATCGCCGTGGATCCATTCATTGTATAACCAACACCTCTGGTTATAGATCACCCCGAGCGGCAAGCTATGTTTGGTGACTTATCAGGTTCATGGGGTGAGGTTTGTCCAGGACTTGGCGGATGTTTCTGCTCATCAGCTGCGTGGCGGACCTGATTGGAAGATGCCGGTTGAAGAAGACCCTTTGATCTCCAGAATTTTTTCCTTCTCAACAATTCCTCTCCTTCAAATCCAACAGAATTAATTATCTGTGATTTATAACATTCTATTTTTTATTATGAATATGTTTCCGTAATATTGAATTGTCGTACTTTCCAGACGCACGATTCACTTTTCAACGTGGGATTTCTGAGGTTATTTCGCGCCGCCCGCCTCATAAAACTGCTGAGACAAGGGTATACTATACGCATCCTTCTCTGGACCTTTGTCCAGAGTTTTAAAGCACTGCCGTACGTCTGTCTCCTAATCGCAATGCTGTTTTTCATCTACGCAATTATCGGAATGCAGGTATGTCTCGAAATTATCATATACATTCTAAAATTTGTTTACATAATTTGTATCTCCATGCAATCAAACTCGTTCGTTAAACTACTGTGGAATCAATTTTATCTGATTGTGTTTACCATTTTTAAAAATTTGACATGGTAACAATCGACGATCAACATTATTTTTAATATTTTGACATTTGAAAGGTCCACGTTAACTAACACGAAATCGCAGTGTCAAACGTAATAGTTTTTGGTATCTAAAACTAAACGCCGGAAACCATTTTAAAATTAACTAAGTATACTGAAGTACCAGCCCTTAAATGATTGGAGTGTGCAACACGGTATCGAATCTACACGCACACACTTCAATCGCACATCTGCCCTGATGTTGGACACTTACGCTGTCCGAAATGTTTGCTAAAGAAGGAGCTAGCTCAACACGACATAATACTCCAAAAATAAATGACGATAACACAAACTATTTTTCTGTTATTCTTATTCTCTTGACATGACCCGTCTCAAGTATTTGATCAACATGTTCGTGCCATCGTACATTATTATCCTTGTGCTTCTTTCTTCGTTTATCTGCTCTACATACTCAAAACCGAGGAAGCGTCCATTCTTAATCTTACTTATTACGATTACAACAGCCTCGCTTTCATTACGGTACACAGTTTTGCCGCACATATTTTTTAGTCCCTCCGAGAATCGGCAGTTTAACGCGGACCATTAAAATGTCAAAAAATTCGAAGATTTGTAAAAATGTCAAATGCGACTGTCTTTCAAACGACTGGCCCTAAAACGATAATAAATAAAACAAGTTTTTAATAATACAAAGTTTCCCAATTTGTGTTAAATTTTTTTGTTATTAACTGCTACACATAATGCAGAAAACCTTAAATTATATTACATATATATATTTGTTTATATTTTTATGAAAAAATATTTTTTTGTTTAATCCAATAAATATTTAATTTCATGAAAAATTTATTCACTCATTGAACAGAAAATTGATGCCGCCAACATATACGCAAGACACTTCAACTTGTAGTATACTCAGACATGCCAATGAAATTGATTATCTGCTGAAGATAAAACATTGAATCAATTTTTCTGGAAGTAAGGGAAATTTAACCTTACTTGGGACAATATACTTCTATCGGTTTCCTGTTCAATGTTTTAACTACTGTCGAGCATTTTTTAATCTTATAACCCCTCAGGCATAGACAAAAAAAATAATATCATGTCACAAAATATTCCCCCTTTACATTCAATTTCAAATAGATTCGCTGTTTTTAATGTGTATTTCAAAATGAAATACTGTTTTTGAAAGCAGATGAAAAACTCTTTCATTTTACGAACAGAAAAATGCAATTTAAAATTTTAAACACCAAAAATCAGCAAAGTCCCATACTATTTTTATTTTCAAAATCTACACTCACTTTATTGTAATAATTATTACTCAATTTTATGAAAATGTGTTTTCTTTATTTTTAATTAATTAACAATATTATATTGTATTTTATTTATTATACACTAGGTTCCTATGTTTAGTATACAATGTGTCAAAATATCTATGTATTGTAATAGGGTATTTTCACTGTTTTTTTTATTCTTGAAAAACGTTTCAAAAACATTTATAAATATAGATTTATGAATTCGGCGGCGTTGATCTGACGCCAATCGACGTTAGTGACAGCCGTCTTACCAGCTGGTGGCTTTTTCTATGTCATAATAACGTTGTAGCCAATTGGAACCAATAACTTTTAAAGGTGTGAAAATACCCCATTATTCTTGTAGGTTCATTACTTTTATAGGGTTTACTAGTGAATTTCGTACATTAGTTGATTTATGGATATTATACGTCTACAATTCCCCTTTTTACATAGATAGAACTCCCATGTGATTTTATTCAATACATTATGTAGATATCTCATCATTTAGAAAAATCTATATTTCATTAGTAAAAAACGGAAAATTTTATGATTTAGCGGAATGAAACACAATTAACATCCCCCTTACATTTTTGTAGATATTACATAAAAATACCAAATAATTATTAGGTTATTTTAACAGTAGGTAAGTAAATAAGTTAGTACTGAGGGTAGGTATAAGTATTTTTAATACATGTTATTATTATAGAATGATAATAAGTTGAATAATTCGTATTTTTAGTTAGAACGGCTTATAAATGTATAGCATAGCCATACTTCTTATCATTAACTAGGAGACCATTAAAAAAAGACTACAAAATTTATACAAAAATTAAAACAAATAAATTATTTTTTTAAATTTTCAACAAACTGTAATATCCTTGATATTAGTGTGTGAGTTCATCCATGGATGGCATTAGATATTAGATTACCCATAAATGGCGTTAGTTGTCGAGAATAATAGTGAGAACCTCAAGGTCGAGCATCCAACCTTGTTGTTACCCTCACAAACCACATTCTCCCTTCTGACATTTTTTCCATTCTCAAAGATAGATCCTGCAATGTTTGGGCAGTGTATTGGCACATTGCTAGTCAAGGGAGCCTGCTATGCCTCGATACAAAGGACTATCCCGTCAAAACCGTGGTTTCAACAATTCCATTAAAAAAATATATTCTTGACTCCCCAAATTATACTTTCTAGTGATCTAGAAGTGGGAACTTTAGGTCACCTAATTTTGGGTTGTCCCTCTCTAAACAAATGTCCTCTCTTCTATCAAGCTTTATTCAAATTTCCTCCCCTCTTTTTAACATCTCATCTCTTCTAAGTCTGAACTAGACTCCAATCTTCCACAATGATTATTAAAATTGTCCATTTAAAAAAATTAATATGTATACAAATTCGCCTTCTCTCTCTTCATAATTTGAAATGATGGCCTAGAACAACACCCTTGAAAGGTGAACGTCAGAAACATTGAAAATAAAATATATATATATATATATAATCGACAAATAAAATCAAGCACAGATCGAAACCTTTTTGACAGGTAACCATTAGAGAAATGTTTCCCAATGGAAAATTATTCATTGAGTAATTTTTGTTTAAATGCGTATAATTAACTACTTACATAAATTTATTAAAAAATTTCTAACATAATTTTTGAAAAAAATTCCTTGGGGAATTATGTAAGTCAGTAGAAGTTTTTGAACTTTGCAACTGGAAGGTTAGGTAAAGTTGAAACAGGAATGTTTTGACATTTTCAAAAAGAGAGAGTTGAATAGTTAGAGTGACTACAGCAAAAGCTTTTATCATATCAACAGATCTATAGGTTAGGTTAGGTTAGGTTAAATTGCAATTAGAATGTAACATTTGAATTTTTCAACAAATTCGATAGCTTTATCATCCCGACAGATTTAGGTTAGGTTCGGTCAACTAACAACGGGATGTTAATATTTGACTTATTCAACAAATTAGAGATCTTTTCATCACAACAGGTCTGGTGTGAAGCAACATGACCCGTTTGTAACATCCCAACAAATTTAGGTTAGGTTAGGTTAACTTGCAACGTGTAGGCAATATTTGACTTTTTTCAACAATTTAGAGAGCTTTATCATCCTTACAAGTATTTGGCAACATTCTGACCCATTTTATCATCTGGTTAGGTTAAGTTAACTTGCAACAGAAAGGTTATATTAGTCTTTTTCTACAAATTAGAGAGCTTTGACACCACGACAGGTGTTTGGCAAGATTCTGATCCATTTTATCATCCCAACAGAACTATAGGTTAGGTTAGGTTAGCTTGCAACGGGAAGGTAATTTTTTTTACTTTTTCAACACATTAGAGAGCTTTTTCATCCTGTCAGGTGTGTGGCAACATTATGACCTTACATTAGATTAGGTTAACTTGCAACTGAAAGGTATTATTAGATTTTTTCAACAGATGAGCTTTATCTTCCCGACAGGTGTGTGGCAACATTCTGAGCTGTTTTATCATCCCAAGAGATTTAGTTAAGGTTAGGTTAACTTGCAGCTCGAAGGTAATATTTGACTTTTTCAATGAATTAGTTAACTTTATCAGGTGTGTGGCAACATTCTGACCCATTTTATCATCGTAACAGATTTAGTTTAGGTTGGGTTAACTTGCAGCTCGAAGGTAATATTTGACTTTTTCATTGAATTAGTTAACTTTATCAGGTGTGTTGCAACATTCTGACCCGTTTTATCATCCCAACAGATTTAGTTAAGGTTAGGTTAACTTGCAGCTCGAAGGTAATATTTGACTTTTCCAACGAATTAGTTAACTTTATCAGGTGTGTGGCAACATTCTGACCCGTTTTATCAACCCAACAAATTTAGTTTAGGTTAGGTTAATTTGCAGCGAGAAGGTAATATTTGATTTTATCAACGAATTAGCTAACTTTATCAGGTGTGTGGCAACATTCTGACCCGTTTTATCATCCTAACAGGTCTTTGGCAACATTCACTCTGACCCGTTTGAGGCCCTCAACCGCCATAACAACTTTCAGACATTTTTCGGCGCACTCCTTCTCTTATTCCGGTGAGACGCCGGTCGGGCACGGTCTCGGCGGCTGGGTTTTGGTTGATGGCCGCCATCTGTCTGTTGTCTTGTTGCTGATGTGAATTGCCGTGGCGGCCATGTTGTTTATACAGTTGACAGTAGTTATATATATATATATGTATACGACCCGTATATGTATCCGTAGACCACAGTACACTGACACTAATTACCTTACTTTACAGTGTCGGAATGGCGGGGAGATGAAATAATGCATGTACGATTAGTTCCTTTACTTCTTTATTACATACTGCATATATCAAGTGTGTATTACTTTCTATATGTTCAATAAACAGTGTATGGAAACTCATACTAAAAGCGGAAAACCGGCGAATCTACATCACATAGAAAAAAAAAAAAAACTTTTTTTTTCATTTTGAGCAATTCGATTTTTTTTATTTTAATTTTTTTTCGCCAACTAATGAGTTAAAAAAATTTTTATCAGCCTGTTCTACGCTACAACACATTTGAAAATACATTTAACAGCTGATATTAACCCATATCTGCCCTCGGTCTGTGAGACATTGGTGATATAATACTCTCGTAAAAAAAATCTATGGCAGTGAGAGATAATTTGAAATAAAACTACTTTACTATATATTAAAATTGTAGCAATATAAAAAATCAACAGTATTTATTTTTTATTATGGGAGAAGGTTGACGTAAGGTTCCCGTGAGCACTTAGGCCATAGGCCCATTGTGCTATTCCCATTTTACCTCATTCCTTTAACAGACGCCTGGTTCCTTTGATAAAGTTCACCAGGGTTGACATTGGATATGTGGCTATGTCTTCTGGTTCTACAGTATGCCTTCCCGGGTATCTGAGCCTTGTTCCCAAGGTATATCTTAGATACATAGTTAAATCTCTTCATAAACTCAAGAAAAAAGTAAAAAATTAACACATTTGGAAGATGGGATCCATGATCAAAGGAAAATGAATTAGGAACTTCTCGTTACTAATTTTCATAAATTCGATAATCATCTTACACATGAACACACAAATTTCAATAAAAGATTACAAAATTGCAATTAAAACTTATTACTTACCCCCGGTCTCTCAGACCTGTGACAGAAGTTATTTTATTCACCAAATGCACATGTGTCCTCGACGAGTGCAGGCGCGGCACTGCCGGTGGTGAGGAGAAATTACGAAATGTAAAGATGTGTGCATGCTTAGTTATTCAAATAATTTTATCGCTGATGTCTGTGAGTCCGGGGGTAGGTAGTTAAGGGTTAACTCACTATCGACCGATTTTTGCAAATTTGACCTAAAAAATTCCAACGTGATTTACTCGAAAACGAAAGCTCAAATCAAAAAAACTTATAATAATGTGATGTAGATTCATCAGTTTCCTGCTTGTACTACGAGTTTCTGTACACCGTGTATGTATGCATATTATATTATCTTATAAAAGCACGGTTCTCTTATTAAAAAACGATTGTAGTGTTTGCGTAAAAAGTAAGGTTATGTACATTTAATACACCCTTTATTTTTGCCAAAGACTTTAAAAACAATTAAATAGTTTCATATTAGAGATAATAAATGCGTGAAGGAGCTAATTGTATATATTATTTCACTTTTAATCTCTGTTAAGCCGGGTGATCATCTCTCCCATACAAAGCAAAATATCCACCACTGATCTGTATCCAATAATATGTAATGCAGATATGAAGTGATGAATATTGGTATATTGGGCGATCACACTAAACTTAGAGCATCTGCAACTTGCTTTAAATTGTTCACTTAACCATTGGTTATTATTGTTTGAACCTGAACTCCCTCCTTTTATTAACTTGACTTATTGATGTGTAGAAATAATGGTTGTATAGACTTCAAGTAATTTAACAGTAGAATATTATGTGTCGTGCCACTCTGTAGAACATTGACAATAATAATGATATGTGCTAATTAACACTGGAGACTGCGGTACAGAGATAATCCTGTATGGAAATGTTCTTAATCCTTTACAATATCATTTTGACAACTCGATTCTCGATTGAAGAAATCTTGCGAATTGCGTATATATGCTCGTCATATGCAAAGTCTTGTAAAAGAATTCATTCATATTAAATCAATATTATAACCCTTTCATTTCAATGAATTAATTTTGTTTTTGATGACGGCAAGCTAAAAACGCTAAATTATATATGTAGTTTCACGCGGTAGAAAAACCACTGATCAAAATTTAAAATGTTAGATTTCACGTTGATAATAATTAGACGACTGAAATGTGACGGTTTAAAATAAATCACTTAGAAAACGAGCAAAAAAACAGCGAATAGTGGCACATCTACATATTACTGTATCACGAGACACACGTCACATTCACAGAATCACCAAATCATCAGATCATGTAACATTTATCTTCATTTGGTCATGTGTTTGTTGTGTATATAGGTAACTTAGCAATTGGATGTCCCGTTCCACTATTAGATTGGTTCCTGTGATTGGAGAATGTTTAGCCAGACCCTTGATAGAGGGAGTTTGTTCCCTTGTCTGGGCCGTAGCAGTGATTTGTTTTGTTTGTTTGGTGGCGGTGGTTGGTTTTGGCATCCGTTACTATGTTTTGCTCGACATTGACCAGGTCTTCGGGAATATTGATGTGGAGGAGCCAGAATCGTCCATTACACGGCACAACAACTTTAGGAACTTCATTCAGGGTCTGATGCTGCTATTCAGGTAAGACAAACAAACCAGCAATTACTCACACTGACTTAACCTAACTTTCTTCAATTCGGTCCAGAGATATTAATTACCGGTACATTCTTTCAAACAGTCCATACAGTGATGTTTATTTTTTAAATTACAGTGAAACCTTTATCTACCGTTTTTGAGGGGTCCTATTGAAATTAACAATGGTTGATCGAATACAGAAATAAATTACATACATACATGATTGTTAAGATTGAAAAAAGATATACATTTCACGTATAAAGTTGACCTTAAAACCTAAAGTGGCTTGCGTTTGGGTCCCACCAAGGCGTCGTGTGTTGAACTCCTCTCCTGGCCAAGTTCACCATAACAACACAAGCAGCAATTCAGCGATTCCTAAACGCAATTTTTAATCTTGATGAGTACACACTTTTTTCATCGGACGGTTCATTTTTAAGGTTGAAACTCTCAAAAACTAGAAAGTAACACCACACGTACGCACCGCTGTGTTTGAAAGTCTAACGACAACTAACGTCAATAGTTGCCGCCGACAGCGATAGATCGAGTAAAATAGTGCTAAATCTGTGTGCTTTAAACAACCAATTAATTTGGGACTGAAAGAAATGAACAACACATTCGGAAAAACGATTATTTTGAGCAACTTTGGATCGAGATTTCACTGTACTTTTATTAATTTTAGGTTAGGTCGTTTGGTGTTTCGCGCGAATTCAAATGTTAACGCCGATTCTAGGTTTGTTTCAGCTTTTGAACAAATTGTGATCGGTATAACTGTCATGTTGTTGTACTTGTCAGCTGATCATAATTTGACAGAAAGTTGATTCGAACCTTTGAAATATAAAAAAAAAAAACAAAATGGCTCTGATTTGACTTTTTTATATATACTGGAGTCATCACTAATTCAAAAAGAAGAATGTTTTTATGTTCCCATTTGATCTGACATTTTTAACAATTTAATTAGCTTGACAAAAATATAGTTTGACTCTGAAATGATTTCAGATTTGCACAACGAAAAGAATTATCGTGATTAATTTTTGTGTTATTATGCCATGTTGAGCTTCCTTCTTCTTTAGCCAATGTTTCGGAAAGCTTTACAGTGTCCATCATCAGGGCAGATTTGGATCTCTGAACAACAACTGTGAACCCTGTAATGCTGTGCGAAACATTGACTAAAGACAGAGGAAGCGCAATATTTATTATTATTGTTGTAAGTCTCTATTTGCAGTATAGATTCATTCGACTAGTTAAGTTATTCTTGCACCTCGATCAGTTAATGATCAGCTAACAGCTGCTAGTTATGCTTGATCAACATTTAATTGAGGTTAAAGAATACTGTTCAAATGTTGAAAATTCAAAGCGCTGATTGTCGATTTGACAGTCACCAAAGTGATGGATTTGAAATATCCTAGACCTAATTTTGACAGACTAAAAAATGGACTATATATTTAAGAATTATAATTTCCTGTTATGTTTATTCTTTAAACGAAAATAACCATCACTAAGTATGTGACTTAATTCATTTAAAATTGAATACAATGTACTGTAACTATTACCGCCATAATTTGCTTTGCAAATATATATTTCCTAAAATAATATTTTTAAATTGTTCCATCATAAAATAATATGATATTCCCATTAATATAATAACTATTCAAGCTTTGCCTCTAAATTTAACATTTTTATTTCCAATTGGTGTGTTTAGTTTTGTTTGCTGAGTTTAATATTAAATTGATGTAGTTTAAATTAGGTATTAATAATTATTTATAGAGAATTTTGGAAGAGAATGAATGATATTGGATTGCAATGAGTTCATCTGCTCTTAACAGTGAGACTATAGTATCCCCAATCGGGATATATTGTGGTATGCTGGAGGTAGTGGGGAACGGAAAAAGACGTAGAAGATAATGGCGGGTATATTCAGATTTGATCACCAACTCCTCGAACACTGAGAAATAAAAGTAATGATTATTATCGTTATTGAATGAGCAGGCAGCATTCTGCTGATGCGCTCATATTTGATTTCACATCAAGTTTAACAGTAATTGAGTTTATTTTAATTTTAAGAATTTCTATCAATAACAAAATAGATCCATATTGTAATAAAATCACATCAAAGAACAAAATCGTTGTTACATAGTGTTATTGTGGACCCAATTTGTAATAATTTATACAGATTCATTCACCCAAAATAAATTTTATATTGATTATTGTAAAGGGTGGTCTATCGGATACGCCATATTTAATTAAAAATGGTTGAAACGCCGTAAATTATTGTTTATTTGCGAAAATTTTATTTATAAAATTGACATTTATGGCATACGATGTTGGCCAAATGACCACCTAGACTGTGCTTTTTGATAAGATTTTCGAAGACTTTTGCAAGACAGTTAGCTCTGTGGTTATCTTAGTGTACTAAATAAAAGTCACAGTTTATTCAGTTGGAGCGTTTATTGAAAGAAGTACAAGCTCAAAAAACGGAATTACAGTAGATGCACAAATAGCAATTACTACACAACAATAGCGCATTTATTTTACGAGATGGTGCGAGAATTTATTATTTATAATTTAGCGTGGAATACGAGTGATTAACTGGGCGAAGGTTACGAGCGCGGCGCTACACTGTTGACTGTTGACTGAGTGAATCGCTGCGTCGGGCCTATTTATGTAGCCAAGCTGACGGCGCAGTAGCTTCGCAAGACCGCTGGTAAACTGCCGGCTACTCGCTGGATCTCAATTTTTCGGTAGCGCTGAAATTATGCCTAGGCATAAACCTTCTGGCGGATGCTATAATGTCTAGACGGCTCGATGTACCTACTGGGCGCACATCGGGCCGAGCGCCGCCAGGCGCGGGTAAGTAGGTAGACGCCCATTGCGCTTGTATAACAAGTGGGTAGGAAACGTCATAATGTTATCCGTATAAAATTCGACGCATCTCCACAGAGTTCTAGGCTGAATGCATCTTACATTAGCCGTCCTTCCAGAACATTCTAGTAGTATCGATCACTATAGCTCAATTTCAGAAATAATGCGTTGAACCTCTGTTTTCAGTTCTGGAATTGTTTGTGGTTTGTTAGCATAGTCCTTACAAAAGTCAAGTCAATGGAGGGAAAAAAATTGAGGTACATTTAAATCCGGCATAACTGATAGACCACCATAAGGCAGCCTCTTTTTAATAAGAACTCATTGCTTAAAATCATACGAAAATAGCTTATGTCTAATGTACGGATCTCAGGGGCTCTTTACAACGTAATTTATTTAACTCTTATCACTGAAACTAAATAATATTTACAGCTAAGATTTATCATTAGTGACTTGCAAGTGAGATTTATAACTCGTAAGTGACTTATGACTAAGACTTATAGCTAACAAAGATTTAAAGCTAGCTTGATGAATATCAGTTTTAATCCTCGGTGAATAAATTAAAACGAAAGAAAGTGTTTGTTTGCATAATGTTTGAGAGAAAACATATGTCTTTGAGTTTAAAATTGTCTATAATGTTGTCTTTGATATAATCAACTTTTAGTTTTTGTAAATCAACTGTGATGAAACAAGATGGTCTTGTCAAATTATT
This sequence comes from Hesperophylax consimilis, assembly GCF_061612785.1. Lineage (NCBI taxonomy): Eukaryota > Metazoa > Arthropoda > Insecta > Trichoptera > Limnephilidae > Hesperophylax > Hesperophylax consimilis. Next base: position 19,334,942 of record NC_142854.1, on the reverse strand, counting down.
TATTTTTGACAAAATTTAAATATTATTCTACTGTTATGTTTGACAGCCACCTCTAGTCTGGAACACCTTAAAGATAATATGCTTTAATCGGTGCAAAAACTTAAAATCTGCCGGAAAGATTTCAATCTTAACAAAGAGATTGCATTATTTGAACATGTATTCCAAGTGGGAATACTGAGCTTGTTCTGCTGGTATTTCAATTGATGATGCTCTGATTAACATCGTTGATTCATTTGTTACAATTTTAAACTCAACCTTTGATCTGAACCATTAGTGAATGTTATTTGAGGTTATGGGGAAGTGTGAATGATTTTATATGAAAATTATTAATTTAAAATTTTACTAGCTTTAAAAAAATAAAAGTCGCTCTGGATCAAAGTTTTGATAAAATAATTGTAAATAATACACAACAGTTCTAACCAACCAAGGCCAGTGGGTCTATGGTATTATCAAATTTTCAGTTACATGATGAATTACATAGACGTGAATTTCAATTACCAATGTATTCTGCCAGAATTACACATGGAGAGAATAATTACATCTAATGGAATTTAAACACATTATTAAAACCTACTCTAACCTAACTTTTTTTAATATGAAATTTATTTAACACACACTTAACCCTTCACTGCCGATGCTGTCAACTGATTTGACAGGTCTCTACTTATTGTAATAAAAATGGACAGTCCGTTTGTCAGATTCTCCTATCTTAACAAACCGATTACAATCTTTAGAGCATGGGCTTCAGATGGGAATGCCGCTCTTGTTCTACTGGTATTTCAATAGAAGATGCTCTGAGAAACTGCTTAATAACTCAGAAAGTGAGATGTTTCGATGTCGGGAAACACTCCGAACGCGCATCCAACATTTGTACACAGTTGACATTGTCACATGAGAACGGGTCGTTTCTACGACTCTTGCAGCAACAGCTCGGATCTGGAACAATTTGCCGGCCCCCATGTTTCCTTCCTCCTACAACACGGGTCTCTTCAAGCCCTAGGTTCACTTCTTCCTTTCCACAAAAACAACACCCTTAGGGAAATTATGCTCCTATGTGGAGGTAATATACAGGGTGTATCGGCACTAACCCGACAAACTTTAACCAGCTATTCCTTAGCACATTTGGAGTAAAAAATGTTATGGGCACTTTGCTGTCCGGTAGCATTTTTTTTTCAATTAAAAACAAAAAAATTTAAAATTTCCACACTACACCACTGTCATTGGCATTGCGTTTCGTGTTCAACAGCTGTTATAAGCAAGTATGTCAAAAAGCGTCTTTGCTCTTTCGCACACACTAAATAATAATAGTTAAAAATGAGACGAATGGTGCCGTGCCATTTCGTTGTGATTGTAAGTGTGCGCCAATATAGGTACACATGTGCATTATTCAACGGAATTCGAATAAAATATTTGCCAGATGGGTTTTCAAACTTTGACAAAGGATAAAACAGTGGTGACATGTGGTGAAAATATGAATAATAAATTTTTTATTAAAAAAAAACGTTACCGGACAGCAAAGTGCACATAAGATTTTTTACTCCAAATATGCTAAGGAATAGCTGGTTAAAGTTTGTCAGGTACGTGCCGATACACCCTGTATACATATGTGCTAAAAGATAACCTACTGTGTCGTGCGGTAGTGAGCAAAAGGAGTACAAGGTTTAGCTTACCGTGTCACGATGCACGTCAGTAGGATTGTCGGTTGTAGACGTCGGCCTACCTGCACTGCTAATCGTTTTCGGTAATAAAATTCCCATATGTACTATTAATAAAATGATTTAATTGAGTAATAATAATGTTAACTGTTAGTTTTTATCTAACTTAAAAATGAATCCTATAATTTCTATACCCGCTATATCCGATTTTTTGACAAAGTGATCTGAGTATGACATCTTGTTCACATTTTTGCGAGCAACAAGAGGAGCCTAAAATTGAGTTTCAAAACCCTCCTTATCACGACTAAAAACCATGTTAAAACTGCGAGTGAGAAACCAAATCCGCCATATCATACAGAAAAATATTATCAAAACCCGCTATATCGGATTCAACCAATCACAAGCAGTTATTTTTCCAAAATACAATATGGCCGCCGCTCTGACACCACGCTCGTGTGTCAAAATGATCTACACGTGTGTTTCTAAACCCGCCATGTCGGCTCAGTTGACTTTCAAAATCACGAAGTGAGTATCAAAATCCGCTTTATCCATTTTATTTATCGAAATTACTTAATTATTGCTAGACATATATAGAAAAATAAATGCTTTTCGAAATTTTATTACTCCAATTCATTATATAAAAAATTTTAATGCAATTACTTATGTACGCTAAAGATGTGACAGTTTTTTGCGGTTTTCTCCAAATCAATGAAAGTTGATATAGCGGGTATAGAAATTACACGACTCGAATGTATTCCCTATGTACGGAGTACACGGTACCGAATCTCGAGTGATTTTCTAGCATCGTAAGGAAAAGGTTAAAAACAACAGATTTGTTTTAGATGTGTGTAATTCCAGTAGAACTCTCTATGTGTAATTTCGTCCGTGTGTAATATTGATACATGAAATTCACGCTTGTGTAATTTTTACCTAACACCCAACAATTCACATTGTGAATAATTTAAAATATAATATTCAACCTAATGTTTTCACACCAATACTGTATTTTATCAAAATTATGATATTTGAGTGCGTAGGTTTTCACTGAAGAGAAAGAGCCTAGAAGTGTGATCTATAATACCAATGTAGCCAATTTACTTGTTATAGAAATTGATTATGTGTTCAAAAAAGAATTTCGTTTCATTTGCGATCAGTTTTACGTAGAGTAAGATTAAAATTGAGCCTACTTCATACAATACACTTCTATCAGTTTTCTTTTCAGTGGTAAGTATTATACATAATATTACTATAAAAGGTTACTTCTTGCAAAGTTGGTAAAATACACAAATTATTATTTTGAGAAAATTAATCAACTGAGAACACGATAAAAGATATTTTTGCAATAAAATTTCTTGTAATTTTTCCGAATTAACTCCTTTAATAATACATATGAATCCTATAATTTCTATACCCGCTATATCCGATTTTTTGCCAAAATGATCTGAGTATGACATCTTGTTCACATTTTTGCGAGCAACAAGAGGAGCCTAAAATTGAGTTTCAAAACCCTCCTTATCGCGACCAAAAACCATGTTTAAACTGCGAGTGAGAAACCAAATCCGCTATATCATACAGAAAGTTACTATCAAAACCCGCTATATCGGATTCAACGAATCACAAGCAGTTATTTTGCCAAAATACAATATGGCCGCCGCTCTGACGCCACGCTCGTGTGTCAAAATGATCTACGCGTGAGTTTCTAAACCCGCCATGTCGGCTCAGTTGACTTTCAAAATCACGAAGTGAGTATCAAAATCCGCTATATCCATTTTATTTATCGAAATTACTTAATTATTGCTAGACATATATAGAAAAATAAATGCTTTTCGAAATTTTATTACTCCAATTCATTATATAAAAAATTGTAATGCATTTACTTATGTACGCTAGAGATGTGACAGTTTTTTGCGGTTTTCTCCAAATCAATGAAAGTTGATATAGCGGGTATAGAAATTACACGACTCATATACACACGGTGATAAGGTTAAAATTGCCACTTGATGCCGGCCGCCTACATCAATTTATCTAAAAAAAACTTTGCCAAAAATAATATTTTTTTATTTTTATTTTAACCAGTATTCGAAAATACTGGATTGAAGTCTGTTTACGAATAATTAGTCCTTTTAAGCTTGGCGCGCAAATTGCTGGCTGCAACCTTAATTGCAAATTCCAAAACAAAAGTTCGGGCTTGTTTCAAAAATCGAATATTTTGCTACACCATTTAGTTAAACACTTTTACAAATGTGTAAAAATTTACTTGCCTAACTCATTTTTAGCATCGCTACGCCAAGCGATTCGTTTAAGAATGAACATTCAGTTGCGTAGACAACCTCAATTGACAGGGCTGCAAATCTTTACCTTACCTTTGCTATTTTCCGCGGTCAACGAACGTCAGATATCGTAGTTTATTCAAAGCATTCTCGAACCCTCCTGGCGCCAAAAAGATGGTCACGTCGTTAGCATCCAGCTCGTAGAAATGATACCCAGATTTTACGTTAGGGCAAGTCTATTCTAGTGTAATGTCTGTGAGTTCTACAAATTAATCTTTATAATAGTAATAAATATATTAAATTAAAATACACCACTTTTATTGAATTAATAAATGACAGCCAAACAGATTTAGCTTATCTCAAGCTTCTTTAGGGCAATTATATTAAGTGATCATAATTACATTCAGAAACATAATATGTAAAAAAAAAAAAATTCTATCACGCAGATATACGTAATTTTTTTGACGTTAGAAAGAGAAATGATAATTCTTTTCAGTTTGCCTCAAATATACTGAATGCCATTAATAAAATCCTTAAAATAGCCAAAATGAATAATTCATATTTCGCGCAGCTATCGTAACAATCGGTTTAACTTTAAAAATTATTTTTTATTATATGAACGAGAAAAAATTCCCCAAACTAAATAAATGGGTTTTTGAAATATCGAGTTCTCTCAATTTTTCTACGATTGGAGTAAAAAATTAAGTAAAAATTTGGTTAACGTTTTCGACAGCATTTTTTACGTTTGATATTAAAATTTTATTACTAAGAAATAGTAACGTTTATTTGAAATGCGTACACTGGAAAGATAATTATATCTTATTTATAAAATAGTATTTGTTTTTACCGAAAATTAAAAAATAAGATGTTTATAGCGTATTTGAAATAAACAGAAAAATACACATTGCAAACTGAACAAAAGAGATGAAAGTACTGAACTCTTGAGAGGCCAAGATGCCAAACTCAACGTCTATAACCAAGCGGGTCTTTTGAAGCCCCATGCATTTTTCTGTCTTATGGGCTTTTAAATTATAGAAATTCCAATTATTAATGAAAATTTATGTATTTGCTCAGGAATACGTAAAATACTAAAATGATATATCAAGTATTTAAGCTTATATAAGGAGGATAAAAATTTTGGGTGCTACCTACTCCCCCACTTGGCTGGGGATAGTTAAGGCGAAGCTTAATGCTAAATCACTATTTTGATTAATCCTTATAACGAATTGGTGCACATTATGAAAACCAAAAAATATGCTTTAATTAAATTGAAGGTTTTCCTATCGTTTCGCTTCAGTAGAATTCAAATAAAAAAATAAATTACTCAATAAAAAATATAAATTTAAACTACTAAAAAAAATATTTTTACAATAGAAATGTATGAACGCGTAAAGGAAACAACTTTTAAAAAACACAGTATTATAGCTAAGATTATCTGTGACAGTTTTACTTGATTAACTTTTTTGCTTTCTTATAAAATTATTTAAAAAATAAATAAAAACTAGTTTTGTGCTTGAAAACGAATGTTTATAGACTCCGTTTGTCAAGCGATTTTAATGCCTATTACCTACAATATAAGGTATACCAAGAATATACACATTTTTGGCTTGTAGCTTCCTCTTAATAAAATAATTCAATTAACGTCATCTTTAGATTATGACGAACGTCGCGATTACCTTTAAGTATTTACCTAAGTTATTATTTGTGTGTTACCACTTTGCAAGTAGTACGTATTATGATTTCGATTGAATTAGTAGATTATTTAGGTTGGTTGTAAGACAGACAACAGATGCCGTCTAGTCCGATAGTCAATACATAGCAGACCTCACGGATCTGTAAGAAAAAGGTTTTGGTAAATATCCCACTAGAAATGCTTATTTCGCCTGCTTTGTATGTTAATGTGTTAATGCACTGTTCACAACAATGAACTGTAAACATTATATATCCATGTCATTATTGTTGTATTGTTGGTTGTTATTGTTACATATTTAATTGTTACGTGTGTATCGTTTGAATAAGTGTTTTGATTCATGTTTCTGAATGCCTTTTTTGTACTTTGTGAAAAGTAGAATACTATTTGATAAATTTTACAAAATGTTAAATAAAATTATCTTTATTTTCTCATTTTTTAAATTGTCAAAGACCGCCTCACTTAATTTTTTTCCCCGATCGAGTTAAATTTATTTTTTTAATAATTTGACCAAACTCTAGGCGTCAAACTCCACACAGGTTCTGAGTAAAATAAATTTCCCTCTTGGTCTACATCATCTTTTGGGATGCTGTGTGGAGGGTCTTTTTAAGTATGAGTGGAAGTTTTCGGAAGAAAAATGGTATGAAGGGTGGGTGTGTCCAGGAGTGACAGATGAATCCATCCCCCCCTCCCACTGCGTTACAAGGTGTTGGGTCGAGAAAATCCAGCTGGAGAAGTCAAAGGGTCTCCGTCAACCGACTTCTCGCCACGGTATAAAGAGTAGTTTTTGTAATAAATCCACAGAATCCACGAAATCATTTTTTTTTCGAATATTTTTTTTTAATTGTGTGAAATATTTACAATTTATAATTAATTATTGTTAATTGATGAGGCGGTCTTTGGCTATTTTGCTGTATCTGTATTTTTGATGTTTCGGGTTCGATTCCTGTACATTTATTTACATACATAGATAGATTTTTAATATTTAATAAAATGCTGTCATTTTTCAAATTATAGATTCAAGTTACCTAGTTAAATTAATTATTAATTAGAGTCCTTACATAGTGCTTTTTATGAGAAATTTAATGATTATAGTATTGTTTTTTGAAATTAAAAATTATAGCCCTAGTGTAAACAAAATTAATACATAATGAAAATAATTCATAGATATTTTTTCTTAGAAACAAATAAATTATTTAATTATAAATTAACTTTTTTTAGTTAGTTCTTTTCCAAAATTAAAAATTAAAAGCTTTTTTGTAGGTATCATAGCTCAATATCAAAATATAACCAAATAACAGTATTTAAAAAAAGTAATATTGGTATGGTTAGTAGAAACTTCTATGATTGTTCTGTTGTTAATATTTATTAATATGTTTAGATGTGCCACGGGGGAGTCTTGGCCAAGTATAATGCAGTCGTGTATAAAGGCCAAGTGCGACGAAAGGGCGAACAAGGGATCGGAGACTTGCGGCTCAACGCTTGCGTACGCCTACTTTGTTAGCTTCATTTTCTTCTGCTCCTTTTTGGTAAGTTCAAAATTTATCTCATAAAACAATCCTTTTGCTACCATCTTGGACTTTTTTGAATGGAGTAACACTGGCGAATGTTTCGTTTCAATCTAAATACGCATAAATTACTTAATTTACCCAAAATAAGAACCTATTTTGTGCATGTAAATAGTTTTTTCTTGAATTATTTGTTGAAACTAAGTGTAATTTCCATAATCTGTGCCTAAAACTGCAGTGGTTAGGTAAATAATTACTGTGTTGGGAATGCCCAAGAATTTGTCTATAGTAATTGACTTTGGCAATAACAATGACATAATATGGTAAGTTTTTAGATTCTCACGGCCAAAAGCATTTTTGTTGTTTGTTTTTGGGGTGTTATGCCGTGTTGCGCTAACTCCTTCTTTAGCCGACGTTTCGGACAGCGTTGCAGTGTACATCATCAGGGCAGATCCGGTAGATCCGAAGATGTGTACATTGTAAGATGTGTACATGTGTGACACATCTTCGGATCTACCGGATCTGCCCTGATGATGGACACTGCAACGCTGTCCGAAACGTCGGCTAAAGAAGGAGTTAGCGCAACACGGCATAACACCCCAAAAACAAACAACAAAAATGACATAATATGATTACTGTAGAGGGTAGTTTTTGTTATCTAAGTTGGAAATGTCTATGAATTCATCTTGAGTTCACTTTGGCAATACATAACAATGACATGTGATAATAAATTCTAGAATGGAGTTATTTCATCTATGTTAGGAATGTCCAAGAATTCTTTGAGAGTTCATTTTGGCAATAACAATAAGGGGAGTTATTTCATCAAGTTGGGAAAGTCAAAAAATTTGTCTAGTGTTCACTTTGGCATGCATTTTTGCATTTCATAATCATATATAGGTTAATGTTTATTGATCATAACTCACGGCCTATATTGTACCTCCAGATGTTGAATCTGTTTGTTGCTGTCATCATGGACAACTTTGACTACCTCACGAGGGACTCTTCCATCCTGGGGGCGCATCATCTGGACGAATTTGTCCGGATATGGGCCGAATACGATCCTAACGCCACGTAAGTTCTTTTTTAAAATATAAATTAAATCAAATTGACTTAAACATGTTTAATTTTATCCAAGTGTAATTTAATTTGAATGTGTAATTATCTTCAAGTGTATGGGAGAGAATTACAATAATTAATTACTGAATTGAAATTAATAAAATACTTAGTTTTTACCACTTTTATTGTTTATAAATACCAACATGTTTCATGAGCAACGCTCACTTCTTCAGGGTTTTTATAATACTAATTATAAATAATAGACATAGACAATGGTGTCCAGAGATGTGCAAAATGGGTACCCAAAACCATTTGAAATGCAAAATGGAAATGGGTCAAAACTTTTCCATTTGAAAATGCAAAATGCAAAATGTGTTTTAGAAAAGCATTTCAAATGCAAAATGCAAAATACCTATTTTCAAAATGCATTGAAAATGCAAAATGGTTTCTCAGGTCAAACAATTAAAATAATTATAGAATTTTAAAAACAATTTTGTCATTTAATAATGGACATTAATGTAGAACAAACATATTACATGAAAGTAAATCCAAAAACACCACGATTACAGTTATGAAACCACAAATAATTTGCTCGGGACTAATGTTGCCAACGTAAAAACATAGAAACTGCTGAAACTGAAACTGCAATCTAACATTTAATATTACAGCGTCATGGCCCCATGTTCAGTACCTATTTGAATCAGTATTTTTTGTAATGGTATCACTTACAAAAAATACTGATTCAAATTGCCAGGGCTTCTACCAGGGAGCAACTTGACAAATGTAAATTATCTCTCATAGCGAGGTTGAGGACCGACTGATATTTGGGGCTTATGAAAAAAAGATGTGTGGAGATAGTAGGAAGAATGTTGCAAAAAAGCATTTAAAATGGAAAATGCATTGAGAAAAGCATTTAAAATGCAAAATGCAAAATGGTTTTTAGAAAAGCATTTAAAATGCAAAATGGAAAATACCCATTTTGCATTTTGCATTTCCATTTGAAATGGATTTATTTGAAATAAAGCACATCTCTGATGGTGTCAATAGAGAAATAATAGACATAGACAATTTTTTTTATTTTTTTTTTTTTATATTTACTCCACACAGGAGGCCCTGAAGAAAATAATTTCCCTCAGGGCCTATGTCATCTTTGGGGATGCTGTGTGGAGGGTCTTTTTGTGGAGAGGAAGGAGTGAACATGGGTCTTGAAGAGTCCCATGTTGTAGGAGGGAGGAAACACAGAGGCCGGCAGTTCGTTCCACAGCCGAGCTGTTGAACTTAAGAACGAATCATAGAAGCGACCCGTTCTCATGTGACAAGTGTCAACTGTGTACAAATGTTGGGCGCGCGTTTGGCGTGTATCCCGACTACGCACCGGTGCCGAAGGGATCAATGACGCTAGTTCCTCAGAGCATCTTCCATTGTAATACCGATAGAACAAGGACAGCATACCTACCTGACGCCTGTGCTCTAAAGATTGCAGTCCGTTTGTTAAGATTGGGGAATCTATCAAACGGACTGCCCGTTTCTGCACAGAGTCAAGGGTTTTTTTCAGGTATTTTGGGGCTCCAGACCAGAGATGGCTGCCAAATTCGACAGTAGGGCGCACTTGCGATTTGTACAGGGTGAGCAGTTGTGTACTATTAAAGTATCTGCGGGCCCTGTACAGTACGCCCAGCTTCTGAGAGGCCAACTTTACTCTAGCTTCGATGGAGCCCCCGTACCTGAGCTGGTCACTTATAGTTACACCAAGCATATCAATGGAAGGCCTGTTCGGAAGATTGCTTCCGTTGAAGGAGACTAGATTATCATTTGGATCCCTTTTAGACGTAATCAGACAGGATTGGGTCTTTGAAACATTAAATTCGACGAGATTATTTTTACCCCAGGAGGAAATACTCTCGAGATAACCGTCCATTCTCTGCTTCAAAGCCCTCCGAGCCGTTGGAGTTTGTGTGCCCTTTGGGGGCTTGTCAAACAAAAAGCTATCATGAACTGTACTGTCATCCGCGTAACAATGAATCGGTGCACATGTCAAAAGGTCATTGATGTGCAACAAAAACAAAGTCGGAGACAGAACCGATCCCTGTGGGACGCCAGCATTTATGGAGTGCGAGGAAGAGGTGAAACCGTCAGCAACCGCCTGAATCGACCTATCCCTTAAAAAGTCAGCAATCCACGTACACAGGGATGCGGGAAGTCCGTAAGAATGCAATTTGTTGACAAGTCCTCGGTGCCAGACCCGGTCAAAGGCCTTGGATATGTCTAGTGCGACCGTTTGGGTCTCACCGTGACGTTCCAGGCACCGCCCCCAAACATGCGTCACATACGCGAGAAGATCACCGCACGAGCGGTTCCGCCGGAATCCGTATTGACGGTCGTTGATAATTTTGTTCTTCTCGAGGTATGTGAGCAGTTTGTCGTTGATCACACGTTCCATCACTTTGGACAGAACTGATGTGATCGCTATGGGGCGGTAGTTGGCCGGGTTGGAGCGGTCACCTTTCTTGGGAATAGGGTGAATTACCGCTTTTTTCCAACCAGAGGGCACAGTGCCACACTTCAGGGACATTTTGAAGAGCTTTGTCAAAACTGGAACTATTTCCGCAGCACACCTCTGCAATACCAGGGCAGGTATTCCATCAGGTCCACTAGCTTTGTTAACATCGAGCCCCCGTATGACGTGGAGTACATCCCGATGCCGGATCCTCAGCTTTTTCATATAGAAGCCGCAGTGAGGAACCGACGGCGGAACAGCACCCCCGTCGTCGAGGGTCGAGTTTTCCGCAAACATTTTCCCTAAAAGGTTTGCCTTTTCGGTGGCGGTGTTTGCTAGTGAGCCGTCAGGTCTGGTAAGAGGTGGCAAACTGGGTTTGCAAAAATTTCGACCTATTGAGCCCGCAAGCGACCAGAATGCTCTGCTGCCATGCGGGCAGGCAGCCAGCTTTTTGCTGATCTGCAGGTCGTGTTCGAATTTTGACCTATTGATGATTCTCTTGCATTCCTTTGCCGATTTGTTGTATGCTGATCTGCTTTCGGGCGTTCGAGATGTGTTGTAGGCTCGGTAAGCCGCGTTTTTTCGTCGAACTGCTTCGGAGCATTGTCGACTGAACCACGGCTTTGAGCCCACACCAGTTTCTTTAGTAGTCGATTGTATGAAGCCATCCATCGCCGAATTGATGACTTCACCAATCTCCTGGGCACATCTTGAAGGGTCCGAAGTCCGAAAACAAACAGCTGACCACGGAAAAGCATTGAAATGGGCCCGCATACCGAACCAATCTGCTGACCTATAGTGCCACACTTTTCTCCTCAGCCTCTCATTGGTTGGTCTGAGGCTAACGGGGATTGATGTCGTCACTAGGCAGTGGTCAGATGATCCCAGAGGCGCTGTGACGTCAATCTTATAACCGTGTGGCACAGTAGTTAAGAATAGGTCTAACAGATTGGAGCGGTGAGTCTGGACATCAGGAACCCTTGTAGGCTCCTGAACCAATTGCTCTAATCCGTAGCAAATGGCAAAGGATTCCGCCTGTCGGCCAGCCGAGTCCGTTGGGCCTGAGAACTTCAACCATGGTTCGTTATGAACGTTGAAGTCCCCCAGAACAACAAACTCGGCCGAAGGGTAGCGGGGCAAGAGATCATCAATAGTATCGCTCAAATGTTTGAAGAGCTCGGAAGTGTCTGATTCGCTATGGTTCGGTGAGCGGTATAGACATGCGTAGAATCTTGCCGTACTGGCAAGATTGACGCGCACCCACATTACGTCGAATCTGGAGTTTTCCAGACTCAATAGTCGCACACAGTTGACGTCAGCTCGACTATAGAGGCAGACTCCTCCTTTCAGTCGGAATTTGCTTGCGAGGGTAAAGCCCGGGCAGTCCAGATAGGAGGAGTCTGGCGGCTCGGCTATCTGAGTTTCGGATAGGAAAAGAAGGTTGGGACGTTGGGACAAAAGATGGTGATGGACGGAATTTAAATTTGTGTGCAGGCCGCGAATGTTGGCAAAATTTACCAACAGTTTTGGCCCGCACCGGGGACGCCTGCTACTCGCCGCTGTAAAGATGTTATGTTTGTTTTTATGTATATTCATGATTTTAATTTTTTTTTTTTTTTTTTGTTTTTTTTTTTGTTTTTAAGGGTATGAAGTGAAAGGAAGGTCTGGAATGGAAAGGTGTGAGGGGTGGGTAGGAATATGGGGTTCAGGCTGTCCAGGAGTGATGAGCGTTTGGTTCCAGCCCACCCACTGCGGTGCTAGGCGATAGGCTGGGAGAGTCCGGCTGGAGAGGGCATCCAATGCGCCCCAAACGCTGCTGCTGGGTCCCCTCCGGTCACGAACCGGCACAACAGCAGTGGCGGGGTTTTTACACTCGCTGATGGGGCAGCCCACCCTTAGTCGTGAGCCTGAGGGTCGGGCCCCTGTACTATCGAGCGGCCCGGACAGCGGTAACCGGTTGTAAAGGGTCTCCCTCAACCAGCATCTCCCAACCGGCCCGCCACGCAGAAGGTGGGCCGACGCACCCGCCACCAAGACCTGGGCAAACCTTAACCCATGAACCCGGGCACCCCTGCTAAGTCACCAAACGTAGCGAACCACTTGGGGTGACCTGTGGCAGAGGTGTTGGTCATCCAATAAATGGTTCCCAGGGCGGCGGTACCCATTCCCGCCTACCAAATTGACAATGGTGTCATTAAAAAAATAATAGACATAGACAATGACAACAATGAAAAGATAAAATGGATAGGGGAAAGAGAGGCAATATGGAACAATTTACAAAGGGAATAGGTTTAATATTGTGTCATTTAAAAATAATTTTTGATTGTTAATAATATTCAATTTTGCATTCACACTCTTTCTAATCTCTAAAATTTCTAGTTTATCCAACTGGATGCCATTGACATTACAATGTATTAATTCTATTCCACTATTGAAGTTAAAGGTATGATTAGTTTCCAACAGATGGTTGGCAAACTCCGAGAAACTGTTATTGTTTAAAGATTTCATATGTTCTTTAATCCTTATTTCAAAGTTTCTCAAAGTTTTTCCTATATAAAAGAAACCACAATCATTATACTTCAATTTATATATTCCAGATTTTTTCATTTATCTTTATTATTTACTATGTAATTTTTAAGTTTATTATTTGCATAAAAAACAGGAAGAATTTCATTGGGTACATTTTTCGTGGAGAAATTTTACTATTAAAATACATAATTTTCCTCCATTTATTCTTTTTCTCATCCTTTTGTACAGGATAGATGTATGATTTAAGGAATTTATTCTTATATGGTAAAAACGAAGTATTTTATTAATTTCAATTAAAATGGTGCCACAAAATAAGTTTGCTGTGTTAGAAGAAGTAATTAATTACTGTGTGATTTCATTCTGACACGATATTATTAACCCCTAGAGCCTCTGAAATTTGTAATGTATTTTTCCTAAGCGAACTGTCAAAATGCCGACTACGCTGGACACATTTTTGCATTACATTCGATGCAACTTAAAATCTCTCGAGAGATTTGCTGAAAGCACAGGTTTTCGACTCTCCTGAACATTTCGTGTTTTAGAGTTGCATTCGTATGCTTCTTGGGTACAAATTAGGTATTGTGTAAGTTTTCATCACTTCACTTTTTTTTCATTTACATTAAAATATTTATTAAAAAAAATTTGCAAACCTTGACAAATATTTTTCAAAAGCTAAATGTTGTTTTATAGAATTATTTGAAGTTTTTAGGGAGCATCTATGGTAAACTTTTGTATGCAAACTGAAAGCGTAGTATTATCTTTTTCTAACACTGTTATCATACACATATATTCACTGTAATACGAAATGAAATTAATTTTTTGAGTCCGTATCAGGCTGCGAGAAATATCTATCTATACAGGGTGTATCGGCACTAACCCGACAAACTTTAACCAGCTATTCCTTAGCACATTTGGAGTAAAAAATGTTATGTGCACTTTGCTGTCCGGTAACGTTTTTTTTTAATAAAAAATTAATTAAACATATTTTCACCACATGTCACCACTGTTTTATCCTTTGTCAATATTTGAAAGCAACGTCGCAACTGCTCACGTGTCGCTGCGAACAAAGCCCGTATTACATAATCCAGTACCAGAAAATAAATATTTTATTTAACAATAATGATTATTCACATTTTTCGTATGCGAATCACTGATTGTCTTCTTGTATTGTACACATCAGTTTTATTTTTGTATCTAAATTGTTTCACTTCTGGAATGCTCTGGTTTCACCTCTTACGCGTTTCACGTATTAAATAGTCTAATTTTGAAACTAAGAAACTAATTAGTAGATTTCCTGAATTTATAATCGAAGTCCAATAATTCTGAGCACTTTTAAAAACAATTTTCCTCACTTAGGTACTTATCAATTATAATAATTGGATTATTTGAACAGCGCCGTTGTTTTTTAAATAACCGTAAGTGCTCTGTCAAAATATTACTTGCTAGGCTATCCTACAACGTATATTTTTTAATACATTTAGTTATTTACAACTTCGCGGAATGTGATTTATGAATATTATTGCTTATGTTAAAAGCTTTCCAGAATTACCGGAATATAACGAGCAGCTTGACACACTTAAGTTTATTTCCACTTATTTGAAGGTACAAAGAATGTATAGTTTTAAAAACAATCCCGATGAATCAAAAAACGGTTCATATAAAACTGCTGCGCAACACACTCACACAAAGGAAAGCACTCACACAAACGTCATGACTGCATTGGATTGACCACCTGCAAATGAATGCTGCCAGATTGCTAATTTATTTACATAATAATTATTAAATTTTATTTAAAATATCGCAAATTTAAAAAAAAATCGACAATAAATTACAACTATAATTTAAAAAAATATTCTTAACCCCACGCTTTTTCGTAATTGATTAATTAATTCAGAATTTAAACGTTGCTTGAAATGATTAGCCGTATTTGGTGACCAGATCTGAATATCCAGGTACTTCCTCACCTTCCACTCCTTCCCTTAGCCATAAAACTTTCCCCAATTCAACATAAAAATTGTGTAGATATATCGGATGTAATGAAATGCATGATAATTAGACCCCAAAATACTTACTTATTCAGGGAAATAAACCCCTGAGTCATCAGTAATTCGTAATTGATTAATTAATTCAGAATTTAAACGTTGCTTGAAATGACTAGCCGTATTTGGTGACCAGATCTGAATATCCAGGTTCAGAATTTAAACGTTGCTTGAAATGACTAGCCGTATTTGGTGACCAGATCTGAATATCCAGGTTTAGAATTTAAACGTTGCTTGAAATGACTAGCCGTATTTGGTGACCAGATCTGAATATCCAGGTTTAGAATTTAAGCAATGCTTGAAATAACTAGCCGTATTTGGTGACCAGATCTGAATATCCAGGTTCAGAATTTAAACGTTGCTTGAAATGACTAGCCGTATTTGGTGACCAGATCTGAATATCCAGGTTTAGAATTTAAACGTTGCTTGAAATGACTAGCCGTATTTGGTGACCAGATCTGAATATCCAGGTACTTCCTCACCTTCCACTCCTTCCCTTAGCCATAAAACTTTCCCCAATTCAACATAAAAATTGTGTAGATATATCGGATGTAATGAAATGCATGATAATTAGACCCCAAAATACTTAATTATTCAGGGAAATAAACCCCTGAGTCATCAGTTGGAAATACCAACGACATTAAGTGAAATTTTAAACAATGCAATAATAGGAATTAGCAAATAATAATTTACGACAATTTACTCGGAAATCAATAAAGCCAGGATAATAAAAATAGAAAGTTATCACTTACGTCGTCTGTAAGTGGCTTCACCACAGTTTGATAATGCCGTCAGAAGGTGAAACAGCTGTCACGCGTAATAATAATTACAACTAGCAGAAGTTGTTTATAAACACACTGTTTTTATAAATTTAATAATAAGACTGTTAAAAATTAAAAAATCTCTAAATTGAAATGGAGTTCTACAAACTAAACTTAAAATCAAATAAATTTATTGCGAAGGTTCAAAGTAGTGTACTGTAATATTATATTAAATAATACTTGGATATATTTTAATAAATTTTTACGTGTTTAATTATTGTTTGAAGTCAGATTAAAGCGATTAAAAAACCCACCTGGCAATTCTTATTCGAGTTTCGTTGTATACTTACGTATTGGCGCGCTTTTACAATAACAATGGTATGGCATCATTCGTCTCATTTTTAACTATTATTATTTAGTGTGTAGGAAAGAGCGAAGATGGTTTTCGACACACTTGCTTATAACACAGCCCACACGGGACTTGAGACAGAATACGTGTGAAAGAGATGACAGTAGCGCGGCGTTGCCAAGTACTTTACCCCTATACTGAGGGCAGTAACGGAGTGTGGAAATTTTATTTATTTTTTGTTTTTAAAAGGAAAAAAATGTTACCGGACAGCAAAGTGCCCATAACATTTTTTACTCCAAATGTGCTAAGGAATAGCTGGTTAAAGTTTGTCGGGTACGTGCCGATACACCCTGTATAGAAATATATATAAGCCACTAGTTATAAGAACCTATCTATGAAACTTAGTTATAAGCCAAAAGTAATAAATTATAAGTCTAAGTGGTAGGAATAAATTAAATGCATACAGTTGTTAAGCGTGATTTTCTCACGAAAACGGCGCTATACAAATAATCCAATCATTATTATTATTATCTCCCAAAAAGACTCTATGGGTGTTTGACGTGTTATTTGAGTTAGCGGACAAGGTGAAAAGATGTAACCCGTCCAAGTCGAGTCACAAAATCCGTTGTTTTTGATAGAGTTTTGTAAGTAGTCTTTGATTCGGAGTATCTACTTATTTCGTTAGTCAGTTTGTCCGTGAAATACACTCATAATGTACGCTAACCATGTTTCAGGGGAAAGATCCACTACTCGGAGATGTACGACATGCTGAAGAACATGGATCCGCCGCTGGGCTTCGGCAACAAGTGCCCCAACCGGCTGGCATACAAGAAGCTGATCCGCATGAACATGCCGCTGGATGACGAAGGCAAAGTCAACTTCACCACAACCTTGTTCGCCCTCATCAGGGAAAACCTCAGCATCAAGATGAGACAAGGTTATTCTTATACTTAACTAAAACTTTAACTAAACTAACACTTAACTATACTAAAACTTAACTAAACTAACACTTAACTAAACTAACACTTAACTAAACTAACACTTAATTAAACTAGTAAGCCGATATCGATAGCAAATTTTAAAGAAGATGGACCATTCCGTTAGACATTGGCGTTCTGTTTTGGATTCGGCCACGTACCGATTCGGTACTTCTTTGGACCAATATTGAATATTTTCTTTCTGTATGTTGTCTATGGTCTACTCGAAATGATGTCAATAATCACAGATATTTAAAAAAATACAAACTAACATACAATTAAACATTTAATTTTTAGAAAACTATTTAAAATGACGTCTACACACACAGACAGTACAAAACATGAAATATTCCATGAGATTAACATTAGTGACATCTTTTGGTATTTAATGGAAGCTAATTACTTCATTAGCTTTGTCCAGACTGTTACAATCCCCTAGAGCCGTTCTCTGCTAGCCTAGCACTGTTTATTACACAAAGCATGATTTGTTTCCGCAGCCGACGAGATGAACCAGGCGGACAAAGAGCTGCGCGCGACTATCACGCAGATATGGCCGCTGCAGGCACGCAAGATCCTGGATCTGCTGGTGCCGCGTGTGGAGAGCCTCAACACGGGCAAGGTCACCGTGGGCAAGATCTACGCTGGCTTTCTCATCCTTGAGAGCTGGCGAACCACCCGATTTGGCCAGGTCGAACCCACCGGCATTCCCGTGAGTAATCATTTTGTACTGTAACTGAGGTTGGATGATTTTAAAAGATTTCACATTGTAGCAAAGTCGAATGATTTTGTGTTTTAAAAAGATATCACATTCTGTATGATTTGGTGTTGTAAAGAGATTGGGTCACCTGACTGTGATTGTATTACATCCCAGCGAAACGTAGCGTGTTTTAAAGAAATTTCACATTGTAACAAAGTTGAATGATTTCATGCTATTATAGCGAGGTTGGATGATTTGGTGTTGTAAAGAGATTGAATCACATTGTATCGACGTTGGATGATTTGTTGTTGTAAATAGATTCGATAGTTTTATTTCATATTGTATCAAAGTTGGATGTTTTAATACTGTGGGGAAGTTGGGTGATTTGGTATTGTAAAGAGATTGGATCACATTGTATCGAAATTGGATGATTTTGTGTTAGAAAGAGATGTCACATGCTGGGTGATTTGGTATTGTAAAGAGATTGAATCAAATTTTATTGAAGTTGTATGATTTGGTGTTGTAAATAGATTGGACTGTAATTGTATGACATTATAGTAAGATTGGATCATGTGTGTTTTGTACAATGATAAATGATGAATTATTCTCCAAATTTTGACTTTTATATTTCACATTTTTGTACTTCGATTGAATGAATTGAATATTGCATTATTTGCGACAATAATCAAGTTCTGCAAATAGGTATGAAGGAAGTTTGGGTTGTTTGGCACTAGTTTTTAATTTTAAATTGAATGGTGATAAATGAAAATTAAAAATATTTTATTATACTTTTTCTATATTATTTTTTCTTTCACAATAATTTTTGGAGCACTGTGTTTTGTTGTAAATTTGATAAATGAAAAAAAAAATTTTTCAAATATTTTCATACAAAAAAAACTGCACCGTAATATTCTGGAGATTTATTCAATTGGTACTAAATTACTATGGCAACACCAAGATACTCACATTTTTTATTCACATTCGTGTTTGTTTTATTCGTTTTAAACAAACAAGGAAAAACATGACAACTCGATTTTAACTTTTTTTTTTTTTTTTTTAATTATCTTTTGTTTTATTTTGATTTAACGTCTAACAAGATTTAGTTTTAATTTGATTTAAAATCTAACATATAGCTATTTTTATACATATATTTCAGAAATAAAGTTAAATGATAAAATAAATTTAAACAAAAACCGCCTTAGAATATGATGTACCATTTGGTCAAAGTAAAAAATGTGCACTTGGACAATTGTGCTTTTTAAAACTTTCATTTTCCTGTGAGCCGTCTTGGTGTTGCCATTCAAAACCTTAAAAAACAATCGCAGCGCCATCATTTTTTATCTACTAATAAATGACAGACTGTACCAACTCTATTAAGATCTCGACATTTTATTTTTTTCTACAGCATTCTATATTCAAATTTTAAAAAAACTTTCAAAAATTTAATATTTTACAATCTCTTCAAAAAAATTTAGTATTTCCTAAATATCACAAAAAATGCGCAGAAATATTATTTTAAACTGCTATTTAAGTCAAAAAATTACATTCCTTTAAACACCTATTTTACTTTAAATATTTTTTCATCCTCTTCATAAATATAATATAATGTTGATAATAATATGTACTTTTAACATCTCATTTAAATAATACAGACAGTTCTCTCCTACAACATTTTTCGATATTCGCAATTTAACTATCGGCAAGAAACTTCAATATATTTTTGTTATATCCAACACATAGACAATATAATACTTCATAAAGTGACATTTTTTTTATTTTTGTATTTAACTAACCCAATAGTAGTAATATTCAAATGCAAAATGAATGTATCAGGTCGACGCTGCAATTGTAGTGCTTTGTACCGTGTGGGGTCACAATTCCTCAACACTGCAAACGCAGTGCTCCGACCTCTAGGAGTTAACTATAAAAAACGTTTTCTTTTACACCGAAAAGAAAAACTTTAGCAATTGTTCCCAGGTTACGAATAACGCCGGTTCAATTCCCTTCAGCGGCATTTATTTTTACTCGTGAGATATTTTCAATTTGTATTGATATTTCAGGAGACTAATTATTGCTTTGTGCTATGCATAAAAAACCTTGTCTTATAAACATTAATTTATCATTAAAAAAAATAATAATAATTGACAAGTCAAAATATTTCACCAACAAATGTAGATATAATATGTCTCGACGCCATCTAGTGGAAAATTTAGCACTAACAAAGCCTTTCCTACAAAAATAAAATTCGTTGTTTACAGGTGGAAAAAATATAAAAAGCAGTAATTGTTGATTGAAGTACTAGTGCATATTGAATTATTTGGCGTGTTGAAAATAAGCCGATGTTGCTCAGTGGTCCAGAGCGTCTGACCGGACATTAGAAGGTGCGGGTTCAATTCCCGTCGGCGGCATTTATTTTCACTCTGGAGATATTTTCAACCTGGCATTCATAACCAAATAGTTTTCATTTTTTTTATATATCCTCTCATTCTTTATAGACTGTTTTGATCCTAATATTGATCTGAAGCACACGCATCGTTACAAAATGTCTGACATAAGTGACGCAAAAAAATCTAGATAACGTGATTGAGAACAATCTTGTCAGGCCGATCGTTGGAGACTGTCATCGCCGACGTTATTACAAAATAACACTATATTTTTAACATATTTAATACGCTTGTTAAAAAAAATATATATCGTTTTACTTATTACTATATTTAAAAAAATATATGCATTAATAATAAATAAAATAATTAATTCGTCAATATTAATTTAGCATTGAAAGTTTTTACTTTGGTGTCATTTTATTGTCTATGAAAGTGGGCGGGCCATTTAAGATAATCAACAGTAAAGAGATGTTTGGAAACAGGCAAATCGAATGTTACTGAATAAATCACTTGGCTGATCGGACCCTAAGATTGATCATTCGAAATGTTGGGAACAACGGCCTTAGTTATTTAAATGGCTATCTTTTTCATCAGTGGTGCTATATTTTTTGTTTGATTAGTAAGAATTGGATAGAGCCGTAATTTTTCAAGTATATTAACATTCGAAAGGTAAATTTCTTCTTTAGAAAGGCAATCTTGAGGCAAATATTTTTTATCCTTTTTCACGGGTCTGCGATTGTATTATAATAAATTATGTACTTACGTGAGTTATAACTGTCCTTTATTATTGAAATGAGATGTTAAAATGTTATAATGAAGTCCCTTAAGAGCTATTGTGTATGTTTGTTTGTTTGTCACCCAGATATTTGTTGAGTGTGCCGTAGGAAAGTAATAGTATCTATGTAGTGGTACTTTCCTTTATCTAATTCTGTCTGTAGTTGTGTATAGACGAATGTACAGAGTTCATTAAATAGGTCTATAAGTGATCCCAAACCAACTAAGCCTTCAAATTAGACTGTACAATATTACTATTATATATGTATCAACCTCTTACGATACACCCAGCCTTTGCTTTATATCAGCCACTGGAACATTCCGCTATATAGTCAACTTCAGCCTTGAGCGTTCAGTTTGGACATCTCCAGTTCTCTTTCAAAAAATAATGCCTCCGAATTTTAATATGGACACATGTAAACTGTTTAAAGTTTTAGAGTGTCATCGAATGCACTATATTTGATTGTTTGTTCCATAATAAATGTTTTAAAATATTTCTTCAAATTGGCCACATCTTGGCCAGCGGACGCTTGCAGGTGTTAAATAACGCACCCGTGGTAGAAAAGATGTGTCTATTATCAATCCAGAGTTCGGTCATAACTTTTTCATCAAAAAAATGACTTTTTTAGATGAAAAAGTCAGTAATTTTTTAAAAGTTGTAAGAGTCCAAACTGCTCCCGACTGTCCAGAGCTAATAGAACTATGTCAATTATTGAAGAGCGATTTTTACAAACTCACCAAAAGCTTTTGATAAAGTTGCCAAATACCACGATTATTTATTTTTTAATAACACCCGTTTTCAACTTAATTACTACAAGAAACAACTATTTATGTCAGGGGAGGTGGTAAAAGATGATCAGAGTTACAGAAAATACACATAACTTAGTTAAATAACCCAAACTAAGAATCTAATAAACTATTCTGTGCATGTTTTTCCATTTCCCAATTGAAACAGTTGTTTCCAGTAGTATGTAATTAAGTTGAAATCAAGTGTTATTTTTAAACAATGTGTGCGTGCAGTACTTACCAACATAAGTACTTACCGATTATAAGTACTTATCTATTTAAGTAACTAATAATGAATAGGTACGAAAGCAAAGGCTCAGTGTTGCTAGAGTTCCCAAAGTAAAGTCCCACCTACACCGGAATGTTTCCATGTTTCAGGCGTTCACAGGCAATAGCCCAACAGCCACTCAGGCGGTAGTACCCATATATTTTATTTCAAATTAATAATACATAACCTAAGCTTTTTTTCAATAATATTCGTAATTACGTACTTATTTTTGCACCCATTAAGCGATTTTTACAGAAAATCTAGCTCTTGTGCTAATGCTGTTACAAAATACTCCATCTTGTTTTTGATCATTCAAAATCTAATTTCATTTCTTGCAAAGCCGAGATAATATTGTTCACCTTTGCGATCGTTACGCATTTCCACAAATTTGCAAAAGCGTCATTTAACACTCATTTGCATGGGAATCCAATTATTGAATATTAATTTCACTAAATTTTAAATTAAATATATTTTTTTAATTTATTCACTCGTTATATTTAATCTTTTCTGATCTTTTTTTACATTCAAAAAAATCTTTCGTAAAACATCCCAACCTAACTGATAATTCATTACACTGTAAAACTGTAGTAAGTGATAACACCGTTTATAAATTCACTTATATTTTTTAGTCTGTATATTTAATTTTATGTTATCTCCGTACAGCAGTTGCTTCATCCAAGCAGAATACTGAAATTCCTTCCATTAAATCATTAGACTTCTGGCATATTGACCATTATATTTCTTAAAGACGCTGTCAAAAAGTTGGTTAATTCAAGTGTATTTCCGCTTTGCAATAAAATCCAAATAAAAGAAATATTTCGGAAAACTAAAAACTGTTTGTGAAAGCTGATGAAATAAACTTTCAAATTTTACTGTCAAAAATAAACATATAATTTTCAAAATATTAAAATTTTTAATGCAAACATAAAAAAGTTTAAAAAATGGCTCACCTTACGTTTCGTGTCGCTAAACTAAAATAACTGATAAATAACAAAAAAAAGTACACATTTGATTAGTAAAGTGTTTTATGAACATTAGTCTCACCTCACTTGTTTGTCGTTTCATATAAAAATGATTTATAAAAAATTCACAAAGTTTCATAATTTTTCAAATTGCGGTCGGAACCTTTGGTTTTGTGGAGGTGCACATTTTAATTATTTTGTGGTTAACTTCTAGATTTGAATATAAAGTGTAGTGTTTTCTCTTTCTAAAATCGTTTAGATTGTAAGGGAGATAAAACGATAACTACAAGACCATATGAGCTGTTCCCAAAAGTGAACAAATATACTCTGCGGGTAATTGCTGTTTGTTCACAAAATTGAACAAATTAGCCCCGGGGGTCAATATTGTAAAATTCTACTATGCATTTAATGGTGTGACCATTGATGGATGTAATCAATTTAGTTTTTTTTCAAAAAACAGTACATCCATGATTTTATTAAATTATTTGTGAATTTTAGCTGCATAATCATAATGATGGCTGAAACTTTAGTTGCCGTTTGTATACACTATCTTACACAGTTATTTTAAACTGCTGTTTTTCTCACTTACTACAGTTTTACATTCATTGTGTAATGTAAATAAAGAATTCAAAATTGTTTCCTATGCATATATCTAATGACTTACTTTATAAAAATACAATATACTTCATTAAAGTTAAAAGTTAGTTCCATTGCTATGCAGAATAATAATTACTTAGTTAATTATTTATGAATTGCGTTACAACCTATAATCCTTAGAGAGTAATAATTAGTCCACCTATTTCTTTATAAACAATAGGTTAGAATGATATTTCCTCCCGAATTATATAGTTTAGTTAGAAATTACTACATATATTCCCGTATTTTAGGAATTTAGAAACATTCCTTGACTTCCGAGTCAAATTCCCAGTTTATCGGTTGTTTTGTAGAAAATCTTGGGAAATCGTCACGCGTTAAAAGGAGAATGGCAAGTTTTGGTACCACCCTCAGTAGAAATAGTATGTACATACATATACACCAATGGAAAGGTAATTTTTAAGTTGTTACTATTACGGCTTATCTCAAATGTCCGTTCGTTCAAAGTTATACTGTCTTGAAAGTGATCAACCCAAGTTCAAAGTTTTCTGAAGAAAACCACTTTAAATAAAAAATGATACGTTAATGTTAGCTCAGAGGGTTGGAGCTGGCAACACGGTATCACAACCTCATACTTAAGCTCACATTTTAACACAACCTCAAATAAGACATCTGCCCTGATGATGGACACTGCAATGCTGTCCGAAACGTTGGCTAAAGAAGGAGTTAGCGCAACACGGCATAACACCCAACAAACAAATAACAAAAATACTTTTGGCCGTGAAAATCTTAAATCATACATTACAAAATTGTTCATTTTAATGCTTTTTTAATCTTTTATCTAGTAATAATAGAGCTTGCCTTTTAACCCCTCCGACTTTTCGCGAACTTGAAGCTAAAATGTCTTTATCGAAATGTCAATTTCACGAAAACGTTGTGTTATTACCGCCTCACAATCAAAGCTCTATAAATGAAACATTACTGAACGGAGCCGAATAGTAAAAACTGTTTTAGAAATGTTACAAAATAGGCTTTCAAATTGTTGTATCATAAATAAATATTAACATTTGTAAATATTTAAATTTAGAATGGAAACATGAAAAAATTGTAAAAATGACTCACCTGTAATGTTTTATGTAAAAACGATACTAAAATCACGGATAATGTAAAAAAAAAACACTTATTTCATCGTACAAATGTACAATAAACAATTCTGTCACTTCACTTTTTGACCATTTCATACAAAATATATTTTTAAAAAAATAATTAAACTTGCGAGGCGGGTCGGCACGTCAAACGGCTTTCTTGGCGTCGTTTTACGATTTGGCGGGTAAAATTTGCTTCCACTGAGTAGGTCTTTTTACGGGTTTCTATGGATAACTTTGAATAGAGATGTGAAGCTTCATTCAATACGAATATTCTACTTTTTGTTTTAGGGATGTCACTAGAAGAATAACGGAGTTATGACGATTTTTGTGGAAACACACGCGTTGACGTGTAAACACGCTTATTGTACTTGACTGCTATCGTTATTTTATCGTGTATATCTGCTTACGTTGCTGACCGGTTAAAGACAGCTTCATTGATGCTAAAAATGTCCATATTCGAATTGATTCTGTTCAACAGCAAGATTGCTCTCCCAACAGGCATGACCATTGGCAAGTTACTCTTGCAGGCCGGGAGATAGAATAGTTTATGTTGTTGGCGACGGAGATAACCATCTAGAACATAGAAATGAATGCTCTCCATGATGACCGAGTTTTCAAACCATCCACTAATCAGTGTGAAGAAATCTGTAGCAATGCGCACATCCCGCCTGACCCATATATGGTTCATTCTGAGCATACCCAAAAGAAAGTCAGTGGGATAGATCCACGGGTAGTAAATTATATATCTTTTAGGACAGACATTTGAGCATAGAACAAATGATTACATTGCTGCCCTTTCTAGTTGAGGAAGGGAGTTAACGAAGAGTGTGACCCTTTCAGTGATCGGCGAACAATGTACATATTCGACAGTTTGCCAGCAACTCGCACTGCAGTAATACTATTTTAGTCATCGAAAATGAATTCCGCTTACGAACAAGACATCATTTTTACAATGGTGCACAAATTCCTCGCTTTATTTATCCGTCTCTAGACGTAACTAAAAATTTCAGATCGGGTGAAAAAGGTTTGAATTGTTGAACAAAAACTGAATATTTAGTTTAAGTGTTTTTTTTTTTAAAATTTACTTTATTTTTCGCATCTCTCACGACTGTGGCATTATGTTAATTGTTACCAAAACTGTTCATTATTATACTGATTAAAAGTTTATAAAAATATTCCTGCGGTAATTTCCACATTTAGGAAAGTCTATTCTAATTTGTCTGTTTTTAGTATTACGAAATGATACTCAAATCATAATTTCGTCCCGTTAGATTGTTCCAAAGCTTTTGCCAGTCGAAGAGTGCGCCGTACGGCACGGCAAAGTGAGAAATTGAAGCAAATGATTTAAAATGATGCTTTGTAATGTAATGAGATATTAGTAATTATCTTGTTAATATATTTACACCACTTAAATGCACAAGAAACTATTGCTGCATCAATCTATAAAATTATGGCGTAGTTTATACAAGAAATGCACAAACCCCTCTGATTCTAAATAGGTTGTCACGTGGTTTGCTTCCAGGTCATTTGGCTTTAAGGCGATCTATTTATTCTGATGTTGATGCATTTGACCGTAACGGCAATAGTAAGCAACGTTTTACTTTAAAAAAAAACCTATCCATTCGTATACATAATATGAACTATTGACTTAATAGTTTTGAGAGGTGGGCCATATCTCGTATATTATATCTACCGTTCTCCGTTTTCTTACCAAACAACCGATAAGCACATTGTATTTAAATCTCCTTTTATTCATTATTTCATTTGATTGTATTTATTTTTCCATATTATCTACCAACCTACATAAAAAAAATTATTTTATTTCTCTACAAAATTCTTCATCGAAACATAAATCTGTTTGTGAATGAATGCGTGGTATTGTGAAGTGACCATAAACTTTAATTTACTTTGTTTTTATCTTCTAGCATGATTTATACATTATACAGATTTTCAAACGTAATGTCTTAGCAGTGGATGGCATTATTTGTTAAATTTTCTTTTGGCCACCTTCACAGATAAGTTTGTAAATCTGTATATATGCAATATTTATCTAATGATAATTTTTTTGAATCTTTTCATTGGATCGTTCTTTTTCATATTTTTACTTTATTTAAACAGAAAGCATCGTTGGTATTTTTCTGCATCTAAACTTTTTCGATATTAGCGCATTTTTCAAATTTTTTCACTTTGGTACAGTTAGTTTCCAAAATATATACACTACTACAAAAATCTTATAATATTATAACTGTATATGTCCAGTTTTGTCTAAATTTCACAATATTTCTGCAAAATGTAAAGTTTTAATTTTAGCCTCAAGTTTTCACAGCTTTTCTCTTTGTATATTGACCTGAACAGCTTTGCCTCAATCCTGGGTAATGTCCTTTGTCCTAACTCTCAGTATATAATGACATCTTCACCAGTACTTGAATGCATTTAGCCTGCTTACAATAAAAAAAACCACTGTGATCTTCTACACTGAAAATATTTTCAAATTATTGTCGCTACGTTAACCTCAAATAGAAATACAATACACACTAGTTTAAAACCACACTTACATACAAAAGTAAAAGTTTTTGTCTGCAATGGGATATTTTCACAAATTATGAATATCGTTAAAAATTCGTGAAAGATTTATAGTTTATTTTTCTGATTTTGATTATCGAACTAAAAATATGTATATTTAATATTTTCGTTCGTGGTTCAATGGTTCAAATTGGTTACAACGTCGTTATAACATAGAAAATGCCAATGTCTGGTAAGACGGCTGTCACCAACGTCGCCCAGCTTGATATTAATGCCGCTGAATTTACGAATAAAACGAACATGTCGTTTTGGCGACAAATCGAAAATAAAAACACCTTCATTGTCGTAATTTTTTTCGAGAATTAAAAAGTAAACAGTGAAAATACCCGATTGCGTATAAATTAGTTTGAGGTGTTAAAAACTTCATTACATTTGATGACCATCAATCAAGCACCGTTTGAAATCTTTGTGACATTTGAACGGTGCCCGCTAAATGTTGATTCTCGAACTGTTTAAGCTTTTGATCAATTGTGAACATATGTTTAAATTATTGTACGACAAATTAATCAGTTAAATATTTTTATTATTTAGAAATTTCATTCATTCTTCTAGTCATGCTATGCTGTGCTAGAACATCTGTTCTGCCGTGTGGTATCTTGAATAAGTTGTGGTGACGACTACGGCTATACCTGTAAGATATTCGCAACTCGAACAAAAGCTGACACAGGCTAAGCATTGATTGCTAGTGATTGTTCAGATGACAAAAATTCTTATTGACGCTGTTCATCGATTGGTCCTCAAACATTTGAAGTTTAAAATATCCCGACCTAAGTGTTTTGTAAATATATATAAAGTGTGATCCAATTCTAGTTAACTAACTTTTATTTATGAAAAAAAAACAACAGATTGTTACATTATCATATATTTTTATAGATTAATTGAATATGTGGTATCATTGATTAGTTATGGAAAATGGTGTTAAACAAATGGCCGCCTCTGGAACTTCTGCATTTAGCTATCTCGGCTATAACTTGGCGTACGTTATAGCCCAGTATGTTGTTTTAAGGTACTCCAATTTTGCAGGTTTGTTGGCATAGAAGCAACTCTTCAGAAAACCCCATAAAAAATCCAATGGCTTTAAATCACACGATCTTGGCTCATTGTTCAATTGTTCGCTCAGTAGGATGGTTAAATCGACCATAATCTTTCCGTACGTGTCAATACACAGTTCGTACAGGATTATTATTGCTGTAGAATAATTTAACAGTTTTAGCTGGTCGAGCGGTGGTCAAACGATCCACTTTTTTATTTATTTATTTATTTATAGAGCGGAGACGGTTTACACATAGTTCCCGTGAGCACTTAGGCCATAGGCCCATTGTGCTATATCCTATTTTACCTCATTCCTTTAACAGTCACCCGGTGTCTTTTATAAAGTTAACCTGGCTTGACATTGGATATGTGGCTATGTCTTCTGGTTCCACAACGTGTCTTCCCAGGTCTCATATCTCCTCTCCAATCCCCTTTGGTTCCCTGAAGGCCCCACAAGGGAAGAGTTCGCGAAGGTGGCCTCATCTCTCCTCTCCACTCCTCTTTGATTCCCTAAATCTCCCACGAGGAAAGAGGGTCTCAGTTCTCCTCTCCACTCCTGCTTGGTTCCACGAAGGCCCCATGGGGGAAGAGTCTACTCCCCATTGGTTCCCTGAAGGCCCCACGACGAAAGAGTCCACTCCCCCTTGGTTCCCTGAGGGCCCCACAAGGGAAGAGAGCCTCATCTCTCCTTAATTCCTTGATGGCCCCACTAGGGACGAGGCCTTCGCCTCTCCTCACCATCCTCCTTGGTTCTCTAAAGGCCCCACGATGGAAGAATCTACTCCTTATTGGTTCCCTGAAGGCCCCGTGGCGGCAGAGTCAAATCCCCCTCAGTTCCCCGAAGGCCCCACGAGGAAAGAGGGTCTCGTCGCTCCTCTCCACTCCTCGTTGGTTCCTAACGATCCACTTAATAAATTGGTTGATCAATCTAATATTTGACGTGCTAAACTCGTGCCATTTATGACAGCATAATTTACAGTGTTGCCAATATGGGAAACTCGAATTGGATCATACTTTATCAATGAAATTCAAATATATATATATTTTTTTTATTACTATACTTTGTATTTAAGTGTGTTTAAAACAAAATTGTTGTGTGATTTTCACCTTTGAATACCTCAGTCTAAATTGTGTGAATTTGAAAATCAGTAGAGAAATACATAATAACATTTCATAGACTTACATCTCATCTTTGACTCTTTACTTCTAACAATGTAGATAAGACAATTTTTGAGCTTTATTTTTATCAAAGTTTTATGCAATTTTTTTTATTAATAATCGTAGGCAATTTTTTGTGCATTCTAGTTATAAGTTTACCTAATAACTCAAATACATTCAGATACTGCTTACAATTTACAAACGTTTAGATTACTTATACATAATATGTGCAATGCGACAAAAATAATGTGAATAGATCTTATTTCGGATAGTTAAAAAAAAAAAAAAGAATTTAGTTAGGTTAGAATGTTTTGTAAAAATTCAAAAATAATGTAACTTTGTCATTCATCTTTTTTTTTTACATTTGAAATTTCCCCGTTCTAGGTCCGTTATAGCTTTGAAACAAATTGTGAATGTAATTGAGATTGTTAGCAAAAGTTTAAACGGGTTTAGAATCGGCGTTCAAATTTCTAAAAAACAAATTGTGCTTATTAAGCATTTGATGTTATGTTACATTTGAATTACAGCAAAACATCTTTCATTGTTTTTACGTAAGTTTGGAAGTGTTTTATATCAGGGCGTAAATTAATATCTAGGAATTTAATAAGAGATGAGAAAGTACAATACAGGTTTGATTCCTGGAAGTTTTTAAAATGAATGACAACTTCTTACATTGATATACCTACAACGTAAGCTAAGCATTTTTTTTTAATAACCCATTGGCATTTGACCACGTTAAAATTTTGAGACTTCCTCAACAAGTCTCTCCCGATCGTTGGGTTAGGTAAATTGTGATATTTGATGTGAAGCAGTTGATACATGATGACCATTCCACATATAAATAAAGGTCACGTTAGGTTAATGGCTGGGTTATATCAGGTTTAAATCGGGGTTATATCAGGTTTAAAGCGAGGTTAGGAGAGGTTAAGTTAAAGAGAAGTTGTATCAGGTTAAAGTGCGGTTATATCAGGTTTAAATTGAGGTTATGTCGGGTAAAAGAGGTTAAAATAAAGTGAAGTTATATCAGATTAAAGTGAGGTTATAATAGGTTAAAGTAAGGTTAATTTAGGTTAAAGTGAGGCTAGATCAGGTTTAAAGTGAGGTTACTGTAGGTTAAAGTGAGGTTAGATCAGGTTTAAAGTGAGGTTATTGTAGGTTAAAGTGAGGTTAGGTCAAAGTGAGGTTTTGTTGAGAGAGTAACGCTCGCCCCGCACAGCAGAAGGCGTCATTCTTTAACTGCCTGCTGGACATGGCGGCCGGGCTGGGGGGCGCGGGGTCCCGTGCGGGCTCCCTGTGCGAGGGGACCGCGCCCCCGGAGGCCCCCGACGCTCCGGAGGAGACTCAGCCCCTCGCCGCAAAGGGCAGGAGGAACACCGCCAGGAACAGATCCCTCAGGTAATGCCCTTCTATTTTACTTATATTCTGCATTTGCTGATGAAATTTAATTGATTCAAGAAATTTTCAAATATTGCCTACAACCAGTGGCAGCCGCCCCTTCGGTCAAATGGACACTGACTCCCCCCAATTTCGTATATTATGGAGAACATTATAGCAAAGTAATACGCAGTAATGCAAAACCACATATTTTTGGAAAGAAAATTTTGGCTGTGTTTTTGTTGCATTGGATGGTGTTAAGCAGGGAATTTAAACCTTATTGCCATGTACATAAGGAGTGTTATTGTAAGCAGCCCGATTCCTAATGTTACACGACGTGGTGCAACGCCTTAGTGCAGATGGGATGAATAAAGTGCGTACTCATTAAGAGTTGCCTTACTAATAAACGTGTTTTAAATTTAGCACTTGTGATAAACAGCCATTAATCTATGTCAAATGTTTGTTTAATTTTAAAGCAAGGGGGTCTTTTGTTAATATATAATAATATATTAACACAGGAAATGTCCTAAACAAGTATCCATCACATCCTTCTGGTATATTAATAGTCGATACTACTGATTCGATGGTTCTGGATCTTATATTAATATACTGATAGAACAAGGACAATATTCCCGCCTGACGTCTGCTCTCTAAAAATTGCAATCCACCTGTCAGTGACGACGAAGTTTTGGTTTCGATCAATAACACCTCTTATTGGAAAACCCTGTATATTTATTGATTTTTGTGCAAAATCACTTCAAGGGCGCTGTACAAATATATAATACATTTCTACAATTTTCTATCTTATTACTAACTATAGACTAGTCAAACTATTATCAATTTATGTCTAACAGATTGCATCGACCGGTTTGTCGATCACTAGCTATATGTACATTGTACATTGCTGCGTTAAATAAATGAATAAATACTCTCCTGACGAAGGAAGGGTGCTTCCGAAACCGGTAGAGTTCAATTAAAATTAAAGTGGTCTAAAACAAATGTATATCTTCTATTGTAAATTATGACGAGCCACAAAGTAAATGCTTATTACAAATATGTGATATTAAATAAGTTTGAGATTCGGCTGAAACTAGAACAGAAGCCAAAATTTAGTTTCTGCCGAGAATCTAGTTTCAGTCAGTCACAACTACATGTTATTAGTTGTTAAGGAATGGGGGGATTACTTAAGGCGCCAGTGTTAAGGATGGAGCTCGCCACGCTATAGCTCCATGTAGCGGCATTGTTAGGACTCTACGCAGCTCAGCCTAATTTATTCAGGAAGGGTCGGCAAAAGCCTTTATATGGGGAACTAATCAACAATCCAGACTACACTTCTCTCGTCAAATGAAACTCCTATTGGGATGATAAATGGTTGTATTCACAGGCAACAGGTACATTGTATGACAAAAATGAGGACACAGTTAACATCCTAAATTATTTCCTGGCTGTTAGAATTGAACAATCTCTCTCGTGTTTTGTTCTGGCTGGCAAGCTTGTTTAACAGACATTACAAGAAAGGTATACGCACCATAGTGCGCGTATCGGACTTCAATGATGTAGCCGGCACTTCTCGTTCAAGACTGGATTAATAGCAAAACAACCACACATGTCGTCAAGAACGAAACTAGCGTTCGTGAGCGTTTTCGTAGCAAACTGCCCACACATGGTGTCGGGACCAAGACTAGACTCCCAGTGAAAGCCGCCGATGGCCGAGGCCGTTGGAGTCAGCTCGATGTGCGCAGCTGCTAGTGTTGCCAACTGTCTGCGTCTAATTTTAGGTTCGCGGGTCTTTTGAATGCGTTAGGGAGATCTACTTCGTGACATGGTGCATGTCAGTTTTAAAATTTAAGTGTAAGTCTTTGCTTGCATTTACTGATACTTGTTTTCCTTTTGTTTCAGGAGTAAAAAGGTGAACATCAGCTCCCAGCAGCCATTCCCCCTTATGATTTAGTAAAATGCTGAATGGTTTCATTGGCAGTCACCATGTTATCATTTATTTACTGTCACATCAGTGTATTTCGTTCCTAACATGATGTTGTAATCCATGTCATTACCATAGAGAATTACCTTAAGGTCTAGGACTGAACCATAGATAGGCAGAACAAGTTCTAAAGAACTTCATAGATTCTCTTAGACTACGACGTTCTTAGAACCACAGAGTTAAAATAATAGTCAATAGATAAAATACAATTTGTAAGTATTTTTCTGCAAACATAGTTCGTTCTCTTTCTTAGGTGGTTAAAAATTTATTAAAATAATCTTTTAAAAATTTTAATTTTAGTTTTTTCAGATTTATTCCAAGTGTCATAAAAACAGGTTGTAAAATTAGAATATCTAATTCTTTTAGATAAGACACAATATGTCGACATAATTCATAGACAAAAGAATAGAAAAACGATGGTACATATTGCAAAACAGACTTCAAACTTCAATTAAAAATCGATAGATGTCACTACTACTATACAGAATTCAAACTTCAATTAAAAGTCAATAGATGTCACTACTATCTGTAACACTTAAGTGATTGAAGTTCTTTGTTTTTCAATATGATATTGTTGATAGTTTTTTTTTTCCATAGAAACTAGGTGCGTACACACATCAAGGTACACTAGAAAAAAACATCATTAGACAAGTCCTCTACTAATAATTACATCTCGTTAAATCTTGCATGTTTATGATTTTAACGAGACTTAGCCGAGTTCTTAACCAACTAGCTTTTTTTTATTCTTTTTTTCTTAAAACGCATGAAATGCTGAATTCTGTAGTTAATTTATATCTTTATTTTTTATTGCATGATTTCATTAATATTTCAGTCTTTTAGCAAAAAATGTATTATAATCTGTATTTACTGAGTTGTGTTTAATTTTCAAGTTTTATGTTATGTACAAATTGTTTGTGTGTTTTTCTTTTACTTATAGCAAACATCAGGACAAATCTTACCCCCATTTTACACTTTCACTTATAAAATGAACCTCAAATTATATTACGTTATTTTTAGTTCATTCCATACCCGCATCAAATTTGTTGTAAGAAGTCAAAATATGTACCTATATTAAACTTTGAAGTCGCATTATAAGTCTAAAAATACTTTAAAGTCCATTATTCCACTTTTATGGACTTAACGTATGTAGTTGCATAGTGAAAATTGTGAAGTAAATTTATTGATTTCAATTTTTATATCAAATTCTATCACAATCGAATCAAGCGCCATTTTTAATTTTTATCAAAAACGGTCCCGGTTAAACGTCGATTCTCGGCCCGTTTCAGCTTTTGAACAAATGTTGATCAACTTTCAATCATAACAATCATGTTGTCATGCCTGTCAGCTGATTGCAATTTGATCAAAAGCTAAAACGAGCAGAGAATTGGCGTTTAACTATGACGGTTCAAATGTTGAAAATTCAAAATGGAGCTGTAATTCGCTTTGATGCTCATCAATTGTAAATGGTGATTGAAATAATTTATAATCGGCATTCTTCAAACAAATAATAATTTTAAAAAAATTGGATTTTTCTGGAAAATTGAGTAAAACATAGACAAAGGGCCCTTCTAATGTGTGGTAACCCGATGTTAGGTTCTGGAGCTGCAAGATGTGGTGTCTCGTCAGCCTTCCATGGAGTCTCTGGTGGACGGAGGACATCTACAAGCCCCGCAGCCGTATGCAAACGGCCATAGAAGATCACCGAGCCTTCGGTAATTCATACTTTTTATCAAATTTTATTCTAAAACGCAGGTAGTGTCGAGATAAACTCTCAGTATGTAGCCCTCGTGACAGCCCACCATTTAAAATCGACATTTCTTGAAATGCCTTTAGCCGTGTTTAGTGATAGCCAGATACCTTTTCACCCTCTCAAAATACCCATTGGAAAATTCCATAATTCCGGAATAAGTAGTTTTTAAGGAATACTAAAATTTGTATAAGTTTACTGAGGTATGATTGATGGAATCTAGGTAACATAACGTGATATCTTGGGTACAGGAACGTTAAACTGACGCTTGGTTTGTGTTGTGTTGCAGACGCGGCCCGTCTCCGCTGGTGCGCACGCCCTCCCCGCGACGGCGCCACCCGTCGCACGTGCCCCACCCCAATCACGTGCACCACGACATCGGCTTCTCCGACACCGTGTCCAACGTGGTGGAGATCGTGAAGCACGAGCACCATGGCCGACACGGCTACCGGTACCATCACCACGCGCCTGGTTACCGCCAACCAGGAGGTATGTTATCTATGGTTACGTGAATAGATAGAATACTGAAGAAAAATAACAAACCTAACCTTATTGCTACTATTCCTAACCTAACATAACCTCACCATACCTGTTCCAAGCCTAACGCAACCTTTTTATGTAATCTATTCTTATGTAACCTAACCTTATTGCACCTTTTCCTACTCACCCGTTCCTGATCTAACCTATCCTATCTGTTCTTACTTCTTACTTAACCTAATCTTATCGTATCTCTTCTTAACCTGACTTAACCTAATATTATATTATTTTTTTTTTGTTTTGTATCTTTGTAACATATGAACATATAAAATATCATGGTGTTGATAAGTATTAAAATATTATTCTTAGGCGCAGTTGTTTCGCAGAAATTCAAATATAAAATTGTCTTCAAATGGCCATTCAGCGCCATTTTGTTTTTTAACAGTTGAAAGGTTTCCGTTTCAGCTTTTGATCAAATTGTGATCAGCCAAAGAAGACAACTATCATGTTGTTAAATTTGAAAATGCACCTTGAATCAGCGTCTAATGAGGACCGTTCAAATGTAAAAAAAAAAAACAAAATGAATGACTTCTTCCTTGCCTAACCTAACCTCACCTGTTCGTAACCTAACCTTACCAGTTCCTCACCTAAAGTAATCAATTATTTTATTTGGTTACTGTCATTTGTTAGTTTATCTTCTAATAACACCGTAACACAAAATGAGAAGCAAATGAATTTATTTGAAAAAAAAATTTCATAATACATGGTTTTCCAATAAGAGGTGTTATTTTGATATTCAATCGTAAAAGATAAATGGTTTCGTTTCTTGTGTGGCACGTAGCGCCTCTTGTTGGAAGTAAACGTTGTCCAGATCAATACCATCCAATTCCGGCCATAAAAAATCATTAATCATCTCTCGATAGCTCAATCCATTCACCGTAACTGTTGCTCCAGCCTCATTTTCGAAAAAGTAAGGTCCAATGACTCCGCCGGACCATAAACCGCACCAAACAGTCACACGTTCAGGATAGAGAGGCTTTTCAACAATAACTCTTGGGTTTTCCGAGCCCCAGATGCGACAATTTTGCTGGTTGACGAAGCCACCGAGGTCTAAATGGGCCTCATCACTCAAGATGATTTGCATTTGATTCACTAATAATTTTAAAAAGCGTGTATCGTTCCATTTTTATTAATGGCGTAGTTTCTACTTGTCAAATGTCAAAAAATGACAGCTTCAAAAGTAACATCTACCGAAATAGCGGGCTATTCAAAATAACACCTCTTATTGGAAAACCCTGTATATGATTTTTTTATCCATTAACTCCACTCCACTGTTGTTTTTGGGGAAGCTGTGTGGAGGGTTTTTTTCAAGGAAGGGAAGGAGTGAACCTGAGCCTTGAAGATATTGTAGGAGGGAGGATACACAGAGGCTGGAGCTCTTGAACAAAACGGTTGACAAAAGTCAACCGTATATAATATACTATTGTTATACTGTGGAATATACCTCGTTACATTTTGTCGTCCTCCGTGGGGTAGGAACCTGGGAGCAGACGCGGCCCTTGACTGTAATTACCAGCAGTGCATTTCACTTTTAAAATGTACCTAGTCTGTAATTTAGGTGGAGCAAATTAATGAATGGGAACACCTACTGCAATTCATTCTATCTTCCTAGTTATATTTGTAAAATAACTGATTAAATAATTCAAAATTATCTTGAAAATAAAGGACACTCAATTCATCGTTGAAAATATAGCGAAACCGTTTGATTTCACCGCGAACGAGTTCCAATGTGTTAATGTTGTTGCGTTAACATTGAACATTAGTATTTCTAAGCGAATCCATTCCAAACGCATTGTATTACGCATGATCAAAGTGATGCAAAATTCACTCGCCGTCAAAGCACTTCGATAATGCACGGATGGGTTATGTATCTGCACTGCTCTAACACGTAATTTGACGTTAAGAGTGTAATCTGTCTCGCTTATGTCACCGTTTCGGCTACTTCGGGCTGTCGCGATACCGCCCGACGCTGTTTTAGTAGTATGGTAAAAGTTGGTTCTGTGCATATCGGGGTATGCACGACCGCTTGCTCTTGCGCGGGATTTTTTTACTAGACGATAGCTCAAATAATGACCTGACGGGAATTACAAATTTCTTACATCGATCACTGGGGCACAGATGTCGTTGTAATTTGTTATGTGGAGATTGAAGACAAGCGGTGCAATGCACAAATGCACGTACTAAGGAACCGCCTCTGGTTCTGATCCTTGGCCACGAATCTGAAGGTTGCGAGTTCAAATCCCGGCGTGAATACTTTCAGTACTACCCCAGTCAAAGACCACCATTCCGAATCGAAACTTTGCTTGAAATTGCTTAAGCCATCGTGTTTGGTGACTAGATCTATTCCCCCCACCATTATTTTCCTCGTCTCCTTCCTCTTCCCCGTCTCCTTCCCTCCCTACTACCTTCAGCCTCACAACATACCCCAATTTGGGATGCCATAGTCTCACTGGCTCCAGACGTTTGAGAGCAGTTGAGACTTACATTTTGTTACATTTGCATAAACATTCCTCATTGTATTTATAACACATCGCCTGTAAGCATACAACAGTGCGTGTTTTATCTTTTTTTTTTATTATTCTTTATGACTCATGTGAGGTTATGTGTGATAGAGAGATCAGGGAGTTGACTGATAGAGTTATGTGGGTGCACAGACAGCTGGAGCGCGTGTGGCTCCCCGGGCAGGCGCCCCCCAGTGCCCCCGTCCACCAGCCTCCAGCAGAGATCTCGCTCGCCCAGCCCCGCACGCTTCATCGGTGAGGGGGCCACAAACACCGCCAAACAACACTACACACACCCACACACACACATACATATTATACTCTTACGTACACATATCTAACTCTTCAAATTCCCTAGAATAATACACCCAACTCCATTAATATATTGTCAGTATTTCTCCAACTTTGACAGCTAGAGGTGCTAGTGTACCATATTGACATTCCTTCCAAATAATGGCAGCAATTAATTAAAATTATATAGTACGTGGTGGCAGTGTTTTGCGCTTTCTAATTTGTATTTTGATCGACGTGGATAAAAAAATATTTTAAAAAGCAGTTAAAGTTATGTGTGGATTGTTCACATCCTTGAAAAACACAAAGCTGTACAACTCGCACCGCTTGGAGGCGTTAATGTAGAATATTTTCATCAGAATGTTCGATAAAATGCAAAAATGACTTTTACGTGGAAATCAATGCTTTATTATAAGGCTACTTTTCTATTAAGGTCAGAATTATGAAAGACAAAGTTTTAAAAAGAACATACACAACGCTTTCTCTTTGCGTCTAAAAGTTTACCGTGTATGAAATTGAATGTCAAGAAATAAATCTCTATTCTGACTAACATAAAATTGTATTGCATAAATCCGAGTTATATTGAGGTGAGGAATTAGAAAACGATCATTACTAATAGTTCTATGAACAGTAGACTTTGCATAATGTCATTAATCGTTTTACAAGAAACAGCTGGTGGATATACAATACACTAGAGATACAGCAGATGCTGAATTTGGTACAGATACCGGATATACGGTATATGCCTTGACCGAATAGCCGGATATTTATTTTGAACAGCAAGCGATGGTTACAGACTTTTTTTTTTAACTACTACTCATCTCGTCCGGTATATTTGCGTTCCAAATGGTTGATATACCCTCGCATACGTACATATATACCCACAGTTCCATGACAAAACAGAACATTGTAGAAAAGTGAATAAGAGTGAAGTGAAAGAACAAACAAACCTAACCTGACCAAACGTAAACTAAACTAACCCAAGCAATTCTTTTATCCACTGGAGCGTTCCGCTATATAATCAGCGCTCGGAAAATTTTAAGCCATTGGTTTGCGGCCCTTTTACAAAAAATCATATCTCATTCATTATTTGATACAGAGGCATATAAACGTCTTATAGGGTTACAGAGCCATTGAATATATTTGACTGTTAATTCTATATTTTTAATATTCATAAAAAATATTGTTTATAAACGCTTGAATTCTGCGTATTATTTACTTTAAAATTGCCGTTTATGGTACCTACTTGGTGCAATATTAAATATTATGACTTGTGTGTGTGTTCTCTATGGCCTAATTGATAATCACAGGTACAAATTTAAATTCGGAAATTTGCATTTTTAAATATAAAAGCACATGATCAATGATTTATAAGAAAAAATATTTTAATTCGCGGGTTCGCGGAATGTCAACAGCAAATCATTTTGAAAAAATGAGAGACATCTCTTGTTAAACTGTGAAACTACTAATTTAGCTTTGTGATTAATCGAAGATTCTAACGCGCGGGAACTTTTGAAATAATTTCGATAAATGTTTTAAAATATCTCTTCAAATTTTCCACATTTTAGCCAGCAGACGCTCGCAGGTGTTTGCAAAAAACGCTCCAGTGGTTAATATGTTCTGTTTTGGCACTGTTCTATTTTATTTAGCTACTCATACACACATGCAATGGAACACTGACAAAGTGACACATTGTCTATGACACAACAGAAAATTAAAGAATGATGATGCAATGGAACACAGACAAAGTGACACATTGTCTATGACAAAACAGAAAATTAAAGAATGATGATGCAATGGAACACAGACAAAGTGACACATTGTCTGTGACAAAACAGAAAATTAAAGAATGATGATGCAATGGAATACAGACAAAGTGACACATTATACATTTGATTATTTTTAGATTTTACGACATTAATGCATGCTTTTTTAACCATCACCAAACCTTGTTTTTCTCACCATACTAACTAATTTAGACCATTGGTTCAATGCATGCTTAATGACACAACTTACTGCTTGACTACAAAAACCCTGACATATTATATTTTGAGTTAAATAATTATATATTTATCTTACACTGAAAAATTATTTTTAAAAAAACCCTCTACCATAACCCAATACAATCATAGATTTATGCTTTAAATTACAAAAAAAGTTTAAAATGTTGATCTGCTTGCCTAACGTAAATATATTATCTCAATTTGGGAAGCGGGTGTGGGTACCGCAACCCCGAGAATAATTGATTCACCAAAACCTCTGCCATAGATCATTGTGACAAGCTACATTTGGTGACTTATCTATGACTTATATTAACTCCTGGAAATAAAGCTTTAAATTTTGTTTGTTCCTTTCAAGTCAAAAGCAGACAAATAAATATTTATTATTTGCTTCTTCAATAATTATAAAATCACTTTGTGGTGTCTTAATTTAAATTAAATTATTAACTTTGTATACACCATTATTTAATCAAAAAGGATGGGCATGTTTTAAAACCAATGATTTCTTCGTCAGAATAAACGTAATAAAAATTACCTTAATGAGCAGTGATAATTAGTTATTATTAAAAAATAAAACAATTATATGAAATAAATAAAATTATCATAAAATAGATATATTATTCCAACTTATTTTTTTTATTTTAAATAATTACAAATTTATCACTGCTCATTCTAATATTTTTGTCTGTAGGTACTTATTTGTTAATTTTCATTACGTTTATTCTGACGAAGAAACCGTCGCTTTTGAAATGTGATTAAACTAGTCGTGTATATAAAGTCATTTATTTAATTAAAATTATTATTTGCACTGACAACAATTTATTTTATTTAATTTTAAAATTTTCATAGATTATACAAACGTTTCATTATCCTCTTTTAAAATTAAAATTTTAATGTTTTAACATCAATAATTGTTTTATGTTTATAATTTATTACACGTCAAAATTAATACATGTTTTTTGTGTTATATTCAACTCACAAGAGAAACATACATACATAAATAAACTACTAACTATTATAGATTTCAAATAAAGTTTACGCAATCGCCTGCTAATTAACCAAAACTAGACAAAACTAAATTTGCCATGTTCTGTCTGCCGCTGCTCTCAAAATGCTTCAATGTATTGTCTTTGTCTCCAATTAGCCAGATTTATCTAAATTAATTAATTAATCAGAATAAATTGCCAATTTATTGTTGATGTGTGCCGCTTATTGTCTTGCGTATATTACCTGCATTTTTCTTATACTTAATTTTCCACCAATCTAGCAACTAAATTCACATAAAATTATTGCGCAATATATGATTCGATCGAAGATTTAACCCGTGCCGTATTCGTCACAAAACATCAATTGCTGTTGAGTAATGTTGTGCCATATGTGTCACCAAATGACTCATCCTTGTACAACTATAAACAGTTTAAGAAAGACAGTACACCAAGCTTTCTTTTTGCATTTAAAAGTTTAAAAACAGAGAATCTATTTGAAATTTAATGCCAAGCGAGAATTTAGTTTATTTTCTAGACTCAAAGGGTTTTAACCAGTAGAGCCTACATATTTTGCAATGTATTTCTCATAAGCAATCTGTCAAAATACAGAGTGCAAACATTTTCGCATTATATTCAATTCCAGTTAAATTTGTTGTTTTTTTTTAAATATTTCAAAATTAAATTGTTTTCTTGAAAGCAGATGAAAAACTCTTTCAGATTTTAAATAAACATAGAAAAAGTTTTAAAGTCACTTAACGGTGGTTTTTTATTGTGTAAACTGTAATTATCACTTTACACAAAACTAAACAAACATATTTAATTAGACAAAGGAAATATAAAAATTATTGTTACTTACTTCCCTTTTGTTTTTTTTTTTAGTAAAAAATTTGCAATATTATTTTAAATTAATTGTTTCATAGAATTATTTTTAAAAAATTGGAGTGTCTTTGGTAAACTTTTAAATGCATATACAAAGTGTTGTGTTTTTTCTTTCTAACGCTGCTTAAATCATATATCTCACCATAATACAAAATGAGATACCATGACTTGAGTCCTTGTGGGGCTGGGAGAAATATCTCCCAAAAAAACTCTACGGCTGGGAGAAATATTCCCAAAATTATTGTAAGAGTTAAGCTATAAATCTTGCTTTGCT
The DNA here is from genome assembly GCF_061612785.1 of Hesperophylax consimilis. Lineage (NCBI taxonomy): Eukaryota > Metazoa > Arthropoda > Insecta > Trichoptera > Limnephilidae > Hesperophylax > Hesperophylax consimilis. The sequence continues at coordinate 19,292,655 of NC_142854.1, read as the reverse complement.
GACTTAACGTTATACTAGTCTGAGAGAGAGGCTGTACGTGGCGTTGTCGTGGGTTGTACAAGGTTTTGTGGGAAGGAAGAGAACAATCGTCGATGATGTGCATACGAGCTCTCTTGGGGACTAGTTTAAATACATTTTTTTATCGATTATGTTTTAATTTTTAATAAATCTCAAAAATGTTTTTTAAAAGTTGTTTAGCAATTTTAAATTAGGACGTTAATGGAAAAATGTACATATTTATAGAAAACATAGAGAAAAATGAGTACTAATTTTTTTATCAAAATACTGTTAAAAATGTGACGGCAAGATCATTTCCCAATAAACATATGTTCACACCCTTGTCCGAATAAATAAAATAGACGAGATGCGAAACTCCTCATAATATGTTGTGCTTTACTGATAGTTTTTTATTAAATGTGTCAAATCATTCGTTATAGGCCTCCAGTCCCATTTTTAACAAGAAAACGAATAATTTGACCAGATTAATAAACTATCAATATTTCATATCAGTAAGTTTTCTCCGTCTAGCTATAAACAGATTTGTATTTTAGGTTGTTGACGATTTACAGTTTAAACCTTGGAATGAATCAAAGATTGCAAATTTTTTTTACGCGAATTTTTTTGCTAGCATAGAGGAGAGTTTATAAAATTATTTTCTGGTAAAATTAAACTTGATCATTTTTAGTTAATTATTTTTAAATTATATTTTTTAAACAAATAAAACCGTGAGTCATTTGAAAGGGGTACAATATTATATTAGATTAAAAAATATATTTTGAACAAATTTTCAAATTCGTACGTTTAAAAAAAAATAGGTTAAAACTGGGATCTCGATTTGAATCTATGACCTTTAGCTCTCTGAGCGTCTGCCCTAACTTCTGAGCGTCTACCTAAATTTTCTTATCTAAAAGTTTTTTGACTTCATTTGGCATGCAAACTTCTTATGCTTGGATTATTTACACTTAAATATTAAATAAGTACCTATTATACAATATGAGGCAATAGTAAGATCATAATTTTTGCAAATGGTGTCAAATGTCATTGTACATTTATGTTGTAGACAGATAGAAAATTAGTTGGCAATAAGCAATGGAGCGATACACACCTGTAGAACTGAATTATTGTTACTGCTTATTTGACCAATTTCCGGAATGTGAACGCAGCGTGAATTTCGTCATCGTTTAATGTCTAACAAAATGGGGTTTAATTCATATTAGGACATTACTTTTGTCCCACCTGCGTTAAAAAAACAGACCTGAAATTGGTCAAATAAGCAGTAACAATTATTCCGCATTCTTCTGGTGTGTATTGCTCCATTGCTTGTTAACTAATTCTTTATCTGTCTACATCATAAATGTCAAAGCACAATAACATGTGCAAAAATTATGGCACATTCACATTATGACAATACTTTTGCCCACTTTGTATACATATATATGTAGATTTCCGACTGAAGTTACAAAATAAATAAAAAATTAGACAAATATTAAGTAGTCAATGAATTCAACAGTAGTTTTTGAATAGTGATTTTATTATTTTGCTTTAAAATCATTTATGTATAAAAAACAAACAAGCCTTTTTTGAAACACAAATAAAATATATTTTGGCAAAGGAAGCTAGCAGCTATTGACTGTAAAGTTGTATAGACTACTTTGAAATCTATAATATTGAATAAGATGGAACAACATGGCAACATTGACCTCACTCAAACAAAACCCAAAATGTACACAAACTCTAAGAAATCGGGCGAGCGAATAAGTGAAGCGAATAATTAATAAAGGATTTATTAATACTGTGATATTTGCAGGTATATTTTATGACATTCAAAAAAGGATTTGACTTTACAATGGATTTTCTTCACATTATAGATTATAATAGATACTCATCCATGTTTTTTTCTAGTTATTTCTGCCAAGCTTCATCGCAATTTGGATTTTGTCATCATTAGTTCACTCTAGATTATTATATTAACCAGTTTTGTATTTCTTAGGCTAGAAATATTTACACACAATTTTTTCCAGAGAGAAGACCTTCCAGTAAATTAGTAGAGATCTGAAAATTTTGCATGTGTGATAATGCAATTTCGTAATTTTTTCATGAATTTTTGAGAATTCTGAATTGCCGGGCAAATAATGTTAAATTATCGTATTTTTTAGCGATTTTCTGGTACCTATTTAAAAATATGAAAGGATTATTTGTTTGTCTGTGGTTTCTTGAATAGCCATAGAATGAAATGCAGCTAACTTCATGTCAGAGACGCCACATCAAATTTTTCTATTTTGTAAAAAAAAGTATTACACTGGACTTTTGGACACCCTTTTTACACGGTGGATATGTTCGATGCAATACCGTGTTAACTATCCTGCAGTTAAGCGGGGGAGTAGGTAGTACCCAAAATGAATATCCTCCTTATATTAGCATAAAAACTCGACATATCATTTTAGTATTTTACGTATTTCTGCGCAAATACATAAGTTACCATTAATAATTGAGTGAATAATTGGGATTTCTATAGTTTAAAAGCCCATAAGACCCACTTGGTTACAGACGTTTTGTTTGACATCTTGGTCTGTCAAGAGTTAAAAAAAATCTACTAAAATAAAAAAAATAATGGTGGACGAGTATATGCATAAAAAAAAATTCAGCATATCAAAATTAGAAATAATTTTTTGTTTTTGTATCTTAATTTTGTTTTTAAAAAATTACTGTATACAAATCATGACATATATTATTCACTATTATTACCAGATAATATGAGAACCCGTTTACTCACATTTGGTACGACATCGCTTTCATGACTCAAAAATGACTTTAAAAACAAATCAAATGTAATTCAAATATAAAATTACAAATCACATTGAAATTGTAAAGCTCGCTCTATGTTGAAAATGATTTCAAAGTTTATTCCAGTCGCAGTTCGCGGCCTGCATGCAATTCCAGCCGTGCTTTTCGCATACCTCTGCGTATATAATACATACCGAGTAATATGTAAGTACATGCAAGGAATGTAGCACCGTGTAATTCGAAACAGTGTAAAACTGGTGTTCAGTGTACCAAAAAGTTTATTCATTCGAAAATTCCTCAAAGAATAATGCAAAATTTTCATGTCCCTAGTAATTAGTATTTAAATTATTGTGTTTCTTCATAAATTCTTTATTTAGTCCCCTGGATATATAAAGGTACCCTTTGTTTTTTTTTTACCATACAAGGTGTCCGGAGGTAAATTGGAGTAACTTTGGAAGCTGATTCTCCATTATAGGTACAAGTACAAAATATAAATGAATAAAAGTAATTTATTTTGTTCATATAAAAAGTCATTCCTACTGAAAATTATAACATATATAATAATAATAATAATAATTGGATGACTTGTATAGCGCCGTTTTTGTGCAAAATCACCTCAAGGGCGCTGTACAAACTTATAATACATCTCTACAGTGATCTATGTTATTACTTAACTATTTATGGAGATAATATACAGTAGGTACAATACTTACCTGGTAGGTCACTTGAGATTAACACTTAATTAACATCAACTAATTGTTTATTAGCGAAATTTAGGTACAGGATTTAGGACATAATTGGAAAATTGAATATAACTGGACTTTCTCTTAGGAATGGTATATTTAATTTAAGGGTACGACAGAGTAAGTTTTTAGTTTAGACCTGAATTCTGTTGGACTTGTTATGGATCTTAGTTCTGGAGTAAGTTTATTCTAAACCAAGGCTGCCCAACCTTTTTAACAGTTGGGCCAAATAGACTATTTTGAATCACTGGCGGGCCACTGAATACCTGACGGTTCCTATTTCCATGAGGGGGGGGGGGGGGGGGGGGGGGGGGTTGTTAGAGAATTTCTATAAAACATAATTCCTCACAAAAAAAAATCAGAATGAGTGCTCCCCACCATATATTTGAAATCCATGGGGGGGGTTGTTACGGAACTTCGATGAGAAAAAATTCCGCGTACCCAAAAACATCATATGTGATTCCCCACAACAATTTTTCGAATTCCATGGGGGGGGGGGGGGGTGGCTACAAGATACTATATCAAAACCGGTGTATTTTTGTTTAAAAAGTAAGTTCAACAGGTTAGATTTTTTCGTCGCTGATTCTCGGTCTGAGTAGCCCAAATAGCGATAAATCGCCTTCGTTGGCAACACTGGTGACCGCGCGCAAGCGGCATTGTTTGTTTTACAGCAGGCCCGCGACACTTTTTCAAATTGGCGAATTGGTGGATTGGCGGGTTTTTTGAAAATGGTTCACGCGGGCCACTTATAATTCGTTCGCGGGCCACATTATGGCCCGCGGGCCTGGGGTTGGGCAGCCTTGTTCTAAGCCTTCGGCCCAGATACTCCGAAAGCGCGATCACCAAACTTAGTATTTGGCTTGCGCATAGGTTCCATCAGTCTGCCTACAGCTGATGATGTTGTTGATCTAACAGTTGACTGCCTCAGACCAGTGTTTTCCGGGACGCATAGTTCAGAGATGTAGGGTGGGGCCATTTCATTGATGGATTTAAACACCATCCAGCACAGTTTGTACTGGATTCTTTCAGGGCACTTGAGCCAGTGAAGGTTACGAAGGTGTTCTGAAATGTGTGAATATTTTGAAACCCCGGTTATGAGCCTTGCTGCTGCATTAAACACTGATTGAAGCTTGTCAATTTGATATTTGGTTGAACTTTCCAGATAAATACACTGGGGGTGAAGAGTTGCAATGTCACATTTCTTTGACTATCTGTATCCATGGAAACAGCACACATAACAAGATATTTAGGGGGTATTTCACTATTTCGGGCTAAATATCTGACTAGCTAGCCGTTGGCTGGCTTTAGAGATCAGAATAACTTCGTTATTCAACCCCGACCGTTTCACCATTGTTGCCGAGCTTCCGGATAGATAACACTCGAAATAGTCTGGCAACATCGCAAAATGTTTGCAGTTACCCCATCTACTGCCACGCCTGTCATGTTTTGCCGCAATGTCTATGGAATGCTAGCGTCAACGCCAATTGATCTGTGGTCAACGCCGTCATCCAGTTTCCCGCCACAGTCCGCACACCGCAAAGTGTGCATTTTTTTGGTTATGTTATGTTGATTATCAGGTCATTTTAGATAGATTCGTGTCGAATTGATACATTGTTTCTTATTTTGAACACAATCAAATAATTCAGGATGGATCATACAAGCATTCAAATTCATTCGAGCTCTTAAAACTCGCGGCCTTCGCATCGCCGCCCTTTCACCTGCTTCTGTAAATCAAAAACCTCGGTATCCATAATAATTCGCAACAAAATTCGACTCACTTCTCCGCTGTCAAACTCGGAATGTTTTGACGCCATCTTCGATTCGAGGAATAGCGCCTAACGTGAGGTTCGAGCACTGATTAGTCAAATCGAACTTTAACCCGAGCGTTAGCGTTATTCAGATATAGTGAAAACGAAAAAATGACTAATCCGCGGATTAGTGCTTAGTCAGAACATAATCAGAGATAGTGAAATACCCCCTAAGCGTGATTAATTTTTGGGTTACTATGCCATGTTCCGCTTCCTCCCTATTTAGCCAAAATTTCAGACAGCGTTACAGTGTCCACCCTCAGGACAGAAGTATAGATTGTGGCGATGTGTGTGTTTATTTGGGTAGATACTCGATCTGGGAGGCGGGTATGGGTACCGTCACCCCGGGAACTATCTATTGGATAACCAACACTCCTGCCATAGGTCACCCCAAGTGGTTCGCTATGTTTGGTGACTAAACATTGGTGCCCAGGTTCATGGGAGGTTTGTCTAGGCCTTGGCGGAGAATGCGTTTGCCTACCTACTGCGAGACCTTTTGACCTAGGAGCGATGGATTCATATATCCGTTAATCTTATTAGGGCTGGTATTTTAGTATGATCATTAGTTAAATTGATGTGGTTTTCGGCGTTTAGTTTTGGTCTAGCCATCATGTACCGAATTCCAAGAATTGTTAAGCTTAACCCCTTCGTCTCATTAATATTTATGGGGTTTTTGTGGATATCATTTGCCTCAATAACTAAGCGTGCTCGATGCGTTTTGGGTCTTCCCAGGAACAAATCCAAAGTAAAGACCGGTTTCAATTAAGTACTCGTCAATTGTCCATTTGTCCGGATGGCGGAGTTTGCACGCTAGAAAACGTTCTGAGATTCTTTTTGAAATGTTTTGTTCTAATAACCCAAAAATTTATCACGGTGATACTTTTGGCCATAAAAATTTCAAATCATATCTAGAGATTTGAACATTTTTATCCGAGAAGTACCCTACTATGTTGTAAATTCCATATCGTTTATTAGTCCAAAGTTGCCGCACTTTACCGCAGGACACCATGTATAATGTTGTATTTATGTTTTCCGAGACAAGAGTGTTGAACTGCAGATCTCCAATGAACAAACAACAGTTCATGTCAACTAAATATACTTAATTTAGCCATTGTTAACTGTTTGTTGGCGATCTGCAGCCATGATAAGTTTCAACATTGTCGATAAAACCTGTTTTACGTGTCTGCTAGGGAGTCATCTTGGTTATATGTATTTCTCTTGCCAATAAATTTGTTTTAATAAGTGCTTATATTGTTTGAATGTGAAAATTGTCCCTCGTTAAATGCTATCGGTGTTTTTAAATATCTACTCGTACCATAAAATTACCGCTTCGTCAATGTATCACCAGCTTTAAGCTCTTGCCCAAAGGGATACGCAAGTATTTGATACTTGTATTGTTTACTTACGTTGCAAACACACGTCACTAAAATAACAAGACTGGCGTCACAGCCAATCATTGATGAATTCTCGAAATGTCATAATGCCATAACTTCACCAACAAACAAACATTTTTATATCCTGTCATTTTTATTGACTTTTTTGTTCCTGGCATTAATCTAAAGCTGTTTGACACAAGTAGCGCCATGTTTAAAGTCTCTGCAATGCGAGTGGCGACGATATCACCCGCCTTTTCGCTTGAGACTGGCATCGCCGACAACTTTACAAATAGTCAACATGTGCCTGTGTACAAACTTCCATGCAGATGTATTATGAAGTATCGAATACTTGCGTATCTTTGTGGACGTAGAGCTTTAGTTTACACAGACATGGGTCTCTCTCTCAACGTGGATATGTTGTTTGTTTTGTCCAGTGAGCTACAGCGGGCGGGAGCGCGAGTCCTCGCTTCAGGGGATGGGTGGGGCGGGCGGCGGTGGGGCGGGAAGGAGGGGGCAAGGGCGGCGGCTGCCCCCCACTCCCAGCAAGCCCTCCACGCTGCAGCTGAAGACGCCGGGCCCGCCCATCAACTTTCCCAAACTGAACAGCAGTCCAACGCATGTGAGTATTTCAGTATTTCTTTCATATTTGGATGGAATTATACGTCCATCACTCCTGGACACACTAGCTCCTAAATTCCTACCCAACCCTAATACCTTTTTTCCTTTCCAGAAACTCCTCAAAAGACCCTCCACAAAGCATCCCCAAGGATTTTTTTATTTTTTTTATATTAACTCCACACAGGAGGCCCTGAAGAAAATAATTTCCCTCAGGGCCTATGTCATCTTTGGGGATGCTGTGTGGAGGGTCTTTTTGTGGAGAGAAAGGATTGAACATGGGTCTTGAAGAGTCCCATGTTGTAGGAGGGAGGAAACACAGAGGCCGGCAGTTCGTTCCACAGCCGAGCTGTTGAACTTAAGAACGAATCGTAGAAGCGACCCGTTCTCATGTGACAAATGTCAACCGTGTACAAATGTTGGGCGCTCGTTTGGCGTGTATCCCGACTACGCACCGGTGCCGAAGGGATCAATGACGCTAGTTCCTCAGAGCATCTTCCATTGTAATACCGATAGAACAAGGACAGCATACCTACCTGACGCCTGTGCTCTAAAGATTGCAGTCCGTTTGTTAAGATTGGGGAATCTATCAAACAGATCGCCTGTTTTTGCACAGAGTCAAGAGTTTTATCAAGGATAAAATAAGGAGGCCGTGTGGGAAATAATTAACCTCGGAACCTCATGTGTAGAGAAATTTTTTAATAAAATTTTTGAATATCTTGCGAATCTATTTAATAGTTTCCCAATCTTAGCAGGAAATGCATTATTTTGAGCATAATACCTTCGACACTTTCATTATCCGTTGCAAACCAAAATAACATATTGAACAATTTGTAATTTTGTATGTACGAGGTCCACAAGATGGACTGAATACTTCTACAGCTCCGTCTTCGTGGTAAATAACTTAATTTATGTGACTTATAACTACAGAATAACTTAACAAGTTAAGATTTATTACTAGTGGCTTACAAATTAAAACTTAAAGCTAGCTACTCTGTATCTACTGACACTTACTACTAGTGACTTACATCTAAGACTTATAGCTAGTGACTTGACTAAGGGCCCGTTCCCACTTCCGTTTTCAAATCGGAGGCGGGTCCCGTTTTAAAAACGGATGCCCTAGTGGCTGTAGTGGATGTATGGAGCTGTTCACACTTGTCCGACGCGATTTGAAAACGGATCCGACATTTTTTGTCGGATGGCTCGCCTACGCAGCGCGTCCGTTTTCAAATCGTGTCGGAACACGCTCGCTCATAGTGTTCTATGGAGCTGTTCACACTTGTCGTCCAGTCGTTCCGGCAGAGTCCCCGCCAAACCCCGACCCCTCCCCGCCCGCTCCCTGTCGCAAGGAAGCAGGCACGCTGCATGCTTGTATTTGGTTATTTTGTTAAGTAAATAAATCAAAACTACAATAATGGATAAGGAAATAAATCCCGAAAATTTAATACCACTGGTCGAAGAAAGAGTATGGTAATATTTTATCTTTAACTAAATAAAAACAAAACACTTGGTGTACACAACTTTTGTACATCAAAATATTTATTTTTATTTTTTTAAGTTTACTTTTTTTAAATTTTAAAGCTTTAATGAGATGCACGGAAGAGCGTATTAGTTAAATAAACACATAATAAAAATATTTGAGTTGTTATTGTTTTCTTACTTTAAAATATCGATAGCCTTTCTTCAGGACAAATGCACTTTCTCAATTTTGTATTTTGATATGTTAAGCTCTCTGAAACTCATTCCAGTAGATGGTTAAAGGAAGTGATAGACATTCTCTTAAGCCATTAAGCGCCCTTGAGGTGATTTTTTATGGTGAAAACGGCGCTATATAAATAATCCAATCATTATTATTCTAAAATAATTAAAGAACTTTAGTTCATCACTTCTCAACTCACCAATTAACACTTGGAAAATTCCTACAGAAAATCATTCGGCTATGATTGGGTGTACCCAAAATTTTCTTTTCACTTTTTTCCTTCTATTTAATAAGTACCACATGACGACAAGAGCTTCATCGTCGTCCATTGCGCACCATTACTGAATAATGAGCAAATAACATGTTTTTGTTGAATCGACAATTATTTTTTTTCGTAGAGTATGGTCCGTTTTTAAAACGGATCCGTTTTTAAAACGGTAGTGTGAACAGGGCCATTGTCCGTCCGTTTTTAAAACGGGACCCGCCTCCGATTTGAAAACGGAAGTGGGAACGGGCCCTAAGACTAATCGCTGTATGACTTACAACTATGGCTTAAAATTATAAACTCAATCAGCATAACATACTATTCACCATACTTAAATGGTTTTTTATGAGTTGTGTAAAATTTAAAACACATTTATTTATTTTTTCATGTTCTCCATAAAACGGTTATAGGTTATACACCAATATATCATGGAGAAGATTACAAATTAAAAAGTTTACAGAGGCAGTTTTACTATTTTGTGACATGTGTTAAAAGATAGTTACTGAATTGTCTGTAGGTGACATTGAAAATGTCGATGGCTAATGCAGAATCGTTAAGCAGTTGAGTCGCTCTGTTTATTGGCGCGTTCTGATAGGCAGAAGTCCTCGCTTTCGGAGCATATAAGAGTGCATGGGATCTCCCTCGAGTATAATTGTTAGTTAACCTCTTTCAACATAGGCGGATTGTGTATTGTACCAGAGATTAACATAAAAAAAAGTGTTTGCCTAAAAATATTTTTCTGCGGGCTTCTAATGTATTGAAATCGAGCATTCCTGTTAAGAACAAGGATGGATACAGGAATGGATAGTATGTATATTCTCTCATATACAGGTAACGCATAAACCTTTTTTGTAATTTTTCTATTTCTAAGATATGGTTTTGTTCAGAAGGGGACCAAATAATTGAGCTGTATTCCAGGATGCTGCGGACAAGTGCTTCATATGTTCTTCGTATTGCAATTCCATTAGTAAATGATCTCGCATTACGAAGAACAAATCCAAGCATTTTGTTGGCGCGGGAGACAATGTCAGATATGTGGGATTTGAAAGAGAGATTTGCCTCGAAGATTACCCCAAGGTCACGAATCTCGTTTTTGCGTGTTAATATATTTTTATCAATATGATATGGGAATAGAAATGTATCTTTGGATCTTGTAAATGTAACTACTCTGCATTTCTGGATGCTGAAGGGTAATTTATTTAATTCCGACCATTTGACAAGAGAATCAAGATCATTCTGCAGAAGAATGGAATCGATACAACTTTTGATAGATCTGAAAAGTTTGATATCGTCGGCAAAGAAGAGATATTAGATTAGATTAGATGATATGTGTTAATTTCTAGTTTTAAGCCATAGTTGTAAGTCTTACAGCAGTCAGTCTTAGTTGTAAGTTACTAGCTTTAAGTTTTAGATGTAAGTCACTAGTTATAAGTCTCAGTAGATACACAGTTGCTAGCTATAAGTCATCGTTGTAAGCCACTAGTTATAAGTTATACATTGTTGTTTTTGCCTTTGAATAGTAAAAATGACTTGTCTAATGTTTCCAGCAACACATGTCTGTACATGCAACGCCACATTCGCTGCACTCCTTACAGCTGAGGGAGAGAGACAGAGATACCGACAGGGAGAGGGACCGACTTATAGATCGGGACTTCCGAGAAAGAGATAGGTATATCTGTCTAATTAAGTTATAATATTCCTCACATGCTCTATTTGGCCATTCGATATTATTAATATCACACAAAATATTAACATGGAAACACATAAACTGCTTACTGCTGTTTAAAGAAAATAATTCCACCTAGATTTCACTATTTATCCCAGCCATCGCTCAAGTGGTTAATCGCTTGAATGTCGGTGAATACATAGCGGATATTTATTCATTTTCGGGAAATCGACAGTTTACATTTAATCAGTTTGTACATAAGTATTGTATAGCTAAAATAAAACCAATTATGGATTTCCTCCTTGTGACTTTACCTCTACTGAGATGGAAATATGGAATAAATAAATTAAATTTCCGAGAAAGGAATATAAATTAAAAAATTTATAAAAAACAAAAGATTATATAAAACGAAAAATTTACAAAACAATACATTTATAACCATGGAGAGAGGTTGTAGATATAAATCAATTCATAATAGAGACATAAAAATTATTCACAAACCATCAGAGAAATATTATTTTATGGACCCCTTGTATTTGGTAAGTTCGCAACTGAAAATATCAACCTTGGATAATACGATATTGTAATTATTGCATAGTCTGTTCAGGTAAGAATTCTGCTTAGAGTTCGTTTTGCTTTGATCAACCTTGAACAGGACACAGCGGATATGCATATAAGGCGTGAATATACAGCATGGTGTTTTCTCTTTCTAACACCTTTTAGGTCATATTTCTCACCATGACAGTAAAGGAGATACAAAAATTTCTACAAGACCATATGAGCTGTTCGCAAAAGTGAATAATTTGATTCTACAGGTGTATAGAGCTATTTTGCAAATAGCTGTCTGTTTGCAAAACCGAACAAATTAGCTCGACAGCTTAAATACCATTTTGTTTCAACTCAATGAACTACAAAGAACAATTATTTAATTCGAGGTAGATGGTAAAAGATGCATTAAAGTTCAATTTTTTTCAATCAACGTTTAAAATCTCCTGTGTTTTGACCAGTTTTAACCATGTTTGATCTTTCAGTCTAAATCCGCAATAATTATTTAAATAACCCAAACTAAGACACTAATAATCGCTTTTTTGCATGTTTTTTCATCTCCCCCGATGAAAATAGTTGTTCCTTGTAGTAATTAAGTTGAAACAAAATAATTCTGTTGTATTTGAAAGTAAACGGGAAATTTAGTGAAAATAACAAAGAAACCTAAGCTTGTCACAGTTATATGTATATTATAGTGATTCAGTGTGGATTATAATAGATTTGACGTGTATTCCAGACTGATAGAGTCGTCTTCGCACGTCCCACTGAGCTTCGAGCAGGCCCTGGCGCTGGGCCGCGGCGGGGGCGGACGGGTGCTGCCCTCGCCGCTGCCCAACGGACACAAGCCCCGCCACACGCACCGAGACGACTCCGATGAAGACGACTGGTGCTAGCACGCGCCGGGCGGCCCCGCGCCGCTCTCCCCCGTGCTGCGCGTCACCCGCCAACAGATCCAACACTTCGGCATCGGCATAACCACGGCCGACGTGGTGGGATCCGACTCGGACGACCTCCGACCCTCCGACTACCGCAAGGATTTTGAGATGGACTCCCTCGGGGACGAGGAAAACATCCTTAAGATGCGGCACTCCGCCTTCCAGGGGGAAGACCGCCGGTGCCGCACGCAGGAAGAGCTCGACCGTCTCACCAAGAACGGGCAGTCCAACGTGAAGGACTTCATGGCGGACTTTGAGACCGACCAGGAGTATTACGAGGATGATTACGACTACGGCGAAGGGCTCGGGCACCGCGTACGCAGCACCGGCAGCCTGCTGGACTCGCCGCCCTACTCCCCGGACGATCTGCGGCGTGATGAAGGCAGCGACAGCATCATGGAGTTTGCGGACGAGATAAAGTCGGAGCGGAGCCTCCGGGAGAAGGAGTTGGATTACTCGCTGGAGGAGCACTCGCTGCGGGTGGACTTTGACTACCGAGACGAGATCTCCGACTACGAGACCGAGATCCTTCCGCCCCCGGCGAGCATCGTGCGGTCCAGCACCACGTTCGACCGGCTGAGCGTGCTGGACCCGTACGACCGCTCCGTAGGCCGCTTCGGCAGCCGCAACCGACTGAGCCAGGTGGCGCAAGAGCCTTGCCGGAGAGTGTTATCGAGTGACGCGGTATGGCTGGCGTCCAGCCCGGTGCACCAGAAGAAGTACAAGAGTAACGACGAAATGATGAAAAGACGGCAAGTGGTGCGGTTCAAGTGAAAAACAATGCTAAATATAATGTTCTATATTTCCTCCCCGTATAGTTGTTTGAGTTAGTCCGTTCGAAGTTTCCTTTCTACCAGACCTTAGCTTACAAACATTGTCCGTAGAATTGTTATTTTTCAAATTAATATTTTCCCATGTAGATAATTTAAGTAAACTTTTTGAATGTATCGTATTTACAAATTAGCTTTTACACGTTTCTATATTCTTTCCTTGTTACGTCTTTGGATACCGTGTTTGGTTGTATTGTAAATAGAGCTGGTGTTGTTGCAATGACCTCTGAGTGAGTGAGTGCGAGCGCAGTTTGCGTTGTACGTGTGAGTGCGACGGGACGCTGGATTTAATGGTGACTTGTGTAGATATCGGCTCGGCCGTGCGGTGAGCCAACTCCCTTTAAGAACATTTTAACCAATTCCATATGTCCACGGGATATTCTCTAGTTAAAGCAATTCTATATAATCCGATACACATGGAAATTTATTATTAAAACTGCCATGCATTTATTTGTATTTAACCTATTTGTAACTATTAATCAACGCATCGTCCTGTAGAATCATTCTTCATATACAAACAACAATCATCCCCTTGTAACGAGTTTTCCTTCTACAGACACTCAACTGAAGGGGAACTCTATGACGAGTCTTGTTTTCTTAGAACCGTAATATTCTAAAGTCGGACGTAATCTTTTCGTGTCCACACTTTAACTAACTGAAATCACATTGTGGTTATTTATCATTGTATCCCCAAAACACGTTATATTGAAATTTTATTTACTTTTCAATTCAACTATTTTATTTTCAATCACTGCATGATACACGTTTATACAAATACAATTTAACTTTTAAAAAAGCTTTAAAAATCTACATTCTTTATTACAAATGTGTCAGTAAACATCTAGTTTACCCGTGAAAAATCACAGGATAGTCTGAATTCTGTATTAATATAATTTTCCGTTAAAACCTAATATTATAGGTAGATATCATTTGTCTGAATTCTTCACACAATCAGTTCCAATTTTAATCAAAACAAATATGCCATAATCAAAACAAATCCGAGTTCACTGTAGCAGAGTTACATCACAGACTCACAATTGAAATTAGTATGTTTTATTGACATTCTTTTAATTAACATCTGTTTTTTGAAACAGCAAAAATTCTCAAAACTTGAACTGAATAGAAAATACACACTAGAAATGCCTTCCATATAGATTTGAATGGAAACCAATATCTTCACTGACTTAATGTCTTTTGGTTCTAGCCCATTTGGCACGCGCTCTGTCTTTCTTACACTTGCCTGACATTGCATATCTCTGTCCCATTTGAATTTCATAATGAGGATGTAATACAGTTTTGCATTGGAAATTTAATGCCCGATTAACCAGACTTTTGGATCAAGAAGCGCGCTCACCTCATATTTTTCACTGTTCTTCTTTATTCTATGAATGCGTCTATTTATTTCAGCTAATGGAACTATGAAATATCCATATTACTGTCAAATATAAATTGTTTTTTTCTCCTGAAAAATTTAGTGATTTAAAACTTCAATATAATAATTTCTGTAAAATTTCCGTACTTTGCTTTCTTCTTAAAACGCACAAATTATTTAAAATTACAATTTTTTTCAACTTAATTTTTACAAAAAACAATTATTTACGTTGTGGGAGAAACAAAAATATGCAAATATTCCAATTAAGTTAAAATTAATATATAATTTGGTATCTACAATATCAATTCATGTTATACCGTGGTCGATGGGTAATACCCTCGACTATCAATCTGGAGGTCGCGAGTTCAAATCCAGGTGTGCTCAAGCAAAATTTTATTTTTGATTAATTTCACAATTTATTAATTTAAAATAAAATATAGTATATTTGCGACACATTCCATAAGTTTCGCCCTGATGTAAGACCAATTGTCGCCTGTAATGGCTTTGGTTGTGTTTGGTGACCAAATCTGATTACACCTTCATCTGCCCATCTCCTTTCCCTCCCCTCCACCTTAGCCTCACAACATACCCAGATTGGGGATGCCATAGTCTCACTGGCTACAGATAGTTACGGCTCTTGTGCGGTATTCACATATTAAAATAAAATAAAATTAAAAAAAAATAATATTTAACATTGCATCAAAGACATATTCCGGTTATATAAATCTTTATTTCTTGTTGTAGTTAAGTTGAAACTGTCTGTTAATTCAATAATTTCTGCATAAAGAGCACGGAAATTTTACGTTTAATTCGATAACTTCAAATCAAAAAACATCTTAAACATTGACTAAATTTACTCCGCCTTCAATATTTTCTTCCCCAACTTCTTTTGCTTTCCACCTTTCACTCTTCTCATCCAAACAAACTATGCGTCCCCTTCTTTATACTACCTATAACCTAAATACTACATACTATTATAATCTTTTAAAATAATAATACATATTTTATCTATCCATTATTTGCTACAATAATTATTTTATTCTTGAGTAAAATCAATTAAGTGTTTAGGCGTATAAAACACAATAAATAACCACTCTGTAATCATCTTCAATTACTTTCTACAGTATAACCTTTGTGATTCAATTGATTTCAGCTGTGTAACTCAGTCAGTTTTTGCTGCAAATCTCGTCAAATTAAGATTGACTTGTTTCACAGAACAATCAGCGCCATTTTGTTTTTTTTGACATTTGAAAATTTGCTGTTAAACGTAGATTCTAGATCCGTTTCAGCTTTTGAATAAATTGTGATAAGCTGAAAAGCACGACTGTTATATTGTCGTTACGCTTTTCAGCTGTTAACAGCGTTTAACGGGCACGTTTCAAATGTATAAAATCAAAATTGCGCTGATTTGTCATTTGATTTCTGTGAAACGCTGCAATAAACAAATTAAAATACTGGTTTTTTACTGTAGTCAAACAAAATGTACAATAAAACTCAAATAAATTATTAATACCTTTGTGTATTTGTATTGAAATCAAGTTTATATAATATGTACCTTCTGCTAGAAACATGAAATTGCTTACATTGTATCAAATACATCATATTTTCAAACAAATAACCAGATTGTGTAGTCAATGATAAATATGTTTTATTTCTTTTGTTGTGTAAATATTTTACAATAGTAATGTTTTTCAGGTGTCGTCAGTTCAGTCGACGAATAAAACTGAGAAAATTGTAAAAAAATATTTAAAAAACATAGATTCTATTGGACTATTGAACTTTTAAAGGAAGATTAGTTTAGAGATATGAACAGATTAAAACACGCTTGCCCGGGTAAGAACTATACTAATTATTGTACTTTTCAGTTTTTAAAATACTTGGGAAGAAATAACTAAACATCTTAAACAAGTCGTAAAGTAAACTGAAGAATTTCTTCAGAAACAAATGGAAATCCTTTTGTTTCTGAGCAAACTATACGTATCTGTGGTCTGAGGTCAACGCATCATATACCATTGATGTTAACATCATTGACGTTATTATTCATGATATCTTTGACAGAATCATTGATGATGTCTTTGAAAGAATCATTGACAAAATCATTGACAGTATTATTGACGGTATCATTGACAGAATCGTAGACAGTATCATTTATGGTACACTGATGATATCATTGATAATATTGTTCACAGAATCATTGACAATATCATTTATGGTATCACTGATGATATCATTGACAGAATCATTGATTGAATCATTAACAATAACATTGACAGAATCATTAACAATATCATTAATAATATAATTGACAAAATTAATGACAATTTTACTGATGGTGTCATTGACAGAATCATTAACAATAACATTGACATAATCATTAATGATATCATTGACAGAATCATTATTTTTTTTTTAATGATAAACTAACGTTTATAAGACAAGATTTTATGCATAGAAGGCACGTGTTCGATTCCCGTTGGCGGCATTTATTTTTACTCGGGATATTTTCAATTTGTATTAGTATTTCGGATGACTAATTATTGCTTATAATTATTTATTGACAGAATCATTAATGATATCATTAACAGAATCATCGACAATATTGATGATGTAATTGACAGAATCGTTAACAATATCATGGACGATATCATTAACAGAATCATTAACGATATACTATCGTTGATGGTATCATTTACAAAATCGTTGATGGTATCATTGACAGTATCATTGGCGATATCATTGACTATATTATTGACGATATTGATGTAAGGAATTGTCCTATATCAAAACATTCACATAATTCATTTTATTCAATGACTGAAAGTTTACTAACCATTCCCTGAAGAAATTTAACACTTGAACTTATCATATTATTATCAAAGATCGCAGATATTATGTACCTATTACTTAGCACTCTCTTAAACTGATCTACGCGGCTGTCGCATTTATAATCCATAGTAAGCTATCCCCATTAGCGCATGTCGCATATGTAATCCGCAACTTGTACTAAAACACAAAGTTTATATAATTCAGCAAATTTTAATAAAATCAGCATCAGCAACTGTTTATTTAATGCAAATAAAGGTTTGGTTCTTTGATCCCAATTCCGAGTGTAATTTTTTAAGCCGAAATGGTTTGCCTTTACGAATATGAAGGTTCCGTCCCAGTTCTTAAACCTAATTATACTAAAAGTTGGTTTAGTATTTTTGAAACCATCGATAATTTGATCAGTCATCGATAGGTGGAAACATTTATTTATTTCTTCCTTCATGATTGCATTTAGCCGGCATTCTATGATTATTACAATCAATTGTGGCTGTATTTCGAGAGTGTTACAAATTAACGAAGAGACGGTTGCTGAATTGGATGTTTACCAAAATGTGTTCACATATGTAAGCCGGAACAACTTTAAAATTGTGTGTTAGAAGATGCCTGTATGTATGTTTGTGTCGAGATGGACGCGTGTGGCGTTGTATCTTATCTGTCTACCCCTGACGGACACTAAGACATGGTAACGCATGTGTGCACCTTTGTGTTCACTATATTAAAATGATGATTTTGAGTTTTCTGTTAATATCCGGGCAAGCGTGTGGGCGGCGTTAAACCACGTAAAGTGTTTTGTTTTAAATTGAATTTGCTGTCCTTTCCCAAAGTGCTTTATAAATTATTAACAATTAAATAAAGTGAAAAGAGGATTTCCAGCAGACACGAGTATAGTTCTGCTGTCACTTATTATTCCAAGTGTTTAAACACGGAGTACTACATACATAATACATACATATAAATATATACACACTTATATTCGGGATAGAACCTTTAATCAACCGAGGCGTTTGTTCATTCTAGTAATAGGTGGCGACAATTAATGTTCAAAAGCAATACCTGAGTTATCCATTTAACCACTTACTCTCAAGTGGAACAAGATCTGTTAAGTCAAATCAAATGACCTACTAAATATAACAGTTTTAATTGCTTAACACAGTTAAAGTTTGACAATAAAATATAAAAACTACATTCCATGCTTGACCACTCCAGCGATAGCTGCCCAAATTTGGGCAGCTGGTAGATAGGTGAATTTTATGAACTTATTTTGAACTTCCCACTATCAGCTATTATTTTTAGTTGTTAGCTTAACTAAGCTTCTATCAAATACCAAAAGATGGCACTAATATTCCACTAAAGGAATATCCCATGTAATGTTTTATAAAAATTAAACATGTTAAAAATGGCATTTTTTAATGTCTTTGAATGTAGACAAATCCATTAGATACAGCAGTAAATAGTAATGCCACAAATAAGTAATAATTCTGGTAATTCAAATAGAATTTTACGATTTTAAAAGTAAATATTTTAAACTACAGTTTGCAGTTTATATATTTCCATATTAATAATTTGAAGGTATGAATTTCAAAATGAACCCCCAAAGATGTCTATCGTTCAAGGCGTTATTTTTAAATACCCTATCACTGGAGTGTTTAAAGCTATATTAATGATTGTAGTATCCTTGGCCATTATTTTGTCGGACTATAGTTTGTGTTAAGGATGCTTATAATTCAATGTTATCTCGATAGATTACTGTGGCGATTCCTGGGTGCTCACTTTTTGATTCGAAAACATAAACTGCTTACTGCGATTTAAAGCCAATGAATCCACCCATATATTTAAAAGCATCTAATTGAATTTCAGTTTTGGTTATTGAATGAATCCAAATCTTGGAAGTGAAAATTAACCCTAATCCCAAAATCTGATCGAGTTGAAATTCGGCAGAAAAAACTCGTTGTCTATGACAATGTATTCTATCAACTTTTTGTGGCAATCATGTACATAAACGCATTTCTCTGAAATCGGATAACATTTCAGCAGTTAATGAACAAAATAAATATCTGTCCTACCCGTTCGGCATTTGTCGAGGTTGGTAAAATTCTCTACTTCACTTCCTGATATGAAGATTCAATCGTCACCAAAAATTGTGATGTATTATAGTAATAGTAGTTGTTTTTACGGGTTCATTTTAGGTTTTATAATTTACAATTCATAAAAATCACCTGCCTAAATTTGTGTAGCCATTGCTAGAGTGGTTATGAAGATAGAGCAATTGAAATTACGTTTACTTTTACGCCATAAACACTGCATTCAATTTTACATGTAACAATTAAAAATTATTGTATATTTGAGGTTATGTTTAGCCTGTCGGGTGTTTTCACTGCTCCGAACGCAATTACATTGTCGCCGCCTAAATTTTAGTATTCATAAGCACGTTGTATGGCTAATATTTATAATATTCATCTGTACTGTGTGTATCTGCTCAAAAGCTACAATCGGCTTCATTAATCCAAACAAACAATTAACTATATACTTTCGAATATAGCTATAAATTTGTGGTCATCCATTACAAATAAATGATATAGTGTTTGAACCACAATTTTTTTTTTATATCAACGCCAACCATTTCTTATTCAGGGCAAAATACATACTAATGTTAACATTACAAAATAACAAAATATATTACTAAGTGTTGAAGTGGGGGTTTAGGCGCGATTACGTGCGGGAAGGAGATATAACGGACGGTGAATGGGAATATATCAGAGAAGGACTGTAAGATAATTATTATCTTTCTTATTAAATTATCTTTACAGTCCCACTTATCCTTAGATACGCCTCCACCCCCACTTCAACACTTACTAATATATTATTATTTTCACCCATTATTTTGTAGTTTTAACATTAGTATATATTTTATCTTGAGGAAGGGACGGTTGTACCGATACCGTTCGGCGTTGATGTAAAAAATATAATGGTCCAAATCATGTAATATTGTTTAATTTTTTAACAATTAACTGTTCACGCATTATATTGATACTGGATTCAAATGTACAAAAGGATTTGCACTGAAGTTAAATGGATGTTTATTTCAACACAGATTCATTTTCAGTCATACATATTCAATTCTATAGATTAAATAATACATTAATTTCTATGTTTTTTGATATGACATCTTTGATTGAAAATAACATTATCGTAATAAATTTTTGGGTTATTATGCCTCGTTGCGCTTCCTCCTTCTTTAGCCAACGTTTCGAACAGTTTTACAGTGTCGATTATCAGAGTAGATGCATAGATGGCGGTGAACTGTGTGTTTATGTATGTACAAGTAACACCGTATTGCAAGTGTTAATCCTCGTATTTTCAGTATTTCAGTATAATTAACTTAACATGGTATCACTTCGCCACGATCTGCACTTCTGCCCTGATAATAGACGCTGTAATGCAGTCTGAAACATCGACTAAAATTAATAATGATAATCGTTGAAAATTTCAAAAGAAAATAACATTTTTTCTGGAGATCAGGATTAAACGTATCGTAATCACTGTTAAGTCAAAGACAGTGGGTACTCACTCAGATGCATTTCTTGCATACAAATGTTTTAAATTTGTTATTTGAAAATTTTTGAATATTCTAATTCGATGGTTGTATAAATATCTAAAATATATAATAATATATACTCGGTCGGTGGCCGAGTTGACATCGCGTTCGGGTCCCACCCAGGCGTAGTGTGTTCAATTTCTCGGCTGGCAAAGTCCTCCATCACAACACAAGCAACATTTTCAGCTTACTGTGGTGGTAGTAGGAAATTTTCAAATATTGTCAGGTTATTCGTAACCCGGGAATGTTTGTCTTTCTTTTTAAAAAACAAAAATAAATATACACATATTGTTGTCCGTTTCTCACTGATAAGTAGGGAAAAGGCTGTTTCTAATTATTGTTTGGCAAGAACATGACTGTCGGAAGTGTTTACGTGTGCACCGATACACACAATCGTGTTGTTTTAGTCTCAACTATATGAAAAGGTTACCAAAACAGTGATCTGATTATAATAACCCAAAATTAATTTGTCCTCTTCTTTTGAAAGCTTTTCTGGCAATGTATATTACATTCTTTGAATCTGTGTGATTTGAAAAAGTCAATAAGCATCCATTAAATTTAGCAACATCCGTATTTATAAACATTTAAAAATAATTATTATGTGGCTTCTTATTGCTTTTTCTACATATTTTGCAGGGTAGTATTCATTTTCCCTCAGCCCAAACACACATTGGAAACATAATATTTGTAACGACAGTACGTAATAAAAACGATATCAGCTTTTTTACAAACTGAAACACACCTAATCTTACTTTTAAAGATGGCCAAATTCAGTGATACAATTAGAAGTTGGTTTTAATTTAACTTGGGACCATATAATTTCATTTAAAATCGTAAATATAGATTTTAGACGCATTAAAGTTTTCTTTTAGTGACTACTGTTGTAGGTGTGTGTTTGGATTGTGGTAGCATCTTGTAACTTATACGTTGTGTGTGTCAGTTATTGAATTATTGACTTGTATTATTATTATTATTATCAGTAATTGAGCTTTTACATGATAATATGATTGTATTGAATCCATTATGTTTTGTTATGATGTATTAAATTGAGGAGTGCGACATATAAAATGATGTTTGTCGCTTGTTTGATACACAAGTACGTATATAACCAGTTATAATGATATATATATGTATTATTATAAAGGCTTGTGTTTTTGACGACGGCATATTCTGAGCATCCTACGGCTGTGGCGTCCCCGGTAACAAGGCCCCCGCACTAGCAGACCGGAAATCCCCATCCCGGGGTCGCCACTTACTTCATAATGTGTTCTCGATGCTTAGGTTACACTTTGTAGAAAATTTGTAAATACATAATTTTCTGTGATAAATTGAATAAATATTCATGGTTGCATTGAGGAAACACAGTTTATATTGAACAATGAACGACCCTTGCCAACGAGAGTGAACTTTGCCAGAATACGTCTAGAATTAGGACTTTAACAATTGGTTAATGCAATCATTTAAGTTAAAACAAATGAACCAACATAAGCTAGGTACCTACTCTAAGAATTAGTTAATACTAGTTCTCATTACATCTATGTGTAAGACGGAGTTTTATATCAGATTTCTTGCTCGCCTGTAAATGTTGCATTATAATCTAACCTAGACAAGTAATTACATTGATATATCTACTTCATTTTTTGCACGTTTGTAGAGGAAAGGGGAGATTACATTCCTAGTTCACACTGATGATATATATGTACTAATGTTACTTTCTGTCACACTGTTACGGCAGCCTGCAGATTCTTTTCAAACTTACCAAGGAACATAGAAGACAACAAACCCATTCCATCCATTTCCCGACCCCGGGGAGGACTAGGAGCACTAGGCAGGACACACCGACACGTTAGCTAAAACGCACAAAATTAATATTCGTGTAGGTACCTACCTACACACGTGTCGCACACCGGCTGTGAATTGATTTACCTTTTAGCCTTGGATAGTTTATTTTACCAAATGTCAGAGTGACAGCTATAAACTTAGCATTGTGTCAAATTTATCAATTATTAGTCAGCATTCTGTTGATTACAATATTAACAAGGTAAAATTTTATTTTTAAACCTTTTTTGTGCCCGATAACCTATTAAGTTCGCTGACATTTCATGGGGACCGACTATCTACAGATACCCTTGATGAAGAGGCAACACTTGCGTACCAATTGAATGTCTTGTACAATTTTAAACCAATTTATGAATGACAATTTCAATCGTTTTAATTATACCAGTGTTTTGTTTTTACCTATTTCACTTTAAAATCTTACCTTAGGACTTATATTAATCCCTCCCCATATTTGCGAATATTAAAAATGTTTTTTAAGTTTTCCAAATTACCATTTATTCCGTAGGGGTTGTCAGCCATTAACTTTTGCAAACTGTCTGAATTAATTTATTTTACATGTCAATGTTTTGAATTTGCATCAAGACCGTGTTTGAATCCCGCCACGAGTATCGCCATACTTCCAACGTGAGTTAATAATAATACGATGATTTTTATAGCTCTGTTTCCTTGAAAAAATCACCTCATTGGTGTTAAAATGCTTGGTAAAAGGTCTGTATATAGCATCGGTCAATAATGTCACAATGTCTGCCATTTCAGATAGATTTTTTACAGCAATACGAAATCTTTATTTTGTGTACAAATAACACATTTATTTTCTCTAAAATTTTGAATACATTAATCTGTCTCGTAACATTCCGCTTTTAAAATATTTAAACCACAAAAAAAATAGTTTGTCAAGATAACCCCATTTAGAAATATAAAAAAATCTCTCTCATTTAAAAATTCCGCTTTTAAAATATCCACCCCAGAAACTAATATTATGTTACTTGTGAACATGACCCCATTTAGAAATTGAAACAATCTCTCTCATTTAAATGTTCCGCTTTTAAAATATTTACGCCGTAAACCAATTTTATGTTATTCGTCAACAAAACCCCATTTAGAAATTGGAACAACTATCTTATTTAAATGTTCCACTTAAATATTTGAACCACATGCAATTTGTCAACAAAATCCCATTTAGATATTGGAACAATCTCGCTTTTTTAAATGTTCCAATTTTTAAATATTTAAACTACAAATTTTATGTTATTTGTCAACATAACCCCGTTTAGAAATTGAAATGATCTCTCTTATGTAAATGTTCCGCTTTTAAAATATTTAAACCACAAACAATAAATTTATGTTAATTGTTAACTTCTAGATATTTGTTAACATTTTTCCCATCAGAACAAACTAATTACAAAGTTTGCGAACTTCAAGGATGAAGTCGTATTGTTTTATCCGCACTATGAATCTTTGCAAGTTTGAATTAGAATGATTGTAAACTCGTGTTCAATATGTAAATATTTAAAAAGTTTTAAATTATATATATTATTATTATTACTGCATGTCTTTCGTGTAATGCAAATTTGAAATAACATCAAATGGGATGATACACTCAATGTCACTTCTTTATTAATGACTATGTATTGACTTATAGACTCCAGTTCATCATGATTGACCAATGTTGATCTCTTGTATCATGTAATATGTACCTATCATAGATAATAGAAACAAGGGGACATAAGGCATAGAAGCGTACCGACTGCACAGACTATCAAAGTAGAAAGTTACGCATTTGTTGTTTAGCTAGAAACAAAGGCAAGGTGTGCGTAGTTTGCAGTAATGTGGGTGAACGATGCTGGCGACACTTTTGTACGCATGTTTTAAAACTAATATAGATTCTTCCTTGTTTCTATTATCTATCGAGTTGACACACAAAGTCTTTTAAACAGTTCCACATCTTTATCTAAAGCCATATTTTTTTGCGTGTAGAAAAAATACTTTAATTTTTACCAAAGTCAAAATACAAAAATTTCTGATGTCAAAACAACTGTATTAGATATGTTCTTGATGTATTGACATATTGTAGGTATTACCGATTAGTAGCTAAGTGGACAAATGCATCAGATTTTTGGTAACCCGGGAATGTTTGTCTTTCTTTGAAAAATATTAAAATTAAAAGTGATTCCAATGATTAGGTAGCCAAAATTCATGTTTTTCTTTTTTAATATCATCAAGAACATACTAAAATCAATTGTGTAACATAAATATTATAAGTTTTAATCATTTATACAAGAATTTATACAAAATTCCATAAGCAATGCTTTAAATATTTTGGATCTGTGTGAAATGTTAGAAAGACAATATTCTTAAAACAAGAAATGACGTTTGAAAACTTCTCATCACTTATATTCAATTCTGTATCAGATATTTTCTTTTTTTTTTTCTAAAAGCTGGATTCTTTCAATAAGTTATTTGTGATAAATGAGTTTAAAGTGTAACAAATTTGAGTTTAAACATTTCTATTTTGTGTCTGTCCTATAATATATCAGCTTATCCTATATTATGATACTGTTCTCACATAGGTTACTGTCCCGTGTGTTCTTCGCTCAGTTGCTTTGGTGACTTCCAAAAATAAGTATGTTTAAACCTCCAATAAAATGACACAATACTGTATATATATATACTGAGTTGGGAAGTCTCTCATTCAGAATGGAAATCTTTTATAGTTGAACAAAAACAATAGACCATTCCCTAGCGTAATCTGGAAAGAAGCGCATTGCGAACTGCTAATAAATCACGCCCTTTCTGCACAATGCATAGATTTTTGTTTATGGTTTCGCTGTAGCGCTGTTTATTTTCTATCACCTTCATTTAGTGTTGATTTTGAATAAACAAGCCTAGCAAACATCTTAACTTAGCAACAGGCAAATTATGCATCTAACATTGGATTCAAAATGTCACTTACTTTAAAAAGGAAGCAAATAATCTCAGTAATCCGCCATTCAATTCTCCGATAACTACTATAAGCCTCTGTTATTTTTACTAGCGTTAAACCAAGCTCTATTTTTTTTTTTTTTATGTGACACCACATAAGAGAGCCCCTTTCTGTACAGTGTAGCTGCGGGGGAGCTATGTGAGACAGGTTAAGGTAGGGGCTCTAGCAAGAAATTTATTAATGCCTGGATTATATGAAGGAGGAAAAATCGATGCCGGTAGCTCTCTCCACACACCACACGTCCTACACAAAAACGAGTCGAAGAAGTGGCCCATTCTCATGAAGGCAATATCAACTGTGAACGAGTGTTCCGCTTGTGTACGTCGAGATCAATGCTGCTAGCTAAATAGAGCAGGCTCCATTAACTCGTAGAACAGACTCAGCTTGCCAACATTGCGTCTTTGCATTCGTGATGACAATCTGTTAACAACGGATTGTCAATCAGAATCAAGAAGGTTTATCAATTATTGTGGGGCTCCAGCCCAGAGGTGACTCCCAAATTCAATTGTTGGGCGTACTTAAGATTTGTATAGGGTTAACAGTTTACTATTGAAAAATCTGGTAGCCAGATATATATGGCTTATTAATGCAAGATATACACGATTGTCTCTATATTTTTTGGAAGTTTAACGAGACTGTACAATCTTAAAGAGAACAGTATCTTAATTTGATCAAAGAGAACATATGAATTAAAGTTTTTATTCTGTTTTCTTATAACAAATATTCTGTATGAAGTGTGTTAAACACCTTATTTACGAAAAATAATATATTAATATAATTTGAGGAATAATAATTATGATTATTATTGTGTTTCGTGTTATCTTAGATATAATAATTGAAAAAAGTAGATTCAATAATAGTTAAATATCATTATATTATATTAAATCAATGTATTTTATCAAAGTGTTATTTATTTAGACAAATATTTTAAGGTGGGGATTTTCAAGTGGATTTCCGCACAATTTTCCGTTTCTTCCGCTGACAAAACATTTAAAAATAATATGAAATTGTACACTGCACTACACGTCTTAAACAGTGATTTAAAAAAAATATTTTAAAAATAATTGTTAAGCATTTTTATTTTTTAGTTAATTTGAAGGTAATTTACAGAAAATAGGAACATTTTATTTATCAGTTAGTTAATAATGAGAAATAACTCTTTTTCGATAATCAGAAATCAAAAATAATGCAATTTAACAGCTATTTCGTTAACTCCCCAGGCCTCAGGCATATTCTGTCCGAATGTCGGAGTATTTCCGCTTTGCAATTAAATCCAAATAAATGGAATATTTCTGAACGTATCCGAAAACAAAATCTGTGTTTGAAATGTGATAGAATACACTTTCAAATTTAATTATTAAAAATAAACAAATGTTATAATTTTGATTGCAAACGTAAACAAACAATAAAAATTGTTCACTTTAACTAAAAATAATGATAATGACAATATATATAAAAACACTTATTTTATTAGACAAATGTTTTATTAAAATTATTGTCACCTTGCTTTTTGTCATTTTGTACAAAAATAATTAATCAAAAATTCAAGTCCCACAATATTTTTTTCAAATTGTGGTTGGAACCTTTGGTCTATATAAAGATGCACATTTTATTTCTACTGTAGTTATCTTCTAGATTTGAATACAAAGCGTTTTTTTCTCTCTAACACCATTTAGATAATATGTCTCACCACAACAATAAGCGAAATACAACGATTTTTGTGAGATCATAATATGTGTTGTTCCCAAAAAAGAAACAGTTTTTTTTATTAACCAAACCCTAACTAAGAACCTAATTGAGGTTTGATTAATCAAACCTTAACTAAGAACCTAATTTAGGTTCTTGAATTAACATTTTAGGCTAAACAAGTGAAGTTAAAAAACTTTCACATCAATAACAATGGCCGCCAAGTGTACAATCTATTTTGAGTACATTATTTTTCATTTCCGGAAACTGAAATACTTACTTCTCATAATTATCTAACTGATAAAGTGATCTTTTTTAAAGTGCGTATTTACGGTGTCCCACTTTTCTGTATTATATTTACCATAGAATAATTAGGTAATTTTATTTAGTTTGAGCAGGAAAAATGGAAATGGTGATTGTGAGAAAATCTCCCTTGAAGAAACTTGAAAATTTTTATTGCGTGACTAAAAATGTAGGTGCATCATTCCATTTGTTTACAATACTTGTGAATGTTATCACAATGTGGAGTTAATACGAAGTTATACAACTGTGCTCGGTCCTCACGTGCTGTGACCAGGTAGATTTTGGGCAAACTATAACAAATTTTCATATTTATTCAGCATCTTACTTACAAGTACTACAACATAACCTCAAAACACAATCTCATAAAGCAATTTTTTTCTCTTACCCGAAGCTTCTCTGATGTAAATGGTAACAGATTTGGAACTATGGATTAGTGAGATTCTATTTTGAATGTTTTTTTGAAATTTAAACTAACATCCATCAATTATTGTTGTATTCTTGTACAATTATATTATATTCTTGTACAATTATATTGTATTCTTGTACAATTATATTATTTTCAATATAATGACAATCCAAACAAAACTGAGCAGCTAACATATCCTGATGTTAAGACGAAGCACTATGAAATTTTGCAAATCACCTGTTTTTGGTTTGAAAATTTAATCGCTTAAAATATTTTCAATGCTTTAGTTAAATACAATGTGTAGAACACATTTTGGCCTTTGAAATAATCAAGCAAAGTCTCTCTATATGTCTGGAAGTTTCGGTCCTATAAAAGCCACTTTGAAGTTCAAAATCTCCCACTTAAGAACGCCTTTTCAGTAATGGTTTAATAGTTTAACGTGGCAAATTAAGTTATTTAGAAAATTATTGTAAAACATTTAAAGATTTGTGCCTGAACTTCGCAAAATAAAATAAAACACAATTTTTGGCGATGTTTTTTTCGTGCATAAATCAAATCAAACGGGAATTTATTACGGGCCAGATTCCAAATTTCAAACGACGTGGTGCATCATCTTAAGATATATTGATAGCCTTTGTGTTTGGTGACCAGATTTTAATAGCCATGCACTAGTTCCCAACCAACTTGGGAATGCTAACAATGTAATTATTTTTATATCTAGACTTTGGTCCTTTTTGAATTATACCGAGAACTTTACAGACGAGACAAAAAAAAGTTCTCTACTGCATTTAGCATTTTTGTATATGAATTTGTTACAAGTTTGCCCTTGCGTCTATTCAGCACGGTGACGATATGACGTTTGAGTGACCTGTGGTTCCACAACGTTCCAACGATGACGGGGTGCCGGCATTGCGTGCGTGATACAAAATCTGCCTTACAACAGTTATCGGGAAATTCAACCGAACCAAACAAGTTTAACAAACTCCGCCAAATCCTATTTTTGTAAAATAGAACTGACAAAATTAAATTAAACCCCTAATAATTTGAACGAAAAAAGTGTTACCCCTTGTAGATAATGATCTTACATTGTTTGCTTTTAAAATAATCAATAATTAGTATTATGCATTTTAATTACTAACTCTGTTTTTTTTTTAACTTAAATAAATTCCATTATTTTGTATTTTTCCCTAGTTTCATGTTTGTTTAAATTGTATTGCGTTCTGTCTGTGACGCATCACCCATATATTTAATATATATTATAAATTTGAAATACTGATATTGTAATATATTATATGAATATTGAATATAAAGATTGCTATAATTATAAATTATATGAATTACTTATAATATGAATAAATCTAATTACTATTATGTCATCGCTTTGAAAGCCCGTTTTTTAACAAAAAATAAATACTCGGAAAAATTATCAATGTTTTTTTGTTTATTTCACCTGTGTTTTGCCTCCCAAAATACGATCACTGGATAACTCAACACGATGACAATTCAACACATCTTTAAAAAGTCATGATAAGTTATGAAACAAAACTAGGTTAGGTTAGTTTTTGATCTACTAAATTCCGCTGCATGCTTGATACGGAAAATAATTATAAATGGCACTTGGTTTCAACTTAATTGTTTATATGGTGGGAGATAGTAAAAGATGCAATAAAGTTCCATTTTTTCTCAATCAAAATTAAGTTTGAAGGTTAGGAAATACGCATAAATTATTAAAATAGCCCAAACTAAGTGCAAGTTTACTTAAACCCTTGACTTAAATAGTTGTGTCCATTCGATATTTGAAATCAAGTGTTGTTTTTTTAAAGAACCTTTGCATACAGCGGAATTCCACAAGTTTTTTTTCATCTCTTTTTAACCTTTCCCTTACTGTGCTAAAAAAATCCACGCGTTCCGGTGCTGTGTAGTCAATGCACATCTCAAAATAAGCGATTTAATATCGGAAAAATATGAATATTCATTGCTTATCGCTTATGTTTATTATATTTTATATCAAAAGTGTTAATAATTGTAATTTAATTGCTGAAAACATGAAAAAACCATCGGCAGATGCTAAACAAATGTGCGAGGAGTCCTTATCTGTAAACAGCCCGCGACCGACTGGCTGCATGTGCTAGATGGGCGCTGGACTCACACACTCAGTTATGCGGTCGTAGGTATCGATGATCTAAATACAACTGCGGAGGTGTGGATTTCTGATGTTCCCGCATAGCGAACTAAAGCGGGACATCAATAGCGTGTCATTTCCTCGCACACTCTTCGCTTAGCAGTGTCACATGGTTGATTGTATTGGTGTATTTGTTCCCGATTTTTAACAAAACACTCTGATTTTTAATTGAATTTGAAAACTATGTAAAATATTATTTTTTAATTCAATGCATAAATGTATAACGGAAGAATACCTAAAATCTGAAACCAGAATTTATTATAATTATTAAAGTTATTAGAAGCAATGTGTAATAAATATACACCACAGATAAGGAAAGGTTAATAACTTTTTACAGGTGTGTTGAATTGTCATTTTATTGAGTTATCGTGGATCCCCAAAATGCAGCAATAAAGTGAAGATTCTATTTCAAATGTGAATTGTTTGTTGACTTCCAAAGCCTCTGAAATTTTGCAATGTACTTATCATATATGTGAACCGTAAGAATACAAATAGTGCGAAAAATATTTTCGCATTAAATTCAATTCCAGATTAATTCGCTGTTTTTGAACATATTTCGAAATAAAATACTGTTTTGAAAGCAGTTAAAAAAGATTCTCCGGATTTTAGTATTACAAATCGACATATTAAAAACTTTACATTAATAATTGAAAACTAAATAACTTAAAAACTAAATAACTTAAAAACATTAAAAATTTTAACACAAACATATATTATAACAGTTATCGTCACAACACTTTTTTCCATTTTATATAAAAATATATTTTTTTAAATTTGCAAACCTTGGCAAATAATTTTCAAATGCTGTTTCATAGAATTATTTTAAAATATTTTGGGAGAGTCTATGGTAATTTTTTTCCATGCAAACTGAAAGCACGGTATATTCTCTCCTTCTAACACTGTTTATTATATATCTTACCGTAATACTAAATGAGACAGCATAACTTTTATAAAACCATGTCAGTCTGGGAGATATATCTCCTAAAAAGATTCTATGGGTGATTGTTGTCTGTGAAAAAGCTGTACTGTTATACTGTTCACTGAACTGAGTAGGTACTATTTATTTATGTTTATTTGTTTGTTGAGTTGTTTATTTATGGTATGGAACTTTCATCGAAAAATAAACATTTGATTAGTTTTCTTTTTCTTCTGTAACATTAACGAATAGTATTAAGGTGACGTAACATTACAGATGAATTCAAATAAATCTCACGGGTAGAGCCGGGTTATAAGGCGAGTATAATTATATATGTATTTTCTTAAATTGTAAGTAGTAACCACTTATTGCCGCCAAAAGTTTGCGCGCGCATTGCAAGTGACTAGAGATGGTTGAAAATATCTGAAAATTGACGTCACTGCGGTTCCAGTTACAGGAGAATGAAATTGAACCGAAGAAATCCAGTGAATTTTGGAACCAGCTCCTTGCATTAAGCTGCTAAAATCTAGGGGTCGTTTTGCTTATAAATGATGTGTAAATATTACACCGTGCATTAGGTTGGAATACGGAGAATTAACCTGTCGTCCCACGGTTCGGTAAACAATCGACATACACCGAATGGTCGCTATACTAAAGTAACGATCAGCAAAGGGTGGCCAGATGGTCCAGATAAAAAACCGAACATTTTTTATTATGTTTTAATTTGTCGAAAATTAAAGGCTCCTTTGATAATCATAAACCCCTTTGAATTTGGCCAAAATAAACAGAGAAAGTTACTGAAAATTTCTCGGGGAGAAAACAATGAAACACTTAGTAAAAATTAAAACTAGTATTTATTTTTACTATTGGTAAGCAAAAAATCTCTTTTTAACATATTTGGCACTAGATGCTAGTGCATTCAATATTTTTTTACTGCCTAAAATTGTATTTTTAAATTCAGTTCAATTGACATTTAAATTTAAAAAAAACTTATATTACCCAATACAAGAAGTCCATTAAAGAATATTTCTCTGTTGGTTTGTGAATAATGTTGTGTCTCTATTGTTTATATTTCTATTATGATTTGATTTATATTTAGAACTTCTCTGCATGGCAATAAATGTTTTGTTTTGTAAATTTTTCGTTTTACATAATCTTTTGTTTTGTATAAATTTTTTAAATTCATATTCCTTTCTTACAGATTAAATTTACGTATTCCATATTATGCTGTCTCAGTAGAGGTAAAGTCACAAGGAGGAAATCCAAAATTGGTTTTATTTTGGCTACATAATACTTATGTACAAACTGATATGTAAACTTCATTGATAATGTAACTTGGAACCGACATTAATATGACACGCTGTAAGCTTTATAAAAATTTCATTTTACAATACAATTTGCTGTTCCTCTTCTGCTAGTGACAATAAATAAACAAAGGAAGCGTTATACCGACGCACAAATTAATTAAATACCAATCTTTTATCAGAACCAACTTTCGCTGCGTTATCTATACAATATGTGCAACAATAATCCTAAGTCTAAGTATACGTTCGCATCCAGGCTAATTATTGCCCGAACTATAATGCAAAAGTTTCGCCTGGTAATAATTCCAGTGGAACTGACGCCAAAAAGAACCGGTTCCGCATTCAAATAATATCGGGAAATCCGGTGACAGGACTACCTGAGAACAGCAGGGATTATCGATCTGCCGGCCGAGGCCAGTTGTCACCAGTTACCAGTTGTCTTTCTGCCATTCTGACAGTTGTAATACTTTACGCTAGAATCTGTTGCACTTGTACAATGTTCATAATAATCTGACGTTTCGCAGTTTGCAGAAATTAATACGGATACCGATTTAAAATCTGCTCCCGCTATATATGAAATATTGAGGTTTTTCCAGTGATCTGTGAGTAGTTATATATATCTTATTATTGTTTTGTCATAAGACAATAGTTGGAAAGATAATATTTGATTTGCGTATGAAATTATTTAGAAATACAAATGCAAACATTATCTGCGGTGAACTAAATACATAATGTATTAAACAAAATGAAATAATAATGTCGTACAGAGTTCATTTTTCTACAGCATTTAATAGTATTATGTCAAAATTGACTTGTTTTTTGATTACGATTTTTAACATTTCTTTTGCATGATAGTGTCTTGTATCCAATCCTAAAAGACACTATTTACATTACATTTAGTTCGAGATTAATCTTGCTATCATACAGCAGCCAGTAAAAATATGCATAAGAAAATGGAGAACGTTGGTAGTTCTTATTCGAAGTATGATAAAGTGATATATGACCAAAGAACCTTTTGTAGAGCAGCGCCCCGGCAAGATGAAGGTCTTGTGTTCAAGTCTTAGATGCGACCATATCTTTTCTGTTTGAGAATCGCTAATATTGTCTTTAATAATCAAATATCTCTTTTGCAATTCAGACCAGAATTTTCATAAATTAACAATAGGTACTCGTACAAATAAATATAACATTTATCAGATTATTTATTTTATGAATAAACACTACACAGAAAAGTATGCATTGTGATAGGCCTACTTTTGATAAAAGTCGTTACTTTTCTGTTTATTTTGTAGTTTCATTATGTTGTTA
The DNA here is from genome assembly GCF_061612785.1 of Hesperophylax consimilis. Lineage (NCBI taxonomy): Eukaryota > Metazoa > Arthropoda > Insecta > Trichoptera > Limnephilidae > Hesperophylax > Hesperophylax consimilis. The sequence goes on along the minus strand of NC_142854.1, from coordinate 19,258,668 downwards.
GGATTTATTACCTAATTACTTTTTACCTTCATTTTATCTATGGATTGACTTCTAACAATAATTTTTTACTGTTGCTTTTTTATATTCTCAGATAAACACAAATCTCGCAAAACTAATTTGTTCTGTGACCAGAAAATACATTTAATTATGGTTCTACTGAAGGGTTTTAATATTTAAATATTTTTTACACCTTGAGCCTAGACAAGATAATATCACGTAGCTAAAATATTCCTGTATGACGTTCAACTTCAAATATATTCGCTGTTTTGAATTTATCTCAAAATGACATACTACATTTTTATATTCCAAACGGAGTTTTTGTGAAAAATCACCTCAAGGGCGCTGTACATATTTATATCTATAGACTAGACCAGAGGTTCCCAAAGTGGTCTATATGGACCCCCAGGGGTCGATATCGGTATGCTGGGGGTCTATGTCAGCGAGAAAAAAATTTGGGGGTCCACGAGATTCAAATGGGGGTACATACGAGTGGATCCTCATTTACCTCAAGTCAACATTTAGGAGCTCCGTAAATGACACAATAGACCTAACACAAATATAATAGACTGAGAAATTACTTATTTGATATTTGTATTTTTATATTTCGTAGAGTTATTAATTCAGGTATATAAATAGAGTCTTCGTTCCTTTTCTCGTCAGAATTAATATATTCAAGCAAAACATTGCACATTGGAAGCCGCGAATTTTCCTAGTTCCCCAACTTGTTTGTGAAAAACGTCCATGATAATAATGACTTTCAACATTTAAATACACTTCACACAGACTTCAAAACTAAGTTTGAGGACATTTTGACTATGGAAATGCAACGTTGAAGAATTGGATATCATGTGACAAGAAGAACTGACAAAGAACTTAAGAGGCAGTTCTGTAGGGCCAGCTACAGAAAGAAATTCCCGTTGCTTATCCTGCTTCATTTTCATTTGATGTAATACCTCACAAGGGTGCCCCTGTCTGCACAGTGTAAAGACAGAGCAACTATACCGCCACCCGGTTGTTGGGCAGGCAAGGGAAGGGAATATTTTTTAACTAAAAAAATAAGTGATTATCGTATGCGACGTTAATAATTTTAGGAAAATTCAATATTCGGCAGGCACGGGGTCTACGGAAAAAAAAAAAATTGTCAAGTGGTCTACGGGGCAAAATAGTTTGGGAACCTCTGGACTAGACACAGGGCCGGCTCTATGCGGGTGCAATTGAAGCAGTCTGCTCCAGGCGCAGCATTGCCAAGGCGCTGATAATACCTAACAGCCCTAACACATTACGATTGAGATTTTTTCATAAAAATGGCGCTACACAAAAATACAAATAATCATCCAAATATTATTGATAACAGTTATCACCTTCCTTCCTAGGCGTCTACTGGTTTTGACAAGGGATGCCAAAAGTTATTTGCGCCAGGCGCCTTTAGGCGCAGGGCCGGCCTTGACTAGACAAACTATTATAAGAACTTATGGCTGACAGATTGCATCCACCAGTTCGTCGATCATTAATACAAATCAATATGTACACATATTATTATTTATTTATCTTCTGTACAGGCAGATAACATACGGGACCATACTTACCTGTGAGGTAACTTGAGTTTAACACTGTTTATTGTTTATTAGAGAAATTTAGATAAAGTTAGTACGCATAGGACATAATTTGAAACACGTGCTATTGGAAATACTATTATTTAATTCTGGTATTTGTTTTGATAATATACCAGCTATACACCGCGACGCGTTGAGATTTAACTTTCAGAGATTTAAGATTTCGAACAAATGAACATTTACATTTTTATTTATATATATATGTTCTTTAATGAACGTGTTTAGGAAAGGAAAAACTAATTTTAAGATGGACGGTATAAGTACAAGCAGTGCAAAGATTTGATTAGAATTTATCTTCCTAAATGTGATTAGTCCCTCGGCATGCGACAGATTGAGGTGTATAATTTATCTACCTAAATGTGATTGGTCCCGCGGTATGAGACAGATTTAGGTCTATAATGTAAAAACAATAAGATTCGTCTCTCTGTTTGAGACGGATTGAAGTTTATAATGTAAAAGCAATAAGATTCGTCTCTCGGTTTGAGACGGATTGAAGTTTATAATGTAAAAACAATAAGATTCGTCTCTCTGTTTGAGACGGATTGAAGTTTATAATGTAAAAGCAATAAGATTCGTCTCTCGGTTTGAGACGGATTGAAGTTTATAATGTAAAAACAATAAGATTCGTCTCTCGGTTTGAGACGGATTGAACTTTATAATTTAAAAGCAATAAGATTCGTCTCTCGGTTTGAGACGGATTGAAGTTTATAATGTAAAAACAATAAGATTCGTCTCTCGGTTTGAGACGGATTGAAGTTTATAATGTAAAAACAATAAGATTCATCCCTCAGTATGAGACAGATTGAGGTGTATAATGAAAATCCAATAAGAAAAGTGTGATTAGGATATATTATATATAAAATAATGATACTCTCCTGTAGGTATATTTAATTTAAGGATATGAGAGCCTAAAAAGGTAAGTTTTTAGTTAAGACATAGATTCTGTTGGGTTTGTTATGCATTGTATTAATTTTTCGGAATGTTGTATGCTTGCAAGAAGTGACCTATTTAGTACACAAGTATATATATATAATTGTTGATAAAACAAATATTATTATCGTAATCATAATTGCAAGTAAATTAACATACAATTATCTTATTTATGAACCTGATAACAATATTAGCTTTTCTTTCAGACTTGTTCAACAATCGAATTTATTTAGACTTGTTTATAATTCGTTCAAACGGCATTCGTTAACAGTATTCTTACATTGATAAATTTGCTCTTCTCCATCTCCTTCCCTTCCCTACACCATTCAGCTTCATAACAATCCCCATTGAGGGATGCTATAGTCACACTGGCCCCAGTTAGGATTTGGAATAGTTAGTATTCACAAAAAAAAAAATTATTCAGTATTTTCTACGTGCTTCGAAAACATTTTAAAATACATTTTACGATTGAGTTTTTTTTTGCGTTCCAAAGTGGTAGTTACTTTCGGTATCACCCTGGTGAAAGACCACCATCTTAAATCGAAACATCATACGTATAAATCATATCAGACAAGTGATAAAGTAAGTAATAAATTTATTTTATTAATTATTATTTTTGTACTTTAAATGTGTATTTCATTTGTTAAAACTTTTGACAGATGCTTAGATGAATTATTGACAGGTAAATTTCTTCTTTTTTTGGCAAATATTTTGGCCCGGCTGCCGAAACTCTGTGCGATATATTTTCTTCTATTCTCACTAAAATTGGCAATGGATCTGTTCTAAATGTTGATGAATTTTTGATTTATCAAAAACATAAAGACTTGTTTACTTTCATTTTCACTTCCTTCCATAAAAATCGATTTCAATGTTTCACTGCCGGGCGTCGTATGATGGCTATATTTTTTTTTGTAAAATACTTTTGGCTTCTCAAATCCTACAATTATAATTTCCTGTGATTTTTCAAGTGTTTGCGACATTTTACTAAATCGCTTAAATTAAAATTTAAGTCACTATTCGCTTCTGTCTGTTTGTGCGCTTAATTCTTCTAAACTACGCAACGGATTTTGATAGGGTTTTCACTATCATTTAGAGAATGTCTTCCGGAAGGTTTATATATATAATACATGCATCATATATTTATAGAAAGTAGAGAAAATTCTCCGAGCAACGTCAGCTAGTTATTTCTATTGAGGCGATTGGGCGAGAAAAATTATGAATAAAAATTTCACAAAGTTTCATAATAATAATTGCGATTGGAACATTTGGTTTAGAAACGGTGCATATTTGAACTCTTCTGTGGTCAACTTCATCAAACTTAAATCCAGTCCTCTTCTTCATCCCGATGATCACTTTGTATGCCTTATTCGAGAGATGATAGCCTCCATTCAAGGCTCTGGAAAAACTGTAACTCTGATTTGAATTCCTGGACATGTTGGCATCATGGGTAATGATATTGCGGATGCCTTGGCAAAACAAGGAGCGTCCAACCCTGTTGTTACCCTCGTAAACCACATTCCCCCATCTGACATTTTTTCCATCATCAAAGATAGATCCCGCAATGTTTGGGCAGAGTATTGACACATTGCTAGTCAATCCAAGGGAGCCTGCTATGCCTCAATACAAAGGACTATCCCATCAAAACCGTGGTTTCAGCAATTCCCCCATTTTTCCAAAAAAATAAATTTCTTCACTCATTCGAATGAGGATCGGACATTGTTCCATTCCTTCCCACCATTTTAAAATTCACGTCGTTGACTCCCCAGATTGTACATTCTGTGGTCTAGAAGTGGGAACTTTAGATCACATATTTTTTGGCTGTCCCTCTCTAAACAAATATCTTCTCTTCTATCAAGCCTTATCTAAAATTGCCTCCCCTCCATTCAACATCTCATCTCTTCTAAGTCTGAACTCGACTCCAATTTTCATTATAATTTTGAAATTTGCCTATTTGAATAAAATTAATATCTAAATTCACCTTTCATTTCTCCATAATTTTAAATGATGGCCAAGAACACCCTTGAAGGGTGAAAGCCAGAAGTAATGGAAAAAAAAAACTTCGTATTTGAATATAAAGCGTGGTGTTTTCTCTTTCTAACACATTTTATTATTTTCCTCAGGCATTTGCTGCGAGCTTCACACCATGTAAATTGTCAGCTTACAGCCGTCACCATATGTGTAATCATGAGCTGTTACTGTCAGTTTACGGGGTCACTCTGCATAATCTGATGCAAGATAGACACATCCTCATCGACACCATGGACATCTTGTGATCAATTGTTTTCATTAGGGGCAAACGGTTAGTAGACAAAACTTTCTTTTTATTTATTAGTATACAACAAATTATTTATCCAATTACTAGCAATGTGTGACTACTTGATATACTATTCAGTATATCAAGCCACATAGCTTTCGTGTCAATCGTGGCCGTGAACTTCGTGCACATCTGTCGTAACTTGCTTAAGACTTAATAATATAATACTAATAATATAATATAATACTTAATCTTCTCATTCTGACACTCTTAACATCTGGGAAGATAATTATACAAAAAAGTCTTAAGCTAGTCACGACAGATGTGCGCGAAGTTCACGGCCACGATTGTCACGAAAGCTATGTGGCTTGATATACTGACGTAGTCACACATTTCTAGTTGAGCTATGTCACGAAAACACACATTTTCAGGATACTTCATCAAATAAAAAAACAAACTCGTTCAAGCGCTTGCGACGGTTTGACGAGTGTGAAAGGTGGGAGCGGTATAGAAACATGTGTAACGTGGCTGTTGTGGGCCTCGCAAGCTACGCTCGGCCGGCGCATCCGCTGCAACCCACGTGTGTGCCTATGTCACATACCCACGCATCCGTGCGTAGCATGCCCGTGGCCCGCTATGTGTGGATATGTACGTCATCTCATAGTGAACGAAGCTAAAGCCACGTGTGTCTGAAATATACATCCAAAGTGTCTGAAATTTCATTCAACAACACCATTCTGAAGTTTTTGGGCACGTATAAGTCATACAAGAGGAATGGGCTATCAATAGAGTTATGAATTATATTAAAACTAAGCATTGCAAGATTTATATAACGTCTGGTTTTAAGGCTAAATCTATCTGTTGCTTCAAGTAAGTACTTCAAATAAGTTCCATGCGCCCGCATATAGACATAATTTTATGGAAATAAGAAGGTAAATATCCACACAATAGTTCACAATGGATTGCTGGTACCTACCGAGTGATCAGTGGCATTGATGTAACATAAATAATGTAATCTACGTATACTCTTCTTTTTTTTTTCTTGAGGCCGATGGGAGGGGGGTTTGAACCCTCCAAACCACCACCTTATATATCCCCTCCACCTGATGTATGATAGTGAAGCATGAAACTGGCAGAGGAAGGTGAAAATAGACGGAATGTAGGAAAGATTCCAGTGTATTAAAATCATGTATGATCATATGAGATATGTGGAGGTTCGCAAATAATGCTAGGCTGATGTAAGCGGACGGCATAGTCCATAGTTCGACGGCCGGCATAGTCCAGTGGTAACGCATTGGACTGCCATTCCGAAGGTCGCGGGTTCGAACCCGGCGTGCGCAAATAAATTTTATTTGATTAATTTGTGTTATTTCACAATTAATTAATTAAAATAATATATAGTATATTTGCGGCACGTTCCAGAGTGGAAGATACTACCAGTATCGCCCTGGCGTAAGACCACCATTCAGAATTGAAACGTTGCTCCAAATGGCTTTAGCCGTGTTTAGTGACTAGATCTGAATAGCCAGGTACTTCCCCACCTTCCTCTTTCCCTTCCCCACTTACCTCCAGCCTCACAACATCCCCCAATTGGGGATGCCATAGTCTCACTGGCTCCAGACGGGAGCAGTTGGGACTCTAGTGAGGTATTCTCTATAAAAAAAGAAAAAAAAAAGCGGAATGAGTATAATTAAGAAAGGGACGCTTTGATGGTTTGGGCATGCTGAGTGAATGAACAAAGAAAGGGGTAAAAGGAGAATAAGTCGCTCATGTAATGCAAAAGGAACGTATCTGCATTTCTAATGTTTTGAGAAAACAGTTAAAAAAATCAAACAATTGCAATAAACAGATGTTTTTTTCTATTATCAGTATAAAATAATATTTTTATGTAACAATTGTTTTTAATAAAAATTAACATTTTATACATGAAACCTGAAGACCCCGCAAGGCTTCGCCTTTGATAATGCATTTTCGGTCGTCTCCGACTTATTCCACCATTCACTGCTGTATACCACAATGTTATTGTTAAAAAACTACATTACATCCACTTTAATTCCACTCCGTAGCTCTTTCCGGTGCGTAGATATTGCGTTAATTATTCCTGAGGCGTCCCCGACTTCTTCTATCATTCAAACCACTCTCTTAACATTCCTGGCAGTAATAAGAACAAACGTTGAAATTTTCAGCAATATCTGTCGACTACTTTTTGAGTTATGCAAGCGCAAACACACGCAAGCTGAATTTTTATATATACAGGGTTTTCCAATAAGAGGTGTTATTTTGAATAGCCCACTATTTCGGTAAATGTTACTTTTGAAGCTGTCATTTTTTGATATTTGACAAGTAGAAACTACGCCATTAATAAAAATGGAACGATACACGCTTCAACAACGCATTGGAATTATTAAAATTCACTTGAGTGAATCAAATGCAAATCATCTTGAGTGATGAGGCCCATTTCCACATCGGTGGCTTCGTCAACAAGCAAAATTGTCGCATCTGGGGCTCGGAAAACCCAAGAGTTATTGTTGAAAAGCCTCTCTATCCTCAACGTGTGACTGTTTGGTGCGGTTTATGGTCCGGCGGAGTCATTGGTCCTTACTTTTTCGAAAATGAGCCTGGAGCAAGATACGGTGAATGGATTGCGCTATCGAGAGATGATTCATGATTTTTTATGGCCGGAATTGGATGGTATTGATCTGGACAACGTTTACTTCAACAAGACGGCGCTACGTGCCACACAAGCAACGAAACAATTGATCTTTTAAAATTGAATATAAAAATAACACCTCTTATTGGAAAACCTTGTATTACGATTTTTTAAATATAATTGGAAGGAAAGATATCTTCGGTGAAATTAGATAGATTGCAGATGTGGTCTTTTTACACAACAGAGGTGAACTGACGGATGTTTTTGCATTTTAACTCAAAATATTACGCAAAAGTTATTGGTAGAAGAATCTATTTTATTGAAGTTAAGTTTTGTGGTTTTCCGTACAAGAAACCCTGAGGAAAATAGCTTCTTTCAGGGCCTATGTCATCTTGGGGATGCTGTGTGGATAGTCTTTTTAAGGCAGGGAAGAAGAGAAAGTTCTGGGAAGGAATAAGGTGTGAGGGGTGGGTAGGAATCTGGAGGTCAGTGTGCCAGGAGTGTCGGATGTATGAATTTATCCCTCTCACTGTGGTGCAGGGCGATAGGTCGAGAGAGTGAGTGATGTTAAAGGGTCTCTTTCGCCGCTAAGACCTGGATAGACCTCAACCCCCATAAACCAGGACACCTTTGCTAAGTCACCAAACTTAGCGAACCACTTGGGGTGACCTACGGCAGAGGTATTGGTTATATTGGCTTCGGGAGTGGCTACAGTATATTATTCACATTCTCAGTCTCTTTACAACCTTTTTGATGCATTTCAGCAGTCCCTCGGCAGGATGGAGTGGATTTGGTTCCTGCTGTCCGTGGCGCTCGGGGCCCTGCTGATGGTGGGGGCGCAGCTGCTGTGGATCTCCTGCTACATCCAGGGGGCTCCCGACGGCAGGCCCTTGCTGCCCCCGCCCCCCGTGCCCAAGGTAACCTAACCATACCTACTATGTGTGATACTACGAGCTGCGTAGCATAGATGGCTCTAGTGATCGTAAAAAATCTATTAATTCATCCAAGAGATGTTGCTATGTAGGTTCGCCCCTCCAGTTCAAAAGCGAGAGAGACTTTGAAAGCGTAAAAGAACAGACATCAGGCTCCAGGCCGCCCTACACACTACAATGAAGTACAAGATGCAACTACTGACAAAAATAGTATATCACATTATCTCTATAATTCCTGTATGCTCCATAACATCAATTACACATCCAAAATTAATTCAATTAAATAGGCAATCGAAAGTTAATATTCAATGTTTCAATCGGTTTGGTTTCAGTTATTTAAGGTCAAACTGTCAAAAATGGTCACTCAAACAAATCTCTTATCGTACTAAAACTATCCACTCGCTTCGGGTTTGCTATTCTGTGCATTATGCCTATAAGTATTTGACCCAGGCAGAAATGGGCAGACGGGACTAAATGTGCCAGCGCAAATAACAAATGCTTTCCAGCTTCTTGGATACGGAATGAAACGGAAAATCCGTTCCGTACTGTTGCTGGTGTCTGTGTGTTTTCGCGTCATTTGAGCATTGATAATGTTATTATGTATTTTGACCCGTTCCGTGAGTTGCGTCATGTTGTTGGATGTGTTAAGACTGAAGTTTGGATGGTGTCATTAAATTGCAGTAGTTGGTGCTGTTTACGGCTAGAAAATAATAAGTACAAAAGTTTAATTAGGAATAAACAAATAATAATTATTATATATTTTAAGCCTAGAAAACAAGAGAAGCGCTGCATCCAAAGTATGTTCGAAGGAATATCACATGCTTATTGTCTTATATTGGCTTGGTTCCAGGAAGTAGAGCAGTTAGGATTGGGATCAGACTGTGCGGCCGCGCTATCTCTAGCGCTGCAGTTCCTGGTGCAGGAGTTGAAGGTAGCCCCCGCCCCGCTGGCCTGGCTGCACCGCAAGCTGGGCCAGGAGTGCGAGGACCTCATCACTAGGACCACGTCGGGAAAGCTGTTCGAGTCCCTCGGGGTAAGTGATGTGAGCTATCGAAGTAGGATCCTGCAGTTCCTGGTGCAGGAGTTGAAGGTAGAACCCGTCCCGCTGGCCTGGCTGCACCGCAAGCTGGGCCAGGAGTGCGAGGACCTCATCACTAGGACCACGTCGGGAAAGCTGTTTGAGTCCCTCGGGGTAAGTGATGTGAGCTATCGAAGTAGGATCCTGCAGTTCCTGGTGCAGGAGTTGAAGGTAGCCCCCGCCCCGCTGGCCTGGCTGTACCGCAAGCTGGGCCAGGAGTGCGAGGACCTCATCACTAGGACCACGTCGGGAAAGCTGTTCGAGTCCCTCTGGGTAAGTGATGTGAGCTATCGAAGTAGGATCCTGCAGTTCCTGGTGCAGGAGTTGAAGGTAGAACCCGTCCCGCTGGCCTGGCTGCACCGCAAGCTGGGCCAGGAGTGCGAGGACCTCATCACTAGGACCACGTCGGGAAAGCTGTTCGAGTCCCTCGGGGTAAGTGATGTGAGCTATCGAAGTAGGATCCTGCAGTTCCTGGTGCAGGAGTTGAAGGTAGCACCCGTCCCGCTGGCCTGGCTGCACCGCAAGCTGGGCCAGGAGTGCGAGGACCTCATCACTAGGACCACGTCGGGAAAGCTGTTTGAGTCCCTCGGGGTAAGTGATGTGAGCTATCGAAGTAGGATCCTGCAGTTCCTGGTGCAGGAGTTGAAGGTAGCCCCCGCCCCGCTGGCCTGGCTGCACCGCAAGCTGGGCCAGGAGTGCGAGGACCTCATCACTAGGACCACGTCGGGAAAGCTGTTCGAGTCCCTCGGGGTAAGTGATGTGAGCTATCGAAGTAGGATCCTGCAGTTCCTGGTGCAGGAGTTGAAGGTAGTCCCCGCCCCGCTGGTCTGGCTGCACCGCAAGCTGGGCCAGGAGTGCGAGGACCTCATCACTAGGACCACGTCGGGAAAGCTGTTCGAGTCCCTCGGGGTAAGTGATGTGAGCTATCGAAGTAGGATCCTGCAGTTCCTGGTGCAGGAGTTGAAGGTAGCCCCCGCCCCGCTGGCCTGGCTGCACCGCAAGCTGGGCCAGGAGTGCGAGGACCTCATCACTAGGACCACGTCGGGAAAGCTGTTCGAGTCCCTCGGGGTAAGTGATGTGAGCTATCGAAGTAGGATCCTGCAGTTCCTGGTGCAGGAGTTGAAGGTAGCCCCCGCCCCGCTGGCCTGGCTGCACCGCAAGCTGGGCCAGGAGTGCGAGGACCTCATCACTAGGACCACGTCGGGAAAGCTGTTCGAGTCCCTCGGGGTAAGTGATGTGAGCTATCGAAGTAGGATCCTGCAGTTCCTGGTGCAGGAGTTGAAGGTAGCCCCCGCCCCGCTGGCCTGGCTGCACCGCAAGCTGGGCCAGGAGTGCGAGGACCTCATCACTAGGACCACGTCGGGAAAGCTGTTCGAGTCCCTCGGGGTAAGTGATGTGAGCTATCGAAGTAGGATCCTGCAGTTCCTGGTGCAGGAGTTGAAGGTAGTCCCCGCCCCGCTGGTCTGGCTGCACCGCAAGCTGGGCCAGGAGTGCGAGGACCTCATCACTAGGACCACGTCGGGAAAGCTGTTCGAGTCCCTCGGGGTAAGTGATGTGAGCTATCGAAGTAGGATCCTGCAGTTCCTGGTGCAGGAGTTGAAGGTAGAACCCGTCCCGCTGGCCTGGCTGCACCGCAAGCTGGGCCAGGAGTGCGAGGACCTCATCACTAGGACCACGTCGGGAAAGCTGTTCGAGTCCCTCGGGGTAAGTGATGTGAGCTATCGAAGTAGGATCCTGCAGTTCCTGGTGCAGGAGTTGAAGGTAGCCTCTGCCCCGCTGGCCTGGCTGCACTGCAAGCTGGGTCAGGAGTGTGAGGACCTCATCACCAGAATCACTTCGAGGATTCTTCACTCTTAACTTTTTTTATTTAAAATATGAATTATACAATTTTCCAAATAAACTTCTTTTTTAAACTTTCTTCAGGCAAGTTGGTACAGTAATATTTAAAAAATTATAATTGAAAAGAATCTTTACCGAACCATTAAAACAGCTACCATCTTAAACCGGAAACGGAATGTACAAACAAAATTTACAAACAGAGGAAATTCAAGCTGGACTTCATTACACTCAGTCAATAATTTTTTTTGGCACAATATTTATGTTATTTTCGATGGCACAAAGAACATTTTTGCATATTTAGTTTATTCTGTCCTTGCTTTACCGGTATTACAATGGAAGATGCTCCGAGGAATTAGCATTATTGACCCTTCGGCCCCGGTGCATATTTGGGAAACACGCCAAACGCGCGCCCAACATTTATGCACGGTCGACATTTGTCACATGAGTACTTGTCATTTCTACGTCAAGTTCTTGAGTTCAACAGCTTGGTTGTGGAACGATTTGCTGATCTCTGTATTTCATCCCTCCTACGTAGCAGAATATTTAACCATTGTTGTAATAATTAAAATAATCAGTAAAACCACGTTGGGTGTCATTGTAGCAGAATATATATAAAATGTAACAGGCACGTTGGGCGCCATTGTAATAGATTGGAAACCCACTGATTGCAACAATTGACAGTCAATTTAGTTTGCAACCATTGTTAATATATAAACGGCAAAAAACCACGAGGGTCGCCTTTGGAATATTCTGTACGGGTACCAACATCGGGATGTTACAAATATAATAATAAAAGAGATAAAATTACAACATTATATTTATTACTACTTCGTACAAGAGATCTCTAAATTAATATTATAAACTTAAATCCCAGGGCGTGTGCGTCAGATCGAAGATCTTGCGCACGGATATTAATTAAAATTGGTAGCAATATTAAAAAGGGGTGACAAAGTAATCTAATAATAATAATAATATTTGGCTAATTTATATAGCGCCGTTTTCGTGAGAAATCACCTCAAGGGCGCTGTACAAATTTATTTCTTAAATAGTTAATACTAGAACTACTGACTTATCTCTAAGACTTATATCTAGTGACTTACGACTAAGGCCTATAACTACTATCTTAACGTCATATATACGAGTATTTACATATTTAGCAACTTACAACTAAAATTAATATTAACAATCTAATCTTACTAAAGCCAGAAGAAGAAGGAAGTTCTATTATATGAGGGTGTTTTTATTGTTAGCTGGATATATTATGTTAAATGAATGAAATTAATGAATAAAATCAATCGTCAATCTTAAACGCATTTAGATGATTCATCTGCCAACAATTAAACCGATTGACTTGTTATGTTCCCGCTGATATTGTCCATTGTCCATTGGTAGGCAAGTCAATAGCAGCATTGAATGAACGGAATCGCTAGATAATGTAACAATTAGGGTATAAAAAAATAAATATTTGGATAGAATGAGGGATTTATGGAAATCCTGTTAGAGAGAAGAGGGCGCCAAATAACATGTTCCATGTTATTAAATTTAGATGTAACTAACAACGACCAGCTAAAACGTTAATAAAACTACTGCGTCATTCTTCGCCGGTAGATCGTCGTGACAAAATGTCCGTAGAATGTCGTTTGGAGCGTTCGCTCGTGTCCTCCCGGAATGGCGTGTCTCCCCGCCGGCTGCCGATTTGGTACTGCTTCGTAGTCCGGTCTCGGTCGAGTCGCCGTCTCGAACTTCTTCTAGAAGTCCAGTGTGTACATGCCAGAAAATAATATTGAAAAGGTAGCGGCCAAAAGGAACTGCTACAACATGTTTCTCTTCAAGACTCATGTTCACTAATTGTTTCTGCTATCGTGGTACGAGAACACGCCGTCAGATGGAATGCAGGAAAACACTTCTTCTTCTTGACTTATAAATTTATTAATTCACAATATAATTGCAGAGGATCTTATTTTCCTCTGCTCAAACTTAAACTGAAAGAAATAAAGGTCTAGTTTCCTTTATTCTTCAGTTTTCCCTAGGTTTACATAAACCTAGTAATTATCTCACGACTGACTGCGTAGGTACGCATGTACCTACCAGTTATTTCAACACTAGCTCCTGCGTAGGTACGCCTGTACCTACCAGTTATATGAATACTGCCCTTTTTCTGGGAGGTATCTGTATTTAAACTAAATTCTTGAAGGACATATTACAAAAATAAAGATGTTCCACCCACTCGTCGGAAAACAACATTCTTAAACATAAAAAAAATAATGCACTTAACTATCCTAAATGATACAAATGTGACTTAAACAATACAAATATTTTAAACGAATTATTTTAAGGGAGATGAAACTTTATTTGGGGCTTTTATTACTATGGAACAGGGGTGGGAAAGGTATTGGAAATTATTTTTGGGCATAATGGTTTAACTAGGGTCATCATAAAATAGAGAGCGAACAGCTCTATTTGAAAGCTGCCGCTGCTTGAAGTAAAATGTCACGAATTCTTAAATCATAAATGATACACAAACAAGACAATATGTTTATAAAAATACCAGGCCAATGAATTGTTTTATTGTAGGGTCGAATCTGCAAATGTGGGAAACTACACTAACTTTGAAAATACGAACTGTGGGAATGGGCCTGAAGGCTAAATTTTATTGAGCAATATGTAAAAGTCGCATTCTGGAAGATCCACTAATTCTTCTTCTCAAAAAGACCCTCCATACTGGAGTGTGCTGTATGAGAGAAATTATTTTCTTCAAGGCCTTTTGAGTGAAGTTAAAGAAAAAATAATTTTTTGGGCACTTAGATACTACTGTTGAGTCCCGCTAATAATCTATTTGTGTTGAGCAGGTCCGCAGCATTGTGATGGGTGACTCCGCGCCGAGGGTGCGCTGGGCCGGAGTGGAGCAGGTGGACCTGGGCCCCCGCGGCCGCCTGCGTACCCTTGACCTGCTGCTGGACTTGGACTACTCCGGAGGTTTCCGCCTGGCTGTAGATGCCGGAATGCTGCTCGGAAAAACGGCATGTCTTGATATTGAAGGTTAAAATTATATTTATATTTTTCTATACAGAATCAATCAATAATTTTGTGCAATGAAAAAGGATTGAAATGTATGAATTTAAAAATATATATATATTTGCTGCTTTTGAAGCACATCAATAATTACTGCTTATTATATTTATTTGTGCTACGCATAAAACCTTGTCTTATAAATAATAGTTTTTCATTAAAAACAATAATAATATTTGAAAAGTCAAAATATTTCACCAAAAAATGTAGATATAATATGTCTCGACACCATCTAGTGGGAAATTTAGCACTAACAAAACCTTTCCTAGAAAAATAAAGTTGGTTATTTAACCCGTCGTATCCCGGAACAGCATATGTGAGTGCAGCACATTATCTACGAATATAAAAAAAAAATAAAAAATTATATGCGATTTTGACCCTTATGTATAAGGAATTTGTATGAAGAACAAGGTCACAATCGCTTGGGCTATTCTCGTTCTTTACGCAGCAAATACCGGAATGACTTCTAGCTTTTCAGATTTTTTACAAAGAATTTTTCTGTGGAATGCCAACGAAATATTTGCCGCTTTTTTAGTGTCAAAGCGTCTTCTTTAATTATTTTTGATATAAATTGATTGTGGAAATAATAGATTTGAGGTATCCTCAGAAAGATAGTTTTATCTACATTATTTTGATGTAATTTTTATAATATTTCACCCAAGAAAAGTGATGAAAATTAACTTCGTAAGAAATGTCAAAAATTTTACGTCTTAATGAATAATTATATTTTTAGCATTATTTATTTACAGGTTTCTTGTACAAAATAATATTATTAGTAACAACAGTTGTATAAACTACCGAAATCTGGAAGAATTGTTATCATATACTTATATAATGCGACACAAAAAAAATTTAAGTGGACACTTGACGTTTGATTTTGGAATTTGAGCTTTTGGAAATTGAGCTAGGAATTTCCTGGTACACCACAGGTTAAAGGTGAAAAAAATATAATAAGCAATAATTGTTGATTGAGGTACTAGTACATGTGTACATATGAATTATTTGGCGGGTTGGAAATAAGCCGACATAGCTCAGTGGTACGGACATCAGAAGGTACGGGTTCAATTCCCATTGGCGGCATTTATTTTTACTCGGGAGATATTTTCAATTTGTATTGACATTTCAGGCGACTAATTATTGCTTATAATTATTTGTTATCGTTTGTGCTATGCATAAAACCTGGTCTTATAAACATTTGTTTGTCATTAAAAAAAATATGGATATTGATATGGTTTTCACTATCATTTAGAGAATTTCTTCCGGAATGTTTACATGTATAATACATACATATTATATTTATAGAAAGGAGAGAAAAGTCGGTGTTTTGTAATCATGTCATAACAAAATATTTTCGGGCTAAACTTAAACGCTGGCTAAACCTTATGCGATACATCAAAATAATGTACTACGGAATTGTATATCTTAAAAAGGCCTACAGAAAGGTCCGTGGTGGTATTTATCTCCTCAGGATAATCCCTAGCAACGCCGGGTACACATCAGCTATAGTATAAATTACTTTTAAGCTTAATTAAAATAAATAAATATTTACAATCATCCACGTTCCTAGTTGTAATTTGCAAAAAACTTAGTAAAACGGTGTTCAATTGCTTAAGAAAAGGTTATTTAAAAGTTTATTAGGTTAAAAATTATGATATATTAAAATTCAAAATCTTTTCTTCAACTACACATTTATTCTGATTTACTTGATATTTTTTTATTCTTTAAATATTTCTTGCGTTCTCAGTTTTTTTTTTTTTTCTTTTATTTTCTCTTAGCTACACAACTGGCACGCTGTAGGTATACTTATTACCTATTTTTATTTTATTTATGTACTAGCTATATATTTATTGAATATTTTTTAATTTATGTATGCGTGATGTGACAATTGGTTATTAGGTTGTAACCTAATTATTTTTAAAAGTAAATAAAATCAATAAAACCGTAAAAAAACATTATTTGTTCTTTTTTCAGTTGTGGGCCTCCTTGGCCGCGCCCGTGTGCGCTTTACTACCGTGCCCTACACGCACTGGTCCCTGTCGTTTGTGTCGCCCCCGCACCTGGAGCTGCGCGCGCGTCCCCTGAGGGGTCGGCTGGCCGCCCTGCTGCAGGCGCACGCGCGCAGAGCGCTGCAAAGAAAGCACACATTACCCAACTATACCATCAGGTCTCAATATTTCAACATACTATGTACATTGTCATATATTCATATTGATTGGTACTTACTTTGAGTATCTCCATTTTAAGGCCCGGTCGCATCAGTAAGCAGCCGTGAAATTTCGATTTACTGTCATCGCCATATTTCATTAGTTAACATTGCATTTTTATATTCAGTATTGTTAAGAATTTACTTGGAATACCTGCTTACGCCTCTTTCATTTCAGATACAAACCCTTCTTTACGAAGATTGATCCTGCACAATTGGACCCTCCAGCTGATGATCCCAGCATGAAGATCAAAGGAAATTTCGAAATAACCCTTGTAGAAGTCAGCCGACTGTTTACCGATATCTGGACTGCAACGAAGACTCAAAACGAACAAGTCTATTGCAGTCTTTCATTAGATTCAAATCCCTGGATATCGTACACTCAAGACGAAGAATATTCTACTTTTACCCTCGACATCGTCATAAACAAAGATAGGTCTCAACAGCTCGGCACCGTTTTCAAACAAGTCAACAGCCCTGACGATAGAAGCAGCAAAACATACGTCATTATCGAAACTATCGTACCGTTAAGCGCGGCATATAAAGCGGATTTACGAAGAGGGGATATTATAATCGCAGTCGATAGTAAACTCGTCGCAACCATGAGTCAAGTAGCCAAGATTGTAAAATCGATCAGTAGACCGTGTTTTACCGTCCGGGTTGAAAGGAAAGTGAAGAAAACCCCGTTGGACGATTCCAGAGTTTTGAAAAAGGACGATAGTGTGAGGGATAAGGACACTCTAGCGGTCGGAGATGGGGAGGAAGGGGTGCCGAGAAGGGGAAAGAGTAACAGTTTCTCCTTCAGGAAGATGTCGGAGGTGTTGGAGAGTGCCAGGAGTGTGGGACAGGAAGGAAGAGCACTTTTGAGAGGCACTCACAGTAATTCTAATATTCAAGTAAGTTCTGATCCATTTTAGGCAACTTATTTTGTGGACCATTTTGCTGCGCAAATTCAAATAATAGTTTTAATTTACATAGTTGGTATCACTTTTAAAATAAGAGGAAAGGTTTTTCAATGATGGTGGTAATTTACACCTGTAGTAGCTGTGGTCATGGCTCTGTACTTTACTGAAGAATTATGCTGAGGACAGTAGCCGGCTAGCTAGATGAGTTTTTTCCTTCTTTGAACTCCAATATTGTTTCATAGAATTTAGTCCAAACTCCATCGTCCTCTGTTAAACTTCATTGCTTCCTTGGGGAAAAAAACGGTCTTGGGAAATTCCTCCATCAATTTATAGAGAGCCGCCGGTTGTCATCCATTGAATTATTGGTGGACATTGCAGTGGTGGCTCGTGATTTTCGAGTGTACTAGGGTGATAATATTTAAAAAAAATGGCATTATTGATGTTGTTATAAACGAAAAGGTTTTTTCTTTTTCGAAAATTTCAGGAAATCGAAATTGTGTTGGTGCTACATCATGATTACCTCATCTTCATGTTTGTTAACTATAGGTTGTGTTGGTGTTACATCATGATTACCTCATCTTCATGTTTTTTGACTATATGTTGTGTTGGTGTTACATCATGATTACCTCATCTTCATGTTTGTTGACTATAGGTTGTGTTGGTGTTACATCATGATTACCTCATCTTCATGTTTGTTGACTATATGTTGTGTTGGTGTTACATCATGATTACCTCATCTTCATGTTTACAAACTTGTTCATCTGCATGGTATTTTTGTAATTTCATTTGAAAGGGCATTATATAAATCAGTATGTGTAATGTTCTTCCTTTGTTGTGTGTATAAGGGTTTGTCTTCAATTGTAATTATTATTGATATCAATTTAATTTTTTTTATTAAAGACTATTTTAAAAATTCATAGAAAAGTAGTTTATTCACAGTCCTTCCCCACTAGGTATTTCTGTTCCGAGGCGGACTGTAGGTTGTGTTATGGGTGTTTCGTCATGATTTCCTTATCTTCATGTACGTTGATTTCCAACAAAATTAAAAATCTTCGTGTTTGTTGACTGTTGCGTAGATGTTACTTCATAATATTAATGATTTTCTCGTCTTCATGTTTAGTTAGCCATATTTTGATGTTGGTTTTAGACTTTTTTTATCTGCATGGTGTTTTTAATTTCATTTGAAAGGGCATTATTGCAGGATGGAAGTTGTGTTTTTTCTGGCCAAAAGATGTATTTAATTAATATAACAGTACAAGAGTGAATTTACTAGGGCACTATGAGCGACCTATTCAGCTGTTTAAAAGTTTCTGAGCTTCGTCATTCAGATATCTCCGTAATGGACAAGCGCCATCTTTTATGCTATTTTCTCAAATTAACATATTTATGTTCTAGGATACTGAAAAACTAGCATCAAGCCCAACCGATCCATCAGACGTTCAAGAGACTATTAGTCTTTCGTCTCCGTCAAAAGCCTCGGCCAAGCAGGACGAATCCAACCTCGGAAAAGCGATCACCTCCACACCCAGCATCATATCCTTCTCCAAACACTCGGACTCCATTCAAATGTTTGGCTTTGGTTTGAGAAAACGAAGATGCTCCGTTGAAAACAAGACATCCTCTGATAGTTCTAACTCCAGTACTCCCACCGCCTCCAGTCCTGGCACTCCTTCCAAAAGACAAGACAAAGTCAGAGAAAACAGTGTGACTAGATTCAATAATGAAGAAACCAAAGACAATTGTAAAAAAGGGCCTAACCTAGAATCTCACAACAGCAGTACCAACTTGTACGAAATGCAAAAAGAGCAAGAACGGAATAATGTAGAGCACGCCAAGTTCATTTTGGGATCGCAAGAAGATTTAACTCAAGATCAAAGCAATCCTAAAATCAAAATAGATAGTCAAACCAAAACTAAATCGGATTCAAGCGACTTTTCGGACATGCTGCAAACTTTTACAACACATTTAATACCGCTATCAGAATTGTTGGAGTATAATGAAAAGATGTCTTTTAAACTCAATAGAAATCATAGATATTTAAACCTCAATGTTTGGGGAAAGAACGGTAACAGTCCTGAAGAGATTTTGTTGGCTTATTTGAATATTCCTCTTCTGGCCGTATTGAAGGAGTGCAAGAAATCAAAGATTGGACAGAATATTAGGAAGTTCACTCTTCTCCCGCCAGAAGTTAATCTGGCAGTCAGGTAAATAAAGTTTGTTTTATTCTTTATTCAAAATCACCTTAGTTAATCACCTAAGTTATTAGTTAACCACTCAGAACATTAGAACGTCAAAAGACGTAAATATGATAATAGCGGTCAAGACATTAGAAAGTCTTTTCACATAAACGCACGAGATTTTACAAAAATCGATTTATTTCCATCACTAGTATACGGATTGCCATGATTTAAAAAACAGAGTATCGATAATGAATAACGCTACGCGTCTGTATTCAAGAATATCTATGGAACGTAGAGGTGCATTATCTAAGCTGATTGGATCTGTCATCTTGTTCGTTCATAATTTATTGCGTTTCTAAATAATTTATTAAAAATATTTTAGTTTGGACGGTTAATATTTTGAGGTGACTAATAGTTTTTAATTATATTACTTCAATATATAAAGTGTTATTTCTTTATGATACTCAGAAAAAAGTACATTTTTCATGGCTTTGAAATAATGGTCAGCGATTTTTACATATTTTTGACGTTTTCAGAAAATGTATATTTAGAAACGCAAATATTTACGTATAACAACACAATACGATAGTGAATTTCATAATCTTTCCAAAACATTTTTTAGAATGAGGCTACGTTTCCCAAAACATGAGTTATGAAGCTTTTAGCAAAACTCGTAAATAACACAAAAATTTTCACGTTTTGACAGTTTTCAAAGGAACACACAGTAAATAAAAGTCTTTGTCTGAGAGGTTAAGGCTCCGCTATTATTATTATAAATTTTTTGTTTACATCAACTGCACATCTTTGGGGATGCTGTGTGAAGGCTCTATTTGAGGAGAGGAAGGAGTGAACATGGGTCTTTTAGGAGGAAACACAGAGGCTGGCAAAACATTCCACAGCCGAGCTGTTGAACTCAAAAACGAGTCCTAGAAGTGACCCTTTCTCAAGTGACAATTGCCAAGCGTGTACATATGTTGGGTGCACGTTTGGCGTGTTTCCCGACTATGCACCGGGGCCGAAGGGGACAATGACGCTAGCTCTTCGGAGCATATTCCATTGTAATACCGGTAGACAAGAACAGCGCCTACCTGACACCTGTGCTAAGGATTGCAATACGTTTTGTTAAGATAGGGGAATCAATCAAACAGACCCCTAGTTTCTGATCAGTCTTTTCTCAATTATTTCGGGGCTCCAGACCAGAGGTGGTTGTCAAATTCAACAGTAGGGCGCACTTGTGATTTGTACATAAGTCTGTGCATAAGTGACTCTTAATAAAACACTACTTATTTAAAATTGATAAAAAATCTCTTGACATCTGAGTTAATTAGCATTTAAAGAAACACTCTAAAGATGAGTTATTTATAATTTTCTGAGCATATTTTAGGTTTTTTATCAGGAGAATTTCATGTAGATGATTACTTTTGGTACTTGATATCTGAGTTGATATTGTCTTCAAAAACAACATATACTTTTTTAAGAGCGTGTACACTTCACCACGATCTTGAACTACACATCTGCCTTGATGATGAACACTGTAACGTTGTCTGAAACCTTGGCTAAAGAATGAGGTAGCGGAACACAATATAATACCCCAAAAATAAATGATAATAAAATTAACGCCCAGCAGATATTCAGGTGTGACAAAGTCATCAGATGATCATTCAGCGCCATTTTGTTTCAGGATTCCCGTTAATTCCTGATTCTAAATCTGTTTCAGCTTTTTAACGAATTGTGATCAGCCGAAGATGACAACTAACATGTTGTTAAGCTTGTCAGCTTATTACAATTTGATAGTAAGCTGATACGCATCTAGAATCGGTGTTTAAAGGGGACCTTTCAAATGTCTTAAAAAAAAACGATACTCGATTTCAACTGAAATATCTAATGGAGACAACTATTTAAGTCGGGGGTTTAAGTATACAAGCATAAAATAGGTTTTTAGGTTGTTAGTTTGGGGTTATTTTAATAATTTACGCATATTAAACTGTTATACATATCTCTAGTTAGAAGCATAATTGAATACAACTCAGTAGTTTGGTCTCCCTCTTACAAAATTCACATTAAAATTAACACTGAGCGAATACAAAAAAAAATTCTATGTTTTATAAATTTTAAATTAAATATCCCACTAGAAGACTTACAATATCATTTCTTATTAACTCTTTGCATGCGGCCGTATCAACTGTTGTTACGGCAAAAAGTCCATACTCACACGCGGCTGTATCAACTGTTGATACGGAAACTTTGACGGCCGATATTCCAGCGCTCTTTCGTCATAAATGTATTTCTTGCTCACTTGGACATTCGTAGAACGATGCTGACATCTACAAGAAATTCTCAAAAATAAAATTGTATTTTATTAAAAAAGATCGATAATCAAGTGCGCCTCTTCACGCCTTTAATCCTTTAGTTTACATTTTTGTCAACGGATGGCGTTAGTACTAGTATGCCATTCACAACTTTTCATAACTAAAAATGATAAGTGATCATGGTGTCCCACTTGTGTCTATCAACGCAGCGGCCTAAGTACACACACGCCGAGTGAATGGCGGGACCACATTCAAAAGATACGGTACGTCTTTGTATGAAATTTAATGTTTTTGATTTTATAAACATCTAAGAGTGTTGACACACGAGGATTTGTTTTCATATTGTGGAGAATAATCTGTTCTGTCTATATAGTCCAATAAATCATGCCAGAATGCTATAATTTGATATTTAATTGCGTGCATAGGTATTTGAAAATATGTACCGCGTACGGGTATAGATAAAACGGAGCAAATGAACGCGTTCAAAAGGTTAAATACTCTAAAAATACACACATTGGAAGACAGGCGTAAAATAAACGACTTAACTTTTTTATTCAAAATTCTAAACTCTAAATTCGACTGTTGCGAACTTCTGCAACTCATAAATTTACGAATACCTACAATAACAATACGACAAAATGCACTATTCCACTGCAACACACATAAGGGCAATTACATTCCGAACTCCCCAATACAACGGTTTCACACTATGGGAAACCAATACGGTGATGTCGATATATTTAATATTAACTATGCGAATTTTGTGGATCACGTAAAAGACTTATTTCAACACTATTCCTAAATGGAAGTTGTATTTTTGTAAACCAGTTATATCACTGTATTTTTTAATTTATTTTCTTGTTCTTTTTAATTTTGCTTGCATATATTATTTTTTAATGCAATATTATTATTTTTATTATTTCTTTTTCATTTTTCAAATTTGTCTGTCATCAAAATTGTACCACCTACATGTAAAAGCCCTCTGGGCGTTAAATAAAATATTTCCTAATCTTCACTTAACTTTGAGAAAAAATGGAACTTTATTGCATCTTTTACCATCTCTCCCGACATATGAAGGCCTCAGCACGGGCAAGCCACCCAGTGAGGCCAACATTACTGGAAAACTTTGAAATGTAAAAAATATTGTAGGTACCAAATAAAAAAAAAAAAATACATAGTTGTTTCC
Source organism: Hesperophylax consimilis (assembly GCF_061612785.1). Lineage (NCBI taxonomy): Eukaryota > Metazoa > Arthropoda > Insecta > Trichoptera > Limnephilidae > Hesperophylax > Hesperophylax consimilis. Next base: position 19,235,520 of record NC_142854.1, on the reverse strand, counting down.
TGTAGTAATTAAGTTGGAACCACAGACATATGAATATATAGACTAGAAATTAAAGGTGAGGGGTAAAATCAACTGTTGAAGAACGAAGGGGGTAAAGCTGACTGTGATTCGTCAATAAATCAATCTGACAGCATATAGGCATCTCGCATTATAATATCACCATTTAGTTCTTAAAAGTAAAATCTGCTTTTGAATGAATAGACATTTTTACATGGGAGCGCAAAAACTCAAAGAAGTCCAAATTCGGCAAAAAAAAATTTCTTCTATTTTCAGAGTCGAATATTTTGTTTACGTATTTAGTTAAGACACTTTTATAAGTGTTCATAATTTACTTCCCAGTAACAACGATGCGCACACTTGAGAATCGCTACATTCGACCAGATGTATCTCGATGTGATAGTATATGTTTCTACAACTGATTCATATTATACGATGTGAATAAGCTTAAAATGATGCTTACATATGGAATGTAATACGACAATTGGGTTTATTCTCTTTTTCACATCTATTTTTACAAGTTTTCATGGCACAAGCCACTATTTTGCCGTGTTATTTCATAAAATGCCTCGACCATAGCTCGATGCTAGTTCGAACAAGAATGATGACGTCACATTCTCAAGATTCACGGGAAGCCGTACGCGAGCCCAGCCGGCTCCAATGGAACCGGTATGGGGAGTGGGGAATAATACGCTTTTAATCACTTAGGGCAGGTCTACTAATATTCATATGTCTATGGTTGGAACCAAGTGATATTTATAATTTTTTTTTCCGTATTAAGAGTGAAGAGGAATTCGACCAGTTTATCCTTAATCTTACTGTTATTTATTTTTGGGATATTTGGCCGTATTGTATTTGGGATATTTGTATAAACGTAGAGAGACCCAATCATAGCATTAACGATATTATCGCGAGTTAAAGCGATAAATGGTGTTTTTAGCGATAATAAAAAAGATTTTTTAGTCGCTATAATCTTGTATTGACAGATCGTAGAACGAACATGACACACTCTACTGTAGAAACATGTGCCATGTTGAGTTTCAATCAATAATACTATAAACATGTTTCATGTGATTTTGCTAATTTAATTGTTTTTCCCCTCTTGCCGATTCCCATTCCTTGACTTTATCCTCTTTAGCTAAAGTCAAAAAGCTATTTTTTCAATAATTAATGCTACATTTCTTAAAAATTAATGCTATGAATGGGTGTTTCTAGGTATATATAAGAGATGCTTAGATGGTTTGGGCGTGTGTAGTGGGTGAACAACGAAATATTTTAATTTAATTATTGAAGACAATATTAGCGATTTCTAAACGAAAATCTGAAACAGAAAATTCAGAAAAGGATACGGTCACATCTAGGATTCGAACCCAGGACCCTTGTCTTGCCGGGGCACCGCTCTACCACTGAGCTAATGGGACCCTATCCCCCTCGGTCACATTTAACTGTATCATACTTCGAATAAGAACTACCAACATTGTCTTCATTTTTTCACCTTACATTTTTTATTGGGTCCTAGATGTGACCGTATCCTTTTCTGTTTCAGATTTTTGTTTAGAAATCGCTAATATTGTCTTCAATAATTAAATATTACAATTTGAGGTTTTACTCAATAAAGTTATTAAAAAAAAAAAAAAATTTTATATTCTATGTTTATTATTTTTCAGCAAAACACATCCGCTGGCAAGCCACTCTGGTTTTGAGCCGTGTCTCTGCTACGGAGATATTCTCTTATCCTTCTCGTGGCTCGGCACAGACCTGAAGGGGTCCAAAGACTCGGGTCAGGACTCCAAGTCCGTCCAAGACATGGAGAGGGACCAGTCATCCGGGGACTTCGAGATGGTCGAGCAGGCCTCCATTGCCATCGACGAAGACTTGAAAAGTTTCGGTGAAGTCAAGTTTAAGACGCATGATTTTCTCAGGACGCACTTTCATAGGAGTACGCAGTGTGACTTTTGTGGTAAAAAGGTAAGTCTGCAGATGGAAATTTCTAATTTTTTTTTTTGTAATTATTTTTAATAATATGTTTACATGGTACATAATTCATTTTACATCTTGGGTCTTTTTACTACTCTTCCATTGAAAGCATTTGCTTGTGTATTAATTATCGTGTATTAATTATTCTTGAGTAATTACCCCATTACTAAGGATTGCAAATATTTACAAACGCCGACGGCAATTTCAAATAACGCTGCTATCATTGGCGATTGTTAGTTATTTATTTTTATTTTTGTTTATTGGGGAAACAGTTGTATATATGTTATTAAAAAAAAAATGCCCTTTACATGGTTGCATGAACCAGTGACCTTTCCGCAAAAGATTCATATTATACACTTTAGTTTAATTTGCGAGGCGGGTATGGGTGCCGCCGTCTCGAGAACCATTTATTGGTTACCCCGAGTGGTTCGCTTCGTTTGGTGACTTAGCAGGGGTGCCCGGGTTCATAGAGTGAGGTTTGTTCAGGTCGGTTCCATGATATTTCATCAAAATAAAAATTCAACACACCTTTAAAACGAGATAAACTAGGTTTAATAGTCACCTATGTAACCTATTTAACCTAGTTTTTGTTTCATCACTTTTCATGATTTAATATCACTTTTTGTAGGTGTGTGGAATTGTCACTTTGATGACATACCCGGTCACCAAATAATACCTAGGTATAACATAAATTAATTTTAACATAATTATCTTTTTGCCATGCGGAAAACATCAGAAGAATCGAAAGACACATTGTTTTTTAAGGTTGAGTCCTGCCACAGTGGTAAAGAGTCGAAAGTGAAGGTCTCCATGTTTTTTTGCGTCAACAGTGATGGAACTGACATGCGTGAGCCCCTCGCCATCGGCAAATTGCTAATGCTTAGGTGTTTTATAATACGACAATTTTAACCTTAAAATATTACGCAAACAAAAAGGCTTCAATGACTATGAACATTATAAACTTGTTTTTAAGGAATGTTGAGGCAACAATGAAATTAAATCCTTAGGTCATAACTTATGTTGTATATGACTCAGAACGCACTGCGATTAAACGCAGCGATTTTGGAATAGAATTATGTTTGTACACTGTTTGGCGTTTCCAGCTATTTCAAAACCGCTGCGTTTAATTGCAGTTCGTGCACCCGCTAATTGAAAACGTTGGTTGCGAAATATGTCCTAAACAGTGTTAAAAAGAGAAAACACTACGCTTTATATTCAAATCTAGAAGTTAACCAAAGACGAATTAATATGTGCACCTTTATGAAACCAAAGGTTCCAAAATTTTTTTGTGAATTTTTAATTTATTATTTTTATATGAAACGAACAAAAGTAACGATAACGTTTGTAATACAGTTGTCTAATAAAATGCGTGTGTTTTTGTATATTTTATCATTGTCAGTAATTTTAGTTACAAAAAACGTAAGGTGAGCAATTTAAATTTTTTTTTTTAATAAAAAAATTATATTTCAAAAATTTATGTTTATTTCCAAAAATAACATTTGAAAGTGTATTTCATCACCTTTAAAAAACAGTTTTTAGTTTTCAAATACATTCAGAAATATTCCATTTATTTGAATTTCGTTGCAAAGCTGAAATACCCCGTCCTTCTGATAGAATATGCCAGAGGCCTGAGGGAGAAACTTACAAATAAATATTTTATTATTTGTGGACAACTGTGCAGCTCACCAAAGTGATGTACTTTTTTTTTCTATTTTCTCGTTTTTTTCAATTCTCGGTCGCTTCAAAAACGATAGATAGTGATTCGATTTTATTGAGGTGGTCATTGGTGGTTTGTTTGCAGATTTGGCTGAAGGACGCAGTGCAGTGTCGGGATTGCGCGCTCTGCTGCCACAAGAAGTGCGTGGCCAAGTGTCTCAGCTCGGGTCGATGTCAGCCGCCGCTCACCAGCCTCCAAGGTAGGTACTATAATATCCTACTTTTATCTTAAACACATTGTGTGATTCGTATCGCATCGCTAAATTAAGCACGACTGTTTAACGCACGAGTCGTAGAAGTGTGTAATCGACCAGCTAGGTCTTTTACACAGACTGTATGATAGGGGGCCGGTCAGTCCGTAGTTAGCCGCTAGGTCCGGGTAGAAATCTGCTTTACCCTTGCTCGTGTCGGTAAAGGAATCTACTTTTATCTTTGCTCCGGTCGGTACAGGAATCTGCTTTTATCCTTGCTCAGTTCGGGGCCGGAATCTGCTTTATCCTCGGTGCGGGAGGAGGCAGGCAGGGGGCAGAAATCCAGGGGGGAGCCAAGTCAAAGAAGTATCCAAGTTGAGATCCGGAGAGAAGCAGTCAGGAAGAGCAGAGTAGAGTAGCTGGTGGCGGTCCAAGGCAGAGAGAGCGAGCTGAAGGCTGGCACGCCGTATTTATTGCGCAATCCCCCTCTCCCGACTTTGGGGAGGGCGGGGTCGACGCGCTGCCTTCATTCGCGGGTTGTTGATGGTCCGCGGGCTGTGACGTCCGCTAAGATTTAATTAGCGGAGTTCACAACCTTTAGAACTACTCTACTATTTATGCTCTTTTAATCGATCCTAACCACTTCTCCCTAGCATTTTTATTTATCAATCAGTTGTACATTCATTCATTCAGTGTGGGGGTCCCCAGGCCCAACATATTCAGGGGAAATCGTAATTAATTTTCTTATATTTTATTTTACACAAATTCTTTTATCTAGTTATGCTAAGGAGAGTCCGGCCGTTTTATCAATGTCTTTTATTTCGTAATATCTACGGCCGAACTCTCTCAAACTTAGTCTAAACATTTTAATACATATTAAATTCAAAATATTGTGCCGTACGGCGTTGCTTAGGGGCGGGTTGATTAGTCCCGGGCGGTCGCCTGGGCCGGCCGGGCGCCCGCGGTGAGGGGAAGCGATGCGGGGGCGAGCGGAACTCGAGGTATCGAAGCCCCACGTAAGTTCTAAAACCACGCTCACGCTCGGTGCTTCTACCATTACGAAATGACGGCCGCCGGGAGCGGTACACACCGTCCGGTACGCATCCTCCAATGAATTACAGGCTTAACAATGGCAGCATTCGGTACTTGCAGCACTGATAGTCCTCTCAATCTTATCATATTGAATTGGACAGATGACTGATGATACTATGGATAAGTTGGTGATACTTGCAGCACTGATAGTCCTTTCAATTTTATCACATTGAATTATATAGATGTCTGACAATAGATATCCATATCTCTGTAATTCTTGCAACACTGATAATCCTTAGTGATTCTTATTATAGAATTGAATTAGACAAATGACTGGTGATACAATGGATGACTCTGTGATTCTTGCAGCACTGATAATCCTCTGTGAATCTTATCATAAAATTGAATTAGGCAGATGACTGATGATACAATGAATGACTAAGTGATTCTTGCAGCACTGATAATCTTCTGTAAATCTTATCATAGAATTGAATTAGGCAGATGACTGATGATACAATGGATGACTCGGTAATTCTTGCAGCACTGATAATCCTCTGTGAATCTTATCATAGAATTAAATTAGACAAATGACTGATGAAAAAATGGATGACTCGATAATTCTTGCAGCACTGATAATCCTCTGTGAATCTTTTCATAGAATTGAATTAGGCAGATGACTGATGATACAATGGATGACTCGGTAATTCTTGCAGCACTGATAATCCTCTGTGAATCTTATTATGGAATTGAATTGGACAGATGACTGATGACTCGGAGATTCTTGCAGCACTGATAATCCTCTGTGAATCTTATCATAGAATTGAATTAGGCAGATGACCGATGATACAATGAATGACTAAGTGATTCTTGTAGCACTGATAATCTTCTGTGAATCTTTTCATAGAATTGAATTAGGCAGATGACTGATGATACAATGGATGACTCGGTAATTCTTGCAGCACTGATAATCCTCTGTGAATCTTATTATGGAATTGAATTGGACAGATGACTGATGACTCGGAGATTCTTGCAGCACTGATAATCCTCTGCGAATCTTATCATAGAATTGAATTAGGCAGATGACCGATGATACAATGAATGACTAAGTGATTCTTGTAGCACTGATAATCTTCTGTGAATCTTTTCATAGAATTGAATTAGGCAGATGACTGATGATACAATGGATGACTCGGTAATTCTTGCAGCACTGATAATCCTCTGTGAATCTTATTATAGAATTGAATTGGACAGATGACTGCCTGTCTCCGTCCAGTGAACTACCGGCTCCCATCAATATTCTGGGGGCCCCCGAGTTCCTGATGACGGAGACCCTGGACGGGGCAGAGGACCAGCCTCCTCCGCTGCTGCTTACGCCCACAGCATCCCAGGAGTTGCTGCGAGATACCAAGGGGAAGCCGGAAGAAGGTTGGTCCATTACTTATACATATTAGAGAAATGCTTGTAAGATTCTGTTCTAATTACATTTTTAATTGGCAGACAGACCAACCAAGTATGTTTTTAGTAAATAAATTAATTTGAAAGCTTATTTCATCACCTTTCAAAAACAGTTTTTAGTTTTCGAATACGTTAAAAAATATTCTATTTATTTGGATTTTATTGCAAAGCGGAAATACTCCTCCCTTCTGACACAAGAGCTATACTCTCATAATGGTGAAATAGGCCAAGCCCACATATATTAATGGAAATGTGTGGCGAGCGATATGGTGAAATAGACCAAGCCCACATATATTAATGGGAATGTATTGCGAGCGATATGGTGAAATAGGCCAAGCCTATATATTATATTAATGGGAATGTGTGGCGAGCGATATGGTGAAATAGGCCAAGCCTACATATATTAATGGAAATGTGTGGCGAGCGATATGGTGAAATAGGCCAAGCCGTCATATGAGAATGTTTGGCGAGCCATATGTTGAAATATACACATATATTATGAGGGTATAGCTCTCATGTGAGACTAGCTCAATGCAATGTGACACGCAACATTCATCAAAGTTATAATACACATACGTAAGTATATATCAATAAGTTGTAGCTTGCACTTCCCGGACCTGGCTATACACCGTGTTTTGTATTGTGTACTTGTAGAACTGACCAAGGCCGGCCCTATTTTTTTTTATATTTTTTTTTATATTAACTCCACACAGGAGGCCCTGAAGAAAATAATTTCCCTCAGGGCCTATGTCATCTTTGGGAATGCTATGTGGAGGGTCTTTTTGTGGAGAGGAAGGAGTGAACATGGGTCTTGAAGAGTCCCATGTTGTAGGAGGGAGGAAACACAGAGGCCGGCAGTTCGTTCCACAGCCGAGCTGTTGAACTTATGAACGAATCGTAGAAGCGACCCGTTCTCGTGTGACAAATATCAACCGTGTACAAATGTTGGGAGCGCGTTTGGCGTGTATCCCGACTACGCACCGGTGCCGAAGGGATCAATGACGCTAGTTCCTCAGAGCATCTTCCATTGTAATACCGATAGAACAAGGACAGCATACCTACCTGACGCCTGTGCTCTAAAGATTACAGTCCGTTTGTTAAGATTGGGGAATCTATCAAACGGACCGCCCGTTTCTGCACAGAGTCAAGGGTTTTTTCAGGTATTTAGGGGCTCCGGACCAGAGATGGCTGCCAAATTCGACAGTAGGGCGCACTTGCGATTTGTACAGAGTCAGCAGTTGTGTACTATTAAAGTATCTGCGGGCCCTGTACAGTACGCCCAGCTTCTGAGAGGCCAACTTTACTTTGGCTTCAATGGAGCCCCCGTACCTGAGCTGGTCACTTATAGTTACACCAAGCATATCAATGAAAGGCCTGTTCGGAAGATTGATTCCGTTGAAGGAGACTAGATTATCATTTAGATCTCTTTTAGACGTAATCAGACAGGATTGGGTCTTTGAAACATTAAATTCGACGAGATTATTATTATTTTTTTTTTATGTATGTATTTATCTATGCTGCAACATCAGCCCTCTGTTTTATTTATGATACGTTGGCAATTTTATACCAATTACTAGTGGACCCCACAATACTTCGCTATTGCTAATGTCTTTCTCAAGCGTGTACGACTTTTTCCACCATTCACTACTGTATACCACAATGTTACTGTTAATAAACTACATTACAGGGAATTTAATTCTACTTCATATCTAATTCCGGTGCAGAGATATTGCATTAAGTATTCCTCGGGCGTCCCTGACTTATTCTACCATTCAAACCACTCTCTAAAAACTCCTGGCACCAATAAGAACAAACTTTGAAATTTTCAGCAATATCGGTCAACTACTTTTCAAGTTTTGCGAGCGCAAACATACACAGGCTGAATTTTTATATATTACTAGCTGCCGTGTACCCGGCGTTGCTGCGGGTTATCCTAAGGGGATAGACAAATACCACCACGGACCTTTCTGTAGGCCTTTTTAAGATATACAATTTCGTTGTACATTATTTTGATGTATCTCATAAGGTTAAGCCAGTGTTAACAATGTAAGCGCCGAAAAATATTTTTTTTACTTCTTGATTATAAAACATTGACTTTTCTCTACTTTCTATGCATGTATTATATATATATAAACCTTCCGGAAGAAATTCTATAAATGATAGTGAAAACCCACAGACATAGGAATTAATAGACGAGAAGATAATGGCGAGGGGTAAAATCAACTGTTGAAGAACAAAGGGGGTGAAGCTGACTGTGATTCGTCAATAAATCAATCTGACAGTAAATAGGCATCTCGCATTATAATATCACCATTTACTTCTTAAAAGTAAAATCTGCTTTGGAATGAATAGACATTTTTACATGGGAGCGCAAATTACTCGCCACGTTATGAACAAATTTGCGAAGTCCAAATTCGGCAAAAAAATTCGGTTCATTTTCAGAGTCGAATATTTCGTTTAAGTATTTAGTTAAGACACTTTTATAAATGTTCATAATTTACTTCCCAGCAACCAACCAGCTTTGTGTTTCGCGTCCAGACGTTTCTCGATGTGATAGTAACAACTGATTCATATTATACGATGTGAATATGCTTAAAATAAAGTAAAATAATGCTTATATATGGAATGTAATACGACAATTGGGTTTATTCTCTTTTTCACATCTATTTTTACAAGTTTTCATAGTACAAGTCAACATTTTGCCGTGTTATTTCGTAAAATGAACCGATGATGCCTCGACCATAGTTCGCACAAGAATGATGACGTCACGTTTTCAAATTTCACTTGAGGCCATACGCGAGCACAGCCGGCTCCAATGGAACCGGTATGGGGAGTGGGGATAATACGCTTTTAATCACTTAGGGCAGGTCTACTAATATTCATATGTCTATGTGAAAACCGTATCAAAATCCGTTGCTTAGTTTAAGAAGAACTAAGCGCACAAACAGACAGACACGGATAACGATTTTGTTTTATACTATTTAGAGATTATTCAGGCCAATTTATTCGCTTTTCGGAATAACTTAGATGGTCTTACAGAAATGTTTGTATCTTCCTAACTATTGTGGTGAGAAGTATGATCTAAACGGTGTTAGAAAGAGAAAACACTACGCTTTATATTCAAATCTAGAAGTTGATCACGTTTCTTTTATGAAATCAAAGTTACCCAAAGGTATACTTCGTTAATAAATAAATTTATTAAAATTTAAATATATTGCATGATGTAAGAATGTCGACTGTCGTCGAGCTACATCTAGACTCTGCGGTCTATCAAAGGGACTATGTATTTGTTGTGTAGGTAGTTGTTAAAAGTGTAGGTGTTTCTTACTAATAATGGTTGATGGCAGGGATGCTGGGGCGTGCGGCGCTCGCGGGGCTGCTGGGGGGACTGCGCCGCGTGGGCAGCGCGCACTCGCTGGCGCCCCACGCCGCCCCCGCAAACTCCGCCGCCTCCCCCGCGCCCATCACCTCGCTCAGGAGTTTACCCCCCTCTCCCCAGCACACCCCTAGGTAAATGTTACACAACCGTTCTGTTCACTTTATGCCATATATGTTATATTTTCGCTGTTGCTATTTATTAATGTCTTATGATCGTTTTGCACATATTAATGATACATATTAGGGATGTACATTATCGATTTTCGCCACTCCCTTTTCACAGTATAACAATCAATATTGCATGCGACCAGTTTTTAATTCAACTTCATACTTTTTAGTTTCAACTGCTCCCAACCGTTTGGAGCCAGTGAGACTATGGCATCCCCAATTGGGGTATGTTGTGAGGTTGAAGGTAGCGGGGAGGGGAAGGAGATGCAGAAAAAGAAGATCGGGAAGTACCAGACTATTCAGATCTGGTCACCAAATACGGCAAAATCCATTTCAAGCAACGTTTCAATTCTGAATGGTGGTCTTACACCAGGGCGATACTAAGAGTATTTTCCACTCTGGAACGTGCCAAAAATATACTTTATATTATTTTAAATGAGTGAATTAATCAAATAGAATTTTAACTCGCGACCTCCTGTTTGCTAGTCGGGAGCGATACCGCTCGACCGCATAGGCTATCTAAAATCCGTCTAAATTCGATTTTTGTCACCTGCTGCACGCGTCCTGATGCAGCACGGCAAAAGTTGAAAGCTAGTCTACTTTGGCGCTTGTGGTATCTATTACCTACGCCCTGTCGAATCATAATAACGAGTCCAATTCCAGTAAAATATTTGCAGTATTTTCTTATATTAGCTGGAAACTCTATCAAATCTAGTGTAGCATGTTGTATTGTTTCAATACAGTGGCGAAAAATAATTGAATATTGGTGGTAGTAGACTTATTTATACACCCTCACACGCTGAAATCATAATATTTTGTATTCCCAGCCGGCGTCAGTCCCCCGATTCGGAGTGCGCCTGGAGCGCGCTAGGGCTGTGCCTGGCGGGGGGCGCCAGCTCAGCGGAGCAGCTGCTTGCGCCCCTGCTGCGCGCCCGGCAGCCCCCCGAGCTGCTGCTGGCAGGGGCCCGCGACACAGGGCCCCGTCTGCTGGGGCACCTGCCGCACCAGGAGCGCGCTGAGAAACTGGCCGTCCTCGTGAGTCAAGCTTATATATGTAGCAAATATCCAGTACGGATATGTGCTATTTTATTTATTTGGGTTTTAAATTATGAAATATAGGTTATCAAATAATCTAACTATTCATGATTTTAGAGACAACTTTGGAATTTTTTTGTGAGTTAATAAGTGAAAGAGAAAGATTCGGTCGCATCTGGGATCTGAACCCAGTACTCAACCTTGCCGGGGCTTTTGCTCTTTTTAACGAAGTTTATTTATTTATTCATTTTCAGGAAATCGACAGTTTACATTTTATCAGTTTGTACATAAGTATTATATAGTAAAATAAAACCAATTTTGGATTTTCTCCTTGTGACTTTAACTGAGACAGCATAATATGGAATAAGTTATTGAAATTTGTGAAAAAGGAATATCAATTAAAAAATTTATACAACCCAAAAATTTATATAAAACGAAAAATTTACTAAACAATACATTTATAGCCATGGAGAGAGGTTGTAGATATAAATCAAATCATAATAGAGATATAAACAATAGAGACATAAACATTATTCACAAACCATCAGAGAAATATTCTTTTATGGACCTCTTGTATTTGGTAAATTCGCAATTGAAAATATCAACCTTGGATAATACGCTATTGTAATTATTGCATAGTCTGTTCAGGCAAGAATTCTGCTTAGAGTTCGTTTTGTTTATCCAAGACAGTATCTAGACTGCAATTAAATTCGGAAATCTAGTGATCACGCATTACAGCCAAAAATATATGCGTTAAAAAATTAAGATAATGTAGTTCTTAGTCAAAGTATGATACAGTTAAATATGACCGGAGTTGATATGGTGGAATGAGCTCAGTGGTAGAGCAAAGCCCCGGCAAAGTCCTGGGTTCAATTCCTAGAGTCGCTAATATTGGCTTCTAATATGTTATTCCACTATAAAAATATTGAATATTTTGTTGAACACCCGTTTTATAAGTTTACCCATTTATCTTGTACATTTGTTTTCCAGACTACCGAAGTACGCATGGCCCTGGACGAAGAAAGTGCGAAGCTCTCAGAGATACAGACCTCCCTCTCCAACAAGGGGCTCTCCAAGTCGGACAGAGCGAGACAACTGCAAGCTCTCAACGAGTGCGATGAAAGAAGCCAGGCCTTAACCGCACTTTTGCTTCATTGTTGTTCGGCCATGCAAAGTGTCAATAGAGATTCTGTCTCGGAATAGTGCAATTTACCAACTATCCATTCTATGGTGCAACTATTTATTCTTTCAAAGAAGATACTCAAAACTAGTGCAATTTTTTTCTTTTGATCCATCGACGGCTATTCCCGTATTCGGAATATGTATCACACTCCACTATGATGTCTATGAAGTTCCACTAAGGGCCAGTATATCGGTTGTTCTTTATCCTCTCTTGATTGTTATGATGAGGGATCTGCTCACGCTCAGGATCTGCGCACGCGCAATTGGAGCAGTCCGCTCCAGCCTCCGACTTGTCAAGACGCCAAGAATCCAAGGCGCTTATAATAACCTAACACAGCGCCCTTGAGGTTTTTACTAGCGCCGTTTGGCTCAGGGCCGGCTCGTTATTTGTTTTTTGAAGTATCCCACACCAATCAGCATGGTGCTATATGCGAGGATACTAATTTTAAACTACCAGATAAAAACCTGCTGAAAACTACAACAGTTCTTTTTGAAAATAACAGAGGGCACCACTTCCGTCTATAACAATCCTAAACTGTACAGTCATTAAGATAATAATACTGTCAGATAATATCATGAAATTATGACGAACTAGCCGTTGAAAACAAACTGTTCTCGAATCGGAACTTTTGAAATCCCTTTTATACGTAACCAGACTGTCGTAGATGGAATATCATCCTTAATTAATTAATATCATTGTCATTCCTAATCACTCGATGAATCATCGAAGTCCATACTGATCAAAATATGGAATTTACGTAAATTTCGGTTAAATGAAAGTATGCAATTATTTACGTAAATGTCAAATTTGATATGTCACTACTAGCGCCGCAGCGTCTAAAAAAGGAACTAGTTAGGATTAAGTGATTTGAGCGAGGATTCACGTACTTAGCGAGTATAAAATAAACTGATACACCGGTCCTAAAACTCATGTATTATGTTAAAACGTGCGGCTTCATGGTATAGATTGGCCATCGTTGTAAAGACATAAAGACAAACTGAAACACCGGTCCTAAAACTAATGTATTATGTTAAAACGTGCGGCTTCATGGTATAGATTGGCCATCGTTGTAAAGACATAAAGACAAACTGAAACACCGGTCCTAAAACACATGTATTATGTTAAAACGTGCGGCTTCATGGTATAGATTGGCCATCGTTGTAAGGACATAAAGACAAATTGATACACCGGTCCTAAAACTAATGTATTATGTTAAAACGTGCGGCTTCATGGTATAGATTGGCCATCGTTGTAAAGACATAAAGACAAACTGATAGACCGGTTCTAAAACTCATGTATTATGTTAAAACGTGCAGCTTCATGGTATAGATTGGCCATCGTTGAAAAGGTTTTTAATATAAATTTATTTTATTTTTTAGTGAGGTTATTTTTGTTCCTTTTAGTATTTTACAAATTGACGTACATAATCAATTTAATTATCAGATTTACATTTATAGTTAGTGAATTCTGTACATAAAAATAATAATTGCATAAAAATTTTGTTAAGGAGCGATCACATAGTCATTATTATAATTTTAATTAAAATATTTTTTTGTTTATTGAATATTATGTAAACTGACCGGTAAACAGCCTAAACAGAAAATGGTGTTCTGTCAAAAAATAGTTTTATTCAAATTTCAATACGTAATTAGATATTTTGTATAGCACCGTTTTGGTGAAAATCAACTGAAGAGCGCTGTATGTACATACTTGATATTATTTATATGAATTTGTATATTTTATAGTTTTTTTTTTTTAAATATTAGCAGTTTTAAACTAGACCCATATTCACATTATTTGATGGTTTTTAAATCAATAAGTTTTACATTTATTTCTATAGCTTTACCCCACCACGCATTGCTGTAGCTCAGTCTGTCTATGCAGATATAGAAACAGTAGCGCGCGTTGCTTTTACATCTAACAAATGGCGCTGTTTTTTTTAAAAAAAAGCATGTTTTTACCTGTTATAGGTGACATTTATGTAATATAGGTAAATGTAACGCTGTGTCAAAATTTCATAGCAAACGTTGAAGAACTTTCGGAGATTTAGGATTTTGAACAATCGAACATTTACTTTTTTATTTATATAGATAATTTATAGAATTTTATACTTTATTGAAAAGTCTTAATGGCAAATAAGGGACTGGCGTTAGAATTTCAATTGACAGTATTACGTTTATTTTAATATTGCATTTATTATCTATGGCATTATGTCATTCAATAATGATTATATTACACATGGTGTCCGGAAACTACTGGCACAAGTGGATAACTGGTGAATCTACAAAAAATTTGGAGTCAATGATGTGATATAATTTTTATTTTATTTGAGATCTTGTTTTCGGGTATTTTTAGGTTAAATTTTCCTGAAAAATTTGTCTAATAATAATTTTTTTACTGTTTTTTTTAAACTTGTCGAAGCCTAAACCCGGGTTCAAAGGCTTTTTTAACTTAGAATTTCGAAAAAATATGGAAAAAAGTTTTAAAATTAAAAATACTCACATTGAAAAAAAAAATACAGTTTTGTTTGGGTTCTGCGTGATGTAGATGCACCTGTTTCCCGCTTGTACCACCAGTTTCCGGATACCTTGTATATTATATTATGTACAGGAATAGCCTAGCACACAAATTAGCTTCGGGAAATTCAAATATTCTATTCTAAGATTGGGTTTTTACAAACTCTCGTTTCATTTGAAATTGCCACATTTGATTTCATTACATTTAACATTGACATTCTAACATTGGACATTCACAGTCACGTTTGGCATTGTCACGTTTGACATGGTCACTTTTGACATGGTCACTTTTGACATGGTCATATTTGACATTGTCACATTTGACAACGTTACACTATGTTGCTAAATTTGACGTTGTCACAATGCATAATGTCTAATCAAATTTGAATTCTATAAATTTAAAGATATATTGAAAACAGTTTATTGTCGTTGAAAATTGTATATTCGTATATAGGTCCTTTGAAAAATAACAATTTTGAGTCAAGAACTCCCTACAGACAAAGAAGTTATTATATTGTCCAACTTCCACTATTCTAAATGTTCTAGGCAATTCCTTATTTATTTGTATTTAAGCGTAGATAGTAAATTAAATATGTACTCCTTTGGGGTAGTGATATTAGTCTTGGGTCGATCGTGAAATGTCGGCTCATACTGTATGGTATATGGTCTCGTGACCCACTCTCGTAACCTACTCTCATGACTCGGGTGCCGGAGTGGCGAGACTAGCGCACATGGATGGTCAGAAACCGGGTCTAGCGACCCGCCTTCGTCACCCAGGTGCTGGTTGCCCGTGTGGCGAGGCGAACGCCCATAGAATGTCAGCACCCGGGTGCCGGCTGACGATATGGCATGGCGAGCGACCATAGAAGATGCATTAGTAATTATACCTACACCAAATTAAAGTGAAAGTGACGGGTAATCGGGTTTCAGGTTTCGGACTGTGTATGACCTGGTATAGCAGCGGGCGGCGCACACGTAAGACCCACGGACAGCGGGTTTTTGCGACCCGCTCAACGCTAGTGGGTTGTGAGTGACCGAGTCGTGTAAAACGATAGATTGACACAGCTTCAAGTGATGTTAAATTACCCATGAAATTAAATTATAAGCCTAAAACCGTACCTATAGATATTTTTAACATGTTTGCTATCTAAATGTACGGATTCACCTACAAATGACCATTTTGGCACTAATCATGTTTTGAGCTAAGTCCACAAACATTATGTTATATTAAATGGCGGCTATTGTTAAATAAATATGGCGCCATTGATTGGTATATCTTTCATAACAAGTAAATTGTCTTGTATTGATTTATTTTTGGGGTATTATGCCGTGTTTCCCTACCTCCTTCTTTAGCCAACGTTTCCGACAGCATTACAGTATCCATCATCAGAACAGATGTATGACTGTATAATACATATCAAGGATCCAATATTTGCAATGTATGATTATTTATTTTTTTAGATTCATCAATATATTCTTAAATTTTTTTATTATTTTGTATTTTAACATTATTATTTAGTGTTTTAAAAAATCTTTTGGTTCATGAAAGATATACGTTTTTTTAAAAAAAAATATGACTTAAGAAGTTTTGGCTTGATATTTAAAATATCTATTAATTATAATAACTATTTAATATGTGATAATAATAATTCATTTAATTTGTGACAAAGATTTTTTATTTTTTTTAAAATATTTATTTTTGTTTCAGAAAAATCATTTTAGTCCTTATGTCATAAGTTGATTTACAAATTTTGTTCAGTCAATGGTATCAACGTTTTTATAAGACAAAATGGCGTTAAATGTACATAGGACTAATGACTTACGACTTGTAACGAAAAAAAAAGCGTAAGACGTAAGTGCTGAAACTAAACTTATAATAAACGGTTTTTGTCAATTTATTTTGAAATTCCTCCGAAGAACTAATATCGGTAGTTAATTAATGTACTAACTCGATAGCTTGGTTGAGTTTCTTTCGACTTCCGAGAGAGTGGTAGTAGATCTTTCTTAGAATTTTGCATTTATTTAAAAAAAAAAATTGTTTTTATTCGTGCCTGTTGATATTGGTGTCGTTGTCATGCCGAAATATGATTATAATGATTTTTTTTCAATTTATAAAACCTACAAACACGGGATAAACAATGAAATACAGGGTTTTCCAATAAGAGGTGTTATTTTGATATTCAATAGTAAAAGATCAATGGTTTCGTTGCTTGTGTGGCACGTAGCGCCGTCTTGTTGAAAGTAAAAGTTGTCCAGATCAATACTATCCAATTCCGGCCATAAAAAATCATTAATCATCTCTCGATAGTGCAATCCATTCTCCGTAACTGTTGCTCCAGCCTCATTTTCGAAAAAGTAAGGTCCAATGACTCCGCCGGACGATAAACCGCACCAAACAGTGACACGTTGAGGATAGAGAGGCTTTTCAACAATAACTCTTGGGTTTTCCGAGCCCCAGATGCGACAATTTTGCTTGTTGACGAAGCCACCGAGGTGGAAATGGGCCTCATCACTCAAGATGATTTGCATTTGATTCACTCAAGTGAATTTTAATAATTTCAATGCGTTGTTGAAGCGTGTATCGTTCCATTTATATTAATGGCGTAGTTTCTACTTGTCAAATGTCAAAAAATGAGAGCTTCAAAAGTAACATCTACCGAAATAGCGGGTTATTCAAAATGACACCTCTTATTGGAAAACCCTGTATATGTGAATTTGTTGATTTTTAATCGCAGGAAGCAGTTTATACGTTTCAATTAATATATTGGGAGGTACGATCTTTTTAATGGACAATTTCAAAATCGAACATCTTCCATCTCTAGTCATTTTTTTGTAAATACGCCATCGTTCCAGTAGTTAAGTCATTAACGCCCAACTTAACACTCTTATCCCGCCTATGAAAGATATAATATGTCGTACAACTGGAATTAATCTACTCATTTTTGTAGCATGCTAACCACTGATTATTTAGAAATCTGTGATACGTAATGTTGTCAATGGTGTATAGAGAAATTATTTATCATTGGGAAGTTTACATAATTTATTTATTATATGTTTTGTTTTATGTGCGGAATGCATGCTACCGTAATCTACGTGACTGGTGCGAGTGTAGTTACGAACTATAGCTTGTGGGGTGAAAGATAAACTCTTGATAGCACGTGAACTACCCGATCATTTTGACCTGATCACGCACCACGGATGATCGATCGGGTCCTTTTTCAAAACTCATTTGATTATTTGATCTTTGTCAGCTATGTCAATCTGGGTGTGACGAGTGACCATCGATGTATAAATTTTGTAGACCGGGCGTCTCGATTCTCGTTCTCGAGGCAGAGAAATTTAATAAACTTCATGGTATATATACTTCTATGGTATACGTCAATACGGCAACGGCGTATCGATCTACCTATGGTATTTTTTCAATATGTGATCAATCATCAAGTACTTTTAATGAAATCTCTTTGCCAGTGGGTCGTGATCAATCTGGGTTGTTTAAATAATCAATCGACCCAGGACTAGAAGGTACCAAATAATAATATACGTAAGATTATGTTTTGCAATGTCCTTATGATATACATATATTACATATTAAGGAACAAATTTTTAATTGTTAATTAATTTAAATTGTTTTTTAGCCAATCAATCTTAGGAAAGTGCATAAATATCAGGGGTAGTCAGTGGTGGTAATGGTTTCTGTTCAAATTTACAAGGAAGGCATTTCTATTTAAAGGTGTGTGTATATTATATTACACTATTTGAAGGTGTGTGTGTATTATATGACACTATTTGAAGATGTGTGTACATTATATGACACTAAATGAAGGTGTGTGTACATTATATGACACTATTTGAAGGTGTGTGTATATTATATGACACTATTTGAAGATGTGTGTACATTATATGACACTAATTGAAGGTGTGTGTACATTATATGACACTATTTGAAGGTGTGTGTATATTATATGACACTATTTTAAGGTGTGTGTACATTATACGACACTAATTGAAGGTATGTGTGTATTATATGACACTATTTGAAGATGTGTGTGCATTATATGACACTAATTGAAGGTGTGTGTATATTATATGACACTATTTGAAGATGTGTGTACATTATATGACACTAATTGAAGGTGTGTGTATGTTATATGACACTATTTTAAGGTGTGTGTATATTTTATAATACTATTTGAAGGTGTTAGTATATTATATGATACTATTTGAAAGTGTGTGTGTATATTATATGACACTATTTGAGGGTGTGTGTATATTATATGACACTATATGAAGGTGTGTTTATATTGTATGACACTATTTGAAGGTGTGTGTATATTATATGACATTAAATTTATTTGAGATTTTAAATGAATGAAAAAAAAACTTTTTATCTTTTCTAAAGCCAATTGAATATAATTAATATTGTTACATAATATTATACACAGAATCCGGAAACTTGTAGTACGTCGGAAAATGAATGAATATACGTCACATTAGAGCTTTTGTTTCGAGTAAGTCCGAAGTGGAAATTTAAAAAAATCAAATTTGATAAAAATTGATCAGTAGAGAGTTGATATATGCAGTTTTATGTGTTTTAACCCCTTAGGCCTCTGGCATATTGACCGTCATACTTCTTCAAGACGCTGTCAGATAGTCGGAGAATTTGTGTGTATTTCCGCTTTGCAATAAAATCCAAACAAATGGAATATTTCTGAACGAATCCGAAAACTAAAAATTGTTTTTGAAAGTTGATAAAATATGATTTTAAATTTTATTATTAGAAATAAACAAATAATTTTTTAAACATTACAATTTTGAAACATAAAAAGGTTTCACAAATGGCTCAAATTTAGTTTTTTCGTCTAAAAATGGAACTAAAAAAAAACACATTTTACTAGACATGTATTTATTATAAACATTTTTGTCACCTCGATTTTTTTGTCGTTTCATATAAAAATAAAAATTAAATAATTCACAAAATTTCATAATTGTTTCTCAAATTGTAGCCGAAACTTTTGGCTTAATAGAGGTATACATTTTAATTTTTCTATGGTCAACTTCTGGATTTGAATGTGAAGTGTAGTATTTTGCCTTTCTAACACTGTTCATATTTCTCACTACAACGTATTGAAATATGTTAAAGTGTGTACGTATAACCTGGTATTGAAATAGGTCGAAGCCTTCGTCGAAGTCGTATAATCTTTAAAGTATTGAAATACGTCAAAGTGTGTATGTATAACCTTTAAGGTATTGAAATACGTCGAACCGTGTATGTATAACCTTTAAGGTATTGAAATACGTCGAACCGTGTATGTATAACCTTTAAGGTATTGAAATACGTCGAACCGTGTATGTATAACCTTTTAAGGTATTGAAATACGTCAAACCGTGTATGTATAACCTTTTAAGGTATTGAAATACGTCGAACCGTGTATGTATAACCTTTAAGGTATTGAAATACGTCGAACCGTGTATGTATAATCTTTAAGGTATTGAAAGAAATAAAAAATGTATTTTAGGTTCTCTTTTTGGTGTAGATTCACCAGTTTCCCGCTTGTACTACTAGTTTCCAGACACCGTGTATAATGAATGCCAAGCAATGTTTACTATCCATGATTGGGATATGCGTACTAATAAACATAATAAAATCGTTAGTTATCTTAATGTTGAACGTAAATAATTTTACGCCTAGAAAAAGTTGATGTTTTTAATGTATCAATAAATATTAGTTAGGGATATCTATTTTTACTACTCAAATGTTAACTAACCTAACCTAATTTATTAAACACCCAAGCCCAGTATCGTGCCTAGTTTTTGATAGGTAATTATTTAGGTGCCTACCTCGCCACTTTGCACCAAAATTCAAGCATTTTTTAATTTGAAAATGAAACACCGATACCATTAGACCGTGACTGAAATTGCCAGCAGTGCATTTCACCTAGTGTGTAATATTAAATTTATTAATGGGGGTTACTTACTGCAATACATTCTCTCTAATAAGTAATATTTGTAAAGATTGGTCAAATAATACTGCTACGTCAGCGTTCGCAAAATAATCTCGAGAGTAAAGGACACACAATTCATTGTTGAAAATATAACGAAACTGTTTAAATTCACCGCGCACGAGTGCCAATGTGTGAATGTTGTAGCACTAACATTGTAAATTAGTATTCCCGAATGAATACGGACGCATTGGATTATGTGTGATCAAAGTGGTGCAAAATTCACTTGCCGTAATAATTCACAGGATGAGTTATATATCCTTACTGCTCTAGTGTAATCTGTTTAGCTCATGATTCGGCTAAGTCGATTGTCTGGATACCGCCTGATGCTGGCTCAGTGGTATGGTAAAATATGGCTTTGTGCATATCGAAATATGCATGACCCATTTGCTCTTCAGTCTGTCTCTTACAGTCCGACATGGTGGGACTTATGTCTGAAGCATGCTTTCGTATGTCAATGATCGGGGCACAGATGTCGTTGTAAGTTATGTGAAGACTGAAGACAAGCAGGGTTATGCACATACCAAGGAACCGCCTCTGTCAGTGACAAAAAAAAAAAAAATATGTATACAGGGTGTATCGGCACGTACCCGACAAACTTTAACCAGCTATTCCTTAGCATATTTGGAGTAAAAAATCTTATGTGCACTTTGCTGTCCAGTAACATTTTTTTTTAATAAAAAATTTACTATTCATATTTTCACCACATGTCGCCAATGTTTTATCCTTTGTCAAAGTTTGAAAACCCGTCTGGCAATGTTTTGTTCGAGTTTCGTTGAATAATGTACTTACGTACCTACGTTGGCGCGCTTTTACAATCACAACGAAATGGCACGGCACCATTCGTCTCATTTTTAACTTTAATTATTATTTAGTGTGTACGAAAGAGCGAGGACACTTTTTGACACACTTGCTAATAACAGCTGCTGAACACGAGATACAATGCAAATGACAGTGACGGAGTGTGGATTTTTTTATTTATTTTTTTGTTTTTTAATGGAAAAAAAATGCTACCGGACAGCAAAGTGCCCATAACATTTTTTACTCCAAATGTGCTAAGGAATAGCTGGTTAAAGTTTGTCCGGTACTTGCCGATACACCCTGTATATTTTAAAATATATCAAAATTGCTTTGACTGAGGGTTGAACCTTCCTATTCAGGCACTGGAGTCACCAACCTCGCCAAATGTCGATCAGTTAGGACTGACAATTATTTCGTATATTATCAGCTGGGATGTCATCCGATTTCAGAGAAACACGTATATGTCCGCGTATTTATATGTGATTGCCACCAATTGTTGATAGAATGCATTGTCATCGACAATCTGCCGAGTTTCAGCTTGATCGGATGGGGAGAAGTGGGTTAATTTCCGCTTCCAAGATTTACATTTATTCATTACCTAAAAAAAATGTAAGTTCGAATAGATGTATTTAAAACCTTTACCTAAATTGAAATATGAGATTTATAAAAATCGTTGGTTGCGATTGTTACCTTTTAATTTGTCTGTGTCTTTTCCATTTCATATTTCATTGACAGTTCTTAATATTATCTTTGTTAATTAAATTATAATTACATTCTTGCCTTTTCACCGTGTTTCAAATGTTTGTAAAAATGCACAGTTCTATGCACCGTTGTTTTAAAAATGCACAAAATGTTACCTCGTCAATTATGGCATCTCGCCAAAGCCAAAATCTTTATGTAGTGTGACCTTAATATTTAAGAAAATATGTACATTCATGTGTAAATCATAGATAATAGAAACAAGGGGTGATGTGGCTGTCAACAACATGTGTCGACTGTCACCGAGCTGTGCAGTACATAGTATAAATTAACGACGTTAATAACATCAAATACTGTGGAACAGTCATAATACCTCCAACTTCTGATATTTTTCATGCATCCTGATGGCAGTATGCTACACTAGCGCCGCCTAGCGGCACGAGTTGTGAAGCTTTGTTTACTTTCATACATTATTACACCATGCTGCACTAGCTCCTCTTACAGCTGCCAGCCATTAAAAGTAAATACTGCCAATATTTTACTGAAGTTGGACTTATTATTAAGATACTAGGGTATTTGATATCACTCATTGGGCGCATGGTTTCATACTAATAATGCTTCGTAGCCCATCTCCTTTGTTTCTATTATGTGTACTAAATAGTACTTATCATAATTTTTATAAATTATTTATTAAAGAAAATTTGCATTTTTTTTGTAGTCCCCGGTGTAGCAACCTTTTTTATTAATGTGGTGCTTGTAAAAGCTAAAATACACAATTTTTTAACACTTGCATGGTATTTTACCAACTCTGAGTAAGTGTCGATTAGCGCTATCATCTACTCGCCGAGTAGCGTGTATTAGTTACAAAGTACAATTAAAATGTTTTAAACTATTTCACTTGTTTTTAATTGATTTAAGGCGCCCACAGACGAGAGACTTTAGTCGC
Organism: Hesperophylax consimilis; assembly: GCF_061612785.1. Taxonomy (NCBI): domain Eukaryota; kingdom Metazoa; phylum Arthropoda; class Insecta; order Trichoptera; family Limnephilidae; genus Hesperophylax; species Hesperophylax consimilis. Next base: position 19,212,427 of record NC_142854.1, on the reverse strand, counting down.
GGCGACAGTTAGAAACTATTCTAAAATTTATTCCCTCGTGTTGCGTCGCTCGTGTGCATAATGGATTTTTATGCCCACAACTACTGTCGCCGCGAGTAAAGTCTCTCGTCCGTGGGTAACGAAAACATTCCTTGATATTTCACATTGTCTCCATTTGCCAAAGTTTTCTATAAAATAAACACAAATATATAAAGTAGTACACATATGTACATACATACATACACACAACATACATATACCTACATACATGTATCTTCTTCCTCACACATGTAAACAATATATACACCTATATCTGAGTACGAGAAGCAGGTTACCGACACTATCCCACTCACTCATCAAGAAATTCCCAAGCACCTTCGTGAAACTGTCATATTTGGCAATTGAATTTATTTCTATTGGTAAATTGTTGAAGATTTTAGGAGCAAGAAAATTAAATTGTGACTGAGCCATTGAGGTTCTTGTTGCTGGAATAGTATAGTTGGATTGGTTGGAATATCTTGTGTTATAGGTTGATTCCAAAATGTTTTTTTTCGTATGTTTGAATTTGTAGCAGGAGGATAGGTGTTTGATGTATAGGGATTTTATATTGAGTACTTTGAAGTCCTTAGATAAGTCCTTCGTGGGGGTGAATGTAGTGTACTTTGTAGATTGTCCGCATAATCAATTTTTTAGCTTTAATTAATGTATCTAATATAGTTTTAGAGCATCCTCCCCAGACTACTATACCGTAAGATATTATTGATTGAGATGGGGAAAAGTATATCGTCTTTAGTGTGTTTTTATTTAGAATATTTCATAATGATCTGAAGATATACGCCAATTTCCGTACCCGTTTGTAACATTGATTACGTGATCTTCCCACATTTTTGGATTATAAGAACAGAATATACCTAGTGAGCTATCGAAAATTATACACAAAGTTTTTAAAACTACGTTACCAACACTGCTATAATTTGTTTCAACAAAGTGCTAGTATAGATTAAACTTGTTTCTATAAATGGAGTTAGTAAATATATCAGTAGTACCCCAAACTTGTTACCCAGATCATGCATCCTATTGGTTGGTTAGTGTGTCTGAGAGTTGGTTGTGTATGTATTACAGAAGAATGTTACATTTTGACTTGTGTTCTTAGTCGGTACATGGAATTTAATAGTGGCGACGATGGCAGGGCTGTCTATGACTGTGTAGGTAACCTTTAAAATTAGATAAATATTACCATTTTGCAGCTAAATCGGTGTTTCTTACCAAATTTTGTGAGTAATTCTCGGTTTAAATGTCTCACCAATGTCACCGGGCAGTCCCAAATATTACTTGGAGCCCATAATGAGTTGTAACATATACACTCTTATTAAAAACAACACTTGGATCAGATAATTACTCTCTGAGATAGTATGAATCCGTCTATGGACACATGTCGAATCCGGTAAGTCGAAAATCGTGGATTCACTTTATGCGCCCGCAGTTCGCGACGTCCGGCCGCATAGAAAATCGAAGCCATAAACCACTTAGTCGAAGCGGTACTGGCACAAACTTTCATCTTTTTTCTTTAAAACGAGACTAGCATGGCGGCGCTGTGTTTATTTTTAGTCGAGTTGTTGAAGTTTTAAATTTCCATAACAGAAACTGTCATTCATTTGGAGGCGATTGCCTCCCCATGCCTGGCATCTATGTAAAAGACAAACAATATAAAAATATAGACGTTTTCACGTCGACACTTAGTGTGCACGTTATAAAACAAACATTGCATTAAGAAATCGTTTATTCCTTTTAACAAGACCAGATCTCCAACTCCGCTATCTTTTGTAGGTATATATACCGTAAATTAGAGTGTATAACTAACTGTATAGGGACTTCGGTCTAAATATGCACAAATTTGGGTGAAACTATTGGCAACAAATGGGAGGAAAAAAAACACAACGCATCAGCGGGAAGAATATCTCGTTTGTCAAGCAATCCGAGTCGGAAATATTTTTGATGTATTGCATATAGTAATTCATTTGATGTTGATAAATTCTGGCCAATAACGTGACGGCTGTGGTTTCGAATGATTTTTGACAGAATCAATTCCTTGTTCGATGATGTTTTGAAAACGAATATCTCGGACTGTGTGATGATTTTTGACAGAATTAATTTGTGCAAGACAATGAATTGAAATATTTCGATGGTCAAAAAGATCGAGAAATTATCGATGAATAATCGATTGTGCCCATCGCTAGTAATTACTCGGAGAGTAATAAAATAAAAATGGAATGTATCATTTCAAAAATTCCAAATAAATGTACAAACGTTTTCTTAAATTTAAATTCGTGAAAACACAGGCAAAATCGTAAAAAAAGAATAATGTTGCTAATAAACAGCAAACAAATCTTTGCCAATAATTAAAAATATTGGTTTTGATGTATATTTTGTATGCTTACCTACCTACCTACATCGAGCGATTAATTCGATTATTACATTTTTTTATAATGCCCATCATTAGCGTCCGATGCTTACTTTGGTGATTAATTTCTTTAGTTGTCAGTTTTCTATGGATATGTCATTGTTAGGCGTCTGGTGAGTGGTTTATTTATGGGCGTCTGCTTTCTTTCCGAGTAGTAAAATTATCGCTCTGCCTTTCGAACTAATATTTTATACAAACTACAAAATAATTCGGTATTTGTGAATTGAATGACATATGATAATATATTTATATAATAATCACATTTTAGCGACGTTCGATATTTTTGAATTGACCACCGCGCTTCGCCTTGAACGTAAGTAGCTTCTTGCTTTATATTGACTAATACCAATTACCCTATAATATTAAGAATACTTCCAACTTCTGACATTTCCCATGCATTATAATGGCTACATTCTACATCAGCGCCTCCTAGGGGCTTTCATACATTTTAATGGATTTTATGTGAAATATATTCTTTATTTTTTTACCTTAATAAATTATAGAAATTGAAAATACAATAAAAAGTTAGGTAACCAACATGACCTTACTGCTTTTTTGCTCATACATAAAAAATATTAAAGCTGCTATGAACTTTGTCTTTGATGGTTTGAATGGCAATAAAATTCTTATTAAAAAATCGTATTTTTATATTTAAAAATTGATATTAAACCTATTATATATAATTTATTCAATAATCCAAAACACATTTTGCAAAAATATGTTTTTTAAAATCAACGTTGACGATGATTTATAACTTCAACATGAACATGGATTTGTCGTCTTTAATCATAATTTTTGCAGAGTTAATAATAAATTGATAATTTTTACAGCGTCGTTTTCGTTAAAAAACAACCTAATTGTGCTTTAATCGATAAGGGTTGAATCTTTTTCCCTTACCATTTTTTATAAAATTTAAAAATAAAGTAACGATATCATTAATAAAAAGTTAAAAAAAAGGCCTATATGTGACCTTTGAGGTACACCGCTTGAAGCCGCGTTTGTGTATGTAGCTCTTTAGCCATTCTGGTAATTTAACCATGAAAGTTTATTGAGAAGGATTTGTTGGTTTACTTTGTCAAATGCTTTTACAAAGTCCGTATCTCAATTTGGGTTTTAATTTCAAGAGAACATGATTTAAAATGTTTGTATAGTGAGATTTTTTTAAGTGCCTGATTTATACATAAATTACCAACATATAACTTGACGCTATCACAATAGTGTCATGGAGCTTCCCAACCCTGAGAGTGTATCCATCAAGATGGAACCAGGGTCCCAGGAAGAAGGTGCAGGTGAAATGACGTATACGGATGCAGAAATTGACCTCCCGGAAGTAAAGAAGGAATGTTTACAGTATGTCGAGAGTGTTCAGTCAATTGGTAAGTTGCATTGCGTATATCACTTAAGTGTTTTAGATGAATGCAGTCAGGACAACTGCTTGTTTTTTACTTTTGTAATTGTGAAATTGTGCTTTACAGGAAATTATTTCTAAAAACAGTTAATTCCTTTAGCTATCGAATATTTTAGTTTATTTGTCAGTCTTTTACAGTTTATTCAAGTTTAAAAGTCTTACAATCGTCAGCAAAAATAACACATTATACATTTTTATCAAATTCAGTAACGTTATCACTAATAAAATTAAAAACATTATAAATATAATATAATGTTTTTAATATTATATGTATAAACATATTGGGCCTAAATGTGACCCTTGGGGTACACCGCTTGTGGATACAATTTTAAATGATAAATTAGAATATTTTATTAAGAGAATTATTTTGGTTAGGCAGCTCTTTATCCATTGCAATACTTACCCTCAATGCCAAATTTGCAAAGTTTATTGAAAAAGATTTCATGGTTTACTTAAATCCTTAAATATTGTGTCGACTTAGGTTTTAGTTTCTAATGTTTTATTTATTTTGGTCTGATAGCTTTTTCCATTACATAACAGGACGATTTCACAGCAGTGCCAAGGACTTTCCCAACCCAGAGAGTGTTTCCATCAAGACTGAATCACAGAAAGAAGGCTCCGTCGAAATGGCCTATAAGGTTGTAGAAATCCACATTCCGGATGTAAAGAAGGAATATCTGCAGTATGCTGAGAGAGTTCAGCCTACTAGTAAGTTGCATTGCATATCACAGAAGTGTTTCAGATGGACGCAGTCGGAACAGTTGCTTGTTTTCTATTACCCGTGTTATTGTCCATCGATACTATTGATTTGACCTTTGTAATATTTATTTACTTTACATGACTATCTTCCGACTTCACCATATATTTTATCCCTAAAATAAATCATCTCACGTTCTCTATTTTCAAAAGCCTTATTTAAACCTTTATTTGTGGTTTTTAGTGTCCTAACACAATCGTTATACCTAAATATTTTATTTTTAATCACATTTACGCAATTTGAGTTTAAATTTTCTTATAAATTTATTTTCTTGGGAATTTGTATGGATTATCGCATGTAACATGTATTTTGTATTACAATAAATCTATACTATTATAATGATCGCGGGATTGCTTATTCGATTGAAATTACGAAATTAAACGTTCTGCCTGAAAATTCTTAAGAATAGAATGCTTTCACTAAAAACGTTCCAAAAGCGAACATTTTGTTTCAATTTTATAAATGAAAATAATAATATGGTTTTCAGTCTTAATTCCTCTTTCATCGTAGTTCCTTTTCATTTGTATCTTTAACTGTAAATAATTTACTTTGAAATTTCTTACGAAAACTATTTTACTTTGTTTTGTTTTTCTTCTATTACTGTTTAGGATAGATATTTTAAGCAGATAGAATAACTTTATATATTAAAAAACCTTATTTGATAATGTGGACCTCAATGGGTGCTTTATCGGTGCTGAGCCCCCCATTTTATAATTTAATAAAATTCAGTAAAAAGATAATATGAAATAATGAATGAATGAAAGGTACGGCTGTATATAATGAAGTGTGTATTGTAATACTTTTACAAAATAAAAGAGAATTTTTTACTCGTAAGGCTAAGGTACTGTGAGTAGCTTGTCATCAGGAGCTTAGATAAACAATAAGTATATATACATTGCCCACTCTCCGATACAACGACTTCACACCATGGGAAATCATTACTTGGGTGATGTTGACATATTCAATACCAACTTGGCAAGTTTTGTGGATCATTTAAAACATTTATTTCAACAATACTCCCAAACACATCATTTAAACCTACAAATAGCTGTAATTTTCTGTTTTTTTTTCTTGTGTTTGTATGACTTGTTGCATAGCTTTTATCAAATGTAATTTTATTCTTATTTTTTATGTTTTAATGCATCTGTCAAATTAAAATTATACTACCAACCATGTAAAAGCCCTCTGGGCGTTAAATAAATAAATAAAATAAAATAAAATAAAAATAAAATATTATATAATCCAACAAATAAAATAAATACTTGTAAAACTGCCACCGGCAGCTGTAATTGTTATTGTAATACTTAGCATGACATCAATATATTGTTTTTTTGTTGTTCCAGGCAGCATTATTGTGCATAATGTACACATCAAGGCAGAACCAGGGCCCCGAGAAGAAGATGTACACATCAAGGCGGAACCAGGACCCAGAGAAGAAGATGGAGGGAGAATTCCTTATACGGAAATATACGTAGACCTTCCAGATGTTAAAAAGGAATGCTTAGAGCAATCTGAAAGTATTACCGAGAGTGCAGGTAAAATGGATTTTTGATTGTCTTTAATTGGTTTTAATTTTTATTATCACTATGGATACCAACTTATTGTGATTTATTCGCCATCTTTTTCAGACTCAATAACGGACATGAAGACGCACCCTGGCGAAAAACCTTATTCATGTTCCTATTGTAACAATTCTTACTTACACAAGTCAGCGTTATCAGATCACTTGCGCACCCATACTGGGGAAAAACCATTTTCATGTTCTCACTGCGGTAATTCATATTCTCGAAAAGGAAATTTAAAAATTCACATGCTTATCCACTCTGGAGAAAAACCTTTTTCATGTTCCTGCTGCAGCTATACATGTTCTCTAAAAGGAACTTTAAAACTTCACATGCTTATCCATACTGGAGAAAAACCTTTTTCATGTTCCTACTGTAGCTATTTATCTTCTAGAAAGGGAACTCTTAATCGTCACATGCTTACCCACACAGGAGAAAAACGTTATTCATGTTCTGAATGCGGCTATTCATGTTCTGAAAAGAGTAATTTGAAACATCATATTCCTACCCATACTGGGGAAAAACCTTTTTCATGTACCGACTGCATTTATACATGTGCTCGAAAGGGAACTTTAAAACGTCACATGCTTACCCACACTAGAGAAAAACCATATTCATGCTCCGACTGTAACTATTCATGTTCTCAAAAGCGAACTTTAAAACTTCACATACTTTCCCATACTGGCGAAAAACCTTATTCGTGTTCCTACTGTAGCTATATATGTATTGAAAAGCTTAAATTAAAACGTCACATGCTTGCACACGCTGCTGAAAAACCTTATTCTTGCTCCTACTGTAGCTATTTATGTTTTGAAAAGCAAAGTTTAAAACGTCACATGTTTACCCATACTGGAGAAAAACCTTTTTCGTGTTCTGTCTGCAACTATTCATGTTCCCGAAAGGGATCTTTAAATCGGCACATGCTTATCCATACTGGAGAAAAACCCCATTCATGTTCTGACTGCAACTATTCATTTTCTCGAAAGGGAAGCTTAAAAAATCACAAACTTATCCATACTGGAGAAAAACCTTATTCATGTTCTACCTGCAACTATTCATTTTCTCGAAGGTACAGCTTAAAAAATCACATGCTTACCCATACTGGAGAAAAGCCTTATTCATGTTCTGACTGCAACTATTCATTTTCTAAAAAGTACAGTTTAAAAAGTCACATGCTCACCCATACTGGAGAAAAACCTTATTCATGTTCCGATTGCACTTGTTCATTTTCTCGGAAGGGTAGATTAACAAATCACATTCTAACTCACTGTAAAAAACAACCATTCGTGGGATGCGATTAAAAGGTTTGGTTTTAATCTAATAACGTCCTTCCCCCAGAAATAAAACAAATTAAAAGTTTATAGAGTAACAGCCAAAGATTAAAATCTGGTATTAAAATCGACGTAAGAGAATCAACTAATTAAACGAATCCCTTAGTCTGCCTAAGCGCAGGACCCCTTGAGGAGAACTAAGAAAGAAAAATCATTAATACAATAAGATATATTGTAAATTTACCAATAATTGTAGTTAAACACCCTTTAAAAATACTTTTTGTATCTTCACAGATTTAATTACATATTCGATTGTTAAAAATATGTTATGCATTATAATTTTATTTCTGGTTCTCTGGAAGTAATTTTATGAATATTCTTTGCGTATTATTTTTGAAAAAATGAAACTTATTGAATTTAATTTGGACACAATTTTTTGTTTATAATTGTGTCTTCAAAACTACATTTTTGAGTGAACAAGCAAAAGTGTATTTATGAATAAATAAAGTTCTTTTACTAAATCGCGTTTTATTTCGATTCCCCATATTTATGCATGTACAAAAACTAACAAAATCTTGTGAATTTAAATCATCCATGTAGACGTTTATACGATGTATTTTATATCATGTAAATACCCCGTGGATAGCATGGATAATTGTATGTAAGAATTGAAAGAGCTGAGATTGGGCGCGAAATTGAGTAATCTGAAAATATGTTCCCTGTTGTATGATAAACAGTCTGAAAGATCTACAGTCTCTCGTGTCTAGGATGAACGAAGTATGTATGAAGAATGAGTTAATGATGAATGTAAGTAGGTCTAAAGTCATGGTGTTTGTTTTCGTACTCAGTGTGCAATATAGTTGTGAATGATGAATACTTAGAGAGGATGAGTTTGTGTATTTGGGAAGTATGTTTACGAGATATGTGAAGGCCAATAGTGAAGGAACTATCTAAGACACATGAGGTCTTTATACGGCTGTTCGTGTTGGAATCATTTCCAAGTTCGCCGCAATAGTTAGTGGGGGCTGCGTGTCGTTTGGGTGGCAAGCTGATAACTCTTGCCAGACGCCAAAAATGATTTACGCGAGAGAAGTTCCTATAAGATATTAAGGAAAATGTTAATGCAGGAAACTTTATTAATGAAAGACTGAACGCGGTCGGCGCCAACCGTTTTTTTCCAAAGAAACGAAGCTAGCCGTCCACAATGGAGTGCTGGTACCTACTCTGATGAATAGCAGTGAGGCTGAGGAAGGACGAAAGCAGACTTAATGCTGTATAAATGAGACCTCTGAGGCGTATATGTGGTAAAACCATGAATGATCGCGTGAAAAATGTGGAGATTGGGAAAATAATGCAAGGCTTATGTAAGCGTAATGAGTAAGGTTGAAAAGGGGCGGTAAGAGCAAATGAACAAAGGAAGGAGTGTAGGAAAAATATATGATATATGAATGTGAATGGAATGTAGAATAATGATAGTGGACGCCCGAAGAAGACATCACACGATCAAGCGAACCAGATACTTGAGTCGGGCTATGTCAAAAGTGGCAATAACAAGAGTTAGACGATGTATGAATGTGAATGAGGCCAAAAGTGTATTCCAAAAGCGAGTTGTTTGGCATTCTGTACCTTCTGCCTACCCCTGCGGAGAGATAGTGTGATGGTTAGTTAGTTAAAGTCCCCGTTAATTATAGGAAAATGGTCACTTTCAGCCAGAATGAATATTCAGGAGAATCTAATAACAGAGGGGCAATTCAAAAAATTTTCTTCCAAGTCGGTGCGGCATTCCATAAAAAGAAAATACCGCTTTTAAACACTTTTATGTGAATACCGCAAATCAGTCCCAATCATAAATGAACCACGACTCAAATGTCTGGGGCCCAAGAAGTTGAAATAAGAAACTTGCCGGAATAGTCAGGTGCTTACCTGCATCGTTATTATTTTCTTTGATTAACTTTTGTCTATGGATATGAAAATTTTCGGTGTCTCCTTTGTTTTGCAGCCGCGCAGTGATTGTTGTCCCGCCTTTATAATACAATTAAGTACACAATAATAACTGGGTTTAATTTATACGATATGAAATTATTTCAACAACCATCACATGTTTATAATTCATTCGTTCTACCTCTACCTCTCTAATTCTACCTCTGACGTGTCTTTATTACTTTCGATTTCAACTGACCGCCTCGCCTCGCCTTGTACGTAAGTAGTTTCTTGCTATATATTGACTAAATAAGACATAAGCTCCTTAATTTGTGCTTGTTTATTGTAAGAATATATTATTGATTGATCAGTTTTTTTTCAGATCACTTGATTGATCAGTTTTAATAGCATTTGCGATATAACACATTGAGCTACCCAACACTAACCAGGTTAACACGTGGTACATGAGAATACATGAGTTTGTTCATTTTGATTTACGGCCGCTTTCACAAATTAAAACCAAGCGATTAGTTCTTTTTTTTATTTTGGCGCGCATCTAACCCGATTCCATTTAGTAAATTTCATTATTACCACATCTTTTGCCCTGACTAAATGTCTAAATGACTAAATGTCAACTAAAAGACGTCAACGCGTGTGTTTTATTTTTCGAAATTAAATTCATTTACCAATATTGCTTATTGTATGTATACATTTAAAATACTTACTAATGCTTAATATATATTTCATATATATGGGGCAATTGGTTCGACCCACTTAAAACTACACCAGCGTCAAATTGATAGTTTTGCGCCGTGTAACTTAATACATTAGAATGACTGACTTTTACTAAACGTGTATCGCTTAGTGATAATTTATGCGATTTCAATGATACATAATTCGGGGTTATGGAAAAATGTGCCCTGATTTTAAAATTAATTAACTAACTTTGTTCTTAAATTTATACACCAAAACTAGCAGAAACCTTAATTTTTTTACATTACTTCGGCAATTTCGATATGAGTTCCCTTTTTTTATGGCAAACATCTGAGCAACCTTTGAACTCCCTCCAGGTATACTGAATCTTATCAGGGGTTACAATTGCTGTGCGGATTCTCTCTCATTGAGTCGTTGGGTTTTTTTTAAATTAAAAATGTTCGTTTTAAGTCATTTTGTTTCATGAATGATTTATTTTGAGCTGATCAATTACCATCACATAACAGGACCCTATCACAGCAGTGCCATGGATCATCCCAATACAGATAGTGTTTCCATCAAGACTGAACCATGGCCACAGGAAGAAGGCTCAGGTGAAATGGGGCATATGGATATAGAATTTCACCTCCCGGATGTGAAGAAAGAATGTTTGCAGTATGCGAAGAGTGTTCAGCCAACTAGTAAGTTGCATTGCATAGATCGCAAAAGGTGTTTCAGATCTGATTTTCTGCTTCCACTGTTGTCGTCCATCGGTACTTTTGATTTAACCTTTGAAATATTTTTTTACTTTACTTTCCGACCAACAGTTGCCAATTCCTATCCGTAATGTCTAATAAAAGCCGTACTGCTGATACCTCACCTTATTTTATCACAAAAATATATCACCTCGGATTTCGTATTCTAAAAAATCTTGTGGATTACCTCATCTAACGTGTATTTTGTGAACCAATACATTTAAAAATTTCGGAATTCCTTATTCACTATAAAAAAACTGGACACTCCTTCTGAAGATTATCAATAATAGAATCCTTTCGCTAAAACTCCCCAATCGGCGAATAGTTTCGTGTCAATTTTATAAATTTATTATATTATACGGTCTCCAATATTAATACATCCTTCATCGTAGTTTATAAACGGCATATCTATCTGTAAATATTTGTAAAAAAATCGTATTGATTTGTTGTTTGGAAAAGTACTTTAAGTCGAAATATCTTTTTTATTGTAACTTTTATAAATTCCACAGAAATCTGTAATCGCTAAAGCTAAGCTTACTGTAAGTAGCTTGTCATTAGGAGTTTGGTTAGCAATATTATATAATCCAACAATGAATTCAAATTATTATAAAAAATACCAATGGCGGCCGTAATTTTTTATGTAATACTAACCATCACATCGATGTATTGTTGTTTTGTTATTGCAGGTAGCATCACTGAAGATACTGTTCCCATCAAGGCAGCACCGGGACCCCTAAAGGAAGATGGAAGAGGAATTCTTTACACGGAAATAGACATAGACCTGCCAGATGTTAAAAAAGAATGCTTAGAGTACTCTGAAAGTATTACAAAGACTGAAGGTAAAATCGATATTTTTTTGTCCGAACGCGATTTAATTATTTTATATTTGCACTATAGATACCTACTTATCATGCTTTATCCGCCATCTTTTTCAGACTTAATAACGGACCCGAAGACGCATCCTGGAGAAAAACCGTTTTCATGTTCTTACTGCAGCTCTTTATTTTCTCGAAAGGGAACTTTAAAACTTCACATGCTTATCCATACTGGAGAAAAACACTATTCATGTTCCTACTGTAGCTTTACATGTTCTCGAAATGGATCTTTAACACGTCACATGCTTTCCCATACCGGAAAAAAACCTTATTCATGTTCCTACTGCAGCTATTCATGTTCTGAAAAGAGTAATTTAAAACATCACATTCCTACTCACACTGGAGAAAAACCTTTTTTGTGTTCTGTCTGCAAGTGTTCATTTTCCCGAAATGGATCTTTAAAACGTCACATGTTTACCCATACTAGAGAAAAACCTTTTTCTTGTTCTTTTTGCAACTATTCATGTTGCCAAAAGGTATCTTTAAATCGGCACATGCTTACCCACGATAATAAATTATCTAATAACTAAGAAATGTGTAAAAGTACTAGTGTAATAATGCACCACCGATAGTATAAGTGCGGATCTGTGTGAATGCAAAAATGGAAAAGTGATATTTTAGTTAAATAATACCGAATTACGAGCGAAAGTAGTTGTCAGTAATAGCCATAAATAAGTGCGAACGAATAGTGCCACAACTACTGCTATTGCTGCCGTTACTGTTTAAAATGGAAAAATAAACAAAATGCCGAACGGTGATTCTCCAAATAATGAAGAAAACCCTTTCGGGACAACTATTCTAACACAAAGATGTTCCTACCGTAGCTATTGCGCCTTCGTGGCAGCAGGACGCGTCGTCCAACGCACCCCAGATGTTTTCAACGGAATTTTCGGCAACTCTGAAGCCCAGGGTAATTTATTATCCCGACCGTCGCCTTTTATTGCGGGCAGAGTGCACCAATTCAACAATCACCAGGAACAGGATTATATGGAGATGATGATGGACTCGCCAAACGTCACAGAGGTGCTGCTAAGGTCTCTTATCTATGTGTGGATATTTTACCTGGACTGATGACGAACCTCGTGCTGGCACTATTGTGGGACGCGGTAGACTCTCTCGCTGCAACAGCTGGCCCAGTTTCTTCACCACCTAGGATTCTTGCAGCAGAGTCTCCATCTATCTTCTTGTCACCTGTTCCTTTACTTCATTTTACTTAACTAAACTTCACCTTTTTAATATTTTTTTTTGTAATACCTGCATCAACTGTAAAGCGCCCCTGAGGTGATATCTCACAAAAGCGGCGCTATATAAATTGTCCAATAAATAAAATAATAAATAAAGACCGCATAATCAAAATAACAGAAGGAATCGTGTCGTAGGCAGATATGAGGTTGCTTATGATCTTTATTATTTTACTATAAGCTCGAAAAAATCGGGGGAAATTAGAGATGATTCCTTACAAATCGACCCAATAATTACTAATAACAGACATGTAATGACGCGTATTTTGAGACTACCGTCCTAGAACGCAGAGGTGCGTACTAATAGTTTATTCATTAAAATCTAAATAGCACGTAACAGTGTTTTAAAATATACTGTGTTATTTACGCAGCAATCGTTTATCACAATATAAGCAAAATTTTCAGCTTACTGTGGTGGTAGTAGGAGATTTTCAGATATTGTCAGGTTATTCGTAACCCGGGAATTTTTGTCTTTCTTTTAAAAAATAAAAATAAATCTATAATCACTCAACACGAAAAAAAAATTACATTTCCTTCTCTCTACAAGAAGATGTGCCAAAAAATAATTGACATTCATTATCGCTATCATAAACCTAATTTTAAATATCTCGGAATCTTAATATATAAAAATGTTAGATGGAAAGACCATACCAATCTCCCAGTGGAAAAAATAAGAAAACTTATCTATGTCTTCTATAACTTACGTTACATATTAAAAATGAAAACTATCAAAATTGTACATTATGCATTAATATAGTCCCATTATGGCATTATTTGGTTAGGAGGGGCCTTTATACCTTACAGCCCATAATAATAATTGAATGAATAATTATTAAAATCATCCTTAGGAAACCATACGACTTCTCAACTTAAGAGATATTTCGGGAATTTAATGTACCAACTATCAGAGAATTGTATAAAATAAACGCCTTATATCAGATGCATAAAGAATATTTCATCAGTAAAGTTCACCCATTTCAGCTTAAGCAATAGATTCAAAACAAAGGGACTAATAGCCATTCCAATACTAAGACCGACCACGGCTCAGCACCCATACTGGTATTTAGATGTGAAATGGTACAATATATTATTGTCCAAAAACAAAATTAAGGTCACCGAAGCTTTGAAAAATGAACAATTCAAAAAGAAAATTAACTCCCTGAAATTGGATGATATATTGTACCCTTAGGATGGGTTGTTTCGCTGAATTTGAACAATTCATGAAATTTAAATGTTCATTTTTGGGTTCTGCGAAAGTCCTATTCAAGTTCTGTTATTATATCATTGTAGGCTGGTAGCTTTACAGAACTGAAATAATAACAGAATTTGAAAAATCTTTCACAGAACTTGAAAATTAACTTTTAAATTTGGAGAATTCTTAAAATTCTCCTAAACAATTCGTCCTAAATAAACGTTAACTTAATCTTTACCATTTAGAATTTAAAAAAAATTATTTTTGGCTCTTGTTATAAAACTCGTTCTCTAAAATTGTTTATATTGAATTATGTTTGAAGTTATTTTGAACATTTAATTGTGTTAATTGTATTTTGAATTACGTTTGAAGTCATTTAATACGTCTTTGAATATTGTTTATACATCGCCTTTTAAGCATTATTTGCTTTTGTATATACTTACTCCTCCCATAAACACGAGCTTTTGTAGCTCACCTTATAAAGTAGTAGAATAATGGTTAAAAAATACGTACTGTCATAATTTGAATTCTTGTTTTTTGTAATATTATTTTTTTTTAATAAATAAAGAGTGAGAAATTAAAAAAAAAAAACTAATGCTACATTTTTATCCAAAACCGAAATGATATTTTACCGACGATTTTTAGATATATTTTTTGCATGTATTTTTACCGATTCATTTATTGTCCAATATTTGTAATTGTAATGTAATAAAAAAATGTAACTTATTCTTATTTAAAAGCATAAGCAAATCTCCCCAGTTGGACCCGCGAATCTCTACTAAATGTGTGATTAAATTAGTTAATAAGAATCTTATGTAACATATTGTTAATGTTTTATACCTTTTCTTTATAATTTCAATATAAAAAAACACTGTTTTATAAATTTTGGAGACGGGTATATGTACCGCCGCCCCGTGAAAAAATCATTGGAAACCAATACCTTTTCCATAGGTCACCCTAGGTAGTTGTCTACGTTTGGTGACTCGGCAGGGGTACTCGGGCTCATGGGGTGACGATTGTCTAGGTCTTGGCGGCGAATGCGTATGCCCACCTACTGTGTGTCAGGCGATTTTGAGAGACTGGTTCAGGGAGATATTTTTACTTCTCCTGCATGACTCTTGACCTACCGCCAAACACCGCAGTGGGAGGGATGAGTTCAAACGTCCGTCACTCCTGGATACACTGACCCCCCGATTCCCATCCCTCATTCATGTTTCCTTCCCAGATCTTCACCTCCTTCCTTTTTTAAAAAAACAACCTCCATTCCTCAAAGATGACAGTGGTCCTGAGAAAAAATATATGTTGATCTAGGCTTGTCAAGAATTGGACTGTGCTAAATCTGGAATCGAGATAAAAGTGAATAATTCATATTTCGTGCCGCTATCGTAACAATCGGTTTAATTTTAAAAAATATATTTTTATTATATAAACGAGATAAAAGTGAAGTTACATTTTTCTTACAAATTCTTCAAACAAAAAGAATGTATTTTCTAAATATCGAGTTCTTTCAATTTTTCTTCAATTAAGTAAAAAACAAATTTGTTAATGTTTTTTACAACATTCTTCATGTTTGATGTTTTAATTTAGGAGTGAATCTGTATGTGTGAACTCGCTTTAATGCTTATTAAAATTACACTCAGAACGTGCAAATGGGTTTCCTTCAGTTCTGGCAGCACGTAGTCTGTAACGTCATTCTGGAAAATAATCATTTTTTATATTTTATATTTTTAGTAAAATATTTTCACACCACGCCACTAGCATAATCCTCATTTCACGCCACTGGCCAAATTCAAGCATATTCTAGCCAGAATCCCGCTGAAATTTCTGACCCCGAAAAACACGGATACCGCGCCCGGATTGTTCGTGTGTACATCTATATGATGTACATATTGTACATCTCCCCAGCGGCACTAAAATAACTAAATACACTTTGGGATAAACTGCCAATGGAAAGGTATTAAACCAGTGTTTCCCATCCTTCTCTATGCCATGCCCCACCGTAGTCTTTTTAAAAGTCAGATGCCCCACCGGCATCTTTTTTAATTAAACCGCAGCTAAATTTTCAAATCGTAATGTAATATGTTTGTAAACTTATGAACCCCTAGTGAAATTAAATAAATCCTATTCTAATACATTTATATTTAACTGAAATTATTACAAAACAAATTGAAAATGTAATTAAGTAGAATAAAATAAAAATTAAAACAATAATAAAACACAAGTTACAATTGAAAATTAGTACAAACACACACATATATTGATGCCTAATTCATTATTAAATTCAGTTACGCTTGCTACTATTTATTATTTAATTTCAGTCTTAGGTCCCCTCTATTAGTTATATCTAGAGATGGCAAAATTTAGCATTAATTTTCAAATTTTTTAGCATTAACAATTAGAAATTTAGCGTTTTATAGCATTTTGAGGCATAATTTAGCGTTTCGTAGCAAAATAGAAAAAAATGTATTTCCTGAATGTTTTTAGCGCATATTTTAAGTATTTTTGGTAAAATATATGTTTAACCTTCATTTGCAAGTATTTCCATGTGAAAGATTATAAATAATTAATTTTAATATTAAATTAATAAGGAAGGAAACTCTAAGTACGGGTCGAACACAAACACAACAAATGCAGATTGCGATTAACATCAATAGGCGTAATTTATTTCGCACAATTTGTGTAATGTCAAAAAGCAATTTTAGCCTACAGTACAAAAATATTAAATATTTACACATAAAATAGTAACAAAATTATAAAAAATCGTAATGTAAATATCGATTTTTTGAAATTCTCACATATTATTTTAATACCCGGTATTTTCGGGAAATTCGCGCCTATTTCGCTAAATAGAATAATTTAGCTGAAATACGGCCAAAATCACGTTTTTCGCGTTAATTCGCGAAATAGAAATCACTGGAAACACTTTCAAATGCCTTGAAACGCAAAGAAAACATATAAATGCCCTATTTTCGAAACATAAATATTTTTTCGCGTTTTTAGTAAAAACGAAATTTTGCCATCTCTAGTTATATACAATCGATTTCGTTTTTTAATGAGCCCATGGTGCTAAAATTTTTTTGTATGACCGATGAGTATTCCTCTTTATATGTGGAATGCCTACGTGTCTCATCTCTGAAGTGTGGTGCCCCACTTCTGAGGCGTTATGCCCCACCGGTGGGGCGTACGACGCACCGTGGGAAACACTGTATTAAACTGTTTAAATCGATTAAAATACCATGTCATAAAATTTACACTTTTTCCTGTACAAAAATCCAGGAACCTCGTAGCGTAGTGATATAAACAGATTCCAGAGCGCTGCCTTACAGGGAACCTAGGAAAAATAACGCTTACAAATTTAATCGCATGGGGATCAAATTTCTAGTAATTTTAAACAAAAATATAGTTGTCAAGTCATACTTTTTAACTCGTGTAATGTAATGAAACAGTTTATAAATTATGCAGTTGAGCCTGTATAATTATTCTTGTAAACCCATTTTAAGCTATTGTCTTCGTTGAATACTCTGACAAAATAACATATTTGGTCAGCTTATAAAGCACTCTCAAGCGGGGGCAGATCCTCCAACTTTTTTTGGCATATACTCGTATATCGCGTCAGCTGAATAAAATTTAGACACAAAATTTTATAAAATAAATCAGTTCAACTTTACCACTCAAAAAAGTCTTTTACTTACCTACAAAGTAAATCCTGACCATCAGCTACCTCGCTTCGCCTCAACTCTGCTTGGAATCTTCTGGTGCTTACCTCATCAAGACCATCCGGCTCTGTTAGGCAATCGTAAAGTGCCAGAAGCAAGCAGAAGCAAAGCACATCCAGTGCCCACTACCAACCGAGCGCTGGATGCAGGAAGCAGTCCACAGCAAATAATCATCACCATCATCATTGTAAATTACCATCTTCGTCGGTTGAGGACACGGTTTGGGACCGGTGCCTAAATCTAGTCTTGTACAGATATCCGTCTGGTACATAGTCGACAACTATAACATTTAATTGCACTTCGAACACGAGAATGGGTTCCTTCAAAATGCGTCAACAGATGAATCGAAAAATCAGAGTGCCCCGGCAAGCTAAGGGTCCTGGGTTCGAATCTTAGATGTTACCGTATCTTTTTCTGTTTCAAATATTCATTTAGGAATCGCTAATATTGTCTTCAATAATTAAATATTACAATTAAGGTTTTACCCATTAAGTTATTCTAAAAAATAAGATTATTAAGTTTATTAAACAGAATATAAGATTACGGATAAGTCTTAACTAGTTAGAAGCTGGGATGTGATAAGTGATTTGCCTACTAATTTCGTATTTATAACTGTTCACCTTCCTGTCTTGCTCAGTACTAACAGTCAACGACTTTATGTGACACCTCACATAAAGTCATTGGGGAGCTCTATCACCACCCGGTTAGTCGCCTCAGGGGAGCTCTATCACCACCCGGTTGCCAGCGTTGTGAGGCGGGTTAATAGGGGCTGTAGGGAGGGATTTATTAATGTGGGTTTTGAAGAGGCATGGATTATATGAAGGAGAAAAATAGATGCCGGTAGCTCGTTCCACATAAGAGCCGATTTACACAAAAACGAATGGAAGAAGTGGCTCGTTCTCATGAGGCATCGACTGTGAACGGGTGTTTCGCTGGTGTATGTCGAGTTTCACGCTCATGCACCGGGGATATTGATAGCTCATTAGAGCAGGTTCCATTAAAATACCTGTAGAACAGACGCAGCATGCCCACATTGCGTCTGTGCAATAGAGATGGCAATCGGTCTGTTAACAATGAATTGTCAATCAGACGGACTTGCCCTCCTTTGCACAGAATCAAGTATTGTGGGGCTCCAGCACAGAGGTGTCTTCCATGCCGTTAAAGAAAACCACTCAGGTTCTGAATGTAATTTTTTGCGGTTTTTTCAGCACGACGCACCAAAAGTAATCGCGGGCTGCACCAAAGGACGTAGTTTCCTCGCCCTCAATTTGAAGGAATTTAGTTAAAATAATTTCTTCCTATCTAGACGTAGGTATATCTACTATGGATCGGTGTCACCATTTATGGAGGTTATGATGTCGTGTATTTAATACTTACCTGTGCTGCAAATAACGTCACCGTCCATGTATATTTTGACTCCAATAAATACGATTATATTTCAGAAGGATAATTTTATTTTAACAGATTACAATTTTAGATTAAACTCGAAAGGTTTTAATGTGGAGAATGACAAACGTATGACATGACTTGTCAGAACGGCTATTAGAATCGGAATGATCTATGGTTATCTTTACGCCGTTCAGGTCTCTGCGATTAGGGATTACACATCTAAAAATTAACTTAAAAGGTTGATAAGTGATTCTCCACACGCCTCCCCTCCAGTTATAAAGTTATAACGACATAAAAAGAAATCTTAATATTTAAAATTGGTTCTTTATACCTAGGACTACAATACTGTTTAAAAACATATGTCTATGACTTTATTAAATTACTGTATGCACATCATGAACAATTTTGAATGCAATAAAAATTATGATTTTAAGATTATGTGCTCGAAAGGTTTTAATGTGGAGAATGACAAACGTATGACATGACTTGTCAGAACGGCTATTAGAATCGGAATGATCTATGGTTATCTTTACGCCGTTCAGGTCTCTGCGATTAGGGATTACACATCTAAAAATTAACTTAAAAGGTTGATAAGTGATTCTCCACACTACAATATTTCAAATATCTTTGCTCGGTGTTCAGTTTAGGGATTATCATTTTGATTATGATGATATTTATAAAAAATTGTAAGTAATTTTACTGTTTTTATTTTAAAAATTATATGATTCAATATTTTGAATACATTTTGCTATTGTAGGTAGGTACAGTGAATATTGTAAAAAGGGTTTCAGCAGAAAATTTTGATGG
The DNA here is from genome assembly GCF_061612785.1 of Hesperophylax consimilis. NCBI lineage: Eukaryota > Metazoa > Arthropoda > Insecta > Trichoptera > Limnephilidae > Hesperophylax > Hesperophylax consimilis. Next base: position 19,192,401 of record NC_142854.1, on the reverse strand, counting down.
TTTTTTTTTAAAGAATACCTTAATTATCAATCTTTGAATTATTATAAGTTGATTTAATACATTCTCGTATACGTCCGCCCCAGCTAATAATTCCATATTGTAAAATAGATTGAACAGTTGCATGTCCCCTCTTTTTAGGTTTTCTAGTCTAAGAATACTTCTAAGACATAAAAGTACATTTCCTAATTTGTTTTACAAGTTCACAAATTTTTACATTTAAATTGAGTAAAATGCATAATATATAATATTAAGATTTAATTTTGAAAGTTACTTTTTTTTTCGTTTTAAAAGATACAAATACCAAAACCGCAGATAAACATTTATTTATTTATTAACGGACATCGTCCAAATTACAAAAAAAAATAACACGAATAAAGTAAAATGAAAAATACAGGAGTAGATAAAGGTAGATGACAGCAAAGACAAATGGTAGATATAATATAAGAAAATAAAGTGACAAGTCGAATCAAGTCAAGAATACGCCGTGGGTCAGGACCACAGGACACTTATAATATTCCGTCACTTGTTTAGCAACTGGTAAAAATCATTCAGACTAATCCCAAAAAAGTTAAGTTTTTGACTTGAGTTGACCAGTCTACACATTCTGGACAATGGTGAATAATATCCATAATTTGTCGAATGATGGTCGAGGAAGAGCAGTTCATTATTTCTGAGTCTTTGCGAGGGGATATTGAAGGGAATGAGTTGCAGTAGAGTAGGTGAATCAATAATACCATTTATAATTTTGAAGAAGCAAATGAGGTCATTTCTTTCCCGACGGACTTCCAAAGGAGAGAGGTTTAGAGTTAGTTCAATTTCATCATATGAGTATTTGCCTTTTTCTAAAACCTAGCCTCCTAGCAATCCCTCTTAAGAACCGAGGTTGAACAGATTCAATGCGTTGAATGTGGACAGCATAGAAAGGATACCAAATAACACAAGCATATTCAAGATGGGGGCGAACCAAGGAGCAGTAAAGAGTTCTAAGGGTATTTACATTTTTGAAGTCCGAAGTGATTCTAGTGATGAAACCAAATAGTTTGAGGGATTTATTAACGATTGCAGTTATGTGATCCCGAAAAGAAAGCTTGCTATCAAGAGAGACACCAAGGTCTTTAATAGATGTAACAGTTGTTAAGCAAATATTATTAAGTTTGTAATCGAAGAAAATCGGTTTTTTTGATCTGTAGAAGGACATAATTTTGCATTTATCGACATTTAGTTTCAAACAATTAATTTTACACCAATCATTGAAAGAGTCGATATTCGATTGGAAAAGAAGGCAGTCATCGTGATTTTTTATTATCTTTAGAATCTTATTGTCGTCCGCAAAAAGCGTGTATGAGAAAAAAATACTAATAATGTCGTTTATAAACAAGTTAAAAAAAAGCGGTGCTAAATGTGCTCCTTGAGCTAATAACATGCTAATAACTCACATAAAAACATGCCAGTAGCGGCATTCGGTAGAATGTGGATCGTGTCGCTGCTAGTAACTTGCATGCTAGTAGCTTGTATGCCATTCAATCACACAACGTTTGTTTTTTTGTAAGTGTTCTGTTTTGTTGCATTTTTGCAAGTGGAAATTTTCGCTCGATCAAAATGGCTCGCTTGGGCGATGAAAAAATGCTAAACTTCATTATGCACTATCGCAGCTACTAGCGCTTGTGGGTTACAGGTACACCGCTTTACAAAAATAACATTTCGGTTCGTTTCATATTTCTTCCTCTCAGCCAGACAGGCGCACGAAACTATGAGAGAAGAGTAGCTAGCATGCCTGTATGTAGCCTGTCTATACTCACCTACAAAAATGCCAGCTACTCGAAAAAAACATGCCTTTTTAATTACATGTGCATACGGTGCTTTATGGTCCTGCTACGCAAAACAAATTGCTTGTCAGCAGGTGCCTACAAATTAATATTACACGATTTTAAACTTTATAGTAATTCATATTATATATACAATTTCTACCATTACTCGGACATATATTTTGATCCCCCCATTCAATCACCGTTCAATTAACCATAACCATTCACATTATCAATACTTTTCTTTTGAATAGCCATTTCATCAACATATATTTAACTTTGTTCAGAGAGTTACATTATTCAGCAGAGATTAAAATTTCTTAGATATATTGTATTCCAGCGTTCTCTATCCATACTTATTTATATATTTTCGAACGATCAATCCATTGTTATTTGTGAATTTAGTGTTATAAAAACGTTTAAGTTTCTCCGTACGCTGAGGGTTAAACATATGTTAATTAAAATTATGTAGCCTTAACAGTTAAAATGTTCGCACTCTGGAATAACAGTGGGGTATCATGTCTGTCTGTAAATACCGGGGATATAGAAGTATAGAACATGCTTGATTATAATTAGTTCTGTTATATTTACTTTGGTATATGATACTATTGAATTCCGGTTTTAATTAAAACTTATTCACAAAGAATGAGATAAATGTAGTTTTTTCAGTATTTAAGGTAAGGAATATTGTATTTATTTACATGCATAAGGTTTTTTTAGAATGAATAAGCATGTGACGTTTTAACGTACCCTTTCGAGAACATAAATAGCTACAGTAAGAACACGAAAAGGGTTTTTCTCCAGTATGAGTAAGAGTGTGAAGTTTTAAAGTTCCCTTTTGAGAACATGAATAGTTGCAGAAGGAACATGAATAAGGTTTTTCTCCAGTATGGGTAAGAATATGAAGTTTGATAGTTACCTCTCGAGAACATGAATAGTTACAGTAGGAACATAAAAAGGGTTTTCCTCCAGTATGGGTAAGAAGGTGATCTTTAAAATTTTTCTTTTCAAAACATAAATATTTGCAGTAGGAACATAAATACGGTTTTTCTCCAGTATGGGTAAGCATGTGAAGTTTTAAAGTTCCCTTTCGAGAAGACGAGTAGCTGCATTCGGTACATGAATAAGGTTTTTCTCCAGTATGGGTAAGCATGTGACGTTTTAAATGTCCCCTTTGGGAAAATGAATAGTTGCATTCGGAACATGAAAAAGGTTTCTGTCCAGTATGGGTAACAATGTGATGTTTTAAATTATACTTTCGGGAACACGAATAGTCACAGTGGGAACATGAATAAGGTTTTTCTCCAGAATGGATGCGCAAGTGTCGTGCTAACGTTAACTTGCGTGAGCAGGAGAAGTTACAATGGGAACATGAGAAGGGTTTTCCTCCACGATGCTTCTTCAGGTCCGTTATTAAGTCTGAAAAAGATGGTGGATAAACCTCAATAAATAGGTATCTATAATGAAACATATTAAAATGAATTCAGACAAACAAAAAGCTATATTACCTGCAGTAATACTTTCAGAGTGTTCTGAGCATTTCTTTTCAACATCCGGCAGGTCTATGTATATTTCCTTATGAGGAACTTCCCCTCCGCCTTCTTCTCGTGGTCCTGGCTCCACTTTAATGGGTACAGTCTCCAAATTAATACTACCTGTAATAATGAAATAATACTACATTGATATTTCAATATATGAAGAGTATCATAAAAAATTACGATCGTCAGTGACATTTCAAAGATTATTTGTATTTTTTGTTGGATTATATAATTTTGTTATATTGTTATAATATTAGCCTAAGCGGGTATAGATTTCTATTGTGTAAAAAAATATTATTATTTTTGTTGTTGTCGGTGGCGTTTTATGGTCATTATATTACTCATTAGGGAGTTTAATCAAAGTTTTAAAAGGAAAAATAAATTGACCTAGATCTCCGTTTACGTAAAAAATCTATTCAATCCTGTTTGCAAAAGCAATAATAATAGAATATTTGTAAAAATGTAGAAAAAGTGATAAAATAATCCATAATATTTTCTTAGTAAAAAAACAATAATGTTCGTGAAAATGTTTTGGTATCTAATAATAATTTATTATTATTTTCTGCGTTACGCTTTCATCTAAGGGAAAAACTTTATTAATTGTAAAATATGTTAAAAGCTTTTTTACGGCGTTTTGAAGAAACATTAAGAAGATTAAACACAAAAAAATATACTATAATAACAAATTTAAACATTGTTTTAAGGACATTAAAAAAACACGGAATGAAGTAAATCAAGTATTGGGAAGGAAAAATAAATCCGATTGTGATGAAGTCATATCTAAATATTTCTTAAATTCCTTAACTGCGGATGTGGTGGCAGAAAACTTTGCAAAATTCTTTGACGCGGGTGTAAATCAGTTATTGCACGAATGCAATGTTCGAGCGTCTGAGTTGAAGCAAGAAAATTTGCAACATTCAATGTACCTACCAAGAGCTAATGCAGAACAAACTGAATACATTATCGAAAGAATGAAAAATTCAAAGATACCGGGCGTGGATCTAATTCGCATGTATGATCTAAAAAAACATGTTAAATTATTTGGTCCTATAATTACTCACCTAATTAACAGAATTATTGACACAAGTCACATTCCAGCTGAACTAAAATGCAGCATCATAAGGCCCATTTTTAAAAATGGAGATCACACCGTAATAAATAATTATAGGCCTATTTCCTTATTACCCGCATTAGAAAAAATATTAGAAAAATATATTTCCATAAATTTGGATAGATATTTAAATAATTTGGGCATTATTGATGAATGTCAGTATGGCTTCCAAAAACAAAAAAGCTGTGATAAACTGCTCGAAAAATTTTCCAATTATGTAAATTCAGAGCTTAACTCAAAAAAACATGTACTAGTATTATTTATTGATTTCTCAAAAGCTTTCGATACACTCAGCCATACACAATTAATAAAGGTACTCGAAATCATAGGAATCCGTGGTAAACTCCTATCATTTTTCAAAAACTATTTAACAAATAGAAAAATGTATGTAAAGATTTTGAATGTAATGAGTAATTTTAGATTTATTAAATCAGGGGTGCCACAAGGGTCAATTTTAGGACCAAAATTATACATTATTATGTAATTGCCATGTCTAAACTTTTTAAAATAGCCCGTAGATTCATTTTTGCTGATGATACTGCATTAGTTGTCTCTAATGAAAACCCTGAAATAGCTATTCAAGAATTACAAATTGACTTTAACGAGCTACTTAAATGGTCTCATGATGTAGGACTAATTATTAATGTCAAAAAAACTAAATGCATTTATAAAAGATCCCCGAGCTTAAAAATGTGGAACTTACCTAAAATAACTGCACATAATTTTGAATGTATACATAAAAAAATGGATAGTATTTGCTGCTGTGAAAAAATTGATTTTGCAAACGAATATACTTACTTTGGCATACTCGTAGACAATAACTTTAAATGGGACAAAAGTGTGACCAAAATTTGTAACCAGCTCCGATGTTTGGCGAGTAATTTTTATAAATTAAAATTTGTATTGCCTCGATGTACTCTCAAACTTATATATCATTCTATGGTTGAATCAATACTTAGATATGGAATTCGAACTTGGGGACACTCGAGTAATATTAATATTAAATACATTCAAAATCTACAAACTGCTATAATTAAAAAAATTGTTAAGCCTAGCATTTACAAACAAAGAAACAACTTAAAATTACTGTATGGCTCTGAGGGCCTACTCCCAATTAAAGGGCTTCTCTGGTTTATTATAATTATGGATAATGCGGGAGAAAATGCGTCCAAAAGGCATTGGTGCATAGTCACAAAACAAGATTTACTGAAAAAAAAGGCCTAAAAATTCCACTAATATCAAATAAGTATGGTAGCAGAACACTTGACTATTTGATACCTGTGATTTATAACAAATTTAACGAAAAAATTAACTTAAAAAATAATGAGGAACCCTGCCCTAAACTTACAAAGAAGTGGTTAATAAATGAACAAAACGTTTATCTATTCTAAATTCGTTCACGAGGGTTATCTTTTTGACAGGCCCCCTTCCACCTATGATGTCCGAACAGCTCGGGAAGTTTTGAAGCAAAAAATTGACCACCACCTAGAGATGGTTCGTGCCTGGGGTAAGGCCAACTTGGTCAGTTTCAACGTTTCAAAAACCCAAGCGTGTCTGATTTCGGCAAAGAGGGAGATCAATGACTGTCTGTTGCAATTTGATGGGAGCACTCTCTCCAATAAAGACTCCATTGAAATGCTTGGAGTTACTATATCAGACCAGCTCAAGTATCGGGGATCCATAGAAGCCCGAGTAAATCGGGCCTCCAAAAAGTTGGGCGTCTTGTACAGGGCTAGGAGATTCTTCAACAGTGACCAGCTGCTGACCCTGTACAAGTCTCAAGTCCGCCCAACTATTGAATTTGGGAGCCACCTTTGGGCTGGTGCCCCAAAATACTTGATAAACCTGCTTGAATATGTGCAAAGGAGAGCGATCCGTCTGATTGACAATCCGTTGTTAACAGACCGATTGCCTTCTCTAATGCATAGACGCAATGTAGGCATGCTGTGTCTGTTCTACAGGTATTTCAATGGAGCCTGCTCCAAGGAGCTAACAGCATTGATTCCTGATGCACCGGTGCACGTGCGCGAAACTCGACGGACACGAACTGAACACCCGTTCACGGTTGACGTTGGCTTCATGGGAACGGGCCGTTTTTACGACTCGTTTTTGTGTAAGTCGGCTCGTATGTGGAACGAGCTACCGGCATCTGTTTTTCCTCCCTCCTATAATCCGAGCCTCTTCAAGGCCCGCATTAACAAATCCCTTCCTACAGCCCCTACCTTACTCCGCCTCACAACGCCGCCCAACCGGGTGGTGACATAGTTCCCCTGTCTGTGCACTCCACAGGCAGGGACACTCTTGTGAGGTGTCACATAAAAAATAAAAAATAAACATTATATTTGGTATTAATATTTAAACTTAAGCTAATGTGTATTATGTTATAACATTAAATGGTAGAACCTACAGACAAGCTGATTGTCACAGCTTTGTGGGACTACCCATATCTTATATTGTATTAAATGTAATTATATTCAATTTAATAAAAAAAAAAATTAAAAAAAATAATATATTCATTAAGAAGTAACATTATCTTAAAGCAAAATCAGAGAAATATAATTGTAATTAATAAAATACTTCGTTTTTACCACTTTCATTGTTTATTTAATAAACAATAAACAATAAAAGTGGTAAAAACGAAGTATTTTATTAATTTCAATTAAAATGGTGCCACAAAATAAGTTTGCTGTGTTAGAAGAAATATAATTGTATAAAACAATTATTTATTTATTTATAAAATACATGGTATCTAATTGAAATCTATAAGAAATTAATTCATCGAAACCCCCTACTAGGCAACTGCCTGTTTTATGGTGATCAACACATTATAGTTATTTTGTATAAAGTGTAAAAAATATAATGTAAGATTTTGGGCTTTACTAATAAATGTGTTTCAAACCCTACACAACCGATAACCAACTATTAATGTAGAGTGATGGTTGTTTCTCAGCTGCAGAAAATAATATACCCTTCTGAAGTCTAAAAGCAATACTATACTAGTAAAACTAGCGGCAACAGGGCTTACAATTTATTATTACTATTTATAAACGGCTTTTCTGTGAATTAATATTATAAAATTATTAAAGATAAACTTATGTTTACAATACAAGATTTTTATGCAAAGCACAAAGGATAAAAAATTATTATAAGCAATAATTAGTAGCCTGAAAAACAAATATAAATTGAAAAAATCTTAAAAGAAAAAATATCTTTATCCGACTAATACTAGTATTTTATTCAACAATTATTGCTTAGTATAATTATGACTTTTTCATCTGAAAACAAACAACTTTATTTTTGTTTAGTACTAAATTTCCCACTAGACTTTCCTATTTCCTATCTTCATTTGATTTGTTTGTTTTCAGGTGAAAAAATCAATAAGCCTTAATTGTCGAATAAAATGCAAGTATTTATTGAATTATTTGGCGGTTAAAAAAAAGCAGTGTTCGTCTGAAACACCTCTGTACATTAATATTCGTAATTCAACTTACTAGTTGGATGAACACTCTCGGCACTCCCGACGGAAATACTCTCTGGTTCGTTAAGATCCATGCCACCGATGATAGCGTCCCGTTACGCGATAGTAATTTGTTGGTCTCTGCTCAAAATTACTTACAACCTGTAAACATTAACTAATTAATCCAATTTGATTGGTAACGGCGCCCTTGAGGTGATTTTTTCACGAACACGGCACTCTGGATATTTTAAATTTATTAATATCCACGCCAGTGCAATAAACGGCAGTTTTTACCAATGAAACAACAGAAAAGCGACCATTTATTTAAGGACTAAAGAAAACAATGATTCGCAAAATTACAAGTGTGACCTATAGAAATTAATGTTAAGGCGATACACTACGAAGTAATGCAAAATCATGTGTTTTTGGGTTGAAAATTTTATCGCTTAAAAATATTTTAGAAGCTTTAATTAAATAATGCTTGTAGAACACATCATCGTCTTTGAAATAATCGAGCATTTTTTTAATAAACATTTCATATTATGCCCAGAAAAAATAATGTAAGTAAAGGCTATAAAAACTGATTTAAAGATTTAAAAAATTTCCTACTTACGAACCCATTTTCGATTATGGTTTTATTGCATAAAATTAAAAATTAAGTTCTTTAGAAAATTACAACAAAATATTTGAATATTTATGCATGAACTTCGCAAAATCAAACAAAACACACTTTTGTCGAGTTTTGTTCTTACATAAATGAAAACAGTCGGCTGGTGTTAACCGGTAATTTAAACTTTATCACCGTCTACATAAGGAGTGTTATTGTGAGCGGCCTCCAAATGTTACCCTTTGCCCATCGCGGTACACTTTCAGTTAAAGTGAATCATTCTCGTCAAATCCATACTAAGTGCTAAATGTCAATTTGGCGTTGATGCAGTTCTTAAGTGGGTCAAACCACCTCAAAAGTGTTTACAGATATATTAAGATTGTAAATGAAGGTTTCCCAAGAATAAACAATATTGATTTCTGAGTGGTCGAAAAATAAAGCACAATTGTTGACGCCTATTTCTGACATTAAGTGTAAAGGTTTTCATGATTGTGACCACGGCCGTCAATCAACAATGAATAAACGCACACACTCTCGTCTGGCACATTTTCTGGTTGATGTAAGGTAGCGACATGTCTGTTATATCGCGAATGCTATTAAAATGACCAATAAAGTGTTAAGCGACGTATAATTACAATAAACATCAATTAATGGGCTTCGGTGTTACTTAATAGGTACATATAATTAGAAGCTACTTACGTACAAGGCTAAGCGTGACAGTCAATTCCAAAGTGTTGAAGAAACGTCACTAAAAAAAGGACTTAAATTTTTTTTTAAATTACGTAAAAATGATAAATTGTAGGTTATTGGAACGATCTCAAATCGTATAAATTTAATACAATTATACGCAATTCGTAAGGTAATGCAACTATTTCTGCGTGACAGGAAGGAAATAAAGGAAAAGCCCATAGAAGCCTATAATGAGTAGATATGGACGACATTTCTGTTGCGGTTACAAGGAGCCCGTTCCTTCGCAGTCACTGGAACTGTCAATGCAATTTCTCTGAGGAACCTGTTATTTTTGGAATATTTATCAGAAGTTAAAAATTTTAGAAAACTTGTAAAAAAGCATGGACCTAATAAGCCCTGGACAGACCATTAGTGATATTTTGTATGAGCGGTAATTAAGCAAAGTTTAGGATGAGGGTAAATTTATTACAAACTGTTAAAATGATTTGTAATCAAGGTTTTTTTACTATTTATTTATTTATCTATCAGTTTGAAGGTTTTTACTTGTATTTATCGACATCTGTCTCACTAGGGTATACCTGTGTCGAGACAGACGTATACAGATACTTATACAGTCTTACTCATAATGAAATCCCTAATACGACGATAATACCCCGTATTAGCTATACAGGGGTGGGGGCCTATACTGGTCAGATTAAAAATCTTTACTCATAATCATAAATTTTCCCAATATAGCTCGACGGCTGGATTATGGAATATGATTTTTTTACAGTAGCAACACTTGAAAAATTTGGCATTTCGCGGCGTGTTGCCAACTTCACGTTTATTCATATGTCAAAGAAGTAATCCAAGAGTTGGTTTGTTTATCTTTGAATAACCTAAAAATGGATAACGTTGACATTAATTTGGAGGTAGAATTAAAAAGGCGCAAGCGTAACAAAAATTGGGGTGACGTTGAAAAGGTTTGTTAACTTTTATCTTGGCTCTAATGTTTTGTTTACTTGTTTGAAATTAGTGTAAGTATAATGATTGTTTTCCTTGTAGGCCTTGTTGAAGGACTGTGTGGCTGAACAGGTGAGGGCTGTAGAGAATAAAAACTCGGACAGTAACACCCTAATTGCCAAGAGGGAAGCTTGGAAGCTTGTTTTATTAAAGTAAGTATACCTCCATAATATATCCGCATTGTTAACTTTTCTACAGATTAAACTTTAAGTTTGTCGCTTCGTAGCTTTGACATCCATTACAAATAAAAAAATTATCATAGTATAAAATTAATTAGGTAAAGGTATGCATACCACATAATTAATAGCACACTATTTTTCAGATTTAACACACTAAGTGACCAAAAACGAGATATGGGTCAGATACAAGCTCAATGGAAGATGCTCAAATTGGCTTGTAAGAGCCAATTGAGCCGGTATAGGAGGGAAGTGATGGCAACAGGTGGATGTCCCCAACCACCAAGTCCTTCGCAGGATATTCTCTCGATGGTGGATTTGTTACCACATGAATTCGTAACGGACAAAAATGTTGATGATAGCGATTCAACATTTAAAGCAAAGGTAAATATCTTTTTATCGAAGGAAGCAAATACTTTGTGGTGTGACATTATATATTAAATGGAAAAACACACTTTTTATATGAATTAATATTTAACAGCCAACCAGCATTATTTTTTTCAAAAGATAAGTCGATAGTAATATTATTGAAATATTGATGGTTCTGTCTATATTTAAACTTATGTAAATCTTGCTTTAATTGTGGGAGTTATATTGGTAATTGTGTTTTATTATTACAGATGAATTTTCCTACATCAACCCCTCACTCCACACTGCCACACTCTGTTCCCAATAGGAAGTTGTCTTTTGAGGTAATATACCTAAACCTACTTAAATGATCAGCGCAACAATGAGTGCTAACTATTTGCAATATTTAAAGCAGTAACTTTTCAGATGGACATAATCTTTTGTTTATATCAACAGGAAACAAGTGAAGCTGATTCACCACCACCGCCACTATCACCACAAGCATACACCATCCAGCATGTCCCGCTGCACGCTTGCCCTCCACCTCTACCTCGGAGGCGACCACGCCATAAAGTAAGTATTTCTTCACACCACATTTTTGTTTGCTCAACTGACTTTATTGTCGTACCAAAACTGAAAGTTTACTAAGAAAAACAATAACTCGTATATGAATATTATTTTTTTTCATGTATAAAATGCACGATAATTTCAGTTGGACATAATCTTTTGTTTATATCAACAGGAAACAGTATCGAGTAACAAAACTGCTGCTTCGGAGAGAGACGGAAGACGTTTAAGCGAGAAGTTTCAGACTGAGGTACGTTTTTACTGCCAAGATGCTCAAATAGTATTGTTATTTTCCTAGGAATTTAATGTTGATACAAATAATATATGTGTTTTTTACAGGTTTCCAGTGAAGCTGATTCACCACCACCGCCACTATCACCACAAGCATACACCATCCAGCATGTCCCGCTGCACGCTTGCCCTCCACCTCTACCTCGGAGGCGACCACGCCATAAAGTAAGTATTTCTTCACACCACATTTTTGTTTGCTCAACTGACTTTATTGTCGTACCAAAACTGAAAGTTTACTAAGAAAAACAATAACTCGTATATGAATATTATTTTTTTTCATGTATAAAATGCACGATAATTTCACGGCCGGCGTGGTCTAGTGGTATACGCTTTTGACTACAGATCCGAAGGTCGCGGGTTCGAACCCGGCGTGCGCAAATAAATTTTATTTGATTAATTTGTGTTATTTCACAATTAATTAATTAAAATAATATATAGTATATTTGCGGCACGTTCCAGAGTGGAAGATACTCTCAGTATCGCCCTGGTGTAAGACCACCATTCAGAATTGAAACGTTGCTTGAAATGGCTTTAGCCGTGTTTGGTGACCAGATCTGAATAGCCAGGTACTTCCCCACCTTCTTCTTCCCCATCTCCCTCCCCTCCCCAATACCCTCAGCCTCACAACATACCCCAATTGGGGATGCCATAGTCTCACTGGCTCCAGACAGGAGCAGTTGGGACTCTTGTGCGGTAATACTGTAAAAAAAAAAAAAAAAGTTGGACATAATCTTTTGTTTATATCAACAGGAAACAGTATCGAGTAACAAAACTGCTGCTTCGGAGAGAGACGGAAGACGTTTAAGCGAGAAGTTTCAGACTGAGGTACGTTTTTACTGCCAAGATGCTCAAATAGTATTGTTATTTTCCTAGGAATTTAATGTTGATACAAATAATATATGTGTTTTTTACAGGTTTCCAGTGAAGCTGATTCACCACCACCGCCACTATCACCACAAGCATACACCATCCAGCATGTCCCGCTGCACGCTTGCCCTCCACCTATACCTCGGAGGCGACCACGCCATAAAGTAAGTATTTCTTCACACCACATTTTTGTTTGCTCAACTGAATTTATTGTCGTACCAAAACTGAAAGTTTACTAAGAAAAACAATAACTCATATATGAATATTATTTTTTTTATGTATGAAATGCACGATAATTAAGAGATTTGCAGAGAATAGATTAAAACACCGTACTAAGTGACTGCCTGTTTCATGGTGACTAAAGTTGAATATAGTTATTTTGTATGTAGTGTTAACATATGGATTAATAAAAATAATAATTCTAAAGCGCCGTTTTTGTGAGAAATCACCTCTGCTGTACACTTTGTTATATATAGGCACTATCTAAGTTTATTATTTACAAAGATACATAAACATACTTACCTGGATTGGAAATTGGAAAAATTATTATAGAAAGTTGGAAATAGAATAATTATGTTACCAGTTATGAAAAGTTCGTCATTTAATGTTTTTATTTTCAGGAAGACGACTTAGCCCAAATGAAGGCGAACGTCTTTGAAGAAACAAAAAAAATAATGCACCTTGAGCACCAAAAAAAAACGGAGTACTTGTTCAGGCTCATGAAAGACGAATCCAGGGCCAAAATTAGTCTACAGGAAGTAGAGTCACAGACCAAGGTTAGCTTGATGAAGAAGGAAAGTGACCTTAAAAATTGTCTACAGGATGAAGAGTCGCAGACCAGGATTAGGTTCATGGAGGAGGAACACAAAATTAAAATGTCGATGCTGAAAGATGGATGGATAGCCAAATAATAATTTTATTTTATCTATATTTCATATTTTCGTTTACATTTATTAATGTTCTTCACTGTGCTATATAAAAATGTACAGACGTACATCAAATTGATTTCCTTGTAATATAAATAGACCAGCTCAACGCCCATGTAAACATAATGAGGAAATCTATAAATGGTTTCTCAATTAGGTGAATTACACATGACTATAAATTAAGCACGTTGTAAACTGATTTCCCTAAAATAAAAATAAATAAACAATATTGATCATACCTTAGTCTTATTATTATATCTTCATTATTGTGTAATATGCATTTGTGTCGCAGGTACATTATACTATTGAGTATGTACATTTTTTCAGTGTAATATAATTATATATGTAGATACAATCATATTGAGTACATACTAATACATTTAAAAATGTTGATCAATGAACACCTGTCTAGTGGCATTTCCAATATGATTGATTGGGGCTACTTGTTCATTTGGGGCTACTTCCATGAAACCACCACCACCTGCTTCTGTTCCTGCACCCTCATCATGTTCTTCATCATCATCTATTCCAAATTACAAATCATAGCATTAGTACATACAAAACTCTAATGTAAGGAATGTCTAAAAACTGACATATTATATTATGTTTCATTTTAACACATATTTTATTTTGAGTTGTTTTCTTACCTAACTGAGGATCATTCATATCGATGGCAAGACAATGGAAAACAGCAAGAGCTACGATAGTTGTCTTGATGGTATCGAGAGATCCTGACATACCCCGCAGCAGGCAACGAAATCTCTGTTTCCATACCCCAAAACATCTCTCCACCGTGTTGCGAGTAGATATTTGAGCCCTGTTATACGCCACTTCTCTGGGGTTTCTTGGGTTCCTAACTGGGGTGAACAGATATGGTGTACAGGCATAACCTCCGTCTCCCAACAGTCGTCCGTTGAAGTGACCTTCTTCAAACCTCTGCTTGATGGAACTTTCCCGGAAAATACGAGCATCGTGAGTACTGCCTCTCCAATGAGCAACAATATCCATAATTTTTAGATCTGCATTGCACACCGCCTGGAATGAATTTATTCATGCAATCAATGTTGGTTAATGTTTATATTTCAGACACGTATTGAGGTTATCACTTTACAAACCTGGACATTTAAGGAATATATCCCCTTCCTATTGATGTAATATTGGCCGGCATCACCCTTAACTTTCCTTTTCAAAACGTTTTATTCCTTGGAACTTTGCAACTGTTGATTGTTGCTCTTCAATACATTGTGGCATTTTAATGTACTGTGGAGCAAGGCGGGCAAATGCAGTTGCGACCCTTTTGGCAATACGGGACATTGTCTGTTGACTAAATCCATGTAAATCTGCACAATCATCTTGTATCTGCGAAAAAAATGTTATAATAATTTAAAAACTGTTTAGTTATCGATTTTGCTGATTTGTTTCACAGGAATGCAACTATAAACACTATCCTTACCTCGTTTCTGCCCCAGTATCGTATGGCACAAAGAACTTGGAGATCGGTAGATATTTTTCCACCCCGTTTGTTATTGACATGCAAATATGGCCGTACCAAATCGATCAAACGTCTCATATTTGCTTTGGTGAATCTATATTTGGACCTAAAATCTCCTTCCGTTAGCGCCGTAAATGGGTCATACCGCTTTTTGTATGTTTTCCGTGCCCGTGGTGGATGAATACGGTCAAGATTTGCCAAAGCTCCAGTCAAAACGTCAAAATTGTCAAAGTCAGCCATTTCCGAATTTAATACGCTCATAATACTGCCTAATCCTGCTCTTCGGGTGGGTTAAATCTGACGTCTGCTAATACGGTCAGATTAGGCAATGCGCATGCGCGCGAGTTGGCGCTATTATGAGTAAAAAATTCACTTAACCTGTCCGTATTATCGTAGTGTTTCGATTATGAGTAAGGCTGTATATGGACAAAGGTACCCACTAGCTGAATCTGTGTCGTGAATCTGTGAAATCATGAAAATTAACTAGAGAAAATCGGTAAAGCAGTTCACTTCCAACATAAAGTATCTGAAGTGTCAGATACAAGTAAAAATGTATCTAGATTCTGATACAGTTATAGAAATATAGCTAGATACAGATATACAAAAATGTATCTAGATAATGTATCTAACCAATAATTACTGTTTTTGTAGGGTTCTGTTATTTTTATTTATAGTAAAACATTGTGGCTTGTTTTCAGATTCTGAAACAAGTGAAGGCAGTCCTTCAATCCACCAGCCCACCTAAATACGTTATTACGTCTCGGCAACCGGAGAAGCGAGCCACAACCACAGCAGAGACAGGAGATCAACAGGCTTGTTGAAGCTGGAGTTTATCAGTACGAGATGTGTCTCTATTGTTGGAGCAATTTATTAAACATAAATTTCAGGATGGGGCAGAACCTGATCGGCTCAATTCAGGGTTTATCTGTCATGTTTTTAAAGGGGTTGTTCCCTCAATGTTTATATTTTCTTTGTGTGGTGTAATTTATTATTTTCCAGTTATAAAATAATATCAAATTTGTATCAATGAATTGCCCGACTTTCTTCATTGCTCACTTATCCTTCAACATGCTATATGGCATCCAAATTTTCACAAAGACTCCAAATAATGCTAGTTTTACTTTCCCATAGGTGTACTGTTTTGTAATGTAAAAAGATTAGATACTTTGAGTATAAATAGGCCTAGTACGAATCTGTACAAAAGTTGAACATAGGGCCTACCACAAGTCTTTTACTGTCCAAAAGTTAATGATATTTGCAGGAATTAAAATGTGGTTGCCATACCAAACAGTCTTTATTAAGGCTTTGGAATCGACTTTATGATATTGGCCCTATAGTAATGTAATCTAACCAAATAAAATCAAGGTGCAAGAATTGTATGAAACGAAAGATGAAAATTAGCTATTGGCTGCTCGGCAATATTCGGAAATGCTCGGCCGTGACGTCACAAAAAATATCTGAGCGGAGAACCAATTTCAAATAAAGCGCCGAAACACTTCACTTCGGGTATGCTCGGATATGTTGGCCACGCCCCCTGTCGACTAGTCGCTGTGCATATAGCGACTCCCGACGTACTTATGTTGCATGCATAAAATTTGTCTAAATATTGACATATCTATGGTTAAATAGACCAATTTGGATCGATTTAGTGAGTGGTTTATTTATGATTGCTTCCCTCTCATCAGTTACAGTTGCACCGTCTTTCTAAAGTAATACCATATAAACTACATAACAATTATGTAAAATTTATACCACTTGAGGTTATTTCAACCACCAACACAATTTTAAAGCAAAGATTTAAAAATTGAAGTGCTTCTAATTCTTTGTGACGTTTCTTCAACGCCTTGAAATTGACTACCGCGCTTTGCCGTGCATGTAAGTTAGTTCTAATTATGTTAACAAAGTAACACTTAAACTCGTAAATTGGTGCTTGTTTATTGTAAGAATATATCGCCAAGCACTCGATTGATTAGTTTTGACAGCGTTATAACATATTAAGCTACCCAACACTTACCGTGTAAACACGTGACAGATGAGATTAAATGTGTTTGTTCATTGTTGATTTACGGCCGCTGTCACACATTAAAACCAAGTGACTAGTAAGTTCATCTAATTACCCCGAGTGAACATCATATACATTTTCAAAACAGCAAACTTATTTTGTGGCACAATTAGCTGTTAGTAAATTCTAATGAAATCCGAATTGCTTAAGAATCTTATTGGTTTTTTCAACAAAAAAAGTGATTCAAACTCTCTGATGAATATTTTTTATGATGTAGATAAGTTTTGATACAGACGTTACTTATTTTCAGCTGAGAATAATTACTATCCCATCAAAGGACCCTATCACAGTAGAGCCATGGATCTTCCCATCCCAGATAATGTTAGCTTCAAAACTGAACCATGGTCGCAGGAAGAAGGCTCAGGTGAAAAACAGGCGTTTACTGATATAGAATTCCACCTCCCCTATGTGATGTTGATAAAAAGAAAATTTTAGGCCATTAGAAAATAACAATTATTATCTCTAATTGCAACGGCAATTATAGTAATATTTTATCTCGTAACTGCATGTTTGACATCTATTTCTTTATATAAAAAATAACTACTTTACTGTATCTCTATCTATTCGATATAATAAATCTATCGAATTACGGATTTTCATATCAGAAGCCTATCAATTAGTTATTATGTTATTATTCCAGGTAGCATTAATGTGGAGACTGTACCCATCAAAGCAAAATCAGAACCCCGTGAAGAAGATGGAGGGGCAATCACTTATGCGAAAATAAACATAGACCTGCCAGATATAAAAAAGGAATGCTTAGAGAAGTCTGGAAGTATTCTCGAGACTGCAGGTAAAAACGATTTTCGTTTTTCTGAATTCGTTTTAATAATTATCTAGTTATTAGAGATACGTACATATTGCGTCATCTGCCATCTTTTTAAGACATGGTAACGGACCTGAAGACGCATCCAGAAGAAAAACCTTATTTATGTACACACTGTAACTACTCATGCTCATGCAAATCACATTTAACAGCCCACTTACGCACCCATTATGGAGAAAAACCGTATCCATGTTTCCATTGTAACTACTCCTTCTCACGCAAATCAAATTTAACAGTGCCCATTCGTAACCATACTGGAGATAAATCTTATTCATGTTCCCATTGTACTCACTGGCTCCAGATGGTTGGGAGCAGTAAAATTGTTGGTTGTCGGGAATAACATTTGTAAGTCACATCGTGATAAGTTTAACACTGTGTAAGTTTGATATTGAAATACTTTTATGGTTATTTCAACAACCGGTTCCTACTTAAATTGCCATTTCCCTTGTTTTTATTCCATTTTCATAAAGGTCGAAAAAAGAAGCAAGAATATTTAAAAATAGAAGGAAAAAGCAAATGTCTTTTGTCGGATTGATGTTATTTTCCTCTTTGCATATCGTTGTATAGTGATAAACACAATTTGTTCAATTTTATTTTCTTGTTAAAAATTACAGATCATTAGTCCAGTACCAATCGATTTGGTACGCAATATTTTTGGTCCATCTCGCTGGTTGTAGAACAATCGGTTCTATAAGTAAGATTTTTGACCGGTCGGTGGCCGAGTTGACATCGCGCTTGGGTCCCACCCAGGCGTAGTGTGTTCAATTTCTCGACTGGCTCCATCCATCACAAGTACAAGTACTCACGCAAGTCACATTTAACGGTTAACTTACGCACCCATACTGAAGAAAAACCTTATTCGTGTTCTCATGTAACTACTTACGCTCACGCAAGTCAAAATTAACAGTGCAATTTCGCACTCATACTCGAGAAAAACTTCATTCGTGTTCTCATTGTGACTACTGTTGCTAACACATGTCAGCATTAACAGTTCACTTACGCATCGATTCTGAAATTAAACCTTATTCATGTTTCTACTGCAGCTTTTCATGTTTTTATCAGGGGAATTCGAAACTTCACATTCTTACCCATACTGTAGTAAAACGACATAAATGCTCGCATTGTTACTTCTCCTGCAAAGGAAAATCACATTTAAAAGTGCACTTACTCACCCATACTGGACTTAAACCTTAATGTTCCTACTGCAGCTATTCAGGTTCTGTAATTGGAAATTCGTAAATTCCATTTGGAAAAAACCTAATTCATGAGTTCCCATTATAATTAAACCTGCTCATACAAGTCAGCGTTAACAGTGCACTTACGGGATTAAAAACTTATTCATGATCCTACCGCAAATATTACTGTTCTCAAAAGGATTAAAAAGTAGGCGTAAACTTTAAAGGCACGTTTTTAACCATACTGGAGAAAAACTATATCCATGTTCCCATTGTAAATTTATATAGTCAAGTTTTTACCCATACTTGCCATAAAAACCTTATTCATGTTCCAACTGTAACCTTTCCTGCTCACTAAAGTCACACATCATTGTGTGTGTGTACGTATATAGCGTGCACCCATACTGGAAATTAATCTTTTCCATGTTCTGACTGCAGTTATTCATGTTCAAGAGGAGTCAGATTTTGACCCGCTGATGAGAAAAGTCATTCATGTTCCGACTTAAATATAAATGGTTTCAGAAAGAATAATTAAAGCATCATATTCGTACCCATATAGCATGAAAACCTTATTCATTTTTCGAAGAAAAGTTCTCTTTACTGTTTATCGCTTTGTGATGTCATTTTTATTTGTTTCTTTGATTTACCTTTGTAACAATTAAGTTTGGTTATATGTTTGAGTTTTATTTGACAGTGTTATTATTATGAATAAAAGTGACTACATAAATAAGACTATGGGCTTTTTACAAGGGTATAATTTTGAAAATAATCAGAAACACCCTTTTAATAAGTTTCAAGAGCTGGTAAAAGAAGCGGTGACACATTTGTTCGGTTTATATCGTATTAAATAATAATTATAGTTGAATCTGCTACATGCTAGCTCTTCGCTCTTCGATCGCCGCAAGTAGCAGCACCTGCCGGTCACTTAATTCTCGCCATCAGCGTTCCGCGCGGTAAGAAACGGAACTAATGGCCCACGCCGCCAGCCCTCGCTCGCCGGCCTCGTCCTCTTTCGGAATCCTGACCTCAGCATGTCAATACGCTGCTTCGGGTTGTGGTCCCGCGATCCCAAAGCAATCCGGATTCAAGGGAATATCCAGACTTACGTCTTGAAAATTACACTAAAATCCTTGCCTTTTAATAAAACGACTCCTGGCCGAACTTCTCACCGAAACTAACTCGCACGCACATGTTTCAACGTTTACGTTGCACATAGACAAAGGCCGCCTAAACTTCGCTTAAGAACCGACTTAAGAACAATGTAAGCTTGACCATCTTATCACCTTTCCATGTGCTTTAATAAATTCAGTTCCGATTTTGTAACTTAAATTTAGATTGAGAGATTGAACTTAGTTAGGATTATATTTTGTACCCGTAATATTTTCCGTGCCCCATGAGTATAAGATGTGTTCTATATGATAATCCGTTGTATGTTGTAACGTTGCCTTTTGCTATAATATAACGTGGAAATATGACTCCCATGTCTTTACTGAACCCCTTGTATGGTTCGGAATGATAGTAGCAAAAAATGATAGCTGACTCCACCCCTCGAGAGATAATCGATATGCCTTTATAAGAGCTACCCTTGTAATGCTCCGGGATATAACCCCTGATGCCATCTATGTCGATCGACTTATCTTTAAAGTTCGTATTTAACTTGGTCACCGGTCTTACATTTTTAATTTTAAGTATATTACACATTGTAAAGATGATATATTAAATTTGTTAAAGTAATTAAAAATAACAAAAAACCAAAACTTTGGTCTTTTATGAATAAGTAAACCAAACCTAATATGTCAGTCGTTTCTAGTTGTAGACATATTCAATTAAGCTGTTCATATGTTGGACTTTATTTTAAGAGTATTTTAATGACTTTCATAATATCAAAACTATCAGAATAATTCCACAGTTTGCTCATTAAATTACGAAGTTCTTTCGCACGATTGAAATAATGCTAAATAAATTCTCAAGATTTTTAGAGTTGGTATTTATAGATAATGTCTAAATAACGACTTCCTACTTTGCTCATTAAATTGATCAAAATTATCGAAACGACTACTTTTTTCCAATTTAATATATTTGTTTAAAATTATTAATTTAAATTATTATTAATAATAATTAATTAATTCAAAATTAAACAATTACTTTGTAAACATCACTTATAGGTAAATACTTAATGCCGACCGGGTTTCGCTACAACCGTAGCTTCATCAGGGCAGTATAATAGGTAAATACTTAATGCCGACCGGGTTTCGCTAGAACCGTAGCTTCATCAGGGCAGTATAAGTTATTGTTTAATTTTAAATTATAATGTCACATCACAAAGTAACCGCTTCATATGAAGAAATTAATTAATTATTATTAAAAATAATTAATTAATTATTGTATGCTACTTAGTAAGGAGTCATATCTATAATTCCACCGTTTAAAAAGCCTAGTAAATTCTAATGATATTTAAGAGTTGCTATTTCCAGATAATATCTTTATTTCGTCTACCTACTGTTCTTATTTTATAATCAAAAAAGATTTTTTTTTTTTTTATTTTTATTGTTGATACATTTTTTTTTACAATATTTCATATTTCAATTTAGTAATGTTGGCCTCACTGGGTTGTTTACCCGTGCTGAGGCCCCCATTTTATAATTTAAGAATTTATACATTTAAAAATAAAAGAAAAACAACATTAAAATAAAGATAAATTTAAAATAAAAATAAAGATTAAAAATAAAAGAAAAATATCAAAAGAGAATGTAAATCGGTATTTATAATGATATATGTGTTTGTGCGTGTTGCGTGTTTTATATCTTTTTGTGTGTTGGGTGTATATGTTTTATTCTTTTATGTTATAGAATTTTGGTAATATTGTCTTTTTGTTCTTTAATCCATTTTTTTATTTTGTGTTTGAATTTATTTTTATTTTCCTCAATTTTTGTTTCAAGTGGAAGACTGTTGAATGCTTTAATAGCGTGGTATTTATGGTGTCTTTGTCCAAAGGTAGTGTTTACCGTCGGAGTTTTTATGTTTTCTTTGTACGCTTGTCTGACCGGTCTATTAGTGATATTTTGTGTTTGTTGGGGTTTGTTTTTTTGGTCGAAAATGTAGTTTAGTAGTGTTTTAACATATAATTGGCGTATATCAAGTACGTCACAGCTTTTAAATATTTGGTCTGTGTCGGTTATTTTATGTTTTTTGAGTATTACCTTTAATATCGTTTTCTGTGCGATTTCTATTTGAGCGATAGCTGCGTTTGTTGCTCCTCCCCAAGCAATTATTCCATATTCTATTATTGATTGGCATAGTGCATAATATATTGTTTTCAATTGTTTTATTTTATATATGTTTCTTATGTTTAGGAAAATGTGTATTGTTCTGAGGAGTCTATTTGTGATTTGTTTGATGTGATGTGTCCATCTAAGATTATGGTCAATTACGATTCCTAGATACTTTATTTGTTCTGTTTTTTCTAGAGGGGGGCAATCGCAGATGTTGGTGTTTATGCATTCGTGTATTTTTATGGTGTTTGTATTGTTTTTTGGCTGTCCTGTTTTAGTTATGCTGTACGTTGTGAATTTTGTTTTCGATATGTTTAGTGTGAGTGTATTTGAGTCCAACCATTTTTTCACTTGCGTGATTCCTAGATTCGCTATGTTATAAACGATAATTGGATCGAATAATTATTTCCGATTTAAAATTACATATTATTTCGAAGTTGAATACGAAGATGGTTGATATTTGAAATGAGATGTTACTGCGGCTCTGATTACCAGATACTTATGCGGAAAGTTAATTTTGTAAACGGTTCTTCAAAAAGAAATAAAAGAAACCGTGGGTAAGTTTCAAGAGACTAGTGACTTTTTTATTTTCGATAAATAGTGCAAGAATAAACCAGTTCCACAAAAAAATATCAACGGTTCCAGTGACATAAATGTAGCCGGGAGCTGGTACAGGAATATCGATCATCTCTACGAACGGAAACGTCAGGATTCAGACAAGTCAGAATAATGTGTCACAGAGTCTCCTTTGCTTCCTTCTCGTTTGTAATTATTGTTCCGTCTCCCTAAAATAATATTGTACGAACTACACAATAATTGAAATTGATCTGCTTTTCCTTTTTTGATGACGTTTGTTCAACGTATTGACCGTCATGCTTTACCCTGTTTGTAAAGAGGTTCTATTTATACTAACTAAGTAACACTTAAACTCTAAAATTGGTGCTGGTTAATTGTAAGAATATATCGCTTGACACCTGTTAGATCAGTTTAAAAAGCGTTCTCGATATAACACGAGAGTATTTGAGAGAGCTTTTGTTACATTCCTTTCTTATTTTTAGCTGAGAATAATTATCATCACATGACAGGACGCTATCACAGCAGTGCCATTGATTCCAACCCAAAGAATGTTTCCATCAAAACTGAACCATGGTCACAGGAAGAAGGCTCAGGTGAAATGGCCTATGGGGATGTTGTAATCCACCTCTCGGATGTGAAGAAGGAATGTTTGCAGTATGCCCAGAGTGTTCAGCCAACAAGTAAGTTGCATTGCATATCACAGAAGTGTTTCCGATGCAAATAATCAGAACAGCTGCTTGTTCTTTACTTCCCCTCTTGTCGTCCATACTTTTACTAATTATAATAATAACTTATTATGCTCGCAAACAGTTCTTAATTCGTCAAATGTATCCTCATCATATGTTATCTTTAAAGTAAATAATTGCACCTTCTGTAATCCTAAAATTCTGTCCTCACAAGAACGTAGTGACGTTTGACGTTTGACGTTTAGTATGTACGTCTGTAAATTTTTGTACTTTCCGTTTCCAGTTCAAGATAGTATTCAGGTTAGATTCTATCAATTGAAATAATCAAAACTATGGTACCTACCTACCTTACGAAAACTGTATAATTCCTTATTGGATATATAAAAATGACATTTAAAATAATGGTTTATATTACGTACCTACTTGCTACTCAATATTCTATTTTTATTATGAAATTATTTTTTCGGTTTATTGAATTAGAGGTTTTTTTATTTCGATCATATTTACATCTATTTAAATAAAGAAGTGTTTGTGCTTTTGATATCTATTATTCCTAGATTGATGACATTTTGCACACTTAACCTTCTAAACAAGTTGAAGGCGACTGTCTACAAGATGTTTCTAAAATCTATCCCTTTTTCTCACCCCTTAAGAATTTTGCACACTCGATGTCCAATATAAGATTTTTTTGACCATAACAATTTCCTTTTCCGTTTTGTTTTATGATTGCTATTCTTATATAAATCATGTACGATTACCATAATACGGGTATGAAACCTAGTATGGTAGTTTCAAACGTCACCAATTTTTTTTTTTAATATTTATAAAATTTAAAAAAAAACGTAAAAACTACCGTTCAAAATAAAACAAAAACTGGGTGTAGCCTGGCCGACGCTGGGTTCTTCAGCTAGTATAATGAAAAATGCTAAATTCTCGTGTGTGTCTCTGAACCTTCAATGAACTCTAGAATTCCTGCTTTGAATTTATCTTTCGTTTTTAAAATTGTAAAAGTTTGTTTAATAAGACACTCTTACTTAATATGTTGATTTTGTGCATAACGTCGTGAACAACCAAATGCCAAAATATTTTTAGGCTGAAATTGTTTTTAACAGAGATGTTCATAATTACGAAACCAGAAATGTATATAGAATTAGATTTCCACATATTAAGAAATCAAAATCACAGAACTGCCCTGTTTTTAACAGAGATGTTCATAATTACGAAACCAGAAATGTATATAGAATTAGATTTCCACATATTAAGAAATCAAAATCACAGAACTGCCCAATTTACAAAGGACTAAAGATGTATGATGAAATGCCTGAAAGTCTGAAGAATGAATGAATTTAAAAAGAAGTGTTATGTTTATTGTAAAAATATTTAAAGTTACAAAATGAAATATTATCTTGTTTATATTCAAATATTGTATAAACTTACACAATAAATAATAAAAAATCTTTAAACAAACGGTAAAGAACCAACCTATATAAATAAAATAAATTAATATTTTCGAAGGAAGCAAATACTTTGGGGTGTGACATATTGAATGAAAAAAACATACACTTAGTAAGACACAACTTTATTTTTTAATCAATAACGATAACCAACCGGGTTTCACTTGTCCCAAGCTTCTTCAGGGCTAAATATCAACAGTTGATAAAGTGGTGTCTTACTAAGTGTATGTTTTTTTCATTCAAAATAAATTAACGTGATTTTATTATATTTTCCATTTTTAATATTTGAATTATAATGTCCCTTCTTTTTCACGGTATTTCATGTTTAAGCTAATTCAATGAACCGTTGATATTAGACATAGATAAATTAAAATTTCAACAACTTAACGCCGTATCCATATTTCAGATATAAATCGACTTAATAAACCTATCCGATTATTATTAATGTATGTATGATGGGAATTCCAATGAGCTTACTACTGCAAACTTCAAGTATCTTATCAGCAGGATCTTGATTGAACTATATAAAACAATCTAAAATTATTACAAATAATCATACACATAGCGCTCATGTCTCTACATATATTGAAAATGAATTATTTGTTGATGATGGTATGCTATACAAGCCAATAAAAGTCTAAACGATTGTGTCAATTTACAACATGAACATTTAAACAATATATCCACCTAATGCCAACAAAATCAACTATTGATTGTTTTTGTGTTTAATTCGTAGAACTCCATTTAATTTTTTTTTTTTTATAAATTTAATTTAGATTAAATTTGATAATATTATTATTAAGTTCTGCAAGTGTTTTAGTTTTTTATTATTGTGACAGCTGTTTCGGCTTACAAGGCTTACAGTTTGAAAATGGCCTTGTAAGCCGAAACAGCTGTCACAATAATAAAAAACTAAAACATTTTCAGAACTTAATAATAATATTATCAAATTTAATCTAAATTAAATTTATAAAAAAAAAAAAAATCAACTATATCTAAATGTTTCAAAATGTCATCACATTGTCTTGTCGAGAAATAAAAATAAAATATTATTTAATTATTCTTTTAACAACAACAACATTGTAACATAGCAACAGTCTCAAATATTCGTGATCTCGGAAAATCCTTGATAGTAAACTACAATGTAACCTACATAAACATCAAATCACAAATTAAACTGCTTAAATGCTAGGCTTCATCATAAGAAACACAAAACTTTTTAATAGCATCGATATTATTAAGCAACTCTACTTTGCCTATGTACGAAGTCATTTGGAGTTTGCATCAGTTAATAGGTCTCCATTTTACAAAATCCACACAGACAAAATCGAAGCAATTAAAAACAAATTAATAAAATATCTTTGTAACAAGTCATTTGTAAAATTTAATAATTATGCAGAGGCAACTTCATACTTAAAAAATGATTCAATGTTTGTACGGAGGCATCATAAGGATGCACTATTCCTGTATAAAGAAGCCCAGAGTTGCTAAACAAGATTCCATTCAATGTACCTGCGCGTTCAACACGCTCTTGTGTCCTGTTCAAGGTTGATCAAAGCAAAACAAACTCTTAGCATAATTCTTGCCTGAACAGACTATGCAATAATTACAATAGCGTATTATCCAAGGTTGATATTTTCAGTTGCGAATTTACCATATACAAGAGGTCCATAAAATAATATTTCTCTGATGGTTTATGAATAATGTTTATGTCTCTATTGTTTAAACCAATTATGATTTTACTTATATCTGCATCCTCTCTCCATGGCTATAAATGTATGGCTTTGTAAATTATTCGTTTTATATAATCTTTTGTTTCGCATAATTTTTTTAATTCATATTCCTTTCTCATAAATTTAATTTACTTATTCAATATTATGCTGTCTCAGAAGAGGTAAAGTCACAAGGAGGAAATCCATAATTGGTTTTATTTTACTATATAATACTTATGTACAAACTAATTAAATGTAAACTGTCGATTTCCCGAAAATGAATAAATATTAACATTTTATTGATGTTCTGTTTCAGGTAGCATTAATGTGGAGACTGTACCCATGGAACAATCAGGACCCCGTGAAGAAGATGGAGGGGGAATCCCTTATACGGAAATAGACATAGACCTGCCAGATATTAAAAAGGAATGCTCAGAGCAATTTGAAAGTATTACCGAGACTGCAGGTAAAATGGATTTTTTTTCGTCTGAATCAGTTTTAATAATCTTATCGTTTCATTATAGATACCTACTTATTGAACTTTATTTGTCATCTTTTCCAGATGTGATAGTGGTCCCGAAGACACATGCCGAAGTAAAACCTCTTTCATGTCTCCACTGTAACTACTCCAGCTCAAGCAAATCACATTTAACAGTTCACTTACGCACCCATACTGGCGAAAAACCTTATTCTTGTCCCCATTGTAACTACTCCAGCTCAAGCAAATCAAATTTAACAGTGCACTTACGCACCCACACTGGCGAAAAACCTTATTTATGTGCCCTTTGTAACTACTCCTGCTCACAAAAATCTTTTTTAAAGAGTCACTCATTCACTCATACTGGGGAAAAAGCTTATTCATGTCTCCATTGTAACTACTCTTGTTCACGGAAGTTTGTTTTAACGGTACACTTACGCACCCATACTGGAGAAAAACCTTATTCATGTTCCTACTGCTCTTATTCGTGTTCTCAAAAGGGACATTTAAAAAGTCACATTCTGACCCATACTGGCGAAAAACCTTATTTATGTCCCCATTGTAACCAATCCTGCGTAAGCAAATCGCATTTAACCGTTCACTTACGCACTCATACTGGCGAAAAACCTTATGCATGTCTCCATTGTAACCATTCTTGCTCACGGAAGTCAGATTTAACGGTACACTTACGCACCCATACCGGAGAAAAACCGTATTAATGTTCCTACTGCAGCTTTTTATGTAAACAAATGGTACGTTTAAAACGTCTCATTCTTACCAATACTGGCGAAAAACCTTATTCATGTTCCTACTGAACTTATTCGTGTTCTAAAAAGGGACATTTAAAAAGTCACATTCTGACCCATACTGGAGAAAAACTTTATTCATGTTTCCCCATTTGTAACCAATCCTGCGTAAGCAAATCAAATTTAACAGTTAACTTACGCACCCATACTGTTGAAAAACCTTTTTCATAATCCCACTGTAACTACTCTTTCACAAGCAAATCACATTTAACACTGCACTTACGCACCCATAATGGCGAAAAACCTTATTCATGTTCCCATTGTAACTACTCCTGCTCACGAAAATATCTTTTAAACCGGCACTTATTCACTCATACTGGAGAAAAACCATATGCATGTGCCCATTGTAACTACTCCTGCTCATTGAAGTCAGATTTAACGGTGCACTTATGCACACATACTGGCGAAAAACTTTATTTATCTCTCCATTGTAACTACTCTTGCTCACGGAAGTCGGATTTAACGGTACATTTACGCACCCATACTGGAGAAAAACCTTATTCATGTTCCTACTGTAGCTATTCATGTACTCAAATGGAACATTCAAAACGATACATTCTTACCCATACTGGAGAAAAAGCTTATTCATGTCACCATTGTAACCACTCCTGTTCTCGGAAGTCAAATTTAGCGGTACACTTACGCACACATACTAGACTGATTTAATTTTTTTTAAATTTCTTAGTAAGTAATGTATGTTTTATAATAAAGCGCCACTGTAAGTGTCAATGTTCCTACGTACAAATCTTAATTTTGTTTTGAATAATCAGATTTAGCAAAAACTAGAATCGTGCTTTTCTATATACTCGGCTCTATTATGGCTCGTATTAAGTCTACCGTTGAGAATATTCTTGCTTTTGTCAATTTATGCGAAAAATCGTGGATATGTTCAAAAGGGTATTTGTCTGGGATCGTAGTCGCGTTCAAACCCCTGTTATACCGAAAAGGGCGTCATTCTTCGTTGTGTTTCTTAACCATGTGTAATGGGCTGGCCCAACTACTCTTTGACGGCCGACACATTCCATGCTCCATAAAGTATTTAAATTATTTTTTAGCTGCTTCCAAAAGATCCGGTGCCAGCTTGCGGGCTCAATCTGTTACAGGCGTTGCCCTTGTTTCAATCACATGTGTAACATTATGTTTACGAACATCTGGAGTCTTCATGTCGGGTCGTGCAGTGCAGGGTATTTATTTTAAAATGTCTCAGTATTTCTGATTAGCAGATAACGTCGAGATGCCGGATGAGGGTCCTTGAGAATTCATTCCTCCAATCTGTAGTGGACTTGTCCGGTAATGTTGCGTTCTTTAGGTTGTATTTTTCGTGATCCTGCTTGGCCTTGGGAGTACGGATACCTCAGCACCGGTGTCGATCAAAAAATTTTCTTGCCTTATGAGTTCATGGATGAAGAGACGACATGTATGTTGAGGACAATCGCACGTCTCTACTGCGGTTTTCCGTTGTTGGTTCCCGACTTGTTGCTATTAAAAATACATGGTTTAATGCAATAGTACGATTTGTCAGCGAAATTTTCATGATATTTGCATTAGCCTTTTGAGGTTTTGTTGGTTTATATTGGCCTACGGCATGACCTGGATCGAGGTCGTCGCGCGGAATTCGGGTACGATGTAGATGGATGACGTCATTCTCGGCGGGTGCTGGGATTGCTGTTTTCATAATAGCTTTGAGCCTGTCCGTGACCATCTCTTCGAGTCGTTTTGAGTTGTTTGACTTCGAGAGTGAGTGACGCAATTTGCTCTTGCAAACTCTGGAGTACAGCACACACGTTTAAATCTACGTTCGGAATGTTTTCACTACGCTGTTTCTCGTCTTCTGTTCCACATTGTGTTTTTGGTATCCTTCCAAAATTTTATCTGCTGCAGACGCAAGTTGTAACAGGTTGTCATCGGGTAGTGCGGCCAATGTGGCCTTGACCTGTTGAGGTTTCCTTTGCAGCCGAAGTGTGAGCAGCGAGTTCATGCATGAGTTGGAGTAGTCCAGACGGTTTCCTGTCATCAAGCTGTAGTCCGGTTAGAAGACGAGTGAGTAGGTTTTCTTCAGAATCTTGTAATCTCTCGATGAGTGCTGATTTGAGAAGTGTGTACTTGTCTGCTGCAGGGGGATTTATGACGACATCGCTCACGATTCTGAGGGTGTCCATATCCAAAGCGGCAACAATAATGTTTTTTTTTGTTTTTTTAATTTAATGAAAATCATATTTAATAATATAATTATTAAGTTCTGCAAGTATTTTTGGTTTTTTGAATTTTTTAAAATTTGATTTTAATTAAATTTAAAAAAAATAAATTAAATGGAGTTCTACGAATTAAACACAAAAACAATAAATAAAAAATACTATAATGTTATATTTGGTGAGGTCATCCTTGACTCTTGAGTTTGAAAACTGGCTTTCAGCTTGTGCGAACCAAAGTACAATATTGTCGCGCCAGCAAACGGGTAGTTTAACCCAGAGTTTATGACTATATCCATTGTGGGATTATTATCTCCGGTTTTGTACGATGTCTGGGTGTCCTCAAACGACACAGATGCTCGTTCTGCGGTGTTATTTTAGCTGGTCTGCAGAAATTGTCGCGTTCTGCTGGTGCGGTGGTTATCTGAAATTGAGATTTTTTCTTTTGCACCAATTTACGGCTCCTTTCAAATCAAATCAAATCAAATGAAAAATTATTTATTGTAAAATAAAAATTACAAAAGGTGTAGCTTATGGGTAGACCCCATTTCTTCCAGCTAACCACATTTATTTAATTACAATGTTTATATAATATTATTTGTTTTATTATAATAATTACAATGTTTATACAGATAAAATAACAATAAACCAATGAAAAAAAATAAAAAAAATACAAATATATATACCAATAAAAATAGGCGTTTCATTTACGTAAGGTATTCACTCAACGTGTAGTGACATTTATTAACAAGGAAAGTGTTTAGTAACGATTTGAATTTGTGTGTATCTTGTATTTGTTTAATTTTATGTGGACGGTTGTTATATACTTTGATGGCCATTTAGTATGGTCCTTTTTGGAATATTGTTTTGTTTGCTTTTGGTATTAGTAAGTTTTCTGTGAGCCTTGTAGCGTATTTATGTGTTGAGTTTTTTAGTGGGAACTTGTCTGTAGATGATCGCACTAACATGCATAACTCCATTATATATATATATATATATATATATATATATATATATATATATATATATATATATATATATATATATATATATATATCTGTGACTGTCAGAATTTTCAGATTTTTAAACATAGGTCTACATGAATCTAAACGATCAGAGTTTGTAATTTTTCTTATGCATCTCTTTTGTATGATGAAAACATCTTTAGCGTTTACCGAGTTTCCCCAAAAAATAATACCGTATTTTATTATTGAATATACATAACCATAGTATGCGGCTATTACTGATTCGGTGTTTAATATTTTTTTCAAGGTACCCAGAACATAAGAAAAACTACTGATTTTTGCTACAATTTTTGAGACATGTTCTTTCCAGTTTATGTTTATATCTAATTCTATTCCCAGTAGTGAACAGGTTTGGGAAGGTTCGATAATATTATTATTAATGTTTACATTTATATTAATAGGTGTAGCTTGCACTGGACAAAATTTTAAAATTTGGGTTTTGTTGTGTTGAGTGATAGATGTTGCGATAACAGCCAGTTTGCTATTAATAGGCAAGTCTCGTAAACTTGTTTGTTAAATTCGTCAACGTCTCCATTACATTCAAACAACAAAGCGGTGTTTCTTTCAAATCCGTAAATGGTGTTCAGGAGATATGGGAGATTGAAACGAGTGACTGCACGGTTGATGTTTTGATTTGTTCGTGAGGACGATTTTTACAACTACGCAGAAATACTAATCTAATTTTTTTGAATAAACGGCTCTACAAAGTATAAAAATGAAGCTAGACCTTCAATGTCCCGCATACGGTGTTAGGAAGCGGTAATGCGAGCGCTTACAGGTACTAGTCTAAGAACAACACAGAACAATAAACATCAAACAATCGGGTAACAAGTGTCAGGCAAATAGTTGGTAGAGGGAACCCACACTCCAGTACCTGTAAACACAAAGAAGAAATAAGTGACATAATAGAGTGACGGGGGAGTTTTGCCGAACCACGACTAGCAGTCCTGTTGAGAGATTGGTGGCTGTTGGGGCGACTGGCGCAGGTCAGGACTTCCACACCCCTTAGCCGACCACCCGGTGGAGCCCTGAAGATAAGTATGGGAAAAAGAGGGATAAACCCTAAAGAACCTAGGGGAAAGAAGCGTCAGGAGGTCGGAGGCAGGGTGGAGGTTACCCCAATCCGCACAGTCGCCCCTCTGACCACCAACGCTCCTCAGGGGTGGCGCAGGTGATTGGCGGAGTCCACGGTAAAAAAAGGAAATAAAAGAAGCTACAGCAAGGTATGCCGGGACGAGGCCCGTTGTCCAACCCCTATTGGGGAGAAGTAAACAATACAAGACACACAACGGAGTTCAATTCTAGCCTGTAAACTCGTTGCCGTTACTGAAAAAAGAAAAAAAAAAACGAAAAAAAAATACATATAAAAGAAGAGAAAAGAAAAGAGAAAAGGAAAACAATAAACAATCCAAAAGTGCCACTTAAGGATATCGGTAGATTAAGTAAAACAAAGTAGAAAGTGTAAAAATAAAATCTGCATAGTCTGTAAAGAGGACAGCATGTGAAGTATAAGATAACAAAAAAGTAAAACATAAGAAAAGAAAACTGAAAATAAGAGGAAAAATAAGAGACATGTTATTTAAAAGAAATGTAAACGAAAGAAAATCATCTGCAGCAGCTGGTACAGTAAGGAAAGAAAAATAATAAAAATAAGAAGAACAGAATAGCATAAACAATAATCGGAGAATTGTAAAAAAATTAGTCATGGAGCAGGAGCAATACACCAGGGGTTCTCAGTTATCACGCTAGTCAGCGGCTCTAAGCTCAGACCATCTCTCAACCCAGATCCTAGTAAGCTTCCTCAGACATTCGAAATTAACTCTGTTAGAAACAAGATCGGTGTTCCACACCGGTCTAATGGGGACATTCAGACCGTCTATCATTTCGTCTCTGGCATCCTTCAAGATCTCACAGTGCCACAGAATGTGCTCGGCCGACTGGTAAGTATTGCCACAAGCGCAATTGGGATGGGTAGACAGGGCAAGGCTGTGAAGCCTCCCCCTGAATTCCCCATGTCCTGAGAGGAGCTGCGTCATGTGATGGTCCAGTTTGAGGAAGGCCCCTTCCATTCTGAGTTTAACTGATGGGAAGAAGGAAAAGGTCCATCTTCCCATGCTCGACCTATCCCAACGGACCTGCCACTTTTTAAGCGAAAGGTCCCTCATCGTTCGAAGCAGTCCAGGGAGAGTTCCCGGTCCACCTGGTGTCAGAACGACACCAAGATGGGTTGCCGGGGATCCTCTGGAAAGTCTCTGCTTGGTTAAGACTTCCCTAATCTCCAGATCGATTGGCAAAATGCCGGCCAAAACTGGCAAAGCGTCAAAAGCAACAGTACGGTATGCGCCAGATAGTGCCAGCAAAGAAGTTCGCTGGCCCCTAGTAAGAGCGAGGAGTATAAAGCAGTTATCCAGGCGGTGCTCCCAAACAGCGGCAGCATACGAAACTTGCGCAACGTATACGCCCCTGTACAGAGCACGTAGTGCCGGACTGCGTAGTCCCCATTCAGCGGTGGAGAGTCTCCTCAGCTTTAGGAACAGCGCCTGAGCCTTGCTTGAAACATCTTTAACATGAGCCAGAAATGAGGACGATCGATCGAGTGTTACACCTAGGTACTTGACCGTGTCTGCAAATTTGATGTTGGTGTCTCCCATCCGGATGGTAGGGTTTCTTTTTCTACTGAGAGAGCCCTTCATCAGGAGACCCATTGTCTTGTGGGGAGCGAAGGTCATCTTGTTCCTCTCCCCCCATTTAAGGAGGGTGTTCAAACCATCACCAGCCTTTTCTTCAATTTCCTTTCTGCTGTTCCCCGAGACAAGATACATCTTATCATCCGCGTAGTCGATCATGATACATCCTTCAGGCAAGGGTAACCTAGAGGAGTCGTCAAAGTCAATATTCCAAAATTCAGGTCCCAGAACGGAGCCCTGGGGACAGCCCATATTTACTTCGCGTTCTATAGTAAAATCACCATGGGATATCGAAACAGTTCGTCCCGATAGGTAGTTGTCAACCGATTTGAACAGGCGTTTTGGACAATTCCTACTTTTAACCTTTGTGCGTATCATGTCCCACCACGCGAAGTCGAAGGCACCAGTTATATCTAAGAAGATTGCTACAACATACCTCTTTGTGCAGACCTTCACCCAGTTAAGCGCAAACAAAATGGCGTGCACAGTGGATTTCCCCGGACGAAACCAAATTGAAGTTCACTGGGCGGTGATAGTGTACTGCGAAGACGCTGCGGAATAAGTAATTCCAGGATCTTACCGAGGACTGGGAGCAAGGTTATCGGGCGATAAGCCTTTACATCGGTGAGTGGTTTGCCGTTCCCTTTAGGTATAATCCTGAGCACGCCCCTCTTCCATTCAGGTCTACAAAATATTTTCCATTCTGGACCGTACGACCGTTTTATCTGTGGTCGTCTGTGGTTAAGATGGTGACAAAATGGGGCCATACAAAAATCCCGAAGATATTGATCTAGAGAGTGGTTTATTTATGCAGGTGTCCGACTACTGCAGACTACTGTGGACGCAGGGGCATTTCTCTCAGTTTTGGCCTTGAAACTCATTTTAAACCGCCACGCCCACCTCAAAATTCTTATAGAAAACGAATAATATGGCTAAAAGTTCAGATCTCATTGGTTAGAGCAAAAGGATTGGTTTGATCTCTCGCTCTCTACCATAATGACTCGTGTAACAGAAAGAGATGACGAAATTTTGCCGTTTGACAGTTTTCAAATCATTCCAACAAAACGAGAGTGGTTTATTTGTACACGCGGGTTGTCATTTGCTGCCGAAATACTATCATTTCACGTCGAAAATATTGCTTGTTAAAGTTGTTCGAGATAAAAATACAATATAAGCCAGTATAGTGTTAGCGAGTTACAAACATATTTTATTCAACCTACCTACGTAAGTTCAAGTTTAAAGTGAATTGACAGTTTTTAGGTTATTACGTAACGTACTTGGTCTTCCTCAACAACGTATAAATGTTATTTATTATATCGACCAACTTATTCATGTTATTGATTAGTGTTATCATGTATTGTCTTATTGTTTTGGTGAAATTAAAGTTTTGAAACATATGTAACAATGAGTTCAAAATAGGCAGAAAAATGTCGGACTTCATCGTCGTACTGTCGGTCAATCATGTTTTGGAATTTTTCTTGTAATTTTGGGTTTCTTCTTCTCAGATTAACAAGTTTCATCTTAAGGAAATAAACTGTAAAAGTTCATTTTCTTAGTCAGATGAAAATAAAAAAGTTTTCCCTCGGAAAACATTTCGACATTTTTCTGCTTCAAGGACATTTTTATTTTTATAATAGTTTTTTTGGGCTAGTGAGTGAACAGAGTAGGCTGAGAGCAATTATGTTGTCTATGGTCACATCTTTTTTAAATGGCCTTGAGTTTCCTCTACCTTGTCTACTGCTTTGCTCCGCACGGTAGGTACTGCTTGTATATCTGTGGTTAAGTACTGTATAATTCCGTTACATACAAAAAGCCCGAAGATATCGATCTAGAGAGTGGTATATTTATGTGTGGACACCAGTTGTCAGACCAGTCAGAGTAATGTGTCACATAGTATCCTTTGCTTCCTTCTCGTTTGTTATTATTGCTCCGTCTTTCTAAAGTAATATTATACGAACTACACACAACTTGAAATTGAACTGCTTCTACTTTCTATGACGTTTCTTCAACGTCTTGGAATTGACCTTCGTCCTTTGCCTTTTATGTAAGTAGGTTCTATTATATTAACTAAGTAACACTTAAACTCGTAAATTTGTGCTTGTTAATTGTAAGAATATATCGCTCAACAACTGATTGATCAGTTTAAAATGCCTTCGCGATATAACACGAGAGACAGACGAGAGTACACGAGTTTGATCATTGTTCATTTACGGCCGCTGTCAATCATTAAAACCAAGCCTTAATTAAGTTCATCTTACCTTGACCTTGTCACATCAAATCTTTTTTTTTCCTAACCTCAAAAACGGCAAACCTTTTTTGTTGGACCATTAGTTTTTAGTAAACCCTGAATAAATGAGCATTGCTTACGAAACATGTTTTTTTTTGTTATAAATAAAAGTGTTGATTATTTTTAATTATATTAACGGTTCAAAGAGAAAGGTTTTGTTACAGATTTTACTTGTTTTTAGCTGAGAATAATTACCATCACACGACAGGACACAATCACAGCAGTGCCATGAATCCAAACCCAAAAAGTGTATCCATCAAAACTGAACCATGGTCACAGGAAGAAGGCTCAGGTGAAATGGCCTATGAGGATGTTGAAATCCACCTCCCGGATGTGAAGAAGGAATGTTTGCAGTATGCCGAGATTGTTCAGCCAATTAGTAAGTTGCATTGCATATTATCACAGAAGTCTTTAATTTACATAATTCGAACAGCTGCTTGTTCTGTACTTTCCATCATGTAGTCCATTACTATAATAATACCAATACTAACACAACATTTATATATTGTTTGTGTTATATCACTTCAGCTGCGCTTTCGATTTTACCTTTGAAATATTGCTTTACTCGCAACTGATAATCTGAAAAAACAATTCCTTAAATAATTCATCCAAATGGGTTCTTTAGAACCTACTCGTATAATTCAAATAATTTTTCATGAATTTATTTTATTTTCCATTTTCAAAATTTGAATTATAATGTCCCGTGATTTTTGACAATATTTCACATCAAGGCTTGTTTAATGTGACCATTGATATGATTTTGAGAAATATTAACATTTCAAAAACGTTACGCCGTATCCATATTTCATATTTCGACAAAATAAATCTATCCGATTATTGATTTTCATGTGATTGGAATTTGTTTTGTATTTGGCAAGGTAAATATCTTTCAGTAGGATCTTGATTAAACTATATGAAACGATCTAACAATAAATACAAATAATCATACACATAGCTCTCATGTCTTTATATATATTAACATTTGTTGTTGTTCTGTTTAAGGTAGCATTAATATGGAGACTGTACCTATTAAAAAAACACCACGACGCCGAGAAGATGGAGAGGGAATCCCTTACACGGAAATAGACATAGACCTGCCAGATGTTAAAAAGGAATGCTTACAGCGCTCTGAAAGTATTACCGAGACTGCAGGTAAAATGGATTTTTGTTTGTCTGAATCAGTTTAAATAATCAAAATATTACCGGCTTATTGAGCTTTATCCTTTATCTTTTCCAGATGTGATAATGGTCCTGAAGACGCATCCCGGAGAAAAACCTCATTCATGTCTCCACTGTAACTACTCCAGCTCATACAAATCAAATTTAACAGTGCACTTAAATACCCATACAGGCGGAAAACCTCATTCATGTCTCCATTGTAACTACTCCTGCTTACGAAAATCAGATTTAACGGTGCACTTACGCACACATACTGGCAAAAAACCTTATGCATGTCATCATTGTAACTACTCTTGCTCACGAAAGTCAAATTTATACAGGCACCTTCTCAACCATACTGGAGAAAAACCTTATTCATGCCTCCATTGTAACTACTACTGCTCACAAAAATCTCTTTTAACAAGGCACTTATTCACTCATACTGGAGAAAAACCTTATTCATGTGCCCATTGTAACTACTCCTGCTCACGTAAGTCAGATTTAACGGTGCATTTTCGCACACATACTGGCGAAAAACCTTATTCATGTCATCATTGTAACTACTCCTGCTCACGAAAGTCAAATTTATACAGGCACCTTCTCATCCATACTGGAGAAAAACTTTATTCATGCCTCCATTGTAACTACTACTGCTCACAAAAATCTCTTTTAAAACGGCACTTATTCACTCATACTGCAGAAAACCCTTATTCATGTACCCATTGTAACCACTCTTGCTCTAGCAAATCAAATTTAATAGTGCACTTACGCACCCACACTGGAGAAAAACCTTTTTCGTGTTCCTACTGCAGCTATTCATGTACTCAAAGGGGACAATTAAAACGTCACATTCTTACCCATACTGGAGAAAAAGCTTATTCATGTTCCCATTGTAATTTCTCCTGCTCACGCAAGGCAGGTTTAGCGGTACACTTACGCACCCGTACTGGAGAAAAACCTTATTCATGTTCCCCTTTGTAATATCTTTTGCTCACGCAAAGCAAATTTACCGTTACACTTATGTACCCATAATGGACTTAAACGTATTCGTCTTCCTACTTACGCTCTTCACGTACTCCAAAGAGAACATTAAAAAGTCACGTCAGACAAATTTATCGGTACACTTACGCACCTATACTGGAGAAAAACCTTATTCATCTCCTTATTGTAACTACTCTTGCTCACAAAAATCGAATTTAACAGTTCACTTACGCACCCATTCTGGAGAAAAACCTTATTCATGTTCCCATTGTTACTACATCTGTTCACACAAGACAAGTTTAACGGTACACTTACGCACCCATATTGGAGAAAAACCTTATTCATGTTCACATTGTAATTTCTCCTGCCTACGCAATGCAGATTTATCAGTACACTTACGCAGACATACTAGAGAAAAACCTTATTCATGTTCCAATTGTAACTACTCCTGCGCAAAAAAGTCACGATTAACGTTACACTTACGCACCTATACTGCAGAATAACCTTATTCATGTTGCCATTTTAATTTCTCCTGCTCTCTCAAGTCATATTTACCGAAACACTTACGCACACATACTGCAGAAAAACCTGATTCATATTCCCATTGTAACTACTCCTGCTCACGCAAGTCAGATTTAACGCTACGCTTATGCAGTCATACTGGAATAAAACGGTATTCGTCTTCCTACTTACGCTCTTCACGATCTCGAAAAGGAAAAAAGAAAAAAGTCACATTCTTACCCATACTTGACATAAATACCTTATTCATGTTCCAACTTTTACTATTCCTGCTGACTAAAGTAAGCGTTAATATTGTGTGTGTACCTATAAACGGTGCATTCTTAAAACTAGTACTAGGAATAAATTAATCTTGTTCGTGTATTGACTGCAGTTATTCAAGTTTTCGAAAGGAATAATCAAAACAAATTTTTACCCATACTGGAGGAACACCTTATCCATTTTTTGAAAAAAATTATTTTAAACTCTCTCTCTCTCAATCTGCCTTTGTAACACATTTTAATTCCTTCCGAATTTTTATTTTTTTTAAATGTTTTTAAGTTTGCATTACATATTTTCAGTTTATTTTAAAGTGTTATACTATTGATAAATGTGACAACATAACGAAGACCGTGAATTTTTTTACAAATAGATCATTTTGAACTTATTCTGAATAACCCTATTCATAAGTGTCATGAGCTGGTGAAAGAAGCAGTGAAAATTTGTTTAAGTGACTTATTTGAAAATTAGCAAAAAAATGATTTTAAGTAACCCACAGGTACCTAAATTTTATAGTTTATTAAAATACATAAACAGATTAAACTTATTAGACCACTAGTTATACCGAGACTGCAGATAAAATGGATTTTTGTTTGTCTGAATCAGTTTTAATAAACCAATCATTTCATTATAGATACCGACTTATTGAGCTTTATTCGCCATCTTTTCCACATGTAATAACGGTCCTGAAGACACATCAAACCTCATTCATGTCTCAATTGTAACTACTCCTGCTCACGCAAATCACAATTAACAATCTCCTTACGCACCCATACTGGGGAAAAACCTTCGCATGTTCCTACTGCAGCTATTTATGTTCTCAAAAGGGATATTTAAAATTTCAAATTCTTACCCATAATGGCGAAAAATCTTATGCATGTTCCCGTTGTTACTAATCCTGCTTACATTATTCATCTTTAACAGTGCCCTTACGCAGACATACTGGAGAAAAACCTTATTCGTGTCTCCTTATTACATCCAGCAGCTACCAGGATAGCTAGCACGGTCGATCGATAGCGGTTCTATCTGTAGGTATATTACTATCGTTGTCAAGCATGACTGCAGATCGCCAACGAACAAACTACAGTTTGCAATGACCACAGTCTTGCCCTGTTATAAGACCACTTGGAATCATTAATCGTCTTTCAAATAATAAATAGTGTGTTTAAGGTACATTTCAGATTGGAAGATTCTCTCAGTATCGCCCTAGTTGATGTATATTATTCATAATTGAAAAGTTGCTTGAAATAGTTTATTCGTGCCTGGTGACCGGATCTGAATATCCAGGTACTTCCATAACTTCTTCTTCCTTATCTATTTTCCCTTCCACTTACTTACTTTCCTTTCCCACTACCTTCATCCTCATAACATATCCCAATTGGAAACTCCATCGTCTCTCTGGCTCCAGACGGTTGGGAGAGGTTGATAGCAGTTGAGACGTCTGTGCGGTATCCGCATAAAACCAAATAAATTATAGTTTTTCAACTGTAAGAATGTGGTATATTTTATGATATCTATTAAAGACGGCCTCCGGATTTTTTTAAAACATTTATAGTGTATTTACTCCACTTTCCAGAGTGACCCATTCTCATATGTACAAACTTTGGACGCTCGTTTTTCATGTTCCCCGACAATGCACCGGTTCCTAAGGGTTCAATTAATGGTTCATTAAGGGTTCAGCTAATTCCTTGGAGCATCTTCCATTGAAATACCGGAAGACCAAGGACAGATTTTCAATTCAAAGACATTCATACCTGACGTCTGTGCTCTAAATATTACAATCCGTTTGTTAAGTTACCCTATATAACCTTCTCTAGCCCAAAAAATGGATTGCAATCTTTGGAGCACAGACGTCTGGTGCGAATGCTGTCCTTGTTCTACCGGTATTATTTCAATGGAAGATGCTCCGAGTCTCTCCAAGACCCGTGTTCCCTTATTCCTCTCCTAAAAATTCACTCTTAAAAGCATCCCCAAAGATGAAATAGGCACCTCGTATAATTTAATATGAAGTATATTTGCACGTTTCGTATTGAAAAATACTCCCAGTGTCGCCCTTGTTTCAGACCACCATTCGGAATTGAAACCTTGCTTCAAATGGCTTTGGCTGTGTTTGGTGAACACATCTGAACAATCAGGTTCTTAGGCCTTGCAACATACAACCACTGCGGATGCCATGGTCTCGCGGCTCCACATGGTTGGAAGCAGTTGTCAGTGGATCGTTGATATCGGCTCACTTTCAATGAAAAAACTCAATATTCCGTCACAAGAGTTCAGTTTGCCAAATGTTCCTTAGGTTAAGTACGGAGTCAAAAATAATCGTGAACTGAAACATGAGTATAATCTGATAATCACGTTCACACTTATTATTGACATAGTTGGGTTTCAATGTCTTTGTGGGGACATCGAGATTGTTAACGAAATGCATCTCGTCATATTCGTATCCGTTCTAGGAAATGATGTGTTTTATGACTTGCAGGTGGCCCAAACAAATGCAAAAAAAGTCCAGAGTAGAATTAGATTGTTTTTATCAGATTTTTATAGAAAAAAGTTTGTAAAAAATATGTTACACTAAAACAGACTTTACTGTCTGTGTGAATACCGCACAACAGCCTAATTGCTCTAAACTTTCTGGACTCAGTGAGACTATGGCATCTCCAATTGTGGTATTTCATGATGCTAAAGGTAGCAGAGAGTGGAAGAAGATGGGGAAGAAGAAGGTTGGGAAGAACCTGACTATTTCAAGTAACGTTTCAATTCTGAATGGTGGACTTACATCAGGGCAATACCGAGAGTATCTACCACTCTGGACCGTGCCGCAGAAGTTTGTATGATATGTATTATCGTATTTTAACTATTTAATTTAAACAACTCTTCACTAAATAAATTTACTTGCGCAAGCCGGGACTTAAACTCGCGACCTCCGGATTGCTTGTTGTGAGCCTAAGCCCTCAATCCCGGAGGCCGTCTTATTTTGACTTTGTAGAGAGAATGCGTAACTCTTTCTCCAGCGTCCCTGACTTCTATCATTCAAACCACTCTCTTAACATCGTGACACTAATAAGAACAAACTCCAAACAAAGCAAACTCTGTTAAGTAGTTACATATATAGTCTATAGGGCACACATATACGAACATTGTGTTTTCACAAAAATATATAAAGGAACCCACAGTAAATATTCCGTTTTAACATCAAATTACAATACAACGTGGTCCTTGTGAATATAAACATTTGGTTTTATAAATACCAATTAGTTTTATTATATTTTCTTCTAACAATTAAAATTAAATTGAATAAACCAGCGAAATAAATAGATGTGTCGGCTCTGGTGGCAAGTCGCAACGCCGTCCCTATATGAGATGTCAACTCCTTTGTGTTTGTCGAAAGACCGACGGGATATGTATAACAGGAGACAATTATTGTGCTCAGAAACTAGAATATTCTGAGTAGATATTTTACAAAAGGTTTCCTAAGTAGGCTTTTCTTATTTATTTTTCTAATTTGCTATATTCTTATTTTCAATGAGGTGGTGAATCATTTGAATTTACTGAATTTGAAGTTAATCTTCTTTATTCAAATAGAAAGGCGTCATATGCGCCTCACAATTTTTACGTCGTATGTTTGTTTAAAATGTTAGCTGGCTATTATAGACTTTGAGGCCTTGTATTTTCTCGGTAGGGAAAAAATTGTTTCCATAAAACCTTACTAAAATTGCATGTTTTTGTATCATCATCATCCCAAGCATCAACAACACTAGCCAACCGCGGCCATATATTACATAAATGTCTATTTGTTTTGTGTTGGGAGTAGGAAGGAGTCAGATATGGCCTATTCTTAGGAATTCCTCCGCTTCCGCCTGTGGTATTTAGGGAAACCATAGAAAAGCTTAATCAGGAGGAAACGGCCATTTGTCAACATGAAACAGAGAGGCCATAAGGAAGCAACCGAAATCAAATAATTACCGGAAGTTTGAGAATATGGCTTATTCTAAAACATTGAAAAAAAGTTTAGATTTATGAATGGTAGGATTTTTTGTGTTCAGGTTGTCAGTAATTCTTGCTCCAACACACAATAATTGTGTTAAATTTATACCACTAGAGATTATTTTAATAACCAACACATTTAGCAAAGTTTTTAAAACTGAAGTGCCTCTACTTTTCTTGTGACGTTTCCTTAACGAATTGGAATTTAACGCCGCATTTCGTCTAGTATGTAAGTAGGTTCTAGTTATATAAACTAACTAACCATCACGCCGTTTCTCCGCTGGGGTAGGCAGAGAGGACGGACCGCCAAACAACTCGGTCACACCACACACTTCTTGCCTCATTCACATTCATACATCGTCTTATACATACTCTTCTATTATTCTGACCCTTGACATGGTCGACTCGAGTATCTGATTTACTTGATCGTGCCATGTCTTCCTCGGGCGTCCCCGACATCTGCTACCATTTGCATTTGCATCATATTATATCCTTTCTTCTCTCATTCTAACCATATAAGCGTCCCTTTCTTAATCTTACTCATTACGCCTTGCACTCATTGCGGATCTCCACATTTATCTCACGATCATACATGGTTTTACCACACATATGCCTCAGAAAATATCAACACCATAGTTGGAGATTTCAATATAAATGTTAAAGGAAAAGCTGACGATTGCACAAAAGTTTTGGAAAATGGATCGGGAAAATGTGTAAAAGTTTTTTTAACTTAGAATTCCGGAAAGAAACCGGAGAAAGCTGCACTGTTTGAAAACTTATAGGGTTCTTTTTTTAAATAACACAAGACGTCACTTTCGTCTACAACAATCAAAACTGTACATGCATTCAGATACTTACATACAATAATATACATATACAACCTGTTACCAAAATAATGTGTAACAAGGAGATTAGCTGACAGTACAAGTAAGAGCGATGAAATAAGACAAATACTGTACAAAAAAAACAATATACTTAACTGTTTGTTCTACAATGGGATGATATATTGTCATGCGCTGCAGGAAACCAATT
Source organism: Hesperophylax consimilis (assembly GCF_061612785.1). Taxonomy (NCBI): domain Eukaryota; kingdom Metazoa; phylum Arthropoda; class Insecta; order Trichoptera; family Limnephilidae; genus Hesperophylax; species Hesperophylax consimilis. The sequence goes on along the minus strand of NC_142854.1, from coordinate 19,148,360 downwards.
ATTCAAAATAGATTGTAAGAACCGCATAACAAAATAAAATGTAGGTAATAGTATGTAAGTTTTAATTGGTATTTTTTAATCTGAACAAATAACTAAAATAAATGATAAACAATAATATATTTTATTTTATTAATATTCTTAGGCCATTGCCAACCGGTGAAATCATCGATATAAAAAGTTTTTCGGATAACTTTTATATATAAGGAATCCAAACTTCTTCCCAAAAAGCTGTTTTGCGGCACGTCCCCTAGGGTGGAAGATACTCTCAGTATCGCCCTGGTGTAAGATCACCATTCATACTTGAAAAGTTGCTTGAAATAGCTTTGGTGACCACATAATAGTTTGGTGACCAGATCTGAATTACCAGGTACTCGCCCGAATTCCTCTTCCCCATCTCCTTCCCATCCGCACTACCTTCAGCCTCACAGCATACCCCATTTGGGGACGCCATTCTCTCACTGGCTCCAGACGGTTGGGAGCAGTTAAAACTCTAGTCGGGTGTTCACATTAAAAAAAAGAAAAACTGAAAATCGAACCAGACTTAAATATACATTTGCATTCCCTAAACTACACATTTCTTTTGCCCAGCACCATTTTACCCACCAAGGAAAATATTTCTTTAATAAATTACCAGAAGAAATTAGAAGTATTAATGATAAAAAACAAATATTGAACTATATAAAAAACAACAAAACTGAAAATCTCACTAATTATCTTACAATATTCTATGTATCCTACATAATATTTTTTTTCTTTTTCCCAAATACAATAATTTGTATGGATTTCAATTTTGTAATTTTTCTACTTTTTTAACCAAGTTATATTATTTTTTTATATATAACTACATATTTTAACAATCTTTTGTTTTTATCAAATGCATGAAATTTCATTTTGTTATCATATAAATTTTGAAATATAGGATCTTGTTATTACTACACTAAGGGGAGTTCTAATATTAACACACTACGCATGTAAAAGAAAAAAGAAGGAACGAGTAAAAAAAAGAAGTTACTTAGTTAGTTTAAATCTAAGCTTTATACTATTCTTAATTCTTAAAATTAATTGTCCGTTTCCTTAATTCTAATTTATTGTTCATTCAATGTCTTTAAAAAGTTGTTTCGCGTTACGAAATAAACATAAAAAAATTGTTCAGGCACTTCCCTTTTCGATGATTCTGGATTCTTCAGGTTCGCACTTATCACTGATCACACACGCGGCAACGTGGGCTAGTTCCGAAGGGCGGAATCAGTGCATTGTTGAGAGTAGGGCGATCACTCGCAGTTCATCCTGGGCCAAGGCTCCGAAGGACGGAGTCGGCAGGCAGCGACTCGTGAGAGGGCAGCTTCCTGGGCGGAAGTCTGGCGACCACTCTGGCTTCATGGGCGGGCGGAAGTTCGCGGGGTTACTGTAAGAGCCTCGGCGACTGCTCCTAGGGGGAGGGCAGGAAGTTCCTAGGCGGAGGTGAGATGGTAACTCTCTAGTTCTGAATCATCTCGGTATTCAGCTGCGTGATCCGACAACCCTCGCACCCCTGTCGTGGGGTGCTAAAACTATCGTGGTTCCGGTTTACACCACTTCGCTGGCGTCGCCACTCGGCAAGATGTCGCTGGCTGGCTGATTCTCCTGATCCACACAATGTTCTAAATCTTAATAGGTACTAGGTATCTTAATACTATGCATGCATACGTTTAATTGATATCTGGTTTCAAATAAATTCTTCATTTAAGTTGACAATTATACTTTTATATCTAGATTTATAGTTATTGTTAAATATTTTAAAATTACATATTTATAATACGACCTTCAAATATTTGCAATATAAGCCAGCTTTGGCCGAAGTTTTTATTGCCCATTGGGTCGCCGGCTTGATTTTCCCATTTCAGATTTATACTTTATGCTAGAGCTAAATCTGTGGACTAATAAGTGTATTCCTAGGTTGGCTTTCTAATTTCTATGGCCGTTGCCGGTCAATCTATACAACTAAAATTTAAGTTTAAAGGGATGTGGACACGGTCAAGCGGCTTGATCGCAAGCACGTAGTTTATTGTCTATGGCACTTTGTGTCAAGCATTTTGACCGTGTACCGAAGCTGGCTTGCAAGCATTGCGCAATTCTACGTGCTTGCGGCGAGGCTTGATGCGAATTTATATTTTTGTGGGAATAGACAAATAAATATCACGTATCATAAACAATGAAATAAATTGAATAAAATTGTTATAAAATAGGTACTTAGTTATTGTTTTTGTGTTCAATTTGTAGAAATCCATCTAATTTAAAAATTCTGGAAGTATTTTAGTATTTTTTAATAATTATGACCGCGGTTTTCAAGGTCATTAATAATCAAACTGTAGAATAAATAATTTTCTGAATTTTCAATGGAGAAAACATATTTTTTGTATGAATACCGCACAAGATATTCATACAAAAAATAGCTGTAGCCTGTAATACACTTTGCAAATGCTCATGGGTAAAGCGGTACCTTAACTTGTACCATTCTTGACACCAAATTCGTTTCTTTTTATTATTTTATTCAAACATAAAGCTAACGTAAGAGCCAAGAACGCTTTGTCTTTGACAGATTCCATTTTGCCGCGAGTCACGAAATGACAGGAAGGCATAGAAGTACATATATATAGACCACCACGAAATCACAGGAAGGCGTGGCCATGCTTGACGGAGAGGCTTGATGCGGGCTGTCAAGCCGCTAAGCATAGACAATAATAGACAACAATAGACAAAAAAACTACGTGCTTGCGATCAAGCCGCTTGACCGTGTCCCAGTCCCATTACTGCCGCCTCCCTCTGCGTGTAATATTATGGCGAACGTATGCGAGCGCACGTGTTCATATTAGTCGTTCTGTGAATTCAAGTCACGTAGATACCTAGGGACATATCAGATCTTTCTTGTTGTGAATAAATATATTTAAAATAATATTTTAGGCTAAAGAATAGGGTACGTTCCGAAAGAGAATAATACTGTCTATGGTAGCGCCTTTTATAGTTTCCTCTATCCTCGTCGATGGTGTGGGACATACTTTTATTACACGCATAAAATTTGTCTAAATATTGACATATCTATGGTAAAATAGAGGACCTATTTGCTACGTACAAAAGCCAGAACATAACGTTTATGTGAGTGGTTTATTTATGATTGCTTTCCTCTCATCCGTCGCACCGTCTTTCTAAAGTAATACCGTATGAACTACATAACAGTTATGTAAAATGTATAACACTAGAGATTATTTCAACTACCAACACATTTTTAAAGGAATTATTTAAAAATTTAAGTGCTTCTAATTCCTCGTGACGTTTCTTCAACGCCTTGAAATTCACGACCTCGCTTTGCCTTGCATGTAAGTAGGTTCTAATTTTGTTTTAAAAGTAACACTTAAACTCGTAAATTGGTGCTTGTTTATTTTAAGAATATATCGCTTAGCACTTGATTAATTAGTTTTGACAGCGTTATAACATACTAAGCTACCCAGTAAACACGTGACAGTATAGATCTAATGAGTTTTTTCATTGTTGATTAACGGCTGCTGTCACACATTATAACCAAGCGACTAGTAAGTTCATCTAATTACCCCGAGTGAACATCATATACATTTTGAAAAATAGAAAATTTATTTTTCGTACCATTAGTTTTTTATGTATGAAGATATGCGAAATCGAGAAATCGAAATTGCTTTCGAATCATATTGGCTTTTTCAACAACAAAAGCGATTAAAACTATGTGATGAATATTTTTTTATGATATAGATAATATGTTTTGCTAAAGACCTTACTTATTTTCACATTAGAGCCATGGATCTTCCAATCTCAGAGAATGTTACCATCAAGACTGAACCATGGTCGCAGGAAGAAAGCTCAGGTGAAAAGCAGGCATTTACGGATATAGAAATCCACCTCCCTGGTGTGAAAAAGGAATGTTTGCCGTATGCCGAGAGTGATCAGCAAACCAGTAAGTGGCATTATCCATTGAATATCACAGAGGTGTTTCAGATGGGCGCAGTCAGAACTTCTACTTATGTTTTACTCTGATAACAAGCTAATATATTTACTATCAAATTTTTAATCTTTGAAAAACTACATCAGTTTTATTAAACTACTTTACAAAGGCAATTTAATATAATCAATTATATTTGTAATATTTACTGACGATGTAAATAAGGGATATTTGAATTTTTGTAAATTTCTTTGTTTTTATTGGATATTCTCGCGTTTGTCCATGCAACCCTTGCTAGGATTCCCATGGCATTGTTATTAACTGCTCATGCAGCAACGGCAATTATAGATGATTATTTTTCATCTTGAACTGCATGTTTGACGTCTATTTCTGTACAGAAAAAAACTCCTTTACTGTATTTCAGATCTATTTGGATATAATAAACCTCATCGGATTACGAATTTTTTTACAATTGGATTTTGTACCCGCTTAGCAACCGCAAGTAGCTTATCAATTTCTTATTGTTTTATTATTCCAGGTAGCATTAATGTTGAGACTGTACCCATCAAAGCAAAATCAGAATCCCGAGAAGAAGATGGAGGGGCAATCACTTATGCGGAAATAAACATAGACCTGCCAGATATAAAAAAGGAATGCTTAAAGCAGTCTGATAGTATTCTCGAGACTGCAGGTAGAATTTAGTTTCGGTTTTCTGAATTAATTTAAATAATTATCTAGTTATTATAGATACGTACTTATTATTACCTGCTATATTTTCAGACATGATAACGGACCTGAAGACGCATCTGGGAGAAAAAACTCATTCATGTACACACTGTAACTACTCATGCTCACGCAAATCACATTTAACAGTTCACTTACGCACCCATACTGGAGAAAAACCGTATCCATGTTTCCATTGTAACTACTCCTTCTCACGCAAATCAAATTTAACAGTGCACATTCGTAGCCATACTGGAGAAAAACCTTATTCATGTTCCCATTGCAGATACTCGTACTCACGCAAGTCACATTTAACAGAGCACTTACGCACCCATACTGGAGAAAAACCTTTTTCGTGTTCCCATTGTAACTACTTATGCTCACGCAAGTCAGAATTAACAGTGCACTCTCGAACCCATACTGGAGAAAAACCTCATTCATGTTCACATTGTGACTATACCTGCTCACACAAGTCAGCGTTAACAGTTCACTTACGCACCCATACTGGAATTAAACCTTATTCATGTTCCTACTGCAGCTACTCATGTTTTTATCAGGGGAATTTCAAACGTCACGCTCTCACCCATACTGTAGTAAAACGACATAAATGCTCCCATTGTAATTTCTCTTGCACAGGAAAATCACATTTCAAAGTGCACTTACTCACCCATACTGGAATTAAGCCTTAATGTTCTTACTGCAGCTATTTATGTTCTCTAAGGGGAAATTTGACTCCCTTGTATTTACTGAACCCCTTGTCTCGGTCTGAATGATGGTCGTAGAAACTGATAGCTGACTCCACGCCTGGAGAGAGAATCGTTACGCCTTAATAAGAGCTAGCCTGAAGTAATGCTCAGGGATAGAACATCTGATGCCGTCTATGTCGATCGACTTTTATTCATAGTTGGGATTTAACTTGGTCACCGTTCTTTCATTCTAAAGTCTAAGTATATTACACATTGCAAAGTTGATTTATTAAATTTGTAAACATGAAAAATAACATCAAAAAAAAATTTCAGTTCTAAACCCACAGATACGAAAACTTCAGTCTATTATTTATTAATTTATTTTATTTTATTGATACATGATTTAGAGAGTACATGTGGTTTTTTGTGATATTTTATGGATACATAAACCTAATATGTCAGTAGTTCCTAGTTGTAGACATATCTAATAAAGCTTTTCAAATGTTTGACTTTATGTTAAGAGTATTTAATGATATCTAATATAATGCTACAGTTTGATTATCAAATTATGACTTTATTTACAAACACACACTTGAAAGGATGCTAAATAAATTATTTTGATGTTATAGAGTTGCCATTTTCAGTAAACGTCTTTAGTACGGCTACTTTGTTTACTCATTAAATCAATTAAAATTATCGTATCGAATAATTCTTTCAGATTTAAAATAACGTAGTAATTCGTAGTTAAATAAAAAATGGTTGATATCTGCAACGAGAAGTTATTACTGTAATTTTAGTTATATCAAAATACTACTAACCCCATCTGTGTGTACGGTAGGTACTTATTAAATATACGCCAGTTCACTCTGTCTCCTTGTTTTAAAATACCGTGTTTTATTGAATAGGTTATTGACCCAGCTAATTCCAAGCGTTTTAATAATCAGTCGCGATAAAAGTCAAATTGTGTTTGTGTTAAAACTATTTTTTTTCGCGGATATATTTTTCGTGTTGGGAATAGGGGGATAAGGACTTGTTGCCGGCTCATAAATTGTTGGACATTTTTAACAGAAATGGCGTCTTACTTATGCTTCGCAAGTATAACCAAGCTGAAAGGACGAGAAAACTACGAGGAGTGGGCGTTCGCTGTGGAAAATTTACTTATATTGGAAGGTATGGAGTGCATAAAGTCCGAGAAAACTGTGGATATATCAGTAGCTGACGATGCGAAAACAAAAGCCATCTTAAACCTCACAATAGATCTGTGTCTGTACGTTCATATCAAGCAAGCTTAATCAACTGCAGATTTATGGAAAAGGCAAATGTTCGATGATAATGGTTTTTCTAGACGCATTTCCTTATTAAGCATTTTATTTTCGATTCGCCCTGAAACGTGTAACACAATGCAGAGCTACGTCACACAAATTATTGAAACCGGATTTAATGTAAACAACGAATGGATCGGCTGTTTATTACTTGTAGGTTTGTTACAATTACATTTACAAAGGCATAAGCAAGCTCTATTGATGCTGGTATAGTTTATACACCGCAAACTATTATGTAATACCATTTTAAAAAATGTACTTAAAAACGAAATAAAATGTAATTTTGTAATGTTTTTAAAGGAATAAACAAATTGAATTGAAAAATTGAATTGAATTGAATTGAATAAGATATTTTAATAGTCTTCCCGAAGAAGTGAAAAAAATACCAGATTTTATTTTATTCAAAAAGAAGGTCAAATTTATCTTTAAAAAAATTAATATCACCTATCAAATGTTATAACTTCAATTCATGTTACAACCAAAATTATCGTCACAATCCTCTTTTAAGTTTATATTTCTTGTACTGTATTTATGTTAATTACTGATATAAACATGAAATAATTGTCAAATAACTCCTACGCCAAGCTCAAAAGCTAGCACTCTTCATTGGAGTACAAATTCAATAACTTATGTTTTTCACTATTACCAATTATTACCTAATTTTATGTACAATGTGACAATGTTATAAGTTAAACAATAAAAAAAAAATATATAAAAAAGGTTTACCAGAAAGAGTATATCCAATGATATTGGCTATCGAGCATAGTGCAATAAGAATCTGTGCAGATGTAATAAAAACAAAATTAATCGACATGGCTGGAAATGACGCCGAATCGGTTGGTGCATTCTCCGCCATGTTATCGTTGTAAACAAGGACATTTAAAAAATCAGTGTCCTGTTAGTGAATCAGGTTATAACATGAAAAAGTCTAATGCATTTCCTGTTGTTTTTTTGGGCGGGAACTTCAATAAAATTGACTGGTATATAGATTCGTGTGCTTTTGTTCACATGACACCGAATAAAAACATTGTTTGTAATGCGTCAAATAAAACGAGTATTAAGGAGATACATGCAGCTAATAAGATGGCTATGCCAGTTTTATGCTCAGGAGATGTTAATATTGTGACGATAACCCCGAAATGTAAGTACGAAGTACCTTATATTAAAATATGTTTTGTGCGAACCTAACCTTAACACAAACTTAATCTCTGTCAGTTAGTTAGTTAAAAATGGTAACAAAGTGGACTTCAAAGGAAAATGCTGCTATATTTTATTTATAATAAACAAAAAAATTAGTTGCAATAGCAGATATGACAGATGGTCTTTCTAAACTAAGGATTGAATACAATTTAAAAAATCCTGAAAGTATAATGTCTAATTTAGCGGTATCAGGCAATACTTTGCACTGCAGATTGGATCATGTTAATAGTAATTACTTGAATAAAATGACCAGCGCTGTCAAAGGAATGAATCTTCGAATAAAAGTTGATATTGGCAAGAAATCATGTACAGTCTGCTGTGAGGGATTATCGTCTTCCATTCACAAATGCTGGTACAAGAAGCAAAGAATTACTTCATTTAGTCCACACTGATATTTGTGGACCTATGGAGCATGGATCGCTTGCATGATTGTAAAGTAGCAGATATACTTTAAGAAGCTAAATTCAATATTAACAAAGAAAATAAAAATTTTGAAAGTCAAATACCTTATCAGCAGCTCATTGGTGGATTTGATGAATTTGGCGGTGTTAACAAAACCTGCGTGTTAGCAAAAGCGTTTGCAGAAAGTTTTCTGAATCAATTTAACAATTTCTATAACCAGGAAACTTGGTTATATGCTAAATGAATTTAAAGATACCATAAGAAAACTAAACATTTTGGATCGAAATATACCTACTAGATGTGGTAATTCAAAATAAGAAGGATTTGTTGATGCAGATTGGGGAAGCAATATCAATGATCGTAGGTTTTGTAACGGTCTATGTTATAGTTTAACTGGATGTGTTGTTTCTTGGGAAGCAAAGAAGCAAAAAACAGTTGCTTTTTAGAGCACTGAAGCTGAGTACCTCGGTGTAGCCGAAGCTTGTAGGGAAGCTATTTATTTAAGTAATTTGTTAAAAAAAATAACAAATGAGTGAAACACCATATCTTTATTTAATGATAATTAGGGTGCACTTAAGCTGTCTTCAAATAAAAGCTTTAATAAAAAAACTAAACATATTGACATAAAATACCCCTTTTTGTAAAGAATGTGTGAATGATGAAATTGCAGAACTGAAATACTCGTATTTGGAAACAGCTTAAATGCCAGTAGAAATATTTACAAAGGGTTTGGCTAATACCAAGCATTATTATTTTATGCAGTTGCTGGGTATGCAGGATGTAAAGAATTAACATGTATATATTTCTTCTGTAATAAAGGTATTGTGTAAGTGTGGGTGTTATTTTAGTTATATCAAAATACTACTAACGCCATCTGTGTGTACAGTACTTATTAAATTAACGCCAGTTCACTCTGTCTCCTGTATAAACAGAACGTGTTTTATTTAATAACTACGGCTCTGATTACCAGATACTGATGCGGAGCGTTGATTTTGGAACCGATTCTTTCATTTTTTTTTAATTTTTCATAAATAGTGCAAGAATGAACCAGTTCCACAGAAATAATATCAACGGTTCCAGTGACATAAATGTAGCCGGGAGCTGGGCCAGGAATATCGACCATCTCTATGAACGGAAACGTCAGATGTCAGACCAGTCACCCAGTCAGACTAATGTGTGACACATTACACATTCTCCTTTGCTTCCTTCTCGTATGTTATTATTGTTCCGTCTTTCTAAAGTAATATTGTACGAATTACACAAAAATTGAAATTTAACTTCATCTGCTTTTTTATGACGTTTTTTCAACGTTTTGGAATTGACCTTATTCCTTCGCCTTTTATTTAAGTACGTTCTATTATATTGACTAAGTAACACTTAAACTCGTAAATTTGTGCTTTTTAATTGTAAGATTATATCGCTCATCAACTGATTGATCAGTTTAAACAGTAATCGCGATATAACACGAGAGACAGACGAGAGTACATTAGTTTGTTTATTGTTCATTTACGGCCGCTGTCAAACATTAAAACCAAGCGATAATTAAGTTCATCTTACCTTTACCCCGTCACATCAAATCATTTTCAAAAACGGCAAACGTTTTTTGTGGGACATTTAGTTATAAGTAAACCCTGAATTGATGAGCATTGCTTACGAAACATGTTGGTTTTGTTAATAATAAAAGTGTTGATTATTTTGAATCATATGAACGGTTCAAAGAGAAAGGTTTTTTCACAGATTTTACTCGTTTTTAGCTGAGAATAATTACCATCACACGACAGGACACAATCACAGCAGTGCCATGAATCCAAACCCAAAGAGTGTTTCCATCAAAACTGAACCATGGTCACAGGAAGAAGGCTCAGGTGAAATAGCCTATAAGGATGTTGAAATCCACCTCCCGGATGTGAAGAAGGAATGTTTGCAGTATGCTGAGAGTGTTCAGCCAACTAGTAAGTTGCATTGCATATCACTGAAGTCTTTAATTCACATAATTAGAATAGCTGCTTGTTATTTACTTTCCCTCTTGGCGTCCATTATTTTAATAATAATTACACAACATTTATATAGCGCAGGTTTGTGTTATTTCACCTCAGCTGCCCTTTTGATTTAACCTTCAAAATATTGCTTTACTCGCAACTGATAAAATGAAAAAAAAACAGTTGCTTAAATAATTCACCCAAACGGGTTCTAACGAACCTACTTATATAGTTAAAATAATTTTTCATGAAGTTATTTTATTTTCAATTTTCAAATTTTGAATTGTAATGTCCCCTGATTTTTCACAATATTTCATGTCTAAGCTTGTTTAATGTGACCATTGATATAAGTTTGAGAAATATTGACATTTCATCAAAAAGTTGAGGAAAGGTGAGGAAAGGCTTCTTTAATTTCTATTGTTTTATATCTTGTTTATATCCTGTATACTTATCTATGTAAAAAAAATTTCAAATATTGAAAAAAAAAAATCAACGTTACGCCGTATCCATATTTCAGATGCATATCCATATGTCGATTTTGACATACTTAACCTATCCGATTATTGATTTTCGTATGATTGAAATTTGTTTTGTATTTCGTAAGGTAAATCTTTCAGCAGGATCTTGACTAAACTATATGAAAAAATCTAACAATAAATACAAATTATCATACACATAGCTCTCATGTCTTTATATATATTAACATTAGTTGTTGTTATATTTCAGGTAGCATTAATGTGGATACTGTACCTATTAAAAAAAAACCACGAGCCCGAGATGAAGATGGAGGGGGAATCCCTTATACGGAAATAGACATAGACCTGCCAGATGTTAAAAAGGAATGCTTAGAGCACTCTGAAAGTATTAAGTATACAGAGACTGCAGGTAAAATGGATTTTTTTTTATCTGAATCAGTTTTAATAATCTTATCGTTTCATTATAGATACCTACTTATTGAGCTTTATCTGCCATCTTTTTCAGACATGATAACGGACCTGAAGATGAATCCGGGAGAAAAACTTTATTCCTGTATCCATTGTAACTACTTCTGCTCACGCAAGTCAGATTTAACGGTACACTTACGAACACATTCTGGCGAAAAACCTTATTCATGTCTCTATTGTAACTACTCCTGCTCATGCAAGTCAAATTTAACAGTGCACTTACGCACCCATACTGGCGAAAAACCTTATTCGTGTCTCCATTGTAACTACTCCTGCTCAAGCAAATCACATTTAACTTTGCACTTACGCACCCATTCTGGCGAAAAACCTTATTCATGTCTCCATTGTAACTACTCCTGCTCACAAAAATCACTTTTGAAAGTGCACTTATTCACTCATTCTGGAGAAAAACCTTATTCCTGTCCCTATTGTAACTACTCATGCTCAAACAGATCACATTTAACGATGCACTTACGCACCCATACTGGCGAGACGCCTCATTCATGTCTCTATTGTAAGTACTCCAGCTCACACAAATCAAATTTAACAGTGCACTTACGCACCCATACTGGAGAAAAACCGTATTCGTGTTCCCATTGTAACTACCTGTGCTCACGCAAGTCACGTTTAACACTGCACTTACGCACCCATACTGGAGAAAAACCTTATTCATGTCCTTATTGTAACTACTCCTGCTTAGAAAAATCGAATTTAACAGTTCACTTACGCACCCATTCTGGAGAAAAACCTTATTCGTGTTCCCATTGTAACTACACCTGTTCACACAAGACAAGTTTAACGGTACACTTACGCACCCATACTGGAGAAAAACCTTATTCATGTTCCCATTGCAATTTCTCCTGCATACGCAATGCAGATTTAACGGTACACTTACGCACCCATACTGGAGAAAAACCTTATTCATGTTCCAATTGTAACTACTCCTGCTCAAAAAAGTCACGATTAACGTTACACTTACGCACTCATACTGTAGAATAACCTTATTCATGTTCCTGTTTTAATTTCTCCTGCTCTCTCAAGTCATATCCATCAAAACACTTACGCACCCATACTGCAGAAAAACCTGATTCATATTCCCATTGTAACTACTCCTGCTCACGTAAGTCAGATTTAACGTTACGCTTATGCAGTCATACTGGAATAAAATGGTATTCGTCTTCCTACTTACGCTCTTCACGATCTCGAAAAGGAAACAAGAAAAAAAGACACATTCTTACCCATACTTGACATAAATATCTTATTCATGTTCCAATTGTTACTATTCCTGCTGACTAAAGTAAGCCTTACAATTGTGTGTGTACCCAAACCTGTATAAACGGTGCATTCTTAAAACTAGTGCAAGGAATAAATCTTGTTCATGTACTGGCTGCAGTTATTCAAGTTTTCGAAAGGAAAATCAAATACGTTTTTACCCATACTAGAAGAAAACCTTATCCATTTTTTGAAAAATTGTCTTTCCAACTCTCTCTCTCTCAATCTGCCTTTGTAACACATTTTACACCCTTCACAATTCTAATTTTTTTTAAATATTTTTAAGTTTGCATTACAAATTTTCAGTTTATTTAAAAGTGTTATTATTATAGATAAATGTGACAACATAACTAAGACCGTGAATTTTTTACAAGAATATCATTTTGAACTTATTCAGAATAACCCTATTCATAAGTGTCAAAAGCTGGTGAAAGAAACAGTGAAAATTTGTTTTAGTGACTTATTTGAAAATTAACAAAAAAAAAATTGAAGTAACCCACAGGTACCTAAATTTTATGGATTATTAAATTTATAAACAGAATAAACTTATTAGGCAACTAGTTTTATCGAGACTTCAGATAAAATGGATTTTTGTTTGTTTGAATCAGTTTTAATAAACTAATCATTTCATTATAGATACCGACTTATTGAGCTTTATTCGCCATTGTTTCCAGATGTAATAACGGTCCTGAAGACAAATGCCGGGAAAAAAGCAATTTTAAACAAGTATGGCAAATTTTCAAAAATTATAATCATTGAGTATTTCTTAATTTCTGTATGAATTTTAATTAAAATGTTATTTTTTTAAAACCTTAGAGATTATCACAACATTGTAAATGTGCATTTTTGATATTTAAGATTTATTTGTATTACTTTTGTGTTATCTTTATTTTACCTTACTATTTAAAAAAAAGGTTATTTCTTGAAGAAAATAAGTAAGTTTTAACCGAATGTTATTACGCATGCAGCGGAATTCGACACCTTTATAACTTTATGTATGACGAAAGCCTTCCAGATATTTACAAAAGCACAGGTCTGATGGAAGCCTTCGAGGTATTAACAAAAGCCCAAGACTTAATATCTAATGAAAGCCTTCAGGGTATTTACTTATGCACAAGTTAAACAAACATTAATTAAAAAAAACTAAATACCATTCAGATATCTGACCCTGGAAGTTTCATTTTTAAGTATCCACTCTTTTTAATTTCATCAGTTTTTTAATCTTTTTTTATATATGTTTATTCAGTTTTTTTTATTTGTACATTATTTTCTCTTACTTAGATCCTACAAAACTGATCAATCAGTTTAATTGTAAGAAATCTCTCACTTTTTCTATGTATTAGCTTATAATAATATATTTAATTTGAACTTGATACTTATCTTGATCCACAATATTAATAGTTTTTATGTTTGACGGAGGTAGAACAATCTAATTTTCGTTTTTATTTTTGAATAACATGTCTCATTTTTAATATCTTCTGGTAATGAGTTAAATAATTCCGCAATTTTATGTCGTTTTGTTCTTAATCTAATCTTCTTTTGTTTCTTAATCTAAAACCGCGTAAGAGCCCCAACTGCTGCCAACCGTCTGGAGCCAGTGAGACTATGGCATCCCACGAGGAAGGTGGAGAAGTACCTGACTATTCAGATCTAGTCACCAAACACGCCCAAAGCCATTTCAAGCAACGTTTCAATACTGAATGGTTGTCTTACACCACAGGAAAATCGATCCATATCTAGTGGATATGTCAAAAAAAAACAACGTCAATGTTCAGTAATATTTTTTTCATTTTAAATATATTTATTAAATAATTAATCAATTTACGGAGTATAATCAATAATGTTAACAAATATAATTCATACAATTAGTTTTCATTGCTTATACTGCAATATATATTATGAACTACACAATAACAGTGTTAATTTCGCTGTACACGATCATTATTTTCATACTTACGATTTCATATAGTTAGTTGCCATTAGAGAAGAAATAATATTTTGAGACGGTACTAAATCGTCAAAAAATGACAGCACCTTGAACAAACCCCTAGATCACAATTATGAACGCATTTGTCACTGTCATATGCCATTTTTGTCACGTGCTTGGTTATTATATATATTATATAACCCAATCGATGTTTTTATTTACCCGTTCGTCTATGAATCTTTATCATAATGATTTTTATAGGTACCTATGCCTTGGCAAAACTGCTTACCTAATGTATCTTGATCGGTACGATTTCGTTTAATATATGAGGTGGAACTATCAAAACAGCAGTGCAGATGCCTAAGCATAAACTCTCAAAGCCCTGTCTCTATTCATCAATTAAAACGTATGTTACAATGTGAAGTAAACACACATTATACATTCTGTATTTTATGAGTTAACGGTACGCTGTAAAGATGTATTATACGCGAAATTTACAATACCTAACAGTAATACACATTCACATTCAGTACTAAGTATTATATAAATATTGTAGTTAAGACTTAAAGTTTAAATTATTATTAATTTATTTATTTATTATTATCATACAAAACTTATTCAGTTTTGTCATTTGTCAAATGCTAGATTACATACATTTTCTATACTGAATAAAATGCTAGATGCTACATTTTTGCTAGTTATGTAAAACAATGAGAGATGGCAGGAACAGAATGTCAATTCATCAAACATACAGTCAAAATTCACAAAACCTATCAGTAATACGCATGTATTGTAATAAAAAGATATTATAGTGTTTTTCACTAATATTTTAAATATAAAACTGAATAAACATGAAACATTTTTTCGTAACGTAAACATTGAGAGATTGCATCTGTCAAATGATGTCCGCCATCTTAAAATTGTATGAAATCGGCAATACCAACACATTTTACTCACGGCACCAACGACCAAAATAGAAGGTTAAACACTTTTCACCTTTGACATAACACCTTTTCTCACTGGGTGAAAAGGTGTCATGCAAAATAAGTATTAGTTCGTATTGTCACTTTTTAACATTTTTCATAAATTTTTGATGCATTGTGCAAAAAGTAACCAGTTCTAACGGTTCCAGTGACAGCTAAGGAGCCGGCTCCATCTCTATAAATGGATATGTCAGATTTGACAATATTTGGCGTCTCCCATAAATAAACCACTCGCACGTCTTCAGTCTCCTCTGCTTCCTTCTCGTCAGTAATTCTTGCTCCATTTTTCTACAGTAATATCGTTTGGAAAATACAATTATTGTGTTCAATTTAAATCACTTGAGATTATTTTAATGACCAACGACATTTTTAAAAATTAGTTCTACTTTTTTGCTGACGTTTCTTCAGCGCCTTGGAGTTGACCGCCGCACTTCGCCTTGTATGTAAGTAGGTTCTTTTTAAATTAACTAAGTAACACAAACTCGCGAATTGGCTCTCGTTAATTGTAAGAATGAGTTTGTTCATTGTTGATTATCTGCCACTGTTACACATTACTTCCAAGCGATTACTAAGTTCGGCAAATATACATAAAATAGGGACACGGATAATACGCAATTTTAATACAAAATCCACTGTGTTTCAGTTATATAACAATGAGAAGAAAGTATTTCAGTTTCTGAAAATGGAAATAATGCATTTAGTAGCTGTTTCGTAAAATAACGCATAATTTTACATCTTTCTTCACGCCACGTTTTTACATAATAATCTTTAATTGTTTATTAGGCTAGCTTTTTATTTATGTTTTCATTAAACTCAAACTGACAACATAACAAAATAATTTATGCTCATAGATTCATATTTTAGTTTAAAAAGAGAACAAAAAAGCTAACCTTAAATTTTTGACATGTAAAACAATGGCCGCCAAATTAAAATTGGTTTTAATGATAACGAAATAACTATTAAAATGCATTATTTTCCATTTGTGGAAACTGAAATAGCTACCTCTCGTTATTATCTACGAAGTGTGTTTTTAACAAAATGTGGGTATTTAAGCGAGTCCCTGTTTTCAGTATATTTACCGTTGGATGATAATGTTTTAAAGTACTGAGGAAAATAATTTCACTCTGGGCCTATGACATCTTTGGGATGCAGTGTGGAGGGTTTTTTTAAGGAAAGAAAGGAGAGGAAGATCTCGGAAGAAAAATGTATGAGAGGTGGGTAGGAATCTGGGGGTCAGTGAATCCAGGATGCACTTTTAAACTCATCTCTCCCACTGCGAGGCAAGGCGATGGGTCGAGAGCGTCCTGTTGGAGAGGTAAAAAGGTCTGCCTTAATTCGTCTTTCCAAATCCGGCCCGCCACACCGTACGTGAGCAGACCTATCCGCCGCTAAGACCTACACAATTCTCACTCCCTGAACTCGGGCATCCCTGCTAAGTGACCAATCAGCGAACCACTTGAGGTGACCTATGGCAGATATATTAGCTATCCTATGAATGGTTCCAGGGGTGATGGTACCCATACCCGTCTCTCAAACGGAAAATTTATTGTCTAATATTTTTAATGAAATGCAGTGTTCAAATAGCGAGGTTTTGTTACAGAATTTACTTACTTCGGCAAAGAACATCAACCATCACATAACAGGAGGCTATCACATCAGTGCCATGGATCTTCCCATCCCAGAGAGTCTTTCCATAAAGACCGAACCATGGTCACAGGAAGATGGCTCAGGTGAAATGGCGTATGCGGATTCGTGAAATCCACCTCCCGGGTGTAAAGAAGGAATGTTTGCAGTATGCTGAAAGTAAGTTGCATTGCATATCGTAGTGGTGTTTAAGATGGCCGCAGTCAGAACAGCGGCTTGTTTTATACTTCGCTCTTTTCGTCCAATCTTCTGATTTTACCTTTCAAGTAAATTAACTGTTCCTTTTTCTAGTAGATGTTGCCTTGTCATATTTTATCATTAAAGTAAATCATCTCACATTCTTTACTCTAAAATTTCTTTTATTCTTCCAAATCATATTAAGTCCACAAATTCCTTAGTTAAATTCAAAAAGTTAATTAAGATATTTGTATTGACAGACGATTGTCTTAATATTTTTTCATCCTTCTCTTTTCATAAATATTAAGATTTTATATCAGTCCCATTTGCTAAAAACTGAATGTAACCCTTGCTGTCTTTATTATCTACTTGTTTTTTCTTAATAATGATTAATAACTAGTTGTGGTTCGAATATTGTCACAATGTACTGTCAAATTACAACTCATCAAATACATTTTTTTCTTTCTTTTTGAAATATTTTGTATGTGTATGTAGTATTACTTTATGTTTGTGATTACTCTATTTTTGCTTCACTCAAATTTTAAATTGTTAACTTCGATACAGGCTTAGTCCTAGTGAGGTTAATTTTTATGAGAAAAAACGTGATTTATCTATAGTGAGATGCAAATAAAACATAGGTTTTGTGCACCAATAAATATGCATTACCAGTAAAAAAATCATCGTACCAACCCTGATGTATGGGCAATGAGGTATTGAACTAGCTGATGAATAATGAAATTTCACAGAATGCCGTAGAAATGTTTTTTCTCTTTTCACTTTTTTCTCATTCATGTAATAAAAAATAAATAATTTTTGAAGTTGACCCAATTGTTACGATAGCGGCGCAAAATGTGAATTATTCATTTTGGCTATTTTTAGAATGTTATTAATGGCATCCAGTATAAAAATTTGAGGCACACTGCAAAGAATTATATTTCTCTTTCTAAAGTTACAAAAAAACATAGTATTTACGCACGATATAAAAAGATTAATATAATAATTATAAAATATGGACGCCCGGTCATATATGATCCTAAAATGCTGGATGGGATTGTTTTATCACTGATTTCGATGTACTGTTTGTTTCTATAAGTAAAAAATAAAATAAATTCACGTACATTTCCCTTTAAAGGGTAAACATTACCCCCTTAATACATTTCAGATTTAAATCGACATAATAAATCAATCCGATTATTGTTTTTTTATAAGATGGGATTTTGTGTTCGCTTAGTTACTGCAAGTAGCTTATCAGCAGGAGCTTCGTTGAACAATATAAAAGAATCCAACATCATCATATAAACAGCTCCTACCCTTTTACATTTTTAATGTAATACTCTCATGTCCTTATATGTTGTACACTATTGAACTTTAGTTCCTTTTCAATTTATTGAATAAAACACTTATGTTGCTCTGTAAAAATCTTTTTTAAATAGTTTATTCTTTTTTGACAATCGGCTAAGTTTAGTTTGGTTACTTCAACCATGTAAAAACTCTGACGCCATATCGCCATCTTGATTTTCGTTCTGTTTTGTTTTCCACGAAAATTCAAAATAAATTTACTTCAAATGTATTTTCAATTTTTTGTTGTTTTGTTATTCCAGGTAACATTAATGTAGAGACTGTACCCATCAAGACAAAGCCAGGACCAAGAGCGGAAGATGGAGGGGGAATCCCTTATACAGAAAAAGACATAGACCTGCCAGATGTTAAAAAGGAATGCATAGAGAACTTTGAAAGTATTACCGAGACTGCAGGTAAAATCGATTTTTGTTTGTCTGAAAGTGTTTTACTAATCTTGTCGTTTCATTATAGATACCGACTTATGGAGCTTTTCCCGCCTTCTTTTTACAGGCATGATTACGGCCGTGAAGACGCATCCTGGAGAAAAACTTCATTCATGTTCCCATTGTAACTACTCCTGCTCAGACAAATCACGTTTGACAATTCACTTACGCACCCATACTGGAGAAAAACCATATGCATGTTCCTATTGCAACTACACCTGCACTCGCAATTCAGCGTTGACAGTGCACTTGCGCACCCACACTGGAGAAAAACCTTTTGCATGTCCCCATTGTTACTACTCCTGCTCCCAAAAATCACGTTTAAAAGTTCACTTACATACTCATACTGGACTAAAACCTTATTCATGTTCCTACTGCAGCTATTCATGTTCTCTAAAAGGAAATTTAAAAAATCACATTCTTACCCATACTGGAGAAAAACCTCATTCATGTCCCCAATGTAACTACTCCTGCTCAGAAAAATCATCTTTAACAGTGCACTTACGCACTCATAGTGGACTAAAACCTTATTCATGTCCCTATTGTGACTTATCATTCTCTCTCAATGCTACGTTAACAGAGCACTTACGCACTCATACTGGAGAAAAACCATATTCATGTTCCCACTGTAAATACTCCTGCTCACGCAAGTCAAATTTAACAGTGCACTTACGCACCCATACTGGACAAAAACCGTATTCATGTTCCTACTGCAGCTATTCATGTTCTCTACTGGGATCATTAAAAAGTCACATTCTTACCCATACTGGAGAAAAACCTTATTCATGTTCTCATTGCAACTACTCCTTCTCACACAAGTCAGCGTTAACAGTGCACTTACGCACACATACTGGAGAAAAACCTTATACGTGTTGCTACTGCAGCTATTCATGTGCTCAAACTTCATCTTTAAAACGACATTTGCTGACCCATCGTGGAGAAAAATCTTAATAATGTTCCTACTTCAGCTATTCTTGTTCTCGAAAGGGAATTATAAAAATTCACATTCTAACTCATACTTGACATAAAAACCTTATTCATGTATCTTCTCCTGCACACTTTAGTCAGCGTTAACATAGTGCGTGTCTTCTTATAACCCATACTGTAAATACATCGTTCCGACTGCAGTTATTCATGTTCAAGAGAGGGACATTCAAATAGTCAGATTATTGCCCACACCTGAGAAAAACTTTATTCATTTTTCGACGAAACCTTTTTTCCAACCGATTATCGCTTTGAT
Source organism: Hesperophylax consimilis (assembly GCF_061612785.1). Classification (NCBI taxonomy): domain Eukaryota; kingdom Metazoa; phylum Arthropoda; class Insecta; order Trichoptera; family Limnephilidae; genus Hesperophylax; species Hesperophylax consimilis. The sequence goes on along the minus strand of NC_142854.1, from coordinate 19,128,131 downwards.
GATGGCGATATTTATTATTTATTTCTGTTGTTTGCCTCTGTTGGAACTTGTAGCTTAAATTTTATGGATAAAGGTGATTGCCTTAGTTAGACTATAAATTTTTCACAAGGAGACAATTTTGAAATTATTCATAATGTCCCTATTATTTAGCGTAAGAGCTGGTGAAAGAAGCGGTGAAAAGTTGTAAATGTGATATAAACTTGAAAAATAACAAAAAAATGATTTTAAGTAACTCACAAATAACTAAATTTAATAGTCTGTTAAAAATACATAAACCTAACAGACCTATAGGGCCAGTAGTTTCTTAACGTAATGCCCCATCATACAAAAAAATCATTGAGGCGATCGTGTAATATTTTGAATCGAGCCGCTATCAATAATACAACTTACGTAGATGGCGATAAGGCTTAAATTCCCGCTTAAAATATTAATTCCTGATAAAATTTAAAGTTTAAGTTTAGACGGAATTCAATACTTCGTTTGTGTGAAAGCACTATGAAACAATATATTCGATTCGACCCTATATAAAGCGTTAACGAGACGTCATGTGATATTATTCATTTGCCGTGTTTGAAAATCGAAAATTTGCGCGGGACAAGTCAATTTAGGAGTACACGTTGTATACGCGGTTCTCGTCGCGCGAGATACCTCTCCTCGCGGTCTAGAGGCAGAGCGTTCGACACTCGTTATGCAGGACCCGGGTTCGAATCCCATATTTTTATAACTTTTAATTTTTTTTTATCGCATGCCACTAATAAATATGTCAATATTAGGAATCTAGTTAAACGTTCATTTGTTAACAACACGCCTATAAATAAATTAATGCTTTTTATAACTATAATGTACAGCATTCTGAATAATAATAATATGAAATGAAAAGAGAGAGAGAAGAATACTAAAAGTTTTACTTCCGTCTTGCGTAGGCTTGCCACACACTGTGTTTTTATTTATTTCGTTTTGCTTATTTATGTCTTGGAAAACCTTAAAAATATATAAAAATAAAAACGTAAATTTTTGTTTGTTCGTAATCTTAAATCTCCTAAAGTTCTTGGCCGACTCTCTCTTTTTACTTATTTCGAAAAAACTCAGAATTTCATAAAACAGAAACTATTTTTCCTTACATGAAAATCATTGTAACATTAAAAAGTAAAGTAAAAATATATATTTTTTTTAAATTATAAGTTATGCTTTATTAATATAAAGTTATAAGTTTTGGTGCATCTAAATATCCTGATTTTTTTCAAAATTTTTCCTGCTAATAATTATTGTAACTTACCAAAAAACCGTCAGTACTGTACGAATTGATGTTCATGAAATGATAGTAGGTCTTCACATAGTACACGCGGCAGTTGGCGTCCACAGCAATGTGGTAACCGGTTAGAAACTTCAGAGGACAGTCTATCAAAAACTTTCCGTCGATGATCTGTTTGACTTTGTCATTCTCCAGAACTATGTTGAGGGTATCATTCAAAATGGTCAGCTGCTTGATGGCTCTCGACTTGAAGAAGAAAACACACCAGATCAACTGACCACACGGAGAAAGATGTCCTGCTAACTTATTCACAATACTCATCAAATTATTCGAAACAACGTTTAAAAACGGGTTCCAGGCATTATGAACAACTTGGCGGGAAGTGACATGGTGGGATAATATCATTGGAGAAGATATTCCTGAAGAAGCTTCGGGATAAGTTCTTAGGTAACTCACTTCAGCCGACAGGACCACAAGAGATCTGGAGATCCTGAGAGATGGCTTCCCTTCAGTGGCGTAGCTACCTAGGGGCTACGCGGGGCAGTGCCCCGGGGCCCTCAAGCTCAGGGGGCCCTCGAATCCTTACCAGAAATCTCGATCGAACTGAACTTTTGGAAATTTCTCCAATTTTCAAATTCAAAATAAAAATGACAGGTTGCAACTTGCAACTCCACTTTAATCATGACAACTCAGTTGAGAGAAATTCAAAAGTTACGCCTAGGGAATTCCCCTAAATTCTTTCTGTAGGTTGGCAGTGTTGTCAATTTGACGGATAGTTATATGCGCCTCATTCCCCAACGACACTTGTAGCGTATTAAAATATAGATAAAAAGAAGAAACCCAGTGGTGCATTTAAACGCAAACAACGCCAAGAAAGAGAAGATAGTAAAAAAAATTGCCCAAAATTGACAAGATTTTTAGTCAGCCTTCTGCAAGTACATCTGGCCAAAATATTTCTATTGATAGTGACTCAAATAATGTGGTAACTGCAGTGTTGGTTGAGAAGCCTACTGAAGAAGATTAGACAATTATTGCAGTTGGAGATACCTCCGCCGCCGATCATGTGAACGTGGATGATGTTTGCATGACACACATAAGAGCGGAGGGTTTGGAGGAACCACATTTCATATTTTTATTTGATAATACCTAATCAGTTTACATAGCAGTGGGGCCCCATTTTTTAATTTGCCCCAGGGCCCTTGGTTACCTAGCTACGCCACTGCTTCCCTTTCTTAATCTTTCTCATTACACTCACATCAGCCTAGCGTTCTTTGCGAATCTTCGCATTTCTCAGACGATGATGCATGGTTTTACCACACATACTCCTCAGGGATTCCATTTCCACAGCATTCAGTTTCCTACATTAGGGTAGGTATCAGCACTCCATTGTGGACTGCTAGCTTCGCTTATTCGGACAAATATTTGTTTCCGCCATCCACATTCTATCCACCAGGAGTTACCTGCATTTACTTTTCTGTCAATACCTCTGTCAGCCTTCCCATCTCTCTTAAACATACTTCCCAAATACACAAACTCATCCACCTGCTTCAAGTATTCCTCATTCACAACTATATTGCACACTATTTTCGTAAACACCATAACTTTAGACTTACTTACATTTACCATTAACTCATTCTTTATATTCGTACAAACATAGTATTTGAGTTTACAAATAAATAAATGATTTTGTCTTACCGATACGTTGTCGTTAATAGAATAAAACGTGATGTATTCATCGCCTTGAATAAACCTGTATATGCCGTTGCTGTTGCTCATCCAAATGGTTCCATTGCGATGATAAGCGGTGTCCATTATTATATCCTCTTCTACTTCTGTCAAATTAAACATATTCAAATTGTTCACATTCAGTTGAAAAATTTTAAAAATGAAATGAACAAATTTGGTGCAAAATATGCCATGTCAAGTTCAAACTGTAAAGACTGACTGAAGCGCCACCGATTGCTTTGAAATGTTGACACAACGTTGCATTCGAATACTCGCGTGTTTATATGTACCTGTATTATCAGGTTTTGTACGTGTTTTTTTTAAAAACAGCTCCAATTTTTTTCTTAATTTTACAGACAGACTGAGCCACAGCAACGCGTGGCGGGGAACAGTTATTATAAAATAAAAGTAAATATTGACAAAACGATTAAAGACATTTAAAAAAATAATTACCTTCCAAAGTTTTTGTTGAATTATCTTCAGTGAATACAAACACATCAGTCCTGTATTTCTTCCACGTGCTTGTGGGTTCATTTTTATCTTCCACAACATATCCAGGTGTGCCAATTATGTTCAGTCCTGTATACTCCGTAAAGGCCCTGAAATAATCAACTTCTCCAATGTTAAAAATGTTCAAGCAAATTTCTCCAACGTGGGCACTAACTGATTTAAGAATTATTGTAAAAATCACAACAGCGTACACACAACACTTCATACTTGAATAGTTTTTCTTTAATCTTTGAAAACTGTTAATCAAAAAGTTATTTTTATATGACGCACACAGTCTGGAAAAAATGAATATTTATTTAAAATAGTCTTTAGGAAGCATGTTTCCGAGAGATGGGTAGGCTGACAGAGATAAATAGTCTTTAGGAGGCATGTTTCCGAGAGATGGGAAGGCTGACAGGGATATTGAAGGAAGGGTAAATGCAGGTAACTCCATTAATACAGGACTGAACTAATAGCTAATAGTGTAAAGAAGTGAAACTAGCAGTCCACAATGGAGTTCTGGTACCTACCCCAAAGTATGGAAGTGAGGTAAAGTCTGGGATAAGTAAATAACTAGATTGCATTTAGTTCGAATTGAATCTTGCGATTGCACATAAGACAGCAATAAAAGTGTGCAGTGAGAAAATGAAGACAATGTTGTCAGTTCTTATCCGAAGTATGATACAGTTAAATATGACCGAAGGAGATTAGGTCTGTGGTAGAACGGTGCCCCGGCAAGGCAACATTCCTGGGTTCAAGCCCTAGATGCGACCGTGTCTTTTTCTGATTTGTCTGTTTCTAATTTTCGTTTAAAAATCGCCAACATTGTCTTCAATCATTAAGTTTCATAGATTGTCCCCCATAGACTCAAAAACTTCATGTCCGTTTTCAGTGAAAATTTCAAAACTAGACCCTTTTGGAAAAAAATCCATCAGGGTCTGTGTCATTTTTGGGTATGTAGTGTGTAGAGTATTTTTAGGAAAAGGAAGGACTGAAAGTTTTGGGATGGAACAAGGTATGAGGGGTGGGTAGGAATCTTGAGGTTAATGTCTCCAGGAGTAATGGGCATACAAACCCATCCCTCCCACTGCGGTGCAAGGCAATGCATCGAGAGAGAGAGAGAGAGTCTGGCTGGAGAGGTGAAAAGGTCTCCCTTAACCAGTCTCTCCCGATTCGACCCGCCACCCCTGCTAAGTAACCAAACGTTGCGTACCACTTGGAGTGACCTATGGCAGGGGAGTTGGGTTTCCGCTAAGTACCCATACCCGCCTCCCAAATGAAAGGTCTCAAGTCACTTATTAGTAACAGGAGTGTTAAGAGACTGGTTTGAATTGAAGACTTGACGCATTATCCCTGCATTGGAATGAAATATATATAATGTAGTTTTTTAACAGTAACAATGTGGAATTCATAATACTACATGAAGTAAATGGTATAAAAAAGTCAGGACAAGAGATCCTGGGTTCGATACCTAGTTGTGACCGTTATCTTTGTATTGTTCTGTATCTTGTTTTGTTTCATGTTTAGTTTAGATTTATTAGTATTATCTTCTTGTTCAATGACATGTTTTTGCGTAGCGTGTAAAACAATTTATTTTTTATTTAGGTTTGTTACATTTGTTACATGTTGTACGAGTTGTCAATGGAGACAATATTAGCAACGTTTTAACAGTAAAACATTATCATACTTGCTTTTGTAAATAGCGTATAGTTTCAGCGATGTTGCAAGAAAAACTACATACGCAACTAAAATTGTAATAGTGTAAATAACTATTGTTGCTTTCTTCTTTTTATCATTGTTTGTTTCTGGTTTTTGGAAATAATTATAGTCGTAAATAATGGGAAGTTGTAGTCTTTACCTCCATGTGAAATAATTCGGGATAGTTTTCAAATCTGTCGATATTGTTCTGACACTCTTTGTTAGTAACGATGCTCTGAGGGTCATCAGGGTAATTAGAATACGTACGTAAAAGCCCCTAAAACTGATGTTAGTAAATAAAGTAATATTTTTTATAGTAAAACAATTATTATTTATTTTTAAAATGTACACAAATAAATATATATATTATTATATACATTTATGTAATATTTAAAAAAAAAATATTCGAAAATGTCTTGTTACTTCAACAATGTACTGGTACTAATGTTAATTATAATTTTATTAAATGTTGGAAATTCTTTCAATATCTCCCTTGATGAGGTTATCACATGTATCACTTATGCTTCCCTAGGGAGAAATTAAGTTGTAAATGCAATTGCTTACAATTTCACCATTGGTGAGGTTATCATAAGTCTCCGTCATGTGTTCATCGGGAGAAGATAAGTCGTAAATAGAATTGCTCACAATTTCACCTTCGGTGCGGTTATCATAGGTCTCACTTATGTTTCTACTGGGGAGAGTAAAGTTGTAATTGGAATTGCTTACAATTTCACCTTTGGTGAAGTTATCACAAGTCTCAGTTATGTGTTCATCGGGAGAAGATAAGTTGTAATTGGAATTGCTTACAATTTCACCTTTGGTGAGGTTATCATAAGTTTCGCTTATGTTTCTATCGGGGAGCGTTAAGTTGTAAATGGAATTGATTACAATTTCACCTTCGGTGCGGCTATCATGAGTCTCGCTTATATTTCCATCGGGAGAAGTTAAGTTGTAAATGGAATTGCTTACAATTTCACCTTTGATAGGATTATCGTAGGTCTCAATCATGATTCCATCGGGAAATGTTGAATTGTAAATTGAATTGAAAACACATTCCTCATTGCTTTCTTCAATGGAACGTTTTTTAGCCGAAGAACTGTTCTCACGAACAATAACACTACCTGTGATATCCGAATTACGAATAGTCCCACCATTACAAATCTTACTACTTTCGTAATCATCCAAACTATTGAGAGTGCCTTCATAAATGGTTGGACTGTTGACATTGCTGTCCAAATAAAGTTGATCGTATGGAGGACTTCCATACACCAAAGTATTGTACACCGAGTTGTCACTATAAACAATATTAGCAATATTGGCTCCAAGATTACCAGCTCGTGAACACTCCATTTCAAAGAGCAAAACGTTATCATATTTGCTTTTGTAAACAGCGTACAGTTTAAGTGATTTTGCAAGTAAAATTACACAAATAACTAAAATTGAAGTAGTGTAAATAATTATTGTTGCTCCCTTCTTTTCATCATTGTTTGTTTCTCGTTTTTGGAATTTGTTGTAATCATAAATAATGCGACTGTAGACACCTGTTGTAGTTTTTATTTCGACGTGAAACAATTCGGGATAGTTTTCAAATCTGTCGATATTGTTCTGACACTCTTTATTGGTAACAATGTTCTTAGGGTCTTCGTGTTCATCTTGGAGATGTTTCACTGATTGATAGTCCTCTGTAGAGTGAAGTGATACGTTTGCAAAGCACGGAATGCTTAAAGGAGTTAATGCATAAATGTTGAAATCAACCTTGTTCAACATATTAATCAGAAATATGTTTCCCATTGCATCTATACCCATCGCTTTCAATTTTAAGTTCAGGTTTAGATCGGTACTGAGTCCAAGAGGGTTGTTGTATTCACTATATATTAAATAGCTGTCAGACATTGTGTAAACAGCTCGTCTTATATAGTCGACAGCAACATTTCGAGCTTCCGTTGAACCGGGTCCAATTATCTGAAAAAAGGATTTAAAAAAAATTCATATTTATTTTATCCAAGCTTCCACTATCAAAATGTGTAAAGAAAAAATATCCAGAATTCTACATACTTATGACTCAAAGGAAATCAATAAAAATATTAAATGTTTTACTTTATACATAAAATATACAAAGTAAAACTTGTGTCTCCTTTGTCGGGAAAACGGAGAAAAATGAGTATTTCTAACTGGTAATTATTTATTATCTCTTAAACGTATTGGTAAATCTCCTTTGTCGGGAAAACGGAGAAAAATGAGTATTTCTAACTGGTAATTATTTATTATCTCTTAAACGTATTGGTAAAATGTTTAAAAACGGGATTGCAAGCCGTTTCCTGATAATTTTTTAGCAAATTCCTGAATTATCGTTACACGTGTTCATGTACCTGCATTTTCTTTGATAATATATAATGACGAAATGCAAAAAAATAAAGATGTTTAAAAAACAATAATTTTAAAGAGATAAGAAATAATTTATAAATAAGGAATACTCATTTTTCTTCTCGGCACAAAAGTTACTATTTTCTGTTAAGGTATACATGACCAACAATACTTTTATTATTTTGTAATATATAAATGTACAATGTAATGTTTTAATTTTATATAAAAGAAGAAGAACTTGGTTTGAAAGAGAGATACGTAAATATGGATGTTGGAGGGAGCGCGCTAATATTACAAAAAGCGATTATAATTAAGCGAAAATTGTGAAAACATTTAATAAGCCACTTCGCTATGGATAGCGAGAACCGAGAGGTCACAAGGAAAGTTCTCAATGTTCAATCCTAGGATGATTTCGCTTCTGGTAAGGGTAGCGAAGCGTTGTTTATTTTAACCTGCCTAGTCAGTCACGCTCGAAAATATTTATACATACACATTTATTGTGCTTGACCAGTGTCAACAATTTTATTATTGAAACGGAGAGTGATCGCATCTGTTTCGAAAAATACCTAGATATCGCCTACCCCTATGGCGGAATTCGTGGGGTTCTAGTTTCGCGTTGGCCCCTAAAACTCAAACAGATCCGGCGGAATCCCGCTTAATGTTTTTCGTAACCCATCTGGTCTCGACATTTTTTTGACGAATTTCTTAATAAAATACTGTTTTGGAAGCAGGTGTTATTTTTTAAAATAAAAGTAGACGTTTTAAGAAGAAGTTTTCATTTTCAGCACTTGAAATTTTTTCAGTTTCAAAAACTGAAAAAACTTTCACATTTTTCCGAGAAATTTTACAATTTTGCCGGAAGAATTTTCATCAGAAAATGTTTAAAAAATTAACCAAAATTGATAATTTCCATACGTCACATAATATCAATAAGATTAAAGTTATTATAAAAAATTCTCGACCCTTTTTCCGACTAATTTTCCGGTCATAATTTTTTCAATTTTCCTGTCATAATTTTTTTCAGCAAAATAAAAAATCCCAAAGTTCATTAATTCCTTAACTTCATATAATATCAAAAAGAAAAATAAATTACACTTCACCCGGTGAATCCGGGCACCCCTGCTAAATCGCCAAACGTAGCGCAGTACTCGTCACCCCGATGGCAAAGATGTCGGTGTATGGTTCCCGGAGATGCGATACCCAAACTCTCCCAAATTGAAAATGGCGCAAGGAGTTTGAGCCAAGACCGAGTTGATTGGCGGTCCATCCTTTCTACCTAAACGGCGTGATGGTTTGTTGGTTAGATGGAAAAAATATCTCCTTAAATGTTGTAGGAGTTCAAAACTCACATTAATTCGTCCGAGGTTTATCCATCCATCTTCACCAATATGTAGCGAATTCTTCACGTAGTATATCCAGCATCGATTCGAGTCCACGGCGAGACGGTATCCAGTCAACAGTTGTGGAGGACAATCCATTTTCACATCCGTTCGATGAAAATAAGTTAACATCTTCCGATTGTTATTTAGCATCATATAGTAGTCACTTGTAGCTAAAATCTGGTCGTACATTGTCTGAAATTTAGTAGGAAACGTAGTGTTTACAAAATATATTCGATAATAATATTATTCAATTTGCAAAATGAAAGATACTTCTCTTAAGCACATGGCTTACAAGGGCGTAGAAATTGTGTATGACTCTCGCTAAACATTTCATGGTCATATTGAAAAGATCTGTAAATCCACAAAGATTTTGAACACAATTTAAAGGAGTTAACAAACCTTGGAGTTTTTTTTATTATTTATTCTTAAATAAATTAGTATTATAAAAGTATAGTATATTATCCTCCTGTCTTGTTGTGGAGGATTTTACAATTTTAATGTTATATAATAGTAAACAATACAGTGGAGATTAGTTACTCAGATAAACAATAAAAATGAAAATATAATATCGATTTTTACACAGTTTTAAGAAAAACAAATGCGAAATATAACAAAATTAAATATTTAAATGGATTGTAGCCAGTTCTATTTGAGTTTTTTGTATTCTGTAAGATTAGATGTTTTATATTGTGTTGGAAGTGAATTGTATAGTTTTATAGCCTGGAATCTGTAGTGTTTTTGTCCAAATGATGTGTTGGTTTTTGGTATTAGTAGTTGGTGTGCATGTTTTGTTCTAGTATTGCGAAAAATATGTGAATTTTTAAATGTGTTTTGGTTCTTGTAAAGGAAAATAAGTATTTGTTTTGAAAATAATTTTTGAATCACTGGGAATTTTTTAATATGGTTGAAGTAGGTATTAGAATAGGTACTTTGAGTATTACTTTTATTAAGGTTTTCTGAGCTTTATACAGTGTGTCTATGTATTTTTTACTGGCATAGCCCCAGGCAATAATGCCACATTTCATTATGGGTTGTGCTATTGCGAAGTATATATTCTTTATATCAAATATGTTTAGTATATTTCTTACGTTTTTGAAAAAATAAATCAACTTGTTCAGCTTTCCTTCTTTACTTTAGCTGAGTACGTAGCATTCTAAAGAGTGGATATCAGGTATGGGGGTCAGAAGACACCGTCTATGTACTAATGGTAAACGATCCCTCTACAGGACAGAGTCTCGGGAATGCTGGGTATCTGCAGCCTTAATTCCAGGAGGGATGTCGCATCACTGCTGATGTCTTGTAAGCTTCTGAACGGTTCATTATCAATTCTACGTCCCCAGAATTAAACACAGCCTTTAATTCTTCCAAGGTGCATAACTTACGTACCAATGGTGATGCCCCTGCAAAGACTCTCTAGGTTAATCAACTGCCTCGCACGAAATTTTGATATTTTTCACATGTCCTACAACGAATTCAAGCACAAAGTATTATTTAATCTTTAACTGCGTATAAATTTTTTTTCTTATTATGCTAAATATTTTTTTATGTGTCCTACAACGAATTTTCCACGTGTTCTACAACGTGTTCTCAACACGTAAACGGATATTTTTAACGTGCCCTACAACGATATCAGAGAAATGCGTATAAATAATGAAAGTACAATTATTATCGTTCCAAACATCATATAGATATTCTCAGCATCACTTGGCGACACAGAATAGAAACCAAGCTCCCTCACACACCTTTCTATGCCCAATCTCCTTCCCCTCCTGACTACCCAAAGCCTCACGAAATGCCTTAATTGAGCATGCCATAGACTCACTGGCTGATATCTTGATGCAAAGCGAATAACGAAAAGCCTACGAAAAGAATGAAATTGCGGATATATGAAGTAGCTACATATAACAGGCTGCCTACAGACAAATAAATCTATCACCCGTCTCTACTGGGGAGAGCCTAGCGGATCACATGATATGCACTCTGTCTCGTTCTAGCATTATTTCATCGATTTCAAAACTACTTCCCTTCTTTTTTCAAACAAATGCACTCGAAGTTCAGTGTTCTTGCTATTTTTACAAATTTCAAACATTTTTCCAGAAAGGTGATGGTTTGAGATAGGTAGGAACTGGATAAATGATATTCCAGCAAGAACTATGCACATTTTTATTTCAAAACCAAACAGCCTGGTTATGGCATATCACCATCTTCACTTACAACACATCATCCATATAGTGTGACAGGTCTGCAAGGGATTGTTTGCCGAGCGACATGGTGATATAGGCCACACTGAAAAATGCTTTTAGCTTTATAGCTCAACGCTTCTGAGATAAGGGGGTGAAAGCGTTTCAAAATTTAATAGCAAAACATAACTTTGTTTTAAATCACTTTATATATATTTTTTAAATTTATGTTTAACTGATTTCGCTACCATCGTAGCTCTATTAATGTCAGGACAATATAATTTATTAAACATTTAACTGTTGTATGCATAAAATATAGAATAACACTAGGAATTAACAGTTGTATGCAAAGCATATAGAATAACACTAGGAATTAACAGTTGTATGCATAGCATAAAGAATAACACTAGTAATTAACAGTTGTATGCAAAGCCTATAGAATAACACTAGGAATGCCTCGTGGGCGTGTTTCGTTAACCAAATATTTTCCCAATCGAGGCTTTCCTATACAAAATTGTATTTACGAAATTCAAAGGGGATGGTTATCTATGATATCAGGCAATTAAAAGTGAGACAGAGCACTGGGCTATTCGGCTAAATAAAACTCTTATTTCCATTTTAATTTATATTCAAGGTACTTCTACTTTTCTTGAATATTCGATGGTTAAATAATTCGACGCTGGAAAGGATAAATCGCTAAAGCGCCACTATGCTAAATGTTCAGGAGAGCTGTTCGAAAGGATAAATGGCTCAAGCGCCATTATGCCAAATGTTCAGGAGAGCTGTTTGATGGCTAAAGCGCCATTATGCTAAATTTTCAGGAGAGCTGTATGAAAGTTTAAAAAAATCATAACTTTTAAAATGATTATCCGATTTTCTTGCCGCTTGAAAATTATAAATGCGTTTATCAAACCCAATCAATTTTTATGCGTATTTTTAAAATAATAACTCCTAAGAGTATGGCGCTTAAAGTCAAAAATACCTAAAAAATTTAGGCAGGAAAAATGTGTAATGTGCAGTTTTATCAGTTTTATGTTATTTTCACGCGAGGATGAATAATTAAACTCTTTGTACTACAAATTAATAGGAGAGGAAAAATACCTTGCGGACACCATATACCAAAAATACCTTGCGGACACCATATACCAAAAATACCTTGCGGACACCATATACCAAAAATGTAGCGAGGAATATAAACTTAGCATTAGAAAAGTAAGTTATAGTAAGATATTCCAAGCAATAATGGCTGATGATACACCGTAAGTGATATCTTAACCAACAAACACTTACGGACATAACGAATACATATTATCCTATGGTCACTGGTGTATTTTATAGGTTAAAAAAAGAAAAAAAAAAACAATTGAAAAAAAAAACATCGCCAAAACAATTGTACCAAAGTTATATAGATACTACAATTACATATCTTTATTTATAATATATAATAATAATTATAATATAGGCCACTGTGATGTATTGTTATTTAGTACTGTGGTATTCTTTTGATAGGCACTTTGATATTCTGCTAGGACTTGTAATATTGATAAGTCTCTTGGTTCGTTACAGTATTTATTACGATAATGAGAGCTACAGCAAGCTTGTACAATAGAGGATATGATAACGTCAGATCTCTAGTAGGGTGATTTCTCGTCTGGCGAGCGCGGACCCGAGCCGCGCTCGCTGCCTCATGTAAAACCGATCGGCAATGCTCGGCGATCCCGAGCAGTCCCGAGCGTTTCTTCAGTTTTACCAACACTACAATTACATTGGTAGAGAAAAAAAATACAGTGTGGCAAGCCTTCGCACGACGGAAGTGAAACTTTTAGTATACTTCTCTCTCTCTTTTCATTTCATTCTCTCTTTTTTTCTGTCTTACGTTAGTTTGAAGATTATAGGTCAAATAATTCAACGACGGAGCATAGATTTTCTCTTTTTTATATTTTCTTATACATGGATGAATTTCGATATAAGTACAGGTTCAAAATTTTTCAATTTATTTACAGCTATGCAATACTATTTACAATTATTAATTATTACATACACAACAATATTACAATTGAAAATTTCGATTACGATTTACCAATCATGTGACATTTTCATTATCACTTTCACGGATATTATTTCCTAATGTCGTGATAATTGGGTGATGGTAACTGAAGTGCGAGATATATACATTAGCACTCAAATCCTTAATGAATCGTGCAAAAACTGCATCGATTGTTGTCCCCCGTCTAGTCGTACTAATGTTCCTATCACGCATTACCTCTACACTTATTTTTAACCGGGCCAGCTGGATGTGGAAAAACATTCACCATCAAATTGATAATGAAGATTTTCAACCGATTTTCCAATACCGATGGATATTATATTGCTTGCGCATCTATAGGAAAGGCAGCGGCAGCTATTGGGGGTACAACAGTTCATACGGCGTTCAAAATATCACCGACGAATCAAATTCCACTATCAAATGAGGTGAAATGTTTATATAAAACACTTTTCAAATACGTGAAAGTAATAGTTATCGATGAAGTGAGTATGATTGGCGCTGAGATGTTAAAACGAATCCGTTTTAGATGAAGGTTTGGGAGGCTTTGATTTCTTTTCCCGCTGTCTCCACCGACTGCTGGCCTCTGCGCGCTGTCCCAGTCGACGCTTGTTTACACACGCTTCGGTTGTAGGCACGACATCCCTACATCATATTTCACTGTTAGTATAATCTCGCCAATATGTTAAATAATCCTATCATGCTATTACAACAACAATACGATTTTGTGAGATATTTATCCACTCTTCTTGGTCATGTTTACCTTACGTTAATGTCATCACTGTGAATCAGACTCTCTTCTTCTTTGGTGATTTTCAGGAGATATTTCCTCTTGTGCCACGAATGTTTTTCTCACTTCTATCTCGTCACTACTCATTTTTGACACTAAAACTCTGTTCAAAATCGAATAAACCACAATCAATTACGTATTTCACTCGTATTACACTCACCGCGCAGTACACGAAGCAAGCAGCTGATGCCTGGCGTGGCGTCGTTGGCTAGAGAGAGAGAGAGGAAAAGAGAGAAGAGAGAGAGAGAACGTTCGTCAGTGGCTCCCTCACCTCAGTAAGCGACTACGGTGAGAGAGCGACAGTGAACGGTGAGCGGTGGTGGCGGTCCCGTACCCCCACCACCAAATGATCACGGTTTTTCGTGACGGTCATGAGTCGGTTTTACTTCAAAAATAAAATATTTTACTAAAATTAAAAACTTAATAGGTATGTAATACCTAATGATAAGAAAAAAAAATATTTAAAAAATAAAAATTTTTGGAAAAACCTTATTGCGTAAAACCTCAAATTGTAATATTTTATCATTGAAGACATTATTAGCGATTTCTAAACGAAAATCTGAAACAGAAAAATCATATTGGATACGGTCACATATAGGACTCGAACCCAGGACCCTTGCCATGCCGGGGCACCTCTCTACCACTGAGCTAATGGGACCCCATCAATATATAATATATTTAAAATGATTTATTGGCCAGATCAACTGTAAAAGTGGCAAGCATAATTAACTAAAGAGACAAATCTTAATTTTTATAAAGGAAAAACAGCTAAAGACACATTTTTAGTGAATTTTAATATGACCCATTTGACTTAACAACCAATATATTATTAAAACGGGTAGGGAAGAAATACTAATGTTAATTGTTTACTTTATTACGGTAGGGAACATGTGCATGTAACTTTCATAGCCATTTCATGGTAAGGAAAAAAACTAATTCTACATGTTATCCTAAAACATGGAAGTTAATAAAAACTTACAAACAATTTGGACAAAATACTAGAAAGGAAGAGTGATGTAACCTTCCACCACACATAATCTACGATGACTTTAGAGGAAGCTACAAGCCAAAAATGTGTATTATACCTGATATTGTAGGTAATAGACATTAAAATCGCTTGACAAACGGAGTCTAGAAACGTTCGATTTTAAGCACAAAACTGGTTCTTAATTATTTTGTAAATAATTTTATAAGAAAGCAAAAACGTTAATAAAGTGAAACTGAAACAGATAATCTTAGCTATAATACTGTATTTTTTAAGTTGTTTCCTTTACGCGTTCATACATTTCTGTTGAAAAAATGTTTTTTTTAGTAGTTTACATTTATATTTTATTGAGTAATTTTTATATATTTATTTGTGTTTTACTCAAGCGAAACGATAGGAAAACCTTCAATTTATCTAAAGCATATTGTTTTGTATTCATAATATAGGTACACCAATTCGTTATAAAGATTAATCAAAATACTGATTTGGCATTAAGATTCGCCTTAGGCAAATTATATGACTATAATACATGTCTCCTTATTTACAAAATAAATAATAACATACATTTAAACACCATACATACTAATAGTGATTTAGCTTTAATCTTCCCCTTATGTCGCACTTATATAAAAATACAATATTTGCTGTCGTTTAAGTAGATGCAATTTGAAAAAAGTAGCTAATGTGTGGTGACTAAAGCGCCATAAAAGTGCTCGGATTGCAATGAAACAAATGGACTAATCGACGCAGAAAAAAAACTGAATTGGACTGCATATTTAACTAAGTGATGTGAGATTCAGGAACAAAACGTGTCTAGATTGCTCCTGGCTTCTTTTACGAATAAGTCGTGTTGTACTAAAGTGACACATTGAAAATTTGTCACACACACGCGTAACAACCTGAAAAATCTACCACAAGTAATTTAATCTCTCTCGAAAAACAGGTGATTATGGATTTAAAGCAGATATTTTTAATCTAAATTATTACTATCAATATCACTTTTTAACATTTTTGAAATAGTGCTTACTAGATATCGCTATTAAAATGGCCCATTGTTCTAATCAGCATATAGTTACGATTAAAACATATTCAAGAAGCATCAAATAGTCTGATAAAAATAAATGTTTATTTTGATACGATAATTTTATATTGGTTTATATTTATGTATTTTTAAGGCACAATCTACTTTTTAATATTTTATGAGTATTTCTCAAAAAAAGTGTACATTTTGGAAAAATAAAGTGTGCCTACAAACAGTTCAAAAATTTCACATGTTTTTAATTAATCATACAAAAAAAAAATGCACCATTTTGTAGAATAAATATTAGGCTTTAAAATATCGAAAAATAAACATTACAATCGTATTAATTCGCAAATATTTTAATTTTTTAAAAAATATCGATTTTTACCTTCCATACAAAATAAAATTGCCACCCTACCCACCTCATTTGTTTATACTTCATAAAATGCGATAATAACGTTATAATATGTGATTTTTTGTAAGTTTTAGGGTCTTAATTAAATGTAGTTTCTGTAAAAAGGTAATTTTCTATGGGGTTTCATAATAAATTAATAATTTATGCCCAAAAAACAAAGTGAGACATCACCATTTACTTTTTAGTAACTACTCTTTAGTTACGTTTTATTAGTACTTCCACCGTAATTTTTTAACCCATTTGTAAAATTTAACATGGGCAACACTAGCCTCTTTCTGATTAATTGTTGGTCTGACTTCTCCGCCATAACATTAATTGTTAAAATCAGTAATAACGTGTTTCTTTAGTGGGACCACTATTTCGTAACAGAAAATATTTTAGCCTTTTTTCACAAAACGGTAAGTCTTTTTCTACTCATCTTTTTGTAACATGTGCGGTACGAACATTGCTAAGCTTACATATTAACACTTTTAAATTTTATCAAACCATTGACTTTTTATAACATAAATTCTTATTACAATTTCGTAACGTTTGTTATGAATTTCGTAACGTAACGAAAAAGTTCAATGTAAAGCTGAGTGTACACAGTTACAACGTGATCAAGAAAAGTAAGTATATTGTAAGTGTGTCTAGCATTTTTATGAAAGTCTTATGTAAGTTTAGTAATAATGTAATATATTATGCACAATGCACAAATATACATATGTATTTAGATATAATAGGAAAAAAATAAAATTTATTATACCATAGAGCAGATCTGTTGATGGCGCTGGAAAGTAGGTAGGTTGTAATACATAGGATGCGCTGGAAATTCCTGATGGTCAATGGCAGAACAGGTGTCGTCGGACTTGTATGTTTTATCATCGCGATTATATGGCATTATACATAATGACAAGTACTTGAAGATCAAGCTGAGCCGTCCAATACTGGTTTTATTTTAAATAAGCTTGAGGCACTCATACACACTATCCGTTCTACAGGCGCTTTATACAATATTTATAAGTGCCTTAAGTTTTTTATAAAAGCTTATTTAAATATAAATTTATTTTTATTTACTCTGATAAAACCATAACTACAGCATAATTTTTTTTTAGGAATGCCCCCAAAAACCAATGCCAAAAAGCAAAACGCTTACAGAGAAAGACTGAAAAAGGAAAATACAAATAAATATGAGGAAATCCGAATTAAGCATTTAACAAAAGTTATAGAAAATATCAAAAATAAAAAAAGAAATTCTTACAGAAGAAGAAAAAGAAGAGCTACGGGCAAAGTGGAGACAAGCCAATGATAAAAGAGCTGAAAGAAAGAAAAAGGCTAATCCTACGACACAATACAATAATACATTTGAACGTAGAAAAAATAATAAAAAAATCCTAAAGGAAAGACTACAAAAGCTGACTGAAGAAAATACTCGATTAAAAAGTCGAAATAAGAATTTAAGACAGTGCTGTAATCGGATGAAAAGGCAAGTGAATATTCTGAAAATATTATTGCATACACAAACTAAGACTAATAATGATGCTATTCCCATCGAAACTGGATTATATAATAAATCGGAGATGTTATAATAGGAAATAATAATGCCATAGAAAATAACACTGATATTGAAAATATGAATAGTGAAAATGAAGATTCTAACAAAATCAAAGATAAACCATGTGGAGTGACTATCTTAAAAACGAAAAACTGGAAAATATACATACAAAAAAGAAAGTGGTTTGTAAGGGCCTTATCTCTAAATCTCTATCACTAAATGACTATATTCATGCGCCAAAGCGGAGTGATAAACCAAAGACTGAAAAACTGACCAAATGTGTCTCGGAAAGATTTCAATTATTATAAAGATGAGGAAGAAATTTATAAAACGCTAATGGATAGTGATTCAAACTAAATAATTGTATGTTATTAAATTTTTAATAGTTTAAACAGTGCCTGTTCTTTAATTCCTTAAGATTTGTTGAATATTGTGTTAGGTACTTCAATTTGGGAGCTGATAATTTGATTAAAAAACATTTATTTATACTCCCTTGTTTTTTTTTAAACCCCTTTGGTATAACAAAATACAAATATTTGGGTCGTGAGTTTATGTATGTTTGTAGTATGTACAATAAATAAAAAAGTAAAGGATAATTACTTACATTTAAAAAAGACGACAACTAATTAAATTGAATAAATAATAAAAAAAGTAAAATAAAATTTGCCATTGTGTAAACAAGCCTTATGTTTACTATTTAGTTACGTCTTATGACTATTTCGTAACACTATTTCGTAACTACATTTTCGTTACGTACATTTATTTTGAGAAATACTCTTATATGTTATGGGTACAGCTGCACCGGGAACCGTTTATTGGATAACCAACACCTCTGCCATAGCTTACACCGAGTGGTTCGATATGTTTGGTCACTTAGCAGGGGCGCCCGGGTTCATGGGGTGAGGTTTGTCCACCACCCTATTTACCTCTCCGGCAGGACTCTCTCAGAACATCGCCAATGGGAAGGATGTATTCGTACGACTGTCACTCCTGGGCACACTGACATCTAGATTCCAACCAACCCTCCTACCTTTTTCCTTTCCAGAACTTCTTCTTCATTGTTTCCTTAAAAGGCTCTCCACACAGTATCCCCAGCGATGATAGGCCCTCAGGGGAATTATTCTCATTATTAATTATTGTATGGAGTAAATAACTAACGTAAAAAAAATAAAAAAATAAAACATTTTAAATAGGTTGTTCGTCTTGGTAAATAACGCTCTCATACGAGTTCTCTCTTGTGAGGGTTGGATGGTTTTCCACCGTTTTAAACCGTAATTTATTCAATTTCACAAATACACAAATAATTCCTACAAAAATCAGCAATGCCGCAAACGAATACAAGATGATCCAGTGAATGTACCGTGTTCCTTCCACAGGGTAAAAGTCCAGATTTGGGATCTTTTTAGCTTCCTCTCGAGAAGTCAGGCATTGCTCGTTATTTATGATATTTTTCACGGTAGGTGTAAAGTCGTCAAGCACTGTAAGAGCCAGATCATAGGCACTTAAGTTAGTCTTCGGATGATCATCCACGCAGTGACTATCTGTTAGAGGGATGAGAATGATGATATCTGTATCTGTTCCAAAGAAAATATTGCCTTTGACGTCAAATCCAATCCACCGAACACAGCAATCAACGATTTCCACTCTTAGAGTGTTGATGAAATCTCTTCCCCTGATATGGATCCGAGTTTCATTGTAAACTGTGTACAGATTATCAGTCCGCTGGTCTTTGACATAGGAAGGATGAAAGGAAGGCTGCAACAAAGGTTAATTTTGAAAATTTTCAGTAAACAACAGCAAAACGATTTCCCATACCTACGTTAATAATGAAACAATCAAAAGAGCAAACTACAAAAATAATTTATTAGTGCACCGGGCATGGAGAAGAGATTGCACACGTATGAGTCAAAGGGTCAAAGGAATGTATGGGTTAATTTGTGTCTAATTATGTATTTGACTTTTTTTTTTATAAATGCGTAGTCATTTGGTGCATCATTTTATATGTAGTCATTTGGTGCAAGGGATCATTTTCTTAATTATAAAATAACGACGTAAGTGAAGAAAGTGATATTTGCGATTATTATTAATAACTGAAGTTTATCTGTCACCTTAGAGAGGTCTTGCTTATATAAGGCGGCTTTTATCAATGTCTTTTATCAATATCTTATATCATTGTTTACCTTACTTGCACTTATCACATTAAGCCGCCTGATAACAAGAGATGGATTTAGCTTTTTTATTTTATTTATTTAAACGCCCATAGGGCTTTAACCTATAATAATGTACATCTTTATTTTTTAGTTATACAGTTTACATATAAAAATTAAAAAAAAAAAAAAAAAAAATCAGTGTTAGCAAAATACAGGTTACATAAAAAAATATCAGAGTTGACAAAATATGTTACATAAAATATAAGAATTTTAAAAAAATAGGTATGGATAGAGTAAGTGAGACGAAAAATATAAAATCTTCCAAAATCCACAAAATCAACCATAATGATAATAAGAAAGTATAACAATAGTTTAAAAATTAGGTAAAAATAGTTCGCACATACTCCGTTTAAAGTTGGCCAAGTTCAAATTATTGTCAAATACATTTATTTTATTTAAGTATTTGTTACCAAGACTGTGTAAACGTTGTATTGGAGAGTGAAAACTATAGTTGGAATGAGATGTATGTATGTAGAATGTTGATATTTGCCTAGTTGTTCGTGTAGGTATGTGTAGATTTATTGAATGCAGGAGTTCACAACAATCGAATTTAGAGTTCAATAATTTTAATAAAAAGGTTAGGTCGTTTATTTTTCTTCTGTTTTCTAATGTCGGAATATTTAAATGATACAATAATGACTGGTAATTTATGTGTTCTAAAGGGATGTTAAGTTTAAAATTGACGAAGCGTAGAAATTTTCTTTGAATTCTTTCAACATTATGAATATGTACATTGTAGAAGGGCGACCAAACTATGGAGTTATGTTCTATCAGGCTTCTAACAAGGGATATGTACAATAGTTTTATGATTTGTAAAGATTCAAAGTTTTTAATTGTTCTTAATATAAAACCTAATGCTTTCATACCCTTATTCACAGTTTGTTGAATGTGGGCCGTAAAGTCTAGTTTCTCATCCATTATTATGCCAAGATCTCGCATTTCCTTTACTCATTCTAAATTTGTTTAATTTATTGAATAGCCAAAAAATTGTGATGTTTTTTTTCTGGAAAAGGTCAAAATTTTGCATTTTTCTACATTTAAATATAAATTGTTTTGTGAACACCAGTTATTTAGCATGTCTATATTAGATTGAAGAACTTGACAGTCGTTTAAGGAAGTTATTTCTTTATATAATTTAATATCGTCGGCGAATAGCAGTACATTGACATTTTTAAAGCAGTTGACTATGTCATTTATAAAAACAATAAATAAAATTGGGCCAAGATGACTACCTTGCGGTACGCCACTAGTGGCCAAAAATGGTTTAGATAAAAAAGATTTTATTTTAACAAGTAAAGTTCTACCAGATATGTAGCTACTTAACCAGCTTAACATATTTGCTCTGATTCCTATAGCATGAAGTTTTTGGATCAGTACTTTGTGAGACACTTTATCAAAGGCTTTCGAAAAATCAGTATATATACAGTCAACTTGTTTATTTTTAGAAAAAGACTCCAATATATAGTTTTGAAACAGTAGTAAATTTGTTGTAGTTGATCTACCTCTAATGAAGCCATGCTGTTTGTCATTTATTAACTTTGTTAGTGTGGGATATATTTCTTCCAAAACTAAAGATTCAAAGATTTTGGGTAATACAGATTGTATGCATATTGGTCGATAGTTTGAAATGTCAGTCTCGTCACCTTTTTTAAATATTGGAATAATATAGCTGGATTTCCAGTAGACTGGAAAATATCCAGAGGATAGTAGGTGGTTAAATAAAATGGTTAGTGGTTTAGACAATACGGAGGAGCACTGTTTTAGAAAAATTGGCGGGATGGAGTCCGGGCCTGCAGACTTGTTTATGTCTAAGGAACTTTTTTTGCAAGATTCTTCGGTGATGTAGCAGTCTGTTAAATGTGTGTTTTTTTTAATGTGTATGAAGGAATATTTTCTTCTAGTGTTTCATCATCATAAACATTTTTAAAGAAATCAGAAAAAAGATTTACAATGTCTTGCGTATTGTTGGCGTATTTGTCGTCCATGTGCATTTCTGGAGGATAGTCTGTGCTGTCGTTGTTTATTTTTTTAATAAATTTCCAGAGATTGTTCGAGTTTAAGGCTGTGTTCTCGATAGATTTTATATATGTTTTATAACAGATTTTAGAGGGATCTTTGCATTTTTTCCTACTTTCACTGAAATTTGTATAGTCGATTTTCTTCAGAGTTTTTTTGAATTTTTTATGAAGTATTTTTTTTTGTTGTAGTGAGGCTATTAGTTCTGATGAGAAGTAAGTTGGATATGTATGTTTTTTAGGAGTAAATAGTGGTACATATGATTTGATAGTGGTGGAGAATATTGAATATAGATTTTCTAAGGAATCGTCGGTATTAACGTCAGACAAAAAAGACCAGTCAACATGCGAAAGATGAGAATTTATAGATTCAAAATCTGCTTTTTTGTAGTTGAGAGTTTTTTCAACGGGTTTCGGCTCGACGTCACATATATTTAACTTAATATAAAGAAGGGGGTGATGATTATCAACAGGTAACAGAGGATCATTACATTTCTCAATGAACAATTTAGGATAATTTGATATTGCTAGATCTAGTAAGCGATCATTTATGTTGTATATAAAGTTATGTTGTAAAAGATTTAAAAAAATTGTCATATCTAATATCTCACGTGCACGATCATTTTGACTTTCATTACAAATGAAACCACTATCACTTGTTTTCCATTTTAGGTTAGGGAGGTTGTAATCCCCGAGAATAATAATTTTAGAGTTAGGGTATTTGTAGAGTAGATTTTCAACGTCTTCGCTGTGGCTTCGATAGTTTCCGGCATCAGATAGTGGCGGTGTGTATAAAGTTGCAATTATTATCTTTTCTACAGTGGTATAAATTTGTACAAATAGTTGTTCGAGTGTATTATTTTTTGTTTTGAGTTTTCTTGACATCAATTTCTTATTTATTGCAATTAGTACTCCGCTTCCCCTTGTTTTGGAACTGGATTTAGAGTTTCTATCGCAGCAAAATTTTTTGTAGTTGTTAAGTCCGAGTTCTGTTGATTTTATTTCCGAGTCGAGCCAAGTTTCTGTCAGCACATATACGTCGTAATGGTGTAGCGATATTGTAGAACGTAGTTCATTTAATTTGGTGCGTAGTCCCCGCGCGTTCTGGTAGTATATCTTGAGTTTGCATCGTTTTTTGGCGGTGTTTGCACTATTTTAGGGTTTCCGTTTACATATTTTATAGTAATATCATATTCGCCATTTGACTTTCGTTTTTCCAGTTCTTCTCTTAGATTTTTTAGATGTTTTTGGTGAAAAATTGTAGCATCGGGGTATATCCTTGTGTTGTTTTTTAAAAGATGACGTTTACTTAGTAATGTTCTGGATGTTGTGGAGTTATTGAATTCTATTTTAAGGGACCTTGGTTTTTCAACACTTGGTTTTCCAATGCGGTAAACGCGTAGCATATCACGGTTTGCGGTATCATCGAGAGCAGAGATTAAAACCGTTACCTTGTTTTTGTCATCTATTAATTTGTTGGCCGCAGTCGTTTCAGTGCTTTCGGGTATATTACAAAGAATGATGTTTTTAGCTATTTCGCTACGCTCATTAATTTCAGAAATTACCTCGCAAATGTCGAGGTTGTTTTGTGGGGCTGGGATATTTATTCCGATTTCCTTATAAGCCCGTAATTCACCCTCTAGACTAGCGGTTTTATTAGACACCGTTTGCGCCAATCTACCAATAGCTATTAAGAAATGACTTGTAATTGGGGTTAGTTTTGTTATTTGGTCTTTCGTGAACTTATTTGCTGGATCCGTTAAACAGGTATTAAATGTAGCCACAGCATTTTCTACATTTGTTTATCAATGCTTCGACATCCATTATGATAAAAATTGGATTGCAAGTAGAAAAAGGTTATTATTTTTATTTAATTATTTAACTGCAATGGTTTCAATCCCCTGAAAGTTGGTTTGCTCCGAGTACCTATGCAATATTTCTATGAGTACTTATGTAGGCAATACACTGCGAGACAGTAAGTTTGACAAGGCAGGTAGCAATAATAATCTTCCAGATATTCGCACTGAGTCACTTTTAATTATTATTTTGTTTTCACTTTTGACACTTTAAAATCACTTTTTTAAAAGATGTAAGACCAGTTACACTTGTGGGCAATTGAAACCACGTTTTAATATACTTTTCGCTGCTTTTGAGTATAGAAATTCACTGGTTTTCTATTAATTTGTATAGAGCGAATATTTGATGTGCTCACCGTGTCACTGTTGTTGTTGTTGTTGCAACTTATACTAGGAAGTAGTAGAATAGCAGAATAAGGAGCGGTGCAGCCCCGGGAATTTGGAAGAATTAATTTGGTAGATGCGACTTACACTATTTAAAATAAACACGGAATTAACTCTGGAGAGAGTTGAATTCATGTCAAGTGTGTAATAGCATCTCACGAAGTAAACCCGGCAGTGGTCTACGGCCAGGAAATAGCCGGTGAGCAGCGCAGCCTCGGGCAGCTGGGAGAAATACGGCTTGTTGCCTGGTTTGTCATTCAGATACATTATAAGGTTGTCCTCAGTTATAGAAAAAAGAAAGAAAGTATTTGTAGAAAATTAAAAAAATTCTTTGACATAGGATCATTTTTTTAACTAAAGATGTGCCCCAGTAAGGCAAGGGTTCTGGGTTCGAGTCCTAGATGTGACCGTATCAGTGGTAGAGCAGTACCCCAGCAAGGCAAGGGTTCTGGGTTCGAGTCCTAGATGTGACCGTATCAGTGGTAGAGCAGTACCCCAGCAAGGCAAGGGTTCTGGGTTCGAGTCCTAGATGTGACCGTATCAGTGGTAGAGCAGTACCCCAGCAAGGCAAGGGTTCTGGGTTCGAGTCCTAGATGTGACCGTATCAGTGGTAGAGCAGTACCCCAGCAAGGCAAGGGTTCTGGGTTCGAGTCCTAGATGTGACCGTATCAGTGGTAGAGCAGTACCCCAGCAAGGCAAGGGTTCTGGGTTCGAGTCCTAGATGTGACCGTATCAGTGGTAGAGCAGTACCCCAGCAAGGCAAGGGTTCTGGGTTCGAGTCCTAGATGTGACCGTATCAGTGGTAGAGCAGTACCCCAGCAAGGCAAGGGTTCTGGGTTCGAGTCCTAGATGTGACCGTATCAGTGGTAGAGCAGTACCCCAGCAAGGCAAGGGTTCTGGGTTCGAGTCCTAGATGTGACCGTATCAGTGGTAGAGCAGTACCCCAGCAAGGCAAGGGTTCTGGGTTCGAGTCCTAGATGTGACCGTATCAGTGGTAGAGCAGTACCCCAGCAAGGCAAGGGTTCTGGGTTCGAGTCCTAGATGTGACCGTATCAGTGGTAGAGCAGTACCCCAGCAAGGCAAGGGTTCTGGGTTCGAGTCCTAGATGTGACCGTATCAGTGGTAGAGCAGTACCCCAGCAAGGCAAGGGTTCTGGGTTCGAGTCCTAGATGTGACCGTATCAGTGGTAGAGCAGTACCCCAGCAAGGCAAGGGTTCTGGGTTCGAGTCCTAGATGTGACCGTATCAGTGGTAGAGCAGTACCCCAGCAAGGCAAGGGTCCTGGGTTCGAGTCCTAGATGTGACCGTATCTTTTTCTGATTTTTCTGTTTCAGATTTTCGTTAAGAAATCGCTAATATTGTCTTCAATATTTAAAATATTACAATTTGAGGTTTTACTCAATAAAGTTATTCCAGAAAATAAATATTTATCCTAGACTTGCAGAAAAGTCAACAGATGTTACACATTAAATTAAAAAAATAAGATAGGTTTATCTAAAAAGACGCTGTCTAGATTGCATTTAGTTTGGGTTGAATCTTGCGATCATACATAAAGATAGTTGCCAATAAATAATGTGCCGTGAAAAAATGAAGACATTGTTGGTAGTTCTTATTCGAACTATGATACTGTTAAAAGTGACCGAAGGGGATACGGTCCCATTAGCTCAGTGGCAGAGCAGTACCCCGGTAAGGCAAGGGTCCTGGGTTTGAGTCCTAGATGTGACCGTATCCTTCAGATTTGATTTTTGATGATTTTTCTGTTTCAGATTTTCGTTTAGAAATCGCTAATATTGTCTTCAATAACTGGATTTTAGGAACAATTATTAAAAGATTATGGAGTAGGACTATAATATGGTTACATTCGAACGATCAAGTTTGGAAAAGGCACCATGATCAGCTTTCTGTTAGAAAGTTTAAGTGGGGGGAGAGTGTCTCTGACAATCTGTTGGACTTTGGTCCGCTCTCAGACGTGGACAGAACCCCTGCTAATTCCCCTGTTCTTTGCAGATCTCCCTCTAGGGAGGAAAAAAATCGCGAATTTTCATATATAATAATTGTAAAAAGGCACTCACCGTTTCATTGCTCTTAATGGATATCAGTTCTATGGACTCTTCGTGGAGGTCGTATTTATAGATGCCGTAGTTGGTGGTCACGTATAGAGTGCCATTCACGTGAAATGCAGACTCCATGATGATATCATTTAACACATCTGAAATGACAAAATTAATTTCTTTTCACACCTTTCATAAATTTAACATTTAACGAGAAAAAGTTAAACGATAGAAAAACCATCATAGAATTTGCTTTCCCTGAATTTTCCAGCAGAAAAAATGTAAAGTTCAAACATATCGTCGCCGTAGATGTCAAGAGAGTCAAGCCACAAATTTGGCGAAAATGAGTTAAGTATGCAGAAGTGTTTGAAAACCTTCAAAGTTGCCGTGGTCAAAAGATTTAAGCCATAAAACACTCCGTTATTGAGTATTTTGAAATTTGCCAATAGATCTAACACACATCGATGAAAACAATCAAAGCAGTCAAAAACTACAAGCCGCATAGACTTTTGACTTTCGAATAATTTTACACAAGTTAAAGCAGTCTATGACGACAAGCCACATAGATCTTTTGACTTCCCAATAATTTAATTTTATGCGTGGCTTGACGCCATTGGCAACACAAACTTCTCTCGAAAGCGTGCGCACCTCTACTCACATTCGACAATGATTTATAGTGTTGTCTTCCTCTAACTCAGCAAAATGCCTATCGTGTCGGTTTGTTCACGCTTGCACATACGTCTGCGCCCACGACAGTATCGCGAATCGCGAACTGTCAGTTCAGTGTTCAGTGCGTCGGTCAGTGTTATTTTAATACAACATCAGTTCGGTTCGTTCAGCGATTCTGTGCTTTATTTCGTTTTGTGCCTACAAACGTTTGTACTTTCAACTTTATTTAGTGAAACAGTGATAAGAAATGAATCATTCACGCGGAAAACAAATGGTTGCAGCAGCCAGAGCTGCTTTAAATCCACCGGTTCGACATAACATATTGGAATCTTCACGTGGCAAACAAATGATTGCATCAACTAAAGCTGCTAATCCACAGAACCTAATGAGTTCTTCACGTGCTAAACAAATGGATGCAGCAGTTTTAAATCCACAGGATCAACATAACCTCAAAGGTAAGAATCTAGTTAAAAATGTTGATTCCGATTGTTTGAAAACAATGCGACAATCTGACAGTTTTACTTGTTTTGTAGATTCTGAGGGGAATGCTGTACAAGCTGGACGTGCAGAACACGACCTGAACATGCAAAATCTGGACGTCTCTCGAAGCATGTATGTGGGAGGTTAGTATTTTTATTTGTTATCAATACAATATGCATACTAGTTATTATGTTGGCTGTGTAAAACCTGTGACTATCAGAGAAGCATTTGCTTGTAAAATTCAATGTTTATCTCGGTGTTTCAAAGAAGTAAACTACTTTGTTTTGTTTTACAGGCTCTCCTCTAAATGGTGTGCAAGCTGGATGTGCAGAACACAGCCAGAACGGTGGCATGCAAGTTCCGGATGAAATTGCTGTCCCAGCATTATACGCAGAGCTCCGAAGCTTCGCTTCAAGCACGCATGCGGGAGGTCAGTATTTTTATTTGTTATTAATACTAATGCATACTAGTTATTATGTTGGCTGTGTAAAACCTGTGACTATCAGAGAAGCATTTGCTTGTAAAATTCAATGTTTATCTCGGTGTTTCAAAGAAGTAAACTACTTTGTTTTGTTTTACAGGCTCTCCTCTAAATGGTGTGCAAGCTGGATGTGCAGAACACAGCCAGAACGGTGGCATGCAAGTTCCGGATGAGATTGCTGTCCCAGCATTATACGCAGAGCTCCGAAGCTTCGCTTCAAGCACGCATGCGGGAGGTCAGTATTTTTATTTGTTATTAATACTAATGCATACTAGTTATTATGTTGGCTGTGTAAAACCTGTGACTATCAGAGAAGCATTTGCTTGTAAAATTCAATGTTTATCTCGGTGTTTCAAAGAAGTAAACTACTTTGTTTTGTTTTACAGGCTCTCCTCTAAATGGTGTGCAAGCTGGATGTGCAGAACACAGCCAGAACGGTGGCATGCAAGTTCCGGATGAGATTGCTGTCCCAGCATTATACGCAGAGCTCCGAAGCTTCGCTTCAAGCACGCATGCGGGAGGTCAGTATTTTTATTTGTTATTAATACTAATGCATACTAGTTATTATGTTGGCTGTGTAAAACCTGTGACTATCAGAGAAGCATTTGCTTGTAAAATTCAATGTTTATCTCGGTGTTTCAAAGAAGTAAACTACTTTGTTTTGTTTTACAGGCTCTCCTCTAAATGGTGTGCAAGCTGGATGTGCAGAACACAGCCAGAACGGTGGCATGCAAGTTCCGGATGAGATTGCTGTCCCAGCATTATACGCAGAGCTCCGAAGCTTCGCTCCAAGCACGCATGTGGGAGGTCAGTATTTTTATTTGTTAACAATACTACTGCATACTAGTTGTTATGTTGGCTTGTAAAACCTGTGATTATCAGCGAATCATTTGCTTGTAAAATTCAATAATTATTTCAGTGTTTCAAAGAAATAAACCACTTTGTTCGGTTTTACAGACTTGAACGTGAACCTTTCCGAAAATGAAGACAATAACAGGCAAGAACATTCAAATCAACACCACGTTAATGCCTCAGGAACATCCATTTCTGAAATATTGGAAAGCAACCAACAGACAGATGATTTAAGTAGGAAACGCAAGAGAACCCCAAACCAATGGAAACGGAATTCCCAAAAGATATTGAGAATGGCAGGTAAAGAATACCAAAGCAGATCCGGAAAGACAGTTCAAGCAAGGACAATTAGAGATGTTAGCTGTAAATGCCATTATAATTGCGCATCCAAAATAGGAAAATCTCAACAGGAGCAAATGTTGGCTGACTATCTGAGTCTGGATTCCGACAGAGCGAGATGGGCCTTCATTGGTGGCAATGTAAATTGTATTCCAGTAAAACGACGATACCGTAGTGGAGACACCATCAAACGACAACATACATTCGAATATACGGTAATGTTAAATGGAGAGAGAGTCCAAGTGTGCAAAAAATTTTTTTTGGCCACCTTTGTCATCTCGGGAACAAAAGTTGAAAGTGCAATGAAAAAGTTGACTCCTTCAGGTGTCACTGAAATAGATCAGAGAGGTCGCAAGGAACCGCCAAACAAAAAATCCGAGGAAGTTAGGAATATAATCAGGGACCACATCAAGTCATTGCCCGTAGTTGCCTCGCATTACTGTCGGAGCAGCAGTAAAAGAAAATACTTGCCATCTGGTTTGAGCGAGACAAGAATTTACTTAGACTATGTTGAGTATTGTAAAGAACGTAACGTGGTACCAGAAAAGCTCGGCTTCTACAAACAAATATTTGTGACAGAATTCAATTATGGATTTCACACACCAAAAAAGGATCAGTGTGATTTTTGTACGCAGTACAAAAATAAGTCTGACGAAGAGAAGTCAAGAGACGAAGATCAATTTAATCTTCATTTAACAAGAAAAACAGAAGCAAGGGAACACAAACAAATTGACAAAGCCCAAGCTATGAATGATCCTAGCATCAGTTGCTTCACTATGGATCTGGAAAAAATATTATTGACTCCGAGCTTACAAGTGGGACAGTTATATTATACAAAAAAATTAAAAACGTATAACTTCACGGTGTATGAGCTGGCTTCCAGACAAGCAACGAATTACATGTGGCACGAAGGTGTGGGCACAAAGGGTGCTTCGGAGATCGCTACGTGTCTGTGGAACCTCTTGGTGTCATTAGGCCCCAAAAAAGTAGTGACGCTGTACTCGGACACGGCTTCTGGTCAAAATCGGAACTCAGTAGTATCCGCTATGTTCCTACGTGCAGTGGAACAGCTGCCGATTGACGTCATCAATCAAAAATTTATGGAATCAGGGCACTCAGAGATGGAGTGCGATTCTGTGCACTCCACAATAGAGGCCCGAGGAAGAAAAATAGACGTGTTCACACCAGATGGATGGTACGTTGTTGCCCGTACTGCAAAAACTTCTAAACCATACCACAAGGTTGTGGAAATGGATTATGCTGACTTCCTTAACTATAAAAAATACAGCAATAAAGTTATGACAAACAAAAATATATCAGAAAATGGAGACAAATTAAAGTGGCTCAAAGTAAAGTGGTTTCAATACCGAAAAGGTGAACCCACTACTGTTTTTTATAAGTATCAATTGAGCCGAAATGACTTTGATACCCTTAACATTCAGCGAAGACGGCTTCGAACGTTATCCTGTGCAAGCGTAGAAGTAGAAAGACTGTATTTTTCAAAGCCAAAAATAGGCCAAGACAAATTAAAGGACCTACTCAAATTGTGTGATAAAGGCAGCATTCCGTCCACCTATCATGATTTTTATAAAAATTTGCAGCCTGAGGACGGTCCATCTCGGGAGAATGATGGCTCGGAGAGTGACGGAGAAGATGGAATTTAAAAATTATTATAACATTTTTGTAATAAATATTTTCTTCAGAATCTAACTTTGTATTAATTTTTTTTATGTACCTCAGCCAACTTTATTTCAACAGGTATAAACATAGTAACCATACGATAGATTGCTTGACTATGGACCAAATTTTAAGGGATGATACAGTAGTACATTCACAGACTTAAAATGCAAAAAATGGAATGCTGATACCAATCTTAATGTGTATGGCAATGAGGCATAGAACTGGCAGAGGAAGTATACTATGAGCGTAGAATGATAGATTAGCCTGATTTATTTTGGGTTTTATGCCGTATTGCGCTACCTTCTTCTAATAATGGACACTAACGCTGTTCGACACATTGAAGAAGGTCGTAGCACAACACGGCATAATACCCCAAAAATCAATCGCTAATACTTTTGGTCGTGAAAATCTCAAATCTTGTCTGAATGAATTTTGGACAAATAAGATCTCTGAGGTGTATGTGTGGTAAAACCATGTTTTTATTGTGTGAAAAATGTGGTAATTTGCAAATAATGTAAGCGTGATGAGAAAAATTAAGAAAAGGATGGTTTGAGCGTGTGATCGGAATAACGAAGCATGTAGAGTGGATGAACAATGACATGTAGGAGGACTCCTGAGAAAAACTTGGCGCGATTAAGTGAACCAGATACTATTGTCGGGCCGTGCCATGAGTCAGAATAACTGAAGGGTTATGTATGAATGTGAATGAAGCAAGCAGTGCCAAGCTCTGTTTGGCGGTCCATCCTCTCTGCTCAACCCTTAGAGAAACAGCGCGGTGGTTAGATAGTTAATAGACTTTCCTTTAGAGTTTAGAGTATAGTCCAAAAAAAGTTAGTAATTTGTCCGCAAATTCTCAGTAGTCAACAGGCGTAAGAGGCTTAACTCTTTTGACTACCACACAAATGTACCATCTGTTTATTTCAATATTCAGTGGTCAAGAGATATAACCCAAATAACTTTTATAATACTGTTTTTTACATTTATTCAATCTAACTAATAAAAAGATAACATCACAAAATATCTATGTCTAAAATTACACTCTTCTATCTTTAAAAACAAAAAAGTTATGACAAAAAAATGTGATTTTTTTGTAGCCAAAAATCTTTGAGGGCCGTTTTCTCAGCTTTCTGGTTTTGTGGCTTGACTCTCTTGGCATCTACGGCGACGATATAAGAGGACGAAGTATACAAAAAGATTCATCACAATAGTTATCGCTGACCAGAAAAAGAGGTCTGCCCTAGGTAAACAATGTTCTTAGAAAGTAGGATTACATACATTTGGTGCCGTCACCAGGAGAGACGGTTATCCAACTTAGTGACAAAGTCAGATTGACAGTCAGATATGCAGAAACATTACAAGAATTCAAATATACAATGTTGAACACCGCTACATAAATTAATAGAATTGTAGTATTATTTGGATTGGATATGTTATATACTTATAGCTTACCTTCGATAGTTTTATTTGCAATAATGTCTTCATCATCTGCCCACAGAAAAACGTCTGTCAATTCCTTTTTGAAGAATCTCCCCGGCTGGACATCCTTCGTTGTCATGTTTTGAATTTTAGCCAAGATTTTCTTCGAGTACGGACGGTTCGCAATATTCAACGCATCTTCACAAGATTCTTTGCCGAGTCCTAGCGTCAGTAGGCAGAATATCAAGCCAAATATTAACTGATCTTTCATTTTCCTGTATTTGAGCGAACACGGAATACTTTCTATAATTTCAAGTTGATGCAATTAATACAGATTTAACCTTAACTTTTGAATCTTTCTAAAAAAAACTGATAAATATATCCAATTCGTTGGGTGAAATCATTATTATAATGTAATAGAACACAACGATTGCTTATTAATTGGATGCAAAACATTCCCTAAAGCTGTAACTTTTGGTGTGGCACACGTGTTAAATTTTGGCCCCCTGCTTTTTACAAAATTCATTAATGACCTCGGTTTAAAATTTTACTGAGATTATTCATTCTTCGCCGATGATTTTCAATTTTTTCGTGAAATTAAGTCTATTTTCCATCATCAACTGTTTAAAAATGACCTTCAAAACGCTCAAAAACTGGTTTTCTGTCAATGATATGCGATTAAATGTTACACTTTAAACTTCATTCAATAACAAAAAAGTGTCTTTTATAAGATATTTTAGAATAACTCTCGATTCTAAAGTTATTTTCGATGTATACATCACAATGTAAATATTTATTTGGTGTAAATTACAAAATGATCATTTAAACCGATGGGATTTGTTCACAGAATGTGTAAACCATTAAAGATCCTCAATAAATTCTGAATTTTACAAAGCCTTAATTCTCTGCGTAAACTCTGCAAAGTCCGGGCAACGCCGGGACTTGAGATACTAATTATGCACAACAGAAATCTGCCAAGACAGTTCAAGATTTATAAAATTTTTAAGCAATATTTTTTTTTAAAAAAGCGAAAATAGAAAAGTCACTAAAACCTTTATAATACATTAAAAAAATGTGTGTGGATTAAAAAGTCGAATATAAACCCCTAGGGCTAATTTTTTTCGCTTTTGATAAATCGTTGAGTAGCCCTTACTCTCATTGTGAGAAGTGTGAACTAAATAGTGTGAGAAAGAGAAATTACCTCGCTGTATATTCATACCTAAAAAAAAATCAAAAAGAATTCAAGATTTGTTAGGCTGTGTGCGTACCGCCGCCTGGGAACCATTTTTTGGAGAACTAACACCTCCGCCATATGTCGTTTGGTGTTTTAGCAGGGGTGCCCGGGTCCATCGGGTGAGTGTGTTCAGGCCTGCCCACCAGTTGCTCGGCATGCCAGATCGAAAAAGGCTGATTTGAGGAGACCCTTTGACCTCTCCAACTTTTCGCTTTGCGCCACAGTGGGAGGAATAAATTCAGATATCCGTCATTCTTGGACATACTGATCCCTAGATTCCTACCCAACACTCATGCTCTCGTTCCATTCTTTAAAAAATACCCTCTACACAACAGCCCCAAAGAAAAAAATATTTTTCTCACTTTTCACTTTTACATAAATATTAGTGTGTAGATTTTTCACACGGAGAAAACTTACTTAATAAGTAAAACTTATATAATATAAGTTTATAACTAAAAAGAAGATCATTATATCTTTTGATTAATCATTTTGTTAGATTATAATAATATAATAACTTTATTTGTGACACCCTAATGAACCTACTATATCTGTTTCCTAGTCCATAAGTTATCATACCACACCCTGTGATATAAGCTGTATTTTTAATACAGTACTAACGACTTCTCTTTGGTTTAAGTGTTAGTTAGCTCTTAGATGTACCTATCTATCGGTGATTTTTTGTAGAAGGGATGCTGGACATCAAATGTTTGTACTGGTAATAACTACGTACTTGATATCAAATATGCAACTCTAGACGCTAGCCCACGAACAAGATACAATTAGGTACCGTCTAAAATTATCACCATAAATCCATTAAGCCCCATAACTCAATATTTCCAGTGTCCAGAATAAATTTTTTTTCTGCAAATGGCTGAGATACAAAACTTTTAACGATTTAATTATACTACCGTACTATTCACTATTATCATTTAGAACACGTTGACGAAGTATCCAAGCTCAAAGCAAACTGTCAAAGCAGCGCGCGCTGCTACAATCCAATGGATTAGTAATATATTATAAGATTCTGTGCATTATACATATGAGCATTAAAGACGGTTTTGCAAGTTGGATGCTGTCATTATTAATATCGTATAAATTTGACGAAGATATTGGCTTGCGGGTCTTAGTGCGCATGCACGGAAAGAACGTACGTTCTAGCATTCTTGGATACAGTTTACAGATCGCTTCCACACTACAGTATTATTGCTTTTATATCATAGACATATGAATATTAGTAGACTGCCCTAAGTGATTAAAAGCGTATTATCCCCACTCCCCATACCGGTTCCATTGGAGCCGGCTGGGCTCGCGTATGGCCTCAAGTGAAATTTGAAAACGTGACGTCATCATTCTTGTGCAAACTATGGTCGAGGCATCATCGGTTCATTTTACGAAATAACACGGCAAAATGTTGACTTGTGCTATGAAAACTTGTAAAAATGAGAATAAACCCAATAGTCGTATTACATTCCATATATAAGCATTATTTTCTTTTATTTTAAGCATATTCACATCATATAATATAGATCAGTTTTAGAAACACATACTATCACATCGAGAAACGTCTGGACGCGAAACACAAAGCTGGTTGGTTGCTGGGAAGTAAATTATGAACATTTATAAAAGTGTCTTAACTAAATACTTAAACGAAATATTCCACTCTGAAAATAGAACCGATTTTTTTGCCGAATTTGGACTTCGCAAATTTGTTCATAACGTGGCGAGTAATTTGCGCTCCCATGTAAAAATGTCTATTCATTCAAAAGCAGATTTTACTTTTAAGAAGTAAATGGTGATATTATAATGCGAGATGCCTATTTACTGTCAGATTGATTTATTGACGAATCACAGTCAGCCTTACGCCCTTCGTTCTTCAACAGTTGATTTTACCCCCCGCCATTATCTTCTCGTCTATTAATTCCTATGTCTGTGTTGTATATGTTTGTTTACGCGTTTCACAGTATTTGAGAAATTATGTGTATTAAGACTCGCCCGCGCAGTATGTATCATGTCGTTCGTTGAAACTGGACGATAATATTTATTAATTTATTTATTTAACGCCCAGAGGGCTTTTACATGGTTGGTAGTATAATTTTAATTTGACAGATACTTTGAAACATAAAAAATAAATATATACCTAATAATATGTGCACGATGTCTTATAATAATAATATTTGTGTGTTTTTTTACAGCGCCGTGCTTGTAAAAAAATACATTAAGGTCGCTGTAGAAATATTAAAATATTTAAATTGCAGTAATTGCTGTTTACGGCTAGAAGTCCAAATCTTTTTACTCTAAAATGCAAGGAATGCGGAGCATCCACAGCATGTATGGACGGACCGCGCCTGCTGTACACCTGTTTCTAGTGTATGATAATAAATAATTCTATTGACTATTTTTTTCTGTATAATGTCATTTTGTTGACGTATTTATTTGACACTCCTTAACCTGAACACAATGGACAGAAGCAAACATAATACGGGAAAACACGCGTGCGAGAGAAGGCAATTTAAATAAGTTTTCTTAAAGGTAAATCACCAAACAGTTGCTTCCTTGATTGGCGTTACTATTAGTGGCCATCTTAAGAAACGCAGGATCCACCGGGATCATGCACCTGACAATCGGCATATTTGATAAAATCTCGGACCAGCTTCCTAATAGTCCCAGTGGCCTGCTGACAGTACGATGCCAGGGTGGGATCCAAACATCAAACCAATATATCATTTGCACAATCCTTCTGACAGAATGTGCCAAAGGCTTGAGGAAAATATTTAATATTCAAAATAATCTCTGCGGTATCGTATCAAAGTTATCAGTATACAACAGGCAACATTCATTCAGATTATAATTCTCTGTTTTAATTGATTGTTTTTCCTTTTGCGTGACGTAAATTATTTGACTGTTTTTCCTGCAATTTTTATACAGTGTTTATCCCCGCATTGCATTGTTGATAAGAAAACCATTAAAATTGTGTACTTTGCTTTGTGCCATTCAATTATCAGGTATGGCATTGGGCAGTGGGCGGTGCATCCTTAACTATACTAGATCCGTTAGCCAAGGCACAAAAAGCTGTAATAAGAGTGATGGATAATAAACTTTATATCTATCCATTGACAACCTTATTTAAGGAAACAAAATTATTAGACATAAGACAGATTTATATACATACACTCATAATGTACTATACGAACAATCCCAAGCTTCATAGTCTTGTAGATCACAGTTACACAACAAGACTAAAGATCAGAACAAAGGATGATAGTACCAAAAATGAACACATCGTTGGGCCAACGTTTCCATGTATTCCTCGCTCCTAAGGTGTATAATGGGTTCAAGCAGCAATGCAGTAAAATTAAAACAGGCCTTCTTCAAAAGAATATGGAAAGCTTCCTGAATGAAATTATTATATGACTGAAGGAAATCATTCCGACTTTATCTCTAATTGTATTATATTATATTAACTATTTTTGTTTTTGTGTAACAATTTGTATTACGATGTATGTACAACATTGTACTATTGTTTTTACACTTTCTTATTTATGTTACCACCATAATACGGGCATTAGCCTAGTTTGATTATTAATACTGTAAATAAATAAAAATAAAATAAATACAAGTTTCTCGTTAACTCATCAAGTTTTTAAGTTCCAAAATAAACAAATTATTTTTGAAGATGATATCAATACATTTGTTACGCCGAAACGTTAATTATATGAAATTCTGTCCCTGAAAATTATTAAAAACACGTTCTGCTCTGTTTTTTTTTTTTTTGGTACAGTATTTTGACATGAATGTAATAAATTACAAGTTATGTTGGCCTCACTTGGTGGCTTACCCGTGCTGAGGCCTTCATTTTATAGTTTTTTTTTTTCTTATTTGTTTTTGGGGTATTATGCCGTGTTGCGCTAACTCCTTCTTTAGCCAACGTTTCGGACAACATCGGTGTCCATCATTTCCATCGTTACAGTTGGCCTTACACATCTGCCCCGATGATGGACACTGTAACGTTGTCCGAAATGTTGGCCAAAGTAGGAGTTAGTTGTTCGGCATAACACCCCAAAAACAAATAACAAAAATACTTTTGGCCGTGAAAATCTTAAATCATATTATAAATATAAAAATATAATCTACATAATACATTTAAAGAGAAATCTTGTGTGTATGTGAGTGATGTGTATTTTATGTTGGTTTTGTGTGTTACGTGTAGAATTTTTATTTTATTTTATGCTATGAAATATAGGTAATATTGTCTTTTTTATTCTTTAATTAATTTTGTAATTTTGTGTATGAATTTATTTTTGTTTTCCTCAATTTTAATTTCAAGTTTTAGACTGTTGAAGCTTTTATAGCATGGTGTTGATAGTGTCTTTGTCCAAGGCTTGTATTTACTGTCTTTTTATGTTTTCTTTGTACGCTTGTATAGCGGGTCTGTTAGTGATATTTGGTGTATGTTGAAATTAGTTTTTTTTATCGAAAATTTAGTTTAGTTGTGTTTTAACGTATAATTGGCGTATAGTACGTCACAGCTGTTGAATATTTGGTCTGTATCAGTCAGTCTATGTTTTTTTAGGATTATATATATATTACCTATAAGATCGTTTTCTGTGCGATTTCTATGTAACCGATAGCCGAGTTTGTTGCTCCTCCCAAAGCAATAATTCCATATTCTATTATTGATTGGCAAAGTGCAAAATATATTGTTTTCAATTGTTTTATTTAATATGTTATAGGCATGAAAGTCGTCAAGTGTATCTTTAAATGTAACTAAGGCATTAAACAAGAGATTTTTGCTCTATTTCAAACGAGTCTATCGTTTTGTTATCGTATCGTTTTAAAATATTTGCGCACACCCTCTCACATTCGTATTTACATATCTTCCTATCAAACCATCTTTGAACGCTTACTATGGGGCCTCAATTAACAGTATTTGGAGTAAAAACGATAAAAATTACTGATATTGAATATTGATTATTTATTAAGAGGAAGCTACAAGCCAAAACTGTGTATATTCTTGGTATACCTTACATTGTAGATAATAGGCATTAAAATCGCTTGACAAACGTAGTCTAGAAACGTTCGATTTCAAGCACAAAACTGTTTTATATTTAGTTTGTAAATAATTTTATAAGAAAGCAAAAAATTTAATCAAGTGAAACTGTGACATATCTTAGCTATAATACTGTATTTTTAAAAAGTTGTTTCCTTTACGCGTTTATACATTTCTAGTGAAAAGATGTTTTTTTTAGTAGTTTACATTTATATTTTTTATTGAGTAATTAAATTTTTAATTTGTATTCTACTCAAGCGAAACGATTGGAAAACCTTTAATTTATCTAAAGCATATTTTTTGGTACCCATAATGTACACCAATTCGTTAAAAAGATTAATCAAAATAGTGATTTAGCAGTAAGCTTCGCTTTAAGAACCTTTTCGAGTTATTCGTAGTCCGGTAAAAAACAAGATCGCAGGCCCTTAACGAATGAATTGATTGGTTTCTCCAAATACTTTTAGTAAAATACACGATTCCGGAACACGTGTTCATAAATATCATAATATTTCTGCATTTCGTCATTGTATATTGTCAAAGCAAATGGAAGTGAATAAACACGAATTTAATATATTAGGAATTTACTAAAAGTTTATCCGTAAACGGCCTACAATCCCGCTTTTCATCGGATTTCCAAAGCACTTTTAAAAAATCAGTTGATATTGGACGATTAGGGTCGGGATGAGAGGTTGGGTTAGGTTAGGTTAGGGTAGGAAAGATTTTGAAAAGTCACCCAAGACTAAAATTTCACATATTTTTACTTCAAATAATGTCAGTAATCTATGTTTAAAGTAAGTCAAGTACATCATTTTGAAAACCCTGTATAGTACACATTTTACTTTACGACCTGTTAGCATTCAGCAATGTCAATTAGGGTGGCCATACTCCACCTCTATATAGATAAGTATTATAATCAAGCATCCGTCAAGATATTGTTCCATTCTACTCCTCAACGAGTACCTATACATAAATTCAACATACGTCAACTGAAATAAAAATAAAAATCAACCAGTAAAGTATTGTTTGTTTTTGTTTTTCTTTGACCCCGAGGACTGGAGTTAATCGCTTTAGGCTGGCCGCATACATACGTTTTTCGTATTCGATTTCCGAATTCGTTTTCCGTATTCGGACATCCGAATGCACGGAATCAGTAGAAAATACATAAACTGCCGCACACGTTCGTTTTAGTTCCAAACGGAAAAAATTCCTTACGCACGTTCAGTAATTCAGTGTTGCCAACACGGATCTTGACCTAATATCGATGCTTCCGACATGTTTAAAATTGATGTTTTTAAATGAAAATAAAAATCCCCAGAAAATAAAAAAAAAAATTCTTGGGGGGGGGCCGATTCTCGCTCTGAATAGCCTAAATGGCGATATATCGCCCTTGTTGGCAGCACTGGTACTGACGTTTATACATTCCGAATGAAGAAAAATGAACGTTCGCGCTAGTCTCACGGAATTCCGAATACGGAAAACGAATTCGGAAATCGAATACGGAAAACGTATGTATGCGGCCAGCCTTAACAGCTGACCCAAATTCTGATTGTATAAGACTGATATTTATTTAGTGTATTAACTGCTTTAATGTCATCCAATTTTAGAGAAATTTTGTGTCCGCTGGTGTGTATGGGATCGAGATCAGAAGTTGTTAGAATGCATTGTCATCGACAACTTGTAATCTTCTCCGTAATATATTAGTGCATGGCCGTTTTATGGAGAACATGAACAAAATAAATAAACAACGAGTCTATCTGTCGAGTTTCAGATCGATCGGATGTCTGAGAGTGCTCAATTTCCACATTAATAGATTTTTTTTTCTATTGTACAAAAATTTATTTTAAAATATTAAAAAAATATTATAAAAAATAGTTTGACTGGTGATTGAACCTTCCTACCCAGGAACTGGAGTCAAAATCTCAACCAACGTCGGTAAAAGATCGCGTAAGACCGTCAGTTATTTCGTGTATTATCTGCGGTAGTCCAGTTTCAGAGAAATGCGTATATGTCCGCTTGTGTGTATGTGATTGCCACCAAAAGTTGATAGAATGCATTGTTATTGACAACAAGTCTGTCTGCTGAGTTTCAGCTCGATCGATTGTAGGCAAAATGGGTTAATTTCCACTTCATTCTTAAATTCATTGATGAAAATAAAAGTGATTCAAATAGATGTATTTAATAAAAATATAATGTATGGACGCCCCTGTCATCTCTGTCCTTCGCAGGTTTTAATGGAATAATATGATGTTTGTGGCTAGTAATGCGCTTCCGAGATTTAAAGGGTTTACAATTCTAATATCTATGATTTAACTTCTCAGGCCTCTGGCATATATCTCTTAAAGACGCTGTCAGAAGGTCGTAGAATTTATGCATATTTCCACTTTGCAATAAAATCCAAATCAATTAAATAAAATTTGAACGCATCTGAAAACTAAAAACTGATTTTAAAGGTGATGTTAAAATTTAATCATTACAAATAAATATATTTTTTTTTAATTATTAAAATTCAGCGCAAACACGAAAAAGTTTTAAGAATGGCTCATCTCTAATTATTCATTACGACTGAATACTTTAGAAATGAGATCCCTGAGGCGTATCTGTGGTAAAACCATGTTCGATCGTGTGCGAAATGTGGAGACCCGCGAAGAATGCAAGACTGATGAATGAGTAAGATTAAGAAAGGGACGGTTAGATGGTTTGGGCATGTAGAGCGAATGAGCGAAGAAAGGAGTGGAAGTAGAATATATGACGCAAATGTGAATGGTTTCAGAAGTCGGGGCACGATCAAGTGAATCAGATACTCAGAATAATATGTCAGAATAATAAAGTATGTATGAGACGATGTATGAATGTGAATGAGGCAAGAAGAGTGTGGCAAGACCTAGTTGTTTGGCGGTCCGTCCTCTCTGCCTACCCCTGGAGCGAAACGGCGTGAGGGTTAGTTAGTTAATCACGTTTCACGTTTATCAGGTTGTTTTATCTAAAAAAATGAAGTAAAAATACGATTATACAAATGCACTATAAAGATTTTATTAGACAAATGTATTATAAAGATTTTGTTTGCATCAATGAAGAAGATAATACTAATACTAATAAATCTAGACACAGACAGTAAAAAGATAACGGGCACAACTAGGAGTTGAACCAAGGATCTCTTCTCGTACTGGACACAGCTCTTCAGAATGTCAGGTCGTCTGGAAGTTGGTTACTTTCCACTTTTAAGATTTGCACAAGTGCATTCCCGACAACAAAAGGGAAAATTAAGTAGAAAGAGGTTGGTATTTAAAAATTGCTTTAAAAATGTGTAACAATACTTTCGCTAATGAGGAGTATATTATGTGGATTGACTTTCATTTCCAATGTTCCCAAACGTCTAGAGCAAGTTAGCCTATGGTATCCCCGATCAAGGTACGTTGCGAGACTAAAAGTAATGGGAAGGGGAAGGTGGGGTGGTAAGAGGAAGGTGGTGAAATACGTAGTTGTTCTGATCTGTTCAGCAAACACGGCTAAAGCCACAATTGTGGTCTTTCGCCGATACTGATACGGTGAAATACAAAAATTTACCACGGAATGTGCCACAAATATTATACTTACTT
This sequence comes from Hesperophylax consimilis, assembly GCF_061612785.1. NCBI lineage: Eukaryota > Metazoa > Arthropoda > Insecta > Trichoptera > Limnephilidae > Hesperophylax > Hesperophylax consimilis. The sequence continues at coordinate 19,085,943 of NC_142854.1, read as the reverse complement.
TCCTCTACCAAGATTTATTTTTTTAACTTTAATACCAAGCCAATGGCATCTTTGGGGATGCTGTATGGTGGTTCTTTTTAAAGAAAGGAAGGAAAGGAAGTTCAGGGAAGTAAAAAAGTAGGAGGGGTGGGTAGGAATTTAAGGATTAGTTTGTCCAGGAGTGACGGACGTATGGTCTATTCCTCCCACTGAGGCGCAAAGCCATGGGACTAAAGAGACCAGTTGGAGAGGTCAAAGGGTCTCCCCAAACCAGCCTCTCCCGATCCGGCCCGCCACGCAGCTGGTGGGCGGGCGCGTCCTGAACATACCTCACCCAATAAACCCGGGCACTCCTACTAAATCAGCAAACGTAGCGAATCACTCGGAGTGAATATGATAGATTTGTTGGTTATTCAATAAATGGTTCCCGAGGTGGCGGTACACAAAACCCGCATCCCAAAGATTTGTATTCATTGACGAAAACAACAGCGAAATTCAAATTTTTTTTTTTTTTTTTATAGTTAATACCTCACAAGAGTCCCAACTGCTCCCGTCTGGAGCCAGTGAGACTATGGCATCCCCAATTGGGGGATGTTGTGAGGCTGAAGGTAAGTGGGGAAGGGGAAGAGGAAGGTGGGGAAGTACCTGGCTATTCAGATCTAGTCACTAAACACGGCTAAAGCCATTTGGAGCAACGTTTCAATTCTGAATGGTGGTCTTACACCAGGGCGATACTGGTAGTATCTTCCACTCTGGAACGTGCCGCAAATATACTATATATTATTTTAATTAATTAATTGTGAAATAACACAAATTAATCAAATAAAATTTATTTGCGCACGCCGGGTTCGAACCCGCGACCTTCGGAATGGCAGTCCAATGCGTTACCACTGGACTATGCCGGCCGTCAAATACATGTAAGATTTAAAAAAAATAAATCAAATACATACCCATCGATCCAGTGTTGGCTGTCTCAATTTTGAAGATGAATCTATACCACGTGTCTTCGGGTTACCAAAAGCTTCGTTTATTTTTTCAATCTTCGCAGATAATCCTTTTTGCAAGAATTTTCTCCAAACTAACAACAAATAATGATCTTTATATAGATTTAGCAGCGTTTTTGGATATCTAAATATTCAGTTACTTTCCTTTTTTCCTCTACTCCGTTTCCCTCTCTATCCACTCCTTTGGTCTTAGCACACACTCCTGCCTCATTCACTTTCAAACTCTTCTGTTCCACTGACTCTCGACATTGCCCGACATAAGTATCTGATTCACTAGATCGTGCCACGTCTTCCTCGGGCGTTCCTGACTTCTTCAAACATTCACATTCGCGTCATATATTATTGTTCTTACACTATTTTCTTAGTTTATGCGCTCTATATGCCCAAACCATCTCAGCATCCCTTTCTTAATCTTATTGCATTCTTTGAAGATCTCCAAAATTCTTCCACGATCACACATGGTTTTATCACACATACGCCCCAGGGATCTCATTTCTACAGCATTCATTTTTCGTAAGTATTTGATTCACTTGATCATGCCATGTCTTCTACAGGTGTCCCGACTTTATCTAGCATTCTAATTCACGTCATACATTATTATCCTTACACTTCTTTCTCCCTTTATTCGTTCTTCATGCCCAAACCATCTGAATATCCCTTTCTTAATCTTTTTCATTACGCTTACATCAACCTTGCATTTTTTGCGGATCTCCACAATTCTTACAAGATCGTACATGGTTTTACAACACATGCGCCACAGGGACCTCATTTTTGCAGAATCCAGTCTTTTTTAATCTTTCCTCTACTTTCACCATTAGATAAACTCATCTTAGATATGTTATAGTTCCACTGGCCCTGGGCATAAGAAAGGTTAACCATATAAAGTGTCTGACAAACTTAAGAATATTTTAAATAATCGTGTAATTCCGTTTAGAAAACATTTAATTAAAATTCTATCCTAATACTTGAAGCAGGTGGATGAGTTTGTGTATTTAGGGAGTATGTTCTAGAGAGATGGGAAGGCTGACAGAGATATTGAAAGAAGGGTAAATGCAGGTAACTCTGTTGCTGGAGGACTGAACGCAGTTGGCGCTAATAAAAAAACTGTCCAAAGAAGCTAAGCTAGCAGTCCACAATGGAGTACTGGTACCTTCCCTGGTGGATGGCAGAGAGTAATGGAACTGGCAGAGGAAAGATGAAGGTACAGTTAATAATGAATGATATGGTAGAAGCAGTCGGAGACACCCTAGGAAGACAAGTGAACCAAAAAATACTTGAGCCGGGCCATGTCAAGAGACGGAATAACAGAAGAGTTAGTTTGAATGTGGATGAAGCAAGGAGTGTGTGCCAAGACCGAATGTTTGGCAATCCGTCCTCTCTGCCTACCCATCCGGAGAAACGGGGTAATTATTGAATGATTTGGTTATTAGTTAGTTAGCATTTAAAAAATTCATAAATTTTTATCCATTACACAATCCTACCAAAATTCTAAAAAAAAACTCAATCAATCACTTTTTAAGAACTTTAAACTTTTAACAATATTAGCACATTTATTTTAATTCGTCACCACAGAACTTCACAACAATGTTTAAAAAACACCAATGGTGAACTATTGTATCAAAGTGTATTTTATAAAAACTGTATTATCACGATGTATGGCCAATTTTTACTAATTTAACCACACAGGAAATAAGATGATAAAGATATTAACAAATGAGAATTTTTATAATTACACAGATGTACTATGTACTGTGATTTATCCAAATAAAGTTGGTCCAGCGATCAGCTGCCTTTGAGATAGGCAACGTTTATGATTGTAATACGAGATTTCATTATGAAATATCAACTAACGAGCTTTATATCAGGGGTGTATTTCAGATTACAAATTTGGTTCCATGCTAACTCAACACAGTGACTATTCAACACACTTTTAAAAAGTGGTGTAAAGTCATTAAAAACGATGAAATTTTTTTTTAACCTAACCTAACCTAACCTACTTAACCCGGTCAATAAAGTTTTTGTTTCATCACTTTCCATGACTTTATATAACTTTTTAAAGATGTGATGAATTATCATTTTATAGCCTTATTTAACCTAACCGAGCCTACTTAACCCAGTCAATAAAGTTTTTGTTTCATCACTTTCCATGACTTTATATAACTTTTTAAAGATGTGATGAATTATCATTTTATAACCTTATCTAACCTAAACTAACCTACTTAAACCAGTCAATAAAGTTTTTGTTTCATCACTTTCCATGACTTTATATAACTTTTTAAAGATGTGATGTATTATCATTTTATTACCTAACCTAACCTAAACTAACCTACTTAAGCCAGTTAATAAAGTTTTTGTTTCATCACTTTCCATGACTTTATATAACTTTTTAAAGATGTGATGAATTATCATTTTATAACCTAATCTAACCTAACCGAACCTTCTTAACCCAGTTAATAAAGTTTTTGTTTCATCACTTTCCATGACTTTATATAACTTTTTAAAGATGTGATGAATTATCATTTTGATGATTTATCCGGTCACCTACAAATTTATATTTGAGTATCTGACGTGTACCCGACGTGGCTCGGGAACTTAAATGGTTTGGTGTTATGTTTTGAGATTGTGAATTCAAGAGTACTTACTCAACTGGATGCATTTTTTAGTTAGGTGAAAATAATAGTATTGTAATAAATCTTTGTTTCACTTGATCGTGCCACATTCATAGGGCGTCCTCGATCTCTACAACCATTCGCTTCCAAGTCCTACATTCTCCTTCCACCTCTTTTTTCGTTCACCACTTACGTCTCATTTTCACTTACTTACTTACATTTAAATAACTACTTTATCTCGACTTTCATTCGACACTTCATTCCACAGTGTATAGATAACGAGTTAAGTCTTTCTCGAGCGTCCTACAATACAAACAACTCTCTTAACACTGCTGCTACTAATAAGAACAAACTTTGTAACTTTCTGAGAAATCGGATGAATGGTATAGGAAAGCGTACAGAACAAACAAAGAAATATTTATTTTTAATGTATCGATTGATTTATCTTTCTTTCTTTTTTTTACATTAAACCTACACATCGTTTGGGATGCTGTGTCGAGTGCCTATTTTAAGGAAAGGAAGGAGAGGAAGTTCTGGGAAGGTAATGAGTATGAGGGTTCGATAGGAATCTAGGTATATCCCTCCAACTGTGGCACAAGGCTAAACGCACTTCACCCAATGAAAATTCACAAAATTTCAATGTTTTCGGTAGTGAGAATGAATGCAAATCTTGGAAGCGAAAATTAACCCACTTCCCGTCATCCGATGGAGCTGAAACTAAGCTCTTTGTCGATAACAAAGCATTCTTTCATCTTTTAGTGGCAATACGATACACATTTATCTGAAATAAGACAAAGTTACATCAGTCAAAAGTAAGTAACCCGATTGACTCAACTGTGTCTGTGTTTCCTCCCTTCTAAAACCCTCTACACAGCATTCCCAAAGATGACTTCTAAGATATCGCCTTCACTGGCTTCGATGCCCTGAAAGAATAGAGTTATTTACCTTCAAAGCATTACAAGGTATGGCCTATATACCGGAACTATGTGTCCGACAAAACTTGTGCGATAGACAAGTACAAGACTTACTTTAAGGTCAGCAGATCTAGATGTTAGTAATCGTCTAATCAAACTTTCTAGGTCAAATCGATTCGTTTACTATGATCGCTATTTTCGTGTAACAGGCCCGCTCATCTCGAATAGACTTCCCTAAGCTCTTACTAATCTCCAGAATTTGGCTGAATTTAAACGGGCTTTAAAAACTAAATTATTTAAAAAATCTTACCATTCATAAATCTAAACTTCTTTTCAATATTTTATAATGAGCCATATTTTAAAAATTCCATTAATTGTTTGGTTTCGGTTGCTTTCTTATTGAACCTTTTTAAATGGTCTGCTCAGAAGATTCTCATTTCTGAGCACAAACTGCCTCCTGTTTTATATTATGTTATAGTTTTAATGTTCTTGTTTTGTCTTGTCCTGCTGTTATTGTTATTCTCTGTTTTGTCATCGCTTTGTATAAACTGAATATTAAGTATAATAATTAAAATAAAATAACTTTGTTTAAATACCACTTTATTAATAAAGTGGTACTTTATTAAACTTCTTTTCAATATTTTATAATGAGCCATATTTTAAAAATTCCATTAATTGTTTGGTTTCGGTTGCTTTCTTATTGAACCTTTTTAAATGGTCTGCTCAGAAGATTCTCATTTCTGAGCACAAACTGCCTCCTGTTTTATATTATGTTATAGTTTTAATGTTCTTGTTTTGTCTTGTCCTGCTGTTATTGTTATTCTCTGTTTTGTCATCGCTTTGTATAAACTGAATATTAAGTATAATAATTAAAATAAAATAACTTTGTTTAAATACCACTTTATTAATAAAGTGGTACTTTATTAATAAAGTGGTATTTAAACAAAGTTATTTTATTTTAATTATTATAATTATGTATACCCACAAAGTGTTTGCTACAAGTGAAAAAAAAAAAAAAAAATGAATATTAAGTGTTAAAATATTAGAATCTGTGTTTATTTCTTGCTAGAGCAATCCCGATGAGTTACAGAACTCATTTTCGGGCAGGAGGAACTTACAATTCATATGTAGGAGGTAGTAGGTACAATTGTACTACGGTATTTTGATATCAAATATAAGTTTCACATTCAATACAGCATAAAAATTAAAAATTAAAATAATGACACGTTGAGTAGAACAAACAACAATAGAAAACAAGTACAGAAAGAAAAAAGAAAAACATGGATAAGATACAACAAGAAAAGACAACACAGTTACATATTTTCATTTTTAAATGTAGTTAAAAAAGATTCTTTTAAAGCATTGCTTTGCAATTTTTTATTATGGTGGATGTGTTTGTACATATCTGGAAGCGAATTATATAGTGTATAGGCAATATAGTTCAGTGATTTTAACCCATATTTTGTAGTGTGTGTTTGAGGAATGCGGATTTTATTGCAGTCTTAATATTTTTCCATCCTTTTCCTTTCTTCAATAGTAAGATTTTTTATAAGTCCCATTTGCTAAAAACTGAATGTCACCCTAACTGTCTTTATTATCTACTTTGCTTCTTCTTTTGAATAATGATTAATGATTAGTTATGGTTCAAATATTATTACAATATACTGTCAAATTACCCATCTGGTAACACATCTAATACTTATTTTTCTTTAATTTTGAAATATTTTGTGATTGTGTGTAGAATTACTTTATGTTTGTGATTACTCTTATGTTTGCTTCACTCAAATATAAATTGTTAACCTTGATACAGGCTTTGTCCTAGTGAGGTTGATTTTTATGTGAAAAAAAGTGTATAATATATAGTGAGATGGAATAAGTGTATAATATATAGTGAGATGGAATTAGTGTATAATGTATAGTGAGATGGAATAAGTGTATAATGTATAGTGAGATGGAATAAGTGTATAATGTATAGTGAGATGGAATAAGTGTATAATATATAGTGACATGGAATAAATAAATATTATTATTATGACATAGGACCTGAGGGGAATTTTTTTTCTCAGTGCCTCCTGTGTAAAGTTAGTGTAAAAAAAGTCATGCGGCAATTTCAACCTTAAGGCCACTAGCGCAAGAAGTACTTGATCCAGCTCGATTTGAAAGATCTTTTACCAAATGTTTCGTCTAAATATGTATTCACGGCATCCAGCGTTGAGGTGATTTTGCACAAAAACGGCGCTATACAAATTATTTAAATATTATTATTATTGCATCAAAAGTTACAGTATTGGATTTAAAACTTTATTATTATATCAAACAAATAAAAAATAAAGGCGAAGCTTAATGCTAAATCACTATTTTTATTAATCTTTATAACGAATTAGTGTACATTATTAGTACCAAAAAATATGTTTTAGATAAATTGAAGTTTTTTCTATCGTTTCGCTGAGTAGAATACAAATAAAAAATAAATTACCCAATAAAAAATATAAATGTAAACAACTCGTAAAGGAAACAACTTAAAAAATACAGTATTATAGCTAAGATTATCTGTGACAGTTTTACTTGATTAACTTTTTTGCTTTCCTATAAAATTATTTACAAAATAAATAGAAACCAGTTTTGTGCTTGAAATCGAACGTTTCTAGACTCCGTTTGTCAAGCGATTTTAATGCGTATTATCTACAATATAAGGTTTAAAAAAGAATATACACATTTTTGTCTTGAACCGTGTTCTTCATATTTCCCATAATATTTTTCTAAACTCTTACTTCCACATGTTTTCGAATTCACTGCCAATATTTAAAAGGAGCATCACGTCAATGATATAATAAGCTGTTCAATGCGTGTACATATACACACACACTCACACATACACATAACCCAATACACTATACATGTCACCCGGTATGTACTAAATATGCATACCTATATACTACCTATACCTGTCGGTGGTGTTATACACCTATTTGTTTTTTCTAAAGAGATAATCTATTTATATAAAGAAGGGTGTCTGTAGCGAGCGATCTGCGTGGAATTTTCATACAAATCTACAGTTTTAATCCGAAATTGATGAAATTTTGCACACTTGATCTTCAAAACAAGAGGAAGGACACTGTCTACATTAAATTTCGAAAATCTCCATGTTAAGCCCGGGCAACGCCGGGGACTTCTGTTAGCATATTTATACTAAGAAGAGTGTCTGTGACAGGCGAGCGGTGTGGATTTGATTTTATACAATTCTACAGTTTTAATCCGAGATTGATGAAATTTTGCACACTTGACCTTCAAAACAAGAGGAAGGACACTGTCTACATTAAATTTCGAAAATCTCCGTGTTAAGCCCGGGCAACGCCGGGGACTTCTGTTAGCAAATTTATATTTAGAAGAGTGTCTGTGACAGGCGGGCGGTGTGGATTTGATTTTATACAAATCTACAAATTCAATCGGAGATTGAATAGATGAAATTTTGCACACTTCTCTTTCAAGTCAAGAGGAAGGTCACTGTCTATATGAGAAAAACAACTCCTTCTTCCACCTCTTCAAATTTTGCAAACTTGACGTTTAAAATAAGAGGAAAAACTTTTTAAACTCGGCTAACGCCGGGGATTCAACAAATATATTTATATGAAGAAGAGTGTCTGTGGCAAGCGAAAACTCAACGATTAAAATTTATAAAGTTATCAGTTTTATGGGAAGAAGTTTAGATACCTTTTCTGCATTGAATATTGTCATAATTCATTTTTATATCGTTGGTTTCAGTGATTGAAAATGACGAAAAAACTGGTAAAAACATTGAAAAAGTACAACTTTGTTTCTCTTTGGGATGGTTTTATACTATAAACACAATCCATAAAATGTCTTCCAACGATATTCTGCTAAACCTGTAGCCATTGCAACACTACCTAGTGTATTAAAGTTTGTGGGCTTTTCTGCCGAATAAACATTTCAATACGTGTCCAAGAGATCTTCAGGATATACCGTACCTTTCTACATGATTTGGCTTTGAGTCACAGAAAGAGTTCACTTTATAAATACAGAATAAAGGATTGAACGGACTGGCACCTAATTTGATATCTGTGCGACGGACCGCTAAGGTTGGCCAAGTCTGGCCTTTGAACACACTTTAACGACCCTCACGTATGAATATTGAGTTTGGGACACATTAGCACAAACCTGTAATTGGCATTAAAGACATTTAAAAACAAATTTCTTCAATAGCAGTTATAAAATAACTTGTTGTGAAGCAATCTCAAAGCTTTATTACCTACTAGTTATGGCTGTAGAAAATTAGAAATACATAATATTAATAATGGAATGGGGGTCTCAGCATGGGTTGAGCACCCACTAAAGCTCACATAACCAAATCATGCTTTATAAAAATGTTATTCTAATGTATAAATAAATTTTTTTTTTTTTTTTTTAATAAAAAGCCTATTGTTCTCAATGTTACAACTTTATTTAAATAAGAAATAAAACGAAACCATGTTATATATTTTCAAATGCTTATTTATTTACTGGGGTAAAACTTCCTCGTTGTAAGTTTTATTAATTTGGTAAAAAAATATTACGCACAACGCACAAGAAAAGAGAGATGACTGGCGGCAGAGGCATTCCATTAGAGGTGAAGCGTATATACTAGAACAGATGTTTGGAACAGATATATCAAAGAGTGTTTCGTACTTAGTATTTCTTGCACTTCTTGCGAGTCTTGCGCGTCTTGCGAGTCTTGCGTGTACATATCGTGGACGGGGGATATCTATAGGCATCTCGCTTACACTCTTCTTATGTGGGTGAGTAAGCGAGAAAGGATATAATACTGAATTTAGAACCGTAGTCTCGAATAGTCTCTATACTATTTTTCTCTTACTCTCCCGCATAAGAAGAGTATTTCCCTAATCCAAATACTAGACAACAAAGACGAGGTACCTACACTAAGCCGTGCATTACGAACCTGCAATAGGTAAGAAGCGCCCGGCCGGACCTGCTTGCCGTCGATGCTGTTATACGCTTGCTAAAACCTTTTTTAACTGGTGGACGCATACTACCGGAGTTTTATTGACAACAGCAGCCGAGATCGCGCTGACTTTTAACATCCAATAATTCTCCAACTTTTGGGATTACAGTTTCATATATGTATACAGTTTTTTTTGTGCTGTATTAAAATTTTTTGTATTTATATTTATATTCGTAATGTATTTATATTTATTCATATATATTTATAAAAACGTAACTCGTATAAAAACGAAATACAAAAATCTACTGTGTTTTTCGTTTTTCTGTTAAAAGCAGAGAAATGTCAAAAATCGAAACTGCCGTAAAAAGCACAAATTCACATTTTATATTTGATAATTTTATAAATGTTTGCCTATATTTGGAGGATTTCAAATTTCAAGTCATTTAGTTTATTTTTTTGACAGATTTATTGTTAATTTCAGAACAACAAGATTTCACCTGACATGGGCTGTCCTGAGAAAATGACCTTTAAGGCGATGCACTACGTCGTGTAGTATTTTAAATTGAGCCACTATCAATAACAACCCTTACGTAGATGGCAATAAGGTTTAATTCCCGCTTAACACCATCGGCATGTTTTGATTTATGCAAGAAAAAAAGGTGGCCAAAAAGTGCCTTTTATTTTATTTTGTGGATGTTCAGGCATAAATATTAAAATTTTTTCGATCATTTTATAAATAACTTAATTTGCCACATTATACAATAAAATCATCTCCGAAAATGGGTTTGTAAGTAGGAGATTTTGAACTTTAAAGCAGTTTTTATACGACTTTACATTATTTTTTTCTGGGCTTATAAAAAGACATATCTATAAAATACTGGATTATTTGAAAGGCCAAGATGTATTCTACTCGCAGTATTTAATTAAAGCATCTGAAACATTGCTAGGCTACCAAATTTTCAAACCAAAAACACATGATTTTGCATTACTATGTATGGCATCGCCTGTCGCAGGACAGCACTTGTCAGATGAATCTTTCTTGTTGTGAGGGAATAATTCGACGTTTCAATTTTTTTTATTATTAAAATAATATTTTAGGCTAGTGAATGGGGTAAGGCGAATTACAATGCCTATTGCTGGGCCTTTTTTTAGTTTCCTCTATCCTCGTCTTAAATATTGGCATATCTATGGTTAAATTTCGGACCAATTTGCTCAGTACAAAAATCACGAAGATATCGATCTAGTGAGTGGTATATTTACAGGTATATCTATGATTCGCGCAGGGGGGTATAACCAATACCTCCTAGAACAACTAAGGCCAGGACACTGAATCAAGATGGCCGCCGCTAAAGGCTGATGAGCATGGATTAATAAATCTAATTAGATGCCAATTATGGTAAAATAGTGATCTGAAGAGAGATTATATTATACTAAATACACACTGAAGTGCAAAAAACATAGGTACATATACACTGGGAAAATTGTAGTGACGGGTAAAAAAGGAAAAGAAAAATTCTTAGTAAAAATCTTTAATTTCCTTTGTTAAAAATGCAACATTTCTAAGTACAGTACTTATAATAATTAGTAGTAAGTAGGTACTTATAATAATTATAAAAGGTATTAAAAAAAGAATTTTTTAGAAGTCTAAGAGCTAGTTGTTTTATAGAATTTAAACAATTCAGCAAATTTCAATGTATGTTTTCATGAAAGTTCTATTTAAATTCTGTTATTATATCAATATGGACAATTTGTTTCACATAACAGAACTTGAGTAGAACTTTGACAGAACTAACTTTGAAATTTGATGAATAGTTCATGTTCTGTGAAACAACTAGTCCTAAGAAATAAAGTAAATAGAAACAAAATGAATAATTGATAGCATTTAATAATGAAATTAGATTATAATGATATGTGTGGGAATATGTATAATATGAATGTTGTGTGTGTTGGTGGATATGGTAGACGCTGAGATTGTAGAGCAGTCTGCTGCAGCTGCTGGAGGCTGGCTGCTGGGGGCTGGCTGCTGTATGGCTGGCGGGTGCATCTGAAAATAATAACAACTAAAGTAGTACACATATAAGTAGTAGGGGTATATTGTTTTGACATGTTGAATGTTGATGAGGGAATGATGTGCTTGGATATATCAATCAGTCAAGAATATTTTTTTTTACTGTGTAGATTTTGCGACTTTTCACTACTTTTTTGGTGGTATCATTTCTTTTTTTAACATAATTATTTAACAATGAATTTGTAGATGATCTGATTAAATGGTGCAAAATAATATTTGATGAATGTCCAGCGGGACAATTAAAATCTGTTAGGAAAAAATCTCTATCGTTGATAGCATCAATTGTCAATTGTAATACTAATTCAAGCTGGTTATTGTAATCTAAAAACATTTTTTCTAGTTTGGTTGATAAAAGCTTTTGAACGGTCACATAGTTATGAATGACGGCATTGACGATGTCAGGGTGAGGACATAATAAACCACCTCGATCCATATTCCTTATTAGAGAGTAACTACAATCTGTGTCTAACATTTTATCGACAGTGATGGAATTGGAACATGTTGTACATTTAAGTTTCTTTAAAACGGTTCGGGCACAATAACCTGCGAGATATGTAAGAACAGGGAGACTGGCTTCTGCTTGCTGGAAATCTTTCTCAGTAAATGTTTTATATAAACCAGAAAAAGAAAAATTCGGTTGCTTATTTGAACTGGTACAGGCCTGGGGTTCAGTTTCAAGTTCACAATCAATAATGTCAATCTGTATACGGCCATATGCAGACGAAGACAACGTCAAAGGTAGCAGATCTTGTATCCTCAACTTTGACTCCACTTCAAATATTTGTCTGATTGATATTAAATATTGTGAACCCGCCATAGTTCTATACTTACCAAACCTAGCTTCTAACGCATCTGTTTGAATTTTGCCCGGAAGAAAATATTTAAACTTTAAAGTATTTATACAATATTCAGCCATTTCTAAAAGACCACGGGTTGTATGTGTAATAGCTAAGTGAGTTTCTCTTGTCAATGAATTAAAATGATTATTTGAAGCTTTCCATGAATCTAACCATTTAATATTTTTTTCTAAAAATGCTACATTTTCTTCACCAGGTTTAAGAGAAAGTGGTTGTTGAAGGGGATTTCTAAATCGTATTCCCTTGAATGGAGTTTTTACATTGACAATATCCCACCACGTGCGAATTAAATATATGAAATCAGCAGTTGTTGCATAATGGGTAATATTATGTCGCTCACCTAGAATCATCAATGCCTGTTGAACAAATTCATTAAACACATTTTGAACAACACATTTTGAACAACACGCTTCACGTTTTGTCTTTCAAAAGAACTTGGGCAAAGAGATTTCATTGTTAATCCATAAGCAAACTTGACTAAATTTTTACATTCTAATTCATGAAGTCGTTTTATGGAAGAAAACGCAGCTACTGATTCAGACGTATGATCGTGGAAGTCTGGAAACGATAAAACTTGTTGATTGTCTTTCTGATTAATCCAATTATTTCTTATACATTTGAATATGTGGACGGAATCTAAAATATAAAATAAAGGTAAACTTTCATTGGATGGATGACAGTAGACAGTTTTCAGTTGCGGGGGAGTGCTGAAAGACATCATAGCTTTTCTATTAATGGAATTATTATCACTAACTACGCACAAAACATTAAAACCTATCTTTTGAAGACCCATTATAATTTTTTTAATAACAGTAAATAATTGTGCTGCATTCATAGTTTTAACGGGGAGTATGTGGACTACTTCTTTATATGAAGAGAGTAAGCTTTGAATCATAAAGACATGGGCAGTAGTAGCTGCATTTTCACTATTGTAAGCTATTCCCAAAATGCTGCCTCCGCTGTAATCTAAATATGGCTTTATGTGAATTTCATCTATCATCAATGTTACATTCAAATCACTTTTCGTTAACAAACTAAATTTATGTTTAATAAATGACAAAAAATTACTGTCACTCTGTTCATTTAGCGGGTTTGTTTGAAACTTGGAGCAAACTCTTTTCAAAGTTCTAGGATGGGGAAACGTTAGATGATCTGAGCCTCGTAGGAATTTATATGAATGGGGTGAAATAGAATACAGAATGCTACTGAAGACTACAAAACATGGTGAATATCTTAAAGCCCCTGATTTTCGATTTAATAATTGTAACTGTTCTGTTAAAAATTGAATTTTTTTTTGCTTTTTGGTGTCATCTGCAAATAAGTTATCAATTTCACTTAGTAAATGGACCACAGTTTCTAATACAGTATCTATAGAATTGTCAGAAACATTTTTGAAGGACTGAATCGATAATAAAATAGTATTAAGTTCATTGTAATTGTTTATTTGCTGGGGAAATATTTTTTCACCTAATTGTGTTAATTCTATGCATTCAACAAATAAACTCAATTGTAAATTTATATCGACAACGGCAGATGCAATGACTTTTGGAAATGGAGTTGAGGCAAGATAACAAAAAAACTACGGAACTTTCTCTTTTCACAGTAATACAATCAGTTGGGAAGTTATTTTTGTCAATGCAACCTAAAAATTCATCAAAAGTTGAAAAATGGTTCAGAGATTCAAATACTGCATTAGAAACTATGCTCTTTTCTACTGCTATTTGTAAATTGAGAAGTTCTTTCCTGCTTTTCCTTGCGTCCACACTTTCTCGGGCTGATGTTGGAGTTGCCGACAGGTAGGCTGGACAATTTGGCAGAATTGATGGGACGGCTCCTGGAGCAAGTTTCACTCTCTTATAATTCATTATTTATTGCTCTCCAGTTTCTATATTGGTGTGGACACTGGCTGAAATTATGTCTTCCTTTCTAAAATGCAGCTCGCAAACCTGAAAAGTTATTACTTTAATGTTAATTTATGTTTAAATGTTTATTTATAAATGAACCTCATTCTTCCACCAGATGTCTTAAAAGATATATTAAATTACAGCAATTTTGGCAGCATACCATAAATGTCAATCTCTTTCTAAACTTCATCAATCAACATGCATTCAATTTTACTTGTACATATAATATAGGTACATTTTCACAATGCACGACAATTAATAGATTTTAATTACACATAGTACCCTTCTACAAAATAGTGTTAATTAGCCGTTCAATATTAAATATCTAGGCACTAGATTGAAACATTGCGATTTTTCATTTTGTTGTCTTTTATTACAGCAAAAAGCTGTAAAAACCGATATTACTATACGAAATTCGACAACAACGTTAATAAACACTTTTTAATATCAAAATAATATGAATACGATCTGTAAACATCACATTTGCCCATAGCAGTTGCACGTTTTTTATATACATTATTGAGGTTATGTACAAAATCGAATTGTCGATGTTATTGTAAGGCGCTGTTTTTGAAATAAAAATAAGCACATTTCACTTACCGTTGAATATTTCGTTGGAATAAAATCTCGATGAATAGCCTTAACCCATTTTTGACGTAAAATAACTTCATTTGGAAACTTGAAAGTGTGACGTTTTGGTCCGCTATCGTAATTTCCTTTGCAACGCGGAACAACGCACTTGTTAACCATTTTAAAAATTGAAAACACTTCTGTAGATAATAAATATATAAAGTCGCTAAAAGGTTTTAGCTTAACGCTTCTAATTTATAGTTTTTTTCGCTAAAATCAAGACGCACGCGCTGCGGTGTACGCAATAATAGCCCATAGACGTGGGTGAAGTGAGTCAAAATGTATGAATCTGACGTTTCAAGCCGCCAACGTTCAGCCTCCTAGAAGATTAATTGCCGCCAGAGGCGCAAACTGAGTCTAGGCCTTATGGGACTGGGACACGGTCAAGCGGCTTGATCGCAAGCACGTAGTTTTTTTGTCTATTGTTGTCTATTGTTGTCTATTATTGTCTATGCTTAGCGGCTTGACAGCCCGCATCAAGCCTCTCCGTCAAGCATGGCCACGCCTTCCTGTGATTTCGTGGTGGTCTATGTATATGTACTTCTATGCCTTCCTGTCATTTCGTGACTCGCGGCAAAATGGAATCTGTCAAAGACAAAGCGTTCTTGGCTCTTACGTTAGCTTTATGTTTGAATAAAATAATAAAAAGAAACGAATTTGGTGTCAAGAATGGTACAAGTTAAGGTACCGCTTTACCCATGAGCATTTGCAAAGTGTATTACAGGCTACAGCTATTTTTTGTATGAATATCTTGTGCGGTATTCATACAAAAAATATGTTTTCTCCATTGAAAATTCAGAAAATTATTTATTCTACAGTTTGATTATTAATGACCTTGAAAACCGCTGTCATAATTATTAAAAAATACTAAAATACTTCCAAAATTTTTAAATTAGATGGATTTCTACAAATTGAACACAAAAACAATAACTAAGTACCTATTTTATAACAATTTTATTCAATTTACATCATTGTTTATGATACGTGATATTTATTTGTCTATTGTCGTTTGTCTATTCCCACAAAAATATAAATTCGCATCAAGCCTCGCCGCAAGCACGTAGAATTGCGCAATGCTTGCAAGCCAGCTTCGGTACACGGTCAAAATGCTTGACACAAAGTGCCATAGACAATAAACTACGTGCTTGCGATCAAGCCGCTTGACCGTGTCCACGTCCCATTAAGGGACGTGGACACGGTCAAGCGGCTTGATCGCAAGCACGTAGTTTTTTTGTCTATTGTTGTCTATTGTTGTCTATTATTGTCTATGCTTAGCGGCTTGACAGCCCGCATCAAGCCTCTCCGTCAAGCATGGCCACGCCTTCCTGTGATTTCGTGGTGGTCTATGTATATGTACTTCTATGCCTTCCTGTCATTTCGTGACTGGCGGCAAAATGGAATCTGTCAAAGACAAAGCGTTCTTGGCTCTTACGTTAGCTTTATGTTTGAATAAAATAATAAAAAGAAACGAATTTGGTGTCAAGAATGGTACAAGTTAAGGTACCGCTTTACCCATGAGCAATTGCAAAGTGTATTACAGGCTACAGCTATTTTTGTATGAATATCTTGTGCGGTATTCATACAAAAAATATGTTTTCTCCATTGAAAATTCAGAAAATTATTTATTCTACAGTTTGATTATTAATGACCTTGAAAACCGCTGTCATAATTATTAAAAAATACTAAAATACTTCCAGAATTTTTAAATTAGATGGATTTCTACAAATTGAACACAAAAACAATAACTAAGTACCTATTTTATAACAATTTTATTCAATTTATATCATTGTTTATGATACGTGATATTTATTTGTCTATTGTCGTTTGTCTATTCCCACAAAAATATAAATTCGCATCAAGCCTCGCCGCAAGCACGTAGAATTGCGCAATGCTTGCAAGCCAGCTTCGGTACACGGTCAAAATGCTTGACACAAAGTGCCATAGACAATAAACTACGTGCTTGCGATCAAGCCGCTTGACCGTGTCCAAGTCCCATTAGTTGTTCTAGGAGGTTTTGGTATAACTCCGAGAAAAAAGTGGGTCAGAAAAAAAGACACGGTAATCTCTATGGCTGACTTGTGAAGTATATTTTCCACAAACCAGTGCGCACTTCATGCATGTTTATAGGTCGCTGTCATTGGCCGATTTTAAGGCTAGCCAATGGGGTTCGCTCCGAATGAGAATTATATTGTCTATGGTTACGCCTTTCTTATAGTTTCTATCCTAGTCGATGGTGAGTGTGTCGTGTAGTGACGTATATTTTTCAGTTACGGACTTTTATCTATGGCAAACTTTAGGACCCATGGGCTCAGTATGAAAAACCCGAAGATATTGATCTAGTGAGTGGTTCATTTATGGATTCGCGTCTTGCATCTTGTTACTCCGAACAATACCAATTTTACTCCGCTTATCTGAAGTAATATTGTATTAACTGCATGATATTTGTGTTCCATTTATACAGTTTTGTATTACTTCAGTGACCATCACTATTATATCCTAAAGTTAATCCCATTCTTGCATTTCTACTTTTCTAGTGACGTTTCTTCTAAAAGTTTGAATTGTTGCCTTGTACGTAAATAGGTTAATGTTATATTGACCAAGTAAAACCTAAGCCCCTTATTTGGTGCATGTTCATTTTAAGAATATGTCACATTTGGCAATATTGGCGATATAATATACTTAGTTACCCAAAACCAAAAAAAGTTTTCACGGTAAGTACATGTTTTGGGAGGAATGCAGATCACGCCAAACTCTGGGAATTGAATAAAAATGCACTTTCTAGATGAAAAAAGTGTGTAGAAATTCATTAAAAAAATAATTAAGGCGCGGAAGAATAAATTGAGGGAGATACAGCCGATCAAAATTTAATAAATTGCACTTCGCGATCTGATATTATCACCATATTCGGACAGTCCGCCGCCATATTTTGTCACGAAAATCAAATTAAAAACTTTTAATACTTTTGAAATTTCAGTAGTGCCATCCAAAAAATAAAAAGTGTTGCCATATAATAATATCAATGCATGGAAAATTCTGAAAATTAAATATCATTTGCCAGATTGGTAGTTTATTATTTAAAATCTTGTAAATACTTAATTTATGTATATATATAACCTAACCTAACTGTGATTTTCTATAACAAAAAAATGACCCTTTAATAACGCCCACTCGCGTCCCCTTTAGAGTTTTATCCCAGTTTTCAAGTAGTTTGTGGGCTACGCTAGGTTTGTATAGACGGTTTGTGATTTAATACTAATACCTTTTTTCCATGTTATTTCCTGTTACACAAAATTGCCCCTTTAATAACGCCTGCTCGCGTCCCCTTTAGAGTTAAATCCCAGTTTTCAAGTAGTTTGTGGGCTACGCTAGGTTTGTATAGACTGGTTTGTGATTTAATTCTAATACCTTTTTCCCATGTTCTTCTGCCTACGCTAACCCAAACTAAACACCTAACCTATTTTCTAAAAAATATTATTATTATATGGCAACACTTTTCTTTTTTTGGTTGGCACTACTGAAATTTCAAAAGTAAATAGTTGCTAATTTGATTTTCTTAAGTCATAATTGATAAATAAAACATGGTTCCTATGTATCGCGTACGAAGTTTCAAAACCCTATAACTCAGTTAATAGTGCCGACTCCCACCTAATTCTTTCAGATTCGGATTCCCCAGCCCTAAATTAGTCTAAATCAAGTTCAATTTCGGTTATACTCCCATAAACCGAATATTACCCTCAGATCGCGAAGTACAATTTTATTAAACTTTGATCGGCTGTATCTCCCTCAATTTATTCTTCCGCGCCTTAATTCTTTTTTTAATGAGTTTCTACACACTTTTCTCATCTAGAAAGTGCATTTTTATTCAATTCCCAGAGTTTGGCGTGATCTGCATTTCACCCCATGTTTTTGTTCATTGTAATTTTACAAAGGTCACAAATGCCAACCGAAGGATTAGTAAGTTTTTCTGTTGACACTGAAGAGTACACTTTTACTTTTTCCTATTAGTCAATTCCATTAAGTATAACATCACATATTTTTTCTCGCGTTTGCTTATTGTCAATATAGTTTATTTTACTCTACACCTTGAAATAGAAACCAATGTTGTACATTTAGTTATGTTTACCATATCTGGTCACAAAACACGGATAAAACCATTTAAAGCATCCTTCCTGTGCTGAATAGGGATCGAGAGTGATACTGAGGCTGTCTTTCTCTCAGATGACCTTGGAGCAACTGGTTCGACTCCCTCAAAAGTACACCATACTAAATTTGACAGTTCTAAACTTGTTCTGAACCTGTACTGTCACGATAAAAACTCATTTAATTAGGTTTTATTAATCCCGATAAGTATATTTACTGCAAGTCAAGCTTGGCATTTGCGCAGTCAACATTAGATTTAGTTTTCTATAGGAACTACCCGGTCTCTGGTCTGTTGTTTTATTAGTGAAGGCGGCCGTGAGATATTATAAATGTTGATTCTATTTTTATTATGCATATGTTTTTCCCGCACGATTATTTATTGTAAACATAATTCTAGTTTGTATTTAAATCACCACGAGAAGAAAATAATAATATATAATCCTTTTGTTTATGTTTCTTTTCATGTAATTGAATGACTCGCATAATAAGCGTTATAAAAAAACTGTCAACGGGACACTTGCAAGCATTGTTTGCTTTATGCAATAACATTTTAACTTAGTCGTATGACTGACATAACTTTTGTATATTTACTCTCGGTCTTGATATTTGACATCTTTGATGCATAGGTCAAATAATCGTCCATGATAATTATTGTAAGTGTTCGAGTTCACCACCGAGGTTTTGAATATGTCGTTCCAACTGAAAGTGATTACTTTTATGTAGTTTTCTTAATATACTGTTTCAGGTATGATTTATTTTAAGCTGGGACCAAGTAAAAGAAGGCCATGGATCTTCCGAACCCAGATAGTGTTTCCATCAAGGTGGAGCCAGGGTCCCAGGAAGAGCGGGGAGGTGAAATATCTTATACTCATCTAGATATCCACCTCCTGGATATAAAAAAGGAATTTTCGCAGTATGCGGAGAGCACTCCGTCAACCAGTAAGATGAATTACGGAAATAAGAATAATATATAAATAAATAATAGAATAATAAACGAAGTATGTTTAAGATTTTGAGGAATTCTTTCCCGTTTCTGAATGATTTGCAGACAGAAATTGTATCACTCTTTATGGAGTCCTATCTTGACGTTCATTAGTTATCTGGTATTTCCTTTAAAATGCATCTTCACAGTAAACTGTCAAACTAAGCAAACTTATAATGCTGACAAAATCTCGATTTATAAAGTTAAAACATTGGTAAATTTTGGATAGGGCCTGACGCGCTTATTACGAATAATTTTTAGAAAAAAAACTTTATGTTCGCCTTAATTACTATAAAAGAAAACTTTTTGCATTTCGGGCGGCGGAAAATTATGCATTTTGATTTTCAATTGCGTAAAACCAAAATTCACTTCGCGAATCGATGTGGCGACAATGCGCCGCCATTAGGAACGCACTGTTATGTTGGTATCAATGATGCATTAACAAGAGCTAAATACGACCGTTGCTATAAAAAAAATATAACAAAAAAAAAACAAAATATATTAGGGTTTGTAAACTTCAGCAGACATTTTGAAAAATTCGTGGAGTCGGTCTTTGTTTTTGGGCACCGATCTCTTCCACAATTCACAGAGATATCCCTCATAATGGGCCTTACTCCTCCCGAATCTGGGTACATTTCCCCTCACATCTCTCCAGCACCGCTCGATATTTTGAGTGTGTGCCCCGGTTTCTGGGTCTACAAATGATAAACTGTGATTCACTCAGATGTACGAAACCTTCATTTCCAAGGCAATCATACGCCTTCCAGCAATCACTTATGATTGTGGTGCCCGGTAATATGTATGCTTTAATTATTTCCAACAAGGTTTCTTTGGAGGGATCCTCTACTCCGCAGACAAACATTTTCTTGGATTCTCTTTCGAATCCACCGAAAATCCATTTACCGTCCACTTTTCTACCACGGTTGTACTTGCGCTTTCCAATTTTTGCCTCATCCACTTCCACGGTGATACCAACACCTCCGATCTTCTGCTTCATTTTGTCGCACCAGAGCACGCAAACCTCCCGGCAATACGACGAACAGTTCACGACCGTGTCACTGCTGATATCCATCTCTTCCATCAAGAAGGTAGTCCTAGGTGGACGCATCATCGTCCAAAATGACACGAAGGTGCATATTTTGGCGATTGAAAGATTTGGATGGCCGAAAAATGTGCCTTTTCTTATAGAAACAGTAAACTTGCACCTTTTCTTGACCCGATTGTGGCCCGAATCCACCACAAACGTTTTTCGGCAACTGTACGTCATTTTCGAGAAGCTACCAAGATTTTGACAAAGTTCGCACTTTTTCTCCCGGAGAAGCACTCCGTGGCTTCTTAACCACTCAATCATGGCATCTTCATTTCTTACGATGTCTCCAAACCCCAAAAGTCCAACCGAACACGAATTGCACGACATTTTTTCTACTAGAAGGTCTTGTTCGGCGAAAGAAATAGACGGAACTAATTATGTAAATGCATTGTTCGGAAACGGAAACAAAATAACCGGGAACAAAAAAACCGGAAAGAAGAAATAAATATGAGTATTTATGTCGCGGGAGGCACTAAACATGCAAATTTTGTTATGTTAGTATTCTATTATGTGACTATACGAAAAGATGATAGAGCAAAGCGTAGAAAGCAAAATAAAGTGTCCCCTTTATACCGCCTGCTCGCGTCAAGGCAAGAAAAACATCCCAGTTTTCAAGTAATTTAGCGGCTACGCGAGGTTTGTGTAACATGGTTTGTGATACAAAAAAAAGTGCCCCTTTATAACGCCTGCTCGCGTCAAGGCAAGAAAAACATCCCAGTTTTCAAGTAGTTTAACGGCTACGCTAGGTTTGTGTAACATGGTTTGTGATACAAAAGAAAGGGCTGTATTTCCCTCAATTTTAGAAAAATTAAAGTTTGTTAACATTATAATTCTGTTGTGTTTTCATAATTTCGCGCCAATCCATTTGTATTCCACGAAGTAAGCCATAGTCGTATCTACGCAATGTATCAGGGATACCAACATAACAGTGACGTACCTAATGGCAGCTGATTGCCGCCGCATCGATTCGCCAAGTGAATTTTGGTTAACGCAATTGAAAATTTAAATTCATTATTTTCCGCCGCCCGAAATGCAAAAAGTTTTCTTTTATAGTAATTAAGGCGAATATAAAGTTTTTTTCTAAAAAATATTCGTAATAAGCGTGTCAGGCCCTATCCATTAATTAATATTACATTTTCCACACATGATATATGTTATGTATGATCGTCCATCAAAGTATGTGTAGGTCTTCATGCACAAACTCATTATTTCACTAACAATATAATAAACCAAAAAATATCCATTCTACAGGAGTGCAGGCAAATAACTTTATGTTCACTTCGTGGTGCCTCATCCCATTCGCTTTTACAAGATTTATCAATGATTTCTTCAATCGTAAATAAATGTTTTTTTATTAAAACAATAAGTTTTCTTATAACTCCTCCCGGAGAAAGAAGGTCGTAGTCCTTAATTCAATAGGTTATTCGTATTTGCATGTCAACGTAAGTATTGTTGTTTTGTTTCTCCAGGTAGCATTAATGTGGAGACTATTACCATCAAGATAGAACCTGGACAACGAGAGGAGTTTGGAATGGGAATTCATTACTCAGATATTGACGTAGACCTCCCGGATATTAAAAAGGAATGCTTAGAGCGCTCTGAAAGATTTTCCCACACAGAAGGTATAAACGATTTTGTTTTGTTAAAGTTAACAATTCGTGCTCTCCTAATTTATGCGTTTTTTTATGAATTTACCTAACTCAAGAGCTTCATTCATAATCTTTTTCAGACTTGTCAAACGTGAAGACGTACGAAAAACCTTTTTCATGTCCTAACTGCAACCATCTTTTTGCTACCAAGGGGAATCTAAAAAATCACATGTTTACCCACAGTGGAGAAAAACCTTTTCCATGTCCCGACTGCAACTATCTATGTTCTACAAAGTCGGGTCTAAAAATTCACATGCTCACACACAATGGAGAAAAACCTTTTTCATGTCCCGACTGCAACTATCTATGTTCTATTAAGGGGAATCTAAAAAGACACATACTCTCACACAGTAGAGAAAAACCTTTTTCATGTGCCGACTGCAACTATTCGTCTGTGAGAAAGGATTTACTAAAGAAGCATAAGCTTACCCACAGTGGCGAAAAACCTTTTTCATGTCCCGACTGCAAATATTCAAGTTCAACAAAGGGAGATTTAAGACGTCACTTGTTGACCCACAGTGGAGAAAAACCTTTTTCATGTGCCGACTGCAACTATTCGGGTGTGACAAAGGATTTACTAAAAAAGCACATGCTTACCCACAGTGGCGAAAAACCTTTTTCATGTCCGGAATGCAACTATTTGGGTTTGAGAAAAGATTTACTAAAAAGGCACATGTTTACACACAGTGGAGAAAAACCTTTTTCATGTCCCGACTGCAACTATCGTTGTGCTAGAAAGGGATATTTAAAAATGCACATGTTAACTCACGGTGGAGATAGACCGTTTTCATGCCCCGACTGTAACTATTCATGTTTAACAGAGGGAGATCTAAGAAGTCATTTGCTGACCCACAGTCGAGAAAAACCTTTTTCATGTCCCGACTGTATCTATTCATGTTCAACAAAGGGAATTCTAAAACGTCACTTGCTGACTCACAGTGGAGAAAAGCCATTTTTTTGTGCCCAATGCAACTATTCATGTTTAACAAAGGGAAATCTAACACGTCACTTGCTGACCCATAGTGGAGAAAAACCGTTTTCATGTCCCGACTGTAACTATTCATGTTCAACAAAAAGAATTCTAAATCGTCACTTGCTGACCCACAGTGGAGAAAGGTCTTTTTTTGTGCCCACTGCAACTATTCATGTTCTTAAAAAGGACCATTGAAAATTCACATCTTTACCCACAGGACTAAAATATATGTTTCTAGCTGTTAATTAATACCTTCGTAATTCAAAATAATTCTCTTTGTTAAAGGAGTGTCTTAAGTTCTTAACATGAAATATTTTTTGGAATACTACCATACAAATTAACTTTTGAACATATATATATTAAAAAAAAACTGTCTGCCCAATTCTAAGTATGTTCCCATAACTTCACTTATCCTACGTCCCCCTCCCCCACCTCTCTCCCACAACTGTATTGGAGAATTAATTGGACTTGTGCATAGTAAACCTTTTGCAGCATTGATTTTTGAAGACTATTTCTCAGTTTGAGGACAATGTAGTAAAGTTTACGTATTATTTTAATAGTTTGTCCATTGTGTTCTGTCCAGTCAATGTGTTGATCTGTTAGTGTGCCTAAGTATTTAATGAAATTCTTTTTTGTCAGAACAATTTTAACATGAGTTATAAACACTAATTTTCGAATTTATTGTTGAAAGGTTTTGTCCCTTGGTGAAAATGTTATGTAGTAAGTTTTATACCGGTTAAAGAGCGGTAATTGCCAGCCAACCATTGTTTTAACCTGTTTATTTCTACACACGCGTTTCGATATGCTTCTTCCCAGGTTTTTTTGTGTGATCTAGACTGTGTTGTCGGCGAAAGTTATTATTTTTCTTATTTTCAGAATCGATAGCATTTCATTTACATAAATTATTGTTGTAATCTTCTGTGTTGATTAAATTAAAATGTAACACTTTTAGGACGGGTTGTTTCGGAGAATTTGAACAATTTATCAAATTTCAACGTTCATTTTCGGGTTCTGTGAAAGACTTATTCAAGTTCTGTTTTTATATCATTGTAGGCTAGTTGCTTGACAAAACTGAAATAAAAACAGAACTTGAAAAAATCTTTCACAGAACTTGAAAATGAACGTTGAAATTTGATGAATTGTTCAGATTCTCCGAAACAACCCGTCCTAAATAACTGGTTTTTTGACGAAGTACGTATTACAAGAAAGATGACAGCAGTGTACACTGTACAGAGCATAGAGAAAAAAAACAAAAGAAAACCAAATGTGTTGCCAACTTTTAAACTAACATTATTACTAAAGAAAATAATGTATTACATTGTATGTTTTAACACCCCCGGTCAATGTAACACATTCTTACATTATCTATATCTATAATTTTTAACTACCTTTGTTATAACTGAGAGATTTTACACTAGGCCACATTGAATAACAAATTTATGCAACAGGTTTTTGTTTAATGACTTAGTAAACATATCAGCTATTTGATCCTCAATCTTAACAAACACTAAACATATCTTACATTCCTCAATTAAATCATTGACAAAATGATAACGTATATCAATATGTTTTAGTCTTTTAATATTATCAGTATTTGCAACCATTATGGCAGACTGGTTATCACAGTATATAGGTACAGGACAAAAATTTATGTTATTGAAGTCTTTCAATAAACTTGACAGCCAACAAGATTCACTAGCCGCCATACTGACTGCAACATACTCTGCCTCGGTTGATGATAAGCTTACGGAACACTGTTTCTTAGAACACCACGATATAATACAATTGGAGAACTTGAAACAGTAGCCAGTGGTAGACTTTCTATCTCGTGTGTCACCACCCCAATCTGCATCGCAATGCCCAACAAGCCCATCATCATTACATTTGAAAATCAGCTTATAATCTAGAGTATATTTGATATATCTTTAAATTCTTTTTAAATGAGTCAACAAAACATCACTTGCATTATTTTGGTACCTACTTAATATAGATAAAGCTACACAAAGGTCTGGCCTAGTGCCTGAGACCGCATACATTAAACTTCCAATAATTTTCCTACAAGTGTTTTCAATATCCTTGTCAGACTTACATTCTTTGGATTCTAAGATTTGTACATTAAAATTTTGATCAATAGGGGTATATATGGGTTTGCAATTTTCCATGTTAAATCTTTTTAATACATTTTCTAAATAAGATCTTTGACATAATTCATTTACACCATCTTAACATTATAATCATAACTTATAATATTTCACCATTCCTAAAATCAATTAATAACTGTTTAACTGAATTATGTAATATTAAAAATTGTATTATTGCTGGTGACCTCAACATAAATATTCTGCCCACAAACGAACATTCTCAGTGCCAAGAATACTTAAATACGCTCACATACCATGGATTCCAAAGCACCATAAACACTCCCACACGTGCTACATTAGACTCCATTTCATGCATTGACCACATCATGGTCAAATCAAACTGCCCAGTTATATCTATTGTATATGAATCTACACTTACCGAACACTACACCACTATTCTTTCCATACAAACATGCAACAGAAAAGACAAACATAAAAACACAACAAATAAGAAAAAAATCATTCAAATCAATTATGATTGTGTTCGTCAATCTCTGATGAGTAAATCGTGGTCAGAATTACTGAACACCACAAATCCAGAAGACGCCTGGACGTACTTTATCAATTACTTACAGACTATCATTAACGAACATACAAACATAATTATAAAACATATACCAAATAATATTTTACCTATTAAGCCATGGATTAACCACACTATTATTAAATCTATCCGTAAACGTAACAAACTCCACAAAAACGTTATTAACAATCCTTATGATATACAACTTCGAAACTTTTATAAAAGATATAGAAACATTTGTACCCAAATAATAAGAAAGGCTAAAGAGATATATTACAAACAGAAAATAGAAAACTGTAATAATGATCCTTAAAAACTTTGGAAAACACTTAAAGAAGCCACTCACTCTCAACCGAATCCTACGAATGACTTAAAACAACTAAAAGTAAATGATAAAATATTTAGTTTTTCTAGTAATCCCGATATTATTGTTAATCATGCAAATAAATACTTCTCAAAAATAGGTGAACAACTCGCAAAAAATATTGATGTAAACCATACCAACTCCAATTCACTAAGCTGTAATACAAATTTGCCCAACAACTTGCATTTTAGTCTAAAAAAAATTTTAAATGAAGATACTAGATTGATCATAAACTCATTAAAAAACTCGTCTTCAACTGGCTTGGACGATATATCAAATATTGCCTTAAAAAAACTTGTATCAGAAATAACCACTCCCTTAACATATCTTATTAACCTAAGCATCCTAAAAGGCCGATTCCCTGACAAACTAAAACACGGAATCATAATCCCAATACATTAAGGAGGCTCTAGAGCGGACATAACTAACTATCGTCCAATTAAATTACTAAATTCACTATCTAAAGTCTTTGAAAAAACTATTAATAATCAACTAATCGAATACCTTGAACAAAATAACATACTATCACTCAACCAGTTTGGATTCAGGAAAAATAAAGGCACCTCCGAAGCCCTGGCAACAGTTACCGATTTTCTAAATGAAAACTTAGACAAGGGATCAAAATGCATATCAATATTCTTAGACCTGTGCAAAGCATTCGATACTATCTCTCACTCTAAACTTTTACAAAAACTATCTAATATTGGTATAAATGGTGATGAACTTACTATTATTAGCGATTACCTGTCAAACCGAAAGCAAAGTGTGAAAATCAACAACTGAAATAGCAATCAATTACCAATTAGCTACGGCGTGCCTCAAGGAAGTGTTTTAGGTCCTACCCTGTTCTTAATATACATAAATGAATTATGTAATCTTCAAATAGATGCCAAAATTGTTGGAATGTACTTTATAAAACGGGGACCAAATAGGCGAATTATACTCTACTTGACTTCTTACTAAAGATGTGTACAGTGTGTTCAAACATTCTAGTGACTTGAAGTCACATGCGGTTCTACATATAAACCCAAGCATTTTTAGGGCTTTATTTGTGATTTCATTTATATGCGGATTGAATGTTAACTGTTCATCAAATATAACACCCAAGTCCCTGATTTGAGTGACAGCTGTCAATTTTACATTATTAAGCGAATATTCATAAATTGTATGATTT
The DNA here is from genome assembly GCF_061612785.1 of Hesperophylax consimilis. Taxonomy (NCBI): domain Eukaryota; kingdom Metazoa; phylum Arthropoda; class Insecta; order Trichoptera; family Limnephilidae; genus Hesperophylax; species Hesperophylax consimilis. The sequence continues at coordinate 19,057,985 of NC_142854.1, read as the reverse complement.
CGTATTTTACAAAAACGAATGACCTGACATTTTTTAATATTAAGAAACAGAGAGTTGATGATGCACCAACGATATAGTTTATTTAAATTAAGTTGCAAAGTATAACAATCGTCTAAACTGCGTATTGTTTTATATATTTTCAAATCATCTGCGAAAAAAAGAACTTCTACATCTTTAAATATGCTAACAATATCATTAATAAATAACAAAAAAAGAATTGGTCCCAGGTGAGACCCCTGAGGGACCCCACTTGTGGCTTCGAAAATGTAAGATTCCACAGATTTTATTTTGACACATAGCTCTCTTTTACTAAGATAACTTTCAATCCAACTTAACAGATTACCCTTGATACCCAACATACTTAATTTCTGATGTATTGATAGTTTTAATTTTGTAGCAACTGAAACAAATAATCTAAATGCTGACAATTTGGCAACAGGTGAGTAAATTTCATATAAATCTTTTGTATCATTCTGTTCAAAACCTCTGACAACCAATCTTGCTTTATATTGAATAATATTATCAACTTTCTTTATTTTGAATACCCACTTACTACTAATAATGTTTTGTTTTTCAGGTACAGCGCAAACTGTCCAAGTATTATTTTCTTTGAGAGTATCCAGTTCTTGTTTTACAGCTTCTTCCCACTGATAGGCATCGCTCCTCTGCATAGCTTCCTTATAGGTGCCTGGTTCTGTCTCTTCAGTGTACACATTTTGGCAAGTATAGAATTGTGGCGCCTTTCTGACACGTTTGGTTTGACAAGGAGAAGCTGGCTGTAATTTACTATCACTATCGCGTTCACTATCTTCATCACTTGTTTCTTCAGGTTCATATAAGCTGTGCTGCTCATCATCTAACATCTGATTTGTAATCTTTGGATCACTCACAACATCTTCTACTAACTCTTGCTGGTTATTGTCGGTTTCATCGTTGTATTCTTCTGTTACAGACTCTAGGTTTAAGCTATTTCATTTCCCAATAACAGGTTCCAGAAAAATGACATCCCTCTTTATTAGAACATCATTTTTATCAGGATAAAAAATTCTATACCCTTTCACATTTTCTCCGTACCCTACCATGATTCCATTTTCTCCTTTAGAATCTCATTTTCTTCGTTTTTCTTTTGGAATATGAACAGCTACGGGCGTACCAAAGATATGTATGTTACTGAGATCAAAATGTTTGTCTGTCCATTCATAGGGTGTTTTTCCTGGTTCATTACTTCTACTGGTTCTGTTGAGAACATAGGCTGCAGTGTTGACTGCTTAGGCCCATAATTTTTTTTGAAGGTTCTTGGCACACAGCATTGACCTTGCTGCTTCTGTTAAGGTTCTTATCTCCCGTTCCGCCTTGCCATTCTGTTATGACGTGTATGGTACAGAAGTTTGGTGTACTATACCCCGGTTTGAGAATAAAGTTGACACAGCCTTATTAATGAGTTCTAAGCCGTTGTCACTTCTAAAAGTGATTATTTTTTTACCCGTGACATTTTCAGCTTTGTTTACAAAATGTTTAATACAATTAATCACTTCGTCCTTCTTTTTAATAAAATATACAGTTCTATAGCAAGAGTAATCATCTTTTAAAATCAAGAAGTACCTCGCCCCGCCGACAGATACTGCCTCCATCGGCCCGCAAACATCGGCATGTATCAGTTTACATGTTTTAACAGCTTTTGTCTCAGAGTTCATAAAGGGCAGCCGGTGTGATTTACCCTGTAAGCAGCCTTGACACTTCTGAAGAGAATTACTTGAGACTTTAATATTATTGTTCTCTAACACGTCTTTCACCTGCTGTATATTCTGGTGTACAAGTTTCTCATGCCACTCACTCAAACTTAATTTAACTGTAAGGTTACATTTGCAAAGCAGTTTTTATATTTATAACGAACATCCATAATAAACATATTTCCAACACGATTTGCTACCGCACATACTTTATTATTCTTGAAAAACTTGCAAATGTTTTGATCTGTCAACATTTATTTATTTATATATAATTTGTAGATTTATTTATAACAATTACAGGTAATAAAGCCTAAGACGTTATAATTATTGTACCATTTATGCAGTGTATATGCAATGCCAAAAATCTCGCAAATGCGCTATAGGACACAAAAAATAAATCTAATTTTTTATCTACCGTTTCAAAAAGCACGTAGCTCTCCCCGCAGGTGAGTTTATTAATAAATTAGTGCGGCTTGCTCTATATAGAAGATTGTGATGACGTCCTCGAGAGTGAGACTCTGGTACAAAAAAAATTAATTGGGCCAGTATCTCATTATTAGATAAGTGACCGTTTATTAGTTGGAAAAAGTATTTAAGCAAAGCAATACCTCTACGTGTCTCTAGGGAGTGGTAATTGGTCATGCCTAATATATAAATCGATGGGTAAAGCCAAGGGTAACGTCCATAGAGCCGCGAGAATAAAAACCTTAAAAAAAATTATGGACTCTTTCAATGCGTAAAGTGTATGTTAATTCATGTGGAACCCAGATGATTGAGTTTGATTCAAGTACACTTAGGACTAGTGTGTTATATAATAACGTCAGTGTTTTTGTGTTACGAAACGGATATGAGTTTCTAATTACTAAGCTTACTGTATCCTCTGCTTATTAAATCATCGATGTGTTGGTGAAAAGTTAGTTTACTGTCGTAAATAACTCCTAGATCTTTGATTTTGTTTAGGTGTTGGAGAATAATTTCATTGATTGTATATTCAAATACATGCGGTTTCTTTGATCTTGTATACGAGACGATATTGCACTTGGGTGTACTGAAGTTCAAGCCATTTATTTTGGCCCAGTTTGAGACGCAGTCAATGTCACGTTGAAGGAGAATACAGTCAAGATGGTTTTTTATTGAGCGATATAGTTTCAAGTCATCTGCAAATAGTAAATACAGCGAATGTGTGATGACTGAACCAATATCGTTGATAAAAATCAGAAACAGAAGTGGTCCAAGGATAGACCCCTGAGGAACTCCAGAAAAAACTATGAATTCCAAAGAACTGGAACCCTTATAATAAACAAACTGTCTACGATTTCGAAAATATGAAGCAAAAAAACAGAGTAGTCTTTTGGAAAAACCAAATGAAGCTAGCTTATTTAGAAGAATGTCGATGTCAACCTTGTCGAATGCTTTTTCCAGGTCGAAATAAGCAACATCCACCTGTCCCCGATTGTCGAGAGTTTGTGATAAGAAATCTGAGATGCATAAGAGGTTTGATGTTACTGACATCTGGGGTCTAAAACCATATTGACGGTCATCAAGAATTGGATTAACGTGATTAAGTATATATTTATGTAGAATTTTCTCGAATATTTTCATGATGGAACATAGAACGGCAACTGGTCGATAATTCCGGATATCGCGTTTGTCTCCCTTCTTGTAGATAGGGGTTATTTTAGTTAATCTCCAGATGTCTGGGAGAATCCCGTTTTTTTAGGCATACATTGAAGAGATGACATAATGGTGGTATAAAAGGTCGGAACAACCCTTTAGTATAAATGTTGGAATATTGTCAGGACCGATGGAGTGAGGTTTCTTTAAATTTGAGAGTGCCTCCTTAACATCTTTTTCTGAAATACTGACCAGGTCGAATGAGGGCCCAATCTGTACAGTGTGAAGGGTAGAGTCAATATTGAGAGTTGGTTGGACATTTTTGTAAACAAATGAAGAAAAGGTCGCAAAACTATTAGCGATTTTATCATCAGTAGTCAATTCCTCTTCGTCAAGAGTCATAGACTTAAATGAGTTGTTGGATTTTTTTAGATCCTTAATGTACTTCCAAAACTGTTTGGGATCGATAGATAATTTTTCTTCCATTGAAGTTAAATGATTTTTAAAAGCTTCACTGATTTCATGTTTTACGATGGAGCGATAGGCTGAAAAACTAGCATAGTCCAAGTTGTGACGTGTTTTTTTCCATTGCTTATGAAAAATATGTTTAATTTTAATATTTGAAATAATACTATTGGTGTACCACTTAGGATATACTCTGTGTGCCGTAGTGCGAGGTGTGGATATGGGTATACACTTGTCGAATATATTGTAAAAGTTTGTACATAATGCATTTATGTCTGTTGAACTTTGGCAGACCGGTTGCCATGAGCATTCAGAAAGCAATTCATATAATAAGTGGAAATTTCCTTTGTTGAATCTCCATGCGTTTATGGTTCTAGCTCCGTGATAGGAGGGAACTTCTATTGGACTTGGGTTTAGACATGAACTTGAAACACCTGAGTGAGTCTCACTAATACTTATAGACAAAGCAGGGTGGTGCTTGTCCTCGTTTGTAATAGGGTCATGACATTTCTCAACACACTTTACAAGATCCTTGGCATTACATAAAACTATGTCCAGAGTGTTATTATAATCATTACATATCAAGTTATATTCTTGCAAACCGTAGAAACATTTAAAATAATTAAACATGTTCACAATATTGGAGTTACAGGAAGGGAGATTCAAATCACCTAATATTAAGATATTTTTGTCACTGAGAAGATTACAATTACTTTCTATTTTTTCGAACATGTTGTAGTATAACGAAGTTGAAGAACGAGGTGGCACATATATCACACATACGAAAACAGTTGAAGATTTCAAGGATAGCTTCACCCACGAGGATTCAGTGTCGGGGAGGTCCATTGAAGAAATCCTCTCAGCATGGGTTACAGAATCAGCACGAACAGCCAGGACGACGCCCCCCGCTCGTGTGAGGCGGTCACGACGAAAGACAACATAATTTTCTGGAAATAGCTCTGAATTATGCACACTTGGTTTCAGCCACGATTCAGTGATTGCTATTAAATCTAAGCTATCTCGAGCAAATAGGTTTTTTTAAATACTGCCAATTTCGTATTTAGCCCTCGAACGTTTTGATAATAGATAGAGAGGTTAGAATTACTTCTCACTCTTAGAGTGTTTCGTTTCATCATTGGTTGCAACATTTCTCCGAAAAAACCACTCATTGAATGCAACATGATTTGGCCATATGTTCGGGTCCATATAAAACGAAAGCTTCGATTCCGGGACTCCAATCCGGAAAGAGGCGTAGTCAGCTTTGGCTGTCAATTTGACAACATCGTAAACAATTTCTTTGTTTATATTGAGAAGGAATTTTACAATATCCTCAACCGTAGTGTTGACATCGAATTGCCAGGCATGAATATACTTGCACCTTTCAACGGCTATGAGGCCTTTATGCTCAGTCGCGGTACCATGAAGTACTGGTCGTCTTTTTTTCCTATGCGTGACTCGGCGCCAATTGGGGTTAGCCGAAGTGGAGGTATAGGCTTCTGTTTCAGATTCGGATTCTGCTGTATCGGTTTCTGCAGTCTTCGATGTTACAGTATCGGTAGGTTGGGCAACGGGAGTTGACATCTTCTTCGGTTTAGATGGGCCGGACATCGGAACCGATGGATCTGGAACAGAGGATGCCGTTGAAGCAGATGTTATAGCAGGTTGAGGGTCTACTTCCGATTTGCCCTTTTTTGTAGCAGATCTCGTGGTAATCTTACGAGCGTTGGGGCGGCCGACTAAGGCAGCTTGGATTGTGGCAGGTGGTGGGCTAGCCGCTCTGTTTGGCTGTATGTCGCTGGGCCCCGTTGAGAGCTGCGGGGCGGAGGGGGACGAGCGTAGTAAAGTTGTGACCGCTTGTGCGGCGGCGGCAGGCGCGGTGGGCAAGACGCGCGGGTCCGGGGGGATCGGACCTGCGGCGTTCGACGAAGAGACACTGCATGTAAATGTACACATTTTAACACTACCGACATACGTTGTCAGTAAATTTTTAAGGGAATTCTGTCCCCTTTCAAAAAACAACATTTTGTCACTCAAACTTTCAATCGTTTTCGTTAGTAGGTGAAGCCCAATCAAAATTTCATTACTGTCACCCATTTCGATTATTGTTAATTCAATATTAATTATTAATTAATTATATTCAATTCCCGTTGGCGGCATTTATTTTTACTCGGGAGATATTTTCAATTTGTATGAATATTTCGGCCGACTAATTATTGGTTATTATTATTTACTAAACACAAGTTATTCACTTTTAGGCAGTTTGCGCCAGGAAAAACAACTTCCTTGACAGAAGGCCTGAACACTTTCTTTTACATGAGTATCTACACCATCGTTTTGCAAATTATGTATCCAGAGATCTAACGAATAGGGTAGGCTCCGAATGAGAATTATATTGTGTATGGTCGCGCCTTTTATTGTTTCCTCTATCCTTATCAATGATAAGGGACGTATTTGGGAGTCGCTATATGCACAGCGACTAGTCGACAGGGGGCGCGGCCAACATATCCGAGCATACCCGAGCTGTTCCGAGTAAATTGTTTCCCACTGCCTGTGATGCAAAATCAGTGAAACGCGGTGGGCGATGAAACGAAACGTCAGAAATCATCAGAAGTGGCGCCTTTGAGTGCCGTCTTTTAGAAGTTTCATTAAGTAATTTCAAAAAGAATTCAGAGACGGGTATTATCAGTGGTTACATTGACAATGAAGCATTTCTGTGTTCTGTGAACGCGTTGGGGCACTCTTTTTCAACGAGAGACAGTATGAAAAAGAAGTTGGGAGGTAAGTTCTAAACCTTAGGGCCTAGGTCTAGGGTGGGCCTTCCCATTTCTTCAGTTCATAAGCAGCTGCTGATATTTACGAGTTATTCGAAATTAACATTTCCAATCTTTCAGATGCAGTATACACGTTCTGCCCGCCTACAGTGGAGCTCTTTGGGATGCCATTTACATTCGGTATGAATGCGTACAGAGAGTGCGCCTAAGGCCCCGACTACACCGCCCAAATAACAGCAAGAAGAGAGTTGAGTTGGTATGTTAATACACCCTAGAACCACATCAGCTAGGCCTACTTCCCTTCGTCTTTCAATAGTAGCATTGACAGAGCACCGAGGACTCGGTGGTCCAAGATTAAGGTCTATAACCCCAAAATGATCACCGTATCGTCAGTGATGTGTTTAAAATAAAAATAAAAGCGATGGGCCTGGGCCTAGGTAAGTTAGGACTAGATTACACCAGGGGCCTTCCTAATATGGCAGTTGTAGCTCCGTCTCATTTAGATTATCACAACAATCACACCAATCACAATTCATCTTTGTAAGTTAAAAAGTGTGCCGTGGCTCGTAACACATCCTCATGTCGTGTTAGTCTAAAGAAGACCGTGCTCAAAGTGCCAAATTAATTAAAGTCCCTGCAGCTATATCTCATTTCACAATTTGAATTCATATCACACTGGATTATAACCACACTTGTATTTTTATACTAATTTCAACATTGCATAGGCCCTAACAACTTTTGTGCGTCTTATACATATAAGCCTATTAGACCCTATACCTTGAATTGTTCTTTCAGGCTGATCATCCAAACCATAAGAAGAAGAGGTTCCGGGTTTTGGACTCCAAGAAGCTTGGTTGTCCCGCAACGATGAGTGTGAAACTAATAAAATATTTTCCAGAATTTCTTGTTCCACCTCAAATTGCAGAAAGAGCAAAAACGAAGGTATGATAGTTTATTTTCTCTTCTTATCCCTACATGGGCAATCACTTTATAACATTATTTTAATGTTTTCACTATAGTTAGATGCAGTGTTGTGTCAGATACTAAGTATCTACATAGATACAGATACTTGGCAAAATTTGGAGCTAGATACAGATACAAGAAACATTGTAAAAATTGTATCTGTATCTAGATACATATACTTTTTAAAAGTATCTCACAGATACTCAGATACATTTCTTCTTTTTTGTCGGAAAACTTAAAAAAAAAATATATATATATTATCGAAAACAGCGATTACTTTAATTTCTTAAAGACGGTATACGTAAACGCTTGTGATTATTTTACATATTTACACTTGCTTGTTTTATTCGTTGTCCAAAAAGATATTGGCAAATTGGCCTGCAAGCGGTGCTAACATAAATGCATTAGGGGTCCTCGCGAGTACCCGGGTAGCATATTACTACCCGGGTACCCGACGCCCCTTGGATAAATAAAAAATACGTGAACTATGTGCAACTTGATTAGGGTTCTGATGGAAAATTTAAAAAAAAAATAAAATACCCGGGTACTCGGTTACTTGGGTTAGGACCCCAAAAATGCGTGTATATAAACTGCTATAAAATATTATACACTATATGGACAAAGGTACCCACTAGCTGAATCTGTGTCGTGAATCTGTGAAATCATGAAAATTAACTAGAGAAAATCGGTAAAGCAGTTCACTTCCAACATAAAGTATCTGAGATGTCAGATACAAGTAAAAATGTATCTAGATAATGATACAGTTAAAGAAATATAGCTAGATACAGATATACAAAAATGTATCTAGATAATGTATCTAACCAATAATTACTGTTTTTGTAGGGTTCTGTTATTTTTATTTATAGTGAAACATTGTGGCTTGTTTTCAGATTCTGAAACAAGTGAAGGCAGCCCTTCAAGCCACCAGCCCACCTAAATGTGTGCCATGTTATTACGTCTCGGCAACCGAAGAAGCGAGCCACAACCACAGCAGAGACAGGAGATCAACAGGCTTGTTGAAGCTGGAGTTTATCAGTACGAGATGTGTCTCTATTGTTGGAGCAATTTATTAAATATTGATTTCAGGATGGGGCAGAACCTGATCGGCTCAATTCAGGGTTTATCTGTCATGTTTTTAAAGGGGTTGTTCCCTCAATGTTTAGGTATATTTCCTTTGTGTGGTGTAATGTATTATTTTCCATTAATAAAATAATATCAAATATGATCAATGAATTGCCCGACTTCCTTCATTGCTGACTTATCCTTCAACATGCGATATGGCATCCAAATTTTTACATAGACTCCAAATAATGCTAGTTTTACTTTCCCATAGGTGTACTGTTTTGTAATGTTAAAAGATTAGATACTTTGAGTATATATAGGCCTAGTACGAATCTGTACAAAAGTTGAACATAGGGCCTACCACAAGTCTTTTACTGTCCAAAAGTTAATTATATTTGCAGGAATTAGAATGTGGTTGCCATACCAAACAGTCTTTATTAAGGCTTTGGAATCGACTTTATGATATTGGCCCTATAGTAATGTAATATAACCAAATGAAATCACGGTGCAAGAATTGTATGAAACGAAAGATGAAAATTAGCTATTGGCTGCTCGGCAATATTCGGAAATGCTCGGCCGTGACGTCACAAAAAATATCTGAGCGGAGAACCAATTTCAAATAAAGCGCCGAAACACTTCACTTCGGGTATGCTCGGATATGTTGGCCACGCCCCCTGTCGACTAGTCGCTGTGCATATAGCGACTCCCGACGTACTTATGTTGCATGCATAAAATTTGTCTAAATATTGACATATCTATGGTTAAATAGACCAATTTGGATCGATTTAGTGAGTGGTTTATTTATGATTGCTTCCCTCTCATCAGTTACAGTTGCACCGTCTTTCTAAAGTAATACCATATAAACTACATAACAATTATGTAAAATTTATACCACTTGAGGTTATTTCGGTAAAATTTCACAGAAATACCAACAAAACAAAATGACATTTGACAATAAACAAATAAAGTTTGAAAATGGACGGTCTCGTTTCACAAAACGAAAGATAATTTTAGTTTTACGTAATTGAAATTTTTATTGCAATATTTTCCACCTCCCCGAAGGTTAAAAGTTGTGTCGTACAGTAATTAAGGTGAATCTAAAGGTTTTATCTAAAAAACATTCATAATAAGCGAGGCCAGCGCGATCGAAATTTTACCGTTATTTCAACCACCAACACAATTTTAAAGCAAATATTTAAAAATTGAAGTGCTTCTAATTCTTTGTGACGTTTCTTCAACGCCTTGAAATTGACTACCGCGCTTTGCCGTGCATGTAAGTTAGTTATAATTATGTTAACAAAGTTACACTTAAACTCGTAAATTGGTGCTTGTTTATTGTAAGAATATATCGCCAAGCACTTGATTGATTAGTTTTGACAGCGTTATAACATACTAAGCTACCCAAGACTTACCGTGTAAACACGTGACAGATGAGATTAAATGTGTTTGTTCATTGTTGATTTACGGCCGCTGTCACACATTAAAACCAAGTGACTAGTAAGTTCATCTAATTACCCCGAGTGAACATCATATACATTTTCAAAACAGCAAACTTATTTTGTGGCACAATTAGCTTTTAGTAAACTCTAATGAAATCCGAATTGCTTAAGAATCTTATTGGTTTTTTCAACAACAAGAGTGATTCAAACTCTGATAAATAATTTTTATGATGTAGATAAGTTTTGATACAGACGTTACTTATTTTCAGCTGAGAATAATTACACAATTACACAATTCACATTAAAGGACCCTATCACAGTAGAGCCATGGATCTTCCCATCCCAGATAATGTTAGCTTCAAAACTGAACCATGGTCGCAGGAAGAAGGCTCAGGTGAAAAACAGGCATTTACTGATATAGAAATCCACCTCCCTTATGTGAAAAAGGAATGTTTGCCGTATGCCGAAAGTGTTCAGCAAACCAGTAAGTGGCATTATTCATCTGTTTGTGTTTCAGATGGGCGCAGTCACAACCCCTACTTGTGTTTGACTCTCCTTTTTATCGCCTATAATACAGCGCGGTAATTATAAATTTTTCCAAGTGGCAATGTAATGTTCCAAGAAAACGTTTTACTTATTATGCCCATAAACAGTTTCTAATTCCTGAAGCTATAAGCTGTAACACAAAATCATCTCACTCCTTAAATTCTTTTGGATTATAAGTTAATGCATGTTATAAGTAAATAAACATTTTCTCAATTCAAAACCCAAAATTTTGCTCCCCGGGAAGAGATAGAAATCTCTTATCCACAACCGCTGTTAAGTCACACAATTCAGAATACCCACAACAAGTTAATATATTTACCAACAAATTTTTAATATTTGTGCAACAAACTACGTCAACATTATAAAATTACTTTACTATGCTAGTTTAATATAATAAATTATATTTGTTATATATACTGACGACGTATATCAGGGATATTTGAAATTTTGTAGATTACTTTGTTTTTACGGATATTCCAGCGTATCTCCATGCATAACCTTAATAGGATTCTTCAGGCATCGTCAAGATGCGTGTACGTCTGGAAAAATCATTTTCAAAATACATCGCCCTTGGTATTTTAATGGAAATATCTCACTGTTGATAACAAAAAAACTGTAGTCTATTAGAAAATAACAATTATTTTTTCCAATTGCAACGGCAATTATAGTTGTATTTTATCTTGTAACTGCATGTTTGACGTCTATTTGTTTATAGAAAAAATAACTTCTTTACTGTATCTCTATCTATTCGATATAATAAACCTATCGGATTACGGATTTTCATGCATCAGAATGTGATATCCGCTTATCAACCGTAAGTAGCCTATCAGTTTGTTATTATGTTATTATTCCAGGTAGCATTAATGTGGAGACTGTATCCATCAAAGCAAAATCAGAACCCCGAGAAGAAGATGGAGGGGCAATCACTTACGCGGAAATAAACATAGACCTGCCAGATATAAAAAAGGAATGCTTAGAGAAGTCTGGAAGTGTTCTTGAGACTGCAGGTAAAAACGATTTTCGTTTTTCTGAATTCGTTTTAATAATTATCTAGTTATTATAGATACGTACATATTGAGCGTTATCTGCCATCTTTTTAAGACATGATAACGGACCTGAAGACGCATGCAGAAGAAAAAACTTATTCATGTACATACTGTAACTACTCATGCTCATGCAAATCACATTTAACAGCCCACTTACGCACCCATACTGGAGAAAAACCGTATCCATGTTTCCATTGTAACTACTCCTTCTCACGCAAATCAAATTTAACAGTGCCCATTCGTAACCATACTGGAGATAAATCTTATTCATGTTCCCATTGTAGCTACTCGTACTCACGCAAGTCACATTTAACGGTGCACTTACGCACCCATACTGGAGAAAAACCTTATTCGTGTTCTCATGTTACTACTTATGCTGACGCAAGTCAGAATTAACAGTTCACTTTCGCACTCATACTGGAGAAAAAGTTCATTGATGTTCTCATTTTGACTACTGTTGCTAACACATGTCAGCATTAACAGTTCACTAACGCATCGATTCTGAAATTAAACCTTTTTCATGTTTCTACTTGCAGCTTTTCATGTTTTTATCAGGGGAATTCGAAACTTCACATTCTTACCCATACTGTAGTAAAACGACATAAATGCTCCCATTGTTACTTCTCCTGCAAAGGAAAATCACATTTAAAAGTGCACTTACTCACCCATACTGGACTAAAACCTTAATGTTCCTACTGCAGCTATTCTGGTTCTGTAATAGGAAATCTGTAAATTCCATTTGGAAAAAAACCTTATTCAAGAGTTCCCATTATAATTAAACCTGCTCATACAAGTCAGCGTTAACAGTGCACTTACGGGATTAAAACCTTATTTATGATCCTACTGCAAATATTAATTTTCTCAAAAGGATTAAAAAGTAGGCGTAAACTTTAAAGGCACGTTTTTAACCATACTGGAAAAACTATATCCATGTTCCCATTGTAAATTTATATAGTCAAGTTCTTACATACTGGACATAAAAACCTTATTCAAGTTCCAACTGTAACCTCTCCTGCTCACTAAAGTCACACTTATCATTGTGTGTGTGTACGTATATAGCGTGCACTCATACTGGAAATTAATCTTATCCATGTTCTGACTGCAGTTATTCATGTTCACGAGGAGTCAGATTTTGACCCGCTCATGAGAAAAATCATTCATTTTCCGACTTTAATATAGATGTTTTCATAAAGAATAATTAAAGCATCATATACGTACCCATATAGCATGAAATTCTTATTCATTTTTCGAAGAAAAGTTCTCTTAACTGCTTATCGCTTTGTGATGTCATTTTTATATGCTTCTTTGATTTACCTTTTTAACAATTAAGTTTGGTTATATGTTTGAGTTTTATTTGACAGTGTTATAATTATGGATAAAAGTGAAAACATTAATAAGATTATGGGCTTTTTACAAGGGGATAATTTTGAAAATAATCAGAAACACTCTATTAATAAGTTTCAAGAGCTGGTAAAAGAAGCGATGAAACATTTGTAACATAGCAGTTTATATCATATTAAATAATAATAATAGTTGAATACGCTTCATGCTAGATTTTCACTCTTCGATTGCCGCAAGTAGCAGCACCTGCCGGTCACTAAATTCTCGCCATCAGCGTTCCGCGCGGTAAGAAACGGAACTCATCGCCCACGCCGTCAGCCCTCGCTCGCCGGCCTCTTTCGAAATCCTGATCTCAGCATGTCAACACGCTGCTTCGGGTTGTAGTCCCGCGCCCCACAAGCAATCCGGATTCAAGGGAATATGCAAACTTACGTCTTGAAAATGACACTAAAATCCTTGCCTTTTAACAAGACGACAAAGTTTAAACTCCTGGCCGAACTTCTCAGCGAAACTAACTCGCACGCACATGTTTCAACGTTTACGTTGCACGTGGACAAAGGCCGCCTAAACTTCGCTCACCGACTTAAGAACCATGTAAGCTTGACCATCGTATCCCCTTTCCATGTGCTTTAATAAATTCTGTTCCGATTTTGTAACTTATATTTAGATTGAGAGATTGAACTTAGTTAGGATTATATTTTGTACCCGTAATATTTTCCATGCCCCTTGAGTATAAGATGCGTTCAAAATGATAATCCTTTGTATGTTGTAACGTTGCCCTTTGCTATAATATAACCCGGAAATATAACTCCCATGTCTTTACTGAACCCCTTGGGTCGGAATGATAGTAGCAAAAAATGATAGCTGACTTCACCCCTTGAGAGATAATCGATATGCCTTTATAAGAGCTACCCTGAGGTTATGCTCAGGGATAGAACCCCTAATGCCATCTATGTTGATTGTCTTATATTCAATGTTCGTATTTAACTTGGTCACCGGTCTTACATTCTAAATTTTAAGTATATTACACATAATAACAAAAACCAAAACTTTGGTCTTTTATGAATAAGTAAACCAAATCTAATATCTCAGTAGTTTATAGTTGTAGACATATCCAATAAAGCTATTCATATGTTGAACTTTATTTTAAGAGTATTTTGATGAATTCCATAATATCAAAACTGTCAGTATAATTCTATAGTTTGCTCATATAATTACGAAGTTCTTTCGCACAATTGAAATAATGCTAAATAAATTCTCAAGATATTTTTGAGTTGGTATTTATAGATAAATTCTAAATAACGGCTTCCTACTTTGGTCATTAAATCGATTAAAATTATCGAAACCACGACTTTTTTCCGATTTAATATATTTGTATAAAATTATTATTAATAATAATTAATTAATTATTGTGCTACTTAGTAAGGAGTCATATCTATAATTCCACAGTTTAAAAAGCTTAGAAAATTCTATGCAATATAAGAGTTGCCATTTCTAGAGAATATCTTTATTTCGTCTACCCACTGTTCTAATTTTATTAATCAAAAAAGATTGGATCGAATAATTATTTCCGATTTAAAATTACATATTAATTCGAAGTTAAATACGAAGATGGTTGATATCTGAAATGAGATGTTACTGCGGCTCTGATTACCAGATACTTATGCGGAACGTTAATTTAGTAACCGGTTCTTCAAAAAGAAACAAAAGAAACCGTGGGTATGTTTCAAGAGACTAGTGACTTTTTAATTTTCGATAAATAGTGCAAGAATGAACCAGTTCCACAAAAAAATATCAACGATTCCAGTGACATAAATGTAGCTGGGAGCTGGTACAGGAATATCGACCATCTCTACGAACGGAGACGTCAGGATTCAGACAAGTCAGACTAATGTGTCATAGAGTCTCCTTTGCTTCCTTCTCGTTTGTAATTATTGTTCGGTCGCTCTAAAGTAATATTGTACAAACTACACAATAATTGAAATTGAACTGCTTTTACTTTTTTGATGACGTTTGTTCAACGTCTTGACCGTCATGCTTTACCCTGTATGTAAAGAGGTTCTATTTATACTAACTAAGTAACACTTAAACTCTGAAATTTGTGCTGGTTAATTGTAAGATTATATCGCTTGACACTTGTTAGATCAATTTAAACAGCATTCTCGATATAACACTAGAGCGAGGCTGCCCAACCTTTTTAACAGTTGGACAAAATTGACGATTTAAAAGTCATTGGCGGGCCACTGACTACTGACGGTTCCTATATTTGTTACCTAAGGTTTTTAATGTCTTGTTTTATGCAAAAAACAAATAAAAATATTGAAATTTTATTGTCGTTTATTGAAATAATAAAATAATAGCATCTACTGCCAAATAACGAAACAACATTTTATGTAACAAAAATCTAAATCCAAGTACATAATTGGTACAATGAATGTGATTTCTGACATTGTTTTTGTTTTAATAATTCTCCTATGTTAGGAGTCAGTTCAGATGTTGACAGTAGCAACAAATCAGACATAGGTATGTTGCTCAGTTAGAGATGTGCGGTATTTATTTTTTACAAAATTAAGATTAGAAAAAAACTTTTCACAAACATACGTCGATCCAAAACTACTTAAAAATTGAAACGCCAGTCTTCCATTGACACCAATTTCCAGAAATCTCAAAATTCTTTTGAAGAAGTTTGTGACTTTGAAAATATTTTTTCTGCAAAAAGGTACAGAGTGATTTTGCAGTTCAGTGAGTTCCAACTGGATTTTGGCAGGATAACTAATTATTTCAGTCAAACTGATTGTGAAGGATTAAAAAAAAAATGTTCATTTGGTTTTGTACTTTCAAAGTCCTGGAATCTCCTTTCAAACGACTGTAATAAGCTTGTAATTTTAGCTTCGTACTTAGTGAAGTTTATGGTGGCAATATTGAGCTTCTCTTTCAAATCTTGCATGGGAAAAAGGTCAATATTTTCGTTGGCTAAATAAAGTCAGCAGTGCCGTGTAATTTGAATTTAAAATATTGAGATAATTGGTGATGTCAACAAGAAATGCAAGATCAATAAACCAGTACTTATTCTTGAGTAAATCACTTTCCAAAGGTAACGCCCCTTTTTCTTAAAAATTCCAACACCTGCTCTCTCAAGATGAAGAAATGTTTTAAAATGTTGCCCCTTGAAAGCCATCGCACAGCGCAATACAGTTGTAACTCTCCAAATTCGCTGATTTCTTCTTCAAATAAAACTCTGAATTGACATCTGTGAAGAGCTTTTGAATGTATGTAATTTATGCAGCGTAGGTACTACCGGCTCCATTATATCATTCAACTGTATGTCCTTAGCACACAACGCCTCCTGGTGGATGATGCAATGATACGAAAAAAAAATCGATTCAAGTAATGTTCAAATTGGCGGATATTTTGAAAATGGTTCACGCGGGCCGCTTATAATTCGTTCACGGGCCACAATGTGGCCCGCGGGCCTAGGGTTGGGCAGCCTTGCACTAGAGTATTCGTGAGAGGTTTCGTTACATTCCTTTCTTATTTTTAGCTGAGAATAATTATCATCACACGACAGGACGCTATCACAGCAGTGCCATGGATCCCAACCCTAAGAGTGTTTCCATCAAAACTGAACCACGGTCACGGGAAGAAGGCTCAGGTGAAATGGCCTATGGGGATGTTGAAATCCACCTCCCGGATCTTCAAGATGTGAAGAAGGAATGTTTGCAGTATGCCGAGAGTGTTCAGCCAACTAGTAAGTTGCATTGCATATCACAGAACTGTTTCCGATGCAAATAATCATAACGTAACTTTTATATAGCGCAGTTTTGTGTTATTTCACTTCATGTGCGATATAGATTTTACCTTCGAAATATTTCTTTACACGCAACTGATGAACCAAGAAAACATTTAACTGATTATGCCCGCAAACAGTCATCAAATGTTGCCGCGTCATATTTTATCATCAAAGTAAATAATTGCACCTTCTGTACTACAAAACTTCTCTCCTCACAAGAACGTAGCGGAGTCTCGTTTTAACTCGACCGTTCAAAGTTTATGTATGTCTGTTAATTTTTTGTATTTTCCGTTTGCAGTTCAATATGGTATTCAGGTTAGATTCTATCAATTATCGATTATGTCAAGCATATTATCCATTATGTCATCAATTTTGTGTTTGTCTGTAATTAATGATAATATCAACCATGCTTTGATATGAATCACTGTTGACAATCCTAGGAAAAAAACAAACAAAACAATAATCAATACTATGGTACCCACCTACCTGAAGAAGATTGTATAATTCCTTATTGGATGCATAAAAATTACATTTTAAATAATGGTTTATACTACGTACCTACATAAATCTTCTATTTTCATTATGAAATTATTGTTTCGGTTTTTTGAATTAGAGGTTTTTTTTATTTATTGTTATTAAGTTTAATTTGTAGAACTCCATTTTATTTTTTTATTTTTTATATATACAATAATATTATTATTGGGTTTATAAAAACAGTTTATTTTTAAACAAGTTCTGCTGTGTAATTATTATTACGCGTGACAGCTGTTTCGCCCTCTGAAGGCATTATCAAACTGTGACAGGTTTTTTTTATTTATGGACCTATCTATCATATTTACATCTATTTAAATAAAGAAGTGTTTGTGCTTTTGATATCTTTTATTCCTAGATTGATGACATTTTGCACACTTAACCTTCTAAACAAGTTGAAGGCGACTGTCTACAAGATGTTTCTAAAATCTATCGCTATCCATTTTTCTCAGCCCTTAAGGATTTCCACACTTGTTGAACAATTTTTGCACACTCGATGTCCAATATATTTTTTTGACCATAACAATTTCCTTTTCCGTTTTGTTTTATGATTGATATTCTTATATAAATCATGTATGATTACCATAATACGGTAATTTCCATAATCGTTGCGAACGTCACCAATTTTTTTTTATTTTTTATATTTATAAAATTAAAAAAGAAACACATAAAAATTACCGTTCAAAATTAAACAAAAACTGGGTGAAGCCGACGCTGGGTTCTTCAGCTAGTATAAAGAAAAATGCGAAATTCTCTTGTGTGTCTCTGAACCTCTGCTTCAATGAACTCTAGAATTCCTGCTTGAATTTATGTGTCGTTTTGAAAATTGTAAAAGTTTGTTTAAAAAGACACTGTTATTTAATATTTTAATTTTGTGCATAAAGTCATGAACAACCAAATGCCAAAATATTTTTAGGCTGAAATTGTTTTTAACAGAGATTTTCATAATTACGAAACCAGAAATGTAAATAGAATAAGATTTCCACATATGAAGAAATCAAAATCACAGAACTGTCCAATGTACAAAGGACTAAAGATGTATGATGAAATGCCTGAAAGTCTGAAGAATGAATGAATTTAAAAAGAAATGTTATGTTTATTGTAAAAATATTAAAAGTTACAAAATGAAATATTATCTTGTTTATATTCAAATGTTATATAAACTTACTCAATAAATAATAAAAAAAAATCTTTTAACAAACGGTAAAGAAGCAACTTACATAAATAAAATAAATTTACGTGAATTTATTTTCTTTTCCATTTTTAATATTTGAATTATAATTTACCTTCTATTTCACGGTATTTCATGTTTAAGCTAGTTCAATGTACATAGATAAATCAAAATTTCAACAACTTTACGCCGTATCCTTATTTCAGATATAAATCGACATAATAAACCTATCCGATTATTAATTTTTGTATGATGGGAATTCCAATGAGCTTACTACTGCAAACTACAAGTGTCTTATCAGCAGGATCTTGATTAAACTATATAAAACAATCTCACAATAATTACAAATAATCATACACATAGCGCTCATGTCTCTACATATATTGAAATTGAATTATTTGTTGATGATGCTATGCTATACAAGCCAATAAAAGTCTAAACGATTGTGTCAATTTACAACATGAACATTTAAACAATATATCCACCTAATGCCAACAAAATCAACTGTATCTAAATGTTTCAAAATGTCATCACATTGTCTTTTCGAGAAATAAAAATAAAATATTATTTAATTATTCTTTTAACAACAACAACAACATTGTAACATAGCAACAGTCTCAAATATTCGTGATCTCGGAAAACCCTTGATAGTAAACTACAATGTAACCTTCATAAACATCAAATCAAAAATTAAGCTGCTTAAATGCTAGGCTTCGTCATAAGAAACACAAAACTTTTTAATAGCATCGATATTATTAAGCAACTCTACTTTGCCTATGTACGAAGTCATTCGGAGTTTGTATCAGTTGATTGGTCTCCATTTTACAAAATCCACATAAACAAAATCGAAGCAATTAAAAACAAATTCATAAAATATCTTTGTTACAAGTCATTTGTAAGATTTAATAATTATGCAGAGGCAGCTTCATACTTTAAAATTGATTCACTGATTGTACGGAGGCATCATAAGGATGCACTATTCCTGTATAAAGCTCAGAGTTGCTAAACAAGATTCCATTCAATGTACCTGCGCGTTCAACACGCTCTTGTGTCCTTTTCAAGGTTGATCAAAGCAAAACGAACTCTAAGCAGAATTCTTTCCTGAACAGACTTTGCAATAATTACAATAGCGTATTATCCAAGGTTGATATTTTCTGTTGCGAACTTACCAAATACAAGAGGTCCATAAAATAATATTTCTCTGATGGTTTGTGAATAATGTTTATGTCTATATTGTTTATATCTGTATTGTGATTTGATTTATATCTACATCCTCTCTTCATGGCTATAAATGTATTGCTTTGTAAATTTTTCGTTTTATATAATCTTTTGTTTTGCATAAATTTTTTAATTCATATTCCTTTCTCACAAATTAAATTTACTTATTACATATATTATGCTGTCTCAGTAGAGGTAAAGTCACAAAGAGGAAATCCATAATTGGTTTTATTTTACTATATAATACTTATGTACAAACTTGTCAAACTGTCGATTTCCCGAAAATGAATAAATTTTAACATTTTGTTGATGTTCTGTTTCAGGTAGCATTAATTTGGAGACTGTACCCTTGGAAAAACCAGAACCCCATGAAGAAGACGGTGTGGGAATCCCTTATACGGAAATAGACATAGACCTGCCAGATGTTAAAAAGGAATGCTCAGAGCAATTTGAAAGTATTACCGAGAGTGCAGGTAAAATGGATTTTTTTCGTCTGAATCAGTTTTAATAATCTTATCGTTTCATTATAAATTCCGACTTATTGAGCTTTATCTGTCATCTTTTCCAGATGTGATAGTGGTCCCGAAGACACATGCCGAAGTAAAACCTCATTCATGTCTCCATTGTAACTATTCCAGCTCAAGCAAATCACATTTAACAGTGCACTTACGCACCCACACTGGCGAAAAACCTTATTCATGTTCCTATTGTAACCAAACCTTCGTCAGCAAATCGCATTTAACGGTTCACTTACGCACCCATACTGGCGAAAAACCTTATTCATGTCTCCATTGTAACTACTCCAGCTCAAGGAAATCATATTTAACACTGCACTTACACACCCACACTGGCGAAAAACCTTATTCATGTTCCCATTGTAACTACTCCTGCTCACAAAAATCTTTGTTAAAGAGACACTCATTCACTCATACTGGCGAAAAGCCTTATTCATGTCCCCATTGTAACTACTCCTGCTCACGCAAGTCAGTTTTAACGGTACACTTACGTATCCATACTGGCGAAAAACCTTTTTCATGTTCCCATTGTAACTTATCCTACTCACTCAAATATCGTTTGAAAATGCACTTACGCACCCATACTGGTGAAAAACCTTATTCATGTTCCTTCTGCAACTATTCATGTACCGAAAGAGGCTATTTAAAACATCATATTCGTACCCATACTGGAACAAATCCTTATTCATGTCCCCATTGTAACCAATCCTGCTTTAGCAAATCACATTTAACAGTGCACTTACGAACCCATACTGGCGATAAACCTTATTCATGTCCTATTGTAACCACTCCTGCTTACAAAAGTCAGATTTAACGGTGCACTTCGCACAAATACTGGGAAAAAACCTTATTCGTGTATCCATTGTAACTACTCCTGCTCACAAAAATCACTATTAATTATTATTTTTTTGGTAAACTAATGTTTAAGACAAGATTCTCTTGGCGTCATGTATCTTTTATCAGGAGATTTTTCAATGTGGATGAGTGTTTCAGGCTAATAATTATAGATTGTAAAATAATTGTTAAAGTCACTATTAATACGGCACTTACGCACCCATACTGGAGAAAAAACCCTATTCATGTCTCCATTGTAACTACTCCTGCTCACAAAAACTACCTTTAAAAAGACATTTACGCAATAATTTACGCGTAACTACTCCTGCTCATACAAATCACTTTTAAAACGGCACTTACTCACTCATACTGCAGAAAAACATCTTTAATGTTCATGTTCCCAAAGGGGATCTTTAAAACATCAGATTCTTACCCATACTTGAGAAAAACCTTATACATTTCCCCATTGTAACCTCTTCTGCTAGCAGAATTCAAATTTAACGGTACACTTACGCACTGGTCTATTTTTTAAATTCCGTATTTGGAATTTAAAAGAAACATCATAAATAATGTTTGTTTTATAATTAAGTACCTATGTAAGTTTTCAAGTTCCTGCTTACAAATCTTAGGGCGGCTTGCACCATAAGTTAAATATGGTTTGAATGTCATTTTAAACACATTATTTGAATGAAGTCAACTTGGCGTCTTGCACCACAAAATTAAAGTCGTTAAATGCGTTTAAAGAACTGTCAGAGTTAAATACCCAAAAGGGGCTGTTTAACCGAGTTAAACGTGTTTAGCCCTACTCATAAAGCAGTATTCATTTTTTGTTATTCATTTTTTTTAAGGTTATCCCTTCGATTTCTGATTGTGGTTAAAATCGATCTCGTTTTAATTTGTATTCACAATGATGAAGAAATTATATCATAGAAATTATAAAATTTTAGAAATTATACAAAATTATATAAATACTTATTATATGTATTATGTATTAACATTTTGTTCTGTTTCAGGTAGCACAAATATGGAGACTGTACCTATTAAAAAACCACGACCCCGAGATGAAGATGGAGGGGGAATCCCTTATACGGAAATAGACATAGACCTGCCAGATGTTAAAAAAGAATGCTTACAGCGCTCTGAAAGTATTACCGAGACTGCAGGTAAAATAGATTTTTGGTTGTCTGAATCAGTTTTTTTTTTTTTTTTTTTTTTTTTAATGAGTTTTTATTATTCACAATGTACATTTGTTACGTATAAATTTTTTTATAAAATTAGCGATAAAACCGGATAAAACTAAGTTTAAACATTCTAACATTAATAAATATTTCAATTTGTGCGCATTAGAAACATTAGAAATCAACAAAAAAATTAATTCAAGCATTAATATAGTAAATAAAATAATAGCACCTTGCAAATCACCTCTATTGACAATGTTCCCCGTTATGTTGACTCCTCCCTCCGTTTCCCTCTCAACCCCCTCCCCCTCCCTCAAATCCCTCCCACCAAAGAACCAAACTAAATAAAACCCCATATTTCTGCACTTAAAAATTTAGTTTTAAAATAGCTAGTTAATGACACGGATGTGTCGAAACCGGTCGCTAATTTTATAAAAAAATTTATACGTAACAAATGTACATTGTGAATAATAAAAACTCATTAAAAACAAAAAATGTCTAGAAATTGTTACATAGTGAATGCCAAAGAAATACAAAAAATTGAATCAGTTTTAATAATCAAAATATTACCGGCTTATTGGGCTTTATCCGCCATCTTTTCCAGATGTGATAACGGTCTTGAAGACACATCCCGGAGAAAAACCTCATTCGTGTCTCCACTGTCACTACTCCAGCACAAAGAAATCACATTTAAAAAGGCACTTAATCACTCATACTGGAGAAAAACCTTATTCATGTGCCCATTGTAACTACTCCTGCTCACAGAAGTCAGATTTAACGGTGCACTTACGCACACATACTGGCGAAAAACCTTATTCATGTCTCCATTGTAACTACTCTTGCTCACGGAAGTCAGATTTAACGGTGCACTTACGCACACATACTGGCGAAAAACCTTATTCATGTCCTCATTGTAACCACTCCTGTTCACGAAACTCAAATTTAACAGTACACTTACGCATACATACTATACTTATTGTCTAATATCTTATTTAAAATTTTAAAAAATTTCATAATTATTTTTTTTTGTTTTATTTTTACGCACCTATGTAAGCATTAAAGTTTCTTCATGCAAATCTTTATTTTGTTTTATGTAAGCATTAAAGTTTCTTCTTGAAAATCTTTATTTTGTTTTATGTAAGCATTAAAGTTTCTCCTTGCAAATCTTTATTTTGTTTTGGTTAGTCAAATTAGCAAAATTAAGAATCGTGCTTTTTTATATACGCATATATATACTCATACAACTTTCAGATGGCAGAAATTAATAGTAATGCTACGATTTATTTACTGTCGTTCTTTTACTTTTGGTTCATGGCACAATAACATTCTTTTAAATACTCACAATAATAATATAAATAATTGCCGATGTAGGCATACTAAAATATGTATATAAACTGGAAAAACGTAGTTAAACTCTGCAAGCCACATCCGAGAAAATTAATTAATAGACATAATTTATTATAAATAGGGGTTACATGTGAATTCAAGTTGCCATTATGCTTGCCTGGTCGCTATTAAATCGTAACTAGAAATATTTCCTGTTATTACCAACAATTTTTTGATGGATTTCAAAATTTTGATGTGAACAGGAAAATGTGTAATTTTTGTAGTTATTATTTTTTTCATTTATTATCCATTGGCTTCCGATACTGTAAATGTTGTGAATTTAGAAAAGAGATAAAAATGAAAATTTAAAAATAAGTAAGTAAAAAATATTATATTTTATTCAGTTATGCATGTTAACCCAACATAATGACTAGTCGACACACCTCTAAAAAGTAATTGTAAGTCATTTGAGTCCCACTGCTAGTAAAACATCAACATTACAACTAAACCAATTCAAGTGTGTTTTGTTTTTATTGTTTTGACTTTTTCGACAGATGTAATTGTCACACTGAACCTTGTTATATATATATGACTTTATTATGGTTTATTTCTATACGTACATTACAATTTCACATAGTTCGTTTATGTAGATGGGGAATAATAGAGGGCCAAGTATAGTGGGACTCCGTACGTGATTAAAAGTGGATAACTTGTCTTGCTGTCAATTTTTAGTTGTTGCATTCTGTAAGACATGAAGCTTTTAATTAGGTCGAATTCTATTCCATTAATGCCTATGTTTTTTAGCTTTTTGAATAGTTTTTTGTTTGAAATTCTGCCGAAGGCTTTACATAGATTTAAGTAAATAGATATTACTTTTTTCTTAGCGTCTAGATTTTTTGTATTGAAGTCCGTTACAGTAGCTATTGCATGTACTGTGCTCCTGTTTTTCCTGAAGCCATGTTGGTCGATCGAGAGTATGTGTTTTGTTTCCAGATAGTGTTGAAGCTGTTTTTCAACAATTGTCGAAATGGTATTTAGTAGCGTAATATGTCTAGTTGTTTCCATTATTTTTTGGTGCTGATTTAAAAATTGTAGTAATAAGACCTTTTTCTGGTAATCTAGGAAAATTTCCTTCTTTTAGACTAAGATTAATTAAGTATGTGAGTGGTTTAAGTAGTTGTTGACTCAGTGTTAAGATAGTTTTAGAATCTACACCATCCGGTCCTGTAGTTGTGTTATTCTTTAGTGATTGAATTATTGTATTGGTATCTTCTAGCGTTACATTATGTTATTTGAAATGTCTGTTGTAATTTTCACTACTAATGTTTGTTGCATTTTTTTGAGGTTCTTGGATATCTCTGAGAGGCAACGTAGTTTTTTATATTTTCAGCTAGGCTAACTCCAATATTAATGTAGTGTTTGTATATAAAATTGAGGATACGTATATGATTGTCGTGGAAGTAGAGTTCTTCATCATCAATTAGTATTTTTTATGGTATCATCTCTGTTCTTCTGTGAATGCGTACTTTCCCTCAAAATTGAGATCAGATTTTTCGGTAGTATAATTCTTTGGCTTAACGTATAGTTAGGGAACAAATATTTCTGTACATTTTATAGAAGAAATAAAGCGAGGTATCATAAGGGTTCAGTTTAACTTGTTTGTGTAGTTTGTTCCTTTTTTATGTTATTTATGATGCTTTGAGTAATCCATTTTTTAAGTCTTACTTTGCGATGAGGGATAGATGTGGGAGTTTTTTTTGTACTTTGGGTAATGAGAGTTTGTAGACATGTTAAAAAAAAATCCATGCTTCTTCTGTTGAGTTCATTTTTGTTAGATGTTCCCATGTCTGTTTTTCTTAACATTGTTTTAGGTTTACGTAGTTAATTATTTTTTTGCGGTGTCATTTTGGAAAGTTGAGATTATATTTGGTGAAGTCGGATTCTTATACTGGACTAAATATTTGTCTGTTTGATGTATCCATAATGTGATTGATATATGACTATGAGTCTTTGTTTATCCCGGTAGGAGTATTAATGGTGCTTATAATGCCATGTTCCAGAAGCATCAGTTGGTATCCAATATTTTGAGGGTGACCATTAGGAGGTATTTTAATGTTTAGATCTCCAGCTATGATTATGTTTTTGAATGAAGTTAGTTTTTTTAGGTGAGAATCCAGATCCATTATAAATAGTGTAATGTTATGTATGGATGGTTATCTGTATAGGACGAGAATAGACACATTATATTATTTGTTGACAGTTTGTATTTACTAAATCAATTTATGATGCAGAGGCGTTAAGACTATTATTTACGTATACAACAATGCCAACATTTTGTTTTTTTTTATTTAATGTGTGATATTTAGTATAATTATTTTTGTGTTTTTTGTAAAAGCGGTTGAAATCCAACATTCTGTAAGGATTATAATTTTGTAATCTGTTTAAAAGTTGCATAAGATTATGTCAAGTTCGTCATAGTTTTTGTTAAGGGATCTTATATTTTGGTTAAATATTGTAAGAGAACCTGGAGTGTTAATAATAGAATCACAGAGTTTTTAATTTATTTATTTTATTTATTTATTTTTTTATACTATAATATTGATTACATTTTATGATTTTGACTGTCCAACTAGGAAGGATTCCCGTTTCAGGATAGTCAAATTTACAGGTTTCAAGTTATCCTAGACGAATACAGGATTTACGAAGTATCATTGGTTGTATGATGTTGTTGTGTGCTATTAAAGTTCATTGTAAGTACACCAGCCATGGTGGTATGCAAAATAAAGATAATGTTATTTTGAGGTCTGAGTGACCTACATTTTAGACCATACACCATTTTTAACAATCATTTTCATTTTCGATTTGTTTAATTTTTTCCCCCAGTCCTTTTCGGATTAGCATTTTGCC
Source organism: Hesperophylax consimilis (assembly GCF_061612785.1). NCBI lineage: Eukaryota > Metazoa > Arthropoda > Insecta > Trichoptera > Limnephilidae > Hesperophylax > Hesperophylax consimilis. The sequence continues at coordinate 19,031,538 of NC_142854.1, read as the reverse complement.
TGTTTTAAACCACGCGACTTGGAAATGTTTTTCCTTAGCCGATTTTTTGGTTTTTTATAATAATTCTTTGTAGTACGGTGAAATCACTTTGACCTGCACTCTGAACGGCTCAGTACCCTAGCCCTATTTACTGTTTATATTGTTGTCATGAATATTCTCATACTATTTTATGTAATTAATGTTTTAAGCCCATACTCTTTAAATGATGTAATTTGTTTATAAATAGCTTTCGCACACATTATTATTAGTGAAAGATAACTATCATTGATGGGTATATCCTTCAAAAGTTATTAAAATAATTAATTCGAATAAAATTAAGTATTATTTTAATTATTTTATGTAGAATAATATTATTCTCACAGTGATTTTATTCCGGTCATTTTTCTGTCAATATTGTGTAGAGATTATTACTATAAACCTATCGCACGAGTTTAAAGCAAAATGTATATTACAATGTACTTATGTTTTTATTAGAAATGTAACTATTTAAGTTAAATAAATATGTTTTATGCAAAGGGACTGATTGTTATCATCATAATACATATTTACTTATAACATGACATACTCATAAGTGCTTTTACATGCATATTATAGATTATATTAATGTACAAATAAATATTTTGAACAGTGCCTTGTGTTTTGATTTGTTTTTAATCTAAACAGGATTTTTATCGCCAAGCGCCATTTCTAAATTTTCGCGGACTGGACTGAGTAATTGATTATGTCCGTCACTGAGAATTGGATTTAACTAACGTTAGTTGTTTTCTTGCAGTGTGCGCTAGCATTTCAGACGTAAGCCTACATTTGACAGTACAATTAGGAAATTTTGCACACTCGTGTGATAAATCTTAACCGTGTTCAAATGTTGGGCGATCAATTACGCTGAAATACTGATAGAACAGTGACAAAATTCCCACCTGAAGCCTGTGCTATGAAGATAGCAATCCGTTTGTTAAGATAGGGGAATTTATCAAATGGAACTCGCGTTTCTGCACAGAGTAGAAAGGTTGTTTCAAGTATTTTGAGCTTCAGACCAGAGGTGGCTGCCAAATTCAACGTTAAGGCCCACTTGCGATTTATACAGAGTCAGAAATTGTGTACTGTTAAAGTATATGTGGGCCCTGTACAGAACACCCGGCTTCTGAGAGGCTTACTTGACTGGCTTCGATGGAGCCCCCGTGCCTTAGCTGGTCACTTCAAGTAACACCAAGCATATCAATGTAACGCATTTTGATTAGCATATGATTATCATGTCTATGCGGTTCTTGAAGAGGTCTGGATTATATGAAGGAGGAAAAACAGATGTCGGTAGCTCGTTTGACATGCGAAGCGTCTTGCACAAAAACGAGTCGAAGAAGCGGCCCGTTCTCATGAAGCCAACATCAACTTTGAACGGGTGTTCCGCTTGTGTACGTCGACTTTCACGCACGTGCGCCAGTGAATTAGGGATGCTTCAAGCTCTTTAGAGCCGGCTCCATCAAAATACCTGTAGAACAGACTCAGCATGTCCACAGTGCGTCTTTTTATTAGAGACGGCAATCGATCTTTTAACAATCAGACGGAACGCAGTCCTTTGTAACAATCAAGTAGGTTTATCAATTTTTGTGGAGTTTTAGCCTAGAGGTGGCTCCAATATTCAATTGTTAGGTGTACCTGAGATTTGCATATGGCTGGTTATTTTTTATGAATCTGCTAGCCCTTTAAAAGAGGCCTAGTTTCTTGGAATCCAGATTAATTTGGACTTCTGTGGAGCCCCGATACTTGAGCCGGTCTAAAATGCAAAATAACCACGTGAATTTTTTTAACGCGAAATGAGCATTTTTCACGCAATATTTTGGTATTAGGATTAGAAGTAGGTACGTTCTAAATATTTATTTTGTATGGTTTTGAGAAGTTTGAACAGCCTTAAAATGGAAGGCAAGTTTTGGCCCATTGGTAAGAGTGAATCTGCAAAAAGTGTGCTGAATCCCGGTTGATACAAATGTACTAATTTGAGTTGGTATTGTTCTTAATCTGTGATAAGATTAGCTATGACTGTGTTGAATTGTCATGCGTTAAATAAATTTGTACTGAAAATTGAGTTAACATGGAACCATTTTAAAGCTGACATATTTGTAAACATGAAAAAATAACACCAACAAAAATTTCAGTCCTTAACCCACAGATAGCAAAGTTTTAGTCTATTATGAATACATAAACCGAACCAACCTAATAAGTTAGTAGTTTCTAATTGTAGACATATCCAATAAAGCTGTTCAAATGTAAGACTCCATTTTAAGAGTATTTTAATGACTTTCATAATATCAACACCATCATAACTTTGTATGCCATTTAGTAAGGAGTCATATCTACAATTCCACAGTTTGCTCATCAAATTATGACGTTCATTCACACACAATTAAAAGAATGCTTAGTAAATTCTAATGATATTTAAGAGTTGACATTTCCAAAGAATGTCTTTATTACGTCTATTTACTGTATTCATTTTATTAATCAAAAAGATTGGATCGAATAATTATTTCATATTTAAAATTACATATTAATTCGAAGTTGAATACGAAGATGGTTGATATCTGAAATGAGAAGTTACTGCGGCTCTGATTACCAGAGACTTACGCGGAACGTTAATTTTGGAACCTGTTCTTCAAAAAGAAAAATAGAAACCGTGGGTAGGTTTCAAGAGACTAGGCACTTTTTAATTTTTCGAACGCTATTAGTCATATCGTCCCTTAGCTAACAACACCGCATAAGTCATTTTTACCAACTTTACAGGAGACGAAAAAAACTGTTTATTTTAAAAAATCGGTGGATTTTTTCTGTTATTACTTAATAAATACCCTAGTTAGCGGTTAAGAAATAATTATTTATACTTACTTTGACGATTTACTTTATTTTAACTTTTATTTTATGACTTGAGCTGTGTTGACTGATATTTTATTAGATTTAGGCGGTGTTGTTTGCGAAAATGTTAGGGAATAAGGTATTAAAAGATGATTTACAAAGAAAAGTTTTTATTAAGAAATATTTCAAGAATAATTATTAACAACCGTTATAAATAGGTATTTATAACCTAAATCTTAAGAATAACATTGTTGAGATCAATTGCTTAAAGTTATTTGGTGACACACGAACCTTAAGACCGTACCTAAGTGCAATTATTATTATTTTATTTTTTTATTTTAACAGGAAAATATTTAAAACATAGTCTCTATAAACTCCAACTAAACAAGATATAATAGTAATAAAATTATAAAAATAAAAAAATATACTCGAAATCTCCAGTCTAATAGTTAGTTGCAGTTTTTAGCGATTGCTGTGCGGAAGGTCATCATAAAAAGAGTGGCAACTAGATGTCAATTCGCTTTTTAGGTCTTGAAAATCTTTGTACTTCCGATTTGTAATTGGTATTCTAGCTGCATACAATTTCTGCAGGTGATTTATTTGTTTAATGCTGTTAATTGGCGTGGAACGATGTGGTAACGGCTGAAGCTCGTCATCAAAACCAATTTTATACCACATTGTGCCATTTGGTCTGTATTCTAGCATACGTACATCTGTGACGACTGGGTCACCTGCTTTTTTACCAGGCCGTATAGATTTATAAATTAATTCTTTCGAAAAGTCGGTAAAAAAGGTATAGTCCAAATAACGAGCTTCGTAAGGCATAGGATCACTCCTAGCGGTTTTAGTAATAGCCATGTATTGTTGTGGAAGGTAAATTTCTTTACCTTTTAATTTACACTCTATTGCACTGTGTACGGAATCTCATTCCAGTGGGTATGGCCTTTTACCAAGTACTTATGAGTAACATTGCGATTTTGAGCACAACAGCCATCGGAATATAAAATCACAGGCAATAATTTCTGGCTCAAAACTTTCTCTAGATAGTCTACTAAGCACGAAGCAAAAACAGAGGCTTCAAATGTGCTATTTGACTCATCGAACCAATAACACATACTTATTTAGTTACTAAATTGTATAATGTAAAATTATGGACGCATAATTTAGTTTTATAATAAATTGCATTAGCTTGAAGATACGGAGCCAATTTTACCGATTCAACATCCTGTGTGAATACATGACAAGCTCCGGACTGTGCAATATCTTTGTCAGTATTTTTCTCTCTCCTGGCTCGATCTTTCTTTGAAACATGTTGTGCGTATTCTTCATCCGTAATGTTTACAGTTTTATGACTGCAAAAATCGTCACATTGATCTTTTTTCGGGTAGAATAGGCTCAGATTGAGTTTCAAAACTACCCTCTAACTCACAATTCTCTTGATATGTGTGGTAGAGCTGTGTCATGTTCGAGAAAATTGGTTCTAAGTATTCTCGTGATGTTTTAGCGCGACAGTAATGCGACGGCATCTTTGGAAGACCTGCTAAAAACTTTTCAACATACTTGTGGTCTTCGATTTTCTCTGGATTTCTGCGGTTACTGGTTGAAGTAGACAAATCTGGAGGCATGGCACAGTCTGTTTTTGTCAGCCAATATCTTATAAACCAATCTTTAATGCCAAGAGTGGCCAAGAACATTTTTTTACAGACTTGGTGACGTACATTATCAATCGTGAAAACGTAAGTTCGAATATCAGTTCTTTTGGATGATTCTAGATTTTTTGTAATTTTCTTTGGTACTTTATTAACATGAGAAGTTATAAATGATCTTTGCTGCTCCCAGTTCATGTTATTCCAGAAATTTTCAAACAAATATTGCCGCTTTTGTTCGTTTATGTTGTCACATGATCTGAGTTTCGATTTCTTGCAAAACACCATCATCACCTGAACTCCATGAATCAATCTTCTCCATCCGTAGTGTATTTCAATTATTTAGCTTCTTCAAAGAAATAAAATACATTTTGAAACACCGCCCAAGTTAAAAAAGCTGGTTAGTAAACACAGCTTAAGTAAATGAAGATATTCAATAATGATTTCTTTCTATATAAATATTATGCGATAATCAATAAACATTACTGTATTATATAGCTTACCTCTTAATCTTCTATTAAAACATCTTGCATAGACCTTGCAGCGATAAAACTCACATTAAAATATAATAATCACGGAGCGCGAAGTACCTACTTTTGAGAGAAATGTATGACAGACTAACGACTTGTGCGGTGTTGAGAGGCTAACCGACTTGCGCGCTGTCACTACTTTTTGAATGAAGGCTTCTAATTGACTGAAATCTATATAATGTGACCAATGGTTAGACGCGCAATGAGCAGCTCCATCTATCGGCATTAAAATGTGAAAACCGCCAATTTTCGACTTGAGCGGTGTTGTAAGCTAAGGGACGATATCTAGTATCATTCCATAGTTTGCTCATCATATTACGAAGTTTTTTCACACGATTGAAAGAATCCTCTCTTCTGATAAGGAATACATGACCTATAATTACCTTAAATATAATATCTTGTGAAATGTATATGTTTAAATGTAACTCGTATTAAAACGAAATACGTAAATCTATGTTTTTCATTTTCCTGTTAAAAGCAGGGAAATGTCAAAGTTCGATACTGTCGTAAAAAGCACATATTCACATATCATAGTATTTGATAATCTTATAAATGTTTTGCCTATATTTAAAGTACGGTTAAAATACGGTACTTTTGGGATTAAAAAAGAATGCGTTGCCAACGCTTAATCTTCCAGTCATCATAAAATATCCGGTCTATCTCCACCAATTGAAAGAAAGACCCGATCCCGTTGCTAAATACAGATACTAACCCCTCGTTCTTTGATACAATGTTCCTGATTCCTGAATGTACTTCATTGGCTAATAATTGAATTAATTTTCCTTTTCAGACCTATCCGTATTCCGACGCGATCCTATACCACGTATAAGGATGCTAAAATTGTTAAACAAAGCCACGATTTCATCAAACAAAGTCATTTAAACCTTTCCAGAATTGCATCATGTAAGTATTCAGATTTAACCAGCATTTTCCATGATGTTTGCTGACGAATAAGCTGTGGAAATTATATGAAACCCTTGCAGGAGAATTTGAATAACTTCTAGTGCTGTGACAATAATAATTAACACTTAAATTTGTTATTCTTTAACTAATATTTATAAGATGTAAGTCACCTACAGTACGCTTCGAAAACAGTGTGGAATCCTCATTTGAAGGAATATTCTGAAGGTATACACCTAATTTATATTACAGTGAAACTCGCTCGAGAAGTTTTGTTTTCGCTCCCTACAAATTCTGCAGAAACTTCATAAAACGCTATTTTTTTCCCATACAAGAAAGTTCAAAAGTTCAGCAGTGAATTAATCCATCACCATGTCCCCCTTTTCTCAAAATATTTATAATTAATTTTATCCATGAAATTTATTAAATATGTGTACAATACTAGAATAGTGTAATCATTGGTCTCAAATTTTGTCTTTTTCTAGGTGAGACGAAGGTCATTTTGAGCTGCATTGGTCCGACGGCAGCCCTTTCTCCCAGGAAACAGAAGACGCACTTGGAGATTTTAGGGACCTGACGGCAACTGCGATATGTATAACATTTGTATATATATATTTATATATAACAGACTTTTCTGTAGGCCTTTTTAAGGTATACAATTCCGTAGTACATTATTTTGATATTCTCATAAGGTCTCGCCAGCGTTAGCAATGTAAGCGGCCAAAAATAATCTTTATTTCGACTTTTATCTGCTTTTTATCAATATGTGTCAATGCATGTGTTATTTATCTTAACCTTCCGGAAGAAATTCTCTAAATGATGCTGAAAACCTTATCGAAATCAGACGCATATTTAAGAAGAACTAAGCGCACAAACAGATAGACGCGAATGTCACTTTATTTTATACTATTTATAGATAATGGATTCCACCACGAATTGTCAGTATCCAAAATAGAAATATTAATTACAATATGTTCTTAACTTCTATTTCATAATATCTTTTGTTGTTTTACAAGCTATATTTCTTTAAAAGCTTTTATTATACACACGATTTTTATTTCTTATATTATGGTTTATGTATCATGATTTAAATTATACCATGTAAAAGTCAAAAGGCGTTACTATTGTTGTTCGTCTAGTTAGGGCCGGCCCTGAGCCAAATGGCGCATGGCACAAGTCAAATTTTAGCGCTCCTTGTCAAAACCAGTAGATGACTAGGCCCTAGGTAGTAGATAGGCGATAGCTGTAATCAATACTATTTTGATGATTTGTGGTGTATGCGTAGCGTGGTTTTTATGAAAGATAATCTTACGTTGGTTTAGGTATTATCACCCTTGGAAATTCAACGCCCGAAGCGGACTGCTCCAATTGCGCCCGCACAGGGTCGGCCCTGCCTCTAATTCTTTTTTTATTACTTGACATAATGAATATCTTTCAACACGTTGAATATTTATTTATTTATTTTAGGAACATAAACAGTCTTAGTAATATAATGTACATAAGAGAATAACAAAAAATAGACCAATTATTAATGTTCACAGATATATATAGAAACATAAAACTAACCTGTAAACGATAAACCTATAATATGCCTACCATAAACAGCAATATATAAAAGTGATTTTAACTATACTTAAATAGACTTGGGTTGGAACGGGAAAGGGGAGGAGAAGGATGAGGAAAAGTTGCCACGCAAGTAATATTAAAATATTAGGTACAATCATTTTAACAGTGGTTAATATGAGTTAGAATGTGATACAATGAAATTCTGTAGTGATAGTAACTAGCAGTGAATATGTCAGCACGAGTGTCTATATTTGCAAATTTATTATTATAGTAGTTACATGTCCTTTGCATAAATTCATTTTGGTTAGAATTGGTATTGCATCTATCAATGTAGAAAGGGGTATTTTGTCTGCTGTATCGAATTGGCGCATGGAAATTTATTTTGTTCAGCAACTCCGGGCAGTCAACTTTAGAGTTAATAATTTTATACAAGAGCATCTGATCAGCGACAATCCTCCTGTTGAGTAGTTTCGTGATTCGAAAGTGTTTCTCGATTTCGTCGTAAGAGTTGTATATGTTAAATGATTTAAAATTGAGGAATTTGAGAAATCGTTCCTGAACTCTTTCTAACCTGTTAACATAAACAATATAGCGCGGGTTCCAAACCGGTGAACAGTACTCCAGGTGAGGACGAACATGTGAATTGTAGAGAGTCAGATATGTCTTAGTATTTTTGAAAAATTTGCATGTTCTCACTACAAAACCTAGACTTTTTGATGCTTTGGTGACAATGTTATCAACGTGTTTATCAAAGGTAAGTTTAGAGTCCAAGAAAACCCCGAGATCACGCACATAGTCTTTATTTGTTAAAATCGATCCAGAAATGGTGTAATCATGCAGTATTTTCACACGGCTACGTGTGAATGTGACTTTGCAACATTTAGAAATATTGATAAAAAGCTTATTTCTGAGACAGTAATCCGTCAGTCGATCAAGATCTGCTTGTAAACGCGCAGAACAGTCCGGGGAGCTTATAGGAAGGTATATCTTCATATCGTCAGCAAATAGTAAAATTTGAGCGTTGTGAAAACATGTCGTAATATCATTAATATAGATAGAGAAAAGCAAAGGACCCAAAATGGACCCCTGAGGCTCACCGGAAGTAATGATTTTCCAGACCGAGGAAAATCCACCCACTGTCACAGCCTGGGACCTGTTTGTTACGTATGAGGATAACCAACGAAGGAGATCTCCATGAATACCATGATTAGCAAGTTTTCTAAGCAGAATGTTGTGGTTGATCTTGTCAAAAGCCTTGCTATAGTCGGTATAGATTGTATCAACTTGCACACGTTTATCCATGGAGGCAGACAAGAAGTTTGTAAAAGTTATAAGATTAGTAGCAACAGAGCGACCTGCAAAGAATCCATGCTGAAATTCGTTGATCGAATTCTTTACCACAGGGAATAACTGGTCATAGACTATGTTTTCGAACACCTTTGAAAAAATGCAAAGCTTGGAAATGGGTCTATAATTATCTGCTTCACACTTAGTTCCCGATTTATGAATTGGTGTGATATGTATTTTGTGTATATATTCTTGTATTTTTGTTCAAGGTTAAATTAAATCCTATTAAGTTGTTGCAGTAAGACAGAAATCCTGGGTTCGATTCTTAGTTGAGACCGTTACTTTTTATTTTTCTGTGTCTTGTTCTGTTTCATGTTTTGTTTAGATATATTAGTATTATCTTCTACTTAAATACTAAATCTATGCTCAATACATCGGTTGTACTGACCCTGTTTTGTTTTACTGTCCATTGTCTTTTTGAAAAAAAAAAAATATATATTTTGATGTGTGCATAGCTGTGGGTTTTTTATTTTCCTTTTCCTGAATTCCAATATTTTTATATTTAAAATATAATTTATTTGTCTAGTGAATGAACGATGTTAGCTGGGTGCAGTTATATTGTCTATGTTTGCACTTTTTTAAATGGCCTTGAGATTTCTTTATGGTCCACGATATATTTACCTGTCTGGACCAAACGAGCGTTTTATTTGTGGTCGTTTGTGGTTGAGGGGGTGACAAAATGGGGCCATACAAAAAGCCCGAAGATATAGATCTAGAGAGTGGTTTATTTATGTGCTTCCCTCTCATCAGTAACAGTTGCACCGTCTTTCTAAAGTAATAACATATAAACTTCATAACAATTATGTAAAATTTATACCACTTGAGTTTATTTCAACCACGAACACAATTTTAAAGCAATGATTTAAAAATTGAAGTGCTTCGAAATCCTTGTGACATTTCTTGGAAAAAATTCGGTTTATGGGAGTCACTCGAATAACCGAAATTGAACTTGATTTAGACTAATTTAGGGCTGGGGAATCCGAATCTGTAAGAATTAGGTGGGGGTCGGCACTATTAACTGGGTTATAGGGTTTTGAAATTTCGTACGCGATACATAGGAACCATGTTTTATTTATCAATTATGACATAAGAAAATCAAATTAGTGACTATTTATTAGTCTCACATTTCAGAAGTGCCAACCAAAAAATAAAAAGTGTTGCCATATAATAATAATATCAATGCATGGAAAATTCAGAAAATTAAATATCATTTGCCAGATTTGTAGTTTATTATTTAAAATCATGTAAATATTAAATTTATATATATATAACCTAACCTAACTGTGATTTTCTATAACAAAAAATGACCCTTTAATAACGCCCACTCGCGTCCCCTTTAGAGTTATATCCCAGTTTTCAATTTCGGTTATTCGAGTGACTCCCATAAACCGAATTTTACCCCATTTCTTCAACGCCTTGAAATTGACTACCGCGCTTTGCCGTGCATGTAAGTAGATTCTACTTATGTTAACAAAGTAACACTTATACTCGTAAATTGGTGCTTGTTTATTGTAAGAATATATCGCCAAGCACTTGATTGATTAGTTTTGACAGCGTTATAACATACTAAGCTACCCAACACTTACCTTGTAAACACGTGACAGATGAGATTAAATGAGTTTGTTCATTGTTGATTTACGGCCGCTGTCACACATTAAAACCAAGTGACTAGTAAGTTCATCTTATTACCCCGAGTGAACGTCATATACATTTTCAAAAACAGCAATCTTATTTTGTGGCACGATTAGTTTTTAGTAAACTCTAATGAAATCTGAATTGCTTAAGAATTATATTGGTTTTTTCAACAACAAAAGCGATTCAAACACTCTGATGAATATTTTTTATGATTTAGATAAGTTTTGATACAGACGTTACTTATTTTCAGCTGAGAATAATTACTATCACATTAAAGGACCCTATCACAGTAGAGCCATGGATCTTCCCATCCCAGATAATGTTACCATCACTACTGAACCATGGTCGCAGGAAGAAGGCTCATTTGAAAAACAGGCTTTTACTGATATAGAAATCCACCTTCCTTATGTGAAAAAGGAATGTTTGCCGTATGCCGAAAGTGTTCAGCAAACCAGTAAGTGGCATTATCCATCTGTTTGTGTTTCAGATGGACTACATAAATAAGACTATGGGCTTTTTACATGGGGATACTTTTGAAAATAATCAGAAGCACCCTATTAATAAGTTTCAAGAGCTGGTAAAAGAAGCGGTGACATATTTGTTCGGTTCATATCGTATTAAATAATAATAATAGTTAAATACGCTACAGGCTAGCTCTTTGCTCTTAGATCGCCGCAAGTAGCAGTATCTGCCGGTCACTAAATTCTCGCCATCAGCGTTCCGCGCGGTAAGAAACAGAACTAATCGCCCAAGCCGTCAGCCCTCGCTCGCCGACCTCATCCTCTTTCGGAATCCTTACCTCCGCATGTCAACACGCTGCTTCGGGTTGTGGTTCCGCGTCCCAGAAGCAATCCGGATTCAAAGGAATATCCAAACTTACGTTTTGAAAATTACACTAAAATCCTTGCCTTTTAATAAAACGACAAAGTTTAAACTCCTGGCCGAACTTTTCAGCGAAACTAACTCTCACGCACATATTTCGACACTTATGTTGCACGTGAACAAAGGCCGCCCAAACTTCGCTCACCGACTTAAGAACCATGTAAGCTTGACCATCTTATTCCCTTTCCATGTGCTTTAATAAATTCAGTTCCGATTTTGTAACTTAAATTTAGATTGAGAGATTGAACTTAGTTAGGATTATATTTTGTACCCGTAATATTTTCCGTGCCACATGAGTATAAGATGTGTTCTATATGATAATCCTTTGTATGTTGTGACGTTGCCCTTTGCTACAATATAACGCTGAAACCTGACTCCCATGTCTTAACTGAACCCCTTGTATGGTTCGGAATGATAGTAGCAACAAATGATAGCTGTCTCCACCCCTCGAGAAATAATCGATATGTCTTTATAAAAGCTACCCTGAGGTAATTCTCAGGGATAGAGCCCCTGATGCGTTCTATGTCGATTGACTTATATTCGATGTTGGTATTTAACTTGGTCACCGGTCCTTCATTCTAAATTTTAAGTATATTACATATTGTAAAGATGATATATTAAATTTGTTAAAATAATTAAAACTAGCAGTTAATAACATGCTAAATTTACGCATAATAAGAATGACAGTTGTTTGAATAAATGACATTTTACGTATTTGTGATGGATTATTTCAAATGAAACACTATTATTGACTACATGTCTACAACTGATTTAACTGTTATCTTAGGTACCTAATATGATTAGCTCATAGGAGACTTGCAGTGCTTAAATATGTGTTACAACCGTCAATGTCTATAAGTTGAATCAATATCGTTTAGTTTGTCACAATTAAAGATATTTATAACAAAGTTGACTTAAATAATAAATTATTACATATTGATTAATTGTACCCGAGTTTATGAATAAAAGGAGGGTAATTGTGCGATGAGATTAGCAGTCGGTTTAATTAAAAGGTGTTAATTTTACTCCAACTGGTGGTAATTCTTTACCTTCAACTGTTACTGTACCTAATAAAGTTTAAAGTTAGATTATATATACACCTTCATCAGGAGAGTAAAAATCTGTATATAAAAGGAGATTCTTACAATATAGCGCCCCTGAGGTGATATCTCACAAAATCGGCGCTATGCAAATTGTCCAATAAATAAATAAATATAATGTTTACATTTTATTGTGTATACACCGAAGTCAAAAATTAAATATAGATTGCAATTGTGAAAGAAGAAGTGGAAGGAGGGGGGAGGGGTAAGAGTAGGCTGGGTCAATAATAATTAGGAATTACAATATCGTTAGACGGGAAAGACCAGTTAAGTGGGAAAATATTTAAAAGAGAGTTTTAAAAAAAATCTTGTTAATTATATCTGCTTTTATATTAACATGTTTCCTCATTTCTAAAATTTCAAAATTATTTATATTGAAGTATTTTAAGACCTGAAAAAACAAATAGCGAATAACCATAAAACAATATATTCATAAGACAAATAGCATTAAATAACGGTTATTCTAATTAATTGACAGTTAAAATACTAAATAAAAAAATTAAATATATTCTTTTCAAACGTTATTTCTAAAGATAGAAATAAAAAATGGCGTAGAATTCTATTTGTGGATAACGATACTTCAAAAATTATATATAAAAACAATACTGGTACTATTCAACTGGCGTTTTACACTAATAACAGTGAAGAAATATATTCTTAATAATAAAGATAGCAAATTTCAAACAAAAAAATCAGGAGTTTAAAAACACAATTGGGATGATTATAATTTCTTTTACAAAGGTAGAACCAATAGAAACTTTGAAGTCAGAACTAAAGAATATCGCAGGGCTCTAAATGGAAATGGTGAATATGAGTTTGCAAATCATCTTTTGAATAATAATCACACTTTCGATAAAAATTCAGGTCTTAAAATACTTCACTCAGGATATAAAGCATCGCAAATAAATAATTTTGAAATTTTAGAAACTAATTTCTAAAAAACATGTCAATATAAAATCAAATATAATTAATAAGCAAAAAAAATATAAATAATAATGAAAAATGCCATTACAAAGTGATAAGCTTCCAGAAGAAACCTTCTTATTAAACGCTTGTTAATCGTAAGAAGTCAAATATTGTGAGCTGCATATTTAAATATTCGCGCCATTCATTTGGTTCGTTTTTATACCGCCAGAGGTGCGCTCTGTCGGCCTTCTATAGCCGTGCGTATCGGCCATATTGAAGGAAAGCGTGATTTTTTTATAAACGTCAAACATAATCACGTAACTGTGGATAATTTTCATTGTAATGTAATCAATCCAATGGATTAAGAACTTTCTAAAACATATTTTCTTCGATATTATCCAAAAATTATATGAGCAGAAACGATGCTTTTGAAGAAATCTCGTATTATTATGAGGCGATCCTATTTTAGTATGAAATCGTGTCGTAATTTTCAAGTTAGCTGAATTTACCCGTAACAGACAATTTTAATTTGACCAATCAGAGGGCCTACATCGTCCAAACGCTAGGACAATAATACTACCAGATATCAAAAAAACCAAAACTTTGGTCTTTTATGAATAAGTAAAACAAACCTAATATGTCAGTAGTTTCTAGTTATCATAGACATATCCAATTAGGCTGTTCATATGTTGGACTTTATTTTAAGAGTATTTTAATGACTTTCATAATATCAAAACTATCAGTATAATTCCATAGTTTGCTCATTAAATTACGAAGTTCTTTCGCACCATTGAAATAATGCTAAATAAATTCTCAAGATATTTTAGAGTTGGTATTTATAGATAATGTCTAAATAACGACTTCCTACTTTGCTCATTAAATTGATCAAAATTATCGAAACGACGACTTTTTTCCAATTTAATATATTTGTTTAAAATTATTAATTTAAATTATTATTAATAATAATTAATTAATTCAAAATTAAACAATTACTTTGTAAACATCACTTATAGGTAAATACTTAATGCCGACCGGGTTTCGCTATAACCGTAGCTTCATCAGGGCAGTATAATAGGTAAATACTTAATGCCTACCGGGTTTCGCTAGAACCGTAGCTTCATCAGGGCAGTATAAGTTATTTTTTAATTTTAAATTATAATGTCACATTACAAAGTAACCGCTTCATATGAAGAAATTAATCAATTATTATTAAAAATAATTAATTAATTATTGTATGCTACTTAGTAAGGAGTCATATCTATAATTCCACCGTTTAAAAAGCCTAGTAAATTCTAATGATATTTAAGAGTTGCTATTTCCAGATAATATCTTTATTTCGTCTACCTACTGTTCTTATTTTATAATCAAAAAAGATTGGATCGAATAATTATTTACGATTTAAAATTACATATCTGTGGTGTTTTGGAAAAGGGAGACGAGTCAATAATAGTCAATTTTACAGGGGAGCCAATTTTGTATTCTCGATTTTTTGCCAGATCTGAGAATTGTAATTAGGAATATATTTTTATGCAATAATTAATGAAAATATTTATTCTACAGAAGAGTATTTGAAAATTTGGAAAAAACCTATTTTTAACAATTTTACGTGACTCATCCCTCTTTTCCGTGTCACGTTTGGACCTAATTTTGAATAAATCATGAGTTATGTCTTAAATGTTTCTTATTTTTTTCTGTTATTTTTCAACTTAATAAAGGAAAAATCATTTACTTATTTGAGAAGGATGCATTTAAAATCATTGGCACAGAAATTTGTATTGGAATAATTTTATTTAGTTAAAAAACGACATTTTTAACATAAATTAACAATGATATTGCAAAGTAAAAAAAAAGTATCCTGTTATAATGACATGTAATACTCATCCAATATAAACAAAACATACAACAAATTTCTAATTGGTATAATTTGGGGGACTCATTCACCGGCATCTTCATATCCGTCTGGATCAACATTCGGAACGTTGCCAGCATCTGGTAATTTTTTATAAAAATCATGGCAATCAGGATCCACTAAATGAAAATCACTTAGTATGTCCTTTTTCTTTTCCTTGCTTATTGGAATAAGACCACTGTAGCATTTTCCAGGGCTCAAAATGGTGGTTGCATTACCCCTATGTTTAAAAGAAATAGTTTTAAATGGGTATTCAATATGCAAAGTCCTTTTAAAATGTATAGTTCCTGGGGTTGTGTTTTTATACATGAACCATTTTATATCGTGGAATAAAAATCGATTACCTTCATCATCAGTTTGTTTCAGCTGCAATGAACGCTTGCTCAGCAAAGTTTAAAAAAATTTCATGTGTCATGATTTATTCTGTAAATGCTTTCTTTTTTCCAGCAGCTCTTACAAGATTGTACCAATCTCTTGGTAAATGAATATTCATGTCGGTTGCTTTTTTTTTCTTCTCAATTATAGCATGAATGGAATCACATTCCATGTGGGCATGAGTGTGGCCTGGGACTAAAAATTTATGATGTATGATTATGTTTGGTCTTGCTTGAAGAGCACATAAAAACATTGCAACAACATGGCTGTTTTTATTTTGCCCACCACAGGTATCTGAATAAAATGTTAATTCATTTATTTGAGGTGGAATCGCAAGAATGAAATCATACAAACATGACGCTATTTGATTAGCCCCTCGACCACCTTCACATTCATGCCACATGTAACACGTTGTTTCATTTGAGAAGCAGTCGTAAATGGTTAAATTAAACGTCCACAAGGAACGTTTATAAAAGGCAATGTTTGAACGTAGCAGGGGAGTTGGGAGGCACTGCTGCAAATCAAAGCAATAGGTCCTTCTGCTCTCTGACGACTCTTCTTTATTTTTTGCCTTGGCAGAATATGCATAATCTGCTTCCTGCTTGTGGGCTTCGTATTTGGCCTTCAGTACTGATAAATCAGGTTCCTGTACAAGTTTCATCTAAATCGAATACGAATCGCATGTACTGCATGTATCCAGAGAAGGTTTTTTAAATGATAAGCCCATTGTACGAAACACATTTGAGAACATTGATCAGGAAACCGGATCCTCTACTTTTTCCCTATACATAAAATACATTTTGGTTAAAGTGAGTCCAATGGGCAAATACTTCTTAGAGGTATCCCTTCTAAAGTAATGTGACTCGTAGGCAGGATACTCTCTTATGTGATTTTTTATTTGATGAATGCGGTCATCCGATATCTTAGTAGAAGGCACACTGCTTCCCCGTTTGTCAGAAACCGGGAGCCCAGAAACAGATTTACATCTCTTTTTAATGACGGTACATATGAATTTGTTTGTTTCACAAAAAATCTTTTTAAAGCAACCTTTGCACATTTCGATAATGGCCCCCTTAACTCGTATATGATATTTATGATTAATTTCCCTCTTCTTCGGTGGTACATTTCTAACCCGCATAGTTTTCTTAGGCTCATCGGTGATGAGGGATGAGATAAACGTCATTCTTTTGTCGAAGGTTCCTAGTGCCCAGTTAAATAATATACTTTGATATTCAAAAGACACTTTATCCGTGCATTTTTTACGGCAAGCACTTAAGCGTTCCGTTTCTTGACCCTTGACCAATTTCCCAGTTTTAGATTTGTATTTTAGACCTCGATTACGTTTTTCTTTAATCTCTTTCCTTAATAAATAAAGAGATTTTCCTCGGTTTCCAGGGTGCGTGTCTTCAGTTTCAGTAGTTGCTTCACCAAGGAGTGCATTGTTGAAGGGACTGGGTCCATCGTAGCTGGAATTACTGGAACTGGGGGGTTTATAGCTTTCATCCATATCACTGTTGCTAAAATCACTTGAATAATCTGGAACTATCGTCTGTAAGTCTTGGAGAGGATAACTGGAAGACGGACCTATAAAATAAAATCAGTATTTATAATATATACAGCTTTATATACTATAGCTTTAAGAAATACACGGCACGACCAAGTGAATCAGATACTTGAGTCAGGCCATGTCAAGAGTCAGAATAATAGAAGAGCATGTATGAGACATTGTATGAATGTGAACGAGGCAAGGAATGTGTGCCTGAAATTTAATAGGATTTCATAAATTAGTCAATAATTTAGTGAGATGAATCTAATACAAACATAATACCACAACAGAACATGAAGAAATAATATAAAAGATCTTACCATGCGATGAATTTGCATTAGAAAGCGCTATTATTGACCTCGTTCGCTTACTAAACATCTTTAAAACTCCTCAAAACACACGGCACCAAATATAAATATATAATAAACAACAGAAAATGATAATACGACCGAAAGAATGATTCAAATCGCCAAGCAAACTGTGAAACAACAACTGTCAAACGTAACAAGCCGCGGCGTCATGTAACCATAAAGCACAGAATGAACCACAGATAACACAGAAAACAGCGATTATTAAAGTTAACTCTGTTTTCCGTGTCAATATTTAAAAATATATGTTTCGTTATACAGAGACAACTTGAGTTATCTCCAAGTGCGTGTTAATTTATTTAAAATATGACTCGTCTCTGTATGACAACGGCTAATAACTCGGAAACTAATTTTTTGAGCGGACTCATCTCTCTTTTCCGTGTAGAGAAAAAAATTAGGATTCTTCTGGCATATTTAACTCCATTTCGCAATTTTACTGACTCATCTCCCTTTTCCATAACACCACAGATATTATTTCGAAGTTGAATACGAAGATGGTTGATATTTGAAATGAGATGTTACTGCGGCTCTGATTACCAGATACTTATGCGGAAAGTTAATTTTGTAACCGGTTCTTCAAAAAGAAATAAAAGAAACCGTGGGTAAGTTTCAAGAGACTAGTGACTTTTTTATTTTCGATAAATAGTGCAAGAATAAACCAGTTCCACAAAAAAATATCAACGGTTCCAGTGACATAAATGTAGCCGGGAGCTGGTACAGGAATATCGATCATCTCTACGAACGGAAACGTCAGGATTCAGACAAGTCAGAATAATGTGTCACAGAGTCTCCTTTGCTTCCTTCTCGTTTGTAATTATTGTTCCGTCTCCCTAAAATAATATTGTACGAACTACACAATAATTGAAATTGATCTGCTTTTCCTTTTTTGATGACGTTTGTTCAACGTATTGACCGTCATGCTTTACCCTGTTTGTAAAGAGGTTCTATTTATACTAACTAAGTAACACTTAACTCTGAAATTGGTGCTGGTTAATTGTAAGAATATATCGCTTGACACCTGTTAGATCAGTTTAAAAAGCGTTCTCGATATAACACGAGAGTATTTGAGAGAGCTTTTGTTACATTCCTTTCTTATTTTTAGCTGAGAATAATTATCATCACATGACAGGACGCTATCACAGCAGTGCCATTGATTCCAACCCAAAGAGTGTTTCCATCAAAACTGAACCATGGTCACAGGAAGAAGGCTCAGCTGAAATGGCCTATGGGGATGTTGTAATCCACCTCTCGGATGTGAAGAAGGAATGTTTGCAGTATGCCCAGAGTGTTCAGCCAACAAGTAAGTTGCATTGCATATCACATAAGTGTTTCCGATGCAAATAATCAGAACAGCTGCTTGTTCTTTACTTCCCCTCTTGTCGTCCATACTTTTACTAATTATAATAATAACTTATTATGCTCGCAAACAGTTCTTAATTCGTCAAATGTATCCTCGTCATATGTTATCTTTAAAGTAAATAATTGCACCTTCTGTAATCCTAAAATTCTGTCCTCACAAGAACGTAGTGACGTTTGACGTTTAGTATGTACGTCTGTAAATTTTTGTACTTTCCGTTTCCAGTTCAAGATAGTATTCAGGTTAGATTCTATCAATTGAAATAATCAAAACTATGGTACATACCTACCTTACGAAAACTGTATAATTCCTTATTGGATATATAAAAATGACATTTAAAATAATGGTTTATATTACGTACCTACTTGCTACTCAATATTCTATTTTTATTATGAAATTATTTTTTCGGTTTATTGAATTAGAGGTTTTTTATTTCGATCATATTTACATCTATTTAAATAAAGAAGTGTTTGTGCTTTTGATATCTATTATTCCTAGATTGATGACATTTTGCACACTTAACCTTCTAAACAAGTTGAAGGCGACTGTCTACAAGATGTTTCTAAAATCTATCCCTTTTTCTCACCCCTTAAGAATTTTGCACACTCGATGTCCAATATAAGATTTTTTTGACCATAACAATTTCCTTTTCCGTTTTGTTTTATGATTGCTATTCTTATATAAATCATGTACGATTACCATAATACGGGTATGAAACCTAGTATGGTAGTTTCAAACGTCACCAATTTTTTTTTAATATTTATAAAATTTAAAAAAAAACGTAAAATCTACCGTTCAAAATAAAACAGAAACTGGGTGTAGCCTGGCCGACGCTGGGTTCTTCAGCTAGTATAATGAAAAATACTAAATTCTCGTGTGTGTCTCTGAACCTCTGCTTCAATTAACTCTAGAATTCCTGCTTTGAATTTATCTTTCGTTTTCAAAATTGTAAAAGTTTGTTTAATAAGACACTCTTACTTAATATGTTGATTTTGTGCATAACGTCGTGAACAACCAAATGCCAAAATATTTTTAGGCTGAAATTGTTTTTAACAGAGATGTTCATAATTACGAAACCAGAAATGTATATAGAATTAGATTTCCACATATTAAGAAATCAAAATCACAGAATTGCCCAATTTACAAAGGACTAAAGATGTATGATGAAATGCCTGAAAGTCTGAAGAATGAATGAATTTAAAAAGAAGTGTTATGTTTATTGTAAAAATATTTAAAGTTACAAAATGAAATATTATCTTGTTTATATTCAAATATTGTATAAACTTACACAATAAATAGTAAAAAATCTTTAAACAAACGGTAAAGAACCAACCTATATAAATAAAATAAATTAATATTTTCGAAGGAAGCAAATACTTTGGGGTGTGACATATTGAATGAAAAAAACATACACTTAGTAAGACACCACTTTATTTTTGAATCAATAACGATAGCCAACCGGGTTTCACTTGTCCCAAGCTTCTTCAGGGCTAAATATCAACAGTTGATAAAGTGGTGTCTTACTAAGTGTATGTTTTTTTCATTCAAAATAAATTAACGTGATTTTATTATATTTTCCATTTTTAATATTTGAATTATAATGTCCCTTCTTTTTCACGGTTTCATGTTTAAGCTAATTCAATGTACCGTTGATATTAGACATAGATAAATTAAAATTTCAACAACTTAACGCCGTATCCATATTTCAGATATAAATCGACCTAATAAACCTATCCGATTATTAATGTATGTATGATGGGAATTCCAATGAGCTTACTACTGCAAACTTCAAGTATCTTATCAGCAGGATCTTGATTGAACTATATAAAACAATCTAACAATAATTACAAATAATCATACACATAGCGCTCATGTCTCTACATATATTGAAATTGAATTATTTGTTGATGATGGTATGCTATACAAGCCAATAAAAGTCTAAACGATTGTGTCAATTTACAACATGAACATTTAAACAATATATCCACCTAATGCCAACAAAATCAACTATTGATTGTTTTTGTGTTTAATTCGTAGAACTCCATTTAATTTTTTTTTGTTTTATAAATTTAATTTAGATTAAATTTGATAATATTATTATTAAGTTCTGCAAGTGTTTTAGTTTTTTATTATTGTGACAGCTGTTTCGGCTTACAAGGCTTACAGTTTGAAAATGGCCTTGTAAGCCGAAACAGCTGTCACAATAATAAAAAACTAAAACACTTGCAGAACTTAATAATAATATTATCAAATTTAATCTAAATGAAATTTATAAAAATAAAAAAAAATCAACTATATCTAAATGTTTCAAAATGTCATCACATTGTCTTTTCGAGAAATAAAAATAAAATATTATTTAATTATTCTTTTCTAACAACAACAACATTGTAACATAGCAACAGTCTCAAATATTCGTGATCTCGGAAAATCCTTGATAGTAAACTACAATGTAACCTACATAAACATCAAATCGCAAATTAAACTGCTTAAATGCTAGGCTTCATCATAAGAAACACAAAACTTTTTAATAGCATCGATATTATTAAGCAACTCTACTTTGCCTATGTACGAAGTCATTTGGAGTTTGCATCAGTTGATAGGTCTCCATTTTATAAAATCCACACAGACAAAATCGAAGCAATTAAAAACAAATTCATAAAATATCTTTGTAACAAGTCATTTGTAAGATTTAATAATTATGCAGAGGCAACTTCATACTTAAAAAATGATTCAATGTTTGTACGGAGGCATCATAAGGATGCACTATTCCTGTATAAAGAAGCCCAGAGTTGCTAAACAAGATTCCATTCAATGTACCTGCGCGTTCAACACGCTCTTGTGTCCTGTTCAAGGTTGATCAAAGCAAAACAAACTCTAAGCATAATTCTTGCCTGAACAGACTATGCAATAATTACAATAGCGTATTATCCAAGGTTGATATTTTCAGTTGCGAATTTACCATATGCAAGAGGTCCATAAAATAATATTTATGTCTCTATTGTTTAAACCTCAATTATGATTTTACTTATATCTGCATCCTCTCTCCATGGCTATAAATGTATGGCTTTGTAAATTATTCGTTTTATATAATCTTTTGTTTCGCATAATTTTTTTAATTCATATTCCTTTCTCATAAATTTAATTTACTTATTCAATATTATGCTGTCTCAGAAGAGGTAAAGTCACAAGGAGGAAATCCATAATTGGTTTTATTTTACTATATAATACTTATGTACAAACTAATTAAATGTAAACTGTCGATTTCCCGAAAATGAATAAATATTAACATTTTATTGATGTTCTGTTTCAGGTAGCATTAATGTGGAGACTGTACCCATGGAACAATCAGGACCCCGTGAAGAAGATGGAGGGGGAATCCCTTATACGGAAATAGACATAGACCTGCCAGATATTAAAAAGGAATGCTCAGAGCAATTTGAAAGTATTACAGAGACTGCAGGTAAAATGGATTTTTTTTCGTCTGTATCAGTTTTAATAATCTTATCGTTTCATTATAGATACCTACTTATTGAATTTTATTTGTCATCTTTTCCAGATGTGATAGTGGTCCCGAAGACACATGCCGAAGTAAAACCTCTTTCATGTCTCCACTGTAACTACTCCAGCTCAAGCAAATCACATTTTACAGTTCACTTACGCACCCATACTGGCGAAAAACCTTATTCTTGTCCCCATTGTAACTACTCCAGCTCAAGCAAATCAAATTTAACAGTGCACTTACGCACCCACACTGGCGAAAAACCTTATTTATGTGCCCTTTGTAACTACTCCTGCTCACAAAAATCTTTTTTAAAGAGTCACTCATTCACTCATACTGGGGAAAAAGCTTATTCATGTCTCCATTGTAACTACTCTTGTTCACGGAAGTTTGTTTTAACGGTACACTTACGCACCCATACTGGAGAAAAACCTTATTCATGTTCCTACTGCTCTTATCCGTGTTCTCAAAAGGGACATTTAAAAAGTCACATTCTGACCCATACTGGCGAAAAACCTTATTTATGTCCCCATTGTAACCAATCCCGCGTAAGCAAATCGCATTTAACCGTTCACTTACGCACTCATACTGGCGAAAAACCTTATGCATGTCTCCATTGTAACCATTCTTGCTCACGGAAGTCAGATTTAACGGTACACTTACGCACCCATACCGGAGAAAAACCGTATTAATGTTCCTACTGCAGCTTTTTATGTAAACAAATGGTACGTTTAAAACGTCTCATTCTTACCAATACTAGCGAAAAACCTTATTCATGTTCCTACTGAACTTATTCGTGTTCTAAAAAGGGACATTTAAAAAGTCACATTCTGACCCATACTGGAGAAAAACTTTATTCATGTTTCCCCATTTGTAACCAATCCTGCGTAAGCAAATCAAATTAAACAGTTCACTTACGCACCCATACTGTTGAAAAACCTTTTTCATAATCCCACTGTAACTACTCTTTCACAAGCAAATCACATTTAACACTGCACTTACGCACCCATAATGGCGAAAAACCTTATTCATGTTCCCATTGTAACTACTCCTGCTCACGAACATATCTTTTAAACCGGCACTTATTCACTCATACTGGAGAAAAACCATATGCATGTGCCCATTGTAACTACTCCTGCTCACTGAAGTCAGATTTAACGGTGCACTTATGCACACATACTGGCGAAAAACTTTATTTATCTCTCCATTGTAACTACTCTTGCTCACGGAAGTCGGATTTAACGGTACATTTACGCACCCATACTGGAGAAAAACCTTATTCATGTTCCTACTGCAGCTATTCATGTACTCAAATGGAACATTCAAAACGATACATTCTTACCCATACTGGAGAAAAAGCTTAATCATGTCACCATTGTAACCACTCCTGTTCTCGGAAGTCAAATTTAGCGGTACACTTACGCACACATACTAGACTGATTTAATTTTTTTTAAATTTCTTAGTAAGTAATGTATGTTTTATAATAAAGCGCCACTGTAAGTATCAATGTTCCTACGTACAAATCTTAATTTTGTTTTGAATAATCAAACTAAGCAAAAACTAGAATCGTGCTTTTCTATATACTCGGCTCTATTATGGCTCGTATTAAGTCTACCGTTGAGTATATTCTTGCTTTTGTCAATTTATGCGAAAAATCGTGGATATGTTCAAAAGGGTATTTGTCTGGGATCGTAGTCGCGTTCAAACCCCTGTTATACCCAAAAGGGCGTCATTCTTCGTTGTGTTTCTTAACCATGTGTAATGGGCTGGCCCAACTACTCTTTGACGGCCGACACATTCCATGCTCCATAAAGTATTTAAATTATTTTTTAGCTGCTTCCAAAAGATCCGGTGCCAGCTTGCGGGCTCAATCTGTTACAGGCGTTGCCCTTGTTTCAATCACATGTGTAACATTATGTTTACGAACATCTGGAGTCTTCATGTCGGGTCGTGCAGTGCAGGGTATTTATTTTAAAATGTCTCAGTATTTCTGATTAGCAGATAACGTCGAGATGCCGGATGAGGGTCCTTGAGAATTCATTCCTCCAATCTGTAGTGGACTTGTCCGGTAATGTTGCGTTCTTTAGGTTGTATTTTTCGTGATCCTGCTTGGCCTTGGGAGTACGGATACCTCAGCACCGGTGTCGATCAAAAAATTTTCTTGCCTTATGAGTTCATGGATGAAGAGACGACATGTATGTTGAGGACAATCGCACGTCTCTACTGCGGTTTTCCGTTGTTGGTTCCCGACTTGTTGCTATTAAAAATACATGGTTTAATGCAATAGTACGATTTGTCAGCGAAATTTTCATGATATTTGCATTAGCCTTTTGAGGTTTTGTTGGTTTATATTGGCCTACGGCATGACCTGGATCGAGGTCGTCGCGCGGAATTCGGGTACGATGTAGATGGATGACGTCATTCTCGGCGGGTGCTGGGATTGCTGTTTTCATAATAGCTTTGAGCCTGTCCGTGACCATCTCTTCGAGTCGTTTTGAGTTGTTTGACTTCGAGAGTGAGTGACGCAATTTGCTCTTGCAAACTCTGGAGTACAGCACACACGTTTAAATCTACGTTCGGAATGTTTTCATTGCGCTGTTTCTCGTCTTCTGTTCCACATTGTGTTTTTGGTATCCTTCCAAAATTTTATCTGCTGCAGACGCAAGTTGTAACAGGTTGTCATCGGGTAGTGCGGCCAATGTGGCCTTGACCTGTTGAGGTTTCCTTTGCAGCCGAAGTGTGAGCAGCGAGTTCATGCATGAGTTGGAGTAGTCCAGACGGTTTCCTGTCATCGAGCTGTAGTCCGGTTAGAAGACGAGTGAGTAGGTTTTCTTCAGAATCTTGTAATCTCTCGATGAGTGCTGATTTGAGAAGTGTGTACTTGTCCGCTGCAGGGGGATTTATGACGACGTCGCTCACGATTCTGAGGGTGTCCATATCCAAAGCGGCAACAATAATGTTTTTTTTTTGTTTTTTTAATTTAATGAAAATCATATTTAATAATATAATTATTAAGTTCTGCGAGTATTTTTGGTTTTTTGAATTTTTAAAAATTTGATTTTAATTAAATTTAAAAAAAAATAATTAAATGGAGTTCTACGAATTAAACACAAAAACAATAAATAAAAAAATACTATAATGTTATATTTGGTGAGGTCATCCTTGACTCTTGAGTTTGAAAACTGCCTTTCAGCTTGTGCGAACCAAAGTGCAATATTGTCGCGCCAGCAAACGGGTAGTTTAACCCAGAGTTTATGACTGTATCCATTGTGGGATTATTATCTCCGGTTTTGTACGATGTCTGGGTGTCCTCAAACGACACAGATGCTCGTTCTGTGGTGTTATTTTAGCTGGTCTGCAGAAATTGGTGCGGTGGTTATCTGAAATTGAGATTTTTTCTTTTGCACCAATTTACGGCTCCTTTCAAATCAAATCAAATCAAATGAAAAATTATTTATTGTAAAATAAAAATTACAAAAGGTGTAGCTTATGGGTAGACCCCATTTCTTCCAGCTAACCACATTTATTTAATTACAATGTTTATATAATATTATAGTAATTACAATGTTTTTACAGATAAAATAACAATATACCAATGAAAAAATAAAAAAAATACAAATATATATACCAGTAAAAATAGGCGTTTCATTTACGTAAGGTATTCACTCAACGTGTAGTGACATTTATTAACAAGGAAAGTGTTTAGTAACAATTTGAATTTGTGTGTATCTTGTATTTGTTTAATGTTATGTGGACGGTTGTTATATACTTTGATGGCCATGTAGTATGGTCCTTTTTGGAATATTGTTTTGTTTGCTTTTGGTATTAGTAAGTTTTCTGTGAGCCTTGTAGCGTATTTATGTGTTGAGTTTTTTTAGTGGGAACTTGTCTGTAGATGATCGCACTAACATGCATAACTCCATTATATATATATATCTGTGACTGTCAGAATTTTCAGATTTTTAAACATAGGTCTACATGAATCTAAACGATCAGAGTTTGTAATTTTTCTTATGCATCTCTTTTGTATGATGAAAACATCTTTAGCGTTTACCGAGTTTCCCCAAAAAATAATACCGTATTTTATTTTTGAATATACATAACCATAGTATGCGGCTATTACTGATTCGGTGTTTAATATTTTTCTCAAGGTACCCAGAACATAAGAAAAACTACTGATTTTTGCTACAATTTTTGAGACATGTTCTTTCCAGTTTATGTTTATATCTAATTCTATTCCCAGTAGTGAACAGGTTTGGGAAGGTTCGATAATATTATTATTAATGTTTACATTTATATTAATAGATGTAGCTTGCACTGGACAAAATTTTAAAATTTGGGTTTTGTTGTGTTGAGTGATAGATGTTGCGATAACAGCCAGTTTGCTATTAATTGGCAAGTCTCGTTAACTTGTTTGTTAAATTCGTCAACGTCTCCATTACATTCAAACAACAAAGCGGTGTTTCTTTCAAATCCGTAAATGGTGTTCAGGAGATATAGGAGATTGAAACGAGTGACTGCACGGTTGATGTTTTGATTTGTTCGTGAGGACGATTTTTACAACTACGCAGAGCGCGGGAACGGTGGCAGTAAGACATTGAAGGTTACACCCACCCTGTCCCACCCCGGTATAGGTGACTTATGGTCACCCCTTCGGAGCTCTCGCATGAATCTAATTTTTTTGAATAAACGGCTCTACAAAGTATAAAAATGAAGCTAGACCTTCAATGTCCCCGCATACGGTGTTAGGAAGCGGTAATGCGAGCGCTTACAGGTACTAGTCTAAGAACAACACAGAACAATAAACATCAAACAATCGGGTAACAAGTGTCAGGCAAATAGTTGGTGGAGGGAACCCACACTCCAGTACCTGTAAACACAAAGAAGAAATAAGTGACATAATAGAGTGACGGGGGAGTTTTGCCGAACCACGACTAGCAGTCCTGTTGAGAGATTGGTGGCTGTTGGGGCGACTGGCGCAGGTCAGGAC
Organism: Hesperophylax consimilis; assembly: GCF_061612785.1. Classification (NCBI taxonomy): domain Eukaryota; kingdom Metazoa; phylum Arthropoda; class Insecta; order Trichoptera; family Limnephilidae; genus Hesperophylax; species Hesperophylax consimilis. The sequence continues at coordinate 19,004,140 of NC_142854.1, read as the reverse complement.
TTCCACACCCCTTAGCCGACCACCCGGTGGAGCCCTGAAGATAAGTATGGGAAAAAGAGGGATAAACCCTAAAGAACCTAGGGGAAAGAAGCGTCAGGAGGTCGGAGGCAGGGTGGAGGTTACCCCAATCCGCACAGTCGCCCCTCTGACCACCAACGCTCCTCAGGGGTGGCGCAGGTGATTGGCGGAGTCCCCCGGTAAAAAAAAGGAAATAAAAAAAGCTCCAGCAAGGTATGCGGGGACGAGGCCCGTTGTCCAACCCCTATTTTTTTTTTTTTTTTTTATAGTGAATACCTCACAAGAGTCCCAACTGCTCCCGTCTGGAGCCAGTGAGACTATGGCATCCCCAATTGGGGGATGTTGTGAGGCTGAAGGTAAGTGGGGAAGGGAAAGAGGAAGGTGGGGAAGTACCTGGCTATTCAGATCTAGTCACTAAACACGGCTAAAGCCATTTGGAGCAACGTTTCAATTCTGAATGGTGGTCTTACACCAGGGCGATACTGGTAGTATCTTCCACTCTGGGGAGAAGTAAACAATACAAGACACACAACGGAGTTCAATTCTAGCCTGTAAACTCGTTGCCGTTACTGAAAAAAGAAAAAAAAAACGAAAAAAAAAATACATATAAAAGAAAAGAGAAAAGGAAAACAATAAACAATCCAAAAGTGCCACTTAAGGACATCGGTAGATTAAGTAAAACAAAGTAGAAAGTGTAAAAATAAAATCTGCATAGTCTGTAAAGAGGACAGCATGTGAAGTATAAGATAAAAAAAGTAAAACATAAGAAAAGAAAACTGAAAATAAGAAGAAAAATAAGAGACAAGTTATTTAAAAGAAATGTAAACGAAAGAAAATCATCTGCAGCAGCTGGTACAGTAAGGAAAGAAAAATAATAAAAATAAGAAGAACAGAATAGCATAAACAATAATCGGAGAATTGTAAAAGAATTAGTCATGGAGCGGGAGCAATACACCAGGGGTTCTCAGTTATCACGCTAGTCAGCGGCTCTAAGCTCAGACCATCTCTCAACCCAGATCCTAGTAAACTTCCTCAGACATTCGAAATTAACTCTGTTAGAAACAAGATCGGTGTTCCACATCTAATGGGGACATTCAGACCGTCTATCATTTCGTCTCTGGCATCCTTCAAGATCTCACAGTGCCACAGAATGTGCTCGGCCGACTGGTAAGTATTGCCACAAGCGCAATTGGGATGGGTAGACAGGGCAAGGCTGTGAAGCCTCCCCCTGAATTCCCCATGTCCTGAGAGGAGCTGCGTCATGTGATGGTCCAGTTTGAGGAAGGCCCCTTCCATTGTGAGTTTAACTGATGGGAAGAAGGAAAAGGTCCATCTTCCCATGCTCGACCTATCCCAACGGACCTGCCACTTTTTAAGCGAAAGGTCCCTCATCGTTCGAAGCAGTCCAGGGAGAGTTCCCGGTCCACCTGGTGTCAGAACGACACCAAGATGGGTTGCCGGGGATCCTCTGGAAAGTCTCTGCTTGGTTAAGACTTCCCGGTCCACCTGGTGTCAGAACGACACCAAGATGGGTTGCCGGGGATCCTCTGGAAAGTCTCTGCTTGGTTAAGACTTCCCTAATCTCCAGATCGATTGGCGAAATGCCGGCCAAAACTGGCAAAGTGTCCGAAGCAACAGTACGGTTTGCGCCAGATAGTGCCAGCAAAGAAGTTCGCTAGCCCCTAGTAAGAGCGAGGAGTATAAAGCAGTTATCCAGGCGGTGCTCCCAAACAGAGGCAGCATACGAAACTTGCGCAACGTATACGCCCCTGTACAGAGCACGTAGTGCCGGACTGCGTAGTCCCCATTCAGCGGTGGAGAGTCTCCTCAGCTTTAGGAACAGCGCCTGAGCCTTGCTTGAAACATCTTTAACATGAGCCAGAAATGAGGACGATCGATCGAGTGTTACACCTAGGTACTTGACCGTGTCTGCAAATTTGATGTTGGTGTCTCCCATCCGGATGGTAGGGTTTCTTTTTCTACTGAGAGAGCCCTTCATCAGGAGACCCATTGTCTTGTGGGGAGCGAAGGTCATCTTGTTCCTCTCCCCCCATTTAAGGAGGGTGTTCAAACCATCACCAGCCTTTTCTTCAATTTCCTTTCTACTGTTCCCCGAGACAAGATACATCTTATCATCCGCGTAGTCGATCATGATACATCCTTCAGGCAAGGGTAACCTAGAGGAGTCGTCAAAGTCAATATTCCAAAATTCAGGTCCCAGAACGGAGCCCTGGGGACAGCCCATATTTACTTCGCGTTCTATAGTAAAATCACCATGGGATATCGAAACAGTTCGTCCCGATAGGTAGTTGTCAACCGATTTAAACAGGCGTTTTGGACAATTCCTACTTTTAACCTTTGTGCGTATCATGTCCCACCACGCGAAGTCGAAGGCACCAGTTATATCTAAGAAGATTGCTACAACATACCTCTTTGTGCAGACCTTCACCCAGTTAAGCGCAAACGAAATGGCGTGCACAGTGGATTTCCCCGGACGAAACCAAATTGAAGTTCACTGGGCGGTGATAGTGTACTGCGAAGACGCTGCCGAATAAGTAATTCCAGGATCTTTTACCGAGGACTGGGAGCAAGGTTATCGGGCGATAAGCCTTTACATCGGTGAGTGGTTTGCCGTTCCCTTTAGGTATAATCCTGAGCACGCCCCTCTTCCATTCAGAAGGGAAAATTCCTCTTCTCAGGCACGATTCCATCACTTGAAAGAGCTCCTCTTTAGCGTGGACCCAGACATGCTTCACTATTTCGCCGTTGAGTCTGTCATGCCCTGGTGCCTTCTTTGGACCCAAACCCTTAATTATAGCACCTATTTCAGCTCTAGTGACGGGAGTGATTCTATCTTCTTGGGCGAGGTCTCTAGGTGGAAGCCGTGCTAGATTTATAATCTGTTTTTGGTGGTCCCTTTCCCCAATTACTGACTCTACAGGGACTAACTTGCCCAAAAGTGTGTTGAGAGTAGAGGCCACGTCCACAGTCTCAGCGTCCCTCCCATCAATATTCCCAATTAGACTTGACAAAAACCGATCCGATCCCCTGCTGAATTTTTCAATTGCGCTGTGGATTTCCCACGGGTTGGCGTTGGCCACATCTTTAACCCAATTATGCCAGGCAGCTCGTTTCGCAAGGGGAACCGCATGTTTGAAAGTTGCCCTGGATCTCCTGAGAGCGGCCTGAAGGGCAGCTGTCTCCTCCTCCGTACAGTTTCCCCTCCTGGACAGTCCCAAGGCCCTATAGGCTCCTTTGTAGGCCCTCTTTAGCAAAGTCAGCTCAGGTGACCACCACGGCGTTCTAATTTTCGTCTTTGGGTTTGATCTGCCCAGAGAGGAATCAGCCGCAGATACAACAGCAGAATTGAAAAAGTTCCCCAAATTGTCCGGATCATTAGCTACTACGAGATGAAAATCCCTTAATGTATCTCGTAGCGCCTCCCCAAAGTTATCCCAATTCGCCCTGGAGGTGTTGAAATTCCAGGAGGATCTCGGAGTTTCAGTTTTCTTAACACCTATTGTAAATGTGATTAATCTATGATCCGAAACTATTGCGCATTCATGGACCCTCCATTTAGATATCCTGGCCGCAACTGATCCAGAGCAAAGAGTTAGATCAATGTTGCTCTCTCCTAGTGTGTTTAAAAAGGTAAAGAACGAACTCTGTTCGTTAACGATACAAAGGCCTTGCGCAGCAATAAGGTCTTCGACTGCGTCAGTCCGTGATCGTACTGAATGGTTTTTTTTAAACCAAACAAACTGTCAAACCAAAGAGGAGAGCGAGCGTTAAAGTCCCCTCCGATAACTACGTTACGACCTTTAAGCGCGTTTAGGGCGCGCGTCAGACTCAGGATATGTGGTCCTACCGGGTTCCCCCATTTAAAGTAGACTGAGATCAGATAGATCTCAGTATCAGCAAATTTAATACATACACAGGTTTGGTACTCATTAGACAGCCCTGCCAGAAGGAGGGGGCTTATCAATGATGTATTGACCAGAACACCCGCCCCCGGCGATGAGCCGACTTCGAGTACCGCTCCCGGAAATTCAATTGGTGTCTTTCCTTCCCAGGTGTACTGCTCCTGAATAAGCAAAATGTCGATGTTGAGGTCAGACATGACCCGCTGCGCGTCCAGGGTGGCCATCCGGGATCGCTGCAAGTTAATTTGACCTAGGGAGAGTGTATTATGAGGAGCCATAATCAGTCATTCGGACTTGTGCATTGATGGCGGCCAGGTGGGCAGGACAGTCCCTATCCCCTGTTGGATGGTCCGAAGGCTTCCTAAAGCGAGTACAGGTGGCACAGACAGCGGGTAGTGCCTTCTTGGGGCAATCCTCTTGTTTGTGTCCCACAGCGGCGCAGTGGCGACAGGTTTCTTTCTCCTGAGAGCAGGACTTGGAAATATGACCATACTGTTGACACTTGAAGCATCTGGTCGCACCTGTGTAATCGCGAGTACGACAGGCATTCCACCCAAGGAAGCACATCCCGCTGTCTATCAAGACTTTTCGTGCAAGAGGGAGGCAAGTAACAACCATGTTCATGGTGGGGGTGTCCCGTTTGCCAAAGAGCGAAACTCGCCGCATGGTTCTTAGGTGATCCTCTAAGGTTAGCGTAGTTTGACCGGACAAGTTATTGGTAAAAATTTCCGAAAAGAGCTCCTGGTTTGCAGTTAGGTCACCTTTTGGGACATTATAGATTACGATCTTAGGTAGTCGACCGAGGGGATTGATCATCTTAAGTCCACTCGCGGCGAGTTTCGCTTCGGCTTTTTTGATGTTATCTAAGTCCTTCTTGTCACGAGCCTAAAGGCCATCCCGGCGCCTTTAATTTTCCTAGAGCGGCCGATCTGGAAATCGTCCCGCTTAGGATTGAGAACCTTTTCGAGTTGTTTTAAGGTGTCGTCCGATGTCTTGCCTTCTGGAACGTCAGGGTAGAAGAGAACCGTCAGGGGCTTCTGCGGGATCGGGCGTTCGAAACCTTGAACAACAATTATTTTTGAAGCCGGTAAATTTGCCGCTGCATTAGCATATGACATGTTCTGCATTGATAGTGGAGGCGGGGCTGAAGTTGGGCGTGTCTTCAAAGCTAAGTCCAGTTTAGACGAGATGGCCGATTGGGCACACATCATTTCATCAATTGTAGTGCTTCTGGTATTTAGGGTATTCAGTTCTAGCATTAGTCTGGTGATGTCAGACATCAAATCATCCAATGTGGAGTTGAGCACACTTTTATCAGTTTTGCTAAGTTTGTTGGAACCGTCCATGAGTATCATTCTAATTTTGTGGCACTTCTCCAGGGCTGGGATGGCCTTGAACTCCTGGTTCCCCGGAGAGTCGCTGTAGCGCAGACGCTTCTTGTTCTCAGAGTTGGGAGTAGTTGCTATAGCGATGGAAGGCATATCTTGAGAATGAGGCACAGCAGTGGAGCGACGAGTTGGTTCCAGCTCCGAAACGGCCTCACTGTCAGAGTCTATTGTGTGAAGCTCCTTCTGTGACCTGGTTTTGGTCATTTTTTTCGTCTTGGAAGGACCAGCTGTGGGAGAGCCCGAGCTGAGAATCTGCTGAATCTGTTCGAGTATGTTATCACGGTCTTCGGAGCGTCTGACCGGATTTTCAGTGGGACCATCGGACACGCCACGCGAAACTGGATCGGAATCCATTTTAAACTAAAAGTGGGGTAAATCTAAAAAATGTACCCCAAATTTCCAAAATTTTCCCCAAAAATGGGGAAAAAAAGTCGGGAAATTTTTTGGTCAAAGTGCCCTTAAATGTGTGAAATTATTGATTTTAAGGGTACAAAATATTTTTTTGGGAAAAAGTAAAAATTTAGTATCCCTCCCCGAAAATAAAAATGAAAATTATTATTAATGTCCAAATGTCCGCTCTTTACTAATCCTCCACACCAAAATGATTATGGAGAATTTAAAAAAAAAAGAAATGTCACTGTCACTTTTAAATAATCTCTTCCAATCAGTCCAAAATTGGCAATGTTGTGAAGCAAGAGATGCATCCTCTGATAAGTTCTTTCATCACTTGCCGGACAAAATTCGTGGATTGTTCTAGAAAGTTTGAACACGTGGTGAACACTAAAACACGAATAGTTTTTAAAGTATTTGACACAGGAAAGAAAAATTCCGCGTCTGATGCAGTAGGTGACGTTAACGTTCACAAATAGATGCACTTAAACTGGGTAGGATTAAACTGCGACTTGAGGAACACAGCGAGCAAAAAACATTAAAATCACTGTGGATCGCACAAAAAGGTGTCAAATGCACTAAAATTTTCAGCAAAGATGCAGGGGCAAACTTTGCACCCTGTATCGGCTATCGATACAGGGGGAAATAGTTGAGACCGCCTAGATGGCGATTTTGAGAAAACAAAACACTTAATCACTATAAAAGTATGAAAAACTCACTAGCACAAAAAAAATATTGATACAGGCGGAAAGCCCGTAAAAAACTGCACCTGGTGGCGCTTAAGGGGTTGTGGGATTATGAAATTTAACCGAGATATGGAAAGATAATTGCGGAGCAAGATTAGTATGTGCTCTTACCACGGAGGCAAGAACTAAACTGATGGTGGCAGTAAGACAGCAAGACTGGCAGTTTCGAACGCTAAAACCGGTATGAAGATTTGTCTTGTCGTATTCGCTTGCGTTGAGTAGCGGATTTCTTCGCGCCAGTATTGCCAAATGTGGGGAGAAATAAAGTAGTCCCACACCAAGTTAACCCAACATAATGACAGTTCAACACACATTTAAAAAGTAAGTGTAAGTCATGTCCTGCTGCTGGTAAAACATCAACATTACAACAAAATCAATTCAAGTGTGTTTTGTGTTTACTGTTTTTACTTTTTCGACATATGTAACTGTCACACTAAACCTTGTTAAATATATATGTTTATAATTTTTTTTGCTATACGTACTTAACAGTGACCACCAAATTATTTATATTTGAATACAATATAATATATATATATATATATATATATATATATATATATATATATATATATATATTTATTTAAAACTGTTCACATATTGTTTGTTTTATGCTGGGTGTAAGGTAGGTTTAAGTAGGTGGGTAATGTTAGGTATATGTATCGTGAACAACTCACTGGTACAACCTGTGCTGAGGTGTTTACGTGGTTATGATTAAGTGGTACAAGTTTTTATGTGTATTGGTTTAATTTTCTTATATATTTGGAGATCAGGTGGTGTGAGGCACGAAATAAAAGGCGTGTCGTGAAGTTCACAGTGTTTATTGAGTCAGAGTAGCCGTAACGAGAGTTGACGTAGGACAGATGTATTCACCGGATGCTGGCTATGTTGGCAGGTCAAGCGCGGGTCAGCGAGTCGACGCCGGGCGCTGGTGACCGGGACTTGTTGACTGTCAGGCACTGGCGATCTGGGGAATCAATACTCCAGTGCTGACGGGAAAGGCCGAAGGTGCGGCGGACCTTGTAGGCAGTTGAGCGGGAGCTGCGTAGACCAGTGAGGATGCTGCGTGTCCTCGTGGTGGTCGTGATGCGTGGATGAAGCGCTGGTCAGAGACGCTGGAACCAGGGCGCTGTAATCCGTGTAGCACTGGCCAGGGACGTGGCCGAGGCGCTATGATGGGATATCAGATGGAGTCCATTATTGTACGGGCGAAGCCGGGAGTATTGTCCTTCGCGCAAAGGTTCGCGGATTATCACTCGTGAGATTTATCCACTGAGGGCAGGTTGATGACTGACTGACTGACTCGCTGCGTCGGGCTTATTTATACTGTACGGCCGGTGGCAACAGTAGGTAGATTAATTGCAACTAAATCCGAGGCACTCGCACAGTCTGGGCCTTTCGGGAATCTTCGAAAGCGCGGCGATTATGCATGGGCGGTAGACTCGAACCTTCTGGCGAGTTGTCGTAATGTGCCAGACTGACTGCGCGATAGTATTGTCGCCGGTAGGTTGCTTTGTTTTGTTTACTTATTTCAGCTGCAGGTACGTAACTCGGGAGTAGGTACTAAGTAGATCGAGCGGTTTATTATTAATTAGTTAATCTGGATTCTTCTCGACGCCACATATATTATAATTTTACTTGTTTTTTCTTTATTAATGGTTTTTGTACATTGATGTTTAAAAACAAGGAATGTATTTGTATATGTATATAAATAAACACATGCATATATACACGTACACATTCATCCATAAACACAAACAGATAGTCTCATATACACCTACGCACACACATAATATTTATATTCTTCAGACTTAGAAATACTATCTCATTAAAAATATTAAAAGAAATTCACTTTGCACTTGCGCACTCTCTACTACAATATGGAATCATAGCTTGGGGTGGTGCATATCTCATATCCCTTCTCCCACTCGAAAAAAAAAAATAATATAAAAATATCCGAAAAAAACCGTATTACCACCCAACAGAAAATGTATTCCAAGAATTCGCTGTTCCACTTACAAAAATTTACGACAAAATGACACTTATATCACTTTGTAGCTGCAAGCAATTTTCCAAAGATTTTTATTAAAAGGAATAGTTTCATGTCATCCGCGAATAAGAGAAACTAAAAAAAAATTATGCAATTGTAAATGTCGTTGATAAATAGCGAGAAAAGTAAGGGTCCAAGATTCGACCCCGTGGAACTCCAGAGTTTGTGATGAAGTTGGAAAAGTGGAAAATACTATAATTTACGTATTATTGTCTATTTGAGAAATAACTTATAAATAGACATAGAAGTTTCGATGAAAATCCAAATTGGTCGATTTTATTTAGGAGAATAAGCGGATCTACTGAATCAAAGGCTTTTGCCAAGTCGTTGTATGATACATCTACTTGATTGTTACTATCAAGAGCTTGAGATAAGTACTCCGTAAAAACCATTAGATTAGACACAGTAGATTTGCCAGATCTAAAACCGTGTTGCTGGTCAATTTCAAAGGGTTCAACTTGGGCTAAAATGCATTTATGAATTATTAGTTCAAACAACTAGGCTGGAGAGGATAGGATCGCCACTGGTCTCTAATTAGAGACTGAAGCCTTATCATCAGTTTTATATATCTAAAATGTAACTTAAGAGATTTTCCACAGGTCTGCGAATATTCCGTAGTTAAGTCAGAGATTATAAATATACGCGAGAGGTATTAATGAGGGCTCAAAGCATCTCTTTAACAAGAATGACGGAATGAGATCCTGTCCAAGAAAAGTTTTTGATTTTAATTATTTAACAGCAGCGGTGATGTAAGTGTTTGTGATATTTTGAATATCAACATTCTGTGCTATTATCGAACTTTATCTGTCATCTTTTCCAGATGTGATAATGGTCCTAAAGACACATCCCGGAGTAAAACCTGATTCATGTCTCCATTGTAACTACTCCAGCTTACGCAAATCAAATTTAAAAATTCACTTACTCACCAATACTGGAGAAAAACCTTATTCATGTGTTTATTGTAACTTCACCTGCTCAGACAAATCACGTTTAAAAAGGCACTTACGCACCCATACTGAAAAAAAACCTTAATCATATCCCCATCGTAACTATTCCTGCTCACAGAAGTCAGATTTAATGACACACTTATGCGAAGATACTGGACTAATAGTTTAATTCCTTATTCGAAATTTGAAAAAAACATCATATAATAGATATATTTTTGTTTTATTATTAAGTACCTCAGTAGGTATAAACGTTCCTGCAGTGAGTAAGTATGTAAGTTTCTTAGTTAAAAATCTTAATTTTGTTTTGATGTTTCAAATTAGCGAAAATTAGAAACAGACTTTTTTACATAAGGAGGTAGGGGAGGGACGGGCAGTCGGGAGACATAGGCACCCCCCTTTTATTCTGATCCGGTCACAGATTTTATTTTTTTCCTTATTTGGTAGTTTACTTTACCGACTGACAACACTGTTCATCCATAGACTATCTGTGATTTCTGTCAGTTGTTACACCCAGACACGTTTGAAGGTAATGCACTCGTAAAAGTGAATATTTTGTTGTGGTTTCGGGTCGTAATAAAGAGACAACTTACCAAAGGTATGTCTATTTTTTATTATATATCTCTTGTATATTTACTAACTTATAAATCAAACTGAAATTTATGCTTAAATACCTAAATAAAAAGAAATACCGGTAACTTATTTTGAAAATATATACAGAGGGAGTAATGGGCATTCTGATGTGAGGGAGGTTTTGGCACGCCCAAAGCTCCCTACTATATATTGAGTATAGGAGGATTTTTTAAAATTCTTATAATTAAACTATTTGAATAATTTTTATTACAGAAAGATGGCCTTCAAATTCAAAAAGAAAGGTTTGCGACGGGAAATTCCTAAAGATTTGATATTACGAGCCATAGAAGAGGTATCAAAAGGATCAAAAATAAAAACAACAGCTGATAAATATCATATCCCTAGATCAAGTTTGCAACGGTACCTTAAACAAGATTCTGTAAAGGATTCTTCGCACAGATTTATAACCTCACAAATTTTCACCGACGAAGAAGAACAAAAATTGTCAAATTATATGATAGTTTGTTCTAAACATAATTATGGATTGGCAAAGATACAAGCACGTAAATTGGCCTATGACTATGCTGTAGCCATAAAGAAAACTAATATTTCTGAAAATTGGATCGATAAATTTACTATAAAAAAGACTGTTGTGCACGGCCGAATCGAAGACATTAGTCATACCATGGCTACAATAAAATTTGTGAGGCTGAGTAAGATAAGAAACACCTTTTTTTCCTGAAGTAGATGACGTAGCTAGTGTCCCACTAGACGACATCAAAACTAAATTGCCAGGACCAAAGACATGCAATAAAACCAAACGTGGTAGCTCTAAGTACACATTTGATAAACCTTTATGGGTTATACATAATCTTAGATAAGTTAAGATACTATTTAAGATGTTTTTTATTTGTTTTTAACTTTTATTTTTGAATACTATTATGGATATCAAGTGTTTTATAGGCCATGCCCAAGCCTCCCACAGGGTGTGTCCAAACCTCCCTGCCATAGGGAGCATCGGGCACTTTTGAATAATTTCTGAAATTATCTCGTAATGTTGAGACTGATTATAATTTCAAGAAAGTTCTCTCTAAAATATCTAGCCAAATGTGTGGTGAAATAAGAAGTGGCAATAAATATTGATTATCTATAAGATCTGATTTTTTATGCATTAAATTGTGAAAAAGTGCCAATCCCTCCCCTACCTCCCCTACTCATTATTTTGTGAAAATTATTAGATCGCAAAAATTTATAGTTGTGCTACGATTAATCTATTATCGTTCTATTTTTTGGTTCTTCTATTCTTAATTCGACACGATTACATTAAATTAAATAATAACTATAATAATATACTTAATTGATTGTGGATATAGGTAGGGGTACTTAACCCTTAGGCTGCCTTTACACTTGGAAGTTTTTCCTGTAAGTTGCTCACGTAAGCGACTTACGACAAATTTACCAATGTAAACGACACCATAAGTCGCTTACCGTAATTTTTACCAAGTTACGGAAGTTTTTTTTACGTAAGTTTTTGACAGGTCTAATCGCTCACGCGGGAATTTACGGCTCTCTCACAGCTTATCAAAACAGATTGATGAGTTGAGACGCTTACGGTAAGTTTTGACGTCACTGTCGGGATGGTAAAACAGAAATCTGCAACACTGACAGGTCTTTCTGCCGTTGCTCCTCGGGACTTGTTTATTTGTCGCCATGAACAGCTTTATGAAATAATACACTGCAATAATCTATGGAGACTAACATAACATTATTTATCATTAACACAATGTCATGTTTAAAAAATGCCTATGTAAATGTCTGATAATGATTCTAGTATTCGACTTCACGAACTGATGGATCAGCTATCAAACTTCACAACAAATTAATATCTCCAATGAATGCATACAAAAATGCAAGGAAAAAATTGATTGAATAGATATAGAATTGATAGATATAGAATTAGATATAGAATTAGATATAGAAATAGATATAGAATTGATAGAAAATTGAAAATTTCAAAACTCTATAACTCAGTTAATAGTGCCGACCTCCACCTAATTCTTACAGATTCGGATTTCCCAGCCCTAAATTAATCTAAATCAAGTTCAATTTCGGTTATTCGAGTGACTCCCATAAACTGAATTTTACCCAAATGCAATACAAGAATACATAGAAAACATTACCTGACGCCAAAAATCGAAGAGTCACCACTATTTTTTCTAACTAACTAACTAACCATCACGCCTTTTCCACACACTTCTTGCCTCATTCACATTCATACATCGTCTAATACATACTCTTCTATTATTCTGACTCTTAACATGGCCCGATTCAAGTATCTGATTCACTTGGTCGTGCCATGTCTTCCTCGGGCGTCCCCGACTTCTGCTACCATTCACATTTGCATCGTATATTCTCCTTACACTCCTTTCTTTGCTCATTCGCTCTACATGCCCAAACCATCTAAGCGTCCCTTTCTTGATCTCACTCATTACGCTTACATCAGCCTTGTACTCTTTGCGGATCTCCGCATTTCTCACACGATCGTAACATGGTGTTACACTCATACGCCTAAGGAATCTCATTAATTTTTCAGCTGGTGAAATGGCATTCCGAAAACGAGTATCATTCTTTTTTTAATTACGGGCCAATCATTTCCAATATGTATTAGAAGTCAGTTTTAATAATTTGGATAAAATTAAAGAATTTTTGTTGATCCTCAATTCTTAATTCTGCCGTTAAACGAACGTAAGCCCCATCAGTACTTCTTCTTTGAAGCCAACTCCTAATCCAACACACTCTGCGGCCCTTACGTTTTTGTTTGACAAAATTGTGCATAATATCGCAGCGGCAATCCGTTGTGTGCGGAAATGGGTATTACATGGGGATCCATGATCTAACCGTAAATAAACAAAATCCTGTTATCAAATATTACTAACTGACAGCTGTCAAAGTCAGCGGCAACGCGTTGTCAGGAAGCCATCTTACCAAAAATAGAATTACTGGTGTAGCGGTCTCTGTGAGAAGTTCGTAAGTTAAACTTCCAAACAACTTCCGTGAGCATTATTTACGATAAGTTGGATGCATGTGTAATCGCTCCTGTGAATAACTTATCAAAAATTTACGAAAGTCGTAAATTTTACTTACAAGTGTAAACCCAGCCTTACCACTCATTTTTCGAGTGCCCGCCGACATCACTATTTGTACGCTTCAACTCAGTTGTCGGCTGGCAGCCGACAAGATAAGACGTGCGCGTGCGGTGTATTTTCATGCGCAAAACTTGACATGTGACGTTGTTTCTTGTGATTTTTCGATTAAAAAAAAAACATTTAAATTCACGTTTTCATAAGATTTTGACTGATTTCCGTTTTTATTTTACTATAAAATAACTTTTGCAAATTCACATAACCTAAAATGGGGGGAACTTCGCGTGATATGGCATCTGAATACCAAGTGTTTTCGGAAGATGAATCTTATATATATTTTTTTTTTTTTTTTTTTTACAGTATTACCGCACAAGAGTCCCAACTGCTCCCGTCTGGAGCCAGTGAGACTATGGCATCCCCAATTGGGGTATGATGTGAGGCTGAGGGTATTGGGGAGGGGAGGGAGATGGGGAAGAGGAAGGTGGGGAAGTACCTGGCTATTCAGATCTGGTCACCAGATGAAAAAAAATCACTTATGAAAGTGACAGTGAGTACGAGCCTGTTGTTTGTGATTTTGAAGATCCTGATGATGATAGTGTTAACAGCACAGAAGGAAGACGCGAAATAGTGTGGTTTTGTGAGACCTGTTCCAGAAAACCTGGTCTTCATCATGGAGAATGTTTTTAAAAGTACCATACTATGCAAAAATATAAGTACTCCTTAATTTTTTCTGTAAACTGTTTTTTATTTGAAGTATAAATCATAACGAATGAATTTTTAACGATTTTTTTTAACTGTCTATCAATAAATTAATATTTTGCCACTATTTTAATTAGAGTTGGCTAATAAAATATATTAAAAAATAATGGATTGGTAAGGGTTAGTTACATATATGGTTATCGACTGACATAATACACTTATATACTATATTGCAACTAAGGGCTGCATGTGAATTCAAGTTGCCATTGTAGCAGTTCAATTTTGCCCTGCCACTATTTTTCAAACATCTGACAAGACCTCTCAGTTACTCTCAGCTACCAATATAAATTCCATCTGTGCGTTCAAATACTTCGTATTGACGCTCGCCCCTGAGTTTAATCTAATTTTGTTGAAGAGAGATCTCTAGCTCTATGCGATATTGAAATAAAAGTAATATTTAAATTCTTGTCTGTTTTATTTCATAATCGTAGCAATCCCGATGTAAGTTTTCCATACCTGTTACAATGGCCCAAACGTGGCTTAACTAATAATTTTTAACTGTTACAATGGCGGCCCAACGCGGTTCTACTTGTTACACCATTATGCTTGCCTGGTCGCTATTAATTCCTAACTAGACATATTTTCTGTAAGCAGTAATTTTTTTGGAGGATATCAATATTTTGAGTTGAAGGGAAACATCTTCTGTAATTTTTCTAGTTATCGTCATTTTTAAATTTATTATCCATTGGTTTCCGAAAGTGTACTTAGTACGATGTTAGAAAAAAGAGAAAAAATAAAATTTAAGAAAGAAGTAAGGAAAAATATAAAGTTGTTATTAAGTTATATATTTTAGGGTTCCATGTTAACACCTCGACTCCGGTGATGGGTCTGGTTTGACCCAGTGTTTTAAAAAAAAAAGATTTTGCCGCAAATATCTCGTTTAGGCTAATTTCCTTTTGTCTATTCTTTCATCAAATATTTACCCACATTTCGACTCAAAAATGATTAAAATCGGACACGTTTTAAAAAAGTTATAAGAATAATTGTGTATAAAAACACGCAAAAACTCCATTTCTTCTCAGTTGAATTCGAGCAGCCGACAAAACAACATATCTCTCGCTCTGTCCTTCCGTCTTTGTCTCTCACAGTCCCGCGCAGATGTTGTCAACCATTCGGGCACATTTCTAGTATTGTGATTTTTGTTTGTGACTTTGTTTTAATTTTTGAAGTGAAACTTCTTTACGCGCGTCATGCAATTTCGAGGACCGGAGTAAAACCGACTCATGACCGAAACGAAAATGCGGGTACCCCCACCACCGATTAAAGTTCATTTGATCTAGTCAAAGTTTTGAAGTAACATATAAATGCTTCTTAGCTCATCCCGACAACTGGCGTTGGTGGTGTAATGGTCAGCATAGTTGCCTTCCAAGCAGTTGATCCGAGTTCGATTCTCGGCCATCGCACATTATTTTTTTGTTTTTAACGCCTTTTTCATTCAATATCTTATTTTTTAGTAGGTCAGAACATTTTTTAAAAGAAAATAATATTGCAAAATAATAAAAACACTTATCTCACTGTGATAAAACATTACTCCGCTAGAGCGCGCTTTGCGTTATTGTGTTGGATTAAAATTATTATCTAATCCGTATATTATGATAATTGTATTACATTTATTTAATTAATTTATTTATTTTGATAATATGTAATAATTTACAGAAAAAAAAATTAAAACTATCTCCCTCTGATAAAATATCCGTTCGCTAGAGCGCACTACGCGATCTTGTGTGGGATTCTATTTCTGTACATTGTACATTATTTTTAAAAATATATTATATTTTGGGTGTGATGTAGGTAACATTATAAAACATAACAAGCTCTCATATTTTCAGAACCTACATAATATAATCAATTTATGCGGCTTTGCTTACAGTTGGTGCTCAGCGTGGTTGGCTTTCAATCAGTTAAGCGAGGTTCGATTCTCGGCTGTGGCATTTTTGAAGTGAAACCTTGTTGAGGTGGGGGAGCCGCTCACGAACGTTCTCTCTCTTCTCTTCTTTCCTCTCTCTCAGACACCAGCGAACTGCGCCACGCCAAGCATCAGCTGAAACTAGAAGTTTCACTTCTGTCTTGCGTAGGCTTGACACACCCACTTTTTTACGTACGAACGCAATGGCAAAGCAATATTATTTATCTGATAATGAGATCGAAAAGCTACTTAACAGTTCGAACAGTGAGATCAGTGATGATGGCGACTTGGAATTCGAAACATTAGATCCAGAATTTGAAAGTGATCCGGAAGAAATATTATTAGAGGAAATATCTGAAAGTGGAAATGGAAGTGATAATGAAGTTAGTGTAGGAAATTTGAATGAATCCGTTGCAGATCAACATTTATACGTGTCGAATTTCGGATTCCAATGGAATTCTGCGCCACCAGCCAGCTCACGTACCAGAAGCTATAACATTATTTCTACTACCCCTGGATTGAAAAACGGTAGCCAGAACATAGTATCCATCAGAGATGCTTTTGATTTGTTTATTTCAAATGAAATGGTGGAGGAAATTATTGAAAATACGTGTGACGGACGTACTGCTCCGGGCTCGGCCGCAGTCACCGACGTTAGGATTATAAGATAAATATAGAATTGTAGAATAAAATAAATCCTAAATGTATAAAATGTATGTAACTGAAATGTAAATGTAACTATGTATGAAAATGTAAAAGTTATCAATAAATGAAACGTCGGAGCTTGGATAGAGGTATACGGGCAGAGAAGTATTTTTAGAGCTGGTACAATCATGAGAGCATTTAATTCGGGCACGATTATTAGAGTCGTGCTTATACGAGAGGGAACGTTCGGCCCCGGCCCGAAGCAAGGGGCCGTGCGCCGTCGTGGCGTGCGAGGTGCTTCGCCGTCAGAACGTTCCCCAAGCGCGATTCTGAGGATCGTGTCTGAACAAAGAGAGGCCGTGGTCACGTTCGACCACAGGGCCCGAAATTACCGGCCGAGAGGCGGTAGCTAGCCCGGCGGCGGGCCGCGGGCGCGTCACAAAACACGGGCCTCGATTCCAGGAATCAAAGAGAAAGCAGGCCCGTGTGAGCGTCGCTCGGCCAGCGAAGGCCGCCGGGGTCCTATAAAACGGGCAGCAGTCCCTTGAAAAGTTAGATATCCAGCAACCACCACCAGCTCTACACTTCTCTCTGCTCTGCCTTCTACCTCGCTACGACTTCTGACTCTACTCGCCTTCTCTTCTTCTTCTGACCCTCGCCTCACCCCGGACCTCTCTGCCCCCTACGACCAGACCCGGATTCTACAGCAAGGACGAGTATCAGCATCGGACCAGCTACAACGGCTACAGAGACGGCCCGTTCTACCCCTCCACGCCACTGAAGGAAGACATCTCACGCCTCCACGGATTGGGATCACCGCCCTGTTTACAGTCTTGTGTGTCACACATTACGTCTGATACATAAGTGGTCCTTCGCCGCCGGATCTCTCCGTGGAAGATGTCACCTTCACTGCGCTCTGGGAAGAACAGCGCTGACGGGGACTCATCGCAAGGAAGCGACGATCCCACACCAACCGGGGCGGCCGCAGCCGCGCCCCCCGGACTCCGGCCTACCGCCCCCATGGCCCCCTCTGACCCCCAAGCGGACCTTCTGGCTGGCCCCTCCGACGCGTCACCACCACAGACGCCCCCTGCCATGGCCGACGCCTCGTCGAGAAGCGAAGCTTCGAGCGAGGACACGCTCCGGCAGGTGCAGCTCGAGCTACGAGCTGAGAGGCGGCGCAACCAGAAGCTGCAGGAGGACAACGCCCGACAGATTGCCGAATTGATCGCCACGCTGAAGGGCCTCCCGCGGACCGCTTCTTCTGCAGCCTGGCAACCGGAGACGCACGCCCCAGCGCCACGGGCGGATTACCCGACGACGGCGGCGCCATCTAGCGGCTTCGGGCGAGACCCGGACTACGCAGCGGAGACGCGCGCCACAGCTCCACGGGCAGAGTACCCACCGACGGCGGGGCCATCTAGCGGCTTCGGGCGGAACCTGGACTACGCAGCGGAGACACGCGCCACAGCTCCACGGGCAGTGTACCCGACGACGGCGGCGCCATCTAGCGGCTTCGGGCGAGACCCGGACTACGCAGCGGAGACGCGCGCCACAGCTCCACGGGCAGAGTACCCACCGACGGCGGGGCCATCTAGCGGCTTCGGGCGGAACCTGGGCTACTCAGCGGAGACACACACCACTGCGCTGCGCCCTGGCTACTCAGCGGAGACACACACCACTGCGCTGCGCCCTGGCTACTCAGCGGAGACACACACCACTGCGCCGCGTCCTGGCTACTCAGCGGAGACACACACCACTGCGCCGCGTCCTGGCTACTCAGCGGAGACACACACCACTGCGCTGCGCCCTGGCTACTCAGCGGAGACACACACCACTGCGCTGCGCCCTGGCTACTCAGCGGAGACGCACACCACTGCGCCGCTCGGATGAGCGGATGGCGTCGCTCATCGCCCGGCAGTCCAGCGCCAAGGACCTGCCGCCTTACGCTGGCGACGCCATAGAGTGGCAGGCCTGGAAGGCACAGTTCCTGCAGTCGACGGCTACCTGCGGGATGACGGCGGCCGAGAACTTGATGCGGCTGCAGCGTGCCTTGAAGGGAAAGGCGCGCGAAGCCGTCAGCCCTCTCCTCCTGGACCCGGCGCAGGTGCCGGAAATCATGGACGTCCTGGAGCACCGCTTTGGGGGCGCGCACTCCATCGCCACTGTCATGTTTGACAAAATAAGGCGGCTGACTCGGCTGCCGGAGGATGCGTCTACCGAAGCTCTGGTAGAGTTTTCCGGTGCTGTACAGAACGTGGTCGCTTCACTGGGAAATCTGAGGAGCGACTACCTCTCCAACCCTGCCCTACTCAGCGAGATCGCGTCGAAGATGCCTCTCGCCCTCCGCCTCTCATGGTTGGACAGGGTGGCCGACCAGGCCCAGGCCGCCACCGTGGTGCAGCTCGCCGGGTTCCTGAAGCGGCTGACCAACGCGGTGCCGCGGTCGGGCCTCACCGATAGCGGCCGAGCAGCGCGTCCGAGCATGGCCGAGCATCCGCGGGCCGCCCGCCCGCACCGCGACAATGTCTTCGTTACCGACGAGCGGCCGGAACCCCGCAGTGAAGTGAAGTGCACACTGTGCAAAGACGCTACGCACAAGTTATTCCGGTGCCCCAAATTCGCGAGTGAAACAGTGGGTGCGCGATGGGAGTTGGTGAAAGGGGCCCGGATATGTTTTAAGTGCTTGGACGGTGTGCACCAAACTAAAGCGTGTAAATACCGTGTCAACTGTGGGGTGGGAACGTGTCGGGTTCCCCACCATCGCCTACTGCACGACGCCGCTTACGCTCGCGGCCCCGAGGCGCAGACGGTGACAAACACCTGGGACCAATCGGGAAAGGTGCTGCTTAAAGTGTTACCTGTGACATTGTGCGGCCCCGGGGGCCAAGTGACCGTGCACGCGCTGCTCGACGAGGGCTCGACGGTGACCCTCGTTGACGCCGAAGTGGCAGACATTGTTGGGGCTGCGGGGCCGATCCGCGGCCTGCGCATTCACGGCGCCAACGGCATGTGTTCGTCGGATGCCAAGTCGCAGCGGGTCAAGTTGTCAGTGCGCGGTGACGGCTGTGAATACGCGATGGTGGCTCACACAGTGTCCGACCTAGACCTCCCGCGACAAACAGTGGCCGGCCACCGGCAAGTGAAACCACGGCTATTAATCGGCCAGGACAATGTTCATTTGATCGTGTCACGGGAGGTCCAAGAAGAGGATGGCGGCCGCATGACGTCACGGACGGCGCTCGGCTGGATTCAACATGGGGGCACCCGGCGGGACGTGGATAGCGGTACCACGCTAAACATGATCGGCGAGACGGCTGAAATGGTTGAAATCAGCGAGCTCATACGAAGGCACTTTTCCGTTGACTCGCTGGGCGTGACCGCAGTGAGCCGGGTGTTCGCCGACATACGCCGCGCCGAGCGCATCATGGAACAAACAACGCGCCCGCTGGACTCGGGTCGATGGGAGACCGGGCTGCTGTGGAGAGAGGACGACGTGTGGCTGCCCGACAACCGACAGTGCGCCGTAAACCGCCTCAACGCCCTCGAGAAGCGCTTGAAAAGCGACCCCGAACTGGCGGCAGCGTACGCGGCCAAAATTTCGCATCTGATAGAGCGCGGGTACGCAGTAAAGGTACCCGACGCCGAGGCTAGCGTACCGTCACGACGGAGGTGGTACCTGCCCCACTTCGCGGTCACCAACCCGAACAGCCCCGGGAAATTGCGAGTTGTTTTTGACGCCGCCAGCCGCTGCCGGGGAACCTCCTTGAACGACCGGCTGTTAACCGGGCCTGACCTGCTGTCATCCCTGTTGGGCAACCTGTTGAGGTTCCGGGAGGGCAAGATCGCCATAGCCGCCGACATAGAAGAGATGTTCCTCCGCATCAAAATAAAAGCGGAGGACCAAATAGCGCAATACTTCTTATGGCGAGCCGGTCCACTAGAGGCAGCGACCACATACAAGCTGTCCTCAATGATGTTTGGGGCCACTTGCTCTCCCAGCAGCGCGCAATATGTCCGCAACAGGGTGGCCGACCAAGGCGCCGCAGAATTCCCCGCCGCCGCCGCAGCAGTGCGTTCTAAATTCTACATGGACGACTATCTGGACGCCGCCGATTCCGTGAGCGAGGCTGCGGCGCTGGTACGAGGCGTCAGCACCCTCCTATCCCGGGGAGGCTTCCACCTGGCAAGCTGGGCCTCCAACGCACCCGCTGCACTCCAAAGCGTGCCGGCAGAGAAGAGGGCCAAGGCGGCCATAGCCATCAGCAGCGGCGCCTGTGAAACCGAGAAGGTGCTCGGCCTGTCGTGGGATCCCGTCAACGATACATTCATGTATGAGTTCAAGGAGACGGAGAAGGCCGAGCTCATCCGGCACCCAACCAAGAGGCAGCTGCTGAGCACGGTCATGAGGGTGTTTGACCCCGTGGGCTTCGTGGCCTGCCTCACGGTGCGGTCAAAAATTCTCCTGCAGGATGTCTGGAGGTCCAGCGTCGGCTGGGATGAGCGCATCCACGAGGCGCACGCAGCAAGGTGGGCCGAGTGGATCAAAATGCTCCAAGGCCTGAGCATCCGCATACCGCGGCGTTGCCTGCTGAGCAAGGCCCACTCCTTCGCTCTACACCTCTTCTGCGATGCGTCTGAGGCAGCCTGCTGTACCGTGGCCTATCTAGTGGAGACTACGGGAGAGGGAAGCAGCACTGCCACATTTTTGTCCAGCAAGTGCAAGGTGGCACCGCTGAAACCGCTCTCCATTCCCCGCCTCGAGCTGCAGGCTGCGCTCATGGCTGCCCGCCTGGCTGACACTCTTCGCAAGGAATGCCAGGCTCCTATCACCTCCACCTCATACTGGACTGACTCCACCACGGTGCTGTGCTGGCTCCGTACGGACCCCCGCAGCTACTCAACCTTTGTGGCAAACAGGTTGGGGGAGATTGACGAGCTGTGCAACATCGCCAGCTGGCGCTGGGTCCCGACCAAGCTGAACCCAGCCGACATCGGAACCCGGGACCTGGAGGAACCGGACCTCACCCAGAGTGGAAGGTGGTTCACCGGCCCTTCCTTCCTGACAGCGCCGAGTAACCAATGGCCCCAGGAACGGCAGAGCCAACAGCCGGGTGACGAGATTTTGGAAAGGCGGCCAAATTTTGTGGGCCTTACTCTCGCCGTGGAGGATGGGCTGCCCTCCATCCTGCGGTTCTCGTCCTGGAACCGATTGATCCGGGCCACAGCATGGATGCTGCGGTTCATTCGGCGATGCCACCAGGGACCCGCTAGGCCAGCCGAGGGCCCCCTAGTCCTGCAGGAGCTCCGGGCCGCAGAATGGCGGTGGATAAGGCACTCCCAGGGAGCAACCTTTGGAGCAGAGCTACGCCAGCTCCACTCGGGGCAGGCCGTGCCCAGCAGCAGTCGCCTCGTCTCCCTCGCACCCCACATCCACAACGGGGTGCTCAGAATGGGCTCGAGAGTCAAGGGAGTGAAGGGAGTACCCGAGTCACCCATAATCCTGGACGGTGGTGACAGCTACACCCGGCTGCTTGTGCAACAATACCACACCCGAGCCGATCATGCGAGTGTGGAGACGACGATGGCCGAACTGCGCACCAGCTTCCACATCTTAAAGCTGCGCTCAGTTCTCCGCCACATAAAACACATGTGCCCCGCTTGTAAAATGCGGCGGGGCAAGCCGTCTCCCCCGATGATGGCACCCCTACCAGCATCCCGGCTTGCACGGCATGTGCGGCCCTTCACCAACTGTGGGATGGACTACTTTGGGCCCCTGGAGGTAACCATCGGGCGCCGGAAGGAAAAGCGATACGTCGCCCTCTTCACGTGCCTATCGACGAGGGCGGTGCATCTGGAGTTGGCCACCACACTAAGTGCCGACTCCGCCATAATGGCAATTCAAAGAATGTCGGCAAGGCGAGGCCAGCCGGCGACCCTGATGTCCGACAACGGAACCAACTTCCACGGCGCAGACAAGGAACTGAGGGACGCCGTGGAAGACATCTGTCGGGACCCAAGGGTCCAAAACTATGCGACCACCCAAGGGATGGAGTGGAGCTTCATCCCGCCCCGCAGTCCCCACATGGGGGGAGCTTGGGAGCGGCTCGTACGCTCTGTTAAGCGGGCGCTCTCAGCTACGCTCAAGGCGAGAGCGCCAAGGGAGGAGACCCTCCTAACGGCGCTGGCTGAAGCGGAGTACACCGTAAACTCCCGACCGCTCACCCACCTATCGGTCGACCCCAGGGACGAGGAACCGCTGACGCCCAATCACTTCCTCATGGGCTCAACGGGGAGGCGGCCCCACCTGGCCATGTACGGGGCGGCCGAGGAAGAGGTCTGCCTCAGGAAGCAGTGGAGGATCGGCCAACAGCTCGCGGACATGTTTTGGCGGCGTTGGGTCCGCGAGTATCTGCCTACTCTCGCCGCCAGGAAGCAGTGGCAGCAGCCAGTGCAGCCCCTACAAAAGGACGACCTGGTGCTGATTGTGGACCCGGCACTGCCCCGCAACAGCTGGCCACGGGGACGGATCCTCGAGGCCACTCCAGCCCCGGACGGACAGGTCAGGACCGTGAAGGTCAAAACCAGCACGGGGACCTACGTCAGACCAGCAGTTAAGATCGCGGTCCTCCTGCCGGCCTCTGATCCCGCCCCTAAGGGCACACACAGAGGACCTGTCCAGACGCCGCCCCAACGAACTCACCACCTCAGGGGGACCGGACGCCGGGGACCACGCCGCACCAAGTCGCAGCACGCCTCCCGCTAAAATGGGTGAAGCCGAGCTCCACGGGGGGAGTGTGACGGACGTACTGCTCCGGGCTCGGCCGCAGTCACCGACGTTAGGATTATAAGATAAATATAGAATTGTAGAATAAAATAAATCCTAAATGTATAAAATGTATGTAACTGAAATGTAAATGTAACTATGTATGAAAATGTAAAAGTTATCAATAAATGAAACGTCGGAGCTTGGATAGAGGTATACGGGCAGAGAAGTATTTTTAGAGCTGGTACAATCATGAGAGCATTTAATTCGGGCACGATTATTAGAGTCGTGCTTATACGAGAGGGAACGTTCGGCCCCGGCCCGAAGCAAGGGGCCGTGCGCCGTCGTGGCGTGCGAGGTGCTTCGCCGTCAGAACGTTCCCCAAGCGCGATTCTGAGGATCGTGTCTGAACAAAGAGAGGCCGTGGTCACGTTCGACCACAGGGCCCGAAATTACCGGCCGAGAGGCGGTAGCTCTCGCGGGCGCGTCACAAAACACGGGCCTCGATTCCAGGAATCAAAGAGAAAGCAGGCCCGTGTGAGCGTCGCTCGGCCAGCGAAGGCCGCCGGGGTCCTATAAAACGGGCAGCAGTCCCTTGAAAAGTTAGATATCCAGCAACCACCACCAGCTCTACACTTCTCTCTGCTCTGCCTTCTACCTCGCTCCGACTTCTGACTCTACTCGCCTTCTCTTCTTCTTCTGACCCTCGCCTCACCCCGGACCTCTCTGCCCCCTACGACCAGACCCGGATTCTACAGCAAGGACGAGTATCAGCATCGGACCAGCTACAACGGCTACAGAGACGGCCCGTTCTACCCCTCCACGCCACTGAAGGAAGACATCTCACGCCTCCACGGATTGGGATCACCGCCCTGTTTACAGTCTTGTGTGTCACACATTACGTCTGATACAATACGAATAAATTCTGTCAGCTCAATCCGAAAAATTCCAGCTTTCCTAACATTACGAAGACAGAAATGTATGCATTTTTTGGAGTTCTTTTGGCTTCAGGAAGAAATCGCGGCCGAAAGTTAGAACTAAGCGAACTTTGGACCACCGAGGATTTATTCCGGCAGCATTTTTTCCCCTCCGCTTTATCTAGAGATCGCTTCCGCTATATTTTTAGCAATATACGTTTCGATGACATTTATTGAATGATATAATATATCGATGAATTATTTTTGTGAATTTTAGCATTTTTAATATATTTTATCTAATAAAAAACTGTTAAACTTTTTATAATTGGTAGTGCTATATAATTATGTTGCTGCTGAATTTGTAATAATAAATCCATTTGGTGTTTTGTGTATGTATTTAAATTTTATTATTCGTCGAATCATTTTTGTATTTTCGTATTTAGAATATTGCTTTTATTCCGTTTTTTTAAATGAAAATTGTTAATTTAAATTTGTTTTGTTGAAAAATAAAAGTTTTAGTATTTTTTAATGTGTGTCATTCAATGGTTTTAACTGTGACAAATAAATGTGTGAGGAAAGTAAATACTCAACTTGAATTTGAATGCCATTATATAATATAACAATGATGACAGTGATGCCCCTGGGAAGACTCACTAGGTTAATTAACTCCCTTCCAGCTAACTTGGATATTTTCCATATGTCCTACAACGACTTTAAGCGCGAAATATTGTATTTGTTTTGACTGTATACTTATGTATAATTTTTTTTCCATATTTTGTTTACCGCTTTTGCATATGTTTTAACTGTATACTTATGTATAAAATTTTCTTCAATAATTTGTTTACCGCTTTTGCAATGTATTGGTTTTTGTACTGTTTTTGCAAATAAATAAATAAATAAATAATATTTTCTAATATTTGCATAAGCAATCATCGTTTAATATGGCTATAAATTGAATTTATTTTCTCTTTACACATCTTTCTATTAGAGGTACAGCCACAAGGAAATTATCAAATAAGTGATTTATTTCTGGAATTTTAAATAATACACGATATTCTTGTAAATGCACACCATCGAAAATTTTAATAATTATAGAAATAAAAATGTTTGTTTCCGCTGACGAACGCTTCCTGTCCCCCCTCCCGCACTGCCCTCCTCATTCCCCTGACCATCGCCCGGCACCCGCATCAGCCGTGTCGGGGCTGTCTTCGATTCAGTCGTTGATTAGCTGTTGCGCGGGATGTCCGCGCCGCTGTATATCGACGAACCGCAAAATTTACGGAATACTAATTTCTAAAACTTCCATCTTCATACAAGAAACACAGGGGATATGTTATGAGTTAATGAGGAACTACAATAATATCATGTAAAAGTAAGAATATGAACGAAAAATGCATAAAAAGCCTTTTAATTTCATCATTTCAGCCGGGTCAATCTGGACCCACCACCGCCGCATGTGTTTCATTTTCAACCTCCGGGTATTACGTGTTAACCCAACATAATGACAATTCAACACACCTTTAAAAAGTGATTAAAAGTCATGTGATTACTGCTGCTGGTAAAACATCAACATTCCAACTAAATAAATTCATGTGTGTTTTGTGTTTATTGTTTTGGCTTTTTCGCCAGATGTCACTGTCACACTAAACCTTATTTTATTGTCCAGTCGTTTTTACATTTTAATAATGTCTACGACACTTTTTGAATGAGACTCGGAAAATATGATACATGGGCATTTAAATAAGCCTTGTTTTAATGTTTTTCTTATATTAAAGCCTTATTGTATTGTTTTACAGCGAATTTTAACTAACGGCGAATGTTAATTAACACTTCCCAATACGAAGTCGCACAAGTACGATCAACAAAACTTATAGACACATTTGCAAAAAATATATATGCAGTACGAAAGCATCGCACCAATAACGAAATTCTTGAACATGTCAATATTTTTAAAGATCAAAAATAAAACATTTCAGTGAAGAAATTACCCAACCCCTGACACACCTTGTCAGTCTGTACATAACCACTGACACACCTTGTCAGTCTGTACATAACCGATACGCTTCAGGAACAGGCCACTTGCATTACATTTTTTTTCCTGTTGCAAAAATTCTAAAATATTCTGGTATTTTTTTATAGATTTTTCTTAACAATGGTAAGATTTTGAAGATTTCGCTTCGAAATGGGGCCATTTTTGGTATCTGGAAAGACCAGACATAATTCATGGGTTCGAAAAAAGAATCATGTGGTCAAAAATCATTAAAAAATAGCGACGATTTCCACAAGAATGGCAGAGGGGAATAAAGAGGTATGTAACTATTTTTTACTTTATCAATTACTGATCATTATAAATATTTAATTCAAATATTTAACAATATTGTTCATTTAATATTAAAGTAAATAAAATCAGAAGTGCTAAAGAAACTGAAAAGCAAGGATGGTTTTGTAATGACATCATATTAAACTATTTATATAGAATTTTGTACAGCTGAACGTTCTTGTTCTTAAACATATCTAAATCCTGTGCACAAAGTGGAATTAAAATACCAACATGATACATTTTATTTTTATATTGTTATAACGGCTTTAATCTAACTGTGGATATTTGACGAGACAGGGAATGGATCATGTCATAATAAATGGTAAAGGCAGTTTTCATACATCTTCCCCCTTGACTGATTAAATGACGGACATTTCGCTAATATTGGATAAACAATATATTAAATACTACACGACAACGGCTTATTTCGGGATCAAAATATTAAACAACCATAGATTTACCACTAAACCAGTACTCAGCTATCAACATTTTTTTCAACAAAATTCAAAGTTTTTCATTGGTGGATACAGTTTGGAACATAATATTTTAGGAATCTATGAAAATTACACGTTGGACGCCAATGAAACACAACATTTGCTTTTATGTGTAGCAATCAAATGATGCCATAACAAAACCATGTTGTTGTAAAGTGTAAACAAATAATTATAATCAATAATTAGTCATTTATTTTTACTCGGGAGATATTTTAAATTTATATTGGTATTTCAGTCGACTAATTATTGCTTATAATTATTTGTTATCCTTTATGCTATGCATAAAACCTTGTCTTATAAACATTAGTTTTTCATTAAAAAAATAATAAGTGTAAAGAATAAGGATGCAAATCATAAAAAAGATCCATTAAATAATGACGGTGCTATTTATTGTACAACCTTATATTTGTTAACATGAGACTCAAAATCAATAATTACAGATAATCTCAGTGTATGACGGAAAATTAGTGGGTCGGTATTATTGTTTTATAAAAAGGAAACCGGTCATGGTGAATTAATGTTATGTTTAAATTGTAGATAATCATACAATGATTTTAATATTGCATATATGAATATCATATCATATATATATATATATATATATATGTATATCAATATCATATCCCAAACTAACATTCTCGGACCACCTATCACGACTTACTACAGCATGCTACAAACTCCTGGGGTTTATCACCAGAACATGTAAACAATTTCACGACCCAGATGCAATGATAGCCATGTTTGATGGCGTCATACGAAGTAAGCTGGAGTATGCTAGTGGTGTGTGGACTCCGCACCAAACTAAGTATATTAATATGCTGGAACAAATCCAGAAAAAAATCCTCAGGTATGTCTATATGCGAATGCGTAGAACTTATCCAAGGTTCATGCACCATGTGGACTTACTTGAGGCAACAAATAGATTTAGCTTGGAAACTAGACGTCATGCAAATCTTGCATTACTTAGTTTTAACATAATCCATAACTATATTGATAGCCCGTTCCTCTTGGAATGGTATGGTTTATACGTGCCCGAAAACTTCAGCCGTAGTCGTCGACATGACTTATTCAAAATACCATACGGCAGAACAGATATTCTAGCACAACATAGCATGACAAGAGGAATGGTGCTATTGAATGAAATCTCAGAAGCACTAGATATATATAATTCTTCTTTAAATAGCCTAAAGTTTTTTTTGTATAATAATTATCTTCATAGGTGTTAAGATTGTCAAATTGAGAATTGTATAGTAATTCGATAATCTATCTGTTGTGCAATAAATAAAAAAAAAAATAAAAAAAATATAACGAAGAAATTATTAAATGGGCACCAGTTTCATACGATACTTTGTTAAATAATTATTTATATAATCCAAATAGAAAATAAAAGTGATAAAATATATTAACAAGAGTTAATTTTTTTTATTTTTTTTTTTATTCAGGAGTAAAAACAGATACAGATATCAATTGACAAAAATATACAAAACATCAACTAGACAACTAGAGAATTCACCTGCATCCAAACTATTTTTCACGAATTGACTTAAACAGCAGTTAAAAACATATACAAATATTTTGACCTATAAATAGCGAAAAATATATACATAAGAATATTATTTTACAAATAGAGATATGAAAGAAATGCGCAATATCCTTATAAGAATTTACAAATTATTTTTAAATTATTTTTGAAAAATTTAGAGGGTAAAACAAAAAAAATATATATATAAATAGTTAAACAATGTTAAACAGAAATTTTAAAAAAATATATTCAAACGAAGTATGTCTAAGTTGTTTACATTGAACTTTGTAGGAAAACAGTCTTCATTTTTCTACTAAAAGTAGTGCGTGTATCAAAAAATAAGTCAGAATCTTCGAGGTTTTGATTCTGATTAAGTGATTCGCACATTCTTCTGATTGGATCCCTGACACCAGCATTTGTACGCGTCCTGCTAATGTGGAATAAGTCGTTAAGCCTTGTTACTCTGGGTGGTACTTTGAAGTTTATTAATTTCAGTAAGTCGGGACAGTCAATAACGTTGTTACAGATTTTATACAGAGTCATGAGATCAAGGTATGTTCACCGGTTAGATAGAGTGGAGACGTTATAACTCGAGAGCATATTTATGTACCCGCGTTTAGGTGCGCTCCTTCTGTAATTGAAATGATTTTAGTTGAATCATAACTGGCCCCAATAAACATGATTAAATTAACTTGGCGATACAAATTATATGGAATTTCCTAAAACTCCGTAAAAATAGAAAGTTATGAGCATCTGAAACAATTTAGTTTTTTTTTTGTTGAGACAAACTGCAATGCCAATTTTCATTAAAGGAACGAAGTATCCTCTTTTGTTCCTAAATATGTATTAACATATTAAAAGAAAGTACCCAGGAAAAAATTGTTAAATAGTAACATCCTACCTATGTAAATCCCAAAAGGTATATTTAAATTATTGCCAAAATTTATTATTGATCAATGTGAAAATCTATCCAAGACGCAAACCTATTATTGAAAAATAAAATTCCAAATTTAGAAAAAAATTCCAAGAGATGGCGGTAATTGTCATTATTTAATTTCAAAAATTGATATTCACGGATTTAGTCAGCAAACGATGTACCGCATCAGTAAACGCATTTGCTCCACAACATATTAAAATTCCACACACCATAGGCGAACAACAGGCAAATGCTGCGGAGTTTTATTTAAAGAAAGTTGGGGGTGATTCTGGACAATAGTATGTCAATAGAAAGGGGAATGACTCCTAATGTCCAGGTTTGTAAAGTCAAACCTGAACATGTGCCAATCATGGCAGGATCTCTTGATACCATCAAGACAGCTGTCGTAGCTCTTGCCGTTCTCCATGAATGACCCTCTTGCCTTTGATATGAAAGACCCGTATGTTAGTAAATAATTTAAATTAATAGTTTGAACTTGTTTGTATAATTGACTACTATTAATTAGCCAGCCAGCACTGCTAGCAGGGGCATTTAACTAAGCTTTGGCCTTGAAACCCATTTGAAACCGCCACGCCCACCTCATTATTCTTATAGAAAACGAATAATATGACTAAAAGGTCAGATCTCATTGGTTAGAGCAGAAGGATTGGTTTAATCTCTCGCTCTCTACCATTATAACTCGAAGAAGACAGAGCTTTTTTCTGGCAGAGTTGAAACAAGTCGCAAAATTACTGCAGGACCTAGACCTAATGTTCGATCGGGTAATGGTGTATTCGCACCTTGGTATATCTCGAAATCCAACACTGTTCCATTGGAACCAGTCATTACGAAATTTTTCAGTCCGGTTGGACGAGGTTTGTTTCTTACAAATTGGCGAACGGCACATCTTCCTAGAAATGGTATCATTTGCTCGTCAATTGAGTAAAACCCAAAGTCTCTCTCAATAGAAAGACATCTATCTCTCACTGCTTTTATCAATGAATCAATTTTCCAAAAAATATTATTAGCATGGCCTGCATTTTCAGCAAATGTGTCAACGAAGTGTAAATTGACGCGGAAAATAAAAAAATCTGTCACGACTCATTGCTGATGCAATCGGATCAAATCGAAATCGAGAATGCCAATATAGCTTAATCCTCGGAAATTTAATACAGCCAATCAGGGCATTTATACCAAAAAAACTTTTTTTATTTCAGAAGCAGAAGTTTTCAGTATGTTTCCAGTTTTATTTAAATAATATTGTGCAGTGTGTTTCGCTCCCAGCTCAAAAAGCTCCTGCGTAAAATACCTCTCAAAGAATGCGACTGGTGATATTACTTGAGATGGTACTTTCAATGTTGGTGTTGTTGTCTTTCTCACAAAAGATCTTTTCCTCCACTGGTAGTTTCTTTGTGCTGGTGGTTGATTATCCGGTTCTTCGTCTGGCTCAGAATCAGATGAACTGCTTACGGTTCTATTTTGTGGGGTCCATTCATCTTCGTTATCATCATCGCTAAATAACTCAATATCTGATTCATTTCCGTTCATAAGCAAGTCAGTAATGGCATCTGGATCATTTATAA
This sequence comes from Hesperophylax consimilis, assembly GCF_061612785.1. Classification (NCBI taxonomy): domain Eukaryota; kingdom Metazoa; phylum Arthropoda; class Insecta; order Trichoptera; family Limnephilidae; genus Hesperophylax; species Hesperophylax consimilis. The sequence continues at coordinate 18,973,140 of NC_142854.1, read as the reverse complement.
TATTCTCCATGGTCTGTAGATAAAATACAAATCATAAAAACACAGTAAAAACAAAGGCATTTTATTTAATAAATACAAATATCTTATCCCATACATTACTTACATTGGCAGGGTAGAGAACCAGAGCTCACAAACGTGAGTTGTAAAATTCAAATGTATCTAATCAATACAAAATACACTTTTAACTTCACACTGAAGGCAGAAAATTTGCTTACGCAGATGACATCGCCGTCACAGCTCAAGCCAAAACCCTTAAAGCAGCAGAAGATATCCTCAATTCTGACCTAAAGGCTTTGGAAGAATATTTCCTCAATTGGCGACTAAAGCCAAATGGGTCGAAAACAGTTGCGACAGCTTTTCATCTTAGCAATTCACAAGCGGATGCCAAACTCTGTGTTCAGTTTGATGGAAAAAATATTTACCATGACCCCCACCCCCGCTATCTCGGAGTTACTTTGGACAGGAGCTTGAACTACCGGCAACACATGGAAACAGTGGGTAAAAAAACCAGGACAAGGCTTAACTTAGTTAATAAGCTAGCTGGAACTAGCTGGGGATGCGACGCCAACACGCTCAGAACAGCATCCATTGCCCTGGTTTTCTCAACGGCTGAATACTGTGCTCCAGTATGGGCTAAAAGCGCCCACACTTCCATGGTAGACGTTCAGCTTAATGCCACAATGCGAACCATCAGCGGGACTTTAAAATCTACTCCTCTCCCTTGGCTCCCCGTACTTGCAAACATAACCCCGCCAAACATCAGGCGAGAAATTGCAACACTGAGGGAATACAAGAAGGCGCTGCAAAAAAGCGCAATACCTCTACACGAAGATGTCGTCTCCCACCCGGCATGCCACTTGAAGTCCCGAAAGCCCTTCTGGGCGGAAGGAGAGAGGCTCCTCCGACTACCTCTCACCCCAGAAGATAGGTGGAAACTTGAGTGGCAAACGGCCAACGTGGGAAATGCCCATCTCATACAGGACCCCACCGAGAGACAGCCTGGGTTCTCACTGCCTCGCAAAACCTGGTCCGCCATCAATAGGTTAAGGTGCTCCCATAGCCGCTGTGCCCACATGATGCACAGATGGGGCCTTAAAGAGTCGGCGATGTGTGAATGTGGTGCGGTGCAGACTACCGAACATGTGGTCAACGAATGCCCGCTCCATTCATTCCCCGGCGGGATTGATGAGGTCCACATGGCGACGCCTGAGGCCCTAAAATGGCTCGCAGATCTAGATGTCCCCCTCTGACCCCCCACCATACGAAAGAAGAAGACTTGTAATAGAGCTACACTATTGTTTACTACACTCTTGACCAACGATAACTTCAATAACAATTGAAAGAAGTTGAATAAAAGCAAAGTTATGAGCAAAAACAGGGAGACTGACAAGACTTTATCGAACTGTCATAAAAGTGCAACAAAAGAATCCTGGTGTTGCCACCGCATAGAAATTTTACCCAATTAAAAAATATTTTTCAAGTACCCAGCCATGCTCACAAACGATCGAGACTGGTCACACACCCATAGAAGCATTGCACCGTCAGAAATTAAATCAGTAACTTACCCTCACAAAAGTGAGTACAGGGTCTGAAAGGGATGGGAAAAAAATTGTTTTATGCAGTTTCTGCAGAATTTGTTGGGACCGAAAACAAAACTTCTTGAGCGAGTTTCACTGTAATATAAATAAGGTGTAGGTATACCTTCAAAATATTCCTTCAAATGAGGATTCCACACTGTTGAAGTGTACTGTAGGTAGGGTTGCCAGACGTCCTTTATTTTAAAGGACGTCCTCTATTTCAGACCCAAAAATTGATCTTGTCCTCTAATTTAAAATCTTCAATAGAGGACAATACTTTGTCGTTTAATAGATACCTAATATTAACCTTGATGCATTGTATGAAGAGTTCTGTATATTAAAGCCTCTCCTGACGAAAATTATAGACGGTAAGAAGTGTGAAAATGTTCTTGAAATTTGGATTCAGATTCTCAAATCTACGGATGAAAACAAGAATCTGCTATAAAATAATACAATACGTATTTTCCATCTCCGTTTCTAATGCCCAAGCCGAAATGATTTTTTTCCTTGTGTACGAATACGTGGACCAAAAACCGAAATAAGTTAAATATTGATACTGTAAAAGCAGAACTACAAATAAAGTCGAACTTCAACATGAAATGCAAACAATTTTATGATTTCATTATAGAAAATGAAGAAGCTCTTAGAGCAGCCAAAAGTAATACATACCAAGTATTTACTTTATTTATTATACATGTCAGTTACAACCACTCAAACGCAGAATATTTGTTAACAATACTGCCAATAATTATTTCGTTAGCTTTCTAACTCAAAGGCCTCATACACTATGTGTCGTATTGTATCATGTTACTGCTGCCACTACCTTGCATTCACATATAAACTTTACATTTCTTATTAACTAATTTAAGTCTGTATAACTTAGGAGTACGAATATTCTTATTTTTGTACTATTTACTTGCTGTTATAATAGGTCAAATGGATATGGTTATATGTATTTTTACTATTACTTTTGTGAACTTGCAATCTTCAGAATATTATTTTTTTATTAACTATGTATGTAAAACCCAATGGGCGTATAAATAAATAAATTAATTTAAATTCAAAATGACTAATTAAGGTCGTACTACTTACTTGGCTTCGATTAATTCTAGAAGACAAAATTTAAAATGTCCGATATTTGGTGTAAGTGCAAGTTTGGTGTAAGAGTTGAAATAGAATATCCTACCTACGTATGAAAAACCTACGTTTGAACGAAAATTGAAGAATTGTGGATAAAATCTTCTATTCCAATTGTCACACACAAAATACCAAAACCAGGTACTGTTTATGTTGGGTATGGGGTTCCAACATCGGGCAGTGCAAGAAATATCAAAATAGCTATCGACAGATTTTTAACGACTGAAAAGAAATCACTAGATGGTAATGGCTGTTGGCTGTGATGGAACAAACACAAATACAGGGAAAGTGGGAGGCGTGATTCGTCTTTTGGAAAACAGACTATCTCGACCATTGCAATGGATAATTTATCTCTTACACGCCAATGAGTTACCACTGAGACATTCGTTTACCTATTTGGATGGCCCTACTGAATAGGGTGTATCGATTTTTAACTTTTTTTTTGTTTTCAAATTCCAAGTTGAAATAAAGTTGCTACTAGGTACCACAACTTACCACAATTTTTTTTGGATTTTTAAAAAAATGTTTAGGTCTCCCGCACAAGGCTTAAAGTTTTAATTTTTTTCAAAAAATATCAAATTTTTTTTTAATTTAAAAAAATAAATTCATAACTTTTTTGTTTATTCCAAGTTAAAAAACAGTAATATTAGGGCATAAAAATAAGTACGAAACGGTTTTTTTTTAATAAAATATGGTATTTTGGTCTCCCGCACAAGCCCTAAAGTTTGTTAATTTTGATGAAATTTTGTAATTTTATGTACATATATGAACCATGTTTTTTTTTAAGTTTAAGCCACCGGAATTAATTGTACTTTTCTTACAGAAGGCATAAAATGAGACAATATATATATACATAATTCTTATATACATACAGTAAAAATATATACCACATATATACTATATATATATATATATATATAATATGTTTTATACCTGAAAAAAGATAGTTGGACGGTGTAAATTGTATGAGAAAGGTGTTGAAAGAAACTAATGTTATTTGCTATTACTGTTGTTTTTTACAAAAGTATAAAAGGTTATAACATGTCATAAAATGTAGTATAAAAACTAAGTACAAAATGTTGCTGATTACTTTCCATACGACATGAGTGGCAGTTTTCTTGTTCTACTGCAAATTTACTGACTTGTTTAAGTATTCGTCCTTTCATCTTGGCTTCAAAACCTTAAATCAAAATTATGTATAGTTTTTACATAGGCCTAGTGAAAATTTTATAAATGTTATTACAGTTCCTAAATGAAATTTCAATTTAATATAGAAGACAGTATGATAAAGACGTTATTTAGAAACATTATAACTACAAAATAGTCGAAAAAACTTACTTAAATTCTAATCCTTTGCAGAGGTTTTGTACTGGCTCTTGGTCTCGAACGTTGGTAGCTCTTTACGGTCTTCCAGTCTGGCACGGATAAAACCATCTCTTTCGATCAGCCCACATACTCGCTTTAAAGCTTCTGTGACTTTCTTGACAATTCGTTCCACCGCTTGAGTGTGAGAAGGAATTCTAAATTCAACCCTTCCACTTTTGCCAGTTTCCGCAATTGACTCCAACTCTTCTAGGCTCATATCAGTAACAAGAAGGGGTTCGGTTACTGAAGTGGATCGCCAGTCAATCATATCTATATAGTCTTCGGCATCAAAATTGATCTGAGGGGGTTTAAATACCCTTACCCCTTTCCTTTCGGTTGCGCGAGCTTTCTGGATTCCCTTATAAGCCAAGGCTCTGATATGTTTTCGTTCATCGAACAGCATAGCTATCAAAACATGCTCTGGGTGAGCCATGAAAGCATTTCTCTGTAACGTTGCATGGGCGACTTTTCTTAGCTCATCTTCCAAGTAATTGCGGAAAAGAATCCTTTTTAAAAAATGAATGGAAGCTTGCGGGATTTGGGGATTGCACTTAATTGAGAACCATGATGGTATGTAGACCTTCATTATGAACTCTGCAAGCTTTCTTAGCTGAGGGGTCGGATCATCGGTGGCTACATACAAACGAAGGACTCGATTTGCCAGAGTAAGCCACCTGGCGTGCGAGATGTTGCCGGGGTTTCGTTTGGCCAACTCTTCAGCAATAGAATTGTCTTCCATATTAAATTGAAATTTCATTTGGGAACTGTAATAACATTTATAAAATTTTCACTAGGCCTATGTAAATACTATACATAACTTTGATTTAAGGTTTTGAAGCCAAGATGAAAGGACGAATACTTAAACAAGTCAGTAAATTTGCAGTAGAACAAGAAAACTGCCACTCATGTCGTATGGAAAGTAATCAGCAACATTTTGTACTTAGTTTTTATACTACATTTTATGACATGTTATAACCTTTTATACTTTTGTAATAAACAACAGTAATAGCAAATAACATTAGTTTCTTTCAACACCTTTCTCATACAATTTACACCGTCCAACTATCTTTTTTCAGGTATAAAACATATTATATATATATCGTATATATGTGGTATATATTTTTACTGTATGTATATAAGAATTATGTATATATATATTGTCTCATTTTATGCCTTCTGTAAGAAAAGTACAATTAATTCCGGTGGCTTAAACTTAAAAAAAACATGGTTCATATATGTACACAAAATTACAAAATTTCATCAAAATTAACAAACTTTAGGGCTTGTGCGGGAGACCAAAATACCATATTTTATTAAAAAAAACCGTTTCGTACTTATTTTTATGCCCTAATATTACTGTTTTTTAACTTGGAATAAACAAAAAAGTTATGAATTTATTTTTTTAAATTAAAAAAAAAATTGATATTTTTTGAAAAAAATTAAAACTTTAGGCCTTGTGCGGGAGACCTAAACATTTTTTTAAAAATCCAAAAAAAATTGTGGTAAGTTGTGGTACCTAGTAGCAACTTTATTTCAACTTGGAATTTGAAAACAAAAAAAAAGTTAAAAATCGATACACCCTACTACTGAAGGACCTAAATCATTTGCAGGTTAAATTGGTAAAGCATTAGATATATCAAAGACGCTGCCGTTGGCCAACTTTCAGAAGATAGAAGGTGAACTACCTCCACAAATATCCATAGATCTCAGTACAGACCAGAAATATCTACAAGAAATTACTACTGCTGTCATTAATGGATCCTGGTCTCCTGATTTATTGCAGAGAAGTCCAGGAAAACTACCCCATGCCCGCTGGTTGACAAGAGCTAATTGCATACTGCATTTATATATTTCTGCAGAAAATCCACAACAAAATATTGTGATTTTAGCAACGTTTATCGTATAATCATACGCTCCTGTCTGGTTTTCTATCAAAACACATTCATCCTGCAAAGAAGGATCAAATCATTGATGGAAGCTCAACAGCACTAGATATTTGACCAACGAGTTGTAAGCGATAGTGGACTCTTTGAAACAGTTACTTTGGTCATCCAGAAAACTTGTTGTTGAGTATGATAACAAATTCACGTAAGCACATTAGAGAACTCGCTGCAAGACGCATTTTAAAGGCTCGTCAAGTTAATAAAAAAATCTGTTTCGCGCATGTTTGAGGTGCCAAAAGTGGACTTAAATGCATGTTCTTACATGGACATGATTGACTGGCAACAAAATATATACCAACCCTCAATACTGATGAATATTTCCGATGAGCAGTTACAAAATCTTATTGAAAATGTGTTGGAGTTTATGAGACAGCCTTGCCACACCCAGGCTGTGGAAAAATATGTAAAAGTTGTGACAGAAGCAGCTCTAAGCGTATTCGACAAGACAAGATGAGAAGGATTCATAAAATCTAAATTAGCATCTCGAAAACTCATGCCAAAGTTTGAGCCGAAAAAGGATTTATGCTATGAAAATGATTTTATTCATACCAATATAACTTTCTGAACCTGTGTTTAATTTTGAAAAATTTTTTTTCATTAATTAAAATATACTTTTATTTTATCATTTAATGCAAAATATAATTTATTTACTTATTATTTAGTGTATAGGGTGTTTAATACAAAACGTCTATAAATCTTTAAAAAAAAAATTTCAAGTCTATGGCGGGACCTCAAGCTGTCGAGCTAGAACTTCCAAATTGAGAAGCGTTATTTAGAATTACATAAAGCAACTTTTCCCTGGTATTCCAATTCGAATTTCGAAAAAAAAAATTTTCCACACAAAAGTGTTCCACCCTAACATAGGGTAGGCCCTGCGTCTAACTCTTTTTTTTTATTACTTGACATAATGAATATCTTTCAACACGTTGAATATGTATTTTGTGTACATATTCTTGTATTTTTGTGCAAGGTCAAATTAAATCCGATTAAGTTGTTGGAGTAAAACAAAAATCCTGGATTCGATTCCTAGTTGAGACCGTTACTTTTTTTTATTTTTCTGTGTCTTTTTCTGTTTCATGTTTCGTTTAGATATATAATAATTATCTTCTACTTCAATGATAAATCGATGCTCAATACATCGGTTGTACTGACCCTGTTTTGTATTGCTATTCATTGTCTTTTTGAAAATAAAAAAAATATTTTGATGTGTGCATAGCTGTGGTTTTTTTTTATTTTCATATTCCTGCATTCCAATATTTTTCTTTTTAAAATATATATATATATATTTTTTAGCTAGTGAATGAATGATGTTCGCTGGGTGTAGTTATATGGTTGCATTTTTTTAAATGGCCTTGAGATTTCTCTATCCATATAAATGGTTTATTTATGGTCTACAAAATATTTTCCATTCTGGACCGTACGACCGTTTTATCTGTGGTCGTCTGTGGTTAAGATGGTGACAAAATGGGGCCATACAAAAATCCCGAAGATATTGATCTAGAGAGTGGTTTATTTATGCAGGTGTCCGACTACTGCAGACTACTGTGGACGCAGGGGCATTTCTCTCAGTTTTGGCCTTGAAACTCATTTTAAACCGCCACGCCCACCTCAAAATTCTTATAGAAAACGAATAATATGGCTAAAAGTTCAGATCTCATTGGTTAGAGCAAAATGATTGGTTTGATCTCTCGCTCTCTACCATAATGACTCGTGTAACAGAAAGAGATGACGGAATTTTGCCGTTTGACAGTTTTCAAATCATTCCAACAAAATGAGAGTGGTTTATTTATACACGCGGGTTGTCATTTGCTGCCGAAATACTATCATTTCACGTCGAAAATATTGCGTGTTAAAGTTGTTCGAGATAAAAATACAATATAAGCCAGTATAGTGTTAGCGAGTTACAAACATATTATATTCAACCTACCTACGTAAGTTCAAGTTTAAAGTGAATTGACAGTTTTTAGGTTATTACGTAACGTACTTGGTCTTCCTCAACAACGTATAAATGTTATTTATTATATCGACCAACTTATTCATGTTATTGATTAGTGTTATCATGTATTGTCTTATTGTTTTGGTGAAATTAAAGTTTTGAAACATATGTAACAATGAGTTCAAAAAAGGCAGAAAAATGTCGGAAATCATCGTCGTACTGTCGGTCAATCATGTTTTGGAATTTTTCTTGTAATTTTGGGTTTCTTCTTCTCAGATTAACAAGTTTCATCTTAAGGAAATAAACTGTAAAAGTTCATTTTCTTAGTCAGATGAAAATAAAAAAGTTTTCCTTCGGAAAACATTTCGACATTTTTCTGCTTCAAGGACATTTTTATTTTTATAATAGTTTTTTTTGGGCTAGTGAGTGAACAGAGTAGGCTGAGAGCAATTATGTTGTCTATGGTCGCATCTTTTTTAAATGGCCTTGAGTTTCCTCTACCTTGTCTACTGCTTTGCTCCGCACGGTAGGTACTGCTTGTATATCTGTGGTTAAGTACTGTATAATTCCGTTACATACAAAAAGCCCGAAGATATCGATCTAGAGAGTGATATATTTATGTGTGGACGCCAGTTGTCAGACCAGTCAGAGTAATGTGTCACATAGTATCCTTTGCTTCCTTCTCGTTTGTTATTATTGCTCCGTCTTTCTAAAGTAATATTATACGAACTACACACAACTTGAAATTGAACTGCTTCTACTTTCTATGACGTTTCTTCAACGTCTTGGAATTGACCTTCGTCCTTCGCCTTTTATGTAAGTAGGTTCTATTATATTAACTAAGTAACACTTAAACTCGTAAATTTGTGCTTGTTAATTGTAAGAATATATCGCTCAACAACTGATTGATCAGTTTAAAATGCCTTCGCGATATAACACGAGAGACAGACGAGAGTACATGAGTTTGATCATTGTTCATTTACGGCCGCTGTCAATCATTAAAACCAAGCCTTAATTAAGTTCATCTTACCTTGACCCTGTCACATCAAATCATTTTTTTTCCTAACCTCAAAAACGGCAAACCTTTTTTGTTGGACCATTAGTTTTTAGTAAGCCCTGAATAAATGAGCATTGCTTACGAAACATGTTTTTTTTTGTTATAAATAAAAATGTTGATTATTTTTAATTATATTAACGGTTCAAAGAGAAAGGTTTAGTGGCAGATTTTACTTGTTTTTAGCTGAGAATAATTACCATCACACGACAGGACACAATCACAGCAGTGCCATGAATCCAAATCCAAAGAGTGTATCCATCAAAACTGAACCATGGTCACAGGAAGAAGGCTCAGGTGAAATGGCCTATAAGGATGTTGAAATCCACCTCCCGGATGTGAAGAAGGAATGTTTGCAGTATGCCGAGAGTGTTCAGCCAACTAGTAAGTTGCACTGCATATCACAGAAGTCTTTAATTTACATAATTATAACAGCTGCTTGTTCTTTACTTCCCTCTTGTCGTCCATTAATTTTATAATAATAATGCTAACACAACATTTATATAGCGCACTTTTGTGTTATATCACTTCAGCTGAGATTTTGATTTTACCTTTGAAATATTGCTTTACTCGCAACTGATAATCTGAAAAAACAATTCCTTAAATAATTCACCCAAATGGTGTCTTTAGAACCTACTTGTGTAATTAAAATAATTTTTCATGAATTTATTTTATTTTCCATTTTCAAAATTTGAATTATAATGTCCCGTGTTTTTTGACAATATTTTACATCTAAGCTTGTTTAATGTGACCATTGATATCATTTTGAGAAATATTAACATTTCAAAAACGTTACGCCGTATCCATATTTTATATTTCGACATAATAAATCTATCCGATTATTGATTTTCATGTGATTGGAATTTGTTTTGTATTTGGCAAGGTAAATATCTTTCAGTAGGATCTTGATTAAACTATATGAAACAATCTAACAATAAATACAAATAATCATACACATAGCTCTCATGTCTTTATATATATATTAACATTTGTTGTTGCTCTGTTTAAGGTAGCATTAATATGGAGACTGTACCTATTAAAAAAACACCACGACGCCGAGAAAATGGAGGGGGAATCCCTTATACGGAAATAGACATAGACCTGCCAGATGTTAAAAAGGAATGCTTACAGCGCTCTGAAAGTATTACCGAGACTGCAGGTAAAATGGATTTTTGTTTGTCTGAATCAGTTTAAATTATTAAAATATTACCGGCTTATTGAGCTTTATCCTTCATCTTTTCCAGATGTGATAATGGTCCTGAAGACGCATCCCGGAGAAAAACCTCATTCATGTCTCCACTCTCACTACTCCAGCTCATACAGATCAAATTTAACAGTGCACTTAAGTACCCATACGAGCGGAAAACCTCATTTATGTCTCCATTGTAACTACTCCTGCTTACGAAAATCAGATTTAACAGAGCACCTTCTCATCCATACTGGAGAAAAACCTTATTCATGCCTCCATTGTAACTACTACTGCTCACAAAAATCTCTTTTAAAAAGGCACTTATTCACTCATACTGGAGAAAAACCTTATTCATGTGCCCATTGTAACTACTCCTGCTCACGTAAGTCAGATTTAACGGTGCATTTTCGCACACATACTGGCGAAAAACCTTATTCATGTCATCATTGTAACTACTCCTGCTCACGAAAGTCAAATTTATACAGGCACCTTCTCATCCATAATGGAGAAAAACTTTATTCATGCCTCCATTGTAACTACTACTGCTCACAAAAATCTCTTTTAAAACGGCACTTATTCACTCATACTGGAGAAAACCCTTATTCATGTAACCATTGTAACCACTCTTGCTCTAGCAAATCAAATTTAATAGTGCACTTACGCACCCACACTGGAGAAAAACCTTTTTCGTGTTCCTACTGCAGCTATTCATGTACTCAAAGGGGATGTTTAAAACGTCACATTCTTACCCATACTGGAGAAAAAGCTTATTCATGTTCCCATTGTAATTTCTCCTGCTCACGCAAGGCAGGTTTAACCTTACATTTACGCACCCATACTGGAGAAAAACCTTATTCATGTTCCCAATGTCACTTCTCCTGCACACGCAAGTCAAATTTAATAGTGCACTTACGCACCTATACTGGAAAAAAACCTTATTCATGTTTCCATTGTCACTACTCCTGCTCACAAAAATCTGTTCTTAAAATACACTTACGCACCCATACTGGAGAAAAACCTTTTTCGTGTTCCTACTGCAGCTATTCATGTACTCAAAGGGGATGTTTAAAACGTCACATTCTTACCCATACTGGAGAAAAAGCTTATTCATGTTCCCATTGTAATTTCTCCTGCTCACGCAAGGCAGGTTTAACGGTACATTTACGCACCCATACTGGAGAAAAACCTTATTCATGTTCCCCTTTGTAATATCTCTTGCTCAAGCAAAGCAAATTTACCGTTACACTTATGTACCCATAATGGACTAAAACGTATTCGTTTTCCTACTTACGCTCTTCACGTACTCCAAAGAGAACTTTAAAAAGTCACATTCTTACCCATACTTGACATAAATACCTTATTCATGTTCCAACTTTTACTATTCCTGCTGACTAAAGTAAGCGTTATTATTGTGTGTGTACCTATAAACGGTGCATTCTTAAAACTAGTACTAGGAATAAATCTTGCTCGTGTATTGGCTGCAGTTAATCAAGTTTTCGAAAGGAATAATCAAAACAAATTTTTACCCATACTGGAGGAACACCTTATCCATTTTTGAAAAAATGTATTTCAAACTCTCTCTCTCTCAATCTGCCTTTGTAACACATTTTATTTCCTTCGCAATTTTAATCTTTTTAAATATTTTTAAGTTTGCATTACAAATTTTCTGTTTATTTAAAACTGTTATACTATTGATAAATGTGACAACATAACGAAGACCGTGAATTTTTTACAATTAGATCATTTTGAACTTATTCAGAATAACCCTATTCATAAGTGTCATGAGCTGGTGAAAGAAACAGTGAAAATTTGTTTTAGTGACTTATTTGAAAATTAGCAAAAAAATGATTAAATAACCCACAGCTACCTAAATTTTATACTTTATTAAAATACATAAAAAGATTAAACTTATTAGACCACTAGTTATACCGAGACTGCATATTAAATGGATTTTTGTTTGTCTGAATCAGTTTTAATAAACTAATCATTTCATTATAGATACCGACTTATTGAGCTTTATTCGCCATCTTTTCCAGATGTAATTACGGTCTTAAAGACACATCAAACCTCATTCATGTCTCAATTGTAACTACTCCTGCTCACGCAAATCACAATTAACAATCGCACCCAAACTGGAGAAAAACCTTTGCATGTTCTTACTGCAGCTATTTTCTAAAAAGGGATATTTAAAATTTCAAATTCTTACCCATAATGGAGAAAAACCTTATTCATGTTCCCGTTGTTACTAATCCTGCTTACATTTATCATCTTTAACAGTGCACTTACGCAGACATACTGGAGAAAAACCTTATTCGTGTGTCCATTACATCCAACAGCTACCAGGATAGCTAGAATCACCAACGAACAAACTACAGTTCGCAATGACCACAGTCTTAAGTCAAGACCACCATTCGGAATTATTAATCGTCTTTCAAATAATAAATAGTGTGTTTTTGCTGTACATTTCAGAGTGGAAGATTCCCTCAGTATCGCCCTATTTGAAGTACATTATACATAATTGAAAAGTTGCTTGAAATAGTTTATTCGTACATGGTGACCGGATCTGAATAACCAGGTACTTCCATAACTTCCTCTTCCTTATCTATTTTCCCTTCCACTTACTTACTTTCCTTTCCCACTACCTTCATCCTCACAACATATCCCAATGGAAACGCCATCGTCTCTCTGGCTCCAGGCGGTTGGGAGAGGTTGAGAGCAGTTGAGACGCCTGTGCGGTATCCACATAAAACCAAATATATTATAGTTTTTCAACTGTAAGAATGTGGTATATTTTATGAGGTATATTAAAGACGGCCTCCGTATTTGTTTAAAACATTATTTATAGTGTATTTACGGCACTTTCCAGAGTGACCCATTCTCATATGTACAGATTTTGGACGCTCGTTTTTCATGTTCCCCGACAATGCACCGGTTCCTAAGGGTTCAATTAATGGTTCATTAAGGGTTCAGCTAATTTCTTGGAGCATCTTCCATTGAAATACCGGAAGATGAAGCACAGCATTCATACCTGACGTCTGTGCTCTAAATATTACAATCCGTTTGTTAAGTTACCCTATATAACATTCTCTAGCCCAACAAACGGATTGCAATCTTTGGAGCACAGACGTCTGGTGCGAATGCTGTCCTTGTTCTACCGGTATTTCAATGGAAGATGCTCCGAGTCTCTCCAAGACCCGTGTTCACTTATTCCTCTCCTAAAAATTCACTCTTTTTAGCATCCCCAAAGATGAAATAGGCCCCTCGTATAATTTAATATCAAGTATATTTGCACGTTTCATATTGAAAAATACTCCCAGTATCGCCGTGGTTTCAGACCACCATTCGGAATTGAAACCTTGCTTGAAATGGCTTTGGCTGTGTTTGGTGAACACATCTGAATAATCAGGTTCTTAGGCCTTGTAACATACCACCACTGCGGTTGCTATGGTCTCGCGGCTCCACATGGTTGGAAGCAGTTGTCAGTGGATCGTTGATATCAGCTCACTTTCAATGAAAAAAACTCAATATTCCGTCCCAAGAGTTCAGTTGCCAAATGTTCCTTAGGTTAGTACGGAGTCAAAAATAATCGCGAACTGAAACCTGAGTACCTATAATCTGATAATCACTTTCACACTTATTATTGACATAGTTGGTTTTCAATGTCTTTGTGGGGACATCGAGATTGTTAACGAAATGCATCTCGTCATATTCGTATCCGTTCTAGGAAATTATGTGTTTTATGACTTGCAGGTGGCCCAAACAAATGCAAAAAAAGTCCAGAGTAGAATTAGATTGTTTTTATCAGATTTTTATAGAAAAAAGTTTGTAAAAAATATGTTACACTAAAACAATGTGTGAATACCGCACAACAGCCTAATTGCTCTAAACTTTCTGGACTCAGTGAGACTATGGCATCTCCAATTGTGGTATTTCATGATGCTAAAGGTAGCAGAGAGTGGAAGAAGATGGGGAAGAAGAAGGTTGGGAAGAACCTGACTATTTCAAGTAACGTTTCAATTCTGAATGGTGGACTTACATCAGGGCAATACCGAGAGTATCTACCACTCTGGACCGTGCCGCAGAAGTTTGTATGATATGTATTATCGTATTTTAACTATTTAATTGAAACAACTCTTCACTAAATAAATTTACTTGCGCAAGCCGGGACTTAAACTCGCGACCTCCGGATTGCTTGTTGTGAGCCTAAGCCCTCAATCCCGGAGGCCGTCTTATTTTGACTTTGTAGAGAGAATGCGTAACTCTTTCTCCAGCGTCCCTGACTTCTATCATTCAAACCACTCTCTTAACATCGTGACACTAATAAGAACAAACTCCAAACAAAGCAAACTCTGTTAAGTAGTTACAGAGTCTATAGGGCACACATATACGAACATTGTGTTTTCAAAAAAATATATAAAGGAACCCACAGTAAATATTCCGTTTTAACATCAAATTACAATACAACGTGGTCCTTGTGAATATAAACATTTGGTTTTATAAATACCAATTAGTTTTATTATATTTTGTCTAACAATTAAAATTAAATTAAATAAACCAGCGAAATAAATAGATGTGTCGGCTCTGGTGGCAAGTCGCAACGCCGTCTCTATATGAGATGCCAACTCCTTTGTGTTTGTCGAAAGACCGACGGGATATGTATAACAGGAGACAATTGTGCTCAGAAACTAGAATATTCTGAGTAGATATTTTACAAAAGGTTTCCTAAGTAGGCTTTTCTTATTTATTTTTCTAATTTGCTATATTCTTATTTTCAATGAGGTGGTGAATCATTTGAATTTACTGAATTTGAAGTTAATCTTCTTTATTCAAATAGAAAGGCGTCATATGCGCCTCACAATTTTTACGTCGTATGTTTGTTTAAAATGTTAGCTGGCTATTATAGACTTTGAGGCCTTGTATTTTCTCGGTAGGGAAAAAATTGTTTCCATAAAACCCTACTAAAATTGCATGTTTTTGTATCATCATCATCCCAAGCATCAACAACACTAGCCAACCGCGGTCATATATTACATAAATGTCTATTTGTTTTGTGTTGGGAGTAGGAAGGAGTCAGATATGGCCTATTCTTAGGAATTCCTCCGCTTCCGCCTGTGGTATTTAGGGAAACCATAGAAAACCTTAATCAAGAGGAAACGGCCGTTTGTCAACATGAAACAGAGGTAAGGTAAGGTAAGGTAAGGTAAGATAAGGAAGCAACCGAAATCAAATAATTACCGGAAGTTTGAGAATATGGCTTATTCTAAAACATTGAAAAAAAGTTTAGATTTATGAATGGTAGGATTTTTTGTGTTCAGGTTGTCAGTAATTCTTGCTCCAACACACAATAATTGTGTTAAATTTATACCACTAGAGATTATTTTAATAACCAACACATTTAGCAAAGTTTTAAAACTGAAGTGCCTCTACTTTTCTAGTGACGTTTCCTTAACGAATTGGAATTTAACGCCGCACTTCGTCTTGTATGTAAGTAGGTTCTAGTTATATAAACTAACTAACCATCACGCGGGTTCTCCTCTGGGGTAGGCAGAGAGGACGGACCGCCAAACAACTCTGTCTTGGCACACACTTCTTGCCTCATTCACATTCATACATCGTCTCATACATACTCTTCTATTATTCTGACTCTTGACATGGTCGACTCGAGTATCCGATTTACTTGATCGTGCCATGTCTTCCTCGGGCGTCCCCGACTTCTGCTACAATTCGCATTTGCATCATATTATATCCTTAGACTCCTTTCTTCGCTCATTCGCTCCCTATGCCCAAACGATATGAGCGTCCCTTTCTTAATCTTACTCATTACTCCTTGCACTCATTGCGGATCTCCACATTTATCTCACGATTATACATGGTTTTATAACACATACGCCTCAGAAAATATCAACACCATAGTCGGAGATTTCAATATAAATGTTAAAGGAAAAGCTGGCGTTTGCACAAAAATTTAGGAAAATGGGTCGGGAAAATGTGTAAAAGTTTTTTAAACTTAGAATGCCGGAAAGAAACCGGGGAAAGCTGCGCTGTTTGAAAACTTATAGGGTTCTTTTTTTAAATAACACAAGACGTCACTTTCGTCTACAACAATCAAAACTGTACATGCATTCAGATACTTACATACAATAATATACATATACAACCTGTTACCAAAATAATGTGTAACAAGGAGATTAGCTGACAGTACAAGTAAGAGCGATGAAATCAGACAAATACTGTACAAAAAAAACAATATACTTAACTGTTTTTTCTACAATGGGATGATATATTGACATGCGCTGCAGGAAAACAATTATTCAAAATAGATTGTAAGAACCGCATAACAAAATAAAATGAAGGTTATAGTATGTAGGTTGTAATTAGTATTTTTTAATCTGAACAAATAACTAAAATAAATGATAAACAATAATACATTTTATTTTATTAATATTCTTAGGCCATTGTCAACCGGTGAAATCATCGATATAAAAAGTTTTTCGGCTAACTTTTTATATATATATATATATATATATAAGGAATCCAAACTTCTTCCCAAAAAGCTGTTTTGCGGCACGTCCCCTAGGGTGGAAGATACTCTCAGTATCGCCCTGGTGTAAGATCACCATTCATACTTGAAAAGTTGCTTGAAATAGCTTTGGTGACCACATAATAGTTTGGTGACCAGATCTGAATAACCAGGTACTCGCCCGAATTCCTCTTCCCCATCTCCTTCCCATCCGCACTACCTTCGCCTCACAGCATACCCCATTTGGGGACGCCATTCTCTCACTGGCTCCAGACGGTTGGGAGCAGTTAAAACTCTAGTCGGGTGTTCACATTAAAAAAAAGAAAAACTGAAAATCGAACCAGACTTAAATATACATTTGCATTCCCTAAACTACACATTTCTTTTGCCCAGCACCATTTTACCCACCAAGGAAAATATTTCTTTAATAAATTACCAGAAGAAATTAGAAGTATTAATGATAAAAAACAAATATTGAACTATATAAAAAACTACAAAACTGAAAATCTCACAAATTATCTTACAATATTCTATGTATCCTACATAATATTTTTTTCTTTTTCCCAAATACAATAATTTGTGTGGATTTCAATTTTGTAATTTTTCTACTTTTTTAACTAAGTTATATTATTTTTTTATGTATAACTACATATTTGAACAATCTTTTATTTTTATCAAATGCATGAAATTTCATTTTGTTATACTATAAATTTTGAAATATAGAATCTTGTTATTATTACACTAAGGGGAGTTCTAATATTAACACACTACGCATGTAAAAGAAAAAAGAAGGAACGAGTAAAAAAAAGAAGTTAGTTAGTTTCAATCTAGGCTTAATACTATTCTAAATTCTTAAAATTAATTGTCCGTTTCCTTATTTCTAATTTATTGTTCATTCAATGTCTTTAAAAAGTTATTTCGCGTTACGAAATAAACATAAAAAATTGTTCAGGCACTTCCCTTTTCGATGATTCTGGATTCTTCATGTTCGCACTTATCACTGATAACACACGCGGCAACGTGGGCTAGTTCCGAAGGGCGGAAACAGTGCATTGTTGAGAGTAGGGCGATCACTCGCAGTTCATCCTGGGCCAAGGGTCCGAAGGACGGAGTCGGCAGGCAGCAACTCCTGAGAGGGCAGCTTCCTCGGCGGAAATCTGGCGACTACTCTGGCTTCATGGGCAGAAGTTCGCGGGGTTACGGTAAGAACCTCGGCAACCGCTCCTAGGGGGAGAGCAGGAAGTTCTTAGGCGGAGGTGAGATGGTAACTCTCTCGTTCTGAATCATCTCGGTATTCAGCTGCGTGATCCGACGACCCTCGCACCCCTGTCGTGGGGTGCTAAAACTATCGTGGTTCCGGTTTACACCACTTCGCTGGCGACGCCACTCGGCAAGATGTCGCTGGCTGGCTGATTCTCCTGATCCACACAATGTTCAAAATCTTAATAGGTACTAGGTATCTTAATACTATGCATGCATACATTTAATTGATATCTGGTTTCAAATAAATTCTTCATTTAAGTTGACAATTATACTTTTATATCTAGATTTATAGTTATTGTTAAATATTTTAAAATTACATATTTATAATACGACCTTCAAATATTTGCAATATAAGCCAGCTTTGGCCGAAGTTTTTATTGCCCATTGGGTCGCCGGCTTGATTTTCCCATTTCAGATTTATACTTTATGCTAGAGCTAAATCTGTGGACTAATAAGTGTATTCCTAGGTTGGCTTTCTAATTTCTATGGCCGTTGCCGGTCAATCTATACAACTAAAATTTAAGTTTTACTGCCGCCTCCCTCTGCGTGTAATATTATGGCGAACGTATGCGAGCGCACGTGTTCATATTAGTCGTTCTGTGAATTCAAGTCACGTAGATACCTAGGGACATATCAGATCTTTCTTGTTGTGAATAAATATATTTAAAATAATATTTTAGGCTAAAGAATAGGGTACGTTCCGAAAGAGAATAATACTGTCTATGGTAGCGCCTTTTATAGTTTCCTCTATCCTCGTCGATGGTGTGGGACGTACTTTTATTGCACGCATAAAATTTGTCTAAATATTGACATATCTATGGTAAAATAGAGGACCTATTTGCTACGTACAAAAGCCAGAACATAACGTTTATGTGAGTGGTTTATTTATGATTGCTTTCCTCTCATCCGTCGCACCGTCTTTCTAAAGTAATACCGTATGAACTACATAACAGTTATGTAAAATGTATACCACTAGAGATTATTTCAACTACCAACACATTTTTAAAGGAATTATTTAAAAATTGAAGTGCTTCTAATTCCTCGTGACGTTTCTTCAACGCCTTGAAATTCACGACCTCGCTTTGCCTTGCATGTAAGTAGGTTCTAATTTTGTTTTAAAAGTAACACTTAAACTCGTAAATTGGTGCTTGTTTATTTTAAGAATATATCGCTTAGCACTTGATTAATTATGGGACTGGGACACGGTCAAGCGGCTTGATCGCAAGCACGTAGTTTATTGTCTATGGCACTTTGTGTCAAGCATTTTGACCGTGTACCGAAGCTGGCTTGCAAGCATTGCGCAATTCTACGTGCTTGCGGCGAGGCTTGATGCGAATTTAAGGGACGTGGACACGGTCAAGCGGCTTGATCGCAAGCACGTAGTTTTTTTGTCTATTGTTGTCTATTGTTGTCTATTATTGTCTATGCTTAGCGGCTTGACAGCCCGCATCAAGCCTCTCCGTCAAGCATGGCCACGCCTTCCTGTGATTTCGTGGTGGTCTATGTATATGTACTTCTATGCCTTCCTGTCATTTCGTGACTCGCGGCAAAATGGAATCTGTCAAAGACAAAGCGTTCTTGGCTCTTACGTTAGCTTTATGTTTGAATAAAATAATAAAAAGAAACGAATTTGGTGTCAAGAATGGTACAAGTTAAGGTACCGCTTTACCCATGAGCATTTGCAAAGTGTATTACAGGCTACAGCTATTTTTTGTATGAATATCTTGTGCGGTATTCATACAAAAAATATGTTTTCTCCATTGAAAATTCAGAAAATTATTTATTCTACAGTTTGATTATTAATGACCTTGAAAACCGCTGTCATAATTATTAAAAATACTAAAATACTTCCAAAAATTTTAAATTAGATGGATTTCTACAAATTGAACACAAAAACAATAACTAAGTACCTATTTTATAACAATTTTATTCAATTTATATCATTGTTTATGATACGTGATATTTATTTGTCTATTGTCGTTTGTCTATTCCCACAAAAATATAAATTCGCATCAAGCCTCGCCGCAAGCACGTAGAATTGCGCAATGCTTGCAAGCCAGCTTCGGTACACGGTCAAAATGCTTGACACAAAGTGCCATAGACAATAAACTACGTGCTTGCGATCAAGCCGCTTGACCGTGTCCACATCCCATTATATTTTTGTGGGAATAGACAAACGACAATAGACAAATAAATATCACGTATCATAAACAATGATATAAATTGAATAAAATTGTTATAAAATAGGTACTTAGTTATTGTTTTTGTGTTCAATTTGTAGAAATCCATCTAATTTAAAAATTTTGGAAGTATTTTAGTATTTTTTAATAATTATGACAGCGGTTTTCAAGGTCATTAATAATCAAACTGTAGAATAAATAATTTTCTGAATTTTCAATGGAGAAAACATATTTTTTGTATGAATACCGCACAAGATATTCATACAAAAAATAGCTGTAGCCTGTAATACACTTTGCAAATGCTCATGGGTAAAGCGGTACCTTAACTTGTACCATTCTTGACACCAAATTTGTTTCTTTTTATTATTTTATTCAAACATAAAGCTAACGTAAGAGCCAAGAACGCTTTGTCTTTGACAGATTCCATTTTGCCGCGAGTCACGAAATGACAGGAAGGCATAGAAGTACATATACATAGACCACCACGAAATCACAGGAAGGCGTGGCCATGCTTGACGGAGAGGCTTGATGCGGGCTGTCAAGCCGCTAAGCATAGACAATAATAGACAACAATAGACAACAATAGACAAAAAAACTACGTGCTTGCGATCAAGCCGCTTGACCGTGTCCCAGTCCCATTAGTTTTGACAGCGTTATAACATACTAAGCTACCCAGTAAACACGTGACAGTATAGATCTAATGAGTTTTTTCATTGTTGATTAACGGCTGCTGTCACACATTATAACCAAGCGACTAGTAAGTTCATCTAATTACCCCGAGTGAACATCATATACATTTTGAAAAATAGAAAATTTATTTTTCGTACCATTAGTTTTTTATGTATGAAGATATTCGAAATCGAGAAATCGAAATTGCTTTCGAATCATATTGGCTTTTTCAACAACAAAAGCGATTAAAACTATGTGATGAATATTTTTTTATGATATAGATAATATGTTTTGCTAAAGACCTTACTTATTTTCACATTAGAGCCATGGATCTTCCAATCTCAGAGAATGTTACCATCAAGACTGAACCATGGTCGCAGGAAGAAAGCTCAGGTGAAAAGCAGGCATTTACGGATATAGAAATCCACCTCCCTGGTGTGAAAAAGGAATGTTTGCCGTATGCCGAGAGTGATCAGCAAACCAGTAAGTGGCATTATCCATTGAATATCACAGAGGTGTTTCAGATGGGCGCAGTCTAATATATTTACTATCAAATTTTTAATCTTTGAAAAACTACATCAGTTTTATTAAACTACTTTACAAAGGCAATTTAATATAATCAATTATATTTGTAATATTTACTGACGATGTAAATAAGGGATATTTGAATTTTTGTAAATTTCTTTGTTTTTATTGGATATACTCGCGTTTGTCCATGCAACCCTTGCTAGGATTCCCAAGGCATTGTTATTAACTGCTCATGCAGCAACGGCAATTATAGATAATTATTTTTCATCTTGAACTGCATGTTTGACGTCTATTTCTGTACAGAAAAAAACTCCTTTACTGTATTTCAGATCTATTTGGATATAATAAACCTCATCGGATTACGAATTTTTTTACAATTGTATTTTGTACCCGCTTTGCAACCGCAAGTAGCTTATCAATTTCTTATTGTTTTATTATTCCAGGTAGTATTAATGTTGAGACTGTACCCATCAAAGCAAAATCAGAATCCCGAGAAGAAGATGGAGGGGCAATCACTTATGCGGAAATAAACATAGACCTGCCAGATATAAAAAAGGAATGCTTAAAGCAGTCTGATAGTATTCTCGAGACTGCAGGTAGAATTTATTTTCGGTTTTCTGAATTAATTTAAATAATTATCTAGTTATTATAGATACGTACTTATTATTACCTGCTATATTTTCAGACATGATAACGGACCTGAAGACGCATCTGGGAGAAAAAACTCATTCATGTACACACTGTAACTACTCATGCTCACGCAAATCACATTTAACAGTTCACTTACGCACCCATACTGGAGAAAAACCGTATCCATGTTTCCATTGTAACTACTCCTTCTCACGCAAATCAAATTTAACAGTGCACATTCGTAGCCATACTGGAGAAAAACCTTATTCATGTTCCCATTGCAGATACTCGTACTCACGCAAGTCACATTTAACAGAGCACTTACGCACCCATACTGGAGAAAAACCTTTTTCGTGTTCCCATTGTAACTACTTATGCTCACGCAAGTCAGAATTAACAGTTCACTCTCGAACCCATACTGGAGAAAAACCTCATTCATGTTCACATTGTGACTATACCTGCTCACACAAGTCAGCGTTAACAGTTCACTTACGCACCCATACTGGAATTAAACCTTATTCATGTTCCTACTGCAGCTACTCATGTTTTTATCAGGGGAATTTGAAACGTCACGCTCTCACCCATACTGTAGTAAAACGACATAAATGCTCCCATTGTAATTTCTCTTGCACAGGAAAATCACATTTCAAAGTGCACTTACTCACCCATACTGGAATTAAGCCTTAATGTTCTTACTGCAGCTATTTATGTTCTCTAAGGGGAAATTTGACTCCCTTGTATTTACTGAACCCCTTGTCTCGGTCTGAATGATGGTCGTAGAAACTGATAGCTGACTCCACGCCTGGAGAGAGAATCGTTACGCCTTAATAAGAGCTAGCCTGAAGTAATGCTCAGGGATAGAACATCTGATGCCGTCTATGTCGATCGACTTTTATTCATAGTTGGGATTTAACTTGGTCACCGTTCTTTCATTCTAAAGTCTAAGTATATTACACATTGCAAAGTTGATTTATTAAATTTGTAAACATGAAAAATAACATCAACAAAAAATTTCAGTTCTAAACCCACAGATACGAAAACTTCAGTCTATTATTTATTTATTTATTTTATTTTATTGATACATGATTTAGAGAGTACATGTGGTTTTTTTGTGATATTTTATGAATACATAAACCCCAATATGTCAGTAGTTCCTAGTTGTAGACATATCCAATAAAGCTTTTCAAATGTTTGACTTTAGGTTAAGAGTATTTAATGATATCTAATATAATTCTACAGTTTGATTATCAAATTATGACTTTATTTACAAACACACACTTGAAAGGATGCTAAATAAATTATTTTGATGTTATAGAGTTGCCATTTTCAGTAAACGTCTTTAGTACGGCTACTTTGTTTACTAATTAAATCAATTAAAATTATCGTATCGAATAATTCTTTCAGTTTTAAAATAACGTAGTAATTCGTAGTTAAATAAAAAATGGTTGATATCTGCAACGAGAAGTTATTACTGTAATTTTAGTTATATCAAAATACTACTAACCCCATCTGTGTGTACGGTACTTATTAAATATACGCCAGTTCACTCTGTCTCCTTGTTTTAAAATACCGTGTTTTATTGAATAGGTTATTTACCCAGCTAATTCCAAGCGTTTTAATAATCAGTCGCGATAAAAGTCAAATTGTGTTTGTGTTAAAACTATTTTTTTTCGCGGATATATTTTTCGTGTTGGGAATAGGGGGATAAGGACTTGTTGCCGGCTCATAAATTGTTGGACATTTTTAACAGAAATGGCGTCTAACTTATGCTTCGCAAGTATAACCAAGCTGAAAGGACGAGAAAACTACGATGAGTGGGCGTTCGCTGTGGAAAATTTACTTATATTGGAAGGTATGGAGTGCATAAAGTCCGAGAAAACTGTGGATATATCAGTAGCTGACGATGCGAAAACAAAAGCCATCTTAAACCTCACAATAGATCCGTGTCTGTACGTTCATATCAAGCCAGCTTAATCAACTGCAGATTTATGGAAAAGGCAAATGTTCGATGATAATGGTTTTTCTGGACGCATTTCTTTATTAAGCATTTTATTTTCGATTCGCCCTGAAACGTGTAACACAATGGAGAGCTACGTCACACAAATTATTGAAACCGGATTTAATGTAAGCGACGAATGGATCGGCTGTTTATTACTTGTAGGTTTGTTACAATTACATTTACAAAGGCATAAGCAAGCTCTATTGATGCTGGTATAGTTTATACACCGCTAACTATTATGTAATACCATTTTACAAATGTACTTAAAAACGAAATAAAATGTAATTTTGTAATTTTTTTAAAGGAATAAACAAATTGAATTGAAAAATTGAATTGAATTGAATTGAATAAGATATTTTAATAGTCTTCCCGAAGAAGTGAAAAAAATACCAGATTTTATTTTATTCAAAAAGAAGGTCAAATTTATCTTTAAAAAAATTAATATCACCTATCAAATGTTATAACTTCAATTCATGTTACAACCAAAATTATCGTCACAATCCTCTTTTAAGTTTATATTTCTTGTACTGTATTTATGTTAATTACTGATATAAACATGAAATAATTGTCAAATAACTCCTACGCCAAGCTCAAAAGCTAGCACTCTTCATTGGAGTACAAATTCAATAACTTATGTTTTTCACTATTACCAATTATTACCTAATTTTATGTACAATGTAACAATGTTATAAGTTAAACAATAAAAAAAATATATATAAAAAAAGGTTTACCAGAAAGAGTATATCCAATGATATTGGCTATCGAGCATAGTGCAATAAGAATCTGTGCAGATGTAATAAAAACAAAATTAATCGACATGGCAGGAAATGACGCCGAATCGGTTGGTGCATTCTCCGCCATGTTATCGTTGTAAACAAGGACATTTAAAAAATCAGTGTCCTGTTAGTGAATCAGGTTATAACATGAAAAAGTCTAATGCATTTCCTGTTGTTTTTTTGGGCGGGAACTTCAATAAAATTGACTGGTATATAGATTCGTGTGCTTTTGTTCACATAACACCGAATAAAAACATTGTTTGTAATGCGTCAAATATAACGAGTATTACGGAGATAAATGCAGCTAATAAGATGGCTATGCCAGTTTTATGCTGAGGAGAAGTTAATATTGTAACGATAACCCCGAAATGTATGAAGTTACATTAAAAGATGTTTTGTGTGTACCTAGCCTTACCACAAACTTAATCTCTGTCAGTTAGTTAGTTAAAAATGGTAATAAAGTGGACTTCTAAGTAAAATGCTGCTATATTTTATTTATAATAAACAGAAAAAATTAGTTGCAATAGCAGATATGACAGATGGTGTTTCTAAACTAAGGATTGAATACAATTTAAAAAATCCTGAAAGTATAATGTCTAATTTAGCGGTATCAGGCAATACTTTGCACTGCAGATTGGATCATGTTAATAGTACCTAATTACTTGAATAAAATGACCAGCGCTGTCAAAGGAATGAATCTTCGAATAAAAGTTGATATTGGCAAGAAATCATGTACAGTCTGCTGTGAGGGATTATCGTCTTCCATTCAAAAATGCTGGTACAAGAAGCAAAGAATTACTTCATTTAGTCCACACTGACATTTGTGGACCTATGGAGCATGGATCGCTTGCATGATTGTAAAGTAGCAGATATAGGTACTTTAAGAAGCTAAATTCAATATTAACAAAGAAAATAAAAATTGTGAAAGACAAATACCTTATCAGCAGCTCATTGGTGGATTTGATGAATTTGGCGGTGTTAACAAAACCTGATATAGCGTTTGCAGTAAGTTTTCTGAATCAATTTAACAATTTCTATAACCAGGAAACTTGGTTATATGCTAAATGAATTTAAAGATACCATAAGAAAACTAAACATTTTGGATCGAAATATACCTACTAGATGTGGTAATTCAAAATAAGAAGGATTTGTTGATGCAGATTGGGGAAGCAATATCAATGATCGTAGGTTTTGTAACGGTCTATGTTATAGTTTAACTGGATGTGTTGTTTCTTGGGAAGCAAAGAAGCAAAAAACAGTTGCTTTTTAGAGCACTGAAGCTGAGTACATCGGTGTAGCCGAAGCTTGTAGGGAAGCTATTTATTTAAGTAATTTGTTAAAAAAAATAACTAATTAGTGAAACACCATATCTTTATTTAATGATAATTAGGGTGCACTTAAGCTGTCTTCAAATAAAAGCTTTAATAAAAAAACTAAACACATTGACATAAAATACCCCTTTTTGTAAAGAATGTGTGAATGATAAAATTGCAGAACTGAAATACTCGTATTTGGAAACAGCTGAAATGCCAGTAGAAATATTTACAAAGGGTTTGGCTAATACCAAGCATTATTATTTTATGCAGTTGCTGGGTATGCAGGATGTAAAGAATTAACATGTATATATTTCTTCTGTAATAAAGGTATTGTGTATGTGTGGGTGTTATTTTAGTTATATCAAAATACTACAAACGCCATCTGTGTGTACAGTACTTATTAAATTAACGCCAGTTCACTCTGTCTCCTGTATAAACAGAACGTGTTTTATTTAATAACTACGGCTCTGATTACCAGATACTGATGCGGAGCGTTGATTTTGGAACCGATTCTTTCATTTTTTTTAATTTTTCATAAATAGTGCAAGAATGAACCAGTTCCACAGAAATAATATCAACGGTTCCAGTGACATAAATGTAGCCGGGAGCTGGGCCAGGAATATCGACCATCTCTACGAACGGAAACGTCAGATGTCAGACCAGTCACCCAGTCAGACTAATGTGTGACACATTACACATTCTCCTTTGCTTCCTTCTCGTATGTTATTGTTGTTCCGTCTTTCTAAAGTAATATTGTACGAATTACACAAAAAATTGAAATTTAACTTCATCTGCTTTTTTATGACGTTTTTTCAACGTTTTGGAATTGACATTATTCCTTCGCCTTTTATGTAAGTAGGTTCTATTATATTAACTAAGTAACACTTAAACTCGTAAATTTGTGCTTTTTAATTGTAAGATTATATCGCTCATCAACTGATTGATCAGTTTAAACAGTAATCGCGATATAACACGAGAGACAGACGAGAGTACATTAGTTTGTTTATTGTTCATTTACGGCCGCTGTCAAACATTAAAACCAAGCGATAATTAAGTTCATCTTACCTTTACCCCGTCACATCAAATCATTTTCAAAAACGGCAAACGTTTTTTGTGGGACATTTAGTTATAAGTAAACCCTGAATTGATGAGCATTGCTTACGAAACATGTTGGTTTTGTTAATAATAAAAGTGTTGATTATTTTGAATCATATGAACGGTTCAAAGAGAAAGGTTTTGTTACAGATTTGACTTGTTTTGAGCTAAGAATAATTACCATCACACGACAGGACACAATCACAGCAGTGCCATGAATCCAAACCCAAAGAGTGTTTCCATCAAAACTGAACCATGGTCACAGGAAGAAGGCTCAGGTGAAATGGCCTATAAGGATGTTGAAATCCACCTCCCGGATGTGAAGAAGGAATGTTTGCAGTATGCCGAGAGTGTTCAGCCAACTAGTAAGTTGCATTGCATATCACTGAAGTCTTTAATTCACATAATTAGAATAGCTGCTTGTTATTTACTTTCCCTCTTGGCGTCCATTATTTTAATAATAATAACACAACATTTACATAGCGCAGGTTTGTGTTATTTCACCTCAGCTGCCCTTTTGATTTAACCTTCAAAATATTGCTTTACTCGCAACTGATAAAATGAAAAAAAAACAATTGCTTAAATAATTCACCCAAACGGGTTCTAACGAACCTACTTATATAGTTAAAATAATTTTTCATGAAGTTATTTTATTTTCAATTTTCAAATTTTGAATTGTAATGTCCCCTGATTTTTCACAATATTTCATGTCTAAGCTTGTTTAATGTGACTATTGATATAAGTTTGAGAAATATTAACATTTCATCAAAAAGTTGAGGAAAGGTGAGGAAAGGCTTCTTTAATTTCTATTGTTTTATATCTTGTTTATATCCTGTATACTTATCTATGTAAAAAAATTTTTTTCAAATATTGAAAAAAAAAATCAACGTTTCGCCGTATCCATATTTCAGATGCATATCCATATGTCGATTATGACATAATTAACCTATCCGATTATTGATTTTCGTATGATTGGAATTTGTTTTGTATTTGGTAAGGTAAATCTTTCAGCAGGATCTTGACTTAACTATATGAAAAAATCTAACAATAAATACAAATTATCATACACATAGCTCTCATGTCTTTATATATATTAACATTAGTTGTTGTTATATTTCAGGTAGCATTAATGTGGATACTGTACCTATTAAAAAAAAACCACGAGCCCGAGATGAAGATGGAGGGGGAATCCCTTATACGGAAATAGACATAGACCTGCCAGATGTTAAAAAGGAATGCTTAGAGCACTCTGAAAGTATTAAGTATACAGAGACTGCAGGTAAAATGGATTTTTTTTTATCTGAATCAGTTTTAATAATCTTATCGTTTCATTATAGATACCTACTTATTGAGCTTTATCTGCCATCTTTTTCAGACATGATAACGGACCTGAAGATGAATCCGGGAGAAAAACCTTATTCCTGTATCCATTGTAACTACTTCTGCTCACGCAAGTCAGATTTAACGGTACACTCACGAACACATACTGGCGAAAAACCTTATTCATGTCTCTATTGTAACTACTCCTGCTCATGCAAGTCAAATTTAACAGTGCACTTACGCACCCATACTGGCGAAAAACCTTATTCGTGTCTCCATTGTTACTACTCCTGCTCAAGCAAATCACATTTAACTTTGCACTTACGCACCCATTCTGGCGAAAAACCTTATTCATGTCTCCATTGTAACTACTCCTGCTCACAAAAATCACTTTTGAAAGTGCACTTATTCACTCATTCTGGAGAAAAACCTTATTCCTGTCCCTATTGTAACTACTCCTGCTCAAACAGATCACATTTAACAATGCACTTACGCACCCATACTGGCGAGACGCCTCATTCATGTCTCTATTGTAAGTACTCCAGCTCACACAAATCAAATTTAACAGTGCACTTACGCACCCATACTGGAGAAAAACCGTATTCGTGTTCCCATTGTAACTACCTGTGCTCACGCAAGTCACGTTTAACACTGCACTTACGCACCCATACTGGAGAAAAACCTTATTCATGTCCTTATTGTAACTACTCCTGCTTAGAAAAATCGAATTTAACAGTTCACTTACGCACCCATTCTGGAGAAAAACCTTATTCATGTTCCCATTGTAACTACACCTGTTCACACAAGACAAGTTTAACGGTACACTTACGCACCCATACTGGAGAAAAACCTTATTCATGTTCCCATTGTAATTTCTCCTGCATACGCAATGCAGATTTAACGGTACACTTACGCACACATACTGGAGAAAAACCTTATTCATGTTCCTATTGTAATTTCTCCTGCTCACGCAAGGCAAATTTACCGGTACACTTACGCACCCATACTGGAGAAAAACCTTATTCATGTTCCAATTGTAACTACTCCTGCTCAAAAAAGTCACGATTAACGTTACACTTACGCACTCATACTGTAGAATAACCTTATTCATGTTCCTGTTTTAATTTCTCCTGCTCTCTCAAGTCATATCCACCGAAACACTTACGCACCCATACTGCAGAAAAACCTGATTCATATTCCCATTGTAACTACTCCTGCTCACGTAAGTCAGATTTAACGTTACGCTTATGCAGTCATACTGGAATAAAACGGTATTCGTCTTCCTACTTACGCTCTTCACGATCTCGAAAAGGAAACAAGAAAAAAAGACACATTCTTACCCATACTTGACATAAATACCTTATTCATGTTCCAACTGTTACTATTCCTGCTGACTAAAGTAAGCCTTAATATTGTGTGTGTACCTAAACCTGTATAAACGGTGCATTCTTAAAACTAGTGCAAGGAATAAATCTTGTTCATGTACTGACTGCAGTTATTCAAGTTTTCGAAATGAAAATCAAATACGTTTTTACCCATACTAGAAGAAAACCTTATCCATTTTTTGAAAAATTGTCTTTCCAACTCTCTCTCTCTCAATCTGCCTTTGTAACACATTTTACATCCTTCACAATTCTAATTTTTTTTAAATATTTTTAAGTTTGCATTACAAATTTTCAGTTTATTTAAAAGTGTTATTATTATAGATAAATGTGACAACATAACTAAGACCGTGAATTTTTTACAAGAATATCATTTTGAACTTATTCAGAATAACCCTATTCATAAGTGTCAAAAGCTGGTGAAAGAAACAGTGAAAATTTGTTTTAGTGACTTATTTGAAAATTAACAAAAAAAAATTGAAGTAACCCACAGGTACCTAAATTTTATGGATTATTAAATTTATAAACAGAATAAACTTATTAGGCAACTAGTTTTATCGAGACTTCAGATAAAATGGATTTTTGTTTGTTTGAATCAGTTTTAATAAACTAATCATTTCATTATAGATACCGACTTATTGAGCTTTATTCGCCATTGTTTCCAGATGTAATAACGGTCCTGAAGACAAATGCCGGGAAAAAAGCAATTTTAAACAAGTATGGCAAATTTTCAAAAATTATAATCATTGAGTATTTCTTAATTTCTGTATGAATTTTAATTAAAATGTTATTTTTTTAAAACCTTAGAGATTATCACAACATTGTAAATGTGCATTTTTGATATTTAAGATTTATTTGTATTACTTTTGTGTTATCTTTATTTTACCTTACTATTTTAAAAAAAAGGTTATTTCTTGAAGAAAATAAGTAAGTTTTAACCGAATGTTATTACGCATGCAGCGGAATTCGACACCTTTATAACTTTATGTATGACGAAAGCCTTCCAGATATTTACAAAAGCACAGGTCTGATGGAAGCCTTCGAGGTATTAACAAAAGCCCAAGACTTAATATCTAATGAAAGCCTTCAGGGTATTTACTTATGCACAAGTTAAACAAACATTAATTAAAAAAAACTAAATACCATTCAGATATCTGACCCTGGAAGTTTCATTTTTAAGTATCCACTCTTTTTAATTTCATCAGTTTTTTAATCTTTTTTTATATATGTTTATTCAGTTTTTTTTTTATTTGTACATTATTTTCTCTTACTTAGATCCTACAAAACTGATCAATCAGTTTAATTGTAAGAAATCTCTCACTTTTTCTATGTATTAGCTTATAATAATATATTTAATTTGAACTTGATACTTATCTTGATCCACAATATTAATAGTTTTTATGTTTGACGGAGGTAGAACAATCTAATTTTCGTTTTTATTTTTGAATAACATGTCTCATTTTTAATATCTTCTGGTAATGAGTTAAATAATTCCGCAATTTTATGTCGTTTTGTTCTTAATCTAATCTTCTTTTGTTTCTTAATCTAAAACCGCGTAAGAGCCCCAACTGCTGCCAACCGTCTGGAGCCAGTGAGACTATGGCATCCCACGAGGAAGGTGGAGAAGTACCTGACTATTCAGATCTAGTCACCAAACACGCCCAAAGCCATTTCAAGCAACGTTTCAATACTGAATGGTTGTCTTACACCACAGGAAAATCGATCCATATCTAGTGGATATGTCAAAAAAAAACAATGTCAATGTTCAGTAATATTTTTTTCATTTTAAATATATTTATTAAATAATTAATCAATTTACGGAGTATAATCAATAATGTTAACAAATATAATTCATACAATTAGTTTTCATTGCTTATACTGCAATATATATTATGAACTACACAATAACAGTGTTAATTTCGCTGTACACGATCATTATTTTCATACTTACGATTTCATATAGTTAGTTGCCATTAGAGAAGAAATAATATTTTGAGACGGTACTAAATCGTCAAAAAATGACAGCACCTTGAACAAACCCCTAGATCACAATTATGAACGCATTTGTCACTGTCATATGCCATTTTTGTCACGTGCTTGGTTATTATATATATTATATAACCCAATCGATGTTTTTATTTACCCGTTCGTCTATGAATCTTTATCATAATGATTTTTATAGGTACCTATGCCTTGGCAAAACTGCTTACCTAATGTATCTTGATCGGTACGATTTCGTTTAATATATGAGGTGGAACTATCAAAACAGCAGTGCAGATGCCTAAGCATAAACTCTCAAAGCCCTGTCTCTATTCATCAATTAAAACGTATGTTACAATGTGAAGTAAACACACATTATACATTCTGTATTTTATGAGTTAACGGTACGCTGTAAAGATGTATTATACGCGAAATTTACAATACCTAACAGTAATACACATTCACATTCAATACTAAGTATTATATAAATATTGTAGTTAAGACTTAAAGTTTAAATTATTATTAATTTATTTATTTATTATTATCATACAAAACTTATTCAGTTTTGTCATTTGTCAAATGCTAGATTACATACATTTTCTATACTGAATAAAATGCTAGATGCTACATTTTTGCTAGTTATGTAAAACAATGAGAGATGGCAGGAACAGAATGTCAATTCATCAAACATACAGTCAAAATTCACAAAACCTATCAGTAATACGCATGTATTGTAATAAAAAGATATTATAGTGTTTTTCACTAATATTTTAAATATAAAACTGAATAAACATGAAACATTTTTTCGTAACGTAAACATTGAGAGATTGCATCTGTCAAATGATGTCCGCCATCTTAAAATTGTATGAAATCGGCAATACCAACACATTTTACTCACGGCACCAACGACCAAAATAGAAGGTTAAACACTTTTCACCTTTGACATAACACCTTTTCTCACTGGGTGAAAAGGTGTCATGCAAAATAAGTATTAGTTCGTATTGTCACTTTTTAACATTTTTCATAAATTTTTGATGCATTGTGCAAAAAGTAACCAGTTCTAACGGTTCCAGTGACAGCTAAGGAGCCGGCTCCATCTCTATAAATGGATATGTCAGATTTGACAATATTTGGCGTCTCCCATAAATAAACCACTCGCACGTCTTCAGTCTCCTCTGCTTCCTTCTCGTCAGTAATTCTTGCTCCATTTTTCTACAGTAATATCGTTTGGAAAATACAATTATTGTGTTCAATTTAAATCACTTGAGATTATTTTAATGACCAACGACATTTTTAAAAATTAGTTCTACTTTTTTGCTGACGTTTCTTCAACGCCTTGGAGTTGACCGCCGCACTTCGCCTTGTATGTAAGTAGGTTCTTTTTAAATTAACTAAGTAACACAAACTCGCGAATTGGCTCTCGTTAATTGTAAGAATGAGTTTGTTCATTGTTGATTATCTGCCACTGTTACACATTACTTCCAAGCGATTACTAAGTTCGGCAAATATACATAAAATAGGGACACGGATAATACGCAATTTTAATACAAAATCCACTGTGTTTCAGTTATATAACAATGAGAAGAAAGTATTTCAGTTTCTGAAAATGGAAATAATGCATTTAGTAGCTGTTTCGTAAAATAACGCATAATTTTACATCTTTCTTCACGCCACGTTTTTACATAATAATCTTTAATTGTTTATTAGGCTAGCTTTTTATTTATGTTTTCATTAAACTCAAACTGACAACATAACAAAATAATTTATGCTCATAGATTCATATTTTAGTTTAAAAAGAGAACAAAAAAGCTAACCTTAAATTTTTGACATGTAAAACAATGGCCGCCAAATTAAAATTGGTTTTAATGATAACGAAATAACTATTAAAATGCATTATTTTCCATTTGTGGAAACTGAAATAGCTACCTCTCGTTATTATCTACGAAGTGTGTTTTTAACAAAATGTGGGTATTTAAGCGAGTCCCTGTTTTCAGTATATTTACCGTTGGATGATAATGTTTTAAAGTACTGAGGAAAATAATTTCACTCTGGGCCTATGACATCTTTGGGATGCAGTGTGGAGGGTTTTTTTAAGGAAAGAAAGGAGAGGAAGATCTCGGAAGAAAAATGTATGAGAGGTGGGTAGGAATCTGGGGGTCAGTGAATCCAGGATGCACTTTTAAACTCATCTCTCCCACTGCGAGGCAAGGCGATGGGTCGAGAGCGTCCTGTTGGAGAGGTAAAAAGGTCTGCCTTAATTCGTCTTTCCAAATCCGGCCCGCCACACCGTACGTGAGCAGACCTATCCGCCGCTAAGACCTACACAATTCTCACTCCCTGAACTCGGGCATCCCTGCTAAGTGACCAATCAGCGAACCACTTGAGGTGACCTATGGCAGATATATTAGCTATCCTATGAATGGTTCCAGGGGTGATGGTACCCATACCCGTCTCTCAAACGGAAAATTTATTGTCTAATATTTTTAATGAAATGCAGTGTTCAAATAGCGAGGTTTTGTTACAGAATTTACTTACTTCGGCAAAGAACATCAACCATCACATAACAGGAGGCTATCACATCAGTGCCATGGATCTTCCCATCCCAGAGAGTCTTTCCATAAAGACCGAACCATGGTCACAGGAAGATGGCTCAGGTGAAATGGCGTATGCGGATAGTGAAATCCACCTCCCGGGTGTAAAGAAGGAATGTTTGCAGTATGCTGAAAGTAAGTTGCATTGCATATCGTAGTGGTGTTTAAGATGGACGCAGACAGAACAGCGGCTTGTTTTATACTTCGCTCTTTTCGTCCAATCTTCTGATTTTACCTTTCGAGTAAATTAACTGTTCGTATTTCTAGTAGATGTTGCCTTGTCATATTTTATCATTAAAGTAAATCATCTCACATTCTTTACTCCAAAATTTCTTTTATTCTTCCAAATCATATAAAGTCCAAAAATTCCTTAGTTAAATTCAAAAAGTTAATTGAGATATTTGTATTGACAGACGATTGTCTTAATATTTTTTCATCCTTCTCTTTTCATAAATAATAAGATTTTATATCAGCCTCATTTGCTAAAAATTGAATGTAACCCTATCTGTCTTTATTATCTACTTGTTTTTTCTTAATAATGATTAATAACTAGTTGTGGTTCAAATATTGTTACAATATACTGTCAAATTACAACTCATCAAATACATTTTTTTCTTTCTTTTTGAAATATTTTGTGTATGTATGTAGTTTTACTTTATGTTTGTGATTACTCTATTTTGGCTTCACTCAAATTTGAAATTGTTAACTTCGATACAGGCTTAGTCCTACTGGGGTTAATTTTTATGAGAAAAAACGTGATTTATCTATAGTGAGATGCAAATAAAACATAGGTTTCGTGCTCCAATAAATACGCATTACCAGTAAAAAAAATCATCGTACCAACCCTGATGTATGGGCAATGAGGTATTGAACTAGCTGATGAATAATGAAATTTCACAAAATGCCGTGAAAATTTTTTTCTTTTTTCACTTTTTTCTAGTTCATGTAATAAAAAATAAATAATTTTTGAAGTTGACCCAATTGTTACGGTAGCGGCGCAAAATGTGAATTATTCATTTTGGCTACTTTTAGGATGTTATTAATGGGTTCCAGTATAAAAATTTGAGGCAAACTGCAAAGAATTATATTTCTCTTTCTAAAGTTACAAAACTTAAGTATTTACGTACGATAAAAAAAGATTAAAATACTTTTATAAAATATGGACGCCCGGTCATATGTGATCCTAAAATGCTGGATGGGATTGTTTAATCACTGATTCCGATATACTGTTTGTTTCTATAATTAAAAAATAAAATAAATTCACGTACATTTCTCTTTAGGAGGTAAACATTACCCGCTAAATACATTTCAGATTCAAATCGACATAATAAACCCACCAATTGGGTTTTTATAAGATGGGATTTTGTATTCGCTTAGTTACTGTAAGTAGCTCATCAGCAGGAGCTTCGTTGAATAATATAACAGATTCCAACAATTAATACAAATAATCATATAAATAGCTCCTACCCTTTTCGAATTTTTAATGTAATACTCTCATGTCTTTATATGTATACACTATTGAACTTAAGTTCCTTTTCAATTTATTGAATAAAACACTTATGTTGCTCTGTAAAAATCATTTTTAAATAGTTTATTTTAACAATCGGCTAAGTTTGGTTTGGTTACTTCAACCATGTATAAACTCTGACGCAATATCGCCATCTTGATTTTCGCTCTGTTTTGTTTTCCACGAAAATTCAAAATAAATTAACTTCACATGTATTATCAATGTTTTGTTGTTTTGTTATTCCAGGAAGCTTTAATGTAGAGACTGTACCCATCAAGGCAAAGCCAGGACCTCGAGCAGAAGATGGAGGGGGAATAACTTATACAGAAAAAGACATAGACCTGCCAGATGTTAAAAAGGAATGCATAGAGAACTTTGAAAGTATTACCGAGACTGCAGGTAAAATCGATTTTTGTTTGTCTGAAAGTGTTTTACTAATCTTATCGTTTCATTATAGATACCGACTTATTGAGCTTTTCCCGCCTTCTTTTTACAGGCATGATAACGGCCGTGAAGACGCATCCTGGAGAAAAACTTCATTCATGTTCCCATTGTAACTACTCCTGCTCAGACAAATCACGTTTAACAATCCACTTACGCACCCATACTGGAGAAAAACCATATGCATGTTCCTATTGCAACTACACCTGCACACGCAATTCAGCGTTGACAGTGCACTTGCGCACCCACACTGGAGAAAAACCTTTTGCATGTCCCCATTGTAACTACTCCTGCTCCCAAAAATCACGTTTAAAAGTTCACTTACATACTCATACTGGATTAAAACCTTATTCATGTTCCTACTGCAGCTATTCATGTTCTCTAAAAGGAAATTTAAAAAATCACATTCTTACCCATACTGGAGAAAAACCTCATTCATGTCCCCAATGTAATTACTCCTGCTCAGAAAAATCATCTTTAACAGTGCACTTACGCACTCATAGTGGACTAAAACCTTATTCATGTCCCTATTGTGACTTATCATTCTCTCTCAATGCTACGTTAACAGAGCACTTACGCACTCATACTGGAGAAAAACCATATTCATGTTCCCACTGTAAATACTCCTGCTCACGCAAGTCAAATTTAACTGTGCACTTACGCACCCATACTGGACAAAAACCGTATTCATGTTCCTACTGCAGCTATTCATGTTCTCTACTGGGATCATTAAAAAGTCACATTCTTACCCATACTGGAGAAAAACCTTATTCATGTTCTCATTGCAACTACTCCTTCTCACACAAGTCAGCGTTAACAGTGCACTTACGCACACATACTGGAGAAAAACCTTATACGTGTTGCTACTGCAGCTATTCATGTGCTCAAACTTCATCTTTAAAACGACATATGCTGACCCATCGTGGAGAAAATTTTTAATAATGTTCCTACTTCAGCTATTCTTGTTCTCGAAAGGGAATTATAAAAAGTCACATTCTCACTCATACTTGACATAAAAACCTTATTCATGTATCTTCTCCTGCACACTTAAGTCAGCGTTAACATAGTGCGTGTCTGCTTATAACCCATACTGTACATAAATACATCGTTCCGACTGCAGTTATTCATGTTCAAGAGAGGGACATTCAAAAAGTCAGATTTTTGCCCACACCCGAGAAAAACTTTATTCATTTTTTGACAAAACCTTTTTTCCAACCGATTATCGCTTTGATGATGGCGATATTTATTTTATGTTTCTGTTGTTTGCCTCTGTTGGAACTTGCAGCTTTAATTTTAAGGATAAAGGTGATTGCCTAAGTTAGACTTTAAATTTTTCACAAGGAGACAATTTTGAAATTATTCATAATGTCCCTATTATTTAGCGTCAAGAGCTGGTGAAAGAAGCGGTGAAAAGTTGTTAATGTGATATAAACTTGAAATATAACAAATCAATGATTTCAAGTAACTCACAGATAACTAAATTCTGTTAAAAATCCATAAGGCAAACAAACCTATAGGGCCAGTAGTTTCTTAATGTAATGCCCCATCACACAAAAAATCATTAAGGCGATCGTGTAATATTTTAAATCGAGCCGCTATCAATAACACAACTTACGTAGATGGCGATAAGGCTTAAATTCCCGCTTCACACCATCCACCTGTTTTGATTTATGCAAGAGCCTGGCCAAAAGTGCCTTTTATTTTATTTTGTGGATGTTCAGTCATAAATATTTAAATTTTTTCCGATAATCTTATTAATAACTTAATTTTCCACATTATTCAATAAAACCTTAACCGAAAATGGATTCGTAAGTAGGAGATTTTGAACTTTAAAGCAGTTTTCATAGGCCCATACATTATTTTTTTCTGGGCTTGTAAAAAGACTTCTAAAAAACACTCCATTATTTCAAAGGCCAGAATGTATTCTACTCGCAGTATTTAATTAAAGCATCTGAAACATTTCTAGGCGACCAAATTTTCAAACCAAAAACACATGATTTTAAATTACTACGTAGTGCATCGCCTTAACAGAAAATAATGTAATAGAATTTGTCAATTACTTAAATCGTAACCACGCTATGTTGGTGTCCTAAGATGCGATTCA
The DNA here is from genome assembly GCF_061612785.1 of Hesperophylax consimilis. Taxonomy (NCBI): domain Eukaryota; kingdom Metazoa; phylum Arthropoda; class Insecta; order Trichoptera; family Limnephilidae; genus Hesperophylax; species Hesperophylax consimilis. Next base: position 18,934,638 of record NC_142854.1, on the reverse strand, counting down.
TTTATATCCAAGTATCCCGAATATATGTTAATGGTCGTTTGTTCAAAAATGTTATCTCCGAAATTTCTTTATCGATTGCTTTGAAATTTTGATATAACGTTGCATTTGAATACGGGTGTGTTTTTATATACCTATATTATTCAGATTTCACCTGTGACAGCGCCATCTGTTGGACGTAAAAGCAACACGTGCTATTGTTTTTTTTTCTATCTGCACAGATATTCTGAGTCACAACAGCGCGTGGCGTGGTACAGCTATTTATTAATATTTTGTTAAATTATTGAAATTTATCGAAAGAGCCGTTGTATGATTTAACTTTATTATTCGATGTTATTTTTAAACCGCATATCTTACAGATATAATACCATATATACCTTTGGAACACCAGACCCTTTTTGAGGAAAATCAAAAATGATCTCTAAAGGGTCCAAGCGATTATGATAAAAAAATATATTCCCTTTTTCATGGCATACAGGTTTAAATCGCATAACAAAAAATTCCAATTCGACTGTTTGCGGTCGGGAAAAATTATTTTTCACTGGTTGAAGAATGGTTTTCTGAAGGAGCGATGGGAGTAGTACGAGTCCTTCGAATGCAAATATTTTTGTTAATAATTTAGAAAATTAGTTTTTAAATTGAGGTGCGTTCTAACTTACAAATGCATATTGATTGAAAAGATATGTCGATGACATATTCTGCATTTGGTTAGATACAGAAATACAGTTGAAGAAGTTCTTAGTTTTTAAATATGTAACAATAAGAATTATTGGAACTAAAAAATCAGGAGTTTATGAAATCAATTGTAAGGAATGCAATTCCTTTTAAGTGTGTACAAGTATCAGAAGCTTTGATATAATAGTTAAAGAACATCTCAAAGAGGTCTATATTACAATAATGATTCTGAGTTTGCTGATCATTTATTGAAAAATGTTCATACTTTCGGTAAATATAGGTATAAAAGTAGTTCATGCGGGTTGTAAGACATCCCAGAATAATATTTTTTTAACTTTAGAAAAAAGAAATAAAAATAAGATCAATACAAAAATAATACAAAAACCGTCTTAGAAATATTTTCCCATTTAATCTGTCTTCCCTTTTAATGACATTGTATTACTAAAAATCACTCCCTCTACAACCCCTCTCCAAATGTGATCGATATTTAATTTTTAACTTTTTTAATCCCGACGTGAACATGATTTGCGAAACATGTAGATTGTTTATATAAAAATAAAGTGATGTAAACATAGTTATTTGTCTTTTTAATAAAAAAATCTTATTTGTGTTTTTATATTGAAAAATATAAATATTATATACTGAAATAACCTTTTTCTTGTTCCGAGATCAGTCATTCATGTTAATAAAAATGAAATTTTAAACTATAATAAACAAAATTAATTGTACTTTGGGAGTTCCATCGCTTAATATTTATATAAAATTGTGTCGAATTTTAGGTTTCTATTTCAAATAAAAATAGCTTTTTGTACCTACTCAATTTCGTAGATTGTAAACAAAACAAAACAGTAACATTATGGCTTTCCGATCCGCGCCTCTTCCTACAACTCATTACCTGCATGGTGGGAATATCGGCATTCAACAGACCACAGGCCGGCACACAGTGAAGAGGAACCTTTTTCATGTTCCGACTGCAACTATTTATATTCACGAATAGCTAGTAAAGAAATGTAATATCCTCAGTTAAATTAAAGAAACAACTACGTAGTGCGATTGAATCCAAACCTTTTTAACGTATTAACCTGTATTGCAACTATCCCCCTCTACCACTCTCAATTCGTTTGTTCAAGGCCGGCAATTCTCAGTACCTCCCGACATCCCGGCAGTAGGTAAACAATAAACAGCTCGTTCACATTAGTACAATAATTTGATTTATGAAACCATACGACCTATTTTATTATCAAAATGACGATTCGAATACGACTACGTAATATATTTGGGTATTGAACGAAACCCGAACAAGCTAGAAGTCATTTAAAATGTAATGAAATGCATTATAATGCAAATATAAAAAGAAATTTGTTTTTGCAAAAGTTTACTTAATTCGCAGGCTAGTAGTCAAACAGCATTTTCTAGAACAACAAAAACATGCCAATAATTCGAGGACTTAAAGTCAAACGTTGTCAACACAAAGACACTATTGGGAAGAAAAGTTTTAACATCAAAATAACTAATAAATTGTATCTATTAACTCCCTCCTGTATATTGTAAGTTCCTCTCGTCCTACAATGAGTTTTGCAAGAAATAAAAATTAAAAAAAAGAAACAGAAAAGGAGATTCTTAAAAGAAATTTCCTGGTAAAAACGGATACAAAGCAATCTTTGCAGAACCTATATAATTGTAGCAGTATTCTGTTCTTAGCCAACTTTATTATGGATATAAGATACAATTGACAACTCTACAAAATAGAGCTATGAGATTTATACTAAAGAAAAATAGTTATTTGAAAGTCAAGGAAAATTTGAAGGAGTTAAATATTCTGTGGTTTTACATTATTTATTTCGTCACTTTATTTTTAATCTACGCACCCATACTGGAGAAAAACCTTATTCGTGTTCCCATGACAACTACTTAGGCCTCCGCAAGTCATATTTAACAGTGCATTTACACACCAATACTGAAGAGAAACCTAATTCATCTTCCTACTGCAACTATTCTTTTTCTCAAATTCAACTGGAATAAATCAAACGGAATATTGCAAAAAAAGCTAACTAGAAGGTACTAAAGCTTTTAAAAATCTATTGATGAAATAGTTTCTGAATGGAAGATACGTCGATGAAATTAAAGGGTGTGACAGTTTACTCTACAAGTTCAAAGCGTTTTATATAATTCCATATTGCTCGCCATAGAATACCAAAGGTACAGTTGTTACATTTGAAAAGAATGAATTAATTTCACCTGAATTTAGGAGACGGGGAAAACAAAATTGACCTAAAAACAGTTCTTCCCAAAAGAAATGAACGGAGAAAACATACCCCATAACATGAATAAATATATATATTTTTTAAAGAAAGACAAATATTCCCGGGTTACGCATAACCTGACAATATTTGAAAATCTCCTACTACCACCACAGTAAGCGGAAAATGTTGCTTGTGTTGTGATGGAGGACTTAGCCAGTCGAGGAATTGAACACAGTACGCCTGGGTGGGACCCAAACGCGATGTCAACTCGGCCACCGACCGTCATTGCCAATTGACAGCATCACTCAAACAACTGTGTACATTAATTTAACTTGATGAAGTGAAGATTGTTCACAAAGCATGTAGGTTATGTAAAAACATATAGTGATGTAGACTAAGTTATTAGTCAAATATTACCATCATAAAGTGATATCCGTTTTTTTTCGAAAAATCAAACATTACAATATTCCAAAAGTCACCAGTTCCGAAAGTAACCGGTTCCTCTGGGAAATAATATCGAAGATTCCAGCGACAGCCAAGAAATCGGTTACTTGAAGCCAGGGGGGTATAACTCCGCTTAATAAAAAATCTGTTTGAGGTGCCAAAAGTGGATTTAAATGCATGTTCTTACATGCAACATGATTGACTGGCAACAAAATATATAAGAACCCCCATTACTGATGAATATTTCCGATGAGCAGTTACAAGATCTTATTGAAAATGGAGAAGATACAGAGTTGGAGTTTATGAGACTGTCTTGCCACACCCAGGCTGTGGAAAGATCTGTAAAAGTTGTGACAGAAGCAGCTCTAAGTGTATACGACAAGACAAGACGAGAGGGATTCATAAAATTTAAATTAGAATCTCTCTAATTTAAATCTTTAAATTAGAAACTCTTTAGAGCCGGCTCCATTAAAATACCTGTAGAACAGACTCAGCATGTCCACATCACATCTGTGCATTAGAGATGGCAATCGGTATTTTAACAATGGATTGTCAATCAGACGGACTGACGTCCTTCGTACAGAATCAAGTAGTTTTATCAAGTATTGATTTCACATGTGAGAATTATTGTGGAGGTGATAAATTTTAATGATTCAATAATCTGATAAAATTATAACATCGAATGATTATTTAAATTGATAACAACAATACTTGTTATTGTGTATTATGATGGTTCGTAAATATGTAATGAATTAATTCAAAGCGTTATCTGTTAACGTTTTACTTCGTAGGTGCTTCCAATATTGTTTATCTAAGCATGATTTTCCTGATACATGTTTTACCTATGTTAGGTTTATTAGTAAACTGTTATATCTTGCTTTAAAAACTTTGTGTATAATTTTCGATAACTCACTATGTTTTCTTTCTAAAATCTATGTAAAAGCCCGGCTACAATAGCCAAAGGTGATTATTTTTCTTCTTAGTCGGAAACGTAAAACTGTAAACGTAATATCACAAAATGTGTGGAAGCAGAACGCGCCATCTGCAAAAAGGTTAATCGAGTTGATAGTTTGTTTATGCAAATACTATTACATTCATAATTCATTATTTGGTAGGCGGTATGGTGTACCGCCGCCCCGCAAACCATTCATTGCATAACCGACACCTCTGTCATGGTCACCCCGAGTGGTTGGCTATGTTTGGTGTTTAAGCAGGGGTGCCCGAGGTCATGGAGTGAGGTTTGTCTACCGTTTGTCACCTAGTCTGTGGCGGGCCGGATGAGAAGAGCAGGACTATCTCGACCCATCGCCTTGCACCGCAGAGGGAAGGATGAATTCAAACGTCCGTCATTCTTGGACACGCTGTCACCCAGATTCCCACCCACCTCTTTCTCATTCTCGAAATTATAAATTATATATAATTTACGAATTATTACTTGATTGATGAATTCAATCCAAATTGATTTTGTTAGGATTTTGTGACAATTACATACGTCACAAAAAGCAGTCAACACCTTATACATGTTACATTTCAAAAGTTTTGACTCCTTTTGCATTAGGAAAAACACTTGAGTGAAAAGCATTAACAAAACATGCCATCAAAACAATAAACTTATAAATCGAACTAACAGCAACTTTCTGAATAATAGAAGTCAATTAATTTACTGAACCATATATATATACAAACATTAATTAATTTACTGAAAAATATATATACAAACATTATATGCCGCTAGATTTGGAAAACTTACTATTAAAACATAAGCTATCCTGGACATATATCGTAGGGCCATGTCTTATATATCTCAATGTAAATATCTTCTAATCCGATAGCCAAGTCACAGCGCAAAACACAGACAAAACAAACTACTTGAGAGTGAATCGCAGGCAGCAGTTTGAAGATAATTCGACAACGTTGCTAAGAAACACACATTAGACAGACCAATTAATTCAAATCTCCACAGTTGCAAAATATTTCTCAGGAGAATCTTGACGGGCGGTCAAGTGACCACTACATAGCATTATAATGTGCAAAGCAGGTGCTGGACCGTCTATGGGATGGAAATACATAGATAACAATCAATCAATAGATAGTCATGACAAGTCCACACAACACGAATATTTAGTCAGATTGATTTATATTTGAAAAAAACAAATAAGATTCTCTGCATACACCACGGTCGCCGCTCTAAATACATCATACTTGCGAAACCATCGGCCTCAGTATTGCGTAAGACAAAAGAGAAAAGTTTTCGTAGATTACATTCCTGGGAAATACAAACATATTTTTATACCATCTCTTTAACCAATTTGATGTTTACAGTAAGTATGTGGGAAGAAGAAGTCCAAAAAACTTTTTAATATATTTTCCACCCCTCGCACGGATCGAACCCCCCCCCCTTTCGAATCCTTTTTCAAAACTAAACGCCAGCATGATAATATTTATAACATGAATCGTACCTTACAGAGTTGACAAATACGAGTATAACTTGTCCGTTTTCAACCCTGTTGTGTTCGTACACCAAATGCACCGTAAGCGCCTTTATTACCAGTGGAGGTTGGTCGTCGTATCGTATCGCCAAAAGGACGTACCCGTTGCTGGACAGCGTCACGGACGATATAGCCACCTTTACGTCCGTTCCCGCAGGCGCATCTAACTGCGCGGCCATTACTTCACTTCTTTAAGTAATAAAGGGGTGAAAAATGAATTCGTGAACTTTGTGTCTTCTTGGGTCAGGTTTCGAATGGTTTGATTATTGGCTTTATTACAATTTTCGTGGATTCATAATCGAACCAACTACGAAATCGCTAAGGGCCATCGAAGTTAACAAGAACTCTCACACTCGAGTATTATTGAGTGAAGGGTACAATTTTTTAGGAAATCGTGCAAACAGATATAAATAATACATAATAAGTATTTTGTTTCAATGAATTTTGATTTCAAAAACGGTTATAGTACGTATTTAGCTTAAATGTTAAAATAATTAAAACATTACTACACATAATAATTATACAAATGTATGTGATAAGTGTATACACAGTACACAACAAAATAAAAAAATTAAATACTGGAACCAACTATCATTTCTAACCTTTAAATAAATTTTCTATGATTGGGTATATTTCTACAGTAAAGAAAAATCTTCCTTTAATTACTATTTTTTTAGATATAGTTCCAATTAACCCAAGAGTAGGTAAGATTAATATTTAATTTTATTAATCATTCAAAAATGTTTTGTCTTGTTTCTGTACTAGTTTTATAAAATACATTATGATTGTTGCTTTAAAGTTCCGTAAAATACGTTATTTATAAAACACGTACCCTGTTTAGTTTAGTAATTAGCTTTAATAACTATCTGTTTATGAATGGCAAGCAATTATATTTGATATATTTGTGATAAGCATTTACTTTGTGGCTCGTCATAATTTACAATAAATGATATAAATTCGTTTTAGACCACTTTAATTTTAATTGTACTTAAACTTTTCAGTTTTAATATTCTCCTGACGAAGGAAGGGTGCTTCCGAAACCGATAGAGTATCTTATCTTAGTATATTTTATTGTAAATCATATTTGACTTAATTTTTTATGCCAAGTCTTCCTCGGGCGTCCCCTACTTTTTCTACCATTAATTTCCTGATCAAATATTTTCTTTATTTTCCTTTATTTGTTCATCTTTTCTTCATACCCAAACCACCAAACATTGCCTTCAGGATCATAGGTATAACCGTGCTGGACTTTTATCGTGACCGCATTAGATTAATCTTCTTGACTTGCATTAGCTGAGGCTTTGGTGACAGTATTCAAAATACGAAAAATGTTTTGGTAATTCATTTTTGGCTATTATTATCTCTTTCTTTAGCCTGGATTCGATTTGGCTCACGCCATGAAATTTAATAATTTTAAATATGCTTCTTCGGAACAATCGTCACAAGAACATATTCTTTAATTACAAACCGGAATCCTGGAGGTATTAAAAATTTACCCTGAGTTTTCGCATTGATGCCACGGATATATGTCATTGCTTCTAAATTTGTATTCCTTCTCAATGTTCCTACAATTTTCACGCAAGATGCTTCCTCATCTGCAGACAAACTTAATTTGGAAAGCCACAGCTTCCTAGTATTTCTGTCCCCCAAAACAAAAATGTAACTCAGAATTAAGCCTTCAAGTGAAATATTTATGCAAAACAGATAGGCCATGGATAGGTCATTTGAAAATAGCCCGAAAATCCATATTAGTCCGAATTGATATAAAAAGAAAGTGAACCTTCTGACGTTCCGAACGATGTTCCTCTCTATTGAAATACTCGCGTGTACTTCACGCGGGTTGTGATAAATAGAACAAAGAATGCTGAACCAAAGCACAGTATTAAAATAATAAAAATGAAGATAGGTAAAACAAATGCTAGCCAAAAACCATTCCCGCCCGGATAGCAAAAGTTATTACTTAAATTATTTGTATAGCTGTCAGAATCAAAAGCCAGAAGAGGAATCATCGGTATCAAGGGAAGCAGCCACCCAAAAGCTAGAGCAAGAATGGAATTTTCTGAATATTTCATGGATTTGAAAACGTTAACAATAGAACAATAGTAAAAAAAGACTATCACAAACATCCAAGAAAAGATTGAAAGAACCGAGTAATGTAAAATAATTCCGGAGACTAAGCATGTGTTTTTGCCTGAGTTTTTGTCATGTAAGTCATGTGTGAAAACAAACAAGAAATTGAACATCATGATTCCTATTGAGGCGACTAAATTCATCCCAAGTTTGTGAACCAAGTCATTTCTCCAGGTTTTCAATAGAATTCCTGTGAAGACAACAGTAAACAGACTTAATATGAATAAAATGCAGCCAAAAATATAAACATTTGTCAATACTCGATAGTGAAAATTACTCACTGCACGTTTAAGGTTATTCTGGTTGTTGATACCACGAATGGTTATAAGCTGAGCGAAATGCGTAAGATGATAACATCTGCAGGTTTCCCAGCCTTCGAGGTCAGTTTCTCCCAGAAACTCGCAGCCTTCAATAGACCACTGGCCTGTGAGTCCCAAACCAAAATCCCAGAAAACGCACTCCTTGTTTTCACGTTCACTCCCTATCTTACTCACGTTAGTCTTAAAATGTAAATCTACATATTCATTTTTACCAAGCTTAGAAATATTTTCAATTTGTATGCTGATGATTTTCCCGTTAACTTTTTTCAGATCGTCGCCAACTTGTCGTTTCGTGTTTGAAAATGCTTTGTCGTTCCGATAAACTATAAAAGAGAGCTTCACACCGCCAGACGGTTGGTTGCTTAGAATTGATGACACATTAACCAAAATAATACCCTCTTCAGAATAATCCGTAGGTGAATCTGAAAACAAAAACTTTTTTTTAATTTAATCGATACGTGGCTCTACATATTTTGCCCCATCAGCCAATAATAATGTAAATTTAAATTTCGCGATACATGGCTACCCTTAGAGAAAACTATGGAGATTTTAGATTTCCAAAAACAAATTTGTCTTAAACACAAAACAATCTTTATTTTAAAGGATTTAAGATTTTTATTGAATTACCGACATATGCTAATGAAGCTTAAAGCCTTGCTGCTTTGCATGGGTTATGCCTAAACAGTATTAAGAATAATACTGGTTTAATAAGTCCTTAAGTGACTTCCCTTGCAGTGGTTATCCCGATAATAAAAAATCCTCACCTTGATGCCAAAATTTTGGGTTATTATCGACCTTTATCAAATTAGCCTTTTTTAGAAAAAATACTTTAAAAATTGCTTTTTCTCAAATAACCTCACACTTGAACTTCAGTTAATTGTTTGCCGATCATCAATCGGCATACAGGAGGTTCTACTCAACTGAAACTGGATTACTTCAGATAAAACCCCTGTTACAGGAAGGTAAGTAAGCACTAATTTCTTTTCCATATATGAGAGCCGCATTTGACACAATTTACCACCACATTTTCAAAGATACTAGAAGTTACGTTTGGTTTACATTTTACCATCAAAAAGAATAAATATACCGAAAAAAAAGACAGGGGAAATGAGAAAGAAGAATAAGAAACATTCACGAAACGTAATCAATGTTACTGTTTAATTTATGTCTTCAAAATTTAAGGGGTAGGAACTGTTATTTAAAAAGCATTTTCTTGAATGATTATTTAAATTTAAATTTTCGAAGAAAATTTCTTTTAATTTTTTCTTGTGATGGCATTATTTATTTTATTAAAGTACAAATAATTTTTATCACTTTATTATATACAAACACTAAGTGTTTCGTGAACGAAGTTCACCTCATCAGGAGTAAGTATACACTGAAGTCACTAATAACAAAATTAAGAAATTTGTTTTTAATAATAAAGATAGCGATAATCACACAAAAAAATCAGGAGTTTATAAACTCAATTGCAATGATTGCAATTAATTTTACATAAGTAGAACCAATAGAAACTCTGAAGTCAGAACTAAAGAACAACTTAGAGCTATGGATATAGTGAATCTGAGTTTGCAGATTATCTTTTGAATAACGATCACACTTTTGATAAAAACTCAGGTCTTAAAATACTGCACACGAAATTATGAAAGTTGTTAATAAAAAAGAATATTTAATTAATAAACAAAAATAAAATTTATAAACCCTCTTTTTAAATATTTTCCCTCTTAACTGGCCTTTCCCGTCTAACGATATTGTAATTCCTAATTCTGATAAACTTCGCCCACTCTTACCCCTCCTAAGAGGTGAACTTCGTTCCCGAAATATGTAGAGGTTGTGTATAATAAAGTGATGTCAACAAAGTTATTTGTGCATTAATAAAATAAATAATGCCATCACAAAGTAATAAGCTTTTAGAAGAAATTTTAATAAAATAGATTATTTAATTTAATTAGATCGTGTATTTTATTACGTGGAAGGTTATTATAAACTTTAATTGCCAAGTAATAAGGTTCAGATCCAATTTCATAGATCAAAATGATTACATAACCCTATCGAAAAACTGACATTTATCATAATATGTATTTGTTAAATAAGTTATTATTTATAAAGGGTATTAACGTGTAAACAGAAACAATGCATTAATTACAACAACAACAAAAATCGTACAAACCTAAAGTCAAGAATTCAAATGAGGAGCCCAAGTTTTCATCCGGATCAGAAGAAATTTTTATTCCAACAAAAGATTTTTGCTCGACAATGGCAATAGCAATATTCACTTCTGGTTTCTGGATTGATATTATTTGACTCTGATTCATTGGCAGAATCACTTTACTAACTAAGGCTTCCAAAAATTTTGGGATTTCCTTAGGAATTGTATAATTTAGTCCTAATTTAAGAATACCGTCCACCATGGTTGCAGCATTCTTGAGACTAGTTGTACTAACAGGAAGGTCCATCATAGCATCCATAGTCTGCATCACATATTGGATCTGCTCAGCTGGATCCTGTGGAATAAAACTACTCATCAAATCTAGTTTAAGAGAAAATAATGCATAACATTGACGTTCCAACAAATTTATCCTCATTAAATTATCTGTCATAAATTTACTATTGCAATACAGCACATTAAAATAAGAAGTTTATATTTTTATCAAACAATTATAATAACACCATTTAGATAATTATGTATTATCTAAATGGTGTTATTATAATTGTTTAAATTGTAAATTCGGAGTCGGACTGTTGAGGACTTCTGAGTCTAGTCTAAAAGTACCAACTCGCCACTCCAGGAATTAACTTCCTATTTCAATCTCACCGTACACAAACAAATTATGAAGCAAATTAACCAATTCCTCACTCACACAGATTAAGTATTTATTATTCAAAAGAATGTGCAAATGATACAGACATCCTTAACATGTATAAATAATTCGATGTTTAAACACACCTAAAAATGGTTACAAAATATTGTAATTGTTATTTAAGGTTACGTGTTTTTGTTTTAAATTTGTAAACCATTGTAATGTAACTTTAACTAACTAACTAATCATCACGCCGTTTCAGAGAAGACGGACTGTCAAATAACTGTGTCTTGACACACACTTCTTGCCTCATTCACATTCATACTTCGTATCATACATACTCTTCTATTGTTATGATTATTGCCATGGCCCGATTCATGTATCCGATTCACTTGATCGTGCCATGTCTTCCAATGTAAGTAATTATCATTGTATGCAACCGTGTTGTATTACCAAAACTTTCATAAGACAGTGTAACCATTTCATAATACGTTCATGAACCGGAAATTTAAATCTATGAAGTTTTACAAAATACTTACTAAGTTCGTAATGTTTGGTTCACAGTAGTTTAAGTTGGAGATTTTCCAAACGGCCCCGAATCTATAGTCGCCTACACATCTGTACTCTCGGCAGAGGTCTGTTCTCACTATGACATCGTGACCTGGGAATTTCATCAAAATCATTACATTTCCGACTGACGCATTGTACAGAACAAACAAAACAATTAGCAAAAGAACTATTAATATATATTTTTTTATTGAATAAATAGTTAATACATATCAACAAACAAGTCCTGCTAAGCCAATTGAATTGGCTTGTCAACAGGTGCTTAAAGTTTAGTTACATATATATTTTATACACTGATAATATTAACTTATCTCAGAAAAATATGAAACCGAAAACACCCAGAATTTAAAAAGGTGACGGTAGAATCTGGCAATTGAACCCCCTCAGCCTTACCGGGACAATACTCTACCTGGTATCCCATGTTTTGATCGTAGGAAAAATATCGTAATTAACTAAATTAGACAATTACAGACCAATATCCCTTGTTTCAAACCTATCAAAAATATTCGAAAAATGCATCAAATCTAGAGTCATTGAACAATTAGAAAAATATAAAATTCTATCGAAAAACCAATACGGCTTTCGTAAAGATCTAAGCACTGAGGATGCCATATATGAATTGACAAAAAATATTTACACATCTATCGATAAAAAAAAGAAATGTCTTGCCATATTCCTAGATTTAAGAAAAGCTTTCGACACCGTTATTCATAATTTACTCATTAAAAAATAACTCGACTGGGCTTCAAAAAAGATACACTAAAACTACTATCAAACTATCTTAAAGACAGAACACAAAAAAAAAATTGGGAATAATTATAGTTCAGAGATACAGATAAAAAACGGAGTTCCGCAGGGAACTGTGCTTGGCCCGATTTTATTCTTAATTTATATAAATGATTTATGTAATTTTGTCATCCCTGGTAAAATTGTTTCTTACGCCGATGACACGGCAATAATAGTGGATGGTAATAATTGGACAGAAACTTTTTCGAAAGCAACTGAATGTATTTCACTTGTTTCAAAATGGTTAAAATACAACAAACTTGTCTTAAACTACAGCAAAACATTTTACTTACCTTTTTACAAAAACATAAAAAACAAACCAAAAGACAACCTTAAAATTAGAATCCATAATACAACTTGCAATCAAGAAATGTGCTTCCTGTGCAACGAACTCGCTAATGTCAAAAATATAAAATATTTAGGAGTATCAATAGATATTAATCTAAATTGGAAATCACATATTAATCAAACCACTTCTAAACTAAGATATCTTACCTACATATTTTATAGACTCAAGGAAATTTTAAACGCTGAAAAATTGAAAATGATTTACTTCTCCCTGGTGCAATCTGCAATCATTTATGGCATAATAGGATGGGGTGGTGCACCTGATACATTCATTAAGCCCCTACAATTAATTCAAAAACACATAATTAAAGTCATATTATAACAAAAATAAAACATTCTCGACCGACCTATTATACAAAGAATCTAAATTATTTAGCATTCGTAAATTATTTATATTACAAACAATGAAATATTTATTTAAAAACAAAAATAATTTCAAAATAAATGAAAACAGAATGAGCAAAAGAACAAATAATGTATTTTACACCCCCCAAATAAATACTAAATTAATGCAGACACATAGCAGTTTCATTGGTCCTCGTACATTTAACCTTCTACCACTACAAACTCAAATGATAAATAAAACAATAGAATATGTTAAGGAGGTAAAATTATGGCTGAATGACGCAGATATTGAAACGCTTTTTATATAAATTTATTGATCCTTTCTGCAACTCACTTGCTGAAACTTTATAAACTATTGTACATAATGTTTTCTCTTTACTTTTATAATAACTATAAACAAAAAAAACTTTTTCTACTTATATATATTATACTTAGGTACTTGAAATATAGTAATGGTTTTATACTACCCACACTTAGGCAGTGCCTTAGTGGGTTTTCATTTCTTGTGTATACAATTTTGGTAATATATATTATGTTATTATTTACTGTCTATTATTATGTATAATATATGTAAAGAAATGAAAATAAAAAAAGTAAAAAAAAAAAAAAAAAACTCAATTTTTTGAAAATGTTGAACATATAAGTTGTCACAACGTTTATTTCAGCCGGCCGAAACACCTGTGACGTCACGGTACATTCACGACAGTACTGCAGCACTGTTATTCGAGTTATGAATTGTATGTACTATTGTGTGTGACGTCGCTAGACACAATTGTATAAATTTAACAAATTTTCACTTTGAAAGCTCGTTACTTCGTCATTAGATATCGGAAAACTAATTTTAATGTCGTTATTAACTAAACAAATATAACACATTAAAAAGGGAAACATCGTAATTCCTATCGATATTATATCTCAATTAAAGAATTACCCAAAGCAATTTTCATTAATTTTATGAAATAAAATTAAAATATTGATTTTGTAACCATATAATCACAGGATTGCTGTCTTACCTGTAAAAGAGAGTTGGGCTACCTCCTTCTCTAGCCAACGTTTCGGACAGCATTACAATGTCCATCATCTGCACTGATGATTGACACTATAATGATGTCCAAAACGTTGGCTAAAGAAGGAGATAGCGGAACACGGCATAGTACCCAAAAAACAAATCACTTTAGTAACTGACAAACTTTCACTTAACTTTAACGTTCTTTTTTGAACGTAAATAATATATTATCATGCTAAAAATCGCACGGGTGACCTTAAAAGATTAAAAATTGAAAACATTAATTGTGATAATTTATTAATAATACACTTATTTAATGAAAAGTGAATTACCTATTTTAGTCTCCGGGACAAATTGAATTTCCTCGCAGCATAGCAGTTTCCTTGTGAATATGACATCCTTCTTTAGAAAGTAATTTAACAAAATGTGATCCCCCTCAGTGACATGCAACAATATTTTGTCACCATAGTCCATTTTCTCTGATATCATAACATTATCCAAAACTTCACTGTTGGATAGCATAATATTTGTGTTGAGATCTTTTGGGCATTTGCCGTTAGGACAAAGTTTTCGTTTCAAATCATCTGAATGTTGAGATTGAACATCCAGCAAATACCTTAAGAGTTCAACATCTTTTATCATTATCACGGATGTGTTTTTATATAAATGTTTATTTCTCACAAATACAACCTTTTCTGAGTCGATTGAATAATAATCAATTTTGTTTGTACAAAGACACCAATAGTTTCCGTTTTCTATTGCTGTTACCCCGAACTCTTTGGTATTATTCAAAGTCTTGATTTCCATTCTCATTCTGTCTGTCTTGTTTAGGGATTCGTGGAAACACCAAACTTCGTCTAATATTGGTATTGGTTGAGTGATATTGAAAATGATTAAATCGTTGCTAAAAACAAAAAAAACAAATTAAATTTGGTTAACATACTTATGATGAAAAAATTAACAATTCACAATAATGTTCCTAATAGACGTAATTTAAATAGTCATAAATAATACCGTCCAACTTGAATTATTTAACCCTTAGCGCCACTGGATGGGAAGTGGGATTCCACACTATGCACATTTTCGGTAATATTGTTATTCTTTTTTTCCGGTTCACGTTTTATCTTAACTCCTAGTTTAGTTAACGCCTCCGGACCTAGATTCCCCACGAGTGTAGGTTTTTTTAGATTAATGAAAATTATGTGCGAAATCTCAGGAATAACTTTCAAAATAGAATATAAATCGATTAAAAGTAAATTGGTAAAGACCGAAATAATGTTCCTACAAAGTGATAATTATTATTTGTGTAATAGGTAATTGTGAACAGGTACATTCATTACCCATGTGGTTGAAGTTAGTTAGAATTTCATGTCTGTTTTATGTTTTAGGTTTAAGATTAACTTGAAAAAAAAACTGCATTAAAGTTATTTTTTTCATTTAATATTTTGACTTTGAATTAGGCAGAATACATGTGACATGCTCAAAATGGTTTTAGGCCTAATCTGGGAACTCATGATAACATTGACTTCTCTAGTTATGGATAATTTGGATAGACGTCTTAAGTGCCTAGGAATATTTATGGATTTAAAAAAAGGCTTTTGATAGTGTCACATTTAAGGTTTCTTGCTAAACTGGAGATAATTGGACGGGAAGAAAACGTTTTAATTTGGTCCCAGAGTCTCTTTGTAAATAGGGAACAATAGGTTATACTATGAAACACATTTAGTGAACCTATGTCTTCTGACTATGGAATTCCACAAGGTACAGTAATCGGGCCTATACTTTTCCTATATACTTTCATGATCTGTTTAGTGTCCCTCTTAGTGGAAGTGTCATTGCGCATGACACAGTTAGCATTGTCGAAGGAATAACGTGGACAAATGTGACAGTAGCTGTGAAGGGTGAAATTTGCACTTTTAAAAACTGGTTTAATATATTCATATACCTTTCAAATATCAAAACGGTTTACTTTGCTCTGGTATAATTGGATGGGGAAGCATCTATAAGACTTACTTGTATCCGATAGTAACAAAATAAATAAAAAACTATTTTTAAAGTTATTATTAAAAAAGCAAGAGATTTTTCAACCATTGATCTTTTAGATAAATTTAAGGTCCCACCGGTGGTAAAACTTTTCGAAAAAAGTGCTATCTTAAAAGTTTTAAAATAATCTGTACTGTCCACAACGCGAAGTTTGAGACCTAGAACATCAGGGGATATGTATGTACCCAGATGCAACATGACAGCTGTGCAACACCACTACGAATAACTAGGCACAAAGCTATTTAACGATTTACCGGATGCAATAAAAAGTGAGAAGACCTATTCCAAATTTAAAAATAAACTAATTGTATATTTTTATTCAAAACCTGATCGATAATTTACCGATGATTTTCAGATATATTCTTTCACTACCCTATTATTATTTTGCGTGTATTTATACTGATTCTTCTACTGTCCAAAAGTCTTAATATTTTAGAAAATCCTCTTTTGTACAAACACCTTTATTATTTATAAGTATAAGTAAATAGACCAGCTCCCCACTTAGAGCCGAGAATATTTCTCTACTCTGGGTAATTAAATTAGTAAAACAGAATGTTATGTTACTTATTATTAATGATGTGTACGTTTCTTTAAATTTAAATTATATTAAAAAAACAAGCTACTTTTTATTTGACACTAGAAACGTAAATTTTGTTCTTAATTTCAACTTTCAATTCTACTCTTTACTAAGGAATTGATGGTAGTAATGGAAAATAGTACTAAAATGTAAAGGAATGTGTCAGTTACATAGTGATATTGAATATTATTATATCTATATAAACATTCTCGCATATTTTAAGGTAAATTAGCCATTTACTAACATGCCTTGGAGAACAGTAGTGTTATTAGAAATGTTGGAATTCGGTTAATTTTTTACTCTCTTTCTTTATTTTTTTATGCTTTATGATTTATTTTTCTTATTTCTCTTAAATATTTTTAATTTCTCTTTATATAGGTAATATATTTTATTTCTACTCTGTGAACATTTTTAACCGGATTGTTAACACTTTCGCTGATTCCAATTTATGGTAATTGTAAACAATGCCAATCCGCTTGGACTATAATAATGCGATTTGTATTGGATTTGTACGCATGCATCTACATTCGCATTCAAATGTTCACTATTCTAATAAAATGTTTCATAATGACTTACTCTGTGCGTGCATATTTGATCTCCACTTCGGTTCGATCTCGTGCAGTCTGCTATCGCCTCCTTGTATGGCTGGCAGGACGCACAGCCTCGGGAACTTCTGGTCACACCTCACGGGATTCAGCTCCTTGTTCTGCACGTCCACCGTGGCGCAGTCTCCCGGTGCACTGCCCATGGCGCTCGTGTTCCATCCGGAGAATATCTTTGATGTAAAGTTCTCTACCTTTCCCATGTTTTCATCTCCGTTGCGCCAGTTCACGAATGGTCCATTTTCATAAACTCTTTCGTAGTCAGTCCAAAAAATATTGTACTTAATTTCGTTGTGCTTTAATTCATAACTCGAAATATTTAAAAAAAAATCGATTGGGATTGTATTGCCATAGCATTCATCATACTTCTCCGATCTAGTTTCTGGAGGCTTAACCATGGATGGGCCAGACGTTGGGAAACCGAAGCTGACCCCAATGACACCCAGCGTACTTATAACAATCGCTAACGAGAATTCCAATAACATTTTGAATCGTTGGTTCAGGGGAAAACCCAAATAATATATTCACTAAGGTATATTTAACCTATATTTAATAAAGTTCTACTTATATAAAACAGTATTATTATTATTCTACATCGAATTATTCAATTCTTTTGTTACAAATGGCATTATTATATTATATTAAGCCTAGATATTTAAAGTGTTTATACCCTTCTTGCGGACTTATCAAAATCGCTTAAACATTTTTTATCACAACACTATGTATTTTCTTCCATGCTGAAAAAAATGAAAAATGGTTTATTTTAGCATTCAAAATAAGTATAAAAATGGATTATGTGAAAATTCTAACATAAATAAAATATAATGAATTTAACTTTTTTTTAATAATTTAAGTATTTAATCATTGGAAAAAAAATATTGTTATCTTAAATGATTAAATATTGCAATTTATTGAATAATACAACTAATAAAGAAATTCCAAAAAATCGTCTTACACATGTAGGCACGTCAATAGATAACGCACACAAAGATATAAATGGATATATTTATCTAAGATACTTTCTAGATAGCATTTAGTTGGGGAAAAAACTTGCAATCACACATAAAGATAGCTGCCAATAAATGTATTCTTTAGAAAATGAAGATAATTTTGTTTCTGGTCGAAGTGTGAAAAGGGGATAGGGTCGAATTAGCTCAGTGGTAGAGCAAAGCCCAGCAAGGTTGAGGTCCTTTGTTCAATTCCTTAACCCATATTGTCTTCAATGATTAAAAATTATCAATATTTGCCCGCTTGTGAAATTAGTGCAAAGCCTTTCAATTTTATTAGTGGTGTTTTAAATTTATTAATTTTATTAATTATTTTTAAATTACCCTAATAAAGTGCTTCCCTTTTTTCCCCTCAAAAATTTAACTGAAGGTTCTACTAAACCCATTATATTTCCTAAAATAAAACATATATCAGAAAATTATGTCAAAAAATGAACTTATTATAAAATTACCAAAAAGTAACGTTTATTAAAACTTTTTGCTATCTCCAATTGCTAAGCAAATAATAATAGGATTGTTAAAAGAATAAATTTAAGATGATTTTTTTTTAAACTTACAAACTTACTTTTTGCCAAATTCGATTAGCTTTAAAATTATGTATAACATTGATAACTTTTATCATCCTTAGTAATCAAAACTAGTGGCGCGTCACGTCTAGAGCCAACGCACCTGACATGGCCGGGCTAAGCGACACGTTGCATTCTGTTGCTTTACCAAGATAAAACATTAAATAGTGGGTTATATGATATTTGATTTTTGTGCGCATTTAACCACCTGTAACGAATGGAAACTAAATACCCCGTTACCAATATTAGTTTAGAGCGAGACCTGCCTTTTGACTAGCAACACTTGGTAGCAGCTGTTTCGCCACAGAAACGGATTGCATTGCCGTGAGCAAGCACTGTAGAGGTGGGTCCTGTCAGTACTTTGTGTTACTGGGTACAGTGAGTACAAGTACAACAAATACCGGTTACAAAATACTCGTTGACCTAAGGCGTGCTGAGCACTGAGCAGGGAAGTCGAGGGGTAGGGAGGGGAGTAACAAGCAGGAATAACATTACTTAGAGGGTATTCAATATAAATTATGTTTGCATGATTTTTATAGTTTTTACTTTCGTAGTGTTAGGTTTGTTACATAATTTAATATAACGAAGTAGATAATAATCCATTAAAAAATAATGTATTATGTAATTGGGGAACAAGGGACTTGTTTTTCTCGCAGACATTATAAATAAAAAATATTATTTATTTTAATCATACTGTAATCGCAAGGCGAATCAAGAATGGTCTGTAAAATTAATTGTGAACTTGAAGTTGACACAATGATGGTTAGAGATGGTGAACAGGGAGTAAGGAAGGAATCAAAATAAAAAGGCTGCATATGTTTAAGTTAGATCATGAATAATTGAGAGCATGGTAGTGTCGGTACCGCGAACAAATCTGGCTGGATTCAAGAAGAAGATTTTACCATATTTACAAATCATTTTCAAAGACACACCAATTCGTCTTTAGAACACAAAGTTCTTTTAATATTTGATATTCATCGCACGTTTCTACAAATTGTATTGATTACTGTTATATCAACGGTATCATCGTGCTCTCCTACTCCAAAATTGCAGCCATTAATTACAGTCACTGGATCGCTCAGCATTCGGACCATTTAAAAAACCAGTGAAACTTGTGATGAGTTTATGAGAACAAACCCAGGACAAAAAAAGACAATTTATGATATTCCAAACAAAATGGTCACTGCTTTACCCCGGGTTATAACCCAAAATAACATTCAAGCCTAGTTTAGATGTTCCGGAATGTATCCATATAACCGAGACATATTCAACTATTTAGATTTTGAACCCTCGTACGTCACGGAAAGACCAAATCCAAAAACTTCACGCAGTACCTAATATGACGCAGCGGCAGTTCAAAGCTCCGACTACATTTTTAAGTTCTATTGCATTATTTGGAGGAGCTGTTCGGTCTACTTTGACAAACTCGGTAACTTTTTGTTGTAGAATCTGAAACAGTTGTTCCGTCTACTCCGAGAACAACATTTCGAGAAGAACATCAGAATAACATTTGTTTCCTGCTCATTGAGAGGTTTGGTGAGTTTGACGAATAATGTGCTTGAGATTAACTGAAATGACTGTCGAAGAATTATGTGTATGAATTACCTGTTGATTTCATTTCCGATGTCAATTATTCCAACGTTTCCATGCGATACAAGTAAAAACATTTATGCCAGAAAGGTGCGACCATTCCCAAAAGCGCTACCAAAGAAAAAAAACTGCCAGAAGCTTAAAAAATAAGAAGTCCACTATTTAAATAGATACTCCAAAAAAGAAAATATAATAACAAAAACCGATGAAAAGAAATAAAGAAAAGGTAGCACAATAAAAAAGAACATGGAGAATTACAAAATACTTGTCATGATTGTGAATCAAACTAATTACTGATGATGTGTCTTGAATTTTATAAAGATTTTAAGAGTTTACGTGATATTAAATAACTGATCGTTTCAGTAATGTTGATTTTTATGATGTGCCATAAGAATTAGGCCATAAATAATTATAATGATACTTCCAGTATTAGGTAATCTAAAGGAGAGGTTGATTCACAGAATTTGAACAATTCATTTCAAAGTTGATTTACAAGTTTCGTGGAGGTTCTATTCAAGTACTGTTCGTCACCCAGCGTGAGGCTTTCTCCAGAAGTTTTCGCAATCTAGGCGAAAGACTTCAGCGGATGTCGTGGCATCAACCGTGGCAATCCGGAATCTTATACTTATTTACTTCTTACGTTATTTTCAATCCATGCAAGTATGGAATCGGGGAGGATTACCTTAAATACCACTTCATCATCGGAATGATTAGTCATGTCGATGGAAAATGGAGACTTTTTCGATTTCGTCTTGAGCAATTCTTCATAATTACTGATGACAAGCTAAATTCTAAAAAAGCAAGCTTTTTTGTTAAACCTGCTAGAATGGTACCCGTTGAACTTGCTAATTAATGGGTGTTTTCGAGCTAAAATAACGGAAGTTCTTTATGAGAAGCCGCTATCCTTCTTAGAAAAGCATTGTGGAAAGTCGCGTTCCATTTTTAAAAAAGAGAAAAATTTTCCTTACCAAGACAGGGTTTTAATGAAACAATCCGAGATTTCTCAGTTCCATTAAAGGATCTTGTCAGTTATTTGTCAGTTTGAATTGAGATTGGAAGGCATGTTATTAGGTGCATTTGCTATTGGATTGTTACCAGGCCGAGCCAAAGACAAAATTTATTTGGAGGGTCACTGAAGACAGAAATTAATGTGATAAAAAATATTTCTTTTGGCAGGGAGAAAAAAAGTTTTCGCACATAAGTCACGTTCAGATTTTAAAACAGATAGAAATTCCGTCAAGACCAGGTTCGCATTCGAGGAATCATTCGGTGATAGAAAAATTAGATGTTTTATCTGCGGGATTAAGCTATAAAGTGCCGATTCAAAGAAGCAAAATGTTTTAATTGCAATAGAGTGGATCATTCGGCAACCCGGGCGTTTATAGCAATAACATAATCATAATCACAACCATGAAAGTAACCCGTCTCACTAGAATATTTCTGTTCTGAGGCGGGTACAATCCGATCCGTAATCGATTATTGCAATAGTCACAAAAATTAAAATCAATGATGTATGATTTTTAATGCGACGGGCTTATCATTATGTGTAATGCCAGATGACGTGTTTATTCCTTATTTTAGTTCGTGCAATCTATCGCAAGATAAGAACATTATTTTGATGGTAATCCGTTATTTTTAAAAGGTAAAATTTATTATTTAATTTTTATTATTGTCGGAAAAGATACAGAACGTGTCGTAGATAAAATTTTATGCACTTATGTGAATATTTATTTTGGCAACATAGGATTGTTGTACAGAGTCCTTGCAGAATCAGGTTTTACGGTTATTACATAGATCACATTTGGGGATAGGAAAATACATATTTTTGGTGGCCATCACTGAACAATGACTTTGAAAAAAATTGTTCAAGATTGCACGGAATGTACATCTACGAAGCAATCATCACCAAAAACCCAACTTTGGTTATCACCGAATTCAGAGAAAACGTGGAGTAGGGTGCATATAGATTATTGCGGCCCATTTGCAAGAAAAATGTTTTTATAACAAGAGGAAAGAGCTAATAAAAACATTCAAAAGAGTAAACTTCAAACGGAGAATAACGGTGTGGTAAGAATTATAAATTAACACTTTGGACAAAAACGTATGGTTAAAGATTATAGACAAGTTAAAATGGAATTGTGGGTAAAATTAAGTATTGAAAAATAATTTATCTGGTCAAAGTCAATGATACTGAGTTATGTGGGAATGTCAGATGGAGCGAGGATACTATGATGGCCACGTTGCGTTTGAAAATCCGAAGAGTTGCATTGATGACTTCAAGATCACAGCCCAGTTACATGGTTTTAAGAGGAAGCTACAAGCCAAAAGTGTTTAAACTCTCGGTATACCTTATATCGTAGATAATAGGCATTAAAATCGCTTAACAAACGGAGTCTAGAAACGTTCGATTTCCTGCAAAAAACTGGTTTTTATTTATTTTGTACATAATTTTATAAGACAGCAAAAAAAATAATCAAGTGAAACTGTCACAGTTAATCTTAACTGTAATACTGTATTTTTTTAAAGTTGTTTCCTTTATGCGTTTGTACATTTCTATTGAAAAAAAATATTTTTTAGTAGTTAGCATTTATATTTTTTATTGAGTAATTTATATTTTTATTTACATTCTACTCAAGCGAAGCGATAGGAAAACCTTTAATTTTTCTAAAGCATATATTTTGGTATTCACAATGTACACCAATTCGTTTTAAAGATTAATCAAAATAGCTATTTGGCATTAAGCTTCGCTACTGATTTCAGATCGCTTGAGGAGGCAGGAGCTGCCAAACCGAGTACATCATCAAATTAATTACCATGGTCGGGGAGACTTCGTCCCAGAAGAGATCTCACAGTTTCCTTCAATTAAGACAACCGTACTGGAGGTCCCGCCACGTCATTGACTTTATCAATTGTTGTTAATTTTAACGAAATAATTATGAAGTTTGAACTTTAAACCTTCTGACCCGAAAATATGAATTACGGAGTCATTGTTAACTGAAATATTATTTGATATTATTATTACAGAGTAAGATTACGTCATGCAAGATTTAAATCCTTCCAAAAGGATTCTGGAGAATTACAAAGGTAAACATCTGCACTATGTTACTTGAAAATAAATAATATTTTATGTTTAATTTACGAACTTTGGCTAATGCGATAAATTCTAGCATTACTTTTTTCTGTACTAGGTACCCATATTATTTTTGGAATGGCTTTATGACTAAAACCTAGAATTGAAATATTTAATCTTTGAAAACCATATAAGCGGTTCAAAAATATATTTAAAAAAAAAACAAAAAAATTGGTTTGTGCTCTTATATTTATTTGTGCTTCCTGTTTCTATTACTGAAATTAAAAAATAAATACTTCACCACATGTAACTACGTTTTTAATTTTTCTGAAAAGCAGAGAAATTTTAACATTCAATTCCGTTGTAGAAATACACAATCATTATTTGAAAATGTTTTTCCTTTTAAAGTAAAAGAAGTCGAATGTCGATAAATTTTAAGTTATTTTTACGAAGGCATCTCGAGACGACAGATTTTCGCCGCACAAAGCGCCGTTTTGAGAAAATGTCCTCTAAGGAATTATACTTTATAGCTCATTTTCGCAGGACCGCATTTTGTAAGATGAAGCCTTGTCGTCCTGAAAGAATCTGTTCAACATTTATTTTTAAAATAATATTTTAGGCTGATAATTGGCGTAGGCACCTATAGAAGATCATATTGTCTATGGTCGCGCCTTTTTTATTGTTTTCTCTATCCTTGTCTAATGCTTTGTGTCTACGTCATAATTAAAAACTGTCTAAATATCTGCATATCTATGGTTTCTCCCTACAAAAAGCTCGGAGTAATCAATCTAGTGAGTGTTTTATCTATGGAGGGCTGGAAGTTACGAGCAGAATCACTTCGGGTCCCTCGAGTATAGGACGGTGTCCTTGCCACGATATTATTAAACTATT
Organism: Hesperophylax consimilis; assembly: GCF_061612785.1. Lineage (NCBI taxonomy): Eukaryota > Metazoa > Arthropoda > Insecta > Trichoptera > Limnephilidae > Hesperophylax > Hesperophylax consimilis. The sequence goes on along the minus strand of NC_142854.1, from coordinate 18,910,141 downwards.
AAGCAAACATTATTGTAAACGTATTGTAATAAACTATCTTGCTATCACAGATCTGACAATTCAGTTTTATTGAAGACGATTTCATTTTAAATTACGTTAAATGAAAATTCGTTTTCATTGTTTGGGATGACAGCCAGAATAATTTCTTGATGACATTTTATTATGTTTGTATTCCTAATAACATGAGTGGCTAGAATTTTTACCATTTACTATATGCAAATACAAGGTGGGTACTATTTTGGCTGAAAAAAAAGGTATAGTTATTGTATCTGAGGTTAGGTTAGGTTGAGTTATTATAGGTTAGGTAAGGTTGGGTTATTATTCAACACACCTTTAAAAGTGATATAGAGTCATTAAAAGTAATGAAACCAAAATCAGGTTAAATAGTTACCTATGTAACCTATTTTACCTAGTTTTTTGTTTCATTTCTTTTCATGACTTTTAATCACTTTTGGAAGGTCTGTTGAAATGTCATTTTGATGACGTACCCGGTCACCGTTCAAAAGATTGACTTGCACGATGCAAATTGTATAAAAATAAAACTGAATCATGATTCTTGCATTTTTGCAATCAACAGATCTCCTGCGACCTCCAACATATCACCTTTTCTGGAATCACTAGACTTCACTTACCCAAATACGATACATCAGGAACCAGTATTTTATTTAAGACATGAATTATTGACAATTTAAGACATTTAAACAACGCATCGCATCACATCGCACGGCAGCGCACCGCAACGCAATGTAACGAAACGCAACGCAACGCAACGAAACGCAACGTAACGCATCGTATCTCATCGCAAACAAATTAAAATAACATCCAATCATCTAGAAGTTGCTGAGAGGGCCATACTATGTGATGTACAAGTAGTTCATTTTGAGAATGACCTAAAAAATTTACAAAAGCAACGTAACTTAGCTCCTGCATTAGAAATATAAGAAAATGAACATTTTATCCATAACGCATCGCATAGCAATAAAAATCATCTCAACGCATCGCAATAAATAAAGTTTTGTTAAACCAAAACTACATCTGGAATTAGCATCCCAACAAGTGAATGTTCCTCCACCTCTGTAAGTACCCTTCTACTTTTATAAAACTCATTGCCAAAGAATAATTGATTATGTTATTAAAAGTTTCACAGCTTGAATATCTCCATTCACGGGATACTTGCATCAGTTAAAAAACCAACTAGAATGCAATACTAAAAAATTCACACCCACTCAGACTTGCATAGACCACATCATGATTAAATCTAACAAAATCAACATACTTATCAACCATCACTTCACCCTGATTCTAAATGTACAATCACAAATTAATTATCTCATTACAGAAAATACATTTCAAACTTAACCCTTTCGTCCCGGAAAGAAAAAAATCACATTGGATCCGAAGCGGGGTCACTCAGTCCCCCAATTTGTTTTGCTTATTAAAAGGTGTTAATGACATAATTCGATGAAATTTGTTTTGGTTATAATTAGAGGGAAGTATATATTACATATTTCAGTAGTCATTATCAAAATCGTTTCATAAATAAAGTCATAATTAATGTTCTAATGAATTTAGACCATAACGCATATGTTTTCAAAGAAAACGGAGAAGGCGGGTACGTAGCAAGCATCGCGCCTCGTTTCCGAATCTCGACTGCCGATTGGCGATTAAGCGTCGACGTGGGTGGCTAGTTTCTTGCATAGGGTGGTCTGTAAATGATGGATATGTATTTTTTACTTTTATAGTTTATGAAAACTACTACGTACTACTAAACTAGGTACGGATGTTAAATATTTTGAAACAAATGTTGTATGTTGATATTTAATGTAGGTATTAAATTATTTTATTTCTACAATTATTCTTATTATTATTATGTATCTTTTCTCGGGAGATTTTTCAATGTGGATGAGTGTTTCAAGCTAATAATTATTGCTTATAAATAAATGTTACCCTTTGTGCTATGAAAAAAAATTCTTGTCTTAAACATTAGTTTACAAAAAAAAAAATAATTAATATCTTATTTCTGATTGTTTTTATTATAATTTCATTTAGAGTATCATCTAGCATCGTGCCGCAGTTAACCTGTAATCATAAATGATGCGTTTGCTTGAATAGGTATATATTGAGTTTATAGTTTTTCACTGATCCATTTATGTAGGTATGTTTTACATTTTTAACGGTGAATGGTTTTGTTTTGTAATGTTTTATCAAATAAAATTGTAAAAAATAAGGTATTTTTAATAACTTCAAATTGTTAAAAATAAGGTATTTTTAAAGTATTGAAATCCAATCTTGAAATAAATATTTTTTTATTGTAGCCTGAGAATTCCCCGTTTTTGATAAACAATATTTATGAGAGATCTGGAAACGGTATTTATAAACTCGTAATAGGATACATATGAGAAACCGGAGAATTTCTCTCTTTTTCTTAGTAATGACGGCCCCCATGGTCAAATGGTTGAGATTCTGGGTCGCGGGTTCAAAATCCCAGCAAGCGCAAATTAATTCAATAATTATGTGATATTTCATAAATAATTCATAAAATATAATGCATTTAATATAATATATTTTCCGCACGGCCAAGGATGGGAAATGCGTTCAGTATTGCCCTGAACAAAAACCACCATTTAGAATAGAAACGTCATCATACTAGGAGGCTATCTCTTTTATGGTGACCATTTATAGGGATTGATTAAATAAACTGAAAATTGCAAAATTATAATAGAAAATAGAAAAAGACATTCGTAATATAAAACATAATTTTAATATAATTTTAAAATATCTTACACACATAATATCGTAGTAAAATGAAGAAATTTACAAAAAGACAAAAAACACACCTCAAAATATTATATTTTTACAAAAATACACCTCAACATTTTGGAAACACATAAGGTAGGTACCTACTTTATAATAAATGAGTTTTATGAAACAAACATTAGATATTAGCAAAAATTATTACACATATAGTATAATGAACATACCTATTACTGGTAAACAAGACATGTCGATCATCCAGTTGATTAGTCAGACATCTCTAAATACAAAGTTTTGAGATAATGAGGAAAGCAATGTTCGAATGCTCGCCATAAACCAAATATTATTTACATGTGTCTGTATTTTATAAATTAAATATGCTATAAAAAAATAACACCGGGAAGTATAACGGTTCGGTACATTAGTACGACATTTTTAAATTTTCTACAAATAACCCAGAAAACATATATTTTGTTTGTTTTTTCATTTTACATATAACTGTATACTCAACTCAAATTCCGATTCTTCGGAGATGTCTGACTAATCAACTGGACGATCGTTATATTTACATATTATACACAAATCGCGTGATGAAAATCACAACTTGAAATGTAAGATATTTACTCTTTATCGTATTATTACAAAGAATTTTTTTTCTTGAGCAAGTGGAATGTAACATATACACACGGCACGAGTTCCCAAAATTGAAGATGAAATAAACGAAAATTATAACCTAGCTAGAAGACAATAACTTTTTAAATAAAAATTCACAATTTAGAAAAACACACACAACACGATGAAAGTTAAACCCAAACAACATGGAATAAAATCAGCATTATTAAATAGCGAATAATTCTGTCAGCTATTAATTTTGGTACATACATATCCCAAACTTTAATTTATTGGTAAATCGAATAAATATACTCCAGAATAAATTGTATGAAAAAATGAAATGCAAAGTGATTACCAAGAAATAATCTAATCTAAAATTGGGATCATATTTATAAAAGAAGACAAAACAAAAACAAGCTGACGTTAACAACACAATTTTTGCGTAATTTGATGGAAAAACATAAAATATAATGTTATAAGAAGGTACAGTAACTATTGGATATTATGTCCGGTTTTTGACAACATTTCACTTGTAAGATATTATAGCGTAATGACTCCTGGATATATACTTATTGCACAAGACTGCAAAAGTGAACTAGATGTTCTGGAAAACATTGTAAAATTGATATCAAGTTATCAATAAACAATCGCATAAATTAACAATTTCCAAATGACCACTATGCTTTGAGCAATTGAAACCTTTATACATAAATTTAAATGGAAAATGAGAAAAGTGCACCACGTCTAAAACAGTAGAGGGACTTCTTATAAAAAAGTGATAAACAGAGAAATGATTAAAAGCACAAAAGATATGGTCGAAAAATGTTTGTTTTCTTATAGAAAAATATGTTGTTCATTTACCAAATGTTAGTAAGTGACTACATGCACTATCATGAATGCTTTAATTATTTAAAATACACGTAATTTATTATTAAAAACTATAATATTAATATGAAATAAACAAAACGGATTTTTATGCAAAATATTTTCCAACGTGATCATTTTAAAAATGAAACAATTCGACTGAGAATACACCAAGATAACACAAACAACCAGTACACTAATTGAGTTTGTGTAATCAAATGAACGTGAACAAATTCTAAAATACTAGACAAACCTAAAATTGCAGATCATGGCACCATTAGTATAGTGATGACTTGAAAAGAAACAGCAAAAATACTAGAAAAAGTGAATAATAGAAGAAATTTCTAAAGGTCGGATATGCTTATTACAAAAATGACAGATTGTTTGTTAATTTTAAAGTTCTATGAAATTTCTATTCAAGTTCTGTTATGATATCAGTATAGGCCAGGTACTTCACAGAACTGAAATAATATCGGAACTTGAATAGAACTTTCGCAGAACCTGAAAATTAACATCAAAATTTGATGAATTGTTTAAAATCTGTCAAAAGATCCGTCCTAAGCAACTTTTATTATTTTAACAACATTCATTATTGGCATTGTCCTTGATAGTTTTACAGTTAGTACAAAAATTTTCTTGGACCCTGTGCAGAACACAAATAGATTTCCTGCAAGTATAACAACACAGCTTAGTTTTTCTATCAATGTTGCGCGGGCAAAGATAACACCGTCTTCGTATTGCCTTGGTAGGTAAAACTTGTACTTCATTTAATACAATATCGTCGCTTGTGCTCGGCATAACTTTTTCAAATAATTCGAAGCCGTATTGCTGCGCTTTGTGAAATTTTACACCGCTTTCTTTTCTACTTTTAATGTTGTTTTTCACTAAGTCCATGGCCAACTCCCTGATAAAGATTTTTCGTCTGCTTCGGTCATTTGAATGCCATTCTGGATATTTAGTGATCCAAATAACATAAGCATTCAAGGCAGCCATATCTAAAATCTCCATGAAAATACGAAATGGCCACCTTCTTGTCGACCTAACGCAGGAATATTCCCTTGTCATTTTGTCCCCGGTGTCTACAGCCCCCTTTGTTGAGTTGTAATGTAATATTATATCTGGCTTTTTTGACTCTGACGCTGATGAAATTTTGTCGTCGTGGAATTCGGTTGAAAGAAGAGCCACTGCACTCTTCTTTTTCGGCACATAAGAAACAATTGTAAGTGCATCGGTAAAACCAAAAAGGCTTGTATGTAATTCCCTTTGCGGAGAAGGTAAAAATTCTTTTGGAATTTCTCTTTTATTCGACCTCAATGTACCAGTCAGCGTCAAATTATTATCCAATAATTTATTGGCAAGAGGTATTGACGTGAAAAAGTTGTCTGTCGTAACACCTCTTCCAGAACCGTAATATGGTGCTACTAAGTCAGTTACGACTCGTAACCCCTGATTTACTTCTCGGGCATTGCCAATTTTGCCCGTGTATACTTGAGTATTTAAAATATAGGCTGTTTTGGCATCAGCTGCCACCCATATTTTAATTCCGTATCGTCCAGGTTTGCTTTTCATGTATACACGGAAAGGACATGATCCCCGGTACGTCGCCAAACGTTCGTCTACGGTGATGTGGGAATCCGGGGAGTAATTTCTAGTGCAAGCTGCGTTAAAATTTTCATAAATTGATTTTATCGCCTCCAGTTTTGTCCCACTTTGTGCGATTCTTTCGTGCCTAGTCACTCTATCATCAAATCGTAGAGTACTAAATAAGAATGCAAATCTATCTCTAGACATAGCTGCTGTATAAAAAAATTGCCTAAATAGATCATTCGTTGTCCACAACTCTTTCAACTGCATCTTTCTGCAACGGTTTCTCCCAGCAGCAAGCAATATGCCGATAAAGGATTTAATTTCATCCGTAGAAATTGATGCATCATCGGCTGTGCCCTTGTTTTCCCTCACACAAAAACGTTGGGTTTCAGTAACTATTTCTTTGAGAATATCGTCAGTAATAAACAATGAAAATGCGTCTCCAATAGATGAAATATTTTTGCTTTCATTTGTCAGGCCAGGACGAGAGTAAACAATATTGTGTTGCCTACTACGGGATTGTGTCGGAGGAACGGAACTCCACTTAAATCCAGATTTGGAAGTAAAAGATTTTTCTTCCGTTTCATCAGTAATCTTTTCGGCATCTTCGTCAGAGGTGTCGGATTCACTTTCAGAAGAACTTTCAAAAGAAACATGATCTTCAATGTCCGATGTGTTTTGAATGTTTTCAAATTCAAAATCACTGTTTGACTCATCACTACCAGAGTCTTTCTCTAATAACGCTCGCACCTGCTCAGCGTTTAAAAATTTTTTGGGCATTTTTTTAGAATTGTGTAAATTTAAAAAGTAAGTAGGTAAACTTGATATCGTAACTGAATCTGCAATCAGAGCCTGCAATCTGTAATCAGAAAAAAGTAATTATGTAGCATCAACCCACTTACTTTTCAATAATAACTAACTAAATATCTAATCATCACGTCGTTTCCCGCAGGGGTACCTAGGCAGAGAGGACAGACCGCCAAAAACTCGGTCTTGGTACACACTCTTTGCCTCATTCACATTCATATATCGTCTCATATATATATATATATATATGAGACGATATATGAATATATATATACAGTCAAACTTGGTTATAGCGAGCACAAAAAACTAAATTTTCTCCTTAGAGCGATTACTCGTTTTATCCAAAATAGGTTTTCTAAAAGTCGTAAGTACCTACCTACCTGCCCCTACTATTAATATATGTGTAGTGTATTAGAAAACAACACTTTTATTCATAAAATTTATAATCAATGATTGTTTTTAATTTTTCGTTTTCCCGCTCCACAATTCCTTTCTCAAAACAATCAACACATTATAACTACCTTCACCTGGTTCGAGGCTTCCAAGAAAAATAACATTAAATTGCCAGTCGTAATATAATCAATAGCATGGGCATATTGTAATTTTACTCATTGCACTTACATCAGCCTTGCATTCTTTGCAGATTTCCACATTTCTCATACGATCAAATATGGTTTTACCACACATACTCCTCAGGGATCTCATATCAACAGCATTCAGTCTACTTTCATCATCATCATCTGCCAGTTCCATGCCTCACTGCCATACATCAGGGTAGGTACAAGCATTCCACTGTGGACTACTAGCTTCGCTTCTTTAGACAGCTTTTTGTTGGCGCCAACGGAATTCAGTCCTCCATTAATGGAGTTACCTGCATTTACCCATCTTTCAATATCTCTATCAGCCTTCCCATCTGAGATTGATATTCTCAAAATATCTCAAATCGAAAATTTATGCATCCAAAAAATAACCATGGGTGCCTTCCGTTGATTATGTGTTTACATTTTTATGTTTTTAATGATCTATCAAATAACGAAGATAAAATAAAATAAATAACAAAAACATCTTGAAATTATTATTTCACATAAAGAAAAGAATTAAATGATACCTTTTTGTTAATTATAATTAATGTAAGACTAAATTTAACGCTTCTTGAGGTGAATTTTCACAAAAACGGCGCTATTTAAATCATATGGTCATATTCTAATGCGTGAAAAACTAGTAGGTACTATTAGTACTACTAGTAGTACGATTATTCTATAAATTGTATGGTTTGAGCAATGGAATACATAATGTTTACATGAAAATAAATTTAGAATTAATATAATAATTTTTATCATAAAATAAAAGAATATGGGAACCAAATGAACATTTTGAGTAAAAGCGCAAAAACAAGCTGCAATAATATGCAGTTATAATAATAATACACCGAGAAATTTTGACACTGATACCATCAATAAAAGCAAACTATTAAAATGCAATATTTTAATATTGTGGAGAATAAATAATGTTTATGAATGTAAGTAAGTCCAAAGTCATGGTATTTGAAAGAGAGAGTATGAAAACAGTGTGCAATATAGTTGTGAATGATGAATACTTGGAGCAAGTGGATGAGTTTGTGTATTTGGGAAGTATGTTTACGAGAGATGGGAAGGCTGATAGGGATATTGAAAGAAGGGTGAATGCAGGTAACTCCATAAATGGTGGGTTAAATGCCGTAGGCGCCAACAAAAAGCTGTCCAAAGAAGCAAAGCTGGCAGTCCACAATGGAGTGCTGGTACCTACCCTGATGTATGGCAGTGAAGCATGGAACTGGCAGAGGAAGGATGAAAGTAGGCTGAATGCTGTAGAGATGAGATCCCTGAGGCGTACGTGTGGTAAAACCATGTATGATCGTGTGAGTAATGTGGATATCCGCAAAGAATGCAAGGCTGATGTGAGCGTAATGAGTAAAATTAAGAAAGGGACCCTCAGATGGTTTGGGCATGTAGAGCGAATGAATGAAGAAAGGAGCGTAAGGAGAATATATGACGCAAGTGTGAATGGTGTAAGAAGTAGGGGACGCCCGAGGAAGACATGGCACGATCAAGTGAATCAGATACTTGAGTCGGGTCATGTCAAGAGTCAGAAAAATAGAAGAGTATGTATGAGACGATGTATGAATGTGAATGAGGCAAAGAGTGTGTGCCAAGACCGAGTTGTTTGGCGGTCCGTCCTCTCTGCCTACCCCTGCGGGGAAACGGCGTGATGGTTAGTTAGTTAGTTAACACCCCTGAAACATATACTTTTATACGCCATTGCATAAGATAAATGTACTTACCAATCTGAAGACGCCCGTAGCACTGTGAAACTGGTCCGTTCCCAAAGAGAATTATTTAACACCAAAACACAAGTTAGCAATAACCGAAAACACTATTTATTCGCTGCAGTCTTCAATCATACTGTACTTTAAACTTTTGAGCAAGTTCTATCTTCCAAATTCCAACAAATTTAAAAAAATAATTGTCTCTTTCTGGTCTATTTGTATTTCATACGACAAACAGAGACGGATGCAATTTTAATTGTGTTCCTAAAATGTGTTGCTCATAGAATGTATAAGGACACCTGCGCCGGATGTTACCCAGACGAAATGGTCTGGGACCGCCAAGTGAATATCTTAGTATTTCAAAAGGACATATGAGAAGCGCTGTGTCACCGATTCGGATTAAGTCCTTTTCATTAATAACTAAGAAATTACTTACTATCCCTTAAAAATTGTCCAGTTACCGCCTCTCCCATTTCAATTCCGGTCAATCATTAGGTAAAGCAAAATGGTAAAGTGATAATAAGAATACTAGCGTGACTCAATTATAACGGTGTAGCCCTTTTTATTACAATGCAAAATTTATCTTTCGGCTACCGGCTTCGGCAGGATCTTCGTCCAGTTCGTGGAAACGTTTATAAAGTCCCGCCCCGTAAAAAATATTCTATCAGATTTAGATGTAATTTATTTAATATCTTAAAAAGTAGTAATGCGATATAAATTTTTTAAATGCAGATCGATAGCTGAATAGTTTTTCTAAGATTACCTAAATTATTTGTTATATGGTGTAAAAAACCATCTAGATACAGCTTAAAACTCTAGTTAGTGTAGAATTATAACCCCGGTCCGGGGTGGAAGTGTTAAACAAACATTGACTATGATAAATTGAAAACATCGTTGAAAAATGAGACTTGGAAAACAACATACATTACTTAAAACCTGGAAGATGCTTGGCAACTCTTTGTTGAGCATTTCCAAAATAAGATAAAAATGAGCTCAACGATAAAAAAACTTAAAATTGCACAAACAAACAAAATCCTGAAATTTTGGATCAGACCTGGATTACAAGAAAGAGATATGTTCTTCACCAACAACTAAAAACAGTCAATTTAATCTATCCTAAATATTTTTTAAATAAAAGAAACAGGAATATATACTCTAAATTAACAAATACCTCCAAGCAAAATTTCAAAAAAATTCAAGGTTAACAAATCGAAATAATAGAAATGAAAAATTACATCACACAGATGCGAACCTATTTTAAATTTTACTAATAATACTTTTCCTACAAAGACTCCGAATTAGCCAATAAAATACTCCTACCTCCTTTTTTAAAACCAAAATACTACCACACACACCACATCTCCAAGAAACGTATTTTCCTTAAAACTAACTTCCAAAATTGAATTAAATCATATCTTATCTAATTTTAAACTCATTTCCTCATCATGCAGTGATGGAATCTCAATGGAAACAATAAAATATCTACAAGATGAACTCATTGATCTCATTCACTTTCTAATAAAGGGATCAATTAGTGAAAGCTTGTTTCCATCATAACCTAAATTAGGCACAGTATTACAAGTGCATAGATCAGGTAATCCAAGGAATATTATTAACTACGGACCAATCAGACTTCTGTAGCTGTTTCATACAATATCAAGAAATGGCTATGTTTAAACACACTTACCCTGAATGGGAATAAAACTAAATAATATATTGCTTTCAAAATAAGTAACACGGAAGATGAATTATCGAACTTTAATAATAAAATCCATGATTGCCAAGATACAAAACGACTATACGACTGTCCGTCATTAGAAAAGGTCAACCACATAAGGTATCAAGGCATTGAAATCGATAAAAATCTTAAATGAACATATGAACTGTATTACTAACAAATTAAAAAAAACAAACATTCTTTTTTAAAACTATCAAAAATGTTCTTGACAAAAGAGAACTCATTAAAATCTACATGGCCATTTGTCAATCTGTATTAGAATATGGAATAATTGTATGGGGAAGTGCAAATAACGCCACTTCAAATCCCCTAATTATAACGAAAAAAACATCTTGAAAATTCTACTCAAAGTACCTATTAGAAAGTCCTATGATCATATTTTCAATAATCTTAATATAATGTCACTCAAACAACTCTATACTAAAACCATACTTATTTATACTAAAAAATACATTTGATCTGCTAACGAACATACTTAACAAAATCACTACATCCTTCAATCAAGAATACATCCAAAAAGCATAAACGAAGACAGCTTTTGGACAAAGAAATTTCATTTACTACGGCGTAAAACTTTACAACAAATTACCACTCTATAATATATTCAAAGCGGTCATAAAAAAAAGATCTGGGACACAGGGATACAGGAAATTGATAGAAAATTGCAACCAAACACAGACTGATTGAAATGAGACATATAAATACATTACATAAGATTAGATTATATTAAAATTAACATTTAATAAAATTAAAAAGTACTGAAAATATAAAATGACTTCCCCAGCACGAGAAATCTCAGTGGGGAAAACATTATGAAATACAATTATGTTTTTACCTGTCGCAGGTGACGTCTGTATAATTTAGGTAAATAAAAACACACGCGTATTAGAACGCAACGTTCTGTCACAATTTTAAAGCAATCAGTGAAACAATTTCGGAGAGCTAAAATTTTGAACGACGATCTTTGGTTATCAGCTTTAATATTTTCCTGATAACCAAGATTATGAGTAACTGAATACAAAGTAAGAAATAATTGAATGCATATAGTGCATTCTAATCGATCATTATAAGTCGGATTGGACGTTATCAATGATTATCATTTGAGGTGCCCTCTTGATTAGACTTTATTTAAAGATGAATTAATGATAGGATTAATCATACATAAGACGTTATTTATTTACAATTTATTGAACTCATAACTGATTATGATTATGCTCGCTCAGTACAAATAACCTCAAGAACTCGTACGATTTATGCTCCCTGACAGGACGAAATTAAATAATCCCCTCCCTCTGTCTTCCAGTTGCGAATGCGCAGAGAAAGATTTCAATCGGCCACGGAAAACACGAACATTACATTTTCGAAAACAAATGTGGATGGGAACGCCCCCTTTTCGAATGTTTAAGGTAATGTTGGAGAAAAGATCACAGGAGACGCGGCTTGAGGATGAGTGGATCGACTTAAAGTCTAAATTTAATGTCGGTGAATTCAAAACCGGTCGGTGGTCGAGTTGACATCGCGTTTGGGTCCCACCCGGGCGCAGTATGTTCAATTTATCGGGTGGCTAAGTCCTCCCTCACAACACAGGTAATATTTTCCGCTTACCGTGGTGGTAGTAGAAAGTAGGATATTGTTAGGTTATTCGTAACCCGATAATTAACCTCACTAGGACTCTAAGCCTGTATCAAAGTTAAGAGTGGGTTATAAGGCAGAATGGTGATTTGCTGAAAAACGGCTCTCTAAAACGGCTTAATACTAACTTTCTGTAGAAACATCTGTAGAAACGCGGCCTCTTTTATCGTTTTTATATCTGTGGATAATAACAATTAAATAAATACCTCATCTTGCACCAAAATTTCAATATATTTCATAGTTTTTTTACTTATTCCGGGATGGAAGCCCCGGTGATGGCGGTGAAACTATACGCTCCGTGTTTGGCGAAAACGAAAATTCGAAAATGCCATCAAAATGTTTCATTAATGGATCTCAAAGTAGAATACCGACTCACTTGAAGCATTGCAATAATCTAAGGAAGCTACAAAAACATTAAGTACTCACAGATTCTCTTTTTTCAAGTAAATTTGTCACGTTGTATTTTTTCAAATGTCAAATTCTTTAAATGCGTAAAATACAACATACCAAATGCGTTTCTCTTCCTAACGGTTAGCACGATGTTAGCATGATGTTGACTGGCGCAAGTGTGTGTGAGAACACATTGCTTTAAGCGCTCTGACAAAGTTGTGAGAGTGAACGTTTTTTCATATGGCGCGTTTGTTAATAAAACCAAAAATTACCATCTCACGCCGGATCATTTTTAGTTTGGTAAAATCGACCGTTTTAAGTGATAACAAGTCAAGTTTTTCACTGTTCAGACCTTACATGGTATAAGGGGTATTAATGTAAGGGGTAAACAAGTTTCTGATCTGTGTATTACAAACGATATCATTCTATTCCAAGAGACATGGCTTATACCAACTGATTTAGATTTTCTTAGCGAAATTCACCCTGAATTCATGAGCTATGGTACCTCAGCGGTAGACGTCTCTAATGGCTCACCACGAGGACGACCATATGGCGGACTAGCTAAACTATGGAGGAAATCATTCAAGGCAGTGACAATCGACTGTAAAACTCCCAGGATAATAGCGATTGATATCACACTCGACACTGGAATATTACTTCTCATGAGTGTATACATGCCAGTGAACAACACTAATAATTTACCGGAATATTTATCCTGTCTATCAAAAATGCACACGATAATTGAGGAAAGAGACAACCCTAATTGTATTATTCTGAGAGACTTTAATAACGACATGAATTCGCCATTTAGGCGTTAGCTTAAATCATTCTTCTCCGAATATAACCTACAAATTGCGGATGTTGACATACTCCCGCTCGACTCCTACACATGCGTAAGCGATGCACATAATACCACGAAGTGGCTCGACCACTGTCTAGTGACTCAGCAGTCCTACTCCAGTTATGCCCAATTTGCAATAGGTCAACTTCAGATAATTTATGGAACCAACACAGAAACTTATAACAGCACCCCGATGAATGTAGCCCAAATCGATGAACTATACAAAAACATTGTACAAGCATTGAGTAACTCAGCTATATCTGCGTTTAACATAAGGAGAAGGCCAAAAAATGGAAGAAAATGGAAGGCTACAGCGAGTTGGGAAGCGAGAAATGGGGGGATTGTTGAAAGCACGGTTTTGATGTGATTGTCTTTTGTATTGAGGCAAAGCAGGCTCCACGCATTCCAACAACAGTTCGTAAAAATGATAGCGACTAGCAAAAATAAGCAATTCCCTATTTAGATTTTGAACTAGTAGAACACAGGCTCCATTGATATGACCTTTGTTCATGTGTTGCCATAACACAGAATCTGCACTAGCCTATGCCTGTTTTATTGCCCGTGGAATTGTCCAATTTTGGCACAGCAATAAGTGTTACTCAAATATAAATATCCCAAATGATATCATTATAGGAAGACGTTCTTTTTTACATTTCCGAGTATCCAGAGAAGGCAACAATTTTACGCGTGTTCTTTTCGTTTTTTTGTTCGGTGAGAGTTCTTTGGATAGAAGACTTAGGAAATTAATCAAATTCGACAAAATTGGAAATAAAATTCGTCAAAATAATGTTCAAGTGCATTGCAAGTACCTTGAATAATAAACATAGATTCTCTTATGCTTAACTTACATAACCCTATAGCCAGCGGCGTAGCTACCTAGGGGCTACGCGGGGCAGTGCCCCGGGGCCCTCAAGCTCAGGGGGCCCTCGAATCCTTACCAGAAATCTCGATCGAACTGAACTTTTGGAAATTTCTCCCATTATCAAAATAAATATGACAGGTTGCATCTTGCAACCCCACTTTAATCATGACAACTCAGTTGAGAGAAATTCAAAAGTAATGCCTAGGGAATTCCCCTAAATTCTTTCTTTAGGTTGGCAGTGTTGGGATAGTGATATGTGCGTCATTCCCCAACGACACTTGTAGCGTATTAAAATATGGATAAAACGCAGAAACCCAGTGGTGCATTTAAACGCAAACAACGCCAAGAAAGAGAAGATAGTAAAGAAAAATTGCCCAAAATTGCCAAGTTTCTTAGTCAGCCTTCTGCAAGTACATCTGGCCAAAATATTTCTATTGATAGTGACTTAAATAGTTGAGAAGCCTACTGAAGAAGATTCGACAATTATTGCAGTTGGAGATACCTCCGCCGCCGATCATGTGAACGTGGATGATGTTTGCATGACACACATAAGAGCGGAGGGTTTGGAGGAACCACAGACCTCTACATTTTTCAAAAATGTATAAGTCAAATCTTCTTATGACTTGGGAAACTTCACGAACAAAATATTAAGTGAAAACTAAAAACTTCAAATTCTTGATATGGGGCCTTTACAGCCTTCAGGACCTTTTCCAACAGACATCAACCAGAACAATAGGTGTTTTTCAAAATCGTACTACTTTCCTTTTCTAAATATGGGCCAGTTAATCGCTTTTGGTTGTGTTATTCCAAAATACTAGACGCTGCCTATTGTCAACCCTGCTGGTTATTTGCTTCACAAAGGAATAATGTTTGGTGTACGGGAATTCGATATTGGAAGCATTTATCAGAAAGAATTAAACAACACAGTTCTTCGAGTGGCCATTCGGAAGCATGTGCTGTGTATGAATACTATAGACAAGGAACTTGAAAATGAAATTCGCAAAGAAGCATCATTTTGGAAAATGGTTCTTCAAAAGTTATGCGATATCATACTTACCCTAGCAAAGAGTTCTTTGGCTTTGGGAGGACATCAAGAAGACTTAAGTCAGGAAGGATACCACGGAAATTTTCTGTCCTTTGTAGAGCTTGTCGCCCGATATGATCACATTTTGCGGCAAGTTTTGGATATGCCCTAAGGTAATAATTATTATTTCTAAGTTTTTTTATCGTTTTATTTTGTTTATAATTATTAAATGTTTAACTTGACTTGACTTTTTTGAAATTGTGGTTTTTTTATGTTTTTAGGATCTACAAGATATCTGAGTGCATCAATTCAAAATGAAATGATTGAGAGCTTGGGGACCAAACTCGAAACCCATCTACTAGAACAAATTAGAGCGTCACCGTTTTTTGCCATCATAATGGATACGACACAGGACATATCGAAGGTAGATCAGCTAAGCATTGTTGTGAGGTATGCAGTAATAAACAGATCGGAAAATGGACAGCCAATTGATATAGAAGTACAAGAAGTGTTTCTAGGCTATGATGTGCCTGTGTGATGAGTGGTGTGTATAATGTAAACATATTAAGGATATCCAGGCTAACGCAGAGTACGTACATTGTGCCACTCATTATTTAAATTTTGTGATAAATGATGCCGTTAGCAGTTGTTTGGAAATACAGATTTTGTTGCAAGATTTGTATAACTTTTTCGGAAACAGCATCAAACGTTGGGATCTACTGTCAAAATTCACTGGCGAATCGGACACCACTCTAAAAAAACTAAATCCGACTAGATGGTCCAGTAGGGTCAATACGATATCTGCAATTAAACTTCGTTATTTTGATATTATCAAAGCATTATCAGAAATAGTTCTAAAGAGTCCTAATAAAGATGAGCGTAGTGAAGCAGAGAGTATTAAAACAAAAATGCTAAACTTCGAGTTCGTGTTGCTTTGCGAATTCATGCACAGTGTATTGAACGACATCAATTATGCACCCAAAACTTTAAAAAAATGCGACATCAATTTCGGCGAGGCGAGTAAAGTTTTAGCAGAGACCAAAGCAAAGTTGCAAATTTATAGAAATGATTTCGAATTATTCAAGTGCAAAGCCAGTGAAACTGCAAAAAAATATGGTATTGATACCCATTTTCAAGAAAAAAGGCAAATAAAAGTTAAAAAACATTTTGATGAATTAGCTGCTGATCACCGATTTCCAAACCGAGAAAAAATATTTAAAATTGAGATTTTCAATAATGTACTAGACACAGTTAGGACGGGTTGTTTCGGAGAATTTGAACAATTCATCAAATTTCAACGTTCATTTTCAAGTTCTGTGAAAGATTTTTTCAAGTTCTGTTTTTATTTCAGTTTTTTCAAGCAACTACCCTACAATGATATAAAAACAGAACTTGAATAAGTCTTTCACAGAACCCGAAAATGAACGTTGAAATTTCATGAATTGTTCAAATTCTCCGAAACAACCCGTCCTTTGTAATATCTCAATTAGATACACGTTTTATTGGTATGAGTGCAGTCTGTCATATATACGATTTTCTAACACCAAAATTTTTATTACATGTTGATGAAGCAACTTTATTACAAAAGTGTGACGAATTCCAAAGAAAATATTCAGATATAACAGGCCCTAGTTTTTCACTTCAATTTATTAATATTTACCATCTAGTTTTACCTCAACTAACTCAAGCATGGACTGTTCACCAATTATGTAAGGAAATAATGAGCAAATATGGAGTGCTAGAATACGAAGTATTTACAGCAATGTTATTATTCTTTACAATTCCCGTCACTTCTGCAGCAGCTGAAAGATCATTTAGCAAATTAAAAATAATAAATAATTATTTAAGAAATAAGATGGGCCAAACTCGACTCCGACATTTATCGCTAATAGCAATTGAAAACAAAACCGCATCAAGCCTGGATTTAAACGAAGTCATTGATACTTTTTCGAAAACTAAAGCTAGGAAAAAATTGTAAATATAATTGTTATTTAGTCAGTTGGTAGGCCCGACCTTTATATAATAAACCCTTGAATCTTTTCTATTTCGTTTTATTAGCTAAACCTACACCAAGTATTAATTGTAATTTATGTTGTTAGTGTTTAATATTTTTATTACCTGCCCTGCAGTCTGCAGTGCACAAAAAAGAGCTTAAGTAGCTTAGCATTTTTAAAGTGTTTGTATATTTCATATTTTTATTTGATAAAACCTAATCAGTTTAGATAGCAGTGGGGCCCCATTTTTTAATTTGCCCCAGGGCCCTTGGTTACCTAGCTACGCCACTGCCTATAGCTACTATCAAGTTAAGAAAAATAAAATCATTATTTTTTCCTCTGGTTGAAGTCTCAGATTGTATGCTCTCTGTTACGGAGAAAATTCTTTCACCAGAATTAGAAGGAAGTTTTGACCCAGTTGTTTGATCTTTTACATCTTCCACCAAAAATATACCGTTATTTAGGCTTCGCAATGTCACTGACAAGATTTAATCTCAAAACAGTAAGTCTGTTATCACAAAAATCTATAATGAAAATGCAAATAAAAGAGTAGGAAAAAAAATGATTACCGTTTTTAATAGTTTTCAGTGAACTTTGTGATGTTTTGAATACCCACATAAATAAACGATAAATAATAAACGAACGTGCTCAAAAAAATTGAAATGAAATGAGGTTATACGTAGGTACACACAGTTTAAAATTAAATAATACTTCGTGCTTGATTGCGTTGAAGGACATGAGAAAAATATCCACACTCCCTGCGAGGCAGTTAATAAACCTAGTGAGTCTTGCCAGGAACATCACCATTGGTAGGTTATTCCGCACGTGGGAAGAATCAAAAGCCTGTGTTGGCGGCCTCACGTGAAATTATCCGGAACATAGTATCCTATTTGGCAAGAATGTCTGGTATTGTTAATAAACAGTTTACAAGCTTATAAGCTATCAGCAGTAATGTGACATCCCTACTAAAGAGCAAGACCTGGAACATTAATGGATCTTTTACCATCTCCCACGATAAAAATAGTTATTTCTTGTAGTAATTAAGTTGAAACAAAGTGCTATTTATAATTGTTGGGGATTTGAACGATTATAAATAGAACTTTGCATCGAAGTGTTATTTATGTTTACCATTGACACGAACAAGTAAATTCTAAAACAATGTAAAAGACGGCCTGTCGAATTATTCTAAGATTATCATTTTAAGCTACCGAAAACACGGCGCCAGCAAAAAAAGACAAAGCAGTCAGTATCTTATTGTTTAATACGAGTTTCGGAGAACGAACCGATGTTTGATGCGAGTACTTATGGGTGGTTTTGTTCTATTCGATGTGTGGGCTACTTTATGGAAAACGTATATGGCTTGAATAGGTTTTTTTTTCACTGTCGGTAGGTATTTGAGTTTTAGTGAGAGTAAAATGTTTTTTTCAGTAGTCTTGATTTGATTTTTAATACTGCATTTTTTGTATATTTTATTGCACATTAAGGGGAGAATATTGTGGAGACTGGGAACGGATGGGTGGGATTGTCGTCGGAGCTTGAACAACGCGCCATGCAATGCACAGACTTGAAGGTGCATAGAAAGATTGGAGTAGAAAGATTTGGCTGATTCTACAATATGCGTTTTTAGGGGACGGATTTTCGTGTTTGAATTTAATAATGCTATTTCAGACAAACCAAGGGCGTTTGGTATAACTTCTCAGTGTCACATTCTGGAATGTTACAATATGCTGTTTCCTACCCCCATATTGTTGAAGCGTGTGCCATAATTGGGCTAATTTGTGATTTTTCGTAGATGAGTTGTTTTAAATTGAAGTTTTTGCATTGACGTGAAGTAGTTGAAGTGAAGTAGGAGATGTAAAGCGTTGGAGGCTTTCCTTGCTTTTTAAAGGTGTGTGTTACGTGAGTTGTCCATGAAGGTATGATTTACTAAAAGATTACTCCAAGATTTTTGCCAGGGAACGAATTGGTCGTGCTTTTTATTCTCCTGCAGCATTACATTTCTATGGGAAAAGAAGAAGGTCTTTGGGAACAATCTTGAAGGGATTCAAAAATAAGAAAACAATATTTTGCTTCGCTATTTAGACTAGCGAGCGCCCGTCCCCCGATTTTTTCAGTCGGGCGCTAATTTCAAAAAAATAACACGCATTTTCTACCTACCTTTCTACTTTCTGTCTAGCTCTATCAGTCGGCCCTGTAAGGATAACGCAAGGCACCAGAATAAAGCAGAGATGAAGAATGTCTTCAGTCAATCGATAGCCCAATCACAACCATCAATCAGCATCAACAGAAGTGGCAGAAACGGCCTTAAACTGGCAGCTCTAATTTACAGACATTCCGTCGAGTACAGTTTGTGACCAACAACAAATATCTGTCTTACATAAAAAAAATTTGAGAGGCCTCCAAGAAATCAAATGTCTTCAAAAAACAACAACAAATGCGATTTACTGAAGATATTTATTTATTCACAAGAATTTTAACAAAACAAAATATATGCAGATTGTGGTAACAAAATATCAAGGACTGTAAGGAATCAAGATTTAATATATAAGTTTAATTATTTTATTTTATTTACAAACATGTGATATACATAATAATTAAGTGGAACAGTAATCATGAAGCAAAACTCGCTTTTTTAAATAAACATAACCCGTAGAATAGCATTATTTTTACATAAATAATAGTTATTATTGAGGTTAACCCTAGAAGCCTAATCTATTTTATAGGTACATAAAGCCTTAACATACGTCTCAGAGGCGTGCACATGTAAATGACAGCCAGTAGGCCAAAATATACCTACTTGTGCCCTATTTTTCGATGGAAAGCTACGGTTGGAATGTAAACTAATAATAAAACAAAGTTTTATCAATGAAAACTACTATCACAGGTATTTGTTACAACGAATCAAAAAATTATGCTTATGTTCAAAAAAAAAATCGTCTTCTTAAAAATCAACTTGAACATATGTTTTTTTTTAAACAATCATATATTTTTTAAGATTAATTTCTTGTTCTTAGGTTAAACATTAAAAGTAATCATGCTTTTAATTACTAGCTATAATTTTAGAGCAATCTACACAGACATCAACTTTGTGCTCAGAAAATACTGACTTTTTGCACTTATAGCACACTAATTTTGACATTCTCTTTTTTTTAGCAGCAAAAAGCGCAGTATTTACGTTTTTTGGGCTCTGGTTCTCCTGCCGGAAGTTTATTACCTGAATCAATAGGTTTTGCGAAAATTTGGCTTATATTTTTAAGTCGGAGCTTCAAGTCTGAATCCAAGGCTTGACCGAATCTGTGCTGAGTTGTTTAATGAATTCTCTTTTGTTTGAGAGTTTATTTGATCATGCTGTGGCCATAAATTACCGCAGAATTAACGAAAGCCATGTTTTAGATGCCATAGAAATAGCCATTGACTATCTATTAGTTTTGCGGCTGCACGACATTGAGGCGCACATTTGATCAAATGAATCTACTCCTCCTTTTGTTTGGTTCTAGAAATGAATCATGTCTGGTTTGCCACTTGAATTATTAATTATTGCATTTTCATCACAACAAGATAAAAGGTAAACCATATTTGCAGGTTTTGGCTTGTACAATAGAAGTGTCAGAGGGCCATCAAAACAAAACGTAGAACTGCCAACAGGTCGAGATCTCGAGTTCTTCAATTTTTCGTGCATTTCTCGCTTATTTGATCGAATAGTGCCCACTAGATTTAATTTTTAATTTGAGTTGGTCCTCGAGAGGTGCGGACTTTATTCATAGCTGAAGTTCTGTGAGATGATTGACCTTTATTTGTTGACCAAACATCCCGCGTCCATTCTTACCGTGAAGAGTATTTCCAAGAACACGATAAATTCGCCCTGAGTTGGCAGATTGCGAAGCATGAGCAGAATAAGATGCTAGGTCAGCTTTTGAAATTTTGAGTCGGTTTCTTCAGTGGGAGCAGATTCTTGTAAAGGGAAAGCCTCTTCAGTTACATAGTTATTCTCATATTTGCTTTGAATGTCGTCCAAACTGGCTGTCCTCGTCTTCAGGAGCTGATTCTCCCAGAGAAAGACTATCTTCTTAGTCTAAGATTTTCAAAATATCGTTACTGTTTAATATATTAGACCATGACATATTGGTATCTGAAACAATGCCAAAATAAACATAAAATGGACGAAAAATTAACGAAAGTAAAAATACATAATCTTAGTTAAAAGTTACACAAAGCCTAAACATATCTCGCAGGCGTACTATACCTCAAAAACTCACAAATGGCTGGATTTACCTTAGTGATACAGTTACCATCGGCGAGCTCCTGTCGGCCACTGGGTTGGTTAAAGAGCACGAGGAGCTAACTTCAACCGTTAGAAAGAGAAATAGAATTTAC
The DNA here is from genome assembly GCF_061612785.1 of Hesperophylax consimilis. NCBI lineage: Eukaryota > Metazoa > Arthropoda > Insecta > Trichoptera > Limnephilidae > Hesperophylax > Hesperophylax consimilis. Next base: position 18,888,357 of record NC_142854.1, on the reverse strand, counting down.
GATTGTGTGTACGCCTCGCAGGCGTAGATAAGGCTTCTAGGGTTAATAAAGCCTTCTTAAGCACATCTGAAATTTCTGAGAAAATAAAGCCAACTGCATGCAATCTAGGTAGAACCGAATCTAAATTACTCGTTCCGGATGTCGTTGTTACAACTAAACATAATTTTCGATCGAGTAGTGCTAGTTGCTATGTTGAAGGCGATTAGGCTCGGTAAATCAGGGCTTTCTATAATTCCAAAAATCATTTTAAAAATAAAAGTCTATTTGAGAGTTTTATTAATTTAAATTCTTTGATCAGCGGGCCTACTCTGTATCTTTCGAAACTTTCCTGCCGCCGGTTTAGCCACGTCACAAACCCGTATTAACCATTCTCTTACGGTATTAAAAAATTCCTCACCCTCCGGTGTCATAAACTCGGTAAATATTTCTGTATTTTAATTATTTAATGCAATACATAAATATATTGGGGAGGAATGCCTAAAATTTTAACACTGTGTTTGGTATATTTAGAGAGATATTTTATTAATTAGAGACGATGACCACTCAGTTGACGGCACCGGCGAGGAAAGGTAAAACCAAGAACTTGGAGGTTAGTTAACCCGAAAGATACAGAGTAGGCTCCCAGGGGTGGTAATTGTTTCTGTAGATAGAACGAGTTTATATTTAATACATCTAAGACAATTGTGTTGATTTTTTCAAGTGAATCGGTGTGGAAAAAGTGAGGGGCACCAGATAAAAGTATTACCTATATTCGGCTTGACTTCGGAGCAAAGATAAATGTATGATTTGTAATGTTGATGTTTTTTTAAGTCTGACATTACGGAGAAAAAGTATGCATTTTCAGCATCCTTTATTTGTTATGTATTGATGTGAGAAATAAAGTGAAATTTTAAATAAAAAATAGTGGCAAGATCATTAATTGCATTTACAGAAGAGAGGGAAAAATTATTAATGTCATATTGATTTGAAATATAAAACTACATGGAGTTTACTCATCTATAAATAGTATAAAATAAAGACGCTATCCGTGTCCGTCTGTTTGTGCGCTTAGTTCTTCTAAACTACTCAACTGATTTTGATAGAGTTTTCACTATCATTTAGAGAATTTCTTACGGAAGTTTTATTAATAAAATACATGCATACTATATTTGTATAAAGTAGAGAAAAGACGATGTTTTTTAATCAAGTCATAAGAAATAAATATTTTCCGGCGCTTACATTGCTAACGCTGGGTTAACCTTATGAGATACGTCAAAACAATGTACTAGCGAATTGTATATTGCTAAGTATTGGTACCCGGGAATCGAACCTGGTTATTAAATTGGCTAAGCTCAGATAAAAAGGGTAGGCAGATGAAACTCGTGTACTATCAGGGGCGGGCAGCTTCTTTGGTCATCAGGCTCGTCCATCGGTTAGGAGGTCAAAGGGTAGGTTTATCACATAATAATAACACATGAGTAGTAAGGCACAAGGTATATTAAATGTCTCGAGAAATACAGGTTGACATAGATCTCCCTACTAACTCTCTCTACTAATTTATGACGACCGGATCAAGCGTGGATTCTACATGAATTTACGAGAATTGAACACAAGAAAAGGGGATAGGTTGAAAGCTTACGATTCGTCTTGAGGTGTGGTATGGAAGGTCATGTGAGCCAGATCTTCCCGCGCTCGAAGGCGACGGGGCAGTTGAGATGGAGATGTGCACTCGGGATTTTACACGAGAACGGGACTCCATGGAGTTGGTTTGAGCCGAGATTACGAACATGATTGGAGATTGATAGCGATTAATTAGGAAACTGGGACGAGATTGCGTCCGTTCGCGTAATTATGCAAGTCATCGCGAGTGTTTGCGGTCCGTTTACAAGGGACCCTGTTGCCACCGCTGAGGCCGGTGCTGGACTGGGGAAGCGCCGCCAAGCAAGCGGGGTCGGGGAACGGGGAGCGCGCTGCTTGTTGCCGACGGTCTGCTATTGAGCACGTGATTTTAACATCTGGCCGCGTGGTCAGTAAGGTGGCCAAACGTTCTTTATTGTAGAGTGACCATTGTTTTAACTGTAGGGGGATTATATTACGTAACACATTCTCCCTCCGCCAGTAAAAGGCGACGTGGTAATGAAGCTTTAGGCGCAAAAAATCCTCTTCATCTTGTCGTGAGGTGAGTAGAGAGAGAAAAAAGTGTTGATTTAAAAAAAAACAAAGAAGAAAGAGTACATGGTTATGCAATGATGAAAAGACAACATACAAGGTTATGCAGTGATGAAAAGACAAACATACAAGGTTATGCAGTGATGAAAAGACAAACATACAAGGTTATGCAATGATGAAAAGACAAACATACAAGGTTATGCAGTGATGAAAAGACAAACATACAAGGTTATGCAGTGATGAAAAGACAAACATACAAGGTTATGCAGTGATGAAAAGACAAACATACAAGGTTATGCAGTGATGAAAAGACAACAACCTGACTCTAAAATTTCATTGGTCTGTAAGCTAAGTTTGAAGAGCGTAGTGTTCGTTGAGTACCAAGTAGACGTAATTTCACTGAAGTTATTTAAGTTACACTTTCACTGTAACTTGACCCATTTGAGATTGCACTCAAGTATCACTAGGGCCATAGAAATTGAACTGTGCTTCTTGGTTGTGGTTGAGAGATGGTGATGCTGAGGGCCAGAAGTGTCCGGGTTCTGATGTTGTACCAGCGTGAATTCCATTATGCTGATGTGGTGGGGCAGTGGTTGTCAAGGTGAAATGAAGTTGGTAAAGACATGGAGTAATACCAGTAAGTTGATTGATGATTGATGCGTGTGATGGCTATTATGTTGAGTTTGCGCATCGGCAAGTGGTTGATTTGTACAATGGCCCGTAGTTGATTGTACGACGGCAAGTAGTTGATCTGTACAAATGGCAAGTAGTTGATTTGTACAAACGGCAGGTAGTTGATTGCACAATGGCAAGTGGTTGATTGCACAACGGCAAATAGTTGATTGTACAACGGCAAGTGGTTGGTTGCACAACGGCAAATGGTTGATTTGTACAATCGGCAGGTAGTTGATTGCAGGAACATAACTAACCTTGAGCTGGCATGCTCTGAGGTTGGTTCTTTTGAATGTGGTTTGAATGATGAGACAACTTGATTTGCTACTGCACGCACGACTCACACCTAATTTGGGTGCGGTCGGGTGTTTTTTGGTACGCAGAGATTGGAGAGAAGTGAGTGATGGAAGTGAAGGCGGCAAAGAAGTGAAGCTCAGCTTGCAGGTGATGAGGAGGGCTGCTGATCTTCTTTTTAATCCGGGGACAGGTTATTATTATAGTCAAAATTCTTGAAGTTTACCTGCCTGGTAGACCAATGATGAAAAAACGTTTGGAGAGAAACAAATTGTGTTCAAGAGAAAAGACAAAAAGACAAAAAAACGTTGTTGGTTAGAGAGGAGAGAGTAGAGAGAGATCTATTATGCTGACTATACCATGAGTATCCCGAGATTGGGGAGACAAAAAGACTATCACGACTGGCGTGAGGTTACCTATTTGATTTACAAGGTAGGTAGGTGGTTGTGCCGTAGTAACACCAAGTTTCTGAAAGAAGTTGGCCTTCCATGGCCGGTGTTAGCGCTTGAGCGATAACAACTTACGACTTTCAAAATTACAAGAAATGTGTTGATTACCTAGGAATGGGGTGAAGAGGAAGTTTTTGAAGCAGATTTCATGGATAAAGATTGTCTTAAAGACAGACGATACGCTATGTGCGTAGGGTACACCTTCCAGATTCATGAAATTAACCTCAAGAATAATGAGGGATGAGGAAAAAATGGCGTTGAGCAAGAAGGTCTGCTGGTGATGGAGCTGATTCTCCGTTCGATCTTTTTCAGAGAACGAAATGTGGTCAACCAGCAGATTTCTTAGCTCTTTACAAATATACATGAGTTTGATGGAAGGGTGAAGGATGGAGGGTTTGAGCAGCGAGAATTGATAGTGACTGAGCTAATTCTCAATTCGATCTCCATGTGAGGACGAAATATATCAACCAGCAAATTTCCTAACTCTTTACACATATACATGAATTTGATGAAAAGGTGAAGGAGAATACACAGTAATAACAATCTAATCTTTCACGTGTATTTGGTGAAAGATTAGGGGTCGTTTTTAATCTTCTACAGTTTGTGAGAACATGACAGACCCTTGCTCAAGCTTCACAAACCTGGGAGTTTTTCTTATTCGTTTCCCAGACAACGAGTTAGGTGGTTTTGTGTCACTGTCTCAATTAACTCCCACGACACGATACCTCATAACCAACAGTGAAGCTGATGGCTAGTCCATGGTCAATGGATAGTGGATGGTTCTTGGGTCCGTTTGACAAGAAGTCCACAGGTATCAGTTAGCGTAAAAAATTGCTGAATGCACAGCTTCATGTTTGTTTGAAGAGAACAAAAAATTCTCACTATAGTGAAGGACATTTCCCTCAGTGTCATGAGTAATACAAAAGGGTCCCAATTAAGGGCGACAAGTCAGGGTAAAATGATCTACGTCCGGTAGAACAAGTACATAGTGTCAACTTGTTTAAAGAAAACAACAACAAGATATTGTATCGTTCGCACGAATCATGGTAAATATTATAACGTTTCCACGTCTCATGTAGAAATTGAACGAATTACGAAAGAACCCTAGTATTGAAAGGACGGTACAACATAGATATTTATAACCATTTATGGAACAAATTATCTCTTTGGCCACAGTGTATGTGAGCCAGTAAAAAAAAAGTGATTATAACGAACTTTTCGTATCACGGTAGATATTATAACATTCTCATGTATAGTGTTAGATTTTATAACGATCCCTCGTCTCATGGTGGATATTGTAACATTCTCATGTATCATGAAAATAACATATCAACGTTCAATAATAAAAAAGTACCATTTCAATACCGGAAAAAAGATACATACACAATGTCAAAAACAATCAAGTAGTGGCTATTGGTATTATCAAAAAGGACAATGGCATAACCTTTGGTTGGGTTTATGCTTTAAGTTGGCAATAATACAAAACATATGCCTATAAGGATGTCTTAGACAAGACATACATATAGCAAAAGAGACCTATTCGGTTTTACTTACTCTTTGCTTACAAAAAGGTTTGTAGTGGTTTATTTAAGACCTTTTAGGGTTTTATTTACTTAAAATGACCAAACACAAAACGGGGAACACACTTGGTGTTGCCAAAATTGCCACAAACACGAATGTTGTGAACTTTATGTTACAAGTAGATACAAGAGGCACCTAGAGACACAGGATGACTTAATATAAGTGACCTGGCTCGGTGTATTTGACAAGGCAAATTAATGTCATTTAAGTCAAAATATAGTACATAATATAACAAATTGGGGTCAGAAAGTTGAGATCTTAAGATTTTACATACTCAATGTGACCGAAAGGTGTTATTGTTATTGATGAGGAGGACAAAACGGCGTTTGTTCTCCTTTACAACAACCTTTTTCAGAATTGACGTGTCAATATCAAATTCTGAAAAAACAACAAATTAGAGCAAATGGGAATATTGAGCGCCATTCAATTTTTTAGACAAAACTGAAAAAACTTTAAAAAAAAAGGTAATTGTAACTTTTATTTGTTACACCTTTGTAAACATGAATCAAATGACGATACCAAACTGGAATTTACACACGCATTATGATTACAAGTTACAGGGGTAGAAAATTCACCTCAATTGGGTGTATGTTGCAAAGGGTCATTGTTTTATGTACGATGGAGCCCAATGGAACAAATGTGACGAACAAATGTGAAAGAACAATGTGAAAAAACAATGTGAATAACAGATAACATGAGAGAATTAAAAAACATTTACATACAATGTTGTACGTGACTTTTTGTGGTAGTTATGACAAAAAATAGTTATGTATTTAGTGTCGTAAGTGTCAGAATGGTGACGACTGACAACTGATGTCCAGGGTCATGACTCCGGGAGCATCAATCGTTTTGGAGGTGGAAAAAGTCTCTTGACTGGAATGATCAGTTCCAGAGAAGAATATGTACAAAATATGAGTACAATTTATATACATTACACGGTGAGGTGTGACAAAGAAACAAAAATAACAAAAGGGATTATACAAAAGAGCATAGTAGTACAAGAATGGGTGAGAAATGATTAAAAACCACAGTTGACACTTCTGTGTTTTTAGAAAAAATGAGAAGGTTACCTTGCAGAGGTCGAAATGCGAGTTTTTATATGAAACTTACGCGATAGGACATGCTGTTTGTCTGCACGAGGGCCAAATCTCGTGGGACAAAGGTAGAGCCAAAAGTTTGTTAGCTATTTGTGTGTGACCTAGTGAAGGTGATGTCCATTGTGTCCACACTTCCTAGTTTGACAATATCTTTCACGTGGTAGTTACCGATGTGTTTACCAGAGGCGTCCGATAGGGTATATACTACATCTGAGATTTTTCTCAGCACTTTTGCTTTAACAAAGCGAGGAGCTAGTTTTGCAGAGAAGTACAGAGCACCTTGTGAGAGTGTGTTGTTGCGTCTCCAAACTGTGTCGTTTTCCTTAAAGGTGACATGTTTCCTGCGTAGATTGTATCTGTTTGCACTCTTTTTGTGGGCAAGTATCAACGCATCTGTGACTTCGCTGTAAATAGCGGAAAGTTCTTCAAGACGGTGAGCGTAGTTCTCTGATGGGTTATCAGTAGAAGGAGAAGATGATGGGAGGCTAGCGTCCCAATGCAAGGATCCATGGACAATTTGTTCCATACCATGTTTCAGGAAGAAAGGGGTGTATCCAGTAGTGAGGTTCACCGTATTGTTTAGTGCGGCTTGAATTTTTTCCAGATTTTTGCACCATGTTCGTTGATCTTTGTCAACCAGAATTGCCAGAGCCGTGTTGATGGTCTGGTTGTAACGCTCCACTGTATTATTTTGAGGCGTGTAAAGTGTATTATAGAAAATATCCTTTATGCCGTATTTGGCCAGAAATTCCTTGAATTCCAGAGCTATGAATTGTTTTCCGTTGTCGCAAATGATGGTGCGCGGAGTGCCGTAGGGGATAAAAATGTTTTTTTCTAACAAGTTTATGATTGCAGATGCTGTGGCTCTTTTTAATGGGAAGATCCAACAGAACTTGGTGAATATATCCACTATGCTAAGAATATGCATGTTTCCGGCGTAGCTTCTGGGGAAGGGGCCGATGAGATCCATAGAGAGTGATTGTAGTGGCCTGTCCGCTCGTTTGGGATTATTCATGAGACCAGATGGAGGTGCAGTACTATGTTTGTATGCTTTGCAAATGTCGCACTTAGAGATATAGTTGCGAACTTGTTTAAACAGGCCTGGCCAGTAATACCTTAAGGCTATTTTCTTATAGGTTTTGAAAGTTCCTGGGTGTATGGATCCGGGGCCGCTGTGATTGTCGATGATAATTTTTTGTGTGTCCTCTGAGGGAATGACTAGCTTCCAAGCATAGTCTTCGAGTATAGACAGTGGTGGTTTGCAGTTACGATATAACCGACCTTCCTTTATAATAAAGTTGGGAAATTTTTGCGGGTTGTTCCTGCATTCCTCGTAGGTTTTTAAATACCAAGTGTCTTTGGTGGTAGGAGTTGGTGTTGCTTCTTCGGAGGTCAGAGTGGCGAGTTCTATTCTTGAGAGGGCGTCTGGGACAATATTGTCTGCGCCTTTACGATGGATGACATCAAAGGTGTATTGAGATAGGCGAGACGACCAGCGGGCCAATCTGCCAGAAGGGTTGCTTAATGAAATCAACCATTTTAGGCTGCTGTGATCGGTGATGACTGAGAACTTACTGCCTTCGATATAGCCGCGGAAATGGTGGATAGAGTCCATGACTGCGAGAAGTTCTTTTTCCGTTATCCCATAGTTTTTTTCGTGTTTATTTAGACTACGAGAGAAGTATGCCACTGGGTGTTCGCCGTCAGGGAATTCTTGTGTTAGGACTCCGCCGATTCCAACATTGGAGGCGTCTGTATGCAAGGTGAAAGGCAGATTGAAATCTGGACAGTTTAGTACTGGTGCAGATTGCAGTGCTGTTTTTAGAGAGGTGAAAGCCCTTTCAGTTTCAGTAGACCAAGCGAAGTTACTGACACCTTTTCGGGTACCGGTAATTTTATTAAGAGGGGCAGCTATTGTGGAGAAATCCCTTATGAATCTTCTGTAGTATCCGGCGAGACCAAGGAAACCTTTAACTTCTTTAGCGTTCTTTGGCCTGGGAAAGTTTGTCATGGCTTCGACTTTGGCAGGGTCGGTCCTTAGACCTTTTTCGTCTATTACAAAGCCGAGGTAGCGTAGGCGTGATTTGCAAAATTCGGATTTCTTAAGGTTGATTGTTAATCCGGCAAACTTGAGTTGTTGGAATACTTTTTCTAGGGTGGTGATGTGTTTTTCAAACGTGTCGCTGATGATTATTAGGTCGTCCAGGTAGCAGAACAAATTATTGTCGGATTCGGGGCCGAACAGTCTGTCCATCAATCTTTGTAGCTCAGCAGGGCTGTTTTTTAAACCGAAGGGGAGTCTCTTAAAGTGGAACATTCCTCTGCCGGGCACTACAAATGCTGTTTTTTCACATGAAACATCATCCAGAGGTATCTGCCAGAATGCTTTGGACAGATCTATTGAAGAGATGAATTTTGCGTTGCGTAGTTTGTCCAGGATTGCGTGTACAAGATGAAGTGGGTACGCGTCCGCCTCAGTGCAGGCATTAAGTCTTCTACTGTCGAGGCAGAATCGGGCGGAACCGTCTTTTTTGGATACCAGAAGTGTGGGGTTGGTCCAGGCGCTTCTGCTGGGAACCACGATGCCCATATTTAGCATGTCGTCCAGTTCTTTTTCTAACAGTTTTAGTTTCTGGGGAGCCAAATTGTAGTATCTTTGTTTGATAGGAGGTCCATTTGTCTTGATGTGATGTTTGACTAAATTTGTCAAACCAAGTCCACACTTTTCGAACGAGATTGATTCAAATTTCTTGATCATGTCTTCCAGTTGTTCGGCCTGTGGTGGGTGAAGGTTCTCGTACGGAATTATTGTACGGATTTCGTTGATTGAGGTGGTGGGTGTGGTGTTGTTGCAAGGGTTGAAAACCTGAGGTGCAATGTTGAATGCTTTCCAAAAATCCACTCCAAGAATAAATTTCTGGGTGATGGTTGGTACGATTAGGAAATTTATTGGAAATGATTTGCTTCCACACTTGACAGGTAGGACAATAGCTCCTGTGACTTTTTGAGTGTTGTTGTCTGCGGTGGTGACGAAAGCGGGGTGTTTGTTGATTGTGAATCCGTTGTTGACAAAGGGAATGTGGGCGTTACCGCCGAGGCAGCTAACTGAAGCTCCACTATCCAGTAGTCCAGAGAAGACGACGTCATTAACAGAAAAATGTGCGTATGGGCGACCATCTTTAGCTTGAGTGCAGCTCACCGTAGAAAGTTGTAAGGCCTCTTTGAAATATGCAACGTGTTTCAACCACTCGGTCCATTCAGTAGGCCTGGATATTGAATGGATTTGCGAGGGGTTGGATCTTAGTTTTTTGGAGTTCTCTTGGACCAATTCGGCGGAGGTTTGGAGAAATCTGTTGGTGGTTTTGCAATTAAGTTGTTGGAAGGATGTATTCTTTCAAGATTGTTTCTTGATCTCTTGAAAATTTCTCTCAAGTTGTCTTGTTGAGGAGAATGGTCACGGGGGCGCTTTTGATGGCCTCTGTTGTCTTGGGTATACGAAAGTTTAGCTTTTTTGTAGCAAGATGATTGTGAATGTCCGGTTCTTTTGCAAAAGGTGCAAAACTTCTTCTCGTTAAACTCTGGTTTGATTTGATTGGTTGACCGAGAGGCGAGGCTTGGTAGAAGGGGTTCGTTAGAAGGCTTGGTGTTTCTTCTTTTATCTTGGTAGTTTTCCAATAGTAGACAGACATCTTTGAGTTGCTCTACTGAAGATATTTTTTGAGAGGTTATTATGTTCTCATATCTTGCTAGGAGGCCATCAGTCAAGATAGGAACTAGCTCTGTTTCAGGGACTGGAGTTGTCAGTTTGATGTTTAGAAGATCTGCTCTCTGGGCGTATTGTGCTACTGTTTCGTTGGAGAATTGTTTGATGGAAAACAGAGTAGACTTAATCCTATGCTGTGTTTCTTTTGGTGCGAAACTTTTCAGGAGAGCAGCTTTGAGTTCGGGCCAGGAGTTTACTTTTTTCTTGTGGATTCTATGCCAGGAGAGTAGCTCGTGCGAGATGAGATCTATGAAGTTACGGTGTAGTATCTCAGTAGGAATGTTGCGTATCGCGGCTGTTTCTTCAATTCGGTCGATGAAATCTTCTACGTTAGTATTACCGTTGTACTTAATTTTCCATCCAGTTAGGTTGAAGGGTTTTGTAGTTTCCTTGATGGGTATAGCTGGTGGTTTAATTTCTGTGCAAGCAGGTATGCTTGTGTCGGAGATTGTAATACTGCCGGGTTGAAATTGCAGTCTCCTAATATATTTCCTGTTGTAGAATGTTGCGTACTTAATCAGGACGTTTTTGGTTTTGTTGAAAGGAGAAATATTCCTGTCTTTTAATTCCTTTTCTAAGCTTTGAGTACTTTGAGAGCAGATGTTGGCTATTATGCCTAAGGTGTTGTTTTGAGGATTCATTTTGTGGAAGTTGATTTAGACTTTGTGAGAAGAAAAAAGAATTGTCTGAGTGTGTGGCTGGTTGTTTTTCGAAAAAAATACCAGGGGTTTGCTTGTGATGGAAGGTGAAGAATTTTGTGAAATTTTTTCAAAGTCCCAGTTATGGAAAAAAAATGGCCAGCGGTTTCCTTGTGTTTTTGATGGAAAAGTCCCTGAGATGTGCGTTTTTGAAAAATTTCCGAAAAATTTTCAAAGTTCCAATTATGGAAAAAAAATGGCCAGCGGTTTCCTTGTGTTTTTGATGGAAAAGTCCCTGAGATGTGCGTTTTTGAAAAATTTCCGAAAAATTTTCAAAGTTCCAATTATGGAAAAAAAAAGGCCAGCGGTTTCCTTGTGTTTTTGATGGAAAAGTCCCTGAGATTGTGCGTTTTTGAAAAAATTTCCGAAAAATTTTCAAAGTTCCAATTATGGAAAAAAAATGGCCAGCGGTTTCCTTGTGTTTTTGATGGAAAAGTCCCTGAGATTGTGCGTTTTTGAAAAAAAATTTCCGAAAAAATTTCTAAAGTCCTAGATGAGTGAAGAAAATTTTTGAAAAAAAAAATTTCCAAGTCTTTGATTTGTGAAAACAAAACGGCCAGGGGTCTCCTTGCAATTTTAGTGGAAAAGTCCCTGAGATTGTGCGTTTTGAAAAAAAAATTTCCGAAAAAATTTCCAAAGTCCTAGATGAGTGAAGAAAATTTTTGAAAAAAATTTCCAAGTCTTTGATTTGTGAAAACAAAACGGCCAGGGGTCTCCTTGCAATTTTAGTGGAAAAGTCCCTGAGATTGTGCGTTTTGAAAAAAAAAATTTCGAAAAAATTTCCAAAGTCCTAGATGAGTGAAGAAAATTTTTGAAAAAAATTTCCTCCGAAAAAAAACAAAAATTCAAAGTGCAGATTTCGAGAGAGTATTGTTTGTTTTTTCAACAATTATTGGAGGGTTTGTTTGTGATTCGTGACAAATTGTCTGAATTTAAGCAGAACCAGTGTTTGGTTATTTACACGCTAGTTCCTTACATCCCGTCAAAGTTGCGCCTATTAGCAATGTGTGGCAGATGGGGCATTCACGTCAACGCGAATCTCAATTATATGTAAAGGGTAAGTCGGCTTTCAAGACTTTTCTTTCGAAAAGGATACTCTACCCACCTTTATTACATATAAAGCGGAATTATCAAATGACAGAAGGGCGTTAGTTTTCCTTGTCTATGTATTTTGCAGAACGATGCTGGCTTATGGCTCCACTAACAAGGAATTTATTTTGTATCATGAACAAGATTTGAAACTGTTGAATTGTATTTTTATTGTGGCTCATTCTCTCTAATAGTTGCACTTGGAAAGTAAACCATTGTGGTTTTGGATCACTATGTGATGTTTGAGATGTCCGAAAAGAAGTAAACGTCGATTGCGCACTTTGTGATGGAATACCGGTACTTAAAATTTGTCGAGTGACGATTCGTAAAACTTGTAATTTAACACCGAATGGCTTTAATGTGACACAGTTGTTTTAAATTTGACGCGATGGTTTGTAGAATAGCTATGATTTATTGGAAGAAAACATTGTTATTCAAAGGTTAATACAAAACAAGGCATGAAAACAGAGTGAAGGAGTACAAGATTATTTCCAATTTGACCTCCCGATGGACGATTAATTACCAAAAAAAATCCACGTTGCGCCAGTGCTAACATATGGTTAAACCGGGAATCGAACCTGGTTATTAAATTGGCTAAGCTCAGATAAAATGGTAGAGTAGGCGACTCGTGTACTATCAGGGGCGGGCAGCTTCTTTGGTCATCAGGCTCGTCCATCGGTTAGGAGGTCAAAGGGTAGGTTTATCACATAATAATAACACATGAGTAGTAAGGCACAAGGTATATTAAATGTCTCGAGAAATACAGGTTGACATAGATCTCCCTACTAACTCTCTCTACTAATTTATGACGACCGGATCAAGCGTGGATTCTACATGAATTTACGAGAATTGAACACAAGAAAAGGGGATAGGTTGAAAGCTTACGATTCGTCTTGAGGTGTGGTATGGAAGGTCATGTGAGCCAGATCTTCCCGCGCTCGAAGGCGACGGGGCAGTTGAGATGGAGATGTGCACTCGGGATTTTACACGAGAACGGGACTCCATGGAGTTGGTTTGAGCCGAGATTACGAACATGATTGGAGATTGATAGCGATTAATTAGGAAACTGGGACGAGATTGCGTCCGTTCGCGTAATTATGCAAGTCATCGCGAGTGTTTGCGGTCCGTTTACAAGGGACCCTGTTGCCACCGCTGAGGCCGGTGCTGGACTGGGGAAGCGCCGCCAAGCAAGCGGGGTCGGGGAACGGGGAGCGCGCTGCTTGTTGCCGACGGTCTGCTATTGAGCACGTGATTTTAACATCTGGCCGCGTGGTCAGTAAGGTGGCCAAACGTTCTTTATTGTAGAGTGACCATTGTTTTAACTGTAGGGGGATTATATTACGTAACAATATATTGAAAAGGTCTACAGAAAAGTTTGTGATGGCATTGTCTATCTCAGTGTTCCGCAAAGTGTGCTCCGCGGCACACTGGTGTGCCGTGGCCATTTGTAAGTGTGCCGCGAGTCCCGCGTCACTTCTCACAAAGTGCTCTGTAAATCGGTCTTTACTTTTCTGTGCGGCGCGGCGGCCGGAGGTGGCGTGGGTGGGACTCGATCGCTGCAAAGTGGCCGTGTGCTACGCCGCTACGCTACATTATCACGTGTGCTACACTACATAAGTGGGGTGCTATTGCTACATTATCACGTGATTGTGCACGAGCTATCGGGGTGCATGCGCGTGACAACATAACATTAAAAAAGATTTTAAAAGATTTCAACATAAAATTTAAAAAAGAAGAATGGGTAGCAAAACTTGCATATCTGGCGGACATATTCGCTCAATTAAATGAGTTGAACAAAAAAATGCAAGGAAGAAATTGTAACATTTTAACGTCTTCGGACAAGATTGAAAGCTTTCGCGCTAAGTTGGTGCTATGGATCAGCCACGCTACCAATGGTAGTAACGAAATGTTTCCAAATGTCATGGCTGCCGATTCAGAAAAAAAAGTGCAAGCTTTGATAGTGAAACACTTGGAGCTGTTAGCAGAAAAAATGAACTCATATTTTCCTAAGTGTGACCTGCAACCTATGGACTGGGTAAGAAATCCATTTTCGGAAAGCATTTCCCTTGGACATTTACCAATAAACGAGCAGGAAGAATTAATTAGGAAGGTAATTACTATAAAAGGAAACTTTTTGGCTTGGTGGCGGCGGAAAAAGATGCATTTTAATTATCAATTGCGTAAAATTAAAATTCACTTCTCGAACCGATTCGGTGACAGTTCGCGGTCATTCTGTCACATGTGATAAATATCAATCATAATTACACAAACCCGGCTAGACAAACCCTGCTTTGCCAAACAAACCATTCAAAACCTGGGATGTTTTTTTTTAATTATGATGACATGCAGCTTTCGTAGTTTAACCTCAAAGTTCGCCGTTATTCGTAATAAGCCTAGCCAATCCTATCCAAAATTTACCTTGTTTTTTTTCTTTGGTGTACCGTTAAAATTTCTTGATTAGTTAGGTGTACCGTGAACATAAAAAGTTTGCGGAACACTGGTCTATCTCCTAATGTTAACGCCCAGCAACGCCTGGTACAGGTCAGCTAGTGTTAAGATAAGGTTAATTAAGAGTGCACCATTCTTTTAATTGATTTGTACGCAAGCATCGATTTCATAGAGTTATTATAAGTTTAAATAGTTTCAGATCGTCGGCTTTTCGCAACACGTTAACATAATAATCATTATTATTTTATATTTACAAAACTTATGTAAATTTTGTAAAAAAGGAATAGAAATAATTTATTTTTTAAAATTAATAAAAAATAATTAAATCGTATGGAACTCACCATTTTGACAACATAATAAAAAACGGAAGTAAACAACAACTAAAAATCGATGGTTCAAGGACAGAAATGCTCTCATAAATCAAATAAGAACTCGTGTGGGTGAGCTGCCTACCCTCTAAGCGATCTTAGCCAGAATGAAGGAAACATATATAAACCGCTCACTAGATCGATTGATCGATTGATCAAATTGCTCCTAAAAAAAACAAGGATATGCAAATATACTTAATTTGCATATCACAGTACAGATCTCATTCGGAGCCTAATTATTTTACAATTTACCAATGAAAAGCTCGGAAAATTTTTTCGAGTTTTTCATTGAAAAACAGAGTTGGGAAACAATGTGACGTCACAATTTTCGATACACAAAAACCTTCTAGATCAAAACCTCTTGTGATCTAGGTGTTGGTTTTACCTCTCTGGTGGGAAGGTGTTGCGACACGCGGGCCGGCGTTGGATAAACGAAAGTGGCAGAGGCGGACATATAGAGGCGATATATAGACATAAGTTAAAATGTTCAAAAGTTTGGTTTCAATAAAATCAATCGAATAGTTATTTTTTTAATAAAGTAAAGTTTTTAAGGTTAAGGTCTTGGTCCAGTATGGGTGCGTAAGTGAACTCTTAGTAGATCTATCTGAGCAGGAGAAGTTACAATGAGAAAACGAATAAGGTTTTTCTCCAGTATGGGTGCGAAAGTGCACTGTAAAATATGATTTTATGGAGCAGGAGTAGTTACAATGAGAACATGAATAAGGTTTTTCTCCTGGATTCGTCTTCAGGTCCGTTATCATTTTTGAAAAAAATGGCAGTTAAAGCTCAATACGTAAATATCGAAATGTGAAAATAAATTAAACAAATTCAGACAAATACAAATACCCTTTACCTGCAGCTCTTTCAGTGCGCTCAAAGCAATCCTTTTTAATATCCGGCAGGTCTATGTCTATCATCGTATAAGGAATTCCACCTCCATCTTCTTCTTGAGATCCTGGTTCTGCCCTGATCGGTTCATTCTTTACATTTATAGTAGGTACCTGGAATAACAAAAAAATAATACATTGAAAATATATGCAAAGACGTGCTAATATCAAAAAAATTGTCGTTGGTCGGTGATATTAAATGTTTACTGTAAAATTAATTGTGAAATTGAAGTTGACACAACGATGGTTAGAAATGGTGAACAGGGAGTAAGGAAGGAATCCGACTTACCCCTTTGATGTTCGTCAACGATGTTGATGTTGGTTCACTCACAGGAGATGATTTATTTCACACGCAACTTCCACAACATCTGGGTTGGGTAAGAAACACACTGAGGGAACCAAATATGTTCACGGCACAGTATTCTACCCCGAGTTGATATCAATAAAGGCACTGATCATAAAGAGATGTTCATCACACCGGCTTCATCAATAAACTGATTTGACAGTTAAGTTTATTGTTGTAAATGTCACACAAACGTGGGTATTGTCGGATAATGACAGGTACTTGTAGGTAATAGGATGGGACCAATATCAAGGACAATGTTAAAGGAAGATTGTCGCGTCAACATACATATTATTACAGTATTAATAATCAGCCTATTATAATAAACAGAATGTTTCATTTTCCGAATATATTTAGTTTTGGAATCATCTACAGAAGCTAGCTGAGGAAATAATTCCCTTCTTACGAGGGCATCCCGTATTAATTAGTACAATTCAAAATTCTTGTTTCAGACCAAGAGCTTCAAAATACAAAAACTTCCTCGCAAGCTATATAAAATATTGTGCTCGCTTCATCATGCCACGCCTTCCTCAGACGTTACCGACTTCTACAATTCACTTCAACGTCATATATTTACCTTATACTCATTTCTTAGTTCATCCGCTGTCCATGCCCAAATCATCTAAGAATCCCGTTCTGAATCTTAACTATGTTACTGTGAGTGTAATAGTCACTTGGTAAGTCTGACTGCAAAGTTTCAACACACATGCGCCTCAGCGATCTCAAATCTAGAGCATTTAGTCTACTTCATCCTTCCTCTGCCAGTTCCATGCCTCACTTCTATACATCAGGGTTGGTATCAGCACTGCATTATGAACTACTGGCTGCGCCATTTTGGATATTTTTTAATTAGTGCCGACCACGTTCAGTCCTCCAAACTTATCCACTTGCAAAAAATATAATTCACAACTATATTGCACACTGTTTTCCAACTCTCTTTTTCAAACACCGTAAATTTGTACTTCTTTACATTCGCCATTAACTCACTTTGCATACGTACTTCATTTATCTCGGACACGAGAGAAAGGAATAGTTACACGATTAATTATTTAGTGAACTAATTGTATTTATTGTGGAATTAGGTTCATATATTTTGTTGAGGACGTGCAAGAGGTACAGTCGCAAAGCAGAAAGGAGGGGAAAATCCGGAATGCCGACTTAAAGAATATCTTCTCTCGATTTCTTAATTGCCCTGGTTCATTACAGTTCCATTCTTTACCACCAAACACGCGAGTTCTTATTGGTTTTACAGTTTCGACACGGTCAAACAGGGGGCTCCGTAATCGAACACAATTTAGGTGTTAACAGGATCAATTGTGAGTATCAACTGAATACTTTCACACATTTACTAGATTGATTGTAGTCGACTTAAGATAAGTAGGTAGAAAAGATATAATTTTGTGGGTAGCAATAAATAAAGGAAAGGTATATAAAAGTGGTAAGTACTAACATATTTGATTTCGTTGTTTTCGTTTGTTGCACAAAGACTAAATATTTTTTCTTGTCAGTATTCGAAATATGTTTTATATTATAGTATGTACAAAATAGATTTCAATCTCTTCTAAGGTATTCTAAAATCAAAAGAACCGATGGAAAAGAACGAATGTAAAATCAAAACTAAAAATCTAAAACATATTTGTGATATGCAATGCATCTTACTAGTTGGCTGAAAACTCTCGACATACTGCAAACATTCCTTCTTCACATCTTGAAGATCGATTTGTATATCCGTAAACGTCATTTCACCTGAGCCTTCTTCCTGTGACCATGGTTCAGTCTTGATGGAAACAGTCTCTGGGTTGGGAAGATCCATGGCACTGATGTGATAACGTCCTGATTTGTGATAATTGTATCAGCTGAAAATAAACAAGACCTGTAACAAAACCTATCTACACATACATTTTGTATAATGTTCAGATGAAAATAAAACTCTAGTCATAATACGGAATTTGCAAAAGCATTTTAAAAAATCTAAAATATATTAACTACCAATCATTAACTATTTAGACCTAGTTAATGGTTGTCACAATATTTGTTGACAATTGTGTAACCATAAATTAAGATATGAAAGAAGTAATTGACAAACATAAGACTCATTTCCAACTTAACTTTCATATTAAAAACAATTATTTATGATATTATAGACAGCCTCGGCTTACTTAGAATGTTTGCCTAAAGTTATAGAAAACAATAATGGTTTATGAATTTAAGGATGAAAAATAAACCGTAATTGCTGTCAAATATTTTATATGAAAATGCTGTCAATGCAAACTGTCGTCTGTCGCGACACGCGTTTACATGTTCGGTGTAGGGTAGCTCAGTATGTTATAACACGAATAGTGTAAAATCTGATCGATCAAGTAATAAGCGATATATTCTCAAAATAAACAAGAACCAATTAAGGAGTTTAGGTGTAAGAGTCAATATAAATAGAATCTACTTAGGTAAAGACGAAGCGTTGCGGTCACCTCCAGGCTTCCCCACTTGCAGAAACGTCGCGAGAAAAGTATGAGCTCTAAAATTAAAAAAAAAACTAGCTATGAATGTGGGGATTATTGCAATAATCTCAATTGACACAAACTTAACAACAAAATTGTATTGTTCATACGAAATTATGTTAGAAAGACGGAGCATTGATTATTACTGGCCACAAGAAAGCACAGAAGACGGAGACGCCGAACATTAACTGCATAAATTTTTATTTTTTTTTTAAAGAAAGACAAACATTACCGGGTTACGAATAACCCGACAATATTTGAAAATCTCCTACTACCACCACAGTAAGCTGAAAATTAATGTTGCTGGTGTTGTGATGGAGGACTTAGCCAGCCGAGGAATTGAACACACTACGCCCGAGTGAGACCCAAGCGCGATGTAAACTCGGCCACCGACCGGTCAATAAACCACTTACATCAACTGACTGGCATGTGACCATAAATAAACTATTCTCTAGTTCGATATCTTCGGGCTCTTTGTAGGGGGAGAATTTGTCACAAACTTAACCACAAATAAAACGGTCGTACGGTCCAGATAGGTAAATAAAATAATACCATAAATAAGCCATTTAAAAAAAGAGCGACCATATACAATATAATTGCACTCAGCGAACATCGTTCATTCATTAGCCCAAAATTATTATATTTAAAAAAAAAATTACGGAATGCAGAAAAAGGAAAATAAAAAACCCACAGCTATCGACATATTAAAATATTTCTTTATTTTAAAAGAGTAGTAACACAAAACAGGGTCAGTACCACTGATGTATTGAGCATTGATTTATCATTGAAGTAAAAGATAATAGTAATAAATCTAAACGAAACATGAAACAGAACAAGACACAGAAAAATAAAAAGTAACGGTCTCAACTGGGACCGAATCCAGGATTTCTTTCTTACTGCAACAACTGAATAGGATTTAATTTGACCTTGCACGAAAATACAATAATATGAACAAAAAATACATTTTAAAGGTGTTGAAAGATATTCATTACGATGTCGTGTAAGTAATAAGAAAATAATTAGACGCAGGGATGGCCCAATGCGGGCGCAATTGGAGCAGTCTGCTCCGGGCGCTGAATTTCCAGTGTTGATAATACCTAAACTAACACACCACCCTTAAGATTGTCTTTCCTTTACATCTCAAGAATGTAACCCTTTTCATGTAGTCGTTTTACCTATTCCAAATATCCCAAATACCTTTTTCTTAATTATTCCTGAACGTAAAAGCTATTACAAAGGACAAATCTTACTATGTGTATCTTGATAGTTTTAAGAATAACAATGAAAATTTAATATTTAAGGATCTAGATGTGTTATTCCCTTTCTCCGATCTAAAGCGAGACGATTTAGTCGTCTGCTTAAAACAAATGAATGTTTTAGTAGAATGGCAAGAAAGGCAACATACTCTTATGGCAGCCTATAAGAAATAACAAATGGATTTTTAATTATTCTTAATCTACCAAAATAACTATTGATTGCGAAGATAACAATATAACAATATTTTTGGCATTTTATTATTCTTCACTGGAAAATTAACTTTAGGGCGAAGCTTAATGCCTATGATCAATCTTTATAACGAATTGGTGTACATTATGAATACCAAAAAATATGCTTTAGATAAATTGAAGATTTTTCTATCGTTTCCTTTGAGTAGAACACAAATAAAGTACACAATAAAAATTTTAAAAGGAATCTACCAAAAATTTTTTTTTTTCAATGGAAATGTATGAACGCGTAAAGGAAACAACTTGTAACTAGTTCCGATATACAGTATTATACTCGTAGCTAAGATTATCTGTGTCAAATAATTTTTTCCTTTATAACTTTTTTGGTTTCTTATAAAATTATTTACAAAATAAATAAAAATCATTTTTTTGCTTGAAATTGAAGTTTCTACACCTCCGTTTGTCAAGCGATTTTAATGCCTAGGCATATTACCTACAATATAAGGTATACCAAGAATATACACATTTTTGGCTTGTAGCTTCCTCTTAAATTCTAGTTGTAGAGCCTATGCCGGTATCACAGAATTGATTGAAAAAATCTTATTACTTCAAGGAATCTTATTACTGAATAGTTAAAACTGTTTCAACTTTAAATATTGTCGATGAAAATTGTTGTAACACGAAAAATATAGGTACCTAATGAAACTCTAAATGAACTTTAACCTTTCAATTTAATTAACTTGCAACACAATAATCTGAATATGGCATCCCATAAAATCGATTAATTCAATGATGATCTTAAATCATACAATTCTAAGTATCAACATTTCAAATTTTTATTTATACATTGTACTTTTATTCTTTACAAACTATTGAAGTGCGGTAGATTTTTTTTAATTTAATTTATATTTTCAAACAATTATGATGAAAACAAATGTTGTGTCAGGATTTATAATCAGTGTAATAATCCTAGTCGATCCACTACAAGGATCCAACCAAAGATGACATTCATAAATTTGAATGAATTAGATCGCGAAAACGATGATATATCTCTTCGGGGGTCTTTTAACGAAAACAATGTAAAGTATATGGAAGGTTAGGAACGTCGGGTATTTAACACTTACCTGTGCTACAAACAATCCAACACCATCCATGTATATTTTGACTCCAATAAAAACGATTATATTTCAGAAGGATAATTTTATTTTAACAGGTTTAAAAGATTATAATTTTACGTTAAACTAGATAGGCTTTAGTGTGGAGAATGACAAACGTATGACAGGACTGGTCAGGACGGCTATTAGAATCGGAATGATCTATGGTTATCTTTACGCCGTTCAGGTCTCTGCGATTAGGGATTACACATCTAAAAATTAACTTAAAAGGTTGATAAGTGATTCTCCACACGCCTCCCCTCCAGTTATAAAGTTATAACGACATAAAAAGAAATCTATAACTAGTGAGGCTTCAACAACATTTGGTTTGGAGCTTGGCTAAAAATGGGCAAAATTCTTTCAAGCTATTGGCTGAATGATGGCATGAATGTCATGTAAAGGTAGCCTAGAAACATCTTGTGTGTTTATACTAGAAGCTGTACAACTATTATTCATATAAAGTAAATTTTCTATTACTGAAATATGATAAAGTACATTATTAAAACTATTTATAATATAAAGTACAAGTTATAAATGCATGAACCTGAAAATTCAATTTAGTGAGTACTAGTATATATTAAAAAATATTTGCTTCTTATGAACATATAATAATAGCTCGTCAACTGTTTACAAGTGTAGTCTATTTATATACTAGGTTTGAATACCTGAACTTGTAGTAAATTTACTAATACCATTGTAAACACTTAAGGAGTAATATTTAGATAAAATAGTTTTTTCAACAACACATTCTATCAGGTGTGGTGCAGGTTACCTGCATCACACTTGAGAGGATGCGGTTAAAATATCACAAGGTTATAAACAATTACATTTCATTAAAAGAAATGGTATAAAATATTATTGTATCATATAAATAAGAAAATTTCAACAACATGTTCAATTCCTTTAGAATACATAATGTACTGTAAAACTAAGTACATAGGTTTGTTAAAAGTTGTTAAAAGTACATGTAAAATTTCTGCATAACAAGATTTACATAAAAATGCTTAAAAATTTTTTTTTAATATATGAAACTTCAACGCGTATAGCGGAATGGTTTTGAACTTGGTTATGTTTATTATATAGGTATACATTAATATCTGGTATATGGTTTACATGATAAATGTTAAATATTAAGTCCGTTTTATATATATAAGTTATCCTAAGTACATGTTATATGTAATGGTAAGATATAATGGTAAGACATATTTTATATTAATGCGTGATATATTATGCTTGGTACATTTATTGTAAAACATATTAAAGTGTTCGCTACTTAGCTGGTTGTAAGATAATATCTTGTATGTTATGTTGTATCGTGTAATATACGATTTTAAAGTTTACTTAAAACTAGTTACATGTTATTTACATGATTTTAAGAATGAAAAATTTTCATTTGTTACAAGAATTATGATAGTTTGAATACTAAAGCTCAAAATTTCATCAAGTTTTTGTAGACTTTTAGTATTTTTGCTCGGTAAATTTAAAATATATATATACTTTGAAATTCCCATGAGTTTGGTTATGTATTTTATATAGATTACTATAAAATTTTGTTTTGTATGAATCAACTTATACTTGATATGAGTTTGTATGAATGTTAATAAGGAAATGAATTTATTTTGCCATAGTTCCATTCATTTGCGTACTGATTGGTATCTATCAGGAAAATGAACTTTGCGACCAGATCTTGTTCTTGTAATGTTTTCTGGGAGTGGTTCCTGGACAGATGTTGAAATAGGTACATTATCCTCTGCCGGTACAAAGGCGGGTTTTAGTCGGTCTATCGAGACACGTTTTGGTTGTCCTTTAACTGTAATGACGAATGTTTTTTCATTACGCTCTTCAACTTTGAATGGGCCTTCGTAGGGGTTCTGAAGTGGTTTTCTTCCCCCATCGGTTCTAAGGAACACATGTGTAGAAGTAGGTAGGTCCTTATGAACAAAAAATTTTCTTGTACCGTGGACGCTGGCAGGAGTTGATTTGATGTTCTCGAACTTCCGCTGGAGTCGTCCTATATACGTATCTGGTTCCTCGCGTGGAGTTGCTGCGAAGAAATCGCACGGTAATTTTAGAGTTCTACCGTAAGTTAGTTCTGCTGGTGAACACTTTAAATCCTCACGTACTGTTGCTCTAAGGCCAAGTAAAATGAGTGGTAGATTTTCAACCCAATTCTGGTCTCCACATGCCATAAGAGATGATTTTAACGTACGGTGCCATCTCTCAATCATACCGTTGGCTTGTGGGTGATACGCAGTTGTTCTCTGGTGCTTGATGCCAAACTTCTCTGTGAGTTTTTTGAAGAGGCAACTTTCAAATTGACGCCCCTGGTCGGTTACTATGCTGTCAGGAGTTCCATGACGGGCAATCCAATGGGTCGTCAATGCCGTGGCGACCGTTTCTGCTGTCATATTATTTAGAGGAATTGCCTCAGGCCATCGGGTAAATCTGTCGACCATTGTCAGTATGTACTGGTACTCGTTACATATTGGGAGAGGTCCAACTAGATCGATATGTATATTTCGGAATCGATCCTCAGGTAATATATATGTTGCTAATGGTGCAACAGTATGTCGGGAGACCTTAGCTTTTTGACATGCCACACATTGCTTGACAAAGTTTTTTATGTCTTTAGCCATGTTATTCCATACAAATCTTTGTTTAATTGTTTTTGTCGATCCCAGGATGCCAGGGTGGCAAATATTATGTACACTTTCAATGACTTGTTTTCGCATGCAAGCCGGTACAAATGGTCTGATGTGACCTGTTGATATGTCGCACCATATTGAAGTTTCGGTGCCAGGTATCACCATTTGACGTAAGGCGAGGGCGGTGTCATCTTTTGCCTTCATAAGTTCGTCGTCTTGACACTGCGCTATTCCCATCTGCCTAAAGTCGATAGAAGTAGGACTATTAATCTCATCTATACGAGATAGTGCGTCAGCTACTACGTTATGTTCTCCCGAAACATGTCTAATGTCTGTTGAAAACTGTGCTATATAATCAAGCTGCCTTTCTTGCCGTGGTGAGCTAGAGGCTCGCTTCTTATTAAAGGCGAAGGTAATTGGTTTATGGTCCGTATATATTGTGAAATTTCTGCCTTCAATGTGGTTCCGGAAATATTTTATAGTTTCGTAAATGGCGGTAAGTTCTCGATCAAAAGTGCTGTACTTCTTCTGAGCAGGTGTAAATTTTTTCGAGAAAAATCCTAGAGGTTCCCAAGAGTTGTCGTTGAACTGTTGTAGTGAGGCTCCCATGGCTATGTCGCTAGCGTCGACCATTATAGAAATTCTTGCTGATGGGATTGGATGCGCGAGTAAAGCTGCATTTGCTAATTGCTGTTTACTTTCCTCAAACGCTTCTGTCAGTTCTTGATTCCATGTAAGTATCCTTTTGTCGTTCTTTTTGTAACCGCTGATGCTGTTGAATAGCTTAGTCTGTGTGTTGATAGAATTTGGAAGGAATCGGCGATAGTAATTTAGCATTCCCAAAAATCTTCGTAAGTCTTTTGCTGTTTTTGGTGTTGGAAACTCTGTGACTGCTGTTACTTTTTCTTTAATTGGCGACATTCCTTTTTGGGTGATTGTGTGTCCCAAGAAGTTAACTGTATGCACACCAAATTGGCACTTGTTTATATTAATTACCAGATCATATTCGGCAAGACGATTTAGCAGTAAGTCTAGATGTTTTTTGTGTTCTTCTTCGTTTTTGGAAGCGATTAGTATGTCGTCCAAATAAACGAAACAAAAATCTAAGTCTTTGGTTACAGCATGCATAAATCGCTGGAAGCTTTGTGCTGCATTTGTTAGTCCAAATTGCATACGTGTAAATTCAAATAACCCAAATGGGGTAATGATCGCTGTCTTTGGTATGTCCGCTGGTTCCACTGGTATCTGGTGGTAGGCACGCGTCATGTCTATGGTGCTGAATATAGTAGCGTCTGATAATTTGTGTGCAAAATCTTGCAGTTGAGATATAGGATATTTGTCTACGATTGTTTTTGCGTTTAATCTGCGGTAGTCCCCGCACGGACGCCATTCACCATTTGGCTTCTTGACCATGTGCAAGGGGCTGGCCCAATTACTTTTTGATGGCCTGCAAATCCCCTGCTCCATTAAGAACTTGAATTCCTTTTTGGCTGCTTCTAGTAGAGCTGGTGCCAGCCTACGAGCACGCTCAGTGACAGGAGGTCCCTTCGTCTCTATACAATGGGTTACTGTATGTTTTTGTTTATCAGGAATTTTCATATTAGGTCTTGTTAAGTTAGGATATTTGTTCAGGATGTCCCGATATTTTTGTGATGTAGAAATGGTAGAGACTCCAGAAGTTGGTCCTTTGTAAGTTGTTCCCTTGATTAGTAAACCTGTAGACTGGTCTGCGATAATTGCTTTTTTGAGGTTAACTGTTAAGTTGTAATTGTGTAGAAAATCTGCGCCTAGTATCGGTCTTGAAACATCGGCAACAATGAATCGCCATTTTAATGCCCGTCGTAGGCCAAAATTGAGCTCGACGGTCCTTGTACCATAGGTTTTAATGGGATTACCATTCGCTCCATACAGCGTAGTGGGATAATTGTCAGAAGTTAAACTGTTCTTGTTATAAGATGGATTTCTCGGTATGACAGACACATCTGCACCAGTATCCACAAGGAATTTCTGTCGTGTTTGCAAGTCATACACGAAGAGACGACAAGTTTTGTTGTTCGGAATCTCACATGTCTCTACTGCAAGGTTCCGCTGTCGTTTCCCGAAGTTTTTTTAGTAAAAGAGCACGGTTGATAGCACTTGTGAGCCTTTTCCCCAAATCGCGTGTGGTAATAGCAAAAATCATTGTTCTTCTCAGCTGGTCTATCACGAGACTTGGACCTGCTTTTTCTTGTGTAGTTATGTTGTGGTGCATTATGATATGAGAAGTTCCTACGAGGACTTTGAGTTCTTCTTCCTCGGAAATCTGTAGAGCGATTCGTCTGGGTAAGTTTTAACTTGGATACTTCGTGTGTGAGAGCTGAAACTTGTTTCTGGAGTTGTAGCAATATGGATGTTTCGGTTGGTTCCGCTCTTGATGAACTCTGCCTATTCTTGTGATCCACCGCACTGCATTCAGTTGTTTGGTATATGTCAATTATTTTATCTGCTGCTGACGCCAGTTGGTAGATATTATTTTCCGAGAGTGCTGAGAGTATTGCTTGCGCGTGTTGTGGTAGGCGCTGCATCCATAATGTTCGCACTATTTCACTTTCCGCTAAAGCGGGTCCGGCCAATTCAAGCATATGACGTAGGAGTTCTGTGGGTTTCCTATCTTCTAGCTGAATCCCTGTGAGAAGGCGTGTCAGACGCTTCTCCACTGAATCTTGGAGACGATCAATAAGTGCTGTTTTGAGAGTTGCATATTTTTCAGCTGTTGGTGGCTTCGTGACAATGTCACTCACGCTTTGTAGAATTTGCGAATCTAGGGCTGCGACGATGATATTGTATTTTGTAAAGTCGTCTTTTATTCGTGAATTTGCAAATTGCGCCTCTGTCTGCACAAACCATAATGAAATGTTGTCCTTCCAGCAAGGTGGAAGCCTTACTGAGACATGGTGGAGGTCTTGATTTGTGTTGGTAGATTCCATGTTGTTAGTTTGTTGATTACACGTTGAACTCGTTCCGGAGGTTTGTTCGGAGAAGAATTTATCGAGGTTACTGTCTTGGCTGACAGGTGTGGTCATTTCGCATTTAGTTCGAGATTAGCAAATGTGTGGAAACTTGGCAAATATGCACATGGATATTTTTTTGAAAAATCAATGGAATTTACTTTTTTAAAGGAATCATCTATGTAATTTTTTTGAAACTAATATAGAGTCATAAATTGTTGGAATATTTTGGTAATATTATCCGAGATTCGAACCTTTAATTTACAGATCGATATTTGTATATATTTTTCAAGATTAAAAATTTGCTTAATTTATTTTTATAAATGTGGGTAGTTTATCCAATTATAGAATTGCTGATTAAAATTGTTCCCATTTAAAATTTGCCAGGATTTAGTTGTAACATATTGTTGTAATAACACATTTTGCAAAGTCATGTAGGTACTCAAAATTAAAAATTAAAATTAGTGAAAATTTTAAAACTTTACGATTGTATCGGTTCTTTTGTCTCCAACGGCGTTCTATACTGCTTGCTGTGGCTTGCAGAATCTCGTGGGGATGAAGTACAGCTAGCATGAAGAGATTTGGTTGCTATTTTCTGCAATGATGTACGTCACTGTGGTTGGAACGTGTTGCTGGAACTCTATATTGCTGCTCTGCATGCACACGTGTAGAGATGATTTGGAATTCTCACTGAAAAAGATTTTTTACGCAAGCTTAATTCTTAAAAGAATAAGAGACATAATTATCATTAGTTGGAAAAAATAAATCATGAAAATCAGGATGTCTTTAAAATCACAGTATGGGGTTTTGCATTCTCGTATATCTGAAATTGTCGTAACAATCACAGGAAGTAGGTATATACTTCATAATTTTATATTTACTGAGGAGCATTTAGTATTCAGGAACAAAGTGTAAATTAAAAATTTTGAAAATAATTGTAAGAATGAACT
The DNA here is from genome assembly GCF_061612785.1 of Hesperophylax consimilis. Classification (NCBI taxonomy): domain Eukaryota; kingdom Metazoa; phylum Arthropoda; class Insecta; order Trichoptera; family Limnephilidae; genus Hesperophylax; species Hesperophylax consimilis. The sequence continues at coordinate 18,860,841 of NC_142854.1, read as the reverse complement.
CACCGTGTAATTCCTCAGGATTCCGGTCCAATAGTCGTTCTGATCGTCTGATTGTCATTTATCGAAGAGAGAAATATTCAAGAATATATTAAATTTCTATTCTACCGCGTGAAATCGTCGGGTTGTTACCATTTATGGAAGTTGGGGACGTCGGGTATTTAACACTTACCTGTGCTACAAACAATCCAACACCATCCATGTATATTTTGACTCCAATAAAAACGATTATATTTCAGAAGGATAATTTTATTTTAACAGGTTTAAAAGATTATAATTTTACGTTAAACTAGATAGGCTTTAGTGTGGAGAATGACAAACGTATGACAGGACTGGTCAGGACGGCTATTAGAATCGGAATGATCTATGGTTATTTTTTTATTTTTTATATATACAATAATATTATTATTGGGTTTATAAAAACAGTTTATTTTTAAACAAGTTCTGCTGTGTAATTATTATTACGCGTGACAGCTGTTTCGCCCTCTGAAGGCATTATCAAACTGTGGGTAGCCCACTTACAGACGATAAATTTATATTATTTCTAGGTAGGTATTTTAATTTCATTTACTGATTTCTTAATTGATTTCTAAGTAAAATATCAAAAATTATTAATGGTTATTACCCCAGCAAAGTTTCCCCAATTAGTGTAATGTTTAAATTTGACTGAATGTCTTTATGTTAGTTATTCCCAAACGATGACTCATAGGGTTATTTTAATAGCATAATTAAGTACTTCATAGTGCACTCATATTTGCATTAGGTTTGAAGATATCTAGTAGGGGTGAACGAATTATATTTGTTTGTTCATTAATTAGAATAGCTTTTGGATTATTAGAGTTTTTGTTAATTTCTAACTGCTCTAAAAGATTCAGTTTACGGCCTTTATTTTGTATGTGTAACGGAGTTGGTTTATTATTATCATTAAGTGAGTGATTTTCATCTAGGAGATGTTTGGCAAATTGAGATTGTATTTTATTATTATTTTTAAAAGATCTTATATGTTCTTTAAACCTAGTGTTAAAGGACCGGCCCGTTTGTCCAACATAAACAGCGTTGCATTCGTCACACTGGAGTTTATAAATGCCACTATTTTGTAATTTGAGTACCTTACTTTTTGAGTTTTTAAGAGATGATCCTAAGTTGTTATTTGTGCGGAAGGCAATATCTAAACCACACTTTTTGAGGACTTTGGCAATTTTATTAGATGTCTGTCCGATGAATTCTAAACACCCGAATTTATTATTCGTCTTATTATTAGTCGTTGGGTAAATTAATTTAAGGTTATTTTTGTGTTTGTTATTATTAATTATTTTTTCGATGTCTCTACCCTTGAAGCCATTATTTTTAGCAATAGTTAGGATTGTATTTTTTTCCTTCTCGTATGCTTTCTTGTCAAGTGGGATATTAGTAAGCCTATGTACCATTGAGTGGTAGGCAGATAATTTATGTGACCATGGGTGTAAAGATTTATAATTAATGGTCGTATCTGTAAACGTAGGCTTACGGAAAATTTCAAACGTATGTTTATTATTTTCTCTACCGATAGTTAGGTCTAAGAAATTAATTTTATTATTACACTCTCTTTCAACCGTAAAGCAGATTTTACGGTTGATGGAGTTAGCAAATGTGACAAAAAGATCTAATTGTCTGTTGGTACCTTTCCAACAGACCAAAATGTCGTCAACATAACGAACATAGTATATTATGTGTTTGCTAAAGATTGAATTTAAAATTTGTATAATAAATTTGTATAATAAATTTGTAAATAATCTATGGTTATCTTTACGCCGTTCAGGTCTCTGCGATTAGGGATTACACATCTAAAAATTAACTTAAAAGGTTGATAAGTGATTCTCCACAAATATTACTACAGCAACATAACTTAAAAAAACCTTTGCTCTTATTTAATGGGAGGGGGGACATGTTATAATCCCAGCTCTTTGCTATAAATTAAACGCCGTCAGCGTTAACCATTTCTGCGCTCATGCATTTCGAAACTAACAGTTACTAAAATCATTTGTAAAGTCATAACCAATTTCTCGTACTAAAACTTTGAAAAGTATTTTTAAACAGGAACAAGCTGTTCCTACATGTTATCTAGATCTATAATCAGCTTGAGCACCATGAGTAACAGTATGAGTAACCAAAACTGAACCACGTGGAGATAACGTTATCATAACCTGCTGATGGTTTTGATTGATAAGTGGGGATTAGAACTTTTTTTTCAGAACTTTCATCAACGGTAGATAGTAGATCCCCATTTCTAGCGCAAAGCAACCACTGGCCCGCGGGCATAAATCCAATCCGTCATTTATTTAGATTATATATAATATTTACAATGGAAATAAATCTTGCATAATAATAATTAGGAGTTTTATTTAAGAACCAATTTATAATTATAATAATAAATGTTTTATTATCTTCTATTTGAAGATAATATGAAGTATTAATAAATACATTAAGTAGTGTTTTTTTCTGAAATAATACAGGGTGTCCCCCGAACAGAGCACAAACTTCGGGAGGTGATTTTCTACATGATGGTAGAAGTAAACGGATACCCTGTAAATTTACTATACATTAGCCTGGTTTGAAAGCTATCTTACTGGAAGAAAAAAAATTGTTAGAATAAAATCCTCCTTGTAGGAAAAAGTTAATGCAACAAGTGGAGTTCCACAGGGTTCACACCTTGGTCCAATATTATTTATCTTGTTTATAAATGATGTTACAAAAAATTTTCATGATGTATCTATCTTACTTTTTGCTGATGACCTCAACATTTATAGAACTATTCGAAATAATTACCATTGCAACATTCTTCAAGACAATATCAACAAATTATTAATTTGGTGTAATGAAAATAGACTTTAATTAAATATCTCAAAATGTCAAAAAGTTAGTTTTTCTCGACTAAAAATGCAGTGATTTTTGATTACCACATTGATAACATTGCTCTTGAGACATTAAGACAAATATAGACTTAGGCATCACTTTTCAATCAAATCTTTCATTTGTTAACCACATAACAGAAATCTCTAATAAGGGCTTAAAATGTTGGGATTTTGCCTATGTAAAAAGACAACTTGAGTACAATTCTCCTCTCTGGAACCCACATAAGAATATACGTGTACAAGCTGTTGAAATAATAGAAAACAAATTCTTAGGTTTTATAAATTTTAAAATGGGTATACCTGCAATTAAGTTGAACTACAACACTGTTAAATTATATGAATATGCTCAAATATTCAGGAAGAAGAATTTTCACTGACCTGGTATTTCTATATAAAATTCTAAATAATTTAGTTAATAGTCCGGTATTGCTAGAATTGATAAGCTAGATTCCACAACATAATACTAGAAATTGATATGTCCCTAGGTATCTACGTGACTTGAATTCACAGAAAGACCAAAGTGAACACGTGCGCCAGCATTTGTCTCTGTAATTTCACACGCAGATTGAGACGGCAGTCCGCATTATTGGACCTTAAATATTTACTGAATAGCTTCGCCGGTCCCGCAATAAAAATTTAGAAAGCCATCTTAGAAATACACCCATAAAGTCGTAAATCTGAAATGGGTGTATTGTTAAACCAACAACCTGGCAATAAAAACCTTCGCCCAAGGCTAGGCTATATTGTATTTGTTTAAAGGTCTTTTGTTCAAATGTAATTTTAAAATAATAATACATAACTCTAGCGGTGAGGATGGCGATGCCAGCGCCACGGACTCAGACAACGTACAAAAGTGGTGTAAAGCGGAACCACTTTAGTTCCAGCACCCCACCACAGACGCGCTACGGTCGCCGGATTGCGCAGCTGACAACAGACTCCGCAACCAACAGTTAACAGTTCCCAGTCAGAGAGTGATCATCTCGCCGCCCCGTGCGGCGGTCGCCGAGGCGCTTCCGCCCAGGAAGCTGCCCTCTCGGCAGTTCACAGTCAGCACTCGAAAGTTCCTATTCAGCACTCGACAGTTCCCATTCCGCTCTCGACAGTCATCATCTCGGGAGTCGTCATCTTGCCCTCCCACTTGGAGCGGCTCCGAAAGGGAGCTGCCCTAGCAGGAGTCACCGTCTCGCCTCCGCCGAGAAACTTCCTGCTCTCCCCCTTGGAGCGGCGCCTAGGATCTTCCGACCAGGAAGCTGCCCTCTCAGGAGTCACTGCCTGCCGACTCCGCCCTTCGGAACCTTGGCCCAGGCTGAACTGATTCCGCCCTTCGGAACCAGCCCGAAGGCAACTTGGTTCCGCAACCGGAACCAAGTTGCCGCTTGTGTGTATCGGTGATAAGTGCGAACGTGGAGATCCGCGGTTCCAGATAAGAATTATAATTTAAGACTATTATTAAGCCTAGATTAAGACTAACCCTTCTTTATACATTTTTTAAAAATAAATTTTAATAGTGTTTGCAACTAAGTAACTTCCTTTTTTTACTCGTTCCTCCTTTTCTTTTACATGAATAGTACATGCTTAGTATTAATATTGAATCCCCTTAAGGCGATCTGATATTCCAGATGACCTTCGAATTTGGAAGGGGCGCGGCCTATTGGTGTAAGTTAAAGAAAACTTGAGAACCAATCAGAGAAAGCCGAACGCCACTGCCCAATTACGCCCATAAACGCACACTGGTAAAATTTATCAAAATCCGGTATAACATAATATCGGCATAATGCACAACTCTTCCATTTATCAAATTTTACAGGAGGCACAAAAAACTGTTTTTTAACTCTTCGTTTTTTTTATGTGACTTCTCACAAGAGCGCCTCTGTCTGTAGAGATAAATATATATCTCTACAGACAGAGGCGTCTGAAGAGATAAAGATATATCTAGCCACTGGTTGGGCAGGGTTGCGGGGCGAATTAAGGAAGAGGTTGAAGGAAGGGTTTTATTAATGCGGGTCTTGAAGAAAGAAATTTACTTAAAATTTCTACAGGTTGAGTAATAAAATTATGCAAACATTTTTAAATCATTTTTTATTAAGTTAATTTTTAGGTGGGTCCAAATATATAAGGTAGGTTATCTGTACCAACATAATAGGAATAACATTCCAATAACATCACGGTAATTTTTTTCAATACAGAATTTGATCCATTTGATTTGGTTGGAGGAGAAGTGTTCATTAAAGCAAACATTTTGTTAACAGTTAAATAATGGACGGAATGTAGCGAAGCCGTGTTTTAACTTAATAAACTAAAAATCTCCACGCCTAGAAATTTGTTGGACGAAGTACTTACTCAAATTTAATTTAAAATAAACCAAATGCTACGCAAAGACAAATTATAAACATAAAAATGAAATAAAAGCCGAGGTGAAGTAAATCGCAATAATAAATGGCAATTGTCTCAAAATTTTATTTGGAAAGGAATCAAATACGGTATCAATCTATCGATCAAAAGTTTGTCTTATTGGAGATTTAAATAATTCTTCTTCTTCTTCTTCGATGGCGCTACAGCCCATATCGAGCTTTGGCCTCCTGCAACAGTCGCCTCCAACTCCTCCTGTCCTCAGCGGCTGACTTCCAGTTTGTCACATGGAGAAGCTGTGCTGCATCCCCTCTTACCTCATCTTCCCACCTCAGTCTGGGTCTTCCCACTTTTCTCTTTCCACCTGGGTGACCAGTCAGAATTCTTTTTGGGACGCGTGTATCCGGCATTCTCTGTACATGCCCAGCCCATCTCAGCCTGAGGAGTCTCATGTGTGCAGAGATGCTAGGGGCCTTATATATATCGTACAATTCTATATTGTGCCGGATACGCCACTGTTCGCCCTCTTTCACGGGTCCACATATTCTTCTCAGCACCTTTCTTTCAAAAGTATCCAGCATTTCAGCCATCTTTACCGTCAGTGTCAGCGCCTCACATCCATATGCCAATACAGTTCTTACAATGGTCTTATATATGGTTATTTTGGTTTTTCTGTGGACACTACGTGACTTAAACACTGGCAGCAAAGAGAAGTATGTTTTGTTGGCTGCTGTGATTCTCCTTCTGATTTCTGCTGGATCCTCATTGTTCTCTGTCAGGCTGGAGCCCAGGTAGGTGAATTGATCGACCACTTCGTATGAGTAGTTGTCTTTAAATAGTGCACTACTTCTTCTTCTGTGCGAAGGGTTCCTGCTCTGTACCATCATTTTTGTTTTGTCAACATTAACTCGCAGTCCTACTTCCCGCGCCGCTGTTTCTAAAGGGTCGAAGACCTCCTTAATGGCTGAAATTGATCTTCCGACAATGTTGATTTCATCCGCATATCCGACAACTTGACTGCTCTTAAAACAATATGAATTTAAATAATTATTCTGGATAATTGTGATCCCTAAAAAAAATATCTAAGGACTATCATGGTCTTTTTTTAATCCTTATAAATGAACTCACTCGAAAAATGAACAATTCCAAAACCTGCATTGACCATTTAGAATAAAACATAAAACACAAGCAATCTGTAATGCGTGATCTGACAATAACTGACCACTTTATAATAAACATATAAAACACAAGCAATCTGTAATGCGTTAACTGACAATAACGAACCACTTTATAACAATCCTAGTAAAAATCATATTTTATTTTTTTATTATTTAAAAATATATTTCTTTTATATAAAAACATAAATATGTTAAACTAAAAAAAAAAAAAAATTACAATAAAAATGTTTTCTTTTTAACGTAACTACCCAATAAAACACAAGCAATCTGTAATGCGTGAATTGACAATAAATGACCACTTTATAACAATCCTAGTAATAAACTTAACGCTTGAAACCTTTAATACCAAATACGTCCCAAATTTCGTTAAATTTTACCACTGTGCGTCGCTTTGGTACGCAAAAGCGCGCGAATTTTGAAATTGGTTTTAAACTCTACACTCTTTACTCGTTGTTTTGTTCAGCTGCGTTATTTACATATTTTTGGCAAATAAATTATTGCATGGTTGTTTTTCAAATAGTATTATCATATAAATCGACTAAAATAAATAAATATGTTTTTTTAAGGAAAGATTACGTAGAGGCTTGTAAAAAACATTTAGATACATTACATAACAAATAACATTGCATGCATTGAACAAATAAAAATTAATTCCTACTCCATGAGTATATTTTACCTAATAGTCTAATCGTGTTTGATAATCGATGATAATATATTTATAATATTTTTTTTTGTATATTTAAATAATGATTGTAACTTATTTTATCGTGCATTCATTTTGCAATGTATATTTGTTATTATTCTTTATGTATATCTGTTTGATTTCTAAACATAAAAACATAAAATAAACAAATATTTCTTGCGTTATTGTTTCTAGGTACCAAATTATGAAAAAAATTATTTGAACTAACCCAAATATTCCAGCATGTTTTTTTTTTTTTTTTTTAGGCCACTGAGCGTACCCAGTTTCTTATTATCTTTCCTCCCCATTGTTTAAAAAAAACGATTACACGTAAACTGATTTTAGTTGAAAAAATTTCACAGAACAGAGCGGCACTAAGATAAAGAACGTCTTCATCCCGCCAGCGCACAGTGGTCCCAAATCCCGATCTAGATAGACAAAAATATTTTTTATGGCATTTGATGCAAAAGGGTCACAATGTAATTAAAAAAATACTTAAAAAAATATAGACTTATTTTAGCCATTATTACAGATTTTTTAAAACAAAATTAATTTCTTATGAAATGCCTATAGTATAATGGTTCGGTTAAGTCATAACGAAGAACTTATTTTAAGTTATTAGTTAAAAATATTATTTTAACATAATATAAGAACAAAACCGAATGACATTTTTTGTTTATGAATTACTGGCCGAGTCGCTATCGTCACTATTATTAAATGCTAATGTTCCAACATTGGCTTTTTTAACAAACTTCTGTATTTTCTTCGCTAGAACTTCTGGAATCGATAATAATTTTAAGACACCACTAGGTAAGACACAACAATGTGTTGTTGATATTTTGGCAGCATTCCGTTTACCATGTGACCTCAAGCTGATTTGAGTAATATGAGAGAGTTCTTGTGGACTTCTAGAGTTCAGAAGACACATTTAATTTTTCTTGTTTTGCTTTTAGACGAGCATAAACCAATTTTTTTTCTGATTTACCACGTAGTCCCTTATCACAAGTCTCTACAGGAAGAATAAAAACTGTGTTAAGCTATTATGCGTGTTTAAGCTTCAATTTTAAAGTACTTCTTCCGACTTCAAACCATTTTCAAAATATTACTATAAACGAAGGGATTTTTTTCTTAAGTAAACTATCCTCGAGACTTTTAAAACTGTTTTTCTTCAATATATATTTTATATGTTCATAAACACACTGCTGTATTGCAGCACAATTCAACTTTGACGTGCCCTTTACTTCTAAAATCTCCAAAATATCCAAACGATAGATTATAGGTAGAGGCTCTGTAAAAGACAAAAGAGCAAGTTTGAGCAAACAAATTTTATAAGATATTATACATAAAGAATGGTTTTATATGAAACTAGTTTCATTTGGTGGTACAAATCGGTACACGATTTTAAAAGTTTAATCAAACTTTGGCAAATAGTTGTAAATATTGATACTTTTTTCACGATTTTTAATTAATAATGAAAGTAATGTGAATAGTCAAATTATAAAATTATTTAATCAATTTAAAAGAATATTCAATATACTTCAATTTCCGTTTATATGTAATTTCTCTCCGATTTCAAATAACAACACTAACGATCAAACAGCGTGCACACTCGAAAGCGATTGACCACTGGGCGAACGATTGGCACATCCGAAGTGTCGTGTTTACAACGTTGCCATGTATCGCGCGTATTGTTTTAATTTTTTTATCGATGTGAACATAATACTATGGACATTTTTCAATATTGTGAGAATATTTTTTTACATAAAAAAAACATCGTTGAAATCTTTTTGTCTAGCTAGTTTCCTCTAAGGGGACCATAGTGCAGCGTTGGGTTGGGCGGGAACTGGATAAAAAACGCGTGAAACCCTTATGTAGACGGCATAGAGGTTATTTCGCAATTGCAAATTTAATGTTAACCGCCCCGAATATCGGTCAATATTCGGGTAAAAATAAACAACGCGAAAATGCATATTTTGTGAAGTTCTGGTATATATATGAAAATTTCTTTCGATTATCGAATAAAAAAATGAATTTCCCACATTATACAATAAAAACATATCCGAAAATGGGTTTGTAAATGGGATATTTTGCACTAGACAGTTTTTTTTTAGGCCTGATACTTTATTTTTTTTCTAGGCTTATAAAAAGTGTTATCAAAAAAATGATCGTTTGCTGACAAGCCCAAGATGTGTTCTACTTGCAGTATTTAATTAAAGCATCTGTAGTATTTCTAATCAATCAAATTTTCAAACCAAAAACATCTGATTTTGCATTCATTGATATTGGATCGCCTTAAGTAGAGTAGTTACAAAGTCAGGATTTATTTCTGTGCAGAAATTCTGGGACTAACTACCATATGAGTTCCTCTTTGCCCAGAATATTAATGGAGGGAAACAATTATACCAAGTCAGTGGAAATCTTTAATTTATTTTTAAACAAATATAAAATGTTGTTAATGAAGCAATTCAGTTATGCATGATAAATAAGTGATGAAATAAATAATGTAAATTTCTTAATATTCTAATGTTAAAGCCCCGAAAAAGGGCGTTAATCAATAAATAAATAAATAACATGGGTATTTTTAGTGCAGTTGAGTGGATTCGGTTTCAGTCTGTATTTTCTGTCAGTAAATATTTTTTATTTATTTTTTATCTCTCTATTTTAATACCAAGTTTTTTACTTATTTATTTATTTGTTTCATTAACGTCTTTCGGCTTTTACATAATATAAATTATTAGTATTAGTAATTAGAATCGCGTAATTAATAAATAGTTATTTGAGATTTAGATGATAATATATTAACTTATTAATCTCCCCTCCAAACCCCCCTCCATCAAAATCTAAGTACGGCCTGCGAGTAATACTAAAATCATCCAAATCATCCAAAACCCCCAGAAAAGGTTCCCGACTCCACCCCTGACTTTATCTTGCCTAGATTTTAAAGCAGTCGATTATTTTTCGTTTAATTTATTGCTACCGAGTCATTTGACTTAAGACTTTGAAAGAAAGTGCACTGTTTTATAGATATATTTATAAAACTATTAGTTAAGTAAATTATTTAAAGTTCTCAGTGCAACGTGCTTTATACAGGTGAGTTTAATCACAATATATATCAGTTTCAAAATCCCCATAGTTCACCAAACACGATATTTTTGATCCTTAAACAAAAATTGTTAAAATTATATCGTTTTGTGTCTTATGCATTCCTTTATCTGATGAGTAGGCATAGGAATATTCTTATTTTTTTTACTACATTGAATGCATATACGTATTGTTGTGATGGCTACTTAAAATCAGCGGCGGTTTTTTATTAAACAGTGTTTGTGCGGTGAACCCCACTAAAACTAGGAGAAAATATATTTAATATAATAATATCAGCACATTATAAAAAGCGCGCCAGCGACCAAAAGATTATGTTAAAATGGAAACTGATATTGTGAGACGTACGGAGAAATTGTGAAAGGCTCAGCTCAAAATCAAAACGCCATCCAAAAAAATCATTCACTAATACAGATAATTAAACTGGCTATTTTTGTGACGTGTCTACAACGCGTAACTAGTTCCGATATATCACCGACAAATCGTACTAGGAACCACCGTACTTCGTATTTGTGCGTATATTTATGTTTTTCTTATTCACACATTTGTCTGACTAATTGAAATGTATTGCGAGGTGCAAGTGGGGGAGAAGGTGGTACCCAAAATTACTATCCTCCTTATATTAGCTTAATTACTTGACATATCATTTTAGTATTTCATGTATTTTTGTGCAAAATTTAAATACATAAGTGACCATTTAATAAAAGTGAAAAACTCGTTGATCTCAGAAATAAATATTTTGCCAAAAAAAATTAATATTCCTAAGGGTATTGCAATGCGCATTTATACATAGTAATGTCAATGTATATAATAATCGTTTTTTGTTTTTTAAATTAATATATGCGATCTAAGGATGAAACCGATACTATAATTTGAACCATTTAACGAATACCTACGACAAGGAGAAAAAAAATAATTTTTTTTGACACATTTGCTAATCTCAATTTTTTACTATGAGTTTTCTTTGATAAAACCTTATCAGTATTATTTAATACACGATACAATTATATGAAAATGAAATTGATGTGGCTAAACAAAATGTAAAACATATATGGAAATAATAAATTAAATAAATGGTAGAAAAAACAAAAAACTCAAATAAAAATAATTAATATCGGAAAAAATTCTATTGATGCCATAATGAAACCGACAAAATGTGCTAATGATAATTATAAAATAGATAATTTCGAAAAGGGCCGTCTTAAACAAAATAATCTGTCTTTTTTCCAACCCTTTTTCAACAACGGATGACATAAAAAATATTATTAGTGAATCAAAAGGTGGATTTGCACCAGGGTTTGATGGAGTCACAGTAGAAATATTGAAAAGTTACAATGAATTATTAAGCATTTCAATTACACACATTATAAATATTAGTTTGAATAGTGGAATATTCCCCTCCGTTTATAAAAAATCTATTGTAACACCCGTTTTTAAATCTGGCAGCCCTGAAGAAATATCAAATTATCGACCTTTATCTCTTGTGTCAAACATTGGAAAATTTTTCGAAAAGATCGTAAAAACCAAACTGGCTTATTTAACTTGAATATTTTCACGTCTTTCAGTCCTAGCATTAATTATCGTCCGTAAAAACATTTCCTTTCAGGTTTTCTTTACATAAAATACATAAAAAAGGTCTTTATAAGACATTCATTTTTAGAATGCGAACCACTTAACTTCAATTCGCTGTATGCATATAATATAGTGTTTTATTAAATATATTTAGTTAAAGAGCATAAACTTGATTCAAATTGTCTGCTGATAAGAGTGAAAGTTAATGAAAAGGTTATAATAATTAAATAAAAGATCCATTATATCCAAGAGTCAATTTTATTTATTCTGAATTACAATTTCTCCGGCATGAGATAAATTTAATTAAAATTCTCAGAGCGTGTCTAACCTAACCTAAGAAAATAGTTTAATAAGTGCATGGTGACAATCTCAAGTGCTAGGGACGTTCACCAACACCCGACGAGCTCCTCACCGCCACGTGTCACTGCAATCCCCGAAATACTGCTTGCAGGAAGAGAGGCGTATTTATCGTACCCATTAAAAGTACCGGGTATATTCATGACGTACTTTGTGCTTTGGACAAATCTTCAAAATTCCTGGTTCCTAAGTATTTGTAAATATCACAGGCCTTGAAGTACTTCGTACTGTAAAATGCTACTGACTTCTTACTCTGGTCTGTTAGAAAGTTCCACCAAAGTTGCACTCGGTACCTTTCTATCCTTTGTAAAATTATTGTTGCCCATCGACCCAACTCCTACCTCCTATGCCGACTTAGTTGAACTTTAGTTGAGTTGAAATAATCGTCCTGTCAACATCGTTTGATTACGGAGCCTCCTTTATCGACCGTGTCGAAAATTAAAGCCATCGTGACCTCGCGCATTGTGGTGAAATCGTGATTTGTTTGTGAACCAGCGCACAGAAGGATAGAAAACCGTGGAAGAATAGAAAAAGGTAAGTCGGCATTCCGAACTTTCCAATCCTATCAATTTCGCATTGCGACGGTGCTTTTCCATCCCCAACATTGGTCATTCGAGTCTGATAATTTATATTAATTGAAAAAATTGTGGTTAATTAAATTATTTCAAGGTTAAATTGTTCGTAAAAGTTGATCTATGTGTAAAATTCGCGTCAGCCGTGCTGTTAGCGAAAATTGCCGGTAGGTAGTAAAAAAATACTTAACTGGTGACAAATTCGTTAATTTTTAAAATAAATTGTTGTATTCTCGGCATTTTTTGTGCAAATTAATTTCTCAATACAATGGCTGAAAAAAAGTACTTTTGTTGCAATCCCGACGTGAGCGAATAGTATCTCGTATTCGTATCACGCAAGAGTTTATAGCGAGCATTTATGATGATAGTAAGAAAAAGGATACGTTTCTTGCTAGATGTGAAAAGATAAAAGATTGGTTACAAGAATTTGAATCAGTTCAAAACGAGATTGAGGAACAATTACTGTCATTAGACAAGATTACAGAAATGTCAGAACTAGGAAATATTGCGAATAATGTTGATTCATTGTATTTCGAGATCATGCAAATGAAAAGCGTTATCACTAGTAATAATGAAAATTCAATTCCTAAAACGGCATGTAATTCGGTGATTCGTGCACCAGTGATAAAGCTGCCCACTTTTGATAGTAACATTAAAAGTTGGAGCTCATTTCATTCCTTATTTAAAAGTCTTATACATGACAACAATGCATATACTAATATAGAAAAATACCATTATCTTTTATCAGTAATTACAGGGCCAGCAATGGCACTTATACAATCATTGCCTCTTATCGAAGAGAAATATGACATTGCCTGGAATATTCTGGTAAATCAATACCAAAATTCTAGAATTCTTTTCACGCATTATGTTGATGAAATTCTTAATTTCAAATGTTTTCAAAACGAGTCAGCGTCAGGTATTGCGAGGTTACTCAGTACGTTTCAAGAGAATTGCGCCGCTATAAAGGCGATGAAGATAGAAAATATCTTTGATAAATTTGTTGGTCATATACCTAATTATACGATCGATGGATCTGACAACTAAACGTCAATTTGAATCCAAATTGCCCGGTGAAGAGATTCCAGGGTTGGATTCAATTTTCGAGTTTCTTAGAAATCAAACGCGTATTTTAGAAATGTTATCTCCACATACTACAAAAGAGAAAAAAATGTTCGTTTAAAACTTTGTTATCTGCCAATAAGAATAATAATAACGTTCATTGTCCATTATGTAAGGTGCACATTTTCTTTACAATTGTGCATCTTTTATATCTTTAAGTCCCCATAAAAGAAAAGTCATAATTAAAATTTTAAACCGTTGTTTCAATTGTTTGAAACAGCACCATGTAAAAGATTGTGTATCAAAATTCACATGCCAGGTTTGTAATAAAAAACACCATTCAATGTTGCACATTGCCGCCGAACTATCGGGCGAAAATGAACTTAATAATTCAAGTGCAACCCTGGCCGCAACAACGAATCCGAGCCTTTCTACCGTTTCGTTTTCGAACTGTACAACTTGAGGTCCGAAATCAATATAATTATTATATACCTATCCGCGCCGTCGTGGATTGTGGGAGTCAAGTCTCTTTGATTACGGAAAGATGTGCTAAGCTTTTGGGTTTGTCAATTAAGGCACATCGTATTTCACTGAATGGCGTAGGCAATTCTAGTATTAATTCTTCTCATGGAAAAACAAAATGTTTTATAAAACCTCGAAATAAAAAAAGGGCCTATTCTTCAATGTCAAACTGTCGTGATTACAGAAATCACTTCTAATCATCCGTCAAATGATATCGCATCGAGTGTGACGTCACAATTTAAAAATTTAAAATTAGCTGATGAATCATATTACATGTCGGGCAAAATAGACCTTTTCTTAGGAGCTGACGTATACTTAGATATATTTAATAGTGGTCATAAAATAATTCACGGCTATCCATGTGCTGTAAACAGTGTATTCGGTTGCATTATAATGGGAAAGATGGAAAATTCCTCATTTCAAACGTCTTCGTCTTTGTTTGTTGAAACAAATTCGTTAAGTAATATTCTTAGAAAATTTTGGGAAATTGAAGAAACATCTTCAATTGTGACGAGTAATCCGGACGACGAATTAGCCGAAACAATCTACGCTTCGAATCACTATCGAGAATGTGATGGTAGATATGTTGTTCCATTATTAACAAAATCTGAAATTATGCCTTCTAAAATTCGTTAAAACTTGCGGAATCGCGATTGAACAAACTAGAAATTCGTTTTAAAAGGGATCCCATGTTATCAATTAATTACGGAAATTTTATATAAGAAAATGAGTGTCCGGGACACATGACACGGGTACCTCGGAATTTAGATGCATTCTATTTACCTCATCATTGTGTTTTGAATCTTGACAGTAAAACTACAAAACTACGTGCTGTTTTTGATGGGTCAGCAAAAACCCAACCAAATAACTTATCTCTAAATGACCTTTTATTGAACGGTCCAAAATTGCAATCTGAAATTCCACGTATGATTTTAAATTTTTGTTTTCATAAGTATGTATTTACAGCTGATATTTGTAAGATGTATAGGCAAATATTAATTATTCCATCTCTGCGTAAATTCCAAAATATTTTGTGGAGAGAATCTCAGAATGAACCGGTTATTGATTTCGAGTTACAAACTGTAACGTACGGGTTGTCTAGTTCACCATTCTTGGCCATTCGTACCCTTCGCCAGCTAGCACAAGATGAAGGATCAAAGTATCCTGATGCTGCCAAGGTTCTATGCAATGATTTTTATGTAGATGATTTGGTAACAGGGACAGAAACGATTAGCACAGCCCTCAAACTAAAACAAGATATCATTGGATTGTAAAATCTTGGGAAATTAGAACTTAGTAAATGGCAATCTAATACACCTACACTTTTGCATCATGTTTCGCAAGAGCACCAGCAAGATGGTCATTCTTTTGATAACCCCGGAATTGATCAAATTGTTAAAATATTAGGCATTCAGTGGAGTCCAACGACTGATAATTTTACCTACAAGTTCGATCTACCTTCAAATGAGATATGCACAAAAAGAACAATTTTATCAACGGTAGCTCGTTTATTCGACATACTTGGGATCATCACCCCAGTGACATTTTTCGGAAAATGTCTATTACTGGTGTAGATTGGGACGATCGTGATGTTCCACCACATATTAATAATACGTGGAGTAAATTTGTAAGTCAACTTTCATTACTTCGAACATTGAATATCCCTAGATATTATAACACGGTGATGACAAGTCGTCTTTTCCTCGTAGGGTTCTGTGACGCTTCGAAATTGCGTTATGCTGCAGTAGTATATTTATTAGAGCGTAGTAGCAATACCACTCACATTTTAATGGGGAAATCGAAGGTTGCTCTTTTGAAAACCCTGTCAATTCCACGACTAGAATTATGTGGGGCCATTCTTCTCACGAAACTTGTAAAGTATATTATGTCATCGGTAAAATTTGCCAAACAAATAGAAAACGTTTTTCTATTTACAGATTCGACTATTGTACTAGCGTGGTTAAAAACGCCGCCATATTTATTGAAAACATTTGTCGCTAATAGGGTTGTACAAATACTGGAAAATACACCAAATGCTGTTTGGAAGCATGTTGTCTCGGAGGAAAATTGTGCCGATTCTGGTTCAAGAGGGCTTTTCCCAGCAGACATTATATCACACCCTTTGTGGTTTACGGGACCAAAATGGCTTCATCAACCAATATCACTATGGCCTTGTTCAGCTGTGTACAATCAATCTGACGGAGAAATACCAGAACTCAAAACATGCAACCTAAAAACGTTTGTATCATATCAAATAGTACCTAATTCGATTATTAGTAAATATTCTTCATTTTATAAATTGCAACGCGTCGTCGTTTGGATAATGCTTTTCGTAAATAATTGTCAGAAACGTCCTGGTAGTGGAAATTCAAACTCGATTTATCTAAGTTCTCTTATGAAAAGTTCTCTAAGTTCTACTTACGAAAATCGTACGCATCGAACAGGAAACGTATTTTTCTATTGATATACGTAATATGCGAAATGGCAGTCCATGTTCAACGCAAATTCAAAACATGAAACCGTTTCTTGATAGCCACGGTATTACCAGGGTGGGTGGTCGACTCAAGTATTCAAATTTCTCATACGAAAGTAAATTTCCGATCTTACTTTCGAAAATTTTGTGTCATTTTGCTTATTAATTTTTTCTGTCATTTTGCTTATTTAATGATAGAATTATTATTAGTGATAATTCTTAAGATATACATCTAAAATAGAAATACGTTTTCATTTTCCAACTTTTTTGTGGTTATTGTTTTTTTTTACCATTGGGATCTATATTTTCTGTTTTTTTTTTGTTATTTAGATGCCTATACTCTAATTCTCGTTTTGTTTCTAACTCAGATTCTAGACCAAAGGAGTTATTACCAATTTTAAATATTTTTCAAAACCAATTTTTTTGTTATGGTCCAGGAACCATTCTTCGAAAAGTTATACTTAATTTAATAAAAAGTTTTTTTTTTATTGTTTTCTGCGAGGCATTACGGATACAACTTGAATGAACAATTTACCCATGTATTTTTAAATTTACCTTTTATTAAATTTTGAATCAAAAATATTAATTCGATCAAATTAGGTGGGCGGAAATGTTGGCACCTAGCATTGTGCTACCTACAGCAGGGTACTCACCAAGAGTGTAGCACCGTGTAACGTAACTGATACTGTATCAATCTGCAAGTGGGTACGGCTCGTCCACGGTAACCGCGTATCCAGCTACGAGCTCCCGGATCCGCCTTTAGTGCTCGCAGTGTGATCGCAGTGAATCCGCCGTCGGCGGCTCGCTGCGATCACACTGCGCTCCACCCGCGAGCGGCTCGCAGTAAGCTCGCGCCTACGTACTCACTTGATACAGTATCAGTTACGTTACACGTTACACGGCTAGATGAGTACCCTGCTTATCATTCTATCCTTTGTAAAATTATTGTTGCCCATCGACCCAACTCCTATCTCCTATGCCAACTTAGTTGAACTTTAGTTGAGTTGAAATAATCATCCTGTCAACATCGTTTGATTACGGAGCCCCCTTTACTGACCGTGTCGAAAATTAAAATTCCGCGTTGCGACGGTGCTTTTCCGTCCCCAACATGGGGAAAAGGGACAAAGAAGTATTTTGTCTATGGAATTTATGTAGTGGATTAGAATGGAAGTACTCTGACACTTCAGACTTACTCTTCAATCCACGGAAGGGGGAAAAAGATAGGTATAGTTTTCGGTTGCTGTGATGCATTCCGCTGTAAAATACTGATGCATTTTGGTTCGATCCTATTAGAAAGGTGTACGAGGAAAAAGGACAGTAAGGCGTATTTCGTCTACCGTAGTATGCGTAATTTACGACCAAGTTTCAGTTCAATCGCATTATCTGTTGAATGCGTTTAGCTCGCTACAGCTTTTTCCAAAATTTACTTAAGAATTATTAAAATAAACAATACCTTTGTATTTTAAATATCTGCAAGAAAAACAAGTCCCGCGTTCCCCAATTACACAATACATTATTTTTTAATGGATTATTACCTACTTCGTTATATTAAATTAAACCTAAAACTACGAAAGTAAAAATATATACAATCATGAAAACATTATTTATCTTGAATACCCTCTAAGTAATGTTTTTTTTTTTTATTTAATATTTAAAAAAAAAAAAATTTTACATAGATAAGTATACAGGATATAAACAAGATATAAAACAATAGATATTAAAGTAGCCTTTCCTCACCATAAAGAGACAATGTTCTTGTGTTTGGTGAGGGAATTCTAGTTCAATTATATATATGTTAGTATTAAACTAAATAAATTATTAAGAAACAACAGAAGATTTAAACCATATTACTTCTAGATGTAAGTAGTGAACGTATTTTGAAATACGTTCACATATCGTATGTTGAAATTCCTGAATATTTTCGATATTTTTTAAATTTAATAGAAGGTTATTAAAATAAATTATGCCTAGATAAAGATAGGTATTTTGAATGAGCTTAGTGTTAAATTTTGGGATTTTAATAGTTTTCTGGTATCTTGCTGATGCATTGAATTGCAAGTTATGAGTATTCGACTGTATTTCTTTGTAAATTTGAATTATTGAATATTTTTGATATATTTTCTCTACTGTAGGTACTTTGAAAATTGAAAAAAGAATTTCAGTAAAAAAATTTGACGGTTTTTCAAAATTATTTTGATTACCAATCTTTGAACTACTTTAAGTGGGTAAAAAAATTATTATATTTTCCTCGCCAACCAATAATACCATATTGTAATATAGATTGAACAATCGCATAGTATACCTACTCTTTTTAGGTTTTCTAGTCTAAGAATATTTCTAAGTCTTATAAATATATAAATACATTTCCTAATCCTTTTGACGAGTTCACAAATATGTGTTTTCCATTTAAAATGTTGATCTATATAATATACACCATTTGATTGCAGTTAGTTCTGCCACATTTGCGTTGGTGTATTATAATGTTTAACTGTGGTTCTGATTCAAATTTATTGATTAAAAATGGGATAAATTTAGTTTTTTCTGTGTTTAAGGAGAGAAGATTTTTATCGAACCAATTTTTCAGTATATTAATTTCAGCATTTGCCAAGTTATTAACAGTATTCCAATCCGTACCTTCGATTATTATGACAGTGTCATCAACATACGATATTATTTTCCCGTTTAGTTTTTGTATGAATATGTCATTAAAAATTATTTCTTAAAATGTTATTTCTGCTTGTTACTTCCCTCCCTTCCCCTCGACTTCCCTGCTCAGTGCTCAGCACACCTCAGGTCCCCGTCACTATCCGTCCCCAGTCCCCAGATAGTATAATCCCCAGGTAGGTATAAAATACTTAAGAGTATTTTGTAACCAGTATTTTTTTGTACCTGTACTAATATTTAATCATTAAAGATAGTAATATTTCTTTGATTTCAATGATTAAATACTAAAATTATAAAAAAAAGTTAAATTCATAATATTTTATTTATGTTAGATGTTATGTTATGTTAGTTATGCTAAAATAAACCATTTTTCTTTTTTTTCAGCATGGAAGAAAATAGTGTTGTGATAAAAAATGTTTAAGCGATTTTGATAAGTCCACCAGAAGGGTGTAACACTTTCAATATCTAGGCTTAATATAATATAATAATGCCATTTGTAACTAAATAATTGAATAGTTCGATGTAGAATAATAATAATACTGTTTTTAATAAGTATAACTTTCTTAAATATATGTTTAATATACCTTAGTGAATATATTATCTGGGTTTTCCCCTGAACCAACAATTCAAAATGTTATTGGAATTCTCGTTAGCGATTGTTATAAGCACGCTGGGTGCCATTGGGGTCAACTTCCCTTTAAATGGTTTCCCAACTTCTGTTCCATCCATGGTTAATCCTCCAGAAACTAGATTGGACATAAATTTCCAATGCAGTGGCAATTCAGTCCCAATCGATTTTTTTTTAAATATTTCGATTTATGAATTGGAATACAACGAACTTAAGTATAATATTTTTTGGACTGACTACGAGAGAGTTTATGAAAATGGACCATTCGTGAACTGGCGCATCGGAGATGAAAAAATGGGAAAGGTAGAGAACTTTACATCAACGATATTCGAGGGATGGAACACGAGCGCCATGGGCAGTGCACCGGGAGACTGCGCCACGGTGGACGTGCAGAACAAGGAGCTGAATCCCGTGAGGTGTGACCAGAAGTTCCCGAGGCTGTGCGTCCGGCCAGACGTACAAATAAGACAGTTCGGCTTTATAATCATCAAATATGCACGCACAGAGTAAGTCATTATAACACATTTTATTAGGATAGTAAACATTTGAAGGCGAATGTAGAAGCTAAAATAAATCGCATTACTATGGCCCAAGCGGCTTATTGACATTATTTACAGTTGCCATAAGAAATGTAGTTTGCACAAAGAGTGTATGATTATATTTACAAAATTAGCATTGGGATCAGCAAAAGTTTTAACAATCCAGTTAAAAATGTTCACAGATTGTAAAGTTTATGGTTCATATCTATCAAAATATAGAAATGCTAAACAAAAAAGAAAATTTACAATTAAATAACACTACTATTCTCCATGACATGTTAGTAGATGGCTAATTTGCCTTAACATATGCGAGAATGTTTATATAGATATAATAACATTTAATATAAGTAGGTAATATTTTTACTAACCCTTAGCATCACTCGCTATTTCCGGTTTACACAGGTACACTCGTGGGGGACCTAGGTTCCCCGGTGCATATCCGCTATATTTAAGTACCTAATTGCATACATTTAAAAATATTCTTTCCATAAAATAAATCAAAGATATATTATGAAAATAAGGAAATAATTTAATTAGAATTTAAAAGACAAATTTTACATTTCTAGTGTTTATTTTGTATTAATTGAAATTTAAAGAAAGGTACACATTATTAATAGTACGTAATTTAACATTCTGCTTTACTAATTTAATTACCCAGAATAGAGTTATATTTTTGCGTCTAAGTGGGGAGCTTTCTAATATCTTTGGGGGAGCTAGTCCATTTACTTATACTTATAAATAATAAAGGCATTTGTACAGAATAGAATTATCTAAAACATTAAGGACGGGTTGTTTCGGAGAATTTGAACAATTCATCAAATTTCAACGTTCATTTTCAAGTTCTGTGAAAGATTTTTTCAAGTTCTGTTTTTATTTCAGTTTTGTCAAGCAACTAGCCTACAATGATATAAAAACAGAACTTGAATAAGTCTTTAACAGAACCCGAAAATGAACGTTGAAATTTGATGAATTGTTCAAATTCTCCGAAACAACCCGTCCTTAGACCTTTGAACAGTAAAAGAATTATTTAAAATACACGAAAAATAGTAATAGGGTAGTGATAGAATATATCTGAAAATCGTCGGTAAAATATCAATCACGTTTTGGATAAAAATTCACAGTTAGTTTATTTTTTTAATTTGTTATAGGTCCTTTCACTTTTTTAATTGCATCCGGAAAATCGTTAAATAGCTTTGTGCCTAGTTATTCGTAGTGGTGTTGCGCAGCTGTCGTATTGCATCTGGGTACATACATATCCCCTGATGGTCTAGGGGTCTCACGCTTCGCGTTGAGGACAGTTCAGATTCTTTAAAAACTTTTAAGATAACACTTACTTCGAAAAGTTTTACCACCGGAAGGACCTTAAAATTATCAAAAAGTTCATGATTTTAAAAATCTCTGTTTGTAAAATATCTCGCTTTTTTATAATTACTTTAAAATTCAGTGTTTATGTTGTTACTATCGGATACAAGTTAGTCTTAACTATCCCGCAGCCACGTGGGGGAGTAGGTTGTATCCAACATTACTATCCTCCTTATATTAGCTTATACTCAGTATATAATTTTAGTATTTCTGCGTAAATAGGTACATAAGTTACCGTTAATAATTGACTGAATAATTGGGATTTCTATAGTTTAAGTGCCAATAAGATAGAAAAATGCATGGCGTTTACAGACGTTTTGTTTGGCATCTTGGCCTGTTAAAAATGCCATCAACAGTTAAAAATGCTTCCCCATGCAATTATACTCGTATCATACCTCAGCACCTATTGTACCAGGGCAAAGTAAACCATTTTTTTATTTGAAAGTTTTAAAATATTTTTAATCGTATAAATGAATAATTGAGCTTTCTAATTCTTTTAACACAGTTATATATATATATATATGTTTCTTAAATTTCAAATTACTGTCTTTCGAAATCTCGAGATATTAGACGTCCGAGTCTATCTTTAGGAATCTACACTCATTGTTACATATACCTCTCATGCATGAACGAATATGCACCATAAAATAACACACATAATGTTTTTTCTACATTAAGACTCAGTAAGTTATCATCAAAACAGTTTTTCAAAGTGTTAATATCATCCTTCGCAGCTACTATCACATCCGCTCATGTTATTCCTTCGACGATACTAACTGAGTCACCGTACGAAATGACACTTCCACTAAGAGGGACACTGAACAGATGATTGAAGTATATAAGGAAAAGTATAGGCCCGATTACCGTACCTTGGGGAATTCCCCAGTCAAAAAACATAGGTCATCCAGTGTATAATATAGTTTACCATATTGTTTCCTATTTTCTAAGAAACTTTGGAACCAAATTAAAACGTTGTCTTCCAGTCCAATTTTCTCCGATTTCGAAAGCGACCTAGAATGAAACCATAATGAGCTTATCACACGTATTCTGCCTAATTCAAGGGCCATATAGCATATGAAAATAGAAACTATAATGCAGTTTTTTTTAAAGTTAATATTATAAGCTTAAATATAAAACAGGCGTGAAATTATAAATAACTGAAACAACATGGGTAACGTACTTGTTCACTTGTGAAAGAGTTATAACTTTGTAGGAACATTATTTCGGTCTGTATCACTTTCCTTTTATTTATTTTTTTCGCTTTCGCTTTATATTCTATTTATTACTTAACTTATTCCTGAGATTTTGCACATATTTTTGATTAATCTAAAATATAAAGTTTTAAATATTTTTTTTTTTTTCAAAAGAAAGACAAACATTCCCGGGTTACGAATAACCTGAAAATATTTGAAAATCTCCTACTACCACCACAGTAAGCTGAAAATGTTGCTTGTGTTGTAATGGAGGACTTAGCCAGCCGAGGAATTGAACACACTACGCTTGAGTGGGACCCAAGCGCGATGTCAACTCGGCCACCGACCGGTCAGTCAAAACGTCACTATACTCGTAGGGGATCTAGGTCCCGAGGCGTTTTAAGATAAAACGCAAACCGAAAAAATGAATAACAATGTTTCCGAAAATTTGCATAGTATTGGATCGTACTCCCCCACCAGTGGCGCTAAGGGTTAAATTATTCAAGTTGGACGGTATTATATATGTTTATGTAAATTACGTCTATTAGGATCTTTATTGTAAATTTTTCATTTTTTCATCATAAGTATTATAACCAAATTTAATTTGCTTTCCTTTGTTTTTAGCAACGATTTAATCATTTTCAATATCACCCAATCAATACCAAAATTGGACCATATTTGGTGTTTTCATGAATCCCTAAACAAGACGGATAGATTAAGAATGGAAATCAAGGTTTTGAATAATACAACACAGTTTGGTGTCACAGCAATAGAAAATGGAAACTATTGGTGTCTTTGCACAAACAGAAATGATTATTTTTCAATCGACTCAGAAAAGGTTAAATTTGTGAGAAATAAACATTCATATAAAAACACATCCGTGATAATGATAAAAGATGTTGAACTCTTAAGGTATTTGCTGGATATTCAATCTCAACATTCAGATAATTTGAAACAAAAACTTTGTTCTAACGGCAAATGCCCAAAAGATCGGAACACAAGTATTATGATAACCGATAGTGAAAATTTAGATAATGTTACGATATCAGAGAAATTTGACTTCGGTGACAAAATATTGTTGCATGTCACTGAGGGGGATCACATTTTGTTAAATTACTTCCTAAAGGAGGATGTCATATTCACAAGGAAACTATTCTGTGAGGATAATCAATTCGTCCCGGAGACTAAAATAGGTAATATTTATTCATTAAATATATTAATTTTTAATTGATTTTCACAATTTATTTGCAGTATTTAATCTTTTAAGGTCGCCTGTGTGATTAGTAGTCTGATTATATACGTTTTTTTTTACTTTTACAACATTTACGTTAAAGTTGAGTGAAAGTTTGTCAGTTACTAAAGTAATTTTTTTTTGGAGTTTTATGCCGTGTTACAATACCTCATTTTTTACCCAGCGTTTCGGACGGCATTATAGTGTCCATCATCGGGGCAGATGATGGAAATTGTAATGCTGTCCAAAACGTTAGCTAAATTAGGAGGTAGAGCAACTTTGTATTACTGGTATGACAGCAATACTGTGATTATAAATTTTGCAAAGTCTTTGTCATGAAATCATAATTTGAATTATTTTACATAATATGGAAGTGATATTTTCTTAGGCAATTTGAAAAAAATAAACAATTTTAGTGGAATGGACTGAAGTAGTTCGCCACTACTTGAGTCGGACAGTGTCAAGTGCTACTTTGTACACAGTGCCAAGCGCTAAAGTAACTAGGACATCATAGAACATGATCGTAAATTTCGGTCGTTGCCTAGAGGTTTGTTTGGTAATATTTGCCATAGCAACTAGAATGTTCGGGAACGTTTTTCACATTATATAAGCGACAGCGGGAAGGAACTCGACAGTCAGTCATCAATTAGCAGTTATACAGTCATTAACATAAATTGCTGCCTATTGAGGCGGCAGGCCGTTATAGGCGGTTCCTTGATACTCCACTTCGCCACACGGACCTACCATACCAACGCCCCGCCTCTGCACGGATTACCATGGACTCCTCTGAACACATCCACAAGTCCGGTCACCACGGTATCGACTCACTGTCACCGCTTCGACCACTCCACCACAGTCATCGCCGCTGTTATGGATCGCCCATAAAATCAAGCTAACTGCAGTTATGTATATTCTCACGCGTTGCCGGAAATCGATCACGCACTGAGTACATGTCAAAACACCAATACATACGCAGGAGTTCGCGACGTCCCTGCCTGACGCGGATCACGCGGGCTAACAACCAATCAGATGGCTAATAACAAGAGATGACCAAATATGAATATCCCTTCCACTTGCGCCCGACGCAGGTCAAGTACTTGCAGCTAGCAAGCCACGCGGCAGTTGACCGCCGACCCCGCTGAGCTCAACACGATGTATTAGTTCGGAGTTAACATTTGCCGCCAAATCGGTGTCGCCGTAAATATGGACCGGCGTGCATA
The DNA here is from genome assembly GCF_061612785.1 of Hesperophylax consimilis. NCBI lineage: Eukaryota > Metazoa > Arthropoda > Insecta > Trichoptera > Limnephilidae > Hesperophylax > Hesperophylax consimilis. The sequence continues at coordinate 18,835,250 of NC_142854.1, read as the reverse complement.
CGTTTTATAATGTGCCGCGTCTCTAGAGTCAGTTTATCAATGTCAGGACAATCTTCAGCCAACAACACCGGCATGGATATGATTGTGTCATATCCATGGGCCGCGGCCCGTGCTCTCACGGCCGCCCTTCGCCATGAGCCGCCCACGTGTTTCCAACAACGCCCCAGGCCGCCTCAGGCTGCTCCAGGCTGCTTCTGTGCCGCCCTTCGCCATGAGCCGCCCACGTGTTTCCAACAATGCCCCAGGCCGCCTCAGGCCGCCCAAGGCCGTTTCTGCGCCGCCCTGTAGGAGTCGTATTCCCGCCCTGCATCAGCCTAGGCATTCCGCTTATGGCATCAGCACCATCGTTCACCGCATCCGCCGCAAATTACACGTGAGCTAATAATGTACTTGTGTCCTTCAGAGCCTATAGATTCAATAGATTGCCTAGTAACAAGTTAGGCCTTAAAAAGCTATGTACCTTTTGTAGATCTGTCTGTTAACCTGTTTAATATGTACAATAAACACTCACATCCAAAGACTTGTTTCATTGGGAGACTGACTATAATCCACACCCTGAATGATTGGAGTATCAAGCTCTGCTGCCTGCCTAGTGCGGCGATGGCTATTTGTGTAACTCACCTATAGTATATTACATGGCTATAAACGCTAATGTAACACCGCGTACACCTGGCATCATCATCATTGGTCCGGAGTCATCCCACAACTGCGCTTCTGACTCACTTACCCAAATAAACACTACGACACAACAACCTAATATTTCATTTGTCTCGCTACCAGATCACCAAAGGACTAATAATAAAACTGCTTTTTGTATGATTAATAAAATTCACTTCTAAACTTATCCCATTTAAATAAAAATCAGCTCCAACTAGGCTGAAAATTTATTGGGGTAGAACTTTGCAATCGTATAAAGTATAGCAGGCGAAAATATGGGAATTAATGAGGGTAACTTTGGTTATTTTTTAAATTGAGATATAATGATTGCCTGTTTTGCCCTTTCTTTATATTTATTGTCAGTCTGTATCTATCTCTACTTTATTTAAATGTTTCTAATTACTCTCTTAATTTCTCAATATTTAGTATGTAACAGAATCCCATATCTGTACACATACACGTAAAGATGATCCAGAAGTTTCAATTGTTCCTGTTATATACATATAGATACTTATCTATTGCATAATGGTATTCTATTTTCCTTATAATTAAACTCGCTCACCAAGCACAAGAACCAGTTTCTTCTTTAGTGAGATTGCGATTATAAATATATTTTGTACCGATATGTAATTTATAAAACACCACTGTACCCACTTATATCTATATTAAATAAAAAAAGGTCTATAAAAATGATATCTCCTTTTAAAGGGTTATATTTATAGAGTTAATGAGGATAGTAAAATTAGTTTTCCGATATCTAATGACGAAGTTACGAGCTTTCTAAGTGAAAATGTGTTAAATTTATGCAATCGTGTCTAGTGACGTCACACACAGTACAATTTATAATTCGAATGGCAGTGCTGCAGCACTGTCGTGAATGTACCGTGATGTCACAGGCTTTTCGGCCGGCCGCAAATATAAACATTGTGGCGGCTTATATATTCAGCACTTAAAAATTCAATTAATTGCGATATTTTGTTAACGATCAAAACATTTGTTACCAGGGTAGAGTATTGTCCCGCTAAAACTGAGGGGGTTCAATTCCCAATTGCTACCGTAACATTTTTAATTTCGTATTTTCGGTTTCACATTTTTATGAGATTAGTTAATATAATCAGTGTATAAAATATATTAAAAGTTCTTTTGCAAATTTTTTTGTTTGTTCTGTACAATATATCAGTCGAAAATGTAATGATTTTGATGAAATTCACAGGTCACGATGTCATAGTGAGAACAGACCTCTGCCGAGAGTACAGATGTGAAGGCGACTATAGATTCGGGGCTGTTTGGAAAATCGAATACTACAACGACTGTGAACCAAATATTACGAACTTAGTAAGTATTTTGTAAAACTTCATAGATTTAAATTTCCGGTTAATGAACGTATTATGAAATGGTTACACTGTTTTGTGCAAGTATTGGTAATACAACACGGTTGTATACAATAATAATTACTTACATTGGAAGACATGGCACGATCAAGTGAATCGGATACATGAATTGGGCCATGGCCATAATCATAACAATAGAAGAGTGTGTATGATACGACGTATGAATGTGAATGAGGCAAGAAGTGTGTGGCAAGACAGAGTTATTTGACAGTCCGTCTTCTCTGAAACGGCGGATGATTAGTTAGTTAGTTAAAGTTACATTACAATGGTTTACAAATTTAAAACAAAAACACGTAACCTAAAATAACAATTACATTTTTTTGTAACAATTTTTTTAGGTGTGTTTAAACATCGAATTAGTTATATATGTTAATGATGTCTATATCATTTGGAAATTCTTTTAAATAATAAATACTTAATCTGTGTAAGTGAGGTATTGGTTAATTTGCTTCATAATTTGTTTGTGTACGGTGAGATTGAAATAGGAAGTTATGCCTAGAGTGGCGAGTTGGTACTTTTAGACTAGACTCAGAAGTCCGCAACAGTCGGACTCCGAATTTACTATTTAAAAAATTATAATAATAATATGTAGATAATCTACTGCCTGCTATTTTTTACATTTGATCTAGCCGAAACTCGACAGATAGACTCGCTGTCCATTAAAATGCATTCCATCATTTTTTTGCCACTCACGCACCCACACACTCACCCTCCCACACACTCACGCACCCACACACTCACGCACCCACACACTACTTTCTCTGAAAATTTGCAGATTATATATACCTATACTTAATAAATATCGGCACTCGGCATAGTATATACCTATTTTTAAGTTTTCAAATACATTTTAACGTTTACAGTAGTTAATAGCCAATCCCTGGGGAGAAAGCTTCAATCCTCACTCAAACCAAAAAAAAGCATTTTTAAATTCATCTATTAATAAAAATATATGTTGTTATTATAGTAAGAAAACTTTATTTTTTATTAATGGATTGGAATAACCTTACCTAAGTAAGTATTTTCCTAAAAACTACCTAAAAATGTCGCAAATAAAGTGGCTTGGACACCTATTGGAATACAAGAAGATAAACTGAATGGCCGTGGCGTGGATGATGGTGATCAAGTACGGATATTTGAAGGTGCTTTATCGAGGCGATGGGTCTCTGACCCAAGATCGACAAGGGGAAGAAGATGGTATTAGGTTTCTAAGAGATGTTAATAAATAAATACTTTACAAATCCTTTCTGACAGACCTCGGATGAGCGGCTAAATTTTCTGACCCAAACTCTTGAAAATTTGCTTGAATATACCACTGTAAACTTTACGAATTTCGAAATTGTCATTAACATGATCAGCAACCAAGAAATGGACAGCAAAATTACGATTCCTCCTAGGATAAACTATATGATCTTCGAAAGCTTGGAAACCTTAGCCAGCAGAGTGAAACTACAGACAAATATCACCGAAATGAAAATTGTACTACACAATATGGCTATCGTGATCGTAAACAATTATAATTCTGATACTCCCGTCATAGGAATCAGAGTCAAATCGGCGGGAGTTGGTTCTCCCCTTTCTTGGATGGATGTTTTAACCACGGGTTAGTATTTTAAAATATCTTAATTATTAGATATTATTATTGCAATGGTGCTAAAAACGCTTAATTGTTCATGGAGAGCTTTTGTGTTGTTGTGTCTCGGACCCGAACCAATATCTGAATATGGATTTGGTGAAGCTCCGGGAAGATCACCAGAGGTCGTTAAGTGTGCGATTTATATTTATAATTTTATTAATATCAGTCGACTATTTAGAAACCGATTAATTTTAAATCATACAATGATGTTACTCTTTTTGCTTTTGAAACTATCATCATCTACAGTTCTAGAGTAATAACTTTTAAAATCCCTTTATCGATAGGGGCTTTCCAATTACACGTCGAAATGTAATAATTTTTAAACTTTTTCTTTCAGAATCAAAATTTGAAGATTTCGAAAACATCAGTATTTTGGTCAATGTGTCTTCTATGCAGAGGGCACATCCGAATTCTCGACTTTCCTTTGTGGTGTATAGAAATGAGGAAGCATTTAAGTCAACTCATCAAATTATCAGCGTAAAGCTAGGAGACACATCTCATTTTGGTGAAAACGAACATGTTGACTTTAAAATGAAACTAAATAATAATAGCCAAGGGAACGTATGTGCACACGGGGAGTTTAATTTGACAACAAGTGGATTATATTGGAAGACTAAAGGATGTCGACATCTCAAGGAACTTGACGTTGGAGGATTGGTTTTCTGCAGATGTAATGTGCTGTCACATTTTTTTTCCTTTTTATCGAGATATGAGCTGCCCACCGAAGACCCTGCTACAAAACTAGGAGAAATTGTAAGTGTTTTATATTAAATATATATATATATATTGTCAATTGTGGGTTATGTTCGAGATTTGTATGTGACTGTTATCTGTTCATAGTGTTGTTTATGTTTGTATTTCACTGATATTATTTATTGAATTTTGCTTATAGAAGCAAAATTCAATAAATAATATCAGTGGAATACAAACATAAACAACACTATGTACTCCTGGATGTGTATCCACAAGAACAAATAATTTTGCCTCTTTATTTGAAATGTTTTTGGCTTTCAACCTTCAAGAGTGTTCTAGGCCATCATTTCAAATTATGGAGAGAGGGAAGGTTAATTTTTTCATTTTGTTAACCTTGGTAAATTTCGATGTTATATGGAAAATTGGAGTCGAATTCAGACGTATATTATAATTATGATATGATATGATATTCAGTCAATAGACTGGAGATGAGGAAATTTTATATAAGAAGAGAGTGTTTAGAAAGGGACAACCAAAAAATATGTGAACTAAAGTTCTCACTTCTATACTACAGAAAGTGAAATCTGAGGAGTTTTTTTTTAAGTTAAAAGAAACAGAACAATGTCCAATCCTCATTCGAATAAGTGAGGAAATTTATTTTTCGAGAAATGGGGGAATTGTTGAAAGCACGGTTTGAGGCAAAGCAGGCTCCACGCATTTAAACAGTTCGTAAAAATGATAGCGACTAGCAAAAATAAGCAATTCCCTATTTAGATTTTGATCTAGTAGAACACAGGCTCCATTGATATGACCTGAGATTGATACGATAACACAGAATCTGCACTTGCCTATGCCTGTTGCTGTGGAATTGTGTGAAAATATAAATATCCCAATTGATATCTTTCTATGTATTTCCTCCCTTTTACAACATGGGTCTCTTCAAGACGACAAACGCTCTGTGGTAAATTATTTTCTTAAGAGCCTCCTGTGTGGAGTTACGTCAAAAAACATTAAAATCATTAAATGGCCAATTCAAAACGAACCAACTCATTTCCAGTTACAAATGAAATAAACAAAGTATGCACTACAAAATAATAGTCAACATATTTGTTTTTAGAAAAGTTTAATACTATTTTTACTACACATAGTTGTTCCGTAACGATAATTTCTAACAACTTGTGTTAGTTTGATGAGTTTTTTGCTGTCTGTTTTAACCGTTAAATTTAATTTGTAAATAGAATTTTACAAAGACATATTGTTTTATAAGAGTAGGTAGACGTAAGAGTTGCATTTTAAATTAGTAATCTCCCCACAGTTTAAGAATATCTGTGGGGTGATCAGTAAACTCCCCACAGTTTAAGAATATCTATGGGGATATCAGTAATCGCCCCACAGTTCAAGAATATCTGTGGGGAGATCAGAAATCTCCCCACAGTTTAAGAAAATCTGTTGGGAGATCAGTAATCTCCCCACAGTTTAAGAATATCAGCAGTTTGCCGGTGTTTTACAATTCGCACAGACGAGTAATATTTGTTACATCATTTTATGATTTGAGATTCAGAAGGCCGAAAGTATTATCGTGATTTCTTTGTGAGGTATTTCGCCGCAGAGCGCTTCAGCAAACATTTCGGACAGCGTTACAGCGTTCATCATCAGGTCAGATGTGTAGATTGTGGTGAAGTGTGTCTTTTTGCACAAAAAAAACTTTTTTCTTCATATGAAGCGGTTACTTTGTGATGTGACATTATAATTTAAAATTTAACAATAACCTTGTAAACATCACATATAGGTAAATACTTAACTCTTAAACCCTACCTGGGGTACTGGAGTACCCCACTGATGTTAAAAATATCAACAATTTCAACAATATTGCACTGTTGCAAAAATCGCTCTAGCTAATCTACTCTTGATAATTGGCGCGTAAGTACGTCAGTAAGCCGTGACCGCCCGGCAAGTGTTTTCGCGTCCACGGGTGTTCCGGGGTACCCCAGTACCCCGTGGTAGGAATAGTGTTAGTTCTTCCTTCCAGTTACACTTGAATAACTGAAGTTGTTTTTCGATATCTCTCTGGTAAGTTTACACATTATTTATGATTAACATTACTTTGTGATAATGGAGTATTTATACTTTGTGATAATGTGATAATTAGAGTACAGTGTTGATAGGCAGGGCTTGCGCCCAATAACGAGACATTCATGCAATAATAATGTGTTATGAATGTAATGACAGTGTATGCAGTGTAGTGAGGTATTGTTTTCAGATATGGCATCCCAGACTCGAAGTCTTGGGGGGGGGGTGAAATTGCAGCTGCTTTGTTGGTTTCTGACGACGAAGAGCTAAACCTAAAAGATTCAGAAGATGAGCCCGACGGTGTTCCAAGGATTTCCGGGACCATTTTGAAGTAGCATCTCACGAAGACGGTGATCAAGATAGTGTAGAAGAAGATGAAGAGTATTTAGTGCCTGACAATGATGGGGCTGGTGTGCTAGATTCTCCATTAGTTCTGTACGGAAAAGGTTATAATAATCGACATAAGTGGACGAGTGTTAAGCCTTCTCGCTCAAGAATGCCTCGCCGCAATATTTTGTTGCACCCACCTGGTAACGTCTTAACAGAAACCTGACATGTGACAATTGGTTCACGTCTATACCCACAGCCAAGAAGTTACTGGAGAAAGGTATAACATTAGTTGGAACTGTAAAGAAGAATAAACGAGAAATTCCTCCTGTTTTCTTGGACACTGAAAATCGAGAGAGATGCACATCAATGTTTGCCTAAGACGGACCTCTCACACTTTTGTCGTATTGTCCTCTGAAATCAGCTAAGAAGAAAGTTGTAATCATGCTGTCCACCATGCATGACAGCCCTGACAAGGATTATTAAGTGTACCTTCGGATTCGGAAAAATTTTTATTTTCAAATTTTAGCCTTCCCGCGTCTATTATTTTGCACTAAATACGAAGCTATTGAAATGCTTTATCCGTTAAAACATAGATGTCGCAAATCCTAGGATTAATTCGTCTTCTATGGAAATTTCAAGTTGCCCTTTGTATTCAGAAATTCTCTCTGTTCGTTTCGCGTGCGTTTTACAACTGTCAGATATATTAATCACTGAAATGTCGTAAGTATATCATTTTAATTTAATTTTATTGTACCAGTGTATCTACTAATCATTTGTATAAATATTTAACGTGTTTTCAACTCTATTATATAAAAAAATATTGTTTTTAATACATTTCTAAAACCAAGTGTGAATTTTTGCGACGCCAATTACAAAAATCCTTTTAATAAATTCACGTGTGCATTGGAAATAAAGTTATTCCATTATAGTGATTCGTAACAAAGAGAAAAAATATAAATTTTATATAGATTGGGTGTTTTTTAAACAAGTAACTTGCATTTGAAATCTGTAGCAATTTATGAACATAAATTCGCCATTTCAGGCCATTTCTGGAATTAAGGTCCCACTACACAATACGTTTTCGATGATTTCGTTTTATGGTTAATTAATTTATTTCAAATTTGAAGGTTTGAATGTATTTTACAAAATATAAGTATTTACATTAATTATTTTGAATATAAAATATATAGTGGACTGATGAGAGGCAGAGGGAGACGAGGGATTGGGCCAGCCGCTGGTGCCGCTCCAGTATCAGCACTAGCTGCAGAACGAGGGCGAGGTCGTGGACGTAGGCGAGGAGCTGTAGCTACAGCTCGGTATGGAGTGTTAGTATTTTTTAATATTTTTAAAGTCGCTCTTTTATTGTGGATCTGTGTTGTGCTATCATATATTTTTTTTTTATATTTTAACAGTGATCCAGCTTTACTAATGGTGAGAGAGGATCCCGCCAGGGCCCAAAAGGGAGTAAGGGCCCAGTCTGCTTCCTTCCAACTGGAATTTGAATGCAGAAAGTTCCAGAAGCAGGCGGCGTTCTGCATCAGTGAGAGTGAGTTGGATTAGCGTTGGTTATATGTGCATTGTATAAATGAGGTAGAATCGGAGCTGTCCATGAAGCTGATGTTGATTTTTTATTTACTTTACCTAGTGGCTTTTTACAGATTCAGTTCACGCGTGAATGAGAATAATCCGTTAATGTGATTTATGTATATGTTTTCAGAATTCCATCTCCGGAGAGAATCGGGTGTCCTTTTTCACTAGGGACACCCGCAACATTATCTTTGCCAGTTCCTCCACTATGGCTGACATCTACCACTACCTTCACTCCCTTACCTGGGACATCACGGGATGAACCGCTGTGGGGTGATGATAGCGAGCTGTGGCTGGACGTCCCACTCTACCAAGAAGTGTCTGCCTTTGGAAAGGGTGAGTTAATATATCTGATATATAAGATATATATGATATATATAAGATATATATGATAAATAAGATATATCTGCTCGACTCGGAGTGTTAATTAACATCGAACGGGCACTAAATTACACGCCAATCTCGTTTGCTGAATGCAAACCCTATCTTGTCGGGAGCACGAATCAACTGCCAGATTCTCTTGATTGATTCATTTGATCGTGCTATTAGTTTATTTTTTAAACGTCGTACCAGAGGCGGTCCGTAATTGAAATACAGACCCATTAAATTAATTTGTGATTTCTGTTGTTTCAGAAACTGACATGGAGAAGGACGAAGCGAGCGACGTGGACGCAGCAGCTCGCTATCAAGAAAAGTCGGTACTTAAGAACCGCGAGTTAAAAAACTAAATAACTAACCATCTAATTCACCATACCATTTCCCCACAGGGGTAGGCAGAAATTATGGACCGCTAAACAACTCCGTCTTGGCAGACATACTCTTTGCTTTATTCACATGCATATATCGTCTCATACATACACTGATGTTATTCCAAACCTTGACATTGCCTGCCTCAAGTATTTGATTCGTTTGATCGTGCGATTAAATTTTTAGCAATGCACTTCACCCCGCTTTGGCCATAGAACTTAGAAGACAAGACCAGGATGATAGGCAGGCAATGCGATCGATTCTGCCGCCTGATGTTTTTTTGTGTGATAGCATCCCCAATTGGGGGTATGTTGTGAGACTGAAGTTATGGAAGAAGATGGGGAAGAGGAAGGTGGTGAAGTACTTGGCTATTCACTTGTGTTTGGTGACCGGATCTTTCCGCATTCTTTCCAGGTTCTTTCCGCGTATGTACATCTCATTAAAATGTTGTTACGACAAAGCTCCCAAAGGTTCGATTTTGGGGTCCTTTTGTAGAAGGTTTGGTGGACGTTTAATATGTATATTTAAATTCTGATCATTGAAATATACATATTGAAAAATGCATAGGTATTTTCGTTTTTCCCTGTATATTGTACACATTACTTTTTTTGTTTTTGTCTTTTTATATATGTTTTTTTAAATTTATCTATATCCAGTTAAGTGGCTATTTTAGATCTAGTCACTGTACATAATGAAACCATTTCAAGCAATGTTCAATTTTGAATAGTGGTCTGTCACCAGGGCGATACTAAGAGTATAACTCTGGAACGAGGCATAATGATACTAGATATTGATTTGTTTAAATTATATGACACCAATAAAAAATTTAATTATTTTTATTATAAGTGATAAATAAATAAATTGTTTGTTCTATAATTTATTTCCCTCCCAACTATTTTTTTTCAAAACCCAACTTTTAGGTATAAAAATCATAAAGATTTTAATAAAATAAAATACTTTTGTCTTAAAACCAAGAGTTTTAAATATTTTTTACAACCGACCAGTTTCGCTTTACTCAAGCATCTTCAGGGTACAAATTATTACTACTTGTGGTTTTAAAACTAAAAGTATTTTATTAAATATGTCAAACCACAAAGTGATTGCTTTCTACAATAATATAAAGATTTTAATTACCGTTCTAAGCTCCTACAAGTTTGACATGAAAGGTTTCATCACCATCATCAACTTTGCTAGGTTAATTCACCTGGTGTGTATTGAGCTTAAACCATAGACATATGAATATTAGTAGACCTGCCCTAAGTGATTAAAAGCGTATTAATCCCCATACCGGTTCCATTGGAGCCGGCTGGGCTCGCGTATAGCTTTCATTCAGACGTCATCATTCTTGTTCAAACTAGCGTCGAGCTATGGTCGAGGCATTTTATGAAATAACACGGCAAAATAGTGGCTTGTGCTATGAAAACTTGTAAAAATAGATGTGAAAAAGAGAATAAACCCAATTGTCGTATTACATTCCATATGTAAGCATCATTTTAAGCTTATTCACATCGTATAATATGAATCAGTTGTAGAAACATATACTATCACATCGAGATACATCTGGACGCAAAATACAAAGCCGTTTGCATAAGAATCAGGGATGTGCCTTCGCCTTTTGCGCTTTAGGTACCACGTGTTAGGTACGCGCTTGTTTCGTGTGTACGGTACTGCTGGAACGAAAAGGAGTGCATATCATGTAATGCGCTAGGTTATACCGAGTGGCGATGTGTGATAGAAAATCATGTTTTTTGTTTTTAATTGAAAAAGTGTCATCGGAAGGCAAAATGATGACCAAATTTTTACTCCAAATACTCTTAGGAATCGCTGGTAAAAACTGTGTGTATATAATTTCATTTTTTTTTAGTTGTTTTACTTTTCTATTATCTAAAAGTGAAATGTTATATATTTTCTTAAAGATTTCAATATTTTATTATTAATAGTAACAGAGCGGTTGTGACAACCCTCCAACATTGGTCGAATGTAGCGATTCTCAAGTGTGCGCATCGTTGTTACTGGGAAGTAAATTATGAACACTTATAAAAGTGTCTTAACTAAATACGTAAACAAAATATTCGACTCTGAAAATAGAAGAATTTTTTTTTGCCGAATTTGGACTTCGCGAATTTGTTCATAACGTGGCGAGTAATTTGCGCTCCCATGTAAAAATGTCTATTCATTCAAAAGCAGATTTTACTTTTAAGAACTCAATGGTGATATTATAATGCGAGATGCCTATATACTGTCAGATTGATTTATTGACGAATCACAGTCAGCTTTACCCCCTTCGTTCTTCAACAATTGATTTTACCCCTCACCTTTAATTTCTAGTCTATATATTCATATGTCTGTGGCTTAAACGCTGTCAGATCACGTATTCTGGAGGAAAAATGTCAAAATAACACGGAATTTAAGCAATTTACAAAGTATTTTCTGAATGATTAGTAATATGTATTGCTTTGATATATATCTTATTAAAAACCTTGTTTCTTGTTTTACTATCCAATATAAAAACGTGGTCATAAATATCCAGTATTAAATCTCAATAATATAAAAAACGGCGCTTCGATTTTGACATTGTAAAATAGACTGTCTGTATTATACTATTCAATTAGTTAAAAAAGGCAAAAATTGTAATAATTGCTATTGGTAATTGTAGAAAATGAAATTATCTTTCTAATTTAATACAATTTCAGTGTGTTAAATGTACTAAATATAGTAATTTAGTTCTTTAAATTTGGACAGTCCGTGATCAATATCTTTAAAATATTTTTTTCACCCACGATCTCTGATAGGTTGTTTACGGTTAAAATCAAGTCTTTTTTCCATAGACATGTATCATTTATTATCAAGTTAACCACAAACAACATACAGAAATATAAAATATTAAATATTGACTTGAAAAAGTAGCTGTCACAGCAGTTTCAAAGTAAAAAATACACAGGATTCGCGCGATTATAGAGTTTACGATTTTTTTATATTTATTCTATAAATCCTACAAAAATGAAACAAACAACAAAATACAGGTTAACTCATTGGCTATATAGCACTATAATAAGTTTGTATGATTTCATGTAAAAATTCTATTTTATGTTTTTTTTAATGTTGGCGAAAAATTAAAAAAATGATCGTCTGGATATCTCGAGCAATCGAGGCAAAATTATTTATTTCGCGTGGTCTCTCCAGTGGATAATACTGTATTATACTGCCCTGATGAAGCTACGGTTGCAGCGAAACCCTGTCGGCATTAAGTATTTACCTATAACTGATGTTGACAAAGTTATTGTTTAATTAAAAAAAAAAAAAACCCTCCAGTCATTTCCAGTTATATCTCCCAAAGCATGTGTTCTGAATTTGTAAAATAACTGTAATGTTGAACTCATAATATATTAATAAAAATATTAACTTCTTATTTTTAGGTTTCTGTAACACAATAATAAATTAATGACGGTTAATTTATTAATGAAAATAATTTAGTTGTCACGTCAAACAAATGCATTATTTTCTCTTTACATAGATTTGATGAGTAGTTTTTTTTCCACAGGATCCAGCTGAGCAGATCCAATATGTGATGCAGACTATGGATGCTATGATGGACCTTCCTGTTAGTACAACTAGTCTCAAGAATGCTGCAACCATGGTGGACGGTCTTCTTAAATTAGGACTAAATTATACAATTCCTTCGGAAATCTTAAAAAATTTGGAAATCTTTGTTAGTAAAGTGATTCTGCCAATGAATCGGAGTCAAATAATAACAATCCAGAAACCAGACGTGAATATTGCTATTGCCAATGTAGATAATTCTAAACAAAAATCTTTTGTTGGAATAAAAATTTCTTCTGATCCGGATGAAAACTTGGGCTCTTCCTTTGAATTCTTCACTTCAGGTTTGTACGATTTTTGTTGTTGTTGTAATTAATGCATTTTTTCTGTTCACATGTTAATTTCCTAAATAAATAATAACTCATTTAGCAAATATATACTATGATAAGTTTCGTTATTTCGATAGTGTTTTGTAATCATTTTTATCAACGAAATTAGACCTTAACTTTACTACTTGGAAACAAAATTATATAATTTCCTTCCACGTAATAAAACAAATGATCTAATTATATTTGAATAATCATTAAAATAATCTTTTGAAATAACAGTTGCCCTTAAATTTAGAAGATATTGAAACGCAATATTTTAACCATTGTTATAATAATTAAAATAAACATTATAACCACGTTGAGTGTCATTGAAACGGAGACAGATTAACCACTGACGTAATACTTACGAATAATGAGTTCATTCTCAAATAATATCTCTAAACCAGCCGCGTGTGGGCCGCCATTGACAAGGCTAGAGGAACCAACATCGGGGAAATTAAGTATGTAAGATTAAAAAGGGATAAAAGGTTCCCAAAAATTACATTTATTCCTACAACTTTAGAACAAGAGACTCTATTCAACAATATTATAATATCTCAGGGGTGAACGTCCAGTTCGAAGAACTGAACTCACGGTGGAATTTAAAATTACATTGAAAGTGTGACATTAGTGTGGAGACAAAAATTATCTGACCGGAATTTTCGTAAGTAGGGCGCCAAACTACGCAACAGCGTAATTAAATTTATAAACAGAGCGAACGATGACCAAGGTAGAGAATCTAACAGCTCACGGCCTTCATTGCCGTACGTAAAATATGTCGACTCGCGTGCTCGCTCGTGTCTTCCCGTCGACAACGTCCCCAACTGGCAACCCTTAGAATACTGAAGATGGCGGCATTCGTGGTTCCGCAATCCAGTCTCGAGATCTCTCTCGAAGTTGCCATACGGCAAGTCAACAGTAACAACATCCACCAGTTCCAGGTACTGACCGGTGTTATAATTTCTGTAGCGGGGCAAGATTGAACTGCTACAATATAAATTTTAAAAAAACATTACTAAAGCTTCGTGAATCTTCCTTAATCTTCTTTCCCTTACCTTTATCTATTTTTTGGTAAATTTAAACTTTGTGATATCCATTTTGATGGTAAAATGTAAACCAAACTTCTAGTCTCTTTGAAAAAGTCGTGATAAATTATGTCAAATGCGGCTCTCATATCTGAAGGAGAAATGAATGCTAACTTACCTGCTTATAACAAGGGTTTTATCTGATGTCAAGTCTGAGATTATTTGAGAAGAAGCAATGTTTATAGTATTTTTGCCACAAAAGGCAAATTTGATGACGATCGATAGTAACCCAAAATTTCGAAATCATTGAGAAAATTTTTATTATTATAACAGCTTCAAGGAAAGACACTAAGGGACCTATTGAACCATGAATAGGGCTAACATGTTGTACTATTTCTTGAGAAACCACGTTGGGAGAACATAGAATTAATATTCCTATTTTATCTAGCCTTGTAGGTAGGATGATAGTATTCCGTGGAATTGGCTATAAATATAAATTTTTATGTTTAAATAATTAGTTATTAAAAATCACATTTTATATCTAGGATAAATATTTAAACAACTTATTTGTATGTCTTAAGGATACATATTATTTATAGTATTTAGGCATAACCCACGAAAAGCAGCAAGGTTTAGCTTCTTTAACAACTATCGGTAATTAATAAAAAATCTTTAATCCTGTAAAACAGAGATTATGCTGTGTTCCCGATAAATTTGTTTTTGGAAGTCTTAAATCTCCACACTTTCTTGTGAGGTAGCCATGTATTGCGAAATTAAAATTTACACACTTATTGGCGGAGGGGCAAAAAATGCAGAGCCACGTATCGATTATATTAAAAATGTGTTTTTGTTTTCAGATTCACCTACGGACTATTCTGAACAGGGTATTATTTTGGTTAATGTGTCATCAATTCTAAGCAACCAACCGTCTGGCGGTGCGCAACTCTCATTTATAGTTTATCGGGACGACAAAGCATTTTCAAACACGAAACAACAAGTTGGCGACGATCTGAAAAAAGTAAACGGGAAAATCATCAGCATACAAATGGGAAATATTTCTAAGCTTGGTAAAAATGAATACGTAGATTTACATTTTAATACAAACGTGTGTAAGACAGGAAACAAACGTGAAAACAAGGAGTGCGTTTTCTGGGATTTTGGTTTGGGACCCACAGGCCAGTGGTCTACTGAAGGCTGCGAGTTTCTGGGAGAAACCGACCTCGAAGGCTGGGAAACCTGCAGATGTTATCATCTCACGCATTTCGCTCAGCTTATAAGCATTCATGGTGCCCACAACCAAGATAACCTTAAACATCTCGTCAGTAATTTTCACTATCGAGTGTTGACAAATATATCCTTTTTTGGCTGCATTTTATCCATCATCAGTCTGTTTATTGTGGTCCTCACCGGAATTCTATTGAAGACCTGGAGAAATGGCCTGGTTCACAAGCTTAGGATGAATTTAGTCGCCTCAATTGGAATCATGTTGTTCAATTTCTTGTTTGTTTCCACACTAGACTTAAATGACAAAAACTCATGCACTAACACGTGCTTTGTCTCCGGAATTATTTTACATTACTCGGTTCTTTCAACCTTTTCTTGGATGTTTGTGATAGCCTTTTTTTACTATCAAAAGATTGTTAACATATTCAAATCGATGAAATATTCTGAAATTTTTTTACTGTACCTTGCTCTAGCTTTTGGGTGGCTGTTTCCCTTGATACCGATGATTCCTCTTCTGGCTTTTGATTCCCACAGCTATAAAAACAATTTGAGTAATAACTTTTGCTATCCGAGCGGATACGGTTTTTGGCTAGCAGTTGTTTTACCTATCTTCATGTTTATTAGTTTTAATACTGTGCTTTTGTTAAGCATTCTTTGTTCTATTTATGACAGCTCGCGCGACGTACACGCGATTATTTCAAGAGAAAACAAAATCGTTCGGGACGTCAGAAGGTTCACTTTTCTTTTCTATCAATTCGGACTAATATGGGTTTTCGGGCTATTTTCAAATTACTTATTCATGGCCTATCTGTTTTGCATTAATGTTTCACTTCAAGGCTTAATTCTGAGTTACATTTTTGTTTTGGGGGATATAAATACTAGGAAGCTGTGGCCTTACAAATTTAGTTTATCTACAGATGGGGAAGCATTTCGCGTTAAATCGGAAATATCTAGAATTAGTAGTAACTTTGAGAAGAAAAAGAAATCTGGAAGCAATGTGTTTGATTCGTGGCGACAATGCGAAAACTCAGGGAAAATATTAAATACCTCTAGGATTCCGGTTTTAAATGAAAGGATGTGTTCTTGTGACAAGTGTTCCGAAGAAGCATATTCAAAATTATTAAAAGACGGGACCAAATCGTATCCAGGCTAAAGAAAGAGATAGCGCTACACGTTATAATAACCGAAAATTAATCACCAAAACATTTTTAGTATTTTGAATATTGTCACCAAAGCCTCAGCTAATGAAGTTCAAGAAGATTAATCTAGTGCGGTCATAGTAAAAGTCCAGCACTTTTCGGTTATACTATGATCCTGAACAAGGAAGCTTATAGGGATATTTAAATAAGGGTAACTCCAATGAAGAACTGAACACGATTAAATTTTTTTTTAAAGTGAAGTGAGCAGTCCGCAATGGAGTGCTGATATCAAGTAATTTATATCAAGGGACAGGCATAAAACAATAAATCTATATTGACCTAATCTAGAAAAAAAGACTTAATAAAATATATTGGAATCCCAATTGACCATAACCTCAAATGGACACGTCATATCAAACAATTTACAAATAATCTCCTAAAAACAATACAAATTTTCCTATATTTTAAACAAATCTAAATTAAAACAAGTGAAAACATTTTGTTTTGTGCTTATTTGTTAATCATTTATAGAATATGAAATCATAGTTGGGGAGGAGTAACAAACCCAGCCATCAGTCATATGGAAATCGCACAGAAAACCATCATTGGGACTACTTAAAAAAACATAGAATGACTGACACCGACCAAATAAACAACAACACACTTTTATAGTTGTATTTTGTTTTATTTCAATTTATTATTTCATATTACCTTTTTTAAATACTAATCAAATGTAAAATGGCGGCCTTCTCACAAGTAAAGCACTCAGTGAGACAACTGTGAAATAATGTTTTTCAACTTTATTGTTATTAGTTATTGTATCTACTAAAAATATAACTCCGGTTTATGGCAGTTGGGTATGGAACTGGCGGAGGAAGGATGGAACTAGACTTAATGGTGCAAATATGTGATGACTGAGGCGCATGTGTGGTAAAATAATAAAACAATCTTACAAATAGTGTCATTGATGCATGAAACAATTTCCACGACGTTTCATCGACTATTCTAATATACACCAATTTAAAGTCGATTGGATTCTTATTTGGAGAGAAGAAAGGAACTGTTTTAAAATGACTTATTTGACTCTCACCCGCTAAGGGAGATCTCGCCATATAATTTAAATTTAAATCAACTCAATTACTGTTAAATTTGTTTCGAAATTAGGTATGAGCGCATTAACAGAATGCTGCTTGCTCATTCATTAATATTAATCATAGGTTTGTAAAACCGTTTTAAAAATTGGGAGATTTGAAATGAGTGCAAGGCTCATGAAAGCGTAATGGCAAAGATTAAGAAATGGAATGTTTGGTGGTTGGGTAAGAAGAGAGGATGAACAAATAGAGGAAAATAAAGAAAATATTTGATCAGGAAATTAATGGTAGAATAAGTAGGGGATGCCCGAGGAAGACTTAGCACAATCAATTGAATCAAATATAATTGCTTGCCATTCAATACAGATAGTTCTTCAAGCAAATTACTAAACTAAACAGGGTGGGTACGTGTTTTATTTAACGGTAACAAAATTTATGTACTTAATAAAACTAGTACAGAAATAATATAAAACATTTGAATGATTAATAAACTTTTATAGTATTCCTAACGACTCTTGTGTTAATTGTAACAATATACAAAAAAAAATAGTAATAAAAGTAAGAATGTTCTTTATTGTAGAAATATACCTAGTAATAGTAAATTTACTCAAAGGGTAAAGAAAATGAAAGTTGGTTCTAGAATAAAATTTTTTATCCTTTTTTATTGTGTACTGTCTATACACTCTATACACTTATCACATGTATTTATTTATTGTATAATTAATATTTGCAGTGATGTTTTAATTATTTTTACATTTATGTTAACCTTTTTAAGAATAAAAACTTATTATAATATAAAACTAATTGTTTATTATTTATATCTGTCTCCACAATCTCCTATAAAATTGTCCCCTTCACTCAAAATAATAGAGTATGAGGGTTCTTGTTAACTTAGATGGACCTTAGCGCGAATTTTTGGGGATACTCCGTGGAGGGTCTTTTTTGGGAAAGAAAGAAGTGAAATGGGTCTTGTAATATACATATATTTATGAAGATATATAATTTACTGAGTCAGTGTCTTTGAGGCTTGCCAGGTAAGCGGCAACCGCGCCGAAGGTACCTTTATATGAAATTCTATATTTATTTGTGAAAATATAACTAACCATGCAACAATTAATTAAATTAAGCAATTAACAATTAAATATTATCATGCTGGTGTTTAATTTTGATAAAGAAATTCGCATGGGGAGAGGGTTTCGATCCGTGGGAAGGGTGGAAAACCACTTACCACATAAAGTACCACCAACTTATTGTTAACATCACATTGGTTAAAGAGATTGTAAACGAAATATTTTACGTCTTTCCCAGAATGTAATCTACGACAACTATTTTCTTTTGTCTTACGCAATACTAAGGTCGAAGGTTTCGCAAGTATGATATATTTAGAGCGGCGATTGTGGTGTGTGCAGTAAGAATCTTGTTTTTTTGCAAATATAAAAATAATCTGACTGAATATTCATGTTGTGTGGACTTGTCACAACTATCCATTTATTTATTTATGTATATATACGCCTAAAAAGGCTTTTACATAGAAGTGATACATGATGCAGTGTACATAGTAGAATATCTGTATTATACAGGAGATACTGACAGTAAATCGATGTAATCCATTGTAAAGAAGGTACAAAATACACAATTGTAAAATTGTGATTACAAGTACCTATAATGAGATAATATTAAGAAATAATTAAAAGAAAAACTAAATAAAAAAAAAAACTAAATATGAAGCAATATTAGTAAAACGTAAGAGTAACATAAAGTATAAAAGAAATTACAACAACACTACATATAAGACAAATCATAAAAAAAAACTAATTTACCAACGCTACTCTAATTTCTAGGATTCGACAAAGTGTTGGTATGGATTATGCTTAGTTCTATAAATGGAGTCAATAAATAAATCAATAGCACCCTCATACTTGTTGCCCAGATCATGCATCCTATTGGTCAGTGAGTGTGTCTGATAGTTGGTCGTGTATGTTTTGCAGAAGAATATTATATTTTGTCTTGTATTCGTAGCCGGCACATGGAGTTTAATAGTGACAAGGATGGCAGGAATATCAATTAAGTTGTTAATGACTCTGTGTAACACAAACAGGTCTGAAATAATTCTTCTGTCAGACAGTGTTATTAGATGCAATTGATTCATCAAACTGACATAATTAATGTAATCAATAGGAATTCTGAGCTTAAAATTTACGTAAGTACTTAAGAAATTTGTGCTGAACTCTTTCTATAAGATTTTTTTTTTTTTTTAAGTGCCGGTAACCCGGGCGTTTATTGACATCAATATTTGTTTACAAATTATGTGCGCCACCCGACTCACTAGACAATATCTGTTCTGAGCCGGGTAGCAGGATTGGAGTGAACTTTATATAAAGGGGACCAAATAGGTGAATTATACTACAATTGACCTCTGACTAATGAAATATAGGGGGTTCTCATACAATCTATGGACTTAAAATCAGTTAAAGTTCTGCAAAGGAACAAACACTATTTATTTGTTTATACGTAGCTCAATACTTGTTAAAAAAATAATTATTAAGAGCAAAAAAAACCTCGACAACTGTCATTGACATGTTATTGTTTGATTGTTATCAGCAGGATGACTTATTGTACTATATCCATCCTCCCACAGATGGTCTAGCACCTGCTTTGCACATTATAATAGTATATAGATTGTCCTTCAAGATTCTCCTGAGGAACACTTTGCTTCTGTGGAGATTTGAATTAATTGGTCCCTCTATTGTGTGTTTCTTAGCAACGTTGTCGAATTATCGTCAAACTGCTGCCTGCGATTCACGTACTCTAAAGTTGTTTTGTTTGACTGTGTTTTGTGCTTTGGGAACGCTTTTCAGTCAAGTGTTTTTCTTAATGCAAAAGGTGTCAAAACTTTTGGGATTAAACAAGTCTTAGGGGTTGACTGCTTTTTGTATCGTAGGTATGTACTTGTCACAAAATCCTAACACGATCAATTTCTTAGTGGAGTAATTAACCATTACGAGATCCTTTACTAATACTTTTGTGTTCGTTCGAGGTACATCATTGGCTGGATGATAGCGGTCGGTGAGGTTTAGGCAGGTCACGTGCTAAATCAAATCTTGTCCAAACGGACACTGTTTGATCAAAACCAAAGATATTAGAAGAACGAGATATGCTATGTTTGCCGCCGGACCGTAGCCGGAGTACTACCTAATTAGGGTACTTTGAACGGTATCGGGACGTGTACGCACAGAAATCTTTTCTATGTATTAGTGCGGATACCTTAGCGTAAGCGAAGGTGTGCAGTAGTATTGGTGAACAAAACCGGCGACACTGGGCAAAACAATTCCACACAGTATGAACTGCTCATAGCACATCTCGTTCTTCTAATATCTTTGATCAAAACTATTGAAAGTTCACCAAGTTATCATTTTTCTTTAATTATTATCATGGTAAACTAAAACGTGGTATTACTTTGCAACGCCAAACAAAAAAAGTTCATACTTATATGATGGAACATTTCAAAAACTTATATCTTATTCAAATTTTAATTTTAAAGAAAATTTCTTTTGAAACGAACGTGATGAGAAA
The DNA here is from genome assembly GCF_061612785.1 of Hesperophylax consimilis. NCBI lineage: Eukaryota > Metazoa > Arthropoda > Insecta > Trichoptera > Limnephilidae > Hesperophylax > Hesperophylax consimilis. The sequence continues at coordinate 18,814,179 of NC_142854.1, read as the reverse complement.
ATATTAATTATTATTAATTCGTGAAACTTTGTGATACGGAAAAGTATTCTAATCACTTAACCACGAGCGCATTACCACAGCCGTTCTTCATCTGGACTGCTATGGCTTTACTCATTATTCAAGATCGGTAACCATAAATTAACGTTCTTTTGAGCGAGGTTAATATACACCATCCTACATCCGAGGATCTAATCATGGTGAAACTTCTCTACTGTTGTTATTTTTCATGTACGCTTTGATGATAGAGACACGAATCTATTTTGATCTTTAAACATCTTTTCGCGCTCATCGGGGGGTAAAACTGATATTAGCGTAGCAAACTGGACGACGATCTCCCATGGAATGACTCTTTCTTCGGCCAGCTTAGTCACTCGTCGGCTCTTTCCTTCTTTCACTTAAATTGCCAATGATAATGAATTTTTAATGTGTATTATATTTTTTAGTGCTTATTTAAAAAAAAAAAACAATTATTAAAAAACATATAAAAATCACAATCGATGTTTCACATTTGCCAGGCGTTCGAATGAATCAAACCTTTTTTAAATTCTGGTTTCCTTCTCACAGGAAGTTCCGATGGTTATAGCGACTGTTTTGTTGTTGTATTATTGTTATGCCTTCGTTCTGTATTATACTGAATATAACGATTTCAAACTGTCGTATTTTTTATCACAGTTTTTTTTAAATTTTATCTTTGCTATAATATATCTAAATGTAACTGTCCTAAAACCGGAAAATCTTCCTAGTTGGACGGTTAAAGCACTACCATGGAATTGTTACCAGGTAATGTTAAGGAATGTGAATTTCAAATTAGTACCTACAATGCCTATCTATGCTGAAAACACGGCCCTTTGTTGATATATTTGATTAAAGCTGAAATAAATGTTATTATTATTATAAAAACATTGACAGATTCGCGTGAACAATAATATCGAAAGACACACGTTGTCTTTGCTCCGTGTTAAATTTGTATTAAACCCGGTAAAAAGTCCGCTTAAAGCATATATTTAAATCGAAAGTAGTCCCTTGAGGGACAACTAATAAACAAGATTAATAGTTGGTTAAAACCGAACAATATTTAAATATTTTAAAGTGAAATTAAAATCTTCAGTGACAGTGACAGAACAAGTGATAATAACATTTCATTTTGGACGCATACAATCACAGTTCACAGTACCTACCTCGCATGTATCGGTGTAACGGTGCGCACAACATGATGCAAATATACTACCGCATCAAATAAATGACATTGTGTACTCAAGCAGGGCTGTCACACACAACAACATGAATATTAACGATAACGCCCTCATATCTATTAATGAAGCAAAAGAACTCATTGACGGCATCCATAATGCCATTACGGATCCATCTCTCAAAATTACTAAAGACCAAATGGCTAAACTTTTGACAAAATTATCTACCCTTTCAAGCAAAATGATTGACGTTGGTACCAAGGTTGGAATAATTGAGGGTAAATTAATGACATATGAAAAAATTGTCTCCCAACCCCCGCAACAATCAACGGCGGACGACAAAAAAACATACGCTAGCGTAATTGAAAAAGAAAAATCAAACTTTCCAAAAGAAGAGCTGCATACAATTAAGATAATTTCGAATAATAATGAAAACACTGACCAAATAAAAATAAACATACAAAAACAAATTAGAGTCGGGAAATTGGGAGTTGAAGTTTCTGGAATAAAAAAAACAATTAATAACAATGTTATCATCACTTGCCCCAAAAAAGAAGACGCTGATAAAATTATGAAAGAAATAAACAAAAAAAGAAAATAACAGCATATCTGCATCAAAAATAAAAAAACGTAAACCGAACGTTATCATCAAAAGAATACATAAAGACTACAACATTCAAGATTTTAACGAAGATTTTATAGAACAAAATGAGGACATTTATCAACTTACCAAAGAAGACAGCAAACACATGCCCAAAATAATGGCAAAAATAAAAAAAACAAAAGTAGCGATCAACTATCCAACTACATCCTAGAAACAACCGGTCAAATGAGAAAACTATTAATCAAAAAAGGAAGAATAAACCTGGGATTTATGCGGGTTCACGTAGAGGACTCCAACCCATTGTCCCTATGCTACCACTGCCTGTGGTTCGAACATACTGCTAACAAGTGCCGAAAGAAAACAGAAAAAACCAAATGTCTCCACTGCGCAGAATAACACATTCTAGCGAACTGCCCAAATAAAAATCAAACACTAAAGTGCTACAATTGTCTAGCCTTTCATAAAAAAGAAATGGAAAAATAAATTCTAACCATCGAGCTAATGACAGTAAGTGCCACTACGTCAAGAAAATGACAGAATCTGCTTACCAGAAATTCGACTATAATTAAAATGCTATACTCATTAAAAAAAACAAGTAAGAAATTAATATTTCAACTATACTTGTTTACAGGATATCAACGTCAACACCCTGTTTAATAGCGCCTGTTCAAATTTGCAGTATCTACTTAAGTACTAACAACTCACAGTCGAGTTACATTATTAATTCTAAGTATACGATTATTATTGTTCCGCCCAATTACGACGTTATAAATAGAAACGAGTTCTTAATTACTAACAAAATATACTTCCGAACATATTTAATTGCACACTCTTCCATTTTACAAAAGACACTTTTTAGACAAGTAGGATAAATAATATTAGTACGAACGAACTAGATAACACTTATAATATAGAAAAAAAAGTGTATAATACAGCTGACAAATACTACATTCTTCCCAAATATATGTCAAACTCATTCATCTGTAGCAAAATACTTCATGAAGATTTTAGATGATTTCACAAATAATGAATTAGAAAAAAATATTAAAATTCAAGAACATGAATGCATATCCACTGATTCGTGTAACAAAATTATTCCTAAAAACAAGAATGATATAATTATTATGCACCTAAACACACGTAGTGTTCAAAAAAATCTTGAAGATCTAATTCTAAAAATAAATAATTTAATCAAAAAAACGGACTTCATAGTATTGTACGAAACATTTACAAATACTGAGTCATCTTCTTATTGCCTACCCGAATACAATAAATTATACTTCTACCAAAATAGATGTCAACAAAAATAGTGGAATAATAATATTTATTACTAATAAATTTAGTATTATTAGTAATAAATATAGTAATCTAAGTGTTTCTGATAATAATTTTCTTAATATTTATTTTCTTGCTGAAACTAATGTTTTAACTCAGCGAACACTTTCTCTCCTCAAATACATTTTTTCCTACAATTATATTTCAAGAAAACAATAATCTCAAAATCAATAATTTATTTTTCTCTTCTCTTAAAACACTACCATGTCTGACTCATTATTTAAAGAGAGATGGACTCATCTTTTAAGATTTCGGAAAATATTTGTATAACTAGTGTCGAATGTAATAACACATTATTAGAAATAGACCCTCATAAAGCATTAACAATCCTTCACCTAAATATTCGAAGTGTCTCAAAAATTTTTGATCATTTTACACTTGCATTAAACGAACTCACTCATAAACCGGATTGTATTGTATTGTCTGAAGCCAGAATTAGCAGCTACTCTGGTACCTATAATTTACCTGGTTACAAATACTTTGTCACAACTTACAAAATAAATCAAAACAGCGGAATCATTGTTTTTGTAAAATCTGTTCATGAGAATATTTCCGTTAGTGAAATTCATATCGATCTTGTAAATTGTCTTCATATTCAAATTATTATAAAACACACGTTTTATGATATAATAGCACTATATAGAACACATAACTCGAGCATTAGTAATTTCATCGAGAATCTGAAATCTATTATAAATACTAATTGTTCTCAAAATGCATTTGTTGTAGGCGATGTTAATATTGATATATCTAATGAATTTGAAAACAATAGAACTAAAGAAAAAAATGAGTATATCAACACACTAACGGAGCTAAATTTTAAACCATGTGTAAAAAAATATACGAGAGAATTTCATGGACAAAGGTCATCATGTATAGACTATATCTGGTGCAATACTAATGAAACTGAAAAAATAAAAACAATTATTTGGAAAAATAACATTACTGATCATCATTGTAGCTTTTAAAACTGACAAAATAGATGTGTATAATTACTCCCGCAATAATTTTCCAAAAACTATCATTAATTACGAAAAAATACAACATAACCTACATATTGAAAATTGGGAAACTGTCCTATCCTCTAATAACACCGACTTATGTTCACTAAATTTTGAAGCAATCTTGAATAAGCACATCAAATCTTCCTCTTCCATTATAAAATACTCTCAAAAAACTAAATTTAAAAATTAAAACCGTGGATCACTCAAGGAATCATAATTTCAATTAGACATAAAGAAAAAATTTATAAAGAACATAAAAAGTTTCCAGAAAACTACAAACTATACGAATATTTTAAAATATTCAGAAATAAACTATGCCACATTATTCGGAAAACCAAAGAAGATTTCGATAAAGAAAAAATCAATATTGCTGGCAACAATAATAAAAAGATATGGCAAACTATAAATGAAATTATCAATAAAAAACCAAAAAAATCTTACATAAACAAAATCACAGATATTGATAACAAACTTTATGATGTAAACACGGATCCAACGAAATGTGCAAATATATTTAACAGTTATTTTGGGTCAGGTGGTGAAAAATTAGCACTGAAAATAAAAAAACACTGATAATAATGAAAAATTAGCACTTAAAAATAATAACATTGATAATAAAGATCTACCATCACCATCCAATAATTGTAACACCTTGAGTCAATTTCAACGAACTAATGTTGATGAAATTAAACAAATTGTTAATGAATTAAAAGGTAATTCTTCCCCTGGTTTTGACAACATTTCTGTAGAAATACTTTAAAAAAATTCTGACTCACTCTGTAAACCATTGGCTCACATCATAAATACAAGTTTTGAAAATGGCAACTTTCCCTTTACCTACAAAAAACTATTATTTCCCCAATTTTTAAATCTGGGGACCCCAATCTAAGTAGTAACTACAGGCCAATTTCTCTCACCTCAAACATTGCCAAAATATTTGAAAAAATTGTTAAAAAACAAATATTTAAATTTGTGAAAGAAAATAATATTTTAAATGCACATCAATATGGTTTTAGAGAAAATATGAGCACTCAAGATGCTATCGTAGACTTAACATCTGAAATATATAAATCTTTAGATAGTAAAAAAAATGCATTGGAACATTTGTCGACTTAAGAAAAGCATTTGATAGTATATCACACTCTAATCTTATCTCTAAACTAGCGAAAATTGGTTTAACTAACAATGCTTTAACGTGGATCGAAAATTACCTATTTAATAGAGAGCAATTTGTAAAGTTAAATGGCTCTCTGAGTGATTCGCAGACCACAAATTTTGGCATCCCGCAGGGAACTGTTCTAGGTCCAATTCTTTTCATCATTTATGTCATGGATATTTTTAAACTCTCAATTATGTCTAAACTTATTTCATACGCTGACGACACAGCAATTTTAACTGAGGGATTAACTTGGAATGAAACCCAAAGAACAGCAGAGTTAGATATAAACATACTAAAAAAATGGTTCGATAAAAATTTGTTAACACTTAATACTGAAAAAACTTTTATAATACCTTTCACCATTAATAAAAATTCATTCCCTGATAATTTAAAGATATTAGGGTGGTAATAAGTATACACTCATGTAATTGTAATAGAATTTCAAATTTATGTAAACCTGACTGCTCTGTACTCATTACTCAATGTTAAAACTAATGTAAAATATCTAGGTGTAATTATAGATAGTAACATAAAGTGGAAATTACAAATCAATGCAATAGTAGAAAGGTTAAGAAAATTATTGTACATTTTTCTTAGAATACGAAACATACTAAATTTTAAATTATTAAGAACCATCTATTTTTCACTAATTCAATCAGTATTACAATATGAAATTGTTGGTTGGGGTGGAGCATTCAAAACTTCTCTCTTACCTTTAGAAATCATCCAAAGAATATTAGTAAAAATAATTTTGAAAAAACCGTATGACTACCCCACAATTAGATTATTTCAAGAATTTAAAGTCCCTTCACTTCATATTATTTATAAAAAATAACTCTTTTTCAAATACATAAAGATTGTTTCAACAATGACAACTTAATAACTTTTTCGAACAGCAATAGACAAAGTATTCTTGGCTCTATAACTATCCCGCGCTGTAACACCACCACAGCAACAATTTTATAAATATTTTGGTGTCAAATGGTTTAACCAATTACCTCTTAACTTAAGATTGGAAACGAATTATAAAAAATTCAAAAGCTCAATAAAAACACTATATCAATAGCATATTAAAATCGTTTATACTTAAAAATACAATATAATCTCTCAATTATTACCATATTGAAATCCTTTTCTCTTATTTCTTATTTCTTATTCTTATCTCTTCCCTTCTTTTACATCCTTTTCTCTTTTCTATTTTCTATTTGATAAAATTTTGTTACATATAAAATTTTTATTTTGTTATATTAAAAAATATAAATAAACTTTTCATTATCTTTACACTCTCTGAAAAAATATGTTAAATTATTATTTACACGCGTTTCTCCGCCTTTTTAACACGAGCATTTGCTCTAAAAAAAGGTGTATCACGATGTACTGTAATAAAAAGAAAATAAACTTAGTGTAATGTAATAACATGTAATTGTAAATTTAATATTAAATAAAGAAAAAAAAAAAATATATATATAAATGAAAATGTTCGTTTGTTAAAAATCTTAAATCTCTGAAAGTTCTTCATCGATTGCTTTGAAATTTTGACACAACTTTGCATTTGAATACGCGTCTGTTTTTATTTACCAATATTATAAAGACTGATAACTGTGATAGATAAAAAACGGTTTTTTTTAAAAGCGCCATCTGTTGAACGTAAAGGAGAAACGCGCTATTGTTTCTCTTTCTGCACAGACAGAATTACCCACATCAACTCGCGGTAGAGTATAGCTAGTAATTAAATAAATATATCTTTAAATAGCTACTAAACTAATTTTTTAACGATAAACTAATGTTTATAAGACAAGGTTTTATGCATAGCATAAAGGATAACAAATAATTATAAGCAAAAATTAGTCGGCCGAAATATTAATACAAATTGAAAATATCTCCCGAGTAAAAATAAATGCTGCCAACGGGAATTGAACCCGTGCCTTCTGATTATCATTAAAAAATAATAATATTCGAAGAGTCAAAAATATATCACCAATAAATGAAGATATCATATTTCTCGAGGCCATCTAGTGAGAAATTTAGTACTAACAAAGCCTTTCCTATAAAAATAAAGTTGGTTGTTTACAGGTGGAAAAAAATATAATAAGCAGTAATTGTTGATTGAGATACTAGTACATATTGAATCATTTGGCGAGTTGGAAATAAGCAGACATAGCTCGGTGGATACAGAGCACCTGACCGGACATCAGAAGGCACGGGTTCAACCCGTTGGCGGCATTTATTTTTGGTCGGGAGATATTTTCAATTTGTATTAATATTTCGGCTGACTAATTATTGCTCATAATTATTAACTAAACACAAGTTATTCACTTTTAGGCAGTTTGTGCCAGGAAAAACAACTTCCTTGACAGAAGGCCTGAACACTTTCTTTTACATGAGTATCTACACCATCGTTTTGCAAATTGTGTATCCAGGGATCTTACGAATAGGGTAGGTTCGGAATGAGAATTATATTGTGTATGGTCGCGCCTTTTATTGTTTTCTCTATCCTCATCGATGATATGGGACGTACTTATGTTGCATGCATAAAATTTGTCTAAATATTGACATATCTATTAATAATAATAATAATAATATCTTTATTTAAGAAAGTTTACACATTACAACTATATATACATATTATGGTGTACATTAATTTGTAACTTTTATATTTAAGGTTATAAATTTAAACAAAATGAAGAACTATTAATACAAACATAATATTTTGAAGGTAAATAGAAAATAAAAGCACAGTTGTGGTTTCTCAAATACCGCCTCACTAGGCTAGCCTGTGTTGAGGCAGAATTATTTGTGTTAGTTCCTAATACCATTGAACATACCTATACTTGTATTAAGAAGTATTCGCTCAATAATGTGGTGGTAATGTGGTGACTTCAATAACTGCAAATTTGGGTGAATGCACCGGTAAAGGCCCTATTCTTATTTTTAATCCAAATTTTTACATTATCTTTGAAATTTTTTTGTGAATCACATTGTTTTATGCTGTCTGGAAGAATGTTGTAGAGTCTTGTCGCAAAGTATTTAAAATTTCGTTGACCAAATGTAGTATGTGTTTTCGGAATTTGTAATAAGATTTTGTTATTGCTTCGAGTACATCGTATATTTGAACTTTTTATGTAGTAATTATTTATATTTGAGTATAGATGAGTAAGAATGGTTTTTGCATATAGCTGCCGAACATCGAATACATTCATAATATTAAAAATTAGATTCGAGTCTGTAATTATAGGTAGCCTTAGAATTATTTTTAAAATTGTTTTCTGAGCCTTTATGATTGGGTCTAGTGCAGATGAAGTGCCGCCTCCCCATGCTATGATACCATACTCAATAATAGATTGGCAGACTGCAAAATAAATCATTTTCAGGTCTTGAAAGCCGAGAAAGTTTCGTATGATTCTAAAAAAGTGCATGGTTTTTCTAATTTTGTTTGCAATTATTTGGGTATGAAGGTTCCATTTGAGATATGGATCAATGGTGAGGCCGAGGTACTTCATCTGAGTAGAGCGCTCAATGTAGGGGCACTGACAGCATTCATCGGAATTCAAACACGAGTGTATTCTGATGTAGGCATCATCAGGAGGTTGACCAGTAATATTAATACTAGGTGTGACATATTTAGTTTTCTCTGTGTTCAGTGTGAGCGTGTTTATATCCAACCATTTTTTTATCATGCTTATGTCCGTTTCAGCTTTTTTGTAGACAGCTAGCCAAGTGTCAGCTTCAAACAGTAAGACGGTGTCATCGGCAAAACTAACGATTTTCCCCTGAATATTAATGTTGCATAAGTCGTTAATATACAACAAGAACAAAGACGGACCTAATATACTACCTTGTGGTATACCGTAGTTAGATGAACAAGTGTTGCTAAGTATGTTATTTATTTTAACTTGTTGCTTGCGCTCATTAAGGTAACTTTTAAAAAAGTTAAGTTCGTTTCCCGTAATACCGATTTGTTCAAGTTTGTTTATTAATTTATTGTGTGATATTGTATCAAAGGCTTTGGAAAGATCTAAGAAGATTGAAATACATTTTTTCCTTTTATCAAGGTGTTTTACAATGAAATCTGTGACAGCGGCAATAGCGTCCGAGGTGCTCTTGTTTTCTTGAAACCCGTATTGATTTTCTGAGATCAGTTTATGGCTCACGAGGAATCTTACCAACTGTGAGTTGATGACTTTTTCAAATACTTTTGATAGGCTTGTTAGTAGGGTTATTGGTCGGTAATTATTTATATCAGTCTTGTTTCCTGTTTTAAGTATAGGAATAACGATACCTTGTTTAAGATTTGAGGGGAAGTGGCCCTGAGTGATACTAAGGTTTATTAAATGTTCTAGGGGCAATGCAATTTCCGTAGACAGCGTTTTCAAGATCTTGGTTGTTATGCCATCAACCCCGGCTGAAGAAGTGATTTTTAGGGAATTGATAATTTTTAGAATCTCTTCTTCTGACACCGTTTGGAAATTGAGTCTTCTGTTGGAGTATTGAAGTCCTGTTTCAGTAGGTTGAACATTCCCATAATTTGGTAGACGAGAAGCAAGATTTGAACCAATATTAATAAAGAAATTATTGATGTAATCCGCAACGACCTTAGGATTTCTTGATGTGTCAATAATTTTTCCATCAATGGAGAGTTTTTGTATGTCCTGTTTGTCTTTGGCATTTTGAGTATTTGTGGCTTCTCTTAGAATTTGCCATATTTTTTTGGGATCGTTATTGCTTCCTTTGATTTTGTCTCCATAGTAGATTTCTTTTGCCTTTCTAATGACTTCCCCGCACGTATTTCTGTATCTTTTATAGATGTTTAATGAGATTACGTCGTAAGGATTGTCTTTCACTTTTTTGTGAAGTGCATTTCTTCTGCGAATGCAGTTGATGATTGAATGACTTATCCATGATTTCAAGGGTTTAATTTTGTTTGGAATTTTTTTTGACAAAGTTGTGGTATTATTACTTAATTCATTTTTCAAAAAGTCAACAAAATATCTCCATGCATCATCTGAGTTTTTTATTTGGAAAAGCTCTTGCCAAGATTTATTTTTAATTGAGGTTTTTAAATTTTCAAAGTTAATATTATTGTATATAAGAGACTGATCTCGTCTATTTTGTGTGGTGTCGGATTGCAAAGTGAAGATTGTTGTGTAATGATCTGTAATTGTTGATTTGTAAACGATGCTTTTGTTTTGTTTATTAGTTTTGACCATTATGTGATCAATACATGAACTTGATTCATTGACTATTCTTGTTGGTGTATTGATGGTACTAATTAATCCATGGAATTCTAACATGTTCAGGTAGTCGTGACATTGGTGATGTGGATTATTTGGGAGTATGTTGATATTTAAATCTCCCATAATTATCAAATTTTTAGTATGGGAAAGATTGGATAATATGCTATTAAGACTGTTTAGAAATGGTGTGATATTACGATTCGAAGGAGAGCGGTAAATTGCTAGAATGCAAGTGTCATTATTGTATTTTATTTGCAAACAGTTCGCGCCAGTAATGTCTATTTCCGTTACAATGGGGTTAAGATCATTTTTTGTGTATACGACGACTCCATCGTTCTGGCTATCATGTTTTGTCGAATTGAAGGAAGAGTAGTGATTTATTAATTTTGGAGTATAAATGTTTGACAACCAACATTCCGTGAGAATAATTATATCGAAGTCTATATTAAGGTGGTTAAGCTGTATCTGGAGTTCATTAAAGTTTTTATTAATTGACCTAATATTTTGGTGCATAATTGTAGTGTTTTTTACCTCTGCTATAAGGTATTTGCAAATTTTGGCATCTGAAGTAGTAAAAGGGTTGATTTGAACACCATGTTCTGCATGTACGCGATTAAAGTTAATAGCCATTATAAAATTTATAATAAACAAAAAAAAAGAATTGTTTAGTTCCCTTGAATGAGAGCTCCACTAATCCCTGGCCATCACTGGGGGTTTCAACCTTTTATTGCTAGTGCAGGAGTTCATTATTGTTACAGTGCGAAAATAAGCATAAAAGATATGACTCACCAATATTGGGGGAAACGACCCAGTGAATGACCGGTAAAAGTTGAACTCTCAATCAAAGAAATTAATCAATTTTTTTAAGATCATCCGAATGTTTGATGTAGTGTATTTGCCTGTCGCCGTCATTTTTCCTAATCATTATTTTACAGTCTTTGTACCAGACATATTTGAAGCCCATTTCTTTTGCCTTTGTTTTAGATCTCCACAGAAGATCTTTGAAATAGGGACCAAGGATTTCACCAACAAAAATCTTCTGGAATCCGTTTCCTTGTGTTGTAATTGTATTAAGTTGCCTTTTGTTCAGTAGAATTTGTCGTCTTTTTTGGGGGTTAGTAAATCTGACGTGGAGTTTTGGGGGGACTCCAGGTCGTCGGTCCGGAATTTTCTTGATGTCGAGGATGTCATCGCTTTTTAATTCGATTCCTGAGACTGCGGCCACCCGTTTAATAATTTCTGCAGGCTGCTCACCCTCTTTTACTTCGATCCCAGTAAATTCAAGGGTGTCTTCATGAGTTACTTGCTCCACTACTGCCAGTCTGACTTCCAGGCTCTTTATTATTCTGTCTTTTTCCGTTAGCTCCTTTCTCATTAATTCAACTTCCGAAACCAGTTTGATAATGGTCTCCATCTTAAGATGAATGTCATCGTACTGACGGCTGATGAAGTCCCTTGTGTTTCTGGTTTCTTGATTTTCGTCATCTATTTTCTTTATTATTGCTTGTTTAAATACTTCCAATTTTTTTTCCATTTTCATCTCCATTTTCTCCAGGAGATTATCGAAGTTTAAAACGTAGGGCTCAGATGAAAGGTTAGCAGCTGTCGATTGTCCTTTGCTTCTCAGATTTTTTTCTGAATTTGCCATTTTGGTTGACTCTGTGGGTCAAACACTGCCTCTATTACCCTTTTGGTTGATTTGCGATGTACTGATAATTTTTCGATTTTAAACTATTGATAATTATTTATTCACTGGTCCATCACTGACAAATCAAACACTGACTTAGTAAAACTAACAATTCTCATCGGATTTGACACATCCACGGGGAAATTTACTCGCTGTACCAGATTGTTAACTATTTATTCCGGGAGCAGATCAAAACACAGCTGTCACTCGATTATAGGTATTGTAATTGATCTAATCTATGGTTAAATAGAGGACCAATTTGGATCGATTTAGTGAGTGGTTTATTTATGATTGCTTCCCTCTCATCAGTTACAGTTCCACAGTCTTTCTAAAGTAATACCATATAAACTACATAACAATTATGTAAAATTTATACCACTCGAGATTATTTCAACCACCAACACAATTTTAAAGCAAAGATTTAAAAAATGAAGTGCTTCTAATTCTTTGGGACGTTTCTTCAACGCCTTGAAATTGACTACCGCGCTTTGCCGTGCATATAAGTAGGTTCTAATTATGTTAAGTTGTTGCAGTAAGACAAAAATCCTGGGTTCGATTCCTAGTTGAGACCGTTACTTTTTTTTATTTTTCTGTGTCTTGTTCTGTTCCATGTTTCGTTTAGATATATTAGTATTATCTTCTTCTTCAATGATAAATTAATGCTCAATACTTTGGTTGTACTAACCCTGTTTTGTATTACTATCAATTGTCTTTTTGAAAATAAAAAATATTTTGATGTGTGCAGCTGTGGGTTTTTTTTATTTTCCTTTTCCTGAATTCCAATATTTTTATTTTTTTTAGCTAGTGAATGAATGATGTTCGCTGGGTGTAGCTATATTGTCTATGGTTGCATTTTTTTAAATGGCCTTGAGATTTATCTATCCATTTGAATGGTTTATTTATGGTCTACAAAATATTTTCCATTCTGGACCGTACGACCGTTTTATCTGTGGTCGTCTGTGGTTAAGATGGTGACGAAATGTTGGGAGTCGCTATATGCACAGCGACTAATCGACATGGGGCGTGGCCAACATTTCCGAGCATACCCGAAGTGAAGTGTTTCGGCGCTTTATTTGAAATTGGTTCTCCGTTCAGATTTTTTTTGTGACGTCACGGCCGAGCATTTCCGAATATTGCCGAGCAGCCGATAGCTAATTTTCATCTTTCATTTCATACGATTCTTGCACATTGATTTAATTTGGTTAGATTACATTACTATAGGGCCAATATCATAAAGTCGATTCCGAAGCCTTAATAAAGACTGTTTGGTATGGCAACCACATTCTAATTCCTGCAAATATAATTAACTTTTGGACAATAAAAGACTTGTGGTAGGTCCTATGTTCAACTTTTGTACAGATTCGTATTAGGCCTATATATACTCAAAGTATGTAATCTTTTTACATTGCAAAACAGTACACCTATGGGAAAGTAAAACTAGCATTATTTGGAGTCTATGTGAAAATTTGGATGCCATATAGCATGTTGAAGGATAAGTGAGCAATGAAGGAAGTTGGGCAATTCATTGATACATTTATTGATTTATTTATTGGACAATTTGTATAGCGCCGCTTTTGTGAGATATCACCTCAGGGGCGCTTTAGAGTTGATGCAGGTATTACAAAAATATAAATATTACAAAAAAACTGAATTTAAGTTGATACATATAAGCTGCATATTTGATTTTTGATATTATTTTATTAATGGAAAATAATACATTACACCACACAAAGAAAATATAAACATTGAGGGAACAAACCCCTTTAAAAACATGACAGATAAACCCTGAATTGAGCCGATCAGGTTTTGCCTCATCCTGAAATTTGAGTTTAATAAATTGCTCCAACAATAGACACATCTCGTACTAAGGAAACTCCAGCTTCAACAATCCTGAATTTCTTTTGAATCACAAACCATGTTACACAAACCTAGCGTAGCCGCTAAACTATTTGAAAACTGGGATGTTTTTCTTGCCTTGACGCGAGCAGGCGGTATAAAAGGGACACTTTCTTTTGAATCACAAACCATGTTACACAAACCTAGCGTAGCCGCTAAACTAATTGAAAACTGGGATGTTTTTATTGCCTTGACGCGAGCAGGCGGTATAAAGGGGGCATTTTCTTTTTCATCATAAACCATGTTACACAAACTTAGCGTAGCCGCTCAACATCGCAGAAACAGTTAACTTAAGGTGACACAATACCCTGATAACGGGGATTTGCCCCGACGCTCACATTTTAATTATTTGTGATGTACGTATTACTAAAATCTTAAATGTTTCTCGAGGGATTCCCAGGGATGCAAGTTATTTATATATAAGATTAATAAAAATAGGACCTTACCATTAAATATCTTATGTAAAACGGTTTGCCAATTTTATAAAACGTTTTTCAACTATAAGATGAGCGGGAAGCACTAGATTTTATTTTTGTAAACGATGAATTAGTAACTTCCCGAGGAATCTCTCTAGAAAAAAATTGTGATTTTATTAATTTATTCATAAGAATTAATTAAAATATAACACTCGGAAACATCAAACTTCTGTCCCGATAAAGTAAACTCGCCGTACGTTACTCCAACACGCTGAGGCGCGCGTAACTGTATTCGTGTGCAGGTCCCCAGGCACTTACAGCGTTATTCCTCAGTAACGGCCAGAGCTTAAGCCGGAAAGGTCGTCTGACTCCCGGCCGGTATGTCCAGTAATTTCTATTACGTATTTTTTTATTTAATCAAACGATTACTTTTAAAGTTATTAGTGAAATTTTCTGTTTTTTATAATGTGACCTCTTCCACAAGTCAGTAAAGGTTTTTTGTGTGTTTCACCAATAAAAAACAAAAGATTATATTTTCGTCATAATTTGAACTTAAAAAGTGCACGGTGGTTAAGTTTCAGAAAAAATTTGGACATAGTAAAAAAAATATGAAAACAGTTTATTTTGTAGATTTTTTTAAAATTCTTAAGTTTCTTTATTTTAATAGTTAAATATCACGTTAAATATTTTTTTCAATTTAAAATTCTGCTGTTATGTGTGATTGTTTTTTTTTAATAGATCGCCTAAAAATGATAATATAGTAGAACTTTTTTTTCATGTAAAAAGTATTTCAAATAGAATAATTATAAATAATGTCCTTTTTTTCTTTTTACATTTAAATTATATTTATTTGGCTTTCAGTCATGCCAATTTTTGGGCACAGAAAAATTTAAAATGAATGTAAAGATTTCAGTCATGCCATAAATACCTTTCTATACCTAATATAAGATTTTAACATAAAATTGCTTTAGTTTAAAATGCAAACAGATTTTTCAAGAATTCGCAGGGTCTGCACCAGTATGAGATATTACACAAAGTAGCTGGTATAAAATTTTTATAATTTTCTATTTTTGTACTGTTTCGTACGTGAAACTTATAATTTTGATATCAAAATACCAATGTAAAATTGTACCTTTTAACTCCCACCTATGTATTGTAAGTTCCTCCCGTCCTACAATGAGTTTTTTAACTCTTCGGGATTGTTCTATCAAGAAAAAAAATAGTGACTAAAAAAGGATTTGTGATTTATGATTATTTGAGATGCCTTACATACTGCAGATGATTATAATACTGTATGTAAATACCACGATTTTCAGAACACCATGCAAATTATGCAATTCATTAACTAATGCCAACAATAATGAAAATTATTATTATCATTTTAAATTTATAATTATAAAACTTGTCCGTGTGAAATCAAACCATGTGACACTGTGCGAAATTTGGACCAACGCGGGGCGTAAACGAAATGTTTTGGGCTATAGCCGCGCCCACTAGAAACGCCCATAGCTGATATTATTTTCAAGTCTTATGTCGTCTTAAATAAAATTTGAACGTAAATAAAATCCAGCTAATAAATTTCAATCACAACGCACACAATGCATGCATATTAGGAAAATGCTAATTTGACGGAATTTTTTAACATTAAAAAAAACTCGGAACAGCTCGGGTATGCTCGGATATGTTGGCCACGCCCCCTGTCGACTAGTCGCTGTGCATATAGCGACTCCCCGAAATGTTACGTATAAATTATTCTTCAAACCTATTGTATTTACTTTTCAAAATTGTTGAGTATCTATCTCACATACCCTATTGTATTACATCTTATGCACTTATTTCTATCTATTTTAGTTGTTGTGCGTGTTTTCTGACAATACGGCAACTATTTAATATTATTAACTTTAACCGTCAAGCTTGAGTAATGAGTTCTAACTATATATTTATTTTATTTTATTATAACCTTATGTTTCTATATGCAACAATATTTCCTGTTAACAAATTATGCTCTTGATATTCTCTTCTTACGCGCAAAAAAAAACGATGTATTATTTATTATTCCCAGAATATTTAATTCTCGTGCTGTATTTGCTTAATATTCTTGTATTGTTAGTTAATATAACGTTTCCATGTTTACATAATGCACATTTCATTCCACTATGTTACTACTATCTATATATAATAACATCTTGTCGTATAATGTTTCTAGATGACATGTTGATCACCTTCTATTGTATTATATTCTATGCATTTATCTCGATTTATTTATATTGCTGTTGTTATGCGCGTAGTGTGACATTATGGCAACCATATTATATTATTAATTTTACCGGACGGGCAGTGGTATTGAGTTCCAACTACTTGGGTATACTTGCATTATATGGCTACTCCATTTAAAATTACGACAGAGATAATAGGACGCAATATTCATCCTCTAAAATGGCTTCAACACTGAATATTGATTTTGAAATATCATGTAATGTAGAACACACTTTCACCAATACTACAGATTTTAAAGCAACCGTCGCCGAAAATAACTCCCTGAACATAATTTCTCAAAATATTTAGAAGCATTCAAAAAAAACTTTGACAATTTTGCAGTATTTTTACAAGACCTTAACACTCATTTCGATATTATCATTTTAAGCGAATGTTGGATAGACGAAACTTTCACTGACATTAACATATTAGGATATACGAGTTTCCACACAACTACTAAACTGAACCAAAATGATGGGATCGTTAACTTTATTAAGGACTCGCTGAACTCTTCTCAATCGGAAATAAAATTAACAGAAGCAAAATGCGTCAAAATATCTCTAGGATCAGATTTATCTATTTTTGCTATTTATAGGCCCCCATGCTACAAAAATATATCACCTTTCCTAAACTCTTTACAACAACTCATGGAAAACAATAAAAATACTCAACAACTCATCTTAGCAGGAGACATAAATATAAACCTTCTTAACTTTAAACCCAAAACTAACGAATATCTAAGTCTACTAGCTCACTATGGCCTTCAGTCAACTATAAATTCTTCGAAAAGAACCTCACTAGAGTCAAAATCCTGTATTGATCATATTTTTGTTAAAACAAAAAATAAAACCATCTCATCCACTATTCATTCCACCGTTACTGACCATTTCACCACCACACTTGGTATGCGATTGAAAAATGAAATAAAACGTAAAATATATACAAATACGTCACAGCATATCATAGATTTTAAAGCACTTTGCTCTGATATAAGTCACGAATCTTGGATTACAACTCTAAAAGAAACGGATCCAAATAAAGCGCTAAATGAATTTCTATTAACCCTGAATACGTTTACCACTAAACACACTATAATAAAAACACTACTCACAAAACACTTCAAATTAAACCATGGATTACAGCAGGGCTAGTAAAAAATATACATAAACGGAATATAATGCATGCAAGAGTAAACAAAAACCCAATGGACAGTAAACTAAAACACAATTATTTATTATACAGAAACCTATGTAATAGACTAGTAAAGCAGGCGAAACATGAGTTCTACAGGAAAGAAATAGATAATGCCGGAGGAGACACAAAAAATATATGGAGAGTTATTAAAGATGCCGCTTATTCAAAACCTAAAAACAGTACTTCTATTAATAAATTGTTAGTCGATGGGAAAATCTGTTTAACACAAAACAAACCCAAAAAATTGCAAATCACATTAATTATCATTTTTCCAACGTTGGCTTAGATTTAGCGGAAAAAATACTTACAAAGAACCACACGACAGAAGAGCTACTTGTCAAAGAAAGTTCCTCCTTGCGACCAAATCATTCCTTTAACATTTATAAAATAAATAAAAAAGAAATTAACGAACTCATTATTTCTCTCAAAACTCATTATGCACCTGGCCCGATATCTAACCAAATCCTGATTAATCTACGAGAATATATCGGTATACCTCTCCTACATATATTTAATCAAAGTTTCTTCCAATGTGTTGTACCTGACAAACTTAAAATTGCCAGTATTACCCCGATCCATAAATCTGGAGACAAAACGTTAATCTCCAACTACAGACCTATTTCACTACTTAACTCTCTATCAAAACTACCTCGATAAACACAACTTACTATCAAGTCATCAATTCGGCTTTCGGGCAAAAATGGGCACAGAACAGGCAATTTCTGAATTAACCAACTTCATTGTAAAACATGTAGATAAGGGATCTAAAGTAATTGGAGTTTTTCTAGATCTGGCTAAAGCCTTTGACACCATCTCTCATGATATGCTATACGAAAAACTTAAAAATATTGGCATCAATGGAAAACCGCTCAAATGGTTCATCAGTTATACAAAAAATAGGAAACAAATAGTTGAACTTAATAAATGCTTGAGTGACACCGCAGAAATAAAGTACGGAGTGCCTCAGGGTAGTGTCTTAGGCCCTATTCTTTTTCTTATCTATATTAATGGTCTCACTGATATTAAAATTCCAACACTCTGCTATAATGTGATCAGCTACGCAGATGATACTGTACTTTTTATTAAAGAGCAATCTTGGGAAAAGGCATTTAAGAGCGCCGAATTTGGTATGAGGGAGATAAAAAAATGACTCCACAAAAATCTTCTTACCCTAAACACCTCGAAAACCAAATTTCTAACATTCAGTAAAACAAATATTGGGCAACCAAAAACCGTCCCGCTTTTACACCTGTATCAAAAACTGCGACTGCGAAAAAATTGAACATTCGGATAATATTAAGTATCTTGGTTTAACAGTGGATTGCAAACTAAAATGGGAACTTCACATAATTTCACTTGCAATGAGAATCCGGAAACAAATATACATTTTTAAAACGATTAGAAACATTATGTCACTTAAACTACTAAAAAATGTCTACTTTTCCCTTTGTCAAAGCATTTTAATTTATGGTTTATCGGCATGGGGTGGTGCCGCAGACACATACATCAAGCTACTTAATACAGCTCATAATGCACTTATTAGAACTATGTTCAAAAAACCATATCTTTATCCCACTGAAAATCTTTTAATTAAAAATAAAACACTTGATATCAGGAAGCTATTCATAAAAAAAATTATCCACACAAATTGCATAAAATCGTCACCTTCACACATATCTCATTCCCAGAACACTAGAGCTAAATCTAACAATCATTTACAAGTGCCAATAATTAAATCCACTCTTGCAAAAAAACATGAATCTTACCTCGCACCTTCCATATTCAATATTTTCTTAAAAGAAACACAACATACAACTCAAATCAACAGAAAATGTAGATATAAATACTTTAATACGTGGCTAATGAACAAAAAAAGAAATTGCATTAACAAGTTACTTGCAAACCTTCCATGCTAATTTTTAAGAACTTTCACAACAAAAAATGTTCAATTATTTGATTATTTGATTCACACTAAAAAAAAATAAAAAAATAAAAATAAAATTACATATGTTTGTGATAATTTATATTTAGATTATTTTATCTAGGTAATTTTTTTATTTTTTTATTACGTTTCTTTTTCCTGTATTTTGTATTTTTTATTTATTTACTTTGTATTTTTATTCACTTTTATTATTATTGATATATGTAATGGTAGATACTGCTACCCGGCTCAGAACAGATATTGTCTAGTGAGTCGGGTAGCGCACATAATATGTAAACAAATATTGATGTCAATAAACGCCCGGGTTACCGGCATTAAAAACAAAAAAAAAAAGAAATGGGGGCATACAAAAAGCCCGAAGATATCGATCTAGAGAGTGGTTTATTTATGGGTCAGGCAGGGGCGTATAACTCCCGCATGACCTTGTAACCCTGATGGGAGGAGTTATTCAATACCCAAATTCTTATAGACAAAGCTGTTGTGGCTGAAAGCTCAGATCTCATTGGCTTAGAGCAAAAATTGTAGTTTGATCTCTCGCTCTCTACCGTGGCGACTTGTGTAACAGAGAGAGAAGCTAAGCATGCTTTATGCTCCGATAAAAATTAACGGTAATTTCCAAGACGCCATTTCGTAAGTTGAAAAGTCAGTTGAAGTTTTTAGAGTAAATATTTTGAATTTTCTTTCACCCATCTAAAAATAATGTTACGTGCTAGAATTCTTCAAGGTGATAAATTAATGCCGTGTTGTGTTAAATTGTGTTATCCGGTCTATCTCCACCAATTGAAAGAAGGACCCGAACCCGTTGTAAAATACAGGTACTAACCTCTCGTTCTTTGATACAATGTTCCTGATTTCTGAATGTACTTCATTGGCAAATAATTTAATTAATTTTCCTTTTCAGACCTATCCGTATTCCGACGCGATACAATACCACGTATTAGGATGCTAAAACTGCTAAAAAAAGCCACGATTACATCATACAATGTCATTTAAACCTCTCCAGAATTGCATCATGTAAATATTCAGATTTAACCAGCATTTTCCATGATGTTTGCTGACGACAAAGCTGTGGAAATTATATGAAACCCTTGCAGGAGAATTTGAATAACTTCTAGTGCTGTGGCAATAATAATTAACACTTAAATTTGTTGAATATGTATTTTGTGTATATATTCTTTTATTTTTGTGCAAGGTCAAATTAAATCCTATTAAGTTGTTGCAGTAAGACTGAGTTCGATTCCTAGTTGAGACCGTTACTTTTTATTTTTCTGTGTCTTGTTCTGTTTCTTGTTTTGTTTAGATATATTAGTTTTATCTTCTACTTCAATGATAAATCAATGCTCAATACATCGGTTGTACTGACCCTGTATTGTATTACTGTCCATTGTCTTTTTGAAAATAAAAAGTATTTTTATGTGTGCATAGCTGTGGGTTTTTTTTTATTTTCCTTTTCCTGCATTCCAATATTTTTATTTTTAAAATATAATTTTTGTGGGCTAATGAATGAACGATGTTAGCTGGGAGCAGTTATATTGTCTATGTTTGCACTTTTTTAAATGGCCTTGAGATTTGTTTATGGTCCACAATATATTTTCCTGTCTGGACCAAACGACCGTTTTATCTGTGGTCGTCTGTGGTTAAGGGGGTGACAAAGTGGGGCCATACAAAAAGCCCGAAGATATCGATCTAGAGAGTGGTTTATTTATGTGTAGACTATTGTGGACGTCAGTTGTCAGACCAGTCAGATTAATGTGTCACATAGTCTCGTTTGCTTCCTTCTCGTATGTAATTATTGCTCCGTCTTTCTAAAGTAATATTATACGAACTACACACAAATTGAAATTGAACTGCTTCTACTTTTTTATGACGTTTCTTCAACGTCTTCGAATTGACCTTCGTCCTTCGCCTTTTATGTAAGTAGGTTCTATTATATTAACTAAGTAACACTTAAACTCGTAAATTTGTGCATGTTAATTTTAAGAATATATCGCTCAACAACTGAGTGATCAGTTTAAAATGCCTTCGCGATATAACACGAGAGACAGACGAGAGTACATGAGTTTGATCATTGTTCATTTACGGCCGCTGTCAAACATTAAAACCAAGCCTTAATTAAGTAACCTTGACCCTGTCACATCAAATCATTTTTTTCCTTACCTCAAAAACGGCAAACCTTTTTTGTTGGACCATTAGTTTTTAGTAAACCCTGAATAAATGAGCATTGCTTACGAAACATGTTGGTTTTGTTATAAATAAAAGTGTTGATTATTTTTAATTATATTAACGGTTCAAAGAGAAAGGTTTTGTTAAGGATTTATACTTGTTTTTAGCTGAGAATAATTACCATAATACCAGAATAATCACACGACAGGACACAATCACAGCAGTGCCATGAATCCAAACCCAAAGAGTGTATCCATCAAAACTGAACCATGGTCACAGGAAGAAGGCTCAGGTGAAATGGCCTATAAGGATGTTGAAATCCACCTCTCGGATGTGAAGAAGGAATGTTTGCAGTATGTCGAGAGTGTTCAGCCAACTAGTAAGTTGCATTGCATATCACAGAAGTCTTTAATTTACATAATTATAACAGCTGCTTGTTCTTTACTTCCCTCTTGTCGTCCATTAATTTTATAATAATAATGCTAACACAACATTTATATAGCGCACTTTTGTGTTATATCACTTCAGCTGAGATTTTGATTTTACCTTTGAAATATTACTTTACTCGCAACTGATAATCTGAAAAAACAATTCCTTAAATAATTCACCCAAATGGTTTCTTTAGAACCTACTTGTATAATTAAAATAATTTTTCATGAATTTATTTTATTTTCCATTTTCAAAATTTGAATTATAATGTCCCGTGTTTTTTGACAATATTTTACATCTAAGCTTGTTTAATGTGACCATTGATATCATTTTGAGAAATATTAACATTTCAAAAACGTTACGCCGTATCCATATTTTATATTTCGACATAATAAACCTATCCGATTAATGATTTTCATGTGATTGGAATTTGTTTTGTATTTGGCAAGGTAAATATCTTTCAGTAGGATCTTGATTAAACTATATGAAACAATCTCACAATAAATAAAAATAATCATACACATAGCTCTCATTTCTTTATATAAATTAACATTTGTTGTTGTTCTGTTTCAGGTAGCATTAATATGGAGACTGTACCTATTAAAAAAAAACCACGACCCCGAGATGAAGATGGAGAGGGAATCCCTTATACGGAAATAGACATAGATCTGCCAGATGTTAAAAAGGAATGCTTACAGCACTCTGAAAGTATTACCGAGACTGCAGGTAAAATGGATGTTTGTTTGTCTGAATCAGTTAAAATAATCAAAATATTACCGGCTTATTGAGCTTTATCCGCCATCTTTTCCAGATGTGATAATGGTCCTGAAGACACATCCCGGAGAAAAACCTCATTCATGTCTCCACTGTAACTACTCCAGCTCAAACAAATCAAATTTAACAGTGCACTTACGTACCCATACTGGTGAAAAACTTCATTCATGTCTTCATTGTAACTACTCCTGCTCACAAAAGTCAAGTTTATACAGGCACCTTCTCATCCATACCGGAGAAAAACCTTATTCATGCCTCCATTGTAACTACTCCTGCTTACAAAAATCACATTTAACGTTGCACTTACGTACCCATACTGGTGAAAAACCTTATTCATGCCTCCATTGTAACTACTCCAGCTCAAACAAATCACATTTAACGTTGCACTTACGTACCCATACTGGTGAAAAACCTCATTCATGTCTCCATTGTAACTTCTCCTGCTCACAAAAATCAGAATTAACGGTGCACTTACGCACACATACTGGCGAAAAACCTTATTCATGTCATCATTGTAACTACTCCTTCTCACGAAAGTCAAATTTATACAGGCACCTCCTCATCCATAGTGGAGAAAAACCTCATTCATGTCTCCATTGTAACTTCTCCTGCTCACAAAAATCAGAATTAACGGTGCACTTACGCACACATACTGGCAAAAAACCTTATTCATGTCATCATTGTAACTACTCCTTCTCACGAAAGTCAAATTTATACAGGCACCTCCTCATCCATAGTGGAGAAAAACCTTATTCATGCCTCCATTGCAACTACTACTGCTCACAAAAATCTCTTTTAAAACGGCACTTATTCACTCATACCGGAGAAAACCCTTATTCATGTACCCATTGTAACCACTCTTGCTCTAGCAAATCAAATTTAATAGTGCACTTACGCACCCACACTGGAGAAAAACCTTTTTCGTGTTCCTACTGCAGCTATTCATGTACTCAAAGGGGACAATTAAAACGTCACATTCTTACCCATACTGGAGAAAAAGCTTATTCATGTTCCCATTGTAATTTCTCCTGCTCACGCAAGGCAGGTTTAGCGGTACACTTACGCACCCATACTGGAGAATAACCTTATTCATGTTCCCCTTTGTAATATCTCCTGGTCACGCAAAGCAAATTTACCGGCACACTTATGTACCCATAATGGACTAAAATGGTTTTCTTCTTCCTACTTACGCTCTTCACGTACTCCAAAGAGAACATTAAAAAGTCACATTCTTACCCATACTTGACAAAAATACCTTATTCATGTTCCAACTGTTACTATTCCTTCTGACTAAAGTAAGCGTTAATATTGTGTGTGTACCTATAAACGGTGCATTCTTAAAACTAGTACTAGGAATAAATCTTGCTCGTGTATTGGCTGCAGTTATTCAAGTTTTCGAAAGGAATAATCAAAACACATTTTTACCTTACATTTACCAACACCTTATCCATTTTTTGAAAAAAAAATACTTCAAACTCTCTCTCTCAATCTGCCTTTGTAACACATTTTAATTCCTTCACAATTTTAATTTTTTTTAAATATTTTTAATTTTGCGTTACAAATTTTCAGTTTATTTAAAAGTGTTATACTATTGATAAATGTGACAACATAACAAAGACCGTGAATTTTTTACAAGTATATCATTTTGAACTTATTCAGAATAACCCTATTCATAAGTGTCATGAGCTGGTGAAAGCAGCAGTGAAAATTTGTTTTAGTGACTTATTTGAAAATTAGCAAAAAAATGATTAAATAACCCACAGGTACCTAAATTTTATAGTTTATTAAAATACATAAACAGATTAAACTTATTAGACCACTAGTTATACCGAGACTGCAGATAAAATGGATTTTTGTTTGTCTGAATCAGTTTTAATAAACTAATCATTTCATAGATACTGACTTATTGAGCTTTATTCGCCATCTTTTCCAGATGTAATAACGGTCCTGAAGACACATCGAACCTCATTCATGTCTCAATTGTAACTACTCCTGCTCACGCAAATCACAATTAACAATCGTACCCATACTGGAGAAAAACCTTTGCATGGTCCTACTGCAGCTATTTATGGTCTCAAAAGGGATATTTAAAATTTCAAATTATTTCCCATAATGGAGAAAAACCTTATTCATGTTCCCGTTGTTACTAATCCTGCTTACATTAATCATCTTTAACAGTGCACTTACGCAGACATACTGGAGAAAAACCTTTTTCGTGTCTCCATTACATCCAGCAGCTACCAGGATAGCTAGCACGGTTGATCTATAGCGGTTCTATCTGTAGGTATATTATTATCGTTGCCAAGCATGACTGCAGATCGCCAACAAACAAACTACAGTTCGCAATGACCACAGTCTTGCCCTGTTATAAGACCACTATTCGGAATCATTAATCGTCTTTCAAATAATAAAAAGTGTATAATAAAAACACATAAATTTGTTTTCGACCACTATTGTTTTATTTTCACTCTACCGGTTTCGGAAGAACCCTTAATTCGTCAGGAGAGTATTAAAAACTGATCTACTACACAAAATATTGACATATACATACAAAAATGTTAAGTGTTTGAGGGAGGGGTGGACAAAGTGTAAGGGGTAATTACAGGAATTCCAGGAAGAACAGAGCGGTTAGCTGGAAATATGTCTAGAATAGGACTATAAGACAGATTAATTTGGTTATTTATTATACTGGAGTTATTATTGAGGGATTTTCTGATTTCAAGTGCTTCTAAATTATCTAATTTTTTGCCTTTGTTACTACGGTGTAGAATTTTAACCCCTGTATCTTTTCTAAAAGTATGATCGGTGGAAATGAGATGATTGGCAAACTCTGAAAAATTATTGTTATTTAAACATCTTAAATGTTCCGTGATTCTAATATTTATATTTCTAGTTGTCTTACCTATGTAGAACGATGGACAATCATTGCAACATAGTTGGTAAATGCCTGAGTGGCTAAATTTGTGATCTTTATCTTTAGTATTTTTAAGTAATTTTCCCAAGTTGTTATCAGTACCTATAGAACGCGGGTTTAATGTGGGTAGGCAAATTTTATTTTGTAGGAAGCAGTTGTCAGTGGATCGTTGATATTGGCTAACTTTCAATGATAAAAACTCAATATTCCGACCTAAGAGTTCAGTTTGTATGTATGTTATGTTCCATAGGTTAGTACGGAGTCAAAAATACTCGTGAACTGAAACATGAGTATAATCTGATTAACTCTGATATAACTTTCACACTTATTATTGACATAGTTGGGTTTCGATGTCTTTGTGGGGACATCGAGATTGTTAACGAAATGCATCTCGTCATATTCGTATCCGTTCTAGGAAATGTTGTGTTTTATGACTTGCAGGTGGCCCAAACAAATGGAAAAAAAGTCCAGAGTAGAATTATATTGTTTTTATCAGATTTTTATTGAAAATAGTTTGTGATAAATCTGTTACAAAAAAACAAACTTTACTGTCTGTGTGAATACCGCACAAAAGCCTAATTGCTCTGAACTTTCTGGGCTCAGTGACACTATGGCATCTCCAATTGTGGTATTTGAAGATGCTAAAGGTAGCAGAGAGTGGAAGCAGATGGGGAAGAAGAAGGTTGGGAAGAACCTGACTATTCTGATCTGTTCACCAAATAAGGCTTAAGCTATTTCAAGTAACGTTTCAATTCTGAATGGTGGACTTACATCAGGGCAATACCGAGAGTATCTACCACTCTGGACCGTGCCGCAGAAGTTTGTATGATAATATATGTATTATAGTATTTTAACTATTTAATTGAAACAACTCTTCACTCAATAAATTTACTTGCGCAAGCCGGGACTTAAACTCGCGACCCCCGGATTGCTTGCTGTGAGCCTTAGCCCTCAATCCCGGAGGCCGTCTTATTTTGACTTCGTAGAGAGAATGCGTAACTCTTTCTCCAGCGTCCCTGACTTCTATCATTCAATCCACTCTCTAAACATCGTGACACTAATAAGAACAAACTCCAAACAAAGCAAACTCTGTTAAGTAGTTACAGAGTCTATAGGGCACACATATACGAACATTATGTTTTCTAGAGTTTTAACAAAAATATATAAAGGAACCCACAGTAAATATTCCATTTTAACATCAAATTACAATACAACGTGGTCCTTGTGAATATAAACATTTGGTTTTATAAATATCAATCAGTTTTATTATATTTTCTTCTAACAATTAAAATGTAATTAAATAAACAACCGGCAAAATAAATAGACACCTGCAGGCTCTGGTGGCAAGTCGCATCGCCGTCCCTATACGATGACCGTAAAAATCCCATCCCATAGGCCACGTTAACCAAATTAGTATTGGGCTTTAACCCCAAATAAGATTAGTTAAAAAAACGCATTCATCCAGATTTCGGCCCGGGAGTAGTCCTGGAAAGCGACGACTTCCGGTTTCATTTTTGGGATGAAAATATCCTACGTGCCACATTACCAAAACTAACGGAAAAAATTGATTGCGAATTTGTTATGAAAAAAAAAAATCGTTCGGCCGACTTTTCTGTGGGGAGAAGTACCTAACAAATAACACTGTATATGTATCCTCCAGATGCGGCAAAATATCTCATCGGCCACAAGAATGAAATCGATGTCAGAATTTAGATAAAAATTCCCTGTTTACGAATATGTCGTTCGGCCGAAATTCGGCCGAGGAGAACCTTGTGGTCTACGCGATTATTCGAGCGAAAAATACCTTTCTTCTAGCGACATTTTTAAATTACCTGCAGAATAATAATATGAAATTATCATCTCATTACTGTAATATTAGAAATTATTAAAAGCAGATATACATCAATACAAGTACTACGGGGATATGAAAAGCAAATATATAATAATACATTATTACTTTGTTATCATTTTATAATGTAGGTATTGTCTTGTAATAAAAAAATAAAAAATAAAATAAATCTATTAAAAATCATTTTTAAAGGCCTAGGTACCTTCTTTACAGTAACGTGGTTTAGTGACGTAAGAAAGTACCTAGTTATTACCTAGTATTTTTTAATCTGAACAAATAACTAAAATAAATGATATACAATAATATATTTTAGTTTGTGAATATTCTTACGCCATTGTCAACCGGTGAAATCAACGATATAAAGAGTTTTTCGACTAACTTTTTTTTTTAATATATATAAGGAATCCAAACTTCTTCCCATAAAGCTGTTTTGCGGCACGCCCCCTAGGATGGAAGATACTCCCAGTATCGCCCTGGTGTAAGATCACCATTCATACTTGAAAAGTTGCTTGAAATAGCTTTAGTGACCACATAATAGTTTGGTAACCAGATCTGAATAACCAGGTCCTCGCCTGAATTCCTCTTCCCCATCTCTTTCCCACCCCAACCCTTCAGCTTCACAGCATACCCCATTTGGGGATGCCATTCTCTCACTGGCTCCAGACAGTTGGGAGCAGTTGCAACTCTGGTTAGGTGTTCAAATTTTAAAAAAAAAACTTAATCCTGAGCGAACATCAATTTTTTTTCACCTCTTCAAACCCATCAAACTTATTTTGTGGCAAGATTAGATTTAAGTGAGCATTGATTACGAAACCTTTTGATTTTGTAATAATATAAGCTGTTGATTATTTTTAATGATTCATGTAGAAGTTTTTTTTACAGACCTTTCTTATTTTGGGCTGAGAATAATTACCATCGCACAATAGAACGCCATCACAGCAGTTTCATAGATCTTCCCAACCCAGAGAGTGTTTCTATCAAATCTGAACCACGGTCGCAGGAAGGAGGCTCTGGTGAAATGGCGTATAAGGATATTGAATCCGTCCCTGACGTGAAGAAGGAATTGGAGGTTGCCCACCACTTTCCCATGGCTTTCTTAGGATACAGATGGTTTCCTCCTGCACCGTACACGACAAGACTCCATATTTGTATTTATATAGGAAGATAATTTTCAATTAAAATGATTCTAGACCTCATGGTCTTTTTGGGAGTCCTATGGTCTTTTGGGGAGCGAAGTTCAGCTGGTTTCTCTTTCCCCACACTAGGATTTCTCTCAAACCTTTTTCAGCTTTGCATTCCACTTATCTACTGTTTCCCGAGACCAGAAAAAGTTTTCATCAGCGTAATCGACCTAGATACAAGGCAACAATACTAAGGCAACAGCAACCTGGAGGAATCATCGAAAAGTATATTCCAAAATTCTGGGCCAAGGATGGAACCTTGTAATAAGGCAACCACTAATTTAATACAATATAACAAAATATAGAAATAATCCTGCAAATAACACCGACCCGTGACGACTTTTTAACGTAATATATATTATCAATTTGGTGTCGCAGCTTTCGAGGCAAAATCAGGACTAGAAGTAGATGGAGAGGGAATCGTTTATACGGAAATAAACATAGACCTACCAGATGATAAAAAGGAATGCTTAGAGCACTCTGAAAGTATTACATACTATGTAACTTATGGAGCTTTATTCACCATCTATTTAAGGCATGATAACGGTCCTGAGAACGTATCCTGGAGAAAAACTCCATTCATGTTCCTATTATAATTACTGCTCAAACAAATCACGTTTAACAATGCTGGAAAAAACGAGCAATATATTTACCTAAACTTTAAACCGACCACCATTTTTGACGGAATTATTTATTGAATGTATATTTTATCTACCTTTGTAACACTAAGATATTTTTTTCCTACACAATTTAAAAAAAATATCTTAATTTTTTAAGTTTGCCTTTGAAATTTGCAGTTTTTTTTATATTTTGGATAAAAGTGACTACGTAAATGTCAAGTGCTAGCGAAAGATGCGGTGGAACGTAATAAAATTTTCGATAAATAATTGCACACAAATCAAATATTTCAGTATTTATAAACCAAATAAAAAATATTTTATTAACACTACAAAATAAAATCTGTTTCGTTGCTGGCAAATGTAGTATTAATATTAATGAATATTCAGAAATTGCTTTCAAAAAATGAGTTTATAAATTGTGTGACTGAATTTTATTTTAAAACGTGTATAAACAAAAATACTCGAGAAATATACGGGCAAAAATCTTTCTGTTTAGATCATATTTGGGTAAATGTAAAATTACAAAACCCTTATAAAATTAAAACAATGGTTTGGCAAACAAATATTACAGACCACCATACTTGCTTATGTTTATATAATAATGAAATGAAAACGGAAAGAAATGTCCCAATTACCAAAAAAAAAAAACAAATTTTTGGATATTTGAAGAAAAATTAAAAGCAGAAACTTGGTATACAATATTACATTCCAACGATGTCGAAAAATTTTCAAATATGTTTGATAAAAAACTTAGGGATCATATTGAAAATTCTACGACAGAGGTCTCATTACACACAAATTCCAAATTCAGACGTCTTAAACCTTGTATTACTTGCGGTCTTATAAAATCAATTAGAGAAAAAGACAAATTATACAAAACTTCAATTAAATATCCATATTATGATGAAAAGGCCAAGACCTTTCTCAGAAAATATAGAAATAAATTAACAAGTTTAATTAAATAAAGTAAGGACGACTACTTTAAAAAAAATATTTCTGCTTCAGAAAACAATCTGAAAGCTTTTTGGAAAACCGTAAATTATGCAATCGAAAACAAGAAAATAAATACTGTTAAATATATTAAACGCGAAAATAATATTATAGATGTATCCAGAGACCCTAAACAAACAGCAAACATTTTTAATAATTATTTCTCTAAAGTAGGAAATAACCTCGCTGAAAAAATCTTTAAGCCTCTACATATGCCTAAACCCGCAACCAGTAATACACAACTGAAATACACAATCCGTTATCAATACATTTTATCAATACACAATGCGAAAGGCGGCTCTTCTCTTGGTTTTGACCATTTCCCTGTAAAAATAATCAAAACGATGAAAATGTACTTACTTACACACCTCTCAGTCTGACTAAAGGCATATTTTCCACAAATAATAAAAAAAATCTCTAATATCACCCTTCTTTAAAACTGGTGACACACACAATGTCTCAAATTATACTGTCTATGGTAGCGCCTTTTATAGTATATTCTATCCTCGTCGATGGTGTGGGACGTACTCTTTTGGGGAGTCGCTATATGCACAGCGACTAGTCGACAGGGGGCGTGGTCAACACATCCGACCATATCCGAGCTGTTCCGAGTAAATTGTTTCCCACTACCCACTACCTGTCACCATTATGCCTGTCACTGCCTGTGATGCAAAATCAGTGAAACGCGGTGGGCGGTGAAACGAAACGTCAGAAATCAACAGAAATGGCGTCTTTGAGTGCCGGTTTAGACCGTCTTTTAGAAGTTTCGTTAAGTTATTTCAAAAAGAATTCAGAGACGGTTGTTATCAGTGGTCACATTGACAATGAAGCATTTCTGTGTTCTGTGAACGCGTTGGGGCACTCTTTTTCAACGAGAGACAGTATGAAAAAGAAGTTGGGAGGTAAGGTGTTCTAAACCTTAGGGCCTAGGTCTAGGGTAGGCCTTCCCATTTCTTAATTTCATAAGCAGCTGCTGATATTTTCAAAGTTATTCGAAATTAACATTTCCAATCTTTCAGATGCAGTATACACCTTCTGCCCGCCTACAGTGGAGTTCTTTGGGATGCCATTTACATTCGGTATGAATGCGTACAGAGAGTGCGCCCAAGGCCCCCGACTACACCGCCCAAATAACAGCAACGAGAGAGTTGAGTTGGTATGTTAATACACCCTTGAACCACATCAGCTAGGCCTACTCCCCCTCGTCTTTCAATAGTAGCATTGACAGAGCACCGAGGACTTAGTGGTCCAAGATTAAGGTCTATAACCCCAAAATGATCACCGTATCGTCAGTGATGTGTTTAAAATAAAAATAAAAGCGATGGGCCTGGGCCTAGGTAAGATAGGACTAGATTACACCAGGGGCCTTCCTAATATGGCAGTTGCAGCTCCGTCTCATTTAGATTATCACAACAATCACACCAATCACAATTCATCTTTGTGTGTTAAAAAGTGTGCCGTGGCTCGTAACACATCCTCATGTCGTGTTAGTCTAAAGAAGACCATGCTCAAAGTGCCAAATTAATTAAAGCCCCTGCAGCTATATCTCATTTCACAATTTTAATTCATATCACACTGGATTATAACCACACTTGTAATTTTATACTAATGTCAACATTGCAAGGCCCTAACAACTTTTGTAAAAGTTAATCATCTGCGTCAAATAAGTTAACCATGGGCAATTTATTTGCCGCACAAATAATAGGCGTCTTATACGTATAAGCCTATTAGACCCTATACCTTGAATTGTTCTTTCAGGCTGATCACCCAAACCATAAGAAGAAGAGGTTCCGGGTTTTGGACTCCAAGAAGCTTGGTTGTCCCGCAATGATGAGTGTGAAACAAATAAAATATTTTCCAGAATTTCCTGTTCCACCTCAAATTGCAGAAAGAGCAAAAACGAAGGTATGATTGTTTCTTTTCTCTGCTTATCCCTACATGGGCAATCACTTTATAACATTATTTTAATGTTTTCACTATATTTAGATGCAGCGTTGTGTCAGATACTTTTTAAAAGTATCTAGATACAGATACAGATACTTGGCAAAATTTGTAGCTAGATACAGATACTCAGATACATTTCTTCTCTTTTGGGGGAAAACTTATATATTATCG
This sequence comes from Hesperophylax consimilis, assembly GCF_061612785.1. NCBI lineage: Eukaryota > Metazoa > Arthropoda > Insecta > Trichoptera > Limnephilidae > Hesperophylax > Hesperophylax consimilis. The sequence continues at coordinate 18,781,227 of NC_142854.1, read as the reverse complement.
AAAACAGCGATTACTTTAATTTATTAAAGACGGTAGATGTAAAGACTTGTGATTATTTTACATATTTACACTTGCTTGTTTTATTCGTTGCCCAAAAAGATATTGGCAAATTGGCCTGCAAGCGGTGATAACATAAATGCATTAGGGGTCCTCGCGAGTACCCGGGTAGCATATTACTACCCGGGTACCCGACGTCCCTTGGATAAATAAAAAAATACGTGAACTGTGTGCAACTTGATAAGGGTTCTGATGGAAAATTAAAAAAATTTTTATTAATTTATTTTATTTTATTTTTTCAATTCATTTTTTTATATAGGGGAGTACTCGGGTACTCGGTTACTCGGGTTAGGACCCCTAAAATGCATGTATTTAAACTGCTATAAAATATTATACACTATATGGACAAAGGTACCCACTAGCTGAATCTGTGTCATGAATCTGTGAAATCATGAAAATTAACTAGAGAAAATCGGTAAAGCAGTTCACTTCGAAAATAAAGTATCTGAGGTGTCAGATACTAGTAAAAATGTATCTAGATACAGATACAGTTATAGAAATAAAGCTAGATACAGATACACAAAAATTTATCTAGATACTGTATCTAACCAATAATTACTGTTTTTGTAGGGTTCTGTTATTTTTATTTATAGTGAAACATTGTGGCTTGTTTTCAGATTCTGAAACAAGTGAAGGCAGCCCTTCAAGCCACCAGCCCACCTAAATGTGTGCCATGTTATTACGTCTCGGCAACCGGAGAAGCGAGCCACAACCACAGCAGAGACAGGAGATCAACAGGCTTGTTGAAGCTGGAGTTTATCAGTACGAGATGTGTCTCTATTGTTGGAGCAATTTATTAAATATTGATTTCAGGATGGGGCAGAACCTGATCGGCTCAATTCAGGGTTTATCTGTCATGTTTTTAAAGGGGTTGTTCCCTCAATGTTTAGGTATATTTCCTTTGTGTGGTGTAATGTATTATTTTCCATTAATAAAATAATATCAAATATGATCAATGAATTGCCCGACTTCCTTCATTGCTGACTTATCCTTCAACATGCGATATGGCATCCAAATTTTTACATAGAATCCAAATAATGCTAGTTTTACTTTCCCATAGGTGTACTGTTTTGTAATGTTAAAAGATTAGATACTTTGAGTATATATAGGCCTAGTACGAATCTGTACAAAAGTTGAACATAGGGCCTACCACAAGTCTTTTACTGTCCGAAAGTTAATTATATTTGCAGGAATTAGAATGTGGTTGCCATACCAAACAGTCTTTATTAAGGCTTTGGAATCGACTTTATGATATTGGCCCTATAGTAATGTAATCTAACCAAATGAAATCAAGGTGCAAGAATTGTATGAAACGAAAGATGAAAATTAGCTATTGGCTGCTCGGCAATATTCGGAATTCAGTACACCCATAGGTGTACTGTTTTGTAATGTTAAAAGATTAGATACTTTGAGTATATATAGGCCTAGTACGAATCTGTACAAAAGTTGAACATAGGGCCTACCACAAGTCTTTTACTGTCCGAAAGTTAATTATATTTGCAGGAATTAGAATGTGGTTGCCATACCAAACAGTCTTTATTAAGGCTTTGGAATCGACTTTATGATATTGGCCCTATAGTAATGTAATCTAACCAAATGAAATCAAGGTGCAAGAATTGTATGAAACGAAAGATGAAAATTAGCTATTGGCTGCTCGGCAATATTCGGAAATGCTCGGCCGTGACGTCACAACAAATATCTGAGCGGAGAACCAATTTCAAATAAAGCGCCGAAACACTTCACTTCGGGTATGCTCGGATATGTTGGCCACGCCCCCTGTCGACTAGTCGCTGTGCATATAGCGACTCCCGACGTACTTATGTTGCATGCATAAAATTTGTCTAAATATTGACATATCTATGGTTAAATAGACCAATTTGGATCGATTTAGTGAGTGGTTTATTTATGATTGCTTCCCTCTCATCAGTTACAGTTGCACCGTCTTTCTAAAGTAATACCATATAAACTACATAACAATTATGTAAAATTTATACCACTTGAGGTTATTTCGGTAAAATTTCACAGAAATACCAACAAAACAAAATGACATTTGACAATAAACAAATAAAGTTGAAAATGGACGGTCTCGTTTCACAAAACGAAAGATAATTTTAGTTTTACGTAATTGAAATTTTTATTGCAATATTTTCCACCTCCCCGAAGGTTAAAAGTTGTGTCGTACAGTAATTAAGGTGAATCTAAAGGTTTTATCTAAAAAACATTCATAATAAGCGAGGCCAGCGCGATCGAAATTTTACCGTTATTTCAACCACCAACACAATTTTAAAGCAAATATTTAAAAATTGAAGTGCTTCTAATTCTTTGTGACGTTTCTTCAACGCCTTGAAATTGACTACCGCGCTTTGCCGTGCATGTAAGTTAGTTATAATTATGTTAACAAAGTTACACTTAAACTCGTAAATTGGTGCTTGTTTATTGTAAGAATATATCGCCAAGCACTTGATTGATTAGTTTTGACAGCGTTATAACATACTAAGCTACCCAAGACTTACCGTGTAAACACGTGACAGATGAGATTAAATGTGTTTGTTCATTGTTGATTTACGGCCGCTGTCACACATTAAAACCAAGTGACTAGTAAGTTCATCTAATTACCCCGAGTGAACATCATATACATTTTCAAAACAGCAAACTTATTTTGTGGCACAATTAGCTTTTAGTAAACTCTAATGAAATCCGAATTGCTTAAGAATCTTATTGGTTTTTTCAACAACAAGAGTGATTCAAACTCTGATAAATAATTTTTATGATGTAGATAAGTTTTGATACAGACGTTACTTATTTTCAGCTGAGAATAATTACACAATTACACAATTCACATTAAAGGACCCTATCACAGTAGAGCCATGGATCTTCCCATCCCAGATAATGTTAGCTTCAAAACTGAACCATGGTCGCAGGAAGAAGGCTCAGGTGAAAAACAGGCATTTACTGATATAGAAATCCACCTCCCTTATGTGAAAAAGGAATGTTTGCCGTATGCCGAAAGTGTTCAGCAAACCAGTAAGTGGCATTATTCATCTGTTTGTGTTTCAGATGGGCGCAGTCACAACCCCTACTTGTGTTTGACTCTCCTTTTTATCGCCTATAATACAGCGCGGTAATTATAAATTTTTCCAAGTGGCAATGTAATGTTCCAAGAAAACGTTTTACTTATTATGCCCATAAACAGTTTCTAATTCCTGAAGCTATAAGCTGTAACACAAAATCATCTCACTCCTTAAATTCTTTTGGATTATAAGTTAATGCATGTTATAAGTAAATAAACATTTTCTCAATTCAAAACCCAAAATTTTGCTCCCCGGGAAGAGATAGAAATCTCTTATCCACAACCGCTGTTAAGTCACACAATTCAGAATACCCACAACAAGTTAATATATTTACCAACAAATTTTTAATATTTGTGCAACAAACTACGTCAACATTATAAAATTACTTTACTATGCTAGTTTAATATAATAAATTATATTTGTTATATATACTGACGACGTATATCAGGGATATTTGAAATTTTGTAGATTACTTTGTTTTTACGGATATTCCAGCGTATCTCCATGCATAACCTTAATAGGATTCTTCAGGCATCGTCAAGATGCGTGTACGTCTGGAAAAATCATTTTCAAAATACATCGCCCTTGGTATTTTAATGGAAATATCTCACTGTTGATAACAAAAAAACTGTAGTCTATTAGAAAATAACAATTATTTTTTCCAATTGCAACGGCAATTATAGTTGTATTTTATCTTGTAACTGCATGTTTGACGTCTATTTGTTTATAGAAAAAATAACTTCTTTACTGTATCTCTATCTATTCGATATAATAAACCTATCGGATTACGGATTTTCATGCATCAGAATGTGATATCCGCTTATCAACCGTAAGTAGCCTATCAGTTTGTTATTATGTTATTATTCCAGGTAGCATTAATGTGGAGACTGTATCCATCAAAGCAAAATCAGAACCCCGAGAAGAAGATGGAGGGGCAATCACTTACGCGGAAATAAACATAGACCTGCCAGATATAAAAAAGGAATGCTTAGAGAAGTCTGGAAGTGTTCTTGAGACTGCAGGTAAAAACGATTTTCGTTTTTCTGAATTCGTTTTAATAATTATCTAGTTATTATAGATACGTACATATTGAGCGTTATCTGCCATCTTTTTAAGACATGATAACGGACCTGAAGACGCATGCAGAAGAAAAAACTTATTCATGTACATACTGTAACTACTCATGCTCATGCAAATCACATTTAACAGCCCACTTACGCACCCATACTGGAGAAAAACCGTATCCATGTTTCCATTGTAACTACTCCTTCTCACGCAAATCAAATTTAACAGTGCCCATTCGTAACCATACTGGAGATAAATCTTATTCATGTTCCCATTGTAGCTACTCGTACTCACGCAAGTCACATTTAACGGTGCACTTACGCACCCATACTGGAGAAAAACCTTATTCGTGTTCTCATGTTACTACTTATGCTGACGCAAGTCAGAATTAACAGTTCACTTTCGCACTCATACTGGAGAAAAAGTTCATTGATGTTCTCATTTTGACTACTGTTGCTAACACATGTCAGCATTAACAGTTCACTAACGCATCGATTCTGAAATTAAACCTTTTTCATGTTTCTACTTGCAGCTTTTCATGTTTTTATCAGGGGAATTCGAAACTTCACATTCTTACCCATACTGTAGTAAAACGACATAAATGCTCCCATTGTTACTTCTCCTGCAAAGGAAAATCACATTTAAAAGTGCACTTACTCACCCATACTGGACTAAAACCTTAATGTTCCTACTGCAGCTATTCTGGTTCTGTAATAGGAAATCTGTAAATTCCATTTGGAAAAAAACCTTATTCAAGAGTTCCCATTATAATTAAACCTGCTCATACAAGTCAGCGTTAACAGTGCACTTACGGGATTAAAACCTTATTTATGATCCTACTGCAAATATTAATTTTCTCAAAAGGATTAAAAAGTAGGCGTAAACTTTAAAGGCACGTTTTTAACCATACTGGAAAAACTATATCCATGTTCCCATTGTAAATTTATATAGTCAAGTTCTTACATACTGGACATAAAAACCTTATTCAAGTTCCAACTGTAACCTCTCCTGCTCACTAAAGTCACACTTATCATTGTGTGTGTGTACGTATATAGCGTGCACTCATACTGGAAATTAATCTTATCCATGTTCTGACTGCAGTTATTCATGTTCACGAGGAGTCAGATTTTGACCCGCTCATGAGAAAAATCATTCATTTTCCGACTTTAATATAGATGTTTTCATAAAGAATAATTAAAGCATCATATACGTACCCATATAGCATGAAATTCTTATTCATTTTTCGAAGAAAAGTTCTCTTAACTGCTTATCGCTTTGTGATGTCATTTTTATATGCTTCTTTGATTTACCTTTTTAACAATTAAGTTTGGTTATATGTTTGAGTTTTATTTGACAGTGTTATAATTATGGATAAAAGTGAAAACATTAATAAGATTATGGGCTTTTTACAAGGGGATAATTTTGAAAATAATCAGAAACACTCTATTAATAAGTTTCAAGAGCTGGTAAAAGAAGCGATGAAACATTTGTAACATAGCAGTTTATATCATATTAAATAATAATAATAGTTGAATACGCTTCATGCTAGATTTTCACTCTTCGATTGCCGCAAGTAGCAGCACCTGCCGGTCACTAAATTCTCGCCATCAGCGTTCCGCGCGGTAAGAAACGGAACTCATCGCCCACGCCGTCAGCCCTCGCTCGCCGGCCTCTTTCGAAATCCTGATCTCAGCATGTCAACACGCTGCTTCGGGTTGTAGTCCCGCGCCCCACAAGCAATCCGGATTCAAGGGAATATGCAAACTTACGTCTTGAAAATGACACTAAAATCCTTGCCTTTTAACAAGACGACAAAGTTTAAACTCCTGGCCGAACTTCTCAGCGAAACTAACTCGCACGCACATGTTTCAACGTTTACGTTGCACGTGGACAAAGGCCGCCTAAACTTCGCTCACCGACTTAAGAACCATGTAAGCTTGACCATCGTATCCCCTTTCCATGTGCTTTAATAAATTCTGTTCCGATTTTGTAACTTATATTTAGATTGAGAGATTGAACTTAGTTAGGATTATATTTTGTACCCGTAATATTTTCCATGCCCCTTGAGTATAAGATGCGTTCAAAATGATAATCCTTTGTATGTTGTAACGTTGCCCTTTGCTATAATATAACCCGGAAATATAACTCCCATGTCTTTACTGAACCCCTTGGGTCGGAATGATAGTAGCAAAAAATGATAGCTGACTTCACCCCTTGAGAGATAATCGATATGCCTTTATAAGAGCTACCCTGAGGTTATGCTCAGGGATAGAACCCCTAATGCCATCTATGTTGATTGTCTTATATTCAATGTTCGTATTTAACTTGGTCACCGGTCTTACATTCTAAATTTTAAGTATATTACACATAATAACAAAAACCAAAACTTTGGTCTTTTATGAATAAGTAAACCAAATCTAATATCTCAGTAGTTTATAGTTGTAGACATATCCAATAAAGCTATTCATATGTTGAACTTTATTTTAAGAGTATTTTGATGAATTCCATAATATCAAAACTGTCAGTATAATTCTATAGTTTGCTCATATAATTACGAAGTTCTTTCGCACAATTGAAATAATGCTAAATAAATTCTCAAGATATTTTTGAGTTGGTATTTATAGATAAATTCTAAATAACGGCTTCCTACTTTGGTCATTAAATCGATTAAAATTATCGAAACCACGACTTTTTTCCGATTTAATATATTTGTATAAAATTATTATTAATAATAATTAATTAATTATTGTGCTACTTAGTAAGGAGTCATATCTATAATTCCACAGTTTAAAAAGCTTAGAAAATTCTATGCAATATAAGAGTTGCCATTTCTAGAGAATATCTTTATTTCGTCTACCCACTGTTCTAATTTTATTAATCAAAAAAGATTGGATCGAATAATTATTTCCGATTTAAAATTACATATTAATTCGAAGTTAAATACGAAGATGGTTGATATCTGAAATGAGATGTTACTGCGGCTCTGATTACCAGATACTTATGCGGAACGTTAATTTAGTAACCGGTTCTTCAAAAAGAAACAAAAGAAACCGTGGGTATGTTTCAAGAGACTAGTGACTTTTTAATTTTCGATAAATAGTGCAAGAATGAACCAGTTCCACAAAAAAATATCAACGATTCCAGTGACATAAATGTAGCTGGGAGCTGGTACAGGAATATCGACCATCTCTACGAACGGAGACGTCAGGATTCAGACAAGTCAGACTAATGTGTCATAGAGTCTCCTTTGCTTCCTTCTCGTTTGTAATTATTGTTCGGTCGCTCTAAAGTAATATTGTACAAACTACACAATAATTGAAATTGAACTGCTTTTACTTTTTTGATGACGTTTGTTCAACGTCTTGACCGTCATGCTTTACCCTGTATGTAAAGAGGTTCTATTTATACTAACTAAGTAACACTTAAACTCTGAAATTTGTGCTGGTTAATTGTAAGATTATATCGCTTGACACTTGTTAGATCAATTTAAACAGCATTCTCGATATAACACTAGAGCGAGGCTGCCCAACCTTTTTAACAGTTGGACAAAATTGACGATTTAAAAGTCATTGGCGGGCCACTGACTACTGACGGTTCCTATATTTGTTACCTAAGGTTTTTAATGTCTTGTTTTATGCAAAAAACAAATAAAAATATTGAAATTTTATTGTCGTTTATTGAAATAATAAAATAATAGCATCTACTGCCAAATAACGAAACAACATTTTATGTAACAAAAATCTAAATCCAAGTACATAATTGGTACAATGAATGTGATTTCTGACATTGTTTTTGTTTTAATAATTCTCCTATGTTAGGAGTCAGTTCAGATGTTGACAGTAGCAACAAATCAGACATAGGTATGTTGCTCAGTTAGAGATGTGCGGTATTTATTTTTTACAAAATTAAGATTAGAAAAAAACTTTTCACAAACATACGTCGATCCAAAACTACTTAAAAATTGAAACGCCAGTCTTCCTTTGGCACCAATTTCCAGAAATCTCTAAATTTTTTTGAAGAAGTTTGTGACTTTGAAAATATTTTTTCCGCAAAAAGGTCCAAAACTACTTAAAAATTGAAACGCCAGTCTTCCATTGACACCAATTTCCAGAAATCTCAAAATTCTTTTGAAGAAGTTTGTGACTTTGAAAATATTTTTTCTGCAAAAAGGTACAGAGTGATTTTGCAGTTCAGTGAGTTCCAACTGGATTTTGGCAGGATAACTAATTATTTCAGTCAAACTGATTGTGAAGGATTAAAAAAAAAATGTTCATTTGGTTTTGTACTTTCAAAGTCCTGGAATCTCCTTTCAAACGACTGTAATAAGCTTGTAATTTTAGCTTCGTACTTAGTGAAGTTTATGGTGGCAATATTGAGCTTCTCTTTCAAATCTTGCATGGGAAAAAGGTCAATATTTTCGTTGGCTAAATAAAGTCAGCAGTGCCGTGTAATTTGAATTTAAAATATTGAGATAATTGGTGATGTCAACAAGAAATGCAAGATCAATAAACCAGTACTTATTCTTGAGTAAATCACTTTCCAAAGGTAACGCCCCTTTTTCTTAAAAATTCCAACACCTGCTCTCTCAAGATGAAGAAATGTTTTAAAATGTTGCCCCTTGAAAGCCATCGCACAGCGCAATACAGTTGTAACTCTCCAAATTCGCTGATTTCTTCTTCAAATAAAACTCTGAATTGACATCTGTGAAGAGCTTTTGAATGTATGTAATTTATGCAGCGTAGGTACTACCGGCTCCATTATATCATTCAACTGTATGTCCTTAGCACACAACGCCTCCTGGTGGATGATGCAATGATACGAAAAAAAAATCGATTCAAGTAATGTTCAAATTGGCGGATATTTTGAAAATGGTTCACGCGGGCCGCTTATAATTCGTTCACGGGCCACAATGTGGCCCGCGGGCCTAGGGTTGGGCAGCCTTGCACTAGAGTATTCGTGAGAGGTTTCGTTACATTCCTTTCTTATTTTTAGCTGAGAATAATTATCATCACACGACAGGACGCTATCACAGCAGTGCCATGGATCCCAACCCTAAGAGTGTTTCCATCAAAACTGAACCACGGTCACGGGAAGAAGGCTCAGGTGAAATGGCCTATGGGGATGTTGAAATCCACCTCCCGGATCTTCAAGATGTGAAGAAGGAATGTTTGCAGTATGCCGAGAGTGTTCAGCCAACTAGTAAGTTGCATTGCATATCACAGAACTGTTTCCGATGCAAATAATCATAACGTAACTTTTATATAGCGCAGTTTTGTGTTATTTCACTTCATGTGCGATATAGATTTTACCTTCGAAATATTTCTTTACACGCAACTGATGAACCAAGAAAACATTTAACTGATTATGCCCGCAAACAGTCATCAAATGTTGCCGCGTCATATTTTATCATCAAAGTAAATAATTGCACCTTCTGTACTACAAAACTTCTCTCCTCACAAGAACGTAGCGGAGTCTCGTTTTAACTCGACCGTTCAAAGTTTATGTATGTCTGTTAATTTTTTGTATTTTCCGTTTGCAGTTCAATATGGTATTCAGGTTAGATTCTATCAATTATCGATTATGTCAAGCATATTATCCATTATGTCATCAATTTTGTGTTTGTCTGTAATTAATGATAATATCAACCATGCTTTGATATGAATCACTGTTGACAATCCTAGGAAAAAAACAAACAAAACAATAATCAATACTATGGTACCCACCTACCTGAAGAAGATTGTATAATTCCTTATTGGATGCATAAAAATTACATTTTAAATAATGGTTTATACTACGTACCTACATAAATCTTCTATTTTCATTATGAAATTATTGTTTCGGTTTTTTGAATTAGAGGTTTTTTTTATTTATTGTTATTAAGTTTAATTTGTAGAACTCCATTTTATTTTTTTATTTTTTATATATACAATAATATTATTATTGGGTTTATAAAAACAGTTTATTTTTAAACAAGTTCTGCTGTGTAATTATTATTACGCGTGACAGCTGTTTCGCCCTCTGAAGGCATTATCAAACTGTGACAGGTTTTTTTTATTTATGGACCTATCTATCATATTTACATCTATTTAAATAAAGAAGTGTTTGTGCTTTTGATATCTTTTATTCCTAGATTGATGACATTTTGCACACTTAACCTTCTAAACAAGTTGAAGGCGACTGTCTACAAGATGTTTCTAAAATCTATCGCTATCCATTTTTCTCAGCCCTTAAGGATTTCCACACTTGTTGAACAATTTTTGCACACTCGATGTCCAATATATTTTTTTGACCATAACAATTTCCTTTTCCGTTTTGTTTTATGATTGATATTCTTATATAAATCATGTATGATTACCATAATACGGTAATTTCCATAATCGTTGCGAACGTCACCAATTTTTTTTTATTTTTTATATTTATAAAATTAAAAAAGAAACACATAAAAATTACCGTTCAAAATTAAACAAAAACTGGGTGAAGCCGACGCTGGGTTCTTCAGCTAGTATAAAGAAAAATGCGAAATTCTCTTGTGTGTCTCTGAACCTCTGCTTCAATGAACTCTAGAATTCCTGCTTGAATTTATGTGTCGTTTTGAAAATTGTAAAAGTTTGTTTAAAAAGACACTGTTATTTAATATTTTAATTTTGTGCATAAAGTCATGAACAACCAAATGCCAAAATATTTTTAGGCTGAAATTGTTTTTAACAGAGATTTTCATAATTACGAAACCAGAAATGTAAATAGAATAAGATTTCCACATATGAAGAAATCAAAATCACAGAACTGTCCAATGTACAAAGGACTAAAGATGTATGATGAAATGCCTGAAAGTCTGAAGAATGAATGAATTTAAAAAGAAATGTTATGTTTATTGTAAAAATATTAAAAGTTACAAAATGAAATATTATCTTGTTTATATTCAAATGTTATATAAACTTACTCAATAAATAATAAAAAAAAATCTTTTAACAAACGGTAAAGAAGCAACTTACATAAATAAAATAAATTTACGTGAATTTATTTTCTTTTCCATTTTTAATATTTGAATTATAATTTACCTTCTATTTCACGGTATTTCATGTTTAAGCTAGTTCAATGTACATAGATAAATCAAAATTTCAACAACTTTACGCCGTATCCTTATTTCAGATATAAATCGACATAATAAACCTATCCGATTATTAATTTTTGTATGATGGGAATTCCAATGAGCTTACTACTGCAAACTACAAGTGTCTTATCAGCAGGATCTTGATTAAACTATATAAAACAATCTCACAATAATTACAAATAATCATACACATAGCGCTCATGTCTCTACATATATTGAAATTGAATTATTTGTTGATGATGCTATGCTATACAAGCCAATAAAAGTCTAAACGATTGTGTCAATTTACAACATGAACATTTAAACAATATATCCACCTAATGCCAACAAAATCAACTGTATCTAAATGTTTCAAAATGTCATCACATTGTCTTTTCGAGAAATAAAAATAAAATATTATTTAATTATTCTTTTAACAACAACAACAACATTGTAACATAGCAACAGTCTCAAATATTCGTGATCTCGGAAAACCCTTGATAGTAAACTACAATGTAACCTTCATAAACATCAAATCAAAAATTAAGCTGCTTAAATGCTAGGCTTCGTCATAAGAAACACAAAACTTTTTAATAGCATCGATATTATTAAGCAACTCTACTTTGCCTATGTACGAAGTCATTCGGAGTTTGTATCAGTTGATTGGTCTCCATTTTACAAAATCCACATAAACAAAATCGAAGCAATTAAAAACAAATTCATAAAATATCTTTGTTACAAGTCATTTGTAAGATTTAATAATTATGCAGAGGCAGCTTCATACTTTAAAATTGATTCACTGATTGTACGGAGGCATCATAAGGATGCACTATTCCTGTATAAAGCTCAGAGTTGCTAAACAAGATTCCATTCAATGTACCTGCGCGTTCAACACGCTCTTGTGTCCTTTTCAAGGTTGATCAAAGCAAAACGAACTCTAAGCAGAATTCTTTCCTGAACAGACTTTGCAATAATTACAATAGCGTATTATCCAAGGTTGATATTTTCTGTTGCGAACTTACCAAATACAAGAGGTCCATAAAATAATATTTCTCTGATGGTTTGTGAATAATGTTTATGTCTATATTGTTTATATCTGTATTGTGATTTGATTTATATCTACATCCTCTCTTCATGGCTATAAATGTATTGCTTTGTAAATTTTTCGTTTTATATAATCTTTTGTTTTGCATAAATTTTTTAATTCATATTCCTTTCTCACAAATTAAATTTACTTATTACATATATTATGCTGTCTCAGTAGAGGTAAAGTCACAAAGAGGAAATCCATAATTGGTTTTATTTTACTATATAATACTTATGTACAAACTTGTCAAACTGTCGATTTCCCGAAAATGAATAAATTTTAACATTTTGTTGATGTTCTGTTTCAGGTAGCATTAATTTGGAGACTGTACCCTTGGAAAAACCAGAACCCCATGAAGAAGACGGTGTGGGAATCCCTTATACGGAAATAGACATAGACCTGCCAGATGTTAAAAAGGAATGCTCAGAGCAATTTGAAAGTATTACCGAGAGTGCAGGTAAAATGGATTTTTTTCGTCTGAATCAGTTTTAATAATCTTATCGTTTCATTATAAATTCCGACTTATTGAGCTTTATCTGTCATCTTTTCCAGATGTGATAGTGGTCCCGAAGACACATGCCGAAGTAAAACCTCATTCATGTCTCCATTGTAACTATTCCAGCTCAAGCAAATCACATTTAACAGTGCACTTACGCACCCACACTGGCGAAAAACCTTATTCATGTTCCTATTGTAACCAAACCTTCGTCAGCAAATCGCATTTAACGGTTCACTTACGCACCCATACTGGCGAAAAACCTTATTCATGTCTCCATTGTAACTACTCCAGCTCAAGGAAATCATATTTAACACTGCACTTACACACCCACACTGGCGAAAAACCTTATTCATGTTCCCATTGTAACTACTCCTGCTCACAAAAATCTTTGTTAAAGAGACACTCATTCACTCATACTGGCGAAAAGCCTTATTCATGTCCCCATTGTAACTACTCCTGCTCACGCAAGTCAGTTTTAACGGTACACTTACGTATCCATACTGGCGAAAAACCTTTTTCATGTTTCCATTGTAACTTATCCTACTCACTCAAATATCGTTTGAAAATGCACTTACGCACCCATACTGGTGAAAAACCTTATTCATGTTCCTTCTGCAACTATTCATGTACCGAAAGAGGCTATTTAAAACATCATATTCGTACCCATACTGGAACAAATCCTTATTCATGTCCCCATTGTAACCAATCCTGCTTTAGCAAATCACATTTAACAGTGCACTTACGAACCCATACTGGCGATAAACCTTATTCATGTCCTATTGTAACCACTCCTGCTTACAAAAGTCAGATTTAACGGTGCACTTCGCACAAATACTGGGAAAAAACCTTATTCGTGTATCCATTGTAACTACTCCTGCTCACAAAAATCACTATTAATTATTATTTTTTTGGTAAACTAATGTTTAAGACAAGATTCTCTTGGCGTCATGTATCTTTTATCAGGAGATTTTTCAATGTGGATGAGTGTTTCAGGCTAATAATTATAGATTGTAAAATAATTGTTAAAGTCACTATTAATACGGCACTTACGCACCCATACTGGAGAAAAAACCCTATTCATGTCTCCATTGTAACTACTCCTGCTCACAAAAACTACCTTTAAAAAGACATTTACGCAATAATTTACGCGTAACTACTCCTGCTCATACAAATCACTTTTAAAACGGCACTTACTCACTCATACTGCAGAAAAACATCTTTAATGTTCATGTTCCCAAAGGGGATCTTTAAAACATCAGATTCTTACCCATACTTGAGAAAAACCTTATACATTTCCCCATTGTAACCTCTTCTGCTAGCAGAATTCAAATTTAACGGTACACTTACGCACTGGTCTATTTTTTAAATTCCGTATTTGGAATTTAAAAGAAACATCATAAATAATGTTTGTTTTATAATTAAGTACCTATGTAAGTTTTCAAGTTCCTGCTTACAAATCTTAGGGCGGCTTGCACCATAAGTTAAATATGGTTTGAATGTCATTTTAAACACATTATTTGAATGAAGTCAACTTGGCGTCTTGCACCACAAAATTAAAGTCGTTAAATGCGTTTAAAGAACTGTCAGAGTTAAATACCCAAAAGGGGCTGTTTAACCGAGTTAAACGTGTTTAGCCCTACTCATAAAGCAGTATTCATTTTTTGTTATTCATTTTTTTTAAGGTTATCCCTTCGATTTCTGATTGTGGTTAAAATCGATCTCGTTTTAATTTGTATTCACAATGATGAAGAAATTATATCATAGAAATTATAAAATTTTAGAAATTATACAAAATTATATAAATACTTACCATATATATATATATATATATATATATATATATATATATATATATATTTATATATATATATATATATATATATATATATATATATATGTATTAACATTTTGTTCTGTTTCAGGTAGCACAAATATGGAGACTGTACCTATTAAAAAACCACGACCCCGAGATGAAGATGGAGGGGGAATCCCTTATACGGAAATAGACATAGACCTGCCAGATGTTAAAAAAGAATGCTTACAGCGCTCTGAAAGTATTACCGAGACTGCAGGTAAAATAGATTTTTGGTTGTCTGAATCAGTTTTTTTTTTTTTTTTTTTTTTTAATGAGTTTTTATTATTCACAATGTACATTTGTTACGTATAAATTTTTTTATAAAATTAGCGATAAAACCGGATAAAACTAAGTTTAAACATTCTAACATTAATAAATATTTCAATTTGTGCGCATTAGAAACATTAGAAATCAACAAAAAAATTAATTCAAGCATTAATATAGTAAATAAAATAATAGCACCTTGCAAATCACCTCTATTGACAATGTTCCCCGTTATGTTGACTCCTCCCTCCGTTTCCCTCTCAACCCCCTCCCCCTCCCTCAAATCCCTCCCACCAAAGAACCAAACTAAATAAAACCCCATATTTCTGCACTTAAAAATTTAGTTTTAAAATAGCTAGTTAATGACACGGATGTGTCGAAACCGGTCGCTAATTTTATAAAAAAATTTATACGTAACAAATGTACATTGTGAATAATAAAAACTCATTAAAAACAAAAAATGTCTAGAAATTGTTACATAGTGAATGCCAAAGAAATACAAAAAATTGAATCAGTTTTAATAATCAAAATATTACCGGCTTATTGGGCTTTATCCGCCATCTTTTCCAGATGTGATAACGGTCTTGAAGACACATCCCGGAGAAAAACCTCATTCGTGTCTCCACTGTCACTACTCCAGCACAAAGAAATCACATTTAAAAAGGCACTTAATCACTCATACTGGAGAAAAACCTTATTCATGTGCCCATTGTAACTACTCCTGCTCACAGAAGTCAGATTTAACGGTGCACTTACGCACACATACTGGCGAAAAACCTTATTCATGTCTCCATTGTAACTACTCTTGCTCACGGAAGTCAGATTTAACGGTGCACTTACGCACACATACTGGCGAAAAACCTTATTCATGTCCTCATTGTAACCACTCCTGTTCACGAAACTCAAATTTAACAGTACACTTACGCATACATACTATACTTATTGTCTAATATCTTATTTAAAATTTTAAAAAATTTCATAATTATTTTTTTTTGTTTTATTTTTACGCACCTATGTAAGCATTAAAGTTTCTTCATGCAAATCTTTATTTTGTTTTATGTAAGCATTAAAGTTTCTTCTTGAAAATCTTTATTTTGTTTTATGTAAGCATTAAAGTTTCTCCTTGCAAATCTTTATTTTGTTTTGGTTAGTCAAATTAGCAAAATTAAGAATCGTGCTTTTTTATATACGCATATATATACTCATACAACTTTCAGATGGCAGAAATTAATAGTAATGCTACGATTTATTTACTGTCGTTCTTTTACTTTTGGTTCATGGCACAATAACATTCTTTTAAATACTCACAATAATAATATAAATAATTGCCGATGTAGGCATACTAAAATATGTATATAAACTGGAAAAACGTAGTTAAACTCTGCAAGCCACATCCGAGAAAATTAATTAATAGACATAATTTATTATAAATAGGGGTTACATGTGAATTCAAGTTGCCATTATGCTTGCCTGGTCGCTATTAAATCGTAACTAGAAATATTTCCTGTTATTACCAACAATTTTTTGATGGATTTCAAAATTTTGATGTGAACAGGAAAATGTGTAATTTTTGTAGTTATTATTTTTTTCATTTATTATCCATTGGCTTCCGATACTGTAAATGTTGTGAATTTAGAAAAGAGATAAAAATGAAAATTTAAAAATAAGTAAGTAAAAAATATTATATTTTATTCAGTTATGCATGTTAACCCAACATAATGACTAGTCGACACACCTCTAAAAAGTAATTGTAAGTCATTTGAGTCCCACTGCTAGTAAAACATCAACATTACAACTAAACCAATTCAAGTGTGTTTTGTTTTTATTGTTTTGACTTTTTCGACAGATGTAATTGTCACACTGAACCTTGTTATATATATATGACTTTATTATGGTTTATTTCTATACGTACATTACAATTTCACATAGTTCGTTTATGTAGATGGGGAATAATAGAGGGCCAAGTATAGTGGGACTCCGTACGTGATTAAAAGTGGATAACTTGTCTTGCTGTCAATTTTTAGTTGTTGCATTCTGTAAGACATGAAGCTTTTAATTAGGTCGAATTCTATTCCATTAATGCCTATGTTTTTTAGCTTTTTGAATAGTTTTTTGTTTGAAATTCTGCCGAAGGCTTTACATAGATTTAAGTAAATAGATATTACTTTTTTCTTAGCGTCTAGATTTTTTGTATTGAAGTCCGTTACAGTAGCTATTGCATGTACTGTGCTCCTGTTTTTCCTGAAGCCATGTTGGTCGATCGAGAGTATGTGTTTTGTTTCCAGATAGTGTTGAAGCTGTTTTTCAACAATTGTCGAAATGGTATTTAGTAGCGTAATATGTCTAGTTGTTTCCATTATTTTTTGGTGCTGATTTAAAAATTGTAGTAATAAGACCTTTTTCTGGTAATCTAGGAAAATTTCCTTCTTTTAGACTAAGATTAATTAAGTATGTGAGTGGTTTAAGTAGTTGTTGACTCAGTGTTAAGATAGTTTTAGAATCTACACCATCCGGTCCTGTAGTTGTGTTATTCTTTAGTGATTGAATTATTGTATTGGTATCTTCTAGCGTTACATTATGTTATTTGAAATGTCTGTTGTAATTTTCACTACTAATGTTTGTTGCATTTTTTTGAGGTTCTTGGATATCTCTGAGAGGCAACGTAGTTTTTTATATTTTCAGCTAGGCTAACTCCAATATTAATGTAGTGTTTGTATATAAAATTGAGGATACGTATATGATTGTCGTGGAAGTAGAGTTCTTCATCATCAATTAGTATTTTTTATGGTATCATCTCTGTTCTTCTGTGAATGCGTACTTTCCCTCAAAATTGAGATCAGATTTTTCGGTAGTATAATTCTTTGGCTTAACGTATAGTTAGGGAACAAATATTTCTGTACATTTTATAGAAGAAATAAAGCGAGGTATCATAAGGGTTCAGTTTAACTTGTTTGTGTAGTTTGTTCCTTTTTTATGTTATTTATGATGCTTTGAGTAATCCATTTTTTAAGTCTTACTTTGCGATGAGGGATAGATGTGGGAGTTTTTTTTGTACTTTGGGTAATGAGAGTTTGTAGACATGTTAAAAAAAAATCCATGCTTCTTCTGTTGAGTTCATTTTTGTTAGATGTTCCCATGTCTGTTTTTCTTAACATTGTTTTAGGTTTACGTAGTTAATTATTTTTTTGCGGTGTCATTTTGGAAAGTTGAGATTATATTTGGTGAAGTCGGATTCTTATACTGGACTAAATATTTGTCTGTTTGATGTATCCATAATGTGATTGATATATGACTATGAGTCTTTGTTTATCCCGGTAGGAGTATTAATGGTGCTTATAATGCCATGTTCCAGAAGCATCAGTTGGTATCCAATATTTTGAGGGTGACCATTAGGAGGTATTTTAATGTTTAGATCTCCAGCTATGATTATGTTTTTGAATGAAGTTAGTTTTTTTAGGTGAGAATCCAGATCCATTATAAATAGTGTAATGTTATGTATGGATGGTTATCTGTATAGGACGAGAATAGACACATTATATTATTTGTTGACAGTTTGTATTTACTAAATCAATTTATGATGCAGAGGCGTTAAGACTATTATTTACGTATACAACAATGCCAACATTTTGTTTTTTTTTATTTAATGTGTGATATTTAGTATAATTATTTTTGTGTTTTTTGTAAAAGCGGTTGAAATCCAACATTCTGTAAGGATTATAATTTTGTAATCTGTTTAAAAGTTGCATAAGATTATGTCAAGTTCGTCATAGTTTTTGTTAAGGGATCTTATATTTTGGTTAAATATTGTAAGAGAACCTGGAGTGTTAATAATAGAATCACAGAGTTTTTAATTTATTTATTTTATTTATTTATTTTTTTATACTATAATATTGATTACATTTTATGATTTTGACTGTCCAACTAGGAAGGATTCCCGTTTCAGGATAGTCAAATTTACAGGTTTCAAGTTATCCTAGACGAATACAGGATTTACGAAGTATCATTGGTTGTATGATGTTGTTGTGTGCTATTAAAGTTCATTGTAAGTACACCAGCCATGGTGGTATGCAAAATAAAGATAATGTTATTTTGAGGTCTGAGTGACCTACATTTTAGACCATACACCATTTTTAACAATCATTTTCATTTTCGATTTGTTTAATTTTTTCCCCCAGTCCTTTTCGGATTAGCATTTTGCCTGTTTTAAACCACGCGACTTGGAAATGTTTTTCCTTAGCCGATTTTTTGGTTTTTTATAATAATTCTTTGTAGTACGGTGAAATCACTTTGACCTGCACTCTGAACGGCTCAGTACCCTAGCCCTATTTACTGTTTATATTGTTGTCATGAATATTCTCATACTATTTTATGTAATTAATGTTTTAAGCCCATACTCTTTAAATGATGTAATTTGTTTATAAATAGCTTTCGCACACATTATTATTAGTGAAAGATAACTATCATTGATGGGTATATCCTTCAAAAGTTATTAAAATAATTAATTCGAATAAAATTAAGTATTATTTTAATTATTTTATGTAGAATAATATTATTCTCACAGTGATTTTATTCCGGTCATTTTTCTGTCAATATTGTGTAGAGATTATTACTATAAACCTATCGCACGAGTTTAAAGCAAAATGTATATTACAATGTACTTATGTTTTTATTAGAAATGTAACTATTTAAGTTAAATAAATATGTTTTATGCAAAGGGACTGATTGTTATCATCATAATACATATTTACTTATAACATGACATACTCATAAGTGCTTTTACATGCATATTATAGATTATATTAATGTACAAATAAATATTTTGAACAGTGCCTTGTGTTTTGATTTGTTTTTAATCTAAACAGGATTTTTATCGCCAAGCGCCATTTCTAAATTTTCGCGGACTGGACTGAGTAATTGATTATGTCCGTCACTGAGAATTGGATTTAACTAACGTTAGTTGTTTTCTTGCAGTGTGCGCTAGCATTTCAGACGTAAGCCTACATTTGACAGTACAATTAGGAAATTTTGCACACTCGTGTGATAAATCTTAACCGTGTTCAAATGTTGGGCGATCAATTACGCTGAAATACTGATAGAACAGTGACAAAATTCCCACCTGAAGCCTGTGCTATGAAGATAGCAATCCGTTTGTTAAGATAGGGGAATTTATCAAATGGAACTCGCGTTTCTGCACAGAGTAGAAAGGTTGTTTCAAGTATTTTGAGCTTCAGACCAGAGGTGGCTGCCAAATTCAACGTTAAGGCCCACTTGCGATTTATACAGAGTCAGAAATTGTGTACTGTTAAAGTATATGTGGGCCCTGTACAGAACACCCGGCTTCTGAGAGGCTTACTTGACTGGCTTCGATGGAGCCCCCGTGCCTTAGCTGGTCACTTCAAGTAACACCAAGCATATCAATGTAACGCATTTTGATTAGCATATGATTATCATGTCTATGCGGTTCTTGAAGAGGTCTGGATTATATGAAGGAGGAAAAACAGATGTCGGTAGCTCGTTTGACATGCGAAGCGTCTTGCACAAAAACGAGTCGAAGAAGCGGCCCGTTCTCATGAAGCCAACATCAACTTTGAACGGGTGTTCCGCTTGTGTACGTCGACTTTCACGCACGTGCGCCAGTGAATTAGGGATGCTTCAAGCTCTTTAGAGCCGGCTCCATCAAAATACCTGTAGAACAGACTCAGCATGTCCACAGTGCGTCTTTTTATTAGAGACGGCAATCGATCTTTTAACAATCAGACGGAACGCAGTCCTTTGTAACAATCAAGTAGGTTTATCAATTTTTGTGGAGTTTTAGCCTAGAGGTGGCTCCAATATTCAATTGTTAGGTGTACCTGAGATTTGCATATGGCTGGTTATTTTTTATGAATCTGCTAGCCCTTTAAAAGAGGCCTAGTTTCTTGGAATCCAGATTAATTTGGACTTCTGTGGAGCCCCGATACTTGAGCCGGTCTAAAATGCAAAATAACCACGTGAATTTTTTTAACGCGAAATGAGCATTTTTCACGCAATATTTTGGTATTAGGATTAGAAGTAGGTACGTTCTAAATATTTATTTTGTATGGTTTTGAGAAGTTTGAACAGCCTTAAAATGGAAGGCAAGTTTTGGCCCATTGGTAAGAGTGAATCTGCAAAAAGTGTGCTGAATCCCGGTTGATACAAATGTACTAATTTGAGTTGGTATTGTTCTTAATCTGTGATAAGATTAGCTATGACTGTGTTGAATTGTCATGCGTTAAATAAATTTGTACTGAAAATTGAGTTAACATGGAACCATTTTAAAGCTGACATATTTGTAAACATGAAAAAATAACACCAACAAAAATTTCAGTCCTTAACCCACAGATAGCAAAGTTTTAGTCTATTATGAATACATAAACCGAACCAACCTAATAAGTTAGTAGTTTCTAATTGTAGACATATCCAATAAAGCTGTTCAAATGTAAGACTCCATTTTAAGAGTATTTTAATGACTTTCATAATATCAACACCATCATAACTTTGTATGCCATTTAGTAAGGAGTCATATCTACAATTCCACAGTTTGCTCATCAAATTATGACGTTCATTCACACACAATTAAAAGAATGCTTAGTAAATTCTAATGATATTTAAGAGTTGACATTTCCAAAGAATGTCTTTATTACGTCTATTTACTGTATTCATTTTATTAATCAAAAAGATTGGATCGAATAATTATTTCATATTTAAAATTACATATTAATTCGAAGTTGAATACGAAGATGGTTGATATCTGAAATGAGAAGTTACTGCGGCTCTGATTACCAGAGACTTACGCGGAACGTTAATTTTGGAACCTGTTCTTCAAAAAGAAAAATAGAAACCGTGGGTAGGTTTCAAGAGACTAGGCACTTTTTAATTTTTCGAACGCTATTAGTCATATCGTCCCTTAGCTAACAACACCGCATAAGTCATTTTTACCAACTTTACAGGAGACGAAAAAAACTGTTTATTTTAAAAAATCGGTGGATTTTTTCTGTTATTACTTAATAAATACCCTAGTTAGCGGTTAAGAAATAATTATTTATACTTACTTTGACGATTTACTTTATTTTAACTTTTATTTTATGACTTGAGCTGTGTTGACTGATATTTTATTAGATTTAGGCGGTGTTGTTTGCGAAAATGTTAGGGAATAAGGTATTAAAAGATGATTTACAAAGAAAAGTTTTTATTAAGAAATATTTCAAGAATAATTATTAACAACCGTTATAAATAGGTATTTATAACCTAAATCTTAAGAATAACATTGTTGAGATCAATTGCTTAAAGTTATTTGGTGACACACGAACCTTAAGACCGTACCTAAGTGCAATTATTATTATTTTATTTTTTTATTTTAACAGGAAAATATTTAAAACATAGTCTCTATAAACTCCAACTAAACAAGATATAATAGTAATAAAATTATAAAAATAAAAAAATATACTCGAAATCTCCAGTCTAATAGTTAGTTGCAGTTTTTAGCGATTGCTGTGCGGAAGGTCATCATAAAAAGAGTGGCAACTAGATGTCAATTCGCTTTTTAGGTCTTGAAAATCTTTGTACTTCCGATTTGTAATTGGTATTCTAGCTGCATACAATTTCTGCAGGTGATTTATTTGTTTAATGCTGTTAATTGGCGTGGAACGATGTGGTAACGGCTGAAGCTCGTCATCAAAACCAATTTTATACCACATTGTGCCATTTGGTCTGTATTCTAGCATACGTACATCTGTGACGACTGGGTCACCTGCTTTTTTACCAGGCCGTATAGATTTATAAATTAATTCTTTCGAAAAGTCGGTAAAAAAGGTATAGTCCAAATAACGAGCTTCGTAAGGCATAGGATCACTCCTAGCGGTTTTAGTAATAGCCATGTATTGTTGTGGAAGGTAAATTTCTTTACCTTTTAATTTACACTCTATTGCACTGTGTACGGAATCTCATTCCAGTGGGTATGGCCTTTTACCAAGTACTTATGAGTAACATTGCGATTTTGAGCACAACAGCCATCGGAATATAAAATCACAGGCAATAATTTCTGGCTCAAAACTTTCTCTAGATAGTCTACTAAGCACGAAGCAAAAACAGAGGCTTCAAATGTGCTATTTGACTCATCGAACCAATAACACATACTTATTTAGTTACTAAATTGTATAATGTAAAATTATGGACGCATAATTTAGTTTTATAATAAATTGCATTAGCTTGAAGATACGGAGCCAATTTTACCGATTCAACATCCTGTGTGAATACATGACAAGCTCCGGACTGTGCAATATCTTTGTCAGTATTTTTCTCTCTCCTGGCTCGATCTTTCTTTGAAACATGTTGTGCGTATTCTTCATCCGTAATGTTTACAGTTTTATGACTGCAAAAATCGTCACATTGATCTTTTTTCGGGTAGAATAGGCTCAGATTGAGTTTCAAAACTACCCTCTAACTCACAATTCTCTTGATATGTGTGGTAGAGCTGTGTCATGTTCGAGAAAATTGGTTCTAAGTATTCTCGTGATGTTTTAGCGCGACAGTAATGCGACGGCATCTTTGGAAGACCTGCTAAAAACTTTTCAACATACTTGTGGTCTTCGATTTTCTCTGGATTTCTGCGGTTACTGGTTGAAGTAGACAAATCTGGAGGCATGGCACAGTCTGTTTTTGTCAGCCAATATCTTATAAACCAATCTTTAATGCCAAGAGTGGCCAAGAACATTTTTTTACAGACTTGGTGACGTACATTATCAATCGTGAAAACGTAAGTTCGAATATCAGTTCTTTTGGATGATTCTAGATTTTTTGTAATTTTCTTTGGTACTTTATTAACATGAGAAGTTATAAATGATCTTTGCTGCTCCCAGTTCATGTTATTCCAGAAATTTTCAAACAAATATTGCCGCTTTTGTTCGTTTATGTTGTCACATGATCTGAGTTTCGATTTCTTGCAAAACACCATCATCACCTGAACTCCATGAATCAATCTTCTCCATCCGTAGTGTATTTCAATTATTTAGCTTCTTCAAAGAAATAAAATACATTTTGAAACACCGCCCAAGTTAAAAAAGCTGGTTAGTAAACACAGCTTAAGTAAATGAAGATATTCAATAATGATTTCTTTCTATATAAATATTATGCGATAATCAATAAACATTACTGTATTATATAGCTTACCTCTTAATCTTCTATTAAAACATCTTGCATAGACCTTGCAGCGATAAAACTCACATTAAAATATAATAATCACGGAGCGCGAAGTACCTACTTTTGAGAGAAATGTATGACAGACTAACGACTTGTGCGGTGTTGAGAGGCTAACCGACTTGCGCGCTGTCACTACTTTTTGAATTAAGGCTTCTAATTGACTGAAATCTATATAATGTGACCAATGGTTAGACGCGCAATGAGCAGCTCCATCTATCGGCATTAAAATGTGAAAACCGCCAATTTTCGACTTGAGCGGTGTTGTAAGCTAAGGGACGATATCTAGTATCATTCCATAGTTTGCTCATCATATTACGAAGTTTTTTCACACGATTGAAAGAATCCTCTCTTCTGATAAGGAATACATGACCTATAATTACCTTAAATATAATATCTTGTGAAATGTATATGTTTAAATGTAACTCGTATTAAAACGAAATACGTAAATCTATGTTTTTCATTTTCCTGTTAAAAGCAGGGAAATGTCAAAGTTCGATACTGTCGTAAAAAGCACATATTCACATATCATAGTATTTGATAATCTTATAAATGTTTTGCCTATATTTAAAGTACGGTTAAAATACGGTACTTTTGGGATTAAAAAAGAATGCGTTGCCAACGCTTAATCTTCCAGTCATCATAAAATATCCGGTCTATCTCCACCAATTGAAAGAAAGACCCGATCCCGTTGCTAAATACAGATACTAACCCCTCGTTCTTTGATACAATGTTCCTGATTCCTGAATGTACTTCATTGGCTAATAATTGAATTAATTTTCCTTTTCAGACCTATCCGTATTCCGACGCGATCCTATACCACGTATAAGGATGCTAAAATTGTTAAACAAAGCCACGATTTCATCAAACAAAGTCATTTAAACCTTTCCAGAATTGCATCATGTAAGTATTCAGATTTAACCAGCATTTTCCATGATGTTTGCTGACGAATAAGCTGTGGAAATTATATGAAACCCTTGCAGGAGAATTTGAATAACTTCTAGTGCTGTGACAATAATAATTAACACTTAAATTTGTTATTCTTTAACTAATATTTATAAGATGTAAGTCACCTACAGTACGCTTCGAAAACAGTGTGGAATCCTCATTTGAAGGAATATTCTGAAGGTATACACCTAATTTATATTACAGTGAAACTCGCTCGAGAAGTTTTGTTTTCGCTCCCTACAAATTCTGCAGAAACTTCATAAAACGCTATTTTTTTCCCATACAAGAAAGTTCAAAAGTTCAGCAGTGAATTAATCCATCACCATGTCCCCCTTTTCTCAAAATATTTATAATTAATTTTATCCATGACATTTATTAAATATGTGTACAATACTAGAATAGTGTAATCATTGGTCTCAAATTTTGTCTTTTTCTAGGTGAGACGAAGGTCATTTTGAGCTGCATTGGTCCGACGGCAGCCCTTTCTCCCAGGAAACAGAAGACGCACTTGGAGATTTTAGGGACCTGACGGCAACTGCGATATGTATAACATTTGTATATATATATTTATATATAACAGACTTTTCTGTAGGCCTTTTTAAGGTATACAATTCCGTAGTACATTATTTTGATATTCTCATAAGGTCTCGCCAGCGTTAGCAATGTAAGCGGCCAAAAATAATCTTTATTTCGACTTTTATCTGCTTTTTATCAATATGTGTCAATGCATGTGTTATTTATCTTAACCTTCCGGAAGAAATTCTCTAAATGATGCTGAAAACCTTATCGAAATCAGACGCATATTTAAGAAGAACTAAGCGCACAAACAGATAGACGCGAATGTCACTTTATTTTATACTATTTATAGATAATGGATTCCACCACGAATTGTCAGTATCCAAAATAGAAATATTAATTACAATATGTTCTTAACTTCTATTTCATAATATCTTTTGTTGTTTTACAAGCTATATTTATTTAAAAGCTTTTATTATACACACGATTTTTATTTCTTATATTATGGTTTATGTATCATGATTTAAATTATACCATGTAAAAGTCAAAAGGCGTTACTATTGTTGTTCGTCTAGTTAGGGCCGGCCCTGAGCCAAATGGCGCATGGCACAAGTCAAATTTTAGCGCTCCTTGTCAAAACCAGTAGATGACTAGGCCCTAGGTAGTAGATAGGCGATAGCTGTAATCAATACTATTTTGATGATTTGTGGTGTATGCGTAGCGTGGTTTTTATGAAAGATAATCTTACGTTGGTTTAGGTATTATCACCCTTGGAAATTCAACGCCCGAAGCGGACTGCTCCAATTGCGCCCGCACAGGGTCGGCCCTGCCTCTAATTCTTTTTTTATTACTTGACATAATGAATATCTTTCAACACGTTGAATATTTATTTATTTATTTTAGGAACATAAACAGTCTTAGTAATATAATGTACATAAGAGAATAACAAAAAATAGACCAATTATTAATGTTCACAGATATATATAGAAACATAAAACTAACCTGTAAACGATAAACCTATAATATGCCTACCATAAACAGCAATATATAAAAGTGATTTTAACTATACTTAAATAGACTTGGGTTGGAACGGGAAAGGGGAGGAGAAGGATGAGGAAAAGTTGCCACGCAAGTAATATTAAAATATTAGGTACAATCATTTTAACAGTGGTTAATATGAGTTAGAATGTGATACAATGAAATTCTGTAGTGATAGTAACTAGCAGTGAATATGTCAGCACGAGTGTCTATATTTGCAAATTTATTATTATAGTAGTTACATGTCCTTTGCATAAATTCATTTTGGTTAGAATTGGTATTGCATCTATCAATGTAGAAAGGGGTATTTTGTCTGCTGTATCGAATTGGCGCATGGAAATTTATTTTGTTCAGCAACTCCGGGCAGTCAACTTTAGAGTTAATAATTTTATACAAGAGCATCTGATCAGCGACAATCCTCCTGTTGAGTAGTTTCGTGATTCGAAAGTGTTTCTCGATTTCGTCGTAAGAGTTGTATATGTTAAATGATTTAAAATTGAGGAATTTGAGAAATCGTTCCTGAACTCTTTCTAACCTGTTAACATAAACAATATAGCGCGGGTTCCAAACCGGTGAACAGTACTCCAGGTGAGGACGAACATGTGAATTGTAGAGAGTCAGATATGTCTTAGTATTTTTGAAAAATTTGCATGTTCTCACTACAAAACCTAGACTTTTTGATGCTTTGGTGACAATGTTATCAACGTGTTTATCAAAGGTAAGTTTAGAGTCCAAGAAAACCCCGAGATCACGCACATAGTCTTTATTTGTTAAAATCGATCCAGAAATGGTGTAATCATGCAGTATTTTCACACGGCTACGTGTGAATGTGACTTTGCAACATTTAGAAATATTGATAAAAAGCTTATTTCTGAGACAGTAATCCGTCAGTCGATCAAGATCTGCTTGTAAACGCGCAGAACAGTCCGGGGAGCTTATAGGAAGGTATATCTTCATATCGTCAGCAAATAGTAAAATTTGAGCGTTGTGAAAACATGTCGTAATATCATTAATATAGATAGAGAAAAGCAAAGGACCCAAAATGGACCCCTGAGGCTCACCGGAAGTAATGATTTTCCAGACCGAGGAAAATCCACCCACTGTCACAGCCTGGGACCTGTTTGTTACGTATGAGGATAACCAACGAAGGAGATCTCCATGAATACCATGATTAGCAAGTTTTCTAAGCAGAATGTTGTGGTTGATCTTGTCAAAAGCCTTGCTATAGTCGGTATAGATTGTATCAACTTGCACACGTTTATCCATGGAGGCAGACAAGAAGTTTGTAAAAGTTATAAGATTAGTAGCAACAGAGCGACCTGCAAAGAATCCATGCTGAAATTCGTTGATCGAATTCTTTACCACAGGGAATAACTGGTCATAGACTATGTTTTCGAACACCTTTGAAAAAATGCAAAGCTTGGAAATGGGTCTATAATTATCTGCTTCACACTTAGTTCCCGATTTATGAATTGGTGTGATATGTATTTTGTGTATATATTCTTGTATTTTTGTTCAAGGTTAAATTAAATCCTATTAAGTTGTTGCAGTAAGACAGAAATCCTGGGTTCGATTCTTAGTTGAGACCGTTACTTTTTATTTTTCTGTGTCTTGTTCTGTTTCATGTTTTGTTTAGATATATTAGTATTATCTTCTACTTAAATACTAAATCTATGCTCAATACATCGGTTGTACTGACCCTGTTTTGTTTTACTGTCCATTGTCTTTTTGAAAAAAAAAAAATATATATTTTGATGTGTGCATAGCTGTGGGTTTTTTATTTTCCTTTTCCTGAATTCCAATATTTTTATATTTAAAATATAATTTATTTGTCTAGTGAATGAACGATGTTAGCTGGGTGCAGTTATATTGTCTATGTTTGCACTTTTTTAAATGGCCTTGAGATTTCTTTATGGTCCACGATATATTTACCTGTCTGGACCAAACGAGCGTTTTATTTGTGGTCGTTTGTGGTTGAGGGGGTGACAAAATGGGGCCATACAAAAAGCCCGAAGATATAGATCTAGAGAGTGGTTTATTTATGTGCTTCCCTCTCATCAGTAACAGTTGCACCGTCTTTCTAAAGTAATAACATATAAACTTCATAACAATTATGTAAAATTTATACCACTTGAGTTTATTTCAACCACGAACACAATTTTAAAGCAATGATTTAAAAATTGAAGTGCTTCGAAATCCTTGTGACATTTCTTGGAAAAAATTCGGTTTATGGGAGTCACTCGAATAACCGAAATTGAACTTGATTTAGACTAATTTAGGGCTGGGGAATCCGAATCTGTAAGAATTAGGTGGGGGTCGGCACTATTAACTGGGTTATAGGGTTTTGAAATTTCGTACGCGATACATAGGAACCATGTTTTATTTATCAATTATGACATAAGAAAATCAAATTAGTGACTATTTATTAGTCTCACATTTCAGAAGTGCCAACCAAAAAATAAAAAGTGTTGCCATATAATAATAATATCAATGCATGGAAAATTCAGAAAATTAAATATCATTTGCCAGATTTGTAGTTTATTATTTAAAATCATGTAAATATTAAATTTATATATATATAACCTAACCTAACTGTGATTTTCTATAACAAAAAATGACCCTTTAATAACGCCCACTCGCGTCCCCTTTAGAGTTATATCCCAGTTTTCAATTTCGGTTATTCGAGTGACTCCCATAAACCGAATTTTACCCCATTTCTTCAACGCCTTGAAATTGACTACCGCGCTTTGCCGTGCATGTAAGTAGATTCTACTTATGTTAACAAAGTAACACTTATACTCGTAAATTGGTGCTTGTTTATTGTAAAAATATATCGCCAAGCACTTGATTGATTAGTTTTGACAGCGTTATAACATACTAAGCTACCCAACACTTACCGTGTAAACACGTGACAAATGAGATTAAATGAGTTTGTTCATTGTTGATTTACGGCCGCTGTCACACATTAAAACCAAGTGACTAGTAAGTTCATCTTATTACCCCGAGTGAACGTCATATACATTTTCAAAAACAGCAATCTTATTTTGTGGCACGATTAGTTTTTAGTAAACTCTAATGAAATCTGAATTGCTTAAGAATTATATTGGTTTTTTCAACAACAAAAGCGATTCAAACACTCTGATGAATATTTTTTATGATGTAGATAAGTTTTGATACAGAATTTACTTATTTTCAGCTGAGAATAATTACTATCACATAAAAGGACCCTATCACAGTAGAACCATGGATCTTCCCATCCCAGATAATGTTACCATCACAACTGAACCATTGTCGCAGGAAGAAGGCTCAAGTGAAATCAGGCGTTTACTGATATAGAAATCCACCTTCCTTATGTGAAAAAGGAATGTTTGCCGTATGCCGAAAGTGTTCAGCAAACCAGTAAGTGGCATTATCCATCTGTTTGTGTTTCAGATGGACTACATAAATAAGACTATGGGCTTTTTACATGGGGATACTTTTGAAAATAATCAGAAGCACCCTATTAATAAGTTTCAAGAGCTGGTAAAAGAAGCGGTGACATATTTGTTCGGTTCATATCGTATTAAATAATAATAATAGTTAAATACGCTACAGGCTAGCTCTTTGCTCTTAGATCGCCGCAAGTAGCAGTATCTGCCGGTCACTAAATTCTCGCCATCAGCGTTCCGCGCGGTAAGAAACAGAACTAATCGCCCAAGCCGTCAGCCCTCGCTCGCCGGCCTCATCCTCTTTCGGAATCCTTACCTCCGCATGTCAACACGCTGCTTCGGGTTGTGGTTCCGCGTCCCAGAAGCAATCCGGATTCAAAGGAATATCCAAACTTACGTTTTGAAAATTACACTAAAATCCTTGCCTTTTAATAAAACGACAAAGTTTAAACTCCTGGCCGAACTTTTCAGCGAAACTAACTCTCACGCACATATTTCGACACTTATGTTGCACGTGAACAAAGGCCGCCCAAACTTCGCTCACCGACTTAAGAACCATGTAAGCTTGACCATCTTATTCCCTTTCCATGTGCTTTAATAAATTCAGTTCCGATTTTGTAACTTAAATTTAGATTGAGAGATTGAACTTAGTTAGGATTATATTTTGTACCCGTAATATTTTCCGTGCCACATGAGTATAAGATGTGTTCTATATGATAATCCTTTGTATGTTGTGACGTTGCCCTTTGCTACAATATAACGCTGAAACCTGACTCCCATGTCTTAACTGAACCCCTTGTATGGTTCGGAATGATAGTAGCAACAAATGATAGCTGTCTCCACCCCTCGAGAAATAATCGATATGTCTTTATAAAAGCTACCCTGAGGTAATTCTCAGGGATAGAGCCCCTGATGCGTTCTATGTCGATTGACTTATATTCGATGTTGGTATTTAACTTGGTCACCGGTCCTTCATTCTAAATTTTAAGTATATTACATATTGTAAAGATGATATATTAAATTTGTTAAAATAATTAAAACTAGCAGTTAATAACATGCTAAATTTACGCATAATAAGAATGACAGTTGTTTGAATAAATGACATTTTACGTATTTGTGATGGATTATTTCAAATGAAACACTATTATTGACTACATGTCTACAACTGATTTAACTGTTATCTTAGGTACCTAATATGATTAGCTCATAGGAGACTTGCAGTGCTTAAATATGTGTTACAACCGTCAATGTCTATAAGTTGAATCAATATCGTTTAGTTTGTCACAATTAAAGATATTTATAACAAAGTTGACTTAAATAATAAATTATTACATATTGATTAATTGTACCCGAGTTTATGAATAAAAGGAGGGTAATTGTGCGATGAGATTAGCAGTCGGTTTAATTAAAAGGTGTTAATTTTACTCCAACTGGTGGTAATTCTTTACCTTCAACTGTTACTGTACCTAATAAAGTTTAAAGTTAGATTATATATACACCTTCATCAGGAGAGTAAAAATCTGTATATAAAAGGAGATTCTTACAATATAGCGCCCCTGAGGTGATATCTCACAAAATCGGCGCTATGCAAATTGTCCAATAAATAAATAAATATAATGTTTACATTTTATTGTGTATACACCGAAGTCAAAAATTAAATATAGATTGCAATTGTGAAAGAAGAAGTGGAAGGAGGGGGGAGGGGTAAGAGTAGGCTGGGTCAATAATAATTAGGAATTACAATATCGTTAGACGGGAAAGACCAGTTAAGTGGGAAAATATTTAAAAGAGAGTTTTAAAAAAAATCTTGTTAATTATATCTGCTTTTATATTAACATGTTTCCTCATTTCTAAAATTTCAAAATTATTTATATTGAAGTATTTTAAGACCTGAAAAAACAAATAGCGAATAACCATAAAACAATATATTCATAAGACAAATAGCATTAAATAACGGTTATTCTAATTAATTGACAGTTAAAATACTAAATAAAAAAATTAAATATATTCTTTTCAAACGTTATTTCTAAAGATAGAAATAAAAAATGGCGTAGAATTCTATTTGTGGATAACGATACTTCAAAAATTATATATAAAAACAATACTGGTACTATTCAACTGGCGTTTTACACTAATAACAGTGAAGAAATATATTCTTAATAATAAAGATAGCAAATTTCAAACAAAAAAATCAGGAGTTTAAAAACACAATTGGGATGATTATAATTTCTTTTACAAAGGTAGAACCAATAGAAACTTTGAAGTCAGAACTAAAGAATATCGCAGGGCTCTAAATGGAAATGGTGAATATGAGTTTGCAAATCATCTTTTGAATAATAATCACACTTTCGATAAAAATTCAGGTCTTAAAATACTTCACTCAGGATATAAAGCATCGCAAATAAATAATTTTGAAATTTTAGAAACTAATTTCTAAAAAACATGTCAATATAAAATCAAATATAATTAATAAGCAAAAAAAATATAAATAATAATGAAAAATGCCATTACAAAGTGATAAGCTTCCAGAAGAAACCTTCTTATTAAACGCTTGTTAATCGTAAGAAGTCAAATATTGTGAGCTGCATATTTAAATATTCGCGCCATTCATTTGGTTCGTTTTTATACCGCCAGAGGTGCGCTCTGTCGGCCTTCTATAGCCGTGCGTATCGGCCATATTGAAGGAAAGCGTGATTTTTTTATAAACGTCAAACATAATCACGTAACTGTGGATAATTTTCATTGTAATGTAATCAATCCAATGGATTAAGAACTTTCTAAAACATATTTTCTTCGATATTATCCAAAAATTATATGAGCAGAAACGATGCTTTTGAAGAAATCTCGTATTATTATGAGGCGATCCTATTTTAGTATGAAATCGTGTCGTAATTTTCAAGTTAGCTGAATTTACCCGTAACAGACAATTTTAATTTGACCAATCAGAGGGCCTACATCGTCCAAACGCTAGGACAATAATACTACCAGATATCAAAAAAACCAAAACTTTGGTCTTTTATGAATAAGTAAAACAAACCTAATATGTCAGTAGTTTCTAGTTATCATAGACATATCCAATTAGGCTGTTCATATGTTGGACTTTATTTTAAGAGTATTTTAATGACTTTCATAATATCAAAACTATCAGTATAATTCCATAGTTTGCTCATTAAATTACGAAGTTCTTTCGCACCATTGAAATAATGCTAAATAAATTCTCAAGATATTTTAGAGTTGGTATTTATAGATAATGTCTAAATAACGACTTCCTACTTTGCTCATTAAATTGATCAAAATTATCGAAACGACGACTTTTTTCCAATTTAATATATTTGTTTAAAATTATTAATTTAAATTATTATTAATAATAATTAATTAATTCAAAATTAAACAATTACTTTGTAAACATCACTTATAGGTAAATACTTAATGCCGACCGGGTTTCGCTATAACCGTAGCTTCATCAGGGCAGTATAATAGGTAAATACTTAATGCCTACCGGGTTTCGCTAGAACCGTAGCTTCATCAGGGCAGTATAAGTTATTTTTTAATTTTAAATTATAATGTCACATTACAAAGTAACCGCTTCATATGAAGAAATTAATCAATTATTATTAAAAATAATTAATTAATTATTGTATGCTACTTAGTAAGGAGTCATATCTATAATTCCACCGTTTAAAAAGCCTAGTAAATTCTAATGATATTTAAGAGTTGCTATTTCCAGATAATATCTTTATTTCGTCTACCTACTGTTCTTATTTTATAATCAAAAAAGATTGGATCGAATAATTATTTACGATTTAAAATTACATATTATTTCGAAGTTGAATACGAAGATGGTTGATATTTGAAATGAGATGTTACTGCGGCTCTGATTACCAGATACTTATGCGGAAAGTTAATTTTGTAACCGGTTCTTCAAAAAGAAATAAAAGAAACCGTGGGTAAGTTTCAAGAGACTAGTGACTTTTTTATTTTCGATAAATAGTGCAAGAATAAACCAGTTCCACAAAAAAATATCAACGGTTCCAGTGACATAAATGTAGCCGGGAGCTGGTACAGGAATATCGATCATCTCTACGAACGGAAACGTCAGGATTCAGACAAGTCAGAATAATGTGTCACAGAGTCTCCTTTGCTTCCTTCTCGTTTGTAATTATTGTTCCGTCTCCCTAAAATAATATTGTACGAACTACACAATAATTGAAATTGATCTGCTTTTCCTTTTTTGATGACGTTTGTTCAACGTATTGACCGTCATGCTTTACCCTGTTTGTAAAGAGGTTCTATTTATACTAACTAAGTAACACTTAACTCTGAAATTGGTGCTGGTTAATTGTAAGAATATATCGCTTGACACCTGTTAGATCAGTTTAAAAAGCGTTCTCGATATAACACGAGAGTATTTGAGAGAGCTTTTGTTACATTCCTTTCTTATTTTTAGCTGAGAATAATTATCATCACATGACAGGACGCTATCACAGCAGTGCCATTGATTCCAACCCAAAGAGTGTTTCCATCAAAACTGAACCATGGTCACAGGAAGAAGGCTCAGCTGAAATGGCCTATGGGGATGTTGTAATCCACCTCTCGGATGTGAAGAAGGAATGTTTGCAGTATGCCCAGAGTGTTCAGCCAACAAGTAAGTTGCATTGCATATCACATAAGTGTTTCCGATGCAAATAATCAGAACAGCTGCTTGTTCTTTACTTCCCCTCTTGTCGTCCATACTTTTACTAATTATAATAATAACTTATTATGCTCGCAAACAGTTCTTAATTCGTCAAATGTATCCTCGTCATATGTTATCTTTAAAGTAAATAATTGCACCTTCTGTAATCCTAAAATTCTGTCCTCACAAGAACGTAGTGACGTTTGACGTTTAGTATGTACGTCTGTAAATTTTTGTACTTTCCGTTTCCAGTTCAAGATAGTATTCAGGTTAGATTCTATCAATTGAAATAATCAAAACTATGGTACATACCTACCTTACGAAAACTGTATAATTCCTTATTGGATATATAAAAATGACATTTAAAATAATGGTTTATATTACGTACCTACTTGCTACTCAATATTCTATTTTTATTATGAAATTATTTTTTCGGTTTATTGAATTAGAGGTTTTTTATTTCGATCATATTTACATCTATTTAAATAAAGAAGTGTTTGTGCTTTTGATATCTATTATTCCTAGATTGATGACATTTTGCACACTTAACCTTCTAAACAAGTTGAAGGCGACTGTCTACAAGATGTTTCTAAAATCTATCCCTTTTTCTCACCCCTTAAGAATTTTGCACACTCGATGTCCAATATAAGATTTTTTTGACCATAACAATTTCCTTTTCCGTTTTGTTTTATGATTGCTATTCTTATATAAATCATGTACGATTACCATAATACGGGTATGAAACCTAGTATGGTAGTTTCAAACGTCACCAATTTTTTTTAAATATTTATAAAATTTAAAAAAAAACGTAAAATCTACCGTTCAAAATAAAACAGAAACTGGGTGTAGCCTGGCCGACGCTGGGTTCTTCAGCTAGTATAATGAAAAATACTAAATTCTCGTGTGTGTCTCTGAACCTCTGCTTCAATTAACTCTAGAATTCCTGCTTTGAATTTATCTTTCGTTTTCAAAATTGTAAAAGTTTGTTTAATAAGACACTCTTACTTAATATGTTGATTTTGTGCATAACGTCGTGAACAACCAAATGCCAAAATATTTTTAGGCTGAAATTGTTTTTAACAGAGATGTTCATAATTACGAAACCAGAAATGTATATAGAATTAGATTTCCACATATTAAGAAATCAAAATCACAGAATTGCCCAATTTACAAAGGACTAAAGATGTATGATGAAATGCCTGAAAGTCTGAAGAATGAATGAATTTAAAAAGAAGTGTTATGTTTATTGTAAAAATATTTAAAGTTACAAAATGAAATATTATCTTGTTTATATTCAAATATTGTATAAACTTACACAATAAATAGTAAAAAATCTTTAAACAAACGGTAAAGAACCAACCTATATAAATAAAATAAATTAATATTTTCGAAGGAAGCAAATACTTTGGGGTGTGACATATTGAATGAAAAAAACATACACTTAGTAAGACACCACTTTATTTTTGAATCAATAACGATAGCCAACCGGGTTTCACTTGTCCCAAGCTTCTTCAGGGCTGAATATCAACAGTTGATAAAGTGGTGTCTTACTAAGTGTATGTTTTTTTCATTCAAAATAAATTAACGTGATTTTATTATATTTTCCATTTTTAATATTTGAATTATAATGTCCCTTCTTTTTCACGGTTTCATGTTTAAGCTAATTCAATGTACCGTTGATATTAGACATAGATAAATTAAAATTTCAACAACTTAACGCCGTATCCATATTTCAGATATAAATCGACCTAATAAACCTATCCGATTATTAATGTATGTATGATGGGAATTCCAATGAGCTTACTACTGCAAACTTCAAGTATCTTATCAGCAGGATCTTGATTGAACTATATAAAACAATCTAACAATAATTACAAATAATCATACACATAGCGCTCATGTCTCTACATATATTGAAATTGAATTATTTGTTGATGATGGTATGCTATACAAGCCAATAAAAGTCTAAACGATTGTGTCAATTTACAACATGAACATTTAAACAATATATCCACCTAATGCCAACAAAATCAACTATTGATTGTTTTTGTGTTTAATTCGTAGAACTCCATTTAATTTTTTTTTGTTTTATAAATTTAATTTAGATTAAATTTGATAATATTATTATTAAGTTCTGCAAGTGTTTTAGTTTTTTATTATTGTGACAGCTGTTTCGGCTTACAAGGCTTACAGTTTGAAAATGGCCTTGTAAGCCGAAACAGCTGTCACAATAATAAAAAACTAAAACACTTGCAGAACTTAATAATAATATTATCAAATTTAATCTAAATGAAATTTATAAAAATAAAAAAAAATCAACTATATCTAAATGTTTCAAAATGTCATCACATTGTCTTTTCGAGAAATAAAAATAAAATATTATTTAATTATTCTTTTCTAACAACAACAACATTGTAACATAGCAACAGTCTCAAATATTCGTGATCTCGGAAAATCCTTGATAGTAAACTACAATGTAACCTACATAAACATCAAATCGCAAATTAAACTGCTTAAATGCTAGGCTTCATCATAAGAAACACAAAACTTTTTAATAGCATCGATATTATTAAGCAACTCTACTTTGCCTATGTACGAAGTCATTTGGAGTTTGCATCAGTTGATAGGTCTCCATTTTATAAAATCCACACAGACAAAATCGAAGCAATTAAAAACAAATTCATAAAATATCTTTGTAACAAGTCATTTGTAAGATTTAATAATTATGCAGAGGCAACTTCATACTTAAAAAATGATTCAATGTTTGTACGGAGGCATCATAAGGATGCACTATTCCTGTATAAAGAAGCCCAGAGTTGCTAAACAAGATTCCATTCAATGTACCTGCGCGTTCAACACGCTCTTGTGTCCTGTTCAAGGTTGATCAAAGCAAAACAAACTCTAAGCATAATTCTTGCCTGAACAGACTATGCAATAATTACAATAGCGTATTATCCAAGGTTGATATTTTCAGTTGCGAATTTACCATATGCAAGAGGTCCATAAAATAATATTTATGTCTCTATTGTTTAAACCTCAATTATGATTTTACTTATATCTGCATCCTCTCTCCATGGCTATAAATGTATGGCTTTGTAAATTATTCGTTTTATATAATCTTTTGTTTCGCATAATTTTTTTAATTCATATTCCTTTCTCATAAATTTAATTTACTTATTCAATATTATGCTGTCTCAGAAGAGGTAAAGTCACAAGGAGGAAATCCATAATTGGTTTTATTTTACTATATAATACTTATGTACAAACTAATTAAATGTAAACTGTCGATTTCCCGAAAATGAATAAATATTAACATTTTATTGATGTTCTGTTTCAGGTAGCATTAATGTGGAGACTGTACCCATGGAACAATCAGGACCCCGTGAAGAAGATGGAGGGGGAATCCCTTATACGGAAATAGACATAGACCTGCCAGATATTAAAAAGGAATGCTCAGAGCAATTTGAAAGTATTACAGAGACTGCAGGTAAAATGGATTTTTTTTCGTCTGTATCAGTTTTAATAATCTTATCGTTTCATTATAGATACCTACTTATTGAATTTTATTTGTCATCTTTTCCAGATGTGATAGTGGTCCCGAAGACACATGCCGAAGTAAAACCTCTTTCATGTCTCCACTGTAACTACTCCAGCTCAAGCAAATCACATTTTACAGTTCACTTACGCACCCATACTGGCGAAAAACCTTATTCTTGTCCCCATTGTAACTACTCCAGCTCAAGCAAATCAAATTTAACAGTGCACTTACGCACCCACACTGGCGAAAAACCTTATTTATGTGCCCTTTGTAACTACTCCTGCTCACAAAAATCTTTTTTAAAGAGTCACTCATTCACTCATACTGGGGAAAAAGCTTATTCATGTCTCCATTGTAACTACTCTTGTTCACGGAAGTTTGTTTTAACGGTACACTTACGCACCCATACTGGAGAAAAACCTTATTCATGTTCCTACTGCTCTTATCCGTGTTCTCAAAAGGGACATTTAAAAAGTCACATTCTGACCCATACTGGCGAAAAACCTTATTTATGTCCCCATTGTAACCAATCCCGCGTAAGCAAATCGCATTTAACCGTTCACTTACGCACTCATACTGGCGAAAAACCTTATGCATGTCTCCATTGTAACCATTCTTGCTCACGGAAGTCAGATTTAACGGTACACTTACGCACCCATACCGGAGAAAAACCGTATTAATGTTCCTACTGCAGCTTTTTATGTAAACAAATGGTACGTTTAAAACGTCTCATTCTTACCAATACTAGCGAAAAACCTTATTCATGTTCCTACTGAACTTATTCGTGTTCTAAAAAGGGACATTTAAAAAGTCACATTCTGACCCATACTGGAGAAAAACTTTATTCATGTTTCCCCATTTGTAACCAATCCTGCGTAAGCAAATCAAATTAAACAGTTCACTTACGCACCCATACTGTTGAAAAACCTTTTTCATAATCCCACTGTAACTACTCTTTCACAAGCAAATCACATTTAACACTGCACTTACGCACCCATAATGGCGAAAAACCTTATTCATGTTCCCATTGTAACTACTCCTGCTCACGAACATATCTTTTAAACCGGCACTTATTCACTCATACTGGAGAAAAACCATATGCATGTGCCCATTGTAACTACTCCTGCTCACTGAAGTCAGATTTAACGGTGCACTTATGCACACATACTGGCGAAAAACTTTATTTATCTCTCCATTGTAACTACTCTTGCTCACGGAAGTCGGATTTAACGGTACATTTACGCACCCATACTGGAGAAAAACCTTATTCATGTTCCTACTGCAGCTATTCATGTACTCAAATGGAACATTCAAAACGATACATTCTTACCCATACTGGAGAAAAAGCTTAATCATGTCACCATTGTAACCACTCCTGTTCTCGGAAGTCAAATTTAGCGGTACACTTACGCACACATACTAGACTGATTTAATTTTTTTTAAATTTCTTAGTAAGTAATGTATGTTTTATAATAAAGCGCCACTGTAAGTATCAATGTTCCTACGTACAAATCTTAATTTTGTTTTGAATAATCAAACTAAGCAAAAACTAGAATCGTGCTTTTCTATATACTCGGCTCTATTATGGCTCGTATTAAGTCTACCGTTGAGTATATTCTTGCTTTTGTCAATTTATGCGAAAAATCGTGGATATGTTCAAAAGGGTATTTGTCTGGGATCGTAGTCGCGTTCAAACCCCTGTTATACCCAAAAGGGCGTCATTCTTCGTTGTGTTTCTTAACCATGTGTAATGGGCTGGCCCAACTACTCTTTGACGGCCGACACATTCCATGCTCCATAAAGTATTTAAATTATTTTTTAGCTGCTTCCAAAAGATCCGGTGCCAGCTTGCGGGCTCAATCTGTTACAGGCGTTGCCCTTGTTTCAATCACATGTGTAACATTATGTTTACGAACATCTGGAGTCTTCATGTCGGGTCGTGCAGTGCAGGGTATTTATTTTAAAATGTCTCAGTATTTCTGATTAGCAGATAACGTCGAGATGCCGGATGAGGGTCCTTGAGAATTCATTCCTCCAATCTGTAGTGGACTTGTCCGGTAATGTTGCGTTCTTTAGGTTGTATTTTTCGTGATCCTGCTTGGCCTTGGGAGTACGGATACCTCAGCACCGGTGTCGATCAAAAAATTTTCTTGCCTTATGAGTTCATGGATGAAGAGACGACATGTATGTTGAGGACAATCGCACGTCTCTACTGCGGTTTTCCGTTGTTGGTTCCCGACTTGTTGCTATTAAAAATACATGGTTTAATGCAATAGTACGATTTGTCAGCGAAATTTTCATGATATTTGCATTAGCCTTTTGAGGTTTTGTTGGTTTATATTGGCCTACGGCATGACCTGGATCGAGGTCGTCGCGCGGAATTCGGGTACGATGTAGATGGATGACGTCATTCTCGGCGGGTGCTGGGATTGCTGTTTTCATAATAGCTTTGAGCCTGTCCGTGACCATCTCTTCGAGTCGTTTTGAGTTGTTTGACTTCGAGAGTGAGTGACGCAATTTGCTCTTGCAAACTCTGGAGTACAGCACACACGTTTAAATCTACGTTCGGAATGTTTTCATTGCGCTGTTTCTCGTCTTCTGTTCCACATTGTGTTTTTGGTATCCTTCCAAAATTTTATCTGCTGCAGACGCAAGTTGTAACAGGTTGTCATCGGGTAGTGCGGCCAATGTGGCCTTGACCTGTTGAGGTTTCCTTTGCAGCCGAAGTGTGAGCAGCGAGTTCATGCATGAGTTGGAGTAGTCCAGACGGTTTCCTGTCATCGAGCTGTAGTCCGGTTAGAAGACGAGTGAGTAGGTTTTCTTCAGAATCTTGTAATCTCTCGATGAGTGCTGATTTGAGAAGTGTGTACTTGTCCGCTGCAGGGGGATTTATGACGACGTCGCTCACGATTCTGAGGGTGTCCATATCCAAAGCGGCAACAATAATGTTTTTTTTTTGTTTTTTTAATTTAATGAAAATCATATTTAATAATATAATTATTAAGTTCTGCGAGTATTTTTGGTTTTTTGAATTTTTAAAAATTTGATTTTAATTAAATTTAAAAAAAAATAATTAAATGGAGTTCTACGAATTAAACACAAAAACAATAAATAAAAAAATACTATAATGTTATATTTGGTGAGGTCATCCTTGACTCTTGAGTTTGAAAACTGCCTTTCAGCTTGTGCGAACCAAAGTGCAATATTGTCGCGCCAGCAAACGGGTAGTTTAACCCAGAGTTTATGACTGTATCCATTGTGGGATTATTATCTCCGGTTTTGTACGATGTCTGGGTGTCCTCAAACGACACAGATGCTCGTTCTGTGGTGTTATTTTAGCTGGTCTGCAGAAATTGGTGCGGTGGTTATCTGAAATTGAGATTTTTTCTTTTGCACCAATTTACGGCTCCTTTCAAATCAAATCAAATCAAATGAAAAATTATTTATTGTAAAATAAAAATTACAAAAGGTGTAGCTTATGGGTAGACCCCATTTCTTCCAGCTAACCACATTTATTTAATTACAATGTTTATATAATATTATAGTAATTACAATGTTTTTACAGATAAAATAACAATATACCAATGAAAAAATAAAAAAAATACAAATATATATACCAGTAAAAATAGGCGTTTCATTTACGTAAGGTATTCACTCAACGTGTAGTGACATTTATTAACAAGGAAAGTGTTTAGTAACAATTTGAATTTGTGTGTATCTTGTATTTGTTTAATGTTATGTGGACGGTTGTTATATACTTTGATGGCCATGTAGTATGGTCCTTTTTGGAATATTGTTTTGTTTGCTTTTGGTATTAGTAAGTTTTCTGTGAGCCTTGTAGCGTATTTATGTGTTGAGTTTTTTTAGTGGGAACTTGTCTGTAGATGATCGCACTAACATGCATAACTCCATTATATATATATATCTGTGACTGTCAGAATTTTCAGATTTTTAAACATAGGTCTACATGAATCTAAACGATCAGAGTTTGTAATTTTTCTTATGCATCTCTTTTGTATGATGAAAACATCTTTAGCGTTTACCGAGTTTCCCCAAAAAATAATACCGTATTTTATTTTTGAATATACATAACCATAGTATGCGGCTATTACTGATTCGGTGTTTAATATTTTTCTCAAGGTACCCAGAACATAAGAAAAACTACTGATTTTTGCTACAATTTTTGAGACATGTTCTTTCCAGTTTATGTTTATATCTAATTCTATTCCCAGTAGTGAACAGGTTTGGGAAGGTTCGATAATATTATTATTAATGTTTACATTTATATTAATAGATGTAGCTTGCACTGGACAAAATTTTAAAATTTGGGTTTTGTTGTGTTGAGTGATAGATGTTGCGATAACAGCCAGTTTGCTATTAATTGGCAAGTCTCGTTAACTTGTTTGTTAAATTCGTCAACGTCTCCATTACATTCAAACAACAAAGCGGTGTTTCTTTCAAATCCGTAAATGGTGTTCAGGAGATATAGGAGATTGAAACGAGTGACTGCACGGTTGATGTTTTGATTTGTTCGTGAGGACGATTTTTACAACTACGCAGAGCGCGGGAACGGTGGCAGTAAGACATTGAAGGTTACACCCACCCTGTCCCACCCCGGTATAGGTGACTTATGGTCACCCCTTCGGAGCTCTCGCATGAATCTAATTTTTTTGAATAAACGGCTCTACAAAGTATAAAAATGAAGCTAGACCTTCAATGTCCCCGCATACGGTGTTAGGAAGCGGTAATGCGAGCGCTTACAGGTACTAGTCTAAGAACAACACAGAACAATAAACATCAAACAATCGGGTAACAAGTGTCAGGCAAATAGTTGGTGGAGGGAACCCACACTCCAGTACCTGTAAACACAAAGAAGAAATAAGTGACATAATAGAGTGACGGGGGAGTTTTGCCGAACCACGACTAGCAGTCCTGTTGAGAGATTGGTGGCTGTTGGGGCGACTGGCGCAGGTCAGGACTTCCACACCCCTTAGCCGACCACCCGGTGGAGCCCTGAAGATAAGTATGGGAAAAAGAGGGATAAACCCTAAAGAACCTAGGGGAAAGAAGCGTCAGGAGGTCGGAGGCAGGGTGGAGGTTACCCCAATCCGCACAGTCGCCCCTCTGACCACCAACGCTCCTCAGGGGTGGCGCAGGTGATTGGCGGAGTCCCCCGGTAAAAAAAAGGAAATAAAAAAAGCTCCAGCAAGGTATGCGGGGACGAGGCCCGTTGTCCAACCCCTATTTTTTTTTTTTTTTTTTATAGTGAATACCTCACAAGAGTCCCAACTGCTCCCGTCTGGAGCCAGTGAGACTATGGCATCCCCAATTGGGGGATGTTGTGAGGCTGAAGGTAAGTGGGGAAGGGAAAGAGGAAGGTGGGGAAGTACCTGGCTATTCAGATCTAGTCACTAAACACGGCTAAAGCCATTTGGAGCAACGTTTCAATTCTGAATGGTGGTCTTACACCAGGGCGATACTGGTAGTATCTTCCACTCTGGGGAGAAGTAAACAATACAAGACACACAACGGAGTTCAATTCTAGCCTGTAAACTCGTTGCCGTTACTGAAAAAAGAAAAAAAAAACGAAAAAAAAAATACATATAAAAGAAAAGAGAAAAGGAAAACAATAAACAATCCAAAAGTGCCACTTAAGGACATCGGTAGATTAAGTAAAACAAAGTAGAAAGTGTAAAAATAAAATCTGCATAGTCTGTAAAGAGGACAGCATGTGAAGTATAAGATAAAAAAAGTAAAACATAAGAAAAGAAAACTGAAAATAAGAAGAAAAATAAGAGACAAGTTATTTAAAAGAAATGTAAACGAAAGAAAATCATCTGCAGCAGCTGGTACAGTAAGGAAAGAAAAATAATAAAAATAAGAAGAACAGAATAGCATAAACAATAATCGGAGAATTGTAAAAGAATTAGTCATGGAGCGGGAGCAATACACCAGGGGTTCTCAGTTATCACGCTAGTCAGCGGCTCTAAGCTCAGACCATCTCTCAACCCAGATCCTAGTAAACTTCCTCAGACATTCGAAATTAACTCTGTTAGAAACAAGATCGGTGTTCCACATCTAATGGGGACATTCAGACCGTCTATCATTTCGTCTCTGGCATCCTTCAAGATCTCACAGTGCCACAGAATGTGCTCGGCCGACTGGTAAGTATTGCCACAAGCGCAATTGGGATGGGTAGACAGGGCAAGGCTGTGAAGCCTCCCCCTGAATTCCCCATGTCCTGAGAGGAGCTGCGTCATGTGATGGTCCAGTTTGAGGAAGGCCCCTTCCATTGTGAGTTTAACTGATGGGAAGAAGGAAAAGGTCCATCTTCCCATGCTCGACCTATCCCAAC
Source organism: Hesperophylax consimilis (assembly GCF_061612785.1). Classification (NCBI taxonomy): domain Eukaryota; kingdom Metazoa; phylum Arthropoda; class Insecta; order Trichoptera; family Limnephilidae; genus Hesperophylax; species Hesperophylax consimilis. Next base: position 18,736,525 of record NC_142854.1, on the reverse strand, counting down.
GGACCTGCCACTTTTTAAGCGAAAGGTCCCTCATCGTTCGAAGCAGTCCAGGGAGAGTTCCCGGTCCACCTGGTGTCAGAACGACACCAAGATGGGTTGCCGGGGATCCTCTGGAAAGTCTCTGCTTGGTTAAGACTTCCCGGTCCACCTGGTGTCAGAACGACACCAAGATGGGTTGCCGGGGATCCTCTGGAAAGTCTCTGCTTGGTTAAGACTTCCCTAATCTCCAGATCGATTGGCGAAATGCCGGCCAAAACTGGCAAAGTGTCCGAAGCAACAGTACGGTTTGCGCCAGATAGTGCCAGCAAAGAAGTTCGCTAGCCCCTAGTAAGAGCGAGGAGTATAAAGCAGTTATCCAGGCGGTGCTCCCAAACAGAGGCAGCATACGAAACTTGCGCAACGTATACGCCCCTGTACAGAGCACGTAGTGCCGGACTGCGTAGTCCCCATTCAGCGGTGGAGAGTCTCCTCAGCTTTAGGAACAGCGCCTGAGCCTTGCTTGAAACATCTTTAACATGAGCCAGAAATGAGGACGATCGATCGAGTGTTACACCTAGGTACTTGACCGTGTCTGCAAATTTGATGTTGGTGTCTCCCATCCGGATGGTAGGGTTTCTTTTTCTACTGAGAGAGCCCTTCATCAGGAGACCCATTGTCTTGTGGGGAGCGAAGGTCATCTTGTTCCTCTCCCCCCATTTAAGGAGGGTGTTCAAACCATCACCAGCCTTTTCTTCAATTTCCTTTCTACTGTTCCCCGAGACAAGATACATCTTATCATCCGCGTAGTCGATCATGATACATCCTTCAGGCAAGGGTAACCTAGAGGAGTCGTCAAAGTCAATATTCCAAAATTCAGGTCCCAGAACGGAGCCCTGGGGACAGCCCATATTTACTTCGCGTTCTATAGTAAAATCACCATGGGATATCGAAACAGTTCGTCCCGATAGGTAGTTGTCAACCGATTTAAACAGGCGTTTTGGACAATTCCTACTTTTAACCTTTGTGCGTATCATGTCCCACCACGCGAAGTCGAAGGCACCAGTTATATCTAAGAAGATTGCTACAACATACCTCTTTGTGCAGACCTTCACCCAGTTAAGCGCAAACGAAATGGCGTGCACAGTGGATTTCCCCGGACGAAACCAAATTGAAGTTCACTGGGCGGTGATAGTGTACTGCGAAGACGCTGCCGAATAAGTAATTCCAGGATCTTTTACCGAGGACTGGGAGCAAGGTTATCGGGCGATAAGCCTTTACATCGGTGAGTGGTTTGCCGTTCCCTTTAGGTATAATCCTGAGCACGCCCCTCTTCCATTCAGAAGGGAAAATTCCTCTTCTCAGGCACGATTCCATCACTTGAAAGAGCTCCTCTTTAGCGTGGACCCAGACATGCTTCACTATTTCGCCGTTGAGTCTGTCATGCCCTGGTGCCTTCTTTGGACCCAAACCCTTAATTATAGCACCTATTTCAGCTCTAGTGACGGGAGTGATTCTATCTTCTTGGGCGAGGTCTCTAGGTGGAAGCCGTGCTAGATTTATAATCTGTTTTTGGTGGTCCCTTTCCCCAATTACTGACTCTACAGGGACTAACTTGCCCAAAAGTGTGTTGAGAGTAGAGGCCACGTCCACAGTCTCAGCGTCCCTCCCATCAATATTCCCAATTAGACTTGACAAAAACCGATCCGATCCCCTGCTGAATTTTTCAATTGCGCTGTGGATTTCCCACGGGTTGGCGTTGGCCACATCTTTAACCCAATTATGCCAGGCAGCTCGTTTCGCAAGGGGAACCGCATGTTTGAAAGTTGCCCTGGATCTCCTGAGAGCGGCCTGAAGGGCAGCTGTCTCCTCCTCCGTACAGTTTCCCCTCCTGGACAGTCCCAAGGCCCTATAGGCTCCTTTGTAGGCCCTCTTTAGCAAAGTCAGCTCAGGTGACCACCACGGCGTTCTAATTTTCGTCTTTGGGTTTGATCTGCCCAGAGAGGAATCAGCCGCAGATACAACAGCAGAATTGAAAAAGTTCCCCAAATTGTCCGGATCATTAGCTACTACGAGATGAAAATCCCTTAATGTATCTCGTAGCGCCTCCCCAAAGTTATCCCAATTCGCCCTGGAGGTGTTGAAATTCCAGGAGGATCTCGGAGTTTCAGTTTTCTTAACACCTATTGTAAATGTGATTAATCTATGATCCGAAACTATTGCGCATTCATGGACCCTCCATTTAGATATCCTGGCCGCAACTGATCCAGAGCAAAGAGTTAGATCAATGTTGCTCTCTCCTAGTGTGTTTAAAAAGGTAAAGAACGAACTCTGTTCGTTAACGATACAAAGGCCTTGCGCAGCAATAAGGTCTTCGACTGCGTCAGTCCGTGATCGTACTGAATGGTTTTTTTTAAACCAAACAAACTGTCAAACCAAAGAGGAGAGCGAGCGTTAAAGTCCCCTCCGATAACTACGTTACGACCTTTAAGCGCGTTTAGGGCGCGCGTCAGACTCAGGATATGTGGTCCTACCGGGTTCCCCCATTTAAAGTAGACTGAGATCAGATAGATCTCAGTATCAGCAAATTTAATACATACACAGGTTTGGTACTCATTAGACAGCCCTGCCAGAAGGAGGGGGCTTATCAATGATGTATTGACCAGAACACCCGCCCCCGGCGATGAGCCGACTTCGAGTACCGCTCCCGGAAATTCAATTGGTGTCTTTCCTTCCCAGGTGTACTGCTCCTGAATAAGCAAAATGTCGATGTTGAGGTCAGACATGACCCGCTGCGCGTCCAGGGTGGCCATCCGGGATCGCTGCAAGTTAATTTGACCTAGGGAGAGTGTATTATGAGGAGCCATAATCAGTCATTCGGACTTGTGCATTGATGGCGGCCAGGTGGGCAGGACAGTCCCTATCCCCTGTTGGATGGTCCGAAGGCTTCCTAAAGCGAGTACAGGTGGCACAGACAGCGGGTAGTGCCTTCTTGGGGCAATCCTCTTGTTTGTGTCCCACAGCGGCGCAGTGGCGACAGGTTTCTTTCTCCTGAGAGCAGGACTTGGAAATATGACCATACTGTTGACACTTGAAGCATCTGGTCGCACCTGTGTAATCGCGAGTACGACAGGCATTCCACCCAAGGAAGCACATCCCGCTGTCTATCAAGACTTTTCGTGCAAGAGGGAGGCAAGTAACAACCATGTTCATGGTGGGGGTGTCCCGTTTGCCAAAGAGCGAAACTCGCCGCATGGTTCTTAGGTGATCCTCTAAGGTTAGCGTAGTTTGACCGGACAAGTTATTGGTAAAAATTTCCGAAAAGAGCTCCTGGTTTGCAGTTAGGTCACCTTTTGGGACATTATAGATTACGATCTTAGGTAGTCGACCGAGGGGATTGATCATCTTAAGTCCACTCGCGGCGAGTTTCGCTTCGGCTTTTTTGATGTTATCTAAGTCCTTCTTGTCACGAGCCTAAAGGCCATCCCGGCGCCTTTAATTTTCCTAGAGCGGCCGATCTGGAAATCGTCCCGCTTAGGATTGAGAACCTTTTCGAGTTGTTTTAAGGTGTCGTCCGATGTCTTGCCTTCTGGAACGTCAGGGTAGAAGAGAACCGTCAGGGGCTTCTGCGGGATCGGGCGTTCGAAACCTTGAACAACAATTATTTTTGAAGCCGGTAAATTTGCCGCTGCATTAGCATATGACATGTTCTGCATTGATAGTGGAGGCGGGGCTGAAGTTGGGCGTGTCTTCAAAGCTAAGTCCAGTTTAGACGAGATGGCCGATTGGGCACACATCATTTCATCAATTGTAGTGCTTCTGGTATTTAGGGTATTCAGTTCTAGCATTAGTCTGGTGATGTCAGACATCAAATCATCCAATGTGGAGTTGAGCACACTTTTATCAGTTTTGCTAAGTTTGTTGGAACCGTCCATGAGTATCATTCTAATTTTGTGGCACTTCTCCAGGGCTGGGATGGCCTTGAACTCCTGGTTCCCCGGAGAGTCGCTGTAGCGCAGACGCTTCTTGTTCTCAGAGTTGGGAGTAGTTGCTATAGCGATGGAAGGCATATCTTGAGAATGAGGCACAGCAGTGGAGCGACGAGTTGGTTCCAGCTCCGAAACGGCCTCACTGTCAGAGTCTATTGTGTGAAGCTCCTTCTGTGACCTGGTTTTGGTCATTTTTTTCGTCTTGGAAGGACCAGCTGTGGGAGAGCCCGAGCTGAGAATCTGCTGAATCTGTTCGAGTATGTTATCACGGTCTTCGGAGCGTCTGACCGGATTTTCAGTGGGACCATCGGACACGCCACGCGAAACTGGATCGGAATCCATTTTAAACTAAAAGTGGGGTAAATCTAAAAAATGTACCCCAAATTTCCAAAATTTTCCCCAAAAATGGGGAAAAAAAGTCGGGAAATTTTTTGGTCAAAGTGCCCTTAAATGTGTGAAATTATTGATTTTAAGGGTACAAAATATTTTTTTGGGAAAAAGTAAAAATTTAGTATCCCTCCCCGAAAATAAAAATGAAAATTATTATTAATGTCCAAATGTCCGCTCTTTACTAATCCTCCACACCAAAATGATTATGGAGAATTTAAAAAAAAAAGAAATGTCACTGTCACTTTTAAATAATCTCTTCCAATCAGTCCAAAATTGGCAATGTTGTGAAGCAAGAGATGCATCCTCTGATAAGTTCTTTCATCACTTGCCGGACAAAATTCGTGGATTGTTCTAGAAAGTTTGAACACGTGGTGAACACTAAAACACGAATAGTTTTTAAAGTATTTGACACAGGAAAGAAAAATTCCGCGTCTGATGCAGTAGGTGACGTTAACGTTCACAAATAGATGCACTTAAACTGGGTAGGATTAAACTGCGACTTGAGGAACACAGCGAGCAAAAAACATTAAAATCACTGTGGATCGCACAAAAAGGTGTCAAATGCACTAAAATTTTCAGCAAAGATGCAGGGGCAAACTTTGCACCCTGTATCGGCTATCGATACAGGGGGAAATAGTTGAGACCGCCTAGATGGCGATTTTGAGAAAACAAAACACTTAATCACTATAAAAGTATGAAAAACTCACTAGCACAAAAAAAATATTGATACAGGCGGAAAGCCCGTAAAAAACTGCACCTGGTGGCGCTTAAGGGGTTGTGGGATTATGAAATTTAACCGAGATATGGAAAGATAATTGCGGAGCAAGATTAGTATGTGCTCTTACCACGGAGGCAAGAACTAAACTGATGGTGGCAGTAAGACAGCAAGACTGGCAGTTTCGAACGCTAAAACCGGTATGAAGATTTGTCTTGTCGTATTCGCTTGCGTTGAGTAGCGGATTTCTTCGCGCCAGTATTGCCAAATGTGGGGAGAAATAAAGTAGTCCCACACCAAGTTAACCCAACATAATGACAGTTCAACACACATTTAAAAAGTAAGTGTAAGTCATGTCCTGCTGCTGGTAAAACATCAACATTACAACAAAATCAATTCAAGTGTGTTTTGTGTTTACTGTTTTTACTTTTTCGACATATGTAACTGTCACACTAAACCTTGTTAAATATATATGTTTATAATTTTTTTTGCTATACGTACTTAACAGTGACCACCAAATTATTTATATTTGAATACAATATAATATATATATATATATATATATATATATATATATATATATATATATATATATTTATTTAAAACTGTTCACATATTGTTTGTTTTATGCTGGGTGTAAGGTAGGTTTAAGTAGGTGGGTAATGTTAGGTATATGTATCGTGAACAACTCACTGGTACAACCTGTGCTGAGGTGTTTACGTGGTTATGATTAAGTGGTACAAGTTTTTATGTGTATTGGTTTAATTTTCTTATATATTTGGAGATCAGGTGGTGTGAGGCACGAAATAAAAGGCGTGTCGTGAAGTTCACAGTGTTTATTGAGTCAGAGTAGCCGTAACGAGAGTTGACGTAGGACAGATGTATTCACCGGATGCTGGCTATGTTGGCAGGTCAAGCGCGGGTCAGCGAGTCGACGCCGGGCGCTGGTGACCGGGACTTGTTGACTGTCAGGCACTGGCGATCTGGGGAATCAATACTCCAGTGCTGACGGGAAAGGCCGAAGGTGCGGCGGACCTTGTAGGCAGTTGAGCGGGAGCTGCGTAGACCAGTGAGGATGCTGCGTGTCCTCGTGGTGGTCGTGATGCGTGGATGAAGCGCTGGTCAGAGACGCTGGAACCAGGGCGCTGTAATCCGTGTAGCACTGGCCAGGGACGTGGCCGAGGCGCTATGATGGGATATCAGATGGAGTCCATTATTGTACGGGCGAAGCCGGGAGTATTGTCCTTCGCGCAAAGGTTCGCGGATTATCACTCGTGAGATTTATCCACTGAGGGCAGGTTGATGACTGACTGACTGACTCGCTGCGTCGGGCTTATTTATACTGTACGGCCGGTGGCAACAGTAGGTAGATTAATTGCAACTAAATCCGAGGCACTCGCACAGTCTGGGCCTTTCGGGAATCTTCGAAAGCGCGGCGATTATGCATGGGCGGTAGACTCGAACCTTCTGGCGAGTTGTCGTAATGTGCCAGACTGACTGCGCGATAGTATTGTCGCCGGTAGGTTGCTTTGTTTTGTTTACTTATTTCAGCTGCAGGTACGTAACTCGGGAGTAGGTACTAAGTAGATCGAGCGGTTTATTATTAATTAGTTAATCTGGATTCTTCTCGACGCCACATATATTATAATTTTACTTGTTTTTTCTTTATTAATGGTTTTTGTACATTGATGTTTAAAAACAAGGAATGTATTTGTATATGTATATAAATAAACACATGCATATATACACGTACACATTCATCCATAAACACAAACAGATAGTCTCATATACACCTACGCACACACATAATATTTATATTCTTCAGACTTAGAAATACTATCTCATTAAAAATATTAAAAGAAATTCACTTTGCACTTGCGCACTCTCTACTACAATATGGAATCATAGCTTGGGGTGGTGCATATCTCATATCCCTTCTCCCACTCGAAAAAAAAAAATAATATAAAAATATCCGAAAAAAACCGTATTACCACCCAACAGAAAATGTATTCCAAGAATTCGCTGTTCCACTTACAAAAATTTACGACAAAATGACACTTATATCACTTTGTAGCTGCAAGCAATTTTCCAAAGATTTTTATTAAAAGGAATAGTTTCATGTCATCCGCGAATAAGAGAAACTAAAAAAAAATTATGCAATTGTAAATGTCGTTGATAAATAGCGAGAAAAGTAAGGGTCCAAGATTCGACCCCGTGGAACTCCAGAGTTTGTGATGAAGTTGGAAAAGTGGAAAATACTATAATTTACGTATTATTGTCTATTTGAGAAATAACTTATAAATAGACATAGAAGTTTCGATGAAAATCCAAATTGGTCGATTTTATTTAGGAAAATAAGCGGATCTACTGAATCAAAGGCTTTTGCCAAGTCGTTGTATGATACATCTACTTGATTGTTACTATCAAGAGCTTGAGATAAGTACTCCGTAAAAACCATTAGATTAGACACAGTAGATTTGCCAGATCTAAAACCGTGTTGCTGGTCAATTTCAAAGGGTTCAACTTGGGCTAAAATGCATTTATGAATTATTAGTTCAAACAACTAGGCTGGAGAGGATAGGATCGCCACTGGTCTCTAATTAGAGACTGAAGCCTTATCATCAGTTTTATATATCTAAAATGTAACTTAAGAGATTTTCCACAGGTCTGCGAATATTCCGTAGTTAAGTCAGAGATTATAAATATACGCGAAAGGTATTAATGAGGGCTCAAAGCATCTCTTTAACAAGAATGACGGAATGAGATCCTGTCCAAGAAAAGTTTTTGATTTTAATTATTTAACAGCAGCGGTGATGTAAGTGTTTGTGATATTTTGAATATCAACATTCTGTGCTATTATCGAACTTTATCTGTCATCTTTTCCAGATGTGATAATGGTCCTAAAGACACATCCCGGAGTAAAACCTGATTCATGTCTCCATTGTAACTACTCCAGCTTACGCAAATCAAATTTAAAAATTCACTTACTCACCAATACTGGAGAAAAACCTTATTCATGTGTTTATTGTAACTTCACCTGCTCAGACAAATCACGTTTAAAAAGGCACTTACGCACCCATACTGAAAAAAAACCTTAATCATATCCCCATCGTAACTATTCCTGCTCACAGAAGTCAGATTTAATGACACACTTATGCGAAGATACTGGACTAATAGTTTAATTCCTTATTCGAAATTTGAAAAAAACATCATATAATAGATATATTTTTGTTTTATTATTAAGTACCTCAGTAGGTATAAACGTTCCTGCAGTGAGTAAGTATGTAAGTTTCTTAGTTAAAAATCTTAATTTTGTTTTGATGTTTCAAATTAGCGAAAATTAGAAACAGACTTTTTTACATAAGGAGGTAGGGGAGGGACGGGCAGTCGGGAGACATAGGCACCCCCCTTTTATTCTGATCCGGTCACAGATTTTATTTTTTTCCTTATTTGGTAGTTTACTTTACCGACTGACAACACTGTTCATCCATAGACTATCTGTGATTTCTGTCAGTTGTTACACCCAGACACGTTTGAAGGTAATGCACTCGTAAAAGTGAATATTTTGTTGTGGTTTCGGGTCGTAATAAAGAGACAACTTACGAAAGGTATGTCTATTTTTTATTATATATCTCTTGTATATTTACTAACTTATAAATCAAACTGAAATTTATGCTTAAATACCTAAATAAAAAGAAATACCGGTAACTTATTTTGAAAATATATACAGAGGGAGTAATGGGCATTCTGATGTGAGGGAGGTTTTGGCACGCCCAAAGCTCCCTACTATATATTGAGTATAGGAGGATTTTTTAAAATTCTTATAATTAAACTATTTGAATAATTTTTATTACAGAAAGATGGCCTTCAAATTCAAAAAGAAAGGTTTGCGACGGGAAATTCCTAAAGATTTGATATTACGAGCCATAGAAGAGGTATCAAAAGGATCAAAAATAAAAACAACAGCTGATAAATATCATATCCCTAGATCAAGTTTGCAACGGTACCTTAAACAAGATTCTGTAAAGGATTCTTCGCACAGATTTATAACCTCACAAATTTTCACCGACGAAGAAGAACAAAAATTGTCAAATTATATGATAGTTTGTTCTAAACATAATTATGGATTGGCAAAGATACAAGCACGTAAATTGGCCTATGACTATGCTGTAGCCATAAAGAAAACTAATATTTCTGAAAATTGGATCGATAAATTTACTATAAAAAAGACTGTTGTGCACGGCCGAATCGAAGACATTAGTCATACCATGGCTACAATAAAATTTGTGAGGCTGAGTAAGATAAGAAACACCTTTTTTTCCTGAAGTAGATGACGTAGCTAGTGTCCCACTAGACGACATCAAAACTAAATTGCCAGGACCAAAGACATGCAATAAAACCAAACGTGGTAGCTCTAAGTACACATTTGATAAACCTTTATGGGTTATACATAATCTTAGATAAGTTAAGATACTATTTAAGATGTTTTTTATTTGTTTTTAACTTTTATTTTTGAATACTATTATGGATATCAAGTGTTTTATAGGCCATGCCCAAGCCTCCCACAGGGTGTGTCCAAACCTCCCTGCCATAGGGAGCATCGGGCACTTTTGAATAATTTCTGAAATTATCTCGTAATGTTGAGACTGATTATAATTTCAAGAAAGTTCTCTCTAAAATATCTAGCCAAATGTGTGGTGAAATAAGAAGTGGCAATAAATATTGATTATCTATAAGATCTGATTTTTTATGCATTAAATTGTGAAAAAGTGCCAATCCCTCCCCTACCTCCCCTACTCATTATTTTGTGAAAATTATTAGATCGCAAAAATTTATAGTTGTGCTACGATTAATCTATTATCGTTCTATTTTTTGGTTCTTCTATTCTTAATTCGACACGATTACATTAAATTAAATAATAACTATAATAATATACTTAATTGATTGTGGATATAGGTAGGGGTACTTAACCCTTAGGCTGCCTTTACACTTGGAAGTTTTTCCTGTAAGTTGCTCACGTAAGCGACTTACGACAAATTTACCAATGTAAACGACACCATAAGTCGCTTACCGTAATTTTTACCAAGTTACGGAAGTTTTTTTTACGTAAGTTTTTGACAGGTCTAATCGCTCACGCGGGAATTTACGGCTCTCTCACAGCTTATCAAAACAGATTGATGAGTTGAGACGCTTACGGTAAGTTTTGACGTCACTGTCGGGATGGTAAAACAGAAATCTGCAACACTGACAGGTCTTTCTGCCGTTGCTCCTCGGGACTTGTTTATTTGTCGCCATGAACAGCTTTATGAAATAATACACTGCAATAATCTATGGAGACTAACATAACATTATTTATCATTAACACAATGTCATGTTTAAAAAATGCCTATGTAAATGTCTGATAATGATTCTAGTATTCGACTTCACGAACTGATGGATCAGCTATCAAACTTCACAACAAATTAATATCTCCAATGAATGCATACAAAAATGCAAGGAAAAAATTGATTGAATAGATATAGAATTGATAGATATAGAATTAGATATAGAATTAGATATAGAAATAGATATAGAATTGATAGAAAATTGAAAATTTCAAAACTCTATAACTCAGTTAATAGTGCCGACCTCCACCTAATTCTTACAGATTCGGATTTCCCAGCCCTAAATTAATCTAAATCAAGTTCAATTTCGGTTATTCGAGTGACTCCCATAAACTGAATTTTACCCAAATGCAATACAAGAATACATAGAAAACATTACCTGACGCCAAAAATCGAAGAGTCACCACTATTTTTTCTAACTAACTAACTAACCATCACGCCTTTTCCACACACTTCTTGCCTCATTCACATTCATACATCGTCTAATACATACTCTTCTATTATTCTGACTCTTAACATGGCCCGATTCAAGTATCTGATTCACTTGGTCGTGCCATGTCTTCCTCGGGCGTCCCCGACTTCTGCTACCATTCACATTTGCATCGTATATTCTCCTTACACTCCTTTCTTTGCTCATTCGCTCTACATGCCCAAACCATCTAAGCGTCCCTTTCTTGATCTCACTCATTACGCTTACATCAGCCTTGTACTCTTTGCGGATCTCCGCATTTCTCACACGATCGTAACATGGTGTTACACTCATACGCCTAAGGAATCTCATTAATTTTTCAGCTGGTGAAATGGCATTCCGAAAACGAGTATCATTCTTTTTTTAATTACGGGCCAATCATTTCCAATATGTATTAGAAGTCAGTTTTAATAATTTGGATAAAATTAAAGAATTTTTGTTGATCCTCAATTCTTAATTCTGCCGTTAAACGAACGTAAGCCCCATCAGTACTTCTTCTTTGAAGCCAACTCCTAATCCAACACACTCTGCGGCCCTTACGTTTTTGTTTGACAAAATTGTGCATAATATCGCAGCGGCAATCCGTTGTGTGCGGAAATGGGTATTACATGGGGATCCATGATCTAACCGTAAATAAACAAAATCCTGTTATCAAATATTACTAACTGACAGCTGTCAAAGTCAGCGGCAACGCGTTGTCAGGAAGCCATCTTACCAAAAATAGAATTACTGGTGTAGCGGTCTCTGTGAGAAGTTCGTAAGTTAAACTTCCAAACAACTTCCGTGAGCATTATTTACGATAAGTTGGATGCATGTGTAATCGCTCCTGTGAATAACTTATCAAAAATTTACGAAAGTCGTAAATTTTACTTACAAGTGTAAACCCAGCCTTACCACTCATTTTTCGAGTGCCCGCCGACATCACTATTTGTACGCTTCAACTCAGTTGTCGGCTGGCAGCCGACAAGATAAGACGTGCGCGTGCGGTGTATTTTCATGCGCAAAACTTGACATGTGACGTTGTTTCTTGTGATTTTTCGATTAAAAAAAAAACATTTAAATTCACGTTTTCATAAGATTTTGACTGATTTCCGTTTTTATTTTACTATAAAATAACTTTTGCAAATTCACATAACCTAAAATGGGGGGAACTTCGCGTGATATGGCATCTGAATACCAAGTGTTTTCGGAAGATGAATCTTATATATATTTTTTTTTTTTTTTTTTTTACAGTATTACCGCACAAGAGTCCCAACTGCTCCCGTCTGGAGCCAGTGAGACTATGGCATCCCCAATTGGGGTATGATGTGAGGCTGAGGGTATTGGGGAGGGGAGGGAGATGGGGAAGAGGAAGGTGGGGAAGTACCTGGCTATTCAGATCTGGTCACCAGATGAAAAAAAATCACTTATGAAAGTGACAGTGAGTACGAGCCTGTTGTTTGTGATTTTGAAGATCCTGATGATGATAGTGTTAACAGCACAGAAGGAAGACGCGAAATAGTGTGGTTTTGTGAGACCTGTTCCAGAAAACCTGGTCTTCATCATGGAGAATGTTTTTAAAAGTACCATACTATGCAAAAATATAAGTACTCCTTAATTTTTTCTGTAAACTGTTTTTTATTTGAAGTATAAATCATAACGAATGAATTTTTAACGATTTTTTTTAACTGTCTATCAATAAATTAATATTTTGCCACTATTTTAATTAGAGTTGGCTAATAAAATATATTAAAAAATAATGGATTGGTAAGGGTTAGTTACATATATGGTTATCGACTGACATAATACACTTATATACTATATTGCAACTAAGGGCTGCATGTGAATTCAAGTTGCCATTGTAGCAGTTCAATTTTGCCCTGCCACTATTTTTCAAACATCTGACAAGACCTCTCAGTTACTATCAGCTACCAATATAAATTCCATCTGTGCGTTCAAATACTTCGTATTGACGCTCGCCCCTGAGTTTAATCTAATTTTGTTGAAGAGAGATCTCTAGCTCTATGCGATATTGAAATAAAAGTAATATTTAAATTCTTGTCTGTTTTATTTCATAATCGTAGCAATCCCGATGTAAGTTTTCCATACCTGTTACAATGGCCCAAACGTGGCTTAACTAATAATTTTTAACTGTTACAATGGCGGCCCAACGCGGTTCTACTTGTTACACCATTATGCTTGCCTGGTCGCTATTAATTCCTAACTAGACATATTTTCTGTAAGCAGTAATTTTTTTGGAGGATATCAATATTTTGAGTTGAAGGGAAACATCTTCTGTAATTTTTCTAGTTATCGTCATTTTTAAATTTATTATCCATTGGTTTCCGAAAGTGTACTTAGTACGATGTTAGAAAAAAGAGAAAAAATAAAATTTAAGAAAGAAGTAAGGAAAAATATAAAGTTGTTATTAAGTTATATATTTTAAGGTTCCATGTTAACACCTCGACTCCGGTGATGGGTCTGGTTTGACCCAGTGTTTTAAAAAAAAAAGATTTTGCCGCAAATATCTCGTTTAGGCTAATTTCCTTTTGTCTATTCTTTCATCAAATATTTACCCACATTTCGACTCAAAAATGATTAAAATCGGACACGTTTTAAAAAAGTTATAAGAATAATTGTGTATAAAAACACGCAAAAACTCCATTTCTTCTCAGTTGAATTCGAGCAGCCGACAAAACAACATATCTCTCGCTCTGTCCTTCCGTCTTTGTCTCTCACAGTCCCGCGCAGATGTTGTCAACCATTCGGGCACATTTCTAGTATTGTGATTTTTGTTTGTGACTTTGTTTTAATTTTTGAAGTGAAACTTCTTTACGCGCGTCATGCAATTTCGAGGACCGGAGTAAAACCGACTCATGACCGAAACGAAAATGCGGGTACCCCCACCACCGATTAAAGTTCATTTGATCTAGTCAAAGTTTTGAAGTAACATATAAATGCTTCTTAGCTCATCCCGACAACTGGCGTTGGTGGTGTAATGGTCAGCATAGTTGCCTTCCAAGCAGTTGATCCGAGTTCGATTCTCGGCCATCGCACATTATTTTTTTGTTTTTAACGCCTTTTTCATTCAATATCTTATTTTTTAGTAGGTCAGAACATTTTTTAAAAGAAAATAATATTGCAAAATAATAAAAACACTTATCTCACTGTGATAAAACATTACTCCGCTAGAGCGCGCTTTGCGTTATTGTGTTGGATTAAAATTATTATCTAATCCGTATATTATGATAATTGTATTACATTTATTTAATTAATTTATTTATTTTGATAATATGTAATAATTTACAGAAAAAAAAATTAAAACTATCTCCCTCTGATAAAATATCCGTTCGCTAGAGCGCACTACGCGATCTTGTGTGGGATTCTATTTCTGTACATTGTACATTATTTTTAAAAATATATTATATTTTGGGTGTGATGTAGGTAACATTATAAAACATAACAAGCTCTCATATTTTCAGAACCTACATAATATAATCAATTTATGCGGCTTTGCTTACAGTTGGTGCTCAGCGTGGTTGGCTTTCAATCAGTTAAGCGAGGTTCGATTCTCGGCTGTGGCATTTTTGAAGTGAAACCTTGTTGAGGTGGGGGAGCCGCTCACGAACGTTCTCTCTCTTCTCTTCTTTCCTCTCTCTCAGACACCAGCGAACTGCGCCACGCCAAGCATCAGCTGAAACTAGAAGTTTCACTTCTGTCTTGCGTAGGCTTGACACACCCACTTTTTTACGTACGAACGCAATGGCAAAGCAATATTATTTATCTGATAATGAGATCGAAAAGCTACTTAACAGTTCGAACAGTGAGATCAGTGATGATGGCGACTTGGAATTCGAAACATTAGATCCAGAATTTGAAAGTGATCCGGAAGAAATATTATTAGAGGAAATATCTGAAAGTGGAAATGGAAGTGATAATGAAGTTAGTGTAGGAAATTTGAATGAATCCGTTGCAGATCAACATTTATACGTGTCGAATTTCGGATTCCAATGGAATTCTGCGCCACCAGCCAGCTCACGTACCAGAAGCTATAACATTATTTCTACTACCCCTGGATTGAAAAACGGTAGCCAGAACATAGTATCCATCAGAGATGCTTTTGATTTGTTTATTTCAAATGAAATGGTGGAGGAAATTATTGAAAATACGTGTGACGGACGTACTGCTCCGGGCTCGGCCGCAGTCACCGACGTTAGGATTATAAGATAAATATAGAATTGTAGAATAAAATAAATCCTAAATGTATAAAATGTATGTAACTGAAATGTAACTATGTATGAAAATGTAAAAGTTATCAATAAATGAAACGTCGGAGCTTGGATAGAGGTATACGGGCAGAGAAGTATTTTTAGAGCTGGTACAATCATGAGAGCATTTAATTCGGGCACGATTATTAGAGTCGTGCTTATACGAGAGGGAACGTTCGGCCCCGGCCCGAAGCAAGGGGCCGTGCGCCGTCGTGGCGTGCGAGGTGCTTCGCCGTCAGAACGTTCCCCAAGCGCGATTCTGAGGATCGTGTCTGAACAAAGAGAGGCCGTGGTCACGTTCGACCACAGGGCCCGAAATTACCGGCCGAGAGGCGGTAGCTAGCCCGGCGGCGGGCCGCGGGCGCGTCACAAAACACGGGCCTCGATTCCAGGAATCAAAGAGAAAGCAGGCCCGTGTGAGCGTCGCTCGGCCAGCGAAGGCCGCCGGGGTCCTATAAAACGGGCAGCAGTCCCTTGAAAAGTTAGATATCCAGCAACCACCACCAGCTCTACACTTCTCTCTGCTCTGCCTTCTACCTCGCTACGACTTCTGACTCTACTCGCCTTCTCTTCTTCTTCTGACCCTCGCCTCACCCCGGACCTCTCTGCCCCCTACGACCAGACCCGGATTCTACAGCAAGGACGAGTATCAGCATCGGACCAGCTACAACGGCTACAGAGACGGCCCGTTCTACCCCTCCACGCCACTGAAGGAAGACATCTCACGCCTCCACGGATTGGGATCACCGCCCTGTTTACAGTCTTGTGTGTCACACATTACGTCTGATACATAAGTGGTCCTTCGCCGCCGGATCTCTCCGTGGAAGATGTCACCTTCACTGCGCTCTGGGAAGAACAGCGCTGACGGGGACTCATCGCAAGGAAGCGACGATCCCACACCAACCGGGGCGGCCGCAGCCGCGCCCCCCGGACTCCGGCCTACCGCCCCCATGGCCCCCTCTGACCCCCAAGCGGACCTTCTGGCTGGCCCCTCCGACGCGTCACCACCACAGACGCCCCCTGCCATGGCCGACGCCTCGTCGAGAAGCGAAGCTTCGAGCGAGGACACGCTCCGGCAGGTGCAGCTCGAGCTACGAGCTGAGAGGCGGCGCAACCAGAAGCTGCAGGAGGACAACGCCCGACAGATTGCCGAATTGATCGCCACGCTGAAGGGCCTCCCGCGGACCGCTTCTTCTGCAGCCTGGCAACCGGAGACGCACGCCCCAGCGCCACGGGCGGATTACCCGACGACGGCGGCGCCATCTAGCGGCTTCGGGCGAGACCCGGACTACGCAGCGGAGACGCGCGCCACAGCTCCACGGGCAGAGTACCCACCGACGGCGGGGCCATCTAGCGGCTTCGGGCGGAACCTGGACTACGCAGCGGAGACGCGCGCCACAGCTCCACGGGCAGTGTACCCGACGACGGCGGCGCCATCTAGCGGCTTCGGGCGAGACCCGGACTACGCAGCGGAGACGCGCGCCACAGCTCCACGGGCAGAGTACCCACCGACGGCGGGGCCATCTAGCGGCTTCGGGCGGAACCTGGGCTACTCAGCGGAGACACACACCACTGCGCTGCGCCCTGGCTACTCAGCGGAGACACACACCACTGCGCTGCGCCCTGGCTACTCAGCGGAGACACACACCACTGCGCCGCGTCCTGGCTACTCAGCGGAGACACACACCACTGCGCCGCGTCCTGGCTACTCAGCGGAGACACACACCACTGCGCTGCGCCCTGGCTACTCAGCGGAGACACACACCACTGCGCTGCGCCCTGGCTACTCAGCGGAGACGCACACCACTGCGCCGCTCGGATGAGCGGATGGCGTCGCTCATCGCCCGGCAGTCCAGCGCCAAGGACCTGCCGCCTTACGCTGGCGACGCCATAGAGTGGCAGGCCTGGAAGGCACAGTTCCTGCAGTCGACGGCTACCTGCGGGATGACGGCGGCCGAGAACTTGATGCGGCTGCAGCGTGCCTTGAAGGGAAAGGCGCGCGAAGCCGTCAGCCCTCTCCTCCTGGACCCGGCGCAGGTGCCGGAAATCATGGACGTCCTGGAGCACCGCTTTGGGGGCGCGCACTCCATCGCCACTGTCATGTTTGACAAAATAAGGCGGCTGACTCGGCTGCCGGAGGATGCGTCTACCGAAGCTCTGGTAGAGTTTTCCGGTGCTGTACAGAACGTGGTCGCTTCACTGGGAAATCTGAGGAGCGACTACCTCTCCAACCCTGCCCTACTCAGCGAGATCGCGTCGAAGATGCCTCTCGCCCTCCGCCTCTCATGGTTGGACAGGGTGGCCGACCAGGCCCAGGCCGCCACCGTGGTGCAGCTCGCCGGGTTCCTGAAGCGGCTGACCAACGCGGTGCCGCGGTCGGGCCTCACCGATAGCGGCCGAGCAGCGCGTCCGAGCATGGCCGAGCATCCGCGGGCCGCCCGCCCGCACCGCGACAATGTCTTCGTTACCGACGAGCGGCCGGAACCCCGCAGTGAAGTGAAGTGCACACTGTGCAAAGACGCTACGCACAAGTTATTCCGGTGCCCCAAATTCGCGAGTGAAACAGTGGGTGCGCGATGGGAGTTGGTGAAAGGGGCCCGGATATGTTTTAAGTGCTTGGACGGTGTGCACCAAACTAAAGCGTGTAAATACCGTGTCAACTGTGGGGTGGGAACGTGTCGGGTTCCCCACCATCGCCTACTGCACGACGCCGCTTACGCTCGCGGCCCCGAGGCGCAGACGGTGACAAACACCTGGGACCAATCGGGAAAGGTGCTGCTTAAAGTGTTACCTGTGACATTGTGCGGCCCCGGGGGCCAAGTGACCGTGCACGCGCTGCTCGACGAGGGCTCGACGGTGACCCTCGTTGACGCCGAAGTGGCAGACATTGTTGGGGCTGCGGGGCCGATCCGCGGCCTGCGCATTCACGGCGCCAACGGCATGTGTTCGTCGGATGCCAAGTCGCAGCGGGTCAAGTTGTCAGTGCGCGGTGACGGCTGTGAATACGCGATGGTGGCTCACACAGTGTCCGACCTAGACCTCCCGCGACAAACAGTGGCCGGCCACCGGCAAGTGAAACCACGGCTATTAATCGGCCAGGACAATGTTCATTTGATCGTGTCACGGGAGGTCCAAGAAGAGGATGGCGGCCGCATGACGTCACGGACGGCGCTCGGCTGGATTCAACATGGGGGCACCCGGCGGGACGTGGATAGCGGTACCACGCTAAACATGATCGGCGAGACGGCTGAAATGGTTGAAATCAGCGAGCTCATACGAAGGCACTTTTCCGTTGACTCGCTGGGCGTGACCGCAGTGAGCCGGGTGTTCGCCGACATACGCCGCGCCGAGCGCATCATGGAACAAACAACGCGCCCGCTGGACTCGGGTCGATGGGAGACCGGGCTGCTGTGGAGAGAGGACGACGTGTGGCTGCCCGACAACCGACAGTGCGCCGTAAACCGCCTCAACGCCCTCGAGAAGCGCTTGAAAAGCGACCCCGAACTGGCGGCAGCGTACGCGGCCAAAATTTCGCATCTGATAGAGCGCGGGTACGCAGTAAAGGTACCCGACGCCGAGGCTAGCGTACCGTCACGACGGAGGTGGTACCTGCCCCACTTCGCGGTCACCAACCCGAACAGCCCCGGGAAATTGCGAGTTGTTTTTGACGCCGCCAGCCGCTGCCGGGGAACCTCCTTGAACGACCGGCTGTTAACCGGGCCTGACCTGCTGTCATCCCTGTTGGGCAACCTGTTGAGGTTCCGGGAGGGCAAGATCGCCATAGCCGCCGACATAGAAGAGATGTTCCTCCGCATCAAAATAAAAGCGGAGGACCAAATAGCGCAATACTTCTTATGGCGAGCCGGTCCACTAGAGGCAGCGACCACATACAAGCTGTCCTCAATGATGTTTGGGGCCACTTGCTCTCCCAGCAGCGCGCAATATGTCCGCAACAGGGTGGCCGACCAAGGCGCCGCAGAATTCCCCGCCGCCGCCGCAGCAGTGCGTTCTAAATTCTACATGGACGACTATCTGGACGCCGCCGATTCCGTGAGCGAGGCTGCGGCGCTGGTACGAGGCGTCAGCACCCTCCTATCCCGGGGAGGCTTCCACCTGGCAAGCTGGGCCTCCAACGCACCCGCTGCACTCCAAAGCGTGCCGGCAGAGAAGAGGGCCAAGACGGCCATAGCCATCAGCAGCGGCGCCTGTGAAACCGAGAAGGTGCTCGGCCTGTCGTGGGATCCCGTCAACGATACATTCATGTATGAGTTCAAGGAGACGGAGAAGGCCGAGCTCATCCGGCACCCAACCAAGAGGCAGCTGCTGAGCACGGTCATGAGGGTGTTTGACCCCGTGGGCTTCGTGGCCTGCCTCACGGTGCGGTCAAAAATTCTCCTGCAGGATGTCTGGAGGTCCAGCGTCGGCTGGGATGAGCGCATCCACGAGGCGCACGCAGCAAGGTGGGCCGAGTGGATCAAAATGCTCCAAGGCCTGAGCATCCGCATACCGCGGCGTTGCCTGCTGAGCAAGGCCCACTCCTTCGCTCTACACCTCTTCTGCGATGCGTCTGAGGCAGCCTGCTGTACCGTGGCCTATCTAGTGGAGACTACGGGAGAGGGAAGCAGCACTGCCACATTTTTGTCCAGCAAGTGCAAGGTGGCACCGCTGAAACCGCTCTCCATTCCCCGCCTCGAGCTGCAGGCTGCGCTCATGGCTGCCCGCCTGGCTGACACTCTTCGCAAGGAATGCCAGGCTCCTATCACCTCCACCTCATACTGGACTGACTCCACCACGGTGCTGTGCTGGCTCCGTACGGACCCCCGCAGCTACTCAACCTTTGTGGCAAACAGGTTGGGGGAGATTGACGAGCTGTGCAACATCGCCAGCTGGCGCTGGGTCCCGACCAAGCTGAACCCAGCCGACATCGGAACCCGGGACCTGGAGGAACCGGACCTCACCCAGAGTGGAAGGTGGTTCACCGGCCCTTCCTTCCTGACAGCGCCGAGTAACCAATGGCCCCAGGAACGGCAGAGCCAACAGCCGGGTGACGAGATTTTGGAAAGGCGGCCAAATTTTGTGGGCCTTACTCTCGCCGTGGAGGATGGGCTGCCCTCCATCCTGCGGTTCTCGTCCTGGAACCGATTGATCCGGGCCACAGCATGGATGCTGCGGTTCATTCGGCGATGCCACCAGGGACCCGCTAGGCCAGCCGAGGGCCCCCTAGTCCTGCAGGAGCTCCGGGCCGCAGAATGGCGGTGGATAAGGCACTCCCAGGGAGCAACCTTTGGAGCAGAGCTACGCCAGCTCCACTCGGGGCAGGCCGTGCCCAGCAGCAGTCGCCTCGTCTCCCTCGCACCCCACATCCACAACGGGGTGCTCAGAATGGGCTCGAGAGTCAAGGGAGTGAAGGGAGTACCCGAGTCACCCATAATCCTGGACGGTGGTGACAGCTACACCCGGCTGCTTGTGCAACAATACCACACCCGAGCCGATCATGCGAGTGTGGAGACGACGATGGCCGAACTGCGCACCAGCTTCCACATCTTAAAGCTGCGCTCAGTTCTCCGCCACATAAAACACATGTGCCCCGCTTGTAAAATGCGGCGGGGCAAGCCGTCTCCCCCGATGATGGCACCCCTACCAGCATCCCGGCTTGCACGGCATGTGCGGCCCTTCACCAACTGTGGGATGGACTACTTTGGGCCCCTGGAGGTAACCATCGGGCGCCGGAAGGAAAAGCGATACGTCGCCCTCTTCACGTGCCTATCGACGAGGGCGGTGCATCTGGAGTTGGCCACCACACTAAGTGCCGACTCCGCCATAATGGCAATTCAAAGAATGTCGGCAAGGCGAGGCCAGCCGGCGACCCTGATGTCCGACAACGGAACCAACTTCCACGGCGCAGACAAGGAACTGAGGGACGCCGTGGAAGACATCTGTCGGGACCCAAGGGTCCAAAACTATGCGACCACCCAAGGGATGGAGTGGAGCTTCATCCCGCCCCGCAGTCCCCACATGGGGGGAGCTTGGGAGCGGCTCGTACGCTCTGTTAAGCGGGCGCTCTCAGCTACGCTCAAGGCGAGAGCGCCAAGGGAGGAGACCCTCCTAACGGCGCTGGCTGAAGCGGAGTACACCGTAAACTCCCGACCGCTCACCCACCTATCGGTCGACCCCAGGGACGAGGAACCGCTGACGCCCAATCACTTCCTCATGGGCTCAACGGGGAGGCGGCCCCACCTGGCCATGTACGGGGCGGCCGAGGAAGAGGTCTGCCTCAGGAAGCAGTGGAGGATCGGCCAACAGCTCGCGGACATGTTTTGGCGGCGTTGGGTCCGCGAGTATCTGCCTACTCTCGCCGCCAGGAAGCAGTGGCAGCAGCCAGTGCAGCCCCTACAAAAGGACGACCTGGTGCTGATTGTGGACCCGGCACTGCCCCGCAACAGCTGGCCACGGGGACGGATCCTCGAGGCCACTCCAGCCCCGGACGGACAGGTCAGGACCGTGAAGGTCAAAACCAGCACGGGGACCTACGTCAGACCAGCAGTTAAGATCGCGGTCCTCCTGCCGGCCTCTGATCCCGCCCCTAAGGGCACACACAGAGGACCTGTCCAGACGCCGCCCCAACGAACTCACCACCTCAGGGGGACCGGACGCCGGGGACCACGCCGCACCAAGTCGCAGCACGCCTCCCGCTAAAATGGGTGAAGCCGAGCTCCACGGGGGGAGTGTGACGGACGTACTGCTCCGGGCTCGGCCGCAGTCACCGACGTTAGGATTATAAGATAAATATAGAATTGTAGAATAAAATAAATCCTAAATGTATAAAATGTATGTAACTGAAATGTAAATGTAACTATGTATGAAAATGTAAAAGTTATCAATAAATGAAACGTCGGAGCTTGGATAGAGGTATACGGGCAGAGAAGTATTTTTAGAGCTGGTACAATCATGAGAGCATTTAATTCGGGCACGATTATTAGAGTCGTGCTTATACGAGAGGGAACGTTCGGCCCCGGCCCGAAGCAAGGGGCCGTGCGCCGTCGTGGCGTGCGAGGTGCTTCGCCGTCAGAACGTTCCCCAAGCGCGATTCTGAGGATCGTGTCTGAACAAAGAGAGGCCGTGGTCACGTTCGACCACAGGGCCCGAAATTACCGGCCGAGAGGCGGTAGCTCTCGCGGGCGCGTCACAAAACACGGGCCTCGATTCCAGGAATCAAAGAGAAAGCAGGCCCGTGTGAGCGTCGCTCGGCCAGCGAAGGCCGCCGGGGTCCTATAAAACGGGCAGCAGTCCCTTGAAAAGTTAGATATCCAGCAACCACCACCAGCTCTACACTTCTCTCTGCTCTGCCTTCTACCTCGCTCCGACTTCTGACTCTACTCGCCTTCTCTTCTTCTTCTGACCCTCGCCTCACCCCGGACCTCTCTGCCCCCTACGACCAGACCCGGATTCTACAGCAAGGACGAGTATCAGCATCGGACCAGCTACAACGGCTACAGAGACGGCCCGTTCTACCCCTCCACGCCACTGAAGGAAGACATCTCACGCCTCCACGGATTGGGATCACCGCCCTGTTTACAGTCTTGTGTGTCACACATTACGTCTGATACAATACGAATAAATTCTGTCAGCTCAATCCGAAAAATTCCAGCTTTCCTAACATTACGAAGACAGAAATGTATGCATTTTTTGGAGTTCTTTTGGCTTCAGGAAGAAATCGCGGCCGAAAGTTAGAACTAAGCGAACTTTGGACCACCGAGGATTTATTCCGGCAGCATTTTTTCCCCTCCGCTTTATCTAGAGATCGCTTCCGCTATATTTTTAGCAATATACGTTTCGATGACATTTATTGAATGATATAATATATCGATGAATTATTTTTGTGAATTTTAGCATTTTTAATATATTTTATCTAACAAAAAACTGTTAAACTTTTTATAATTGGTAGTGCTATATAATTATGTTGCTGCTGAATTTGTAATAATAAATCCATTTGGTGTTTTGTGTATGTATTTAAATTTTATTATTCGTCGAATCATTTTTGTATTTTCGTATTTAGAATATTGCTTTTATTCCGTTTTTTTAAATGAAAATTGTTAATTTAAATTTGTTTTGTTGAAAAATAAAAGTTTTAGTATTTTTTAATGTGTGTCATTCAATGGTTTTAACTGTGACAAATAAATGTGTGAGGAAAGTAAATACTCAACTTGAATTTGAATGCCATTATATAATATAACAATGATGACAGTGATGCCCCTGGGAAGACTCACTAGGTTAATTAACTCCCTTCCAGCTAACTTGGATATTTTCCATATGTCCTACAACGACTTTAAGCGCGAAATATTGTATTTGTTTTGACTGTATACTTATGTATAATTTTTTTTCCATATTTTGTTTACCGCTTTTGCATATGTTTTAACTGTATACTTATGTATAAAATTTTCTTCAATAATTTGTTTACCGCTTTTGCAATGTATTGGTTTTTGTACTGTTTTTGCAAATAAATAAATAAATAAATAATATTTTCTAATATTTGCATAAGCAATCATCGTTTAATATGGCTATAAATTGAATTTATTTTCTCTTTACACATCTTTCTATTAGAGGTACAGCCACAAGGAAATTATCAAATAAGTGATTTATTTCTGGAATTTTAAATAATACACGATATTCTTGTAAATGCACACCATCGAAAATTTTAATAATTATAGAAATAAAAATGTTTGTTTCCGCTGACGAACGCTTCCTGTCCCCCCTCCCGCACTGCCCTCCTCATTCCCCTGACCATCGCCCGGCACCCGCATCAGCCGTGTCGGGGCTGTCTTCGATTCAGTCGTTGATTAGCTGTTGCGCGGGATGTCCGCGCCGCTGTATATCGACGAACCGCAAAATTTACGGAATACTAATTTCTAAAACTTCCATCTTCATACAAGAAACACAGGGGATATGTTATGAGTTAATGAGGAACTACAATAATATCATGTAAAAGTAAGAATATGAACGAAAAATGCATAAAAAGCCTTTTAATTTCATCATTTCAGCCGGGTCAATCTGGACCCACCACCGCCGCATGTGTTTCATTTTCAACCTCCGGGTATTACGTGTTAACCCAACATAATGACAATTCAACACACCTTTAAAAAGTGATTAAAAGTCATGTGATTACTGCTGCTGGTAAAACATCAACATTCCAACTAAATAAATTCATGTGTGTTTTGTGTTTATTGTTTTGGCTTTTTCGCCAGATGTCACTGTCACACTAAACCTTATTTTATTGTCCAGTCGTTTTTACATTTTAATAATGTCTACGACACTTTTTGAATGAGACTCGGAAAATATGATACATGGGCATTTAAATAAGCCTTGTTTTAATGTTTTTCTTATATTAAAGCCTTATTGTATTGTTTTACAGCGAATTTTAACTAACGGCGAATGTTAATTAACACTTCCCAATACGAAGTCGCACAAGTACGATCAACAAAACTTATAGACACATTTGCAAAAAATATATATGCAGTACGAAAGCATCGCACCAATAACGAAATTCTTGAACATGTCAATATTTTTAAAGATCAAAAATAAAACATTTCAGTGAAGAAATTACCCAACCCCTGACACACCTTGTCAGTCTGTACATAACCACTGACACACCTTGTCAGTCTGTACATAACCGATACGCTTCAGGAACAGGCCACTTGCATTACATTTTTTTTCCTGTTGCAAAAATTCTAAAATATTCTGGTATTTTTTTATAGATTTTTCTTAACAATGGTAAGATTTTGAAGATTTCGCTTCGAAATGGGGCCATTTTTGGTATCTGGAAAGACCAGACATAATTCATGGGTTCGAAAAAAGAATCATGTGGTCAAAAATCATTAAAAAATAGCGACGATTTCCACAAGAATGGCAGAGGGGAATAAAGAGGTATGTAACTATTTTTTACTTTATCAATTACTGATCATTATAAATATTTAATTCAAATATTTAACAATATTGTTCATTTAATATTAAAGTAAATAAAATCAGAAGTGCTAAAGAAACTGAAAAGCAAGGATGGTTTTGTAATGACATCATATTAAACTATTTATATAGAATTTTGTACAGCTGAACGTTCTTGTTCTTAAACATATCTAAATCCTGTGCACAAAGTGGAATTAAAATACCAACATGATACATTTTATTTTTATATTGTTATAACGGCTTTAATCTAACTGTGGATATTTGACGAGACAGGGAATGGATCATGTCATAATAAATGGTAAAGGCAGTTTTCATACATCTTCCCCCTTGACTGATTAAATGACGGACATTTCGCTAATATTGGATAAACAATATATTAAATACTACACGACAACGGCTTATTTCGGGATCAAAATATTAAACAACCATAGATTTACCACTAAACCAGTACTCAGCTATCAACATTTTTTTCAACAAAATTCAAAGTTTTTCATTGGTGGATACAGTTTGGAACATAATATTTTAGGAATCTATGAAAATTACACGTTGGACGCCAATGAAACACAACATTTGCTTTTATGTGTAGCAATCAAATGATGCCATAACAAAACCATGTTGTTGTAAAGTGTAAACAAATAATTATAATCAATAATTAGTCATTTATTTTTACTCGGGAGATATTTTAAATTTATATTGGTATTTCAGTCGACTAATTATTGCTTATAATTATTTGTTATCCTTTATGCTATGCATAAAACCTTGTCTTATAAACATTAGTTTTTCATTAAAAAAATAATAAGTGTAAAGAATAAGGATGCAAATCATAAAAAAGATCCATTAAATAATGACGGTGCTATTTATTGTACAACCTTATATTTGTTAACATGAGACTCAAAATCAATAATTACAGATAATCTCAGTGTATGACGGAAAATTAGTGGGTCGGTATTATTGTTTTATAAAAAGGAAACCGGTCATGGTGAATTAATGTTATGTTTAAATTGTAGATAATCATACAATGATTTTAATATTGCATATATGAATATCATATCATATATATATATATATATGTATATCAATATCATATCCCAAACTAACATTCTCGGACCACCTATCACGACTTACTACAGCATGCTACAAACTCCTGGGGTTTATCACCAGAACATGTAAACAATTTCACGACCCAGATGCAATGATAGCCATGTTTGATGGCGTCATACGAAGTAAGCTGGAGTATGCTAGTGGTGTGTGGACTCCGCACCAAACTAAGTATATTAATATGCTGGAACAAATCCAGAAAAAAATCCTCAGGTATGTCTATATGCGAATGCGTAGAACTTATCCAAGGTTCATGCACCATGTGGACTTACTTGAGGCAACAAATAGATTTAGCTTGGAAACTAGACGTCATGCAAATCTTGCATTACTTAGTTTTAACATAATCCATAACTATATTGATAGCCCGTTCCTCTTGGAATGGTATGGTTTATACGTGCCCGAAAACTTCAGCCGTAGTCGTCGACATGACTTATTCAAAATACCATACGGCAGAACAGATATTCTAGCACAACATAGCATGACAAGAGGAATGGTGCTATTGAATGAAATCTCAGAAGCACTAGATATATATAATTCTTCTTTAAATAGCCTAAAGTTTTTTTTGTATAATAATTATCTTCATAGGTGTTAAGATTGTCAAATTGAGAATTGTATAGTAATTCGATAATCTATCTGTTGTGCAATAAATAAAAAAAAAAATAAAAAAAATATAACGAAGAAATTATTAAATGGGCACCAGTTTCATACGATACTTTGTTAAATAATTATTTATATAATCCAAATAGAAAATAAAAGTGATAAAATATATTAACAAGAGTTAATTTTTTTTATTTTTTTTTTTATTCAGGAGTAAAAACAGATACAGATATCAATTGACAAAAATATACAAAACATCAACTAGACAACTAGAGAATTCACCTGCATCCAAACTATTTTTCACGAATTGACTTAAACAGCAGTTAAAAACATATACAAATATTTTGACCTATAAATAGCGAAAAATATATACATAAGAATATTATTTTACAAATAGAGATATGAAAGAAATGCGCAATATCCTTATAAGAATTTACAAATTATTTTTAAATTATTTTTGAAAAATTTAGAGGGTAAAACAAAAAAAATATATATATAAATAGTTAAACAATGTTAAACAGAAATTTTAAAAAAATATATTCAAACGAAGTATGTCTAAGTTGTTTACATTGAACTTTGTAGGAAAACAGTCTTCATTTTTCTACTAAAAGTAGTGCGTGTATCAAAAAATAAGTCAGAATCTTCGAGGTTTTGATTCTGATTAAGTGATTCGCACATTCTTCTGATTGGATCCCTGACACCAGCATTTGTACGCGTCCTGCTAATGTGGAATAAGTCGTTAAGCCTTGTTACTCTGGGTGGTACTTTGAAGTTTATTAATTTCAGTAAGTCGGGACAGTCAATAACGTTGTTACAGATTTTATACAGAGTCATGAGATCAAGGTATGTTCACCGGTTAGATAGAGTGGAGACGTTATAACTCGAGAGCATATTTATGTACCCGCGTTTAGGTGCGCTCCTTCTGTAATTGAAATGATTTTAGTTGAATCATAACTGGCCCCAATAAACATGATTAAATTAACTTGGCGATACAAATTATATGGAATTTCCTAAAACTCCGTAAAAATAGAAAGTTATGAGCATCTGAAACAATTTAGTTTTTTTTTTGTTGAGACAAACTGCAATGCCAATTTTCATTAAAGGAACGAAGTATCCTCTTTTGTTCCTAAATATGTATTAACATATTAAAAGAAAGTACCCAGGAAAAAATTGTTAAATAGTAACATCCTACCTATGTAAATCCCAAAAGGTATATTTAAATTATTGCCAAAATTTATTATTGATCAATGTGAAAATCTATCCAAGACGCAAACCTATTATTGAAAAATAAAATTCCAAATTTAGAAAAAAATTCCAAGAGATGGCGGTAATTGTCATTATTTAATTTCAAAAATTGATATTCACGGATTTAGTCAGCAAACGATGTACCGCATCAGTAAACGCATTTGCTCCACAACATATTAAAATTCCACACACCATAGGCGAACAACAGGCAAATGCTGCGGAGTTTTATTTAAAGAAAGTTGGGGGTGATTCTGGACAATAGTATGTCAATAGAAAGGGGAATGACTCCTAATGTCCAGGTTTGTAAAGTCAAACCTGAACATGTGCCAATCATGGCAGGATCTCTTGATACCATCAAGACAGCTGTCGTAGCTCTTGCCGTTCTCCATGAATGACCCTCTTGCCTTTGATATGAAAGACCCGTATGTTAGTAAATAATTTAAATTAATAGTTTGAACTTGTTTGTATAATTGACTACTATTAATTAGCCAGCCAGCACTGCTAGCAGGGGCATTTAACTAAGCTTTGGCCTTGAAACCCATTTGAAACCGCCACGCCCACCTCATTATTCTTATAGAAAACGAATAATATGACTAAAAGGTCAGATCTCATTGGTTAGAGCAGAAGGATTGGTTTAATCTCTCGCTCTCTACCATTATAACTCGAAGAAGACAGAGCTTTTTTCTGGCAGAGTTGAAACAAGTCGCAAAATTACTGCAGGACCTAGACCTAATGTTCGATCGGGTAATGGTGTATTCGCACCTTGGTATATCTCGAAATCCAACACTGTTCCATTGGAACCAGTCATTACGAAATTTTTCAGTCCGGTTGGACGAGGTTTGTTTCTTACAAATTGGCGAACGGCACATCTTCCTAGAAATGGTATCATTTGCTCGTCAATTGAGTAAAACCCAAAGTCTCTCTCAATAGAAAGACATCTATCTCTCACTGCTTTTATCAATGAATCAATTTTCCAAAAAATATTATTAGCATGGCCTGCATTTTCAGCAAATGTGTCAACGAAGTGTAAATTGACGCGGAAAATAAAAAATCTGTCACGACTCATTGCTGATGCAATCGGATCAAATCGAAATCGAGAATGCCAATATAGCTTAATCCTCGGAAATTTAATACAGCCAATCAGGGCATTTATACCAAAAAAACTTTTTTTATTTCAGAAGCAGAAGTTTTCAGTATGTTTCCAGTTTTATTTAAATAATATTGTGCAGTGTGTTTCGCTCCCAGCTCAAAAAGCTCCTGCGTAAAATACCTCTCAAAGAATGCGACTGGTGATATTACTTGAGATGGTACTTTCAATGTTGGTGTTGTTGTCTTTCTCACAAAAGATCTTTTCCTCCACTGGTAGTTTCTTTGTGCTGGTGGTTGATTATCCGGTTCTTCGTCTGGCTCAGAATCAGATGAACTGCTTACGGTTCTATTTTGTGGGGTCCATTCATCTTCGTTATCATCATCGCTAAATAACTCAATATCTGATTCATTTCCGTTCATAAGCAAGTCAGTAATGGCATCTGGATCATTTATAATATTCTCCATGGTCTGTAGATAAAATACAAATCATAAAAACACAGTAAAAACAAAGGCATTTTATTTAATAAATACAAATATCTTATCCCATACATTACTTACATTGGCAGGGTAGAGAACCAGAGCTCACAAACGTGAGTTGTAAAATTCAAATGTATCTAATCAATACAAAATACACTTTTAACTTCACACTGAAGGCAGAAAATTTGCTTACGCAGATGACATCGCCGTCACAGCTCAAGCCAAAACCCTTAAAGCAGCAGAAGATATCCTCAATTCTGACCTAAAGGCTTTGGAAGAATATTTCCTCAATTGGCGACTAAAGCCAAATGGGTCGAAAACAGTTGCGACAGCTTTTCATCTTAGCAATTCACAAGCGGATGCCAAACTCTGTGTTCAGTTTGATGGAAAAAATATTTACCATGACCCCCACCCCCGCTATCTCGGAGTTACTTTGGACAGGAGCTTGAACTACCGGCAACACATGGAAACAGTGGGTAAAAAAACCAGGACAAGGCTTAACTTAGTTAATAAGCTAGCTGGAACTAGCTGGGGATGCGACGCCAACACGCTCAGAACAGCATCCATTGCCCTGGTTTTCTCAACGGCTGAATACTGTGCTCCAGTATGGGCTAAAAGCGCCCACACTTCCATGGTAGACGTTCAGCTTAATGCCACAATGCGAACCATCAGCGGGACTTTAAAATCTACTCCTCTCCCTTGGCTCCCCGTACTTGCAAACATAACCCCGCCAAACATCAGGCGAGAAATTGCAACACTGAGGGAATACAAGAAGGCGCTGCAAAAAAGCGCAATACCTCTACACGAAGATGTCGTCTCCCACCCGGCATGCCACTTGAAGTCCCGAAAGCCCTTCTGGGCGGAAGGAGAGAGGCTCCTCCGACTACCTCTCACCCCAGAAGATAGGTGGAAACTTGAGTGGCAAACGGCCAACGTGGGAAATGCCCATCTCATACAGGACCCCACCGAGAGACAGCCTGGGTTCTCACTGCCTCGCAAAACCTGGTCCGCCATCAATAGGTTAAGGTGCTCCCATAGCCGCTGTGCCCACATGATGCACAGATGGGGCCTTAAAGAGTCGGCGATGTGTGAATGTGGTGCGGTGCAGACTACCGAACATGTGGTCAACGAATGCCCGCTCCATTCATTCCCCGGCGGGATTGATGAGGTCCACATGGCGACGCCTGAGGCCCTAAAATGGCTCGCAGATCTAGATGTCCCCCTCTGACCCCCCACCATACGAAAGAAGAAGACTTGTAATAGAGCTACACTATTGTTTACTACACTCTTGACCAACGATAACTTCAATAACAATTGAAAGAAGTTGAATAAAAGCAAAGTTATGAGCAAAAACAGGGAGACTGACAAGACTTTATCGAACTGTCATAAAAGTGCAACAAAAGAATCCTGGTGTTGCCACCGCATAGAAATTTTACCCAATTAAAAAATATTTTTCAAGTACCCAGCCATGCTCACAAACGATCGAGACTGGTCACACACCCATAGAAGCATTGCACCGTCAGAAATTAAATCAGTAACTTACCCTCACAAAAGTGAGTACAGGGTCTGAAAGGGATGGGAAAAAAATTGTTTTATGCAGTTTCTGCAGAATTTGTTGGGACCGAAAACAAAACTTCTTGAGCGAGTTTCACTGTAATATAAATAAGGTGTAGGTATACCTTCAAAATATTCCTTCAAATGAGGATTCCACACTGTTGAAGTGTACTGTAGGTAGGGTTGCCAGACGTCCTTTATTTTAAAGGACGTCCTCTATTTCAGACCCAAAAATTGATCTTGTCCTCTAATTTAAAATCTTCAATAGAGGACAATACTTTGTCGTTTAATAGATACCTAATATTAACCTTGATGCATTGTATGAAGAGTTCTGTATATTAAAGCCTCTCCTGACGAAAATTATAGACGGTAAGAAGTGTGAAAATGTTCTTGAAATTTGGATTCAGATTCTCAAATCTACGGATGAAAACAAGAATCTGCTATAAAATAATACAATACGTATTTTCCATCTCCGTTTCTAATGCCCAAGCCGAAATGATTTTTTTCCTTGTGTACGAATACGTGGACCAAAAACCGAAATAAGTTAAATATTGATACTGTAAAAGCAGAACTACAAATAAAGTCGAACTTCAACATGAAATGCAAACAATTTTATGATTTCATTATAGAAAATGAAGAAGCTCTTAGAGCAGCCAAAAGTAATACATACCAAGTATTTACTTTATTTATTATACATGTCAGTTACAACCACTCAAACGCAGAATATTTGTTAACAATACTGCCAATAATTATTTCGTTAGCTTTCTAACTCAAAGGCCTCATACACTATGTGTCGTATTGTATCATGTTACTGCTGCCACTACCTTGCATTCACATATAAACTTTACATTTCTTATTAACTAATTTAAGTCTGTATAACTTAGGAGTACGAATATTCTTATTTTTGTACTATTTACTTGCTGTTATAATAGGTCAAATGGATATGGTTATATGTATTTTTACTATTACTTTTGTGAACTTGCAATCTTCAGAATATTATTTTTTTATTAACTATGTATGTAAAACCCAATGGGCGTATAAATAAATAAATTAATTTAAATTCAAAATGACTAATTAAGGTCGTACTACTTACTTGGCTTCGATTAATTCTAGAAGACAAAATTTAAAATGTCCGATATTTGGTGTAAGTGCAAGTTTGGTGTAAGAGTTGAAATAGAATATCCTACCTACGTATGAAAAACCTACGTTTGAACGAAAATTGAAGAATTGTGGATAAAATCTTCTATTCCAATTGTCACACACAAAATACCAAAACCAGGTACTGTTTATGTTGGGTATGGGGTTCCAACATCGGGCAGTGCAAGAAATATCAAAATAGCTATCGACAGATTTTTAACGACTGAAAAGAAATCACTAGATGGTAATGGCTGTTGGCTGTGATGGAACAAACACAAATACAGGGAAAGTGGGAGGCGTGATTCGTCTTTTGGAAAACAGACTATCTCGACCATTGCAATGGATAATTTATCTCTTACACGCCAATGAGTTACCACTGAGACATTCGTTTACCTATTTGGATGGCCCTACTGAATAGGGTGTATCGATTTTTAACTTTTTTTTTGTTTTCAAATTCCAAGTTGAAATAAAGTTGCTACTAGGTACCACAACTTTCCACAATTTTTTTTGGATTTTTAAAAAAATGTTTAGGTCTCCCGCACAAGGCTTAAAGTTTTAATTTTTTTCAAAAAATATCAAATTTTTTTTTAATTTAAAAAAATAAATTCATAACTTTTTTGTTTATTCCAAGTTAAAAAACAGTAATATTAGGGCATAAAAATAAGTACGAAACGGTTTTTTTTTAATAAAATATGGTATTTTGGTCTCCCGCACAAGCCCTAAAGTTTGTTAATTTTGATGAAATTTTGTAATTTTATGTACATATATGAACCATGTTTTTTTTTAAGTTTAAGCCACCGGAATTAATTGTACTTTTCTTACAGAAGGCATAAAATGAGACAATATATATATACATAATTCTTATATACATACAGTAAAAATATATACCACATATATACTATATATATATATATATATATATAATATGTTTTATACCTGAAAAAAGATAGTTGGACGGTGTAAATTGTATGAGAAAGGTGTTGAAAGAAACTAATGTTATTTGCTATTACTGTTGTTTTTTACAAAAGTATAAAAGGTTATAACATGTCATAAAATGTAGTATAAAAACTAAGTACAAAATGTTGCTGATTACTTTCCATACGACATGAGTGGCAGTTTTCTTGTTCTACTGCAAATTTACTGACTTGTTTAAGTATTCGTCCTTTCATCTTGGCTTCAAAACCTTAAATCAAAATTATGTATAGTTTTTACATAGGCCTAGTGAAAATTTTATAAATTTTATTACAGTTCCTAAATGAAATTTCAATTTAATATAGAAGACAGTATGATAAAGACGTTATTTAGAAACATTATAACTACAAAATAGTCGAAAAAACTTACTTAAATTCTAATCCTTTGCAGAGGTTTTGTACTGGCTCTTGGTCTCGAACGTTGGTAGCTCTTTACGGTCTTCCAGTCTGGCACGGATAAAACCATCTCTTTCGATCAGCCCACATACTCGCTTTAAAGCTTCTGTGACTTTCTTGACAATTCGTTCCACCGCTTGAGTGTGAGAAGGAATTCTAAATTCAACCCTTCCACTTTTGCCAGTTTCCGCAATTGACTCCAACTCTTCTAGGCTCATATCAGTAACAAGAAGGGGTTCGGTTACTGAAGTGGATCGCCAGTCAATCATATCTATATAGTCTTCGGCATCAAAATTGATCTGAGGGGGTTTAAATACCCTTACCCCTTTCCTTTCGGTTGCGCGAGCTTTCTGGATTCCCTTATAAGCCAAGGCTCTGATATGTTTTCGTTCATCGAACAGCATAGCTATCAAAACATGCTCTGGGTGAGCCATGAAAGCATTTCTCTGTAACGTTGCATGGGCGACTTTTCTTAGCTCATCTTCCAAGTAATTGCGGAAAAGAATCCTTTTTAAAAAATGAATGGAAGCTTGCGGGATTTGGGGATTGCACTTAATTGAGAACCATGATGGTATGTAGACCTTCATTATGAACTCTGCAAGCTTTCTTAGCTGAGGGGTCGGATCATCGGTGGCTACATACAAACGAAGGACTCGATTTGCCAGAGTAAGCCACCTGGCGTGCGAGATGTTGCCGGGGTTTCGTTTGGCCAACTCTTCAGCAATAGAATTGTCTTCCATATTAAATTGAAATTTCATTTGGGAACTGTAATAACATTTATAAAATTTTCACTAGGCCTATGTAAATACTATACATAACTTTGATTTAAGGTTTTGAAGCCAAGATGAAAGGACGAATACTTAAACAAGTCAGTAAATTTGCAGTAGAACAAGAAAACTGCCACTCATGTCGTATGGAAAGTAATCAGCAACATTTTGTACTTAGTTTTTATACTACATTTTATGACATGTTATAACCTTTTATACTTTTGTAATAAACAACAGTAATAGCAAATAACATTAGTTTCTTTCAACACCTTTCTCATACAATTTACACCGTCCAACTATCTTTTTTCAGGTATAAAACATATTATATATATATCGTATATATGTGGTATATATTTTTACTGTATGTATATAAGAATTATGTATATATATATTGTCTCATTTTATGCCTTCTGTAAGAAAAGTACAATTAATTCCGGTGGCTTAAACTTAAAAAAAACATGGTTCATATATGTACACAAAATTACAAAATTTCATCAAAATTAACAAACTTTAGGGCTTGTGCGGGAGACCAAAATACCATATTTTATTAAAAAAAACCGTTTCGTACTTATTTTTATGCCCTAATATTACTGTTTTTTAACTTGGAATAAACAAAAAAGTTATGAATTTATTTTTTTAAATTAAAAAAAAAATTGATATTTTTTGAAAAAAATTAAAACTTTAGGCCTTGTGCGGGAGACCTAAACATTTTTTTAAAAATCCAAAAAAAATTGTGGTAAGTTGTGGTACCTAGTAGCAACTTTATTTCAACTTGGAATTTGAAAACAAAAAAAAAGTTAAAAATCGATACACCCTACTACTGAAGGACCTAAATCATTTGCAGGTTAAATTGGTAAAGCATCAGATATATCAAATACGCTGCCGTTGGCCAACTTTCAGAAGATAGAAGGTGAACTACCTCCACAAATATCCATAGATCTCAGTACAGACCAGAAATATCTACAAGAAATTACTACTGCTGTCATTAATGGATCCTGGTCTCCTGATTTATTGCAGAGAAGTCCAGGAAAACTACCCCATGCCCGCTGGTTGACAAGAGCTAATTGCATACTGCATTTATATATTTCTGCAGAAAATCCACAACAAAATATTGTGATTTTAGCAACGTTTATCGTATAATCATACGCTCCTGTCTGGTTTTCTATCAAAACACATTCATCCTGCAAAGAAGGATCAAATCATTGATGGAAGCTCAACAGCACTAGATATTTGACCAACGAGTTGTAAGCGATAGTGGACTCTTTGAAACAGTTACTTTGGTCATCCAGAAAACTTGTTGTTGAGTATGATAACAAATTCACGTAAGCACATTAGAGAACTCGCTGCAAGACGCATTTTAAAGGCTCGTCAAGTTAATAAAAAAATCTGTTTCGCGCATGTTTGAGGTGCCAAAAGTGGACTTAAATGCATGTTCTTACATGGACATGATTGACTGGCAACAAAATATATACCAACCCTCAATACTGATGAATATTTCCGATGAGCAGTTACAAAATCTTATTGAAAATGTGTTGGAGTTTATGAGACAGCCTTGCCACACCCAGGCTGTGGAAAAATATGTAAAAGTTGTGACAGAAGCAGCTCTAAGCGTATTCGACAAGACAAGATGAGAAGGATTCATAAAATCTAAATTAGCATCTCGAAAACTCATGCCAAAGTTTGAGCCGAAAAAGGATTTATGCTATGAAAATGATTTTATTCATACCAACATAACTTTCTGAACCTGTGTTTAATTTTGAAAAATTTTTTTTCATTAATTAAAATATACTTTTATTTTATCATTTAATGCAAAATATAATTTATTTACTTATTATTTAGTGTATAGGGTGTTTAATACAAAACGTCTATAAATCTTTAAAAAAAAAATTTCAAGTCTATGGCGGGACCTCAAGCTGTCGAGCTAGAACTTCCAAATTGAGAAGCGTTATTTAGAATTACATAAAGCAACTTTTCCCTGGTATTCCAATTCGAATTTCGAAAAAAAAAATTTTCCACACAAAAGTGTTCCACCCTAACATAGGGTAGGCCCTGCGTCTAACTCTTTTTTTTTATTACTTGACATAATGAATATCTTTCAACACGTTGAATATGTATTTTGTGTACATATTCTTGTATTTTTGTGCAAGGTCAAATTAAATCCGATTAAGTTGTTGGAGTAAAACAAAAATCCTGGATTCGATTCCTAGTTGAGACCGTTACTTTTTTTTATTTTTCTGTGTCTTTTTCTGTTTCATGTTTCGTTTAGATATATAATAATTATCTTCTACTTCAATGATAAATCGATGCTCAATACATCGGTTGTACTGACCCTGTTTTGTATTGCTATTCATTGTCTTTTTGAAAATAAAAAAAATATTTTGATGTGTGCATAGCTGTGGTTTTTTTTTATTTTCATATTCCTGCATTCCAATATTTTTCTTTTTAAAATATATATATATATATTTTTTAGCTAGTGAATGAATGATGTTCGCTGGGTGTAGTTATATGGTTGCATTTTTTTAAATGGCCTTGAGATTTCTCTATCCATATAAATGGTTTATTTATGGTCTACAAAATATTTTCCATTCTGGACCGTACGACCGTTTTATCTGTGGTCGTCTGTGGTTAAGATGGTGACAAAATGGGGCCATACAAAAATCCCGAAGATATTGATCTAGAGAGTGGTTTATTTATGCAGGTGTCCGACTACTGCAGACTACTGTGGACGCAGGGGCATTTCTCTCAGTTTTGGCCTTGAAACTCATTTTAAACCGCCACGCCCACCTCAAAATTCTTATAGAAAACGAATAATATGGCTAAAAGTTCAGATCTCATTGGTTAGAGCAAAATGATTGGTTTGATCTCTCGCTCTCTACCATAATGACTCGTGTAACAGAAAGAGATGACGGAATTTTGCCGTTTGACAGTTTTCAAATCATTCCAACAAAATGAGAGTGGTTTATTTATACACGCGGGTTGTCATTTGCTGCCGAAATACTATCATTTCACGTCGAAAATATTGCGTGTTAAAGTTGTTCGAGATAAAAATACAATATAAGCCAGTATAGTGTTAGCGAGTTACAAACATATTATATTCAACCTACCTACGTAAGTTCAAGTTTAAAGTGAATTGACAGTTTTTAGGTTATTACGTAACGTACTTGGTCTTCCTCAACAACGTATAAATGTTATTTATTATATCGACCAACTTATTCATGTTATTGATTAGTGTTATCATGTATTGTCTTATTGTTTTGGTGAAATTAAAGTTTTGAAACATATGTAACAATGAGTTCAAAAAAGGCAGAAAAATGTCGGAAATCATCGTCGTACTGTCGGTCAATCATGTTTTGGAATTTTTCTTGTAATTTTGGGTTTCTTCTTCTCAGATTAACAAGTTTCATCTTAAGGAAATAAACTGTAAAAGTTCATTTTCTTAGTCAGATGAAAATAAAAAAGTTTTCCTTCGGAAAACATTTCGACATTTTTCTGCTTCAAGGACATTTTTATTTTTATAATAGTTTTTTTTGGGCTAGTGAGTGAACAGAGTAGGCTGAGAGCAATTATGTTGTCTATGGTCGCATCTTTTTTAAATGGCCTTGAGTTTCCTCTACCTTGTCTACTGCTTTGCTCCGCACGGTAGGTACTGCTTGTATATCTGTGGTTAAGTACTGTATAATTCCGTTACATACAAAAAGCCCGAAGATATCGATCTAGAGAGTGATATATTTATGTGTGGACGCCAGTTGTCAGACCAGTCAGAGTAATGTGTCACATAGTATCCTTTGCTTCCTTCTCGTTTGTTATTATTGCTCCGTCTTTCTAAAGTAATATTATACGAACTACACACAACTTGAAATTGAACTGCTTCTACTTTCTATGACGTTTCTTCAACGTCTTGGAATTGACCTTCGTCCTTCGCCTTTTATGTAAGTAGGTTCTATTATATTAACTAAGTAACACTTAAACTCGTAAATTTGTGCTTGTTAATTGTAAGAATATATCGCTCAACAACTGATTGATCAGTTTAAAATGCCTTCGCGATATAACACGAGAGACAGACGAGAGTACATGAGTTTGATCATTGTTCATTTACGGCCGCTGTCAATCATTAAAACCAAGCCTTAATTAAGTTCATCTTACCTTGACCCTGTCACATCAAATCATTTTTTTTCCTAACCTCAAAAACGGCAAACCTTTTTTGTTGGACCATTAGTTTTTAGTAAGCCCTGAATAAATGAGCATTGCTTACGAAACATGTTTTTTTTTGTTATAAATAAAAATGTTGATTATTTTTAATTATATTAACGGTTCAAAGAGAAAGGTTTAGTGGCAGATTTTACTTGTTTTTAGCTGAGAATAATTACCATCACACGACAGGACACAATCACAGCAGTGCCATGAATCCAAATCCAAAGAGTGTATCCATCAAAACTGAACCATGGTCACAGGAAGAAGGCTCAGGTGAAATGGCCTATAAGGATGTTGAAATCCACCTCCCGGATGTGAAGAAGGAATGTTTGCAGTATGCCGAGAGTGTTCAGCCAACTAGTAAGTTGCACTGCATATCACAGAAGTCTTTAATTTACATAATTATAACAGCTGCTTGTTCTTTACTTCCCTCTTGTCGTCCATTAATTTTATAATAATAATGCTAACACAACATTTATATAGCGCACTTTTGTGTTATATCACTTCAGCTGAGATTTTGATTTTACCTTTGAAATATTGCTTTACTCGCAACTGATAATCTGAAAAAACAATTCCTTAAATAATTCACCCAAATGGTGTCTTTAGAACCTACTTGTGTAATTAAAATAATTTTTCATGAATTTATTTTATTTTCCATTTTCAAAATTTGAATTATAATGTCCCGTGTTTTTTGACAATATTTTACATCTAAGCTTGTTTAATGTGACCATTGATATCATTTTGAGAAATATTAACATTTCAAAAACGTTACGCCGTATCCATATTTTATATTTCGACATAATAAATCTATCCGATTATTGATTTTCATGTGATTGGAATTTGTTTTGTATTTGGCAAGGTAAATATCTTTCAGTAGGATCTTGATTAAACTATATGAAACAATCTAACAATAAATACAAATAATCATACACATAGCTCTCATGTCTTTATATATATATTAACATTTGTTGTTGCTCTGTTTAAGGTAGCATTAATATGGAGACTGTACCTATTAAAAAAACACCACGACGCCGAGAAAATGGAGGGGGAATCCCTTATACGGAAATAGACATAGACCTGCCAGATGTTAAAAAGGAATGCTTACAGCGCTCTGAAAGTATTACCGAGACTGCAGGTAAAATGGATTTTTGTTTGTCTGAATCAGTTTAAATTATTAAAATATTACCGGCTTATTGAGCTTTATCCTTCATCTTTTCCAGATGTGATAATGGTCCTGAAGACGCATCCCGGAGAAAAACCTCATTCATGTCTCCACTCTCACTAC
Source organism: Hesperophylax consimilis (assembly GCF_061612785.1). NCBI lineage: Eukaryota > Metazoa > Arthropoda > Insecta > Trichoptera > Limnephilidae > Hesperophylax > Hesperophylax consimilis. The sequence continues at coordinate 18,696,591 of NC_142854.1, read as the reverse complement.
TCCAGCTCATACAGATCAAATTTAACAGTGCACTTAAGTACCCATACGAGCGGAAAACCTCATTTATGTCTCCATTGTAACTACTCCTGCTTACGAAAATCAGATTTAACAGAGCACCTTCTCATCCATACTGGAGAAAAACCTTATTCATGCCTCCATTGTAACTACTACTGCTCACAAAAATCTCTTTTAAAAAGGCACTTATTCACTCATACTGGAGAAAAACCTTATTCATGTGCCCATTGTAACTACTCCTGCTCACGTAAGTCAGATTTAACGGTGCATTTTCGCACACATACTGGCGAAAAACCTTATTCATGTCATCATTGTAACTACTCCTGCTCACGAAAGTCAAATTTATACAGGCACCTTCTCATCCATAATGGAGAAAAACTTTATTCATGCCTCCATTGTAACTACTACTGCTCACAAAAATCTCTTTTAAAACGGCACTTATTCACTCATACTGGAGAAAACCCTTATTCATGTAACCATTGTAACCACTCTTGCTCTAGCAAATCAAATTTAATAGTGCACTTACGCACCCACACTGGAGAAAAACCTTTTTCGTGTTCCTACTGCAGCTATTCATGTACTCAAAGGGGATGTTTAAAACGTCACATTCTTACCCATACTGGAGAAAAAGCTTATTCATGTTCCCATTGTAATTTCTCCTGCTCACGCAAGGCAGGTTTAACCTTACATTTACGCACCCATACTGGAGAAAAACCTTATTCATGTTCCCAATGTCACTTCTCCTGCACACGCAAGTCAAATTTAATAGTGCACTTACGCACCTATACTGGAAAAAAACCTTATTCATGTTTCCATTGTCACTACTCCTGCTCACAAAAATCTGTTCTTAAAATACACTTACGCACCCATACTGGAGAAAAACCTTTTTCGTGTTCCTACTGCAGCTATTCATGTACTCAAAGGGGATGTTTAAAACGTCACATTCTTACCCATACTGGAGAAAAAGCTTATTCATGTTCCCATTGTAATTTCTCCTGCTCACGCAAGGCAGGTTTAACGGTACATTTACGCACCCATACTGGAGAAAAACCTTATTCATGTTCCCCTTTGTAATATCTCTTGCTCAAGCAAAGCAAATTTACCGTTACACTTATGTACCCATAATGGACTAAAACGTATTCGTTTTCCTACTTACGCTCTTCACGTACTCCAAAGAGAACTTTAAAAAGTCACATTCTTACCCATACTTGACATAAATACCTTATTCATGTTCCAACTTTTACTATTCCTGCTGACTAAAGTAAGCGTTATTATTGTGTGTGTACCTATAAACGGTGCATTCTTAAAACTAGTACTAGGAATAAATCTTGCTCGTGTATTGGCTGCAGTTAATCAAGTTTTCGAAAGGAATAATCAAAACAAATTTTTACCCATACTGGAGGAACACCTTATCCATTTTTGAAAAAATGTATTTCAAACTCTCTCTCTCTCAATCTGCCTTTGTAACACATTTTATTTCCTTCGCAATTTTAATCTTTTTAAATATTTTTAAGTTTGCATTACAAATTTTCTGTTTATTTAAAACTGTTATACTATTGATAAATGTGACAACATAACGAAGACCGTGAATTTTTTACAATTAGATCATTTTGAACTTATTCAGAATAACCCTATTCATAAGTGTCATGAGCTGGTGAAAGAAACAGTGAAAATTTGTTTTAGTGACTTATTTGAAAATTAGCAAAAAAATGATTAAATAACCCACAGCTACCTAAATTTTATACTTTATTAAAATACATAAAAAGATTAAACTTATTAGACCACTAGTTATACCGAGACTGCATATTAAATGGATTTTTGTTTGTCTGAATCAGTTTTAATAAACTAATCATTTCATTATAGATACCGACTTATTGAGCTTTATTCGCCATCTTTTCCAGATGTAATTACGGTCTTAAAGACACATCAAACCTCATTCATGTCTCAATTGTAACTACTCCTGCTCACGCAAATCACAATTAACAATCGCACCCAAACTGGAGAAAAACCTTTGCATGTTCTTACTGCAGCTATTTTCTAAAAAGGGATATTTAAAATTTCAAATTCTTACCCATAATGGAGAAAAACCTTATTCATGTTCCCGTTGTTACTAATCCTGCTTACATTTATCATCTTTAACAGTGCACTTACGCAGACATACTGGAGAAAAACCTTATTCGTGTGTCCATTACATCCAACAGCTACCAGGATAGCTAGAATCACCAACGAACAAACTACAGTTCGCAATGACCACAGTCTTAAGTCAAGACCACCATTCGGAATTATTAATCGTCTTTCAAATAATAAATAGTGTGTTTTTGCTGTACATTTCAGAGTGGAAGATTCCCTCAGTATCGCCCTATTTGAAGTACATTATACATAATTGAAAAGTTGCTTGAAATTGTTTATTCGTACATGGTGACCGGATCTGAATAACCAGGTACTTCCATAACTTCCTCTTCCTTATCTATTTTCCCTTCCACTTACTTACTTTCCTTTCCCACTACCTTCATCCTCACAACATATCCCAATGGAAACGCCATCGTCTCTCTGGCTCCAGGCGGTTGGGAGAGGTTGAGAGCAGTTGAGACGCCTGTGCGGTATCCACATAAAACCAAATATATTATAGTTTTTCAACTGTAAGAATGTGGTATATTTTATGAGGTATATTAAAGACGGCCTCCGTATTTGTTTAAAACATTATTTATAGTGTATTTACGGCACTTTCCAGAGTGACCCATTCTCATATGTACAGATTTTGGACGCTCGTTTTTCATGTTCCCCGACAATGCACCGGTTCCTAAGGGTTCAATTAATGGTTCATTAAGGGTTCAGCTAATTTCTTGGAGCATCTTCCATTGAAATACCGGAAGATGAAGCACAGCATTCATACCTGACGTCTGTGCTCTAAATATTACAATCCGTTTGTTAAGTTACCCTATATAACATTCTCTAGCCCAACAAACGGATTGCAATCTTTGGAGCACAGACGTCTGGTGCGAATGCTGTCCTTGTTCTACCGGTATTTCAATGGAAGATGCTCCGAGTCTCTCCAAGACCCGTGTTCACTTATTCCTCTCCTAAAAATTCACTCTTTTTAGCATCCCCAAAGATGAAATAGGCCCCTCGTATAATTTAATATCAAGTATATTTGCACGTTTCATATTGAAAAATACTCCCAGTATCGCCGTGGTTTCAGACCACCATTCGGAATTGAAACCTTGCTTGAAATGGCTTTGGCTGTGTTTGGTGAACACATCTGAATAATCAGGTTCTTAGGCCTTGTAACATACCACCACTGCGGTTGCTATGGTCTCGCGGCTCCACATGGTTGGAAGCAGTTGTCAGTGGATCGTTGATATCAGCTCACTTTCAATGAAAAAAACTCAATATTCCGTCCCAAGAGTTCAGTTGCCAAATGTTCCTTAGGTTAGTACGGAGTCAAAAATAATCGCGAACTGAAACCTGAGTACCTATAATCTGATAATCACTTTCACACTTATTATTGACATAGTTGGTTTTCAATGTCTTTGTGGGGACATCGAGATTGTTAACGAAATGCATCTCGTCATATTCGTATCCGTTCTAGGAAATTATGTGTTTTATGACTTGCAGGTGGCCCAAACAAATGCAAAAAAAGTCCAGAGTAGAATTAGATTGTTTTTATCAGATTTTTATAGAAAAAAGTTTGTAAAAAATATGTTACACTAAAACAATGTGTGAATACCGCACAACAGCCTAATTGCTCTAAACTTTCTGGACTCAGTGAGACTATGGCATCTCCAATTGTGGTATTTCATGATGCTAAAGGTAGCAGAGAGTGGAAGAAGATGGGGAAGAAGAAGGTTGGGAAGAACCTGACTATTTCAAGTAACGTTTCAATTCTGAATGGTGGACTTACATCAGGGCAATACCGAGAGTATCTACCACTCTGGACCGTGCCGCAGAAGTTTGTATGATATGTATTATCGTATTTTAACTATTTAATTGAAACAACTCTTCACTAAATAAATTTACTTGCGCAAGCCGGGACTTAAACTCGCGACCTCCGGATTGCTTGTTGTGAGCCTAAGCCCTCAATCCCGGAGGCCGTCTTATTTTGACTTTGTAGAGAGAATGCGTAACTCTTTCTCCAGCGTCCCTGACTTCTATCATTCAAACCACTCTCTTAACATCGTGACACTAATAAGAACAAACTCCAAACAAAGCAAACTCTGTTAAGTAGTTACAGAGTCTATAGGGCACACATATACGAACATTGTGTTTTCAAAAAAATATATAAAGGAACCCACAGTAAATATTCCGTTTTAACATCAAATTACAATACAACGTGGTCCTTGTGAATATAAACATTTGGTTTTATAAATACCAATTAGTTTTATTATATTTTGTCTAACAATTAAAATTAAATTAAATAAACCAGCGAAATAAATAGATGTGTCGGCTCTGGTGGCAAGTCGCAACGCCGTCTCTATATGAGATGCCAACTCCTTTGTGTTTGTCGAAAGACCGACGGGATATGTATAACAGGAGACAATTGTGCTCAGAAACTAGAATATTCTGAGTAGATATTTTACAAAAGGTTTCCTAAGTAGGCTTTTCTTATTTATTTTTCTAATTTGCTATATTCTTATTTTCAATGAGGTGGTGAATCATTTGAATTTACTGAATTTGAAGTTAATCTTCTTTATTCAAATAGAAAGGCGTCATATGCGCCTCACAATTTTTACGTCGTATGTTTGTTTAAAATGTTAGCTGGCTATTATAGACTTTGAGGCCTTGTATTTTCTCGGTAGGGAAAAAATTGTTTCCATAAAACCCTACTAAAATTGCATGTTTTTGTATCATCATCATCCCAAGCATCAACAACACTAGCCAACCGCGGTCATATATTACATAAATGTCTATTTGTTTTGTGTTGGGAGTAGGAAGGAGTCAGATATGGCCTATTCTTAGGAATTCCTCCGCTTCCGCCTGTGGTATTTAGGGAAACCATAGAAAACCTTAATCAAGAGGAAACGGCCGTTTGTCAACATGAAACAGAGGTAAGGTAAGGTAAGGTAAGGTAAGATAAGGAAGCAACCGAAATCAAATAATTACCGGAAGTTTGAGAATATGGCTTATTCTAAAACATTGAAAAAAAGTTTAGATTTATGAATGGTAGGATTTTTTGTGTTCAGGTTGTCAGTAATTCTTGCTCCAACACACAATAATTGTGTTAAATTTATACCACTAGAGATTATTTTAATAACCAACACATTTAGCAAAGTTTTAAAACTGAAGTGCCTCTACTTTTCTAGTGACGTTTCCTTAACGAATTGGAATTTAACGCCGCACTTCGTCTTGTATGTAAGTAGGTTCTAGTTATATAAACTAACTAACCATCACGCGGGTTCTCCTCTGGGGTAGGCAGAGAGGACGGACCGCCAAACAACTCTGTCTTGGCACACACTTCTTGCCTCATTCACATTCATACATCGTCTCATACATACTCTTCTATTATTCTGACTCTTGACATGGTCGACTCGAGTATCCGATTTACTTGATCGTGCCATGTCTTCCTCGGGCGTCCCCGACTTCTGCTACAATTCGCATTTGCATCATATTATATCCTTAGACTCCTTTCTTCGCTCATTCGCTCCCTATGCCCAAACGATATGAGCGTCCCTTTCTTAATCTTACTCATTACTCCTTGCACTCATTGCGGATCTCCACATTTATCTCACGATTATACATGGTTTTATAACACATACGCCTCAGAAAATATCAACACCATAGTCGGAGATTTCAATATAAATGTTAAAGGAAAAGCTGGCGTTTGCACAAAAATTTAGGAAAATGGGTCGGGAAAATGTGTAAAAGTTTTTTAAACTTAGAATGCCGGAAAGAAACCGGGGAAAGCTGCGCTGTTTGAAAACTTATAGGGTTCTTTTTTTAAATAACACAAGACGTCACTTTCGTCTACAACAATCAAAACTGTACATGCATTCAGATACTTACATACAATAATATACATATACAACCTGTTACCAAAATAATGTGTAACAAGGAGATTAGCTGACAGTACAAGTAAGAGCGATGAAATCAGACAAATACTGTACAAAAAAAACAATATACTTAACTGTTTTTTCTACAATGGGATGATATATTGACATGCGCTGCAGGAAAACAATTATTCAAAATAGATTGTAAGAACCGCATAACAAAATAAAATGAAGGTTATAGTATGTAGGTTGTAATTAGTATTTTTTAATCTGAACAAATAACTAAAATAAATGATAAACAATAATACATTTTATTTTATTAATATTCTTAGGCCATTGTCAACCGGTGAAATCATCGATATAAAAAGTTTTTCGGCTAACTTTTTATATATATATATATATATATAAGGAATCCAAACTTCTTCCCAAAAAGCTGTTTTGCGGCACGTCCCCTAGGGTGGAAGATACTCTCAGTATCGCCCTGGTGTAAGATCACCATTCATACTTGAAAAGTTGCTTGAAATAGCTTTGGTGACCACATAATAGTTTGGTGACCAGATCTGAATAACCAGGTACTCGCCCGAATTCCTCTTCCCCATCTCCTTCCCATCCGCACTACCTTCGCCTCACAGCATACCCCATTTGGGGACGCCATTCTCTCACTGGCTCCAGACGGTTGGGAGCAGTTAAAACTCTAGTCGGGTGTTCACATTAAAAAAAAGAAAAACTGAAAATCGAACCAGACTTAAATATACATTTGCATTCCCTAAACTACACATTTCTTTTGCCCAGCACCATTTTACCCACCAAGGAAAATATTTCTTTAATAAATTACCAGAAGAAATTAGAAGTATTAATGATAAAAAACAAATATTGAACTATATAAAAAACTACAAAACTGAAAATCTCACAAATTATCTTACAATATTCTATGTATCCTACATAATATTTTTTTCTTTTTCCCAAATACAATAATTTGTGTGGATTTCAATTTTGTAATTTTTCTACTTTTTTAACTAAGTTATATTATTTTTTTATGTATAACTACATATTTGAACAATCTTTTATTTTTATCAAATGCATGAAATTTCATTTTGTTATACTATAAATTTTGAAATATAGAATCTTGTTATTATTACACTAAGGGGAGTTCTAATATTAACACACTACGCATGTAAAAGAAAAAAGAAGGAACGAGTAAAAAAAAGAAGTTAGTTAGTTTCAATCTAGGCTTAATACTATTCTAAATTCTTAAAATGAATTGTCCGTTTCCTTATTTCTAATTTATTGTTCATTCAATGTCTTTAAAAAGTTATTTCGCGTTACGAAATAAACATAAAAAATTGTTCAGGCACTTCCCTTTTCGATGATTCTGGATTCTTCATGTTCGCACTTATCACTGATAACACACGCGGCAACGTGGGCTAGTTCCGAAGGGCGGAAACAGTGCATTGTTGAGAGTAGGGCGATCACTCGCAGTTCATCCTGGGCCAAGGGTCCGAAGGACGGAGTCGGCAGGCAGCAACTCCTGAGAGGGCAGCTTCCTCGGCGGAAATCTGGCGACTACTCTGGCTTCATGGGCAGAAGTTCGCGGGGTTACGGTAAGAACCTCGGCAACCGCTCCTAGGGGGAGAGCAGGAAGTTCTTAGGCGGAGGTGAGATGGTAACTCTCTCGTTCTGAATCATCTCGGTATTCAGCTGCGTGATCCGACGACCCTCGCACCCCTGTCGTGGGGTGCTAAAACTATCGTGGTTCCGGTTTACACCACTTCGCTGGCGACGCCACTCGGCAAGATGTCGCTGGCTGGCTGATTCTCCTGATCCACACAATGTTCAAAATCTTAATAGGTACTAGGTATCTTAATACTATGCATGCATACATTTAATTGATATCTGGTTTCAAATAAATTCTTCATTTAAGTTGACAATTATACTTTTATATCTAGATTTATAGTTATTGTTAAATATTTTAAAATTACATATTTATAATACGACCTTCAAATATTTGCAATATAAGCCAGCTTTGGCCGAAGTTTTTATTGCCCATTGGGTCGCCGGCTTGATTTTCCCATTTCAGATTTATACTTTATGCTAGAGCTAAATCTGTGGACTAATAAGTGTATTCCTAGGTTGGCTTTCTAATTTCTATGGCCGTTGCCGGTCAATCTATACAACTAAAATTTAAGTTTTACTGCCGCCTCCCTCTGCGTGTAATATTATGGCGAACGTATGCGAGCGCACGTGTTCATATTAGTCGTTCTGTGAATTCAAGTCACGTAGATACCTAGGGACATATCAGATCTTTCTTGTTGTGAATAAATATATTTAAAATAATATTTTAGGCTAAAGAATAGGGTACGTTCCGAAAGAGAATAATACTGTCTATGGTAGCGCCTTTTATAGTTTCCTCTATCCTCGTCGATGGTGTGGGACGTACTTTTATTGCACGCATAAAATTTGTCTAAATATTGACATATCTATGGTAAAATAGAGGACCTATTTGCTACGTACAAAAGCCAGAACATAACGTTTATGTGAGTGGTTTATTTATGATTGCTTTCCTCTCATCCGTCGCACCGTCTTTCTAAAGTAATACCGTATGAACTACATAACAGTTATGTAAAATGTATACCACTAGAGATTATTTCAACTACCAACACATTTTTAAAGGAATTATTTAAAAATTGAAGTGCTTCTAATTCCTCGTGACGTTTCTTCAACGCCTTGAAATTCACGACCTCGCTTTGCCTTGCATGTAAGTAGGTTCTAATTTTGTTTTAAAAGTAACACTTAAACTCGTAAATTGGTGCTTGTTTATTTTAAGAATATATCGCTTAGCACTTGATTAATTATGGGACTGGGACACGGTCAAGCGGCTTGATCGCAAGCACGTAGTTTATTGTCTATGGCACTTTGTGTCAAGCATTTTGACCGTGTACCGAAGCTGGCTTGCAAGCATTGCGCAATTCTACGTGCTTGCGGCGAGGCTTGATGCGAATTTAAGGGACGTGGACACGGTCAAGCGGCTTGATCGCAAGCACGTAGTTTTTTGTCTATTGTTGTCTATTGTTGTCTATTATTGTCTATGCTTAGCGGCTTGACAGCCCGCATCAAGCCTCTCCGTCAAGCATGGCCACGCCTTCCTGTGATTTCGTGGTGGTCTATGTATATGTACTTCTATGCCTTCCTGTCATTTCGTGACTCGCGGCAAAATGGAATCTGTCAAAGACAAAGCGTTCTTGGCTCTTACGTTAGCTTTATGTTTGAATAAAATAATAAAAAGAAACGAATTTGGTGTCAAGAATGGTACAAGTTAAGGTACCGCTTTACCCATGAGCATTTGCAAAGTGTATTACAGGCTACAGCTATTTTTTGTATGAATATCTTGTGCGGTATTCATACAAAAAATATGTTTTCTCCATTGAAAATTCAGAAAATTATTTATTCTACAGTTTGATTATTAATGACCTTGAAAACCGCTGTCATAATTATTAAAAATACTAAAATACTTCCAAAAATTTTAAATTAGATGGATTTCTACAAATTGAACACAAAAACAATAACTAAGTACCTATTTTATAACAATTTTATTCAATTTATATCATTGTTTATGATACGTGATATTTATTTGTCTATTGTCGTTTGTCTATTCCCACAAAAATATAAATTCGCATCAAGCCTCGCCGCAAGCACGTAGAATTGCGCAATGCTTGCAAGCCAGCTTCGGTACACGGTCAAAATGCTTGACACAAAGTGCCATAGACAATAAACTACGTGCTTGCGATCAAGCCGCTTGACCGTGTCCACATCCCATTATATAAATTGTATAATAACAATGATATAAATTGAATAAAATTGTTATAAAATAGGTACTTAGTTATTGTTTTTGTGTTCAATTTGTAGAAATCCATCTAATTTAAAAATTTTGGAAGTATTTTAGTATTTTTTAATAATTATGACAGCGGTTTTCAAGGTCATTAATAATCAAACTGTAGAATAAATAATTTTCTGAATTTTCAATGGAGAAAACATATTTTTTGTATGAATACCGCACAAGATATTCATACAAAAAATAGCTGTAGCCTGTAATACACTTTGCAAATGCTCATGGGTAAAGCGGTACCTTAACTTGTACCATTCTTGACACCAAATTTGTTTCTTTTTATTATTTTATTCAAACATAAAGCTAACGTAAGAGCCAAGAACGCTTTGTCTTTGACAGATTCCATTTTGCCGCGAGTCACGAAATGACAGGAAGGCATAGAAGTACATATACATAGACCACCACGAAATCACAGGAAGGCGTGGCCATGCTTGACGGAGAGGCTTGATGCGGGCTGTCAAGCCGCTAAGCATAGACAATAATAGACAACAATAGACAACAATAGACAAAAAAACTACGTGCTTGCGATCAAGCCGCTTGACCGTGTCCCAGTCCCATTAGTTTTGACAGCGTTATAACATACTAAGCTACCCAGTAAACACGTGACAGTATAGATCTAATGAGTTTTTTCATTGTTGATTAACGGCTGCTGTCACACATTATAACCAAGCGACTAGTAAGTTCATCTAATTACCCCGAGTGAACATCATATACATTTTGAAAAATAGAAAATTTATTTTTCGTACCATTAGTTTTTTATGTATGAAGATATTCGAAATCGAGAAATCGAAATTGCTTTCGAATCATATTGTCTTTTTCAACAACAAAAGAGATTAAAACTATGTGATGAATATTTTTTTATGATATAGATAATATGTTTTGCTAAAGACCTTACTTATTTTCACATTAGAGCCATGGATCTTCCAATCTCAGAGAATGTTACCATCAAGACTGAACCATGGTCGCAGGAAGAAAGCTCAGGTGAAAAGCAGGCATTTACGGATATAGAAATCCACCTCCCTGGTGTGAAAAAGGAATGTTTGCCGTATGCCGAGAGTGATCAGCAAACCAGTAAGTGGCATTATCCATTGAATATCACAGAGGTGTTTCAGATGGGCGCAGTCTAATATATTTACTATCAAATTTTTAATCTTTGAAAAACTACATCAGTTTTATTAAACTACTTTACAAAGGCAATTTAATATAATCAATTATATTTGTAATATTTACTGACGATGTAAATAAGGGATATTTGAATTTTTGTAAATTTCTTTGTTTTTATTGGATATACTCGCGTTTGTCCATGCAACCCTTGCTAGGATTCCCAAGGCATTGTTATTAACTGCTCATGCAGCAACGGCAATTATAGATGATTATTTTTCATCTTGAACTGCATGTTTGACGTCTATTTCTGTACAGAAAAAAACTCCTTTACTGTATTTCAGATCTATTTGGATATAATAAACCTCATCGGATTACGAATTTTTTTACAATTGTATTTTGTACCCGCTTTGCAACCGCAAGTAGCTTATCAATTTCTTATTGTTTTATTATTCCAGGTAGTATTAATGTTGAGACTGTACCCATCAAAGCAAAATCAGAATCCCGAGAAGAAGATGGAGGGGCAATCACTTATGCGGAAATAAACATAGACCTGCCAGATATAAAAAAGGAATGCTTAAAGCAGTCTGATAGTATTCTCGAGACTGCAGGTAGAATTTATTTTCGGTTTTCTGAATTAATTTAAATAATTATCTAGTTATTATAGATACGTACTTATTATTACCTGCTATATTTTCAGACATGATAACGGACCTGAAGACGCATCTGGGAGAAAAAACTCATTCATGTACACACTGTAACTACTCATGCTCACGCAAATCACATTTAACAGTTCACTTACGCACCCATACTGGAGAAAAACCGTATCCATGTTTCCATTGTAACTACTCCTTCTCACGCAAATCAAATTTAACAGTGCACATTCGTAGCCATACTGGAGAAAAACCTTATTCATGTTCCCATTGCAGATACTCGTACTCACGCAAGTCACATTTAACAGAGCACTTACGCACCCATACTGGAGAAAAACCTTTTTCGTGTTCCCATTGTAACTACTTATGCTCACGCAAGTCAGAATTAACAGTTCACTCTCGAACCCATACTGGAGAAAAACCTCATTCATGTTCACATTGTGACTATACCTGCTCACACAAGTCAGCGTTAACAGTTCACTTACGCACCCATACTGGAATTAAACCTTATTCATGTTCCTACTGCAGCTACTCATGTTTTTATCAGGGGAATTTGAAACGTCACGCTCTCACCCATACTGTAGTAAAACGACATAAATGCTCCCATTGTAATTTCTCTTGCACAGGAAAATCACATTTCAAAGTGCACTTACTCACCCATACTGGAATTAAGCCTTAATGTTCTTACTGCAGCTATTTATGTTCTCTAAGGGGAAATTTGACTCCCTTGTATTTACTGAACCCCTTGTCTCGGTCTGAATGATGGTCGTAGAAACTGATAGCTGACTCCACGCCTGGAGAGAGAATCGTTACGCCTTAATAAGAGCTAGCCTGAAGTAATGCTCAGGGATAGAACATCTGATGCCGTCTATGTCGATCGACTTTTATTCATAGTTGGGATTTAACTTGGTCACCGTTCTTTCATTCTAAAGTCTAAGTATATTACACATTGCAAAGTTGATTTATTAAATTTGTAAACATGAAAAATAACATCAACAAAAAATTTCAGTTCTAAACCCACAGATACGAAAACTTCAGTCTATTATTTATTTATTTATTTTATTTTATTGATACATGATTTAGAGAGTACATGTGGTTTTTTTGTGATATTTTATGAATACATAAACCCCAATATGTCAGTAGTTCCTAGTTGTAGACATATCCAATAAAGCTTTTCAAATGTTTGACTTTAGGTTAAGAGTATTTAATGATATCTAATATAATTCTACAGTTTGATTATCAAATTATGACTTTATTTACAAACACACACTTGAAAGGATGCTAAATAAATTATTTTGATGTTATAGAGTTGCCATTTTCAGTAAACGTCTTTAGTACGGCTACTTTGTTTACTAATTAAATCAATTAAAATTATCGTATCGAATAATTCTTTCAGTTTTAAAATAACGTAGTAATTCGTAGTTAAATAAAAAATGGTTGATATCTGCAACGAGAAGTTATTACTGTAATTTTAGTTATATCAAAATACTACTAACCCCATCTGTGTGTACGGTACTTATTAAATATACGCCAGTTCACTCTGTCTCCTTGTTTTAAAATACCGTGTTTTATTGAATAGGTTATTTACCCAGCTAATTCCAAGCGTTTTAATAATCAGTCGCGATAAAAGTCAAATTGTGTTTGTGTTAAAACTATTTTTTTTCGCGGATATATTTTTCGTGTTGGGAATAGGGGGATAAGGACTTGTTGCCGGCTCATAAATTGTTGGACATTTTTAACAGAAATGGCGTCTAACTTATGCTTCGCAAGTATAACCAAGCTGAAAGGACGAGAAAACTACGATGAGTGGGCGTTCGCTGTGGAAAATTTACTTATATTGGAAGGTATGGAGTGCATAAAGTCCGAGAAAACTGTGGATATATCAGTAGCTGACGATGCGAAAACAAAAGCCATCTTAAACCTCACAATAGATCCGTGTCTGTACGTTCATATCAAGCCAGCTTAATCAACTGCAGATTTATGGAAAAGGCAAATGTTCGATGATAATGGTTTTTCTGGACGCATTTCTTTATTAAGCATTTTATTTTCGATTCGCCCTGAAACGTGTAACACAATGGAGAGCTACGTCACACAAATTATTGAAACCGGATTTAATGTAAGCGACGAATGGATCGGCTGTTTATTACTTGTAGGTTTGTTACAATTACATTTACAAAGGCATAAGCAAGCTCTATTGATGCTGGTATAGTTTATACACCGCTAACTATTATGTAATACCATTTTACAAATGTACTTAAAAACGAAATAAAATGTAATTTTGTAATTTTTTTAAAGGAATAAACAAATTGAATTGAAAAATTGAATTGAATTGAATTGAATAAGATATTTTAATAGTCTTCCCGAAGAAGTGAAAAAAATACCAGATTTTATTTTATTCAAAAAGAAGGTCAAATTTATCTTTAAAAAAATTAATATCACCTATCAAATGTTATAACTTCAATTCATGTTACAACCAAAATTATCGTCACAATCCTCTTTTAAGTTTATATTTCTTGTACTGTATTTATGTTAATTACTGATATAAACATGAAATAATTGTCAAATAACTCCTACGCCAAGCTCAAAAGCTAGCACTCTTCATTGGAGTACAAATTCAATAACTTATGTTTTTCACTATTACCAATTATTACCTAATTTTATGTACAATGTAACAATGTTATAAGTTAAACAATAAAAAAAATATATATAAAAAAAGGTTTACCAGAAAGAGTATATCCAATGATATTGGCTATCGAGCATAGTGCAATAAGAATCTGTGCAGATGTAATAAAAACAAAATTAATCGACATGGCAGGAAATGACGCCGAATCGGTTGGTGCATTCTCCGCCATGTTATCGTTGTAAACAAGGACATTTAAAAAATCAGTGTCCTGTTAGTGAATCAGGTTATAACATGAAAAAGTCTAATGCATTTCCTGTTGTTTTTTTGGGCGGGAACTTCAATAAAATTGACTGGTATATAGATTCGTGTGCTTTTGTTCACATAACACCGAATAAAAACATTGTTTGTAATGCGTCAAATATAACGAGTATTACGGAGATAAATGCAGCTAATAAGATGGCTATGCCAGTTTTATGCTGAGGAGAAGTTAATATTGTAACGATAACCCCGAAATGTATGAAGTTACATTAAAAGATGTTTTGTGTGTACCTAGCCTTACCACAAACTTAATCTCTGTCAGTTAGTTAGTTAAAAATGGTAATAAAGTGGACTTCTAAGTAAAATGCTGCTATATTTTATTTATAATAAACAGAAAAAATTAGTTGCAATAGCAGATATGACAGATGGTGTTTCTAAACTAAGGATTGAATACAATTTAAAAAATCCTGAAAGTATAATGTCTAATTTAGCGGTATCAGGCAATACTTTGCACTGCAGATTGGATCATGTTAATAGTACCTAATTACTTGAATAAAATGACCAGCGCTGTCAAAGGAATGAATCTTCGAATAAAAGTTGATATTGGCAAGAAATCATGTACAGTCTGCTGTGAGGGATTATCGTCTTCCATTCAAAAATGCTGGTACAAGAAGCAAAGAATTACTTCATTTAGTCCACACTGACATTTGTGGACCTATGGAGCATGGATCGCTTGCATGATTGTAAAGTAGCAGATATAGGTACTTTAAGAAGCTAAATTCAATATTAACAAAGAAAATAAAAATTGTGAAAGACAAATACCTTATCAGCAGCTCATTGGTGGATTTGATGAATTTGGCGGTGTTAACAAAACCTGATATAGCGTTTGCAGTAAGTTTTCTGAATCAATTTAACAATTTCTATAACCAGGAAACTTGGTTATATGCTAAATGAATTTAAAGATACCATAAGAAAACTAAACATTTTGGATCGAAATATACCTACTAGATGTGGTAATTCAAAATAAGAAGGATTTGTTGATGCAGATTGGGGAAGCAATATCAATGATCGTAGGTTTTGTAACGGTCTATGTTATAGTTTAACTGGATGTGTTGTTTCTTGGGAAGCAAAGAAGCAAAAAACAGTTGCTTTTTAGAGCACTGAAGCTGAGTACATCGGTGTAGCCGAAGCTTGTAGGGAAGCTATTTATTTAAGTAATTTGTTAAAAAAAATAACTAATTAGTGAAACACCATATCTTTATTTAATGATAATTAGGGTGCACTTAAGCTGTCTTCAAATAAAAGCTTTAATAAAAAAACTAAACACATTGACATAAAATACCCCTTTTTGTAAAGAATGTGTGAATGATAAAATTGCAGAACTGAAATACTCGTATTTGGAAACAGCTGAAATGCCAGTAGAAATATTTACAAAGGGTTTGGCTAATACCAAGCATTATTATTTTATGCAGTTGCTGGGTATGCAGGATGTAAAGAATTAACATGTATATATTTCTTCTGTAATAAAGGTATTGTGTATGTGTGGGTGTTATTTTAGTTATATCAAAATACTACAAACGCCATCTGTGTGTACAGTACTTATTAAATTAACGCCAGTTCACTCTGTCTCCTGTATAAACAGAACGTGTTTTATTTAATAACTACGGCTCTGATTACCAGATACTGATGCGGAGCGTTGATTTTGGAACCGATTCTTTCATTTTTTTTAATTTTTCATAAATAGTGCAAGAATGAACCAGTTCCACAGAAATAATATCAACGGTTCCAGTGACATAAATGTAGCCGGGAGCTGGGCCAGGAATATCGACCATCTCTACGAACGGAAACGTCAGATGTCAGACCAGTCACCCAGTCAGACTAATGTGTGACACATTACACATTCTCCTTTGCTTCCTTCTCGTATGTTATTGTTGTTCCGTCTTTCTAAAGTAATATTGTACGAATTACACAAAAAATTGAAATTTAACTTCATCTGCTTTTTTATGACGTTTTTTCAACGTTTTGGAATTGACCTTATTCCTTCGCCTTTTATGTAAGTAGGTTCTATTATATTAACTAAGTAACACTTAAACTCGTAAATTTGTGCTTTTTAATTGTAAGATTATATCGCTCATCAACTGATTGATCAGTTTAAACAGTAATCGCGATATAACACGAGAGACAGACGAGAGTACATTAGTTTGTTTATTGTTCATTTACGGCCGCTGTCAAACATTAAAACCAAGCGATAATTAAGTTCATCTTACCTTTACCCCGTCACATCAAATCATTTTCAAAAACGGCAAACGTTTTTTGTGGGACATTTAGTTATAAGTAAACCCTGAATTGATGAGCATTGCTTACGAAACATGTTGGTTTTGTTAATAATAAAAGTGTTGATTATTTTGAATCATATGAACGGTTCAAAGAGAAAGGTTTTGTTACAGATTTGACTTGTTTTGAGCTAAGAATAATTACCATCACACGACAGGACACAATCACAGCAGTGCCATGAATCCAAACCCAAAGAGTGTTTCCATCAAAACTGAACCATGGTCACAGGAAGAAGGCTCAGGTGAAATGGCCTATAAGGATGTTGAAATCCACCTCCCGGATGTGAAGAAGGAATGTTTGCAGTATGCCGAGAGTGTTCAGCCAACTAGTAAGTTGCATTGCATATCACTGAAGTCTTTAATTCACATAATTAGAATAGCTGCTTGTTATTTACTTTCCCTCTTGGCGTCCATTATTTTAATAATAATAACACAACATTTACATAGCGCAGGTTTGTGTTATTTCACCTCAGCTGCCCTTTTGATTTAACCTTCAAAATATTGCTTTACTCGCAACTGATAAAATGAAAAAAAAACAATTGCTTAAATAATTCACCCAAACGGGTTCTAACGAACCTACTTATATAGTTAAAATAATTTTTCATGAAGTTATTTTATTTTCAATTTTCAAATTTTGAATTGTAATGTCCCCTGATTTTTCACAATATTTCATGTCTAAGCTTGTTTAATGTGACTATTGATATAAGTTTGAGAAATATTAACATTTCATCAAAAAGTTGAGGAAAGGTGAGGAAAGGCTTCTTTAATTTCTATTGTTTTATATCTTGTTTATATCCTGTATACTTATCTATGTAAAAATTTTTTTTTCAAATATTGAAAAAAAAAATCAACGTTTCGCCGTATCCATATTTCAGATGCATATCCATATGTCGATTATGACATAATTAACCTATCCGATTATTGATTTTCGTATGATTGGAATTTGTTTTGTATTTGGTAAGGTAAATCTTTCAGCAGGATCTTGACTTAACTATATGAAAAAATCTAACAATAAATACAAATTATCATACACATAGCTCTCATGTCTTTATATATATTAACATTAGTTGTTGTTATATTTCAGGTAGCATTAATGTGGATACTGTACCTATTAAAAAAAAACCACGAGCCCGAGATGAAGATGGAGGGGGAATCCCTTATACGGAAATAGACATAGACCTGCCAGATGTTAAAAAGGAATGCTTAGAGCACTCTGAAAGTATTAAGTATACAGAGACTGCAGGTAAAATGGATTTTTTTTTATCTGAATCAGTTTTAATAATCTTATCGTTTCATTATAGATACCTACTTATTGAGCTTTATCTGCCATCTTTTTCAGACATGATAACGGACCTGAAGATGAATCCGGGAGAAAAACCTTATTCCTGTATCCATTGTAACTACTTCTGCTCACGCAAGTCAGATTTAACGGTACACTCACGAACACATACTGGCGAAAAACCTTATTCATGTCTCTATTGTAACTACTCCTGCTCATGCAAGTCAAATTTAACAGTGCACTTACGCACCCATACTGGCGAAAAACCTTATTCGTGTCTCCATTGTTACTACTCCTGCTCAAGCAAATCACATTTAACTTTGCACTTACGCACCCATTCTGGCGAAAAACCTTATTCATGTCTCCATTGTAACTACTCCTGCTCACAAAAATCACTTTTGAAAGTGCACTTATTCACTCATTCTGGAGAAAAACCTTATTCCTGTCCCTATTGTAACTACTCCTGCTCAAACAGATCACATTTAACAATGCACTTACGCACCCATACTGGCGAGACGCCTCATTCATGTCTCTATTGTAAGTACTCCAGCTCACACAAATCAAATTTAACAGTGCACTTACGCACCCATACTGGAGAAAAACCGTATTCGTGTTCCCATTGTAACTACCTGTGCTCACGCAAGTCACGTTTAACACTGCACTTACGCACCCATACTGGAGAAAAACCTTATTCATGTCCTTATTGTAACTACTCCTGCTTAGAAAAATCGAATTTAACAGTTCACTTACGCACCCATTCTGGAGAAAAACCTTATTCATGTTCCCATTGTAACTACACCTGTTCACACAAGACAAGTTTAACGGTACACTTACGCACCCATACTGGAGAAAAACCTTATTCATGTTCCCATTGTAATTTCTCCTGCATACGCAATGCAGATTTAACGGTACACTTACGCACACATACTGGAGAAAAACCTTATTCATGTTCCTATTGTAATTTCTCCTGCTCACGCAAGGCAAATTTACCGGTACACTTACGCACCCATACTGGAGAAAAACCTTATTCATGTTCCAATTGTAACTACTCCTGCTCAAAAAAGTCACGATTAACGTTACACTTACGCACTCATACTGTAGAATAACCTTATTCATGTTCCTGTTTTAATTTCTCCTGCTCTCTCAAGTCATATCCACCGAAACACTTACGCACCCATACTGCAGAAAAACCTGATTCATATTCCCATTGTAACTACTCCTGCTCACGTAAGTCAGATTTAACGTTACGCTTATGCAGTCATACTGGAATAAAACGGTATTCGTCTTCCTACTTACGCTCTTCACGATCTCGAAAAGGAAACAAGAAAAAAAGACACATTCTTACCCATACTTGACATAAATACCTTATTCATGTTCCAACTGTTACTATTCCTGCTGACTAAAGTAAGCCTTAATATTGTGTGTGTACCTAAACCTGTATAAACGGTGCATTCTTAAAACTAGTGCAAGGAATAAATCTTGTTCATGTACTGACTGCAGTTATTCAAGTTTTCGAAATGAAAATCAAATACGTTTTTACCCATACTAGAAGAAAACCTTATCCATTTTTTGAAAAATTGTCTTTCCAACTCTCTCTCTCTCAATCTGCCTTTGTAACACATTTTACATCCTTCACAATTCTAATTTTTTTAAAATATTTTTAAGTTTGCATTACAAATTTTCAGTTTATTTAAAAGTGTTATTATTATAGAAAAATGTGACAACATAACTAAGACCGTGAATTTTTTACAAGAATATCATTTTGAACTTATTCAGAATAACCCTATTCATAAGTGTCAAAAGCTGGTGAAAGAAACAGTGAAAATTTGTTTTAGTGACTTATTTGAAAATTAACAAAAAAAAAATTGAAGTAACCCACAGGTACATAAATTTTATGGATTATTAAATTTATAAACAGAATAAACTTATTAGGCAACTAGTTTTATCGAGACTTCAGATAAAATGGATTTTTGTTTGTTTGAATCAGTTTTAATAAACTAATCATTTCATTATAGATACCGACTTATTGAGCTTTATTCGCCATTGTTTCCAGATGTAATAACGGTCCTGAAGACAAATCCCGGGAAAAAAGCAATTTTAAACAAGTATGGCGAATTTTCAAAAATTATAATCATTGAGTATTTCTTAATTTCTGTATGAATTTTAATTAAAATGTTATTTTTTTAAAACCTTAGAGATTATCACAACATTGTAAATGTGCATTTTTGATATTTAAGATTTATTTGTATTACTTTTGTGTTATCTTTATTTTACCTTACTATTTGAAAAAAATGGTTATTTCTTGAAGAAAATAAGTAAGTTTTAACCGAATGTTATTACGCATGCAGCGGAATTCGACACCTTTATAACTTTATGTATGACGAAAGCCTTCCAGATATTTACAAAAGCACAGGTCTGATGGAAGCCTTCGAGGTATTAACAAAAGCCCAAGACTTAATATCTAATGAAAGCCTTCAAGGTATTTACTTATGCACAAGTTAAACAAACATTAATTAAAAAAACTAAATACTAAATACCATTCAGATATCTGACCTTGGAAGTTTCATTTTTAAGTATCCACTCTTTTTAATTTCATCAGTTTTTTAATCTTTTTTTTATATTTTTTTTTATATATGTTTATTCAGTTTTTTTTATTTGTACATTATTTTCTCTTAGATCCTACAAAACTGATCAATCAGTTTAATTGTAAGAAATCTCTCACTTTTTCTATGTATTAGCTTATAATAATATATTTAATTTGAACTTGATACTTATCTTGATCCACAATATTAATAGTTTTTATGTTTGACGGAGGTAGAACAATCTAATTTTCGTTTTTATTTTTGAATAACATGTCTCATTTTTAATATCTTCTGGTAATGAGTTAAATAATTCCGCAATTTTATGTCTTTTTGTTCTTAATCTAATCTATTTTGTTTCTTAATCTAAAACCGCGTAAGAGCCCCAACTGCTGCCAACCGTCTGGAGCCAGTGAGACTATGGCATCCCACGAGGAAGGTGGAGAAGTACCTGA
This sequence comes from Hesperophylax consimilis, assembly GCF_061612785.1. Lineage (NCBI taxonomy): Eukaryota > Metazoa > Arthropoda > Insecta > Trichoptera > Limnephilidae > Hesperophylax > Hesperophylax consimilis. The sequence goes on along the minus strand of NC_142854.1, from coordinate 18,675,428 downwards.
CTATTCAGATCTAGTCACCAAACACGCCCAAAGCCATTTCAAGCAACGTTTCAATACTGAATGGTTGTCTTACACCACAGGAAAATCGATCCATATCTAGTGGATATGTCAAAAAAAACAATTTCAATGTTCAGTAATATTTTTTTCATTTTAAATATATTTATAAAATAATTAATCAATTTACGGAGTATAATCAATAATGTTAACAAATATAATTCATACAATTAGTTTTCATTGCTTTTACTGCAATATATATTATGAACTACACAATAACAGTGTTAATTTCGCTGTACACGATCATTATTTTCATACTCACGATTTCATATAGTTAGTTGCCATTAGAGAAGAAATAATATTTTGAGACGGTACTAAATCGTCAAAAAATGACAGCACCTTGAACAAACCCCTAGATCACAATTATGAACGCATTTGTCACTGTCATATGCCATTTTTGTCACGTGCTTGGTTATTATATATATTATATTACCCAATCGATGTTTTTATTTACCCGTTCGTCTATGAATCTTTATCATAATGATTTTTATAGGTACCTATGCCTTGCCAAAACTGCTTACCTGATGTATCTTGATCGGTACGATTTCGTTTAATATATGAGGTGGAACTATCAAAACAGCAGTGCAGATGCCTAAGCATAAACTCTCAAAGCCCTGTCTCTATTCATCAATTAAAACGTATGTTACAATGTGAAGTAAACACACATTATACATTCTGTATTTTATGAGTTAACGGTACGCTGTAAAGATGTATTATACGCGAAATTTACAATACCTAACAGTAATACACATTCACATTCAGTACTAAATAAATATTTTAGTTAAGACTTAAAGTTTATATTAATATTAATTTATTTATTTATTACTATCATACAAAACTTATTCAGTTTTGTAATTTGTCAAATGCTAGATTACATACATTTTCTATACTGAATAAAATGCTAGATGCTACATTTTTGCTAGTTATGTAAAACAATGAGAGATGGCAGGAACAGAATGTCAATTCATCAAACATACAGTCGAAATTCACAATACCTTTCAGTAATACGCATCCACAAGCATGTAATAAAAATATATTGTAGTCTTTTTTACTAATATTTTAAATATAAAACTGAATAAACAAAGAAACATTTTTTCGTAACGTAAACATTGAGAGATGGCACCTGTCAAATAATGTCCGCCATCTTAAAATTGCATGAAATCGGCAATACCAACACGTTACTCACGGCACCAACGACCAAAATAGAAGGTGAAACACTTTTCACCTTTGACATGACACCTTTTCTCACTGGGTGAAAAGGTGTCATGCAAAATGAGTATTAGTTCGTATTGTCACTTTTTAACATTCTTTATAAATTTTTGGTGCATTGTGCAAAAAAGTAACCAGTTCTAACGGTTCCAGTGACAGCTAAGGAGCCGGTCCATCTCTATAAATGGATATGTCAGATTAATGACAATATTTGGCGTCTCCCATAAATAAACCACTCGCACGTCTTCAGTCTCCTCTGCTTCCTTCTCGTCAGTAATTCTTGCTCCATTATTCTATAGTAATATCGTTTGGAAAATACAATTATTGTGTTCAATTAATCACTTGAGATTATTTTAATGACCAACGACATTTTTAAAAATTAGTTCTACTTTTTTGGTGACGTTTCTTCAACGCCTTGGAGTTGACCGCCGCACTTCGACTTGTATGTAAGTAGGTTCTTTTTAAATTAACTAAGTAACACAAACTCGCGAATTGGCTCTCGTTAATTGTAAGAATGAGTTTGTTCATTGTTGATTATCTGCCACTGTTACACATTACTTCCAAGCGATTACTAAGTTCGGCAAATATACATAAAATAGGGACACGGATAATACGCAATTTTAATACAAAATCCACTGTGTATCAGTTATATAACAATGAGAAGAAAGTATTTCAGTTTCCGAAAATGGAAATAATGCATTTAGTAGCTGTTTCGTAAAATAACGCATAATTTTACATCTTTCTTCACGCCACGTTTTTACATAATAATCTTTAATTGTTTTTTAGGCTAGCTTTTTATTTATGTTTTAATTAAACTCAAACTGACAACTTAACAAAATAATGTATGGTTCATATTTTAGTTTAAATACGAGAAGAAAAAAAGCTAAACTTAAAATTTTGACATATATAACAATGGCCGCCAAATAAAAATTGGTTTTAATGATAACGAAATAACTATTAAAATCATAGACTAAATACAACTAGACTAGGTGTAACCAGTGAAAAATAACACCAACTCAATTTTGTTTTGGTTCACGTGCACATTTATGAAAAGGCGCACGCATTGTGTCGCAATGCGAAATGGGCACTGTGCATTGCGTTTTACCTTTTGTTGGTCTAGAGTTAAGCTATTTTGCTTGTCAGCTATGCTGGGCAAGTTCAGTTTTTCAATCACAAAAATAACCCAGTTCCAAATATTTTAGATTGTACCTATGACGGACTTTATTTTAGAAAATGTAATCAGCTATCTGAATACAAAAATATATCAGTACCTTACAGATCGATTGAGGGCAGCGTATTAACAAATGTGAAAAATTCAACGAGATTAGATTTATTTCCGGCAAATTTGTGACGTCACATGCATAACACACCTCCAAGTGATTCGACCAATAGGGTGATTCAAGTTAATTATTATCACATGGTGAGCATACGAAAATCACGCAACCAACGCGTGATACTTATGGATGTATTAGTCGTCTAGCGTTGACACGCATTGAGAGGCGCGACAACTCATGTGTATGTGTGATTTATTTGGTCAGTGCATTTTGCTAATCAGGGTTGTATTAAGTCGTCATTGCCTTTCGGGCTTCGCCTTTTCGATTTTTTGCAGAAGAATTGATAGAAATAAAATTGCGTCATTTAATAACTTCATTTATTTTTTTGTGTATTTTCGCTTAGGTTTCCACATAAACCGGAAAAAAATGGAGAAATGGTTAGAAGCAATCCGCATTCAATTATGTGACAATAACTGGGTACCATCAGCAGGAAACCGCGTTTGCTCTAATAATTTTCACGCCAAACATATTTATTCAACTGCAAGCGGCTTCCGACGTGTAGACTGAAAAGCTTTGCCTGTTATTCCGGTAATTATTTGGTTTGATTTTCGTGTGAAAACTTAAGCAAGTTTATTATGTATTGATTGGTTTTAATTTTTAAGTTTTTTTTAAAAACAGGTTTTAATTGATAATGTCGTTGTTTATTGGACAGTTGCTGTCCACCATGGCCACAGGTCCTGCGAAAAGAGATACCGTCATTGTTTCTTCTCGAACAGGACTGGTTCTGGATCCTGCTGAAACTTCTTCTGTAATCGACAAGCCGGTTGTTCCTCTACCAGAATTGCAACAACCGATGTGCGTGAATGCCGTAAATAACACGTAAAATTCTATTTAACGGGCGTAAATAAATAAATAAGTATGTGAGTATTTCTCAAAAAAAGTGTACATTTTGGAAAAATAAAGTGTGCCTACAAACAGTTCAAAAATTTCACATGTTTTTAATTAATCATACAAAAAAAAATATGCACCATTTTGTAGAATAAATATTAGGCTTTAAAATATCGAAAAATAAACATTACAATCGTATTAATTCACAAATATTTTAATTTTTTAAAAAATATCGATTTTTACCTTCCATACAAAATAAAATTGCCACCCTACCCACCTCATTTGTTTATACTTCATAAAATGCGATAATAACGTTATAATATGTGATTTTTTGTAAGTTTTAGGGTCTTAATTAAATGTAGTTTCTGTAAAAGGGTAATTTTCTATGGGGTTTCATAATAAATTAATAATTTATGCACAAAAAACAAAGTGAGACATCACCATTTACTTTTTAGTAACTACTCTTTAGTTACGTTTTATTAGTACTTCCACCGTAATTTTTTAACCCATTTGTAAAATTTAACATGGGAAACACTAGCCTCTTTCTGATTAATTGTTGGTCTGACTTCTCCGCCATAACATTAATTGTTAAAATCAGTAATAACGTGTTTCTTTAGTGGGACCACTATTTCGTAACAGAAAATATTTTAGCCTTTTTTCACAAAACGGTAAGTCTTTTTCTACTTATCTTTTTGTAACATGTGCGGTACGAACATTGCTAAGCTTACATATTAACACTTTTAAATTTTATCAAACCATTGACTTTTTATAACATAAATTCTTATTACAATTTCGTAACGTTTGTTATGAATTTCGTAACGTAACGAAAAAGTTCAATGTAAAGCTGAGTGTACACAGTTACAACGTGATTAAGAAAAGTAAGTATATTGTAAGTGTGTCTAGCATTTTTATGAAAGTCTTATGTAAGTTTAGTAATAATGTAATATATTATGCACAATGCACAAATATACATATGTATTTAGATATAATAGGAAAAAAATAAAATTTATTATACCATAGAGCAGATCTGTTGATGGCGCTGGAAAGTAGGTAGGTTGTAATACATAGGATGCGCTGGAAATTCCTGATGGTCAATGGCAGAACAGGTGTCGTCGGACTTGTATGTTTTATCATCGCGATTATATGGCATTATACATAATGACAAGTACTTGAAGATCAAGCTGAGCCGTCCAATACTGGTTTTATTTTAAATAAGCTTGAGGCACTCATACACACTATCCGTTCTACAGGCGCTCTATACAATATTTATAAGTGCCTTAAGTTTTTTATAAAAGCTTATTTAAATATAAGTTTATTTTTATTTACTCTGATAAAACCATAACTACAGCATAATTTTTTTTAGGAATGCCCCCAAAAACCAATGCCAAAAGGCAAAACGCTTACAGAGAAAGACTGAAAAAGGAAAATACAAATAAATATGAGGAAATCCGAATTAAACATTTAACAAAAGTTATAGAAAATATCAAAAATAAAAAAAGAAATTCTTACAGAAGAAGAAAAAGTAGAGCTACGGGCAAAGTGGAGACAAGCCAATGATAAAAGAGCTGAAAGAAAGAAAAAGGCTAATCCTACGACACAAGACAATAATACATTTGAACGTAGAAAAAATAATAAAAAAAATCCTAAAGGAAAGACTACAAAAGCTGACTGAAGAAAATACTCGATTAAAAAGTCGAAATAAGAATTTAAGACAGTGCTGTAATCGGATGAAAAGGCAAGTGAATATTCTGAAAATATTATTGCATAAACAAACTAAGACTAATAATGATGCTATTCCCATTGAAACTGGATTATATAATAAATCGAAGATGTTATAATAGTAAATAATAATGCCATAGAAAATAACGCTGATATTGAAAATATGAATAGTGAAAATGAAGATTCTAACAAAATCAAAGATAAACCATGTGGAGTGACTATCTTAAAAACGAAAAACTGGAAAATATACATACAAAAAAGAAAGTGGTTTGTAAGGGCCTTATCTCTAAATCTCTATCACTAAATGACTATATTCATGCGCCAAAGCAGAGTGATAAACCAAAGACTGAAAAACTGACCAAATTTGTCTCGGAAAGATTTCAATTATTATAAAAATGAGGAAGAAATTTATAAAACGCTAATGGATAGTGATTCAAACTAAATAATTGTATGTTATTAAATTTTTAATAGTTTAAACAGTGCCTGTTCTTTAATTTCTTAAGATTTGTTGTATATTGTGTTAGGTACTTCAATTTGGGAGCTGATAATTTGATTAAAAACATTTATTTATACTCCCTTGTTTTTTTTTAAACCCCTTTGGTTTAACAAAATACAAATATTTGGGTCGTGAGTTTATGTATGTTTGTAGTATGTACAATAAATAAAAAGTAAAGGATAATTACTTACATTTAAAAAAGACGACAACTAATTAAATTGAATAAATAATAAAAAAAGTAAAATAAAATTTGCCATTGTGTAAACAAGCCTTATGTTTACTATTTAGTTACGTCTTATGACTATTTCGTAACTACATTTTCGTTACGTACATTTATTTTGAGAAATACTCATGTATTGTATTCATGTAACCTCCACCCCCTCCCCCCTTACCACTCTCCCATACGATCCCTAAAGCTCTGTCCTCATCATTGCTGCTTATTCATTTGCGAACCGGAACGCGAGCCGAACTATGAATTATGGGAAAGGAACGAAGCAATCTTATATTTCTTAATAAGTCGTGGTTCAGCTCGCTTGTGAACACGCAACATTACTCTCTCTTTATGTTAATCTTACATTATGTTTAATGAAAAGTCGTTTAGTACTTAGGTTAGTTTTCAATAATGCTATCTTGAAGAAGGTTGATAAACTAGTTGACACAATGTCTCAATTCTAACAAAGTGGTTGAAGACAAAATAACTTTTAATTGAATGATAGTAGTATGATTATTTAATGCTACATAGTGTTGTTCTAGTCTCTATAATTTTTATGTTACTGTTAAACGTTTTACTAATATTATTTTATATTCATCAGCTTTAATTATTTTGTATAATTTTCGATAGCTTACTAGATATATTCTGTATTAAAATGCATGCAAAAGCCCGACTGGGAATAAAACCAAAGAAAATAAAATGATGTCAAGTCACAAAGTGATTGCTTTCTTCAATATTTATATACCATTCTATATAAATACAAAAATAAAAATAAAATAAAATTAAAATTAATGTAAATTAAAAAAAAACCTATGCACAGTAATAAAAATATAAACGTTTTTGGTTCTATAGGACCTGTATAAAATTCAAAAACACAAATAAAATAAATTAAAATCATTTTGTGTTTTTTATCAATGCTTTTCCTGATTCAGCCCTTATTCAGCACATAAAATTTGCTGTAAGTGTTAGTTTCGTTTTGGTTTTATGTCAATATTACAACACCTCTGACAACAAATTCTCCGTGCTTTCGCTTACGAGTTTGAACGGTTGTACAAAGAGTTTAAACAGAGTTGGGTTGTTAAGTTCATCTCCATATTTGTGACGTACGCGCTATGTGGGGTCATTTTTAAAATGGATTTAATATAGACAGGGCCAATCTAGTATAATACATCAATGATTAAAATGCATTATTTTCCATTTGTGGAAACTGAAATACTTACATCTCGTTATTATCTACGAAGTATTTTTTAAACAAAATGTGGGTATTTAAGTCCCTATTTTCAGTATATTTACCGTTGGATGATAATATTTTAAAAATACTGAGTAAAATAATTTCACTCTGGGCCTATGACATCTTTGGGGATGCTGTATGGAGGGGGTTTTTTTAAGGAAAGGAAGGAGAGGAAGATCTCGGAAAAAAAGGTATGAGAGGTGGGTAGGAATCTGGGGGTCAGCGAATCCGGGAGTAATGCACCTTTGAACTCATGTCTCCCACTACGAGGCAATGCGATGGGTCGAGAGCGTCCTGCTGGAGAGGTAAAAAGGTCTGCCTCAACTAATCTCTCCAAATCCGGCCCGTCACACCGTACGTGGGCAGACGCATCCGCCGCTAAAACCCATACAATCCTCACCCCCTGAACTCGGGCACCCCTGCTAATTCACCAAACAGCGAACCACTGGGGGCGACATAAAAACTAACTTTCTTTTGAATGTTTCCAGGGGTGACGGTACAACTGACGGCAAATTGATTTTCGATTATTTTTAATGACATGAAGTGTTTGAATAGCGAGATTTTGTTACAGAATTTACTTACTTCAGCAAAGAACATCAACCATCACATAACAGGAGGCTATCACAGCAGCGCCATGGATCTTCCCAACCCAGAGAGTGTTTCCTTGAAGACCGAACCATGGTCACAGGAAGGCTTAGGTGAAATGGCGTATGCGGATAGTGAAATCCACCTCCCGGGTGTAAAGAAGGAATGTTTGCAGTATGCTGAAAGTAAGTTGCATTGCATATCATAGGTGTGTTTAAGATGGACGCAGTCAGAACAGCGGCTTGTTTTATACTTCGCTCTTTTCTTCCAATCTTCTGATTTTACCTTTCGAGTAAATTAACTATTCCTATTTCTAGTAGATGTTGCCTTGTCATATTTTATCATTAAAGTAAATCATCTCACATTCTTTACTCCGAAATTTCTTTTATTCTTCCAAATCATATTAAGTCCACAAATTCCTTAGTTAAATTCAAAAAGTTAATTAAGATATTTGTATTGACAGACGATTGTCTTAATATTTTTTCATCCTTCTCTTTTCATAAATAATAAGATTTTATATCAGTCTCATTTGCTAATAACTGAATGTAACCCTAGCTGTCTTTATTATCTACTTGTTTTTTCTTAATAATGATTAATAACTAGTTGTCGTTCAAATATTGTTACAATATACTGTCAAATTACAACTCATCAAATACATTTTTTTCTTTCTTTTTGAAATATTTTGTGTGTTAGTAGTTTTACTTTATGTTTGTGATTACTCTATTTTTACTTCACTCAAATTTTAAATTGTTAACTTCGATACAGGCTAAGTCCTACTGGGGTTAATTTTTATGAGAAAAAAACGTGATTTATCTATAGTGAGATGCAAATAAAACATAGGTTTTGTGCTCCAATAAATATGCATTACCAGTAAAAAAAATCACCGTACCAACCCTGATGTATGGGCAATGAGGTATTGAACTAGCTGATGAATAATGAAATTTCACAGAATGCCGTGAAAATGTTTTTTCTCTTTTCACTTTTTTCTCGTTCATGTAATAAAAAATAAATAATTTTTGAAGTTGACCCAATTGTTACGATAGCGGCGCAAAATATGAATTATTCATTTTGGCTATTTTGAGGATGTTATTAATGGCATCCAGTATAAAAATTTGAGGCAAACTGCAAAGAATTATATGTCTCTTTCTAAAGTTACAAAACTTAAGTATTTACGTACGATAAAAAAAGATTAAAATACTTTTATAAAATATGGACGCCCGGTCATATATGATCCTAAAATACTGGATGGGATTGTTTTATCACTGATTCCGAAGTACTGTTTGTTTCTATAATCAAAAAATAAAATAAATTCACGTACATTTCCCTTTAGAAGGTAAACATTATCGCCTAAATACATTTCAGATTTAAATCGACATAATAAATCAATCCGATTATTGTTTTTTATAAGATGCGATTTTGTATTCGCTCGTTGAAAAGTATAAAATAATCCAACATCATCATATAAACAGCTCCTACCCTTTTCGAATTTTTAATGTAATACTCTCATTTTATATGTATACACTATTGAACTTTAGTTCATTTTCGATTTATTCAATAAAACACTTATGTTGCTCTGTAAAAATCATTTTTAAATAGTTTATTTTAACAATCGGCTAAGTTTGGTTTGGTTATTTCAACCATGTAAAAACTCTGACGCCTTGATTTTCGTTCTGTTTTGTTTCCACGAAAATTCAAAATAAATTTACTCCAAATGTATTTTCAATTTTTTGTTGTTTTGTTGTTCCAGGTAGCATTAATGTAGAGACTGTACCCATCAAGACAAAGCCAGGACCAAGAGCGGAAGATGGAGGGGGAATCCTTTATACAGAAAAAGACATAGACCTGCCAGATGTTAAAAAGGAATGCATAGAGCACTTTGAAAGTATTACCGACACTGCAGGTAAAATCGATTTTTGTTTGTCTGAAAGTGTTTTACTAATCTTGTCGTTTCATTATAGATACCGACTTATTGAGCTTTACCCGCCTTCTTTTTACAGGCATGATAACGACCGTGAAGACGCATCCTGGAGAAAAACTTCATTCATGTTCCCATTGTAACTACTCCTGCTCAGACAAATCACGTTTAACAATTCACTTACGCACCCATACTGGAGAAAAACCATATGCATGTTCCTATTGCAACTACACCTGCACACGCAATTCAGCGTTGACAGTGCACTTGCGCACCCACACTGGAGAAAAACCTTTTGCATGTCCCCATTGTAACTACTCCTGCTCCCAAAAATCACGTTTAAAAGTTCACCTACATACTCATACTGGACTAAAACCTTATTCATGTTCCTACTGCAGCTATTCATGTTCTCTAAAAGGAAATTTAAAAAATCACATTCTTACCCACACTGGAGAAAAACCTCATTCATGTCCCCAATGTAACTACTCCTGCTCAGAAAAATCATCTTTAACAGTGCACTTACGCACTCATAGTGGACTAAAACCTTATTCATGTCCCTATTGTGACTTATCATTCTCTCTCAATTCTACGTTAACAGAGCACTTACGCACTCATACTGGAGAAAAACCATATTCATGTTCCCACTGTAAATACTCTTGCTCACGCAAGTCAAATTTAACAGTGCACTTACGCACCCATACTGGACAAAAACCGTATTCATGTTCCTACTGCAGCTATTCATGTTCTCTACTGGGATCACTAAAAAGTCACATTCTTACCCATACTGGAGAAAAACCTTATTCATGTTCTCATTGCAACTACTCCTTCTCACACAAGTCAGCGTTAACAGTGCACTTACGCACACATACCGGAGAAAAACCTTATACGTGTTGCTACTGCAGCTATTCATGTGCTCAAACTTCATCTTTAAAACGACATATGCTGATCCATCGTGGAGAAAAATCTTGATAATGTTCCTACTTTAGCTGTTCTTGTTCTCGAAAGGGAATTATAAAAAGTCTCATTCTCACTCATACTTGACATAAAAACCTTATTCATATATCTTCTCCTGCACACTTAAGTCAGCGTTAACATAGTGCGTGTCTCCTTATAACCCATACTGTAAATACATCGTTCCGACTGCAGTTATTCATGTTCAAGAGAGGGACATTCAAATAGTCAGATTATTGCCCACTCCCGAGAAAAACTTTATTCATTTTTTGACGAAACCTTTTTTCCAACCGATTATCGCTTTGATGATGGCGATATTTATTATATGTTTCTGTTGTTTGCCTCTGTTGGAACTTGCAGCTTTAATTTTAAGGATAAAGGTTATTTCCTAACTTAGACTATAAATTTTTCACAAGGAGACAATTTTGAAATTATTCATAATGTCCCTATTATTTAGCGTCAAGAGCTGGTGAAAGAAGCGGTGAAAAGTTGTTAATGTGAAATAAACTTGAAATATAACAAAAAAATGATTTCAAGTAACTCACAGATAACTAAATTCTGTTAAAAATACATAAACCAAACAAACCTATTGGGCCTGACATTGTAATTACTAAAAATCTCTCCTATACTACCCCTCTCCAAATGTGATCGATATTTAATTTTTAACTTTTTAAATCCTGAAGTGAACATGATTTGCGCAACATGTAGATTGTTTATATAAAAATAAAGTGATGTAAACATAGTTATTTGTCTTTTTAATAAAAATATCTCATTTGTGTTTTTATATTGATAAATATAAATATTATATATTGAAATAACCCTTTTCTTGTTCCGAGATCAGTCATTCATGTTAATAAAAATGAAATTTTAAACTATAATAAACAAAATTAATTGGACTTTGTGAGTTCCATCTCTTAATATTTATAAAAAATTGTGTCGAATTTTAGGTTCTGTTTCAAATAAAAATAACTTTTTGTACCTACTCAATTTCGTAGATTGTAAACAAAACAAAACAGTAACATTATGGCTTTGCGATCCGCGCCTCTTCCTAAAACTCATTACCTGCATGGTGGGAATATCGGCATTCAACAGACCACTGGCCGGCTCACAGTGAATAGGAACCTTTTTCATGTTCTGACTGCAACTATTTATATTCACGAATGGCTAGTATAAAAACGTAATATCCTCAGTCAAAGTAAAGAAACAATTACGTGGTGCGATCGACTCTAAACCTTTTTAACGTATTAACCTTCATTTTATCTGTCCCCATCTGCCACTCTCAATTCGTTTGTTCAAGGCCGGCAATTCTCAGTACCTCCCGACATCCCGGCAGTAGGTAAACAGTAAACAGCTCGTTCACACAAGTACAATAATTTGATTTATGAAACCATGCGACCTATTTTATTATCAAAATGACGATTCGAATACGACTACGTAATATATTTGGCTATCGAATGAAACCCGAACAAGCTAGAAGTCATTTAATATAAAGTAACGAAATACATTATAATACAAATATAAAAAGATTTTTTTTTGCAAAATTTTACGTTAATCGCGTGCTAGTAGTCAAACAGCATTTTCTAGAACAACAAAAACATGCCAATAATTCGAGGACTTAAATTCAAACGTTGTCAACACAAAGACACTATTGGGAAGAAAAGTTTTAACATCAAAATAACTAATAAATTGTATCTATTAACTCCCTCCTGTATATTGTAAGTTCCTCTCGTCCTACAATGATATTTGCAAGAAATAAAAATTAAAAAAAACGAAACAGAAAAGGAGATTCTTAAAAGAAATTTCCTGGTAAAAACGGATACAAAGCAATCTTTGCAGAAACTATATAATTGTAGCGGTATTCTGTTCTTAGCCAACTTTATAATGGATATAAGATACAATTGACATTTCTACAAAATAGAGCGATTAGATTTATACTAAAGAAAAATAGTTATTTGAAAGTCAAGGAAAAGTTGAAGGAGTTAAATATTCTGTGGTTTCACATTATTTACTTGGTCACTTTATTTTTAATCTACGCACCCATACTGGAGAAAAACCTTATTCGTGTTCCCATGACAACTACTTATGCCTCCGCAAGTCATATTTAACAGTGTATTTACGCACCAATACTGAAGAAAAACCTTATTCATCTTCCTACTGCAACTATTCTTTTTCTCAAATTCAACTGGAATAAATCAAACGGAATATAGCAAAAAAAGCTAACCAGAAGGTACTAAAGCTTTTAAAAATCTATTGATGAAATAGTTTCTGAGTGGAGGATACGTCGATGAAATTAAAGGGTTTGACAGATTACTCTACAAGTTCAAAGCGTTTAATATAATTCCATATTGCTCGCCATAGAATACCATACAGCTGTTACACTTGAAATGAATGAATTAATTTCACCTGAATTTAGGAGACGGGGAAAACAAAGTTGACCTAAAAACAGTTCTTCCCAAAAGAAATGAACGGAGAAAACATACCTCATAACATGAATAAATATACATATATATATATATTTATATATATATATAGGTATTTTTTTTAAGAAAGATAAATATTCCCGGGTTACGAATAACCTGACAATATTTGAAAATCTCCTACTACCACCACAGTAAGCGGAAAATGTTGCTTGTGTTGTGATGGAGGACTTAGCCAGTCGAGGAATTGAACACACTACGCCTGGGTGGGACCCAAACGCGATGTCAACTCGGCCACCGACCGTCATTGCCAATTGACAGCATCACTCAAACAACTGTGTACATTAATTTAACTTGATGAAGTGAAGATTGTTCACAAAGCATGTAGGTTATGTAAAAACCTATAGTGATGTAGACTAAGTTATTAGTCAAATATTACCATCATAAAGTGATATCCGTTTTTTTTCGAAAAATCAAACATTACAATATTCCAAAAGTCACCAGTTCCGAAAGTAACCGGTTCCTCGGGGAAATAATATCGTAGATTCCAGCGACAGCCAAGAAATCGGTTACTTGTAGCCAGGGGGGTATAACTCCGCTTAATAAAAAATCTGTTTGAGGTGCCAAAAGTGGATTTAAATGCATGTTCTTACATGCAACATGATTGACAGGCAACAAAATATATAAGAACCCCCATTACTGATGAATATTTCCGATGAGCAGTTACAAGATCTTATTGAAAATGGAGAAGATACAGAGTTGGAGTTTATGAGACTGTCTTGCCACACCCAGGCTGTGGAAAGATCTGTAAAAGTTGTGACAGAAGCAGCTCTACATAAGTATATACGAGACAAGACGAGAGGGATTCATAAAATTTAAATTAGAATCTCTCTAATTTAAATCTTTAAATTAGAAACTCTTTAGAGCCGGCTCCATTAAAATACCTGTAGAACAGACTCAGCATGTCCACATCACATCTGTGCATTAGAGATGGCAATCGGTATTTTAACAATGGATTGTCAATCAGACGGACTGACGTCCTTCGTACAGAATCAAGTAGTTTTATCAAGTATTGATTTTACATGTGAGAATTATTGTGGAGGTGATAAATTTTAATGATTCAATAATCTGATAAAATTATAACATCGAATGATTATTTAAATTGATAACAACAGGACTTGTTATTGTGTATTATGATGGTTCGTAAATATGTAATGAATTAATTCAAAGCGTTATCTGTTAACGTTTTACTTCGTAGGTGCTCCCAATATTGTTTATCTAAGCATGATTTTCCTGATACATGTTTTACCTATGTTAGGTTTATCAGTAAACTGTTATATCTTGCTTTAAAAACTTTGTGTATAATTTTCGATAACTCACTATGTTTTCTTTCTAAAATCTATGTAAAAGCCCGGCTACAATAGCCAAAGGTGATTATTTTTCTTCTTAGTCGGAAACGTAAAACTGTAAACGTAATATCACAAAATGTGTGGAAGCAGAACGCGCCATCTGCAAAAAGGTTAATCGAGTTGATAGTTTGTTTATGCAAATACTATTACATTCATAATTCATTATTTGGTAGGCGGTATGGTGTACCGCCTCCCCGCAAACCATTCATTGCATAAACGACACCTCTGTCATGGTCACCCCGAGTGGTTGGCTATGTTTGGTGTCTAAACAGGGGTGCCCGAGGTCATGGAGTGAGGTTTGTCTACCGTTTGTCACCTAGTCTGTGGCGGGCCGGATGAGAAGAGCAGGACTCTCTCGACCCATCGCCTTGCACCGCAGAGGGAGGGATGAATTCAAACGTCCGTCACTCTTGGACACGCTGTCACCCAGATTCCCACCCACCTCTTTCTCATTCTCGAAATTATAAATTATATTTAATTTACGAATTATTACTTGATTGATGAATTCAATCCAAATTGATTTTGTGACAAGTACCTACATACGTCACAAAAAGCAGTCAACACCTTATACATGGTAAATTTCAAAAGTTTTGACTCCTTTTGCATTAGGAAAAACACTTGAGTGAAAAGCATTAACAAAACATGCCATCAAAACAATAAACTTATAAATCGAACTAACAGCAACTTTCTGAATAATAAAAGTCAATTAATTTACTGAACCAAAAAAAGTCCGTAAAATATACATACAAACATTCTATGCCGCTAGATTTTCAAAACTTACTATTAAAACATAAGCTATCCTGGACAAGTATCGTAGGGTCATGTCTTATATATCTCAATGTAAATATCTTCTAATCCGATAGCCAAGTCACAGCGCAAAACACAGACAAAACAAACTACTTGAGAGTGAATCGCGGGCAGCAGTTTGAAGGTAATTCGACAACGTCGGCAAGAAACACACATTAGACAGACTAATTAATTCAAATCTCCACAGAAGCAAAGTTTTCCTCAGGAGAATCTTGAAGGACGGTCTATATACTATTATAATGTGCAAATCAGGTGCTGGACCGTATGTGGGATGGAAATACATAGATAACAATCAATCAATAGATAGTCATAAAAGTCCACACGACACGAATATTTAGTCAGATTGATTTATATTTGAAAAAAAAAAAAAGATTCTTCTCTGCATACACCACGGTCGCCGCTCTAAATACATCATACTTGCGAAACCATCGGCCTCAGTATTGCGTAAGACAAAAGAGAAAAGTTTTCGTAGATTACATTCCTGGGAAATACAAACATATTTTTATACCATCTCTTTAACCAATTTGATGTTTACAGTAAGTATGTGGGAAGAAGAAGTCCAAAAAACTTTTTAATATATTTTCCACCCCTCGCACGGATCGAACCCCCCCCCCTTTCGAATCCTTTTTCAAAACTAAACGCCAGCATGATAATATTTATAACATGAATCGTACCTTACAGAGTTGACAAATACGAGTATAACTTGTCCGTTTTCAACCCTGTTGTGTTCGTACACCAAATGCACCGTAAGCGCCTTTATTACCAGTGGAGGTTGGTCGTCGTATCGTATCGTCAAAAGGACGTACCCTCCGGCGGCGTTGCTGAACAGCGTCACGGACGATATAGCCACCTACGTCCGTTCCCGCAGGCGCATCTAACTGCGCGGCCACGTCTACTCGTATTACTTCACTTCTTTAAGTAATAAAGGGGTGAAAAATGAATTCGTGAACTTTGTGTCTTCTTGGGTCAGGTTTCGAATGGTTTGATTATTGGCTTTATTACAATTTTCGTGGATTCATAATCGAATCAACTACGAAATCGCTTAGGGCCATCGAAGTTAACAAGAACTCTCACACTCGAGTATTATTGAGTGAAGGGTACAATTTTTTAGGAAATCGTGCAAACAGATATAAATAATATATAATAAGTATTTTGTTTCAATGAATTTTTATTTCAAAAACGGTTATAGTAAGTATTTAGCTTAAATGTTAAAATAATTAAAACATTACTACACATAATAATTATACAAATGTATGTGATAAGTGTATACACAGTACACAACAAAATAAAAAAATTAAATACTGGAACCAACTATCATTTCTAACCTTTAAATAAATTTACTAAGATTGGGTATATTTCTACAATAAAGAAAAATCTTCCTTTAATTACTATTTTTTTAGATATAGTTCCAATTTACCCAAGAGTAGGTAAGATTAATATTTAATTTTATTAATCATTCAAATGTTTTGTCTTATTTCTGTACTAGTTTTATAAAATACATTATGATTGTTGCTTTAAAGTTCCGTAAAATACGTTATTTATAAAACACGTACCCTGTTTAGTTTAGTAATTAGCTTTAATAACTATCTGTTTATGTATGGCAAGCAATTATATTTGACATATTTGTAATAAGCATTTACTTTGTGGCTCGTCATAATTTACAATAAATGATATAAATTCGTTTTAGACCACTTTAATTTTAATTGTACTTAAACTTTTCAGTTTTAATATTCTCCTGGCGAAGGAAGGGTGCTTCCGAAACCGATAGAGTATCTTATCTTAGTATATTTTATTGTAAATCATATTTTTTTTTTTATTTATTTATTTATAATGTATTACAAAAAACATGGTAAGTAACACATTATTCCCAATGAGTTGAGATAAAACTCATTACGGGAAGTACAGACACATAAAATACATTTTACAAGGATATTACACTTTAAAAAAAATACAACATATTGAAAAGGAAAAGAAAAATAAATAAAAAAGGAAAAATACATTGTTAAGAATAGAGATTTTAGAAATACTGAGAGACATCTATACACATGAAACATAGTAAACCAACATATGAAAGCGAGCGAAAATTCACTGGTTTAAAAACATTTTCAGGAAATAATCTTTAAGCGTTTTAACTAATATTTTTTTGTTAGTTACTGATTGCTTTATTTCATTAGGTAATGCATTGTATTGTCTATATGCAATATATTGTAATGAGTTAATACCAAATTTTGTTGTGTGGGTAGACGATGCTAGGTGTATTAGATTTTGGGACCGTGTTTTGTGCTGGTGTATGTCTGAATTAAATGCTGGTTTGATGTTAGTGTGTGAGGATCTATGTATGATTTGTAATATTGTACAAGTGATATTGTATTTAGGTAGAACCGTAAAAGGAAGTATGTTTGTCTTTAAATATATATCTTTGATATGTATATCCCACGGTAGACGGTAGATATTCCTTATTGCTCGATTTTGAATCACTTGTATTTCTGATATTTGTTTTTTAGTAATAGTGCCCTAGATACTAACTAAATAACTCAGATGGGAGTGAATCATCGCATAGTATGTGGCCCTTAGTAGAGATGTAGAGAGAAGACCTTGGAGTCGGTACAGTACGCCGGTTATTGGGGATATTTTAGATTTCACATGCTCAACATGGGAATTCCACGAAAGTTTAGAGTCTATTAATAGCCCTAAATATTTCGTGACTTCTATATTTTGGAGCTTCTCAGTTCCAAGTGTGATATTCATTGGCACATAATCCTTATTACCGAAAGTTAGGTAGTGCGTTTTTTTTATATTGAGGCTCAATTTATTAATACGCAGCCAATTAGCTAGAATTGAGACATCTACATTCATTTGAGACTCCAGGTCACTCAGACTTGTACTGTGATAATAGATTACAGTGTCATCCGCATAAAGTTGGAGGTTTCCAGAGATACCACATTTAGTTATGTCATTGACATATAGCAAGAAAAGCAGAGGCCCAAGAATTGATCCCTGTGGCACTCCACATGTGATTTTACCTAAGCCACTCGAGACACCTTTGACTTCAACAAGACAAAATCTATCATCTAAGTAGCTTCGGAGGAGATTTAGGGGCTTCCCAACAATTCCCAAATATTCCAATTTCTTTAAGAGTATTTCATGATCGACCGTATCAAAGGCTTTTTTGAGATCTATAAATATGGCTGCCACATATTCACCCTGGTCTATATACTGTTGAAGGTTGGAGATAAAATCAAAGGCGGCACATTGAGTACTAGAATTTTTCCGAAAGCCATATTGTTGTGGTGTAAGGATATTATTCGCAGATATGTATTTTAGGAGTCTATCTTTGATTATGGTCTCAAATACTTTTGAAAAAACCGATAGAAGTGATATAGGACGGTAGTTAGAGATACATGTTTTACAGTCTCCTTTGTGTATAGGTATTATCTTCGCTAACTTTAATTCATTTGGAAACTTTCCCGAGGACAGTGACCAATTAAAAAGTTCTGTAAGGTGACCCGCTAATTCTTCTTTACAAGTCTTAAGAACTGATGGTGTTACTCCATCGAGTCCCGGTGCTGCTTTCAGCTTAGTTTTAGAGATGATCCTCAGTACCTCATCTTTGTTTGTCCTAGCCATGTACAAGGATTGGCAAGCCTTCGGTTCCACAAAAACGGTATTACAGTCATCCGGGAATGACGGAATGGTAGCTGCTAGCTTTTTTCCTATTGAGAGAAAAAACTCATTAAATGCGGATGCTATTTGGCTCGGATCCTTAATTACGCAGTCATTTACCACGAGGGATTCTATTTCGTTAGTTGGTTTATGTGTTCGGTTTGATAGAATAGAGTTTATGATTTTCCAGGTTTTAGTGGGGTTATTTTGGTTTTGTTGAAAGCTGTTCGCATAATATTTGTGTTTTAGATTTCGCCTATATTTGATTTAATTTATTGTGCCAAGTCTTCCTCGGGCGTCCCCCACTTTTTCTAACATTAATTTCCTGATCAAATATTTTCTTTATTTTCCTTTATTTGTTCATCTTTTCTTCATACCCAAACCACCAAACATTGCCTTCAGGATCATAAGTATAACCGTGCTGGACTTTTATCGTGACTGCATTAGATTTATCTTCTTGACTTGCATTAGCTGAGGCTTTGGTGACAGTATTCAAAATACGAAAAATGTTTTGGTAATTCATTTTTGCCTATTATTATCTCTTTCTTTAGCCTGGATTCGATTTGGCTCACGCCATGAAATTTAATAATTTTAAATATGCTTCTTCGGAACAATCGTCACAAGAACATATTCTTTAATTACAAACCGGAATCCTGGAGGTATTAAAAATTTACCCTGAGTTTTCGCATTGATGCCACGGATATATGACATTGCTTCTAAATTTGTATTCCTTCTCAATGTTCCTACAATTTTCACGCAAGATGCTTCCTCATCTGCAGACAAACTTAATTTGGAAAGCCACAGCTTCCTAGTATTTCTGTCCCCCAAAACAAAAATGTAACTCAGAATTAAGCCTTCAAGTGAAATATTAATGCAAAACAGATAGGCCATGGATAGGTCATTTGAAAATCAATAATCCGAAAATCCATATTAGTCCGAATTGATATAAAAAGAAAGTGAACCTTCTGACGTCCCGAACGATGTTCCTCTCTATTGAAATACTCGCGTGTACTTCACGCGGGTTGTGATAAATAGAACAAAGAATGCTGAACAAAAGCACAGTATTAAAATAATAAACATGAAAATAGGTAAAACAAATGCTAGCCAAAAACCATTCCCGCTCGGATAGCAAAAATTATTACTTAAATTGTTTGTATAGCTGTCAGAATCAAAAGCCAGAAGAGGAATCATCGGTATCAAAGGAAGCAGCCACCCAAAAGCTAGAGCAAGAATAGAATTTTCTGAATATTTCATGGATTTGAATACGTTAACAATAGAACAATAGTAAAAAAAGACTATCACAAACATCCAAGAAAAAATTGAAAGAACCGAGTAATGTAAAATAATTCCGGAGACAAAGCATGTGTTTTTGCCTGAGTTTTTGTCATGAAAGTCATGTGTGAAAACAAACAAGAAATTGAACAGCATGATTCCTATTGAGGCGACTAAATTCATCCCAAGTTTGTGAACCAAGTCATTTCTCCAGGTCTTCAATAGAATTCCTGTGAAGACAACAGTAAACAGACTTAATATGAATAAAATGCAGCCAAAAACATAAACATTTGTCAATACTCGATAGTAAAAATTACTCACTACACGTTTAAGGTTATTCTGGTTGTTGATACCACGAATGGTTATAAGCTGAGCTAAATGCGTAAGATGATAACATCTGCAGGTTTCCCAGCCTTCGAGGTCAGTTTCTCTCAGAAACTCGCAGCCTTCAATAGACCATTGTCCTGTGGGTCCCAAACCAAAATCCCAGAAAACGCACTCCTTGTTTTCACGTTCACTCCCTATCTTACTCACGTTAGTCTTAAAATGTAAATCTACATATTCATTTTTACCAAGCTTAGAAATATTTTCCATTTGTATGCTGATGATTTTCCCGTTAACTTTTTTCAGATCGTCGCCAACTTGTTGTTTCGTGTTTGAAAATGCTTTGTCGTTCCGATAAACTATAAAAGAGAGCTTCACACCGCCAGACGGTTGGTTGCTTAGAATTGATGTCACATTAACCAAAATAATACCCTCTTCAGAATAATCCGTAGGTGAATCTGAAAACCAAAACATTTTTTTAAATATAATCGATACGTGGCTCTACATCTTTTGCCCCATCAGCCAATAATAATATAAATTTTAATTTCGCGATATATGGCTACCCTTAGAGAAAACTATGGAGATTTTAGATTTACAAAAACAAATTTGTCGGAAACACAAAAAAATCTTTATTTTAAAGTATTTAAGATTTTTAATGAATTACCGACATATGCTAAAGAAGCTTAAAGCCTTGCTGCTTTGCATGGGTTATGCCTAAATACTATAAAGAATAATACTGGTTTAATAAGTCCTTAAGTGACTTCCCTTGCAGTGGTTACCCCAATAATAAAAAATCCTCGGCTTGATACCAAAATTTTGGGTTATCATCGACCTATATCAAATTAGCCTTTTTTAGAAAAAATACTATAAAAATTGCTTCTTCTCAAATAACCTCACACTTGGTTTTCAGTTAATTGTTTACCGATCATCAATCGACATACGGGAGGTTCCGCTCAACTGAAACTGGATTACTTCAGATAAAACCTCTGTTATAGGCAGGTAAGTTAGCGCTCATTTCTCATCCAGATATGAGAGCCGCATTTGACACAATTTACCACAACTTTTTCAAATATACTAGAAGTAACGCTTGGTTTACACTTTACAATCAAAATGGACATCATGAAGTATAAATATACCGAAAAAACAAACAGTGGAAAAGAAAAAGATGGATAAGATAGATTCACGAAGCTTAATTAATGTTACTGTTTAATTTATGTCTTCAAAATTTAAAGGACTTTTTTTTTCAAAACAATTTTTTGAATGATTATTTAAATTTAATTTTTCGAAGAAAATTTCTTCTAAAGCTTTTGTTTTATTAAATTAAATTATTAGAAATTTTAGAAATTAGAAAACATGTTAATAAAAAAGTAGATTTAATAAATAAAAAAAAAAAATTAACTCTCTTTTTAAATATTTTCCCACTTAACTGGTCTTTCCTGTCTAACGATGTTGTAATTCCTAATTCTGATAAACTCCGCCCACTCTTATCCCTCCCCCTCCTTCCACTTCTTCTTTCCAATTGCAATCTATATTTAATTTTTGACTTCAGTGTATACTTACTCCTGATGAGGTGAACTTCGTTCACGAAACATGTAGAGGTTGTATAAAATACAGTGATGTAAACAAAGTTATTTGTGCTTTAATAAAATTAATAATGCCATCACAAAGTGATAAGCTTTTAGAAGAAATTTTCTTCGAAAATTAAATTTAAATAATCACTGGTGTTTTAATAAAATAGATTATTTAAATATAATTAGATAGTATATTTTATTACGTGGAAGGTTATTATATACTTTAATTGCCAAGTAATAAGGTGCAGGTCCTATTTTATAGATAAAAATTATTGCATAATACTCGTAGTATCGGAATATTGACATTTATCATAATATATATTTACTAAATGAGTTATTCTTTAAATATTGAAGACAATATTAGTGATTTCTAAACGAAAATCTGAAACAGAAAAATCAGAAAGGGAAACGGTCACATCTGGGACTCGAACCCAGGACCATTGTCTTTCCGGGACAGAGCTCTACCAACTGAGCTAATTTGACCCTATTCCCCTCAGTCACTTTTAACTGTATCATACTTCAAATAAGAACTACTAACATTGTCTTCATTTTTTCATCGCACATTTTTTTATTGGCAACTATCTTTATGTATGATCGCAAGATTCAACCCGAACTAAATGCAATCCAGACAGCGTCTTTTTAGATAAACCTATCTTATTTTTTATTTTTAATGTGCGACATCTGTTGACTTTTCTGCAAGTCTAGAATGAATATTTATTTTTCGGAATAACTTAATTGAGTAAAACCTCAAATTGTAATAAAAAAATGTGCGGTGAAAAAATGAAGACAATGTTAGTAGTTCTTATTCGAAGTATGATACAGTTAAAAGTGACCGAGGGGAATAGGGTCAAATAAGCTCAGTTGGTAGAGCACTGTCCCGGAAAGACAAGGGTCCTGGGTTCGAGTCCCATATGTGACAGTTTCCCTTTCTGATTTTTCTGTTTCAGATTTTCGTTTAGAAATCACTAATATTGTCTTTAATATTTAAATATTACAATTTGAGGTTTTACTCAATTAAGTTATTCCCATAAATAAAAAAGAGTTATTCTTTATTAAGGATATTAACGTGTGAACAGAAAAAATGCATTCATTACAACATCAACAAAAATCGTACAAACCTGAAGTCAAAAGTTCAAATGAGGAGCCCAAGTTTTCATCCGGATCAGAAGAAATTTTTATTCCAACAATAGATTTTTGTTTAGATTTATCTGCAATGGCAATAGCAATATTCACGTCTGGTTTCTGGATTTTTATTATTTCACTTTGATTCATTGGCAGAATCACTTTACTAACTAAAGCTTTCAAATTTTTTGCGATTTCCGAAGGAATCGTATAATTTTCTTTTAATTTTAGAAGACCGTCCACCATGGTTGCAGCATTCTTGAGACTAGTTGTACTAACAGGAAGGTCCATCATAGCATCCATAGTCTGCATCACATATTGGATCTGCTCAGCTGGATCCTGTGGAATAAAACTACTCATCAAATCTAGTTTCAGAGAAAATAATGCATAACATTGACGTTCCAACAAATTTATCCTCATTAAAAAATTATCCGTCATAAATTTATTATTGAAATACAGAACATGAAAATAAGAAGTTTATATTTTTGTTAGTATATTATGTAATAAAAATTACAGTTATTTTATTAATTAATGATACATACTTTGGGAGATATAACAGGAAATGCCTCCTAATTTTTATAATGTTTCAATTTCAGAGAAATGCGTGCGTGAGTGCCAACAAAAATTGATAGAATTTAGTTTAAAAGACAACGAGTCTGTCAGATGTTAAAAATAGCAGAGAGCAAAATATGTATTATCTAAATAGTGTTATTTTAATTGCTTAAATTTTAAATTCTTAGTCGGAGTGTTGAGGACTTCTGAGTCTAGTCTAAAAGTACCAACTCGCCACTCTAGGCATAATTACCTATTTAAATCTCACCGTACACAAACAAATTATGAAAAAAATTAACAATTTCCACACTTACATAGATTATGTATTTATTATTCAAACGAATCTGCAAATGATAAAGACATCCTTAACATAAATAACTAATTCGGTGTAAAACAATTAATAAAATCATTACAAAATATTGTCATTTTGTTATTTTAGGTAACATATTTTTTTTTAATTTGTAAACCATTGTAATGTAACATAGTAACTAACTAACCATTACGCCATTTCAGAGAAGATAGACTGCCAAATAACTTGGTCTTGCCACACACTCCTTGCCTCATTCACATTCATACGTCGTATTATACACACTCTTCTATTATTCTGACTCTTGACATGGCCTCCAATGTAGGCAATTATTATTGTATGCAACCATTTTTTTTTACTAATACTTGCATACATAAATGTAACCATTTCACGTACCCAACGTAAAAGCCCTATGGGCGTATAAAAGACAAAAATAATATAACCGGAAATTTCAATCCCTTGCCCTTTGCCTTAACTCAAGATTTGTTTTTGTGCAACGAAGTTTTACAAAATACTTACTAAGTTCGTGATGTTTGGTTCACAGTAGTTTAAGTTGGAGATTTTCCAAACGGCCCCGAGTCTATAGTCGCCTACACATCTGTACTCTCGGCAGAGGTCTGTTCTCACTATGACATCGTGACCTGTGAATTTCATCAAAATCATTACATTTTCGACTGACATATTGTACAGAACTAACAAAACAATTAAAAAAAGAAATATTGTTATATTTTATACACTGATAATATTAACAAATCTCAGAAAAATATGGAACAGAAAAGACAAAGGAGAAAGCGTAACACGGCATAGTACCCAAAAATAAATTCTTTTAGTAACTGACAAAATTTCGCTTAACTTTAACCTAACGTAATTACTGTATTAACGGACTACAAATCACACGGGTGACCTTAGAAGATTAAATATTGTAAATATGAATTGTGATAATTTATTAAAAATACACATATTTAATGAAAAATATATTACCTATTTTAGTCTCCGGGACAAATTGAATATCCTCGCAGAGTAGCAGTTTCCTTGTGAATATGACATCCTCCTTTAGAAAGTAATTTAACAAAATGTGATCCCCCTTAGTGACATGCAACAATATTTTGTCACCGTAGTCCAATTTCTCTGATATCGTAACACTATCCAAAATTTCACTGTTGATTAGCATAATTTTTGTGTCGAGATCTTTTGGGCATTTGCCGTTAGGACAAAGTTTTCGTTTCAAATCATCTGAATGTTGAGATTGAGTATCCAGCAAATACCTTAAGAATTCAACATCTTTTATCATTATCACGGATGTGTTTTTATATGAATGTTTATTTCTCACAAATACAACCTTTTCTGATTCGATTGAATAATAATCAATTTTGTTTGTACAAAGACACCAATAGTTTCCGTTTTCTATTGCTGTGACACCGAACTCTTTGGTATTATTCAAAGTCTTGATTTCCATTCTTATTCTGTCTGTCTTGTTTAGGGATTCGTGGAAACACCAAACTTCGTTCAATATTGGTATTGGTTGGGTGATATTAAAAATGATTACATCGTTGCTAAAAACAAAAGAAAGCAAATTAAATTTGGTTAAAATATTAATTTTGAAAAAATAAACAATTCACGATGTTCCTCATAGACTAAGGACGGGTTGTTTCGGAGAATTTGAACAATTCATCAAATTTCAACGTTCATTTTCCAGTTCTGCGAAAGATTTTTTCAAGTTCTGTTTTTATTTCAGTTCTGTCAAGCCAATAACCTATAATGATTTATTAACAGAACTTGCATAGGACTTTCACAGACCCCGAAAATGAATGTTGAAATTTGATGAATTGTTCAAATTCTCCGAAACAACCCGTCCTTAATTTAAATATTCATATATAATACCGTCCAACTTGAATTATTTAACTTTAGCGCCACTGTTTGGGGAGTAGGATCCCACACTATGCACATTTTCGGAAATATTGTTATTCTATTTTTCGGTTCACGTTTTATTTTAACCCCTAGTTCAGTTAAGGCCCAAGATTCTCCACGAGTGTAAATTTTTTAGATAAATAAAAATCATGTGCGAAATCTCAAGAATAAGTTAAAAAATAGAATATAAAGCGAATTAAAAGTTAATTGGTAAAGACCGAAATAATATTCCCACAGAGTGATAATTCTTTCAAAAGTGAACAAGTACATTACCCATGTGGTTGAAGTTAGTTAGAATTTCATGTCTGTTTTAAATTTGAGGTTATAAGATTAATTTGGAAAAAAAATGTATTTTAGTTACAATTTGCTAAACTGGAGATAATTGGATGGGAAGACAACGTTTTAATTTGGTCCCAGAGTTTCTTATAAAATAGGGAACAATAGGTTATACTATGAAATACATTTAGTGAACCTATGTCTTCTGACTGAGGAATTCCACAAGGTACAGTGATCGGGCCTATACTTTTCCGTATATACTTTCATGATCTGTTCAGTGTCCCTCTTAGTGGAAGTGTCATTGCGCATGACACAGTTAGCATTGTCGAAGGAATAACATGGACAGATGTGACAGTAGTTGAAATTTACACTTTTAAAAACTGGTTTAATATATTCATATACCTTTCAAATATCAAAACGGTTTACTTTGCTCTGGTACAGTCGGTGATGCGGTATGGTATAATTGGATGGGGAAGCATTTATAAGACAAACTTGTATCCGATAGTAATAAAATTTTAAAAAAAATATTATTAAAAAAGCAAGAGATTTTTCAACCATTGATCTTTTAGATAAATTTAAGGTCCTACCTATTTAAGGTGGTAAAAGTTTTCGAAAAAAGTGCTATCTTAAAAGTTTTTAAATAATCTGAACTGTCCTCAATGCGAAGTGTGAGACCCCTAGACCATCAGATGATATGTATGTACCCAGATGCAACATGACAGTTGCCCAATACCACTACGAATAACTAGGCACAAAGCTATTTAACTATTTACCGGATGCAATAAAAAGTGAGAAGACCTATTCCAAATTTAAAAATAAACTAATTGTATATTTTTATCCAAAACCTGATCGATATTTTACGGATGATTTTCAGATACATTCTTTCACTACCCTATTACTATTTTGCGTGTATTTTTACTGATTCTTCTACTGCCCAAAAGTCTTAATATTTTAGAAAATCTTATTTTGTACAAACACCTTTATTATTAAGGCCAAGTGTAATAGGTACCTTGTTCAGAACGAAACTAGAAAAAGGACACAAATCATTATTTAAATTTAGACCGCAGAGCGGGTATTATTTATTGAATAAGTGAATCTACCTGGCTATTCAGATTTGGTCACCAAACACGGCTAAAGCCATTTCAAGCAACGTTTCAATTCTGAATGGTGGTCTTACACCAGGCGATACTGAGAGTATCTTTCACTATGGAACGTACCGCGAATATACCATACGTATATTAAATCATTAATTGTGAATAACACAAATTAACCAAATAAAATTTACTTGCCCACTCCGGGATTCGATCCCGCAAACTTCGAGTCGAGAGTTTTACAGTATAGTGTACAGAATAGCATAACCTAAGCCAGTGGCCGTTTGGCTTGAATAACTGAAACCGATTTATACGTTGAATATTGGCTTATGGACATGGGAAGAGTCGATAGCGAACTCATGCTAACACAAACTCACATACCTAATAGGTTAGATTTTTTTTCTCTTTTTCTTTTTGTACTTATTTAAGTACTTTGATATAAAAAAAAACAAATTCCTGTAATATCGAAAAATCTGTTTTTGAATAAATAAGAAAATACACAGATTTAGGAAATGAGTTCAAAAGAATTTGGCATTCTCATACTATAAAAATATTACCATTTGTAATTTCGGCTACTGGCATTATACCTAGCTCTCTTATAAAAAATTTAGGCGTATTAGATCTATCAAAAAATTTATATATAAAAATGCAAAAGTCAGTCATTTTAAATACATGTAGGATTACAAAATATTATCATATTATTAATATTTAATTTTAAAAAATATGGTATAATATCATATAATTTAATAATAATAATATTTTAATACATTTTTCTGATATTCTGAAAAAAAAATATTAAAAATTGATTATTTTAGCATTTAAAATAAGTATAAAAAGGGATAATGTGAAAATTCTAACATAATAAAATAAACCGAATATTACTATCATCAATGATTAAAAACTGTAGTCTTGATAAATAATAGATGGTGATTTTTAACCAAAATAACGTTTATTGTAGCAGAGCACACACATTACAGCCATTACAGAGACTTATACTTTTGACACCTACTTCCTGTTCATGTAGTGTTACCAACTGAATGTTATTTCATTGCCATATTACAACATCCTCCCTCAATGTAATAACATTCCAATAAATCGTACAAATAACTCTTTACTCAAAGATTTAGTGAGAATATCCGCTGGTTGTTCGCCAGTTTTTATGTATTTCATATTTATTTTATTATTTTTCACTAGATCTTTGACAAAGTGAAAACGAATATCTACGTGCTTCAAACGTTTAATAGATTCTGTAGCTGCAGTCAAGATTGCTGACTGATTATCACAATAAATGTTTACCGGACAAACATTTTGAAAACCAAAATCATTCAATAAGTTTATCAACCAGCAAGCCTCACCAGCAGCCATACTCATAGCCACATACTCAGACTCAGTTGACGACAGGCTCACAGATGCTTGTTTCTTAGAACTCCATAATATTAAACATTTTGAGAAAAAGAACATATAACCAGAAGTGGACTTTCTATCATTTATATTACCACCTCAATCTGCATCGCAAAAACCCTCTAAACCTACATCTGTGCATCTGTAAATCAACTTATAATGTAATGTATACTTAACATAGCGCAATACCCTTTTTAGAGCAGCTAACAATATATTATTTGCACAATATTGATACCTACTTAGCATTGAAACAGCAAAACATAAGTCTGGTCTTGTACCTTGTACAGCATACATTAAACTTCCTATTATGCTGTCTTACTTAAAGTCACAAGGAGGAAATCCGTAATTGGTTTTATTTTGGCTATTTTACTTATGTACAATCTGTAAAAATGTAAACTGTTGATTTCCCAAAAATGAATAAATAAATGAATAAATAAATAAATAAATAAATTATCTGCCTACATAATTTTTCAATATTTTTATCTACCTTTTGATTTTGAAAGATTTTAAATTTCGGTTTACAATTTTCCATTTGAAATTTTACAAGAATATTTTCTAAGTAACTTTTCTGACTTAGTTCAGTTATACCAGATTTTAAGTTCTGACTCACATTAATACCTAAAAAATCAGATATACATCCCAAATCCTTCATTTTAAATTCACTATTCAAAGCCTTTTTAAGCTGTTTAACTTCACAGTTATTTGTTCCAAAAATTAATAGGTCATCAACATATAACAATACAAAAATTCTATCATTTCCATTATACCTTTTGTATAAACACGAATCACAGCTTGATCTTAGAAAACCCTCTCTAGTCGTGACATCATTGAACTTATTATTCCAACACTTAGGAGACATTTTTAAACCATACAGTGATTTGTTTAATTTTACAATATTTTCATTATTAGAATAAGCTCCTTCAGGTAACTGAATATATACCTCATCTTGGATTTCTCCATACAAAAATGCACCGGTAACATCCATGTGATAGATTTGCAAGTTTAATTTACTAGCAATAGCAACAAAAAGTCTAAAAGTGGATAATTTTGCTACTGGAGCATAAATGTCTTGATAACTAAACAAATTATCTTGTTCAAACCCCCTAGCAACCAACCGGGCTTTATATTGATTTGGAACTTTAATTTTGAACACCCATTTGCTACTAACAACCTTACTTGGATCTACTGGCTCATTGTACACTTCCCACGTATTGTTTTCTCTCAGTGTTTGCAGCTCTCTCTCAAAAATGGCCTCCTGCCACTTGGAAGCATCAGCCCTACTCACAGCGTCTTTGTATGTCATTGGATCAGGATCAACATTAATTTGTACATTGTTGCATTTATAGAAAGAAGTTTGTTTCCTTGTTCTTTTTGATCTCTCACAGTAGGGTGCTAGTGGATTATCTTCACTCACTGACTCATTTGAACTCAACTCATCAACACATGGTTCATTATCACTTTCCGATTTGGTTTCAAATAGCATATCTTCTTCAGTAGAGATTTTCATACCACCTTCATCTTCCAATGTTCTAATTTCTTCATTTACCATTGTTTTAGTCATCTGTGATGGTTTGTCTTCTAAAGATATTATCTCAATTGATTCCTGGAGTTTATTTTCATTTTCTAAGAAAATTACATCCCTCTTTGTTTCTATGGTATTCTTATGTGAAAAATATATCCTGTACCCTTCTTCTTCACATCTTCGCTGTAACCAACCATTAGTCCTTTCTTACCCTTTTTGTCCCATTTTCTTCTTCTTTCTTTAGGAATGTGCGCATATACAGGTGTACCAAACACTTTCAATTGACGGATGTCAAAGTTTCTGTTTGTCCATACTTCAAAGGGAGATTTTCCGTTTACTTTGCTTTTTCCAGTCTTATTAAGTACAAAAACTGCAGTATTTACAGCTTCTGCCCATAGTTTTTTTGGTAAACTTTTTGCATGTAGCATTTTCCTTGCAGCCTCCACTAGAGTCCTATTTTCTCTTTCAGCCTTTCCATTTTGCTCTGGAGTATATGGAACAGTTGTTTGATGGGTTATACCACGCTTTGAGAACATTTCTTTCACTTCTTTGTTTGTAAATTCCAGTCCATTGTCACTTCGAAAGATTTTAACCTTATTTCCAGTTATATTTTCAGTTTTATTTAGAAATTCTTCAATACAGTTCTTGATGTCGTATTTATTTTTAACAAAATAAACATATCTAAAATTCGAGTAGTCATCTTTAAACAGAACAAAGTACTTCGACCCTCCTAATGACATTTCTTCCATTGGGCCACACGTATCCGCGTGAATTACTTCACATGTCTTCTTGCTGGTGTAATTACTTTTTGGAAACGGCAATCGGTGAATTTTTCCTTGTAAACAACTTTCACATTTCGGAACTAATGTTTGTTGTGAATCGATGTTGTTTTTCTGTAAAACTTCCTTGACATACCTAATCAAAGTTTTGATGAGCTAATTTTTCGTGCCACAAACTTATATCATTCAGTTTTGATTTTGCCACAATTGCAGTATTGCATTTAAAACGTAAATCCATATAATAACCGCTTCCGTCTCGTTTTGCTACGGCACAAATATCTCCATCCTTGTAAAATTTGCAAGACTTGTCATCCGTCATCATAACATAACCTTTTTCAATAGCGCGATTGACAGAGAACAGATTAACTTTCAAATTTGGTACGAATAACACGTTGTCTATGGTAGTGTCAACCCATTCCGTGTTGTTTTCCACCTGTACCGCCATCTGGCCACAGCCCAACACACTAATTGACTCGCCATTACCGACTATCACTGATTTATTCAAAATGTCTGTTAAATTTGTAAATAAGGCTTTATCACAACACATAATATGTTCATCCGCACCGGTGCCTACGAGCCACTTAGAATCTTGATAATTGTCGTAAATTTTATTTAATACGACAAACGCATTACTTTTCTTTGTGTTGTATTAAAATGAGTCTTTATTTTTATTAAACCAGCACTGCGATTTATAATGTCCAAATTTGCCACAATAATAACACTTGTCATTTTTGTTTCCTTCATTGTTATTTTTATTTTTCCTACATTCGCTCTGGAAATGTCCGATTTTTCCACACTTAAAACACTTTCCATTTTTTTTATTTTTCATCACGAAAGCTGACGATGATGGGGTTTGTTGAAGTTCATCATTCTTTTCAATAAATCTTTCTTCCTCCATCAACAACCTGGCAACTAAGTTTTCCAAGGTTTGTTTGTCATCAGGGGCAGATTCCCAAGCCGAAACAAAATGTTTATATTCTTCTGGTAGCGACATGAGTATTTTAGTTATAACAAATTTCTCAGAAATTTCTTCTCCCAATTGTTTTAACTGGTTCTGTAATTCTTGTATTTTTGATAAAAATGCAGACATTTCTGTTCCTTTTTCATATTTGTACTGAAAAAATCGCTGTTGTACAATATGAATGCTGGTCTCCGTGTTTTGTTCATACACACTCTGCAACTTCTTCCACATTTCCGCTGAAGTATAACATGATATAATGTGTAACATAACATTTTCTGTCATCCTTGTGACTATTAAGGACTGAGCCTTTGCATCCTTGTTTTCCCAAATAATTTTCTGTGCACTTTCTTCAGGTTTTGTACTCCGACCTTCCACTATATCCAGCCATCCTTCTCCACGTAACAATACTGCAGTCTGGAACTTCCACACATTCCAGTTTCTTGACCCCTCCAATTTTATCATGTTCTGATTGCCTTCCATCATTACAAGATGTTTTTCCTCTTTTCACATGTTCGTGGGCCCATAACCTGTAGTCTTGATAAATAATAGATGGTGATTTTTAACCAAAATAACTTTTATTGTAGCAGAGCACACACATTACAGCCATTACAGAGACTTATACTTTTGACACCTACTTCCTGTTCACGTAGTGTTACCAACTGAATGTTATTTCATTGCCATATTACAACAAAAACAATGAAAGATTACTATCATAAATGATTAAAAACAATGAAAGATTACTGTCTACGATGATTAAAAACAATGAAAGATTACTGTCTTCAATGATTAAAAACAATGTAAGATAAATATTTTCAATGATTAAAAACAATGAAAGATTACCATCTTCAATGATTAAAAACAATGAAATATTACAATCATCAATCATTAAAAACAATGAAAAATTACCTTCATCAATGATTAAAAAACAATCAAAGATTACTATAATCAATGATTAAAAACAATGAAAGATTACTGTCTTCAATGATTAAAATATTGAAAGATTAATATCATCAATGATTAAAAACAATGAAAAATTACTGTCTTCAATGATTAAAAACAATGTAAGATTACTTATCTTCAATGATTAAAAACAATAAAAGATTACTGTGTTCAATGATTAAAAACAATGAAAGATTACTATTATAAATGATTAAAAACCATGAAAGATTACTGTCTACGATGATTAAAAACAATGAAAGATTACTGTCTTAAATGATTAAAAACAATGTAAGATTAATATTTTCAATGATTAAAAACAATGAAAGATTACCATCTTCAATGATTAAAAACAATGAAATATTACTTATCTTCAATGATTAAAAACAATGAAAGATTACTATCATCAATCATTAAAAACAATGAAAAATTACCTTCATCAATGATTAAAAAACAATCAAAGATTACTATCATCAATGATTAAAAACAATGAAAGATTACTGTCTTCGATGATTAAAATATTGAAAGATTAATATCATCAATGATTAAAAAAAATGAAAAATTACTGTCTTCAATGATTAAAAACAATGAAATATTACTTATCTTCAATGAGTAAAAACAATAAAAGATTACTGTGTTCAATGATTAAAAACAATGAAAGATTACTATTATAAATGATTAAAAACAATGAAAGATTACTGTCTACGATGATTAAAAACAATGAAAGATTACTGTCTTCAATGATTAAAAACAATGTAAGATTAATATTTTCAATGATTAAAAACAATGAAAGATTACCATCTTCAATGATTAAAAACAATGAAATATTACTTATCTTCAATGATTAAAAACAATGAAAGATTACTATCATCAATCATTAAAAACAATGAAAAATTACCTTCATCAATGATTAAAAAATAATCAAAGATTACTATCATCAATGATTAAAAACAATGAAAGATTACTGTCTTCAATGATTAAAATATTGAAAGATTAATATCATCAATGATTAAAAACAATGAAAAATTACTGTCTTCAATGATTAAAAACAATGAAATATTACTTATCTTCAATGATTAAAAACAATAAAAGATTACTGTGTTCAATGATTAAAAACAATGAAAGATTACTATTATAAATGATTAAAAACAATGAAAGATTACTGTCTACGATAATTAAAAACAATGAAAGATTACTCTCTTTAATGATTTAAAACAATGGAAGATTAATATTTTCAATGATTAAAATCAATGAAAGATTACTATCATCAATGATTAAAAACAATAAAAAATTACCTTCATCAATGATAAAAAACAATCACAGATTACTATCATCAATGATTAAAAACAATGAAAGATTACTATCATCAATGATTAAAAACAATAAAAAATTACCTTCATCAATGATTAAAAAAAAATCAAAGATTACTATCATCAATGATTAAAAACAATGAAAGATTACTCTCTTTAATGATTAAAATATTGAAAGATTAATATCATCAATGATTAAAAACAATGAAAAATTACTGTCTTCAATGATTAAAAACAATGAAATATTACTTATCTTCAATGATTAAAAATAATAAAAGATTACTGTCTTCAATGATTAAAAACAATGAAAGATTACTATTATAAATGATTAAAAACAATGAAAGATTACTGTCTACGATGATTAAAAACAATGAAAGATTACTCTCTTTAATGATTTAAAACAATGGGAGATTAATATTTTCAATGATTAAAATCAATGAAAGATTACTATCATCAATGATTAAAAACAATAAAAAATTACCTTCATCAATGATAAAAAACAATCACAGATTACTATCATCAATCATTAAAAACAATGAAAAATTACCTTCATCAATGATTAAAAAACAATCAAAGATTACTATCATCAATGATTAAAAACAATGAAAGATTACTGTCTTCAATGATTAAAATATTGATAGATTAATATCATCAATGATTAAAAACAATGAAAAATTACTGTCTTCAATGATTAAAAACAGTGAAATATTACTAATCTTCAATGATTAAAAACAATAAAAGATTACTGTGTTCAATGATTAAAAACAATGAAAGATTACTATTATAAATGATGAAAAAAACAATGAAAGATTACTGTCTACGATGATTAAAAACAATGAAAGATTACTGTATTAAATGAATAAAAACAATGTAAGATTAATATTTTCAATGATTAAAAACAATGAAAGATTACCATCTTCAATGATTAAAAACAATGAAATATTACTTATCTTCAATGATTAAAAACAATGAAAGATTACTATCATCAATCATTAAAAACAATGAAAAATTACCTTCATCAATGATTAAAAAACAATCAAAGATTACTATCATCAATGATTAAAAACAATGAAATATTACTTATCTTCAATGATTAAAAACAATAAAAGATTACTGTGTTCAATGATTAAAAACAATGAAAGATTACTATTATAAATGATAAAAAACAATGAAAGATTACTGTCTACGATGATTAAAAACAATGAAAGATTACTGTCTTCAATGATTAAAAACAATGTAAGATTAATATTTTCAATGATTAAAAACAATGAAAGATTACCATCTTCAATGATTAAAAACAATGAAATATTACTTATCTTCAATGATTAAAAACAATGAAAGATTACTATCATCAATCATTAAAAACAATGAAAAATTACCTTCATCAATGATTAAAAAACAATCAAAGATTACTATCATCAATGATTAAAAACAATGAAAGATTACTGTCTTCAATGATTAAAATATTGAAAGATTAATATCATCAATGATTAAAAACAATGAAAAATTTCTGTCTTCAATGATTAAAAACAATGAAATATTACTTATCTTCAATGATTAAAAACAAAAAAAGATTACTGTGTTCAATGATTAAAAACAATGAAAGATTACTATTATAAATGATTAAAAACAATGAAAGATTACTCTCTTTAATGATTTAAAACAATGGAAGATTAATATTTTCAATGATTAAAATCAATGAAAGATTACTATCATCAATGATTAAAAACAATAAAAAATTACCTTCATCAATGATAAAAAACAATCACAGATTACTATCATCAATGATTAAAAACAATGAAAGATTACTATCATCAATGATTAGAAACAATAAAAAATTACCTTCATCAATGATTAAAAAACAATCAAAGATTACTATCATCAATGATTAAAAACAATGAAAGATTACTCTCTTTAATGATTAAAATATTGAAAGATTAATATCATCAATGATTAAAAACAATGAAAAATTACTGTCTTCAATGATTAAAAACAATAAAATATTACTTATCTTCAATGATTAAAAATAATAAAAGATTACTGTCTTCAATGATTAAAAACAATGAAAGATTACTATTATAAATGATTAAAAACAATGAAAGATTACTGTCTACGATGATTAAAAACAATGAAAGATTACTCTATTTAATGATTTAAAACAATGGAAGATTAATATTTTCAATGATTCAAATCAATGAAAGATTACTATCATCAATGATTAAAAACAATAAAAAAATACCTTCATCAATGATAAAAAACAATCACAGATTACTATCATCAATGATTAAAAACAATGAAAGATTACTATCATCAATGATTAAAAACAATAAAAAATTACCTTCATCAATGATTAAAAAACAATAAAGATTACTATCATCAATGATTAAAAACAATGAAAGATTACTCTCTTTAATGATTAAAAGATTGAAAGATTAATATCATCAATGATTATAAACAATGAAAAATTACTGTCTTCAATGATTAAAAACAATGGATAAAACTTATCTTCAATGATTAAAAACAATAAAAGATTACTGTCTTCAACGATTAAAAACAAATAAAGATTACTATCTTCAATGATTAAAAACAATGAAATATTACTTATCTTCAATGATTAAAAACAATAAAAGATTACTGTCCTCAACGATTAAAAACAAATAAAGATTACTACTCGTATCTTCAATGATTAAAAACAATGAAATATTACTTATCTTCAATGATTAAAAACAATAAAAGATTACTGTTATAAATGATTAAGAACAATGAAAGATTACTGTCTACGATGATTAAAAACAATGAAAGATTACTCTCTTTAATGATTTAAAACAATGAAAGATTAATATTTTCAATGATAAAAATCAATGAAAGATTACTATCATCAATGATTAAAAACAATAAAAAATTACCTTCATCAATGATAAAAAACAATCACAGATTACTATCATCAATGATTAAAAACAATGAAAGATTACTATCATCAATGATTAAAAACAATAAAAAATGACCTTCATCAATGATTAAAAAAAAATCAAAGATTACTATCATCAATGATTAAAAACAATGAAAGATTACTCTCTTTAATGATTAAAATATTGAAAGATTAATATCATCAATGATTAAAAACAATGAAAAATTACTGTCTTCAATGATTAAAAACAATGAAATATTACTTATCTTCAATGATTAAAAATAATAAAAGATTACTGTGTTCAATGATTAAAAACAATGAAAGATTACTGTTATAAATGATTAAAAACGATGAAAGATTACTGTCTACGATGATTAAAAACAATGAAATATTACTCTCTTTAATGATTTAAAACAATGGAAGATTAATATTTTCAATGATAAAAATCAATGAAAGATTACTATCATCAATGATTGAAAACAATAAAAAATTACCTTCATCAATGATATAAAACAATCACAGATTACTATCATCAATGATTAAAAACAATGAAAGATTACTATCATCAATGATTAAAAACAATAAAAAATTACCTTCATCAATGATTAAAAAAAAATCAAAGATTACTATCATCAATGATTAAAAACAATGAAAGATTACTCTCTTTAATGATTAAAATATTGAAAGATTAGTATCATCAATGATTTAAAACAATGAAAAATTACTGTCTTCAATGATTAAAAACAATGAAATATTACTTATCTTCAATGATTAAAAATAATAAAAGATTACTGTCTTCAATGATTAAAAACAATGAAAGATTACTATTATAAATGATTAAAAACAATGAAAGATTACTGTCTACGATGATTAAAAACAATGAAAGATTACTGTCTACGATGATTAAAAACAATGAAAGATTACTCTCTTTAATGATTTAAAACAATGGAAGATTAATATTTTCAATGATTAAAATCAATGAAAGATTACTATCATCAATGATTAAAAACAATAAAAAATTACCTTTATCAATGATAAAAAACAATCACAGATTACTATCATCAATCATTAAAAACAATGAAAAATTACCTTCATCAATGATTAAAAAACAATCAAAGATTACTATCATCAATGATTAAAAACAATGAAAGATTACTGTCTTCAATGATTAAAATATTGATAGATTAATATCATCAATGATTAAAAACAATCAAAGATTACTATCATCAATGATTAAAAACAATGAAATATTACTTATCTTCAATGATTAAAAACAATAAAAGATTACTGTGTTCAATGATTAAAAACAATGAAAGATTACTATTATAAATGATAAAAAACAATGAAAGATTACTGTCTACGATGATTAAAAACAATGAAAGATTACTGTCTACAATGATTAAAAACAATGTAAGATTAATATTTTCAATGATTAAAAACAATGAAAGATTACCATCTTCAATGATTAAAAACAATGAAATATTACTTATCTTCGATGATTAAAAACAATGAAAGATTACTATCATCAATCATTAAAAACAATGAAAAATTACCTTCATCAATGATAAAAAACAATCAAAGATTACTATCATCAATGATTAAAAACAATGAAAGATTACTGTCTTCAATGATTAAAATATTGAAAGATTAATATCATCAATGATTAAAAACAATGAAAAATTTCTGTCTTCAATGATTAAAAACAATGAAATATTACTTATCTTCAATGATTAAAAACAAAAAAGATTACTGTGTTCAATGATTAAAAACAATGAAAGATTACTATTATAAATGATTAAAAACAATGAAAGATTACTGTCTACGATGATTAAAAACAATGAAAGATTACTCTCTTTAATGATTTAAAACAATGGAAGATTAATATTTTCAATGATTAAAATCAATGAAAGATTACTATCATCAATGATTAAAAACAATAAATAATTACCTTCATCAATGATAAAAAACAATCACAGATTACTATCATCAATGATTAAAAACAATGAAAGATTACTATCATCAATGTTTAAAAACAATAAAAAATTACCTTCATCAATGATTAAAAAACAATCAAAGATTACTATAATCAATGATTAAAAACAATGAAAGATTTCTCTCTTTAATGATTAAAATATTGAAAGATTAATATCATCAATGATTAAAAACAATGAAAAATTACTGTCTTCAATGATTAAAAACAATAAAATATTACTTATCTTCAAT
Source organism: Hesperophylax consimilis (assembly GCF_061612785.1). Taxonomy (NCBI): domain Eukaryota; kingdom Metazoa; phylum Arthropoda; class Insecta; order Trichoptera; family Limnephilidae; genus Hesperophylax; species Hesperophylax consimilis. Next base: position 18,636,139 of record NC_142854.1, on the reverse strand, counting down.
GATTAAAAATAATAAAAGATTACTGTCTTCAATGATTAAAAACAATGAAAGATTACTATTATAAATGATTAAAAACAATGAAAGATTACTGTCTACGATGATTAAAAACAATGAAAGATTACTCTCTTTAATGATTTAAAACAATGGAAGATTAATATTTTCAATGATTAAAATCAATGAAAGATTACTATCATCAATGATTAAAAACAATAAATAATTACCTTCATCAATGATAAAAAACAATCACAGATTACTATCATCAATGATTAAAAACAATGAAAGATTACTATCATCAATGTTTAAAAACAATAAAAAATTACCTTCATCAATGATTAAAAAACAATCAAAGATTACTATAATCAATGATTAAAAACAATGAAAGATTTCTCTCTTTAATGATTAAAATATTGAAAGATTAATATCATCAATGATTAAAAACAATGAAAAATTACTGTCTTCAATGATTAAAAACAATAAAATATTACTTATCTTCAATGATTAAAAATAATAAAAGATTACTGTCTTCAATGATTAAAAACAATGAAAGATTACTATTATAAATGATTAAAAACAATGAAAGATTACTGTCTACGATGATTAAAAACAATGAAAGATTACTCTCTTTAATGATTTAAAACAATGGAAGATTAATATTTTCAATGATTAAAATCAATGAAAGATTACTATCATCAATGATTAAAAACAATAAAAAATTACCTTCATCAATGATAAAAAACAATCACAGATTACTATCATCAATGATTAAAAACAATGAAAGATTAATATCATCAATGATTATAAACAATGAAAAATTACTGTCTTCAATGATTAAAAACAATGGAATATTACTTATCTTCAATGATTAAAAACAATAAAAGATTACTGTCTTCAACGATTAAAAACAAATAAAGATTACTATCTTCAATGATTAAAAACAATGAAATATTACTTATCTTCAATGATTAAAAACAATAAAAGATTACAGTTATAAATGATTAAAAACAATGAAAGATTACTGTCTACGATGATTAAAAACAATGAAAGATTACTCTCTTTAATGATTTAATTTAATTTTATACCTAATTTCTGATCAGAAATTAGGCCGGCCTTCTATACTAATAATAACTTAGCCAAATTTTTAAATAATTGTAAAGATAAAGAAGATACGTTTAGCCACTCTGGGATCTACAAACTTAATTGCAACGATTGCCCGGCAATATATATTGGTAAAACCGCGCGTAATGTAAATATTCGAGTAAAAGAACATGTCAGGTGTTTAAAAAATACCGGTTTTTCAGAATTCGCCGAACACCTAATTAACACTAATCATACATTTAATAGAACGACAGGAGTTCAAATACTACATAAAAATATAATAGGAATACGTCTCAATAATCTAGAATCATTGGAAATCTCAAAAGCAAGTAAAAATAAAAATAATTACCCAATTTTAAACAAACAGATAGAACTCACTAAAAGCCCTATTTTAAAGATGTTTCCTTTCTCCCTGGGTAATCCCCACCCCTCCCCGACCCCACTACCTACTCCGCTGCCCTGATGCTCTCTCCCTCACATTTATATACTTTCTCTTTCTTTATTGTTTACCTAATAATCTTCCTCTGTATTATATTTTAGTTTATATTTGTACTGTCCTGATGAAGGTTGAGTTCAACCGAAACCGGTCGACGTCTATAAATGTAATACAGTGGTTTAAAACAAAGTTATTCTTTAATTTGTGTAAATATTACTTATCTTCAATGATTAAGAACAATCAAAGATTACTATCATCAATCATTAAGAACAATGAAAAATTACCTTCATCAATGATTAAAAAACAATCAAAGATTACTATCATCAATGATTAAAAACAATGAAAGATTACTGTCTTCAATGATTAAAATATTGAAAGATTAATATCATCAATGATTAAAAACAATGAAAAATTTCTGTCTTCAATGATTAAAAACAATGAAATATTACTTATCTTCAATGATTAAAAACAAAAAAAGATTACTGTGTTCAATGATTAAAAACAATGAAAGATTACTATTATAAATGATTAAAAACAATGAAAGATTACTGTCTACGATGATTAAAAACAATGAAAGATTACTCTCTTTAATGATTAAAGTATTGAAAGATTAATATCATCAATGATTATAAACAATGAAAAATTACTGTCTTCAATGATTAAAAACAATGGAATATTACTTATCTTCAATGATTAAAAACAATTAAAGATTACTATCTTCAATGATTAAAAACAATGAAAGATTACTGTCTACGATGATTAAAAACAATGAAAGATTACTCTCTTTAATGATTTAAAACAATGGAAGATTAATATTTTCAATGATAAAAATCAATGAAAGATTACTATCATCAATGATTAAAAACAATAAAAAATTACCTTCATCAATGATAAAAAACAATCACAGATTACTATCATCAATGATTAAAAACAATGAAAGATTACTATCATCAATGATTAAAAACAATAAAAAATTACCTTCATCAATGATTAAAAAAAAATCAAAGATTACTATCATCAATGATTAAAAACAATGAAAGATTACTCTCTTTAATGATTAAAATATTGAAAGATTAATATCATCAATGATTAAAAACAATGAAAAATTACTGTCTTCAATGATTAAAAACAATGAAATATTACTTATCTTCAATGATTAAAAATAATAAAAGATTACTGTGTTCAATGATTAAAAACAATGAAAGATTACTGTTATAAATGATTAAAAACAATGAAAGATTACTGTCTACGATGATTAAAAACAATGAAAGATTACTCTCTTTAATGATTTAAAACAATGGAAGATTAATATTTTCAATGATAAAAATCAATGAAAGATTACTATCATCAATGATTAAAAACAATAAAAAATTACCTTCATCAATGATAAAAAACAATCACAGATTACTATCATCAATGATTAAAAACAATGAAAGATTACTATCATCAATGATTAAAAACATTAAAAAATTACCTTCATCAATGATTAAAAAAAAATCAATGATTACTATCATCAATGATTAAAAACAATGAAAGATTACTCTCTTTAATGATTAAAATATTGAAAGATTAATATCATCAATGATTAAAAACAATGAAAAATTACTGTCTTCAATGATTAAAAACAATGAAATATTACTTATCTTCAATGATTAAAAATAATAAAAGATTACTGTCTTCAATGATTAAAAACAATGAAAGATTACTATTATAAATGATTAAAAACAATGAAAGATTACTGTCTACGATGATTAAAAACAATGAAAGATTACTCTCTTTAATGATTAAAGTATTGAAAGATTAATATCATCAATGATTATAAACAATGAAAAATTACTGTCTTCAATGATTAAAAACAATGGAATATTACTTATCTTCAATGATTAAAAACAATAAAAGATTTCTGTCTTCAACGATTAAAAACAAATAAAGATTACTATCTTCAATGATTAAAAACAATGAAAGATTACTGTCTACGATGATTAAAAACAATGAAAGATTACTCTCTTTAATGATTTAAAACAATGGAAGATTAATATTTTCAATGATAAAAATCAATGAAAGATTACTATCATCAATGATTAAAAACAATAAAAAATTACCTTCATCAATGATAAAAAACAATCACAGATTACTATCATCAATGATTAAAAACAATGAAAGATTACTATCATCAATGATTAAAAACAATAAAAAATTACCTTCATCAATGATTAAAAAAAAATCAAAGATTACTATCATCAATGATTAAAAACAATGAAAGATTACTATCATCAATGATTAAAAACAATAAAAAATTACCTTCATCAATGATTAAAAAAAAATCAAAGATTACTATCATCAATGATTAAAAACAATGAAAGATTACTCTCTTTAATGATTAAAATATTGAAAGATTAATATCATCAATGATTAAAAACAATGAAAAATTACTGTCTTCAATGATTAAAAACAATGAAATATTACTTATCTTCAATGATTAAAAATATTAAAAGATTACTGTGTTCAATGATTAAAAACAATGAAAGATTACTGTTATAAATGATTAAAAACAATGAAAGATTACTGTCTACGATGATTAAAAACAATGAAAGATTACTCTCTTTAATGATTTAAAACAATGGAAGATTAATATTTTCAATGATTAAAATCAATGAAAGATAACTATCATCAATGATTAAAAACAATAAAAAATTACCTTCATCAATGATAAAAAACAATCACAGATTACTATCATCAATCATTAAAAACAATGAAAAATTACCTTCATCAATGATTAAAAAACAATCAAAGATTACTATCATCAATGATTAAAAACAATGAAAGATTACTGTCTTCAATGATTAAAATATTGATAGATTAATATCATCAATGATTAAAAACAATGAAAAATTACTGTCTTCAATGATTAAAAACAATGAAATATTACTTATCTTCAATGATTAAAAACAATAAAAGATTACTGTGTTCAATGATTAAAAACAATGAAAGATTACTATTATAAATGATAAAAAACAATGAAAGATTACTGTCTACGATGATTAAAAACAATGAAAGATTACTGTTTTAAATGAATAAAAACAATGTAAGATTAATATTTTCAATGATTAAAAACAATGAAAGATTACCATCTTCAATGATTAAAAACAATGAAATATTACTTATCTTCAATGATTAAAAACAATGAAAGATTACTATCATCAATCATTAAAAACAATGAAAAATTACCTTCATCAATGATTAAAAAAAAATCAAAGATTACTATCATCAATGATTAAAAACAATGAAAGATTACTATCATCAATGATTAAAAACAATAAAAAATTACCTTCATCAATGATTAAAAAAAAATCAAAGATTACTATCATCAATGATTAAAAACAATGAAAGATTACTCTCTTTAATGATTAAAATATTGAAAGATTAATATCATCAATGATTAAAAACAATGAAAAATTACTGTCTTCAATGATTAAAAACAATGAAATATTACTTATCTTCAATGATTAAAAATAATAAAAGATTACTGTGTTCAATGATTAAAAACAATGAAAGATTACTGTTATAAATGATTAAAAACAATGAAAGATTACTGTCTACGATGATTAAAAACAATGAAAGATTACTCTCTTTAATGATTTAAAACAATGGAAGATTAATATTTTCAATGATTAAAATCAATGAAAGTTTACTATCATCAATGATTAAAAACAATAAAAAATTACCTTCATCAATGATAAAAAACAATCACAGATTACTATCATCAATCATTAAAAACAATGAAAAATTACCTTCATCAATGATTAAAAAACTATCAAAGATTACTATCATCAATGATTAAAAACAATGAAAGATTACTGTCTTCAATGATTAAAATATTGATAGATTAATATCATCAATGATTAAAAACAATGAAAAATTACTGTCTTCAATGATTTAAAACAATGAAATATTACTTATCTTCAATGATTAAAAACAATAAAAGATTACTGTGTTCAATGATTAAAAACAATGAAAGATTACTATTATAAATGATTAAAAACAATGAAAGATTACTGTCTACGATGATAAAAAACAATGAAAGATTACTGTCTTAAATGATTAAAAACAATGTAAGATTAATATTTTCAATGATTAAAAACAATGAAAGATTAGCATCTTCAATGATTAAAAACAATGAAATATTACTTATCTTCAATGATTAAAAACAATGAAAGATTACTATCATCAATCATTAAAAACAATGAAAAATTACCTTCATCAATGATTAAAAAACAATCAAAGATTACTATCATCAATGATTAAAAACAATGAAAAATTACTGTCTTCAATGATTAAAAACAATGAAATATTACTTATCTTCAATGATTAAAAACAATAAAAGATTACTGTGTTCAATGATTAAAAACAATGAAAGATTACTATTATAAATGATTAAAAACAATGAAAGATTACTGTCTACGATGATTAAAAACAATGAAAGATTACTCTCTTTAATGATTTAAAACAATGGAAGATTAATATTTTCAATGATAAAAATCAATGAAAGATTACTATCATCAATGATTAAAAACAATAAAAAATTACCTTCATCAATGATAAAAAACAATCACAGATTACTATCATCAATGATTAAAAACAATGAAAGATTACTATCATCAATGATTAAAAACAATAAAAAATTACCTTCATCAATGATTAAAAAAAAAATCAAAGATTGCTATCATCAATGATTAAAAACAATGAAAGATTACTCTCTTTAATGATTAAAATATTGAAAGATTAATATCATCAATGATTAAAAACAATGAAAAATTACTGTCTTCAATGATTAAAAACAATGAAATATTACTTATCTTCAATGATTAAAAATAATAAAATATTTCTGTCTTCAATGATTAAAAACAATGAAAAATTACTATTATAAATGATTACAAACAATGAAAGATTACTGTCTACGATGATTAAAAACAATGAAAGATTACTCTCTTTAATGATTTAAAACAATGGAAGATTAATATTTTCAATGATTAAAATCAATGAAAGATTACTATCATCAATGATTAAAAACAATAAAAAATTACCTTCATCAATGATAAAAAACAATCACAGATTACTTTCATCAATCATTAAAAACAATGAAAAATTACCTTCATCAATGATTAAAAAACAATCAATTCAATTTTTTTCAATTCAATTTGTTTATTCCTTTAAAAACATTACAAAATTACATTTTATTTCGTTTTTAAGTATATTTGTAAAATGGTATTACATAATAGTTAGCGGTGTATAAACTATACCAGCATCAATAGAGCTTGCCTTTTAAAGGCAGCTTCACCGATGCTAAATATGTCGATATCCGATTTAATTCTGTTCAACAGCAAGACTGCTCTCCCCACCGGCATGACCATTGGCAAGTTAGTCCTGCAGGTCGGGAGATAAAACAGTCTATGCTGTCGGTGACGGAGATAACCATCAGGAACATAGAGACTAATTACTCTCCATGATAGTCGGATTTACTAACCATCCACGAATCAGTTTGAAGAAGTGTGATACAATATGCACATCTCTTCTGACCCGTAGATGGTTCATACCGAGCATGCCCAAGAGAAAGTCAGTAGGATAGAGCCACGGGTAGTAGCCATACTCCCTCAGGTAGAGGAATCTCAGAAATTTCTTCTGCACTCTCTCCAACATGAGGGAATACTTCACCTGATGTGGGCTCCAAACCACCGACCCACTCTCAAGCCTACTCCTAACCAACGCAATGTATAGCACTTGGAGAACCCGGGTGTCTCTAAAATTCATCGCAGTGCGAGGACGAAGCCCAGCATTTTCAGTGAAGCACTACACGTCATTTCGATACGAGCATGAAATGTCAGCCTACTATCAAACATGATGCCAAGATCTTTCATAGTGGAGACACGTTTTAAACTTCGGGCATTCATGGTATACCGGTAAAACCAAGTATGACGTGCCCTTGTGAAAGAAAGAATGAAACATTTAGAAATATTGAATTCGATCCGATTCCGTTTACTCCAGTCAACAATTCTATTAATGTCCGATTGGAGTCGAATGCAGTCTTCTAAAGTTTTAATTTCCAAGAATAGTTTTAGGTCATCAGCAAAAAGAAGTGACCTGGAATGCAGAATATTTTCTGTGATATCGTTAATAAAAATTAGAAAGAGGAGCGGTCCTAAATTAGAGCCCTGTGGAACGCCTGAGAGTACAAGGAATAATTTTGACATGAATATTCCATGAGATACAAATTGCTTTCTTCCAGTAAAATAGCTTGCAAAGAATATGAGAAACCGTAAAGAAAAACCTATAGTTGACAATTTATTTAATAATATGTCATGGTTTACGGTATCAAATGCCTTCGAGAAATCATTATATGAGCAATCTACTTGGTAGCCCTTATCTAAAGATTTGGAAACATAATCTGTGAGTACCAGTAGGTTAGTATCTGTTGATCGACCTTTTCTAAACCCATGCTGTTCCGATATTAAGAAAGGCTCTACTTGAAACAGCACATGTTTATGAATTATCGATTCGAATAACTTAGCCGGGGCGGAAAGTATTGCCACTGGCCTGAAATTTTCGACAGATGTCTTTGATCCACTTTTGAAAATGGGACAAATTTTTGAGACTTTCCAGGAATCAGGAAATATACCAGTATCTAAAGATAGGTTGAATATAAAACTTAGTGGCATTTTTAAAAATTCAACACATCCTTTTAAAAAAAATACTGGAAGAAAGTCTGGCCCAAGTGAATGTGTATGTTTCATGTTATTAATTGAAGATTTAACATCTGATTCGTCTATATGACTTATATCAATGTTTTGGGCTCCCTTCACATTCAACTTGGAAGCAGAAATGGGATTTAGTAATGGAGGCTCATTACTGTACACTGATTGGAAATGGGTTGCAAATGCATTGGCTACATCCGCTCCTCTAACTTCCCGATCACCATGCATCATGATGTCTGTTATACCACCATCCTTGCGCAGTGATTTTACGTAGTCCCAAAATGCATTGGGATCATGCTTGATATCACTCTCTATTGAGTCGACATACGTTCGGAATGCTATATGAACATTTCTTCTAACAACTGCTCTGAGGTTACTGAACATTTCATACTCATTTTGGTCACCAGTAGCTTTCCATTTTTTATGGTGAGCATGTTTTTTCTCAATGCTCCTGATGGTATCTCTATTGAACCACTTCGGATATCTACGTCCACCTCTGTTGGGAGGTTTCCTAGGGAAGCAAGCGTCAAATACATTATATATACATGAATAAAAATTGTGTAGCGTCTCATTAACGGTATCGAATTTAGAAAGTTCATGCCAATCCAATTGGCTCATCATCTGATAAAGTTTGACAAAATCACCCCTACCAAAAATCCATCCCCGCAAAGTGCCGTCTGTAGTTTTAGGTAATAATTCAAATAAAGATTACTATCATCAATGATTAAAAACAATGAAAGATTACTGTCTTCAATGATTAAAATATTGATAGATTAATATCATCCAGGATCCAGGTAGAAATTTAAACCACTTATTTCGCCAGAAATGTTTATTGCAGAAGAGGAAGAAAATTATAAATCAACCTATTTATTGACTTTTAGCAGGGGAGCATTTATGGCGACATCTATTGAAAAAACTATCAACTTATTTATTAACTTCAGTCCGTTGGAAAGGCAAGCATCTACACACAGAGACATCTATGCAAAGCCAACAAACTCCAATTTCTAACATAAACTCCCCCCGAAAAAAGGATTGGAGGTCATTTTTTCTGAAACAAACCCCAAAACATAAGAATAAAAATTAAGCAGCTAAATATCTACATATATGCCAAAATTAATTTGGAAGAAACAAAAATAGTAATTATTTACTATTACTGTTAATACAAAAAAAATTGATTAACAATAAATATTTGAAATAATAGGTAACCTATTTCTAAGCATAAGTTTAAACATAAGACTACTCTAAAAACGAAATGACAATTTCAAACTAACTAAAATTATACAAATTAATTATGAGATTAAAATTATTACTTTCGTTCAAATCAAATTCATGCAATTCACTAAGCTATTCTATACTATAATTTAACAACTAAGATAATTCCAATAACCTTGTTCTAACAGAAATCATAACAATAATCAAACATAAAACAAATAATATAGACAACACAACATGGAGCGCTGGTTTCCTGGTCATCCTTCTTAAGGGTTTGTGTTTTTCTATAGTTCATTACCACATTTATAATTAGTTTCTTCAGATGTATTTGTGTAGTTTGAAATTACATATAGCCAGCAGGCTATCTCGGTTTATAAGCGTTCATTTTTAAAGTGTTTTTTTTTTTTCTTGGTATATACGGATCTACAATCCTTTTTTTATTTTGTACATTTTTTATCAAACTCGCAAGTTTTATTGTTATCCACTTTTTTATGCACTGTTTTTACCTTTTATTTATTATTATTTCTTCCTTATCTTCTTTTAATTTATTATTATTATTTTTTATTTTTATTTATGATAATACACAAAAATTTTATATTGTTTTTATCACGAAACTTTTTATATTGTTTTGCACAAAACCTTTTTTTATTTTGCGCTTACTCAGCGTCTGGTCCGTTGGGTGGGGGTGTCGACATTTTCAACTCCTCGTTGTCATCTATTGGCAACAGACAGATCTTTGATATGGCCCTCTGGATGATGCCTTTCGACGTGATGATGGTCGCCACGCGAACTCTTCCATCAGCGCCAGGATGAACGGCGCTCACACGTCCCAGCCTCCAGTAGCAAGAAGGGACGTTGTCCTCCTTTATTACGACCATGTCGCCAGACCGCATCTGCCTTTGATTCCTATTGGTCCATTTGCTTCTGGTTTGAAGTTCTGCTAAGTACTCCTTCCGCCACCTCGACCAGAAAAATTGTACAATCTGGATTAGTTTTTGGTAATTGTTTAATCGATTGAATGTGATATGTTCCAAATTTTGTTCTGGAATCGCCGCTAAACTAGTTCCTATTAGAAAGTGACCGGGAGTCAAGGGATTAAGGTCATAAGGATCATTTGATAAGGGAGACAGTGGCCTGGAGTTTAAGCAAGATTCAATTTGACACAACACCGTATTAATCTCTTCATAAGTTAATGAAGCGATACTGGTTATTCTTTTTAAGTGATGCTTAACTGACTTTATCCCAGCCTCCCAGAGCCCCCCAAAGTTCGGCGCACGAGCTAGTATAAATTGCCATTGTATTCCTAATGTGGATAAATAATTATCAATTTTATCATTAGACATATTTAAAAAATTATAAATTTCTCTTAGTTCATTATTAGCCGCTTTAAAATTGGTTGCATTATCCGAGAACATTTTGCTTGGTCTACCACGACGCGAGATAAACCGTTTCAAAGAGTTTAAAAAACTCTCTGCGCTCAAGGACAGCACAGCTTCTAAGTGCACGGCTTTAGTGACCATGCATACGAATAAGCAAATATATGATTTAACGCTATGTGATTTTCTGTGAATACCCGACTTTATTAATATTGGTCCACAGTAGTCCACTCCTGTTATCTGAAATGGCCTACATTCAGTTATTCTTTCAGCTGGCAGGTCGGCCATCAACTGCTGTTCGGATTTGGGATTACATCTATAACAAATTATACATTTTTTTATTATTTTTTTTACAATATTCCTTCCCTTAATCGGCCAAAATTTCATTCTAATCAACGCCAATAATGACTGCGTTCCCGAGTGTAAGTTCAAGTAATGATAGTGTTTTACAATTAACTCTGTTAATTTATGATGCGAAGGTAACAAAATTGGGTGCTGCTGGCCCTCGGTTACCATTTTACCTTTGGAGAGCCTTCCCCCCACACGAATTAGATCCCTTTCAATGAAAGGATCTAATGACTTTAGTGCACTATTCCTAGGTATATTACCTCCATTATTTAAAACTCGAATTTCGTCTCTGAAACAGTATGATTGCGCCCGAGATATTAATTTGTTTACTGAATTTTCCAACTCACTCACTGTCAATTTACTATAGCGGCGCTGCGAAGGGTTTCTACAATTAAAAATAAATCTATTAATGTATGCTGTTACTCTCTGTAATTTGGAAAAATTGGAATATCTATCAAAAATGTCCCAGTCCTGTTTCACAGCAGACAACAGTGCCGAGCTTGTTTTGATCTCTGGTGGATCAATACAAAATGAGTTGGAATTTGGCCAGCACGCTGAATCCAACGTCAGCCAATCTGGACCATGCCACCAAATGCTGGAAATTAATAACTGTGAAACGCCGATTCCTCTGGAAAGCACGTCTGCTGCATTGTCTTCTGACCGTACATGGTTCCATTGCTCCGGCTGACTGGTTTCCTGGATTTCCGCCACTCTATTAGCAACGAAAGTGTTCCATCTTACCGGCTGATCCCTGATCCAGCACAGTACTATTTGGGAATCACACCAGTATGTAGTAGGTATATCCGGAGTACATAGAGCATCTTTAATGTAATTCACTAGTCTTGTCAGTAATACGGCTCCACATAATTCTAACTTGGGTAGAGAAACACTTTTCAAAGGCGCTACCCGTGATTTGGACATTATCAAATTGGAGTACTTCTTACCCAATTTGTCAGTAGACACCATATAAACACAGGACGAATATGCCTTTTCTGAGGCGTCACAAAATCCATGTAGCTGTAAATTTACATGATCTTGACATATTATCTTTCTACCTATTCTTAAATTATTTAATTGAGGCAGTTCATTCACATATGCTTCCCATGTCTTCAACATATCATATGGAATAGGCTCATCCCATTGAAGCTTTGCCTGCCACAATTTTTGCATCAATAATTTAGCAATAACAGTAACAGGACCTATTAATCCTAACGGGTCAAATATGGACGCAATGCATGACAGTATTTGTCGTTTGCTATTAATTGGATTTTTTAATAACTTCACTGTGTATAGGAAATTATCCTGCTGATTGTTCCAAGACAGGCCTAATATTTTGTTGTCATTTGAATCTGTACTAATAATCATATCTGACATGTTTTCTTCCTTCGAACATAACGAGGGCAAATTCGACCGCCATTTCCTTAAGTTCATCCCAGCGGATGCCATGATGGATATTAGTTGTTCTTTAATTATTAAACAGTTTTCTTCAGTTTCATCTCCAGTAATTAAATCATCCACATAAAAATTATTCTTTATAATCTGACTGACCTTGTGGTTTGATGATATATTTTCATTTCCCAGCTGTTGGAGGCATCTAGTTGCCAAAAATGATGACGGCCCCAGACCGTAGGTAACGGTGTTAAGTCGATAATGCTGAATTTCCTCCTCCGGGAAATTTTTCCATACTATTCGCTGTAGATCTCTGTCTTCGGGTCGCACCAATATTTGCCTGTACATTTTCTCAATGTCGGCTGTTATCGCGTACTGGTGTTTTCTGAAACATATCAATTGTGCGGCTAAATCTTTCTGTAAAACAGGTCCTATCATGAGAGCATCGTTTAACGATATACCATTGGATGATTTTGCTGAACCGTCAAATACCACTCGAGTCTTAGTGGTAGTGCTCGATTCTTTCAATACTGCATGATGTGGCAAATAAAAATAACAATCTTCATTAGAAGGTGCTTCGCACTGGGTCATGTGACCCAAGTCTATATATTCTTGCATGAATTCTTTATATTTTTTCATCAGGTCAGGATTTGAAGAAAATTTCCTTTGCAAATTGCAAAGTCTTTTTTCCGCCATGGGCAGCGTTTCTCCCAACTGTTTAACACAGGGGCGCTGTGGTAAGCTTACCATGAAACGACCATTGTCATTCCTTTTATAAGTGTCCTTGAAAATCTCCTCGCACGCTCGCTCCTCATGGCTCCGGTGCTTCACCGGTTGGAATTCTTCTAATTTCCAGAAGTTTTCAATCTGTTTATGGATTATATTTAATGATAGTTGACAAGATTTTACTGGCCTTTTTATTTTTGTTGTGACGATGGGTCCTGACACCAGCCATCCGAATTCAGTTCTCTGTAATATGGGTCCTGAGTCTCCATTTCGAAGTTGATCTTGCTTCATAATTTCCCAAAAGATTTCCGCTCCGAGTAGCATATCTATGGAGCTTGTTTCATAGAAGGCAGGATCCGCTAACTGAAGACCATCAGGTATGTTGGCATCCTTTTTCTGTAAAGAAATTTGCGGCAGATGACTTGTTACTTCTTTCAAAACGAGACATTCTATGTCTCTTTCATACGGTGAATAGTTCGAGAAAATTCTTAAATTTATGCTATTTTTAATATTCAATATTTTGTTTTGGATTCCGGTAATCGGTATGTTTGCCCTTTTGGGTTTTAATTGCAACCTTGTTGCAAATTCTTCTGTTATAAAATTGGATTGAGAACCACTATCCAATAAAACTCTAGCCTTAATCAAATTTCCGTTATTATTCAACACTTTAATAACGGCGGTAGATAACAAAACAAAACTATTAGATATTTTCGTAGAGTGATTTGTAACTAAAGGTTCATTATTTGATGTTGATGGTGAATCCTTATCCTGAGACTTCGAATTATCTGTTTCCTTTTTTAAATGCAACAAAGTATTGTGCGAGTTATTTTCGCATATACGACAATTGTATTTACTTTTACATTCTTTTAGCTTATGACCCAAGCACAAACATTTCAAACACGCATTTACTTGACGTATCTTTATAATTCTATCCTTAGTATTTAATATTAAAAATTTTTTACAATTATAAACCTTATGATCGCCTTTGCAAATAATACATTTTGTCATTTGAGGCGTTAAAGAAATCATAGCTTCTTTTCGGTATTTGAAAGGAAAAGTTTTATTTTGATTAAATTTTCCTTCAGTAATCCCAGCAAATTCTAAAATCTGAACTCGATCTGATAAATATTTTATAAACTCTTTATATGTGGGTAGATTCTCTTTTGTGGCAAATACTTCCCAATGATGTCGAGTTTCACTATCTAGTTTTCGCGACAATAAATATATTAACATGATATCCCAATTTTCGGTGGGTATATTTAACTTATTTAACGATTTTAAATGTAATTCGGATTCATCGATAAGATTCCTTAATGCTACGGAATTTTCAAATTTTATTTCAGGCAATTTAAATAATGCTTCAACGTGCTTATGTATAATAATTTTTATATTTTGATAGCGAGAAGTTAACATCTCCCATGCAGTATGATAGTTCTCCTGGTTATTTGGAAGTGAGGTTAATAATTTAGCTGCGTCACCTTCAAGGCATGATCGCAGATAATACAATTTTTGAATAACTTCTAAAGATGGATTATTATCAACTAAAGCAACAAAAGTATCCCGAAAATTCAACCATTTTTCGTAACTCCCATTAAATTTTGGCAACTCAAGTATAGGCAAACGTATGTTATGTGATGTTGTATTCTGAACTTTATTTAACAATTTATCTTTAGCCTTAGCAACAAGATTATAATATAAATTTTCAAATGCTTGCCTTTCTGTTTTGGTTAATTCTTCCGGCGAAATTGCTTCTATGTTATCTTGTAATGAGTCGAAAGTGTCTAAAATTGGTTCAAGTTTCTTCAATCTGACTTCAATTTCAGATTGCGACAAATTATCACCGTTTATATATTCATTGAACCTAGTTAATTTCGCCTTGCAAATTCCACGCTGGTTAATCAAAGTTTTGAGATCCATTTTTAAATATCAAGAAAAGAGGTATTCACAGAACGTATTGTCAAATGATAATCACTTGTAATCAATCACTACACGTGCACTGTCCTTGATCACAGAACTTTACTAATTAACCGATAAACAATGAATTTTATCTGAATTTTATAAATGCAACAGCTCGATGGCTGTCAAAAAGAAAACAATTTGACACTATTGTTATTCTCTCCACAATCTCCACCGCGCATGCGTCAGCTTGCTTCGCGGCTGGGTTGGTGTTTTTACCGACTCGCGGTAACTTTCGAAATTTAAACTAACGGATTTTCAAATATAACCGCTCGTAATAAATCTTTTAAGAAATTTAAAATACTTGCTTTGTATTCTAACTTCTTTTTATATTGTTGTAACAATTATTATTGCTTACTACAATTTCGATGATGGGTATGAAATCAATTCAAACAACACTTGGTAACAATCAGCCCGATTCAATTTTAAAACAAACAAAGAAATACGGCTGTGTAATAAATCATGCTCTCCTGCCTGGGAAAATAAGGTAGGTATATGGGATATGGTCACTTGCCCGTTTTTCTGAAGATCCCCTCTGATGTTGGATGTTGAAGATGTTTGCTGGTTCTTTTATCATCCGCGATTCAATCGATAATACGGATGCGGCACGAAGGTCCAATGTATAATTTTGGATCCAGGTAGAAATTTAAACCACTTATTTCGCCAGAAATGTTTATTGCAGAAGAGGAAGAAAATTATAAATCAACCTATTTATTGACTTTTAGCAGGGGAGCATTTATGGCGACATCTATTGAAAAAACTATCAACTTATTTATTAACTTCAGTCCGTTGGAAAGGCAAGCATCTACACACAGAGACATCTATGCAAAGCCAACAAACTCCAATTTCTAACAATCAATGATTAAAAACAATGAAAAATTACTGTCTTCAATGATTAAAAACAATGAAATATTACTTATCTTCAATGATTAAAAACAATAAAAGATTACTGTGTTCAATGATTAAAAACAATGAAAGATTACTATTATAAATGATAAAAAACAATGAAAGATTACTGTCTACGAAGATTAAAAACAATGAAAGATTACTGTCTTAAATGATTAAAAACAATGTAAGATTAATATTTTCAATGATTTAAAACAATGAAAGATTACCATCTTCAATGATTAAAAACAATGAAATATTACTTATCTTCAATGATTAAAAACAATGAAAGATTACTATCATCAATCATTAAAAACAATGAAAAATTACCTTCATCAATGATTAAAAAACAATCAAAGATTACTATCATCAATGATTAAAAACAATGAAATATTACTTATCTTCAATAATTAAAAACAATAAAAGATTACTGTGTTCAATGATTAAAAACAATGAAAGATTACTATTATAAATGATAAAAAACAATGAAAGATTACTGTCTACGATGATTAAAAACAATGAAAGATTACTGTCTTCAATGATTAAAAACAATGTAAGATTAATATTTTCATTGATTAAAAACAATGAAAGATTACCATCTTCAATGATTAAAAACAATGAAATATTACTTATCTTCAATGATTAAAAACAATGAAAGATTACTATCATCAATCATTAAAAACAATGAAAAATTACCTTCATCAATGATTAAAAAACAATCAAAGATTACTATCATCAATGATTAAAAACAATGAAAGATTACTGTCTTCAATGATTAAAATATTGAAAGATTAATATCATCAATGATTAAAAACAATGAAAAATTTCTGTCTTCAATGATTAAAAACAATGAAATATTACTTATCTTCAATGATTAAAAACAAAAAAGATTACTGTGTTCAATGATTAAAAACAATGAAAGATTACTATTATAAATGATTAAAAAAAAATGAAAGATTACTGTCTACGATGATTAAAAACAATGAAAGATTACTCTCTTTAATGATTTAAAACAATGGAAGATTAATATTTTCAATGATTAAAATCAATGAAAGATTACTATCATCAATGATTAAAAACAATAAAAAATTACCTTCATCAATGATAAAAAACAATCACAGATTACTATCATCAATGATTAAAAACAATGAAAGATTACTATCATCAATGATTAAAAACAATAAAAAATTACCTTCATCAATGATTAAAAAACAATCAAAGATTACTATCATTAATGATTAAAAACAATGAAAGATTACTCTCTTTAATGATTAAAATATTGAAAGATTAATATCATCAATGATTATAAACAATGAAAAATTACTGTCTTCAATGATTAAAAACAATAAAAGATTACTGTCTTCAACGATTAAAAACAAATAAAGATTACTATCTTCAATGATTAAAAACAATGAAATATTACTTATCTTCAATGATTAAAAACAATAAAAGATTACTGTCTTCAACGATTCAAAACAAATAAAGATTACTACTCGTATCTTCAATGATTAAAAGCAATGAAATATTACTTATCTTCAATGATTAAAAACAATAAAAGATTACTGTGTTCAATGATTAAAGACAATGAAAGATTACTATTATAAATGATTAAAAACAATGAAAGATTACTGTCTACGATGATTAAAAACAATGAAAGATTAGTGTCTTCAATGATTAAAAGCAATGTAAGATTAATATTTTCAATGATTAAAAACAATGAAAGATTACTATCATCAATGATTAAAAACAATAAAAAATTACCTTCATCAATGATTAAAAAACAATCAAAGATTACTATCATCAATGATTAAAAACAATGAAATATTACTTATCTTCAATGATTAAAAACAATAAAAGATTACTGTGTTCAATGATTAAAAACAATGAAAGATTACTATTATAAATGATAAAAAACAATGAAAGATTACTGTCTACGATGATTAAAAACAATGAAAGATTACTGTCTTCAATGATTAAAAACAATGTAAGATTAATATTTTCAATGATTAAAAACAATGAAAGATTACCATCTTCAATGATTAAAAACAATGAAATATTACTTATCTTCAATAATTAAAAACAATAAAAGATTACTGTGTTCAATGATTAAAAACAATGAAAGATTACTATTATAAATGATAAAAAACAATGAAAGATTACTGTCTACGATGATTAAAAACAATGAAAGATTACTGTCTTCAATGATTAAAAACAATGTAAGATTAATATTTTCATTGATTAAAAACAGTGAAAGATTACCATCTTCAATGATTAAAAACAATGAAATATTACTTATCTTCAATGATTGAAAACAATGAAAGATTACTATCATCAATCATTAAAAACAATGAAAAATTACCTTCATCAATGATTAAAAAACAATCAAAGATTACTATCATCAATGATTAAAAACAATGAAAGATTACTGTCTTCAATGATTAAAATATTGAAAGATTAATATCATCAATGATTAAAAACAATGAAAAATTTCTGTCTTCAATGATTAAAAACAATGAAATATTACTTATCTTCAATGATTAAAAACAAAAAAAGATTACTGTGTTCAATGATTAAAAACAATGAAAGATTACTATTATAAATGATTAAAAACAATGAAAGATTACTGTCTACGATGATTAAAAACAATGAAAGATACCTCTCTTAAATGATTTAAAACAATGGAAGATTAATATTTTCAATGATTAAAATCAATGAAAGATTACTATCATCAATGATTAAAAACAATAAAAAATTACCTTCATCAATGATAAAAAACAATCACAGATTACTATCATCAATGATTAAAAACAATGAAAGATTACTATCATCAATGATTAAAAACAATAAAAAATTACCTTTATCAATGATTAAAAAAAAATCAAAGATTACTATCATCAATGATTAAAAACAATGAAAGATTACTCTCTTTAATGATTAAAATATTGAAAGATTAATATCATCAATGATTATAAACAATGAAAAATTACTGTCTTCAATGATTAAAAACAATGAAATATTTCTTATCTTCAATGATTAAAAACAATAAAAGATTACTGTCTTCAACGATTAAAAACAAATAAAGATTACTATCTTCAATGATTAAAAACAATGAAATATTACTTATCTTCAATGATTAAAAACAATAAAAGATTACTGTCTTCAACGATTAAAAACAAATAAAGATTACTACTCGTATCTTCAATGATTAAAAACAATGAAATATTACTTATCTTCAATGATTAAAAACAATAAAAGATTTCTGTGTTCAATGATTAAAAACAATGAAAGATTACTATTATAAATGATTAAAAACAATGAAAGATTACTGTCTACGATGATTAAAAACAATGAAAGATTACTCTCTTTAATGATTTAAAACAATGGAAGATTAATATTTTCAATGATAAAAATCAATGAAAGATTACTATCATCAATGATTAAAAACAATAAAAATTTACCTTTATCAATGATAAAAAACAATCACAGATTACTATCATCAATGATGAAAAACAATGAAAGTTTACTATCATCAATGATTAAACACAATAAAAAATTACCTTCATCAATGATTAAAAAAAAATCAAAGATTACTATCATCAATGATTAAAAACAATGAAAGATTACTCTCTTTAATGATTAAAATATTGAAAGATTAATATCATCAATGATTAAAAACAATGAAAAATTACTGTCTTCAATGATTAAAAACAATGAAATATTACTTATCTTCAATGATTAAAAATAATAAAAGATTACTGTCTTCAATGATTGAAAACAATGAAAGATTACTATTATAAATGATTAAAAACAATGAAAGATTACTGTCTACGATGATTAAAAACAATGAAAGATTACTCTCTTTAATGATTTAAAACAATGGAAGATTAATATTTTCAATGATTAAAATCAATGAAAGATTACTGTCATCAATGATTAAAAACAATAAAAAATTACCTTCATCAATGATAAAAAACAATCACAGATTACTATCATCAATCATTAAAAACAATGAAAAATTACCTTCATCAATGATTAAAAAACAATCAAAGATTACTATCATCAATGATTAAAAACAATGAAAGATTACTGTCTTCAATGATTAAAATATTGATAGATTAATATCATCAATGATTAAAAACAATGAAAAATTACTGTCTTCAAAGATTAAAAACAATGAAATATTACTTATCTTCAATGATTAAAAACAATAAAAGATTACTGTGTTCAATGATTAAAAACAATGAAAGATTACTATTATAAATGATTAACAACAATGAAAGATTACTGTCTTAAATGATTAAAAACAATGTCAGATTAATATTTTCAATGATTAAAAACAATGAAATATTACTTATCTTCAATGATTAAAAACAATGAAAGATTACTATCATCAATCATTAAAAACAATGAAAAATTACCTTCATCAATGATTAAAAAACAATCAAAGATTACTATCATCAATGATTAAAAACAATGAAATATTACTTATCTTCAATGATTAAAAACAATAAAAGATTACTGTGTTCAATGATTAAAAACAATGAAAGATTACTATTATAAATGATAAAAAACAATGAAAGATTACTGTCTACGATGATTAAAAACAATGAAAGATTACTGTCTTCAATGATTAAAAACAATGTAAGATTAATATTTTCAATGATTAAAAACAATGAAAGATTACCATCTTCAATGATTAAAAACAATGAAATATTACTTATCTTCAATAATTAAAAACAATAAAAGATTACTGTGTTCAATGATTAAAAACAATGAAAGATTACTATTATAAATGATAAAAAACAATGAAAGATTACTGTCTACGATGATTAAAAACAATGAAAGATTACTGTCTTCAATGATTAAAAACAATGTAAGATTAATATTTTCATTGATTAAAAACAGTGAAAGATTACCATCTTCAATGATTAAAAACAATGAAATATTACTTATCTTCAATGATTGAAAACAATGAAAGATTACTATCATCAATCATTAAAAACAATGAAAAATTACCTTCATCAATGATTAAAAAACAATCAAAGATTACTATCATCAATGATTAAAAACAATGAAAGATTACTGTCTTCAATGATTAAAATATTGAAAGATTAATATCATCAATGATTAAAAACAATGAAAAATTTCTGTCTTCAATGATTAAAAACAATGAAATATTACTTATCTTCAATGATTAAAAACAAAAAAAGATTACTGTGTTCAATGATTAAAAACAATGAAAGATTACTATTATAAATGATTAAAAACAATGAAAGATTACTGTCTACGATGATTAAAAACAATGAAAGATACCTCTCTTAAATGATTTAAAACAATGGAAGATTAATATTTTCAATGATTAAAATCAATGAAAGATTACTATCATCAATGATTAAAAACAATAAAAAATTACCTTCATCAATGATAAAAAACAATCACAGATTACTATCATCAATGATTAAAAACAATGAAAGATTACTATCATCAATGATTAAAAACAATAAAAAATTACCTTCATCAATGATTAAAAAAAAATCAAAGATTACTATCATCAATGATTAAAAACAATGAAAGATTACTCTCTTTAATGATTAAAATATTGAAAGATTAATATCATCAATGATTATAAACAATGAAAAATTACTGTCTTCAATGATTAAAAACAATGAAATATTTCTTATCTTCAATGATTAAAAACAATAAAAGATTACTGTCTTCAACGATTAAAAACAAATAAAGATTACTATCTTCAATGATTAAAAACAATGAAATATTACTTATCTTCAATGATTAAAAACAATAAAAGATTACTGTCTTCAACGATTAAAAACAAATAAAGATTACTACTCGTATCTTCAATGATTAAAAACAATGAAATATTACTTATCTTCAATGATTAAAAACAATAAAAGATTTCTGTGTTCAATGATTAAAAACAATGAAAGATTACTATTATAAATGATTAAAAACAATGAAAGATTACTGTCTACGATGATTAAAAACAATGAAAGATTACTCTCTTTAATGATTTAAAACAATGGAAGATTAATATTTTCAATGATAAAAATCAATGAAAGATTACTATCATCAATGATTAAAAACAATAAAAATTTACCTTTATCAATGATAAAAAACAATCACAGATTACTATCATCAATGATGAAAAACAATGAAAGTTTACTATCATCAATGATTAAACACAATAAAAAATTACCTTCATCAATGATTAAAAAAAAATCAAAGATTACTATCATCAATGATTAAAAACAATGAAAGATTACTCTCTTTAATGATTAAAATATTGAAAGATTAATATCATCAATGATTAAAAACAATGAAAAATTACTGTCTTCAATGATTAAAAACAATGAAATATTACTTATCTTCAATGATTAAAAATAATAAAAGATTACTGTCTTCAATGATTGAAAACAATGAAAGATTACTATTATAAATGATTAAAAACAATGAAAGATTACTGTCTACGATGATTAAAAACAATGAAAGATTACTCTCTTTAATGATTTAAAACAATGGAAGATTAATATTTTCAATGATTAAAATCAATGAAAGATTACTATCATCAATGATTAAAAACAATAAAAAATTACCTTCATCAATGATAAAAAACAATCACAGATTACTATCATCAATCATTAAAAACAATGAAAAATTACCTTCATCAATGATTAAAAAACAATCAAAGATTACTATCATCAATGATTAAAAACAATGAAAGATTACTGTCTTCAATGATTAAAATATTGATAGATTAATATCATCAATGATTAAAAACAATGAAAAATTACTGTCTTCAAAGATTAAAAACAATGAAATATTACTTATCTTCAATGATTAAAAACAATAAAAGATTACTGTGTTCAATGATTAAAAACAATGAAAGATTACTATTATAAATGATTAAAAACAATGAAAGATTACTGTCTACGATGATTAACAACAATGAAAGATTACTGTCTTAAATGATTAAAAACAATGTCAGATTAATATTTTCAATGATTAAAAACAATGAAATATTACTTATCTTCAATGATTAAAAACAATGAAAGATTACTATCATCAATCATTAAAAACAATGAAAAATTACCTTCATCAATGATTAAAAAAAAATCAAAGATTACTATCATCAATGATTAAAAACAATGAAATATTACTTATCTTCAATGATTAAAAACAATAAAAGATAACTGTGTTCAATGATTAAAAACAATGAAAGATTACTATTATAAATGATAAAAAACAATGAAAGATTACTGTCTACGATGATTAAAAACAATGAAAGATTACTGTCTTAAATGATTAAAAACAATGTAAGATTAATATTTTCAATGATTAAAAACAATGAAAGATTACCATCTTCAATGATTAAAAACAATGAAATATTACTTATCTTCAATGATTAAAAACAATGAAAGATTACTATCATCAATCATTAAAAACAATGAAAAATTACCTTCATCAATGATTAAAAAACAATCAAAGATTACTATCATCAATGATTAAAAACAATGAAATATTACTTATCTTCAATAATTAAAAACAATAAAAGATTACTCTGTTCAATGATTAAAAACAATGAAATATTACTTATCTTCAATAATTAAAAACAATAAAAGATTACTCTGTTCAATGATTAAAAACAATGAAAGATTACTATTATAAATGAAAAAAAACAATGAAAGATTACTGTCTACGATGATTAAAAACAATGAAAGATTACTGTCTTCAATGATTAAAAACAATGTAAGATTAATATTTTCATTGATTAAAAACAATGAAAGATTACCATCTTCAATGATTAAAAACAATGAAATATTACTTATCTTCAATGATTAAAAACAATGAAAGATCACTATCATCAATCATTAAAAACAATGAAAAATTACCTTCATCAATGATTAAAAAACAATCAAAGATTACTATCACCAATGATTAAAAACAATGAAAGATTACTATCATCAATGATTAAACACAATAAAAAATTACCTTCATCAATGATTAAAAAAAAATCAAAGATTACTATCATCAATGATTAAAAACAATGAAAGATTACTCTCTTTAATGATTAAAATATTGAAAGATTAATATCATCAATGATTAAAAACAATGAAAAATTACTGTCTTCAATGATTAAAAACAATGAAATATTACTTATCTTCAATGATTAAAAATAATAAAAGATTACTGTCTTCAATGATTGAAAACAATGAAAGATTACTATTATAAATGATTAAAAACAATGAAAGATTACTGTCTACGATGATTAAAAACAATGAAAGATTACTCTCTTTAATGATTTAAAACAATGGAAGATTAATATTTTCAATGATTAAAATCAATGAAAGATTACTATCATCAATGATTAAAAACAATAAAAAATTACCTTCATCAATGATAAAAAACAATCACAGATTACTATCATCAATCATTAAAAACAATGAAAAATTACCTTCATCAATGATTAAAAAACAATCAAAGATTACTATCATCAATGATTAAAAACAATGAAAGATTACTGTCTTCAATGATTAAAATATTGATAGATTAATATCATCAATGATTAAAAACAATGAAAAATTACTGTCTTCAAAGATTAAAAACAATGAAATATTACTTATCTTCAATGATTAAAAACAATAAAAGATTACTGTGTTCAATGATTAAAAACAATGAAAGATTACTATTATAAATGATTAAAAACAATGAAAGATTACTGTCTACGATGATTAACAACAATGAAAGATTACTGTCTTAAATGATTAAAAACAATGTCAGATTAATATTTTCAATGATTAAAAACAATGAAATATTACTTATCTTCAATGATTAAAAACAATGAAAGATTACTATCATCAATCATTAAAAACAATGAAAAATTACCTTCATCAATGATTAAAAAAAAATCAAAGATTACTATCATCAATGATTAAAAACAATGAAATATTACTTATCTTCAATGATTAAAAACAATAAAAGATTACTGTGTTCAATGATTAAAAACAATGAAAGATTACTATTATAAATGATAAAAAACAATGAAAGATTACTGTCTACGATGATTAAAAACAATGAAAGATTACTGTCTTAAATGATTAAAAACAATGTAAGATTAATATTTTCAATGATTAAAAACAATGAAAGATTACCATCTTCAATGATTAAAAACAATGAAATATTACTTATCTTCAATGATTAAAAACAATGAAAGATTACTATCATCAATCATTAAAAACAATGAAAAATTACCTTCATCAATGATTAAAAAACAATCAAAGATTACTATCATCAATGATTAAAAACAATGAAATATTACTTATCTTCAATAATTAAAAACAATAAAAGATTACTCTGTTCAATGATTAAAAACAATGAAATATTACTTATCTTCAATAATTAAAAACAATAAAAGATTACTCTGTTCAATGATTAAAAACAATGAAAGATTACTATTATAAATGAAAAAAAACAATGAAAGATTACTGTCTACGATGATTAAAAACAATGAAAGATTACTGTCTTCAATGATTAAAAACAATGTAAGATTAATATTTTCATTGATTAAAAACAATGAAAGATTACCATCTTCAATGATTAAAAACAATGAAATATTACTTATCTTCAATGATTAAAAACAATGAAAGATCACTATCATCAATCATTAAAAACAATGAAAAATTACCTTCATCAATGATTAAAAAACAATCAAAGATTACTATCACCAATGATTAAAAACAATGAAAGATTACTGTCTTCAATGATTAAAATATTGAAAGGTTAATATCATCAATGATTAAAAACAATGAAAAATTTCTGTCTTCAATGATTAAAAACAATGAAATATTACTTATCTTCAATGATTTAAAACAAAAAAAGATAACTGTGTTCAATGATTAAAAACAATGAAAGATTACTATTATAAATGAAAAAAAACAATGAAAGATTACTGTCTACGATGATTAAAAACAATGAAAGATTACTATCATCAATGATAAAAAACAATAAAAAATTACTTTCATCAATGATAAAAAACAATAAAAAATTACCTTCATCAATGATAAAAAACAATCACAGTTTACTATCATCAATGATTAAAAACAATGAAAGATTACTATCATCAATGATTAAAAACAATAAAAAATTACCTTCATCAATGATTAAAAAACAATCAAAGATTACTATCATCAATGATTAAAAACAATGAAAGATTACTCTCTTTAATGATTAAAATATTGAAAGATTAATATCATCAATGATTAAAAACAATGAAAAATTACTGTCTTCAATGATTAAAAACAATGAAATATTACTTATCTTCAATGATTTAAAATAATAAAAGATTACTGTCTTCAATGATTAAAAACAATGAAAGATTACTATTATAAATGATTAAAAACAATGAAAGATTACTGTCTACGATGATTAAAAACAATGAAAGATTACTCTCTTTAATGATTTAAAACAATGGAAGATTAATATTTTCAATGATTAAAATCAATGAAAGATTACTATCATGAATGATAAAAAACAATAAAAAATTACCTTCATCAATGATAAAAAACAATCACAGATTACTATCATCAATCATTAAAAACAATGAAAAATTACCTTCATCAATGATTAAAAAACAATCAAAGATTACTATCATCAATGATTAAAAACAATGAAAGATTACTGTCTTCAATGATTAAAATATTGATAGATTAATATCATCAATGATTAAAAACAATGAAAAATTACTGTCTTCAATGATTAAAAACAATGAAATATTACTTATCTTCAATGATTAAAAACAATAAAAGATAACTGTGTTCAATGATTAAAAACAATGAAAGATTACTATTATAAATGATTAAAAACAATGAAAGATTACTGTCTACGATGATTAAAAACAATGAAAGATTACTGTCTTAAATGATTAAAAACAATGTAAGATTAATATTTTCAATGATTAAAAACAATGAAAGATTACCATCTTCAATGATTAAAAACAATGAAATAATACTTATCTTCAATGATTAAAAACAATGAAAGATTACTATCATCAATCATTAAAAACAATGAAAAATTACCTTCATCAATGATTAAAAAACAATCAAAGATTACTATCATCAATGATTAAAAACAATGAAATATTACTTATCTTCAATGATTAAAAACAATAAAAGATTACTGTGTTCAATGATTAAAAACAATGAAAGATTACTATTATAAATGATAAAAAAAAATGAAAGATTACTGTCTACGATGATTAAAAACAATGAAAGATTACTGTCTTCAATGATTAAAAACAATGAAAGATTACCATCTTCAATGATTAAAAACAATGAAATATTACTTATCTTCAATGATTAAAAACAATGAAAGATTACAATCATCAATCATTAAAAACAATGAAAAATTACCTTCATCAATGATTAAAAAACAATCAAAGATTACTACCATCAATGATTAAAAACAATGAAAGATTACTGTCTTCGGTGATTAAAATATTGAAAGATTAATATCATCAATGATTAAAAACAATGAAAAATTACTGTCTTCAATGATTAAAAACAATGAAATATTACTTATCTTCAATGATTAAAAACAATAAAAGATTACTGTGTTCAATGATTAAAAACAATGAAAGATTACTATTATAAATGATTAAAAACAATGAAAGATTACTGTCTACGATGATTAAAAACAATGAAAGATTAGTGTCTTCAATGATTAAAAGCAATGTAAGATTAATATTTTCAATGATTAAAAACAATGAAAGATTACTATTATAAATGATTAAAAACCATGAAAGATTACTGTCTACGATGATTAAAAACAATGAAAGATTACTGTCTTAAATGATTAAAAACAATGAAATATTACTTATCTTCAATGATTAAAAACAATGAAAGATTACTATCATCAATCATTAAAAACAATGAAAAATTACCTTCATCAATGATTAAAAAACAATCAAAGATTACTATCATCAATGATTAAAAACAATGAAAGATTACGGTCTTCGATGATTAAAATATTGAAAGATTAATATCATCAATGATTAAAAACAATGAAAAATTACTGTCTTCAATGATTAAAAACAATGAAATATTACTTATCTTCAATGATTAAAAACAATAAAAGATTACTGTGTTCAATGATTAAAAACAATGAAAGATTACTATTATAAATGGTTAAAAACAATGAAAGATTACTGTCTACGATGATTAAAAACAATGAGAGATTAGTGTCTTCAATGATTAAAAGCAATGTAAGATTAATATTTTCAATGATTAAAAACAATGAAAGATTACCATCTTCAATGATTAAAAACAATGAAATATTACTTATCTTCAATGATTAAAAACAATGTAAGATTACTATCATCAATCATTAAAAACAATGAAAAATTACCTTCATCAATGATTAAAAACAATGAAAGATTACTGTCTACGATGATTAAAAACAATGAAAGATTACTCTCTTTAATGATTTAAAACAATGGAAGATTAATATTTTCAATGATAAAAATCAATGAAAGATTACTATCATCAATGATTAAAAACAATAAAAAATTACCTTCATCAATGATAAAAAACAATCACAGATTACTATCATCAATGATTAAAAACAATGAAAGTTTACTATCATCAATGATTAAACACAATAAAAAATTACCTTCATCAATGATTAAAAAAAAATCAAAGATTACTATCATCAATGATTAAAAACAATGAAAGATTACTCTCTTTAATGATTAAAATATTGAAAGATTAGTATCATCAATGATTTAAAACAATGAAAAATTACTGTCTTCAATGATTAAAAACAATGAAATATTACTTATCTTCAATGATTAAAAATAATAAAAGATTACTGTCTTCAATGATTAAAAACAATGAAAGATTACTGTCTTCAATGATTAAAATATTGAAAGGTTAATATCATCAATGATTAAAAACAATGAAAAATTTCTGTCTTCAATGATTAAAAACAATGAAATATTACTTATCTTCAATGATTAAAAACAAAAAAAGATAACTGTCTTCAACGATTAAAAACAAATAAAGATTACTATCTTCAATGATTAAAAACAATGAAAGATTACCATCTTCAATGATTAAAAACAATGAAATATTACTTATCTTCAATGATTAAAAACAATGAAAGATTACAATCATCAATCATTAAAAACAATGAAAAATTACCTTCATCAATGATTAAAAAACAATCAAAGATTACTACCATCAATGATTAAAAACAATGAAAGATTACTGTCTTCGGTGATTAAAATATTGAAAGATTAATATCATCAATGATTAAAAACAATGAAAAATTACTGTCTTCAATGATTAAAAACAATGAAATATTACTTATCTTCAATGATTAAAAACAATAAAAGATTACTGTGTTCAATGATTAAAAACAATGAAAGATTACTATTATAAATGATTAAAAACAATGAAAGATTACTGTCTACGATGATTAAAAACAATGAAAGATTAGTGTCTTCAATGATTAAAAGCAATGTAAGATTAATATTTTCAATGATTAAAAACAATGAAAGATTACTATTATAAATGATTAAAAACCATGAAAGATTACTGTCTACGATGATTAAAAACAATGAAAGATTACTGTCTTAAATGATTAAAAACAATGAAATATTACTTATCTTCAATGATTAAAAACAATGAAAGATTACTATCATCAATCATTAAAAACAATGAAAAATTACCTTCATCAATGATTAAAAAACAATCAAAGATTACTATCATCAATGATTAAAAACAATGAAAGATTACGGTCTTCGATGATTAAAATATTGAAAGATTAATATCATCAATGATTAAAAACAATGAAAAATTACTGTCTTCAATGATTAAAAACAATGAAATATTACTTATCTTCAATGATTAAAAACAATAAAAGATTACTGTGTTCAATGATTAAAAACAATGAAAGATTACTATTATAAATGGTTAAAAACAATGAAAGATTACTGTCTACGATGATTAAAAACAATGAGAGATTAGTGTCTTCAATGATTAAAAGCAATGTAAGATTAATATTTTCAATGATTAAAAACAATGAAAGATTACCATCTTCAATGATTAAAAACAATGAAATATTACTTATCTTCAATGATTAAAAACAATGTAAGATTACTATCATCAATCATTAAAAACAATGAAAAATTACCTTCATCAATGATTAAAAACAATGAAAGATTACTGTCTACGATGATTAAAAACAATGAAAGATTACTCTCTTTAATGATTTAAAACAATGGAAGATTAATATTTTCAATGATAAAAATCAATGAAAGATTACTATCATCAATGATTAAAAACAATAAAAAATTACCTTCATCAATGATAAAAAACAATCACAGATTACTATCATCAATGATTAAAAACAATGAAAGTTTACTATCATCAATGATTAAACACAATAAAAAATTACCTTCATCAATGATTAAAAAAAAATCAAAGATTACTATCATCAATGATTAAAAACAATGAAAGATTACTCTCTTTAATGATTAAAATATTGAAAGATTAATATCATCAATGATTAAAAACAATGAAAAATTACTTTCTTCAATGATTAAAAACAATGAAATATTACTTATCTTCAATGATTAAAAATAATAAAAGATTACTGTCTTCAATGATTAAAAACAATGAAAGATTACTATTATAAATGATTAAAAACAATGAAAGATTACTGTCTACGATGATTAAAAACAATGAAAGATTACTCTCTTTAATGATTTAAAACAATGGAAGATTAATATTTTCAATGATTAAAATCAATGAAAGATTACTATCATCAATGATTAAAAACAATAAAAAATTACCTTCATCAATGATAAAAAACAATCACAGATTACTAGTAATTTTTCATTGTTTTTAATGATTGATGATAATCAATCATTAAAAACAATGAAAAATTACCTTCATCAATGATTAAAAAACAATCAAAGATTACTATCATCAATGATTAAAAACAATGAAAGATTACTGTCTTCAATGATTAAAATATTGATAGATTAATATCATCAATGATTAAAAACAATGAAAAATTACTGTCTTCAATGATTAAAAACAATGAAATATTACTTATCTTCAATGATTAAAAACAATAAAAGATTACTGTGTTCAATGATTAAAAACAATGAAAGATTACTATTATAAATGATTAAAAACAATGAAAGATTACTGTCTACGATGATTAAAAACAATGAAAGATTACTGTCTTAAATGATTAAAAACAATGTCAGATTAATATTTTCAATGATTAAAAACAATGAAAGATTACCATCTTCAATGATTAAAAACAATGAAATATTACTTATCTTCAATGATTAAAAACAATGAAAGATTACTATCATCAATCATTAAAAACAATGAAAAATTACCTTCATCAATGATTAAAAAACAATCAAAGATTACTATCATCAATGATTAAAAACAATGAAATATTACTTATCTTCAATGATTAAAAACAATAAAAGATTACTGTGTTCAATGATTAAAAACAATGAAAGATTACTATTATAAATGATAAAAAAACAATGAAAGATTACTGTCTACGATGATTAAAAACAATGAAAGATTACTGTCTTAAATGATTTTAAACAATGTAAGATTAATATTTTCAATGATTAAAAACAATGAAAGATTACCATCTTCAATGATTAAAAACAATGAAATATTACTTATCTTCAATGATTAAAAACAATGAAAGATTACTATCATCAATCATTAAAAACAATGAAAAATTACCTTCATCAATGATTAAAAAACAATCAAAGATTACTATCATCAATGATTAAAAACAATGAAATATAACTTATCTTCAATAATTAAAAACAATAAAAGATTACTCTGTTCAATGATTAAAAACAATAAAAGATTACTATTATAAATGTAAAAAACAATGAAAGATTACTGTCTACGATGATTAAAAACAATGAAAGATTACTGTCTTCAATGATTAAAAACAATGTAAGATTAATATTTTCATTGATTAAAAACAATTAAAGATTACCATCTTCAATGATTAAAAACAATGAAATATTACTTATCTTCAATGATTAAAAACAATGAAAGATTACTATCATCAATCATTAAAAACAATGAAAAATTACCTTCATCAATGATTAAAAAACAATCAAAGATTACTATCACCAATGATTAAAAACAATGAAAGATTACTGTCTTCAATGATTAAAATATTGAAAGGTTAATATCATCAATGATTAAAAACAATGAAAAATTTCTGTCTTCAATGATTAAAAACAATGAAATATTACTTATCTTCAATGATTAAAAACAAAAAAAGATTACTGTGTTCAATGATTAAAAACAATGAAAGATTACTATTATAAATGATTAAAAACAATGATAGATTACTGTCTACGATGATTAAAAACAATGAAAGTTAACTCTCTTTAATGATTTAAAACAATGGAAGATTAATATTTTCAATGATTAAAATCAATGAAAGATTACTATCATCAATGATAAAAAACAATAAAAAATTACTTTCATCAATGATAAAAAACAATCACAGATTACTATCATCAATGATTAAAAACAATGAAAGATTACTATTATAAATGATTAAAAACAATGAAAGATTACTGTCTACGATGATTAAAAACAATGAAAGATTACTCTCTTTAATGATTTAAAACAATGGAAGATTAATATTTTCAATGATTAAAATCAATGAAAGATTACTATTATCAATGATTAAAAACAATAAAAAATTACCTTCATCAATGATAAAAAACAATCACAGATTACTATCATCAATGATTAAAAACAATGAAAGATTACTATCATCAATGATTAAAAACAATAAAAAATTACCTTCATCAATGATTAAAAAACAATAAAGATTACTATCATCAATGATTAAAAACAATGAAAGATTACCCTCTTTAATGATTAAAATATTGAAAGATTAATATCATCAATGATTATAAACAATGAAAAATTACTGTCTTCAATGATTGAAAACAATGGAATATTACTTATCTTCAATGATTAAAAACAATAAAAGATTACTGTCTTCAACGATTAAAAACAAATAAAGATTACTATCTTCAATGATTAAAAACAATGAAATATTACTTATCTTCAATGATTAAAAACAATAAAAGATTACTGTCTTCAACGATTAAAAACAAATAAAGATTACTACTCGTATCTTCAATGATTAAAAGCAATGAAATATTACATATCTTCAATGATTAAAAACAATAAAAGATTACTGTGTTCAATGATTAAAAACAATGAAAGATTACTATTATAAATGATTAAAAACAATGAAAGATTACTGTCTACGATGATTAAAAACAATGAAAGATTACTCTCTTTAATGATTTAAAACAATGGAAGATTAATATTTTCAATGATAAAAATCAATGAAAGATTACTATCATCAATGATTAAAAACAATAAAAAATTACCTTCATCAATGATAAAAAACAATCACAGATTACTATCATCAATGATTAAAAACAATGAAAGATTACTATCATCAATGATTAAAAACAATAAAAAATTACCTTCATCAATGATTAAAAAAAATCAAAGATTACTATCATCAATGATTAAAAACAATGAAAGATTACTCTCTTTTATGATTAAAATATTGAAAGATTAATATCATCAATGATTAAAAACAATAAAAAATTACTGTCTTCAATGATTAAAAACAATGAAATATTACTTATCTTCAATGATTAAAAATAATAAAAGATTTCTGTCTTCAATGATTAAAAACAATGAAAGATTACTATTATAAATGATTACAAACAATGAAAGATTACTGTCTACGATGATTAAAAACAATGAAAGATTACTCTCTTTAATGATTTAAAACAATGGAAGATTAATATTTTCAATGATTAAAATCAATGAAAGATTACTATCATCAATGATTAAAAACAATAAAAAATTACCTTCATCAATGATAAAAAATAATCACAGATTACTATCATCAATGATTAAAAACAATGAAAGATTACTATCATCAATGATTAAAAACAATGAAAGATTACTGTCTACGATGATTAAAAACAATGAAAGATTACTGTCTTCAATGATTAAAAACAATGTAAGATTAATATTTTCAATGATTAAAAACAATGAAAGATTACCATCTTCAATGATTAAAAACAATGAAATATTACTTATCTTCAATGATTAAAAACAATGAAAGATTACAATCATCAATCATTAAAAACAATGAAAAATTACCTTCATCAATGATTAAAAAACAATCAAAGATTACTATCATCAATGATTAAATCAATGAAATATTACTTATCTTCAATGATTAAAAACAATAAAAGATTACTGTGTTCAATGATTAAAAACAATGAAAGATTACTATTATAAATGATAAAAAACAATGAAAGATTACTGTCTACGATGATTAAAAACAATGAAAGATTACTGTCTTCAATGTTTAAAAACAATGTAAGATTAATATTTTCAATGATTAAAAACAATGAAAGATTACCATCTTCAATGATTAAAAACAATGAAATATTACTTTTCTTCAATGATTAAAAACAATGAAAGATTACTATCATCAATCATTAAAAACAATGAAAAATTACCTTCATCAATGATTAAAAAACAATCAAAGATTACTATCATCAATGATTAAAAACAATGAAAGATTACTGTCTTCAATGATTAAAATATTGAAAGATTAATATCATCAATGATTAAAAACAATGAAAAATTTCTGTCTTCAATGATTAAAAACAATGAAATATTACTTATCTTCAATGATTAAAAACAATAAAAGATTACTGTGTTTAATGATTAAAAACAATGAAAGATTACTATTATAAATGATTAAAAACAATGAAAGATTACTGTCTACGATGATTAAAAACAATGAAAGATTACTCTCTTTAATGATTTAAAACAATGGAAGATTAATATTTTCAATGATTAAAATCAATGAAAGATTACTATCATCAATGATAAAAAACAATAAAAAATTACTTTCATCAATGATAAAAAACAATCACAGATTACTATCATCAATGATTAAAAACAATGAAAGATTACTATTATAAATGATTAAAAACAATGAAAGATTACTGTCTACGATGATTAAAAACAATGAAAGATTACTCTCTTCAATGATTTAAAACAATGGAAGATTAATATTTTCAATGATTAAAATCAATGAAAGATTACTATTATCAATGATTAAAAACAATAAAAAATTACCTTCATCAATGATAAAAAACAATCACAGATTACTATCATCAATGATTAAAAACAATGAAAGATTACTATCATCAATGATTAAAAACAATAAAAAATTACCTTCATCAATGATTAAAAAACAATAAAGATTACTATCATCAATGATTAAAAACAATGAAAGATTACCCTCTTTAATGATTAAAATATTGAAAGATTAATATCATCAATGATTATAAACAATGAAAAATTACTGTCTTCAATGATTGAAAACAATGGAATATTACTTATCTTCAATGATTAAAAACAATAAAAGATTACTGTCTTCAACGATTAAAAACAAATAAAGATTACTATCTTCAATGATTAAAAACAATGAAATATTACTTATCTTCAATGATTAAAAACAATAAAAGATTACTGTCTTCAACGATTAAAAACAAATAAAGATTACTACTCGTATCTTCAATGATTAAAAGCAATGAAATATTACTTATCTTCAATGATTAAAAACAATAAAAGATTACTGTGTTCAATGATTAAAAACAATGAAAGATTACTATTATAAATGATTAAAAACAATGAAAGATTACTGTCTACGATGATTAAAAACAATGAAAGATTACTCTCTTTAATGATTTAAAACAATGGAAGATTAATATTTTCAATGATAAAAATCAATGAAAGATTACTATCATCAATGATTAAAAACAATAAAAAATTACCTTCATCAATGATAAAAAACAATCACAGATTACTATCATCAATGATTAAAAACAATGAAAGATTACTATCATCAATGATTAAAAACAATAAAAAATTACCTTCATCAATGATTAAAAAAAATCAAAGATTACTATCATCAATGATTAAAAACAATGAAAGATTACTCTCTTTTATGATTAAAATATTGAAAGATTAATATCATCAATGATTAAAAACAATAAAAAATTACTGTCTTCAATGATTAAAAACAATGAAATATTACTTATCTTCAATGATTAAAAATAATAAAAGATTTCTGTCTTCAATGATTAAAAACAATGAAAGATTACTATTATAAATGATTACAAACAATGAAAGATTACTGTCTACGATGATTAAAAACAATGAAAGATTACTCTCTTTAATGATTTAAAACAATGGAAGATTAATATTTTCAATGATTAAAATCAATGAAAGATTACTATCATCAATGATTAAAAACAATAAAAAATTACCTTCATCAATGATAAAAAATAATCACAGATTACTATCATCAATGATTAAAAACAATGAAAGATTACTATCATCAATGATTAAAAACAATGAAAGATTACTGTCTACGATGATTAAAAACAATGAAAGATTACTGTCTTCAATGATTAAAAACAATGTAAGATTAATATTTTCAATGATTCAAAACAATGAAAGATTACCATCTTCAATGATTAAAAACAATGAAATATTACTTATCTTCAATGATTAAAAACAATGAAAGATTACAATCATCAATCATTAAAAACAATGAAAAATTACCTTCATCAATGATTAAAAAACAATCAAAGATTACTATCATCAATGATTAAATCAATGAAATATTACTTATCTTCAATGATTAAAAACAATAAAAGATTACTGTGTTCAATGATTAAAAACAATGAAAGATTACTATTATAAATGATAAAAAACAATGAAAGATTACTGTCTACGATGATTAAAAACAATGAAAGATTACTGTCTTCAATGTTTAAAAACAATGTAAGATTAATATTTTCAATGATTAAAAACAATGAAAGATTACCATCTTCAATGATTAAAAACAATGAAATATTACTTTTCTTCAATGATTAAAAACAATGAAAGATTACTATCATCAATCATTAAAAACAATGAAAAATTACCTTCATCAATGATTAAAAAACAATCAAAGATTACTATCATCAATGATTAAAAACAATGAAAGATTACTGTCTTCAATGATTAAAATATTGAAAGATTAATATCATCAATGATTAAAAACAATGAAAAATTTCTGTCTTCAATGATTAAAAACAATGAAATATTACTTATCTTCAATGATTAAAAACAATAAAAGATTACTGTGTTTAATGATTAAAAACAATGAAAGATTACTATTATAAATGATTAAAAACAATGAAAGATTACTGTCTACGATGATTAAAAACAATGAAAGATTACTCTCTTTAATGATTTAAAACAATGGAAGATTAATATTTTCAATGATAAAAATCAATGAAAGATTACTATCATCAATGATTAAAAACAATAAAAAATTACCTTTATCAATGATAAAAAACAATCACAGATTACTATCATCAATGATGAAAAACAATGAAAGTTTACTATCATCAATGATTAAACACAATAAAAAATTACCTTCATCAATGATTAAAAAAAAATCAAAGATTACTATCATCAATGATTAAAAACAATGAAAGATTACTCTCTTTAATGATTAAAATATTGAAAGATTAATATCATCAATGATTAAAAACAATGAAAAATTACTGTCTTCAATGATTAAAAACAATGAAATATTACTTATCTTCAATGATTAAAAATAATAAAAGATTACTGTCTTCAATGATTAAAAACAATGAAAGATTACTATTATAAATGATTAAAAACAATGAAAGATTACTGTCTACGATGATTAAAAACAATGAAAGATTACTCTCTTTAATGATTTAAAACAATGGAAGATTAATATTTTCAATGATTAAAATCAATGAAAGATTACTATCATCAATGATTAAAAACAATAAAAAATTACCTTCATCAATGATAAAAAACAATCACCGATTACTATCATCAATCATTAAAAACAATGAAAAATTACCTTCATCAATGATTAAAAAACAATCAAAGATTACTATCATCAATGATTAAAAACAATGAAAGATTACTGTCTTCAATGATTAAAATATTGATAGATTAATATCATCAATGATTAAAAACAATGAAAAATTACTGTCTTCAATGATTAAAAACAATGAAATATTACTTATCTTCAATGATTAAAAACAATAAAAGATTACTGTGTTCAATGATTAAAAACAATGAAAGATTACTATTATAAATGATTAAAAACAATGAAAGATTACTGTCTACGATGATTAACAACAATGAAAGATTACTGTCTTAAATGATTAAAAACAATGTCAGATTAATATTTTCAATGATTAAAAACAATGAAAGATTACCATCTTCAATGATTAAAAACAATTAAATATTACTTATCTTCAATGATTAAAAACAATGAAAGATTACTTTCATCAATCATTAAAAACAATGAAAAATTACCTTCATCAATGATTAAAAAACAATCAAAGATTACTATCATCAATGATTAAAAACAATGAAATATTACTTATCTTCAATGATTAAAAACAATAAAAGATTACTGTGTTCAATGATTAAAAACAATGAAAGATTACTATTATAAATGATAAAAAACAATGAAAGATTACTGTCTACGATGATTAAAAACAATGAAAGATTACTGTCTTAAATGATTAAAAACAATGTAAGATTAATATTTTCAATGATTAAAAACAATGAAAGATTACCATCTTCAATGATTAAAAACAATGAAATATTACTTATCTTCAATGATTAAAAACAATGAAAGATTACTATCATCAATCATTAAAAACAATGAAAAATTACCTTCATCAATGATTAAAAAACAATCAAAGATTACTATCATCAATGATTAAAAACAATGAAATATTACTTATCTTCAATAATTAAAAACAATAAAAGATTACTCTGTTCAATGATTAAAAACAATGAAAGATTACTATTATAAATGAAAAAAAAACAATGAAAGATTACTGTCTACGATGATTAAAAACAATGAAAGATTACTGTCTTCAATGATTAAAAACAATGTAAGATTAATATTTTCATTGATTAAAAACAATGAAAGATTACCATCATCAATGATTAAAAACAATGAAATATTACTTATCTTCAATGATTAAAAACAATGAAAGATTACTATCATCAATCATTAAAAACAATGAAAAATTACCTTCATCAATGATTAAAAAACAATCAAAGATTACTATCACCAATGATTAAAAACAATGAAAGATTACTGTCTTCAATGATTAAAATATTGAAAGATTAATATCATCAATGATTAAAAACAATGAAAAATTACTGTCTTCAATGATTAAAAACAATGAAATATTACTTATCTTCAATGATTAAAAACAATAAAAGATAACTGTGTTCAATGATTAAAAACAATGAAAGATTACTATTATAAATGATTAAAAACAATGATAGATTACTGTCTACGATGATTAAAAACAATGAAAGTTAACTCTCTTTAATGATTTAAAACAATGGAAGATTAATATTTTCAATGATTAAAATCAATGAAAGATTACTATCATCAATGATAAAAAACAATAAAAAATTACTTTCATCAATGATAAAAAACAATAAAAAATTACCTTCATCAATGATAAAAAACAATCACAGTTTACTATCATCAATGATTAAAAACAATGAAAGATTACTATCATCAATGATTAAAAACAATAAAAAATTACCTTCATCAATGATTAAAAAACAATCAAAGATTACTATCATCAATGATTAAAAACAATGAAAGATTACTCTCTTTAATGATTAAAATATTGAAAGATTAATATCATCAATGATTAAAAACAATGAAAAATTACTGTCTTCAATGATTAAAAACAATGAAATATTACTTATCTTCAATGATTAAAAATAATAAAAGATTACTGTCTTCAATGATTAAAAACAATGAAAGATTACTATTATAAATGATTAAAAACAATGAAAGATTACTGTCTACGATGATTAAAAACAATGAAAGATTACTATCATGAATGATAAAAAACAATAAAAAATTACCTTCATCAATGATAAAAAACAATCACAGATTACTATCATCAATCATTAAAAACAATGAAAAATTACCTTCATCAATGATTAAAAAACAATCAAAGATTACTATCATCAATGATTAAAAACAATGAAAGATTACTGTCTTCAATGATTAAAATATTGATAGATTAATATCATCAATGATTAAAAACAATGAAAAATTACTGTCTTCAATGATTAAAAACAATGAAATATTACTTATCTTCAATGATTAAAAATAATAAAAGATTACTGTCTTCAATGATTAAAAACAATGAAAGATTACTATTATAAATGATTAAAAACAATGAAAGATTACTGTCTACGATGATTAAAAACAATGAAAGATTACTCTCTTTAATGATTTAAAACAATGGAAGATTAATATTTTCAATGATTAAAATCAATGAAAGATTACTATCATCAATGATTAAAAACAATAAAAAATTACCTTCATCAATGATAAAAAACAATCACAGATTACTATCATCAATCATTAAAAACAATGAAAAATTACCTTCATCAATGATTAAAAAACAATCAAAGATTACTATCATCAATGATTAAAAACAATGAAAGATTACTGTCTTCAATGATTAAAATATTGATAGATTAATATCATCAATGATTAAAAACAATGAAAAATTACTGTCTTCAATGATTAAAAACAATGAAATATTACTTATCTTCAATGATTAAAAACAATAAAAGATTACTGTGTTCAATGATTAAAAACAATGAAAGATTACTATTATAAACGATTAAAAACAATGAAAGATTACTGTCTACGATGATTAAAAACAATGAAAGATTACTGTCTTAAATGATTAAAAACAATGTCAGATTAATATTTTCAATGATTAAAAACAATGAAAGATTACCATCTTCAATGATTAAAAACAATGAAATATTACTTATCTTCAATGATTAAAAACAATGAAAGATTACTATCATCAATCATTAAAAACAATGAAAAATTACCTTCATCAATGATTAAAAAACAATCAAAGATTACTATCATCAATGATTAAAAACAATGAAATATTACTTATCTTCAATGATTAAAAACAATAAAAGATTACTGTGTTCAATGATTAAAAACAATGAAAGATTACTATTATAAATGATAAAAAACAATGAAAGATTACTGTCTACGATGATTAAAAACAATGAAAGATTACTGTCTTAAATGATTTTAAACAATGTAAGATTAATATTTTCAATGATTAAAAACAATGAAAGATTACCATCTTCAATGATTAAAAACAATGAAATATTACTTATCTTCAATGATTAAAAACAATGAAAGATTACTTTCATCAATCATTAAAAACAATGAAAAATTACCTTCATCAATGATTAAAAAACAATCAAAGATTACTATCATCAATGATTAAAAACAATGAAATATTACTTATCTTCAATAATTAAAAACAATAAAAGATTACTCTGTTCAATGATTAAAAACAATGAAAGATTACTATTATAAATGTAAAAAACAATGAAAGATTACTGTCTACGATGATTAAAAACAATGAAAGATTACTGTCTTCAATGATTAAAAACAATGTAAGATTAATATTTTCATTGATTAAAAACAATGAAAGATTACCATCTTCAATGATTAAAAACAATGAAATATTACTTATCTTCAATGATTAAAAACAATGAAAGATTACTATCATCAATCATTAAAAACAATGAAAAATTACCTTCATCAATGATTAAAAAACAATCAAAGATTACTATCACCAATGATTAAAAACAATGAAAGATTACTGTCTTCAATGATTAAAATATTGAAAGGTTAATATCATCAATGATTAAAAACAATGAAAAATTTCTGTCTTCAATGATTAAAAACAATGAAATATTACTTATCTTCAATGATTAAAAACAAAAAAAGATTACTGTGTTCAATGATTAAAAACAATGAAAGATTACTATTATAAATGATTAAAAACAATGATAGATTACTGTCTACGATGATTAAAAACAATGAAAGTTAACTCTCTTTAATGATTTAAAACAATGGAAGATTAATATTTTCAATGATTAAAATCAATGAAAGATTACTATCATCAATGATAAAAAACAATCACAGATTACTATCATCAATGATTAAAAACAATGAAAGATTACTATTATAAATGATTAAAAACAATGAAAGATTACTGTCTACGATGATTAAAAACAATGAAAGATTACTCTCTTTAATGATTTAAAACAATGGAAGATTAATATTTTCAATGATTAAAATCAATGAAAGATTACTATTATCAATGATTAAAAACAATAAAAAATTACCTTCATCAATGATAAAAAACAATCACAGATTACTATCATCAATGATTAAAAACAATGAAAGATTACTATCATCAATGATTAAAAACAATAAAAATTACCTTCATCAATGATTAAAAAACAATAAAGATTACTATCATCAATGATTAAAAACAATGAAAGATTACCCTCTTTAATGATTAAAATATTGAAAGATTAATATCATCAATGATTATAAACAATGAAAAATTACTGTCTTCAATGATTGAAAACAATGGAATATTACTTATCTTCAATGATTAAAAACAATAAAAGATTACTGTCTTCAACGATTAAAAACAAATAAAGATTACTATCTTCAATGATTAAAAACAATGAAATATTACTTATCTTCAATGATTAAAAACAATAAAAGATTACTGTCTACGATGATTAAAAACAATGAAAGATTACTGTCTTCAATGATTAAAAACAATGTAAGATTAATATTTTCAATGATTAAAAACAATGAAAGATTACCATCTTCAATGATTAAAAACAATGAAATATTACTTATCTTCAATGATTAAAAACAATGAAAGATTACAATCATCAATCATTAAAAACAATGAAAAATTACCTTCATCAATGATTAAAAAACAATCAAAGATTACTATCATCAATGATTAAATCAATGAAATATTACTTATCTTCAATGATTAAAAACAATAAAAGATTACTGTGTTCAATGATTAAAAACAATGAAAGATTACTATTATAAATGATAAAAAACAATGAAAGATTACTGTCTACGATGATTAAAAACAATGAAAGATTACTGTCTTCAATGTTTAAAAACAATGTAAGATTAATATTTTCAATGATTAAAAACAATGAAAGATTACCATCTTCAATGATTAAAAACAATGAAATATTACTTTTCTTCAATGATTAAAAACAATGAAAGATTACTATCATCAATCATTAAAAACAATGAAAAATTACCTTCATCAATGATTAAAAAACAATCAAAGATTACTATCATCAATGATTAAAAACAATGAAAGATTACTGTCTTCAATGATTAAAATATTGAAAGATTAATATCATCAATGATTAAAAACAATGAAAAATTTCTGTCTTCAATGATTAAAAACAATGAAATATTACTTATCTTCAATGATTAAAAAC
Source organism: Hesperophylax consimilis (assembly GCF_061612785.1). Classification (NCBI taxonomy): domain Eukaryota; kingdom Metazoa; phylum Arthropoda; class Insecta; order Trichoptera; family Limnephilidae; genus Hesperophylax; species Hesperophylax consimilis. The sequence continues at coordinate 18,592,353 of NC_142854.1, read as the reverse complement.
AATAAAAGATTACTGTGTTCAATGATTAAAAACAATGAAAGATTACTATTATAAATGATTAAAAACAATGAAAGATTACTGTCTACGATGATTAAAAACAATGAAAGATTACTCTCTTTAATGATTTAAAACAATGGAAGATTACTATTTTCAATGATTAAAAACAATGAAATATTACTTATCTTCAATGATTAAAAACAATAAAAGATTACTGTGTTCAATGATTAAAAACAATGAAAGATTACTATTATAAATGATTTAAAACAATGAAAGATTACTGTCTACGATGATTAAAAACAATGAAAGATTACTCTCTTTAATGATTTAAAACAATGGATGATTAATATTTTCAATGATTAAAAACAATGAAATATTACTTATCTTCAATGATTAAAAACAATAAAAGATTACTGTGTTCAATGATTAAAAACAATGAAAGATTACTATTATAAATGATTAAAAACAATGAGAGATTACTGTCTACGATGATTAAAAACAATGAAAGATTACTCTCTTTAATGATTTAAAACAATGGAAGATTAATATTTTCAATGATTAAAATCAATGAAAGATTACTATCATCAATGATTAAAAACAATAAAAAATTACCTTCATCAATGATAAAAAATAATCACAGATTACTATCATCAATGATTAAAAACAATGAAAGATTACTATCATCAATGATTAAAAACAATAAAAAATTACCTTCATCAATGATTAAAAAACAATCAAAGATTACTATCATCAATGATTAAAAACAATGAAAGATTACTCTCTTTAATGATTAAAATATTGAAAGATTAATATCATCAATGATTAAAAACAATGAAAAATTACTGTCTTCAATGATTAAAAACAATGAAATATTACTTATGTTCAATGATTAAAAATAATAAAAGATTACTGTCTTCAATGATTAAAAACAATGAAAGATTACTATTATAAATGATTAAAAACAATGAAAGATTACTGTCTACGATGATTCAAAACAATGAAAGATTACTCTCTTTAATGATTTAAAACAATGGAAGATTAATATTTTCAATGATTAAAATCAATGAAAGATTACTATCATCAATGATTAAAAACAATAAAAAATTACCTTCATCAATGATAAAAAACAATCACAGATTACTATCATCAATGATTAAAAACAATGAAAGATTACTATCATCAATGATTAAAAACAATAAAAAATTACCTTCATCAATGATTAAAAAACAATAAAGATTACTATCATCAATGATTAAAAACAATGAAAGATTACTCTCTTTAATGATTAAAATATTGAAAGATTAATATCATCAATGATTATAAACAATGAAAAATTACTGTCTTCAATGATTAAAAACAATGAAATATTACTTATCTTCAATGATTAAAAACAATAAAAGATTACTGTCTTCAACGATTAAAAACAAATAAAGATTACTATCTTCAATGATTTAAAACAATGAAATATTACTTATCTTCAATGATTAAAAACAATAAAAGATTACTGTCTTCAACGATTAAAATTAAATAAAGATTACTATCTTCAATGATTAAAAACAATGAAAGATTACTATCTTCAGTATGCAAACGCATTCATTGTTCATATATAAAATTTAATAAAATACTGAATAATAATATGTTAATTGTCTTCCCCAGCACGAGAAATCCCAGCGAGGAAAACAACATGAAACACAAATATGTAAAAAACAAATTATTTAAAAGAAAAGTATGTGTTTACCTGTCACAGGTGACGGCTGTATAATTAAGCATATAAATTCAATGTTGTGTCACAAATTCGAAGCAATCAGTGAAGAACTGTCGGATAGATACGATTTTGAACAAACGAACCTTTACGTTTGTATTTATATAGATTTCCTCGGTTATCAGGTATAATATTTTACCAAGATTTTAATAATCTACAAATCTACTGATAATATAAAAAAAACAAAATTAAAATCTAGCCAATGAAATAACATCAGTGCATGCCAGTATTATATCTTCAATATACCACAGAAGTAAAAATAAGTAAAATAATAAAATCCTTATAACTAAATGCAAGTGCTGGTTATGATACACTCAAATGTAATACAGTTCTAAGTCTCTACAAAGAAACTTTTCCAGATAGTCGTGAAATAGCTAAGGTAACACCAATTCACAAAGGTGGGTCCAAAACGAATACTTCAAACTACAGACCCATTTTTATCTTATCTTAAAATTTAAGATAAGATACAAATGGGTTTATAAGGGGACGGTATAAAATCTCGACTTCAGCACAGTTAGGTATTATTGCTACTTGTAAACGAATTGGCCGGCCGCCAGAACAGCTGCGCTTTCAAGACCAACACCTGCGTCTTTTGAGTAGATAGGGGAATGATTGACACAGTTTTGATAAATCAGTCAGCATTTTGATAAAATACGAAATAAAAATACACGTGCTTTATAAAATTTATATTTATTTACTAAATAATGGATACAACTTGACAGAATAAAAATAATATTAGCAAAATAATGGATGACGTCTCAGTTTTTCACTCAAAGTGACATAGAATCTAATCGTGTTTTGGCTTGGAAAAGATTTTTGGTTCATAAATTTGATTGTATGGTTTGTGTATTGACAATAACTGTTTTTTTATATATAATATTACCAGAAAGCAATGGGTGTGAAAAAAGGGAAAACGTAAAATTAAGTTACGACAAATATTTTTTTGATTATATAATGTAATTTGAAATTTTATTTAAATATTTTTTTTCGTACTCGGGAAAGAATATATTTTACAATATTAACTTACATATTATAAAAAAGCAGAATGAAGTACATAAACTAAGAAAAAAACACAGTCTAAGATAGATATAAAGAAGTTGATAAAAATTGATATAAAATTATCTAAATGTCTTGGTTAAAAATACTTTTTTCATGTGTTTAGCATAATATCCTCGAAAAGTACCAAAACTACATGGGAATAACCTTCAAAAGTTAAAAAGAGAGTTTTTCGTAAAAAAAAAAAATTTAATAATTTTTTTATAATACTACTACCCGGAATTAGCCATCAACAAAATTCAGTGCATTTATCAATGGCTCTGATAGACATTGTTCCCAATCTTAACGACAGTTTGAAAGGAATCGCTAGAATCGTTGAAAGCACCTTCACACTAGTCTCGCAAAGTCCATCTCCAAACTCCGTAATCCAGATTTTGCACCAAATCGGCAGAAAACTCAAGAAATTCAAGCTAGATGCTGAAGTTATTACATAAGATCCGAGTTCAGTGCACATCCAAACTCCTTAATCCCGATTTTGAACCAAATCAGTAGAAAACTCGAGAAATTCAAAATGGATGCCAACATTATGTTTTTTGACATTAGATCCGAGTTCAATGCACATCTAAACTCCCTAATCCCGATTTTGAACTAAATCGGTAGAGAACTGAAGAAATCCAAGATGGATGCTGAAATTATGCATTTTGACATTAGATCCCAACGATCATGAATCCTACATATTTTACAAGAAATACAGAAATGTTTGCAAAAAAATTACCTCTAAGGCCAGAGAAGATTACTATAAAAACAAATCAAAAACGCCGAAAATGACAAGAAAAAAATATGGAGTATTATTAAGGACATATCCCACACTAGACAAACGACTACACCCATCAATAAGATTAAAATTGAAGGCCGATCATTAACAAATACACGTAATGACTCCGTAAAAATCGCAGTCCATTTCAATGAATTTTTCACCTCAGTCGGATCTAACCTTTCCAATAATATTAACTAGAAATAATGTTTCGGAACATGACCTTGCAAACGAAATAACCCTGGCTCATTTTATTTATACTCCATTTATGTTCACACCTACCACAGAATTGGAAATTACAGAAATCATCACAACATTCAAAAATAGTCACTCAACGGGAATAGATAAAATCTCTACTAAACTCAATAAACATTTAAAAACCCTTATTGCCAGCCCTCTCAAACATGTTATTAACTTAAGCCTCCAATCCGGTTTATTCCCAAAATCACTTAAACATGCCTCTATCATCCCTATTTTCAAATCAGGTGACAGATCTTCCCTAAATAGTTACAGGCCTATATCGCTATTGAGCACTTTATCCAAAATCATTGAAAAAGTAGTAAAATAAGACTCCTCAAATTCCTCGAAGACAATAAAACCCTTTCCAAAAACCAATACGGTTTTCGCAAAGACTGTAGTACTGCTGATGCAATTGCAACCTTTACCAAAATGATATCAGATAACCTCGATAAAAGCAATAAACCTCTTGCTGTCTTTCTAGATTTGTCTAAAGCCTTCGACACTATTTCCCACCACATTCTTCTAAAAAAACTGCAACAGATTGGGATAGAAGGTACTGCCCTGAAATGGTTTAAAAACTACCTCACGCAGAGATCACAAACAACCGTCATCCACTCCGATCAAGAATACAGGAGTAAATGTGGCAAAATAATGGCAAATGTGGCAAAATAATGGCAAAAATAAAAAACAAAAGAAGCGATCAACTATCCAACTACATCCTAGAAACAACCGGTCAAATGAGAAAACTATTAATCGAAAAAGGAAGAATAAACCTGGGATTTATGCGGGTTCACGTAGAGGACTCCAACCCATTGTCCCAATGCTACCACTGCCTGTGGTTCGAACATACTGCCAACAAGTGCCGAAAGAAAACAGAAAAACCCAAATGTCTCCACTGCGCAGAAGAACACATTCTAGCGAACTGCCCAAATAAAAATCAAACACCAAAGTGCTACAATTGTCTAGCCTTTAATAAAAAAAGAAATGGGAAAATAAATTCTAACCATCGAGCGAATGACAGCAAGTGCCACTACGTCAAGAAAATGACAGAATCTGCTTACCAGAAAATTGACTATAATTAAAATGCTATATTCATTAAAAAAAACAAGTAAGAAATTAATATCTCAACTATACTTTGTTTACAGCATATCAATGTCGACACCCTGTTTAATAGCGCCTGTTCAAATTTGCAGTATCTACTTAAGTACTAACAACTCACAGTCGAGTTACATTATTATTTATAAGTATATGATTATTATTGTTCCGCCCAATTATGACGTTATTAATAGAAACGAGTTCTTAATTACTAACAAAATATACTTCCGAACATATTTATTTGCACACTCATTCATCTGTAACACAATATTTCATGATGATTTCAGATGATTTCATAAATAATGAATTAGAAAAAATATTAAAATTCAAGAATATGAATGCATATCCACTGATTCATGTAACAAAATTATTTCTAAAAACAACAGTGATATAATTATTATGCACCTAAATATTCGTAGTGTTCAAAAAAATTTTGAAGAGCTAACTCTAAAAATAAATAATTTAATAAAAAAACCGGACTTCATAGTATTATCCGAAACATTTACAAATGCTGAGTCACCTTCTTATTGCTTACCCGAATACAATTATATTTCTACCAAAATAGATATCAATAAAAATAGTGGAATAGTAATATTTGCAAGTAATAAATTTAGTATTATTAAAATAATTGAACACCCAATACATTTAGTTAACTGCATCGAAATACATTTTAAACTCGGCAAATCAATGTACCATCTAATAGCTATCTATAGAACGCACGGCTCGAATATAATTACGTTTATTAATGACCTTAAATGCATATTATCGAAATTTAAAAATAAGCTTTGTTTCATTGTAGGTGATTTTAACTTAAACATTAATGACAAAATTGAAAATAGTTGCAAAAATGAATACATTAACTGTATGACTGAACAAAACTTCATATCTTGCATAAATAAAAACACAAGAGAAATAAAAGAACATACTCCATCCTGCTTAGATCATATCTGGACAAACGTAAATATTAAAAATCTTCACAAATTAAAATCAATTGTTTGGAAAACTAACATAACTGACCATCATTCATGCTTACTTCTATATAATAACAATATTAAACAAAAAAAAACATAATATAATAACTAAAAAATCCACCATTAATATGACCATTCTCACTGAAAAGCTAAAAAAAGAGGATTGGAACAATGTTTTAAACAGTAATGACACTGAAACATGTTCGACTAACTTTGAAAATACCCTGTCGCAACACATTAAAAATTCAACAAATGAAACAACAACACACATAAAATCTAAATTAAGATGTTTAAAGCCTTGGATTACACAAGGACTTATAATATCTATTAGAAACAAAGAAAAACTTTACAAGACAACTTTAAAAAATCCCCAAAATGAAAATGCATATATTTTATATAAAAAATATAAAAATAAATTAACAGCCTATATTAAAAAAAGTAAAGAAGATTTTTTTTAAAATAAAATATTATCCTCAGAAAATAACCAAAAACAAATGTGGAAAACAGTTAATTTGGCTATTGACAATACAAAAAAAACACAAAACGTAAAATATATTGAGCATGATAACAAAATTATAGATGCCAATATGCAACCTAAACAATGTGCAAACATATTTAACTCTTTTTTTGCTAATGTCGGAAAAAATCTTGCGAAAAATATCCAAAAATCTTTTATCCCGGAAAATCATAATAATGAAAACTTACAGGAACGTAATATACTCTCAACGTTTGAAACGACAACAGAATGTGAAATCATAAAAATAATAGATAATATGAAAGTAGGTTCGTCTCCCGGTTTTGATTCTATTACGGCACATATGTTAAAATCTATGAAACCTTATTTAATAAAACCAATCACTCATTTAATAAACCTAAGTTTAACAAAAGGAATATTTCCAACGAACTACAAAAATACAATAATCTCACCTATTTACAAATCTGGAGATCCACATCAAGTAACAAATTATCGACCAATCTGTTTAATTTCAAATATAGGAAAAATCTTTGAAAAAATAGTAAAAAAACAATTAGTCAATTTCCTAGATAATAATAAAATACTACACAAAAACCAGTTTGGATTTATAAAATCTCTCAGCACACAAGATGCTATTGCTAACGTAACTTCATACATTTACGAATCTTTAGATAAAAGTAAAAAATGTGCAGGTATATTTATTGATCTAAGGAAAGCCTTTGATAGCATATCGCATAAGATTCTACTAAAAAAAAATGAATAATATAGGCATAAAAGACAATGCGATTAAATGGATTTCAAACTACCTAAAAAATCGACCACAAGTCGTAAAAATAAATAATGTCAATAGCGATAAAGAACATTCTGACTTTGGAATCCCGCAAGGTACAGTGCTTGGACCAATTCTTTTCACCATATATGTTAACGACATTTTCTTTCAACCACTAGATGGCCAAATTACTTCGTATGCCGACGAAACAGTTCTAATAATAAGCGAAAAAACTTGGGAAAACGTAATACTTAAAGCCACTGAAGACATAAATACTCTTAAGAATTTCTTCGACATTAATTTGCTATCACTAAATAGCGATAAAACATATGTAATTCCATTTGCAATACACACAAAAGACATCCCTAAAAATTTTAACATTATCATTCATGACAATTCCAAAATACATAATAAAAATTACTGTCTCCAAAACTGCACAATACTAAAAAACACAAACACAATCAAATATCTAGGAGTAATTATCGATAAAAATTTGAATTGGAAGGAACAAATATGTCAAATTGTAAAAAAAATCAGAAAACTGATATATGTATTTTTAAGAATCAGAAATTTTTTGTCTTTAAAAAACCTATATTTAATATATTATGCCTTGGTCCAATCAACGCTACAATATGGTATCATTAGTTGGGGATCCACATACAAAACTAACCTTACTCCAATAGAAGTGGTACAAAGGTTAATAATTAAAATAATATTACGAAAACCTTCCGATTACCCAACGGATCGATTATTCGAAGAATTTCAAGTGCCTTCATTTAAAGATCTTTATATTAAAAATGCACTAATTCAAATCATAAAAGAAAAAGACAAGTATCAATTTCTAACTGAAAACCGTACTAGACTTAAATATATTTTTCCATGCCCAAAATTAAACACTTCCTTTGCACAAAATTATTACACTTACCGGGCAAGAATTTTTTTCAATCGACTACCTGAAGAAATTAGAAACATTAATGATAACATCAAAATAATAAACACTGTAAAAAAATATTTTAAAGACAAACTCACAAAAAATAAAAATGTTTCCAATTGAATTAATCTTTAGAATAACTCACTTCATGAAAAATAACTCACTTCATTTAAATAAGTTTAAAATCATTTAATTTTTAATTACTTACTTATTGCAATAAAACAATGTACACTCCTCTTCCAGCCACAAGCTAATGCTTCTATGGAAGAGGGGTCCTGAAATATTTTATCTTATATTGTAACAAACAAACAAAAATGTACTTATATAATAAATGTAATAAATAAAAAAAATAAAAAATAAAAAAAAAAATAAAAAAATGTTTACCCATCTCCTACGGCGTACCCCAAGGAAGTGTTCTAGGCCCACTCTTATTCCTCATATATATGAACTCCTTGTTGAATTTAGATATTGAAGGTCATATAATATCTTTCGCTGATGACACGGTTATCATTTTTACGAGTAAAATGTGGAGAACAACAATTGAGAAGGCAAATTCTGGACTGAACAAAATTAAAAAAATGGCTGGACTCCAACCTCCTCACCCTAAATATTAAAAAAACACAATATATACATTTTTCAATCCGAAAATTAACTCTCTCAGAAAACCTTCCTAAACTAATTATTCACACTTGCCCACAAAATCTAGACACTCCCCCACTATCTTTTACTACAAGCTGTTCATGCCCAATTATTAAACCGTCAACTGAAATAAAATACCTAGGTGTCATTATAGTTAACCATTTATGCTGGGAGGCCCAAATCAACTCCATAACGAAAAGACTCCGTAAGTTATGCTATATTTTTTATTCTCTTCGATAGATCCTTGATATAAAAACACTCAAAAGTGTTTATTTTGCTCTATTCCAATCTATAGCTACGTACGGCATTATAGGATGGGGAGGTTGTGCTGCATCCATTCTCTACCCTCTAGTGACTGTTCAAAAACTTTTGTTAAGGATCATCTTTAAATGTTCCCGTTCTTACCCATCAGAGCCACTCTTCAAGAAACTAGCAGTCCTGGACATTCGCCAACTATATATTAAGATAGTTCTCATCCATATCTGGAAAAATGGTTTGATAAATTCTACTCAAAAAGATATACATACACGCTACTCAACGCATGGAAAATGCACAATCCCCTTAACAAAAACCACTTTCTCACAAAGACAATACACATACATTGCACCAAAAATAAACAATGCACTAAATAACGACATCAAAAGATCCAGTACATTAACTCACTTTGCAACCGGTGTCCAAAAATGGATATCCGGAAAGGGTCGAAATTTCTTTAAAGAATTTCTTTAAAGACCGTAGGTTATACCACCAATAAAAGTTTTTGTTTGTAAAGAACTGTTTATAATTACTATAATATTAATAGCCGAAAATTTAAAAAAACTATTTACATAAATTAATTAAAACTGTTTGGTACCACTGTACGGCATACAAGTTCCATGTACCTACTGTGCCACCTTAGTAACCAGCTGAGTAAACCACCGTAACAATAAAAATTGACTCCAGTATTCAGTGTAATTCGCCAGACTTGAAACATGAATTCTAACTTTGATTTATTTGTACATAATTGCTGCAAAATAATGTACCTACCAATTTAATCAAGCACATATAGATTTCCATAATAAAAATAATCCTTTCTTATTTGCTTACTCTATAGTACCTATTATGTTTAATTTTATATATTTTATAACTACATACTTTTTTATATTCTTTTTTATGTATCTATTTTACTTTAGGGAAATCAACAGTTTACAATGTGGTTCATTAATACATATGTAATTTACCTAACTGAGAAACCAAAAACCGACCACCATAACACAGGCATGTGCCTAGCATGGTGGTCGAAAAATTCCTCAATGCATGTAACTATTAATTTCATTGAATAAAGAAACATAAAAAAAAAAAAAAATCCGAGTTCAGTGCACATCCAAACTCCCTTATCCCGATTTTGACCTAAATCGGTAGAGAACTGGAGAAATTCATGATTGATGCCGAAATAATGCATTTTGAAATTAGATCCGAGTTCAAGCCACTACCCGACTCCGTTTTACCGACTTCTATCGATACACATGTAGCACAGTGTATCCATATAGCATAGTGTATCCATGTAGCATAGTGTATCCATGTAGCATAGTGTATCCATATAGCATAGTGTATCCATGTAGCATAGTGTATCCATGTAGCATAGTGTATCCATGTAGCATAGTGTATCCATGTAGCATAGTGGCTAGTGCACCTGACCGGCAATCAGAAGGCTGCGGGTTCGATTCCCGTCGGTGGCATTTATTTTTTCTCGGATGAATTTTTCAACTCATATCGGTATAGATATATGCATAAGAAGAAGATAATACTAATAAATCTAAACGAAATATGAAACAGAACAAGACAAAGAAAAAATAACGGTATGAACTGGGAATCGAACTTAGGATCTGTCTTACCGGGTCAAAGACTTTAACCACTCGATTATAATTATTATACGTAATTTTATTCAAATTCACATTTGAAATTTAGAATTAAATTATTTTCTTGCCACTAATTTTTCCAATTTTTATGTATAAATATATTTAAGCTTAAAATAAAAAATAAAAATATCTTTTTAGACAAAGCGTTTTCTCGTTTTGCGTTTCATGTGTCTGAAAATTTGTTTGTAATTGCAGTTTACAGTCCTGTTTTGTGCATTCAAAAACTATTATTTGGGTTCTTTATATTGGGTATTTCTTTTTATTGGTTGTTCGTTAAATGAATTAACGCATCAGCTGTTTCCAGTTGGAAGACGATTTTTTAGCTCTTCTGTTGTTTTGTTTAGTTTATTTTTGTTTGTGCTCAAGTAGGGAAAACTACCAAATCTTTTTGCCAATAATAATTCTTAATACTTATTTACTTTCTTCATTTCAGGTGACAGTAAGATGTTTGGCAGTCGTTCGCCTGCTTCGTCCAGCAGTTCGGATTATAACCATGACGAAGGTGGTCCTTATTTTTGTGGGAGTGACGATGAAGATTTTTGTGTAGAAGAATCATTTGAAGAGGACCACAGACTAGGAGATTTTACCAGAGAGTTTAAAAGAGGAAAAATCCAAGTTATAAATGATCCTTTTGAGTCGGATGATGAGGACTACGATTGGATAAAATAAACGTATTCGAAAGAACTTTTTAAAGGAAAGTGAAGACTCTTACAGACTTTAACAGCCTTACTAAACAAACGTGATAAATATTTTATACTTTTGATAAACAACCATGTATTTAAAATCCTTACTTATATAAACTGACATTTGACGGCCATAAAACTTCATGGAAGATTGTTTACACAGCCAAAGAAAGTTGTCAGTGACCAGTGATTTCTGACATTATTTAGAGCAAAAATCCGGTGACATTGAAAAATCAGGTTGTATTGGACAGTTGGGATCGAGGTGAGGGGTTGGTCGGCTACTAGGCTGACTGACTGGTGACTACATGTTGAAGAGATTGTTTTTTGCATGATTTTGAAAAAAAAAAACACAAAAAAATTCACTAGATTCTGAAATTTGATTTAAATTTTTTAATCCGAATATTGTCCGAAATCACTGGTTAAAGTAAATCAAGGACCTCCCTTTAACACCCTGTATAAGTTTGAATAATTTTAATTATTCATAATGTCATTTTTCTTCTTCTTCAATGGTGCTACAGCCCATTTCGAGCCTTGGCCTCCTTTAACATGAGCCTCCACCGCCCTCTGTCCTCGTCCGTCGTCTTCCAATCTGCAACATGGAGTAGTCCTCTGGCATCTTTCCTGACATCGTCCTCCCATCTCAGCCTAGGTCTGCCCGCCTTTCGTTTGCCTCCCGGGTGTCCTGTTAGAACCTTCTTTGGTACACGTGTGCATGGCATTCGGTGCACATGTCCGGCCCATCTTAGTCTTTCTCTTAGTCTTTCTGTCATTAATTATTAATAATGTTTTCAATTTAGTGTGATAGTTCGAGCTGTGAGACATAGACGGCTCTAGTGGCTTATAGACGTAATCAACAGATGTCGGTGGTTTATAGGTTTTGGCCCTCCATGTTCAGAACCCAAGTCCTTTTCCTATTTTCTCTAACCATAACTATATGAGTTTAAAAATATATACACTGTGTTCCGCGCTCAACCGCGAGACTTTTGAAATAAACGATATTTTTTGCAAATGTGCCCAAATAAAACAATTTTGATTTTTTGTATGGTTAACAAAGCGTTTGTATAAAACTACTTTATAATTTATGTGTGGGTGGCCAATTTATTATTCGAACGCGAGCGTCACTCGAAAAAAATATTTTTGTAACAAGTTTTTGATCCAAATAGAATTGCTTTGTTTGGATTTTTTCTGTAATTATTATCCATAACCACCAACTAAAGTTTCTTTTCTTTTTTGGAGCCCATCTCTTTGTAGGCAATCTACAACAATAATTAAAATAATAGTCATAAAATCAATTGTGAAAATTTACGAAGAAAATCCAATTTATCTTAATTATCTGAAATGCGAAAAATATTTGATCTCCTTTTATTGTATACAATTATAATTTAAAGATTGGACTGCCCTGACGCTATAAATTTGCTGTCACTACATGTCCCTCGGAAACATGCTAGATGGAATATATTATTTTACAATAATAACTTCGTTATCAATTTTGTGGTGGAAAGAAAACATAGACTGGGTAATGAACTTTTTTAAATTTTTGACACATTCAAAGCCAAATTAGTCCAATACTTGATGTAAATAACGAGTAAACAATTTTTTGCGTGTACTCGAGTATTCACAATACCTTTTTAAAAGATATTTTTTTTATTATTCATGTATACATTTCAAGAGTTCTTTAAAGATGGAAATATTCTTCTATAAATATACCGTACGAATTAAAAAAATGTATATATTTGTAATTTTGCCTATATATATATGCCTAATTTCCACGTAATTTATTCACGATGCTATGCATTTTGTGGATTTAAGGCGCACGGAAATGTTAATCATCTAGATTACAAAAATTAATTATATACTAATATGTACTAAGACCAATTAACTATCACGCAGTTTCCTAGGAAGTGTAGGTAGAGAGGAAGGACCGTCTCATAACTTTGTCTTGACACACGCTCCTTGCTTTATTCACATTCATGCATCGTCTCATACATACTCCTAAACTGACTCTGGATTTGGCCCGAAGTATTTTTTAAGATTTCTTGGCTATTTACAAGTTTTTAGAAATCAATTCACGTGATTGAGTTGGGGAGTGGTGCTATTGCAGTTTTTGCAATAGTTGATAAATGATTAATAATTGCAGTTAGTTTGTATTTCCGTGTTTTAGTTTCGACATAGGAAATGTACAGATTTTATTTACAAAAAAATGCTAATCTTTGTTAAATATATGTTTTTTTGAAACTTAAAAACTTAAAGAGTTAACGAGAAACTTGTATCGAACCGGTAGAAATTAGGTACTAAAACTTGAAACATTGAAATTTCTAAAAAAGTTTGAAATCTTTTTTACTTGTACTATCTTGTAGAATCACCTCTCGAAGTTTGCGTACTTTGTTGACAAAACAAGACAATTATATTTTTTTTAATACTCGTCTAAACATTGGATTATCAAAAAAGGTTGTGAAATAATTAGTCAACTCACACAAATCTAAGAGAAAAGTTCTCTTTTAATTGTTTGTTTTACAATAATATTGCTTGTTTTTCAATAATATTGTTTGTTATTCAATAATATTGTTTGTTATTCAATAATCCCATAATTGGTTTAATTTTGGCCATATAATACTTATGTACAAACTGAAATAAATTTAAACTGTTGATTTCCCGAAAACTAATAAATAAATTCCAAAAAATAATAATAAAACATGGTAGTTTACAATACATGTTAGGTTAAGAATAAACAGCGGTAGTCACATGGCTGCTTGTCTGTCGGGTCTACCTTAACATTTCGTCGCAAGTAAATCATCCGAACAAAACAATAATTGTACATTGCTTCTTTGTCTGTATATATTATATGAGACAATTTTTTTCACGGTAGTCATTTGTAAACCTTGTACATATTTTATTTTAATTTAATTTCGTACATATTTATTTTATTTTTCCTCCTTTTACATATTAAATATTGGCACAAATTTCAAGGTTTTAAATAACAAGACAGTATTTGAAAATTTCCTACTACCGCCATTATAAGCGGAAAATGTTGCTTGTGCAATGACGGAGGTCTTAGCCAGCAGAATAGGAATTGAACCCACAACGCCTGGGCGTGAATCAGACTTATTTGTCAACTCGCTACCAACCGATATTGAAAAATTTTTTTTCAGAGGACGAATTAAGTCAGAGGATTTAAATTGAAACAACATATTTATAATAGTTATACTGGCTAGTTATTTCGAACGCCATGTGCCCACCTCTGCTAGGTAAGTCCTGCATCATTGCACAAGTAACAATTTATACTTTTGACGATGGATGTACGAGGAATGTACCAAGGAAATGTTTTCCTTGGTGGGTATAATGGTGCTGGGCAAAATAAGTGTGTAGTTTAGGGCATGCAAATATACATTTAAGTCTGGTTCAATTTTCAGTTATGAATGAGTATTTATCTTTGTCTTTCATGATTAGAATAATAGAATTTTTTCATAAATAAGTTTTTAAATGCGGGAACTTTAAATTCTTCGAATGCGCGTTCAGTGGGGAAGTCTGGACGATTTTTTTGTATTATTTTTATTATGAGTTTTTGGAACAATTTCTATTGGGGTCAGGCTAGTTTTGTAAGCTGCTCCCCAACTGATAATGAGTTGGATTGTAGAACAAACTGTAATAATACATATTATATTGAGTGTAGATTTTTCATTGATAACAAATTTCTGATTCGCAAGAATATATAAATAATTTCATAATTTTCTTTATCGTATGGCAGATGTTATCTTTCAATTTTAGGTTTTTATCAAAGATTATTCCTAGATATGTAATTTTATCAGCTGTTTTCAGAAATGAGCATTTGTTTGAACATTGTTGATCAGGAGACTCCACGCAAACGCTACAATGATTGCACTTCTCCACAGCCATAGTCCAGTTGGTCCAGCATGACATCTGACACACCTCTGGAGATGACGGAGAATGCATTGCTCCTGGAACTGGTGACCGCAATCGCTGGAAAGGATGGTGCATCCACATTTGAAAGATGTTGAAAACAGCAGACATAGTATACTCCATTTCGGGATGGGAGTTCCGCAACCTGAACATTTCTTGAGTGTGGGAAGCCACCGATTTAGATTCAATAAGGTCTTTATGCATAGCACAAAGGATAATAAATTATTATAAGCAATAATTAGTCGCCTGTAAAATCAATACAAATTGAAAATATCTCAAAATTTTACTCGGGAGACATTTTCAATATGTATTGATATTACAGGCGACTAATTATTGCTTATAATAATTTATTATTCTCAACTATCGTTTTTTTTCTTTATTTTTCTAGTCTGCTGTACTATTTTCAGGTTTCCGGTTAGCACTCGGCAATATGTGTCTCTTAGTTCTTCTGAATCTTCGTTTTATTCCAAAATTATATCGTTTCCTTATCTCCAATCTCTAAATAGTTAAGATTATGTTTTCTAATATTGATATCAGTACATCTTTTTTACTTCGAGTCACTTGTCATCAGATTCCGTCGATTATTTCCCTAAAACTGATTTCCGGACCCTTCATTGCAAATAAGGGATTCATAGGCCAACCGTTGCCGACCTCGCACATCACAAACGGTCTGTATGTTTATGTTTAGGCGTATTGAACTTTTTAACATCGTGAGATAATTCTAGCAATTAATCATTCATTTGTTCACCCGAAGCTATCCCTGATTGTTTGATATATATACGTCAACTCCCACAAAATACGCCTTCCTTATTAATACAGTTTTTTGTAGTTAGTCCGATAATCTTATTTAGTTGTTCTGGTATCCTGTTCTCTTCTATATTTCTTATTGTGTTAATAATTTTCTGTTATCAGGAAAACTTAGGAAAGTTCAAATGATCACAAGGTATTGTTCATTGGGTTATTCGTTAGAACTTAAAGGGATTTATTCCGTTATTGAGTTGCTATATTATACAGTTTTGTTTTGATATTTTTTTGCACTCTCTATCAGGAACTTGCTTTTGAAAGCAATTTACATGCATCATACATTAATCATGAAACATTCATAGTTTCTTGTCATTTATGATTTGATATTTATATTGGGTTTGAAACGCTAACAATTTTAACATGATGGCTTTCATCGGCTTACAATCTAGATATTTTATGATTGTTTTAGGAAAATTTCAACTTTAATGTTTGCAAGCTTTTTGTTTGGTATCACCCTGTAGTTTCTAACTTATATTTGTGACTTATATGTAATAGCTGAATTGTTCTTGAATCTTTTGAGCTCGGAAATGATAGAACATATAATAGGTTGTTAATTTTCCATTTGAGTTCCTCGGTCTTCGTGACGGAGAAACACGATTGGAAAATTGTTTTAAATTATATTTAAACATTTTGGTGTTTAGTGCCATCTGTTGAGGAGATGTGCGTTTTGTTTTAATTACACCGGTTCAGATTTTGGTTTGGATATTGACTAACTTAAATTTGATAATTTAATGGTTATACTGCCATCTACCGAGAAAATATTTTTTTCTTTAATCATGAAGCACACATAACTATTTGTTGCTCAACACAATTGAGTATAACTTTTGGGTTTTGAACTTGGGAACTCAATTTTGTTTAAAAAAAAAGAATTTTATCAAAACTAAGATTTGCTGTCATTTTCTTAAACATTTTTAGGTTACAAGGGCCTTACGAATTTAATTCCGTTAACTGTTTATTAGGTTTGCTAAATGGTAACCAGTTGTTAGCTTAGACATCCAGAAGATTTTATGACGAAAACATCACCAATCTCCATAATCACTGCTGATCCCATCGTGACTTACAACAACCTTCTTCAATAATGCCGCCACAACATAATAATGCCGCAACTTTCCCTTCATTAATATTGGTCAACTGAACTCCTAGAAGTACACTGGAACCAGGGTTGCGGTTTTCGTGCTGAACACTGGAAGATTCCAAGTCTTCTGTACAGATGTCATTTGCCATCCACCATCATCATTCCGGTTCCACTACAAGGACATTGCTGTTGGAGATCTCTCAAGTCTGGATTTCATGATGTGTCAGGAGAACCTCGGACTTATGAGGCATAAGTTTTTTTGGCTCAGTGGGCATTGTAACAGTTTCAATATTAGCCCTGGTTTAAGGTTGACTCATCCATAGTGGGAACTACGGACCGCCTATCCATGGATTGTATAGCCGTCTATTTTGGAAGGGAAGCTAGCAGCACTCAACGTCCAGTACTCAACGGGAAGCGAGCATAGACGAATCACTGGAAAGATTGTGGAGTGAACTCCAGACGACATTATGGAGCTAGTTGATGTTTACTGGACATCGTGCTTATTCATTATGAAATTTTGTGAGTTCAATTCTTTGAGCTTACATGGCGTCCTTCATACGTAACAAGGTCAGGGGCCTTAGCATGAGAAGTAGATATAGCCCTATAGCAATACGATATCGTTAAAATACGTCATCAATGAGCACTTAACGACATATGCTAGCACGATCAAAATATAACAACCGACGATTGTTAAAATTCCTTGTCTATGGTCAAAGTAGCGATGGTATCGTTAAAATTGCGAGCATGAGAATGTATCGATAGGATAACTTCCGACCGACGGTTGCTAAAAGCCCGCCGAATATAACGTGGGGTCTTGAGTGTCAGTTAAAAATTTGGTTGGCTGTCGATATACGTATTTTTTTAATAATGTCGTTCATTATGCAAAATTTCTGGTTCAATGAAAGGAGACAGGTTAGGGAAGATCGTAGGATTGAAAGGCGTCGTTTACGCGATCAATTTAATCCGTTCGAACTTGCAGAGACGGAATTCAGACAATTGTTTCGAATATCTCGTATTATGGCTAGAGATCTCATTGATAATTAACTCTTTTTCTAGTGTCAAAAAATACATTAGGACTTCCAGTATACATTAAATTGAGAGTATTAAATATTATTGATATCTTAGTAAAACAAAAATATAATATAAATCTATCCACCACTGGAACGACAACGTGAAATAAATAAATTTGCTTCGATTGCTAGAGATTTCCAGATGATAATTTTTCGCCGACATTTAAAAAATCATAACTTCGAATTTTAACATGAAAACATAAAACTTATTAAAGTGCTATATAGTCATTATTCATTGACTATATAGCACTTTACCTGTATTTATCATAATATCATAATAATATCAGCATTTTGAATATCTTAAAATACTGCGTATGATTGAAATATTTGTAAAAATAACTTCAAAATTTTGACACAATAGAATCTAAGTATATCTCTTTGATAATAATGGAAATTCTTTCACATAAAAAGATAAATAAATAACTTACCCAGCTACCATTGCTTGCGACATCGTAAAATATTAAAAAAACACGGCGGTTACAATGGTCACGCTTGAAATCTGACGTTTGACGTCTATCCAATTCATATACAATTCCGTCCCAGTATTGCCAGCGTATATCGATTTGTATTTATTGCCTTATCGATGTCGTTAGAGATATCAATAGCGTTCTCATGCTAGGGAAGTCGTTATAAAATCGTCGGTAGATACGCTTAGCAATCCGATATCGTTAAGTTCGATCGATTCTCATGCTAAGGCCCCAGATCTTATAGTCACATTTAATGTCACACTCATACGAAATAATGCTTTTCAATAAATTTCCATGTGCAAGTGATTCCTCGAACTTTGCACGCGCTCTGAGTTATTTATCAATCTTCAATTATAGAGCCTCTGGTTCTCATTATGTTCATCATAATTAATTTCTCGCTTATTTGTACAGTTGAAAATATATATTAGATTATGAGATCAACATTTTATTTATTATGCATCCTACCCCATACATTCGTATTTATGTTATACATGAATTTGGTGCAAGATCACATTAAGGCGAAGCTTAATGCTAAATCACTATTTTGATTAATCTTTGTAACGAATTGGTGTACATTATGAATACCAAAAAATATTCTTTAGATAAATTGAAGGTTTTACTATAACTTTAATTGAGTAGAATACAAATAAATACATAAATTACTAAATAAAAAATATAAATGTAAACTAATAAAAAATAAATAAAAATTCAATAGAAATGTATGAACGCGTAAAGGAAACAACTTTAAAAAAATACAGTATTATAACTAAGATTATCTGTGACAGTTTCAATTGATTTACTTTTTTTCTTTCTCATAAAATTATTTACAAAATAAATAAAAACCAGTTTTGTGCGTCAAGCGATTTTAATGCCTATTAATTGCCTACAATATAAGGTATCCCAAGAATATACACATTTTTGGCTTGTTGCTTCCTCTTAAAGAGTCAGTTTAAATTGTTACAATATCCCCGCAACGTGGGTTTATGTTAATATATTCTGTAACAACATCTTATGTACCTCAGACATCCGGTCGAAGACATGTGGAAAGAGACCGGTTGGAGGGGATGTTTTACCTCTCTTTTTAACTCTCTCGACGTTAGTCACTGGAAGTGGGAGGAATGAGTTCAAACATCCGTCACTCCTGGACACACCAAACCCCAGATTTCTACCAAACTAGATCTTCCTCTCCTACTTTTTCTTAAAAAAACGCTTCACACAGCACCCCCAAAGATGACATAGGCCCTAAAGGAAATTATTTTCTCATGTGTGGAGCTAATGTAAAAAGCACTTAATTTTTTCGGAACAACACTCACATGGTCTCATCTATGAATAACAACAAATGAGGTGGCAGTAATTTTTATAAAACATTTGTCTATTACAATATTATTTTTATTCGTAATGAGTCATTTTAGTCCAGTTGTGGCTGAGTTGGCATCGCGTCTGGTTCCCACCCAGGCAAAGTGTGTTCAATTCCTCGTCTGGCTAAGTCCTCCATCACGACACAAGAAACATTTTCCGCTTACTGTGATGGTAGTGGGAGATTTTTAAATATTGTCAGGTTATTCTTCACTTCGGAATGTTTGTCTGTGTTTAAAAAAAAAAAATATCATTGTGTCGAAAAAACGTTGGATGAACCATTTTTATAACTTTTGTTTGATTTCAAAATTTTAATATTTAATAAATTATATGTTTATCTGCGCCCCACTGTTGTACAAATTGCTACTGCTTCTGGTCTGGAGTTCCAAAATAATTGAAAAGACCTTTGTCCCAGTGCAGAAAACAATCTTTAGAAGACAGAAGTCAAGTATGTGTGCTATCCTTGATCTACCGGTATATTATTATGGAAGGTGCTCAGAAGAACCAGCATCATTGATCCCTTCGACACCTTCACGTTTCATTTCTACTACTGGTTCTTGAGTTCATCAGCTCGGCTGTGGAACGATTTGCCGGCCTCTGTGTTTACTCCCTCCTACAACATGGGTCTCTTCCATTGTTCAGAGCCATGTTAACTCCTTCCTCTCCTCAAAATGTCCTCCACACAGTATCCCCAAAGATGTCATAAGCCATGAGAGAAAATATTTTCCTTAGGACCTCCTGTATGGTGTTAATGTTAAAAACAAGTCCGAGCATCACAGTAATAAAATATTAATCATTTTATTTTATTAGTGAAAAATTACCACAAGGGCGTGGTACAATAATTACTTTCTAGGCTCTACCTTATTATGTACAAACAGATAGGTGGTATTTAGAAATAATTCACTCTACAGTCTGCTTCAACTGTCTGGCGACACTGAAAGTATATATCTAGTCCGCCTCGGAACAGGAATACCTAGTGAGGAGGACTGCGAATAATATACTTAACTTTGTAATTATAATTATCGTTAATAAAAATTAAAAAAAATAAATATAAAATAAATGTGCCGAAAGTGCCAGTGCAAAGTGAAAGTTATATACTATCTAGGTACCAACGTACGAGTATTATTTAACCCATATTTCGCTGACGGTTCAAAAACGCACCATCCTGGTTGCTTGGTCATATTTTGATAACTTGATAAGGATTCACCGTTATTCTTTCAGGTATTTATAGAAAAGGTTTGACTTTACCGTTAGAACTAAACAGGTAGAAATATATTTGCTTCAGTCGCATTGTAGACGCCCCCAAAGTCGGACAAAATACGACACTCAGGTAAGCAATTTTTAAATAATTATTATATTTAACATATGACTAAAATTCTTAATATATTCTAGCTTTTTTTAATACAGAATTGACTCGTATTTAATAATTTGAGCACTTAAAAAAAAAAAAAAATTTCAAAAGTACTCATTTTACATAGTTTATTTAAGTGGTGCATTAACGCACCGTCAGCGAAATACGGGGGTAAAAACCTTGGCATTATTTTATTCATAATTACCGGCATCAATCGCTAATACTGTGTTTTTTCTTCTGAATAGGATGAATCCAAATGACTTTTTTACCGCACAAGAGG
The DNA here is from genome assembly GCF_061612785.1 of Hesperophylax consimilis. Classification (NCBI taxonomy): domain Eukaryota; kingdom Metazoa; phylum Arthropoda; class Insecta; order Trichoptera; family Limnephilidae; genus Hesperophylax; species Hesperophylax consimilis. The sequence goes on along the minus strand of NC_142854.1, from coordinate 18,570,762 downwards.
CTGCTGACTTTATCACAGAGAATTGGAATGTCAACGATGAAGACGGCGAAGAAGATATTCCAGATGTGGTCGTTTTACCACCTGAAGTCGCCGAAGTTACTGATGAAGAGGATTTTGATGACAATGATTTACATGAAGACGCTGCATTTAGCCATACTTTCGGAGATACGGCAGGAACTTTGGAAGTCCACTGCAAGAGGCTGATGAGTGAACCTTCAACAACTCCATCCCAACCCCAACCATCAACATCTTCGTCATCAATGCCAAGGGAAATGCGTTGGAAGAAATCGAAACCTAGTTATTCGCGAGTGCCAAACAACGTTGAGAATAGAAGCGTCGAAAATGTGAAAAGAAAATTAGTGGGTAAATCTTGTACCGAGTTCTTTGAACTATTTTTTAATGATGATCTTATTAACTTAATTGTAGAACAATCAAATGGTTACGCTCTATTAAAAAACAAAGTAGCCACATTGTTGACGATCAATAATATAAAAACATTTATAGGATTTTTACTATACACTGGGTATCATAGGTTACCTCGTGAAGAAATGTATTGGTCTCTAGATGAGGACATTACAAATCCTTTTGTAAGGTCATGCATGACCAGACAAACCTATCGTGACGTCAAGAGTAATTTACATTTGGCTGACAATTTAAATATCAATACGACTGACAAACTTTATAAAGTTAGACCATATTTATCCTAGTTGAATAAAAATTTTAAACAGTTCGGAATTGTGAGGCATGCGCTGTCAATAGACGAACAAATGATCCCTTATAGAGGAAAACATTCGTGTAAAATGTATATTCATGGCAAGCCAATCAAATTTGGATATAAGTCGTGGACATTGGCTTCTGCAGATGGATATATTTATGCATTTGATATATATACGGGAAAAAACAAAGTGTCGTCAAATACTAATAATTTGGGTATGGGAGGCAACGTTGTGAAGGATCTAACTGGTCGTTAGATGGAAAGATAGTGCTGTAGTTACAGTGGCATCTAATTTTGATAACGTAGAGCCCATTAAAAACGTATTGAGGTATTCAAATATTAAAAAAAGATATGTAAATGTCACTCAACCCAGCGCTCTTACCCAGTATAATCGTTTTATGGGAGGTGTTGATTTAGCGGATAATTTCGTTTCAAACTATAGAATAAGGGTTCGTGGTAAAAAGTGGTGGTGGGCAATATTCTCCAACTTCTGTGATGTGGCACTTTGTAATGCATGGAAACTATACCAAATGGTTCATCCAGAAGAAAATATGAGCCTTTTGAATTTTAGAAGAAGTGTGGCCACCGCTCTCATGAAGTCGTCAAAAGTAAATTCTTCTTCTATTGGCAGACCCAGTAGATTTGCGACAACATCGAGGGCAAGTATAACAGGGAGTAGTCATTTTTTAAATAAGGGGGAAAATAGAAAAAGATGTCGCATATGTCATTCACACACATATTTTATGTGTCCAGAGTGTAATGTGGCATTGCACCATAAATGTAACGAATTATACCATACCGGAAAATAGTGTTTATTATAATATTTGTGTATGCTAATTTCTTATTATGTCTTTTAGAAAGGTGCACTTTCCTACCTATATATACAATATCTTTAATTTTAGTTAATATTAGTAATATGATTAATAAATGAAGAGAAATAAATCCACTTTCAAATAAACTTGTTTGGTTTCATACATTTACTTTTTACCCCCCTATTTCGCTGACGGTGCGAAAACGCACCACCTCATATTTTTGTAAGTATAAGTTTTTTCATTTTTTAAAATTTTTTATTTTCTTAATTGTGTGTTTATATACCACATATCCAAATTTCATCAAAATCTGACCACGGGAACTGATAGCGGCGAAATATGGGTTAAACGTTAATTGTAAAATTACACTAATTTATCAAATAACATTTACTTGAGCACGCCGTAATTTGAACGCGTGTCCTCCGAATTCGTAGCCAAAGATCGTTATCTCAATCTCAAACATGAAACTACGAACAACTTTTTTGTAGTATTTACAATATTACATTATTCACGCGTAACATGGCGATACTGAAAGTACCTATCTACCATTCTTGAACGTGCCACAAATAAACCATATAGTTACTAAAGTATTATTTTAAACTAAGAAATATTGTGAAATTATACAAATTTATCAAATAAAATTTGAACCCGCGACCTACGAATTCATAGCCAAAAAGTGTACAAAGGCAGCTTCATCACTCAGTACGGATAGAGCAGTCCACGTTGTCAAAGTATGAAAGAATATGAATAGGTATTTTAGTAATGTATGGCTCAAAGCATGCCTTCTACATCATTTTAAAATTGGCTTCATTCCGTGCGTTGCGTTTGTAATGCAAAATGTTAATTTGGGGACAGATACTTTGAGCCTGTCCCCAAACTATCCCAAAGTGTCCCTGAAGTATAGGCGCGCTCGAAAAACTGTCCTCATTCCATGCTTCCGTTCCATGCTGCGAAAGGTTGATACTAATGATTCATTTTAATATATCACCAATCACGCTTCCATGCCATATTTTTACAAAACAAATGTGTAAACTAACTTACTAACTAACCGCAGGGGTAGGCAGAGAGGACGAACCGCCAAACAACTCGGTCTTAGCACACACTCCTTCACATTCATACATCGTCTCATACATACTCTTCTATTATTCTGACTCTTAACATAGCCCGACTCAAGTATCTGATTCACTTGGTCGTGCCATGTCTTCCTCGGGCGTCCCCGACTTCTGCTAGCATTCAAATTTGCATCGTATATTCTCCTTACTCTCCCTTCTTCGCTCATTAATGCCCAAACCATCTAAGCGTCCCTTTCTTGATCTTACTCATTACGAGGGACAATTTCTTCGGGAGGACTACTTTGGACAATTTTTTGTTAGCGCTATTTGCGTTCAGTCCTCCATTAATGGAGATACCTGCATTTACCCTTCTTTCAAAATCTCTGTCAGCCTTCCCATCTCTCGTAAACACACTTCCTAAATACACAAACTCATCCACCTGCTCCAAGTATTCCTCATTCACAGCTATATTGAACACTGTCTTCGTACTCTCTCTTTCAAACACTATTACTTTAGACTTACTTACATTCATCATTAATTCATTCTTCATGCATACTTCGTTCATCCTAGACACGAGATACTGCAGATCATCCAAACTATTAGCAATCAGCACCGCATCATCAGCATACAACAGGCAACATACTTTCAGATTACTCAAATTCACGCCCAATCCCACTTCTGTCAATTCTTGCATACAATTATCCATATATAGATTGAATAAATACGGTGACATTACGCAGCCTGTAAACCAAATGTGTCATTCAAATATGATTATGTGTCAGATACCAGGAATTTAAGAATTCATCATATTTTATATCAAAATCGTTGATGTAATAATAATAATCTCTGCCACATTCACGGTGTGTTGTGTATCCGCATAAATTAATATAAGCATTCTGAATAAATCAATCGCCCTTTGTCTTTTTATATATTCCAGTCAGTGTGGTGTTGTATATTGAATAATGATGATTTGATTTTTATATCTCACCAATTTGAATTTAAAAGAGCATCATACAATATAATACGGAAAGTATACAATATAACATAATTTAGTCCTATTAGGAAGCAAATAAAAATGCAGTCTTGCAAGGTAACATGTAAAGTAAGTAATTAATTAAGTACTAGATAAGTATGAACTAAAATGCAATACTTAGTGATAAGGCGGTACTTTATGATTCGTCTACTTATCAATTTGTATTATGATATTAGATAATCAATCACACATAAATATTAATCAATTGTTTACTGACAGGTACATCTTTATTTGGATCGTCTTGAGCTTAAACTTGGCTCACCGAAATTACATTTCATTTTGAAAGTAGATAAAATCATCGTCAGTGAAGATTTTTTCTTTCTTCCTAAAATTAGAAGATTGTAAAGAATTCGATTATCATATACGATAACATATATGAAATCCATATTATTCTTCGTTACCGTACTAAATAAGCACGCTAACGAAGAATAATATGGCCAGGGTGGGATCTCCATCTTCTGCCACTCCATCAACTCCTGTCCCCATCCGTTGTGTTCCAGTTCCCAGGTTTTTCCAAGATATTCCACTTGGATGCTGATGTCATGCCCTTATTTGAACATGACCAGCACAGCAGCAGCTTTTGGGACCTACAGAATTATTTCCTTTCACATCTTTCTCGGGCGTCTCCGACTTCTTTTTCGATTAACATTCGCGTCATATATTCTCCGTACACCCCTTTATTCCTTCATCCGCTCTATAATGCATTAATAATTTAATAAATTAAACAAAAACATTCGAAAGGATTTTTTTAAATGTAAATACCGCAGAAGAGTCCCAAGTGCTCCCAACTGTCTGGAGCCAGTGAGACTATGGCTTCCCCAATTGGGTTACGTTGTGAGGCTGAAGGTGGTGGGGAGGGGAAAGAGGTGGGTAAGAGTAAGTGGGGGACTATTCAGATCTGGCTACCCAACATAACTTAAGCCAAAAATAACATTTCATCATTATTTAGATATTTTATAAAAAAGTATAAATAGGGTGGTGTAGGTTGAAATGTATTCTATGACATAATATATATGTATACATACATATTTTATTTTTTGATGTATGGTTTTTATCTGTGGTTCATGACCACAGATAATAACATTTGTTCGTAGATTTATGAAATCTAACCATTTATAAACAGTTATATGAAAAAAAATTCTGAATATGTGATTTTAACTAAGAGGACATGCATTGATCTTTTTTTCGAGGTGATGTTATCTTCGAAAATGCAGAAAACCATAAAATATTGACATATATCTCATGCCATCTTAAAGTTCTTAAGGTGAAAATATACTATTTACAGTAATTGTTGATTGAGGTACTAGTACATATTGAATTATTTGGTGGGTTGGAAATAAGCCTACATAGCCCAGGGGTTCAGAGTACGTGACCGGACATCAGGAGGCACGGGTTCAATTCCCGTTGGCGGAATTTATTTTTACTCGGGAGATATTTTCAATTTGTATTAGTATTTCGGATGACTAATTATTGCTTATTATTATTTGTTATCCTTTATGCTATGCATAAAACCTTGTCTTATAAAAATTAGTTTATCATTAAAAATAATTAAAAATGTAGCAATAAATTTTTATCTGTACAAATTCCGCGACGGAATGTAATTCATCGAACAAACAAAAATATTATCGGTACACTGTAGATAAGCAATAACGACGGGTTATAACTGGATTCAAAAAAATATGAGAGACAAGCTGACGTTGCTCGGGGACTTGGAAATGGTTTGGGCTGAAGTTTTGTTGTTGTGAATTCTAGAGTAGGTACCTGACACCTGGGTGCATTTTGAAGGTGGAAATAATATTATTGTCTTGTAATAAGTATTTGTTTCACTTGGTCGTGCCATATCTTCCTCAGGCGCCCTCGAGCTTTTCAACCATGAACTTTAAAGTCATGCATTCTCCTGACACCTCTTTCTTCGTACATCACTAATGTCTCGTTTTACCACAAATACTTATTAGACTCATGTCATGCTCGGCCATCTCCGACATTTTCTAACATTCACTTCATGTAATATGATGAAATCCACATTGTTATTGTTAAAAAACTACATTATTTCGTATTTAATTCGACTCCGTGTCTTCTTCCAGTGCAGAGATAATGGTGGCTATAATTATATTGATTATTCGAATTTGACTGCTCTCAGTAGGATTCACTATCTATTTGAACTATGAAAATCAAGAATATAAAGAAGGATTATGAACTTCGAATTGTTACCTTCTAAATCATCAGGTGATAGCAAATATCACGTTCCACTGATAACAAAATAAATTAACCACAAAAGGAATTCATAAAACCTTACGAGGTCAAGGCCCTTTTTAAATAAACAAACAGTATTCAGTTGTTATGAACTCAAAAATAAACAAAAAAAAATGGGTACAACTAGGTCAGGTTTTTTAATCCAATTTTGTCAAACCAAATCTCAACAGACAACGTAGTCTGTACCTAACAAGTACATATTTAGGTTCTCAGTACATATCAACAATGAGATGATACCTCTCAATAATAAAACTATCAACCAAAACCAAACGTATGTTTATTATGTGTATTGTATATCTTAATATTTATATTAGAATGTATCTAAACGGGGTAATCCGACTATGGTTGGTGACAGCTCCATATCTCGATACTCCCTGGTCTGGGATGTATTTTCTAAAGGTAATACATACAGGATTTCGTTTACCGATCAATAAAATTTAGTGTTTACTAACATTAATATTAAACATTGATGTTTGTTGGAGGTTGCAGACAAAAAGGACTTCGATTGGAAACTGATACCTTATGTATGTCAAATGTTAATATTTCTATATTAAATTTGTATTTATAACAGGTTATGTACACACTATTCATTACTACGGCAGAGGAAATAGTTAGAATTCATGTCTAGAATCGGAATTAAAATAGGGTAGAAAGATTAGTTAAATATGAATTTGGTTTAAATGTTTTGGGTCTTTTCACTCACTCTACTTTCAAAGAATATGGGTTACCACACAAACAAATTACACTATTCTTTCCGTACCTTTAAACAAAAAAACACAACGTAAGATGACAAACTATTGCACGTTAAAGTCACAAAGGTCTTATATACTATGTGAAATATAATAGGTGCTCGTTGAAGGTAGTTTAGGAAAGGCATACGAAGTATGCAAAGGTTTAGTGATATGGAGAAGAGTTATCCCCTAAATTAGACAGAAAAGGTTAGGATTATCATCATGTTATTAACGTGAAAAAGAGGAGGGGTGACCAAATTTCCCACCCCCACGTTATTAAAAATGAAAAAAAAAGTTCAATTCAGTTAGATTTAATATACTCATCAAACACCCCAGTCAGATCATCACACTAACTATGGCTTATAACAATACCATTCATGTATCTAACTAACTAGTCCTGCGGCTCATTTGGCCTTATTACTATTACCATCTGATGGTTGTATTTACAAGACCGATTTTACGTTACATTAATGTGTTTTATGAGGAAAAATTCTTCTGTCTAAAAAAGTCATACAAATGAAAGGGAAAAGAAAAACAATAAATTCTGAACTTTTTACTCAATTTAGCCATTATGATTTACTGAATGTAAATATTTCATTTTTTCATCGTTCGGCTGCGTCCTTTTCGCTTTAGTTGTCCTGCTGCACCCACATATTTACTACGTATTTACTTGCATATCTACTTGGTGTATCTGGTATTATCTAGAAATGATAAACAAAATTTCATCATCAGCATATTATTAAATTAATCGTTTTGTTGATAATCACGAATTAAAAAAGATATATATTTCATTAATTAAAAGATAATTGGTATTGAGCTACTTTTGAAACCCGGCAGCATTGTTTTCTATAAATAATAACACAATGGTTTTCTATAGATAACTACACAATTGTTTTCTCAAGGAAAATTCATTATATTTTTTCACTTCTAGCGAACACTTTGTGGATACATAATTATAATAATTAAAATAAAATGTTTTTTTTCGGGGGCATTTAGGCAAAAAGCGACCGCTCCCCCCCTCAAGTCGATACGACTCGAGGTTCGTTTTCGCTTGCGCGGCGTTTCGGAAAAAAGTTGCCTTTCATTTGTTTTGGGCTTCAGGCGAAAAGCGACCGAGACGCCTCTCTGTCGGCACAGATCCCGGGGATCAATTCGGCGTAGAAAAACAGAAAAAGCGAGTCAGTGGAAAATCGCAGTAACTCGACCGGATTCGTTCGGGGCTCGATGTCGACAATAATTTGAGGAACCTCTGGCGGCGGAAATTGGAAGCGCTCAAGGCACGCCATACTGAGGCGCCTCAGTGCGCTTTCCTGCCGCCAGGATGGCACCACTCTGATTCTCACTCCGCAAAGTTGATTTGCGGCCGTTTAATTGTCAGAGCTTCCCGATTGGGAATCGACGTTTCCCGGTGAGAAATCACCAGTGTTGCCACACGCACGGTTTCGAAACGGCCAAATTTTGGTGCATTTTCGCAATGTTTCGTTTTCATCGATCGCCATCGATCTGTAAAACTTTTTCTCCTTCACCGTTTATATTTTTATTCAATTTCGAACGCACCCCGAACGCGAACTGATTCAATTTTTTTTCGTGCGCTCTCGCTCAAAAATGTTTCGTTTTTCGCATTACTCTAACGTAAATTAAAAACACGATTGATTTTGATCGAGCGTCGGGTCTGATTTAATCAGGTATAGTTGTTTTTTTTTTATTTCACCCAAAATGTTATGAAATTTCACCTGTTTTAGGGAAAGTGGTTTAATTTAAGTGGAAATGTTTTTCTTTGCATAATGGTATCATTGGAACAAAAATAGTCACGTGGTCACGCAAAGCCAAGTGGTACGATTTTTTTTATCAAATCTACACGGTCATCCTGATGATTGAATTCCGTCGCAAACACGCAGTCTGCGGGTAAAATTTTCGAAAAAAATCATCGTCCGAAGGTTTAGGAACGTTAATCGGCCGTCCTACATATGGCGCTCGGTTCAAAATGTCTCACAATAACCGGCTAAAGTTTGACATTTGCGATTTGAACCAAAAAATGCCATTTTTAATCAGTCGGGCTTTTGGCCAATCAGAAATAATAGCCAATCATAGATTGGCACCGAAGTGATGTGCTTTTATTTTAGGGATGTGAATTCAAAGAAACGATAAAATCTGTGCAGGTACTTACTTTGGCAGTTTATCTTTTGAAAATCGATAATGCTTTTGAACGAAATAAAATTAAGTTTGGTAAAAATAATTTGGCACGGGTACCGTCGCCCCGTAGTGAAAAACTACATAAATAGCGTCACGTAAATTTATAATTTGTACCAGGAGCGCAGAAGTTGATAGGGTGAAGCGATGTTAATTGTTTTGTAAAATAGACATTTAGTTTTCGGAATGACTTTACTGAGTAAAACCTCAAATTGTAATATTTAAATATTGAAGACAATATTAGTGATTTCTAAACGAAAATCTGAAACAGAAAAATCAGAAAAGGAATCGGTCACATCTGGGACTCGAACCCAAGACCCTTGTCTTTCCGTGACAGTGCTCTACCAACTGAGCTAATGGGACCCTATTCCCCTCGATCATTTTTAACTGTATCATACTTCGAATAAGAACTACTAACATTGTCTTCATTTTTTCAGTTGGTAGAGCACTGTCACGGAAAGACAAGGGTCCTGGGTTCGAGTCCCAGATGTGACCGTTTCCTTTTCTGATTTTTCTGTTTCAGATTTTCGTTTAGAAATCACTAATATTGTCTTCAATATTTAAATATTACAATTTGAGGTTTTACTCAACTAAGTCATTCCGAAAAATAAATATTTATTCTATACTTGCAGAAAAGTCAACAGATGTCGCACATTAAAAATAAAAAAATAAGATGGGTTTTTCTAAAAAGACGCTGTCTGGATTGCATTTAGTTCGGGTTGAATCTTGCGATCATACATAAAGATAGTTGCCAATAAAAATGTGCGGTTAGTTCTTATTCGAAGTATGATACAGTTAAAAATGACCGAGGGGAATAGGGTCCCATTAGCTCAGTTGGTAGAGCACTGTCACGGAAAGACAAGGGTCCTGGGTTTGAGTCCCAGATGTGACCGTTTCCTTTTCTGATTTTTCTGTTTCAGATTTTCGTTTAGAAATCACTAATATTGTCTTCAATATTAAAATAGACATTTTTTTAATCAAAAGTTTTTCCAGTTTGAGTGTTTGTAATATAATCATTAAATTTGGGAGAAGGGCATGGGTACCGTCGCCCCGGGAGCCATTCATATTTAATGTTTTTATCTCTTTATTTTTTAACGAGTAGGTACCTAATTGCGTTATGAAAATATTTTTTCGGTAATTTTTTTTTTTTAAATAAACTAAGTTTGAAATCACAAATTTTTTCCTACATAATGATAATTCTTATAAAGCCATTTCTGCCAAAAATTACCTCGAGGACGCTGTAATCTACCAGGAGCACAGAAGTTTGGGAAAAATATTAAAAAGGATTATTTAATTTTAATTTAAAATTTAGATTTTTTCCATAAAAGTTTTTACATTTTGCGTGTTTATAGAGCAATGTTTTTTTCCAAAATAAAATTCGCTGGGACTTTTGAAGAATGTCGGTGACAAAAACCGTACATACGATATGGGTATCAAATTACGCGTCTCGACTTACTGCATCCGAATGGCTCGGTGAAAAAATGATCAGTAAGCTCCTTGGCACTTTTTTTCCCAAAATATCCTTTTCTTTTTAAACATACATATATTTTAATACATTTGTGGTCACACACTCATTGTTTCATTTATATGCAAACATACATATAACATTTTTAAAAGTTTTTAAATTAAGCGTGTTAATTGAGCAATTCTTTTTCCAAAATTACAACTTTTGAAGAATGTCGGTGACAAAAACCGTACACAACCCGAACGGCTCGGTGAAAAAATGATCAGTAAGCTCCTTGGCTCTTTTTTTTCTCAAAATATTCATTTCTTTCCAAACAAAAATATATTCAAATACATTTGTAGTCACACATTCATTGCTTCATTCACATGCAAACAAACATATTACATTTTTAAAAATTTTAATTTTGCGTGTTAATTGAGCAAATCTTTTTCCAAAATAACAACTTTTGAAGAATGTCGGTGACAAAAAACCGTACATACGATTTGGGTATCAAATTACGCGTCTCGACCTACGCAACCCGAACGGCTCGGTGAAAAAATGATCAGTAAGGTCCTTGGCTCTTTTTTTTCTCAAAATATTCATTTCTTTCTAAACACACATATATTTTAATACATTTGTGGTCACACATTCATTGCTTCATTTACATGCAAACATACATATTACATTTTTGGGGATCGTATGAGAAGGCACGAAATGAAAGTTGGTGTCGGTGGAGGTCACTGTGTTTATTGAGTCAGTTGCCGTGACGAGGAGATGATATAGGACAGATGTTAAATACTCCGGTTGCTGCGGTGATGTGCTGGTCAAACGCGGGTCAGTGAGTCGACGCCGGGCGCTGGTGACCGGGACTTGATGACTGTCAGGCACTGGCGATCTGGGAAATCAATACTCCAGTGCTGACGGAAGGCCGAAGGTGCGGCGGACCTTGTAGGCAGTTGAACGGGAATGGCGTGACCAGTGAGGATGCTGCGTGTCCTCATGGTGGTCATGGTGGCGTGGAAGAAGCGCTGGTCAGAGACGCTGGAACCAGGGCGCTTGTAATCCGAGTAGCATTTGCCAGGTACGGCGATCTGGACAAGTCGCTATGATGATGTCCCGTTGGAGTCCATGATGTGAAGCCGGGAATAATGTCCTTTGCGCTAGTAAGAAGAGCACGGGTGCTCACTCGTTGAGCCTCGTTAACTGACGGCTGAGAGATGACTGACTGACTGACTCGCTGCGTCGGGCTTATTTATACTACACGGCCGATGGCAACAGTAGGTAGTAAATTGCAATTAAATCGAGGCCACTCGCTCGGTCTGGCCCTTTTCCGAAGTTTCGACGGCGCGGCTATTATGCCTAGGCGGTAGACTCGAACCTTCTGGCGAGTTGTCGTAGTGTCCCAGATGTTGACTGTAGTATTATTGTCGTCGATAGACAAGTAGGTGCTTGTAGTAAGTAGGTTTGTTATGTTTTGATTTCAACTGCAAGTACGTACCTCAGTAGGTCGAGCGGTTTATTATTAATTATTCAATGAATTCTTCTCGACTGCTACACATTTTTAAAAGTTTTTAAATTTTGCGTGTTTTTGAGGTTGGGTTAGGTTAGAACATGGGAAAAAGTATTAGAATTAAATCACAAACCAGTCTATACAAACCTGGCGTAGCCCACAAACTACTTGAAAACTGGGATGTAACCCTAAAGGGGACGCGAGCAGGCGTTATTAAAAGGGCAATTTTTTGTTACAGAAAATAAAATGGAAAACAGGTATTAGAATTAAATCACAAACCAGTCTATACAAACCTAGCGTAGCCCACATACTATTTGAAAACTGGGATACAACTCTAAAGGGGACGCGAGCAGGCGTTATTAAAGGGGCATTTTTTTCGTATAGAAAATCAAAGTTAGATTAGGTTAGGTTATACACGGTGTCCGGAAACTCGTAGTACAAGCGGGAAACTGGAGAATCTACACCACATGGGGAACCCAAAAAAACATAAAGTTTTTTGATTTGAGCATTTTCAAAAAAAAAAAATATATATATTTTTCGGCTATTTTAGGGTTAAAGTTTTTTCTGGTGTTTAGGGTTGAATAACAGATGTTTTAACCCTGCAGAGCAGAAATATTTTATGATTACACCGGGTTAAATGAAGGGTGATTTCAAAATAATGCTTCAAATCCGAGTTTCTTCATTTGTTTTACTTTCAAATAGTTTTAATTAGTTGGGTACATTGATCTTCAGTAATAATTTATAAGAATTTGATTAAAAAAAAAAAAAAATCAACTTCAAACTCGATTTACTCGATAACGAAAGCTCAAATAAAAAAAAATATACTACAAAATCGACTCCAAGTTCGAAGTTTAGAACAATTTCCAATAGATGGCAGTAAATATTATTAAATTTCAAAATAATAATTATGAAAATCACAAATCTAAAGTGTGAAAATGTGTAAAGATTACATTATAAGTTCCTATAATATGTATTTATAAGTTGAAATAAAGACCAAAATAACTTTACTGTTAAGTCAAGCGATAAATGTTGTCATATTTGAGCTACCCTGTAAAATTCGAACACGAAATCATTTATTTATGAATTTAAAATTACTATTTAATTATCATTAATTATTATCAATGAATGAAAAAATTAGGTGAATATTAAATTTTATTTTACTTTAAATAAACTGCACGAGCTCAAGAACTCAAAATCACTGAAAGATTGTATAAAATTGTACTTGGATTGCCATTAAATTGGACTTATTTTAAAATTACAAATTCAATTGTATTTGTTTCTACCCGATATGAATACCCTTGAAAAAGTATTAAATTCAAAATATAGTTGATATTCTAATACGCCCTTGAAAGCATATTACATTATTTAATTTATTGAAAAATTTTACGTTCTCAAATCCAAAAACAAAGTTTCCGATAAATCCTCTATAATAGAGAAGGAAAATGACCAAAATAGTCCAAATTTAAAAAAAAAAATCAAATCAATGGACAATTAAACATAAAAACACTGTTTATGAGTTTCCAACAAATCCTCGATATTATAGATGGAAATAGCATGAATTACTGAATTTACAGCAATTAAAAAGAAATTACCAAATAATATCTTATATATCCTCTGTAATAGAGATGGAAAATAGCAAGAATTGTCTAAGATTTACTGAATTTGCAGCAATGAAAAAAAAATTCAAATAATATCCAACATATCCTCTGCAATAGAGATGGAAATTAGCAAGAATTGTATAAGATTTACTGATTTTACAGCAATGAAAAAAATTTCAAATAATATCCAACATATCCTCTGTAATAGAGATGGAAATTAGCATTTGAACAATTTAATCCTTTACTTAAAAAAAAGAAAACACAAAACAAAAACACGCTCTCACAAGGAAATTAACGTTATGATTTTCCATTATAAAATTATTAACTTCCAAAAATGTGCCAAAACACTATCTACAATTTCATCAGGTGCACACTCAGAGGCATATAAAAGCATGGCGGCATTAAAGAAAATGTACTCTCAGAGGCTAAAAAGCATGTAGTACTTTTCTCCCTGGGAAAATTGCAACAAAAGCCAATTGCTTTCACTATATCACATAGAACATAGTTCCCCTGTATCATGTAGGCAAAAACTTCCACACGCTACGGGCCCTCCATGCCCTATGGACATTAGATGTAAATATATACATCATTCCCACCCTTACAGTCAACCCTTACAAGCTGTACAAAGCCTCAGCGGTTTTATATTAAAAAACATGTGCAATGTAAAAGAAAAATTCACTTTCAGAGGCTACCCAAGCATGAAGTGACATTCCCACTGTAAGATACAGGCTACATATTTTTTTTAAAGTTGAAAATCATACGTTAAGACCTACCCAAACAAAACTTGACATTATGACAAGACACTGAACAAGACTAAAACAAAACATACATTTAATGTGTAAACATACGCGTTACGTTTACGCATCAAATGTAAGCTATCAAATTGTCATTTCTCGTTTGTGGCGTTCAAACGATTACGAGAATTTGTTAAGAACGAATAATATAAATATTTATAGTTAGATAGACAACATTATTTAACCATGTTGTAGTAAAATATTCAAGTGTATTTTAGTAAATTTTACTTGAAAAATCATCAACATCAAATATGTGTTGAGAAAAGAAAAAAAAATATATGCATGAAAATAATAATTGTGTGTGTGTGTGACGTTATTTTTTTTCCTATAGATAATATTGATGTTATAAATATTTCCTCAAATAAATGTGTAACCTTGTTCTGTATGTAAAATGTTAAAATAACATTCTAATAAAAAAGTGATTCTAATTTAATCATTTAATAATCTCCTTTCGAAATAAATTAACGCAAAAAAAAAATTAAATGTCTGACTTCAAAAAAATTCTTCAGAAAATTCAAAATATCAAACTAGGCAAACTATGTGTTACATCCACAATATAGCAATAAGTAAATTATATCGAAATTACTAATGGACTTCCATGTCATGATTTAAATAAAGCATGTAACTTTGACTATCAAGTATGATTGTGATAAAATTCAGACTCCAATTGATCCCAGATGATGCAATACCAATCATAAATTTAAAGTACCCACAATAAACATTAAAGGTTACACAGTTAAAAAATAATTATTGAGAATTTTTTTTGTTTATACTTGAGTCAACTCCTACGAAACCAATTGAACCGATAAAATGACTTTAAATCCTTCCTAGAAGATATCATTATATCACCTCGCATAGACCCAAAGAAAATCAACAAAATAAACAAAACAATATAACCTCTTTATGCAATGTTTATACATTGCAAACCGCAATATACAGGAGTCGTCTGCCGCAGTGATGAAAGACGTCTCCTCCAAAACTACCAGCAAGCGATCCCGTGATACTTGAACGCATTGATGTAGAAATCTGAAATTCACATTTATATATTTTATTATATTATTTAAAAAAATTAAATAATAACTCCCTTTTATCTTTGATGGAAAGTTTAATTATTTCCTATAACAGGATAATTTATTTAAAAAAGATTATTAATTTAAAAATAATTTATATGTATGCCTTATAACAGGAAGATTTAAAAGTCTAAGTCAATTGAAATGAAAATGACTAAGATGTATCATATTATAATGTTATTATTAAAATTATACAGGATTTGAATTGGTATGCAAATGTAATTCAACATAACCTGAAAAAGAATATTAATATATCTTGAGGAGATTAAGCACAAAAACGGCGCTATAAATCGAATAATACATGAGAAAAAAAATCCATTTTAACAATAAGAATGTAACTTACTCCGTTTGATCAATTAATTTTGTTGCAATAAATAGTCATCAAAGTTGCGACGCATGTTGTTCACGAATATTGTGAAAAAAATAAACTACCGGTGCACTGAGGAAATAAAATAATAATTAGTTTACCCACACACAATCATTATACATATTTAAATAATAATATTTGCCAGTGAATCAAATATTCTGATTCAGAATGTTTTAAATAACGTGATGACGCCTTACTAAATACGTCACGGATTCGGAACGGTAACAATAAAAATAAAATATATGACGATTTAGAATTTTACGTCACAAAGAAATAAAATGAACGATTGGCGTTCTGAGTATTGAGTGGCGGATTACAAATAATGTTCCAATTAAAATTAAACCCCCGATTGCAATTATAACGACGGAAGAACAAAAAAAACTCTCGCGAATCAACACGAACTCTTGAAGCTTCATATATGCATTCCATTACTCAAAAATTAAAAAAAAAAAATAACATGAAATTAACATGAAACTATTCAAACTACCCACAACTACACATAAAATCACCATGAAACAACAAAAAAACCCGGTTAAACCACGTTGGGCCGCCAATGTAATGGCTAAAAATAATATGAATTAATGTATGTAAGAATATGGATGATGGTTATCTTAAATAGAAGATTCATATTTACGGAATATAATTTATTGTAAAACAAAACATAGCAAGAGACTCAATGAATAATTTAAATATAAATAATCTCAGGGTGCGACTAACCTCGAAGATGCGTTAGTAGGTCGGTATTATTACGTAAAAATTATTAACATGGTGATTGAAAAGTTATACTAAATTGTAGGTAGTAAAATGAATTATAATTTTAAATATCATTACTATAAATATTAAGGGCGCCAGTTCCATATAACGATAGAACAAAATTTATAAAATTATAGTAAACCAATATTGCAAACAGTAAGAGAACTAAAGATTGAATATTTGAATTGAATATTGAAATGAATATTGAAATGCATAATGATAAACTAAAAACTTCCCGACTTCGTGTTGACCGCCATCCGCGAAGAGTCCTTTCTTCCCCGTACGTGTGATCGCTGGATCCGCCACCCGAATACTGAAGACGAAGCTCCTTTTGTTCTGTCAGCCAAACACCGAACCTTCTCTCATGGTGTCGCCAGTTGTCGGACATCCACACCAAATTATATAAATCAACGGGTACTTAATTTATCCCGTTACAAGTTGCCTGCAACGGGCGAAAAGCTAGTAAATAATTATAAAAATTAAAATAAAATAACTTTATTTGAATAAGACTAAATTATATATATTTCTAACCAATCGGTTTCAGTTCAACCCGAACCTTCAGGGTTTATAAAAACATATTAAATTAATTGCAGAGGTGTATAGATACACATAGTTAAGCTGGAAGAGGGAGAGAGAACATCAACTTTGGTGGGGTGTAAGACATAGGTAAGAGAGAGAGGGTAAATATAGGCGTAGGGAAGGGAAATATATTTAAATGGTACCGTTCGTTAAATCTAATTGTTTATTTAATAAATTGTTTTTATTGATTTTTTAGGATTTTTTTATTTAATAATAACAAATAAAAATCAATTTATTAAATAAACAATTAGATTTGACCAACAGTCCCATTATAAATATATTTCCCTTCCATGCATCTATGTTTACCCCCTCTCTTTAACCGAAGTCTTCCACGCCCCCGCCCCCCACCAAAGTGATGTTTTGATGTTCAACCTTGATGTTTTCTCTCCCTCTTCCAGCTTAACTATATTTACCTTTAAACTTTTTAGAGTTTTAGGTTGTTTAGAAATATATAGGTATATAATAAAGTGGTTATCAAACAAAATTATTTTATTTTAATTTTTATAATTAATTAGGTATATATCAAAAACATTGAAATTAATAGAGCAATTGTGTAACGTATAACATACCGTTTTTCTTTTTACTTTTATTCTCGAACCCGCCATTTGGTATTAAAGGTATATTACCTATCAAATAAATTTAGTTCTTGTATTTAATATTAGATCCGAGTAGAACGATGACGTTTTGATAAAAAGGTACCATGTAATAATGAAAACGTACAGAAAATATGAATATTAATTTTACTCATACAGACCGACGTTGGATGGAATCGTTTTATAATTAATACACATGCATTTTTTTTTTTAATTTTACCATGGCTGGTTTATGTGATAAAAATAATATACAATAAATTCAGATTGCTATTAGAAAATATTGAGAAACACAAAAAACCTGGTGGATGACTTTTCCCATGGATCATTTACAATCACATGACGTTTACCTTGCCGTAAAATATTTTTAAAATAGGTCATTTTTCCTTTTTTATGTATCGATAAATCATTAGAATATTTTTTAATCGTTTTTATCCTAACGTCATTGTATGTCAAATGGGTCAGCAATAAACCAAATTTCATCCATTCATTAATTTCATTCAAAATGTCAGGAATCACTGGTTGAAGTAAGTCGAGTACGTTCCTTAACACCCTGTATAAATATTTTATTAAAATATGGTTTCGATTGTCTGGTTAATAATAATAGATATTCTATGTGTTTGGTAAAATCTATTTCAAATTTACGACATCAACATTTAAAAAATATGCATTTCGAAAAATAAATAAAAATCTTATAAGTATCTATTTTTCGCAAGAATAGCGCCATACAGATAATCGAAGAATTGGGATACAAAAAATATTTGAGCCATAGTTTTTAATTTAAAATAGTATATTAATCTGTTCAATAAATGGAATATAAAATACATGGTTTTTCTTAGGTTTGGACTTACGAAGTGTGGTTCCTTTTCCACTTTTACCTACTGTGTACCGCATCTGGAAGGCGGTATAATAGCCTCTGGTCGTGTTAGTGGAAGCGAGGAACAGAACCCGAAGACCGGTTCCATTCATAAAAGCATTTAAATGTAATCCAACGGAGCGCCGGCCATTTTAAAGCATACACGATCCTTTTTCATATCTAGTATATATACAGGGTGTATCGGCACTAACCCGACAAACTTTAACCCGCTATTCCTTAGCACATTTGGAGTAAGAAATGTTATGGGCACTTTGCTGTCCGGTAGCATTTTTTTTCAATTGAAAACAAAAAAAATAAAAATTTCCACACTTCATCACTGTCATTGGCATCGCTTTTCGTGTTCAACAGCTGTTATAAGTAAGTATGTCGAAAAGCGTCTTCGCTCTTTCGCACACACTAAATAATAATAGTTAAAAATGAGACGAATGGTGCCGTGCCATTTCGTTGTGATTGTAAAAGTGCGCCAATATAGGTACTTATACACGTGCATTATTCAACGGAATTCGAATAAAATATTGCCAGATGGGTTTTCAAACTTTGACAAAGGATAAAACAGTGGTGACATGTGGTGAAAATATGAATAGTAAATTTTTATTAAAAAAAACGTTACCGGACAGCAAAGTGCACATAAGATTTTTTACTCCAAATATGCTATGGAATAGTTGTTTAAAGTTTGTCGGGTACGTGCCAATACAACACCCTGTATATTATAAAATAGAACATTTGCGTACTTGATATTTGCGGTATCTTTTGATTTAAAAATATATTCAGCTTGGACGGATTTGGCCTCTTTGTTTTTGGGATTATGTTTCATAACCATTCACTATTGTTCTTGTCTTAGCAAGTGGGTTTATGTTTAAAATAACAAAAATCGTCATTATCTTTACAACTTGATACTACTATATAATAATAACAAACGTAACAGAATCTTGGCACAAGTCATGCATGCAATTATTTTTTGAAGATAATTATAAATAATCTTGGTTATCAGGTAAATATTATACCTGATAACCGAGGAAATCTATATAAATACAAACGTAAAGGTTCGTTTATTCAAAATCGTATCTATACGAAAGTTCTTCTCTCTTTGCTTCGAAATTGTGACACAACGTTTATTCAAATACGCGTGTGTTTTTATATGCCTAAATTATACAGTCACCTGTGACAGGTAAAAACATGCTTTTTTAAAATAAATTTTTTAACATTTTTGTATTTCATGTTGTTTTCCTCGCTGGAACTTCCCGTGCTGGGGAAGAAAATTTACATTTTCAGTATTTTTTAAATTTTAATATAATCTAATCTAATCTAATCTTTTTATCTTTCTCACTCCAGTCTATCAGTCTGTGTTTGGTTATAATATTCTATCAATTTCGTGTCTCCCTGTGTCCCAGATCCATTTTTTTTATGAACTCTTTGAATATATTGCCATTAGTTTTTTTTTTGTAGGAGAGTGGTAATTTGTTGAAAAGTTTTATGCCGTAGTAAATGAAATTTCTTTGTGCAAAAGTTGCCTAAGTTTTTTCGTTTTAGATGTATTTTTGATTGAAGGATCTAATGATTTAGTTAGGTATGTTCGTAAGTAAATCAAGTGGATTTTTTGTGAGTATAAATAAGTACGGTTTTAGCATAGAGTTGTTTAAGTGACATGATGTTTAGATTATTAAAAATATGGTCAGAGCAAGTTCTGATGGGTAATTTGAGTAGTATTTTCAAGACGGCTTTTTGCGTTATAATTAGGGGAAAGTGATGTTATTTGCATTTCCCCATACAATTATTCCATATTCCAATTAAGACTGACATATGGCCATATCATGTAACTGTGTGGTAGTATTTTGGTTAGCGAAATAAGATAGGTGTATTTTGTTGGCTAATTCGGAGCCTTCTAATATTGGCATATATTTATTAGTAAAATTTAATAATAGGTTCGCATCTGTGTGTAGCGACATAATAACATTTGACGTTTCTATTATTTCGATTTGTTTACCTTGAATGTGTTTTGTTTGGGTTAGTTCATTAATTATTTGCCACACACGTTTTGGTTCATTATTTGAGTCATCAATTTTTTTTATAATGATTATGTTTTGAGGGTTTGTTAATTTAGAGCATATATATGTATTTATTATATAAAAATTATTTAGGATAGATTGAATGGATTGTTTTTTAGTTGTTGGTGAAGAACATCTCTCTTTTTTATGAATTTAAGTAGTACAGGTGTGATCCAAGGTTTTAGGATTTTGTTTGATTTTAAGTTTTCTTATCGTTGAGCTCATTTTTATCTTATTTTGTAAATGCTCAACAAAGAGTTGCCAAGCATCTTCCAGATTCTGAGAAAAGTATATTGTTTTCTCATTTTCAACGAGGTTTTCAATTTATCATAGTCAATGTTTGTTTTAGTTTCCTCGGTGAATAACGTATAACAGACTCGCGTTTATTTTATCGGAAACGATTACTACAACACGCGCCCACTGCTCTTCGGCTTATTAAATTCTTTATTATTAATTTATTAATAAACGCCCTTTTTCGGGGCTTTCACATATGAATATTAAGAAATATACATTATTTATTGTACATAACTGAATTGCTTAAAACGTTTGTTTACTCAAATTTAGTCCAAGGAATCACAACCGATATACTTTATATATTTTCGTTAAATATTCAGGATGGTACCAAATTATTTATATTGGCAGATTGGATTTGCATATCGGAATTATTTTATTGTTTATTTTTGTTTAGCATTAAGATAATTATAATACTGGGAAAAACCTAATTAATTAATCATAATCATCATCACCTGGTAACAAAGGACATTATAATTTAATAAATAAGTTCTTTTCATTAATTTCCAGACATATACGCTTCCATAGGCTCGTAGTTACGGTGTGTGGTGGAGAATCTTTTGAATTTATAAATAAGAAGTTAACACCATATATGAATTACAATCTGTCTAGGTCCCAAATAAAATTTGTTGGGTGGTGACAACTTGTACAGGTAAGCTACAATTTATCCACTTAAAGAAAAAGCGGAATTGTGGTTCAATCAACCCCATAGTGTGGACGATTGAAACAGTACATGGGGTTGAATAAAACGCTGAAAATATCTTTGAAATAATTGGAGTAATTTTGATCAGTGTTCAGCATTTTCATTATTATAACAATACTCAGTGAGATCATGATAGTGATTAAACAATTATATTAAAAACTATCAACATAAATGTCTTAAAATTAAACAATGTATTTTTTCTTATTTGTGTTTACGTGCTCATAATAATACTGAATTTGAGTATTTGGCATAATCAACATAGTTTTACTACGATATCATTCTAGATCTAATTTTTTTTCGTGTAAAAATTGTATCCATTCATGCCCTCACATTTCATGCCCTACTGCCATGTTGATTCTAATTTCTAAGGAATTTCGTTTTCCTTCAAACACACAACGCTGGAAGAAGTAACAAATGAAAAATTCAAACTCGCCTAATAAGCATCAAGAATTGGCTGATCTGTAATCGGAAGATAGTTTATTGCAATACGTTTGTAATAATGTTTACTTAATAGTTTAATAATATCGTGGCAACGACAACGTCCTATTACTAGGAAAACAAAGTGATTCTGCTCGTAGCTTTCAGCCCTCTATAAATAAACCACTCGCTACATTGATAACTCCGTTCTTTTTGTGTGGAGAAATTGTCCACAATTTAACAAAGATATGCCGATATTTTGACAGTTTTTAATTATGACGTTGTCACAGCCCAAAGACGAGAAGAGAGGAAACAACAAAAAGGGCACGACCATAGACAATAGATCTTCCATAGATGCCTACGCTAATGATCAGCCAAAACTTTATTTTTTTTTAAATAAATGTTAGAAATATTAACAGATTCTCTCAGGACGACAAAGCTCCATCTCACAAAGTGCAGTCCTGCGAAAATGAGCTCTAAAGTAAAATTCCTTACAGCACATTTTCTCAGGACGGCGCTTTGTAAGTTGAAAATCTATCGTCTCGAGAGGCTTTCGTAAAAATAATTTAAAATTACTTGAACTTGAATTCTTTTACTTAATAACATATCCAATTTTATAACTTTTAATATCCTATTTTTTAACATTCTTTGTTAGGATATTTGATTGGAGCCAACTGTTAATTTTTTCTTGGTCATTTATGCATTTTCTAGTAGGTTGTCTTAATTTTTACCCCAGTAAAAAAATGCAGTATCATTTGCACATAAAAAAATTTCACCGTTTAAATCTAATTGAGAGATATCATTTATATAAATTTGGAACAGTGGTGGTCCTAGAATGGATCCCTGGGGAACTCCGTAGTTTATTGGAATGTGGTTGCTATTTAAACCTCTTTCGCGGTTGGCGCTCTAAAGTGAAAACGGTACCAGCTCCGACAAGAGTCAAAATAGAAAAACTGCAAAACGATAATGTGAGAAGTAAGTATGTGAATTGTGCAGAGATAAGATTGAATGCGAAGGAAATGGATGGTCTAAGCATAGACGAAACATGGAACCACATAAAAGTGTGTCTTTGTGAATCTGCTAGGGAGGTTTGTGGAATAAGTACGCAAGGTAGGAAGAAAGGTGATGCATGGTGGGATGATGAGATTAAAGCACTGGTCTCAGAAAAGAAGAAAGCATGGTTGTGTCTGATTGCGGCTGGCAGTGCTTCCAGCGAAGAGAAGTATCGAGCGAAAGAAGTATATAAGGAATGTAAGAAAAAAGTAAGAGTTGGAGTGAAAGAACGAAAGAAACGCCTGGAAGAGGAAGAAGGAATGAAAATGACAAACCATTTCCAAGAAAACATTAAGTTGTTTTGGAAAGAAGTCAAAAGGTCCCGGAGTGGCCCAGAAAACGGAAGCATGAAAGTGATAAAATCAAAAGATGGAAAAATGTTGACGAATGAGGAAAAAATAAAAGAGAGATGGATGAATTATTTCGAGGAAGTCTTCGAAAGCGAAGTGAATGACAGTGATTCCAGTGGCGAATCAGATATGAATGACGATGGAGTGAATGTTACCGAAATTAGCATGGATGAGATAGAAAGCTCGATTAAATGTATGAAGAATGGTAAGGCTGTTGGGTTTGACAATATTGCTGCTGAATATTTTAAAGGAGGTAGCCGTGTAATTCTCACATGGTTGTGCAATCTTTTTAACCAATGTTTAAAGGAAGGTTACACGCCTTTAGATTGGAGAAGGGCTGTGATCATGCCATTATACAAAGGTAAAGGGTCACGTATGGAATGTGGGAATCATAGGGCTATTAGCCTGCTTAGTTCAGTTGGCAAGCTGTATGGTAGAATTTTGATTGAAAGAGTAAGAAAGGAAACAAAGGATAAAATATGGGATGTGCAAGGTACTTTCATGAGTGGAAGGGGGTGCATGGACCAGATATTCTCATTGCGTATGCTCACTGAGAAGTTTCTGGCAAAAAACCAGAAACTTTTCTGTGCCTTTGTAGATTTACAAAAAGCATACGACCGAGTCGACAGGAAAAAGCTATGGAAGGTGTTGTCCAAGTATGGAGTGAATACGAATCTGATTCAGGCAATTGCGTCTCTGTATGAGGGAAGCGTTGCATGTGTTAGGGTAAACGGTGGTTTTACGGGGTGGTTTGATATCACAAAAGGTGTTAAACAAGGCTGCGTAATGTCACCGTGGTTATTCAATCTATACATGGATAATTGTATGCAAGAATTGAAAGAGGTGGGATTGGGCGCGAATTTGAATAATTTGAAAGTATGTTGCCTGTTGTATGCTGATGATGCGGTGCTGATTGCTAATAGTATAGATGATCTACAGTCTCTCGTGTCTAGGATGAACGAAGTATGCATGAAGAATGAGTTAATGATGAATGTAAGTAAGTCTAAAGTAATGCTGTTTGAAAGAGAGAGTACGAAAACAGTGTGCAATATAATTGTGAATGGGGAATACTTGGAGCAGGTGGATGAGTTTGTGTATTTAGGAAGTATGTTTACGAGAGATGGGAAGGCTGACAGAGATATCGAAAGAAGGGTAAATGCAGGTAATTCCGTTAATGGAGGACTAAACGCCGTAGGCGCTAACAAAAAATTGTCCAAAGAAGCGAAGTTAGCAGTCCACAACGGAGTGCTGGTACCTACCTTGATGTATGGAAGTGAGGCATGGAACTGGCAAAGAAAGGATGAAAGTAGATTAAATGCTGTTGAAATGAGATCCCTGAGGCGTATGTGTGGTAAAACCATGTTTGATCGTGTGAGGAATGTGGAGATCCGCAAAGAGTGCAAGGCTGATGTAAGCATAATGAGTAAGATTAAGAAAGGGACGCTTAGATGGTTTGGGCATGTAGAGCGAATGAGCGAAGATAGGAGTGTAAGGAGGATATATGATGCAAATGTGAATGGTAGCAGAAGTCGGGGACGCCCGAGGAAGACATGGCACGATCAAGTGAATCAGATACTCGAGTCGGGCCATGTCAAGAGTCAGAATAATAGAAGAGTATGTATGAGACGATGTATGAATGTGAATGAGGCAAGGAGTGTGTGCCAAGACCGAGTTGTTTGGCGGTCCGTCCTCTCTGCCTACCCCTGCGGGGAAACGGCGTGATGGTTAGTTAGTTAGTTAGTTTGGTTGCTATTTTGATTCTTGATGCTAACTAATTGCTTTCTGTTGCTAACATTCGATTTGAATAGATTAAGAACAGGACCAACTACACCAATTTTCTCGAGTTTCTTGAGAAGTATGTCATGGCTTGCTGTATCGAAGGCTTTTTGAAGGTCCATTAGTTTAGATAAAATATAATTACCACCATCAATGCTGCTTCTAAGTGTATTGATTAAGTGATTTATTGCCGCATTGTGTTCAATTTTTTCCTAAAGCCATATTGTTCCTTATAAATAAGAACGATTTTTTTTATGGAACGTTGTTTAATCTTTCGTAAATTGCACGTTCAAAGATTTGAGATAAGATTGGTAACATAAAAATGGGTTTGTAGTTTGAGGTATTTGTTTTGGACCCACCTCTGTAAATAAGTATTACCTAAGCTATTTTATTTATTTCATTTCAACGCCCATAGGGCTTTTGCGAAAAAGAATTTTTTTTTAAATACAATAAAAATAAAGAGTTTACATTATATAAAAGAATTTACAGATTACATCAAATATAAGATTTAACAATGCATAGGTTAACATAATATAGGTAACATGAAACATAAGAATTTACGAAACGTAGATAACATGGAATTAAAGTAGGTAAGTGAAATAAAATAGATGATTTGCCAATATCCTAAAAGTCAATTGAATAAAAAAGTATGAAATTGTTATTTAAATTAGCCTATAAACTATGAAACCTTAATAACCAATCTCTATTACGCAAGATTAGGATAAGAATCGACAAAAGGTCTTATAAAACATTTATATCTAATGTAAACATTCCATTAAACTGAGTTTAAATTTTGAATCTGATTGACAGCGGTAAACATCGATCGAACTATATTTATTACCAAGTCTGTGAAATCTTTGAATAGGCGAGTTAACGAAATAATTGTTAGCAGATTGTGGAACATTATACAGGGCCTTACAACTATTTGGAAAATTTCCCTCTTTAAGACACTCATTCATTAACTTTGATAGAATAGAAAGCAATTCTGTGGAGAGACTTGACTGAGAGAACTGTCTTGCATTTGAGCACTTACATTTAGTTTTAAGAATTATATTATTTAACTAACTTCTAATTCTGCAATAGGTTGAAGATATAACGATTCAATACTAGCACGCATTAATGTTATTTCGTTGACTAGATTTTGTGAAATTTCGTATATTATCAGTTAAACAGGAGCCTTTGTTACAAAAAAAATTGTTAAAATGGTCGTATATCTTTACGTTGCTTGTGAATATTTTATTATTAATGATTAATTTACTACAAAAAGTACTCGATTGGTTATGTATGATGTTGTTAATTAACTTCCATGTTTGTTTATTGTTATTTTCGATTTCTTTTTAAAAGATCGCCGAAGTGTGTTTGTTTTAAGTTTCGTTTTTTTGTAGTAATATTATTTCTTACTCTAGGAATTCTGTTTTCAATAATATATTCTTTGGTCATTTTTTTAGATTCGGGTGTAGTTTGTTTCTTTTGTTGGTTAGTTTTGTAAGGTCTTTGGTTATCCAGTCTGAGTTACTCACATGTTTTGTTTTAATTTTTGGTGGTGCTATTATAATTAATTTTATTTGTGAGGTAGTTATAAATACCTTCAATATGCAAACCGCAATCATTGATCTTGTACTCACCGATATAAAACTATCATACTCACTAACGAAATTTGATAATTCAATATCCGACCACAATATTTTACTCCTTGATGTAATTCACACATATATGAAAAATGCATCTATAAAGTCGTCCCAAAAATATACACATAATAATCTTGATAATCTAAAGAATGATTTCATACAATATAAGGTTGTCGTAGTATACCGGTCGTCATTCATACTAAGATGAAAGGGATTTTGTATGAAATCATTCTTTAGATTATCGAGATTAATATGTGTATATTTTTGGGACGACTTTATAGATGCATTTTTCATATATGTGTGAATTACATCAAGGAGTAAAATATTGTGGTCGGATATTGAATTATCAAATTTCGTTAGTGAGTATGATAGTTTTATATCGGTGAGTACAAGATCAATGATTGCGGTTTGCATATTGAAGGTATTTATCTATCAATGTTTTCAATGATTAAATACTAAAGTTAAATAAATTGATTCGGTATAAATAATTATTTTACAATTATCACAACATTCCTTTTTATTCTTATTTTGAATGCTAAAATAAACAACTTTTAATTATTTTAAATTTTTTTTCAGCATGGCAGAAAATAGCGTTATGGTAAAAATGTTTAAGGGATTTTCTTAAGTCCGCCAAAAGGGTGTAACACTTTTAATATCTAGCCGTAATACAATATAATAATGCCAAGTATAACTAAATTGAATAATTCGATGTAGAATAAAAATAATACTGTTTTTGATAAGTAAAAGTTTATTAAATATAGATATAATATACCTCAGTGAATATATTATCTGGTTTCCCCCCTGAACCAACGATTCATAATGTTATTGAAATCTTTATTAGCTATTGTTATAAACTCGCTGTGTGTCATTGGTACCAGCTTCCCTTTAAATGATTTCCCAACGTCTGGACCATTCATGGTTAAACCTCCAGAAACTAGCTCGGAGAAGTATGACAGATGCAATGGCAATACAGTGCCAATCAATTTTTATAAAAACATATCGATTTATGAATTGGAGTACAACAAACTTGGGTACAATATTTTTTGGACTGACTACGAAAGAGTTTATGAAAATGGACCATTCGTGAACTGGCGCATCGGAGATGAAAACATGGGAATGGTAGAGAACTTTACATCGATGATATTCGAGGGATGGAACACGAGCGCCATGGGCAGTGCACCGGGAGACTGCGCCACGGTGGACGTACAGAACAAGGAGCTAAAACCCGTGAGGTGCGACTTGAAGTTTCCGCGGTTGTGCGTCCTGCCAACCGTACAAGGAGGCGATAGCAGACTGCACGAGAATTCTCCGGATCCAACCAAAGTGGAGATCAAATATGCACGCACAGAGTAAGTAATTTAAAAACATTTTATTAGGATAGTGAACATTTGAAGGCGAATGTTATTCCATTGACGATGATAACTGTGTATTCATACGAATTGAAACTTCCACTAAGAAGGACACTGAACAGATCATTGAAGTATATAAGGAAAAGCATAGACCCGATTACTGTACCTCGAGAAATTCCTCAGTCCGAAGACATAGTTTGACTCAATGTATTTTATAGTATTACATATTGTTCTCAATTTTCTAAGAAACTCTGGAACCAAATTAAAACGTTATCTTCCCGTCCAATTTTCTCCAGTTTAGCAAGCAACCTAGAATGTGACACTATCAAAAGCCTTGTTTTAGATCCATAAATATTTCTAGGTACTTACGTTGTCTATCCATATCAACCATAACTAGAGAAGTCAATGTTGCAATGGTATCATGAGTTCCCAGATTAGGTCTGATACCATAATGTGCTTGACACATAAAATCTGCCTAATTCAAAGGCCAAATATTAATTGAAAATGTTAACTAAAATGCAGTTTTTTTTTCAAGTTAATCTTATAACCTAAAATAAGAAGGCATAAAATTCTAACAAAATTTAACCATTATTTCGGTCTTAACCAATTTACTTTTAATTCGATTAATATTCTATTTTTTAACTTATTCCTGAGATTTCGCATATAATTTTTATTTACCTAAAAAATCTACACTCGTAGGGAATCATCCCGAGGCGTTAACTAAATTAGGAGATAAGATAAAACGTCAACCGAAAAAAAAAAATAACAATATTTCTGAAAATTTGCATAGTGTGGGATCCACCAGTGGCACTAAGGGTTAAATTATTCAAGTTGGACGGTATTATATTGGAGTATTTAAATTGCTTTAAAGTGTTTTAATAAAATTTAATTGCTTTTTTGTTTTTAGCAACGATTTAATCATTTTTAATATCACCCATCCAATACCAATATTGTACGAAGTTTGGTGTTTCCACGAATCCCTAAACAAGACGGATAGAATAAGAATGGAAATCAAGGTTTTGAATAATCCCAAAGAGTTCGGTGTCACAGCAATAGAAAACGGAAACTATTGGTGTCTTTGTACAAACAAAATTGATTATTATTCGGTCGACTCAGAAAAGGTTGTATTTGTGAAAAATAATCATTTATATAAAAACACATCCGTGATGATGATAAAAGATGTTGAACTCTTAAGGTATTTGCTGGATATTCAATCTCAACATTCAGATGATTTGAAACGAAAACTTTGTCCTAACGGCAAATGCCCAAAAGATCTTGACACAAGTGTTATGCTAACCAACAGTGAAATTTTGGATAATGTTACGATATCAGAGAAAATGGACTTCGGTGACAAAATATTGTTGCATGTCACTGAGGGGGATCGCATTTTGTTAAATTACTTTCTAAAGGAGGATGTCATATTCACAAGGAAACTGCTATTCTGTCAGGATATTCAATTTGTCCCGGAGACTAAAATAGGTAATATATTTTTCATTAAATATGTGTATTTTTAATAGATTATCAAAATTCATATTTGCAATATTTAATCTTTTAAGGATTTGTAGTACGTTAGTATATTAATTAAATTACAACGTTTAAGTTAAGTGAAATTTTGTCAATTACTAAAGTAATTTATTTTTTGGGTACTATGCCGTGTTACGGTATCTCCTTCTTTACCCAACGTTTCGGACAGCAGTATAGTGTCAATCATCAGGGATGATGGATATTGTAATTCTGTCCGAAACGTTAGCTAGAGAAGGAGGTAGCCCAACTTTGAATTACAGGTAAGACAACAATCCTGTGATTATAAGTGTTACAAAATCGTTATTTTAATTTTATTTCATAATATTAATGAAAATAACGTTAGGTAATTCTTAAATTGAGATATAATATCGATACGAATTATGATGTTTCCTTTTTTTATGTGTTATATTTATAGAGATAATAACGACATTAAAATTAGTTTTCCGATATCTAATGACGAAGTTACGAGCTTTCAAAGTTAAAATTTGTTAAATTTATGCAATCGCGTCTAGCGATGTCACAAACAGTACAATTCATAACTCGAATTGCAGTGCTGCATTACTGTCGTGAATGTACCGTGATGTTACAGGCTTTTCGGCCGGCCACAAATATAAACGTTTTGTCAACTTATATAAAGCATTTTCAAAAAATTCAGTTAATTACGATATTTTGCTTACGATCAAAACATGGGTTACCAGTGAGAGTATTTTCCCGGTAAGACTGAGGGGGTTCAATTCCCAAATGCTACCGTTACATTTTTAATTTCTGGATGTTTTCGGTTTCATATTTTTCTAAGATAAGTTAATATTATCAGTGTATAAAATATATAAATAGTTCTTTTCTTATTGTTTTGTTTGTTCTGTATAATATGTCAGTCGAAAATGTAATGATTTTGATGAAATTCACAGGTCACGATGTCATAGTGAGAACAGACCTCTGCCGAGAGTACAGATGTGTAGGCGACTATAGATTCGGGGCTGTTTGGAAAATTTCCAATTTAAACTACTGTGAACCAAACATTACGAACTTAGTAAGTATTTTGTAAAACAAATTTTAATTTCCAGTTCATGAACGTATTATTTATTTATTCATTTTTGGGAAATCGACAGTTTACATTTAATTATTGAAGACAATATTATCGGTTTCTAAACGAAAATATTGTCTTCAATAATTTATTATTTATTTAAACCTCCATTGGGCTTTTACATACATAGTTCATAAAAAATAATATTCTGAAGATTGTAAGTTAACAAAAATTATAGTAAAAATACATATAACCGTATCAAATAAAAATATAAAAATACATATCAGTAAATAGTAAATGCATACAATAATTATTTGTAGGTATAAACCTGTTGAACAAAAATTAGAATAAGAATATTCCTACTCCTAAGTTATACAGACTTAAATTAGTTAATAAGAAATGTAAAGTTTATATGTATATGCTAGGTAGTGGCAGCAGTAACATGATACAATACGACACATAGTGTATGAGGTCTTTGAGTTAAAAAGTTAACGAAATAATTATTGGCAGTATTGTTAGCAAATATACTGCGTTTGTCTGCGGTTGTCGTGACCTGGTAAATCGAGGGCGATCGGTCAGCCAGTTTACATAGTTTTTATAAAAAAATATTGTGAAGATTATAAATATAGAATAGTAAAGCAATAATATAACATTCACCATTTGACATATAAAACCAAGTAAAAAGCAAATCTAAACATGATAGTTTGTAGGCAAAAGCCTGAGTTGTTGTAAGAAAATAAGAATTTGCCTACTTCTAAGGTATAAACACGAAAAAAATGATTATAAAAATGTTAAGTTTATATGTACATAGCAGGTAGTAGAATGTATTAACATAATATCTATGCGACACATAAAAGCTAGTGTATATATTTATGCATTCATTCAATCATCTATTCACGAACTAGCGGGCTCCATAAGCCGGCCAGTTCGTAAATGGATAAATAAATAAAAATAAAGTAAAATTTTTGCTAAATGATTACAGTAATTACATGTGAAATAATAATGCAATTGTAGTAATTGCAAGAAGACTACACCTATTATTTATGTCAATCTTGAGGAAATAATTCAATAAGAGGTGCAATAGCTAGATGTTTATTGTTTTATATTAAAAGTTCTAATATATTGGTTTTAAATTTGGAAACCGATTGGAAATGATAGACATCGATTGAACTATATTTGTTTCCAAGTGTATGAAGCCTTTGAATTGGAGAGTTTACGCAGTAATTATTGCCAGATTTGGTAACAAATTATAGAGCATTTAAACGGGTATCGCGGGTAGGTATACGCAAATTAATTAAGCTCGTTAAATCGAGGGCGTCCAGGTTGCCATTTGATATATTGAAAAGGCAAACTAAGTCACTCACTCTTGTAGTTAAATCACTTAGGTTTAGTAATTCCAATAGACTTGTATAATTAAGTTCTTCGATTGGTATTCCAAGTTTGGAATTAATAAACCTTAGAAACTTATGTTGTACTCTTTCGATTTTTTGCTGATGAGTCTTATAAAATGGAGCCCAGATTGTTGAGTTGTACTCCAAATTACTTCTTACCAACCCAGTATAAAGCAATTTGAAGGAATTAATTGTTGTAAATTCTTTTATCGTCCTCAGAATGAACCCCAGGCATTTCATGGCCTTGTTGGTTATTTCATTTACATGAGGAACAAAAGTTAATTTACTGTCAAATAACGATACATTTATAGCCATGGAGAGAGGTTGTAGATATAAATCAAATCATAATAGAGATATTAACAATATAAACAATAGAGACATAAACATTATTCACAAACCATCAGAGAATTATTCTTTTATGGACCTCTTGTATTTGGTAAGTTCGCAACTCAAAATATCAACCTTAGATAATACGCTATTGTAATTATTGCATAGTCTGTTCAGGCAAGAATTCTGCTTAGAGTTCGTTTTACTTTGGTCAACCCTAAACAGGACACAAGAGCGTGTTGAACGCGCAGGAACATTTAATGAAATCTTGTTTAGCAACTCTGGGCATTAAATATTATTGTTAACTTCTTTATAATTATGCAGAGGCAGCTTCATACTTTAAAATTGATTCACTGAGTGTACGGAGGCATCATAAGGATGCACTATTCCTTATATTATGAAATGGTTACACTTTTTTTATGCAAGTATTGGTAATACACCACGGTTGTATACAATAATAATTACTTACATTGGAGGACATGTCACGATCAAGTGAATCGGATATTTGAATTGGGCCATGGCAATAATCATAACAATAGAAGAATGTGTATGATACGACGTATGAATGTGAATGAGGCAAGAAGTGTGTACCAAGTTATTTGACAGTCCGTCATCTCTGAAACGGCGTGATGGTTAGTTAGTTAGTAAGTGACATTACAATGGTTAGCAAATTTAAAAAAAAGATTTAATTTAAAATTAACAGTTACAATATTTTTTTATTATTTTTTTAGGTGTGTTTGAACATCGAATTAGTTATTTATGTTAAGGATGTCTTTATCATTCGTACATTCGTTTGAATAATAAATACATAATATGTGTAAGTGAGGAATTGGTTAATTTGCTTTATAATTTGTTTGTGTACGGTGAGATTTAAATAGGTAATTATGCGTAGAGTGGCGAGTTGGTACTTTTAGACTAGACTCAGAAGTCCTCAACAGTCGGACTCCGAATTTACAATTTAAACAATTATAATAACACTATGTAGATAATACATAATTGGTTCCCTGCTATTTTTAAAATCTGATTTAGCCAAAACTCAATTGATAGACTCGTTGTCCATTAAAATGCATTCTATCCACAGACATAGGAATTAATAGACGAGAAGATAATGGCGAGGGGTAAAATCAACTGTTGAAGAACGAAGGGAGTGAAGCTGACTGTGATTCGTCAATAAATCAATCTGACAGTAAATAGGCATCTCGCATTATAATATCACCATTTACTTCTTAAAAGTAAAATCTGCTTTTGAATGAATAGACATTTTTACATGGGAGCGCAAATTACTCGCCACGTTATGAACAAATTTGCGAAGTCCAAATTCGGCAAAAAAATTCGGTTTTATTTTCAGAGTCGAATATTTCGTTTGTATTTAGTTAAGACACTTTTATAAATGTTCATAATTTACTTCCCAGCAACCAACCAGCTTTGTGTTTCGCGTCCAGACGTTTCTCGATGTGATAGTAACTGATTCATATTATACGATGTGAATATGCTTAAAATAAAGTAAAATAATGCCTATATATGGAATGTAATACGACAATTGGGTTTATTCTCTTTTTCACATCTATTTTTACAAGTTTTCATAATACAAGTCAACATTTTGCCGTGTTATTTCGTAAAATGAACCGATGATGCCTCGACCATAATTCGCACAAGAATGATGACGTCACGATTTCAAATTTCACTTGAGGCCATACGCGAGCCCAGCCGGCTCCAATGGAACCGGTATGGGGAGTGGGGATAATACGCTTTTAATCACTTAGGGCAGGTCTACTAATATTCATATATCTATGATTCTATCAATTTTTGGTGACACGCATATATCTGAAATTGGGAACATCATAAAAATTCACTGATTTTAGTATACGTAATAATTCTCGGCACTCGGCATATATTTTATTTATTGTTCAGAGCAAGTCCCTGGGGAGGAAGGTTTAATCCTCACTAAAACAAAAACAAAAATCATTTTTAAATTTATCTATTTAAAAAAAAGATTTTATAGTAAGAAAACTGTTAGCCGGTGTTCTACCACGAGCAAAAAATAACTCGCAAAAGCCCATAATATTCATTCATAATTGTTACATAATTTTAAGATTTGTGATTCTGACGGTCAAAAGTATTATCGTGATTTATTTATCAGGGCAGATGTGTAGATTGTGGTGAAGTGTGTGTTTTTGCGTGTAAAAAGTTACCTAAAAAGAAATCATGATAATTATTTTGGCGTGTATAATATTCCTCAATAATAATAACGAAATAAAAAAATAGAACTTTATAGACTAGGCATTAATAAAATAACTGTAATTTTGACTACATAATAAATATACTAATAAAAATACTAACTTCTTATTTTCATGTTCTGTACAACTATAATAAATGTATGACGGATAATTTATTAATGAAGATAAATTAGTTAGAACGTCAATTTTATGTATTATTTTCTCTTAAACTAGATTTGATGAGTAGTTTTATTCCGCAGGATCCAGCTGAGCAGATCCAATATGTGATGCAGACTATGGATGCTATGATGGACCTTCCTGTTAGTACAACTAGTCTCAAGAATGCTGCAACCATGGTGGACGGTATTCTTAAATTAGGACTAAATTATACAATTCCTTCGGAAATCCCAAAAAACTTGGAAGCTTTAGTTAGTAAAGTGATTCTGCCAATGAATCAGAGTGAAATAATAACAATCCAGAAACCAGACGTGAATATTGCTATTGCCATTGCAGATAAATCTAAACAAAAATCTCTTGTTGGAATAAAAATTTCTTCTGATCCGGATGAAAACTTGGGATCCTCATTTGAATTATTGACTTCAGGTTTGTACGATTTTTTTTGATGATGTAATGAATGCATTTTTTTCTGTTCACTCTTTTACCCTTAATAAATAATAACTCATAGTAAATATATATTATGAAAAATTTCGGTTTTTCAATAGTGTTTTGGAATCATTTTTATCCATGACATTGTACCTGAACCTTAATACTTAAATGGCAATTAAAGTATTTTATATCCTTCCACTTAATGAAATATACGATCTAATTACATTTGGCAAAAAGTGCTTAGCCACGTAACGATTATATTAAAAATATGTTTTTTTTTCAGATTCACTCACGGATTATTCTGAAGAGGATATTATTTTGGTTAATGTGTCATCAATTCTAAGCAACCAACCGTCTGGCGGTGTGAAGCTCTTTTTTATAGTTTATCGGAACGACAAAGCATTTTCAAACACGAAACAACAAGTTGGCCACGATCTGAAAAAAGTTAACGGGAAAATCATCAGCATTCAAATGGGAAATATTTCTAAGCTTGGTAAAAATGAATACGTAGATTTACATTTTAAGACTAACGTGAGTAAGACAGGAAACAAACGTGAAAACAAGGAGTGCGTTTTCTGGGATTTTGGTTTGGGACCCACAGGCCAATGGTCTACTGAAGGCTGCGAGTTTCTGGGAAAAACCGACCTCGAAGGCTGGGAAACCTGCAGATGTTATCATCTCACGCATTTTGCTCAGCTTATAAGCATTCATGGTGCCCAAAACCAAGATAACCTTAAACATCTCGTGAGTAATTTTCACTATCGAGTGTTGACATATATATCCTTTTTTGGCTGCATTTTATCCATCGTCAGTCTGTTTATTGTGCTCCTCACGGGAATTTTATTGAAGACCTGGAGAAATGGCCTGGTTCACAAGCTTAGGATGAATTTAGTCGCCTCAATTGGAATCATGATGTTCAATTTCTTGTTTGTTTCCACACTAGACTTAAATGACAAAAACTCATGCACTAACACATGCTTTGTCTCCGGAATTATTTTACATTACTCGGTTCTTTCAACCTTTTCTTGGATGTTTGTGATAGCCTTTTTTTACTATCAAAAGATTGTTAACGTATTCAAATCCATGAAATATTCTGAAAACTCCATACTATTACTTGCTCTAGCTTTTGGGTGGCTGTTTCCCTTGATACCGATGATTCCTCTTCTGACTTTTGATTCTGACAGCTATACAAACAATTTAAGTAATAACTTTTGCTACCCGAGCGGATACGGTTTTTGGCTAGCAGTTGTTTTACCAATCTTCATGTTTATTATTTTTAATACCGTGCTTTTGTTAAGCATTCTTTATTCTATTTATGGCACCTCGCGCGACGTACATGCGTGTATTTCAAGAGAGAAAAAAATCGTTCGGGACGTCAAAACGTTCACTTTCCTTTTCTATCAATTCGGACTAATGTGGATTTTCGGGCTATTTTCAAATGAGGTTTTCATGGCCTATCTGTTTTGCATAAATGTTTTACTTCAAGGCTTCAGTCTGAGTTACTTTTTTGTTTTGGGGGATAGAAATACTAGGAAGCTGTGGCTTTCCAAATTTAGTTTATCTACAGATGTGGAAGCATCTTGCGAGAAATCGGAAATATCTATACCTAGTAGTAACATTAAGAAAGAAAACAAATCTCTTAGCAATGTGTTTGATCCATGGCATCAATGCGAAAACTCAGGGAAAATATTAAATACCTCTAGGATTTCAGTTTATAATGAAAGAATGTCTTCTTGTAAGGAGTGTTCCGAAGAAGCATGTTTAAAGTTATTAAATGTCATGGCGTGAGACAAATCGAATCCAGGCTAAAGAAAGAGATAGCTCTCGTTTTATAACACGTTATAAAAACGAAAAATTTATCACCAATTTTTTTTGTATTTTGAATACTGTCACCAAAGCCTCATCTAATGCAGGTCAAGAAGATTAATCTAATGCGGTCACGGTAAAATTCCAGCACGGTTATACCTATGATCTTGAAGGGAAGATTTGGTGGTTTGAATAAGATGAGCGATGAACAAAAAAGGATAATATAGAAAACATTTGATTAGGAAATTAATGGTAAGAGATGAAGCAGACGCCCGAGGAAGACTTGGCACAATCACAAATACATATACAGATATACACATACAATACATATACAGATAGTTATTAAAGCTAATTGCAACACTATACACGGTACGTGTTTTATAAATAACGTATTTTATATAACTTTAAGGTAACAAATACAATTTAATTTTTAAAACTGGTACAGAAATAACATTTAAATGATTAATAAACTTAAATAGTATTTCTACCTACTGTTGGGTTAGTTTAACTATATCTAAAAAATAGTAATTAAAGTAAGAATCTTTATTTTAGAATTATACCCAATCATAGTAGATTTATTTAAAGGATAGAGAAAATTATAATTGGTTCTACTATTGAATTTTTTATCCTTTTTATTGTGTACTGTGTATGCACTTATCACATACATTTGTATAATTGATATTTGTAGTCATGTTTGAATTATTTTTACATTCAAGCTAAATACTTATGTTAATCTTTTTTTAAATAAAAACTTATTGAAATATAAAACTAATTGTTTATTCTTTATATCTGTTTGCACAATTTTCCGATAAAATTGTCTCTTTCATATAATAATAATAAAGTATGAGGGTTCTTGTTAACTTCAATGGCCCTTAGCTCAAATTTTGCATTTGTATGGCGATGTCATAGTTGGTTTCTCACGCTTTTTTCTGTATTACACTGAATGTATTGATTTCAACGTTTTTTTTTGTCTTATTTTTATTCACAGTATTTTTATAAATTTATCTTTGTTATAATATAACTAAATGTAACTGTCCTAAAACAGGAATATCTCCATAGTTGGACGGTCAAAGCACTACCATGGAATCTTTACCAGGTGAATGGAAATTTACAATCTGTACGAAGCCTATTATTAAGCGGAAATAAATGATTTTATCATTATAATACTAGAGGCAAAATCAATATGTAGTTTTATTCAGAGTAACATGCACTATAATATATGTATGTATACTTTTAGAGGGGTCAAAAATAATAATCTGTATATTTAGAAAATGTGTATGATCTGTAATAAGCGTGAATACGCTTGAAAGCAAGGAGTGCATGCAATGACAGTGTTGTGTAATGTTTAAGGTTAAACGCAACACTCGTTGTATTCTACGTGTTCATAGATGGCGTTAATTAATTAATTGTATTAAAACACGCTTTTTGCAAGGTATTGCTTTACAATATTAAGACAAATTATTTGTTTGCGCCCGCATATACGCAATATGAATATGAATAAATAGTTTTGTCCATATAAAAACTCAATTCTATCGAGAAAGGCATACAAATACAATATTGGATTGAATCATCGGTACAATATTGTATTCGTGTGCCTTTCTCGAAAGAATTAAGTCTTTAAACGAACAAAACTATTGATTCATATTCATATTGCGTATATGCGGGCGCAAACAAATAATTTGTCTTAATATTGTAAAGCAATACCTTGCAAAAAGCGTGTTTTAATACAATGAATTAATTAACGCCATCTATGAACACGTAGAATACAACGAGCGTTGCGTTTAACCTTAACTCTTCTCTGCCTCTACTCCTGTGGAGAAATGGTGACGGCGGAGGCATTCTAAATAAATAGTTATATATTGTTATCAGAATAAATTTGTAGAACTCCATTTTAATTTAAAGTTTTATACGCATATAAACGAATTTATAATCAATTTTATGTGAAATATCTATAAATTACCCCGTTTTTCTATTTCCCTTTATGTTTTAAATTAGCATATCTCACATCTCTTCAGATGAAGGTTGTCATTACAGAACTAATTACGCTGAACGCGAGTTCTACTCTTGACATCCGTTTTATTATATTTAATTTAATAATAAGATTATTTTGTTCTGTGTATTATTGAATCTGTTCTATATATCAATGTATTTCTCGTGCTTTTACGCGTTACGAAGTGTTTAAAATTAGGTGAAATTTTTGAGGTTATTCCAAGACGTGTTCAAAATTGATTAGAAATCATTGAATTGTTCAAGAAGTTAACAAAAGTTATATGAATTCAATATATAAATGCCTCAGAAATATGTGAATCGTAAAGTTTTCCAGAAATGCACCATAAATACCTATGAACACGGTGTTAAAAATATTGAACAAAGTTATCAAATATTTTAACGTGAAAAAAAGTAAGACTCTTTAATAACTAATAAAATAAATTAAATGTAACAAGAATATGAAAAGTTAAGTGACAGTTGCATTGCAAATTTTCTTATGAAAAGGAAAGTGCTTTCAAAATGTGAAGATTTCATAAATTTTTCATACGTTTTACGAATTTATAAACAGGTATGTTTGATTGTTTGATCTGAGTCGTACCTGCCAGGCAGTTTAACTATCTGAACAGCTTCGACTCGAACTGTCTGCTTCGGTCAGTTGTAATACGGATTGGAGTCCCAAATCTGGTGATCCGACCACGGTAGAATGCACGCGCTACCGTTTCTGCCTCTTGGTCCTTGGTGGGGAATGCTTCTGGCCATCTTTGGCAGTTGCGCGCTAATTTTCCTGGTTCCGCTTTGATGGCCGGCCAGACATAACGATCAGTTATGAGTTTAACTGTTGCGTTTATGCCTGGATGAGCCAGCTGATGGACGGTATTAAAAGCTGTTTCGATTGTCTCGACTATGTAAAGAGCATCGGCGACGATTTTGTCCATTACTGCTACATGGCGAATGTCTGTAGTGAACTGGCTGATGTAATCCAGATGTCGGAATTGCCTTGGTGAGCACTTATCAGCCTTTTGCTGAAAGGCGAAAGTGATAGGTTCGTGGTCGGTAAAGATGGTGAACGTCCTGCCCTCTACCATGTGTCTGAAGTGTTAATAAGCACCTTATTTTCGTTGAGCTGAGCAGAATTTCTTGGAAAAGAATCCAAACGGCTCCCAGTTCCAGATGATGAGCTGCTGGAGGGCGGCGCCGGCTGTGGCGTCAGAAGCGTCGCTGACAATGGACAGCGGAGCTCCATATTTTGGGTGAGCAAGTAAGGTTGCCTGAGCAAGAACTTCTTTCCAGTTGTCGAAGGCTTCCTTGGTTTCTGGTGTCCAGGGCACTGGCTGCTTGCCTTTTTGATTCCCTTGGATAAAGTTTAGAATTCCCTCACCAAACATAAGAGCATTGTCTCTTTATGGTGAGGAAAGGCTATAATTTCTATTGTTTTATATCTCGTTAATATCCTGTATTTATCTATATAAAAATTTTTTTTTTTTCTAATATTAAATAATAAAAAAAAATTTCAGCGCCGTTTTGTTTAAAATTCACCTTAAGGGCGCTGTAAAATTTATCTCAGATCAATCGAGATTCGTAATATATAACAGAAGAGTTGTTTTGAGATAAAGATCAATGTAAGAAGGTATATTTTTTAATTAGGATAGTTTTTTAATTTGACCCATGTCCCATCTTCTGGGAAACGCTGTAACAAACTATCAGTGTAAGGTCGATGCATAGCGAGTTTTGAACGCATATGCATTAACGTAATTGCATTTTACAAAACATAAGCGTGGTACTTTTAGTGGTTTATATTTATTTTTTCTTCTAATTTAATAAACTCGAATTGTTTCTTCCTTTGTTTCCATTATCTACGGGTAAAACCACGTGATGACCTGATGTATCTAGGTCTTATAAATATCTGTTGATAAAAAAATTAAGGAATATTTTTGATGTCAATTTATATTCATAGGTTGGATTTGCGTCAAGCTTTTAAGTATTTTTTTTATTTGTATTCAGATAATTATAATCTTGGTTATCAGGTAAATATTAGACTAGATAACCAAGGACATATAAAAAAATAAAAATGGAGATGTTCGTTTGTTCAAAATCTTAATTTTTCACCTTTTTTGGAAATTGTGACACAACTTTGGATTCGAATACGCGTGTGTTTTTATATACCTTGATTATACAGACGTCACCTGTGACAGATGAAAACATGTTTTTTTT
Source organism: Hesperophylax consimilis (assembly GCF_061612785.1). NCBI lineage: Eukaryota > Metazoa > Arthropoda > Insecta > Trichoptera > Limnephilidae > Hesperophylax > Hesperophylax consimilis. The sequence goes on along the minus strand of NC_142854.1, from coordinate 18,529,691 downwards.
AACAGCGCTTTCTGTTTGACGTAAAAGCAAACACGCGCTATATAGACAAAATAAGCAAATCAACAAACTGCAGGATAGGATCAAAGGACATTGAAACAATCTACAGAGTTACTCGAAGGGAAAAACCTACTCAGGCCAAGGATATCAAACCAATGACTGTAATTGTTAAACTAACCTCAGAAACACTTAAAGAAAATTTGCACTCTGCAATAAAAAAAAATTATCGCAGTGAAAACATAGAAGGCAAAATAAGTACAAGTGTTATAGGTATGTCAGATCCCAGAAACCCAATATACGTTTCGGAACACTTAACTTCTCAAGCAAAACGTTTATGGTTCCTAACTGGCGCACAGTTACAGGTATGTCTGGACGAAGGCTGGGAGAATCTATCCAAAAAAGGATTATAATACGCGGCCAATAATGAGAGATTTGGAGCAAAAGCTTACTGACATTAAATGACTCGAACTTATAGTTTTTTCTATTGTACTATTATTTTTTTCAATAACAAACACTATAATGTAAGTGAAAATCAATATTTAAAATCAAAACATTTAAACTGGAGTTTAAACAAAATCAACAATATACATCAAAACTTCCGTACAATGGAAAATCTTGATTACTTTATTTTTTTTAAATAGTAGGTATTCAGTCGGCTGTCAGATATATAGATATCTCACATGTATATAATACTTATTATATTTTTTTCGATTTTATGTCCGGGTTAAATCTTCCCGATAGGAAAAACTAAACCCTTCCACACACTTCTCCACAAATGATCATCTAGTCAATCAACATTATGCAAGTGCATTACATAAGCAAAACAAATACAAAACGATACAAGAACAACACGTCAACTCACCAGAGATCAAATGGGAAAATAATTCACCGACTCCAGATATTTTCATATCAGAGGGTTCGGCTCGGTAGAACTCCTAACAGGGCCTATAAATCCTACTGATCCCTCAACATAAATATTTAAAAAAGCTTTCGTAATCCTACATGTATTTAAAATGACTGATTTTTGCATTTTTATATAAAATTTTTTTGTTAGATCTAATACGCCTAAATTTTTAATGAGAGAGCTAGGTACAGTGCCAGTAGCCGAAATAACGAATGGTAATATTTTTATAGTCTGAGAATGCCAAATTATTTTTATCTCATTTCATAAATCCGTGTATTTTCTTATTTTTTCAGAAACGGATTTTTGAATATTACAGTAATTTGTAATGGCGACATCAAAAATATAAGTTATTTTTTTTAATTTGTCATGTAAAAATATATAGGGTTTATTATGACTAATCTTTCGGTCTGTTAGTATAGTTTTATCATAATATATTTTATAATTCGTTTTCTAAAAATGAATTTGATTCGTATTCATAATATGGTACTATATTACGGCAGTCAATCAAGTTATGTTTAGTTACCAAACTTTAGTGAATTATTTTTCAAACTTGATTGTGCCTAAATGTATACTCGGACGATGCTAATATGGAACATCCCGATATAATATATTCTATAGTTTCCGGAAAAGCCAAAAATTTTCTACATAAATCATCAATTTGATTTGTATTTTCGATTATATGTTTCCTACAATTTTTAGTATTAATGACTCTATCCTGAATGGCAAGCATAAATCCTTCTATTTCTGCGCTCAACTCTCTAATACTCAACCATTAAATTAATTTATTTATTAACTAATTTATTATTATCTATCCACACACTTCCTTCCTTTTATAACAATCTCAGGCGAAATTACGTAATGACATTTTATGGACATACGTAATAGGTACTACAACTATGTAATAACTAAAAAATTTCTAACTGTATCTTATTGTACTGTGTATGTCTTAACAAATAAATAAAATAAATAAAATTTGTTTGACGAAAATTTGTCAACATACGTTTTGTTGAGATAATTGAAGTGTTTTGCGTTTAAAATATTATTTGACCAGGAATCTAATAATTCCTGGTTGGGATTTATAAAAATGTTGGTATTCTCGTCGTATAAATTTAAAGGTATAATGTTTCTATATGCTTTGCAAATTATTTTGTGCATTTCTGAGCTTTGAGCTTTCCAATGGAAAAAAGTTCTTAGCATTTCTACCTGATTATGTTTGAAAGAAGTTATTTTGACTATACCACTACCTCCTAAATATCTAGGTTAATTAATTCGTTCTATGGCTGAATTTGGATGATAGCAATTAAACTTTATTAGCGTAGTTCTAATTAATCGTTCTAAGTTATCTAAATCTATATTGTTATTGTAATAATACTTATTATTAGCTCTTTTATTTATATTTATTAGCTCCTTAAGTTTCAATAAGTCATATTCTAAATATTGTTTTATTTCGAATCTTTTACCTAATTTATTTTGTTTATACCACTTTTAATAATATCAACGGATTCTTCCATGTTTATTATTAGCTCACCCGTCCGGCGAGTGATTATCGTAGGTATGTTTTTATTTGAATCCGGGTTTACCTGCAACACAAAACTGTAAATCGAATGCACCGTAACAGTGCGAGAATGATAATGTTCCTCTATCTGCACAAACAAACTGAGTCACAGCAACGCGTGGCGGGATACAGTTAATAATTCAAATAAATTAGTACACTGGATTCATTTCCAGATATATACAAGTATTTATTTCGTAGTTATGAATGCAGTTTGATAAATTTTATAAGTATTTTAGACTGTAAATGATTAAAACAATTTTGCATTAACTCGTACAGGTAAGCTACACAGAACTACTATACTTACAGAACTTCAGTGAAAAATTTTCCCCACAAACAAAAATTCATATGTGATTCCTCACAATAATTTTTCCAAAAAAGTACCTAAAAGTATTTTCGAACCAGGTATTTAGGAGATTTGTCACAAGTACAAAGTATCGCATGAAAATACCCGGTACTTTTACTGGGTACGATAAATACTCCTCACCTCACATCAGTGAGATTATGAATAATAATTATACAGTTCTTTTAAAAACTCTAAGGGAATTATGTTTTCCTTCAAACCCACAACGCTGGAAGAAATAAAAAAAATATAATTTCAGACTTGCATAATAAACAGTGCAGTCTTCATTCTCTCGTATTGTAGCTTCCAGCCCTCCATAAATAAACCACTCACTAGATTGATAACTTCCAGCTTTTTGTAGGGAGAAATTGTGTTCACTATTTAACCAATAGCTTTGCCAATATTAAGACAGTCTTTAATTATGACGTAGACACAGCCCGATAGACAAGGAAAGAGGAAACAATAAAAAGGACTATAGACAATATGATCTTCAATATCAGCATAAAATATTATTTTTAAATAAATGTTAGAAATATTAACAAATCTCTTAGGCTGACAAGGCTCCATCTCACAAAATGCGGTCCTGCGAAATGAGCTCTAAAGTAAAATTCCTTGCATCACATTTTCTCAGGACGGTAATAAGTTTTGTAAGTTGAACATCTATCGTTGAAAAAATAAATTAAATTCACTTGAAATTTTAATTCCTTTAAATTAAAAGAAACAATATTTTCAAACAATGATTGTACTTTTCTACGACTGATTGTACTACGACTGATTGTAATACTACGTATTGATTCGAACATTTCTCTGCTTATCAGAAAAATGAAAAACGTGTACATGTAAGGGCCCGTTCCCACTTCCGTTTTCAAATCGGAGGCGGGTCCCGTTTTAAAAACGGATGCCCTAATGGCTGTAGTGGATGTATGGAGCTGTTCACTTGTCCGACACGATTTGAAAACGGATCCGACATTTTTTGTCGGATGGATCGCCAGCGCAGCGTGTCCGTTTTCAAATTGTGCCGGAACACGCTCGCTCATAGTTTTGTATGGAGCTGTTCACACTTGTCGTCTAGTCGTTCCGGCAGAGTCCCCGCCACACTCCACCCCTCCCCGCCCGCTCCCAGTCGCAGGGAAGCAGGCACGCTGCGTGCTTGTATTTGGTTATTTTGTTAAGTAAATAAATCAAAACTACAATAATGGATAAGGAAATAAATCCCAAAAATTTAATACCTCTGGTCAAAGAAAGAGTATAGTAATAATTTATTTTTAACTAAATAAAAACAAAACACTTGGTGTACACAAAGTTTGTATATCAAAATTTATATTTTAATTTTTTAAAGTACTTTAAAAAAAAATAAAGCTTTAATGAGATGCACGGAAGAGCGTATTAGTTTAATAAACATATAATAAAAAATATTTGAGTTGTTATTGTTTTCTTACTTTAAAATATCGATAGCCTTTCTTCGGGACAAATGCACTCTCTCAATTTTGTATTTTGATATGTTAAGCTCTCTGAAACTCATTCCAGTAGATGGTTAAAGGAAGTGATAGACATTCTCGTAAGCCATTAAGCGCCCTTGAGGTGATTTTCTCACGGTGAAAACGGCGCTATATAAATAATCCAATCATTATTATTCTAAAATAATTAAAGAACTTTAGTTCATCACTTCTCAACTCACCAATTAACACTTGGAAAATTCCTACAGAAAATCATTCAGCCATGATTGGGTGTACCCAAAATTTTCTTTTCACTTTTTTCCTTCTTTTTAATAAGTACCACATGAAAACAAGAGCTACATCGTCGTCCATTGCGCACCATTACTGAAGAATGAGCAAATAACATGTTTTGGTTGAATCTTCAATTATTTTTTTTCGTAGAGTATGGTCCGTTTTTAAAATGGAAGTGTGAACAGGGCCATTGGCCATCCGTTTTTAAAACGGGACCCGCCTCCGATTTGAAAACGGAAGTGGGAACGGGCCCTAACTCAATAATTTTGGTTTCAGTCGTGTCATTTTTAACATCAACATGCCCTCTCTAGACTTTGTTGGTCGATGGCTACAGTATATTTATAATATGAGATCATGAAATTTATCTCTTAATGTTTTCTTCCATTCCACATTCTTTAAATGTTCTATCAATAATAAAGAATATCACAATGACCCTTAACCTTTAATACCTATACCATTTTTTACTAAGAGCTGCTAATCAGTCAAACGCGTCTAAGCGACCCGAATAGAGTACATCCAGTGTATGTAATATAGAATTTTTAATAAATTTAATAAATGTAAAGAATTTCGCTCAAAGCTCTTACTTAAAACCCTCCAAAAAAATTTTAATGAATTATTTCACTTTTAAAGTTGAATGAAAATTCAAATACCAATAAACGAAACACGATTGGCTGACGAGATTGTGATGTCACAACGTCCTCACGTCAAGTTGCTTCTTGTATAAAAATAAAGTGATTTGTTTGTATAAAACATACATGTAAATACCTACCATCATGACAGACAGTGCTTTTCTACAAGGATAGTCCAATAATTTGCAATCATGATGGCATCATTCTTCTCAAAAATTGGTTTTTTGGGAAACTTTTACCCACAACTACTGTTTTTAAAACGCATTTTTTAAAACAAACATTTCGTGTATCAGACGTAATCGTGTGACACACAAGACTGTAAATGGGGCCGGTGATCGCAATCCGTGGAGGCGGAAGATGTCGTCCTTCAGTGGCGTGGAGGGGTAGAACGGGGCCCTCTCTGAAGCCGCTGTAGAGCTGGTCCGATTGCTTGTCGCTTGTTCTTGAGCTGATTCCGAGTCTGGTCCGAAGGGGTAGGCAGTCCGTGGTCCAGGGTGAGGCGGGGGTCAGAGTGAAAGAAGGCGAGCAGAGTCAGAAGTCGGAGCGAGGTAGAGGGCAGAGCAGAGAGAGAGGTGTAGAGCTGGTGGTGGTTTCTGGAGATCTGACGTTTTGAGGGCCTGTTGCCCGTTTTATAGCCGCCAGCGGGCGCGCGACGCACACACGGGCCCACTTCCTCTTTGATTCCTGGAATCCGTGAGCCGTGTTTGCGACGCTATCGCGGCGCCCCGCCGGGCCGTTTACCGCCGCTCGGCCGGTAGTTTCGGGCCGTGGTCGAACGTGACCACGGCCTTCCTTTGTTTGGGCACGATCCTCAGAACCGTGCCCGTGGGACGTAATGACGGCGTACCACCGGTCATTTGTGACGCTATGACGGCGCATGGCGCACGGCACGGCTTCCCACTACGTTTTGGCACGGTTCTAACAATCGTGCCCGAATTAAAATATGATTATGATTTTACCAGCTCTCACAATACTTCTCTGCCCGTATACCTCTAGCCAAGCTCCGACGTTTCATTTATTACAATATTTTCTTAGGTTTTACATTACAATTTCACATAATTTTACATACATTTACATTTTATATTTCGGTAGTATATTTAATTAGCAGTATATTTAATAGATAGATGATGAAGATCATGGGCGATCTTAACATGGGCGACCGCGTCCGATCCCGGAGCAGTACGTCCGTTACATTTCACTTAAAGTTAATGACAATAAAAAATATTTTTTTCAATCAACGATTGGGAAAATAGTGCTATTTTATCATTATTATTAACCCTAGAAGCCTTATCTATGCCTGCGAGGCGTACACGCTATCTAAATTTCTCTTTCTAACGGTTGAATTTTTCGTGCTATTTAACGAAACCAGTGGCCGACGGGAGCTTGCCGATGGTACATGTGTCACTAAGGTAAGTCCAGCCATTTTTTACTTTTTGGGGTAAAGTACGCCTGCAAGACGTGTGTTTCAGCTTTGTGTAACTTTTAACTAAGATTATGTGTTTTTACTTTATTTAATTTTTCGTTAATTTTATGTATATTTTGGCATTGTTTCAGATACCAATATGTCATGGTCTAATATATTAAACAGTGACGATATTTTGAAAAGCTTAGAAGAAGAATCACAGATTCGGTCAACCTTGGATGGAGATGAGACTTGACGCAAATCACTTTGAAGTGATTTTTACGAAATAATATAAACCGAATTCTTGTAAAACCTACTGATTCACGTAATAAACTTCAGGCAGGAGAACCAGAACCCAAATAACGTAAATCCTGCGCTTAAAAAAAAATAATGTCAGAATTAATGTGCTATAAGTGCAAAAAGTCAGTATGTTCTAGCACAAGGTGGATGACCGTGTAGATTGCTCTAAAATTATAGCTTTTAAATAAAAGTATGATTAATGTTTGTGTTTTATTATTAGTTTATATACCAACCTTAATATTCCATCGAAAAATAGGGCACAAATAGGTATATTTTCGCCTACGGGCTTTCATTTATATATGTACGCCCTTGAGACGAATGTTAAGGCTTTATGTACCTCTAAAATAGATAAGGCTTCTAGGGTTAGTTAATGCACGCGTAAAATCCCTTATATTATTTGACATCACCATAAATAAACCACTCACTAGATCGGTATCTTCGGGCTTTTTGTATGTAAAAAGTTTTTTTTTTTTTTTTTTTTTTTTTTTTTTTTTTTTTTTTTTTTTTTTTTTTTTTTTTAGTTTTTTTTATTAGTAAAAAAAAAGATACACGAATTACATAATATAACAATTACATAATATAATTACACAATATAGTAGGTTATTAATTACATAATATAAGTATTCGATGTACCCCCATAAATAAGCAGGGCTTGTGTGTATGGGGGTGTTGTTATATTTGTTTATATTTGGTACGATTCAGTTCAACTGTTCGGAATACTTTTTAAGGTGGCTTTTGAATTCGTTTATATTTGCATTCATGTTTCTAATTTTTTCTGGTAATGAGTTAAAAAATTTAACTCCGAGATATTCATGGTTGAACTGTCCTATTGTTTTTTTACATTTAGGAGTAGGAAGTATTGACGTTTGTCTAAGATTTCTGTTATTTTTAAAGGGTGCAATTTTATTTTGAATATAGTTTTTATAAATTTGTAATGTTGCATGGTAGAAGTATAATGCACTTAATTTTCTGACCTTAAATTGTTTGAATAAAAGTTCGGACGAATATGAATAGGGTTTTTTTAATATGGTTTTTATTATTAGTTTTTGTGATATGTAAATTGTTTGAGTTTGATTTTTATATGTACCGCCCCAGCCTATAATGCCGTATTGTATAATTGATTGACAGAAAGCGAAGTATGTGGTTCTAAGTAATTTTTCGTTTAAAATATCTCTTAAACATCTAAATATATATGTTAGTTTCCTTATTCTGTTGTTCAGAATATTTATATGTGGGGACCATTTTAAACGCTGGTCTATTGTTATGCCTAGGTACTTAATATCGGTCTTGCTTTCTATGTTTGTGCATAACATATTGCATTTGTGGTTTTCTGTATTTTTCACAGAGTGGATAATTGTGTTTATTTCTTTAGGTGTTTCTTGTTTTTTAATGAAAAATGGTAAATAATAAGTTTTTTTAGAGTTTAAAGTCAACAGGTTTTCATCAAACCATAATTTTAGTTCATTGATATCTGTATTTGCCATGTTATTTAGTTCTGACCAGGTGTTTGCTTTTAGTAGTAGGACTGTATCGTCAGCGTAAGAGACAATGTCTCCATATTTGGAAATATTGAATATATCATTGACATATATAATAAATAACAATGGTCCCAAAACCGTGCCTTGGGGTATTGAAAAGTCGCTATATTTTGAATCGCTGACTTGATTGAGTAATTTTACTTGTTGAGGTCTTTTATATAAATAACTAGTTATCCATGCTAAGACTTTTCCACTAATCCCTACTGATTTTAATTTACTTATTAATTTTTTATGTGATATGCTGTCGAAAGCTTTTTTGAGGTCTATAAATATGCCAAGACATTTTTTATCGGAATCTAGGGCCGTATATAAATAGTTGGTTATTTTTGCTATCGCGTCGTGAGTACTTGTATTTTTTTTTAATCCGATACAATACATTTGTACAATACTTAACCACGAATATAGCCAATGGCGCGGAAGGCAATTTAAAAAAAAGGTGCGACCCCAGACCATATAATTGCACTCAGCAATTCATTATTTAGAAAAAAAAATCTATTTAAAAAAATGTCCTTGAAGCAGAAAATATTAAAATGTTTCCTGAGGGCAAAGTTCATCTGACTAAGAAACTGAAGTGATTGATATATGAAAAACAACGATGATTGTGCCTTTTTACGATAATCGAATGTTGAAATTTTCTGTTTATCTTGAATACAAAAATGCCATTTTAATTTCATCACAACATTAAGATAAAACAGGATTATCATTCAATAACACAAATAAGTTGGTCAATGTAATAAATAACATTTATACGTTGTGGAGGAAGGCCAAGAAGGTTTTGGTATGAGGCACTTTTAACGAGCCATTTAACATCTTTTGCGGTTGCAATAACCTGACGCGTAATTTGAGTAGGAATAACCTAACATCTGTCAATTGACTTTAAACTTTAACCCACATTTAGGTCAAGTTGAATATACGTGTGTAACTTGCTAACACTATACTGGCTTTATATTTTTGTCACAAAGAACTTTAACAAGCAATATTTTAGACACTAGATGATAATATTTCACAAAGTTCGACAACTGCATCACATTTCGCGTGGCCTTATGTCAAAATCTAAGCCAGTGAGATCTGAGCTTTCATCCACAATTTTTTTTAATAACAAAATGGAGTTGGGCGTGACGGTTTTAAATGGGTTTCAAGGCCAGACCGGAGTTATATGCCCCTGGATATAAAATTGCGGAAGCTAATGGATGCGAGGTTCGGGCAGGTATGCCAATCTAAAAAAAAATCATATATCTTAACCAGGGGTTATAAACGCAGGATCTCCCTCGTTCGAAATTAGGCACGAAAATGTAAATATAATCGATTATAATAATAGTAAACAAACCTCTATTTCAATCAAAATCACTCTAAAATTAAAAAATTGTACATGTTATTATAATGAATCACCCCTTACTTTTCATATGAAAAAATTACTTGTATAATATACAAAAAGCTCTTTTGATATTTCACATAATTTTTGCACTGGTAATCAAATTGAGTATTTAAGCGATAGATGGCGCTAGTCATAAAGCTTACTCCAGAGTCCGACAAATGTCGCTAAAGTGTAACAATTACTTGTGAAATAAGATTAACAGGGAACAAGCTTCTCGAACCAGAGAATTACCAACCCTCGGGTAATGAACAGTGCAATTAAATCCAGACCTATTATTTGTAACGTAAATAAATACAATTATAAGTAGAACCTTTTACTTTTTAACAAAGAGTTCCCAACTCTTAAATCTGAAAATAAGGCAGATATAATATGTATATAATCTAGGAGGCGGGTATGTGTACCGCCGCCCAAGAAACCATTCATTGGATAACTAACACTTCTGCCATAGGTCATTCCAAGTTTATTTATTTATTTTATTTATACAAGACTTAGAGGGTACATATGGTTTTTGTGATATTTCAGGATGACCCTGTATTATGGCTGGTGAATTTTACAGTTTGAACAGAATCTATACATTACTATGATATGAAAAATAAAAATGATGAAAAGCTAGTTTGGGTTGCAAAAGAGAATGGAGAGGTTAGAGAATTAAAAGAAGATTATAATATATATTTATCTAATTTGAGTAATTAATTATTAGTAAAAAGATCAGACTAATTATTTATTTACATACTATACCGCTAAGTTAGGGAATAAGGATATGTTATGTTTGATAGAGTGTAGAATGAATGGGTATTGTAATTGTAATGTATTCCGTGTGTAAGGATCCATTTCGCAATTTGTTTTTTAAAGGAAAGGGGTTGACTCACGGTTTTTAGGTTTTCAGGGATAAGGTTAAAGATTTCAGGAGCTAGGAATAAAAATTGTCTTTGAGCTGACGTGGTATGTAGTGAAGGTACTTTGTAGTGACTGTTGGTTATTATTCTGGTGGTGTAGTTGTGTTGTAAGAGAGTTTTGTTTTATATTTGAACAGGAAATGTATGTAGGAAAATTTTAGGTGGAGTTGTCGTATGTTTCAGACCTTATACTCTATGAGGAGTCGTTCGAATTGTTCGTTACGTTTGGTGACTAAGCATGGTGCCCGAGTTTATGGGGTGGAGAGTGTCTATGTCTTGGCAACGGATGCTTCTGCCCACCTACTGTGTAGCGGGCCGGATTTGGAGAGACTGGTTGAGGGATACCTTCTTGCCTCTCCAGCTGGACTCGACCCATCGACTTGCACCGCAGTGGGAGGGATGAATTCAAACGTCCGTCCCTCCTGGACACACTGGCCCCAGATTCCTACCCCACCCTCTATCGTTTGGTGACTAAGCATGGTGCCTAGGTGTCTATGTCTTGGCAACGGATGCTTCTGCCCACCTACTGTGTAGCGGGCCGGATTTGGAGAGACTGGTTGAGGGATACCTTCTTGCCTCTCCAGCTGGACTCGACCCATCGACTTGCACCGCAGTGGGAGGGATGAATTCAAACGTCCGTCCCTCCTGGACACACCGGCCCCAGATTCCTACCCCACCCTCTATCGTTTGGTGACTAAGCATGGTGCCTGGGTGTCTATGTCTTGGCAACGGATGCTTCTGCCCACCTACTGTGTAGCGAGCTGGATTTGGAGAGACTGGTTGAGGGATACCTTCTTGCCTCTCCAGCTGGACTCGACCCATCGACTTGCACCGCAGTGGGAGGGATGAATTCAAACGTCCGTCCCTCCTGGACACACTGGCCCCAGATTCCTACCCCACCCTCTATCGTTTGGTGACTAAGCATGGTGCCTAGGTGTCTATGTCTTGGCAACGGATGCTTCTGCCCACCTACTGTGTAGCGAGCTGGATTTGGAGAGACTGGTTGAGGGATACCTTCTTGCCTCTCCAGCTGGACTCGACCCATCGACTTGCACCGCAGTGGGAGGGATGAATTCAAACGTCCGTCCCTCCTGGACACACTGGCCCCAGATTCCTACCCCACCCTCTATCGTTTGGTGACTAAGCATGGTGCCCGAGTTTATGGGGTGGAGAGTGTCTATGTCTTGGCAACGGATGCTTCTGCCCACCTACTGTGTAGCGGGCCGGATTTGGAGAGACTGGTTGAGGGATACCTTCTTGCCTCTCCAGCTGGACTCGACCCATCGACTTGCACCGCAGTGGGAGGGATGAATTCAAACGTCCGTCCCTCCTGGACACACTGGCCCCAGATTCCTACCCCACCCTCTATCGTTTGGTGACTAAGCATGGTGCCTAGGTGTCTATGTCTTGGCAACGGATGCTTCTGCCCACCTACTGTGTAGCGGGCCGGATTTGGAGAGACTGGTTGAGGGATACCTTCTTGCCTCTCCAGCTGGACTCGACCCATCGACTTGCACCGCAGTGGGAGGGATGAATTCAAACGTCCGTCCCTCCTGGACACACTGGCCCCAGATTCCTACCCCACCCTCTATCGTTTGGTGACTAAGCATGGTGCCTGGGTGTCTATGTCTTGGCAACGGATGCTTCTGCCCACCTACTGTGTAGCGAGCTGGATTTGGAGAGACTGGTTGAGGGATACCTTCTTGCCTCTCCAGCTGGACTCGACCCATCGACTTGCACCGCAGTGGGAGGGATGAATTCAAACGTCCGTCCCTCCTGGACACACTGGCCCCAGATTCCTACCCCACCCTCTATCGTTTGGTGACTAAGCATGGTGCCTAGGTGTCTATGTCTTGGCAACGGATGCTTCTGCCCACCTACTGTGTAGCGAGCTGGATTTGGAGAGACTGGTTGAGGGATACCTTCTTGCCTTTCCAGCTGGACTCGACCCATCGACTTGCACCGCAGTGGGAGGGATGAATTCAAACGTCCGTCCCTCCTGGACACACTGGCCCCAGATTCCTACCCCACCCTCTATCGTTTGGTGACTAAGCATGGTGCCTAGGTGTCTATGTCTTGGCAACGGATGCTTCTGCCCACCTACTGTGTAGCGGGCCGGATTTGGAGAGACTGGTTGAGGGATACCTTCTTGCCTCTCCAGCTGGACTCGACCCATCGACTTGCACCGCAGTGGGAGGGATGAATTCAAACGTCCGTCCCTCCTGGACACACTGGCCCCAGATTCCTACCCCACCCTCTATCGTTTGGTGACTAAGCATGGTGCCTAGGTGTCTATGTCTTGGCAACGGATGCTTCTGCCCACCTACTGTGTAGCGAGCTGGATTGGAGAGACTGGTTGAGGGATACCTTCTTGCCTCTCCAGCTGGACTCGACCCATCGACTTGCACCGCAGTGGGAGGGATGAATTCAAACGTCCGTCCCTCCTGGACACACTGGCCCCAGATTCCTACCCCACCCTCTATCGTTTGGTGATTAAGCATGGTGCCTAGGTGTCTATGTCTTGGCAACGGATGCTTCTGCCCACCTACTGTGTAGCGGGCCGGATTTGGAGAGACTGGTTGAGGGATACCTTCTTGCCTCTCCAGCTGGACTCGACCCATCGACTTGCACCGCAGTGGGAGGGATGAATTCAAACGTCCGTCCCTCCTGGACACACTGGCCCCAGATTCCTACCCCACCCTCTATCGTTTGGTGACTAAGCATGGTGCCTAGGTGTCTATGTCTTGGCAACGGATGCTTCTGCCCACCTACTGTGTAGCGAGCTGGATTTGGAGAGACTGGTTGAGGGATACCTTCTTGCCTCTCCAGCTGGACTCGACCCATCGACTTGCACCGCAGTGGGAGGGATGAATTCAAACGTCCGTCCCTCCTGGACACACTGGCCCCAGATTCCTACCCCACCCTCTATCGTTTGGTGACTAAGCATGGTGCCTAGGTGTCTTGGTCTTGGCAACGGATGCTTCTGCCCACCTACTGTGTAGCGAGCTGGATTTGGAGAGACTGGTTGAGGGATACCTTCTTGCCTCTCCAGCTGGACTCGACCCATCGACTTGCACCGCAGTGGGAGGGATGAATTCAAACGTCCGTCCCTCCTGGACACAGTGACCCCAGATACGTACCCTACCCTCCCTCATACTATTTTCCTTTTCAGATCTTCCTGTCCTTCCTTTCCTAACAAAAACCCTCTACACTGCATCCTATAAGATAAAATAGGCCCCGAGGGAAAATATTTTCCTGAAGGAATATGTTTATTGTATTTATATCATGCGGTTCTTTTATTTACATGATTTGAGAGAGATTGTGATTAGAAGTTTGTTTACTATTTTTACAATCCATTTTTATTAAAAACATTCATACATAATCTAGAAACTAGGCTGACCCTGTATTTATAGCCCTTGGTTAAGTTATTGGCAGTACCTACCTATCAAACCTAACATCGATCAGCGTCCACAATGTTTTTTCAAAAATAAGATTTTACGCATATATTAATATTTACGAAAATAAAATTAATAATCACTTTTTTTCCAAATGGTCGATGTTATAAATTAAATTATAAATTACATTCATCTTATTTTTATCTAATTATTACATTCACATGTTTTCTTTATAAATGCAAATCATTTTTTTGAGCATTGTAATCCAAAATGGGGAACAAATACATTTTTTTTTTATTTAGTGGACCATATTCTACCCTTAAGTTTTGGACAAAAACGTTTTAATGCCGAAATTAACATTAATTAAGAACTACGCTTTTTAGTAAGGCCCAAATTCTTAATTTGTATTGTTTACCTTTATTCTAAATAAGTATAATGTATTGGTCACCATGAAACAGGCAGTTGCCTAATATGTCTATTCAATGTGTCAAGGTCTTGGAAATGTTTAGTAAAAAAAATTAAATGTGTTATTGATAACGAGCAGATTATTGGCGTTTTAATAATAATGATTAATAAGCTTATAATCATTTGCCGAAAATTGTAAACATGGTTATCAGGTCAATCTAATTCCTGATAACCAACGAAAACTATATAAATAAAAATGCAAATGTTTTTTGTTGTTAGTTCAAAATCTTATATCTCCGAAAGTTCTTGGTTCTCCGATTGATTTGAAATTGTGACACAACTTTGCATTAAAAACGCGTTTATTTTTAAATACCTAAATTATACAGACATCACCTGTGACAGGTAAAAATATGCTTTTTTAAAACAGCGCCATCTGTTGGACGTAATTGGCTGATATGCGATCACAATGTAGTTTATTGCAATACGTTTACAATAGTGTTTACTTAATAGTTTTGTAACATCGTGGCAAAGACAACGTCCTATACTCGAGGGACCAGAAGTGATTCTGCTCGTAGCTTCCAACCCTCTATAAATAAACCACTCACTAGAAAACTTAACTCCGAGCTTATAATATTCAAAGGACTCCCGCAAGGGTCTGTCTCAAGCCCGATCCTGTCTAATACTCGAAGGACTTCCGCTAAGACGTCTTGGGCCCGATCCTGGATAATATTCGTGGGACTCCCGGAAGGGTCTGTCTTAAGCCCGATCCTATATAATTTTCAAAGGACTCCCGCAGAGGTCTGTCTAAGGCAAGATCCTGTATTAATTTCAAAGAACTCTCGCAAGGGTCCGGCTTAAGCTCGATTCTGTATAGTATTCAAAGGACTCCCGCAAGGGTCTGTCTTAAACTCGATCCCGTATAAAATTCAAAGGACTCTCGCAACTCGTCTTTATTTTGCCCGAAGTTGTCATCTTCACTCGTCGACGAAAGCTCCCGGATATTCAGGTTAGATTTGGCGATGAAATCATCCCTATCTCAAAGGAAATTAAGTTCCTCGGGATGTTTTTAGACTTTAAGACTTTTTAGACTCCAAGCTTACTTGGAACTCTCATCCAAAGAGGGGCCAGTGTTTATATGCCTCAAAAAAGATTGTGTTTCCCAAACAAACTTCAGAAAGAATGCTCCATTTTCTCTGTTGAATGCATACCTATCATAGAAGCTCTTCAACTCATCAAATCATTAAATATTATAAACGCACTCATACTTTCAGACTTGCTTAGCTCAGTACAAAAAATAAGCTTATCCCCACTCAATTCCAGTAGCGAATCTTTAATCTGGTCGATCAGAGGCCTACTGCATTCCATGTTGCTGGCTCATGCATCAGTGGTCCTGGCCTGGATTCTGAGAAACCTCTGTATTACTGGAAACGAAATGGCTGATTATATTGCTAAGGGAGCCACTGCCGCTCCACTGAGCTCCGTTAATTGATATCCCAAATCCGGTTAGAGACCATTTCCCTATTCTAAAAACTAAGTACCAACTTCAATGGTCCTCTGAAAGAAAAACATCCTCTCTTATAAAAGGTCACCAGTACTCATTAATTTAACCTTCTGTTCCCGTTAAGCCCTTGTTTCACAAATACACTGCTTTGCTTAAAAAATATATCTCTTCCATTACCCTAATGCGGCTGGTTTTCACTTGTTGTCTTAGCTATCTTGCCATGGTCAGTTCGTCGTACTGTGATTGTAGGTCAGAGGATACTCTGGACCATAATGTTTTTGAGTGTCCTATCAATGACCAGTTTTCAAGCTTTATGCATGAATTGGTAAAACTTGATATTGAATTATCTACCAGTATAGCCGGTCTTCTTAGTCTAAACACTAAATTTACCATTTTTGTTGGCAAAACTTCTTTATAAAAATGGCCTTAATATCTGACAATTAATTACATTGCTTTCACTTTCATTTGTATACATTTGTTCAGTTTTTCAGGTCTAAAAATGTAACGAATATAAATATACATTCATAACATTTTATTTTAACATATAAATTATAATCATCTTGTTTTTTATCTAATTATTTCATTCACCTGTTTTCTTCATAAATGCTAAGCATTTCTTTAAGTCTTTTAGTCCAACAAAGATGAACAATTTTTTTATTTTTTTATTTTAATTTTATTGAGTAGTCAATATTCTACCCTTTAGTTTTGGACAAAGACGTTTTAATGCAGAAATGAAAACGTTAATTAAAAACTACGTTTATTAGCAAGGCCCAAAATCTTAATTTATTTTCTTTACCTTTTATTCAAAGTAATTATAATGTATTGGTCAACATCAAACAGGCAGTTTTCTAATATGGTCATTCAATTTATCGAGGTCTTTTAAATGTCTCATAAACAAATTAAGCAATGTTTTGATAGCGAGCCGATTAATATTGATCAGGATTTTAATTAATATTTTCTTCGTATTCAGACCAAGATATTAACGAAGATTATTATAATCTTGGTTATCAGGTAAATATCGTTCCTAAAATCCAAGGACATCTATATAAATAGAAATGTAAATTTTCGTTTGTTTAAAATCTAACCTTCAATCGACGCTCCCGTCGGTGAAAAGTAACAAATTTTTAGTTATGAATACAGTGTGATAAATTTGAGAAGTATTTTTGACTGGAAACGACTGAAACAATTTTGCTGTTTGTAGTGGAGTATCTTTTGAATTTATAAATAGGTATGAATTATAATTTGTCTAGTTCCCAAATAAAAGAAATTTGCACTTATTTATACTTTTAAATTGAAACGATGTCAACTAGTTATCAATTGATTCGCTTTATAAAATCAGTTTTTATTACTAAATAAAATTTGCAACATAAAGAATTACAAATACAAGACCAAATTTATAAAACTTTTCATGTTTTTTAGGGGCTGCAGAGGATTATTATGCACTGGGCACCAAATAGTTCCATCGTATTTAAGACTTGTTGCTGCAGGATTACAGTGCCACACATAACAGGACACTCTAATACTGGCCTCCGTCTGCTACATGGTTTTACGCTCGAGGTTTTGCAGTTATAAGAAATCAGCTTGAAAAGTTTTCAACATGGCAGAAAAAAGTGTTATGATCAAAAATGTTGCCCAATTTTAAGCGATTTTATTCAGTCCGCCAGAAGGGTGTTACACTTTTAATATCTAGTCTTAATTCAATATAATAATGCCATGTACAACTAATGAATTGAATAATTAGACGTAGAAAAATAATAATACTGTTTTTAATAAGTAGAACTTTATTCAATATAGGTGTAATATACCTTAGTGAATACATTATCTGGTTTCCCCCCTGAAACAACGATTCAAAATGTTATTGAAATCTTTATTAGGGATTGTTATGAGCACGCTGGGTGTCATTGGTACCAGCTTCCCTTTAAATGGTTTCCCAGCGTCTGGGCCATCCATGGTTAAACCTCCAGAAACTAGCTCGGAGAAGTATGATAGATGCAATGGCAATACAGTCCCAATCGATTTTTATAAAAACATATCGATTTATGAATTGGAGTACAACAAACTTGAGTACAATATTTTTTGGACTGACTACGAAAGAGTTTATGAAAATGGACCATTCGTGAACTGGCGCAACGGAGATGATAACATGGGAAAGGTAGAGAACTTTAAATCGAGGATATTCGAGGGATGGAACACGAACGCCATGGGCAGTTCACCGGGAGACTGCGCCACGGTGGACGTGCAGAACAAGGAGCTGAATCCCGTGAGTTGTGACCAGAAGTTCCCGAGGCTGTGCGTCCTGCCAGCCGTACAAGGAGGCGATAGCAGACTGCACGAGTATTCTCCGGATAGAACCGAAGTGGAGATCAAATATGCACGCACAGAGTAAGTAATTATTAAACATTTTATTAGGATAGTAAACATTTGAAGGCGAATGTAGATGCAGTCGTACAAAGCTAGTACAAATCGCATTATTATAGCATAAGCGGCTAATTGGCATTATCGGTAGTAATGGCTCTAACAGTTGCCATAAGAAATCTAGTTGCAAAAAAGTGTGTTAATAATCCAGTTAAAAATGTTCGCAGACCGTATAATTTATGGCATATATCTAAAGAGAATATGTAGAGAGAAATAAGAAAAAGAAATCATTAAGCATAAAAATATAAGAAAAACAATAAAAAATTAAACGAATTCCAACATCTCTAATAACTCAACTATTCTCCATGACATGTTAGTAGATGGCTAATTTGCCTTAAAATATGCGCGAATGTTTATTATTATTATAACATTTAATATCATTGTACAACATACATTGTACACATTATTTATAATATGTTAGGCGGATCATCTCTGACCTTGTACTATGATATAATTTACTTATACTTATAAATAATGTAGGTGTTTGTACAAAATACAATTATCTAAAATATTACGAATTTTGGACACTAGAAAAATCAGTAAAACTACACGCAAAATAGTAATAGTGTAGTGAAAGAATAAATCTGAGAATCATCGGTAAAATTTCAATAAGGTTTTGGATAATAATAAACAATTAGTTTGTTTTTTTTTTTAATTTGCAATATATATTCAATAGGTATTTTCACTTTTTATTGCATCCGGTAAATCGTAGAATAGCTTTGTGCCTAGTTATTCGTAGTGGTGTTGCACAGCTGTCAAGTTGCATCTGGGTACATACATATCCCCTGATGGTCTAGGGGTCTCACACTTCGCGCTGAGGACAGTTCAGATTCTTTAAAAACTTTTAAGATACTTAGCACTTTTTTCGAAAAGTTTTAACACCGATATGATCTGAAAATTTTCAAAAAGTTCAATGGATGGAAAATCTCTTGCTTTTTTGATAATAACCTTTATAATTATTTTTTAAGATGTTACTTTCGGATACATGATAGTCTTATAAATGCTTCCTCATGCAATTGTACCATACCGCAGCACCGACTGTACCAGAGAAAAGTAAACCTTTTTGACATTTAAAAGATTTACAATTTTTTTTAATCGTATAAATGAGTAAGTGAGTTTTCTTATCCTTTTAATATAGTTGTCTATATGTTTATAATTTCAAATAACTGTCTATAGTGATCGCCATATATTTGACATCTGAGTCTATCTGTAGGAATCTACACTCATTGTTACATACACCTATCATACATGAATGTCTATGCAACATCACTCCAATATTGGAGGTAGGAACAGGGTAATTAAAATAATATGGCATACATAATGTTTTTTCTAAATTAAAACTCAGTAAGTTATTAACAAACCAGCAGCTGACACTTCCACTAAGAAGGACACAGAACAGATCATTGAAGTATATAAGAAAAAGTATAGGCCCGATTACTGTACCTTGTGGAATTCCTCAATCAGAAGACATTGGTTCACTCAATGTATTTTACAGTTTGTTCATATAATATAACATATTGTTACATATTTTCTAAGAAACTCTGGAGCCAAATTAAAACGTTGTCTCCATGTCCAATTTTCTCCAGCTTAGCAAGCAACCTAGAATGTATTCTTAGGCTGTTACGATGTCAATGTTGCAATGGCATCAAGCGTTCCCAGATTAGGTCTAAAACGATATTGCGCCTGTAAAATTTACTGTGCCTAATTCAAATACCAAATATCAAATGACAATTCCAACTAAAATGAAGTTTTTTTTTCAAGTTAATCGTTTAATTTAAAACATTAAACAGGCATGAAATTCTTAATAACTTCAACCACATGCGTAACTTACTTGTGAAAGAATTATCACTTTTTAGGAACATAATTTCGGTATTTACCACTTTACTTTTAATTGACTTTGTTAATGATTTTTCAACTTATTTCTGAGATTACGCACATATTATTTATTTATCTAAAAAATAAAGTTTAAATAGTTTAAAATATTGCTTTCGTGGGGGATCTAGGTCCCGAGGCGTTAACTAAACCAGGCGTTAGGATAAAACGCGAACCGAAAAAAAGAATAACAATATTTCCGAAAATGTGTATAGTGTCGGATCCTTCTCCTTCACCAGTAGCACTTAGGGTTAAATAATTCAAGTTGGAAGGTATTATATATGACTTTGTATATCACGTCTATTTAGTAGTGTATTGTTTATTTTTCCATCATAAGTATTATAACCAAATTAAATTTGATTTTTTTGTTTTTAGAAACGATTTTATCATTTTTAATATCACCCAACCAATACCAATATTGGACGAAGTTTGGTGTTTCCACGAATCCCTAAACAAGAGAGAGAGAAGAAAAATGGAAATCAAGACTTTGAATAATACCAAAGAGTTCGGTGTCACAGCAATAGAAAACGGAAACTATTGGTGTCTTTGTACGAATAAAATTGATTATTATTCAATTGACTCAGAAAAGGTTGTATTTGTGAGAAATAAACGTTTTTATAAAAACTCATCCGTGATGATGATAAAAGATGTTGAACTCTTAAGGTATTTGCTGGATATTCAATCTCAACATTCAGATGATTTGAAGCGAAAACTTTGTCCTAACGGCAAATGCCCAAAAGATCGGGAAACAAGTATTATGATAACCAACAGTGAAATTTTAGATGATGTCACGATATCAGAGAAATTGGACTTCGGTGACAAAATATTGTTGCATGTCACTGAGGGGGATCGCATTTTGTTAAATTACTTTCTAAAGGAGGATGTCATATTCACACGGAAACTGCTATTCTGTGAGGATATTAAATTCGTCCCGGAGACTAAAATAGGTAATATATTTTTCATTGAATATATGTGTATTTTGAATTGATTTTTCACAATTTATCTTTTCAAAATTTAATCTTTTAAGGTCATTAATTATTTTTACAACAATTACGTTAAAGTTAAGTGAAAGTTTGTCAGTTACTAAAGAGATTTATGTTTGGGGTACAATGCCGTGCTAAGCTACCTCCTTCTTTACCGAACATTTCGGACAGCATTGATGATGGACACTATCCATCATCAGGGCAAATGATGGACATTGTAGAACTGTACGAAAAGTTAGCTAAAGAAGGAGGTGGCGCAACTTTGTATTACAAGTATGACAGCAATATTATAAATGTTACAAAACCTTTGTCATGAAATCATAATTTGAATTATTTTACATAATATTGAAGCGATATTTTATCAGAAATTTTAAAGAAATTTTTTTTGGTGGATTACCTAATGTGCGAGGACTAATAATAAAACTGATCTTTGTTTGCAATAATCTATGATTGGAAAATTCAACTCTCAAAAGTTAACATTTCCCATTAAAATAAATATCAGCTCCGAGTCACTAACTAGGTTGAAAGTTTACTGGGGTAGAACTTTGCAATCGTACAAAAATGGGAATTAATCAGTCTAACGTTGGATAATTCTTAAATTAAGATATTATAATGTCGATAAAAATTGCAGAAAATAATTGGATCTCGAGTCTAGATAGCTCAACGAGGATGTTCCCTTTTTTAAAGTGTTATATTTATAGAGTTAATAACGACAGTAAAAATAGTTCGACATCTAATGACGAAGTTACGAGGTTTCAAGGTGAAAATTTGGTAAATTCATACAATTGTTTCTAGTGACGTCACACACAGTACAATCCATAATTCGAATTGCATTGCTGCAGTACCTACTGTCGTGAATGTAACGTGATGTCACAAGCTTTTCGGCCGGCTGCAAATAGAAACGTTGTGGCGGCTTATATAGTGAGCATTTTCCAAAAATTCAATTCATATCGAGCTTTTGCTTACGATCATTTGATTGCGATCAAAACATGGGTTACCAGGTAGAGTAGAGGCAAGACCGGTAAGACCGAGGAGGTTCAATTACCAGTAGTTGCTAAAGTTTCCTTTTTAATTTCTGGGTATTTTCGGTTTCATATTTTTCTGAGATTCGTTAATATTATCAGTGTTTAAAATATATTAATAGTTCTTTTGCTAATTGTTTGATTTGTTCTGTACAATATGTCAGTCGAAAATGTAATGATTTTGATGAAATTCACAGGTCACGATGTCATAGTGAGAACAGACCTCTGCCGAGAGTACAGATGTGTGGGCGACTATAGATTCGGGGCCGTTTGGAAAATCTCCAACTTAAACTATTGTGAACAAAACATCACGAACTTAGTAAGTATTTTGTAAAATATCTTTGCAGAAAATCAAATCTTTAGTTAAGGTGAAGGGCAAGGGATTTAAATGTTCTGTTCATGAACGTATTATTATTTATTTTATTTTTCTCTTTTATACGCCCATAGGGTTGACTACATGAAATGGTTACAATTTTTTATACAAGTTTAAGTAATAAACAATTATTTACATTTGGAGATATGACACGATCAAGTGAATCAATATCAAGAGTCAGAATAATAGAAGAGTGTGTGTGATACTACGTATGAATGTGAATGAGGCAAGAAGTGTGTGCCAAGACAGAGTTATTTGTCAGTCCGTCTTCTCTGAAACGGCGTGATGATTAGTTAGTTAAAGTTACATTACAATGGTTTAAAAATTACAAAAAGATGTAACTTAAAATTAAAAATAACAATATTTTGTAATGATTTTTTTAGGTGTGTTTGAACATGAAATTAGTTATATATGTTAAGGATATCTTTATCATTTGCACAATCGTTTGAATAAAAAATACATAATCTGTGTAAGTGAGGAATTGGTTAATTTGCTTCATAATTTGTTTATGTACGGTGAGATTGAAATAGGAAGTTATGCCTAGAGTGGCGAGTTGGTACTTTTAGACTAAACTCAGAAGTCCGCAACAGTCGGAATCCGAATTAACAATTTAAAAACTTATAATTATAATATGTAGATAATACATAATCTGCTTCCTGCTATTTTTAACATCCGATCTATCCGAAACTCGGCAGATAGACTCAATGTCCATTAAAATGCATTCTATAAATTTTTGGTGGCACTCACTCAACCACACACGCATTTCTCTGAAATTGGAAACATTATAAAAACTTACAGAATTTAAAATACGTAATAAATCTCAGCACTCGGCATATATTTTTGTAAAGTTTTAAATACATTTTAAAAGTTTACATCTGTTAATAGCCAGTCCCTGGGGAGGAAGGTTCAATCCTCACTAAAACCAAAAAAAAACATTTTTAAATACATATATTAATAAAAAATACATGTAGTCATTGTAGTAAAAGAAAAATTCTTGGAGTAACCTTCTCCAAGTAAGTATTTTCCTCAAAGCTACCAAGAAATGTCGAAAATGAGGTGGCTTGGACACCTATAGGAATGCCAGAACACATACGGAATGGTCATAGAGTGGATGAAGGTGAAGAAGTACGGATATGTGAAGGTCAAACTCAACAAGGGGAAGAAGATGTTATTAGGTTTCTAAGAGATATTAATAAATAAATACTTGAAAAATCCTTTCTGACAGACCTCGGAAGAGCGGCTAAATTTTCTGATGCATACCCTTCAAAACTTGCAAAAAAATACCATTGTGAACACTACGAGTTTCGAGAGTGTCATTAGGATGATCAGCAACCTCCTTGAAAAGGACAACAATTTTACGATACCTCCTAGGACAACCTATTGGATCTTCAAAAGCTTGGAAACGTTAGTCAGCCGAGTGAAACTACAGACAAATAACAACCAAATGAAAATTGTACTATCCAATATGGCTATCGTGATCGTAGATAATGATAATTCTGATAGTCCCGTCATAGGAATCAGAGTCAAATCGGCTGGACTTGGTTCTCCCCTTTCCTCGGTGGATGTTTTAACCGTGGGTTAGTATTTTTAAACATCATAATTATTAGATATTATGAAGAGTTTGCAATGGTGATAAAAACGCAAAATTGTTTGTGCAGAGCTTTTGTGTTGTTGTGTATCGGACCCGAACCAATATCTGAATATGGATTTAGTGAAGCTCCTTCCGGGAACATCACAAGATGTCGTCAACTGTGCGATTAATATTTGTATCATACAATAATATTACCATTTTTTTCTTTTGAAAGTATCATCATCTGGAGTTCTAGAGTAATAACTTTTGACATCCCTTTTATGGGTAGGGGTATACCAATACACGTCGAAATGAAATAATTATTAAAGTTTTTCTTTCAGAATCAAAATTTGAAGATTTCGAAAACACCAACATTTTGGTCAATGTGTCTTCTATGCTGAGTGCACATCCGAATTCACGACTTTCCTTTGTGGTGTATAGAAATGTGGAAACATTTAAGTCAACTAATCAAATTATCAGCGTAAAGCTAGGAGACACATCTCATTTTGGTGAAAACGAACATATTGACATTAAAATGAGACTAAATAATAATAGTCATGGGAACGTATGTGCACAAGGGGAGCTTAATTTGACGACAAGTGGATTATATTGGAAGACAAAAGGATGTCGACATCTCAAGGAACTCGATGTTGGAGGATTGGCTTTCTGCAGATGTAATGTACTGTCACATTTTTCCTTTTTATCGAGAGATCAGCTGCCTACCGAAGACCCAGCTACAAAACTAGGAGAAATTGTAAGTATTTTGTATTATATATATGTGTTGATAATTGTGGGTTATGTACGAGTTTTGTATGTGACTGTTATATAGAAGCAAAATTCAAAAAAAATATCAGTGAAATACAAACATAAACAACACTATGTACTCCTGGATGTGTATTCACATTCTCATGATAGCACAAATTAACGGAACAGTTAAAAAATTAAAATCATTTAAGTTGAGAAAAGTACGAGTATGTCGCTGAAACTATAAAGAAACACGTAGCGCGATGACATTGGACACGAATACTTTTAATATAATTCTTAAAGAAGAACAGATAAGTTTGTATCTTTTTTTAAAAATGTTTTTGGCTTTCAACCTTCAAGGGTGTTCTAGGCCATCATTTCAAATTATGGAGAGAGGCAAGGAGATTTAACATATTAATTTTATTTAACTTGGCAAATTTCAAAATTATATGGAAGATTGGAGTCGAATTCAGACATAGATTATGATTATGAAATATGTTGACTGGAGATGAGGAAATTGATAGAAGAGAAGATATTTGTTTCGAGGGGAACAACCAACAAATATGTTAACTAAAGTTCCCACTTTTATTATTATTTTTTTAATGATAAACTGATGTTTATAAGACGTGGTTTTTATGCATAGCACAAAGGATAATACATTATTATAAGCAATAATTAGTCGACTGTAATATCAATACAAATTGAAAATATCTCCCGAGTAAATCTCACCTAAAAAGAAATCACGAAAATTATTTTGGCGTGTATAATATTCCTCAAGGATTTTTTTTTTATTTCGTTATAAAACTTACCAGTCATTTCCAGTTATATCTCCGAAAGTATCTATTCTGAATTAATAAAATAAATGTAATTTTGACTTCATAATATATAAGTAAAAATATTAATTTCTTATTTTCATGTCCTGTAACACAATAATAAATGTATGACGGATAATTTATTTAGGAGGATAATTTAGTTGGCACGTCAAACTAATGCATTATTTTCTCTTAACATAGATTTGATGAGTAGTTTTATTCTACAGGATCCAGCTGAGCAGATCCAATATGTGATGCAGACTATGGATGCTATGATGGACCTTCCTGTTAGTACAACTAGTCTCAAGAATGCTGCAACCATGGTGGACGGTATTCTTAAATTAGGAGAAAATTATACAATTCCTTCGGAAATCCCACAAAACTTGGAAGCTTTAGTTGGTAAAGTGATTCTGCCAATGAATCAGAGTGATCTAATAACAATCCAGAAACCAGACGTGAATATTGCTATTGCCATTGCAGATAATTCCGAACAAAAAACTATTGTTGGAATAAAAATTTCTTCTGATCCGGATGAAAACTTGGGCTCTTCATTTGATTTCTTGACTTCAGGTTTGTACGATTTTTATTGTTGTTTTAATTTTTTTTTTATTTCCTTTATTTTTTCCCAATTTATACAATTATACACTACAGTTTTATAATAATAAAAAAGGGAACCCACTAAGGCGCAGCCTGTGCGTGGGTAATATATGCATATACATCATATTTTTGTACCTAAAAATAAAAGTAAGCATATAAAGAAAAATGGTAGGATTATAATTAAAGTTAGTCTAAAAGATTGTGCAAGAGGTGCATTTTAAAAATAAATCAAATTAAAAATAAAGATTGTAAGATATTATATATGAAGTAAAAAGAACACAAAATAAAATAATAATAACTATACAGAAACAAAATAGTAAAAGAGAAAAAAGTAAAAATTAAATGAATAATGCTTCAACATTTGCATTGTACAGCCACAATAATGAATCCATTTTTTCTGTTCACACGTTAATACCCCTAATAAAAAATAACTCATTTATCAATTATGTATTATGATAAATGTCGGTATTTCGATAGTGTTATGTAATCATTTGTATCCATGAAATTGGACATGAACCTAACTACTTGGCAATTAAAGTATATAATATTCAATTATTGAAGACAATATTAGCGATTTCTAAACGAAAATCTAAAACAGAAAAATCAGAAAAGGATACGTTCACATCTAGGACTGGGACATTTGGGTTCGTGTCCTAGATGTGACCGTATCCTTTTCTGATTTTTTTGTTTCAGATTTTCGTTTAGAAATCGCTAATATTGTCTTCAATAATTAAATATTACAATTTGAGGTTTTGCTCAATAAAGTTATTCCGAAAAATAAATATATAATATTCTTCCATGTAATAAAATATGCGATCTAATTATAATTTAACTATCATTAAATAAAATCTTTTGAAATTTAAGTCGCTACCCCTTAAATTTTGAAGACACAAATTAAAAACTAACATGAATAAATCTTCGTTAATCTTTCTTATTCTTCTTTCTCTTATCCCTTATCTGTTTTTTGGAATATTTACACTTTATGCTATCCATCTTGATGGTAGAATGTAAACCAAACGTTACTTGCGGTTTACTTCAAATGCGGCTCTCATATATGAAAGAGAAATGATTGCTAACTCACCTGCCTATAACAGTGGTTTTATCTGAAGTAATACAGTTTCAGTTGGGTGGAACATCCTGTAGTGATGTTTTAGTTATTACCGAAGTTCAAGTGTAAGGTGATTTGAGAAGAAGCAATTTTTGTAGTATTTTTGCTATAAAAGCAACATTTGATATCGGTCGATAATAAACCAAAATTTTGGTATCAAGCAGAGGATTTTTTATTATTGGGGTAACAACTGCAAGGGAAGTCACTTAGGGACCTATTGAACAAGTAAGAGGGCTAATATTTTGTACCATTTCTTGAGAAACCACGTTGCGAGAACATAGAATCAATATTCGTATTTTTTCTAGCGTTGTAGGATGTTCATTAAAAATTTTAAATCCTTTAAAAATAGATTATTTTGGGTTCCCGACAAATTTATTTTTGGAAGTCTAAAATCTCCACAGTTTCTCGTGGGGTGGCCATGTATTGTGAAATTAAACTTTAAATTCTTTCTGGTGGATGGGCAAAAGATGTAGAGAGTAGCGTAGACGTATCGATTATAATATTTAAAAAATATTTTTTGTTTTCAGATTCACTTACGGATTATTCTGAAGAGGGTATTATTTTAGTTAATGTGTCATCAATTCTAAGCAACCAACCGTCTGGCGGTGTGAAGCTCTCTTTTATAGTTTATCGGAACGACAAAGCATTTTCAAACACGAAAAAACACGTCGGGGACGATTTGAAAAAAGTTAATGGAAAAATCATCAGCATACAGATGGGAAATATTTCTAAGCTTGGTAAAAATGAATACGTAGATTTACATTTTAAGACTAACGTGTGTAAGACAAGAAACAAACGTGAAAACAAGGAGTGCGTTTTCTGGGATTTTGGTTTGGGACCCACAGGCCAGTGGTCTATTGAAGGCTGCGATTTTCTGGGAGAAACCGACCTCGAAGGCTGGGAAACCTGCAGATGTTATCATCTCACGCATTTCGCTCAGCTTATAAGCATTCATGGTGCCCACAACCAAGATAACCTCAAACATCTCTTAAGTAATTTTCACTATCGAGTGTTGACATATATATCCTTTTTTGGCTGCATTTTATCCATCGTCAGTCTGTTTATTGTGGTCCTCACAGGAATTCTATTGAAGACCTGGAGAAATGGCCTGGTTCACAAGCTTAGGATGAATTTAGTCGCCTCAATTGGAATCATGATGAGCAATTTCTTGTTTGTTTCCACACTAGACTTAAATGACAAAAACTCATGCACTAACACATGCTTTGTCTCCGGAATTATTTTACATTACTCGGTTCTTTCAACCTTTTCTTGGATGTTTGTGATAGCATTTTTTTACTATCAAAAGATTGTTAACGTATTCAAATCCATGAAATATTCTGAAAACTCCATACTGTATCTTGCTCTAACTTTTGGGTGGCTGTTTCCCTTGATACCGATGATTCCTCTTCTGACTTTTGATTCTGACAGCTATACAAACAATTTAAGTAATAACTTTTGCTATCCGAGCGGATACGGTTTTTGGCTGGCAGTTGTTTTACCTATCTTCATATTTATTATTATTAATACAGTGCTTTTGTTAAGCATTCTTTATTCTATTTATGACATCTCGCGCGACGTGCATGCGAGTATTTCAATAGAGAAAAAAATCGTTCGGGACGTCAGAAGGTTCACTTTCCTTTTCTATCAATTCGGACTAATATGGATTTTCGGGCTATTTTCAAATGACGTATTCATGGCCTATCTGTTTTGCATAAATGTTTTACTTCAAGGCTTGATTCTGAGCTACATTTTTGTTTTGGGGGATAGAAATACTAGGAAGCTGTGGCTTTCCAAATTAAATTTGTCTACAGATGAGGAAGCATCTCGCATTAAATCGGAAATATCTAGACCTAGTTGTAACATTGAGAAGAAAAAGAAATCTGGAAGCAATGTGTTTGATCCGTGGCATCAATGCGGAAACTCAGGGAAAATATTAAATACCTCTAGGATTCCGGTTTGTAATGAAAGAATGTGTTCTTGTTACGAATGTTCCAACGAAGCATATTTAATATTATTAAATGACATGGCGTGAGCCAAATCGAATCCAAGAAGATTAATCTAATGCGGTCACAGTAAAAGTCCAGCATGGTTATACCTATGATCCTGAAGGGAAGGTTTGGTGGTTTGGGTATGAAGAGAGGATGAACAAATAAAGGAAAATAACGAAAAATTGATCAGAAAATTAATGGTAGAAGAATAAGAGGACGCCCGAGGAAGACACAATTAATTGAATAAAACATATTTGATTCAATACATATACAGATAGTTATTAAAGCTAATTACAACACTATACAGGGTACGTGCTTTATAAATAACGTATTTTTTTAAACTTCGAGGTAACAAATATAATGTAATTTTTAAAACTGGTACAGAAATAACATTTAAATGATTAATAAACATAAATTGTATTCCTACCTACTCTTGGGTTAATTGTAACTATATAAAAAAAAGTAGTAATTAAATTAAGAATGTTCTTTATTGAATGAATATACCTAATCATAGTAGTTTTATTTAAACGGTAGAAAAAATTATAGTTATTTCTAGAATTGAAATTTTCATCCTCTTTTTATTGTCTTGTGTACTGTGTATGCACTTTTTACATACATTTGCATAATGATTATTTGTAGTGACGTTTTAGTCATTTTTAAATTTAAGCTAAATACTTATGTTATCCTTTTTTTAAATAAAAACGTATTGAAATATAAAATTTATTGTTTATTTTTTATATCTGTTTGCACAGTTTCCGATAAAATTGTCCCTTTCATAAAATAATAATTGAGTATGAGGGTTGTTGTTAATTTCGATGGCCCTTGGCTTAAATTTTGTATTTGTATGGCGATTTCATTGTTGGTTTCTTAGGCTTCTTTCTGTATTACACTTAATGTTACGATTTCAACGAGTTTGTTTTCTGTCTCATTTTTTATCAGAGATTTTTATTTATTTATTTTAATAACAATACATCTAAGTGTAACTGTCCTAAAACAGGAATATCTTCATAGTTGGACGGTCAAGGTACAACCAGGTAATGTTAAAGAATGGAAATTTCCAATTAGTACGAACACAACATATTATGCCTGTCAATCTACAAAATACAAAATGGACAAAACACACGAAGCTCTGTAAATAAAAGACAAGATAATAAATTATATCCAAGAATACAGTAAAGACTGAATGCGGTAAAATAATGATAGGTCAACCTCCTCGAAGACCTCAAAACGGAGATTCGAAAAAACAAAATTGAAAAAAAAAACTGTTAAATCTTTAGATAAGTGAATCAAATTATGTAATTTCTGTAGGAAAGAGGAATAATTTTGAATATAAGAATAATCAAATGTATCTTCGAGAGTTATAAAAGTTTTAGAAAAGAAAAAACAATTTGTTAGAAAATGATATATAGATGGCGCTAATTTAATTATTTTTAAGCACTAGGATGAATAATTTGCAAAATGAATATGAATAAATAGTTTTGTCCGTATAAAAACTCAATTCTTTCAAGGCATGCATACAAATACAATTTTGAATTGAATCACCGATACAATATTGTATTTGTATGCCTCGCATGAAAGAATAGAGTTACACGGACAAAACTATTTATTCATATTCGTATTGCGTATGTACGGGGGCAAACAAATAATTTATCTTATCATTTTCATTTGTACTTGTGTTTATAATTGTAGGAAAAAATGACCATTACCTGTTATTTTTGATACTTCGAATTGTGTTTATTGTTGCATATATATATACTTACACTTCCCACAGTGATGCCCTTACAAAACGTCATTCAGAAATAATCCTCTGTCTTGCTTACGCCTACTTATTGTTATTAGTAAAAAGAAACAACATGACATATATATTTTTTGAATTTGAATAAATGTATGAAATAGTTCCATTTTATTTGTATTAAATTTCACTGGACAAGTTTGAAGCATGCTATATGCAAGCAAAGAATCTGTGTGAGAACCTATTGTTTTATTATTATAGAATATAAGTTGTGGATCCTTTTTTTATGAATTTATTTTATTGTTATTAATAAATATCAGGTTGTATTAAATTGTTCATTGGCATCAAAGAATGCTCCGTTTTATATCTTTGAATGGCTGTGGATTTAGTTTGTTCTATGGGACTGTAAATGGCGAGGTAAAAGAGTTTTGCTTTTGTTATCTCCAGATCCTAAAACTTTAAAATATTTGATTATTAATTGGTTAACTAACTAAATAACCATCACGCTGAATTTCGCAGGGGTAGGCAGAGAGTTTGAACTGCCCCACAGCTCTGTTTTGGCACACACTCCTTGCTTCATTCACATCGTGCATCGTCTCATATAATCAGAGATGTGCTTTATTTCAAATAAATCCATTTCAAATGGAAATGCAAAATGGTTATTTCCCATTTTGCGTTTTAAATGCTTTTTTGAAAACCATTTTGCATTTTAAATGCTTTTCTCAATGCATTTTCCATTTTAAATGCTTTTTTGCAACATTCTTCCTACTATCTCCACTCATCTTTTTTTCATAAGCCCCAAATATCAGTCGGTCCTCAACATCGCTGAGAGATAACTTTCATTTGTCAAGTTGCTCCCTGGTAGGAGCCCTGGAAATTGAGTGATACCATTACAAAAAATACTGATTCAAATACTGAACAGGGGCCATGACGCTGTAATATTAAATGTTAGATAGCAGTTTCTATGTTTTTACGTTGGTAACATTAGTCCCGCGCTAATTTTTTGTGGTTTCATAATCTGTAGTCGTGGTGTTTTTGGATTGACCATCATGTAATATGTTTGTTCTACATTGATTTCCATTATTAAATGACAAAATTGTTTAAAAATTCTATAATTATTTTAATTGTTTGACCTGAGAAACCATTTTGCATTTTCAATGCATTTTGAAAATAGGTATTTTGCATTTTGCATTTGAAATGCTTTTCTAAAAACCATTTTGCATTTTCAAATGGAAAAGTTTTGACCCATTTCCATTTTGCATTTCAAATGGTTTTGGGTACCCATTTTGCACATCTCTGCACATAATATACCCTTCTGGTATTTTGACTCTTGACATGTCCCATGTCTCAACACAAGTTTTTGATTCACTTTATTTATTTATTTATTTATTATTATTACATTTATTACATACAAGATATACAAATATAAAAGGAAGCTTTGACTGTCCAACTAGGAAGTTTCCCGTTTTAGGACAGTCAAATTGGCAGGTTGCGTGTACATAATTCCAGGTAGGTACATTTAAAATATAAAATAAAATTAAAATATAACATATAAATGTAAGAAAGAAAAATAGAAAGAAAATATTTTTTTAGGAAAATACAATTTAGCAGTAATGAACAATAAAATCCAGATAGGTACATGTAAAATATAAAATAAAAATATAATATATCAATGTAAGAGAGAAAAATAAAAAAAATATTTTTTAGGTAAATACAAAATACAAAATCGAGGAAATCAACTCAGACTACGTTTTTTAATAATTTTTCGGAATCTGTCCTACCTAAGTCTAATAACCATTTAGTAATTTTAGTACCGAAGGCTGATAATTCACATAGTTTAAATTGAGAGGGGATTTTGTTGTATATTTTTGGTCCCAGGTATGAGAAAACTTTTTGATAAGCCGCAGTATTGCTAGTTGGAATAGAAAGGTCGTTTCTGCTCTTACTTCTGGTGTGATGATTATGATCGACTGTTATCGTTTTGTTTTTATTTTTGTGGACGCAGATTGTTATTTTTTTATGTAACACTGTCGAACATCAAGCATATTAAACTCCTTGAAGAGAGCGTCGCTCGAGTATCTGAAGGGTTTCTTCATAATGACGCGTAGAATGGATTTCTGTGCCTTCAGTAGCGGGTATAATATTGTTAATCCTGTTCCACCCCATCCAATGCAACCGTAGGTTATGACGGAGTTACAGAGCCCGTAGTATATTTTTTTAATGTCTTGAGTTTTTATAATTTCCCGCAATGCTATAAATATATAAATAAGCTTGCGCACTTTATTAGCTGTGTTTTCAATTTGTTGTTTCCATTTAAGATGGTTATCCACTATTATACCTAAATATTTAATAGATTTAACACATTCAAGGGTTTCGCATTTACAAGTATGGTTATTATTTCCAAGGCTACACTTAATATCATGTATTGTGAGGTGATGAGGTGTTTTGGGTTGACCTGCAAGGGTAGCGCTAAATGTGAGATATTTTGTTTTTTGTATGTTTAGTGTAAGCAAATTATTGTCTAGCCACTGTTTTACTCTGTTTATACCTGTGTTCGCAAGGTGGTGTGTTTCTATCCAATCATCTCCTTCAAACAAAATAACTGTATCGTCAGCGAACGTGATAATTTTGCCACCAATGTGTTGGTTACAAAGTTCGTTTATGTATATAATAAAGAGAAGGGGCCCAAGTGTAATTCCTTGTGGTACCCCAAAAGTGTATTTTAGTGAAGTGCTAATAGCCTCGTTAATTCTGGTTTGTTGAAATCTATTAGATATATAACTTTCTATCCATTGAAAAGCTTTTCCCTTTATTCCTATATTTCTAAGTCTCTGTAAAAGAATTTTATGAGATATAGTGTCAAATGCCTTGGCCAGGTCCAGGAAAAGGGCAATAGTTTTCTTGCCATGGTTCATATTCCCTGCAATAGTTTCAGTGAGACATGCGATGGCATCATCCGTTCCCTTACCCGACCGAAAGCCGTATTGGTTAGGACTTAGAATGTTATGTTTCTCCACATATTCGTTTAACCTAGTTTTGAAAAGCTTTTCAATGACTTTGGATATCGCGCTTAATAGTGATATTGGCCTATAGTTTTCTACAAGAGATTTAGGTCCACTTTTGTGAATTGGGACAATTATTGATTTCTTGAAGTGATCAGGAAATATTCCTGATGCAAAACTTAAGTTGTAAATATATGATAGCGGAGCAGAAATCTGATTTTTAATTTTTTTTAGTATTTGTGTATTTAGACTATCTGGACCCTTTGCATGTGTAGTATTAAGGCCGTTGATTATTTTTAAGACCTTTTCTACAGTAGTTGGTTTAATATTAAATGAAAAAGATTGTTCCTTTGTTTCAATTGTCGATGCTAAAGAGTCTTCCGTTTTCTGGGTTTCTAATAATTTTTTTTTTGCTAGATTTGATCCAACAGATGCAAAATATTGATTAGTATGACATGCAATTGATTGATTGTCAGTTATAATCAAATTTCCGGTGTTTAATTCAGTTACAGATGCATTGGTATTTCTTTTACTTTTAGTTATGTCTCTGACAACATTCCACATGTTTTTGCTGGAATTATCCTTATCAAGTAAGAATTTATAATAACCATCTTTACATTTGCGAATAACGGTTTTGCAAATATTACGGTATCGGTAATAGTTTTGCTGTTTAGTATCGTTCAATGGGTCTCGTTTAGCTATTTTATGAAGGTGATTTCTTTTGTGTATAGATTTAACAATGCCGTTGGTAATCCATGGTGTGAGATGTATTTTACTATATGGAATGCGTTTAGTTATTGTGTGTTTTGTTATGAATGTATTGATTTCATTAATAAAATAGTTTAGAGCATTGTTAACTTCAGTCTCTTTATAAAAATATTCCCAATTTTTATTATTAAGATCATTTAATAAAGCCTCATAATCGATAATCTGTTTGTGATTAATTTTATGTTTTTTGGGTGCTGAGTTTGGGATACTGATTGCAGTGGTGTAATGATCAGTGATTGTATTATGTATTACAAATGCATTTGAATTTGTTATATTTCTGGTATATATATGATCCAAACATGAGCTAGAGCTACCTTGTACCCTAGTTGGAGAATTAATATTGGAAATAAAGTTACTTTCAGCCATAGCACATAAGTAGTCGTCGGACTGCCTATGCAATACTTCTCCTATAGTAATTATATTCATGTCCCCGATCAGTACATATTGTGCATAATCCTTAGTTTTTTTTAACTCACCAATAAGATTTTCCAGAAAATCTTGGATGTCATTGAACGATGGTGATCGGTAGATAGCTAGGATACCTAAATTTTCATTAATGTTGATTTTTAAACAATTAGGTACACTGATTTATGTTTATTTCTTGTACTAAGGAATTTAATGTGTTGTCGATATATACTACTACTCCGCTATTTTGGTTAATATGCGATGTTGTATGGTATTCGTTATAGCCTGAAATTTGTTTGGCTATGTATGAATCATTTAACTTGTGTGCCTTAATGTGCCATTTTGTCTTCCTCGAATGTCCCTGACTTCTTATATCATTCACTTCCTCTCCGTTAATCCGCTCTACATGTCCAAATCATCGAAGCGTCCGTTTCTCAATCTTTTCGCTGTGCTCACATCAGCTTTGTCGTATTTCCGGAACTTCACATTATTATTTGTAACACGGTCATACATACATACACACGGTGATCTCATTTCTACAGCGTTCGGTCTACTTACATCATTCCTCTGTCGGCTCAATGCCAGAACACCATCAGAAATGTGATCAGTAAAAAAAAGATTTATATGACTCTGCCAATCACTGTAACGACCCACTGTTTATATTTATTTATTTATTTTTTCATGTTCTCCATAAAACGGTTATACACCAATATATCATGGAGAAGATTACAAATTAAAATGTTTACAGAGGCAGTTTTACTATTTTGTGACATGTGTTAAAAGATAGTTACTGAATTGCCTGTAGGTGACATTGAAAATGTCGATGGCTAATGCAGAATCGTTAAGCAGTTGAGTCGCTCTGTTTATTGTCGCGTTCTGATAGGCAGAAGTCCTCACTTTCGGAGGAAAGCGAGACTTTTTTTTTCATCAGTGCTTCCACACAGGAAGTACTGATGAAAAAAATCCCTCAGGGACTGTATCATTAAGTACGGGGAAGGAAAATGATATCAGGGGTGAGTAGGAATGTGGAGATCAGCGTGTCAAGCAGTGACGAATACCTCCACTGTGGTACAAGGCGATGGGTCGAGAGAGTCTGACTGGAGAGGTCAAAGGGTCTCCCTCAACCAGTTAAGTCACCAAAAGTAGCAAACCACTCGGAGTGACCTATGGCAGGGTTGTTGATTATCCAATAAATGGTTTCCTCGGCGGTGGCTCGGTGCAGCGGAATTCAAAAAGATTATCATAAAATTATTTGGCATACAAAAAAATTACATACATGTGTGAAATGAGGTTATACGTAGGTACACACTGTTCAAAATTAAATAATACTTCGTGCTTGAATGCGTTGAAGGACATGCGAAAAATATCCACACTCCCTGCGAGGCAGTTAATAAACCTAGTGAGTCTTGCCAGGAACATCACCATTGGTAAGTTATTCCGCACGTGGGAAGAATCAAAAGCCTGTGTTGGCGGCCTCACGTGAAATTATCCGGAACATAGTATCCTATTTGGCAAGAATGTCTGGTAGTGTTAATAAACAGCTTACAAGCTTATAAGCAATCAGCAGTAATGTGACATCCATCCAAAAACTAAGGCTGCAGATAACTAGCATTCCCGAGATAAATGCTGTTAGAAACAGTATGGTAAAAATTTAAATGTAAAAGTAGTCGACCGACACATCTAAAAATTTGAATGCAAATATAAAAAAAATGTCTCACTTTAATTAATTTTAATTTTATTTTATTTGTGAAACTAACAGTTTTATAATTAACATTTACATGTTTGCATTAACCAGTGAAGCTTCCACATAAAATTCATGTTACATACAGAAAAAAAACTAATTGGAACTTTAATGGATCTTTTACCATCTCCCACGATAAAAAGAGTTATTTCTTGTAGTAATTAAGTTGAAACAAAGTGCTATTTATAATTGTTGGGGATTCGAACAATTATAAATAGAACTTTTCATCGAAGTGTTATTTATGTTCACCGTTGTCACGAACAAGTAAATTCTAAGAGTAAACAATGTAAAAGACGGCCTGTCGAATTATTCTAAGATTATCATTGCGACCGAAAACACGGCGCCAGCAAAAAAAGACAAAGCAGTCAGTATCTTATTGTTCAATACGAGTTTCGGAGAACGAACCAAAGTTTGATGAGTACTTTTGGGTGGTTTTGTTCTATTCGATGTGTGGGCTGCTTTATGGAAAACTTATATGGCTTGAATAGGTTTTTTTTTAATTGTTGGTAGGTATTTGAGCTTTAGTGAGAGTAAAATCTTTTTTTCAGTAATCTTGATTTGATTTGTAATACTGCATTTTTTGTATATTTTATTGCACATTAAGGGGGGGAATATTGTGGAGACTGGGAACGGGTGGGTGGGATTGTCGTCGGAGCTTGAAGCATGCTATGCTCAGACTTAAAGGTGCACAGAAAGATCGCAGTAGAACGATTTGGCTGATTCTACAATATTCATTTTCAGGGGTGGGATTTTCGTGCCTGAATTTAATAATGCTATTTCAGACAAACCAAAGGCATTTGGTATAACTTCTATGTGTCACATTCTGGAATGTTACAATATGCTTTGTGTTTCCTACCCCCATATTGTTGAAGCGTGTGTCACAATTGGGCGAATTTGTGTTTTTTTGTAGATGAGTTGTTTTAAATTGAAGTTTTTGCATTGACGTGAAGTAGGAGATGTAAAGCGTTGAAGGATTCCCTTGCTTTTTAAACGTGTTTGTTACGTATTTGTCCATGAAGGTCGACGGCAAGTATAACTCCAAGATTTTTGCCAGGGAACGAATTGGTCGTGCTTTTTTATTCTCCTGCAGCATTACATTTCTATGGGAGAAGAAGAAGGTCTTTGAGAACAATCTTTGAGAGATTCAAAAATGAAAAAGCAATATTTTGAATAGCGAGTGCCCGTCCCCCATTTTTCGGTCGGGCGCTAATTTCAAAAAAATAACACGCATTTTCCAGAAATAAATCAGGTGTCTACCTCCATCAGTCGGCCCTGTAAGAATAACGCAAGGAGCCAGAATAAAGCAGAGATGAAGCACGTCTTCATTCAATCCATAGCCTAATCACAACCATCAATCAGCATCAACAGAAGTGGCAGAAACGGCCTTAAGCCGGCAGCTCTAATTTATAGACATTCCGTCTAGTACAGTAAGTGACCGACAGCAAATATCTGTTTTGCATGAAAAAAAATTGAGAGTCCTCCAAGAAATCAAATGTCTTCAAAAAACAACAACAAATGCGATTTACTGAAGACATTTATTTATTCACAAGAATTTTAACAAGACAAAATATATGCAGATTGTGGTAACAAAATATCAAGGACTGTAAGGAATCAAGATTTAGAATATAAGTTTAAATATTTTATTTTATTTACAAACATGTGATATATATAATAATTAAGTGGAACAGTAATCATAAAGCAAAGCTCGCTTATTTTAATAAACATAACCCATTAAGAAGTATAGTATTATTTTTATATAAATAATAGTTATTATTGAGGTTAATAAAACCTTCTTAAACACATCTACAATACCTGAGAAAATAAAGCCAACTGCATTCAATCTAAGTACAACCGAATCTAAATTACTCGTTCCTGATGTCGTTGTTGCAACTAAAAATAATTTTTGATAGAGTAGTACTAGTTGCTTTGTTGAAGGCAATTAGGCTCAGTAAATCAGGACTGTCTATAATTCCATAAATCATTTTAAAAATAAAAGTCTATTTGACAGTTTAATTTATTTAATATTTTTAATCAGGTGGTGGTAATTGTTTTTGTAGATAGACAGAGTTTATATTTAATAGCCTTTGATATTGTCTCTCACCGCATACTTTTGAAGAAACTCCTTCAGGTAGGTATAAAAGGTACTCCCTTTAAATGGTTTGAGAACTATTTAACAAATAGATCGCAATCGTCTCTTATAAATTCTGCTAAAGAATATAGAAGTACAAGTTTACCAATCACGTACGGTGTGCCTCAAGGCAGTGTATTAGGCCCACTTCTCTTTCTAATATATATGAACACTTTATGTAAGTTGGCAATTGATGGAACTATAATTTCTTTTGCTGATGATACGGTAATCATCTTTGAATCTGATAATTGGAACTCAACTATGGAAAAAGCAAATAAGGGCCTAAATAAAGTAAAACATTGGTTAGACGACAACCTACTGACTCTTAATATTGATAAAACAAAATACTTACTTTTCTCCATTGGCAAAGTCACTACTCCTCAAAACTGTCCTAATCTTATCATGCACTCATGCCCATAAAACCATATTACCGCTACGCCTCTCCTCAATAATTGCTCATGCACCAACCTAAAAAAATCCGACCAAATTAAATATCTAGGGGTTGTTATAGATGATCAACTACGTTGGGAGGATCATGTCAATTTCACAACAAAAAGACTCCGCAAATTGTGCTATATATTTCTTTTTCTCAGATCAATCCTGAACCTTCAAACAATGAGATGCATATATTTTGCACTTTTCCAATCAATAGCTACATACGGTATCATGGGATGGGGAGGCTGTGAAGCTTCAATTATTAATCCCATGATCTTAATTCAAAAACTGCTACTAAGGATTATATTAAAATGTCACCCATCTCACCCTTCAGACCCACTTTTTAAAAAATTCGCAATCCTAGACATTAGACAATTATACGTTAAGACAATTCTTATACACATAAGGAAAAATGATTTAACACTCAAAACTCAACACAATATTTGCACCCGCTACTCATCACACCAAAAATGTAAAATTCCTCCAACAAAAACAGCCTTCGCCCAGCGACATATGAGATACATCAAAGCAATGGAATAGTACCTAGGTATATCTTGAAAATGTCTACAGAAAAGTCCGTGATGGTATATCTTATCTATCTTCTAATGTTATAACCAGAGATGTGCTTTATTTCAAATAAATCCATTTCAAATGGAAATGCAAAATGCAAAATGGGGATTTTCCATTTTAAATGCTTTTCTAAAAACCATTTTGCATTTTGCATTTTCAATGCTTTTCTCAATGCATTTTCCATTTTAAAAGCTTTTTTGCAACATTCTTCCTACTATCTTCTCTCATCTTTTTTTCATAAGCCCCAAATATCAGTCGGTCCTCAACCTCGCTATGAGAGATAATTTACATTTGTCAAGTTGCTCCCTGGTAGAAGCCCTGGCAATTGAGTGATACCATTGCAAAAAATACTGATTCAAACACTGAATATGACGCTGTAATATTAAATGTTAGATAGCAGTTTCTATGTTTTTATGCTGGCAACATTAGTCCCGCGAAAAAAATTTGTGGTTTCATAATCTGTAGTCGTGGTGTTTTTGGATTTACCATCATGTAATATGTTTGTTCTACATTGATGTCCATTATTAAATGACAAAATTGTTTAAAAATTCTATAATTATTTTGATTGTTTGACCTGAGAAACCATTTTGCATTTTCAATGCATTTTGAAAATTGGTATTATGCATTTTGCATTTGAAATGCTTTTCTAAAAACCATTTTGCATTTTGCATTTTCAAATGGAAAAGTTTTGACCCATTTCCATTTTGCATTTCAAATGGTTTTGGGTACTCATTTTGCACATCTCTGGTTATAACCCTCATCAACGCCTGGTACACGCCACCTAGTGTTAAGATAAGGTTTATTAAGTGTGCACCAATATTTTGATTTGAACATCGATTTAATATAGTTATCATAAATTTAAATAGCTTTAGATCGTCGGCGAACAGCAACACTTTAACATTAAAATCATTAGTATATCAAATTCAAAAAAATTGTGTAAATTTTTAATTAAAAAAATAGTCAATGTTTTTTTTAAATAAAAAATTATCATTGATAGACTTTTAATATCTGCGATGTTACCACAGGACTAATTTCCTAAACTATGCAGTCAATTTAATAAGGAATACATATAATTCTGCATCCGTCACTACATTGTTAAAAATGTATAAAAAACTTACGTGGTATCTAAAACTCGTGGTGACATCGGGAAATAAGGTATTGGGATGTAGGTATATTAGAGAAAAAATTCATAAGAAAATTGAAAATTTTGTAATAATTCACAACACCACTGGGAGGAAGCCGACCCCCCCCCCCCCCCCCCCCCCCCCCCCCCGCCCCATGGCGCCACAGTGAACGTTTTGACAACCACTGCGTTAAGTGAATCTGTCACTACAATTGTTTATCAGTAAGTTTTTACATACGTGGTAATCGCATTCTATTTTCATTTGATGCCAAATTTCTTTTTTTATATTAGTCTTTCCATAGAATGCATATCATAGCTGTTTTGAATAACCTCTAGCTTTTTCAGGAGTCCTTCAGTACACAAATATATTATAATATGAGACTCACCATTTTGACAACATAATTTAAAAAAACCGAAGAAAACAAAAATTAAAAATCGATGGTTCAAGAACAGAAATGCTCTCATCAATCAAATTAGTACCAGTGTTGCCAACGAAGGCGATTTATCGCTACAGTATTCGACTTCACGAACTGATGGATCAGCTATCAAACTTCAAAACAAATTAATATCTCCAATGAATTCATACAAAAGTGCAATATAAGAATACATAGAAAACATTACCTGACGCCAAAAATCGAACAGTCACCATTAATTTTTCTAACTAACTAACTAACCATCACACCGTTTCCCCGCAGGGGTAGGCTGAGAGGACGGACCGCCAAACAACTCGGTCTTGGCACACACATCTTGCGTCATTCACATTCTTGATTCTCATTCTCTCTCACATTCACTCATGTCAAAAACTTAAGTTAAAAAAACTTCTGTAACTTAGTATAAATTACGGTAAGTGACTTATGGTGTCGTTTACATTGGTAAATTTAGAAATTTAGAGCAACTTACAGGAAAAAACTAACAAGTGTAAAGGCAGCCTATAAAACAAATTGGTCCTAAAAAACCATAGATATGCTAATATATAGACAGTACTATTTTCATTCGGACCCTACTTATTATGCAATGCACCAATGAAAAACTCTGACAGTTTATTACATAGACTTTCAAAGTTTTTCATTGATGGATAGAGTTGGGAAACAATGTGACGTTACAATGTTCGATAGGAGTTACACAAAAACCTTCTAGATCACAACCTCTTCTGATCTATGAGGTTTTGGTTATACCCCCTGGTGGGAAGGTATTGTGACACGCGGGCCGGCGATGGACAAACGAAAGAGGCAGAGGGAGACAGTTGTGATATAAATCACAAATAAACTTCTCAAAACAATACACATTTTCCTAAACATACCTATATAAAATAAAACAATTGAAAACAATATATTTTGCACTTTGCCAATCAATAATAGAATATGGAATTATTGCTTGGGGAGGAGCAACAAACTCGGCTATCAATTAGATAGAAACCGCACAGAAAACGATAAGGTAATACTAAAAAAACATAGACTGACTGATACAGACCAAATATTCAACAGCTGTGACGTACTAGATATACGCCAATTATACGTTAAAACACTACTAAACTACATATTTGACAAAAAAAATGTCAACATACACAAAATAACAGAGCAGTTAGACAAGCGTACAAAGAAAACATAAAAACTCCGACAGTAAATTCAATCTTTGGACAAAGACACTACCAATACCATGCTATAAAAGCTTTCAAC
Source organism: Hesperophylax consimilis (assembly GCF_061612785.1). Classification (NCBI taxonomy): domain Eukaryota; kingdom Metazoa; phylum Arthropoda; class Insecta; order Trichoptera; family Limnephilidae; genus Hesperophylax; species Hesperophylax consimilis. The sequence continues at coordinate 18,486,663 of NC_142854.1, read as the reverse complement.
AGTGTAAAACTTGAAATTAAAATTGAGGAAAATAAATTCACACACATAATTACAAAATGGATTAAAGAACAAAAAATACAATTTTACCAAAATGTCATAGCATAAAATAAAAATAAAACCTACACGTAACACACAAAACCAATATAAACACACATCACTCACAAACACACAAGATTATATTTTAAATGTATTATTTTCTCTTTAAATGTATTATGTAGATTATATTTTCATATTATAAAATGAAGGCCTCAGCACGGGCAAGCCACCCAGTGAGGCCATCATTACTGGAAAACTTTGAAATGTAAAAAATATTGTACCAAATAAAAAAAAGGTCAAAAAGTTTGGTTTCAATAAAATCAAACGAATGTTTATTTTTTTAGATAATGTAACTTTTTTAAACTATGCTTTTCTCTTTGGTGAACACGAAATGTTTTTCTCAAGTATGAATGTATATATTTTAATTTAACACGGCACTTATAGTGCCGTGTTAAACTAAATTTGTTTGAACATTAGTTGTTACAATGGAAACACGATTAAGGTTTTTCTCCAGTATGGGTGCGTAACTGCAGGATTAAATATGTTTATTAAGAGCACGAGTAGTAACAATGCCCTGTTAACGCTGAACTGCTTGAGCTGGAGTAACGACTATGGAATCATAAAAAAAGGATTTTCTCCGGTATGGGTGAGAAAGTGCCATGTTGAACTTAATTTGTCTGGAAATGAGTATGTACAACTTAATTTGACTTAACAAGAGTAATTACAATGGGAACGCGAAAAAAAAAATTCTCCAGTATGGTTGCGTAAGTGCACTATTAAATTTGACTTGCGTGAACAGGAGTAGTGACGAAGGGAATATGTATAAGGTTTTTCTCAAGTATGGGTGCGTAAGTGTACTCTTAAACCTGATTTTTCTGAGCAGGAGAAGTTACAATGAGAACACGAAGATGGTTTTTCTTAAGTATGGGTGCGTAAATGCACTGTTAAACATGATTTTGTTGAGCAGCAGTAGTTACAATGAGAACACGGATAAGGTTTTTCTCCAGTATGGGAGCGTAGGTGCACTGTTAAATATGATTTTTTTGTGCAGGAGTAGTTACAATGAGAACACGAATAAGGTTTTTCTCCAGTATGGGTGCGTAAGTGCACTATTAAATATGATTTTATTGAGCAGGAGTAGTTACAATGAGAACACGAATATGGTTTTTCTCCAGTATGGGTGCGTAAATGCACTGTTAAATATGAATTTGTTGAGCAGCAGTAGTTACAATGAGAACACGAATAAGGTTTTTCTCCAGTATGGGTGCGTAAGTGCACTATTAAATGTGATTTTATTGAGCAGGAGTAGTTACAATGAGAACACGAATATGGTTTTTCTCCAGTATGGGTGCGTAAATGCACTGTTAAATATGATTTTCTTGAGAAGCAGTAGTTACAATGAGAACACGAATAAGGTTTTTCTCCAGTATGGGTGCGTAAGTGCACTATTAAATGTGATTTTATTGAGCAGGAGTAGTTACAATGAGAACACGAATATGGTTTTTCTCCAGTATGGGTGCGTAAGTGCACTGTTAATTGTGATTTGCGTGAGCATGAGTAGTTACAGTATGTACATGAATGAGGTTTTTCTCCAGTATGGGTGCGTAAGTGCACTGTTAATTGTGATTTGCGTGAGCATGAGTAGTTACAGTGTGTACATGAATGAGGTTTTTCTCCTGGATTTGTCTTCACGTCCGTTATCATTTCTGAAAAAAATGGCAGAGAAAGCTCAATACGTATATTCTATACCAAAATGAGAAAATTAATGAAAAAATTCAGACAAATACAGATACATTTTACCTGCAGCTCTTTCAGTGCGCTCTAAGCAATCCTTTTTAATATTCGGCAGGTCTATGTCTATCATCGTATAAGGAATTCCAACTCCATCTTCTTCTTGAGGTCCTAGTTCTGCCGTAATCGGTTCATTCTCTACATTTATAGTACCTGGAATAACAAAACAATAATACTTTGATAATATATGCAAAGAGGTGCTGATATAAAAAATATCGTCGTTGGTCGGTGATATTAAATATTTAATATACATATTATTACAGTATTAATAATCAGCCTATTATAATTAACAGAGCGTTTCATTTTCCGAATATATTTAGTTGTGGAATCATCTGCAGAAGCTAGCTGAGGAAATAATTCCCTTCTTACGAGGACACCCCGTGTTATTAGTACAATTCAAAATTCTTGTTTCAGACCAAGAGCTTCAAAATACAAAAACTTCCTCGCAAGCTATATAAAATATTGTGCTCGCTTCATCATGCCATGCCTTCCTCAGACGTTACCGACTTCTACAATTCACTTCCACGTCATATATTTACCTTATACTCATTTCTTAGTTCATCCGCTGTCCATGCCCAAATCATCTAAGAATCCCGTTCTGAATCTTAACTATGTTACTGTGAGTGTAATAGTCACTTGGTAAGGCTGACTGCAAAGTTTCAACACACATGCGCCTCAGCGATCTCAACTCTAGAGCATTTAGTCTACTTCATCCTTCCTCTGCCAGTTCCATGCCTCACTTCTATACATCAGGGTTGGTATCAGCACTGCATTATGAACTACTAGCTGCGCCATTTTGGATATTTTTTAATTAGTGCCGACCACGTTCAGTTCTCCAAACTTATCCACTTGCTTAAAAAAAATATAATTCACTACTATATTGCACACTGTTTTCCAACTATCTTTTTCAAACACCGTAACTTTGGACTTCTTTACATTCACCATTAACTCACTTTGCTTACGTACTTCATTTAACTCGGACTCGAGAGAAATGAATAGTTACAGGATTAATTATTTAGTGAACGTATAGGTTATAATTGTATTTATTGTGAAATTAGGTTCATATATTTTGTTGAGGACGTGCAAGAGGTATTGTCGCAAAGCAGAAAGGAGGGGAAAATCCGGAATGCCGACTTAAAGTATATCTTCTCTCGATTTCTTAATTGCCCTGGTTCATTACAATTCCATTCTTCACCACCACAAACACGCGAGTTCATATTGGTTTTACAGTTCCGACACGGTCAAACAGGGGGCTCCGTAATCGAACACAGTTAAGGTGTTAACAGGATGAATAATTGTGAGTATCAACTGAATACTTTCACACATTTACTAGATTGATTGTAGTCGACTTAAGATAAGTAGGTGGAAAAGATATAATTTTGTGGGTAGGAATAAATAAAGGAAAGGTATATTACAATGCTAAGTACTAACATATTTAATTTCGTTGATTTCATTTGTTGCACAAAGAACAAATATTTTTTTCTTGTCAGTATTCGAAATATGTTTTATATTATCGTATGTACAAAATAGATTTCAATCTCTTCTACGGTATTCTAAAATCAAAAGAACCGATGGAAAAGAACGAATGTAAAATCAAAAGTAAAGATCTAAAACATATTTGTGATATACTCAATGCATCTTACTAGTTGGCTGAAAACTCTCAGCATACTGCAAACATTCCTTCTTCACATCTTGAAGATCGATTTGTATATCGGTATACGTCATTTCACCTGAGCCTTCTTCCTGTGACCATGGTTCAGTCTTGATGGAAACAGTCTCTGGGTTGGGAAGATCCATGGCACTGATGTGATAGCGTCCTGATTTGTGATAATTGTATCAGCTGAAAATAAACAAGACCTGTAACAAAACCTATCTACACATACATTTTATATAATGTTCAGATGAAAATAAAACTCTAGTCGACTAAAAACATAATACGGAATTTGCAAAAGCATTTAAAAAATATATAAAATATATTAACTACCAATCATTAACTAGGTAGACCTAGTTAATGGTTGTCACGATTTATGTTGACAATTGTGTCACCATAAATTAAGATATGAAAGAAGTAATTAACAAATATAAGACTCATTTCTAACTTAATTTTCATATTAAAAACAATTACTTTTGATATTATAGACAGCCTCGTTTTACTTAGAATGTTTGACTAAAGTCATATGTTTTAATGGTTTATGAATTTAAGGATGAAAAATAAAACGTATTTGCTGACGAATATTTCTTACATTGAATGTAAATGCCTAACAAATGATGTTGTAGTAATGATTTTTACTAAATGGAGTCCGGTCAACTATTTCACTCAGGTTTAAGATTAGACAAACTTAAAAATCGATTGGTTTTATTGTTTGACAGCGGCTGTAAATCAAAAATGAACAAGATAATGAACTGTCATATGTCACGACGCGCGTTTACATATTCCGTTTTGGGTAGATCAGTATGTTATAACACATGCTGTAAAATGTGATCGATTAAGTTATAAGCGATATATTCTCACAATAAACAAGCACCAATTAAGGAGTTTAGGTGTTAGAGTCCATATAAATAGAACCTACTTTTGTAAAAGCGAAGCGCAGCGGTCACTTCCAGGCGTTGAAGAAACGTCACGAGAAAAGTAGAAGCTCTAAAATTTAAAATGCATCTGACAGCTGACATGCATCGAGAGTGGTTTATTTATGCATGCATCTGACATGTGACCATAAGTTTCGATAATACCGCTGTTCGACGTTTGTTGTTTGGTGTTGCCGTTGCGATAATTAATAATTAAATAACTCACGTTTGAGTGTTGCTAACTATTATTTCCAACAGCTAGTTATATTATATTATACTGATACAGTAGTTTTTTCTAGGTTCACCTTCTAAATGTGTTTTGTGATTATATTATTGTATTTCATATTTATATTTTAAAAATAAAATTACTGTACATGTAATTATGAGTTTGTTTTTCAGCTTCCTTTTAATAAAATGCTGTCCTAAGAAAATGAGCTGTACAGAAAGAAACTTTAAAGCTATTTCTTTCTTAGGACAGGGCTTTGTCAGATGGGACCTTGTGGTCTTGAGTGACATTTTACTTATGATTTAGGGCATTTAGGCTAAGGAATTGGGTTTTCGGTAGGTTCCGAAGCAGAATTATATTGTTTATGGTTACGCCTTTTTTTAAATTTCCTCTATCCACTGTCGATGGTGTGGTGTGACGTCACCGATGCGTGATGTCTTAAAATTTGCCAGATCTAAGGTTAAAACTTGACCAAACCATTCGTATGTGATGGATTTAAATTTCCCGCCCTTTAGTATTAACTCTAACTTGACCTTGTTGTAGGTAGAATATATGTTCTCCTTTTTCTCTTCTGTGACATTGCAAAGCGAGTGTATAACAAATGTACTTCTTATCAGTTAATAAAAGCAAATCATACAAAATAAGAGTTTATTTCTGTTTAAATCATTAGGTTATGGGCCCAGATAACCCAGAGGCATTCAGTGAAAGTTTTTTTTCTAATAAACTAGCAGTGAAAAAAGGACTATTAGTAAAACATAACCTCCACAGTGAAAACATAACCTCTACTCCAAAAACAAAATAGTGACTTTCTCGAATCATATTCCAAAGTGTTTTCGTGTTTGAACTCTGTGTTTTCATACATAAAAATGGCAACAAACAGTTCAGTGGCATTAATCGAAAAGTTAACCGGCCGTGAAAACTATGCGACAAGGCAATTCGCAGTGAAAACCTACCTACAACACGAGGAATTGTGGGATTGTATTAAAACAGCTGACACATTTACAGTGATTGATACGAAAAAAGACACAAAAGCAAAAACAAAAATTATTCTTCTTGTTTTATTTTTTTATTTATTGTTTTTATTTTAGTAATTTGTACATTTAAGTTTACAAATGACTAATTAATTATTACATACAAATATACTATGTTTTTTTTTCTTGCTTGATGTGGCTCCTACACAACATCTTGAACTTTTCAATTGGGGCAGACTTAAGGTTTTCCGGCAGTGCGTTATAGTATTTCATCCCTTTATATAATATACTATTCTGGGTATTCGCTTTGTCCTTCTTTGGTAGCCTAATTTGATTGTACGTCCTAGTTTTATGTTTGTGTATGTCCTTGTTGTATACAATTTTATTCGAAAAATAGGGTAGCAGGTTGTTTACAATTTTGTGTAAAAATATCATCGTGTTCAAGGTCAACATCTGTTTCACCGTTAGCCAATTTAGTTCGTTTAACATTTTATTTACTTTTGAATACCTATTTCGTCTGAGTATTGTTCTCATTGCTCTATTTTGGAGAATTTGAAATTTATTTTGCCCTCGGTCGTTACATAGGAAAAGGATAGTTGAGCAGTAATTAAAATGTGGAGCAATAATGGAGTTATAAATGGTGATTGCAGTTTTTTCGGACAGTTTTTGGCGAATTCTTCCCAAAAAAGATATTTTTTTACCAATTTTCTTTTGGGTATATTCCGCATGTTTGTTAAAGTTCAGTTTGGAATCTATTATAACTCCCAAGTATTTTATATTGGTAACATTTTCAATAATTTCACCATCAATTTTGATTTTGCTTTCACTGGATGTCTTCTTATAACCAATTACCATACATTTTGTTTTTTTTTTATTTAATTTAAGCTTATTTATTTTTAGCCATCTTGATACATTATCTAGTTCATTATTTAAAATATGTATTAGTTCTTCATAGTTTTCTCCAATTATATATATAAGTGTATCATCGGCAAATAGTCGTACTTTGCATTTTGAAAATATTTTCACCATGTCATTAATATAGAGTATGAACAATAGAGGTCCAAGGACTGATCCCTGTGGTACTCCTAATTTATTTTCCATTGGTTTTGAAAATTGATTATTAATTTTTGTTACCTGTATTCGGTCTTTCAAATACTCTTTTATTAATTTAATGGCTAGAGTTGAGAAACCAATTTCTTTAAGCTTTCTTATCAATATTTCTCGATCTATGGTTTCGAATGCCCTTTGAAAATCCAAGAATATTGCTAAGATAAATTTATTACTATTCATTCCTTCTTTCCATTCTTCAACGATTACATTTAACGCTGTTTCACAAGAATTATTACATCTGAATCCCGATTGTTCTTGGTATAAAATATTGTGTTCATCTAAGTATTGCAATATTTGTTCTTTTATTATCACTTCAAGTATCTGTTCATATTTCGGTAAGGTGTTTATTGGTCGAAATTCTTCACATTTTCTGGTATTTTTAACCTTTGGGACCGGTATAATGGTAGATAGTTTCCATGACTGTGGAAATTTTCCCTCTTCAATTGTCTGATTAATAATATTTAATAGAGTAGATCCAATTACTGGAAAAGCATCTTTTATCAGACTAATAGTTAATCCATGTCGATCTTATTAATTATGTACACATAGAAGAAGAAAGTGCGGCAAAAGGAGTATGGGATAAATTGGCAGCGGCATTTGATGATTCCGGGTTGACACGCCGGGTTGGTCTTCTGCGTGATTTGTGTAATACCTCGCTCAGTGCATGTAAAAGTATTGAAGAATATGTGAGCAAAATAATGTCGACAGCTCACAAGCTCCGCAATATTGGCTTCAAAGTGGACGATGAGTGGCTCGGGATTTTGCTGCTCTCCGGTTTGCCCGACAGTTTTTGGGACAAGCTGGAAGAATTAATCCAAAACATTCCAGAAAATGAAGCTATCATGATGGGGGCAGATATGAATGGGCATTTGGGGATGTCAAATAGTGGCCATGATACTAGCCATGGCGGCTTTGGATATGGAGCACGAAACGAACTAGGAGATGAGCTACTAAATTTCTCAGATGCATACGGTTTCACTATCGTGAACACATTCTACCAAAAGAAACCAGAACATCTCATAACCTACAAAAGTGGAAATGCTGCAACACAAATAGATTATTGGTTATGTAGAAACGAAATGAGAAAAATGCTCAGAGACTGTAAAGTTATCCCTGGTGAACCCCTTGCAACACAACATCGCCTACTATTGCTGGAATCACATTTAACTAGACATAAATTGTATAAGGACAAGATAAAACCAACAACCAAAATTAAGTGGTTCAATATCTCAAAAGAAAACGGAAAACAATTAACGTCAAAACTCCAAAACTGGATGCTTGAAAATCTCCAAAATGAAGAGACACAAAACCCAACTGAAATGTGGAAAGCATTTGAACAGGTATGTTTACAGGAAGCCAAACAACATCTGGGAGTCTCCAAAGGTAAACTGAAAATAAAGAAGGAATCATGGTGGTGGACAAACGAGGTGCAAAAATGTGTAAAAGAGAAGAAAACTGCTTTCAGAAACTGGTCACAATGTAAGTGTGATAACGAGAAAGAGCAACTCCGGATAGTGTATAAGCAAATAGCAAAAAGCTTCTTATATCATAGTATTAAACTCTACAACAAAATACCACTCACACTCAAAAACCTCAACACTTTAACATTTAAATCTGAAATAAAAAGCTGGATACTTAACATAGGAAGATCTGAAATAGAAAATTTACTGAAATCAAACACAGACTAAAACAGAGTCAACTGAACTATACCAAAAAACAGTACCTTACTTATTTTAAAATTACTTAAAAAATATATATAATACTACATTATACTTTGTTGTAATATTAATTTCTTATAATTAAATTATAATATGTAAATGACATCCTCAGCACGGGAGATCCCAGTGAGGATATCATTATATCTATGTGTTAATAAGAAAAGAAGACAATAAATCATTATTATTATTATTATTATTATAAATCAAAAAGACAGTAAAGAAAATAGTTGCCTCTGCACAACATGAGGCATTGAGAGAGCTGTATGATGACCTAGAAACACCCAACGGAGTGCAAAGAATATACAAAATCGCAGCACACAAGAGAGAAAGGGCCAAATCTATTAGAACACCCAAATACATAGAAAACACTGACGGTGAGTTGATCACAGACGAAATCAAAATATGTGAAAGATGGAAAGATTATTATTCTACATTACTGAACGAAGAATTTCCAAGAACAATTCATGTGTCAGAGAAACCAGAGCTGGGGCCAGTTGAAGAAATCACTCCGACAGAAGTTAAAGTAGCCATATCACAAATGAAAAAGGGGAAAGCAGTGAGGCCAGACAATATTCCAGCCGAATTATGGAAAGAGTGTGGGGAAGTGGGACATAAATGGCTGTGCAACCTGTATAATAAAGTACTGACCGGAGAACCAAATTCTCTCCCTAACAGTATCAAAAATCTGTCAACCCTCATTAAATCGAAAAGAGTTTCCAATTCTCTCCCAAAAATCATGCATCTCCACGAAAATTCAGCAACAAATGGCAAAGAAACATGCGAACTCTTTTCTACTTACTTCTCTTCTGTATTTAGCTCACCATCTAATTCTAAAAGTGACTCTAAACTTTCTTTCCCACTCTATAATTATCCACTATCTCATATCAAAATAACCCTAGACGAGGTCAAGGTGAAGTTGAACACTCTCGATATCAATAAGGGTTCCGGTCCAGATGGTATTCCTCCACTATTCATTCGAAATTGTGCAGATCAACTTGCAGCACCTTTACACAAATTATTCGTCAAAAGTCTGAACGAAGGGGTATTTCCAGATCTGTGAAAAGTTGCCCAAGTCATTCCGATCCATAAGTCTGGCAGTAAAAACGATGTAAAGAACTACCGTCCTATCAGCCTTTTATCTTGTTTTGGCAAAATATTTGAGTCCATTGTATATAAAGACATATTTAATCACGTAACACACATACTTAGCCCTTTCCAACATGGCTTTGTAGCTAAACGATCCACAAACACTAATTTAATCGAGTATATGGACTTTCTGTGTAAATCAATGAATAATAAAACACAAGCAGATGCCGTATACACCGATTTCAGTAAGGCTTTCGACAAAGTTAGTCACCCTATCTTAATGAATAAACTGGATAAAATCGGCATACACGGAAATCTGCTTCGTTGGTTAGAATCATATTTATCAAATAGAAGTCAATTAGTTACTGTTAACGGTTTTAACTCTTCCCCAATATTAGTTACGTCGGGCGTTCCACAAGGATCACACCTTGGACCCTTGCTTTTCTTAATCTTCATCAACGACCTTACATGTAAACTCCACTGTAATTTTTATCTATACGCTGACGACCTCAAGATATATAAAGTAATTAAATCTATGGAAGATTGTGAACTCTTACAACAAGACCTTAACACATTATCTGCCTGGTGTATTGACAATGAAATGGAATTGAATATAGCTAAGTGCAAAGTTATAAATTTCACCAAGAACACCAACAAAACTCTATACTCATATAGCATATGTGGTCACAATCTGGAAACAGTTGAATCGATCAAAGATTTAGGAATTATATTCGACAACAAACTAACGTTCAACCAACACATAGAATACATTGTAAATAAATCAAATAAAGTACTAGGTTTTATTTTAAGATCAACTAAACTGTTCAAGAACTCTAATAGCCTAATAATTCTATTCAATTCGTTAATCCGTAGTGTTCTTGAGTACGGGTCAACAGTCTGGAATCCACATTACACGACACAGATATCCCGACTTGAATCTGTCCAAAGAAAATTTACACGGATTTTGTCTTATCGATCAGGTGTCTACCATCTTCTAAATGGGTATGAACAAAGACTTACATATTTCAAATTAGAGAGTTTAGTTAAAAGACGAAATATAAATGACCTCTTAATGCTTTACAAAATCGTGAATAATCGTGTTAATAGTAACTTAGTCAATCAAATCACTTTTTACGCCAGGCCCAAATATACTAGAAATATGAACATATTTTGGACCGAAATCTTTGCCAATAACACTGGATATTTTAATCCTATGTCTAGAATGTCTCGATCATACAATGATCTTGCTAAAATACACACTGTCATAGATATTTTTGCAAATAATATAACGTGTTTCAAGAAATATCTCCACGATTTCTGTACTTAAAAAAAAAAAAAAAAAAAAAAAAAAAAAAAAAAAACTTGTTTAGTGGTTTAGATTTTTTTTTAATATGTACTCTTTAAATTTTTCTACTTATTATGTGCTTCAATCTTTGTAATTAAGTTTTATGTTTTTTATAATAAATACTGTTATTGTTTTACATGTTTGCTTATGTGAATGTGCAAATGTGATGCTGCAGACACATTAGTCTAGGGATATTTATAATTGTACTTTTTTATTTTGTAAACCATAATTTTGACGGCTGGCGTGGTCTAGTGGTATACGCTTTCGACTACAGATCCGAAGGTCGCGGGTTCGAACCCGGCGTGCGCAAATAAATTTTATTTGATTAATTTGTGTTATTTCACAATTAATTCATTTAAAATAATATATAGTATATTTGCGGCACGTTCCAGAGTAGAAGATACTCTCAGTATCGCCCTGGTGTAAGACCACCATTCAGAATTGAAACGTTGCTTGAAATGGCTTTAGCCGTGTTTGGTGACCAGATCTGAATAGCCAGGTACTTCCCCACCTTCCTCTTCCCCATCTCCCTCCCCTCCCCAATACCCTCAGCCTCACAACATACCCCAATTGGGGATGCCATAGTCTCACTGGCTCCAGACGGGAGCAGTTGGGACTCTTGTGCGGTAATACTGTAAAAAAAAAAAAAAAAAAATGTTTTTATAAATATCCTGTTTGTGTCTCGAATAAATAAATAAAAAAAAAAAGCTTTAGGAAAAGCTATCTTCTTCCATTTTACAAAAATAAGGGAGACTCTAGGAAGTGCGACAATTATAGAGGGATAAAGCTTATGTCTCACACCATGAAAATATATGAGAGGATTATAAACACACGAATTAGGAATATTGTAAAAATACACGATGATCAATGCGGCTTTGTATCGGGGAAATCAACAATAGATGCTATTCAAACAGTCAATATAGTTGTCAAAAATCATAGTTGAAAAATATCGAGGTGCAAAAAAAGATTTACACATGGTATTTATAGACTTGGAAAAAGCATTTGACAGGGTACCCCGAAGCCTGATATGGGCGGCATTGAGATCTCATAACGTACCAGAAGGATATGTGCTCTCCATACAAGATATGTATACAGACGTAGAAACACAAGTAAGATGCACATCAGGGATGTCACCAACATTTCCAATTAAAGTGGGGGTACACCAAGGATCTGTCCTCAGCCCATTGCTATTCATAATGGTCATGAATTACCTAACGAGTCAAGAAATGAACAGTATTCTCAAGACTATGCTTTTTGCAGATGATGTAGTACTGATAGAAGAAAATCATTGTGATCTACAAAATAGCCTGGAAAGGTGGAGAAAGATCCTGGAGGATAATGGACTAAAAATTAGCAGGAAAAAGACGGAATATTTGTATTTACCATTTGAAGACCCAAATGCTGTAACTCCTTCGATGCAATTGGATGGAGTAACATTAGCCAACTGTGACTCATTTAAGTATCTGGGCTCACTCATCCACAGAGACGGAGGATGTGCAGCGGATGTCAACCATAGGATAGGAGTGGGATGGATGAAATTTAGATAGGAGTAATAGGAATTTTGTGCGACACGAAAATGCCAATAAAACTTAAAGGAAAGACATACCAGACTATTGTTAGACCCGCGATAATGTATGGCTCCGAATGCTGGACTATGTACAACTCCTACTCTAGGCAACTCGAATCAGCAGAAATGCGAATGCTTAGATGGACGGCAGGATTATCATTAAAAGATAAAATTAAAAGCTCACGCATTCGTGGTAGCCTGGGTGTCACTGACATAAACAGTAAGCTAGAGGAACGACAGTTAATATGGTATGGGCACATAAGACGGAGACCACCAGACCACACAGTGAAGTAGGCAATGTCTATAGAGCTTCAAAGACAGTCATCCAGAGGTAGACCAAAGAACTCCTGGATGACCCAATGCTCCAAAATCCTACAAAGAAACGGCCTAGATGAAAGCGACACTCAGAACCGAAGAAGCTATAACCTGAGAACGAGAAGAGCCGACCCCAACAGCCTACCTAGGCAATGAGTTGGGATAGTGCTAGGAAGAAGAAGAAGAAGGTTTGCCCGACTCATATCAGCCAATGATTATAGCAATTGAAATCTCTGGCACGAAGATAACTGCAGATTCTGTTAAAGCAAAATTATTGCAAGATGTGAGAAATTATGAAAACAACACAACAGCCTTCGCAGTAAATAAAAGGTTTCATAACAATGACAAGAAACAAACCAAGGGTCCGAGATGTTATTCCTGTAACAAATATGGCCACAAGAGCCCTGAATATAAATCAAAACCCAAAAACAAGGTACAGAAACCTACCTCATCCTATGCTGCTGTGTTTATCGCATCGTCTAATTATGATGACGCCTGGTACATAGACTCAGGCGCCTCAGCTCATATGACGAAGAACAAGAATCTCTTTCAAAAGGAATCAACTCCTGTAATAAAGAACATTAGAGTTGCAGACAATAAAGTGTTATCTGTGCAAAGCTCGGGAGAAGTGAGTTTAGATGTTTATAATGACAAAGGACAAGAAAATAAGATTCTGTTTACAAATGTTCTACATGTCCATGGACTAGCAACTAACCTGCTATCTGTGAGTCAAATTATTCGAAATGGTGGCCAAGTAAAATTTGATAACTCCGGCTGTGTCATCTTGAACAGCAAACATCAAATAGTAGCAACTGCAAGTATTGTTAACAACATGTACCGGCTGAACATGCCTGGAGGGCATGCTCACATGACTAATGTTGAAGAACAAGATGCTTACCTGTGGCACCAAATAATGGGGCATCTGAATTTTCACAGTTTAATGGAAATGGCTGAAAATACTAAACATGTAACTTTTCTAAACAAAACAGAAAATCTGACATGTATAACCTGCAAGGAAGGTAAACAGACAGATTACCTTTTAAAAGTGAAGGATCAAAGGTTAGCAAACCCCTAGAATTGATTCACTCTGACATATGTGTGCCAATGGAAACCCAATCTCTTGGTGGTGCAAGATACTTTATAACTTTTCTCGATGACTACTCAAAGAAAATTTTTGTATACTTTCTCCACAACAAATCTGAAGCTCTTGGAAAATTTAAAGAATTTAAACAAGAAGTTGAGAATCAACTGGATACTCATATAAAGATTCTTCGGACAGACAATGGCCTAGAATATGATAACAAAAATTTTTCCGATTTCCTGAAAAGTGCTGGAATCATACACCAGACAACCACACCATACACACCTGAACAGAATGGTACAGCGGAATGCATGAATAGAACACTGGTGGAAAGAGCAAAGTGTATGCTTCTCAATGCTGAACTGCCAAAGTTATATTGGGCTGATGCAATACACACTGCCGCTTATATCATCAATCGTTCTCCAACGAGATCCTTGTTGTTCAAAACTCCCATGAAAAAATGGTTTGGCCTGAAACCAAATGTGAATCATATGCGTATATTTGGATGTGAGGCAATGGTTCACCTGCCTAAAGAAAAGCGCAAGAAATGGGATCCAAAAGCACAAAAGATGATCTTCATCGGATACTGTGACCACACAAAAGGTTATAGATTCATACTGCCGAATTCCAGAAAAGTAATAAAAAGTAGAGATGCTACATTTCTTGAATCTTCTGTGAAAAAAGACTTTGTTCCTTTAGAATTATCCATGAATAAAATTGAAACAGAAGAGGAAAGTTCAAAAGATGAAGATTGTGCCTCAGAAAGTTCAAATGAATCTGTAAAAGAAAACAAATCCACTTCTGACAGTGAATACATACCAGACACCAGTATTGAATCACCTGAAGTAAGTAGTGTGAAGTTGAGACCTAGAAACAAAAATAAAAACTTGCCTGAAGAAAGTACCTACCTATGTGCATTTATTCCTGATGTTCCGGAAACATATGAAGAAGCATTTAATTCAGAAAATAAAGAAAAATGGATAAAATCAATTGATGAAGAACTAGATGCACATAAGAAAAATAAAACCTGGATATTGATAGAAAAACCTCCAAATGCCAAAGTGATAGGATGCAAATGGGTGTTCCGAATAAAGGAGGAGTCAACGGGTCCACGGTTCAAGGCACGACTTTGTGCAAAAGGATTTGCACAAACAGCAGGTATCGACTACACCGAAACCTTTGCACCAACTGTAAGGTATGATTCGATACGTTTATTATTATCCATGGCTGTCCAGTATAACCTTAATATCATCCAACTTGACATCAAAACCGCATTCTTATACGGTGAGCTTGAAGAGACTATACTAATGACTCCACCTGAAGGTCTGCCTAGTGAAGGCAATATGGTATGTAAGCTCAATAAGTCTCTGTATGGCTTGAAGCAATTTCCCCGTTGCTGGAATAAGAAGTTTGACTCGATTTTAAAGAAATTTGGTTTCGTCAACAGCAAAGCTGATCAATGTGTTTATTTTGGTCAAGTCAACAATAAGAAATGCTACCTTTGCCTGTATGTTGATGACGGCTTGTTATTTTCTAAAGATGAATCAGTACTAAAAGAAATAACTAATGACTTAAAAACTGTATTTGATGTAAAAATAGTGAATTCAGTGAGTAACTTTGTAGGCATGCAAATTGAGATACTCAGCAATGGTATATTCATACATCAAACTAAATATGTGGAACAGATATTGCACAAGTTTAACATGACTGATGCCAACCCCAACAGTGTTCCTGTGGACCCTCATGTAAAGTTACAAAAAGGAGATGGAGACCCAGAAAAGAACATTCCTTACAGAGAAGCTGTGGGTTCCCTCATGCACCTAGCCATAGTGAGTCGACCTGAAATTATGTATGCAGTGAGCCTAGTGAGTCGATTTTTAAATTGTTACAATAAAACACACTGGAATGCCGTGATGAAAATCTTCAAATATCTGAAAGATACAAAAGAGTACGGACTGTATTACTCATCCACATCACAGCCACCAGTAGTGACTGGTTATAGTGATGCTGACTATGCCAATGATCCTGATACAAGACGTTCAATCACGGGCTATGTTTTCATCAAAAATGGAGCAGCTGTAACATGGTCTAGCCAAAGACAACAAACAGTTGCCCTGTCAACAACAGAAGCAGAATTTATGGCAGCCTGTGCTGCAACCAAAGAAGCTATGTGGATAAAACAGCTGTTATGTGATATTGAGGAATATAAATAAGATACAATGTGCTTACATTTAGACAATCAAATTGCGATCAGTGTTATCAAAAATGTAAACTTCCATAAACGCTGTAAACATATCGACATCAAGTACCACTTTGTTGAAGAAAAATATTATCAAAAAATTATTGATCTAAAATTTGTAAGTAGTGATAATCAATATGCAGATATATTTACCAAAGCATTGCCAAAGGATAAATTTCAATTTTTAAGATCTAAACTTGGAATGCACAATTAAAAACTCTACTAATAATATTATGTAAGAATATTTTGAAAGTTGTATAATATCTTGTTTCAAAGGGTAATTAATATCCAGTTATTTTTGTTTTTTTTTAATATTATAAGGCTCGAATTTAGAGGGAGTGATGGATTTAAATTTCCCGCCCTTTTGTATTAACTCTAACTTGACCTTGTTGTAGGTAGAATATATGTACTCCTTTTTCTCTTCTGTGACATTGCAAAGCGAGTGTATAACAAATGTACTTCTTATCAGTTAATAAAAGCAAATCATACAAAATAAGAGTTTATTTCTGTTTAAATCATTAGTATGGAAAGAGGGTGGATATATAGATAGTTGATTTATGCTTGTGCCGATCGAACCGTGAGTTGTAACACACTCTTCGAAGGCGATTTTTCAGATGACGACCCATCTTTCAAACCTCTTGACTCCTCCACAGGCGCTAATAGTTCTGAAAATAGTTTACTTACTTTTGGTGACTCTTTTTCTACCGATTCGTGGACAACAATCGCCCACGAATGAATTCAACATACATGAAGGTTTAGAAATACATTTTCTGGATTCAAAACAAATAATTGGTTATGTTTTAGAATACCTTCTGGCTCGAGTAGCAAGGAAGATTGTTATATTAAAGAGATGGTATGTTACGGACGAAAATATTTTCTAAAAATTATAATTTTAGTTTCTTCGTACCAAAGAAGGATCCGTGCCTAATCTGTACAAACTGTGCGAAGGCTAGTAATAATAGCGAATTATAACGAAACTACAAAGAACACATGGAAAGGAAAGATGTTTGCAATAAGGAGAAGGAAAATGATAAAGAGAGATAGAACAAAGAAAACAACTTCATGTCGCTAACATTTGACCTACAGGCAGTTTTAAAATTCCAAGAGGAAAAGTCGGCCTTCAATTTTGTTTGTATAATTTCACATTATATGAGGCTCCTGCCCCTAACGATCCATACTGTTTTCCATGGTTCGTAATAAATGGAAAGCGTGGTGTTGCGAAATAGGCACTATCCTGAACTACTACTTAATGACTTGCCAGACAATATTAGGAAATGAGCCTATTCCCCCGCACATGTGGAGGACAGAACCAGAACCAATATGTATCAACCAGAGATGTGCTTTATTTCAAATAAATCCATTTCAAATGGAAATGCTTTTCTAAAAACCATTTTGCATTTTGCATTTTAAATGCTTTTCTAAAAACCATTTTGCATTTTGCATTTTAAATGCTTTTCTCAATGCATTTTCCATTTTAAATGCTTTTTTGCAACATTATTCCTACTATCTCCACTCATATTTTTTTCATAAGCCCCAAATATCAGTCGGTCCTCAACCTCGCTATGAGAGATAATTTACATTTGTCAAGTTGCTCCCTGGTAGGAGCCCTGGCTCAATGATATATAACACCCATGGGTGTTATATATCATTGAGCCCTGGCAATTGAGTGATACCATTGCAAAAAATACTGATTCAAATAGGTCCTAAACATAGGGCCATGACGCTTTAATATTAAATGTTAGATAGCAGTTTCTATGTTTTTACGTTGGCAACATTAGTCCCGAGCAATTTTTTGTGGTTTCATAATCTGTAGTCGTGGTGTTTTTGGATTTACCATCATGTAATATGTTTGTTCTACAAAAAACTGTTTAAAAATTCTAAAATTATTTTAATTGTTTGACCTGAGAAACCATTTTGCATTTTCAATGCATTTTGAAAATAGGTATTTTGCATTTTGCATTTTGCATTTTGCATTTGAAATGCTTTTCTAAAACCCATTTTGCATTTTGCATTTTCAAATGGAAAAGTTTTGACCCATTTCTATTTTGCATTTCAAATGATTTTGGGTACCCATTTTGCACATCTCTGGTAGCAACAATATTACTTTGGGCCGTACAACACTTTGAGCACATCCGCATAATTGGGCAGAAATTTCTTGAATCTGGTCACCCTCATATGGAAGCAGATGCAATGCATAGTAGCATAGAACATGATAAGAAAAACTCTGATGTGTGTACTATGAACGAACGAGAAGGATCACAAAAAGGCGCAGAATTGACCAGTTACCGTCAACCCATACAAAGTGAAAGAGTTCCATCATTACGAATTTATCGATGTGAAAGAACTCGCTAGCAAATTTATGATAAATGGAACAAAGGGCGACCAAGGAAACCAAGTGAAATGGTTTAAAATAAAAAGTATACAGTATGTGAAAGGAGAGACTAACAAAATCTTCTTTGATTATCACATGTCGGACACATTTCATTTTACATAAATATTGCAAACGATTTAAAATCTTACTCTCATAGAAAGTTAATAACAAGATCATCTATTACTATACTATATCAGCATTCGAGCCACCAACAGATTATTGTCGCAATTTATTATGTACCTTCGCTTGCAATATTCACAGCTCCGTTTACTCCAAATGAATAAAATAACTCCATGTACTTATACCACCTACTACCTACTTATTTATCGAAATGTAATAATATTATTTTTATTTTACTTTTATTCTTAAATTAATGTTTCATAAACAGTGTATCTAATTTAGTAACTGTTATCATGCTCTATACATTTTGTTTATTTCTTACTAACAAAAAACTTTCTTTCTTTTCTTTACCCAATATAATATATTTTAATGGCACTACTCCCCAAATCAAACACGAGAAACGTTTTTCTCTTTTGAATTGGGTAGTTACTTTAAAAAGAAAACATTTTTATTGTATGTAGTTTTTTTAGTATAACATATGTATGTTTTTTATATAAAAGAAATATATATTTAAATTTTCCAAAAAATCTCCTTCTTCACCTGGCCCACAAATAAAACACGTTTCCCATATTATTATCTGGGGCTTGAAACAACTCTATGATGAAACACTGGCGATAAGTCACGCCAAGATAAATGACCGACTTAAACTATGTCACAAGGGAGTAAGTCATACCTGAAGAATAACATGGATGGTACAACGGACTCAACGTACTAATTTCGATGTAAAAGATCAAGTTACTTAGCCTGCTAATGAGATCGAAATAATTTAATTACTTTTGTGCTTCATATGATTTGCATTAAAACCAAAAAAAAAGTGTTTTGTTTAACATTTTATTCTTAGCAGTCAATAAAACAATGAGAATGAGGGTTGAATATAATAATTTATGCACAAATAAAATCCTCTAAAGCTACTTAACATTTTCTTGAGCACTAAATTTAAAGTTCTGGCTTACCTACATTGTCTACTGATTAAAACAGTTAAAATCTTACACTTTCATCGTTGGAATTTTTTTTAGGTTGAACATTTGTATTAAGATTAAATGATTTGTAAAAACTATTAGTTGACGGCCGGCATAGTCCAGTGGTAACGCATTGGACTGCCATTCCGAAGGTCGCGGGTTCGAACCCGGCGTGCGCAAATAAATTTTATTTGATTGATTTGTGTTATTTCACAATTAATTAATTAAAATAATATATAGTATATTTGCGGCACGTTCCAGAGTGGAAGATACTACCAGTATCGCCCTGGTGTAAGACCACCATTCAGAATTGAAACGTTGCTCCAAATGGCTTTAGCCGTGTTTAGTGACTAGATCTGAATAGCCAGGTACTTCCCCACCTTCCTCTTTCCCTTCCCCACTTACCTTCAGCCTCACAACATCCCCCAATTGGGGATGCCATAGTCTCATTGGGACTCTTGTGAGGTATTCACTATAAAAAAAAAAAAAAAAAAAAGTTAGTAAAAATGTTATTATAACAGCATTTGAAAACATTGAAAATTTGTAATGTGAACGTAACATAGACAGTCAAACTTAAAAATGGATTTATCTCAAATAGGTCAATCATGCATTAAATGGGTTTTATCAGTATACCGACGATATCATAATTGTCCTGTTGTTTAAGAGGAAGCTACAAGCCAAAAATGTGTTTATTCTTGGTATACATTATACTGACGGGAATATGCATTAAAATCGCTTGACAAACGGAGTCTATAAACGTTCGATTTCAAGCACAAAATTGGTTTTTATTTATTTTGTAAATAATTTCATAAGAAAGCAAAAAACTTAATCAAATGAAACTGTCACAGATAATCTTAGCTATAATACTGTATTTTTTAAGTGGTTTCCTTAACGCGTTCATAAATTTCTATTGAAAAAAAAAATTTTTAGTAGTTTACATTTATATTTTTTGATTGGTAATTTATTATTTTATTTGTATTCTACTCAAGCGAAACGATAGGAAAACCTTCAATTTATCTAAAGCATATTTTTGGTATTCATAATGTACACCAATTCGTTATAAAGATTAATCAAAATAGTGATTTAGCATTAAGCTTCGCCTTAAAAAAAAAAAAATAATCATAGAACATGAAAATCAATGTGGAAATTTTATGAATTGTTCAAATTCTGAGAAACAACCCATTCGTACACTTTTTCTGAAAGTAATTCTGATAAAAACAACATCGAATACTAAAGTTAAATCATAATTTAGATTTTTATGCAAACTTAAAGAATTTGATAAATTTGTATAAATAAAAAAATTATTGTTTTGATCAAAATCTTAAATCTCCGAAAGTTCTTCACAGATTGCTTTGAAATTTTGACACAACTTTGCATTCGAATACGAGTGTATTTTTATATGCCTGTATTATATAGATGTCACCTCATCATGTTTTGACACAACGTTGCATTGGAATACGAGTGTATTTTTATATGCCTGTATTATATAGATGTCACCTCATCATGTTTTGACACAACGTTGCATTGGAATACGAGTGTATTTTTATATGCCTGTATTATATAGATGTCACCTCATCATGTTTTGACACAACATTGCATTCGAATACGAGTGTATTTTTATATGCCTGTATTATATAGATGTCACCTCATCATGTTTTGACACAACGTTGCATTCGAATACGAGTGTATTTTTATATGCCTGTATTATATAGATGTCACCTCATCATGTTTTTTTGGTAAAAACAGTGCCATAGGACATAAAATCAATACGCGCTATTTTTCTCTATCTGCAGACAAACTGAGCCACATCATAACGTGGCGGAGTACAGCAAGTTAGGAATATTTTTTTAAGTTTCTTCTATCAAATACTTAAATTAAATTAATTAATTACATCTTAGGACACAAATATAGAGTGGTTAGTAATTGACTAATTCTAAAGAATTCTTTACTGTATTAGTCGAAACATTCTAGAATTAATAAATTCATTATTTATTATTGATGCCCATTTTGTAAGTTAGAGCTTAATAATCATAAAACTACTGGCCTACCAGGATTGTTAAGTTTATGAATTTATATACTACAAAGTTTAGATATCTGTGGGTTACTCGAAATCATTTTTTTGTTATTTTTCAAGATTACAAATATGTCACATTTACAAAGTTCCACCGATTCTTTCACCGGCTCTTAACACATAAAGAAGGTTATACTGAATAATTTCATAATTGTCTCCTTGTAAAAATCCAAAGTCTTAGTTACGCAGTCACTTAATCCATAATAATAAACTAACTAACTAACTAACTAACCATCACGCCGTTTCCCCGCAGGGGTAGGCAGAGAGGACGGATAATAATAATAATGACATTGTCAAATACACTGAAAATTTCAACGCTAACTTGAAAATAGCAAACATTTCAAAAATTATGAAGGAAAAATCTTATTGTTTCAAAGGCAGATCAAAGAAACTAAATAATAACTAAGAAACAAATACAATAAATAATGCATTTCTTCCAAAAATCAAAAAGGTTTTTTCCGTTATGGGTAAAAATGTGATGTTTTAATTGTTCTGTCCAAAAACATGGATAGTTGCAGTTGGAACACGAATAAGGTTTATTTCCAGTATGGCTTATATGGGACTACTGTTTATTCATTAATTTATTTATAATTTCACGCCCGGCTGGGCTCTAACATGTTACTTTTTTGACAAAGAACATCTAAAAAACACAACAAAATCAAAAAAACAAAACCAAAGCAAAATCAAAAAGAAGATAGAAGACGAAATAAAACACAACCTCTAAAACAAAAACAATGTCAAAAACTAAATAAAATAGAAAGTAGACACTCCACCACGCAAGATGGAAAAATATAATACTAGGAAAATTACAAAACATTGGTGAGATAAACGTTGTTTCTATAGTTAAATTATATTAAATTTGATGTTCTTCTTTCTGAAATAAATTGGGTATTGACTTGTTTAGGTATATTTGGTGAATGATGTGTTGTATATCAACAACAGTAGTAGCATCAGTAGTCATTACCCAAATTTAGTATACGGCAAACGGGGGTATAGAATTGAGATTCTCTGTTGGAGTTAACACAATAGAACGGTAGATAATGCCTCGAAATTGGTTTAAGAGGTATATGTAAAGAAATCAAGTATAGTTCAGGGCTGTCAATTATCGAATTTATGATTTTATATAAACATTTTAGGTCAATAACTATTCTACGTTCAGATAAATTTAATAAATTGAGTTGACATAGTTGATAATTATAGTTGACACATTCCTTTGTCAGACCCATTCTTAAATTAATAAATCTCAAGCATTTATTTTGAATTCTTTCTATCGCGAATGAATGACTAGCGTAACTAGGCGACATTTACAAATTTTTATAGGTTTGAATATTTCATGCATGAGTGCGTGCATAATTTTAACGCTGAATTTAGTAAGCAAGAGTAGTTACAATTGGAACATGAATAAGGTTGTAATTTTAAGTATGGGTGAGAATGTGATTTTTTAAAGTTCCTTTTCGAGAACATGAATAGTTGCAGGAAGAACATGAATAAGATTTTTCTACCCTATGGGTTAGCATATGTCGTTTTAAATGTGCCGTTTGAGAACATGAATGGCTGCAGTAGCAACATATATAAGGTTTCTTTCCAGTATGAGTGCGTAAGTGCACTGTTAACGCTGACTTTTGTGAGGAAGAGTAGTTACAATGAGAACATGAATGAGGTTTTTCTCTAGTATGGGTAAGAACGTGACTTTTTAAAGATCCCTTTATAGAACATGAATAGCTGCAGTAGGTACATGAATACGGTTTTAGTCCAGTATGGGTGCGTAAGTGCACTGTTAAATTTGACTTGCGTGAGCTGGAGTAGTTACAATGGGAACATGAAAAAGGTTTTTCTCCAGTATGGGTGCGTAAGTGCTCTGTTAACGTGGCTCTGAGTGAGAAAGATAACTTGCAATAGGAACATGAATAAGGTTTTAGTCCAGTATGGGTGCGTAAGTGCACTTTTAAATATGATTTTTCTGAGCAGGAGTAGTTACAATGGGGACATGAATGAGGTTTTTCTCCGGTATGGGTAAGAATGTGATTTTTTAAATTTCCTCTAAGAGAACATGAATAGCTGCAGTATGTACATGAAAAGGGTTTTAGTCCAGTATGGGTGAGTAAGTGCACTTTTAAACGAGATCTTTGGGAGCAAGAGTAGTTACAATGGGGACATGCATAAGGTTTTTCTCCAGTATGGGTGCGCAAGTGAACTGTCAACGCTGAATTGCGAGTGCAGGTGTAGTTGCAATAGGAACATGCATAAGGTTTTTCTCCAGTATGGGTGCGTAAGTGAATTGTTAAACGTGATTTCTCTGGGCAGGAGTAGTTACAATGAGGACACGAATGATGTTTTTTTCCAGGATGCGTCTTCGGGACCGTTTTCATATCTGAAAAAGATAGTGGAAAAACTCAATAAGTCTGTATTCATAATAAAACGAGAAGATTATTGAAAAAAAAAAATTATTTTTAAGTTTAATTTGTAGAACTCCATTATATTTTTTTATATTTCTTTTATATACTCAATAATATAATTAAAAAGACTGTATTGCTTTTATTTTCACTGAACTTTACAAACACATCTAGTAATATAAATACATCGTCTGTAAGTGGTAATGCCACAGTTTGATAGTACCTTCCAAGGGCGAAACAGCTATCACACTTAATAATAATTACATAGCATAACTTGTTTATAAATAAACTGTTTTAATAAATTGAATAATAATATTATTGAGTATGTAAAAGAAATATTAAAAACATAAAAAAAAATTATTGAAACTGATTCAGAAACACAAAAATCGATTTTACCTGCAGTCTTGGTAATACTTTCAGAGTGCTCTAAGCATTCCCTTTTAACATCTGGCAGGTCTATGTCTATGTCTATTTCCGTAAAAGGGAGTTTCTCATCTTCTTCTGGTTCTGGTTTTGCCTTGATGGGTACAGTCTCCACATTAATGCTACCTGGAATAACAAAAGAACAACGAATTAGTAATATATTTGAACACATGAAAGTATTATGTTAAAAATTAGTAGCGGGTCGGTGTTATCTTTATGATTATTTGTATTTATTGTTAGATTGTATTATGTTGTTCAAAAAAGGTCCTGAGCTGATAAGTTTGCAGTAACTAAGCGGAAGAAAATTCCCATAGTATAAAAATCAATAATCGGATAGGTTTATTATGAGGATTATCTGAAATATATTAAAGAGGTGATGTTTATTTTACTGAGGAGAAATGTACTTTAAAAATATAGTTTTTATATTATTTTATAGAAACAAACAGTACATTGGTTTCAGCGATAAAACAATTAACAAATATTAAATATTTCAATATTGGTATCTATGATATGTGTCCATATATGTGGCACATATATTTAGGGTAGATTTCACATTTTCCTCATTATAACTTAATTTATAGGGATTAAATTAAGTTTTACGAATGAAAGGTAAATTTATAGAATTGCTGTTGCTGCATGAGCAGTTAATAATAATGTACTGTTTCACATAAGTTGTCTTGTCGTCAACGGTGAGATATTTCCAAATTTACAAATGGTAACTTTTAAGGATGCCACTGGGAAAACACGAATAAGAGGAAGTTGGGCTTAAAGAAACTAACTGCAGGATTAGGCAAAGAGGAAAGACCGCAACTCAACTTTATCTCGGCGGACACTCATCACCCGACTCAAGAATTTGATTTAATCGCACCATATCTTTCTCGGGCATCACCGACTTCTACTAAGATTCACTTCCACTCTACATGCCCAAACAATCTAAGCATTTCGTACTTAAATGAATAAAGTTATGTATAATCGGAAAAAAAACATTTTCAACAGATGAGTTATAGAAAGAATCTAAATATTCTGTCTCCATAAACTATTTATTTTGCAAACTATGAAATACATCTTTAAAAACAAAAATAAATTCGAAATAAATGAAAACAGAATGAACATTAGAAATAATAATGTATTTTATACTCCCCAAACGAACACAAAACAAATGCAAACACACTGCAGTTTCATAGGACCTCGTACTTTCAATCTTTTACCGAAAAATATTCAAGTGATTACTAAACTTCCTCAATATTTAAAAGAGTTAAACTTATGGCTTTTCGATACAGCAGTTGAAATTTTTTTTATTTAATTTGTATCAATTTATGTTTCTCATAAAATATTCACCATATATTACACTAAACACTTATAACTTCACTATACACTATGTTGAACACTTCTTATACAAACCGCTTAGACAAAATGTAATTTTGTTTTTGTTTTATATGCTAACAGTTTGTTAATTTCTAGGTACAATAATATAACTACTTAAATATATTACCCACGCACAGGCTGCGCCTTAGTGGGTTGCCATTATTCGGATTGATTTATATAATATTGTATGTAATTAATGTAAAAAATGAGAAAAATAAAGGAATTAAAAAAAATAAAAATAAAATATATATATATAAGCGTAATGGTTAACGTAAGGTGATGTCATCTTTGCATTCTTTCCGGATCCCCACATAAAACGCGGTCATACAAAGTTTTACCGCACAAACGTTTCAGAGTTCTCATTTCAACGACATTCACTTGACTGGTATCCTTCCTCGTCCAGTTTAATGCCTCACTGCCTACACATCAGGGTTGGTCCAATGATTCTTTACGGATAATACATATTTATTGGAGCACAAATACAAATACAAATGTTGCTAAGTTATCTGATAATTCAAAAAAACTTTTGAAGTACAGTAATTGAGATGATTTAATTTAATGATAAAAGAATGAAAAGGCTTAAGGAAAATGGAACTGTTTGTGGGCATACAAAGTTAACCGTTTTCTTAGTTCATCAGTTGCGTGTAAAGCAATATTTTTAAGGTAAAATCAAAAGAATGGACGAAAAAAGGCGAACTTGAAAACAAGCCGCCATTCTCACTGCGTCCATCTTAAACTCCTTTGTGATATGATGCAATGCAACTGGCTAGTAGGCTGAACAGTGCTGAACACTGTCAGCATACTGCAAACAACCGGGAGGTGGATTTTTATATCCGTACACGTTATTTCACCTGAGCCCTCTTCATGTGACCATGGTTCAGTCTTGATGGAAACACTCTTTGGGTTGGGAAGATCCATGGCGCTGCTATGGTAGCGTCCTGTTATATGATAGTTATTGTTCTTAGCTGAAATAAGAAAGGTCTGTAACAAAACATCTGTATATGAACACTTCATATCATCAAAAATAATCGACAGTCAATTTGCAAATTGGGAGGCGAACCGTAGGATGACCAATATCTCTGCCATAGGTCACCTCAAGTGGTTCGCTATTTTTGGTTAGTTAGCAGGAGTGCCCAGGTTCATGGTGTAAGGATTGTATAGATCTTGGAGGCGTCTGCCCACGGATATGGCGGGCCGGATTTGAAGAGACTAATTGAGGTAGATTTTTCTACCTCTCCAGCATGACTCTCTCGACCTAGCACCAAAGTGGGAGGGATGAATGTAAACGTCCTTCACTCCTGGACACACTGACCACTAGATTTCTATACGCCCCTTGTTGGCAGGTATTATACCCAAGAAAGTATAACAACTGAGAAATTATTCTCACCTCAAAGATTATGGTCAAGAATCGCCTAAACGTATAATAAAAACGTGCACTAACCTGTTGTAGATCCCTTCCTGCAATAGTGAAGCTTCGTCTGGCTCATGCAATATGCGCAACAGATTATTCTCTTATCAAGTGGTACGTTAATCAATTTGTAATATCTTAGAAAATTATTCAATCTTACAGATAAAAACAGTATTAAGAGACGATAGAACACCGAAAAAGCACGATGACAAGTAGTTCTATTTTTGAAGCATATACAAAAATCATTTGTAATGCATTCGGGTAAGTAATTACCAGATTAGTGCACATTATAAATACATAGAGGCATGAAACACAATCTTTGAGGTACTAAAAAAACTAGGAAATTATAAACTAACCGAAACAAAAATCAATTATAATACTATGGTGCTTAATCACCCCTAATAATATTTTCTTTCCTAGAACTTCCTCTCCTTCGTTTTCTTAAAAAAAGCCTTCCAAACAGCATCCTCAAAGATAACATAGGCCTCGAGGGAAAGTATTTTCCTGAAGGCCTTTTGTGTGGAACTAAGGTTAAAAAACACTTAGTTTTACCGCTTTTATGTTTAAAAACAAAAATATTTCGTAAGCTCGAGTTCACTGAGAACTATTTGTGCCACAAAATAAGTTTTCTGGTTTGGAAGAAGTACAAAAAAATATATGCTGTCCACTCAGGGTCTAGATTAGATGAGCTTACGGTAAATAAACAGAAAATAATAAACACTGTTAATAGAAAAACCACTGTGTATCAGTTAGATAATATAATAACAATGCGAAGTAAGTATTTTAGTTTCCAGAAATGGAAAATAATCATTGATGTTTTATATTTAGATGAGACATGATTAATTAATTAAAATTACCTCCAACTCTTCTAACGTTCTAACTGAAACTACCGATTCCGGTCTACATATACGCACCGCTTATCGCATTCTAATAGTGGAACACAAGCGGACTTGTACCCTGCGTTGGGACTTGTTGGTTGATGAATGGTTTGGGGTGAACTTTTGAGGTTATGAGGCCTTTTTAAGCTTTACAATTCTGAATTAAATTATTTTGATATATCTCATAAGTTTTAGCCAGGGTTAGCGATGTAAGCGTCCGAATTTTTTTTTAAAGATTTAATTACAAAACATCGTCTTTTCTCTGCTTTTAATAAATAAAATATAAATGTATTACATATATAAACCTTCCGGAAGAAATTCTCTAAATGATAGTGAACACCTTATCAAAATCCGTTGCGTAGTTCAGAAGAACTAAGCGCACAATCAGACAGACGCGGATAGCGACTCGATTTTATACTATTTAGAGATTAGAGAAGTTATCGATGAGATTTTAGCATACAGTAGGGCCTCTAATTGTAGCTCAATAAAAATAATGGATTTTATTAGCGATTTCATAAAAAAACTCAAAATTTGAGGTCTTTTTGTCACGCCAAGTTTTGACATACTAATTTTTGATTGTTTTTTTAGATTATTTTTTTTATCCATGTTTTGATTAAACCCAAATTGACAATCTAAGAACCTTTTTTAGGGTTGTAGGTTCATATTTTGGTTTAAATAAGAGAAGAAAAACAAAAGTGACATTAAAACATTGACATAAATAACAATGGCAGCCAGGTCACAATCGGTTTTGATTTTAACGAAATAACTATTAAAATGCATTATTTTACATTTCCGAAAACTGAAATACTTACTTCTCACTAATATCTAACTACTGCAAAGCATTTTTTAAATGTGCGTGTGAAGTGTGTCTCTATTTTCTCTATATCTACCGAGCTTAAATATACTAATTACTTGGTTTTAATGTGTGACAGTTACCGTAAATCAACAATTAACAAACTCACTCTTACAATTAACAAGCACTAATTTGCGAGTTTAAGTTTTATTTAGTAAATACAACTAGAACCTACTTACATACAAGGCGAAGTGTGGCGGTCAACTTCAAGGCGATGAAGAAACGTCACTTGAAAAGTAGAAGCAGTTAAATTTTAAAACCTTGCTTTAAAATGTGTTGGTCATTAAAATAATCTCAAGTCGTTTAACTTTAACACAATTATTGTGTAGTTCATACGATAGTTCTTTACAAAGATGGAGCAACAATTACTGACCAGAGGAAGCAAACATAAATAAACCACTCACTCATTGTTAATAATCTGACATTTCCATAAATAAACCGACATTTCCATTCATAGAGATGGTCGATATTCCTATTCCAGTCACATGGAACCGGCTCCTTTGCTGTCACTGGAACCGTTAATATTATTCCTGTAGAATTCGTAATTTTTTACACTATTTATCAAATATTTAAAAAAATGTTAAAAAACGAAGTAAGAATTACTTTTCTCGATAATTCTGTAGGAAACCACTGAAGGTTTTTTTTTCTTTTTGAAGAACCGGTTCCAAAAGTAACTGGAGAAAAGACCGGCTCCTTTGCATTGGTTTGGGAACGTCAGGTAGAAAAATTTTAGATCCGCTTGTGAAGGCCCAGAAATCCGTTATTCAGTCATTTTTCGTAAACCCAATAGGTACTCTAGCGATCAGATCTACATAAAATTAAAAGAAGACACACCCAAAAGGGTCTCGTGGTCCCAAGGAGCAATACCGCAAAGTATCAAAAGTCGTATACATATCGAGGACCGAAATTATATAATAAAATCCCCCAAGAATTAAATATTAAAACATTCAAAATGTCCTCCATCGGTTCAATAATAATTAAATGGTTAATTGGCTTGGGGAGGGTGGAGTCTGAAAAACTATTAAAATTTTACATGGTTACCTATTAATGGCTCATTTAGTAAAAACTTATATTCAATTTGGAAAAAAAAACAACAAAACTTTAATTTTACAGAATATTTTTTTAGCAATGGCGATCTGCCCATCTAGGAACTAATATTTTTTTTATTTTTTTATTAAATATCAAAATAATATACAAAAATCAAAAAGTCCCAATAAACTACTTTAAAGTAGTTTGTCATTGGGTGCTTTTAACTTAAACAGATTATATCAAATGTATACATTCATATCATGAGAGGTGTAATACAATAAAAATAAAAACAAAAAACAATTAAAGCGTATGCAGTTAGAAATAGTTTGTATTAGAGTCTAGTACAAACTATTTCTTTCAGCTAGCCAATTTTTCAACAAAAAATTTCTTTTTATATTTGTACATTTTTTGATTTCTGCAGGTAACATATTTAAACAATTTGGTATCATGTAGTCTAGCGTTCTTTTTCCATATTTGTTTACATGCTTTGGTACGATTAGTCCTTCATTTAATGTAAATCGAGTATTGTAAGTGTGTTCCAGTCTATTTATGTACATAGGGCTATTTATGTGCTGAAAAATTATTTTATACCACATAATTGCTCTTACCGAGAGGATTTTCAGATTTTGATAAAGGTGTGGAACATTATGCCTTTGTTCATATAAACTTTTATGAGCTAATAATTTAACAAGAGAATTTTGAACTGCTTGAACATGATTTATATTTGTTTTAGAGGAAAATCCCCAAGCTGTAATTCCATACCTTATGATAGATTCAGCTAGTGATAAATAAATTATTCGAAGTGTGCATATTGGAACATAAAATTTTAATTTATATAATCTACTAATAATAGATCTCAGTCGTTCACAGACTTTATTTATCTGTAAATCCCATTTGAAAAAACAATCAAAAATAACACCTAAATAAACATATTTTTTAACCAGTTCAATATTTTCACATGTACACAACGCAGGGATACCAACATGTAGGCAATCTGAATTGTGTGTTTTAATTTCGGGTATAATAGTATTTACCTTGGCATTGGGTGATCTAATGTGTATCAATTTAGTTTTTTTTGCATTTATGATTAGGCCAGAGTCGTGAGACCATTTTAAAAGTTCAATGTAATCTTTTTGTAAAAGTTCAATACATAATTGCAAATCACTGCAAGAAAACACCAATGCAGTATCATCCGCGTACACAAAGTGTTTTACATGTTTAAAAATAAATTTAATAAAAGATACATAAATTATATATAAAATAGGACCTAATATGGAACCTTGAGGAACACCTGCTAAGATTTTTCTTTTTTTACAATGTGTTCAAAAGCTTTATTTG
This sequence comes from Hesperophylax consimilis, assembly GCF_061612785.1. Classification (NCBI taxonomy): domain Eukaryota; kingdom Metazoa; phylum Arthropoda; class Insecta; order Trichoptera; family Limnephilidae; genus Hesperophylax; species Hesperophylax consimilis. Next base: position 18,455,405 of record NC_142854.1, on the reverse strand, counting down.
CATGCACCTGTTGTTCAAATAATTTTCAAATAGTTTTAGAAGTTTCCCTCTTATTCCTATGATTTCTAGTATTTTCAACAATTTTTTATGGTTAATAGTGTCAAATGCCTTGGAATAATCTATAAATAAGACTAATACATGATGTTTATTATTTAAATTATTATTTATCAAGCTGGCAAACTTTTGAAGTAGCACTTCAGTGCCCTTTTTTTTGGAATCCATATTGGTTAGTATCAATAATAGAAAAATCTTCCAAATATTTTATTAATTTAATTTGAATGTATTTTTCAAGAATTTTTTCGAGTGATGGCAAAATACTGATTGGTCTATAATTACCCAAAATGGTGTGATCACCTCCTTTATAAATGGGTCTGATAATACTACATTTTAAATCATCTGGAATTTTTGCTTCAAATAAGATTCTGTTTACAAAATGGGTTATAATTGGACCTAATGTTAATATATGTTTTTTAATATCGCTCATTCTGATATTATCGATTCCAGGAGAAGAGCTTTTAAGTTGCTTCACAATGTTTTCTATATCAGCAATTTTAGCCCTAGGTAGGTACATGCTTTGAGGCATCTCCTCTGGTTCAAACCCAGTTGTCCTGTGATTACATTTATGTATCATATTGCAAACATTGTCAGAGAAATAATCAACAAAGTCATTTGTTACGCTTTCTTCGGTCCGATCTTTCATCAAATATTTGGATGCAACTTGGTCACAATCATTTTTACATTTCTTTCCTAAAATTTGATTACATTCGTCCCATGTTTTTTTTGAGTCTTGAAATATATTTTTGAATTTATCATTATAGTATGAGGTTTTTTTTTTTTTTATTATTCTTTATTTTGGCTTTCACCCATTAAGAGTGATCTTGGCCATACATTACAACATTTTTCTTATTAATAAATACAACAAATTACAGGATAAAATTGACATGATTGACAAAACAACATTGATAAAACAACATAACATAACATAAAGTAACATAAATAAACCAAACATAACATAAACGTAACATAAACATAACATAACACAAATATAACATAACATAAGCATAACATAACATAAACATAACAAACTTAAAATAAACGGTACACAGCTGGTAACAGTAGATTATCACAAAATTATAAAAATAGGAACCTGTGTACAATATAAGTGGGCGCTTTTCGTTATTAAACCAAAGATTTTTCTAAAATTAGTAGCGTTTTTTAAAAATAGAATTATGAAATGGGCAATCTTATAAACAAACACAGCATATGGGAGTAAACAAATGTGATTATAAAACATAAAGAAAAACATAACACAAACATACTATGAACATAACATAAACATATCATAACATAACATGCACATAACATGAACATAACATATCATAAACATAAACCTACCATAAACATAACATGGGTGTAACATAAACATAACTTAACAAAAACAATACAGAGCTGGTAATAATGGGTAATTACAAAATTATAAAAATAGGAACCTGTGCACAATAGTAGTGGGCATTTTTTGTTATTTAAAAGAACAGATTTTTCCAAAATTAGAAGCATTATTTTTTTTAAAACAGTTCTATGATATGAATATAAACAAATACAATAAAAGGATCAAGAAAAATATACAAATGCATAAAGAATAGTGTTTTAACTCAGTCAAAATATGCAGAGTTGGGATTAGTAAAAATAGATGAAAATAGGAACCTGAACAAGTGAATACAAATGAAAGTGAAAGAAATTTGGTGTATATTTATTATTATGGTCAGATATTAAGGCCATTTTTATAAATAAATTTTGCCAACAAATGGTAAATTTCAGGAGTGTTTAAACTAAGAAGGCAGGGAATACTGGTAGGCAATTTAATATCAAGTTTTACCAATTCATGCATGAAGTTTGGAAATTGGTCATTGATAGGACACTCAAAAAAATTATGGTCCAGAGTATCCTCTGACCCACAATCACAGTACGGCGAACTGACTATGTGGAACCTGGCAAGATGGCTAAGACAACAAGTGTGACCCAGCCGCATTCGGGTTAAGGAAGAAATATATTTTTTAGGCATGGTAGTGTATTTGTGAAACCAGGGCTTAACAGGAATAGAAGGTTGAATTAATGAGTACTGGTGACCTTTTATCAGAGAAGATTTTTTCCATTCAGAAGACCATTGGAGTTGGTACTTAATTTTAAGAATAGGGAAATGGTCTCTAACCGGAATAGGGATATCACTTAACGGACCATGGGCAGTGGCTTCCTTAGCTATATGATCAGCCATGTCATTCCCAGTAATACCGAGGTGTCCCGGTATCCAGGCTAGGACCACTGATGCATGAACCAGTGACATGGAATGCAGTAGGTCTCTGATCGAGCAGATTAGAGAGTCGCTACTGGAATTGAGTGGGGATGCGCTTATTTTTTGTAGTGAGCTAAGCGAGTCTGAAAGGATGAGTGCGTTTTTAATATTTAATGATTTGACGAGTAGAAGAGCTTCTATGATAGCTATGCATTCTGCAGAGAAAATGGAGCATTCTTTGGGAAGTTTGTGTGGGAAACACAATTTTCTGTGAGGAACATAGACACTGGCCCCGCAATGGGAGTCCTGACTGAGTTTGGAGCCATCTGTGAAAAATTTTATGTAGTTTGGCCAGTTGTTTTCAATAATTGTGTTAAATTCTGCATTATTTAATTGAGTTGAGTTTTTAATGTTTTTTTTACTTATTCCTATAAATTGATGGACCTTCGGATAGAAAGTAAGGCTTTCATAGGGGTATGAGTATAAGGGAAGAGATTCATTGAGATAGGTGTTTGTAGATAAATCCAGGAAAGAGTTGTAGCAATCATAAAAAAGGGGAGGGGTATGATTTTTCCAAAAGTGATTTGAATTAACCTCATACTTTAAGGATTGAAGTATAGGAATCAAGGGATGGGATGTTATTGAACATGTTTTGTAAACATATTTTTCTGCTAGGCATCGCCTTCTTATATGTAAGGGAGGTTCGCAACATTCCACTTGCATTGCGTTGATTGGAGAAGATTTCATGGCTCCTAAGACAAGGCGAAGTGATTTTGACTGGATTTTATCTAATTTATGAGAATTTGAAGTGGACATTGGATCAAACAGACAAGATCCGTAATCGAGATGGCTTCGGATGAGGGCATTGTATAGAAGTTTTAATGAAGCTGGGTGGGATCCCCACCACACTCCTGCTAGAAATCTGAGGGGATTGATGTTGCTTTCACATTTTGTAACAACGTGATTTATATGAGAGTTCCAAGTAAGCTTGGAGTCCAAAAACATTCCAAGGAATTTAACTTCCTTCGAGATAGGGATCACTTCATCGCCAAATATTACCTGAATATCCGGAAGCTTTCGTCGACGAGTGAAGATGACAACTTTGCTTTTGGCAGGGGAAAGTTCAAGACCATTACTATTTAACCAAGCCAAGAGTTTTCTAAGAGCGTTGTTAATTGCTGATGCTGCGATGAAAAGATTGGCGGATATTTTGTAAAACGTTAAGTCGTCAGCATATTGGAGTATGTTGCACATAAAATTAATAGATTTTTCCAGATCATATGTGTAAATATTATACAGAATCGGGCTTAAGACAGACCCTTGCGGGAGTCCTTTGAATATTTGTCTTATGTGGGGAGAGGATTCGGATCCATCTACAAAAACAGTTCTTTCGGAGAGCAAATTCATAATGAATTGAACCAATTTAGGAGGAATGCCAATCGCCAGTAACTTTTCTTTAAGAATGGGTATATTTACATTGTCGTATGCTCCACAGATGTCTAAAAATACTGCAATACAATATTCGTTTTTAGATAACGCTAATTTGACATCTGTAACAAGAGAGGAAAGGTTGTCAAGGGTACTTTTACCCTTTCTAAATCCAAACTGGGAAGGGGGAAGAATATGATTTTTCTCTACAAACCAGTCTAATCTATTCTTAATCATTCTTTCAGCTACTTTGCAAAGTGTTGAAGAGAGAGCAATCGGTCTGTAACTTGAGCCTAGACTTGGATCTTTGGTACTTTTGCAAATGGGAATGATTTTTTGAATTTTCCAGTCCGGGGGAATAATACCAGAGTCCAGAAAGATATTGATGAGAGAGAGAAAGTAGGAAAGGGAATCGTCATCAGTGTGGCGGATGAATATGTTCAAGATTTCGTCATTGCCCGGAGCCGAGTCTTTTAGGTCTTCCGTGGCTCTTTTTAACTCGTCTATGGAAAATGGAGCATCTAGCCAAGATGAAGAATTTGGGAAGTAAGATAAAACAGGCACTTCGTCAAGATTAGGTACATAAGGGGGAGCAATTTTGTTAAGAAAGTCAGAAATCCAAATACCAGAATTGTGAGATGACTTCGGCAGGGAAAAGGAAGACCTAAACCTGCGAATCATGGACCAAACCTCCCCCGCCGGAGTAGCAGGGGATATATTAGTGCAGAAATTACGCCAGCTGTTTTTTTTTTAAAACGGAATGTACGTTTAGCAACAGCTTGGGCATTCTTGGCTTTCAAGAAATTTTCCATTGTCATCTGTTGGCAGTATATCTTATTGGCCGCTTTCCTCTCCTTCAGCACTCGAAGGCATTCTTCATCCCACCAGGGGGGAGGGTGAGCCTTCGTGCTTACAGGGGATGATTTGGGAATAGACTTGTCTGCAGATTTTAGAATGGAATCAGACCAAGATTTGTAAGAGGAGGTGCAGTTATCTGAAGAAGGTGTAGGCAGGGAAAGGGTGTGACCCTGGACAGATTCTCTAAAATGGCACCAGTCGGCTTTTTTTGTGATAAATTTTGGCTTTCTTTTAAAGAGGTTAGTATTTAACCCTTGAGCCAGATTTATAATAATTGGATAGTGGTCACTGCCGCAGGGGTCTGATGAAGTTCTCCAGGAAATTATTGGATATATACTTGGGGAACAAAGAGTTATATCCACCGCACTAGGGCTCTGCCCAGGTTGACTTAACCTTGTTGGGGATCCGTCATTTAGAAGGCACATGTTCAAGGAGTCCATAAGGTCAATTATTTTGATTCCTGAGGGATCCGTTGATGAAGAACCCCAGAGAGGGGAGTGGGCATTGAAGTCACCCAGAATGACCAGGGGAGAAGATATTTTTCTAAACATGTTGGTCCATAATGAAATGTCAAATGGGGTAGAAGGGGGAATGTAGAGGGATACAAATGTAATATTAGAGACAGTAGCTGCCACTAACTGGAAGGATGAATCTGGGGGTTTAATGGAAATAGGGGTGAAGGACAGGGAGTTTTTGATTAGAAGGGCTGCACCACCCTTCCCATCAATGCGGTCGTCCCGCAGACATTGGTAGCCACTCACCTTGAAGAGCTGAGACGGTTTAAACCAAGTCTCAGAGATGGCAGCAATAGAAATTGTGTGTAATTGTAGAAGGCGGATGAGGTCGGCCTTATTGGAGAAGGCGCTTCTACTATTCCACTGAAGAATCCCTGCTGTCAGGGCAGCCATTGGAAACAAGAGAATTTAAGGAGGAGAGTAAAGAGGCAGCGTTGGACGGTAGGGAATTATTGTTATTAATTATAGAGATCAGTAACATGATGAGAGTTTGAATAATATTAGAATTGTCATTAGAAATTATGTTATTTAGAGAATTGCCATTTGAATCAGGGATAAAGGAATTGCAGTTCGAAGTATTGTTGTTAGGAAAGACGGCATTTTGTGGAAATGAGGAGCTGATGTTACCATTTGGGAACAAGAGCTGGGAGTTATGGCCAAGATGATCATATCCGGGGGTTTTAAGAGGACGAGATGCAGATTTCGTCATTACAGTCTTCCTGTATGACGAGTTTGGAGTAATAATGTTTTGAGTTAACTGGGGTTGAGAGGCGACTTCAGCAAAAGATTTTTTAGAGGGAGCTATTATTTTAGAAGCGTGGAAGTATGATACGCTATTGGAAGCCATATAACTTTTAATGTTTTTTTGGCGTGAAAGTTCGGGGCAGGATGGATTTATGGCTGTGTGAGAGCCTGAGCAGTTGATGCAAGTAGGGGGATTGGAAGGGGAGGGGCATTGCTCTGCTAAATGACTTTCTGCACATTTAAAGCAGCGAGGAGAAGAACGACATGATAGCTTGGAATGGCCAAACCGACAACAGTTAAAGCACTGAATTGTCGGGTATGAATAAATTTCCACTGGGAGAGAGTTGTGGAAAAGGTACACATGAGAGGGAAGAGATTGGCCTTCAAATGTAAGAACTACAGTTTGGGAGGGTTTCCAAACTATAGAATCGGAAGTCCTATCTTTATAATTCAGCCGCCTAGTCTTTAAAACTTTCCCCGAAGATGCTGGGATAATAAGTTCCGTGATAAGTTCTTCCTCGGATAGGTCTGTGGGGATACCTCTCACTAGACCCATGCGGGAGACATTGAATGAAGGGATGTAAGCCTTGTATTTTTTGGCAGAGAGGTAGTCAATGGAATTTATAAATTTATTGGCATTGAGTGCAGTTGTGAACTCTACACAAATGCGAAATCTTCCTTCCGATCTGATACCACCTGGGGAAATGCCAAGTGGTTTTTTTCCAACAAATTTACCGAAATCAAGGGGATGCAGTGAGTGGCCTTGTGTGTTGTTTTGCACATACACGATGAAGGGGGCTTTTGCTGAAGTCGGGTACAGTGAAGCGAGTGGAGGAGCGGCAGTCTCTACAGGAACTGTAACCTGAGAAGATTCCTTTTTCGGAAGGACGCTAACTTTTCGTTTTTTGGGAGTAGAGGAATCAGTCATTATTTCAACCTCGCTAGCAATGTCATTATCAAAATTAACAGGGTCAGGATCAGGAGGGACGGGATCTGGTGGTTTTTTACCCATGGCAAAGGCCATTGGGGCAAAAGGAATGTATATTAATATAAAATAACACTTACTGGACTTGGTCAGCAATAAAGGCACTCAAAGAGAACAAAAAATATAGTTTTAACCGAAAAAAGGCAATAAAATTAGGTTTTTTCGTATTCGAACGGAAAAAAGACAAGTGAGTTCTTCAACTGTCAAAGTTCGAATCGTATGAGGTTATGAGGTAATAGTATGAGGTTTTTAATTTTATTAAGAATTTATTTAAAATATTTCGAAAACACTTATATTCTTTTTCATAGTATTTGTTCGTTGGAGCATTTCTCCAACGTTTGTATAAAAAATCTCTTTTTTTAATTTTATAAAGTGCATCAGTAGATATCCATTCATTTATGGCATGCGGTCGGTTTTTTGATTTTTTGCTTATTTCAATTGTGCTTTTTTTATACAAGTCATCAAAATAATTTTTAATTTTCAAATAAATAACAGAACATTCGGTTTCCTTTAGAAGCGATTTCCAATCATAATTACAAATATGTTTATCAACCAGTTTTTGCGAAAGAATTTTAACTTTATTATAATCATTTGAGTTTAAATTATCTACCGAGTTATAGCGTATACTTATAGCTGTTGTGTTGTGATCGGCAATGTTATAGTCACATACACATGCGAAGATTGTACTGGTTAATCCAGCGGGCAGTTTACCGCTTATTCGCACGTAGATATCGATGATCGATACATGAACTATTTATTTTCTGTTTAACAATTACTTCCCTAGTGACGCCATCTATACATTTTTTCAAATAGTTATTTGTAAGAATATTTTCATAATTTATTATGATAGGATCATTTTTGTTTAATAAATTTAAATTTATGTCGCCGAAAAATATTAAACTTTCATTTGATTTAATATTGTTTTCAAACACAGAGGATATTTCTGACAAAAATGATAGCTTATTTAGATTCGGAGGTCGGTATATTGCTAAGACATTTAAAGTGCTCTTATTTGGAAGTGTCAATATTCCAAAAACGTTCTCAAAAAATTTGGTGTCCAGAAATATTTGCGAAAAGGAAAGGTTATTCTTTATATATAACAAGATGCCTCCACCGGATTTTTGTTTTCTACAATAGTGATACGAATTGTATCCGGGAATATCATAAAGATTAACAAGTTCCGAACGAATTGCCGTTTCGCAAAGCATGAGTACGTCAACGTGATTTAAACAGTCTTTAAAATAAACATGAAATAGGTCGAAATATTTACATATTGACCTAATGTTTAGTTGAACAAAATTAAGTTTACTTGTATCACATTTCCTTGAATCTTGCTTTTGAAACCATTCACGCAGGTTATTTACTTTACATACATTATATATACTTTACATACATTTACTTTACATACGTTATTTAATTTACTTTACATACATATATCGACCTACAATTTATAATAACACTTGTACATATTTTTAAAATACTTGTAGAGTTATTGCAATATTATTATTTTTTCATTTTTGCTATAAACATATATCTAATGTAATGTAATAAATAAAAAAAATTAAATGTCAGTATCTAATAACTGGAACCGCATTCACAAATCATTTGAGCATCTTTCGGGGTATCAACATATCTACTTTTCATAGAAAACGTACAAATAATAAAGAAAAAGCCATTGCTCACGGGGCAACTGAAAAATAAATAACATTAGACTAAAGACTGAAGTCGCTATCCTGTGCTTTTCAGTGGCTGTCCGCACACTGCGAAACTTACCAAACACCAGTTTTCAATGGCGGCGCAACCAGTCTCTCACAACGAGCAATACCATATCTACCGAAATTTCGGTTCGGCAAAAATCTACCGATATTCGAAGGAAATCTACCGAAATTTGTGAATATCAACCGTAATTTTCCTAAGATCTATCGAAAATTTTGAAAATCTACAGAATTTTTTTAAAAAATGTACGCCATTTATGAAAATCTACCGAAGTCAGTGAAAAGATTCTGTATTTTGGGATTTTTTGTTGAAAATCACAATGTGGGATTTTTATCTCTTCTAATTTCTTTTGGAGGACTTGAAAAATTTGGGGAAATATTTTTATAGAAATTCCCTAGCCACCTCCCTCATAATTTTTTAAATATTATGTCTGGAAAAAATTTCCTGATACTCTCTAACCAACCCTTCCCCACACGGAAAAAAAGTATTGTGGGGAATAATACTTCGGAATTCTATTTTTTTAAATGTGGGGTATTATTCCTAGAAGAAATTATCTAGCAACCCCTCCCTCGTGGATTGAAATGAGAAATAGGTGGTGATGAGATGAGAAATAAAGTTTTTGCGTTGCAGTAAAGTAGGTATGGGTTTTCCTTGGTTTTTTTAAACTTGCCTGTTTGTGAGATATCTATGACCGTCTGTGGCAAGTGTAGCTCAAAGATGTTTGGCAGAGTTTTGCCAGGGAGTGACTTATTTGAACATTGTTATTTCCTCTCCGGGAGTCAGGGCATTTTGTACAGTAGAAGAAGACGGATGTACTCTTTGAGGGATTCACGAAAATGACAAAGCTACATTTTTCTTGGCTACTTAAACCATCGGAAGGAACGAGCGCACTTTCCCCACTTTTTCGGCCGGGCGTCTACGACCGCTAACAAACCAATAATTTCAAATAAATACCACGCATTTAAGAGAAATAAATAAATTCAGCTTAACCAACGTATAATAGTATTCTTATTACATTTCTTCCCTGAAATTCCCTCCAGAACCACCAGCCGACCACCACGCCATGTATCTGCTTGAAGATATTCCAATGCCTACCTCTTCAAGATCAGTTAGTCTTATTAGGATACCGCAAGCCATCAGAATAAAGCAGAGACGAAGAACATCCAGTGCCACTGCCTTTCGAGCGGGAGGCTCCCCAAAAGTGGAAGAAACGGTCTAAAACCGATAGCTATAATTTAGTACTGTGAGAGTAGCCGACAGCAAATACCTGTCTTAACATAAATTAATTTGAGAAGTCTCCTCCTCCAAGAAGTCAAAAGTCTTCAAAAAACAACAACAATTGCGGTTTACTGAAGGTATTTATTCATTCACACCCTCTTTGGGCTTTTACACTTGATTACAAAGAATCAGAATAACTAGAGAGTACAGTAATAAAATATCGAGCATATTTGGTACGTTGAAGGCGATTAGGCTCGGTAAATCAGGGCTGTCTTTAATTCCATTACCAATTTTAAAAATAAAAGTCTAGTCGAAAACAAGTTTTCTATCTGAGAGTAAAAATAATTCAAATTCTTTCATCAAGTGGTTGAAATTGGTTATATAGAAAGACCGACTTTATAGATAATATATATCATAGACAATTAAGCTGATTTTTTTCAAGGGATTCGAAGTGGATTTTAAGGTGAGGGGATCAGGTAAAAGAATTTTATTCGACTTGACTTAAGGGTTAATTAAGTTTGCACCAATCTTCTTATATATTTGAACGTGATTACAATAATTTAGTTTTCATAAGTTTCAATAGCTTTAGATCATCGGCGAAAAGAAAAAAAAACATTATAATCATTATCAATTGATAGACTTTCAGTAACCATGGTGTCAATACATGACAAATTTCCTGAACCATGCAGTAGATTCAATACGGAATATACATAATAATTCTGCATTAGTCCCTACAATGTCGCAAAGTTATATTTAAATCGTATAACAATAACTAATGTGATATTTGAAAACTCGTGGTGACAAGGAAAAAAAGAACAATTAACTGATTTGTAATATACAGCGTGCTGTAGAACTGTCACTTACTGCATTTTCATGTGAGATGTAGTAATTGCACTCCTAATTTTCATTCAAAATTGTAGGTTCCAAAATAGGGTTCTGCAAGCTTTCAGCCGCCTTGTTATCCGTGAAAATGAGTTATGTATGAGACCTTTTTAGTTTTTTCAGCATCTACACAGAGGTATAAAGAGGGTTATCCTACGACAGTGTGAAACTATGTTAGGTCAACATAACAGCTCTGGTAAATTACTATTTCTTGTCTCCTGAACAATTTCAAAAATGTGACAACTGATCTTTGACTTCTGAGGCACAGCCACTATTTTTGGATGAATTCGAGAAAACATCATAATATAACAATGGAATATTCTCTATTGGGGCCGCAAAAATATAATTAAAAAGTAGAACTAGGAACATTTAGGCTAAAAATACAATTTTTGACCTGTACCACACTTATCGCTCAGGTGCGATACAATAAATACTTTTCGTGTCACTTTATACTACATTATCGTAAAATTATGCGTAAAGGAGTTCAACAAGTTTACAATTTTATCTTTTTACTCCCTATTAATATACTGTATTGTATATTTCATACAATTTATTAATAAATATAAACGAGAACAAAGAATGAAAAGTTTTATCAGACACTAGCTGACGTGTACCCGGCGTTAATCTACTTTCTACAAATATAATATGCATGTATTATATACATAAACCTTCCGGAACAAATTTTCTAAATGATAGTGAAAATCCTATCAAAATCCGTTGCGCAGTTTAGAAGAGCTAAGCGCACAAACAGACAGACGCGGTTAGCGACTTTATTTTATACTATTTAGAGATGAATAAACTTTATTTCGCACACCCTAAAAATAATTCTTATGAAAGTAAAAAAATACTCTTAAAATAAAGCCCAACGATTTTGAGGTATATGATTTCAATAATTATAAATTACTACTGACAGCTAGGTTTTTTCTGTTTATGTATTTTTAATAAACTACAAAATTGAGGTATCTGTGGGTTACTTAAAATCTTTTTTTTTAATTTTCAAGTTTCAAAATATGTCACTTTCACAACGTTCCACCGATTCTTTCACCAGCTCTCGACACATTAAGAAGGTTATTCAGAATAATTTTAAAATTGTCTCCTAGTAAAAAAATCCGTAGTCTTACAAAATCCCAACTTAATTGATAGGTACAAAGGCAGATCAAAACATAAAATTTCTGACCAAACTTAAAAATTGCAAAGAACATTTCAAAATTTGAAGGACCAAATTATTATTGTTACAAAGGCATATCAAAGAAACATAAAATAAATAATGCGATCACAAAGTAATAATCGGTTAGAAGAACTTTTACTCAAAAAATAAATATGGTTTTTTTTCACTTGTAGCAAACACTTAATTATAATAATTAAAATAACTTTGTTTGAATACCACTTTATTATACATATTTCTAACCAACCGGTTTCAGTTCAACCCGAACCTTGATAAGGGTTTATAAAAACAAACTGTAAACGTTTCATTATTATTATTGTATTGTCGGCTTCTGTTAAAACTAAATTTTCATTAGCTGGCTTTTTTATTTTTATTTATTTCTATATAATATTTACAGTGTTCACATAATTATTTATATTTGTACATGATATATTTCAAACTTTTAACTATAATATGTTGTGTGTAAGGTAGGTTTGAGAAGGTGAAACTGTATGTGAGTAATATTGTATATTTCATGAACACCTCACTAGGAGAACCTGTGCTGAGGTGTTTACGTGGTTATGAATAGGTGTGACAAGTATTTATGTGTTGTAGTAGAAAGTTTTAATTTTATGTAATTTTTTTTTTTTGCGAATATTGTTTACTTTTTGGTTTTCTGGATTGAAATTCGGATAATATTTAGGGATTAAATATTTTAGAATTTCAGCACTTTTATATTGGAATGTGGTTGGAAAGAAGTATATGGCCGTCTGCATGTCAACTGCTACATTTTCGATCGCACTGTTAACATTATTTTAGGTGTAGTGAAGGTTATGTTGGAGAGTAATGTCTTAATCTCTTTTGGGCTAAACTGTACAGAAGATAGATTTTTTTACCCAGTCATAAAATTTATGTTTATTTATTTATCACACGCCCTAGTGGGCTTTTCTTTTACAAAAATACAAGCATTTTGTATCAGAGTAAACACTTAAAAATTAATGCAATAAAGAAGAATGTAAACATAATAGCAAAAATGAATGAAAAATGTTGTGAAGATGGTGGCAGGTTATCATTAGTATTAGAATTGCAGAGGTTTTTTAATATTTTTCTAGGATTAAACGTTTTTTTTAATGATTCTATGGAAACATAATTCCCGATTTTATCATGAAAGAGATGCCATTCAATTGGGTGGAGATTATGCACTAATTCAATGTGTAATATTATGATTAATAATTTAATGTTATTTTGTTGTTTATATGCATATTAAATCTTCTTTTGACCACGCAATTTTGGCTTTATGGATCAAAGGGGACAGAGTAAATTTTTGTTAAAACAAATAGTTGGGGAACACGTTCATTTAAATGCACTGTTTATAGAAGTTGATATTGATACAAATAATTCGGTATTTAATTGAATACTTTTTATACATTATTGCTTATTCGGCCGTACTCGTCGATATTAATTTTTCATTTGTAGCAAACACTTTGTGGGTATACTAGTATGTTTTTATAAACCCTGAAAAAGGTTCGGGTTGAACTACAACCGGATGGTCAGAAGTATTTATAATAAAGTCGTATTCAAACAAAATTTATTTTATTTTAATTATTATAATAAGGTTTTACTGCTGTATGGGTATGAATGTGATGTTTTATTTGTTCCTTCCGTAAACATAGCTATTGCAGTCGTAACATGAATATGGTTTCCCTCAAGTGTTGTTCAGATTCTGACTTTATAATTTTACCTCTCGTGCAATAATAACTGATAATAAATAATAATAATTTATAACTGCAATCGTAACATGAATAATATTTATTTGCATTATGGGTTATATGGGTGCACTGGATGTATGCACAATTTAAAGTTGAATTTGTTAAGCAGGAGAAGCGACGGTTGGAAGATGAATTACGTTTTTTAAGTCAAATATGGGTAAGATTGTGACTTTTTAAAGTTCCCTTTCGAGAACATGAATAGTTGCAGTAGGAACATGAATACGGTTTTAGTCCAGTATGGGTACGTAAATGCACTGTTAAATTTGACTTGCGTGAGCAGGAGTAGTTACAATGGGAACATAAATAAGGTTTTTCTCCAGTATGGGTGCGTAAGTGCACTGTTAAATCTGACTTGTGTGAGCAGGAGTAGTTACAGTGGGAACATGAATGAGGTTTTTCTCCAGTATGGATAAGAATGTGATTTTTTAAATTTCCCCTCCGAGAACATGAATAGCTGCAGTAGGAACATGAATAAGGTTTAAGTCTAGTATGTGTGCGTACGTGCACTTTTAACGAAGGCTTTCGCGAGAAGGAGTCGTTACAATGGGAACATGAATAAGGTTTTAATCCAGTATGGGTGAGTAAGTGCACTGTTAAACGTGATTTTTGTGAGCACGAGTAGTTACAATGGGGACATAAATAGGGTTTTTCTCCAGTATGGGTACGCAAGTGCACGGTCAAAGTTGAATTATGTAAGCAAGAGTATTTACAATGTGGACATGCATAAGGTTTTTCTCCAGTATGGGTGAGTAAGTGAATTGTTAATCGTGATTTGTCTGAGCAGGAGTAGTTACAATGGGAACATGAATGAGGTTTTTCTCCAGAATGCGCCTTCAGAACCGTTATTATGTCTGAAAAAGATGACGGATAAAGCTCATTAAGTCGGTTTCTATAACGAAACGATAAGATTATTAAAACTGATTCAGACAAATAAGAATCCATTTTACCTGCAGTCTCGGTAATACTTTCAGAGTGCTGTAAGCATTCCTTTTTAACATCTGGCAGGTCTATGTCTATTTCCGTATAAGGGAGTTTCTCATCTTCTTCTGGTCCTGGTTTTGCCTTGATGGGTACAGTCTCCACATTAATGCTACCTGAAATAACAAAACAACTACAAATTTAAATAATAGGAATATAACTTTAAAAATTCGTCGCGAATATTATATGATAACTATTTGATTAATATATTTATTGTTAGATTGTGGTATATAATTTAACAAAACTCCTGGTGATAATCAACTTGCAGTAACGAAGCAGATAAAATCATTGATCGGATAGGTTTATTACGATTAATATCTGAAATATATCAAAATATATTTATTTTATATTATAGAAACGTATGATTTGTTTCTTCGTAATATCTTATATGTGGTATGTGTATTTAGGGAAGAGATTAATAAAATAAAATAACCTATTCACGCCTAAGATAATATTATGGCTATTCAATAATTATTATAATTGAATTTTTGAAAATAGAAAATTAAATAACTTCATGTTAAATTTCATGAGTAGGTTTTTTATCTTTTGTCTGAATTCTTATAACCAACTCCTCCAATTTTGAAAATGACACTTAAATTCAAAGCAAGAGTTCATTGAACCGGAGATGTACACAACCGAATTTGTAATTTAAATTAAACTAGCTGAAGTAGGTATAAACAGGAATTTTTCTCTTATTTTGGACATCGAGTGGGCAAAATTTCATCAAAAAGTATCAAAATTCTACTCGAAGGCGTGGGAAAAGGGGATTTTAGAAATCTCTCATAGACCGTCGCCTTCATTTTGTTTAAAAAGTCAAGTGTGCAAAATTTCATCAATCTCGAAAGAAAACTGTAGATGTGTATATAAATCAAAGCCAGGCCGCCCGCCACAGACATTCTTATTTATATTAATAGATGTACGTATAGATAGCTTCTTCAGTCTACTTTCATCCTTCTTCCGGTAGGTCAATGCCCCGCTGCACTTATATCAGGGTTGGTAACAGCACTCCATGGTAGACTGATGATTGTGCTTCTTCTGACTATTTTTTATTAGTGCCAACAGCGTTCATTCCTGTTAAATTCTTTCAATATCCCAATCTGCCTATCTATCTCTGATAAATATACGTCCCAAATACACACACTACATTTGCTCGCAGTATTTATCTTATTAATTTTGTACTCCCTTTTTCAAACAAGATGACTTTGATTTATGTACATTCATCATTAACTCATTCTGCATACATACTTCGTTCATCCTAGATACGAGAGACTGTAATACTTACTTAATTCATTATTTAGTGTCCGAGTGTTGTAATATCTTGGATATCAGTTTAAGAGTTTAGTCATAGGAAGACAATTGATATTTGTTTAAGACGTTACCCATAGATGGCACATGAGTGTCGATAATGCAGGGTTTGAGTCTTCTATAAAACTACTACAACCTTAAAGTCGAGGCCCGGAATGATTTTCTAACGCCTCCTAAAGAATCCATCGGAGCTTCTTGTTATCTATCACAAATAAAGTTCAATGGTTTTGTTGACCTGGAGTTTTTTATATAAAGAGTTTGTGAGACAAATCCGGTGTTACAACATATGTGACAAGGGAGCGGCTTGAGGAATAAGGATCTGTTTACGGGCATAAAATGTTTAATTATTATTGTTTCCTTAGTTCATCAGTTGCATGTAAAGCAAAATTACTAAGGTAAAATCAAAAAAATGGACGAAAAGAAGCGAAGTAGAAAACATGCCGATGTTCTTACTGCATCCATCTTAAACATCTCTATAATATGCAATGCAACTTACTAGTACGTTTTACACTTTCAACATACTGCAGACATTCTTTCTTCATATCCGGGAGGTGGATTTGTATATCCGTATACGCCACTTCACCTGAGCCTTCGTTCTGTGACCATGGTTCAGTCTTGATGGAAACACTCTCTGGGTAGGGAAAATCCATGACAATGCTGTGATAGCGTCTTTTTATGTGATACTAATTGTTCTCGGCTGAAAATAAATAAGGCGGAATTAAATCTCCAAATACAAACATTTACTTATACGTGATTTGAAATTTTCACCAAAAGTATCATCGTGGGTTATTATGACGAGTTGCGCGTCCTCCTTCTATAGCTAACGTTTCGAAAAGCATTACACTGTCCATCATCGGGGCAGATGTTTAGAATGTGGTGAAGTGTGTTTTTGAGAATATAGAAACCATGGTTTTAAGTATGAAATTATGTGCAAAAAAAACGCAAGCGCCCCTCAGGTAAATTTTCACGAAAACAGAGCAATACAAATTATTCACTTATTATGAACTTTTGTATCGCTTTACAATAAATTGCCGCTTTTGCCAACGACAGAAGAATGACCGCTCAGTTAAGGACTAACTTAAAGGATTTAACAAAGTCTAAGTTTGCTCCACAAATGTGACGTACAGAAAGCGAAGAACTGCCAATTTTTATTTTTTGAGTGGATAGAACCATTTGTTAATACAATAATAATACGTAACTGCGTACACGCACTGTAAACCCAAGAGTTGAGAAACTAATCATGGGATCATATGCAGTACAGTACAGTATTTTGGGATGGTAAATTGTAGATATCAGCTGAAAATAAATAAGGTCTGTAACAAAACCTATATATCTCTATCTGTAACCAGTATACTTAGTTTTAAACGCTTTTATTGTTTAAAAAACCAACACATTTGGTAAGCCATGATCATTTCTTCATCTAAAAACTAATGGTGCCACAAAATAAGTTTCCAGTTTTTGAAGTGAATAATAAATTTTGTGATGTTCACTCAAGGTCAAGATTAGAAGAACTTACTAATCGCTTGATTTTAATATGTGACAGCAGCCAGTGTTAAGCGATATATGCTTAGAACAAACATTTACTTAGTTTAGTTGTTACTTAATTAACATAATTAGAACCTAATCACGTACAAGACGAAGCGCGGCAGATTCCAAGGCGTTTAAGCACTCCACTGAAGCACGTCATCAAAAAAGTAACACTTTGCATTAAAAATGCGTTGGTTATTAAAATAATCTCTAGTGGTATAAATTAAACACAATTATTGTGTTGTTCGTAAGATAATACTCTAGAAAGACGGACTTTTATTGACGAGACGGAAGCAAAGGAGACTCCGAATATCCCGAATATATTGACATTAATGTGACAACCATAGTGACAACCATTTATAGAGATGGTCGATATTACTGTCTCGGTCATATGGAACCGGCTCCATTGCTGTCGCTGGAACCAATGATAATATTCCTCTAGAACTGGTTAATTTCTATACATCAAAAATCAAAAAAATATTTGAAAAGTGACAAAACGATCTCAGAATAATTTATTCTCGGATATTCTTTAGCAACCCAACCCGCCCACGGAGATCTAACCTATCTTTTTAACCTTTACCTTATCCTATCTGTTTAAATTAGGCTTAAGAACAAAAGGGATGATTCCTCTTTAAATAAAACACTTTGTGGAAGTTGAAATTACACCGAATTTATTGTTGTTTTTTCCAAAGTTTATATTGCTACCGACACTCTGTGGAGATCACTCCACCAACGGAGAGCGAAATATAATTGTCACTTTGGGTTCCTTTAGCTAGAAACTATCGAAGAGAAGTGAGTTCCCTAATCAAAATTGGGACTTAAATAACATAATTTGGCTGCCTTTAAAGAAGGTGTAAGCTAGCGCCATCTGTATTCTAAATCAGTTACTTTATATAAATTATAATTGGTTTGAAACTCGGAGCAAATTCGAACACTATCTATCTACCTATTTTAACCTAATCCTATTTATCTATCTAACCTATCTTTTTGAAGAACAGGTTCCATATGTACATGGATAAATTACCGTTAGCATTAGCATCTGGTAACTGGCATCGCAGTGACATCTCATTTCAGACGAAGCACTCTTTTTAGGGTGAATTACACAATACGAAAAATAATCACATTTTAGATATTAACTATCTTTACAGACGTAAGACATAAAAAACGGATAAATGAAGAAAGTAAAAGTGAAAATAAAGCATGAACCTAAAAAGACCTGGACAGAATACGAGTTAGACGGTGCGATTTTAGATGAACGACAAAAATTACAAGACTTCTTTCAGACGTTTCAGTTTAACTCGAACCGATATTTATAATCAAGATGGCGTCAACTTTAATTATTCGTGCGAGCGTCTCTATAATTTCTGACATTTTGCAGAACGAACATGAGAACATGTCATTGAAATAGCACAAAATGTGACATGGCCGACGAATTACTCAGATTTATTCTTCGTGGTAGTAAAAACATTTTGTTGAATATCCGTGATTAATCCTATAGGTTTTGGATGGAAATGTAATAAGAATCGAACCATTTGATATTGTAATTTAGGACCCCAATATAAACAATCGCTTAATGAAATTTGTTTTCAGATTTAGAGGAAGCGTCAAATACCTCTGGAATTTGACTACTATTACTAACTGTTTGCACAACCGCAAAATGTGAAATGTAATATGTATTCAGCATCTCAGCCGATTTGGAAATTCTTGACATGAATGCTTGCTATAAAAACTCCTTCCTAATTTTAGAATAATGTTCTGCTAAATGGCCGTGTTTGGTGACAAGAGATGATTTATCAGGTACTTCTCCACCTTCCTCTTGCCCATCTCCTTCCCCTCTTTACTACCTTCAGCCTCACAACAAACCCCGATTGTGGATGCCATAGTCTCACTGGCTCCATACGGTTAGGAGCAGTTAGGACTCTCGTGCGGTTTCACGTAAAAAAAATCAAAAAAGAGTGGAAAATGTGACTTCTCAATATTATTTCTAATTTAGTTTTTTTAATAAAGTTTTGACGAGGAAAAAGTTGTCGAATTCCGCTGCACGCAAAGTATGCAAAATTCTAAAAGTAACAGTGATTTTAACTTAATTATCTACTACAAAAAACAACTATTTGTTTCGGGTAAGATGGTAAAGATGCATCAAAGTGCCATTGAAATCAATTTTGAAGGTGAGAAATACGCTTAAATTATTTAAACAACCCGAACAAATAATGTAATAACCTATTTTAGGAAAGTATTTCCATCTCCCCCGACTGAAATTGTTGTTTCCAGTAATAATTAAGTTGAAATCAAATCACGTTACTGTAAAGAATACAGCAATTCGGCAACTTTGCACAATTGAAATATTGCTCAATTAAAGTTGTTCAACTAAAATCGAACTGTCTGAACCGCCATTTCGGGGTTTTCGTTCAGTATGAGCGGTTATAGAGGGTTCAGGCGTTTCGATTTTAGTTGATCAACTCACTACTTGAAAGCGTATACTTAACTTATAAGTACGTTAACTAATAAGTTAACTTCGTTAAACAAAGTTGCTCATGTTTTTAGTTAAAAATCCTGTCGTTCAATAAAAGTTGATCAACTATAATGGAAACGTCTAAAAACGGCA
Source organism: Hesperophylax consimilis (assembly GCF_061612785.1). Taxonomy (NCBI): domain Eukaryota; kingdom Metazoa; phylum Arthropoda; class Insecta; order Trichoptera; family Limnephilidae; genus Hesperophylax; species Hesperophylax consimilis. The sequence continues at coordinate 18,435,441 of NC_142854.1, read as the reverse complement.
TTAGGGGTAACGCTATACTAACTATATAATTTCTTTCTCGTTTCGCCTCACTAAAGAAAAAAAGAAGATATACATGCAACCATATAGCGCTGTCCCTTTTTGTCAAATATCCATAACTAATATAAAAAAGCAGAATCGAGGTGCACAAAGTAAATAATTTTTCGTGATTTTTAGGTATTATACTTTTGTAGTGTAAGTTTTTTATTCTTTTAATATTTTTATTTAGCTCTAAAATTTAAATGTCATATCTAGTAATGTTGAGTTACATAATATACTTCATGAAGGAGGCACCATTGTCGGAGTAATTTTCAGTAAATACGTCCAATAGAAAGAAAAAAGTACATAGGTAAACGATAAACTGACGGATTAAACAATTTATTTTCTAAGTGTAACTAGTAAATAAATCGTAATAATATTAAATAATAAATTTAAGCAAACCATTTTTATACAATATACCAACAAAAATAATTAATTAATTAACAAATGGAATTTGAGTTAGTGAGAAAAAAATAACATAGGAATAAGGGGAGCGAAATTCCGAAAATAACATAATACAAACTTCCATAATACTGGCCATCGCTAAGCCATCTGTTTATTTAAATATAGTATTATAGGAATTTTTAATTTTTATTATAAGCTCTCGCTAAACTGCCAAAGCAGTCAAAAGTAATTGCGTTTAAAAATAACATCGATAATTGAAGAATTTAGCAAATTCTTCTTTTGGGGATACTTGGAAATAAATTTATTACATCTTAGGACACAAACTTAACGTGGTTAGGGATTTCCAAATTCTTTAAGTAATCTATTAATTCTAACGAATTCTTAACTGAATTTGTTGGTTAAAACACATTAGCTTTAATAATTACATTATTTATTGTCGATGCTATTTTTTATTTATTTTGGGGCATTAAATTTAAAAACTACTGGCATAAAAGGTATGTTCAGTTTATGTATTTTTAATAGACTATAAAGTGTGGGTGTTTTGTTGTTGTTATTATTATTATTATTTGGTACATTATTTTTTACAATTTATGTTTTCCAGTAATGTAGGCCTCACTGGGTAGCTTGCCCGTGCTGAGGCCTTCATTTTATAATATGAAAATATAATCTAGATATTACATTCAAAGATAAAATAATACATTTAAAAATAAAATAATACATTTAAAATTAAAAATACGAAATACATAATAATACATTTAAAATAAAAAAATAATACAATGAAAATAATCTTGTGTGTTTGTGAGTGATGTGTTTTTATATTGGTTTTGTGTGAAACGTGTAGGTTTTATTTTTATTTTATGCTATGACATTTTGGTAATATTGTCTTTTTGGTTCTTTAATCCATTTTGTAATTTTTAGTTTTATTTTCCACAATTTTAATTTCAAGTTTTACACTGTTGAAAGCTTTTATAGCATGGTATTGGTAGTGTCTTTGTCCAAAGCTTGAATTTACTGTCGGAGTTTTTATGTTTTCTCTGTACGCTTGTCTAACTGGTCTGTTAGTGTTATTTTGTGTATGTTGAAATTTATTTTTTTTGTCAAAAATGTAGTTTAGTAGTGTTTTAACGTATAATTGGCGTATATCAAGTACGTCACAGCTGTTGAATATTTGGTCTGTATCAGTCAGTCTATGTTTTTTTAATATTACCTTTAAGATCGTTTTCTGAGCGGTTTCTATGTAATTGATAGCCGAGTTTGTTGCTCCTCCCCAAGCAATAATTCCATATTCTATTATTGATTGGCAAAGTGCAAAATATATTATTTCCAATTGTTTTATTTTATATATGTTTCTTATGTTTAGGAAAATGCGTATTGTTTTGAGAAGTTTATTTGTGATTTGTTTGATGTGAGGTATCCATCTAAGGTTATGGTAAATTACGATTCCTAGTTATTTTTTCTGTTTTTTTCTAGAGGAGGGCAATCGCAGATGTTGGTGTTTAAACATTCGTGTATTTTTATGGTATTTGTGTTGTTTTTTGGCTGTCCCGTGCTATTTATACTGTATGTTGTGAATTTTGTCTTTGATATGTTAAGTGTAAGTATGTTTGAGTCTAGCCATGTTTTCACTTGCGAGATTCCCGAATTCGTATTTCGTATTTAAATTTATATTTCAAGTTTACAAATACCTAACTTTTATAACGTTCCACCGCTTATCTCACCAGCTCTTGACAGTCATGTATTCACTTTTATCCACAAGGTTAAATTAAATGCAAATTTCTAAATCGGACTTGAAAATGGAGAGTAGTTTAAAAAAATGTGAAAGAAAAAAATTGTACTGTTACGAAGATAGATAAACATTCAATAAATAATGCCGTCACAAAATGATATTTGGTTAAAAGAACTTTTCTTCGAAAAATAAGAATAGTTTTCATTTGGAATGAGTAATAATGAGAGAAATGAAAACACGAATGCAGTCGAAACATGAATAAAGTTTGTTGCCAGTATGGGTTATGAGAGTGCACTGTTTATGGGTGCACGTACAATATTAATGCTGACTTTAATGAGTAGGAGTAGTAACAGTTGGAACATGAATAAGGTTTTTATGTTCAGTATGCGTAAGAATGTGCCTTTTTAAAGTTCCCTTTCGAGAAAATGAATAGTTGCAGAAGGAACACGTGTAAGGTTTTTCTCCAGAATGGGTGCGTAAGTGCACTGTTAACGCTGACTTGTGCGAGAAGGAATAGTTACAATGAGAACATGGATAAGGTTTTTCTCCAGTATGGGTACGTGAGTGCACTGTTAACGCTGACTTGTGTGAGAAGGAGCAGTTACAATGAGAACATGCATAAGGTTTTTCTCCAGTATGGGTGCGTAAGTGCACTGTTAACGCTGACTTGTGTGAGAAGGTGTAGTTACAATGAGAACACGAATAAGGTTTTTCTCCAGTATGGGTAAGAATGTGACTTTTTAAAGATCCAAGTAGAGAACACGAATAGCTGCAGTAGGAACATGAATACGGTTTTTGCCCAGTATGGGTGCGTAAGTGCACTGATAAATTTGACTTGCGTGAGCAGGAGTAGTTACAATGAGAACATGAAAAAGGTTTTAGTCCGGTATGGATGCGTAAGTGCACTATCAAATATGCTTTTTCTGAGCAGGAGTAGTTACAATGGGGACATGAATGAGGTTTTTCTCCGGTATGGGTAAGAATGTGATTTTTTAAATTTCCCTTTAGAGAACATGAGTAGCTGCAGTAGGAACATGAATAAGGTTTTAGTCCGGTATGGGTGTTTAAGTGCACTTTTAAACGAGTTTTTTGGGAGCAGGAGTAGTTACAATGGGGACACGAGAAAGGTTTTTCTCCAGTATGGGTGCGCAAGTGCACTGTCAACGCTGAATTGCGTGTGCAGGTATAGTTGCAATAAGAACATGCATAAGGTTTTTCTCCAGTATGGGTGCGTAAGTGAATTGTTAAACGTGATTTCTCTGAGCAGGAGTAGTCACAATGGGGACACGAATGTTTTTTTCCAGGATGCGTCTTCAGGACCGTTATAATTCCTGGAAAAGATGGCGGATAAAGTTCAATAAGTCAGTATATATATGAAACTCGAAGATTATTAAAACTGATTCAGACAAACAAAAATCGATTTTACCTGCAGTCTCGGTAATACTTTCAGAATGCCCTAAGAATTCCTTTTTATCATCTCTTATGTCTATGTCTTTTTCCGTAAGGTGGATCCTCTCTCCATCTTCTTCTCGGGGTCCTGGTTTTGCTTTGATGGGTACAGTCTCCACTTTAATGCTACCTGGAATAACAAAACAACAACAAATTGATAATACATATCAAGACATGAGTATTACGTTAAAAAATCGCCACTGGTCGGTGCTATTTAAACGATTATTTGTATTTATTGTTAGATTGTAGTAAATTGTTCAAAAAAGCTAATGCTGATAAAGCTACTTGCAGTAACTAACCGGATACAAATTCCCATCGTATAAATATCAATAATCAGGTTCAGTTTGTCGATTTAATCAGAAATATATTAAAGAAGAGATGTTTATCTTCTAAAGGGAAAGGTACGTTAATAATTGATTTATTTATTTTTTACTATGGAGTTTCAGTGATAAAACAATTTACAGATATTAAATATTTCAAGGTATTCTTATATGTGGTATTTTTATTTAGGGCAAAGTTTGAAATGGAGGACGAAAATTAAGTATCTAGAATTGCTGTTGCTGAATGAAAATTTAATAATAATTTATACATAAGTTGTTCTGTCATCAACGGTTCACTATAATACAATGTATTTTTAAAATGAGTTTAGAGAGAGTTGAGAAAGTAAAATAGTAACTTTTAAAGATCCCACCAAGAAATCACGAAGAAGGGGGAGTTGGGAGTAGGCTTGTGTGTATGGGACATTCCCCATGCACACAAGCCTAGCTTTATTATGGTGGTTCATATTATGTACCACCATAATTGGTACATAAGATGAACCATTTATAAAGTGAAATATATTTAAATAAAAATGTAAATGTTCGTTTGTTCGAAATCTTAAATCTCCGAAAGTTCTTCACCAATTGTTTTGTAATTTTGACACAACTTTGTGTACTCGAAAACGCTTGTGTTTTTATGTACCTATATTATGTAGATGTCACCTGTAAGAGGTAAAAACTTCGCCATCTGTTGGACTTAAAATTAACACGCGCTATTTATTTTCTATCTGGATAGACAGAGTGAGCCACAGCATCGCTTGGCAGAGAATAGCTAGTGATTAATATATTTTCTGCAAATTACGTTTGCAGCAACATTAATTTTGTTTTTAATAAACATAAAAAGTGAGAATTGGGCTTAAAGTAGCTATCAGCAGGACTAACCAAAGAAGAAGACCACCACACAAGTTTTTTTGAGCGCACACTCCTCACCCGACTCAAGCATTTGATTCACTTTATCACACCATATGTTTTTCGGGCATCACCTACTTCTTCTAACATTCACTCTACATGCTCAAACCATCTAAACGTCCAGTTCTTAATGTAAGCATAATGATTAATGCAAGGTGGTGTCAGCCTTGAACTATTTCTGGTTCTTCGCATTATAACGCGGTCATACAAAGTTTTACCGCACATACGCCTCAGAGATCTCAATTCAACGGCATTCAGTCGACTTTTATCCTTCCTCTGCCAGTTAAATGCCTCACTGCTCATACATCAGGGTTGGTCCGATGATTTTTTACGGGTCATACATATTTATTGGAGCACAAAAACAAATGTTTCATGTATTATCTTATAATATAAAATAACTTTTGGAGTAGAGAACGTGAGATGATTTACTTTAATGATAAAATATAACAATACAACAGCTTGAGGAATGAGGAATTGTTTTAGGGCATAAAAAGTTAATTGTTTTCTTAGTTGAGTTCGTCAGTAGAGTGTAATGAATATTTAAAAGGTAAAATCAAAATAATGGACAAAAAAGGGGAAGTAGAAAATAAGTTGCTATTCTGACTGCGTCCATCTTAAACACCTCTGTGATATGCAATGTAACTTACTAATTGGCTGGACACTCTCAGCATACTCCAAACATTCCTTCTTTACATCCGGGAGGTGGACTTGTATATCTGTATACGCCATTTCACTTGAGCCTTCTTCCTGCGACCATGGTTCAGTCTTGATGAAAACACACTCTGGGTTTGGAATATCCATGGCACTACTGTGATAGCGTCCTGTTATGTAAAGGTTATTTTTCTTAGCTGAAAATAAGTAAGTTCTGTAACAAAACCTCTCTATATAAACACTCCATATCATTAAAAAATAATCGACAAACAATTTGGAAAACGGGTATGGGTACCGGCGCACCGGGAACCTTAATTGGATAACCAAGGTAGGTCACCCCAAGTGGTTCGTTATGTTTGGTGACTTGTCAGGGGTGCACTGGTCCATGGGGTGAGGAATATATAGGACTTCGGATGCGTCTGCCCACGTAGACTAGTTGAGGCAGATATTTTTACCTCACCAGCAGGACTCACTCGACCAATCGCCTTACACCACAGTGGAAGGGATGAATTCAAACGTCCGTCACTCCTGGACAAACTGAACCCACATTCCTACCCACTCGTCGTACTTCTTTCCTTCTCTGTACTTCCTCTCTTTATAAAAACTCCCCACACAGCATCCCCAAGGATGACATAGGCCCCGCGGGAAATTATTTTTAACTTATGTAAAAAACGTAGTTTGACAGCTTTTATTGCATAAAGAACCAGCATATTTCGTTGAGAAGTACTTATCAAAAGAAGTTTACTGTGTTTGAAGAAATGAAAAAAAAAAGTTATGTTTACTCAGGGTCAAAATTAGATGAACTTACGGTAAATATACAGGAAATAATAAATACTTTTCATAAAAAAACCACTGCGTAAGTAAGTATTCCAATTTCCGGAAATAGAAAATAATGCATTTTAGGTGCTATTTCAATAACTGAAAATTTTACGTCTTTTCTGCACGCCTCGTTTTGATATATTTACTTTGGTAATTATTCGGGATCTAATAAGTATTATAAAAGGAAACTCTCTGCATTTGGGAAATTTTTAATTTTAACATTCTAATTTTTAATAATTTCGTTCATGTGTCAGCGACAGTTTCATATGTTTGTATTCCCGATAAAACCAAACCTAACCTAAGAATAGACAATTAGAATTGATAAAGGGTACAGAACAAACTCCACCACCTCAGCTTTAGCCTTAGCAGGGACAACACCAATAAATCTGAAAATAGCCGAAGTTTACTTTTTTTGACTTTTGATTTACTTTATTTTACAGAGTTCCTAAACATGAGTTTACTGACTCTAACATAATTATAAATTAATTATCTTTAGATACTTTACTGTTATTTTTATTATTATAGTGGTGTTAAAAGGAGCTTAAAAACTATACTGCGGCTGTAGGCAGGTTATTATTCCTTCCGGAGGACTATCTTGGGTTCCGGAAGACTATCTTGGGTAAAGATGCTTGTAGAATAAATAGAAGTGGAAAACCACCTAACTTCCTTCCGGCTGACAGGGAAATAATGACAACGCGCAGAATAAACGAGCTACCGCATCCAGCGAAAATAGTAAAAGAAGATATAACGATCAAGTTAGAAAAGGGAAATAAAATTAACGAAGATCCAATATAAATGTACACAGACGGAAGCAAGCAAGACGGTAAAGTGGGTGCAGGAATAAGTAGTTTGGCAAGATAGGGTTTCAAAGTCTTAAATTGAAAGATTATTGCACACTTTACCAAGCGGAAATGTTAACTATTCCAAAAGCTATATAATGGGTAGAAACAAAGAGTGTAATAGGTAGAGATATTACTATAAACTCAGATAGCAAATCATCACTAGAAACATTAAGAGGAGAAAGAACTACGAATGAAATAGTAAGAGAATGTTTGGGAAAATTAGGAACATACCAAGAAAATAAAAACCGTGTAAAATTTCCATGGTTAGAGCACACGAAGGCTTAGAAGGAAATGAAAAAGCATAATATGCAGCAGCGAAAAAGGGAATATTATTATAAAAAATGTGCAGACAATGGTAAGGTGTCTTATACTATACAAAAATTACACTTAAAAGAGAAGCAGAAACAATAAGGGACAACAGATATACGGAGGAAAGTACGGGTAAAATCACTAAGAAACATTTGCCAAATATAAACACGGCTCTTCACAAGGGAATATATATAAAATACTTAGAAAAAATTAACAAAATAATTAAATGAAGATAAAAAGTAGGAAAGTACAAAATGATAAAAAAGAATTGTGTGTAATAAGCAAGGTACCCGCAGAAGATACTAACAATAAAAAAACTAACCTATCCTAACCTAACCTATCCAAACCTAACTTAACCTATCCTAACCTAACCTATACTGACCTAAGCTATAATAATCTAACCTTTTTTTAATATTTATTTATTTATAAAACATGCCTAAATGCCTATATGTTATTTTCAGAGTTCGGCCAAAACAGTACCTACCAAATTTGCATAGAGTAGTAGTAGTAGCCACTCGTGTAGTATTAGGAATACCAACATAAGAAAATGACATCAACAGATATTATCTTGACTGTCATCCCATACAACGAAAAAAATATTCATTTTGCGTAGTTAAAAATTAAAATGCTAAAATTAAAAATTTCCCAAATGTAATCAGTTTCCTTTTACAGTAAATAAGGCGAATTAAAAGGTTTTGTTTAAAAAAAAACGTATTAAGCCAGCGACCTAGAATATTCACCGAAAAACTAACCTTAAAATTTTGAAAACTTAAAACCTAAACTAACCTAACATAACCTTAAAACTTTGACATATTGTTAATGAACAATAGCCGCCAAGTAAAAAACGGTTAGAATTTTAACGACATAACTTTTAAAATGCACAATTTTTCATTTGCAAAAACTGAATTACTTACTTCTCATTTTTATCCAATTACAACAAAATTTCTTTTTAATGTGCGTACATACTAAGCGTGTCCCTTCCGATGAACTTACTAATCGCTTGGTTTTAACTTGCGACAGTGGCCGTAAATTAACAATGAACCAACTCGTGTACTCTCATACGTCACTAGTTAACCTGGTTAGTGTTGGGTAGCTCAATATGTTTTCATATTATCACGAAAGCTGTCAAAACTGATCAATCTTACAACAAACAATCACCAATTTACGAGTTTAAGTGTTACATCGTTAGTATTACTAGAACCTACCTACTTACATACAAGGCGAAGCACGAAGGTCAATTTTATTCATATACGTTGAAGAAAAGACACCAGAAAATTAGAAGCAGTTCGCTTTAAAAATGTGTTTGTCAATGAAATAATCTCAAGTGGTATAAATTGAAGACAATTATTGAGTATTTCACACGATATTGCTTTAGAAAGACGGAGCAACAATTACTGATGATACGGAAGTGAAGGAGACGCCGAATAATGTCTTTAATCTGACATATCCATTCATAGGGATGGTCGATATTCCTGCCCCGGTTACATGGAACCGGCTCCTTGTCGCTGGATCCGTTGATGTTATTCCTCTAGAACTTGTTCATTTTTGCACTATTTATCAAAAATAAAAATGTTAAAAATGACAAAATGTTCTCAGGCTCGGTTTACACTTGTAAGTAAAATTTACGACTTTCGTAAATTTTTGATAAGTTACTCACAGGAGCGATTACATATGCATCCAACTTATCGTAAATAATGCTCACGGAAGTTGTTTGGAAGTTTAACTTACGAACTTCTCACAGAGACCGCTACACCAGTAATTTTATTTTTGGTAAGATGGCTTCCTGACAACGCGTTGCCGCCGACTTTGACAGTTGTCAGTTAGTAATATTTGATAACAGGGATTTGTTTATTTGCGGTTAGATCATGGATCCCCATATAATACCCATTTCCGCACACAACGGATTGCCGCTGCGATATTATGCACAATTTTGTCAAACAAAAACGTAAGGGCCGCAGAGTGTGTTGGATTAGGAGTTGGCTTCGAAGAAAAAGTACTGATGGGGCTTACGTTCGTTTAACGGCAGAATTAAGAATTGAGGATCAACAAAAATTCTTTAATTTTATCCAAATTATAGTAACTGACTTCTAATACATATTGGAAATGATTGGCCCGTAATTAAAAAAGAATGATACTTGTTTTCGGAATGCCATTTCACCAGCTGAAAAATTAATGAGATTCCTTAGGCGTATGAGTGTAACACCATGTTACGATCTTGTGAGAAATGCGGAGATCCGCAAAGAGTACAAGGCTAATGTAAGCGTAATGAGTAAGATCAAGAAAGGGACGCCTAGATGGTTTGGGCATGTAGAGCGAATGAGCAAAGAAAGGAGTGTAAGGAGAATATACGATGCAAATGTGAATGGTAGCAGAAGTCGGGGACGCCCGAGGAAGACATGGCACGACCAAGTAAATCAGATACTTGAATCGGGCCATGTTAAGAGTTAGAATAATAGAAGAGTATGTATTAGACGATGTATGAATGTGAATGAGACAAGAAGTGTGTGGAAACGGCGTGATGGTTAGTTAGTTAGTTAAAAAAAATAATGGTGACTCTTCGATTTTTGGCGTCAGGTAATGTTTTCTATGTATTCTTGTATTGCATTTTTGTATGCATTCATTGGAGATATTAATTTGTTGTGAAGTTTGATAGCTGATCCATCAGTTCGTGAAGTCATTTTTTAAACATGACATGAGTGTTAATGATAAATAATGTTATGTTAGTCTCCATAGATTATTGCAGTGTATTATTTCATAAAGCTATTCATGGCGACAAATAAACAAGTCCCGAGGAGCAACGGCAGAAAGACCTGTCAGTGTTGCAGATTTCTGTTTTACCATCCCGACAGTGACGTCAAAACTTACCGTAAGCGTCTCAACTTATCAATCTGTTTTGATAAGCTGTGAGAGAGCCGTAAATTCCCGCGTGAGCGATTAGACCTGTCAAAAACTTACGTAAAAAAAACTTCCGTAACTTGGTATAAATTACGGTAAGTGACTTATGGTGTCGTTTACATTGGTAAATTTGTCGTAAGTCGCTTACGTGAGCAACTTACAGGAAAAAACTTACAAGTGTAAAGACAGCCTCAGAATTATTTTAGGAAATTCTCTAGCAAACCACCAACGGCTTTTGTTCTTTTTGAAGAACTGGTTCCAAAAGTAACTGGATAAATAACAGGTTCCGTGTCAGTATCCCAATCACTGAACCCCATCCCTTCTACATACCAACTCTAATATCCATTGAAAACTGACAAATAATAAAGAAAATAAAATTAAACTTAAAAATCCCCGATTGGCGTATTCAGACGGTGCGATTTTAGATGAACGACTTTTATTGAACAAGATTTCGTTCAAATATTACACCTTTCAGACATGATTGTCATCAACTCTCTGTTGACTGACACTTGAAAGCAATCGACAAGCGTAAATACCTTTTCAACAGAGTTGATCAAGTTTTTAGTTGAAAGCCCGTCTACTTTTGCTGTTCAAGTGAGAGTCAACGTTCGAGTTTTACACCGAGTCGGCACGCGTTCTCTAGCGAAAGTCGTTTTATATAAGAACATGGCATCTTCGTTGGAAAATGTCTGTAGTGGTCCGATGACATAATGTTTAGGTTTAGTGATCTCTACCAAAGCGATGCCTGTCTTTGGGATCAAAAACAAGAAATATATTTCAAAATAAAAATTCGAATAATATAATATTATTTACAAAATGGGACATAGAAAATAAAATTAAAACATTCAGAACCGTACACAGTGATAATTGGTTTATTTATGGCACCGTCTGAGTGAACTCGCCATTTCGCCATAAAGCAGGTTTCGGAATCGTGAGACTCGTAAATAAAGCGCTCACTTGAGACTTATTGGCTATGGACAGACTTACAAGATGTTTCAGTGGTGAGGTAATTTCTTCTCTGAGAAATTTTATTTTACTCTTCAGATTATGACGTGATCCCCTGAATCCGCAAAAAATTCATTAGGTTTTTAGGAAGTAATTATGTTCTCAATTTCAGTAGCCATTATCAGTTTGAAATAAAATTCCTTATTCTTGAACTTCATTTGCTTTAAATGCATATTATCACGTTGTGTAGGTAACGTCATTGGCGTAGGTTATTTGTTTTACTAACTTTGATCCTATATTTGTAAAAAAAAACATTTATTGGCATGATCAAGAATTTTATCATTGTTTTCCGCATATAAAGTAGGAAACATTTGTATGCTCAAATCGCCAATTTCTAATGTACCTATTACCGCCGGTGGATATTGAGTCAGAACTTCTTTTATAATTTGCCACATGCAAATGTTTCGGTATAATTTGTTGCTTTTAGTTGTGAGACTGCGTATTGGAAACTGTTTAACATTAATTTATAATAAACAATAAACAAATATTTAGGACACATCATCACTAATAAGTTAACCGATGTTGTTGACATCAACAGGTAGCGACCAGCACTTAGTATAAAATGTAACATGCTTAGTAGAAGATTTCGGTTATGTGGTGAAAATATTGGTCATCTTAGTTTTTCTACTACTATTTTGTAATACATGCGAGGTCTGGACCAATTTCAAAAAGAGAACTGTAGCGGTAGCTACTTGAACGTTGCGACCCACATCGAGCCCATTCACGTTCGCGTCAAGCCGTCAAGATCCACAGCATCTTCGGCTTTTACTTCACATTGGAGTATCAGGAAGACTCAACGTCTTCACTAGTGATGAACACCACCTACATGCTTCCACACCTGATGCACACCAACTGTCGTCAGCAAGTCCGGTCAACGCTGTGTCACCGACTTCATCGCCTCGACAACACCACTCCGTTCATCTCCGCTTCTTGTGGTATTGACCATCGACCTGCGAAATTCGCAACCGATCAAGTTCACCGACTGCGCGAGCATCGGTCCGGAGTCATCTCTCACAACTATACTCAATAAACGCTCACAACCTCTTACATTTGTCTCCTTACCACATCCCCAATAACGATGGAAAGGGTGGTAGAAATGAGAGAAAGGATCGACAACTCCATCAATATCCTTATCATTGAATCCCGTCTGACTACGGGATCGAGCATCTAATAACATTGGAGAAAGCTTTAGGCCTGCAAAATATTCGATCCGATGGACCAATTAACGCATATGAGCGATAAATAAATATATATGTTATTTTTATTCATTTATACTTGTTCACACTGTATTTTTATTTTTTTATTAATTAAACTTTTGAACATAATATTACAATTCAGGTTTTACATAATTTCTCTTCTCTTTTCTATTTATACTACTCTTCCATTAAAAGCATTTGCTTGTGGATGGAAGAGTGTACATTTGTGAAAAAATAATAGTATTATTATATGATGCATTATTTGGTGCAATAATCAACATATTTTAAATTAAAGATTTATGTTACATTATTGTTATGGTTTCTAGTATTTATTTATTCTATTACTACTTACTCTCGTTTCTTTTCTTTTCCCTTTGATTCTTTGTTTTTATTGTTATTCTTATATTTAAAAAAATATGTTCTGTCTTGAATCTCTGTGCGTAGCTATGTACTTATACCAACTCTCACTACAGTATTTCCCAAAAAAATGTGGAATCGTGGACTGTGCATTTTTATACATATCCTAAGCGACCCTTAGTAGAGGGGGTACACAAACATATTCGAAAAGTTCATAAAATTTGAATTCTTCCATTTAAATTCATGTAGCTTTTATTTATTTTTTATATGAAGAACGAGAACATCAGATCGGACCCCAGAACATAGACGAGATCGCGCCCCATCGATACCCCGCCCCAAGCGCTTTCAATGAATGATGGCTCTAACAAATACAATTACACAGAGCCGGTAACTTCTAGCATAAAATTGTTCCTTGCAAAAGGTTTAAGATTATTTCGTAATAATAACATAACTATGTTTTCAATAAATGGTACAAAAGTAATATTAGTAAGTAGTTTCATTCAATTGAGATGATTTGTCAACCGTGATTTTACTGAGCCGGAGTAGTTACGGTGGGGACATGAATAAGATATTTCTTCAATTTGCTTGAACAGGAGAAGTTACAAGAATAAGGTTTGAACAGGGTTTTACTTCAGTGTGGGTGCTTAAGTGCACTATTAAATCTGACTTGCGTGAGTACGAGTAGTTGCAATGTGAAAATATATTTGGTGTTTTCCCGTATGGGTAAGAGCGTGACTTTAAAATTACTTTTAACGAAAATGAAAAGCAGCAGTAGGACCACGAATAAGGTTTTTATCCAGTGTGGGTGCGTAAGTGCGCTGTTAAAAAAGAATTTCGTGAGTACGAGTGGTTGCAATAGGAACATGAATAAGGTTTTTCTCCAGTATGGGTGCGTAAGTGCACTGTTAACGAAGAGTTGTCTGAGCAGGAGTAGTTACAATGGGGACATGAATAAGGTTTTTCTCCAGTATGGGTGCGCAAGTGCACGGTCAACGCTGAAATGCGTGAGAATGTGTGGTTACAATAGGAACATAAGTAAGGTTTTTCTCCAGTATGGGTGCGTAAGTGATTTGTTAATCGTGATTTTACTGAGCAAGAGTAGTTACAATGGGGACATGAAAAAGGTTTTTCTCCAGTATGGATGCGCAAGTGTACTGTCAACGCTGAATTGCGTGAGCAGGAGTAGTTACAATACGAACATGCATAAGGTTTTTCTCCAGTATGGGTGCGTAAGTGAATTGTTAAACGTGATTTGTCTGAGCAGGAGTAGTTACAATGGGAACAGGAATGAGGTTTTTCTGCAGGATGCGTCTTCACGGCCGTTATCATGTCTGAAAAAGATGATGGATAAAGCTCAATAAGTCGGTATCTATAATGAAACTAGAAGTTTACATTGATTCAGACAAATAAAAACCGATTTTACCTGCAGTCTCGGTAATACTTTCAGAGTGCTCTACGCATTCCTTTTTAACATCTGGCAGGTCTATATCTTTTTCTGAATAAGGAATACCCCCTCCATCTTCTTTTTGGAGTCCTGGTTTTACCTTGATGGGTACATTCTCCACACTAATGCTACCTGGAATAACAAATCAAATTAACAATACGTGTAAAGACATGAACGTATTAAGTTTAGAATTCGTCGTGGGTCGGTGCCATTTAAATGGTTATTTGTATGTATTGTTAGATTGCATTATATTGTTTAACAAAGCTTTTGCGGATATAAATAAGCTATTTGAAGTATCTAAGCGGATACAAATTCCGTATATAAATACGTATACGATGGGTCTATAATGTTCATTTATACCTGAAATAAATTAAAGGATTGATTTTTATTTACTCAAGGGAAATTTATTTTATATTACAGAAACAAACAATTCAATAGGTTTTAGCGACAAAACAATTTACAGATATTAAATATTTCAAGGTACCTATGATAAGTTTCCTTGTAATATCTTACATTTGTATTTTATATATATGGAAGTTATTATATTTATCCCTGTATAGTGTATTTTGAAAATGAGTTCTAAATTTCCAAAGATACAACAACACGGCTTGACTGTGCCAGGGGAATCCTAGTAAGTTTATGCACGGAAAAACGTTGGAATATCCCGTAAAAACTTATTAAAAAGCATAATTACCGCGTTTAATACCATTGATATATATATATTTATTTTTTTTTATTAGTTTTTGTATACGTATATATGTAACATAATCATGGGTAACTAAGCCTGCAACATTGATTAAAAAACTGTAAAAACACATATATGTATACAATATATAACCTTTACGAGAGTTAAATTACTCGTGTGTAAAGGCGGGAACATAGAGAAGTTTATTAAAAATTAAAATTAAAAGTAAAAAATTATAACACAATATATACGTGCATAGATAAAAAATAATAATACTTATAAATATATATAATAAAAAATAAATTTAAAAAAAAAAGAAACTGTCAATTAAGTATTCTTAATCAATTGCCAATGCGATTCTAGGTAGCCAGATAGATTCTAGGTAGCATAAATCGTCAGTAAATGTGTCAAATATCAATGATTATACTAAACTAAAAATCAGGAGATATAATAAATCCAATTTTTAAAATAGAAAAAAAATAATCATGTTAAAATTTTGAAATTATGTCAGATTTTTTTATCGTTTGTTTGAATTCTCCAAAGAAACTTTTCCAATTGTTTTTAATTTATTCGACGTGAAATGAGTTTTCAATTTAACGCGGCCATGCAAAGTTTTATGGCACAAACGCATCAGAAATCTTATTTCTACGGCATTCATTCTAAATCCATCCTTCCTCCACTAGAATGCCTCACTGCCTATACATCAGGGTTATTGTGATGATTTTTTAATGGTTATATACATATTTAATGTAGCACAAAAACACATTGTGTACGCTTTATATTATAAATAAAAAGAATTATCGGAGCAGAGAACAGCTTGACTAATAAAGAACTGCTTAAGAGCATAAAAAGATATACGTTTTCTTAGTTCATTAGTTGAATGTAAAGCAATATTTTAAAGGTAAAATCAAAAGAATGTACGACCAGAAGGAAAGTAGAAACAAAGTCGATGTTCTGACTGCGCTCATCTTAGGCACCACTGTGATATATGCAATGCAACTTACTAGTTGGCTGGACACTTTCAGCATACTGCAAACATTCCTTCTTTATACCCGAGAGGTTGATTTTAATATCCCCATACGCCATTTCATCTGAGCCTTCTTCCTGTGTCCATGGTTCAGTCTTGATGAAAACACTTTCTATGTTGGGAGGGTCCATGGCACTGCTGTGAAAGCGCCCTGTTTTGTGACGGTAATTATTATCAGCAAAAATATGTAAGGCCTGTAACAAAACCTCTCTATATGAACAGTTCACATCATTAAAAATAATAAACACTTAGGACGGGTTGTTTCGGAGAACTTGAACAATTCTTCAAATTTCAAAGTTAATTTTCAAGTTCTGTGAAAGATATTTTTAAGTTCTGTTTATATTTCAGTTCTGTCAAGCAACTAGCCTATAATGATATAATAACAGAATTTGAATAGGACTTTCACAGAACCCGAAAATGAACGTTGAAATTTGATGAATTGTTCAAATTCTCCGAAACAACCCGTCCTAAATATTCTTCATCTTGATGCTCATCACTCTTTTAAACATAAGAACTACAACACCAGAACACTATAGAAGAGAAACAGAAAAAATAAAGAAAAAAATTACAAAACAAAGAAGTTTTTGGTTCAGATCATACCAGGGGCATTTAACTAAGCTTTGGCCTTGAAACTCATTTGAAACCGCCACGCCCACCTCAAAATTCTTATAGAAAACGAATAATATGGCTAACTGCTCAGATCTCATTGGTGAGAACAGAAGGATTGGTTTGATCTCTCGCTCTCTACCATAATGACTCGTGTAACAGAAAGAGATGACGGAATTTTGCCGTTTGCATGTTTCAAATCATTCAAACAAAATGAGAGTGGTTTATTTATACACGCGGGTTGTCATTTGCTGCCGAAATACTATCATTTCCGTCGAAAATATTGCGTGTTAAAGTTGTTCGTGATAAAAATACAATATAAGCCAGTATAGTGTCAGCGAGTTACAAACATATTATATTCAACCTACCTACGTAAGTTCAAGTTTAAAGTGAATTCAGTTTTAGGTTATTCGTTCGGTCTTTTGAACAATGCTTCATACTTGACATATGTCTTCCTCCACAACGTATAAATGTTATTTATTATATCGATAAACTTATTCATGTTATTGATTAGTGTTATCCTGTATTATCTTATTGTTTTGGTGAAATTAAAGATTTTTAAACATATGTAACCATGAGTTCATGAGGCTGAAAAATGTCGGAATTTTTCGTCGTACTGTCGGACAATCATGTTTTGGAAATTTTCTTCAGTGTTTTTGCAAATTTCTTGTCATTTTGGGTTTCTTCTTCTCAGATTAACAAGTTTCATCTTAAGGAAATGCACTGTAAAAGTTTATTTTCTTAGTCAGATGAACCTTGCCCTTGGAAAACATTTCGACATTTTTCTGCTTCAAGGACATTTTTATTTTTATAATAGTTTTTTTGGGCTAGTGAATGAATAGAGTAGGCTGAGAGCAATTATGTTGTCTATGTTCGCATCTTTTTTTAAATGGCCTTGAATTTCCTCTACCTTGTCTACTGCTCTGCTCCGAACGGTAGGTACTGCTTGTATATCTGTGGTTAAGTACTGTATAATTCTGTTGGATACAAAAAGCCGGAAGATATCGATCTAGAGAGTGGTATATTTATGGATCATACAAACTTTAACCACAGAACCCGTAAATGAACGTTGAAATTTTATGAATTGTTCAAATTCTCCGAAACAACCTGTCCTTAGTTTTACACCGATTTTATTGTTCACAAAACCAAAATGACCAACCAACTATTTAAGAAATTCAATGATTCAGCTATAGACTATTATTCTTAATACTTTTCCATAAATTTAGTTAGTTCGGAAACATAGAGCTTGAGAAAACGGCTTTCAAAATTCGAACCCTAGTCTTGCATTTATGCCCTTGAGAATGATATTTTTTCTAAAAATGCTATTTTATGTAATTTTTTCAATGATTCCGCTGGAGACCAATAATCTTCATACTATTCCAGAATTTCAGTCTGTTTGGAAACAAAGAGCTTGAGAAAACGGCTATCAAAGTTCGAACTCAAGTCTAGCATTTATGCCCTTGAGAATGATATTTTAAATTATATTTATTGTTTCATGTTTCACTTCTTCTTCTTCTTCTTCTTCTTCTTCTTTCGTATGGTGGGGGGTCAGAGGGGGACATCTAGATCTGCGAGCCATATTAGGGCCTCAGGCGTCGCCATGTGAACCTCATCAATCCCGCCGGGGAATGAATGGAGCGGGCATTCGTTGACCACATTTGTTTCAGTTGTTTCACTTATTCAGGGTGTACTTAAAACTAAAGGTACCACAAATAAGTTTGCTGTGTTTGAATAAGTGATTTTTTTACGATGCTCACTCAGGGTCAGGATTAGATGAAGTTACTAATCGCTAGGGTTTAATGTGTGACAGTGGCCGTAAATCAATAATGAACAAACTTATTCGGTAGATGTATAGAAAGGACATGCTTAATTGACACATTTTGTTTCAAAAATACTTTGTAATAGTAGTTCGATAATAATGAGACGGAAGTATTTCAGTTTCCGAAATCGCAAAATAATTTTAATAGTTTTTTCTTTAAAATTAACACCGATTTTTACTTGGCGGCCTGTTGATGTCGAAGTTTTAAGGTTAGTTTGTTTATTCTCTTATTTAAACCAAAATGTGAACCATTTACCCTAAAACTGGATCATAGATTGTCAGTTTGGGTTCAATTAAGACATAAAACTAACCTAAAAAAAAATTATTATATCAAAACATGGCGTGAAGAAAAGACGCCAAATTTATCATTTTTTTACGACATAACTAAATTGCAATATTTTACATATTCTGAAACTAAAATACTTACTTCTTATCGTTGTCTAACTGATACACAGTAGTTTTTCTATGAAAAGTGCGTATTTCCTCTGTATTTACCACTCATTTTTAAATTAAACAAGCACCAATATATAATTTTAACAATGGGTTGTTTCACGGAATTTGAACAATTCGTCAAATTTCAACGTTCATTTTCGGTTTCTGTGAAAGTTCTATTCAAGTTCTTTTGTCATACCATTATAGGCTAGTTGCTTGACAGAACTGAAATAATAACAGAACTTGAAAAAATCTTTCACAGAACTTGAAATTAACTTTGAAATATGAAGAATAGTTCAAATTCTCTGGAACAACCCGTCCTAGTGTTAACATAACTAGAACCTACTTACATACAAGGCGAAGCGCGGTGGTCAATTCCAAGTAATCATCGTTGAAGAAACGTCACTAGAAAAGTCGAAACACTTTATTTTTTAAAACTTTGCTTTAAAAATGTGTTGGTCATTAAAATAATCTCAAGTGGTGTACATTTAACACCATTATTTCATACGATATTACTTTACAAAGACGGAGCAACAAATAACGAAGGGAAGGAATCGAAGGAAACGCCGAATATCGTCATTAATCTGACGTATAAATAAACCACTTATATCTGACGTATCCATTCATAGAGATGGTCGACATTCCTGAGTGTCCAGTTACGTGGAACCGGCTTCTTTGCTGTCACTTGGACTGTTGCGATTATTTCTCTGGAAAAAAGTAATTGGATAACTGGAGCCGCATCATTATCCAGTAACTGGAATTGTATCACCATCGTTTCTATACAGGGTGTCCGGAAACTCGTAGTACAAGCGGGAAACTGGTGAATCTACATCACATTTGGAGTCGATTTTGTAGGAAATTTTTTTTTCTTTTGACCTTTCGTTATCGAGTAAATCGAGTTTGAAGTTGATTTTTTTTTTTTTTTTTTTTTTTTTTTTAATCAAATTCTTATAAATTATTACTGAAGATCAAAGTACCCAACTAATTAAAACTATTTGAAAATAAAACAAATGAAGAAACTCGGATTTGAAGCATTATTTTGAAATCACCCTTCATTTAACCCGGTGTAATCATAAAATATTTCTGCTCTGCAGGGTTAAAACATCTGTTATTCAACCCTAAACACCAGAAAAAACTTTAACCCTAAAATAGCCGAAAAATATTTTTTTTTGGTTTTTTTTTTTTTTTTTTTGAAAATGCTCAAATCAAAAAACTTTATGTTTTTTTGGGTTCCCCATGTGGTGTAGATTCTCCAGTTTCCCGCTTGTACTACGAGTTTCCGGACACCGTGTATAGTGACAACAGACAAATATTAAAGATACAAAACAGAAGGCGTGCCTTGAGCAGCCCTATGAGCAGCAGGTTTAGAAAACCGAGACTTATCTGTTGAGGTTTGATTGACAAGGTGTCGAAAAGTTATTACTTCACTGAGAACTTTTATTGTATTTGTTGACATTATGTCATCCCCTGGGTATTTAACACGGTCGATCGATAAAGAATTTATCGATAATGTCGATAACTTGTGATCGTTCCCGTACAAACAACAATTCACGTCGTATAAATTAAAAACAGTTTGTAGTTTTGCACCATCGTTCTTACGTTGGCGGTCTACAGTCATGTTCAGGAGAGATTATAAGTAAGTTACCGATATTATTGATAAAACCACTATCGATCGACCGTGCTAGGTACTTTGAAATCTGATAATTCATTTGGTTTTAAGCAAGTCCACCAGTCTTGATTTTTTGGGCAAATTTTTCCATTTTTCAAAAACCTTTTTGAGTTATCGTTTGTGCCATATTTATGTAACCTAAAAATGGGTGAAAGCCAAAATAAATAATAATAAAAATAAATTTTCCTTTAAGTACTGTAATTTATCAAAATCACACAATAGCTCATACGCGAGTTATTTAATTAATAATTATTGCAACGGCAACACTGAACAACAAACGTCAAACAGCGGTATTATCAACATATTACCAAACTAACCTCAAAACATCACGGGACCACTAACTATAAATATTCCTTGATAAATACCACTATCAATCAATAGACATATTGTTATGTCGTCGGATGAAGAAAATGGCGAACTGGGAGGCTGTGAACTGGGCACGTCTGTGTATTGGGATAAGGTGTATAATTCTGAAATGGCTAATTACAAGAGACACGGAGACGTTGGGGAGATATGGTTTGGGGAAGACAGCATGATGCGGATAGTCCGCTGGTTCCTGAATAGTGCTTTGTTGGAGAAGACTGACCCCATCATTGATCTAGGTGAGTTTTAATTCTAAAATTCATTTGGTATGACCGTTGCATAGAATACTAGCTGACGTTTACCCGTTGCTCGAGGTTATGGAGTAAAGTTTTGAGGTTGTGAATTCTGGTGTACCTGAAAACTGGGTGCATTTTTAAGCCGGAAATGATATTAGGTAAACTTTTACCTACAACTATCGTTCTTAATACTCATTTAAAAAAAAAAACAAATCTTTGTTTCAACTTAAAGACTTGTTTCAACTTAAAGACTTGTTTCAACTTAAAGACTTGTTTCAACTTAAAGACTTTGTTACCTATACCCTGCGTTGCTCGACTTTTATCTACTGTTTATAAATATAATATACGTAAATTATTCACGTTGAAGAAATTCTCTAAATGATAGTGAAAACCCTATCAAAATCCGTTGCGTAGCTTATAAGAGCTATGCGCACAAACAGACAGACGCGAATAGCGACTTTGGTTTAGTATAATAATGATGACGACAATAATACACTACTGGTTTACCTAATATTATTTTAAAGAATTGAAAAGTTTACTTTTTTTCAAGTATTTCTTTCACTTGATCGTGCCATGCCTTCCTCGGGCGTCCTTGACTTCTTCTGCCATTCACTTCCCCGTCGTATATTCTCCTTAAACTTGTTTCTTTGTTCATTACATACGCCAGATTTTTCCACAACTAAGTATTTGTTGCATTTGATAGTGACATTGGGCGTCACCATAAAAAAAATTAATTAAATAAACTACCACGCATCATTGTTTGCTATCTCTAACTAAATTGCACACATGAGTCCCAAAATGCCTTCGTGTCTGATGAGAAAGTGTTTACATTACTCGGAAAACATTAGTAAAAGTCTAGGAATGAAATTTCATTAGCTTACTTATTATTATAAATAATAATACAATTACTTTCCAAATAAAAATCACCTTTTGTATCCAATCATAGAAAACAAACTTCCACAACATGTCATAGTTCTACTAATATAAACCAATTTAAAACAATTCAATTACTGTTAAATTTATTGTGAAATCAGATATGAGCGCATCAGCAGAATGCTGCCCGCTCATTAAATAATACATAGTAATAATTTTAAGCGCCATTAAAGAATTGAGATAGCGAATGTAGTATCACATAAGTATAAGAGGGACAACCGTAGTAAGTCATCTCGTACAGAGTTCCATATTCGTCTTAGTTTAAGCGAGTAGTAAAGCGTATGTATCCAATGCAACTTTTAAGCACATAAACGCTGCCCCCTCTTATATCTATTTCGTTCATACATACATTCTTTGAATTTCTATCTTTGTCAGCGACGGCCCTGAGCCAAGCAGCCCCTGGCGCCAGTAAAAATCTTAAGGGCGCTGTATTAATCGGAAGGTTGCGTGTTCAAATCACGTCGGGGTCTCCAGTGTAATGTTATGTGAATGACTCCATTACTCCAAAAAGGTCTCTTAGAATATCGCAGATAGATTTATTAAATATTTGGGGATTTGGTAGTGAGACAATGAAAGATGACTCCGGACCGATGACAGATGCCCAGGAGATGCAGGCCGGCGACGATGTCGCAGGGCCGAGGCGCAGACCGGTGAAGGTGTCGCAAGGTGCGTGAGGAGCACAGGCCAGGGACGATTTCCGGGGGCAGGGCGCTGATGTAATCCCGAGGAGTCCATGATAATCCGTCGCCTCTCTTACATGTCCGTGCAACGCCAGGCGCAGTAGGTAGGTCCGAGGTCTGTCAGAAGGACATGGAACTACTACACTGAATGGAGGGTATTAACCGGAGCGGCTGCTGGAAACGATTGTAAGGAAGCCAGGTCTGCAATGGGTGTGCAAGCTCCAGATGCGCAGGCGCGGTGTTACCAGCGCACAAATTGATGCAAATAGGAATGTGTTAGGTATCATCAACAACTTGGCTCCTTAGCAAGTCGGTGCCCAGAACGGACTGCTCTAATTGCGCCTGCATATTTGAATATACTGGAAACGAAAGTGTGTTTGTTACTTGCCACATTTTGTGAGACAATAACGTGTCTGTGTGTTTGTAATGTACTTGGTTTAACTGTATTTGTATAACAAAAACTTTTTTGTATTTTTATTTTACAGGCTGCGGTAATGGCATGACGCTGATAGAACTGTCCAAGGAAGGCTTCTCATCTCTCTTGGGAGTAGACTACTCTGAAGCCGCCATCAAGTTGGCTACCACCGTAGCCGAGGAACACTCTTACAAAGTCAAATACGAGGTAAACGAAACTGCCAACCGGTTGCATGACAAAATTACACAAGCGTAAATTTCGCATACAAATATTGCATTGCCAGAATTTCACGAAAAATGACGACTATTTATTTATAGAACCTTAATAATAACATTTTTACTTATTTATTTTTTACATAAATATCGAGCGTGATTCAATGTGAATATATGTTAAAAATAAATTAATACATGCATAAACAAAAAATTGTTAGTTAGTTAGCAAGTTAGCACCAAAATAATTTCTTATGGGACAGGTTAAAACACACACGTAAATACTCTAAAATTTAAACCTATTAAAAACAGTTTTTTTTTTACGTGTGTAATTCTACTCCGCCTGTATAATTCTGACAGTGTAAGATTGTTACGTGAAATTGAAGCTTGTGTAATTTTTTCCTGGCAACCTTAGCAAACACCATTCACAAAACTCGTAAAACCTAACTAATTAACCATCGTGCCACATTTCCACAGGGGTAGGCTGAGAGGATAGACAATTTTTTTCTTTATTCAATGACATGGTTATTACAATTATTAGGTATGTCTAAACCACCAAGCTAGGCACATGCCCTTGTTATGGTGGTTGATTATATATAATACTATGCTTTTGCACACTCTTTACTCCATAAATCGTCTCACAAGTCTTCGCTTGACGTGACCCAACTCAAGTATTTGATTCACTTGATCGTGCCATGTCTTTCTACACTCCTTTCTGTCTAAAGTCTAAACCGTCTAAGCGTCCTTTTCTTAATCTTATTTACATCAGTCCTGCATTCTTTCATTTACTGTCACCTAAATTAATTTTTCAAAGCTTTATTGATCATGGTGGAAATGACAATCACTGAGAGTCGAAAAGAGTCGTGCAAATTTCACTCTGCCAGAGCTTAGTTTTCACAGCATAAAATTTTATTTACTGCTGCAAAACAGATCATTAATAGTCAATAATTTTATTGACAGACGTAAACAGTTATTTCTGGGACAATAAAATACCGACTGCTTAGTAGTTGAATGGACACATGCTTTCGGTTTCCACCTAAGTGTAGTGGGATCAATTCCTCAGATAGCTAAGCTCCATCATTGCACAAGCAACATCTTCTTAGTAGGGATAATTTGTAATCTGAGAATGTCAGTTTTTCATTTTTAAGAAGAAAAAAATTGTTGCATTGACTGAAAAATTCCCAACTGTGCTAATTTCATGGAGCCAGAGCTCACCATTCGAGTTTACACTGTTTCACAACCAATTTAAAATACATACATAATAATATTTACCAGAACTACATAATTTATTTATTTATTGAATGCCCGTTGGGCTTTTACAAACATATCACATGAAAATTTACAAACATAAAGAAATACATATCAGTACAATCTTATTCTTCTTTCGTATGGATTATGTAACTGTTTATATTTATACTTTTTACGACTAAGCAATTTATAAATATTTTTGTATTTATTTTTCAGGTGCTCGACATTTTAAATGAAGACATCGACAAATACGCGGGAAAATTCAAAATAGTCCACGATAAAGGAACGTACGATGCCGTCAGCCTAAATCCCGAAGATACCAAAACCAAAAGACTAACCTACATTGACAAAGCGGCAGATTTACTTACCGCAGACGGCCTGCTGGTCATTACCTCCTGCAACTGGACAGAGTCAGAACTGACGGAGCATTTCAAACACAAGTTCCAGGTGAAGAAAGTACTTCCAACTCCGCAGTTTCAATTTGGCGGGAAAGTTGGCAACGTCATCACATCCATGATCTTTGAGAAAATAAAGCAGTGACATTGTTTAATCGTTAGCTGTGTTGCTTTATTTACATCCTGGTAGGATACTTATTACGTTAACAGTAATTTACAAGATTAGAATAATATGCAAGGGAAACTCTCTTGACGAATTATTTGTTTTGCGTCTGCACATACGCAATATGTATATGAATCAATAGTTTTGTCCGCATACAAACTCAATTCTCTCAAGAAAGGCGTACAAATACAATATTGGATTAAATCACCGGTACATAAATATACACATAGTGTTGTGTATTTTTAAATTTAATTAAAAATGTTTGATTGTTTCCGGGTACAGCATCAATACTTTTGTATTTTTTCAATCATAGCAAACACAAAAATCTCGAACTGCCACTGTGTAACTAGCTAATTTGCTTCAACAAAGGTGTACATTTTATGACTTTTGAAAAGGGGTTAATTTCAAGTACATACGTTTTTTTTTTTTAACAAATGTTTCTGTATTCTAGGTACACATGTTGTGACCTAGTTTCTGTGTTCTAGGTGCACATGATGTGACCTAGTTTCTGTGTTCTAGGTGCACATGATGTGACCTAGTTTCTGTGTTCTAGGTGCACATGTTGTGACCTAGTTTCTGTGATCTAGGCACACATGTTGTGACCTAGTTTCTGTGTTCTAGGTACACATGTTGTGACCTAGTTTCTGTGTTCTAGGTGCACATGTTGTGACCTAGTTTCTGTGTTCTAGGTACACATGTTGTGACCTAGTTTCTGTGTTCTAGGTGCACATGTTGTGACCTAGTTTCTGTGTTCTAGGTACACATGTTGTGACCTAGTTTTTGTGTTCTAGGTGCACATGTTCTGTGTTCTAGGTACACATGTTGTGACCTAGTTTCGGTTTATGATGGTTTTACTGTCGAACTTCTGAAAACTCTTCAAAGACAGAGTTAACAGCCAATTTAATATTTTTTTATAATAATAATAATTTTTCTTCCAGGATATGGGGAGGTTAGTGCAATCCCACACGTCCCATATAGATATACGTACATATTTTTTGTATGTGAAAAATCCAAAAATATATGAAGAAGAATAAATTAACAACAGAGTACAACTATGCAGGGCGTGGTCTTGAGTGAGCTTGGGCCCAGCGCTCACTCAGGAGTGGCGCTTGGTGCTGGTAGGCTGCGGTCACCAACTTGTTGGCGGAGGCCATTAGCCGCATCCTGGCTCCAGTGACCCGGTGTCTCATCAGGCCGGCAAATCCATTTAGTCCTAATTCCGTGAACATTGTCGATGCACACGTTCCATCGAGCAAGTTCGGTAGTGACACCATGTCTCACAGTCTATACAGGCCAGTACAGAATGCGTTGAACAGTATTTTTTTAACGGTATTGCTGCATTTGCAAAATCTGCGGGCAATCATATTAGACACTATGCTTAGGCTTCTCCTTTGTCATTCGATATCGCCATCGTCCGATAGGTCTTGACTAATAATGTGCCCCAAGTATTTTACGTTTGAACATGTATTTATTCTTGCCTCGTTAAGTTATACGGGGAGCATCTTACTTGTACCTGGATTTTTTTCGTGGTGGAATGTATTAGCAAAAAAGCAGCATCGTCATATGTAGATTACCTAATTTTTTTTACGTTATCTACAATTTATTATCATAAAATAAACTACATTCAGAGGCGGATTTGCAGTCTTGGCCGCCCTAGGCCCCAGACCATGTAGCCGCCCCTTTCTCAGTACCCATCATATTGACCAGGAGTATCCAAACTTTTCAGTAAGTTCCTAGGGTCAAAACCGTTTTAATTTTCCTGCCATTATCATTCATGGTTCATGGGGTGAGATTTGTCCAGGTCTTGGCGGCGGATACGTCTGCCCACCTGCTGCGTGGCGGGCCGGATCGAGAGAGACTGGGCGAGGGAGGCCTTTTGACCTTTCCAGCCGGACTATCTTGACCCATCGCCTTGCACCGCAGTTGGAGGGGTGTATTCATACGTATGTCACTCCTGGACACACTAATCCCCAGATTCCTACCCACCCCTCATACATTTTCCTTTTCAGAACTTCCTATCCTTCCCTTCCTTAAAAAGACCCTCTACACAGCATCACCTAAGATGACATAGGTCGTGAGGGAAAATATTTTCCTCAAAGCCTCCTGTGTGGAATTAATGTAAAAAAATACGCTTGCTAAATTCGCTAGTTCAATTACTGTATAATTGTCGATTGTCGCAGGCCGGATTGATGACATTGGCGGGCCGTTGTTTGGAGAGAAAATATATAGATATTTTTATTTTTTAAAGAAAATACAGTGGTGCCTCACACAACGAACGCCTCGCACAGCGAATGCTGCACACAACGAACTTCCTTTTCGTTCATTTCACGATTCATACAACGAACTTCGCTTCACACAACGAACTTCGCTTCACACAACGAAGTCGCCCGATCTTCTACGATCACTGCCGATTAATTGCATCCTCCCGCGCAGGCAGTCGTTAGACTCGTTAGTCACTGCGTAGTACGCTTAACTTACGCACGTATCGCAGCAATCGTTCTTCATTACGAATTAAATCGCACACGTATCACGGCAGTCGTCCTTTTAAGATAAACTCAACATTTTTTTTATATGATGGGTTCTAAAAAAAGCAGGAAGGTGATTTCTCTTGAAATGAAACAGGAAATAATTAGAAGGAGTGAATGTGGGGTAAAACAGTGTGACCTCGTCAAAGAGTTTGGCCTCAACAAGACCACCATTTTGACAAACAAGGATGCAATAAAAGTAGCCAAAGGAGTATCAAAACTATTTAATGAAAAACATAGATCTTCAATCCACGAGGAAATGGAGAGGCTATTAGCGATTTGGATTAAGGACAGGCAGGTGAAAGGTGACGTAACAACCCAAGATATTATCTGTTACAAGGCCAAGATAATTTATGAAGATCTAAAGAAAAACATCCCTGGAAGTAGCAGCAATCAAGATAATAAAGAAGATTTCAAAGCCAGCAGGGGGTGGTTTTTTAGATTTAAGAAAAGGTATGGAATCCACAGCGTTAATATGCATGGTGAGGCTGGCAGTGCTGATAAAAAAGAAGCAGAAAAGTTCTCTATTAATTTTCAAAAATTTATTATGGATGAAGGATACTGCCCACAACAAGTGTTCAATGCCGATGAAACGGGTCTTTTCTGGAAAAGAATGCCTTTTTTCTTTCTCTCTTCTTTCTTTTTTTTATGTCATCTTACCATATTTTATGCTACAGAACGAATTATTTTTTTTAACATGTATTGTTATGGGAAAACGCGTTTCACATAACGAACTTTTCGCATAACGAACTTGCTCCTGGAACGAATTAAGTTCGTTGTGTGAGGCACCACTGTACCTTTATAATGTCACACTTTATTATTCACTATCGTCAGTGGAAAGTTCATAATTGGCATAAATAACATGTTATTATTGTATTATTTTATAATCTCTGATTTATTTATTTATTATAACTTTTGTAAGGTGATATATAACAATACCTAACGCGGTTCAGTCACTAGCGCAACTGAATCACGGTAGGGATTGGAAATACGCGAGCGGGCGAGCGACGGAGCATGATAGGTGCGGCGAGGGCGGCTGCGGGGCGTGGGGGCGCGCTCTCTGCTGTGTGTGAACACGCTCTTGCATATCGCTATTTCGTACGTAGAATATTTAGGTACTTAGGAAGTAATTTCTTATTATCATCTGTGACTTTTTTGTCACGATTGGCCGCCCCTAATATCTGGCCGCCCTAGGCCCGGGCCTACATAGGCCTAAGGGCAAATCCGCCTCTGACTACATTTCACACAAAATCCATTAAAATGTATAAAAGAAAACCAAGACGCACAACCCACACCGCTAGGAGGTGCTAGTGTAGCATATTGCCATTAGAAAGTATGGGAAATGTCAGAAGTTGGAGATCATAAATAATCCATTGGAGGTATTATTAAAATTAAATGGTATTATTTTTATCTAAATAAACATTCAAAAACAAAAGAATAATGAAAATCCAAATTATTTAATTTTAGAATAGAAATTGCTACAAATCATCAGGTTCCTACCCGCATCATAATGAAGACAAAGTAAATAAAAACATATTTTTTTACAACGGCAGCACAGTAACCATGACGATGAAAAAATAAAACAACAACACAACCTTTCTGGTCACCATTGTATAATGACGGACCGGACCACTTCAACAGATGAAGAGGTGTTTGTAGAATGGTTGCTAAAAGACACCGAAATTTCCCAAAAAAGAAATGCGAAACTTCTCAGGGTAAATAAATTAATATATTATTAAATTATCTCGCAATGCTTCATTATTGCTAATGTCTTTCTTATGTATAATCAATAATTTATGCATATTTCCTAACCTTGAAACATTACTGTTAAATCTGTCTTAACTTTGCAGATTTAGGTGTTGGGAACTCTTTGTTAAAAAGTAAAAGGTTCTACTTATAATTGTATTTATTTACGTTACAAATAATAGGTCTGGATTTAGCTACACTGTTCATAACCCGAGGGTTGGTAATTCTCTGGTTCGAGAAGCTTGTTCCCTGTCACTATAACCTCACAAGCATCTGTTACACTCTAGCGACATCTGACGGACTCTGGAGTAAGCTTTATGACTAGCGCCATCTATCGCTTAAATACTCAACTTTGTTACCATACATCACAATTACTTTGATTGAGAAAAACGAAACTTTAATTGTATGATTTAAGATTTTTACGGCCAAAAGTATTATAGTGATTTGTTTTTGGGGTATTATGCCGGGTTGCGCTACCTCCTTCTTTAGCCAGCGTTTCGGACAGCATTGCAGTGTCCATCATCAGGGCAGAAGTGTAATTGTGCAGGGCAGATGTGTAAATGTGTAATTACACATTGAAAAACTCAAATTTGTATTGAAGGCACTTCTAGTTTTCTTTATTCTACGTTTAATGTGCTGCTGAAAAGAGACGGAGTGTGAATCACGTGACCTGCTAGGCTTTACCGTACTACTCAGTGGCGAGGTGAAAAAATAAATCATCGAACCGAGGAATCACTAGTTAAAATCCTTCGGATATGGGTCGTTAATGTGATGTAGATCTTGATTAAGTCTTTTTTACTGAGAACATTCCTTATGGTGCGCTGACACCAACCCTGATGTTGGCATTGAGCCGGCAGAGAAATGATAAAATTAGACTAAATACTTTAGAAATGAGATCCTTGTGTGCATGTACGACCGTGTTACAAATAATGTTGCGTACCGAATAGATTGGTACTCGACGAATGAACTGTAATCTTTAACGAGAAAATACGAATGAACAATCGTAAATAAGAGTGGGAAGAAGGCCTTTCTTTACCTTGTGAATTTTGTTGCTTCAATTGGAAGTTTGGTCTTGAATGTTCTGTGGGCACTATAGTTTATAGATGTACATCTAGTATTATTTCACCACATGAACGGTTTTTTGATCACTCTG
This sequence comes from Hesperophylax consimilis, assembly GCF_061612785.1. Taxonomy (NCBI): domain Eukaryota; kingdom Metazoa; phylum Arthropoda; class Insecta; order Trichoptera; family Limnephilidae; genus Hesperophylax; species Hesperophylax consimilis. The sequence continues at coordinate 18,404,777 of NC_142854.1, read as the reverse complement.
TATAATTTACAACATTTACTTGATGTATAATGATTGGGGATGATAAATTATGCTGTTTTCCGATAATTATTATGAGGTGGCGACAAATATATAACGACGAAAATAACATCAATCAAACAAAAGACACTTGCTTTTGGCCTTTTTCAAATCTTCTTACTTCTTTTTCTAATGTAAGAAGACCTTTAGGAAATGGAATAAAAACAAGGAGAGGGCAATTTAAGTAGGAACCGAATTGTTGGAATAACCATAAAAGTGTTTCAATATTAAACAAATAATAATGTGAAGTTCTGGAAAAACGACAAGGCTGATGTAAGCATAGCGAACAAGATTGAAAAATGGACGCTTCGATGGTTTGGACATGTAGAGCGATGATTGTAGAGGAAGTGAATGAAAGAAGAAGTCGGGTACACTCGAGGAAGACAATATGGCACATTGAGGAAATCAAATACTTGCGTTGCGACATGCGACATGTCAAGAGTCATAATAACATAAGGGTATATTATATGAGACGATGCAAGGATGTGAATGAAGCTAGGAGTTTGTGCCAAAACAGAGCTGTGTGGCAGTTCATTCTCTCTACCTACCCCTGCAGATTTGGCGTAATAGTAAGTTAACCAATTAATAATCCGATATTTTTAACGTTTTAGGATCTGGAGATAACAAAAGCAAAACTCTTTTCTCGCGCCATTTACAGTCCCATAGAACAAACTAAATCCACAGCCATTCAAAGATATAAAATGGAGCCTTCTTTGATGCCAATAAACATTTAATAAAACCTGACATTTATTAATAACAATAAAATGGTTTCATCGCAAAAGAGTATAAAACTTATTTTCTATAACCTTGTAGGTATCGCTACACAATATTCATACAGTTACTTTGCTTGCACACAGCTTGCTTCAAACTTGTCCAGTGAAATTTAATAAACTTTACATAAATTACAGGCGACTTATTATTGCTCATAATTATTTGTTATCCTTTATGCTATGCATAAAAACCTTGACTTATAAACATTGGTTTATCATTAAAAAATAATAATATTTGACAAGTCAAAAATATTTCACCAATAAATGAAGATATAATATGTCTCGACGCCATCTAGTGAGAAATTTAGCACTAATAAAGCCTTTCCTACAAAAATAAAGTTGGTTGTTTACTGAGGAAAAAAAATAATAATAAGCAGTAATTGTTGATTGAGGTAGAGTAAGGATGCCATTTACCGGGTACTTTTTTTTGATCAGCCATAAAACGAAGAAATGATTGAATTTTCTGAAAATGAGTTTGTATGTGTATAACTGTATTAATCTTTTATCATGTATGTACAATAAAAATAATTTTGCGGCCGTACTTAAAAACACAAAAGGAAAAATATGTGAAAGGAGAAATTTTGTCTTTGAAAAAAAGAGGTCCTTATATCGGGTACCATACCTGCCTTTTATCGGGTACCCGGTGATAGGATGCCTACCATTTATCGGGTACCCGGTAATACGCATAAAAAGTATTTCTACGGGTGCTTTGAAAAAAAATTTTTTTTTTTTAATAAAACAGTTAAATAAGTTATAAAAAGTCTCTTTATTTTCGTACTGTTAAGTTCAACCGTTAAGGCAAATATCACATATGAAATCGAAATTCCCGCTATCGGAACATTCTACGTGAGCTCATTTTTTACATGCAATGCATTTTATCCATTTTTCTCCTCTGAAATTGGATGAATATGCTTTGTTACAGTAAACGCACGCTGCATCTTCTTCATCGGTATCTGGATCATCGTCGGTATCCATGAAAATAACAGAGTCATCGTTACTCTCACCACTGCTGGAATCTGATGTGTCCACTTTTTTTTGCTTCCGTTTCATCTTCGTTGTATTTTCAGTTTTCGTCTGTTTTTTTATAGTGCGTTGTTTACCTTTAACCAAATTTAATTTACTGACGCCTTTCTTATCTTGTTTAGCTAAAGACTCACTTAAATTGTTTTTGTATGGGGATCCTGAAATTAAACAAGCAGATCCGGTTCTTTTACTTGTGTTAGGTTTAACAGTGGGTAGTTTTTTAATGTCAATACATCTAATGGGATCATTGCTTGAAGATGCAGCAGGGGTATCTACAGTGCCAACAGTTGCCAACGCCTGAGTGAGATGTGTGCCAGAATCAAGTAACTCAGCTTCTAGCGTAATATTTTGTGATTCTTCCGGTTCTGGAACATCGTGAGCAGCAAAATCGTGGTCTCTGAATATGAAACGATTGCAAGGAAATATGCCACTTTTGCGGAAACCATTGATGGCCACTTCAACAGTTGCACTACGTTGGTATGCTTGCCCCATAAGACTTGCGACTTGTAATGGAGTCACCATTCTTCCGACATTATTCCTCAACCACGTAGTTACAGCTTTTGAATAATATGTTTTAAATGGCCCCATAAAAGCTAGGTCTAGCGGTTGCATCTTATGAGTTGAATGTGGGGGTAAACAAATTATTATAACGCCATTGTCGCGGGCCATGTTGATTACGTCAATATTTCGTGTATGCGAGTAATGACCATCAAGAATAAGAATAATTTGATCCCCTTTAGAAGGCCTTGTGTATTTAACGAAGTGGCGAAACCAATCAGTAAAAATATTTTGCTGAACTTAGCCTGAAGGATGGCACGCCGATATAGCTCCTGGAGGAGCTCCATCCATGAGTTCTGCTTTCATTTTTTTACGGGGAAATATGAGCATCGGAGGTACGTAGTTGCCAGATGCACTCATACATGTTATAACAGTTATGAGGGCTCCTCTTTCTGCAGATGTTATAGCTCCGACTTGCTTCTTTCCTTTCAGCGATAATATTTTTGGCAATTTACTTTGCACAATGCTGATACCGGTTTCATCTACGTTGTAAATTCTAGTTGGGGAATTATCAACACTGTCTAATTGTGCCTCCAAAATATCAAAAAATTTTGAAACATTGTCTGGGTTGAAACCTTTAATACGTGCCAAAGACGTGCCTTGGGGCTTCCTCTTGGAAAGATGGGGGTGTCTCTGTAAAAATAATTTAAGCCATTTCGCACCAGCAGACCTTTTTTCGACGTTAAACGGATGTGGTATTTTGTTTAAATCGGCAAGTTGAAAAGCTAAACTTTTGACATCAGCCAGAGTGAGTCCGTAGAACCGTTCATCCATTTGAATACAGTACTGCACAAGCTGTTTTTCAAATTCTGCTGACAGTGTAGGCTTTCTTCCAGACTTCTGGGAAATTAGTTTGTCGATGCAACTTATTTGCTTCTTATTTCTCACGTAATCTTCTAAAGTAGTCTGTGGGACATGGAACTCCCGGGCTGCTTTCATATATCCCATCGTTTTGTTTTGAACAGCTTCTATAGCTCTTTTCATATCTGAAGGATCCCATTTTTTGCGTGTTGAAGTTGCCATCTAAAACAAATATTAGCTGAATAAATTAAGCCTTTTATCGGGTACCCGAAGTTGGCCATTACCGGGTACCCGGTATTGTGGATATCACGAATCTGAACAACGAAATGATGACAGAAACGTAACAGAGCGATGAAATGTCCAAAGAATGCATGTCGTGTGAACTTAACTACATAGGTTAAAAGAAAAATAATAATAACTCTAAAAAACACTTACCCTTGTTATCAAAATATGCCGTGTTAAAACTGCCTTGATAAACTATTTATCAGATTTTTTGCAAAAATGCCTGCCACTTAATGAACGTGCGAGTGACGGTTGTCGATCTTCGCCTTATAATGGCGGATGGTAAGATCTCTGTTTTACCGGTCGATTAGTTCGCGCAGTTGGCACCAGTTTCGACATAAAGGGGTACCCGGAATTGGGCAACTACCCGGTAAATGGCGTCTTTACTCTACTAGTACATATTGAATCATTTGGCGGGTTGGAAATAAGCCGATTGCGCCTGAATATTCGAGTTCTGGTTTGCTGCTTAGCTAAGAAGTTGTGTAGATTGCGGAATCATGATTTCGTAGGCGCGAGCAATTGCGCCTTAATATTCGAGTTCTGGTTTGCTGCTTAGCTAAGAAGTTGTGTAGATTGCGGAATCATGATTTCGTAGGCGCGAGCAATTGCGCCTTAATATTCGAGTTCTGGTTTGCTGCTTAGCTAAGAAGTTGTGTAGATTGCGGAATCATGATTTCGTAGGCGCGAGCAATTGCGCCTAAATATTCGAGTTCTGGTTTGCTGCTTAGCTAAGAAGTTGTGTAGATTGCGGAATCATGATTTCGTAGGCGCGAGCAATTGCGCCTAAATATTCGAGTTCTGGTTTGCTGCTTAGCTAAGAAGTTGTGTAGATTGCGGAATCATGATTTCGTAGGCGCAAGCAATTGCGCCTTAATATTCGAGTTCTGGTTTGCTGCTTAGCTAAGAAGTTGTGTAGATTGCGGAATCATGATTTCGTAGGCGCGAGCAATTGCGCCTTAATATTCGAGTTCTGGTTTGCTGCTTAGCTAAGAAGTTGTGTAGATTGCGGAATCATGATTTCGTAGGCGCAAGCAATTGCGCCTTTATATTCGATTTCTGGTTTGCTGCTTAGCTAAGAAGTTGTGTAGATTGCGGAATCATGATTTCGTAGGCGCGAGTAATATTCGAGTTCTGGTTTGCTGCTAAGCTAAGAAGTTGTGTAGATTGCGGAATCATGATTTCGTAGGCGCGAGCAATTGCGCCATAATATTCGAGTTCTGGTTTGCTGCTTAGCTAATAAGTTGTGTAGATTGCGGAATCATGATTTCGTAGGCGCGAGCAATTGCGCCTTAATATTCGAGTTCTGGTTTGCTGCTTAGCTAAGAAGTTGTGTAGATTGCGGAATCATGATTTCGTAGGCGCGAGCAATTGCGCCTTAATATTCGAGTTCTGGTTTGCTGCTTAGCTAAGAAGTTGTGTAGATTGCGGAATCATGATTTCGTAGGCGCGAGCATTTTTTTTCTTTTCTTTTCTTTTTTCTACTCTGTTTTTAAATTCTGATTTTCCTCTTATTTTATTATTATTATTTTTACTATAATATATATCTTTTTTTTACCACTTATTTGTTTTTTATGTAATTAGAAATTGTTAGTTACCAGCCTCAGAACAGACTTTGTCTAGTGAGGAGGGTAAGGAGAAAAATCATGTTTGTACATAACTAATAATAAATAAACGCCCGGGTTGCCGGCACTGAAATTGAATTGAAATTGAATTGCGCCTGAATATTCGAGTTCCTGTTTGCTGCTTAGCTAAGAAGTTGTGTAGATTGCGAAATCATGATTTCGTAGGCGCGAGCAATTGCGCCTTAATATTCGAGTTCTGGTTTGCTGCTTAGCTAAGAAGTTGTGTAGATTGCGGAATCATGATTTCGTAGGCGCGAGCAATTGCGCCTTAATATTCGAGTTCTGGTTTGCTGCTAAGCTAAGAAGTTGTGTAGATTGCGGAATCATAATTTCGTAGGCGCGAGCAATTGCGCCTTAATATTCAACTTCTGGTTTGCTGCTTAGCTAAGAAGTTGTGTAGATTGCGGAATCATGATTTCGTAGGCGCGAGCAATTGCGCCTTAATATTCGAGTTCTGGTTTGCTGCTTAGCTAAGAAGTTGTGTAGATTGCGGAATCATGATTTCGTAGGCGCGAGCAATTGCGCCTTAATATTCGAGTTCTGGTTTGCTGCTTAGCTAAGAAGTCGTGTAGATTGCGGAATCATGATTTCGTAGGCGCGAGCAATTGCGCCTTAATATTCGAGTTCTGGTTTGCTGCTTAGCTAAGAAGTTGTATAGATTGCGGAATCATGATTTCGTAGGCGCGAGCAATTGCGCCATAATATTCGAGTTCTGGTTTGCTGCTTAGCAAATAAGTTGTGTAGATTGCGGAATCATGATTTCGTAGGCGCGAGCAATTGCGCCTTAATATTCGAGTTCTGGTTTGCTGCTTAGCTAAGAAGTTGTGTAGATTTGTTATGATGCAGGGCTAGACTCCTTTTGTTTTAATATTTTATTCATTAATTTATTCTGCATCATCACATTTATCCTCGCCGATTCTCTAACCTAGTTAGGAACTGGGCGATTGTCGCGGGTATTGGTTTTGGTAAAATTTCGAATCATAATTTAAAATTTAAAATCTGTACCGGGCGGAAACAGAAAAAAAAACAAAAACACTTCCTTGCCTGCAGAGAAACCAGAGAGTGGGCCTGATCTCTCGGCAGACGACAGTCACAGTTTTCCGGAGTGAAATTGTTTGGGAATGGTTTCCCTTTAATCGGAGTGGCGAAGTCTAGTTTTATAGAGTCGTATAAATGGAGTAAAATACGAGGTTCCATAGTGGAATTGGTTCCGTGGCTCGTTCGAATATTGTAACCACGCGGCATCATGAATCGCAAACGGAGTCAGACGTGTGATCTGCTTGAATCCGACCCATCCTTTATGGGATGAAGAAGCCAGTGGCTTGAAATGTTGTGCCCGGTTACCGGAAGCCTAAGGATGGTATTCTTTCTCACGGTTTGGCACTACGCCGACCGCATTTTCACCAGGGCCGTAGGGAGGCCTATTTTTCCTTGCATAAAGGGAATCCTCGCCAGGATACACGGATGCGACCGCGGGCACCAGATTCCTCTTCCTCCGTCGCCAGATTGCCAGTTTCCTGCCACGGACAGTCGCCAGGAGGCGGAACTGACTCTTCCTCTTGCTCCGTCTGGAGCCCCCTGGAGCTCAGCCTGATGAGGTGCTGCTCCAGCTCGAGTAGGATGTTACTTAATTAGCTAGATAGATAAAGCGTGGTCGGAACCTTGGGGGTAAGCTTATATCTGGCTTTTATTATATTGTTTTCGTTATAACTCACACGGTAGAGTGTATAGACTTGTATTGTATTCGAAATAATATACATTAATGTTACTCTAAACCTTCTTTCCTTGACTCTACGTAGCAATTGGCGACCCACTTAAAACACGGCTATAAATGTGTCAGGATTGTGTTTTTTTTTGGATGGTTTAGGGTTATTTTGTTCTCTTGGAGCTCTGATACATAACCTAAAATGTTAACCTTGTTTGTTAAATGTTAACCCGATAACTGTAAAAGTGACAAAAGTGAAATTGTTATCGCATGATTGTATGAATTTCTTATGTGCGTTGTTTTAAGGAATTGTGTGAATGTTAGGGATCATTCCTCCTTTATGGTGCCGTTAAATAATAAATTGAAACATGTTTATTCATTAATGCAGTTGACAACTGAATATTATTATACACAAATAACAACGCATATCGAAGTAACGGGAGTCGGTTCATTGCCATTAGTTCATAGCATGGGTTAATAGCAAATAATTTCAAATAAAAAATGTATATTCTAATTAGGTAATTGTTTTCATTTTGAAAAGTGATTCTTTTTTTTATTCTCGTGTGGATTTAATACGAGAATAAATAATATTCTACGGAAAAATATAATAATATAAATATAATAATAGTACGGAAAAACCAGGGCTGGCAAAAGAAATAAATATTTTATCAAGGTTGCCACAAATTTTATCAAGGTTGCCACATATATTTTATCAAGGTTGCCACAAATTTTTTCAAGGTTGCCACAAAATATATATATATATTTTTTTTACCTTATTTATCAAGGTTTTTATCTTATAAACAAGAAAAGAACATCTTGTTATTTCTAAATAAAGGGCATCATCATCATCATCATTCATAATAACAATTTGGAAAATTGTTTTGAAATTAAGTTCAATAAAGTAAATGTCAACGTTGACACAAGAAATAATTCGATATTTACTATCAATTTTTGAAATAATGGACAATTTACACGCGACGTGTCAGACTTGGAGAATTAAGAAAAAAAATCACAATTTTTTTTGTGGTATGGACGATGACGCAACGTTATCATTGGAGGGAGTTGATGGAGGTATATTCGGTCTGATCAACTGGGTCCTGGTATCAACTCGCCATCCATTAGGTCCATGAGTTCCGAATGGTGAGGATGGGTTTGTACCCCAAACGCAACGTATCGATCCGGAGTCGATCACGTTCACCAGACATGACAGACAGAGGGCGAGAGAAGCTTGCTGTCTGATCATTATACTTGGGCTGCTAGTTCAAGTACGGAACACTGTACTGCATCATCAGTTGGAAGGCGGGGGATTCGTTGCCTGTGGACGGTTTTTCCTGCAGGAGGCGAAAGGCCTGTTGTCATCTGATCTATGTACGTACGTTAGTATTTCGTAGTGAGATATATGTTTGAGTGGTTCGGGTTGTTCTTGGAGGTTGATGATCAACCCTAACACGACACTTAACACATAAAATTCATAAACTCTATTTGAAATCGAGTTGTATGTTCTCTTTCACACGATACTATTTGTAGTGATTTATTGGAAAACACGCTATTATTCTCAAATATAACAAGTCTAAATCATAAACATGCACGCATTTATACTGTCGTACGTTATGCTCATGAAAAGAGCCACTCATAAATTAATATTTTTTAATTTATTTATTTACTTAAACTTAAGTACACAACAGACTCCAAGTGAACAAATGAACACTCATTTAAAAATATTATGAATTTTGTATAATGAAATTGGCTAATATACCTTAACATGTAGTATGTGTTAGGATATAACTCTTGAAATGTAAGGAGTTACATTCCCACTGTCTCTTTCGTTTCATGATGGTGAAAACAAAGAAGCATTGTCTACAAATTACGTGCTTGAACACTGGTTGTTCTCGTTTCATCATTAATATGTAAACGGATATTTTTGTTATTGTTTTACAGTAAATGTCTTGATGGGTCATGAAAATATATTAAAGACTGCACCAAGCGGTGCACTGAACATTTAATCTCCTAGTGATAAAATGGAGCTGTTCGCTTTATTGCTGATGAAACGAGACATAATTTACTTGTTTTCCTTTATAAGTACGGTTCTGACTTATAATGTGGAACGATATCCCACCACCGATCCTTCCACATTTTAAGCCACTTCTTTCATATTATGATTCTTGAACCTGATTTTTCTGTATTTTGTCAAGATCAGAACATACGAAGATGTATTGAAACCTTCCGTAGGTTCTGACCTAGGTTTAATCTATAAATGTTAATTTTATTTGTTGCTGATTCTTTGACTTCTCAACAGTCATTTCTGTGTACACACTTGTTGTACTTGTTACAAATAATTTTTTTTTAATTTTAAAAATTGAATTGCATTAAATCTTGCTACCATGTAAGTAACCTGGGATGTTCCTTTCCTATTGTTTTAGAATTTTTATAATAAACTCTAAGTTTATTATACATAATTGTTGTTACAGTCCTGCGAGACTTATTACTAACAATTTTTTTTTTGAACAACTGTTTACAGAGAAAACCATAAGTTGTTTCATAAAAATATCGATTACGCCTTCGTTACTGTTGGACGTATACCTAGATCACTGCACTAATAATAGTTGCATATCACTTAACCCGATTGCACCTTCTATATTGATGGCTGTATACTGTATTAATTTGGCTCCATTCTTATGCGATGGTTGTTGACTGCTTAACACTCTTGTTGAATTAAGATTGTGTATTTTCATTAACTGCTCTGTTCTCTTATGGATACCCCCATACGACCTAGTTAGGTAGATTAGGTATAAACATCGACAAAGTGTTTTCTTATCTCCTATGGAGAAGTAGAGTCAGTGATAAGTGAGGGTTGCTATGCACCCTAAAAAGTGTTGCCTGACGGGCTTATAACCCTATTTTGGGTCAGTGATGCATTATCGCATTTGGTTGTATAAAATGAATGTAATAGACAGTCAGTTATTTGGTTAGTTATAAATGTGGCGTCTGTATTAATTAAGTCTTACTTTTATTAATTATGTACTAATTATTTTTATAAATGTAACGTCAACGGTTGTCCATGACGCTAAGTCAATTAGTCTTCACCCAGCATATTCAAGCTGTGGGTGTTGGCGGATCCCGTTCACGTAACATTGGTTGTTATGTTTAGATTAAGTTTTTATGTTTAGTTCCTACAATATTATAGTTATTTAAGTAAGAATGGCTGCACCGCAATCCTGTTCATCCTGCCTTACGTTCGATGAAGTGCGACCGGATTTGCGGCACGCCCATTCGCTATTCTCACTTTGGTTTAATTTTGTTATATGAATACTTCCTATTGATGGTTATTATTATCTACTGGTATTTTATTGATCACTTTGTTTTTTTTTTCTGTTGTAGTAGACCCTTGGACCGACCTAGAAAGAATAGGGTTAGGTTATTTCGACAATTTTATATGTTTGAGGGCAAACATTTGGTGGCGAGGGGGGTAATGTTATGATGCAGGGCTAGACTCCTTTTGTTTTATTTTATTCATTAATTTATTCTGCATCATCACATTTATCCTCGCCGATTCTCTAACCTAGTTAGGAACTGGGCGATTGTCGCGGGTATTGGTTTTGGTAAAATTTCGAATCATAATTTAAAATTTAAAATCTGTACCGGGCGGAAACAGAAAAAAAACAAAAACACTTCCTTGCCTGCAGAGAAACCAGAGAGTGGGCCTGATCTCTCGGCAGACGACAGTCACAGTTTTCCGGAGTGAAATTGTTTGGGAATGGTTTCCCTTTAATCGGAGTGGCGAAGTCTAGTTTTATAGAGTCGTATAAATGGAGTAAAATACGAGGTTCCATAGTGGAATTGGTTCCGTGGCTCGTTCGAATATTGTAACCACGCGGCATCATGAATCGCAAACGGAGTCAGACGTGTGATCTGCTTGAATCCGACCCATCCTTTATGGGATGAAGAAGCCAGTGGCTTGAAATGTTGTGCCCGGTTACCGGAAGCCTAAGGATGGTATTCTTTCTCGCGGTTTGGCACTACGCCGACCGCATTTTCACCAGGGCCGTAGGGAGGCCTATTTTTCCTTGCATAAAGGGAATCCTCGCCAGGATACACGGATGCGACCGCGGGCACCAGATTCCTCTTCCTCCGTCGCCAGATTGCCAGTTTCCTGCCACGGACAGTCGCCAGGAGGCGGAACTGACTCTTCCTCTTGCTCCGTCTGGAGCCCCCTGGAGCTCAGCCTGATGAGGTGCTGCTCCAGCTCGAGTAGGATGTTACTTAATTAGCTAGATAGATAAAGCGTGGTCGGAACCTTGGGGGTAAGCTTATATCTGGCTTTTATTATATTGTTTTCGTTATAACTCACACGGTAGAGTGTATAGACTTGTATTGTATTCGAAATAATATACATTAATGTTACTCTAAACCTTCTTTCCTTGACTCTAAATTACACATTGTAACCTGACACATTTCTGGTTTCGAACCCAACCCCCTGAGAACCCTGGGATCACAAACATTCTTGTGGGTATCTGACCCTCAAGAATTGGCGCTTCCAGTACTGGATAAAGTTTGTGATTCCACATTCATTATTATAACCTGAAATGTCTGGTGAGTATTGTAGGTTGCACGTAGCAGGTAACCATAGCAACTACTCTACGTAGCAGATTGCGGAATCATGATTTCGTAGGGGCGAGCAATTTTTTTCTTTTCTTTTCTTTTTTCTACTCTGTTTTTAAATTCTGATTTTCCTCTTATATTATTATTATTATTTTTACTATAATATATATCTTTTTTTTACCACTTATTTGTTTTTTATGTAAATAGAAATTGTTAGTTACCAGCCTCAGAACAGACTTTGTCTAGTGAGGAGGGTAAGGAGAAAAAACATGTTTGTACATAACTAATAATAAATAAACGCCCGGGTTGCCGGCACTGAAATTGAATTGAAATTGAATTGCGCCTGAATATTCGAGTTCCTGTTTGCTGCTTAGCTAAGAAGTTGTGTAGATTGCGGAATCATGATTTCGTAGGCGCGAGCAATTGCGCCTTAATATTCGAGTTCTGGTTTGCTGCTTAGCTAAGAAGTTGTGTAGATTGCGGAATCATGATTTCGTAGGCGCGAGCAATTGCGCCTTAATATTCGAGTTCTGGTTTGCTGCTAAGCTAAGAAGTTGTGTAGATTGCGGAATCATAATTTCGTAGGCGCGAGCAATTGCGCCTTAATATTCAACTTCTGGTTTGCTGCTTAGCTAAGAAGTTGTGTAGATTGCGGAATCATGATTTCGTAGGCGCGAGCAATTGCGCCTTAATATTCGAGTTCTGGTTTGCTGCTTAGCTAAGAAGTTGTGTAGATTGCGGAGTCATGATTTCGTAGGCGCAAGCAATTGCGCCTTAATATTCGAGTTCTGGTTTGCTGCTTAGCTAAGAAGTTGTGTAGATTGCGGAATCATGATTTCGTAGGCGCGAGCAATTTTTTTTTTCTTTTTTCTACTCTGTTTTTAAATTCTGATTTTCCTCTTATTTTTATTTTGACTATAATATTTATCTTTTTTTTTACCACTTATATGTTTTTTATGTAATTAGAAATAGTTAGTTACCAGCCTCAGAACAGATTTTGTCTAGTGAGGAGGGTAAGGAGAAAAATCATGTTTGTACATAACTAATAATAAATAAACGCCCGGGTTGCCGGCACTGAAATTGAATTGAAATTGAATTGCGCCTGAATATTCGAGTTCTGGTTTGCTGCTTAGCTAAGAAGTTGTGTAGATTGCGGAGTCATGATTTCGTAGGCGCGAGCAATTGCGCCTTAATATTCGAGTTCTGGTTTGCTGCTTAGCTAAGAAGTTGTGTAGATTGCGGAATCATGATTTCGTAGGCGCGAGCAATTGCGCCTAAATATTCGAGTTCTGGTTTGCTGCTTAGCTTAGAAGTTGTGTAGATTGCGGAATCATGATTTCGTAGGCGCAAGCAATTGCGCCTTAATATTCGAGTTCTGGTTTGCTGCTTAGCTAAGAAGTTGTGTAGATTGCGGAATCATGATTTCGTAGGCGCGAGCAATTGCGCCTTAATATTCGAGTTCTGGTTTGCTGCTTAGCTAAGAAGTTGTGTAGATTGCGGAATCATGATTTCGTAGGCGCAAGCAATTGCGCCTTTATATTCGAGTTCTGGTTTGCTGCTTAGCTAAGAAGTTGTGTAGATTGCGGAATCATGATTTCGTAGGCGCGAGCAATTGCGCCTTAATATTCGAGTTCTGGTTTGCTGCTTAGCTAAGAAGTTGTGTAGATTGCGGAATCATGATTTCGTAGGCGCGAGTAATATTCGAGTTCTGGTTTGCTGCTAAGCTAAGAAGTTGTGTAGATTGCGGAATCATAATTTCGTAGGCGCGAGCAATTGCGCCTTAATATTCGAGTTCTGGTTTGCTGCTTAGCTAAGAAGTTGTATTGATTGCGGAATCATGATTTCGTAGGCGCGAGCAATTGCGCCATAATATTCGAGTTCTTGTTTGCTGCTTAGCTAATAAGTTGTGTAGATTGCGGAATCATGATTTCGTAGGCGCGAGCAATTGCGCCTTAATATTCGAGTTCTGGTTTGCTGCTTAGCTAAGAAGTTGTGTAGATTGCGGAATCATGATTTCGTAGGCGCGAGCAATTTTTTTTCTTTTCTTTTCTTTTTTCTACTCTGTTTTTAAATTCTGATTTTCCTCTTATTTTATTATTATTATTTTTACTATAATATTTATCTTTTTTTACCACTTATTTGTTTTTTATGTAATTAGAAATTGTTAGTTACCAGCCTCAGAACAGACTTTGTCTAGTGAGGAGGGTAAGGAGAAAAATCATGTTTGTACATAACTAATAATAAATAAACGCCCGGGTTGCCGGCACTGAAATTGAATTGAAATTGAATTGCGCCTGAATATTCGAGTTCCTGTTTGCTGCTTAGCTAAGAAGTTGTGTAGATTGCGGAATCATGATTTCGTGGGCGCGAGCAATTGCGCCTTAATATTCGAGTTCTGGTTTGCTGCTTAGCTAAGAAGTTGTGTAGATTGCGGAATCATGATTTCGTAGGCGCGAGCAATTTTTTTTCTTTTCTTTTCTTTTTTCTACTCTGTTTTTAAATTCTGATTTTCCTCTTATTTTATTATTATTATTTTTACTATAATATATATCTTTTTTTTACCACTTATTTGTTTTTTATGTAATTAGAAATTGTTAGTTACCAGCCTCAGAACAGACTTTGTCTAGTGAGGAGGGTAAGGAGAAAAATCATGTATGAACATAACTAATAATAAATAAACGCCCGGGTGTCCGGCACTGAAATTGAATTGAAATTGAATTGCGCCTTAATATTCGAGTTCTGGTTTGCTGCTTAGCTAAGAAGTTGTGTAGATTGCGGAATCGTGTTTTGGTCGGCGCGAGCAATTGCGCCTTAATATTCGAGTTCTGGTTTGCTGCTTAGCTAAGAAAATGTGTAGATTGCGGAATCATGATTTCGTAGGCGCGAGCAATTTTTTTTCTTTTCTTTTCTTTTTTCTACTCTGTTTTTAAATTCTGATTTTCCTCTTATTTTTTTATTATTATTTTTACTATAATATATATCTTTTCTTTTTTTTTACCACTTATTTGTTTTTTTTGTTATTAGAAATTGTTAGTTACCAGCCTCAGAACAGACTTTGTCTAGTGAGGAGGGTAAGGAGAAAAATCATGTATGTACATAACTAATAATAAATAAACGCCCGGGTTGCCGGCACTGAAATTGAATTAAAATTGAATTGCGCCTTAATATTCGAGTTCTGGTTTGCTGCTTAGCTAAGAAGTTGTGTAGATTGCGGAATCATGATTTCGTAGGCGCGAGCAATTGCGCCTTAATATTCGAGTTCTGGTTTGCTGCTTAGCTAAGAAGTTGTGTAGATTGCGGAGTCATGATTTCGTAGGCGCAAGCAATTGCGCCTTAATATTCGAGTTCTGGTTTGCTGCTTAGCTAAGAAGTTGTGTAGATTGCGGAATCATGATTTCGTAGGCGCGAGCAATTTTTTTTTTCTTTTTTCTACTCTGTTTTTAAATTCTGATTTTCCTCTTATTTTTATTTTGACTATAATATTTATCTTTTTTTTTACCACTTATATGTTTTTTATGTAATTAGAAATAGTTAGTTACCAGCCTCAGAACAGATTTTGTCTAGTGAGGAGGGTAAGGAGAAAAATCATGTTTGTACATAACTAATAATAAATAAACGCCCGGGTTGCCGGCACTGAAATTGAATTGAAATTGAATTGCGCCTGAATATTCGAGTTCTGGTTTGCTGCTTAGCTAAGAAGTTGTGTAGATTGCGGAGTCATGATTTCGTAGGCGCGAGCAATTGCGCCTTAATATTCGAGTTCTGGTTTGCTGCTTAGCTAAGAAGTTGTGTAGATTGCGGAATCATGATTTCGTAGGCGCGAGCAATTGCGCCTAAATATTCGAGTTCTGGTTTGCTGCTTAGCTTAGAAGTTGTGTAGATTGCGGAATCATGATTTCGTAGGCGCAAGCAATTGCGCCTTAATATTCGAGTTCTGGTTTGCTGCTTAGCTAAGAAGTTGTGTAGATTGCGGAATCATGATTTCGTAGGCGCGAGCAATTGCGCCTTAATATTCGAGTTCTGGTTTGCTGCTTAGCTAAGAAGTTGTGTAGATTGCGGAATCATGATTTCGTAGGCGCAAGCAATTGCGCCTTTATATTCGAGTTCTGGTTTGCTGCTTAGCTAAGAAGTTGTGTAGATTGCGGAATCATGATTTCGTAGGCGCGAGCAATTGCGCCTTAATATTCGAGTTCTGGTTTGCTGCTTAGCTAAGAAGTTGTGTAGATTGCGGAATCATGATTTCGTAGGCGCGAGTAATATTCGAGTTCTGGTTTGCTGCTAAGCTAAGAAGTTGTGTAGATTGCGGAATCATAATTTCGTAGGCGCGAGCAATTGCGCCTTAATATTCGAGTTCTGGTTTGCTGCTTAGCTAAGAAGTTGTATTGATTGCGGAATCATGATTTCGTAGGCGCGAGCAATTGCGCCATAATATTCGAGTTCTTGTTTGCTGCTTAGCTAATAAGTTGTGTAGATTGCGGAATCATGATTTCGTAGGCGCGAGCAATTGCGCCTTAATATTCGAGTTCTGGTTTGCTGCTTAGCTAAGAAGTTGTGTAGATTGCGGAATCATGATTTCGTAGGCGCGAGCAATTTTTTTTCTTTTCTTTTCTTTTTTCTACTCTGTTTTTAAATTCTGATTTTCCTCTTATTTTATTATTATTATTTTTACTATAATATTTATCTTTTTTTACCACTTATTTGTTTTTTATGTAATTAGAAATTGTTAGTTACCAGCCTCAGAACAGACTTTGTCTAGTGAGGAGGGTAAGGAGAAAAATCATGTTTGTACATAACTAATAATAAATAAACGCCCGGGTTGCCGGCACTGAAATTGAATTGAAATTGAATTGCGCCTGAATATTCGAGTTCCTGTTTGCTGCTTAGCTAAGAAGTTGTGTAGATTGCGGAATCATGATTTCGTAGGCGCGAGCAATTGCGCCTTAATATTCGAGTTCTGGTTTGCTGCTTAGCTAAGAAGTTGTGTAGATTGCGGAATCATGATTTCGTAGGCGCGAGCAATTTTTTTTCTTTTCTTTTCTTTTTTCTACTCTGTTTTTAAATTCTGATTTTCCTCTTATTTTATTATTATTATTTTTACTATAATATATATCTTTTTTTTACCACTTATTTGTTTTTTATGTAATTAGAAATTGTTAGTTACCAGCCTCAGAACAGACTTTGTCTAGTGAGGAGGGTAAGGAGAAAAATCATGTATGAACATAACTAATAATAAATAAACGCCCGGGTGTCCGGCACTGAAATTGAATTGAAATTGAATTGCGCCTTAATATTCGAGTTCTGGTTTGCTGCTTAGCTAAGAAGTTGTGTAGATTGCGGAATCGTGTTTTGGTCGGCGCGAGCAATTGCGCCTTAATATTCGAGTTCTGGTTTGCTGCTTAGCTAAGAAAATGTGTAGATTGCGGAATCATGATTTCGTAGGCGCGAGCAATTTTTTTTCTTTTCTTTTCTTTTTTCTACTCTGTTTTTAAATTCTGATTTTCCTCTTATTTTTTTATTATTATTTTTACTATAATATATATCTTTTCTTTTTTTTTACCACTTATTTGTTTTTTTTGTTATTAGAAATTGTTAGTTACCAGCCTCAGAACAGACTTTGTCTAGTGAGGAGGGTAAGGAGAAAAATCATGTATGTACATAACTAATAATAAATAAACGCCCGGGTTGCCGGCACTGAAATTGAATTAAAATTGAATTGCGCCTTAATATTCGAGTTCTGGTTTGCTGCTTAGCTAAGAAGTTGTGTAGATTGCGGAATCATGATTTCGTAGGCGCGAGCAATTGCGCCTTAATATTCGAGTTCTGGTTTGCTGCTTAGCTAAGAAGTTGTGTAGATTGCGGAATCATGATTTCGTAGGCGCAAGCAATTGCGCCTTAATATTCGAGTTCTGGTTTGCTGCTTAGCTAAGAAGTTGTGTAGATTGCGGAATCGTGTTTTGGTCGGCGCGAGCAATTGCGCCTTAATATTCGAGTTCTGGTTTGCTGCTTAGCTAAGAAGTTGTGTAGATTGCGGAATCATGATTTCGTAGGCGCGATCAATTTTTTTTCTTTTCTTTTCTTTTTTCTACTCTGTTTTTAAATTCTGATTTTCCTCTTATTTTATTATTATTATTTTTACTATAATATATATCTTTTCTTTTTTTACCACTTATTTGTTTTTTATGTTATTAGAAATTGTTAGTTACCAGCCTCAGAACAGACTTTGTCTTGTGAGGAGGGTAAGGAGAAAAATCATGTTTTTTACATAACTAATAATAAATAAACGCCCGGGTTGCCGGCACTGAAATTGAATTGAAATTGAATTGCGCCTGAATATTCGAGTTCTGGTTTGCTGCTTAGCTAAGAAGTTGTGTAGATTGCGGAATCGTGTTTTGGTCGGCGCGAGCAATTGCGCCTTAATATTCGAGTTCTGGTTTGCTGCTAAGCTAAGAAGTTGTGTAGATTGCGGAATCATGATTTCGTAGGCGCAAGTAATTGCGCCTTAATATTCGAGTTCTGGTTTGCTGCTTAGCTAAGTAGTTGTGTAGATTGCGGAATCATGATTTCGTAGGCGCGAGCAATTGCGCCTTAATATTCGAGTTCTGGTTTGCTGCTTAGCTAAGAAGTTGTGTAGATTGCGGAATCATGATTTCGTAGGCGCAAGCAATTGCGCCTTTATATTCGAGTTCTGGTTTGCTGCTTAGCTAAGAAGTTGTGTAGATTGCGGAATCATGATTTCGTAGGCGCGAGCAATTGCGCCTTAATATTCGAGTTCTGGTTTGCTGCTTAGCTAAGAAGTTGTGTAGATTGCAGAATCATGATTTCGTAGGCGCGAGCAATTGCGCCTAAATATTCGAGTTCTGGTTTGCTGCTTAGCTAAGAAGTTGTGTAGATTGCGGAATCATGATTTCGTAGGCGCGAGCAATTGCGCCTTAATATTCGAGTTCTGGTTTGCTGCTTAGCTAAGAAAATGTGTAGATTGCGGAATCATGATTTCGTAGGCGCGAGCAATTTTTTTTCTTTTCTTTTCTTTTTTCTCTTCTGTTTTTAAATTCTGATTTTCCTCTTATTTTATTATTATTATTTTTACTATAATGTATATCTTTTCTTTTTTTTACCACTTATTTTTTTAATGTTATTAGAAATTGTTAGTTACCAGCCTCAGAACAGACTTTGTCTAGTGAGGAGGGTAAGGAGAAAAATCATGTTTTTTACATAACTAATAATAAATAAACGCCCGGGTTGCCGGCACTGAAATTGAATTGAAATTGAATTGCGCCTGAATATTCGAGTTCTGGTTTGCTGCTTAGCTAAGAAGTTGTGTAGATTGCGGAATCATGATTTCGTAGGCGCGAGCAATTGCGCCTTAATATTCGAGTTCTGGTTTGCTGCTTAGCTAAGAAGTTGTGTAGATTGCGGAATCATGATTTCGTAGGCGCAAGCAATTGCGCCTTTATATTCGAGTTCTGGTTTGCTGCTTAGCTAAGAAGTTGTGTAGATTGCGGAATCATGATTTCGTAGGCGCAAGCAATTGCGCCTTTATATTCGAGTTCTGGTTTGCTGCTTAGCTAAGAAGTTGTGTTGATTGCGGAATCATGATTTCGTAGGCGCAAGCAATTGCGCCTTTATATTCGAATTCTGGTTTGCTGCTTAGCTAAGAAGTTGTGTAGATTGCGGAATCATGATTTCGTAGGCGCGAGCAATTGCGCCTTAATATTCGAGTTCTGGTTTGCTGCTTAGCTAAGAAGTTGTGTAGATTGCGGAATCATGATTTCGTAGGCGCAAGCAATTGCGCCTTTATATTCGAGTTCTGGTTTGCTGCTTAGCTAAGAAGTTGTGTTGATTGCGGAATCATGATTTCGTAGGCGCAAGCAATTGCGCCTTTATATTCGAGTTCTGGTTTGCTGCTTAGCTAAGAAGTTGTGTAGATTGCGGAATCATGATTTCGTAGGCGCGAGCAATTGCGCCTTAATATTCGAGTTCTGGTTTGCTGCTTAGCTAAGAAGTTGTGCAGATTGCGGAATCATGATTTCGTAGGCGCGAGTAATATTCGAGTTCTGGTTTGCTGCTAAGCTAAGAAGTTGTGTAGATTGCGGAATCATAATACAACATCAACACATAACACAGTGTATAATAGTGAAATACGTTCCGTATTAAATTTACATAAACGAGGTCGGTTTGCAAGCAAATACAACAGAAAGTGTCACTCAGTATAAATCATCTCGTGTTTAACATTTTAAGTCAGTTAGATTTCTACATAATAGTGAGTGCTGTACGGTATTGTGAATTTAAAATCACAATTATTTATTAAAAATTTACCTGAAATCAATAACAATCAATAACGCGCAGACGCAAACATTTGAACTATCATTGTCTGAAATTGTCATCACCTAGTGCTACCATTGGTGGAAAGTGTCATCATTGCCCGTTTGTGCTCAACGGGTTGCGGCAATCAGGCGCTGGTGCGAATTAACCTAATAAATTTAAACAATAAAAATATTACTAATTGATCATGAATAACTGCGGAGTTTGCAAATCTACAATCTCACATGGTCCTAAATGCTCATCGTGTAAAGAATACTTCCACTACAAATGTGGAGGTATTTCGGAAGAAAACTTTAAAAAACTGAAATTAGAACTGAGATCTGCCTGGCGATGCAGTTCCTGCAAATCCTCAAACATTGTTGTCGGTCACCAGGATATAAGTACTATTATGGCAGATATCAGAAGAATCCAGAGCGACTTATCATCCTTCAAGACTCTACACGAAGAGATAAAAGTCCTACGCGAAGAAGTACAAGGAGTTCAAAATTCAGTAGAGAGCTGTCACATGGACGTAGCAGCATTCGGGAAGAGAATAAACACACTCGAAAAACGTTTAGAAAAAGTTGAGAATCTGGAAACGGAGGTCACACATCTACGAAAGGAAGTGCGCGCTTTTGCAGACGAATTAAATAAACGCGACCAATGGGCAAGGTTACAAAACCTGGAAATCAAGGGAATACCTCACCGAAATGATGAAAACCTGATGAATATAGTTAAGAAAATATCAAACGTAAACAACATTAACATTGGCGAAAGTGATGTGGAATTCGTGACTCGTGTAGCTACAAAAGGAAACCGCCCTGATATGATAAAGCCTATTATTTTAAAACTCTCTAATCGAAGCCTGAAGAACCAGTTTCTTCAGGCGGTTAAAGCGAGGAAAGGCTTAACCACGGCTGACATCGGGTTCGCTGGAGCACCAAAAAATATCTACGTCAGCGACCACCTCACTAGGTAAATAAAAATCTTTTCTTTCGGGCGAGAGTTCTGGCTAAGGAACGGGGGTTCCAATATGTTTGGCTAAAAAACTGTCAAATCTTTGCACGACGCAACTCAACTTCCCCACCAATCATCATATCGAAGGAGGAAGATCTGAACAAGATGGAGGTCCAGCGGAATTTCTCTCCTCACTCTGGATCCAACGCTGGAGACCCTCGTCCCAGCCAACCATACAATTAGCGAGACCTAAGCGAAAACTATTCTCTATTTTTTTCTTTACTTTCATATATTTTTTATTTAAATATTTTTCATTCAAATATCTATCTCTTAAAATTCTATTTCTTAAAGATTACTGTTATAAATTTTCCTCCTTTGAATATTTTTCATTCAAATATTTTCCTTTTGAATGTTTAACCTTTGTATATTTTTCATTTATATTTTTTCCTTTTAAATATTTTTCTTTTGGATATTATGGTTCTCTTAAAGTTTTTATCTTTAAAGATTACTGTTTAAAATGTTTTTTCTTTAAATATTTTATTTTTAGATGTTTTATTTCTGTATATTTTTCGCTTAAATGTTTTGATTTTAAATATTTTTCTTTGAAATATTTTTTTATGAAATGTTTTTCTTTGAAATATTTTATTTTTATATATTTTTCTTTTAATTATTTTTCTTTTGGATATGTTTCTTTTGAATATTCTACTTCAAATTATTTTTCTCCCGTATATCCTCCGCACCTACTATGCACCTCTTCCTCAACCTTTCCTCACCTCCTACTCCCCCCTATCATTACATGTTATGTACACACTTCTACCTTACTGCACTACACTTTAAAAAAAAAGAGTATGAGTATTACAAATTACTTTAAAATCAATTTGACCTCCCATATGAAATCAGGCATACAACTAGCTAACTATCTTACACCTAAATACAGATTAACACCACCCATAAAATGACATTAAATATATATTATCAAAACGTAAGAGGCTTACGCACAAAGACTGATACACTGATAAATGCTGTCAGATCCAACGAATACGATATTATCGCCTTAACTGAATCGTGGCTAACTGATGGCATCCGTAACGAAGAACTGTTCGACGATCGTTATGACGTGTTCCGCCGAGATCGAAATTACTGTGCAACTGGTCAACGCTTGGGCGGAGGTGTCTTGCTCGCTGTTCGACGCGAACTGGTAGCCCGCGGGCGTCCAGAGTGGCACTCAAAAGCGGAAGACTTATGGTTATCCTTACAAATTAAGAGTTCGTTGTGCAATACTTTAAACATATGTTGTGTTTACCTTCCCAAAGGTCCGTATAATGAAAACATGGAAAGCTTTCTCAGCGAAATTTCAAGATTAACCTTACAATGTCCTTGTGAAAAATTTCTTATTTTAGGCGATTTCAACCTCACTGACATTCTGTGGAACAAAAGTCCAAACAACACTTCATACACACCTACCAATCGTTTATCTCCTCTCAGCTCTGCATTTGTTGATTGCCTGCATTTTTCGGGTCTCTGTCAATATAATGGGATTTCAAACTCCAACGGCCATTTTCTAGACCTCGTCCTCTGTAACGATTGCGTTAAGGTATCAGCCTGTAATGACTCACTAATCGTCGAAGATATTCACCATGCATCCATAACGATAGATGTAGCATTCTCAGAACCCGTTGCATTAAGGGAGGAAATACGAAAGGTTCGCGTCTTTAAACGTGGTAATTACGAACTTATAAATTTTCTTCTTAATAAAGTAAACTGGCACGAGCTTCTCTCAGTTGGTGATATAAATTCAGCTTTACTAAATTTTTACTCACAAATAAACCAACTTATAGATGCTCACATTCCGCAAAAATCGAGTAAAAACTCAAAATATCCTCCATGGTATAACTCAGCTCTTATAAAGTTAACGAAGGAAAAATACAACTATTTCAAAAAGTTCAAAATTTACAAAAATCAATCTGACTACTCCATTTTCTCTCTTTTAAGATCACGCCATAAAAAACTACAACGAGAATGTCACAATCAATACCTAATTAATGTTGAACACAAAATATCCTCTGATCCAAAAAATCTTTGGAATTATGTTAAATTAAACTCCAAATCACAGGGTGTGCCAAACACTGTATTCCTAAGGGATGAAAAAGCTGAGAACGGATCTGAGATTGTTAACTTATTCTCCAAATATTTCAGTTCTGTCTACACCAACGACATTCAAACTTCTCAAAATATGCCAGACAACTACAACATTCATAATTCTTCCACTATTCATTGTATTGAAGTTGACGAACGTCTGGTGCAGACATATCTGGAAAATTTAAAACTAAATAAAGGCGCAGGCCCAGATCAAATTCCCCCCTTCTTCATCCTGAAATGCGCAAGCAGTCTCTCTAAGCCGTTATCCATTATATTCAATCGTTCCTTAAAAGAGGGTGTGGTACCTAATACTTGGAAAACTGCCTTCATAACACCCATTTTCAAAACTGGGCAAAAATCTGACATTGAAAACTATCGTCCTATTTCAAAATTGTGTGTCTTCAGCAAGGTGTTTGAAAAAATAATATACGATCAGATGTTTCCCGCTTTGAAATCCTCACTCAATGTTAACCAACATGGGTTTATGAGTGGAAAATCAACAACAACCAATCTAATAGCATTCACGGAATTCTTGCAAGATTATATGGATCAACGTGTACAAGTAGACGCAATATACACGGATTATAGCAAAGCTTTTGACCTAGTGAATCACGACATATTATTACGCAAGCTTATGCAAATCGGAGTCCACGGTGATCTTCTCAGATGGCTCTCATCTTATGTATCAAACCGTAGTCAAGTCGTAGTTGTGGGTGGCTTTAAATCGGACTGGGTAACCGTCCCATCAGGTGTGCCTCAAGGATCTCTATTGGGACCGTTACTATTTAACATTTACATCAATGATATAGGCCAATGCTTCAAATACTCCAAAACATTACTTTACGCAGATGATATGAAGGTTTTTTATCCTATCAGATGTACTGCTGACTGTCAAAAAATGCAAGAGGACCTAAACCGTCTTAATATTTACTGTACACAGCATAACCTTAAAATTAATGTTAAAAAGTGTTTCGTTGTGAATTTCACACGAAATAAAAATATCATTATCAATGAATATAATCTGAACGGCTCAATATTAATTAACAAAAAAGAAATCAAAGATTTGGGAGTGACATTGGACTCTAAGCTAATTTTTGATATTCAAATAGACTTAGTGACATCAAAAGCCTCTAAAATGTTAGGATTCATTCTTAGGACATGTAAAAAATTCTATAACCTTAGAACAATGAAAATCCTATATTTTGCTTATGTCCGCAGCTTACTAGAATATGCGTCACAAGTTTGGAACCCGCAATACATATCGTATGTGGAAATTCTAGAACGTATTCAAAATCGTTTTCTACGATACTTGGATTTCCGCAGCTACCGCCCACATCTAAGTCACCAAGATTCAGCAGCGTACTTCAATATACCATCATTAGAAGTTCGAAGAAGCTCGGCCGATGTACTTTTTCTTCAAAAAATAGCCAGGTCCGTTGTTGATTGCCCTGAACTCCTAGAACGAATTCAGATACGAGTTCCTAACAGACGAACCAGATCAAACATGATTTTTAGCCTCCCCCAAAGCAACACTAATTCTAAGCAGAATTCTTTCATATATCGTGCGTCCAACACTTTTAACACACACTATTCACAATTTGATATATTTAACTCTGCACCACACTCCTTAAAATCCCACAGACACTCTCTCGATACATTACAATAACAATAACTACAGATACCATCTAATACAACCACCACTTTATTAACTTCCTTTATACATACCTCAACCTAACCGATCCCTCCTCATCCTACCCCCTCCCTATTCCCCCCTAAATAACTTGTTTCTTGAAATGTAATTTTCATTAGTAAATATCTCGGAATCACACTCAGATACACTTGTATATAATACCTATGTGGAAACCTGTAAATGGTTTATTTACTGAAACTAAATTATTATTATGCTGTTATTGATTTAAACTGTTGGTATCCCAAATAAAATAAAATAAAATAAAATAAAATAATTTCGTAGGCGCGAGCAATTGCGCCTTAATACTCGAGTTCTGGTTTGCTGCTTAGCTAAGAAGTTGTGTAGATTGCGGAATCATGATTTCGTAGGCGCGAGCAATTGCGCCTTAATATTCGAGTTCTGGGTTGCTGCTTAGCTAAGAAGTTGTGTAGATTGCGGAGTCATGATTTCGTAGGCGCGAGCAATTGCGCCTTAATATTCGAGTTCTGGTTTGCTGCATAGCTAAGAAGTTGTGTAGATTGCGGAATCATGATTTCGTAGGCGCGAGCAATTTTTTTTATTTTCTTTTCTTTTTTCTACTCTGTTTTTAAATTCTGATTTTCCTCTTATTTTATTATTATTATTTTTACTATAATATATATCTTTTTTTACCACTTATTTGTTTTTTATGTAATTAGAAATTGTTAGTTACCAGCCTCAGAACAGACTTTGTCTAGTGAGGAGGGTAAGGAGAAAAATCATGTTTGTACATAACTTATAATAAATAAACGCCCGGGTTGCCGGCACTGAAATTGAATTGAAATTGAATTGCGCCTGAATATTCGAGTTCTGGTTTGCTGCTTAGCTAAGAAGTTGTGTAGATTGCGGAATCGTGTTTTGGTCGGCGCGAGCAATTGCGCCTTAATATTCGAGTTCTGGTTTGCTGCTTAGCTAAGAAGTTGTGTAGATTGCGGAATCATGATTTCGTAGGCGCGAGCAATTTTTTTTATTTTCTTTTCTTTTTTCTACTCTGTTTTTAAATTCTGATTTTCCTCTTATTTTATTATTATTATTTTTACTATAATATATATCTTTTTTAACCACTTATTTGTTTTTTATGTAATTAGAAATTGTTAGTTACCAGCCTCAGAACAGACTTTGTCTAGTGAGGAGGGTAAGGAGAAAAATCATGTTTGTACATAACTAATAATAAATAAACGCCCGGGTTGCCGGCACTGAAATTGAATTGAAATTGAATTGCGCATGAATATTCGAGTTCCTGTTTGCTGCTTAGCTAAGAAGTTGTGTAGATTGCGGAATCATGATTTCGTAGGCGCGAGCAATTGCGCCTTAATATTCGAGTTCTGGTTTGCTGCTTAGCTAAGAAGTTGTGTAGATTGCGAAATCATGATTTCGTAGGCGCAAGCAATTGCGCCTTAATATTCGAGTTCTGGTTTGCTGCTTAGCTAAGAAGTTGTGTAGATTGCGGAATCATGATTTCGTAGGCGCGAGCAATTGCGCCTTAATATTCGAGTTCTGGTTTGCTGCTTAGCTAAGAAGTTGTGTAGATTGCGGAATCATGATTTCGTAGGCGCAAGCAATAGCGCCTTTATATTCGAGTTCTGGTTTGCTGCTTAGCTAAGAAGTTGTGTAGATTGCGGAATCATGATTTCGTAGGCGCGAGCAATTGCGCCTTAATATTCGAGTTCTGGTTTGCTGCTTAGCTAAGAAAATGTGTAGATTGCGGAATCATGATTTTGTAGGCGCGAGCAATTTTTTTTCTTTTCTTTTCTTTTTTCTACTCTGTTTTTAAATTCTGATTTTCCTCTTATTTTATTATTATTATTTTTACTATAATATATATCTTTTCTTTTTTTTACCACTTATTTGTTTTTTATGTTATTAGAAATTGTTAGTTACCAGCCTCAGAACAGACTTTGTCTAGTGAGGAGGGTAAGGAGAAAAATCATGTTTTTTACATAACTAATAATAAATAAACGCCCGGGTTGCCGGCACTGAAATTGAATTGAAATTGAATTGCGCCTGAATATTCGAGTTCTGGTTTGCTGCTTGGCTAAGAAGTTGTGTAGATTGCGGAATCGTGTTTTGGTCGGCGCGAGCTATTGCGCCTTAATATTCGAGTTCTGGTTTGCTGCTTGGCTAAGAAGTTGTGTAGATTGCGGAATCATGATTTCGTAGGCGCGAGCAATTGCGCCTAAATATTCGAGTTCTGGTTTGCTGCTTAGCTTAGAAGTTGTGTAGATTGCGGAATCATGATTTCGTAGGCGCAAGCAATTGCGCCTTAATATTCGAGTTCTGGTTTGCTGCTTAGCTAAGAAGTTGTGTAGATTGCGGAATCATGATTTCGTAGGCGCGAGCAATTGCGCCTTAATATTCGAGTTCTGGTTTGCTGCTTAGCTAAGAAGTTGTGTAGATTGCGGAATCATGATTTCGTAGGCGCAAGCAATTGCGCCTTTATATTCGAGTTCTGGTTTGCTGCTTAGCAAAGAAGTTGTGTAGATTGCGGAATCATGATTTCGTAGGCGCGAGCAATTGCGCCTTAATATTCGAGTTCTGGTTTGCTGCTTAGCTAAGAAGTTGTGTAGATTGCGGAATCATGATTTCGTAGGCGCGAGCAATTGCGCCTAAATATTTGAGTTCTGGTTTGCTGCTTAGCTAAGAAGTTGTGTAGATTGCGGAATCATGATTTCGTAGGCGCGAGCAATTGCGCCTTAATATTCGAGTTCTGGTTTGCTGCTTAGCTAAGAAGTTGTTTAGATTGCGGAATCATGATTTCGTAGGCGCAAGCAATTGCGCCTTTATATTCGAGTTCTGGTTTGCTGCTTAGCTAAGAAGTTGTGTAGATTGCGGAATCATGATTTCGTAGGCGCGAGCAATTGCGCCTTAATATTCGAGTTCTGGTTTGCTGCTTACCTAAGAAGTTGTGCAGATTGCGGAATCATGATTTCGTAGGCGCGAGTAATATTCGAGTTCTGGTTTGCTGCTTAGCTAAGAAGTTGTTTAGATTGCGGAATCATGATTTCGTAGGCGCAAGCAATTGCGCCTTTATATTCGAGTTCTGGTTTGCTGCTTAGCTAAGAAGTTGTGTAGATTGCGGAATCATGATTTCGTAGGCGCGAGCAATTGCGCCTTAATATTCGAGTTCTGGTTTGCTGCTTACCTAAGAAGTTGTGTAGATTGCGGAATCATGATTTCGTAGGCGCGAGCAATTTTTTTTATTTTCTTTTCTTTTTTCTACTCTGTTTTTAAATTCTGATTTTCCTCTTATTTTATTATTATTATTTTTACTATAATATATATCTTTTTTAACCACTTATTTGTTTTTTATGTAATTAGAAATTGTTAGTTACCAGCCTCAGAACAGACTTTGTCTAGTGAGGAGGGTAAGGAGAAAAATCATGTTTGTACATAACTAATAATAAATAAACGCCCGGGTTGCCGGCACTGAAATTGAATTGAAATTGAATTGCGCCTGAATATTCGAGTTCCTGTTTGCTGCTTAGCTAAGAAGTTGTGTAGATTGCGGAATCATGATTTCGTAGGCGCGAGCAATTGCGCCTTAATATTCGAGTTCTGGTTTGCTGCTTAGCTAAGAAGTTGTGTAGATTGCGAAATCATGATTTCGTAGGCGCAAGCAATTGCGCCTTAATATTCGAGTTCTGGTTTGCTGCTTAGCTAAGAAGTTGTGTAGATTGCGGAATCATGATTTCGTAGGCGCGAGCAATTGCGCCTTAATATTCGAGTTCTGGTTTGCTGCTTAGCTAAGAAGTTGTGTAGATTGCGGAATCATGATTTCGTAGGCGCAAGCAATAGCGCCTTTATATTCGAGTTCTGGTTTGCTGCTTAGCTAAGAAGTTGTGTAGATTGCGGAATCATGATTTCGTAGGCGCGAGCAATTGCGCCTTAATATTCGAGTTCTGGTTTGCTGCTTAGCTAAGAAAATGTGTAGATTGCGGAATCATGATTTTGTAGGCGCGAGCAATTTTTTTTCTTTTCTTTTCTTTTTTCTACTCTGTTTTTAAATTCTGATTTTCCTCTTATTTTATTATTATTATTTTTACTATAATATATATCTTTTCTTTTTTTTACCACTTATTTGTTTTTTATGTTATTAGAAATTGTTAGTTACCAGCCTCAGAACAGACTTTGTCTAGTGAGGAGGGTAAGGAGAAAAATCATGTTTTTTACATAACTAATAAAAAAAAAACGCCCGGGTTGCCGGCACTGAAATTGAATTGAAATTGAATTGCGCCTGAATATTCGAGTTCTGGTTTGCTGCTTGGCTAAGAAGTTGTGTAGATTGCGGAATCGTGTTTTGGTCGGCGCGAGCTATTGCGCCTTAATATTCGAGTTCTGGTTTGCTGCTTGGCTAAGAAGTTGTGTAGATTGCGGAATCATGATTTCGTAGGCGCGAGCAATTGCGCTTAAATATTCGAGTTCTGGTTTGCTGCTTAGCTTAGAAGTTGTGTAGATTGCGGAATCATGATTTCGTAGGCGCAAGCAATTGCGCCTTAATATTCGAGTTCTGGTTTGCTGCTTAGCTAAGAAGTTGTGTAGATTGCGGAATCATGATTTCGTAGGCGCGAGCAATTGCGCCTTAATATTCGAGTTCTGGTTTGCTGCTTAGCTAAGAAGTTGTGTAGATTGCGGAATCATGATTTCGTAGGCGCAAGCAATTGCGCCTTTATATTCGAGTTCTGGTTTGCTGCTTAGCAAAGAAGTTGTGTAGATTGCGGAATCATGATTTCGTAGGCGCGAGCAATTGCGCCTTAATATTCGAGTTCTGGTTTGCTGCTTAGCTAAGAAGTTGTGTAGATTGCGGAATCATGATTTCGTAGGCGCGAGCAATTGCGCCTAAATATTTGAGTTCTGGTTTGCTGCTTAGCTAAGAAGTTGTGTAGATTGCGGAATCATGATTTCGTAGGCGCGAGCAATTGCGCCTTAATATTCGAGTTCTGGTTTGCTGCTTAGCTAAGAAGTTGTTAAGATTGCGGAATCATGATTTCGTAGGCGCAAGCAATTGCGCCTTTATATTCGAGTTCTGGTTTGCTGCTTAGCTAAGAAGTTGTGTAGATTGCGGAATCATGATTTCGTAGGCGCGAGCAATTGCGCCTTAATATTCGAGTTCTGGTTTGCTGCTTACCTAAGAAGTTGTGCAGATTGCGGAATCATGATTTCGTAGGCGCGAGTAATATTCGAGTTCTGGTTTGCTGCTAAGCTAAGAAGTTGTGTCGATTGCGGAATCATAATTTCGTAGGCGCGAGCAATTGCGCCTTAATATTCGAGTTCTGGTTTGCTGCTTAGCTAAGAAGTTGTATTGATTGCGGAATCATGATTTCGTAGGCGCGAGCAATTGCGCCATAATATTCGAGTTCTTGTTTGCTGCTTAGCTAATAAGTTGTGTAGATTGCGGAATCATGATTTCGTAGGCGCGAGCAATTGCGCCTTAATATTCGAGTTCTGGTTTGCTGCTTAGCTAAGAAGTTGTGTAGATTGCGGAATCATGATTTCGTAGGCGCGAGCAATTTTTTTTCTTTTCTTTTCTTTTTTCTACTCTGTTTTTAAATTCTGATTTTCCTCTTATTTTATTATTATTATTTTTACTATAATATATATCTTTTTTTACCACTTATTTGTTTTTTATGTAATTAGAAATTGTTAGTTACCAGCCTCAGAACAGACTTTGTCTAGTGAGGAGGGTAAGGAGAAAAATCATGTTTTTTACATAACTAATAATAAATAAACGCCCGGGTTGCCGGCACTGAAATTGAATTGAAATTGAATTGCGCCTGAATATTCGAGTTCTGGTTTGCTGCTTAGCTAAGAAGTTGTGTAGATTGCGGAATCGTGTTTTGGTCGGCGCGAGCAATTGCGCCTTAATATTCGAGTTCTGGTTTGCTGCTTAGCTAAGAAGTTGTGTAGATTGCGGAATCATGATTTCGTAGGCGCAAGCAATTGCGCCTTTATATTCGAGTTCTGGTTTGCTGCTTAGCTAAGAAGTTGTGTAGATTGCGGAATCATGATTTCGTAGGCGCGAGCAATTGCGCCTTAATATTCGAGTTCTGGTTTGCTGCTTAGCTAAGAAGTTGTGTAGATTGCGGAATCATGATTTCGTAGGCGCGAGCAATTGCGCCTAAATATTTGAGTTCTGGTTTGCTGCTTAGCTAAGAAGTTGTGTAGATTGCGGAATCATGATTTCGTAGGCGCGAGCAATTGCGCCTTAATATTCGAGTTCTGGTTTGCTGCTTAGCTAAGAAGTTGTGTAGATTGCGGAATCATGATTTCGTAGGCGCAAGCAATTGCGCCTTTATATTCGAGTTCTGGTTTGCTGCTTAGCTAAGAAGTTGTGTAGATTGCGGAATCATGATTTCGTAGGCGCGAGCAATTGCGCCTATATATTCGAGTTCTGGTTTGCTGCTTACCTAAGAAGTTGTGCAGATTGCGGAATCATGATTTCGTAGGCGCGAGTAATATTCGAGTTCTGGTTTGCTGCTAAGCTAAGAAGTTGTGTAGATTGCGGAATCATAATTTCGTAGGCGCGAGCAATTGCGCCTTAATATTCGAGTTCTGGTTTGCTGCTTAGCTAAGAAAATGTATTGATTGCGGAATCATGATTTCGTAGGCGCGAGCGATTGCGCCATAATATTCGAGTTCTTGTTTGCTGCTTAGCTAATAAGTTGTGTAGATTGCGGAATCATGATTTCGTAGGCGCGATCAATTGCGCCTTAATATTCGAGTTCTGGTTTGCTGCTTAGCTAAGAAGTTGTGTAGATTGCGGAATCATGATTTCGTAGGCGCGAGCAATTTTTTTTCTTTTCTTTTCTTTTTTCTACTCTGTTTTTAAATTCTGATTTTCCTCTTATTTTATTATTATTATTTTTACTATAATATATATCTTTTCTTTTTTTTTAACACTTATTTGTTTTTTTGTTATTAGAAATTGTTAGTTACCAGCCTCAGAACAGACTTTGTCTAGTGAGGAGGGTAAGGAGAAAAATCATGTTTTTTACATTACTAATAATAAATAAACGCCCGGGTTGCCGGCACTGAAATTGAATTAAAATTGAATTGGGCCTTAATATTCGAGTTCTGGTTTGCTGCTTAGCTAAGAAGTTGTGTAGATTGCGGAATCATGATTTCGTAGGCGCGAGCAATTGCGCCTTAATATTCGAGTTCTGGTTTGCTGCTTAGCTAAGTAGTTGTGTAGATTGCGGAATCATGATTTCGTAGGCGCGAGCAATTGCGCCTTAATATTCGAGTTCTGGTTTGCTGCTTAGCTAAGAAGTTGTGTAGATTGCGGAATCATGATTTCGTAGGCGCAAGCAATTGCGCCTTTATATTCGAGTTCTGGTTTGCTGCTTAGCTAAGAAGTTGTGTAGATTGCGGAATCATGATTTCGTAGGCGCGAGCAATTGCGCCTTAATATTCGAGTTCTGGTTTGCTGCTTAGCTAAGAAGTTGTGTAGATTGCGGAATCATGATTTCGTAGGCGCAAGCAATTGCGCCTTTATATTCGAGTTCTGGTTTGCTGCTTAGCTAAGAAGTTGTGTAGATTGCGGAATCATGATTTCGTAGGCGCGAGCAATTGCGCCTTAATATTCGAGTTCTGGTTTGCTGCTTAGCTAAGAAGTTGTGTAGATTGCGGAATCATGATTTCGTAGGCGCGAGCAATTGCGCCTAAATATTTGAGTTCTGGTTTGCTGCTTAGCTAAGAAGTTGTGTAGATTGCGGAATCATGATTTGGTAGGCGCGAGCAATTGCGCCTTAATATTTGAGTTCTGGTTTGCTGCTTAGCTAAGAAGTTGTGTAGATTGCGGAATCATGATTTCGTAGGCGCAAGCAATTGCGCCTTTATATTCGAGTTCTGGTTTGCTGCTTAGCTAAGAAGTTGTGTAGATTGCGGAATCATGATTTCGTAGGCGCGAGCAATTGCGCCTATATATTCGAGTTCTGGTTTGCTGCTTACCTAAGAAGTTGTGCAGATTGCGGAATCATGATTTCGTAGGCGCGAGTAATATTCGAGTTCTGGTTTGCTGCTAAGCTAAGAAGTTGTGTAGATTGCGGAATCATAATTTCGTAGGCGCGAGCAATTGCGCCTTAATATTCGAGTTCTGGTTTGCTGCTTAGCTAAGAAAATGTATTGATTGCGGAATCATGATTTCGTAGGCGCGAGCGATTGCGCCATAATATTCGAGTTCTTGTTTGCTGCTTAGCTAATAAGTTGTGTAGATTGCGGAATCATGATTTCGTAGGCGCGATCAATTGCGCCTTAATATTCGAGTTCTGGTTTGCTGCTTAGCTAAGAAGTTGTGTAGATTGCGGAATCATGATTTCGTAGGCGCGAGCAATTTTTTTTCTTTTCTTTTCTTTTTTCTACTCTGTTTTTAAATTCTGATTTTCCTCTTATTTTATTATTATTATTTTTACTATAATATATATCTTTTTTTACCACTTATTTGTTTTTTATGTAATTAGAAATTGTTAGTTACCAGCCTCAGAACAGACTTTGTCTAGTGAGGAGGGTAAGGAGAAAAATCATGTTTGTACATAACTAATAATAAATAAACGCCCGGGTTGCCGGCACTGAAATTGAATTATAATTGAATTGCGCCTGAATATTCGAGTTCCTGTTTGCTGCTTAGCTAAGAAGTTGTGTAGATTGCGGAATCATGATTTCGTAGGCGCGAGCAATTGCGCCTTAATATTCGAGTTCTGGTTTGCTGCTTAGCTAAGAAGTTGTGTAGATTGCGGAATCATGATTTCGTAGGCGCGAGCAATTTTTTTTCTTTTCTTTTCTTTTTTCTACTCTGTTTTTAAAGTCTGATTTTCCTCTTATTTTATTATTATTATTTTTACTATAATATATATCTTTTTTTACCACTTATTTGTTTTTTATGTAATTAGAAATTGTTAGTTACCAGCCTCAGAACAGACTTTGTCTTGTGAGGAGGGTAAGGAGAAAAATCATGTATGAACATAACTAATAATAAATAAACGCCCGGGTTGCCGGCACTGAAATTGAATTGAAATTGAATTGCGCCTAAATATTCGAGTTCTGGTTTGCTGCTTAGCTAAGAAGTTGTGTAGATTGCGGAATCGTGTTTTGGTCGGCGCGAGCAATTGCGCCTTAATATTCGAGTTCTGGTTTGCTGCTTAGCTAAGAAGTTGTGTAGATTGCGGAATCATGATTTCGTAGGCGCGAGCAATTTTTTTTCTTTTCTTTTCTTTTTTCTACTCTGTTTTTAAATTCTGATTTTCCTCTTATTTTATTATTATTATTTTTACTATAATATATATCTTTTCTTTTTTTTTACCACTTATTTGTTTTTTTTGTTATTAGAAATTGTTAGTTACCAGCCTCAGAACAGACTTTGTCTAGTGAGGAGGGTAAGGAGAAAAATCATGTATGTACATAACTAATAATAAATAAACGCCCGGGTTGCCGGCACTGAAATTGAATTAAAATTGAATTGCGCCTTAATATTCGAGTTCTGGTTTGCTGCTTAGCTAAGAAGTTGTGTAGATTGCGGAATTATGATTTCGTAGGCGCGAGCAATTGCGCCTTAATATTTGAGTTCTGGTTTGCTGCTTAGCTAAGAAGTTGTGTAGATTGCGGAATCATGATTTCGTAGGCGCAAGCAATTGCGCCTTAATATTCGAGTTCTGGTTTGCTGCTTAGCTAAGAAGTTGTGTAGATTGCGGAATCGTGTTTTGGTCGGCGCGAGCAATTGCGCCTTAATATTCGAGTTCTGGTTTGCTGCTTAGCTAAGAAGTTGTGTAGATTGCGGAATCATGATTTCGTAGGCGCGAGCAATTTTTTTTCTTTTCTTTTCTTTTTTCTACTCTGTTTTTAAATTCTGATTTTCCTCTTATTTTATTATTATTATTTTTACTATAATATATATCTTTTTTTACCACTTATTTGTTTTTTATGTAATTAGAAATTGTTAGTTACCAGCCTCAGAACAGACTTTGTCTAGTGAGGAGGGTAAGGAGAAAAATCATGTTTTTTACATAACTAATAATAAATAAACGCCCGGGTTGCCGGCACTGAAATTGAATTGAAATTGAATTGCGCCTTAATATTCGAGTTCTGGTTTGCTGCTTAGCTAAGAAGTTGTGTAGATTGCGGAATCGTGTTTTGGTCGGCGCGAGCAATTGCGCCTTAATATTCGAGTTCTGGTTTGCTGCTTAGCTAAGAAGTTGTGTAGATTGCGGAATCATGATTTCGTAGGCGCGAGCAATTTTTTTTCTTTTATTTTCTTTTTTCTACTCTGTTTTTCAATTCTGATTTTCCTCTTATTTTATTATTATTATTTTTACTATAATATATATCTTTTCTTTTTTTTTACCACTTATTTGTTTTTTATGTTATTAGAAATTGTTAGTTACCAGCCTCAGAACAGACTTTGTCTAGTGAGGAGGGTAAGGAGAAAAATCATGTATGTACATAACTAATAATAAATAAACGCCCGGGTTGCCGGCACTGAAATTAAATTAAAATTGAATTGCGCCTTAATATTCGAGTTCTAGTTTGCTGCTTAGCTAAGAAGTTGTGTAGATTGCGGAATCATGATTTCGTAGGCGCGAGCAATTTTTTTTCTTTTCTTTTCTTTTTTCTACTCTGTTTTTAAATTCTGATTTTCCTCTTATTTTATTATTATTATTTTTACTATAATATATATCTTTTCTTTTTTTTTACCACTTATTTGTTTTTTATGTTATTAGAAATTGTTAGTTACCAGCCTCAGAACAGACTTTGTCTAGTGAGGAGGGTAAGGAGAAAAATCATGTATGTACATAACTAATAATAAATAAACGCCCGGGTTGCCGGCACTGAAATTGAATTAAAATTGATTTGCGCCTTAATATTCGAGTTCAAGTTTGCTGCTTAGCTAAGAAGTTGTGTAGATTGCGGAATCATGATTTCGTAGGCGCGAGCAATTGCGCCTTAATATTCGAGTTCTGGTTTGCTGCTTAGCTAAGAAGTTGTGTAGATTGCGGAATCATGATTTCGTAGGCGCGAGCAATTGCGCCTAAATATTCGAGTTCTGGTTTGCTGCTTAGCTAAGAAGTTGTGTAGATTGCGGAATCATGATTTCGTAGGCGCGAGCAATTTTTTTTATTTTCTTTTCTTTTTTCTACTCTGTTTTTAAATTCTGATTTTCCTCTTATTTTATTATTATTATTTTGACTATAATATATATCTTTTTTTACCACTTATTTGTTTTTTATGTAATTAGAAATTGTTAGTTACCAGCCTCAGAACAGACTTTGTCTAGTGAGGAGGGTAAGGAGAAAAATCATGTTTGTACATAACTTATAATAAATAAACGCCCGGGTTGCCGGCACTGAAATTGAATTGAAATTGAATTGCGCCTGAATATTCGAGTTCTGGTTTGCTGCTTAGCTAAGAAGTTGTGTAGATTGCGGAATCGTGTTTTGGTCGGCGCGAGCAATTGCGCCTTAATATTCGAGTTCTGGTTTGCTGCTTAGCTAAGAAGTTGTGTAGATTGCGGAATCATGATTTCGTAGGCGCGAGCAATTTTTTTTATTTTCTTTTCTTTTTTCTACTCTGTTTTTAAATTCTGATTTTCCTCTTATTTTATTATTATTATTTTTACTATAATATATATCTTTTTTTACCACTTATTTGTTTTTTATGTAATTAGAAATTGTTAGTTACCAGCCTCAGAACAGACTTTGTCTAGTGAGGAGGGTAAGGAGAAAAATCATGTTTGTACATAACTAATAATAAATAAACGCCCGGGTTGCCGGCACTGAAATTGAATTGAAATTGAATTGCGCCTGAATATTCGAGTTCTGGTTTGCTGCTTAGCTAAGAAGTTGTGTAGATTGCGGAATCGTGTTTTGGTCGGCGCGAGCAATTGCGCCTTAATATTCGAGTTCTGGTTTGCTGCTTGGCTAAGAAGTTGTGTAGATTGCGGAATCATGATTTCGTAGGCGCGAGCAATTTCTTTTCTTTTCTTTTCTTTTTTCTACTCTGTTTTTAAATTCTGATTTTCCTCTTATTTTATTATTATTATTTTTACTATAATATATATCTTTTCTTTTTTTTTACCACTTATTTGTTTTTTTTGTTATTAGAAATTGTTAGTTACCAGCCTCAGAACAGACTTTGTCCAGTGAGGAGGGTAAGGAGAAAAATCATGTATGTACATAACTAATAATAAATAAACGCCCGGGTTGCCGGCACTGAAATTGAATTAAAATTGAATTGCGCCTTAATATTCGAGTTCTGGTTTGCTGCTTAGCTAAGAAGTTGTGTAGATTGCGGAATCATGATTTCGTAGGCGCGAGCAATTACGCCTTAATATTCGAGTTCTGGTTTGCTGCTTAGCTAAGAAGTTGTGTAGATTGCGGAATCATGATTTCGTAGGCGCAAGCAATTGCGCCTTAATATTCGAGTTCTGGTTTGCTGCTTAGCTAAGAAGTTGTGTAGATTTCGGAATCGTGTTTTGGTCGGCGCGAGCAATTGCGCCTTAATATTCGAGTTCTGGTTTGCTGCTTAGCTAAGAAATTGTGTAGATTGCGGAATCATGATTTCGTAGGCGCGAGCAATTTTTTTTCTTTTCTTTTCTTTTTTCTACTCTGTTTTTAAATTCTGATTTTCCTCTTATTTTATTATTATTATTTTTACTATAATATATATCTTTTCTTTTTTTTTACCACTTATTTGTTTTTTATGTTATTAGAAATTGTTAGTTACCAGCCTCAGAACAGACTTTGTCTAGTGAGGAGGGTAAGGAGAAAAATCATGTTTGTACATAACTAATAATAAATAAACGCCCGGGTTGCCGGCACAGAAATTGAATTGAAATTGAATTGCGCCTGAATATTCGAGTTCCTGTTTGCTGCTTAGCTAAGAAGTTGTGTAGATTGCGGAATCATGATTTCGTAGGCGCGAGCAATTGCGCCTTAATATTCGAGTTCTGGTTTGCTGCTTAGCTAAGAAGTTGTGTAGATTGCGGAATCATGATTTCGTAGGCGCGAGCAATTTTTTTTCTTTTCTTTTCTTTTTTCTACTCTGTTTTTAAATTCTGATTTTCCTCTTATTTTATTATTATTATTTTTACTATAATATATATCTTTTTTTTACCACTTATTTGTTTTTTATCTAATTAGAAATTGTTAGTTACCAGCCTCAGAACAGACTTTGTCTAGTGAGGAGGGTAAGGAGAAAAATCATGTTTTTTACATAACTAATAATAAATAAACGCCCGGGTTGCCGGCACTGAAATTGAATTGAAATTGAATTGCGCCTGAATATTCGAGTTCTGGTTTGCTGCTTATCTAAGAAGTTGTGTAGATTGCGGAATCGTGTTTTGGTCGGCGCGAGCAATTGCGCCTTAATATTCGAGTTCTGGTTTGCTGCTTAGCTAAGAAGTTGTGTAGATTGCGGAATCATGATTTCGTAGGCGCGAGCAATTTTTTTTCTTTTCTTTTCTTTTTTCTACTCTGTTTTTAAATTCTGATTTTCCTCTTATTTTATTATTATTATTTTTACTATAATATATATCTTTTCTTTTTTTTTAACACTTATTTGTTTTTTTTGTTATTAGAAATTGTTAGTTACCAGCCTCAGAACAGACTTTGTCTAGTGAGGAGGGTAAGGAGAAAAATCATGTATGTACATAACTAATAATAAATAAACGCCCGGGTTGCCGGCACTGAAATTGAATTAAAATTGAATTGCGCCTTAATATTCGAGTTCTGGTTTGCTGCTTAGCTAAGAAGTTGTGTAGATTGCGGAATCATGATTTCGTAGGCGCGAGCAATTGCGCCTTAATATTCGAGTTCTGGTTTGCTGCTTAGCTAAGAAGTTGTGTAGATTGCGGAATCATGATTTCGTAGGCGCAAGCAATTGCGCCTTAATATTCGAGTTCTGGTTTGCTGCTTAGCTAAGAAGTTGTGTAGATTGCGGAATCGTGTTTTGGTCGGCGCGAGCAATTGCGCCTTAATATTCGAGTTCTGGTTTGCTGCTTAGCTAAGAAGTTGTGTAGATTGCGGAATCATGATTTCGTAGGCGCGAGCAATTTTTTTTCTTTTCTTTTCTTTTTTCTACTCTGTTTTTAAATTCTGATTTTCCTCTTATTTTATTTTTATTATTTTTACTATAATATATATCTTTTCTTTTTTTACCACTTATTTGTTTTTTATGTAATTAGAAATTGTTAGTTACCAGCCTCAGAACAGACTTTGTCTTGTGAGGAGGGTAAGGAGAAAAATCATGTTTTTTACATAACTAATAATAAATAAACGCCCGGGTTGCCAGCACTGAAATTGAATTGAAATT
This sequence comes from Hesperophylax consimilis, assembly GCF_061612785.1. Taxonomy (NCBI): domain Eukaryota; kingdom Metazoa; phylum Arthropoda; class Insecta; order Trichoptera; family Limnephilidae; genus Hesperophylax; species Hesperophylax consimilis. The sequence goes on along the minus strand of NC_142854.1, from coordinate 18,365,978 downwards.
GAATTGCGCCTTAATATTCGAGTTCTGGTTTGCTGCTTAGCTAAGAAGTTGTGTAGATTGCGGAATCGTGTTTTGGTCGGCGCGAGCAATTGCGCCTTAATATTCGAGTTCTGGTTTGCTGCTTAGCTAAGAAGTTGTGTAGATTGCGGAATCATGATTTCGTAGGCGCGAGCAATTGCGCCTTAATATTCGAGTTCTGGTTTGCTGCTTAGCTAAGAAGTTGTGTAGATTGCGGAATCATGATTCCGTAGGCGCAAGCAATTGCGCCTTAATATTCGAGTTCTGGTTTGCTGCTTAGCTAAGAAGTTGTGTAGATTGCGGAATCGTGTTTTGGTCGGCGCGAGCAATTGCGCCTTAATATTCGAGTTCTGGTTTGCTGCTTAGCTAAGAAGTTGTGTAGATTGCGGAATCATGATTTCGTAGGCGCGAGCAATTTTTTTTCTTTTCTTTTCTTTTTTCTACTCTGTTTTCCAATTCTGATTTTCCTCTTATTTTATTATTATTATTTTTACTATAATATATATCTTTTCTTTTTTTTTACCACTTACTTGTTTTTTATGTTATTAGAAATTGTTAGTTACCAGCCTCAGAACAGACTTTGTCTAGTGAGGAGGGTAAGGAAAAAAATCATGTATGTACATAACTAATAATAAATAAACGCCCGGGTTGCCGGCACTGAAATTGAATTAAAATTGAATTGCGCCTTAATATTCGAGTTCTGGTTTGCTGCTTAGCTAAGAAGTTGTGTAGATTGCGGAATCATGATTTCGTAGGCGCGAGCAATTGCGCCTTAATATTCGAGTTCTGGTTTGCTGCTTAGCTAAGAAGTTGTGTAGATTGCGGAATCATGATTTCGTAGGCGCGAGCAATTGCGCCTAAATATTCGAGTTCTGGTTTGCTGCTTAGCTAAGAAGTTGTGTAGATTGCGGAATCATGATTTCGTAGGCGCGAGCAATTTTTTTTCTTTTCTTTTCTTTTTTCTACTCTGTTTTTAAATTCTGATTTTCCTCTTATTTTATTATTATTATTTTTACTATAATATATTTCTTTTTTTTTACCACTTATTTGTTTTTTTATGTAATTAGAAATTGTTAGTTACCAGCCTCAGAACAGACTTTGTCTAGTGAGGAGGGTAAGGAGAAAAATCATGTTTGTACATAACTAATAATAAATAAACGCCCGGGTTGCCGGCACTGAAATTGAATTAAAATTGAATTGCGCCTTAATATTCGAGTTCTGGTTTGCTGCTTAGCTAAGAAGTTGTGTAGATTGCGGAATCATGATTTCGTAGGCGCGAGCAATTGCGCCTTAATATTCGAGTTCTGGTTTGCTGCTTAGCTAAGAAGTTGTGTAGATTGCGGAATCATGATTTCGTAGGCGCGAGCAATTGCGCCTAAATATTCGAGTTCTGGTTTGCTGCTTAGCTAAGAAGTTGTGTAGATTGCGGAATCATGATTTCGTAGGCGCGAGCAATTTTTTTTCTTTTCTTTTCTTTTTTCTACTCTGTTTTTAAATTCTGATTTTCCTCTTATTTTATTATTATTATTTTTACTATAATATATTTCTTTTTTTTTACCACTTATTTGTTTTTTATGTAATTAGAAATTGTTAGTTACCAGCCTCAGAACAGACTTTGTCTAGTGAGGAGGGTAAGGAGAAAAATCATGTTTGTACATAACTAATAATAAATAAACGCCCGGGTTGCCGGCACTGAAATTGAATTAAAATTGAATTGCGCCTTAATATTCGAGTTCTGGTTTGCTGCTCAGATAAGAAGTTGTGTAGATTGCGGAATCATAATTTCGTAGGCGCGAGCAATTGCGCCTTAAAATTCGAGTTCTGGTTTGCTGCTTAGCTAAGAAGTTGTGTAGATTGCGGAATCATGATTTCGTAGGCGCGAGCAATTGCGCCTAAATATTCGAGTTCTGGTTTGCTGCTTAGCTTAGAAGTTGTGTTGATTGCGGAATCATGATTTCGTAGGCGCAAGCAATTGCGCCTTAATATTCGAGTTCTGGTTCGCTGCTTAGCTAAGAAGTTGTGTAGATTGCGGAATCATGATTTCGTAGGCGCGAGCAATTGCGCCTTAATATTCGAGTTCTGGTTTGCTGCTTAGCTAAGAAGTTGTGTAGATTGCGGAATCATGATTTCGTAGGCGCGAGCAATTGCGCCTTAATATTCGAGTTCTGGTTTGCTGCTTAGCTAAGAAGTTGTGTAGATTGCGGAATCATGATTTCGTAGGCGCGAGCAATTGCGCCTAAATATTCGAGTTCTGGTTTGCTGCTTAGCTAAGAAGTTGTGTAGATTGCGGAATCATGATTTCGTAGGCGCGAGCAATTTTTTTTCTTTTCTTTTCTTTTTTCTACTCTGTTTTTAAATTCTGATTTTCCTCTTATTTTATTATTATTATTTTTACTATAATATATTTCTTTTTTTTTACCACTTATTTGTTTTTTTATGTAATTAGAAATTGTTAGTTACCAGCCTCAGAACAGACTTTGTCTAGTGAGGAGGGTAAGGAGAAAAATCATGTTTGTACATAACTAATAATAAATAAACGCCCGGGTTGCCGGCACTGAAATTGAATTAAAATTGAATTGCGCCTTAATATTCGAGTTCTGGTTTGCTGCTTAGCTAAGAAGTTGTGTAGATTGCGGAATCATGATTTCGTAGGCGCGAGCAATTGCGCCTTAATATTCGAGTTCTGGTTTGCTGCTTAGCTAAGAAGTTGTGTAGATTGCGGAATCATGATTTCGTAGGCGCGAGCAATTGCGCCTAAATATTCGAGTTCTGGTTTGCTGCTAAGCTAAGAAGTTGTGTAGATTGCGGAATCATAATTTCGTAGGCGCGAGCAATTGCGCCTTAATATTCGAGTTCTGGTTTGCTGCTTAGCTAAGAAAATGTATTGATTGCGGAATCATGATTTCGTAGGCGCGAGCGATTGCGCCATAATATTCGAGTTCTTGTTTGCTGCTTAGCTAATAAGTTGTGTAGATTGCGGAATCATGATTTCGTAGGCGCGATCAATTGCGCCTTAATATTCGAGTTCTGGTTTGCTGCTTAGCTAAGAAGTTGTGTAGATTGCGGAATCATGATTTCGTAGGCGCGAGCAATTTTTTTTCTTTTCTTTTCTTTTTTCTACTCTGTTTTTAAATTCTGATTTTCCTCTTATTTTATTATTATTATTTTTACTATAATATATATCTTTTTTTACCACTTATTTGTTTTTTATGTAATTAGAAATTGTTAGTTACCAGCCTCAGAACAGACTTTGTCTAGTGAGGAGGGTAAGGAGAAAAATCATGTTTGTACATAACTAATAATAAATAAACGCCCGGGTTGCCGGCACTGAAATTGAATTATAATTGAATTGCGCCTGAATATTCGAGTTCCTGTTTGCTGCTTAGCTAAGAAGTTGTGTAGATTGCGGAATCATGATTTCGTAGGCGCGAGCAATTGCGCCTTAATATTCGAGTTCTGGTTTGCTGCTTAGCTAAGAAGTTGTGTAGATTGCGGAATCATGATTTCGTAGGCGCGAGCAATTTTTTTTCTTTTCTTTTCTTTTTTCTACTCTGTTTTTAAAGTCTGATTTTCCTCTTATTTTATTATTATTATTTTTACTATAATATATATCTTTTTTTACCACTTATTTGTTTTTTATGTAATTAGAAATTGTTAGTTACCAGCCTCAGAACAGACTTTGTCTTGTGAGGAGGGTAAGGAGAAAAATCATGTATGAACATAACTAATAATAAATAAACGCCCGGGTTGCCGGCACTGAAATTGAATTGAAATTGAATTGCGCCTAAATATTCGAGTTCTGGTTTGCTGCTTAGCTAAGAAGTTGTGTAGATTGCGGAATCGTGTTTTGGTCGGCGCGAGCAATTGCGCCTTAATATTCGAGTTCTGGTTTGCTGCTTAGCTAAGAAGTTGTGTAGATTGCGGAATCATGATTTCGTAGGCGCGAGCAATTTTTTTTCTTTTCTTTTCTTTTTTCTACTCTGTTTTTAAATTCTGATTTTCCTCTTATTTTATTATTATTATTTTTACTATAATATATATCTTTTCTTTTTTTTTACCACTTATTTGTTTTTTTTGTTATTAGAAATTGTTAGTTACCAGCCTCAGAACAGACTTTGTCTAGTGAGGAGGGTAAGGAGAAAAATCATGTATGTACATAACTAATAATAAATAAACGCCCGGGTTGCCGGCACTGAAATTGAATTAAAATTGAATTGCGCCTTAATATTCGAGTTCTGGTTTGCTGCTTAGCTAAGAAGTTGTGTAGATTGCGGAATTATGATTTCGTAGGCGCGAGCAATTGCGCCTTAATATTTGAGTTCTGGTTTGCTGCTTAGCTAAGAAGTTGTGTAGATTGCGGAATCATGATTTCGTAGGCGCAAGCAATTGCGCCTTAATATTCGAGTTCTGGTTTGCTGCTTAGCTAAGAAGTTGTGTAGATTGCGGAATCGTGTTTTGGTCGGCGCGAGCAATTGCGCCTTAATATTCGAGTTCTGGTTTGCTGCTTAGCTAAGAAGTTGTGTAGATTGCGGAATCATGATTTCGTAGGCGCGAGCAATTTTTTTTCTTTTCTTTTCTTTTTTCTACTCTGTTTTTAAATTCTGATTTTCCTCTTATTTTATTATTATTATTTTTACTATAATATATATCTTTTTTTACCACTTATTTGTTTTTTATGTAATTAGAAATTGTTAGTTACCAGCCTCAGAACAGACTTTGTCTAGTGAGGAGGGTAAGGAGAAAAATCATGTTTTTTACATAACTAATAATAAATAAACGCCCGGGTTGCCGGCACTGAAATTGAATTGAAATTGAATTGCGCCTTAATATTCGAGTTCTGGTTTGCTGCTTAGCTAAGAAGTTGTGTAGATTGCGGAATCGTGTTTTGGTCGGCGCGAGCAATTGCGCCTTAATATTCGAGTTCTGGTTTGCTGCTTAGCTAAGAAGTTGTGTAGATTGCGGAATCATGATTTCGTAGGCGCGAGCAATTTTTTTTCTTTTATTTTCTTTTTTCTACTCTGTTTTTCAATTCTGATTTTCCTCTTATTTTATTATTATTATTTTTACTATAATATATATCTTTTCTTTTTTTTTACCACTTATTTGTTTTTTATGTTATTAGAAATTGTTAGTTACCAGCCTCAGAACAGACTTTGTCTAGTGAGGAGGGTAAGGAGAAAAATCATGTATGTACATAACTAATAATAAATAAACGCCCGGGTTGCCGGCACTGAAATTAAATTAAAATTGAATTGCGCCTTAATATTCGAGTTCTAGTTTGCTGCTTAGCTAAGAAGTTGTGTAGATTGCGGAATCATGATTTCGTAGGCGCGAGCAATTTTTTTTCTTTTCTTTTCTTTTTTCTACTCTGTTTTTAAATTCTGATTTTCCTCTTATTTTATTATTATTATTTTTACTATAATATATATCTTTTCTTTTTTTTTACCACTTATTTGTTTTTTATGTTATTAGAAATTGTTAGTTACCAGCCTCAGAACAGACTTTGTCTAGTGAGGAGGGTAAGGAGAAAAATCATGTATGTACATAACTAATAATAAATAAACGCCCGGGTTGCCGGCACTGAAATTGAATTAAAATTGATTTGCGCCTTAATATTCGAGTTCAAGTTTGCTGCTTAGCTAAGAAGTTGTGTAGATTGCGGAATCATGATTTCGTAGGCGCGAGCAATTGCGCCTTAATATTCGAGTTCTGGTTTGCTGCTTAGCTAAGAAGTTGTGTAGATTGCGGAATCATGATTTCGTAGGCGCGAGCAATTGCGCCTAAATATTCGAGTTCTGGTTTGCTGCTTAGCTAAGAAGTTGTGTAGATTGCGGAATCATGATTTCGTAGGCGCGAGCAATTTTTTTTATTTTCTTTTCTTTTTTCTACTCTGTTTTTAAATTCTGATTTTCCTCTTATTTTATTATTATTATTTTGACTATAATATATATCTTTTTTTACCACTTATTTGTTTTTTATGTAATTAGAAATTGTTAGTTACCAGCCTCAGAACAGACTTTGTCTAGTGAGGAGGGTAAGGAGAAAAATCATGTTTGTACATAACTTATAATAAATAAACGCCCGGGTTGCCGGCACTGAAATTGAATTGAAATTGAATTGCGCCTGAATATTCGAGTTCTGGTTTGCTGCTTAGCTAAGAAGTTGTGTAGATTGCGGAATCGTGTTTTGGTCGGCGCGAGCAATTGCGCCTTAATATTCGAGTTCTGGTTTGCTGCTTAGCTAAGAAGTTGTGTAGATTGCGGAATCATGATTTCGTAGGCGCGAGCAATTTTTTTTATTTTCTTTTCTTTTTTCTACTCTGTTTTTAAATTCTGATTTTCCTCTTATTTTATTATTATTATTTTTACTATAATATATATCTTTTTTTACCACTTATTTGTTTTTTATGTAATTAGAAATTGTTAGTTACCAGCCTCAGAACAGACTTTGTCTAGTGAGGAGGGTAAGGAGAAAAATCATGTTTGTACATAACTAATAATAAATAAACGCCCGGGTTGCCGGCACTGAAATTGAATTGAAATTGAATTGCGCCTGAATATTCGAGTTCTGGTTTGCTGCTTAGCTAAGAAGTTGTGTAGATTGCGGAATCGTGTTTTGGTCGGCGCGAGCAATTGCGCCTTAATATTCGAGTTCTGGTTTGCTGCTTGGCTAAGAAGTTGTGTAGATTGCGGAATCATGATTTCGTAGGCGCGAGCAATTTCTTTTCTTTTCTTTTCTTTTTTCTACTCTGTTTTTAAATTCTGATTTTCCTCTTATTTTATTATTATTATTTTTACTATAATATATATCTTTTCTTTTTTTTTACCACTTATTTGTTTTTTTTGTTATTAGAAATTGTTAGTTACCAGCCTCAGAACAGACTTTGTCCAGTGAGGAGGGTAAGGAGAAAAATCATGTATGTACATAACTAATAATAAATAAACGCCCGGGTTGCCGGCACTGAAATTGAATTAAAATTGAATTGCGCCTTAATATTCGAGTTCTGGTTTGCTGCTTAGCTAAGAAGTTGTGTAGATTGCGGAATCATGATTTCGTAGGCGCGAGCAATTACGCCTTAATATTCGAGTTCTGGTTTGCTGCTTAGCTAAGAAGTTGTGTAGATTGCGGAATCATGATTTCGTAGGCGCAAGCAATTGCGCCTTAATATTCGAGTTCTGGTTTGCTGCTTAGCTAAGAAGTTGTGTAGATTTCGGAATCGTGTTTTGGTCGGCGCGAGCAATTGCGCCTTAATATTCGAGTTCTGGTTTGCTGCTTAGCTAAGAAATTGTGTAGATTGCGGAATCATGATTTCGTAGGCGCGAGCAATTTTTTTTCTTTTCTTTTCTTTTTTCTACTCTGTTTTTAAATTCTGATTTTCCTCTTATTTTATTATTATTATTTTTACTATAATATATATCTTTTCTTTTTTTTTACCACTTATTTGTTTTTTATGTTATTAGAAATTGTTAGTTACCAGCCTCAGAACAGACTTTGTCTAGTGAGGAGGGTAAGGAGAAAAATCATGTTTGTACATAACTAATAATAAATAAACGCCCGGGTTGCCGGCACAGAAATTGAATTGAAATTGAATTGCGCCTGAATATTCGAGTTCCTGTTTGCTGCTTAGCTAAGAAGTTGTGTAGATTGCGGAATCATGATTTCGTAGGCGCGAGCAATTGCGCCTTAATATTCGAGTTCTGGTTTGCTGCTTAGCTAAGAAGTTGTGTAGATTGCGGAATCATGATTTCGTAGGCGCGAGCAATTTTTTTTCTTTTCTTTTCTTTTTTCTACTCTGTTTTTAAATTCTGATTTTCCTCTTATTTTATTATTATTATTTTTACTATAATATATATCTTTTTTTTACCACTTATTTGTTTTTTATCTAATTAGAAATTGTTAGTTACCAGCCTCAGAACAGACTTTGTCTAGTGAGGAGGGTAAGGAGAAAAATCATGTTTTTTACATAACTAATAATAAATAAACGCCCGGGTTGCCGGCACTGAAATTGAATTGAAATTGAATTGCGCCTGAATATTCGAGTTCTGGTTTGCTGCTTATCTAAGAAGTTGTGTAGATTGCGGAATCGTGTTTTGGTCGGCGCGAGCAATTGCGCCTTAATATTCGAGTTCTGGTTTGCTGCTTAGCTAAGAAGTTGTGTAGATTGCGGAATCATGATTTCGTAGGCGCGAGCAATTTTTTTTCTTTTCTTTTCTTTTTTCTACTCTGTTTTTAAATTCTGATTTTCCTCTTATTTTATTATTATTATTTTTACTATAATATATATCTTTTCTTTTTTTTTAACACTTATTTGTTTTTTTTGTTATTAGAAATTGTTAGTTACCAGCCTCAGAACAGACTTTGTCTAGTGAGGAGGGTAAGGAGAAAAATCATGTATGTACATAACTAATAATAAATAAACGCCCGGGTTGCCGGCACTGAAATTGAATTAAAATTGAATTGCGCCTTAATATTCGAGTTCTGGTTTGCTGCTTAGCTAAGAAGTTGTGTAGATTGCGGAATCATGATTTCGTAGGCGCGAGCAATTGCGCCTTAATATTCGAGTTCTGGTTTGCTGCTTAGCTAAGAAGTTGTGTAGATTGCGGAATCATGATTTCGTAGGCGCAAGCAATTGCGCCTTAATATTCGAGTTCTGGTTTGCTGCTTAGCTAAGAAGTTGTGTAGATTGCGGAATCGTGTTTTGGTCGGCGCGAGCAATTGCGCCTTAATATTCGAGTTCTGGTTTGCTGCTTAGCTAAGAAGTTGTGTAGATTGCGGAATCATGATTTCGTAGGCGCGAGCAATTTTTTTTCTTTTCTTTTCTTTTTTCTACTCTGTTTTTAAATTCTGATTTTCCTCTTATTTTATTTTTATTATTTTTACTATAATATATATCTTTTCTTTTTTTACCACTTATTTGTTTTTTATGTAATTAGAAATTGTTAGTTACCAGCCTCAGAACAGACTTTGTCTTGTGAGGAGGGTAAGGAGAAAAATCATGTTTTTTACATAACTAATAATAAATAAACGCCCGGGTTGCCAGCACTGAAATTGAATTGAAATTGAATTGCGCCTTAATATTCGAGTTCTGGTTTGCTGCTTAGCTAAGAAGTTGTGTAGATTGCGGAATCGTGTTTTGGTCGGCGCGAGCAATTGCGCCTTAATATTCGAGTTCTGGTTTGCTGCTTAGCTAAGAAGTTGTGTAGATTGCGGAATCATGATTTCGTAGGCGCGAGCAATTGCGCCTTAATATTCGAGTTCTGGTTTGCTGCTTAGCTAAGAAGTTGTGTAGATTGCGGAATCATGATTCCGTAGGCGCAAGCAATTGCGCCTTAATATTCGAGTTCTGGTTTGCTGCTTAGCTAAGAAGTTGTGTAGATTGCGGAATCGTGTTTTGGTCGGCGCGAGCAATTGCGCCTTAATATTCGAGTTCTGGTTTGCTGCTTAGCTAAGAAGTTGTGTAGATTGCGGAATCATGATTTCGTAGGCGCGAGCAATTTTTTTTCTTTTCTTTTCTTTTTTCTACTCTGTTTTCCAATTCTGATTTTCCTCTTATTTTATTATTATTATTTTTACTATAATATATATCTTTTCTTTTTTTTTACCACTTACTTGTTTTTTATGTTATTAGAAATTGTTAGTTACCAGCCTCAGAACAGACTTTGTCTAGTGAGGAGGGTAAGGAAAAAAATCATGTATGTACATAACTAATAATAAATAAACGCCCGGGTTGCCGGCACTGAAATTGAATTAAAATTGAATTGCGCCTTAATATTCGAGTTCTGGTTTGCTGCTTAGCTAAGAAGTTGTGTAGATTGCGGAATCATGATTTCGTAGGCGCGAGCAATTGCGCCTTAATATTCGAGTTCTGGTTTGCTGCTTAGCTAAGAAGTTGTGTAGATTGCGGAATCATGATTTCGTAGGCGCGAGCAATTGCGCCTAAATATTCGAGTTCTGGTTTGCTGCTTAGCTAAGAAGTTGTGTAGATTGCGGAATCATGATTTCGTAGGCGCGAGCAATTTTTTTTCTTTTCTTTTCTTTTTTCTACTCTGTTTTTAAATTCTGATTTTCCTCTTATTTTATTATTATTATTTTTACTATAATATATTTCTTTTTTTTTACCACTTATTTGTTTTTTTATGTAATTAGAAATTGTTAGTTACCAGCCTCAGAACAGACTTTGTCTAGTGAGGAGGGTAAGGAGAAAAATCATGTTTGTACATAACTAATAATAAATAAACGCCCGGGTTGCCGGCACTGAAATTGAATTAAAATTGAATTGCGCCTTAATATTCGAGTTCTGGTTTGCTGCTTAGCTAAGAAGTTGTGTAGATTGCGGAATCATGATTTCGTAGGCGCGAGCAATTGCGCCTTAATATTCGAGTTCTGGTTTGCTGCTTAGCTAAGAAGTTGTGTAGATTGCGGAATCATGATTTCGTAGGCGCGAGCAATTGCGCCTAAATATTCGAGTTCTGGTTTGCTGCTTAGCTAAGAAGTTGTGTAGATTGCGGAATCATGATTTCGTAGGCGCGAGCAATTTTTTTTCTTTTCTTTTCTTTTTTCTACTCTGTTTTTAAATTCTGATTTTCCTCTTATTTTATTATTATTATTTTTACTATAATATATTTCTTTTTTTTTACCACTTATTTGTTTTTTATGTAATTAGAAATTGTTAGTTACCAGCCTCAGAACAGACTTTGTCTAGTGAGGAGGGTAAGGAGAAAAATCATGTTTGTACATAACTAATAATAAATAAACGCCCGGGTTGCCGGCACTGAAATTGAATTAAAATTGAATTGCGCCTTAATATTCGAGTTCTGGTTTGCTGCTCAGATAAGAAGTTGTGTAGATTGCGGAATCATAATTTCGTAGGCGCGAGCAATTGCGCCTTAAAATTCGAGTTCTGGTTTGCTGCTTAGCTAAGAAGTTGTGTAGATTGCGGAATCATGATTTCGTAGGCGCGAGCAATTGCGCCTAAATATTCGAGTTCTGGTTTGCTGCTTAGCTTAGAAGTTGTGTTGATTGCGGAATCATGATTTCGTAGGCGCAAGCAATTGCGCCTTAATATTCGAGTTCTGGTTCGCTGCTTAGCTAAGAAGTTGTGTAGATTGCGGAATCATGATTTCGTAGGCGCGAGCAATTGCGCCTTAATATTCGAGTTCTGGTTTGCTGCTTAGCTAAGAAGTTGTGTAGATTGCGGAATCATGATTTCGTAGGCGCGAGCAATTGCGCCTTAATATTCGAGTTCTGGTTTGCTGCTTAGCTAAGAAGTTGTGTAGATTGCGGAATCATGATTTCGTAGGCGCGAGCAATTGCGCCTAAATATTCGAGTTCTGGTTTGCTGCTTAGCTAAGAAGTTGTGTAGATTGCGGAATCATGATTTCGTAGGCGCGAGCAATTTTTTTTCTTTTCTTTTCTTTTTTCTACTCTGTTTTTAAATTCTGATTTTCCTCTTATTTTATTATTATTATTTTTACTATAATATATTTCTTTTTTTTTACCACTTATTTGTTTTTTTATGTAATTAGAAATTGTTAGTTACCAGCCTCAGAACAGACTTTGTCTAGTGAGGAGGGTAAGGAGAAAAATCATGTTTGTACATAACTAATAATAAATAAACGCCCGGGTTGCCGGCACTGAAATTGAATTAAAATTGAATTGCGCCTTAATATTCGAGTTCTGGTTTGCTGCTTAGCTAAGAAGTTGTGTAGATTGCGGAATCATGATTTCGTAGGCGCGAGCAATTGCGCCTTAATATTCGAGTTCTGGTTTGCTGCTTAGCTAAGAAGTTGTGTAGATTGCGGAATCATGATTTCGTAGGCGCGAGCAATTGCGCCTAAATATTCGAGTTCTGGTTTGCTGCTTAGCTAAGAAGTTGTGTAGATTGCGGAATCATGATTTCGTAGGCGCGAGCAATTTTTTTTCTTTTCTTTTCTTTTTTCTACTCTGTTTTTAAATTCTGATTTTCCTCTTATTTTATTATTATTATTTTTACTATAATATATTTCTTTTTTTTTACCACTTATTTGTTTTTTATGTAATTAGAAATTGTTAGTTACCAGCCTCAGAACAGACTTTGTCTAGTGAGGAGGGTAAGGAGAAAAATCATGTTTGTACATAACTAATAATAAATAAACGCCCGGGTTGCCGGCACTGAAATTGAATTAAAATTGAATTGCGCCTTAATATTCGAGTTCTGGTTTGCTGCTCAGATAAGAAGTTGTGTAGATTGCGGAATCATAATTTCGTAGGCGCGAGCAATTGCGCCTTAAAATTCGAGTTCTGGTTTGCTGCTTAGCTAAGAAGTTGTGTAGATTGCGGAATCATGATTTCGTAGGCGCGAGCAATTGCGCCTAAATATTCGAGTTCTGGTTTGCTGCTTAGCTTAGAAGTTGTGTTGATTGCGGAATCATGATTTCGTAGGCGCAAGCAATTGCGCCTTAATATTCGAGTTCTGGTTCGCTGCTTAGCTAAGAAGTTGTGTAGATTGCGGAATCATGATTTCGTAGGCGCGAGCAATTGCGCCTTAATATTCGAGTTCTGGTTTGCTGCTTAGCTAAGAAGTTGTGTAGATTGCGGAATCATGATTTCGTAGGCGCAAGCAATTGCGCCTTTATATTCGAGTTCTTGTTTGCTGCTTAGCTAAGAAGTTGTGTAGATTGCGGAATCATGATTTCGTAGGCGCGAGCAATTGCGCCTTAATATTCGAGTTCTGGTTTGCTGCTTAGCTAAGAAGTTGTGTAGATTGCGGAATCATGATTTCGTAGGCGCGAGCAATTGAGCCTAAATATTTGAGTTCTGGTTTGCTGCTTAGCTAAGAAGTTGTGTAGATTGCGGAATCATGATTTCGTAGGCGCGAGCAATTGCGCCTTAATATTCGAGTTCTGGTTTGCTGCTTAGCTAAGAAGTTGTGTAGATTGCGGAATCATGATTTCGTAGGCGCAAGCAATTGCGCCTTTATATTCGAGTTCTGGTTTGCTGCTTAGCTAAGAAGTTGTGTAGATTGCGGAATCATGATTTCGTAGGCGCGAGCAATTGCGCCTTAATATTCGAGTTCTGGTTTGCTGCTTAGCTAAGAAGTTGTGCAGATTGCGGAATCATGATTTCGTAGGCGCGAGTAATATTCGAGTTCTGGTTTGCTGCTAAGCTAAGAAGTTGTGTAGATTGCGGAATCATAATTTCGTAGGCGCGAGCAATTGCGCCTTAATATTCGAGTTCTGGTTTGCTGCTTAGCTAAGAAATTGTATAGATTGCGGAATCATGATTTCGTAGGCGCGAGCAATTGCGCCATAATATTCGAGTTCTGGTTTGCTGCTTAGCTAATAAGTTGTGTAGATTGCGGAATCATGATTTCGTAGGCGCGAGCAATTGCGCCTTAATATTCGAGTTCTGGTTTGCTGCTTAGCTAAAAAGTTGTGTAGATTGCGGAATCATGATTTCGTAGGCGCGAGCAATTTTTTTTCTTTTCTTTTCTTTTTTCTACTCTGTTTTTAAATTCTGATTTTCCTCTTATTTTATTATTATTATTTTTACTATAATATATATCTTTTCTTTTTTTTACCACTTATTTGTTTTTTATGTTATTAGAAATTGTTTGTTACCAGCCTCAGAACAGACTTTGTCTAGTGAGGAGGGTAAGGAGAAAAACCATGTTTTTTACATAACTAATAATAAATAAACGCCCGGGTTGCCGGCACTGAAATTGAATTGAAATTGAATTACGCCTGAATATTCAAGTTCTGGTTTGCTGCTTAGCTAAGAAGTTGTGTAGATTGCGGAATCGTGTTTTGGTCGGCGCGAGCAATTGCTCCTTAATATTCGAGTTCTGGTTTGCTGCTTAGCTAAGAAGTTGTGTAGATTGCGGAATCATGATTTCGTAGGCGCGAGCAATTTTTTTTCTTTTCTTTTCTTTTTTCTACTCTGTCTTTAAATTCTGATTTTATTCTTATTTTATTATTATTATTTTTACTATAATATATATCTTTTCTTTTTTTTACCACTTATTTGTTTTTTATGTTATTAGAAATTGTTAGTTACCAGCCTCAGAACAGACTTTGTCTAGTGAGGAGGGTAAGGAGAAAAATCATGTTTTTTACATAACTAATAATAAATAAACGCCCGGGTTGCCGGCACTGAAATTGAATTGAAATTGAATTGCGCCTGAATATTCGAGTTCTGGTTTTCTGCTTAGCTAAGAAGTTGTGTAGATTGCGGAATCATGATTTCGTAGGCGCGAGCAATTGCGCCTTAATATTCGAGTTCTGGTTTGCTGCTTAGCTAAGAAGTTGTGTAGATTGCGGAATCATGATTTCGTAGGCGCAAGCAATTGCGCCTTTATATTCGAGTTCTGGTTTGCTGCTTAGCTAAGAAGTTGTGTAGATTGCGGAATCATGATTTCGTAGGCGCGAGCAATTGCGCCTTAATATTCGAGTTCTGGTTTGCTGCTTAGCTAAGAAGTTGTGCAGATTGCGGAATCATGATTTCGTAGGCGCGAGTAATATTCGAGTTCTGGTTTGCTGCTAAGCTAAGAAGTTGTGTAGATTGCGGAATCATAATTTCGTAGGCGCGAGCAATTGCGCCTTAATATTCGAGTTCTGGTTTGCTGCTTAGCTAAGAAATTGTATAGATTGCGGAATCATGATTTCGTAGGCGCGAGCAATTGCGCCATAATATTCGAGTTCTGGTTTGCTGCTTAGCTAATAAGTTGTGTAGATTGCGGAATCATGATTTCGTAGGCGCGAGCAATTGCGCCTTAATATTCGAGTTCTGGTTTGCTGCTTAGCTAAAAAGTTGTGTAGATTGCGGAATCATGATTTCGTAGGCGCGAGCAATTTTTTTTCTTTTCTTTTCTTTTTTCTACTCTGTTTTTAAATTCTGATTTTCCTCTTATTTTATTATTATTATTTTTACTATAATATATATCTTTTCTTTTTTTTACCACTTATTTGTTTTTTATGTTATTAGAAATTGTTTGTTACCAGCCTCAGAACAGACTTTGTCTAGTGAGGAGGGTAAGGAGAAAAACCATGTTTTTTACATAACTAATAATAAATAAACGCCCGGGTTGCCGGCACTGAAATTGAATTGAAATTGAATTACGCCTGAATATTCAAGTTCTGGTTTGCTGCTTAGCTAAGAAGTTGTGTAGATTGCGGAATCGTGTTTTGGTCGGCGCGAGCAATTGCTCCTTAATATTCGAGTTCTGGTTTGCTGCTTAGCTAAGAAGTTGTGTAGATTGCGGAATCATGATTTCGTAGGCGCGAGCAATTTTTTTTCTTTTCTTTTCTTTTTTCTACTCTGTCTTTAAATTCTGATTTTATTCTTATTTTATTATTATTATTTTTACTATAATATATATCTTTTCTTTTTTTTACCACTTATTTGTTTTTTATGTTATTAGAAATTGTTAGTTACCAGCCTCAGAACAGACTTTGTCTAGTGAGGAGGGTAAGGAGAAAAATCATGTTTTTTACATAACTAATAATAAATAAACGCCCGGGTTGCCGGCACTGAAATTGAATTGAAATTGAATTGCGCCTGAATATTCGAGTTCTGGTTTGCTGCTTAGCTAAGAAGTTGTGTAGATTGCGGAATCATGATTTCGTAGGCGCGAGCAATTGCGCCTTAATATTCGAGTTCTGGTTTGCTGCTTAGCTAAAAAGTTGTGTAGATTGCGGAATCATGATTTCGTAGGCGCGAGCAATTTTTTTTCTTTTCTTTTCTTTTTTCTACTCTGTTTTTAAATTCTGATTTTCCTCTTATTTTATTATTATTATTTTTACTATAATATATTTCTTTTTTTTTACCACTTATTTGTTTTTTATGTTATTAGAAATTGTTAGTTACCAGCCTCAGAACAGACTTTGTCTTGTAAGGAGGGTAAGGAGAAAAATCATGTTTGTACATAACTAATAATAAATAAACGCCCGGGTTGCCGGCACTGAAATTGAATTAAAATTGAATTGCGCCTTAATATTCGAGTTCTGGTTTGCTGCTAAGATAAGAAGTTGTGTAGATTGCGGAATCATGATTTCGTAGGCGCAAGCAATTGCGCCTTTATATTCGAGTTCTGGTTTGCTGCTTAGCTAAGAAGTTGTGTAGATTGCGGAATCATGATTTCGTAGGCGCGAGCAATTGCGCCTTAATATTCGAGTTCTGGTTTGCTGCTTAGCTAAGAAGTTGTGTAGATTGCGGAATCTTGATTTCGTAGGCGCGAGCAATTGCGCCTAAATATTCGAGTTCTGGTTTGCTGCTTAGCTAAGAAGTTGTGTAGATTGCGGAATCATGATTTCGTAGGCGCGAGCAATTGCGCCTTAATATTCGAGTTCTGGTTTGCTGCTTAGCTAAGAAGTTGTGTAGATTGCGGAATCATGATTTCGTAGGCGCAAGCAATTGCGCCTTTATATTCGAGTTCTGGTTTGCTGCTTAGCTAAGAAGTTGTGTAGATTGCGGAATCATGATTTCGTAGGCGCGAGCAATTGCGCCTTAATATTCGAGTTCTGGTTTGCTGCTTAGCTAAGAAGTTGTGCAGATTGCGGAATCATGATTTCGTAGGCGCGAGTAATATTCGAGTTCTGGTTTGCTGCTAAGCTAAGAAGTTGTGTAGATTGCGGAATCATAATTTCGTAGGCGCGAGCAATTGCGCCTTAATATTCGAGTTCTGGTTTGCTGCTTAGCTAAGAAATTGTATAGATTGCGGAATCATGATTTCGTAGGCGCGAGCAATTGCGCCATAATATTCGAGTTCTGGTTTGCTGCTTAGCTAATAAGTTGTGTAGATTGCGGAATCATGATTTCGTAGGCGCGAGCAATTGCGCCTTAATATTCGAGTTCTGGTTTGCTGCTTAGCTAAAAAGTTGTGTAGATTGCGGAATCATGATTTCGTAGGCGCGAGCAATTTTTTTTCTTTTCTTTTCTTTTTTCTACTCTGTTTTTAAATTCTGATTTTCCTCTTATTTTATTATTATTATTTTTACTATAATATATATCTTTTCTTTTTTTTACCACTTATTTGTTTTTTATGTTATTAGAAATTGTTTGTTACCAGCCTCAGAACAGACTTTGTCTAGTGAGGAGGGTAAGGAGAAAAACCATGTTTTTTACATAACTAATAATAAATAAACGCCCGGGTTGCCGGCACTGAAATTGAATTGAAATTGAATTACGCCTGAATATTCAAGTTCTGGTTTGCTGCTTAGCTAAGAAGTTGTGTAGATTGCGGAATCGTGTTTTGGTCGGCGCGAGCAATTGCTCCTTAATATTCGAGTTCTGGTTTGCTGCTTAGCTAAGAAGTTGTGTAGATTGCGGAATCATGATTTCGTAGGCGCGAGCAATTTTTTTTCTTTTCTTTTCTTTTTTCTACTCTGTCTTTAAATTCTGATTTTATTCTTATTTTATTATTATTATTTTTACTATAATATATATCTTTTCTTTTTTTTACCACTTATTTGTTTTTTATGTTATTAGAAATTGTTAGTTACCAGCCTCAGAACAGACTTTGTCTAGTGAGGAGGGTAAGGAGAAAAATCATGTTTTTAACATAACTAATAATAAATAAACGCCCGGGTTGCCGGCACTGAAATTGAATTGAAATTGAATTGCGCCTGAATATTCGAGTTCTGGTTTGCTGCTTAGCTAAGAAGTTGTGTAGATTGCGGAATCATGATTTCGTAGGCGCGAGCAATTGCGCCTTAATATTCGAGTTCTGGTTTGCTGCTTAGCTAAAAAGTTGTGTAGATTGCGGAATCATGATTTCGTAGGCGCGAGCAATTTTTTTTCTTTTCTTTTCTTTTTTCTACTCTGTTTTTAAATTCTGATTTTCCTCTTATTTTATTATTATTATTTTTACTATAATATATTTCTTTTTTTTTACCACTTATTTGTTTTTTATGTTATTAGAAATTGTTAGTTACCAGCCTCAGAACAGACTTTGTCTTGTAAGGAGGGTAAGGAGAAAAATCATGTTTGTACATAACTAATAATAAATAAACGCCCGGGTTGCCGGCACTGAAATTGAATTAAAATTGAATTGCGCCTTAATATTCGAGTTCTGGTTTGCTGCTAAGATAAGAAGTTGTGTAGATTGCGGAATCATGATTTCGTAGGCGCAAGCAATTGCGCCTTTATATTCGAGTTCTGGTTTGCTGCTTAGCTAAGAAGTTGTGTAGATTGCGGAATCATGATTTCGTAGGCGCGAGCAATTGCGCCTTAATATTCGAGTTCTGGTTTGCTGCTTAGCTAAGAAGTTGTGTAGATTGCGGAATCTTGATTTCGTAGGCGCGAGCAATTGCGCCTAAATATTCGAGTTCTGGTTTGCTGCTTAGCTAAGAAGTTGTGTAGATTGCGGAATCATGATTTCGTAGGCGCGAGCAATTGCGCCTTAATATTCGAGTTCTGGTTTGCTGCTTAGCTAAGAAGTTGTGTAGATTGCGGAATCATGATTTCGTAGGCGCAAGCAATTGCGCCTTTATATTCGAGTTCTGGTTTGCTGCTTAGCTAAGAAGTTGTGTAGATTGCGGAATCATGATTTCGTAGGCGCGAGCAATTGCGCCTTAATATTCGAGTTCTGGTTTGCTGCTTAGCTAAGAAGTTGTGCAGATTGCGGAATCATGATTTCGTAGGCGCGAGTAATATTCGAGTTCTGGTTTGCTGCTAAGCTAAGAAGTTGTGTAGATTGCGGAATCATAATTTCGTAGGCGCGAGCAATTGCGCCTTAATATTCGAGTTCTGGTTTGCTGCTTAGCTAAGAAGTTGTATAGATTGCGGAATCATGATTTCGTAGGCGCGAGCAATTGCGCCATAATATTCGAGTTCTGGTTTGCTGCTTAGTAAATAAGTTGTGTAGATTGCGGAATCATGATTTCGTAGGCGCGAGCAATTGCGCCTTAATATTCGAGTTCTGGTTTGCTGCTTAGCTAAGAAGTTGTGTAGATTGCGGAATCATGATTTCGTAGGCGCGAGCAATTTTTTTTTATTTTCTTTTCTTTTTTCTACTCTGTTTTTAAATTCTGATTTTCCTCTTATTTTATTATTATTATTTTTACTATAATATATATCTTTTTTTTCCACTTATTTGTTTTTTATGTAATTAGAAATTGTTAGTTACCAGCCTCAGAACAGACTTTGTCTAGTGAGGAGGGTAAGGAGAAAAATCATGTTTGTACATAACTAATAATAAATAAACGCCCGGGTTGCCGGCACTGAAATTGAATTGAAATTGAATTGCGCCTGAATATTCGAGTTCTGGTTTGCTGCTTAGCTAAGAAGTTGTGTAGATTGCGGAATCGTGTTTTGGTCGGCGCGAGCAATTGCGCCTTAATATTCGAGTTCTGGTTTGCTGCTTAGCTAAGAAGTTGTGTAGATTGCGGAATCATGATTTCGTAGGCGCGAGCAATTTTTTTTCTTTTCTTTTCTTTCATTTTTTCTACTCTGTTTTTAAATTCTGATTTTCCTATAATTTTTTATTATTATTTTTACTATAATATATATCTTTTTTTACCACTTATTTGTTTTTTATGTAATTAGAAATTGTTAGTTACCAGCCTCAGAACAGACTTTGTCTTGTGAGGAGGGTAAGGAGAAAAATCATGTATGAACATAACTAATAATAAATAAACGCCCGGGTTGCCGGCACTGAAATTGAATTGAAATTGAATTGCGCCTTAATATTCGAGTTCTGGTTTGCTGCTTAGCTAAGAAGTTGTGTAGATTGCGGAATCGTGTTTTGGTCGGCGCGAGCAATTGCGCCTTAATATTCGAGTTCTGGTTTGCTGCTTAGCTAAGAAGTTGTGTAGATTGCGGAATCATGATTTCGTAGGCGCGAGCAATTTTTTTTCTTTTCTTTTCTTTTTTCTACTCTGTTTTTAAATTCTGATTTTCCTCTTATTTTATTATTATTATTTTTACTATAATATATATCTTTTCTTTTTTTTTACCACTTATTTGTTTTTTATGTTATTAGAAATTGTTAGTTACCAGCCTCAGAACAGACTTTGTCTAGTGAGGAGGGTAAGGAGAAAAATCATGTATGTACATAACTAATAATAAATAAACGCCCGGGTTGCCGGCACTGAAATTGAATTAAAATTGAATTGCGCCTTAATATTCGAGTTCTGGTTTGCTGCTTAGCTAAGAAGTTGTGTAGATTGCGGAATCATGAATCGTGTTTATCTGTGCTAAGAACTGTGACTGCTTATAGCAAAACTTTTACTGCCTATTACAAATAACGTAAAATAACAGTGAAACATCATCAACATATCATACATCATCAACATGAATAATACCTGTCAAAAATGTTCCGAACCAACACTTTCAGATGAGTCTATTTTTGTGTGCGTAACCTGCAAGAAGACATTCCATCTGCAATGTGGAGGTGTGACGGAAAGTACCTACCGTCGCCTCTCTAAGGAGCGGCGTGCCCTCATAAAATGTAAACAATGCATTTTTGTCACACCGACTGTCAAACCCAGTGGCAGTTCACTTATTGATAGTGAACTACTCGCCAAACTACTCGAACAAAACACGCAAATTCTTGCCACTCTAGCGGGGATGAGCAAGCAATATGAAGACATTCTTTTTCGCGTCCACGAGCTTGAGGACACTAATAACAAGCTTGAGAAAAAGAACACCGGCCTCGAAGCAAGAATTGAAGTATTAGAAAACCAAATGGAGCAAATAGACAGGCTAAATAGGTCTAAAAACGCTGAAATCAGGGGGATCCCGGAAAATAATGGGGAAAACTTAAATAACCTCATATTTAACATCCAAAAAACTACTAATTCAAACGTGGAAATGAACAAGATTGACGCAGCTTACCGCATCTCCCAAAAAATACCTAAAGACCAATGTAGGCCCATAATCATATCATTTAAAACCAGTATTGACCGTGATGTTTTCCTGTCAGACATAAAAAAGTTCAACAAACAAGCTAACAATAGAGAGGAAAAACTCAACACCACCCTCGTCGGAATTGCAGGACCTCGCTCTCACATATACGTCTCGGATCACCTGACATTTCGTGCGAAACACTTATGGTTCCTTGCACGTAAGGCTACACGGGAAAACTTATATAAATTCGCCTGGACCCGTGGAGGGCAAGTGTACGTCCGTAGAGATATTGGAACACCAGTCATTATTATCAATGACAAAAACAAACACATCTTATCTCACACACCCAATAACTTGTAAAAGAACTGTAACTATTGTATTTATGTTTATAAAATATTTTTTACTTTGCTCAAAATTCATTAACATCACTATTTTAACTATTAATCTCAACCTATTATATGAAACAGAAGGGCACAGGTATATGGTTACAGGGGAATTTAATTTATTTAATTTGTATTTCTCTAGTTTTCTTTTATCTCTTTACCCAAACACTACATTTAGTTTTAGCATTAACCAATATAAATCTTGCACTATGTATCTTCAATTCATAGTTACACTATATGCCTGCTATAATTATGTAAAATACTTACAACAACTAAATCCCTATAACACCTATGTACTTTACATGCTTATGCTTATGTTTTATTTTCTCTATATACTTATATTTTATATGCTTTATATGCTTATGCTTTATATGCTCGTGATATATACTCGCAACAACTATATGCATACTCTGTATACTTATGCCAATGTTATGCATACTTTTCACGCTTGTGTTAAATATCCGCAACAACCAAATCCATATATCACTGGTATACTTTATATGCTTATGTTTTATTTTCTTTATATGCTTATGTTTTTGAAGTGAAACTTCTTTAGCCGCGTAATGAATTTTCGGGGACGTAGTAAAACCGAGTCAGGATCGAAACGAAAATGCGAGTACCCCCACCACCGATTAAAGTTCATTTGATCTAGTCAAAGTTTTGAAGTAACATATAAATGCTTCTTAGCTCATCTCGACAACTGGCGTTGGTGGTGTAATGGACAGCATAGTTGCCTTCCAAGCAGTTGATCCGAGTTCGATTCTCGGCCATCGCACATTATTTTTTTGTTTTTAACGCCTTTTTCATTCAATATCTTATTTTTTAGTAGGTCAGAACATTTTTTAAAAGAAAATAATATTGCAAAATAATAAAAACACTTATCTCACTGTGATAAAACATTACTCCGCTAGAGCGCGCTTTGCGTTATTGTGTTGGATTAAAATTATTATCTAATCCGTATATTATGATAATTGTATTACATTTATTTAATTAATTTATTTATTTTGATAATATGTAATAATTTACAGAAAAAAAAATTAAAACTATCTCCCTCTGATAAAATATCCGTTCGCTAGAGCGCACTACGCGATCTTGTGTGGGATTCTATTTCTGTACATTGTACATTATTTTTAAAAATATATTATATTTTGGGTGTGATGTAGGTAACATTATAAAACATAACAAGCTCTCATATTTTCAGAACCTACATAATATAATCAATTTATGCGGCTTTGCTTACAGTTGGTGCTCAGCGTGGTTGGCTTTCAATCAGTTAAGCGAGGTTCGATTCTCGGCTGTGGCATTTTTGAAGTGAAACCTTGTTGAGGTGGGGGAGCCGCTCACGAACGTTCTCTCTCTTTTCTTCTTTCCTCTCTCTCAGACACCAGCGAACTGCGCCACGCCAAGCATCAGCTGAAACTAGAAGTTTCACTTCTGTCTTGCGTAGGCTTGACACACCCACTTTTTTAATCTCTTTAAGCTCATGTTTTATTTTCTCTTTATGCTTATATTTTATATTATTTATATGCTTATGTTATGTGTTATTTATATGCTCATGTTATACATTCGCAACAGATATAAGTACACTTTATTCACTAATAGACACGATACCGATATAATTATAATAACGGAGCGTAATTCTTTTAATTTAATTCTTCATAGTTTTGGCAAGCTTATGGATGTATGTGCTATCAATTGCTCTAAATGAATTAAAATTAATTTTAAATGGATGATTTTATAGCTAGCCAAATAGAAAATTTCTACAAAATCCATGAATACGAATGTGCAAGCACAGAGACATGTAATGAATTTTTCCCACACAAATTTAACGGTTTATTCATATTACACCAAAATATTCGTAGTATGTTTCAAAATTTTTATGAATTTATTATTAAAATCAATAATCTAATATTACAACCAGACTGTATAATATTAACAGAGACATTTACAAATGATGAGTCACCAGCCTTTCAACTTCCTAACTATACATACATCCCAACTAAAATAAATATCAATAAAAATAGTGGAATCGCAATATTCGTTCACACCAAATTCAGTATTGTCACGACTTTAGAACACCCAATATTACTGACTAACTGTATTCAAATCGAAATTAAACTCGATAAATATATTTATCACATAATTGCCATTTACAGAACACACGAATCAAATATTTCACATTTTATAACTCAACTGAAAAATATATTACTACCGCTTAAAAATAAAACCTGTTTTATCGCGGGTGATTTTAATATTAACATTAACGAAAAATCAGAAAATATTTTCAAAAATGAGTTCCTAAATTGTATGACTGAATTAGATTTTAAATCATGCATAAACAAAAATACTAGAGAAATGCACGGACAAAAATCGTCTTGCTTAGATCATATTTGGATAAACATAAAATTACAAAACCTATATAAAATCAAAACAATGATTTGGCAAACGAATATTACTGACCACCACACTTGCTTATTATTGTATGATAATGAAATAAAATCACAAATTAAGGCTCCAATTACTATTAAAAAAACCACAAATATTGCCACTTTAGAGAAAAAATTGAAAGCAGAAACTTGGTGTACGATACTACAA
Organism: Hesperophylax consimilis; assembly: GCF_061612785.1. Lineage (NCBI taxonomy): Eukaryota > Metazoa > Arthropoda > Insecta > Trichoptera > Limnephilidae > Hesperophylax > Hesperophylax consimilis. Next base: position 18,342,159 of record NC_142854.1, on the reverse strand, counting down.
TCTAACGATGTCGAACAATGCTCAAATATGTTTGAAAAACAAATTATGGATCATATTGAAACCTCCACAACAGAGGTCTCATTATACACGAATTCAAAATTCAGACGTATAAAACCTTGGATCACTTGTGGCCTAATAAAATCTATCAGAGAAAAAGAAAGGCTATATAAAAATACAATTAAAAATCCACACGATGAAAATGCTAAGATAGTTCTCAAAAAATATAGAAATAAATTAACAGCTTTAATTAAAAAAAGTAAAGACGACTACTTTAAAAAAATAATCTCTACTTCAGAACACAATCTAAAAGTTATTTGGAAAACGGTAAATTATGCAATTGAAAATAAGAAAAAAAATAATTCTATAAAATATTTAAAACATGAAAATAATATCATAGATGTATCCAAAGACCCAAAACTAACAGCAAACATTTTTAATTCTTACTTCTCTAAAGTAGGAAACAATCTCGCTGATAAAATCACTAAATCTGTACACACACCAAAAACTATAACAACTAATACCCAAAAACAAAATACACTATCCACTTTTAAAAAAACTACTGAAACTGAAATACAACTTGTAATAGAAAGCATGAAAGACGGATCCTCTCCAGGTTTTGACCACATTTCTGTGAAAATTCTTAAAGAAATGAAAATGTATCTACTGAAACCACTAAACCACCTTATCAATCTCAGTCTGACTAAAGGCATATTCCCAACAAATTATAAAAAATCTATAATATCCCCTATCTTTAAAACCGGCGACCCGCAAAATGTTTCAAATTATCGACCGATATCACTAATATCGAATATAGCAAAAATATTTGAAAAGATTGTGAAAAAAAGGGTTGTTGATTTTCTAGAAAACAATAAAATATTACATTCCAATCAATTCGGATTCTTAAAAACAAAAAGCACACAAGATGCAATAGCAAATGTAACATCATTTATATACTCTGCACTTGATGAAGGAAATAAATGCGCAGGAATATTCATAGACCTAAGAAAAGCATTCGATAGTATCTCACACGCAAAGCTTATCAAAAAACTGAAATTAAATAACATCAATGATAAAGCCGTCCAATGGATAGAAAGTTATTTGAACAATCGTGCACAATTTGTTAAAATAAATGACCAAACTAGCGACCAAGAAACATCAAATTTTGGTATCCCACAGGGCACCGTCCTTGGACCAATATTGTTCATTTTGTATGTAAACGACATATTTATTCAACCATTGCATGGCCAAATTATCTCTTACGCTGATGATACAGTCCTTATAATAAAAGAAAAAACTTGGGAAAAAATTAATCTAAAAGCTACAGAAGACATAAATAATCTAAAAATATGGTTTGACAATAACCTCTTGTCGTTAAATAGTGATAAAACATATGTCATTCCTTTCGAAATTAACACTAACATTGTACCTCCAAATCTTCAAATATTCTTACATAATCATTCTCTCGCACAACACGATACTAATCACTGCCAACAAAAATGTTCACTTCTGAAAATAGCGGATAAAATTACATATCTTGGAATAATCATAGATAAAAACCTAAAATGGAAAGATCACATCGACCATACAATAAAAAGAGTTAGGAAGTTAATTCATATATTCTTACGGATACGAAACTTTTTATCAACGAAAAACCTATACTCAATATACTACGCATTAGTACAGTCTATTCTTCAGTATGCCATTATCAGTTGGGGAGCAGCTTACAAAACTAATCTGACCCCCATAGAAATTGTTCAAAAACTAATAATAAAAATTATACTAAAAAAACCTCCAGACTTCCCAACTGACAGCATATTCGAAGAATTCAAAGTTCCAAATTTTAAAAACTTATTTGTAAAAAATTCAATTATACAAATTATAAAAGAAAAAGATAAATACGCATTCATAACTGAAAATCGTACTAGACTTAAACATGTATTTGTGTGCCCCAAATTAAACACTTCTTTTGCACAACACCATTATACTCACCAAGGAAAATTCTTTTTCAATAACCTACCAATAGAAATCAGAAGCATTAGGAACAAAATTCAATTGTTGAACTCCATCAAAAAGTATTTTAGAGAATGTCACACTAAAAATCTTACTTGTTTTTCTTCTTACTGAATACATATATGTTTACATATTTTAGTTAACGGGTCTGATTGCCATGTGTCTATATTACCTACACATACATATATATTGAAATACATGATTATAGTAAATAGTAATTATAATTATATGAAATGTATTAACTGTATTAACTGCATTGTATTAACTGTACACGTGACTTTATTTGTACATAATATGTGAAATGTTAACTCTTCTTCCATCCACAAGCTAAGGCTTTTAATGGAAGACCAGTAAAATTATAATAGAAAAAATGTAACTAATAAAATAAAAAAATAAAAAATAAAATAAAAAATTAATTTGTCGCCTGAAAAAAAAAAAAAAAAAAAAAATGATTTCGTAGGCGCGAGCAATTTTTTTTCTTTTCTTTTCTTTTTTCTACTCTGTTTTTAAATTCTGATTTTCCTCTTATTTTATTATTATTATTTTTACTATAATATATATCTTTTCTTTTTTTTACCACTTATTTGTTTTTTATGTTATTAGAAATTGTTAGTTACCAGCCTCAGAACAGACTTTGTCTAGTGAGGAGGGTAAGGAGAAAAATCATGTTTTTTACATAACTAATAATAAATAAACGCCCGGGTTGCCGGCACTGAAATTGAATTGAAATTGAATTGCGCCTGAATATTCGAGTTCTGGTTTGCTGCTTAGCTAAGAAGTTGTGTAGATTGCGGAATCATGATTTCGTAGGCGCGAGCAATTGCGCCTTAATATTCGAGTTCTGGTTTGCTGCTTAGCTAAGAAGTTGTGTAGATTGCGGAATCATGATTTCGTAGGCGCGAGCAATTTTTTTTCTTTTCTTTTCTTTTTTCTACTCTGTTTTTAAATTCTGATTTTCCTCTTATTTTATTTTTATTATTTTTACTTTAATATATTTCTTTTTTTTTACCACTTATTTGTTTTTTATGTAATTAGAAATTGTTAGTTACCAGCCTCAGAACAGACTTTGTCTAGTGAGGAGGGTAAGGAGAAAAATCATGTTTGTACATAACTAATAATAAATAAACGCCCGGGTTGCCGGCACTGAAATTGAATTAAAATTGAATTGCGCCTTAATATTCGAGTTCTGGTTTGCTGCTAAGATAAGAAGTTGTGTAGATTGCGGAATCATAATTTCGTAGGCGCGAGCAATTGCGCCTTAATATTCGAGTTCTGGTTTGCTGCTTAGCTAAGAAGTTGTGTAGATTGCGGAATCATGATTTCGTAGGCGCGAGCAATTGCGCCTAAATATTCGAGTTCTGGTTTGCTGCTTAGCTTAGAAGTTGTGTAGATTGCGGAATCATGATTTCGTAGGCGCAAGCAATTGCGCCTTAATATTCGAGTTCTGGTTTGCTGCTTAGCTAAGAAGTTGTGTAGATTGCGGAATCATGATTTCGTAGGCGCGAGCAATTGCGCCTTAATATTCGAGTTCTGGTTTGCTGCTTAGCTAAGAAGTTGTGTAGATTGCGGAATCATGATTTCGTAGGCGCAAGCAGTTGCGCCTTTATATTCGAGTTCTGGTTTGCTGCTTAGCTAAGAAGTTGTGTAGATTGCGGAATCATGATTTCGTAGGCGCGAGCAATTGCGCCTTAATATTCGAGTTCTGGTTTGCTGCTTAGCTAAGAAGTTGTGTAGATTGCGGAATCATGATTTCGTAGGCGCAAGCAATTGCGCCTTTATATTCGAGTTCTGGTTTGCTGCTTAGCTAAGAAAGTGTGTAGATTGCGGAATCATGATTTCGTAGGCGCGAGCAATTGCGCCTTAATATTCGAGTTCTGGTTTGCTGCTTAGCTAAGAAGTTGTGCAGATTGCGGAATCATGATTTCGTAGGCGCGAGTAATATTCGAGTTCTGGTTTGCTGCTAAGCTAAGAAGTTGTGTAGATTGCGGAATCATAATTTCGTAGGCGCGAGCAATTGCGCCTTAATATTCGAGTTCTGGTTTGCTGCTTAGCTAAGAAGTTGTATAGATTGCGGAATCATGATTTCGTAGGCGCGAGCAATTGCGCCATAATATTCGAGTTCTGGTTTGCTGCTTAGCTAATAAGTTGTGTAGATTGCGGAATCATGATTTCGTAGGCGCGAGCAATTGCGCCTTAATATTCGAGTTCTGGTTTGCTGCTTAGCTAAGAAGTTGTGCAGATTGCGGAATCATGATTTCGTAGGCGCGAGTAATATTCGAGTTCTGGTTTGCTGCTAAGCTAAGAAGTTGTGTAGATTGCGGAATCATAATTTCGTAGGCGCGAGCAATTGCGCCTTAATATTCGAGTTCTGGTTTGCTGCTTAGCTAAGAAGTTGTATAGATTGCGGAATCATGATTTCGTAGGCGCGAGCAATTGCGCCATAATATTCGAGTTCTGGTTTGCTGCTTAGCTAATAAGTTGTGTAGATTGCGGAATCATGATTTCGTAGGCGCGAGCAATTGCGCCTTAATATTCGAGATCTGGTTTGCTGCTTAGCTAAGAAGTTGTGTAGATTGCGGAATCATGATTTCGTAGGCGCGAGCAATTTTTTTTATTTTCTTTTCTTTTTTCTACTCTGTTTTTAAATTCTGATTTTCCTCTTATTTTATTATTATTTTTTTTACTATAATATATATTTTTTTTTACCACTTATTTGTTTTTTATGTAATTAGAAATTGTTAGTTACCAGCCTCAGAACAGACTTTGTCTAGTGAGGAGGGTAAGGAGAAAAATCATGTTTGTACATAACTAATAATAAATAAACGCCCGGGTTGCCGGCACTGAAATTGAATTGAAATTGAATTGCGCCTGAATATTCGAGTTCTGGTTTGCTGCTTAGCTAAGAAGTTGTGTAGATTGCGGAATCGTGTTTTGGTCGGCGCGAGCAATTGCGCCTTAATATTCGAGTTCTGGTTTGCTGCTTAGCTAAGAAGTTGTGTAGATTGCGGAATCATGATTTCGTAGGCGCGAGCAATTTTTTTTCTTTTCTTTTCTTTTTTCTACTCTGTTTTTAAATTCTGATTTTCCTCTTATTTTATTATTATTATTTTTACTATAATATATATCTTTTCTTTTTTTTTACCACTTATTTGTTTTTAATGTTATTAGAAATTGTTAGTTACCAGCCTCAGAACAGACTTTGTCTAGTGAGGAGGGTAAGGAGAAAAATCATGTTTGTACATAACTAATAATAAATAAACGCCCGGGTTGCCGGCACTGAAATTGAATTAAAATTGAATTGCGCCTTAATATTCGAGTTCTGGTTTGCTGCTAAGATAAGAAGTTGTGTAGATTGCGGAATCATAATTTCGTAGGCGCGAGCAATTGCGCCTTAATATTCGAGTTCTGGTTTGCTGCTTAGCTAAGAAGTTGTGTAGATTGCGGAATCATGATTTCGTAGGCGCGAGCAATTGCGCCTAAATATTCGAGTTCTGGTTTGCTGCTTAGCTTAGAAGTTGTGTAGATTGCGGAATCATGATTTCGTAGGCGCAAGCAATTGCGCCTTAATATTCGAGTTCTGGTTTGCTGCTTAGCTAAGAAGTTGTGTAGATTGCGGAATCATGATTTCGTAGGCGCGAGCAATTGCGCCTTAATATTCGAGTTCTGGTTTGCTGCTTAGCTAAGAAGTTGTGTAGATTGCGGAATCATGATTTCGTAGGCGCAAGCAGTTGCGCCTTTATATTCGAGTTCTGGTTTGCTGCTTAGCTAAGAAGTTGTGTAGATTGCGGAATCATGATTTCGTAGGCGCGAGCAATTGCGCCTTAATATTCGAGTTCTGGTTTGCTGCTTAGCTAAGAAGTTGTGTAGATTGCGGAATCATGATTTCGTAGGCGCAAGCAATTGCGCCTTTATATTCGAGTTCTGGTTTGCTGCTTAGCTAAGAAAGTGTGTAGATTGCGGAATCATGATTTCGTAGGCGCGAGCAATTGCGCCTTAATATTCGAGTTCTGGTTTGCTGCTTAGCTAAGAAGTTGTGCAGATTGCGGAATCATGATTTCGTAGGCGCGAGTAATATTCGAGTTCTGGTTTGCTGCTAAGCTAAGAAGTTGTGTAGATTGCGGAATCATAATTTCGTAGGCGCGAGCAATTGCGCCTTAATATTCGAGTTCTGGTTTGCTGCTTAGCTAAGAAGTTGTATAGATTGCGGAATCATGATTTCGTAGGCGCGAGCAATTGCGCCATAATATTCGAGTTCTGGTTTGCTGCTTAGCTAATAAGTTGTGTAGATTGCGGAATCATGATTTCGTAGGCGCGAGCAATTGCGCCTTAATATTCGAGTTCTGGTTTGCTGCTTAGCTAAGAAGTTGTGCAGATTGCGGAATCATGATTTCGTAGGCGCGAGTAATATTCGAGTTCTGGTTTGCTGCTAAGCTAAGAAGTTGTGTAGATTGCGGAATCATAATTTCGTAGGCGCGAGCAATTGCGCCTTAATATTCGAGTTCTGGTTTGCTGCTTAGCTAAGAAGTTGTATAGATTGCGGAATCATGATTTCGTAGGCGCGAGCAATTGCGCCATAATATTCGAGTTCTGGTTTGCTGCTTAGCTAATAAGTTGTGTAGATTGCGGAATCATGATTTCGTAGGCGCGAGCAATTGCGCCTTAATATTCGAGATCTGGTTTGCTGCTTAGCTAAGAAGTTGTGTAGATTGCGGAATCATGATTTCGTAGGCGCGAGCAATTTTTTTTATTTTCTTTTCTTTTTTCTACTCTGTTTTTAAATTCTGATTTTCCTCTTATTTTATTATTATTTTTTTTACTATAATATATATTTTTTTTTACCACTTATTTGTTTTTTATGTAATTAGAAATTGTTAGTTACCAGCCTCAGAACAGACTTTGTCTAGTGAGGAGGGTAAGGAGAAAAATCATGTTTGTACATAACTAATAATAAATAAACGCCCGGGTTGCCGGCACTGAAATTGAATTGAAATTGAATTGCGCCTGAATATTCGAGTTCTGGTTTGCTGCTTAGCTAAGAAGTTGTGTAGATTGCGGAATCGTGTTTTGGTCGGCGCGAGCAATTGCGCCTTAATATTCGAGTTCTGGTTTGCTGCTTAGCTAAGAAGTTGTGTAGATTGCGGAATCATGATTTCGTAGGCGCGAGCAATTTTTTTTCTTTTCTTTTCTTTTTTCTACTCTGTTTTTAAATTCTGATTTTCCTCTTATTTTATTATTATTATTTTTACTATAATATATATCTTTTCTTTTTTTTTACCACTTATTTGTTTTTAATGTTATTAGAAATTGTTAGTTACCAGCCTCAGAACAGACTTTGTCTAGTGAGGAGGGTAAGGAGAAAAATCATGTATGTACATAACTAATAATAAATAAACGCCCGGGTTGCCGGCACTGAAATTGAATTAAAATTGAATTGCGCCTTAATATTCGAGTTCTGGTTTGCTGCTTAGCTAAGAAGTTGTGTAGATTGCGGAATCATGATTACGTAGGCGCGAGCAATTGCGCCTAAATATTCGAGTTCTGGTTTGCTGCTTAGCTAAGAAGTTGTGTAGATTGCGGAATCATGATTTCGTAGGCGCGAGCAATTGCGCCTTAATATTCGAGTTCTGGTTTGCTGCTTAGCTAAGAAGTTGTGTAGATTGCGGAATCATGATTTCGTAGGCGCAAGCAATTGCGCCTTTATATTCGAGTTCTGGTTTGCTGCTTAGCTAAGAAGTTGTGTAGATTGCGGAATCATGATTTCGTAGGCGCGAGCAATTTTTTTTCTTTTCTTTTCTTTCCTTTTTTCTACTCTGTTTTTAAATTCTGATTTTCCTATAATTTTTTATTATTATTTTTACTATAATATATATCTTTTTTTACCACTTATTTGTTTTTTATGTAATTAGAAATTGTTAGTTACCAGCCTCAGAACAGACTTTGTCTTGTGAGGAGGGTAAGGAGAAAAATCATGTTTTTTACATAACTAATAATAAATAAACGCCCGGGTTGCCGGCACTGAAATTTAATTGAAATTGAATTGCGCCTGAATATTCGAGTTCTGGTTTGCTGCTTAGCTAAGAAGTTGTGTAGATTGCGGAATCATGATTTCGTAGGCGCGAGCAATTGCGCCTTAATATTCGAGTTCTGGTTTGCTGCTTAGCTAAGAAGTTGTGTAGATTGCGGAATCATGATTTCGTAGGCGCGAGCAATTTTTTTTCTTTTCTTTTCTTTTTTCTACTCTGTTTTTAAATTCTGATTTTTCTCTTATTTTATTATTATTATTTTTACTATAATATATTTCTTTTTTTTTACCACTTATTTGTTTTTTATGTAATTAGAAATTGTTAGTTACCAGCCTCAGAACAGACTTTGTCTTGTGAGGAGGGTAAGGAGAAAAATCATGTTTGTACATAACTAATAATAAATTAACGCCCGGGTTGCCGGCACTGAAATTGAATTAAAATTGAATTGCGCCTTAATATTCGAGTTCTGGTTTGCTGCTAAGATAAGAAGTTGTGTAGATTGCGGAATCATAATTTCGTAGGCGCGAGCAATTGCGCCTTAATATTCGAGTTCTGGTTTGCTGCTTAGCTAAGAAGTTGTGTAGATTGCGGAATCATGATTTCGTAGGCGCGAGCAATTGCGCCTAAATATTCGAGTTCTGGTTTGCTGCTTAGCTAAGAAGTTGTGTAGATTGCGGAATCATGATTTCGTAGGCGCAAGCAATTGCGCCTTAATAGACTTTGTCTTGTGAGGAGGGTAAGGAGAAAAATCATGTTTTTTACATAACTAATAATAAATAAACGCCCGGGTTGCCGGCACTGAAATTGAATTAAAATTGAATTGCGCCTTAATATTCGAGTTCTGTTTTGCTGCTTAGCTAAGAAGTTGTGTAGATTGCGGAATCGTGTTTTGGTCGGCGCGAGCAATTGCGCCTTAATATTCGAGTTCTGGTTTGCTGCTTAGCTAAGAAGTTGTGTAGATTGCGGAATCATGATTTCGTAGGCGCGAGCAATTTTTTTTCTTTTCTTTTCTTTTTTCTACTCTGTTATAAAATTCTGATTTTCCTCTTATTTTATTATTATTATTTTAACTATAATATATATCTTTTCTTTTTCTTACCACTTATTTGTTTTTTATGTTATTAGAAATTGTTAGTTACCAGCCTCAGAACAGACTTTGTCTAGTGAGGAGGGTAAGGAGAAAAATCATGTATGTACATAACTAATAATAAATAAACGCCCGGGTTGCCGGCACTGAAATTGAATTAAAATTGAATTGCGCCTTAATATTCGAGTTCTGGTTTGCTGCTTAGCTAAGAAGTTGTGTAGATTGCGGAATCATGATTTCGTAGGCGCGAGCAATTTTTTTTCTTTTCTTTTCTTTTTTCTACTCTGTTTTTAAATTCTGATTTTCCTCTTATTTTATTATTATTATTTTTACTATAATATATTTCTTTTTTTTTACCACTTATTTGTTTTTTATGTAATTAGAAATTGTTAGTTACCAGCCTCAGAACAGACTTTGTCTAGTGAGGAGGGTAAGGAGAAAAATCATGTTTGTACATAACTAATAATAAATAAACGCCCGGGTTGCCGGCACTGAAATTGAATTAAAATTGAATTGCGCCTTAATATTCGAGTTCTGGTTTGCTGCTAAGATAAGAAGTTGTGTAGATTGCGGAATCATAATTTCGTAGGCGCGAGCAATTGCGCCTTAATATTCGAGTTCTGGTTTGCTGCTTAGCTAAGAAGTTGTGTAGATTGCGGAATCATGATTTCGTAGGCGCGAGCAATTGCGCCTAAATATTCGAGTTCTGGTTTGCTGCTTAGCTTAGAAGTTGTGTAGATTGCGGAATCATGATTTCGTAGGCGCAAGCAATTGCGCCTTAATATTCGAGTTCTGGTTTGCTGCTTAGCTAAGAAGTTGTGTAGATTGCGGAATCATGATTTCGTAGGCGCGAGCAATTGCGCCTAAATATTCGAGTTCTGGTTTGCTGCTTAGCTAAGAACTTGTGTAGATTGCGGAATCATGATTTCGTAGGCGCAAGCAATTGCGCCTTAACATTCGAGGTCTGGTTTGCTGCTTAGCTAAGAAGTTGTGTAGATTGCGGAATCATGATTTCGTAGGCGCGAGCAATTGCGCCTTAATATTCGAGTTCTGGTTTGCTGCTTAGCTAAGAAGTTGTGTCGATTGCGGAATCATGATTTCGTAGGCGCAAGCAATTGCGCCTTTATATTCGAGTTCTGGTTTGCTGCTTAGCTAAGAAGTTGTGTAGATTGCGGAATCATGATTTCGTAGGCGCGAGCAATTGCGCCTTAATATTCGAGTTCTGGTTTGCTGCTTAGCTAAGAAGTTGTGTAGATTGCGGAATCATGATTTCGTAGGCGCGAGCAATTGCGCCTAAATATTTGAGTTCTGGTTTGCTGCTTAGCTAAGAAGTTGTGTAGATTGCGGAATCATGATTTCGTAGGCGCGAGCAATTGCGCCTTAATATTCGAGTTCTGGTTTGCTGCTTAGCTAAGAAGTTGTGTAGATTGCGGAATCATGATTTCGTAGGCGCAAGCAATTGCGCCTTTATATTCGAGTTCTGGTTTGCTGCTTAGCTAAGAAGTTGTGTAGATTGCGGAATCATGATTTCGTAGGCGCGAGCAATTGCGCCTTAATATTCGAGTTCTGGTTTGCTGCTTAGCTAAGAAGTTGTGTAGATTGCGGAATCATGATTTCGTAGGCGCGAGCAATTTTTTTTCTTTTCTTTTCTTTTTTCTACTCTGTTTTTAAATTCTGATTTTCCTCTTATTTTATTATTATTATTTTTACTATAATATATTTCTTTTTTTTTACCACTTATTTGTTTTTTATGTAATTAGAAATTGTTAGTTACCAGCCTCAGAACAGACTTTGTCTAGTGAGGAGGGTAAGGAGAAAAATCATGTTTGTACATAACTAATAATAAATAAACGCCCGGGTTGCCGGCACTGAAATTGAATTAAAATTGAATTGCGCCTTAATATTCGAGTTCTGGTTTGCTGCTAAGATAAGAAGTTGTGTAGATTGCGGAATCATAATTTCGTAGGCGCGAGCAATTGCGCCTTAATATTCGAGTTCTGGTTTGCTGCTTAGCTAAGAAGTTGTGTAGATTGCGGAATCATGATTTCGTAGGCGCGAGCAATTGCGCCTAAATATTCGAGTTCTGGTTTGCTGCTTAGCTTAGAAGTTGTGTAGATTGCGGAATCATGATTTCGTAGGCGCAAGCAATTGCGCCTTAATATTCGAGTTCTGGTTTGCTGCTTAGCTAAGAAGTTGTGTAGATTGCGGAATCATGATTTCGTAGGCGCGAGCAATTGCGCCTTAATATTCGAGTTCTGGTTTGCTGCTTAGCTAAGAAGTTGTGCAGATTGCGGAATCATGATTTCGTAGGCGCGAGTAATATTCGAGTTCTGGTTTGCTGCTAAGCTAAGAAGTTGTGTAGATTGCGGAATCATAATTTCGTAGGCGCGAGCAATTGCGCCTTAATATTCGAGTTCTGGTTTGCTGCTTAGCTAAGAAGTTGTATAGATTGCGGAATCATGATTTCGTAGGCGCGAGCAATTGCGCCATAATATTCGAGTTCTGGTTTGCTGCTTAGCTAATAAGTTGTGTAGATTGCGGAATCATGATTTCGTAGGCGCGAGCAATTGCGCCTTAATATTCGAGTTCTGGTTTGCTGCTTAGCTAAGAAGTTGTGCAGATTGCGGAATCATGATTTCGTAGGCGCGAGTAATATTCGAGTTCTGGTTTGCTGCTAAGCTAAGAAGTTGTGTAGATTGCGGAATCATAATTTCGTAGGCGCGAGCAATTGCGCCTTAATATTCGAGTTCTGGTTTGCTGCTTAGCTAAGAAGTTGTAAAGATTGCGGAATCATGATTTCGTAGGCGCGAGCAATTGCGCCATAATATTCGAGTTCTGGTTTGCTGCTTAGCTAATAAGTTGTGTAGATTGCGGAATCATGATTTCGTAGGCGCGAGCAATTGCGCCTTAATATTCGAGATCTGGTTTGCTGCTTAGCTAAGAAGTTGTGTAGATTGCGGAATCATGATTTCGTAGGCGCGAGCAATTTTTTTTATTTTCTTTTCTTTTTTCTACTCTGTTTTTAAATTCTGATTTTCCTCTTATTTTATTATTATTTTTTTTACTATAATATATATTTTTTTTTACCACTTATTTGTTTTTTATGTAATTAGAAATTGTTAGTTACCAGCCTCAGAACAGACTTTGTCTAGTGAGGAGGGTAAGGAGAAAAATCATGTTTGTACATAACTAATAATAAATAAACGCCCGGGTTGCCGGCACTGAAATTGAATTGAAATTGAATTGCGCCTGAATATTCGAGTTCTGGTTTGCTGCTTAGCTAAGAAGTTGTGTAGATTGCGGAATCGTGTTTTGGTCGGCGCGAGCAATTGCGCCTTAATATTCGAGTTCTGGTTTGCTGCTTAGCTAAGAAGTTGTGTAGATTGCGGAATCATGATTTCGTAGGCGCGAGCAATTTTTTTTCTTTTCTTTTCTTTTTTCTACTCTGTTTTTAAATTCTGATTTTCCTCTTATTTTATTATTATTATTTTTACTATAATATATATCTTTTCTTTTTTTTTACCACTTATTTGTTTTTAATGTTATTAGAAATTGTTAGTTACCAGCCTCAGAACAGACTTTGTCTAGTGAGGAGGGTAAGGAGAAAAATCATGTATGTACATAACTAATAATAAATAAACGCCCGGGTTGCCGGCACTGAAATTGAATTAAAATTGAATTGCGCCTTAATATTCGAGTTCTGGTTTGCTGCTTAGCTAAGAAGTTGTGTAGATTGCGGAATCATGATTACGTAGGCGCGAGCAATTGCGCCTAAATATTCGAGTTCTGGTTTGCTGCTTAGCTAAGAAGTTGTGTAGATTGCGGAATCATGATTTCGTAGGCGCGAGCAATTGCGCCTTAATATTCGAGTTCTGGTTTGCTGCTTAGCTAAGAAGTTGTGTAGATTGCGGAATCATGATTTCGTAGGCGCAAGCAATTGCGCCTTTATATTCGAGTTCTGGTTTGCTGCTTAGCTAATTAGTTGTGTAGATTGCGGAATCATGATTTCGTAGGCGCGAGCAATTTTTTTTCTTTTCTTTTCTTTCCTTTTTTCTACTCTGTTTTTAAATTCTGATTTTCCTATAATTTTTTATTATTATTTTTACTATAATATATATCTTTTTTTACCACTTATTTGTTTTTTATGTAATTAGAAATTGTTAGTTACCAGCCTCAGAACAGACTTTGTCTTGTGAGGAGGGTAAGGAGAAAAATCATGTTTTTTACATAACTAATAATAAATAAACGCCCGGGTTGCCGGCACTGAAATTTAATTGAAATTGAATTGCGCCTGAATATTCGAGTTCTGGTTTGCTGCTTAGCTAAGAAGTTGTGTAGATTGCGGAATCATGATTTCGTAGGCGCGAGCAATTGCGCCTTAATATTCGAGTTCTGGTTTGCTGCTTAGCTAAGAAGTTGTGTAGATTGCGGAATCATGATTTCATAGGCGCGAGCAATTTTTTTTCTTTTCTTTTCTTTTTTCTACTCTGTTTTTAAATTCTGATTTTCCTCTTATTTTATTATTATTATTTTTACTATAATATATTTCTTTTTTTTTTACCACTTATTTGTTTTTTATGTAATTAGAAATTGTTAGTTACCAGCCTGAGAACAGACTTTGTCTTGTGAGGAGGGTAAGGAGAAAAATCATGTTTGTACATAACTAATAATAAATTAACGCCCGGGTTGCCGGCACTGAAATTGAATTAAAATTGAATTGCGCCTTAATATTCGAGTTCTGGTTTGCTGCTAAGATAAGAAGTTGTGTAGATTGCGGAATCATAATTTCGTAGGCGCGAGCAATTGCGCCTTAATATTCGAGTTCTGGTTTGCTGCTTAGCTAAGAAGTTGTGTAGATTGCGGAATCATGATTTCGTAGGCGCGAGCAATTGCGCCTAAATATTCGAGTTCTGGTTTGCTGCTTAGCTAAGAAGTTGTGTAGATTGCGGAATCATGATTTCGTAGGCGCAAGCAATTGCGCCTTAATATTCGAGTTCTGGTTTGCTGCTTAGCTAAGAAGTTGTGTAGATTGCGGAATCATGATTTCGTAGGCGCGAGCAATTGCGCCTTAATATTCGAGTTCTGGTTTGCTGCTTAGCTAAGAAGTTGTGTAGATTGCGGAATCATGATTTCGTAGGCGCAAGCAATTGCGCCTTTATATTCGAGTTCTGGTTTGCTGCTTAGCTAAGAAGTTGTGTAGATTGCGGAATCATGATTTCGTAGGCGCGAGCAATTGCGCCTTAATATTCGTGTTCTGGTTTGCTGCTTAGCTAAGAAGTTGTGTAGATTGCGGAATCATGATTTCGTAGGCGCAAGCAATTGCGCCTTTATATTCGAGTTCTGGTTTGCTGCTTAGCTAAGAAGTTGTGTAGATTGCGGAATCATGATTTCGTAGGCGCGAGCAATTGCGCCTTAATATTCGAGTTCTGGTTTGCTGCTTAGCTAAGAAGTTGTGCAGATTGCGGAATCATGATTTCGTAGGCGCGAGTAATATTCGAGTTCTGGTTTGCTGCTAAGCTAAGAAGTTGTGTTGATTGCGGAATCATAATTTCGTAGGCGCGAGCAATTGCGCCTTAATATTCGAGTTCTGGTTTGCTGCTTAGCTAAGAAGTTGTATAGATTGCGGAATCATGATTTCGTAGGCGCGAGCAATTGCGCCATAATATTCGAGTTCTGGTTTGCTGCTTAGCTAATAAGTTGTGTAGATTGCGGAATCATGATTTCGTAGGCGCGAGCAATTGCGCCTTAATATTCGAGTTCTGGTTTGCTGCTTAGCTAAGAAGTTGTGTAGATTGCGGAATCATGATTTCGTAGGCGCGAGCAATTTTTTTTCTTTTCTTTTCTTTCCTTTTTTCTACTCTGTTTTTAAATTCTGATTTTCCTATAATTTTTTATTATTATTTTTACTATAATATATATCTTTTTTTACCACTTATTTGTTTTTTATGTAATTAGAAATTGTTAGTTACCAGCCTCAGAACAGACTTTGTCTTGTGAGGAGGGTAAGGAGAAAAATCATGTATGAACATAACTAATAATAAATAAACGCCCGGGTTGCCAGCACTGAAATTGAATTGAAATTGAATTGCGCCTTAATATTCGAGTTCTGTTTTGCTGCTTAGCTAAGAAGTTGTGTAGATTGCGGAATCGTGTTTTGGTCGGCGCGAGCAATTGCGCCTTAATATTCGAGTTCTGGTTTGCTGCTTAGCTAAGAAGTTGTGTAGATTGCGGAATCATGATTTCGTAGGCGCGAGCAATTTTTTTTCTTTTCTTTTCTTTTTTCTACTCTGTTATAAAATTCTGATTTTCCTCTTATTTTATTATTATTATTTTAACTATAATATATATCTTTTCTTTTTCTTACCACTTATTTGTTTTTTATGTTATTAGAAATTGTTAGTTACCAGCCTCAGAACAGACTTTGTCTAGTGAGGAGGGTAAGGAGAAAAATCATGTATGTACATAACTAATAATAAATAAACGCCCGGGTTGCCGGCACTGAAATTGAATTAAAATTGAATTGCGCCTTAATATTCGAGTTCTGGTTTGCTGCTTAGCTAAGAAGTTGTGTAGATTGCGGAATCATGATTTCGTAGGCGCGAGCAATTTTTTTTCTTTTCTTTTCTTTTTTCTACTCTGTTTTTAAATTCTGATTTTCCTCTTATTTTATTATTATTATTTTTACTATAATATATTTCTTTTTTTTTACCACTTATTTGTTTTTTATGTAATTAGAAATTGTTAGTTACCAGCCTCAGAACAGACTTTGTCTAGTGAGGAGGGTAAGGAGAAAAATCATGTTTGTACATAACTAATAATAAATAAACGCCCGGGTTGCCGGCACTGAAATTGAATTAAAATTGAATTGCGCCTTAATATTCGAGTTCTGGTTTGCTGCTTAGCTAAGAAGTTGTGTAGATTGCGGAATCGTGTTTTGGTCGGCGCGAGCAATTGCGCCTTAATATTCGAGTTCTGGTTTGCTGCTTAGCTAAGAAGTTGTGTAGATTGCGGAATCATGATTTCGTAGGCGCGAGCAATTTTTTTTCTTTTCTTTTCTTTTTTCTACTCTGTTATAAAATTCTGATTTTCCTCTTATTTTATTATTATTATTTTAACTATAATATATATCTTTTCTTTTTCTTACCACTTATTTGTTTTTTATGTTATTAGAAATTGTTAGTTACCAGCCTCAGAACAGACTTTGTCTAGTGAGGAGGGTAAGGAGAAAAATCATGTATGTACATAACTAATAATAAATAAACGCCCGGGTTGCCGGCACTGAAATTGAATTAAAATTGAATTGCGCCTTAATATTCGAGTTCTGGTTTGCTGCTTAGCTAAGAAGTTGTGTAGATTGCGGAATCATGATTTCGTAGGCGCGAGCAATTTTTTTTCTTTTCTTTTCTTTTTTCTACTCTGTTTTTAAATTCTGATTTTCCTCTTATTTTATTATTATTATTTTTACTATAATATATTTCTTTTTTTTTACCACTTATTTGTTTTTTATGTAATTAGAAATTGTTAGTTACCAGCCTCAGAACAGACTTTGTCTAGTGAGGAGGGTAAGGAGAAAAATCATGTTTGTACATAACTAATAATAAATAAACGCCCGGGTTGCCGGCACTGAAATTGAATTAAAATTGAATTGCGCCTTAATATTCGAGTTCTGGTTTGCTGCTAAGATAAGAAGTTGTGTAGATTGCGGAATCATAATTTCGTAGGCGCGAGCAATTGCGCCTTAATATTCGAGTTCTGGTTTGCTGCTTAGCTAAGAAGTTGTGTAGATTGCGGAATCATGATTACGTAGGCGCGAGCAATTGCGCCTAAATATTCGAGTTCTGGTTTGCTGCTTAGCTAAGAAGTTGTGTAGATTGCGGAATCATGATTTCGTAGGCGCGAGCAATTGCGCCTTAATATTCGAGTTCTGGTTTGCTGCTTAGCTAAGAAGTTGTGTAGATTGCGGAATCATGATTTCGTAGGCGCAAGCAATTGCGCCTTTATATTCGAGTTCTGGTTTGCTGCTTAGCTAAGAAGTTGTGTAGATTGCGGAATCATGATTTCGTAGGCGCGAGCAATTTTTTTTCTTTTCTTTTCTTTCCTTTTTTCTACTCTGTTTTTAAATTCTGATTTTCCTATAATTTTTTATTATTATTTTTACTATAATATATATCTTTTTTTACCACTTATTTGTTTTTTATGTAATTAGAAATTGTTAGTTACCAGCCTCAGAACAGACTTTGTCTTGTGAGGAGGGTAAGGAGAAAAATCATGTTTTTTACATAACTAATAATAAATAAACGCCCGGGTTGCCGGCACTGAAATTTAATTGAAATTGAATTGCGCCTGAATATTCGAGTTCTGGTTTGCTGCTTAGCTAAGAAGTTGTGTAGATTGCGGAATCATGATTTCGTAGGCGCGAGCAATTGCGCCTTAATATTCGAGTTCTGGTTTGCTGCTTAGCTAAGAAGTTGTGTAGATTGCGGAATCATGATTTCGTAGGCGCGAGCAATTTTTTTTCTTTTCTTTTCTTTTTTCTACTCTGTTTTTAAATTCTGATTTTCCTCTTATTTTATTATTATTATTTTTACTATAATATATTTCTTTTTTTTTTACCACTTATTTGTTTTTTATGTAATTAGAAATTGTTAGTTACCAGCCTCAGAACAGACTTTGTCTTGTGAGGAGGGTAAGGAGAAAAATCATGTTTGTACATAACTAATAATAAATTAACGCCCGGGTTGCCGGCACTGAAATTGAATTAAAATTGAATTGCGCCTTAATATTCGAGTTCTGGTTTGCTGCTAAGATAAGAAGTTGTGTAGATTGCGGAATCATAATTTCGTAGGCGCGAGCAATTGCGCCTTAATATTCGAGTTCTGGTTTGCTGCTTAGCTAAGAAGTTGTGTAGATTGCGGAATCATGATTTCGTAGGCGCGAGCAATTGCGCCTAAATATTCGAGTTCTGGTTTGCTGCTTAGCTAAGAAGTTGTGTAGATTGCGGAATCATGATTTCGTAGGCGCAAGCAATTGCGCCTTAATATTCGAGTTCTGGTTTGCTGCTTAGCTAAGAAGTTGTGTAGATTGCGGAATCATGATTTCGTAGGCGCGAGCAATTGCGCCTTAATATTCGAGTTCTGGTTTGCTGCTTAGCTAAGAAGTTGTGTAGATTGCGGAATCATGATTTCGTAGGCGCAAGCAATTGCGCCTTTATATTCGAGTTCTGGTTTGCTGCTTAGCTAAGAAGTTGTGTAGATTGCGGAATCATGATTTCGTAGGCGCGAGCAATTGCGCCTTAATATTCGTGTTCTGGTTTGCTGCTTAGCTAAGAAGTTGTGTAGATTGCGGAATCATGATTTCGTAGGCGCAAGCAATTGCGCCTTTATATTCGAGTTCTGGTTTGCTGCTTAGCTAAGAAGTTGTGTAGATTGCGGAATCATGATTTCGTAGGCGCGAGCAATTGCGCCTTAATATTCGAGTTCTGGTTTGCTGCTTAGCTAAGAAGTTGTGCAGATTGCGGAATCATGATTTCGTAGGCGCGAGTAATATTCGAGTTCTGGTTTGCTGCTAAGCTAAGAAGTTGTGTTGATTGCGGAATCATAATTTCGTAGGCGCGAGCAATTGCGCCTTAATATTCGAGTTCTGGTTTGCTGCTTAGCTAAGAAGTTGTATAGATTGCGGAATCATGATTTCGTAGGCGCGAGCAATTGCGCCATAATATTCGAGTTCTGGTTTGCTGCTTAGCTAATAAGTTGTGTAGATTGCGGAATCATGATTTCGTAGGCGCGAGCAATTGCGCCTAAATATTCGAGTTCTGGTTTGCTGCTTAGCTAAGAAGTTGTGTAGATTGCGGAATCATGATTTCGTAGGCGCGAGCAATTTTTTTTCTTTTCTTTTCTTTCCTTTTTTCTACTCTGTTTTTAAATTCTGATTTTCCTATAATTTTTTATTATTATTTTTACTATAATATATATCTTTTTTTACCACTTATTTGTTTTTTATGTAATTAGAAATTGTTAGTTACCAGCCTCAGAACAGACTTTGTCTTGTGAGGAGGGTAAGGAGAAAAATCATGTATGAACATAACTAATAATAAATAAACGCCCGGGTTGCCAGCACTGAAATTGAATTGAAATTGAATTGCGCCTTAATATTCGAGTTCTGTTTTGCTGCTTAGCTAAGAAGTTGTGTAGATTGCGGAATCGTGTTTTGGTCGGCGCGAGCAATTGCGCCTTAATATTCGAGTTCTGGTTTGCTGCTTAGCTAAGAAGTTGTGTAGATTGCGGAATCATGATTTCGTAGGCGCGAGCAATTTTTTTTCTTTTCTTTTCTTTTTTCTACTCTGTTATAAAATTCTGATTTTCCTCTTATTTTATTATTATTATTTTAACTATAATATATATCTTTTCTTTTTCTTACCACTTATTTGTTTTTTATGTTATTAGAAATTGTTAGTTACCAGCCTCAGAACAGACTTTGTCTAGTGAGGAGGGTAAGGAGAAAAATCATGTATGTACATAACTAATAATAAATAAACGCCCGGGTTGCCGGCACTGAAATTGAATTAAAATTGAATTGCGCCTTAATATTCGAGTTCTGGTTTGCTGCTTAGCTAAGAAGTTGTGTAGATTGCGGAATCATGATTTCGTAGGCGCGAGCAATTTTTTTTCTTTTCTTTTCTTTTTTCTACTCTGTTTTTAAATTCTGATTTTCCTCTTATTTTATTATTATTATTTTTACTATAATATATTTCTTTTTTTTTACCACTTATTTGTTTTTTATGTAATTAGAAATTGTTAGTTACCAGCCTCAGAACAGACTTTGTCTAGTGAGGAGGGTAAGGAGAAAAATCATGTTTGTACATAACTAATAATAAATAAACGCCCGGGTTGCCGGCACTGAAATTGAATTAAAATTGAATTGCGCCTTAATATTCGAGTTCTGGTTTGCTGCTAAGATAAGAAGTTGTGTAGATTGCGGAATCATAATTTCGTAGGCGCGAGCAATTGCGCCTTAATATTCGAGTTCTGGTTTGCTGCTTAGCTAAGAAGTTGTGTAGATTGCGGAATCATGATTTCGTAGGCGCGAGCAATTGCGCCTAAATATTCGAGTTCTGGTTTGCTGCTTAGCTTAGAAGTTGTGTAGATTGCGGAATCATGATTTCGTAGGCGCAAGCAATTGCGCCTTAATATTCGAGTTCTGGTTTGCTGCTTAGCTAAGAAGTTGTGTAGATTGCGGAATCATGATTTCGTAGGCGCGAGCAATTGCGCCTAAATATTTGAGTTCTGGTTTGCTGCTTAGCTAAGAAGTTGTGTAGATTGCGGAATCATGATTTCGTAGGCGCGAGCAATTGCGCCTTAATATTCGAGTTCTGGTTTGCTGCTTAGCTAAGAAGTTGTGTAGATTGCGGAATCATGATTTCGTAGGCGCAAGCAATTGCGCCTTTATATTCGAGTTCTGGTTTGCTGCTTAGCTAAGAAGTTGTGTAGATTGCGGAATCATGATTTCGTAGGCGCGAGCAATTGCGCCTAAATATTCGAGTTCTGGTTTGCTGCTTAGCTAAGAAGTTGTGTAGATTGCGGAATCATGATTTCGTAGGCGCAAGCAATTGCGCCTTAACATTCGAGGTCTGGTTTGCTGCTTAGCTAAGAAGTTGTGTAGATTGCGGAATCATGATTTCGTAGGCGCGAGCAATTGCGCCTTAATATTCGAGTTCTGGTTTGCTGCTTAGCTAAGAAGTTGTGTCGATTGCGGAATCATGATTTCGTAGGCGCAAGCAATTGCGCCTTTATATTCGAGTTCTGGTTTGCTGCTTAGCTAAGAAGTTGTGTAGATTGCGGAATCATGATTTCGTAGGCGCGAGCAATTGCGCCTTAATATTCGAGTTCTGGTTTGCTGCTTAGCTAAGAAGTTGTGTAGATTGCGGAATCATGATTTCGTAGGCGCGAGCAATTGCGCCTAAATATTTGAGTTCTGGTTTGCTGCTTAGCTAAGAAGTTGTGTAGATTGCGGAATCATGATTTCGTAGGCGCGAGCAATTGCGCCTTAATATTCGAGTTCTGGTTTGCTGCTTAGCTAAGAAGTTGTGTAGATTGCGGAATCATGATTTCGTAGGCGCAAGCAATTGCGCCTTTATATTCGAGTTCTGGTTTGCTGCTTAGCTAAGAAGTTGTGTAGATTGCGGAATCATGATTTCGTAGGCGCGAGCAATTGCGCCTTAATATTCGAGTTCTGGTTTGCTGCTTAGCTAAGAAGTTGTGTAGATTGCGGAATCATGATTTCGTAGGCGCGAGCAATTTTTTTTCTTTTCTTTTCTTTTTTCTACTCTGTTTTTAAATTCTGATTTTCCTCTTATTTTATTATTATTATTTTTACTATAATATATTTCTTTTTTTTTACCACTTATTTGTTTTTTATGTAATTAGAAATTGTTAGTTACCAGCCTCAGAACAGACTTTGTCTAGTGAGGAGGGTAAGGAGAAAAATCATGTTTGTACATAACTAATAATAAATAAACGCCCGGGTTGCCGGCACTGAAATTGAATTAAAATTGAATTGCGCCTTAATATTCGAGTTCTGGTTTGCTGCTAAGATAAGAAGTTGTGTAGATTGCGGAATCATAATTTCGTAGGCGCGAGCAATTGCGCCTTAATATTCGAGTTCTGGTTTGCTGCTTAGCTAAGAAGTTGTGTAGATTGCGGAATCATGATTTCGTAGGCGCGAGCAATTGCGCCTAAATATTCGAGTTCTGGTTTGCTGCTTAGCTTAGAAGTTGTGTAGATTGCGGAATCATGATTTCGTAGGCGCAAGCAATTGCGCCTTAATATTCGAGTTCTGGTTTGCTGCTTAGCTAAGAAGTTGTGTAGATTGCGGAATCATGATTTCGTAGGCGCGAGCAATTGCGCCTTAATATTCGAGTTCTGGTTTGCTGCTAAGCTAAGAAGTTGTGTAGATTGCGGAATCATAATTTCGTAGGCGCGAGCAATTGCGCCTTAATATTCGAGTTCTGGTTTGCTGCTTAGCTAAGAAGTTGTGCAGATTGCGGAATCATGATTTCGTAGGCGCGAGCAATTGCGCCATAATATTCGAGTTCTGGTTTGCTGCTAAGCTAAGAAGTTGTGTAGATTGCGGAATCATAATTTCGTAGGCGCGAGCAATTGCGCCTTAATATTCGAGTTCTGGTTTGCTGCTTAGCTAAGAAGTTGTGCAGATTGCGGAATCATGATTTCGTAGGCGCGAGTAATATTCGAGTTCTGGTTTGCTGCTAAGCTAAGAAGTTGTGTAGATTGCGGAATCATAATTTCGTAGGCGCGAGCAATTGCGCCTTAATATTCGAGTTCTGGTTTGCTGCTTAGCTAAGAAGTTGTATAGATTGCGGAATCATGATTTCGTAGGCGCGAGCAATTGCGCCATAATATTCGAGTTCTGGTTTGCTGCTAAGCTAAGAAGTTGTGTAGATTGCGGAATCATAATTTCGTAGGCGCGAGCAATTGCGCCTTAATATTCGAGTTCTGGTTTGCTGCTTAGCTAAGAAGTTGTGCAGATTGCGGAATCATGATTTCGTAGGCGCGAGCAATTGCGCCATAATATTCGAGTTCTGGTTTGCTGCTAAGCTAAGAAGTTGTGTAGATTGCGGAATCATAATTTCGTAGGCGCGAGCAATTGCGCCTTAATATTCGAGTTCTGGTTTGCTGCTTAGCTAAGAAGTTGTGTAGATTGCGGAATCATGATTTCGTAGGCGCAAGCAATTGCGCCTTTATATTCGAGTTCTGGTTTGCTGCTTAGCTAAGAAGTTGTGTAGATTGCGGAATCATGATTTCGTAGGCGCGAGCAATTGCGCCTAAATATTCGAGTTCTGGTTTGCTGCTTAGCTAAGAAGTTGTGTAGATTGCGGAATCATGATTTCGTAGGCGCGAGCAATTGCGCCTAAATATTTGAGTTCTGGTTTGGTGCTTAGCTAAGAAGTTGTGTAGATTGCGGAATCATGATTTCGTAGGCGCGAGCAATTGTGCCTTAATATTCGAGTTCTGGTTTGCTGCTTAGCTAAGAAGTTGTGCAGATTGCGGAATCATGATTTCGTAGGCGCGAGTAATATTCGAGTTCTGGTTTGCTGCTTAGCTAAGAAGTTGTGTAGATTGCGGAATCATAATTTCGTAGGCGCGAGCAATTGCGCCTTAATATTCGAGTTCTGGTTTGCTGCTTAGCTAAGAAGTTGTATAGATTGCGGAATCATGATTTCGTAGGCGCGAGCAATTGCGCCATAATATTCGAGTTCTGGTTTGCTGCTTAGCTCATAAGTTGTGTAGATTGCGAAATCATGATTTCGTAGGCGCGAGCAATTGCGCCTTAATATTCGAGTTCTGGTTTGCTGCTTCGCTAAGAAGTTGTGTAGATTGCGGAATCATGATTTCGTAGGCGCGAGCAATTGCGCCTAAATATTCGAGTTCTGGTTTGCTGCTTAGCTAAGAAGTTGTGTAGATTGCGGAATCATGATTTCGTAGGCGCGAGCAATTTTTTTTCTTTTCTTTTCTTTTTTCTACTCTGTTTTTAAATTCTGATTTTCCTCTTATTTTATTATTATTATTTTTACTATAATATATTTCTTTTTTTTTACCACTTATTTGTTTTTTATGTAATTAGAAATTGTTAGTTACCAGCCTCAGAACAGACTTTGTCTTGTGAGGAGGGTAAGGAGAAAAATCATGTTTGTACATAACTAATAATAAATTAACGCCCGGGTTGCCGGCACTGAAATTGAATTAAAATTGAATTGCGCCTTAATATTCGAGTTCTGGTTTGCTGCTAAGATAAGAAGTTGTGTAGATTGCGGAATCATAATTTCGTAGGCGCGAGCAATTGCGCCTTAATATTCGAGTTCTGGTTTGCTGCTTAGCTAAGAAGTTGTGTAGATTGCGGAATCATGATTTCGTAGGCGCGAGCAATTGCGCCTAAATATTCGAGTTCTGGTTTGCTGCTTAGCTAAGAAGTTGTGTAGATTGCGGAATCATGATTTCGTAGGCGCAAGCAATTGCGCCTTAATAGACTTTGTCTTGTGAGGAGGGTAAGGAGAAAAATCATGTTTTTTACATAACTAATAATAAATAAACGCCCGGGTTGCCGGCACTGAAATTGAATTAAAATTGAATTGCGCCTTAATATTCGAGTTCTGTTTTGCTGCTTAGCTAAGAAGTTGTGTAGATTGCGGAATCGTGTTTTGGTCGGCGCGAGCAATTGCGCCTTAATATTCGAGTTCTGGTTTGCTGCTTAGCTAAGAAGTTGTGTAGATTGCGGAATCATGATTTCGTAGGCGCGAGCAATTTTTTTTCTTTTCTTTTCTTTTTTCTACTCTGTTATAAAATTCTGATTTTCCTCTTATTTTATTATTATTATTTTAACTATAATATATATCTTTTCTTTTTCTTACCACTTATTTGTTTTTTATGTTATTAGAAATTGTTAGTTACCAGCCTCAGAACAGACTTTGTCTAGTGAGGAGGGTAAGGAGAAAAATCATGTATGTACATAACTAATAATAAATAAACGCCCGGGTTGCCGGCACTGAAATTGAATTAAAATTGAATTGCGCCTTAATATTCGAGTTCTGGTTTGCTGCTTAGCTAAGAAGTTGTGTAGATTGCGGAATCATGATTTCGTAGGCGCGAGCAATTTTTTTTCTTTTCTTTTCTTTTTTCTACTCTGTTTTTAAATTCTGATTTTCCTCTTATTTTATTATTATTATTTTTACTATAATATATTTCTTTTTTTTTACCACTTATTTGTTTTTTATGTAATTAGAAATTGTTAGTTACCAGCCTCAGAACAGACTTTGTCTAGTGAGGAGGGTAAGGAGAAAAATCATGTTTGTACATAACTAATAATAAATAAACGCCCGGGTTGCCGGCACTGAAATTGAATTAAAATTGAATTGCGCCTTAATATTCGAGTTCTGGTTTGCTGCTAAGATAAGAAGTTGTGTAGATTGCGGAATCATAATTTCGTAGGCGCGAGCAATTGCGCCTTAATATTCGAGTTCTGGTTTGCTGCTTAGCTAAGAAGTTGTGTAGATTGCGGAATCATGATTTCGTAGGCGCGAGCAATTGCGCCTAAATATTCGAGTTCTGGTTTGCTGCTTAGCTTAGAAGTTGTGTAGATTGCGGAATCATGATTTCGTAGGCGCAAGCAATTGCGCCTTAATATTCGAGTTCTGGTTTGCTGCTTAGCTAAGAAGTTGTGTAGATTGCGGAATCATGATTTCGTAGGCGCGAGCAATTGCGCCTAAATATTCGAGTTCTGGTTTGCTGCTTAGCTAAGAACTTGTGTAGATTGCGGAATCATGATTTCGTAGGCGCAAGCAATTGCGCCTTAACATTCGAGGTCTGGTTTGCTGCTTAGCTAAGAAGTTGTGTAGATTGCGGAATCATGATTTCGTAGGCGCGAGCAATTGCGCCTTAATATTCGAGTTCTGGTTTGCTGCTTAGCTAAGAAGTTGTGTCGATTGCGGAATCATGATTTCGTAGGCGCAAGCAATTGCGCCTTTATATTCGAGTTCTGGTTTGCTGCTTAGCTAAGAAGTTGTGTAGATTGCGGAATCATGATTTCGTAGGCGCGAGCAATTGCGCCTTAATATTCGAGTTCTGGTTTGCTGCTTAGCTAAGAAGTTGTGTAGATTGCGGAATCATGATTTCGTAGGCGCGAGCAATTGCGCCTAAATATTTGAGTTCTGGTTTGCTGCTTAGCTAAGAAGTTGTGTAGATTGCGGAATCATGATTTCGTAGGCGCGAGCAATTGCGCCTTAATATTCGAGTTCTGGTTTGCTGCTTAGCTAAGAAGTTGTGTAGATTGCGGAATCATGATTTCGTAGGCGCAAGCAATTGCGCCTTTATATTCGAGTTCTGGTTTGCTGCTTAGCTAAGAAGTTGTGTAGATTGCGGAATCATGATTTCGTAGGCGCGAGCAATTGCGCCTTAATATTCGAGTTCTGGTTTGCTGCTTAGCTAAGAAGTTGTGTAGATTGCGGAATCATGATTTCGTAGGCGCGAGCAATTTTTTTTCTTTTCTTTTCTTTTTTCTACTCTGTTTTTAAATTCTGATTTTCCTCTTATTTTATTATTATTATTTTTACTATAATATATTTCTTTTTTTTTACCACTTATTTGTTTTTTATGTAATTAGAAATTGTTAGTTACCAGCCTCAGAACAGACTTTGTCTAGTGAGGAGGGTAAGGAGAAAAATCATGTTTGTACATAACTAATAATAAATAAACGCCCGGGTTGCCGGCACTGAAATTGAATTAAAATTGAATTGCGCCTTAATATTCGAGTTCTGGTTTGCTGCTAAGATAAGAAGTTGTGTAGATTGCGGAATCATAATTTCGTAGGCGCGAGCAATTGCGCCTTAATATTCGAGTTCTGGTTTGCTGCTTAGCTAAGAAGTTGTGTAGATTGCGGAATCATGATTTCGTAGGCGCGAGCAATTGCGCCTAAATATTCGAGTTCTGGTTTGCTGCTTAGCTTAGAAGTTGTGTAGATTGCGGAATCATGATTTCGTAGGCGCAAGCAATTGCGCCTTAATATTCGAGTTCTGGTTTGCTGCTTAGCTAAGAAGTTGTGTAGATTGCGGAATCATGATTTCGTAGGCGCGAGCAATTGCGCCTTAATATTCGAGTTCTGGTTTGCTGCTTAGCTAAGAAGTTGTGCAGATTGCGGAATCATGATTTCGTAGGCGCGAGTAATATTCGAGTTCTGGTTTGCTGCTAAGCTAAGAAGTTGTGTAGATTGCGGAATCATAATTTCGTAGGCGCGAGCAATTGCGCCTTAATATTCGAGTTCTGGTTTGCTGCTTAGCTAAGAAGTTGTATAGATTGCGGAATCATGATTTCGTAGGCGCGAGCAATTGCGCCATAATATTCGAGTTCTGGTTTGCTGCTTAGCTAATAAGTTGTGTAGATTGCGGAATCATGATTTCGTAGGCGCGAGCAATTGCGCCTTAATATTCGAGTTCTGGTTTGCTGCTTAGCTAAGAAGTTGTGCAGATTGCGGAATCATGATTTCGTAGGCGCGAGTAATATTCGAGTTCTGGTTTGCTGCTAAGCTAAGAAGTTGTGTAGATTGCGGAATCATAATTTCGTAGGCGCGAGCAATTGCGCCTTAATATTCGAGTTCTGGTTTGCTGCTTAGCTAAGAAGTTGTATAGATTGCGGAATCATGATTTCGTAGGCGCGAGCAATTGCGCCATAATATTCGAGTTCTGGTTTGCTGCTTAGCTAATAAGTTGTGTAGATTGCGGAATCATGATTTCGTAGGCGCGAGCAATTGCGCCTTAATATTCGAGATCTGGTTTGCTGCTTAGCTAAGAAGTTGTGTAGATTGCGGAATCATGATTTCGTAGGCGCGAGCAATTTTTTTTATTTTCTTTTCTTTTTTCTACTCTGTTTTTAAATTCTGATTTTCCTCTTATTTTATTATTATTTTTTTTACTATAATATATATTTTTTTTTACCACTTATTTGTTTTTTATGTAATTAGAAATTGTTAGTTACCAGCCTCAGAACAGACTTTGTCTAGTGAGGAGGGTAAGGAGAAAAATCATGTTTGTACATAACTAATAATAAATAAACGCCCGGGTTGCCGGCACTGAAATTGAATTGAAATTGAATTGCGCCTGAATATTCGAGTTCTGGTTTGCTGCTTAGCTAAGAAGTTGTGTAGATTGCGGAATCGTGTTTTGGTCGGCGCGAGCAATTGCGCCTTAATATTCGAGTTCTGGTTTGCTGCTTAGCTAAGAAGTTGTGTAGATTGCGGAATCATGATTTCGTAGGCGCGAGCAATTTTTTTTCTTTTCTTTTCTTTTTTCTACTCTGTTTTTAAATTCTGATTTTCCTCTTATTTTATTATTATTATTTTTACTATAATATATATCTTTTCTTTTTTTTTACCACTTATTTGTTTTTAATGTTATTAGAAATTGTTAGTTACCAGCCTCAGAACAGACTTTGTCTAGTGAGGAGGGTAAGGAGAAAAATCATGTATGTACATAACTAATAATAAATAAACGCCCGGGTTGCCGGCACTGAAATTGAATTAAAATTGAATTGCGCCTTAATATTCGAGTTCTGGTTTGCTGCTTAGCTAAGAAGTTGTGTAGATTGCGGAATCATGATTACGTAGGCGCGAGCAATTGCGCCTAAATATTCGAGTTCTGGTTTGCTGCTTAGCTAAGAAGTTGTGTAGATTGCGGAATCATGATTTCGTAGGCGCGAGCAATTGCGCCTTAATATTCGAGTTCTGGTTTGCTGCTTAGCTAAGAAGTTGTGTAGATTGCGGAATCATGATTTCGTAGGCGCAAGCAATTGCGCCTTTATATTCGAGTTCTGGTTTGCTGCTTAGCTAAGAAGTTGTGTAGATTGCGGAATCATGATTTCGTAGGCGCGAGCAATTTTTTTTCTTTTCTTTTCTTTCCTTTTTTCTACTCTGTTTTTAAATTCTGATTTTCCTATAATTTTTTATTATTATTTTTACTATAATATATATCTTTTTTTACCACTTATTTGTTTTTTATGTAATTAGAAATTGTTAGTTACCAGCCTCAGAACAGACTTTGTCTTGTGAGGAGGGTAAGGAGAAAAATCATGTTTTTTACATAACTAATAATAAATAAACGCCCGGGTTGCCGGCACTGAAATTTAATTGAAATTGAATTGCGCCTGAATATTCGAGTTCTGGTTTGCTGCTTAGCTAAGAAGTTGTGTAGATTGCGGAATCATGATTTCGTAGGCGCGAGCAATTGCGCCTTAATATTCGAGTTCTGGTTTGCTGCTTAGCTAAGAAGTTGTGTAGATTGCGGAATCATGATTTCGTAGGCGCGAGCAATTTTTTTTCTTTTCTTTTCTTTTTTCTACTCTGTTTTTAAATTCTGATTTTCCTCTTATTTTATTATTATTATTTTTACTATAATATATTTCTTTTTTTTTTACCACTTATTTGTTTTTTATGTAATTAGAAATTGTTAGTTACCAGCCTCAGAACAGACTTTGTCTTGTGAGGAGGGTAAGGAGAAAAATCATGTTTGTACATAACTAATAATAAATTAACGCCCGGGTTGCCGGCACTGAAATTGAATTAAAATTGAATTGCGCCTTAATATTCGAGTTCTGGTTTGCTGCTAAGATAAGAAGTTGTGTAGATTGCGGAATCATAATTTCGTAGGCGCGAGCAATTGCGCCTTAATATTCGAGTTCTGGTTTGCTGCTTAGCTAAGAAGTTGTGTAGATTGCGGAATCATGATTTCGTAGGCGCGAGCAATTGCGCCTAAATATTCGAGTTCTGGTTTGCTGCTTAGCTAAGAAGTTGTGTAGATTGCGGAATCATGATTTCGTAGGCGCAAGCAATTGCGCCTTAATATTCGAGTTCTGGTTTGCTGCTTAGCTAAGAAGTTGTGTAGATTGCGGAATCATGATTTCGTAGGCGCGAGCAATTGCGCCTTAATATTCGAGTTCTGGTTTGCTGCTTAGCTAAGAAGTTGTGTAGATTGCGGAATCATGATTTCGTAGGCGCAAGCAATTGCGCCTTTATATTCGAGTTCTGGTTTGCTGCTTAGCTAAGAAGTTGTGTAGATTGCGGAATCATGATTTCGTAGGCGCGAGCAATTGCGCCTTAATATTCGTGTTCTGGTTTGCTGCTTAGCTAAGAAGTTGTGTAGATTGCGGAATCATGATTTCGTAGGCGCAAGCAATTGCGCCTTTATATTCGAGTTCTGGTTTGCTGCTTAGCTAAGAAGTTGTGTAGATTGCGGAATCATGATTTCGTAGGCGCGAGCAATTGCGCCTTAATATTCGAGTTCTGGTTTGCTGCTTAGCTAAGAAGTTGTGCAGATTGCGGAATCATGATTTCGTAGGCGCGAGTAATATTCGAGTTCTGGTTTGCTGCTAAGCTAAGAAGTTGTGTTGATTGCGGAATCATAATTTCGTAGGCGCGAGCAATTGCGCCTTAATATTCGAGTTCTGGTTTGCTGCTTAGCTAAGAAGTTGTATAGATTGCGGAATCATGATTTCGTAGGCGCGAGCAATTGCGCCATAATATTCGAGTTCTGGTTTGCTGCTTAGCTAATAAGTTGTGTAGATTGCGGAATCATGATTTCGTAGGCGCGAGCAATTGCGCCTTAATATTCGAGTTCTGGTTTGCTGCTTAGCTAAGAAGTTGTGTAGATTGCGGAATCATGATTTCGTAGGCGCGAGCAATTTTTTTTCTTTTCTTTTCTTTCCTTTTTTCTACTCTGTTTTTAAATTCTGATTTTCCTATAATTTTTTATTATTATTTTTACTATAATATATATCTTTTTTTACCACTTATTTGTTTTTTATGTAATTAGAAATTGTTAGTTACCAGCCTCAGAACAGACTTTGTCTTGTGAGGAGGGTAAGGAGAAAAATCATGTATGAACATAACTAATAATAAATAAACGCCCGGGTTGCCAGCACTGAAATTGAATTGAAATTGAATTGCGCCTTAATATTCGAGTTCTGTTTTGCTGCTTAGCTAAGAAGTTGTGTAGATTGCGGAATCGTGTTTTGGTCGGCGCGAGCAATTGCGCCTTAATATTCGAGTTCTGGTTTGCTGCTTAGCTAAGAAGTTGTGTAGATTGCGGAATCATGATTTCGTAGGCGCGAGCAATTTTTTTTCTTTTCTTTTCTTTTTTCTACTCTGTTATAAAATTCTGATTTTCCTCTTATTTTATTATTATTATTTTAACTATAATATATATCTTTTCTTTTTCTTACCACTTATTTGTTTTTTATGTTATTAGAAATTGTTAGTTACCAGCCTCAGAACAGACTTTGTCTAGTGAGGAGGGTAAGGAGAAAAATCATGTATGTACATAACTAATAATAAATAAACGCCCGGGTTGCCGGCACTGAAATTGAATTAAAATTGAATTGCGCCTTAATATTCGAGTTCTGGTTTGCTGCTTAGCTAAGAAGTTGTGTAGATTGCGGAATCATGATTTCGTAGGCGCGAGCAATTTTTTTTCTTTTCTTTTCTTTTTTCTACTCTGTTTTTAAATTCTGATTTTCCTCTTATTTTATTATTATTATTTTTACTATAATATATTTCTTTTTTTTTACCACTTATTTGTTTTTTATGTAATTAGAAATTGTTAGTTACCAGCCTCAGAACAGACTTTGTCTAGTGAGGAGGGTAAGGAGAAAAATCATGTTTGTACATAACTAATAATAAATAAACGCCCGGGTTGCCGGCACTGAAATTGAATTAAAATTGAATTGCGCCTTAATATTCGAGTTCTGGTTTGCTGCTTAGCTAAGTAGTTGTGTAGATTGCGGAATCATGATTTCGTAGGCGCGAGCAATTGCGCCTTAATATTCGAGTTCTGGTTTGCTGCTTAGCTAAGAAGTTGTGTAGATTGCGGAATCATGATTTCGTAGGCGCAAGCAATTGCGCCTTTATATTCGAGTTCTGGTTTGCTGCTTAGCTAAGAAGTTGTGTAGATTGCGGAATCATGATTTCGTAGGCGCGAGCAATTGCGCCTTAATATTCGAGTTCTGGTTTGCTGCTTAGCTAAGAAGTTGTGTAGATTGCGGAATCATGATTTCGTAGGCGCAAGCAATTGCGCCTTTATATTCGAGTTCTGGTTTGCTGCTTAGCTAAGAAGTTGTGTAGATTGCGGAATCATGATTTCGTAGGCGCGAGCAATTGCGCCTTAATATTCGAGTTCTGGTTTGCTGCTTAGCTAAGAAGTTGTGTAGATTGCGGAATCATGATTTCGTAGGCGCGAGCAATTGCGCCTAAATATTTGAGTTCTGGTTTGCTGCTTAGCTAAGAAGTTGTGTAGATTGCGGAATCATGATTTGGTAGGCGCGAGCAATTGCGCCTTAATATTTGAGTTCTGGTTTGCTGCTTAGCTAAGAAGTTGTGTAGATTGCGGAATCATGATTTCGTAGGCGCAAGCAATTGCGCCTTTATATTCGAGTTCTGGTTTGCTGCTTAGCTAAGAAGTTGTGTAGATTGCGGAATCATGATTTCGTAGGCGCGAGCAATTGCGCCTATATATTCGAGTTCTGGTTTGCTGCTTACCTAAGAAGTTGTGCAGATTGCGGAATCATGATTTCGTAGGCGCGAGTAATATTCGAGTTCTGGTTTGCTGCTAAGCTAAGAAGTTGTGTAGATTGCGGAATCATAATTTCGTAGGCGCGAGCAATTGCGCCTTAATATTCGAGTTCTGGTTTGCTGCTTAGCTAAGAAAATGTATTGATTGCGGAATCATGATTTCGTAGGCGCGAGCGATTGCGCCATAATATTCGAGTTCTTGTTTGCTGCTTAGCTAATAAGTTGTGTAGATTGCGGAATCATGATTTCGTAGGCGCGATCAATTGCGCCTTAATATTCGAGTTCTGGTTTGCTGCTTAGCTAAGAAGTTGTGTAGATTGCGGAATCATGATTTCGTAGGCGCGAGCAATTTTTTTTCTTTTCTTTTCTTTTTTCTACTCTGTTTTTAAATTCTGATTTTCCTCTTATTTTATTATTATTATTTTTACTATAATATATATCTTTTTTTACCACTTATTTGTTTTTTATGTAATTAGAAATTGTTAGTTACCAGCCTCAGAACAGACTTTGTCTAGTGAGGAGGGTAAGGAGAAAAATCATGTTTGTACATAACTAATAATAAATAAACGCCCGGGTTGCCGGCACTGAAATTGAATTATAATTGAATTGCGCCTGAATATTCGAGTTCCTGTTTGCTGCTTAGCTAAGAAGTTGTGTAGATTGCGGAATCATGATTTCGTAGGCGCGAGCAATTGCGCCTTAATATTCGAGTTCTGGTTTGCTGCTTAGCTAAGAAGTTGTGTAGATTGCGGAATCATGATTTCGTAGGCGCGAGCAATTTTTTTTCTTTTCTTTTCTTTTTTCTACTCTGTTTTTAAAGTCTGATTTTCCTCTTATTTTATTATTATTATTTTTACTATAATATATATCTTTTTTTACCACTTATTTGTTTTTTATGTAATTAGAAATTGTTAGTTACCAGCCTCAGAACAGACTTTGTCTTGTGAGGAGGGTAAGGAGAAAAATCATGTATGAACATAACTAATAATAAATAAACGCCCGGGTTGCCGGCACTGAAATTGAATTGAAATTGAATTGCGCCTAAATATTCGAGTTCTGGTTTGCTGCTTAGCTAAGAAGTTGTGTAGATTGCGGAATCGTGTTTTGGTCGGCGCGAGCAATTGCGCCTTAATATTCGAGTTCTGGTTTGCTGCTTAGCTAAGAAGTTGTGTAGATTGCGGAATCATGATTTCGTAGGCGCGAGCAATTTTTTTTCTTTTCTTTTCTTTTTTCTACTCTGTTTTTAAATTCTGATTTTCCTCTTATTTTATTATTATTATTTTTACTATAATATATTTCTTTTTTTTTACCACTTATTTGTTTTTTATGTAATTAGAAATTGTTAGTTACCAGCCTCAGAACAGACTTTGTCTAGTGAGGAGGGTAAGGAGAAAAATCATGTTTGTACATAACTAATAATAAATAAACGCCCGGGTTGCCGGCACTGAAATTGAATTAAAATTGAATTGCGCCTTAATATTCGAGTTCTGGTTTGCTGCTAAGATAAGAAGTTGTGTAGATTGCGGAATCATAATTTCGTAGGCGCGAGCAATTGCGCCTTAATATTCGAGTTCTGGTTTGCTGCTTAGCTAAGAAGTTGTGTAGATTGCGGAATCATGATTTCGTAGGCGCGAGCAATTGCGCCTAAATATTCGAGTTCTGGTTTGCTGCTTAGCTTAGAAGTTGTGTAGATTGCGGAATCATGATTTCGTAGGCGCAAGCAATTGCGCCTTAATATTCGAGTTCTGGTTTGCTGCTTAGCTAAGAAGTTGTGTAGATTGCGGAATCATGATTTCGTAGGCGCGAGCAATTGCGCCTAAATATTTGAGTTCTGGTTTGCTGCTTAGCTAAGAAGTTGTGTAGATTGCGGAATCATGATTTCGTAGGCGCGAGCAATTGCGCCTTAATATTCGAGTTCTGGTTTGCTGCTTAGCTAAGAAGTTGTGTAGATTGCGGAATCATGATTTCGTAGGCGCAAGCAATTGCGCCTTTATATTCGAGTTCTGGTTTGCTGCTTAGCTAAGAAGTTGTGTAGATTGCGGAATCATGATTTCGTAGGCGCGAGCAATTGCGCCTAAATATTCGAGTTCTGGTTTGCTGCTTAGCTAAGAAGTTGTGTAGATTGCGGAATCATGATTTCGTAGGCGCAAGCAATTGCGCCTTAACATTCGAGGTCTGGTTTGCTGCTTAGCTAAGAAGTTGTGTAGATTGCGGAATCATGATTTCGTAGGCGCGAGCAATTGCGCCTTAATATTCGAGTTCTGGTTTGCTGCTTAGCTAAGAAGTTGTGTCGATTGCGGAATCATGATTTCGTAGGCGCAAGCAATTGCGCCTTTATATTCGAGTTCTGGTTTGCTGCTTAGCTAAGAAGTTGTGTAGATTGCGGAATCATGATTTCGTAGGCGCGAGCAATTGCGCCTTAATATTCGAGTTCTGGTTTGCTGCTTAGCTAAGAAGTTGTGTAGATTGCGGAATCATGATTTCGTAGGCGCGAGCAATTGCGCCTAAATATTTGAGTTCTGGTTTGCTGCTTAGCTAAGAAGTTGTGTAGATTGCGGAATCATGATTTCGTAGGCGCGAGCAATTGCGCCTTAATATTCGAGTTCTGGTTTGCTGCTTAGCTAAGAAGTTGTGTAGATTGCGGAATCATGATTTCGTAGGCGCAAGCAATTGCGCCTTTATATTCGAGTTCTGGTTTGCTGCTTAGCTAAGAAGTTGTGTAGATTGCGGAATCATGATTTCGTAGGCGCGAGCAATTGCGCCTTAATATTCGAGTTCTGGTTTGCTGCTTAGCTAAGAAGTTGTGTAGATTGCGGAATCATGATTTCGTAGGCGCGAGCAATTTTTTTTCTTTTCTTTTCTTTTTTCTACTCTGTTTTTAAATTCTGATTTTCCTCTTATTTTATTATTATTATTTTTACTATAATATATTTCTTTTTTTTTACCACTTATTTGTTTTTTATGTAATTAGAAATTGTTAGTTACCAGCCTCAGAACAGACTTTGTCTAGTGAGGAGGGTAAGGAGAAAAATCATGTTTGTACATAACTAATAATAAATAAACGCCCGGGTTGCCGGCACTGAAATTGAATTAAAATTGAATTGCGCCTTAATATTCGAGTTCTGGTTTGCTGCTAAGATAAGAAGTTGTGTAGATTGCGGAATCATAATTTCGTAGGCGCGAGCAATTGCGCCTTAATATTCGAGTTCTGGTTTGCTGCTTAGCTAAGAAGTTGTGTAGATTGCGGAATCATGATTTCGTAGGCGCGAGCAATTGCGCCTAAATATTCGAGTTCTGGTTTGCTGCTTAGCTTAGAAGTTGTGTAGATTGCGGAATCATGATTTCGTAGGCGCAAGCAATTGCGCCTTAATATTCGAGTTCTGGTTTGCTGCTTAGCTAAGAAGTTGTGTAGATTGCGGAATCATGATTTCGTAGGCGCGAGCAATTGCGCCTTAATATTCGAGTTCTGGTTTGCTGCTAAGCTAAGAAGTTGTGTAGATTGCGGAATCATAATTTCGTAGGCGCGAGCAATTGCGCCTTAATATTCGAGTTCTGGTTTGCTGCTTAGCTAAGAAGTTGTGCAGATTGCGGAATCATGATTTCGTAGGCGCGAGCAATTGCGCCATAATATTCGAGTTCTGGTTTGCTGCTAAGCTAAGAAGTTGTGTAGATTGCGGAATCATAATTTCGTAGGCGCGAGCAATTGCGCCTTAATATTCGAGTTCTGGTTTGCTGCTTAGCTAAGAAGTTGTGCAGATTGCGGAATCATGATTTCGTAGGCGCGAGTAATATTCGAGTTCTGGTTTGCTGCTAAGCTAAGAAGTTGTGTAGATTGCGGAATCATAATTTCGTAGGCGCGAGCAATTGCGCCTTAATATTCGAGTTCTGGTTTGCTGCTTAGCTAAGAAGTTGTATAGATTGCGGAATCATGATTTCGTAGGCGCGAGCAATTGCGCCATAATATTCGAGTTCTGGTTTGCTGCTAAGCTAAGAAGTTGTGTAGATTGCGGAATCATAATTTCGTAGGCGCGAGCAATTGCGCCTTAATATTCGAGTTCTGGTTTGCTGCTTAGCTAAGAAGTTGTGCAGATTGCGGAATCATGATTTCGTAGGCGCGAGCAATTGCGCCATAATATTCGAGTTCTGGTTTGCTGCTAAGCTAAGAAGTTGTGTAGATTGCGGAATCATAATTTCGTAGGCGCGAGCAATTGCGCCTTAATATTCGAGTTCTGGTTTGCTGCTTAGCTAAGAAGTTGTGTAGATTGCGGAATCATGATTTCGTAGGCGCAAGCAATTGCGCCTTTATATTCGAGTTCTGGTTTGCTGCTTAGCTAAGAAGTTGTGTAGATTGCGGAATCATGATTTCGTAGGCGCGAGCAATTGCGCCTAAATATTCGAGTTCTGGTTTGCTGCTTAGCTAAGAAGTTGTGTAGATTGCGGAATCATGATTTCGTAGGCGCGAGCAATTGCGCCTAAATATTTGAGTTCTGGTTTGGTGCTTAGCTAAGAAGTTGTGTAGATTGCGGAATCATGATTTCGTAGGCGCGAGCAATTGTGCCTTAATATTCGAGTTCTGGTTTGCTGCTTAGCTAAGAAGTTGTGCAGATTGCGGAATCATGATTTCGTAGGCGCGAGTAATATTCGAGTTCTGGTTTGCTGCTTAGCTAAGAAGTTGTGTAGATTGCGGAATCATAATTTCGTAGGCGCGAGCAATTGCGCCTTAATATTCGAGTTCTGGTTTGCTGCTTAGCTAAGAAGTTGTATAGATTGCGGAATCATGATTTCGTAGGCGCGAGCAATTGCGCCATAATATTCGAGTTCTGGTTTGCTGCTTAGCTCATAAGTTGTGTAGATTGCGAAATCATGATTTCGTAGGCGCGAGCAATTGCGCCTTAATATTCGAGTTCTGGTTTGCTGCTTCGCTAAGAAGTTGTGTAGATTGCGGAATCATGATTTCGTAGGCGCGAGCAATTTTTTTCTTTTCTTTTCTTTTTTCTACTCTGTTTTTAAATTCTGATTTTCCTCTTATTTTATTATTATTATTTTTACTATAATATATATCTTTTTTTACCACTTATTTGTTTTTTATGTAATTAGAAATTGTTAGTTACCAGCCTCAGAACAGACTTTGTCTAGTGAGGAGGGTAAGGAGAAAAATCATGTTTGTACATAACTAATAATAAATAAACGCCCGGGTTGCCGGCACTGAAATTGAATTAAAATTGAATTGCGCCTTAATATTCGAGTTCTGGTTTGCTGCTAAGATAAGAAGTTGTGTAGATTGCGGAATCATAATTTCGTAGGCGCGAGCAATTGCGCCTTAATATTCGAGTTCTGGTTTGCTGCTTAGCTAAGAAGTTGTGTAGATTGCGGAATCATGATTTCGTAGGCGCGAGCAATTTTTTTTCTTTTCTTTTCTTTTTTCTACTCTGTTTTTAAATTCTGATTTTCCTCTTATTTTATTATTATTATTTTTACTATAATATATATCTTTTTTTACCACTTATTTGTTTTTTATGTAATTAGAAATTGTTAGTTACCAGCCTCAGAACAGACTTTGTCTAGTGAGGAGGGTAAGGAGAAAAATCATTTTTGTACATAACTAATAATAAATAAACGCCCGGGTTGCTGGCACTGAAATTGAATTAAAATTGAATTGCGCCTTAATATTCGAGTTCTGGTTTGCTGCTAAGATAAGAAGTTGTGTAGATTGCGGAATCATAATTTCGTAGGCGCGAGCAATTGCGCCTTAATATTCGAGTTCTGGTTTGCTGCTTAGCTAAGAAGTTGTGTAGATTGCGGAATCATGATTTCGTAGGCGCGAGCAATTGCGCCTAAATATTCGAGTTCTGGTTTGCTGCATAGCTTAGAAGTTGTGTAGATTGCGGAATCATGATTTCGTAGGCGCAAGCAATTGCGCCTTAATATTCGAGTTCTGGTTTGCTGCTTAGCTAAGAAGTTGTGTAGATTGCGGAATCATGATTTCGTAGGCGCGAGCAATTGCGCCTTAATATTCGAGTTCTGGTTTGCTGCTTAGCTAAGAAGTTGTGTAGATTGCGGAATCATGATTTCGTAGGCGCAAGCAATTGCGCCTTTATATTCGAGTTCTGGTTTGCTGCTTAGCTAAGAAGTTGTGTAGATTGCGGAATCATGATTTCGTAGGCGCGAGCAATTGCGCCTTAATATTCGAGTTCTGGTTTGCTGCTTAGCTAAGAAGTTGTGTAGATTGCGGAATCATGATTTCGTAGGCGCGAGCAATTGCGCCTAAATATTTGAGTTCTGGTTTGCTGCTTAGCTAAGAAGTTGTGTAGATTGCGGAATCATGATTTAGTAGGCGCGAGCAATTGCGCCTTAATATTCGAGTTCTGGTTTGCTGCTTAGCTAAGAAGTTGTGCAGATTGCGGAATCATGATTTCGTAGGCGCGAGTAATATTCGAGTTCTGGTTTGCTGCTAAGCTAAGAAGTTGTGTAGATTGCGGAATCATAATTTCGTAGGCGCGAGCAATTGCGCCTTAATATTCGAGTTCTGGTTTGCTGCTTAGCTAAGAAGTTGTATAGATTGCGGAATCATGATTTCGTAGGCGCGAGCAATTGCGCCATAATATTCGAGTTCTGGTTTGCTGCTTAGCTAATAAGTTGTGTAGATTGCGAAATCATGATTTCGTAGGCGCGAGCAATTGCGCCTTAATATTCGAGTTCTGGTTTGCTGCTTAGCTAAGAAGTTGTGTAGATTGCGGAATCATGATTTCGTAGGCGCGAGCAATTTTTTTTCTTTTCTTTTCTTTTTTCTACTCTGTTTTTAAATTCTGATTTTCCTCTTATTTTATTATTATTATTTTTACTATAATATATATCTTTTTTTACCACTTATTTGTTTTTTATGTAATTAGAAATTGTTAGTTACCAGCCTCAGAACAGACTTTGTCTAGTGAGGAGGGTAAGGAGAAAAATCATGTTTGTACATAACTAATAATAAATAAACGCCCGGGTTGCCGGCACTGAAATTGAATTGAAATTGAATTGCGCCTGAATATTCGAGTTCCTGTTTGCTGCTTAGCTAAGAAGTTGTGTAGATTGCGGAATCATGATTTCGTAGGCGCGAGCAATTGCGCCTTAATATTCGAGTTCTGGTTTGCTGCTTAGCTAAGAAGTTGTGTAGATTGCGGAATCATGATTTCGTAGGCGCGAGCAATTTTTTTTCTTTTCTTTTCTTTTTTCTACTCTGTTTTTAAATTCTGATTTTCCTCTTATTTTATTATTATTATTTTTACTATAATATATATCTTTTTTTTACCACTTATTTGTTTTTTATGTAATTAGAAATTGTTAGTTACCAGCCTCAGAACAGACTTTGTCTTGTGAGGAGGGTAAGGAGAAAAATCATGTTTTTTACATAACTAATAATAAATAAACGCCCGGGTTGCCGGCACTGAAATTGAATTGAAATTGAATTGCGCCTGAATATTCGAGTTCTGGTTTGCTGCTTAGCTAAGAAGTTGTGTAGATTGCGGAATCGTGTTTTGGTCGGCGCGAGCAATTGCGCCTTAATATTTGAGTTCTGGTTTGCTGCTTAGCTAAGAAGTTGTGTAGATTGCGGAATCATGATTTCGTAGGCGCGAGCAATTGCGCCTTAATATTCGAGTTCTGGTTTGCTGCTTAGCTAAGAAGTTGTGTAGATTGCGGAATCGTGTTTTGGTCGGCGCGAGCAATTGCGCCTTAATATTCGAGTTCTGGTTTGCTGCTTAGCTAAGAAGTTGTGTAGATTGCGGAATCATGATTTCGTAGGCGCAAGCAATTGCGCCTTTATATTCGAGTTCTGGTTTGCTGCTTAGCTAAGAAGTTGTGTAGATTGCGGAATCATGATTTCGTAGGCGCGAGCAATTGCGCCTAAATATTCGAGTTCTGGTTTGCTGCTTAGCTAAGAAGTTGTGTAGATTGCGGAATCATGATTTCGTAGGCGCGAGCAATTGCGCCTTAATATTCGAGTTCTGGTTTGCTGCTTAGCTAAGAAGTTGTGTAGATTGCGGAATCATGATTTCGTAGGCGCAAGCAATTGCGCCTTTATATTCGAGTTCTGGTTTGCTGCTTAGCTAAGAAGTTGTGTAGATTGCGGAATCATGATTTCGTAGGCGCGAGCAATTGCGCCTTAATATTCGAGTTCTGGTTTGCTGCTTAGCTAAGAAGTTGTGTAGATTGCGGAATCATGATTTCGTAGGTGCGAGCAATTTTTTTCTTTTCTTTTCTTTTCTTTTTTCTACTCTGTTTTTAAATTCTGATTTTCCTATAATTTTGTATTATTATTTTTACCATAATATATATCTTTTTTTACCACTTATTTGTTTTTTATGTAATTAGAAACTGTTAGTTACCAGCCTCAGAACAGACTTTGTCTAGTGAGGAGGGTAAGGAGAAAAATCATGTTTGCACATAACTAATAATTAATAAACGCCCGGGTTGCTGGCACTGAAATTGAATTAAAATTGAATTGCGCCTTAATATTCGAGTTCTGGTTTGCTGCTAAGCTAAAAAGTTGTGTAGATTGCGGAATCATAATTTCGTAGGCGCAAGCAATTGCGCCTTAATTTATTTATTTATTTATTTATTTGTTAAGACATACACAGTACAATAAGATACAGTTAGAAATTTTTTAGTTATTACATAGTTGTAGTACCTATTACGTATGTCCATAAATGTCACTACGTAATTTCGCCTGAGATTGTTATAAAAGGAAGGAAGTGTGTGGATAGATAATAATAAATGAATTGAAAATAAGAATTATAATAAGCTCACGAATTGTAATTGACTGTTAATACATAGGAGTTTTGAAAAAATATGTGAAAATATTTTTGAAATTTGTCATGCTAAGAAATTTAATAAGTTAGTTTTGTATGTTAGAAAGGAATCATGAAAGATGTCTAAATGTAGTAATTTTTCGTAATGGGTGTATGTTGTGATTGCGCGAGTAATTACTGAGTTGTTTGCTGCATTGGTATTGTTGGCTTCAATATGAAATAGTGTAGTGTGCCTGGTACGCCTCGTTGGAACATTTAAACCAATGACGGATAGTAATTCGGGACTATCTATTTTATTATTTAGCAGATTATGTAGAAACAACAGGTCTGACAATGTGCGTCTTTTTTGTAAAGTTAACATATTATTTGTAGTATTGTTGTATTTCTTGAGTAAATGTTTCGAAAATTTATTCTGTATACTTTCTACTAAATCTATGTATACCTTATATTGAGGATTCCATATTGTGGAAGCATACTCCAGTGGACTTCTGACCAATGAACAAAACAAAATTTTCAGAGTCTTAGCACTTTTGAAAACTTTGCATATTCTTAATAGGAAACCTAGCATTCTGTAGGATTTAGAAATAATGTGTTCAATGTGCTTGTCAAAAATTAATTTGCTATCTAAGTAAACACCTAGATCTTTACACGTAGACATAGGTTGTAAAGGTTTGTTATTCAAGTTGTATGGATAGATGATTTTGTCTTTATTTCTAGTAAATGTAATCGAGTGACACTTTGTTTAAGGACAATAAATTTGATTCACAATATACGCAAAAATTATCAAGATCGCTTTGCAATTCCATACAATCGGATAAACACTGTATAGCTTTATAAATTTTCATGTCATCCGCGTATAAAACAAAGTAACTATTTTTAAAGCATACGGAAATGTCATTTATATAAATATTAAATAAGAGTGGTCCAAGATGCGATCCCTGGGGCACACCTGAGATGATTTCCGT
The DNA here is from genome assembly GCF_061612785.1 of Hesperophylax consimilis. NCBI lineage: Eukaryota > Metazoa > Arthropoda > Insecta > Trichoptera > Limnephilidae > Hesperophylax > Hesperophylax consimilis. The sequence goes on along the minus strand of NC_142854.1, from coordinate 18,300,164 downwards.
TAAGCAAGATGCAAAACCATTGACAACCGTGATTTGGTGCCGATTATTGACGTATGATGCGATCCATCTATAGAGGTCACCGTGAATTCCTAGACCTAATAACTTTTGTAAAAGAATATAATGATTAACACGGTCAAATGCTTTAGAATAATCCGTATAAATGGCATCTACCTGGCATCGCATATCCATTTGAGCATGAAGAAAATTTGTAAAAAATGCAAGATTTGAAGTTGTTGAGCGATTTTTCATGAAGCCGTGTTGATTATTTAAGAGTGAGGGTGAGATAATAGAATATAATTGATCGTAAACAATTTTTTCCAATACTTTACTTAGTATCGGTAATTTGGATATAGGTCGATAGTTCGAGACATCATTTTTACTGCCATTTTTATATATTGGGGTAATCAGGGCTGTTTTCCATTTGTCGGGAAATGTTCCTTCGGATAGCGATAGTTTGAAAATAACAAAAATGGGGGGTGTCAATTGTTTACTACAATAATTTATGAAAATCCCTGGAAGTTGATCATCCCCTGGTCCCTTTTTAATATCAATGGACTTGAGGTATTTGAATGTGATGTCTTCATTGATCTCGATTGAGTTGATTATGCTATTTGAATTAGAGCAAAGACTGGCATTGCTTGTATGTGCAGGTTGAGCATTCGAAAATACAGATCCAAAATACTCAGAAAATAAGTTGGCTACTCCTCTACTGTCATTAGCAGTTTTTTCACCGTAAATCATATGATCAGGGATGGCAGGAGATTTTCTTTGAGAATTGACGTAGGACCAAATTTTTTTAACATTGTGCTGTATACCGGATTCTATTGTAGAAATTTAGGTTTTGTAAGCTGCTGAAGCGACTGTTTTTTGCCTTTTGCGAAGCAATGAAAATGAGAGATAATCAAGGGGGTTTCGATGGCGCTTCCATTTTCTAAAGAATTTTAATTTTTCGTTTGTTATTTTTATTAAGGCTGCCGTGTACCATAGTGGGTATTTTCCAGATTTCACAACTTTCTTAGGAATAAACGCTTCGATAATCTGTTCAATTATAACATAAAACGAATTTAACGCTGTATTTACATCTGGTGCATTTATAACGGTTGACCAGTCGGTTTCTTTCAGTCTCTCATTGATCTCTGCATAATCTGCTTTATGTAATAATTTTATTGTTCGAGGAGTTGAGAGCGTTGCAGTAGTGGATGGAAATTCTAGTTCTACAATCAATGATTTATGATGAGCATCTTCTTTAACTAATAGGTGGTCGGCAAGCGACACATTAACTGAAGTGTTACAAAAGACGAGGTCCAAAATTCGACCGTATTTGTTAGGTAAATGGTTAAATTGGGTTAAATTTGCAAAAGATAAGCAGTTAAGTAACGCGAGTGCGCATTGATCTCTATTACTTGGCATTTGTTGATTATTCCATTCGATATTGGGCATGTTATAGTCGCCAATGATTAAAAACTTGTCATTGGGAAAACGGATTGTTAAGTCAGAAATAGTATTGGTATGACTAGTAAATAATGCTAATCTTTCTGATGATGTTAATTTTGGACCGACGCTAGGTAAATATACGCAGCACATATGAATATTATAACAATGACGATTCGATTTTGATGTATTGACAGTTATCCAGATATCCTCAGCGTCTGATTTCCAAGAGCGAGGGGTAACAAAAAATTCTTTTTTAATTGCTATGAGTACGCCTCCGCCAGTTGATTTGCTAGTGCGGTGTATATCCCATCATTTCTGTAAACAGAATAGCGATTATCGAATAATTCCTCATCTCGGATACTATCAACCAACCAACTTTCGGTAATGAAGATCAAGTCATAATTATTGAGCAGTATATTTTGATGAAATTCCAGTGTTTTCGAGCGCAAACCTCTTGAATTTTGATAAAAAATTATTAATGAATCATGCATTGAGAATTTTCGGTAATTACATTATTATGTTCGGTTTCTGTAGAATATATTTTAAGAATATTATATTCTAGAGTTACGTTATTAGTCATGAGTCCACTGGGCTTAGCAAAGCACAACATACTATTATTATCAATTAAAGTGAGTGAGTATATTATAGAATGTAGTAGTGAGCAGTTAGTGTAATTATTAGCATGTGGGGTTAATGTAAAAAGGGTGATGTTGAAAAAATTATGAAAAAAAATACGAAAAAAATAGTAGTTATGAGAGGATAGGTGGTTTAACATTGCAATGGTAGTTAGATAAGGTTTTTTAGCTGTAATTCGCATGAGACGTGTATGGGTGGTGATGTTTCGTTTTTCCGTAGGTAGATTTTTGCACTTCTTATCCATAAAAACTGATAGTTGTTTTCGTTTTTAAAGGCTTTAGCGCACCTCAATGTAGATTTATTCTTCCGCGTGAGATGGTCGTTGACGAAGATCCTCTGGTCAGCTCCAACCATCCCGATGGCCTTGGTAGTGATTCCTTTTCTTTTCTTGATGGCTACGACAAATTCGTCCTTCTTCTTGCGGGAGGTGAATTTGGCGATTATGTTACCCGGACGTCCATCTGTCGTGGCTTGTGTACGATGGCGCTTACTGATTCTGCTAACGTATTCAATGTCGCTTTGATGGAGAGGGCATCCAATGACTGTCGCGATATTCGACATCATGGTAGGTAGATTCTCATTGGTGGTCTCAGGCATTCCATGTATTTCTATATTGTTGGATAGAAGTTCCTGGTCCCTTTCGTCGTTTCCCCTCTCTAACATGTAAACTGTTTGTTTTAATTCTGAGACCTCCATTTCTAGCTTATCAATTTTAGCTAATTTTTCGTTTATAGATTTCATATTACTTGAAAAATCTTCCATTACATTATTATTATAAATGATGACTTTTTCGAATTCCGCCATTTTACTGCTCATTTTTTCTATTTGTAGTGCCATTTTTCTGATCTCAACAGTTAGGAGTACGTTGCTTTGATCTGAGGAGCAGGATTGGGTATCTAAATTGTCCAGGGTTTGGATACAATTATTGCACTTCCACGCATCCTTTTTACCTTGCGACATGCGTTTAAAAACACTTGCCGAAATATCAGCGCATTCGAAATGGATGGTGCATTTGCAGGTTGAACACTTTATACACTCAGCCAGTTTCAGCTGCTTAACGCAATATTTGCATGTTGAATCCATCTTATGTTTGGCTTGCGGCTGCAATAGATTACAATACTGTGGGTAGCTTGAAGATTTTTGAAGAATAACTAAAACTCTAGATTTAGCACTTTTTACACTCCAGACAAACACTCACTTTCGTATTTTAATGCACTTCTATGAATATTATCAGCTGGTATTAAAATTTTAGGATAAGGGTCGATGTTTTTAGAAGAAAATATAAGATTAATAGGGAGCGAAATGACAAACGACAGACTTGTGATGATTGTTGTTGTTATGTCTTAATATTCGAGTTCTGGTTTGCTGCTTAGCTAAGAAGTTGTGTAGATTGCGGAATCATGATTTCGAAGGTGCGAGCAATTTTTTTTCTTTTCTTTTCTTTTTTCTACTCTGTTTTTAAATTCTGATTTTCCTCTTATTTTATTATTATTATTTTTACTATAATATATATCTTTTCTTTTTTTTTACCACTTATTTGTTTTTTATGTTATTAGAAATTGTTAGTTACCAGCCTCAGAACAGACTTTGTCTAGTGAGGAGGGTAAGGAGAAAAATCATGTATGTACATAACTAATAATAAATAAACGCCCGGGTTGCCGGCACTGAAATTGAATTAAAATTGAATTGCGCCTTAATATTCGAGTTCTGGTTTGCTGCTTAGCTAAGAAGTTGTGTAGATTGCGGAATCATGATTTCGTAGGCGCGAGCAATTGCGCCTTAATATTCGAGTTCTGGTTTGCCGCTTAGCTAAGAAGTTGTGTAGATTGCGGAATCATGATTTCGTAGGCGCGAGCAATTTTTTTTCTTTTCTTTTCTTTTCTTTTTTCTACTCTGTTTTTAAATTCTGATTTTCCTATAATTTTTTATTATTATTTTTACTATAATATATATCTTTTTTTACCACTTATTTGTTTTTTATGTAATTAGAAATTGTTAGTTACCAGCCTCAGAACAGACTTTGTCTTGTGAGGAGGGTAAGGAGAAAAATCATGTATGAACATAACTAATAATAAATAAACGCCCGGGTTGCCGGCACTGAAATTGAATTGAAATTGAATTGCGCCTTAATATTCGAGTTCTGGTTTGCTGCTTAGCTAAGAAGTTGTGTAGATTGCGGAATCATGATTTCGTAGGCGCGAGCAATTGCGCCTTAATATTCGAGATCTGGTTTGCTGCTTAGCTAAGAAGTTGTGTAGATTGCGGAATCGTGTTTTGGTCGGCGCGAGCAATTGCGCCTTAATATTCGAGTTCTGGTTTGCTGCTTAGCTAAGAAGTTGTGTAGATTGCGGAATCATGATTTCGTAGGCGCGAGCAATTGCGCCTTAATATTCGAGTTCTGGTTTGCTGCTTAGCTACGAAGTTGTGTAGATTGCGGAATCGTGTTTTGGTCGGCGCGAGCAATTGCGCCTTAATATTCGAGTTCTGGTTTGCTGCTTAGCTAAGAAGTTGTGTAGATTGCGGAATAATGATTTCGTAGGCGCGAGCAATTGCGCCTTAATATTCGAGTTCTGGTTTGCTGCTTAGCTAAGAAGTTGTGTAGATTGCGGAATCATGATTTCGTAGGCGCGAGAAATTTTTTTTTTCTTTTCTTTTCTTTTTTCTACTCTGTTTTTAAATTCTGATTTTCCTCTTATTTTATTATTATTATTTTTACTATAATTTATATCTTCTTTTTTACCATTTATTTGTTTTTTATGTTATTAGAAACTGTTAGTTACCAGCCTCAGAACAGACTTTGTCTAGTGAGGAGGGTAAGGAGAAAAATCATGTTTGTAAGGTGAGTTGGGGTAAGTGAATTTTTGGGGGAAGTTCATCCAGGCCTTCTACCTTCTTTGAATACAATATTCAAGCGCTGTCATCTATGAGAATGTAATATAATTAGCTAAATCCTCATTCTGACATATAGATAGAGCTGCTTCATAAACAAAGAGAGTTGTTAGAGAGCTTCAAATTTTGGCAGTTGGTTTTAGTCTGCGTGCGAGTTGTGAGCGCTGCCTTCATTTATCTACAACTTGACAAAAACTTGTGCTAGGAGGTTATAAATTGGTGAGAACTCTATAATTGTATTGAGGTTTGATGTGTATATATTTGCATTATGAATATCTTAAAGAATTGTGATTTATGAGACTAGATTCACTTCCCCCATAAATTATCATGCTGGGGTAAGTGCTACTAAACTGTAGATCCACTTCCCCCTGATATTTTTGTATGGACGCAAATGTTACTAGTGATGTGCATACTACTTTTAAAAAACGAAACACAGTATCAGACATAGAAATAATTACTACCACTGATTTTGAAATGTGTATTGATGAGGAAAACATAAAAATAGATAAACCAAGTCACAATTGGAATGCGCAACCAACAAAAACATTGCCTGAAAATCCACTATCAATAAAAAATATTGAAAAATTTTATGCCATACCTTCCACATCTAAAGAAGTCAACCCTTTTATAGAACAATTTGTATCACATGTTGGAAATGACCCAATTCAGTATTCCGAGTCTTCTACTTATACTACCAAAAATCACTCCCTTAACCCGTTGAAGAAGATTACAATTTTAGAAGACCGAATAATTAAAACAGCTAATTCAGATTTTCTATGTTCTGTAAAGGTCAAACAATCATTTGAAGAGCTTATGCTGAGATCTATACAAAAAAAACGAACCTGCTAAAGTAAAAAGACGAAAGTTGCACCTGGTGCGGAGGTTATAACATATGATGATGTCGTAGAGCGTTTAAAAAATAAACTAAATGATTCGAAGAAGAAAATTTGTTCAAGCAAGAAGTCTAAAGTGATTAATAAAAAATTGAAAAAAAAAAAAATCACAAAAAAAACGCCTAGCCTGGCGTCCGAAACATCTGTCAGCGAATCTGATTAGAAGTCTAGTTCTGAAGATGAATGCTACTATTTCCAAAATCTATTAATGGAAGACGTGGAAGACAATCAAAGTAACGTACCTTTAGATGATGTTCTGTCTATTGACATTAATGGCATTTTGCAAGAACTGGATGTACAACCAAATTTAAACTTTGAGACAAAAGTTGGTGATTTGATACTTACTAAATTTATAGCGAAGAAGAGCCTCAAACATTACATAGGAAATATTATAAAAAATGATGAATATAAGAAGACAGTCAAATATGTACGAAGGGTTTCACATTTAACCAGAGAAAATCGTAACGTATTTTCATTCCCGAAAGTTGATGACGTATCCGATATTTATAACGCAGATATTATATCTGTTTTGCCAAACCCCTTAACTGGGAGAAGAGGAGAATTCGTTGTCAAAATGTCCTTTAATGGTTTTAATATTCAATAAGGGATTTTGTATGAGATAAACTCTTACCTGTAAAAGAAATGTTATTTTTTATTTTTTATCATTTTAATGTCGGAAACAAAAGGTTCCGCAAAGGCGTTATTATTTCCACATATTGTGTAATTATTTAAAATCTATTAACCAAAATATTAGTTCCTATAAAAACATATTAAGTTCAGTTATTAGTAGTAAATATGTATTATTATATTAACATTGTTAGTAAATATTATGAAAAATAATACTAATACATAAAAAAAAGTTTGTTTTCGTTGCCCCATCACTAGTCATAAAATGTTGCACTTACCCCAATCTGCCAAATAATGTTTGATTTATGATGTATATTCCACTATATTCAATATTTTTAAATGGTGAAATTGTGTGTTTAGTGCGTTTGATTGGATTCGCCATTAAAATTTTTTATTCGTTCAGCCAAAAATCAAAATATTGAGGTTAGATCCACTTACCCCGGAGGCGGGGTAAGTGGATCTATCAAGACCTTTTTCTTTTGAATACTTAAAAATGTAATAAAAACAGCAAATTAACTTCTTGCGATAAAACAATTTGATTAAGGAATAGTTAATATTCCTTGTGAAAAAATTTGAATGCAATGGGATAATGCTGTGACGTATGGGATTACTTTAAACTTCATCTATTCATTTTATACAGTGCTCTTACCCCAACTCACCTTACATAACTAATAATAAATAAACGCCCGGGTTGCCGGCACTGAAATTGAATTAAAATTGAATTGCGCCTTAATATTCGAGTTCTGGTTTGCTGCTAAGCTAAGAAGTTGTGTAGATTGCGGAATCATAATTTCGTAGGCGCGAGCAATTGCGCCTTAATATTCGAGTTCTGGTTTGCTCCTTAGCTAAGAAGTTGTGTAGATTGCGGAATCATGGTTTCGAAGGCGCGAGAAATTGCGCCTTAATATTCGAGTTCTGGTTTGCTGCTTAGCTAAGAAGTTGTGTAGATTGCGGAATCATGATTTCGTAGGCGCAAGCAATTGCGCCTTAATATTCGAGTTCTGTTTTGCTGCTTAGCTAAGAAGTTGTGTAGATTGCGGAATCATGATTTCGTAGGCGCAAGCAATTGCGCCTTAATATTCGAGTTCTGGTTTGCTGCTTAGCTAAGAAGTTGTGTAGATTGCGGAATCATGATTTCGTAGGCGCGAGCAATTGCGCCTTAATATTCGAGTTCTGGTTTGCTGCTTAGCTAAGAAGTTGTGTAGATTGCGGAATCATGATTTCGTAGGCGCGAGTAATTTTTTTTCTTTTCTTTTCTTTTTTCTACTCTGTTTTTAAATTCTGATTTTCCTCTTATTTTATTATTATTATTTTTACTATAATATATATCTTTTCTTTTTTTTACCACTTATTTGTTTTTTATGTTATTAGAAATTGTTAGTTACCAGCCTCAGAACAGACTTTGTCTAGTGAGGAGGGTAAGGAGAAAAATCATGTATGTACATAACTTATAATAAATAAACGCCCGGGTTGCCGGCACTGAAATTGAATTAAAATTAAATTGCGCCTTAATATTCGAGTTCTGGTTTGCTGCTTAGCTAAGAAGTTGTGTAGATTGCGGAATCATGATTTCGTAGGCACGAGCAATTGCGCCTCAATATTCGAGTTCTGGTTTGCTGCTTAGCTAAGAAGTTGTGTAGATTGCGGAATCATGATTTCGTAGGCGCGAGCAATTTTTTTTCTTTTCTTTTCTTTTTTCTACTCTGTTTTTAAATTCTGATTTTCCTCTTATTTTATTATTATTATTTTTACTATAATATATATCTTCTTTTTTTACCATTTATTTGTTTTTTATGTAATTAGAAACTGTTAGTTACCAGCCTCAGAACAGACTTTGTCTAGTGAGGAGGGTAAGGAGAAAAATCATGTTTGTACATAACTAATAATAAATAAACGCCCGGGTTGCCGGCACTGAAATTGAATTAAAATTGAATTGCGCCTTAATATTCGAGTTCTGGTTTGCTGCTTAGCTAAGAAGTTGTGTAGATTGCGGAATCATTATTTCGTAGGCGCGAGCAATTGCGCCTTAATATTCGAGTTCTGGTTTGCTGCTTAGCTAAGAAGTTGTGTAGATTGCGGAATCATGATTTCGTAGGCGCAAGCAATTGCGCCTTAATATTCGAGTTCTGGTTTGCTGCTTAGCTAAGAAGTTGTGTAGATTGCGGAATCATGATTTCGTAGGCGCAAGCAATTGCGCCTTAATATTCGAGTTCTGGTTTGCTGCTTAGCTAAGAAGTTGTGTAGATTGCGGAATCATGATTTCGTAGGCGCGAGCAATTGCTCCTTAATATTCGAGTTCTGATTTGCTGCTTAGCTAAGAAGTTGTGTAGATTGCGGAATCATGATTTCGTAGGCGCGAGCAATTTTTTTTCTTTTCTTTTCTTTTTTCTACTCTGTTTTTCCTCTTATTTTATTTTTATTATTTTTACTATAATATATATCTTTTCTTTTTTTTACCACTTATTTGTTTTTTATGTTATTAGAAATTGTTAGTTACCAGCCTCAGAACAGACTTTGTCTAGTGAGGAGGGTAAGGAGAAAAATCATGTATGTACATAACTAATAATAAATTAACGCCCGGGTTGCCGGCACTGAAATTGAATTAAAATTGAATTGCGCCTTAATATTCGAGTTCTGGTTTGCTGCTTAGCTAAGAAGTTGTGTAGATTGCGGAATCATGATTTCGTAGGCGCGAGCAATTGCGCCTTAATATTCGAGTTCTGGTTTGCTGCTTAGCTAAGAAGTTGTGTAGATTGCGGAATCGTGTTTTGGTCGGCGCGAGCAATTGCGCCTTAATATTCGAGTTCTGGTTTGCTGCTTAGCTAAGAAGTTGTGTAGATTGCGGAATCATGATTTCGTAGGCGCAAGCAATTGCGCCTTAATATTCGAGTTCTGGTTTGCTGCTTAGCTAAGAAGTTGTGTAGATTGCGGAATCATGATTTCGTAGGCGCAAGCAATTGCGCCTTAATATTCGAGTTCGGGTTTGCTGCTTAGCTAAGAAGTTGTGTAGATTGCGGAATCATGATTTCGTAGGCGCAAGCAATTGCGCCTTAATATTCGAGTTCTGGTTTGCTGCTTAGCTAAGAAGTTGTGTAGATTGCGGAATCATGATTTCGTAGGCGCAAGCAATTGCGCCTTAATATTCGAGTTCTGGTTTGCTGCTTAGCTAAGAAGTTGTGTAGATTGCGGAATCATGATTTCGTAGGCGCGAGCAATTGCGCCTTAATATTCGAGTTCTGGTTTGCTGCTTAGCTAAGAAGTTGTGTAGATTGCGGAATCATGATTTCGTAGGCGCGAGCAATTTTTTTTCTTTTCTTTTCTTTTCTTTTTTCTACTCTGTTTTTAAATTCTGATTTTCCTATAATTTTTTATTATTATTTTTACTATAATATATATCTTTTTTTACCACTTATTTGTTTTTTATGTAATTAGAAATTGTTAGTTACCAGCCTCAGAACAGACTTTGTCTTGTGAGGAGGGTAAGGAGAAAAATCATGTATGAACATAACTAATAATAAATAAACGCCCGGGTTGCCGGCACTGAAATTGAATTGAAATTGAATTGCGCCTTAATATTCGAGTTCTGGTTTGCTGCTTAGCTAAGAAGTTGTGTAGATTGCGGAATCATGATTTCGTAGGCGCGAGCAATTGCGCCTTAATATTCGAGTTCTGGTTTGCTGCTTAGCTAAGAAGTTGTGTAGATTGCGGAATCATGATTTCGTAGGCGCGAGCAATTGTGCCTTAATATTCGAGTTCTGGTTTGCTGCTTAGCTAAGAAGTTGTGTAGATTGCGGAATCGTGTTTTGGTAGGCGCGAGTCAATAAGGAAGTTGAGTGAAAAATATTTTGACTTATTAAAAATATGTTCATGTAGATCAAAAAATATCGATTCTAAATATATAAATATATTTCTATATTATTATTCTTAGAATTAGTTAAACGTTCTTGAAAAAGCATTCAATAGCAATAGACTGTATACGCTCCACGATTGGTCGAAAGAATTCTGACGTCACATGTGTCGTGACTTGTACGTACAACGGATCACCTATGGTGCATCTCTTTCTATTACATGAGAGATGGTCGGTTTAGATGAGAGAGGTGTATAGGCCAAACGTTTATTTGGGTTTGTCAAATATATGTACGTATTTATTGTTATTATTATATGAAATGGATTTCTAAAGATACATCGTATAGTGCTTTATAATAATATGTTGTTTATTGCATAACTTAGAAGTTTTTATTATTATACATGTCACATAACATGTGATACACTTCAGGCCGCCGACCGCCCAGAAAAGTCTCACAGTGAACTGGGCTGTATACCGTTATTTTACTTTTGGTCTTTACTTTTCTGCGCGGTGGTCCCGAATTCGCGCGGGGCACGTCAACAAATAGCGACGGCAATACCGTACAAGTACCGTACCGGGCGGGAAAAGCAAATATTCTAACTTAAAATATTATTTTAACTATGAAATCTTAATCAATTTTCTTTTTTTTTAATAACATCAATTCTAATAGACGGTTAACATTGGTAAAAAAATTACTGGAATTCCTTGTTGAAGAATTAAAAAATTTTCCATACAAAATGCTTAAGCGACGTGGTTTTCACAGTTCGAATGACGTCACACCCACACCCCGCCTCTTACCGCTCGGATTCCGCTCGTTTTGGCGGGCTTAATAAAATTTAAACATTGAGAATTAATTTAATTATGAAAACAAACTTTAAAAAAAAAAAAAAATACCAGTATTTAAGTTTGAATGCGAACATTGATAAAAAAAATTTAAAAAAATGGACTCAACTTCCTTATTCTTGCACCTTGATTTCATTTAGTTAGATTACATTACTATAGGGCCAATATCATAAAGTCGATTCCAAAGCCTTAATAAAGACTGTTTGGTATGGCAACCACATTCTAATTCCTGCAAATATAATTAACTTTTGGACAATAAAAGACTTGACTAAAAGGCCCTATGTTCAACTTTTGTACAGATTCGTACTAGGCCTATATATACTCTAAGTATCTAATCTTTTTACATTACAAAACAGTACACCTATGGGAAAGTAAAACTAGCATTATTTGGAGTCTATGTGAAAATTTGGATGCCATATAGTATGTTGAAGGATAAGTGAGCAATGAAGGAAGTTGGGCAATTCATTGATTCATATACTTACTTAGAAAAATTTAGCATTATAGACCAAAAACAATATGGCTTTCAAAAGAAAAAAAGCACAGAGAATTTATTACAGGATTTTTCAAATTATATTAATAATGAATTAAACCATAAAAGACATGTTTTAGTACTATTTATAGATAACTCCAAAGCGTTTGATACAATTGACCCATAGAAATTATTAAAAATCTTAGAAGCAATTGGAATTAGAGGTAACCTACTTAATTTGTTTAAAAATTATTTATTTAATAGACATATCTGTGTAAAAATATTATAAAAAATGAGTTGGAGGAAAAAAATCTATGCTGGAGTCCCGCAGGGGTCGATTTTGGGTCCAACCCTTTATATTATATTTGTATCAATAATGAAAAAAATATTTAAATATGTAAGACACTTTGTATATGCTGATGACACTGCTCTTGTCATATCCGATGAACAATTATCCATTGCGATTAAATATATGCAACATGACTTTACGTCCCTGATAAAATGGTCACATGACGCAGGTCTAATCATTAATACCAAGAAAACTAAATTGATGCACATACGGTCTCCACATGCTTCATTTCAGATCATGCCTAAAATAATTTCACATAACTTTATATGTATTCATCAAAACATTTTACAGCCCTGTATGTGTGAAAGTATTGAACTGGTAAATGAATACGTTTATTTGGGGGTGACTGTTGATTGTCATTTCAAATGGGATACACAAATAAACAAAACTTGCAAGCGGCTGAGAGCGATAGTGGGTAGGATATACAAACTGAAATGTTTCGTTCCGGTGAATATTTTAAAAATTATTTACTTATCACTCGCAGAATCAACTTTACGGTATGGTTTAACTACTTGGAATCACTCTTGTAAAACTAATTTAAACCACCTGCAATCAGTACAAAATTCTATGGTTAAGTTATTAGCTCAAAAACATATTTTTTCACAGAGACGAAACATATCATTGTTGTATCGGAATTTAACAATATTACCGGTGCAGGCCTTATTATGGTACAAAATATTGATTCAACATATATCTGAGTCTGATTATAAAAAGAAAGTGGAACATGAATATAATACAAGGTTTACAAAGAATGAAGGAATGCTTGTTCCAAAATATAATAATAAATATAATAATAAAAATGCTTAACATGTTACCCATTAATATAAAAAATTGCGATTCTACAAACAGATTGAGATATATGCTGAAACAATGGTTACTAAATAGAGATAGTTTATATTAATTTAGGTGTGTTAATTGTATAGTTATAGTAATAATAGTATGTGTGTATGTATGTAATTGATCATTAACATCCTGTTGACAAACTGCTTTATTGCAGTTTAACGGGATTGTAGCTTGAAAACCAATAAAAAAATAAAATAAAATTTGATATTATTTTATTAATGGAAAATAATATATTACACCACACAAAGGAAATATAAACATTGAGGGAACAAACCCCTTTAACAACATGACAGATAAATCCTGAATTGAGCCGATCAGGTTCTGCCCCATCCTGAAATTTATGTTTAATAAATTGCTCCAACAATAGAGACACATCTCGTACTGAGGAAACTCCAGCTTCAACAAGCCTGTTGATCTCCTGTATCAGGTCAGGATGAATTTGTTGGGTCATCTTGGCCGCGTCTCTGCTGTGGTTGTGGCTCGCTTCTCCGATTGCCAAGACGTAATAACGTAGCACACATTTAGGTGGATTGAAGGGCTGCCTTCACTTGTTTCAGAATCTGAAAACAAGCCACAATGTTTTACCATAAATAAAAATAACAGAACCCTACAAAAACAGTAATTATTGGTTTGGTAGGCAGTAAAAAATATAAAATAATATTTTCAACAAAAAAATATCTGATTTCCTGAAGGGCACAGGGAAGTATGCTTCACACCTTCTATTTTGCAGTGTTGAGGCCCTGGGAATCATATTTCCGGCCATGGTTCTGTGCTGACATCTACCATGGCAGCACAGTCAAATTTAATAGATACGAATGTTGAAAATGTGTTTAAGTAAGCCATGGGAAGTTGCGTATTCCCACCACATTTCCTTCTAAACAAATGTGTGTTGTCCAAAACGGTATTTGTATAACCTTGCATCTAACCAGTGTTGTGAAGTATCTAGATACATTTTTGTGTATCTGTATCTAGCTATATTTCTATAACTGTATCTGTATCTAGATACATTTTTACTAGTATCTGACACCTCAGATACTTTATTTTCGAAGTTTTTTTTTTATATTAACTCCACACAGGAGGCCCTGAAGAAAATAATTTCCCTCAGGGTCTATGTCATCTTTGGGGATGCTGTGTGGAGGGTCTTTTTGTGGAGAGGAAGGAGTGAACATGGGTCTTGAAGAGTCCCATGTTGTAGGAGGGAGGAAACACAGAGGCCGGCAGTTCGTTCCACAGCCGAGCTGTTGAACTTAAGAACGAATCGTAGAAGCGACCCGTTCTCATGTGACAAATGTCAACCGTGTACAAATGTTGTGCGCGCATTTGGCGCGTATCCCGACTACGCACCGGTGCCGAAGGGATCAATGACGCTAGTTCCTCAGAGCATCTTCCATTGTAATACCGATAGAACAAGGACAGCATACCTACCTGATGCCTGTGCTCTAAAGATTGCAGTCCGTTTGTTAAGATTGGGGAATCTATCAAACGGACCGCCCGTTTCTGCACAGAGCAAGGGTTTTTTTCAGGTATTTAGGGGCTCCGGACCAGAGATGGCTGCCAAATTCGACAGTAGGGCGCACTTGCGATTTGTACAGGGTCAGCAGTTGTGTACTATTAAAGTATCTGCGGGCCCTGTACAGTACGCCCAGCTTCTGAGAGGCCAACTTTACTCTGGCTTCGATGGAGCTCCCGTACCTGAGCTGGTCACTTATAGTTACACCAAGCATATCAATGGAAGGCCTGTTTGGAAGATTGCTTCCGTTGAAGGAGACTAGATTATCATTTGGATCCCTTTTAGACGTAATCAGACAGGATTGGGTCTTTGAAACATTAAATTCGACGAGATTATTTTTACCCCAGGAGGAAATACTCTCGAGATAACCGTCCATTCTCTGCTTCAAATCCCTCCGAGCCGTTGGAGTTTGTGTGCCCTTTGGGGGCTTGTCAAACAAAAAGCTATCATGAACTGTACTGTCATCCGCGTAACAATGAATCGGTGCACATGTCAAAAGGTCATTGATGTGTAACAAAAACAAAGTCGGAGATAGAACCGATCCCTGTGGGACGCCAGCATTTATAGAGTGAAAGAGAAGTGAACTTCTTTACCGATTTTCTCTAGTTAATTTTAAAGTTTTCTCACAGATTCATGACACAGATTCAGCTAGTGGGTACCTTTGTCCATCTAGTGTATAATATTTTATAGCAGTTTATATACATGGGTCCTAACCTGAGTAACCGAGTACCAGGGTACCCCCGTATATAAAAAAAAAAAATTTAAAAAATAAAATAAAAATAATGAATAATTTTTTTTTTTTTCATCAGAACCCAATGTAATCAAGTTACACATAGTTCACGTATTTTTAATTTATCCAAGGGGCGTCGGGTACCCGGGTAGTAATATGCTACCCGGGTACTCGCGAGTATCACCGCTTGCAGGCCAATTTGCCAATATCTTTTTGGGCAACGAATAAAACAAGCAAGTGTAAATATGTAAAATAATCACAAGCGTTTACGTCTACCGTCTTTAAGAAATTAAAGTAATCGCTGTTTTCGATAATATATATATATTTTTTAAGTTTTCCCCCAAAAAAGAAGAAAAGTATCCGAGTATCTGTGAGTTACTTTTAAAAAGTATATGTATCTAGATACAGATACAATTTCACAATGTATCTTGTATCTGTATCTAGCTACAAATTTTGCCAAGTATCTGTATCTAGATACTTAGTATCTGACACAATACTGCATCTAACTATAGTGAAAACATTAAAATAATGTTATAAAGTGATTGCCCATGTAGGGATAAGCAGAGAAAAGAAACTATCTTACCTTGGTTTTTGCTCTTTCTGCAATTTGAGGTGGAACAGGAAATTATGGAAAATATTTTATTTGTTTCACACTCATCGTTGCGGGACAACCAAGCTTCTTGGAGTCCAAAACTCGGAACCTCTTCTTCTTATGGTTTGGGTGATCAGCCTGAAAGAACAATTCAAGGTATAGGGTCTAATAGGCTTATACGTATAAGACACCTATTATTTGTGCGGCAAATAAATTGCCCATGGTTAACTTATTTGACGCAGATGATTAACTTTTACAAAAGTTGTTAGGGCCTATGCAATGTTGACATTAGTATAAAATTACAAGTGTGGTTATAATCCAGTGTGATATGAATTAAAATTGTGAAATGAGATATAGCTGCAGGGGCTTTAATTAATTTGGCACTTTGAGCACGGTCTTCTTTAGACTAACACGACAGGAGGATGTGTTACGAGCCACGGCACACTTTTTAACACACAAAGATGAATTGTGATTGGTGTGATTGTCGTGATAATCTAAATGAGACGGAGCTGCAACTGCCATATTAGGAAGGCCCCTGGTGTAATCTAGTCCTAGCTTACCTAGGCCCAGGCCCATCGCTTTTTATTTTATTTTAAACACATCACCGACGATACGGTGATCATTTTGGGGTTATAGACATTAATCTTGGACCAGAGAGTCCTCGGTGCTCTGTCAATGCTACTATTGAAAGACGAGGGGAGTAGGCCTAGCTGATGTGGTTCAAGGGTGTATTAACATACCAATTCAACTTTCTTTTCTTCTTGTTATTTGGGCGGTGTAGTCGGGGGCCTTGGGCGCACTCTCTGTACGCATTCATACCGAATGTAAATGGCATCCCAAAGAGCTCCACTGTGGGCGGGCAGAACGTGTATACTGCATCTGAAAGATTGGAAATGTTAATTTCGAATAACTCGTAAATATCAGCAGCTGCTTATGAACTGAAGAAATGGGAAGGCCTACCCTAGACCTAGGCCCTAAGGTTTAGAACTTACCTCCCAACTTCTTTTTCATACTGTCTCTCGTTGAAAAAGAGTGCCCCAACGCGTTCACAGAACACAGACATGCTTCATAATTTACTTCATTGTCAATGTATCCACTGATAACACCTGTCTCTGAATTCTTTTTGAAATTACTTAACGAAACTTCTAAAAGACGGTCTAAACCGGCACTCAAAGCTACGCCATTTCTGTTGATTTCTGACGCTTCCATAAATGAACCACTCACTAGATCAATATCTTCGGGTTATTAGTACTGAGCATAAATAAACCAATCACGTACTGAGCCCATAAATATACCACTCTCTAGATCGATATCTTCCGGCTTTTTGTATCCAACAGAATTATACAGTACTTTACCACAGATATACAAGCAGTACCTACCGTGCGGAGCAGAGCAGTAGACAAGGTAGAGGAAACTCAAGGCCATTTCAAAAAAGATGCGACCATAGACAACATAATTGCTCTCAGCCTACTCTATTCATTCACTAGCACAAAAAAACTATTATAAAAATAAAAATGTCCTTGAAGCAGAAAAATGTCGAAACGTTTTCCAACGGCAAGGTTCATCTGACTAAGAAAATAAACTTTTACAGTGCATTTCCTTAAGATGAAACTTGTTAATCTGAGAAGAAGACACCCAAAATGACAAGAAATTTGCAAAAACACTGAAGAAAATTTCCAAAACATGATTGTCCGACAGTACGACGAAAAATTCCGACATTTTTCAGCCTCATGAACTCATGGTTACATATGTTTAAAAATCTTTAATTTCACCAAAACAATAAGATAATACAGGATAACACTAATCAATAACATGAATAAGTTTATCGATATAATAAATAACATTTATACGTTGTGGAGGAAGACATATGTCAAGTATCAAGCATTGTTCAAAAACCCGAACGAATAACCTAAAACTGTTAATTCACTTTAAACTTGAACTTACGTAGGTAGGTTGAATATAATATGTTTGTAACTCGCTAACACTATACTGGCTTATATTGTATTTTTATCACGAACAACTTTAACACGCAATATTTTCGACGGAAATGATAGTATTTCGGCAGAAAATGACAACCCGCGTGTATAAATAAACCACTCTCATCTGTCAAACGGCAAAATTCCATTATCTCTTTCTGTTACACGAGTCATTATGGTAGAGAGCGAGAGATCAAACCAATCCTTCTGTTCTCACCAATGAGATCTGAGCTTTTAGCCATATTATTCGTTTTCTATAAGAATTTTGAGGTGGGCGTGGCGGTTTCAAATGAGTTTCAAGGCCAAAGCTTAGTTAAATGCCCCTGACTGAGCCCATGGGTCATAAATAAACCACTCTCTAGATCGATATCTTCGGGCTTTTTGTATGGCGCCATTTTGTCACCCCCTTAACCACAGACGACCACAGATAAAACGGTCGTTTGGTCCAGACAGGTAAATATATCGTGGACCATAAATAAATCTCAAGGCCATTTAAAAAAAGTGTAACCATAAACAATATAACTACACCCAGCGAACATCGTTCATTCAATAGCCCACAAAAATTATATTTTAAAAATAAAAATATTGGAATGCAGGAAAAGGAAAATAAAAAAAACCCACAGCTATGCACACATAAAAATACTTTTTATTTTCAAAAAGACAATGGACAGTAATACAAAACAGGGTCAGTACAACCGATGTATTTAGCAATGATTTATCATTGAAGTAGAAGATAAAACTAATATATCTAAACAAAATATGAAACAGAACAAGACACAGAAAAATAAAAAAGTAACGGTCTCAACTAGGAATCGAACCCAGTCTTACTGCAACAACTTAATAGGATTTAATTTGACCTTGCACAAAAATACAAGAATATATACACAAAATACATATTCAACAAATTTAAGTGTTCATTATTATTGCCACAGCACTAGAAGTTATTCAAATTCTCCTGCAAGGGTTTCATATAATTTCCACAGCTCTGTCGTCAGCAAACATCATGGAAAATGCTGGTTAAATCTGAATACTTACATGATGCAATTCTGGAGAGGTTTAAATGACCTTGTATGATGTAATCGTGGCTTTTTTTAGCAGTTTTAGCATCCTAATACGTGGTATTGTATCGCGTCGGAATACGGATAGGTCTGAAAAGGAAAATTAATTAAATTATTAGCCAATGAAGTACATTCAGAAATCAGGAATATTGTATCAAAGAACGAGAGGTTAGTACCTGTATTTTACAACGGGTTCGGGTCCTTCTTTCAATTGGTGGAGATAGACCGGATAACACACTTTAACACAATACGGCATTAATTTATCACCTTGAAGAATTCTAGCACGTAACATTATTTTTAGATGGGTGAAAGAAAATTTAAAATATTTACGTAAAAACATCAACTGACTTTTCAACTTACGAAATGGCGTCTTGGAAATTACCGTTAATTTTTATCGGAGCATAAAGCATGCTTAGCTTCTCTTTCTGTTACATAAGTCGCTATGGTAGAGAGCGAGAGATCAAACTACAATTTTTGCTCTAAGCCAATGAGATCTGAGCTTTCAGCCACAACAGCTTTGTCTACAAGAATTTGGGTATTGAATAACTCCTCCCATCAGGGTTACAAGGTCATGCGGGAGTTATACGCCCCTGCCATGGGTCCTAATGTTTGCCATAGATAAAAGTCTGTAAGTGAAAAATATACGTCACTACTACACATACTCACCATCGGCTAGGATTGAAACTATAAAAAAGGCGTAACCATAGACAATATAATTCTCATTCGAAGCCAATCCCATTCACTAGCCTAAAATTTTGTTCTGAGATGAACAATCAACCTGTCGTAAAAATAAACTAAAATGACTTAAAATCTTTTAAATAAAGGAAGAACATTTATAAGATTATCAAATATGAAATTTTTTTTACGACAGTAACGAATTTTGACATTTCTCTGCTTTTAACAGAAAAATGAAAAAGACAGAAGATTTTTGTATTTCGTAATAAATTCTAATCTATCAATCCGTATTGACCATTTGCGAAAAAGACTAGGGTACTCCTTAAAACTCGGAAACCGGTGTCGAATTGATGTATTGTCCGTACATCCTTTCACATCGCACTTAACATTTTTTGACATTTTCGTGTTTTGACAGCGGCCTATAAACATGCATGAAGTTCGCACTGGTTTGTGGAAAATATACGTCACAGATACACAGCCATAGAGATTTACCGTGTCTTTTTTTCTGACCCACTTTTTTCTCAGAGTTTTACCCCCCTGAACGTTTCTTTTCACCGCCCACCGCGTTTCACTGATTTTGCATCACAGTGATCACAGGCAGTGACATAAATGAACCACTCGAAACAATTTACTCGGAACATATTCGGGTATGCTCGGATATGTTGGCCACGCCCCCTGTCGACTAGTCGCTGTGCATATAGCGACTCCCCTGATGGACATGTACTATCCATAGACAACGGACAAATAAAGAAAATAACAGGATGTAAGCAACGGAGGTTCCTTTTTAAGTATGAATCAGTGATGGGCAGGAACGAAATATATTATTTGAAACATCTAAATAATTGAATAATTAATGATTTTACCGGTCGTAGTTTTATCTCGGGGGAGGGGGGTAGCCAGATAATTGCCCATCTCCTTCCCCATCTCCTTCCCCTGCTCATAACCTTCAGTCTCACAACAAACCCCAATTGGGGATGCCATAGTCGCATGAGCTTTGGTTAGCAGCATGTTAGCAGGGACCAGTTTTGACTCTTGTGCGATATTCACATGAAAAAATATCTAGCACCAAAATGATATTTATTTTAACTCATATTATTATGAAAATAATTTAAGCCAACGGAAAATCCCAGCCAGATTAAAAATCTTATCTACTTCTACATTGGAGACGAGACTGTTGTCAAGATGCTGATATTAGGATATTTGGTGGGAAAAGTATTAACGATAATGCACAATTACTCAATATTATATTGATATCAGATTCAATCGAAATAAGAGCAGGTACCTTCTGTAATTTGTCTAATATCAGACTTCATCATTAAAAATTTTAAACGCAGGAAGTATTTTGTGTGGAGAGATGAAGAAAAAATAATTAAATCAATAAGTACACGATTCCCAAAGATGACACATGCCTTGAAGGAAATTATTTTTCTCAGGACCTTTTCTTCCAGGAAAGTTTCTCAATTTATGTAGGTTTTTCGCCATTATAGAATTCAATAGATTTTTCAATCTCATTCCAGTGAGAAAAAAAACGTATCAGTATCGCCCTTGTGAAAAAGCACCATTCAAAATCGAGAAGTTGCTTTTTTATGTGATATCGCATAAAAGTCCCAACTGTCTGAAGCCCGTGAGACTATGGCGATTAGGGAATGTTGGCTGGAGGTAGTGGGCAAGTGAAAAAGATGGGGAAGAGGACAGTGGGGAGTACTCGGCTGTTGAAATCTGGTCACCAAGCACGGCTTAAGCCAAGCAACGTTTAAATTCTAAATGGTGGTCTTACACCAAAATAATACTGATAGTATTTTCCACTCTGGAACGTGCTGCAAATATACTATACATTATTTTAAATAAATAATTTATGTAATACCACAAAATCCTCCTCAAATAAAATTAACTTGCGGACGTCGGGATTTGAACCCGCGACCTTTGGTTTGCTAGTAGAGCGACTTCCCCCTCGACTACGGAGGTAACGGTTTAAGCTACATATTTATTTATTTACTAATAAATGTATTTAATTCGGACCGCCATTGAATAACACAGCATAGCAATTTGAGTTGCCAACTGTTTTTTTTCAGTTCCCCGTGAGCGAATGGACTAACAATATTTATCGGGCGTTCCAGGTAACCGGGACAAAGTATTTCGGACAAGAGGAGAGGATTGTGGTGGTTTATTTATAGGATTGTGTACCATCTCTATGCCACACCAAGCTGTCACATTGACCATAGATAAACAAATAAAAAAATATCCTAATCAGGGGCGTATAACTCTCGCATAACCTTGTAACCCTGATGGGAGGAGTTATCCTCAACCCAAATTCTTGTAGACAAAGCTGTTGTGGCTGAAAGCTCAGATCTCATTGGCTCAGAGCAAAAATTGTATCTTGATCTCTCGCTCTCTACCGTAGCGACTCGTGTAACAGAAAGAGAAGCTAAACATGTGTTATGCTCCGATAAAAAAATAACGGTAATTTCCAAGACGTCATTTCGCAGATTGAAGTCAGTTGAAGGTTTTAGCGTAAATATTTTGAATTTTCTTTCACCCATCTAAAAATAAAGTTGCGTGCTAGAATTCTTCAAGGTGATAAATTAATGCCGTGTTGTGTTAAAGGTTGCTCAAATGGATTCAATAATCCAGTGCTAGGAAGAAGCAGCAAGAAATACGTTTGTTTGTGTGTGCCATTTCGCGATTGAAATCAAAAATACGGTACTTTTGGGATTAAAAAGTAATGCGTTGCCAACGCTTAATCTTCCAATCATCATAAAATATCCGGTCTATCTCCACCAATTGAAAGAAGGACCCGATCACGTTGTTAAATACAGGTACTAACCTCTCGTTCTTTGAGACAATGTTCATGATTCCTGAATGTACTTCATTGGCTAATAATTTGATTAATTTTCCTTTTCAGACCTATCCGTATTCCGACGCGATCTTATACCACGTATTAAGAGACTAAAATTGCTAAACAAAGCCACGATTACATCAAACAAGTTCATTTAAACCTCTCCAGAATTACATCATGTAAGTACCAGTATTTTCAATGATGTTTGCTGACGACAAAGCTGTGAAAATTATATGAAACCCTTGCAGGACAACTTGAATAACTTCTAGTGCTATTTTGTGTATATATTCTTGTATTTTTGTGCAAGGTCAAATTAAATCCTATTAAGTTGTTGCAGTAAGACAGAAATCCTGGGTTCGATTCCTAGTTGAGACTGTTACTTTTTGTTTTTTTGTGTCTTGTTCTGTTTCATGTTTTGTTTAGATATATTAGTATTATCTTCTACTTCAATGATAAATCAATGCTCAATACATCGGTTGTACTGACCCTGTTCTGTATTACTGTCCATTGTCTTTTTGAAAATAAAATATATTTTGATGTGTGCATAGCTGTGGTTTTTTTTATTTTCCTTTTCCTGCATTCCAGTATTTTTTATTATATAATTTTTTTGGGCTAGTGAATGAACGATGTTAGCTGGGTGCAGATATATTGTCTATGTTTGCCCTTTTTTTAAATGACCTTGAGATTTCTTTATGGTCCACCATATATTTACCTGTCTGGACCAAACGACCGTTTTATCTGTGGTCGTCTGTGGTTAAGGGGGTGACAAAATGGCGCCATACAAAAAGCCCGAAGATATCGATCTAGAGAGTGGTTTATTAAAGAGACTGGGACACGGTCAAGCGGCTTGATCGCAAGCACGTAGTTTTTTTGTCTATTGTTGTCTATTGTTGTCTATTATTGTCTATGCTTAGCGGCTTGACAGCCCGCATCAAGCCTCTCCGTCAAGCATGGCCACGCCTTCCTGTGATTTCGTGGTGGTCTATGTATATGTACTTCTATGCCTTCCTGTCATTTCGTGACTCGCGGCAAAATGGAATCTGTCAAAGACAAAGCGTTCTTGGCTCTTACGTTAGCTTTATGTTTGAATAAAATAATAAAAAGAAACGAATTTGGTGTCAAGAATGGTACAAGTTAAGGTACCGCTTTACCCATGAGCATTTGCAAAGTGTATTACAGGCTACAGCTATTTTTTGTATGAATATCTTGTGCGGTATTCATACAAAAAATATGTTTTCTCCATTGAAAATTCAGAAAATTATTTAATCTACAGTTTGATTATTAATGACCTTGAAAACCGCTGTCATAATTATTAAAAAATACTAAAATACTTCCAAAAATTTTAAATTAGATGGATTTCTACAAATTGAACACAAAAACAATAACTAATTACCTATTTTATAACAATTTTATTCAATTTATATCATTGTTTATGATACGTGATATTTATTTGTCTATTGTCGTTTGTCTATTCCCACAAAAATATAAATTCGCATCAAGCCTCGCCGCAAGCACGTAGAATTGCGCAATGCTTGCAAGCCAGCTTCGGTACACGGTCAAAATGCTTGACACAAAGTGCCATAGACAATAAACTACGTGCTTGCGATCAAGCCGCTTGACCGTGTCCAAGTCCCATTATGATCCTAATGTTTTTTAAACATTGTTTATATTCATAATAATTATCATAAAATTAAACTGTTCCCGAATAGCAGCCGAGTCGGAAAACCCAATTAGAAATGCTGTTGAACCCCCGGCTCCCCCCACGGAGTCCTGGCAGCTGCCCCAACTCCAGTTGTGGAAGCTCATAATGATCAAAAGAAAGTCAAAAGCTCCAAGTGATGTGACGGTCCCTTGGCAGCCCTTAATGGGACTGGGACACGGTCAAGCGGCTTGATCGCAAGCACGTAGTTTATTGTCTATGGCACTTAGTGTCAAGCATTTTGACCGTGTACCGAAGCTGGCTTGCAAGCATTGCGCAATTCTACGTGCTTGCGGCGAGGCTTGATGCGAATTTATATTTTTGTGGGAATAGACAAACGACAATAGACAAATAAATATCACGTATCATAAACAATGATATAAATTGAATAAAATTGTTATAAAATAGGTACTTAGTTATTGTTTTTGTGTTCAATTTGTAGAAATCCATCTAATTTAAAAATTCTGGAAGTATTTTTTAATAATTATGACAGCGGTTTTCAAGGTCATTAATAATCAAACTGTAGAATAAATAATTTTCTGAATTTTCAATGGAGAAAACATATTTTTTGTATGAATACCGCACAAGATATTCATACAAAAAATAGCTGTAGCCTGTAATACACTTTGCAAATGCTCATGGGTAAAGCGGTACCTTAACTTGTACCATTCTTGACACCAAATTCGTTTCTTTTTATTATTTTATTCAAACATAAAGCTAACGTAAGAGCCAAGAACGCTTTGTCTTTGACAGATTCCATTTTGCCGCGAGTCACGAAATGACAGGAAGGCATAGAAGTACATATACATAGACCACCACGAAATCACAGGAAGGCGTGGCCATGCTTGACGGAGAGGCTTGATGCGGGCTGTCAAGCCGCTAAGCATAGACAATAATAGACAACAATAGACAACAATAGACAAAAAAACTACGTGCTTGCGATCAAGCCGCTTGACCGTGTCCCAGTCCCATAACGGGTGAAATGCTTTTCCTTCAATTTTATTTTGTTTGTGGTAATTGAGTGAGACACGGTCAATATGCACATTTTATTTCAAAAATACTTTGTATCAGTTTATCAGTTAGAAAATAATGACAATAAACAACTATTTCAGTTACCGAAAATGAAAAATAATGCATTTTATTTCGTTAAATTAAAATTAAAATCGATTTTTCGCTTGGCGGCCATTAAAGATTAGTTTTTGTATTCTCTTATAACCCATACTATAAACATAAGATTCTAAAATAGGTTCTTAGATTGGGTTTAGTAAAAAAATATATAATTTAAAAAAAAAACTAGTTTAAAAAAGCCACTTTAACATTATTATGTCAAAACATAGCTTGGAGACAGACGTCAAATTATTGTTTGTTTATCGTAATTTCTATTAAAATGTATTATTTTCGGAGACTGAAATAGTTGTTCCTCGTTGTTATTTAATTATTCTAATGCAGGCATCACACGAGGACAGTACAATACTATTTTGTACCAGCTCAGGACCCACTGTCCTAGTGTGGACAGTAGTTTAAAAGACAGAACAATGAACAAGACACTGTCTCAGAGATAGACTGGTAAGCTATCTCCGTACGATAGTCTCTTACCCGCACCACCACGCCCGACCACATTGTCCGCGTGTAAACGCGTATTGACAAAACAGTAGGTCAATACCCAGTCACTCTGCGCGTACGTATCTCGCATTTCGGCTTAAAACGTAACGTAAATGGAACACCAAAATACATCGTGGTATAAAAGACCGATAGAATTTAATATTTATCGCAAACTAGCACGTAACGCGCATCATCATGTAACCATTTGGACAGCGTTCTGCGTTTGAACTATGGTAGAATTGTTGTATTCTCTTGTCCTACGCGGTCGAATCTGTTCACCATGCAGAGACAGGACACTATTGTCCTCGTGTGATCCCATAATTACTGATACAAAGTGTTTTTAACCCTTAAGTGACGTTGTGGACCCATGGACCCACATTGCCTCGAGATTGCACTGGAGGATAGACAGCTATATGGCCGGCCCTGAGCCAAACGGCGCTTGGTCCGAGTAACTAGTAAACGGCTAGGTAGTTAGTTAAATTATCACTAAAATCAATAATTTTCGGATGATTTGTGTTGTTGTGTAGCAACGTGTTTGTGAAAAATAAACTCAAGGGCGATGTGTTAGGACTGTGAGGTGTTAGATATTATCAGCGCCTTGGCAAGTCTATTTACAAGAGTCACATAGGTCCCTGGGACCTACCATGCCGCTTATGTGATTAATTTTTTTTAAATTTATTTTTCCAGTTTAATTTAGATGGGGAGTCAAAACCCCGGATACTTTAAATATCATATTTACATCAAAGATAAACACTATCGGACGTTGGCTATTACTGGAGGAACTGTAAAACCACATATAAATTGAAGATTTAATTCCAGATCATCCAAGAAGTGTTGCATTTAGTGCAAAAATACATATAACTTTAGGTGACCTTTTTAAAGGTGTGTTTAATTGTCATTTAGATGAAATTTCATGGAACCGTATGAATGTAAATGAGGCAAGGAGTGTGTACCAAGACCGAGTTGTTTGGCGGTCCGTCCTCTCTCCTACTCCTGCGGGAAGCGTGATGATTAGTTAGTTAGTATCTTATTTGTGATAAATGAAAATTTAAAAACATCCATTATTTGAATAAATTTTACTTTATCTAGCTAATTAGTTCTGAAAAATTAGTGCCCCTGGGACCCACGGAGTCACGTAAGTTTTGTTCACAAGGTCACAGTTGAAGTAAAATGTGCCTATTAACCGTATGCCGATATTTTGTACTTACTTTTATAACTACTTTTCTGTATATTTACCAACTATTTATGTTTTGGGAAATGGTAAAAGATGCTTAAAAGTTCCATTTTTTCTCAATCATAGTTATATTTGAAGGTTAGAAAATATGCATGAATTATTTAAATATCCCAAACTAAGAACCTCTTTTCGCATGTGTTTCCATCTCCCCCGACTTAAATAGTTATTTCCAGTAGTAATTAAGATGAAATCAAATGTTTTTTTTTATTTAAATTCGTCAACTTTACCAAAATGTCCTTTCTCAATTGATTGGAGCGCGCAACACGGTATGACTTCTACATTCGTAAACACACACGTCACTACAATCTACACATCCACCCCGATGATAACAACTGTAACACCATCAGAAACTTTGACTAAAGAAGGAGGAAGCGTAACACGGCATAATAACCCAAAAATCTATCACAATAATATTAATTTCTCTCTGTTTTCAGGTTATGTGAGGTAGTTGGATGAGCGCCGTGAGACTCTACGGGCAGCCAAACCCCGCCTTGGCTTCGCTGAGGTCACCCGCTGCCTGGACAGCGAATGGGGCCGTCTGTCGGTGCCGGAAAACCAACAGTACCTCGATGCCGCAGAGCAGGACGGGGACAGGTAAATCTCATTCATTCTAGATTAAGTCATAGAGGTATTCTACAGTGGAATAACCAGCCCGTACAAGCAGATACTTAAACCAAGGTTCAATTATGTACATGAAATCTGAAATGCTCGAATCTGCTGGTGTTGTCAGATATCACGCCAATCATTATTCCAATAATGTTAATTAAAATGTCTCAATTTTGTATTGTTCCTTTATGCACCTCGAGAATGTCTGGACAATATTGTATTGTGCCTTTATGCGCCTCCACAACGTCTGGACAATATTGTATTACGCCTTTATGCGCCTCGACAACGTCTGGAAAATGTTGTATTATGCCTTTATGTGCGTCGACAACGTCTGGAAAATATTGTATTATGCCTTTATGTGCCTCGACAACGTCCGGAAAATATTGTATTATGCCTTTATGCGCCTCCACAACGTCTGGACAATATTGTATTGTGCCTTTATGCGCCTCGACAACGTCTGGACAATATTGTATTGTGCCTTTATTCGCCTCGACAACGTCTGAACAATATTGTATTGTGTCTTTATGCGCCTCGAGAATGTCTGGACAACATTGTGTCGTGCCTTTATGCGCCTCGATAACGTCTGGACATAGTTTTCCAAGTGATGAACGGTTAAGAAAAAAGTGCATTATGCCTTATAAACACATAAATATTAACCAATAATAAATTCTCATACATATTTGAAATCTGTTATAATTGTAATACAGTCTAATTTGAGCAAAACGCTATTTTAATAGCAATGTTAATTACAAGTAAGCATTATTTCAGAACTTGGGTTAACCTCACTTTCAAAATTGTTATTTCGGTCATAAACTGCCAATCTGAAAACGGCCAAACTTATTTTTCATCTTATTCTGTTGAAAGCTGTGTAGACACTTGTACTCCCTCACCTTTCTCTTACCCGTCTCCTTCCCGTCCCCTCTACCTTCAGCCTCACAATATACCCCAATTGGGGATGTCATAGCCTCACTGGCTCCAGACGGTTATGAGCAGTTATTCACATAAAAAAATATATATGTTAGTTTTTACCGTCTCCTGTAAAGTTTTCATTTTTTGTCTTGTAGGGTTTTTACCAAACCACAGTTGAAATATAATTATTCTAAAGAGAAAACATATAAAAAATATAAATAATGAGAAAATTATGTATGTAAAACAAAAAATCGCTCATGACAAGTAAGAAAAACACTTATTTAATGAAGCTTATTCTGGTGTAGATTTCATATTAAGACAAGATATCATATATTAAGAAGACAGATTGAACGAATTCAATTCAAACCAGAATTATTTATATAAACAACAGAAAAGTTACTTGTAAAATATCATTAACTCTCAATTGAAAATGTCCACTTTTGATATTATGTTATTGTAATTATTACATTGTCTGTTTAAGACCCTGTAGTAAGCGTTCAAAGATGGTTTGAAAGGGAGATATGTAAATACAAATGTTCGAGGGAGCGCGCTAATATTATAAAACGATAATAATTAAGCGTAAATGGTGAAAATATTTAATAAAACACGACTCGTTTCAAATAGAGAAAAAATCTCTCGAAAAATGCTTAAGTTGCATTTAAAGATACACTGTGAATTTTTTCATGCCCATAACATGTTGAATAACAGAATAAAACGTGTTTTTAATAATTTTCGGAGCTTACTTTGCGATTTTTTTCTATCGAGGAAATTTCAAATAATTAACATTTCGGTAATCTTTGCTTTTTTTTATATTCGTTTTTATTTAAATAACAATCCATCACTGCTTCTTGTTTGTACACTTATTCAACATGCTTATTCTGATTATTCAAAATATTTAGCTGTACGAGGTTTGTTCAAAAGAAAAGGTGAATTTTGAATTTTCGCGGGCTGTGTACATTCGATTATCGTGTTTTTTTTGTTGTTATGTTGGTACACATATGTTTATCATATGTTAGCATTATCAGCCATTTTGGATTAGTGGTGCATATTTTTTCTTTCGATGGAATTTCATATAGTTAATGTTTTGGCATAACAAATGTATAGATATTATCTTCAAAAATAACATATATTTTTTTGGGAACTTAAAAAATTAAAGAGTAACGAGAAACTTGTTATAAATCGGTAGAATTTGTGTGCGCAGGGCTTAAGGCGAATCTAATTCGACAATTAACCGAGCTCTTAATACTCTAAATAATATAAATTTGTCTTGCTAAATCTTGAATTGGTGTATATTATGAATACCAAAAAATATGCTTTAGATAAATTGAAGGCTTTCCTATCGTTTCGCTTGAGTGAAATACAAATAAAAAAATAAATGACCCAATTAAAAATATAAATGTAAACTACTAAAAAATTTTTTTTTCAATAGAAATGTATGAACGCTTAAATGAAACAACTTTAAAAAAATACAGGATTATAGCTTAGATTATCTGTGACAGTTTCACTTGATTAACTTTTTTGCTTTCTTATAAAATTATTTACAAAATAAATAAAAACCAGTTTTGTGCTTGAAATCGAACGTTTGTCAAGCGATTTTAATGCCTACAGTATAAGGTATACCAAGAATATAGACATTTTTGGCTTGTAGCTTCCTCTTAAGCAAGAATTTTGTTTACATTGTGTTTTGCATTGATCCACTTTGAACAGGACGGAAGAGCATGTGGAGCGCGCAAGTTTCATGTTTAGACTACTGTGAAGCCCCTAGTGAGCTCCGTTCATCGTACCAATGGAGACTACTTATGGGTGCATTTTTTTGGGTGGGAATTCTTTTATGTTAATACCGCACAAGAGTCCCAACTGCTTCCTACTAACCGGACCCAGTGGGACTATGGCATCCCCAATTGGGGTATGTTATTAGGCTGGAGGGTAATCAAATGAAGGAGATGAGCTCAGTGACAAAACAGAACATGATAAAAGGGTTGGTTTTTTGTTTGTTTTATCTTTTTCTTTATTTTTCTTCAATGTTCTGTTTTGTCACGTTTCTGTTTTGTAACTGTTCTGTTTTGTCTCTGTTCTGTTTTATCATGAAACCTGTATATTAATATGTCTGGATCTTTTATTATTAAACCCATGGATGTAATGTTTTCTCTTTCAGGACGCCATCCTGCAGAAGCACCTAGAGAACATGCGCGTTGCCGTGGAGCGCGCGAGGAGCGGCTCTGCCACACATCAAGCGCGCACCACCACGCTGCGGGGGCACCTCGGGGCCAAGTTGGACACGCTGGTGCAGGGCCTTAGCAGTGTGCCGCTACTTGGTGAGGCCATCACTGTAAATTCTTTATATTCCACACAGACATAGGAATTGTCTTGTTGAAATGTTGAAGAACGAAGGGAGTGAAGCTGACTGTGATTCGTCAATAAATCAATCTGACAGTAAATAGGCATCTCGCATTATAATATCACCATTTACTTCTTAAAAGTAAAATCTGCTTTTGAATGAATAGACATTTTTACATGGGAGCGCAAATTACTCGCCACGTTATGAACAAATTTGCGAAGTCCAAATTCGGCAAAAAATTTCTTCTATTTTCAGAGTCGAATATTTCGTTTAAGTATTTAGTTAAGACACTTTTATAAATGTTCATAATTTACTTCCCAGCAACCAACCAGCTTTGTGTTTCGCGTCCAGACATGTTTCTACAACTGATCCATATTATACAATGTGAATATGCTTAAAATAATGCTTATATATGGAATGTAATACGACAATTGGGTTTATTCTCTTTTTCACATCTATTTTTACAAGTTTTCATAGCATTAGGTCAACATTTTGCCGTGTTATTTCGTAAAATGAACCGATGATGCCTCGACCATAGTTCGCACAAGAATGATGACGTCACGTTTTCAAATTTCACTTGAGGCCATACGCGAGCCCAGCCGGCTCCAATGGAACCGGTATGGGGAGTGGGGATAATACGCTTTTAATCACTTAGGGCAGGTCTACTAATATTCATATGTCTATGATATTCCATCTATAAAACGTTTATAAATTACTAAAATCGAATACCCTGACAAAAATGATAGTTTAATTAGACTGAATTTTTTTTAAAGCTAAAAGTAGTGGGGATGGGAAGGAGGTGAGGAAGTATCGGGCTATTCAGATCTGGTCACCAAACATGACTAAAGCCATTTCAAGCAACGTTTCAATTCTTAATGGTGGTCTTACACCAGGGCGATACTGGAAGTATCTTAGAAATACTATCTCTGAGGCATGTGTGTTGGAAAACATAAGGTGATCCGAAAACAATGCAAGGCTGTTGTAAGGCATAACAGTTAAGATCTAGAAAGGGACACTTAGACGGTTTGGTCATGTAATGTAAAGAGAATATATGACCCGTTAATGATAGAAGAAGTCGGGGACCGTCGAGGAAGACATGGCACGATCAAGTGAACTAAATATCTTGCGTCAGGTCGTGTTAAGAATCAGAATAACTGTTTACATGTATGAATTTGAATGAAGCAAGGAGTGTGGGCCAAGACAGAGTTGTGTGGCAGTCTATTCTCTCTGCCTAGTTGATATATTTGACTACCCTGCGAAAATTACCTGCTGAAATCTTTTATTATAATACTCTTCAAGGTCAATTTAATTGCCAATTTTGAGTTCTGTTTTCTTGATGGTCTTTTTAATTTCTCTTTTTTTCGCAGGTGGGCTTAATGGGGCCTCTAAGCAGAACGTCGAATAATACATGGAGTCCCTCTGCTCACTGGCCTACAATTCCTACACAGAATGGAGATGCCACATAGGCAACGAAACATCAACCATAGATATAAGGCAACACATAGTTTTATATGTCACAACCATAGATAATAGGAACAAAGGGAGATTGGCATGACTGTCGCTGAGCCACGACCAAGCTGCACATACTATCAAAGCGGTTATTTATTTATTTTAAGGAACATGAAAAGTCTTAATATTAATTTAATATACAAAGGAGGATGGAAAAGAAACAGACCTATTATAAATGTTCACAGATGGTTCAATTGGTAATATACAACTAAGTATTTAGCGAATGTAGAATAAAATATAAAAAGCAGGACTAAGTAACAAATTTAAAAGCCAAACTAAGTAACAAGTATAAAAATGGAAGTAGAACAAATGTAATAAACCAACATAACGCATTATACAAGAATATAAGCAGAATTCTTGCCTGAACAGACTATGCAATAATTATAAAAGCTTATTATCTAAGGTTGATATTTTCATTTGCGAACTTACCAAATACAATAACAAGAGGTCCATAAAAGAATATTTCTCTGATGGTTTGTGAATAATGTTTATGTCTCTGTTGTTTATATCTCTATTATGATTTGATTTATATCTACAATCTCTCTCCCTGGCTATAAATGTATTGCTTTGTAAATTTTTTGTTTTATATAATCTTTTGTTTTGTCATATTTCTTTCTGACAAATTTAAATAACTTGTTCCATATTATGCTGTCTCGGTTAAAGTCACAAGGAGGAAATCCATAATTGGTTTTATTTTATTATATAAAACGTATGTACAAACCGAATGTAAACTGTCGATTTCCCGAAAATGAATAAATAAATAAATATGTGTTTAAAAGTATACAGGACGGATAGAGTGGGAAACAGGTTTTTGCGTTGTATCTGGATGGGGGAGGAAAGAGATGAGGTAATGTTGCCACGCAACTGAAAATAAAAAAATAATAAATTAGCAATTTAAAGATAAAATAAGGTACAGTTAATTTAATCACACATCATTTTGTGCTAATCATACCTAAAATATAATACAATGAACTTCTGTAACAATAGTAACTAGCATTTATGTAATTAAAGTTATGCGTTTGGTTTGTAGGTTGAAACAAAAACGATGCGCTGCTGTGCGTAGAAACAATATGAACTATCTCCTACTACCACCACAGTAAGCGGAAAATATTGCTTATGCCTTGATGGAGGTCTTAACCAGCTGAGGAATTGAATACACAAAGCCTGGGTGGAACCCAAACGCGATGCCGACTCAGCCACTGACCGGTCATTACAGGTCTCTAATATAAAATATAGTCGCTATCCGCGTCTGTCTGTTTGTGCGCTTAGTTCTTCTAAACTACGCAACGGATTGTGATAGGGTTTTCACTATCATTTAGACAATGTCTTCTGCAATGTTTATTTATATAATAAATGCGTATTATATTTATGCAAAGTAGATAAGTCGATGTTTTGTAATCAAGTCGTAAAAAAAATATTTTCGGCGGCTTACATTGCTAATGCTGGCTATACCTTATAAGATACATCAAAATAATTTACTACAGAATTGTCCATCTGAAAAAGGCCTCACAACTTCAAAACTTTACCCCAAACAATTTATAAATCCCCGAGCAATTCTGGGTAGAAGCCAGATAGAAAATAATATAATACATCAATGATTGTACCTGCTTTAATTTTTTTTAATAAATGGAAATTATTTTCTAATTTATTTGGTGTTAATTGATTTTCCACCTCCCCTTTATGTAATTTTTTGCCCTAGTCCTTTCTTGTCGTTTGCTGTGGTTAAACCAGGAAGGTGAGATTATATTATAATAAATACTAGCACCAAATACTCTATAATATGTAGTTGTAATATTTCCAACTTCTGACATTTCCCATAGCGACTCCTGGCAGTGCTGGTTGTGCAGCTTGGTTTTTTTCATACATTTTAATGGATTTTATGCCGTGAAGGGTAAATGTAGTTAAGGGGAAGCTTAATGTTACTAACTTTTTTGATTAATCTTTATAACGAATTGGTGTACATTATGAAAACCAAAAATATGCTTTAGTTAAATTGAAGGTTTTCCTATCGCTTCGCTTGAGTAGAATACAAATAAAAAATAAATTACATAATAAAAAATATAAATGCAAAATACTACAAAAAATGTTTTTTCTATAGAAATGTATGAACGCATAAAGGAAACAACTTTTAAAAAATACAGTTTTAAAGCTAAGATTATCTGTGACAGTTTCACTTGATAAACTTTTTTTCTTTCTTATAAAATTATTTACAATAAGTAAAAACCAGCTTTTTGCTTGAAATCGAACGTTTCTAGACTCAGTTTGTCAAGCGATTTTAATGCCTATTACCTACGATATAAGGTATACCAAGAATATAAAAAAATTTGGCTTGTAGCTTCCTCTTAACTGCATTAGTGGAGGACTACGCGCGGTTGGCACTAACAAAAAATTGTCCAAATAAGCGAAGCTAACAGTCCACAAGTATTTTGCCTGCTATGTGATGCGGTGCTGATTGCTAACAGTATGGAAGATCTACAGTCTCTTGTGTCTAGGATGAACCAAGAATGAGTTGATGATGAATGTAAGTATGTCTATAGTCATGATGTTTGAAAAAGAGAGTACGAAAACAGTATGCAATATAGTTGTGAATGAGGAATACTTGGAGCAGGTGGATGAGTTTGTGTATTTAGGAAGTATGTTTACGAGAGATGGGAAGGCTGACAGAGATATTGAAAGAAGGGTAAATGCAGGTAACTCCATGAATGGAGGACTGAACACAGTTGGCGGTAACAAAAAATTGTCCAAATAAGCGAAGCTAGCAGTCCACAATGGAGTGCTGGTACCTGATATGTATTGCTATGTTGGCAGTCCTGATGCGTCACTTGGGAGATAATAACTAATGTGCAAGAGTGTCAATAAACGTCATAGGTCTGAGTCAACAGTCTTTTATTCTTTAATAATCCCCGATATAACAGTACCTGATGTATGGTAGTGAGGCATGGAACTGGCAGAGAAAGAACGAAAGCAGACTGAATGCTGTAGAAATGAGATCCTTGAGGCTTATGTGCGGTAAAACCATGTGTGATCATGTGAAAAATGTGAAGATTCGCAAAGAATACAAGGCTGATGTAGGCGCAATGAATAGGATTTTGAAAGAGATGCTTAGATGATTTGGGCATATAGAGCGAATGAACGAAGAAAGGAATGTAAGGAAAATATATGACACAAATGTAAATGATAGAAGAAGTCTGGGACACCCGCGGAAGACTTGGGACGATCAAGTGAACCAGATACTTGAGTCGGAATAACAGAAGAGTATGTATGAATGTGAATGTGAGTATGTGCGAAGACTGAGTTGTTTAGCGGCCGTCCTCTGCCTACTCTTGCACTTCTGGTGGTCAGAGTTGTCAGTAAAAAGGGGACGGCCCTTAGTCAAAAGGCGCTAGTAAAATTCTCACGGCACTGTGTTAGGTATTATCAGCGCCTGGGTAAGTCGGCGCCCGAAGTGCACAACCAATAATTAGTTGAAATTACTGCCAATACTGAAGTTGGCAGTATTCTTGCTGGCGCAGTCCTTTCAAAAATCGTGTAATATTATGATTCCAGTTTTGAAGACAATTAAAATATTTATCTGTTCAAATATAATATTATAGGTAGGTACCTACAGTAGGGTAACTATAGCATTCACACCAGAGGGTAAAGGAGAACGGGAGGGATTGGAAAATTTATTAGAAAGTTTGTTGGTACCTTTACTTATCACAGCTTATTATTTACATCACATTGATAAAAGACATACTGCAAATAATATATTTATTTTTTGGTAAACTTAAAAAGTAAAACCTCAAATTGTAATATTTAATTATTGAAGACAATATTAGCGATTCCTAAATGAAAATTTGAAACAGAAAAAGATACGGTCACATCTAGGACTCGAACCAAAGGACCTTTGCCTTGCCGGGGCACCGCTCTACCAACTGAGCTAATGGGAACATATCTCCTTCGGTCATATTTAACTGTATCATACTTGGAATAAGAACTAACAACATTGTCTTCATTTTTCAGACATTTTTTAGACAGTGTCTTTAAATAAATATATTTTATTTTAATGTGCGACATCTATTGACTTTTTCTGCAAGTCTAGGATGAATATTTTATTTTTGGAATAACTACGAGTAAAAACTCAAATTGTAATATTTAATTATTGAAGACAATATTAGCGATTCCTAAACGAAAATTTGAAATATCTATCGTATCTTTATCTGATTTTTCTGTTTCAAATTTTCGTTTAGGAATTGCTAATATTGTCTTCAATAATTAAATATTATTTTTTTAATGATAAACTTATGTTTTTGAGACATGGTACAAAGGATGCATAGCACAAAGGATTGCAAATTATTATTCAACTGAAATATCCACAAAAATTGAAAAAAATCTCCCAAAAGAATAAATGCCGCCGACGGGAATTGTACCTGCAACCCTATAATTTCCGGTCAGCTGCTCTAATCACTAAGCTACATAGGCTCATTACAAACCTGCCAAAAAAATCAATATGCACTAGTATTTTTCATACAACAATTATTGTTTATTATGTTTTTTTCCACCTGAAAACATCCAGCTATATTTTTGTAGGAAAGGCTTTGTTAGTGCTAAATTTCCCACTAGATGGCGTCGAGACATATTATATCTACATTAAAATTTGTTGGTGAAATATTTTGACATGTCTAATATTATTATTTTTTTAATGATAAACTAATGTTTGTCATACAAGATTTATATGCAAAGCACAAAGGATAACAAATTATTATACTTATGCATAAAAATGCAAAAATCAGTCATTTTAAATATATGTAGGATTACGAAAGGTTTTTTAAATATTTATGTTGAGGGATCAGTAGGATTTATAGGCCCTGTTAGAAGTTCTACCGAGCCGAACCCTCTGATATGAAAATATCTGGAGTCGGTGAATTATTTTCCCATTTGATCTCTGGTGATTTGACGTGTTGTTTTAGTATTATTTTGTATTTATTATGCTTATATAATACACTTGCATAATGTGAATTGACTAGATGATCATTTGTGGAAGGGTTTAGTTTATCCTGTGGGGAAGATTTAACCCGGACAGACGGAAAAAATGAAAAAATAATGTTGTATTTTCCAGGAATGTAATCCACGAGTAATTCTTTTTTTTTCTTATGCAATACTGAGGCCAACGGCTCAAAATTCAAAGTAAAATTGAGTTCATTGATCCAGATTTTGTGAGGACCCACAAACAACCGAAATTAATATAATGTTTGATTTGAAATGCGATAATGGATTCTTTGTCCATCATAGCATAGTTACCTATCGAATATTTTTTTTATTTTATATTTTCACAGAAGCTTCTGAGTTGTCATATTTGGGGATGCTGTGTGGGCCTATGACTTTTAAACAAATTATTCAATACTATAATACAACAACAAAAAAGTGTCCAAATAATGTATGATCTTAAAACTAAAACCCTTTACATAATATTCTAAATAAAATCTAAAGTGTACATCTCAGATTAAATGTAAACACTTCTCCCCCTCAAATAGAAACATCGGAGTGTTCCCTTTTGAGAGTGGCTACCGCAGGTGTTCAGTATATTGGAGGTCTATTTTTGGTTCATTCATCGAGAATTCCGTACGAAATCAATAAACATTTTTAGTGTTTATGGTTCATCTAGATTTGCTCCGTTCGCTTATCTTTCTCCTAAGAAAATAACACACCAATGAGAACGAAGGACAAATAAGTACGGCCAATCAGCGAAGAGAAATTTTGACAGCTAAGGGAGCTAAGAGCGAACGGAACGTATCTGATTAAGTTGTCAAAAACTGGTGTTTGGTTGGTGTTTGTTGTATGAATTTGTATGTCAATGATTAATTAACCCTTATTAATGGGTTTCTAATTGAAATAGATTCGAATGTGATAATCAATGTTATGTGAGTGTGTTTATCCGTGAAAATGGCGACAGGGGGCGAAGAACTGTGGAGAGAATGCGCTTCGTGGTTAACAAGATGCGGCCTTCTCCGGACGGACCACAAGGCGAACTGGCCTCAAAGCACGATCCAGGATCTGGCTTATACCCTCAGAGATGGAGTGCTTCTCTGCAATCTCATCAATGTTATAGACCCTGGCAGTGTGGACATGAAAGACGTGAACCAAAGGCCACAGATGGCGCAGGTTGGTGGTCCCTTTTCATTGCATTAATTCAATGTCAATCTAGGAATATTACTCCCCGTCCTAGACACAATCTATTACGTATTCTAATTTCCTTTAATTGCAAGTATCAAATCAAATATATCCGATTTTACTTTTTAATTTAGACTGCGCAATATATTTTTGAACGAAAATCTGCCAGCTTCTGTCAAAATTCAACCTTCTTTCAGCTCAATTTCAAAGTTAATCAATTCGGTTTAAACGTGTTTAGTTATTAATGATATTCATTTATGATTGTTTGATTCATCGGCTAGGAAAAGGAGTTATACGTGGTGAGAAACTTTATTAAAAACGCGTAATTAATTAGTGCTGCCAATGCTTTGTATAAAATTAGAAATCTTTACAGACATTTGTATAATGGCAGCTACCACTCACAAAAGTAACTATTTAAAGGTAAACAGTAGTAATTATTTTTTGTCAAAAGCTAGAATAATTATGTTAGAAAACACCATACTAAAATACGTACTTGTTTTTTCACAGCATCAACTTTTGTTTTTCTTCGCTATTTTGCGCTATATCTTCGCCGTATCCAATTTTCATTTTAAAATCAGAACGAGAGAATATTACAATAATCAAGTACTTTTAAATTGCCAAAGCGACAACATATTTTATAAATACTAACAAAGTAGGTACTATGTTTAACAGATCAAAAAGTATTTTCTAACCTTCAAACATAACTTTTATTGCGAAAAAATGTAACTTTAATGCCCCATAGTAAGCGTTCAAAGATGGTTTGAAAGGGAGATATGTAAATACAAATGTTAGAGGGAGCGCCCTAAATGATAGTTTGCACAATTAAGGCCCTGTAGTAAGCGTTCAAAGATTGGTTGAAAGGGAGATATGTAAATACAAATGTTAGAGGGAGCGCCCTAAATGATAGTTTGCACAATTAAGGCCCTGTAGTAAGCGTTCAAAGATGGTTTGAAAGGGAGATATGTAAATACGAATGCTAGAGGAAGCGCACTAATATTAAAAAACGATAATAATTAAGCGAAAATGGTAAAAATTCTTAATAAAACACAACTCGTTTGAAATAGAGCAAAAATCTCTCGAAAAACGCTTTAGTTGCATTTAAAGATATACTGTGAATTTTTTCATGCCTATAACATATTAAATAACAGAACAAAACGTGTTCTTAATAATTTTCGGAGCTTACTTTGTGATTTTTTTCTATCGACGAAATTTCAAATAATTAACGTTTCTGCATAACAAATGTAAAGATATTATCTTCAAAAATAACATATATTTTTTTGGAACTTGAAAACTTAACGAGAAACTTGTTATAATTGGGTAGAAATTGGGCTTAAAGCAACTGTTACCATCTTCCACTACATAAATAGCTGTTTCTTGTAGTAATTAAGTTGAAACTAAGTGCTATTTATAATTTTGTTTTCATATTAAGCGTGCAGCGGAAGTTTATCTAACCGAGTGCTACATTTTCCACAAATTCAGCTAATAATATTGTTAATTATTTACCTCACAGCCTCACTTTTAAGTCCAGACAATGGAAATCACACTTTTTTTCAACAATTACTACAATAAACAACTCTTTACATGCACAAAATAACTTATTAGGTTCTTAATTTTGGGTTGATTAAGTAATTTATGCATATTTACTAAAACAACCAAAATGCGGCAAAGGGATTGTTTTATAAGGAAAATTTTGAACTTTGAATAAAAATTGCTATGATACTTTAACCGCTCAGGCCTCTGGCATATTGACCGTTGTATTTCTGTCAAAAAGTCTGAAAATTTTGTGAATTTCCGCTTTGCATTAAAATCCAAATAAATGGAAAATTTCTGAAAAAAAATTATCCTAAAACTAAAATCTGTTTTTGAAAGATGATTGAAATATGGTTTCCATTTTTATTACTAGAAATGAACATAAAAAATTTGTTATCAAAATGTTTAATCAAAAATAAAAAAGTATAAAAAAATGGCCATATGTCAAAGTGGCAGATCCCATACAAAGAAATGATATTCGGCGGCAGTTCCCAAATTGATCTGACCCCCTCTCCTGAGTAAGATTATAGCGTAGTGTGTCACCCCAACATATAATACGTATGTAGCATAATGTGTCTAAGGGTTTAATGATTCAAATAACAAAAAACTGACGTAAACGATTCAGATGGTCATACTCTTCTGTAATTTGAAATCAATTAAAGGGTAAACGTAATGTACGTTATAATCTACGCATTCATAGATGGTGTACAAAAATACACTTTTCAAGTTATGCTTTAAAATACCAAAACATTATTTGAGCAGTGAATTACTGGGTTCTGTAAATGTTTTATTATCTGTTATTCATTA
The DNA here is from genome assembly GCF_061612785.1 of Hesperophylax consimilis. Lineage (NCBI taxonomy): Eukaryota > Metazoa > Arthropoda > Insecta > Trichoptera > Limnephilidae > Hesperophylax > Hesperophylax consimilis. The sequence continues at coordinate 18,259,573 of NC_142854.1, read as the reverse complement.
TTCAATCTTATGTATCAATTTCTCTTTTATTAAATCTTTGCCTTTATTTATATAACAATCCATCACTGCTTCTTGTTTGTACACTTATTCAACATGCTTATTCTGATTTTTCAAAATATTTAGCTGAATGCCGTTTGTATTTCATCCAATTATGTTCAATTCAATTCAATTCTGTTTATTCATTTCAAAAACATTACAAAATTGTTAATTTCAATGCGTTTTTAAAATATTTTTGAAATAAAAATTCTTAGATTAATATTAACAGTGCAAATATCAACTATACCAGTGATAATAGAGCTTGCCTTTTAAAGGAAGCTTCATTGATGCAAAACATGTCGATATCCGAATTGATTCTGTTCAACAGCAAGATTGCTCTCCCCACAGGCATGCTGCATGACCATTGGCAAGTTAGTACTGCAGGCCGGGAGATAAAATGGTCTAAGTTGTCGGTGACGTAGATAACCATCGGGAACATAGAAATGAATGCTCTCCATGATGACCGAGTTTTCAAACCATCCACGAATCAGTCTAAAGAAATGTGTAGCAATGCGCACATCCCTCATGACCCGTAGATAGTTCATTCCGAGCAGAGATGTGCAAAATGGGTACCCAAAACCATTTGAAATGCAAAATGGAAATGGGTCAAAACTTTTCCATTTGAAAATGCAAAATGGTTTTTAGAAAAGCATTTCAAATACAAAATGCAAAATACCTATTTTCAAAATGCATTGAAAATGCAAAATGGTTTCTCAGGTCAAACAATTAAAATAATTATAGAGTTTTTAAACAATTTTGTCATTTAATAATGGACATCGATGTAGAACAAACATATTACATGATGGTAAATCCAAAAACACCACGACTACAGATTATGAAACTACAAAAAATTTGCTCGGGACTAATGTTGCTAACTTAAAAACATAGAAACTTCTATTAAACATTTAATACTAAAGCGTATTTAGTATTAAATGTATCTGTAATTTACATGGTATCACTCAATTGCCAGGGCTCCTACCAGGGAGCAACTTGACAAATGTAGATTATCTCTCATAGCGAGGTTGAGGACCGACTGATATTTGGGGCTTATGAAAAAAAGATGAGTGGAGATAGTAAGAAGAATGTTGCAAAAAAGCATTTAAAATGGAAAATACCCATTTTGCATTTCCATTTGAAATGGATTTATTTGAAATAAAGCACATCTCTTATTCCGAACATACCCAAAAGAAAGTCAGTGGGATAGAGCCACGAGTAGTAGCCATACTCCCTCAAGTAGAGAAATCTCAAGAATTTCTTCTGAACTCTCTCCTACATGAGAGAATACTTTACCTGATATATGTTATAATATGTTACAGCTTGATACATCATTTAGCTTACAGCGAGGCTTATTATGGGGTTTATACATTTGAGATGCAATGAATATTCGGCAACTATTCAGCTATTTTTTTAATATTCGGTATGCGACTGAATACTGTCTATTATTCTGCCGAATACTGAATACCTAATAATGAAAATAAAAACGCATTTCAATCAAAAGTGTCGATTTGACAAGAGAATAGAATAGAAGCACGATATTAAAATATTTTTAAAACGTTATATAACATTTAGGATGAGTCGTTTCGGAGAATTTGAACAATTCATCAAATTTCAACATTCATTTTCGGGTTTTGTGAAAGTCCTATTCGAGTTCGGTTATTGTATCATTATAGTTTAGTTGCTTGAAAGAACTGAAATAAAAACAGAACATGAAAAAATCTTTCACAGAACTTGAAAATTAATTTCTAAATTTGAAGAATTCTTCAAATTCCTTAATGGATATTTACTTATCATATAGTAACAGATTTTTAATCCTTCAGGGTTCTCACAAGGACTCTAATTGTTTTTTGGTCAAACGACTTTAAATTTATTACAAAAACATAATTAACAGTATTAAAATATGCACAGGTATTGTGCGATAATCGCATAGACTATCGAAACATGGGTTAGATTATAATGGTTATAATCTAGGCAGGTATGTGCCTATGTAAATTAACGCTCCGTTCGCTGAACCAAAAAGATATTCGCAAATGTGACTTACGGAAGATATGGTTCTGTTGGCAGCGCTCGTATGGTGGAGGAATTTACAGGCACTCGTATAACATTGAACTAATTATAACTCCTGCTAAAAATCAAATTGACACATCGGTTGTTTTCTCGGTATGGTGTTTTTGTCAACTGTCATTAGATGACGTTTTCGCTCCGGCGTGGGCGGCTCGATTCCACTCAAAGCAACACTGCGCAGATTCAAACCAGTAAAATTTGAATCCTAGCCTCCTTATTGGTTGGAGCGGAAAAGGCGTTAAAACAATTCAGCGTCACGAAACAGGTATAGTTAAAATAAAATAATCACAAAAATTAATAATGGACAAAACAGCTGCTTAAAGACTAGGCCCTCTGTAGAGATAACAAAAATAAGAATTAAAATGAAAAAGAAAACACATTACATACAATCATGTTTTCATTGTAGGAATCTACATTTGTGATATACAAATTTTACAGGAGAGTATTCCACCTGTCCACTGGTACCGTGGCTCCTTCTCTTAATGAAATCAGCCATGACCCATCGCTAGTATTATGTCTATAATTTTTGCGTCAAGAAATAGATTCAGCCAGTTTGATTTTATAAATAACCAACTAACCTACACGCCGTTTACCGCAGAGAGGACGGACCGCCAAACAACTCGGTCTTGGCACGCACTCCTTGCCTCATTCACATTCATACATCGTCTCATACATACTCTTCTATTATTCTGACTCTTGACATGGCCCGACTCAAGTATCCGATTTCACTTGATTGGGCCACATTTGTGTCATATATTTTAAATAACAATGTTTTAAAACATTTGCGCTAAAATTATCGGCATGTTTCTAGTAAATAATTATAAGCATTAATTACTCGCCTGAAATATCCATACAAATTGAAAATATCTCCCATGTAAAAATAAATGCCGCCGACGAGAATTGAACCCGCGCCTTCTGATGTCCGGTCAGGTGCTCTGGACCGCTGAGCTAAGTCGTCTTATTTCCAACCCGCCAAATAATTCAATATCTACAAATACTTCAATCGACAATTACTGCTTATTATATTTTTTTCCATTTGTAAACAACCAAATTTATTTTTGTAGGAAAGGCTTTGTTAGTGCTAAATTTCCCCCTAGATGGCGTCGAGACATATTATATCTACATTTGTTGGTGAAATATTTTGACTTGTCAAATATTATTATTTTTTTTATTATAAACTGATGTTTATAAGTCAAGGTTTTTATGCATAGCACAAAGGATAGCAAATTATTATAAGCATTAATTTTGTTATCCTTTGTGCTATGCATAAAAACCTTGTCTTATAAATATTAGTTTATCATTAAAAAAATAATATTTCTAGTACATTTATAGTCTTATCAAATTTTCAGGAGTTTTAAATCAAAGCATTAGATTAATTTGAATGCTTTACAATATTTTGAGTAATGAATGAGAATATTTGTCATTCATTAAGGCGAAGCTTAATGCCAAATCACTATTTTGATTAATCTTTATAATGAATTGGTGTACATTATGAATACCAAAAAATATGCATTAGATACATTGAAGGTTTTCCTATCGCTTCGCTTGAGTAGAATACAAATAAAAAAATAAATTACTCAATAAAAAATATAAATGTAAACTACTAAAAAAAATATTTTTTCAATAGAAATGTATGAACGCGTAAAGGAAACAACTTTAAAAAAATGCAGGATTATAGCTTAGATTATCTCTGACAGTTTCACTTGATTAACTTTTTTGCTTTCTTATAAAATTATTTACAAAATAAATAAAAACCAGTTTTTTGCTTGAAATCGAACGTTTCTAGACTCCGTTTGTCAATCGATTTTAATGCCTATTACCTACTATATAAGGTATACCAAAAAATATGCATTAGATACATTGAAGGTTTTCCTATCGCTTCGCTTGAGTAAAATACAAATAAAAAAATAAATTACTCAATAAAAAATATAAATGTAAACTACTAAAAAAAATTTTTTTTCAATAGATATGTATAAACGCATAAAGGAAACAACTTTTAAAAAATACAGTTTTATAGCTAAGATTATCTGTGACAGTTTCACTTGATTAACTTTTTTGCTTTCTTATAAAATTATTTACAATATAAGTAAAAACCAGTTTTTTTGCTTGAAATCGAATGTTTCTAGACTCCGTTGTCAAGCGATTTTAATGCACACATAATGCACACATAATATACACATTTTTGGCTTGTAGCTTCCTCTTAACACCCTATCAGGCTTTTATAATGAAAATTGACAATTTATATATTTAGGTGTAACAGGATACATTGATAATATCATAACTATATAAAATAAATAATTCAAATACTAATGCTATGATTAACATCAAATCCAAATAACACCTGATATTGTAAATAAAGCAAAGTTCAATTATAAAGTAAGTACGTACATTGTACGTTTGTATATGCATACAATTATTCATGTTTGTTGCAAACCAGTAAGACTGAAAACGGGAAAATAAACGCTGTTATGATAGGGAGAGATAAAAGTAAAAAGTACTATTTTCTGCAACACTTTTACTAATCACATTTGTTGATAGTATTTCTGTAGTGTTCATCAAATTTAACGAGTAAAGAATTATCAAATAACGTTTTACCATAGAATAAAGAAGAAAATGAGGATTACCGTGTGGGTGTTTTTTATGATACAAAAGTACAACCGATCAGATTCAAAGTTTAAATATAGAACATCGTTCGTTATTGTTGTGATAGTTTAATTTCTCTTCATTTAATGTCAGGCAGTATAAAAGAGACAGAGCGCATGATAGATGGGCTAAAACCAAACATTATTATGTCATTGGCGACATCGGTTTCCTTGAATTTTGATTTGTATGCTAATTTTAGAAGTGAAAATTAATCCACTTCTAGACATCTGATCGAGCTAAAAGTCAGCAGATAGACTCGTCGATGACAGTGCATTCTATCAACTTTTGGTGGCACTCACCGCATTTCTCTGGAATCGACTACTAGCTGATCCAAGAGAAATTGAAAATAGATCTATTATAGTGAATAACTTTTTTTTAATAATGACAAACTCCATGATAAACAAAACCAACAAATAAATTTTATTTAATTATCATGTTAACTAACCTAACTTACAATTAAAATTTTAAAATGTTTGTTAATATATTTGCGGCTCATTCTAGAATGGTAGATACTCTCAGTATTGCCCTTGCGAAAGACCACCATTCACAATCAAAATGTTGCTTGAAATGGATTTAACCCATAGACATATGAATATTAGTAGACCTGCCCTAAGTGATTAAAAGCGTATTATTCCCCACTCCCCATACCGGTTCCATTGGAGCCGGCTGGGCTCGCGTATGGCTTCCCGTGAATCTTGAGAATGTGACGTCATCATTCTTGTTCGAACTAGCGTCGAGCTATGGTCGAGGCATTTTACGAAATAACACGGCAAAATGGTGGCTTGTGTTATGAAAACTTGTAAAAATAGATGTGAAAAAGAGAATAAACCCAATTGTCGTATTACATTCCATATATAACCATTATTTTACTTTATTTTAAGCATATTCACATTGTATAATATGGATCAGTTGTAGAAACATATACTATCACATCGAGATACGTCTGGACGCGAAACACAAAGCTGGTTAGTTGCTGGGAAGTAAATTATGAACATTTATAAAAGTGTCTTAACTAAATACGTAAACGAAATATTCGACTCTGAAAATAGAAGAAATTTATTTTGCCAAATTTGGACTTCGCAAATTTGTTCATAACGTGGCGAGTAATTTGCGCTCCCTTGTAAAAATGTCTATTCATTCAAAAGCAGATTTTACTTTTAAGAACTAAATGGTGATATTATAATGCGAGATGCCTATATACTGTCAGATTGATTTATTGACGAATCACAGTCAGCTTTACCCCCTTCGTTCTTCAACAGTTGATTTTACCCCTCATCTTTAATTTCTAGTCTATATATTCATATGTCTGTGATTTAACCGTTTTTAGTGACTAGATCTGATTAGCCAGGTACCTTCCTCTACCCAATAGCCAATTTCAGAAAGAACATGCAATAAGGAAGTTGAGTCCATTTTTTTTTTTTTTTTATCAATGTTCGCATTCAAACTTAAATACTGGTATTTTTTTTTTTTTTTTTAAAGTTTTTTTTCATAATTAAATTAATTCTCAAAGTTCAAATTTTATTAAGCCCGCCAAAACGAGCGGAATCCGAGCGGTAAGAGGCGGGGTGTGGGTGTGACGTCATTCGAACTGTGAAAACCACGTCGCTTAAGCATTTTGTATGGAAAAAATTTTAATTCTTCAACAAGGAATTCCAGTAATTTTTTTACCAATGTTAACCGTCTATTAGAATTGATGTTATTAAAAAAAAAGAAAATTGATTAAGATTTCATAGTTAAATTAATATTTTAAGTTAGAATATTTGCTTTTCCCGCCCGGTACGGTACTTGTACGGTATTGCCGTCGCTATTTTGTTGACGTGCTCCGCGCGAATTCAGGACCACCGCGCAGAAAAGTAAAGACCAAAAGTAAAATAACGGTTTACAGCCCAGTTCACTGTGAGACTTTTCTGGGCGGCCGGCGGCCTGAAGTGTATCACATGTTATGTGACATGTATAATAATAAAAACTTCTAAGTTATGCAATAAACAACATATTATTATAAAGCACTATACGAATATGTATCTTTAGAAATCCATTTCATATAATAATAACAACAAATACGTACATATATTTGACAAACCCAAATAAACGTTTGGCCTATACACCTCTCTCATCTAAACCGACCATCTCTCATGTAATAGAAAGAGATGCACCATAGGTGATCCGTTGTACGTACAAGTCACGACACATGTGACGTCAGAATTCTTTCGACCAATCGTGGAGCGTATACAGTATATTGCTATTGAATGCTTTTTCAAGAACGTTTAACTAATTCTAAGAATAATAATATAGAAATATATTTATATATTTAGAATCGATATTTTTTGATCTACATGAACATATTTTTTATAAGTCAAAATATTTTTCACTCAACTTCCTTATTATGTAGGTGATTTAATCTATATAAATAACAATGTAAATGTTTGTTTGTTCAAAATCTTAAATCTCCGAAAGTTTTTCACGGATTGCTTTGAAATTTTGACACAACTTTGCATTCGAAAATGCGTGTGTTTTTATATACCTATATTATATAGATAAATCGATTAAAGTAATATCTTGCATTCTATACAGTTGTATAATCTGCGATTTGATTATTATGCAATGTAGATTTGCCTTTGTAAAAATAGCTTCTCTCAAGTGAAAATGATATTTCAGATTTAGAACAATGAATGAACTGTTCTGAACTATCATTGTTCTTATTTCAAATAATATAACATCCTTTGTATTATTTTGTGTTCCGCTCTCAATAATGGCCTGTGGAAAGCATATTTCCAACAAGATTTGGACAACGAGAAAATATGTCGCAAATATGAATGCTAGAAGAATATTTCAGTTTGTACATAATTATAATATAGCCAAAATAAAACCAATTATGGATTTCCTCCTTGTGACTTTACCTCTACTGAGACAGCATAATAAGGAATAAGTAAATTAAATATGTACGAAATGAATATGAATTAAAAAAATTATACAAAACGAAAAATTTATAAAACAAAACATTTATAGCCATGGAGAGAGGTTGTAGATATAAATCAAATCATGATAAAATTATAAACAATAGGGACATAACATTATTCACAAACCATCAGAGAAATATTCTTTTATTGACCTCTTGTATTTGGTAAGTTCGCAACTGAAAATATCCACCTTGGATAATACGCTATTGTTTTTATTGCATAGTCTGTTCAGGCAAGAATTCTGCTTAGAGTTCGTTTTGCATTGATCCACCCTGAACAGGACACAAGAGCGTGTTGAACGCTCAGCTACATTGAATGGAATCTTGTTTAGCAACTCTGGGCATTGAATATTATTGTTAACTACTTAATACGGGAATAGTTCATCCTTATGATGCCTCCGTACACTCAGTGAATCAATTTTAAAGTATGATCTCTAAATAGTATAAAATAATGTCTGTTAATCTGTCTGTTTGTGCGCTTAGTTCTACTAAACTGCAATGGATGTTGATTTCACTATCATTTAGAGAATTTCTCCCGGAAGGTTTATATGTATAATACATGCATATTATATTTATAGAAAGTAGAAAATACTACGGAATTGTATATCTTAAAAAGGCCTCCAATGGTATTTGTCTATCTCCTAAGGATAACCCCCAGCAACGTCGGGTACATGTCAGCTGGTTCCATGATAACTCCTCAAAATGACAATTCAAACTTATAAAAAGTGATACATGTAACCTATCATCACTTTTCATAACTTTATAGCACTTGTTATAGGTGTGTTGAATCGTCATTTTGATGAGTTATCCGGTCATCATGTCAGCTCGTGTATGAATATGGATAAGGCAAGAAGTGTGTCCCAAGACAGAGTTGTTTGGCAGTTTGTCCTCTCTGCCTACCCCTGCAGGGAATCTTTTCAATGTTATCTGAATGAATATTGAAAAATGGAGACCATAACGTAGAGTTATACTCAAGTTGGCATCTGACAAGGGTTTTATATAACATAATAAATGTTCCTAAATTATTGAAATCTTTTACAGCTCTCAAAACAAAGCCAAGAGTCTTTAGGGCCTTGTTGATAATATTATTAATATGACATACAAAGGTGAGTTTACTGTCGAACATAATGCCTAGATCAATAATTTTATTAACACAAATTAAATTTTCATCATTTAATGAATATTGAAAAAAATAGGATTACTTATTTTGGAAAAATGAATGAACTGGCATTTATTTATGTTTAATGCTAATTTGTTGATTGAGCACCATTCAAAAAGATATCTCAAGTTAGTTTGAAGTGTAATACAATCATTAATGTGGTAAATCTCTTTATAAAGTTTCATGTCATCGGCAAACAGTAGAACGTTTATATCAGTAAATACATTAACAATGTCGTTTATGAATATTATAAACAAAATGGGCCCTAGATGAGAGCCTTGCGGCACTCCACTTATCGCCATAAATTCGTATAAATTCGTGCCATTTATTCTCACACAAAGACTTATTTTAAACAAATAACTAGTAAACCAATTATAGAGTGGATACGGTTTACATGTAGTTCCCGTGAGCACTTAGGCCATACGCCCATTGCGTTATCTCCCATTTTACCTCAATCCTTTAACAGTAATTGTAAACAGGGTTGTCATTGGATATGTCTTCTGGTTCTACAATGTGTCTTCCCAGGTATCTGAGCCTTGTTCCCAACAGAGCGGGACATTGGTACCAAAAGTGAATTGGAGTCTTTTCATCCTCTTCACATTTCCTGCATCTGTTGGTGTTTTCCACTTCCAACAGCTGCATGTGTCTCCAGTGTCCCGTTAGTAGTCCTACCAGTTCCCTCAGTGAGTGCACTGTCCATATTGAGTAGTTGTCTGGTTCATCTTGGGTCTGGTCCGTTTGTGAGTACTTTGGACCTCATTCTGGGTGCCCTTTCCCATTCCTCCCAGTGCCGGAATTTGGCCTACCTTTCAATATGTATTTTGGTGTGGCAAGCTGCTACTCCTACGGCCGGCTTGGATCCCGCAAGTGGTGCTTTCGCCCCTTTCCTTGCTACTCCATCAGCCTGTCATTACCCTCAATTCCTTTATATCCTGTTACCCAAATCAGGGTTATTTTTATTGATAGTAGCAAGTTCTTACAAATGATGTTGTATCTGGTTTTGCACAGTTTTATATTCTAGTAGTAATATTTATTTCTGAGATTATTTTATCTTTCCTGGGAAAGGCATTATTAAATATTTGATTTTGAAAAAGATAAATTTGTAAGCAAACCATCTAACTGATAGTATTATTGATTTGTGTGATTACTTTTGCAGACTTGGTACTATTATTATATTTTTTTAAACAAAGCACGACTAGTATGGGTCCTATGCGGAATATTTTCGTATAGTTAAATTAATTATGAAATTATCTCCACACAGGAGGTCACTACGAAAATAATTCTTCTTAGGGCCTATGTCATCTTTGCGGATGCTGAGTGGAGGGTTATTTTAAGGAAAGGAAGGAGAGAAAGAACTGGGAAGGAAAAAGGTACCGGTAGACCGCCAAGACCTAGACAATCCTCACCCCATGAACCCGGGCACCCCTGCTAAGTCGCCAAACGTAGCAAACCACTTGGGGTGACCTTTGGCGGATATCCAATGAATGGTTCCCGGGGCAACGGTACCCATACCCTCCACCAAAATTTTCTTATTTTTCTGCGTCTTGTTCTGTTTCATGTTTCGTTTCGATTCATTAGTATCATCTTCTGCTTCAATGATTTATTTTCGTTTTCACTATCAATATGTTTTTTTTTTCCACTTTGTCGTTTACATTTTCCATATATTTCTATCAAAATGATAATTCATCACATTTTAGAAAAGTTATATAAAGTCATGGAAAGTGATGAAACAAAAACTTTATTAACTGGGTTAAGTAGGTTAGGTTAGGTTGAAATTATATTTTTTTTCATCATTTCTAATGACTTTATATCACTTTTTAAAAGTGTGTTGAATTGTCACTGTGTTGAGTTATCATGGAACCAGCGGAAATATATCTTATTGATGCAACCAAGTAATAATCAATCGTCAAGTATCAAATTGTGTATGCAACGACTTTTCTTTCAATATAAAAACATACATTCTTTTATAAATTGCGCAGACATAAAGAAAACTTATCGTCGACGGCAATCCATCACCGCGTAAATCATATTTGGCCACTTTTCAGGAGAGACATAAAACCATTTTTCTTAATATATTTACATCGAAATCGCGGCAAATTATTTTATTTTTCATGTTCAATTGTCTTTACAATTATGTATTTAAACACATATACGTTTTTAACCGAAAATAAAATAATAAATGACTTAAGCGGTGATGTTCAGTAAAATACGGCAAAAGTTTAGACTTACGCGGAAATTTATTCTTGTTGGGAGTTAGGTATATAATATCATTATAGTTTTAAAACACGAGAACGTGGAAACAAATGTTATTTTTTTTTATTTTTAATAATAATAATATTTTACAACAAAGTAATATTATGTTACATGACATTATTTAGACAAATAAAATAGTAGATAGGTTCCTTATCATAAAAATACACAAAATTATTAGTTACTCAATGACACCGACAATCATCAACGTAAAAATTTAGCTCATCAATTTTTTTATTTAAAAAAAATAAAATTACACTGTAGGTACCTCGTGTAATGTTAAAAATATAAAAAATAAAGTTATTGATATAGTAATGAATCATAATAGCTATGACAATCTTGCGGTATTACAGATTTCAGTTCCTGTAAATGTTTCCACTTGGATTCTTTTATTTTAATTCTATCTTTGTAAAGTTTTGGAATCTATATTATCTTTAACTTTTTCTTAATGTGCCTTATTTTTACGTACGATGTGTCTTTTCCAAACCTCATCGCTAATATTCCCAACGTCGTGACCACAACATGTGTCACACCGATCTTTTTTGGGCATAAAAATACTCATGTTTTCTTTTTTAAACACATTTTCGAAAGTTCTGCAACTCATGGGACTTCCTACATTTTCCTTACAATAATCTAAATAAATATCATACAGTTGAGCCAAGCTTTTGATTATTGGTTCTAAGTACAGCTTTTTGTAGATTTACGACAATAGTGCGATTCGAGTTTTGGAAGATCGTGAAAAAACTTCAGTAATAACATTTTTTTAGAATTTTTCCTGTTGTTCGTCACCTGTTCTGATTCGTCATGGATGACATCGGAATCATTGCCGATTTTGATTTTTCTGCCCAATACCTAACGGTCCATTCCTTAATCCCCAGGGTATTCAAAAACGACATTTTGAAAACTTGGGCTGTAATATTTTCAATGGGCAAAAAATACACCAACGTGCCTTGTCTACGAGAAGCACTTGTTTCCGATCTTCTTTGTTTGGGTTCTTTTTTCATTACATTAGATGCAACAAATTGTTTTCTCTGATCCCAATTTAGTTTTGACCAAAACATTTAGAAAATAGATTCTCTAGAACCTTGGTTAAGTTTGGGACAGTTTGGTAGTTTTGATCGAATGCACATTTTGGATTTGCAAGCTGGACCCATTTGACGAGCTTCTTTAGGCACATCGTGTGCCATGTTGAATTTCACATCTTGCAGTAAACTTCTTCTGTAGCCTAAATAATCTTTCCCTTGCATCCTCAATTTCTTTTTTAATAATCTTGATGAATCTGCGTGTATGTCGCCATCACTCGGCCGATTTGATGGGGATGCTATTATTTCCGAGGGAGATAATATAGTACCTGGTGTAGGAGTACTGTAATCCACCACCTGCATTTCAATTGAAGTTGAATCAACTATAATCTTTTCATTATTTATTATGACAAAAGATGTTGAATTATTATTAATGCCATTAGGTAATATGTTGGCATATGTATTCAGGAGATACCATCGAGATCAACTCCGCACTGTCTTCTGTTGTTGGTGGCTGATTTTGGGAATAATCAAGAAAATTCCAAATTATTTATATCAATGTTTTCTATATTTTCATTTGTAGAACATTCACCAACTTTTTTTCCACTGCCCTGTTTGTCAGATAATGTATTTATTCCGAGTTCTTTGCACATGGCATCAACAAATAACTCATCATCGCTAGAATCGAACATTTTGTTACTGAAATAAAAAATAAAAAAATAATTAATATATTTGTTTCGCTATATACTATTAGTAAAGTAATAGTAAAGTATAATATATAATTATTAGTAAAGTCACAAAAATTAAAAAGGACAAATCAAAAAATAATGAATCAGCGCGTATCTCACGTTTTCCGATACAATGAAACGAATCATTGCGAAGTGTATCAACGCGTAAGTTCATAATGATTAATAATAACGTCTACCGTGTGCACAAAACAATGTTTGCAATATATAATTACTTAGTCTCATAATACATACCTTTTGTAAGACATCCGATGAACAGAAAACTCATAAATTTAAAAAAAACTGTTGTAATCAGCGAAATAACGTGTTGCGGCAATGACTGTTGGTCAACGACTGAGATAGGCGATGATTTTACCCAAACGGAAGGCAAATGAGATGCGCGGTGATACTATTTTCGTTGTAGGACTATTTCCTTACATTGAAAAAATCCTATAATAATCCCAACGATGTAGGTTTATGACCGCCGTCGAATGGCATTTCAGGATGACTTACGCGGTGATGTTACATACGCGGTGATGGAATGCCGTCGACGTTATGCAATTTGATTCTTAAAAAAGCCGCGGGGAAATCTTATCTTCAAAATCTTGAAGATGATGAACGAGATTTTACATAATCGGAGATAATAACATAATTATTCTTCTAAAGTTCGTGTTTAATTGATCACATAATTGGCGCTTTTGCAATTCTTACGGTTACGGCACGAATGTAACAAAACGTATGTTCTTTATCACAATAATGCTACAGCTCTTACACGTTACATAATAGTTTGTACGAAAGAGCCGTTGAAAATGAAACAAATGATTTACGTATGTGATTATTATCATACATCTCCCTCACACGTATTCAAGAAATGAAACAAAATTGAAATTATAAAAAAAATCCAATAACCAACTACTACGTAGAGTGGAAGGTACTCTCAGTATCGCCCTTGCTTAGGACCACCATTTTGACTTTGGCCGTGTTTGGTGACCATATCTGAATAGCCAAGTACTTCCCCACCTTCCTCTTCCCCTCTCCTTACCCTCCTCACTACCTTCAGCCCCACAACATACCCCGATTGGGGAAGCCGTAGTCTCACTGGCTCCAGAAAAGTTGGGAGTAGTTGGGACTCTTGTGCGGTTTCATATAAAAAAAACGGTGACCGGATAAATTATCACAATGATAATTCATCACATCTTTAAAAAGTTATATAAAGTCATGGAAAGTGGTGAAACAAAAGCTTTATTAACTAGGTTAAGTAGATTAGGTTAAGTTAAAAAAAAAATTTCATTGTTTCTAATGACTCTATATCACTTTTTAAAAGTGTGTTGAATTGTCACTGTGTTGAGTTCAGAGATGTGCAAAATGGGTGCCCAAAACCATTTGAAATGCAAAATGGAAATGGGTCAAAACTTTTCCATTTGAAAATGCAAAATGCAAAATGGTTTTTAGAAAAGCATTTCAAATGCAAAATGCAAAATACCTATTTTCAAAATGCATTGAAAATGCAAAATGGTTTCTCAGGTCAAACAATTAAAATAATTATAGAATTTTTAAACAATTTTGTCATTTAGTAATGGACATCAATGTAGAACAAATATATTACATGATGGTAAATCCAAAAACACCACGACTACAGATTATGAAACCACAAAAAATTTACGCGGGACTAATGTTGCCAACGTAAAAACATAGAAACTGCTATCTAACATTTAATATTACAGCGTCATGGCCCCATGTTCAGTATTTGAATCAGTATTTTTTGTAATGGTATCACTCAATTGCCAGGGCTCCTACCAGGGAGCAACTTGACAAATGTAAATTATCTCTCATAGCGAGGTTGAGGACCGACTGATATTTGGGGCTTATGAAAAAAAGATGAGTGGAGATGGTAGGAAGAATGTTGCAAAAAAGCATTTAAAATGGAAAATGCATTGAGAAAAGCATTTAAAATGCAAAATGCAAAATGGTTTTTAGAAAAGCATTTAAAATACAAAATGGAAAATACCCATTTTGCATTTTGCATTTCCATTTGAAATGGATTTATTTGAAATAAAGCACATCTCTGGTTGAGTTATTATGGAACCAAAAAAACTACCATTGAATATTTTTTATTAACAGTGGGCTTATTGCCATGTGGCAATTTTTACCAACCATCCCATTTATGTAATTTGAATTTAATAATGAAACAGTAGCATTAACAGAGTGTTATGAATATAGATAATAGAAACAAGGGGAGATGGGCCATGAACCATTATTAGTATGAAAGCACATGCGCAATGCGTGTCCCAAACATTGTTCATCCATATTATTGTAAATCACATCTATACACAGCGGCGCCCTGCCTTAATTTGTACCTACGCACCAATTGCATAATTTTCACTAGCTCTGTCACTTAGCTTGGCGACAGTCGACTCGCTTATATGTCATATTTCCCTTTGTTTCTATTATCTATGGTTGCTGAGAATAGTTACATTGACCTAGAAGTTCTAGATTGAAAAGCTGTTCAAAGTTCATAATGCCAGAGCTCACCAATCAAGGTGAAAAGCTGTAGCTCGTCCAAGTCGACAGTATCGAATTATTATTGATGTGAAATATCTTTTGACTCTTGCGTGGCAAGCATTACAAGACGGGCTTGCATGTAACGACACTTAAGCCACCCTCGTGATTCATCGGCTCTTTCCAGCTGGCCCCCAAAACTCTGTGCAAGGAATGTCCATCGAAGTGTAAACTTTGTTTCGTTGTCCTGGAGCTGATAATAAGAATAATAATTTGGATGATTTGTATAGCGCCTTTTTTTTGCAAAATCACCTCAAGGGCGCTGTACAAATAAATTATACATTTCTGCAATGATGTATGTTATTATTAAGTATAGACTAGTAAAACTATTATCAATTTATGTCTAACAGATTGCACCCACCGGTTTGTCGATCACTGATATCTTTCTTCTTATAATCTCAAATATCTTTCTTCATTCCAAAGTAAAGTTTGTTGTTCTGCAAGTAAGACTTTCTGTAGCAAGAATATTTTTCTTTCTGTTGTGTTCCCACAAACAGTTCTCCAACTCGTTGTGGAAGGAGATTATAAATAATTGGTTCTTTGTGATAGATCAGGGATTTATTAATACTTCGCGTATTACAATGGTGACTCGATAGTCGACCTAACTAGAAGCTGGCTAAATGAGATCTGGGAACAGTAAGTTTGTCTGGGAGCATTCTCACTGGCCCTGGCGACTACTGGATACTAGCTGCCATCTTACGGACTTCCACGCAAGCTCTTTGCACTGCCCTCTATGAGTGCAACTGTGAAGCTCAACTAACTCACTTCTCATTACATTCTATTTTATTATTTCATAATTGAAGACAATATTAGCGACTTTCTAATGAAAAATCAGGAAAAGATTCGGTCGCATCGAAGAATGACTGAAATTCCTAGATGCTACTGAATCTTTTTCCTATATTTCTATTTCATTTTGAGTCACTAATAATATCTTTAATGATTAAATATTACTATTTGAGGTTTTACTCAACTAACACATCCAGCATTTTTGGGTCATATATGACCCGGCGTCCATATTTTTTAATCTTTCTTTTAACCATTCTGAAAAACTTGCTTTTTTGACGTTAGAAAGAGAAATAATAATGCTTTCCAGTTTGTCTTAATATTTATACTGCGTGCTACTAAAAAAATTTTAAAATAACAAAAATTAATAATTTATTATTTTTAATGAGAAACTAATGTTTATAATACAAGGTTTTATGCATAGCACAAAGGATAACAAATTATTATAAGCAATAATTAGTCGCCTGAAATATCAATACAAATTGAAAATATCTCACGAGTAAAAGTAACTGCCGCCGATAGGAATTGAACCCGCACCTTCTGATGTCCGGTCAGATGCTCTGATACCACTGAGCCACATCGGCTTATTTCCAACACGCCAAATAATTCAATATGTACTAGTACTTCAATCAACAATTACTGCTTATTATATTTTTTCACCTCCAAACAACCAACTTTTTTTTTTTATTGCTTATAATAATTTGTTATCCTTTGTGCTATGCATAAAACTTTGTCTTATAAACATTAGTTTATCATTAAAAAATAATATTATTTGACAAGTCAAAATATTTCACCAACAAATGTAGATATAATATGTCTCAACACCATCTAGTGGCAAATTTAGCACTAACAAAGCCTTTCCTACAAAAATAAAATTGAGCACCTAACCGGACATCAGAAGGCGCGGGTTCAATTCCCGTCGGTGGCATTTATTTTTACTCTGGACATATTTTCGATTGTATTGATATTTCAGGCGACGAATTATTGCTTATAATAATTTGTTAATAATTCAAATTTTGCGTCGCTATCGCGACAGTCGGTTTAACTTAAAAATTATTTCTTAATTTTTATTATATGAACAAGATAATAGTGAAGCTACAGTTTTCTCAAAACAAATCGAATGTGTTTTCGATATATCGAGTTCTCTCAATTTGTCTACGATTGGAGTAAAAAATTAATCGAAAATGCCATTAGCGTTTTTGACAACATTTTTCATTATTTGTATTATTACTATTAGTACTATTTAGAAATAGTAATGTTTATTTTAAATGCATACACCGGAAAGATAATTTTATCCAGTTTCTAAAACAGTATTTATTTTTACGGATACTTAAAAAATAAGTTGTATATAGCGCATTTGGTGACCGGGTACCTCATCAAAATGACAGTTCAACACACCTACAAAAAATGATATAAAGTCATGAAACAAAAACTAGGTTAAATAGGTTACATAGGTAACTATTTAACCTAGTTTTTGTTTCATCACTCTTAATGACTCTATATCACTTTTTAAATGTGTGTTTAATTGTCGTTTTGATGAAATATCGTAACCAGCGCATTTGAAATAAACAGAAAACATTGGAAACTGAACAAAAGTGTTGAAAGTACTGAAGGATATATCAAATATAAATATTTTCACCAAAGTCATCAATGTTTTCTTGAGTATTATTATGGTATTTCTTCATTGAAAAATTATTCGTTTACGATACAACTTAACCGCATTGTAATATATTTATTTGTGTATATTTTAACAACAATAAAAGAATTGTTTTATTATCGAAAATATAAAAACTTATTTACTTACATTATACAGGGTTTTCCAATAAGAGGTGTTATTTTGATATTCAACCGTAAAAGATCAATGGTTTCGTTGCTTGTGTGGCACGTAGCGCCGTCTTGTTGAAAGTAAACGTTGTCCAGATCAATACCATCCAATTCCGGCCATAAAAAATCATTAATCATCTCTCGATAGCGCAATCTCTTCACCGTAACTGTTGCTCCAGCCTCATTTTCGAAAAAGTAAGGTCCAATGACTCCGCCGGACCATAAACCGCACCAAACAGACACACGTTGAGTATAGAGAGGCTTTTCAACAATAACTCTTGGGTTTTCCGAGCCCCAGATGCGACAATTTTGCTTGTTGACGAAGCCACCGAGGTGGAAATGGGCCTCATCACTCAAGATGTTTTCTATTTGATTCACTCAAGTAATCATTTGATTCACTCACTTGATAATTTCAATGCATTGTTGAAGCGTGTATCGTTCCATTTTTATTAATGGCGTAGTTTCTACTTGTCAAATGTCAAAAAATGACAGCTTCAAAAGTAACATCTACCGAAATAGCAGGCTATTCAAAATAACACCTCTTATTGGAAAACCCTGTATTTCCTTCAATAAAAATCAATTTCTATGTTTCACATCTGCCACGTGTCCCGTGGTGGCTATTGTTTTTTTAAAATTATTAGTTAATGAGCAGGCAGCATTCTACTGACGTGCTCGAATTTAATTTCACAATAATTCAAACTTTTCGTCTCTCCAAATGAGAATCCAATCGAGCTTTAACCTCTGGAAAAACCGTTCACACACCAGTGACTAGAATTTTTTCCCGCCGACAAGCCGTTGATGCGCTGCTGGCATTGGAATTTCACCCTGATTAGAATTTTTTGATATGCGAAAGTGCAAAAAATTTTTTAACAGAATCGCTTGCACTTGAAACACTTGAGAGTTTATTTTTGATTTCCCTCACAAAGGGTCTGTTGTTCGAAACGTTAAATTGATTTATATTAGTAGCGTGGTTGACATGTGGTGAGAGTTTGTTCCATGCTTCCACTACTATATTTACAAGGACGTGTTTCCTAGGATTGAATACTGTTAGGTTCGTGGATTTGAGGGCTCCCAGCGAGGGGGGTGTACAGTGCCGGCGACTAGCTCTGTGGTCGGCAAGATGGACAACTCCACTTCAGGTGTGGATCGTCAAACGGACTTATGTTTCTGGACCTACCTTTTGCTGGAAAGGGTTCACGTCACCTTCAGTTACCAAATGAAAGAAGTATTGTAATACAACGGGTGGCACATGGCATCACAATATGAGACAGACAGTAATAGTATTAAACAGCACAAAACATGGGTGATAAACATCTTAGCATTATCCTATCTAATTATCCTGTCTTTTTTGAGGTGTCCTCACCTGAATATTTTTTGTATACTTGGAACATCAAACTGTTTAAAGATTTAATATGGTCTTTATGATGCATTTCTAAATTATCTCGAGTCGTTTTATGTGATTTGATGCCACTGGACCCCAATTCTTTTATTCCAAATGACTGTGGCAGTATTATAAATATTGTTAGGTGTTTACTCGTGTGGCCAGTAGTGGATAGTGTTTTTGCGCAATAACTATGACCTATGTTTGTTTGTGCGCAGTTCCTGTGTCTGCGCAACATCCGCGTGTTCCTGAAGGCGGCGCACGAGCGGCTGCAGCTGCGCGAGGCCGACCTGTTTGACCCGTCCATGCTGTTTGACCTGAGCAACTTCCACCGAGTGCTGTGCACGCTGGCCAAGCTCAGCCAGTGTCCAAAGGCCAATACCCGCGGCATTCAGTGAGTACTTCCTTCTTCTTCTGGTGTTCTGACTGTTTGACCTGAGCAATTTCCACCGGGTTAAAATAGCATCAAAATGATAAAATGCATTGGGTAACTGAGTCACCCTAATATCTTTGAAGATGGCGAGTGCAAAACCTCAGGGCCTCTTGTGTGGAATTAATATTTAAAAATTCGTCAATAATCATGTCTTTGTTTTTGACTCATTTTGTTAAAAGGTATTTTTATACATGCCTAAATGCAACACCTTTTAAATTACATCCATTTATTCAGAATATGCCTGTATTTAATTATTTTACAAGCAATAATTATTCGCCTGAAACACTCATCCACATTGAAAAATCTCCTGATAAAAGATACATGACGCCAACGGGACTCGAACCCGTATCCCTTCGATTTCCGGTCGACAGCTCTGACTACTGAGCTATGGCGGCTTATCTCTTATCTGCGAAATAATTCAATATATACTAGTGTTTCATTCAACAATTACTGCTTGTTACATTTTTTTCACCTGAAAACAACCAACTTTATTTTATATGAGAAAGGCATTGTAAGTGCTAAACTCTCTCACTAGATGGCGTCGAGACAAATTGTCTACATTTTTAGGTGAAATACTTGAACTTGTCAAATATTAATTATTATTTTTTTGGTAAACTAATGTTTAAGACAAGATTTTTTATGCATAGCACAAAGGGTAACAATTATTTTACAAGCAATAATTATTCGCCTGAAACGTCTTTTATCTTTTATCACGAGATTTTTCAATGTTGATGAGTGTTTCAGGTGAATAATTATTGCTTGTAAAATAATTGTTACCCTTTGTGCTATGCATAAAAAATCTTGTCTTAAACATTAGTTTACCAAAAAAATAATAATGCCTGTATTTGTTGATAGTACATAATCTATTTCGTTGAATAAGATAAAATATTTTATAGACATACGAAACACTTTGTAGTGCGCGCCTGCAATATTTTTACTTATCTAGGTTTCAAAATGAACCGCCTATAATATATGCACAGCAATAAAGTTACAATCTAAGTATAGTACGTTTTTGAAATTTCAGATTTAACTTTACCAATTACAAACATTAAAAGTTACACTTCACATATTACGAATATAAAATATTTTTTAGTAATCACATTCAGTTATGTGTGAAATAAGTATCGTTTGTTTCAAATATTTAACATTTAAGTGCCTTGAGGTGATTTTTCACAAAAACGGCACAATATAAATTATTCAGTTATTATTATTAACCCATCGGCTACCTGCCGCCAAGATTGGGGGGCTGCACTTTTTACGCATCGGCATATTGCCCGCCCCACTGGGGCGACCAAAAATTTTTCCACATACTTAGATAGTTCACAATAAAATTATAATCTATATAAAAGCATAAAAAGTGTTTAATTTGGGGAAATATGGGGTGCAATACTGCACGGTAATAATCCTTTTCAAGTATGCACAGATGCACAAATAAAAATTCATATACCGATGGGTTATGCTTGTATTTAGTGTTTTTTTTTTTAATTTCCTGCTTTCATTGTTTTCCCACATTCACAGCTTTTTTTCAACAGGTCTCTTCAAAAACGATAGATGGAGGTTTCACTGTATTTAAAGTTTGTCATAATTTGAGGATAATATAAATAAAATTGCTGAATTAATTATTTCATTAGCTAATAAAATCAACACTATTTTTTTGTCTACCTAAAATCGTTAAAACTTTTGCACCTTTAGTTCTTTGGAGCACCTTCCATTGAAATTCGAGTAGAGTAATGATCTAAGAACTTTCCAATCTATAACCACTGAAAGTCTAACATCGGTTTACCACGCGATAGTACAATCAAATCTCCAATACGCTGTAGTCAGCTGGGGAGCTGCATACAAAACAAATCTACTTCCTGCTGAAATACGGATGTTTACAACGTCCTGATTATTAAAAAAATATTGAAAAAACCAAGAGATTATCCAACACACCTAATTTTTTATGAGTTTAATGTATAAAAATTCAATGATCTTCTCCGAAAAAACATAAGAATTCAAATAATAAAATAAAAACAAAATCACAGCTTTTTAACTGAAAGTCGTACTAGTCAAAAACATATATTTCCAGCACAAAAATGTAACACCACTTTTGCTCAACATCATTACACATATCTAGGGAAAAAATACTTCAACAGCCTACCTGAAAATATCAGAACAATACAAAACGATAAACACCTACTAAAAGCAATTAAAGTGAAGTTCAATGTAAAAATACCAAAATGATGAAACTATTTTTGTAATTAATTATAAATTTTGTTCATTTTCATATATTTTTTAATATTCATATTTCCTTAAATCATAATTACAAACACTAAATATTCTTCATCTTGATGCTCATCACTCTTTTAAACACAAGCGCCAGCTTCTAGAGACGAGGAACATTAAAAAATCAAAAGCATTGAAAACTAATTTTATGAATTATTTTATTTTACATAAATTATTATACTCTGTAAATTGATTAATAATTTAGTAAAGAAAAAAAAATTCAAAACGAAGAAGTTTTCGGTGCAGATCATACAAACTTTAACCACAGAATTCCAGCTTTGCAACCAAAAATATCATATTTGAGACATGTATGGAGTAGGCTATCAATGGCATTTACAAGGTTAAAATATAATGTTTGTTTTTTATTAATTACAGGAGCTTCTCTGCGCAGCGAACGCTATCTCAGGAAGACATCTATAAAGATCTGCAATCTATGTGAGTACCAACACCAACCTTTATCCAGATGAATCTATTTGTTTGCTGGCTGTATTGATCGTATGTAACAGAAACAAAGAGATATATGTCGCCCAGCTATGACCAAAGTGCACAGACTATCGAAGCGGCTATGAAAGGCGGGGCGCCGCTGTGCGCAGGTGCGATTTGCAGTGTGTACGATGTTGGGGACATTTATTGTGCACACGGTTTCATAATAATAATGGTTCATTGCCCATATACCTGGTTTCTATTATCTATGGCACTGGTGCTTTCTCATAAGGTTTTCAAGATATCGGAAAAGGAAACTTCCCTTTTCATATCTTTATCTGTTGAACTCCTCAGGCTAATTTGATCGCTTTTGGTAACAATTGATGTGGTCTCATAAAAATCGTTGTCTTCCTTACTGTCATATGATCGAAACGGTGTTAGAAAGAGAAAACATCACGCTTTATATTCAAATCTAGAAGTTAACCACAGAAGAATTAAAATGTGCACTAGTATGAAACCTAAGGTTCCGACCACAATTTGAAAAAAGATTATGAAACTTTTAAATTTGAATTTTTTATTCATTATTTTCTTATGAAATGACAATAAAAGATAGGTGACGATAACGTTTGTAATATATTTGTCTAATAATCAGCAATTTTAGTTACAAAAAACGTGAGGTGAGCCGTGTCTAATTTTTTAATGTTTTAATCAAAAAATTTAGTATTTCAAAAATGATAACTTTCATTCAAAGGCAGTGTTTAGTTTTCGGATACATTCAGAAATATTTAATTTATTTGGATTTTATCGCAAATATCTTTTTTCAACCCTGATAAATTCCCATACAACTTATGCAGTTTGTTCCCGTTTAACCTTTACACCGCCCGAGCACATACATGTTTGCGCGAATATACCATGTCCCCAGCGCTACGCACATTCATGTATGTTTTCATAGAATGCCACAAAAAGTGCGGCGCATATCCTTTATTGTATACACAGCAAGAACGCTTGAATCATGAAAAGTTACTTTTTGCTGAATGATAATATATAGTTCCCCAAAGAAAATAATTTCCAAGCAATGCAATCTTACAAAATCAGGGCTGATGCTGCTGATGTAGACACCACGGCACTCCTGCCCGCGGACGAGGAGGCTGCCAATTCCTCGGACTCGGCAGTGTCGCCCTGGGTGCACTTCAAGATACCCAACGTGGCTCCCTCGGAAGAGAGAGTGGAAGCCATATACGAGGATCTCTGCTATATCCACGTACCGGCCATTAGACCAGAGGTTCATTGGAGCTGATTCCAAATTTCAATTTGAATGTTACTTTGTTTTTAGATTTTATTTGCAGTTGGTCCATAGATGATTCAAAATTAGAATTCCATATTATTTATTTGCAATTGTTCCATAGATGATTCGAGATTAGAATTGTTTGTTATTTTATTTGCAGTTGTTCCATAGATAATTCGAAATTCGAATTGTTTATTATTTTATTTGGAGTTGTCCCATAGATGATTCGAAATTAGAATTGTTTAATATTTTATTTGCAGTTGTTCCATAGATGATTCGAAATTATGATTATTGTGTAAATTTTTTTTATTAACTGTTGATTTTATATTTTTTTTTTGGCAAAGTTGTTCTCATAATCTTTTTAATTTGCAGTTGATGCTTAGGGTGGGTTTTTTCATTTACCGAGAATGCTAAATGCAATGCTAATTGTAAAAGTAAACAGTAAAAGTCATAGAAATGAGTTTTTTCATTTGACATTTACCGTTTACTTTTACCTACAATCTTACAGCTAGGCAACCGTGCTGTAAATGCTAATTGTAAAGTAAAAAATGGCTGCCATTGCCGAAGTGACAGTTCAAGAGTTTAGAGGTTATTTTTTGTTGTAGCTATTTGGCGGTATTTGCTATTATATATTACCAATATTACTTAACAAAATGTTTGCAACAAGTGACAGTTCTTCAAGTTCTGATGATGAAGTTGTAATGAATATGACGCGACGTGTTAAGCGACATAATATACGTCGGAACATGTATCTAATGGAAGATCATGATTTTATTTGCCGATTTCGTGTCAATAAGGAAACTGCTCGACTTTTAACTACATTAATCGCAGATATGATATGTACTCCCACCGATATGTAAGTAATGGTTAATAAAATGAAATTACAAACATTTTTACAACAATTTATTCAAATTACATCACGTAAATAGAATGATAATGACTTTCTTTCTCTCCTTAGGAATAATGCTGTCAAACCATCTGAACAGTTGTTACTGGCTTTGCGGTTTTATGCAACTGGTTCAATGCAAAGAGTACTTGGGGACATTGCAAATGGACACAAAAGTACAGTATGTAAAATAATTTTCAATGTGTCAAAGGCGATAGCGTCACTCAATAAAAACTTTATATCAATGCCCAGAAGTGACGCTGGAATGTTAGAGAATAACAGAAAGTTTCATAGATTGGCCAAATTCCCAAATGTTATAGGAGCCATCGATTGTACCCATGTACCAATAACATCTCCAGGTAAATAAGCTTTTCGTGTTTTTATTTAACTGTAATAAGTAAGATTAAGAAAGGGCCCTCAGATGGTTTGGGCATGCAGAGCGAATGAATGAAGAAAGAAGGAAAAGAAAGGAAAGGAGAACATATGACGCAAATGTGAATGGTGAAAGAAGTCTGGAATGCCCGAGGAAGACGTGGCACGATCAAGTGAATCAGATACTTAATTCGGGCCATGTCAGGAGTCAGAAAAATAGATGAGTATGTATGAATGTAAATGAGACAAAACAGTAATATTTGGTTTTCGCATATATTTATGCAATTGGAATATACTACAATATTTTATAATTTCAGGTGGAAATACTGCGGAGTTATACAGAAACCGTAAAGGTTATTTCTCATACAATGTCCAAACAATTTGTAATGCTGATCTACTAATTTTGGATATTGTATGTAGATGGCCAGGAGCTAGCCATGACAGCACCATTTTTAATGCTAGCAACATTAAAGGCAGGTTGGAGAATGGAGATTTTGGAAGCAACGTAATTTTGGGAGATGGGGGTTATGGCGTGCAGCGCTACCTTTTAACACCTCTTAGGAATCCAATTACACCAGGGCAGGAACTATACAATAGATGCCATATTCGCACCAGAAATCCAGTAGAGCGTTCGTATGGTGTCTGGAAGAGACGTTTTCCCTGCATTGCGACCAATTTAAGATTAAATCAAAACAGAATCGAAAGTGTCATACTTGCCACCGCAGTTTTACACAATATTTGTTTAAAAAAGAACATTCCTGAGGTAGATCCGGAAATGTATGTTGATCTCGACAGATTCCGAATGGATAACAATGAAGGCGGTGGCAGCGGTGCGCCCACCACCTCTGGAAGCAATGCTAGGGAAGCACTCATTCATTCCTATTTTGACCACTAAGTATTTATTCCTTGTATCCATAATATTTATATACATAGATAACTACTTTCTTACAGTTTTCCATCAATAGACCCTT
The DNA here is from genome assembly GCF_061612785.1 of Hesperophylax consimilis. NCBI lineage: Eukaryota > Metazoa > Arthropoda > Insecta > Trichoptera > Limnephilidae > Hesperophylax > Hesperophylax consimilis. The sequence continues at coordinate 18,233,539 of NC_142854.1, read as the reverse complement.
TGCAGGTTTTCATTTACATAAACTCATTAGAAATTGGAGAAGAAGTTGGATATAGAGATGTATAAATGTGGAGGAAGCAAGGGAGGTTTATATGGGCATTTGTGTAGAGCTGTCCTCTCTGCCTACCCCAAGAGGGAAATGGTGTGTATTGTGTATGTATGTATGTATAATTTTGTTTCAGGTTGGCTGCCAGAGACACAATATGAATCAACTTGTAACTCATGTGCAGTGTGCACATGATATGGAATAAACAAGGAATTGAAATGATGGACTTTTTCAAAAATATAATTTTTATTTAAGAAGTTGTAGGACTTATGTAGGAAAATTATTATCTTTAAGTAACAATTATATGTTTATAATTTATTAATGCTCCTTATTAATGAAAATATACATAGTTAAAACTAATACATAAATTACTTTTAAATCTGGAGAAACGCATATGAAACATATATAAATGAACTACAAACGGGTAACAATCACCAAACAAAGTAATCAAAAAGCTATTTAACTTCAAACCCAGAAAGTCCACAAAAAAATACATATGGAAACAAAAACTTTAAGAAAACTATATTATGAATATAATACAAAATAAATTCATACATTCAAATACAGAATTCAATAAAACGTCCAAGTACACACACTTAACCATACATACTCACTATAGGGGGGGGGCAACATATATAATTGCCTTTCAGACAACATTGAAAAGGAAAAAAAGTGTAGGTACATTTAAAAAAAAAAAGTTTATTTTTATGCTGAATCAGCAAAACACTGAAAGTGAGTAATATTGTTATTGCTTAACTTATGTTTGGATGAACAAACTCCCACTTAGCATCAAACAAAATAAAACTATAAAGAACTACGTTAAGGAAATCAAATCAAAGTAATATCGGAAGAAGACCTCTCTAGCATATTCAAAACAACAACATAGTCCTTGAAAACATATTCAAACATACATAGTCCCCCTCAGAACAGGATCTCCTAGTGAGGAGGACTTCAACAATCTGCGTCGTTTTTATGTATATATATTTCACATATACCCTACAAATGTAATTAATAATATAGAAACTAAATAAAATATTCAACAAATTTGACAGGATACCCATTTTAAATTTTTAAAAAAGTAAGTATGTATTCTTTCAAAAGTGTATATTATTCAATGTGAAAGAGACGATCAAACATGCTGCTGAAATGGAAAATTTGGAAATAGAAAAAAACATGCTCCAGATTAACTATTTAATTGTTTTTCTAAAATAAGTATTTCTAACATCTTTTTCTTTTTTTCGAATTCTAAATTTTCAATTTCTAGTTTCCTTTTCTTTTCCAAATCTTCAATTTCTACTATCCTTTTCTTTTTTTCAAATTCTAAATTTTCCATTTCAAATTTCTTTTTCTTTTTTTCAAATTCTAACACTTCTAGCTCCATTTTTATTTTTTCCTCCTTCAACTGGATTAAAGATGGGCATACAGACAGGCTTGTCTGTTTCGGGGGTGTTTTTTTTTGCAACCTTTTGGGAATATCTGCAACAAGAATAAACGTTCCTATTTTATTTATTGGATTCATAAATCAATTCAAATTTTTATCGATTAATGTTTCCACTTACTTCTCCGAGGAGTTTCAGCTATACCTTCTTGGTTTGTGTTATCTGTCTGGTCCACATCTATCGTAAAGAGCTGCTGACCATCCATCCCAGGATTCACTTCTGAAATCAAATAATAACTATGTAGGTACTCATGTATTATGCAATCTGGCGGAGAAATAGTTTCCTGGTTAAAGAAATTATGACAGTTATTGGGAGCAAGTCTTTAACGGGATAGTTGCTAATTGTAGATTGCAATTTGTGGGTAACTAAATCAAATGTGTATCTGCTTGGCCATAGGGACCTCAAGCATTTACAGAACATATCTATAATACGTACATATTTGTTAACATACATTAAATGAGAAAATGTATTACCTGAACCCATGAGCTCCTGTACTATTAATAACTTTTCTGGATTTAATGTATTGACGTTCTTTGATGTGGCTGAAAAGATAATTAATATTTATATAAAAACCATACCGGCTTATTTTTTTCAGACATAACTTTTGTTGAAAGTTAAACTTTATATAAAAATAACCGTATAACAATATATGACATAATGAGACAACAGTATTCATCACCACCACCGCACCGTGGCAAGAGATAATTGACACATGAGTGTACCCACACCACTTCATCAACCTATACATTTGGAATATAACAACTTACAATCTCCATCGTATTTTGAAGAAATCCCCACAATGGATTCCTTCATAATGCTAGACACCCACTCCGAAGTGTCCGACATTGGCGGAAGGGGAGGTCCACCGCCTGTTTGTTGCCGAGACTGCCTTTGCTTTCCAGCTTCCTAAAATATACAAAACATACATTTTTTCAATAATAAACAAGTGAAATCATCATGAATAAATGAGTGATAATATCAAATGATTAGTGATTGTAATACCTTTCTAGCAACACGCTTTATATACTCCCACTTATATTTCAACTGTTTTGTTGTCCGTAATATGTTTGTTGACGCATTAAACTCACTTGTCAACGTGATCCAGGCTTTTTCCTTGTCATGTGAGCCCAATGCGTCAGTCCTTTTACACAAAATTACGGATCCATATTTTTGAATTAAGTTTTTTAGCAAGTCTATCTCCCTCGCCGAAAAATTGTTTCCACGTTCGCTGCAAAGATGTATACATTAGTTATGTATTGAAAAATAACTATTAATACTGATATAATTGAATTTTTACTTACTTTTCGCTAACCACACTCATTATTATCGCAAAATTTACAAACAAAACACAAGCGACGCGGCTACAGACAATGCAATTCACGGAATGTTGACATTTGTTGTGTGTGTGTTGCCACATGAAAAAATATATGAACAGTTCCCAATACGAAAATGTGGGAATTAGATTAGTTATCATGCTGTCATCCCTGTTTACCTTTACTTTCGCAGTTGGCGTCGTGAAAAAACTCATTTTGCCGTAAATGTCAACTGCACTGCTAAAGTAACTGCAAACTGTACAGCTAAAAGTAACGGTAAATGAAAAAACCCACCCTTAGAATGTAATTTTATAATACAGTAATGTTTTTAGCAATGTTATATTATATTATTATTTTATCCAAATTGATGTGTTCATAGACAATTTAATGCGTGGTAATTACAAGGGAACGGATATTGCATAAAAAATGTGTAATTGTGTAAATTCATATTTTGGCCGTATTTTGTCATTAATTTCATGGGTTTCTGCATATTTTACCCAAATTCTGCGTGAAATGGCAAACTGAGAAAAAATATTACATCCAACAGATTCATTGAAGAAATGGCCATCGACTTAAAGGGATCAAGCACTAATGAAGGGCCGTTTGCTAATAAATACTCAAATATTGTCCAGTGAAAGGAGTTGTATGTCTTTATATTTGAACTAACGTCAACTGTGTTTGACTGTTGAATCTGGGAAACTCCAGATTTGACGTAATGTAGGTGCGCGTCAGTCTTGCCAGTATGGTAAAACTCTGTGCGTTTTTATACCGCTCTTCAAACATCAGCGAATCAGACACAACCGAGCTATTCGAACATCTGACCGATACTATTGACGATCTCCTGCCCTGCTACCCTTCGGCCGAGTTTGTGGTTCTGAGGGACTTTAATGTTCATAACGAACCATGGTTGAAGTTCTCTGGATCAACAAACTCAGCTGGACGACAGGCGGAATCCTTTGCCCTTTGCCACGGATTGGAGCAAATGTTTCAGGAGCCCACAAAGGTTTCTGATGATTCACCGTTACAATCTGTTAGACCTGTTTCTAACCACTGTGCCACATGGATACCGGATTGAGGTCACAGCACCTTTGGGATCGTCCGACCACTGCCTGGTGACGACATCAATCCCTGTTCACTTCAGACCATCAAACGAGAGGCTGAAGAGAAAACTGTGGTACTCTCAGATTGGTTTGGTCTGCGGGCACATTTTAATGCATTCCCGTGGTCAGCTGTTTTCAGACTTCGGATCCTTCATAGATTCCCCTACCTTAACAGGCAGATTGCAATCTTTAGAGCACAGGCGTCGGGTAAGTATGCTGTCCTTGTTCTACCAGAATTACAATGAAAGATGCTCCGAGGAACTAGCGTCATTGATCCCTTAAGCATCGGTGCATAATCGGGAAACACTCCAAACGCGCGCCCAACATTTGTACACGGTTGACATCTGTCACGTGAGAACTCGGCTGTGGAACGATTTGCCGGCCTCTGTGTTTCCTCCCTTCTACAACACGGGTCTCTTAAGAGAAATCATTTTCCTCGGAGCCTCCTGTGTGGATTCAATGTAAAAAAAAATTCAAGTCACAGTAGGATAGGATAGTGGAGTGGTCGTTTTTAATATTTCACATTTTTTTAATGAATGATCCGTTCCCTTATCATCATGCCATCATAATATAAAATCCAAGTATGCTATAATTAGTAATTTATTGTATGTAGCTAAGTATAATATATCATACTCCATCTTAGTACTGACTAGATATTGGCTGGAAATCAATTCATTGTGTCCTTCGATGCGTTACTGAATTTATGATGAATCAGACTGATTTAATTCATTGCTGCAGTCACATGTTATCTATTGAAATAAGTGGTTTTTGTGAAGGAAACGAGTATATTTGGTGTCAAAATCTAATGCTAATCTAAAAATATCCAGAAAAGAAGTTGCAAATCAAACGTATTTGAATTGACTAAATGTTGTGAGTCAGACTGAATTGATTAAATTGGATATTGTGAATCAATCTGAATTGATTTACTATAAATTGTGAATAAACCCTCGCTAATCATTGTCACTCAAACTGATTTAATTCAATAGACACTGTGCATAACACTGAATTGAGGCACTACACAAATGAGTCACTCTGAATTCATTCAGTAGTTCGAATTAATCACACTGAATTGATTCATTATTTCAAATGAATCATACTGAATTAATTCACTAAATGGATCACACTGAATTGATTCTAATGAAACGCGCTTAATCGATTCACTAGTTTTCATTGAACCACACTGAATTAATTCAATATTTAAAGTAAATCACACTTAATTGATTTACTAATTCAAATAAATATCTCTGACTTGATTCACTAGTTCGACTGAATCACACTTAATAGATTCATTAGTTCGAATGAATGAATCTGCCCAGGTGTAGTAAGCAAACCGTTGTTATTTGATGTTATCCTGTCCAGCGGTAGCGCCGCACCCCCCCGTCCGAAGAAGCCACTGGCCCTGGCACCCGAGCAGGAGGACGTGACGGAGTACGCCAGCTACTGCGAGCGGATCCGCCACGAGGAGATCTACCACGACCTGTGCAGCGTCAAGTCCTCTAAGCCGCCGCCCTACCAGGGCCCGGGCCATTCCCTGAGCCGCAAGGGAGGGGAGCACCACGCCACCTCGGGGGGAAGGGAAGCGGCCCACGCCGTATGTTTATTAACAAATAATCACAAAAGCAGAGAGTAAAATACTTCCGTCCAAAGTCATCCTGTTTTTTTTTTTTTTTTACAATAGCTCCACACAGATAGCCTGAGGAAAATAATTTCCCTCTGGGCCTATCTCATCTTAAAGAATGCTGTGTGGAGGGTCTTTTTAAGAAGATGAAGTTACGAGCAGGAATCTGTGGGTCGGTGTGTCCAAGAGAGAAACCGGACAACTCAGAACAGTAACAATTCAACGCACTTGAAAAGTGATATGAAGTCTTGAAGTGGTCACATTAGTTTTTTTTTTTTCATTACTCTTAATGATTTTATATCGCTTTTCAAAAGGTGTGTTAATTTGTCTCTCTCCCGAGTTATCATGGAACTGTCCAAGAGTGGCGGACATATGAATCCATTTATCCAAGAGAGTCCTGCTGGAGAGGTCAAAAGGTCTCCCTCAACCAATGTCCAATTGATATTCTTCTCGGGCAAGACCAGGGGCGTATATTGACTTATCCACAAACATCATTATTCATTGATTTGGCATGTTTCTTTTAAACTTGGTAGTTTTGAAGTAGACTAGAATTTGTAGTTTGAAGCTTATTCCTTGATGTGATTTTTATGTTTTTGTTGATTACAAAAATAGTGCCACTTGGGCCAGATGAACTCTTGTCACATTTAGTGCCACTTGAGCCAGATGAACTCTTGTCACATTTAGTGCCACTTGGACCAGATGGACTCTCGTCACATTTAATGCCACTTGGGCCAGATGAACTCTTGTCACATTTAGTGCCACTTGGGCCAGATGAACTCTTGTCACATTTAGTGCCACTTGGGCCAGATGAACTCTCGTCACATTTGACAATGTCACAAATCAGCAATTATGTTTTCTTTAAATTTTGCCATTTCAAGTTGCAACCCCTCTATTAACTGCCAATTCTCGGCCCATGTTGGTCACAGATCAGTTGTACATAATCAAATATGTACTTCATTTCTAAATCAACTTCTTAGATGATTTTATTAGCACAGTACGATCTTAAATCGAAGCAAAAAATATGTAGAAGGTGAAGGCACGTTTAGCTATTTAATAAATAAAAAATTAAACATTGAGTTTAATTTTTCATGTCCATTTGACAATGTATCAGATTTGGAAGTTAAACTTAACCTCGCATTTGAACGTACATAATGTACATATATAGTGATTTGTTTTTGTTGTATTAGTGTTATTAACGTGTGTTTTGTATGACGCACGTACAGTTGGCGACTTCCTCGCACAGTCTGGAGAAGCGTGACTACGTGATACGAGAGTTGGTCGATACGGAGTCTAACTACGTGGACGTTCTCGGCAAAATAGACAAGTACTTCCTGAACCAGCTGGCGCAGGTGATGAAGCCGCAGGATTTGCAGCTCATCTTCTACGGAGTCAAGGTTGGCACAAGTACTTATTTATTATTTTGAGTCACATCTTCTCCTGGAGTCCAGAGCTGGTGAGACCGATAGCTTTGGTAAACAAGCTACTTCTATAAACCTGTGAATTGTTTATGTTAGTTAACAGAAATGCCCTTCTTTGTACTTATTTTGGGCAATATCTGATAGTATTATTATCTCAATGACTCTACAGTTTAGGATTGTTGTAAACAGAAGTGGAGCCCTCTGTTATTTTCAAAAAGAACTGTTGGAGTTGTCAAACCGTGGCAGTGTGGGGTATTCAATGGAAGCTTAATCAAGCTAGCGACTAAACATATTATCTGATTGCGGGAAGCACTAAATAAATTTATTTTAATTCATAAAAATCACCCACCCAAATGTGGGTAGCCATCGCTTAAGTGGATACTATAAAAATTCTTATTCACTCACCAAGGTTATTGAAGGTATAAGACTGTCCAGGGTATTTTGAGGGTAAAGGTAAAATTCGTCCGTTTACTTTCCAGGAGCTATTTGAGATCCACAGCGGCTTCCTGTGCCAGATCCGGCTGGCCACAGCGCTGCCCGGGCCCCCGGACATGGCCCCCCTTCCCCCACCGCCGCCGGGGCCCACACCCAAGCTCGGTGATGCCTTCCTCGCCTGGCGGGAAAAGTTCCTGCTGTACGGGGACTACTGCAGCAACCTGACTGCAGCACAGGACACCCTCAAGGGGCTGACGCAGAAGGACGACGCTTTCTCAAAACGATTGGCGGTGAGTTGTGTTTCTACCTGTTCTATGTGTGATCATTGAGGTACGCATACACTACGACACTAGACACTCGACACTCACGCTAGAAATGTAGGCACTGGTGTATGAGCCGTCCACACGCCAACCATATTCGTCTGTCTAGATCAGCGTCCACAGTGCCCGAGTTGCTGTGACGCTACATGCAGTGTCCAGGGTGTCTACACTACACTCGCGTACATTCACTGTTGTAAAGTCAATTATTGACAGATGTCGCAGGGTTGTGCTTATTATTAAATGACGTTGACGTAAAAATAGGAAGATTTGGATCAAGGAGTGGATGAAAAGGAGAGAGAAACAATGGAGTCGATTGGAAATAGTATAATATACCATGGAAATAGTATAATAGCCGAGCCGCCAGACTCCTCCTATCTGGACTGCCCGGGCTTTACCCTTGCAAGCAAGTTCCGACTCAAAGGAGGAGTCTGCCTCTATAGTCGAGCTGACGTCAACTGTGTACGACTATTGGTCTGGAAAACTCCAGATTCGACGTAATGTGGGTGCGCGTCAATCTTGCCAGTACGGCAAGATTCTACGCATGTCTATACCGCTCACCGAACCATAGCGAATCAGACACTTCCGAGCTCTTCAAACATTTGAGAGATACTATTGATGATCTCTTGCCCCGCTACCCTTCGGCCGAGTTTGTTGTTCTGGGGGACTTCAATGTTCATAACGAACCATGGTTGAAGTTCTCAGGCCCAACGGACTCGGCTGGCCGACAGGCGGAATCCTTTGCCATTTGCTACGGATTAGAGCAACTGGTTCAGGAGCCTACAAGGGTTCCTGATGTCCAGACTCACCGTTCCAATCTGTTAGACCTATTCTTAACTACTGTGCCACACGGTTATAAGATTGACGTGACAGCGCCTCTGGGATCATCTGACCACTGCCTAGTGTCGACATCAATCCCCGTTAGCCTCAGACCAACCAATGAGAGGCTGAGGAGAAAAGTGTGGCACTATAGGTCAGCAGATTGGTTCGGTATGCGGGCCCATTTCAACGCTTTTCCGTGGTCAGCTGTTTGTTTTCGGACTTCGGACCCTTCAAGATGTGCCCTGGAGATTGGTGAAGTCATCAAATCGGCGATGGATGGCTTCATACAATCGACTACTAAAGAAACTGGTGTGGGCTCAAAGCCGTGGTTCAGTCGACAATGCTCCGAAGCAGTTCGACGAAAAAACGCTGCTTACCGAGCCTTCAACACATCTCAAACGCCCGAAAGCAGATCAGTATACAACAAATCGGCAAAGGAATGCAAAAGAATCATTAATAGGTCAAAATTCGAACACGACCTGCAGATCAGCAAAAAGCTGGCTGCCTGCCCGCATGACAGCAGAGCATTCTGGTCGCTTTCGGGCTCAATAGGTCGGAATTTTCGTAACCCAGTTTGCCACCTCTTACCAGACCTGACGGCTCACTAGCAAACACCGCCACCGAAAAGGCTAACCTATTAGGGAAAATGTTTGCGGAAAAGCTGAGGATCCGACATCGGGATGTACTCCACGTTATACGGGGGCTCGATATTAACAAAGCTAGTGGACCTGATAGAATACCTGCCCTGGTATTGCAGAGGTGTGCTGCGGAAATAGTTCCAGTTTTGACAAAGCTCTTCAAAATGTCCCTGAAGTGTGGCACTGTGCCCTCTGGTTGGTTGGAAAAATGCGGTCATTCACCCTATTCCCAAGAAAGGTGACCGCTCCGACCCGGCCAACTACCGCCCCATAGCGATCACATCAGTTCTGTCCAAAGTGATGGAACGTGTGATCAACGACAAACTGCTCACATACCTCGAGAAGAACAAAATTATCAACGACCGTCAATACGGATTCCGGCGGAACCGCTCGTGCGGTGATCTTCTCGCGTATGTGTCGCATGTTTGGGGGCGGTGCCTGGAACGTCACGGTGAGACCCAAACGGTCGCACTAGACATATTCAAGGCCTTTGACCGGGTCTGGCACCGAGGACTTAACAAATTGTCTTCTTACGGACTTCCCGCATCCCTGTGTATGTGGATTGCTGACTTTTTAAGGGATAGGTCGATTCAGGCAGTTGCTGACAGTTTCACCTCTTCCTCACACTCTATAAATGCTAGCGTCCCACAGGGATCGGTTCTGTCTCCGACTTTGTTTTTGTTGCACATCAATGACCTTTTGACATGTGCACCGATTCATTGTTACGCGGATGACAGTACAGTTCATGATAGTTTTTTGTTTGACAAGCCCCCAAAGGGCACACAAACTCCAACGGCTCGGAGGGCTTTGAAGCAGAGAATGGACGGTTATCTCGAGAGTATTTCCTCCTGGGGTAAAAATAATCTCGTCGAATTTAATGTTTCAAAGACCCAATCCTGTCTGATTACGTCTAAAAGGGATCTAAATGATAATCTAGTCTCCTTCAACGGAAGCAATCTTCCGAACAGGCCTTCCATTGATATGCTCGGTGTAACTATAAGTGACCAGCTCAGGTACGGGGGCTCCATCGAAGCCAGAGTAAAGCTGGCCTCTCAGAAGCTGGGCGTACTGTACAGGGCCCGCAGATACTTTAATAGTACACAACTGCTGACCCTGTACAAATCGCAAGTGCGCCCTACTGTCGAATTTGGCAGCCATCTCTGGTCCGGAGCCCCTAAATACCTGAAAAAAACCCTTGACTCTTTGCAGAAACGGGCGGTCCGTTTGATAGATTCCCCAATCTTAACAAACGGACTGCAATCTTTAGAGCACAGGCGTCAGGTAGGTATGCTGTCCTTGTTCTATCGGTATTACAATGGAAGATGCTCTGAGGAACTAGCGTCACTGATCCCTTCGGCACCGGTGCGTAGTCGGGATATACGCCAAACGCGTGCCCTACATTTGTACACGGTTGACATTTGTCACATGAGAACGGGTCGCTTATAATAATACTTGGATGACTTGTATAGCGCCGTTTTTGTGCAAAAACACCTCAAGGGCGCTGTACAAACTTATAATACATTTGTACAGTGGTCTATGTTATTACTTAACTATTTATGGAGAAAATATACAGTTCAATACTTACCTGATAGGTCACTTGAGATTAACACTTAATTAACATTATCTAATTGTTTATTGGCGAACTTTAGATACAGGATTTAGGACTTAATTGAAAAATTGAATATAACTGGACTTTCTCTTAGGATTGGTATATTTATTTTAAGGATACAACAGCTTAAAAAGGTAAGTTTTTAATTTAGACCTGAATTCTGTTGGACTTGTTATGGATCTTAGTTCCGGAGGGAGTTTATTCCAAGCCTTCGGCCCAGATACTCCGAAAGCGCGATCACCAAACTTAGTATTTGGCTTGTGCATAGGTTCTATCAGTCTGCCTACAGCTGCTGATGTTGCTGATCTAAGCGTTGACTGCCTCAGACCAGTGTTTTCCGGGAAGCATAGTTCAGAGATGTTGGGTGGGGCCATTTCATTGATGGATTTAAACACCATCCAGCACAGTTTGTACTGGATTCTTTCAGGGCACTTGAGCCAGTGAAGGTTACGAAGGTTTTCTGAAATGTGTGAATATTTTGAAACCCCGGTTATGAGCCGTGCTGCTGCATTAAACACTGATTGAAGTTTGTCAATTTGATATTTTGGAAGGCTGGCATAAATGCCGTTGCGCTTCTACGATTCGTTCTTAAGTTCAACAGCTCGGCTGTGGAACGAACTGCCGGCCTCTGTGTTTCCTCCCTCCTACAACATGGGACTCTTCAAGACCCATGTTCACTCCTTCCTCTCCACAAAAAGACCCTCCACACAGCATCCCCAAATATGACATAGGCCCTGAGGGAAATTATTTTCTTCAGGGCCTCCTGTGTGGAGTTAATATAAAAAAAATAATAATATACATTTAAAATAGTATAATATACTGTGTTATGAATATTAAAGTTGTCACAATGTTAAGATACTTACTTAGCCCATAGATGTGTTAATAGGCTGTTATTGTGTGTGGTTTTTCTAAGTACATTATTGACTGTTAATATGATAGAATAGTGGGTGGCCAAGTTTGACTTTGTTGGTCTTTGAAGGCCAACGCGCCAGAGTCCCTTCCAGTGGTTGAACTGGAAAAGAGCTCGCCAAACCGACCTACCGACGGTAGAGCATAATTCTCCATTCAGGGCGGGGAAAAATATATCCCATCTACATGATGTTTGAAAGGAAGTTGCAAGGTTGTAGAATGAAAGTAATCTGGATAAACTTTGGACTGGCCGTAACAAATTATATTTGATAAATTTCACAGGGAAATACAAAAAAGGTGAAAACTTACCCCCATCGACCAGAACGTAGAATCTATCTACCCTGTCTAAAATAATAAGAACGTATTTAGTTATGAGGAACGAACACTGAGTGCCGCGAATGGCGGAGTAGATGAATCAGCCATGTAGCTAGAGGACGGCAGCATCAGGATGTGGCTGGCCGACGGCCCAGTGTGGTCCAGCCAGTAGGAGTAGACGGCATCAGAATGTGGCTGGCCTACGGCCCAGTGTGGTCCAGCCAAGAGGAGTAGACCGCTGCATCAGGATGTGGCTGGCCAACGGCCTCGTGAGGTCCGGCCATGTAGGTAGTAGACGACGGCATCAGATGTGAGGTTCAGCCATGTAGGTAGTAGACGACGGCATCAGATGTGAGGTTCAGCCATGTAGGTAGTAGACGACGGCATCAGATGTGAGGTTCAGTTTAAAAAATGCTCCGAATCAAAATGCACACGGCAAAAACAGTTTATCGGCAGAAATAATCACGGATCGCTTGGATAAATTCTGATTACCCCCATGGCCACACATGGCGAAAATACGTTTTCATTATCCACGCCACCCGGGGCGAATTCCACTCGCGGGAAATATTATTAGACTTCTAAACTTGAATCACAAACTGAACATTTCGGTATTAATCACGAATCCATGAAATATCTTTCGATCAGATCCTCAGAGCCCCAGAGATAATAATTGACCCCCCGACCGGACACCCTCTCTTTTCTCTGCCCGGCCGGGAAGTGCCACCATCTTGAATTTTTTCTCACTTCCTGTTAAAGTTCCTTGTTGCCAGAGCATAAACAATAGACAAGATAAATCACAGATTTGACAGGTTCCTACTTAGAGTAATAATCGTATGTTATTTTCATAACAACTGATCAAAAAGTTTTCACATTTGTTTTAAACGGAATGTATTTTTTTTGTTCCAGAAATGTCAAAAAGAACATAGCGATGGCAGGATACAGCTGCGGGACATCTTATCGGTGCCCATGCAGAGGATCCTCAAGTACCACCTCCTCCTCGACAAGCTCGTGCAGGAGACGCAACCGGTGAGATTGTAAAACAATCATTCATTAGCCTATTATTCAATTCCTCCATTTTCAATTGTATATTGTTCTGAAAAGACAGTAGCAATAGACAATGTATCGACACATGGCTAATCGCCAATCAAATGTCTTGCCGACAGTACTTATTTATACTTTGTAGTGTTATTAATAGTTGAAGTCCATTCTATTTTATTGTATACACGAAGAAGATTACAAATTTGAGGTACACGTAGATATAAAAGGTCATGGAGAGAGTTTTACTATTTTACGACGTGCGTCAAAATATTGTTGCTAAATTGTCTGTAAGTGACGTTAAAAATGTTGATGGTCAACACAGAATCGTTAAACAGTTGAGTCGCTCTGTTGATGGCCAAAAGTCCTCGCTTTCGGAGTATAAAAAAGTGAATGGGATCTCCCACAAGTATAGTTGTTTGTCCCCTATATGTATAACCCATATTTATTTTGTAATATTACAGAACCACGAAGATTTCAGAAGTCTGGAGAGAGCTAAGGAGGCCATGGTGGATGTGGCGCAGTACATCAATGAAGTCAAAAGAGACAGTGAAGTTTTAGTATTACTCAGCAATGTCCAGGTAAGAAACTCGTCAAATTACAGCTGTTATTATTTAGACGACTTTTCTTTTATTACTCTTTCTACCGTGTCAATTATAGACATCCAAATTGATATCCCAGCCAAATTAAAGCAAGCAAATTATTGCTAGCTGCGTAAAAAAGACTTTACTACAATTACAAGATCGAGTTAAAAAAAAATTAGGGCTTGTTTCCAAAATTGAATATTTTGTTACACATGTGTTTGGAGTTTTTGCAAGGAGACTAATGAAAGATATTGTGAGGTTCCAGCGTTTATTGAGTCAGTGCTCACGCAGTTGGTGGATATTGTCGACGGTGAATTCCCGAAGATCGACACCGCGTAGGTGGATGTTGTCAGCGGCGAATCCTCCATGTTGAAGATCGACACCAGATGTAAGCGGAGATGATGGCAGTGGAGTGGTCCAGGAGATAAAGTCGGTGGCTAGACACCGTGTTGGTGGAGACCGGACTTGTAGACGTTGGAAGATGTCGCAGGGCCTAGACGCGTGGGGACTGCACTCCCCAGGGAAGATATCACAAGGCCAAGGCGCTATTGTAATCCCGGGAGTCAATCTCTTTTCAATTCCCTTTTATGATTTGTTCAAATAATCTAATTATCCTATTGTTACTTCTACCATGTAAAAATCTGACGCAATATCCCCATCTTGGTTTGCGTTCTGTTATATCATCTGTTAGTTTTCATGTTGACATGAAGCACTGCTTTATCGACAACACGAAACGCAGGCAAAATTCAAAATTTAGAGGAATACATTTCCTTTAAATCTTCCCCCCTCGGGAAAGAATATATGGGAATTGGTAGTGAGACAATAAAATATGATGTTGTTGTTGTCACAGCGTTTATTGAGAGTCAGTATAACACATCAGTTGAGTTGCGCAGTTGGGAGATGGCTCTGGATCGATGATGATGATGACACCAGGCGTAGTCGGCGATGACTGCGGTAGAATGGTCGGGATGCGGGTCAGTGGGTCGACACCGCGTTGATGGAGATCGGACTCGTGGGCTTGTTCAGCACTGATGAAGGCGAGGAGTTTTCCGGGTACTTCAGCGTGAACGAGCTAGCCGAAGGTGCGATGGACCTGGTCGGCAGATGAGCGGGAGTCGCAGGCTGGTGACGTTGGTCACGGAGCCGAGGCGCAGACGGCGATGAGTTGGTCGCAGGGTCTAGGTGCGTGAGGTTAGCGCTGGCCAGGAATGATAGCCTGGGCCAGGGCGTTGAGGTGAAGAAGGATCGAAGCGTGACGCGGGGGAACCGGCCATAATGGCGGATTCCTCCATCACGCCGAGTCAAACTTCTCGAGTGGGATGATGTCGCGTCGAACTTGAGTGGAACGATGTGGAACGATCATGTACTTCGGTCCTTCACCGCTTATATACCTGCTGATTCCTTTGTTCTTGTCTGCCACGGGTTGGAGTAGCGTCTGGACGTCGAACCCACAGGACCGCTGACTCGGTTCATTGTATGAGCATTTGCATCACCCTGTATGCAAACATTCTCTTATCAGCAGTTCACTTATTACGGTACTGATATTTTAATTGAAGTTTCGTAAGACTGATTGCTGTCTCAGCTTTTTAACTCGTGCAGTCTGGTTATGATATGATGACCCTAGGAGCGGTGACATAACCGCTACAAATTTTACTGTCAAATTTTCGCCAAATCTACTTGTCTTCGATGTCTTCTTCTCCAGATGCTCGAACTAGAATAAGCATTGTGATATGGAATAGGTGTGATTCTGTTTTCTTGTGACCGAATATATCATGTAGATGGAGTATCTATTCTGTAGAGAATTTTTTCAACTATCTTTATGGTCCAACTTTCACTTCATTTAATGTCTCCTGCAGTAAACTCAAAGTGTTTTTTGTTTTTATCAAATAATGTTTTACTGTAGTTATGTGATCTTATTGTGTTTTCCTGTCTCTGATACAGTTAATATTTGATTTTCGTTGTTTTAATTCATTCGGTAAAATCACGATTATAATATTTCAATTGTTGGTACATAAGAATATAAGATTCAACTCATTTGACAGTTGTGATAAAGGCGGGAAAAAGCAAAAAAAATTAATCTTAATAAACTTTTTTTATTTGAAATCAGAACATAATTGCTACGGGTAAGTACCGTCAATATTCTTTTACCCAATATCATTACATTATTTATTATTTATTTAATTATAAATAATTGTTAAACATTACCAGGAGAGCATACTGGACTGGGATCTTCCGGATGGCGCCAGACTGGCCGACTACGGCAGACTCCTGCTGGACGGAGAACTGAGGGTCAAGGCTCACGATGACCTTAAATTGAAGTCCAGATACGTGTTTGTCTTTGATAAGGTTATGGTCATGTGCAAAGCTGTCAGGGTAAGAACTGTTTGAAAATATTATTACTTTTTTTTATTATCCCCAGGCTAATTTGTTTGCTTTTGGGAACATCTCATATATTATCTCCCTTATTGTCATGGTGAAAATATGATCTAAACGGTAATAGAAAGAGAAAACACCATGCTTAAAATTCAAATCTAGAAGTTAACCACAGAAGAATTAAAATATACACCTCGATGAAACCAAAGGATGAAACCGCAATTTGAGAAAAATTTATGAAACTTTAATTTTTTACAAATTATTTTTATATAAACAACAAAAAGTTAGGTGACAGTAATTTTTATAATACATTCGTCTAATAAAATGTTTGTGTGTGTTAGAGGTGAGTCGTACTAGTTCGTCTTGATACTTGGAACAACTGGTACAAGTATGAATAAATACCTAGTCCAAATACCTGTTCCCTAGTATTTCGCACTTGTACTTACTTATAGGTGATTTATTGTATGGGGTATTGCTCACTCGGTGCTGGATTCCCCACAGTATTTTTTCGAATCCATGGGGGGGTTTGCTAGATGATTTCTGCCCACAACGATTCCCCACAAAATTTCTACGTAAAATTGACTCCCCATTTTTCAAAAATCCATGGAGGGGCAAAAAATTCCCCACATTTTTTTTCGTGTCCTCTGGTGCATTTGCATTGCGGATAATCCTTATTTCTGTTAGAGGAACACTCTTCTCAGCATCTTGCAGCGGGCGAGTATTGCGCATACGGGACGCACAAGACGTCCAAGACTCGAAAGACTGCGAAGTACTCGCAAGAAGCGCAATACTCGCTAAAACATGCAATACTCGCAAGATGCCCAATACTTGCAAGACGCGCAAAACTCGTAAGACACGAAGATTCACAAGACTCCCAATACTCGCAAGACGCGCATTCACTATTTAGATGAGAAAGTGAAGGTGCGCCGTTTTTAAAACTTTTTTATGTTTGCGTTTAAAATTTGAATATTTCAAAAATTATATGTTTATTATTTTTCATCACCTTTCAAAAACAGTTTTTAAGTTTACGGGTAAGTTCTGAAGTATTCCATTTGATTTGGATTTTATTCCAAAGTGGAAATACACACAAATTCTCCAACTTCTGACAGAATATGCCAGAGGTCTGAGTGGTTAAATATAATATTGTGTTGTTATTTTTGTTGTACAGGATTTCCTAGTGACACAGGTAAAATACATCACCAATGTAATTCAATTAATACAGTTGAATGAATAAAAAAATTGTGATTTACTACTTTGTCACTCATTCGTAGTGTTTGTATGAGCAAATCGTTTTAATAATAAATAAATAAGCATTACCTTTGTATTTCAGGAGAACCAGTACTCGTTTCGATCCATCTTGCGTTTGTGCGACTGGCGTGTGGAGCAGGGTAACACGGGGCGGCGCGGGGACGGAGGGGGACGCTGGGCTGCGCGCTGGTTTCTGGTGCGTAGGTCGCGCGGCTCGGCGCTCACACTCTACGCACGGAGCGACGATGCGCGGCGCCGGTGGATCGCCGCCATCAGGGAGGCCCTGTAAGTACATATATGTAATATGATGCAACAAAATACACAGATTTTTAAATCCTTTTCAAATTACCGTTACATACTCGAAAGAACATGTCACAGGTCTCAGAGGGTGTACACATGTTGTATTTCACATATATTACAAATTATACACTAAATACAACATTTTATTAACCTTATCTACGCGACTAGGTCCATCGGCGGCTATCGCCATAAGCAAACGTCGCATATATATTGGAGTTACACTGAAACACATACAGTTAGTTAAAACGTGCCGCCATCTAAATTTTAAACAGTATACATAAAAATTATACAATAAAAACATATCTTTAACTTCTTGATCACCGTGCCTGTTCGCCAATTCTATCTGCGTAATAACTTACTTGTTTTTTGCAAAATTATATTTTTGTGAATTGTTTTATCTTACCAGATAATGTGTTTATCTCTAAATTTTTTTTTTTTTTTTTACAGTATTACCGCACAAGAGTCCCAACTGCTCCCGTCTGGAGCCAGTGAGACTATGGCATCCCCAATTGGGGTATGTTGTGAGGCTGAGGGTATTGGGGAGGGGAGGGAGATGGGGAAGAAGAAGGTGGGGAAGTACCTGGCTATTCAGATCTGGTCACCAAACACGGCTAAAGCCATTTCAAGCAACGTTTCAATTCTGAATGGTGGTCTTACACCAGGGCGATACTGAGAGTATCTTCCACTCTGGAACGTGCCGCAAATATACTATATATTATTTTAAATTAATTAATTGTGAAATAACACAAATTAATCAAATAAAATTTATTTGCGCACGCCGGGTTCGAACCCGCGACCTTCGGATCTGTAGTCAAAAGCGTATACCACTAGACCACGCCGGCCGTCGTACACTAAATAGTATAAAATAAAGTCGCTATACGGGTCTGTCTGTTTGTGCGCTTAGTTCTTCTAAACTACGGAACGGATTTTGATAGGATTTTCACCATCATTTAGAAAATTTCATCCGGAAGGTTTACATATATAATAATACATGCATAATGTAACAATCATTTCATCTTAACTGAACAAGGGCAAAAGTAATTACTTAATATGTTACAAAATATAAATTTTAAATACCTCGGGCCCTAGCATGAAGCCCAATATCGACACGATAAAAGTAATTTATCAACAATATTGGAGATTAATTAACAATCAAAAAACAAAAAACTGACGGAGAAACAGACATAACGATGAAATACATTTATTCGTCAACCAGAATAGTCAACATTGCTAAAAAATGTACATAACTTCTATCGATGACAATCTTTAAATAGTATAAAATAAGTCGATATCCGTGCCTGTCTGTTCGAGCGCTTAGTTCTTCTAAACTACGTAACGGATTTCGATAGGGTTTTCACTATCATTTAGAAAATTTCTTCCGGAAGGTTTACATATATAATAATACATGCATAATGTATTTATATAAAGTAGAGAAAAGTCAATGTTTTATAATCAAGTAATAAAAATATATTTTCGGGCACTACATTGTTAACGCTGGCTAAACCTTATGAGAGCCTTAACGGCCTATTGGCCGACACAGTGCACCTCTGGTGGCATAAGAGCGAACCATGCGACCGTGGCTCCAATATTCAAATATGCAGCTAACAATAGTGATGTTTGTTTGTTTTCCTTCCAGGGACAACATGGAGCCAGCAGGGTGCCGGGGAACCGACCACAAGTTTGCGCTGCACACATTCGAGAAGCCCGTCACCTGCCACCACTGCTCCAAGTTCCTCAAGGGCAGAATATTCCAGGTGCGTTACTTTGCTGCCCATCTCATGATGTAAAGAAATATGAATATATTCTTGAAGTTTTATTAACCCTAGATAACTAAACTGTTTTCATTATTTCATTGTAACTAAACTTTCGTCGAGTGGACTACGCAATAAAACACTAGAAATAAATCATTTAATTAAGATAGGAACTTGTTACATGGCACAAAAGTAAGGTTTATAATGAACAAATTAATATCAAAATATCAGTCTACACAGTGACCACACATGTCAACATTATGTGGACCACAAATAGCCTTTCTACATCTGGTGCAACGGTGTTTGGTCATCCTACGGGCCTTGGATGGACACAGGTAGCTAATTTTACGCATGTTTGACGTAGATGGAACCTAAGCTTCTATTGTAGAAGTTTCGCCAAGAATATCCTCAATCATGACAATATATGAATGTACGTATCTTAACAATAAAATTGTTGTTATAACTAAAGTTTCGTCCAGCGGACGAGGTCCTAGTATGCGTTTGACCGCAATCGCGTCACGTGCTGCACTGTTTACTCAAATTAGAAAGGTAATGAAAGAGTCAAGGTCGGGGAGCGGGGGGAAGTAGGTGATTTCGAATTTCGCCGAGTAGCGCGTCGTGGCGACGACGATTCGAGCCATTAGTTATCTAGGGTTAAATTTTCCATAAAGCTAAATTATTTTTTTTCACAATAAATAAAAATTAAGAAAACTCACAACAAACCACAGAACTGCGCTTTAGGTGGGCAGATTGAAGAATGACGCAGCCGTAATGCATGTTTTTTTTTTTTAAAGGCTGCTTTTTACAAAATGCAAAACAAGAACTCTTATCTCGTGGTTTATTTGATTGCCAACCGAATAAGATTTATTTTTGTAAGCTACAAACATTTTTTACGTTTTTTATGCTTTTGAAAATTCCAGGAAAAGAAAGTGTGTTTTGAACGATGCTTATGGATATGTCCACGTTCAACGGGTACATATTTTTCGTAACTATTCGCAGGCAAACAAGCGGTAATTTTTTTGAGATAATAACGTGTCTAGATGTATTATAAATTGTAATGCCTCAGACGCAGTGGTGGCTCTTCTATGGAGGTAATTTGGTTAATGGCCTCCCAAAAATACGCTGCAATGTTATTAAATTTTAAAAAAATTTATTTATTTAACTACTTGATTATTAATTTAACTTAATATATTAGTGTGGGTTCATATAGTAATAGCGAATTCCAGTGCCATCTTGCGTCCAAATGAAAAGCTATTGCATATACCAACCGCGGGTCACTTTAAATTTTGTCCCCCAACTATATTCTTTCTTTCTCTTTGCCATACAGATAAAGGAAGTAAACACTATCATGTCTGACATATGCTTAGTATCACACAATTTATTTTGAAGGGGATTTCGTTCATGACCGCGATGAGATAGAGAATCTGCGACCTAAGATTATTAAGGTATTGGAGGGAGATGACAAAAAATGTCAATCTAAAGGTTTTTGTGTGATAAACAATAGCCATCCATTGATCTCAATGTAGCCGTGTGAGTGGTTTATTTATGGTAGTCATCATTCACGAAATTATGTTTATTATTCTTGACGTAATTTGCATGGATTCATTTAAAATGTCAAATTCTGTGGATATCGTATTGAAAAAAATTCATTGATCATGACAAACATTTTCAAGTGAAGTGTCAATTAGTTTCTGTTACAGGAGATAAAAATAAATATTAAAAACAATATTTTAAAAGGAAAATTTATAATTTTTTGATGTGTTTTCATGTGTTAATGAATGTAAAGGTATTTTTGCTTTCATTATTTACTTATTAACTCAACTGATTAGACTGAGATTGGAGTTAGTGATTTAAAAACATTTTAATAGGAAATGAGTTTTTTAACCCTAGATAACCAAACTGTTTTGAAGAATTTTTATTCTTTAAGAAGATCAAGACAACAATCAGACAATCCGGTTGTGGATTATTGGATCATCTATTTTTGATGATAACAATTGGTGTTATATCTGTCTTACTTAGCAGTTTTAAGGTTGGGAACTCTTTGTTAAAAAGTAAAAGGTTCTACTTATAATTGTGTTTATTACGTTACAAATAATAGGTCTGGATTTAGCTACACTGTTCATTACCCGAGGGTTGGTAATTCTCTGGTTCGAGAAGCTTGTTCCCTGTCACTATAACCTCACAAGCATCTGTTACACTCTAGCGACATCTGACGGACTTTGGAGTAAGCTTTATGACTAGCGCCATCTATCGCTTAAACACTCAACTTATTACCATACATCAAATGTTATTAATATTTCATATTCATTTTTTTTTTTCGATTGATCTCCCACTTCTGGACCCCTAGAACCGCCTCTGCTCAGACGTCTTATCTCATTAATAATAATGAATAAACTAATATATGTGTTAATGTTTGCCTAGGGCTACCTGTGTGCGGAGTGCGGTAGCAGCGTGCACAAGGCCTGCATCATCCTGTCGGGGCGCTGCGGAGCCACCCCCCCAGCACCCCCGCCCCCACCCCCGACCCTGGCCGCAGTCCCTGACCACACGCTGCACTATTACATGTGGTAAGTCCTTTCATTATTCACATTATTCACTTATTTTACACTTCTATCCTAGTTTAGAGAAGCAGATACGGACATACTCTCAAATCGGTATTCCTGTCCCGGTTTTATTGTCCTGGTTACCTCTCTCATTGGAACTGATAACTGATACGCAAGAAATACCAGCGCGAGGTACGCTTTCGTGGAACACTAGCCAAGTGATTGAAGTGTCTCGGGTTTGCCTCTGACGTCACAGGCAGCATGACGGCTCATGCCTCAAATCAAACGTGTTAGTGACAATATATGGGAATTAGTAAAACTGAAAGCAACAGAAGACATAAATACTCTTAAATACTGGTTTGACATAAACTTACTATCTCTAAATAGCGAAAAAACTCATGTTATACCATTTGCATTAAAATCAAATGACGTTCCACAAAATTTTAACATAATTATACAAGACAATTTAAAAAAACTGTACAATATCCTGTTCCACTTTAAAAATTTCAAATAAAATTAAATACTTAGGAATAATAATAGACAAAAACCTAAACTGGAAAGATCAAATCAACCTAACCGACAACAAAATAAGAAAATTAATTTATATATTTTTGAAAATTCGAAATTTTCTATCATTGGAAATTCTAACATCGGTTTACCACGCTTTAGTGCAATCAAATCTCCTGTAATAGGCTGTAATCAGCTGGGGAGCTGCATACAAAATAAATCTACTCCCTTTTGAAATTGTACAACATCTAATTATAAAAATATTATCAAAAAAACCAAGAGATTATCCAACACACCTAATTTTTGAAGAATTTAAAGTATTAGAATTTAATGATCTTGTCCGAAAAAACATAATAAAAGAAAAACAAAATCACAGCTTTTTAACTGAAAGACGTACTCGTCAAAAACATATATTTCCAACGCAAAAATGTAACACCACTTTTGCTCAACAACATTACATAATCTAGGGAAAAAAATACTTCAACAGCCTACTAGAAAATATCAGAACAATAGAAAACGATAAACACCTACTAAAAGCAATTATAGAGAAGTTCAATGTAAAAATACCAAAATGATGAAACTATCTTCTTCCTTAAATCATAATTACAAACACTAAATATTCTTCATCTTGATGCCCATCACTCTTCTAGACACAAGCGCCAGCTTCTATAGAAGAGGAACATTAAAAATTCAAAAGCAGTGAAAACTAATTTTATGAATAAAAATATAAAAAAGATTTTCAATTGTGAGTTCGTCACTACCAAAGTAAGATGTCAACAAACAGGACGATTCGTATAATCAAATTGCAGAAAAGACAGTTAATGGCATCCACCACTTTCCCGAACCTTTAAGAACCAGATTGGTCCCTCTATCGGTTTTCACGTGAAGACTACTTTTATTTCTAAACCGAAGCAACTATTAAATGATTCTAAAATCCCCTGATTGTCCCTACACAGTTCATTTGTACATATCAAAAGATTTAAGTGTTCTCATCCTAGAAGGTTTGTTCTTGTTCTTGAAGCCAGTGTAGAGACAACATTTATAAAGCGGAACATATCTCCGTGGTCTAAGGGTAAAGCTCTCAACTATCAAGCTGAAGGTTGCGGGTTCAAATCCTGGCATGCCCAATTAAATTTTATTTGATTAATTTGTGTTACTTTGCAATTTATTCTTTTAAAATAATATATAGTACACTTGCGGCACGTTCCAGAATGGAAGATACTCTCAGTATCGCCCTGGTGTAAGTACCACCAATCGGAATTGAAAAGTCTCTTAAAATGGTTTTAGTGAGCAGATCGGAATAGCCAAGTACTGCCCAAACTTCCTCTTCGTCTCCCCCATCTCCTTCCCTGCCCCTCTACCTTCAGCCTCATTACTTACCCCTTTTGTGGATACCATAGTCTTACTGGCTCCAGATGATTGCGAGCAGTTGGGACTCTCGTGCTGTTTCATAGGAAAAAAAATACCGACGTCTTGAAAGACAGTGAAACTGTGCGGTTTGAACAGTGAACATGTGTGTTATGATGCAAGAATCAGAGAATACAAAGACCGAAATTTAAGAATGACAGCAGCTAAGAGAATTTCTATTGTCCTTACGATGGATTTGGACTGATATATTTCAAAATAAAATCGTTTATTATTCGGTTCCGCTATATTTTGTTCTAAAATAGCATGAAAAACCGAACACACCCCAGCTCAACTCTCTATGTCGGCTTTCTGTTATCAACAAGTCACGTTTTCAGTCCATGTGAACTATCCTTGAACGATCACGACTGGTAGGTTCTTTCCAGCAGATGCCCGATAGCAAGTACAAAAGAAAAGAATTAAAAAAGGTGGGATTGGGTGCAAAATTGAGTAATCGGAAAGTTTGTTGTATGCTAATTATGCGGTGCCAATTGCTAACAGTATGGAGGATCTACAGTCTCGTGTCTAGGATGTATGAAGGACGAGTTAATGATGAACATAAATAAGTCAAGCATGGCACACATTTGTTCACACTCCAAACCAGCTTAAACTAAATTACTTGCAAGACGTATTACGAAACCAATTTTATACCTTATTCCAATTATTAATTTTTTTCATCATACTGGTTCTTTGCACTGGGGGTGGCTGCTCTAATGAATCTATTTGTTTGCAGGTTTGTGGGGGAGATGGGTCGCGACGAGGCCACCAGCCGCCTGGAGCGCCGAGTGGACGGGACATTCCTGCTCCGAGTTCGCCCGCAGCCCACCCACGGACCACACGACACCCACTACGCGTTGAGTTTGAAGTGAGTTACACATACACCTGAATCTGAATATAACTGTGGCGGCTCCTAATCTCGAAAGCAAATCTATTTGTGTCTGAGGGATGGTATCACAGATCCAGCTTCAGTGTTCTTTGATAGCCTACGTGATCGAGGAGTGAGGGTCCCAGCGTGTTTTTTCTAAAATTATTAAATTAGCGCCATTTACGAACGAGCAATTCATGAATAATTTTAGGTTTTTTATCATGTATGATTGACCAATGATAGCGGTAATGTTTGGTCTCCAGGACAGACAACACGGTGAAGCACATGCGAGTCTGCCGCCGGCCCATCGACACCGTGCAACACTACTTCCTGTCCGAGTCGCGCTTCTTCCGCAGCGTGGTGGAGCTGGTCAGCTACTACGAGAAGACCAGCCTGGGGGAGAACTTTGTCGGGTAACTTGCTCATATCCTATACGTCTAGAGATCAATGTACAGTTAAACCTTTGTCTATCGTTTGTAGATCTACAAAAAGCATACGACCGAGTCATCAGGAAAAAGCTACGGAAAGTGTTGTCCAAGTATGGAGTAAATACGAATCTCACTCAGGCAATTACGTCTCTGTATGAGAGAAGCTTTGCATGTATTGGGGTGAACGGTGATTTTACATGGTGGTTCGACATCACAAAAGATGTTAAGCAAGGCTGTGGTAATGTCACCGTGGTTATTCAATCTGTTCGAGGAACGAACAAGGGTTGGGATAGCCGTATTTTAAAGGGCTATTCCACACAGATAAAGCATGGATAACGCCTATGGCTTATGACAGGCGAATGCGATAACACAATTTGTAAGGTTAATTCACAGTTAGCTACGGCTCACGGCACTCCGTGATTATAGTTGACGTGTGATTTCAAACTGTACAGTTCAAAATCTGACCATACTATTGGTCAGCACACGGCCTGTCAAAAGCAAATCGGCGTGACGAAACACAATCTATACATGGATAATTGTATGCAACAATTGAAAAAGGTGGGATTGGGTGCGAAATTGAGTAATCGGAAAGTATGTTGCACGCTGATTATGTGGTGCCGATTGCTAACAGCATGAAGGATCTACAGTGTCTCGTATCTAGGATGTATGAAGGAAGAGTTAATGATGAACGCAAATAAGTCTAAAGTGTGCAATATAGTTGTGAATGATGAATACTTGGAGCAGATGGATGAGTTTTTGTTTTTGAAAAATATGTTTACGAGAGATGGAAATGCTGATAGAGATATTTAAAGAAGAATAAATTCAGGAAACGCCATTAATGGTGACTGAATGCGATTGGCGCTAAAAAAACTGTTCAAAGAAGTGAAGCTGCATTTTGGCATAAAACTGGCAGAGGAAAGAAAGTATACTGTGCCACACGGTTATAAGATTGACGTCACAGCGCCTCTGGGATCATCTGACCACTGCCTAGTGACGACATCAATCCCCGTTAGCCTCAGACCAACCAATGAGAGGCTGAGGAGAAAAGTGTGGCACTATAGGTCAGCAGATTGGTTCGGTATGCAGGCCCATTTCAACGCTTTTCCGTGGTCAGCTGTTTGTTTTCGGACTTCGGACCCTTCAAGATGTGCCCAGGAGATTGGTGAAGTCATCAAATCAGCGATGGATGGCTTCATACAATCGACTACTAAAGAAACTGGTGTGGGCTCAAAGCCGTGGTTCAGTCGACAATGCTCCGAAGCAGTTCAACAAAAAAACGTGGCTTACCGAGCCTTCAACACATCTCAAACGCCCGAAAGCAGATCAGCATACAACAAATCGGCATGGCAGCATGCCATGGCAGAACCCGCATGGCAGCAGAGCATTCTGGCCGCTTGCGGGCTCAATAGATCGGAATTTTTGCAAACCCAGTTTGCCACCTCTTACCAGACCTGACGGCTCACTCGCAAACAACGCCACCGAAAAGGCTCACCTATTAGGGAAAATGTTTGCGGAAAACTCGACCCTCGAAGACGGGGGTGCTGTTCCGCCGTCGGTTCCTAACTGCGCCTTCTATATGAAAAAGCTGAGGATCCGACATCGGGATGTACTCCACGTTATACGGGGGCTCGATATTAACAAAGCTAGTGGACCTGATAGAATACCTGCCCTGGTATTGCAGAGGTGTGCTGCGGAAATAGTTCCAGTTTTGACAAAGCTCTTCAAAATGTCCCTGAAGTGTGGCACTGTCCCCTCTAGTTGGAAAAAAGCGGTCATTCACCCTATTCCCAAGAAAGGTGACCGCTCCAACCCGGCCAACTACCGCCCCATAGCGATCACATCAGTTCTGTCCAAAGTGATGGAACGTGTGATCAACGACAAACTACTCACATACCTCGAGAAGAACAAAATTATCAACGACCGTCAATACGGATTCCGGCGGAACCGCTCGTGCGGTGATCTTCTCGCGTATGTGACGCATGTTTAGGGGCGGTGCCTGGAACGTCACGGTGAGACCCAAACGGTCGCACTAGACATATCCAAGGCCTTTGACCGGGTCTGACACCGAGGACTTGTCAACAAATTGCATTCTTACGGACTTCCCGCATCCCTGTGTACGTGGATTGCTGACTTTTTAAGGGATAGGTCGATTCAAGCGGTTGCTGACGGTTTCACCTCTTCCTCGCACTCCATAAATGCTGGCGTCCCACAGGGATCGGTTCTGTCTCCGACTTTGTTTTTGTTGCACATCAATGACCTTTTGACATGTGCACCGATTCATTGTTACGCGGATGACAGTACAGTTCATGATAGCTTTTTGTTTGACAACACCGCTCGTGCGGTGATCTTCTCGCGTATGTGACGCATGCTTGGGGGCGGTGCCTGGAACGTCACGGTGAGACCCAAACGGTCGCACTAGACCAAGGCTGCCCAACCCCAGGCCCGCGGGCCATAATGTGGCCCGCGAACGAATTATAAGTGGCCCGCGTGAACCATTTTCAAAAAACCCGCCAATCTGCCAATTTGAAAAAGTGTTGCGGGCCTGCTGTAAAACAAACAATGCCGCTTGCGCGCGGTCACCAGTGTTGCCAACGAAGGCGATATATCGCCATTTGGTCTACTCAGACCGAGAATCAGCAACGAAAAAATCTAACCTGTTGAACTTACTTTTTAAACAAAAATACACCGGTTTTGATATAGTATCTTTTGCGTCCGAAATGGAATCTTGTAGCCACCCCCCCCCCCCCCATGGAATTCGAAAAATTGTCGTGGGGAATCACATATGATGTTTTTGGGTGCGCGGAATTTTTTCTCAGCGAAGTTCCGTAACAACCCCGCCCCATGGATTACAAATATTTGGTGGGGAGCACTCATTTTGATTTTTTTTGCCGTCAGGTATTCAGTGGCCCGCCAGTGATTCAAAATCGTCAATTTGGCCCAACTGTTAAAAAGGTTGGGCAGCCTTGCACTAGACATATCCATGGCCTTTGACCGGGTCTGGCACCGAGGACTTGTCAACAAATTGCCTTCTTACGGACTTCCCGCATCCCTCTGTGTACGTGGATTGCTGACTTTTTAAGGAATAGGTCGATTCAGGCGGTTGCTGACGGTTTCACCTCTTCCTCGCACTCCATAAATGCTGGCGTCCCACAGGGATCAGTTCTGTCTCCGACTTTGTTTTTGTTGCACATCAATGACCTGGGCACCGATTCATTGTTACGCGGATGACAGTACAGTTCATGATAGCTTTTTGTTTGACAAGCCCCCAAAGGGCACACAAACTCCAACGGCTCGGAGGGCTTTGAAGCAGAGAATGGACGGTTATCTCGAGAGTATTTCCTCCTGGGGTAAAAATAATCTCGTCGAATTTAATGTTTCAAAGACCCAATCCTGTCTGATTACGTATAGAAGGGATCCAAATGATAATCTAGTCTCCTTCAACGGAAGTAATCTTCCGAACAGGCCTTCCATTGATATGCTTGGTGTAACTATAAGTGACCAGCTCAGGTACGGGGGCTCCATCGAAGTCAGAGTAAAGTTGGCCTCTCAGAAGCTGGGCGTACTGTACAGGGCCCGCAGATACTTTAATAGTACACAACTGCTGACCCTGTACAAATCGCAAGTGCGCCCTACTGTCGAATTTGGCAGCCATCTCTGGTCCGGAGCCCCAAAATACCTGAAAAAAACCCTTGACTCTGTGCAGAAACGGGCGGTCCGTTTGATAGATTCCCCAATCTTAACAAACGGACTGCAATCTTTAGAGCACAGGCGTCAGGTAGGTATGCTGTCCTTGTTCCATCGGTATTGCAATGGAAGATGCTCTGAGGAACTAGCGTCATTGATCCCTTCGGCACCGGTGCGTAGTCGGGATACACGCCAAACGCGCGCCCAACATTTGTACACGGTTGACATTTGTCACATGAGAACGGGTCGCTTCTACGATTCGTTCTTAAGTTCAACAGCTCGGCTGTGGAACGAACTGCCGGCCTCTGTGTTTCCTCCCTCCTACAACATGGGACTCTTCAAGACCCATGTTCACTCCTTCCTCTCCACAAAAAGACCCTCCACACAGCATCCCCAAAGATGACATAGGCCCTGAGGGAAATTATTTTCTTCAGGGCCTCCTGTGTGGAGTTAATATAAAAAAAAAAAAAAGACTGAATGCTGTAGAAATAAGATCCCTGAGGCGTATGTATGGTATGATCGTGTGACAAATGTGGAGATCTGCAAAGAATGCCAGTCTGATGTAAGCATAATGAGTAAGATAATGAGAGGAATGCTTAGATGGTTTGGGCATGCAGAGCGAATGAACGAAAAAAAGAGTGTAAAGAGAATATATGACGCCAATGTGAATGGTAGAACAAGTCCGGGACGCCCGAGGAAGACATGGCACGATCGAGTGAACTAACTGGAGTCAGAATAACATTAGAAAGGCATTGTCAAGAGTCAGAATAACAGAAGAGTATGTATGAGACAATGTGAATTAGACAAGGAGTTTATGCCAAGACCAAGGTGTTTTGCGGCCCGTCCTCTGCCTTCTGCGGGGAAACAGCGCGATGATTAGTTGATTAGGAATATACGTACATATTATTGTCCGGAATTCCTTCTGCAAAGTCACCGACCGCCACTTATAGGGTATGAGTGGAATAGCCTATTGTATGTCCGATCAATAAAGATACTAAAATGTATGTTTTTTGCAGTTTAAACGTGGTGCTCCGCTGCCCATTCAGGCGGGTGGTTGCAACGGCCACGCACGACTTCCGACCGTCGGACGCCGGCCAGCTGCCGCTGCGCACCGGCGCCAAGGTGCTGGTGCTCAGCAAGGAAGGAGACGCCCGCGGCTGGTGGAAAGGTCGACCCCTCGATAGGGTAGGTTCATGCACCTCAATAAGGCTAATGTCAGAAAATAATTAATAAAATATTCAACCGGTCGACTTAATTTTTCGAGTAAATCTAAATCTGAATCCATGTCATGAATCAAATGTCTCTTTACTTGGTTATAAATCGTCCTAATTCGTATTATTATTTTGTAAATCCTAATCTATTCACACCTATTTGATTATGAATTTATTCTGAATAATCAAAGGCCAACCGCAAAGGAAATCGGCCTCGATATTTAGATTTACGCGGAAATTTATTGTATTTTTACAAATTTGCAATGAATATCTGAAGGTAAAAGGCCAGCCAGGACGAAAATCGGTCAAGAAAATTCGATTTACGCGGATGTATATCTTATTTTTACGAATTTACTTTGAATAACTGAACTTGAAAGGCCGATCGCGGCGGTAATCGGCGGCGAAAATTCGATTTACATGGGATTATTACGAATTTACTACCTGAATTTGAAGGGGCATTCGAGGAACTTAATTTTCTGCATTTTTTTTTCTTAAATTTAGAATTACATGGGAGTTCGTTAATTAAAAATTAGATTTTTGATATCCCATGGATTTCGAATTAACGGCATTCAACTTTATTTAAAAAATTGTCTAGTTTAATCATAGCTTTACTTTTGAGCGTCGTAATGCACGTGTTCGGATAACATCTGAGAGGCGTTAGGTACATCCCTAGTAACAGCCGTTATTCATTTGGAAATATGTTCCAATTTACGTTTAAAAGAAAAACATATTATTTATTTTCAACATAACAATATAACAGCTGAAAGATATATTTAATATTTTTGAAACTAACAATTCTTGATGGAATTCCATTGTAATGACATATTGAAACAATTTTCAAACTTTTAGGTTATTTTATTATTTAACTGTTATATGTGAGCTCTAGTACCTACCGTCCACGCTGAGCTTTTTGCAATGAAACTTTAACCCTTATGCTTCGAAAATTGTATAAAGGTAAAAAGCAGAATCGCTTGCGCTAATATCACTGTAGATTCTACTGTTTATTTCATGAATGTAGCCTCTAAGATAATTTATGAAATAATTTGTCTATGGATTTCAAATGAGTTTTTAAAATAGTATAAAGGTAATTATTTGTTTGTTAACACCTTGTGTTTGTTGTTTTTCCTGTAGACTATGCATTTGTATTCAGGTATATGTAGAAATAATAAAATCACTTTATATATTAATCATAATGTAATAGTTTTTCTTTTTTATAAAGTTAGCTATTCTGCAGAAACA
The DNA here is from genome assembly GCF_061612785.1 of Hesperophylax consimilis. NCBI lineage: Eukaryota > Metazoa > Arthropoda > Insecta > Trichoptera > Limnephilidae > Hesperophylax > Hesperophylax consimilis. The sequence continues at coordinate 18,202,389 of NC_142854.1, read as the reverse complement.
TCTTACAATATAAACATGAAATATTACAGGGTGTCCCGGGGGTAAAGTGTACAAACTTCGGGAGATGATTCAACATGATGCTAGAAGTAAAATAGAAAAATATATAATTTTTTCCATACAAAGAATTCAACTTTTATACCTGAAAACTAACTTAAAACATTGAAATTTCGAAAAAAACTTGTTGACCTTTTTTACTTGTACCGTCATGTAGAATCACCTCCCGGCTTTTTACCCCTGGACACCCTGTATATAAATAATAAGCTACATTATCTGGTATATAGAAATCATAGTTTTTATTCCGATATTTGAGAAAAACTCATCAAGATAATTTTAATTCTGCAAATTCTCAGCCGACAGTTGGGGATTATTGAAGATTTTCTGCTGTGGTATTCAAGAGGTTAATAATAATAAAATCATTTTTGTAAAAGAATATATATAATTTTGACATCTACGCAATAGTTAAAATGCGTCAGTGTTGCCATCGTATGAGTTTTTTTTCCTGACATTATGTAATTTTTTTGATGTGGTTCTTTTTACAAATTGATCTAATGACAGAGTATGACAGCAACTTTACATAATGTGTTTATTTTTTTTCACAGCATTCGGACAGCCAATCAGGTTATTTCCCTAAGGACTGCGTGAGAGAAGACCCAGATTTCCTAGGAAACCTCGACTGAATTATTTTCCTCTGCCGATGCCAAAAACAAAAACATTAAACAATATTCTATTTATTCCCGGCAGACTCAAATTTCTGCAAATGTCAACTATGTATTTTTTATTCATAATTACAGTGAAACTCTCTTGTAACGATCTAACAATCCAAGGGACGGAAAAATCAAAACTTATGCACTCGAGCGATGATGATTTCCATGTGTTAATTAATATCATACCTCCAAATATGAATACGCAAACCATCTCACCTAGTTTTCACCATTTATCTCATATTTGTAGGAAATTTTAAGGTTAAATTTATAATTCATAAAAATCACCTACCCATATTTGGGTAGCCATCACTCGAGTGGTTATATTGGAGTTCATTGAACAGTGAAACTCTCTTATAAGGTTTTCTAAAGGGTTGAACCATCAAAACTTCGTAAGTATTTAGTGTATTATTATCAATTCAACAAAATGGAAACAAAATTGTAATAACGCATTGCTAATATATTATGTTTATATCTGAAAATCAAATTCTCCATTTTCATTGCAATTTATCTATTTTGTATCAAAATTTGTTTGACAATGTCAATAAATAATAATTGATTTTTTTTAAATTATAACCACTTTAGATGGCATCCCACTGATAGCTTCGTTGTACATGAGATGATTTTGAACAAAAACAGTGCTATACAAATTATTCAATTATTATTATTGTTGTAACTGTGCAGATATCTGCTCCCGATCTATACTTAGTTACTGTCAGTATAGCCCTGTCGAAACCCTCATTCAGATTTCAAACTTAGCTTCAAATGACTTAAGCTGCGTTTAATTGAGCCAGTTACTTTTTAACTCATCTCTTTCTTTCTCTTAAACTACACATTTAACAGAAAATCAGGTTACGATGGACCTCTCAGTGCAAGATGACCATATTAAGAGGAGCAGCTGCGCTACCATTTTCATACAAAACTTAAATTTGGATTTGAGGTCAAAATATTCAACCAAACTGAGTACTATGAATACGTCCGCGCAGCCATTACTCTTAACATAATTAATATTATAAAATTTTGGCTTGTATGTGTTTTTGAGTCTGTCCAAATTGTATTTTTCCTCAAATTGGAATTTTAAAAAAATGTATGTGTTTTACTGAAAAATTTATTATCAATTATTTTAAAAAAAAACTCATTTCTATGAGTTTAGATATTTTTTATCATAATATGAAAATATATATTTTTTATTTATTTCGTTTATAATTGATTATTATTGACCATTTGGAATTTTTTTTCCAAAGTGTTGTAAATTAATAAATTTTTGATGTAATATTTTTTTTAAGTAATATTTTTATTGTATATTTTTGCACAACCTGTTAATATTGTACAAAATATGAATCAAAAATCGGTCTAAACGTTGAATATTTTACCATTCTATTTAATTGTTATGTAGGTTTTTTTTAGTTTAGAAAATACAATATGAAGTCAAAATAAAAAAATACCATTTACTTGAATATTAAGTAATAAAATTTATTGAAATGTCAAATAAGGGAATATAATGTTTATTTGATTTTTTTTTCTAAAACTATAATTATTGTAAATTAAAGAAAAATATCTCATTTACTTCTGGAATTTTGTAAATGTATTTATTTATTGTTGTAAGGCAGTAATGCACAATCTTTTTTAGAGAAGGGTCATTTTTATTTTTTCGGGTCGCATGAAGTACAGTCCATATTAGATTATGTTTGACAGAATGATGACATTGTAAAAATTTACAGTCGTTAACATACAAAATATATCTCGGTACTATCCAATTAGGATTTGGCTTAAATGATAGCATGGTTCACTCATTTTAGTCAGTACTCAGGGAGGGAGGTTCAATCCTCAGTCAAATTGAAAAAAAATATTTGTTTTTTTTTTTTAATAGGTTGATTTTTATCTACCCTTTCTCGATGGACTGTACAATTGTTTTTTGGTGGGTGCAGTTTTTTCGAACTAAATCCTCAAATATACCCAATTTTTACTGATTCCATGAATTGTACATATATGTTATTGAACCGATTTTATGCAGCTGCATAATAAGAAATATAAAATATTTTTATTTTAATGTTTATATTTGATCATCATTCATTATGACGTCTGATAGGAAATTTGATCACCATTCATTATGACGTCTGATAGGAAATTTGATCACCATTCATTATGACGTCTGATAGAAAATTTGATCGCCATTCATTATGACGTCAGATAGGAAATTTAAGTTAATTTGATAATATTCAGTCAATTTTGCAATATATATTTTTTAATTAAGTTAAAATTACTGTGAATGCAAGAAAAAATTTTATCACCTTAATACTAATTTTCTTTTTCTGCGTAAAATAAATAGTTGAACTCACTAATTTAACCACTCGAGAGATGGCGTATTTACAAAAAAAAATGCCTCGAGCAATGGAGGCTTCCGGCAGGATTCGCGCCCGCGCTTATTCAAAAAATCGTAACTCTGAATTTCAATACGGTAACTGTTTAATGTGATTTATAGCCAGTGAATCCATCTATATTTCATTGTTTATCTCGTGTTTGTAGGTTTTAATTGGCAAAAACCATCTAACTAAATTTAGACATCCTTGGCTCGAGGCCTAGGTGCAAAACACGCAAAGTGTACATTGAAATATGACATTTTATCTAATTTAAGAACTTAGATGCCCGGATTAAATTAGGGAGGAAGCATGAAAGCCAGTAAGCATTGTTGTTTTAAAAACTCTTGTCCTCAAAGTTTCTTGCTGTTTTTTCGTTATGTAAGTGCAATAATTAAATCAATATTTTTTTAAACCTACAATTGTGTTCTCTATCTAAATCAACTTGTAATAGTGACAAATAGTATAATGACAACTTAGTGCCAGCTAAAATAACAGCTCAGCTTCAATGACAGCTCAGCTAAAATGGCAACATAGCTTTGATGCAAAAGAAATAACAGCATCTCCAATATGACTAAAACTAACAAAAATTTTGTCATATCTCTCGTCTTATTTATATAAATAAAACAATATTATTTACGACTTGAATCTTAACCTATAATATAAAGTGTGCATGAAACTGGGGTAAGTATGATCCCGTGTATTGGCCGTAGTGTGCCAATTTCTGTGCCAAAAATTATGCTAAATTTATTAGCGGCAATCAGCCAACGATATTTAATGCCGTCTACTTTTGAAAAATGTTGACATTTTTACCATGGAGACATAATATTTTGAAAAGTTTTACGAATTGTTGTGATTTATAAGGAATATTTTCCGTTGTTGTAGGTACATTATTTTGAATAATGTTTATTTTATTACAGTAAATTACCATTTGCCAACAATAGGAGTGTTCAAATTTGGAAATTGTAAAAAATAAAAAAATTTACTTTAAATTTTGTACCTAATATTACAAAAGAAAGAATCAGGAAAACATACGGGCATAAGAACGAACAGACAAATTAATGACATCATTTAGATCGAGGGTCCGAAATCTTCCAAAATTGTTTATTTAAGTTTGCGATTTCGTCACCTTATAGCAGTCCACAGGGACTGAATAGCTTTGCATGTATAAAAAAAATTAAAGACAAATAAATTACAAAACTTTTTTTTTCTTCTCATTATTGTTTTTTATTAAAATTTGACATTTTTATTCTTGAGTCCATTCGCTCTTTACATTCCTGTTTTATGTGAAAGTGCAAAACTAAATATCAATAGAAATCTCTTTATATAGTTCTGTAACCTAGTAACTAGTTCATTTCTCTCTACATCGTTGTCACAATGTCCACCATTCTAGCAAACCCATAAAGTAAATATCCATTAACGACAGGTTATTTCGGAGAATTTGAACATTTCTTCAAATTTCGAAGTTAATTTTCAAGTTCTGTGAAAGATTTTTCATCTTCTGTTTTTATTTCAGTTTTGCCTATAATTATATAGTAACAGAACTTGAATAGGACTTTCACAGAACCCGAAAATGAACATTGAATTTTGATGAATTGTTCAAATGCTCCGAAACCCGTTCTAAATCTTTTCAAATATTTTCCTTTTCAAACTTAAAAAAAAACCATTAATCATTTGAAAATGTGCAGGGAGGTACTAAATTTTGAGAAAAGTTTAATGTTGCCTGTCTAAAAAATATAACAAATGTGTTTTGGTAAAAACTTTCAAGCTACAAAATGAAAACTTTACAGGAGATGATAAAAACGAATATTTACAGAATAATGCCATTTTTTGTAATACTAGCACTACAAAAGATCGATTAAATGTATGAATAATGGTAAGGCTGTCGGTTTCGACAATATTGCTGCTGAATATTTTAAAAGAGATAGCCATATAATTCTCACATGGTTGTGCAATCTTTTTAATCAATGTTTAAAGGAGGGTTACACGCCTTTAGATTGGAGAAGGGCTGTGATCATGCCGTTACACAAAGGTAAAGGGTGACGTATGGAATGTGGGAATTATAGGGCTATTAGCCTGCTAAGCTCAGTTGGCGAGCTGTATGGTAGAATTTTGATTGAAAGGGTAAGAAAGGATAAAATATGGGATGTGCGAGGTGCTTTTATGAGTGGAAGAGGGTGCATGGACCAGTACTGAGAGATTGGAGTGATTTCATTTATGGTTTAATCAAAATGTACGCATAAATTTAGTTTTTAGTGTTAAAAATGCCTTAATAAGCAAAATTACTTTACAATATTGTATCTGTACGAAGCCACTGAAAAGTAACATTCCCAAAAAATGTGGCTTGAAAGATTTTACCAAAAAAACAGTTGATAATAATAATCGGTTTTTACGCACTTTTTCATTATTATTTTTTTACAACAATGTTCAAATTTTAAATAGTCTTTATCGTTTGATTTTGACAAGCATAATGAGGACAGACATTTGATATTATTATAGTATTTATAAATATGATAATATTGTAAAGTAATAATATATGTCCAATTTGAATTGCCCCATCAGCAGGTACTGTAATATATTTTTTTGTAAATATACTTTTAAAAATTTTAGGTTAGAAAATCATATTAGTAATATGTAAATTATCTATGGTGTTGTGTACACAATATTGTCTGTGTAATATTATGAAATCAGGTACTAAAAATGTTAACTTTCATTTTTAGTACCAATTGCTCCAACCATCGCCAGTATACAAATTAATCAACCAATTAATTTAACAAAAATAAATTGCCGAATTATTTTTTGTTTAATTGGAAGATTTAATATTATGTAAATTATGCTCATAAAATAATGTGAAAAAATCCAATTCAGGTTTGCTTATATACATATAAAATGGTGCCGCTACAAAAATACTATTTTGTTATTAATTTCTGCTATGCTTTTAATGTACAAAAAATAATTTAGATTGTATATTTACGTAGAGATGATAAATTATATTACATTATTAATGTAATTTCTTTTTAATGTACGCATTTTGCGTATAGTATTTTTACGCAAGAAAATCAAATGGTGCAGTGTTTATTAGTAATGATTTTTTACCAAAGAAATTGAATAAAAATGAAAACTTTCACGTAGTATAGATGACCATTATAAAATTAGACAAAGTTACATTGCTTTATTTAGTTGAAAATGATTACAAAATCTCTAATTATTAAAGGTATTGCGACAATTTTTAATCGAACGCTATACTCGAACAGATGTTAAACTTCAATTTTTTTTTTTAAAACACGCTGTACAACTTTTTGAATAACAGTGAAAACTTTTCAAACATTTTGAATTCGATGATACATCATAAGTAGACGTAAGCAAGACAAAAAGGCTGTTTCTCGGTGACTTTTCTCAAGGACATCACCGTCGGGCGTGTATACAAATGCACCGATACACACAATTTTAAGTATGTGTTTTTCGGATCAACTCTAATAGGGTATTTTCACTGTTTTTTTTTTTTTTTTATAATGGTGGCATTTTTATTTTATTTTTATGTTGACGATTTTAATGTGCCATTTATGATTTACCGCCAAAACAAACGACATGTTTATTTGTATTCGTGAATTCGGCGGCATTGACGTCACGCCGGGCGACGTTGGTGACAGCCGCCTTACCAGCAAGTGGAGGTTTATATGTCATAATGATGTTGTAGCCGGTTAGAACATTATCGGTGAAAATATTAAAATTACACATTTTTAATACAATTATCAGAATCGGAAAAATAAATTTAAATCTTTCACACATTTTTAACGGCGTTCATAGTTTGTGAAAATACCCCATTGCGCTACCTATAAATTACAACATTTTTTAAATCTTTCAAATTAGAATTATAAATAACCATTAAGTTATTACTAATGCTGCTAATGTTATCCAAAATAATTCAGTCCTATTTCGCAGCTTCCAATAATTACTTTCTTACCTTTAGTAAGAAACTCAAAACTTCAATGTTTTAATTAACAACATATGTATTGCATATAATATCTTGTTTTAAATGATTTTATGATAATATATTAAGCCATTTTTGTAGGTGCTTCACTATATGTGTATTAGAAATAAGATGTAAATACATACATATGAATTATCGTACTTTATCTTGCTTACAATAATTTTATCGCAGATTATAGCCTACTTATTTTTATATTAATTACAATAATAGTTTTAATTTGAGGATCACCCGTGAAAATTCTCAAAATACGTATATTTATATATTGATTTTAATGTTAAACCCTCAGGCATATTTGTTCGCTTCATATTTATTTGTCTAACATCAACATTGTTATTAAATATTGTTTCGCTACCACTTTCATAGTACCTATCTTGTACTCTTATTATAATTTATCGAACAACCATTTCTTGAATGTACAATAACTCTCAACGATAACTTGTATTGTACCTGCTTATATTGTCCGTACTAGGCCTACTATACTATGAAATATTCACTCATTATTGTACTTCTGATCAGCTTACCTTAAACATTGTATACATGTAAAATTCTTCATGGCGTGAATAAAGAAATAAATTTCAGCTCATGTGGTCTCATAAAAATCGCCGTTTCTCCCTTTCTGTCGTGTTCATAAATATGATCTAAACGGTGTTAGAAAAAGAAAACACCGCGCTTTATGTTAAAATCTAGAAGTTAACCACAAAAGAATTAAATTGTACCCCTCCATGAAATGAATGGTTTCGACCGAATTTTGAGAAAAATTTATGAAACTTTAATTATTTTTATATTTGAAACGGACAAAAATGAAAAGGTTTTTATGATTATAATACATGTGTCTATAAAATTTGAAAGCGTATAATACTCTGACCTTCCGACAGAATATGCCAGAGGCCTGAGGGTTAAAATACGAATATATTATTTGCATATCATATTCTAGGCGATTCGCACCAAATGCTTATAAATCGTGGGTACCTAGTTATTGTGTTCGCAATACTTAGTCTATTTTTTTATAAATCCATTAAATACTAGAAAGGAGTACAAATCTAGTACAATTAATTGATTTCAATAGTTTTCAACTATATTTTACTAAACTAGTTCAATTGAGTTGACTCTAATAATAATATTAGTTGTTTGTGTTTTAACCCGTTTGCTGCCACTGTTCTCAAGTTCGTTTGTTTTCGTCCTCAAAATTTAGTGGCAGCGAATGTGTTAAAATTGAAAAAGCAGAATCATTAATATGTATGTAGAGTGTTAAATTTTATAAAAACTTTTACCATTAAATTGTGAAGAAAACTTTAATGAGGCGGTAGGCGAAAGCTAACGGTTGATATGAAAAGACTGAAAAAAAAGAATTGTACTCGATTAAGAAGTAAATTGGTCTTGCAGAAAAAAATTTTATCATGAACTGACAAAAACAAAAGATTCTAATGAATTAATGGATTATATTCTTATGACAGTTTTTATGGAAATTTTCTCATAACTTAATGGAAATATATTCACAACATAAACAACGAAACGTCTTAATTAAAAAGAAAATGTTCTCATAATTTGAAAAGGAAATAATCAATCAGTTTTAGAACTTTGTGCTGAATATATTAATTATCACGATTTGATTAAAAAGAGAATGTTCTCATGACTTAATGGAAATGTTCTCATGGCTCGATAAAGAATGAATTATTCCATTTTCAAAACTTTATCATGACGATTGAGTGGGATATATTCTCATGACTTGATGAAAATTTTCTCACAGCTGATAATGAATGAATTATTCCATTTTCAATAAACTTCATCACGACGATTGAGTAGAATATATTCTCATGACTTAATGGAAATGTTTTCATGACTTCATAATGAAAGACCTGAAGTATATAATTAATTTTCAGAACTTTGTGGAAATAATATCCTGACTTGATTGAGAAGAGAATTTTCTCATGATTTAGAAACATTCTCATGTCTTAATGGAAATGTTAAACAAGCCATTAATTATTTAAAAACGCAGTTGGAAAGCTTGCTAATTAATGCTTGTACGAAGCACATCGGCTTTAAGTAAATTTAAATATGTGGAGTCCTAAATTGTGATTGAAATGTATAAAAGTTTTAATATACAAAAGCTAGTTATTATAAGATAAAAGTATACCATTTGTAAGATATTAACATCTCATTGACGTTAAAAATTAAATGCGAATATTATTATTCTTTGTAAAATAATATTAAATAAAATATAAATAATGGTTGTTGAATGTTGTACTCAATTTGCTTTGTAATTAAAAAAACATTGCCACAAAATAAAATGCAGTTATTTAAGTGTAAAGAATGTATAAATATTCAGGCAAATGTGGCCCCGTCATAGAGGTATTAATCGCATCGGTAGATTATGCACAAATGTCAGTCTAACGCTACAGTGAAGTTAACACCAAAATTATATTTTTAGGCAATTGAACAATATTGTGAACAACTTCCTTATAATGTGCAGGTTCTCTCATCGGAAGTGTTGTACAGAAATTCAAATGTAACACTGTCATTATTGTATCTCCGGAATTTCTCACAGCTCTAAGGACGGGTTGTTTCGGAGAATTTGAACAATTTATGAAATTTCTACATTCTGTGAAAGATTTTTCAAGTTCTGTTTTTATTTCAGTTCTGTCAAGCAACTAGTCTATAATGATATAATAACAGAACTTGAATAGGACCCAGAACAAGAAAATTAATTGTTCAAATTCTCCGAAACAACCCGTCCTTAGTCAGTAAAATACCGGCTTTGACAAAACACTTTCGACTTTATTGTGATAGATTTACTGATTTTTTGTCTGTGCAGATAGAGAAACAATAGCGCAAGTCCAATATATGGCGCTGTTTTACCTGTCACATGTGACAAAAAGCATGTTTTTACCTGTCACAGGTGAGATCTATATAATATAGGTATATAAAAACACACGCGTGTTCAAATGCAAAGTTGTGTCAAAATTTCAAAGCAATCGGAGAAGAACTTTAGAAGATTTAAGATTTTGAACAAACAAACATTTTTATTTACATAGATTATTCTCGACAGTTAACCAAAATGGAATCTGTGTTTAACAGGCACTCAAATGTACATAAAAACCCAATATAATGCTGATTGACCATTTTATGACAATATTACTTTGAATTTCTGCGAAACCTAAAGGCCTATTCACACATGAGTGATTAATTTAATTTTTCGTGCCGTCCGTGAATAAAAACATACACTGTAATTTTGCGCAACCAGATGGCGATAACGCCTGTTTCGCAAAACAAATGAAAAGATACCGCCTACACAGGCGGTATGGCAGAATTAGCGAGGTTCTAGTTTCACAAAAGCTCATACAAACATGTTTTTCACTACCCATACCGGCAGCGAATACTGCTTATGTCTGAATAGACCTTAAGTCCATAATTCGCTATAATATATTAATAATAGTAATACAGTATTTGGATGATTTGTATAGCGCCGCTTTTGTGAAAAATGACCTCAACAATGCTGTAAAAATGTATAATATATTTTTAAAATTGTTTTTTAAATCTATGTAAGGCCCTGTATGTCAGTTGATTATATGCTCGGCTTGGTTGGAATGTCGAGTTTAGAGCAGCTTGTAACATTATCCGTATATAGGTCAGAAGCCTAGATTACACTTACTGTCTATGATTTTAATAGAGGAATTTACTTCATTTTCTATGGCTGTGTGATTGGTATATCTATGCTCCTCCATCATCAGTTAATCGACAGCTTTCAACATATCAAATGTTTAAGGCGGTCTAATTTACGAGTTAATTTTTTGATAAAGTTCCGCACTTCAATCAGCAGGGTGCTTGTGCGAGGATACTAATTTTAAACACTATTTGTTTTGCTAGAGTCAATAACACTGTCCTGACGTTGAAAAATTCCTCTTATAATACCTTACCAGACTATTTGTCTATTTTGGATTGATTATCAATTAATTACATCCACATCCCTAATCGCTCGATGAATGTAACCGTCCATACTGATCAAATTATGCAATTTACATATATTTCAGTGAGATGTAATTACTCACGTAAACTTCATATTTGACATTTGTTACTGCTAGCGCCTCGGTGTCTAAAATGGGAACTATTCTGAGGCTTAAGCAGCCGATTTAGCCTGCTTAAATTTGCACGAGGAATGTCGCACATAGCGAGGATAGACTGACTGATATACCGGGCCTATGATCTGTATCGTTTGTAATGTAAACAATGATAAAGGTCAACACAGATCAATTTTAAAACTGTGTTATTTTGCTCACATTTAAAATATCATACCTTTAGTTGTTACGTGATTAATATCTCTATGGCCTCCATTGTTCCGTGTTAGATGATAAATTTTATTGTGTTAATCTGAATTGTCCCAAAATAAATATTATTGAAAATTTGTGCCAATGAATAACCTCTAAATGTTTTATGTTGAATAAGTTTAGGAATAAATCATATCTTTCCACAATTGTACAAGAGATATGTTCAAAATGCAAGGTTTGACCTTTTCATGTTATTAAATTTATCATATCGACATTTTTAATTTATAAAACAATTACATAATTGGATACTTACTCAAAATTAAATTCGGGCTTTTTGTATGAAACAAATTAGTACTAAAAAACCATAGATATGCCAATATATAGACAGTACAATTCTCATTTGGAGCCTACTTATTATACTATACACCAATGAAAAACTCTGAAAGTTTATTCCATAGATTTTTATTGGTGGATACAGTTAGGCAACAATATGAAGTCACAATATTCACGGTTCCAATTTTCGATCTGAGTTATACCCCGGTGCTGCACGGCCTATCGAGGCAGTGAAAGTAATGCAGTTTGGGTTATTAAAATAATTTATGCATATTTCCTACATAAACCACAACATAAATAGTTATTTTTTGTAGTAATTAAGTTGAAACCCAGAGTAATATTTGGCTGTTTGCGTATTGCAGCGGAATTCGGCAACTTTCCCCCCATTTTTAGTATCTGAAGTAATAGTAACAGGTTCAATAAAATAAAATAAAAATATTTCAGTATCATACTTGTTAATTGTGAAAACATGCACGTAAAACATTAGATTAATTGAAAAAATGTACAAAGTTGTATTGAATATGCTTTAAAATTACAAAATGTGTATCCTGCCACAGAGATGTAATCAATATTCAATACATAAAATATTAATCTATTTCGACAGTTGACAGCATGCATGTTTAAATTTTACAAGATGACAACAGAATCTTCAAAACATTCATTGGGAATCAACTGATATTATATCATTCTGTTTACCTACCGTAGGATGACATATTTCTTACAAGACCCTTCTAATGCCACCTCAACTTAAACTTTTATATTTTCTTCATAAATATCGATAAGCCATTTAATAAACTGCATTCCCTCCATAATATCTGTCACTCTGATTTATTTGTTTTTGTTTCTCACAATTTAAAAATAGAATAGGTACTGAAATAAAGTACCTACTCCAATTTCATTACAATATCAATAAGTTGTTCCTGCAACAGGAGTCTGTTGTTTATAGAATATTTTATGTCAAATTAATATCTCCTTATCTAACTTCTCTGCTGTAGAATATTTTCATGTCCTTCCGTAGAATCTTGGAACTATGTATTTCTAAGTACTTTTGACATTTTTAATATACTTACTATGGTATCATGTTTATGTAGTTGTAAACTAGCAGTTGATAAAAACAATAATTTAATAATGTCTGCACATATTAAAATAATCAAAGTATAAAATTAAATGTGAATTATAAAAATAAATGTATTTTTAGATGTGAGAGCACTATTAAAAAAACAAACATGATTTATTAAAAATCTCAGAAGGTGTCGCCATTACATAAAATAATAAATTTTATTTTTATTTAAGGTGTGTAAATTATTTATTTTGCATTTCTTAATTCTAATGTTAAGTAAATGTAGTTCTTTAACGTATGTACACGATTGATAATTATTATTATTGCATGAAATATGTATTTATATAAAATATAAACCATACTTTGTAGAAAAGATTTATATTGTAACACTGGTTAGCCCAAAATACAAGTCAATTGTTTGGTTTGGCACTTTATGCTTTATAATATTTGTGTTTTAAATGGTTGATAAAAACAGATTGTTTGTAACATATTGGTTGAAATGATTTGTTAATAAATATGTGAAATTTGTGGCATAAATTGGATGACGTGTAATTGAAAAATAAAAACAAATATTTTGAAAAAAAAATTGATTTTATTTGTAACTAGCTACTAGCTACACTTTAAGGTGAAAATAATATTACTGTATTATAAGTATTTGTTTCATTTGATCGTTCCATGTATTCCACAGGCATCCTTGACTTCTTCAATAATTCACTTCAAAGTCATACATTCTTCTTAAACCTTGTAACAGTTTCTATTGCTACCCCAGGAATCTAATGTTGACTCATCAGTAAGTAGGAACTGATGTTGCCTGGCAATTGACCGCCTAGCCTCTTGGGTGTATGGCCGCTCGTTTTGGAGGAGAAGGGAACAGCGCTACTTGCGGTGAACGAGCGAACCAGTGCTCAACGGGAAGCCGACGGAACCGGTCTACTGAGAAGATTGATGGGTGAACTCTGGACGACGTGTGGAACAAGTTAGCTAGCTTGATGTTACTGGACATCGTAAATTTTAATTATATTTTCTCAGAGATCAATCCTTGACAGTTCTTATGGTTTATTGAATGTCACATGTACAAAATAATGCTTTGCAATTATACCAATCTGCAGGTGCTTTCGGTGGAACTTTGCATGCGATCTGAGATATTATTCAGTCCTAATTATAGAGATGACAGATAATGAGTTAAGTCTTCATCGGACGTCCCCAACTTCTACCATTCACTCTCTAAACACTCCTGGCACTAATAAGAACAAACTTTGAAATTTTCATCGCAATCGAATGAATGGTGTAGGAAGGCGTACAGGACAAACAAAGACATATTATTTTTTTATATATATATATTTTGTATTTGATTTATAAGTTAACTAATTCACCGTTTAATTAATTAGTTCGCCGTCGTCCTTGTCTGTTATTTGTATAATATAGTAGTGGTCATCCTGAAACAAATAAAATAATGTTAGACATAATTGAAGGCAGTTGTGCAGAAAGCAGCAAAACAATTTTGAAAAAAATAAGATATTGTTATCATCCTAAGGAGCTAGGTCAATCCTATTTTCTGGTAATACAAGCTAGGCTGCTTTCATACAAAAATTTATAGGTATTGCATTCTGAAATATTTGTTGATCGCGAAAAAAAAACATTTTAAAATGTGAAGAAAGCGCCCACGGCAATCAGAAGTCCCATTGGAGGTTCTCATACAACTTTTAAGACCGATTTGATTTAGTGTCCCAGCCTTGTGATCCAGGTTTTGATTTACCCCGTGCTCTGTCTCTCTTATATTTGCCTGACATTGTGTATCCCATTTGAATTTCAAGATTTTGACATATTAGAATAACTAGCTGACGTTGCTGGGCGTTATCCTTAGGTGATAGACTTTTCTGTAGGCCCTCTCAAGATATATAATTCTGGGTGACCGGAAACTCATCAAAATGACAATTCAACACATCAGTAAAAAGTGCTATAAAGTTATGAAAAGTGATTAACGTAGTTTTTGTTTCATCACTTTTCATAACTTTATACATAGCACTTTTTATAGTTGTCATTTTGAGTTATCATGGAACCATAATTCTGTACAAAACATCGATTTTTCTCTACTCTCTATAAATATAATATGCATGTATTATATATGTAAACCTACCGGAAGAAATTTTTTAAATGATAGTGAAAATCCTATCAAAATCCGTTGCGTAGTTTAGAAGAACTAAGCACACAAACAAAGCGGATAAGGACTTTATTTTATACTATTTAGAGATATGTAGTTAGCTATGCTAAACACAGATGGCATTATTTCAGAGCTACTGATATTGCAGAGAACTACTGCAGGGTCATGATAAATACCACTGCTTCTAAGGTTAAGTTCAAAGAAAGATTCCTACCGTCCACTGCCATCATAAGCAAAAGGGCAGCATTTCGAAGGCGTACCGCCGCCCTGGGAACTACAGGGTTTTCCAATAAGAGGTGTTATTTTGATATTCAATCGTAAAAGATCAATGGTTTCGTTGCTTGTGTTGCACGTAGCGCCGTCTTGTTGAAAGTAAACGTTGTCCAGATCAATACCATCCAATTCCGGCCATAAAAAATCATTAATCATCTCTCGATAGCGCAATCCATTCACCGTTACTGTTGCTCCAGCCTCATTTTCGAAAAAGTAAGGTCCAATGACTCCGCCGGACCATAATCCGCACCAAACAGTCACACGTTGAGGATAGAGAGGCTTTTCAACAATAACTCTTGGGTTTTCCGAGCCCCAGATGCAACAATTTTGCTTGTTGACGAAGCCACCGAGGTCGAAATGAGCCTCATCACTCAAGATGATTTGCATTTGATTCACTCAAGTGAATTTTAATAATTTTAATGCATTGTTGAAGCGTGTATCATTCCATTTTTATTAATGGCGTAGTTTCTACTTGTCAAATGTCAAAAAATGACAGCTTTAAAAGTAACATCTACCGAAATAGCGGGCTATTCAAAATAACACCTCTTATTGGAAAACCCTGTATTATGTCATTCATTAGATTCTTTCCTGCCAGAACGACACACTTCTAGTTCAGTGGTTAGATAGAATTAAAATATTACCTCTAAGGTTTCCAAATTTCTTTTCAGATCCGAACCAACAACATCTAGGTAACTAAGTTTATCACTCTGCGCCCCCTCACCACTGTCACTCCCTCCGTCTTCAAACATAAAGTGATCATTCTCGTTATGTTCAAAATCAAAATCTTTGCTGGAACCTTCGTCATTCCAACTCATTTGATCTATATCACAATCGTCACTTTCAATTTGTCCGTCCAACTCAACATCAGAATCGCAGATCGTCCGTTCTCCAAAATTCAAATCTTCAATTTGTTCGGCTTTTTGATTTGTTTCACCGTTTACTTTGACGAGTAAATGAAGGAGTTTCTGCAGGGAAGTTCGCTTGGTGGCCAGCATCGACGCTTCTTCGTTGATGACTTTAATCTCAGCTTTCTGATTTTGCACCTTCCTTTGGGCCATTCGCAGCATCCTTACGGCTTTCTCTGGATTTTGCATTTCATCTGCGGTGAAATCTAATACATATCTACAAACAAAAGAAAACTGGCATATATATATATTAGGCTAAATATTTACTATTTAGAAACACTCTTAATCCCTCAATTTATTCGGTTTTGCAAACAAATATATATATATATATTTTTTTTTTATATTAACTCCACACAGGAGGCCCTGAAGAAAATAATTTCCCTCAGGGCCTATGTCATCTTTGGGGATGCTGTGTGGAGGGTCTTTTTGTGGAGAGGAAGGAGTGGACATGGGTCTTGAAGATTCCCATGTTGTAGGAGGGAGGAAACACAGAGGCCGGCAGTTCGTTCCACAGCCGAGCTGTTGAACTTAAGAACGAATCGTAGAAGCGACCCGTTCTCATGTGACAAATGTCAACCGTGTACAAATGTTGGGTGCTCGTTTGGCGTGTATCCCGACTACGCACCGGTGCCGAAGGGATCAATGACGCTAGTTCCTCAGAGCATCTTCCATTGTAATACCGATAGAACAAGGACAGCATACCTACCTGACGCCTGTGCTCTAAAGATTGCAGTCCGTTTGTTAAGATTGGGGAATCTCCCGTTTTTGCACAGAGTCAAGGGTTTTTTTCAGGTATTTAGGGGCTCCGGACCAGAGATGGCTGCCAAATTCGACAGTAGGGCGCACTTGCGATTTGTACAGGGTCAGCAGTTGTGTACTATTAAAGTATCTGCGGGCCCTGTACAGTACGCCCAGCTTCTGAGAGGCCAGCTTTACTCTGGCTTCGATGGAGCCCCCGTACCTGAGCTGGTCACTTATAGTTACACCAAGCATATCAATGGAAGGCCTGTTCGGAAGATTGCTTCCGTTGAAGGAGACTAGATTATCATTTCGATCCCTTTTAGACGTAATCAGACAGGATTGGGTCTTTGAAACATTAAATTCGACGAGATTATTTTTACCCCAGGAGGAAATACTCTCGAGATAACCGTCCATTCTCTACTTCAAATCCCTCCGAGCCGTTGGAGTTTGTGTGCCCTTTGGGGGCTTGTCAAACAAAAAGCTATCATGAACTGTACTGTCATCCGCGTAACAATGAATCGGTGCACATGTCAAAAGGTCATTGATGTGCAACAAAAACAAAGTCAGAGACAGAACCGATCCCTGTGGGACGCCAGCAGATCTGGTCACCAAACAAGCCATTTCAAGCACCATTTCAATTCTGAATGGTGGTATTACACCAGGGCGATACTAAAACCTTATACTATTTTAAATGAATAAATTGTGAAATAATACAAATTCATCAAATAAAATTTACTTAAGCACGTCGAGATTTGAACTTGCAACCATGGAATTGCTAGTGAGAGCCTTACCTCTCGACTATGGAGGCCGTCTATTTAACTAAAAAAGGGAAATTATTTTCCTCTGGGCCTCCTGTGTGGAGTTAAAATGTACTGTTGAAACTTACCGATATCTTTTAACCTTTCCTAGGGAGACTTTTGGAGGTTTGGGGCGTTTGACTCGGGGTAAATACGACGGTCCCATGTGCTGTAATACAAAAGCCCTAAAAAAACAACAAATTGTTTTTATTTACAACAATCATTTCATCTTAACTAAACAAGGGCAAAAGTAATTACTTAATATGTTACGAAATATAAATTTTAAATACAGTCTCGGGCCCTAGCATGAAAACTAATATAGACACCATAAAAGTAATTTATCAACAATATTGGAGATTAATCGACAATCAAAAAACAAAAAGCTAACGGAGAAACAGACATAACGATAAAATACATTGATTTGTCACCCAGAATAGTCATCATCGCTACAAAGTTAACATAACTTCTATCGATGACACAGTTTTTAAATCCAAAAGCCACTGGAAACTTCTTTAAAAAATGAACAATGAAATCACAGACTACTCGCAAATCTTTAAATGGTATAAAATAAAGTCGATATCCGCGTCTGTCTGTTCGTGCGCTTAGTTCTTCTAGATACATCACAATAATGTACTACGGAATTGTATATCTTAAAAAGGCCTACAGAAAAGTCCCAGACGTTATATGTCTATGTCCTAAGGATAATCCCCAGCAACGACGGGTAGACGTCAGCTAGTAATGAACATAAATGAAATAAGTTCAAACAATATACAGGACATTGTAAATCTATTTTTGCACTTCTTCAAAAATGCATATGAAGAAACTTAATGACAAAATACCCGAATACATATTTAGTAAGACTATACATCAAATTGCCATATATCACACAAAAAATATTGCATAAAGAAATTACTTTCCTTAGACACTGACAAATCTGCTGGCAATATCTAAACCACATATGTACATTACTGTCCAACCATCTCTTGTCCTTTGGATATTTTCCAAACCGCTGGAAATCAAGCTTCATTACCAATCTTCAAAAATGTGGGCCGACACTGATATAACCAATTATCGCCCCATTCGTTTACAATCCGTACTCATCGAATCACTAGTGATTCGATGTTGGGACTCTTGTGCGGTTTCACACAAAAAATATTTGAAAAAAAAAGACAGGGACCCTCACGGGATGTGGAAACAAACTCAAAGGTATGAGGAGAAATGGAAAGTAGCACAATGGACTCATGGCCCGAGTGCTCACAGGAACTATCCTATACTGTCTCCGTTTTAATTTTTTAAAAAGAACGATGATTTCACA
The DNA here is from genome assembly GCF_061612785.1 of Hesperophylax consimilis. Lineage (NCBI taxonomy): Eukaryota > Metazoa > Arthropoda > Insecta > Trichoptera > Limnephilidae > Hesperophylax > Hesperophylax consimilis. The sequence continues at coordinate 18,183,493 of NC_142854.1, read as the reverse complement.
TGCAATCTCTCTGTGGAACAACTTTATGGGAGTACGTCTCATAATTTAGAATTGTAAAAAATACTCACGTTTTATCGAAAACATAGGGTTCCTCCTCTTTATTTTCATCCACACAAACTTTCGCCACTTCAATCGATGGTTCTATCTTTCCGGCATTTCTATAAAATTCATTTAAAAAAAACCAAATTAAAACAAAATTTATCGATGGTTTAAAACAAGATATTAAAAGACAGAGCACCTGACCGGAGATCAGAAGGTACGGGTTCAATTCCCGTTGGTGGCATTTATTTTTACTCGGGAGATATTTTCAATTTGTATTGATATTTCAGGCCAAGAATATAATAAGAATATATAATATAAAATATCCAAGTGTTACTGGAATCGACAAAATAAATAATAAGAGACACAATCGCTCCGCTATATATGGGGGCTCCTTGTGACCCCCCTTTGGGTGACGCACAATTTTTAACTTCCGGTACATAAAGGTTAACAGGGAGAGGATAATTTAATAAAATAATTAAAGTGGATGGGTACCGGAATTAAGTTAAAAAAAAAGTTTAAATATGATTTCTTACTTTCGTGGTCTGCCTCGTTTCTTTGTTGATTCAATGTTTGTCTTTTTTATATTTGTTAAGGGTTCTTCCACAGTTTTTCCTTTTTTGGCAATTGGTTTAAATTCCTCTTCCCGTTTCTTGTGTGGAGGTGTTTCTTCATTGACATCAACACATGCAAAGGATCCTGAGAAACATCATTAAATTAAATGAATTATTGTATAATTTAAACAATTTCTTTTTTTTTTAAATCTATTTATTATATGTCATTCATCGCTTCCCTGGAGAATGTATTTTGGGATAATCTTATTTGTTGATTGAATCCTTGACTGAAGCTGATATCATACAATGCTTGGTCACCCAGGAAGCGTTAATAGTTGCATGATCTATAAGATCACTGAATCAATAGATATATGGGTATACTGCAGTGGCATGCGTTGCTCTGACCAAAGGAAAATGTCCGCATAAAGTGAGTTAAACGTATTTAGAATAAAGAATTGTAGTATTCGAGCATTTCGCTAGTCTTTACCGAGTACCTTCCGAATGCTAGGCGGACGAGCAGTCGCCGGCCGCTAGCGATCAGAAGCATTTCAACGGCCGAATAGGGTGCCGTCTTAGTGCCTTAGCAATTACTCCTGTATCGTTATATTAAATAAATAGTAATTAGCATCAAAACTATGTATATTATTGATATTAACACACTTCCGGTGAGAAGAGTAGTTCTACCTTTGACACCAGTTCTACTTGAATGGCGGAAAAGGCATTACTGTCAGATAATTTTACTACAATCGCGTTGTAAGGATCGCAACTATATGTATATGCATTTAAAAATGTGCACCGCATATTCCCCATCTTCAAATTCTTGTATTTTGTGTGGAAGAATATTTTATCAAAGGGAAACTATATTTGAACCCCTTAGAAAATGTTTGCAAACGTCATAATATGCCCAAAATCGTTTGAGTGGTTACTTAATTGTACATTTTGTCACAGAAAAACTTACTTTTTCTACGTTTTGGCTGTAGTTTCTTCCCTCCTTTATTACTTAAATTAAAAATGGTCGGTACGGCATCTTTGTTCAGGAACATTCTTCTTAGAACTCCGTGGAAGACGTAGCTATCAGGTGTGAAATGATTTATGCAAATTCTAGAATCTTTGGTTGGCACAAAACCTTTCATTCCTATGTTTTTGAGCCATAGATTTTTTTTCTTTTTATCCCTCGGAAATCTAGAAACAAAGTTTTTTAAAATAGGTAAAGTTGCTGAATTCCTCTGCATGCACGCATTTTTTTAAAGATAATTCAACTTAATTACTACTGGAAATAACAATTTAAGTCAGGGGGAGATGAAAAAAAAAATTATTAGGTTCATAGTTTGGGATATTTTAATAGTAAATTTATGCATATTTCTCAACCCTTTAACTTAACTTTGATTGCGAAAAAATCAACCAGTGAAAATCAAGGTTTTTACTATTTGAAAATGTCTTACTGTTCAAAATTTGTCTGTTTCACTGAGGATTGAACCTTCCTACCCAGGAACTGGAGTCAACATCTCTACCAACCTCGCCAAATTCCGATCAGGTAGGACCGACATTTATTTTGTATATTAACTGCTGTAATGTTATCCGATTTCAGAGAAATGCGTATATGTCGGCTTGTGTGTACACGATTGCCCCCAAAATTTGATAGAACGTATTGTCATGGATAACGAGTCTATCTGCCTAGTTTCAGCTCGATCGGATGTCAGAAAGTGGGTTAATTTTCGCTTCCAAGATTTGCATTAATTCATGACAAAAACAAAAACTGAAATTAATGTAATTTAAAAATGGAACTTTAATGCATCTTTTACCATCTCCTTCGACAAAAATAGTTGTTTCTTGTAGTAATTTAAGTTGAAACTGAATGTTTTTTTCAAAAATTTTGCATTCTAAGCGTGCAGCGAAATTCGGCAACTTTACCAAAAAAACGTGTTAGATAATCTAGAGTGAATAGGATGATGGCTCTAAGAACAAAATCTGATAAGCAAAGGTAATTATTTCCCCAACCGCCGCACTTTTAGGCACAGATTATGGAAATTATATACTTTGTTTTAACAATAGGTGCTTAAGTTTTTAGTTTGGGTTAATTAAGTAATTTAGATTGAAATAAAACTTTCGCAAGTGTAGCTCTCAATACTAAAAATGGACAAAATGCCGGCAAATGGATGGTTTTATAAGGTAAATTTTTAACTTTGATTGAATAAATACGGAATTATAATACTTCTTTAAGGCGATGCCATACGTAGTAATGCAAAATCATGTGTTTTTGGATTGAAAATTTGGTCGCCTAGAAATGTTTCAGATGCTTTAATTAAATACTACGAGTAGAATACATCTTGGCCTTTGAAATGATTGAGTATTTTTTAGATAAGTCTTTTTATAAGCTCAGAAAAAAATAATGTAAAGGCCTATGAAAACTGCTTTAAAGTTCAAAATCTCCTACTTACGAACCCATTTTCAGTTATGATTTTATTGTATAATGTGGCAAATTAAGTTATTTATCAATGATCGAAAAAAAATTAAATATTTATGCCTGAACATCCACAAAATAAAATAAAAGGCACTTTTTAGCCATGTTTTTTTCTTGCATAAATCAAAACAGGCGGATGGTGTTAAGCGGTAATTTAAACCTTATCGCCATCTACGTAAGGGTTGTTATTGATAGCGGCTCAATTTAAAATATTACACGACGTATTGCATCGCCTTAAGCAAAATATCATATCATAAACCCCTTTGATTTTGGCCAGATCAAACAGAATTTCCGAAAATTACTAAGGATGAACACAATGAAACACTTATTATTATTAGTAAACATTAAAACATATATTTATTATTACTATTGGTAAACAAAACATCACTTTTTAACATATGTGGCACTAGATGCTACTGCTTTTAATAATCGTTTATTGCCTGAAATTGTATCTTTAAATTCAGTGCAACTGACATTTAAATTGAAGAAAACACATAATTCGGTTTTTACGGTATTCACACCTAGTAGATTTCTTTCGTCAGTGCATACATTACCCATTACACTAAAAACTCTTTCTACGTAGGCATTGGAGACGGGAACACTGCACACATATTGTACCATTTTCAACAGATTTGGTGCCGATTCATAGTTGAAAAACCTACACCACATATTAATGGATGTTCCTTCAAGTGAAAGAAAAATACTTTGAAGTGCAGGCAGTTCCTCGTAAAGATTTTCAGGAGGAATTTGCTACTTCCATGGGGACAATGACCATAATTCAATTAGTTAATCTAGCATAAAATCTTCCACGTTAAATATCCAAGCAACTGAAAGTTTTCTAGGTATTGTTTTCAAAAGGGTAACAATTTTCAATATAGGCTTTGGTAAATGTTAAGAGCGTTTTCTCGTGAATGAGGTATATATATCGCGTATTTTAAAAAAAAACGGACATTCTACTGTCCGGTTTTCCAAAATTTTCTAGACCGGAGAGCCGTTCAAAGAACCGTACTGTCCAAAACCGGACATCTGGCAACCCTAATCTATCCCGAAGCAAACCGTTGTTTCTTGTAGTAATTGAGTTGAAATGAGGTGTAATTTCCATAATCTGTACCTATTAAGCGCGGCGATTAGGGAGTTTTATCATATGATGGCTGTATAAGCCTAATACGAGTTTAGTCTAAGTTTAAATAGTTGTATAGTATAATTTTTAAATGTTTGTTTAGAAGGTCAGACATTTCGGAACTAGTTTGTTGTTTAAAGTGTTATTTTGTACGTAAACTTACCCGAAAAAATCCATAAATTTTCCTGCTACAAACGTATTTTCACATCCATGACAGCAACATGAAACGACCATCTTCATTCAGCTATTTATATATGGAAATCAATAAAAACAAGGTAGTTTTTGACAACAGAACCCAAATGATCTCAAACGTCAAATATTAACTGACACTGACAACTGACAACCATAGATAATAGATATACCAACCTCTGACAACTAACTAGAGATGGTCGTTATTTCTGTATCGAGTCTCGGCGACTGCGATTGCTGGAACGCCCGATAATTTTTCCGTGAAACCGGTTCTTTTTGGAACTGGATAAAAAAGGTACCTATCTACATATTCATATGGTAGGTACCAACCTACATATTCACCGTAACCATGGCTCAATTGAACGGTTACTCTTTTTCATCAGGAGATATTAAGAAAATATTGAGCTGGTATCGTGGCTCCCACTATTAATAAAATAAGTCATGACCAGAGATGTGCAAAATGGGTACCCAAAACCATTTGAAATGCAAAATGGAAATGGGTCAAAACTTTTCCATTTGAAAATGCAAAATACCTATTTTCAAAATGCATTGAAAATGCAAAATGGTTTCTCAGGTCAAACAATTAAAGTAATTATAGAGTTTTTAAACAGTTTTGTCATTTAATAATGGACATCAATGTAGAACAAACATATTACATGATGGTTAATCAAAAAATGCCACGACTACGGATTATGAACCACAAAAAATTTGCGCGGGACAAATGTTGCCAACGTAAAAACATAGAAACTGCTATCTAACATTTAATATTACAGCGTCATGGGCCCCATGTTCAGTATTTTTTGTAATGGTATCACTCAATTGCCAGGGCTCCTACCAGGGAGCAACTTGACAAATGTTAATTATCTCTCATAGCGAGGTTGAGGACCGAATGATATTTGGGGCTTATGAAAAAAAGATGAGTGGAGATAGTAGGAAGAATGTTGCAAAAAAGAATTTAAAATGGAAAATGCATTGAGAAAAGCATTTAAAATGCAAAATGGTTTTTAGAAAGGCATTTAAAATGCAAAATACCCATTTTGCATTTCCATTTGAAATGGATTTATTTGAAATAAACTACATCTCTGGTCATGACCCATCGCTATATTGGTGTTTGCACTCTGAGCTTTGTGTTTGATATTGCACTCTTCCAATAATTATGTATAGTACAATGCATCAAATGACGCCATTGAATGCTACCAGCGTATCTGTATATTATCCGTATATCTGTGAAAATATTGTAATACCAGCAGACTAATATATCAGTATTATTAGGCAATACACTGAAAGAATAGTTTAACCCAGGTTTATCATGGGCCAATATTTTGGGTGAGTCGTGCCATCTAACTCGCTCACGCTATTACCAAAGCTGAGGAGATAGACATTACCCTACGCAGCGGGAACCAAATAGAAGTGTGTCAGTCTGAATCTGATTCCAAAGGCATTTAACTCATTCAGATTCACTCGTTTCGAGCCGTGGGTGAATCTAAAATACCTCCCCTTAACCTGGATCGATTCCGATTCCTCGTCGGTGAGTAAATCTGATAACTTTCCTGACTCTTATCGTTCCCAACTCCGCGGCGTTCCACCAGATCCAGTGAGTCCGGCGAACCGAAAGAAACATATAGAGTAATGTAAATCGGCATAACCCAAGTCTTCTCCGGAAGTGTTCGTTGATAAAATGTGTTTTATAAAATTAACATTTTGATAATGACTTCATGAAAACATTAAATGTGTAAAAAATCGTAAGAATAATTGGCGAAAAAATGGTATTGCTTCTTGACATGTCAAAGGTAAAATAAATAAAAATATTTTGAAACACCATTTTACTTTTTACAAATTTTTATTTAATAAACATAAGTAAGCTTTACCGATACACAAACATTAAACAATATACCCAATTTTCTTGTAACCTAGCAACATTACATTTTTTTTTAAATTAATACATTTAGTTTTTAAATTTCAAATAATAATTTTGTCTCCTAAAATTTATCGTAGGTAGGTATTTCATCGCTTGTCTGGATATGAATTTCTCAAAGCATTAACATTACTTCATCAGTTCCAATTTTCAAAATGTGAAATCGTATTCGACAAAAGCTATGTACAATAATTTTTTATACATATGGCAATTTCAAGTTTTTAAATCGTTTTACAAACAAGGTTACTTTTTATAAACATTATGTCTTTTGTAAAAATAAAGTTAAGTTTAATACAAAATAATAATTTAATCCAATGACAAATTTATACGAATTTGTTCACAAGGCGTAAACCAACCTTTAATATTAATTTAAATACAAAAATATGTATTGAAGACTATTTTCCAAAATTGAAATCAATTATGGCCGGTATTTCAGTTGCTTCTTAAGCTCAGCTTTAGGACCAGCACTCAAAAATGGCCTCAAGGCTAAACGTAACGTTCACTATAATCTACCAATTCATAGACGGCGCTCTGAGAACTTTTGATCACTGGAAACCACGTTATACATTTTCTTAACAACCCGTTTATATTCGAGACTGCTATAAACTGTGCATTTTTGAGTGTTGAGCGTTAATGTATGATAACAATAATATTTGGATGATTTCTGTAGCGCCGATTTAGTGAAAAACCACCTTAAGGGCGCACTTAACCTTTGTCAAGTAGTTTGACCAATCTGACTTGTGACATTCTCGAGTACACTGAAAAACCGGCTGTAAGGGAATCCTTCAGCAATTTTTAAACATAAATAATAATAAATTTACTTTATTAAATTATGGTGGTGATTGTAAAATTACAACACCTCACATCGTATCACACATTTTTACGTTCCGGGGATCAACAAACAATACCGTGAAGTCGTATGATATAGAGGGTACTGTGTACTTGTGGGTGCTAAGCATAGATAATAGAAACAAAGGAGATGGGTCATGAATGGGTATGAAACCGCAGGCACAGCGCATGTCGCCTATATCATTCACTCATACTACACCAAACAACTTTCATTGCGTAGCCGCTTTGATAGCTCGTCGTAGCATGGCATATCTTCTTTTTTTCTATTATCCATGATTACAATATCTGCTTAGTGATTAACCTTTACTTAGTTTCTAAAAACTTGGGTTTTCTCCCCAAGATCTTCAATTGGTAACGTCAGTAATATTTTTAGAGTCTTGAAAAATGTCAAGTTAAGGTATTATTCGTCAATCCCCCGTTCCGAGATCCAATCTTTGTAGCAGTTCCGCAGCCTCTAATATCTCGGGCGGCTATCCCTGGAGTAGGACCTCCTTCCTCGGGGGAGCGGAGAGAAGGACCGGGACCGGGAGCGGCTGCGGCTGGGCGAGCGCCGCGATGAGTAGCGCGGCGAGTGGCGCCCCCGGGAGTAGGAGCGACGGCGGGGGCTTCCGCTGCGGCTGCGACTTCTCGATCTAAACGGGACAATTAAATGTTAATATTTACGATATCTATGACTTTGACCTATCGAATGGTGACATCTGTGCTTCTGTTAGTTAAATGAAGGTTGCACATCAAACAAAGTTACATACAGAAATCAATAAATAAATAATAGAAAACTAGCAGATAAAAACCTGCTAACGCCATTTGCTGTTTGAAAACATTAACAGTTCTTTTTGAAATTAACAGAGGGCGCCACTTCCATTTGCAACAATCCTAAACTGTACAATCATTAAAATAATAATACTCATCGATCGGATAAGAAAGTCTGAAGACAAAGTCCTTGCTTGTTGGCAGGCTGAGATTTAGGTTTTTTTGCATTGATGCAGGCTCAGTTTCGCCCTGACAAAATAATATCAGATTTTAGTATTATAAATCAACCTATGCAATCAAAAATATTAAAATTTTGAACGCAAACATAGATAAAAGCTTACTGATAATTACCACTTTGCACCAAACTAAAAAACATATTCAATTAGACAAAGGTACTATTATAAAAGTCGAAATCTGTCACTTCATTTTTCTTTCGTTTTATAAAAAATATTGAAATTTGCAAACCTTGAATAAATATTTTCCAAATGTTTTTATTAATAGATTATTTCAATTTTTTCGGGAGCATCTGTGGTAAACTTTTGAATGCAAATACAAAGCGTAATGTTCTCTCTTTCTAACACTGTTCAAATCATATATCTTACAGTAATACAAAGTGAGATAACATAACTTATGATTCCGTGTCAGATGGAGAGAAATATCTCCCAAAATGACTCTAGGGGGTTTGCTGTTTGCAAATGTCTGTAAAAAGCAGTTACATCGAGTCTTGCCATACTCAAATAGAAGGAAACTATTATCGAAAGCCGGCATATTCAATCGGTAATCTGAAACAATACTTTCAGTTCTCGGCACATTACAGAGACATCAGGTTGAGGGTGTTCGGCATTTCAAATGTTAATAAGATTCTAAGAGGCTTCTCAGTTACAAATAACTATGAATTTTTAATTTTTTATAGCAAAGGAATTCTGTATCTGGATTGAAATAGCACATCGGACATTGATTGACCGGGTGTTTTGGATTCCAGCTTTGTTCTTGCATTCTTATTTAACAAATCTGCCATCAATGGGCAGTTTGTGGCTTTCTAAATGAATGCGGAATAATTGATACATATATATATATTATTTGCAATTACGTTTATCACCTATGCTTTGTCATCCATGACCAGGGCTAACCAGGGATAAATACCTGAAGAAAATCCCAACTTGTCGTTAACACTGCCGAAAGCAAGGATTCGAACCAAAGACAAATCTTATAGAATCAAAACATTTCATAGTGATAAGCTATTTTTTTCTTGATCTGAATTGCATATAAATTAATATTTTAAAAACATAATTTTAAAACAACACACAAATTATTCCTACGTTTAAGAATAGGGTTTCTTTTAGATTGTTATAACATATTATAAAAAATAACAATGAATAATATTATGAGATTAAGTACCAAGGCACACGTCTCGTAGTGATGTGCTGTCGTCGGGGAAGAATAAAGGGTGGTTGGGGTGGTGATTGGAGCGTGGGGCGGCCTTCGGTGGGGGGTGGCGGTTGGTAGTTGACCAGCCAGTTGACTTGGCTAGTAGTCGCGCGCGCTCGACAGCCTGCGGCTCTTTTTATTTTAAATTGATGAATTTTCTCCACCGCAATGTGGCAACACAGAAGTGTGAAAAGTGTTGTGCAATTCATATCAAATGTTATCAACACTCCAACATGAAATGAAGTAATTTTCTAATGATTTTAAAGTGAGACTTTTACTTGGTTAAACAGAACAAATGTATATGTTTATTCATTTGAAAAATTTACAGGGTTTAAAGAAAGCGTAAATCAATGACTTATTCCTTTTTTAAGAAAACAATCAGTCTTTCGTTAGTTTTATGAGAAAACAATTTGTCTTTTAATCGTTTCGTACGAAAATAATCCGTCTTCAATGATTTCTTGCAAAAACAATCAGTCTTTCAATCGTTTGGTGCAGAAACAATCTATCTTTCAACGGTTATGTATGAAACCAATCATCACAACAATGAGGTCAACTGCAATAATTAGCAGTAGTAGTAGTTTAAAATCCGTATGGTTGATAATAACGGGAATTAGGTGATGACTGCCCCAAGAAGCTGACGCATCAGCGAGATGATGTCTATGAGGAACTTGGGTGGTTCCAGCGATGGTTGGGTGGGGGCCGGTTGGTGTTGTGGTGGAACGGTTGTTGTGTTGTTGGTGGTGATGGTTGTTGACGATGGTGCTTGTTGAAGTTGGTGGCACCTGAAAACGTCCCAACACCCAGCAACGTCAGTTAATTTGTTGTGGTTGCCAACAGTGCCACACTGCCACTCTCTATCCCCCGTGTTCGGTTGCGCATATTGCCAATGATCAAATTACTATTGGTTTTTAAATCGTTAATCCAACATGATATTAATATTAATCACAATAACATCAACTTGCAAACAACGTGTTTCACTTTTCAAGATCATTAAATTTACTATTTTATTTAATAATTAAACCTCTTCAAATTATATTTTCCATAATTGTCAAGTTCCAGATGATGAATGTAAAAAATAGAGATTCTAAACCAATAGCATTTATATCAATAATCCAGTATCCATAAATCACCCAAATCCAAAAAAATAGCAATTTAATATAATGACTAGAACGCGGATTCGACCGGGAAAAATTAAATTATTTTCTCCACTGGTAATCCGGGTCCTAATGATGGCATTAAGGCCGCTCCCTCATGGGTCGGTAGGGAATCGACATAAACCAGGTGCAGTAAGAAAGCATGAAACGCAATTACTTAACACTGCTCGAGTGCCAATAGAAGTAAATGCAACAAAGCATTCTCGATATCACGCACCCGCTTTACATTGGATTCCTTTCTGACCCATGAGGGAGCGCCTAAGAGGATGATGATGATAACAAATATGTTCCATCCACATTCAATTCAATAGCATTCCACATTCAATTCAATTGCACAACATCCAAATTCAATACCACAGCATTCCAAATTCAATCCTTAGCATTCCAAATTCAATTCCACAGCATTCCAAATTCAATTGCATAGCTTGGTTAAAATAAATGTATCTGGATTGAAATAGCACATCAGACATCGATAGTCCGGGTGTTTTGGATTCCAGCTTTATTCTTGCATTCTTATTTAACAAATCTGCCATCGATGGGCAGTATGGGGCTTTCTGAATGAATGCGGCGTGGAAAAATAAAATTTGTTATATACAAAACTGCTTTTGCGATAACATACAAAAGACGAGGAGTTTGAGCATATAATTCTTAACATTTGATAAATACATACATATACCAATCTTACATCAGATGAACTCACAATCAAAAGTATATAAATTATCATGGACTCATTCCAATATCATACCAGTTATCAAATTAGAGATTGAATTGAAAGGGAGATGATATAAGATAAGATGGGAAAAGAAAGCGCAAAGTATGCATACCTATTTCTGCCCTCTCTTCTCGTTCTTCCTGAAGACATCTCCACACGGATCCTTGTTCCACAACACCGTCTGAAAATAAATTAAAAAAGACTTATATGAACATCAGAGAAATGATGTGTTGTGTGGGTGTCCCAGTGGAAGTGACCCTGGAGCAGACCGAGGAGCAGACCGAGGAAGTGGTGAGAAATATCCAGATATGCTGGACATCCTTATGGGTCTTACAGACCACTCCATCTGGTCGGTTCAACCCAGGTCCAACCGCACGCAATGCACCTCCACATGATTCAACCCAACCAGATTGATAACAGCCGCTCAACCAAATTTACTTTTCTGATAGCTCCATAAATACACACTAATTATTTAAAAAAACACTTTGTATCAGTTCAATTAGAATGAGGAGCATTTATTTCAGTCTACTGTGAAACAAAATAATGCATTTTAATAGCTATTTTGTTTACTAGGCGGCTATTTGTTGTTCACTACAATTATTAATGACATTTTTTAATGTTAGTTTTTTGCCTCTTTTATTTAAGATCTGTTTGTGTTTGAACAGATGGGGCTGTTATCTTTATAATATAGGTATATAAAAACACATGTATTCGAATGCAACGCTGTGTCAAAATTTCAAAGCAATCGGTGAAGAAATTACGGAGATTTAAGATTTTCAACAAATGAACATTTACATTTTGGTTTATATAGACAGACTAGCTGTACCCCGCCACACATTGCTGTGCCTCAGTCCTTCTGTGCAGATAGAGAAACAATAGCGCGTGTTGCTTTTACTTCTTTTAATTTCTCATAAAACATGCCTCTGACCAAAACTATAGGGGTAGAATATTATCTACTTAATAAAATTAAAAATAGTTTTTATACCCCCATTTTTGGATTAAAATGTTTAAAAAAAGATTAGCATTTATGAAGAGAATAGGAGAATGTAATAATTAGATAAGAACAAGTAATCATGATAGAAATATATATAAATAAAAATGTAAATGTTCAAAATCATAAATCTCCAAAAGTCCTTCACCGATATGGCTGAAAATTCCAAACTTTGTTTTTATTAGTGCCAGGAGTGTTTGGATAGTAGACACATGAGGAATGCTTATAACGTACTATCTCTGCACCGTAATGACATACGGAGGCGAATTCAAGTCAAAGTAATGTAGTTTTTTAACAGTACCATTGTGGTAGACAGAAGTGGATGGTGGAAGAAGTCGGAGACGCCTGAGAAAGACATTAACAAGTCTGCTAGTATTATAATGAAATAGCTATTTAAATGCATTATTTTGTTTCACAGGAGACTGAAATAAATGCTCAATTATCAAAGCAAGTGTTTTTAAAATAATTTGTACGTATTGACAAAGTAAGCGTAGTTTTGTTCCCCACTCCCAGATTAACTCCTCGTCCAGAGAAAAGCCCGAGGGCTTTGGGACGAGGAATACAGGTCTGAGTATGGAGGTACCGTGTTCTAGCACACTTATGACTCTTTCATTTCTTAAGTAAATCAGAAATGGATCTAAGGAGTGTGCACAATATATAATCATCTAAATATACAACAAAATCTAAATATACAACAAAATCAGGTAAATATCCAAAACTAATACATTTTTTTAGTGTTTCTTAAGGCGATGCACTACGTCGTGTAATATTTTGAATCGAGCCGCTATCAATAACACACCTTACGTAGCTGGCGATAAGGCTTAAATCACACCATCCACCTGTTTTGATTTATGCAAGAAAAAAACATGGCCAAAAAGTGCCTTTTATTTTATTTTGTTAATGTTCAGGCATGAATATTTAAATGTTTTTCCATCATTTTATAAATAACTTAATTTGCCACATTATAAAATAAAATCATAACCGAAAGTAGGAGATTTTGAACATTAAAGCAGTTTTCATAGGCCTTATACATTATTTTTTCTGGGCTTATAAAAAGACTTATCTAAAAAATAGTGGATTATTTCAAAGGCAAAGATGTGTTCTATTCGCGGTATTTAATTAAAGCATCTGAAACATTTCCAGGATCAAACCACATAATTTTAAATTACTACATAGTGCATCGCCTTAATATGAATATTGTATTGAAAATTACATAAAATGAAAATTTGCTTTCAACGTATGGGATTTCAGCCATATACAATAATAGACAGAATTTTGAAATAACACTTTTGATTTGATTTAATTACAATAAAAACCAACTACATATTTAAATCCAGGGGAGTGGAAAATAATGCGTTAAAGTTCCATTTTTTGTCAATCAAAGTTTCAAAATTGAATGCAATTTGATAGCTCAGCCATGTTTTCTTATTGAGCGTGAACAGCGATTCTAAATGTTTACCCTTAATTACTATAAGCCAATTATTTACATCTGAGGGATGGAATATGCTGCATTTAAAGTTATATAACGAATAGCCAATAACGATGCGTGAATAGACCAAATATGCCTGCCTGAAGAATGTGTACGGCTGTAAAAGCTATATTTTCATGAACGCCTGTCGTTTTGATAACATTTGGTCCACTGGCAAACAAAACTGTAACAAAAATCCATATGAATAATTGTATTTATTGAAATAATAAGTGATTTTGGAGCACATACGAATGGAAAGAAATTCCATCAGATTTGGTAGGTTTTGCTCGAGAATGATTTGTGCAGCTCTCAAAAGCACAGGAAGGCATTTTAACACAAAAAGGAGCCTAGAGCAACGTGGTTGTGGCACTGGTGACAGCTTGTCTGACCAACGAACTTGTGTGCGATACTAAACGCAGTAAATCTCAACTGTGTTCACTGGACCTAGTTCGGTGAAACCACGCGCGTTGTGTCGGTAACATATTTCAAAGACAAATTTGACACGCGGGTTAAGCGCTTGTTATATGCCAGCGGATTTTCTCAAACTGTCAAAATCTCTTCATTTTTTTGTCGCTAGAGGGCGGTAGTTGTACATTAATGAACTTGTCAAAATACAACGTCAAATGTGCGTCATGATCATGTCCCGCATCATCACGTACGCAATTGGAAATATTAAGTAAAACAAACAGCTTAGTAAAAAGGTATGACTTATTTGCAGAACCTACTATTTTGGTAAAGCATTTACTTTGACATTTTTTATAAATGTTTATCATTCACTTGCTGTTGTTAAATCTAATTAGATTTGAACGGCTTTTGGCTTTACGAATCGCATTTGAGAAACATTTCCTATACAAAGAAAGGTTGTTTTGCACGGTGTTCGGAAACTCGTGGTATAAACGGTATAACTTGTGAATGAATCTACCTTTCATTTAAAGTCAATTTTGGGTTATGATCTTTTTTATTTGAGCTTTCGTTTTCGAGAAAATCGAAGGCGGATTTATTTGGTAGATTTATAAATTTTCTATTTGAAAGAATATCTATACATATTAATAATATTGACCTCGAAAAATAAAAGAAAGTTTTTTTTAAATTTATATATTTGTTAAATTATTCAGTGTTAACTAAACAATAATCTGTTTTAACCATGGCAGTATCGTGCAAGGCATACTAGTACTGTATCAAAATATAACTAGCCGTTGGAAATAATAGTTATATTCATTTAACGACCAACGCTATTGAAAAAAATTACGTCAATGGGTTGAAATATAATACCTAAATACAAATATTATTCAACGAATCCACGATTCGACCTATTGTTTAAGATGTATTGACGCGTAATAAATATATGAAATGGTGAATCATTTAAATTTACTGAATTTAAAGTTACTGTTCTTTATACAAATAGAACGGCGACATATGCTATAAATAAATAAATATGCGCCTCACAATTTTTGCCTCATTTGGGTGTTTAAAATGTTACCTGGCTATTATAGACTTAGAGGCCTTGTGTTTTCTCGGTAGGGAAAAAATTGTTTCCTAAAAAACCCTTATTATTTGGAACTTTACAACACAATACGTAGATAGAATATCTTTGATTTGACAAAGTGTGAATGGTTACGTGTGTATACGCAGAAAGGTGATATAATCGTAAATTTACTTATAAAGTTTTTTTTGTCTGTTTAATCTAAAGATAAAAAAAACGGTAATAAACTTGTTTACTCCTTATATGAATACGCCTTACCATGTAAGGTCGGAATAGTGAAAAACTTGACATGTTATCACTTAAAATTGCCGATTTTACCAAACTAAAAATGATTTGGCGTGAGATGGTAATTTTTGGTTTGATTACCAAACGCGCTCACAACTGAGTCAGAGCGACAATGAATTCTCACACACACTTGCATAAAGGGCACGCAAATCAACATCGTGACGTTCGTGCTAACCGTTAGGAAAAGGTACGCACAACGCACATTGAATATTGTATTTTATTCGTTTCAAAGAATATGACAGTTCAAAAAATACAATGCGACAAATTTATGTGAAAAGAGTATTTGTGAGTACTTAGCGTTTTTGTAGCTTCCTAAAATTATTGCAATGCTTCAAGTGAGTCGGTATTCTACTTTTAGACCCAGAAATGAAACATTTTGATGGCATTTTAGAAATATATACGCCGTAAAACAAGGAGCGTATAGTCCCACTACCGTTCTCGGGGGCTTCTCACCCGTAATAAGTGAAACAGTGTAAATGTGTTGAAAATTTGGTGCAAGATGAAGTATTTATTTAATTGTTAATATCCACAGATATCATAACGATAATAAGAGGCCGTACTTCTACAGATGTGTGTATTATATACATATTTTAAATTAAAAATATTGTGTAAAACCGTTTTTAATGCGATAATCATGGATCGAAGTTTTAAAAGTGGGTTGTATGGTGTATCAATGTTTTTATTTTTTATAGTCGAATGCCTACAACAACTACAAAAAAAAATAGGCAGACTGAAAAATAATAGTCCATTAATTGGTATTAAAAAATATGAAGTCTGAGAATGACATACGAAAGGTAGTAAAAGCCGTTTTCCAGCAAATCACCATTATGCCCTATAACCCACTCCACGTTTTTTTATTTGGCTAAAATTATAATTGTGTAATTTTCAATGTTACTCACGTGCCATCCAGACCCCGTACAGAGTCTTCTGCGTCTCTCGTATCCTCAAATTCAACAAAGGCAAAACCTGGTGGATTTCTTGCAACCCACACATTTTTGATCGGACCATACTTAGCGAAAACACGCTCGATTTCGTATTTTGAAGCAGAAGATCCGAGATTTCCTACGTACACCTTGCAGTGCAGATCCCACTCTCGAAATCTTGACATCCTGCAAAAAAAAACACAATTATCGAACCTGATTTCAATTTTACCACAATCGCCATTTTTTAACGTAGATTTCACATAATCCATAAAAAAAAACATCACAAAACTAGCTATGGCGGTTAAAAATGGAAAAAAAAAACTTACTTTGCTGTTTGGAATGAAGATATTAAAACTGTTTGGACGATTTTAAGCAAAATTAGAGTTTTCAAAAAACTATATTTGCGAATAGCCGCGCTGTCACGAACACACGCCGTGCGCCAGTATTGTAAACAGTGTTGCCAACGGATCTTGGCCTAATGTCGCCGTTTTTCAAACATTAAGTAGCCGAATTTCAGTTGCAGTAATTCTAATGAACTCGCATAAATTCTGCCCACATATTCCCCACAAATATTCTCCGTGAGCTTGATTCCCTTTAACTTTTCTCCGAAGTAGCCTAATAAGCGACCAGTCGCCTTCTTTTAAATTTTTTCGTCGCCGATTCTCGCTCTGGGTAACCTAAATGGCGATAAATCGCCTACGTTGGCAACACTGCTAAGCACCATGTTGGGAAGTAGCTACCTTTTCCGGCCGGTCCAATGAGACCACCCGCAGGATATTATTCATCTTCCAATTCTGCCAACCATACGAAAATTTTATTAGCTAGATTTTTTGGCATTTTCGGCCAGTACCTGCTTCATTTTTCATAAAATAAACACTAAAAATTGATAAAAAAGGGCTTTGATATATTTTCTCAAATGGTTATTCTACTTTATTTTTATAATAGTGCCTCTAACTTATAATTTAATGTTTATAAGCTGTTTGGTTTTGAAACGACAATGCATAAGTATGCAGGAACTATGTTATTTTTCCATTACCGACTTATCTCCAAACGCCTTGCAAGAAAAATATTTCAAATTTAGAACAATAAACTGTATGCTTTTGTTTGGAAAATTCTAGGCCAAAATTTAATCAAGTCAAAACGGATACGAAGATGAGCAACGAATTTAAAAAAGACAAATTGAAAATGCTAAGACGCATCAAAAAGTTTGCCCCATCGCCCCCATCATTGGATAACCACGCACACAAGTGGAGGGAGGCGCGAGTGCCGTGGAATTTGGTATGTTGTTGCATTCTATACCGTATCATATACATTAATAACATACTGTTATGTTTCGAACAATAAACTGTATAGTTCTCAGATTCTACCACACTGTTCAGCATACTTTGTCTGTCTTCAGTGGCATAGTTTGGCGTCCAAGTTTCCATCGAAGGAAATGTTCACTGTGCAAATTGATTGCATCTATGTACCATATATTATATTACCTACAACGAATTTAGAAAGCTTTCCATTGCCCGTAGCAATACATACGTTTTTATTAACATTTTCTATTTAATAGGTGGCATTCAGCATATACTCTGCCGACATGTGTAAAAGTATGTGGGCAGGTATGAATCATAACATTCGAAAATTCAGAACCCTGAGAGAGTTGGTTGGAGATGCCGAGAGGTCGACTCAGCATCCACAGGAGGAAAAGGTAAATTGATTGAAATAATTTTTTTTTAGTAATTACCAATTACTTTTTTACCAATGGCTTTTACTCAAATGGCACCATATAATTGATAAGATTTTAAAATTTGCATTATTAACACTTTTTTATTCATTATATATATTTTTTTAATATTAACTCCACACAGGAGGCCCTGAAGAAAATAATTTCCCTCAGGGCCTATGTCATCTTTGGGGATGCTGTGTGGAGGGTAATATAGACAATAAGAACAATGTTTTGAAATATAATGTTGTTTGACGACTTTTCATTTCTTAAATATGGGTTATTTGCTTTTTCCTTTTCACAAACAGTTTTGATTACCCAAACCGAAAACCGGCCACAATAACACTTACTCCGTGCAATTCTCAACTCTAAAAATCAAAATAGCGTTTTTCATTAAGAAAATAAGTGCTCAATCGACGTAGAAAGTCAAGGGCTTTCCGCCGATTTATCAGTTTCATAATATTAAAACTTAAAATCAACGTAATTATATGGTTTAGTGCAGGGGTGCTCAAACTTGAACTGCTGGCGATCTACCTCAATATTATTAGATTCCGATCGATCGACTCTGATAGACTGCAAGTATGTGCATATGCAGAATTGTCGTCTATGTAGGTAGGGTGTATGGTGGCGCAGGTATAAGTGTATATATATAGGGACGTTGCATAGTTGCATGGCCACGAATCCACATAGAATTTGGAGGAACGACAGAAATTAGTTCGCAATATGCATTTTTTTAGTCAAGGTAGGTGAAGGTCTGCACTAAAAAGTCGATGAAAAAACTTATATTTATTCGAAATTGCAAGTTTATTGGTTCATACAAAAAACAAACGAGTTCTAGTTTCTAAACTAAATAATGACTTTGGATGTTGAAGCGTGGCACTGCATGTCCTCAGCATACTTTTTATATGATGGTACGTAATTACCGAGTGCTAATCGCAAGCACGATGACATATGTTCGTCAGTTAGTCGATTGCGATATTTTGACTTAATTATCTTCATTTCAGAAAATGCAGACTCGCACAAGTAAGTTGACCCAAACATTGGGAATACGAAATTTGCCAGCTGTTCCAGAACACTCCGTTCAGTAACTCAGTCTTACAAGCTACAAATAAATAATAAAAAAAAAGTGGGTGTGTCAAGCCTACGCAAGACAGAAGTGAAACTTCTTTTGTTAAACCGTATGAACCACAATCAATTACGTATTTCACTCGTATTACACTCACGACGCAGTATACTAACCAAGCAGCAGATGCTTGGCGTGGCGCAGTTCGCTGGTGTCTGAGAGAGAGGAAAGAAGAGAAGAGAGAGAACGTTCGTGAGCGGCTCCCCCACCTCAACAAGCGCATATGGTGAGAGAGGGACAGTGAACGGTGAGCGGTGGTGGGGGTACCCGCATTTTCGTGTCGATCCTGACTCGGTTTTACTCCGTCCATCGAAAATCCATTACGCGCCTAAAGAAGTTTCACTTCAAAAAGAAGGCATGGAAAATGGGAAAATTTTCTCGAGATCGACTCAAAAAGTACTCGACCGGTCGATCGCGATCGACCGTTTGAGCACCCCTGGTTTAGTGTTTTTGAAAGTGACAGTTCGGCCCGGTCCAAAGGACCCGGTCTTTAAGTTAGTGTTTTAGTACTTAAGTCAGTTCTAATCTAGTAAATAAGAGACCACCCAGACGTTAAAAAACATTTCCCATCGAGTGAAATCTGGCACGGTCAATTCAGCATAGTTTTAGATTCCTTGTTTGTGTTAATTTTGACGTTTATGTTTGCGGTAGTTTTTGACAGTTGACGTTTGTTTTCGCGGCTGTACCGAGTGAAGTTTATAATATTATTAACTAGTGCTTAGTAGAGGATAATAGTTATATGTTTACAAAGTGAACAATAACGCAGAGAAGACCACTCCAGAATTACCTTCCATCTATGGATCAACCGGACGATGCGCGCCCCCCCGCACTCTCCCACAACCGCCGCCGCCGAGATCCCGGGCACCAGCAGCAGTCTGCAGCAGTCCCAGGCTAGAACTAGGTGATATTTCGGACGAGGATTCGGACAATTCTGAAGAATACTTTAGATCTGGGAAAGAAGCTCTAAGCGATGTCCAGATGGAGCTGGAGGAATTGCAGGACACTTTAGCTGAAAAGCAATGTAAGGTAAGCAAGGAGCAGCAACTAAAAATTGCCAGAAACGTAACCTACGTAATTGGTGCTGTATCACAACTTACATTGGACAGAGAAAAACTGAGAGCTGATCTGACTACTGCCCAGGCTGGTTTGAAAGTGGCCCAGGCGGAAAAACGCTCGGTTGAGGACTGCAACCGTCACCTCGCGGAGAAAATTCAGCAGCTAGAGGCGGACCTAGGACCTGTGATGCGACGTGTCGCTGAAGCTACTGAGGCGACCATGTCATTTGCGGACATCACCAAAATAAAAACTAAAGATGCGACTCCATTGCCGATCACTCGTACAGGACAAGCAGTAGGACCTACAAAGCCTACTATATGCGTTTTTCCTAAGCTGGATAGCATTAAAGACAGCGAGGAAACAAAACAAAATGTAAGAAAAACTTTAAAGCCCTCAGCTTTAGGTGTCCGAGTAACCGGCATGAGAAACATACGAAATAAGGGAGTAGCGATTCATACTGCCAGTGTTGAAGACCAACAAAAATTATTAATTGCGCTCACTAATACGAATTCAAGTACTTTAAGCGCACGACTACCAGCAAAAAGACATCCCAAGGTAATATTTTTCAATGTACCTAGAGAGTTATCCGATGAGAGCTTCCTGAATAGCGCTTTAGCTGGAATTCCAAACATGGAGCAAATGGACACTGGAGAGATGATTTCGAATTGCCGACTCAGCCATTTGGCTGGCGCTCGATCTGGCTCAACCTGTCATCGAGTGTATGAGGTTCCGGCTAAGCTACGTCATCTGTTAGTAGAACAGGAACGGGTATTCGTGGATTGGACGGTGTGCCGTGTACGAGATTTTATAGGGCTTACTGTGTGCTCTAATTGCCAGATGACTGGACATTCATTCAAATTTTGTAAGGAAAAACCAAGATGCGCTCACTGCGCCAAGGAAGGACACGGACGTGAATCGTGCCCAAGCGCTGAAGCCAAGCCGGTATGTGCAACATGCACGAGGTTCGGTAAGGCCGCGGACCACCCGACGGGAGACAAGGAATGCCCAGCTTATCAAGCAGCACTATCCAGGGACTTGCAGGGACAACCATCCACTATGGCTTTAAATAATTATATACAAGATGACTGTGAAGTGGACTTTATAAGAACAAACAATTTGAATCAATGGGTAAAAATGAAACGTAAAAGTGAGATAGGAGATTTAATTTGCATCCAAGTTAATATTAGATCAATATGTAAATATTGGGATGTATTACATGTATACTTAAATAGTTGCTGGGAGTTTGTAGACATTTTAATGCTATGCGAAACTTCCATACAAACTGACCTTATTGATTTATATGAGATACCGGGCTACACATGCTATAACTACTGCCGCACTAACAAGTCAGGTGGGGGCATTCTACTATATGTTCGGAATAATATTGTATTCAAACAAAAACAACTAGAATCGTTTTATTTTGAAAATGTATTCGGTGTAATTACTCTTCCAAATAAAGAACATATTAGTATTTTAGCAATATATCGACCGCCGAATCTTAGCAAACAATCATTTATTGGGGAAATAACATCTGTTTTGACAAGTTTCATAGATCCTCTCGATAATGTTTTGTTCTTTGGGGATGTTAATCTAAATTTGATGAATTACCAAGATCCTGCTGTAATCTCATATGAAAATATTCTAGCTAGCAATTACTTAATCAAGTGTATAGACGGCGTGACTAGAGAGGCAATTGTAGACGGACGCGTTACACGCTCATGCATCGATCACATTTATGTTAGGTACAATAACGGACATAAACAAGTGGACGCGTTATCAGCGTGCGTATGCGAGATTGCTATAGCAGATCATTACATGGTCGCAGTTAATATTAAATATGACGAGCAAAAGGAACCTTTAAACATTGCGAAGGAGATTATTGTTTTGTCCCAAAAACGTATAGACAGCCAAATACATAAAATAAATTGGAATTCCTTACTTAATGAACAAGACAGTATTACACTGTATCAAAAAATTAAAAACAATTTTATTAACCTATACGAAAGATGCACAGTATCATTCCTGAAAAAACCGAATAAAAGACCAAACAGGATCAAAAATTGGATAACTACTGATATTTTAGAGAAAATTAAAAAAAGAGATTTGCTATTTCGAAGGTGGAAGAATTCACCAACCAATAAAAATTACGAAAATGAATACAAGGCCTTTCGAAATAATGTTAACAAACTAATTACTAAACAAAAATCATATTTTTTTAAAGATAAATTTAAAACATGTTTCAATAATACTAAAAAAACGTGGGATGAGATAAATAAAATTTTAGGAAGAAAAACTAAAAGCAATTGTGATGAAGTCATCTCGCGATATGTGATAAAATATCAGACAGTGGAAAGTGTAACTAACCAATATGTGAATTATTTTTCAGATACTATATGTCATATGTTGCACAAGTGTGATTTTAAAGCATCTAATATTGATACAGTAGAATTACCTCACAGTATGTACCTACCTAAAGCAACTATCACGGAGATAACAAATATTGTTAAAAAAATTAAAAACTCAAAATCTGCTGCAATTGATAGTATAAGAATGCACGACATAAAAAAACATATAAATATTTTAGCCCCAATTATTACGCACTTAGTAAATAGACTTATTACTCAAGCAGAAATACCTGATGATCTAAAGTGTGCTATAATTAGACCTATTTACAAAGGTGGAGTACACTCAGAGATAGGGAACTATCGACCTATCAGTATCTTGCCTGCACTTGAAAAAATCTTTGAAAAATATATTTCTTTAAAATTAAACAAATACTTACAGAAATTTTCCATTATAGACAAAAATCAATATGGCTTTCAAAAGAAAAAGAGTACTGAAATATTATTACAGGATTTCTCGAATTATGTAAATAATGAATTAAATAAAAAAATGCATGTTTTAGTATTATTTATCGATAATTCCAAGGCGTTTGACACAATTAATCTGCAAAAATTATTAAATATTCTCGAAGCAATAGGAATCAGAGGAAATCTACTAAATTTATTTAAAAATTATCTATCTAATAGACATATCTGTGTAAAAATATTTGAAAAACTGAGTGGGAAAAAAAAAATGTACGCCGGTGTCCCGCAGGGGTCAATTTTGGGACCCACCCTCTATATAATATTTGTATCAATAATGAGTAAACTATTCTCACATGTTAAACACTTTGTATATGCTGACGACACGGCACTGGTCATATCGGATGAACAATTATATACTGCGATTAAATATATGCAAGAAGACTTTATATCTCTGATTAAATGGTGTCATGACGTAGGATTAATTATAAATACAAAAAAAACCAAACTCATGCACATAAGATCTCCACATGCAAAAGTTTCCATCATGCCTGAAATAATTTCTCATAACTTTACCTGCATCCATCAAAATATTGTGCAGCCCTGCTCATGCGAAACGATTGAGCTAGTAAACGAATACGTTTATTTGGGCGTGACTGTTGATTGCTACTTTAAATGGGACATACAAATACACAAAATTTGTAAACGGCTGCGGGCGATAGTGGGTAGAATATACAAATTGAAGTGTTTCGTTCCTGTGAATACCTTAAGAATTATTTACATGTCACTCGCGGAATCAACTTTAAGATATGGAATAACCACTTGGGGACATTCTTGCAAAACAAATTTAAATTACGCACAATCAATACAAAATTCTATCGTTAAATTACTAGTTAAAAAAAATATTTTTTCGCAAAGACGAAACATTTCACTTTTGTATCAAAATTTAACATTTTTGCCGGTGCAGGCCTTATTGTGGTATAAAATATTAATTCAGCACATATCTGACTCTGAGTATAAGAGGAAAGTTGAACATGGGCACAATACTAGGTTCACAAAGAATGAAGGCATGCTTGTACCTAAACATAATAATAAATACGGACAGCGAACCCTTGAGTATAATGTGCCTAAAATATATAATATGCTACCTGGTAATATTAAGAAATGCGAATTTCCAAATAGAGTCTGATATTTGCTGAAAACGTGGCTACTAGGTAGAAATAATTTGTATTAGGCGATTTAATGTGTAAGTTTATTGTTATTGTATAAATTAAGGTCTAAGTTGTAATCTGTAAAAAGTTGTTATAAAAATCCTGTTTGACAAACTACTTAACCGTAGTTTAACGGGATATATATGAAATAAATAAAAAAAAAAAAAAACATTAAAAAAAAAAAAAAAAAAAAACATATTAATTCCAAATAATAGTACATTGTCATGTTTTAAACTAGTTTGATATCAATTATGTTCTCAGGAACGGATTGGACAGATTGGGGAGTCCTTGTTGGATGCTGCTCCCGAGGTGGCGGCCGCCCTCCACCGAGAGCTTTCTCATATAATGAGTGGCCAGCAGTCCCCGGAAGAAGCAAAGTAATTATTATTATTTTTTTTTATTTATTTATTAACATTCAAACCTGCTTTTTTTTATATTTACTCCACAAAGGAGGCCCTGAAGAAAATAATTTCCCTCAGGGCCTATGTCATCTTTGGGGATGCTGTGTGGAGGGTCTTTTTGTGGAGAGGAAGGAGTGAACATGGGTCTTGAAGAGTCCCATGTTGTAGGAGGGAGGAAACACAGAGGCCGGCAGTTCGTTCCACAGCCGAGCTGTTGAACTTAAGAACGAATCGTAGAAGCGACCCGTTCTCATGTGACAAGTGTCAACTGTGTACAAATGTTGGGCGCGCGTTTGGCGTGTATCCCGACTACGCACCGGTGCCGAAGGGATCAATGACGCTAGTTCCTCAGCATCTTCCATTGTATTACCGGTAGAACAAGGACAGCATACCTACCTGACGCCTGTGCTCTAAAGATTGCAGTCCGTCTGTTAAGATTGGGGAATCTATCAAACGGACCGCCCGTTTCTGCACAGAGTCTAGGGTTTTTTTCAGGTATTTAGGGGCTCCGGACCAGAGATGGCTGCCAAATTCGACAGTAGGGCGCACTTGCGATTTGTACAGGGTCAGCAGTTGTGTATTATTAAAGTATCTGCGGGCCCTGTACAGTACGCCCAGCTTCTGAGAGGCCAACTTTACTCTGGCTTCGATGGAGCCCCCGTACCTGAGCTGGTCACTTACAGTTATACCAAGCATATCAATGGAAGGCCTGTTCGGAAGATTGCTTCCGTTGAAGGAGACTAGATTATCATTTGGATCCCTTTTAGACGTAATCAGACAGGATTGGGTCTTTGAAACATTAAATTCGACGAGATTATTTTTACCCCAGGAGGAAATACTCTCGAGATAACCGTCCATTCTCTGCTTCAAAGCCCTCCGAGCCGTTGGAGTTTGTGTGCCCTTTGGGGGCTTGTCAAACAAAAAGCTATCATGAACTGTACTGTCATCCGCGTAACAATGAATCGGTGCACATGTCAAAAGGTCATTGATGTGCAACAAAAACAAAGTCGGAGACAGAACCGATCCCTGTGGGACGCCAGCATTTATGGAGTGCGAGGAAGAGGTGAAACCGTCAGCAACCGCTTGAATCGACCTATCCCTTAAAAAGTCAGCAATCCACGTACACAGGGATGCGGGAAGTCCGTAAGAATGCAATTTGTTGACAAGTCCTCGGTGCCAGACCCGGTCAAAGGCCTTGGATATGTCTAGTGCGACCGTTTGGGTCTCACCGTGACGTTCCAGGCACCGCCCCCAAACATGCGTCACATACGCGAGAAGATCACCGCACGAGCGGTTCCGCAGGAATCCGTATTGACGGTCGTTGATAATTTTGTTCTTCTCGAGGTATGTGAGTAGTTTGTCGTTGATCACACGTTCCATCACTTTGGACAGAACTGATGTGATCGCTATGGGGCGGTAGTTGGCCGGGTTGGAGCGGTCACCTTTCTTGGGAATAGGGTGAATTACCGCTTTTTTCCAACCAGAGGGCACAGTGCCACACTTCAGGGACATTTTGAAGAGCTTTGTCAAAACTGGAACTATTTCCGCAGCACACCTCTGCAATACCAGGGCAGGCATTCCATCAGGTCCACTAGCTTTATTAACATCGAGCCCCCGTATGACGTGGAGTACATCCCGATGCCGGATCCTCAGCTTTTTCATATAGAAGCTGCAGTGAGGAACCGACGGCGGAACAGCACCTCCGTCGTCGAGGGTCGAGTTTTCCGCAAACATTTTCCCTAATAGGTTAGCCTTTTCGGTGGCGGTGTTTGCTAGTGAGCCGTCAGGTCTGGTAAGAGGTGGCAAACTGGGTTTGCAAAAATTTCGACCTATTGAGCCCGCAAGCGACCAGAATGCTATGCTGCCATGCGGGCAGGCAGCCAGCTTTTTGCTGATCTGCAGGTCGTGTTCGAATTTTGACCTATTAATGATTCTCTTGCATTCCTTTGCCGATTTGTTGTATGCTGATCTGCTTTCGGGCGTTCGAGATGTGTTGTAGGCTCGGTAAGCCGCGTTTTTTCATCGAACTGCTTCGGAGCATTGTCGACTGAACCACGGCTTTGAGCCCACACCAGTTTCTTTAGTAGTCGATTGTATGAAGCCATCCATCTCCGATTTGATGACTTCACCAATCTCCTGGGCACATCTTGAAGGGTCCGAAGTCCGAAAACAAACAGCTGACCACGGAAAAGCGTTGAAATGGGCCCGCACACCGAACCAATCTGCTGACCTATAGTGCCACACTTTTCTCCTCAGCCTCTCATTGGTTGGTCTGAGGCTAACGGGGATTGATGTCGTCACTAGGCAGTGGTCAGATGATCCCAGAGGCGCTGTGACGTCAATCTTATAACCGTGTGGCACAGTAGTTAAGAATAGGTCTTGTAGTCTTGATAAATAATAGATGGTGATCTTTAACCAAAATAACGTTTATTGTAGCAGAGCACACACATTACAGCCATTACAGAGACTTATACTTTTGACACCTACTTCCTGTTCATGTAGTGTTACCAACTGAATGTTATTTCATTGCCATATTACAACAGGTCTAACAGATTGGAGCGGTGAGTCTGGACATCAGGAACCGTTGTAGGCTCCTGAACTAGTTGCTCTAATCCGTAGCAAATGGCAAAGGATTCCGCCTGTCGGCCAGCCGAGTCCGTTGGGCCTGAGAACTTCAACCATGGTTCGTTATGAACATTGAAATCCCCCAGAACAACAAACTCGGCCGAAGGGTAGCGGGGCAAGAGATCATCAATAGTATCGCTCAAATGTTTGAAGAGTTCGGAAGTGTCTGATTCGCTAAGGTTCGGTGAGCGGTATAGACATGCGTAGAATCTTGCCGTACTGGCAAGATTGACGCGCACCCACATTACGTCGAATCTGGAGTTTTCCAGACTCAATAGTCGTACACAGTTGACGTCAGCTCGACTATAGAGGCAGACTCCTCCTTTGAGTCGGAATTTGCTTGCGAGGGTAAAGCCCGGGCAGTCCAGATAGGAGGAGTCTGGCGGCTCGGCTATCTGAGTTTCGGATAGGAAAAGAAGGTTGGGACGTTGGGACAAAAGATGGTGATGGACGGAATTTAAATTTGTGTGCAGGCCGCGAATGTTGGCAAAATTTACCAACAGTTTTGGCCCGCACCGGGGACGCCTGCTACTCGCCGCTGTAACGATGTTAAAATTGTTGTGTTGTAAGTTCAAGAATTTTAAGTTTTTTTTTTTTCTTTTTGAAAGGAAAGGTCTGGAAAGGAAAGGTATGAGGGGTGGGTAGGAATCTGGGGTTCAGGCTGTCCAGGAGTGATGAGCGTTTGGTTCCAGCCCACCCACTGCGGTGATAGGCGATAGGCTGGGAGAGTCCGGCTGGAGAGGGCATCCAATGCACCCCAAACGCTGCTGCTGGGTCCCCTCCGGTCACGAACCGGCACAACAGCAGTGGCGGGGTTTTTTCACTCGCTGATGGGGCAGCCCACCCTTAGTCGTGAGCCTGAGGGTCGGGCCCCTGTACTATCGAGCGGCCCGGACAGCGGTAACCGGTTGTAAAGGGTCTCCCTCAACCAGCATCTCCCAACCGGCCCGCCACGCAGAAGGTGGGCCGACGCACCCGTCACCAAGACCTGGGCAAACCTTAACCCATGAACCCGGGCACCCCTGCTAAGTCACCAAACGTAGCGAACCACTTGGGGTGACCTGTGGCAGAGGTGTTGGTCATCCAATAAATGGTTCCCAGGGCGGCGGTACCCATTCCCGCCTACCAAATTGAATATGTAGTTATTACTTATGTAGTTTGTCAGCAGGTACATAATGACAACATTTTTGCAATAACATGGTACAAAAAATTACGATGATTACGGAATTTTTATTTTATTTTTATGTTGACGAATAAATTTTCTAGAGCGAGTCTAAAATACCATTTTTGAAATACCGCCAAAAGGAAATGTTGGGGCGGGGCTATCTCGTGTGACGTCATAAGCGTATTGCCATTTTCGAGCCGGCTTCTGACAGTACGTGATAGTGGTACTTATTGTCTGTTTACGAGTGATTTGCTTGAGTTTTTGTCGTTATATTTCTTAGAATGTCTCCCCATTTGAAATACAAATGTTGTATGGTTCCTAGCAATTGAAAATGCACTATTTCTCCAGCTTATAGTATGTAACATCCCAAAGGGCATAATGAAACAGAACAAGACAAAGAAACAGAACAAGATAACGAAACAGAACAAGATGACGAAACATAAAACCCAACTGTATTTTACTATAAACTATCTTGAAGATACGCCCTCCATTCCGGACTAGCAAGTGCATCTTGAAAACAGTTAATTACATAACCATTTCCAAAATGAATATGATAAAAGTACATATGAAAATCATCAAAATCCCAAACGGATGTACAATGTACTCACACACATCCAAACTTATTCAAAATTTGATGACTTGAATATATAAATTTACAAAATTTAGTACTATGTACATTCATATGCACACATTAAATGCACACGGGTAAGAATAGGTCACCCTTGGACGCTGAACAAGTATAAAAAATAGTAAAATACATATGTTAGTAATACCTGGACACAAGCTGAAGGTCACTCCGCTCAGCTCTAGGGGTAGACCTAGGTATATTTAGTGACCAAATATGAATACCTTCCTTCTTTCTCTCCTCCCTATTTACTCTCCCACACTAATTGCCATATTATGTAAATGCTCATGTTTTTCATTTATTCTAGACAAGACAGCAAGGAGGAGCGGAGAAAGAGAAGGAGGGAGAGGAGGGAGGAGATTCAGGAGGAAGCAAGGTAATTATTATGTCCAACTAATGTGGTTTTAGTCCTTGTTGCCAATTATGATACAATAAAAATACTGCAAGAAATGGATGCAAAGATCAAATCACCGGTTACAAATTTCACTCTCAAACTGGCTGTATAATTGAGATACCATTTCATCCGTATCTTTTACCATTGGCCATTAAAATATATTTAACCAAGGTGACATGAATTAACCCTTCTACTTAAAATGTGGGCAAAGGCTCCAACAGAAAATGAACGGCCTGGTCGAGATCTGAATACCTTCCTTCTTTCTCTCCTCCCCATTCACTCTCCCACACTAATTGCCATACTAGAAATTAAAAAAGCTGTAAAAACCAAAAGTCAGATACTTAATAATCAATTAGACATATCAAGTAGTCCAATATTAGGTCTGTTTCCAATAAACCCATAAAAAAATTCCCAGTTCTCCTAACCTCCTTACCACCATGCCAGTTGATGCTTTGTTTCTCCCGATTTATTGATATAACCCATTAGTCTACATAATTATCTAGCGGTTTTTCCATTACTTGTTCACTTATGTTAATGTATTTTATGACCGTCTTTGTGTTGCTTATATTTGTATCATGTTGTCTCCCTCTATATTTTGTTATATATATACACACATTATGTACTTCTTGTTTAGTATTAATTTGTACCCTGATGATGCTTAAGTAAAGCGAAACCGGTCGGTTCTTAAATTAATAAATATCGTGGTTTTAAAACAAAAAAGTATTTTATTAAATATTATTATTATTTCAAATTCCCTCAGCGCCATTTAACACTTCAAATTGAACCGATCAAACGATTCAAACGATCATTAGCATCAATTTTGGTTCAATATGTTGCTTTATCAGATATGCATCATGGTGCAGGAATTAAGTCTTTCACATTACATTATTATAATTATTTGAAACCGTTGATTTATGTTGTACAAATAAAACTTGTTACCAGAAACAACCCAACTTATGTGTAATGATATTAAATTTACAGAAAGAAAATTAAGACGGAGATGGAGGAAAAGGAAGATCCTAATGTCTCGCCCCCACCAAAGTAAGTACTGCACAATATCATATGTGTTTATGTGTTATGAAACCTTTGTCCTGCTTTTGAGAACTCCTTTGTAACCTGTCTTTTTCTGCCATCTGGTAGATGCGTCACCGATGCCAAACCAGAAGTTGTCCGGGAACTGGAAACAGTAGCGAAAGCACCAAAAACCTCTAAATTAAGGTACCGACTTTTAAAACATATTGTTATAACTTGTTGAATCGTCAATACACAATACTACCTTACTTGACTTACTACCGTTTGGAATCAGCATTAAAAAAAAACCTTTGATTTAATTTAATGACAATAAACAATAACTTTTTGCATTTACGATTATGGAAAATAGTGCTTACAATCACAATATCTCACCGGAGATGCGGAAGTTTTTTTTTTAAGATTTGTGTCAAAACGATTTGTTTTTGTAATGTGATAAAATCATACATTTGTTTCAAATAAAACACCACTAAATGTCCTACCACTGACTTCAGTTTAAGTAGTTTTTAATTTCAGACAATCATTTTATAGTTGGGGTGTGGGTAAATATATGTATTATTTCCAAAGAAATCTGTTTCATACAAAATCCATTTTCTTGAATGGGACCCTTGTTTTGGTCCGCTTGAAGTGTGTTAAATGGAACGGCTGCGCGGCCTGTTTCATACAAAATCCATTTTCTCGAATGGGACCCTTGTTTTGGTCCGCTTGAAGTGTGTTAAATGGAACGGCTGCGCGGCCTGTTTCATACAAAATCCATTTTCTCGAATGGGACCCTTGTTTTGGTCCGCTTGAAGTGTGTTAAATGGAACGGCTGCGCGGCCTGTTTCATACAAAATCCATTTTCTCGAATGGGATCCTTGTTTTGGTCCGCTTGAAGTGTGTTAAGTGGAACGGCTGCGCGGCCTGTTTCATACAAAATCCATTTTCTCGAATGGGACCCTTGTTTTGGTCCGCTTGAAGTGTGTTAAATGGAACGGCTGCGCGGCCTGTTTCATACAAAATTTAGATTTGGATTTATGGCCAAAATACCAAATTAAACTGATTCATCTTTTTTTAACCCTTTTAGTGCCATAAATATTTTGTCAAAATATGCTGAGAATGCTAGTAAAAAAGTGCATTTTTACAGATAATTTATATAAAAAATAAAAACACTTGCTATTTCTGTTACAATACACTAATTTTCATAATTTTAACAACATTCGCTTCAGAACGTTTCAAACTATGATAATAAAAGCACAGAAATTAAATACTACATATTTATTGACAAGAAAATTACAGAAGATATATGGAAAACGTAGAAGATTGTTTTCCTACACAAACACAATGAGCAAATCAGGTTGGATCTTTTCACAGAGCTACTGTCCTTACTGCTGCATGGTGACCGGGTATGTCATCAAAATGACAATTCAATTCAACACACCTCCAAAAAGTGGTAATAAAGTCATGAAAAGTGATGAAACAAAAACAAGGTTCCATAGGTAACTATTAAACCTAGTTTTTGTTTCACCACTTTTAATGACTCTATATTACTTTTAAAAGATGTGTTGAATTTTCATTTTGGTGAAATCGGGCCAAAAGTGAACTGTCAAAAAGAGCGCTACCGCGTCTATAGCATTTTTCGCACACCTACCTATAAGCGCCACGGATCTTTTCGGCACTGTAAGGGTTAATCAATAGGTGTGTCATGTATAAAGTATATATGTGTCCGATTTGAAGAAATTGCGATTTGATCCCAAAAGATTTATGAGACCGTGCGGCGCACAGTCAAACTGAAATTTCCTGAAAATCTTCATAATTTTTTTTTCATATTTTGTAATATTAGCGCTCTAATACAACCAAAAGTCACAAGCCGCAACTGGTTGGGACTTTTATGCTACGTATACATCCGCGAGCCGAACTGCCTAACTCAACCTCAACTTATGGGAAAAAAACGAAGAAACCGCAAATGGCGCGATATGCCGCTTGCAGTTGATTCATTCCTTTCCCGTAATTCGTGGTACGGTTCGCGCTTCAGTTTCCAAATTTATCCGTATCCTTATGCAGTATTCACATTAAAAAACTATATATTTGTGACAGGTTCCAGAGTAGTAGATACTCCCAGTATCGCCCTGACGACCACCTTTCAGAATTGAAACATTGCTTGAAATGGCTTTGGCCGTGTTTGGTGACCAGACCTTATTAAAATCATCAAGTTTGGCTAAATATAAATTTGAATAGATGTTGAATGAATCAGACCTTACTGAAAGTTATAATTTCGTAAATTTGATAAAAATTATTGTCCACCTTATGCATAATAACACTAAGAGAATGAGTGTGGTACCCATAACATACCACTAACACTATTACTAACGCTATAGCTACGGAACTAAGCCAAAGGGTATTTCACCGTCTTCGTGCAACTATTTAAGCATGAAACTAAAAGCTCTGTTTTGTTTAACTAGAGCGGTATACACAATATTATATTTTTATATCCGATAGGCCGAAGTTGGCAGTGTAAACGTTCCCCTTAATGCTAAATCACTATTTTGATTAATCTTTATAACGAATCGGTGTACATTATGAATACCAAAAATATGATTTTATTAATTTAAGGTTTTCCTATCATTTCGCTTGAGTAGAATACAAATAAAATAATAAATTGCGCAATAAAAAATATAAATATAAACTACTAAAAAAAAAATTTTTTCAATAGAAATGAATGAACGCGTAAAGGAAACAACTTTAAAAAATACAGTATTATAACTAAGATTATCTGTGACAGTTTCACTTGATTAACTTTTTTGCTTTCTTATAAAATTATTTACAAAATAAATAAAAACCAGTTTTGTGCTTGAAATCGAATTTTTCTAGATTCCGTTTGTCAAGCGATTTTAATTCCTATTACCTACAATATTTGTATACCAAGAATATACACATTTTCGGCTTGTAGCTTCCTCTTAAGCGCGTGCCTATTTTCTGTATATTTACCAAATCTGCAAACTGACACAGCATTTTCAAAGAACATAGGAAATTAGCATTTGTTTGTAGGCACTGCCGATATTGCCAATCTAATTCAAATCGATTTTCTTCCAAAATGGTGCATCAGTTATTAGATTTTCGAGTGTAATAATTTTTACGAAATTAATATTAAATTGTACTATTTTCCATAATCATAAATGCATAAAGTTGTTGTTTATTATCATTAAGTTGAACCAAATGTTTTTTTTTAAATGCTTATGAAGAAGGGTAGTCGTTGGTAAAATTTTACCAAAAACACTTTGTATCGGTTGTATTTTATTCCTATATGTGACTAGTTTATCTATTTATGAAAATATATGTCCACTTCTTTATAGCACTAGTTATCCCTTGTGTATTAAATCATCAACTTAGTTCCAGTTGAAATATTGTAACTGTGCGGTGTTCTTCTATCCATTTATCGTAACGGATACGGTAGTAGCTCACCACACTTGCCTCAATTTTATGGTATTTTGGACATAAAGTGCTCCTAGCAGACTAAACTACTTGCTTGGCAACGAAATAATGTTTCTAGCTTGACGTTTCATCACTATCAAAAATATTTATTTTATCTGTGCAAAAGTGCTTAGAAAATTACAGTCGATTCCTCGTAATTGCTACACAGGTTTATCTTGGGACGGCCGGTTATTTGAGCCAAAACCCGAAGAGCAGAAACCAAATAAAGAAACTAATACTACTTCTTCAATAATCGCAAAATAACTTTGTGACGTCATTTTAATTATATGAAAATGACGCCATAACACTTTGTATACACCACTTTTAATTAATAATATATAAGTCAATTTTGTAGCTCGAGCCGGTATGCATATCTGTGATGTACAAAATATACTGTGAAACAGCTCAAGCCGGTATGCATATCTGTGATGTACAAAATATACTGTGAAACAGCTCGAGCCGGTATGCATATCTGTGATGTACAAAATATACTGTGAAACAGCTCGAGCCGGTATGCATATCTGTGATGTACAAAATATACTGTGAAACAGCTCGAGCCGGTATGCATATCTGTGATGTACAAAATATACTGTGAAACAGCTCGAGCCGGTATGCATATCTGTGATGTACAAAATATACTGTGAAACAGCTCGAGCCGGTATGCATATCTGTGATGTACAAAATATACCGTGAAACAGCTCGAGCTGGTATGCATATCTGTGATGTACAAAATATACCCAACTGATCCTTGAGGGAAGCCACTGGTTTAGATTATTTTATCATTTCTGTAGCCATTCTAAGGAAAATACATAGGATAGTTATTCACAATTTTTATAAATATACAGGGTGTGGCAGAGAGGACGGACGGTTTTAAAAAAATCATAAAATAGTTAACTTTTACTCAAAAACAAATTTATTGATGGAACCAGGTTCGCGAGGAAATAGCATTTGAGACAGTCAAGTGTGGAAAATCACATCAGGCATGTGGTGGCCGAAATCGTTGATGCAGTGCTGGAGGCGCTCTTGGATGTTCGCGGAGCTCCTCTTGGTCTTCTGTTGATCAGTTCACCACGCCTGCGAAGTGATTCAACCCAACGAAGGATGGTGTTTCGAGAGGGAACTGCTCTATTCCGATGAATGTTGTATAAGCACCCTGTATAAGCACATTAAGAAAATAGTGTTAGCGGACCCTTCGGCATTTTACCCTTGGCACGCTAAGGCAGTAAAAAACAAAGGTTAGGCTGATGCATGGAAGATAGATTTTGGTTACCCTTTTTGACAACCGGGAGGTTAGTATTATGTAATTAGTTTAATTTTAATGTATCATGTCATTTTTTGTGTTCTTTCCAGGCTACCCAAATCTCATTAAACACATCACATATTTCATGGATAAATACGGAAACGACTACAAAGCTATGGCAAAGGCCAGAAGAAACTACAAACAACAAACCTGGAAACAACTTCGGCAAAAGCCAAAGAAATTCATGTAAATACCCAACCAATACGCCAAGTTCTTAGATTCTAAAGGATTATTGGGCAAAAACACCGATGACGACCTGTTAAAAAAAGATGCTCTAGCACTAGAAATGGATAGCGATTAAAATTTAAAAACAATGCATTTTTATTATATTTTTTAGGACCATCGCTATTTTAATTTGTACCAAAAGTTTCCAGAATAAAATATTATGTGTCGATTGCCTTTATTATTGTATTATTTAAGTTTTTTTTTAATTATTCTGAAAAAAGTAAATTAAATTTGACTTATTTAAGTTAACCCATTTTTTTTTTTTAACATTATTTCTGGCTTTCACCCTTCAAGGGTGTTCTTGGCCATCATTTAAAATTATTGAGAAATGAAAGGTGAATTTAAATATTATTTAAATGGGAAAATTTCAAAATTATAATGAAAATTGGAGTCGAGTTCAGACTTAGAAGAGATGAGATGTTGAATGGAGGGGAGGCAATTTTAGATAAGGCTTGATAGAAGAGAGGATATTTGTTTAGAGAGGGACAACCAAAAAATATGTGATCTAAAGTTCCCACTTCTAGACCACAGAATGTACAATCTGAGGAGTCAACAACGTGAATTTTAAAAAGATGGGAAGGAACGGAACAATGTCCGATCCTCATTCGAATGAGTGAATAAATTTCTTTTTTGGAAAAATGAGGGAATTGCTGAAACCACGGTTTTGATGGAATAGTCCTTTGTATTGAGGCATAGCAGGCTCCCTTGGATTGACTAGCAATGTGCCAATACTCTGCCCAAACATTGCGGGATCTATCTTTGATGATGGAAAAAATGTCAGATAGGGGAATGTGGTTTACGAGGGTAACAACAGGGTTGGACGCTCCTTGTTTTGCCAAGGCATCCGCAATATCATGACCCATGATACCAACATGTCCAGGAATCTAAATCAGAGTTACAGTTTTACCAGAGCTTTGAATGGAGGCTATCATCTCTCGAATAAGGCATACAAAGTGATCATCAGGATGAAGAAGAGGACTGGATTTAAGTTTTTGGAGGGAACTGAGAGAGTCGGAGAGAACGAGGGAATGTTCGAAATTATTTTTGATTATATATTTGAGAGATTCTATTATTGCAATGCACTCGGCTGAAAATATTGAAAATTGATTTGAAATTGAATGAAATATTCTGTCATTAGAATTATTGTGGTAAACGTTAATACCTATACCACAGTTAGGAGAGTCGGGAGATTTGGATCCATCAGTAAATAAAAGAGAAAAGTTGGGCCATTTAGATGAAATAATGTCATTGAAAATATTATTGACAGTTCGGGCCGGGAGATTGGAATGACTTTTAAGGATTCCGATCCCTTCAAATATTGTTGGGGATAGGGTGACGTGACTATATTTTAATTTGTATAAGGGAAGTAGATCATTTTGGATGATGTGAAGCTCTGAGAGAGACTTAAAATTTTTACAGATGTCAGGAAGAGGTTTAGTTGAAGCTCTGATTGTAGATGAATGGGTTGAGTCAATGAACAACGAGACGCTGGGGATAATCTGATGACATTTAGAATTTAAACATTTAAGAACAAATTTGTCAGCAAATAGTTGACGCCTTAAATAAAGAGGAGGATCAGAACATTCTACTTGAAGGGAATTGATGGGTGACGATTGCATCGCTCCAGTTATAATTCGCAAAGATTTAGATTGAATTTTGTCTAATTTATCAAGTACATTTTTTGAGGCAGTACTAAAAAGTGGGCAGGCATAATCGAGATGGCTTCGAATAAGTGCGTTGTAAAGCAACTTAATGCAAGTAGGGTGAGCTCCCCACCAAACGCCAGATAATGATCTGATGATATTTAATTTTTTTTCGCATTTAGTAACTAAATTATTAATATGGGAAGACCATTTAAGTTTCCTATCAAATGTTACTCCCAAAAATTTTACTTCAGAAGCGTTGGGGATTGGAGAATTTTTAAATAAAATTTGAACGGGGGGTTTTTATGGCGGTTTGAGAAGGTGACACACTGAGTCTTTTGGATTGAAAGTTCAAAACCATTTAAGGTGAGCCATGTGCAAAGGGCATTCATGGCTTCGTTAAGATATTTGACGGCGAGAGGGATGATTTTGGATGATAAGAAGAAAGCTATGTCATCTGCGAACTCAATAACTTTTACTTGTGGGGGAATAGTGACATGCATATCATATGTGTATATATTATACAGTAAGGGGGACAATACATCGCCTTGTGGTAAACCCTTCCAAACAGACCTACTTTGAGGAGAAATATCTGGAAGTTCAATGAAAATTTTTCTATCTAGAAATAGATTAATAATAGATTGGACAAACATGGGGGGAAGGCCAAGGCCTAGAAGTTTTTTTTTCAGGATTGGGATGGAAACATTGTCAAAGGCGCATTCTATATCTATAAAGACGGCAAGACAAACTTCCTGTTTAGAAATTGATAAATTAATATCAGTGCTGATGATGGCAAGGTTATCTTGAGTGGATTTTTTTTTCCTAAATCCAAATTGAGATGGAGAGAGAAGCTGTTTACTCTCGACAAAAAATTCTAATCGGTTTTTAATTAATTTTTCATAAAGTTTACTGAGGGTGGATGAAAGAGCGATCGGCCTGTAGTTGGATCCAGAATTTGGTGATTTGTTTGTTTTTAAAATAGGGATGATTATTTGACAACTCCAGTCATCGGGCATTATACCAGTCTGGAAGATTTTGTTTAAGATGCTTAAGAAGTGGTTTAGAACATTATCATTACTATTTTTGATTATGCTGTAAGGTATACCATCTCTGCCTGGAGATGAGTCCTTGACTATTGATAAACAATTTTTTAGCTCAATTAAGGTGAATGGAGAGTCCAGCCAATGATTAGACATAGGAGTATTATAGATAGGCGTTATTTCATCTAAGTTAGGTACAGAAGGGGGGGCAATTTTGTCCAAGAATTCATCGATCCATTTAGAATGAGACGCTCGAGGAGATAATGAACTGAAAGAGGATCGAAATCTTCGGATCATAGACCAAACTTCCGAAATTGGAGTGTTCGGAGATACTGAACTGCAGAAGTTGTACCACCCAGATCTTTATTTTGACCTCAATACCCTTTTGGCATTGGATTCAGCGTTTTTGTATATAAGATAGTTCTCCATAGTCATATTGTAACGATAGGAAAGAGATTTAGCTTTCCGAATTCTCACTACTTTGGAACATTCCTCATCCCACCAGGGAGTTGGAGGGAGTTTTTTTAAAAGAAATTTAGTTTTAGGGGGAGGATTTGATTTATTTATTGCAGTTATGAACATTGATTTGAAGTTATTATAGTCATCTTTGACGGAAAATATATTGGTGTCGGGTAAATTTAGTAGGAACTTGTCCATATGAGAGTTAAATTCATCCCATTTGGTGTGTTTCGTTTTAATCTTTGTCGAAATATGAGACTTGTCCGATTGGAAAGAAGTTTGATAAGTAATGGTGATCGGGAAATGATCACTGGAGCAAGGGTCGGGGGACACCACCCACGAGGAGAGAGAAGCCAGACTAGTAGAACATATCGAGAGATCCACTGCACTGGGGTTTGTGCTGGGGCGTGAGATCCTAGTAGGAGATCCGTCATTCAAAAGGAAAAGGTTGGATTGATCTAGGAAATCCATCACACTTCGACCATCTCGGTCTGAGAAAGCAGAACCCCAGACGGGGGAATGGGCATTAAAATCGCCTAATATAAAGAAAGGAGGGCTTAGTTGACTTACAATTTGCAACCAAATTTGTTTATTGAAGTGGGCTGTTGGGGGAAGATAGACTGAAATAAAGGATGTGTCCTTTATTTTAGCTGCAACCATTTGGAAGTCAGCATTGGGGGGTTTGATATTATTTATTGGGGAAAATGATATGGATTTCTTAATAAAAAGGGCAGCACCGCCGCCCGAACCTTCCGGGCGGTCGTCGCGGAGACAGGAATACCCTCCCACATTAAAGTGGGTGGATGGAGTAAACCAAGTCTCCGAGATAGCAGCCAAAGAAATAAAGTTGGAATTTAATAGGTTAAGGAGATCAGATTTGTTAGAAATAGCACTTCGGCTATTCCACTGAAGTATTTTGAAATCTTGAAGAGTCATTTTGAATAAATGATTTTAATGTGGAAATAATAGTAGCAGCGTTGGACGGTAGATTAGTTTGAGAAGAAATAAGGTCAATTAGAAGCATAATGAGAGTTTGGATAAATGAAGAATTGTCTTGGGAGAGTTTTTCAGAAAGTTTTAGAGAGTTCATTGAGGACGGATTATAATTATTTGCACACCCATTTGTGGCATTTGAAAGAGGTGAACCATTGGGATTTAAGAGCAGTGAGTTGTGTTGTTGCTGATCGTATCCAGGAGCCGGTTTAGAGATAGCGTTTTTGTATGTGAATTTAGTTGAACGAGAAGAAGTTGTTGTAGAAGAGGGAAGAGGGTTGGATGAGGAGTTGCTGGATAAAGCCTCAGCAAATGATTTTTTGACAGGCGGGAATAGTTTAGAAGCCTGCAGAAAAGACAAGTTCTGAGAGGCCATAGAATTTTAATATTTTTTTGGCGAGATTGTTCTGGGCAAGAAGTGTTGATAGCTGTATGTGAGCCTGAGCAGTTAAAACATTTGGGTGAGGAGGAAGAAGGACATTGGTCAGCTGCGTGGTTTTCTCCACATTTAAAACATCTGGGTTGAGATCTGCATGCAGCTTTGGTATGACCAAAACGGCAGCAATTGAAACATTGAGTGGTGGGATAAGTATACATTTCAACTGGTAATGAGTTGAAGAATAAATATATATGGGAGGGAAGAGATTGACCTTCAAAGGTGATAACTACAGATTGGGAGGGCTTCCAGGAAATTATACCCTCAGAGGAGTCCTTGTAATTTAGCCTCCTGGCTTTTATGGGATCGCCAATGTGTTGGGGGGTTGAAAGTGAAGACAGAATTTCTTCGATGGACAGATCGGTCGAGATACCTCTGACCAGGCCCATGCGAGTGACATTGAAAGTAGGGATATATGCCTTGAACTTTGAATTAGATGAAATGAAGATATTTTTGATGAAACTGTTGGCAGCTGACCCTGAGAGGAATTCGACGGAGATTCGGAAGCGACCCTCGGCTTTTACACCTCCAGGCTTGATTGAAAGGTTCTTGCTATTTGATAGGAATTTGCCAAATTCAAGAGGGTGGATGGTTTTTCCTTGCTCAGTTTTTTGGGCGTATACTATGAATGGGCCACGGGAATGATGAGAATAAAAGTTTGTTGGAGGAAGTTGAGAAAGTGCTGGTGGGGACTGTGAAGTCGAAGGAGAGTCAAGTTTTATTGGGGAAGAAGGAGTAAATTTCCTTTTTTTGGTAGAAGTCAAAATGACAGAATCACTGTCAGAAGTTTCTCCATTTTCCCCGTCTGGGGGGTCTGGAGAGGGATCTGGGGGCTTTGTAGGGGGTCCAGGAGGGAAATCTTCCTCCATTATTCACAACAGTAAACAACTACAATAATAGTATGGAAAATGACAGAAGTAAAAAAAGTTTATAAATATCTGGAAATCAGCAGCGAAAAGTGACTCCTG
This sequence comes from Hesperophylax consimilis, assembly GCF_061612785.1. Lineage (NCBI taxonomy): Eukaryota > Metazoa > Arthropoda > Insecta > Trichoptera > Limnephilidae > Hesperophylax > Hesperophylax consimilis. The sequence continues at coordinate 18,142,514 of NC_142854.1, read as the reverse complement.
GAAGATCAGGAGGGAGAAGAAACCTCAAGGCACAACACACTACACTTTTTTTTTGCCAGAAAACAAAAAAGAATGGTAAAAAATTAATTTTAGATAGAGCAAAACAAAACAACTGATGACAGCCAAATGTTATTGTTGCAATCGAAGTTAACCCATTGGCCCAGACTTAATTCCCCATGAACATTCAAATTAGTTAATAAAAATCGTTTGTCGAATTTGTTTGTCAAATATTATTTATTTATTACTCTGTACATTGTTTGATGAACACGTCAACGCTGACTACCAAATTATTGATTTATTACTCTGTAGATTGTTTGATGAACACGTCAACGCTGACTACCATATTATTTATTTATTACTCTGTAGATTGTTTGATGAACACGTCAACGCTGACTACCAAATTATTTATTTATTACTCTGTAGATTGTTTGATGAACACGTCAACGCTGACTACCAAATTATTTGACAGAATGTAAAATTTGTCAAATTGCTAGAGCGTTTTTATAAGCTATTAAATTGCTTGTAAGAGAAAGGGTCCTTTTTGGCCCAGAGCTCTTTATGCCATTATTTCAAAAAGTCACCCAGGTGTTACTTTTGTACAAAAAATTGGAAATCATATTGGTGCACTAAATCTAATATAATTTAACCAATTTAAATGTATTCATTACATAAAATTTACTTTTGGATTGGATCAAGGGAAGTAAAATAAAATATTTGGACCTAAAAAATGGGCGTGTAAAATAACTTTTACATTTTTATTTGTAAAACCACAAATACACCCTGTATACAGGGTGCACCGGGGTAAGATGCACAAACTTCGGGAGGTGATTCTAATGACAGTACAAGTAAAAAAGATATATAATTTTTTTCGGAATTCCCACATGTCTCAATACAAAGGACTATCCCATCAAAACCGTGGTTTCAAAAATTCCCCCATTTTTGCAAAAAAGAAATTTGTTCACTTATTCGAATGAGGATTGGACATTGTTCGGGTCCTTCCCACCTTTTAAAAATTCACGTTCTTGACTCCCCAGATATACTTGCCGTGTGTTGTGTCAATGTCTTTTATTTTATTCTAGATCTGATAATTTAATGTACTGTTTGACTTAACAAGTTGATGGTTATAATCAAAACAGGAAAGACTCGAGGAAGTTGTCGGAAACAAACTATAAATATTTATAGTGATTTGTTTTTGGGGTACGCTACCTCCTTCTTTATCCAACGTTTCGGACAGCATTGCAGTGTCCATCATCAGGGCAGATGTGTAATGTAAGTGTCATTACACATCTGCCCTGATGACGGCGAATTAGGATAAATCCCCATAAAAGTGATGCCTGCTTTTTCTCACGTAGATACCCTAAAAGGCCACCTAATGTTTTGAGAAAACGTCCTGTGACCCTCAACTGTAGACTAACTAGGAAAAAGCACATATAAATCAACTATAAGGCCGAAACTAACTTATGCAAGCCCCATCTGGGCAATGAGCGGGCTGATGGACTAGCAAGGAAAGGGGCGAAAGCACCACTTGCGGGATCCAAGCCGGCCGTTGGAGTAGCAATTGCCACACCAAAATACATATTGAAAGGTAGGCCAAATTCCGGCACTGGGAGGAATAGGAAAGGGCACCCGGAATGAGGCAATCCACAAGTACTCCAAACAGACCAGACCCAAGATGAACCAGACAACTACTCAATATGGACAGTGCACTCACTGAGGGAACTGGTAGGACTACTAACGGGACACTGGAGACACATGCAGCTGTAGGGAGTGGAAAACACCAACAGATGCAGGAAATGTGAAGAGGATGAAAAGACTCCAATTCACTTTTGGTACCAATGTCCCGCTCTGTTGGGAACAAGGCTCAGATACCTGGGAAGACACATTGTAGAACCAGAAGACATAGCCACATATCCAATGACAACCCTGGTGAACTTTATTAAAGGGACCGGATTACTGTTAAAGGAATGAGGTAACACGGGAGTTGGCACAATGGGCTAAGTGCTCATGGGGGAACTATATGTAAACCGTCTCTGCTCTTTTTACTTATTTATTTTATTTAATAATTAAACAGTTTACAATGTATAATAATATTTGCTAACAATAATGATATATAAAAATTAGTTTTCACCATTATTTTTTTTAAATTTTTTGATATTACTCTTTTATGGAAGCAGACGCTTCTGTTTAAAAGAGATGTTGAGTATCGAGATGAACATTATTTATGTAAGTATTCTTATTAATAATTTAAGGAGTTAAGAACATTAAAAATATAAATGTATATCAACAATGTACAATTTAACGATTTATAACGTTACATTATTTATTTGACGAATTTCGTTATTTTGATTTTTTTACATTGAAATGTTCTTTGATCGCTTTGAGTAGGGTTTTGTCCTCTTCGATTTTTCTGATATTATCAGGTAGGTTATTAAAGTATTTTTTGCCTAGAAATGTGTAATGATGTTGTGCAAATGAGGTGTTACATTTTTGTATTGGAAATATATGTTTTTGACGAGTACGTTTTTCAGTTGAAAAACTGTGATTTTGTTTTTCTTTTATTATTTGAATTATTGTTTTTTCGGATAAGATCATTAAATTTTAGTACTAGTACGAGTTGGATAATCTCTCGGTTATAATTAAATTAAATTTTTAAACACAAAAAATACCTATTAAACATTTATTTTTAGATTGCTTCCCGGTTTTAGCATGCTAGGGGTCGAGTATGTTGTCATTGTCAACAATAAAAGTTTATTGACTTATTATAAATGATGTGAAATTATCTCGGAGTAGTCAATATTTTGTAGCAACGGCCTTTGCGGTCAAGGGGTAAGGCTCTCGACTGACAATCCGAAGGTCGTGGGTTTAAATCCCTTCATGCGCAAGTAAATTTTATTTGAGCAATTTGGTTTATTCAAAATTTATTCATTTAAAAATAATAATTTAGTATACGTTTGCGACTATTGAGTCTGGAAAACTCCAGATTCGACGTAATGTGGGTGCGCGTCAATCTTGCCAGTACGGCAAGATTCTACGCATGTCTATACCGCTCACCGAACCATAGCGAATCAGACACTTCCGAGCTCTTCAAACATTTGAGCGATACTATTGATGATCTCTTGCCCCGCTACCCTTCGGCCGAGTTTGTTGTTCTGGGGGACTTCAACGTTCATAACGAACCATGGTTGAAGTTCTCAGGCCCAACGGACTCGGCTGGCCGACAGGCGGAATCCTTTGCCATTTGCTACGGATTAGAGCAATTGGTTCAGGAGCCTACAAGGGTTCCTGATGTCCAGACTCACCGCTCCAATCTGTTAGACCTATTCTTAACTACTGTGCCACACGGTTATAAGATTGACGTCACAGCGCCTCTGGGATCATCTGACCACTGCCTAGTGACGACATCAATCCCCGTTAGCCTCAGACCAACCAATGAGAGGCTGAGGAGAAAAGTGTGGCACTATAGGTCAGCAGATTGGTTCGGTATGCGGGCCCATTTCAACGCTTTTCCGTGGTCAGCTGTTTGTTTTCGGACTTCGGACCCTTCAAGATGTGCCCAGGAGATTGGTGAAGTCATCAAATCGGCGATGGATGGCTTCATACAATCGACTACTAAAGAAACTGGTGTGGGTTCAAAGCCGTGGTTCAGTCGACAATGCTCCGAAGCAGTTCGACGAAAAAACGCGGCTTACCGAGCCTACAACACATCTCGAACGCCCGAAAGCAGATCAGCATACAACAAATCGGCAAAGGAATGCAAGAGAATCATCAATAGGTCAAAATTCGAACACGACCTGCAGATCAGCAAAAAGCTGGCTGCCTGCCCGCATGGCAGCAGAGCATTCTGGTCGCTTGCGGGCTCAATAGGTCGAAATTTTTGCAAACCCAGTTTGCCACCTCTTACCAGACCTGACGGCTCACTAGCAAACACCGCCACCGAAAAGGCAAACCTATTAGGGAAAATGTTTGCGGAAAACTCGACCCTCGACGACGGGGCTGCTGTTCCGCCGTCGGTTCCTCACTGCGGCTTCTATATGAAAAAGCTGAGGATCCGGCATCGGGATGTACTCCACGTCATACGGGGGCTCGATGTTAACAAAGCTAGTGGACCTGATGGAATACCTGCCCTGGTATTGCAGAGGTGTGCTGCGGAAATAGTTCCAGTTTTGACAAAGCTCTTCAAAATGTCCCTGAAGTGTGGCACTGTGCCCTCTGGTTGGAAAAAAGCGGTCATTCACCCTATTCCCAAGAAAGGTGACCGCTCCAACCCGGCCAACTACCGCCCCATAGCGATCACATCAGTTCTGTCCAAAGTGATGGAACGTGTGATCAACGACAAACTGCTCACATACCTCGAGAAGAACAAAATTATAAACGACCGTCAATACGGATTCCGGCGGAACCGCTCGTGCGGTGATCTTCTCGCGTATGTGACGCATGTTTGGGGGCGGTGCCTGGAACGTCACGGTGAGACCCAAACGGTCGCACTAGACATATCCAAGGCCTTTGACCGGGTCTGGCACCGAGGACTTGTCAACAAATTGCATTCTTACGGACTTCCCGCATCCCTGTGTACGTGGATTGCTGACTTTTTAAGGGATAGGTCGATTCAAGCGGTTGCTGACGGTTTCACCTCTTCCTCGCACTCCATAAATGCTGGCGTCCCACAGGGATCGGTTCTGTCTCCGACTTTGTTTTTGTTGCACATCAATGACCTTTTGACATGTGCACCGATTCATTGTTACGCGGATGACAGTACAGTTCATGATAGCTTTTTGTTTGACAAGCCCCCAAAGGGCACACAAACTCCAACGGCTCGGAGGGCTTTGAAGCAGAGAATGGACGGTTATCTCGAGAGTATTTCCTCCTGGGGTAAAAATAATCTCGTCGAATTTAATGTTTCAAAGACCCAATCCTGTCTGATTACGTCTAAAAGGGATCCAAATGATAATCTAGTCTCCTTCAACGGAAGCAATTTTCCGAACAGGCCTTCCATTGATATGCTTGGTGTAACTATAAGTGACCAGCTCAGGTACGGGGGCTCCATCGAAGCCAGAGTAAAGTTGGCCTCTCAGAAGCTGGGCGTACTGTACAGGGCCCGCAGATACTTTAATAGTACACAACTGCTCACCCTGTACAAATCGCAAGTGCGCCCTACTGTCGAATTTGGCAGCCATCTCTGGTCTGGAGCCCCAAAATACCTGAAAAAAACCCTTGACTCTGTGCAGAAACGGGCGGTCCGTTTGATAGATTCCCCAATCTTAACAAACGGACTGCAATCTTTAGAGCACAGGCGTCAGGTAGGTATGCTGTCCTTGTTCTATCGGTATTACAATGGAAGATGCTCTGAGGAACTAGCGTCATTGATCCCTTCGGCACCGGTGCGTAGTCGGGATACACGCCAAACGCGCGCCCAACATTTGTACACAGTTGACACTTGTCACATGAGAACGGGTCGCTTCTACGATTCGTTCTTAAGTTCAACAGCTCGGCTGTGGAACGAACTGCCGGCCTCTGTGTTTCCTCCCTCCTACAACATGGGACTCTTCAAGACCCATGTTCACTCCTTCCTCTCCACAAAAAGACCCTCCACACAGCATCCCCAAAGATGACATAGGCCCTGAGGGAAATTATTTTCTTCAGGGCCTCCTGTGTGGAGTAAATATAAAAATAAAAAAAATACTTGCGGCACGTTCCATTATTATTTATTATTTTATGTGTGTACCACACAGGAGTCCCAACTGCTCCCAACCTTGAGCCATTGAGACCATGACATCTCCAATTGGGGAATGTTGTCAGACTGAAGGTAGTTGGGAGGGGAAGAGGAATGTGTGGAACAATGCCAAAGCCATTTGAAGCAATGTTTCTTGAAATGGCTTTATCCGTGTTTCAGCATTCGCCATACGGTGTTAGGTAGTTTATGGCGAGCGATATGCTGATACAATGACTAGGCCACGCCATGGATGCGTAATGAGTCGCCTACCTTATTATAGTACCTACCTGCCTGAAATTGTATAAAATTGACTTTTCTTTTCGTATCAATTATAACAAGATGTTTGAATGTGGGAGTCGAATGGATTCATAATAAACTATGTATTGGCTATTTATACCAATCGCCATTACATTACATTTCTTATCTTTTTTGATTAGAAATAAGTACTTTTCTTGTTCACTAAATTCAGAAATTACCCTAATTAACGTGTTACTAAAAATCCCCTTTAAATAGTAAAGTAATTTCCTTATCGGTACATGGTTTATAATCACAATTACAGCTTCAATTACAGTTTGCACAAGGTTCAATTTCTGAAAAAATTATCTTGAACGATTTTAATAATCGAACGATGACGGATAGGGTACAGAAGGGATGCTGAACAATCAATAGGTAGGTATATATTTACTATTAAATATACTGACTAGCCCACGAATAAGTTGAAACTGAAACTAGTTTTTAAACTGGCAAAAATATTATATCATCTAAATAACTAAACGAAGGATATTCAAGGTTTCAATAATGTTCAACTACATTCAAGGAACATTGTTAAATCTACCACGCAAACACTAATATACTCCATTCACACAGAGCGATTTTAGTTGATCAAGTCGAAGTTGAATGACACTTGAATGCTAATCGACAAGTGTGAACAGAGTTGATCAAGTTTTTAGTTAAACGATGAAAGTTGAAAGCCCGTCTACTTTTGTTGTTCAAGACTTTCCCGCCGAATCGAAACGTGTGAACATATGTTTCAAGTCGCTTGGGATTTTTAGTTCCCTGCCATTCCCTGCGGTCAAAGTAATTAGACGTCCCTACTGAGTGATTTATTTATGCGTACCTAGTTCCTACCATAATGGCATCTACTTCGACCTAAGTAATAAGGTATGCTATTCTGTGCATTATTCGCACAAGAATTAAAGTCGTGTTTAGCATGTTGGATGCTCTAGGACTCTAATATGCATTTGGCCTTGAAATGCCCAGGCAGGCGGAAGTGACTGATTTACATTATTTTAATAAATTTTCTGATAAAAAATCAACAATTTGGATTGTGGATGCCCAAAAGAAAATTACTACGACTGCTGTGAACGGCTATCAAAAAACATTTATTTCGATTGCGCGATGTACACTTTCACTCGAAAGAATTTTGTATGGTACGGCTACTTTGATTTTTTAGTTTCAGCTTGCCTCGAACCATTTAATCAACGTAAAAGCCTTTTTTGTGGTTAGAAAATGGATTCTAATACAAATTTAATTAGGTGCGTATAATACTATTTCTAGAGAATTATATTCCTAAATATAATGGTCTTCTTTCGCTAGACGATGCAAGGAACTGTTTTCAGACGTGTCGATTCGGTGTAAAACTCCAACGAAGACACACTTGAACAGCAAAACTAGACGGGCTTTCAACACGCATCGGGCCGCCTTCAAGATCGTGACCAGTTGGGAGTCCCAAAGGAACGATCTCTTTCACCTTTCACAAGGTACAATACGTAATATTATTATTTTTTTAGTTGATTTCCCCTTACTTATGTTTGTACATATGAGTCGAATTAAAGTTGCAAAAAAAATGTGGTAATCAGTAGTGAATGGTCGAAAAATCCGGGACACACAAGGAAGACATAAGACACTGGAATGATATACGGAGACTAGTTAAAGTCGATATAATGTGTTATTTTAACAGTAACAATATAGTGTACAGTAATGAAAGGTAGAAAAAGTCGGGGACGACTGAGAAAGACATGGCGCGATCAAGTGAAACAATAATATTATGTATTTCCACCTTAACTACACCTTTCCTCCAAACCATTAATAACCCCGAGCAACCCAGGTACACGTCAGTTATATCTTTATATATCTCTTTCCAGGCACTGTAGGTTTGTACATACCACTACATACTTTGAAAATATGACCATTACATACGTTTAACCAATGTTAAATTTGGCAGCCACCTCTGGTCTAGAGCCTCAACACACTTGATAAAACCATTGACTCAATGCATAAACGGGCGGTCCGTTTGATTCATTCCCTTGTCTTAACAAACGGATTGCATTCTTTAGAGCACACTCAGGTGAGAATGCTGTCCTTGTTCTACCTGCATTTCAATGGAAGATGCTACGAGGAACTAGTATCATATATCCCTTCGGCAACGGTGCATAATCGGGAAACATAACAAACGTGCGCCCAACATTTATACTTGGTTGACATTATTTTTAACATTCTTTAGTTCAACAGTTCGGCTTTGGAAAGATTTTCGTGTTTCATCCCTCCTCCAACATTGGTCTTTTCAAGAACCATTTTCACAGAGCCATCTTCTCAAAAAGACTCTGCGAAATGCACCTCCAATTCTCATTTTCATTGGGGCCTCCTATATGGAGGCCCCAATGAAATGTTGAAATTTGGCTTATTTCTGAATAATTATGTTGTGTTATAAATAAATTGTATTGTTTCATTTAGATGTGCTGAAATGTTAGCTGGCTATTTCGGTATGGGAAGGAGAAGGAAATGGGGAAGACATAGGTGGAGAAGTACCTGGTCACCAAATACGGATAAAGCCATTTTAAGCAACGCTTCGATTCCGAATGGTTATCTTTCACAACTTTCACCAAGGCGATACTGAAAGTATTTACCACCATGTGCGACTCTTTGTATGAATACAATAATTATTCTCAACACTTTCCCTCTCATATCCTTGTCACGATCGTTTACCAAATGAGACTTCAAAGTAATGATGTCTTCAAAGGCAATATCTACAAGACGCTAATAAAATAAATAACCCCGATTCTAGATCATCAAAGCATAAGGAACACTGCAAATATTCCTGGGATTTTCCCCTTTTATTCTTAATATTAGTTCTACTATGGTAATTAGTACAATATTACAAATGCATTATAAATAAATAATTGCAAATGCATTCTGCCACTTGTATTGCAGTAAATTCAAATCTCCCAGTGGAAATGGGCTTCTACTACGTCACGATTATCTAGCCAATCACCCATCAACATAAATATACCCCCATCATAGACATATCTGTGACCCCCATCCATCCCCATCAATCACCGCTCTATCCCCTCGACATAAATGTTTGGTGTTGTCTGTTGTCACGGAAACGGATGGCTGATGATCGGTGTTGCCATGCAATAAAAAAGTAAAGGTAGTTACACACGAGGTGCATAATATGAAAATATGTATCTCTCTATGCTCTTGAGACAGATATTGCGAATGTCGGCGCCAAGGCTTGGCCAATGTGGTATTTTCACAAACTATGAATACCGTTAAAAATATGTGGAAGATTTAAAGTTTATTTTCTCATTACGATTACTAAATCACAACGATTTTAGTGATTTTAAAATTTTCATTCATAATTGATTTAAAAAAAAAGGATCCAAAACCTCACATTCCGAAACAGATCCAACTGGATACAAAGTCATTTCCGCATCACATATAATAACCGCCACTGGCTGGTAAAATCGCTGTCACCACCGTCGCCTGGCGGCAACGCCGCCGAATTCACAAATAAAAACAATCACATCGTTTAGGAGGCAAATTGGAAATGGAAAATTTAAAATTCATATACAAACAATATTCTAGAACATAAAAAAATTAAAAATAAATACCTTCATTATCGTATTTTTTTCGGAATAAAAATTAAATAATGAAAATACCCTATGACGCACTATTCCCCCTTCCCGTTGCTCCGTGCCCCTCCCCCCTCAGCCTTGCAAGTCTTCAGTAGTATAAATAGCTTCTCATTGTAGCGTGCACATAATCCTATCTTCGCTATGAGAGATATTTATTTCCGTCAAGTAGTTCCATGGTAGGAGCCCTATATTGTGCAGAAAAATATGTATGATTATTACACCCCTCGTGTGTTTTTTCATCTTTATGTTTTCGGGAGGAAAAAACATATCAATTTAAAAAATATATATTAACTGGTTTATTATTTTAGTAATGTAGCATCATGTTTTTAAGCTTAGGAATTCATACTATTTGTACTGCGCCCTTAAAGTTATTTTTCACAAAAACAGCACTGTACAAATTCCAAATATTTTTTTTTACTGGCAGCCCTAACTTTTTATTCTACGCACGCGTCTTGCATTCATCTGAAGTGAGATACTTAACAAACAAATTGGGCATCCGAATAAAAAAGTATAAAACATTTTGTAGATATCTTTAATCAATGCTATCACCTCTATCGACTTTTTTACAAGATTTTTTAAAAATTCCACCAATCGAAAAGAAAGCGGAGGAAAAGGCGGCTAAAATGTGAAATTCTTACAAACTTTATAAGAGTGGTATCATTGCTTTAAAACGAAAACGCCGCTAAAACCAAAGCTATCGTCGAGGCGGCTCCCTTTGAAAAATATCGCTGGAATGATCAATTTTTATAGTAAACGTAGTAAACAGTGGTTGTATGGTGGTTGTTTTGATTTGAAGTGCTCAGATGTGCGTTGGGTTATCAGTTCGTGCAGTTTAAATTGAATTATCACAACAGTTTTTATACGCAAATAGCATCTTATCGCTGCTTTCATCAAGTAACCGGTTTTCAGTGAGTTTTATTTTAGTTTCTTGAACATTATTGTGAAACTGTCCTTGAGAGTTATTTTGTTTTTCTATTTCTTGTATTTTGACATCGTAGCTAAAATTGAATAATATTTCAAATTACGTGCCAAAATCTAACCCGTTAACGGAACTGAAATTTTGAAAAATTAAAAAAAAATACTCTGAGTATTGACGATTAAGTATTAATGTGTTTATTTTAAATACGTAGGTAACATTAATTTTATCTACGTTTATTTTGTCAGATAATAATATTATGTTTTCAATTAGTTCATCAATTTGTTTATTATTGTGGGCTGTTATTATTGTAGGTTGTACGTGAATAAATTCATCACCACATCGAAAAACGATAATTTATTCTGCTGGAGTGCAAAACAATAACATCGGATTGTAGATTTTCAATTCGTTTAAATTAATACAATGTGTTATTCCTCATGGTTTTTATTTTATTTTTTATTATTTAGTGAGTTAGTTTATACATTTGAATATAAACTAATATAAACAAGATCATATTTCATTTTGTAATTTTAATATTTTTACAATAAATATAACATTTCTTTTTAAATACATTCATTCTTCAGACTTTCAGGCATTTCATCATACATTTTTAGTCCTTTGTACATTAGGCAGTTCTGTGATTTTGTTTTTTTCATATGTGGCAATCTAATCCTATTTACATTTCTGGTTTCGTAATTATGAACATCTCTATTAAAAACAATTTCATCCTTAAAATATTTTGGCATTTGGTTGTTCATGATTTTATGTACAAAAATTAACACATTAAATAATAGTCTCTTTTTTATAGAAATCCAATTTAGCTGTTCTCTCATTTGATCTATGCTTGCGTATTTTCCTTTTCCTAGTATACATCTCATAGCTCTATTCTGTATAACATCTAGCTTGTTCAAGTTTCCTTCATTGGCCAAATACAACATAGTAGAGCAATAATCTAAATGTGGAGCAACTATAGTTTTATAAATCAGCTCTGTAGTGTTTCCATTTAGTTTATTTCTTAATCTTCTAAGAAAATTGACTTTTTTAGATACCTTCTTTAGCACATATTCAAAATTTGCTGCGAAATTTAGTTTTGAATCTAGTATCACACCCAGGTACTTAATTTCATTTACTTTTTCAATTTTTTCGCCGTTAATTGTCAATTTTAACTCTGTGTTATGCGTTTTGTTGCCTATTTCCATATATTTTGTTTTGTTGACATTCAGTTTTAATTTTTTTAATTTCAGCCATTTCGCTATATTTTGTAGGTCTTCATTTAATTTATTGATTGCATCTATGTATTCTTCACATGAAATATAGATTAATGTATCGTCTGCAAATAATCTAATTTTGCAATGTTTTATGGTTTTAATTATGTCATTAATGTAAATAATGAATAGAATTGGACCTAATACCGACCCTTGTGGAACACCGAGGTTGTTTTCTATCGGTTCTGATTCTGAGCTTTCCACTTTTGTTACCTGTTTTCTTTCATGGAGATATTCTTTGAAAAGATTTAGAGCTACTTCAGAAAGACCTATATCTTCTAATTTTTTCCAAAAGTTTTTTCCTTTCTATCGTTTCAAATGCTCTTTTAAAATCTAAAAATGTGGCAATGGTGATTTTTTTATTATCTGTTTCTTTCTTCCATGTATTAATCACAATGTTTATTGCAGCTTCACAAGAGTTATTATTACGGAATCCTGATTGTTCGTCACATAATATATGATGTTTTTCCAAATACTCAACGAGTTGTTTCTTTATTACAATTTCTAGTACCTGTTCGTATTTTGGTAACATATTTATAGGTCTAAATTCTTCACATTTTCTGGTATTAACAACTTTCGGAATCGGGATCACAATAGATGTTTTCCATGTGTTTGGAAATTTTCCACTTCTTAACGATTCATTTATTATGTTCAGTAGATGAGGTCCTATCACTGGCATTGCATCCCTTAAAACTGTAAAGCTTATTCCATCTGGACTCTCTTTTGATTTGGTGCTGTTTAGAATCTGTAAAAGATATGTTTCATCAATCTCTTTAAACACAAGTTTTTCTCGGTTTAGGGGAACATTTCTCACGCGGTTGTCTTCCTTCAGTATTGGTATACTCTGATGTAATTCCGTTATGCTGTTTACAAAATATTTGTTGAAGCAGTTCTGTATGCTACCCTGTATCTGATGTGAAAATTCAATGTCATGTTTCATCCCTTTATCTTCAGTTTGCATTAATCCTTTTATGGTTTTCCACATTTTTTTAGTGTCTCCTTTTTCACAGATAATTTTATTTTTGAAGTAATCGTTCTTACAAACTTTCAGTTGTTTTGAGTATTTATTTCTTGCATTTTTGAATGCTTTCCAGTCTTGTGAGTTTCTTGAGATTTTTGCAATTTTGTACAGTCTATCTCTTTCATATTGTATTGATTGTAGTTCTATGTTATACCATTTATTTTTTCCTCTTATTTTAGTAGTTTGGATTGGTATTAACTGGTCGATTACTTCTTGAAGGTTATTTATTAATGATTTAGCCTTTTCATTAAATTCCATTTGATGAAGTTTATTCATATCACCCAGAAGTTCAATTAACCTTTCACTGTTATATTTTTTATAATTTCTGTATTTTATTACTTTGCTGGTTTTCGTATTAGTTCTTTTTGTGTTATCTGTAATGTGGATAAGGTTATGGTCGGTTATTTTTGGCTCATCTAGAACTTTTACATTCAAATCTAATCTGTTGGATATGACAAGGTCAATTAACGTCCTGGATTTATCCGTTATTCGTGTCTCACTTTTAACAAGTTGTTTCATTCCCGATGCTTGCATAATTTTTTTAAGTCTTTTAGTATATGTATCATTCAAATTTTTGAAATTTATATTAAAGTCACCAGTTAGGATATTATCTTCTTCCTCTTCTAGGTTTTGGGTGCACCAGTTCTCTATAAATGATAAAAAGTCTTTTTTACTTGCATTTGGAGAATGGTAAATTACTCCGTATACTCCTTTCTTATATCCAGAAGTTATCCTGATCGCTAGTATCCAGCAGTTCTTTTCGTATTTTGTGTTAGAAATAACTTCAAATATTATGTCTTTTTTGATAATTATTATTGCTCCCCCTGTGTGTCTACTGTAGGAATCACTGTAGGTTGGAATAATTAAACCATATTTACAATACTTGACTCTAGTTTAGAGACCATCTCTCGTTTGTTTTTCAACAACTCGATAGTGAAATGTATTCACTTAGAGAAATTCAAGTGAGATTCAAGATAGATTTTTTTACCGAGAATTCGAAAATACTAAAGAAATAAATGGTCAATTTTTCATTATTGAAGACAATATTAGCGATTCTTAAACGAAAATTAGAGGGATCTTTTCAAAAGTTAAATTTTGAACTTTGAATAAAAATGGAATTGACGTAAATCGTTATTTCTTGAAGTAATTAAGTTGAAACGAAGTATTTCCAATCTGTGTCTATTGAAAGTGCGGTCGTTTAGGAAAAAAGAACCTTTTTTATTTATTTTTTGGAATAACTGAATGAGTAAAACCTCAAATTGTAATATTTAATTATTGAAGACAGAATTTAAACGAAAATTTGGCACAGAAAACGATGCGGTCACATTTAGGAGATGAACCCAGGTCCCTTGCCTTGCCGGGACGCAGCGAAAAATAGAAGAAAAATCAGATACGATATGTGACCGTATGTGTCCTAGATTTTTACTTATGAAGTTATTTTTTTACTGCTGAATTATATTTTAAATTCACAATTTAAAATATAATTCAGCAATATTTCTTTCATTATTACACTTTTAAAATAATATCATAATTCTCTAAAATAATATTAGATATCGTTTTTTTCTGCTTTCTTCTTTTTTTCTCTCCTCTTTTTTTTTCTATTATTTTTTTACAGCAATTGTCTGTAAACTGTATTTTATTTTTCTTTGTTTAAAATATGTTAAAATAGTAATTAATTACGTTCCCCAGCTCTTTAACACAAGCGTTTGCTCAAAGAAAAGGTGTGTTACTTTACTCTTTCTGATATTTAAAAAAAAAACAACTTTGTAATATGTATACATTATAACTGTACCTATTTAACCAATAAACCAAAAAAAAAACTTTATAAGTAAAATCTCAAATTGTAATATTTAATTATTGAAGACAATATTAGCGATGATACAGAAAAATCAGATACGATATGTGACCGTATGTGTCCTAGATTTTTCTCTGAATATCGTGATGGAACCTAATTTCAATTTAACATGTAAGTAATACACACGTTAAATTAAATCACTTATTATATTTATTCCCATGATAATTTTGTTTAGTTTTCGGATTTCTTAGCATTGTTGTATTCTATTTACTTGCCCTAGAAACCTGAACAAACACAGCAGAACAAACATACTAACGTTGACAACTTAGGATTTCGTATTTTTAAACTACGATTCTCTTTAAATTCTCACATAAAAATCTTAAAATAAACAATTAACAACTAGACTCTTTCGACACCAACTTTTCACCACAGATAATAATATTACGCATTAGTGTGGTTTTATGTTATGTCTATGTTGTAACTCATTCTTAACTCAATTAAATATCTCGAAAGAGATAAGTATCTACCTAAACTCAGCTATCCTTAGGAGACATATACCATGGCCGACTTTTTTGTAGGCCTTTTTAAGATATACTATTCCATAGTAGGTAAATTATTTTGATATATCTCATAGGTTTTAGCCAGCTTTAGCAATGTAAGCGCCCGAAAAAAAATTGTTACGACTTGATTACAATACATCAAATTTTCTCTACTTTCTATAAATATAATATGCTTGTATTATATACATAAACCTTCCGGAAGAAATTTTCTAAATGATAGTTAAAACGTTATCAAAATTCGTTGCGTAGTTTAGAAGAATAAAGCCCACAAACTTTATTTTTTACTATTTAGAGAATTTTAAAGAAAACCTCTGTACATTTGCCCAGTTGAAAAATTGATTATATTTAACAGAAAAATCTCAAAGTATGCTCCGAAAATTATAAAAAAAACTCATCCGGTTCTAGGTATGAACAAACTCAAAGTGTTTCTTTAAATGCTAGTTTCATTTTTATATTATTAACATAGAAAGATATTTTATACTAGCTGACGTGTACCCGGCGTCGCTTGGGGACTTATAAATGGTTAGGGGTAAAGTTTTGAGGTTATGAGATCATTTTAAGATATAAAATTCCGTAGTACATTATTTTGATGTATCTCATAGGTTTTAGCCAGCCTTAGCGATGTAAGCGCCCGAAAATAATCTTTTACGACTTGATCACAAAACATCGACTTTTCACTACTTTCTATACAGGGTGTATCGGCACGTACCCGACAAACTTTAACCAGCTATTCCTTAGCATATTTGGAGTAGAAAATCTTATGTGCACTTTGCTGTCCGGTAACGTTTTTTTAAAATAAAAAATTTACTATTCATATTTTCACCACATGTCACCACTGTTTTATCCTTTGTCAAAGTTTGAAAACCCATCTGGCAAATATTTTATTCGAATTCCGTTGAATAATGCACGTGTGTACCTATATTGGCGCACTTCTACAATCACAACGAAATGGCACGGCACCATTCGTCTCATTTTAACTATTATTATTTAGTGTGTGCGAAAGAGCGAAGACGCTTTTTGTCATACTTGCTTATAACAGCTGTTGAACACGAAACGCAATGCCAATGACAGTGATGTAGTGTGGAAATTTTAAATTTTTTTGTTTTTAATTGAAAAAAAAATGCTACCGGACAGCAAAGTGCCCATAACATTTTTTACTCCAAATGTGCTAAGGAATAGCTGGTTAAAGTTTGTCGGGTTAGTGCCGATACACCCTGTATATATAGTATGCATGTTTTATATACAGGATTTTCCAATAAGAGGTGTTATTTTGATATTCAAAGAAACTTTTCCCGTAAAAGATCAATGGTTTCGTTGCTTGTGTGGCAAGTAGCGCCGTCTTGTTGAAAGTAAACGTTGTCCAGATCAATACCATCCAATTCGGGCCATAAAAAATCACTAATCATCTCTCGATAGCGCCATCCATTCACGGTAACTGTAGCTTCAGCCTCATTTTCGAAAAAGTAAGGTCCAATGACTCCGCCGGACCATAAACAGTCACACGTCGAGGATAGAGAGGCTTTTCAACAATAACTCTTGGGTTTTCCGAGCCCCAGATGCGAAAATTTTGCTTGTTGACGAAGCCACCGAGGTGGAAATGGGCCTCATCACTCAAGATGATTTGCATTTGATTCACTCAAGTGAATTTTAATAATTTCATAGCGTTGTTGAAGCGTGTATTGTTACATTTTTATTGATGGCGTAGTTTCTACTTGTCAAATGTTAAAAAATGACATCTTCAAAAGTAACATCTATCGAAATAGCGGGATATTCAAATTAACACCTCTTATTGGAAAACCCTGTACTATTTAAAGATTGTGACTTTTCAATGGTAAATTACTCAATATTAGCGGTGGACTTTAAATAAATAGTGTACATACCTACATATATAAAATGGTGAACTTTAAATTTAGTTTGACTTTAAAAGAAAAATAAACAAGTTTTAAGACAACAAATAATTATAAGCAATAATTAGTCGCCAGAAATATCAATACAAATTGAAAATTATTTCCAGCCCGCCAAATGATTCAATATGTAACCTCAATCAACAATTACTGCTTATTATATTTTTTCCGAAATTTATTTATTTGTTATATTTGAGCCGACATAGCTCAGAGGTTTCAGAGCACCTGACTGGACATCAGAAGGCACGGGTTCAATTCCCGTCGGCGGCATTTATTTTTACTCGGGAGATATTTTCAATTAATCACACACAACCACAAATTTTAACTTCCCTACATAGAAGGCGGTCTGTGGCAGGACAACGTCTTCTATTAGAAAATGCAAGTGGTTGAGTTAAATTCTAACTGGTTTATAATCTTAATATATAAAAAATCATCTCATGCTCAATAAAACTCGAAAAGTAGTCAAGTAGTATTTCAAAGTTTGTTCTTATTAGTGTTTAGAGATGTTTAAATGGTAGAAGAATTCTGGGATTCCCGAGGAATACTTAACACAATATCTCTGCACTGGAATGAGATACAGAGTGGAATTAATGTCGTTGTAATATAGTTTTTAAGGCGATCTCATATTCCAGGTGACCTTCGAATTCGGAAGGGGCGCGGCCTATTGGGGTTGGTTATAGAAAACTTGAGAACCAATCAGAGAAAGCCGAACGCCAGATTTATATCTACCCAGTTACGCCCATAAACGCACACTGGTAAAATTTAGGATTTTAGAAAAGGTAGAAAAATTCGAGAACACATTAACAACCTCAAAACTTTACTCCAAACCATTCACAACCCCGAACAACGCTGGGTACACGTCAGCTGGTTATTTTAAAAAACATTTATATTTATCGCATGTTTAGAATAACACTACTTACCTGCTACTAACCGGTCTCGTCCTATGAAACATGATCCTCGCACTTCATATGTACGGTTTCTTTTGATATCATATGACAATTTTATATCTTCAATCGGGACTGGACCCCTAAAACCTGTATACCTGTCCTTAGAGTTTATTTGGATTGTTTATAAGTTTATTATTTTAAGATGTCTTGCTTTTAATTAATAAATAAAATAAAATAAATATATGTCACCTGTGACAGGTAAAAACATGATGTTTTTTAAAAGTACTATTGTCCCTTTATCTGCACAGACAGACTGATCTACAGCAAGGTTACAGCTAGTTATCACAATATAGAGATGTGAAGACAATTTTCCCAATCATCTAATCTTATAATTTTATTTCCCAAGATAATTAAATTTAGATCGTGCTGATATTGTTATGTCTGGACGCCGCGTGGCTTTTTGCTACGCAGTTATTTTCTTGACCTTGTCTTCCAACATGATATTAGCTACAAAACATATAAACGCGTTAATATATTATGTACTGCTGACATAATGTGGATTTTGTTATGTTTTCCTGGGGGCCGGACTTACCTTTTCAAATATTAAACTAAGGACGGGTTGTTTCGGAGAATTTGAACAATTCATCAAATTTCAACGTTCATTTTCAAGTTCTGTGAAAGATTTTTTCAAGTTCTGTTTTTATTTCAGTTTTGTCAAGCAACCAGCCTATAATGATATAATAACAGAACTTGAATTGGACTTTCACAGAACCCGAAAATGAACGTTGAAATTTGATGAATTGTTCAAATTCTCCGAAACAACCCGTCCTGAGTATTCTAAGAACGGGTTGTTTCGGTGAATTTGAACAATTCATCAAATTTCAACGTTCATTTTCGGGTTCTGTGAAAGACTTATTCAAGTTCTGTTTTTATATCATTGTAGGCAAAACTGAAATAAAAACAGAACTTGAAAAAGTCTTTCACAGAACTTGAAAATGAACGTTGAAATTGGATGAATTGTTCAGATTCTCCGAAACAACCCATCCTTAGTGTGTGGCAATCTGTACGGGCTGTGTAACTCAATCATAACCTACGGTTGCATTGGGTGGGGTGGTGCAGGAAGAACAACATTAAACCCGTTATTGAAGGCACACAAATCTATTTTACGTGTTATTATGAAGAAACTTTTCAGATATTCGAGTGACGCTCTCTTCAAGGAATTTAATGTACTAGATGTCCGACAGTGCTATATAAAAAATGTACTCCACGTTCATAAAAATAAAAACAAAATGAAAACAGCCGAACACAAACATCAAACCAGAAGTAAGGGAAGGAATGACCTTTCCGTTCCAACAAGCAACAGAGCGGCTTATCAAAAAATATTCTCATATCTCGGTCCTAAAATATATAATAAAATCCCCTCTCAGCTGAAACTGTGTGAATTGTCATCCTTCGGTCCAAGAGTGACAAAATGGTTGTTGGATCTAGGCAGGACTGATTCCGAAATGATACTAAAAAATGTAATTTGAAATCACGAACGCCTCTATGTATCTTTATGTATCTTTTTATGTATCTTCGTTTTAACATACTTATTTTAGCTAGTCTTAAATCCTGTATTCGTCTAGGATAACTTGAAACCTGTAAATTTGACTGTCCTGAAACCTTACTAATTAATATAAGTTTCAAAAATAAAATGTTATCAGATTATACGTTAAAAAGCGTTAGTATTAATAACACTTAGCTGCAACGATTTCAAGCTTCCTATGATAAATTTATCGATAATATTAATTATAAAGGTTTTAAAATGTTCAATGTACTCCATTTAAATGTTAATGCCTGGTAGGAAGCGTTCAAAGATGGTTTGAAAGAGAGATATGTAAATACGAATGTTAGAGGGAGCGCGCTAATATATAAAAAAAACGATAAAGGTGAAAATATTTAATACCACACTGCTCGTTTGAAATAGAGCAAAAATCTCTCGACAACTGCATTAGTTGCATTTAAAGATACACTGTGATTTTTTTCATGCCCAAAACATAAAATAACAGAACCAAACGTGTTTTTAATAATATTCCTAACTTAATTTGCAACATTTTTCTATCGAGGGAATTTCATATAATTACCGTTTCGGCGTAACAAATGTATAGGATATTTTCTTCAAAAATGACATACCTATATATTTTTTTTTTCTTAAAAAGATGAAGAGAAATACATTATAAATTAGTAGAAATTGGGAATGCAGGGTTTAATATGCTAGGTTACGTTAATTTTCGGAGCTTACTTCGTGATTTTTTTCAATTATAACAAATGTATAGATATTATTTTCAAAAATATATTTTTTTTGTGAAGTTCCGGTACATATATGAAAAAAATGATCGTCTGCTGACAAGGCCAAGATGTGTTCTACTTGCAGTATTTAATTAAGGCAATGCCGTAGTAATGCAAAATCATGTGTTTTTGGTTTGAAAATTTGGTCGCCTAGAAATGTTTCAGATGCTTTAATGAAATACTGCGAGTAGAATACATCTTGGCCTTTGAAATAATCGAGTATTTTTTAAGGCCAGATAAAATAATGTAAAGGCCTATGAAAACTGCTTTAAAGTTCAAAATCTCCTACTTACGAACCCATTTTCGGTTATGATTTTATTGTATGATGTGGCAAATTAAGTTATTTATAAAATGATCAAAAAAAAATTAAATTTTATGCCTGAACATCCACAAAATAAAATAAAAGGCACTTTTTGGCCATGTTTTTTTCTTGCATAAATCAAAACAGGCGGATGCTGTTAAGCGGGAATTTAAACCTTATCGCCATCTACGTAATGGTTGTTATTGATAGCGGCTCAATTTAAAATATTACACGACGTAGTGCATCGCCTTAAAGTATCTGTAGTATTTCTAAGCAATCAAATGTTCAAACCAAAAACACTTGATTTTGCATTACTTGATATTGGATCGCCTTAAAGAGTTAACGAGAAACTCCGTAGAAATTGGGTATGCGGGGTTAACATTTTTATGAATCATCATTATCTCCGGCAATATGCGGTTTGAGGCGTGACACACGATAAACCAATCAAATATTTGTGGAAATTAAAGAGAAAGAAACCAAAAAGATAACATGGAGGTTTTCAATAAAATCAAGAAAAAAATATGAAGGTGTGAATACACACTGTATACGTGTACGTTCACTGAGTATACAGGGGCCTAGACACTGATCTCTAATAGTCACGACGCCTACGGTGAGCTATTTTGTTCAAATATAATTTATTTGGTTAATCAAGTTCTTGTTATTTTTAGATGTTGATATTTTTGATAAAATTCCGCTACAGTTCGAAACAAAACTAAATTACGAAAATAATAATAAAAACTTGAACAATGATTTCGATAGTGTCATTATAATGTGAAAAAGTTATTGTATTTATGTTTTTAATGGAAAAAGGGAGTTCAAGCAAAACAATACTTGATTTGGTTGTTTACTAAATTTGATACCAAAGATAATGCTGTTTTACTTAGAGGACCTAGGGCAAGAAAGGAAAGAGGAAAAGGTTCTGAGAAGGTAAAAGGTATGAGGGTTGGGTAGGACTAGGGAATGCAATCCCGGTATACCGGGATCCCGAAATACCGAGATCCCGCAGACATTTTGCGGGATCCCGCTGGACTGGCGGGATTACAGAGAAGCTTCTACAACTGCATCGACGTCCAGTTCTTCCACATCGGCTCATTGTGAACCTCAACCATCAACAAATAAAATCACTGACCATTTTTCAAGCGAAAACATACCGTCGAAAAGAGGGTATCACGAATGGTGTCTAAAGATGGTTTACCATTCCGAGTTTTCTGTACCTCGTCGGATTTGCGAGATCTTTTTAAAGCCGGGGTTTTAACTTACCAACATCGTCCAATTTAATCAAATTAATGGTTATGAATTACGGCAAGACACTAAAAATGATGGTTATTCAAGATCTTTTAAAGCTGAAAGAGAGCAACTACAGATTTACCCTCACTTACTCTGAATTACTTCGAGTCCGGTGGATTAAAAGGCACATACCTTCAATTCACTTACAATGCGCTAATGACTATTGTGCCAACCAGCGTGGAAGCTGAACGAGCTTTTTCAGCCGCTGCAGCTGGCTACCTTGTGTCCAATATCAGAAGCCGTTTATCAGATGACACAATTAATACTTTAACTTTTTTACGAAGCTATTTCCAAAATAATGTTTAGTTAAACTTATGATTTATGATGCTCATTGTACAAGAATATTGTTTATCGTGTGAACGTTATTATTTAAATTTAAGTTTCAGTTCAATTTCAGTTTCAGTGCCGGCAATCCGGCGTTTATTTTATTTTCATTTGGGTACATAGATTTCTTTTACCCACCTCACTAGACAAAGTCTGTTCCGAGGTGGGTATGTTATGTAAATGTATGTCTTATCTTATTCTTTGCCAATTTATGACTTAGGGCGGCTTGCACCAACTATCGCAAATTTTATCTGAAATTGTATTTAACTAAACGTATTTAAGACCCTAAAAGGGCGGCTTGCACCATAAGTTAAATTTGATTTAAATATAATTTTAAACACATTATTTGATTTAAGTCGACTTGGCGTCTTGCACCACAAAATTTAAGTCGTTAAATGCGTTTAAAGAACTGTCAAAGTTAAATACCCAAAAGCGGCCGTTTAACCGAGTTAAACGTGTTTAGCCCCACTCTAAACAGTACTGTCAAAATTTTTTTAGGTTCTTCGATTTCTGATTGTGGTTAAAATCTATCTCATTTTAATTTGTATTCACAGTGAACATTTGGGATTTGTATTCTCACGATGATGAAGAAATTATGGAAATTATAAATAAATTATACTTATATATATAAGTAGACCGTTTATAGTCAGAGAAGTAAACACAAGAACAAATTTATTTGAAACACTCAGTGCCAAGAAGTTTCAAAGAAGATTTCGTCTCAGTAAAGAAACGACACCATTATTAGTGCAAGAAATTGAACCTCAGTTAAAATTCAACGCCAATAAAAACATCAGCGAGGTGCTCGTCACTGGAGCTAACGCTCCTTATCGAGGAGTACTTTGCAAGGTTGTAAACTTCTAATCATACCTACAGCATTCTTATAATACTTTAAAACAATATAGTATGTAAAAGAAATAAAAAACAAAATTACTCGGATAATTGTTTTATTTTTAATTCCAACAACATAAGCTCTTTTTGTCTTATTTCATCATTATGTCTATTTGCTTTAACTTTTTCTTCATAAAATAAATGAAAACACTATTACCACACACACAATCACAAAATATTTTGACACTTCAAGCAAAATGAAACATCGTAGCTGTTTTATTTACGCGTTAATGGCGGTAACCACGCGGTAACTGTTTTACCGACGCGTTAAACACGTTTAACTAAAATTGCCACCGAACTGCGTGGTGCAGGACGCAACTAAACGCATTTAAGTTAAATGTATTTAGGGTCTTAAATACGTTTAGTTAAATACAATTTAAGATAAAATTTGCGATAGTTGGTGCAAGTCGCCCTAAATACATTTAACTTAAATGCGTTTAGTTGCGTCCTGCACCACGCAGTTCGGTGGCAATTTTAGTTAAACGTGTTTAACGCGTCGGTAAAACAGTTACCGCGTGGTTACCGCCATTAACGCGTAAATAAAACAGCTACAATGTTTCATTTTACTTGAAGTGTCAAAATATTATGTGATTGTGTGTGTGGTTTAATAGTGTTTTCATTTATTTTATGAAGAAAAAGTTAAAGCAAATAGACATAATGATGAAATAAGACAAAAAGAGCTTCTGTTGTTGGAATTAAAAATAAAACAATTATCCGAGTAATTTTGTTTTTTATTTCTTTTACATACTATATTGTTTTAAAGTATTATAAGAATGCTGTAGGTATGATTAGAAGTTTACAACCTTGCAAAGTACTCCTCGATAAGGAGCGTTAGCTCCAAGTGACGAGCACCTCGCTGATGTTTTTATTGGCGTTGAATTTTAACTGAGGTTCAATTTCTTGCACTAATAATGATGTCGTTTCTTTACTGAGACGATATCTTCTTTGAAACTTCTTGGCACTGAGTGTTTCAAATCAATTTGTTCTTGTGTTTACTTCTCTGACTATATTATAATTTATTTATAATTTCTATAATATAATTTCTTCATGATCGTCAGAATACAAATCCCAAATGTTCATTGTGAATACAAATTAAAATGAGATAGATTTTAACCACAATCAGAAATCGAAGAGATAACCTAAACAAAATTTGACAGTACTGCTTAGAGTAGAGCTAAACACGTTTAACTCGGTTAAACGGCCGCTTTTGGGTATTTAACTTTGACAGTTCTTTAAACGCATTTAACGACTTAAATTTTGTGGTGCAAGACGCCAAGTCGACTTAAATCAAATAATGTGTTTAAAATTATATTTAAATCAAATTTAACTTATGGTGCAAGCCGCCCTTAAACTTTACCTATGTCTAACTTAAGGAATACCTATTAATAAATCATTTAAAATGTCCCAAAGAACTTGGTTAAAGTGGTTAAGGTATAAATTTAAAAGTCTAAAAGCAAGGTTGGTAGATCGAGGTCTTTATAATACGATTGATTAGATATCTAAGTCCACTCTGCTGGATCCCGCAAATACCTGGATCCAGCGGGACTAAGATTGTTCAGTCCCGCAAATACCTGGATTGACATTTTCTTGCGGGATTGCATTCCCTAGGTAGGACGTATGAATCTATCCCTCTCAATGCGGAGCAAGGCGATGGGTCGAGAGAGAGCCCGGCTGGAGAGGTCAAAAGGTCTCCCTCAATCTGTCTCTCCCGATCCGACCCGCCACGCAGTAGGTGCGCAGACACAAGGGCCGCCAAGATCAACCTCACCCCATGAACCCGACACCCATGCTAAGAAGACACCAAACGTAGCGAACGACATCCGATCGAGCTGAAACTCAGCAGATAAACTCGTTGTCGACGACAACGCATTCTCATCAACTTTTGGCAAATTGCCTAAATGCTTTAGTTGCATTTAAAGATACACTGTGATTTTTTTCATGCCTATAACATATTAAATAACAGAATAAAACGTGTTTTTAATAATTTTCGGAGGAATCTATAGTATAAAATAAAGTCGCTATTTGCGTCTGTCTGTTTGTGCGCTAAGTTCTTCTAAACTAGACAACGGATTTTGATATGGTCTTCACAGTCGTTTAGAGTTTTATTCCGGGAGGTTTATATATAAAATACAATCATTTTATATTTATAGAAAGTAGAGAAAATTCGATGTTTTGTAATAAAGTCGTAAAAAAATATTTTCGTGCGCTTACATTACTAACGCTGGCTAAACCTTATGAGATACATCAAAATAATGTACTACGGAATTGTATATCTTAAAAAGGCCCACAGAAAAGTCCGCGATGGTATATGTCTATCTCTTAAGGATAACCCCTAGCAACGCTGGCAACACGTCAGTCAGCTAGTATTATACATATAATTAACGTTTCGGCATAACAAATTTAATGTATAGATATTATTTTCAAAAACGTTTTTGGAAGAGTTAACGAGAAACTTGTTATAAATTGGGTATACGGGTACAGGAAGCTATAAGCCAAACATGTGTATATTCTTGGTATACCTTATATTGTAGGTAATAGGCATTCAAATCGCTTGACAAACGGAGTCAAGAATCGTTCGATTTCAAGCAAAAAACTAGTTTTTATTTATTTTGTAATTTTTTTTATTTATTAATTTTTATTTTAGTAATTTGTACATTAAAGTTTACAAATGACTAATTAATTTTTACATTTTAATATTCTATGTTTTTTCTTGTTTTATATGGTTTCCAAACAACATCTTGAATTTTTCAATTGGGGCAGTCTTTAGGTTTTCCGGTAGCGCGTTATAGTATTTCATCCCTTTATAGAATATACTGTTCTGTGTAATCGCCTTGTCCTTTTTTGGTAGCCTGATTTCATTGCACGTCCTAGTTTTATGTTTGTGTATGTCCTTGTTGTATACAATTTTATTTGTATACAACAAGGAATTTTTTGTTTTCTTATAAATAATTTTATAAGAAAGCAAAAAAGTTAATCAAGTGAAACTGTGACAGATTATCTTAGCTATAATACTGTATTTTTTTAAAGCTGTTTCCTTTACACTTTTTATGGTTAAATTCAAGATACTAAACAATAACGTACAACAACATTTTTGACCAAAATACAACGAATAAAAAATAATGGATGCTCAAAATTGAATGATAACATATTGTTAAAACAGTAATTATTTAAAATCTTGCTTAGAATTAAAATTTGGCATAATGTTTCTTGAATGTTGCTTGGCGTAAATATAACCTTTTCTAGCTTTGTAACCAGCAACAGAAGAAGACGCCTCTGTGGTCAACTTCAGACACCTTTCCAGTACTTTCCACTAATTGTGTGTGGCAAGGAAATTTAGGAAAATCGAACCTTTTTACATTTCCTTCATCGCACAATTTAAGTAATTCGTCAGTTTGTACGTTGCTCAGGTGTGGAGGTTCTGTCAGAATTAAATCTGTGGCCTGCCAGCAGAGATGTGCTTTATTTCAAATAAATCCATTTCAAATGGAAATGCAAAATGGGTATTTTCCATTTTGCATTTTAAATGCTTTTCTAAAAACCATTTTGCATTTTGCATTTTAAATGCTTTTCTCAATGCATTTTCCATTTTAAATGCTTTTTGCAACATTCTTCCTACTATCTCCACTCATCTTTTTTTCAAAAGCCCCAAATATCAGTCGGTCCTCAACCTCGCTATGAGAGATAATTTACATTTGTCAAGTTGCTCCCTGGTAGGAGCCCTGGCAATTGAGTGATACCATTACAAAAAATACTGATTCAAATACTGGACATGGGGCCATGACGCACAGTGGGCTAAAAATCGCCTTTCATAGACATAAAGACTTGAGTTTTCAATGGTATTTTTTTTGGCTAGAAATGGATTCTGCTGATCATTACTATGCTATAAAATTTCATACGAAGCAATTGCGTGTACAAATGAAGGAGTTATCATTTTTTTAAGAAAAAATTGTATGGCACTGACATTAAAAATGAGGCTATCTCTGGAATCATAAGGTTGGCCATTCTATCCTTACACACAGATATACTACTATTTATTTGTATTTTTTGACATACTTCGTAATGTGGCGCAACTTGCGATTTTTTTTTTAAATCCTCAAGTTGAAATTTTTTTTATGTTGATGATTCATTTTAATGCTTAACATATGAGTATGCTTTGTCTAGTTTACTATATGTTATTTACACTGCAAGCCAAAACACTGTGCACAGTGGGCTGAAAATCGCTTTGTTAATAATGATAATAAAAATGTTAGATAGCAGTTTCTATGTTTTTACGTTAGCAACATTAGTCCCGCGCAAATTTTTTGTGGTTTCATAATCTGTAGTCGTGGTGTTTTTGGATTTACCATCATGTAATATGTTTGTTCTACATTGATGTTGATTAAATGACAAAATTGTTTAAAAAATATATTATTGTTTGACCTGAGAAACCATTTTTCATTTTCAATGCATTTTGAAAATAGGTATTTTGCATTTTGCATTTGAAATGGTTTTCTAAAAACCATTTTGCATTTTGCATTTTCAAATGGAAAAGTTTTGACCCATTTCCATTTTGCATTTCAAATGGTTTTGGGTACCCATTTTGCACATCTCTGCCTGCCAGTCAATTAATTCTATGCAGCTATTGCAGTTGAAATTAATTTTGGAATTATGAACTCTCTCACTCCTGAAGTTTGAAGGGCCCTATATTTAATGATCCTTCTACATCCTAGCTCCCTTATACATTAGAATAATGTTTTCCGGGTGTGCAAAATATGCGTTCTGTTGTGATCCCACTTTTGACACTGGATTGACTGGATGTTGTTGATGTCGAGCTAAGTGAGATCTAGTTTTTAGCTCCTTCTTCAAATTTTATTTTATTTTATTTATTTGGGAAAATCAACAGATTATTTACATATATAAGAATAAACTAAATAATAAAGATAAAATCCAATAACAGATTTTCACTTAAAATTATAATAATAATAAAGAATATTAAAAAAAACTAAGGGTTCTGTACCCGTGGCCTGAGAGATTTACAAAAAATACAATATTGTAAATAATAAATAAAAAATAATAACAGATCTAGGAACACAAATAAATTAAAATTTAAAGTTAACTGATATACTAATAAGCAGTTAATTTCAAAAATTTAAATTTAACTGATATACTAATAACCAGCTAAAATTCAAAACATAATGTATTGTAAAATTTCAACACAGCAGCAATCAATAAAAGCACTACACAATAGCAATAATAACAATATAATAAATGTATACCTACAACTAAATTGAACACATGCGTATAAATTGGAAGGTAAGTAACTGGAAAGGATTCAAAGCAACAACATGATAACTTCCAGTAGAATATTTAAAATTATTTAATAGTTATTACATATCTTTTAAAGGTTCTTAAATTACATGTGAATATGTCCATATCATTAAAATTCTTATTAAATATAGGTAATACAGGCTCTGAATATAAACGCATTTTGTCTGATATTAGTAGAACATTTATGGAGATGAAAAAGTGATTTTTCTCTAGTTCTAACGCTCGGGACTCTAAAATTAATTTCAGACAGAAGGGGAGAACAATCAATAAAGCCATTGATAATTTTATGGAGATATATTATATCTGCGGAGTCTCTTCTAGTTTTTAATGGCTTAAGTCCATAAAGGTCCATCGAGCTGTTTACGTCAAGGTTTGAATTTAATTTGAAATTTAGATGATGGACAAATTTTCTTTGGATGGCTTCAATGCGATTTATGTAAATATTATATTGAGGATTCTCCTATCTAGATATCTCCTGATATTTGTTAAGTGTGAAGAGGCTGCTTTTTGGGATGTGATCCACAATAAGTAAGTACTTTATTAAAGATGTAATCAAGTTTATTGAATTTACAACAATTTACAATTGACAAGTTTCAAAGTTACAATGGTTATGGTATAACAGTGAAAAGGTGAATTACCGTGATTCGTGAGTTTGTATGGCTTATATACTATTCAGTTTTATTGCGTGTCAGAATATCCTTGAATATTTGTGGTGAAATATAATATTTTACTGGGATGTGGTTTTATAGTCATATGCTTTACCTAAGTAGCTTAACTGCGAAGTTATTTAATTAGATCATCATTGATAATCCATATTGCACATTATTAGGTAAGCTAGGTACATTAGTATGTTGGAGTACATAACAGTTCCTCTGATTCACGGGGTCGACGATAGCTTTCAATTCTGCTGAAAGATATCTGGAAATGCTAACCATTTTCTAGAGATTACGGGCTCCATCTATACAAGAACTATTGCACTTTATGGTAAACCATGTTAGAGCATATACTCTCAAAATAAAGGTGGCCAATATCTGCAAATTTTCTGTTGGGTTTTCCGTTGCAACATATAGCCGTAATATTCTGTTTGCAGTTGTTAGCCACCTGGCATGAGACATTTTCCCTGGTTGTTTCCTTGCCAAATCTACAGTTATCATACCTTTTGACACAGCCAGACACATATTATATAAATAATTTTGGTCCGTGCTTAATTTTTCTGTTATATTTTTCAGTATGGATGATTGAATGGGAACAAACCGAATAATGTTCATGTTCTCACAATTGTTTCTTCCGATTGGTCCCGAGAAAGCTACAGGTCCGCTAGTCGGTCCATCTAATGAAGATAGCAGTTCATTGGCGTGCAGCTGGCAGATAAGCCATTGCAATGACTTTCCAAGTCTCTGTTCCATTCTTGAAATGATTCCATTTTTCCGGCCAGTGTTTGTATTTCTTCCGTCACAACCAACTGCAACAATTTTCTCCATTTGACGATTTTCCTCTTCCAAAAGAGAACATATGGCATTTTCGCTGTCTTAGCAGTACCAGATGATGGCGTAGCGTGTCCGAGATACACTGATCCTGGCTCCTGCACAAGCGTTATGTGTTATTCAACTTTTATTCGTCGATAAAATTTACTTCCTTTCTTGATAATAAACATTGTTTTGTCCTTGCGCCCATCGAAAAATAAACCTTCGATATTTCGTATATTTTGAGGAGATAATGTATCATGAGCCACTGCAGATTGACGATCTTCACTTAGCGCTGGTTCCTCATCAGAATCTGAAAAACTGTTGGAAAGAAGCGGAAGAAGAGTAGATGGTTTTTCTAAAGGTCGTGACTTATTCGGATTTACAATCCTTTGCGCCCTTGTATATTTTTTACGAAGTTTTTGCGTAGTGTTGAAATCGATATTCCCCATAATCATTAATCTTTGACTACGTTGATCCTCAAAAAAAAGACGTTCTTGTTGTCGGACTGACACATTTGCAGATGGAATAGTTTGTACATTTACAGGCTGCAATATCAAAAAGTTGTTGACCCTTCACGATGAATGCATCTAGTTTATTGATGTATGCTTGGGACTTGCTGGTACTTGTTTTTAATTTTTTCAATAGTTGTTTGTATTCAGTTTTGTAGGAAAAAACAAGGAATTGTATTCTTTGAAAAGAAATAATAGGAATTGAAGATTTCTGCCATATCTCAGTCAACACTTGGGATACCTTTGTGGAGATTTCTGCGGCAAATGGCTCTTTCAATGTTGTCAGCTTCATTTTATACCGCAACCACTCGTAATGCCTGATGACATCTTCATAACTTGGCAGAGTAGTCCACTTCATTTCTGCAGGAAACTTGTCGAAAATACTTAATTTGGTACATAATCTAGTGTGGACCCCCAGGGGTCGATATCGGCATGTTGGGGGTCTATGTCAGCGAGAAAAAAATTTGGGGGTCCACTAGATTCAAATGGGGGTACATACGAGCGGACCCCTATTTACCTCAAGTCAACATTTATAAACAATACAGACAACTGCAGCGGGCGACCATCGGGCGACTAACAACTTAAACTTGACAAAAAACAAACATCTTATTGTGGCAGGAGTAGGGGTACAGTGGTAGGAGAAAGAGGTGGTGGAGCAGACGAAAGGAAAGGGGAGATGTTCATTTGAGTCTTCAAATATCAAACCAAGTCCAATACTTGAAAATTAAAGCAAACTAAATGGATTTTTTTTATTTTTTTTTATCATTGACAGTTTGATAATGGCCTCAAAAGCCGAAACAGCTGTCACATTAAAAACTGTAAAAATAACAGAAATACTTGCAGAACTTAATAATTATTATAACATTATTAAATTTGATTTATTTTAAATTTATTTAAAAAATTAAATGGAGTTCTACGAATTAAACACCAAAACAATAAATAAACTAAATGGCAATGGAAAACGTTTTAGTGGATTTTTATCATTTTTTTGTTAATTTCGGTATTCTTGTAGATTTACTTGCATTAATAAAATTGATTTTTTTATTTAATTTATGTCAACTATACGCGGTTTTCAATAATAAACAAACGTTAAAAGGTTAAATTATTGTGAAGAAAATATTAATTACCATTATTTAAAAATACATGTTTTAGGTTTTTTTCTGTTTTTCAATGCATTTTAGTGAGCTAATAACCATTTTTTTAAAAATAATTTTAAATGTAGTTCTCATTTTCTTTGTAAGACGCAACTTTTGAGACATCATGCGTTTCTGAATTCAAAAGTTGAAATAATTGACACACCCTAATGTACACTCCTCTTCCATCCACAAGCAAATGCTTTTAATGCTAGAGAATTGTATACAACAAGGAATTTTTTGTTTTCTTATAAATAATTTTATAAGAAAGCAAAAAAGTTAATCAAGTGAAACTGTGACAGATTATCTTAGCTATAATACTGTATTTTTTTAAAGCTGTTTCCTTTACGCGTTCATACATCTCTATTGAAAAATTTTTTTTTTAGTAATTTACATTAATATTTTTTATTGAGTAATTTTTTTTATTGGTATTTTACTCAAGCGAAACCATAGAAAAACCTTTAATTTATCTTAAGCATATTTTTTGGTATTCATAATGTACACCAATTCGTTATAAAGATTCATAAAAATAATGATTTAGCATTAAGTCTTGCAGTTGTTCGTGTTATTTCTCAATGTTGTGAAGAAAAAATATTAGTATGTAGGTAATAGAATATTACTATAGTAGTTTTAGAGTAGATGAAAAAATTTATAGCTCAATAAAATATACTAATAAACAATAAAAAAAAATAATGACAATATGAATGCCCGGTGAACGGAGTACCTATAAATGGCGAAATGAGACATGATCAATGAGATAAGATCAACCTCACCCCATGAACCCGCAACCCCGCTAAGACACCAAACGTAACGGACCACTTGGAGTGACCTATGGCAGCGGTGTAGGTTATCCAATAAATATATATATACCCGCTTCCCAAATTGAAATCATTTAACAAAACATACAGGGTCTCCGGGGGTAAAGTGCACTAACTTCGGGGATTGATTTGAATACATGATTTTAGAAGTAGAAAATATAAATAACTTTTCGAAATACGAATTTACGTTTGCTGAAAGGTGCCGTTTCATTCTAAATACGCACAGGTTGTTTAAATAACCCAAACTAAGAACGTTATAACCTATTTCGTGCGTGTCCCCGACGTAAATAGTTGTTTCTGTTAATTACGAGTACTTCAATAATTTGGACGTATTTAGCAATAAGCGTAGAACGCGGAATTTACCGCGATTTCTAGTTTTGTTTTTCTATTTTCTATGTTATATTTGCGCCTACGATCCGGCACTGGTTTTTGTTTTACCCAGTTAGAAAAATCAATCATTTTGGCAGATTGAATTTACACGATAAGTAAACTGACAGTCATAAATATATATTTTAGGATTGTGGCATGTCTTGGATGCCAGAAACGTTTCAAAATGCCGCTATTTTAACATGCCGGATTTTGTGAATGTGTTTTTCGATGCAGTAAATCTATTGCTATTTCCGCCAGGCCAATATAAAGAGACAGAAAGTCAACTGTTCGGGAACGTTTTTATAGTCACAAGCTATAATAAATATAACACATTTTTTTTTGTATAATAGAACTTCGGAAAGAGTCGTAAAAGAAACACGCGCTATTTTTTTAAATTTTATTTTTTTATTAATTTAACTTTTAAATGTAATATTACAATTCAGGTTTTACTTAGCTTCTGTTTGCTATTTATACTACTCTAGCATTAAAAGCATTTGCTTGTGGATGGAAGAGGAGTGTACATTAGGGTGTGTCAATTATTTCAACTTTTGAATTCAGAAACGCATGATGTCTCAAAAGTTGCGTCTTACAAAGAAAATGAGAACTACATTTAAAATTATTTTTAAAAAAATGGTTATTAGCTCACTAAAATGCATTGAAAAACAGAAAAAAAACCTAAAACATGTATTTTTAAATAATGGTAATTAATATTTTCTTCACAATAATTTAACCTTTTAACGTTTGTTTATTATTGAAAACCGCGTATAGTTGACATAAATTAAATAAAAAAATCAATTTTATTAATGCAAGTAAATCTACAAGAATACCGAAATTAACAAAAAAATGATAAAAATCCACTAAAACGTTTTCCATTGCCATTTAGTTTATTTATTGTTTTGGTGTTTAATTCGTAGAACTCCATTTAATTTTTTAAATAAATTTAAAATAAATCAAATTTAATAATGTTATAATAATTATTAAGTTCTGCAAGTATTTCTGTTATTTTTACAGTTTTTAATGTGACAGCTGTTTCGGCTTTTGAGGCCATTATCAAACTGTCAATGATAAAAAAAAATAAAAAAAATCCATTTAGTTTGCTTTAATTTTCAAGTATTGGACTTGGTTTGATATTTGAAGACTCAAATGAACATCTCCCCTTTCCTTTCGTCTGCTCCACCACCTCTTTCTCCTACCACTGTACCCCTACTCCTGCCACAATAAGATGTTTGTTTTTTGTCAAGTTTAAGTTGTTAGTCGCCCGATGGTCGCCCGCTGCAGTTGTCTGTATTGTTTATAAATGTTGACTTGAGGTAAATAGGGGTCCGCTCGTATGTACCCCCATTTGAATCTAGTGGACCCCCAAATTTTTTTCTCGCTGACATAGACCCCCAACATGCCGATATCGACCCCTGGGGGTCCACACTAGATTATGTACCAAATTAAGTATTTTCGACAAGTTTCCTGCAGAAATGAAGTGGACTACTCTGCCAAGTTATGAAGATGTCATCAGGCATTACGAGTGGTTGCGGTATAAAATGAAGCTGACAACATTGAAAGAGCCATTTGCCGCAGAAATCTCCACAAAGGTATCCCAAGTGTTGACTGAGATATGGCAGAAATCTTCAATTCCTATTATTTCTTTTCAAAGAATACAATTCCTTGTTTTTTCCTACAAAACTGAATACAAACAACTATTGAAAAAATTAAAAACAAGTACCAGCAAGTCCCAAGCATACATCAATAAACTAGATGCATTCATCGTGAAGGGTCAACAACTTTTTGATATTGCAGCCTGTAAATGTACAAACTATTCCATCTGCAAATGTGTCAGTCCGACAACAAGAACGTCTTTTTTTTGAGGATCAACGTAGTCAAAGATTAATGATTATGGGGAATATCGATTTCAACACTACGCAAAAACTTCGTAAAAAATATACAAGGGCGCAAAGGATTGTAAATCCGAATAAGTCACGACCTTTAGAAAAACCATCTACTCTTCTTCCGCTTCTTTCCAACAGTTTTTCAGATTCTGATGAGGAACCAGCGCTAAGTGAAGATCGTCAATCTGCAGTGGCTCATGATACATTATCTCCTCAAAATATACGAAATATCGAAGGTTTATTTTTCGATGGGCGCAAGGACAAAACAATGTTTATTATCAAGAAAGGAAGTAAATTTTATCGACGAATAAAAGTTGAATAACACATAACGCTTGTGCAGGAGCCAGGATCAGTGTATCTCGGACACGCTACGCCATCATCTGGTACTGCTAAGACAGCGAAAATGCCATATGTTCTCTTTTGGAAGAGGAAAATCGTCAAATGGAGAAAATTGTTGCAGTTGGTTGTGACGGAAGAAATACAAACACTGGCCGGAAAAATGGAATCATTTCAAGAATGGAACAGAGACTTGGAAAGTCATTGCAATGGCTTATCTGCCAGCTGCACGCCAATGAACTGCTATCTTCATTAGATGGACCGACTAGCGGACCTGTAGCTTTCTCGGGACCAATCGGAAGAAACAATTGTGAGAACATGAACATTATTCGGTTTGTTCCCATTCAATCATCCATACTGAAAAATATAACAGAAAAATTAAGCACGGACCAAAATTATTTATATAATATGTGTCT
This sequence comes from Hesperophylax consimilis, assembly GCF_061612785.1. NCBI lineage: Eukaryota > Metazoa > Arthropoda > Insecta > Trichoptera > Limnephilidae > Hesperophylax > Hesperophylax consimilis. Next base: position 18,107,177 of record NC_142854.1, on the reverse strand, counting down.
GGCTGTGTCAAAAGGTATGATAACTGTAGATTTGGCAAGGAAACAACCAGGGAAAATGTCTCATGCCAGGTGGCTAACAACTGCAAACAGAATATTACGGCTATATGTTGCAACGGAAAACCCAACAGAAAATTTGCAGATATTGGCCACCTTTATTTTGAGAGTATATGCTCTAACATGGTTTACCATAAAGTGCAATAGTTCTTGTATAGATGGAGCCCGTAATCTCTAGAAAATGGTTAGCATTTCCAGATATCTTTCAGCAGAATTGAAAGCTATCGTCGACCCCGTGAATCAGAGGAACTGTTATGTACTCCAACATACTAATGTACCTAGCTTACCTAATAATGTGCAATATGGATTATCAATGATGATCTAATTAAATAACTTCGCAGTTAAGCTACTTAGGTAAAGCATATGACTATAAAACCACATCCCAGTAAAATATTATATTTCACCACAAATATTCAAGGATATTCTGACACGCAATAAAACTGAATAGTATATAAGCCATACAAACTCACGAATCACGGTAATTCACCTTTTCACTGTTATACCATAACCATTGTAACTTTGAAACTTGTCAATTGTAAATTGTTGTAAATTCAATAAACTTGATTACATCTTTAATAAAGTACTTACTTATTGTGGATCACATCCCAAAAAGCAGCCTCTTCACACTTAACAAATATCAGGAGATATCTAGATAGGAGAATCCTCAATATAATATTTACATAAATCGCATTGAAGCCATCCAAAGAAAATTTGTCCATCATCTAAATTTCAAATTAAATTCAAACCTTGACGTAAACAGCTCGATGGACCTTTATGGACTTAAGCCATTAAAAACTAGAAGAGACTCCGCAGATATAATATATCTCCATAAAATTATCAATGGCTTTATTGATTGTTCTCCCCTTCTGTCTGAAATTAATTTTAGAGTCCCGAGCGTTAGAACTAGAGAAAAATCACTTTTTCATCTCCATAAATGTTCTACTAATATCAGACAAAATGCGTTTATATTCAGAGCCTGTATTACCTATATTTAATAAGAATTTTAATGATATGGACATATTCACATGTAATTTAAGAACCTTTAAAAGATATGTAATAACTATTAAATAATTTTAAATATTCTACTGGAAGTTATCATGTTGTTGCTTTGAATCCTTTCCAGTTACTTACCTTCCAATTTATACGCATGTGTTCAATTTAGTTGTAGGTATACATTTATTATATTGTTATTATTGCTATTGTGTAGTGCTTTTATTGATTGCTGCTGTGTTGAAATTTTACAATACATTATGTTTTGAATTTTAGCTGGTTATTAGTATATCAGTTAAATTTAAATTTTTGAAATTAACTGCTTATTAGTATATCAGTTAACTTTAAATTTTAATTTATTTGTGTTCCTAGATCTGTTATTATTTTTTATTTATTATTTACAATATTGTATTTTTTGTAAATCTCTCAGGCCACGGGTACAGAACCCTTAGTTTTTTTTAATATTCTTTATTATTATTATAATTTTAAGTGAAAATCTGTTATTGGATTTTATCTTTATTATTTAGTTTATTCTTATATATGTAAATAATCTGTTGATTTTCCCAAATAAATAAAATAAAATAAAATTTGAAGAAGGAGCTAAAAACTAGATCTCACTTAGCTCGACATCAACAACATCCAGTCAATCCAGTGTCAAAAGTGGGATCACAACAGAACGCATATTTTGCACACCCGGAAAACATTATTCTAATGTATAAGGGAGCTAGGATGTAGAAGGATCATTAAATATAGGGCCCTTCAAACTTCAGGAGTGAGAGAGTTCATAATTCCAAAATTAATTTCAACTGCAATAGCTGCATAGAATTAATTGACTGGCAGGCAGAGATGTGCAAAATGGGTACCCAAAACCATTTGAAATGCAAAATGGAAATGGGTCAAAACTTTTCCATTTGAAAATGCAAAATGCAAAATGGTTTTTAGAAAACCATTTCAAATGCAAAATGCAAAATACCTATTTTCAAAATGCATTGAAAATGAAAAATGGTTTCTCAGGTCAAACAATAATATATTTTTTAAACAATTTTGTCATTTAATCAACATCAATGTAGAACAAACATATTACATGATGGTAAATCCAAAAACACCACGACTACAGATTATGAAACCACAAAAAATTTGCGCGGGACTAATGTTGCTAACGTAAAAACATAGAAACTGCTATCTAACATTTTTATTATCATTATTAACAAAGCGATTTTCAGCCCACTGTGCACAGTGTTTTGGCTTGCAGTGTAAATAACATATAGTAAACTAGACAAAGCATACTCATATGTTAAGCATTAAAATGAATCATCAACATAAAAAAAATTTCAACTTGAGGATTTAAAAAAAAAATCGCAAGTTGCGCCACATTACGAAGTATGTCAAAAAATACAAATAAATAGTAGTATATCTGTGTGTAAGGATAGAATGGCCAACCTTATGATTCCAGAGATAGCCTCATTTTTAATGTCAGTGCCATACAATTTTTTCTTAAAAAAATGATAACTCCTTCATTTGTACACGCAATTGCTTCGTATGAAATTTTATAGCATAGTAATGATCAGCAGAATCCATTTCTAGCCAAAAAAAATACCATTGAAAACTCAAGTCTTTATGTCTATGAAAGGCGATTTTTAGCCCACTGTGCGTCATGGCCCCATGTCCAGTATTTGAATCAGTATTTTTTGTAATGGTATCACTCAATTGCCAGGGCTCCTACCAGGGAGCAACTTGACAAATGTAAATTATCTCTCATAGCGAGGTTGAGGACCGACTGATATTTGGGGCTTTTGAAAAAAAGATGAGTGGAGATAGTAGGAAGAATGTTGCAAAAAGCATTTAAAATGGAAAATGCATTGAGAAAAGCATTTAAAATGCAAAATGCAAAATGGTTTTTAGAAAAGCATTTAAAATGCAAAATGGAAAATACCCATTTTGCATTTCCATTTGAAATGGATTTATTTGAAATAAAGCACATCTCTGCTGGCAGGCCACAGATTTAATTCTGACAGAACCTCCACACCTGAGCAACGTACAAACTGACGAATTACTAAAATTGTGCGATGAAGGAAATGTAAAAAGGTTCGATTTTCCTAAATTTCCTTGCCACACACAATTAGTGGAAAGTACTGGAAAGGTGTCTGAAGTTGACCACAGAGGCGTCTTCTTCTGTTGCTGGTTACAAAGCTAGAAAAGGTTATATTTACGCCAAGCAACATTCAAGAAACATTATGCCAAATTTTAATTCTAAGCAAGATTTTAAATAATTACTGTTTTAACAATATGTTATCATTCAATTTTGAGCATCCATTATTTTTTATTCGTTGTATTTTGGTCAAAAATGTTGTTGTACGTTATTGTTTAGTATCTTGAATTTAACCATAAAAAGTGTTATTTTCCCCTTTTATATTTTTAACAAACACATCACATATGTATAAAAAAATATTTATTTTTCGTTCTTTGTACTGCAGTTATGGAAATAAAATTAAGTGTGCTACAAAATATAAAATATGGACCCATTGTTTTATTTTTTTCCCAAATCACGAAAACAAATTTTTTTCAAAACTTCCGGCCATTTTAGCATGAAAAAATTCATAGTGTATCTTTAAATGCAACTAAATCATTTGTCAAGAGATTTTGCTCTATTTCAAACAAATCCATTTTCGCTTAGTTATTATCGTTTTTTTAATATTAGCGCGCTCCCTCTAACATTCGTATTTACATATCTCCCTTTAACGCCATCTTTGAACGCTTACTACAGGGCCTTGGGAGTTAATAGTTAATTACCATTACTCTTGGCTATTACGTAAAATTTTGGCAAAATGATGTTTTTGTAAATTATACCGTTTTACCCATAGACATATGAATATTAGTAGACCTGCCCTAAGTGATTAAAAGCGTATTATCCCCACTCCCCATACCGGTTCCATTGGAGCCGGCTGGGCTCGCGTATGGCCTCAAGTGAAATTTGAAAACGTGACGTCATCATTCTTGTGCGAACTATGGTCGAGGCATCATCGGTTCATTTTACGAAATAACACGGCAAAATATTGACTTGTACTATGAAAACTTGTAAAAATAGATGTGAAAAAGAGAATAAACCCAATTGTCGTATTACATTCCATATATAAGCATTATTTTACTTTATTTTAAGCATATTCACATCGTATAATATGAATCAGTTGTTACTATCACATCGAGAAACGTCTGGACGCGAAACACAAAGCTGGTTGGTTGCTGGGAAGTAAATTATGAACATTTATAAAAGTGTCTTAACTAAATACAAACGAAATATTCGACTCTGAAAATATAACCGAATTTTTTTACCGAATTTGGACTTCGCAAATTTGTTCATAACGTGGCGAGTAATTTGCGCTCCCATGTAAAAATGTCTATTCATTCAAAAGCAGATTTTACTTTTAAGAAGTAAATGGTGATATTATAATGCGAGATGCCTATTTACTGTCAGATTGATTTATTGACGAATCACAGTCAGCTTCACTCCCTTCGTTCTTCAACAGTTGATTTTACCCCTCGCCATTATCTTCTCGTCTATTAATTCCTATGTCTGTGGTTTTACCTATTTATAAAAATAGTATATAATGTACACCACGATGTTTTAAGGAAAAATTAGCACAACCCATCCTCTATGTCCAAGTATGAAGTGAATGTTTTTCGCATCACAACTGTTTTCAATAATTAGTGGTAGATATACATATACTTCCAGAAATGAGATGAGTTTTTTTAATAAATATTTCATACATTTTTACCGCACAAGAGTCCCAACTGCTTCTAACCGTCTGGACCAGTGAGATTATGGCATCCCTAATCGGGGTGTGTTGTGAGGCTGAAAGTAGTGACGAGAGGACCTTGCTATTCAGATCTCTTCACCGAACACGGCCAAAGCCATTTCAAGCATGTTTCAATTCTGAATGGTGGTATTACACTAGGGTGATACTGAGAGTATCTTCCACTCTGAAACGTGCCGCAAATATATTATTTTAAATAATAAGAGTAATTTGTGAAATAACACAACTTAATCAAATAAAATTTCCTTGCGCACGCCAGGATTTGAAGCCACGACCTCCAGCTTGCTAGTCGAGAGCTTTACCCCTCGACCAATATCGAAGAAGCCATTTATTAGATGTTAAAACAAATAAAAATTTAGGAACCACCAAAAAACGTCAAGAAAAACGGATTTTTCCTGTTCACTTTCCAACTGTAGTATTCGCGAGTCAAACATAACCTCACATTTGAATCTACTTGTTATAAAATCGGCGGTACTCGGTGTCGCCATCTATATATACTTTTAGCAATGAGAATGTTTAGTTCCATTTTATTAAATTTCTTCATTTTCTTTTTTTTTTAGAAGCTGTGCAATGGCGGCAGACTGTGAAATAAACTTGGAGATGGAGTTCTCCCCCAGTATGTGGTCTAAGAGATTTTCACACCGGGATGAAGTTATTCAACACCACGTGAGGCACACCGAGAGAGGTGAGACATATTCTCAATAGCATTTAATCTAGAAAGCTTGAAGCAAGATGGCGCTAGTGTGGTTGGCGGCCATTTGCATGACATGACATCTAAGTGATACGGTTTTAAAGTTATTAAAAAGGAGTTGAGAAATGTAACTCGTTCCGCATACAAGCTGATTTAAACAAAAACGAGTCGAAGAAACAACCCATTCTTATAAAGACAACATCAACTGTGAACAGGTGTTCCGCTCGAGTCCGTCAAGTTTCACACACATGCACCGGGGATCAATGCTGCTAGATCCTTGGAGAAGGTTCCATTAAAATATCTATAGAACAGACTATCATACCTACATTGCGTCTGTACATCAGAGACGGCCTGCCCTCCTTTGTACAGAATCGTGTAGGTTCATCAGTTATTTTGGGGTCTCCAGACCAGAGGTGGCTCTCAAATTCAACTGTTAGGCATACTCGATATTGTACAAGATGTCCATTTTCTTAAAAGCCAGATTTAATCAGACCCCGATACTTAAGCCGGTCTGATATATTCTTGTGGTAATTAAGTTGAAACTTAGCCCATCGTCCCAAGGGTCGGTAAACAATCGACATAAACCAAATGCTGATAGACCTGCATTGAAAAGTTCCACACTGAACTGCGCTGACGAACCTTTCTATAACAAACTTAATGTTCTGCGCAGGGTCTTACAGCACTCAGTTTATGTCGATTGCTTACCGACTATAATGTGAGCCTAGAAGTGTGGCAGTTATAAAACATTTACCAAAACCATTTATTCGAGGTTTAATAAAAGTAAGTCAGGTTGAGAAAAAGGGAATATTAACTCCTCTAATTAATATATTTATATTGTTGTTCTTTCAGCAAGCAAAGAGGTCCTGTCACTCCTGAAGTACAAACTTGACATACCATACGGCGATAGTGAAAACCAAAAGCTGGACATTCTTGGAACCGACTTACCAGCAGGTAATAATGTATTTATCATGGTAACCGGGTAATTCAGGACAGTGACAATTCAACACACATTTTTTGAAAAGTAATATTAACCCTTGATAACTAATCTATCGTCGAGGCGACGACGCGTTACTCGGCGAAATTCGAAATCACCTACTTCCCCCCGCTCCCCGACCTTGACTCTTTCATTACCTTCCTAATTTGAGTAAACAGTGCAGCACGTGACGCGATTGCGGCCACACGCATACTAGGACGTGCCCTATGACCGTCTCGTCGTCCGCTGGACGAAACTTTAGTTATAACAACAATTTTTATTATTAAGATACGTACATTCATATATTCTTATATTTATTGTTAATGTTCACAAATCTTCTACAGTAGAAGCTCCGGTTCCATCTACGTCAAACGTGTGTAAAATTAGCTACCTGTGTCCATCCAAGGCCCGAAGGATGACCAAACACCGTTGCACCAGATGTAGAAAGGCTATTTGTGGTCCACATAATGTTGACATGTGTGGTCACTGTGTAGACTGATATTTTTATATTAATTTGTTCATTATAAACCTTACTTTTGTGCCATGTAACAAGTTCCTATCTAAATTAAATATTTTTTGATTTATTTCTAGTGTTTTATTGCAGTAGTCCACTCGACGAAAGTGTAGATACAATGAAAAAAGTTTAGTTATCTAGGGTTAAGTAATTAAAAGTGATCAAAACAAGACTAATTTAAATAGGTTACATTAGGTTAGGTTTATAGGCCTTTTTTTCATCACTCTTAATAAATTTATAATTATTACTTTTCAAAAGTGTGTTGAATTGCCACTGTCCTGAGTTGCCACGAAACCACTTATTATAAACTATTGCCATCACCGTAATATAATCGATATTAGTGTAAGAGCTCACCAATAGATGGCACTAGATTAATCTGTTAGGTTCCCATAGATGGCGTTTAGCTGTCGAGTATTTAGCCATTGAATATTTTACTTATTTATAAACATATATAATTTCCTGCTAAGGAGATTCCGGCCGTTTCGCCTGTATTTTTTATTTCATTATATCTACGACCGGACCTTCACAAACTAAATCAAGGCATAATCAAATTAACAAGTTTCTACGTACAGCACCGCTTGGAACGTGCTCATTGGTTCCCGGGTTTGCTCGAGTGGGCGCCCGGGCCATCCCGAACACGCTGGGCGAAGGAAAGCGGGACGTGGACAAGCAAGACGTCGGTATCGAAGCCCCACATAAATTTAAAACCTCCCCCGCTCCCCGCATCGTCCATTCCATAGTGAGAGCTAGAGTTACCCAACTGGTACAGAGTGTTTTGTTGGAGGCGAAGTTTTATTTAATAAGAAAGTTTGTGAGTAAACCCGAATATACAACAAAAATCCACAAACAAATTTTCAAAAATCCACAAACATTTAAGATTCTCTACATATCTTACGTCAGAAGCCACCTAGAGTATGCATCAACAGTGTGGAACCCTCATAGTTCTACATATAAATCAAACATAGAAAGAGTTCAGAAAAAGTTTTTGAAATATGTCTCTTATCGCATGCGAAATGATGAAAACAATGTGTCCATGAACCTTAAAACTCTTGATCAACGCCGAGATATCAGAGACCTAGTAATGCTATATAAGATAATCCACTATTTTATTGATAGCCCATACCTTTTACAAAATATTCATTTCAGATTTCCATTAAGAGTAACTCGATCTCCGGACACATTTTATATTCCTAAGAGCAATACTAATTATCTTGAAAATGTATTTATAAGAAGAAGCTGTAGCACCTTTAATAGATTATGCACAAATATCGATGTGTTCAATACGAGCCTCGCAGGATTCATAGCATTCCTAAGAGAGTAGCGTTCGATCGTTGCGGGAAACTTAGTAGTGTTAGTGTGTGTATTGTTTTTGTATGGGTTGAATCTGTAGTCTTTTTATTTTTATTTTTTTGGAGATTTTCTTTTTCTACTAGTTAGTATTTATATTGTATTGTATTATTTATATTCATATGTTTTTCTACCTATTTATATAATGAATCTTCTGTGGAAACTTTACTGGTTTATGCAACTTGGTAAAAATGATTTGTATTAAAATATATTTGTATAACTGTTTGTTTCCCAAATAAAATAAAAAACAATTACCAACTCTCAAATTAACCTTTTTATCTTCGTACTGTTCATCTAATTTATATTTTTTAGTATTTAGTTTCAATATAATTACACAGAAAATTACTTACATAGTTAGTAGGACTAAACACAATTAGGACAGCGATCCGTTACTTTTTCAATCAAAGAAGGTTTTGTCAGCGACCCCAGAAGAAACAAATTGCCGAATTTACAAAGGCCTTGTATAAAAATTAGAATTTATATTAAGAACAATTAAAAACTTTGATTCGTTAAAAATAATAAGACTGGTGTACACATCCCCAGTCAGAAGACTAATAGAACATAACTCCGTAGTTTGGTCGCCCTTCTATAAAACTCATATTCATTATGTAGAAAGAGTTCAAAGGAAATTGCTACTTCATCCATTTAGAGCCCATAAATTACCGGTCGTAATTGAATATTTTAAATATTCTAACTTTAGAAAACAGACGAAACTAACCTAACCTTTTTATTAAAATTGTTAAACTCTAAACTCGATTGTTGTGAACTTCTGCATTTAATAAATCTATATGTACCTATATTTGGTACATTTTTCAATCAAGTCAAGATGTCCGTTAATTATAACTATAATATATTATATTTTCATCGTAATTTTTCATAAAAAGATGCACTTATGTAAGCCCTTTGGGCGTTTAAAATAAAATAAAAAGTTATATTTAGATGAGACATGAAGCGAAAAATACGTTCCGCTCTTGTATGTCTAATCAATCAGATTTGGCCTCCAACACTCTTACGCCGAATGATCGCAATCTACGAAATCCGGTCTACTCTCACCGATTATCGTGTTCTAATAGTGGAACACGTTTCATTATACCTCAATAGCTCTTCTAATTGTATAGCTCTATGAGTTTTAGGTAGACGTCAAGGTTACAAGGAAACAGAGTTACAATCGAAGACAGATCTGCGACCAAAATTCGTATTTTATTCAAGTTCAAGATATAATTCCGATATTTGAAAATGTTTTAAGTGAATTGAAGTATGAAAAAAGGTGATGTAACTTTTTGAAATTACAGACGCCCCTATCCTCGTGTTTATCCACGGAGGCTACTGGCAGGAGCTCTCCCGGCCGCAGTCCCGCTACCCCGCGGGGCCCCTCTACAGCGGAGGCATCAAGACTATCGTGGTTGGCTACGATCTGTGCCCCCAAGTCACTCTGTTCGAAATCGTCAAGCAAATCCAAAAGGCTGTCAAGTTTGTGTTCGAATATGCAGCAAAGGAGAATTCTAGGCAAGTACCTACTTAAGTGTTGAAATTGAAATGTAATATTGTTACTAGATGGCCATTCGGCGCCATTTTGTTTATTTGACAGTTTTTTCAATTTTTATTATTTTTAATTATTGCTAGAGCAATCCCGATGAGTTACAAAACTCATGGTAAGCTGAGAGGAACTTACAATACATAGGTGGGAGTTAATAGGTACAATTTTACATTGGTATTTTGATATCAAAATTATAAGTTTCACATACAAAACAGTACACAAATAGAAAAAGGGAGGTTAAGTAGAACAAACAAAAACGAAATAGACAGGGATATACACATAAGCACAGAGGCAAGGTAGGAATTTATAAAAAGGTACTTACCCACTAATACATTGGTAAAAATAGATTATGCTCAATTACAAATACAGGGGATAGAAAAGGAGAGAGAAAGAAACAAAACAAAGTACAACACGACAAGAATTACGTATTTTCGTTTTTGTATTTTTAAAAAATATTCTGTTAAGGCCTTACTTTGAATTTTCGGATTATGCTGGCTCTTTTTATACATATCTGCAGAGATGTGCAAAATGGGTACCCAAAACCATTTGAAATGCAAAATGGAAATGGGTCAAAACTTTTCCATTTGAAAATGCAAAATGGTTTTTAGAAAAGCATTTCAAATGCAAAATACCTATTTTCAAAATGCATTGAAAATGTAAAATGGTTTCTCAGGTCAAACAATCAAAATAATTATATAATTTTTTAGCCATTTTGTCATTTAATAATGGACATCAATGTAGAACAAACATATTACATGATGGTAAATCCAAAAACACCACGACTACAGATTATGAAACCACAAAAAATTTGCGCGGGACTAATGTTGCCAACGTAAAAACATAGAAACTGCTATCTAACATTTAATATTACAGCGTCATGGCCATGTTCAGTATTTTTTGTAATGGTATCACTCAATTTCCAGGGAGCAACTTGACAAATGTAAATTATCTCTCATAGCGAGGTTGAGGACCGACTGATATTTGGGGCTTATGAAAAAAAGATTAGTGGAGATAGTAGGAAGAATATTACAAAAAATCATTTAAAATGGAAAATGCATTGAGAAAAGCATTTAAAATGCAAAATGCAAAATGGTTTTTAGAAAAGCATTTAAAATGCAAAATGGAAAATGCCCATTTTGCATTTCCATTTGAAATGGGTTTATTTGAAATAAAGCACATCTCTGCATATCTGGAAGAGAGTTATAGAGTGTGTAGGCAGTTGAAGGGTCCCCGTTAAATGTCTGATTCTAAGTCCGTTTGAATAAATTGTGATCAGCAGAAGAGGACAACTATCATGTTATTAGCTTGTCAGCTTATTACAATTTGATAAAAATATTGCCCCTCTAGAAATGCTTATTATTTTGACGTAGTTTCGTTTGGAACGCACATAAACATGATATTATTGTTCTGCACTGTTATTGGTGTTTATTCCTTTGTAATTTTTAACCTTCTGTCTGTTTTGTGCATTATAAATAAAATGAATTTCAGGGGAGTTTACTTTGCCGGCCATTCTGCCGGAGCACATCTGATCGCATCCGTCCTCAGCGCGGCTCCATTCCTGAACTCCATCCCAAACATCAACATCCTGCAAGGCGCCATCCTGGTGTCCGGCGTCTACGATCTGACCAGCATCACCGACACGTCCGTCAACAAGAACCTGCAGCTCACCCAGCAGGATGCCAAACTCCTGTCTCCGCATTTCCGAAGTTACTTTCATCTGAAAGATTACACGTTTCGTCTGTACATCATCGCTGGTCAAGATGACAGCTTCACTTTCCAGAAACAATCAAGAGACTTCTACGATATGCTGCAAGAGTGCTGCAACGTTGACAATATCAACTTTCAAATTAAAGAAGGCATGGATCACTTCGAAATCATGGAGACCATCACCGAAGAAGAGAACTATTTTAAAGCCATCCTTTTAGAAGATATTTATAAGTACTTAAGTCGGTAACCTTGAATTTTTGGTTGCATAACAAAATAGCCCCGCTAATGCCCTTGAGCTATAGCCACCCAAATTTGGGAAACTGTAGATAGGTTAATTTTATGAATTAAAATGAATTTATCTTTAACTTCTCGCAAACAGATAATGTTTTTAGTCTATCGACAAGTATTATTATTGGTTTAGGAAAACATTTATAAAAAAGAAAGTTCATTATCTCACAGTAGGAAGATCAGAAGAATTTTTTGTTGGTCTGCATGGAGAAAATTTGTCTTCCAGGAAGTTCCTCCCAACGCTCAATACTAGCTTTGTGAAGATCATTTTTCAAACACGAAATTTTGCCAGTTAGAAATATTTTAGGTAGTGGGTACTTTATCATTAATAATTTAATCAGCTATATGAATATTTAAAAATATATATACCTTATAGATTGCTTCAAGGCGGCGTATAGATAAAAATCTTACATTTCTTTCTAGCAAAACAACTATGTCACGCAATAAATTACGACACAACTTTTTAATCAAACTTATGAAAACTAGCCATAAATTAACGACACACATACATCGGTCACGGATGCCGGCATCCAACTGATAAGTGGTGCTAACCCTTGTCAAGGGCACGTGATACGTGAAGGTCATGCATGATGCACGTGTTCGGAATCAACCGCCCTGTCACCTCATCTTACGGTACTTATTTAGCACGCCTCAGTCCCAACCACATATGGTTGGGACTGATATATCATAATGACTAAACAAGAGTCCCAATCATTTTTCATCAATCAACTCTACTAATTATTAGGAATGAGTAAATTAAATTTGTAAGAAAGGAATATGAATTCTAAAATTTATTCACTAAAGATTATATAAAATGAAAAATTTACAAAACAAAACATTTATCAATACATTTATAGCCATGGAGAGAGGTTGTAGATATAAATCAAATCATAATAGAAATATAAACAATAGAGACATAACATTATTCACAAACCATCAGAAAAATATTATTTTATGGACCTCTTGTATTTGGTAAGTTCGCAACTGAAAATATCCACCTTGGATAATACGCTATTGTAATTATTGCATAGTCTGTTCAAATCAAATCGTTTATCAAGTATTGTGGGTCTCCAGACCAGAGGTGGCTCTCAAATTCAATTGCTGGGCATACTTAATTAGCCATATACAAGACGCCCAGTTTTTCCCCTTGTTACTATCATCTGTTGTTAAATTGTATTAATTTTTTCTATTCTCGTATGCATCCACCTGCTCTTTGAGCATTGCCAATAAATATAACCCATTTTTATTTAGATATGTCATTTGCCACTGAATTCTATTCCTGTATTGCTTGTTTATCTAGGTTAAGGGTTCCCCATACCAAAATATGTCCATTTCACAATAAACTCTTATAGAATTGTCATTGGCCTTATTATTTCATCTGTCATCACTAACTTATAAACACCCGGTCAGACTAACAAGTCAAATAAATATTTATCAGCTTTCCCAGTGAATCAAATTAAATTATTGAAGACAATATTAGCGATTCCTAAACGAAAATCTGAAACAGAAAAAGATACGGTCACATCTAGGACTCTCTTTTTCTCACAAATTTTAAAATAAAAATAAGATATGTTTATCTAAAGACATTGTCTAGATTGCATATAGTTCGGGCTGAATCTTGCGATCATACATAAATATAGTTGACAATAAAAATGAAGACAATGTTGGTAGTTCTTATTCGAAGTATGATACAGTTAAATATGACCGAAAGAGATAGGGTCCCATTAGCTCAGTTGGTAGAGCGGAGCCCCTTGGGTTGAGCCAAGTATATTGAGCCCCTTGATAACCCTTGAGCAAGGGTCCTTGGGTTCGAGTCCCAGTACCTTATCTTTTTTTGTTTCAGATTTTCGTTTAGGAATCGCTAATATTGTCTTCAATAATTTAATATTACAATTTGAGGTTTTACTCACCAAGTTATTCCAAAAAATAAATAAAATTAAAGATGTCAAACCATAAACATCCTAATTGATACGAACTGGAGGCAAAACACTTGACCATATTTTTGGCACCAGGAGGGTTTGAGAATGCTTTGGATAAACTATGACATCAGTCGTACATTGACCACCGAAGAGCGCACATTGAAATAACCAGAGCCTGCGCAAAAAAGTAAGGTTCGCTAAAGAAAGGCAAAGGTTTGCAGCGCTGTCCACTGTGGGACTTTTCTGCGCAGGATCTAGATGTTCGTTCTTAAACGAATCGCCTGGTGTAGCAATGCTAAAATTGAGCGTGATGGGTAAATTAAAAGAGTAAAATTAAGTTAAAAGAATGGAAATAATTCAGAACAGAGGTATGAGGTCTATATTGTGCTGTAGCAGATATATTAGAATAAAAACAATGCAACAGATTTCTTCCCGTTTCCCTGATTGGCTCATCGATTAATTTGACAAACATACTTTAACGAAGTGTATTAAATATAAACAGAGAGTGACAATATTGATTACCGCAAACTCACCGGAAGTTCAGCATTTAATAGATTCAACTTAATAGTTCTATGTCAAGAATCATGAAATTTATTAGATTGGAAAATAATAGAAAGTTAATTCTTACATAAAGGATACTCACATTTTAAAGAATATTAGACGTTATATATATATATTGTAATTTTAAAATAGACAAGTCAAAAAATGAAGACATTATGTTTGACAGAAGCTTCGATAATACACAAGACAATTTTTTTATTTATTTATTAGTCAATGGGCTGTGTTCGTAATGTAAAGTTGCAGAAAAATAAATTTATAAATACATCTATTTTGTTTTCTTGATTGAATGAATAAATTAATGAAATGGAATCCTCGAAGTAAAATAAACCCACTTCCCAGTATCCAATTGAGCTGAAACTCGTTGTCGATGACAATGCATTCTATCAACATTTGGTGGCACTCATGCACACACACAGATTTATCAGAAATTGGATGACATTATATTGAGCCCTTGAGGTGATTTTTCACAAAAATGGCGCCATATAAATCAGCCAAATATTATCATTATTTATTTAAAAAAATTTACAGTTGTTAACACATTTCGACCAGGTATTTTTTGCTAGTCCGGGCGAAAATAAAGGTCCCGTGGGAATTTCTTTAATTTGTCTTAAATCACTACATATATCTTCGAAAATAATCAAAATATTTCAATAAAAATTTCTGCATAGTAACTCAGCATATCCAAGCTATAAAAGTACTAAACGAAAATCGAATATTATTTGAAATGCAACTCAATTAACCTTGTAATATGTTTATTACGGTCCGCCTATCGGTGTTTGCCCATACCTGCTTTCTTTAAATACGCCCGACATCTCTCTCTCGCTTTTACATAGGAGTTGAGTGGGTGCGAAATGGAAAAAGAGATTCGAATCGGGTTTCAAGGTCATAAAAACCCTCATTCCAGGAATTGAATTATTTCACTAACAAATAATATACTATCCTTTTGTTTAAATACCGATGTAAACGAAAGGCACGAAAATAAATTTAAAAAAAGACTTGCATTACGATTCGATAATTATGTACATATAGTTGGGACCTTTACAAAGAGATTGGTATATAATATACGTGTAAAAACACTGAATAATTCTGTCTTTTCTGCCATTGAAATGAGGCCGGCGCAAAAGGTAGAACTACCCTTCCCGGCGTTAAGCATTAATCGACCGAACGGGTAGAACTACCTTTCCCGGCCGAAGAGTGTTAATATACGAAAAAAATGTCAGTATTATCCAATTGACTCAGGTGTTAGCTGTGTCACCTCCAGTCCCTGGGGAAGAAGATTCAATCCTCAGTCAAACTAAAAATATATCTTTTTTTTTTTTTTAAAAGAAACACAAACATTCCCGGGTTACGAATAACCTGACAATATTTGAAAATCTCCTACTACCACAACACTAAGCTGAAAATGTTGCTTGTGTTGTGATGGAGGACTTAGCCAGCCGAGGAATTGAACACACTACTTCTGGATGGCACCCAAACGCGATGTCAACTCGGCCACCGACCGGTCTATATAAATAAAACTCTTTGAAATTGGCTACTACCCGGCCAAGAGACGTGGCAACTAGATCCAAAATAAATGTGTTACAGTAAAAAAAAACATTATTTTTACAGGTTGATTTATTAATGCCTTGTAAACTTTTACATACAATTACATTATAATAAATTAAATACGGTAACAGCCAAGTTACCTGCATTTACACTTCTTTCAATATATCTATCAGCCTTTCCATCTCTCGTAATCACACTTCCCAAATACACAACTCGTCCACCTGCTCCAAGTATTCATCATTCACAATTACATATATTGCAAATAAATATAAGCAATAATTATTCATTTCCACCATTATAAACATTAGTATATCAAAAAATAAAAATAAATTATAATATTTGACAAGTCAAAATATTTCACCAAAAAATGTAGATATAATATGTCTCGACGCCATCTAGTGGGAAATTTGGCACTAACAAAGCCTTCCCTACAAAAATAAAGTTGGTTGTTTACAGGTGAAAAAATATAATAAGCAGTAATTTTTTGATTGAGGTACAATGTAGTACATATTGATTTGGCGGGTTGGAAATAAGCCGACATAGCTCAGTGGTTTCAGAGCACCTGACCGGACATCAGAAGGCGCGGGTTCTATTCCCGTTGGCGGCATTTATTTTTACTCGGGAGATATTTTCAATTTGAATTGATATTTCAGGCGACTAATTATTGCTTATAAATTTGTTGTCCTTTGTGCTATGCATAAAACCTTGTCTTATAAACATTAGTTTATCATTAAAATAAAAAAAATAACATACATTGCACACTGTTTTTATACTATCTCCCTCAAACACAATTAAACTATGAATAATTCAATGTTTGTATTTACCTGTAGTGACCGGTAAGAATATTCAATAAATAAAAATACATTTTTATCAAGTCTAACGTGTAAATCTCTAAATAAAGTCGTTATCCGCGTCTGTCTGTTTATGTGCTTAGTTCTTCTAAACCATGCAACGGATTTTGACACGGTTTCCCCGTTATCATTTAGAGAATTTCTTCCGGAAGGTTTACATATTTAATACATGCATATTATATTTATAGAAAGTAGAGAAAAGTCGATGTTTTATAATCAAGTTGTAAAAATTTGTTTTCGGACACTGTTACACTGTTAACGCTGGCTAAACCTCATGAGATACAATAAAATAATGTACCACGGAATTGTTTGTCTTAAAAAGGCCTACAGAATAGTCCACGATGGTATATGTCTATCTCCTAAGGAAAACCCCCAACAACGCCGGGTACATGTCAGCTGATAAAGTGACATTTTGATTTTTGTGTTTAACAAACCCAGTAGAAGTAATATCCAAAGGAAAAATCATTGTATAAGGTCGACACTGCAATTGCAGTGCTTTGTAACGAGCATTGGGCACAATTCTTCAACACTGCAAATGCAGGGCTCCGGTTAGGGGGTTAATACTGAGTCTTGGGATGGGATGATGTAATTTAAGAGGCAAGTCACAATAATAAAGACCTCTTATCTAATCTATATATATCTACTTATCTCATCCAGACTAATCCCTTTACATTTAGCCACAGATTTAATAATTCTCTTCAGAGGCTCTTGCTGTTCACGACTGTTCCTGTTTCGGTTGCTCAAGCGTTTGATCTGCATTCTCTGTTCTTTAATTGTTTTCTTGGCTAACTGAAAAGCAAGCGTGGCCAAAACTGGGTCTTTCATGTCATCTTCATTAAAATCGAGCACAGATCTGTAACAGAAGAAATAATTCAATTTAACTTTTTCGGACTGTATAGACTCTCCTCTCCACTTACAGCGAATAAAATTTGGTAGTTTTGAAAAACATTATTTATTATTACATTTTTTACACTAAAAACATAACTAAATGACGCAACACTGACTTTAGCATCAGTTTATGGAGTCGTATTACAAAGTACACATTAATTTCAGATAATACTTATATGGCTTGGGTATAGTGACGACTTATTTTAGTAAGAGCGGGGCCACGGTACCAGTTCAATATTTTCGTACGGCTCGAAGAGTCGAATGGGATTGAACGGGAGCCGTGAGCTCAGAGCGCATGAGCGATAAGAATACTGTGCTCCCAGATACGTTTCACCCTCGACGGTTCCCCCGATATGGCTCCCCGGATACGGCTACCAGCGTAAGCATATGAATGATAGTAAGACTCTTGGTACCGGTATGCCGTCTTTTACCACGAGAAATATAAGATACTAGGTATTTAGTAAGTGTAGGTACATATGTCCAGAAGTCAGACTGTCAGTTTGTTTGTTTGTCTGTTTCTATAATAACAATTAATACTACCGAGAGTCCTACAAATACGGTTCGATTTTGGGGCTCATTTATGAACGACTCATGGTGAGTACTATGTAAACAAAATTCACTCAAATATACAAATTATTTTAAAAGATATAGCTGTTTAAAACAATATCCATTTTTCCTAAAGGGACCCTTGTTTTCACCAGCTTGCAGTGTGTTACGTAAAACACACCCAAATGAATGTATCTTAGTTAAGTATACTCTTTCAGTAATCTACCGCTCGATTATTCGACAACTATTATAATGTGCCGTTATTTTTACTAGTTGAAAGCACAGAATCAATTCAGTAGTCTACTGAAGACTCGAGACTCGAGCGCCAAGCTTTATGCACCGACAGGTTGGGTTATCGTACTGTTACATACTCATTTACTATACCGCCATCTAGCGTGCTAGAGCTGCATGTTTTAACAGTCACCAGGGTTCATTATTGTTGTATTGCTCTGCCACTTGTTTTGTTTGAATAGGTTTACAAAATAGAGTCCTCTCGCAAGCTTAAACTTGACACCTTAACACTAAATTAAAAAAATGGATTTTACGAAAGATCGATAGCGGTATTCGTTTGTTTTTACAAAATACCTGTACTAATTTTGAGCATATTTAGTATGTATACACCATAATCTGCCGCTTTCACTAATTGGACATTCGCTCAGTTTTAGGGCTGACGGATTAGTGAGAGAGCATCAAGTATCAAACATTTTTAACCACTGCCAGTTTTAATTCTGGTCTGAAAGGGTTAAATCTTTGTACCTTGATGACCTCAATAGTAGAGTTGTATGTTTCTGACTTTGGACCCTGAGGTCAGAGATTCAAAATATTCAACAAAATAAATAAAATATTTAAAAGTTTATTACTTATAATGTGTGGTTTCATTGTTAGACGACGCTGTGAGAGATTTTGTCGATGTTTCTGCAGCAACAACAGTAGGTTTCTCACTGTAAATAAACAAAAAAAATCATTAAAGACTGCAAAAGTTAGTTAGTCAGTTAATGCGGAGTTTACACTTTACACGGGAGTAAATAGTTGATCCAGCAGGCCGCAGGCTACTTTGGCATTTGAAAACTCAAATGAACATCTTTCAATTTTTGCCGTGCAGCATCAGGTCGCATGCGGCTGACGACTTGTGTAATTCCCCCATAAGGGAGATATGAAAAAGTGCTGACTGTCGCCAAGCTATGACAAAACTGCACGCACTATCAAAGCAGCTATTCAAAGAAAGTTTGCGTTTGGTGCGTAGTCAGAATCAAAAGCGGCCGCCACTGTGCGTAGATGTGATTTGCAGTAGTATAGGTGAAAGATGTTGTAAACACTTTAGTAGGTGTTATTTTATAATTTTATTTTATTTTATTTATTTGGGAAAATCAACAGATTATTAACTTATATAAAAATAAACTAAATAATAAAGATAAAATCCAATAACAGATTTTCACTTAAAATTATAATAATAATAAAGAATATTACAAAAAAAACTAAGGATTCTGTACCCGTGGCCTGAGAGATTTACAAAAAATACAATATTGTAAATAATAAATAAAAAATAATAGAAGATGTAAGAACACAAATAAATAAAAATTTAAAGTTAACTGATATACTAATAACTAATAATTTCAAAAATTTAAAGTTAACTGATATACTAATAACTAATAATTTCAAAAATTTAAAGTTAACTGATATACTAATAACTAATAATTTCAAAAATTTAAAGTTAACTGATATACTGATGCATGGAATTATTACGGAACAAAAATTACTAAGAAAATCTCACACAAAAATGTACATATTAAACCATGGATTACACAGAATGTTATAAACTGCATAAGAAAAAGAGACGAGTTACACAAGAAACTTAAAAAAATTCCATACGATATACACATGTTAAGATACTACAAAAGATACAGAAACATTTGCAAAAAAGTTATTATGTGTACAAAAGAAACCTACTATAAGAAAAAAATTGTAGATTGTAAACAAAATCCCAGGAAAATGTGGCAAATAATAAATGAAATAACCAGTTCTAAATCTGCCAACGTTACATCAATTGACGTGCTGAATATAAACAATGTTCCCAGGACATACGCTGATAATCCTGACCAAATACTTGAATACGTCAATAATTTTTTCATAAATATAGGATCAAATCTAGCTAAGCAAGTTACAAAATGTAATGAAGATGTACAAATAAACGAACCACCTGAGCAAGGAAATCAGCTCAATTTTAAACAAATTACAGCTGACGATATCAAAAACACAATTTCTTCTTTAAAATCAAATATTTCTTCGGGGGAGGACACAATCTCAACCAACGCAATAAAATATCTCTGTAAAGAACTTATCGAACCACTTACATACTTAGTCAACATGTCTATAACGAATAGCATATTCCCTACAGCCCTCAAAAAAGCGATTGTTATACCAATATTTAAACAAGGATGTAAAAATGACATAAACAATTACCGACCAATAAGCCTACTAAATGCATTTTCAAAAATATTGGAAAGAATACTAAAAAAACAACTCTTATCCTACTTAGAAGACAATAAAAAATTATCAAAAACTCAGTATGGATTTAGGGAGAACTTAAGTACTAGTGACGCCATAGAAAAAATTACCGATATGATCACTAAAAGTTTAGACAGTGGAGAAAAAACTTTGGCAATCTTCATAGACTTACAAAAGGCTTTTGACACAATAGATAACAAAATACTTTTTTCAAAACTTTCAAAAATTGGTATGTCATGTACAACACTAAACTTACTAAAAAGCTATATGACGGAGCGTACACAGAGCGTCCAAATTAACAAGAGAAAAAGCAAACCTCTCCTAATCAACCATGGAGTACCACAAGGAAGCGTACTAGGTCCGATATTATTTTTAATATACATTAATGATATCTGTAACCTAGAAACAAGAGGAAAAATCATTAGTTTTGCTGATGACACAGTAATTTTATTTAAAGAAAAAGATTGGATAAATACCTACAAAGAAGCTGAACACGGACTTGGTCTCCTGCAAAACTGGCTTAAAAGAAACTCCCTGACGCTTAATGTCAATAAAACAAAATATCTGACATTTTCTAAAACAGCCAGAGGGCAGCCGTCAGAGGACCTTAATCTCAAATTACATTCATGCCAAGGAATTTATCAAAAAAATCAAGGCTTATCATGCCTCTGTCCCACTATAGCACACTCCAAAAGCATCAAATATCTTGGAATTGAAATTGATGATAATCTCCGTTGGAACTCACATATAGATGTAATTACAAAAAAACTAACCAGGTACATATACTTCTTTAGAAACATTCGCAATATCCTCAATATAAACGATATTAAAAAAGTATACTATGCTTTGTGTCAATCACAAATAGAGTACGGAATAACTGGATGGGGGTCTGCCTTGAGCACTCACACAGAGCGGCTCAATATAGCACAAAAAGGAGTATTAAAGACTATACTAAAAATTCCGCTTAGAACTCCGACAGAAGAAATATTCAAAAACTTCAATGTTTACAATGTACGGAAACTATATTCAAAAAATATTTTATTTAAACTGAAAAAAAACATATCCGATTACTCCACTGCCCAACATAAATACACAACCAGGGCAAAAAGCGAAAATATCCTGATTACTCCCAGTTTGAACACATCCTTTGGACAGAGAAATAATAAATTCCATGCTATAAAATTGTTCAATGCTCTACCAAATGAAACCAAAAAAATAAACGAAATGAGTATATTTAAAACAAAAGTCAAAACATGGCTTAGAGATCAAAGTAATAATCAACTTACAAACATTATGAAGACAATGTAAAGACAATTCAAAACTAAATACAAAAATTTAAGAAAAACTACAGGCCGCCTCAGAACAGGAAACCCTAGTGAGGAGGACTGTGAAAAAAATACAAAAAATATACTTATATTATACTTTAAACCTACATAATGTACAAATTTTGCTATTGATATTAATAAAAAAAAAATAAAAAAAATACTAATAACTAATAATTTCAAAAATTTAAAGTTAACTGATATACTAATAACCAGCTAAAATTCAAAACATAATGTATTGTAAAATTTCAACACAGCAGCAATCAATAAAAGCACTACACAATAGCAATAATAACAATATAATAAATGTATACCTACAACTAAATTGAACACATGAGTATAAATTGGAAGGTAAGTAACTGGAAAGGATTCAAAGCAACAACATGATAACTTCCAGTAGAATATTTAAAATTATTTAATGTTAGTTATTACATATCTTTTAAAGGTTCTTAAATTACATGTGAATATGTCCATATCATTAAAATTCTTATTAAATATAGGTACTACAGGCTCTGAATATAAACGCATTTTGTCTGATATTAGTAGAACATTTATGGAGATGAAAAAGTGATTTTTCTCTAGTTCTAACGCTCGGGACTCTAAAATTAATTTCAGACAGAAGGGGAGAACAATCAATAAAGCCATTAATAATTTTATGGAGATATATATTATATCTGTCAATATGTCTAATAATAATCTATCAATAATAATGGTTTGTGGCCCATCTCCCTTGTCCTATTATCTTGCCCGCACAAAGGCGTGTTACTGTTGCATGAATTAGAATTGGGAACTGACTTACCCCTGGTCTTCTGAAACACGTAAGAGCACATGTAAACACTCTCGGTTCTCTTAGCATTCTCAATATTATACACCCAGACGGTCACTTAACGTGTACATTGTACACTGCACAGATTGTCTTAATAGAGTGACAAGGTACCGATAAAATGTTGCAATTATCATTCATATCAGACAGGGACCGGTAATTGAGTAAAGGAATGCAGGAATTTATGTTAGAGTGAAATGCATAGTTGCGTCAACAGTTATATTATATACAAAAAATAATGAAGAAGTTATGTACCTATCTGCTTCTGTAGTATGACTCATGACTGATTTTGATTCAGAAATGAATCTAGGCTTTGGATTAAACAGAGTTGAAGAATCGGGAGGTGGCGTTGGAACAGCTTCTATAAAAATAATGAAAGCATTTGACAATAAATTATTTTTGAATGAATTATTTATTTAATACTAGCTAACGTGTACATGATGTTGCTCGCAGGTGTGGATGGTTTGGAGTAAATGGTTTGTCATTAGAAAAAGCAGTAACCTAAAAAGAGTATAGTATACTACACACTAATCCAGTTGTTAATTCAATATGGAATTATTGGATGGGGGAGGGTTATACAATAAGATTCTAACCCCGATCAAAGTGGTCCAGAAGCTAATCATCAAAGTAATCCTCAAGAAACCCTTCAGGTATCCAACAGAAACGCTATTTGCAGATTTCGGGGTGCCCCGAGTAGAAGATATCTTCAAGAAAAATGCAATTATCCAAATTTATAAAGATAATATAATCAAAAAATTTGAAACTCACCTATCTAAAAGATATCAATACAATATCAAAATTCCAAAATGTAATACCAAACAAATGCAAAATAACTATACCTATTTAGGAATAAAGTATTTCAACAACCTTCCGATTGAAATAAAGAAATTAAAGGATATTAACAAACTTAAACTAAAACTGAAGTTATACTTGTCAGAAATAATTAACTAAATAATTGCCTGTTTTTCCATTTATTGATATTTATTATCAGTCTATACTCATCTCCACTGTATTTAGATGTTCCTAATTACTCAATAATTAGTATGTAACAGAATACTATATATGTACAACTACACATATAGATAATCCAGAAGTTTCAATTGTTCCTATTATATATATATTTTTACATATACCATAATGGTATTCTATTTTTCTTATAATTAGTGTAACTCGTTCACCAAGCACAAGAACCAGTTTCTTCATTGGTGAGATTGCGAACATAAATATATTTTGTAACCATATGTACTTATATAACATCCTGTACCCACTTATATGTATTAAATAATAAAAAAAATATGTCTTAGATGTAAGTCACTAGTTTTAAGTCAGTAGTTATAGGCCTTAGTCGTAAGTCACTAGAAATAAGTCTTAGTTGTAAGTCAGCTGTATTATTTTTCTACAAGCAATAATTATTCGCCTGAAACACTCATCCACATTGAAAAATCTCCTGATAAAAGATACATGACGCCAACGGGACTCGAACCCGTGTCCCTTCGAATTCCGGTCGACAGCTCTGACCACTGAGCTATGGCGGCTTATCTCTTATCCGCGAAATAATTCAATATATACTAGTGTTTCATTCAACAATTACTGCTTGTTACATTTTTTCACTTGAAAACAACCAACTTTATTTTATATGAGAAAATTTCTCATATAGTATATGTAGAAATGAGATCCCTGCAAATGGTAGCAGAAGTCGGGGACGCCCGAGGAAGACATGGCACGACCAAGTGAATCAAATACTCGAGTCGGACCATGTCAAGAGTCAGAATAATAGAAGAGTATGTATGAGACGATGTATGAATGTGAATGAGGCAAGAAGTGTGTGCCAAGACCGAGTTGACCAAGAAGACCGCGGGAAAACGGCGTGATGGTTAGTTAGTTCTTTTATTTTTTTTTATTTTTTTCATAAAAATTGAACTTACTACTATTAAACATAATATCGCTGGTTCCAATTTGGTTGAAAGCGATTGTTGTCACTTCAATTTGACTGTTTTACATCGGCGTTTACAAAAATAATTCAGTAATCAACACTTAGAACTCTGGAATAATGACAGATAAGAAATCAAAACAAATTTTGTCAGATGTCAAATGTCGGAGTTACCAACCATAAATCAACTACTGCCAACTACCAACTAAATAAAAATAATGACATGTAGTGATGGGCATAATCAGGACAATCGATACTTTGGTTATTGGAAATGCCCGTTTGCGAAACAAAAAATATTTTCAATTTAACGACAAAATATTTTAAAAACACTTTCAGAAAAACAGAAAACCAAAAAATAATCTATTTGATTGATTCCTTGAAATCTGAACTTGTATTATTGTTGAAAATTTTACAACCAAAATTCTCTGAAGGGTATCTAACTCAATGCGAAGAACTTGTATTATTTATAATATATATGATACAATGCAAGATACAAAATTCTCTGAAGGGTATATAACTCAATGCGAAGAACTTGTATTATTTATGATGTATATGATACAATGCAAGAGACAAAATTCTCTGAAGGGTATCTAACTCAATGCGAAGAACTTGTATTATTTATAATGTATATGATACAATGCAAGGGACAAAATTCTCTCAAGGGTAACAAACTTAAAGAACTTTTGAAATTATAATGGATAGAATACAAGGCTATATATAAATATATATATATTTGTCCCTAGCCTAAAATAAAATTGTCACATCAACAATATTGGTTGGACGACTGCACGGTGCTCATTAGCAACAAAACTATTCCTCAGAAATAATCTCAGCTGACGAACAAAGTCATTAGATATAACATATATTTTATAATAATGATTGGAAAAGTTCAATATCAAATACAAAAGCTCAGATTGTGACAGTCAATATATATAGAGATGGGTTATGACACATTTAAGCGGGAGCCACGGTACAAAATGAATATTTTTTATAATGCTTAAAGGGTTAAATCAATTAACCGACGGCTCAATTGAACGGGAGCCGTGAGCTCAGAAAGTATGAGCAATTAGAATATTGTGCCCGCCTGATACGGAATCAACAACGAAATCCAGGTAATGTGGCATTTGTGAAAAAAAAATCGTCATTCTAACGGGCACAAATGCAAGACATGGGTTCAAACTTTGGAAGCGGTTTTCTCAGGATCTATAGTGCCGAAATACTGAAATTTCGGATTCCTACTAAGAATTATGTTCTGAAGTGGAATTAGAATCAAAATATCGGTTATAAGGTATTTGTGAAAAAATCATCACTCTTACGAGCACAAATGCAAGACTTGGGTTCGAACTTTGAAAACGGTTTTCTCAGGATCTATGGTGCCGAACGGACTGAAATTTCGGAATCGTACTAAAAATTATGTTCTGAATTGAAATCAGTATTAAAATATTGGTTATAAGTAGGGGTACGTAAATTTCGCAAATAAAAAATCGTGATTTCGCATTTAAAAAAACTCAAAATAGAAAATTTCGCATTTATTTTGCAAAAAAATACAGTGTTAAAAACTCAATTAAAGGCTAGCATTGTTGTAATTTCCTTGTTTGCCTGCGATCAGTTACGACAATGTTGTAGATACTAAAGTACCTCTCGGCATCAACACTATTGACAGGGTAATTGAGACATTGAATATCTGCTTTTGCAAATCCAGGGTAGCAAGATATAACTAAAACTTGCATTACATCCACAGGAGCTTCTTGGCCGACCAATCGAAGTAATTGTCTGTGAAAATGAGAGTACCCGTCAATTAGTTCTTCTTGTGGTACACTTTTGAAAAACGGCATTTTTGCGAAGCTTTCCACTATGGAATTTGAATTGACAGAAGAAGAGGGCACATTTGCTGCTTCCGATGGACAAAATAATCTGCCAATGTGCTTGTAGCACTCATTTGTTGGATTCGCCCCCCCATGTGTACCAACAATGTGCTTGTAGCACTCATTTGTTGGATTCGGCCCCCCATGTGTACCAACAATGTGCTTGTAGCACTCATTTGTTGGATTCGGCCCCCCATGTGTACCAACAATGTGCTTGTAGCACTCATTTGTTGGATTCGGCCCCCCATGTGTACCAACAATGTGCTTGTAGCACTCATTTGTTGGATTCGGCCCCCCATGTGTACCACCAATGTGCTTGTAGCACTCATTGGTTGGATTCGGCCCCCCATGTGTACCAACAATGTGCTTGTAGCACTCATTGGTTGGATTCTGCCCCCCATGTGTACCAATAATGTGCTTGTAGCACTCATTGGTTGGATTCGGCCCCCCATGTGTACCAACAATGTGCTTGTAGCACTCATTTGTTGGATTCGGCCCCCCATGTGTACCAACAATTTATCCAAGCTCTTTTGAGCTGCTGTCTTCAACATCATGCTGTGATCGATAGAATTTTCGGTTGATAAAATATTCATTGTTTTTTCGCCAAAAGAGCCTTCACATTGACGCTGAAGAGAGGACTTCAAATCTTCTAATTTACTCCACAAAATGTGTGCAAACGAATAGTTTGAACCGTCTAAATTGTCAATTAGTTTCATAATTTTCGGACAGAATTCTGATACGAATGTAAGTTGAACTTGAATTTTACTGGTTAGAATGCCATTTTCAAAACATTCTTTGAGGTAAATAGTGCTAGAATTGTCGTCTTCGTATTCATTAAGAAAATCGATAATTTGCTGCATATACTCATTCAAATAAATCACAGATTGAAACCAAGAATTCCACCTGGTTACAACAGGCGTAGGGTAAAGTTTTGGAGTTAATTGTGGAGCATGCTGTCGTAGAAAGTTTAAATAGGAACTTTTCATTTTTCTAGAATGCAAAAAGGCTGACTTTGTCTTGGCCACGATAGAGTTCAGTTCCTTAAATTCTTTTATAAAAATGTCACCCACAAGATTCACTTTGTGCGCCCAGCATTGAAAGTGCAGTGCATGGTCACCCAGTAGTATTTTTAGCAAGTTGAAACATGCACCCATGTACCTTGCAGAGTCAGACACTAAACCATGTACTTGAGAGTATTGAATTTCGTACTCTTTCAAAGAATCAATTATTGCTTGAGAAGAAGTGGAAGCATTGGCAGTGTCTAAAAAAGTTTACACTTGCTAAGAAACAAGACTGCTGTGGTTCTCAAGAGACAGTTTTAAGTAAAACTGCAAAGACACATCTGCCTTGTTTGTCAGAAGTTTCGTCGGCCACAACTACAGGCTGATCCTTTAGTTTTTGTTTCACTTCATCTTTATCCGAAACACCGCACTGTGGTACGTACTTACGTCTCAAATTATCTCCAAAAGGCAGTTTACCCGAGCAAGGCACATATTTTTCCGATACCGAAACACGATCCTGCAATCTACACAACTTCTTAGCTTTGCAGCAAACCAGAACTCGAATTTTACAATTGCTCGCGCCTACCAAAACACGATCCTGCAATCTACACTGCTTCTTAGCTTTGCAACAAACCAGAACTCGAATTATACAATTGCTCGCGCCTACCAAAACACGATCCTGTAATCTACACAACTTCTTAGCTAAGCAGCAAACCAGAACTCGAATTTTAAGGCTCAATTGCTCGCGCCTGCCAAAACACGATCCTGCAATCTACACTACTTCTTAGCTTTGCAGCAAACCAGAACTCGAATTTTACAATTGCTCGCGCCTACCAAAACACGATCCTGCAATCTACACAACTTCTTAGCTAAGCAGCAAACCAGAACTCGAATTTTACAATTGCTCGCGCCTACCAAAACACGATCCTGCAATCTACACTACTTCTTAGCTTTGCAACAAACCAGAACTCGAATTATACAATTGCTCGCGCCTACCAAAACACGATCCTGTAATCTACACAACTTCTTAGCTAAGCAGCAAACCAGAACTCGAATTTTAAGGCTCAATTGCTCGCGCCTGCCAAAACACGATCCTGCAATCTACACTACTTCTTAGCTTTGCAGCAAACCAGAACTCGAATTTTACAATTGCTCGCGCCTACCAAAACACGATCCTGCAATCTACACAACTTCTTAGCTAAGCAGCAAACCAGAACTCGAATTTTACAATTGCTCGCGCCTACCAAAACACGATCCTGCAATCTACACTACTTCTTAGCTTTGCAACAAACCAGAACTCGAATTATACAATTGCTAGCGCCTACCAAAACACGATCCTGTAATCTACACTACTTCTTAGCTAAGCAGCAAACCAGAACTCGAATTTTACAATTGCTCGCGCCTACCAAAACACGATCCTGCAATCTACACTACTTCTTAGCTTTGCAACAAACCAGAACTCGAATTATACAATTGCTAGCGCCTACCAAAACACGATCCTGTAATCTACACTACTTCTTAGCTAAGCAGCAAACCAGAACTCGAATTTTACAATTGCTCGCGCCTACCAAAACACGATCCTGCAATCTACACAACTTCTTAGCTAAGCAGCAAACCAGAACTCGAATTTTACAATTGCTCGCGCCTACCAAAACACGATCCTGCAATCTACACTACTTCTTAGCTTTGCAACAAACCAGAACTCGAATTATACAATTGCTCGCGCCTACCAAAACACGATCCTGTAATCTACACAACTTCTTAGCTAAGCAGCAAACCAGAACTCGAATTTTAAGGCGCAATTGCTCGCGCCTGCCAAAACACGATCCTGCAATCTACACTACTTCTTAGCTTTGCAGCAAACCAGAACTCGAATTTTACAATTGCTCGCGCCTACCAAAACACGATCCTGCAATCTACACAACTTCTTAGCTAAGCAGAAAACCAGAACTCGAATTTTAAGGCGCAATTGCTCGCGCCTGCCAAAACACGATCCTGTAATCTACACAACTTCTTAGCTAAGCAGCAAACCAGAACTCGAATTTTACAATTGCTCGCGCCTACCAAAACAGGATCCTGCAATCTACACAACTTCTTAGCTAAGCAGCAAACCTGAACTCGAATTATACAATTGCTCGCGCCTACCAAAACACGATCCTGCAATCTACACAACTTCTTAGCTAAGCAGCAAACCAGAACTCGAATTTTACAATTGCTCGCGCCTACCAAAACACGATCCTGTAATCTACACAACTTCTTAGCTAAGCAGAAAACCAGAACTCGAATTTTAAGGCGCAATTGCTCGCGCCTGCCAAAACACGATCCTGTAATCTACACAACTTCTTAGCTAAGCAGCAAACCAGAACTCGAATTTTACAATTGCTCGCGCCTACCAAAACAGGATCCTGCAATCTACACAACTTCTTAGCTAAGCAGCAAACCTGAACTCGAATTATACAATTGCTCGCGCCTACCAAAACACGATCCTGCAATCTACACAACTTCTTAGCTAAGCAGAAAACCAGAACTCGAATTTTAAGGCGCAATTGCTCGCGCCTGCCAAAACACGATCCTGTAATCTACACAACTTCTTAGCTAAGCAGCAAACCAGAACTCGAATTTTACAATTGCTCGCGCCTACCAAAACAGGATCCTGCAATCTACACAACTTCTTAGCTAAGCAGCAAACCTGAACTCGAATTATACAATTGCTCGCGCCTACCAAAACACGATCCTGCAATCTACACAACTTCTTAGCTAAGCAGCAAACCAGAACTCGAATTTTACAATTGCTCGCGCCTACCAAAACACGATCCTGTAATCTACACAACTTCTTAGCTAAGCAGAAAACCAGAACTCGAATTTTAAGGCGCAATTGCTCGCGCCTGCCAAAACACGATCCTGTAATCTACACAACTTCTTAGCTAAGCAGCAAACCAGAACTCGAATTTTACAATTGCTCGCGCCTACCAAAACAGGATCCTGCAATCTACACAACTTCTTAGCTAAGCAGCAAACCTGAACTCGAATTATACAATTGCTCGCGCCTACCAAAACACGATCCTGCAATCTACACTACTTCTTAGCTAAGCAGCAAACCAGAACTCGAATTTTACAATTGCTCGCGCCTACCAAAACACGATCCTGCAATCTACACAACTTCTTAGCTAAGCAGCAAACCAGAACTCGAATTTTACAATTGCTCGCGCCTACCAAAACACGATCCTGCAATCTACACAACTTCTTAGCTAAGCAGCAAACCAGAACTCGAATTTTACAATTGCTCGCGCCTACCAAAACACGATCCTGCAATCTACACAACTTCTTAGCTAAGCAGAAAACCAGAACTCGAATTTTAAGGCGCAATTGCTCGCGCCTGCCAAAACACGATCCTGTAATCTACACAACTTCTTAGCTAAGCAGCAAACCAGAACTCGAATTTTACAATTGCTCGCGCCTACCAAAACACGATCCTGCAATCTACACAACTTCTTAGCTAAGCAGCAAACCTGAACTCGAATTATACAATTGCTCGCGCCTACCAAAACACGATCCTGCAATCTACACTACTTCTTAGCTTTGCAGCAAACCAGAACTCGAATTTTACAATTGCTCGCGCCTACCAAAACACGATCCTGCAATCTACACAACTTCTTAGCTAAGCAGCAAACCTGAACTCGAATTATACAATTGCTCGCGCCTACCAAAACACGATCCTGCAATCTACACTACTTCTTAGCTTTGCAACAAACCAGAACTCGAATTATACAATTGCTAGCGCCTACCAAAACACGATCCTGCAATCTACACTACTTCTTAGCTTTGCAACAAACCAGAACTCGAATTATACAATTGCTAGCGCCTACCAAAACACGATCCTGTAATCTACACTACTTCTTAGCTAAGCAGCAAACCAGAACTCGAATTTTACAATTGCTCGCGCCTACCAAAACACGATCCTGCAATCTACACAACTTCTTAGCTAAGCAGCAAACCAGAACTCGAATTTTACAATTGCTCGCGCCTACCAAAACACGATCCTGCAATCTACACTACTTCTTAGCTTTGCAACAAACCAGAACTCGAATTATACAATTGCTCGCGCCTACCAAAACACGATCCTGTAATCTACACAACTTCTTAGCTAAGCAGCAAACCAGAACTCGAATTTTAAGGCGCAATTGCTCGCGCCTGCCAAAACAC
This sequence comes from Hesperophylax consimilis, assembly GCF_061612785.1. Lineage (NCBI taxonomy): Eukaryota > Metazoa > Arthropoda > Insecta > Trichoptera > Limnephilidae > Hesperophylax > Hesperophylax consimilis. The sequence continues at coordinate 18,075,305 of NC_142854.1, read as the reverse complement.
GATCCTGCAATCTACACTACTTCTTAGCTTTGCAGCAAACCAGAACTCGAATTTTACAATTGCTCGCGCCTACCAAAACACGATCCTGCAATCTACACAACTTCTTAGCTAAGCAGAAAACCAGAACTCGAATTTTAAGGCGCAATTGCTCGCGCCTGCCAAAACACGATCCTGTAATCTACACAACTTCTTAGCTAAGCAGCAAACCAGAACTCGAATTTTACAATTGCTCGCGCCTACCAAAACAGGATCCTGCAATCTACACAACTTCTTAGCTAAGCAGCAAACCTGAACTCGAATTATACAATTGCTCGCGCCTACCAAAACACGATCCTGCAATCTACACAACTTCTTAGCTAAGCAGCAAACCAGAACTCGAATTTTACAATTGCTCGCGCCTACCAAAACACGATCCTGTAATCTACACAACTTCTTAGCTAAGCAGAAAACCAGAACTCGAATTTTAAGGCGCAATTGCTCGCGCCTGCCAAAACACGATCCTGTAATCTACACAACTTCTTAGCTAAGCAGCAAACCAGAACTCGAATTTTACAATTGCTCGCGCCTACCAAAACAGGATCCTGCAATCTACACAACTTCTTAGCTAAGCAGCAAACCTGAACTCGAATTATACAATTGCTCGCGCCTACCAAAACACGATCCTGCAATCTACACTACTTCTTAGCTAAGCAGCAAACCAGAACTCGAATTTTACAATTGCTCGCGCCTACCAAAACACGATCCTGCAATCTACACAACTTCTTAGCTAAGCAGCAAACCAGAACTCGAATTTTACAATTGCTCGCGCCTACCAAAACACGATCCTGCAATCTACACAACTTCTTAGCTAAGCAGCAAACCAGAACTCGAATTTTACAATTGCTCGCGCCTACCAAAACACGATCCTGCAATCTACACAACTTCTTAGCTAAGCAGCAAACCTGAACTCGAATTATACAATTGCTCGCGCCTACCAAAACACGATCCTGCAATCTACACTACTTCTTAGCTTTGCAGCAAACCAGAACTCGAATTTTACAATTGCTCGCGCCTACCAAAACACGATCCTGCAATCTACACAACTTCTTAGCTAAGCAGCAAACCTGAACTCGAATTATACAATTGCTCGCGCCTACCAAAACACGATCCTGCAATCTACACTACTTCTTAGCTTTGCAGCAAACCAGAACTCGAATTTTACAATTGCTCGCGCCTACCAAAACACGATCCTGCAATCTACACTACTTCTTAGCTAAGCAGCAAACCAGAACTCGAATTTTACAATTGCTCGCGCCTACCAAAACACGATCCTGCAATCTACACAACTTCTTAGCTTTGCAGCAAACCAGAACTCGAATTTTACAATTGCTCGCGCCTACCAAAACACGATCCTGCAATCTACACAACTTCTTAGCTAAACAGCAAACCAGAACTCGAATTTTACAATTGCTCGCGCCTACCAAAACACGATCCTGCAATCTACACAACTTCTTAGCTAAACAGCAAACCAGAACTCGAATTTTACAATTGCTCGCGCCTACCAAAACACGATCCTGCAATCTACACAACTTCTTAGCTAAGCAGCAAACCAGAACTCGAATTTTACAATTGCTCGCGCCTACCAAAACACGATCCTGCAATCTACACTACTTCTTAGCTTTGCAACAAACCAGAACTCGAATTATACAATTTCTCGCGCCTACCAAAACACGATCCTGTAATCTACACAACTTCTTAGCTAAGCAGCAAACCAGAACTCGAATTTTACAATTGCTCGCGCCTACCAAAACACGATCCTGCAATCTACACTACTTCTTAGCTAAGCAGCAAACCAGAACTCGAATTTTACAATTGCTCGCGCCTACCAAAACACGATCCTGCAATCTACACAACTTCTTAGCTAAGCAGCAAACCAGAACTCGAATTTTACAATTGCTCGCGCCTACCAAAACACGATCCTGCAATCTACACAACTTCTTAGCTAAGCAGCAAACCAGAACTCGAATTTTACAATTGCTCGCGCCTACCAAAACACGATCCTGCAATCTACACAACTTCTTAGCTAAGCAGCAAACCAGAACTCGAATTTTACAATTGCTCGCGCCTACCAAAACACGATCCTGCAATCTACACAACTTCTTAGCTAAACAGCAAACCAGAACTCGAATTTTACAATTGCTCGCGCCTACCAAAACACGATCCTGCAATCTACACAACTTCTTAGCTTTGCAACAAACCAGAACTCGAATTATACAATTGCTCGCGCCTACCAAAACACGATCCTGTAATCTACACAACTTCTTAGCTAAGCAGCAAACCAGAACTCGAATTTTACAATTGCTCGCGCCTACCAAAACACGATCCTGCAATCTACACTACTTCTTAGCTAAGCAGCAAACCAGAACTCGAATTTTACAATTGCTCGCGCCTACCAAAACACGATCCTGCAATCTACACAACTTCTTAGCTAAGCAGCAAACCAGAACTCGAATTTTACAATTGCTCGCGCCTACCAAAACACGATCCTGCAATCTACACAACTTCTTAGCTAAACAGCAAACCAGAACTCGAATTTTACAATTGCTCGCGCCTACCAAAACACGATCCTGCAATCTACACAACTTCTTAGCTAAACAGCAAACCAGAACTCGAATTTTACAATTGCTCGCGCCTACCAAAACACGATCCTGCAATCTACACTACTTCTTAGCTTTGCAACAAACCAGAACTCGAATTATACAATTGCTCGCGCCTACCAAAACACGATCCTGTAATCTACACAACTTCTTAGCTAAGCAGCAAACCAGAACTCGAATTTTACAATTGCTCGCGCCTACCAAAACACGATCCTGCAATCTACACTACTTCTTAGCTAAGCAGCAAACCAGAACTCGAATTTTACAATTGCTCGCGCCTACCAAAACACGATCCTGCAATCTACACAACTTCTTAGCTAAGCAGCAAACCAGAACTCGAATTTTACAATTGCTCGCGCCTACCAAAACACGATCCTGCAATCTACACAACTTCTTAGCTAAACAGCAAACCAGAACTCGAATTTTACAATTGCTCGCGCCTACCAAAACACGATCCTGTAATCTACACAACTTCTTAGCTAAGCAGCAAACCAGAACTCGAATTTTACAATTGCTCGCGCCTACCAAAACACGATCCTGCAATCTACACAACTTCTTAGCTAAGCAGCAAACCAGAACTCGAATTTTACAATTTCTCGCGCCTACCAAAACACGATCCTGCAATCTACACAACTTCTTAGCTAAACAGCAAACCAGAACTCGAATTTTACAATTGCTCGCGCCTACCAAAACACGATCCTGCAATCTACACAACTTCTTAGCTAAACAGCAAACCAGAACTCGAATTTTACAATTGCTCGCGCCTACCAAAACACGATCCTGTAATCTACACAACTTCTTAGCTAAGCCTCAAACCAGAACTCGAATTTTACAATTGCTCGCGCCTACTAAAACACGATCCTGCAATCTACACAACTTCTTAGCTAAGCAGCAAACCAGAACTCGAATTTTACAATTGCTCGCGCCTACCAAAACACGATCCTGCAATCTACACAACTTCTTAGCTAAGCAGCAAACCAGAACTCGAATTTTACAATTGCTCGCGCCTACCAAAACACGATCCTGCAATCTACACAACTTCTTAGCTAAGCAGCAAACCAGAACTCGAATTTTTCGCGCCTACCAAAACACGATTCTTCAATCTACACAACTTCTTAGCTAAGCAGCAAACCAGAACTCAAATTTTACAATTGCTCGCGCCTACCAAAACACGATCCTGCAATCTACACAACTTCTTAGCTAAGCAGCAAACCAGAACTCGAATTTTACAATTGCTCGCGCCTGCCAAAACACGATCCTGCAATCTACACAACTTCTTAGCTAAGCAGAAAACCTGAACTCGAATTATACAATTGCTCGCGCCTACCAAAACACGATCCTGCAATCTACACAACTTCTTAGCTAAGCAGAAAACCAGAACTCGAATTTTAAGGCGCAATTGCTCGCGCCTGCCAAAACACGATCCTGTAATCTACACAACTTCTTAGCTAAGCAGCAAACCAGAACTCGAATTTTACAATTGCTCGCGCCTACCAAAACAGGATCCTGCAATCTACACAACTTCTTAGCTAAGCAGCAAACCTGAACTCGAATTATACAATTGCTCGCGCCTACCAAAACACGATCCTGCAATCTACACAACTTCTTAGCTAAGCAGCAAACCAGAACTCGAATTTTACAATTGCTCGCGCCTACCAAAACACGATCCTGTAATCTACACAACTTCTTAGCTAAGCAGAAAACCAGAACTCGAATTTTAAGGCGCAATTGCTCGCGCCTGCCAAAACACGATCCTGTAATCTACACAACTTCTTAGCTAAGCAGCAAACCAGAACTCGAATTTTACAATTGCTCGCGCCTACCAAAACAGGATCCTGCAATCTACACAACTTCTTAGCTAAGCAGCAAACCTGAACTCGAATTATACAATTGCTCGCGCCTACCAAAACACGATCCTGCAATCTACACTACTTCTTAGCTAAGCAGCAAACCAGAACTCGAATTTTACAATTGCTCGCGCCTACCAAAACACGATCCTGCAATCTACACAACTTCTTAGCTAAGCAGCAAACCAGAACTCGAATTTTACAATTGCTCGCGCCTACCAAAACACGATCCTGCAATCTACACAACTTCTTAGCTAAGCAGCAAACCAGAACTCGAATTTTACAATTGCTCGCGCCTACCAAAACACGATCCTGCAATCTACACAACTTCTTAGCTAAGCAGCAAACCTGAACTCGAATTATACAATTGCTCGCGCCTACCAAAACACGATCCTGCAATCTACACTACTTCTTAGCTTTGCAGCAAACCAGAACTCGAATTTTACAATTGCTCGCGCCTACCAAAACACGATCCTGCAATCTACACAACTTCTTAGCTAAGCAGCAAACCAGAACTCGAATTTTACAATTGCTCGCGCCTACCAAAACACGATCCTGCAATCTACACAACTTCTTAGCTAAACAGCAAACCAGAACTCGAATTTTACAATTGCTCGCGCCTACCAAAACACGATCCTGCAATCTACACTACTTCTTAGCTTTGCAACAAACCAGAACTCGAATTATACAATTGCTCGCGCCTACCAAAACACGATCCTGTAATCTACACAACTTCTTAGCTAAGCAGCAAACCAGAACTCGAATTTTACAATTGCTCGCGCCTACCAAAACACGATCCTGCAATCTACACTACTTCTTAGCTAAGCAGCAAACCAGAACTCGAATTTTACAATTGCTCGCGCCTACCAAAACACGATCCTGCAATCTACACAACTTCTTAGCTAAGCAGCAAACCAGAACTCGAATTTTACAATTGCTCGCGCCTACCAAAACACGATCCTGCAATCTACACAACTTCTTAGCTAAACAGCAAACCAGAACTCGAATTTTACAATTGCTCGCGCCTACCAAAACACGATCCTGTAATCTACACAACTTCTTAGCTAAGCAGCAAACCAGAACTCGAATTTTACAATTGCTCGCGCCTACCAAAACACGATCCTGCAATCTACACAACTTCTTAGCTAAGCAGCAAACCAGAACTCGAATTTTACAATTTCTCGCGCCTACCAAAACACGATCCTGCAATCTACACAACTTCTTAGCTAAACAGCAAACCAGAACTCGAATTTTACAATTGCTCGCGCCTACCAAAACACGATCCTGCAATCTACACAACTTCTTAGCTAAACAGCAAACCAGAACTCGAATTTTACAATTGCTCGCGCCTACCAAAACACGATCCTGTAATCTACACAACTTCTTAGCTAAGCCTCAAACCAGAACTCGAATTTTACAATTGCTCGCGCCTACTAAAACACGATCCTGCAATCTACACAACTTCTTAGCTAAGCAGCAAACCAGAACTCGAATTTTACAATTGCTCGCGCCTACCAAAACACGATCCTGCAATCTACACAACTTCTTAGCTAAGCAGCAAACCAGAACTCGAATTTTACAATTGCTCGCGCCTACCAAAACACGATCCTGCAATCTACACAACTTCTTAGCTAAGCAGCAAACCAGAACTCGAATTTTTCGCGCCTACCAAAACACGATTCTTCAATCTACACAACTTCTTAGCTAAGCAGCAAACCAGAACTCAAATTTTACAATTGCTCGCGCCTACCAAAACACGATCCTGCAATCTACACAACTTCTTAGCTAAGCAGCAAACCAGAACTCGAATTTTACAATTGCTCGCGCCTGCCAAAACACGATCCTGCAATCTACACTACTTCTTAGCTTTGCAGCAAACCAGAACTCGAATTTTACAATTGCTCGCGCCTACCAAAACACGATCCTGCAATCTACACTACTTCTGAGCTTTGCAGCAAACCAGAACTCGAATTTAAAGGCGCAATCGACTCGCGCCTAGCAAAACACGATCCCGCAATACGCTCGCTCCTCATCTACGCAACAACTTGGCCGTCTCTGTCTCTTTTGAACAGAGTTTTAATAATTGTTAGCGCGTCTGATCAACATTTGAAAGCACGTAACGTAAAACGGTGCGAAAGTATTTAATTTTCAAATTTCGTTTTTATCGCAAATAAAATGCAGATTTCGCTTTTATCGCATCTATTTCGTAATAACGAAATTTACGTACCCCTAGTTATAAGGCATTAGCGAAAAATATATCACTCTTACGGGCACAAATGCAAGACTTGGGTTCGATCTTTGGAAGCGGTTTTCTCCGGATTTTTTTTTTGCCGGTGCCGATCAGACTGAAATTTTGGATTCGTACTAAAAATTATGTTTTGAAGTGAAATCAGTATTAAAATATCGGTGTTACGGCATTTTTGAAAAAATCATCAGTCTTAGGGGCACAAATCAGAGGCGGATTTGCAGTCTTGGCCGCCCTAGGCCCCAGACCATGTAGCCGCCCCTTTCTCAGTACCCATCATATTGACCCGGAGTATTCAAACTTTTCAGTAAGTTCCTAGGGTCAAAACCGTTTTAATTTTCCTGCCATTATCATTCATGGTTCATGGGGTGAGATTTGTCCAGGTCTTGGCGGCGGATACGACTGCCCACCTGCTGCGTGACGGGGCGAATCGAGAGAGACTGGGTGAGGGAGGTCTTTTGACCTTTCCAGCCGGACTATCTTGACCCATCGCCTTGCACCGCAGTAGGAGGGATGTATCCATACGTATGTCACTCCTAGACACACTAATCCCCAGATTCCTACCCACCCCTCATACATTTTCCTTTTCAGAACTTCCTATCCTTCCCTTCCTTAAAAATACCCTCTACACAGCATCACCTAAGATGACATAGGTCGTGAGGGAAAATATTTTCCTCAAAGCCTCCTGTGTGGAATTAATGTGAAAAAAATACGCTTGCTAAATTCGATAGTTCAATTACTGTATAATTGTCGATTGTCGCAGGCCGGATTGATAACATTGGCGGGCCGTTGTTTGGAGACCCCTGATATAAACTATAGACTACATAATGAATTTACTTTATTGACAACTTTTATCGAAATCGATTCAGAAATTTATTTAACTATAATAGCTGCTAGTTTGTAATACTTTCTAAGGTTTCAAGGATTTGAATAAAACATTTAAAACAGTTTTAGGTTTAATTTATTTAACTAGTTTCAGGTTTATTCTCAAACAATAATATATAAGTGTTTCACAGTTACAATTAGGGTTGCCAGATACGAGCTGGATCAAAAGTTATTATTAAGTCTCCAAACAAATGAAAGAAATCAGCATCTCTTTTAAATAAAAATCAACTTAAGGTACATATTCGAATATAATAACTAAACTTAAAATACAAATTAAAACGTTGGTAAAAAAATTTACGTAAAGCATTATCTAACATAAAAAAAAACTGAACTCAAAACAAAAATCTGGCAGTTAGAATTCTCGTCTGCACTTAAGTGCAGCAAAATCATTAATTAGATCTTCGCAATCCAATTTCCTTAAAAAATCTGCCTCTATGTTAAGCAAAGCAAGATTGTTCAGCCTTTGCTCCGCCATTGTTGTGCGTAAATAATTTTTTACACGTCGTAAACAAGAAAATGATCGTTCTCCAGAACAGTTACTGCTGTGTGTGAACACGCTCTTGCATATCGTATTTCGTACGTAGAATATTTAGGTACTTAGGAAGTAATTTCTTGTTATCATCTGTGACTTTTTTGTCACGATTGGCCGCCCCTAATATCTGGCCGCCCTAGGCCCGGGCCTACATAGGCCTAAGGGCAAATCCGCCTCTGGCACAAATGCAAGACTTGGGTTTGAACTTTGTATGGCGTTTTCTCAGGATCTATTTTACACATATTTGACACAAATTACATATCGTATTTGCTACGAGAATGATTACGATTTTCAAATCAACTTCCTTCAGAGATAGTCATGTTTCAGTCAAACCTCAATAAATTCAAGATTCGAATAAGTATTCTTTCGACATGATGATGCATCGCAACTGATTAAATGTATGTAATATATTAACGTACTCGTAGGTATATGATTATTGTAATTGTAAATGTTGTGAAATGTTATTGTAATCACCGTTTATTACAAATAAACAATAAATAAATAAATATTTTTCTTTTGGCATGATAATTTTTGTTATCAATAATTAGTTCTGAAAATACGATCGTAAAATTAAAGCACTTCATATTTACTGGGACAAAAAAAAATTGTGTGTTGGAAATTTTATTTTATTTTATATGGTAGTATACTTGTTGCGTTCCCACAAACAGTTCTCCAACTCTTCGTGGAAGGAGATTTTAAATAATAGGTTATTTTTGATGGATTTATTAATACTTCGCATATTACAATGGTGGCTCCATAGTCGACCTTACTAGAAGCTGGCTAAATGAGATCTGAAAACACCAAGTTTGTCTTGGAGCATTCTAACTGGTCCTGGCGACTACTGGATACTAGCTGCCATCTTGCGGACTTTCAAGCAAGCTCTATGCACTGCCCTCTATGAGTGCATCTATGAAGCTCTTACCTAACTTACTTCCCAACCATACTTAAGAGAATTCATAATCTACTCTTTCATAGATGGTGCTAATTTAATTATTTTAGGAAAAAAGTTTCTTTATATTAGCATGAATTATTCGTTTGCACCCGTACATACGCAAATTGGAATAAATAATTTTGTCTGTTTTAAGACTCAAGTCTTTCAAAAAACTGCACACAAATACAATATTGGATGCTTTTCTTGAAAGAATTAATTTTGTATATGGACAAATTTGGTAGGCTGGTTTGGGTAATGCCGCCCCACCGCTCCACACTCACTGTGTGGAGTTATTGCAAAAAAATGTATGGGCACAAACCAATAATTCATCATTGATATGCCAGAGAGAAGATAAAAATTAAAAAAGTACCCAAACATAACTAAATTTATCATTCTAGCAACACTTCAATTCGGAATGGCAGTCAGAAAAACCAACATAAATTTTAAAATATACTTACACATATTTTTCCCAGAATTGAAACTGCAAACTCTGACTCCAAAGCATAGATCTTACAGCTCTGCTATAATAAATATTATGGCATGCTTCAGCCCTCGATGACAAAAAATATATATATTTTCAATTTAAAGCTAGAACAACGATAAAGATAGAAATCTACGTTGCACTGGCATAATATTACACATGATTAACTATCTAACGGCACACAGTACAGACCTTTCAATTTGGTTGAGCGGTTTTACCAATCTGGTTGAGTTGAACTGTGTGGAGATGTGTTGTATGCGATAAGGGGATGCGGTTGTCAAGTTGAATGGTTGTACTGCCAGAGCATCCAACCATCCAACTGCCAACCAAGTTGAATCGTCTATAGCTTGGTTGAACTAACTTTACTGTAGTTGTTTGTGAGCGTACATTTAATGAATAAAAATAGATAAAATGACAGGCGCGACTAATGATCGTGAACATAAACCAAATGCTGTAAGACCCTGCGCAGGAAAAACCGTACTACGCTGCAGACCGTTTGTGATGAACTTAATTTTCTGCGCAGGCTCTTCCAGCACTTGGTTTATTTCGATTGCTCACTGACCCATGGGACGACAGGCTAAAATATGAGGATTTAACTTGCTTGTGGGATACTACAAGCAAGATGTACTCTGATAGAGACACTAGGAACGTAGCGCTTGTGATCCTTTTGGAGCGGTTCAAACATATAGAAAAGGATGCAACGAATGGTCTATCGTCTAACGTGTAATTGTAAATACACAAAACAGAAGGAAAATTTATCTTTAGGGATGCTTTATGAGGGGTTTTTCCAAGGAAATGAGAGTGATTCTGAATCTTTAAGCCTGTCACCCCACTGGCTCGGTAACAGTACGAAATCGACAAAAATCGGAGACCGTGCGCATAAAATAAAGTTCACTACTGTTTGCAGAGCAGCCATTGTGGGTTTTTCTGCACAGGGTCTCCGGTTTTTGTCGATTTCGTACCGTTACCGAGCCAGTGGGACGACGGGCTAAGATAGTCTACTGTAATAATTAAAAACACAGCATTGTTCTTGAAACTCTAGGAGGATACTGTGTTTTTACTTATGATGGCAGTATTGTTGTAGGAGGGAGGAAACACAGAGGCTGGCAAATCATACACAATAACTAGTCATAAAGAGATCATTTCTCGTATGACAAAAAATGTCATTGATGTACAAATCGTTGTTCAATAAAATTCATGAAATTTTAATACATTTTTTTTTATTTACATATAAAATATGTACATGATTATTACATTTGATAATATTATTAAAAATTACACTTCATTATATTGAATTTCAGATCGCAAGCTGACAATATAAAACTTATCGAAATTCAAAAAGTGATTACCTAAAAGACTGCACTTACTCCCCGTAAGCACTATAAAGCATGCATAAACACATCGTCTGTAGATGGTTATTATTTATCTGTGGATAATATAAATGTTGCCACAACTATCGTTGAGTATTTTTCCCAGAAAATAAAGTAGGTACTTTATATTTATAACTACCTACTTTATAAATTTTTAAATAAGTGGTAAAAAAAAATGTCAGATCTGTGTGAAAATGGTCTATGCTGTTTTCATAGTACAGTCTACCAAACGGGAGCAGTAAATAATTATGTATTGATGGCTTCAATTAGTATTTTATTGGTTACAATACATAAAAAGTTACTTCATGTTTCCAGTAAAAAAAAACTAACAATATTACTTACATAATCGATAATACGGGGGTATAAGAACGGGTTAGTAGAAAACGTTACTCATAAACATGTATAAGAAGCCAACAGATGTTTAAACCACCCGATCCCCAGGAATAGGAACGTATTACGATCGTATTTGGTGGAAAATCTGGCTGATTTGACAAATATCAATCTTTCGCGTAATGAAAACGTAAAAAAGCAGAAATACCCATTTGCAGCACTATCGGATATTTTAAATCAAATTTTCAATTTACCAGAGCAATTTGGCCAGATTTCGATGCAATTAAAAATGGACAGGGTCGATGATATTACAAGTGTCATCTGAAGAAACATGAAGTTAGCAAAAAATGCGAAATTGACCGTGTTTTTGAGATTTGGAACAAATTGGTAACAGACTAAAACAATCTTACTTATTATGAGTAACGATTTCAACTCGAGCAGTAAACGGTCCTCTTCACCGTATAACTATACCAACGCTGTAGCGGCGTATTAGGGAATCTTTATAAGTAAGACTGTTAATGTTTAACAACAATGGATTTATTTGATGACCTTTCCTTGTTTACAAATATTATATATGATACATCAAATAAAAAACTAAAACAAATAGGTTTTTTGAATTTAAAACAATTTTATATTGTTAAAGAAAAAAAATTGACTGCAAGATTTTTAATTTAAAAAAAGGGCAAGTGTACAGAAAAATGGGACAACGTTAATAACAATGAGAAGCAACTATTTCGTTAAATGGAAAAAAAAAAAATTTTAATAGCTATTTTGTTAAAAAAGTTGTTAAATTAATTTGACATATTTTCTTTGAGCCACGTTTTGACAAAATAATATTAAATTTGCTGCTTAGGCTAGTTTTTTTATTTATAATAATTTTATTTTTAATCAAGCTCAAAGGTTCAAAGCTCAGGATAAATTTAAAAAAAAAAACTAACCTTAAAATTTTCACATCAATAACAATGGCCGCCAAATGAACAATAGATTTTAATTTTAACGAACAACTATTAAAACGACTAACTTTCAGGTGAAATAAAACTTGTTTTTTATTATTATCTAACAGCATCCTACTTATCTGTACATTCACAACAAAAAGTGTTTATTTAAAAGAATTCAAAATCTGCTCTTATATAGATGGCGCTAATTTAATTATTTTAGGAAAAACTTTTTTTAACTTATTCTTTAAGATATTAAGACAAATTATTTTACGTACGCCGTGCGTAAGCAATATAAATAAATGGTTTTGACAGTATACAAACTCAATTCTTTTAAGAATGGCATAAAAATACAATATTGGATTGAATCACCGATATAATATTGTATTATAGCCATCTAAGAAAGAGCATATTAAGAATTATTTTAATTAGACCCTTTACATTGCAGTACCCTTTTTTTTTAGGATTATTTATGAAATGGGATTTTCTGTTGTGGCACAATTCTAGGGTGTTTTGCACACTAAATTATTTAAAAGAAAACATTTGTTACCATATTGACTATTATAATAATAATGATAATATAAAGTACTTACTTACAAAATATAAAAAAGGGATTAACTAGTTTTGTATACAAATGTCTAGCAACAATAATATTACAATTTGAATGTGTGTTTTAACTAAGTCTTTTTTATTTAATATATACCACACACCAAATGATTTAAGGTGCACAGAAACAGAAATGTAATATCACACACATGGATTTAAGCCTTCAACCCTTTCAATGCCGCTGGTAGAATAAGAATAAAAGTTTATTTAATAAATAATTGATTCCAACAGTGTGCATACACTTGTAAACCTTTTCAAAGGTTCCACGATAACTCCTCAAAATGACAATTCAACACACCTATAAAAAGTGCTATAAAGTTATGAAAGTTGATGAAACAAAAACTAGGTTAAATAGGTTGCATATGTACTAATTTAACCTAGTTTTTGTTTGATGTGTTATCCGGTCACCCTTTTCAACGCAAGCCTTCAACTTCATGCGGCATGTTTCCACACCATATACGCGTTTTAGTGAATCATATATTATGCAATATCCACGTAACGTAGAAGTGTCGTTCCAGCCGGAACGAATCCGGATTCACTTTCACTCATTCCGAACTGTGGGTCAACTAAAATCCACCCACACCTAAACCTTTACCTGTATCGGCTCCGATTCCTTGTCCAGATAAGTAAATTTGAAAACTTTGTTAACTCTTGAAACTCCTATCGCTTCCCAACATCAAATTTTGTGAGTCCGGCAGAATGAATTCAATGAGTCCATTCGGCTGAACTCGGAATCAGACTTGAGTCCGTGAAATAAGTGGATCGATTCACCTCTAACGTACGGAGATAGCTGCCAATGTATCACATGTGCAACAGCCGCGTAGATAAGTTTAATACATGTTTTGTTACGACAGTCAAAAGTCAATAATGTAACACAAAGATTAACATCTCAAACTTTGGTAATAACGACTCAAAGGCAAATGCATTTACCATAGATAATAGAAAAAATGAGAGATAAGGCATGGAAGCGTGCTGACAGTCACTGAGCTTCGAACCAAAATGCACAAACTATCAAAGCGGCTATGCAAAGAAAGTTATGCGTTCGGTGTGTAAGTAGAAATGTGATTGGCAGTATTATGTCTGAATGACATTGGCGACATGCATTGTGCACATTCATACATGGGCATCTCCATTGTTTCTATAATCTATGCCTAATCTAACCTTCTATTCTTCGATAATACAACGAAAGTTGCCTTAAATTCACAAGATAAACCCTGGTACAATGTATAAGGTAACTTCTTAATTAATTTCTAATCACATAATCATTTGCACTGATTTCTGATTATTCTTTTGTCTCATACTACAATATCTAAATCAAAGCTAACTAAAGAAATAATTTCTTGATTAAAAGACTTTTAAAAACAAAATCAATATTATAATTTTTTTTTTCTTTTTAAAAATTGAAGCTAAAATAATAATGCTGCAAGAAAAAAATTACATTTGGAATGCTTAAAATATTTACAAATTTAAAATGTGGTTATTTATTTTATTGAGTTTAAATCTTAAATGTGATTATCTTAAAACTAGATATCGACTGTTCCAAGTCAAAAAGGTTAAGTTTAGTAAAGAATTTGTCACTTTTGCCCTTTATCGTGGGACAGTTGGTATTTGGACTTGCATTGGCAATGCACCGACATAGCGATATAATAAGATACAGTATTTTAAAAGCGGACTGTATTCAATTCTTCACAGCTAATCTGGCCGGCAAGAAACTACAATAAATCAACTTGTAGACAATACCATACTTGATAAAGAGAAATTTTTATTTTTGTCTTTAAATAAACCCAGTAGACGTAATATCTGAAGGCAAAATTAATGTATAAGGTCGACACTGCAATTGCAGTGCGCCGTACCGTGCATGGGCAATTGCGCTCGAACAGGGCCGGGCCCCGATTACAATAACATATAAAGAATGATTGTATGCTATCACTGATTTAGAATAAAACAGATAATATGCATTCTTATTAAATTAGATCACTTGTTTAAATTTATTTTCATGTTAAATTATCAGAAATAATAACAGCAATTGACGAATTGAAGAAATAAAGTCACATTCAAGAAAGACCAACACAAAGATGATTCACTTTTCCATAAACACCAATAATGCACAGTTTGATAGCACAAATCAATACCACAGATAAAATTAATTGATGTATTTTAGAAGTACCTACTTGTGGTGGGTAGTTACTCTCATTGTTTCATATTACTTATTTTAATAGATGGTAATACCGTGGCATTGAAAGAGTCGGAGGTATTGGCAACACGCAAGAATCCTAATTCCTGCTATATATATTTTTTTGGTTTTTCTAATAAAAATGAAAAGAATTATCAAACATTCCAATCGTACATTTCACATTTGTTTAATGTTAGAATAATATTTAGTCCGTAAGGTAAGGAATCTCTTATATTTGTAGAAAGTTATATTATTAACATTACACCTTTTATGAGAACATCACTGTAGGGCTTCAGAAGACTTCCTTCGACATAATGCTATGAAATTTAAGCTTATTAAACGGATTTTTATTATCTATTTGCGTAAAAAATGTTGTAACCAAATTTAAATGGTGTTGAATCATTGTTTGGTAAATATACAGAAAATACAGATACTCTTAATATGCGAATTTTATTTAAAAAAACACTTTGTAACAGTGAGATAATAATGAGAAGTAAGTATTACAGTTTCAGCAAATGGAAAATAATGCAATTCAGTAGCCAATTCTTAAAAAAAAAGGATAATTTGACGTCTTTTCTTCACGCCGTGTTTTGGCATAATAATATTAAAATTGAACCAAAAGTAAGAACCTATTTTAGGATCCTTGGTTAATATTTTAGTTTAAATAAAAAAAGAAAAAAAAACTAACTTCAAAACATTGACATCAATAACAATGGCTGCCAAGTGAACAATCTATTCTAATTTTAATGAAATAACTTTTAAAATGCATTATTTTCCATTTCCGGAAACTGAAATACTTACTTCTGATTATTATATAACTACTACAAAGTGTTTTTAAAATAAAATGTGCGTCCCTATGTTCGGTATATTTACCCTATGTTTTTGCACAACGCACAAATACAACAGTAATTGAAATACATTTTTGCATCATGATCTCACAATGTTATTATTTTGTTTGAAATTCGTAACAATATTTATTATTGCCAATTTTACTAGTTTAGTACAAAAAATATTTACAATAATAGAGCAGTGTAGGAAATGGGGCACTACTTCACTACAAAGTAAAATATGACATGTGTTAATCTGTGTTTGCAATAACATTGTGTGGATGGACATAATTACTGAGTCATGAACATTGTTATAATTTGATCACATGTTTAAATTCTATAATGAGTGAATGATTGCATTTTATTAGACTGGAAGTAGCTTTCCTGAAGCCAGAGAAATGACATAATTCGCTTTCCAACAAAAACCAATAAAACAAGTGATAAGGCAAAGCAATAAACCTCTTCCTTGGCCAATTCAACAAGCGTCAGACGCAGGAGTCTCCCAGCTCCAGCTCCTGGCTGGGCGGCGCGGTGTCCAGAGATTTTAGCAGGCGCAGTTGTCTCCATCCCGGCCCCTGCTGCCCTCATTGGCGTTGAGTTTTATCTGATCCGGGAACTCGTTGTACAGTTCTACTTCTGTTTCCTGGGCGAGAGCGTTGCGGGCGATCGTCTGGAAGGCCAGCTCCACGTTCAACGCCTCCTTAGCACTAGTCTCAAAGTAAGGTATTCCGTTTTTGCTCTGACACCACTGCTGGGCGCGCTTGGCAGACACAGTTCGACTCTCAAGGTCGACTTTGTTGCCCAGAATGACGAACGGGAAGTTCTCAGGGTCACGGGGCGACGCCTGAATGAGGAACTCGTCCCTCCAGCTCTCCAGAGATTTAAAGGAGGTGGGGGCGGAAACGTCGAAAACCAACACACAGCAGTCCGCCCCTCGGTAGAACGCGACTCCCAGAGACTGGAATCGCTCCTGCCCCGCGGTATCCCAAATCTGCATAGTCACCACTCTGTCGTCAACAATCACCTCCTTGGTCAAGAAATCTGCTCCGATCGTAGCCTTGTACTGATTTGAAAACTTCTTATTTACGAATTGGTTCATCAGTGAGGTCTTGCCAACGCCACTGTCTCCCAATATTATCACTTTGAGGAGGACCTTTTTTCTCGATGCCATTTTGCGAGTTATTCACGGGCACTGATATGAAAATATAAAAGAAATAAATCGTCTTTGTTTGTCGGTTGTCGATGACATAAAACGAAATTGATGAAATGCGTCACCTGTTTACAGTGCTGCCATATTGATAAATGCACTTTGCTTCTAGCTTAAGAGTAAGTACCGAGGACAAAACATAATATTAGCAATAATTACAATTCACAAAGCAATTTTTATGTTTTAAAAAATAATAACTTTATGTCATTGGGTTCTAAAACGATAAAAAAATCCGAACGAAATCATAATAAATA
This sequence comes from Hesperophylax consimilis, assembly GCF_061612785.1. Taxonomy (NCBI): domain Eukaryota; kingdom Metazoa; phylum Arthropoda; class Insecta; order Trichoptera; family Limnephilidae; genus Hesperophylax; species Hesperophylax consimilis. The sequence goes on along the minus strand of NC_142854.1, from coordinate 18,058,046 downwards.
TGAGTCACCTGTTTACTGTTATTAATAAATGCTCTTTGCTTCTAGCGAGTAGGAACTGTGCACAAATCAATTCAAGAAACTTCTGTTTTAATGTTTAAAAAGAAAATTATGCTAGTAAAATAAGTTTTTAAAAATAATATCGTTTTTATGTGAGTTCTCAAATTGAAAACTAATAAATAATAAAAAATAACACGAAAATAATGTCATAATATTGTCATGTAAAATAATTTCACGTCTGATTGCGCCTGCGCACTGAATTACGCCAGCAAGCATTTTTGGTTATGGGCGTATGTGAGCGATAGTAATTAACATTTTAACTCGAATAATGTTTTAATCACACCGCGAAAGCTCGCAGCGGCTTCTGGCTGCGCTGTGGTCTTCGTTGCGCCTTTTAAATTATTCATCTTTACAGCCAGAGCCAGGTAACTCGCTTTAAAAAAAGAATGGTTTTGACGTTCCGTTATCTGACATCGTTTCCGAATCGCTGACTGTCAAAATTGCTCTTGAAATCGTAGCTAGAAATTGTTGCAGAATGGAAGATAACTTGAGCCGAAGCGGAAGTCGGTCGAGCTCCGTGTGCGAGCTGGAGAAGGATTTCAGTGACATGGAAATTCTGAAAAAGTCACGCAGAAGCGTTATATTGAGGACGCCGCCGGCTAGAAAAGCAAAACGGGTTCGTTTTTTCCGGAACGGTGACAAGTTCTACTGCGGTGTCGTGATACCAGTGTTGGCCGAACGCTATAGGTAAAGATTAGTGGAAATACATATTGCTCCCATTCAAAGTTAATTCTATTTGTGCACACATAAAGTTTAGTTACTAATAAATGATGGTTAACAGTGATACAGTGCGAGGTGTGGTGGTAATCGGCTAATTGGTTTGCAGGTCGTTTGATAGCTTAACAGCCGACCTGACCAGGGTGCTGGTGGACAATGTCACACTCCCCAGTGGCGTTCGGACCATATACTCACTGGACGGTAGAAAGGTATGTACATTTACATTTCTAACTGCATGTTTGTATACACTAGATAAAGTAGTTGCTTATACACAGAGCATAACAGCAATAGCTGTTAATCTTACAACTCAATTAACTTAAATCCATATGAAAGTAATATCATTTAACCTCTGGTGTGCCGGAGTTGCATATCAGATACGTCATTCAGCATTATATTATCATAAGTTTTTATACTTTAAAACCTATACAAAATAACCAATCAGAAGAGGGGTTGGTAATTATTTACCTACGACTACCGTTTGAGAAAATATTCCGTACATGTTAGGTTAGGTTGGATTAGGTAGAATTAAATCACAAACCAGTCTATACAAACCTAGCGTAGCCCACAAACTACTTGAAAACTGGGATATAACTCTAAAGGGGACGCGAGCAGGCGTTATTAAAGGGGCAATTTTTTGTAGTAGTAAAAACGGTAGTCGTAGGTAAATATTTACCGAGGGGTTTTGCATTGTTTGAAGTTCGCACAATTCTGGTACTTTTTTTGGGTTAATTAAGTAATTTATGCATATTTAGATTGAAACGAAACTTTCGCAAGTCTCACTCTGTACAAAGAAAGTCCAAAATATCAGCAAAGGGATTGTTTTGTATGCTAAATTTTGAACTTTGATTGAATAAAAATGGAATTACAGTGGATATTTTACCATCTAACCTGATGTAAGTCGTTGTTTCTTACAAGAAACAGTAATTAAGTACTAATTACTACAGTGATTAAGTTAAAACAATGTGTAATTTCTATAATGTGTAATTTAAAATATTTATCTCTTTTAATTTAGAAAACACTTATTTAGCCTTAACTTCATCACCACTGATCCAAAATTTTCGCCATGCGCCAGCTGTCTATTTTCGTAATAACTCACTTGTTTTTTACAAATAGATGTTTTTGTAAATTGTAACGTCTAACCAGATATTGTGTTTATCTATTTACAAATTTGGTATAACAATCTGCCTTCAGTAGTTTCCCCAGAAAAGCTAGTCATATTTAGAGAAATGATTTTTTAAATGTATCCTTAACGATACGCTGGCATTTAAGAGGTTAACGTTTGGTGTGCCGTAGTTGCCTATCGGATACGTCATCCAGCATGATATTTTTATAGATTTCATAAATTAAAACCTGTTGGTAGCACAATATTTAGATGTACCGTAAGCGCTTGTCAACAAAATAACCAATCAGAAGAGGGATATTGCATTTAAAAAAATTTATTTAGTGATAATATATTACAAAATAATAGCAACAATATTTATAATATATTATTTCCAGTGAGTTTAAAAAAACTCTTTCGGGAAAGACAACTTTAATAAAATAAACTTATTTTTACATAAGAAAACGAATTTAAAAGGGAGTTCAATCAACAGTGTACATAGATTTTATAACAGACTAGACAGACTTTATAAAGTTAAATGGAAAATATTTCATAAATACATTAAAAAAAATAAACACAGAAGTTATTTGGGAGTTCCAAAGAAAGAATGTGTCACTCATTAATAAAACTGCTGAGGAAATAGCTTTTAAGAGTTTTTGCCAATTTTTTTTATTCGTTGCCGAAAGTTTTAGGTTACTAGGTAATGCGTTGTATTGCTTATATGCGATGTATTGTAAGAAGTTGATTCCAAATTTAGTCATGTAAGTAGATGGCGATAAGTATATTTGATTTCGTGATTGCGTTTTGTGCTGGTGTATGTCGGAATTAAAGACTATTTTAGTGTTGGTGTGTGAGGAGTGTTGAATTATTTGTAGAATGGCAGTTGTGATGTTATATTTTGGCGGAATAGTAAAATGAAGTATTTGTGTCTTTGACATGTATATCCCATGGTAGATGATATATATTCCTTACGGCTCTATTTTGAATTACTTGTGTTTCGCATCTTTGTGTTTTGGTAATGGTGCCCCAGATACTAACTAGATAACTCAGGTGGGAGTGGATCATAGCCATAGACATATGAATATTAGTAGACCTGCCCTAAGTGATTAAAAGCGTATTATCCCCACTCCCCATACCGGTTCCATTGGAGCCGGCTGGGCTCGCGTATGGCCTCAAGTGAAATTTGAAAACGTGACGTCATCATTCTTGTGCGAACTATGGTCGAGGCATCATCGGTTCATTTTACGAAATAACACGGCAAAATGTTGACTTGTGATATGAAAACTTGTAAAAATAGATGTGAAAAAGAGAATAAACCCAATTGTCGTATTACATTCCATAAGTAAGCATTATTTTACTCTATTTTAAGCTTATTCACACCGTATTATATGGATCAGTTTTAGAAACATATACTATCACATCACAATGTAGCGATTCTCAAGTGTGCTCATCGTTGTTTACTGGGGTAAGTAAATTATGAAACATTTGTAAAAGTGTCTTAACTAAATACTCTGAAACTAACTACGACTCTGCAAACAGAAGAAATTTACTTTGCCGAATTTGGACTTCGCAAATTAGTTCATAACGTGGCGAGTAATTTGCGCTCCCATGTAAAAATGTCTATTCATTCAAAAGCAGATTTTACTTTTAAGAAGTAAATGGTGATATTATAATGCGAGATGCCTATTTACTGTCAGATTGATTTATTGACGAATCACAGTCAGCTTCACCCCCTTCGTTCTTCAACAGTTGATTTTACCCCTCGCCATTATCTTCTCGTCTATTAATTCCTATGTCTGTGATCATAGCATAATATATGGGGAGCAGCACACCTTGAAGTCGATAGAGTACACCGGTTATCGGGTACTTGGAGTACATTGCTTGGAGTTGAGCACAAGTCAGTTAATAAATATTACAAATTGTTACGCGTCATAACCGGTGAAAGTAAGTTACAATTACTGTTTGTTTTTATTGAAATACTGGCACATTTTTAAATGTCTTTAAAAATAAAAATATATATATTTTTTTTATTTTGACTGAAGATTGTACCTTCATTGCCAGGGACTGAAGTCAAATTCAAATTCAAAAAAATATTTATTGCACAAAAATACAGAGTACAAAGGGTATAGCTTATAGGTTACATCCTATTTCTTCCAACTAACCCAACAAATACACATTATATTACATAACCCGACAATTACATGTTAACAAATGTATGTAAATAAAAAATAAAAAACAGAGGTATTTAATTTATGTACGGTATTCATTTAAGGTGTAGTGACATTTGTTTAAAAGAAATGTTTTTAGTGATGATTTAAATTTGTAAGTTGTTAAATTTAAGTTTTTTTTCTCTAAAATTAGCTGTAATGTCAGTTAATTTTAGAGAAATGCGTAATATGTCCGCGTGTGTGTATGTGATTGCCACCAAAAATGGATTGAATGCATTGTCATCGACAACGAGTATATCTGCCCAGTTTTAGCTCGGTTGGATCTCAGGAAGTAGGTTAGTTTTCACTTCCAAATTTGTATTCCTGAAAACATAAATGAAATTCAAGTAGATGTTTTTAAAAATAGAAAAAAATCATAGACATATGAATATTAGTAGACCTGCCCTAAGTGATTAAAAGCGTATTATTCCCCACTCCCCATAGCGGTTCCATTGGAGCCGGCTGGGCTCGCGTATGGCCTCAAGAGAATTTAGAAAACGTGACGTCATCATTCTTGTGCGAACTATGGTCGAGGCATCATCGGTTCATTTTACGAAATAACACGGCAAAATGGTGGCTTGTGTTATGAAAACTTGTAAAAATAGATGTGAAAAAGAGAATAAACCCAATTGTCGTATTACATTCCATATATAAGCATTATTTTACTTTATTTTAAGCATATTCACATCGTATAATATGGATCAGTTGTAGAAACATATACTATCACATCGAGATACGTCTGAACACAAAGCTGGTTGGTTGCTGGGAAGTAAATTATGAACATTTATAAAAGTGTCTTAACTAAATACGTAAACGAAATATTCGACTCTGAAAATAGAAGAAATTTATTTTGCCGAATTTGGAATTCGCAAATTTGTTCATAACGTGGCGAGTAATTTGCGCTCCCATGTAAAAATGTCTATTCATTCAAAAGCAGATTTTACTTTTAAGAACTAAATGGTGATATTATAATGCGAGATGCCTATATACTGTCAGATTGATTTATTGACGAATCACAGTCAGCTTTACCCCCTTCGTTCTTCAACAGTTGATTTTACCCCTCATCTTTAATTTCTAGTCTATATATTCATATGTCTGTCAAAAAATATATATTTTAAATTTTTTAGTAACACGATAGAGCAATAAATCATTTCTCCATTACCACTTGTATTATAAACATGCAGTTTTGATAAATGCGTACACACTGTATCTGTTGAGATGGTACAAATTACAGTCAGCAAAGGAAAGTTGTAGCTCAAAGGTTAAATTTAATTTTAAACTAAAAACTGTTTAATTAGTGACTGAATTAAGTAAATAGGTAAGGATCTCTGCTAGCTTAGAAAACTAAGTATTTACTCTTTCTGTATTTAACTTATGTAGTGTTGTCATTATCAAAAAATCAACATTTATTTTAACGGTGGCAAAATAAATATTCTAATATTTTTATTGGTACTCTTTACAATTTGGTTAACTAGTGCTAACACAGAAGGTCGAAGTTTTCAAAACATGATTTGAATTTCCGGAGTAAAAATATATGCCGCCAACGGGAATTGAACCCGCACCTTCTGATGTCCGGTCAGGTGCTATGGACCACCGATCTACGTCGGCTTATTCCTAACCCCTTAAATAATTTTGTACATATTGAATCACTAGAATATATTTTGTACATATTGAATCAATACAATATATTTTGTACATAATGAGTTATTTGGCCAAATAATTTTGTACATATTGAATCAATACAATATATTTTGTACATATTGAATTATTTGGCGGGTTGGGAATAAGCCGACGTAGCTCAGTGGTCCAGAGCATCTGACCGGACATCAGAAGGTGCGGATTCAATTCCCGTCGGCGGCATTTATATTTACCGTGGAGATATTTTCAATTTGTATGGATATTTCAGGCGAGTAATTAATGCTTATAATAATTTGTTATCCTTTGTGCTTTACATAAAAACCTTGTCTTATAAACATTAGTTAATCGTTAAAAAATAAAAATACAGCAAATTTATCTGGTATCGAATGTAATGCGAAAATATTTACCGAGCAATTTGCATTTTGACAGTTTGCTTAGAAAAAATGCTGTGCAAAATGTAGATGCTCTAGGAATTCAATGATTTAATTTTTTCTTCTATATACGGGTTTTAATTATTTATGTTTTTTATAAGCCAATTAAAATTGCATGCAATATGCTTATCGCAAGCATGAAGTGAGAAATGACTAGAGAGAAATAGACAGATTTCTCTCTCTACTTAACTGATTTCTTTTCAACTGAAATGTAAATTGGTTTAGATTTGCCTATCTGTACTAAATCGCTTATTTAGTACCCATAAATGTTTGGAACGAATCAGAGATAAACTCTACAATCATAATTTACGACCTGAGTTCTTGCTTTCAGAATGGTTTTTTTTATCACACAATAAAATCGTGGGGTAGTATTACTGCGACTAGTCAATTCCGATATCGGCTTTTTAGATTTACACGTATATATCCTAGCCCGTGTATGCCACAACACATATTGATGTGTTTTAAATTTTATATTCTTCTGTGTAATATATTGGTGATTTCTTGGCAATACAAGGACTGACTTCTGACGAAATTTGAAACAAATAATTTCTGTTCTATCAAGCCTAATCTAAAATTGCTTCCTTTCTTTTCATTCAACATTTCTTCTCTTCTAAGTCTGAATTCGACTCCAGTCTTCCATATAAGTTTGAATTTCGACTCCAGTCTTCCATATAAGTTTTAAATTCGACTCCAGTCTTCCATATAAGTTTGAATTTCGACTTCAGTCTTCCATATAAGTTTTAAATTCGACTCCAGTCTTCCATATAAGTTTGAAATTCGTCTCCAGTCTTCCATATAAGTTTTAAATTCGACTCCAGTCTTCCATAGAAGTTTGAAATTCGACTCCAGTCTTCCATATAAGTTTGAAATTTGCCAATTTAAACAAAGTTAATATATAAATTCACCTTCCCTCTCTCCATAATTTGAACTGATGGTCTAGAACACCCTTGAAGTCTGAAAGCCAGAAGTATTTGAATAAAATAAAAACTATATACGCAGCATAGTGAGTGTGAGTGAGTGAGCACGCACATCTGCTCTGTATCGCGCTGTGCCGCGATACGAGGCTAGAGGTGTGTGAAAAAAATAAATTATATGTTTTTGGCATACATGAGCGAGGAAATAAAGGTATTGTTTTGTGTGTAACTCGAAGAAGCTGGTTTCGGAGTTACCAAGATGTAGTAATAAATTACCCCTCAATATTATTGTAACAAAATTAGAGTAGGTATTTGTTTACTTCAAAATTAGTGGAATTTTGAATAATTCCGACAGGTTTATTTGATTGTGGTTGAATACAAACATTCCCGGGTTTCGAATGAGGCCATTTGCACACGTAGATACTTACAGGCGACTCGAGTTTATACGCGCTTCCTGTGAGTATCCGCCATACTATTTTGCTAGTGTTCGTGTACAACGCATCAACAACAATGTCAGTTGCAAGCTACTGACAGTGCTGGTAGCACGCTACACGAGTTGCATTTCTCGTTTGATAGAAATGACGTCCAAACATGATTTAAATGTTAAATTTATTTTGTAGGTGGGGAAAATATTCTTATTTATGTAACTATAATATACCAGAATACGTAAGAAAGGATTTAGCAGAGTAGGCGTGGATTGAGCTTGTGAATAAATGTTCTCCGAAGGGGTAGGCAGTGAGGAAGGACCGCCAAACAACTCGGTCTTGGCACACACTCCTTGCCTCATTCACATTCATACATCATCTCATACATACTCTTCTATTATTCTGACTCTTGACATGGCCCGACTCTAGTATTTGATTCACTTGGTCGTGCCATGTCTTCCTCGGGCGTCCCCGACTTCTGCTACCATTCGCATTTGCATCATATATCCTCCTTACACTCTTTTCTTCGCTCATTCGCTCTACATGCCCAAACCATATAAGCGTCCCTTTCTTGGTCTTACTCATTTCTCACACGATCATACTTGGTTTTACCACACACACGCCTTAGGGATCTCATTTCAACAGCATCCAATCTACTTTGATCCTTTCTCTGTCAGTTCCATGCCCCACTTCCATACATCATGGTACCAGAAAGTAGATTCCATTTTTCTAATTGGGTCACTTCTGGTAAGCACTATCTAAAGTTTAATCCGCCATGATTCATCACCGAATTAAATTGATTCACTTGTAAATAAATCACTACATTCTTGTATTTCTTTGTGACACATTTCATTGGAATAGAGTCAAGCTATGATTCATATGAAAGATATAAATTCTTAGCAAATATTATCATTGTACCATAATAATTATAACTGATAACAAATCCCTGGACTCCCGTATGTGCAAAGTTTAAGCTAAAAAAAATTATGTACTGCTCTCATTCTTTGTACAGTCGTATTATATTCAAGACTAAATTAGAATGTTGCCTCATTGAAGCGTTATAGACTAGGTTAACCCTGCGTTAGTATTTTTTTTTTTTTTTTAAAGACGGTTTACACATAGTTTCCCTGAGCACTTAGGCCATAGGTCCATTGTGCTATCTGCCATTTTACCTCAATCCTTTAACAACAACCCAGTCTCTTTTATAAAGTTCACCAGGGTTGTCATTGGGTATGTGGCTATGTCTTCTGGTTCTACTGTATGTCTCCCCAGGTATCTGAGCCTAGTTCTCACCAGGGTAGGACATTGGCACCATCGGTGAATTGGAGTCTCTTCATCCTCTTCACATTTCCTGCATCTATTGGTGTTTTCCACTCCCAATATCTGCACGTGTCTCCTGAGATGGCAGTGTCCCGTTATGCGTTAGTGTTAGGTTGTCGTTTGGCATCTAAAACTGCAGATGGACACTTTCCCAGGGCGATACTGGTTATTTTTGTGATACACACAGGAGACCCTGAGGAAAAAATTCCCTCGGGGTCTATGTCACCTTTCTGAGGGTCTTTTTAGGGAAAGGAATTTCTGGAAAAAAAGTATGAGGGGTTGGTAGGAATCTGGGAATCAAAGTGTCCAGGAGTGACAGACATACAAATCCATCCCTCCCGCTGCTTTGCAAGGCGATGGATCGAGAGAGTCTGGCTAGAAAGGTCAAAAGATCTCCCTCAACCAGTTTTTTTCGTTCAGGTTCACACGGTAGGCGGACAAACGCATCTGCCTCCAAGACCTAGAGAAACCTCACCCCACGAACCCAGGCACCCAGTCTAAGTCACCAAACGTAACAAACCACTTTGGGTGACCTATGGCAGGGGTGTTGGTTATACAATAAATGGTTCTCGGGGCAGCGGTTCCCGCCTGTGACAATAGATAATAGAAACAAGGGAGATGGACCATGAATCATTACTAAATTCAATACAGATGTCTCAATTTGGTAGGTTCAACCGTCGAGTGTTGTGTACAGACGATGTGATGGTTGGTTCAATTTTGTCAGTTGCTACTTTATAAAAAACACTAAAATTTGCAATCGTTCTACCAGCATCGTTCAGCATCGGCAAAAGACAAACCTGGTCTGTCATGTGAATCAGCAAAAAGATTTAAATAGTGATTATATATGATCGTAGTATCTCAAAACAAATTAAATCGTTATTTATCAAAAAGTACGTTAGAACTCCCGTTCATTACTCATGTCTAACATTTTATTTATTTTTATTCGTTTACACACAGCTATGCCCGACGGCTTCCTAGGCAGACTGAGTAAAGTTGATTCCACTGCTCAACCACGCTACAGACGATCCAACTTGGTTGAGTGGTTGGATGGCGCTTGTATGCTCTGGTGGTACAACAACATACAACGCATGTTGCCAACATTGTTCACCATAATGAGTTCATTGCATAGCCGCTTTGATAGTATGTGGAGTTTGGTCGTAGCTTAGTACACTGCCATTCCGTGTCTCCACTTTTTTCTTTATATCTATGAATGATGGATGTGACTTTTTCTAACCACGACGGCCACTCTTGCCTGTCCTAAATCTGTGGGGAGAGTTTTTTTGCAGTCGTTGTTTGCAAAGACACGGTTGACAGCACAACTGTTATTTGAAACTAGTCACCTGTGTTTTATTAATACGCTAAATGTAATGATTTTACACTTATATTGTACTGAGGAATGGGATAGCGGAACATTAGTCAAATGACTTTAATCAACTCTGCTCAAAAAATGTTCTTCCCAAATTTAAATAAAAAAAATGAATACCTTACTGATCAACACACCTACAGTACAAGGACGAAAACCTCAAATCTACTGAACATTACAAAATTAAATACATGTTTTGGACAGAAAAACCATTACTTCCATGCTACAAAACTATATAATGCCCTTACAAATGAAATTAAAAACATCACGAAGATAAAAAAGTTTCAAAACATCAAAATATCGCTAACTAAAAATGAAGAAATCATTGAAATTATGAAGTAACTCGAACACAACTAACAGTCGACAAAAATGAAGACAGCCTACAGTCCGCCTCGGAACAGGAATACCTAGTGAGGAGGATTGTTAATAAACTTGTACATATTTATAAAATTAAAATTATGCATCGCAATGCACTACCCTACTACCCTCGCAAAAACTGTTCCGCTATCAATAGGTTAAGGTGCTCCCATAGCCGCTGTGCCCACATGATGCACAGATGGGGCCTTAAAGAGTCGGCGATGTGTGAATGTGGTGCGGTCCAGACCACCGAACATGTGATCAACGAATGCCTGCTCCATTCATTACTTCATTCATTTGGCAGGCATCTCTGGTCCGGAGCCCCAAAATACCTGAAAAAAACCCTTGACTCTGTGCAGAAAAGGGGCGGTCCGTTTGATAGATTCCCCAATCTTAACAGACGGACTGCAATCTTTAGAGCACAGGCGTCAGGTAGGTATGCTGTCCTTGTTCTATCGGTATTACAATGGAAGATGCTCTGAGGAACTAGCGTCATTGATCCCTTCGGCACCGGTGCGTAGTCGGGATACACGCCAAACGCGCGCCCAACATTTGTACACGGTTGACATTTGTCACATGAGAACGGGTCGCTTCTACGATTCGTTCTTAAGTTCAACAGCTCGGCTGTGGAACGAACTGCCAGCCTCTGTGTTTCCTCCCTCCTACAACATGGGACTCTTCAAGACCCATGTTCACTCCTTCCTCTCCACAAAAAGACCCTCCACACAGCATCCCCAAAGATGACATAGGCCCTGAGGGAAATTATTTTGTTCAGGGCCTCCTGTGTGGAGTTAATATAAAAAAAAAAAATCCTTGGCGGGATTGATGAGGTCCACATGGCGACGCCTGAGGCCCTAGACTGGCTCGCAGACCTAGATGTCCCCCTCTGACCCCCCACCATACGAAAGAAGAAGAATAATGCACTACCTCGAATGATCTTACATCACACATAGAAGGGGCTGGACCTCTGCATTTGCAGTGTTGAAGAATCATGCCCACGCCCGCTACGAAGCAATGCAATTGCAGTGTCAATGTTATATATTCATTTTGCCTTTGGATATTACCTAATGGGAATCTAGGGATCAATGTGTCCAGGAGTGATGGACGCACAAATCCACCCTTCCCGCTCAAGGCGATGGGTCGAGAGAGTCCTGCTGGAGAGGTCAAAAGGTCTCCCTTAACCAATACGGCCCACGCGGTTGGTGGACAAACGCTTCTGCCGCCAATACCCAGACAAACCTCTTGGGGTGACCTATGACAGGGATGTTGGTTATCAGCGGTACGCAAACCTGCCTCCATTATAACATGTTTATTGAAACAAGGGAGATGGACCTTGAACCAATTCTAAATTCCCTACAGATGACTCAATTTGGTAGGTTTCCTTGAACCAATTCTAAATTACCTGCAGATGACTCAATTTGGTAGGTTTCCTTGAACCAATTCTAAATTACCTGCAGATGACTCGATTTGGTAGGTTCAACTGTTGTGTGTCAACCGTCGAGTGTCGCGTACAGACGATGCGATGTTTGGTTCAATTTAGTCAGTTAAAAAAATCATCAATCGTTCTAGCATCATCGTTAACTATTTACACGAAACGAAAAAGACAAACCTGGGTTAAAAAAATGGTTCACGGATTGAAATAAATTCAGTTGTATGATGCTACAGAAAGATTTAAATAAGTATCTCAAATACGAAAGAAGAAGAAGTATCTCAAAAGCAAGTAAAATCCTTATATATCAAAGTAGGTATCCTAGGTTCATTAGTTTGTCGATCTCCATAGTCGAGGGGTACGGTTTCAACTAGCAAGCCTATCGGTATTGCCCTGGTGTAAGACCACCATTCAGAATTGAAACTTTGCTTGAAATGCCTTTGGCCGTGTTTGGTGACCAGATCTGAATAGCCAGGTACTTACTCACCTTCCCCGTCTCCTTTTCCTCCCCACTACCTTCAGCCTCATATAACATACCCCATTGGGGGATGCCGTAGTCTCACTGGTTCCAGACGGTCGGGAGCAGTGAGACTACAGCTCTCTGGGACACTTGTGCGATTTCACATATTTCACGACTCCAAAAGCTGTTTTTAATTTTATTTTTTATTTATTTATCTATTCACTTATACATACAGTTTATAGGTACACATATTGACATTGGGTGCAAGTAATACAGATAGATGTTCCATATATAAAACATGGTAGTAGAACGAAATGTGATATGCAACTGTATATACATGATTGAAGCTTAGGTAGTAATGTTCTGTGATCACCTCACTAGGAGAACCTGTGCCGAGGTGTTCGCACGGGTGTTATTCTGCCGTCATAAGTGGAAAGACAATATCCTCCTTGGGAGTCTCCACCATAGTTCCACCCATGGTGGCAATATTTTACATTATTAGGTTAGAACTTAGAAGCTGTACATGTTGACATGTTTATAATAATATTATATAGACACAATGTAGTAATTTGAGATACGTATCAGGACACACTGAAGTACAAGAGTACAGATACATTGTGCAAATGTAGAACATGATTTAAACTTCATAATATTCAATACCTGTTTTAATTTTTATCATATTTTGTATGTACGCACTCTTAAAGAATGCTGTAATTCGACAATTTATATAGCGCCGGTTTTGTTAAACATCACCTAAAGGCCACTGTACAGTTGCATATCTCTAGGCTTTATCTACATCTGAAAATCATCATTAAAATTTATTACTGTTAAGAGGAAGCTATAAGCCAAAAATGTGTAGATTCTTGGTATATCTTATATCATATGTATTAGGCATTAAAATCGCTTGACAAACGAAGTCTAGAAACGTTCGATTTCAAGCAAAAAACTGGTTTTTATTTATTTTGTAAATAATTTTATAAGAAAGCAAAAAAGTAAATCAAGTGAAACTGTCACAGATAATCTTAGCTATAATCCTGTATTTTTTAAAGTTGCTTCCTTTACGCGTTCATACATTTCTATTGAAATTTTTTTTTTAGTAGTTTGCATTTATATTTTTATTAAGTAATTTATTTTTTTATTTGTATTCTACTCAAGCGAAGCGATAGGAAAACCTTCAATTTATCTAAATTTTGGTATTCATAATGTACACCAATTCGCTATAAAGATTAATCAAAATAGTGATTTGGCATTAAGCTTCGCCTTAAAAATAACAGTTGTAAAAATGTTATGGTTGATTTAGTAAAACAAATTATTCACTTTATTTTTTCATTTAAAGAAAGTATGATGAATAAATTCCAATGTTTAACCGGAGGCTGTAAGAATTGTATTTTTTAAATAATCGCTTACAGCTTGACACACTTAACTTTGCAATTGCTAGTCTAGTAGATTTTGTTACATAGTTTTTTTTTTATTGTGTCCCAGAGAGCCATAGTCTCAATCAGACATGTACTTTATTTCAAATGGAAATGCAAAATGCAAAATGGGTATTTTCCATTTTGCATTTTAAATGCTTTTCTAAAAACCATTTTTCATTTTGCATTTTAAATGCTTTTCTCAATGCATTTCCATTTTAAATGCTTTTTTGCAACATTCTTCCCACTATCTCCAATCATCTTTTTTTCATAAGCCCCAAATATCAGTCGGTCCGCAACCTCGCTATGAGAGATAATTTACATTTGTCAAGTTGCTCCCTGGTAGGAGCCCTGGCAATTGAGTGATACCATTACAAAAAATACTGATTCAAATACTGAACATGGGGCCATGACGCTGTGATATTAAATGTTAGATAGCAGTTTCTATGTTTTTACGTTGGCAACATTTGTCCCGCGCTAATTTTTTGTGGTTCATAATCCGTAGTCGTGGCATTCAGTGCGCCCTACTGTCGAATTTGGCAGCCATCTCTGGTCTGGAGCCCCTAAATACCTGAAAAAAACCCTTGACTCTGTGCAAAAACGGGCGGTCCGTTTGATAGATTCCCCAATCTTAACAAACGGACTGCAATCTTTAGAGCACAGGCGTCAGGTAGGTATGCTGTCCTTGTTCTATCGGTATTACAATGGAAGATGCTCTGAGGAACTAGCGTCATTGATCCCTTCGGCACCGGTGCGTAGTCGGGATACACGCCAAACGCGCGCCCAACATTTGTACACGGTTGACATTTGTCACATGAGAACGGGTCGCTTCTACGATTCGTTCTTAAGTTCAACAGCTCGGCTGTGGAATGAACTGCCGGCCTCTGTGTTTCCTCCCTCCTACAACATGGGACTCTTCAAGACCCATGTTCACTCCTTCCTCTCCACTAAAAGCCCCTTCACACAGCATCCCCAAAGATGACATAGGCCCTTAGGGAAATTATTTTCTTCAGGGCCTCCTGTATGGAGTTAATATAGAACAAAAAAAAAAATTGTATTACCATCATGTAATATGTTTGTTCTACATTGATGTCCATTATTAAATGACAAAACTGTTTAAAAATTCTTTAATTATTTCAATTGTTTGACCTGAGAAACCATTTTGCATTTTCAATGCATTTTGAAAATAGGTATTTTGCATTTGAAATGCTTTTCTAAAAACCATTTTGTATTTTGGGTACCCATCTTGCACATCTCTGGTCTCAATGCTCCTGACCGTCTGGAACCAGTGAGTCAATGGCAACTCCAATAGGCTGAAGATATCGGGATGGAGAAGGAGATGAGGAAGATTAATGTGGGGGAGTACCTGGATATTCAGAACATGGCTAAAGCCATTTCATGCAATGTGTCAATTCTGAATGATGGTGTAACATCAGGGCGATACTGACAGTATCTTCCACTCTGGAACATACTGTAAATATACTATGTATTATTTTAAATGATTAAATTTTTTATATGAACCCACTATCTCCGGCTTACTATTAGGAGGCCATTAGTTATTTTTATTTCTTTGGCCGCCTGAGCACTTGCGGATGACGAGTGCTGGTATCATGAAATTTGCTTAGATTTTTATTTATTAGGTTTACAACTATTTTTAGCTTGCATCTTCGTTTCCAGCATGAGCAACGGGGCTTATGAATAATGTCATTTCTTATTAGCTTTACATTTGCCAGAAATTTATTTGTACAGCGACCTTGAGGTGATTTTTCACGAAAACGGCGCTACACAAATTAATTAGCCAAATATTATTATTAGTAATTTTTTTTTTGCCAGCCAGTATGGATCTTCACATTTCTCACACGATCATGCATGGTTTTACCAGACGCACGCCTCAGGGATATCATTAGAAATAA
Source organism: Hesperophylax consimilis (assembly GCF_061612785.1). NCBI lineage: Eukaryota > Metazoa > Arthropoda > Insecta > Trichoptera > Limnephilidae > Hesperophylax > Hesperophylax consimilis. The sequence continues at coordinate 18,042,304 of NC_142854.1, read as the reverse complement.
CATACTTCCTAAATACACAAACTCATCCACCTGCTCCAATTTTACTATCAAAAATAAACATATAAATTTTACTATCACAAATAAACATATAAATTTTACTATCACAAATAAACATATAAATTTTACTAAAACAAATAAACAGATATTTTACCATAAAAAATAAACATATAAATTTTGTATGCAAACATAAAAAAAAAATTAAATGGTAAAATTACTGATAATGGAAAATTTATTTTGTTATTTTGTTCATTTAATTGGGCAAATGTATTACAAAAGTTAGTCAACTTTTTTTATGGTTTCGTATAAAAATAATTAAAAAATTCACAAAGTGTCATAACTTCTTTTCGAATTGTGGTAGGAACTTTTGGTTTCATAAAGGTGCACATTGTAATTCTTTTGTGGTTAACTTATAGATTTTAGTATAAAGTTTCGTGTTTTCTCTTTATAACACCATTTAGATCAAACTAACTAATGTGTAACCGGCGTTGCTCTGTGACTTATAAATGGCTTGGGGTAAAGTTTTAAAATTGTGAGGATTTTTTAAAATATACAATTCCGTAGTATATTATTTTGATGTATCTCATAAAGTTTAGCCATCATTAGCAATGTAAGCGACAAAAATATATTTTTACGACTTGATTACAAAACATAGATTTTTCTCTAACTGGTAAGGAAAATCCTATAAAAAACCGTTGCCTAGTTTAGAAGAACTACTCGCACAAATAGACAGACTCGTATAGCGACTTTATTTTATACTATAGGGTTTTCTAATAGGAGGTGTTATTTTGATATTCAATCGTAAAAGATCAATGGTTTCATTGCTTGTGTGGCACGTAGCGCCGTCTTGTTGAAATTAAACGTTGTCCAGATCAATACCATCCAATTCCGGCCATAAAAAATCATTAATCATTCACAGTAACTGTTGCTCCAGCCTCATTTTCGAAAAAGTAAGGTCCAATGACTCCGCCGGACCATAAACCGCACCAAACAGTCACACATTGAGGATAGAGAGGCTTACAATAACTCTTGGGTTTTCCGAGCCCCAGATGCGACAATATTGCTTGTTGACGAAGCCACCGAGGTGAAAATGGGCCTCATCACTCAAGATGATTTGCATTTGATTCACTCAAGTGAATTTTAATAATTTCAATGCGTTGTTGAAGTGTGTATCGTTCCATTTTTATTAATGGCGTAGTTTCTACTTGTCAAATGTCAAAAAATGACAGCTTCAAAAGTAACATTTACCGAAATAGCGGGCTATTCAAAATAACAACTCTTATTGGAAAACCCTGTATTTAGAGATAAAGATTTCTCGGCATGACTGTATGACGACATGAGTTGTTCTCATAAGCGAAAAAATTTGCCTGAGGGACTAAGTAGACGGGAATCGCCCCTCTGGTCTGTGTCGCGGTGACTTTATTCAGACATGTCTACAAATAGATTTTTAATATTAGCTTATTCAATAAACCTTTAAAATACGAATTATTCTCAACGATTTCAATATTTGCTATCTTAAATGGGGTCAAACGATCGTGGATGTTTACTGAGGCAATAATCGTCTGTCTGCTCCGTAGGTTTGTGGGCTGGTGGAATAGTGGGCGGGATGCCGAGACGCCTGCACAAGCTAAGGTTACACTACCTAACTACCTCCGCTTGTTTCCTTGTAAAGTATTATTCTACTTTGAAGAGGACTTTCTGATTCATATTCAGTTATGAGCAATCTGAAAGTGTGTTGTCTGTTGTATTCAGATGATGCGGTGTTGATTTATAACATTATGGAAGATGTACCGTCTTTTATGTCCAGGATGCACCAATTATGTACGAAGTGTTAATGATGAATGTAAGTAAGTCTAAACTCATGATGTTTGAAAGAGAGAGTACGAAAACAGTCTGCAATTTAGTTGTGAAAATTGACATAAATACTAAGACGCATTATGTTCATACTAATCGAACAAAAAATATAACATGTTCTTTTTTTAGATGCAAATCGAATATTGAAACGCATTAGAAAGGGATAGCTATTCAAAGATTGTGTGTGCATGGGTGAAATAGCTATATTATTATGAAAGCCCCCCGTTTCTGCATGCGTAACAGTCTGGAACGAGTGAGACTATGGCATTCCCAATTAGAGTATGCTGTGTGTAGTAAGGAGGGCAAGGAGATGGTGAAGAAGTGTTGGAGTACCTGGCTATTTAGATCTGGTCACCAAACACCGCTAAATCCATTTCAAGCAACATTTCAATTCTGAATGCTGGTCTTACACCAGGGCGATATTGAAAGTATCTTCCACAGTGACTAAATAGTGAAATAACACAAATTCATCAGATAAAAATTATTGCGCACGTCAGGATTTGAACCTGCGACCTTCGGATTGCTATTCGAGAGCCTTGCCACTCGACCATGGAGACCTGAAATTGAAAAGTATTTATTTAATGGAAAGAAATTCTATCAGATTGGTTGGTTTTTACTCGAGAATGATTTGGGCATTTCTCAAAAGCGCAGAAAGGCATTGTTTTCACAAAAAAGAGTCTAGAGTGACGTGTTTGTGGCAGTTGTTGACCAACAGCTTGTCTGACCAACGAACTTATGTGCGATGCTAAACGCAGTAAATCTCAAGTATGTCCACTGGACAGTTGTCTAAGTAACCTATCTTCTTTTTTAATTCATCGAAGCTTGTGGATGATGAATACTAATAGTGCAAGTGGGTCAGTTTGTGTCAGTATATTATTGAGATACAACATTTTAGAATTGCTTTAGATTAGTAATAAATAGATATTTTTTGAATATCGGTTTGCATTTAAAAATGACTTCATTCATTGATCTACGGGTCATATTAAGTTTAGAGATAGTGCAAAATAAAAACAATGCAGATAGCGCGTATAGTGTGCGTTCAGTCTTATCAATGCGAGCTGCAATTTACTATCACTGCACTATAAATTGCATTTAATTAGTTTAACCTTTGGATGTATATTAAACTGAGTTTTTGATGTTTATGGGTAAGACGTCAAATATTAATCATTTTCTTTTAACTAAATAATTTTGCATTACAGTAAACTCTTATAAGTTTTTCCAAGATAAATTTACATGCAGCTTGTTAAGAGATGAACTGGACTTACTTTAACCAGTGATTGACTGACATTATTTGTATTTACATTTTAAAAGAAATTTCGGTCTCCGGCGACTTTTTTCAAAATTATTTAAACTCTTGCAAACTTTACTTTTCTGCGCAGGATCTGAATGTTCGTTCTTAAACAAATTGCCTGACGTAGCGACGTTAAAATTGAGTGAGGTGTATCCGACGTTTCTCGACTTTTCTCTACTTTCAATAAATATAATATCCATGTACATATTATAAATATATAAACCTTTTGGAAGAAATCCTCTTAAATAATAGTTAAAACCCTATCAAACTCCGTTACATAGTTTAGAAGAACATAGTTTAGTTTACATAGTTTAGTTTACATAGTTTAGTTTACATAGTTTAGTTTACATAGTTTAGTTTAGACTTTGTTTTATACTATTTAAAGATACCTTTGTATAATAAACCGAATGTTCCATACTATTCCCGAACATTCCACAACTTTTCAGAATTTTCCGGGATGTTCTGGAATGCTCTCGAATACTCTCGAATGTCCTGGACTGTTCTAAAAATTTATAGAGGGCGAAACTTCCAGCCCTTATATCTTCAAAAGCACGCCCTTCAGGTCAAATTGGGAACCTTCTTCATGGATGGGGGATAGAGGACTACCACACCATATAACTCCCTTGATCGTACCGGGACTCTTTTCTGAGATTTAACGGCACGCACATTTACAATATATATTTGATTTTTTAAAAGTGTCTCAACTAAATAGTGTAACAAAATTTTGGAAACGAGCCTGAATTTTTGTTTCCCGATTTGGGATATGTAGTTAAGTTTTTACGCAGCTAGCAAAATGCGCGTTATTGTAAAAAGGACTAGTAATTCGTAAGCAGATATTTTTTTCGAGGACTGAATAGTGTGACTCCTGTACTCCGCGCAAGTTTCCCTGATTGGCTCGTCTATTATTTTGAATATCTGTGCATATAATAATAACAATCATATCGAACCTTCCCAAACTTGTTCACTGCTGGGAATACAACTAGATGCAAATACAAACTGGAAAGAACATGTATCTAAAGTTGTAGCAAAAATCAGTAGCTCTTCTTTTATTCTAGGCACCCTTAAACATATCTTAAACATCGAGTCAGTAATCACCGCATACTATGGATACGTATACTCAATGATAAAATACGGAATAGTGTTTTGGGGAAACTCAGTAAATGCCAAAGATGTTTTTATCATCCGGAAGAGGTGCCTATGAAAAATTACAAACTCTGATCACCAGGATTCATGTTTACCAATTTTTTTAAATCTCAAACTTCTCACAGTGACGGACATATAATTAATGGAGTTATATAGGTTAGTTCGATCATCTCCATAAAAGTTCCCACAAAAAACTCAACACATAAACACGCTACAAGGTTCACAGAAAACTTATTAATCCCAAAAGCAAACAAAACTATATTTCAAAAAGGACCACACTACATGGCCATTAAAGTATATAACAACCTTCCACGCAGCATCAAACAAATAACCGACATACTTTAATTTAAATCATCACTAAAAACATTTCATTTAAACAAATGTCACTACACCTTAAATGAATACCTTACATGAATTAAATACCTCTGTTTTTTTATTTATTATTTACATACATTTGTTAACATGTAATTGTTGGGTTATGTAATATAATGTGTATTTGTTGGGTTAGCTGGAAGAAATAGGATGTAACCTATAAGCTATACCCTTTGTACTCTGTATTTTTGTGCAATAAATATTTTTTGAATTTCGAATTTACACAGAAGTATAGTTCTTTCACGTTATTATAACTGAATCCTCAAACGGTAAACATTAATAGAACAATTTATTCTGTGACGAGAATACTTAATTAGAAAGGGGCCGTGTTTGAAATTCCTATGCTAATAATGATGATTAATATTGTCCACATTGTACTACGTTTTACTGACGTTGCACTATTTCCAGGTTGACTGTACTCTTCCGTTATAGTTAAAGGTCGGAATCAGTGGTGGCTCGAGCACTTTTTCAATGGTGGGGACTGACATTTTTTTACGTGTGCTGAAATTTTTTTATTTTTCTGGGATAGTTTTAAGTGAATAATCACTCGGGGTTAATATTATGTGATATTCTCGGGGTATCATATTATGTGATATACTCGGGGTTAATATTATTATTTTTTTATTATTTTTTATTGTTTAACTTATAACATTGTTACATTGTACATAAAATAAGTTAAAAATAAGTAATAGTGTAAAACATATGTTGTTGAATTTCTACTCCAATGAAGAGTGCTAGCTCTTGAGCTTGGCGTAGGAGTTATTTGACAATTATTTCATGTTTATATCAGTAATTAACATTATTACAGTACAATAAATATAAACTTAAAAGAGGATTGTGACGTTAATTTTGGTTGAAACATGAATTGAAGTTATAACATTTGATAGGTGATATTAATTTTTTTAAAGATAAATTTGACCTTCTTTTTGAATAAAATAAAATCTGGTATTTTTTTCACTTCTTCGGGAAGACTATTAAAATATATTATGCCTTTGTAAATGTAGTTATTGTGCATTTGTTGTGTTGAAAATAGAGGAATTTGGATGTTAAAATTATGCCTTAAGGATGAGTTAAATTTAAGTTTTTTTACTACAGTTTCTTTATATATTTGTAATATTGCATCTTTTTTATAGAGGTCTTCAATTTTTGGTACTTCGAAAATTTTGAACAATGATGCTGAAGAGAAAGTTGGTTTTTTTTTCAAAATTACTTTGATAATTAGTTTTTGTACCACTTTAACAGAGCTTAAAAATTTTTCATATGCACCTCCCCACCCAATGATTCCATACTGAAGTAATGATTGGACTAGTGCGTAATAGACTTTTTTTAGGTTGTTTATCTTGAGAACATTTCTTAATCTAATGAATATATAGATACATTTTCTAATGCGTTTAACAAGTTCACATATGTGTCTGTTCCATTTCATATGTTGGTCTACAATTACACCGAGGTATTTTATTTCAGTTGTTTGGTTTAGTATGGTACATGATTCATTACAAACATCTTTGTTACATTTTTTGTTGTGTATTATTATATGAATGTTGGGGTTAGTTTTGAATTTATTTATTGTGAATGGTATATAAACTGTTTTTTTTGCGTTAATTGTAAGTAGATTTGTATCGAACCAGTTTTTTAGGATTTGGATGTCATTATTTGCATTTTCATTTACAATTTTCCAGTCATTACCCTTAATTATGATAATTGTATCATCTGCGTAAGATATAACTGTTCCACTGAGGTTTTGTTTGAAAATATCGTTTACGTACATGATAAAAAGTAAAGGACCCAAAACAGTACCTTGTGGTATCCCAAAATCACTTGTAGGTGGTAGACTAGATGCGTGATTAATTTTTACAACTTGTGTTCTTTGGTGAAGATAACTTTTTAGCCAACTTAATGCTGTGTCATTAAAACCTACGATCTTTAATTTTTGTATTAGTTTGACATGAGATATGCTGTCGAAGGCTTTTTGGAGATCAACAAAAATACCAACACATTTTAATGATTTGTCTAAAGCGTCTTGTATGGTACTAGATAATTTAGCAATGGCGTCTTTTGTGCTTTTGTTTTCCATGAATCCAAACTGATTTTCGTGAATTATATTATTAATCTTTATGAACTGAGTTATTCTTTTTTGGCAATTTTTTCAAATATTTTTGCAATGTTTGATAGTAAAGAAATAGGGCGGTAATTGGTTGGTTCTTCCGGATTGCCGGTTTTAAATATTGGTATAATTACAGATTGTTTGTACATGGATGGAAAAACTCCGCTTTGAAAACTTGTATTGATTATATGAGTTAATGGTTAATATTATGTTAATATTCTATGATAATCTTTAAATGCAAATTCAATTGACTGTTAGAAATGATGAATAATAAGAAAATTCAACCATCTTTATTTAAAATTTTGACAAATGAGAATGTATTTGAAAAAAAAAGGTTTTCACAAAACAAAATACTAATACATTTTAGTTGCACAATAAAATGATTGTTTTTGATAAAAACAGTAAAACAGTTTGCGTAAGAGCTAAATATGGGGAGGCTCTAGGGCAGGCTTTCCCAACCTTTTTGTACTCTAGAGCACATTCTAAAATATTGGTAGAGTGGCGGGCACCACCTATTTTTAATCGACAAACTTGGGGCAGCAATCGCAATCAATCAATAACAACAACGCGTGCAATACTATTTGCACATCACTCCTTGTACACGCCGAAAACCCGAAGTGAGCCGATGATCGCCGAACCGATCGGGACGGTACGAGCACGTGACGTTTGGCTGTCGGAGCCATGCTTATTGCTTTCACTGACAGACAGAACTGGCAGAGTCATGTGCCATGTGTTTTGGCGCCTTCGGCGTTCATCGGCTCAGTTCGTGCCGTTCGTTCACTTGGGGTTTTCTGCGTGTACAAGGAGTGATGTGCAAATAGAACTCTCCGTTCCAGGCTAGCGTGAAGAGTGCAGTCTGGCTCACCGCTAGACAGGTTGCGACAAGTACTGTCAGCAAAGGAACCACTCATACATACAATATCGCAAATATACGAACATATTTAATAAACCTAGGCACTCAAAAAAAATAAAACTCTAACAAATAAATTTTAAAAAATCACATTTTTAATTAATGTTTATGAAAAAATTATTTCACTGTCGATTAGTGGGGGCTAGGGCTTAGTAAAGAATTCATTCATTTTGATAAAGTTATTTTGACAGTTCGAGTAAAAGCTTAATATGGAGGCTGTAGACGTTAATAAAGAAAACATTCATTTTGATGAAGACAAAGTTTCAATAATTTTTTTCTTTTAGTAATATCTGGTAGGAATCGTCCCCATTGTCCCCCCCTTTGAAGAACCGCCACTGGTCGGAATCTTATTAGTATTCAAGCCACTGCTGTTTATTTACTCAGCTGAGGAAGTCATCAAAGTGATTGAAAGGCATTTCAGGTGTGGATTTAATGGATTATTCATGGAATTAATGGGTGTGAAATTTGTAGATTGTTAGTGATTAGAATGTTGTTAAGGGAGGTTAAGAACACAGACAAAATGTTATAAATCCAATTTATGCTGCTAATGTATATTGCATATATTTTATTTTATTTATTTACTAGCTGACTGACATATACCCGGTGTTGCTGGGGATTATCCTTAGGAGATATACATATACCATTTGAGACATTTCTGTAGGCCTTTTTAAGATATACAATTCCGTAGTACATTATGCTGATGTATCTCATAAGGTTTAGCCAGCGTTAACAATGTATCGCCCGAAAATATATTTTTACAACTTGATTATAAAACATCGACATTTCTCTATTTTCTATAAATATAATATGCATGTATTATACAGGGTGTATCGGCAAGTACCCGACAAACTTTAACCAGCTATTCCTCAGCACATTTGGAGTAAAAAATGTTACGGGCGCTTTGCTCTCCGGTAACATTTTTTTTTCCATTAAAAACAAAAATAAATAAAAAATCCACACTCCGTCACTGTCATTTGCATTGTTTCTCGTGTTCAACAGCTGTTATTAGCAAGTGTGTCAAAAAGTATCCTCGCTCTTTCGTACACACTAAATAATAATAGTTAAAAATGAGACGAATGGTGCCGTGCCATTTCGTTGTAATTGTAAAAGCGCGCCAACGTAGGTACGTACGTACATTATTCAACGAAACTCGAACAAAATATTGCCAGACGGGTTTTCAAACTTTGACAAAGGATAAAACATTGGTGATATGTGGTGAAAATATGAATAATATATTTTTTATTAAAAAAAAATGTTACCGGACCTCAAAGTGCCCATAACATTTTTTACTCCAAATATGCTAAGGAATAGCTGGTTAAAGTTTGTCGGGTACGTGCCGATACACCCTGTATATGTAAACCTTCCGGAAGAAATTATCTAAATGATGGTGAAATCCCTATCAAAATCCGTTCGGTAGTTTAGAAGAATTAAGCGCACAAACAGACGGATGCGGATAGCGACATTATTTTATACTATTTAGAGTTTTGGTTTACGTCCGGCTGCTCTGAAATAACAGTAAACCAATAAACTAAATATGAAACAATATTATTAAAACATGTAACAGTAATTTAAAATAAAATGGAAACTAGAACAATACTACATATTAGACAAATCACTAAAACTACATTACTAACGCTACTATAATTTGTAGGATTCAACAAAGTGTTGGTATAGATTACGATTAATTCTATAAATGGAATCAGTAAAAATATCAATAGTATCCCCAAACTTGTTGCCTATTGTTGAGTGAGTGTTTCTGATAGTTTTTGGGTATTTAAATATAATTTTGAAAAATTTAACCGTAAAAATTTTTTTATTTTTTTTTTACTATAATTTAAAAATATATATATTGTTTGACTGAAGATTGAACCTCCCTCCTCATTACTGGCTTTTAACTACTGTGAACTTTAAAATGTCTTTTAAAACAAAAAAATTGATGGGTTGAACCAGGGACTGGAGTCAACCGCGCTAACAACTGAGCCAAATCCTGATTGGATAGGACCGACATTTATTTTTTATATGAACTGCTGTAACGTCATCCGATTTCAGAGAAATGCGTATTAGTCCGCGTGATTGCCACCAAATGTTTATAGGATGCATTGTCATTGACAACGAGTCTATCTGCCGAGTTTCAGCTCAATCGGATGTCGGGAAGTGTCTGTAAGTGACGTTGAAAATGTCAATGGTCAATGCAGCATCTTTGAGCCGCAGTTGACTCGCTCTTTTGATTGGTACATTCTGATAGGCAAAGTCATCGCTGTCTGAGCATAAAAGGCACTTGGGATCTCCCACGAGTATACTCAACCTCTTAGGCACATACGTATAAGTTAACCCCTTTAAACATAGGTGGATCAAGTACAGTTGCAGATATTAACCTTTTTTTTACCTATTAAATGCTATTGTTTTATTTTACCTCTGACACTGACTCCCTGGCTAAACAACACTCAAAATTCTGAGGAAAATGGCTTGAATAATTTTATTTTACACATTGAAATTAGGGTTCTCCTTGGAAGAGTCTAGTTCATAACTCATTTTCATTTGCGTGCTGACTGTCGCCGAGCTACGACCAAACTGCACGCACTATCAAAGCAGCGAAATCAATCAAAGTTATGCGTTTGGTGTCGCTGTGCATAGATGCGATTTGCGGTAGTATGGGTTAACAATGTTGACGACACTTTTGAGCCCATGTTTTCTTTGCCTATCTTCCTCGTTTCTATTATCTATGACCTTTAGAGTTCATTATTCACAGTATAAATTTATTAGTTCTTTGCAAATTCCTCTACGATATTTCAGATCACAAAAGCGTAGAGTCAAATTTATTCCAAGCAGTGTTCTCACTTAATCTCAATCATTCCAGATCGCCAAACTGGAAGAGCTGGAGGATGGCAAGTCTTACGTCTGCTCCGGCAAGGGTGAGACCTTCAAGAAGCTGGATTACAACTCGCTGGCGACGCCCCGTCCTGAGAACCCCACCGGCCCAACGACGGAAAAGGTCGCCTCCAACCGGCTGTCGCGGGTCTTCAACGGGACTGGTTCGCCGTACGCAGCCGGCAATGGGACCACCCTAGCGGGCAAGGTTGGAGATGCATCGGTGGTGCAACCACGGATCGTGACAATCATTCGGAATGGCATTAAACCCAGAAAGGTAATACATACATATTTTCATGCATTCACGTCTTCTTCTCTAGTCAATTCCTCATCGCTGAGGATCGTGATTCCACTACGAATTTCCTGGTGGATAAGGTCCCTCTGCTCCTCGCGGTTCTGCGCTGCGTGGAGAGCCACAGACACCGACTTTCCAGACGCTAGTAATACTTGATCACTCCAGCGCATCGGTGATCTTCCTCTTCCACACCTGCTTTCCACTTTGCCAGCGACTATGTCATCTCTAATGGATTCACTTATAAATTCGCCCGTTCGCCAGAATTGACTTTTGGGGATCAATGGTGAGAGGCACAAAATAAAAGTCGTGACGTGAAGGTCACAGTGTTTATTGATGAGTCAGGTGGCCGTAATGAGAGTGAGGTAGGACAGATGTGGTATTCTCCAGACGCTGCGGTGATTTGCTGGTCAAGCGCGGGTCAGTGAGTCGACGCCGGGCGCTGGTGACCGGGACTCGTTGACTGTCAGGCACTGGCGATCTGGGGAATCAATACTCCAGTGCTGACGGGAAGGCCGAAGGTGCGGCGGACCTTGTAGGCGATTGAGCGGGAGCTGCGTAGACCAGTGAGGATGCTGCGTGTCCTCGTGGTGGTCATGATGCGTGGATGAAGCGCTGGTCAGAGACGCTGGAACCAGGGCGCTGTAATCCGTGTAGCGCTGGCCAGGGACGTGGCCGAGACGCTAAGATGATGTCCCGATGGAGTCCATGATTGTACGGGCGAAGTCGGGTGTCTAGTCCTTCGCGGGGGGCGCGGGGCGCACCGATCGTCACTCGTGAGATCAGTAAATCGTTGGCGGCAGATTGATGACTGACTGACTGACTGGCTGCGTCGGGCTTATTTATACTGTTCGGCCGGTGACAGCAGTAGGTAGATGAATGGCAACTAAATCGAAGCCACTCGCTCGGTCTGGGCCTTTCGCGAAGTTTCGGCGGCGCGGCAATTATGCCTAGGCGGTAGACTCGAACCTTCTGGCGAGTTCTCGTAATGTGCCAGACGGACTGCGACGTATTGTCGCCGGTAGATACTTGAAGCAGGTAGGTTGCTTTGTTTTGATTTCGGCTGCAAGTACGTACCTAAGTAGCGTTGAGCTGTCTATTATAAATGAATTAATCTGGTTTCTTCTTGATACTACAAACTCATTTGCTTGCCACCTAGCTACCAAATCCGTGCCCAGGGTTGAAAATTGTTGATAAAAATGTGGCGCCATTTGCGTCTGTTTCTCACCCATGCGCCGTGAGTTCAATTCCTCGGCTGGTTAAGTCCCCCATAAGGACACGAGCAATATTTTCCGCTTACCGAGGTGGTAGTAGAAGATTTTCAAATATTGTCAGGTTATTCGTAACCCGGGAATGTTTGTCTTTCTTTTTAAATAAAAAAAATAATAATGTATGAAACCATACCGCATGCTATTTTTGCTTTACGACTAATGTCAGGGGCCGCGGCAGCGATCGACCGAGTAAAATAGTACAAAAGTGGCATGCTTTAAATGATTAATGCGGTAAAACGATCGATGATTTCTATTTTTGTATTCAATTAATTCGAGACTGGAAGAACATACACGTTAGGCCTGAGAGTGATATACAGAGTATGAAAACGGTCTTATGGTGTAAATTATTTATTATATTATATATTTATAGTGCAGACCCATTAAAAAGTGTAGGATTTGTGAAGTTGAAGAGTATTTATAAAAATTTTTAAAAGTCTCGGTATTGCTGTTCAAAAGAATAAATTTACCTTTCGAATGTTGTAAACTTTGAAAAATATCTATAAAAATACATGTACAAACGAAATACACATTTCAAATTATTAATTAATAAAATTATTTTAGTACCTACTTTATCACTTGTCTGACATGAGTTGTTATACTTATCAGTTCCAATTTTGACAATAAAAAATTTCAATACATAATATGAATAACTATAATACGTAAGAATATTTTACATCCAACGTGTGTGCACTGATAATCGAAATTAGTATGTTTAATATTACGACTTATTATACAAAGAATCTAAATTATTTAATATTCGTAAATTATTTATATTACAAACTATGAAATATGTTTTTAAAAACAAAAATAATTTCAAAATAAATGAAAACAGAATGAGCAAAAGAACAAATAATATATTTTACACCCCCCAAACCAATACTAATTAACGCAGACACATAGCAGTTTCATTGGTCCTCGTACATTTAACCTTCTACCACTGCAAACTCAAATGATAAATAAAATGTAAAATAGGTAAAACTATGGCTTAATGATGCAGATATTGAAACACTTTTTCTATAAATTTATCTATCCTTCTACAACTCACTTGCTGTAACTTTCTAAACTGTTGTACATTATGTTTTCTCTTTACTTTTTATAAAAACAAAAAAAAACTCTTTCCCTTATTCTACTTATGTATTTAATACTTTATGTACTTGGAAATATATTAATCGTTTTTATATTACCCACACTCAGGCAGTGCCGTAGTGGGTTTTCATTTCTTGTTTATACTATTTGTTATTATATATTATGTTATTATATACTATTTGTTATAATGTATTATATGTGGAAAGAAATGAGTAAAAAATAAAATAAAAATGAGAAAATCGCATTGTTTTGCAGGTGTTCCGTCTGCTCTTGAACAAGCGCAACAGCCCGAGCTTCGAGCACGTGCTGTGCGCCATCACGGAGTGCGTGCGGCTCGACACGGGCTGCGTGCGGCGCGTGTTCACGCTGGCGGCGCGCCCCGTGCTGCAGCTTGAGCACTTCTTCCTCGAGGAGGACGTATTCTTCGCTTACGGGAACGAGAGGTATCCTTCGCTCAACAAAGTGTGGAGCGCTGCCATCGTCTAACTATATAAAATAAAAAATAAACTAAAAGATTTGTCAAAGAAAACACAATGCAACTTTAATAAAATACTATTGTATATTTTTCACATCAACATCAAACAGTAATCAGGTATTACTGTCACTTTTTAAAGGAGATATGATACCATATCATATTCTAAAGAAATTTAATATTCGAACTTGTTGTTATTTTTAAATACACTTTTTTGAATTTCATTAATTAAAATTAACCCACTTCCAGACATTCGATCGAGCTGAAACTTGGCAGATATACTCGTTGTCGATGACAATGCAACTGTCAACTCTTGGTAGCAATCACGTACACACATGCAAACATACACGCGTTTCTCTGAAATTGGATGACATTAGCTAATGTCAGTCCTATCCGATCGGCATTTGGCAAGGTTGATAGCGTGGTTGACTCCGGTCCTTGGAAAGGAAGATACAATCCTCAGCCAAACCAAAAAAAAAAATATATTAAGTTTTAAAATAAATTTGTGAACAGGTCGTTTGGTCTTTTAGAAAATGTTATGTCTCCCTTACTGTTATGGTGAGAAATATGATCTAAATGGTGTTAGAAACAGAAAATCATGCTTTATATTCAAATCTAGAAGTTAACCACAGAAGAATTCAAATTTGCACCTCTAAGGATGGGTTGTTTCATAGAATTTGAATAATTCATCAAATTTCAACATTCGTTTTTGGGTTCCATGAAAGTCCTATTCAAGTTCTGTTATTATATCTTTATAGGCCAGATATTTGACAGAACTTAAATAATAACCAGAACCTGAAAAGAAATTTCACAGAACTTGAAAATTAACTTTGAAATTTGAAGAATTGTTCAAATTCTCTAAAACACCGTCCTAAGAAACAAAAAGTTTATGAAATTGAATTTTTTATCAATTATTTTTTTTTTATATGAAACGACGAAAAAATGAAGTAACTATGACATTTGTCTAATAAAATGCGTGTGTTTTTTTAATTATTTTTTCGTTATCCATAATTTTAGTTAACAAAAAACGTGAGAAATATTATATGTTTATTTCTAATAATAAAATTTGAAAGCATATTTCATCACCTTGCTAAAACAGTTTTAAGTTTTCGGACATATTCTATTGCATAGTGAAAATACTTCGACCTTCTGAGGGAATATGCCAGAGGCCTGAGGAGTTAGCTGTTTAACACTTGGTAGCCTATTTTCAAACATTCTCGAGGAGCACAAAATCAAACTTTCGTCACTGCATAGGAATAAACAAAGGTGGACGGCTAGTACATACTCAGATCATTGCAAATAAAATTAGGAAAACAATGCATTTCTTCAGATCCACAAGGAACTTCCTTAAGAGCGTTGTTTTCGCGGACGAAATTTCGACTCCCGCAAAAATAATTATTGTCCTGTGTCCCTCTCTAACGGAGCGTGCAGCGGGGAACGGAGAGGGAGTACCTGGCTTTTAGTACGGCCGACGTTGCAAGCGATCAAAAAAAGTTAGATAATATGTGATTAAATAAAAAAGAAATTAAGTTCAATGCTTGAATATTTGCACGAAGTCGGTGAAATGTCCCTTTCGTTTAGTTCATTCCATTTGCAGACACAAGGGCTTCCGACCTATTCTTTAATAGTATTGGTATATGCGCATGTACACGTTAGGCACTGACAATATCACGCATTGAAGCCCAGTAAAAGAGAAATGCTTTTTTTCTTTTGTGCGTGAATATATTTGCATCAAAACGGGGAATCACCCTTTTGTTTAGTTCATTTAAATTAGCAGATACGTGTATTATTGTAGGAGATACGGAAATTGTACACGTGCATTGTACATGTGGCCACAGACGAAATTATAATAATAGTAATAATAGGTGTATAAGTTTATAAATTAGATAAGTACATAGAATTAACAGCAGTAAATAATATATGAACAGTAAGTAATATAATTGTAGAGAATAGAAATATACACTTACTTAAAATTTGTGTAAGTGCACCGGTAAAGGCCTTACCGTTACTGTTGACATAATCTTTTATTTTTTAATTTTTACATTACCTTTGAAATTTTTTTGTGAATAACATTTTATTTTATTTTATCTGGAAGAATGTTATAAAGTCGTGTCGCTGTGTATATAATTCCGAACACGCACTGACTTTATCACTGGGCTTTTGGTCGAGATTATTTTTAAGTGTTGTGTAAGAAGAATATTATGTGAACAACAAAATTAAGTAATACAACTATAAATAAAAATAACCACAAAAATAGCAGCACAATAACAGCAAGAATAATAGCAACAAGCATATTTTATTAAAAATGTTCAATGAATCGGTATAATTATTTCCGTCCATTCTAGGCAGTGAGGAATACATTTATGGTAGTTAGTCCCAGATTTTTTATACTGAAAAAAATCCTATTTTATAATCTACACAATACATGTGCACAAGGTGAAAAATAAAAAAAAAGTCGGACAGGTAGTAGTTGTATAGTAAGAACAGACTCCAATATAAATAAGCAAATAAATAATTACATAAATAAAATTTAATTAAAAATTTAATTTCATAAAATTTGTCAGTCAACCACAAAATTTTCAAAATTTTCTAACTAAAGGCATTACTTATAATATGTTATATAATATCGGGTGATACGTCTGACATTTTCTGCGACGATATTTCGGGTTCAATCACATCGGTACTAAAAGAAAAAAAATCAGGCATCAAACCGTGAAAACAAAAGACCGCATATTATACTATCAAGGTATGATCAATATGTGTAGTGATTACACTTACAAATTCGACAAAATAGTACAAGCAATTATAGGCAAAAATGGAGGACGGTTTTTATTCTTAAATTTAATCACTTTTAATTAAAGATCGTCGGTGTAATATTGAATTGTACCAATGTGTAAAAACACTGTCATCAAAACTAAAAGCTGAACGGCAATAAAATGAAACTCTCACTACTAACCAAAAGATGGTATCTTGATGTTATTGTGTATATTCTCGAGAGTTTGTTCTTGTGAAAATAAAATTATTTGCTTACCGTTTGCTCAAAATCCCACAATTCACATCGATGTTAGCATCGAAAAAATCCTTGTTGGCAAATTTAGCCTGACAATCTTTAACATCATTTACGGAACTGAAAACAACAAAAAAACATTACATTTTTACCGTAAAAAATAAATACTTATAATAAATATTGATTTAAATATTGCATTTAATTTTCACCTGTTCCGAGTTCTTTCTGTCTTTTTGACATTGCACTTCCTCTTTTTCCGGTGCATACTGGGTGGCTTACCACGTATCCATTTTCGACCTAAAACACAAATAACATTTTATAAAAATCAATAACGTAAGTACCCTAATTCATAACCTAATTATCATTGTTAAAAATGCTCAAATAATGATTACTTACCCATGTTGAATGAAATAAATTATTTGGGGATGCTTCGGTTAAAAACTGTGGAGTTTAAAAATAATATTATTCGTAAACAAAGTAACAAATTCGTCAATTATATGTCCGCGCGGGCTGACTGCGAATGTCACATATACATACACTAGCAATAATAATAAAAAATGAAGGACGATTGACGTAGGAATGTATGCATGTATTTGTTAGGCAGGCGATCTCTCCGAGGCCCCTGCCCCCCGGCCCGTGCTTCACCTACTCTAGCCAGCCCGACTCAAGAAAGTGCGAATGAGACAATAACAAAAAAGCTAGTTAAATATACGTTGAATTTGTGGCCACCAAATTCGGCTTTTGAAGCAAATAAAACTTTTTTCAGTGAAGATTCAAATTTTATTGTATAGTTCATTATATGCCTGAGACGGGATATGTGAGATTTTTTCAAAAAATATCTTCCATTTGGTCACAAAAAATTGCCAAAGATGCCTCGTAAAATCATGTAAAATCGTCATCTTCTGGGGCCTATATTCTATAATTTAAGGCAAAAATCGAAAATCTGATCCATATGCGTACTTTATATATACCATGTCTTTTAACTAAAAAAAAAAAAAACAGTCTACTCTAGTATTTTAGCCGTAAATCCAAATTAAAATTTTGTATGAAACAGGCACCGCAGCCGTTCCTCTTAACTTACAAATTCTAAAAACGATTTATTTTGCAATCACACAATCCATCATTGAGTATGGTATCATTGCATGGGGAGGGGGAACTTCATCAGCTCTAGATCCTTTTGAAAAGGCCCAGAAAATAATTATGAAAATTATTCTCAAACTGCAAGCAGTAACTTAATTTTCCACATAATGAGAGTATTTGATGTTCGACAGATCGATAGACAGATGTAAAAAATTGTCATTGATATTTATTATAGTATGTATGGTGCTAAAACTTGCTGTATTTGTATTGTGTATATGCTAATAAAAATGTATTGCTGTATAGGAACCTATATTAAACATTTATAAGTAAACCATAGACAAAATACAAGAAATAATTAACTAAAAAATCTGCCTCAACACAGGTTCGCCTAGTGAGGCAGGTTATGCACAACTTAAAATATAGTATATTATGCCAAATGTTTATAACACTCGTACATATTTACTTTTTCTTCTATTAGAAACTGTTCTATTATTGTAACATTAGTTTTTCAACAATGTCATTGTTACTAACTTACGTATAGGTATTTTACTTACTAATGATATATTATATATTCTGTAATTTTTTTGATGAAAAAAAAATAATAAAAGTATGACCGCCAGCTCGTTAAGCGCTGGCGAATCAGGCAATGACTGATTGGAGCATTCCAGATTACCCGCAATTGATTCATATTGTGTCGTAATGCTAAATGACTATTTTCGATTAATCTTTACCACGGATAAATTAAGCTTCGGATAAATTATAGTTTTTCCTATATTTTCCCTTGAGTAGAATTAAAATTAAATTGTTAATTACTTTATAAAAAAATATAAGTGTATGCTACAAAAAAAAGTATTTTTTCATTAGAAATATATGAACGCATTTAAGAAAAAACTAGAAAAAAATACTCTTTTTGGCGAATATTATATGTTACAGTTTCCCTTGATTATTTTTTTTCTTTCTAATAAAAGAATTCACAAAATAAATAAAAATCACTTTTGCACTAAAATCAACCGTTTCTAGACTCAATTTGCCAAGCGATTTTTATGCCTATTATGTGGTGATATGTATAAGGAACACATTATTTACAATAAATAAAGAAAAATAGAATAATTTCTAGTTACATGTTTTACTTTTCCATTTGGAATCAAGTTTTGCCGAAATCAATTCGTTTTACATGTTTTTCGTACTTTACAATTCGTCTCATATCTGTAAATGAGTTAGTTCCGAGACCTCTATCGAATAGCGGGATGTTGATTTTAATAATTGATGCATTTAATTTCTTTCCAGATATACGCAGGAGGATTTCGAATTAGAATTTGAAGAGAGCAAAGCGATACAGCAATACAAAAAAACACACATGATCAGAAATGGAACGAGGTTTGTTCAACACTCTTTACAAGATGTCTTTGACACAATGATAATAAAGTTACACCGATAATAGAAACATACAAATGCAAATAGATAAATAAATATAGTAGTTATCGGACAATCGTGTGGTTAAATGCGACTGTATTTTAAGAAGTTCCTGGTGTATGGACAACCAACCTATTAATAGAAGATACATAATTTCCTTTGTCCCTGTAAAATATTGTAAAGATGAATAATTTTCTTCTTTCTATACAGGGTGTATCGGCACGTACCCGACAAACTTTAACCAGCCATTCCTTATCACATTTGGAGTAAAAAATGTTATTGACATTTTGCTGTCCAGTAACATTTTTTTTTAATAAAAATTTACTATTCATATTTTCACCACATGTCACGAATGTTTTATCCTTTGTCAAAGTTTGAAAACCTATCTGGCAATATTGTATTCAAGTTTCGTTGAATAAAGTACGTACGTACCTACATTGGCGCGCTTTTACAATCACAACGAAATGGCATGGCACCATTTGTCTCATTTTTAACTATTATTATTTAGTGTGTATGAAAGAGCGAGGAAGCTTTTTGACACACTTGCTAATAACAGCTGTTGAACACGAGAAACAATGCCAATGACAGTGACAGAGTGTAGATTTTTTATTTATTTTTTTTTTTAATTGAAAAAAAGTGTTACCAGACAGCAAAGTGCCCATAACATTTTTTCTCCAAATGTGCTAAGGAATAGCTGGTTAGTTGTCGGGTACATTCCGATATACCCTGTATACAATAACATTTAAATAATTGGGAAGCTGGATGCAACAACAACTTACACGCGCACAATTCGTTGTTGCGCCCTTTTGGTACCTCCAATCCCTTTTTATCTACTGTGTAAATATTTGTTGTGTAGGTTTTTTATTTTATTTTATTTATTTATTTATTTAACGCCCAGAGGGCTTTTACATGGTTGGTAGTATAATTTTAATTTGACAGATACTTTGAAACATAAAAAATAGAATAAAATTACATTTGATAAAAGCTATGCAACAAGTCATACACACACAAGAAACAAAAACAGAAAATTACAGCTATTTGTACGTTTACATGATGTGTTTAGGAGTATTGTTGAAATAAATGTTTTGAATGATCCACAAAACTTGCCAAGTTGGTATTGAATATGTCAACATCACCCAAGTAATGATTTCCCATGGTGTGAAGTCGTTGTATCGGAGAGTGGGCAATGTAGTTACGCTTATGTGTGCTGCTGTAGAATATTGTATTTTGTCGTGTTCTTACTGTGGGTGTATGTATGTTTATAAGTTGAAGGAGTTCACAACAGTCGAATTTAGAGTTAAGTATTTTGAATAAGAACGTTAAATCGTTTATTTTACGTCTATCTTCTAATGTATGTATTTTTAGAGTATTTAATAATAAGAAATTGTATTTTAAGTTTTCGACAGGGATATTTAATTTAAAATTTTTTTGTATTCGCTCAATGTTGTTAATGTGAATTTTGTAAGATGGAGACCAAACTACTGAGTTATATTCAATTAGACTTCTTACTAGAGATACATATAATAGTTTAATGGCTTGTAAAGAATTAAAGTTTTTAGTTGTTCTTAATACGAAGCCCAGTGTTTTCATACCTTTGTTCACAATTTGATGGATATGATTGGTGAAACTTTAAAAGGTTTGACACAGACGGAGTTTGAAAGGTTTGACACAGACGGAGCTATGCGCAAAAGTTAGAACACTAGTTACAAGTAAATACTACACATTTCAAAAAACTTTGAAAGCATTTTACTCGAGACTTTAAAATTTATTTTAAGAGTAATTAAATAATATCTACTGTTTTAGAAATAATAAAACCATTCCTCTTGATGTACTAGAATGTCTATTCTGCCGTGGGGTATCTTTAACAAATTGGGCATGTGAGAGTATGGAGAAATTTTGACTTCTCCGAGTGCTTCCAATTCGAAATCTGTCTTATACCGAGGGATGGATCAAATTTAGGAATATGAATTCTGATCAAAACCTTGCACTCGGGTACAGCCCAGCATAGAGTTTGCTTTTCCTTTCCTAAACACGCTCATTAAAGAACATAAATACATATTATTAAAATAAATACCGGAAAGTCCAATTTTTTAATTATGTTCTGTGCGTTCGAACCGTATCTAGATTTCTCTAATAAACAATAAACAGTGTAAATCTCAATTATATTATCTGCCTGTATGAAATGTAAATAAAAAATAATAATAACGTATGTACATTCTTGCATCACGTTTATCAATGAAATGCATTGTACATATGGCTTTGTATTGGTGATCAACGAACTGGTGGATGCAATCTGTTAGACATAAATTGATAATATTTTGACTAGTCTATAGTTAGTAATAACATAGATAATTATAGAAATATATTATATATTTGTACAGCGCCCTTGAGGTGATTTTACGCCAAAACGGCGCTATACAAATCATCCAAATATTATGTATTCCAATATTGAAGCTTCAGATGTCGCTCAGAGTGATTGTTGTGGTTATACAGGGTTTTCCAATAAGAGGTGTTATTTTGAATAGCCCGCTATTTTGGTAGATGGTACTTTTGAAGCTGGCATTTTTTGACATTTGACAAGTAGAAACTGCGCCATTAATAAAAATGGAACGATACACGCTTCAACAACGCATTGAAATTATTAAAATTCACTTGAGTGAATCAAATGCAAATCATTTTGCAAATCCCATTTCCACCTCGGTGGCTTCGTCAACAAGCAAAATTGTCGCATCTGGGGCTCGGAAAACCCAAGAGTTATTGTTGAAAAGCCTCTCTATCCTCAACGTGTGACTGTTTGGTGCGGTTTATAGTCCGGCAGAGTCATTGGACCTTACTTTTTCGAAAATGAGGCTGGAGCAACAGTTACGGTGAATGGATTGCGCTATCGAGAGATGATTAATGATTTTTTATGGCCCGAATTGGATGGTATTGACCTGGACAACGTTTACTTTCAACAAGACGGTGCTACGTGCCACACAAGCAACGAAACCATTGATCTTTTACGATTGAATATCAAAATAACACCTCTTATTGGAAAATCCTGTATTATGTATTCCAATATTGAGGCTGCAGATGTCGCTCAGAGTGATTGTTGTGGTTATATATTTACTCATTTACACAATATTCTTGGATCGAAAACTAAATGAACTTATATTCCTGACACGGGCGAAGATGGACTAAAGGTATTCGTGCTGGAACTTGAAGTCTTGAAGGTTGAATGCGTTACAATATTAGTTAATGTTGTTGTTCCAGAAACGGCCCCAAGCCCAAGATGCCTGTGAAAGTTGGCAAGGAGCGAGCCAACACCATCAAGAGCGGCTCCCCCGACCTGACTTCCAGCAGCGAGAGCAGCAGCCTCGTGCTGCCGCAGCCACTCAGGGTCAAGTACTCCGTGGGGAAGATCATCGGTGAGCTTCATACTTACTATGTTATGTACGGCAGCCAGATTTGCCCACTTCTCTTCTGTACCCCCATTTCATTATATTCATATAGCTTTGAAATACGAGCAATATGAACTGATGGCAATATGCTACACTAGAACCCCTAGTGGCACAAGTTGTGAGGCTTGGTTTACTTTCATACATTGTAATAAATTTTAGGTGTGATTACGCCATGCTAAATAGCGGCCAGAGTAAATACTGACAATATTAAATCTCCGTGGACAATAAACAGAAATGAACAAACCACCTTTTACATCGAATCCTTGCAAATAGAGTAGTGGATGGATGGAACAAACTTTCACTATATGTCATCAATACTACTAATAATATAAATCAATTTAAAGCTCATTCCCGTTTAGTTTTTCTCGAGAGAAGAAAGGATTAATTTATTTTTTAATTTAATGGACTCAATTATTGTAAAACTTATTGTGAAACCAAATTTTAGCGCATCAGCAGAGTACTGCCTTGAAAACTTCAACAGTTCTTTTTGAAAATAACAGAGGGTGCCTGTTTGATGATGATTGTTTACTACAATCCTAAACTGTATAGACATTAAGATAATAGATTGATTCTGTCTTCCAGGCGACGGTAACTTTGCCGTGGTGCGCGTGTGCCAGGACCGCGTCACGGGCGAGGAGTTTGCCCTGAAGGCCATCGACAAGGCCAAGTGTCGCGGCAAGGCGTACTATGTGGAGGCGGAGGTGCGCATCATGCGCCAGATCAGACATCCGCGCATCGTCACGCTGGTGGCGGAGCAGGACAGCCCCGACTGCCTCTATCTCATCATCGAGCTGGTCAAGGGTATGTAAATCATATCTTTCCATATGTTAGGTGGTTGTGAATTGTGATAGTTCAAGCTACAAGACATAGATGGCTCTGCTGTAGATAGATCTTAGAGGTTATAGATTTATCCAACAGAGATGTCTTAGTATTTTATATTCGAAATTATTCAATAATGTATACGGCATTATAGGTTGGGGAGGATCTTACAAAAACAATCTAAACTCAGTAAAAGTTTCACAACGAATTGTCCTAATAGTAATATTTACAATAAACTCGTAAAAAATGTAAATCAGTTTATTATTGTTTAAATTTTCAAAGCCACAAAAACTACAACCAATCAGAACAAATAAATAAAATTAAACAAAAACTTAATTTTTTTATACCAAACATATTATAATATCAACCTACGTAAGAATCATGGCTTCCTTCACAGGCACAAGAGTTCCTCTTTTTTGATAAGATATAAATAATAATAATATTTGGCTAATTTATGTAGCGCCGTTTTCGTGTAAAATCACCTCAAATGACCTTAAATATAATATTTTGTAAAATAAATGCAAAATATAAAATATATATAAGTATGATAAATATACATTTAAACACTTATTTATGAAAAATTCAATTATTCAAATTATTAAAGAAAAAGATAAATACTCATTCATAGCTGAAAATCGAACCAGACTTAAATATATATTTGCATGCCCTAAACTACACACTTCTTTTGCCCAGCACCATTATACCCACCAAGGAAAACATTTCTTTAATAAATTACCAGAAGAAATTAGAAGCATTTGATAAAAAAACAAATATAGAACCATATAAACAAATATTTTAGGGAAATCGTTAACAAAAAAACTGATTCCCCTAGTTTCACTTGAAAATCTCACAAATTATCTTACTATGTATACTCTATATATCCTTCATAATACAATAATTTGTATGGATTTTAATTTTGTAATTCTTTTTACTTTGTAACCTAGTTATATTATTTTTTCGCAAATGTACACTCCTCTTCCATCCACAAGTAAATGCTTTTAATGGAAGTGTAGTATAAGTTAAAACAGTATGACTTGTAAACATTGTATATTTATTGTAAAAAACACAAATATAGTAGTGAATATTATCTGCCTGTACAAAATATGAATAAATAAGAATGTAATAACATGTGTACATTTGTAGAAATGTATTATATATTTGTACAGCGCCCTTGGGGTGATTATGCACAAAAACAGCGCTATACAAATCATCCAGATATTATTATTAGGTTTGCCCCTCCATGTTCAGAATGGAGGTGGGTTAGCAGTTAGGTTTCTGGAATCAAATAGATTTTAAGAGCGTAATAGAAAGGACATAATAACCTCCACGCCTTCCTACAAACTCATTCCTAATTGTAAGAGTTTTTACTCTAAATAAAGACCAAGTGTTTTGCTGTGAAGAAGGCGTTACTTATTTCAAGAAGTGTGTACAACTGTGCATTCATCATTCTCGTTAAATTAGTTTTCCATTATTAAATTGGCCGGGTATATTTTCCCAGGTGGCGACCTCTTCGACAGCATAGCCGCCGCCTCCAAGTTCAGCGAGGAGCAGGCGCGCCTGATGACCTCCCACCTGGCCTCCGCCATGACCTACCTACATTCCATGTCTATAGTGCACAGAGACATCAAGCCAGAGAACTTACTGGTAAGTATGCTCACTGCAAAAGTGTTGCTGTTTTTCAAAAACAACCAACTTTTAGTTCAATGAATCAGTTTAGATATATTTTCATTTATTCTTGTTTCTAGGTGGAAATGGACGGAGAACGGATAGTGGGCCTGAAGCTGGGAGACTTTGGGCTGGCGTGCGAAGTGACGCAGCCCCTCTTCACGGTGTGCGGCACCCCCACCTACGTGGCCCCTGAGATACTGCTCGAGACGGGCTACGGAGTTAAGGTATGTGTGGTACCCTAGATATCAGAATGAGCTGTTATACACAGATGTCACTTGAAGGAGTAATGTAAAGCTGTCGATAAAACAGAGATTCAGGGAGAGATAAATGCTATTGCTAGCAAGATCAGGGGCCCTGGCCTGCGATTCTGGAGTTAAACGATCAATCGTTTTCGTATGCGCCGTCTTCGAGTGAAAAACTACTAGTCGTCGCGACTAACTTTTTCCAATGTTTCAATTTTACGTATTCTTGAGCGTCGAACGGTCGAAGTTGGTAGAAGAGATGATTATATTGGCACCCCTGTAAATATTATCTATGTTCCTGATGTTTTTGGGATTTCTATGGTGTGACTGTCAAACAGACAACAGTTATTCGTTATTCAAAACAGAAATGGCTGCGGGACATATTACAAATTGCCAAAAGCAACTCTTAATTGAGCTTGTAAGCTCCGATAAAGACTTAGTAAGTGGGAAATTTTCACCCACTTTTACATTTGCGGAATCCTTATGAAGGCTTCGTCTGTCGTATCGGCGAAAGAATCGACCCTCTGATGAAACGTTCTTGCGGGTCTCAAAGCAGCCGCTTCAGCTTGCTCAACATGGTAAATTGTAGCCAACATCGCTGGTAAATTAGCCATTGTAAAATTGTAATAGGATTGTATAACTTTATAAACCTCTTTGCGGGTCCGAACGTTCGCGCGGTAAAGCAAAAATTGACAGCTAGACTAGATTTTGACAGCCAATTCCATAGAAACGCCAACAACCTACCACTCACTGCCCTGTTTCTACTGGTTATACCCAGTAGTTGTTGTGTGGAATGACTTTTGACGTTTGGCGTCGAAGTATGTACCTTCGACCAATTTCGGGAATAGCAACGACTACCAACGTACGTACTTTCGACGGCGATTACGAGCGCCCTCGATTCAGGAATAGAGCCCCAGAATTATCACTACCGCCTGCTTATTATAACCTCTGGACCGTTTTTTGAGCACATGTTGGCTTATGATATAATTTACGTGCCAATTTTTACGACTGTCCTCGGCGTTTGCGCACATGTGTGAGCTCTAATACCATCTATGCTGGAATTTTTTTTTAATGCGCTTTTAACCTTTATGCTTTGAAAACTGTATAGAGGACAAATTCAGAATCGCTTGCGTTGATGTCACTGTAGATTGTACTGAATGTGTAACCTTTTTGGCAGCTTACAAAATAATTTATCTATGAATGTCAAAATTTATTTACGTAAAACGGCGTTGCAAAAGTGAAAATATTTGAGTTATAAAAGTAGTGTAAAGGTCATTATTTCTTTGAAAACACCTTTGATTGTTATTTTTCATGTAGGGTATGTATTAACCACTCGGAACATTAGAACGTCAAAAGACGTAAATATGATAATAGCGGTCAAGACATTAGTACGTCTTTTCACGTAAACGCGCGAGATTTTACAAAAATCGATTTATTTCCATCACTAGTATACGGATTGCCATGATTTAAAAAACAGAGTATCGATAATGAATAACGCTACGCGTCTACATTCAAGAATATCTATGGAATGTAGAGGTGCTTTATCTGAGTCAATTGAATCTGTCATCTTGTTCGTTCATAATTTATTGCGTTTTTAAATAATTTATTATAAATATTTTAGTTTGGACGGTCAATATTTTGAGGTGACTAATAGTTTTTAATTATATTTCTTCAATATATAAAGTGTTATTTCTTTATGATACTCAGAAAAAAGTACATTTTTCACAGCTTTGAAATAATGGTCAGCGATTTTTACATATTTTTGACGTTTTCAGAAAATGTATATTTAGACACGCAAATATTTACGTATAACAAAACAATACGATAGTGAATTTCATAATCTTTCCAAAACATTTTTTAGAATGAGGCTACGTTTCCCAAAACGTGAGTTATGAAGCTTTTAACAAAACTCGTGAATAACACAAAAATTTTCGCGGTTTGACAGTTCGCAAAGGAACACAAAGTAAATAAAAGTCCTTTTCTGAGAGGTTAAGGTATATGTAGGAATAATAACACCGATTTATATATTCATGTAAATATATTTTTTTTACAGTTTTCTCCCTAATATTTTTTTTTTTTAGATAAAATTAGCTATTCTGGGGAAATGTCTTATGATACGAAATATATATTAATAATAAGGGTGAATGGATAACTCATCAAAATGACAATTCAACATACCTTTAAAGAGTGATGTAAAGTCATGAAAAGTGATGAAACAAAAACTAGGTTAAATAGGTTACGTATATTAGATTTATGTTAGTTTTTTTTCATCGTTTTTAAAGACTATATCACTTTTTCAAAGGTGTGTTGAATCGTTATTGTGTTGAGTTATCATGGAACCAATAATAAGATACGGTTCGGTGATAACAAAAACTAACCTATAAACCTAACCTATTAGACTTAGTTTTTTGTCCGGTTGCCATAAGATGGATTATCTGGTAAACCGAAAACATTTGCAAAAAAACATAAATTGTTGTGTAAGTTTTTAGATTCTCACGGCCAAAAGTAAATCTTCGGATCTACCGGATCTGCCCTGATGATGGACACTGCAACGCTGTCCGAAACGTCGGCTAAAGAAGGAGTTAGCGCAACACGGCATAACACCCCAAAAACAAACAACAAAAATAAATTGTTGTATTTATTCTGAAATTTGATCAAAATCATCTAGGTAATTTTTGCGCAGTTCTGCAAATTTACACCCAATTTAATTTTGGGTGTTTTGACTTTTTCCTACTCTGACGTTCAACATTTAAATGACACTGGCCTAATGGCTGTCCATCACTAATAAAAAGTCCAAATATGTTATGTTGATTTCGGAGTTTTTATTCATGAAATGAATAAAGACACTGATGGCCGTTGTTCCCAACATTTCGAACGATCAATCTCAGGGTCCGATCAGCCAAGTGATTTATTCAGTAACGTTCGATTCATCTGTTTCCAAACATCTTTACTGTTGGCCATGCCCACTTTCATAGACAATAAAATGACATCAAAGTTAAAACTTTCAATGCTAAATTAACATTGGCGAATTAATTATTGTATTTATTATTTGCATATATTTTTTTAAGTACTGTAATACGTAAACCGATATTTAATATTTAAGCGTATGAAATATGTTAAAAATAAAGTATTAGCTTGACTTTAATGCCACCGTGCCTTGGCCTCGCAAAAATGTTTCACTCTGTTGACACTTTTTATAAGTAGTCATTTACTGAGGCAAGCTTAATCCAGTAGTTTGGCTTCCTTAAATTGGTTGATCACTCAGTTGTCACTTTTCCGTTGGAAAGAGCATAGTTGTGCGTTTGAGCTGTGTTGGGCCAAAATTTCGGCTCAGCAGTTGATCAGTAGGATTGGGAAGAACGGCCGTGAGAGTTACATACGGACAACACTTGTGACATTACAACAAGATGTCGTCTGATGTCACACAGTTGCTACAATAACAAACTAAAAGTAACCTTTCCTTTAACATTTCGTTGCAGATTGACGTGTGGGCCGCTGGCGTGATCCTCTACATCCTATTGTGCGGCTTTCCGCCGTTCGTGGCGCCCGACGGCAACCAGGACGCGCTGTTCGACGCCATACTGTCGGGCCGGTACGACTTCCCGCGCCCTTACTGGTCGGGTGTGAGCCGGGGGGCACGCGACCTCATTGCCAACATGCTGCAACACTCACCGCATCTCCGCTTCGGGGCCGAGGACGTGCTGGACCACCCCTGGCTGAGCGGGACCTACATTGTGAGTATAAACTGACTAATTATAGTTCAACCAAAACAAAACACCGTTTCCTAGCGTTGTCTGAAATGGAATGCGGTGTCGGAAGCAAGTGCAGCATGGTATCAAGAGGAACGGCTGCACTGTCTTTTTCATATAAAACTTAAATTTGGGTTTGATGCCAAAATACTAGATCAAACTTAAAAATGATTTTTTTAATCAAAAGATATTGCAAAGATCTAGTACGGATATGTGCTATATTATTTATTTAAATTCTAGGAAACACTTACATACTTGCAAATAGAGTATTGGAAGCATGGAATAAACTTCAACAACATGTCATTGATTCTACTAATATTCTAAGCTCGATTAGATTCTTATTTGGAGAGAATAGATAGACAGATATGAGTGCATCAGCAAAATGCTGCCTACTCATCTATATAAATTAAAATGTAAATGTTTGTTTGTTTAAAATATTAAATCTCCGAAATTTCACACAGACAAACTGAGCCACAACAATGTGTGGCTCAGTTTGTCTGTTTGTCATCTCTTCTGAACTTTAAACATGACCCGATGCCTTGCTATGCCTTCCTCGGGTGTCCCCGAATTCTTCTACCATTCGCCTTCATGTCATATATTCTCCGTTCGTCTTCTATGTGTTACACCGTGTGTAACTAATCTTTTGTTGTTTTTCCAGGATAATCAAGATACTGACGATTCAGCTCCCGACGATGACAACGGCTCCGTCTAGCACAGCATCCAATAGCAATATAAAGTATAAGGTCTGCGCTTAGTGTGATAATTACCAAATAATGACTGCGACGGAATGTATCAATGAGGCTTGTTAGCGAGCCGACGCTTTGTAGCGACAGTCTATCCAAAATGATTCCAACACATAACCTCAATCAATCATCACTGTGCTAAATAAGTCTTAGGTTTGGGTTGTGTCAAAGAAATTTAAATGTACAGAGCTTGCAGATAGTGACGGTAACGTAACTGTGACCCTTTACAAATCGCAAGTGCACCCTTTTGTTGAGTTTTAGCATGTGTTTAGATTGGATATTCTATTTGATAAGTTCCCTTATCTTATGAAATGGAAATGCTGTTTTTGTTCTATCGGTATGTCCTATGAAAGCAGCCGTTCTGTAGGTTGGTTAAACACGACAGACGCTTTTCAAATTTTGTGACCAATGCAACAGGATTTGAATCTGAAACCATTAATGGAGTCCATCAATTATTTATTTACCTGATGTTTTCAACGCCATGTACGCTATCACGTTGCATGTTTTGACACAATGTACATATGTGATTTAGTGAAACCTCGCGGATCATCGGCATACGGCGATAGCCGCCAATCGATCGCATATGCAACAGCAGCATTTGTCAGGTTAACATTGGAAGGTTTTCGTCAGAATGATTTTGGACGACACGGTGTTTTTGGATAGGCTGTCGGGAAACCTAAGCTAAGTGTGCATGCAGCCGTGAAATGAGAGAAATTAAGATTTTAAAAGACTTATTTAAATTTTGATTACACGTACCTACTACCTTCGGCGCCCGAATTCATAATAATTTTGTAAATGGCCGGGTCCGATAATAAAAAAAAAAAACGAAAAGGAATCTAATTTACATTTTATAATATTCTTTAATTGTTTGATATTTTGTCGAAACTAAGTTAATCTACCATAATGTAATAGCAAATTATTAATATATTATTTAGTTTAGTTTGTTTAATGTAAGATTATTCTTAAGGAGTGGCCTTCTGATAAAAACATTGTTGCTTTTTTATTTTATACTTAATGCAATATTTATTTACTCTTAATAACACATTGAAATACAAATCTATAGTGAAACTCTCTTTGTAAACTGGTCACTTCAAAAACCTTAAGTTTTTCACTGTATGTACGTTAACCTCTGAGGTCTTTTGCGATTTTGTCATCAACCATTATTTATTTAGAAATATTTCCGTTTAACATTAATTTTCAAATAGATTCGCTGTTTTTTAACATATCCCAAATTGAAATACAGTTTTTGAAAGCAGATAAATGACTCTTTCCGATTATGATATTACAAAAGGACATACGCCATTAAAAATATTAAAATTTTGATTTCAATATTAGAGATTTTTTTGTGATTGTTTTGTCGCTTGCAAACTGTAAACTGTAAAAATATGTATGTACCACTTTATATGAAACTAAAACACATATTGATTTACAAACGTATGATAAAGTTTACTGATTTTCACCTTTTTTTTCGTTTCGTATTGTAAAAATAATTCATAAAAAATTCACAAACTTTGACACAACATGAAAGTCTATGGTTAACTTTTAAATGAAAATACAAAGTGTGGTGTTGCCACTTCAAAAAACTCTTCAGGCTAATTTGTTCAATTTTGAGAACAAACAGCAAGTACCACTAAAGTCAATTTGTTTTTTTTTTTGTACAACTCATATGGTCTTATAGAAATCGTTGCTTCTCCTTTACCGTCATGTTTATAAATATGAATTAAACGGTGTTAAAAACAAAAAAAACACCAAACTTAAAATATGAATATAGAAATTAACCATAGAATAATTAAAACGTACACCTCTATCAAACCAAAGGTTCCGATCATAATTTGAGAAAAATTAATGAAATTTTGTGAATTTTTTATTCATTATTTTTATATAAAACGACAAAAAAGTGAGGTGGCTATAATATTTAAAAATCATGAAAACATTTGTTTATTAATAATAATAATAATAATAATAATAATAAATTCTTTATTCCAGGATGTGGGGAGGTTAGTGCAATCCCACACATCCCATAGATGAGATAAGTACAAATAATATTTACATAGAGTAACATAAATAAAATAAATAAAAAGAGATTAAATAATTAAAAATGAAATTAAGTTAAAGCAGAGAAGCACGGGAATCCAACGGATCTAAGATTGTGGGAGCAAGTATCTTTCTCCAATGGTCTTCAATGCTTAATTAATTAATTTATTAATTAATTATTAATTTATTTATTTTTTATCAGTAATTTTCGTTCAGTGTTTTGACAAAAAATTGGAAAGCGAGCCATTTTTAAAACTTTAATATGTTTGAATTCAAAATTTTAATTTTTCAAAATTATATGGTTATTTCTAATGATAAAATTTAAAAGTATATTTTATCACCTTTCAAAAACTGTTTTTAATTTTCATATACGTTAGAAAATGTGCTATTTATTTGAATTTTATTGAGAAGCTGAAAAACACACAGCTTCTTTAAGAAGTCTTTCTTTAAGTCCTGGAGGCTAAATCATATTTCTCACAGTAATACAAAAAGAGACACGACTAAGTCCTTATCAGCTTGAACGGATACTCTAGTGCTATCGGTGTTAAGCAGGGTACTCACCTAGAGTGTAGCATGTAATGTATCTGATACTGTATCAATCTGCAAGTGGGTACGGCTCGTCCACGGTAACCGCGTATCCAGCTACGACCTCCCGGATCCGCCATTAGTGCATTATAGTGAAACCGCCGTCGGCGGGTCACTGCGAGCACACTGCGCTCCACCCGCGAGCGGCTCGCAGTAGACTCGTGCCTACGTACTCACTTGATACAGTATCAGATACGTTACAGGTTACACGGTTAGGTGAGTACCCTGCTTTATGTGTACAAAAGGACACTAAAAGACCCAACGCGTTCAACGCTGAGTTTTGTTAAATCAATTATGTACTATGAGAAAGATATGACGTGTGTACACTAAAAGAGGCATCAGTGTTTTTGTAGGATGACTGTCCCATCAACCAATAGTTTAAATATTTGTGTATCACCTGTAGTTTAATCCGTGGTTTAAGTTTATGTAAAATATACAGCTTTCTATCACTAAGTAATAATTCGTTATTGTGATTCAAATCCATTACTCTATAACCAATAATGTAAAAACTACTTGGGCGATAGCTACCCAAATTTTGGTTTACGAGCCATTTTTATAAATTAAAATGAATTATAATTTTTTTTCATCTTACCGCAGTAAGCAGTTCATATGTTTCTGTTTGATATTTGAAACACCTGCAAATCTCCATCACTCGAGCGGATAATTTCAAAGGAAACATTTAGAATTATGTAATTTCACTTCACAGTTTGCTGAGAAAAAAACTAAATTACATTGTGGACGGGTTATCAGTTGCAAATAACAATTTAGCTTTCGTTTCGGTAAAAACAGGTTTTGAAAATATTATGCTTTATGATCGACTCCTTTTCAATTATGTGCAGGGATCATTGTACAGTAATTCTTCTATACATTTATGAAGTAATGTGTTCTTTGTTTTTAAATCATGGTAATTTTCTAACTTTTATAGCATTCGTATAATGTAGGTATGTACATAGTCTAACGAACGAGGAAAATAGTTTAATATGTTAATTTATTTCACTGTCGTATTAAAAAAAAACACACCAAATTCAACCATTTTATTCCGTTTAATTTATTATTCAACTGTTCTTTGAGTATCTTTTAGTAACGATTAAAAGTTTCTCGGTGTTTATTTATTTTACGTCTACCAAGTCGTTGATCACAGTTTCCATTTGAATAAGCAGGCAGCCAACATAATGATTTAAAAACCTAACAACAATATCTTTTTTTACTGTAAAACTGCCATGGATACTTTCCGTTGCAAAAGAGCTACAAGTATTATCAACAGTCGTATCTTCAAAATAGCGTACGGTTGGCAGCAGTTATCCGTGAAGTGTGTAGTCACCGCCATCTTTATTTCTCAGGCCGTACAGTAGACTTGGCGGGAACAAAAGTTTCAAAGAAATATTTACCCGACGAGGCAAGAAATAAAAACAATATTCCAGTCTCAACAAATAAATTATAATTAAATATTGTATTAAACTTTTAGCGACACATAAATATTATTTAAACTATGTTATAATCGTAAATATATTCAAAATATCTCGTCTTAATGTTTCTACATCACCACAAATGCGTTTTTAACAATATGGAATACAAAATATTACAGAAACGTTTTGAAAAATGTTCGCATGGTGAACCCATAGAACAAACGGTTCAACGAAGTCTGAAAACAGAGAGCGTAGTCTGTATCTTTCGGGTTAACAAACCAGTAAGTTCGTGGTTTAACCTTTCCTTGCCGGTGCTGTCAAGGAAAGGTTAGGTTTTCCTACCGAGTGTATAGCATCGGAGGACGTGGATTTTTTTAACACTGTAAGGGAAGGGTCAATACGGGTTTATGACGTGACTAAACCGGCGGCAGGAAAGTTTCCAAAGATACAGAGTTTAACTGTCAGTGCATTTCGTACAGCTAGGCTTGAGAAAAAAAGATGGCGGTGGTGTTGCCAGGCTCTAAATTTTACATAATTGCCATATCTAAACTTAAAATTTGACATGAAACTAATATGATAAACCTTAACATTGATTAATCAAGGAATAATTGTGCCTTTAATTACCGTTATTAATTTTTTTAGGATACTTTTGGTCGAAATAAAAAATAACAATTTCACATGAGAGCATATTTTTTACATATTTTCTTTATGGAAAATATCTTTCTGCCTAAATATGTGTTCTCATAAAATTAAATTGTTGTGCAAGGTTTTAATATGGTTTAGTTTGGTCCAACTTTTAGTTTAGTATTTCTAACATTTCCAGAAGTTTTGTATGTGGCCAATGAATTCACAAGAAATAATACACTGCCAATCAATAAAATAACATATTATTAATATATCTAGAACTTATGCAACTATAACCATTATGTTTTAATATGAGTTTGAACCTTGTACAATTAATTTCCATCAATGCATTCATTTTCTAAAAAAAATTTAATGGCGGCCATCTTAGAGTCTCATCTTTATTTTTTATCTTGTTTGTTTTATTAGGCTGTTAGGTTATATCTAATCCAAGATGGAGGAAGCATAATGTGCCTCAACAACAACCAATAATTATTGAACATTCAGATGGCGGCCATTGTAGGGTCAAACTTTATTTTTTCTTAAGTGAAGAAAGCATAACATGTCCTAATAATGCCATCTAAGAATCAAATTTTCATCTTTGTTGGTTGTGTTTTTTTTATGTGCTAGTGAGGTTAGGTTTGGACTACACAAAGAGGAAGGAAGAATCGCAATGTAAATCAGTATGTTATAATTAAAACAAACATCTTGAATTGCATAAAAATGTCAAAAAAAATATATATCAAGTAACAAAAATGTTTTCTATATTTTAAGTAGATTAATTCAATTATTCGGTTGGACTTGATCTAGCCTACTTTTTCAACATTTAAAAATAAATTCTTATTCTTGGCTCTAGATTACAATTTTTTTTGGAAGTATGCTCACTTAGACTATAATAATTATCGTGTATATATTTTTTTTGTATTTGTGCCGTCGTCCGGTAAAACTTTAATAACTACTGTGAATTAATTATGTTAAAGGTTATCATTATTTATTTTAATTATCATAAATTATTTCTTAGCATAGGAATACCAATAATAATTACTCACGCAACACCAATTATTAAAGTTGGTGATTCGCTCGTAAGACTTGTAAATATGTTTTAGATATTGCTATACAATAAATATAAATAGTCCAGGAAAAGGTTTACCCTGAAATTATTTTTCATACCAGTAAAAAAAACATTAAAAAAAAGAGTTAGAACATAGAAAGGTACTTAACCTAAGATAACAATGAATTTGCATTAGAAAACTTTGTCTATGGTACCATTCTTATTTAGAATTTATTTGTGTTTTATAAAATTTAATTATATTTCGATATTTTTGTCATGAAATCTTTTGAGAAATTCATACCAATGTCATGTCGTTGAACACTGAGGGTTATGAAGAGAAAGAATTAGTAATCTTTGTGAGGCTGATGGTATTGTTAGAGATAATGAGGTGAAAGTTATTTGTAGGCCTGGCTGAAATGCCCATTGTTTTTTTCTAAGAGCCTCTTGCAGAAATATTTATTGTGGATTAGTGCGCCCATAGACACGTCTGACAATTAATATTATATCTAAAATGTTTCAATTTCACCTGAGAGCTTAATTCAAAATCTTTGAAAATTTATCTGTCAAACGGTGACCATCTTAAAACAGTGATTTTGCATATTTATAATGAAATTCAAAATGGCCGATGATTTTCTGAAATTTGGAAAACATCTGAATGTGTTCTCTAGCGTAACTTAGGACGGGTTGTTTCGGAGAATTTGAACAATTCATCAAATTTCAACGTTCATTTTCGGGTTCTGTGAAAGACTTATTCAAGTTCTGTTTTTATATCATTGTAGGCTAGTTGCTTGACAAAACTGAAATAAAAACAGAACTTAAAAAAATCTTTCACAGAACTTGAAAATGAACGTTGAAATTTGATGAATTGTTCAGATTCTCCGAAACAACCCGTCCTAAATATTCCAATCTCTTTTATTTTATTAAATGTCAGACGTATTGAACGCAGACCTACTTGAAACAACGAATTAATTAGTTCAAATGATAATTTCTTTAGGCATTAAGTAAATTAAGAAATGAAATATGCATGCTATGAAATTAAAATGCAAACATAGTTATGTATTACATATTTGCATTCGCTTCCATTATAAATATCCTGTAAGTACATTAAATGTATCTCCGGCATTTCTAAATAAAAATTGTTTTTAATTCTAATTTAAACGTTTGATACATAAAAGTTCAAAATGGCTGTAATATTGCCAGTGAGTAACCATATCATCTTTTTATACTTCAAAACATATCTGCGAAAAAACTAACAGAATTGTACGTGTAATTATTTTCATTGATGGATACTTATGTAATTCTTATTATTAACTATGGACCACAAAGCATTATCATTGTTTGATTCCGTTGAATCTAATCACCATTTGCATTCGAACAGTTACATGTTTTAATGAATAAAATTACAGCCATCTTTATTAGTACAAGCCATGCTGTAGAAACAGTGTAGTTTCTACAGCATGGCTTGTATTAATAAAGATGGCGGTGATAAAATGCATTTTCTGACTGGGCCTAGATTATTTCATGTTAACCGCACTTTGTTTAAAAATAAATTGACTATTAAATTAAATTTACTACACTGTCTAATGTTTCATAGTCTCTGAGAAACTTCCACTAAGTTAGTGTACGTGTGTAGATGCCACTTTGTAATGTACGTATATGTACACAGCTTTAGTGTAAAAACATTTTAAACAGTAGAACTTTTTCGTGTTGTGATTAGATTTGGCCAGATAATATATCGTGTCGGTAAGTCACCGCATCTTTTTATGGCACATTTAGCATCTGGACATCTTCGCCAACATTTCCACATGTCTTCATCATTTTTATATTTCCCATTATGTTTTATTTGTAAGTTTTCACCAATACCAGATTATTAGAAGTGAGGATTTTCTTTTTAAGTGCAGAAATTCTGGGACTAACTACCATAATAATAATATGTACTCCTCATTGCTCAGAATAAATACTATTGGAGGGTAATAATTTGGTTTCTTTGGTGGAGATCTTTAATTTATCACTTAACTTATTTTAAAAAAACAGTACAATAGTAATATATATTTTTAAACTATTCCAATGCAAAAGCCCCTAAAAAAGAATTGATTCTATATCAGAAACTTTAAACTTGATTTTGTTCAATGTTGGTCAAAATTTACATAAAAATTGCAAATTTTCAAAAAATATATTATGCTAAGATATTTAAGAAATTAATTACGTAATCAAACTTTGTTTCATTGAATGTAGAAATGGGACATGGTAAAAACACACTAACCCTCTGATCTAAATAATTGATCAAAAATATATACAGGTTAAATTTACAAACTTTGGCAAAAGTGCCCGTCTATGTATTATTAAATATAAAATTTTTAGCTTCACAAAAAGATATCTTTCCAGATGTCATAACTGGGTGCCAATTACAAGGAATGAATAATTTAAATGCCAAATTTTGACTTCAACCATTTTAATTGTATGTTTTGGTGATTTTTTCAAGTCTTCGTCGAGGTGTCCCGAATTATTGTTGTTCAAATTGAATAATTTTCATTTTAGCTACTTGTTCGTTGGTGAGATCTTATTATGTGCGCAGATGAAATTCTTCTTGATGTGATTGTACGGATAAGTTAGACTGTCAAAATGGTGCGAAAACATGTTGTTTTTATTAAATAACGTCAATAAATTATGTAAAAATGGATATATCAAGGAGTAAGGTTCAAGATGTCCAATCAATTTTTTAAACCCCAACTCTTTATATTGATTTCTGAACTGCGACTTATGAGAAAAGAAAGCAAGCAACCGCAGATGGTACAAAATGCCGCATTTGGTTGCTTCGTTCTTTTCTGCAATTCGTTGCGCGTTTTATCTCGTGTTTATATGCAGCATTATAAGGTGTATCTTGGAGGGTTTTGTTGTAAATAGCCGTTAAGTAGAAAAACAATATGAAATTGTAAATTCATTTTGGTTGGATCTCTGAAATTTATTTTGTATTTACCTTATTATTTAATATGTACGGATTATATTGTGAAATATCGAACCTTATGTCCTGAATATTTTTAAATCAGAAATATTAGTGTTATGTAATGAATGCCTTAACGTAAGAATTATTTATAATAAATTAAGCTTTTATAGAATACTTTTGCACTTTTAAGATGAAATTGTAAAACATGTAATATGGCTGTTTATAAAAACAACAATATTTCAGCGTCAATTGAAATTTATTTTAAAATTAGATGCTTTGCTATAATTATGTATAGCATTTAAAATAATAACCTCTGTGCTATGTTTGTAAAATATTGCCAGATCGTGTTGTGTTGGAAAAATCAAAATCATTTTATTTATTTTTGAAAGTGTAAGGTTTTTTTATAAAATGTTTGTAAATAAATTAAAAGTGACGTTTTGTAGAACTTTCAGAGTTATTGAAAATTAGTACCTATTCTGGTGCCAATATGTATGTAGGTATACATTTCGTAAACAGATGTTTTTATAAATTTTCATTTAATACTTTACGAATCTCAATAATTTATTTCCGCACAAAAAAAAATCATCACAACAATAAATAAAATTATAATATTGGTGCCAGAACATGAAAAATTTAATACATAAACATTCTTAGGTATAAACAGGTAAAAGTTAACTACTCAAATGAACATTTATACAAATAATGAATGTAAATAAACCCTGGAAGAGCTTTTGATCAATTTTACAAACAAAATTCTGGTTGTCGATTTGCATTCAAGGCTTTAAATGTTGTTTATTTTTATAAAATAGCCAATAAACATACTACAGCAATTTGCATTTTCATTTCGTTCCCATCTTTAGGTTCTGCGCTGATTCTGCCCCGGTTCTGTCCTCGAGAGGCCTGTAGATACAGATAACTTACTTTAATTAGTTTACTTGAAGTTGAATATGTATTATCCCCTTTACTAATAAACGTGTTTTAAATTTTACACAACTGCTAAACAACAATTAAATTTTACACAAATTGTTGTTTAGCAGTTGTGTAAAATTTAAAACACATTTATTATCAATTAAAAGTTTAACAGAGATATTGCTGAGATTTCAACCCATTGTGAAATGTATCTGTTTGTGTGCTTAGTTCTTCTAAACTAGACAACGGATTTTGATAGGGTTTTTACCATCATTTAGAGAATTTCTTCCGGAAGGTTTATATAAATATTACATGCATATTATTTTTACAGAATGTAGAGAAAAGCTGATGTTTTGTAATCAAGTCGTAAAAAAATATTTCAGGAATAATATTCACTACCTCAAAACCTTTGTCCAAACCATTCTCAACCGCGAGCGACGTCGGGTAATCGTCAGCTGGTATAACATTAAGAAAACAATAAAACAAATGTTTTCAACAAATAAATGTCTAGATACCTGCCTACGGTAAATAGACAACATCAACATTAACCTCTTGAACGCCAACGTATCTTCAAGGATACTATTAAAATAGACAACATCAACATTAACCTCTTGAACGCCAACGTATCTTCAAAGGATACTATTAAAATAGACAAAATCAACATTAACCTCTTGAACGCCAACGTATCTTCAAGGATACTATTAAAATATATATTATTATACTATTAATTTGTACCGATGGCTAGTTTCATACCTAAACGGACGCTCCCAGATAATAGCAGTAAACGGTTTCAATTCTGAGATTGTCAATGTACCTTCAGGTGTCCCTCAAGGATCTCACCTGGGACCGTTGCTTTTTACTATATTTATCAATGACATTGTAAAATGCTTTAAGCATGCTAAAGTTTTACTTTTTGCTGATGACATGAAAATATTTCTTTCTATTAACTCTATTACTGAATGTTATAAACTGCAACAAGATCTTAATAGGCTTAATGATTATTGTACTGTCAACTATCTCCACATGAATACTGCCAAATGTTATGTAATAACCTTTACAAAAAATAAAAATAAAATTGAATATAATTACCATATTACAAACAGTCAACCACTCAAAAAAGTCAATCAAATTCGAGACCTCGGTGTACTGATTGACGACAAACTTTCATTCAAGGCACATGTGGATAAGATTGTCAAGAAATCATTGAGCATGTTAGGATTTTTATTCCGTATTGGAAAGGAATTCAACAATATCCATACACTCAAAATTTTGTATTACTCCTACGTCCGTAGTCATCTTGAGTACGCTTCTGCCATATGGAATCCTTTTTTATAACATTCACACAAAACGCATTGAAGCTGTTCAAAGAAAGTTTGTACATCACTTGACCTTCAGGAGACAATTACGTTATTACGATATGGAAAGCTCTATCAAGCACTACGGACTTAAAACATTAAAAAGCAGGAGAGACACTGCGGACATGATTTACTTACACAAAGTCTTGAGTGGTCATATTGACTGTCCAGCCCTTTTGTCATCAATCAATATTAGGACGGGTTGTTTCGGAGAATTTGAACAATTCATCAAATTTCAACGTTCATTTTCGGGTTCTGTGAAAGACTTATTCAAGTTCTGTTTTTATATCATTGTAGGCTAGTTGCTTGACAGAACTGAAATAAAAACAGAACTTGAAAAAATCTTTCACAGAACTTGAAAATGAACGTTGAAATTTGATGAATCGTTCAGATTCTTCGAAACAACCCGTCCTTAGAGTCCCAAGTAAGAAAACTAGAGACAAATCATTGTTTCATATCGAAATTGCTTCAACGAGTCTCAGGCAAAATTCTTTCTTACTAAGAACTTGCAATCATTATAATAAAACTTGTGTTGATGCTGATATCCTGTCGTGTACCTTAGGAGCTTTTAAAAAAATTATTAACAGAGTATTGTAATAATTAACCCTTTTCTAAATTTAATACATTACATTCATCATTTATTCATTATCACTCTTACATATTATTTGTATTTAATATCAAATGTACGTGTGTGTATGTATGTATGTATGCATGTATGTATGCGTATGTATGTATGCGACTATGTATATGTATGTCTGTACGTATGTATTTATATGTGTATATGCATGTGTATGTATATATATGTATGTGTTTATACGTGTATATATATATTTATACATTTTCTCTTATTATTTCCTTGTTTTTAACATTTCTTTGTTTTAACCTTTCTTTGTTTGTTTATTGCTTTTTAAACTTCTCTATCTTTATTGCATGATGTGAACATTGGTTATTGGGTTGTAACCTAATTCTTTTACTTATTTTTTCTCTCTCTCTATGCATGTTATGTTATAAACCTGTTAATGTTCCTAATGAAATAAAATAAAATAAAATAAATAAATAAAATAGACAAAATCAACATTAACCTCTTGAACGCCAACGTATCTTCAAGGATACTATTAAAATAGACAAAATCAACGTTAACCTCTTGAACGCCAACATATCTTCAAGGATACTATTAAAATAGACAAAATCAACATTAACCTCTTGAACGCCAACATATCTTCAAGGATACTATTAAAATAGACAAAATCAACATTAACCTCTTGAACGCCAACATATCTTCAAGGATACTATTAAAATAGACAAAATCAACGTTAACCTCTTGAACGCCAACATATCTTCAAGGATACTATTAAAATAGACAAAATCAACATTAACCTCTTGAACGCCAACATATCTTCAAGGATACTATTAAAATAGACAAAATCAACATTAACCTCTTGAACGCCAACATATCTTCAAGGATACTATTAAAATAGACAAAATCAACATTAACCTCTTGAACGCCAACATATCTTCAAGGATACTATTAAAATAGACAAAATCAACATTAACCTCTTGAACGCCAACATATCTTCAAGGATACTATTAAAATAGACAAAATCAACATTAACCTCTTGAACGCCAACATATCTTCAAGGATACTATTAAAATAGACAAAATCAACATTAACCTCTTGAACGCCAACATATCTTCAAGGATACTATTAAAATAGACAAAATCAACATTAACCTCTTGAACGCCAACATATCTTCAAGGATACTATTAAAATAGACAAAATCAACATTAACCTCTTGAACGCCAACATATCTTCAAGGATACTATTAAAATAGACAAAATCAACATTAACCTCTTGAACGCCAACATATCTTCAAGGATACTATTAAAATAGACAAAATCAACATTAACCTCTTGAACGCCAACGTATCCTCAAAGGATACTAACCTTAACCTGACCTATTATTTTATCATGTTCTGTTTTGTGATTGTTATTTTTTTTATCCGGTTACCCTTTCATTTTGCATTGATAATTTTGCCATCATCAAATCTCTGATATCTTATATCTGTTCACTGAAAATTACGTATTAACCAATCAATGTCTTCCCAAACTAGTTGATAACACCCTCTAATACTTTCTGATAGAGTTATTTCATTATCTTCATAGACTTCCAAATTGATAGACTTGCCCTAACATGAAATCTGGGTATCATTTCGACGAGCTGGAGGCAAACCATGTGACCATTCAAGCTTTTGGCACCAAGAGGCTCTGAGAATGCTTTCAATAAATTATGACATCAGTCATAGATTAACCGCCGAAGATGAATTAACCAGACCTGTGCAGAAAAGTAAAGTTCGCTAATGTGAGAGAAATGTTTGCAGCGCAGTACATTGTGGAACTTTTTCTGTGCAGGATGTGAATGTTCATTTTTAAAGTAATCACCTGGCGTAGTGACGCTAAATTGTGGTAAACACATTTGTAAAAGTGTCTAATCTGCACGCCATTGTAAAAATGATTAGTAATTCGTAAGCAGATTCTATTTTCGAGTACTGATTAATGATTTACAATGCGGGTTGCCTGTATACTATAAGCTTTATTTATTGACAAATTACAGAAAGGGTCGCGCGGTCTCCCGCGCTCCTCGCACTTGGTTTGTTCCCCTTTCCCTGATTGACTGGTGTGTCAATTTGAATGTCTGTGATTTCTCTCTTTTAAACTATGGATCTATTTAATTTGTTTGAAAATTTGGCGTAACATCTATCTATCCTCTGGTGATTTTTGTCTATGGGTGGAAAAAATTGTGTTTGTCCGCTTATTTTTTGTGGGATGCGTGCTTATAATGGTAGTGTCCAAAAAATAATCACATTTACTAAAAATTTCTGTTTTATCTGTCCATTTTTATTTACTTACTCCCCTAGATGTTTATTTAGTTTAAATGTTATTTTTAAAGACATCAAAACCTATTCCTAAATAATATGGTATCTTTATTTTAATTATTTTTTTATCTGCATCAAGTGTTGCATTCTCAAAATTTTAAAATACTTATTTTTTGAAAATTTTCATTTTTCATCCTTTCTTGTCTATTATGGTCATCTCACGAAAAAAAAAAAATTATATCGGCGATAAAATATTTTAGTTTAAAATAATAATGTTATAATGTGTGTGGGGTATTCTTGCGTGATAACTTTTACATTTAAAATAAAATAATTATAACAAATAACAATGTGATTGATGTCTTTGAGAAATTTATGTATTAGGCTTCGTAATCGTGAACTAATTTCTATTAAATAATTCACCCTAAAAAAATTATATAACTTATTTTCTTTTCTTGTGTTTTATATCTTTATAAAATATATAGGTATATATCTATACCTACACACGTTTTAATTTTGGGAGGGGTGTTAAAAAGGGGGGTTAAATCATTCATTTTGGGAGGGGAGCACATACTCATATGGTGCACTCCTAATAACAACTGTTTATGGTGGAAGATTATTTCTTTTTTTGTTATTTTTGGTGTTTCCAGCGCTGTGACTTTTGGTTTGTCATGTCAATTTCAAAAGCGACAACATGTTCACACATTTTTACCTCTGGCTAGAAAGTATAAACAACTTTATAGCCACAAATTAAACTTTATTGATGTGAAATCATTCGAATGAAACTTTTATTTTCAAAAATAGAATGCGTATCGCTTGTGATTGGTTTTTTACTTCCAACAAAAATGGTGACACATATTTTTAGCTGGTCAAATTTTGATGTGTGTATATTAAATTCTAAAGTTACCGAGTTGTATAATATATCACTAACACGTTATTTTTATCTTCTATTTACGGCATGCAATATAAAACTCAAAGAAATGAGATAGGAGTTTTTACGGTGATTTAACATTACATTGTATTTATTATATCTATTTAATTTATTTTTATTATAATATATTAAACTGTTGAAGTTCAAAAGTCGTTTTAAAATGTTCACTTTGCTTTTACTGCTTTAATACACTGAACGTCAATGCATTGCTTTTCTCTTGCATTTTATCAGATACGTTGATCGTACAGTTCATTAGTCAGACATCTCCAAATATTGAGGTAGCAATATTCTAATAGTGATCATAAATCGAATGTTATTAC
The DNA here is from genome assembly GCF_061612785.1 of Hesperophylax consimilis. Classification (NCBI taxonomy): domain Eukaryota; kingdom Metazoa; phylum Arthropoda; class Insecta; order Trichoptera; family Limnephilidae; genus Hesperophylax; species Hesperophylax consimilis. The sequence continues at coordinate 17,997,457 of NC_142854.1, read as the reverse complement.
TGCGGGCCTGCGTTTTACCAAGTCATTTTGTACCATAAAATAACACGCGGAGGCGTGTGGTCTGGTACCATTCGAGGGCTCAATGTCAAACAACGTTATCTACAAAAAACATGCAAGCAATTCAAGTGCTTAAAAAGTCAAGCAACGTTACCTACAAAAAAATCAAACATAAAAATATCTACATAAAAAAAAACGATACGCGAAAGTAACGACATTATCGAAATAACGCTGGTTTTTATTTTTTTGTGCAGATCCGTTCAAATTACGCACTGTATATATCCTTCTTTATTCACAGAAAAAACTGTTTTAAAATCTCATCAGTACAAGGCCTATGTTGACGACCAGTGGTCAACAAGTTATCAAGACAAGTCGGCCATCACTTAATTGAAACTGACGTTTTGTGCGATCGGCACTTGGTATATTTTTTATTATCTGGCGATAAAGTTATATTTTTGCACTGTGCTATTTATTATTGTGTTGTAACTAACTGGAGTAAAGTTTTGTTAATATATTGATTTATGGAAAAATGGCATTATTTATTTTTTCTTTCACGTGTTTCTAAAACGTGATATCTGTTATTATACCTTATCTATAAATAAAAATGTAATTGTTCGTTTGTTCAAAATCTTAAATCACCGAAAGTTCTTCACCCATTGCTTTGAAATTTTGACACAACTTTGCATTCGAATACGCTTATGTTTTTATATATCTATATTATATAGATGTCACCTGTGACAGGTAAAAACATGCTGCTATGAAAAACAGCATAATTTATTAAACATGCTTATAAAATGTTCATAAACATGCTTTTTTCATACAGCGCCATCTGTTGGACGCAAAAGCAACATGCGTGTTTGTTTTTCTATTGACACAGGCAGACAAACATAATGCGTGGCGGGGTACCGCTAGTTTCAATGTGTATATGGTCCCTGCAGTCAAATGATATCTTTAACAACCAATATCTCACGACGCACTTTTCAAATGACGCTGTTTTTCCTCATAAGGGCTCAATAATTATTGGTATGTTTATTTGTATATAACGTTGTTTGACATTAAGCCCTCAAATCAATAGCGAGATATTTCAAAACCCGGACAACATGAAGATTTTTGCCATTTATCTGCGTTGTAAATTATTCAGATGAGTGTTGAGCCAGATAGAAACTACCACTTTCGCATATATATTATTATTTAACTCAAATTTCGCATTTGTCTGACTAATGAAATGGACGATCGATACACTGTACAAATCAATTTATTTATAGTCATTGAACATTCTATGAAATTAACTTACTAAAAATGATACAAATTTGAGACTTGTTTATGAAACATAATTAAGCCAAAATATTGTATTTAATACATACTTATTTGTGAGTAAAAAGTCTGTTTTGATTCCTGGCTAACTTTTCATATACATTTTTTCATTTTAGTAAAAATCTGCCAAAGTCAATGTCGTGATCTACTTTTTCATAAATTGCACGTTATTATATTATTTAGAAAAGGAAATTTACGTAAATAATTACTTTATTTATATGAACATGATTTGGGAATATCTTTTCAGATATCACATAACTCGGGCCCTAGCACAGTCAAATCGATTTCAATATTGGATCGATAGGCTTAACTGATGACAATTTTATATCCATTTGCTGAGCAAAAAAAAAATATTTCAAAAATTATATTTTTATTTCTAATAATAATGTTTGAAAGCGTATTTCATTACCTTTCAAAAACAGTTTTTTTTTTCGGATTCGATTATTCCATTTATTTGGATTTTATTGCAATACTCCGACCTTCTGAAAATACGCTAGAGATCTGATATGAAATTAAATAAACATTCAACATTTCCACGTAATATAGTTAAGTAAAGCAATGACAAACGACAGATGTCAAATAATGTCCACCATCTTAAACTGAATGAAAATCGGTACCAAAATTGAACACATAATTTTTTTCATCCCGAAAAGATAACTCATGGAAACTGGATGAAAAAAAGCAAAGTGTAAGACGTCCATTAATTTTGTTGCCAATGATATTATGTGCTCTTTTATTCACAATTATACAAAAATCCTCATTTTCTTTAATATTTTAATGAAATCAGTTTGTCGTTCACTATTCCAGTTGTCGACGGAAGTGAGGTTAGCAGTTCGTAATGGATTTTTTTAAACAAAGTCTAATTTTTATGAATGGCATTTCAATATGGAATTGAAAGAGAAGAAACAGAAGTAAACTAAGATCTCTGAGGCCTATGTACAACTAATGCAAGACATATGTTATGCGTGATGAATGAGATTAAGAAAGAGACATTTGAAAGTTTGGTGCATGTTGGGTGAATGGACGAAGAAAAGTGTGTCTAGGGAAAATATGACAATTAAACGGAAGGGATAAGAAATCCATTGCCATTGTCAAGTACTCAAATTAGAGCTGGGTCGATTGATTATTTTGCATGACCCGGGTCGATTACGACCCACTGATGAAGTACTAAAGTACCGCATTTGATGAAAAATTCCATATATAGATCGATACATCACTGATGAAGTGAGGGTCTAAAGTACCGCATTTGATGAAAAATTCCATATATAGATCGATACATCACTGATGAAGTGAGGGTCTAAAGGTAAGGGTATCGCATTTGATGAAAAATTCCATATATAGATCAATACATCACTGATGAAGTGAGGGTCTAAAGTACCGCATTTGATGAAAAATTCCATATATAGATCGATATATTACTGATGAAGTGAGGATCTAAAGTACACCATTTGATGAAAAATTCCATATATAGATCGATACAACACTGCCAGCCACCGGGTCCAAATCGAAATTACCCAAACTTAAATAGGGTCTTTCGTTTGACGCAGGTAGAGAGTAGGTAGGTAAGCCTTTCGAAAGTACCCGACCCTTTGTTAGTTTCTTTCATTTGCCGTAGATAGGGAGTAGGTAGGTAGACCATAGATCTATAAATTGTGTAAACCGGGCGTCTCGAGTCTCTTTCTCGCGACACAGAAATCGAGATGGTTAATCTGATATGGACTCTCACTGCGTTTCCAGGTTCCAGTTACCGAAGACCGACATGGAGCCTATTCTTTATACAGTTACTTTTAGAACCGGTTCCCAGTAATAGGAAGTTTCATCATTAATACTAATTGCTAATGATCCGTTGTGCATACTAGCTCCAAACCTACCATGCTTATTTCTCTGTCGAGAATGAGATTCGAGACGCCCGGTCTACAAAATTTATACATCTATGGTTGCTCGCAACGCCCATCAAGGCAAAGGATGCTGACAGCTCATCGATCAAATGATTGAGTCTTTTTTGAAAAAATAACCCGATCGATCGTTGGTGGTTCGTGATCAGGTTAAAATGATCGGGTAGTTCACGATCGACCCGGGACTAAATCAAATCAAGTTGAGTTAGGTCACGAATTGAAATAACGGAAGAGTTGATGTATGAATGTTAGAAGAATTGATAATAGAAGAGTAGATGTATGAATGTTAGAAGAATTCCATCCTCTAGGTCCTAAGTAGAAATGAGATATACGTTACTAATTTGAGACTTACGATTATTTCAATAAATATATATGAAATTAAGTTTGAAAAAAATTAGCAAAAGTCGGAGAAACGCCACTCTGTTGGCAACTGCATCTTCGGTTAGCAAACTTTAATCGTACGGTTGGATTGCTTAACTTATTAAGTATCGGCAGAAGTTAAGTGCAGTTGCATTGGGAGGAGCATAATTGAGCGTGATTGGGATCAATGGCGTCCGTTCTCTCTTCCTACCCTTGAATCAAACACCATAATGTTAGTCAACAAAAATATATTTTTCAAGCTGCATGTCAACGACAAAAATTAGCACAATAGGTATCTATATAATGTTGAATATTTACTAACATTTATGTTTTTGTTTTTATTCACAAATTGTTTATGTGAATAACACGTACACCCATACACCATAAATAATTATTAATTCAATAATATACTCATTGGCCCTCCGCACAACCGACCTATTCCTAAAGTTTTACAAATTCTAAGATTCAAATGAAAATTTAAGACATAAGCAGCAAAAATAATCGTATTCTATAGATTTCCATTTTTTTTCAATTTATTTTGAACACTGAAATGAAACAATGAAATTACAAACTTGTAGACATGTTATTGTCTCACAAAATTAACATAAAATGTAGCAAGTAACAAACACACTTACTTTTCCAGTAAATTCTTAATTCAAACATTGGTCATGTTTGAGAAAGATAGGCTATCAATTACATAGAAACTGCACAGAAAACGATCTTAAAGGTAATACTAAAAAAAAAATAGACTGACTGATACAGACCAAATATTTCAACAGCTGTGACGTACTAGATATACGCCAATTATACGTAAAAACACTACTAAACTACATTTTTGACAAAAAAAATCATTTTCAACATACACAAAATAACACTAACAGACCAGTTAGAGAAGCGTACAAAGAAAACTTAAAAACTCCGACAGTAAATTCAAGCTTTGGACAAAGACACTACCAATACCATGCTATAAAAGCTTTCAACAGTGTAAAACTTGAAATTAAAATTGAGGAAAATAAAAATAAATTCACACACAAAGTTACAAATTGGATTAAAGAACAAAAAAGACAATATTACCAAAATGTCATAGCATAAAATAAAAATAAAACCTACACGTAACACACAAAACCAATATTAACACACATTACTCACAAACACACAAGATTATTTTCAATGTCATTATTTTTTAATTTTAAATATATTATTATGTATTATGTAGATTATATTTTCATATTATAAAATGAAGGCCTCAGCACGGACAAAGCCACCCAGTGAGGCCTACATTACTGCAAAACTTATAATGTAAAAAATATTGTACCAAATAAAAACAAAAAAAAAATAGACATTCGAAGAATATGTTAATGAAATAGATGTGGCCGAGCAGCGTTCTTTCCCTCCTTTCCCTCCTTTCCCTCCTTTCCCTCCTTTCCCTCCTTTCCCTTCTCCTTTCCTCCTTGTCTTGTCTAGAATAAATGAAAAACATGAGCATTTACATAATATGGCAATTAGTGTGGGAGAGTGAATGGGGAGGAGAGAAAGAAGGAAGGTATTCAGATCTCGACGACAGAGGCCGAGACAGAGACCACAGAGGCCACAGAGGCCGAGACAGAGACCACAGATACCACAGAGGCCGAGACAGAGACCACAGAGGCCGAGACAGAGACCACAGAGGCCGAGACAGAGACAACAGAAACCACAGAGGCCGAGACAGAGACCACAGAGACCACAGAGGCCACAGAGGCCGAGACAGAGACCACAGAGTTAATTTGTAACCGGTGGTTTGATCTTTGCATCCATGACTTGTAGTAATTTGTAACCGGTGGTTTGATCTTTGCATCCATGACTTGTAGTAATTTGTAACCGGTGGTTTGATCTTTGCATCCATGACTTGTAGTAATTTGTAACCGGTGATTTGATCTTTGCATCCACGACTTGTAGTAATTTGTAACCGGTGGTTTGATCTTTGCATCCATGACTTGTAGTAATTTGTAACCGGTGATTTGATCTTTGCATCCATGACTTGTAGTAATTTGTAACCGGTGGTTTGATCTTTGCATCCATGACGTGTAGTAATTTGTAACCGGTGGTTTGATCTTTACATCCATGACTTGTAGTAATTTGTAACCGGTGGTTTGATCTTTGCATCCATGACTTGTAGTAATTTGTAACCGGTGGTTTGATCTTTGCATCCATGACTTGTAGTAATTTGTAACCGGTGGTTTGATCTTTGCATCCATGACTTGTAGTAATTTGTAACCGGTGATTTGATCTTTGCATCCATGACTTGTAGTAATTTGTAACCGGTGGTTTGATCTTTGCATCCATGACTTGTAGTAATTTGTAACCGGTGGTTTGATCTTTGCATCCACGACTTGTAGTAATTTGTAACCGGTGGTTTGATCTTTGCATCCACGACTTGTAGTAATTTGTAACCGGTGGTTTGATCTTTGCATCCATGACTTGTAGTAATTTGTAACCGGTGATTTGATCTTTGCATCCATGACTTGTAGTAATTTGTAACCGGTGGTTTGATCTTTGCATCCATGACTTGTAGTAATTTGTAACCGGTGGTTTGATCTTTGCATCCATGACTTGTAGTAATTTGTAACCGGTGGTTTGATCTTTGCATCCATGACTTGTAGTAATTTGTAACCGGTGGTTTGATCTTTGACTTGACACAATGCAACAAGGACTAAAACAACATTAGTTGATCTATGACTTGTCACAATGCAACAAGGACTAAAACAACATTAGTTGATCTATGACTTGTCACAATGCAACAAGGACTAAAACAACATTAGTTGATCTATGACTTGTCACAATGCAACAATGACTAAAACAACATTAGTTGATCTATGACTTGTCACAATGCAACAAGGACTAAAACAACATTAGTTGATCTATGACTTGTCACAATGCAACAAGGACTAAAACAACATTAGTTGATCTATGACTTGTCACAATGCAACAAGGACTAAAACAACATTAGTTGATCTATGACTTGTCACAATGCAACAAGGACTAAAACAACATTAGTTGATCTATGACTTGTCACAATGCAACAAGGACTAAAACAACATTAGTTGGACATAATAATTACCTTTCTTCTTCATCAATTTTCTCCAGCTCCTCCCTCCTTTTCTGTCTCCTCCTTCTCTCCTCCTTTTCTTGTTGTCTAGAATAAATGAAAAACATGAGCATTTACATAATATGGCAATCAGTGTGGGAGAGAAAGAAGGAAGGTATTCAGATCTCGACGACAGAGGCCGAGACAGAGACCACAGAGGCCGTTCATTGCCTTCGCCCACATTTTAAGTAGAAGGTGTTAATTCATGTCACCTTGGTTAAATATATTTTAATGGCCAATGGTAAAAGATACGGATGAAATGGTATCTCAATTATACGGCCAGTTTGAGAGTGAAATTTGTAACCGGTGGTTTGATCTTTGCATCCATGTCTTGTAGTATTTTTATTGTATCATAATTGGCAACAATGCAACAAGGACTAAAACCTAGAAACAACATTAGTTGGACATAATAATTACCTTGCTTCTTCTTCAATTTGCTCCATCCTTTCCATCCTTTTCCTCCTTTCCCTCCTTTCCTCTTTGTCTTGTCTAGAATAAATGAAAAACATGAGCATTTACATAATATGGCAATTAGTGTGGGAGAGTGAATGGGGAGGAGAGAAAGAAGGAAGGTATTCAGATCTCGACGACAGAGGCCGCAGAGACCACAGAGGCCACAGAGGCCGAGACAGAGACCACAGAGGCCGAGACAGAGGCCACAGAGACCGAGACAGAGACCACAGAGGCCACATCTTGATCTTTGCATCCATGACTTGTAGTATTTTTATTGTATCATAATTGGCAACAAGGACTAAAAGCACATTAGTTGGACATAATAATTACCTTAGCATTACCAGGTCCTCGAACTCCTGTTTGAGGGCGATCATCTCCTCTGGGCTAGCTGAGGTCATCTTCCGGTTTAACTCTGCAATCCGTTCCTGAGAACATAATTGATACCAAACTAGTTTAAAACATGACAATGTACTATTATTTGGAATTAATATGTGAAAAGGAAAAAGCAAATAACCCATATTTAAGAAATGAAAAGTCGTTAGATAATGCTCCCGAGTTTGGTTTCTCCAATTAAATGAATAGGTGTTAATGCAAAATATCAAACATTATATTTCAAAACATTGTTCTTATTGTCTTTATTACCCTCCACACAGCATCCCCAAAGATGACATATCTCCTCCTGTGTGGAGTTAAGATAAAAATTATATATATATATATAATTTATATATATATATAATATATATAATGAAGAAAAAAATGTTAATAATGCAAATTTTAAAATCTTATCAATTATATGGAGCCATTTGAGTAAAAGCCATTGCGCTGTCCTAGTTCTTGTATGTTCAATAAGCCTTTTTTATCAAAACTGAGTTATGAATGCCATTGTGTTCATTAGCCTATTACGCATTAAAGTAGGTAAAAAAAAAACAAATTTTTCGGTTTTTAACTGCTATTTTCAGCATTTCTCGAGTGCCAATATCCACTCACGGAACAATGTGTTAGTTCTTGTATGTTCAATATTCTGTATATTGAACGTTCAAACACTCAAAGTTATGCATAGAATAGTTTTAAAAAAGTTCATACATATTTGTTCAACATTCTGCCTAGTCGTGCCGCAATTTGAGTTCTTGCATGTTCAATATTCACTTTCAACCAATCAGGAGTCGGCTTGTTACGGCTTTAGGATTGTTAGCGGCCATCTTGGTTTTTTATTGTTTTCGAACTGCCATCAGAGCTGCGCATTGTTCTATTAAAAATACGTTTAATTGTGAATAAACTGCTGTTATTGAAGTGAAAAATGACTTCACCGACTCCAGAATCAACAAACCTTAGACCAGTGGCTCAAAATTAGTCTTAAAATTATGTTATTTATACGCATTTCCAATATATTTTACATGTACTTTTTGAACTTGCTAGGCATGTACACAGGATGCTCCATTTATTATTTATTAATTAAACTATTTATTACACCTTTCGTTCTTTACGTAAAACAAGTCATAATAAATTAGTTATTTTTATTCGTAATTTGTTTGTTTTAATACGTTTTAAATATTCTAAAGATAAAATTAACCAATTTGTGGACTTTATCATTAAAAACGTATTATGTTAAATATGTGGTCAATAAATAAATTGTGTTGAACAAACAATGTTCAGTTATGTGTTTTCCGTGAAATGTTTCAAACGACTGACGGCCTCAGGCCCCTCCACCGAAACTAGTAATTTTAGTAGCTTATAATTTCGGCACATTTTTTTAAATTTTTTTTATTTCAGTGTCTGTTCCGCCTTTCCATAAACTTGTTTGTCGTATTATATCTACTCATAATGTACACGCATGTCCGCGGGAGCTCAAAGTTCTAAAATCCCGCGGGATGTTAGAAATTTGAGCTCCCCCTAGTTTATCTTAATATCTACATATCTAGTTTATCTTAATATTATACTTTTTTTTCAGAATTGAAGAAATAAAAAAAAAACTTACTTTCGATGATGACGTCGTCATAATGAATCCGGAAGAGCTTCAATATCCAAATGAATTCATTATTATAGATGATGATATAATCCGTATACCAACTAGTGATACTTCGATCGATGCAATGTTCCAAGATTTACACTCACAAGTCGCAATCCAGGAAATCACGCAAGAACAAAAAAAACATAACAAGAAAGCGACTCAGAAATCCCGAAACATGGCCGAAAAACGTCAGAAAAAAACAAAGAGAAAGCGGTAAAGAGTACATCGATGTGAAAGGAAAAATCCATCAAGCTAAAATTGTCAAACCTGGGTGAGTTAATAAATTTGTGTCACCAAAACTTTAATGAAAATGATCGGGAGCAAATTAGGGCAGAATTTTACACTCTTTCTGATGCAAAGAAGAAGCGGTTCTACGTCGCATATACCAGCAGAGAAAAATCGAACAGAATCAGAACTGATGAAAAAGAAAGCCGGAAAAAATTTTCGTTTAAGTACTTTTTCTTGAGGAATTCGGAGAAGCTGCAAGTGTGCAAACGATTTTTTTGTGCGACTTTAAATATTTCTCAAAGGAGGGTTTATCATTTCTACGAAAACTGGACGCAGAAAGGAGGAGCGGTGGCACCAACACCAGCGAAGGGAAAATACGTCAAGAAGTGCATTGACAACAAAAAAGTTGATGAAGTTATCGACCATATTTCGTCCTTTCCAACCGAGGATTCCCATTTTTGTAGAGCGTCATCTCAAAGGAAATATTTAGATAGGTCGTTGAGTATTTCTAAAATGTATGCGCTGTATGCGCAAGGAAATTGTGAGCCTGTGAAGGAACATATGTACCGAAAGATCTTTAATGAAAAATTTAATCTTTCGTTTTTTAAACCAAAGAAAGATGCTTGTGATTTGTGTGCTGAGTTCCGTGCTGCAATAGTTTCGGATGAACTACGTAAGCAATTGTATGAAGAGCATTTATTAAAAAAGGATGAAGGCTACAATGAGCGTAAACAAGACAGAGATCTTATCAGCAATCCATCATCGGCAGTCATTACGTATGACTTGGAAAATATTTTTAGTCTTCCAATGGCTAACTTATCATGTATGTTTTATAAGAGCAAATTAACTGTATATAATTTGACTGCCCATTGCAGTTCAAATAATGTTATTTATAACAGTATCTGGGATGAGACCTCAAATGGCAGGAGTGGAGATGACATAGCCAGCGCATTGACGAAAATACTTAAAGAGGTAGTGAAAAGTTTGCCGTCTCAAGTAACCAAATTGGTTTTATGGTCAGACAGTTGTGTGCCGCAAAATAGAAACTCACATATGAGCATGGCATTGCTGTCTTTTTTGAAGTCTGCTCACTCTGGCAACATCACAGAAATCCAACAAAAATTTTCAGAGCCCGGACGGACATGGAAATGTCCAAGAAGTTGACACTGCGCATAGTCTTATTGAAAGGCATCTACGACACATTGAAATATTTAGTCCGTTATCATTGCTAAGATCGCTGATAAAAATTAATTTCAAATCATTCAAATTTGAATTCATTCAACTAAAAGGTTCTGATTTTTTGTCTTTTCACGAAGAAGCAATGAAATTTTCATTTTCTCAAATCCCTTACTTTAAAACTAAATTCATTGCTTACAATAAAAGTGCTTGGAATATTATCTCTTATAAAACACGGTTTTCTGGAGACACTACATCCAGGGATATACTGGACCTAAAAAATTCTATCAAAATTTTGTCCAGTATTCAACTAAAGCCTTCTACCAGTTCTATTTCGAAAAAGAAAATAGATGATATAAAAAGCATGTACAAAGCATGTACATGCCAGAAGTTGACAAAATATATTTTCAAGCATTAAGAAAGTTTGAATTTTTTTTTTTTTATATGTGTATATTCAGTTTTTTTTTTTGTACATTATTTTCTCTTACGAAACTGATCAATCAGTTTAATTGTAAGAAATCTCTCACTTTTTCTATTTATTAGCTTATAATAATATATTTAATTTCAACTTGATATCTTGATCCACAATATTAATTATTTTTATGTTTGACGGAGGTAGAACGATCTAATTTTCGTTTTTATTTTTGAATAACATGTCTCATTTTTAATATCTTCTGGTAATGAGTTAAATAATTTCGGAATTTTATGTCTTTTTGTTCTATCTCCGTATACATTTTGCGATATTTTAATAATGAACATTTGTGCTTCTCTATGCCTAGTAGGGTAGTTATGGTTTACAGGTTTTTTGAATTCTGTATTCCAGAATTCATCTAGCGTTAGTTGGTAATCTATCCTACTATGTATAGAGAGCACATTACACAAAGAAAACATTTTTTTATAATCGCCTTCACATAATTCTATTTTTTTTGCCTGATATCAATTTTAGGAAACGGATTTGTAATTGTTCTATTTTATTTAAGTACGTTTTATATGTTAATCCGTAACTATTTACTCCGTATCCTATAATTGATTCCGCTAATGCATTATATATACAGTATAATATATTTTTATTAACAAAGTTTTTTAGGTGATAAAATTTCCCTAATATGGATCTTAATCTATTACATACATTTTCAATGTGATTTGACCAGTTAAAATTGACATCTATTGTAAGACCAAGGTATGTATATTGGTAAACTTTTTCTATGTTTGGGCATTTACATGGCAGAGATTGGTTTTTTGTGTGAAAACAATCGTATGAATGACTTTTTATATGCAGTTCTTTATCCTGATAACTTGCATATGGAGAGTGTATAAGCATATATTTTGTTTTTTTTGCGTTAAATAATAATTCCATTGTCGTGGGACCATTTAATTATGTTATTTAGGTCTGTTTGTAAAAATTCCTCAATTTTCTGTAGATTTCTGTCAGCACATATGATGCAAGTATCATCTGCAAACATGTAACATTTACAACGTTTTATTACGTTAGGTAAACTAAACAGTTTAACAAGTAAACACTTGCATTATATAACACGCAGGTCCCGATATCGACCCTGTTGCTACTCCAGTGTCTGTTAACATTTCATCACTGAAAATTCCGTCAATTTTAACTTTAATTTTTCTATTTAACAGATAATTTTTAAACATTTTATTTAAAGGACCTCTAATACCACATTCTTCCATTGCCTTTAGTAATGTTTGATGGTCCAATGTGTCAAAGGCCTTTTTAAAGTCTATAAAAATTATACCAACGTAATATTTTTCATTTAAATGACAATTTATATGGTCAGTGAAATTAGAAAATAGTTGTGTAGTACTTTTTTCTTTTTGAAATCCGTACTGTATGGGATTTATGATTCTGTTTTTTTCTATAAAAAATTGTATTTGGTTAAAGATAGCTCTTTCAATAATTTTATCAATACACGAGAGAATCGCAATTGGTCGATAGTTTGTGAAATCTTTGTGATTTCCTGATTTATAAATAGGTCTGATGATGGATGTTTTAAGTTCGTCAGGCATGATGCTTTTATTTACACAAAGGTTAATTAATTTAGTAAGGACTGGAATTATATTATCAGTATAATTACTTACTTACTAGAATTAAAGACCTGAAGCTAATGCTTCAGGTCTTTAATTCTTATTTGGTCGTTGCCTTCTGACTTTTTAACATCCATATCATTAATTATTTTTTTTTATATCTTTTTCTGTTACAGGTCTAAATCTCATTGACATAATAGCAGGAGTTGTATACATGTTACGATCTAAGAATTTTGTAGTACAATTGTGTCTTATGTCTTTTATTTCATTTACGAATGTTGTAGCAAATTTATCGCATAAAAACTTTGTGTCTCCTTGATTTCCCATATGTTGAAGGATTATTTTATCTAGATTTTGTTTAGGTTTTCCTATTAGGTTGTTTATTTCGTCCCAGAGTTTCCTCGGGTTTCCGTTTACGCTATTTATTACATTTTTGTGGAATGCGTTTTTAGTAATATTAATATGTTTGTTTGTTTTGTTTCTATATCGAGTATATTCTAAACGAAATACCGGGTTATTTGGGCTATTCTTACATTTTCGGTAAAGATAATCTCTTTTTTTAATCATGTTCTTAATTTTTTCAGTAACCCACGGATTGCTGTGCCTAAGATTATTTTCAAATGATATTTCTTTCTTCGAGGACGAATAAATATTATCAAATATATTTTTCAAAGTATAGTACAGTTCTGAGGGACATTCAGTTTGTAATAGTTTTCCCCAATTTACTAGTTTTAATTTAGAATATACCATTTTACTATCAATGATTTCCCTTTTTTTTATTTAAATCCTTTGTAAGTACCTCTTTCCCGATTGCTACTCCTGTTATATAATGGTCGGATATTTTGTTAGTTACAATACATGAAAATACAGTGTTACAACGGTTACGTATTGCAATATGGTCGATACATGAATAAACATTTTTACCGTTTAATATTTCATCCCGGGTCACATCTAGTATTACACTTTCTAAACCATTTTCACTGAGTAGATTTTGATATTCTGTAATTACACTATTTTTGGTATCCAATAAGTTCAAGTTAATGTCACCACAGTACAAGTAATTTGAATCAGATGAGGTCATTTGTAATATTTGCTTTAGTTCCTTCAGATATATATTCTTGTTGCTGCTCAGCGGACGATATACTGCAAGGATGTTTATGATATCTTGACAAACAGTGGTTATTTCCCCGCAGATTGTCTCGCAGCTTTTAAAAGAAATGTTTGTTTCTTTAAAAGTATGATGGTTTTTTAAGTACCTGATAAGTCCTCCTCCTCTTCTTTTTTCTCGAGTATTTGCAATCGCGATGAAGTTTGGAATATTGAACATAGATATTGTTTCGTTTTTAGTATTTATTTCAGTTAGAAAGATTACGTCAATTAACTGCAGAACGTCATTAATTTGTGCAATAAATTAATTAAAATTCTTTTTTAGTGATCTTATATTTAGGTGAATAGCCACAAACCTCATTTTGATCTTTGTATCATTTATCCAGCTATCCAAATTATAGCATTTTAAAAATTTATGAGTTTGAAATAGTGTTGAATCTTCCATGACGTGAATTTATAACTGATAAAATAAGTGTTCCGAGTCAAAAGGTGTTTTTATTTTATTGTTAAATATATCTGTTTATATCACTCTCATTTTTGATGTGGATGATTTTGCCTTCACCTTCACTTCTTACTAATATTTTTGCATTTTGAACCCATATATATTTAAATTTTGTTTTCATTTTTTGTTTTGTGATGTACAGGAGGTTTTTTTTTTCTTTAGTGAGATTTTCGTTGATGTAAATTCGGCCATTATTTCCATTTTCGTATATATCATTGTTTGTCAGTATGATTTTCTTTTTTTGTAACCACTCGTCTCGGTATTTTTGACGTAAGAACTTCACTATTACATTAGCCGGTTTGGAGTCTGTTCTATTCGGAAGTCTCCAAATTTTTTCAATGTTGTCGCAATTGGTGTTTAGTTTTTCCGCAATTTTTTTAATGGGTATTTCAATGTTTTCATTTTTTTTCATTTCCAGACCAAACAATTCAATATTACAGTTTTTTTCTGCTAGTTCAATCTCTTGAATCCTATATTCCAGTGCTTTGTTACATTTTTCTAGGTATGTATTTTTGTTTATAACTTGATGAAGTTTGTTCTCGTTTTCTTTTAGTTTTTTACCCAATTCCAAGTGTAGCGATATTAGCTCCTCGTATTCTTTGGATAGAAATTCAGTGGACTGTGTGAGGGTCTCCATATCTTCTTTCATACTGTTTTGATTTATTTCATTTAGAATATTCTTCATTTCTGGGATATTTTCTTGGTTTGAACCTTGTGACCCGCTATATGTATGTTCACGGCTGCGTTATCACCTGCGTTCACGTTTATCGATCGTTGTGTTTCACATATTTCGTTGTGTTGTTTGAATTTATACATAATTGATGTAATGTTCCACTACAGACGTTGCACTTACTTGATTCACTGTCTTTAACGAGATATTTTTTGCATTTTTTGCACTGCACCATTTTTGAGCACTTTGAGCGCTGCCCGTTTATTTATTTTACTTTTACAAGTTTTATTGTTCGCACTATGGTTTACACCGTACGTGTTCGCTGAGAGACGCGAGACGAACTGATTAATTAAAGTAATGATTAGATGATTAAATAAATTAATAGATGATTAATTAAATTAATTAATTAAAGACCCCGAACCAGAAATTGAAAATATTTCGGGAACATCTATAAATTCTCATAAAAAAATAGCAAAAGTGAAACATAATATTGAAGATCTCAACACGAAACTTCCAGGGACCATCTTTATAAAGACCCAGACAAAAGTACGTAAAGAAACAAATAAAAGTGCCAAAACAAAAAAAAAATGAGCCAAAAGAAAATAAAAAACCAAGAAAAAAAAGAATACCCCGGAATAAAAGTAAACAATTTTAAAAAGTCAACTTTTCCAGGTACACTTAAATTATGTTACTTCTAATAAAAAAAAGTTAGTGTTTGTTCACTTTTATGTTTATTCCTTTTTTACTTTCAACGTTTCTTTTAATTTATTTATTTATTTATTTATTTACGGACAAATAGTCCATTAACAACATATTAATTACACGAATAAGTTTTATAAACAGAGATGACAGTGAAAGGAGAGCATATATAAATGTGGAGCGAAGACAATAACAATGACAATAATAATATAAAAGTAAGAATGGGAGATAATAATAAGTCAAAGCATGAAGATGGTTCAAAGGGCATTAGAAATTAGACATTGCGTATTGACTGTCGAAAGTCATTTAGGCATATACCACAAAATTCAATGCTTTGACTTGACAGTGAGTTGACAAGTCTCGACATTCTGGACAAAGGAGAATGGTATCCATAATTGGTAGAATGTTGATTGACGAACAGCAATTCATTATTTCGGAGTCTACGGGAAGGGATGTTGAATTGGATAAGTTGCAACAAAGCAGGTGAGTCTGTAATACCATTGATAATCTTAAATATGCAAATCAGATCAGTGTCCCTTCTACGTTTCTCCAAAGAAGAAATGTTTAAAGTTTGTTCAACTTCATCATATGAGTACTCTCCTCTTTCAAGACCCAACCTCCAAGCGATTCCTCGTAGGAAGCGATGAATAATGATTTAATTAAAATATCTGTTCACTTTTATGTTTATTCCTTTTTTACTTTCAACGTTTCTTTTAATGAATAATGATATAATTAAAATATCTGTTCACTTTTATCATTGTTCCTTTTTTTACTTTCAACGTTTCTTTTAATGAATAATGATATAATTAAAATATCTGTTTACTTTTATGTTTATTCCTTTTTTACTTTCAACGTTTCTTTTAATGAATAATGATATAAGTAATTAAAATATCTGTTCACTTTTATGTTTGTTCCTTTTTTTACTTTAAACGTTTCTTTTAATAAAAATATAATTAAAATATCTGCTCACTTTTAATTTTATACCTTTTTTACTTTTAACGTTTCTTTTAATTAAAATATAATTAAAATATCTGTACACTTTTATGTTTATTCCTTTTTTACTTTTAACGTTTCTTTTAATAAAAAATATAATTAAAATATCTGTACACTTTTATGTTTATTCCTTTATTCCTTCCTGTGAGGAGTCAGATAAAAAAACCAAAAAAATATAAATATTTTTTGTTTTTACATTAACTCCACACAGGAGGCCCTGAGGAAAATAATTTCTCTCAGGGCCTATGTCATCTTTGAAGATGCTCTGTGGAGGGTCTTTTTGAGGAGAGGAAGGAGTGAACGTGGGTCTTGAAGAGACCCATGTTGTAGGAAGGAGGAAACACAGAAGCCGGCAATTAGTTCCACAGCCGAGCTGTTGAACACATGAAGAGTCGTAGAAGCGACCCGTTCTCATGTGACAAATGTCAACTGTGTACATATGTTGGGCGCGCGTTTGGCGGGTTTCCCGACTATGCGCTGGTGCCGAGAGGATCAATGACGCTATTTACTCGGAGCATCTTCCATTGAAATACCGATAGAACAAGGATAGCATTCCCACCCGACGCCTGTGCTCTAAAGATTGCAATCCACTTGTTAAGGCGGGAGAATCTATCAAGCGGACCGCCCGTTTCTGCACAGAGTCAAGGGGTTTTTTTAGGTACATTGGAGCTCCTGACCAGAGGTGGCTGCCAAATTCAACCGTGGGGCGCTTACTAAAAAATACAATCTTATAAAAGAACTACAATAAAACTAACTAGGTACACAACTAACAAGTTATTACTATTCTGGCGCGGACCCATGACCCAAATCACGGGTTATTTATTATTTATAAAAAAATAAAAATGTCTTCACGTTGTAATATAATGTCATATAAAAGGAAAAAAAATACTATTCGAAAATAAGTAAACTTGAAAAATAACAAACATAATTAAAAAAAAACAAAGCGAAAGCCCTCCAAATATATGTATGTATATAATTTATAAAATAATTTTGGTACCCACATTTTCGTTTTAATTTTAAAATGAAATTTGAACTTGAATAATTTTTTGTTTTGAAGAGTTTTATTTTAAATGTAAATGTACATTTAAAATAAAACTCTTCAAAACAAAATGTCTAGAAATTGTTACACAGTTAATGCCCAAGAAATACAAAAAATTGAATAATTTTACCTATGTTGTTACACATATGAATATTTCACATCACGCATGCACCGACAACCGAAATTAGTATGTTTGATAATGCACAGCTTACTCATACGAAACATCATTAAGACGTATCTTTGTACATAGTTACGCTTTCAAACTTATATAACCTTAATCATAATATTTGAATGATTTAAAAAGTGTCGCCTTTGTTGACAATTACCTGAAGAACGCTGTTTGTGTACATATTTCAAAGTAATAATTTAGGACAACTACTACTTACAAGATAAAATTAAATTGTTTGAAATCTGAAAATCACCCTGTACGTACAATTTACCACTATTTGGCTTATTGAATATAAAATATCTCAAAGTTTTGCACGCCGAATTGTTCAATATTCTAACAATGTGTTCAATATCCAAAAGAATTAAACATTATTTTCAACCAATATTCAATATCCACCTTTAAAGTCATAATATGGGCATATTATAGCTTCAAACTTCGAAATTAGACGTTTCAACATTTCCTGTAATGCATATGTATAAAATGAAATGACCAAAGCCGAGAATTATTTAGAATTTGCCTGTAAAAACAAAAAAAACGTCTCCTGTAAAATTTGCAAAATGGTTTATTGAACATACAAGAACTAGGGCAGCGATTGGTAAAAAAGTAATTGGTAATTACTAAAAAAATAATTATATTTAGTTTGGTCAAGTATTTTGGCTTCAAATCCAAATTAAAGTTTTGTATGAAGCCCTAGATTTACCTATTTGGAGGATTTCAATCAATTTACCTTTAAATTTGGTTCCGGCTGCAGGAACGATTGCTCAGCATCTTTATTTGCTTCCATCTTCGCTTCGGAGAATTTTGCTCTGGAATTTTCCAAACAAAAGCACTCCAAACAGAAGTTTATTGTTCGAAATTTAAAATCCTTTTCTTGCAAGGCGATTAGAGATAAGTCGGTACTGGAAAAATAACATAGTTCCTGCATAGTTATGCATTGTCGTTTCAAAACCAAACAGCTAATAAACATTAAATTATAAGTTTGGCACTATTATAAAAATAAAGTAGAATAACCATTTGAGAAAATATATCAAAGCCTTTGTTTTATCAATTTTTAGTGTTTATTTTATGAAAAATGAAGCAGGTACTGGCCATAAATAAACCACTCTCGTACTGGCCGAAAATGCCAAAAAATCTAGCTAATAAAATTTTCGTATGGTTGGCAGAATTGGAAGATGGATAATATCCTGCGGGTGGCCACACTGGACCGGCCGGAAAGGGTAGGGTGCGCCTGTTCTCACATTGCTGGAGGATTGGGGGCGGAGCTACGAAGTTTGCCGAGTGAACACGAAGGCTCAAAGCGGCTCGGAACTACGAAGTTTGCCGAGTGTACACGAAGGCTGGCAACAATCAACTTGATTTTGAATAATTTGTTTGAAGTCTTGAAGTTTGACTGTAGTTTGACGTTCGAAAATCTCTCAAGTATGAGGGAGATTTTGAGTTGAAAGAAACGAAACATGGAGGTCGTTATTAGTAAACATTTACAAGACATAATCAACCCTACGGACGAAAATAAGTATTATTCTGGATACAGGAGAAATACGCTGCATTCAATACTGACTTGAAGGCTTCAGGGTTTTCATTCTCAACCAGAACCAGTTATGGTAGAAAAGGTATGTAGCCCTACCCTACTACAATCACAGAGCGTGCAGCGTCTAGCCCTGCCCTTTTGGCCAACATAAACTAATTTGTATTCCATTTTTTTTTTTAACCTAACCTAACCTAACCTTCTACTTCCTGGTTACGAAACCATTAATAGGATAGGTTATTGTACTTTTTATTACTAACCTCCAACTTACCTAGCTCTGGTAGTTTGTATTGATATTTGAAGGTTATGTTTGTATTATTTAAGCTTTCTGCCAGAAGCCTGACCTCACAATTGTTATTTAATCTTATATATTCTAGGTTTTCCGAATAAAATCACAAAGTAGAAGAAATTTGTGTTTAATCCGTGACTGACCTATCCTGATATTCCTTTACGATAGGCCTACTTCACTAGTAACTCTTAAGATCATTTAAACTTGAATGCACTACTTGTATTTTTATGACAAAGTGCCTTCTTCGATGTAATTGTTATGCAGTCTTATGGAGAAATAACAACCAACCAAGAAAGCCAAGTTCTCATTGTCACAGGTTTAAATTTGCCGGGCAGATATGAAGTGAAATTCGGATTTCGTAGCTCCGCCCCCAATCCTCCAGCAATGTGAGAACAGGCGCACCCAGCTACTTCCCAACATGGTTCAGAGCAGTGTTGCCAACGTAGGCGATTTATCGCCATTTAGGTTACCCAGAACGAGAATCGGCGACGAAAAAATTTAAAAGAAGGCGACTGGTCGCTCATTAGGCTACTTCGGAGAAAAGTTAAAGGGAATCAAGCTCACGGAGAATATTTTTGGGGAATATGTGGGCAGAATTTATGCGAGTTCATTAGAATTACTGCAACTGAAATTCTGCTATTTAATGTTTGAAAAACGGCGACATTAGGCCAAGATCCGTTGGCAACACTGCACAAAAAGGTTCTCCCCGGATAATATTGCTGACAATCTAAAATTATGAGATTTCATACAAAATTGCGTTGTTATAAAGGCTATTTCACCATGACAATGTGCGGACGCAAGGCAGTAATCTGCCGTAAACTTAAATATATGTAGAATCTCTAAATTTTTCAGATTTAATACTAAATTAGCGTTATTAAGGCTATTTTACCGTGACAACGTGCATTGATTGCAGACCAGTACGTAGTCACAAAAGAAAAGCTGTTTTACCGGCCGCTCCACTCAAGTGACGTGTATTTTGACATGACGTGTTGGACATTTAGAAACAGTCGTTTGTTGTTTTCGTTTCCCAGGTTTATGTAGCCCGACTTATATATTTGTGAATTGTTGACAGTCCCGAAAAGCATAAAAATGGTTTTATTAACGATGATAGCGCGGATAGTCGACGGGCTCCCGTTGGCGGCAACAATCCAGGAAGACGAGCAGGTTGTGCAGATTTGTATTAATTGCACAATTAATAAGTGTCATTGCGCTGAACGAATGTCCAATAATTAACCTTTATAACTTGTTTCATGTTACAGTCCGGAAGAAATATGCTGGAATATCAAAACCAAGCTAAGATGCTATTTAGAAAGTTGGGGCCGCAATCTCCTAGTCGGTGTTCTATAGAAACTGGCGCTTATTTATTCCAGTGAGTGCTCGTTAATTACCCATTATTGCAAACATAATATGATATTGGTTGAAACTTATTTAATCATAGTTTTCTTTCTCTTTTAGCTACCTTATTGAAAAGGATATCTGTTACCTGGTACTCTGTGAAAGAAACTTTAGCAAACGCCTGGCGTACAGTTATTTGGAGGATATAGCTCAAGAATTTCACAATCAATATGGAAAACGGGTAAGTTACTGGCCTAAATGCAATTGGGAATTTTCGTTGGTACATTGCGTTTTTATCATGTCCCACCATTATGATTGGTTTTTGCAGTAAACATACAGAAAATGGGGACACACTTAACACACTTTAATCGGGAAGGGTATTTCTACCCGTTTCGTCGATTGATGCTTAACGTCGGGAAGGGTATTTCTACCTTCTGCGCTTGCTTCATTTCAATGGCAGAAAAGAAGAAATTATCTGATGTTTTTATATGAATATCATATACCAATCTCTTTGTAAAGGTCCCAACTATATGTACATAATTATTAAATTGCAATGCAAGTCTTTTTTTTGTATTTATCTTGGAGTCTTTTGTGTACATCGATATTTCAACTAAAATGATCTATATTATTGAACACCTGACACTTGATAGGTATTGCGTTTGAAGATCAACGAAATAAGTAATTTAGATAACATATTCTGAGATTCTAATAATTCAATTCCTGGAACGAGGGTTTTTATGACCATGAAACCCGAAACAAATCTTTGTTCCGCACCCACTCAACTCCTAGGTGCGAGCGAGCGGAGAGTGTCAGGCCCATATAACAAAGCAGGTATCGGCAAACACAGTTAGGCGGACCATAATAAATATTTACAAGTGTATGCCAGATTTAAAAAAGCAAATTGTCCTACGGTTGTGTTCCGAGGAGATAATATTTATACAGTAGAACCCCGTTAATTCGAACCCCGATAATTCGAAAAAACGCGTAATTCGAAATTTTCGCCAAAAAAATTTCCGCAGAAAAAATTTTTCATACAAATTTTTTTTTAATTCGAAATTCGTTAATTCGTAATTCGAAATTTATTTTTGTCTGCGCGCGAAAATTTGTTCTTGTAATTCGAAAAAATCTGATTTTTGCGAAAATAAATCATAATATTTCGTAAATCTGAATCTAAAAGTCAGCTGTGGCGGTAAAACGCCGAAAAATGTATTTTTACGTGGTTATACAACGTCCTAATTAGTATTATTATTTTGTAAATCTGAATCGATTTACACTGGAATGTTGTATTTTTTCAAATTTATTTCGAATATCCGAGTTTGAAGGGCCGAGAAAATACGTTTTACGCGGATATATATCGTAGTTTTACGAATTTACACCAAATATCTGTATTTAAAGGGTCGGCCGCGACGAAACTCGGCCGCGAAATTTCGATTTACGCGTAAATGTATCGTATATTTACGAATTTATTTCGAATATTTGAATTTAAATGGCCCGCTGCGACGGAAATCGGCGGCGAAATCTCGATTTACGCGTAAATATATCGTATTTTTACGAATTTATTGCGAATATCTGAATTTAAAGGGCCCGCCGCTACGGTAATCGGCCGCGAAATTTCAATTTACGCAGAAATATATCGTATTTTTACTAACTTTACTTCGAATATCCGAGTTAAAAAATACGGCGCGACGGAAATCGGCCAAAAAATTTCGATTCACGCCGAAATATGACATATTTTTACGAATTTATTTCAAATATCTGAACTTAAAAGGCCGGCCGCCACGAAAAACTGCCGATAAAATTCGATTTACGCGGAAATATTTCATATTTTTACGAATTTACATCAAATATCTTAATTTAAAGGGTCGGCCGCGACGGAAATCGGCCGCGCATTCTCGATTTACACGGAAATATATCGTATTTATTTCGAATATCTGCATTTAAAGAGCCGGCCGCGACGGAATACGGCCACGAATTCTCGTTTAACGCGGAAATATATCGTATTTTTACGAATATCTCAATTTAAAGGGTAGGCCGCGACCGAAATCGGCAGCGAAATCACGATTTACGCGTAAATATATAGCATTTTTACGAATTTATTGCGAATATCTGAATTTAAAGGGCCCGCCGCTACGGTAATCGGCCGCGAAAATAAAGAAATAATTGGTATTATTACGAATTTACAGCTAAAATACCACCCGGATTTGAAGTGGCGGCCGAGAAAATCGATTTTCGGCGTTTTTTTTTTTCATAAAATTTCGAATTACGTGGGAATTCGTTAATTCGAAATTTGATTTTTGATGTCCCGTGGATTTCGAATTAACGAGGTTCTACTGTATTTGCTTTTTCAAACCTTTCAAAATGGATTCTGAAAATTACGAAAATGATGACAAAATCGTCGCAGATAATTTATCTGCCTGTTCTTGTAATTATTTGCCTGAATTCCATAGTGAAAGAGAAGAATCTAGTGGAAGTGAAGAAATTCCTTGTAGAAGAAGAATGTCAGTGATGCCAAGTAGTTAGATAGTATTGTGAAGTATTTCAGTTTCCGAAGATGGAAAATAACCTATTTTAATCTATCTATATTATTTATTAACTACTGCCTGTACCCCGCCACGCATTGCTGTGGCTCAGTCTATCTGTGCAGATAGAGAGACAATAGTGCTCAAAAAAGAATGTTTGTCCAACAAATGGTGCTGTTTTTTTTAAAAAAACTTTTTTTACCTGTCATATGTGATATCTATATAATATAGGTATATAAAAACACATGCGTATTCGAATGCAACATTGTGTCAAAATGAAATTTAAGATTTTGAACAAACGAACTTTAACATTTTTTTTTATAAAAGAATATATTATCTAGATATACATTGAATTGTTTAAATGTACACTTAATGGAAGGTTGATGTAATTTAATTTGCTCTATCCGCGCTTCTAGCGTTCAATGAAGTTCCCAACCAATAAAAAATGTTGCTGTCAGAAGAATAATAATAAATTGACTGTAATAATATATTGGACATTTTGCACCTTTGCTAATGTTCAACTATTGCTTGAAACTTGCTCGAACTCATGCGTCACACCCTTCACTGTGTCAGAACGGAGCTATTGAGTAGTTGCATCGCCATGTTTTAGTAACTGTCTCTCTTGTGGTTGCAGGTTAACACCGTGACCCGTCCGTACACCTTCATAGAGTTCGACACCTACATCCAGCGTGCGCGCAAGGCCTTTGCGGACGGGGGCCGCGCGCGCCGCAACATGACTGCGCTGGCCCCGCAGCTGCAGGATGTGCAGCGAATCATGGTGCAGAACATCGACGATGTCTTGCAGAGGGGTGCCGTTCTTTCTGGTAAACAAACTTGTGAATATTTACCTTAAATTTAACAATAAGATTGTGCACCACTGCTCTTAATATGGCTTGTAATAATTAGGGATATAGCCTCGGGCATTCGATAATGTCTACAAACTAATTCTAATTATGTACAACGGATTTAACGTTTCGTTTCTAACTTAACTTTTTTATTTTTACACTGCTAAAAGAGATATCATGTAGGTGCAGATAATATTGTTGTATTTTCCAGGAATGTTAATATAATCTTTTTCTGTTTCAGAACTGGACACGAAGACACAAAACCTTTCAATGCTCTCTCAGAAATACAAGAAAGACGCCACCTATCTGAACACCAAGTCCATGTACGTCAAGGCCTCCGTAGGCGCTATCCTCGTTCTGGTCATCGTCGTCTACTTCTGGGTCTTATAAGTACGTCATCTCCCACCTCCCTTCAACCCACCCCTCTCATACAAACATTGTGCGTAATCCCCAATAAACATAACCCAGTGAATAGAAAATCTCTAGAAGTATTATACATATAAGGGAAAACCATTAAAAGCATGAAACCGCGTGCACAATGTGTGTGGCGCCCCGCATATATACCAAACGCATAACTGTTATTGCGTACAGGGCCGCCCCAAGCCAAACGGTGCCTAGGCCCTAGGTAGTAGGTAGGTGATCACTGTAATCAATAATATTTGTATGTTTGTGTAGCGCTGTTTTATGAAAAATTATCTAAAGAACAATGTATTCTGGGTCAGGTATTATCAGCGCCTTGGCGATTCGGCGCTCGGAGTGGAGGGTTCCAATTGCGCCCGATTTCGTGGCTGCTTTGATAGATTTTTCGAATTCGGGGGCCAATGTTACACTAGAAAATAGCTTTGAAACTTGCTAAAAAGAGAAAATTCTACATAGGCCTCACGAAATTTGAAATTCTGACATTGTCCCTTTTAAAAGCGAGCCACATATATTATACATCATTCACGTTCAAATTGATAGACAAGCCAATTAAGAAAAGGGAAACAAACCAAGTTGCGCGAGAGGCGCCGTTACCTTCGCCCTTTCCGTGATTTGTTAATAAAACTCGCATTGTAATAATCACTATTCATTCGAAAATAAAATCTTATTACAAATTACTAGTCCTTTTAGCAATGGCGCGCAAATTGCTGGCTGCGTAAAAAACTTAACTACAAATCCCAAATCGGGTAAACAAAAGTTCAGGCTTGTTTTAAAAATTTTGTATTTTGTTACACTTTTACAAATGTCTTATTATTTATTCACCTCATTCATTTTTAACGTCGCAACTCCAAAGAATTTGGTTAAAAACGATTCTTTGACTTCTCATAGTACTAAAGACAAGGAATCTAAACTGAAGAAACTGAAAAATGCTGTACAAGTAGAGTTTAATAAAAAAGACAATCAAGATACAATACTGTCTAAATCAAAGAAACCAAGGAACGGTCCAGAGAAAGAACCTTCTGTTCTGTCAAAAAAAGTACTTCAAAGTCTGTGAAAGACGCTAGTCCTTCTAATGCAAAGAAACAGAAAAATAATGTTGTTGAGCAAATATCTTTAGATTCTAAAGTGAAAAATGCACCTATAACCGAGAATAGTTCTTCTAAGACTAATAAATCTTCAAAATTATCAGAAAACGAAACTTCAGTTTCCAACAACAAACGCACTTCCCTGCCGTTCTCTGTTTCCTTAGACAAGAGTTCTTCCAAGACCCAGAAAACAAAGAAGTCCGTAGATCAAAAACCTTCTGAATCCAGTTCCAAACGCACCTCAAAAGGTGACCTTAACAATGGCTCTTCTAAGGGAAAGAAATTAGAAGTTCCCGAGAAAGATCCTCCCTTTTCCAAAACCGAAATCGACCGTTGTCATACTTTAGCAAATTTTAATTTTCTGCGCAGGTTCTAGTTATTTCAATATGCGCTCTTTGGTGGTCAACTTACGACTTATGTCGTAGTTTATTCAAAGTACTCCTGGCGCCAAAAATATGGTCACGCGGTTTGCCTTCAGCTTGTCGAAATGATAACCAGATTCATTCCCAGACATTCTCATCCAACAGTTTTTATGTTAGGGCAAGTCTGTCAATTTTTATATCTATGCTATATGTACATCCATTTTATAAAGTTAGCCAAAAATAAAAATATTAAATGAAACCAAACACAAAATAATTAATAAAATAACATATAATAAACAATAATGTGATGATTATAACTTAGGCAGTTTTAAAAGTGAACTAGGTAATGTCTAGTTGGAGAAATAAAATTAATGACTTTCTCATTTAAGATTATATTTAACATACACATATATGTAGGAATTAGAACAACTCCCGGTGTCTTGTCTGAGGCTGTTTTTGGCTAGAAAAACAACCAGAGTGTTTTTTTACTTCTATTGTATACAGGATATCACCTTTCTTCTATCAGTTGCTAGTTAATTTGAACTCTATTGTCTTTGATCAGAATTATAAATGCATAGAATAGTTTGTCACAGGTAAACATGAAACACATAGCAAGACAGTTGTAACAGATAACCATCAGTGCAAAGCGGGACAGTTGTAACAGTTCCTACTTGTGCACTCATAGTGGGATAGTTGTAACAGTTTATACTGGTGCGCTCATAGCAGTACAGTTGTAACAGATAATCTACAGTGCAAAGCGGGACAGTTATAACAGTTCCTACTTGTGCACTCATAGTGGGATAGTTGTAACAGTTTATACTCGTGTGCTCATAGCCGAGACAGTTGTAACAATTTCTACTACTCTTAGCGAGACAGTTTTTACTGTGCATAGCGGAACAGTTATAACAGATTCTGCTTATGTACACATAGGGACAATTGTAACAGAGCATACATTTGCGTGTTACAACTGTTACAGATAACCTTGTTTGCATAGTGGGTCAGTTGTAACATTTCATTCTTGTGTACTCATAGCGAGACAGTTGTAACAGATTATACTACTCGTAGCGAGACAGTTTTTACCGTGCATGGGGGAGCAGTTATAACAGATTCTGCTTATGTACATAGAGGGACAGTTGTTACAGACAATACATTTCCTTCTTGTGTGCTCATAGCGAAAACAGTTTATACTCGTGTGAGATAGCTGTAATAGTTTGTACTACTCGTAGCAAGTCAGTTGTTACAGATACACTTGAGTGCATAGCGGAACAGTTATAACGGATTCCACTTGTGTACATAGGTGGACGGTTTTAACAGATGGTGCATACGATTTCGCTAGTACCACCTACTGTATTTTTAGGTGGTGGTGATGTATCAGAATAATTTTTTAATATAATAAATCACTTTTTAAATGTACACGTTATTGATCGGGTGGCACCGTGCAATTATTTACATTACCTGCTTTTATATTAATAACTTTAAAATATTTGGTTTCCTCTCTGATGGTAATGTACAACATCAGTCAGTCTTTTGATAATTCTGTCCATTCTCTAATATAACAGGGTTTGTTTGTTTTAATGCTTATTCTTGTATTTTATATATGTTATGTAAGTATTTTAAAATGCACGAAAGTGGTATGTTTTGATGATGATATTATTCAATTGATTTCAAACCTGTCAAGTGCTTCATAATGACATTAACCCAGAAGAGACGGCAAGAATATTCATATGTAGACAATACCATGCTTGATAAAGTGACATTTTTGTGTTTAACAAACCCAGTAGAAGTAATGTCCAAAGTCAAAATTAATGCATAAGATTGACACTGCATTTGCAGTGATTCGTGACGTGCGAGGGTACAATTCTTCAACACTGCAAATGCAGGGCTCACGCTCCTAGATATTAAAATGTTGGGAATTTGGTAAGGAGACAATGAAAACAGGTAGGTTGTGATGTCACAGCGTTTATTAGAGTCAGTAGCTCAGTTGTGAGATCACTCCGAACCGATGCACACGTAGTTGGTGGACGTAGATCGACGTGAATTCTCCGGGCCGAAGATCTACACTGTCGGTGGATGTTATCAGCGGCGAATCCTCCATGTCGAAAAGCAACACCAAGTGTGGGCGGTGGAGGGGTCGAGGCGATAAAGTCTGTGGCTCGACACCGCATTGGTGGAGACCGGACTTGTGGATGTGTTCAGCACTGGCGAAGACGTTGAGTCTTCCAGGCACTCCAGTGTGAAGTAGGATAGCCGAAGGTATAATTGATCTGGTCGGGAGATGCAGCCAAGGTGCAGACCGGTGAAGATGTCACAGGGTCTAGGCGCGTGGGGAGCGCAGGCCATGGATGATATCCAAGGCCAGGGCGCTGATGTAATCCTGCTTTGATTTGAGTTGATGATTATCCATAGCCTCTTCTTTAAGGTCCGAGCAAAGCCAGGCGTAGTATCAGGCCACTCGCTTGTAACTGCTGATTATTGACTGACTGACTAAGTACCTTCATGCTGTTGTTTGTATAAGCGCGTGTGCATCGAGAATAATCCAGCGAGTATGTAGAGCATATCTACGATGCTTCGCTAGTAGGTTCTAATACAATGCGTTTTGCATGGCTGAACATTCTAGTAACGCGCCGCTACAAATTGACCACAATTGAATTTGTTTACCTAGAAATTATTATTGCGAGCTGTCTGCATTTGACAACGGTATAAATTCATGCCAACCATTGTATCAACGTATTACAAAACTAATATTTATTATTTTTGTTAGGTTTCCTTTCACTGTCTTAATACCGACAGCCGTCTCACTGCTGGGTGTGTAACACGCAAGGACCGTACGCAACATCTGCACGTCTGTCTCACTACTGGATGTGTATTCCACAATTGCACCTCTGTTAAATAACAATCATGTATTTTACAAACATTCAGTGCCAAATCTGTAATGGATGCGAATTTATTTAAAATATCTTTTGTAAAACATTCCCACTTTAATTGTGTTCCCGTTAGTTGTTTTAATTCGTGTAGGCAGTGGTAAGAAATCTAAGATTCAATCATATATTGCAAACAAATCTAAAATGCACTACATTCTAACATTCAATTTTTCCTGGCTACCTCGAAAAACTATTCAGCTATTGAAAACATTTTTATAGATTTGCGATTGAATCTGAGATTTCAGTTGCTAGTGTGGACGGCTATTAAGGGTAAACGTAACGTATGTTATAATCTACGCATTAATTTATGGCGTTAATTTAATCATTTAAAAATATGAATTATTTGTTTGCCCGTAAAATACGTAATATGAATATGAATAAATATTTTTTGTCAGTATACAAACTCAATTCTTTCAAGAGAGATGCAAACAAATATAATATTGGATTGAATCATTAATACTATATTGTATTTGTATGCCTTTCTTGAAAGAATTGAGTTTTTACATGGAGAAAACTATTTATTCATATTGCGTATATATTTTTTAAAGCATAACTTGCGAAAAGTGTATTTTCGTAAAATAATTAAATTAGCGCCATCTATAAAAGAGCAGATTATGAATTCTTTTAATTATTCCCTTAAGACTGTCATCTGAATGTCCCAATGTGGCCATATTCTTTCAAAAGTAAATGTATTGCTTATTTTTAATTACATTTCGTTGTTGCGAATATAAACTCGACAAAGGTCATATTAAATATTTGTATTTTGAAATCTATTTGGATATGAAATCTATTTTCATTGGTAATTATATTGAGATTTGTAAACACATTTGAATTTAAAATCAATTGGTATTTGTAATCATATTTTGATTTGGAAACACATTCTTGATTCAAAATCAATTTGCATTTGAAATTATATTAATTTAGATTTGGAAACATATTTGGAATTAAAATCAATTTGGATTTAAAATCAATTTGGATTTAAAATCAATTTGGATTTAAAATCAATTTTGATTTGGAATCATATTTGGATTTGGAAACACATTCTTGATTCGAAATCAATTTAGATTTGGAATTCAAATCAATTTGGATTTAAAATCAATTTTGATTTGGAATCATATTTGGATTTGGAAACACATTCTTGATTCGAAATCAATTTAGATTTGGAAACATATTTGGAATTCAAATCAATTTGGATTTAAAATCAATTTTGATTTGGAATCATATTTAGACTTGGAAACACATTCTTGATTGGAAATCAATTTGCATTTAGAATCATATTAATTTAGATTTGGAAATACATTTGGATTTAAAACCAATTTGATTTTGGAGTCATGTTACGATTTCACTCACTCGTGGCTGGGTAAATTATAGATTTGAAGCTACACTCTTGTTGTCATAGAACCATTTCCTTCTATGGATTCCCAACAATGGTATAAGAACTCATTTTATTTGTGCTTTGGTTTACTCTACAGTTCTAAAAATGCTCCGCACTTGCCAATTATTTCCTTTCTGTACTGAATATTATATTATTTATTAAATGCACATTTTTGTTAATAAATTATTATTATTATTATTACTGTTGGTTTGTACTTTTTTTATTAAATCAAATTGTTCTAAACATTTCAATAAAAAATGTTATTGAATAAACAAAGTTTTTCATGGACCTATCTATACCTTACAACTAAAAACTAAAATGCAATTCCTAGATATTTTTCATGTTTTATTTTTATTTATACCGGGCTACCATAAGATATGTTTTCTTTTTGCTGGGAATGGCCGCTTGTGAAAACTATTAAATGTCTTGTAAATTATGTAAGTATACAATAATTATTCTTAATAATAAAATTATTTATGATTGTTAATTCAATGTCTTTACTTTTCACCTCAGTTTTGCATTGTCAATACTGGAGGTTGTTATCCACCCTTGTGTAAGTAACAGATGGTTACTCCTTCAGGACCCTCACAAAAACTCTATTTTTTTTTTAATAAACTATAAGCTACATTATGGAACCTCCGACGTCCCTGCATAGCAGGAGTTAGTATCCTTTAACAAGGTGATGTTCTTTCTAAGCAACGATACTAAGGTTAAATACGTTTTTTTCAAGGTATTGCTTTACAATATTAAGAAGAATTATTTGTTTGCGCCCGTATATACGAAATATTAAAATGAATTAATAGTTTTATCCGCATAAAAACTCAATTCTTTCAAGAGAGGCATACAAATACAATATTGGATTGAATCACCGATACAATATTGTGCACTTGAAAGTCGACAATAAATAAAAGGTTTGCATCTACGTAAAGGCGCCTGAGAAAGATAGATTCCGCAAACTACATAGCTTCAAAGTAATGCAGATTGCGGAAATTCCGTTGGGAAGGCGCATGTTTAAATTATGATTCAGCAATGTACAGAGTTGTGAGGGTTGCATAAATTTTTTTATATTATAGAAACAAACAGTACATGATTTACAGATATGAAACAATATACAGGAATAAAATTCTTCATGTTGGGTACCTATGATATGTTTCCTTGTAATGTCTGCTAAGTGGTGTGTTTATTCCTTAATTACCAGGTGACGTGTGTAGTATATAGGTGTGTGTGTATTGTATAAGTGAGTGTTTGTGTGTGTGTGTGTCTGTATGTATGCGCATTGAACAGTTTAAATTATTGACATGATGCCACATTTGAATTTGTGCAGTGAATTTGAAAAAATGTCAATGTTAGAGAAAAATATGACAAATATTATTTAGAGTATGAAGAGCTCGGGTAATTGGTGAATTAGATGCTGCAAATGAAAGGTTTAGGCGTGTATTTAAAACTCAAAGTTTTAGGTGCTGGTTTTTCCTTCATTTTCGAACTGAGCACTTGAGAGTTGAAAGTTAATCATAGATAAACGGTTTATATCTCTCTACATCAGCAGAGCAGCAACATCATCAGCTGTAGGCAGACTGATGGAACCTAAGCGCAAGCCAAATACTAAGTTTGGTGATCGCGCTTTCGGAGCATCTGGGCCAAAGAAATTAAGATCCATAACAAGTCCAACACAATTCAGGTCTAAACTAAAAACTTTAAGCTGTCATTCCATTAAAATAAATATATCATTCCTGAGAGAATAATACAATTATGTCCTAAATCCTGTATCTAAATTTCGCTAATAAACGATTAGTTAATGTTAATTAAGTGTTAATCTCAAGTGACTTACCAGGTAAGTATTGTACTGTATATTATCTCAATATATAGTTAGTAGATGATTGTAAAAGTATTTGTACAGCGCCCTTGACGTGATTTTTCACAAAAACGGCGCTGTATAAATCATCCAAATATTATTATTATTTTACATACGGGCGCCTGTGAAAGACAGATTCCGCAAACTACACAGCTTCAATGTAATGCAGATTGTGAAAATTCCGTTGGGAAGGCGCATGTTTGACGCCTGATTAAGTTATGATTCCGCAATGTACATAGCTTCAGAGTTGTAAGGGTTGCATAAATTAAATTTCTAGGCGTATATTTAAAAACTCAGCTTTCTTTATAAAAGATGAATGATTAGTAATCACGTAAGAGTCCCTTGTGAGAGGTTGTCTGGAACCAGTGGGACTATGACTATGATGGGAGTGTGTCACCCCAGTTATTTGATTGTGTGTTTTAGGGTAAAAGTGGAATCAATGAAAAAGCTATTATTTTGTAGAATAGACATTTTTAATAACATTTTACAATCATATACGCCGGTACACTTTTCTTTTTTACAATTATTACTATTTTTACACAAATGACATCTAATCCATTATGAAACAGTAAATGAAATCATTATAATAATCTTTAACTTAAGAATAACTTAGATACAAAAAATAGTACAGAATTAACATTAGAAAATATCTATGAACAGAACAGAACAGAATAGTAAAATATGCTTATGTTATGTACAGACACTAATATATTACTATGAACATAATACCTAGTCGGTAGTTGTACCTCTCTTGTACCTGGTGACGTTGCTAACAACCAACCAACCAAACAAACAAACTATTGAAGGAGCAAATACAAAATTACAAATATTCCGTTTTGTGAAAAAATACTCAACTCTTTAATAATTACCACGTTTTATAGGAAAGCTATTTCTCTCTACTACTTCCTCGTATTAGCAAAACTATTTCATCTCCTTCTTATCACAAATCAATGGACGCACTTCTTATTTGTTGATATTCAATACATCTAACTTACTTACTTACTTACTTACTCTACTCTAGAATAGCTCCCTCAACTCTCAAACACAGTCACATCTATTTTTAAGTTACATAAACAACACACTTCCAAAAGTTGAGCGTTAGAAATCATGTATTTTATTACGCAGGTAAATGTATTGTTATTTACAAATTTCCTAGAATGTATAAAGTAAATAAACGGAGTGGAAAAACGAGCGCAGGCACCAACAATTCAATCAGCCTTTTTAATTTCTCCACGGCTAGCCGCAATCCAAACAAAATTATCAATTTCAAAAGGAAAAAATCACAGAAACGTTACATTTTTTTTGTAAAATATCTCCTAGTTTTTTTGTACATTTAATATCTAGACAAAGTTCATGAGCCCAACGTAGTTTATTCTCCAATTATTACTAACATAGATTGTGCTTTAAGTACGAGAAGAGACTGACGGCATTTGCAACAAACAAACATACATATTTAGTTATCTCCCTGGAACTATCCACATTACATCACGCAGAGAGCTTCCTAGGAACTAGTCAGGATTATTAAAGAGATATTGCGTTATATTCAATACAGGTATATAGCTGCTCACACAGGACTCTGACTATTAAACCACGATGAAGAGAAGATCCTGTTAACAAGAGGAGTTGTGTTCAAATTCCCTTAAGCATCAATTTACAAGAAAATAACATTGGATTACATTTCCCGACAACACATTTTACACTCATCATTAAAGTTTAAAAATTTGAGCTACACAAATTAAAAAAGAAAAAGCGGATTCAACAACTGGAATCCGCTCTGAACAGAATAATATTAAAATAAATAAGTTAACTATCTACAAAAAATAAGAAAAATCATTTCCAATGGATTTAACACAATGATGTATTGTAAAATATTTAGCTATATTTATAAACAGGCAATATATTCATAACTTTTAAAAATCTTCATTTAGTAGTTATTTGTTTTCAATATTTTCATCTCAAACGTTGAGATTGCAAAACAAGTTCGATATAAATTACTAAAATGTAATCAGATCTACAGAAACGTTTAAGTCGAGATAGAGATTTAGACAGGTTATAGGAAATGAAAAAGAAGATTTAAAGAATCCCTGGCTTGTGGCTTAGTGTCCTAAGCAGTAACCTTACAATAACATAATAACATTGGACCTCCAGTAATATGAATCAGGTAACGCGTCAAGGTTTCAAAACAAAGTTGCCGCAGATTCCCCCCACTAACGAAAACAAAACAATGCTTTTTCACAATAATTTATCAATTAATTCGCAATTTTGACATCAATTAAAAAACATTTATCGATCTAACATCAATAAATAATTAGTTTAAAATGTTAAAATGCACAGATATAATATATATCTAAGTATTGTTAATTTGGGTGGGTGAATTTGAATTAGCCGTTATATCTGTGTGATTAAAAAAGAAGTACATAGATTGTACTATAAAATTTACACATAATATAAATCTATCATAAAAAACTGTTAACTTTCTATTTGATTGTGTAATATATTATTATTATTTATAACAGGAAAACAATGGGATAATATAAATTTATTTGAAATATTTTTAAAATATCTGTAAGGAATAGGTACATATATATAATTATTAACAATTATTTGTTTTTCTGTTTAAATCAAGTTTCAGAGCACCAATCCTTATATTTTATACATATTATTTTAATTCTCATTTCGTTGGTTGCCAGTGAGCTTTTGTCTTCTTAAATCTAAGTTGGACATTATATTATTTATGCATCCTTCCGGTCTCCCAGCATCTCCCGGAAACGTCTATACGGCTATATATTTACAAAAACACAACACAATGAGTTATTCACTAAACTAAACGTCACATCCACCTCCCATCTCCACAATTAACACTTAATATTTATATTATTAAACCGATATATTGTGCTCGTAGCCTATTTATGTATTAAATTCACACTTAAGTGCTTGACAATGAAGTTACACAAATGTCTTTTAACTTGGTACTTAGTCAGACAAAGTAAATATATTAAATGTGAATTATATTACAGTTTGTAGTTAAATCCCATCAAGGACAAACAAAGGCATTAGTTGTACTACAATTGTATTATTTGAGAAACCAGTCATTGAGAAGAGATACAGATCTGACAAAGATTGTTTGCATTTTACAACATTACTGTTAAATCTGCTGAAAATATTTATATATTGATAAACTCTGAAACGACTAGGTTTGTAAAACTGTTGGCTTTGTCAATATCGAAGTAACAAACACGCAAGAACTTTTGAAGTAATTCCTAAAAATGTTTTAATACATCTCTTTAAATTGGCCACATTTTGGACAGAGTGTGCTCGCGGGTGTTTGCAAATTGGCCATAATATGGCCAAAAACGTAGTTAAAGATTATCTGCCTGATTTATGTCAAAATGCAGTTGTTATAAAACGCGGTGTATAAAGAAGAAAATTTATCAAATATTAAACATTTTATCGAGCTAATTGAGGTGTTAACATTTATTATGGAATATCCTTAAGAGTAACATACAGATTTTATCATTATTATTACAAATGGTTAAAATTTAAATCTCCTTTTAGTAATATAAATATAAATTTTGACCGTTTCAACTAATTTATAGAAAATTTTACTTGAGGCTCTGAAAGTTGTACTTTTGAGAATATTGAATATTTATTAATTTAAGGCAAGATGATGCAAAACGCAATTTGTTATTATTTTGTAAAAATCAACCAACAATCTTTTTATTAATTAATATTATATAATAATATGTAGTGTTTAGGAATTATCTTTCACTTCTGTATAATATAGACGTCATTATTGTTTAATATCATTCGATAAAAGTGAAACGTTAAAATATTTCACAAGATAAAAAACAAACAAAAATTAGAAATTACGTTCTATGTAAATATGTAGGAATAAAGTTTATTTAAAATGTTCTCAAAAGAGCGGAAATATTCACAAATTGTTGATAAATAATTATATACTATTATTACTCAGATTCCTTTTTCTTAACATTATAAAATTTGAATAATGTTAAAGACAAGATTTAAAAATACAAGATGAGTTATTCCACGGTTGATTATTAAAAATTCAAATAGAATAAATGAATGTAGATTCTTAACATTGGTATACATATAATTTAACATTGACGCAAGTACCAGAGTATAATGCATACTGACGGACTATCCTCGGAGTTCAGTTCCCAGTCACCAGTCAGAAAGTTAGACCACTTATGCAATATTAACCGGCGGTAGATCGGCTCAATCGACTTGTCTTAATCTAAAGGAGATCCAGTGTTGCCACGCACACGCGAGCTTATCCGCCAGTCAAATCACGTCAGCGAACAATCTATCTCCACAATGTCTTTCGGCACGTCCACAAACTGGTAAACCAATCTTTGGCCGTCAACTTTGGCCAGGATTCCTCGCTGGTAATAGTAACGAAGGGCTCGTCCCATGGTCTCGTAGTTCATGTCCGGTTTGTTCTTGTGAAGACCCCACAGACGGGAAACTGCCTTGGAGTCGACAAGCTTGAAGACTCCTTTTTCTCTGTTGGTCCACTTGATGTATCGTGGACAGTACTCGCGGTCCTGTAAGAGTTTTAACAGGAATTCCCAAAGGTACGTGGTTGATCCCTCCCTTGATTTGCGTTTGACTCCGGTGGGCTGATCTGGGTTCTTTAGCTTCTTGATTTTCTTGATCTTGTGCTGTGCGCGATTGTGGTAGTTGAGGTCCAGCATGTAGGAGAGGTCGTCGTGGGAGGGGTTGGAGTGCGGGGGCGGCGCGGGGGCGGGGGGCGCCGTGAAGTGGTGTCCCCCGTAGCCGGCGGGGCCCCCGTAGCCTAGGTAGCTGCCGTACGACTCGTTGGAAACTGAAAACAAAAACGACATTGATTAATCCCGAATTACTTTGATACAAGAATACTTTCATATAATTACAAAAATTGGAACGGAATGATTATATATTTATTAATATTATATAAGTAAGGCATACAAATACAATATTGGATTCAATCACCAATACAGTATTGTATTTTGTTGCCTTTCCTGAAAGAATTGAGTTTGTATACAAACTAATAATTCATCTTATCTTGCAAATAGGGTTTTTAATAAAATAATTAATTTGGCGCCATAAGATAATATGTTATTATAGCCTTCTTGTATGGAAGCTTGATACAAAAGACAATATTGTCTAGAGTTGGTACATCAGAAAATTATTTTAAAGACCATATGGAGCAGCTACTACAAAATAATTATTGAACGTTAAATTCCCCCTAGAAATGAAAAATTAAATTGGTTTGAACATCGGTGCTAAACAGATTGCAGATATCAGGCGTCACCCAAGCCGAAATTAACTGACTAGTAAGTGTTCAAAGATGGTTTCAAAGATATAAATACGAATGTAAGAGGGAGCGCGCTAATATTTAAAAAAACGATAATAATTAAGCGAAAACGGTGAAAATATTTAATAAAACACGACTTGTTTGAAATAGAGCACAAAATTTCTCGATAAATTCTTTAGTTGCATTTAAAGATACATTATGAGTTTTTTCATGCCTATAACATGTCAAATAACAGAACAAAACGTGTTTATAATCTCCGGAACTTACTTTGCGATTTTTTCTATAGAGGAAATTTCATATTGTAATTAACGTTTCGGCATAATAAATGTATAGATATTATCTTCAAAAATTACTTTTTTTTTGGAACTTAAACAATTAAAGAGTTAGCAAAAAACTTGTTATATTAGAAAAGTATTTATGCGATTGTAATATTATTACACACGAAAATTGAACCGAAAATAATCAATCAATAATGATTGTGTTTTTCTAGGAGATTCCCGACAACGATGTCATTTTCAATACATTGTAGAATAAAATTTTAATTTCATTACACAGACATGCGTTCAGATAAAGACTTAATTTTTTCTTACAGTAACATCTTGCTATTTATAGTTTATTATAGAAATGCCTGCTCTGCAGTATAAAGTAAACATCTTTTTAAAATTCTACAGCAAATTGATGCTTCACACAAACACAGTTTCCTCTTTTTAACAAGCTACAAAAAAGTGTCAAAGACTGTTTATTTGTCTCTAAACTCTCGAATGTTGATTGCAAAACTTTTTGTGATTGGTATTTCTAGGTTAAAATCACGACAATGTAACCTTATATAACCGTAAAAATTATTTCATAAGAATAAAAAAATTACACTGAAATCTCAGGCGAAACTTCTGATATAACTAACTAACAATCACGCTGTTTCCGCAGGGGTAGGCAGAGATGGCGAACCGCCAATCAACTCGGTCTCGGCACACTCTCCTTGTCTCATTCACATTCATACATCGTCTCATACGTACTATTCTATTATTCTGACTCTTGACATGGCCGGACTCGAGTATCTGATTCACTTGATTTCACACATTTATCATATTATTTAAATAATATCATACTTAAAAATAATAACGCGATGCCATACGTAGTAATTCAAAATCATGTGTTTTTGGTTTGAAAATTTGGTCGCCTAGAAATGTTTCAGATGCTTTAATTAAATACTGCGAGTAGAATACATCTTGGCCTTTGAAATAATCGAGTATTTTTAAGATAAATCTTTTTATAAGCCCAGAAAAAAATAATGTAAAGGCCTATGAAAACTGCTTTAAAGTTCAAAATCTCCTACTTACGAACCCATTTTCGGTTATGGTTTTATTGTATAATGTGGAGAATTAATTTATTTATAAAATGATAGAAAAAAATTAAATATTTACGCCTGAACATCCACAAAATAAAATAAAAGGCACTTTTTGGGCCATGTTTTTTTCTTGCATAAATCAAAACAGGCGGATGGTGTTAAGCGGGAATTTAAACCTTATCGCCATCTACGTAAGGGTTGTTATTGATAGCGGCTCAATTTAAAATATTACACGATGTAGTGCATCGCCTTAATATGAAATCATTCGAACAGCTTGTTGCGGTCTAAAGTCAATGAATCTCTTAGTTTTTTGGTTCTATAAATTTGGCATATTATTTCAAACTTGCCATAATATGTCAGAAATCGCTCGAGTGGATATATAAGAATATAATGTGTAATAAACATAGGTATGTAAGATTGAAGTTGAAAGTAAAAAAGCCAAGGTACCGCTGTTGCTGCGCGCATGCGCCGAGCGGGATGCAACAAACAACATGGCCGCGCTGCCATTGTAGTGGTATTGTTGTGTAGGAAATGCAACGTGCAATGACCAGGAAATGACAACCTACCGATTGACCTTCAGACCGACTGAGCTCACACACACACTGCTGATCAATCCACTATGTATTGCATACCACGCACACTCATAAACACTACCTACTTAGGTTAGAATTCGCTTCGTTCGCTTTTCGCTTTCGATTCTCCCGCGCGCGCCATATTATTATTTGCAAGTTGGTATGTGTGCTGGTTTTTATATATTTTTTCTTCTACTTTCATTCTTTCGCGCTTGTATCTTTTGTGTTACAGGTTTTTCGCTGCACTATGTTGTGAATTGTGATTAATAGTAAGCTATGTTGTGGACACGCATACGCGTTGTTGTTGCGTTTCGCGGGAGTTATCGCGAAATCTTTTTTCTCCGCTCGTTGCGGCGATAATGATTATTGTGAATTTTACAAGACTTTATAAGAAAGGGGGCTGGGAAATTGGCTTATTGTTTCAAGCATGGCTAGTCGATGCAAAAAAAAAACTTATAATCTCGGTACTTGTCTAATAAAGATTAACATTTTTTTGACCATATAAAGGGTTTTCCAATAAGAGGTGTTATTTTGATATTCAATCGTAAAAGATCAATGGTTTCGTTGCTTGTGTGGTACGTAGCGCCGTCTTGTTGAAAGTAAACGTTGTCCAGATTAATACCATCCAATTCAGGCCATAAAAAATCATTAATCATCGCTCGATAGCGCAATCCATTCACCGTAAATGTTTCTCCAGCCTCATTTTCGAAAAAGTAAGGTCCAATGACTCTGCCGGACCATAAACCGCACCAAACAGTCACACTTTGAGGATAGAGAGGCTTTTCAACAATAACTCTTGGGTTTTCCGAGCCCCATATGCGATAATTTTGCTTGTTGACGAAGCCACCGAGGTGGAAAATGGGCCCCATCACTCAAGATGATTTGCATTTGATTCACTCAAGTGAATTTTAATAATTTCAATGCGTTGTTGAAGCGTGTATCGTGCCATTTTTATTAATGGTGTAGTTTCTACTTGTCAAATGTCAAAAAATGACCGCTTCAAAAGTAACATCTACCGAAATAGCGGGCTATTCAAAATAACACCTCTTATTGGAAAAATCCTGTATTTAGCCGCCGGATATGTTTGGTGCATCCTGCTTAATGGGATAATACGGAAGTAATGACAAAAAGTCGGGAGTCAAAACACACCCCATCCGGGATGTTAATTTATATTCAATTAATAAATAATTTGTCCAGACAGTCAGTGTTGCTATTATCCTTGTGATAATTATACAAATATCAGAAAACAAACACGTTGCGGATCTATACGGAAAAGAGGAACTAACAAACGAATAAAAAAACGTTTTTTAAATTGAAGGATTATTTTATTTTCACAAAATCTGCAGTAGCGACGTCCCCAACTGTATAAATTGACACAGGTAACTTTGCAGGAGGCCATAAGAGTAACTAAGGAACGAACTAGGTTATTTTTTTATCAAACATACTTATTTTTGATTGCCTATGTTGTGCGTGAAATCTGATTCAATTAACTCAAGTTTGCTATGAATTTGAAAGTGCCATTTCATAAATTCGAACTGATTGTTTGCAGAAATCATGCGAGAGTTAAATTACTTACCTATAATATAATATTTTTAACAGAAAATAATCTGTATTGTATTTCAAAATTAGAAATGAAATCTCGAGAATTCAGGCTATCCCATGATTTTTCAAGTAAATAATATATATTAAAAAGAAGAATGTCTGTGGGTGGGTTTGTTTTTATACAAATCTACAGTTTTATTCAGAGATTGATGAAATTTTGCACACTTGATTTTCAAAGTAAGAGGAAGGTCACTACTGTATATATGATATTTCGAAAAAACCATCCAAGAATTTCGATACTTATTGATGAAATTTTGCACACTTGACGTTCAAAATACGAGGAAAATTACTAATTCGAAAAACATCTGACATCCTCATAACACATTCGTATTTAACTGATAGTTTTTTTTTAAATCTTTCAATTCATTCGTTAAAGGTCTGCAGTCCTGTTTTTAACAGGGATACGAATATTTGACCAGATTAATAATGAATTGGCAATATTTCTTACGTGTCGATCTATATCGTAGAGCAAACTTTAGGTTAAAAATTTAATATTGACAATGTTTAGAATAGAAAACAAAAGCATTTTTTTAATTTAGTTTCCATCATATTTTTTGATTCGTATTTTATTCTCCATGTGAACAAAATTATGGTAATTAAATAAATTCGATAAGAAAAACATCATGTTGTTGAAATATGAAATATTATTAATAATATTATTTACAATTCGAACAAATTAATATCAATTGAAGTTGATAAATATTAATCTAAGCACTTAAAATATAATCGGTAATTTAAATATGTTTAATTAATTAGAATTTATGGCTCTATAATTAGGACAGAAGACATAATTTAGATGTTCTACTAGAAATTGAAAAAAATGCGTAATAATTGTTGTAAAAAT
The DNA here is from genome assembly GCF_061612785.1 of Hesperophylax consimilis. Classification (NCBI taxonomy): domain Eukaryota; kingdom Metazoa; phylum Arthropoda; class Insecta; order Trichoptera; family Limnephilidae; genus Hesperophylax; species Hesperophylax consimilis. Next base: position 17,955,475 of record NC_142854.1, on the reverse strand, counting down.
AACAAAACTATATCTTGGTCACATCATAGAGAGCAACAAATAAAAATGTATATTATATAGACAATAGACAGTATCTACAAATAACCATTTTAACACTTTAGGCCTCTGGCATATTGAATGTTACATTTCTTAAATATGCTGTCAGAAATTCGAAGAATTTGTGTGTATTTCCTCTTCTCAATAAAATCTTAAAAAATGTTATATTTTTGAACGTATCCGAAAACTAATGACTGTTTTAGAAAGGTGATGAAAAAAGTATTAAAATTTTATTATTAAAAATTAACATACGATATTTTTAAAATATTAAAATATTTAAATAAAAAAATAAAAGTTTTAAAAATGATTCACCTTACGTTTATTGGTCTAAACACTATTATTAAATTACTGATAATAATTAAAAATTACTTATTTTATAAGACAGATGTATTATGAACATTACTGTCACTTCAGTTTTTATCGTTTCATATAAAATAATTTATTAAAAATTCACAAAGTTTCATAAATTTTTCTCAAATTGTGGTCGGAACCTTTGGTCTCATTGAGGTGTACATTTAAAGACATTTGAATGTAAAGTTTCGTATTTTTATTTCTAACAGAACCTTCATCTTCCCCATATCTATCTTTAGCCTCACAACATACCTACCTGAATTAAATTTGTCATAGTCCCACAGAATGCAGACGGTTGTGAGAAGTTGGGATTATTGTGCTATTCATATAAAAAAAACATTGACGGACTTATAAAATATATTAATTTGTGACAATAAGAAAGCACGTCTACAAAAAATCGTTTTCGATGCATTTCGAAGCGTATAAAACCGACCACACACGACAAACCTATTTCCTGAATCAAATATTCTAAATAAATTAATTTGAATTTTTTTAATCGAGTGCGTTGGGTGCAACTCTAATAAGCGCAGTCTAGACAAGAAGTTTGTTAGTACCTACCTACCCACTTATATGCACTGTTGCAGTTTGGTGCACCTCTCGGCTGGCACTTGAGAGAAACAATGGCAGGATGCAGGGTACGTGTCCGTCCCATATCAATCTGTTTGCATCATCGGGATATTTAGAAGAATATTTTCACCACTAGTGTGTTCATAGCTTTTGATGTGTAGATTTAATGTCCAATGTGATTCCCTAACAGAATAGTGAAGAAAAAGAGCAGACAAACCTAATCAACTTTTCTAACTCAGGAAAAGAACCAACAACCAACTCACCTAACCTAACTGAACCTCACCTAGAAAAATTACAAACACAAATAACCTAACTTTTCCTAACCTTATGGGATCTAACCTAGAAAAATAATGAACAAACTAATCCTAACCTAACTTATCCTAAACTAACCGAACCCAACCTACATTCAGTGTTGTATACATATATTATTGTGTATACATTGTGTTAATTATTACAGTATTTGAATAATATTCCGCAATCTTTAACTATTTCACAGTGCAATAAATACTATTGCTCAGATAAGTAAGTCCGTAAGTCTGTTTATTTAGGTATCGAACCCGTATCCGTCAGATTACTAGCCGAGTGTCCTATTCACCGTGCAAAGAAACGCGGAATCTTGTAATCTGAAGGAAAACCTTCACCCATCACTGGGTACAGAACGACCAACAATGATGAAATTTCATACAATATTATGCACCCGAAATTACAAAATGCTACATGCAATTTCCTTTTGGTCGACGTGAAATCAACATCGATAAATTAAACGTTATATTATATTAAAGAAGTTGGGTAGGTAGCTGCGTTTGAAGAACAGAATAAAAGTACAAACGAATATCTTATTCCTAGCGCAATAAAGTAAATACAAAAAAAACAAATCGCAGCGAGAATACTATTCGTCGTGTACCTACCTCAACTGAGAATACAGTGTTCTCGGTCGACCTTGACATTGGTTATTTCTGTCCGCGTGTTTTAATTCTGTTTTTCTGGCGTCCGCTTCTTATCATTATTATCCATAATAACACAAGTGCTCGAGATTCTTGTGCAGTACCCAACACGGTACGCACACATGCGAACACTGCGTCCAGGATTCAGGGGCGGATTGGTAAAGTAAAATGTTTCTGTTACCAAGCGGATAGTCCGCATATTTATTCCATCCACAAAAATTACATCAATAGTGACTTACTCAGGTGACAAACTTCGTATCTTCTGAATAGACTTCAATGTGTAAAAGTTGAGGGAATAAGTTTAGTGTTTTTCAGTGTCCTTCGGCGTACCTCAAGGTCGTCATTTAGGGCCATTATTATTCAATTTATATATTATATAACAAGATATTCAATTTTTTACACGCTAAAATATAAGTGATTTGAAGCTTTTTTTGTTGATTGTTTTCTTGATAAATATTCGTTGCCATTAGCTACTAGTGGCATCAAGTTCAAATCAGTAAAAAGTGCCTGTGTTATTGGATATCCACGCAAATTTTTTGTCTGGGGGACATTTGAGCTATCTTATAATACATCTTTGCGTGTGGACTAGTTATACTAGACAAATGATATTGTAGTAGATTACTACTGTCAAATGTAATTATGATTATTGATAACTCATGTCGACTAATCACCAATATTGTTGATAAATACTTAATCGATGTGTTGATGTTGATTTAATGCAAGGCTCCAGAACTCTTCAAGAGAGTATAACGTCAGTGGTTGTAGCAAATTACAATGCATGCATATAAAATATTTTTAAATATGGTTATTTTTTAAAATTTATAATACCTAATAATTTATGAGAAAGTTTGCCTCTGTTTTTTTTTAAATGATCTTTTGCTCTCCGTGTATTTTCTCCTCTGCACAAATCAATGTCACAGATAACCGACGAGAGATTAGTTACTAGTTGGGTACTGGAAATTGGGAAACGGGAGAACATTGTTAATTACGAAACATAACTATATCATAGCTATTTCATAGAGCACTAGAACGCTGGACTAACGATGCATTCATTCATTATTCATTAATTATATTAATCGTATTTTTGCTGATTAATTAGTAATAATTCTATTCACAGAACTATCGACGTGATTAGTATTCAATTGAATATATTATTTATTACTGGCTTGTATTGTCACAAATGTAATGTAAAACGAATGATAAAAAAGGAGATAAAAATATAATACATATGTTTGTGCTTTACAATGCTTTGTGCTCCTGGGTGCTCCTTTGGGTTGATTGATATAATCCTTAGTTAATACTTATAATACAGGGTTTTCCAATAAGAGGTGTTATTTTGATATTCAATCGTAAAAGATCAATGGTTTCGTTGCTTGTGTGGCACGTAGCGCCGTTTTGTTGAAAGTAAACGTTGTCCAGATCAATACCATCCAATTCCGGCCATAAAAAATCATTAATCATCTCTCGATAGCGCAATCCATTCACTGTAACTTTTGCTCCAGCCTCATTTTCGAAAAAGTAAGGTCCAATGACTCCGCCGGACCATAAACCGCACCAAACAGTCGTACGTTGAGGATAGAGAGGCTTTTCAACAATAACTCTTGGGTTTTCCGAGCCCCAGATGCGACAATTTTGCTTGTTGACGAAGCCACCGAGGTGGAAATGGGCCTCATCACTCAAGATGATTTGCATTTGATTCACTCAAGTGAATTTTAATAATTTCAATGCGTTTTTGAAGCATGTATCGTTCCATTTTTATTAATGGCGTAGTTTCTACTTCTCTCTGCCGAAATAGCGGGCTATTCAAAATAACACCTCTAATTGGAAAACCCTGTAGTTGTAAGTCACTAGCTATTACAAGTCTTATATCAAGTCACTAGTTATAAGTAGTCTCAATAGTTAGTTGTTAGCTATAAGTCTCAGTTATAAGTCACTAGTTATAAATCTTAGCTGTAAACTATTAGTTATAAATCAACGAAGAAGAAGAAAATACTAATAAATCTAAATGTTACATGAAACAGAACAAGACTCATAATAAAGGGCAACGGTCTCAACTGGCAATAGAACCCAGGATATCTGTTTTACCGGGACAACGTCTCTAACCATTCGGCCGTTACGGGCAAATTAAATTAAGTTATTATAAGCAATAATTAGTCGCCTGAAATATACATACAAATTGAAAATATCTCCAGAGTAAAAATAATGCCGCTGACAGGAATTGAATCCACACCTTCTGATGTCCGGTCAGGTGCTCTGGAACACTGAGCTATGTCGGCTTATTTCTACCACGCCAAATAATTAAAATATGTACTAGTACTTCAATCAACAATTACTGCTTATTGTATTTTTTCACCCGTAAACAATCAACTTTATTTTACGGCAATAATTTTTATATTTCAGGCGACTAATTATTGCTTATAATAATTTGTTATCCTTTGTGCTATGCATAAAAAAAATCTTGTCTTATAATCATTAGTTAATCATATAAAAATAAAATAAAATTAAGTTGTGAAGCGCTTTTGAATTGATTTTTCCACGCAAACAGCGCTGTAGAAATAATCCAATCATTAACTGTTGTATTAAATTTGTTTGTGTGTTCTGTGTCCGATCAATATTGTCAAGATGGTACCTATATATATATAGTATTTTTATATTTGATAGTATTTTTTTCCGACAGATTGCTTGAGCGTTGCTAAATCACTATTTTGATTAATATTTATAACGAATTGGTGTACATTATGAATACCAAAAATATGCTTTAGATAAATTGAAGGTTTTTCTATCGTTTCGCTTGAGTAGAATACAAATAAAAAAATAAATTACTCATTGAAAAATATAAATGTAAAATACAAAATAAAATATTTTATCAATAGAAATGTATGAACGCGTAAAGGAAACAACTTAAAAAAAATACAGTATTATAGCTAAGATTATCTGTGACAGTTTCACTTGATTAACTTTTTTGCTTTCTTATAAAATTATTTATAAAATAGATAAAAACCAGTTTTGTGCTTGAAATCGAACGTTTCTGGACTCCGTTTGTCAAGCGATTTTAATGCCTATTACCTGCAATATAAGGTATACCAAGAATATACACATTTTTGGCTTGTAGCTTCCTCTTAAGCGAATTACACTGTTCACATAACTGCCAGTTATCATTATTGAAGCGAGTAATTTCCACTGTGTAATTAGATGTATAATTGTAATTATTACAGTGAGGTTGCACAAAAACGTCGCTATACAAATCATCCAAGTATTATTATTTGTATTATTTTCAGAGAGAGGCATTTGAAGATGTATATACAAAATAAGATGAAAACAGGAGGAAAAACAAATTTGAAATATTATAAATAACTACCTAAATATGAAAGTGATCAGTATAGAGATAATATCGCATAAGTGTATCGTGTTAGACTTGGCCTTTTAATCAGTGTATTCGTCTGTAGTCAAGAGAACTTTTTTTCATCTCAATTATCACTGGCTATTGCAGAGAAAGGCAACATTTTCTCTCAAAGAGAGTCTCAAAATGCACTAAAACATGTTTTTATGCCACGAACTATCATTAGTATTAATTGTATTAAACAGCGCGTACAAAAAAAACATATAATTATTTTTTAATGATAAACTAATGTTTATTAGACAAGGTTTTTTATGCATAGCACAAAGGATAACAAATTGTTTTTACTCGGGAGATACTTTCAATTTGTGTGGATATTTAAGGCAAATAAAAAAAAACATAGTTCAAACATAATATATATATTACGAATTTCGCCTTTTCTTCTACCTACAAGGCTTCTGCTTCTACGTTGAACAGGCATCCCTAATCGAGGGGTGGGGCTGTCGACTAGCAAGCTGGAGGTCGCGGTTTCAAATCTCAGCTTGCGCAAAGTAAATTTTATTTAATTTATTTCACAAATATGATGGTATATTTGCGGCACGTTCCACAGTGGAATATACTCTCAGTATCGCCCTGGTGTAAGATCACCATTCAGAATTGAAAAGTTGCTTTAAATGCCTTTAGCCGTGTTTGGTGACCAGATCTGAATAGTCAGGTACTTGCCCACCATACTCTTTGCCATCTCCTTCCCCTCCCCACTACATTTAACCTCACAACATACCCCAATTGGGGAAGCCATAGTCTCACTGGCTCCAGATTGTGGGGAGCAATTGGGACTCCTGTGCGGTAATCACATAAAAAACACACACCCATAGAATAAATAAGAACGCAAGAAAATTGATGTGGGTTTGTTTCGTGATCCAAAATGCTGGAAAACTGGGTCTTATTTTCAATGTGATGGCGATATACGATGTCCGACAAGTATAAGAGAGTCAGAGCGCGTGTTAAATTGGCTAGAATCAAAAGGTATTAAGCCAGTAGCGACATGGGTTTCTACTGAAACGTTTGTTGTTATATCTGCCTTTCTTTGCAGATTTAAGTGTTGGGAACTCTTTGTTAAAAAGTAAAAGGTTTTACTTATAATTGTGTTTATTTACGTTACAATAAATAGGTCTGGATTTAGCTACACTGTTCATTACCCGAGGGTTTGTAATTCTGTGGTTCAAGAAGCTTGTTCCCTGTCAATCTCATCTCACAATTAATGGTTACACTCTAGCGACATCTGTCGGACTCTGGAGTAAGCTTTATGTTTAGCGCCATCTATAGCTTAAACACTCAACTTTATTACCATACATCAAAAAGCATTTGTAGTGTGTATTATCTATTTATGAAACATACTAAAATATAAAACCCTGATGGAGATTCAGGTCTAATCGAAATCGGTTGCTATATATATTATACTCACATATAGTGTAGTAGTAAGTTATTTTATTCTAATTATAATTATGTATTTAAGTAATTTCTACATGTGAAAATATCTCATTATTATTATTAAAATACACTTAAAAATATATTTTACTATTAAAAAACTAATTACTAATAAAATGAAAATGGCTGATTTATTAAAATCATGTTAAAATGTGATGGTAGGCCAATTCCTAAAAAAAATACTAGCACATTCAGAATATATAGGAACACGTGTTCTGACATCCTCATAATACATTCGTGTTTTACTGATAATAATTTGTTAGAAAATCTCTCAATTCATTCGTTAAAGGCATATAATACCGTTTTTAACAGTAATACGAATAAATTGTCCAGATTTCAAATAAATTTGCGATATTTGATATCAGTAAGTTTTCTCGGCCCGCACAGAGTTTTAGCAGCCGGGCGGAAAAAACCCGACGAGTCACGAGGCTGACCGATTGAATCCGTGCAAAATATGTCCCACATAAACAATGGTTTAGCGTTCCTGCAATCCGGCACCGGTTTAAAACAAGTAGGTAAAAAGTACATTATTTTTGTTGTTTTGTAATTTGAAATCGGCAGCAGATAAAATAGAAGTCACATTCACGCATCGAAAACAATCGCCGAATAAAATATTGCTTATTATTTTCATAATAAAACATAATCTCTGAAACTGGAGATTACCGGGGAGCTATCTCTCGGCGGTCTAGACCTTTCTTCGGAAGCAATTCTCAAACAACCAATTTCATATTTTGTGTGTAATGAAATTTTGTGTGTAATGAAATTTACCTTTTAAGGGGAAGCTACAAGCTAAAAATGTGTATATTCTTGGTACACCTTATATATTTAGTAGGTAATAGGCAATTTTATAAGAAAGAAAAAAAGTTAATCAAGTGAAACTGTCACAGATAATCTTAGCTATAATAGATACAGTCTTTTTTAAAAGTTGTTTACGCGTTCATACATTTCTATTGAAAAAATATTTTTTTTAATAGTTTACATTTATATTTCTTATTAAGTAATTAATTATTTTATTTGTATTCCACTAAAGCGAAACGATAGGAAAACCTTCAATTTATCTAAAGCATATTTTTTGGTATTCATAATGTACACCAATTCGTTATAAAGATTAATCAAAATAGTGATTTAACATTAAGCTTCGAAAGTAAATTACTTTGGATACACCACTGTACATACAAATAATCGACATGTTTCATAACCAATGATTATATCTAAGAATAGACAAACTAGTATAGACAAATTTTAGTACCTGTAGACAAAAAAAAATTACAATCGGCGGTGATTAATTATATATTACTATTAAAAAAATTATATAAGGTAAATAAAAATTATTTTAAAATGTGTTTATTATAAATTAAGGATTGTCTAATAAAAATGACGAAAATTGGTTTGTTAACTATGTACTTCAAATCTTTCTTGTCACTTTCTCACTTAGGTCACCCTCACAACCAAAAATAATAGTAACAATGGGAGATATGGCATGGATGCGTTCCAACTGCCGCCAAGCTACGACTATCAAAGCGGCGATGGAGTGAAAGTTATATGTCTATTGTTTGTTCAGTTTATTAAATGCTAAGTGAGGTTAGGTTAGGTTGATATATTATAACACATCAAAACGAAGTAAAGGTAGAAAAAAGGCTAGACATTATGAAATTGTGTTTTTCTCTTTAACATGTTAGGACTATTATATTTCAATTGAAAATTTAAGATAAATAAAAATTTTAATGATGGTTTGTTCAAAATCTTAAACTAATCACTGATTGCTTTCAAATTTTGACAAAACGTTGCATTCGAATACGCGTGTATTTTTATATACCTATATTGTAATGTTTTTTTTTTTTTTTAAACAGCGCCATCCGTTTGACGTAAAAGTAAAACGCACTATTGTTTCTCTATCAGCACAGACATACTAAGCTACAGCAACGCGTGGCGGGGTACAGCTAATATTATTATAAAATTGGAACTGATTGTATTCAAGATTTCAGACAAGCGATAAAGTAGATAAATAAAATTTAATATTTTTGCAGAATATTATTTTAACATTGTCATTTTTCAAAATTGGAACTGATGTGTTAAGAATTATGACAATTGATAAAGTGGGTACCAACTTATAATACACATAAAAAAAAAATCTATATTTTAAATGTGTACTCCTATTGTTTACATTTCTTAGGGTTAATCTTGACAAGTGAGAGTTATATCTCAACTCGTAGCCTAATAATAATAATAAAGTTTTGGTTGATTTGTCTCAGATGTAATATTTCCCTTACAAAACGTTTGACAGTCTGATCTGCTTGATGGTTCTGCGTTTGAAGTTTGAGAATCCCTGTTCCAACTGCAAGCAGCACGTGAGGGTGTGTGTGTCTCTATCAGCGGTACACACACGCACTCAATGTGCATATACATAACAATGATGCACATATGTGTGTATGTATGCGCTGAGCTATGCCGGGACAAGTCGATGGTCAATGACTCTGTCGACATTGCGGACTTCGAAGGTCAGAAACTTAACTCGACGTGAAGGAGCAGCATTAGTTTGTGGGAGCATCTATATCATATAGCTGTATCATTTTCAAATGTGTGTGTGTATGCGTTTAGTTTGTTCAAGTACCTAAATAATATGCAATCTGTGGCTGTGAGCGTAGAGTGACGGACTGACACCCAGAGGGAGTGTTGCCAGTTGATAAATAAATATACACTAATTTCCCGCGCTGATTTTCTAGCTTGAAAATTGTGAACGTTGATGCGCGCCAAATGACCATTTTCCGTATTTAAGCTGGCATTATCGATGCTAACAGCAGTGCAAATGTTTGAAAACTAACAGACATGATAATTATCTGAAAAATCTGCAAAGTAAAGTAATATTTACTAACTATACGAATAACAAGTCATAATATTTCGATAATGGCAAGACCATCCCTAGCTGATATTTTCGGAACTAAAGATTTACTAATTTTTATTTTATTATTCTCACGGGAAGGTATCTATATGAAATGACATTAGATTTTATAGTTTAAAAGATTTGGCTAAAATTATTCCAAATCTCTAAATGATATTAAAGTCGCTATCCGCGTCTGTCTGTTTATGCGCTTAGTTCTTCTAAACTACGCCGCGGATTTTGATAGGGTTTTCACTATCATTTAGAGAATTTCTTCCGGAAGGTTTATATATATAATACATGCTTATTATATTTATAGAAAGTAGAGAAAAGTTGACGTTTTGTAATCCTAACGCTGGCTAAAATAATAATTAGTAGGTACCTACAAGCATAACTCGTATCATTTTTTCATCGTGGCAAGACCTTCCCCTGGCGGATTTTTCCGGTACTAAAAGGAAAGCATTTTTTTATACTTTTTATGGCAAATCAATTTGGTCCTCTATTCCTAGTTCAACAGAATAAAACGAGAAGTCGTATTTATTTAAATAATGAGGATGTATGTAATTAAATTGGAGATGATATCTTCATATTACTGCTTGTAGTGTCCGGTCCTGCTGCTGTAATGAACATTGGCAAAATACTGGACGGGAATATAATATTTGATGTTTGCGTGTACGTAACCACCAGTTCAGATCTAGGCATTCTAGGAGCCACTTAGGATAATGGCGCCATCATCCGCTGTCAATCAAAGTCATTAAACTCTTTTAACTAGTATTTGAGATGCGCCATTATGCCTACAATTTAAAATCGCTCCCTGCTAATGGTTATTTTACGTGTTGTGTAGTTTACTAGGCAGGTCCCTACCTCCAATACGAGTATATATACATATTTTTTTTTTCATTACATGGCAATACCAACATGGCAATACTCTTTTTTAACACCCTTAGAAACAATTATAGTAGATTCAACAAATGTGAGGTTGTATTTAATTTATGATCGATTCTAGATTTAGTTCAGGTCTTTATCAAATTTTAATCAGCTGCAAATCATAACAAAATAACAGTTGTGCATTTCTGCTGGTCAAAATTTATTCAAAAGCCGAAATGAACCTAGAATCGGCGTTTAAAAGGAATCTTTCAAAAAACCAAAATTGCGCTGATTGGCCATGATTTTCTATGTAACACATAAACCTTACATAAATAGTAATCGTAATCAGAAAAAAAATGAAAAGCGAGTTATAATCTAAAATAAATAATGCAAGTGATTTGCAAATGTGCTTCCATTCCCATGAAAATGACAAATGGATCAGGGAGGAAATGAAAATTAAATTAGTATAGGGAAAAATAAACTTTAAAAACGCCTTATTCTCGATTTTTAGATTTCCACATTAAATGTGCTACGAACGAGCACTAGGAAAACATATCAAAACTGTAGATAGTTTGTCTAATTCTATTAAAACTATTTTGTGATAACAATAAAAATCGACAATACAGTTAGAAAATTCTTTGTAAAGCGGGGGAAAAAGAAAAAAAGCGGCCATGTTGGCGGCCATCTTGAAAATTACTTTTCTACTCTCCAATTTTATGCACATTCATTTTAAACCCTTGGGCAATTTTGCGAGATATTCGTCAAAGACAAGAAAGAACAAGTCTTTTTAAGAGATATATATCCCAACCTGACAGGGTTTCATAAAATGTATGCTATTTCATATTGTATTATGGTCAGAAATACGATTTAAATAACGTTAGATAACGCGATCAGTTTGCATTCAAAATTTTATCATTAAAGCTCCCGAATTTTTTGAAATAATTCTATGAAACATCTATCAATGTTTGCCAAATTAAAAAAATAAATAAATTATAAAACCTTTTGCCTAATTAAATATGTTTTTAGTTTCATGTAAAGTAGTAATTATAAGATTTTAAAAAAAACATCGAGAGACTTAAAAAACTTTATCATTGTTTGCGTTCAATTTTTTAATATTTTTAATAGCATATGTCGATTTGTAATACTAAAATCTGAAACAGTATTTTATCTGCTTTCGAACACAGTATTTTATTTTGAAAAACGTTTAAAAACAGCGAAAATATCTGTAATCAAATGTAATTTAAAAATCTGTAATCTGACGGTTCTCCTTATTCAGGACATTGCAAAATAGCGATTTAAAAAATAGTAACGCGTTCCATAATAGTGATAATATTATGATGTATGGGTAGGTACCTACTTTGATAATATAATTTAGTAGTATGCACCAGGTAGCGACTTGAATACCTAATTTCAGGTAGCTACTAACTGATAAGATATGTTGAACTAATTCGTTCGCATTTCAACTGGCTACATATTATGCACATAAATGTAGTGTATCCAGTTCTAATGCCGTTCGCAAAATGACCCACATAACGAAGACTAGAAAGACAAATACGAGAATCTGGTGCAGCTGCATTGTTGCGTTCATAATAATAAATAAATATTATATTATTACTGCATTACAAAAACTAAAGGGGTTAGTTAAGACAACATTTATTATTCAACAAGGAAAAGGGCTACAAAATTATATAGGTATGTTTTTTAAATTTATTGTTCGACAGATTAATTTTATCATCCACTACCTGACGTTTACCTGGCGTTGCTCGACTTTTCTCTGCTTTCTATAAATAAAATATGCATGTATTATATATATATATATATATAAACCATCAGAAAGAAATTCTCTAAATTATAGTGAAAACCCTATCAAAATCCGTTGCGTAGTTTAGAAGAATTAAGCGCATAAACAGACATGCGCGAAAAGCTACTTTATTTTATATTTATTTATTCATTTTCGGGAAATCGACCGTTTACATTTAATCAGTTTGTACATAAGTATTATATAGTACAATAAAACCAATTATGGATTTCCTCCTTGTGACTTTACCTCTACTGAGACAGCATAATATGGAAAAAGTTATTTAAATTTGTGAGAAAGAAATATGAATTAAAAAAAATTATACAAAACAAAAGATTATATAAAACGAAAAATTTACAAAACAATACATTTATAGCCATGGAGAGAGGTTGTAGATATAAATCAAATTATAATAGAGATATAAACAATAGAGACATAAACATTATTCACAAACCATCAGAGAAATATTATTTTATGGACCTCTTGTATTTGAAGTTCGCAACTGAAAATATCCACCATGGATAATACGCTATTGTAATTATTGCATAGTCTGTTCAGGCAAGAATTCTCTTATTATACTATTTAGAGATTTAAATTACCTACAAAATTTTTAATTTTAAAGTGCTTAAAATTTTAGAATGTATGTATCTAACTATACAAAAAGGTTATAAGGTTTTGTATCTATTACTTTAGAAATTATATTTATTTATTGAATACAATATTAGCGATTTTTTAAACGAATATTTGAAATAGAATAATCAGAAAAAAGATAGGTTAGTTTCTATGACTTGAACCCAATAAAATGAGGTAATGGGACCCGATTTCCTTCGGTCATATGTAACTGTATCTTACTTCGTATAAGAACTATTTGTATAATGTTTGAGAGTTTTCGAGAAGGTTATAGAAATAAAAACATATTATAACCTCACTTTTAAATGAATATTTGCACGAAAATAAGCACTGAAAACGTGGGAACTAAACAGAAAGAGGGGTAAGTTATAATTAGTTTTAAGTCACTAGTTATAAGTAGTGTTAGTTGTTAAGTCACTAGCAATAAATCTTAGATATGCAAATCAACATCACACTACTTAGTTGCTCGTTTATGTTTTAGTCGTAAGGCGCTAGTTATAAATCATAGTTGTAAGTCAATAGTAATAAATCTTAACTGTAAGTAATTAGTTAAAAAATGAAAAATAAGAAAATACACAGATTTAGGAAATGAGATAAAAAGAATTTGGCATTCTCAGACTATAAAAATATTACCATTCGTTATTTCGGCTACTGCCATTATACTTAGCTCTCTCATTCAAAATTTAGGCGTATTAGATCTATCAAAAAAATTATATATAAAGATGCAAAAGTCGGTCATTTTGAATACATGTAGGATAACGAAAGATTTTTTAAATATTTATGTTGAGGGATCAGTAGGATTTATAGGCCCTGTTAGGAGTTCTACCGAGCCGAACCCTCTGATATGAAAATATCTGGAGTCGGTGAATTATTTTCCCATTTGATCTCTGGTGAGTTGACGTGTTGTTCTTGTATTGTTTTGTATTTATTTTGCTTATATAATGCACTTGAATAATTTTGATTAACTAGATGATCATTTGTGGAAAAGTGTGTGGAAGGGTTTAGTTTTTCCTATGTGGAAGATTTAACCCGGACATAAAATCGGAAAACAAAAGTTACAGGTTAAATAAATTAATTTGAAAGCGCTCTTGTGTTGAATTTCCAACCAAAACGGTGCTATATAAATAATCCAATCATTATGAATACAGTATCTAGTATTTATAAAATAGCAATTAATACCATATTATTATTTGTTTTTAATTTATGTTGACGTCTTTCCACTGCATTATTATTTTTTATAGCATTTGATGTAATCGCGATGACCTTAAAGTTTCGACGGAAGATATTGACTTTATCTGTGGTTGCATAAAAGTCATTTATCTGTGCACTTTCTACCAATAATTTAACCGAATAACGCAATATAAGAACACATCCATCGTTTATACTTTATAGGGTTATTGACTTATTGGTTATTTAAATAAGATAAATTTAATCGAATGTTTTTTATTTAATAAAAATAAAATAAATCTACTTGGATATTTTATACTTAAATAAGGTACGTCTTTGAGTTTATCACAAATTTTAAACAAATAACATTTCTCACGAAATTGCAAAGTCAAATATGTTGATAAGACAAAAATGATCGACTGGGTATGTTGTGAGGTCACCAAACATGGCTAAAGACATTTCAGGCAAAAATTCAATTCTCACGGAGAAAAATAAGTAATGCTGATTTATTAAAACGGGATTGCAGACCGTTTCCTGATAAAATTTTAGTAAATTCTCAATATGTGTTCAAGCACCTGAATTTGCTTTGATAATATACAATGACGAAATGTGGAAATATTAGGATCTTTATAAACCTATGAATTCGTTCTTTAATGGCCTGCAATCCCGTTCTTAACCGGATTATGAATAATTTGCTATATTCAAAATTGGCCATTTTTTAATTAACCAGGGCGATACTGAGAGTATTTTCCACTCCAGATCGATGTGCTGATACATAAAACATACTAATGTTTCGCGTAAATTTTATTGTGATAATATTACTTAAATTTATTCAAAAATTACTGAAAACTTACATGTCGCAAAATAAACTAATTTATAAATACATACTTAGTTAATAAATTCTCAACCGTCGCATTTCACAAGATTAACTTGGATTGAAAAATATCGTTTAAAAAGAGTTAGCACGAAGATTAAATAAATTATCAAAGAATGTTGAAAAATTTCACACGCTTTTTCAAAACAATTCGACAGCCAAGTCAAAATTATTAGAATAGTTCAATTTTCTTATAAGAATGTTCATTTTAGCTATATGCAAAAATTACAACATCGCCGTTCCAAAATGAATAATGAATTTCCGCAATAAATTTCACACTCAGAGCACCGAGTTCTAAATACAAACGTGATTTTGTAATTCCACCTCGAAGGGAAACTGACTCAGAATTAGTAGTTGCAACCGTTTAAAAATAAAGACTTCCTTTGCTAATAAAGAATGCCGCGTGTAAGACAGAGATGCTGCTACATTTTATATAGCTGTGTTCCTTTCGCGCGTAGTAATTTTCATCTGGGCGGGACAGGGTCAATGTCGCCGTCTCGCTCTGTCGCACGGCGATACGCGTGCCTCTCGCTCTGATTCATTTCCCTTTCTGCCAGACAGACGACGGTGCATCTGCCACGCGGAATTCACACGGTATTATAAGTTTTTAAGCCAAGTTTCAAACCATTATTTTTACTCCCGCGGAAAATGTAGAATGTTCACATCATTTTCTAGCTTGAATCATTTTATAAAACTACATTATCTTTGGGTTTAATTTCTAATAACTGTATTTTTTTAAATGAAATACACAAAAATGAAAACAACTTCACTTAAACGAGCCTATTCCATCTAGATGTTAAAAATAAACTTATAAAATATACAATTCATTTACAATAATACCGTGTTCACATCGTGATAATATATTCGTAATTTACTAAAAGTTTACCAGAAATCCAGTTGATTCAGCCGTCAGGCCTGCAATTGCATTTTTAACCGGATTCCCAATAATTTGAAGAGATTCTTAACAATTTTGCTTTTTTTTCGATTGCTTTGAAATTTTGACACAGCGTTGCATTATTACCTATTATATATATATGTTACCTACGACAGGTAAAACCATCTATCTGCACAGACAGATTGAGCTACAGCAACACGTGGTGGGGTACAGTTAATTCATAATTTAAAGAAGCCGTTTTTTTTTTATTAAAATCTATCGATAAAAATAATAGCCGGTATAAAAGAGACACCTAATTGCCTTCTAAATGATCTGTTTTTCTATGGAATTCAAGATTGACGCAGTTAAATTTATCGCAATCGGATAGATTGATATATGATAAAAATCTTCAAAGCAAAACGTTTTCTCGTTTCCGCGATTTTTGACTTGACCCAAATATCTGCTCTGAGAACTGAGGAAAGATTACAAAACCATTTTCAGTGCAACAATCTACATGCTAGAATAAATTATAGCTCCTCTATACAGTTTTACATGTTTTTTGTCGACTTTATGTGTCAGTGTGGTTTTATAATTCTTTAAAATTAATTTTCCCATTTCCTTTATTATTTTTGAACGACCGATATGTTCTGAGTTCTGACGTGACGAAGAAACAATGTTTAATGTGACATGAATATTAAGAAATTAACTTGAATCTTGTTTAGGTGGGAACTTTGTAATCATTGGGAAAAAATATGAAAACAGAACAAGACTTAGAAAATAAAAAAATGTAACGTCGTCTTTAACTAATTTTTTAAATTTATTTTGTGAATTTCCAAAGGTGAAAGATCGCCATTCAGAAACGAAAAGATGTTGCTTAAAATGACTTAAGCCGTGTTTGATGAACAGATAACATACCAAACAACATACCAAAATCGGGCATGCAATAGTCCCACCAGTGGCGGCTTTGTGCGTTATAGAATTAGCACAAAATACTTCATACAAAATAACTAAAACAACACGATCCCGGTAAAATCTTATAACCTACGCCAAAATAAGACGATCTTTGTGCGCCGCGAGAGAATGTTTGATGCCAAGTGACTTCTCTTGATTTTCTGAACCCCAGTGAAATAGATCACGAACCGCCGCCGAGTCCCACTGCAGACGAACTGTTGGGAATCATAAAGTTAATTATTTTTAGTTATATTTAGACGTTGTAAAAAATCATAATGACATAAATTAATGTATTCTAGTTATGTATTAGAAATTATTTGCCAACTGTATTTGATTTATCTACAAAAAATACCGGATACACGGAATGTACGTTTTAAAGCAATATTTTTGCAATGGAAGCACAATCTTTTCAAAATCAAGTTTACGAAATATTTTGTATGAAGCAACGTTACTTTGTATTGTTGAAAATTGAAATATTATTTCCTGACAAGTTACTTTTTATAATAAATTAATATATTATGGAATTAATTTGTTTCTATTCGGCTTCGACCGAGATTCAACACACATTGATACTATTACAAAGCTTCATAACTCAACGTGGAAAATAAAACAGTCGCGTTGACGTAGAAATTTCTGATAGAAAGTGCAAATTTCACTACGCCATAGTTCACTATACGTCTGTCTCCATAACAGCTTCCCCACGCCCTTCAGCCCAACAACATATATCAGTTTTATAGGGGATGCCACAGTACTTCTGGTTCAGGAATGTTAAGATTGAATTTATGTGTATAATATTGCAAAATCAAATGCTTTGACGTGTAAAATGTCATATTTACGAAACGCTTTTGGGATATTGATTTATTGCATAATGTGGAAAGTTCTTTAGATAATGATAGGAAAACCTTTTTTGAATTTTGTGCGTGAACATCACAAAAACAATAAAAAACGTGCATATTAGCGATGTTTTTTTGGGTATTTATATCAACATTGCCGCCATCTGTGTAAGGACTGCGTGATTTCGTCCGATTTCGAATGATGCACTTTAACCGGGACGAAATTGAGGGAATCTACAACTATGGTTGCAATGAAGCTATCGGCTGTACGGCGATATGTCTTAAGGATTGGTATGAAATAGCATATTTAGTAACATCCCGCCATCACAGCGATTTGCAAAGAATCCCGAAAAGAGGAAGCCGACGTCGCGGCAGCTCGTGTCGCAATACGAACGCCGAGCGAATAATCGGCGATTGCTTGTTGTAGTCGAGTTGCAAAAGAACCACAGCGTTGTGTAATGCGCTAACGGGGTCAGTGTTAGTTGCCCGCGTCCCACATCGCCCAAGCCAAGAGGAAAGGAGACAGACGAGAGTAATCTCCTTTGCTGTTATCCTCTCTTTAATTGCCACTGAAATAATATGTAATCATTACGATACACAATATAATAGTTAAAAAGGACTGAGATGGTTGAGAATCGACAAGAATCTACAAAGCACATATGCCCCAAGTTGGGCGCCAAAAACGAAAGAAGAAAGCGTAAATTACAATTAACTGAAAAAATAAAGTAGTTTAATCTATACTTCTCAACTGCCATTAGTTTACATAAAACCTTTCGACTCCTAGGACCCAGACCTGTCAGTAATTTTGATTATTATTTGTTTTGAAAGAATGTCGATATTTTAAAATGTTTGGTCAATTGAATTTTGAAAATTTGCTCTATTTAAAAATGGTGATTGCCATTTGAGTGGATTTTTTAATTCGTAATGGTACGCCATTTCCTCCAAGAGGAAATTGGCCCACTAAATAGAAATACAAGCTAGAAGTGTCTTCTATGTCATTTTGAAAGAATCCAACTGTAGTCTTTTGGTTTTAGCCCGTTTAACACGCATGTTGCAATTCCATTTGATCGAAATGAAAAATTCTAAATGTACGCCCTACAAGCGGACTGGAAACCAACAAGAAACCAATAGGAACAGTTCCTATTCATAAGATTTTGCCTGCATTTCATCTACAACAGCATACCTTCTCAACTTTTCTATTATTAATAAAATTATTTGCAAATTTTACATTGTAGATACCAAGTTGGGTACTTAATGACTAAACGGTCACCCTTCAGCGTTAGGTAGGTTTCTATGGTTATATACAATAATTGTCAAGTGTCTTCCATCTTCAAAATCTACGAAAAAAGATAAAATTAATTTGTTTCACAGTAGTATTCCAAAATGGTGTCTGTTTTGAAATCCGCGTGTTCCTATAATCGTTACGATGTACGCATTCCCAGTTACTAGGAAGGTAGGTACTGTATATGTTTAATGCACCGGGGTAGGTACTACCTATACCTAGTCGGTCAGTTAGGTTAAGTAAGGTTAGGTTTGGTACGTTTTTAGATCTGTTCCAAAATGGCGTCTGTTTTGAAATCCGCGGGTTGGCATGTCATCATTTCTAAGACGGACGCATTCTCAGTCACTAGGAAGGTGGGTACCTATCCATTATGCAGCGGGGTAGGTGCATACAGTCGGTCGGTTAGGTAGGTATTCTGTTGCCCACCTAACCCATACCGCGGTTGCAGTCGACGGAAAGCGGGTTACCAACCCGCACCAAGGACACACTGACTTGCGCACACAGACGCGCGCTAAATTCACGGACACATGCGCAGTGCGCACGATGCCGAAGTCTGCGTGCGAGTGTGCATCAAATCGCTAACGTTTGTATATTGCACGCGCACTGCTGCAGCGTGCAAATGTGCATACAAGTTCGCGAGTGTGTAAATGCACCGGGCAGACGAACAGAGGCAGGACAACCAAAAAAAAACAACATTAGAATATTATAAATTATATTACACATATCATTTTTAAAATGCATGTATTATAGGTATCTAATGTTATGCACCGTATACAGAATGCATAAAGAAGGCTTGTATTGGATTTTCGCCTTGTAATGTTGGGTGATTGCTGATTGTATATTATTATTGTTTTCATGTTTATTTATTTATTGACGCCCTATTGGGCTTTTAAGTACATAACAATTACAAATTTCATTTTTAACAACAGTATATAACAAACAATAGAAAATCGAAATAAAATATAATGATTTCTCATACATTATTTACATTTAAAAAGTGGTGGACTAAGTTGACTTTAAATGTATTAAAGTTTAAATTAAATATGTCAGCGACATCACTTAGTTCATTGCCCAACCTATGTATTCTTTCTAACACAGAATACGTAGCGAAGTTATTGTTGTAGAATAAAATATTCCGCCTAGTATATTTTGGAGGTATATGTAAAGATAGCAAATTTATATTGTCAGGGCAGTCCAACCTTGATTGAACAATTTTATATAATAAAAGGAGATCAAATATTTTTCGCCTTTCAGATAATTTCGATAGGTTAAGTTTATTGCGTAAATTGACATAATTGATTTCAATAATAGGAATACCAATTTTAAAATTAATACAACGTAAAAATTTATTTTGAATTTTTTCTATTTGTAAACAATGAGAGTTGAAATGAGGACACCAAATGGTTGAATTGTATTCAACCTGACTTCTAACCAGAGACGTGTATAGTAATTATATAGTTTTATGTTATTAAAGTCTTTAGCGATTCTGAGAATAAATCCAAGCATTTGTAATCCCTTACTGGTAATGCTATTAATGTGATTCAAGAAGCGTAATTTGGAGTCAAAGATAACTCCAAGGTCATTGAATTCAAAGACTCTTTTTAGATTGGCATTGTTAATTGAGTAGTCGAATAATAAAGGGGTTTTAGATCTATGGAAACTGATTGTTTGGCATTTGTTGATATTAAGATGTAATTTGTTATTTGTTTTATACAGGTTCTAAGACTTTCCGGGAAGGCGTGGAATTACCAAGAGAATTCGTGAGACGGTATTGTACACGGTGTACGGAAACTAGTAGTACGAGCGGGAAACTGGTGAATGTAAAATCGACTACAAATATGATGTAGATTCAGCAGTTTACCGCTTATACTATGAGTTTCAGAACCCCATGTATTATGGACGAATGTTGGAAATCTAATCCCAAAATGTGACGTGATATCGTACGACAAGAGAGAAAAAAAATTGACCGATGGTATAATTTTTTTCTTTCTCTGTATGTTTTTATATCGGAGCTTGATTATCATTTAGTTAAACATGATTTTTTCGGCGCTCATAATATTACTAAGATAATAAAGAGAAATATAACGAATGAACTTATGAAATTAATTTAAAAAAAAGTTTTATTGCCCCTTTGTACGAGTCAGCACTGCTCCCCCATTCGCGGTGCCTACTCCCATGAAAAAAGAAGAAGACGAAGAAAAGCGCGGCTGAAAATGGCGGGAGGAAGTGCATAGGTCTATTATTATTCTGTGCTAAAGATGGCGTCAGGACTCGACATCCGGAAAGGCCGGTCATATTATAAAGTAAGTACCTACTTACAGATTAGTGATGGGAAAATAGGGATATAGCCACATTTCGAAATTATCAGTACCTACCTATTCTAATAAATGATTTTTTAATGAACCATTGAAAATCATTTGAATGAAATTACTCACTTTGAAATATTAAGAATCCACGGTTTTAAAACAGTGCAGTTCCAGTGAGAGTATTGCAGACTGCACCCTGCACCGTTCACCAATGTGGTGAATACTTATGTAAGTTAACCTCCGATTGAAGAAACTAACAAATTCACAAGCATAACAAATTCATCTGAGTAGGCAATAAGTCACCAGATGTTAGTATTAGTATCGAACTCGGTCCGTCCGATTGCTAGCTGGTAGCTGCCGACCACGTCGGAAATCACACCAACTCTTAGTTGATTTATATTTAAAAGAAAGACAAACATTCCCGGGTTACGAATAACCTGACAATATTTGAAAATCTCCTACTACCACCACTGTAAGCGGAAAATGTCGTTTGTGTTGTGATAGAGGACTTAGCCTGCCGAGGAATTGAACACACTACTTCTGGATGGCACCCAAACGCGATATCAACTCAGCCACCGACCGATACCGATGCCACGCTTGTGTGGTGTTGTTTATATTCGAAACAAAGTTTCGTAATCTCAAAATTGCGTTTTGCCCATCACTACCCATCTACCCATAGACAACTAACTGATTATAGGTATAGATTGGTGCATTAAAAAGAGGGTAAATAAATGCGTGAGAAATCGCATAGGGTAATTTGTAATCTATAACCATAATACATTATTTTGCAAAGGATAATTTTTATTATATTATCGTGTCTATAGCAGACTATTTTAAACGCGACAAGCATTGTATTATTATAGAATCGCGTGTATAGCAGACTATTTTAAACACGACAAGCATTGTATTATTTTAGAATCGTGTCTATAACAGACTATTTTAAACACGACAAGCATTGGATTATTATAGAATCATGTCTATAGCAGACTACTTTAAACACAACAAGCATTGGATTATAGAATCATGTCTATAGCAGACTATTTTAAACACGACAAGCATTGGATTATTATAGAATCATGTCTATAGCAGACTATTTTAAACACGATAAGCATTTGATTCGTTTTCGATAAACACGCATTTTATCTTTAACTTAATTTATTTATTATTTTTTAGCCATTTGTACATCCATGTTTACAAATGACTAAGTTAATATTAATTACATACATTATAACATTTTTATTATTTGTCACATTTTCTTTTATGGTTTTCGGCAGCGCATTATAATAATGCATTCATTTGTGTATTGGCTTTGTCCTTTTTTGATAGCCTAATTTCATTGCACACTCTTGTGTTATATCTGTGAATGTCCATGTTGTATTTAATTTCATCGCACATTCTTGTGTTATATCTGTGAATGTCCTTGTTGAATATAATTGCATTGCACATTCTTGCGTTATATCTGTGAATGTCCTTGTTGTATATCATTTCATTGCACATTCTAGTATTATATCTGTGAATGTCGTTGTTGTATATAATTTCATTGCACATTCTTGTGTTATATCTGTGAATGTCCTTGTTGTATATCATTTCATTGCACATTCTTGCGTTATATCTGTGAATGTCCTTGTTGTATATAATTTCATTGCACATTCTTGCGTTATATCTATGAATGTCCTTGTTGAATATAATTTCATTGCACATTCTTGTGTTATATCTGTGAATTTCCTTGTTGTATATAATTTTCTTTGAAGTATTTTGGTTATTTATTATTTAATGTATAAATATCATCGCGTTCGTTAGCATCTCATTACTAGACTGGTAACCCTACTTTTTTATATGAAACCTATATAATGGAGACCTTTGTGAGGGAGCGGTAAGATAAACGTCTTCTTCTTCGTCTTTTGACCTCTCTAATCAGAGGATGTGACCAACGATTAACTAAACAATTTTGTGTCTAAATATTAATTATTGTTAATAATATTTGCGTAGTCATATGTAGGAACACCCATATCGGTCATGGAAGAATTTGGCCAAACAACACTTCTTATATGATTTGGGTAAACCAGTTTAAGAGCGAGGATATCGAACTTATAACCTTCAAAAACACAGTCACTGCTCGCATTACTTGGCAGGAGAAATGCAAAAGAAACTCTGGTCTGTTGCTAGCGAATAGCTTTTACTATTTTACGTAGGTTGATACACAAAAAAATTAAGAATTTTCTATGATATTTACAATTTCACATTAATCTACTCTTTCCGAGTCGTATTCAAACATTCTGCAATGTGGTAAAATTTGAATAAGTTTTGGTCTCTTTTTTAAATGTATTTAATCTGTGTAATCCAGCTTTATCCATTTCAAAATCAGCGATCGTAACCTTTATCTCATGTAAAACGTCGGTTGAAAACAGTCGTAGAATTTATAATACAGTATTTTTTTTAAATTGTGGATGCGGCATTGTTATTGAAAAAAAAGTATATTACCGGCTTACCACAAGAATCGTAACTCAAAACCACAGTATTCTAACAATATAACTATTGAAGTAGGCACGCTATGTCTTGAATATGTAATCGATAGTATTATAAATTTAAAAATAATGATGAGAAGAAATTAATGAATACGTTAAAAATACATAGATTAAATTGAATTCCATTTTAAAGAGGTATTCAAAAGTGAGTGATGTGGCGGTATAATCTATCGCTCTTATCGAATGAATGTTTCGAACGCAATCGAAAAGAAAACAAAACTAAATTTGAATCGGTAATGCTTAATCGTTGTGTAAATTATACGCGATATTTGAGAGCGATTATTCACCAGGGAAAAATTTAGAAAATCTTCTTCGCTGGATTTAAGAGCCAAGAAGTGAGAATAATGTTTACATTAGCCAGATAAAAATAATAAGTACATCAAGTACTTGTCGCCGGGAGTTTGAGAACGTATTTTATATTTGTTTACGTCAGTGCAAGAATAAAAAAAATGGCCGAAGACGTTTGACATTGTGGAAGGTCAGTATCGGTTTAATTGCGCGCTGTTTTTTTCGGTGCCCGCGAACGGCGCGGCGAGGAGAAGGGAGGGAAGACAACCTAGTGGACTTGTAGCGATTGTGATTTTTAAAGTACATTAATTTTAATAAATAATAATGATTGTGTGCTTCTTGTTATTGCACGGAATTAAACGACATTTTAGGAGAGTGCTGAGAATATTCTGACAAAATACATGATTAAATATGGGGAATTAATTCAAAATTCAAATGGTGATATTTTGAAACCAGATTAGAATTCTTCCTTGTCGCAATCTTCAGAAATTAAAAACACTCGTCACTATCAACTTATTATTTATCATGAAAGGAAACTTTAGGCATGTAGAACGAATGAGCGAAGAAACGAGTGTAATGAGGATATATGATGCAAATGTGAATGGTAGCAGAAGTCGAGGACGCCCGAGGAAGACATGGCACGATCACGTGAATAAGATACTAGAGTCGGGCCATGTGAAGAGTCAGAATAATAGAAGAGTATGTATGAGACGATGTATGAATGTGAATGAGGCAAGAAGTGTGTGCCAAGACCGAGTTGTTAGGCAGTCCGTCCTCTCTGCCTACCGAGAAAAAAAAGCCGAGATGTTTTTCAAGGGAAATATTTTATATTTAACTTTATTATGTAGGTACGTAATAATAACATAATTGAAAAATATCGTTTATCATTGAATTGAGTAGGGTTATCTTAGTAGATACTTAAATAACCTGTTTATAAAAATAAGCAGGTATAAGGTACTTATCACTTTTGGAAAAGCATGTCAAGTGTTCCTATTTATGGATGTCAAGTAGCTACTCGAAAATACAACTATCACAATAAGTTTTACTCTTTCTACAGCAAAAAGGATTCTATATTTAATCTTATCAGAAAATAAATAAAACACAACTTATCCAATTTTAAAAAGAACTGAGCTATGTAATTTTGTGAATTTAATAATAATAGTATTGAATACATAAAAGAAAAACCAAAAAGTAAAATCGATTAATCGTTAGGTACTCAAATGTATCGTTATTTGTAAAAATAATCGAACTCAACTGGTTTCTTATTAGGTGGCCCACGTCTAACTCCCCTTTGCCCGGCATTATTGTCTATGGCCTGTGGAACCGCTATGTATATAGCATAATACGCTAGCGTTCGTCTATTCACGGTCAAGGCCGTTGCGATCATAGACACTCTCACTTACACCGATAGAATAATAATAACAACATAGCATAGACACAGCGCACTAATACCGATATAAGTACCGATAGAATGTTCCCAACACTAGCGGAGAAGCTAGAAAAACATCATACACTCACCAACACCAATGGAATCATTCCATAGATATGGGTACATTCCCACTAATACCACCATTAGAGTGACCAATATACGAGAAGCTAGACTCGCCGCGGGATAGCGGGAAGCTAGTACCCAGTTAGAATATAGAACAAGATGATAGGTTAGTTAGGTACCTATCTAGCCGCGCGTGGCCTACCGAAAATTGCGCGCCGAAAGGAGCTGTAAAAATGCATTTCACAAAAGGCGATTATTCCAGAGATATTTTTAAAATAATTATGAGTAGGTACTAGAGGAGATAAATGTATACATTTATTATTTGCATGTTAGAATGTTATTTCAGCATTTATATTTCCGCCTTCGTCATCTGCTGTTTTGACCAAATTCAGAGTCACGGTCAAGGTCACCATCTTGTCTGATTCGTTTTTTAAATTCGTTCGATTTGGAATTTGTATTCAAATAGAACGGCCAAACTTGCAAATCAGGATTCAGTTACACTGTGTTATTTTTTTCTGGCAACACTATTATTATTTTATGACAGACTAATGGATTTTGAAGAATTGAAACTTGGATATTTATGATTTCGTAGGTTATTTATAAAAAAAAACTGTATTAAAAACCCTTTTAATTCAGGCACCTCTTCTGTTGATGGTGACAGACTTCCGTGAATAGGACAAAAATTATAAAAAGTAAAACTAATGAGAGTAAAGTGAGGTTAGGTTAAGTTTTCACAATTATTACAAATCATAATGCTGCAACAAAAATTCAATCGAAATGTAATTCATTTGAATTTTCCTTAGCTTAGAAAACGTGTATTTCTAATGAATAAAGAAAATTTGCTACAAATTGAGGAATTTTCTGACGTTCTTCCACACAAGCTGATCGTGCTTTTTTTGTTTGTCCAGCCGTTTGGCTGCCATATTTGTTCACCTTTTCTAAATAGGAACTGCGACGATGTTGCCACACGCAGAATGGTCCTTGCAAAACAATTCCAAAAGCGCAAACAGTACCTACCTAAATAATAATAGGTAGATACTCGTATACGTTGATGATTGATGAACAAACACGTAATACTGTAAGTTACAGAAAAGGAATATGCAATTTGTTTTATCCACTTTGATATTTAAAACAAGAGAGATAATTTAAATTCAGTTAAGCAACTCTGTAACATAGCCAAATAAGCACTGATTGACAGGATTATCTCTGTATTTCCACGCTAATCCATCGCTAGCTTAGATTTGGTGAATTTAAAAAAAAATCGTTAGTTCATCTTTTGGCCGTCTGCAGAGATATGTCTGTCAACCTGTATGTACCTACCAGAAAACGAAGTAGGTTGTTGGAAGTCTAGCACGAACAGGCGATGCCATACGTAGTAATGCGAAATCATGTGTTTTTGGTTTGAAAATTTGGTCGCCTAGAAATGTTTCAGATGCTTTAATTAAATACTGCGAGTAGAATACATCTTGGCCTTTGAATTAATCGAGTACTTTTTAGATAAGTCTTTTTATAAGCCCAGAAAAAAATAATGTATAGGCCTATGAAAACTGCTTTAAAGTTCAAAATCTCCTACTTACGAACCTATTTTCGTTTATGATTTTATTGTATAATGTGGCAAATTAAGTTATTTATAAAATGATCGGAAAAAAATTAAATATTTATGCCTGAACATCCACAAAATAAAATAAAAGACACTTTTTGGCCATGTTTTTTTCTTGCATAAATCAAAACAGGCGGATGGTGTTAAGCGGGAATTTAAACCTTATCGCCATCTACGTAAGGGTTGTTATTGATAGCGGCTCAATTTAAAATATTAAACGACGTAGTGCATCGCCTTAATACGATATTGACGAAATCCGTCATCTATGGTCAGATAGCGATATTTGCGAGCACGGTTAGAATATGATTCCGGCAGTCGGCAGACAAAAGCCGCTACTTTTAGCGCTGGTGTCGGCTAAACTGTCAATGTGCACAACTTTTTGGATAATATCGTCCGTCATACTAAATAACTGGCTTATTAAACGAGTGTGAACTAACTAAGTTCTTAGAACTGAAAGAAATCGTATACACGATCCATATACTTAATTAATTCATAAATTGTGAAGTACAGTATTTTTAACTTTTACGTAGCCGTTAGGAATGTCAATACATAGAGAGATGGACTAGTGTTGCCAGTTTTTATCGAATTCCGATTTTTTGCGTTATCGACGTCGGTTTGGATATCAATATTGTGAGTTGGCTCCGGAAATCGGTATAAAATCATCGGTGGTTACGCCTATTGATCCGACATTGTAAACTTATCAATATCAGCGTGCTAGACAAGCTCGGTAGATACTGACCAAATGTGTTAGTTATTAGTTACTACAGAAGCCAAACGTTTGTACAGATTGACAAAATATCTACAATAACGCTGCCACTGACTTAACAGATAGATATGATTCATTCGACTTACATTTGCAGTCGGGGCATCGTTACCGTATACTGAAATTTCCCAAAAATCATTACAAAATATCTATACAAGTGTAGTGCTAAAAATACCTAGCCTAAAAATTGCTAAAAAGCCAGAATTTACAAAAAATTAAATAGCACCATCTACAAAAGATCAGTTTTAAAAACACCACACGTCTCACAGACAATATTTACGTTAATTATTAAAATAATCGCTTTTAAAACCGATTTAGCGCATAGATATCAAATTTATTTGACAGACCATTTGTCAAATTAACCTGTCCGCCATCTTGGATATGGCCAAAAAACTAAACAAAATATTTTTCGATAATAAAACATACGATTTTGAAGCATTTATTGTGCTGTACAAATAGATGTACAAGTGTTCACGAATTAATTGTTCCTGTGCACAAAATGTACACGAACGCACACAAATTTATTATAACATTTGTTTGGTAAAATGTTAACTTACGTTTGTTTACAGACCGTAAATCATGGAAAGACAAATTAAAATTAGCGAAAAGCAAAAGAAAGTGAAGATAAATATTCGTTTTTAAAATAATTCTAGTTGTAGGGAAGTACCTGGTTATTCCGTCTGGAGGTGGATTCCCTTTCGTTATCCTTAGCTATGGAACATACCTATCCCTCTAATTTTAGCTTTGGCATAAACTAGAAATACAAAAAATATATGGAAATTTACACGGATATACGGAAACTATATCGGAACCCACATAAAAATCTTTGGTTTGAACTTTAAATGATAATTATTTGTCCGTGGTGACGTGATTTTATACAGATTGTTGCCATTGGAGAAGAAATGTTTTGGGATAGTACTGAATCATCAAAAATGGCAACACGTTAAACACAACCATAGATCACATGAAAACATCAAATTGCTGTCAACAAATCGTCAAAACGATGGCCTAGCGCAATTTGAAATTTCACTTTATAAGAATACTCCAGGTTATCAAATTAAAAGATGTGAAGCAACAAAATTAATGTGAATATCCTTTTTATCCATTCAAGATGAAATAAGTCATGTAAATTTCACAAGAAACATATATTTATAAAGTAAGTAATCTTTATAGATGCTTTACAAAACATGTAATTGTTTTTTACTTTCTGTGCGCTAGGCCATAGAAAAATACGCCCGAAATTCACAAAACTGAGCAGTAATACACGTTCAGAATCAGTAATAAACACATTATTATAGTATTTATTATTATCATTTTAAATGTACACGAAATAAACTTTTAAACAACAACACTTCGGTCCTCATGATAATTTTTTACGTAAGACAATGACAGACGACAGATTATGTCAAATAATGTTTGCCATCTTAAACTGCACGAAAATCATTACCGAAACATGTCTTTTTTTAATCTCGAATCCATAAGAATAAACGACACGTATGGAACTGGATGGAGAAAACATCGTGTAAAACGCCCGTTAGTTAGTTGTGTTTATTGGTGTGACTCTTGCTGAGTGACTCTGAGTGACCTCGCATTCACCGAGAAGTCAATCACTCTGCTCTTGCAACGAGACGATCGTACAAGAGGAAAAGCAGGATTTTTCAATGAAGACTTCAAGTAAATCGTTGAACTGAACGCATAGAGTCAACAAACCCTCACTTCAATGGATCATTTCAGCACGAAAAATAACAAAACTAAAAGACAAAGTTATTTTACTACAATTTATTAAAACGTCTTTTAAAGGTAATTTTGTTTGACTGCGGATTGAACCTTTCTACCAAGTGACTGGTGTCGACAATTGATTACTTAATTGGACCGATATTTATTTCGTATGCTGCAAAATACGTGTGTGTAAGTTATTTCTGAACATTTTAAGAATTTTGCAGCTTAAGGCCCCGTAGTAAGCGTTCAAAGATGGTTTGAAAGGGAGATATGTAAACACGAATGTTAGAGGGAGCGCGCTAATGTTGAAAAACGATAATAATTAAGCAAAAATTGTGAAAATATTTAATAAAACACGACTCGTTTGAAATGGAGCAAAAATCTCTCGACAAATGCTTAAGTTGCATTTAAAGATACACTGCAAATTTAACATATAAAATAACAGTAAAAAACGTGTTTTTAATAATTTTCTTATTATGCCATTTTTCTGTCGAGGGAAATTCATATAGTTAACGTTTCGGCATTACAAATATACAGTTATTATCTTCAAAAGCAACATATATTTTTTTGGGGATTTAAACACTTAAGGCGATGCACTACGTCGTGTAATATTTTTAATTGAGCCGCTATCAATAACAACCCTTACGTAGATAGCGATAAGGTTTAAATTCCCGCTTAACACCATCCGCCTGTTTTGATTTATGCAAGTAAAAAACATGGCCAAAAAGTGCCTTTTATTTTATTTTGTGGATGTTCAGGCATAAATATTTATTTTTTTTCGTTCATTTTATAAATAACTTAATTTTTCACATTATACAATAAAATCATAACCGAAAATGGGTTCGTAAGTAGGAGATTTTGCACTTTAAAGCAGTTTTCATAGGCCTTATACATTATTTTTTTCTGGGCTTATAAAAAGACTTATCTAAAAAATACTCGATTATTTCAAAGGCCAAGATGTATTCTACTCGCAGTATTTAATTAAAGCATCTGAAACATTTCTAGGCGACCAAATTTTCAAACAAAAAACACATGATTTTGCATTACTTCGCATGGCATCGCCTTAAAGAGTTAACGAGAAACTTGTTATAAATCGATAGAAATTGGGTATTCGTGGGCATAAAATCACCGAACGAATCTAAAAAATATTGTTATGTACTTACCTATATTAGTATACTTAGTTGCTTGTACATAATATTATTATAAAAACGTATGTGATGTGTATAGAATGGACGGATATGTAATTGGCCGACAGTAAAACATTAATTACATTGAGTGTACAGTGTACATCCTGGGATAAATGATTATTGTCTACGTTGGCAGTCGGCAGGGGAAGTTTAAATTTTATACAGGGTTTTCCAATAAGAGGTGTTATTTTGAATAGCCCGCTATTTCGGTAGATGTTACTTTTGAAGCTGTCATTTTTTGACATTTGACAAGTAGAAACTACGCCATTAATAAAAATGGAACGATACGCGCTTCAACAACGCATTTAAATTATTAAAATTTACTTGAGTGAATCAAATGCAAATCATCTTGAGTGATGAGGCCTATTTCCACCTCAGTGGCTTCGTAAACAAGCAAAATTGTCGCATCTGAGGCTCGGAAAACCCAAGAGTTATTGTTGAAAAGCCTCTTTATCCTCAACGTGTGACTGTTTAGTGCGGTTTATGGTCCGGCGGAGTCATTGGACCTTACTTATTCGAAAATGAGGCTGGAGCAAGAGTTACGGTGAATGGATCTCTATCGAGAGATGATTAATGATTTTTTATGGCCGGAATTGGATGGTATTGATCTGGACAACGTTTACTTTCAACAAGACGGCGCTACGTGCCACACAAGCAACGTAACCATTGATCTTTTACGGTTGAATATCAAAATAACACCTCTTATTGGAAAACCCTGTATACAAGATACAAAGGTAGGTGACACTCTCAGATATCGCATTGCTGAAAATCCACCATTAGGAATTGAAACGTTGTTGTTTGAAATGGCTTTAGCCGTGTCTGTTGCCAAGATCTGTATTACCAGGTACAACTACACGGAGAAAAATTAGATCTATTATTTATAAAGAATCTCCTCAAATTATTGCTAATCCAGTTAAAAACGGGATTGCAGGCCGTTTCCTGATAAACTTTTATTAAATTCCTAATAAAATATATCAGAACACGTGTTCACGCAACTGCATTTGCCTTGATAATATATAATGAAGAACTGCGAAAATATTAAGATTTTTGTGAACACGTGTTCCGACATCGTGATAATATATTCGCATTTTATCAAAATTTTAACAGGAAACCTTTTAATAAATTTTTTAAGGGCCTGAAATCTCGTTTTTAACCGGAATTACCAATAATTTGAAGAGATTCTTAATAAATTGGCAATACTCATTTTTCTCCGCGTACATTCACTCTCATAACATACCCCAATGAGGTTATCTTTTAATTTTTATTTTGATGCAGTTATATTGTATTTAAAAATTTAAAAACGAGAGTAAAATTAGTTTTTCGATATCTCCAAAAATGATGAAGTTACGAGCTTTCAAAGCGAACATTAGTAAAATATATGCAATTTTTGCTCTTGACTCGTGACGTCATACGTAGTTCAATTCAGAATCTGAATGTGCTGCAGTAGCGTGATGCCACACGCTTTTCATATCAACGTTTGACGTCTTATAACTTTGATACTATTACGTATGTATTAAGATTTATCCTCATGCATGAAATAATTAATATGCTACATTTGTAAATAACATGAAATTTCGTTGTAGGAGACAACCTCATTATTGGGGATTCCATATGGGATGTGCGGTATTTCTAAATAGTATAAAAGAAAGTCGGTAACCGCGTCTGTCTGTGCTCTTAGTTCTTCTAAACTACGCAACGGATTTTGATAGGGTTTTTAATATCATTTAGAGAATTTCTTTCGAAAGGTTTACATATATAATACAAGCATATTATATTTATAGAAAGTAGAGAAAAGTCGATGCTATATAATCAAGTCGTAAAAATATATTTTCGGGCAATATATTGCTAACGCTGGCTAAACCTCATGAGATACATCAAAATAATTTATTTATTTATTTCTATTCTTGAATACACATTTTACAAATGATTACAGTGGTTTATATTGTAGTACAGAGAAAAAAGTACAGAAAAAAGGTATAAAAAATAAAGAACATAGGTTGATATAGGTAAAACTGTGTGTGGGTGATATTGTATGTTACGTGAACACCTCACTAGGAGAACCTGTGCTGAGGTGTTTGTGAAAAAGTGTGACAGGTATTTATGTGTTGTAGTAGAAAGTTAATTTTTTTTCAGACATATATTGATACGTGAAAACACACATTTATATGTGAATGTATGTATTTTTGGATAATTCTTGAAGAACGTGTATACTGGTAAGTTTTTAGATTTTCACAGCCAAAAGCATTTTTGTTGTTTGTTTTAGGGGTGTTATGCCGTGTTGCGCTAACTCCTTCTTTAGCCGACGTTTCGGACAGCGTTGCAGTGTCCATCATCAGGGCAGATCCGGTAGATCACACATCTTCGGATCTACCGGATCTGCCCTGATGATGGACACTGCAACGCTGTCCGAAACGTCGGCTAAAGAAGGAGTTAGCGCAACACGGCATAACACCCCAAAACAAACAACAAAAACGTGTATACTATTTAATTTTACTTATTATATTTTGGTTATGTTTGGTTTGGAATTATAATCTTTTGAATAAAGTGAATATCTTGATTTTTTATCCAGGCAAACATATCGTAATGTTTTTTGAGAAAGTTTGTAGATGTATTTGTGGTCATTAATTGTTTCAAAGTAATGGGCATACTGTTAAAAAGTTTGGTTGCGTAGTATTGAAAGTGTCTTTGTCCGTGTGTGGTGTGTGTTATCGGAATGTTCAGTGTTTTATTTGTTGATGACCTGGTTTTTATTATGGTTTTGGTTGATCTGTAATATGAAGATTATTATGGATGAGATGTAGGAGAGCAGTTTTGCCGTAAAGTTGTCTTATTGACATGACGTCTAGTGTTTTGAAGATTTTGTTTGAGTCTGTGTAGAATGGTACTTGCAGTATGAGTACCACGGAATTGTATATCTTAAAAAAGCCTACAGAAAAGTCTGAAATGATATATGTCTATCTTTTAAAGATAACCCCATGCAACGCCGGGAACACTTAAGCATCATTTGTTTGGCTTTAAATTTATTATGTATTAAGTATTATTATTATTATTTGTCCCCAAGTGGTTATTCCATATCTTAAAGTTGATTCCGCGAGTGACATGTAAATAATTCTTAAGGTATTCACAGGAACGAAACACTTCAATTTGTTTATTCTACCCACTATCGCCCGCAGCCGTTTACAAATTTACAAATTTAACAGTTTTACCGGTGCAGGCCTTATTGTGGTATAAAATATTGATTCAGCACATATCTGACTCTGAGTATAAGAGGAAAGTTGAACATGGGCACAATACTAGGTTCTCAAAGAATGAAGGCATGCTTGTACCTAAACATAATAATAAATACGGACAGCGAACCCTTGAGTATAATGTGCCTAAAATATATAATATGCTACCTGGTAATATTAAGAAATGCGAATTTCCAAATAGAGTCAGATATTTGCTGAAAACATGGCTACTAGGTAGAGATAATTTGTATTAGGCGATTAAATGTGTAAGTTTATTGTTATTGTATAAATTAAGGTCTAAGTTGTAATCTGTAAAAAGTTGTAATAAAAATCTTGTTTGACAAACTACTTAACTGAAGTTTAACGGGATATATATGAAATAAAAAAAAAATAAAAAAAAAATTAGTCAAAACGACTCAGTTGAATGTAATATATATCGTAGGCGACACGTGTCATATAATATATATTCTCAATCGTCGATTTCGTCTCGTTGTTATATAATAATTTTTAATTTTTCACAACAGTTCTAAACTTATGTTATTTATTACGATGTGGAAATGTGGCGTCATCAGACGAGGGCCAGTTATTTAAAGTGAAAAAAGTTAAAGCATATTAAATAATATTTGAATGACTTGAACTAGACAAACAATTATTAACTTTTATGTCTAACAGATTGCATCTACCGGTTCGTCGATCACTAATACCAAACTATATGTACAATGCATTTGACCAATGAACGTGATGCGGCGTTAGAATGTACATATATTATTAATATTTTTAAGGCCACGCATACTCACTTTCTACAGATTTATAACAAGTTTCTCGTTAACTATTTAAGTTTTTAAGTTACAAAAAATATGTATGTTATTTTTTAAGATAATATCTATGTATTTGTTATGCCGAAACGTTAATTTTAAGAAATTCCCTCCATAGAAAAACAACGCAAAGTAACCTCCGAAAATTATTATAAACACGTTTTGTTCTGTTATTCAATATGTTATAGGCATGAAAAAAATCACAGTATATCTTTAAATACAACTAAAGCATTTGTAGAAAGATTTTTGCTCTATTTGAAAGGAGTCGTGTTTTATTAAATATTTTCATCATTTCGCTTAATTATTATCGTTTATTAAATATTTTCATCATTTCGCTTAATTTTTATCGTTTTTTTAATATTAGAGCGCTCCCTCTGACATTCGTATTTACATGGGGCCTTCAAGTCAGAATCAAAGAAGAAACGATGAAACTGACAAAACCAAGATAAAGATAAAAATACTGACTAGAAAGATAGAAATCTTCGTGTCACCTGTTCATGTTCTTCATTTTACTTAACTTCACTTTATTTTTTAATATTTATATTTTTTGTAATACCTGCATCAACTGTAAAGCGCCCCTGAGGTGATATCTCACAAAAGCGGCGCTATACAAACAGTCCAATAAATTAATTAATTAATAATAGAAAGCCATTTAAATGTGGCCATAGACACATCCTCAAAAGACGTTAGACAAATAAGGTAACTTATGAAAAATGTAATATTTCTACAATAATAATCTAATTAAATTCACTAATTTCGGCTGTAGGTCTGTCTGTAACTGTTTGTAACTCTGGTTCAATGAGTTCGGATTTGTTTTGAATTTAAGTGTGATTTTTACAATTGGAATGGATTACGTCAAGAATTCAGACAGGCGATGAAGTACATACCTGTAATATAATATTTTCCATTTTCAAAAATTCAGGCAAGCGATTGAGTTTTTTTTAAATGTGATTATTTTTGAAATTAGTATTTCTTTTGTTTAAATTTCTTAGTGGTAATCTTGACAAGTAAAGACAGATTTAATGAGTTAACAAGGGTCTGCGCTTTTTTCCATTTTCAAGAAAACGTTATTTAGTAACTAACTAGATTTAGGTAATTACAAAATATCCCGTGATTTTTCACGAGTCTGCGCTGGTACCAGATATAAAAATAAGATGTGAAGAATAACAATTGTTTGGTCTTTTTTATTTCTTATTTATAAATATTTTCTAAGTTGAATCCTTCACACGGAGAAAAATTAGTATAGCTGATTGATTAAAATACTGTTAAAAACTTGATTGCAATCCATTTCCTAATAAAATATATTAGTTCATTCGGAATATATCGGGACACGTGTTCAAGCAGGTGCGCTTTTCCTGATAAATATAATGACGAAATGAGATCATATTAAAATTTTTATGAACACGTGTTACGACATCCTAATAACATATTCCTGTCAAATCATTCATTAAAGGTCTGCAGTCACCTTTTTAACAGGATTATGAATAATTTCACCAGATATTTAATAAAATAGCAATAATTTATAATCAGTAAGTTTTGTACGTGAACCACTGAACATAACTATAACTAACTATACATAACTATTATTAATAATTTTACTGTAGGAAAAGTATGCGATGCGATTTTTTAAAAACGGTTCCATCGGCTGTAAGTTAAGAGGAGAAAACTGGGAATGCGAAATATTTTCGGACTTGCAAAATAACAAGTTATTTTTTAGAGTCGTCTTTCACAGTATTTTCGACTTGGCACCGTCGGCCGGAAGTTTGTCCGCAAATAGCTCGCACAACCAAAATAATAATAATAATATATATTTATTTCCCCATACTTCTGTTCGCGGCTAAGCAACGATGATCGAATTTCTTTCGTGACAGCTTTAATTTTAATGATTAGTCATCTATAAATCTGCAAATCTGTGCTTCTATACGTTTGATGTTTATTTCTATTATATTTATGTCTGTTTATCTATGCATTTGTGATTTATTTCTTGTTTTTCTTTTATTGTGACAGTTTCCCTGAATAATTAACTTTTAACAGCAATGTTTATTGATATATGTAGACAAGTGTCTAGGGAGCAAACGGGCCTGATATCCTAAAGATATTTTAGTCGATGTTAACTGTCAAATGCAATTATCGTCCTCCCAATCTCGACTAGTAACCAATATTGATGATAAAGCCTTATCGTGATGATTTTATTGATATATGTTGTCAATATTATGTAGACAAGTATCTAGGGAGCAAACGGACTTGATATCCTAAAGATATTTTAGTCGATGTTAACTGTCAAATGCAATTATCGTCCTCCGAATCTCGGCTAATAACCAATATTGATGATAAAGACGTATCTTGTTGATTTTATTGATTGTTATCAATATTATGTAGACAAGAGTCTAGGGAGCGAACCGGCTTGACATGCTATTAATATTTTAGTCGATGTTAACTGTCATTTGCAATTATAGTCCTCCGATATATGGCCTTGAATATCATGGAAATTGGAGTGGGGAAAACGATAAAAGAAGAATGATTGAGACTCACCATGAGTCCTGGCCTGGAAGGCGTGGTGCTGGTGTTGATGTTGGTGCTGCATGTGATGCGGGGACTGCGCCAGTTGGGCGGGTCGCTGGGGCGGCTGCGCAGCGGGAGGTCCCAGTGGTGAGTGGTATTGCT
Source organism: Hesperophylax consimilis (assembly GCF_061612785.1). NCBI lineage: Eukaryota > Metazoa > Arthropoda > Insecta > Trichoptera > Limnephilidae > Hesperophylax > Hesperophylax consimilis. The sequence continues at coordinate 17,918,012 of NC_142854.1, read as the reverse complement.
GCTGGGGCGGTTGCGGCTGGTGGGGCGGCGGGTAGAAGGGCGGCAGCAGCTGATGCAGGCGGGCGGCGGCCAGGCGGGAGGCGGCCAGCTCCTCGGCGGAGGCATGTCCCGAGCTGGATGAGTCCACGTCGGACACACCCGAATCGGCTGGACTCGGAGGCAGAGATCCTGCAACAGAATAAAACGTTGAAAAAAGTTAACAAAAATACTTAATTTAACCAAACCTAACCTAAACTAACCCAACCTGACTAATCGACGTTTTGCACTACACTTTCTTTTGGTCCAGTTTACATACGAGTCATTTTTTAACGTGGATTTGAGACGAAAAACAAGACGTGTTTTATTTTGGTGCCGATTTTCGTACAATCTAAGATGGCGAACGTTATTTGACATTGTGTCCTCTATCATTGTTTTACGTAAATATATTACGTTTAATATTAAAACTTTTGCATGTTTATTTCGTTTTATATTTAGGATATTGATGCAAAGACATTCGTAATGTGTTTATTACTGATTGTGAATGTGTATTATTCAGTATTATGAATTATTTCGCATGTTTTTTTTAAGATTTGTTGACGGCAACGACAGAGGCAAATGACAGATGCTTACACGTGATCTATGGTTATGTTCAAGATGTTGCCATTTTTTGACGATTTAGGTACGTCCCAAAATATAATTTCTTCGGCGTTAGAAACGTTGGTTTAAGAAGACAGAAGTGCAACACGGCATAATAACCCCAAAAATAAATCACGACAGTGTTGATTGATATTTTTTTCCTGAAAGAAGAGAAACCTTAGGGTCTGTTAATCTTTATTTTAAATTTCCCTGTAAAAAAATCTTATAGTGGGCAAACATCAAATCAGCTTCAATATATTAAACAGTTTACAAAAGAGAAAAATCATTCTTCCAATCAGAATTCTGTTGGAAATGATTAATAACATTGTTATTTCCATAAAACGAGATTAACCTCCCTTGCTTTTCAAAATGGCGCACCCCGTCGCAAAACCACCCCATTTAATAACGTTTCGCAATGCACCCCACGAAAACAACACAGCATCAGACATCCCCATTTGTCTATACAGTGGACCAATCGAGGCCCAGCATCCCTCACATCTGCCAATAAGGCACGGGGGTTGAACAGTTGAACATCGCACATCTGTTACGTCACACCCTGCTCGGATGTTGATGCAATTTGCTAAAATTAAAAGGGTGAAGGGAAAGCTGCGCTGTCCATGTGTGCAATATGCACATTGCGAAAAGCTTGCGCTCGTAATTTTGAATTCTACGGAATTTCGAACCTAACCCAGGTGGCACTATTCACGAAATGTTTCCAACTATTAATCTGCACCATTATTCACGATTTTTTTTCCATCACAGTTTTCAGAAATGCGTAATATACCAAGGTACGTATCTATCAAAAGAAGGATATATAAGCAACCCTTACGTACCCAGTTTGCAGCGTGTTATTGCGCTGCATATTGTGGATGATTGCATTTCTGCTTGATAATGCAACAATGCAGAATATAATAATGCTTAGGTACCTACTTAATAGCTGTCAAAAGCCAGCTGATGGATGTGGCACACATTTTTGGAAAACAAGGTTATAAACGGGGTGATTTTACACAATGTTGAATACACGGGGTAAACGAAATATTAGATGTTAGGGTAAAATATATATATAAAAGTATGATCCAGTTAAATATGGGTCGAATTAGCTCAGTGGTAGAGCAATGTCCCGACAAGTCCTGGGTTCTATACCTAGATGCGACCGAATCTTTTTATGATTTTTCCATTTTAAATTTTCGTTTTGAGACTCGCTAATATAGTCTTAAACAGTAAATAAACAATAAAGAAACTTTTTATACATTCGTCAAGGTTCCGCTATCGAATATTGAAAATCACATTTGCAAAAATACCTGCTTGCAAATCTAACAAATTAATAGTTCTGCACCTTTCAGGCTATTTCACGGCATTAAATAGTGATTGGAATGGGTTTTATTGGTCGATTTATAGGTAGTAATAATTGAAAAACCTTTTCGCACCCCGTAAAAACCCTCTTGGCACGTTGTAAACAATTGCTACAAATTTCACGGCGGATTTTAAGTGCATATACTCGTCACATTTACCGAAATAATGCATCTTTAATCCGTGAAAATTGATAAAATTGATTTTTTATTGGAATTGGAATTGAGTTGCAATCATTTCTCGATGTTGATGTTTCCTGAACGACTTTCATATTGCTCAACGTATATATTTGACGGCGATCTTGCAATTTTTTTTTGAAATTTAAAATCAAACGAAGATTTAAACTATCTTAAGAAAAAAATGGAAAATATGTTTATTTCCGTATGGCAATGAAATTCAAATAATCAAACATAATTTTTTTTATTTTTTATAGTGAATACCTCACAAGAGTCCCAACTGCTCCCGTCTGGAGCCAGTGAGACTATGGCATCCCTAATTGGGGGATGTTGTGAGGCTGAAGGTAAGTGGGGAAGGGAAAGAGGAAGGTGGGGAAGTACCTGGCTATTCAGATCTAGTCACTAAACACGGCTAAAGCCATTTGGAGCAACGTTTCAATTCTGAATGGTGGTCTTACACCAGGGCGATACTGGTAGTATCTTCCACTCTGGAACGTGCCGCAAATATACTATATATTATTTTAATTAATTTTTAATTAATTAATTGTGAAATAACACAAATTAATCAAATAAAATTTATTTGCGCACGCCGGGTTCGAACCCGCGACCTTCGGAATGGCAGTCCAATGCGTTGCCACTGGACTATGCCGGCCGTCAATATGTAATAATATAATAGTTTTATAAAACAAAGTTGCTCTCCGCGTCTGTATGTTTGTGCGCTTAGTTCTTCTAAACTACGCAACGAATTGTGACAGGGTTTTCACTATCGTTTAGAGAAATTCTTCTGGAAGGTTTACATATTTAATACACGCATTTTATATTTTAAGAAAGTAGAGAAAATTCGATGTTTTGTAATCGAGTCGTTAATTTTTTTTCGGGCACTACATTGCCAACACTGGCTAAACCTTATTATATACATCAACAAAATGTACTACGGAATTGTATATCTTAAAAAGGACTAAAGAAAATCTTATAATTATAACTATATCTCCTAAGGATACGGCAGCTAGTTACAGAAAACGAAAAGAAACATATTTTTTATTTTTTTTATTTTTTTTTATTTATTAAAAGTATACAATACAGAATATAGTATATTATATAAAGCATTGTACTCCCAGGAGTTAATAAACTCATTGCGGGAATGATACGCATTACATTTTATTAGACAACCTTACTTTTTTGTCGTTTCATATAAAAACCAAGATGAATTTGTCATTCATTTTGTGAATTTTTGTACAATTTTACGTGAATTATAATTTGATACAATTTACGTTATAGTGTTGCAAAGCCTAAGCATCAACAAATTGATTTTTGGTCGTAAAAACAACAAAGTTACTTAATTATTATTTCAAATATCGATCATAAAGATATCGATTGCATATAATATTACGTAGACTGTTGTAGACCATAGACAAACAACTCGCTTTTCCACAGAATGGACAGATGTGAGTGTTGTTATTATTGCGTCGGCGATCGATGTACTAAAGACTTACTTACAGCGGTCTGCTAGGGATGTCCGTTAATTACAATGAAAATTTAAAATAATAATTGAATAATATAATTGGTGAATATTTCATAAATATATTATAATGAAGCAAGTATTGTGCGCTGAGACAGAGATGTTTGGCGGTCTTTATAAGCGTAATAAAGGTTTGCTAAATAAAAACATGCTCTACGACCAACCGTTCATGTTTATTTTTATAAATATCAACAAAAATACTACACATTAATCTGTAACTACTTTTATACTACCTTATTATAAGTACTTATTTTCTACTCTCGTAATTATAACTCTTTTGCACAACATAATTCTCTATGACAACTTGTATTGTACCTGTTTAGTTTATTATGTTGTGTACTATACACTTATTATTGTACTACTGAACAAATCACCTAAAACAATATAGGTACACATGTAAAAGCCTCTAAGGAGTGTATAACGGAAAATATTATAAACTCTGTTTAAATTAAGTTAATGGTTGACTGAATTCAGATGGCGCTAACAAAAAAATGTCCAAAGAAGCGAAGTTAGCAGTCCATAATGGAGTGCTGATACCTACCCTGAATGTATGGAAGTGAGGCATGGAACTGGCAGAGAAAGGATTAAAGCAGATTGAATGCTGTTGAAATGAGATCCCTGAGGCGTGTGAGATTTATCGTGTGAGAAATGTGGAGGCTGATGTAAGCGTAATGAGTAACATTAAGAAAGGTACGCTTAGATAGTTTGGGCATGTAGAGCGAATGAGCGAAGATAGGAGTGTAAGGAGGATATATGATGCAAATGCGAATGGTAGCAGAAGTCGGGGACGTCCGAGGAAGACATGGCACGATCAAGTGAATCAGATACCTACTCGAGTCGGGCCATGTCAAGAGTCAGAATAATAGAAGAGTATGTGTGACACGATGTATGAATGTGAATGAGGCAAGAAGTGTGTGTCAAGACCGAGTTGTTTAGCGTTCCGTCCTCTCTGCCTACCCCTGAGGGGGAAACGGCGTGATGGTTAGTTATTTAGTTAAAATTATGTACATTATCAATTAAAGTAACAATAAAATTATTATTTATTGTACGTTCGAAAAATTACATCATAAGAGAATCCTTATTTCCGCAGTCAATTCAAATAATATAAATTATAACAATATCGAGATTTTAGTAGGTATCGATTGACTGATTCATACCATCTCTATGGTTCGAAAGTATTGCACCAGAGAAGGATGAAAAAAAGGCACCTTGCACACTTCAAAGGGGTTCGTTCGCATTGTTGTTTGCACAATGCGGAGATATGGAAATGTGGATGGACGGAGTACCTACCCAAATAGTAATAGTCATAGAAAAAAAATCAGGTAGGGATATATTGCCGCCAAGAAAAAATCTAGGGTTATGTTCCAAATTTCGGACACTCATGCAATGTGGTGCTTTAGGATTGATTTTCAGAGTTGGAACAACTTTTATAATATTATCATTTGAATTTGAAACATTTGGAGAATTTTATCAGTTTATGAACACAAGCGTAAATATTATTCGATTTGAATTTGGAACATTTGGAGAATTTTATCGGTTTATGAACACAAGCGTAAATATTATTCGATTTGAATTTGGAGAATTTTATCATTTTATTAACACAAGCGTAAATATTATTCGATTTGAATTTGGAACATTTGGAGAATTTTATCGGTTTATGAACACAAGCGTAAATATTATTCGATTTGAATTTGGAGAATTTTATAATTTTTGAACACAAACGTAAATATTATTCGATTTGAATTTGGAGAATTTTATCAGTTTATGAACACAAGCATAAATATTATTCGATTTGAATTTCGATTTTGTTTTCGTGGATGAATGAGTGCTGCTAATCTTGGAAATGGAAATTAATCCACTTCCCGATATCCGATAGAGCTGAAACTCTGCAGGTAGACTCGTTGTCGATGACAGTACATTATATCAACTTTTGGTGCCAATTATACACACATGCATTTTTCTGAAATTGGATTGTACATTATCTTTTAAAATTTACAGCAGCCGAATACGAATTAAATGTCGAAACTATCTATATATGTAATATTCTCCTCACACTTTTTTCTTTTTTCATACGCTTAAATCAACCATTTATTTGCGAACCTCTACATTTCACACGATCATACTTGATTTTACCATACATACGTCTCATGGATCTCATTTCTACAGCATTCGGTCTAATTCAATGCCTCACTGTAATACATCAGGGTTGGCACCAGCACTCCATTGTGGTTTGCTAGCTTCGCTTCTTGGGGAATTTTTTTGCTAGCGCCAACAATTTAATAGAATATAATTTTATAAATAAGACGAATTTTTCTGTGGTTCCGAACCCCTGGGAGTTAAACAAAAAAAGATACATAACCAATAATAACAATGGTGTATTTGTAATTTTTTTTCTGATTTGCACCTTGTCTATGCGTAGGTGCGCGCGCATTCTACATACACATATGGAAGAAAGTAATGCACACAAATAAATAAAAAAATGTAAAATCCACTATGCATTTACTGCATTGTAGGTATCTATTAAGGTGTACACAAGTAGCTAATTCCTCGTCAAAATATGAAGAAAAAACTGACCAAAAGAAGTAAAATAATAATTATGCTAAGATTAAGAAGGACAAACTCAGATAGAAGAAGAAGAATTGTTTGATATCGTTTTCTTTCTTTAATTTTTCTTTGGAAAGACAACCACTAACGATTACATGACTGTTAACCCTATTTTTCTTGTCTTATTATTCGACACTTAAATTGATCATTTAAAGCTTTGTAGCTCATAATGGAAATAAAATTGCGAGTTAAAAACATTTGCGTTGAACTGACAATTTTAGATGGATAAAATTGGGAAAATTTCATAATGCCAGTTCTCGTAATCAAAGAAATTTGGCTGTTTAAGCTCCAAAAAAACTCCAAATCGGTTTATTAATTTGCGTCTAACTCTTGACAGGCCAAGATGCCAAATAAAACGTCTGTAACCAAGTGGGTCTTCCGACGACCCCATGCTTTTTTCTGTCTTATGGGTTTTTACTCTATAGAAATCCCAATTATTCAGTCAATTATTAATGGTAACTTATGTGTTTGCGCAGAAATACGTAAAATACTAAAATGATATGTCAAGTATTTAAGCTAATGTAAGGAGGATAGTAATTTTGGTTACTACCTACTCCCCCACTTGGCTGCGGGATAGTTAAAAAATTCTGTATTACCGTCGATAAAATTCATCAGATGTGAATAATACAGATAAAAAATAGATAAATTAAATACATCCCGGCTTCGTGGATTCAATTCGAGTACTGGCTAAGTAAGAGTTTTTCAAATATTGTCAGATTATTCGTAACCTCGGAATGTTTAACTTTAATTATGATTATTTTTTTTAAACAAATTGACCATTACTTTCGGATAGCGCTGTATAAGGGTGCAAACAAAGTTATCGAAACTTTCGAAGGGGTAACGATATTGTGTCACGGGCATTGAAGTATTGTCACGGGACAGGAAGAAAGTGAAGTGAACACCTTTCACCTAGTATTTGCATCCACACCACTTTACATCTGCCTATAATTACCTATCTATCTGGCAGGTATAAACGATCCTAAGTAACTCAAATTCAAATGTATGATTTTAATGATTAAGTTGAAATTTGAAGTCGATAGCACCCATTCAAAAATTTCTAAAAAACAAAAAATTATATAAAACGAAAAATTTACAAAACAAAACATTTATCAATAAATTTACAGCCATGGAGAGAGGATGTAGATATAAATCAAATCATAATAAAAATATAAACAATAGAGACATAACATTATCCACAAACCATCAGAGAAATATTCTTTTAAGGACCTCTTGTATTTGGTAGGTTCGCAACTGAAAATATCTACCTTGGATAATACGCTATTGTATTATTGCATAGTCTTTTCAGTTCTGTTATGATGATAACTTCACGCGGTAAAAGAATTGGATTTGACAATGATAGTGATGATTTTAATGGTGTAGTTTTAATTCCGCCACATCTGCATATCTCTTACTAACTTCATGTAACCTACCTAGGTTTGAAATGTTCAGTCCTGGTATTGTTACAACATTTAAACATGATTTTGGAAAGAGTAGCTCTCGTAGGTATATGAAATTCAATAAGGTTAATAAATACGGGCTGTCTATACAACTATATACAATTTTGAACATAAATATTAAGTCAGATATAATTCTTAGATCTTAGAGTTTTGATACATTTAATTAATATAAAGAGATATGGTTGTCACCAAGTCAGACGAAAAGAACTGCGAAAGTCAGAGACAAAATTTCTTATATGTTGGATCATCTTAAAATGAAGTGAAATAATCCCCTCGAACTGTCAACATTTCGCACAACAACACGAGTTCGTGTTATTTAATATAAGTCTTTATTCTGTCCGATTTCATTGACTAATCACCCTCGAGTCCGAGCGGTTCCCACAAGCAAAGAATGCTACAATTGGGATTCGAACCTCGATCTTATTGTACAATGGCCAATGGGTCAAGCGAATTGCTTCATGAGGTCCACAGAGCTGTATGGAACTGGTTATAACTGATTATACAGTAATGTATGGCATGTGGTCTGAAATATAGGACAGTTAAATCTTCACATTATGTGCTGGTTTTTGTGAATTACATATGATGTAACTACGTTGTTTTTTTACTCTCCACAATTCAATGAAGGTGAAGATTTTAACGTATTAGTTTATTTATATACTAGCTGAGGTGTACACGGCGTTACTGGGGGTTATCCTTAAGAGATAGACATATACAACCCCTGACTTTTCTGTAGGCCTTTTTGAGATATACAATTCCGTAGTACATTATTTTGATGTATCTCATAAGGTTTAGAGAGCGTTAGCAATGTAAAGCGCCCGAAAAAAAATTTTTCGACTCGATTACAAAACATTTTCACGATTTTTCTCTACTTTTTATCATTTATCCACCAAAACATATTTGTATGAAATGCACGTTGAATGTATCTTTAAAACCTCCATGCTCGATATGTCAATATGTTTAGTTTTAATAAAATTGCTTCCTGCACTAATGCCGCGGTTTTTCTTTCTGAACTTTTGTTCAATACTACATTCCTTATTTTTTTTAAATAATTTAATATATCAGTGGACCCCGTTGTTTAAAATCTATCCACGAAGATTCCCATGCTAAGTAAACTAATAGCCGAATAGTGTCGTTATTTTTAACTGTTTAAATGTTTGACCCTTTCGTTTAAAGCATCCCGGTTAGAAGATTACAATAAATAACATTAAAATTTTTATAGGAATACCGGTTATGACATCTTTGATCCCTTAAGGGTAACCCCTTTGCTGCCGGACAATAAGGGTCCGTAACTCATTTCAATGATACGTCAGATGACCCTTGGTCGAGTGTGACCCTTGGCGACCTAAGACTTTCGACACCGGTCTATTCGGCAACCCCAAGATGTGGAATATATTGATCCCGTTGTGCGATTGTATTGACACATCAATGGGATTTCTCGATGAAAATGAAGCTGTTTTGTATTATCACTGAATAGTCGGGGTCAGGGTGATAAAATAATTACATTTCTGGCATATTGAGTGTCATTTTTGTTTACTTTTCAAAGATTTTTAGCCCTTTTACTTCGTCAATAACTGTAACAAATTTGCTACGGACATCTTGTATGAGAGAGATGATGGAATCAAAGACAGACAATATAGTTACTATAGAAGAGCGTGCAAGATTAAGATTGTCCAGTGTCTCTTCGTTATCGAGACAACATCTTGTACGAGCGAGATGGCATCAAAGACAGACGTAGTTATATAAGAGCGTGCAAGATTAAGATTGTCCAGTGTCTCTTCGTTATCGTGACAACATCTTGTACGAGCGAGATGGCGTCAAAGACAGACGTAGTTATATAATAGCGTGCAAGATTAAGATAGTCCAGTGTCTCTTCGTTATCGAGACAACATCTTGTACGAGCGAGATGGCATCAAAGACAGACGTAGTTATATAAGAGCGTGCAAGATTAAGATTGTCCAGTGTCTCTTCGTTATCGTGACAACATCTTGTACGAGTGAGATGGCATCAAAGACAGACGTAGTTATGTAAGAGCGTGCAAGATTAAGATAGTCTAGTGTCTCTTCGTTATCGAGACAACATCTTGTACGAGCGAGATGGCATCAAAGACAGACGTAGTTATATAAGAGCGTGCAAGATTAAGATAGTCCAGTGTCTCTTCGTTATCGAGACAAAATCTTGTACGAGAGAGATGGCATCAAAGACAGACGTAGTTATGTAAGAGCGTTCAAGATTAAGATAGTCCAGTGTCTCTTCGTTATCGAGACAACATCTTGTACGAGCGAGATGGCATCAAAGACAGACGTAGTTATATAAGAGCGTGCAAAATTAAGATAGTCCAGTGTCTCTTCGTTATCGAGACAAAATCTTGTACGAGAGAGATGGCATCAAAGACAGACGTAGTTATGTAAGAGCGTTCAAGATTAAGATAGTCCAGTGTCTCTTCGTTATCGAGACAACATCTTGTACGAGCGAGATGGCATCAAAGACAGACGTAGTTATATAAGAGCGTGCAAAATTAAGATAGTCCAGTGTCTCTTCGTTATCGAGACAACATCTTGTACGAGCGAGATGGCATCAAAGACAGACGTAGTTATATAAGAGCGTGCAAAATTAAGATAGTCCAGTGTCTCTTCGTTATCGAGACAACATCTTGTACGAGCGAGATGGCATCAAAGACAGACGAAGTTATATAAGAGCGTGCAAGATTGTCCAATGTCTTTTCGTTATTACCTGTCTTCCGAGATAACATCTTATATGAGAGAGATGGCATCAAATACAGAAAGCTTATTAAAAGGCTCGTCTGTTTATATAGGCCTGGAAACACATTTATCGGAAATGCGACCTTAATTTGCATCTTGTGTCGGTTTGCGTTACTAATTCACATATCCTGATTTCTACCGATTTATAACATATTCCTCTAAAACTGTTTAAGTTTTTAGTTCCAAAAAAAAAAATATATATATATATATTTTTGAAGATAATATTACATTTGTTATGACAAAATGATAATTATAAGAAATTACCTCTATAGAAAAATCTCGCGAAACAACCACACTTTTAGTGCTGTTATTAAATATGTTATAGGCATGAAAAAATAAAAATGTATCTAATGCAACTAAAGCATTTGCCGAATTTTTTTTTGCTGTATTTCAAACGAGTCGTGTTTTATTAAATATTTTCACAATTTTCGCTTAATTATTATCATTTTTTTAAATATTAGCGTGTTCCCTTTAACATTCGTATTTACATATCTCCATTTCAAAACGTTTTTAAACGCTTACTACGGGGACTTAAGTCACCATAATGTAATATATTTCTCCAACGAACATATTATCTTGAATAATTCATTTCCGAGAAGTCTGGAAAAGTGTCAAGAGGTGTTTATTATGCAAGGAGGCTGAAGGTCTAGGGTCCAATATGACCAATATGTGATGACCAATAAATAGCCACCATTACAATTACTATTATTATAAATTGAAATTTTACATTTTGGACGGTTACTTTCGAATTTAGAAGAGGCGTTCGTCGTCCGGAATAAAGCGAAGCATCAACCACCAACGAAAGCTAGCGAACTACTTGGTGATGAACTGGCTTGTAAGTAGCACAGACCATCAGGGAAATTAATTCCCTATGAAAAAAAAATGGTTGATTATTAGATTCACTCTGCAGGAGAAGTAACAACTTATAATCCAGCCACCAATTACATAAAAACAGAAGACTCACCAGAAATATCACTCGCATTGAGTTTAGCTCCTCAATCTTCAAATTCGGCAGCGGACTGGTGATCGGCACAATAATGTTTGCATTCGCAGTATGAAATTATAATCTGTCACCACCAGCTCTCAAGAGAGTGAAATTTAGAATAATAAAAGAATCAACACATTGTAATTCTAAAGTACTGTCACATAATTGTGACAAAAAATATTTTCATCATTTTAGTCTTAAATCGACCTCTTTTGACAAACGATATAATTCGGATGAATCCATCTGATTAATGCAAAGATGACTGTAATTCGTTATCACTCACCTGCAGAGCAAAATCTATACAAAACTGACCAGAGATGTCTCTTCTGTCCATTATTTTTAATTTTTAATTTAAAAAATTTAATTCAAACTAATTTTAAGTCGACTGCTTCTCCACTACTTGTAAATCACGCCCTTTCTGCGCATGGTAAGAGGCGAGCGACTGCGCACTTTTCTTTTGCTTGCGTTCTCGTTAGACCCGACTTCGCTAGAATTTCAACATTACTTAAAAAACAATTCAATAATTTGATGTCTGTTCTAATCTCATTTTCTGTCATGCGGGATTAATACAGTTTCGCTGACCTAGAAATTACCGATTAAAAAAACTATGAAAATTTTATGACGCCAGAGCTCAATGTTTGAAAGTTTTTACTGCTTCACTAAACTACAGATATTTGGTATCATAGTAAAGAATATTATTTTTAATAATCAATGAATTCCATGTTGACGCATGATGAATGTTTCGCCTGTCTTTGAAATGCATAGATAAAAGTCACAGATGCATATTTAAAAATAAACCGTTAAAAAGCGACTTAAAAAACTGATTAAAAAAGGTTTAAATAAACTACCATAGAACGAGATTACGATTAAAGCAATAATTGATTCTCAAATGAAAACATTATTAAAAATTACGCGTGTAATGAACAAATCAATCAAAAATGTAGTTATTGCACAAATTTAACACGCAACGCATTAATAATTTTAACAAAGTTCACTGCTAAAAAAACGGCAAAATATTCCATTAACGACTACCATAGGAAATATAAAAATACTTGAATCTTAAACATCCTGATGTTGCGTGTATTGGGTTGAAATTCTCTATAGGCAACCTGTTATGATGCACCAAATTATGTACGTAAATAGCACTGAATAGAGAAAAGATACTAGAAATGCCTTCCGTGTCCATTTGAATGGTAACTGATGTTGCCTCTGAACCTTATGGTTCTAGCACATTTAGCAGGCTCTATGTCTTTCTTGCACTTGCCAGGAGGCTTAGCACGGATGATCGATAAAGCCCCATTATCAATACGATATTGACGAAATCCGTCATGTTCAGTTGGCGATATTTGCGAACACGGTCACAATATGTATCCGGTAGTCGGTAGACAAATGCCGCTTCTCTTAGCGCGGCCTCCAAGGTGTCGGTTAAGCTGTTCGGATAATGACGTTAACTGGCTTATTAATGAATGGGGGTGAACTGAAGCTCTTAGAACTGAAAGAAATCGTATGCACGATCCATAGACTTAACGACAATGACAATTAATTGCGGACTGCCAATGAATATTAAAGTTAAAATTTCATTATTTTTTGGAATAACTTATTGAGTAAAACCTCAAATTATAATATTTAAATATTGAAGACAATATTAGTGATTTTTAAACGCAAATCTGAAACAGAAAAATCAGAAAAGGAAACGGTCACATCTGGGACTCGAACCCAGGACCCTTGTCTTTCCGGGACAATGCTCTACCAACTGCGCTAATGGGACCCTAAAGGGTCTAAAGGGTCCCATTAGCGCAGTTGGTAGAGCATTGTCCCGGAAAGACAAGGGTCCTGGGTTCGAGTCCCAGATGTGACCGTTTCCTTTTCTGATTTTTCTGTTTCAGATTTGCGTTTAAAAATCACTAATATTGTCTTCAATATTTAAATGTTAAAATTTCAATTCGAAATTGTCGATTTATTAGTATTTTTAACATTTACGTAGCCGTTTGACGTTTAGGAATAGGCTCTGTCACACGTACTCTTCGGAGCGGCGGTACCCAGGCCGACGCGCAGAAAAGTCTCACATGGACTTCTCTGTAAACCGTTACCTGGAGTGGCGCGTGGTACCGCAGAGCCTATTGTCAATTCATAGAGAGATGCGCCAGTGTATATCGAATTCTGAATTATTGCGTTATCTACATCGGTCTGGATATCAATAGTGCAACCGTGCAATCGATATAAAATCATCGGTAGTTACGCCTATCGATTGAACCGTGCTTAGACTCCTGACATCGCATATCGCCACCCAATTTGATCCAATATTAATATTTCATATTGATGATGAACACACAGTTCTGTACTTGAAATTTAAGCAAAGAATGGTCAGACTATTGGCTTACGAAATACGCCCACAATACATTTCTTGTTATGTCCTTTATTCTGTGGTAAATAGCATGCAGGGGTTGGAGTAATGTCGGTAAGCATAAATCAGTATTATTGCTGGACTCTTGCTTTTTTTGCAGGATTTTTTCTTTTTATTTAACGGCGAAGAGACCTTAAAACCCAGAAGCTTTCAAATTGAAAAAAAGCTAAGTAATATGTGATATATATGCGTTACTTTTGAAAAAATTTGAGTGATCAAGTATTTTTATAGCAGATAGAAGCTTTTAAAATATAATTGTTCTGGAGTACCCTCAAAATAAAGCCAAAAAACAACATAAATTTAATGCTCCGTTTTAAGCGTTAAAAAAGAAGAAGAAGATGGTTTGAAAGGGAGATATGTAAAAAGGTTGATGGAGGTAGCACAATAATATAAAAAAAATTGCAATCAAAAGGCGTAAGCGACTGTTGTTAAAATCTTAAAGAAAACACGACTTAAATCGAGATATGACTTGAGATTGCAGTAAGTTATTTTTGGTGTACTATGACGTGTTACTCTACCTTCCACTTTGGCCAACGTTTTGGACAGCATTACAGTGTCCATGGCAGATTTGTAAAGATGTTGGTGAAGTTTGTACTTATTAATGTAGATGCGATACCGTTTCGCCAACTCCAATCCTCCAGTATAATTCAAATTGATTTTCTGCGTTTAGTTTTAGTGGAGCTGTCAAAATTTGCTGGACACCAAGAAATATTGAGCTTAGCCACGTCGTTTTTATTAATATTAACAGGATTTTCATGAATTTCAATCGCCTACGTAATTAGGTGTGCTCTATGTGTTTTGGTTCTTCCTAGGACAGGACAATCCAAAGTAAGGACGGTTTGAATTAAATTGCTTGCCTTTTCTAGACGTGGAGGTGACGTGAAAAAGAGATTATCTTAAAAACAGCATAACATGTATTTTAAGAGCATAAAAACTTAAGGCCCGGGAGTAAGCGTTCAAAGATGGTTTGAAAGGAAGATAGGTAAATACGAATATTAGAGCGAAAATGGACAAAATATTTAATAAAACACGAATCGTTTAAAGTAGAGCAAAACTCTCTCAACGAATGCTTTAGTTACATTTAAAGATACAGTGTGATTTTTTTCATACCTAGAACATATTAAATAATAGAACAAAACGTGTTCTTTATAATTTTCGGAGCTTATTTTGGGATTTTTTTCTATCGAGGGAATTTCATATAATTAAAGTTTCAGCATAACAAATGTATAGACATTATCTTAAAAAATAACATGTATTTTTTGGAACTCAAAAACTAAAAGACTTAACGAGAAATTTGCTATAAATACGTATGCGGGGACTTAATGGAAGTTGTTGAATTAAATCCGGTTCGAAGGACCAAAATAATATAGAGAAATTTGTTTTAAATCGAAAGAAATTAGGAATGTGGATTCGTAACACAAACCGAAACAAGATGCAAATTAAGGGTACATTTCCGATAAATGTGTTTCCGGGCCTACATAAATAGGCAAGCCTTTTCATCCCTTGTTGAATTCCCGGAATAGGGACACAAGGTGAGGGGTATTTAAGGGTTGGTGTGTAGGCTTGGATCGAACAGGTTCGGATGGAGATACACCGGTCGCACGGTCAGTCTGCACAAAGGGAGTGCACATTCTTGAATGCATTAGCAGTTTGCAGCTTATATTGAAATAGGGGATGATTTCTTTACCGTGGAAGTAGGATGTTGGAAAGGATACAGGAAATAAATTATCGGAAACCTTTTAGGACAATTGTAGTTGGGTTTCTTATCTAGTTATGTCATTTTTGTTTGAGTTTTGTTTATTTTTCACCTATCCTAACAATTAACTAACTAACCATCACGCCGTTGCCCCACAAGAGTAGGCAGAGAGGGCGGACCACCAAACAACTCGGTCTTGCCATATTCACATTCATACATCGTCTCATACATGCTCTTCTATTATTCTAGCTTTTGACATGGCCCGACTCAAGTATCTGATTCATTAGTCTTCCTCTGGAGTCCCCGACTTCTGCTAACATTCACATTTGCATCATATGTTCTCCTTACAACCTACTTTAACAACATTTCCTTTTATTTTGATGTGAATATCGCATAAAAGTCCCAACTGCCCTCACTCGTCTGGCACAAGTCAGACTACGGCATCTCAGATTGAGGTATGTTGTGAGACTGAAGGGACTGAGAAAGGGAAGGAGATGGGAAAGATGAAGGTTGCGACGTGCATGACTGTTCAAATCTGGTCACCAGACACGGTTTAAGCCATTTAAATTAACGTTTCGATTCTGAAGAGTGGTATTTCACAAGGGCGATGCTGAGATTACCATCCATTCTGAATATGACTTTTATCTGTTTTATTTTTATTTAGTTAAGGTTATCTGTCCTGATTATGGACCTTGTACCGCTGTCAAAAACGCGAATCGCATCACGGAACGATACCCCCAAATTTAGCCGTTAAATACTCCCATATCATATCTATTTAGGTTGTGTTAGATTTAAAAAGTGATAAGAATATATAAGAACATAATTTTGTTATTGTCATTATTACTATGCACGTGTACTTTATTTTCATACGAACAGACAACAGTTCACAAAGTCTATGGACGGGTTGTTTTACAGAATTTGAACGATTCATCAAATTTCAAAGTGGATTTAAAAGTTCTGTGAAGATTATATTAAAGTTCAATTCCTATACAATTACTAGCCAGTAGCTTCACAATACTGAAATAATAACAGAACTTGAAAATCAACTTTGAAATTTGAACAATTCGTCAAATTTCAAAGTTAATTTTCAAGTCCTGTTCAAGTTCTGTTAATACACAATTATGAGCCAGTTGCTTCACAGTGCGAAAATAATAACAGAACTTGAATAGAACTTGCAAATGAACTTTTAAATTTAATGAATTGTTCGAACTCTGTGTAACAATTCGTCCTGTGTGTGTTCTTAATTTATTGGACTTGAACTATTGTTGGTACGTTAGAGATCTGTGGTCGAACTCGGGAACGATGTCCAGTTTCCGAAATTATCGAAAAATCCTTTATCTATCGACGATGCTTACTTAGATTACCCAGGAAAATACTTTACCAAATCAAAATTTGTAAAAATTAAAGCTAACCCATTTCGCAGCTGTCAGACTTTAGGATTACTTTGACGGGGTATTATAAAAATAACATCCCATAATGGTGAGCCCACCCCTTTGGTGCAAGAGCTAACGCATACCGGACACACAAAAGTGCATCAACACAAAAGGAGGTTAGAACTGCATTTTGCATAAAAGTCGTGTCGCGGCGGTCAGTTTAGCCCGAATGTGAGAAAATAGCTGACAATGGTATAGGGTCAAATAACCGGTTCCTTGCCGGACCGGTCATTTGAACTTGCATTGCTTCCTTTAATAATAATGATTATTCTTCTACTAGACTTCTGTTGTTAAACGTTTTTTCGTATCAACCCTTCTATTTAATGCATTAATTTATTCAGATAATAAAATTAAAACATATAAAAGTGTGTGTAATCATTAAAATGGTGAGGGATAAATAAAGAAAACATTCCCGGGTTTAAAAAAAATCCGGCTCGAAGGACCAAATTAATGTACATTTATTTTATTATTTTAAAGAATTTTGAAAGTAAATCTGACAATATTTGAAAAACTCCGTCTTGTAATGATGGAGTACTTGGCTATTTTTATTTATTTTGATTTTTTTTGTTTGTAACCTTAATTTTTGACAGAGTTTTTAATACAAGTTTTTAGATTTAATAAGAATTTCAAAGCGATTAACTAAAAGAAACCAAAAAATTAAAAAAATATCTGAGATGTGATATAATATTCGCGCGGCAAAATAGTATCGTGGTAGTTACTGACTGTATTGTGCGCTTCCTCACCTTATTTGTGCTAACGTTTCGGACAGTATTACAGTTTCCATGATCAGGTCAACGCTTCTTAAATTAACTGAATTAATGAGGTCATATTAACGAAAAAACATTAATATTAATATAAATTGAAAAAATCTTCCGAGAACAACTAATAAATTTATGCGGCCGACGGGAATTGAACCCGCACCTTCTGATTGCTTATATTTTATTTGTTGACTAGTTGAAGTCTCTGGCGTTTCCCGGAGCTAATACGGAATTTTTCTAAATCAGATTCAGACAGTAATTTTCCTCCAAATTTGAAAGTCAAGTGTGCAGAATTTCATCAAGAAAAATCGAAATTCTGCTGCAAAATCGTTCTAAGAAATTGACCTCTTTCCCGTTTTGAAGGTCAAAAGTGCAAAATTTCATCAATCTCAGAATAAAAATGTTGATTTTTTGAGTGTTACATTATGCCACAAGCGGCATTTCCACTTTCTGTAATGGCAGTTGGATGATTTTTAAGTATTGTCAATTGGTTATTAGTGGTACGGAAATGTTTGTATTTCTTTTAAAAACAAACCCAGGGGGCACTCGTTTTTATATAACGTATAAAGATTCTTTGCTGTGAGCATAAATTAAATTATTAATTAATTCCATGAGAATCAGATCTGACCCTAGCTAAAATAATCAAAATCTAGTCTCAGATTCCAAGGAGCACAGAAGAAGAAGAAGTAACTTCTAAAACCAGTTCAACGGTTTTCCTTATAACCAGCCGGTAATAAAGACTCAATACAGTGGAGAATGGGACGGTCCTTTTAATCGAGTCGGTGTGATGTAAAATGACGAGATGAATGGACCAACACAATGGGAAGGAAGGTGACCGTTGGTCATAGATAGAAGTACACTGACCGTCATTCGAGAAGGAGGGTGCAAGATCATTTCATATTCACAAGAGATTTTCACACGCTCTGAAGATAGAGTTAACATATATAATATGAAAGGAGGAAATGGTGTGTAACTAACTATCTAACTAAATCACAATAATAAAAAAAAAACTCGGTCATAGGCCAAACAACACTCTTAGCCTCATGCAAATTCATACACCGTCTCATACATCAAATCACTCGAGTATTTGGTTAACTTGATTGTGCCGTGACTTCTTCAGCGTTCCCGACTTCTTTTAACATCCACATTCTTGTCATATATTCTCCTCACACTCATTTTTTTCGTTGAAACCATCAGCGTCCCTTTTGTAATCAGACTTGCAATATTTGCAAATATCACACGTACGCCTCAAGCGATCTCATTTCTACATTTCTGCATCATCTGCCAGTTCCACGACGCTACACATGACATATTTCAAGGTAGGTACCAGCACTCAATTGTGGACTGCTAGCTTTGCATCTTTGGAAACATTCTCAATCATTTAACTCCATTTACCCTTCTTTCAATATCTCTAATCTGGCGAATATGACAACTGAATCTAGACGAATTGCTTGGACAGTGGTATAGAATAATATATATGAGGTGCACTCACCATTGGAGCCCTGAGTGTACGCCTGCGGCCTGTGCTGGTGCTGATGAGGGTGGTGGCTGTGATGCTGCGCTAGATGAGGGGGCTGCTGGTGCGGCGCGCTCAGCAGATTGTGCAACAACGCCTTGGGCAGCGACGGAGCGCCCGGAGCGGCCTTCTGCAGTGGCAGCACCGTGTCTACTGCAACAGGACGAGATTTCTTTAGCAAAGGAACAAGGGACTACACATATAGGAAGGAACAAATTATGAAATTAAATAGTGAATAACCGGAGAAGGTATGATTACATTTCGATTCTGATTGGTGGTCTTTCAACTGGGCAATTCTGAGAGAATCTAACAATATGGATCATGGGGATAGCACATTTTATAATACGATAGACGTAATAGATACATAATGAATATATCATTCCGGGAGTCGAAACAAACACTTTTTACTACAAGCATAAATGAACTAGAAGAATAAGGAAAATGCGTGAAGGAACAAGAATAACAATATGACACTAAAAGGAGCAAGGAGAAGCAACTTAAAAGTAGTTAGAAACAAAAGAGAAGCATAAGGAAGCCACAAGGAGAAAGGAGAAGATAGACACAAGAAGAAGATAAAAGCAAGTAGAAGAAAGAGGAAGCGTGTATGCAAGAAACCCATTGCTTTTCCACGTGTAACTTCCCACCCAAGTCTCCTTAGGGCCCCGTAGTAAGCGTTCAAAGATGGTTTGAAAGGGAGATATATAAATACGAATATTAGAGGGAGCGCGCTAATATTAAAAAAATAATAATTACTATCAAAAATGGTGAAAATATTTAATAAAAGATGACTCGTTTGAAATAGAGCGAAAATCTCTCGGCAAATGCTTTAGTTGCATTTAAAGATACACTGTTAATATTTTCATGCCTATAAATAACAGAACAAAACGTGTTTTTAATAATTTTTGGAGCTTACGAAGCTTGCGGGAATTTCATACAATTAACGTTTCGTCATTACAAATGTATAAATATTATCTTGAAAATAACATATTTTTTTTAGAACTTAAAAACTAAAAGACTTAACGAGAAACTTGTTATAAATCGGTAGAAATTTGGTATGCGGTAACTTAATGGAAGTCGTTGAATTAAATCCGGTTCGGAAGACCAAAATAAGTTTTAAATTACTTCAGCAAAGAAGTGCGGGTGAGCAATATTATGGATCGAATAACATTAAATTGAATTACAAAAACAAAATAACCTAAACAATTTTCTATTGTTTTGTTACGTCTTACCGTATCCGGTAATTGTTTGTTATTTTCAAATAGAAATAACTATTTACTCAGAGCTTTTAAAAGAAGCCTTACAAAAATAAATACTGTATAAATTAAATTAATCATTGAACTGTGTAAAGTCTATAGACGTTTATTGAACTTGTCTGGAGTAAATGCTGTCAAATAACTTTCAAAAGCATCAAAAGATTTCCGTAAACACTTTTATTTTAATAGCCCTTTAAATGAGACAAAGAGGAAGCAAGGAGGGCCGGAAAAACTAAAGGGAGATTGCTAGGCACCTATATACTTCTCGGGTAGGCACTATATTCTGGAGAGTTCATTTCAGTGCCTTCACCTCGGTTCAAACCCGTGTTTTTAAATAGGGGTGACAGAAATTTTCCTACTGGAGCGGAGGCAAGTTTTCCATCAAGTTTAAATACAGACAAGTAAAATTATTAGTCATCTATGAATCTGTTTATCTGTGGGTTTTATGCATTTTAAGTTTATTGCCCAATCTATTTATCTGTGCAATCTATGAATTCGGTTTATAAATTTATTTGCTAGTTGTAACCTTGTTACTAATAGACTTTTCTCAAATTTTCTCTCAAAATACGGCTTGCAAATCTTTAATGCACAGACGTCAGATGGAAATGCTGTCCTTGTTTTACAGGTATTTCAATGTGAAATGCTTCGATAAACTAGCGTCATTGATCCCTTTGGCACCGATGCATGGTCGGGAAACACGTCACATGAGAACCGGTCGTTTATGCTGCTCATTCTTCAGTTCAACAGCTCGGCCGTGGAACGATTTGCCTGTGTTTCATTTTCTTTTCGAGGCCCTCCACATAACATCCCCAGAGAAAATGAAAATAGCGTTTACTCTTGTTTTTTACAAAGTTCAATAGGTAAAGACGAAAATTTCGCATACAAAAACGAAACAGCTTACAGATTCAATTAGGATAAGTAAAAAAATACTCTGTTTTCTCTTCTTATTTAATCTCTTCGTTGCTAGTCGCAATGTTACGGATTTTCAGAAAAATTACGATTTGTTGAAGAATTGAGAGTCCCTGACTATTGGGATTTGAGACCTTGGCAACCTTGAAACTTGTGTACACGTGTGAACCGAGGCGACAAGGTCGAGTTCAAAGGGAGGGCGGAGAAATGGCACCCGCTTCTCGAGGGGTGGAGGTGGTGGCCGTCGTGAGAGAGGGTTGAGGATTATACAGTTCGAGAGGAAGACCGGGGGTTAGAGGGAAACAGAGGGTGAGGGAAGTAGTCGAGGGATTGGGAAATGAGAAGCAGAGTGAGGAAAACCCCTTTCGTGGTGTATGTAATGGTTTTATATATTCAAAATATTCCCTGTAACTTTTATATGTTGCGTTTTGAGTGACTTTCTTCAAGATATTATAGAATAATCTCAGTAATGTGTTAGTAAAAGTATAATTTTACATTCCTAAAAAAACAACCTAACCTAACCTAATAGAAAAAAAAAAGATTCGGTCACATCTAGGAAATGAACCAAGGACCTCATTCTTGCCAGGAATTTGCTCTACCACTGAGCTAATACGATGATATCCCCTAAGGTCAAATTTAACTGTATCATACTTCGACTAAGAACCATCAATATTATCTTCATTTCATCATTATACATGATTTTAAGATCCTACCCGAATTTAATTGCAATCTAGATAGTATCTTGGAAAAATGTATCAATTATGAATTTTAAAATGAGACAAAATCGACTTAGATCAAAGAACCGGCAATGCGGAAGTCGTGGGTTCGATTCATAGATTACACCGATTCTTTTTTCTGATTTTCTGTATCACATTCTTCGTATGAGGGCAATTTGAGGTTTTAATTAATAACATATGTAAATTATCTGTAAAAGTTTTTCGAAGCTTAATACAATATGTCCTAGACAAAGCTAAATACGAGATTTATACTAAAAGCTTTCTTGTTATAATGGCTATTGGTTTTGAAGGGTAAATTTTAATATGTAGGCAATCAAACCCAAACTATATCGATTGGAGTCCTGTGGTTCAAAGTATACAATTCCAAGAAAGGATATTATTCCATAATATCCTTTGTTACAGAATCACGAAGTTGACTACTAACCGTGATACATTTTAATACATAAAACCACCTCGTGATATTACATTTATCCAGTAGGAAGGAAAGGCAAGCCGGTATATTCTAGGAAGTGAACAATTTAGTTTGTAACCAAGTAATATTATGTATAAGCCGGGAGATTTGCAGTGGAGATGGTAGCTACCTAGCTACAAGACTTTACTGGGAAATGTATTAAATTGTACCCCTACATGGGGGTGAGAAACCCCTGACTCCTTCGATACATCCTACCAAGAAAGTGTGGTAAACACAAGATAATTGGAAAATATTATTAATTTTTGGATCGAATATCGTTGTGTTGTCCGCAAATCCGTACTTAATGTTAGCATATAGAGAAATAATGTGATAGTGAACATAAGAAAAAAATTGAAGGTCCTCGTTATACGCTGATTATATTATATTAATCAAATTTACATTTAAGAACATAATAGTTGTCCTCTTCTGCTGATCACAATATGTTCGAAAGCTGGAACGGACTTACAATCGACATTTAACATGAACATTTCTATATTTGACTTAACTCTATATAGAAGGCCCGATGAAAATGATTTCCCTCGAGAGTTGTGTCGTAGACAAACCGTAAGAATAATTTTAAGAACATGACCACCAATACTAAATTGCCCTTTTGAGATTCTTATAGTTATGCGCCCTTGAAGAGAATTGACATTAAACTGCGTTAAATAAACGCCATGTTATTATTATTATTAGTGAGAGATCGTTCATTCATATCAAATCGCATCTACGAACAACGACCCCGCCTTTGTTACGACCTACACGCCAAACGAATAACTGTCATTGAATAATCTATATTTGAACGACGATACGTTTGGATATTTAATTTCTATTAAATGAAGAAAAATCCAGCCAAAAATGTGAAAATAAAACATGTTTTTTCTTTCCAATCGGGCTGTGGAAAAGACTATAGATTCTATCTATATAGCCACCCCGAGCGGCGTCCGGATTTAGCTGTAAGTGGGGGTGGGAATTGGGGGGTGAGATCCGCTGCGGAAGGTATTTCCGGGGGGGAGGCGCAGGGGGTGGTGGGTGGGAAGTCTGCTGAAGGGTTTCCGGGTGGTGCGGCGGTCTGCTAGCGGGTCTAGACGGATCGATTTCCCGGTACAGCCTTATTCTGTGCCGCTTTCACTTCCGCAAAAATTCCGTATGGATTTTCTATGGCGGTTTTTAACGAAGGGCGTTTCATGGTAAATTGTAATTTAGGTTTATCAATGTCAAAAAATTGTTTCGTTGTAAATATGACAGCACACTTGTTATTAACATCTAATTGTGAATGATTGAATACGAAAATTCAACGTTTAAGGCGCTAACAATAATAATAATACTTGGCTAATTTATATAGCGCCGTTTTCGTGAAAAATCACCTAAAGGGCGCTACAAATATATTTCTTAAATAGTTAATACTACAACTACTGACTTAAAACTAATGACTTACCTCTAAGACTTTGTTATGAATCGAAGCTATGTTATGTTTTAATTTACATACAGGGCGGGGAGAATTATATAATAGATGCATGACGTTCGAAAGGAAGTTGCAAGGTTGTAGAATGAAAGTAATCTGGATAAACTTTGGACTGGCCGTAACAAATTATATTTGATAAATTTCACAGAGAAATACAAAAAAGGTGAAAACTTACCCCCATCGACCAGAACGTAGAATCTATCTACCCTGTCTAAAATAATAAGAACGTATTTAGTTATGAGGAACGAACACTGAGTGCCGCGAATGGCGGAGTAGATGAATCAGCCATGTAGCTAGAGGACGGCAGCATCAGGATGTGGCTGGCCGACGGCCCAGTGTGGTCCAGCCAGTAGGAGTAGACGGCATCAGAATGTGGCTGGCCTACGGCCCAGTGTGGTCCAGCCAAGAGGAGTAGACGGCATCAGAATGTGGCTGGCCTACGGCCCAGTGTGGTCCAGCCAAGAGGAGTAGACGGCATCAGAATGTGGCTGGCCTACGGCCCAGTGTGGTCCAGCCAAGAGGAGTAGACGGTTAATCCGTAAGTTGCCCTTCCACGAAGGCAAGGTGGAACTTAATAATGCTCTGAATCAAAATGCACACGGCGAAAACAGATTATCGGCAGAAATAATCACCGATCGCTTGAATAAACTCGGATTACCACCATGGCCACGCATGGTAAAAACGTTTTCATTATTCACGCCACCCGGGGCGAATTCCACTCGCGGGAAATATGACTAGACTTCTAATCTCGAAGCACAAACTGAACATTTCGGTATTAATCGCAAATCCATGAAATAACTTTCGATTAGAGCCTCAGACCTCCAGAAATAATAATTGACCCCCCGACCGGACAGCCTGTCTCTCCTGTCCGGCCGGGAAGTGCCACCATCTTGAATTTCTTCTCACTTCCTGTTAAAGTTCTAAGTTGCCAGAGCATAAACAATAGACAAGATAAATCACAGATTTGACAGGTTCTTACTTAGAGTGAAAATCATATGTTATTTTCATAACATTACCCCGGTCGCCCCCAACGTGTTTGCCCTCAAACACAAGGAGAACAAAATAAAAGCCTGAGCTAAGAGATACCCTAACTTGGTCTGATGGGTTCCTAAAACATACATGATATAATAACATAAAAAAACGAGTTATATAGCAGAAATGTACTAAAAGTAATAGTATGCTTGCAGAAGGGTGTGTCACAAAATCAGTCGCGCCCATCATGCGTAAGACATGATGGATGAGTCTGCGGCGCATCCAATTAAAGTTCAGAGTATTAGATATAACAAAATCAGAACTTAGAAATAAAGACCTTAAATTGTACACAATTAGCAGTAAGAAGATACGTGGACGGGGCCCGTAATCACCCGCAGCATGTACGACGCTGGGTGATGTATTCTGACTCTCGTCTGGGACTACCGTAGACGTAGCATCTATAACAGAATAGAACTTAAAATTAGTATACAAATATTATCACTAAAGCATGACATCAATATACATCAAAACATTAAATATGCACAAAGCATCACTGTTCAGATTCACTTTTTTAAATAAGCCAAAGTAGGCTACACTCGTAGATGGTGTACCATCTGCACTTTATCACTGATTCTAAATCCATTTTGGAAAAGAAGAGTTCCTCTATAGAAGAGTATTCCTATCTAACTCCCTAAACTGGTCTCGTGGGTTTAGTTTTTCTGACAGTTATACAATAGAAAACAACATATAAGTTTATTTTACCATTGGTATATGAAATACAGGATATAACCAACCATTGTAAATGAATGGTGTTATGAATAGTCTTACAATCATCGCAAAAATGATGCCACATTATTTAGTAAACAACCATCGTTAAAAATGGTGCCAATAGAATTGTTAGCGACCATCGTAAATAAATGGTGCTATAAATAGTCTACAACCATCGTTAAAAATGGTGCCAATCAATTAAGTATTCGTCTTTTGTCCCCGAGGGTTCAATTTGTAAATTGTAGTATTAGTGTAACTAATTACCGAGGTTCTCACAGGAACCAATCAATCACTAATTTATTTTTAGGATTGATTTACATTTTTCAAATGATGAAGTTTTAATATTATTTAAATTTATTAATATTAGTTCAGTAGTAACTTGTTTATTTTCTCCGCCCCGAATTTTTTATTCATAACATGGCGCATCAACGTGGTTGGTTCGTATTTGTTCTTATTATTTGATTTTGAGTCGAAGTTGCAAGCATTTTAGTAATCATGTGTATTTGTTTTGTTTCGACGTGTCTCACATAAAACATAACCTATAAATGTTATTAGGTACATAAATGTCAGTCAACAGTGCGAACTTATTAAAGTGCCATCAGTGCAACCAACATAAATAACGATTTGTACGCATTATTATAATTTATTTTTATTTTACGGGCAATATTATTTTATTTTACGGGCAACACAATACTATGTGTCAACTTGACAGCTAAGAATGTCAAGCGTAAACAAACATCGCGATTTTGACAACAACTGTCAAAATAATAATACACTTTGAAAGTTTCGATAATTATGTTATGCAACCAATACTATACAGTGCTTATAAGTGCATTTAATTATATATTTGCCTCGCGGGAGTACAATATATTCATAGCTATCGTCATTAGCTAATTTATAATCATTTTGTATTCAATACTTGCAGTTTCATAAGTAAACTTCAAAATGTCGACAATAATAGACAACATCAATGAGAAAAGGAGATGTGTCATACTGAAACAAATTCCTCAGGGAACAATATTTATTATTATATCTAGTGACTTACGACTAAGGCCTATAACTACTATCTTAATGACATATATATTTACATATGTAGAAACTTACAACTAGCATTAAAATTAACAATCTAATTTTACTAGCGCTAAAAGAAGAAGGAAGTTCTATTATATAAGGGTGTTTTTATCATTAATTTTAGAACACGGGTGCAAAAAGGGGCTAGCTATTGAGCAATCCTCACATACAGATTGCAGCAGGCGAAGCTTAATGCCAAATCACTATTTTGATTAATCTTTATAACGAATTGGTATACATTATGAATACCAAAAAATATGCTTAAGTTAA
Organism: Hesperophylax consimilis; assembly: GCF_061612785.1. Taxonomy (NCBI): domain Eukaryota; kingdom Metazoa; phylum Arthropoda; class Insecta; order Trichoptera; family Limnephilidae; genus Hesperophylax; species Hesperophylax consimilis. The sequence goes on along the minus strand of NC_142854.1, from coordinate 17,890,847 downwards.
ATTGAAGGTTTTCCTATCGCTTCGCTTGAGTAAAATACAAATAAAAAAGTAAATTACTCAATAAAAAATATAAATGTAAACTACTAAAAAAAATATTTTTTCAATAGAAATGTATGAACGCGCAAAAGAAACAACTTTAAAAATACAGTATTATAGCTAAGATTATCTGTGACAGTTTCACTTGATTAACTTTTTTGCTTTATTATAAAATTATTTACAAAATAAATAAAAACCAGTTTTGTGCTTGAAATCGAAAGTTTCTAGACTCCGTTTGTCAAGCGATTTTAATTCCTATTACCTACAATATAAGGTATACCAAGAATACACACATTTTTGGCTTGTAGCTTCCTCTTAAAAATATATGTTTATCACAACATTTTTCAGTACATTACGTTAAAAAGAGACGTCAGATACATTTTCAGCATGTGGGCGAGAGAAACAAGTAATTTATACAAGTTGTGAGGGGGAACATTGCGTTAGAGCGGGAAAAACTTATGCACTTTCCTCAAAGTCGGAACGAGACAGATATATTATTATTAGCATACTATTATAACTCGCTGTGAAAGAGACAAGTTGATGGCGGTTAGCGAGGGAGCGAGCGAGACGGATATATTCACCACGTGATGAAACGATAAAAAGAGAACTTTTGCTTTCGATTGCGGCTGTGACCTTTATTTTGCGGTCGACAAGAGGCCGGCAACGGAATTCAATACAAATATTAAATTGATAATAATAAAAGTTTTATGTAATAACGCAGACCCGTCAAAAATCACGGGATAGTTTGAAATCTCAACAAATCTGTTCCAATTTTGATAATAAAATAAAAAATAAATACAAAATAATTTTCTTTTAAAAATATTATATTTAGGGTAGGTTAAATTTGGTGTGACACATCACAAGACCACAGTGTAAAGACTGAGGAAATTTGTCACCGCCAGGTTGGGCAGCGTTGTGAGGTGGGTTAAGGCAGGGGCTGTAGGAAGGAATTTAATAATGCGGGTCTTGAAGAGGCTGACGTTGCCACAAAGCCAACATCAACAACTGTGAACGGGTTTTAAACTCATGTCCGTAAGTAGATTTAAAACTTTTAACAGTTTTTACCACACATACGCCTCAAGGATCTCATTTCTGCAGCATTCAGTCTATGGTTAATCTAACTGACTAACTTATCATCACCCCGTTTTTTATGCAGGGGTAGGCAGAGAGGACGGACCGCCAAACAACTCAATCTTGTCACAAACTTCTTGCCTCATTCACATTCATACATCGTATCATACATACTCTTCTATTGTTCTGACTATTGATATGGCCCGACTCCATTATTCGTAACCCGGTTAGAAACGGGACTGCAAACCGCTTCGTGATATTTTTTTAGTAAATTCGTATTAATATCGTAACAAGTGTTCATGCAACTGCGTTTGATTTGATTATATAAAGTGACGAAATGCGAAAATATTATGATTTTTACGAACACGTGTTCCGACATCGCGACAGTACATTCCTCGTTTACTAAAAGTTTAATTTGAAGAGATTCTTAAGAAATTAGCAATATTTTACCGGTCGATGGCTGAGTTGGCATCGTGAGTTCAATTCCTCGACTGGCCTCCATCACGACACAAGCAACATTTTCCGCTTACTGTAGTGGTAGTAGGAGATTTTCAAATATTGTCAGGAATTCGTAACGCGGGATTGTTGAAAATGAATGAAAAAAAAAATTATTTCCGTAAGTTTTTTCTGTGTCGATGGTTTGACCACACAAATGCCTCACGGATCTCATTTCCACAGCATTCAGTCTCAGTAAATTCATCGTACGTCGCCCATTGAGAACGAAAGTTAAAAAAAAACTCGGCCAAACGCACTCAACATTACTGAGAGAGAAAAAACAAGTACACAACACGTAAGAAACAAAGTTGTGTTCGTGTATATATACATTTCATATGTAACACTACAAGTACTGTATCTATGTATGTATATTTGGTTATCGTAACACCGAAATATAAACCGGCACAGAGCAAGAGTGACGTCATAGCACCGTGCAATACATTCGCACGGTAATTGGTCCATTGGGCAACACGACGTGCGCATTGGGTCATTCAAAAATGGAATGACAGGTAAAAAAAAAAGATAAAATATGTACCCGTCTCGCTCGTGCTCGTTACGGTTATGTTAGCGCTGTCGCGGTCTGAGGGCGTGCGAGCAGTAGTACGTTTTCGGAATTTGAATCTGCTAATGTTGCCATTGTTGAAAAATATATGTGTAATAAAAAAATAGGCATTGTTTTTTTAAAGTTTTTTCTGTGCAAAAATTTAAATCATAAATCAAGACAAAATGGACAATATGTGATTATTTGTTTCTTCTTCTTCTGGGGGCGCTAGTAAAATTAGAATGAGTATTTATTGATGTATTTTAAATGTAAGTATATTTGGTGTAAGTCTCTAGAGATGTAAATATATATGTCATTAAGACAGTAGTTATAAGCCTTAGTCGTAAGTCACTAGTTATTATGAATCATAGTTGTAAGCTAGCTGTATTTATTATTTAATAAATATATTTATACAGCGCCCTTGAGGTGATCTTTCACGAAAACGGAGGTATATAAATTAGGCAAATACTATTATTATTGTGATTATTTTTGACACTCAACGTGGAAAACTATTGTTTTTTTTTTTGGAGTTACCCTCAACAAAAATTATTTAAATTTTGATATAGAGTAGGTACCTACTAGTAAAATTATTTTATTTGTGATTGTTAGATATGAGGGAAGACGCAAATAAAAATACATTTTTATCGAACCTGCCTGATTGTTTGTCCCGGTGAAATCTGGTTCGATGAACTCAAATTTGCTTGAATTAATTTTCTAAATTGGAATCAGTTTTGTAAAGAATTAACACTGAACTTAAATTACTGATAACGAAAAAAACACCCATTTTATTACTAAAATACAGCATTACTGCCACCTCACTTTATTTGTCGTTTGTCTTATCTGACTATTTGTGCGCCTAGTTCTTCTTAACTACCCAACGTATTTTGATAAGATTTTCACTATCATTTAGAGAATTTCTTCCGGAAGGTTTATATATATAATACATAAATATTATATTTATAGAAAGTAGAGAAAAGTCTATGTTTTGTAATCAATTTGTAAAAAAAAATATTTTCGAGCGCTTACATCGCGTTGGCTTAACCTTATAAGATACATCAAAATAATGTACTACGGAATTGCATACGTCTATATTATCTCTTGAGGATAACTCACAAATTATCATAAATATTTTTCAAATTGTAGTCGGAATCTATGGTTTTATAGATGTGCAGATTTTAATTCTTCTATGGTTAATTTCTAGATTTTAATATAAAGTGATGTTTAGATCATATGATAGAAGGAGAGATACGACGATATGTATGATAGTACAAGGTTTTCCAATAAGAGGTGTTATTTTGAATAGCCGGCTATTTCGGTAGATGTTACTTTTTAAGCTGTCATATTTTGACATTTGACAAGTAGAAACTACGCCATTAATGAAAATGGAACGATACATGCTTCAACAACGCATTGAAACTATTAAAATTCACTATTATTAATTATTAGAATTCCATCGAAAAAATCATCTTGAGTGATGAGGCCCATTTCCACCTCGGTGGCTTCGTCAACAAGCAAAATTGTCGCATCTGGGGCTCGGAAAACCCAAGAGTTATTGTTGAAAAGCCTCTCTATCCTCAACGTGTTACTGTTTGGTGCGGTTTATGGTCCGGCGGAGTCACTGGACCTTACTTTTTCGAAAATGAAGCTGGAGCAACAGTTACGGTGAATGGATTGCGCTATCGAGAGATGATTTTTGGTGATCTGGTGAGGAGGCACGGAATGAAAGATGTTGTTGTGAAGGTCAGAGTGTTTATTTGTGAATCAGGTAGCCGTGATGAGAGTGGACGTAGGACAGATGTGGTATTCTCCGGATGCAGACGGTGATGACAGGTCAAGCGCGGGTCTGTGAGTCGACGCCGGGCGCTGGTGACCGGACTCGTTGTCTGTCAGGCACTGGCGATCTTGGCAATCAGTACTCCAGTGCTGACGAGAATGCTGAAGGTGCGATGGACCTTGTAGGCGGTTGAAGGGGGAGCTGGTAGACCAGTGAGGATGCTGCGTGTCCTCGTGGTGGTCATGGAGCGTGGATGAAGCGCTGGTCAGAGACGCTGGAACCAGGGCGCTGTAATCCATGTAGCGTTGGCCAGGAACGGCGATCTGGGCCAAAGCGCTATGATGATGTCCCGATGGAGTCCATGAGCAGAGCCGTGATGAATGTCCTTCGCGCAAGTGAGGTGCGCGGATTATCACTCGTTGAGCACCTTGTTAACTGATGGCGAATTGATGACTGACTGACTTCTTCCTGCTGTCGATTTTAAAAGGTGAAGAAGCTTCTGGAACAATTTGGTTGCTATGTAGAATTTTCCAAACAAATAAATAAAAGAACATCCAAGAAGTTTGTTTGGAACAATCGAGACTTCTAGAATTTCGTTCGAATGAAGTAGTTGCGTACCACTACAGATTAATGATTTTTTATAGCCGGAATTGGATGGTATTGATCTGGACAATGTTAACTTTCAACAAGACGGCGCTACGTGCCACACAAGCAACGAAACCATTGATCTTTTACGATTGAATATCAATATAACACCTCTTATTGGAAAACCCTGTATATGAGCTGCTCCGAAAAGCGAACAAATTAACTCTTCGAGTAATAGGTGTTTGTTCCCAAAGCCGAACAAATTAGCGCCTCAATTAGCATAATTCTAGGAAATATTCAGTAATATTCACGGATACATTGAGGTTATGATAACTGAAATCATTATACAGCAATACTACTTAATTCTTCGTGTGCCTATTTTATGCCGTCGCCCCATATGGCGAAAAGCGCGCGCCTTTTGTGTCCGTCATTGTACTTTTCATTTATTTCTCGGTTTGAATTTGGAACGTGATTCGATATTCAAACAATCGGCGCGCGTTTTCCTCTCTGTCTATGGCCGGAAGCGGAAATGCCCGACGACAATAAATAATGATACTATTACAGGATATCGATCGAACAAATTATAATTATTTTTATTTTATGGTTTCGATTTGACGATTATTGAGAGATCTACCATATTTGGATATGTTATTTAAACATTATGTAAATTACGAAGTCGGGAGCTAAGAACTTTGTAATATTACAAGTGAAAAATCACGGGATATTATAATTGTAGACTTGATAACTGCGATTTAGCTAAAGAATCCTTGAAAAATCATGAAATAAGATTAACAAGAAGTCGGGGACGCCAGGGGAAGACATGGCACGATCAAGTGAACCAAATACTAGAGTCGGGCCATACAAAGAGTCAGATTAAGAATATGTATGAGGCGTTGTATCAATGGGAAACGCCCTGATGATAAGTTAGTTAGTTAAATTAACCATAAGAAATTTAAACAAAAGAAAAATACATTTCAAAAATAGAATCAAAATAATTTTCTGGTAAAAAATAACATATCTTAGTTAGGTACTTTATCTGTTGTCTGAATTCTTCACGCATCAGTTCCAATTTTGAAAATAGGAAAATAAAAATAATTTTGTGTTAAAATATTATATTATATGTATAAGTAGGTACTAATGACAAAACAAATCCAAGTTCATTGAACTAACAGTCAGACCCATAACCGAATTAGTATTTTTATTCAAAATTTCGATAGGAAATCGTGGAAAGTTGTTGTTATATAGGAAATTTATATGTGTAGGTACTTACTATATATCTAATCAATAGTTATAGTTGATTTTGGATTTAAATGATTTGGTGCTACTAAGAAAGGATTATAAAATAGTTAGTCCAATTCTTCTTCATAATCAACTCTTGTTACTCAAGATAAATACGATTGAGTATTATTATATTAATGACTGTACATTTTAGGATTATTGTAGACGGAAGTGGCGCCATCTGTTATTTTCAAAAATAACCGTTGAAATTTTCTTAAACCGCGGCAGCGTTTTTTTTATTTGCTAGTTACAATGAAACGTATAATTTCTAATGAATAAATAGATATTATTAAATTAATGCTAAATTGTAAGAGTACAACATATAAAATATGGCCGATCCAGGAACCATAGCTATTTGTTAGGTACACCAATAGACCTATATCACTAGATGTGTAGACCTACATGTAGGTACTCTAATATATTTGTAGACCTAAATTTATAGCAGAAACCTTGTACCGGCTTGGCTCGGGCTAATCTGGTATTATCTGTTCAAGTTCCGATGCAACAAACTAATCTTGTTGAGAGGATGTGTCAAATTTGTTATTCAAATACAATAATGCATTTACACCTCATTCGGAGTTGCCGAATATTCCCAGCGTGACCAGTCATTGATGAATTGAAACGACGATGCTTGAACTATGTTTTGTGATCTAATTTTAATTGCCAGTGACTTCCCAACCTTAACTTTCCCATCTCCTGACCATTGCATTTACCATGCCATCGTTTCATTAGCTCCGCGATATGAAATAAAAATAAACACTAAAACTGCCAATTCCCGTATTCTTTTAAATATTGTCTGATATGTGCACCTACTAGATACGAATGCAGTATTTTTAAGCTTAACCAATTTCGAATTAGTATTTTTACAGGTTCTTAAATCCCACATTAGTAGGTTTTACCGCATACTAAATTCCAAATTATCGCATTCACTACAGTTCCAAACACAGATCGCAGCCTTTACCGCCACATTAATGCTATTACCGCTTTTTAAATCCCACATTAGTGCTTATACTGCTTATACTGCTTATTCAATCCCACATTAGCGCATTTACCGATTCTTCAATCCAACATTATTGCCTTTACCGCTTATTAAATCCCACATTAGTGCTTTAACCGCTTCTTCAACCCCACATTAGTGTTTTTACCGATTCTTCAATCACGCATTAGTGCTATTACCGCTGTTTAAATCCCACATTAGTGCTATTACCGCTGTTTAAATCCTGCATTAGTGCTTTTACCGCTTCTTAAATCCTACATTAGTGCTTTTACCTAATCTTCAATTTCACATTAGTGCTTTTACCGCTTCTTCAATCGCACATTATTGATATTACGTCTACTTCAATCCAATATCAGTGCTTTAACCGCTTGTTTAATTCCACATCAGTGTTTTAACTATTTCTCCAATTACACATCCCTATTATATATCTTCCATCGTTCAGCTGCATCCATTTGCACTAAACACCAACGGAGAGCGAACTTGCTTGCAGTTTGCAATGCTAATGTATTTACTACGCTCGTCGCGTACATTGCATTAACATCCTATATCCATGCATCTACATCATCCTGCCGCATCTGTATGCATTCTACATGGGTGCAGTGTTCTATGCAGTTCTGTTTTGCATTCTGAATCGTTGATCCGATTCCAAGCCTAATCAGATCTAGTCCACAGCTGGGCGCCAAATTTTTTCAGCTTTAATTGGGACAGTACGCATTGAACAGTGATGGATTCCCTGCGAACGCATACAATGTAGATCAACAAGTATATCAAATTTAATATTCAAATAGTATATATTACACGAAGATAAATCGATTTTTGCCCTCACAATAAATTAACAGCATTCTTAATAAAACATCATTTAAGAATATTTCAAATCGATATAAATCACGACGGTGCAAATAATTTTCGTTGTAAAGCAAAAATATTAGGATTTCATGACAATGTATTGGTAATTTACTGAAATTTTATAAGGTTATTATTATTGATACATTTGTGAGGGTTGAAATCCCGTTTTTAAGGCGATGTACTACGTCGTGTAATACTTTAAATTGAGCCGCTATCAATAAAAACCCTTACGTAAATGGCGATAAGGTTTAAATTCCCGCTTAACACCATCCAACTATTTTGATTTATGCAAGAAAAAAACATGGCCAAAAAGTGCCTTTTATTTTATTTTGTGGATGTTCAGGCACAAATATTTAAATGTTTTTCGATCATTTAATAAATAACTTAATTTGCCACATTATACAACAAAACTACAACCGAAAATGGGTTTGTAAGTAGGAGATTTTGAACTTTAAACCAGTTTTCATAGGCCTATACATTATTTTTTCTGGGCTTATAAAAAGACTTATGTAAAAAATACTCGATCATTTTAAAGGCCAAGATGTATTCTACTCGCAGTATTTAATTAAAGCATCTGAAACATTTCTAGGCGACCGAATATTCAAACCAAAAACACATGATTTTAAATTACTACGTAGTGCATCGCCTTAACCGGAATTACCACTTTTTATCTGCGGGAACACAGTGAAAACTTACTGATAAAAAATATTGCTAATTTATTAAGAATCTCTTCAAATTATTAGTAATCCGTTTAAAAACGAGATTGCAGGCCCTTAAAGAATAAATTGAAAAGTTTCATTTTTAAATTTTATTAAAATACGATATCGGAAAACGTGTTCATAAAAAAATTTTATAATATTTTTGCATTTCGTCATATTATGAAAAGCAAATGAATTTGCATGAACAAGTGTTCCGATATGTTATGAATTTACTAAAAGTTTATCGAAAATCAATACCAATTATTTGAAGAGATTTTTATTAAATTAGTAATAATCATTTTTCCTGGTTTGAGATGTGGTGCAAACGAAAAACCGCACACATAATAATATACGTCACCCACATTGGATCAATATTATCGCTGAGATCTCAAAAACAAGACAATCAAAACAGGATGTTCCCAAACTGTGATCCTTTTGAGGAAAAACAATATACGACACCGCAAACAATCTTCACGATCTAAACAACATATTTATTATTTTTTTTTATGTTTTCCGCGGCGTAAGGTAAGTACTGACATTTTCTTTTTCTACAACCGCAAAAATCGGAAAAATAAACAAAAACAAACTAGGTACAATGCCACAAGTAAAAATATGTCGAACTGAAGTAAATTGTGCAGTTTTATAAATGTGGATATAAACATATTCTATTATTTTAATGAAGAATAAGATAATATTATTAAATCTAAACATGAAACAGAACAAGACACAGAAAAATAAAAAGGTAACGGTCTCAATTGGGAATCGAACTCATCTTATTGGGACACCGCATCTAACATCTCGTTCATTGGGACTTAATTATTATACGTCATTTTTATCGATCTCGTATTTGAAAATCAGAATTAACAATATTATCTTGCAGCTAACCAATGGCCAAGTGGTTAGAGGCGTTTTTCGGTAAGACAGAGATCCTGTGTTCGATTCACAACAATAACTGAAGATATTTTAAAATCTCCCACTACCACCACAGTAAACGGAAAAAAAATGTTGCTTGTGTTGTGTTGTTGTTGTTGTCTTATCGCAGAGATATTGCCTTAAGAGGAAGCTACAAGCCAAAAATGTGTATATTTTTGATATACCTTTTATTGTAGGTAATAGGCATTAAAATCGCTTAACAAATGGAGTCTAGAAACGTTCGATTTCAAGCAAAAGAACTGGTTTTTATTTATTTTGTAAATAATTTTATAAGAAAGCAAAAAAGTTAATCAAGTGAAACTGTCACAGATAATCTTAGCTATAATACTGTATTTTTTTAAAGTTGTTTCCTTTATGCGTTAATACATTTTTATTGAAAAAATGTTTTTTTTTAGTAGTTTACATTTATATTTTTTATTGAGTAATTTACTTTTTTTATTTGTATTCTACTTAAGCGAAGCGATAGTAAAACCTTCAATTTAACTTAAGCATATTTTTTGGTATTCATAATGTACACCTATTCGTTATAAAGATTAATCAAAATATAGTGATTGAGCATTAAGCTTCGCCTTAAGTGTTCCTCCGGCTTCCCCGACTTCTTATATCATTCAAACTAATCTCTAAGCACTTCTGACACTAATAAGTATAAACTTTGAAATTTTCAGCGATATCAGTCCCATTTTTATATATATAAAGATTATTTACGATGTGACATATGTCTTTGTCCACGTTAGTTAACTTTTACACGTCTGCAATTCTGTTGAACGTACGTCGCTTGCGTTCACCTGCGATTGTGTTCCATTTACGATCGATTTTTCAAACTGACAGCAAATTTGGCGGGATGAACGGTGTTCGAAAGTTGAACAAACTTTCGAAGGTTATATATTATATTAGCACGTACGGCAATTTTTAAAAGCACAATACTCAGTTTTTGTGTGCCAACGAGATTGTGCAAGAAGTCATTATGAGGCAAATTGCGTTGGTTAAAAATAATAATTTATTTTAATAGAACCGTTGGAAATGTCATGTTGTTCTATTTTTGAAATTAACACATTTGAATTATGCATTCTTTATTTAGCTTAAGTTGGTATTTCAAATACATGTTTATTAATGACGTAGTATTCAATAATTTTTGGATTAATATTCTATGTACCTACAGGAAAACTTCATATTAATTTAATGCTAATATTCAAGCAGCATTTTTTGCAACACTAATCATCAGAAATATTCTGATTATGTAATAATTGGTGTTATAAAAAGTAGTTTAAAGATCCTACGTCATAGACTCAGAGAAGTCTAATATCGATAACTAGCTGACGTGTACCCGGCGTTACTAGGAGTTATCCTTAGAAGATAGACAAATACCGTGGTGGAATTTTCTGTAGGCCTTTTTAAGATATACAATTCCATAGTACATTATTTTGATGTATCTCATAAGGTTTAGCCAGCGTTAGCAATGTAAGTGCCCGAAAGTTTTTTTTTTACGACTTGATTACAAAACATCGACTTTTCTCTACTTTATATAAATATAATATGCATGTATTATATATATAAACCTTCCGGAAGAAATTCTCTATAATTATAGTGAAAACGCTATCAAAATACGTTGCGTAGTTTAGGAGAACTAAGCGAACAAACAGACAGACGCGGAGAGCAATTTTTATTAACAGATGTAAAATTAAAAAATATTTTTGTTGGGTTTGAATGAAGATTGATCCTTCCTCCGCAGGGACTGGATTCAACCGCGCTAACAACGGAGACAAACCCTAATTGGGTATGACCGACATTAATTTCGTATATTAACTGCTTTAATATCATCCAATTTCACAGAAAGGGATATATGTTCGCGTGTAATTGTCAATTATCCGATTGTCATCGATAACGAGTCAATCTGCCGAGTTTCAGCTAAATCGGATGTCGAGAAGTGGGTTTATTTTAACTTCATTCAAAACCAAAATTCAAATACAAATGTGTATTTTAAAAAAAGTCCGCAGGGGTAGGCAGAGAGGACGGACCGCCAAACAACTCGGTTTTGAAACACACTTCTTGCCTCATCCACATTCATACATCGTCTCATACATACTTTTCTATTATTCTAACTCTTGACTTTGCCCGACTGGAGCATCTGATTCACTTGGTCAGATTCCATCTCCGATCTCGATCTCTTGATCTCATCTCCGGAAAGATCAGATTTTTAATATTGCATAGATATTTACCCCACCTAGAGACTATATCATCCCCAATTGGGGTTTGTCGTGAGTAATGGTAATGTTAAGAATTATCTGCCTATTTAAAACCACCAAACACAATTAAGGCGATGCCATACGTAGTAATGCAAAATCATGTGTGTTTGGGATGCAAATTTGGTCGCCTAGAAATGTTTCAGATGCTTTAATTAAATACTGCGAGTAGAATACATCTTGGCCTTTGAAATAATGGAGTATTTTTTAGATAAGTCTTTTTTTAAGCCCAGAAAAAAATAATGTAAAAGGCCTATGAAAACTGCTTTAAAGTTCAAAATCTCCTACTTACGAACCCATTTTGGGTTATGATTTTATTGTATAATGTGGCAAATTTAGTTATTTATAAAATGATCGAAAAAAAATTTTATATTTATTCCTGAACATCCACAAAATAAAATAAAAGGCACTTTTTGGCCATGTTTTTTTCTTGTATAAATCAAAACAGGCGGATGATGTTAAGCGGGAATTTAAACCTTATCGCCATCTACGTAAGGGTTGTTATTGATAGCGGCTCAATTTAAAATATTACACGACGTAGTGCATCGCCTTAAAGACATTTAAGGCAGCGTTTCTTCATTCTGAATGATGTCCTAGGTGGTACGGCCAGGGCGATACTGATAGTATCTGTCTACTACTCTAAATGCCAATTTATCAATAAACAAAAGAGCCTTGGTTAAAGTAAATGCATTGAATAAATAATTTGAGTATTTACATCATAAAAAAACAACTCTGAAAAATTGTGTCACACTCGTCAATGATTGCAATAATGATTCCTGTCCTTCCGTATAAAATAGCAGTAAAAATGCGCAAGCAAAAATAAAGACCCAGGTAACAAGAGACCTGTTACTTTTGAGGGGCACACATCTGATGTGGTAATGAAAGATCACCTTTCGACGTGTGCCAAATTACTCGCACTTGCACTTGTATAAATGATTGCCGTATTTACCAACCTATAAATACAATTGCTCAAGTTTTTGATACAGTAAGTGGCACTTTGTCAAAATGTTGGTTTGGCAGGTAAAACAAGTTTTGTAACGCATGAAGAGACAAGAATCAATTCCACAATAAAGCCTTAATTTTATTTATATAACAGTTGATAAAGGAACACATTTTTTTTACTTATTTTTTACTATTGTCTTTAAATTTCAACGAGAAATTCCACTATTCAGAACTTATTCAGAAACGAAACAGAAGTATCTTCCTTAATTTTTGGTTTATTATGCCGTGCTGTCCTTCCTACTTATTTAGCCAACGTTTCGAGAATGCCTAGAGGCAATTGAAATCCAAAAACGACTGGCATAAGCTTAATAGTTCTTGGTATCCAGTAATTTAAGCTACACCAAAACTAAACGCCGAAAACCACATTTATTTAAAAATTATGAAATCTTATTGATTTTTGAAAGATGACTGAAATTCTGCGCAGATACCATTTTAAAATATTATTTTTGCAAATATTATAAATACATAATTTCTTATCACAAGACATTGTAATTCCGGTGGTCTGTATGTCATTGTAACTCTGGTTCAATGAACTCTGAAGTGTCATACCTACAACTCTAATATTTTAACATAAAAAATTGGAACTGATGTGTCAAAAATTCAGATTATTCCGTGATTGCCACCAAAGCCGCCAGTTGAAAGAATGCATTTTCATCGACAACGAGTCTATCTGTCGAGTTTCAGCTTGATCGGATGTCGGGATATCATTATTATTATTAGGAGTCGAACTCACGATCTGATGTCTTACCGGAACAGGCATCTTAACCACTCGACTATTGGGAACTGTTTATTAAACGTCATATTTCAAATTTAGAAATAACAATGTCATCTTGTCAATTGCAATTTTTTTACATTTTTATTGATGGGCTTATTTTATCGCGAGTTGTTCTGTTGCCGAGATCGGATATTATACAATCAGCAGAGAGCGAACAGCAACAGAGTAGCAAGTAGCAAGTTTGCCACGAATGGTAGTTCACTAGAACGTGCGTTGAGGTAGTCGAGTCGCACGGCGAGCACCTTGACCTGATTAACCGCTAGTCCGCTTGCAGTCTCGCCATCGCTGTGTTGTGCGCCATTATCTAGTATGGATGTACAATTGTACACTGCTGCGTTTGGTACAGAGATATAATAGAAGCAAGAGAGAAGAGGCTTTAAAAGTTATCATTGTCGCCAACATTACTGCCCTAAAGACTCTTGGCTTTGTTTTGAGAGCTGCAAAAGATTTCAATAATTTAGGAAAATTTATTATGTCATATAAAACCCTTGTCAGATGCCAACTTGAGTATAACTCTACGTTATGGTCTCCATTTTTCAATATTCATTCAGATAACATTGAAAAGATTCAACGGAAGTTTCTAAGGTTTATAAATTATAAATTGCATATTCCTATACAAAACATAAATTACAATTACCTCTTGGATAAAATGTCTCTATTGAAACTTTCAGAAAGAAGAATAAGCACAGATTTAACACTGTTACAAAGAATACTACATTTTAAAATTGACTGTCCCGAATTACTTCAATGTATCAATATCCATGTTCCCAAAAAATCATGCCGACATTTCTTACCTTTTTACTTCAATAACACTAGGACACTAGCTTACCAAAATTGTCCGATTCCGAGACTTCACAGTCTCGGAAACAAATATTCTGATCTGGGTGATATATTTCATTTGAAAACTAATCAGTATAAATGTTGTATATTCTATCACTTTTATTCTTCTAGACACAAATAGACCTATGTACCCATATAACTTTTCCGCTTCTACTATTTTGTTTTGTTGAATCTTTTAAATTCAATTATATGCGTGAGGATTCATTTTTGCCATTATGTTTACATTCTTCTTTATTGTATTAATTTTTAAATGTTTACTCTGATACAAAATGCTTGTATTTTTTTTAAGAAAAGCCCACTAGGGCGTGTAATAAAGAAATAAATAAATTGGATCTATGCAAAGACTCCACTTATTCCCACCTGCACACAAAACGCTTCAATGTAAATTTGATTGGAAGCCTATGTTGACTGACTTAGGCTCTGTGGTAAGGGTTCAACAATAATAATTAAAAATGAGAATGTTAGACGGAGCAAGCTTTGTCTTTAGTAGCATTTAAAGAAACACTGTCATTTTTTTCATCCACATAACATGTGAAATAACAGAATCAGATGTGTTTTTTTTTGTAATTTTCGAAGCATACTTTCATAAATTTAATTATTTTTTCAAATGGGTAAATACATGTTGTCTTAAAAAATAACATAATATTATTTTGAATTATAAATTCGGAAAGCGGTGTCTTAATACATTTTGTTTCTAGAACATTTAGTACGCGCTCTGTCTCTCTTTAACTTGCCTGACATCGTATATGATGCATTTGACAGTCCAGAATTGCAGAGCTTTCGGATTCTACCAAAGTTCAGAAATTCTGGTATTAACTACCATATGTATTACTCATTATACTTATGGATGGGAATAATTATACGGAGTTGGTGGACATCTTTAATTTATCACTTAAAAAATTCAACAGATTGTTACTGACACAGTTTAGTTAATAATAATAATACTTGGATAATTTATATGGCGCCGTTTTCGTAAAAAAAACCTTAAGGGTGCTGTACAAATATATTTCTTAAATAATAAAATGCAAAAGTAGAATGCATTGTCATCAACAACGAGTCAAACAACAAGTATTTGTAATTAATGATATTTTTAAAAGGTTACATTTTTAATGCATTTGTAATGAACGATTTTTTAAAAGGTTATATTTTTAATGTATTTGTAATGAATGATTTTTTAAAAGGTTACATTTTTAATGTATTTGTAATGAATGATTTTTTTAAAGGTTACATTTTGAATGTATTTGTAATGAATGATTTTTTTTAAAAGGTTACATTTTGAATGTATTTGTAATGAATGATTTTTTTTAAATGGTTAAATTTTTAATGTATTTGTAACTAATGATTTTTTTTTAAAGGTTACATTTTGAATGTATTTGTGATGAATGAAATGCAAGTTTCAAAGTTATTAGCGCGGAACTCGGTATATACACATTTAGTTTGTATCTATTTCATCGTCGTTGTCTTCCTCTACATTTAAGTATTAAATGCGCGATATCTCACAACGGCTGCTTTTCGTATTCACTGTACATTATTCACGGATATTCTGCCATAGAAAAAAAACACACCGTGGAAACGAATGTCGAAATACAGCGGCCATAGAGCAATACCCGTTTTTGGCTGTTGTTGGCAATAGGTATAATTTGCCAACTTATTTCGGGTATTCTAATTTTTGCAACGAATTATCATCGCAGTTCGTGTTGGTGTGTAGATGTGGATTACAGAAAAATATTTGCCATGGGATTACTTATTAAAATTAAAAAATATATATTTTACAAGACAACATTCCAAAATCAATACATATATACGAGTATATATGTAAGTCTGTGATATTAACAAGCTGGAGTACTCCGCGTACTATATTTTTTTTTTTAATTTTCGGTACCTATTTCTTTAATTTTAGGCGTAGTGTGTTCAATTCCTCGGCTCGGTGAGTCCTCCATCACAACACAAGCATCATTTTACGCTTACTATGGTGGTAGTAGGAAATTTTAAAATATTATCAGGTTATTCGTAACTCGGGAATGTTTGTCTTTCTTTTTAAAATTAAATATATATATCATTGAAGAAGTATTTTTTAGACTTTTTTACTGCAAAATATCAAACTAAAATATATCACCGCTTTTCCTAAAAAAATAACGCGAATTAAGCTAAAATAACGCTAATTAAGCCAAAATAACGCAAATTAAGCCAAAATAACGTGAAATAAGCTAAAATAACGCGAATTAAACCAAAATAACGCGATTTTTTCAGATCTCTATATGTTGCGCTATAATACTTAATAATAGATGAATCTGCCCATTCCTAAGGAGGGCGATTCAGTTGCCCCTCCTGATGTAGGTTGGCCATCATTAAGACAATACATACCATCAGGCTGTCAGTTATCAGTGGAAGTCATCGACGATGTCAGCTAAAAGCGTTTCCATGACCAAAACGATGATTTGTTCACTTATTTCGAAAGATTTATATATTGCCTTTCATATTTGCGTGTGTTAATCTTTAGTCCACGCAAGAGATTTTCCATTCAGCACTAAAAACTATCCACATTCGTCTCAAGCTAGATTTGGTAACAAAACGTGAAGTTACACAGGTTTCTTTATATCTTGATATACTTAAGTTTGCATTATGTTTACATTTTGTGATTACGAATACATAGTTGGTTAGTTCTTGCCTCATTTGAACGTCTGCAAAGATAAGTTTGTTAAGCTGTACAATAGTGCAAGGAGGAGAGATACATTTAATGGACAAGCTCGTCAAAAAGCAATCGGTGTTAGAGCTATCAAAAATAATAAGTAAAGTGACGTTTTGATAGTTTTGAAATGTTAGATAGACAGAATTCCGAAAAGTAACCACCTAATTAATCTTACATAAACATTTCAAAAGGTGTCCGTATAAAGTAAGAACTAATTAACTAATTCAACTGTGACCTTTCTATTGTTTTGAAAGTTAAGTGTGCAAATTTTCATCAATCTCGGAATAAAACTGTAGATTTGTAAAAGAAAACAAACCCATCCACTCACAGGCACACTTAGGACTTAATTCTTTAAATTTCTAAGTTCATTTTCAAGTTCTGTGAAAGATTTTTTTAAAGTTCTGTTATTATTTCAGTTCTGTCAAGCTTCTGTCAATAATTATATAACAACAGAACTTGGATAGGGCTTTCACAGAACCCGAAAATGAACGTTGAAATTTGATGAATTTTTCAAATTCTTCCAAACAACCCGTCCTTATTAATATATTTATACACAAGTTTTTCAAAATCAGATGCACTTTCCTCTCTCTCTCTTGTGCAGTATTCATCAAGAAGTATCAAAACCATGCTTTATGGGGTATAAAAAGGGATGAGGGTGGTTTACCATCAAAATTTTGAAAAACAAATAACTACTTTCATATTATAAACTTAATTAAAATAGTTTTACGAATTTGTAAATATTCGTTTTTATCATCTGCTTGTAATGTTTTCATTTTGTGGCTTGATGGGTTTTACCAAACCGCCGTCGATAAATTGTGACCGTAAGTATCTAACAAATAATTATTTATCAGTCTCTCGTGTCTAGGATGAACGAAGTATGTATGAAGAATGAGTTAATGATGAATGTAAGTTAGTCTAAAGTCATGGTGTTTGAAAAAGAGAGTATGAAAACAGTGTGCAATATAGTTGTGAATGAGGAATACTCGGAGCAGGTGGTTGAGTTTGTGTATTTAGGAAGTATGTTTACGAGAGTTGGGAAGGCTGACAGAGATTTTGAAAGAAGGGTAAATGCAGGTAACTCTATTAATGGAGCACTAAACGCAGTTGGCGCTAATAAAGAATTGTCAAAAGAAATGAAGGTAGCAGTCCACAATAGAGTGCTGGTACCTACCCTGAGTGAATTGGCTGAGGAAAGATGAAAGTAGATTGAATGTGTGGTAAAACCATGTATGATTGTCTGAGAAATGTGGACATCCGCAGATAATGCAATGCTGAAGTAAGCGTGATAAGTAATATTAAGAAAGGGACGCTTAGATGGTTTGGCACGTAGAGTGAATGAACGAAGAAAGTAGTGTAAATGGTAGAAGTAGTGTAAAGGAACGCCCGAGGTAGACATGGCACTATCAATAAATACTTGAGTCGGGCCATGTCAAGAGCCAGAATAAAGAAGAGTATGTATCAATGTGAATGAGGCAAGAAGTGTGTGCCAAGACCGAGTTGTTTGGCGGTCCGTCCTCTTTGCCTATCCCTGAGGGGAAACGGCGTGATGGTTAGTTAGTTATTATTTATTTATTTTTCGGTATTTACATTCAAGACAACGGTTCCAGTTGACCGGGTTTACGTTTTGTTTACATTTTTACTTGATATTGCGTACGCTTTTGACCTTGGCAGAGTTACAGGTATCTCCCAAACCGATAGGTACCGTCGGTAAACAACTACAGTTTTAGTAATCACGTACTTTCAGTAAGGTTGTAGGCGAAGACGTAAACAGGCTCATGTCGCAATCCTATCTGGTCAATTGGTGTTTTGTTGTCTAAACCGAACTACTTGAATATTATAGTATTTTCAATATGATTTACTAATAAATGGGAATGTACGGAGAGCGATATGGTGAAATAGGTCAAGCACAGATTTATTATTATGACGGTATGGCGCTCGATGGTGTGAGACTAGCTTAAAAATTCAATTCAAGTCCATACCCCGAACCTTGTGGGATTCTTTTATTGGTATATTCAGTGACATTGACGGTGACAGTGACGAAGGGAGGATTCTACCAAAACTGGTTCACAGTAGTTATTAAATAACGGTTTAAGTATGCTAGTCCCAGCGAGAGATCGTACATAACGTCATCTTTCTAGCATCTTCTGTCTTTTTGGTCTTTTAGGAGGTCCGTACGAGATCTCGCTGGGACTAGTTTATGTAATAAAATATCCAACAGACAAAAATTATTGAAAGTGGATGATTTTTTTTTCTTAAACTACAAAAATCGAACGACGAATTCTGGTGTAATGAAATTTGCACAAATTTTCTGTCTGGAATTTCAAGGTCAATGAAACAACTCACACTTTGCTTTTATCCGTAACTGAAAATAAGAGGAAACGCAATACCATTATCAAACCTTTTTTAATAAAAAATAAATGCAGATTATTCAACATTCATTATTTGGTAAAGTACATAACAGCGTTATACAAATTATCCAATTATTATTATTAAAATCTTCAAAATTAATTTGTATCTACGTTAGACACATAATTATTTGAGATCAGGCATGACATAATCTACTAAATTAAACACAGTCATATAAATCATGTTAGCAGTTTCGTATGACATACGAAAAAACCTCGCAATTTGTAATCGAGCATTTAACGTTGAACCACTTGAATCTATAAAGATTTTAAGTAAAACAAATATGGATTATGTATTCTTATTAAACAAATAACAATAAAAAACCTGAAAAGACTGTTAGAACAAGCGGATTATTGTAATAGTCGATTTATGTGGATGTTTTGGTGTTTCTGTCACACGTAAATTAGTTTGCACAAGTTGAAAACTTGACAAATTTGAGGAATTTTAGTTTTAAACGATCTAATACAATTGTCAATATGTATATACCGATATAAAATATTCTTCTTTGAAATTCGCAAGGCCGAGCGATTCTGTAAGAAAATGTCTGGTTATTCAAAAATTGATTCCTGATATTGCATATTTTCGTTCTGAAATGAAATTAATATTTCATGATGTAAAATAAAAATACAATATGTTTGTCGCTAAAAATTGCTAAACGAAACGCTGTTACTGAACTTTTTTTAAAATTTAATGAAAATGATGTCACTATTAAATTAGGGATCTGCCGTCGTCATGCAGCTATCAGCTGTCAACGTGACAGATCCATATTTAATCAAAATAATCGATATGTTTCGAAACCAAAAGTTTCTTCGTCAGGATAAAAGTATGATGAAAATTAACAAGTATAAAAAAAGACAAGTATGTTAAGGAAACATAATTAAAAAATATCATTTGATAATATATAATATAGATATAACGGGTAGTTATATCTTCGCTTTTAATGCCTTTCTATTAAAATTTAATTCTTTTAGTTCATTTTTTTCATATTTTTAAATTCCGTAGTTCATTATTTTGATGTATCTTATAAGTTTTAGACAGCGTCAGCACTGTAAGCGCCCGAACATATTTTTTTTTAAGACTTGATTATAAAACATCGATTTTTCTCTACTTTCTATAAACAAAAAATGCATGTATTATATATTTAAACCTTCAGGAAGAAATTCTCTAAATGATAATGAAAACCCTATCAAAATCCTTCGCCTAGTTTAGAAGAACCAAGCGAACAAACAGACAGACGCGGATAGCGGCATTTATTTTATACTATTTAGAGATATTTGAACTTGTAACTCCTATTATCATTATAATGAACTCGAGGTATTTATCTTCTCAGCTACTGAGCGGATAATGATTAACACACCAGATACATTCGAAAATTAACTCAAGTAAGCGATAGTAAAAATCTTCAAATAAAAAAACTTGATAACATCGCATCATCACGCAAGAAGTTCCAGATAAATCAAAATATATGCCAGATTAAATAAACTTACAGCTGAGTTTATATTGCAGGCATTTCAGGCCCAGATCCGCGTTATTACAGCAGATATAAAACACAGTGTTTGACCGTGAAAATTTCAAAGTCAAACGGGCCATCGCACCGGAAGAACGAGGTGGTGGGTGTTGTACACTTCGAGGGGAGTACATCCGGCGAGGGGAGGTTTCAAACGAGAAATTCACTCAATTTATAAAGGGTGTTCTCCCCCCTGAAGAAGGGGTTTGGACTTTGCGAAAGAAAGGGAAAATTCTCTTTACGGAAATATACAGAAAGGGAATTTGGATTGTATAAATAATACTACATTAAAAAAATAGCGCATTCTGTGGAACTGCGATTTTATTTGGTTTTATGCTGATGAATCGACGGCAAAAACATTTGATTTTTAAATGAACATCTATTTGAATTTGTACGATAGAGAACTGATAGAAAAGAGATAAAGACACGGATAGAGATAGAGACACGGATAGAGATAGAGAAGAGATAGAGAAGTGATAGAGAAGTGATAGTGACATGAATAGAGATTGAGAAGTGATAGAAAAGTGATAGATAGGTAATAGAGAAGAGATAGATAAGCTATATAGAAAATATAGAGAAGAGTTCATATATTTTGTTTCATATAGCCTCATTGTAAATAAATTTTGAATTATATTAATATTTTTACACTGTATAATTGATTTGAAATCCCATTTTCGTAAAATATTTTTATTCCGTGTATTTAAAGGTAACTTGATGGTCTGATTCGTAGATAAAGTAGAAATCTATGTAGGTGAAAGAAATTAATAGATGTTCCGTGTAAGCGAGAGAGATTCATTGAAGAAGAACGTGCCAGTTAATAGAGTCGAAAGTGGCTTGAATGAGATAATGTACTCGATACAGGTATCGATTACAATCTTCACGTAAATACGAGAAAAACTTTTGCTGGGTTTGTTTCGAAAATGATCCTTAATGAGCTTCCCAGTACTGATGAAAATGTACCGAGAGAGTAGTAGTGAAAAATCACGGGATATTATAATTGTAGGATTTGTGAAGCTGAAATAAAATATTGACTCAGGACTAATAATTAGAGAGACGATCAGAAATTTAGATCTGGCAAAAATTTTAACAAAATAAGTGCACATGTCAAATACATAATTATTATGGTCAAGATGTTTCCCAATCAGTTTAAATTTTGAAAATTAAAAGTTCATTGAACGCGAATAATTTTACGCATTACATTACGCGGGAACATTTCAATAAATAAAAACAGTACATATACATTTTTGTCACTGAAGCGTCTAATTTTGTTGCATGAAAATATATATTTTTTAAAGAAAGACAAACATTCTTTTACGATTACGAATAACCTGACAATATTTGAAAATCTCCTACTACCACCACAGTGAGCGGAAAATATTGCTTGTGTTGTGATGAAGGACTTAGTTTTGGTGGAACCCAAACGCAATGCCAACTCAGCTACTGACCTGTTACCTCTAATTTATTTTTTTATATTTCAAATTTAAGGTTGTTGAATATTTTTTTCAATATTTTCTTAGCCCGATTTAAGGATATCCATGTTTTTTGGCTTATAATATATGTATGTTATACATATATTATAGGATTCATATGTCTTATACTGATTTATAAATGTGGAAATACTAACTATACAATTGTAAATGTTCTCCAAAATGCCCTGGAAAGAATCTCAGACTTGTGATGTCCCGAAAGAAACCATTCATCTGTTCTGAATGCAATTACTAATGTTATCCAAATTTACCCTGGTAATAAATTACATCTTTGCGATTCTTTCAAGGATAAAGAAACCATCCTGTCACTTCGAATGCAATCAACAATGTTCTCAAAAATTGTTTTGACAGCATCGCCATTCCACTGTAAGAATATTATGTATTAAATACACAATTTGGCTGTCCTGAAACGGAAATCCTTCCCAGTTGGACAGACAAAGGTTCATTTTGTTTTGTATTGTTTGTAATTTATATATAAATAAATAAATAATAAATACCAAAAATCACAAAACGATAGTCAATAAATACTTAACAATAACTTCTGGTTCAATTATGTCATCGAGAGAATACATAGACTGTGAAATGACTAAAAGATATCGATTTAAATTTTGTAAAACCAAAGTCTAGTTGAGCACTTTTTAATTAATGTATATATCGAGTAATCATAATTTACGCTTGTGATTAGGTATTCAAAATATCTTTTTAATTTTTAATTTATTTTTTAATTTCTCGATTCTAAATTTCAAGGGTTCTTTAAAGTTAGTGTAATAATAACTTAAAAATCATATTGTATTTAATGCTTTATTTTTTTTAATGTTATACCGTTGATTTAATTTAAACTTATTGCCGTTATGTTAGTCCAATAGGACGTTTGATTTTAAAAAGTGGCTTAGGTATGAAGGAAACCAACCAACCAAGCAGTCAATGCCAAGAGATGTTGAAAAGGTTTGGTTGATAGCTTTGTATCGATTTCACAAGACAATGGTAGAAAATGGCACAGATTTTAGTGTCATTATCATTGCGAAATGGTTAGTTAATTCACGTATTTCCTAGTGTGACTATTTCGCGGTCTAGAAAATGAGTTTTTGCTCATCAAGTTGTGAGATTTGACAATAAGTTTTATCCCTTAGGATTTCCGAGTAGCCCACCGTACTTGACTCGATTTTACGGTATTTTTAAACATTTTTTTTATTCGCGTGACAAGGAAATACGGCATCTTAAGATTATTCTAATTTGTCGTTTCGTCACTTGCAAATATGTTTATTTTATCTGTGGAAATATGAGTCACAAAATTGCATGTGAAATATCCTAATTTTTCATCAAGTCATAGTAGATACTGTTTTTGTTTAAAGGAAAATCTAATACGACTTAATTGTATTGTAAAAAACGCTTGTTCAGCAGATTTTTTTCTGGTGGTATTCATTGATGTAGTATTATATTTAGATGAGAGATGAAGCGAAAAACTAGGTTCCACCTTTGTACCTCCAAATAACCTCCAACGCTCCCAACTTTCTAACTAAATCTAACGAATTCGGCCAACGCGCGCCGCTTATCACGTTCTAACAGTAGAACACGTGTTAACGAGGCATTAGTATACAATACCGCCTCTAATTGTATATCTCTGTGGTGGTATATTAGAGTTAATGTTAACCTCTCAGAAGTTGGCCTCTCAGAAGCTGGGCGTACTGTACAGGGCCCGCAGATACTTTAATAGTACACAACTGCTGACCCTGTACAAATCGCAAGTGCGCCCTACTGTCGAATTTGGCAGCCATCTCTGGTCCGGAGCCCCTAAATACCTGAAAAAACCCTTGACTGTGCAGAAACGGGCGGTCCGTCTGATAGATTCCCCAATCTTAACAAACGGACTGCAATCTTTAGAGCACAGGCGTCAGGTAGGTATGCTGTCCTTGTTCTATCGGTATTACAATGGAAGATGCTCTGAGGAATTAGCGTCATTGATCCCTTCGGCACCGGTGGTAGTCGGGATACACGCCAAACACGCGCGCCCAACATTTGTACACGGTTGACATTTGTCACATGAGAACGGGTCGCTTCTACGATTCGTTCTTAAGTTCAACAGCTCGGCTTTGGAACGAACTGCCGGCCTCTGTGATTCCCCCCTCCTACAACATGGGACTCTTCAAGACCCATGTTCACTCCTTCCTCTCCACAAAAAGACCCTCCACAGAGCATCCCCAAAGATGACATAGGCCCTGAAAGAAATTATTTTCTTCAGGGCCTCTTGTGTGGAGTTAATATATAAAAAAAAACTAATGAATGCATTACTTAACCCATACAAATTATCGTGATAATATTGTAGGATAGAAAATAAAGCAATTGTTGCAGGGAAAGATATCGCTAAATAGTATAAAACAAATTCACAATCCGCGTCTATCTGTTTGTGCGCTTAATTCTTCTAAACAATGCAACGGAGTTTGATAAGGTTTTCACTATCATTTAGAGAATTTCTTCCGGAATGTTTATATATATAATACATGCTTATTATATTTATTGAAAGCAGAGAAAAGTCGAAAAACTAAGTTCGTCTAAATATATTAAAATTCAGCTTTCGTATGTTTGTGTTTGCAAAACTCGAAAAGTGGTCGACAGACATTGCTAAGTTTCAAATATTTCAAAGCTTATTAGTGCCGGGAGTGTTTATAAAGTGGTTTTGATGGTTTTAATGGTAGAATAAGTCGGGGATGCCGAGGAACACTTAACGCAATATCTCTGCACTGGAATGAGATATGGAGTCGAATTAAAGAAGATGTAATGTAGTTTTTTAACAGTAACATTGTGGTATACAGTAGTGAATGGTGGAAGTAGACGGAGATGCCTGAAAAATAAAAACATTAGCAATAACGAAGCATCGCAGAGTACAACAGTTATTAATATTGAAAAGATTTTTTTGAAAAGTATTTTTTTCAAGTTAGGACTAATCTAATAGTGGATAACCCCTTTTGCCAAACATTTGTTAACGCATTGACAAGCGATTCTAGGAGATTTTTCATTTTACAATGAAATTCTCAAGAATCAGCTGTTTTAGAAGCATAAAAGTATTGTATTTCCCATTTCTTGTCGTAGAGGGCACCCTGTATAATCTGACAAAACCCCTTTTCTTGTAGAATCATCCTGAAATGCTGAAACGACGAAAACAACCTCTGAGCGCCGTACGATGAAAGGGAAAGCCAAATAACCCTTCCCCTCTGCCTGCAGAGAGAACAACATTTAATACTGCTAGTCTCGCAGCAAACTGAGATAAGTCCGTGATAATACATTCCAACTTCGTGGTAATATATTCCAATTTCATGATAATACATTCAAATTTCATGATAATTAATTCAAATTTCGTGATAATACATTCCAATTTCATGATAATACATTCCGATTTCGTGATAATACATTCAAATTTCATGATAACACATTCAAATTTGGTGATAATACATTCCTTTTTTTTGATAATACATTCCAATTTTTTGATAATACATTATGATTTCTTGATAATACATTCCTATTTCGTGGCAATATATTCATAATGTGGTAATAATACATCCTAATTTCGTGATAGCATTTTCTAATTTAATGATAATGTATTCTAGATTCATGATATTTATTATGAAATAATTATTTTAAGTATTTCATTTCACAGTATCACAAAGGTAGCACAATTTACCAAAATAACGCTATATACATATATTTTTAGTATCACGAAGGGTATAAAGATAAAACAAAACAGAAACAGAAAATGATAAAATAATAGGTAATGTTAGATTAAGTCAGTTTTCATGACTTTTCTTAAATGTTCTGTTTTTTTCATGGACCCATCACAAAGTTCGTTTACTCTTTGTCAGTATCACGAAGTTAGCTCAGCTTACTCACACACCGTTACAAAGGAATAGCAAGGGGTGCGATGGGGTTAGTGGAAGTGGGTGGCAGCGACGAATCGATGCCGGCGTCTGGCCGTGACGTCACCGCGCCTCGGCGGTGGGCGTCGGACGGGGAGGGGGTGGCGGGCGGCGGGTGGCGGGTGGATTGTCTGACAGTAGGGGTGGGGAGGCTTCCGGGGGAATTGTACGTGATGCCGGAACGGCTTCAGCGAGTCTCGCTGAAAGAGCACCAGCCAAATTGCCATTGTTCGACTTGGTGAAAGTTTGAATATCATAAAATAATATATGTTTTAATGAAAGTTGAATGAAAATGAACTTTTTAAGATTTTGAAGTAAATGACAAACTAACCTAACCTAACCTGAAAATTCCAGTTCATTTCTTAACCTTTTAAGGTTAAGAAAGAGACGTCTAGAATGTTCTCGTGTGTATAGATCACATTACAGTGGCATTAATAGCTAATTAGAAATCATGCTAACGTCTGGTCTTCGAGTCTCCCTCGTTTAAGCTGATATTTTCTGACGGAAGTATGAAATGTGTGATTTATACTAACAGCAGCTGACAATATTGCTAAAACTTCGAACTTGTACAGTAGGCTTGATAAAAGAGTGAACGCGAAACGGCGAAGTAATGCAAAATCATATGTTTTTGGTTTGAATATTTGATAGCTTAGAAATATTATAGATGCTTGAATTTAAATACTGCGAATACAAATCTCGGCCTTTGAAACAATCGAGCATTTTTTTGATAAGAATTTTTATAAGCCCAGAAATAAATAAAGAACCAGGCCTATAAAAACTGATTTAAAGTGCATAATTTTAATTCTACTTCGAACCCCTTTTCGGACATGGTTTTAATGTATAATGTGGCAAATTAATTCTTAAGGCGATGCACTACGTCGTGTAGTATTTTAAATTGAGCCGCTATCAATAACAACCCTTACGTAGATGGCGATAAGGTTTAAATTCCCACTTAACACCATCCGCCTGTTTTGATTTACGCAAGAAAAAAACATGCCCAAAAAGTGCCTTTTATTTTATTTTGTGGATGTTCAGGCATAAATATTTTTTTTTTCGATCATTTTATAAATAACTTAATTTGCCACATTACACAATAAAATCATAACCGAAAATGGGTTCGTAAGTAGGAGATTTTGAACTATAAAGCAGTTTTCATAGGCCTTTACATTATTTTTTCTGGGCTTATAAAAAGACTTATCTAAAAAATACTCGATTATTTCAAAGGCCAAGATGTATTCTACTCGCAATATTTAATTTAAGCATCTGAAACATTTCTAGGCAACCAAATTTTGAAACCAAAAACACATGATTTTTAATTACTACCTATGGCATAGCCTTAATTTCAAATTTAAAAAATCAAAAAAGCGGCTGGCGTCAAGCGGGAATTTCAACCTTATCGCCATCTACATGAGGAGTGTTATTGTTAGTGGCCTGCTTCCGAATGTTGTTCAAATTGGGAATTAGTGGCTACACGGGGAAAAATGACTATTGCTAGTTTATTAAGAATCTCTTCAAATTGCAGCCGTAACGAATTTATAGGTTACCTGATAATTATTTTGTGAATTACAAATACGTTATCATGATGACGGAACACGTGTTCCAATTAGAATTTACAGATAAGTATTTCTCGCGTTAAAATAGTCAATGTGTATTTTTGAGTGCTGACTTATATTTTCAACCAGCGTTTTTCGAGTCGTCAACATGATGGTCCGTTGTATTAATATACTGTCGGAGATTTTCCCTGGCGACCTTCCCTTGTCCGAGTCGCGGTTAACGTATATTAATTATTGTGGAAATCATTCCCACCTCTTCAAAGGAATACTTGTCCTTGTTGTATGAGGTAACTCTATTTGTTTTTTCTCAAAGAAAACTCATTTGATTTCCTGGATTCAAAAATTGAGAACACTAATTAATATTTGATATTTGCGTTCTTTTTAAAAGTAACTATGCACGAAGTGTTAACTTAGCCAACATATAAAATTTCGTTCTGTTTTTGAAAATTGATTATGCACGGAGTGTTAACTAAGCCAACATTTGAAATTTGCGTTCTTTTTTTGAAAAGTGACTATACACGGAGTGTTAACTAAGCCAACATATGAAATTTGTGTTCTTTTTTTGAAAAGTGACTATACACGGAGTGTTAACTAAGCCAACATATGAAATTTGTGTTCTTTTTTTGAAAAATGACTATACACGGAGTGTAGTCGAGGATTTTAACAATTTTTACAAATTTAATTTACAACCATTCTTAAATGCAAGAAAAAAATACTATTAAAGTTAAATAATTTGATTAGGTAACTGATTATTGCCCATAAGAAATGAAAACGTTAAAAAAGTTAAAAAAAATGATTTGAAATAAAATGCTAGACAGAATAAAAGTAACTTAGGACAAAAAAAGCTAAAAACAGTCAAAGAACAAAAAAAATCCCCATTTATTTCGCAGAGTACAAAATTCAATGTCACGGTCTAGGGGAGGTTTTAGGCAGAGACGGGCGGGTCTAAACTCACACTCCAACCGCCGACTGGATATCTAACGGCGCTCAGAATGTGCCCCCACCCTTAAAACAGCTGATATTACCACCCGGGAAATGCTGTAGCATAACCCAGACCGTGAATTTGAAAGCAAACTTCGCTATTTTCACGTTTTTACGCTCTATTGAGAGCAGCGATGGTTTTTGATCAAATTTATTGCTATTTTCGTGTTCGTTGATTTTTTTCTATTTTTTTTTCGGTAACGAATGAATGAAAATCTTGGAAGCGAAAATAAACCCACTTCCCGACATTCGATCGAGCTGAAACTCGGCAGATAAACTCGTTGTTAATGACAATGCATTCTGTCAACTTTTGGTGGCAATTACGTACATATATTTCTTTGAAATCGGATGACATTACATCAATTAATATACAAAATAAATGTGGTCCTACCCAATCGGCATTTGGCGAGATTGGTAGAGTTTTCGACTTAAATTCCTGTAAATAAAGTTTTAAAATACATATTACAATAGATGTATTATGGCAAAAAAAAACTTTGTTATTAACGCGTTGATTTTTTTTTTGTTTGTTGTGTGATTCTGTGCAATAGTTTTGACTGCACTAAACCTGTGCGGTCGAACGATGGAATTGCTATTATATTTGGTGGAGTGTTTGGGAAGGTAATGGTGAAGGTTTGGAAGACCTGTCTAGTGAAAACTATTACCATATTATAAAATATACTACTATAATAATATACATACACAAAAAATCCTATCAAAATGAAGGTTAGGTATATTTTTAACAGTTCGTGACGTGACTTTACTTCCGATATGCATTAAAAAATATTCAAAACCCAACCAAAAACATCAAATATTATTTCTTTTAAATATATATTTGTCTTTGTTATTTTATCGAGTAAATTATGAAAAACAACAGCTTCTGATCAATTAGCCAACGTAAATATAAAGCAGAAACAATAGAGTACTACGTGTTGCGAAAAAAACAATTAAATACCTGAATTCAAAAAGTATTATTGTACCTGCATTTTAATGCTGGCGAGTTCGTTACACTCGTAGTATTTCGGCCAAGAACTCTCTAGTCCTCAATTCGACCTTGTATCCAAAGCGCACTCCCAAAATACTATTGCCAACTTAACATAATACATTATTATGTTCATGCAATCATTTCAAAATTACGAAATTGGCGTCAGTCATTGATAATAGAAACAGAGCGAGATATGGCATAGAAGCGTGCCGACAATCGCATAGCTACGATCAAACTGCACAAAAGGGTATATATTTGAATTCTAGCACGGACGATCGACAAAGGCCTGTGTCAAAATCCGTTAGCGATAATTGCGAGCACAGTCAGAATATGATTCCGACAGTCGGTAGACAAAAGCCGCTCCAAGGTATCGATCGGATAAGCTATCAATATGCACAACTTTTTGGATAATATCGAGTTTTACAAAATAACTGGCTTATTAATGAATGGAGGTGAACTAACTAAGCTCTTAGAATTGAAAGAAATCATTTAAACGATCTATAGAACTAATTAATGACATGACTAAAGATCTCATGAACTAATGATAAAGCCTTGTGTCAAAATCCGTCATCTACGGTCAGTTAGCGATAATTGCGAGCACGGTAACAATATGTTTCAGACAGTCGTTGGACAAAAGCCGCTACTTTTAGCGCGGCCTTCAAGGTATCGGATAAGCTATCAATGGTAACCGGATAAATCATAACAATGATAATTAATCACATCTTTAAAAAGTTATATAAAGTCATGGAAAGTGATAGAAAAAAAAAACTTTCTTAACTGGGTTATGTAGGTTAGGTTAGGTTAAAAAAAAATATTTTTTCAACGTTTCTAATAACTTTATATCACTTTTTAAAAGTGTGTTGAATTGTCACTGTGTTGATTTATCATGGAACCGCTATCAATATGCACAACTTTTTAGATAATATCGTGAGTTTTTCAAAATAACTGGCTTATAAATAGAGGTGAACTAACTAAGCTCTTAGAATTGAAAGAAATCATTTAAACGATCTATAGAACTATTTGATTCATGAGTAAACTTTTTAGTGTCAAAAAGTACACGCGGACTGACAATGTATATTAAAGTTACGGTGACCGGATAAATCGTCACAATTACATCTTTAAAAAGTTATATAAAGTCATGGAAAGTGATGAAAAAAAAACTTTATTAAATGGGTTATGTACGTTAGGTTAGAATTTTTTTTTCGTCGTTTCTAATGACTTTATATCACTTTTTAAAAGTGTGTTGAATTGTCACTGTGTTGAGTTAGCATGGAACCTAAAATTACTAATCGACATTCAATTTATTAGTATTTTAAACTTTTACAAAGCCGTCTGGCGTTTAGGAATGTCTATTCACAGACAGATGCTGCAGTGTTGCCCGCTTATGTCATTTTGCATGATCAATAACGGCATGGATATCAATAACGCGAGCGTGTTCAGAAAATCGGTATAAAATCGCCGGTAGTTACGCCTATCGATTCGATATTGTAAACTTTTCGATTTCACTGTGCTAGACCTTCTGGTCGAGTTATTAGTCGAGGATTTTTGCTAAAATTTGGTTGGACAGTCATTTATAGCAAACCAACTAGTGAAGGGTTTATGAATCTACAATCGTATTAATATGAAATACCTACCTATTTCTAGTTTCGAAATAAGTTTGACTTTACACACTGGATAATAATTATACAGGCCCTTTCGCAAGAGTCCGAATCGCTCGGCGTATATCCGCAAACTCTACTCTTCAATGCGATTTGCGATACTTTCCATAGCAAACTTTCGACATATCCAAAGAATTATTATTATTATTGTACTATAACGGATAATTCTGAATACCTCAACGATACGTCGGATACCTCCCGGAGGTGATTTCGAAACCTCCCGACACTTCCGTCACATTTTGCAATAGTATTCATGACTATTTTTGATACTTGATCATTGTTACTTTGTAAAGTTAAAAGACGACCCAGAAAGTCAATCAAATGTCACGAACTAGAAGCCTATTTAGATAAAACGCACGGAGGTTTCGATCTAGAATATGTATAGGAAGACTTCTTAAAGCTATAAAGGTTATCCTATATAGAAAATTCATATCTGTTCCCTCTCATAAAGTATTAGTTACATCATTTTGAAAATTATTTAAAAAATCGTGGATTTCTTTAAGGATGTTGGGTGAAGGATCTCTTTAAAGAAAGGAAGAAGTTCCGGAAAGGAAAAAGGTATTTAGGGTGGGGAATCTGTCCAGGAATAACGGACATATGAATCCATCTGTTCCACAGGAGAGAAACCTCGGGAAAGTCCTGCTCGAGAATACAAATGGTCTCCCGATCAGTGGCGCTTTGTTCATATATCACAATATTAAGAAGAAGCTACAAGCCAAAAATGGTATACCTTATAATATATTATAATAAAACAAATAAAAAAACTTTATTCCACTTAATTTTATTTTGACCGTAACCGGTTTCAGCTCGTCAAAGCCATCTTCAGACTGGTACACAAAATTCTTAGTCTACGGTTTATATACACAACATATGGGGGAGGGGGGAGAGGGGTAGTTTATAGGGTTTTAATCAATTTTATTTGTTACTAAGTCGTTTAAGATTGTCGAATTTCTAAATATTTGGTAAATCCAGTAAGCTAATTACCTTGGGTTTGTAGCTCATTTCAATATTTATTAGGGAAAAAACCTCACAGGTAATATGCATTATTAATGA
The DNA here is from genome assembly GCF_061612785.1 of Hesperophylax consimilis. Taxonomy (NCBI): domain Eukaryota; kingdom Metazoa; phylum Arthropoda; class Insecta; order Trichoptera; family Limnephilidae; genus Hesperophylax; species Hesperophylax consimilis. The sequence continues at coordinate 17,858,512 of NC_142854.1, read as the reverse complement.
CCTAATTTTAATGTCAAATCATTATTTATGATGGGTATACCTTATATTGTAGGTAATTGGCATTAAAATCACTTGAAAAACGGAGTCTACAAACGTTCGATTTCAAGCAAAAAACTGGTTTTTATTTATTTTGTAAATAATTTTATAAGAAAGCAAAAAAAAATTAATCAAGTGAAACTGTCACAGATAATCTTAGCTATAATACTGTATTTTTAAAATTTTGTTTCCTTTATGCGTTCATACATTTCTATTGAAAAAAAATTTTTTTAGCAGTTTGCATTTATATTATTTATTGTATTTGTATTCTACTCAAGCAAAGCGATAGGAAAATATTCAATTTATCTAAAGCATATTTTTGATATTCATAATGTATACACCAATTCGTCATAAAGATTAAGCTACGCCTTAATGAAATAAAAGAAAATATGTCTCATTCCGATATTCAAGACACCGCTATTTCGAATAAAAAACTTGAAAAATTACACATTACCTCCAGCGTCAGAATTTTTTTTTCGAATTGTACATAGGGTACTTCCTTACACCCTCAAATAAAATAATATTATTATATATAACTAGAACAGTTGCTTTAAACTTTTTCTGTACTTCTCCGTCTAGCATTTATTACGGTAAAAGTTGTAGGGGTAATAAACAAACCGTTGGGCGTTTGGTTTCCTGGAAATGGTTTTAAAACGTTTTTAAAAAAGTACCGCAAACAAACATGTGCTTCTGTGTGACAATGGATACCGTTGCAATGTGTTGTTGTTTTTGTGCGAATTTGGAAATTTGCGAATTCGTTTTTTGCACAATTACAGGGATGCAATTTTATTATGTTCATTGTCAAAATATCTGTATACCTGCTGTGTTTACAGTTCTCGAGGACATTACTTGTGCATTTGCTTTTTGTTGTTGTTATTGTATGATATTTTTAAAACGAGAATATGTCTGGTAGGAGTTGACATTGAATTTAGTTGTGCAACTTTAAATAAGATATTTTTTAATATGTTGAGATTTTTACGAGAGTTAAATACCATTTTAGTTTGATAGATTAGTCCGTCCTAAGGCAATGTTAGAAACAAGTGTATGTCATCTTTTGGGATGCTGTGTGGAGGATATTTTTGAAGGAGAGGTAGGAGTGAACATGTTGTAGGAGGGGGGAAACACAGAGGCCGGCAAATCGTTCCACAACCGAGCTGTTTAACTCAAGAACGAGTGCGTGTACATATATTGGGCGCGCGTTTGCCGTGTTTCCCGACTATGTACCGGGGCCGAAGGGATTGGAAGCATTGCTCGGAGCATCTTCCATTGCAATACCGGTAAAACAAGGACAGCATACCTGCGTGACGCTTTAACGAATGCAATCCGTTTGTTAAGAGGGGCAAATCTATCAAATGGACCAACCATATCTGCACAGATTCAAAAATTCTTACAGTTGTATAACTGAGAGGCTAACTTGACTGTGGTTTCGATGGAGCCTTCGTCACCTGACAAATACCAATAATTTTCAAAGTAAAAATGTTTTCTGAAGTAAACGCGTTGCGAAATTTTCCTACTATGGGTCATCTATTACGTGCGAATTTCCTTTCCAGCGACCACAATACATTTTTTCTGAATCGGTCACGGCAGCAGAACTTGACACAGATGCACTTTTTCACAACTAAATCAATTATGCATAATATGATTTATGCTGCGGTGGAAATAACATTCAGCTTCATTCGTGTCTGAACACCGACATCAATTAAACAGTGTTAATCTCAAGTGACCTCCCAAGTAAGCATATAGTTAGTAATAAGATAATATATTATAAATTTATTTAGCGCCCTTGAGGTGATCTTTTCACAAAAACGGCGCTATACAATCATCAAATATTTTTATTAACTGGGACGAGATAAATGTAGATATAGGGCGAGTTATCAGAGGAAATTAAATTGGGAGAAAATGCAAATATTTAATTTAAATAACGAAAATATGTGATCAATTTGTACTAAAATGTATTACGACATAGGTAATTATGTACACATTTAAAAACCATAAATAAACAATGTTCCGGAAGATGGTATTTCCACAGTTTTTCTTAATGGTTGCAAATATTTAAGAAAAAATATATAATAATGATAGGTTCCATGATAGCTCAACACAGTGACAATTCAACACACTTTTAAAAAGTGATATAAAGTCATAAGAAACGATGAAAAAAAAATTAAACCTAACCTAACCTAAACTACTAAAACCAGTTAATACAGTTTTTGTTTCGTCACTTTCCATGACTTTATATAACTTTTTAAAGATGTGATGAATTATCATTGTGATGATTTATCCGGTCACCTAATGATAGCACGCTTATTTTTATTTTCATGTTGACAAATGATTTTTCGATTTAAAGTGTGCCATTTTGATTTGCCACCAAAACGGCACGTTCGTCTTTATTCATGTTTATGGTGTTGTTGACGTCACGCCAACCAACGTCTGTGACAGCCGCTTTACCAGTCAATAGCGTTTTCTACGTCATAATAACTTTGTAGCCAGTTCGAATCTTTTATGAATGTGTGGTTTAAGATCGTTTTTAAAATCAAAATATAATATGAAATTACATATTTAGACAAAATTTCTTGAATCTTCAACATGTTTTTAAATGTGAAAAAACTCCATTAAATTTGCTATTTGATGTCAACTAAATTATCGACAGTATATCGGTAAAAATCATGCGAAACATCACCAAAAACTTACACAGGTTGCTTTTAGCTCAACGCTAACAGTGTTTATAGAGCGTTTTGTTTGTTACGAAGCTGCCTGTGTTTGCGTGGTTCATACTATGACCTCAGGATCAGAAGGAGCACACGCTAACCACTGTCCCATCTTCTAGTGCAAATTACTAATAAATATTTTCTCAGTTTAGCACGAAAGTAGAAGAAAAAACACACTTCAACTATTGCTAATATTCTTTCAGACTAATTGAATTTTGCATCTAAACTTCAAATAATTTAAGGCGAAGCTTAATGCTAAATCACTACTTTGATTAATCTTTATAACGAATAGGTGTACATTATGAATACCAAAAAATATGCTTTAGATAAATTGGAAGTTTTTCTATCGTTTCGCTTGAGTAGAATACAAATAAAAAATAAATTACTCAATAAAAAATATAAATGTAAGCTACAAAAAAATATTTTTTTCCAATAGAAATGAATGAACGCGTAAAGGAAACAACTTTAAAAAAATACAGTATTATAGCTAAGATTATCTGTGACAGTTTCACTTGATTAACTTTTTTGCTTTCTTATAAAATTATTTACAAAATAAATAAAAACCAGTTTTGGGCTTGAAATCGAACGTTTCGAAGCGATTTGAATGCCTATTACCTATAATATAAGGTATACCAAGAATATACATATTTTTGGTTTGTCGCTTCCTCTTAATATTAAAAATACATGGTAACGTTTTAATTCTGACAACGTCTTAGGACTGGTCAGGCTAACATATCATCAAAATACTAATTTCACTTCGTTTCGTTGTGTCAGTCTGTAACTCTGGTTTAATGAACTCTTGAACTCGGATTTTCTATGATTTTTTTGTTTTGTTTTTATTCATAACATTCCCAGGTTACGAATAATCTGACAATATTTTAAAATCTCCTACTACCACCACAGCAAGCGAAAAATGTTGCTTGTGTCGTGATGGAGGTCTTACCCAGTCGAGGAATCGAACGTACGACGCCTGGGTGGGACCCAAACGTGATGAAAATTTAGCCAGTGACCGGTCGGTGAATTTCAGTGTCATTTTCAAAATTGGGACTGATTGTGAGAAAAATTTAAACAAGCCACAAAGAAAGTACCTACCTATGACATAATACTTTATCATAAAATAATTTTAATTCTATTTTTTCAAAATTTGCACTATTAATATGATAATTGATTGATAATTCAAAATTATATCTTTAAAAAAAAGTTTTTTAAATGCTGTTGGATGATCGGTCGATATAACAACATATCGAGCCATAATCGGCAGAACAGCGTAAGCGACGTTTTTTGTCAAATTACGATTTTCAACGAAAGCCGTTCAATTTTACCTAATACATATGCGACAAAAATATAACAGTTCTATCTTATACGCCTGACGCTTTTTTGGTACCTGTGCCTTTTAGCGTGTGAACTTCCTTACAAATCTTGTAGGCGAGCAAAACAGCGCAACCGACGTCATTTGATAGCGTAAGCGACAATATGGTCGGTTACGTTCTTACGCCGAACGGTAGAGAATGTTCCAGTTTTGTCAGTTAGCGTCCATCGGATGACCAGTGCGAACGTATTAGTTATATAATTTTAGCATAATTACTGTTACCTACTACGCACTGTGCGTTTAAGGGGTAAAATGTCATTGTGTTATGAAGTAAACTAATATAAAATACTTTTCTTGTGCAGATGGCTCCACAAACTCGAACGCGTAAGATGGTAGAAATAGCATTACAGTCTATAGCCAATACCTCTTCAGGTTCACCGATTATTCTGCCAAAGATAGATAGTGATCCAAGAATGTCACCTACATTACCGAAACCTTTGACTTCTGTCCGTCTAGTAGATTACACTGATAGCGAAAGTGATTCGATGGACATTCTGGAACCCCCCGATAATAATTTAAGAACAATTTTATGTATTGAAGAGGAGCCCCATAGTCAGAAAATAGATGTTTGTGATGGGAACACTTCAGCAACAGCACATTTAAGTCCAATTGTTAAATTCTCCGGTACTGAATTATGTTTAGATTTCGAACCATCTGAAGAGTCTTGGAAGCCTGATTAAGATGATGCAGATGCAGAAATGAGCCATGAAAGCTTACTTATTGGCAGTGTTAGTGATCCACATTTATCTGTTGGATATGCTGGGTTAAGGAAATCAAAATTAGTCCCAAAGGGAGTGCGAAGGAGAGGAGAAAAATGTACTGGACAGCACAAAAGTGTTAAACCAAATCCGTGTCTAAATAAAAAATGTGGCAACAATTGTGCCATTCAATTCAGTGAAGAAGATCGCCTTCATACATGCATTTTATTGGGGCATGGCCAGCAACCAGCGGCAGAGGGACTGGCTTCTTTTGTGTATAAACAAACAGCCAATCAAAAGAAAAAGGGCTAAAAATGATAGCAAAAGAAACACATCATATAAATATTTCATAAATTGGAACAGGAAAAGAGTTCAAGTCTGTCAGCAATTTATTTTGAAAACTCTTGACATCGGGCAAATGACTATCAGGCATGCATGCAATAATATTTTAGAAAATAATTTTTCTAAAGCCGATATGAGAGGAAAGCACGAACCATCCAATAAAACGGACCAAGAAAAAAAGGACATGGTAATAAAGTTTATTACACAATTGCCCGCTGTTCCATCTCACTACTGTCGAAATAAATCTTCGAAAAGATATCTTCCTGCCGATTTGCGTAATGTGAAAACTGTGTATAAAATATACATTGAAAATGTTAATTCATTAGATGAATCTGGGTATAGTAACATTGTGAGTCTGAATATTTTTAGAAAAATATTTAATACAAATTTCAACATGGATTTTCATTTACCTAAAAAGGAAAAGTGTTCTTTATGTGAGAAAGTGAAAAATTTGTCCGGTGACGAGAAGCTTCTGAAATGCAAACTGAAATGGATATTTACAAAAGTCACCTCAGCGAAAAGGAAAAATGCAAAGAGATCTTCATTAATGATCAGGCTAAAAGCAAAAATGATAATGATATTTTGTGCGCAAGTTTTGACCTCGAGAAGGTGCTAACCACTCCCCATGGAGAAAGCGTAAATTTGTATTATAGTCGAAAATACGAAGATCAAGTATAGGGATCTTAAAGGTCTCTGCGAGAAAGGTATTATTCCTGAAAGGATGAGGCATGAATTTTTGGAACTGCCACATGGATCCACAGTGGAAGATACCTTACCTGAATCCGACCAGGAAGACATGTGAATAGTTTTGAAAAATGTGGCTCAAACCAACAAAGTTTTGAAAAATTGCCGATATTAGTGCTATTATTAAAAAATTATACGTTGTATCTATTATGTTTATTATTTGTTAAAATATTTTTGTTTTATTTTTATTGTTTGGGAAATAACTTTTTTTATTTTTATTGTTTTTAGAAAATAACATTAAATCTTAATTTTCCCTGTAAAGTACAAGCAAGATAATTAAAAATATATTACTTTAAAAATATATATGTTTTTTATTAGTAGTTACTTATGGCCTATTGCATGATAAAATTTTAAAAAAATCTACTCCAAATAGCGTAAGCGACATTTCAGAGGGAAAAAAATCTGTTAGGGTTACAGGCAAAACAGCGTTACCGCCACTATCTCGACAACTGGAGGCATTTAAATAAAAAGTATTTTCATTTCATACAGGCAGTAACCAAAGATTATTAATCTTGATTAACCTAAATCCTTTTTGGAATCAATTAAGAAAGTTAATTAAAAAAAACCTTCTCCTGTATAATTTACAAATTGTCGCTTACGCTGTTCTGCCGATTATGGCTCGATATGTTGGAGAGGAAAAAACAGCCAGCATCGTACTAATGTGTTGTTTAAATGGTAGAACCCTTCAAACAGACAATAATGACATATTAGTAAATTGACAATATTGCACTTGTTGCAGAAATTCATGCGAATGCACTAATGGGAGAAAGCAATTACTGCACATTGTACACGTGCCAAGTTCTGCAAAGCAACTATATGCGTTCTGCTTTTAAGACAAAACTATCTTCAGACGTGTAGTTATAAATCTGTCATTTAAACTGTTATTTAAAAAAAACGCACAATGACATAAAAAAGTTAAAAAAATGATTTTACGTTTTTTAAATTTATTTTTATTTAAGTCACCACGCTTATTGCAAGAAAGGGATTAGATTTAAGGCGATGCACTACGTCGTGTAATATTTTAAATTGAGCCGCTATCAATAACAACCCTTACGTAGATGGCGATAAGGTTTGAATTCCCGCTTAACACCATCCGCCTGTTTTGATTTATGCAAGAAAAAAACATGGCCAAAAAGGACCTTTTATTTTATTTTGTGGATGTTCAGGCATAAATATTTAATTTTTTTCGATCAATTTATAAATAACTTAATTTGCCACATTATACAATAAAATCATAACCGAAAATGGGTTCGTAAGTAGAAGATTTTTAACTTTAAAGCAGTTTTCATAGGCCTTATACATTATTTTTTTCTGAGCTTATAAAATGACTTATCTAAAAAATACTCGATTATTTCAAAGGCCAAGATGTATTCTATTCGCAGTATTTAATTCAAGCATCTGAAACATTTCTAGGCGACCAAATTTTCAAACCAAAAACACATGATTTTGCATTACTACGTATGGCATCGCCTTAACAGATGTAGACGAGACGTCATACAACTAGCATAGTACACACCTTTTACTTCATTCACATTTATACATACTATAAGCCACTATTTTAATTATAAGTCACTAGTTATGACACTTAGTTATGAGCCACTAGTAGTAAGTTATAAGTCTAAGTGATAGGAATAGATTAAATGCACACATTAAGTTGTTGAGCGCCCTTGAGGTGATTTTCTCACGAAAACGGCGCTATACAAATAATCCAATCATAATTATGCTCTTCTGTTATTGTTATTGTCACTACAACTCAAGATATATACATTTTTTAGACCACACAAATATCAACTCGACTCAAGTATCTGATTCACTTGATCGTGCCATGTCTTCCACACCTACACAATTAAAAATGTATATTTATTCCTAGTAAGCATACATTTATTTGTTCATAAGAATACCGCACAAGAGGCCCAACATCTCCCTCTCTAGTGCCAGTCTAATGCATTCCCGATTATTGGGGTACGTAGTGAGGTTGAATGAAGTGGGGGAAGAGAAGGAGATGCAGGAGAGAAAGATTAGGAAGTACCTGGGTTATCAAATCAGGCAACATTTAGTTTCTGAATGATGGTTTTTCACTAGTTCGATACTAAGAGTATCTACATAATATGTAGGTACCACTCAGAATAAAAATATTAATTCCGATATATTTTTTTTGTATTTTATCGGGTACCAGGTAGATCTACACAAAGGACTATTTTTATTATCCTTATAAAATGATGAAAGGTGCTTGTGTCTACAATATTAAATGGTAGTTTAATGTGACCTATATTCAAAACATAACTACCTGATTCAAGAAGAGGAAGCGGGTGTCAGAAAAAAAGGACATAAAAAAGGATCTGGCACAAAAAACATCCCGTTAGATGCTTTAAATGCGTCTAGAAAGGTAGTGGTAAAAATGGGATAAAAAATGGTCCATTTCTAAATAATATAATACTGTGATGTACTCTATATCAGTGGCGGTGAAATGTCCTTGTAAAGATGTATTTTCGATTGATATTTACAACGAATTGGTTTACACTATGAATACAAAAAAATATGCATTAGATAAATTGAAGGTTTTCCTATCGTTTCCTTTTAGTAGAATACGAATAAAATTTTGAATTACTAAATAAAAAAATATAAATGTAGACTACTTAAAATATATTTTTCAATAGAAATGTTTAAAAAATACAATATTATAACTAAGATTATCTGTGACATTTTCCTCTGATTAACTTTCTTGCTTTCTTATAAAATTGTTTACAAAATAAATAAAAGTTTTGTGCTTGAAATCGAGCGTTTCTAGACTCCGTTTGTCAAGCGATTTTAATGCCTATTACCTATATTCGTGACAATATAAGGCATAGGTACCTAGAATATACAAATTTTTGGCTTCTAGCTTCCTCTTAATAACGATTTATTCAATCTCTTACTAATGCTATATTTTTAAAGAGATTTAAATATTTGATGTACGCAGATTAATGTGCCCAATGTCTGAGAAGGTTTTTTGTGGTTGAGAACTACCTCGAACACTTGGAGTGCAGTGTATGGATGCGCCACTGTTATGAAAGGTATAAATTTATTTTAAAATACACGCTTGTACATATAATATATTATTACATAATTAAATATGTCAGGACAGAAATAATCGACCTTCCCGCAACCAGGAGATATAAATATGCAAACTATTGTGTGTTTTATAAAAATAGATGACTTTACCACAAAGAACAGTGGCACGAGTGCCAAATTCAATTCCAAATGTAAATAATACATACAGCAAGGTCGTTTATAATATTATTATACCTAGCTCTGAATTGGTTTTGAAATCCGAGCGAAACCGGTTAGTAGAATTTGAGGTAGATAATTTAATGTGTAAAAAATGTAAATAAGTAAGCTTTTTTAAAGCGATGCACTACGTCGTGTAATATTTCAAATTGAGCCGCTATCAATAACAACACTAACGTAGATGGCGATAAGGTTTAAATTACCGCTTAACACCATCCGCCTGTTTTGATTTATGCAAGAAAAAAACATGGTCAAAAAGTGCCTTTTATTTTATTTTGTGGATGTTCAGGCATAAATATTTAACTTTTTTCCGATCATTTTATAAATAACTTAATTTGCCATAGGTATTATACAATAAAATCATAACCGAAAATGGGTTCGTAAGTAGGAGATTTTGAACTTTAAAGCAGTTTTCATAGGCCTATACATTATTTTTTTCTGGGCTTATAAAAAGACTTATCTAAAAAATACTCGATTATTTCAAAGGCCAAGATGTATTCTACTCGCAGTATTTAATTAAAGCATCTGAAACATTTCTAGGCGACCAAATTTTCAAACCAAAAACACATGATTTTGCATTACTACGTATGGCATCGTCTTAAGGTCTTTTTAAAAATATTCTCCATTCATAGAGTCTTAAATTCTACAGTCTTTTTTTAAAATGTGAATTCCGCACAAGAGTCTCAACTGCTCTCAACCTTCTGAAGTAAGCAAAAATAATGTAGCATCTCCATTCGGGGTATGTTGTTAGGCTGTTATTATGGATAGGTAGACGATGTGAAAGTTCCCGGCTATTCAGACCTAATCACCAAACACGGTTATTAATTGTTGTTATTATTTTATTTTATTTTGTTAATTTAGATACGCCACTGATATTAGTGTTTTTTTTAAATATTATTATTCGTCGCATACGGGTATTACTCCTCAAACGTTATTTGAGACTTTCTACGCCCTATACAGGATATGAAATATCAGAATAAATCTAAGATTCAATTTTAAATTGACATAACTTAACGCAATCTAACCAAATCCCGTTACATATTTAAATATTATTAACTAGCTGACATTTCTCCTTACACTCCTTTATTTTGTTAATTCGATATACATGCCTAAATCATATAAGAGTCCATCGTTTTTAATTTTATTAAGGCGATGCACTACGTCGTGTAATATTTTGAATCGAGTCGCTATCAATAACACACCTTACGTAGATGGCGATAAATCTTCAATTCCCGCTTAACACCATCCACCTGTTTTGATTTATGCATGAAAAAAACATGGCCAAAAAGTGCCTTCTATTTTATTTTGTGGAAGTTCAGGCACAAATATTTAAAAATACATCAAGATAAACTCTTTCTAATTTTACTAGCGCCAGAAGAAGCCAAAATAAATAAAACAAAGTATTCGGTTATCTCCAATTTCATTATAAATAGAACAATTTAAGAGGTAAAATAATTACCTAATATGTTGTTTAAAAGCGGTCAGAAATTTTTTCGAGTTCAAGGTTAAACAGATAACGAAACAGTGACAAAACAAACAACAAAAAACACTACTAAAATGCTATTCAAATAAACCAAACATTCGTAAAAAAGTACAGATAATTATACTTTACACGGATATTTGCTGATTAGTAATGATTTAACCTTTTTATTTGGTGGTTTCTACTTTCTATAAAATTTATCTGAAAAAAACCGTCCATAAAACTATTATGTCTAGATAATTGTATGGGAGCATAATAATACATAGTGATAAAATGAAATTGTGACGTTTCAAATGTCTCTTTCTTTTTCAATGCAGCTTTAGTTTGTTGGAAAGAGATCAGTGATGATATTAATAAGGTTTTATAATGCATCTGATAGTGATTTCCTATTCAATATGTAGTTATCATTTCCGGGATAAAATGATTTGTTGTTTTTTCTTTGTAAATTGAGCGTTTGGAATTAAATTGATTTTTATACCAAACTTACATTCGTGAAATCTTTCTACGTCAAAATTATACAGGATGTTAAGTGATATACTTGACATCAGTGATTTTTTGGCATTATTTGGAGTAAAAAATGTGAATCAAATTTTGGTCTCAACTTTAACATTGTTGATGTTTTTTTTTTATGTTGTTTTGTTTCAACTAGAAACAGAAAATTTGCAGGAATTTGACATCTAGGGTCGGTGTGAGGGGTTGTCTTTGAAATAAAAATAAAAAAAACATCTAAAATGTCACCGTAGAACAAAATTTCAAGAATCGCTGGTTAAGGCGAAGCTTAATGCCAAAATCACTATTTTGATTACTCTTTATAACGAATCGGTGTACATTATGAATATCAAAAAATATGCTTTAGATAAATTGAACGTTTTCCTATCGTTTCGCTTGAATAGAATACAAATAAAAAAATAAATTACACAATAAAAAAATATAAATGTAAGCTACTAATAAATTATTTTTTTCAATATAAATGTATGAACGCGTAAAGGAAACAACTTTTAAAAAATACAGTATTATAGGTAAGATTATTTGTGACAGTTTCACTTGATTAACTTTTTTGCTTTCTTATAAAATTATTTACAAAAAAAATAAAAACCAGTTTTGTGCTTGAAATCGAACGTTTCTAGACTCCATTTTTCAAGCGATTTTAATGCCTTTTACCTACAATATAAGGTATTCCAAGAATATACACATTTTTGGCTTGTAGCTTCTTAAGTAAGTCAAGTACGTTCCTCAACAGCCTGTATAACATTTTAAAACTGGATTCGAAATCATGTGTTCCAACAACAGCACCTTAAAGGTCGAATAAATATTTTTCTCTTTTAAATTGTACAAAAACTCTTTTCTGTACAAAGCATAAAGGTAGAAAGAAATTTTACCTGTGAAATATGAAATAAAAAAACTTCCGTATAATTTATACCTCGATTAAACCCTTTCGACTTTGTATACCCGAAAAGAAGAGCTGACAAAAAACTACCCTTCGCAATTTCTCCGTTTAACCCCGCAAGAGAGAAAGGGAAAAATGCAGTATTATTTATACAACTTTTGGTATTTCTTCGTGGTGACGAATCACATACGAAGTTTTGGATGTTTGATTTAAGAATGGAAAGATTTGAATTATTAGAGGTTGAATTAAACGATCAATTTTGTCCTGAATTCGATGATTTTGCGTCAAGTTTGTAAGGGATTTTTAAACTGGGCACAGAGAATTTATTTGGTATGATGGGGTAATCCTTTGAATATTCCCTACACATTATTACATTTATATCACTAAATTATCAGATTTTATACAACTCTTCAATGAAAATAAGGAATTACGAAAACGGGATTTTTTCACAGAAATTGAACAGATTATCAAATTTAAAAGTTGATTTTCAAGTTCTGTAAAGGTTCTATTCAAGTTCTGTTAAAATTTCAGTTTTGTGAAAGAACTGGACAATAATTATATACTTTAGAAATTTGATGTTCAAATTCTATGAAACACCCCGTCCTTAGTAGAATAAAGTGATACGAGCAAATGGGTGACAATATTTATTTTTTGAATAATAAAGCTTTAATTTTTTGTAAAGCACATTTTTTTTCTATTGGCAACCGTACATGGGTCGGTGCGGCACCGTAGCGATATTAAAATAATAATAATAATAATACTTGGATGACTTGTATAGCGCCGTTTTTGTGCAAAAACACCTCATGGGCGCTGTACAAACTTATAATACATTTCTACAGTGATCTATGTTATTACTTAACTATTTATGGAGAAAATATACAGTACAATACTTACCTGGTAGGTCACTTGAGATTAACACTTAATTAACATTATCTAATTGTTTATTGGCGAAATTTAGATACAGGATTTAAGACTTAATTGAAATTATTGAATATAACTGGACTTTCTCTTAGGATTGGTATATTTAATTTAAGGGTACGACAGCTTAAAAAGGTAAGTTTTTAGTTTAGACCTGAATTCTGTTGGACTTGTTATGGATCTTAGTTCCGGAGGGAGTTTATTCCAAGCCTTCGGCCCAGATACTCCGAAAGCGCGATCACCAAACTTAGTATTTGGCTTGCGCATAGGTTCTATCAGTCTGCCTACAGCTGCTGATGTTGCTGATCTAAGCGTTGACTGCCTCAGACCAGTGTTTTCCGGGAAGCATAGTTCAGAGATGTAGGGTGGGGCCATTTCATTGATGGATTTAAACACCATCCAGCACAGTTTGTACTGAATTCTTTCGCGGCACTTGAGCCAGTGAAGGTTACGAAGGTGTTCTGAAATGTGCGAATATTTTGTAACCCCGGTTATGAGCCGTGCTGCTGCATTAAACACTGATTGAAGTTTGTCAATTTGATATTTTGGAAGGCTGGCATAAATGCCGTTGCAGTACTTCCACTGCACGCAATCTTACTGCACCCGGTTTATTTCGATTTCTTACCGTCCCGTGAGGGAGTGGGGTTAGATTCTCATGCATTAAGCTTACAAAACGTTATTTTTAAATTGTAATTTTTCCGGCATTAATAAAGGGATTCAAAATACAAATAAATACGTACAAAGTTTGTTGTCTTGAGGAAACTAATATGAATTTGATAATGTGCAATTAAAGAGGAACAATGATTGCTGTTATCATTCTTAAACAGGTCATTAATAATAGTTGACTAGGAGATAGTACCTACCACAGTGGTACTAAACGATAAAGCTGATATATCTTAAGTAGCTTCCTTATTATGTCAGCAAAACTGAGTTAATGAGCCAATTTTATACATGCCTAGCAATGATCGTACGAAAATTCAGGAAAACGGAAACATTTCGTTGATTCACAATATTGTTATCATTCAGTACCATTTGTACAATTTTCATCAGCAGATATGCACAAATGTCATGATGTTATGCTTGACAGCTGAACACAATTTGGCAGAAAGCTTAAACGGACCGAGAATCAGCGTTCAACGGAGGCCTTTTAAATGTCAAAAAAACGTGTACCGGCTGCGCCAAAATTATTTAAAGGTTTCTTTGTTATAGGAAACTCGATGGACCTGAGTTAAGATACTTTGTGACACAACAGGACAATGATTTATTTAATACGCGATAGTGTAACAATCTATATTGCGATGACTAACTTCCATTTTAGTGGAAAGCTAGATGCAAAGGAGGTAGAGTGAGCATACACTATCGAATATAAACATTAGACTACTGTTGTCCCACTCCAATACTGCTGTAGTTAAATTGACAATGTAATTATCCCACGAAGTTGATTGGCCATTTGATTACCATATTATTTTTGAATTTAAGTAAAATTCCAAACATGTTTTTTCTGACAATTTTTTGTCCAGTTTTAGCAAATCTTTCTCTAAAGACAAACATAAAAAGAAATGCAACCCTAAAACGTGTGTATTTAGCTATTTTCAAAATGTTTCTTTATGGCATATATTTGCCTGGTTTTAAAACGTATTATTCTGTCTATCTTGCGAGAAATTGTTATGAAATATTTACCATGTTGACACGTCGTAATTGATTTTGCACGTGAAAAGATCGTAGTATGAGTGCTAATAAAAGTGGTAGCGATTACATAAATAAACATAAAAAACAAGTGCTAAAAATACATACCAAAACTTTTCTACTGACGAAGGAAATGGTTCGCATTCTTTGAATAATTTTTCAAAAATTGTTTGAAAAAATATTGTTTTGTAGATGATGGTCAAATAGTGTTTTCTAAAAGGATTCCTATATTGATACAAATAACAAATCACAGGAAGAAATGAAAGAAGAGATAACGTTTCACGCTTTGTCCTGGAGAAGGGTTTTTTTTCAGAACCAGTTTAAATACATACAGTGGTTTTAAGAGAAGGTATTTGTCATTTTATCTAATTAGGGCAAACCACAGTGTTTGTTGCTGCGTTTTGCCAATACGAAATGTGTACATTTGAGATTTCCTGCTGAAGTTGACATGTAGGCGAATTGTTTTGTCGACAGCTGAAATCGCGTTCCTGGAAAAGATGCAAGAATGGTACAAACTAAAACAGCGAACATTGGAAATGAAAAGTATTAGTGCACTTACAATATCGCTTCATGAGGCTTTTCTTGTAGGCTTTTCCACCCTTTTGGGGGTCGTCCGAAGGGCTGAGCCTTCCTCCAGAGTCGTCGGACTCTGTTCCGGAATCACTGGGGTTGGTTTGTCGCACAAACTCTCGCGGGTCTCTAAATTCACCAGGAACGCCCATAAATTCGCGAGGATCTCTCGCTACAAAGTCTCTCGGATCTCTGATCATGTAGTCCTTGGATTCCCTGAGTAACACTTCTCTTGGATCTCGCATCAGTTCTCTGGAGTATCTCGAGATGAAGTCCCGCGGTTCTCGAATGGCGACTCTGGCGTCCAGAATGATCTCGCCTTTGTCCTCATTTGCGTGCGCCGCTTCCCTCGCGAAATCTCGGACGGAGATCTCTCTGGGATGTCTGAAGAACTTGTCTTCCTTTGTTGTGCTGACGCTGAGATCCAGCGGGGTTTCCGCGTCTGATTCTGTATCTTTCTCCATCTTATCATCAACTTCCACAGGGCTCATATTCTCAGCTTTGCGAATCATTTCACTTTCGCTCAGAATTATAGGTTTGTGTGACCTTTGAGGGACGTAATCGGAAATCGCAGGAACTTGTTTATAGATCACCCTCGAAAGCGCGGTTGATGTCGGTTCCCGCAGAACTGTCGGTTGTGGGGACGGGGTGTGCCTGTCGCCAGTTCTCGGACTTGTGGCTGATGTGATTTTGAATTCTGAATCATCTTGTGGATACATTTTTCTACCCGCAGCTGTCACTGGGGAGGAAGATTCTAAGTGTTTAGACGCCTTGTTGATATCGGCCGAGTGGGCGTCTCGTTCTGGAATGTTTCTCTCTGTTTCCATGTCTTCAACACTGTGACTTCTAGCGCTGGTCCTGATGGAAGGGTATTCGAACGTTTCTTTGTTCAATGCATACTTAAGGAAGGAGTCTTTCCTGTCATTGGTGACAAACTGTTTGATGCTGGAGATGTAAGTATCGTTTTTGTCTGATTGCGTAGGGGAAGCTGGTGGAGTGCTCGGTGCAAGAGAGAACCTGGGAACCTCCGCTGTGAATGTCACAGTGGAAGACTGCCTGGTCTCCGCTCCCAGCGCGTGCTGCTGAAGGAGCATCATCTTAACCTTATTGCAGAAGATCCGACACTATTAAATGTCTTCAAACGACTTATCTTTCAAAGACTATGTACATTGTCTCGGTCGGAACAACAACTTTACATGGATTCAATGAATTCCAATACTGATATGACAAACTTATAAATATAATGATTTGCCACACCCTCGCGGTCAACAGCACTATGTCTGCTAAGTTTGGAGGTAGATTAGTTTTAAGTTTGTACGAGGAGTGATATGTATTATTTGACTACGCCGCCACAGATAAAAAAAATGCAGTCGCTTTCGTAATCTGTAATGTTTATCTATGCACAATTTTTTTCGGCAATGTCAATATTGATCTCGACTACCATCAGATTAGATAATATTCTATAAAATGCGTAAATATATATTAGTTACTGTCACATGTCACGTTCAGAGCACTAACGTCAATTTCACAACCTTTCTAAAAATATCCAAAAAGTCAGAAAGCGAAAACAATAACTGTCACAGAGTTTGAATCACAAAACATAAACAACGTTTTCAGATCACACTGCAGTCCGAAAACACTCTCTTCTCATAACAAAGTTCTCGGCGATCATTTAAATAACACAATGTCACAACAAACAATAAATCCAATCACTAACATAAGTTCCAAAAAGTTATAATTTTCTTAACGGGAAAACGACGAAAAAGCGAACACCCGCGCCGTTAGAATATTTAAACACAACTGTGCGAATTAAATTATTATGGTTGTGCCGGCGACCGCTCAGTTCGCGTGTCGGCGGGTAACTGTCAGGAAAAACCGGCAAGCGAATCCTCGTGCGAATTTTCGTTGCAGATTTTTTCCTTATTATTTTTATTAGTGTTATTATCGAATTGTCTACGCGTCCTCCTGTAATTTCGTGTCGTCCGCCCGTCTCGGCAGCACCAGAAAAACTGATTCGCTGTTCCACATTCAGAATATGTTGGCCGGCGGTACGCTCGGAGATGTTCGGCAATTTCCGTCAACTTTCGTTTTTCAGTCTGGGCTGATATGGCGAATGCGTGCGTGTGTGTGTTTGTGCTTCTGGTGTGTGTACGGCTATCAAAAGAAATACAGGTTTCCAACGCATTGTGTATCTGTCTATGCTGTATATTGTATGTACGTATATTGTATAGAGCACACGTCACATTACATTAACATTATGCAGCGGATAAGTGCATATATGATGCAAAATTGCATCAAAATTCAGTGTAGGCAATTATTTAATGATAGAACGTCCAGCGTCCTGCCAGCAGGACTTTACGTACTACCGGTAGGACGTAAGTTTTTTGTTTATATGCGGCTTTGTAGGCCTGCTAGCAGGATGCCGTTAACTGCATTGCATAGTGCGTCTCTTTCTGATTCAGCGAGTTTTTGAATCGTATTTCTGCGATCAGTCTGGCCAAAATGGCGGCGAGTATAAGACGTGGGGTCCGCGTTCGCGTCAAAGCCACGTATTTCGACGAAAATGATGGCCTAAACACATGGAGTCGCAAACATTTTGGTGATAATTACGACATTAGTTATTGTTGGGGCACTGTAAAAAAGTTAGAAAACAATTATGCAAGGGTATATTGGGAAATTGACAAAAAAATATCAACCGTGCCCGTTGGAGTTCTAATTGCTGAAACCGAAAATGACAATTTAGTGGAAGCAAATACAAATGAAGAACATTGTAAGTACAAACTTTCTTATTTTATTCATAGGCTTACGTTTATAGTAAGCCTAGTATATTCCCATAGAAAAAATAGTACTTGGAGGTTGCTTGTTCGTTTCCATTATTTACGTGATTGACAATTTTTTTTTGACAGGCACAACATAAATTAACTTTGCTAAGTTTGACTTGTATGGGTATGTATGCGTATGTATTTGCGTGTCTGTGTGTGTGGGCGCGTGCTTGCCTGTGTGTCTGTGCCTGGGTGTGTGTGTATTAAAAATATTTTTATTATTTTTTAACTGATAAACTTTATTAATGTTTATAAGACAAGGTTTTTATGCATATCACAAAGGATTACAAATTATTATAAGCAATAATTATTAGCCAGAAACACCCATACAAATTGAAAAAATCTTCCGAGAAGATATAATAACTGCCGACGACGAAAAATAATAATATTTGACAATTCTAAGTATTCACCAATAAAATGTAGACATAATTTGTCGCGACGCTATCTAGTGGGGAATTTAGCAAGTAAAATTGCCTTCCCTACTATAATAAAGTATGTTGTTCTTAGGTGAAATAATAAAATAAGCAATAGTTGTTGAACGAAATATTTCTAATACATATTGAATAATTTGACGGGACAGGAGATAGGCCGGCGTAGCTCAATGGATCGATCACCTGACCGGAAATCAGGAGGGTGTGAGTACCGTCGCGACGCGTCGGCGGTTATTATTTCTTCTCGGAAGATTTTTTCAATTTGTATGGGTGTTTCTGGCTAATAATTATTGCTTATATTTATTTGGAAAATAATTTTAAGTTTAAATATATTGAGTACCTACACCCCTTTGCGTCTGTTGATCACTAATAATGGATTTTTTTTCAGCATCGTCTGAATCGGGTTCTTCTTCTTCGAGCGAAGATGACGAGACAAGTATTTCAGTACATCCGAATTCAAGTACAAGCAACGTAAATTCTGCTCGAAATACAACAGTTGCAAAGGGTGTTACCTGGACTTTTCATGAAGCAATACGTGTCGATCAACGACAACAAGGCTATTTCAAAGCTACCTTGCTAGTACCATTGGGGCCCGCACGAAGTATCAAGGATGCATTTTTCATGATATTTCCGAGAGAGAAGCTTAGTTACATAGTCCATTGCACCAACTATTCGTTTCCAGCAAGACAAAAACTGTTGAACGAGAAGGAATTATTAACTGTTTTTGGCATATTATATGCTATGACTCTTCAAGAACTTCCAGATCGACGATCCTATTGGAATACCACCTCTGATGGAATATATCCCCCTGCAAATTTTGGACAAAGATTTGGTATGAGCCGCCAAAGATTTGAGATCATTCTCATGGCATTGCGCTTCACACAATCCTCAGACCTTGATTTTTCTGATAAATGGCGTAACACTAGAACATTAGTAACGATGGTGAATGATAAACTAAAAGATACCATCCATCCTGGGTCAAAAATAACTGTAGATGAATCCATGTTCGCCTGGTATGGAAGGGGTGCGTACTTCAAAAACGGAATGCCAGCAGTTATGAAGATTAAAAGAAAACCAAAAGGAGTCGGTTGTGAAGTAAAAACAGCGTGTGATAGTGACACAAACATTATGATCAGAATGGAAATTAATGAGGGCAAAGAAGCAATGAGTACGAAGAAATGGCAAAGAGAATTTGGCGCAGGAACTGCAACTACTTTGAGATTGACAGAGCCATGGTATGGTTCTGGCAGAGTTATAGTTGGTGACTCTTGGTTTGCTTCAGTCAAAACAGCTGTGGAGTTATTCAAAGTTGGATTGTATTTTATTGGACTGGTAAAGACAGCACATAGTTTCTATCCTGTGTCTGAGATGGCAGCTCAGTGTCCTACGCATAAGGGGGCATCTGTTGTGAGTACAGCAGAAAAAGACTCTGTGCAGCTCACTGCCTGTGCCTGGAGAGACAAAAAGATTCATACATTTGTAGCCACTTGCGAAACGACACTGCCTGGCCTGCCATCACGCAAAAGAAGGTGGGACGATGAAGGAAATTTATTTTACCGAGAAGTCGATCGGCCTAAATTAGTCCAGCAATATTTTGACGGGGCTGCGGCTATCGATATTCACAATCACATTAGGCAGGATGGATTGGCATTGGAGAAAGCTTGGGGCACACAAAAATGGGAACATAGAATATATGCCTCAGTTCTGGGCATTATAGAAACGAATGCGTATTTGGTTTTTAATAATTTCTTTCGCTCCGAACATGATCAGGTGTCTCACAGGTGGTTTACTACCAACCTGGTATTAGCTCTAACTATTAATGACGATGATAACCTACAAGAGAATGAGCCGCCACCACACGAGAACATCGCTCACAGCGGAGAACACATTCTTGAGGCCCTGTCAAAATCAGATGACAGAAAGAGAGTTCAACGCAAATGTATAGTTTGCTCCAGAGTCAACAAAAAACAGCAGAAGGCGAGCTTTTTTTGCAAGACATGTGGTCCGCGATGTGTTTTATGCTCTCCACAGACAGGAAGAAACTGCTTCACCTACCATATCGCGAATGGAATTCCAGCATAATCCTTTTTTTAATTTTCTCAAAGTAAATACAATTTTCACTTACGTTTTTTTTTCTTCATTTTCTTGTTTATTTTCTACCCTGTTATATTAATAAGCGCCCATGTCTTATTTTATTATACCTTTTTTTAATTTTCTCAAAATAAATACAATTTTCACTTTCGTTTTTTTTTTCATTTTCTTGTTTATTTTCTACCCTGTTATGTTAATAAGCGCCCATATCTAATTTTATTAAATAAAATACAGAAAGTTTGTCACCTCTGCCTATTTTTAACATGCATAAAAGTCGAGTACTGCTAGAAGGACAGCCTCTTATATTCATACAAAAACCGCAAAAAATTGCGTACTGCTGGCAGGACGCACACTCGTCGAATTGTCCTTCCGGAAGCTCCTTCCGGCAGGACAAGGGTTTGGACGTTCTATCATTAAGCTACAAAATATAGACGTAACTTTTCTAAATAAACTAGGAAATTAATTTAATTTAATTTAATAATATTTGGCTAATTTATACAGCGCCGTTTTCGTGAGAAATCACCTTAAGGGCGCTGTACAAATATATTTCTTTTTAATATGCTACTTTTGGTTGCTACTCCGTCTGTCTGTCTGTAAATCTGGTTCAATGAACACTAGAACTTTTGCTTTGAATTTAAGTGTCATTTTCAAAATTGGAATAATTCAGACAAGTGATATTTTCCACTCTGGATCGTTTCGCAAATATTATTTTAAATTTTTTGCGAAATTGTGGTCGATTTGCGCGACCTCCGGATTACTAGTTGAGACACCAACCCCTCGACCAGGGGCGTCCTCAAATATAATATTTGATTCAAAAAATTATTTTAATTGCCATTTTCAAAATCGGAACTGATTTGACTAGAATTCAGACAATCATCCGTGATTTGACAGTATTATTTTCAAATTATTTGCGCGACCTCCGGATTACTAGTCGAGATACCAACCCCTCGACCAGGGGCGTCCTCAAATATAATATTTGAATCAAAAAATATTTTAATTGCCATTTTTAAAATTGGAATTGATTTGACTAGAATTCAGACAATCAACCGTGATTTTTCACAGGACCGAAATACTAGGAGCACGAAAACACGTTTATTGCACAGTGAGAGTGGTTTATGGGTCAACGCAAAATTATCAGTTAGCAACGTCATATCCAGAATGCAAATTGAAAAATAGGAGTTTATTGATTGTTGTTGTACCTGAAAACGATTTTTAGTTTTATTCAAATAACACAAATTAATCAAATTATTTGCGCGTGCTAGGATTTGAACCCGCGACTTCCCGCTTGCTAGTCGAGAGCCTTACACATTGACCACAGAAGCCATCCAATATTATATTCTTATAAGAATAACTGAAGTAGCGTACAATAATTGTGTCTAGTTCTAACTTCAATTCTAATCAATCTATTTATTTTAATGTCTTAAAAAACTTAAAATTTCTCTAATTAGTTGGAGTATTGAACATTACTATCAACCAACTCTACCAACCACGTCAAACGCCGATCGGGTAGAACCGTTGTGACATTTATATCGTATACTGCCATAATAATTCCTACTTCAGAGAAAGCTTATATATTCGCATGTGTGTGTGATTTAAAATAATTGATAGAATACATTGTCATCGACAACGAGTCTATCGGCCGAGTTTCAACTCGATTGGATGTCGAGTAGTATGTTAATTTACACTTCCAAGATTTGCATTCATACATTACTGTAAACAAAATTTAAATTCAAATAGATGTCTTTAAATCAGATAAAGACTATATAGTAAAAAAGCGAGTACATACTAATGGAAAAAGGTTATACAAAAAAAACATTGGTATTATAATATCTCTAAATAATATAAAATATATAATAATAATCGCTATTTGTGTCTATCTGTTTGTGCGTTTACTTCTTCTAAACTACGCAACAGATTTTGATTGAGTTTTAACTATCATTTAGAGAATTTATTACGGAAGGTTTATGTGTATAAAACATGCATATTATATTTATAAAAAGTAGAGAAAAGTCCAGCATCATCGAGTAGACGTCAGCTAGTATTCTTATAAGAATAATTGAAATGGCGTAATATAAATGTATCTCCTTCTAACTGGGATAGTTATTTACATCACAATCAAAAAGAAAATCTTTATTTTTTTAATGATAAAGTAATGTTTATAGACAAGGTTTTTATGCATAGCACAAAGGATAATAAATTATTATAAGCAATAATTAGTCTCTTGTAATATCAATACAAATTGAAAATATCTCCCTATTATTAACAAAATAATAATATTTGACAAGTCAAAATATTTCAACAACAAATGTAGATATAATATGTCTCGATGCCATCTAGTAGGAAAATTTAGCACGAACAAAGCCTTCCCTACAAAAATAAAGTTGGTTGTTTACAGGTGGAAAAAAATCTAATAAGTAGTAATTGTTGATTGAAGTACTAATACATATTGAATTATTTGGCGTGTTGGAAATAAGCCAACGTGGCTCAGTGTTCCAGAGCGTCTGACCGGACATCAGAAGGCACGGGTTCAATTCCCGTTGGCGGCATTTATTTTTACTCGGGAGATATTTTCAATTTGCATTGATATTACAGGTGACTAATTATTGCTTATAATTATTTTAAAAGAAAATCGTTTTAAGAAATATTAATTTATTATTTAAGGTTGTATAATATTGATAAATTCTTTTAGAAATATATTTTCTTTTCTGCAAGGCCAGTGGTATATTTTTTGCTAAATAGGCTGAAATGATAATTAATAATTAGTTTTAATTGTAAAAAATAATAACACTAATCTGATTTCAATCTTTCCCATGTGTAAACACCAGCTGTTTACAAAATGTACTGCAATAAAATATATCAAATCAGCGGAAATATAAGTCGTTGAACTTGTGGTTTATAATAATTTCATCAATTTATTTGATGGGACGTTGTTTGCGCATTTGTTTGCGACTAATTAGGAACATGTTGAGTCATTTTGCTGGTTACTGCCATTTTATTTTGAACTATTTCGATGTTTTTTTAAATATCGTTCATGAATTGACTAACTGTATCTCTAAATCAGAGGTTCCCAAAGTGGTCTATATGGACCCCCAGGGGTCGATATCGGCATGCTGGGGGTCTATGTAAGCGAGAAAAAAATTTGGGGGACAAAACAGATTCAAATGGGGGTACATACGAGCAGACCCCCATTTACCTCAAGTCAACATTTAGGAGTTCCGTAAATGACACAATAGACCTAACACATATATATAATAGACTGAGAAATTACTTATTTGATATTTGTATTTTTATGTTTCGTAAAGTTGTTAATTGAGGTATACAAATTGAGTCTACGTTCCTTTTCGCGTCAGAATTAATATATTCAAGCAAAACATTGCACATTGGAAGCCGCGAATTTAACAGCTGATGATGTTGCTGATCTAAGAGTTGACTGCCTCAGACCAAATAGTTTTACGGCTTATTCCGATTTTATAGACAGCTGAAATTCACCTAGAATCAGCACTTAACAGGAACGTTTCAAATGTCAATAAAACAAAATGGCGCTGAATAACCATTTGATGACAACGTTACATTTGTATTTCTGCGAACCAACTGGGCCTTAATCGATTTCGATAATAAAGTTTGGTTCTAATAGAAATCCAATAAGAAGCAATCATTTTTGGGTTTTAGGGGTGTCCAACATTTTAGGTACGTTAAATCAATGAATACCATAAAAATATTTTAGGTACGTTAAATCAATGAATCCCATAAACATATTTTAGGTACGTTAAATCAATGAATCCATTAAACACATTTTAGGTACGTTAAATCAATGAATCCATTAAATACATTTTAGGTGCATTAAATCAATGATTCCCATAAACATATTGAAGGTACATTAAATCAATGAATCCCATAAACATATTTTAGGTACGTTAAATCGATGAATTCAATAAACATATTTTAGGTACGTTAAATCAATGAATCCAATAAACATATTTTAGGTACGTTAAATCAATGAATTCCATAAACATATTTTAGGTACGTTAAATCAATGAATCCCATAAACATATTTTAGGTACCTTCGTTAAATCAATGAATCCCATTAACATATTTTAGGTACCTACGTTAAATCAATGAATCCCATAAACATATTTTAGGTAAGTTAAATCAATGAATCCCATAAACATATTTTAGGTACCTACGTTAAATCGTTAAGGCTCCGTAGTGAGAATTCAAAAAGAAAAAGAAGATGGTTGGAAAGGGAGATATGTAAATACGAACTTTAGAGGAAGCGCGTCAATATTAAAAGCGATAATAATTATGCGAAAATTGTGAAAATATTTAGTAAAACACGACTAGTTTCAAATATAGCAAAAATCTCTCGACAAATGCCTTAGTTGCATTTAAAGATACACTGTGAATTTTTGCACACCTATTAAATATTAAATAACGGAATAAAGTGTTTTTTAAACAATTTTAGGAGCATACTTTGCCATTTTTTTATATCGAGGGAATTTCATATAATTAACGCTTCGGCATAACACATGTATAAATATTATCTTCAAAAATTACTTTTTTCTGGAAATTAAAAACTTAAAGTGGTCAAGAGAAATCTTTAAATAGTATCAAACAAAGTTTCTATCTGCGTCTGTCTGTGTGCGCACTTAGTTCTCCTAAACTAGATTTTGATATGGTTCACTATCATTTAGAGAATTTCTTCCGGGTTTTCCAATAAGAGGTGTTATTTTGATATTCAATCGTAAAAGATCAATGGTTTCGTTGCTTGTGTGGCACGTAGCGCCTTCTTGTTGAAAGTAAACGTTGTCCAGATCAATACCATCCAATTCCGGCCATAAAAAATCATTAAGCATCTCTCGATAGCGCAATTCATTCACCGGAACTGTTGCTTCAGCCTCATTTTCGAAAAAGTAAGGTCCAATGACTCCGCCGGACCATAAACCGCACCAAACAGTCACACGTTGAGGATGGAGAGGCTTTTCAACAATAACTCTTGGGTTTTCCGAGCCCCAGATGCGACAATTTTGCTTGTTGACGAAGCCACCGAGGTGGAAATGGGCCTCATCACTCAAGATGATTTGCATTTGATTCACTCAAGTGAATTTTAATAATTTCAATGCGTTGTTGAAGCGTGTATCGTACCATTTTTATCATTTTTATTAATGGCGTAGTTTCTACTTGTCAAATGTCAAAAAATAACAGCTTCAAAAGTAACATCTACCGAAATAGCGGGCTACCTATTCAAAATAACACGTCTTATTGGAAAACCCTATAATACATGTAAAATTCTATCTTTCGAAGTGCATCGTCGTGGATATCGGAAGGTATTTATCTGTTCTGTGGTTATGTTAACGTATTTACTCACCGGGTTCATCGAACTCATAGCACGAGTCTTGTATGTAATAAAATAATATATTACGTTATATTAAAATTATATATTTATTACTAAGTTTTAGCTTTTGCTTTAACGGCGTATAACCTAGGTGGCAGCACAATTTATTATTTTTTAAAGTCACGATAAGTAGATAGGTACTCGAAATGTTCGTAATTCAAATTAGATGCCTAATTACATACGAAAGAATTTTTTAAAAACAACCAACCCGTGAAAAAGAGAGTTTTTTTACAATACAATTTTTTTTTGGTTTAACAGAGTATTGAACCTTCCTACCCAGGAAATGTAGTCAAAAACTCTACCGACTTTGCCAAATCCTTATCGGGAACGACTGACATTTGTTTCGAATATCAACTGCTGTGATATCACGCGGATTTCAGAGAAATGCGTATTTATCCGCGTGTGTTTACGTGATTTCCAAAAGTTGTTAGAATGCATTGTCATCGACAACGAGTCCATCTGCCAAGTTTCATCTCGATCAGATATTGAAAAGTGTGTTAATTTACACTTCTAACATTTGCATTCATTCATTACTGTCATGATTGCCACCATCCTTATTTCTCTGAAATTGGATAACATTACAGCATTAAATTTCGGTCCTACCCGATCGACATTTGGCGAGGTTGGTAGAATTGACGGTAGGAAGATTCAATTCTCAGTCAATAAAGTTTTAAAATAGACGTATTATTTAAAAAAAAAATTTGATTAAATGTTTGGCCAATAATTCTGACCCATCTAGGTAATATTCCGTTACAAATAATATTCATGTATATTTTTGTTATTGAAAACATAACTATCTTATATCTTTATCTGAATCGTGACGTGAGGACTTTTAGCAGCGGAAAGCGGAATTACTATATACTTTGATTGTTATGCATTTAAAATGTAACTCGACCACGAGGCTAAATATTCCAGAATCCGACGACCACAAACATTATGTTAGTAAATTAATCAGTGATATTTAATTACTGAAACCTTTAAAAGTCGTGAAAATGAAGTACCTTTATTAATGGACTTGCTCAAATGTGCTTGAATTTGAGATACGTATTTACAAAATTTACCCAAATTACAATCCAGGGGAGGAAAAATGGAAACATGATAACGGAAGCAACTACAATCAGAAGACGAGATCGGTGCATTACAGATAGACATTGCCGTGAAATTAAACTTACCAATAAAATAATTATATTGTTTATTTCTTTTAATGTATTTATGAAATATTTTCCATTTAACTGTGTTAACCCTTCAGGTTTTTAAATATTTTCACAAACAAGTCCCAACGACATGGTGAATTTTCTTGGAATTTCGGAATGCTCCCGAGGTATCTAAAACGTGCTATATATTACTTATTTTTGAAGTTTTCGTTAAAAGAAATACTATTTTAGACACTGGATTTGAAATATTTGCATTTGAAAAAAACATTGATCTTTCTAAAAAATATTTTTTTATATCAAACATGAAAATATTACTTAACAAAAAACTCACTCAAGTCTTATAAAATTATTTACAAAACAAATTTTAAAAATACTCCATTTGCCAAGCGATTTTTATGACTATTACTTATATTCGTCCCGATATAAGGCATGCTAAGAATATATACATTTTCGACTTGTAGCTTCCTCTTAATAATTCATAATGGTCATAAAAAATAGTAATTTTGGTCTGTCTGTAACTCTGGTTCAATGAAATATAGAACTAGGGTTTGCTTTGAATTTAAGTGTAGTTTTCAATTTTTTTTAAATTGTTACTGATAAAGCGATAAACTATTGATTACTGTTGCTAATTTATTAAGAATCACTTCAAATTATTGGTAACTTCGGTTAAAAGGGGGATTTCAGGCCTTACGAATGAATTAACATGTTCCCTGATAATATTTTAGTAAATTACGAATATATTATCGGTACACGTATTTACGAAAATGCGAATATTTTTCGCATTACAACGAAAGTTCTTTGTAAAACTTTGTAAGGCAAATCAATTTATCGTGATACTCACAAATGTATTTAAAAACGCACGAAAATGAACAATTTTGTAATTTTTTTAAAATTATAAATTGAATTGAAATGAAAAGGGCAAAGGAAAAAAGATGAGATGAAAAGAAATTCGTTGGTAGGTAGATGAGTCGGGAAACGTACGTAGATTAATTCTGTTAACATTTCGAGCGAATTCGTCCAGGAAAACATAAGTTTTGAGTTCAAATGTCAAACGTTGTCGTGATAATGAGTACAACGTTTGGGACTAACGTCAGAGGTGAAATAACGCACAGACTCACCCACAGCAGTGGTATTTTGATGACAGAATGAGGAAATCATACCTGGAACAAAAATAAAAGTGGTTAGAAAATGAATAAAAAAAGCAAGTTTACAATATATTTATAACTGACTAACTAATCATAAAGCCGTTTCTCCAATAGGTCTTGGCACAAACTCCTTGCCTCATTCACATTCATACATCGCCTCATACATACTCTTCATGGCCCGACTCAAGTATCTGGTTCTTTTGCTCGTGCCACGAGTTCTTCTTGTGCTTATGGTACGTATACATTTGCGAAGCGAAACGCGAACCGTACCATGAATTACGGGAAAGGAACGAATCGGTTGCTTCGTTTCTTTCCCATAAGTTGAGGTTCAGTTCGGTAGTTCGGCTCGCGGATGTACACGTAGCATTAAATACTAAAAAATACAATTACAGAATAAAGAATCTTTGACTGTCCAACTGGGAAGGTTTCCTATTTCAGGACAATCAAATTGAGAGGTTTAGTTTATATGAATTAGGTAATGTAACACAAATGCACTAAATTCATATCATTGGAAAAATTACTTTTTACATTAAATTAAATTCTGGAAATTACTTTCATGTTTACAATATAAGAGATAAGTTAGGTAAACATTTTTTTCATTGTTTTTATGATGTGTAATAATATATTTGTAAGAATTATTATTTTAACCGATTTAAAAGGTGTTTATAGTACATATTATTTGAGTTTGTGAAGTGGGAAATTTAGGTATAGTGGCCAAAATTTTTTAATAATTAGAATCTCCACATTTCTCACACGATCGTACATGGTTTCACCTCACATACGCCTCAGGGATCTCATTTCTATAGCAATGAATCTGCTTTCGTCCTTCCTCTGCCATTTCCATGCCTCACTGCCATACATCAGGGTAGGTACCAGCACTCCATTGTGGACTGCTACCTTCGCTTCTTTGGACAGTTCGTTAGCGCCGACCGCGTTCAGTCCTCAATTAATGGAGTTTCCTGCATTCACCCTTCTTTCAATATCTCTGTCAGCCTTCCCATCTCTCGTAAACATATTTCTCAAATACACAAACTCATCCACCTGCTTCAGGTATTCATCATTCATAACTATGTTACACACAGTTTTCGTACTCTCTCTTTCAAACACCATGACTTTAGACTTACTTACATTCATCATTAACGCATTCTTAAATATATATATCTACTTCGTTCATCATAGATACGAGAGACTGTAGACCATTCATACTGTTAGCAATCAGCACCGCACAACAGGCAGCATACTTTCAGATTACTCAAATTCGCGCCCAATCCCACCTCATTCAATTCTTGCATACAATTATCCATGTATAGATTGAATAACCACGGTGACATTACGCAGCCTTGTTTAACACCTTTTGTGATATCAAACCACCCCGTAAAACCACCGTTCACCCTAACACATGCAACGTTTCCCTCATACAGAGACGCAATTGCCTCAGATTCGTATTCACTCCATACTTAGACAACACCTTCCATAGCTTTTTCCTGTCGACTCGGTCGTATACTTTTTGTAGATCTACAAAGGAACAGAAAAGCATCTGGTTTTTTGCCAGAAACTTCTCAGTGAGCTACGCAACGAGAAAGTTTGGTCCATGCACCCACTTCCAAAAAATTTCCTAAAATTTATAAATCTGGCTAAAAAGGATTTTTATTTTGTTGTTTTTTTTTAAATCAGGCTGTCATTCCATATTGCACACAAAATACTGTAATCACCATTTAATAATTATAATTACTTCACAGACACGGTTTACCGAAACCGGTTTGCATTATCTTGAAAATTTACGTGATGAACAACAGTTCTAATGTTTCATAGAACGTGGTACCCTAGTAACTGTAAACAAATATTGAACAAATAATTTTTCACGATATTTTAATATTTTGCTAGATTATATAGAGTTTTCCAATAAGAGGTGTTATTTTATTATGTATGTAAATTACATTTTTATTTATTTTATATACATAAACACACACTTGCCACAAACTAAACACCACGTCTTATTGACACTTAACACTCTTCACACCACCACTTATCACTTTCTTATCACTTCTTTTACTTTATTACGTATATAAATTAAAAATGATAGCTTCAAAAGTAACATCTACCGAAATAGCGAGCTATTCAAAATAACATCTCTTATTGGAAAACCCTATACATGTTAACAAGTATCTTTTTATTATACATTTTTATATTCTGTTCACATAAAATATTCTCTGTTATTATAACATTCTATACCTTAATAGAATTTATTTTATCTATTATTATAAACACCTCATACCTCGATTTATGTCAGGTCCTATACAAACCTAGTATTCATTCAACTATTTCTACACTAATAGATATTTCTTTTAATTATGTATTTTCTCACTGCACTTCTATTAACAACTGTATCACTTGCAATAATATTTTAGTGTACACATTACATGTTCTGTAATTTATTTATTTATTTATTTATTATTATTACATTTATTACATACAAGATATACAAATATAAAAGGAAGCTTTGACTGTCCAACTAGGAAGTTTCCCGTTTTAGGACAGTCAATTTATTACTAATATTATCCTGTTTACCACTGTATGCTTATAATCCGATGTATCATTCTATTTTAAAAGCCATTTAAATAAATGTATAGGGTTTTCCAATAAGAGGTGTTATGCGTATTTAATTCCGGCCATAAAATGATTTTTTATGGCCGGAATTGGATGGTATTGATCTGGAAAACGTTTACTTTTAACAAGACGGCGCCACACAAGCAACGAAACCATTGATCTTTTACTGGAAAAGTTTCCGGACCGTGTTATCTCTCGAAGAGGTGATCGCAATTGGCCACCGAGATCTTGTGATTTAACACCTTGCGACTTCTTCCTTTGAGGCCACGTGAAAGAGAAGGTCTACGCCAATAGCCCAGCGTCGATTCAAGACGTCAAAGATGGAATTCATGAGGCTATCGAGGACGTAATCCAGCCACTTTGCGATTTGATTATGGAAAATTTCATGAAAAGGATGTGGTCCTGTAGGCGTGGTCGTGGTGGTCATTTGACTGATGTTATTTTTCACTATTAACGGCATACCTTCTTGTTTATAATGAAATAAACATTCGTTCATTTATATTAAAAAATGGCGTTTTTCTTTGAATATCAAAATAACACCTCTTATTGGAAAACCCTATACTACTGCGGAATTTCTTTTCGCAAACGAGACAATCTCTGATCTGCAGAGTGATTGTGGCGACACAGCATCCAGATTTTCATTTTCTACTAACGCGAAGAAATTAAAAGTTAAATTGCATCGTACATACGTGCATAGCTGCATAGGTCTTAAGTAGGTCGCCGTTTCCGACTATGCACTTACAAACGAGTCGCGTGCGAATAGAGATAGACTTCACTTTCACAGCTAAATGCTCGCAGATACCTGTATCTATCTGCGATCTATCCTCATGTGCATCTCAGCTATTTATCCCGCGCTTGTTTCTACAAACACAGCTCTCTCGATTGTCCGCATAATTGGATAAACTTAAACTATTAGTTAAAAATTGAACAATATCTAAAAAAAGTGAAAAAAATTAGTGCATTCATAAAACATCGATTCACATTAAGAGGAAGCTACAAGCCAAACATGTGTATATTCTTGGTATACCTTATAAAATCACTTGACAAACGGAGCCTAGAAACGTTAGATTTCAAGCACAAAACTGGTTTTTATTTATTTTGTAAATAATTTTATAAGAAAACAAAAAAGTTAATCAAGTGAAACTGTCACAGATAATCTTACCTATAATACAGTATTTTTTTGAAGTTTTTTCCTTTACGCGTTCATACATTTCTATTGAAAAAAAAATTTTTAGTAGTTTACATTTATATTTTTTATTGAGTAATTTATTATTTTATTTATATTCTACACGAACGAAACGATAGGAAAACCTTCAATTTATCGAAAGCATATTTTTTGGTATTCATAATGTACACCAATTCGTTATAAAGATGAATCAAAATAGTGATTTATCATTAAGCTTCGCCTCCAGTTAAATAACAAAACAATTGAATTTAGGAGCCCACATTACTTAATAAACCTACTTGAAAACTTCTGTGCAAAGAAGAAAGGGCGGTCCGTCTGATTGATAATCCATTTTTAATAGACCGATTGGCATCTCTAATACACAGACGCAATGAGTCTATTATACGGGTATTTAAATAGAGTCTAGTCTAAGGAGCTAATAGCAGGATTGATCCCCGGTGCGCCGGTGCATGTGCTTGAAACTCAGACACGAGCGGAACACCCGTTTGAACGAGCTACCGGTATCAGTTTTTTCCTCATTCAGAACCACATTAAAAAATCTCTTCCTACATTCCCTACCTTAATCCGCCTCACTACGCTGTGCTACCGAGTGGCGACATAGTTCTCCTGCTATTACACTGTACAGACAATGGCGCTCTTGTGAGGTGTCACATAAGGAATAATCTGAAGCCTGTGTTGGCAGCCCCGCGTGAAATTATCAACGACATAGAATCCTATTTTAGCAAGAATGCCTGCTATTGATAATAAACCGTTCATATGCTTACTAGCCATCAGCAATATAATATAATATATCAGCAATGTAAAATGTTAAAGTTCTGAATTCTAGTGTACCTGAAAACTGTGTATATTTTCAAGGTGAAAATAATATTATTTAAAAAAATTGAAAATTTTTACTTTTTATAAGTTTTGTTTCACTTGATCGTACCATGTCTTCCTCGGGTATCCCCGACTTCTTGTCCGCCATTTACTACTGTAAACCAAGTTGTTACTATTAAAAAAACTACATTATTTCGAATTCAAATGCGTCTTTCTTGCGAATTCTTCTACAATTCAAACCATTCTCTAATAAGAACAAGCTTTGAAATATTCTTGGAATTCGGTCACAAAGGACAAACAAACAAGCATTATTTATATATATTGTCTTTGACGATCGCCGTAATCCAATTTTCCTCGAACTGGACACACCGTGCACATTGAATTAACTAGATAAGTACTTATTTTAACCAGTCCTTACTTCTGCAAAGAGAATATAATAAAACGGCCCCAGCGCGCCATTTGCTGCTGTGAGTTTGTGACCTTCGCGCATTCTGTGAAAAGCGGGCGGAAATGCCGCCATCTTGGTCAGAATTACGCGCCTATCGGAAGCGTATGCATCTTGCAACACCGACCGCAGAATTAGATGCCAGATACGAGTAGCTACAAGTATAGCCAGTCTGCAGTACCCAGTACCTACCACAGTTACAGTAGTACTTGCTCGACGGGCTGCAACTATCCACTTGCTCGTAGAGAGTAGTCTCAAGGTTGGAAGTGGAAACCTATTAGAGTATGGCTTGAAAGTAAAATTGCAACGCGAGCTTCCGCTGGCTTGCTCAAGTAAAGCTCGTCCGATTTTAGCAAAGATAGTGATCACTAGATTAATGTAAGACCCGGTAAAAATTGCAACACTTCACGAATTTTACTGTACCTACAAACCTGTCGTAGGTATATCTAGTGTAAAACTGTACAAAACGTCAACAACAGCGAATAGTACAGGAGACTGAGTATTGAAAATTCCTTCCCAGGACTGGAGTAAACCGCGCTAACAACCTCGTATATCGTATATTAACTGGTACCTATAATGTTTAAATGGAGGAATAATTAACGCAATATCTCTGCATATTAATGAGATACGGAGTCAAATTAAAGTAGATATAATGTAGTTTTTTAAGAGTAACATTGCGGTATACAGTAGTGAATAGTGGTAGAATTCGGAGATGCCTGAAAAAGACATTAGCAATAGCGAAGCATTGTGGGGAATGCACTAGTATATTATAAAAACAAATTAATTGATTTCATTTCACTAGGTGGTAATATGATAGAGGTGTCATAGAAATTACCAACGTATCGCAGATATATAACAATGTCTCCGGTAGATTACCAATTACTTACAAATCTAGCAATTACTCGCCTACTAAGCTGATTGGCATGGCGAGATCAGAGTTTTAACCACTCTGGCCGCTAATATAACCACCAGATAACCGCCAGAAGATACTAATAACACTGGTAAAGTGGCAAGCAATAACACGCCACACAATCTCACTAGAACGAGAGATTTTCTACTTGTAGCTAGTATTGACTTTCTCAGCGTTTTCACTATTACCGCGGTGCACGCTTCCCGGCGGCTGCATTTTCTACTGCGCTGGCACTCCATTCAAGTGCAACGAGGGGCATTCTGAATTCTGCAAGACAAAGTCAGTTTAGTTAATTAATCATATCTATTGCAATATCTCTCATAAACGAAGGACACAACAAAAAAATGTAATTCTCCTTATCGCATTGGTGAAAGACCATCAAAATCGAAACGCTGTTTACTGAGGCCTGCGATAACCAAGTTTCCTATTGAGACAGATGCAGTTTACAAACTCAGCTATTCCGCATGTGACAAGGTTTATATGTAGGCCAAACAGAACGGACGATCTCCATAAAGATTTCAGAACATTTTCGAGCATGTAAACTCGTCCACCCTGACAAATCGGCATTACTGAGGCCTGAAAACAACCAAGTGTCCTATTGAGACAGATGGAGTTTACAAACTCAGCTGTTTCGGATGTGACAAGGTTTATATGTAGGCCAAACAGAACGGACGATCTCTATAAGGATTTCAGAACACTTTCAAGCACTTAAACTAGTCCACCCTGACAAATCGGCAATTGCTGATTTGTCAGGGTGGAAATTTCCTTTGACTATCCAAATCAAATAAGGCAATTGCAATTCATAAAAATCCCATTAATATCAATAAAGCTAAGCTCAATATTTCTTGTCATACGAAAATTGACTTAATATACTGTAATACCAGCTCTTAGAGGATTCGAATTGGACACAAGGTATCGTATCTACATACATAAGTATACACTTCACCATAATCTTAGATTACACATCTGCCCTAATGATCACACTGTTATACTGTCCAAAACGTTAGCTAAATAAGGAGGTAGCGAATCACGGCATAATACCCCATAAATAAATCACTATAAGGCATTAGCCTTGTTTGGTGACCAGATCTGAGAAAACAGGTACTTCCCCACGTTTCTCTTCCCTATCTCTTTCCCTCCCCACCACTTTAAGATCACGCCATAAGTACCTTAATTGATGACACAGTAAATGACAATATTCTAAATTCATTAACTATAATATTTATCTATATTAAGTTTGAACTAGCTGACCAATCTTCAACAAACTAAACATTATGTCAATCAAACAATTTCTTTATTCTAAATCAACACTTTTTTAAATTCGAAACACAAATATAAGTAGGAACACTAGATCTCACTACTACGAATACAACATTTGGACCAAACAGCTTCTTATACTATGGTACAACTCTACAACAAAATCCCATTCTCATCCAAAAAACACAATATTTAAAACTCAAATAAAAATCTAAATACAAAAAATAGGCAGATCAGAAATAAAAAAAACATACTGAAACCGAAACCACTCGATTGCACCAAAATAATCAAGAGACGTCCAGATTTCATGATTTTCTCTCCCTTTTTATGGGCTCAAGAGAAGCTGTTATATTTATTGTTGTTAACTGCATGTGTATGTACACTGACCAAAGTACAACCCGTAGTACGGCAAGCTCACACAAAACCTAACCTAACCTTACTTAACCGACTGTGATCCATCCGCCAATTACCAAACTGACTTAATTCATATAAACTCTAAGCAGAATTCTTGCCTGAACAGACTATGCAATAATTACAATAGCGTATTATCTAAGGTTGATATTTTCAGTTGCGAACTTACCAAATACAAGAGGTCCATAAAATAATATTTCTCTGATGGTTTGTGAATAATGTTTATGTCTCTATTGTTTATATCTCTATTATGATTTGATTTATATCTACAACCTCTCTCCATGGCTATAAATGTATTGTTTTGTAAATTTTTCGTTTTATTTAATTTTGTTTTGAATAATTTTTTTTAATTCATATTCCTTTCTCACAAATTTAAATAACTTATTCCATATTATGCTATCTCAGTTAAAGTCACAAGGAGGAAATCCATAATTGGTTTTATTTTACTACATAATAATTATGTACAAACTGATTAAATGTAAACTGTCGATTTACCGAAAATGAACAAATAAATAAATAACAGAAATAAATCACTAAATTTGTTTATGTCAATGCTTTCAAAAGCTAAAAATAGCTTAAAAATATAAATTTTACTGAAAAAACACCTGGTAGTAACATTTTGTGAAGTGTTTTAACCTAGCACTCGTATTGCCATGATTTAATTAGTGTATGACAACTAACAGCAACTCGCCAGCAATTCGTGTCTTCTCTGTAATCATTGAAACGATGATGGCTGCTGTCCACTCAGCAATGACCAAATCTACTCCAAAGCACGCGATAAGATTCAATTTCAAGATGCCAATGTTAATTAGGTTCTGCCAATACATCTATTTAACGATGAGCAAATAGTGACGATGGTAACGAAAGAGAGATTATATTTGTTGAATACTTCTCCTCATAAAAAAAGTTTTGTGAAAAATGTGTAAAAAATATAGTTCACCGTGGTTGGATGATTTTATAATATGTGTTATAAAAAATAGTTTTGTGTAAAGTGTAAACAATGGCGGAAAGAATGATGTTAAGTACAAAAACCCTTTGATTAGGTAACTATGTAATTAGTGTTATCAATTTTAAGGAGAATATCTTTTTCAGGACGCAGTGAGTAAATAAGTGTCTAAAAAAACATTTATAAAATTATTTTGACTAGGGGCTATAATGTTGACTTTGTATACATATTATGCGCTACTAAAGTGTGAAATTTCGGAATTCACCAAGGAACAATTCTAGGACCTCTTCTATTTCTATCGTTTACTAAACATTTTGAAAAGCATATAAATCATGTTTACCTCTTTTCTCTTTACTGAAGATATGAATTCAAATATATCGAAAGTATTATTAAATTCAAAATCTGTCAGAATGACTAATTTAAAAAAAGTTGAATCAGTAAAATTAGCATAACATAATTAAAAAGGGAAGTGATTGGAAAGAGAAAAAAAATTATGATATTATGCTGAGAAATTTAAACCCTAACGAGGATTGGAAATGAAAGGGATCTGATTATACTGAATAATTGGAAATGATATAATGACCAAGTGATTATAAATTATGGCGAAAGGGTTCATGATTGGCATACGATCTCGGCGGGAATGTACGTGTATACTCTGTGCCACAGAAGACTTTAAGAAAACCTAGATTGAAAAGAGTCGAAAGATGGAAGATGACACCATAAGAAAAAATAAATATCCAAGAGCGTAGATTAATTAGGTATTATGTTTGGGGGTCATTTCCAAGTAGGCAGTATATAAACAGTAATAGGAAAAAACAGTGACAAAACAAAACATGATTAAATAATAGTTTAGGTTAGGTGAGGTTTGTTTGCATTTTTTTCAGCGTTTTATTTTGTAACTAAAGCAGATTGACTGGCGCAACGTAAAGTAAATAATAAATAAAAACATTAAAGTTTAGGATCGCATTTTACTATCTGACATTGGCCTAAATTAAAAACACGAGTTAGACGTTTGAAATGGTCCTCGTGTAACACATTCTGCGCTGGCGTGATAAGATGCAATAGGACTAGTGCATAGTGCATGGCCCGTAGTGCAACATCTACATCTGCATCTGCAACATCTATATTGCAGGAGTCGACAATCTTTCTAAAAATATATATATACGTAAATATATATGTTTTTTAAGAATACGTTTTCCTGATTAGAATTACTGGCAAAATAACAATTGCCCTTCGCGAAATATGGACATCAACTTATTGATTTAGCTCAACGCTAAATCTGTTAGGAACTTAATAAATAGGATGCATAATCTAGGCAAGAAGTTTGGGGTGCTATTGATATATTTATTGACTCCATTTATAGACCTAAGCGTAATCTATACCAGCATTTTGTTGTATCCTACAAATTATAGTAGCGTTGGTAATGTAGTTTTAGTGATTGGTCTTATATGTAGTATTGTTCTAGTTTCTATATTATTTTATGTAACTGTTACATGTTTTACTAATATTGTTTTATATTCAGTTTATCAGTTTACTGTTTTATCGTGCTTTAACAAAAATTGTATGATTTTCGATAGCTCACCAGATATATTCTGTTTTTAAAATCCACGTAAAAGCCCGTCTGGGCGTAAAACCAAATATTTTTTTTTAAACTTGGGGAAGTTAAGGAAATGGCTAACGAACATTATATAAATAATATATACGAATTAGCACGCACCTGAAAGACTTTTCCATTAACCGTTTATTTTTTCCATTAAAGACCATTTCCGATAACATGTTTTTTTTTTAACAAAAAAATCCATCACACGTCGCCATTGGGTATAACCTAGCGCATGTGATATACCCTCCGTCTCGTTTCTCTCTCAAGCAACATCGCACAGATGAGACAGAGCGCGTATCACGTGATCAGTGGCGAAGTGAGATAGTTGAAAAAAGACGTCTGCATTTTTTTTCTCCAAATGTGATCAGGGATCTGTGGTTAAAATCTTTCTGGTACCTGCTGATACAACTTGTATATAATATAGTGTCCGTTTGTGGCTTACGGGTTTTTTCTTAATACAAATCTACTTGTTATTACGAGATTGATTAAATTTGGCACACATGATCGTCAACCAACATCCGCTTTTCCCACCCTTGAAGCACAATTTCGATATTTCTCAATTAAATTTTGCACATTTGACTTTCAAAATAAAAGGAACATTATTACTGTCTATAACTGATTTTGAAAAAAATCTCTCTATAAAAGGAATACGTATAACACTGTCGTTTATGAAATATACTTATGAAACGCATCGTAGGGCGTTTTGTCCTGAAATTATTAATTTATCCAACGCCGTTCATGCTCGCGACATCGATAAACAAACGTACCGATATTGCTTAGTTATCGACGGTCAGCACGCGTACCATCGATTCGTATTTTAACTACTAACCATATACACGACATCTACAGAAGTAGGGATCCCCTTTCTAGATTACGTTCATAGCCGTGACCCAGAATCATGAAACACCCGTTTAGCGTTTAAATAATAATCACTCATTATGGCCAATTGATCAGAGCTATACTCGTCAGCGTTCCCATTCACTGGCCAACTGAATATTCGCTTTTCTTCAAAGAGTGAAGCATTTTCACAAAACAGAGTTACTGTTATAAATGGTTCCATCACGAAACAGAATAATTTAGAAACAAAAAGTACAAAACTTCCGAACCTGAACAAATCGCAATTGCGCACCACTGTTGAATTTGACCGCAATGTCTGGACTGGAGTCCCAAAATACTAACCCTTGACTCTGTGCAGAAACGGACGTTCTTTAGACCACAGGTGTCAGGGTTGGAATGCTGCTCTTGTTCTATTATATATATATATATATATATATTATATCTGATCCCATCGGCACCGGTGCATATTCGGAAAACACACCAAACGCGCGCAACATTCGTACGCACTTGACAAATTTATCACATGATAATAGGTCATTTCTATGACTCCTTCTTGAGTTCAACAGCTCGGCTGTGGAACGATTTGACGCCCAGTGTTTTCTCCCTCCCACTCCTTCAAGACTCAAGACCTTTCCACTCCAAAAGATAGCAATCCCAAAGATTACTTAGATCCTGCGGGAGATTCCTTCCTCGAGTTGGTATACCTTATATTGTAGGTAATAGGCATTAAAATCGCTTGACAAACGGAGTCTAGAAACGTTCGATTTCAAACACAAAACTGGTTTTTATTTATTTTGTAAATATTTTTGTAAGAAAGCAAAAAAGTTAATCATGTGAAACTGTCGCCAATAATTTAAGCTATAATACTGTATTTTTTTTAAAGTTGCTTCCTTTACGCGTTCATAAATTTCTATTGATAAAATATTTATTTAGTAGTTTACATTTATATTTTTTACTGAGTAATTTATTTTTTTATTTGTATTCTACTCGAGCGAAACGATAGGAAAACCTTCAATTTATCTAAAACATATTTTTTGGTATTCATAATGTACACCAATTCGTTATAAAGATTAATCAAAATAGTGATTTAGTATTAAGCTTCGCCTTAATGTTAAAAAAACCTAACCTAATCTAAACCTTACCTAACAAAACTAATTATTTTATCATGTTCTGTTTTGTCATAGTTCTGTTTCATCCGGATACAATAAAAATGTGTGGAATATTTAAATTTTATTTTTGTGGTTCTGGTCGTCGCTCTGAAAATAAAATTTTAATATTTCCATTAAAATCATTGATTTAAAAAAACATCTAGAATCTCATATTCCTAAACGGTTCGAATTTGGCTATGACGTAGATAACGCTACTGGATGTTATTATAAATGTCGCCGGGACTGCACTGCGCCTACACACATTAGCCGGTGTGACGTCATAAACGCCCTCCGCCCATAAACAAACATAATATCGTTTTGGACACGTTACATCTATTTTTATTAATAGATGTATTTAAATTTATTTCTGATTTGACCGAGGATTGGGTGAAATCACTCCCCAGGAACTAGAGTCAACCGCGCTAACAACTGAGCCAAATCCCGATCTGGTAGAATCGATATTTATTTCGGATATTTAAATTTATTCCTTCCTTCCCTTAAAAAGTCTCTCCACACAGCATCCCTAGAGATGAAAAAGGCCACGAGCGAAATTATTTTCCTCTTTATTACCTCCTGTGTAGAGTTAATGTAAACAAAAAAAATATAAGTTTTAGTAAGAAAGAACCCATGTAGGTAAAAATAAACCATTTTAGGTATAAAATAGAATTAGATTTTGAGCGTGTAAACAGTTTATCTGTGAGATAAGGAATATAATGTAGGAAATGGGCTATATTTCTCGACAAGTGTTTGTTCGTGTTATTTTACACGCGTCAAAAATTTTTCATTGCAAAACAATAAAAATATTAAGTACACCATATTCAATTTTAATGTTACATGTCGGTAGATTTTTTACTCACGAAATGATAAAACTTCTTCGAATTGATAATGTTCCATTTTTTAAAACGTTTGTTTCAGAAAATTAAAAAAAATATATGTTGATCCCGCTCGAAGGACCAAATATGAACGGTTTTTATTATTTTTTTTTAGAATAAGATAAATATGTTACGAATAATCTAAAATTTGAAAAACACCTTGTGCCATCATTACAGTGGTAAGATGTTGCTTGTGCAATGAAGAAGAAATAATTAGCTAGCATACCCGACGCATCAGTTTAACTATAGTAGACAACAAAATGCTTTAGATGGACAAACTTATTGCAATAATTTAACATTTTTCAAAATGTGTTTCATTTACTTAATTAACATCAGGATATTTTTTTACGTCTCATAGAAATCGTTATATCTGCCTTACTGTCATGATGAGAAATATGATTTAAACGGTGTTAGAAAGAGACAAAACCACGCTTTGTATTAAAATCTAGAAGTTAAACACAGAAGAATTAAAACGTGCACCTATATAATAACGCACATTGAAAAAAAAAATCGTGATTTTTTTATTAATAATTTTTACATAAAATAAAAAAGTTATGTGACTAAAACATTTGTCATATATTTTTTAATAAAATGCAAAAGGTTTTTTTTTAAATATATTTTGTCATCTGTAATTTTAATTACAAAAAATGTATGGCAATTGTTTATTTTTTTACTAACATTTCAGGGTTACGAATATCTCGACAATATTTGAAAATCTTTTACTATCACCACAGTAAATGGTGCTTGTATTGTAATGGAGGACTTAGGCAGCCGAGGAATCGAATACACTATGCCTTGGTGGGACCCAAACGCGATGTCAACTCAGCCACCGACCGGTAAACAATAAAACTTGACAGCGTATTTTATCACCTTTCGAAAGCAGTTTTTAGTTTTCGGATTCGTTCAGAACTATTCCAATTATTTGGATTTTATTGCAAAGCGGAAATACTACAACCTTTTATCAAAATATGATGAGAAGATTATTTAAATAAGTGATCTATAGTGACGCCACTGACTGCACAGTTAACTGTGTTGGCCTGTAGTCCAATCAAGTACTTACCTATTCGATAATCACATTATATTGAGTAGAGTACTATTCGATTACCGGTACTAAATGTCAGTGTTACTCCAAATCATTGTACGTTTTGACTAAATACGTCTACACACCTCAACACATACTTCTATTTGGACCCCGCATATCCAATTTCTACCGATTTATAACAAGTTTCTCATTAAATCTTTAAGTTTTTAAGTTACAAAAAAAAAGTTATTTTCAAGATAATATCTTACGCCGAAACGTTAATTATATGAAATTCCCTCGATAGAAAAAAATCGCAAAGTAAGCTCCGAAAATTATTTAAAACACGTTTTGTTCTGTTAGTTAATATGTTTTAAGAATCAAAAAAATCACAATATTTGGGACATAAAGATGAAGCTCATACAGGTATGGAAAGTGAACACGATTTATTTAAAACTTATCGTACTAGAATTAAACGCAATATTTCAATAGCCCACAAAAATTATATTTCGGAGGTAGAGAATAACGTGAAAAACTATCCGAAATCATTCTGGAAATATATTTCTGACAAGAAAACGTGACAGAGGTTTCTTAAATCATGTTAATCTGAATGATCGCACACACAAAGGATCCGACATACCGGAAGCCTTCGCAAAGTATTTTCAATCTGTCTATAATTAAAAAAAAGTTGATTTTGAATCTTATGTGCCAGGACAGACTGGATCAACAAATGCTCAAAATATATCTATTCATAGCGTTGAAAATGTAGATTTCCGTTTAGCAGTAAAGAAACTGAAACCAAAAACATCGAATGGTCCTGATTTCATTCCACCCTTTGTTATTAAGGGATGTTCTGAACCATTATGTAAGCCACTTATATACATATATATTTAATCTTACGGTTAAAAACGGAATTTTTCCTAAACTACGAAGCTGAAAAAAGTCACCTCTTTACAAAAAGTATCAAACGACTAACTACCGTCCTATAGCGATTCTCTCCGCACCTGCTAAACTATTGGAAATAATTATCAATAAATATGTATATGCCAAAATGAACCATTCTTGATCGAACAACAACATAGATTTAGACATAAATTTAATGGTATTTACAGATTACTTGGCGAGAGCACTCGATAACAACGAGCAAGTTGACACATCTTACCATAACTCCGCAAAGGCTTTCGATAGAGTTGATCACTTGGTGCCCCTAAATAGGCTCGAAGAAATTGGTTGAAACTGAAATTGAAACTCTTTTGTAACTATTTGAGTGAAAGAGAACAATTCGTGTCCTATGGTGAGTTCAACTCTAATGTATATCAGACAAATTCTGGTGTCCCGCAGGGATCCAATTTAGGACCCCTATTGTTTTTAATTTTTATAAACAATATTCGGGAAATTCGTTTTCTACTTTGCCGATGACATTGAACTCTTTCTGAGAATAAGGTCGTTAGAAGACTGTAGAAAGCTCCAGGGAGATATCGATGCAATTATTGACTGGAGTATTGATAACAAACTTGGGTTCAACTTCCAAAAATGTGTCATATGATTTACAAGGGCACACAAGACCATATATTTTAATTACAAAGTGAAAGATACGTCACTGAAACACATGGTGACTTGCAAGGACTTGGGAATTGTGTAAGACATTCGCTTAACATTTCACGCTCATATTGAAAAGATCTGTAAATCAGCCACTAAGATGTTGGGTTTTGTCATAACAAATTCAAAAGACTTGACCAACCTTGCAGTTATAAGGCTGCTTTACTTTAGTTTAGTGCGTAGCATTCTCGAGAGTGGATCTCAGGTATGGTGGCCAGAGGACACTGTCTATGTACTAATGGTCGAGAAGATACAAAATATTTTTGAGAGAGTTTGGTTATTACCTATGGCTGTTTCCAACAGCATTTATCTTGGGAATACTGGGTGTATGCAGCCTTAGTTCCAGAAGGGATGTTGCATTACTCCTGATGGCGTATAAGCTTCTAAATGGTTTAGTCTCAATACCAGAAATCCCTGCTAAAATAGGATTCTATGTCCCGGATAATTTAATATAAGTTAATGCCGCCAACACAGGCTTTTGATTCTTCCTAGGTGCAGAACTAACTTACCAATGGTGATGCCCTTGGGAAGAATCACAAGGTTAATGATCCGCCTCGCAGGAAATGTGAATA
This sequence comes from Hesperophylax consimilis, assembly GCF_061612785.1. Lineage (NCBI taxonomy): Eukaryota > Metazoa > Arthropoda > Insecta > Trichoptera > Limnephilidae > Hesperophylax > Hesperophylax consimilis. The sequence continues at coordinate 17,814,051 of NC_142854.1, read as the reverse complement.
TTTTCCACATGTCCTACAATGTATTTAAACGTGAAATATTATTATTCAAGACTTTAATCAATCTAATTTTATACATGAGATGTTCCACCATAATAATACTAGGCTTGTGTGTATGGGGGATGTGTCATTTTAATATGCCAAAGTATTCAGTTTATATTTTCAGTCTGTTTTTTTAACGTGAACTTTTAAATCTTTCTTGTTATTAATATGTTGAATTGCCCCATTGTTTTTTTTCCATTTCAGAGTTGGGAGTATTGAAGTTCGTCTGAGTTTGTTTGTTTATTTTTTAGAATATTATCTTTGTAAATTTGTAATGTTTAGATATTTACCAAATAACGAAAAAATAATAATTCATCTATTTTATTTTATTGGAATAAATGTTATAACTTTTAATATATTGTATTTTGTATATTGAAGAAGATAATACACGGAGAAAAATCAGTATTGCTTATGAATTAGTAATAATATTGGAACACGCGTTCTGCACCTGCGTTTTTCGTAATAATATATAATGAAGAAATGCAAAAATGTTAGGATTTTTATGAACACGTTTTCCGACATCGTGACAATACATTGCTATTTTACTAAAAGTTTACCAGGAAACCTAGCGATTCATTCGTTAAGTGCCTGCAATCCCGTTTTTAACCGGATTCCGAATAATTTGAAGAGATTCTTAAGCTATATTTTTTATCCATATAGTTTTTTTCGTGTAGTAAATAAATCATATAATTAATAAATGTAAACGGAACATGAAACAGAACAAGACACAAGAAAAAAAAGGTAACGGTTTTAGCTGGGAATCGAACCCAAGATCTCTGTCTTCTCGAGACAACGTCTCTAACCACTCGGCCATTGGTAAGAGGATATCAAAAATACGATAGCAGTAAAAAATATGGGAAAAAGGATTTGAAGATAATATTGTTAATTCTGAATTTAATCTTTATAATGAATTGGTGTACATTATGAATACCAAAAAATATGCTTAAGATAATTTGAAGGTTTTACTATCGTTTCGCTTGAGTAGAATTCAAATAAATATTAAAAAATACTCAATAAAAAATATAAATGTAAACTACAAAACAAATATTTTTTCAATAGAAATGTATGAACGCGTGAAAGAAACAAGTTTAAAAAATACAGTTTTATAGCTAAGATTATCTGTGACAGTTTCACTTTATTAACTTTTACGCTTTCTTATAAAATTATTTACAAAATAAATAAATACCAGTTTTTTGCTTGAAATTGAACGTTTCTAGACTCCGTTTGTCAAGCGATTTTAATGCCTATTACCTACAATATAAGGTATACCAAGAATATACACATTTTTGGATTGTAGCTTCCTCTTAAAACATGAGATTGACAATAATTAGGTCCCAATGCAATAGTCCGGACAGTGACGAACAGTTCTCTTTGGCAGTATTCACATTTAAAACAATCTACGAATTCCTTCAATCAATCTTAAAAATTATATCATCCTTCTGAAAATATGATATGTTTGCTCCACGTACGAACTAGTGTCTTCTAAAACTTATTTAAATATTAACACTCAATGACAATCACTTTGTATTAAAATATATGTGCAAATTACGCCATAGGTTTGCCTATAGGTAGTTCAGGTACAAGCACAGGTGATACTTCAGTGTCGGTGAATTTGGGGCGAATGACATAATGTCAACGAACGCAAGCAATCAGATCCGGTAAGCACATTTACAAGTAGCCCCCGGCGACCGACAACCACTCACTAGACTAGTAGAGAACCCGTGTGTCTCTACGTGCTATATGCAGTCCAATTAATGTTATAAATACCTCAGGTCAATGATAAGTGCAAAAAGGGTAAAGTGTGTCACTGAGATTTCGCGTCCTCTTTCGTAAACGGGGTGTGTCAGGATGTACCCGAACAGAATTTAAGCGGTGCTAAGATTACTTACTAAGGGGGTATTTCACTATATCTGATTATGTTCTGACTAAGCACTAATCCGCGGATTAGTCATTTTTTCGTTTTCACTATATCTGAATAACGCTAACGCTCGGGTTAAAGTTCGATTTGACTAATCAGTGCTCGAACCTCACGTTAGGCGCTATTCCTCAAATCAAAGATGGCGTCAAAACATTCCGAGTTTGACAGCGGAGAAGTGAGTCGAATTTTGTTGAATGAATTTGAATGCTTGTATGATCCATCCTGAATTATTTGATTGTGTTCAAAATAAGAAACAATGTATTAATTCGACACGAATCTATCTAAAATGACCTGATAATCAACATAACATAACCAAAAAAATGCACACTTCACGGTGTGCGGACTGTGACGCATGACAGCCGTGGCAGTAGATGGAGTAACTGTAAACATTTTGCGATGTTGCCAGACTATTTCGAGTGTTATCTATCCGGAAGCTCGGAAACAATGGTGAAACGGTCGCCGTTGAATAACGAAGTTATTCTGATCTTTAAAGCCAGCCAACGGATAGCTAGTCAGATATTTAGCCCGACATAGTGAAATACCCAATTAATATTTCATCATATGGAAGCCAATTTTGATTTAATTAACCTCATTGAATTTCATGTACCCATAAGAGCTACTCGTTCTAAAACCCTCTTTAATTGTAACAATTCTAAGACTGAACATTTCAAACACTCGCTTGTATCTAGATTACATGAAATTAGTAATAGGTACGCAGATGTAGCGGATCTGTTTAACTGCACAGAAGCTAGGTACAAAAAGGCTTTAATATCATATCTTTTAAATCATGACCAATAAAATGTAAGTCTACTCATACTTACGTAAAAAATCAAATAAATATGTATATAAAATGAACTGCCTGGGGCAACTGAGGAAACTTGGGTCAATAAAAATAGTCAATAAGGTGAACTAACAGCTTGATTGGCACTTACCTACTTGCAACCAAAACCTGAAAATAAATGCACACATTTTAGCTATTGTAATATATTATATCAAGTATCTGTACTATCATATACTTCAATCAATACTAATCTAACCTAGTCTACCTATAAGTTTTGCATGTACTTGTATCTCTAACTTTTTATATCCATCTAGAGTTTCTGTTAATTGTATATTTTCTGATGTCACTGTTTATAATTTACTGTAATTGGTATATTTTATCCCGTTGATATTAAAATAAATAAATAAACACTAATGCCATATATTCCCACTACGAAAAATGACTACTGCAAAATCCAATCAATGTTATAAATAACTTCAAATCAATGGTAAATGCAAAAAAGGGTAATAAGTGACACTTCTAAAATATCAAGTTGACTAACTTCAATCAGTGTTTAATGCAGAAGCACGGCTCATAACCAGAGTTTCTAAATATTCGCAAATTTCACAAACACTTTTGTAACCTTCACTGGCTCAAGTGCCCTGAAAGAATCCAGTATAAATTGTGCTGGATGGTGTTTAAATCCATCAATGAAATGGCCCCACCCTACATCTCTGAACTATGCGTCCCGGAAAACACTGGTCTGAGGCAGTCAACTCTTAGATTAGCAACATCATCAGCTGTAGGCAGACTGATAGAACCTAAGCGCTAGCCAAAACTAAGTTTGGTGATCGCGCTTTCGGAGCATCTGGGCCGAAGAAACTAAGATCCATAACAAGTCCAACAGAATTCAGGTCTAAACTAAAACATACCTTTTTAAGCTGTCACGCCCTTAAATTAAATATACCATTCCTGAGAGAAAGTCCCACTATATCCAATTTTCCAATTATGTCCTAAATCCTGTATATAAATTTCGCTAACAAACAATTATTTAGTGTTAATCTTAAGTGACCTACCAGGTAAGTATTGTACTATATATTATTTCCATAAATAGTTAGTAATAACATAGATCATTGTAGAAATGTATTATATATTTGTACAGCGCCCTTGAGGTGATTTTGCACAAAAACGGAACTACACAAGTCATCCAAATATTATTATTTTTCATAATGGTATACTCGTATGGACATAGTAAGAATGATAGCAATATAGAAGTGATATTTAATTTGTTCGAGAGATAATAATGATGAAATAGACCCGGGTACATATAATAGTATCATTAATAATAGAAACAAATTTTAGTTCTATAAATATGGTTGATTCTGTTAAGATCACCTCTGACATATGACTGCTATGTTTCCGTTCCACTTTCGTAGAGTTGCAGGTAATTATTTTTTGTAATACTTAATACGTTTAGTGCCACACCTTTCTGACACATAATTACAGATTATGTACACATAATCACTTATAATTATCAAAATGTAATGAATTTTGCTATTTATATATTGAACAGAATTCGTTAATTCAAGTATTGGATAACCAACACTCTAAGATAATAAATTATCATAAGCAATAATTAGTAAATATCAATACAAATTGAAAATATCTCCCCAGTAAAAATAAATGCCGCCGACAGGAATTGAACCCGTGCCTTCTGATGTCCGGTCAGACGTTCTGGACCACTGAGCCACGTCGACTTATTTGCAACACGAAAAATAATTCAATATGTACTAGTACTTCAATCAACAATTACTGCTTATTATATTTTTTCCACCTGTAAACAACCAAATTTATTTTTGAAGGAAAGGCTTTGTTAGTGCTACATTTTCCACTAGATGGCGTCGAGACATATTATATGTACATTTGTTGGTGAAATATTTTGACTTGTCAAATATTATTATTATTTTTAATGATAAACTATTGTTTATAAGACAAGGTTTTTATGCATAGCACAAAGGATAATACATTATTATAAGCAATTATTAGCCTCCTGTAATAGGGAGATATTTTATTTGTACTGATATTACAGGAGACTAATATGTACTAGTACTTCAATCAACCATTACTGTTTATTATATTTTGTACTTCTGAGATAGGTAACCCCAAGCGTTTTGCTACATTTGGTCACTTAGCAGGGGTGCCCAGTTCATGTGGTGAGGTTTGTTCTGGTCTTGGTGGTGAATGTGTGGCAGGGACTGGTTGATGGAGGCCGTTTGACCTCTCCAGCAAGACTCTCTCGGAATATCGCCTAGCACCGAATTGGGAGAGATGGATTCATACAACCGTCACTCCTGGACACACTGAACCTCAGATTCATCATGCCTTTTGCCTTTTCAAAACTTCATCTCCTTCCTTAACTAAAAAGACCCACCACACAGCATTCCCATAGATGGCATGGGCCCTGAGAGGAATTATTTTCTTCAGTACCTCCTGTGCGGAGCTAATGTAAAAAATAAAATACCTCAGATATCTAGGAAAAAAACATAAGTATATCGTAAGCTACTAAAATTTAACTAACTAACTAGCCATCAGAAAAAATATTTTGAAAGAATCCAAAATAAATTTTTAAGATAAATATGTAAATTTTAAAATGGGCATTCCTAGAAAAAACCTAAATTACGATAACGTACTTTGTTCATTAAATTTAATAAAATTATCTGATCGCAGAATTATTTCCGATTTAACCTTTTTGTATAAAAGCATTAATTCAATGTTTGATACCCCTGATTTATTATATGTAATCTCTTGTCATACTCCAAGCAGGTCGGTTACAAGACAGTACCTACCATATTATTGTAGCAATTCTATATCAACGTCCCAATATCACACTCCTATGCGACGGATTCAACAGCTAGGAAACAAATACTACGATGTTGTTGATATATTTAGTACATCAATTTCAATATATAAGCATACCCTATTGAAGTTTTTTTCATCAAGTAGTGGAATATTTTAATAAAGGTATTTAATTTGACTAACACATAATAATTTTGTCAACTGAAACAGAAAAAAAGATTTTGCATTTTTTATGTTTTGTGCTTTTATTTTGACTTTGTATTTATTTTTCTGCAATTGTTTTAAATAGTCGTTTCCTGCACTATTTTCGTGTATAATTTCGTAAATATTTTTTTATATATATGCATGTAAAAGCCTTAATAGGCGTGAAAAAATAAAAAAATAATCATCGTTTCTCGGCAGGGGTAGGCAGAGAAGACGAACCGCCAAATAACTCGGTCTTGGCACACACTCCTTGCCTCATTCACATTCATACATACTCTTCTGTTATTCCCACTCTTGACAAGTCCCGACTCAAGCATCTGGTTCACTTGATCGTGCCAATTCTTCCTTGAGCGTTCCCAACTTCCTCTACCATTCGCATTCGCATCATATGTTATCCATACACTCCTTCCATCATTCATTTTCTTAACATCAAAGCGTCCCTTTCTTAATCTCACGCATTATTTAAATTTCTAAATTACATTCGCTAAATACCGGACAAAATATGTAAGTTTTTTTACTAAATAAATGCAATGCTATATTAAACAATGGGTTAATATTAAGTTAAAAAATACAGCCAATGCAACATGTTTTGTCTCCCGCCAAGAAAGTGCATCCCATACACGTGTTCAAATATCAAATGCCATCTTGCGGCCAAACGTCAAAGTTTTCTTTTTCTATTTGTAAATAAAATTGTAAAACGAGAGGCAGACGGCATTATTTCTGGATTTGAATTTAAAAATAGAATATTAATGGAATATTACACCCCCTGGGGGGTCGAAATATAAAACAAGGAAGAGATAATAAATTATTTATGTTTCTATACTATTATTACAAGCTCTTGCATATTCTCTGAGTATGTTTGTGGGTCAATATTTGAATATATAATTTATGTGAAATGTTGCTTCAAAAGACTAGATCGTACCCAATCCTTTTTTTCACTTTCTTTGACCACTCCAGCCGAACTATTTCGACCCGATTGCACTGAAATTGGAGGGATGGATTTAAACGTTCACCCACCCATCTTACCCATTTTCTTCACAGAAATTCCTTTCTCTCCTTTCTACAAAAAAGGTCTTTCACAAAATATTCCATCCTCCCGTTTACCACGGAGGAAAATGGCGTTAGATAAACAAACAAAACACGGAGAAAACTTACTGAAATATAATATTGCTATTTTTTTATGATAAACTTATGTTTATAAGACAAGGTTTTTATGCATAGCACACAGGCTAGTAAATTATTATAAGCATTAAAATATAATAAGCAGTAATTGTTGATTGAAGTACTAGTACATTTTGAATTATTTGGTGGGTTGGAAATAAGCCGGCGTGGCTCAGTGGTCCAGAGCGTCTAACCGGACATCAGAATGCGCGGGTTCAATTCCCGAGATATTTTCAATTTGTATTGTTATTACAGGCGACTAATTATTGCAATAATTTATAATTATTATTATTATACTGTTTTTAACCGGATTACCAATAATTAAAGAGATTCTTTAAAAATTAGCAACATTCATGTTTACCGTTTTAGATCCTTACAAAATAATAATTGAGACATTGACAACAACGATTATGATGGCAAATATATAAAAGTAAGAAAAAAGGTGTCTGTTAGTATTTTTTGTGTGTTTCTCTGAAGGACCTTAACCTGTTTTCTAAAGTGCGTGATCTAGAAATCAAACGACCAACAAAAGTGACATCAATCATTGCACACACGTTATCAATCTGCTATTTTATAGAATACGAACAACATCGCTACAGCGCCGGACCCAGAAAACAAATTAATAATTAATTATATTTGCTAATAAATATCTGGAATAGAATATACGAGAGAGATCTTAGATCTTCCATACTGTTAGAAATCAGTACTGCATCATCGGCATACAACAGGCAACATACTTTCAGATTGCTCATTTTCGCACCCAATCCCAAATTTTTTTTTCAAAGAGGGAATTTTGATTAAACCAATTAACCCACTTCTCGACATCATATCGAGCTGAAACTCGGCAGAGAGACTTGTTGTCGATTACAATGCATTGTCATCAAATATGGTGGCAATCACCCATATACGCGTGGACTTATACGCATATCTCTCAAATTGGATGATATAGGACTCAGCAGTTCATATACGAAATAAATGTGGTTCTATCCAATAAAGATTTGGTGTACATACAAAAAAAAAATTACATATTTAAATTTTCTTATAGTAAAAAATCTTTGTTTTTTACCGGTTATTTTTTTAAGCGTATTTGGGTATAAATTCGGAATGCAAGGACTAAAATAAAATATGACAAAAAAGACACTGTCGAAGCTCCAGGGGGTCTAACACAGTGACATCGACAACTTTGCAATATTGGATCGATGCGTAACTACCGACGATTTTATACCGACTTCCCGAGGACGGACGCGCTGTTGATAACTAGACCAATATTGACAATGCAAACCGATATACGTTGGCAACACTGGTGCATCGGTCTATGTAGTGACATTCATAAACGTCAGACGGTAATGTAAAAGATAAAAAACTAATAAATTAATAATGTGGAATTGAAACAATATCTTTAATATATATTGACAGTCCACGTTTAATTTTTGACACCAATTCATAGATTTAATTTTTGAGAAATGTAGCATTGATTATTGAAAAAATAGCTTTAATTTTGCGTTTTATTAAATAGCGTTTATTGCTAAATAGGTTAACGTCAAGGAATGGGAGTCGGCAAGAGGGGAAAACAATTAAATTAGCAAAATTACTTGAATTTTTATTGAATTATTGATTGAATCTCAACATGGCACATGTTTCTACAGTAGAGTGTGTCATATTCGTTCTACGATCTGCCAATACAAGATTAGAACGACACTATTCACAGGGGCCCACACTGTCATCAGAGCTGCTTCAGCAAATTCTCTGTGAACAACAGAGCTGTACACCTAAGAGTAGCTGAATTATGTCTACAGTGACTCCATCCCTCACTTGCTCTACAAGCTGTCTTTGAAAATAGCTGATACCTTAATAATAATAATGATATTTGGATGACTTGTGACAGTGATCTATGTTATTATTAACTACGAGGCGTATCCAGAAAGTAAGTGTACTGAGGTATTTAAGAGAAGTGTATTTTCGACATGTTGGCTACACTTACGTGTAGCCTGACTCTTCCCCTCCGCAACGAGACCAGTTCAAGGTCAATAGTGAGAAGTGTCAACGCGACAACACGTTTCGTATTTATGGATACAATATACAGTTCAATACTTACCTGGTAGGTCACTTGAGATTAACACTTAATTAACATTAACTAGTTGTTTATTAGCGAAATTTAGATACAGGATTTAGGACACAATTGGAAAATTGGATATAACTGGACTTTCTCTCAGGAATGGTATATTTAATTTTAGGGTATGACAGCTTAAAAAGGTAAGTTTTTAGTTTAGAACTGAATTCTGTTGGACTTGTTATGGATCTTAGTTCAAGAGGGAGTTTATTCCAAGACTTCGGCCCAGATACTCCGAAAACGATAACCAAACTTAGTATTTGGCTTGCGCTTAGCTTCCAGGAATTTATTGTCATCAAGAGATTTGAATTTATCGCTTTGATTCGTGAAAATATCGTTAATTCTATGAATGTGTGTCTCTAGTTATAACTCATCAATTGATCGCTTCTTAATTCGACCCTGCGCATCCCTTCTCACGCAACAAAACACAGAAGCAGTCTGGTTGAGTAAGCAACAAGTAGGTATTAGAAATAAGCTCGCACACTTTCATTAATCGGTTCTAGTTTAGTGGCACACTTTTTTCTGCATGATTGTTTTTACCGGCTTTTCCTTTTCTATGCAACAATTCCAGTCGCTGCACGCGAATGGGATAAAAATGCACTTTCTTCCGATAGAAGAATGGCTGCATTATGAATTATGTGCGCTCGGCGGCTGTCAGCGACGAAGAATCGATACAGACATGCATCTTTATATCTCATATTTATCCTGAAGGCGATGCACTACGTAGTAATGCAAAATCATGTGTTTTTGGTTTGAAAATTTGGTCGCCTAGAATGTTTGAGATGCTTTAATTAAATACTGCTAGTAGAATACATCCTGGCCTTTGAAATAAGCGAGTTTTTTTAGAGGGTCTTTTTATAAGCCCAGAAAAAATAACGTATAAGGCCTATGAAAACTGTTTTAAAGTTCAAAATCTCCTACTTACGAACCCATTTTCGGTAATGGTTTTATTGTATAATGTGGCAAATTAAGTTATTTATAAAATGATAGGAAAAAAAATATATTTATGCCTGAACATCCACAAAATAAAATAAAAGGCACTTTTTGGCCATGTTTTTTTTCTTGCATAAATCAAAACAGGTGGATGGTGTTTAGCGGGAATTTAAGCTTTATCGCCATTTACGTAAGGTATGTTATTGATAGCGGCGCGATTCAAAATATTACACGACGTAGTGCATCGCCTTAAATAAAGTTCGCGTGAATTTGGTGTATTTCACGGTATTTGGGCGTAATTCGCGTTATTGTGGCGTAATTCGCGTTATTTTGGCGTAATTCGCGTTATTTTTTAGGAAAAGCGGTAGTTTATTTTGGTTTGATATATTGCAGTAAGAAAGTCTAAAAAATTCGTCTTGAGTAGAATAATAACAATATATGTTTTTAATTTTAAAAAGAAATACAAACATTCCCAGGTTAAGAATAACCTGACAAAATATTAACATTTACTACTACAACCACAGTAAGCAGACAATGTTGCTTGTGTTGTGATGGAGGCTTAGCCTTAGGAGGCTTGGAGGAATTGAACACACTACTCCTGGGTGGGACTCAAATGTGATGTCTCATTGTTGAATTCCTAAAAAAAATATCATTTTCGGATACAACAACATCAATTATGCCATTGTTTGTAATATTAGCAATCTAGTACACCCAAAAGTCACGAGCCGCCACTGGCTGAAGGTAGTGGGAAGGGGAGGGAGATGGGGAATATGAAGGTGGGGAAGTACCTGGCTAATCAGATCTGGTCACCAAATTACATCCGAATAGTGGACTTACACCAGGGCGATACTGACAGTATCTTCCACTCTGGAATGTGACGCAAATACACTTTAAAGTATTTTAAATGTGTAAATTGTGAAATAAAACAACAATAAAAGAGTAAAACTTCAAATTGTGATGTTCAATAGTTGAAGACAATATTAGCAATTCCTAAACGAAAATTAGAAACAGAAAAATCAGCAAAGGATACGGTCACATCTAGGACTCAAACCCAGGACCCTTGCCTTGCCGGGGCACCGCTCTACCAACTGAGCTAATGGAACCCTATCTCCTTCGGTCATATTTAACTGTATCATACTTCGAATAAGAACTACCAAAATTATCCATTTTTCTCACCGCATATTTTTATTTATTTTTTCTTTAAAGGCAATATAAAGTAAAGTAAAAAAGATACAATATTAAGTAACATAAAGATATAAAGTGATGTAGTTTGTTCTCAGTCCTCCTCACTAGGTATTCCTGTTCCGAGGCGGACTGTAGATTGTTGTATTTGTGTTGATCATGATTTCCTCATCTTCTAATTTGTTGGTTCCCACAAAATATAAAATAAATTAAGCAAAAAGTATTTATGTTTGTTGTCTGTAGTTTGCGTTGGGGTTACTTCATAAATTTAATGATTTCCTCATCTTCATGTTTAGTTAGCCATAATTTGATGTCTTTTTAAAAATTTTCTATATCCATGGTGTTTTTAATTTCAATAGGAAGGGCATTATATAACTTTATAGCATGGAAATAGTAGTTCTTCTGGCCTAAACATGTATTTCATTTTGGAATGTTTAGTAGATTTGAGGATTTCGTCCTTGTAGTGTAGGTGTGTTGTTCAGCAAGGTACTCATATTTTTCTTTAAAATTGAGTAGTGCATTTTTTGAGTACAGTTTTATAATGCTGAACACGTTGAATTTTTTAAAAATTTCTTTTGATGGAGTCCTTATGGGTACTTTCAGGATTATTTTTATTATTACTTTTTGTGTTTTAACGAGCTGCTTCATGTGAAGGTTTGAGGCAGATCCCCATCCAATAATCCCATATTCTATGCGTGATTGACAAAGAGCATAGTAGACTTTATATAGATCATTTTTATTTAGTATATTGCGTACGTTTCTAAAGTAGCACATGAGCTTTGTAAGTTTCTTTGTAATGCTATTTATGTGAGTGTCCCATCGAAGATTTTCATCGATTTCAACGCCGAGATATTTTATATTTCTGGAGTGTGTTATGGTGGGGCAGTGACATGATTGCGTTAAGTTTTTTCCTTGACAATCATATATTTTGAGTGCATAATCCTCTTTAATATCGGCTGCAATCTTTATGCATGATCGCAAGATTCAATTCAAACTAAATGCAATCTAGACAGTGTCATAGATAAATAGATCTTATATTTTATTTCATGTAGTCCTAGATGTGACCGTATCTATGTATGGTTTTTCTGTTTAAAATTTTCGTTTAGGAATCGCCAATATTGTCTTCAATAATAATTTTAAAAAATTACTTGGGAACGCCAGGATTTTAACCCGCGTCCTGCGGCTTTCTAGTTCCCCGACTACGAAGGTTAGCAGAAGGTTAGCGACCTCTGTGTTCTTCATCTTTCAAAATTAGTATCTTTAAAATTTAAAATAACACCCTTCACTGCATTACCAAAGATGACATGCCTAGAAGGAAATAATTCCCACAAGTCCTCTTCTGTAGAGTTAGTATAAAAAAAAATAATCCAAATTCTGTACACAAATTAAAAAAAAACGCTTATAATTTAAGGCGATGCACTACGTCGTGTAATATTTTAAATTGAGCCGCTATCAATAACAACCCTTACGTGGATGATCCGCCTGTTTTGATTTATGCAAGAAAAAAACATGGCCAAAAAGTGCCTTTTATTTTATTTTGTGCATAAATATTTATTTTTTTCCGATCATTTTATAAATAACTTAATTTTCCACATTATACAATAAAATCATAACCGAAAATGGGTTCGTAAGTAGGAGATTTTGAACTTTAAAGCAGTTTTCATAGGCCTATACATAATTTTTTTCTGGGCTTATAAAAAGACTTACCTAAAAAATACTCGATTATTTCAAAGGCCAAAATGTATTCTACTCGCAGTATTTAATTAAAGCATCTGAAACATTTCTAGGCGACCAAATTTTCAAACCAAAAACACATGATTTTGCATTACTGTGTATAGCATCGCCTTAAAGAAGCCGTTTGTGGAGTTTGATTTCGTCAAAACAGTGACCCTAAATGTATTATAAGAACGGAAATGCATTGCCATTGTCAAAAATGCACATCACACAAACAATAAATAATTATAATTCCAATTATTACCATGTTAATTAATGCAATCCAATTGCAACTCCGGAATTAGCGCGACAGGTCAATGCTCTTCGTTATGATTCACAAAATAAAGGTAATGTCATTAATTTTTATAACGAGAACTTTTACAAAGAAATATTGTTGAGTATGTGCAAAATGGATGGATTTTTTTTAATATACCTAAGACCTTCTTGGGCCTCCTGTTGAATTCATTTTTAAATACAGGGTTTTCCAATAAGAGGTGTTATTTTGAATAGCCCGATATTTCGGTAGATGTTACTTTTGAAGCTGTCATTTTTTGACATTTGACAAGTAGAAACTACGCCATTAATAAAAATGTAACGATTCACTTGAGTGAATCAAATGCAAATCATCTTGAGTGATCAGGTCCATTTTCACCTCAGTGGCTTCGTCAACAAGCAAAATCGGCTCGGAAAACCAAGAGTTATTGTTGAAAAGCCTCTCTATCTTCAACGTGTGACTGTTTGGTGCGGTTTATGGTCCGGCGGAGTCATTGGACCTTACTTTTTCGAAAATAAGGCTGGAGCAAAATTTCCTTTAATGGATTGCGATATTGAGAGATGATTAATGATTTTTTATGGCTGAAATTGGATGGTATTGATCTGGACAACGTTTACTTTCAAAAAGACGGCTACAAGCTTCGTGTCACACAAGTAACTAAATCATTGATATTTTACGATTGAATATCTATAATATTTGATTACACTTTTGTTTTCGTAAATGAATATGAATGCAAATAAAAAAATTAAACACTGCACATCTTCCATACTGTTAGAAATCAGTACTGCTTCATCAGCATACAACAGGCAACTTTCCGCTCACTATCGCACCCATTCTCATTTTTTTCCCATAGAAGAAATTTCATATGATTACATTTGACGGCCGGCGTGGTCTAGTGGTATACGCTTTTGACTACAGATCCGAAGGTCGCGGGTTCGAACCCGGCGTGCGCAAATAAATTTTATTTGATTAATTTGTGTTATTTCACAATTAATTAATTAAAAATAATATATAGTATATTTGCGGCACGTTCCAGAGTGGAAGATACTCTCAGTATCGCCCTGGTGTAAGACCACCATTCAGAATTGAAACGTTGCTTGAAATGGCTTTAGCCGTGTTTGGTGACCAGATCTGAATAGCCAGGTACTTCCCCACCTTCCTCTTCCCCATCTCCCTCCCCTCCCCAATACCCTCAGCCTCACAACATACCCCAATTGGGGATGCCATAGTCTCACTGGCTCCAGACGGGAGCAGTTGGGACTCTTGTGCGGTAATACTGTAAAAAAAAAAAAAAAAATTTTTCATTTGAATGAATGCAAATAATGTAAGCCCAAATTAACCCACTTCCCGACATCCGATCGAGCTAAAACTCAGCAGATATACTCGTTATTGATGATAATACATTCTATCAACAATTGGTGGCAATCGCGTACGCATACGAGGATACACACGCATTTTTATGAAGTCTGATGATATTGCTGCAGTTGATATACGAAATAAATGTCAGTTTCATCCGATCGCCATTTGGCTAGGTTAAGGGTTGATTTAAATAAATATGAATGCCGCACAAGATTCCCAACTGTCTAGAGCCAGGGGGACTATGGCATCCCCAACAGGAGTCAGCATACTGTGAGGGAGTGGGAAGGAGAACGGCTAGAGAATTATGCCATGGTCTTTCAGCAGGGTGATACTGAAACTATTTTATATTACCTACCTAGACCTTAGACTTCTATATTTGTTCTAAATATTATGAAGGCCGTTGTCTGGGATTTCGTTTTCAAAATTGCGTTTGATATTGATTTAGCTGGGTAGTTGTCAAATATGAATAGTCTGTCTCTCCAAACCTACCTGGAACCCAATCTCCTTCCCTCCGTTAAATATTGGGGTTGCCACAGTTTCACTGAATTGACAAGACGCGCCAGGAGCAGTTATACGAATAGGTACCAAAATATTACCAATTTATTTTTAGGTAAGCTTAGTTTAGGTTAGGTTAGGTGAGATAAGTTATATTATCAATGCCAATTAAATCTATTAACACAAATCGACTTAAAATGTTCTATTATTACAATGGTCGACAGACGAAAAACAAAATCTATCATAAGCTTTCGTAAGACTATATAATTCAACAAGGGTTGGTTTAGGTGTTCTCTTTACTCCGGTCTTATGTGTCTTATGAGTACATATTTTTTAAAATTACGTTTAACGTGTTTAACGGTCTAAATTTTGCGACTAAATTCTTGTTAAAGTATTGCGATATCTCTTAGCGCGATTCAATTCAATTTTTACTTTTGAGGTTTTGATGTGTTGAGGTTTTGAGGTTTGAGGTTTTGAGGTTTTGAGATGTTGAGATTTTGAGGTTTTGAGGTTTTAAGGTGTTAAGGTTTTGAGGTGTTAAGGTTTTGAGGTGTTAAGGTTTTGAGGTGAAAAATGTTAAGGTTTTTAGGTGTTGAGGATTCGAGGTGTTCTTGAGATATTGGGGCGTTGATAACTTTGTTTTACGGGAAATCATAGCTTAATGTTAGCTAACGGTCTTAAATTATCCAATGACTGAGAATCTCTTGCGATTCAATCCAATTTTTTTTTGTTTTTGAGGTGTTGAGGTTTTGAGGTTTTGTATGTTGAGTTTTTGAGATTTTTGAAGAAGCATATTATTATTTTGAGGGTGGCTAAATTTGCTAAATTCTATAAAATTCTTGTTCTGGATTACTTTACCTAATATACAATGCTAACCATTTACAATGTCACATCTAAAATCAATAGAGATTAATTTTATAAAATTTATACTTGGTATTCATACCAAATTTTCATCAAATTTACATCAATGTCATGGGATGATATTACATAATACGGTTTATACGACGAACTACGAACAATGACACCAACTTCAATTTTTTTCACTTTGAAAAAATGCGAATTTGAAATTGAAATAGCTAAATTGCATTTTATGATAAACGATTCACAAAAAAATTTACAAAGTTGTTAACCAAAGATATTATAGACATTAGAATTACAAAATCACACTTTGAAACAGATATTTACACTTTCGCCGCATACCAAAAACATAACTTACAATATACTAACGCTCCTACTGAAAAACCGTCTCCTACAGCATTCCCAAAGATGACATAGACACCGAAGGAAATTTATACTTTCCCAACAAATTCATTCATAGATTTCCTGATAAGCTTTGAGTAAAATACCAATGTATTGTCACGGTGTCGGAACACGTGTTCATTTTACAAATTTTCGCATTTCGTCATCATATAGAAAAACGCAAATGCATAAACACGTGTTCCGATAAATATGATTTAAGATTTTCACGTATTTTTATTATTTGTTTTTGGAGTGTTATGCCGTATTGCGCTAACTCCTTCTTTAGCCAACGTTACACATCTGCCCTGATGTTGGACAATGTAAAGTTGTCCGAAACGTTGGCTAAATAAGGAGTTTGCGCAACAAAGCATAACACCCCAAAAACAAATAACAAAAATTACAACAACAAAAAACGTGTTCCGATGTATGAGGAATTTACTAAAAGTTTATCAGGAAATGACTTGCAATCCAGTTTTTAACCGGATTACTAATAATTTGAAGAGATTCTTAATAAATTTGCAATACTCATTTTTCAGCGTGTACAAAAAACGTAACAAAAAAATATTATGCTTAAAAATTTCGAAAATATTATATTAAATACATTATTTACAATCAAATGCAAACACCACTTAGCTACAGAGGTCGTTGATAAAATTATTAAAGCAAGAACATGAAAGTTAGGTTCGATTATCGTTAAGTAATTCTTCATAGACAAATTTCTATTTTCCTATGCCGAAATTAGTTCCAGTACGGACAACTCTTTGTTTTCAATATAGAGAGGTCCCAGGGGTATGGGGCGGCGTTAGGGGTGGGAATTCCGTGTTCCTGTTGCTACGGGCAGCCTTACGCCTTTATGACACACGGATATGGCCTGCCAAGCTAGAATAGACCTTGTATTTCATTTTGGCATGGGACGCGTCTCCCGACAGAATACAAGGGCCGTACGTGGAGAGAGACTTGATTATATATTTATACACATTCCTTAGGGATACGAGCAGAGGGGGCGAGGGGTTTGCAACTAAAAACATTAAAAATATATAATTATAGAATATTCTAGATGTTCTTACAAAAAAAATACTCCGTTCCTTCCAACGTTTTTAAATTCGCGTGCTTGACTCCTCAGCTTGTACATTTTACACGGAGAAAACTTACTGAAATAAAAGTTTGCAAATTTATTAAAAATGTGGTCAAATCGTTTGTTAAAAATGTACGAACCATTAGCAAAGTTCACCAACAGTTACTTTACAACAGGCTCCCTGCCTAGCACCTAGCGGTCAGAGGTAAAACTAGGGCTAACAGATAAAACAGATGTTTTGCCTTATCAATTGGCTTTCTTTAACAGTGTTTGTTTACAATTAGCTTGTCAATGTGTTTTACTTGGTTAGATTATAAAAAGCCTCGCCGACTGGATTCCTTCTTCTTCTCTCCTATAAAATAGTAACAAGCAGTCATTATGGTCTACAGACCATTAGTAAAAGTGTTTTGTCCGGGTCGGGAATAATTTAACTCTTTGTAACATTAAATAAAGTGAAATGCAGTTTTGTGCAGTAAACATAAAAAAACCATGCGTCTCTTATTGAAGACTTCATCAAGCCCAAACAAATTTTAACATCGTTCGTTTTCCTGTTAAAAACGGGATTGCAGGCCTTTAAAGAATGAATTGACATATGTCTAACAAATTACCAGTAAAATTCTAATATTGTCGCATTTCGTCCATTATATTTATCAAGAAAAGCGCAGCTGCATGAACACGTGTTCTGATAAGCCTTATCTAAAAAAGCCTCCCTCCATTCAACATCTCATCTCTTCTAAGTCTGAATTCGACTACAAAATTCCATAAAATGCTAAATTTGCCAATTTAAACAAAATTCTTATATGAATTCACCTTCTCTCTCTCCATAATTTTAAATGATGGCCTAGAACAAGGCTGCCCAACCTTTTTAGCAGTTGGGCGAAATTGACGATTTTGAATCACTGGCGGGCCACTGAATACCTGACGGTTCCTATTTCCATGGGGGGGGGGGGTTGTTAGAGAATTTCATAACATAATTCCCCACAAAAAAAATCTAAATGAGTGCTCCCCACAAAATATTTGAAATCCATGGGGGGGGGTTGTTACGGAACTTCGCTGAGAAAAAATTCCGCACACCCGAACATCGTATGTGATACCCCACAGCAATTTTTCGAATTCCATGGGGGGGGGGGGGGGTGGCTACAGGATTCCATTTCGACGCAAAAAATATTATGTCGAAAACCGGTGTATTTTTGTTTCAAAAGTAAGTTCAACAGGTTAGATTTTTTCGTCGCTGATTCTCGTTCTGAGTAGCCTAAATAGCGATAAATCGCCGTCGTTGACAACACTGGTGACTGTGCGCAAGCTGCATTGTTTGTTTTACCGCGGGCCCGCGACACTTTTTCAAATTGGCGGATTGGCGGGTTTTTTGAAAAATGTTTCACGCGGGCCACTTATAATTCGTTCGCGGGCCACATTGTGGCCCGCGGGCCTGGGGTTGGGCAGCCTTGGCCTAGAACATCCTCTAAGTCTGAAAGCCAAAAACATTAAAAAAATGTAAATAATTCAATATTTGTATAAAAAGCAGTAACTTTGTGGTTATTTTATAAAACACTATTAAATAATAACTATTGAATGGTCAAATAAATTTATCTTTTAGTCCTATTCTAGTATATTTACAGTAAACCACTCTGTTATTCCCAGAAATCCACTAATTACCCTCCCCCCTTTGAACACTTCCCACTCCAATACCATACATCTGTCAGTATTGGGTATATTCCGAATACTTCATATCATACTTCGAATAAGAGCTACTAACATTGTCTTCATTTTTTTCCTTACATAAAGATAGTTGCCAATAAAAATGTGCGGTGAAAAAAATGAAGACAATGTTAGTAGCTCTTATTCGAAGTATGATACAGTTAAAAATGACCGAGGGGAATAGGGTCCCATTAGCTCAGTTGGTAGAGCACTGTCACGGAAAGACAAGGGTCCTGGGTTCGAGTCCCAGATGTGACCGTTTCCTTTTCTGATTTTTCTGTTTCAGATTTTCGTTTAGAAATCACTAATATTGTCTTCAATATTTGAATATTATTTCAACACTCGATTCAGATTCGAGTCGTTATCGATCTTAACTATGATAGAAACAGAAAATATCATTTTTTCTAGCACGTAAAATATAGCTCTCGAATATTGAGTCATACCAAGTTTCATGTACGTCTACCATAATACTCCATTATTGGATAACCAACACCTCTGCCATAGATCATACTAAGTGTTTCGCTACGTTTTGTGATTTAACAGGAGTGCCCGGGTGCATCGGGTGATGTGTGTTCAGTATGCGCCTTCCCAACAGCTGCGTGGTGTGCCAGATCAGGAGAGGCTGGTTTGGGGAGACCCTTTGACCTCTCCAACTTATCTCTCGACCACTCGCCTTGCGTCGCAGTGAGAGGGATATATTCATATATCCGTAACTCATGGACACACCGATCCCTAGATCCTACCTAATCCTCATACTTTTTACCTTCCCAGAACTTTCTCTCCTTCCTTTCCTTAAAAAACATCCTCCACACATCAACCGAAAAGATTACATAGGAAAATAATTTCCCTCAGAGACTCCTGTGTTAGTGTGAAAATCACGAAAAATTGGACTTAATTGATAATAAAAATATGAAAAAACTGAAGTACAGCATTAAAACAAAATTATCACATAATATATCCTCTTGTAAACATATATGAAGTGGTGGCTTTGACTATAAAAATCTGCGGTTCCAACTTAATTAATTAATAATTAATTTCCTTTTGTACGGCCCTGCGTGTTAACCCTGTCCCACCCCATCGCGTTTTCGTTAACCCATCCCCGGTGGTGCCGGCCGTGACCTTCGCGCGTTCCGGGCGGCCTCAACCTTGGCTCGCATTCTGGGCCCTTGCTCTAGGTCGCGCTATCGACCCGCCCGCCCCGGCCGGCAGGGGCAGGCAGATAACGATGGTACGGGAAGTCTTCAACTAATGTATATTATATGCGTGGGTGTAATAGTTATGCTAGCGTTAAACGATGCTAAGGTCAGAATAAATAAAAAAAAACCACCTCAAGCCAGGCCGGGACGCTGAAACGAATCGGCCTTTTATTTATATGATACTCCTTCAAATTTAAAATTTAACTTTTTGAACAGTTAAAAACTACAGTAATTTTACCCTGCATTTCATTGTTTCCTTGTAGGTAGGCATATATATAGTAGTTCTGTGAACAGTAGAGTTCGCGTTCAAAAAACGTGTTACTTATTTTCTCTTATTTAAGAGAGAACAATACCAAAATTTTGATTTATAAGAAGGTACAAAAATACCCACCAACTTGATTATAAACCATATGTTTTATGTAAAATTTTGTTTAAATTTGAAATAAGTATTTATATCATTTGTCCAAAGCTACGTCACAATCTTAATGACAATTATTTTTTAAAACTTTCCTCAGGCAGGTAAGTACCATAGTTTTGAAATAATACAGGGTTTTCCAATAAAAGGTGTTATTTTGAATAGCCCGCTATTTCAGTAAATGTTACTTTTGAAGCTGTCATTTTTTGACATTTGACAAGTAAAAACTACGCCATTAATAAAAATGGAACGATACACGCTTCAACAACGCATTTAAATTATTAAAATTCACTTTAGTGAATCAAATGCAAATCATCTTGAGTGATGAGGCCCATTTCCACCTCGGTGGCTTCGTCAACAAGCAAAATTGTCGCATCTGGGGCTCGGAAAACCCAAGAGTTGTTGTTGAAAAGCCTCTCTATTATCAACGTGTGACTGTTTGGTGCGGTTTATGGTCCGGCGGAGTCATTGGACCTTACTTTTTCGAAAATGAGGCTGGAGCAACAGTTACAGTGAATGGATTGCGCTATCGAGAGATGATTAATGATTTTTTTTAGCCGAAATTGAATGGTATTGATCTGGACAATACCATTGATTTTTTACGATTGAATATCAAAATAACACCTCAAATTGGAAAACCCTGTATGACTTTGAAAGTCCAAATATACACGACAATTTAAAATTGAAAATATTATCTTTAAGGAACCTTTAAAATGGCCACCATCTTCAAAGGGAAAAGGTACTCGTACGTTCAAAAAGATTTTACAGAAAGATGAAATACTAAACAGGATTTTGCTTACGCTCAATCAATAATTACGTTACTCCGAAGATATTAAAACTTTTTTTAAATATTTGAACGCAGTAGTTAACTTATCTTGGGCATTGTCGAATACAACTGGATTGTCTACACTGATTACCGACGATAAAAAACGCCTGATTAAATTAGAAACATTAAATGAACATGAACATGTACAAATAATCATGTAGAATCTTCAGTTTTCGCCACAATTAAAATCAATTTCAATCAACGTGTACTAAGAAACCACTTTCCATATTCCTTTCCAAAGAACCAACTTAAACTACCCCCAACCCCTTCTGCAAATGTGTTGATTACATAACATTTACTGCTGTGGGAAGATACCGGACATTATTGAAATATACCAGAACTTTATTCAATTAATTTCTGGAATCTCTTGTTTTCACTTAACTCAAACTATTTTGTCTCTTGTTTTAGTTGTTTTATTTTTATACATTGTTGTACACCGATACTGAACGGTTATAATTTATTTTTTAAATGTGAACTCTCTGTTTGTCGTATTCATTATGAATAGTAAAAAAATATTGATATGTTGGAATAAGGTAGTATAGTTAATAACGTAATTATACAGGAAGATCTTACAGAAATAAGAGGCCGATTCGATTCAGTATCCTGGCCTGGCTTGCGGTGGTGTTGGGCTAGACCACTGAACATACTGTAACTAATTCCCAGAAGGGTGATCTAATTTAATATTTTTGGGTTATTATGCCATGTTACGTCAGGGCAGATGTGTAATCTGATTATGATTACAATACATAATGATTACACATCTGCCCTGATGATGAACATTGTAATGC
The DNA here is from genome assembly GCF_061612785.1 of Hesperophylax consimilis. Classification (NCBI taxonomy): domain Eukaryota; kingdom Metazoa; phylum Arthropoda; class Insecta; order Trichoptera; family Limnephilidae; genus Hesperophylax; species Hesperophylax consimilis. Next base: position 17,791,810 of record NC_142854.1, on the reverse strand, counting down.
TGTCTGAAAGATGGGCTAAAGAAGTAGGTAGCCCAACACGGCATAATACCACAAACATTAATCACTCTAATCAATCACGCCGTGAAAATCACAAATCTTATCCACGAGTATATTTAATATTGATTTGGTGTTATTTTGTACACCAGTTTCTACTTTGTTCTGTCTGTACACGAACCTAACCTTACAGATCCTAACCTAACCTATGTTAGCATAACCCAAGAGTGATTAGTCTGATCTTAACCTACTTGAAAGAAATCTGTTATCGCCATAGACATAGACATTTCGACACTCAGGCTTCAGTTAGGCTGACAAAATGAAATATCGGAAAACATCGAAATATCAATTCTAGATTTGGCGTGTCTCACAAATTCGGTCCAACAATGGGTAATTTCATAAGCAAGTTCCCCATCTGGTATCATGATATCAAAATTTGAAAATTCTAAATATTATATGTTTATTTCTAATGATAAAATCACTTCTAAAGCACAAAAGGAGAAGCCTAAGCATAGTGTCTAATATGATTGCCCGCAGATTTTGCAAAAGCAGCAATACCGTTAAAAAAATACTGTTCAACGCATTCTGTACTGGCCTGTATACGTGTGAGACATGGTGTCACTACCGAACTTGCTCGATGGAACGACTCCGAATTCAATATAATGACGCCTGTAGAATCATATTTGGATACCGAAGATACAGCAGCGCATCGACAATGTTCACAGAATTAGGACTAAATGGATTTGCTGGCCTGATGAGACACCGGGTTACTGGAGCCAGGATGCGGCTAATGGCTCCTCCAACAAGTTGGTGACTGCAGCCTACCAGCACCAAGCACCACTCCTGAGTGAGCGCTGGGCCCAAGCTCACTCAAGACCACGCCCTGCATAGTTGTTAATTACTTTGTTGTTAATTTATTCTTCGTCATATATTTTTTCAATTATACCTACTGTACAAAAAATATGTATATATATGGGACGTGTGGGATTGCACTAACCTCCCCACATCCTGGAATAAAATTTATTATTATCATAATATTTTGGGAGACAAATTTGGTCTTTGCAGACCAACAAAAGGTGAAAGGCAATGCTTATTTCGATCTTTTCACTGCGAAATAATGCACTTTCTTTGTGATAATGGCTTTCGTAACAAAATTTTTGGAACCAATAATTTTGATTTCGGTGGCATTTTGAACATTCACTAAACTTTGTTGGTCGATGTCGGAAAAGAAAGATTCTTTTTTAAAATGTAAATCAATTGTCCTGATACATTTTACCAAAAGTAAGGTAACATTGATCTTACTCAGGGAACACGAACACGTCCAAACCTGACTTATATAGATTTACCTCTTTAGTAGGGGCTATTTCTACTGAATAATCACGAACAATATAGTTTTACTGTTGCTAACTAATCATATAATAAAATAACTTTGCAGGCATTACAACACGTGAGTATTCTAGAGACTATGGGCTTCTCTAGTTGGAAATTGTTGTTCACTCGTTTAAGTCAGTATTAATTATTTAATAAATGTATTTATACAGCGCTCTTCAGGTGATTTTTCACGAAAGCGGTGCTATATAAATTAGCCAATTATTATTATTAGCTCAAAGAGGGTAGTTTTGGGCAGTGGTGACATACGCTGAAGCGCTAACAACACTGTCAGTCTATCCCTGAGAATACTAGCAATTTGCAACCTGCTGGAATTATCCCTGCGAGAACTGTGAACTAAAGTGGTGCCATCTCGGCGCGATAAATAAATGTATTGCGATTATTATCGCCGAAGAGTTCGGAGGTATTGATGAGCGCTGTTCCCTGTAGACATTTCGCGGTGATCTACATGTAATCCGCTCACACAACGTGACATATGACACGTGATACAAAGAGCGAAAATTCGAGCCGATGTAATTTAACCTTATACTTTAAATAGATCTATTTTAATTTTGATTTTGTTTTCTAGTGGAATCTAGGAAGTCGAAATTAATCATTTCCCGACTTCCGATCGAACTGAAATTCGGCAGATTGGCTCGTTGTTGATGAAAAATGCATTATATCAACATGCATATATGCAATAGCATGCAATAGGAAAAATAAGTTGAAATCGTATTTTTTAAATTCTGAATTCGAATATGAGATTGATAAAAATGACGTAGAATAATTAAATACAAATGGCAGATTGTTTAGAGGTATTGTGCCGGTAAGACAAAGATCCTGGTTTCGATTTCCAATTGAGACTGTTACCTTATTTTTCTGTTTCTTGTTCTGTTTCATGTTTAGATTTAGTCATATTATCTTCTTCTTCAATGATGAATTATTTTTCGACTGGTAGACATTTTAAAGTTCTATAGATCACACTGAAATTTACGTAACTGGATAAAAACAGTTGCTGTAAAGTCAAAGATCAACGGTGGAGAGTTTTTCCATTTTTTAACCCTTCAAGTCTTGTCTGCTCAAGACATTCGCATTTCTGAGCACAAACTCCCTCCTGTTTTATATTATGTCTTTAGTTTTAATATTCTTGTTTTGTCCTATCCTGCTATCATTGTTATTGTAAGTTTTGTCATCACTTTGCATAAACTGTATATTTAGTGTTATAATATTAGATTTGTATTGGGTAAGGCACACTGTAGGAATAATGTTTAGAACATGACCACTAATACTAAATTACCGTTTTTATGTTTTTTATAGTAAAGCGTACCTACTTGAAGTGAAATGACACTAAACTGCGCTATATAAATGCCATGTTATTATTATTATTTGTCTAAACACTGAACTAAATTTAGTGATAACCACAGACATAGGAATTAATAGACGAGAAGATAATGGCGAGGGGTAAAATCAACTGTTGAAGAACGAAGGGAGTAAGGCTGACTGTGATTCGTCAATAAATCAATCTGACAGTAAATAGGCATCTCGCATTATAATATCACCATTTACTTCTTAAAAGTAAAATCTGCTTTTGAATGAATAGACATTTTTACATGGGAGCGCAAATTACTCGCCACGTTATGAACAAATTTGCGAAGTCCAAATTCGGCAAAAAAATTCGGTTCTATTTTCAGAGTCGAATATTTCGTTTAAGTATTTAGTTAAGACACTTTTATAAATGTTCATAATTTACTTCCCAGCAACCAACCAGCTTTGTGTTTCGCGTCCAGACGTTTCTCGATGTGATAGTAACAACTGATTCATATTATACGATGTGAATATGCTTAAAATAAAGTAAAATAATGCTTATATATGGAATGTAATACGACAATTGGGTTAATTCTCTATTTCAAATCTATTTTTACAAGTTTTCATAGTACAAGTCAACATTTTGCCGTGTTATTTCGTAAAATGAACCGATGATGCCTCGACCATAGTTCGCACAAGAATGATGACGTCACGTTTTCAAATTTCACTTGAGGCCATACGCGAGCACAGCCGGCTCCAATGGAACCCGTATGGGGAGTGGGGATAATACGCTTTTAATTACTTAGGGCAGGTCTACTAATATTCATACGTCTATGGTGATAACGAAAAAAAACACATTTTATTAGGCAGATCGAAATAGCTTCATAAATTGTTCTCGTATTGTGTCGGAACTTTCGGTTTCATTAAGGGGGTATATTTTAATTATTCTGTGGTTAACTTCTACACTTGAATGTAAAAATTGGTGTTTTTTTCTTTCAAATACTGTTTAGTTCACATTTCTAACTATGGCAGTAAGCGAGACGCAACAATCTCTATGAGACCATATGATCTGTTCCAAAAAACGAACAACTTAGCGTGAGGAGTTAAGATTTACGATTTACCAATAATAAATTGTAAAATGAAGTAACACTCCATCATGTATGATTTTTAACTAATTTATATACTTAAGAGAAAGCTACAAGCCAAACATGTGTATATTTTTGGTATACCTTATATTGTAGGTAATAGGCATTAAAATCGCTTAACAAACGGAGTATAGAAACGTGCGATTTCAAGCACAAAACTGGTTTTTATTTATTTTGTAAATAATTTTACAAGAACGCAAAAAAGTTAATCAAGTGAAACTGTCACAGATAATCTTAGCTATAATAATGTATTTTTTTAAAGTTGTTTCATTTACGCGTTCATACACTTCCATTGAAAAAAAATTTTTAGTAGTTTACATTTATATTTTTTTTATTGAGTAATTTATTTTTTATTTGTATTCTACTCAAGTACAACGATAGTAAAACCTTCAATTTATCAAAAGCATATTTTTTGGTTTTCATAATGTACACCAATTCGTTATAAAGAGTAATCAAAATAGTTATTTAGCATTAAGCTTCGCTTTAAGGTGCGTGTTCTCTTTATTATTCCTAAATTAATTCCACGTTAAAGCAACACAGAAGTCAGTACCGTCTCATCTCAAACAGCCCCTGTTTAAAATGTATAATAAATGTGGACCATATCCGGAGCTTTGACTCCGTAGCGAGAGTGTTTGCATATCCATTATAAACAGGATAAGTAACATTAGGTAGTTACGCACAGTATTATTTTGTTCTAAGAAAGAAAAACACTGCGAAATCGTCAAAGTTGCAAGTATGAAAAATTATTTCAAATTAAGAGTCATGCTAAGCTCAGTGATAAAATTACGAAGTATAGGTAATGAATTCTAATGGAATTTGTTAAAATCTAAGTTAAGGTCCCGTAGTAAGCGTTCAAAGATGGTTTGAAAGGAAGATATGTAAATACGAATGTTAGAGGAAGCGCGCTAATATTAAAAAATAATAATAACTAAGCGAAAATGGTGAAAAAATTTAATAAAACACAACTCTATTGAAATATCTCTCGGCAAATGCTTTAGTTGCATTTAAAGATACACTGTGAATTTTTTCATGCCTATAACATATTAAATAACAGAAGAAAACGTGTTCTTAATAATTTTCGAAGCTTACTTTGGCATTACATATTATGTAAAGATTTTATCTTCAAAAACAACATAAATTTATTTATTATCAATATCAGTATTCGAATGAACATGTATTCGGCCGTCCTCATAAAATATTAGCTTATAACTGATATTTTCTAAGGAACTCTGTCAATTCGTTCGTTAGAGGCCTGCAGTCCCGTTTTTAACAATAAAACGAATAATTAACCGGATTTTTAATAAATTAACAGTATTTCATATCAGTAAGTTATCTCAGTGTAGAGGAACATTACATTTAAGGCTGGCATTCCGAATTTCTACAGATTTATAACAAAAGTTTAAAATAAATGTATGTAGTTTTTGAAGATAATATCTATACATTTGTTGTGTCAATACGGTAATTATATGAAATTCCGTCGATATAAATTAATCTCAAAGTAAGCTCCGAAAATTATTATTAGCATGTTTTGTTCTGTTATTTAATATGTTATAGGCATGGAAAAAATTCAGTGTATCTTTAATTGCAACTAAAGCATTTATCGAGAGATTTTTGCTCTATTTCAAACGAGTCATGTTTATATTTTTATTTTTCCGAATTTATGTCCGGGTTAAATCTTCCCCACAGGAAAAACTAAACCCTTCCACACACTTTTCCACAAATGATAATCTAGTCAATCAACATTATGCAAGTGCATTATATAAGCAAAATAAATACAAAACAATACAAAAACAACACGTCAACTCACCAGAGATCAAATGGGAAAATAATTCACCGACTCCAGATATTTTCATATCAGAGGGTTCGGCTCGGTAGAACTTCTAATTGGACCTATAAATCCTACTGATCCCTCAATATAAATATTAAAAAAAAATTTCGTAATCCTACATGTATTTAAAATGACTGATTTTTGCATTTTTATGTATAAAGCCTTTGACAGATCTAATACGCCTAAATTTTGAATGAGAGAGCTAGGTATAATGCCAGTAGCCGAAATAACAAATGGTAATATTTTTATATTCTGAGAATGCCAAATTATTTTAATTTCATTTCCTAAATCTGTGTATTTTCTTATTTAAATATTTTTATTTTCCTTATTAAATATTTTCACCATTTTTGCTTAATTATTATTAACGCGTTCTCTCTAACATTCTTATTCACATTTCTCGCTTTCAAACTATATTTGAACGCTTACTACGGGGCCTTAAGTCAGAGATAACAAAAATAATCTAATCTAATCTTCAAAGTTATTTCTTCAGTGACTGAAACATAGTGCCTTTGGCGCATTTTCTGTCCCTATTTTTTTAAAACCACTGAAAAATTGCTTCCTTCCCCTAGATTAGCTAAGGGTAAGATAAATGCACCAATTATCACGCTCAAATTGAGAATGTTTGTGCATTATTGCTGGTTTATTTTATTAGCTGGTGAATTTTACGTGATGGATTTGTTTAGAGTAGGAAATGTACGAAATTATAAAACGTTTTTAAGAATACATAGTGAATTTTGGAAGCAAAATCTTGGAAGCAGAAATTAATCAACTTCCCGAAATCCGATCGAGCTGAAATTCGGCTGATAGACTCGTTGTCGAAGACAATGTATTCCATTAACTGGTGGCAATTGGAAATATAGGCATTTCTCTGAAATCGGACGACATTACTCCAGTTAATATACTAAATAAATTTCGATCCGATCGGCATTTGGCAATGTTGGTAGAGTTTTCGACTCCAGTATCTGGGTAGAAAGGTTCAATCCTCAGTCAAACCATTTTTTTTAGTTTTAAAATAATGTATTAATATAATTAAAAAAACTATTTTTTATCGGTTTAATTTTTATTTTACATTATATATTATGCATTATGCGATGTAATGACATTATTCAATTATAATATACATAGTGTATTGTTCTATGCAATAAATATATCTACCTAAACCTGTCTAGTAACGTGTGTTGTTTAAGATGATCTAGTCTTTGTCATGAAGTAAAGTCAGGATTTGAGAGTTTGTATTTAGATAAGGATTTTTATTTACAGTGAAGATTTTAGTATCATCAGATGGCGTTCTCAGTTGAGAAATAAAAACATAAGTCGCCCACACCTATGATTGGCGGAATATTTGAAGAGAACTGCAGAAAAGAAGAGTGGGCCTAAATGAGGGCCTTGGGGTACTCCTAATCGTACAGATTAATCGGTAACATATTATATGTGACACAAACTGTTTGCTGCTTGCATGCCTATGTCCAGGGTATCAATTTTCCAATCCAGGCCACTCGCAACCGCCGTCGAAAGTACATACATTGGTCGACATTCTTATTCTTGAGTCTTGTTGAAAGTACACACTTACATACGCCGAACGTCAAAAGTAATTCCACTCGTTATTTGAGTGGAATGTCGAGAATCGAGGCTCAGAAGGTTCACGAAGAAGAATGATAAAATGTACGTTAAAACCATAATACCGAACTGTTTACTGGTTGAATTGACAAATATGTCGAGCTCGAGGAGTGGGCCTAAATGTGAGCCTTGGTGTACCCCCAGATCGTAAAAAAGGTGAATATTATATGTGACACAAACTGTCAAAAAATTATCGTTAAAACCATAATAAAAAACGGTTAGTGGCTGGATGACAAATGTGTCAGGTTCCCCAGCCGTCGGCGTCGTGGGGAAGTAAGTCCTAGCTCTTGCACAAGAAAGATTTTACGCTAATAATGATGTCAGTTGGAGCAATTAAAATATTTTCAGGTTAAGTAATTTGCGAATGTCTGGCTTTTGTAAAAATGCAATAATGCTTTGTTAGTTTTTTACCCATTGATTATACGTACAAAACATCTTGTATCATATTCCGCTCTCATTTCAAAGTAAAGATTTTCACTTTCGTTCAGCACCCCAATACAGTTTCACTTTCTTCCCTCCCCCCGTTCCACTTGTCTCCCGTCCGGTGCAACCTTGCACCCCGGCAGTACCCACTTGCGATGGGTGGGGGCGGGCAGGGTTCACCGCCCGGCGCCGAACTTTCGCCCTCCAGCCGCCCTGGCCTTCCCTCTCGCTCCCCCTAGACCGCCCCCGGGTCGCTGGCCGCCACGCGTCAAACCCGACCTTCAGGGGGGCATTAATTGAGACACATTGTCTAACCTTCACAGATGGATGATCGGCTGTTGGATGAAAAATGTGACACTTTTTCAACTTTGATAATGACTAACATATAGCAGATAAAATCGCAATGTAACACTGAAGAAAAAAATCAATTAAACGATTAACAAACCTAACCTAACCTACATATACCTGCGCACCAGATTCGTGGAGGGACGGATTGGAAGAGGCCGGTCAAGGCAGACCCTTTAACCTGTCCAGCCGAACTCTCTGGACCCATCGCCTTGCACCGCAGAGGGAGGGATGGATTCATACGTCCGTCACTCCTGGACACACTGACCCACGCCTTGTACCTTTTTCCCTCCCAGAACTTCCTTTAATTATTTTTCTCAAAAACACCCTCCACGCAGCATCCCCAAAAGATGACATGATGTGAACATTGGTTATTTGGTTGACACTTATATGTATGTCATCAGCCTTTAAAAGTTCCAAATTAAAAATAAAATAAAATCATAAAATATCAAATCTACCCTCATACATGGTTGCTTATCAGTAGAATTGTATAAAATTTGTTCTTAAAATAAAAATCTAGATTTTTCACGGTACTCAATTTTTAGTCCTAGACAATAAATCCTCCCCACCTAACCAGGAGTAACTAAGGCAGACAGTCCCTCCCACGCCCCCACCCCATTTTAACCTTCTACCCTTACAGTCGTATTGCCTCCCGTGTCAAATTGTTGTGTCTTATCCTTCAAGCATATTGTGTATTGTGTTGGGACATCTCAATGAGAGATTGTCTCAAGGATGCGAACGAGTGAGACTGTAAAAATATTAAATTTTATATAGTTTTTTGATTTGATTTTATTTCTACATGATAATTTTTATAATTTTACCTGGCGTTGCTGGGGGTTATCCTTAGGAAATAGACATATACCATCGCAGATTTTTCTGTAGGCTTTTTTAAGATATACAATTCCGTAGTACATTATTTAGATGTATCTCATAAGGTTTAGCCAGCGTTAGCAATAATTAGCAAGCGCCCGAAAATATATTTTTTGCGTCCTAATTATAAAACGTGAGTTCTCCACTTTCTATAAATATAAATGAAATATAATAGAAAACTTATCAATTCACCCGTTAAAGGATGCAATCCCGTTTTCAACCGGATTACCAATAATTTAAAGAATATATTTTATATCGGCAAGTTTTCTCCGTGCGTTAACTGATTTTTAAATATCTGATGTGCTTTTTAGTAACTTCTTTCGGTGCTATTTAAAATATCTGCAACTTCTGCATATTGGTTACCTACGCTGTGTACTCGTGGTATAAGGGGGTTTATAAACCAATTAGTATTGATATTATTGTGGCAGTGAACGATAGTTTTAGTTCACGTGACTCTATTAGGAATATGAAATGAAATCAATGGCGATAATGCAAGGCTATCAATAATGGAGTTAATTATTTTAAAAAGAAAAATGAAATGTATAAATATCAAAGAGATGTAATATATTTAGTTAGTTCTCCTCACGAGGAGATCTTGTGCTAAGGGGAACTAGGTTTTGAGTCGACAATATCGGCTATTTGTCGACAAAATCTGCTTACTTTAGTCGACGTGTACTGTTTATTTTTTATAGAGCCAGTGGAACAACGATATCCATATTTTTTTGGATGAGAAGATTGTGAAATACCTGGTTATTCAGATATAGAACCACCGCATATGACACTATTAAAAAAATTTTATCGACAATAACGGCTATTGTTGATAAAATATGTTTAAATAAGTCAACGTGTTCTATTAATTTTATATAGAGCCAGTGAAACAACGATATCCATATATTTAGGGAGGATAAGTTAGTCCCATGCTATACGACGGATAGATTCCAGCACATGTGCATCAATAAAAAAATTATCGTCAATATTGATAAAATATGTTTAATTTAGTCTATGTGTACTGTCAATTTTATATACAGAATAGAAGATTGTGAAGTACCTGGCTATTCATATGTAGGATCACCGCACACGGGCATCAATTGAAATAAAATAAAATTAACGATAATATCGGCTAATTGTCGAAAAATTCTGCTTAATTTAGTCGACTTGTAGAATTCTTTTTTAAGTCAGCGATCTGGAAAAAAAGTAGGGGAGTAGAGTGATAAGGGAAGAGAAACGTTGGCAAGTACCTGACAATTCACTAAACGGGGTGGAAAATTTAAATTTATCATTATTGAAGTACCTACCTACCTCCCACAAATGTATGGAATTCGTAAACCTTAGGTAGGGCACCTTGGTAATATAATGTAATCTAAATATAGCTACACCTACTCGCATAAAATCTACCTCCCTATTACATCAGGGTAGGCACTGATCGTTCAGCTTAAATGTTCCTTTGAGAGGCTTAAGTATGGTTCAACAAATTAATTAAGCCAGATATTTGATTCTCCCTACCACGGGACGTAATTAAAAAAATATTGCTAAATAAGTATTTAAACTGAGTTATCGTGTATTTTTAACAAATTAAGAAAATGATTTATTTAATAATTATTTTACAAGCAATAATTATCCGCCTGAAACAATCATCCACATTGAAAAATCTCCTGATAAAAGACACATGACGCCAACGGGACGTTGTTATGCTCGTAAAATAATTGTTACCCTTTGTGCTATGCATAAAAAATCTTGTCTTAAACATTAGTTTACCAAAAAAAAAAAATAATAATTGATTTATTTAATTTTTCTTTACTTTCTAATTTTTTTAATTCATATCGCCGATAGGTAATAGGCTATCGATTATGATTCCGGAGGTCGCGGGTTCAAATTCCAGCAAATTTAATTTAATTTGTCTTGTTTCATAATTAATTGATTTTAAATAACCGGTCGGTTGCTGAGTTGACATCGCTTTTGGGTCCCACCCAGGCGTAGTTTGTTCAATTCCTCGGCTGGCTAAATCCACCATCACAACACAAGATTTTCAGATATTGTCAGGTTATTCGCAACACGGGAATGATTTGTCTTTCTTTTAAAAAATATATATATATAGATATTCCAGGGAGAATGATACTTTCAGTATTGCCCTCGTAAAAGACCAATCAGAATTGAAACGTTGCTTGAAATGGCTTTAGATGTGTTTGTGCTTTACTACGGGCTTGCACATTCACATTTTAAGAATGTTTCAATTTTAAACAGATGTTTTCATGAAAGTTAGGTTAAAAAAAGGTTGATTTTGACACTATATATATTTTCAAATGTTTCTAGATTTCACTTTTAAATGGTGCCTGTAAAAAGTACTTGGCAATTCAGAGGTAGGACCGCACATGAGCATCAAACGAAATAAGATAAAATTAGCGATAATGGCGGCTAATTGTCGAAAAAGTCTGCTTAATTTAGTCGACTTATAAACGTTGTTTTTTAGTAAGCGATCTGGAAAATAACCGAACAGGAAAAATTAGGTTAAAATTAAAAAGGTTTATTTTGACACTATATACATTTTTGCAAATGTTTCTGGCTTTCACTCTTCAAGGGTGTTGTAGGCCATCATTTCAAATTACCGAGAAATAAATGGTGAATTTATACATTAATTTTGATCAAATTGGCAAATTTCAAAATTATATGGAAGATTGCATTCAGACTTAGAAGAGATGAGACGATGTATGGAGGTGGACCAATTTTAGATAAGGCTTGACAGAACAGAGGGACAGCCAAAAAATACGTGATCTAAATTTCCCACTTCTAGACCATAGAAGGTATAATCTGAGGAGTCTAGCACGTGAATTTTAAAAAGGTGAGAAGGAACGGACCAATATTTAATCCTCATTAGAATAAGTGAGACTATTATTTTTTGGAGAAATGGGGGAATTGTTGAAAGCACAGTTTTGATGGGATAGTCTTTTGTATTGAAGCATAGCAGGCTCCCTTGGGTAGACCAGCAATGTGCCAATAAACTGACTAAACATTGCAGGACCTATCTTTGAGGATGGAAAAAATGTCGGATGGGGGAACGTGGTTTACGAGGGTAACAGTATAGTTGGATTCTACTTATTTCTCCAAGGAATCTGCAACACTACACTATATTAAAACAGCAAAATTCATGACCAAAGAGGCATGGCGTCAGGAAATTTAGCTTCTTTTGTCGGAAATTCCTAGTCCCACGCAATAATATTAAATGCGGAGCGTAATTTTTCAAGTACGTATTTTCCATTTTGACAGGATATTTATTAGATGAGTGAACAAATGCGTCTAGTTTCTATCCAAGTGTCGTGATTCAGTTCGTCTGCCATAATAATAATAATAATAATAACATGGCATTTATATTGCGCAGTTTAGTGTCATTTCACTTCAAGTGTGTTTAACTATAACAAACTTAAAAACAATAATTCTGTGTTAGTGGTTCTTAAAATAATTCCTACAGTGCGCCTTACCCAATACAGATTTATCTATTCTAATATTTTAACACTAAATATACTAATACAAAGTGATGACAAAACTTACAACTTAAAAAAGATACATGAAGGAGGCAACCGAAACCAAACAATTACCGGAAGTTTTAGAATATGGCTTATTAAAAATATTGAAAAGAAGTTGAGTTTTATGAATGGTAAGATTTTTTAAATCATTTTGTTTTTAAAGCCCTTTATTAGAGATTAGTAAGAGCTGAGGGAAGTCTATTCCAGATGAGCGGGCCTGTTACACTAAAAGAACGATCATAGTAAACCCAAGTCCCCGTGTGTATAAAAAATATTTAAGTTAAAAATGTTAAATTTATTAAATAAGACATTATTTATAATTCAAATTATATATCGTTTTCTTACGCAAAATGATAATTATAAAAAAGTTTATAAATTAACACCATTCATCTAAAATCCAGACAAGATCAAAAAAACACGTCTTATTTTATCTAATTAGAAAGCATCAATACATTTAAAATCCCGTACATACGATAAATATGTTTGTACATACTCAATTCTTTCAAGAAAGGCATACAAATACAATATTGTACCGGAGATTCAATCCGATATTATATTCTCACGGACAAATCAAAGTTAGCAGTCCACAACGGAGTGCTGGTACCTACCTTGATGTATGGAAGTGAGATATGGAACTGGCAAAGAAAGGATGAAAGTAGATTAAATGCTGTTGAAATGAGATCCCTGCAGCGTATGTGTGGTAAAACCATGTTTGATCGTGTGAGAAATGTGGAGATCCGGAAAGAGTGCAAGGCTGATGTAAGCGTAATGAGTAAGATTAAGAAAGGGACGCATAGATGGTTTGGGCATGTAGAGCGAATGAGCAAAAATAGGAGTGTAAGGAGGATTTATGATGCAAATGCGAATGGTAGCAGAAGGAAGTCCGAGGAAGACATGGCACCACCAATTGCATCAGATACTCGAGTCGGGCCATGTCAAGATTCAGAATAATAGAAGAGTATGTATGAATGTGAATGAGGCAAGAAGTGTGTGCCAAGACCAAGTTGTTTGGCGGTCCGTCCTCTCTGCCTACCCATGCGGGGAAACAGTGTGATGGTTAGTTAGTTAGTTAGTTAGACAAATCATTTATTAATTAATATTATTGCTTATTTGGGGAGGGGAGATTTTGATTTCATTGTTTGTCTTAATAATTTAAAGTATAACTTGCAAGAAGTGTTTTTTCTAAAATTATTAAATTACTGCCATCTATGGACGAGCAGATTACGAATTATTTTATGTTTGCCCTTAAGTACCTAATGAGAAATAAAACTAGGTAATAAAAATAGCCTCATTTATTGGGCTGTCTCAGTCTGGCATTTCGTCTGGCCAGTGATATCTGTTATGTAAGGACGCCCTTAGCGCCGAGCCAAGGGCTGAAGGTTGGGGAACGAAAAAGGATGAGTGGGGGTAGGTTTGAGATAAGCCACGATAAGGGTGATTTGGTGGTGGGGGGGAGGGGGCGACGCGACGCAGGCTGTAAGGTTCAACAAACCCTCTGTTTTGAGAAGGGCACCCAAAGACGGGGATTTTCGCTGTGTATTTTGGTGGAAATAAATTTAATATATATACTCAGATTTCTGTGATTTACATCTAACTATTCATACAAAAACATTTATGCGGTAATAATCTGCTGAAATAATCTCACTTTTTCAAGACGGGAATTTCACGCGTCAGTCTGCTGAAATGCGACGTTGCCAGTTCTTTCGCAGCCGAGAATGTGTAACTTGATTTTTTTAGTAAGGTTCGTCATTCTTAAAATAAATCAATATTTTTTTTATATATATCCGTAAATCATTTTTATTTTTATTATTGACTAACCAAAAATGCATTTTATTTTACTCAAAAAGGTGTTGAGTCTCTTGTAAATCCGGATTTTTTTAGAATAACGTTGCCTGACTTTAAGACCCCGCATTCCGAATTTGTACATATTTATAACATACCTTGGACACTTACAGTCTTACAGTTCTTGAAAAAATATATGTTACTTTTGAAGATAATCTACGTAATTGGCTAAGCTGAAAACGTAATTATATGAAATACACTTAGAATAAAAAAAGTTAAGTGTGCTTCAAAATTATTTAACATGTTATATGTATGAAAAAAAATCACAGTGTTTATTTAAATTCTACTTAAGACATTTGACGAAATTTTTGTTCGATTTTAAATAAGTCATGCTTCATTAAATATTTTCGCTTAAGCGTATTAAAATTATAATCGGTTTTTTTTAATATTAGCGCACTCCCTCTAACATCATTATTAACAAATCTCCCTTTCAAACCATCTTCTTCTTCTTTTTGAATGCAAGGCGACATAAGACTCTAATAACGGGGGTTTGCTCGACGCTAACATTTTAATCATTTCTGATGAACGTCTTACTAAAATCTCAAATGTTTCTAGACGGATCTCTACGGATGTAAGTTATTTATATTTAAGATCAATAAAACCAGTACCTTACCATTAATATATTTTTTGTAAAACGGTTTTTAAATTTTATAAAACGTTTTTCAACTTTTAAATTAGCGGGATGTACCAGATTTTATTTTTCTAGACGTTGAATAAGCAACTTTCCTAGAGATCCCTCTAGAAACATCTTAGATTTTAGTAATACGTTCATCAGAAATCATTAAAATAAACTCCGAGGAAAGATCAATTTTACTAGGGCAAAGTCGACTGTAGGTCCGTCCATTATGCCGGACCGCGCGCCGAATGTTATTTTTACATGACTACATCACTTATATCGTTATGATTCCAACTTTATTTTAGAGATTTGCTAGGGCAAATTCAACCGTAGGTCTGTTCAACACACCAGGGTTGCGCGTCGCATTTATTTGTGCACGGCTGCTTCACTTACGTCGTTAGGATTCTAGATTTATTATAGGGTGTTGTGTCGTCTTAAGGCGATGCACTATGTAATAATTTAAAATCATGTGTTTTTGGTTTGAAAATTTGGTCACCTAGAAATGTTTCAGATGCTTTAATTAAATACTGCGAGTAAAATACATCCTGGCCTTTGAAATAATCGAATATTTTTTTAAATAAGTTATTTTATAAGCCCAGAAAAAAATAATGTATAGGCCTATAAAAAAAACTGCTTTAAAGTTCAAAATCTCCTACTTTTGAAACCTTTTTCGGTTATGGTTTTATTGTATAATGTGGCAAATTAAGTTATTTATAAAATAGTCGAAAAACATTTAAATATTTGTGCCTTAAGTTCCACAAAATAAAATATAAAATAAAAGGCACTTTTTTGCCATGTGTTTTTCTTGCATAAATCAAAACAGATGGTGTGAAGCGGGAATTTAAGCCTTATCGCCATCTACGTAAGGTGTGTTATTGATAGCGGCTCGATTCAAAATATTACACGACGTAGTGCATCGTCTTAAGCCCTCGATTTGTGAAAATACCCTATTTGGCAACGTTGCGCCCCTGAGCTGCAAAGCTTCAGACTAAAGTGTCAACTGTAGTATTTTGTGTACCTTTTCAAGGTCAGAAGTTCGTGTCCTGCCACAAACAGGGTTGCCTACATCCAATACGGGGTCACAGGGACCAGACGAGACGGCAGGCTTGATTGATTGCTGACTTGGACACCTCTAGTCCCGGGCTCCGGCCGTCTGGAGTCTGGGAGACATTAGACTTAGACGTTAGGCTCCAGAGTCTGGAGGTTATGCCTGTTTGTTAATGAGATTAATGCGTTTGGAAATTGTAATCTAGTTAGTACACTAGTGCTAAATGCGGGAATTGGTTTACTTTACTATACTAGCGCAGACCAGAGAAAAATCTTGTGATGTATATTTAATTCTAATTTTGAAAAAAAAAAAAATACTATTTTCTGATAAAATATGATACTGTAGTTAGATATCTACTTTATCGCTTGCCTGAATTATTCTTCACACAATCAGTTCCAATTTTGAAAATGACAATTTAATTCAAAGCAAATTTTAATACGTTGCACGTATAATACTTTCATGAAGGAATATCGCACATCACATACAATCGTAAATATATTTAAAAAAGGGCCATTAATGTCAAAATATAATATTTTAGCAATGTCAAAATATGCGTTGAAAATGCAAAATATAGAATACCAATGTAAAATATGCGCTAAGAGTGCCAAAATATGGGACTAGCAATGTGAAAATATGCCCAAAATGCCAAAATATCAACTAGCAATATATCAATGTTGTATAAACAATGCTAAAATATGGACTAGCAATGTCAAAATATGCTTTAACAACGCTCTCATATAGACTAGTAATATCAAAATATGCTCTAACAATGCCAAAATATTGACCAGCAATATCAAAATGTGCTCTAAGAATGCCAAAATATTGACCAGCAATGTCAAAATATGAGCTAACAATGCCAAAATACAGAAAAGCAATGTGAAAATATGCACTAACAATGCCAAAATACAGAACAGCAATGTGAAAATATGCGCTAACGATACCAAAACATGAACTAGCAATGTTAAAATGTGTCTAAATTATAAAAAAACAGGAATATATCTTTTGAAACTGGTTTTTTGTTATATTTTCATTTTAATGGTGGGTGGGCACTGTTCGCTAGTCTTCAAAAAATATTAGCATTGTGCTGTAATCACATAAAAATATTAAAATTGTGCTGTAATCACATAAAAATATTAATATTGTGCTGTAATCACATAAAAATATTAACATTGTGCTGTAATCACATAAAAATATTAATATTGTACTGTAATCACATAAAAATATTAAAATTGTGCTGTAATCACAAAAAAATTAAATATTAATATGAGTATAAGCCATTAAGATATCGCGGCATCCTGCTGTATTAATTTACCTTCGTAACAACAAAGGACCTAAGACTATTAAAAATGCCTTCCATACAGATTTGAATTGAAACCAATTCCATTACTGTCTTAGTACATTTTGGTTCCAGCTCACACTTGCCTGACATCGTAAACCGCCATCCCATTTTAATTCTACATTGATGGTGAAACACCATAGATCTTCACATGAAATTTAAGCGATGAATGATCTGACTTTCGGATCACGAAACACGCCCACAAGACATTTCTTGTGTTCTCTACTATTCTATGCGTAGGAAAATAAAATTAAAATAAACAGACTTACATGCTGCAGAGCTTCAGAGAATTTCTCGTTGGTATTATAGTTTATACTATCCCTTACCTGGAAGAAAGAAGAAAAATAAATTAGTAACATTTCGAAAATATTAAGTTTTTTTTTTTTTTTTAAAAGAAAGACAAACATTCCCGGGTTACGAATAACCTGACAATATTTGAAAATCTCCTACTACCACCACAGTAAGCTGAAAATGTTGCTTGTGTTGTGATGGAGGACTTAGCCAGCCGAGGAATTGAACACACTACGCCCGAGTGGTACCCAAGCGCGATGTCAACTTGGCCACCGACCGGTCAAAAGTTGTACAATTAACATAATGATATTTTCCTAAGGAAGAACTAAGAGCGTGAAAAAATATTTTAAAATTAGTCCAAACATTTAAGCACTTAAATAATATGGGCGGTGAGAAAAAAAAGTGAACACATTAATTTAAAAATGATCATAATTGATGAAATAATAAAAATGATAATTTTAATTGATGGGATTATAAAAATGATCATTTTAATTGATGAAATTATAAAAATGATCATTTTAATTGATGAAATTATAAAAATTATCATTTTAATTGATGAAATTATAAAAATGATCATTTATTTAAATACAGAACAGCAATGTGAAAATATGCGCTAACGATACCAAAACATGAACTAGCAATGTTAAAATGTGTCTAAATTATAAAAAAACAGGAATATATCTTTTGAAACTGGTTTTTTGTTATATTTTCATTTTAATGGTGGGTGGGCACTGTTCGCTAGTCTTCAAAAAATATTAGCATTGTGCTGTAATCACATAAAAATATTAAAATTGTGCTGTAATCACATAAAAATATTAATATTGTGCTGTAATCACATAAAAATATTAATATTGTACTGTAATCACATAAAAATATTAAAATTGTGCTGTAATCACAAAAAAATTAAATATTAATATGAGTATAAGCCATTAAGATATCGCGGCATCCTGCTGTATTAATTTACCTTCGTAACAACAAAGGACCTAAGACTATTAAAAATGCCTTCCATACAGATTTGAATTGAAACCAATTCCATTACTGTCTTAGTACATTTTGGTTCCAGCTCACACTTGCCTGACATCGTAAACCGCCATCCCATTTTAATTCTACATTGATGGTGAAACACCATAGATCTTCACATGAAATTTAAGCGATGAATGATCTGACTTTCGGATCACGAAACACGCCCACAAGACATTTCTTGTGTTCTCTACTATTCTATGCGTAGGAAAATAAAATTAAAATAAACAGACTTACATGCTGCAGAGCTTCAGAGAATTTCTCGTTGGTATTATAGTTTATACTATCCCTTACCTGGAAGAAAGAAGAAAAATAAATTAGTAACATTTCGAAAATATTAAGTTTTTTTTTTTTTTTTTAAAGAAAGACAAACATTCCCGGGTTACGAATAACCTGACAATATTTGAAAATCTCCTACTACCACCACAGTAAGCTGAAAATGTTGCTTGTGTTGTGATGGAGGACTTAGCCAGCCGAGGAATTGAACACACTACGCCCGAGTGGTACCCAAGCGCGATGTCAACTTGGCCACCGACCGGTCAAAAGTTGTACAATTAACATAATGATATTTTCCTAAGGAAGAACTAAGAGCGTGAAAAAATATTTTAAAATTAGTCCAAACATTTAAGCACTTAATAATATGGGCGGTGAGAAAAAAAAGTGAACACATTAATTTAAAAATGATCATAATTGATGAAATAATAAAAATGATAATTTTAATTGATGGGATTATAAAAATGATCATTTTAATTGATGAAATTATAAAAATGATCATTTTAATTGATGAAATTATAAAAATTATCATTTTAATTGATGAAATTATAAAAATGATCATTTAAATAATCATAAAAATGATCTTTTTAATTGATGATATTATAAAAATGATAATTTTAATTGATGATATTATAAAAATGATCATTTTAATTGATGGAATTATAAAAATGTTCATTTCAATTGATTAAATCATAAAAAGTTCTTTTAATTAATGAAATTAGCGAAATGATAATTTTCTTTGATGAGATTATAAAAATGATCATTTTAATTGATGAGATCATGAAAATGATAATTTTAATTGATGAAATTATAAAAATGATCATTTTAATTGATGAAATTATAAAAATTATCATTTTAATTAATGAAATTATAAAAATGATCATTTTAATTGATGAAATTATAAAATGATAATTTAAATAGATGCAATTGTAAAAATGACTTTAGTTGTTGTTTGCCGCCCATCCCTCGATTTCCCATATATTTATATATTTTAAAAATGTGTGTATTTTCATAAAAATGTTATTTATTACTATCCCCCTTTTCTAGCCAGAGCGGAAGATACTCTCAGTATCGCCCAGGTGAAAGATCACCATTCCAAATCGGAACGTTGCTTGAAATGGCTTTAGCCGTGTTTGGTAGTACTTCCCCATCTCCTCCCCCTCCCCCTACCTTTAGCCTTACAATCCCAATAAGGGATATCATAGTCTCACTGGCTCCAGACAGTTAGGAGCAGTTTAAACTCTATTTGATTGTATAATATTATATTCAACGAGTAAAAAAGCTATTCCGAGTACATTATAGTATTGTTTTATTAACAAAAAAATCTAGTTATTCTTCCAATTGATCTGTTCTATTATTCTGAAAGTACATTTTACGATGTTAATATTCCCTGTAAAATTTCTGCAAATTAAACATGACAAACCATAAATTAATATTGAGAGATTTGTTCTTCCTACCAACAGCAGACAAAGAAATGAATAATGATCAATAAAGGCTTCAAAAATGTTTCGTAGAAATAAGTCTTTTCCTTTATTTAAGAACATAAACTAAATCTTGAAAGTGAAATCATTAAAATACTAAAAAAATATAATCCCTTGGTGGGAAGAGAACACAGCGATAACACAATACATATTTTAAAGTTGAAGCTAATAGCTCAAGTTTTGGAAGTAGATACGAGTACTTATTCATATAACTTTTTATGTTTTAACCTCTAGTGCAGTGGGGTATGATTTTATGTAATTTATTTTTCATTCACTCACACTCACGTCACTGTATCCCTCTCTTGTGTTCAGTCTACCAATATTAATAAGAAGCTACAAGCCAAAAATGTGTATATTCTTGGTATACCTTATATTGTAGGTTACAGGCATTAAAATCGCTTGACAAACGGAGTCTAGAAACGTTCGATTTCAAGCACAAAACTGGTTTTTATTTATTTTGTAAATAATTTATAATAATTGTATATATAAACCTTAAGGAAAGAATTCTCTAAATTATAGTATATAAATTTGCTAGTGACTCACCGCACTTGCCTCGATTTTATGGTATTTTGAACCTTAAAAATTGCTCCTAGCATACTAGAAAAAAAAAATTGGCTTACAAAAAAATAATGTATCTTACTGCTAAAACATCTATTTGAATTTAATTAACATTAGCAAGCTGAGGGTTAACTTCCCATCCATATTATTATTATTATAAGCGTCCAAAGGCGGTTCAAAAGGGAAATATGTAAATACGAATGTTAGAGGGAGCGGGCTAATATTAAATATTAATTAGATAATAATTAGTGAAAATTGTGAAAATATTTAATAAAACAAGACTCGTTTGAAATAGAGCAACAATCTCTCGACAAATGCTTTAGTTACATCAAAAGATACACTGTGACTTTTTTCATATCTGTAAAATACTAAATAACAGAATAAAACGTGTTTTTGATAATTTTCGGAGCTTGCTTTGCGATTTTTTTCTATCGAGGGAATTTAATATAATTAACGTTTCAACAAATGTATAGATATTATCTTCAAAAATAACAAATATTTTTTTGGAGCTTGAACACTTAAAGAGTTAAAGAGAAATTTGTTATAAATCGGTAGAAGTTGGGTATGCGAAGCTTAATACACTTCCTAGGAGAAGTCGTGTAACTCAATTACTCTTAAATATAACTACGCATTCGAACCTCCGTGAAGGGCAAAGTCAAACACTCAACCCCAATAAATGTCTAGTAATCACATTGAACATAAAGTAATGAAGTGTTACAAAATTCACGAAAATAACCATTAAATTATATTACTTACATTTACCCTTCAGACGGTCACGGTAGTTGAGTAGTAATAACAATAACCCTTGCCTACGTACCCAAATGTAACGGGTTCAAATCCCGGAGTCATTAAGCAAATTTAATATAATTAATTTGTATCATTTCTCAATTTATCACTGAAGAAGAAGATAAAACTAATAAATCTGAACGAAACATGAAACAGATATATAGAAAAAAAGGTAACGGACTCAACTGCGAATCGAATCCAGAAACTCCGTCTTACGGGACAACGCCTCTAACTACTCCACCACAGGGATATTATACGTAAATTTAGTCGACCTCATATTTCAAATTCATAATGTTTGCAATATTTTTGTGCAACTATCTTTTTTAATGATTACAAAGTTCTAAAGAATTGGTTTGTAACCTAACTCCCTTCTTTCCTGAAAAAACCCTCCACACAGCATTGCCAAAAATGACATAGGTCCTGAGGGGAATTTTTTTCCTCAGGGCCTCCTAATTTTAAAAATGGTTCCTAGAAATAACAGTAATATAAAACCCTTATTTAAGATTAAAATATTAACATTATTAAATACTCGTGGAAAACACAATAATATCAATATTAAAACAAGACTGTTTGGAAAGAATGTAAAAAAAACAATATTAAAATAAAACATACTGGTAGAAAACAAGATACAAATATGAATTAATTTTTGTTGTAATATTTTGGAATATTCGTCCGCTACGATACGCGGAACTCTTGTTCTACCACCCCCGCCCTGGCGGGGTGCCGTGGGGTAGGTTAGTGGCGCCCTTGAACGACATTGAACCCCTCCCCCGTCTCCCCCATCCACCAAGCTCCCCACTCTCACATCTCACCACCCACCACCCCCTCCCGCTGAGCAGCCCCGGCGACAGTGCTGCGCATGCGTGGGGCCAAGTGAATTATTACCATTTTTGAGAATCCGCAATTTTTTCATTTGACTTCTGGGACAGTGATGAGTTTAAAATCTTGAGTTTTTAGTAGTACCTACACATTAATATTTATTTATTGACGTATACTCGGTGTTGCTAGGGGTTTTAAATGGTTTAAGATTGTGAATTATAGGATCAATTTTTAAGGTGGATTAATATTATCATTGTAAAGAATTAAAAAAGTTTATGGATGTCCTAGACTTCTTCTACTATTCACATTCAAGTCACAAATTCTTCTTATTAATTTCATGACGCCATGTCTTCCTCGGGCGTCAAACCAGTCTAAACACTCTTGGAACTAATAAGAACAAGCAATGAAATTTTTAGCGAGATCAGTCCGGATGTTTTTGAACTATAGGGCACAAACAAATATTCATTTTTA
Source organism: Hesperophylax consimilis (assembly GCF_061612785.1). Classification (NCBI taxonomy): domain Eukaryota; kingdom Metazoa; phylum Arthropoda; class Insecta; order Trichoptera; family Limnephilidae; genus Hesperophylax; species Hesperophylax consimilis. The sequence goes on along the minus strand of NC_142854.1, from coordinate 17,768,856 downwards.
TATATTTCTTGGATGACAGATTAATCGTCCATTTACAGAATAAGATTTCTTGGACAGTAATTAATCTTCCACTTACAGAATAAGATTTCTTGGACAAGAATTAATCGTCCATTTACAGAATAAGATTTCTTGGACAAGAATTAATCGTCCATTTACAGAATACGATTTCTTGAATAAGAATTAATCGTCAATTTTCACATTAAACGGTGTTAGAAAGAAAAAACACCATGCTTTATATTCAAATCTAGAAATTAACCGGAGAAGAATTAAAATTAAGAGCTTTATGAAACCAAAGGTTCCGACCGCAATTTGAGAAAAAATTATGATTTTTTGGGAATTTTTTAATTCATTATTTTTATATGAAGCGATTAAAAACTGTATTTGATTTAAAATGCGAGTACACTCTTTCAGAGCGCTTCTCCGCCACCATATGGGAAGCTTACGGCGCAGACTACACCAATAAAATAACAAAATCATCACTGCCATGGTTGCCTGGATGGAGTCCCCCCTGATGGCCCTCTGGAGATGGAAGATGTTTAAATATCCTCCATAAACGGCTGCTTACACACATTTTTTGTGTGTATTTTTTTCACTATTATTATTATCATCATTTATTACATTGCACTACCCCTGCATACATTCTGGAATAAAATCTTATTAGCATTTGCTAAATTTGGAAAAAAAACAATATCTCGGTGCGTAATAATATTCCGTACATAACTCTCCAATATTCTGTATTAGTGGCTTGTACTGCGTATCGTTTACCCTTGTGCCAACGCAACTCAGAAGAAAACGGAATAATAATTAAGTATCTTATCCAATGTCATTTCTTTTATAGGTGCCTTTAAATGAAATACGACTTGGTGCAATATTTTTGAATTAGTTGTCTCCCTTACCATTGTGGTGAGAACTGTGATCTAAACGGTGTTAAAAAGAGAAAACACCACGTTTTATATTCAAATCTAGAACATAACCACAGTAGAATTAGCATGTGCAACCCTTATGGAACAAAAAGTTCCGACAGCAATTTGAAAAAAGTTAGGTGACAAAACGTTTGCAATATATTTATCTTATAAAATAAGTGTGTTTTTTTTGTTAAAAAAGGTAAAGTTAGCCATTAAAAATTTATTATTTAATTTCTGATAATAAAATTTGAAAGAATATTTCACCATATTTCAGATTTCGGAAACCTTCAGAAATATTTAATTTATTTGGGTTCTATTGCAAAGTGGAAATATTATAACCTTATGTCAGAATATTCCTGAGCAGTTAATTCTCACTAATGTTGTAGGTGTGAGAAATGATAACAAAATATGAAAAAAGTGTGTGGAGAAATGAAGAGAAATTTAAATAGATGAATTTGTATGGAGATTAGACATACTTATCAAAGCAATCTGGACACAGCTATTATAGATATTGGTTTAAGTTTATTCGTTGGTTCCTCGAGATTAAGCAATAGAATCATTCTTTTCGTGTTGATCTGGCGGACTTTAAGCCCCGAATACCCAATTTCTACCGATTTATAACAACTTTTTCGTTAACTCTTTTGATGTTATTTTGAAGATAATATCTATACATTCGTTATGCCGAAAAGTTAATTATATGAAATTCCCTCGATAGAAAAACATCGCAAAATAAGCTCCGAAAATTATTAAAACCACGTTTTGTTCTGTTATTTAATATGTTATAGGCATGAAAAAATACACAGTGTATCTTTAAATGCAACTAAAGCATGTTTGGAGAAAATTTTGCTCTATTTCAAACGAGTCGTGTTTTATAAAATATTTTCAAAATTTTCGCTTAAGGTAATGCACTACGTCGTGTATTATTTTAAATTGAGCCGCTATCAATAACAACCCTTACGTAGATGGCGATAAGGTTTAAATTCCCGCTTAACACCATCCGCCTTTTTTGATTTATGCAAGAAAAAAACATGGCCAAAAAGTGCCTTTTATTTTATTTTGTGGATGTTCAGGCATAAATATTTAATTTTTTTCGATCATTTTATAAATAACTAAATTTGCCACATTATACAATAAAATCATAACCGAAAATAGGTTCACAAGTAGGAGATTTTGAACTTTAAAGCAGTTTTCATAGGCCTAGACATTATTTTTTCTGGGCTTGTAAAAAGACTTATATAAAAAATACTCGATTATTTAAAAGGTCAAGATGTATTCTACTCGCAGTATTTAATTAAAGCATCTGAAACATTTCTAGGTGACCAAAATTTCAAGCCAAAAACACATGATTTTGCATTACTACGTATGGCATCGCCTTAATTATTATCGTTTTTTAACATTAGCGCGCTCCCTCTAACATTCATATTTACATATCGAGAATGCCAGCATAATAATAATAGTCCATCCTCGAGATATGCGGTACACGAAGAAAAATGAATATTGCTGGTTTATTAAAATCCTGTTTAGAACGGGATAGCATGCCTTGTCCTGATAAACTTTTAGCACATTCCTGATATTTTGGAAAACGTGTTCATGTAACAGCGTTTGTTCTGATAGTATAAATGTCTTCGAGTTTTACTGATAGTTTATTAGGAAACCTGTTAAATCATCCGTTAAAGGTGTGCAGTCCTGCTTTTAACCGGATTTCGAATAATTTGAAGAGATTTTGAATAAATTAGCAATATTTAATCAGTGTGTTTCCTCCGTGTATTATTCATGTCTGCAAATTGACAAACAAAAGTGAAGTTCCGTTAGATATAAACGAAAAAGCTTGCTTCGTGCGCTGTTATTACGCTACCCGAATGTAAGTGTTAAAAACAGGGAGTAAAACCTCGGACAAAACCCAAACAAACCCCTATTCCTTACTTTCCATTTCATTACAGCACCCACCCCTAAGCCGGCGGAGCGTCCCAACAAACTATTTCCAGCAAAGGACGATTTGGGGGCAGACGCTGGGTACAGTGCACCTGACTGCAGGGGGTGCCAGGGGGTGCGGAACTTTACCACCCTCCTACCCCCGGAATGACAACACGGGGGTAAGGGGGTGTCTGCTGCCCCCAACCTCGCGAATCCAGAAGTATAGTCAACGTGTAATATCCAGTCACCTGTGACAAGTTGACATGCTATTTGCCTAATGGGGTCAACTCTACAAATGTAATTTAATTTCTGTTTAATTACCGCAAAGATGAATCCTCTAACGTACCAAAAAATTTAATATTTTAAAATTGACTGTCCCGAATTACTTCAATGTATCAATATCCATGTTCCCAAAAAATCATGCCGACATTTCTTAACTTTTTACTTCAATAACACCAGGACACTAGCTTACCAAAATTCTCCGATTCCGAGACTTCACAATCTCGGAAACAAATATTCTGATCTGGGTGATATATTTTATTTGAAAACTAATCGGTATAAATGTTGTATATTCTATCACTTTTATTCTTCTAGACACAAATAGACCTATGTACCCATATAACTTCTACTATTTTGTTTTGTTGAATCTTTTAAATTCAATTATATGCGTGAGGATTCATTTTAGCCATTATGTTTACATTCTTCTCTTATTGTCTTAATTTTTAAGTGTTTACTCTGATACAAAATGCTTGTATTTTTTTTAAAAGAAAATCCCACTAGGGCGTGTAATAAATAAATAAATAAATAAAATTTACTCATCAGGCTAATTTTGTCGGTTTAGAGAACGAACAGTTATTACCCGTCAATTTGTTCGCTATTGCGAACAGCTCATACGACCTCATACATCTCCCTTACTGTAATGATTAAAAATACAAAACACCGCTTTATATTCAAATCTAAAAGTTAACCACAGAAGAATTAATAACACCTACATGAAACCAAAGGTGCTAATCGCAATTTGTAAATACAATATGAAACTTTTTGATTTTTTATTAATAACTAGCTGATGTTTACCCGGCATTTCTCGGGGTTATAAATTGTTTGGAGTAATGTTTTGAGGTAGTGAATTTTAGTGTACCAAAAAACTCTATCCTATTTTGAAGGTTAAAATAATATTCTTCTAAAAAAATTAAAATTTAATTTTTATAATTTTTTGTTTGACTTGATCATACCACGTCTTCCTCGGGCGTGCTTGACTTCCACCATTCACTTCTTTATAAAAAATTATTACTTTAAAAAAAAAACACATTGTATCGAATTTTATTCGACTCTGCACCTCTAGGTAAAGCCTACGAGAGCGGACGTGTTTTAACCGCTCCAGTTTGTTTAATCCTTTCAGAAGGTTTCCCTTGTTAAGAGATCGCTGAAAAATGTTCAGCATCCGTGTTTTATATAGTGCTTACCTTCTTATTTCGCGAAATGCGCGTAACTTCTACCGTTTAGCCGGAATTTGCAATTATTATAGCATTTTAACCGATTAAATTTTGAAAGTGAACCTAGAACAAAGATTCTCAGTGCAGTCGAAGATTTTATACCTGACTCAAGTGTCAAGTGGTGTCGGGATTTACGGGACCTTTTCAACCGAGGATGTCTGCCTGGAGGACAGATAAGCCATATTTTGTTTAAAGTTTTTGTTTTTATTTTCTGTTTTTGTTTATGTATTTTGTTACAGATTGTACACATAAACTTCACTTTGACTTTGGTTCAAGATTTTGCTTATGATAGCCTGCGATAAACGAGCCCTAAGGGTCTGAGACAGAGGTGTGAAATCGTCGGATCACGACAATAGAAAGAATTTTATTTTTTTATTTTTTTTGCTGGATTTTATTTAGGTATTGGAGCCAGGAAGGAGTCTGAAACGGTCGAGAGGATGCACTAGGTGGCATGAAGGGCTGGGAGGTGACTGGAGAGACTAGGGTAGACTAGGATGAGGTGATTTTGCACAGCGGTGCTGCCAAGGTCTGTTATCTATGTGAGGATGTTGTGTCGGCGCTCTATATTGGCAGCAGACACATGTCAGCGCTATATTAGCGGCGGACACATGCCTGAGCGGATGACGAGCCTTGTGCTGGCACAGTTGGTGGACGGGGTAGTCTCTCTCCCTGCAGCAGCTGGTACAGTTCCTTCGCTACCTAAGACTCTTGCAGCAGAGTCTCCATCTTCTGTCTTTGTCGAGCGTCACAGCGGTGCTGCCAAGGTTTGTTGTCTATGTGAGGATGTTGTGTCGGCGCTCTTTATTGGCAGCAGACACATGTCAGCGCTATATTGGCGGCAGACACATGCCTGAACGGATGACGAACCTCGTGCTGGCACAGTTGGTCTAAATAACAAATTTAGATCCTAGGAAATAAATTGTACAGCGCCCTTGAGGTGATTTTTCACAAAAACGGCGCTCTACAAATTATCCAATTATTATTATTATTATTATTATTGTTCTAGTGCAGAGATGATGCGTTAAGTATATCACAGTCGTCCCCGACACTTTCTACCATCCCTACTGTATACCGTATTGTTACAATTAAAAAACTACAAAATATAGTCTTTTATTCGACTCCGTATCTTATTCCAGTGCCAAGATAATGCGTGGTCTTCACCGGGCATCGCCGCCTTTTTCCACAATTCAAACCACTTTCTAAACACTCTTGGCACTAATAACAAAAAACTTACAAAATTTTCAGCGAAATCGGTACAGTAGTAGTAGGAGTCTACAGGGGACAAACAAACAAACAGCTGAACAAACAAGCAAACAAACATACATACAAACAAACAAGTGAAGTCGCAATAATTTATTTATTTATTTTATATTATAGAAACAAACAGTACCTACATGATTAACAGTGATGAAACAATATACAGGAATAAGATATTTCATGTTGTGTACCTATGATATGTTTCCTTGTAATGTCTGCTAAGTGGTAAGTTTATTCCTTAATTACAAGGTGGTGTGTAGTATGTAGGTGTGTGTGTAATGTATCTGTGAGTGTTTGTGTGTGTGTGTGTGACTGTATGTATGCGCATTGAACAGTTTATATTATTGACATGATGCCACGTTTGAATTTTGGCAGTGAATCCAAAAAAATGTTTAGAATACATTTGTCTAATAAAACATGTGTTGTTTTTTCGGTTCCATGATAACTCAACACAGTGACAATTCAACACACTTTTAAAAAGTGATATAAAGTCATTAGAGACGATGAAAAAAAATTTTTTAACCTAACCTACTTAACCCAGTTAATAAAGTTTTTGTTTCACAACTTTCCGTGACATTTATAACTTTTTAAAGATGTGATGAATGATCATTGTGCTGATTTATCCGGTCACCGTTTTTTCGCTGTCGGTAATTTTTGTTCAGAGATTAGACAAGAAAACGAAAGAGAGCCATTAAAAAAATTAAGTTAGCTTTCGAAATCTTAATATTTCTGAAATTATATGTTTATTTCTAAAAATGAAATTACAACGCGTTTCAATACATTTCAAAAACATGTTTATAGTTTTCGGATAGGTTCAGAAAGGTCCGAGGAGTTAAGATAGAAAATTGAATTATCAATATTCAAAATAAATAATGAACTCTTTAAAATTTCCAAAGGGCGCACACATTTTCCACTAAAGCATAATAATGTACACGATATAGCAAGCAATCCATTAGCTACGTGGGGGACAATTTATATTATTGCCTTCCAGACGTCATAAGAAAACAAAAACTTTAAGCTTATATATTATATACAAAGAAAAATTTTCCTTCTGCAATTAAATTAACAAAAAAAATAACGTGTTCAATATTTTGATATACTTATTTAGACACCTAATCAGATCGCGTAGTGTGTCAGAGACTTAAATAAGTGAAAACGTAACATTATTTTTTTCTGGAAATAAGAAAATAAAAACAATTTTTACTATTTTAATTTGAACAAGTGGCATTAAGATTGTTTATTGCGAATACCGCACAATGTACAAGAGTCCCAGCTTCTCTCAACTTCTCGGAGTGTTGGGCCTAGGGAATACTAAGGCAATTTTTGTGAGGCTGGAGTGAGTCGGGAAGGAAATGAGGTGGAGATGAGAAAAATTAGGAATTTTCTGCCTATTACTGTACTATGTTTTATAAAACAAACAGTAAAATTGAGTAGAGTGTTATCTTAGGCTAGGTTAAGTTTATTTAGATTGTGGAGAGTGTTAGGCTAGGTTAGGTTAGGTTAGGTTGAATGGAGTGGTGGAGGTTAAAATGTATTAATTAAAAATAAATAAAAGTTCACTTGTCAAACTTGAGATACCATAAAAAATGTTAATAATTACACGACTTTTATCGCGGTCGTATTTTTAGACATCAAAGAAAAAATTTACTGAAACAGGACTATTTTCGTTCGAAAATAAGCAATTAAAATCCTACTATTGAAAAATTACCCAAGTTCTACGAAGGCTTGCTGGAAATGTAATTATAATAAAACGGGTTGCGTCGATAATAATATTAAGGGTTGAACAAACAATTTTTTTTCTCAATTATAAAAAATAATATTACTAACGTTAAAAAATCATACGATTACTAAAAGTAGCCAGAAGGAATGCGAACACAGATAATAGAAATCAAAGGAGATGGCATGGAAGTATGCCGACTGTCGCCGGACTGCGACCAAACTGCACGGACTGTCAAAGCGGCAATGCGTTTGGTGTCTACACGGAGAAAAATGAATCCTGCTAATTTATCAAAAATCTCTTCAAATTATTCGTAATCCTGTTAAAATCGGGATTGCAGGCTTTCAACGAATGAATTAACAGGTTTCCTGATACTTTTAAGAAATTTCGAATTTATGTCGTGATTACGATGCTGATCGTGATATATTCTAAATTTACTAAAAGATTAACAGGAAACCTGTTAACTCATTCGTCAAAGGCCTGCAATCCCATTTTTAACTGGATTATCAATAATTTGAAGATATTTTTATTTTCCAATACTCATTTTTCTCCGTGTAGATTCTGAAATGGGTTTGCTTTTGACAAGATGCTTTTTTTACATTTGAAATTTTACTGTGATTGGGAAGGCGTAATAATTAGTCAAAAGACAGTTCACGAAAGAGAGAATATGAATAAAATCAAATAATAAAGTGAAATAGAAAAATGCAAAAAAAAAATAGTACGTACGGCAGATGAATTTTTTGGACGGATAATTGGCGATTCGCCAGACGGCGGAAATTTTTGGATGGATAATTGGCGATGTTGACAAGACGGCGAAATTTTTTGGATGGATAATTGGCGATGTTGACAAGACGGCGAAATTTTTCGGACCGATAATTGGCGATGTTGACAAGACAGGGAAATTTTTTGGATGGATAATTGGCGATGTTGACAAGACGGCGAAAATTTTTGGATGGATAATTGGCGATGTTGACAAGACGGCGAAATTTTTTGGATGGATAATTGGCGATGTTGACAAGTCGGCGAAATTTTTCGGACCGATAATTGGCGATGTTGACAAGACAGGGAAATTTTTTGGATGGATAATTGGCGATGTTGACAAGACGGCAAAATTTTTTGGATAGTGGTTTAATTTAGGATTAGTAAGGTTATGTTATTGTGTTCTGTATAAATTTTTAAATTGTTAACTACATCTATAGATAAGCGATAATTTTTTATGGGTATAATTGACATTAAAAAAATCTTCAGAATTTCAAGAAATTTATTTTCAATTGTTTAATTTTGTATTTTGTTGCAGCCCTGGTCCGCTATGAAATCCAAGCGTAGGTCATGTCGCAGCGCCAAGAAAGTGAGAACAAATTTACTGTGGGACAGGTCAGGGATGTGCTATCCCGCTTTCTCCAGCGACATGACTTCATTAGTGACGCGGGAAATAATATTATTGGAACGAAACGGGGTGGGGTTCTTACCAACGTTATGATGAATTATTAAACTTGTGTCATTTTTCAATTTTAAGGGATTTTCATCAAAATATTTTATGTGCTGGATTACTTAAATGAAATAGATTGTCATTGATATTTTAAAATGTTAATTTATGTAAAAAAAATTTTTTTTTAATATTTATGTAATGGGTCGGAGCAGAAAAAAAACTTAATTTTTTGCCACAGCATTTAAATGGTTAAAACGGCCTTAAGGCGATGCACTACGTCGTGTAATATTTTAAATTGAGCCGCTATCAATAACAACCCTTACGTAGATGGCGATAAGGTTTAAATTCCCGCTTAACGCCATCCGCCTGTTTTGATTTATGCAAGAAAAAAACATGGCCAAAAAGTGCCTTTTATTTTATTTTGTGGATGTTCAGGCATAAATATTCAATTTTTTTTCGATCATTTTATAAATAACTTAATTTGCTACACTATACAATAAAATCATAACCGAAAATGGGTTCGTAAGTAGGAGATTTTGAACTTTAAAGCAGTTTTCGTAGGCGGGTAAGTTTTTAGATTCTCACGGCCAAAAGCATTTTTATTGTTTGTTTTTGGGGTGTTATGCCGTGTTGCGCTAACTCCTTCTTTAGCCGACGTTTCGGACAGCGTTGCAGTGTCCATCATCAGGGCAGATCCGGTAGATCCGAAGATGTGTTCACATCTTCGGATCTACCGGATAACACCCCAAAAACAAACCATAAAAAAAGTTTTCGTAGGCCTTTACATTATTTTTTTCTGGGCTTATAAAAAGACTTATCTAAAAAACACTCGATTATTTCAAAGGCCAAGATGTATTCTACTCGCAGTATTTAACTAAAGCATCTGAAACATTTCTAGGCGACCAAATTTTCAAACCAAAAACACATGAATTTGCATTACTACGTATGGCATCGCCTAAAACCAGGCTTAAGGAAGACTTTGACATATCAATGTTTAACGGGCGAATAAGAATCTAATTAGTAATCGGTAAGTCAATAATAAATTAGTCTGCTTTTGATAGATGAAAAAGATTTGACAGAAACTAAAATAGGGAAAATTGTATGTAATGGGTTGGTTTTGCGATTTGATGGAAAATTATAAATGTTTGACAAAGTTCAGCATTTTAGATTGAAAATTTCACAGTGAGACAAAACAATTGTCACCCATAAATATACGTATAAGAACAAACTAAAATATATCTCACAATTTGCTTCATTTAACAAATTATATAGGTAGTTGTTATGACAGACTGAAGGAATATTTACGTTATAAATATAATTATACTTTTTATATAACACCAGGTAGGTGTAATGTCAAATAAATATTGTGTGGGCTTATTCTAGATTCTAGAATATTCGTTGACGACGGTGTATTATTATAAATTAAGTAACTAAAAATTTTGGAGAAAAAATATATATAATAGCTACAATAATACAGCAAAAGACAGTAAGTATTTTAAATGTCGGGTGGTTTACATTGGTGGTTGATGTTGATGGTGGATTGACAGTGATGAAAATTATTCAAATGGCGGGTGGTTGACATTGGTGGTTGACCTTGGTGGTTGACGTTGGTGGTGGATTGAGAGTGATGTAAATTATTTAAATGTCGGGTGGTTGCCATTGGTGGTTCACGTTGTTGGTGGATTGACAGTGATGTCAAGTATTTAAATTTCGGGTGGTTGACAATGGAGGTGGTAAATTTTCTTTATTTATTTTGTGTTATTTCTTAATTTATTAATTTTAAGTAATACATAGTATACTTGCGGCATGTTCCTGGGTGAAAGATACTCTCAGTATCGCCCTTGTTTAAGACCACCATTCAGAATTGAAACCTTGCTTGAAATGGCTTCAGCCGTGTTTTGTGACCAGATCTGAATAGCCAGGTAATCCCCCACCTTCCTGTTTCCCATCTCCTTACCCTCCCCACTACCCTTCAGCTTCACAACATACCCCAGTTGGGAATGCCATAGTACCACTGGCTCCAGACGGTTGGGAGCAGTTGGTACTCTTGTGCGGTATACATAATAAACAAAATTAGATTTATTACTTTTTCGTTTGGTTTATAAACATTACCTGCATATTTGATTTCATTCTGAAGACCTGTGTTCCGAATTCCTACCAATTTTTAACACATTTTTAAGAACGCTTTAAAGTATTGAAGTTCCTAAAAAATATGTTCTTTTAAAGATAATATTTATACATTACTAGAGCCGCAACGGTAATTACATGAAAATTAATAAAAATACATTTTGTTACGTTACTAACCATGTTATAAGTATGAAAAAAATTCACAGCATACGATTCCTGTTTTATTAAATATTTTCACTTAAATATCGTTTATTTTAATATTAGTGTGCTCCTTTCAAACCAACTTCTTCTTCTCTTTGAACGCTTTCTACGGAGACTTTGGCATTAGCACATTTAATGTTAAACAGAATCATTAACAACTTTATTGACAGTCCTGCCACCGTTGCCACTATTAAATCCCATGTGCCGACTGGGAATACAAGAAAAAATATAACATTCTTCTGCAATACATACATAACCAACTATCAGACACACTCACTAACCAATAGGATTCATGATCTGGGCAACAAGTTTGGGAGTACTATTGATATTTTTATTAACTCTATATCAGCACTTCGTCGAATCCTACATTTTAGAGTAGCGTTGGTAATCTAGTTTTAGTGATTTATCTTATATGTAGTATTGTTCATGTTTATTAGACGCAAAATATATTTCCAACGCAAAACTGTGTTTACGAAATTCAAATGGGATGGAGATATACGATTGGACTAAATAGAACATTAGTTAACATTCAAATGTGTATTTGAGGGTACTTCTCGTGTTATGCTTTATGAATTTAAAATAAATACTTAAAGATTCAATTTACATATATTATTACATAAACTTATGGTATATTATGTATTTAAGTGTGTACCGTCATTAAATGATTCTGTAAATAATAAATAATATATGTAACATGTTGTTTTAAAAATCAGCTCAAAAAAATAATTCAGACCAAAGCCCAGACACGAATTGCTGAAGGTTACGTGGAAAAGTTGTTTTCAAAGCAAACCTCCCGTCAAAACAGAATCGCAGTTTATTTTTGACGGGAAATTAATCACCTACTCTTTCTCACTCCACCCAAAAAACACCCTAGAAAAGTCGCCCCGTGAAGAGGGTGGGGTATTTTTGCACCCTTCGGCGGGGGAGGGAAGTTTGTTGCCCCATAGGTCACAGCCGATGTTTCTGGTACCCTTGTCAAGTTTAGCGGTACAATGAACCTCGTAACAGCCCTTAGACAATCCGTCTGGGGCGTGTATCAATGATAAATCTAGCTGCGAATTTTCAGTTATTGAATATATATTATACATAACGTGGGGGAGTGGGGAAAATTTTTCGTCTGAGAGACGACGTGCGGTATAGACTTATTGAAACGTGGAGAGATTGCGTTACATTGTTGTGTGAATCTTTCAATGTACTACAAAGTGGAGAGAATTGAGTGATTTTTTTATTTTTTATATTAACTCCACACAGGAGGCCCTGAAGAAAATAATTTCCCTCAGGGTCTATGTCATCTTTGGGGATGCTGTGTGGAGGGTCTTTTTGTGGAGAGGAAGGAGTGAATATGGGTCTTGAAGAGTCCCATGTTGTAGGAGGGAGGAAACACAGAGGCCGGCAGTTCGTTCCACAGCCGAGCTGTTGAACTTAAGAACGAATCGTAGAAGCGACCCGTTCTCATGTGACAAATGTCAACCGTGTACAAATGTTGGGCGCGCGTTTGGCGTGTATCCCGACTACGCACCGGTGCCGAAGGGATCAATGACGCTAGTTCCTCAGAGCATCTTCCATTGTAATACCGATAGAACAAGGACAGCATACCTACCTGACGCCTGTGCTCTAAAGAATGCAGTCCGTTTGTTAAGATTGGGGAATCTATCAAACGGACCGCCCGTTTCTGCACAGAGTCAAGGGTTTTTTTCAGGTATTTAGGGGCTCCGGACCAGAGATGGCTGCCAAATTCGACAGTAGGGCGCACTTGCGATTTGTACAGGGTCAGCAGTTGTGTACTATTAAAGTATCTGCGGGCCCTGTACAGTACGCCCAGCTTCTGAGAGGCCAACTTTATTCTGGCTTCGATGGAGCTCCCGTACCTGAGCTGGTCACTTATAGTTACACCAAGCATATCAATGGAAGGCCTGTTTGGAAGATTGCTTCCGTTGAAGGACACTAGATTATCATTTAGATCCCTTTTAGACGTAATCAGACAGGATTGGTTCTTTGAAACATTAAATTCGACGAGATTATTTAATTTAATTTAATTAAATTTAATTATTTAAACAGTGATGAAGGCCTCAAATGAAAAAAGGCTCATTATATATCAGTATAAATAGTAATAATTTTAATTCAATTGTGCTTGTTACGAATTTAACCCCTTCAGCGTTTGCGGGTCATATATGACCGGGCGTCCATATTTTATAAAAGTTGTTTTATTATTTTTTCTATCATGCGAAAAAACCTAATCATTTTAACGTAAGAAAGAAAAATAATAATTCTTTCCAGTTTGCCTCTTATACTGGAATCCATTAATAAAATCCTAAAAATAGCCTTAATGAATAATTCATATTTTGCACCGCTAACAATAGGTTTAACTTTAAAAATTATTTTTTATTATGTGAACAAAATAAAAGTGAAGGTACAGTTTTCTTACAAATTCTTTAAACGTTTTCGAAATATCGAGTTATCTCAATTTTTCTATTTTTCTATCGTGCGGAAATACATAATTTTTTGACGTCAGAAAGGGAAATAATAATTCTTTTCAGTTTGCCTCTAATATTTATACTGGAATCCATTAATAAAATCCCAAAAATAGCCAAAATGAATAATTCATATTTCACACCGCTATCGTAACTTTAAAAATTATTTTTTATGATATGCACGAGATAAAAGTAACGGTATATTTTGATTGCAAATTCCCCAAATAAAATGAATGTGTTTTAGAAATATCGAGTTCTCTCATTTTTTTATGATTAAAATAAGTAAAAATGTGGTAAGCGTTTTTGACAACTATTATTTTTATTATTGTAGAAAGCAATCACTTTGTGGTTTGACATATTTAATAAAATAAAATACTTTTTGTTTTAAAATCACGAGTTTTTAATAATTTTTATGACCGACCGGTTTCGCTATACTCGGTAATAATAAGTAATCAGTACTAATTTGTAGGCTGAAGATGCTTGAGTAAAGCGATACCGGTCGGTTATAAAAAATATTAGAAACTCGTGGTTTTAAAACAAAAAGTATTTTATTTTATTTTACTATTATTTTTTTTAATGATAAACTAATGTTTATAAGACAATGTTTTTTTATGCATAGCACAAAGGATAACAAATTATTATAAGCAGTTATTAGTCGCTTGAAATATTCATCAGACATCAGAAGGCGCGTGTTCAATTCCCGTCGGAGACATTTTTTTAAAAGGGAGATATTTTCAATTTGTATGAATTGGTATTATTGCTTATAATAATTTGTGTTTTTGACAACATTTTTCAGGTTTGATATTAAAATTTTATTATTTAAAAATAGTAATGTTTATTTTAAATGCATAAAACGGAAAGATAATTTTATTGAGTTTCTAAAACAGTATTTTTTTTTACGGAAAATTAAAAAATAAGATTACATAGCGCATTTGAAATATACAGAAAACATTGTAAACTGAAAAATGTGATGAAAGTACTGAAGGGTTAAGGAGGAAATAACTTATCGGTATACGCAGTTATCTAATTGAAGCGTCTTCTTTACTAAGCCTGTGACAGACCACACTATATTCTGGTTTATTGTAATAATTCCAATTTTGGAAGCGCCACTTAAATACAAAGTAAATCCAAGATCTAGAGATCATTGAACCAGATTTTTTCCAACCACCCAGCACTACAAAAGCCTGTACCTACCTATTTACAAAACAAAAAAATCCGGATATTATCTAGGCGTATAACCTTACTTAGAAATCTTTTTCGAGTTAATATAAATGTCTTGAATATAAGATTTGACTATATTCCTCGAGTTGAAACGAGAGTATTGACATTTACCTGAAAGAAATTCCGGCTGGTTGAATAATATCGTTTCAGAGATAGTGTACCTTATTTTCAACTTATTCAGGATAATCTTATTGATATTTAAACTGTACCTATCTTGTTAAAATATAAGGCATCACTTTCAAAATGACCGGTTAGGTTAGGTGGAGTTGCGTCTGTTTTTCCTCCAGATGTCGTGGGTGCAATTAATCTGCTAACATTCATTCCAAAAGCAACATCTTATAACGATGATGGTAAGAGTTTTTCAAAACATATTGTCACGTTATTCGTTATCCGGTTATCGTTTCCTCAAAATAAAAAAATAAAACTTTAGTAAATTGGTCCTTCTGAGCCGGATTATTTTTTTTAAGCTTTTTTAAAAACTTTACTTACAAAAAAAAATCATAAAAGATACAGTGCTTAGTACTACATTTTACCGATCGTTCAACATTGGCGTTTACAATAATTTATTATTTATATTTTAAGTACTGTAATCCGATAATCTACAAAATGAAATCTGTTAATTGCAATATTTATAGGGTTTTATGTGAAACTGCACAAGAGTCTTAATTGCTTCCAACGGTGTAGAGCCAGTAAGAGTACGTTCCCAATTGGGGTTTATTGTGAGGCTGTAGGTAGAGGGGAGGGAGAGAAGATGGGGAAGTACCAGGCTATTCAGTTTTGGTCATCAATTATGGTCTTAAAGGCGTTTCTGAGAATATCTCCCACACTACGGAATATAACCGCATGAGGTGAATTATTCATTAATATTTACTAAAACAAGGTTATATATACTTTTTTTGGTGTAAGGGTTAATTGTTATCCACCCCTGACACCGAAAAATGTACATATTACATAGTTTAAGCAATGTGATCTCAAAGTCGATCTGGTCTACTAATAAACAGTGTTAAAGTGTATTTTAATAATTTTAAAATGCAGTACTTAATAAAAATTGAAAAAAGATCATTTTGTTGCCCGTGCTGTGATCCTGCAGTTGAAATGACTCAAAAATTGTCGACCTACCGAATCTTTAGGTTGGTAAAAATGTATTTGTCGCTTATTAAAAAGGAAGCCAAAAATTCTATGAACAGTGAAAAACGTGTTTTGAAAAAAGCGTAATATCGGCAAACGAACAAAGTTACACTTGAGGTAGGTTGTGAACAGTCATAATTAAAAACCACATTGTATTGCAACGTGCTCGGTGACACAGTGGAAAGAAAAAACACAGTAAATTTATTTTGGAATATTTTTTTAGGCAAAAGATATTCTTAAGGAGAAAACTCACTGATATGAAATAATACTGTTAATTTATTAAATATCTGGTCAAATTATTAATTTTCCTGTTAAAAATGGGACTGCGGACCTATAACGAATGAATTGAAAGAGTTCCTAACAAAGTATCAGTAAAAAGCAAATGTTTTATGCGGACGGCGGAACACGTGTCCATACAAATACTGATATTGATACTGACATACTTATATTGTAAAAGAACACGTGATCTCGATATATTCTGACTGACTAATATGTTATCAGGAACTTAACATGGTGTCACTTTTAACAGGATCATTTTTCTCTGTGTTTCATAGAATTTGAACAATTCATCAAATTTCAAAGTTGATTTTCATGTTTTGTGGAGGTTCTATTCAAATTCTGTTATCATTTCAATTTTGTTGAACCACTGGCCGATAATTATATAATAACAGAACATGAATAGAACCTTCACATAACTTGGAAATCAACATTGAAATTTGAAGTTTTTATTCTAAATAAAAGAAATAAAAGAAATGACATTTTCACTAATTTAATTAGAAATAACTAATACATTACACATAAATACATTACATAACAATATTATTCACTTTCATTGTTTTGTTGATTGAGCGTAAAAGTGTACTTCTTCATTTCAGTTTTTTCTGAAAGGCAATTATACATGTTGCCCCCCTCGTATCCAATGGATTGTTTACCATAGTGAGTATATATATGGTGTTTAAGAGGAAGCTACAAGCCAAAAATGTGTATATTCTTGGTATACCTTATATAGTAGATAATAGGCATTAAAATCGCTTGAGAAACGAAGTCTAGAAACGTTCGATTTCAAGCACAAAACTGGTTTTTATTTATTTTGTAAATAATTTTATAAGAAAGCAAAAAAGTTAATCAAGTGAAACTGTCACAGATAATCTTATCTATAATACTGTATTTTTTAAAAGTTCTTTCCTGTACGCGTTCATAGATTTCTATTGAAGTTTACATTTTTATATTTTTTATTGAGTAATTTTTTATTTGTATTCTACGCAAGCGAAGCGATAGGAAAACCTTCAATTTATCTAAAGCATATTTTTTGGTTTTCATAATGTACACCAATTCGTTATAAAGATTAATCTAAATAGTGATTTATCACCAAGCTTCGCCTTAAATGTATTTTAGTTGCCGTGTAAAGTGTGTGTGTAGGTACTTGGGACGTTAATGAGTTCTGTATTTGTATGTATGAGTTTATTATGTATTTTGTATATAAGGAGACATGTATTATATTCATATAATATTCTTATTGTTAATAGTTTTGTTTCCATATATATATTTTTGTGAATGTTCTAAGTTTGCAGTGAAATAGCTTTTTGATTAACCTGTAGTTAATTTATATATGTTTCACATGCGTTTCCCCAGATTTCAATCAAGTAGTTTAAATGTGAATGTACGAGGCTATAATATAGACCGTTTTTTAATTTTATTTTGTAACAGATAATATATAATATATAGTACTTAGAGAGGAATTGAACCCAGGATGTTTGGGTGTGAAACCAGTTGTTCACCCATCTACTCGGGTCATTTCATACGAATATGATGAAGAAGCGGACCCACAATGAGCACAGCAGTAAGTAGGACGCGTGACTGCCACTGTAATCTGCGTAACCTTGCGGGGACATTATAATGCGGACTCGGGCGTTCAACTTGTACTGCTGCTATCAAAAGCCGAAGGGCGAAGATGATGTAATAGAGTTCTTACCTAGAGTTCTTTTCATTATTGTAGTCGCCTGTTTGTGCAATGTTGTATAATATTTTAAATACTGGTTTCCAATTGGTTTCCAGTTATACTCGTATATATATACTTCTCGAGTACGACAGCAAAATATCAAAAAAATCTAATTAGAATTTTCGACGTAGTTGTGCCAACTAAACGGAGATACGAGAGTATTGATAATTTATTAATAATCTCTTCAAATAATTGGTAATCCGGTTAAAAACGGCATTGCAGGCCAGGCAAATGAATTAATAGGTATCCTGTTAAACGTTTTAGTAAAATACGAATATATTGTCACGATGTCGGAACACATGTTCGTAAAAGTTCTAGTATTTTCGCATATCAAGGCAAATTAGGAATTTACTAAAAGTTTATAAGGAAATGGTCTGCAATCCCGTTTTTTTAAGGATTATCAATATAGTTTTGGGATAAATTAATGAATGAATGAGTGAAAACTCAAATTGTAATGTTTAATTATTGAAGACAATATAAGCGATTCTTGAACAAAAATTTGAAACAGAAATATGCAATCTAAGAAAAAGATTATATTGCATCCGGGACTTGAACCCAGGAGACCCCCACCTTGGCGGGAGCCGCTCTAACAACTGAGCTAATGAGACCCCATGTCCTTCGGTCATACTTCGAATAAGAACTACATTATCTTCATTTTCTCACGTCACATTTTTTGGCTGCTATCTTTATGTATTAAAAAAGCGAAAATAATTTAAACTGGTTGCAAAGTTTTAATGTTTATTTTTTTAGGTGATTTTTCACGAAAACGGCGCTATATAAATTAGCCAAAAGTTATTATGGCGTGAGACATCTAGCGGAATTAAAAGAAACAATGAAATCAACATCAGACACCGTCGCTTTGAAATAATAAAAATGTTCCATCTGACAAGCCAAAGCTATGCGATTGTGACTTCTAAAGTAACTTTCTTCAAAACCCATTATCGCATAACATTTCTGTACAAGTCTGCTACGACAAAACGCGCCAAAAAAACGTGGCAGAAATGCGAGCATCATATATAAAAATCACATGTCACTGTATTCGTACACGCTCAATCTCCGAAACCGCCCAACCGTCTTGAAATGAAATTTTGTAAATGTTTTTTTTTCAGATTTCTCATCCTAATATACATACAGCCGAAAATTTTAACTTCCCTACATAGAATGCGATCTGTGGCAGGACAACATCTTATATTACAAAATGCATTATACGTGACTGAGTTAAATTCTAACTGGTTTCTAATATCTGTAAATAGTATAAAACAATATAACTTTTTGTCTGTCTGTTTGTGCGCTTAGTTCTTCTAAACTATGCAACGAAGTTTGATAGGGTTTTCACTATAATTTAGAGAATTTATTCCGAAAGGTTTATATGGTGACCGGAAAACTCATCAATAATTATAGTTTACATCTCCCGAAAATAATAACAACATTACTTTTACCCACAATTATGTGAGACTGGTATCACTGTGAACCTGCGCGCGATACCTCACGCGCCAAATATTTCATTCTCTCTCCAGTGGTCTAGCCGCCGGTTTAGCCTGAAATCTCCTCTAACGTACGCGATCTGTTTTTTTCATAAAATTATTGTAACGTGAGTTTTGTTAAAATGAAAACTAAATTGAAAATATTCCAATTCTCATTTTTACACACCAAGAGTAATCACGCAACCTTGGATTCTGCGGATTGGAGAACCACAGAATCATTTAGCCAACAACCCATTTAAATTGGCGATAATCAAAATTCTCCAAACACCTATAAAAAGTGTTATAAAGTTATGAAAAGTGAAAAAAAAACTAGGCTAAATAGGTTACCTACATATGTAACATATGTATTTAACATAGTTTTTGTTTCATCACTTTATATCACCTTTTAAAGGTGTGTTGAATTGTCATTTTGAGGAGTTATCATAGAACCCTGTATATTTCTAACAATTAAATACACTCAAATTCTCCAACTTATTACTTCGATAAATATTCCAGAGGAAGGAAAGGTTAATTTAATGTTGAATAATAATTATCAAAATTGTAGATGGGGACGAGAGTATATTTAGAAATTTCCAAATTACTAGTATGAAAAGGGATGAGGTTTATAAGTATTTAGGATATCCACAATCAAATAGATTAGACCATAGTACAGTGGTGCCTCACACAACGAACGCCTCGCACAGCGAATGCTGCACACAACGAACTTCCTTTTCGTTCATTTCACGATTCATACAACGAACTTCGCTTCACACAACGAAGTCGCCCGATCTTCTACGATCACTGCCGATTAATTGCATCCTCCCGCGCAGGCAGTCGTTAGACTCGTTAGTCACTGCGTAGTACGCTTAACTTACGCACGTATCGCAGCAATCGTTCTTCATTACGAATTAAATCGCACACGTATCACGGCAGTCGTCCTTTTAAGATAAACTCAACATTTTTTTTATATGATGGGTTCTAAAAAAAGCAGGAAGGTGATTTCTCTTGAAACGAAACAGGAAATAATTAGAAGGAGTGAATGTGGGGTAAAACAGTGTGACCTCGTCAAAGAGTTTGGCCTCAACAAGACCACCATTTTCACCATTTTGACAAACGAGGATGCAATAAAATCAGCCAAAGTAGCCAAAGGAGTATCAAAACTATTTAAGTGGCCCAAAGGTTGGAATTAGAGGTAGAGGAAGAGGATGTAGAGGAGCTTATTGAGGAACACAAAGAAGAGCTGACAACTGAAGAGCTCCAAACACTTCTGGCCCAACAACAGGACAATGCTCAAAGGGAAGCGTCATCTGATAACGAGGAGCAACAATCAAACAATCAACCAATTCCAACTGCTGACATCAAGAACATCCTGGTCAAATGGAAAGCAGTTCAGGAGTTTACCAATGCCCACTATCCGGATTCCGCTGAAGCAAACAGGATCAACGACCTGTACTCCGATACTCTTGTCCGTTATTTCCGGCAGATGTTGAAGAAAAGAGAGAAACAAACGACTTTGGACAGGTTTTTCACTGCACCATCGGCGGAAAATGGATGAAGATGTGCAAGATTCGATTATTTCTTAAAATTAAAAAATGTGTGTTTTTTTCACTATGTTTTTAGATGTATCTAAATAAAAATAATAACAAAAAATTTATCTTTTTTTATGTCATCTTACCATATTTTATGCTACAGAACGAATTTTTTTTTTTAACATGTATTGTTATGGGAAAACGCGTTTCACATAACGAACTTTTCGCATAACGAACTTGCTCCTGGAACGAATTAAGTTCGTTGTGTGAGGCACCACTGTAGTATTAAATTAAATTTCAAACTAGGATCAGGAAAATTTTAAAATGCAATCTATCTGCTAAAAATTTTGTAAAAGCAATAAATACTTGGGCAATACCTCTATTGACGTACTCATTTGGCATAATTAAATGGTCTAATAAAGATTTAGATAACTTAGAAAGATTAATTAGAACTACGCTAACAAAGTTTAACTGCCATCATCCAAATTCAGCTATAGAACGAGTTAATTTACCTAGAAATTTAGGAGGTAGAGGTATAGTCAAAATAACTTCTTTGAAACATAATCAGGTAGAAATGCTAAGAACTTTTTTTCCATAGGAAAGCTCATAGCTCAGAAATGCACAAAATAATTTGCAAGGCAGATAGAAATATTACACCTTTAAATTTATACGATGAGAATGCCAACATTTTTATAACTCCCAACCAGGAATTATTAGATTCCTGGTCAAATAAAATTTTACACGCAAAACACTTCAATTATCTCAACCAAAAGTATGTTGACAAAATTTCGTCAAACAAATGGTTGAGTATTGGAGAGTTGAGCGCAGAAATAGAAGGATTTATGCTTGCCATTCAGGATAGAGTCATTAATACTAAAAATTATAGAAAGCATATAATCAAAGATACAAATCAAATTGATGATTTGTGTAGAAAATGTTTGGCTCTTCCGGAAACTATAGAACATATTATATCGGGATTAGCACCGTCCGAGTATACATTTAGGCACAATCAAGTTTTAAAAATAATTCACCAAAATTTGGTAACTAAACTTAACTTGATTGACTGCCGTAATGTAGTACCATATTATGAATACGAACCAAATTCATTTTTAGAAAACGAATTTTATAGAATATATTATGATAAAACTATACTAACAGACCGAACGATTAGTCATAATAGACCCGATATAGTTTTACATGACAAAATTAAAAAAAATAACTTATATCATTGATGTCGCTATTCCAAATTCCTGTAATATTCAAAAATCTGTTAGTGAAAAAATAAGAAAATACACAGATTTAGGAAATGAAATAAAAAGAATTTGGCATTCTCAGACTATAAAAATATTACCATTCGTTATTTCGGCTACTGGCATTATACCTAGCTCTCTAATTAAAAATTTAGGCGTATTAGATCTATCAAAAAAATTATATATAAAGATGCAAAAGTCGGTCATTTTGAATACATGTAGGATAACAAAAGATTTTTTAAATA
Source organism: Hesperophylax consimilis (assembly GCF_061612785.1). NCBI lineage: Eukaryota > Metazoa > Arthropoda > Insecta > Trichoptera > Limnephilidae > Hesperophylax > Hesperophylax consimilis. The sequence goes on along the minus strand of NC_142854.1, from coordinate 17,746,507 downwards.
TTTATGTTGAGGGATCAGTAGGATTTATAGGCCCTGTTAGAAGTTCTACCGAGCCGAACCCTCTGATATGAAAATATCTGGAGTCGGTGAATTATTTTCCCATTTGATCTCTGGTGAGTTGACGTGTTGTTCTTGTATTGTTTTGTATTTATTTTGCTTATATAATGCACTTACATAATGTTGATTAACTAGATGATCATTTGTGGAAAAGTGAGTGGAAGGGTTATGTTTTTCCTTTGGGGAAGATTTAACCCGGACAACTAAATCGGAAGTTTTAAAAAAATATTTCATTATTATTATTCATTTATTATTTTATTTTATCAGTACAAAAAAAACATAAAAATTGGAGAGATATATCATTATCAAATTTTCTATTAATGTTTCTCACAGTCTAAATGATATTTTTGTAAATGCTTAATCAGATTTTATTTTTTCGTGCAGAGATGTCTCTAATTGCCTCTTTGTTTTTTGAAGTAAGAAGCTACTTTAATTTTTGACTTCAGTAATAAATTCCCATTATTCCTGCGATTTTTATATATCATATTTTTGGTAAAACGAATAAAAAAATACCAAGAACAAAGGATTCAAAACATAACTTCTCTCGTCTTTATTATAATTTGTTTCAAAATGAAAATTTATGCCGTAGTCTGAATTCTTGATAAACAGTTTCAATTTTTAAAATTACAATTAAAATAATTTTCTATTAAGAGGAATCTCCAAGCCGAAAATGTGTATATTCTTGGTATACCTTATATTGTCACGAATGTAGGTAAAAGGCACTAAAATTGCTTGACAAACGGATTCTAGAAACGTTCGATTTCAAGCATGAATGTTGTTTTTATTTATTTTGTAAATAATTTTATAACAAAGCAAAAAAGTTAATCAAAGAAAACAGTAACAAATAATCTTAGCTGTAATACTGTATTTTTTAAAGTTATTTTTACGCATTCATACATTTCTAGTTTGCATTTATATTTTTATTGAGTAATTTATTTTTTTATTTGTATTCTACTCAAGCGAAACGATAGGAAAACCTTCAATTTATCTAAATCATATTTTTTGGTATTCATAATGTACACCAGTTCGTTATAAAGATTAATCAAAATAGTGATTTAGCACTAAGCTTCGCTTTAAAAATATTATTTTACTCTAGGAAGGTACTTTATCGCTGATCTGAATTCTTCAGTGACTCATATAACTCATCAAAATGACAATTCAACACATCTTTAAAAAGTGACATAAAGTGATGAAACAAAATCTAGGTCATCATTTCATATCAATTTTTACTTTTTAAATGTGTGTTGAATTGTCATTGTGTGGAGTTATCATGGAACCGTTTTCATTTAAAATAAACACTATTCTTTCTAAATAATAAAATTTTTATATCAAACGTGAAAAATTTTGTCAAAAAAGGTAACAATTTTACTGTTACAATTTTCTACCAATCATAGAAAAATTGAGAAAAACTCCATATTTCGAAAACAAATTCGTTTTATTTGGGAAATTTGTAAGAAAATTGTATCTGAACTTTTATCTCCTTCAAATTATAAAAAATAAATTATTTATTTTGGCTATTTTTAGGATTTTATTAATGGATTCCAGTAAAAATATTTGAGGCAAACAAAAAAGCATTATTATTTCTCTTACTAACGTCAAAATAATTATGTAAAGAAAAAAAGATAAAAATACTTTTAAAAAATATGAACGCCCGGCCATATATAACCCTCAAATGCTGGAGGGGTTAAAAAAGTGATTCGTCTATATTATTTCAAATGTAATTAACTTAAACGTTTTGTAATTTTATTTATCTTATAAATCAATATACCATGTACTAGATTCACCATTGTGACAATATAGAACAAATACCTGGATAATAAAACCGCATTATTTACATTTATATTTGATTCAAGAAATTAAATAAATAAATAAGTTTTGTAAGAACTGTGTTTTTTAACCTTTCCGATCGGTTTTCAAGTGTTGTTGCATCGCCTCTTAACCATCGAAATCATACATCCAAGAAAATGAAAGAATAAACAATGATAAAGTCCTAGAATGCACCTGCAATATTATTATGTATATTACCAGGTAAGTACTAGCTATGTCAGTACCTACGTATGTAAATTGCAGATAAATAAATATACACTTCTACCTTAAAACTGAACGCGTATCAGATACCTATTTGTCACGGTGACCTTTCAAAATAATGCGATTAATTTTACAGTGGCGTGGGTAAAAAAAATTGTTGATAAAAAATATTATATAATTTTTCTACATCATTGCAACAAACACCATTTTTTCGCTTATAATGATAATCGTAACAGCTTTTCTATAGCCTTCAAAAAAAAAATCTAGAAGTAATATTTTCTATTAAAAACATAAAACAGTGAATCTACATCACATTTCGACTAGATTTTGTGGTATATCTTTTTTTGATTTGGGCTTTAATTTTCGAGTAAATGGAGTCAGAAGTTGAAATTTTTGGTAACAAAACTCAACTCAACACAAGATCAGTTCAAATCACTTTTAAAAAGTTATATAAAGTCATGAAAAGTGATGTAACAAACACTAGGTTAAGTACAGGGTATTTTTTTTTAATTTTTTTTTTATATTTACTCCACACAGGAGGCCCTGAAGAAAATAATTTCCCTCAGGGCCTATGTCATCTTTGGGGATGCTGTGTGGAGGGTCTTTTTGTGGAGAGGAAGGAGTGAACATGGGTCTTGAAGAGTCCCATGTTGTAGGAGGGAGGAAACACAGAGGCCGGCAGTTCGTTCCACAGCCGAGCTGTTGAACTTAAGAACGAATCGTAGAAGCGACCCGTTCTCATGTGACAAGTGTCAACTGTGTACAAATGTTGGGCGCGCGTTTGGCGTGTATCCCGACTACGCACCGGCGCCGAAGGGATCAATGACGCTAGTTCCTCAGAGCATCTTCCATTGTAATACCGATAGAACAAGGACAGCATACCTACCTGACGCCTGTGCTCTAAAGATTGCAGTCCGTTTGTTAAGATTGGGGAATCTATCAAACGGACCGCCCGTTTCTGCACAGAGTCAAGGGTTTTTTTCAGGTATTTTGGGGCTCCAGACCAGAGATGGCTGCCAAACTCGACAGTAGGGCGCACTTGCGATTTGTACAGGGTGAGCAGTTGTGTACTATTAAAGTATCTGCGGGCCCTGTACAGTACGCCCAGCTTCTGAGAGGCCAACTTTACTCTGGCTTCGATGGAGTCCCCGTACCTGAGCTGGTCACTTATAGTTACACCAAGCATATCATTCTCTTATTGGAATGGTATTCCAATAAGAGGTGTTATTTTGATATTCAATCGTAAAAGATCAATGGTTTCGTTGCTTGTGTGGCACGTAGCGCCGTCTTGTTGAAAGTAAACGTTGTCCAGATCAATACCATCCAATTCCGGCCATAAAAAAATTATTAATCATCTCTCAATAGCGCAATCCATTCACCGTAACTGTTGCTCCAGCCTCATTTTCAAAAAAGTAAGGTCCAATGACTCCGCCGGACCATAAACCGCACCAAACAGTCACACGTTGAGGATAGAGAGGCTTTTCAATAATAACTCTTGGGTTTTCCGAGCCCCAGATGCGACAATTTTGCTTGTCGACAAAACCACCGAGGTGGAAATGGGCCTCATGATTTGCATTTGATTCACTCAAGTGAATTTTAATAATTTCAATGCGTTGTTGAAGCGTGTATCGTTCCATTTTTATTAATAACGTAGTTTTTAATTGTCAAATGTCAAAAAATGACAGCTTCAAAAGTAACATCTACCGAAATAGCGGGCTATTCAAAATAACACCTCTTATTGGAAAGCCCTGTAGTTTACGTTTATATGTTTTTTTTTCATCGTTTTTAATGATTTTATGTCACTTTTTAAATATTTGTTGAATTTTTATTAATTAATACCTGCTCTTTTAAAGTGCGTGAAATCGTAGACCCGTCTCCAAAAGTAAAAAAAAACAAATGCTCAATTAAGCGGAATTACTGCTGTTCTCTGTGTGATGTAAATTCACTAGTTTTCCGCTTGTATTACGAGTTTCCGGACACCGTGTAGAAAGATTCAAACCCTTATCCTGAAATATTGAAGAGAGAAAGCCATTTCAAAACTCCACGCCACTGATATGATAGTGGGTCAACGAATACAGAAAACAGGGTTATGCAACATACAACACACTATATACTACACACGACACAAAACACTACACACGGTTACCGAGAGTACCCACTCCGGTAATAACAACAAGTCAACAGACTGCCATGGTAACTAGTTACTGGTAGTTGCATGTATGTTACTATATGACACTTGACTCTTGACAATTGCAATTATATCATCACCTTCTGCAGATATTTTAATCGATGGAATTCATTTCCAATTTTCAGTTCCAATTTTTCCATAAACCCAGTTGTTTAATTCGCCTGTTGAGTGTTTTTAAGCAAACACAAGAAAAAAAATTTAAAAAAATTTACCACCCCAAAGGAACAATTAACTCTTGATATTTTTTTAATATAATTTTTTACATCATTATTTTTTTTGTAAAAATTTATCATTAATTGAAAAACATTATCCGGCTCGGAAGGACCAATTTTTATTTATTTTTTTATTGTAAAGAAAGACTTTCTCGAGTTACGAATAACCTGACATTATTTGAAGAACTCTTACTAACATAGGCAAAGTTTTTATAAAAAATCCGGCTTGGAGGACCAATTAATTATTACGAAAGGTTTTAAAAGGACATTTGAAAAATTCTTGCTTCAATCATCATAAGAAAATGTTGCTTGTGGATGCGACTCCACCCTGATTAACGATTTGTTCAAAGTGGAAAGCATATAATTAGGAACAAGAAGTATCTTTTGGACGTGTTTCGTCATCTGCAAAACTCTCTTTCCATGCAAAACTGTGTTTCACTATAATTACGAAATTCAAATGGCAATGTACAATTTCAGGCAAGTGTAAGGGAGACAGACTGCGTGCTAAATGATCTAGAACCAAAAGGTACTAAGTCAGTAGTACATTTGTTTCCATTAAAATTTATACGGAAGGGACTTTTAGTTTTCTTCTATGGCTGAAACGGGCGTAGAATCGGCGTTTAAAAGGAAGCTACGATACAAAAATGTATATATTCTTGGTATACCTGGTATATTGTAGGTAATAGGCATTAAAATCGCATGACAAACGTAGTCTAGAAACGTTCGATTTCAAGCACAAAACTGATTTTTATTTATTTTGTAAATAATTTTATAACAACGCAAAAAAGTTAATCGAGTGAAACTATCACAGATAATCTTAGCTATGATATTGCATTTTTTTATGTTGTTTCCTTTACGCGTTCATACATTTTTATTGAAGTTTACATTTATATTTTTTATTGTGTAATTTATTTTTTTATTTGTATTCTACTCAAGCGAAACGATAGGAAAATCTTCAATTTATTTAAAACACATGTTTTGGTCTTCAATACCAGTACACCAATTCAGTACCCCAATTCAGTACACCAATTCGTTATAAAGATTAATCAAAATAGTGATTTAGCATTAAGCTTCGCCTTAACGGAGAACTTACAAGGATTAAAACAATATATGCTGATTTGCCATTTTTGATCAAATACTTACACGTTGTAAAATGTGGCATATGTGGTGAAGATGAATAAAGAAAGGTGCATAAGTATAACGTTTGAAGTGGAAGTGAATAGAAGAAGAGGTCGAGAATGCTCTAGGAAATCGTAGCACAATCAAAGTAAACAAATACTAAAATAGTTAACTTATTCAAAAATCATGTTTCACTATGATCAAGTTGTCAATGCACTCTAAATGGGTCGAGTTCAATTCTAACTGCTTTGTAATCTTAATATTTAAAAATTCAACATGTATATGTTTGTGCTCGTAAAACTCGAAAAGCAGTCGACCGATATCGCCGAAAATTTCAGAGTTTGTTCTTATTAGTGCCAGGAGTGTTTAGAGATGATTAAATGGTAGCAGAAGTCAGGGACGCCCGAGGAATACTTAACGCAATATCTCTGCACCGTATTGAGATACGAAGTCGAATTAAAGATGATGTATGGTATTTTTTTATCAGTAACATTGTGGTATACAATAGTGAATGGTGGAAGAAGTCAGAGGCGACTGAGAAAAATATTAGCAATAGCGAAGCATCGTAGAGGATCCACTAGTATACAGGTGTATCGGCAAGTACCCGACAAACTTTAACCAGCTATTCCTCAGCACATTTGGAGTAAAAAATGTTATAGGCGCTTTGCTGTCCGGTAACATTTTTTTTCCATTTAAAACAAAAAATAAATAAAAAAATCCACACTGCGTCACTGTCATTTGGATTGTTTCTCGTTTTCAACAGCTGTTATTAGCAAGTGTGTCAAAAAGTGTCCTCGCTCTTTCGTACACACTAAATAATAATAGTTAAAAATGAGACGAATGGTGCCGTGCCATTTCGTTGTGATTGTAAAAGCGCGCCAACGTAGGTACGTACGTACATTATTCAACGAAACTCGAACAAAATATTGCCAGATGGGTTTTCAAACTTTGACAAAGGATAAAACATTGGTGACATGTGGTGAAAATATGAATAATAATTTTTTTATTAAAAAAATGTTACCGGACAGCAAAGTGCACGTAACATTTTTTACTCCAAATATGCTAAGGAATAGCTGGTTAAAGTTTGTCGGGTACGTGCCGATACTCCCCGTATTTATATATGTCGTTCCGCTGATAGAGTTGAATATAATTTGGACTATACCTTCTTGATGCTACCCCTGGTGACGGAGGTTGCCATGGGAGGGTGTTGGGTGGCGTGGGGTGGAGTGAGGTGGTTGGGTGCCATTCGTCACCCGCCCCTAAACACCTGTTATAAAAGGGTAGAACTCGCGGATGCTTTCTGATGGGCCGTAATATTGGAAAAATACACAATAGATTGAAAACCTTAAGGTAAATTTATATTAAAGTACCTACCCCTCTACAATTGTATACATTTAATAGACAGTTTTTTAAGAAAAAAATCATTTAAAGAATTGTAACATCGACTTTTTATGCAACATCACACAAGAGAGCCACTGTCCACTTGGAGAACTATGTCGCCACCCGGTTGGGCAGCGTAGTGCAGAGGGTTAAGGTAGGGGTTGTAATAGGGGATTTTTTAAAGCATAGGAAAGTCTGCGTAAATAGATGCTCGCTTCATTATCATATAAACCAGAAAATAATATTTTTACAGCGCTATTTCTGGTATTTCTCACCTAGATAGTAGAAACAGTGGGAGTTATGGTATGGAAGCGTGCGATTATCGCGAGCTACGCAAAAATGCACGGACTATCGAAGTCGTGCATTTTTGCACGTGAAAGTTTTGCGTTTAGTGTGTAGGTAGAAGCAAGGGATACGATGTGTAGTAGTATGGGTGAACGATGTTGGCGACACGCTTTGTACACGCAATTTCATATTAATAATGGTTTATGATCTTCATTGGTTTATCCCGATGGTTATCTACGTCACCGACAACATTAGACTATTTTATCTCCCGGCCTGCAGAACTAACTTGCCAATGGTCATGTCTGTGGGGAGAGCAATCTTGCTGTTGAACAGAATCAATTCGGATATCGACATTTTTAGCATCAATGAAGCTTCCTTTAAAAGGCAAGGCTTTATTATAACTGGTATAGTTGATATACACACTGTTCATATTAATCTAAGAATTCTTATTACAAAAATATTTTAAAAACGCATTGAAATTAACAATTTTGTAATGTTTTTGAAATTAATAAACAAAATTGAATTGAATTGAAATCACGTAAATAGTAAAATAATCAATCCGTAATTTTTTATTTATATTTAAATAAGCATTTTTTTTTTAAAATTTTGGCTGAGGATTGAATCTTCCTCCCCAGACTGACTAAAATGCATAAACCGTTCTATCACATAAGTCAAATACTCATTGGATGATAACGAGATTTATTCCGTACATTAACTTCATAGAAATGCACGTGTTCAAGCTGATAGAATGCATTGTCATCGACAATGAGAGTTTCAGCTCAATCGGATGTCATTAATTCATTTATTCACTAGCAGACTATCTGACGAATATTTTCCTCGGACGTCTCCAACTTTTTCCACCATTAACTACCGTTTACCACAATGTTACTCTTGAAAATACTACACTATATCAACTTTAATTCGACTCTGTATCTTAATCCAGTGCGGAGATATTGCGTTAAGTATTCCTCAAGCGTCCCCGACTTCTTCTGCCATTCTAACTACTCTCTAACCAATTCTGGCACTAATAAGAACAAACCTTGAAATTTTCGCGAAATCGGTCAAGAAGTTTTCGAGTCTACAAGGCACAAACATACGGACATTTATGCATTAGAAAGATTCATTCGAGAAAACAAAATTTAAATTATTATTTTTTAAAATTCATCTTTTTTTACAGCTGTTTGATCAATGTATCTCAATTCCAGCCGGCCCTGTCTCTATAGCGCAATTTCTTCCAGGAAACTGGATGCAGACAGCCTTGGAACTGGAAGTCTGGAGCAGGAGTATAAGTGGGTGGTTTCTGGAAGTCTGTCTCTATTCTCAAGGACTCTTCACTACTGCGCCAATCTAGTTTTCATCTCACGTCTCATAAAAAATAATCAGTTTTATAGTTCAAAGCATTTTTTTAAATATCCCGTGAGGGGCACTTAAATATATATTAAACTATTTTCCATTCTACTTAGAAAAAAATAAAGCCTACATAAGTTAAAATTTAAAGTAGGTTGGTACAGACCTGTTCCCTCAGCAATCTGTTGGAAACGGAGAAGTTGTCATCTGTACCCATTGAGAATATTAAACTCGAATCTTCAAGATCGACTATCATCTGTAATTGATTTCATCTTTACAGATTTATTAGGAGAGAGGGTCAGATCAATTGGGGGACTGCCGCGGAATATCATTTCTTTCTATGGGAGCTGTCACATTGACAGATGACAGCCGCGTAATCACGGCGCTCCGTAAATTGTTCTGATCGTAGGTAGGAGAGGGGATCGCATAATTTATCAAATATAGCCTGGCTAGCAGATCACAGTGCATACAAAAATGTGTGGTTTAAGGCCCCGTAGTAAGCGTTCAAAGATGGTTTGTAAGGAAGATATGTAAAAACGAACGTAAAAGGGAGCGCGCCAATATTAAAAAAAAACGATAATAATTCAGCGAAAATTGTGAAAATATTTAATAAAACACGACTCGTTTGAAATAGAGCAATAATTTCTAGACAAATGTTTTAATTGCATTTAAAGATACACTGTGATTTTTTTCATATCTATAACATATCAAATAACAGAACACAACGTGTTTTTTAATAATTTTCGAAGCGTCCTTTCCGATTTTTTTCTATGGAGGGAATTTCATATAATTAACGTTTCGGCAAAACAAATGTATAGATATTATCTTCAAAAATAACATATATCCTTCTTGGAACTTAAAAACTAAAATAGTTAAAGAGAAACTTGTTATAAATCGATATAAATTGAGTATGCGAGGGCTTAAGCAATATTTTTTACCAGTAAAATAATACTGCGTGGGAACCTGATGTATTATATGAGAATCTATGATAAATTTATAGAACGACTTCCTATTCGATTTCGGGTTTCTATTCCATAGAAAGGCCTAACCTAACCTAACGTAACATATTTAACCTTTTTTATCACTTTTCATGGCTTTACATCACTTTTCAAGATAAAATAGTTGAAATATCCTGAATTGCCCGGTTACCCGTGTATTTGTGTACTATTTATATTGGTGGCGCTCCCATTTTCCTTTCGACTTTAGAGAAAACGTTTGATAGTATCTCCTGAATAAAAACAAAGGGCGACAACAGTCATCGTGATGCAGAAGTTTGCATTTGGCGGTGATAATGATACTCGTTGTTACTGCAGATTTGTATGTTGTTATCAGTAAATATTTGTTATTATTATTAGCTTATTCTAAGCGTTGAAGTTTGCTTAGCGGCAGCGCTGAATTTGATTTTTGTTTTGACGTTTTTACTGCCGATATTTGTATATTGCTATGACACAACGTAAAGCGATGTTAAAGTTTGTTAATGACGGCATTATGCTGTACGGAGGCGAATATCGACCTGACCTAACCCAGCAACAGAATAAATGTTAACCTATCCCCGGCAGAGGGTGCGATCGAAGTCAATTTAACCCTTAACGACAAACCCAGGTCTCACAGACCACCATCAATATTATTTTTGTGAATAACTAAGGTAAATTTCGTGCATCTATGTAATTTCTCATAGCCATCGAGGACGCTTGTGTGCCCGTTGCATTTGGTAAGTAAACAACTTCATGGGTCTGAGAGACCGGGGGTAGGTAGAAAGTTATTAATTGTTTTGTATTTATGTGCTGATATATACATAATAATAAATACGTAGCCCGGAAAACTCCGTAGACTTCAGCTTCCAATAGAAGAATGTCAGCAAGTTTGTTTTCAATACAAATCTACAGTTTTACAGGAAAATTGACGAGAGTTTACAACATTACCTTCAAAATAAGGTAATTATCAATTTCCACGCGATATTATAAATTCATTTTTTTTAAATACCCCAGTCCCTTTTCTCACCCCTTAAAGCAGAAAAGCCCGGGCAATGATGGGTATTTCAGCTCTATAAAAAATATCCTTGAACGGATAACATCTTTCAGCTGTGAGGAATGCTGACTGAATAATTTAGGAAGGGAAACTGTTTATACTTTCGTAAAAATCAGCACGTTAAAAAATACAATCTTTCGATTTCTTCCAACAACTTATATTTTTAGGTAATTAAATACTTTTTGGAAGTTTATAATCCGACCATTAAAATGGTAAAAATCATCTCTTACGCCTGTTGCGACCACACGCCCCGTCACGTTGCAGAGATCCGTGCTGGGGGTGGTTCAGGGAAGAACGTGGGTGATTGGGGGTTTGGGGACTTCCCATCGCAGGCCAAGGTCGCTCCCCCGTCACTCCGTCTGGGCCTGCCCGGCTACCTCCCACACTTCACACTCCCCTAATATTACCTATTTAGTTACATGTTATATTAGCAGCATATCTACTTGGTATATTCATAGCCAGCAGGGTTCGAGGGATATATATATCTCACGATATATTAAACCAATGATATTTATAATTTAGTAAATGTCTTTGTTTGTACTGGATATTCCACCGTTGCTCCATACTTAAATTTACCGAGATTCCCCGGGCGCTGTTAAATAGCGTTTTTACAATGTAGGTATAAAACTCATTTAAAAAAATTCCCCTTGGTATGATGGAAATAAAAAAAATGACCGTTTGAGACGGCAACTGTTTTTCGGATTCACTGCCCAAATTTAAAAGGAGCATCATGTCAATGATAATATAAGCTGTTCAATGCGCATACGTATACACACATACACCTATACACCAGTGGAGGCTCGTGACTTTTGGGTATACTAGAGTGCTATTATATTACACAAAAATGGCATTATTGATGTTGTTGTAGCTGAAAACAATTTTTTATGTTTTTTTGAAAATTCGATTTTTTGTATGAAATTTCAGTATGGCCGAACATATTTCCTGAAAATCTTCATACAAAAATCTTTTTCAGCTACAACAACATCAATAATGCCATTTTTGTAATATTTCCACTCTAGTACACCCAAACATCACGAGCCGCCACTGCTATTATTTATTTATTTGGTTGGTACAATATTTTTTACATTTCAAGTTTTCCAGTAAGGCCTCACTGGGTGGCTTGCCCGTGCTGAGGCCTTCATTTATAATCTGAAAATATAATCTACATAATACATTTAAAGAGAAAAATTATACATTTAAAATTAAAATTAAAAAATAATACATTGAAAATAATCTTGTGTGTTTGTGAGTGATGTGTGTTTATATTGGTTTTGTGTGTTACGTGTAGGTTTTATTTTTATTTTATGCTATGAAATTTTGGTAATATTGTCTTTTTTCTTCTTTAATTCATTTTGTAATTTTGTGTGTGAATTTATTTTTATTTTCCTCAATTTAAATTTCAAGTTTTACACTGTTGAAAGCTTTTATTGCATAGTATTGGTGGTGTCTTTGTCCAAAGCTTGAATTTACTGTCGGAGTTTTTATGTTTTCTTTGTACGCTTGTCTAACTGGTCTGTTAGTGTTATTTTGTGTATTTTGATATACACTACACACTATACACTTGCTATACACTACACACGTCACCCAGTAATTACTAAATATACCTACCACATAAAAGACATTGAAATATTCTCTTCATCTATTCTATTCATCTGTAAATTGTTTAATCATGGCTACCAATATACTGTTTGGGGTCTGTAATATTAAAAAAATAAATAAAATACAATAAAAAGACAACTTCGTTTCCCTCAGCAAATTATCACTTTTCACCTAGCAACAGAAACTTGTGTTGTCACCTGTAATTAAAAGTATTGTTAACATCCATTTCCCTTGAATAAATAAATGATTGTCACTTTTATACATACGTATCAATATAATTAAGCCCCTATTTTAAGTCCTATTTATACAATAAAAAAATTCTTATTTCAATTGTGCGTCCGTCTTGCGGAATTCTTATTCAATGAACTTAAATTTGATTTGATTTTGTAAAATTTTAGCTAAAAACTATGTTAGGGTACGTATACACTTGCGAAACGAAACGCGAATCGTACCACGAGTAACGGGAAAGGAACGAATCAACTGCAAGCGGCGTTTCTGCGTGTTGAGCGGTCAGAACCACTCTCGAATTTGGTTTAGAACTCTCGAACGGTGAGCTCCGGCATCAAGAAATGTGCACTGAATTTTCTGCCTGGAATTTCTAGGTCTACAAACTTGTAATAAAATAATAATTAGATTTAGATAGCTACGTTCACAGGTTTTGTTTTTTTTTTAAATATGATTTCTTCTTTGTGAACAGATTGAAGGTTGCTGAACACTTATAAAATTTCTGGAAAATCCTTGTTCCCTGACAACCGAAAAATGTTTATTTATTATCCTACACTAATTTTCATAGCACCATTTTGCGAAAATTTACCAGTCCAAACCATTTTTTGTTTAATTTGAGTGAAGTTTTTTTTACATTAACCTTACATAGGTGGCCCTGAGGAAAATAATTTTCCTGAGGGCCTATGTCATCTTTGGGGTTGCTGTATGGAAAGTATTTTTAAGGAAACTAATTAAAGGATGTTCTGGGAAGGAAAAAGGTGTATAGGAATCTAGAAATGGGTGTGTTCAGGAGTGACGGACGTATGAACCCCGGACGCCCCTGCTAAATCACCAAATGTAACGTACCACCGCTTGGAGTGACATATGGCAGAGGTGTTGATTATCCAATAAATGGTATCCGGGGCGGCGGTACCCAAACCCGCCTCCTAAAATAAAGTAGCTCTCGGTAATGTTAGATTAGATAATATCACTTTATTAAAAAATTATACATTTATTTTTATTAATAAAGGTATTTAATTTTTTTGGATAGACTGAGGATTGAGCATTCCTCCCCTGAGAAGGACTGTCTGTCTTTAAAACTTAAAAAATATATTAAAATAATAATTTTGGGGGATTGATATAGGTATTCAGAATTTACTAATACTTTATAAATCAATGTTAATAAGACAAGGTTTTATGCATAGCATAAAGGATTACAAATAATTATAAGCAATTATTAGTCAAGTCAAGTTAATAATTATTGTATTGATATTTCAGGCGACTAATTATTGATTACAATTATTTAATATTTCATTAGAAAATGGCATTCCATCACATTTTCACAGAATTTTCAAAAAGGTTCAATGATGACTCAACACACCTTTAAAAATTGATACAAAGTCAATAAAAACAATGAAAAAAAAACCCGTATGTAAAACATATTTAACACGGTTTTTTCATCATTTTTCATCACCGTTTAATGATACATGGCTTGTAAATTGTGAGTTGTGCAGTAACCCCTCGGTGTGTTTATTAACTATTTTATTTCCGTGTTTTAAATTACAAAATTTCATCAAAGAATTTAATTATTCAGGATTTTGGAGGTAACTTTAGAAAATTATTTGTGAGTTAACAACAATTATTTGTAGAATATGATTTAAGATTTTTACGGCCAAAAGTTTTTTAGGGTGTTATGCCGTGTTGCTAACTCCTTCTTTAGCCAATGTTTCGGAAAACGTTACAGTATCCATCATCAGGGCAGATGTGTAATTGATAGTGGTGCAATATGTGCTTAAGTACGTATGTGTGATACCGTGTTGCCAGCTCCACGACTCTACGAGCTGGCTTTACAGTAAAATTTAAAATGGTTTTCTGCGTTTAGTTTTGGTGTAGCCGTCAATTACCGGATACCAAGAACTATTGAGCTTAGCTCCGTCGTCTCTATTAATATTAATGGGATTTTTGTGAATTTCAAAAATTGGCTAATTCGAAACTTAGGCTAAAAGAGCGTAACACGTCATAACACCCCAAAAACAAATAACAAAAATTACTTGTAGGTTTATATATTTCTAGTGACAAATAAAAACTCCTGCTGTCTCTCATCCATACTCGGTTGTCTCTTTCATACTTTTTGACATACGTTCCCTGACGGTTACCTTCACATAGTAACAGCAGGATAGCTTTATTTACAGGAATACAATATAATATTTGAATAATAAAGTAGCCATGTCTAGGTATAATGTATTTGGTACTGGTTGCCTTTGCAAACAAAACAGCTGAGTGGGTTTTCCTTGGGAGATTTAACTCGTATGTTATTACGTTTCCGAGAAAATAACTATGTTGATCCCCAGAGGCAACAGGCTCTATGTATAATATTATTTCAGCGCCTACAAGCTACACACAGAGTGGGACTGGGTTGTTGAGAATATGCCTAACTAACCATCACGTAGGGATAGGAAGATATCATATTTGTCTTGCCACAAATAGAGTTGCTAAATAAGATTCAATTCAATGTACTTGCGCGTTCAACACGCTCTTGTGTCATGTTCAGGGTGGATCAATGCAAAACGAACTCTAAGCAGAACTCTTGCCTGAACATATTATACAACAGAACAAAACGTGTTTTTAATCATTTTCGAAGCTTTTTTCTATCGAGGGAATTTCTTACAATTTACGTATCGGCGTAACAAATATACAGATACTGTAACAGTTATATTTTCCTCGCCTGCTAGATAGTTACAGGAACTGTTACATTTATCTCTGCTGGCTGGCGACACCAATACTAAGCTGTTTACGCCTTTCTGGTGTCGTAAATTAAAGGAAGAAGACTTTAACGCGAGAGAGTTGGGTTTTTGGCCGGTTACTACATCAAACTTACTACATATCGCTCTGTAACTACGTTCATAGTACCTTAAGAACTTATTATATAAAATTATTAACTCCTTTGAAAAACAGAACTCTCTATGACAACTTGTATTGTACCTGCTTATATCGTTCATACTCTATTTATTATGTTATGTACTATACACTAATTATTGTACTCCTGAACAACATGGCTGTAACAATGTATACTTGTAAAAGCCTGCAAGGCGTGAGTAAATAAATAGAATTCTAAATTCCCTATTCCATTAGAACCTCTGTTTCCTCAGCCTATTTTGACAGTGTCCCTCGATGTGCAGTTATATATTTTTTCAATCTACTTCCCATCTTCGGAGCACTTGTTCCATCCAAAATATTCTGTCGGTACACCCTGATACACCGGTCGCACCGCGACAGGAGTGGTGCTTTTCTATTGTATCAACATCAAATACAGCAATAGCACCCAGCCAGTCTAACCTAGAATTTTCTTTCCCAGCAGTTTCCATTGTCAGTTCGTCCCTGGGAGCTTTTCTGAAATCTCAGAATATGTAGAGTATTTGGCTTAAATCTAAAAGGACTTGTAGCCTAGGGTTATGCGAAGCGAATTTCAATTTGTCTACGAATTCAGCAACAGACAGTGTAAATAAATTCAAACCTAACACGGGAAGACTGAAAGCTAACATCTGATAGTTAAAGGGGTAGTTTTTAAGGGTTATTTTAACAAAATGCGCAATAAAAAAGTGTAAATAATATGGCTCGAAGTATGCGTTATACTTATAAATATAGGTAAGGGGTTAGTTTTTAAGGGTTGTTTTAACAAAATGCGCAATAAAAAAGTGTAAATAATATGGCTCGAAGTATGCGTTATACTTATAAATATAGTTTAGGGGGAAGTTTTTAAGGGTTGTTTTAACAATTGGCGCACTATAAAAGTGTATATAATGTGGCTCGAAGTATGCATTAAAAAGTATAGGAATTAAATTAGTATAGAACCTAAAAAGTCATTTTAATGACTACGTTACGCGGGTAAACCGAAAACATCATTCTACATATTTGTATTTTTTATAATTATTTATATACCAATAAATTTAAAAAAAAATTGGTATTATCCACCTCACGAGGCTGAGCCTGTTCCAAAGTGGATTATATATAGTTAAGGATGTAGTTTTAAAGGGTTGTTTTTAACAAAATGGCGCCTTAATAAAAGTATATATAATGTGGCTCAAAGTATGCTTCTTCATATATATACAGAAAGAATTCGAAATTTTATTCGAGATTTAGGTTACAAAACAATTCTTTGGAAGTTTTTAACTAGGCAAAAAGATACCTTCCAATAATATGGACAATATTAGTTTGCAAGATAATATTGTTGATTCTGAATTTGAAATCAACAAAAATGAAGTAAAAGATTTAGAAACATAATTATGCCGAGTCAGTTGACATCTACAATTTATCACTAAACAAATACAAAAGATTATTACGGAGTAAGTTCAGTTATATATCAGTGATACTGTATAATTTTATTACTATGTTATTATTTTAATTCTATGTAAAAGCCCCTAAAAAGGGCGTTAATAAATAAGTAAAAATTAATGTTTTGTGATTTTGAAAAACTCTGTGCAAAAATATTTTAGATGAGGAATACATATGGTAGTTAGTCCCAGAATTTTTGCACTGAAATAAGCCCCGATGTCTAGTATTACGTGTTAGTGCAATCCTAAAGTTTATCAACGCAAGTAATTCCGGAGTTTCAAAATACATTTTTAGAATTTTATACAGAAATACTAAGGACGGATTGTTTCACAGAATTTGAACAATTCATCAAATTTCGTTAAGTTAATTTTCAGGTTCTGTTAAAGTTCTATTAAGTTCTGTTATTATTTCAGTTGCGCAAAGCAAATGGTCTATAGTGATATAACAGAACTTCCACAGAACCTGAAAATTAACTTGAGAATGGTTCAAATTTTGTGTAACAAACCGTCCTTAATCAGTAAATAAAATACTTCTGTTCGAATTTGAACTTCAGGTGGGAAAAATTTCTGATTGACTGAAAAAACCTGAAAATGACTGAGGATTCAACTTTCCTCCCAAGGGACTGGCTTTTAACTGCTGTAAACTTTTAAAACACTTTTTTTGGTTTGTCGGAGGATTAAACGTTTCTTCGCAAGGACTAGAGTCAACTGCTGTAATGTCATCCCATTTCAGAGAAATACTTATATATCCGCGTTTGTACGCGTGATTGCCATAAAAAGTTGATAAAATTCATTATCATCGATAAAGAGTCTATCTGCGGAGTTTCAGCTCGATCGGATTTCGAGAAGTGGGTTAATTTCCACTTTCAAGATTTGCATCAATTTATGCATTCACGAAATAAAAGTGAAATTCAAATAAAATTCCCTTCTTGAAAAAAATATTTGGGCTTGGGTGCGAAAATGAGCAATCATCAACAACGAGTCTATATGCCGAGTTTTAGTTCGATCGGATGACGAGAAGTGGGCTAGGTTTGAATTTATTTATTCATTCATTCATTCTATGACGGCCGGCATAGTCCAGTGGTAACGCATTGGACTGCCATTCCGAAGCTCGCGGGTTCGAACCCGGCGTGCGCAAATAAATTTTATTTGATTAATTTGTGTTATTTCACAATTAATTAATTAAAATAATATATAGTATATTTGCGGCACGTTCCAGAGTGGAAGATACTACCAGTATCGCCCTGGTGTAAGACCACCATTCAGAATTGAAACGTTGCTCCAAATGGCTTTAGCCGTGTTTAGTGACTAGATCTGAATAGCCAGGTACTTCCTCTTTCCCTTCCCCACTTACCTTCAGCCTCACAACATCCCCCAATTGGGGATGCCATAGTCTCACTGGCTCCAGACGGGAGCAGTTGGGACTCTTGTGAGGTATTCACTATAAAAAAAAAATAAAAAAAATTCACCAAAAACAATTCTAAATTCAAACAAATGTATTTAAAAAGAAGTCGCAAAGTCCTGTATTTATGATTTCTTGTATTTCTTCTACAGGGTTTTCCAATAAGAGGTGTTATTTTGATATTCAATCATAAAAGATCAACGGTTTCGTTGCTTGTGTGGCACGTAGCGTCGTTTTGTTGAAAGTAAACGTTGTTCAAATCAATATCATCCAATTCCGAATTTAAAAAATCATTAATCATCTCTCGATAGCGCAATCCATTGACCGTAACTGTTGCTCCAGCCTCATTTTCGAAAAAGTAAGGTCCAATGACTCCGCCAGACCATAAACCGCACCAAACAGTCACACATTGAGGATAGAGAGGCTTTTCAACAAAAATTCTTGGGTTTTCCAAGCCCCAGATGCGAGAATTTTGCTTGTTGACGAAGCCACCGAGGTCGAAATGGGCCTCATCACTCAAGATGATTTGCATTTGATTCATTCAAGTGAATTTTAATAATTTCAATTCATTGTTGAAGCGTGTATCGTTCCATTTTTATTAATGGCGTAGTTTCTACTTGTAAAATGTCAAAAAATGACAGCTTCAAATGTAACATCTACCGAAATAGCGGGCTATTCAAAATAACACCTCTTATTGGAAAACCCTGTAAATATTTTCCAAAATAACCTTTTCCCCAATCCTAATTCTCATTGTTATTCTTCTATGTATATTTGCATAGAGAATTTAAAAAAAATGGCCTACAACAATAATTGAAAATTTCAAAAAAGACAAACAAAGTTTAATGACAAAGCAGTTTAATGAAAATTTGTTATTTTTCTCTTGACATATCTTGTTTAGATATAAACTAAATTAAATCTGTTTTTAAAATAGGTCACATAACACAATATAAATATTTTTCTATTTGTTTAAGGGCATAGAGATATACAATTAGAGGCGCTAATGCGTACTGATGTCTCGTCAAAACTTGTTAAACTATTAACTTAACTAGTCCCCGTAGTAAGCGTACAAATATGGTTTGAAAGGATGATAATATGTAAATACGAATGTTAGAGTCGAAATAATATTAAATAAACCAAATCCAAATTTAAGTTTTGTATGAAAAAGCGCGCTGCCGTTCCTCTTAACCCTAAACTTTTCATGGATAGTAAAAATCTCTTTAAAGTTGCAATTTTGGTTGTTTCCTGTTTTTTTTTCTGTTTATATGTAGATGCTGTTACCTTGTTTTGATGTTTTCACTGTAACTACTAATAAATCTACGTTGTTTGATGTGACGATGTTGGAATTAGCCCGTACCATTGGTCCGTAACAGAGTCATAGGACTTTAACTATTACGAGGCCAGCCAGTGACGTCATCGCTCAGAGAACTGCCACGGAATCGACGCTCACCTGAACAACACAGTCGATAGTCGGTCAGCATCGTTCAACCCTTCAAATCCTCCTGCCAACTTGAGATCTTCACAACAGCACGAGAACACGCTGAGAAGTTTCACAATCATAGACAACAGAAACAAGCAGATAACTGCATAGTAGTTCCGTGAACGGTAGTTTACCTCGCGTCCAAAAATGATGTTTCTAATTTATTTGATTAAAAAAAATCAAAATTTCGTATGAAATGATAAGATTCGTAAGTAGACACTTAAGGCGATGCCATACGTAGTAATGCAAAATCTTGTGTTTTTAGTTTGAAAATTCGGTCGCCTAGAAATTTTTCAGATGCTTTTATTAAGTACTGCGAGTAGAATACATCTTGGCCTTTTAAATAATCGAGTATTTTTTAGATAACTCTTTTTATAAGCCCAGAAAAAAATAATGTATAAGGCCTATGAAAACTGCTTTAAAGTTAAAAATCACCTTCTTACGAACCCATTTTCGGTTATGATTTTATTGTATAATGTGGCAAATTAAGTTATTTATAAAATGATCGTAAAAAAAAAAAATATTTATGCCTGAACAATGAACATCCACAAAATAAAATAAAAGGCACTTTTTGGCCATGTTTTTTTCTCTTACATAAATCAAAACAGGCGGATGGTGTTAAGCGGAAATTTAAACCTTATCGCCATGTACGTAATGGTTGTTATTGATAGCGGCTCAATTTAAAATATTACACGACGTATTGCATCTCCTTAAGGCGAAACTGAATACTAATTAATTTGTGAACATAATGAATACCAAAAAATATGCTTTAGATAAATTGAAGGTTTTCCTAACGTTTCGCTTGAGTAGAATACAAATAAAAAAATAAATTACTCGATAAAAAATATAAATGTAAGCTACTAAAAAAAAAATATTTTCAATATAAATGTATGAACGCGTAAAGGATAAAACTTTAAAATAATGCATTATTATAGCTAAGATTATCTGTGACAGTTTCACTGGATTAACTTTTTTGCTTGCTTATAAAATTATTTAGAAAATAAATAAAAACCAGTTTTGTGCTTGAAATCGAACGTTTCTAGACTTCGTTTGTCAAGCGATTTTAATGACTATTACCTACAATATAACGTATACCAAGAATATACAAATTTTTGGCTTGTAGCTTCCTCTTAATGGTAAACGTAATGAAGGCGTTAATTTGAATTGAATCACCGATACAATATTGTATTTGTATGCCTTTCTTGAAAGAATTGAGATTTTATCCGGACAAAACTATTTAGTCATATTCATATTTCGTTTTATAGCATAACTTTCATAAAGTATTTTTTCATAAAATTATTAAACTAATCTATGAACGCGTAAATTATAACTTACGATACGTTCAACCAGAAAACCTACCTATTTAATTATAATTCATTGTCACTATCTCGATAAAAATTCTGTTTTCAAATATTTTTCATGCCGGTAGGTGTCATAATACTGATAACTCTAGCGGTACAAAAAGGTATTATCCAACACGGCCACCACCTTGAGATGAAAATGGAACGTAAAAAAACATATTTATAGACGAGTTCAAACGGGTCTTTGATACGCACAGTCTACAAAGTTGATTTTTGTGTTTTTTCAAAATGTGAATAATTCTTGACACCATTGCTCACCGTTGGATAGTTTTTTGCTGGCGCAACACACGGATTGTATGGTAGAGATTAAACTTTCTGCTTTCGATAACTTTAATGCTGTTTTGCAATATCAATGCATCTGATTATTTATTAATGTCCTTGTCAAACGAATCTCTTTCGTTCTATACTATGACAGGTGACCGGGTATGTCATCAAAATGAAAATTCAACAAACCTACAAAAAGTGGTCTTGTAAAGTGATGAAACCGAAACTAGATAAAATAGGTAACTATTAAACCTAGTTTTTGTTTCATCACTTTTAATAACTCCATATCACTTTTTAAAGGTGTGCTGAATTTTCATTTTGATGAAATATCATGGAACCATGCTTTTTTAAAAAACAGCGCCATCTGTTGGACGTAAAATCAACGTACGACAACTTGATTAATCTACCGTAAACTGAATAAAGAAAAAATGAGTTTATGTGAAATAATAATGGGTCCGTGATAATTCCTTGAAGAACTCCGTAATTTATTTGAAGTGACTCGTTTGGAATCGTTTTTCCACTAATTTCTACATGCTGCTCTCGTCCTTATATATACTTTCCACTCAGTACAATACTCGGTATCGGTCAGTATTAGAATTCAATTGTGGACTGCTAGCTTTTCTTTCTTGAGATGAAATACGATTTTAATCATCCGTACTGAATGGGTTGACTGCCAAAATTGAATAATGCATATTAAAACCAAACGGCATACGAAATCTTTCGCAACGGACATTGAAAAAACCATCGGTTGAGCAATAACTTCTGGGAACTTCTCTGTACGAATATATGAAATAATCATTCTGCTTATATTATATCGCGGTACTTCAGAGAGAAGTGGTTGTTGAAATGTCAAAACTAATGTCGAACGGAATAAAGACAGTTTAGTTTGATTTTGTCGAACCATTGCTGGGTACGTAAATCCATAGATAAAAATAATAAATGAAGATATGACATGGAAGGATGGAAGGATGGAAGGATATACTGACGGTCGCTAAGCCACGACTAAACTGCACAGCCTATCAAAGAGGATATCCGATAAAACCTAGATGGTGTATCGTATAAACAAATATAATTAAAAGTTTGTTTGTTAGTTAGTTTTAGTTGCGTATAAAATTTAACTTTGAGTAAGAAATTATGGGTTTGAATTCGAATACCATCACAGAGTAAAATTGGCTGACAAAAAGATCTGAAGAAAGCGAAAAAGATATGGCTGGATTTCCCATGAAAGTAGATACCTGCAGGATATATCTCTATGTGCATATTTTTTTATACAGCACAGGTAGTCTCAACTACTCTTTGCTAACCGGAGCCAGCCAATATTTTAAATGTTTTTACTGATTTATCTGACTGTTTAAATTGTACTACTTCTTCGTCTTAGCTGTTATACCCTATTGATAAGGGGGTGGGTAGCCCTTGTCTCTGCTTGGCATAGGTGATGCCGTTTGTTTTCTGTATTTTGTAAGCGCTTAGTTTCCTGCGCTGTCCACTGCGCCGCTCGTGACGTAGCGGCCGTATCTTCAGTATTTTGTGGTCGTGTCGGCTGGAGTGAGTACTCAGTCCCCGGGGCTCTTCGGGAGCATCTTCTCCACTACCTGGGGTTAGGTAGTCCTTGTCTCTGCCTGGCATAGGTGGTGCCGTTTATTTGCTGTCCACTGCGCCACTCGTGACGTAGCGGTCGTATTATCAATATTTTGTCGTTTCGGTTGGAGTGAGTTACTCACTCACCGGAGTTCTTCAGGAGTATCTTCTCCACTATCCTACCGGGCTCATAGGTTCCCGGACGGTGTGACCATCATCCTATCCCACTGCTCACTACAACTGTCTCTCGTCGGGACTGCCTGTGGTGCGCCAGAAGCTAAAGCTGTTCCTGTGTTGTTCGCTGCCATGGGAACTTGTTAAAATTCTAACGCAAGTTCTTATTCATAAATGTTGTCTCTCCACTAGCTTCAAGAACATGAACAAACTACCTTGGACGAGAACACTTAAACGTTTGTGATATGTATGAGGTGTCGTCTAGGGTCAGTCGGGGGTTTTAGAATCATTTAATAGTAGCTTCATTTTTAAAATAACAGAGAAGTCTTGACGTGAGAACCGATAGAGGTACCCATCTGGTCCTTAAAACGGTTCGGGAAGCTGTTCTGTGCCCTTGACTAACCGGAGTGATTTATCTCCCACTCTACATCACGTAACTTTTCATGGGTAACAAAACTAATGGGAAAATGAGATGATAAAAAAAACACCTTTCAAATATGAAACCGTTCGTCATCAATGACTGCATTTCGACACTTCATAACTAAACCCAAATTGCAATATTTCTAATACATTAACACGTTTCCATTTAAATCTCGTATCGGAGAGGTATTTGACCCAATTAAATCGCGGTAAATTGAATCAATTCGGTAAATACATCTCAAAACGAACGGCGATTTGTTAAAAAGCGAATGGACGATAAAAAATGTTTACGAAAAGAGACATAACCTAAAAATGAATGAACTACCAGCGGTTCACGGCCGCGGGAGTATTGAAATATCAAAGGAAACGGGGCCGACAACCTTTTAATAAAAAAAAAAAAATAATCAAGAATTTTGCAATCAACAATCTATTTTTGACATACAGCGTTTTTTATGTGAATACCGCACACGAGTCCCAAATGGTTGGGAAACCGTCTGGATCCAATGAGACTATGGCATCCCCAATTGGGGCGTATTTTGAGGATAAAGGTAGTGGGGAGGGGAAGTAGATATGGAGGAGGAAGGTGTGGAAGTACCTGGCTACTAGGTCTGGTCACCAAACGTTGCTAAAGCCATTTTAAGCAGTGTTTCAATACTGAATGGTGATATTACGCCAAGGTGATACTGAGAGTATTTTCCACTCTGGAACGTGCCGCAAATATTCCTTACATTATTTTAAATAATTTAATCGTGAAATACTAATAATACAAAATTTATTTACGCCTCGACCACAGTGCATATATATTTGAGGCACAAACTTACGTTGTGTGTATTGGTGCATTATGAAGAATAACACCTTCGTAACCTTCACTGGCTCAAGTGCCCTGAAAGAATCCAGTACAAATTGTGCTGGATGGTGTTTAAATCCATCAATGAAATGGCCCCACCTACAACTCTGAACTATGCATCCCGGAAAACACAGGTCTGAGGCAGTCAACTCTTAGATCAGCAACATCATCAGCTGTAGGCAGACTGATGGAACCTAAGTGCAAGCCAACTACTAGTTTGTTGATCGCGCTTTCGGAGTATCTGGGCCGAAGGCTTGGAATAATCTCCTTCCGGAACTAAGATCCATAACAAGTCCAACAAAATTCAGGTCTAAACTAAAAACTTACATTTTGGATGGTGCCGTTTTTTTTGCAAAATCACCTCAAGGGCGCTGTACAAATATATAATATATTTCTACAATTTATATGTTATTACTATTATTGGAGATAATATACAGTACCATACTTACCTGGTAGGTCACTTAAGATTAACACTTAATTAACATTAACTAATTGTTTATTAGCGAAATTTAGATACAGGATTTAGGACATAATTGGAAAATTGGATTATCCGGCTAACCAGCTGTTTAATGTGCTTTAAAATGCATCAAAGCTTAGACCCTATTACCAAAGTGTTTTTTTAAACCTTGAGTTGCCAAAAAATGGAAAAAAGTTTAAAAAACGAAATGATTTGCTCGAAAAAGAAGGGTTTATGTTTTCTCCATGTGATAAATTCATTATTTTCCCCCTGTACTAAGAATTCCTAGACATCGTGTATAAATAGATTAAAAGATTTGGGTTGATTAAGCACCATTGGCTGTTGGTTAAAAGGTTAAAATTAATCAAATTACCGATTGCTCGCGGACCAAAGGTTTGTTCTCACTGGCCGACGAACGAAAGTAAGAACCGACTCGGTTCGTACAATGTTTCGCAACAGCCGCTCGACATCCGCGTTGCGCAACACCTGACGCTGAGAACGCCGCAGAACGTGGCCCGCCGTTTCGCAACTCCCTCGCGAAAATTTTGAAAATGGAACACAGCCGCCATGTTGTCGTTTTTTACTGCCGCTTTATTCGGCTGTTCGAGGTTAAATTATGGTAGGTAGGTACCTACCTACCCGAAACAAAATTGTGCACTTATTAGTACATATATAATTTTATTGGTAGTTGTAATTTGTTATTATGGATAAGTACCTAATTACATAGCGCCGGTTTTGTGACAAATCACATCAAGGTCGCTGTGCGACTACTGATTATTTAATTAGACTATTATTTCTGGTGCTTTTTAAGTGAGTAACGCACAAGAGTCCCAAGTGCCCGAAACAATGAAACTATGCCAGAGAAGAGTGCAAAAATCTGGTCATTCCAATCTGGTCTAAAAACACGGCTAAAGCTATTTCAGGCAACGTTTCGAATTTAGATTGTGGTATTTTATCAGGGCGATACTGAGAGAATCCAACACTGTGGAACGTTCTGTAAACATCTGCCAAATATACCCAACCTTCAGCATTACAGTATGCAGTAGTTTGACTGCCTCCGGGTAGTTGGTACTCTTGCGCGGTAATCTTTTTAAAAAGTTTTCGGATAATTAGAAAATTTTCTGTTTTAAATTTGAAGATGCACATTTCGTATGCCTGTAAATTTGTTTGTACGTTCCGCTGCCGTTTCAAGATGGTTACCGTTTTATTGGTTCTGTAAAGATTACTTTTTCAAATCTGAAATCTTCGTGTTTATTTTGATTTTTTTATTTCAATACTGTGGTACATATCCCCGCCTAAAGAAAATTTAAAAAAAGAATTGTCATTGAGTTATTGACGTTTCAATAGACAAATTGTATAGTTACTCAATTAAGCTATATAAAATATACGAATCATGGTGATCGGATAACTCATCAAAATGACAATTAAACATACATTAAAAAAGTGATAAAGTCATGAAAAGTGGTGAATCAAAAACTAGTTTAAATGGGTTACGTAGATTAGATTTCACAGATCACTTTTAATGACTTAATATAACTTTTTAAAGGTGTGTTGAATTGTCATTGTATCGAGTTATCATGGAAGCATGGTTCATAATATAGCAGGTAGATATTTAAGTACCTACTAACACATCTAATGATTTCAGATGAAGAATAAGTTATTGATTTATTAAGGCGATGCCATACGTAGTAATGCAAAATCATGTGTTTTTGGTTTGAAAATTTGGTTGCTTAGAAATGTTTCAGATGCTTTAATTAAATACTGCGAGTAGAATACATCCTGGCCTTTGAAATAATCGAGTATTTTTTAGACAAGTCTTTTTAGAAACCCAGAAAAAATAATGTATAAGGCCTATGAAAACTGCTTAAAAGTTCAAAATCTCCTACTTACGAACCTATTTTCGGTTGTGATTTTATTGTATAATGTGGCAAATTAAGTAATCTATAAAATGATCGAAAAAAATTAAATATTTATGCCTGAACATCCACAAAATAAAATAAAAGGCACTTTTTGGCCATGTTTTTTTCTTGCATAAATCAAAACAGGCGGATGGTGTTAAGTGGGAATTTAAACCTTATCGCCATCTACGTAAGGGTTGTTATTGATAGCGACTCAATTTAAAATATTGCACGACGTAGTGCATCGCCTTAAATCAGAAATTTAGAAACATACTTTTTTGTTTGTTTTGGTGTACTAAGGGTTCACAGAACTACTAGTTATAGATTGAAAAAGATCGATACATATTATTTAATACCTGGTCCATCTGTATTTGGCTCAAAATATGTTTTTGATGTTTTGTAATCGAAACACTATAAAACAAAAACAACAGGTATTGTAGATTTGATTACAAATAACATGAAATTATCTCTGCAATAACAAACACCTGACCTTTAACTGAAAATATGTTAATAACAGAACCAACAAATGATAAATAAATAAATAAATGGTGGGGTGGACATGTTACCTGTGTTGGTTTCAAAGGAAATACAATTTTACTAACCTACATACTAAAAATCACTCCTTTTCTCCGGAGGGGTAGGCAGAGAGGACGGACCGCCCAAATAACTCCGCCTTAGCACACATCCTTGCCTTATTCACATTCATACATAATACATAGTCTTCTGTTGTTCTGTATTTGGTTCACTTGATCGTGCAACATAATCCAATTGGGCATGCAATATTCTCTATTCTAAGCAGTTGGAACTGAACTCTGTTGATTCCGGTTAGTTACTCAGTTAAGAGGAAGCTACAAGCCAAAAATGTGTATATTCTTGGTATACCTTATATTGTAGGTAATAGGCATTCATATCGCTTGAAAAACGGAGTCTAGAAACGTTCGATTTTAAGCAAAAAACCTGTTTTTTATTTATTTTGTAAATAATTTTATAAGAAAGCAAAAAAGTTAATCAAGTGAAACTGTCACAGATGATCTTAGCTATAATACTGTATTTTTTTAAAGTTGTTTCCTTTATGCGTTTATACATTTCTATAGAAAAATATTTTTTTAGTAGTTTGCATTTATATTTTTTATTGAGTAATTTATTTTTTATTTGTATTCTACTCAAGCGAAACGATAGGAAAACCTTCAATATATCTAAAACATATTTTTTGGTATTCATAATGTACACCAATTCGTTATAAAGATTAATCAAAATATTGATTTGGCATTAAGCTTCGCCTTATAGAAAAATAATCACAGTATGTATCTCATTTAGCAGAAATATCATAATTATCTCATAGTTAGTGCTGCCTCCACTTATAAAATCTTCGATAAAGGTACCAGCCCAGCTACACTAGTCCCAGAGAGAGAGGCTGACGTAAATCCGAACTCCCTCTAGGACCACTTCAGCCGGACGAAGAGACGAAAGGCTGGAGATCCCGTATGGGTATTTTTTGTAGAATGGCAACACCTTGTATGGGAAACCGTGTCAGATTACGACACACCATACTGAAGTAATGCGCCCAGTGAATCATGGTAGGCAATCATTACAATTCTATGGTCTTGAGAGGTTAGGCACGGTAGAACAGATTGAATTGAGAGAGGCTTAAAGATCATTAGAACCAGGTATTGCGTTATATTTTATTGTTTCCGTTTAAAAATGATTAAATAATTAACGCAATCAAAGGATCAAAATCCAAACTTAATCTAAAAGGTATTGATTTTAATACTAGCTTTTTGCCCATTGCAGGCAACAAATATGTATACATCAAATATTAATATTTAATTACTGAAGACTTAGTAAAAAATGATTCGGTCACATCTAGGACTTGAACCAAGTACCCTTGCCTTGCCGGGGCACTTACCTAGCTTGGTAGTGCCCCGGCAAGGCAAGAGTCCTGGATTCAAGTCCTAGATGTGACCGTACCTTTTCTGATTTTATGTTTCAAATTTTCGTTTGAGAATCGCTAATATTGTCTTAAATAATTTAAAAAAAAACATTTATTTACAGATATACTCGTAGCAAGGAGTGGGTGCCTACAAATATTTTGTGAGTTTGGCAACTTTACAGGAGAAACAAAAAACTGTTTATTATTATTATTTAATGAGGCAACATTCTGCTGATGCATTCGTATCTGATAGCACAATAAGTTTACAGTAATTGAGTC
This sequence comes from Hesperophylax consimilis, assembly GCF_061612785.1. Lineage (NCBI taxonomy): Eukaryota > Metazoa > Arthropoda > Insecta > Trichoptera > Limnephilidae > Hesperophylax > Hesperophylax consimilis. Next base: position 17,717,642 of record NC_142854.1, on the reverse strand, counting down.
GTTTTAACATATTATTAAAAGCAATAATTAGTCGCCTGAAATATCAATACAATACAAATACGAGTAAAAATAAATGACGCTAGCGGGAATTGAACCCGCATCTTCTGATGTCCGGTCGATTTCCAACACGGCAAATAATTCAATATGTACTAGTACTTCAATCAACAATTACCGCTCATTATATTTTTTCACCTGTAAACGAACAACTTTATTTTTGTGGGAAAGGCTTTGTTAGTGCTAAATTTCCCACTAGATGGCGTCGAGACATATTATATCTACATTTGTTGATGAAATATATTGACTTGTCAAATATTATTATTTTTTTTAATGATACACTAATGTTTATAAGTCAAGGTTTTATGCATAGCACAAAGGATAAAAGATTTGAAAATAATTTAATCCTTTCTTCTCTCCAAATAAGAGTCGAATCGAAATCGAATTGTTTATATTAGTAGCATTGATGATATGTTGTGGAAGTTTTTTTTATGCATCTATTACTATATTTGCAAGGAAGTGTTTCCTGGAATTAGATGCAAATGGCAGTTTATTAATTTTGCTTAGTTTGCACGGAGATTTACATTTTTGTTGGTTGTAAAGATTTCTCAAAATTCCAGATAAAATTTTAAAATCCTCAATCAAGTCATTGATTTCTTTTAACGTTGGTAATTTTAGTCTTTGATTTTTTAAACTGATATTTGAAATGTAGAAAAGTGCAGGCCAATTACTCTAAAGAGGACATTTTTTAATTTATTTACGAACACCGAATGTTTTTGAGCTATTTTGGAAAGGCCACATAAAAGTACTGGGTGCGTAACGACTTTTATCAACTATTATATTTATACAAATTTAATATTCAATTGAATTTAAAATAATAATTTTCACCTAGCATTTATGCTATGTAAATTGTACATTATTATGTGCTATGTATACCTTATTCTGAAGAAACGAAAAGTTAGCCACAAAACGCTAAATGCGAAATTGACTGTGTTTTTAAGGTTTGAAACAAAATATAAAATAATCTTTGATGAGTATTATTATGAGTAACTATTTTAGTCCACATTAAATACGTATTTTTTTACATATTGTATATTTTTTTAATGCTCGGAGGGCTTTGAAGCAGAGAATGGACGGTTATCTCGAGAGTATTTCCTCCTGGGGTAAAAATAATCTCGTCGAATTTAATGTTTCAAAGACCCAATCCTGTCTGATTACGTCTAAAAGGGATCTAAATGATAATCTAGTCTCCTTCAACGGAAGCAATCTTCCGAACAGGCCTTCCATTGATATGCTTGGTGTAACTATAAGTGACCAGCTCAGGTATGGGGGTTCCATCGAAGCCAGAGTAAAGCTGGCCTCTCGGAAGCTGGGCGTACTGTACAGGGCCCGCAGATACTTTAATAGTACACAACTGCTGACCCTGTACAAATCACAAGTGCGCCCTACTGTCGAATTTGGCAGCCATCTCTGGTCCGGAGCCCCTAAATACCTGAAAAAAACCCTTGACTCTGTGCAAAAACGGGCGGTCCGTTTGATAGATTCCCCAATCTTAACAAACGGACTGCAATCTTTAGAGCACAGGCGTCGGGTAGGTATGCTGTCCTTATTCTATCGGTATTACAATGGAAGATGCTCTGAGGAACTAGCGTCATTGATCCCTTCCGCACCGGTGCGTAGTCGGGATACACGCCAAACGCGCGCCCAACATTTGTACACGGTTGACATTTGTCACATGAGAACGGGTCGCTTCTACGATTCGTTCTTGAGTTCAACAGCTCGGCTGTGGAACGAACTGCCGGCCTCTGTGTTTCCTCCCTCCTACAACATGGGACTCTTCAAGACCCATGTTCACTCCTTCCTCTCCACAAAAAGACCCTCCACACAGCATCCCCAAAGATGACATAGGCCCTGAGGGAAATTATTTTCTTCAGGGCCTCCTGTGTGGAGTTAATATAAAAAAAAATATAAAAAAAAATGCTAAAGAATAGTATGAAAATATAACAAACTAGTGGATCCGGCAACGCTTCGCTATTACGAATATCTTCCACAGGCGTGTCCGACATCTCTTACCATTCATTGTACACCGTATACAAAAAAATTATTGTTAAAAAACTACATTGTGTAGACATTAATTCAACTCTGTATCTTATTCCACTGCAGGGATGAAATACAATATTGTATCGGTGATTCAATCGAATAGTGTATTTTCATGCCTTTCTCGAAAGAATCGAGTTTTTACACCAACAAAAATATTTATTCATATTCATAATACGTATAGGGTAAGGGAGGGCAAAGTGGAAGGGGCGGGCAAAGTGGAAAGTTCATATAAAACAAAAAACAGCGACTTCCCCCCCCGCTACGCTCACTTACCGCAAGTCACGTGTTGCCCTTATGCCCCTTCAGAAATTTAGTATAGCTACGGCGACCCAGCGCGGTGCACGTCTATGTTGAGTGATTTCTGCAGATTCCTTACGAAAACATTCAAACTTCAACGGTTGATTTTTCATTGAAAGGTAAGGATTTAGTTACATGCTATTTATTATTATATTGCATATAAGTATAATTCAACGTTATTTTAATACGTCTGTAATATTTTGATACGATTTTTCGAAATATTAATTTTTTTGTTCCTTTCACACCATTTGGGCAAAGTGGAAAGTTGTATGTGAGGGCAAAATGGAAACCTTTCCACTTTGCCCGCGCTCGTGATTTCTTAGAGACATCCAGTTTTACTCTAACGTAACCATTCAATTTTATTTTTTTTATTTTCAGATGGTTAATAAATATATCAAGCGAAGCAATCAGGGTTCATGGAGCGAAGAAAACATGAGAAGAGCCATGGAAGAATCGAAGACTACTTCCCTATCTGCTGCATCTAAAAAATATGGCATACCTCTTGGGACGCTGCATCGGCATTTGAAAAGTGGAATATGTACTAAAAAATTAGGAAGATTTCGTACTGTATTTTCCAAAGCTCTAGAAAAGCTAATTTGTGAACATGCCAAAGAACTGGATAGTTGTTTCTATGGGCTAACAAAGGAATCCTTGCAAACTTTAGCCTACCAACTAGCTGTTAAAAATGACGTGGAACATCCATTTCAAAATGAGAAAGCTGGTCGAGCATGGGTTACAGGGTTCATGAAGAGGCATCCTGAACTAGCATACAGAACCCCGGAACCAACATCTATTGCACGTTGTGCAGCTTTTAACCAGTTCCAAGTGAATCATTTTTACGATAATCTGTGGACAATGTTGGCACAATATGATTTCATCAACCGCCCTGACGATATTTACAATATGGACGAAACTGGCGTCAAGACAACTTCTGAAAGACCTCCTCGAATAATATCAATAAAGGGTAAAAAAACAGGTAGGAGTCATATCTTCCGCTGAAAAAGGCCAGTTGACTACACTTGTGTGTTGTTGCAGTGCTACAGGAAGATTCATCCCACCATGTTTTATTTTTGGAAAAAGAAAAAGGATGAACGAGCGGTTATTGGATAATGCTCCTAATGGTGCACAGGCATGGTGTTCGGATTCCGGCTGGATCGTCAATGATATATTCAATAAGTGGCTGCAAGTTTTTATTGAAAAGTCAAAACCTTCAAAAGAAAAACCCGTTTTACTTATCATGGGTAATCATTCCACCCACCAAAATCTGGAAGGATTAAATATGGCTCGCGAAAAGGGCGTTATAATTGTAACCATCCCTCCACACACTAGCCATAAACTCCAACCTCTAGATGTTTCAGTCTACAAACCATTCAAAGTTGCCTTTGAAAGAGCTGTGGACACTTTCCAAAAAAACCACCCTGGAAGACGTATAAACCAATTCGACGTCGCAAAACTTGTTCGATTTGCCTTCGAAAAAAGTGCAACAATAGAAAATGCAGCAGCTGGTTTTGAAAAGTGTGACATTTTCCCATATGACAGGAATCTTTTCACTGATTTAGATTTCGCTCCTTCTACGGTTCACTACATAGCGGAAAACACTGAGCTGACCACGAACAATGCCACATTGGTTGAAACCGTGACAATATCTACAGTTCCAACGTCTGTAGAACTGGAAAATCAACAGCCCACCGAAACAACTTTGCTGAATTTAGAAACCAACGATGGAATAAGTTTTCAAAATTTATCTTTGGACTTAAACATCACTAGCCCTACGAGTCCAAGCAGAAAAACGTGCGATATACCCCCAGATGAAATAATTGCTGTTTCTCCGAGAGACTTAATTCCAATACCAAAATTTTCTAGACCAGTTAATGAAAAACGTGTCAAACGGCCATGTCAAAAGTCAGAAATTCTAACCAGTTCGCTCTACAAAAATCAATTGGAAGAAAAAATAGCCAACAGGACGAAAATTATCAAGGAAAGAGAGCAGAAATTAGAAATATCAAAGAAAATAAAAATTGAGAAAATGGAAAAGAAAAAGAAAATTTTTAAAAACAAAAAAATTAACAAGAAAGACGAAGAAAAGATTTCTCGAAGAGAACCAGTCAAAGTGAAAATTAATTTTCAACCTCAGCCCGGCACATCGAAACAACAAAATTTGACACTTTGCATGTTTTGCCAAGAAATTTACATTGATCCTCCAACTGAAGAATGGATTCAATGTAATGTCTGTCAATAATGGTCACATGAACTGTGTGTCGATATTGACAATGATGGAAAATTTACCTGCTTTAATTGCCAATCCCATTAGAGGAATCATTCTATCGCATTCTACATTTTATTGTTCTATATTATAAGTTTCCACTTTGCCCTTTCCACGTTTCCACTTTGCCCTGCTATGCGGGCAAAGTGGAAAAAAGTGAGCTTTTCAAAACTGGGTCTCCATTACTAAAACTGTTCGTTTTTATTATTATTTTGTTTCAATTACCAAAAATATGTAAGTTCCTTATTTTAATAAAATTTTAAAAACTTTAAAAAACTTACATTTTCTTAATTAATCTGTAAGCTAAAGTTAAGTTTTCCACTTTGCCCCCCCTTCCCCTATTGGGCGCAAACAAATAATTCGTATTAAGATTTTAAAGCGTAAATTTCTAAAAGTGTATTTTAATAAAAAAAATAATAAATTTTCGCCATCTCTGAAAGAACAGTTATATTTTTATTTATTTATTTTATTGATACATGATTTTGTGGTTTTTTGTGATGTTTCACCCTCCATGCTAGGGATGACCCTGTGTTATGGCGGGTGAATTTTACAGTTTGCGGACATAGAATCTATACATTACTATAATATAAAAAAGGGTTGCAAGAAGAGAATGGAGAAGTTAGAGAATTATAAGAAGATGAAAAATGTGAGAAATTATTAGTAAATAGATCACACTAATTTATTATGTACATACTATACCGCTAAGTTAGGGAATAAGGAAAAGAAAAGATTATATTGATAGAGTGTAGAATGAATGGGTATTGTAGTTGTAATGTATTCCGTGTGTAAGGATCCATTTCGTAATTTGTTTTTTAAAGGAATGGGGTTGTCTCACGGTTTTTAGATTTTCAGGTATAAGGTTAAAGATTTTAGGAGCTAGGAAGAAAAATTGTCTTTGAGCTGACGTGGTATGTAGTGAAGGTACTTTGTAGTGACCGTTAGTTATTGTTCTGGTGGTGTAGTTGTGTTGTAAAAGAATTTTGTTTTTATATTTTAACAAGAAATGTATTAGCGAAAATTTTATGTGGAGTTGTCATATGTTTAAGACCTTATACTCTATGAGGAGTCGAGTGAAGGGGTATCTTGTCGGTCGCTTGTTAATGACACGTACTATTTTTGGGCTTTTAGAAGAGGTTCGATGGTAGATTGTGCATAGCTTTATGAATTCACCCTAAAAAGAGAGCTTTGTATGATTTTTTGAAGGCTGTGTCAATCTTGGCCTTAGAATTATATCACCTTTCACCGTATTTTGAATAATAGTCATAGCCTTATAAATAATATGCCCACGTTGCTAATGTGTCTTATTGATATATTCTCTAAATAGTATAAACTAAATTCGCTATCGGCGTCTGTCTGTTTGTGCGCTTAGTTCTTCTAAACTACGCAACGAATTTTGATAGGATGTTCACTATCATTTAGAGAATTTCTTCCGAAAGGTTTACGTATATAATATATGCATATTATATTTATAGAAAGTAGAGAAAAGTCGATGTTTTATAATCAAGATATTTTGACTTGTCAAATATTATTAATGAAATCAGTGAAAAAAGGTATCCTGAAATCCCGTCGGCGGCATTTATTTTTACTATGGAGATGTTTTCAATTTGTAAGGATATTACAGGCGACTATTTATTGCCTATAACAATATTATCGTTATTTGTTTGTTTAATGTCACCATGGTTATTCAATCTATACATGGATAATTGTATGATTGGGCGCGAATTTGAGTAATTTGAAAGTATGTTGCCTCTTGTATGCTGATGATGCGGTGCTGATTGATAATAGTATAGATGATCTACAGTCTCTCGTGTCTAGGATGAACGAAGTATGCATGAAGAATGAGTTAATGATGAATGTAAGTAAGTCTAAAGTAATGGTGTTTGAAAGAGAGAGTGCGAAAATAGTGTGCAATATAGCTGTGAATTAGGAATACTTGGAGCAGTAGGATAGGAGTTTGTGTATTTAGGAAGCATGTTTACGAGAGATGGGAAGGCTGACAGAGATATTGAAAGAAGAGTAAATGCAGGTAACTCCAATAATGGAGGACTGAACGCAGTTGTCGCTAACAAAAAATTGTCCAAAGAAGCGAAGTTAGCAGTCCACAATGGAGTGCTGGTACCTACCCTGATGTATGGAAGTGAGGCATGGAACTGGCAAAGAAAGGATGAAAGTAGATTGAATGCTGTTGAAATGAGATCCCTGAGGCGTATGTGTGATAAAACCATGTATGATCGTGTGAGGAATGTGGATATCCGCAAAGAGTGCAAGGCTGATGTAAGCGTAATGAGTAAGATCAAGAAAGGGACGCTTAGATGGTTTGGGCATGTAAAGCGAATGAGCGAAGAAAGGAGTGTAAGGAGAATAAACGGTGCAAATGTGAATGGTAGCAGAAGTCGGGGACGCCCGAGGAAGACATGGCACGATCAAGTGAATCAGATACTCGAGTCGGGCCATCTCAAGAGTCAGAAAAATAGAAGAGTATGTATGAGACGATGTATGAATGTGAATGAGGCAAGGAGTGTGTGCCAAGACCGAGTTGTTTGGCGGTCCGTTCTCTCTGCCTACCCCTGCGGGGAAACGGCGTGATGGTTTAGTTAGTTAGTTAGTATTCATTTACGGTGAAATTTAAAATCTTTTAAATTCTTATTTAAATTTCTGAATCTTTCTGGTAATGAATTTAAATAAATTACTACATTTATTATTTATTTGCATTTTCGATTCGACATTTATTTATTTATAATTTCATAGAATTTTATATTTTCGAAATGCACATAACGAATAATAAAAAGCAAAATTTAGGTATTATATATCTGAAAAAAAAAGTACGTACGTGAACTTTAAGCAGTTAAAACAATGTTGCTGAAATTAAGAAGTCATTTTTCTCATCTAGGCAACCTGTCAGGTTTGAAATCAAACATAACCTCAGATTTTGGAGGCGGATATCGGTACCGCCGCCCCGGGAACCATTTATTGGATAATTATTGGATTTGTTGGGTCACAACGTTTGGTGACTTAACAGGGGTGCCTGGGTTCATAGGGTGAGGTTTGTCTCGAATGCGCGTCTGCCCACCAACTGCGTGCAGGACGGATCGGGAGAGATTGGTTGAGGGAGACCTTTTGGCCTCTCTAGCAGGACTCTCTCAGGATGGAGACAACCCACCCATACCTTTTTCCTTCCCACACGGTGAAAAACGATCCTGTCAAAAAAGTGATAGCATGGTTATTTCCTGCTAAAATATTAGTCATTCAGAATATATCGAGAACACGTGTTCGGAATACGACAATATCAGTTTGTCAATATCAATATCAGTATTTGTATGAACACGTGTTTCGCCGTCCTCATAAAACATTCGCTATTGACTGAAACTTTGTTAGGAACTCTGTCAATTCATTATTTAAAGTCCTGCATTCCCATTATTCAGTATGTTTTTACTCTCTCTCTCCTTATTCTCTCCTTATCCTATCCTTAAAAAGGCCCTCCACATAGCATCCCAAAGATGACAAGGCTCTGAGGGGGAAATTATTTTCCTGAGGGCCTTCTGCGTGGTTATCGTTTAAAAAAATTACTTGCACTTTGTTCTAAAATCTATATTATTGGAATGAAAAAAAACAACTTTTATAAAATTTCTAAATTTTGTTGACACACTGTAGTAACTCAGAGTTGTATAGTATGTCATAGAATTATTTTTATTATTGACATTCATGACTCAGGAAAAGCCGAAAGTGCAACGCTGGAAAATGTTGGCAATTTGACAGCTGGTCCAAGATGGCGTCCGTGATCACGTGACACTACAGCAGTAGTCAGTTGGTCAACAAGGAAAATAATAAGGTTGGCAATGATGACTGCCACTGTGGGCTTGTGTGTATGTGTGTTTGGTCCGTCTGTGTTGGTGTGTGCATGAATACGGGCGTATTACTTAACGGCGACAAGGTCTTGGAGTGAACAAACTCTTCAGGTCACAGAACATTGCGGGGGACGGATTGTCCATTGCGGTCTATCTTGTGAAAGTTACCTATTTATTTATTTATTATTTATTAATTTTCGGGAAATCTAAAATTTATTTATTTATTTTGTAAGAAACAAACAGCTTTTATATAATATACAATGATAGATACAAATATACAAGTTAACTGAAGTCAAGCCACAGAAGTTTCTTATGTTAAAGTGCATTAGAAATGAAGTTTTAGTTTCTTAAAATTAATTTGGTGTTAAAGGAAGGGGAGAGGAAGAGGAAAATAGGAAGAGGATAGGAGATGCTCCCGATACATTCCATATTCTCATATTAATAATCGATCGTACGCATTACTTCATATCGATATTTCTTTAGGTTATATTTATTTCAGTTTGTACGTAAGTATTATACAGCCAAAACCAACTATAGATTTCTTCCTTGTGACTTTACCTCTACTGAGACAGCATAATAAGGACTAAGTAAGTTAAATTTGTAAGAAAGGAATATGAATTCAAAAATTTATACAAAACAAAAGATTATATAAAACGAAAAATGTACAAAGCAAAACATTTATCAATACATTTATAGCCATAGAGAGAGGTTGTATAATAGAAATATAAACAATAGAGACGTAACATTATTCACAAACAATCAGAGAAATATTATTTTATGAACCTCTTGTATTTGGTAAGTTCGCAACTGAAAATATCCACCTTGGATAATAAAACAATAGGTCGCGCAATTAGCGTTGATGCGAACAACACAAACTTGGTATACTGTGTGTTTTTGTCACTGAGAAATAGTCAATTTAATCAGAGAGAAAGAAACAACAGATATGCATAAAGGATCATCTACTTTGAAAATTTAAAATTTGGTGAACGTAGGTCGGAGACGGTAACCGACGTTTTAATCATAATCAAATAATCGTAAGCAAAAAGATCGTAAATATCATTTGATCGTAAAATTATTTTATTTTCATATATTACCTACGTAAATTTATTGTTAACTGTTATTTAGATTTCAGCAATATAAACTCTGTAAAATCAGTATTTAATACGACAGCGACAAGTATTATAATGTATTTTTGTGAATGCAGTGTACTGTATCTCATAAAATAAATGATTACACGTAAATTATCTCAAATATTTTTACTTCAACATGACACACATTGATTATTTGGTTACAATAATTTGCTAATTATTTGCTTATCATTTTGCTTACGATCATTAGAGAGCTACGATCATTTGATTACGATCCTTTTGTTTAAGATCATTTTGTTTATGTGCATTTTGTTTATGATCATATTGTTTACGATCATTTTATTTATGACAATTTTGTTTACGATCATTTTGTTTATGATCATTTTGTTATGATCATTTTGTTTATGATCATTGGGTTTATGATCATTTGGTTTATGATCATTTTGTTTATGATCATTTTGTTTATGATCATTTTGTATACGATCATTTTGTATATGATCATTTTGTTTATGATCATTTTGTTTATGATCATTTTGTTTGTGATCATTTTTTTAAAGATAATTGTTTATGATCGTTTTGTTTATGATCATTTTGTTTACGATCATTTTGTTTATAACCGTCGGAGACTATGTAACAGAGGTTTAAATACCGGTACGCGTGTTAGTCGCTCTTTCCATTGTTGACATTTAACAGTTATTGTACATCAATAATATAATATACATATCGTCTCGTAGAGAAAGGGACAACAAATGTACCTACCTATAAATTCATGGAATTTGAATATTTTAAAACTTTAACCTAACCTTAAACCAACCTACCTCTTCCCCATCTCCTTCCCTTTCCTGTTCACTCCTTTCAGCCTCACAAAATTGTGATGGCATAATCGGGAACAGTTGTAATTTTTGTGCAGTTTTCACGTAAATAAACATAAAACAGAACTAAAATGCACAAGGCAATACAAAAACGGCGCTATAAAATGGACAGGTGTTTAAATGCAGACTAGGAGTGAAAAGCTGGGTCTCGGTGTGTCAGATCTGCGCATGCGCGGTCGTGTTTATTATTACCAGGCGACCAGGCAACCTTGGCCGACTGCGCGCGCCGCACTATTGCTATTACGTTACTATCTATTATTGCACACAATATGTCATAGTCAAGATTATCTATGTCTCTACTCTATGTCAGAGTATACCTCTATCCTCTATATGTCTATGCTACGCCAATAGCACGAGCCTTTTAGCGGCGCTAGATAACTCAGTGCGGGAAGCGGAAAAAGGAAACTGCAGGAATACACAATGCACGCACGGAGAAAATGAGTTATTAAGAATCTCTTCAAATTATTGGTAATCGAATGGCTGATTAACGAATATACCGGAACACGTGTTCATACACCTGCTTTTGCCTTGATAATACAGGGTATCCGGAGGAAAAGTGCACTAACTTCGGGAGGTGATACATGACGATAGAAATAAAAAAAGATAAAAATAATATTAACTATTTTTTTCCCATACAAACAATTCAATTTTTTAGCCTAAAAACTACATAAAATCTTAAGTTATTTATTTTTTTTACTTGTACTATTATGTAGAATCACCCCCTGAAGTTAGTGCACTTTACCCCAAGACACCTGTATATAATGACGAAATGCGAAAACATTAGAATTTTTATGAACGGTTTCATGATAACTCAACACAGTGACAATTCAACAAGTCAAGAAAAGTCCAACAGAATTCAGATCTAAACTAAAAACTTATATTTTTAAGCTGTCATACTCTTAAATTAAATATACCATTCCTGAGAGAAAGTCCAGTTATATCCAATTATGTCCTAAATCCTGTATCTAAATTTCGCTAATAAACAATTAGTTAATGTTAATTAAGTGTTAATTTCAAGTGACCTACTAGGTAAGTATTGTATTGTAAGTATTATATTAAACTCCATAAATAGTTAATAATAACATAGATCACTGTAGAAATGTATTATAAATTTGTACAGGGCCCTTGAGGTGATTTTGCACAAAAACGGCGCTATATAAGTCATCCAAATATTATTATTATTAATATACCGTCACTAAGAGCGATGAAATTTTTTAAAAATATAAACCTAACCCATACGTAACTTATTTAATCTCCTTTTTGTATCATCACTTTTCTATACTTTATATCACTTTTTAAATGTGTGTTGAATCGTTATTTTTATGAGTTATCCGGTAAACTTTATGAACATGTTCCGACATCGTGATAATATATTCGTATTTTCCTAAAATTTTAACAGGAAACCTTTTAATTCACTCGTTATGGCCTTCAATCTTGTTCTTAAGCGGATTACCAATACATTTTAAGAGATTTTTAATAAATTTGCTATATTGATTTTTCTACGTGTATCTATGATATAAGGAGGATTCCCAAAACGTGTTTTAAAGTAACTACTTAAAAATAGAACAAATCCTTAACAAGCCAGGTTCAATATGGACAATGCGTGAGTGAAGGAACTAGAAGGACTACTCACGAGACACTGTCACCTCAGCAGACACATGGACGTGAGCCATTGGAAGTGGAAAATAACAATTGATGCAGGAAATGTAAAGAGGACGAAGAGACTCCAATTCATCTGTTGAGAACATAGCTCAGATACCTGGGAAGACACATTGTAAAACAAGAAGACATAGCTCAACTCGTAGATCAGCAACATCATCAGCTGTAGGCAGACTGATGGAACCTAAGCGCAAGCCTAATACTAAGTTTGGTGATCGCGCTTTCGTATCTGGGCCGAAGGCTTGAAATAAACTCCCTCCGGAACTAAGATCCATAACAAGTCCAACAGAATCAGGTCTAAACTAAAAACTTACCACTTTAAGTTGCCATACCCAATAAATCCTAATCACACTTTTCTTATTGGATTTACATTATACGAAATCTGTCTTATGCTGAGGGACGAATCACATTTAGGAAAGTGAATTCTGATCAAATCCTTTTACTGTAGTACCTCAGCATAAAATTTACTTTTCCTTACCTAAACACGCTCATTAAAGAACATAGACAAATATTATTAAAATAAATACCGGAATATCCAATTATATCCTAAATTCTGCATCTACATTTCGCTAATAAACAATAAACAGTGTTAATCTCATGTGACCTACCAGGTAAGTATGATACTGTATATTTTCTCCATATATATACTCTAGTAGTTAGTATTAACATAGATCATTGTAGAAATGTATTATATATTTGTACAGCGCTCTTTAGGCGTTTTTGCACAGAAACTGCGCTATACAAATCATCCAAATATTATTATTATAGCCGAATATCCAATGACAACCCTGGTTAACTACGAAAATACTGATTGCAAAGTTGGGAGAAGCAACTGCAGAGGATGTGCGAGGAAAATCTGGGCCTGGATGCCAAGGAGACTGGCAGGAGGTGCTTTGTTGAGGCGATAGACGAAGATGACTGCATACTGCACAGGAGTAAACCACTACACACTGTCCGAAGCCAGAAAAAAATGACTTTTCTACAAAAGAGTAGAAAAGTCAATAGATGTCACTAATTAAAATTTTGATTGATGTATTTAATCAAGACACTGTCTAGAATCTTGCAATCATACGTTAAAAGATAAAAGTCAATAATTATTTTTTAATGATAAACTAATGTTTATAAGACAAGGTTTTATGCATAGCACAAAGAATAAAAAATTATGATAACAAATGAAGATATAATATGTCTCGACGCCATCTAGTGGGAAATTTAGCACTAACAAAGCCTTTCCTACAAATATAAAGTTGGTTGTTTACAGGTAAAAAAAATATGATAAGCAGTAATTGTTGATTGATTATTTAGCGTGTTGGAACTAAGCCGACGTGGCTCAGTGGTCCAGAGCATCTGTCCGGACATCAGAAGATGCGGGTTCAATTCCCGTCGGCGGCATTTATTTTTACTCGGGAGATATTTTCAATTTGTATTGATATTTCAGGCGACTAATTGTTGCTTTTAATAAATTTATGCTTTGGGAAAATGAAGATAATTTATAGTTAAATATGACCGAAGGGGGTACGGTCAAAGCCCTGGTTAGGATGAAGTCCTGGGTTCAAATCCAAACTACGACCGAATCGAAGTCTTTAAAAGATTGTCTTCAATGAATAAAGATAAAATTGACGAATACAACATAATTTCATCGTTATATTTCAATGGTCTAAAGATGGTCCCTGTGAATTAGGGAGGTATCACTTACACTATCAGGTAGAAGTCAGGTTGGTATTTGACAAAAAGAAAAAAAACCAAGGCTAAGAGAAGAATGCTGAAGTTGTGTTTCACAATAGTATGTAAGCGGAATAGATTATTCCGGAAAACGTAAACAAATAGGTACTGAGAAGCAGCTATTGTGAAACATACGAATAACAAACATCTCAAAAGTAAAGAGAAGAAAATTTGTTTACGCGAAGCAGAAAAATTTCTCGAAAAGTTAATTTTGTCGTCATTTGCTCAGAAATTATTGATAGCTGTGCAAATTTACAGTACAAGTTCACTCTGACAACATAGACTCAAAAAGCTCAAAATTCTAATTGAAACCATTAGTTTGACAGGAGAATTATATCAGACCTAGTTTTATTCCACTTTTTTATTTCATTAACTACTTAATTGACAGTCCTGCCATAGTTGCCACTAATAAATTCCATGTGCCGACTAGGAACACAAAACAAAATGTAACATTCTTCTGCAATACATACACAACCAACTATCAGACACACTCACTAATGCATATTCTAGGCAAAAAGTTTGGCTTACTATTTATATATTTCATATAGTCATTAACAACTTAATTGACACTCCTGCCATAGTTTATGCCATTTATTTTTATTCTACTCAAGCGAAATGATAGGAAAACCTTCAATTAATCTAAAACATATTTTTTGGTATTCATAATGTACACCAATTCGTTATAAAGATTAATCAAAATAGTGATTTGGCATTAAGTTTCGCCTTAAACGGTTGTAACAGTCTCACTGATTTTGGTTGGTTGCAATAAAGCACATTTCGTTTGAGAATGAAACAGTTTTTTTATCAAGTAGATAACCGTTTATTTTGAGAAACCGGAACTGTTTCGGTTATTCGGTTAATTAATATTTCAATAATCAGAAATTCTTCTAGTAAATGAACAATTGACGGATAATATATTATTTTTAAAAGTTGCATTATGCAATCCATCTTTAAAACATGTTCACCAAAATATCCGCAATGAATTGGTAGCATTCTTACAAGCAATTAAAAATCATCCCCACATCTGTTAAGGGTCGTAATTCAATGTGTTATGACAAGAAACGTTGAAAAACTCCACCCCCCGGAGCTTAAAGCTTTCGGGAGCACGACCCCTATCGAACTTAAGTCACGAACCTAACTAACTAACTAACTAAGTAACCATCACGCCGTTTCCCTGCAGGGGTAGGCAGAGAGAACGGACCGCCAAACAACTCGGTCTACATCGTCTCATACATACTCTTCTATTATTCTGACTCTTGACATGGCCAGACTCGAGTATCTGATTCACTTGATCGTGACATGTCTTCCTCGGGCGTCCCCGACTTCTGCTACCATTCACATTTGCATTATATATCCTCCTTACACTCCTATCTTCGCTCATTCGCTCTACATGCCCAAACCATCTAATCGACCCTTTCTTAATCTTACTCATTACGCTTACATCAACCTTGCACTCTTTGCGGATCTCCACATTTCTCACACGATCACACATGTTTTATCACACATACGCTTCAGGGATCTCATTTCAACAGCATTCAATCTACTTTCATCCTTTCTCGGCCTGTTCCATGCCTCACCTCCATACATCAGGGTAGGTACCAGCACTTCATTGTGAACCTAACCTAACATATTAATTATTGTTTAAAACTAAGTCTACTTTACAATTTGAGTTCCGCCGTCACGGGAACCATTTATTGGATAACCAACACCCCTGGTATAGGTCACCCCAAATGGCTTTATACTTATAACGCATTGAAATTATTAAAATTCACTTGAGTGAATCAAATGCAAATCATCTTGAGTGATGGGGCCCATTTCCACCTCGGTGGCTTCGTCAACAAGCAAAATTGTCGCATCTGGAGCTCGGAAAACCCAAGAGTTATTGTTGAAAAGCCTCTCTATCCTCAACGTGTGACTGTTTGGTGCGGTTTATGGTCCGGCGGAGTCATTGGATCTTTCTTTTTCGAAAATGAGGCTGGAGCAACAGTTACGGTGAATGGATTGCGCTATCGAGAGACGATTAATGATTTTTCATGGCCGGAATTGGATGGTATTGATCTGGACAACGTTTATTTCAACAAGACTTCGCTACGTGCCACACAAGCAACGAAACCATTGATCTTTTACGATTGAATATCAAAATAACACCTCTTATTAGAAAACCCTGAACAATAATTACCGTATGACGTTTATAAATAAATACCAAAACTAAAGGTTTTTGGTTAACGCAAACATTAAAAAAAACAATTTTTTTTTACGCTGTGAGTCCCTTAATTTCTTAGTGATTTACAATAGGCAAGTGCAAAGGTTAAAAATGTTCGCTCCGGGGGAAAAAAATACACACAAATGCTTGGCAAATACACTATTCCTGTAGCATCACAAAACACGTGCATTCGTTCAAAAGTAAATACTGAAGAGAAGCGTTGACAGCGCACATAAATTTGCTGAAGTAATTATTGTGTTTGAAATCTATACATCTATTTCATATGCGTAATAATAATATGATTTGTATAATATAATATGTTTTTGTGCAAAATCATCTCAAGGGCGCTGTACAAATATATAATAAATTTCTACAATGATCTATGTTATTACTAACTATGTATGGAGATAATATACAGTACCATACTTAGCTGGTAGGTCACTTGAGATTAACAATGTTTATTGTTTATTAGCAAAATTTAGATACAGGATTTAAGATATAATTGGAAAATTGGACATAATTGGACTTTATGGTATTTAATTTAATAATATATATTTATATATATAAGACCGGTCAGTGGTTGAGTGGGCATAGCGCTTGGGTCTCACCCGAGCGTCGCGTGTTCGATTCCTCGGCTGGCTAAGTCTTCTATCACAACACAAGCAACATTTTCGGCTTTCTGTGGTGGTAGTAGGAGATTTTCAAACATCGTTGGGTTATTCGTAACTCGGGAATGTTTGTCTTTCTTTAAAAAAAAATATATATATATATATATATTCTTTAATGAGCGTGTTTGGGAAAGGAATAGCAAATTTTATGCTGGCGGTATTACAGTACAAGGTTTTGATTAGAAATCACTTTCTTAAATGTGATTCGTCCCTCGGTATAAGACAGATTTCGAATAATGTAAATCCGATAAGAAAAAGGTGATTAGGATGTATTATAGGCAATACAAGAATACTACTTTCAGGAATGATATATTTAATTTAAGGGTATGTAAATGCATTTTAAGTTTTAGGAAGTGTAATGTATTCTACTGACATCGCTATCGGCGTCTGTCTGTTTGGGCGCTTCGTTCTTCTAAACTACGCAACGGATTTTGATAAGGTTTTTCACTATCATTTAGAAAATTTCTTCCGAAAGGTTTATATATATAATACATGCATATTATATTTATAGAAAGTAGAGAAAAGTCGATGTTTTATAATCAAGTCGTAAAAAAATATTTTTGGGTACTTACATTGCTAACGCTGGCTAAACCTTATGAGATACATCAAAATAATGTACTACGGAATTGTATATCTTAAAAAGATCTTCAGAAAAGTCTCACGTGATATATGTCTATCTCCTAAGGATAACCCCTAGCAACACCGGGTACACGTGAGCTAGTCTATATAAAAATAAAACTTCAACAAAATATATTCCACACTTCACTCCGTGAATTAATTGGGTTAGGTTGGTAGCCAGTTTTTAATCCACTATTTGAAAAAAATATATCGTAGTTTTGGGTCATATTCTAGTTGCATCTTCCCACAAAAATACTGAAACCAAATACTTGGTGTCACAAATTACACGGACAGGCATGCCGATGACATGTGCGCGGGTCGGGTGTCGCAAAAAAAACTCACCCCATGTTTTCACGGAGTTTGGTAATGGACTAGAAGACTAGAGATTGCCAATCTAGAGCCGTTTCGGATCAAATAATAAAAAACAAATAATTCAAAATACGGATTTTGTTTAGTTTAAAATCCGGATATCCGGATTTATAAATCGCATAATCCGGATATCCGGATTACGTGATAATCCGGATGAAAGTCGCCTTTTTTGGAAAAGTTAAATTTAAAATTTCAATTACCAAAAATAATAAAATTAGATTTGAAACCTTGCATGAAGAGGCTTTAGCCATGTATAGTGACCGGGTCTAAATGGCCAGGTAAAAGTACTTCCCAACATCTTAGATCGGCAACGTCATCAGCTGTAGGCAGACTGATGGAACTTAAGCGCAAGCCAAATACTAAGTTTGGTGATCGCGCTTTCGGAGTATCTGGGCTGAAGGAACTAAGATCCATATCAAGTCCAACAGAATTCAGGTCTAAGCTAAAAACATACCTTTTTAAGCTGTCATACCCTTAAATTAAATACACCATTCCTGAAAGAAAGTCCAGTTATATCCAATTATGTCCTAAATCCCACATCTAAATTTCGCTAATAAACAATTATTTAATGTTAATTAAGTGTTAATCTCAAGTGACCTACCAGGTAAGTATTGTACTGTCTATTATCTCCATATATGTATAGTTAGTAATAACATAAATCATTGTAGAAATGTATTATATATTTGTACAGCGCCCAAATCATTCAAATATTATTATTATTATTATTCCTCTACCGAATATTCTTGTAAATCGAGGATGCCTTATATAACGACATTGTAAAAAATATCGTGTAATAAGGTAATCAATGTGCCTAAATGTTTGATGATGGAAGGGCGAAACCGGTTCAGATCTAAATAGATAATTGGAACAAAGTAATAAAGAGTTCGGACATAATTATATGTCATGGTTGACATTATGTAGGAATGATTTTAAACACATAAAAAAATACGTGAAGTTTAAATGCTATATAAATAGCTAATAAAATGTTTGAACATAATATTATTCTTTACCCCCGGGCAATAGCACATCCGACATTTAAAGTGCTTATTCAGTCACGTGATGGTTCAAGATTGTAATGATGCAAGTCAATTAAACCTGCATAAAAATCACTACATAATCTCCTTCATTAGAGTGAAAAAAATGATCAGAATACCTATGTATCTTCTATTTATATAATTGATTTTTATAAAAATCTAAAGTTTTATCCGGAAATTGATGAAATATTGCACACTTGACCTTCAAAACAAGAGGAAAGTCAACGTCTAATTCTGTTTTCGAAAAACTCTGTGTAAAGCCCGGGCAGTGCCGGGTACTTCATTAGCAGTAAATGTTTTTTTATTTATATTACATACATAATAATTTAAGTAACCATGAAATAAGATTTACTATATGCTAACAATAATTATATTTTTGACGTATGTTATTATACCCTTCTTGTAACTATATTCCGTGCAATTGAACATATTTACTATCAACTGCGAAAGTATTGCCAATTGTATGCAAACTAGGTACAAGCAAGTATCTACATGACTCAGTCCTGATATTGTTGTTGCAATTTATATAAATAAAAATGTAAATGTTCGTTTGTTCAAAATCTTAAATCTCCAAAAATTCTCCACAGATAGCTTTGAAATTTTGACACAACGTTCGATTCGAATACACGTGTGTTTTTATATGTATAGTAACTGGCAAAAATGCTTTTTTTAACAGCGCCATCTATTGGATGTAAACGCCACAAGCACTATTTTTTTCTATCTGCTCAGACAGACCGAGCCACAGCAATGCGTGCCGGGGTACAACTAGATAAAAATATTTTTTGATCGAGTAGTTCTATGTTGAATATGATTAGGCTTAGTAAATCAGGGCTGTCTATAATTTGAAACAAGTCTTCTATGAATTATTCACGTTTAAATTCATAAAGGAGAGTGTATATGGCATGGATTTGATATGTATACAAATACACAGTTTTATTCCGAGGTTAGTGAAATTTTGCACGCTTAACCTTCAACACAAAAGGAAGGATACTGTCTACATGAAATTTCGAAAAACTCTGCGTGAAGCCCGGGCAACGACGGGGAATTAAGCTAGTTTATAAATAAATAAAAACTCACCCCAAGGAAAAATCAAGAAGATTGGACGAAAGAAAGGAGAAAACTTCTTGTAAAGCATACCTGTAAGCAAAATAAACAAATATATTAGTACAAAATGCCAAATACACTTACTGGTTTAAACGAAGTAACACTCACAAACAAAGGACGATTTAGAAGGACACAACCTGTGTGGTAAATTTATTTGGAAAGGTATGGAAAATAATCTTGTTTTCATTTTAATGTAAAGAATGAATATTTTTAAATGAATTAACTTAATGTTTAAAACCTCAAATTGTAATATTTAATCAATGAAGACTAAATTTAAGATTAACGACTCTCAAACTAAAGATTTGAAACAGAAAAAATATTCATTCGCATCTAGGAATTGAACCCAGGACATCTTCCTTGCCGGGGAAGTGCTGTGACAACTGAACTAATGCGACCATTTTTAAATACGAGAGCTACAATGATTTTGATGTATCTCATAAGATTTATCCAGCGTAAACAATGTAGTAAGCGCCCGAAAATATATTTTTTACCACTTGTCAAAATCCGTTGCGTAGTTTAGAAGAACTAAGCGAACAAACAGACAGACGCGGATAGCGACTTTATTTTATACTATTTAGAGATGGTTGATGGACCATTTCCCCTGTTTCTATTATCAATGCCGTAAATAAGTAAATAAAAATATTAACACAGCATCTAGTAATCATCTCACTTGCACTCGTGGCCAACTGCATCCCACTCATCTGGGTCACCGTCTAATTTAAAACGTGAAGTCTGTTTTAAAAGTGCACGTCGCACTCTTTGAGATGGACTCGCGTCGGACTGTATAGTACGTCCTATGGTTGCATTCACATTCTCAATCTGATGTCTCTGATGTCATATATTACAACTTATAACTTTACCCGCCGAGTGTCAATGGTACAAAACGCAACCAGATATGTCTAATTGGGCGTATAAGCTTGCGAGCCGAACCGCTGACTGACCCGAACCTGTGAACGAGTGGAAAGTGGAGTATCAGGGACTCGTCAGAGAGGATTCGTCCTAAATGGTCAATAATCTGATTTTTAGGTGCTCAGACAAATTCACTTTTTTTTTAATTTTTTTTATTTATTTAGTTACTTTTTTAAATAATTAGGTACATTTTTGTATGGCACATTAAATAAAATATATATATATATATATAAAATTAAAACAGATCATTGAAGTTCTCCTCACTAGGAGATCCTGTGCTGAGGGGGACTATATATGTTAATATACGTTTTCAACAACTAAGATGATGTTTTAAATATATTAGCTAGTTCTTCTTCCGATATTTCCTTAAGCCAAGATTTGATGTCCTTAATGTAGTTATTTTTCGTTTTCCTTTGTTTGATGTTGAGAGGGAGTTTATTATATAATTTAATTGCTAAAAATTCAGAGTTTCTTTGTCCAAAGGTAGAATTACATTTAGGAATATTTAGCATGTCTGTTTGCTTGGCTCTGGTTTTATGATCGTGAGAGGGGTTTGCCTCTGGTTTATTTTTTAAGTGATGAACTAGAACATATTGTAAAACAAGCGAAAAGGTCTACAAAACTAAAACCAAGCATAAATTTAAGGGATCTATCCATTTTAAATGGAACCCTTCTTCATTTGAACTTTCCAGCCACCTTGGGACTGGAGCCCCAAGGTACTTAAAAGGTAGGTAAAAACCGTTGGCTCTTTGCAGAAACACGCGTCCTGTTCTATAGATTTCCCTATCGTAACAAACGGATTGCAATCTTTATAGCACAGGCGTCAGATATGAATGCTGTGCTTGTTCTACCTGTATTTCAATGGAAGTTGCTCCGAGGAACTAGCTTGATCCCTTCGACACCGGCGAATCACACCAAATACACGATTGATATTAGTCACATGATAATGGGTCATTTCTGCGACCTGCTGTGTAATGATTTGCCGTGTTTCCTCCCTCCTAAAACATGGGTCTCTTCAAGGCCCATGTTCAAGCATTCGTCTCTTCAAAAAAGACTCACCACACGGCATCCCCAAAAATGACATAGGCCCTGAGAGAAATTATTTTCCTGTGTGAATTTAATGTAAAAAAAAACAACAACAAAAATTCTTGGTTTCGATAAAATCATTTGATTCACGAACAGTGATAGGTACATGTTGATATATGTAGATATACAGATATTATTATAGTTTATTCATGTGCACCTTTAATCGCTGTATTATTTTAGCTTTGATGTGCAAAACACCCAATCTGGTATAATAAAGGTTAACTAAACACAAACATGCTTCACAACATACTGTTCATGTTTAATTTTACAAATACCAACAAAGTTACTATACACTGCTCTGTAACTACTTTCATAGTACCTTAAGGCGGTGAACTACGTCGTGTAATATTTTGAATCAAGCCGCCATCAATAACACTCCTTACGTAGATGGCGATAAGGCTTAAATTCCCGCTTAACACCATCAACCTGTTTTGATTTAGGCAAGAAAAAAACATGGCCAAAAATTGCCTTTTATTTTATTTTGTGGATGTTCAGGCATAAATATTTAAATGTTTTCCGATCATTTTATAAATAACTTGATTTTCCACATTATACAATAAAACCATAACTGAAAATGGGTTCGCAAGTAGGAAATTTTGAACTTTAAAGCAGTTTTCATAGGCCTATACATTATTTTTTTCTGGGCTTATAAAAACACTTATATAAAAAATACTCAATTATTTCTAAAGGCCAAGATGTATTATACTCGCGGTATTTATTTAAAGCATCTGAAACATTTCTAGGCCACCAAATTTTCAAACCAAAAACACATGATTTTGAATTCGCCTAAGTATTTATTTTGTATTGCTATTATAACTTATTTGTACAACAGAACTCTTTATGATAACTTGTATCGTACCTGCTTATATCGTTCGTACTCAGTTTATTATGTTGTGTACTATACACATAATATATTGTAAATAAATAAATTATGTAATTTCCTAAAAGATTCCTCTTTATACTGTGGTTTGCAGTGCTGCTTACCCGTCCACCCGTCCCATCTCTAAATAGTACAAAATAAAGTCGCTATCCGGGTCTGTCTGTTTATGCGCTTAGTTCTTCTAAACTACACAACGGATTTTTATATGGTTTTTACTATCATTTAGAGATTTTTTTCCGGAAGGTTTAAATATATGATACATGCATATTATATTTATAGAAAGTAGAGAAAAGTCGGTATTTTGTAATCAAGTCGTAATAAAATATTTTCGGTCGCTTACATTACTAACGCTGGCTAAACCTTATGAGATACATCAAAATGATGTTCTATTGAAATGTACATCTTAAAAAGGCCTACAAAAAAGTCTGCCATCGTATATGTCTATCTCCTAAGGATAACCCCCAGCAACGCCGGGTAGTAAGCCCAGCTTGTAACTTACATATGAATTAGTAAGAAGTACCAGGAGACTATGATACCGCAAGAGATAACACTTTTAATAAACTGCCGAAGAGAATAATATGTGACATAGACAACGAAATGAACGCGCATAATAACTACACTTATATGTTGAGATCCGTGACCTCTTTTCCTATAAACTTGCAGCGAATACCCGCGCACACATTATCATGTCCACCATACACACATTAACATACATATTAACAGCGCTGTCTGTTGTTGTTATGTGTTAATGTTAATGTTAAAGCATAGCTTCATATGAGGTAATCATCAGTGTAGATAAACAAACAATCGAATGTTTCCAACGCTGATCCTACGCTCAATAATAGCATGTTTGACCTAGTGAGGAAAAGGATGTAGGAAGGAATGCAATGCACATGATTTCATGACTTTTGATATATTAAATACATTGATCAATTGTATAGTACATTCTTTTTAGTCTTATAAATATATTAGCTGAAGTCTCCGGCGTTACCCGGGCTTTACACACAGTTAAATCAGATGTAGACGGGTCGGTAAGCAATCGATATAAACCGAATGCTGCAAGACTCTGTGCAAAAAAATATGTTTATTTATTTATTCATTTTCAGAAAATCGACAGTTTACATTTAATCACTTTGTACATAAGTATTGTAAAGCTAAAATAAAACCAATTATGGATTTCCTCATTGTGACTTTACATACAATAAATATACTTACAGATAAGTAAATTAAATTTGTGAGAAAGTAATATGAATTGAAAAATTATATAAAACAAAAGATTACGTAAAACGAAAAATTTACAAAACAATACATTTATAGCCATGGAGAGAGGTTGTAGATATAAGTCAAATCATAATAGAGACATAAACATTATTCACAAACCATCAAAGAAATATTCTTTTATGGACCTCTTGTATTTGGTAAGTTCGCAACTGAAAATATCAACATTGGATAATGCGCTATTGTAATTATTGCATAGTTTGTTCAGGCAAGAATTGTGATTAGAGTTCGTTTTGCGTAGATCAACCTTGAACAGGACACAAGAGCGTGTTGAACGCGCAGGTACATTGAATGGAATCTTGTTTAGCAACTCTGGGCGTTGAAACGTTAAACGGTTCAGTGTGAAACTTTTCTGCGCAGTCTTACAGCATTCGGCTTATGTCGGTTTATACCGACCCGTGGGACGACGGGCTTACTTTGAACATGTGTGCAAAATATTATCAATAAGTACTTTAAGGGGTGGGAAAATGAGATGGGGTGATTTTTGAGAAATCTCTGAATAAAAAAATAAAATAAAAGCTTTAAAAAAAAAAAGCTTTAGAAAATGTCAACAGGTGTCACACGTAAATAAAAATCGGATGTTTATCTGAGACACTATCTAAGTTACAAATAAATTCGTTTGTCAATCAAAAAAATATGGGGAAAATTAGTTGAAGAACGTATTGTTAATTCTGTATTCGAAATACGAAATTGATAAAAATTACGTTAAATAATTATGTTCCAATGAATATGTTGCCTTTTTAATTTTTCTGTGTATTGTTCTGTTTCATGTTTCGTTCTGATTTATTAGTATTATCTTATTCTTCAATGATATATCACATTGACAGGTATAACTTTGAAAAGTTGTTAAAAAAAGTTATTCCAATCAAATTAAATTCTTAAAAGTGGGGCAAACAAAGTGTTTAATTTATTTATAATAAACTAGCTGGCATGTACCCGGCGTTACTCGACTTTTCTCTACTTTTTATAAATATAATATGCATGTATCACATATATAAACCTTCCGAAAGAAAATCTCTAATTGATAGTGAAAACAGAAGAACTAAACGCACAAACAGACAGACGCGGATAGCATCTTTGTTTTATACCATTTAGATATTGAATTATGATTTTTCTGCCTGTGATTTCAGTGGCAAAGTATTAATCTATTTATTCATGTTATCTATAAAACGGTTATGTAAGATTACAAATTTGAGGTACATGTAAACATAAAAGGTCAACGAGGCAGTTTTACTACTCTGTATCATGCGACAAAAGATAGTCGCCGAACCATCTGTAAGTGAAGTTAAAAATGTCGATGGTCAATTCAGAATTGTTAAGCAGTTGATTTGCTCTATTGATTGGCAAGTTCCGATAGACAGAAGTCCTCCTTTCGATATAAGTGGATTAAATTCATTTCCAGAGATTAGTTTAAAATACGTTTGGCTAATTTTCGGCTTGCTTCTAAGGACTTGAAATCGAACATTCCTGTTGAGGAAGCTACAAGCCAAAAATGTGTAGATTCTTGGTATTTCTTATATCTTCACGAATATAGGTAATGGGCATCAAAATCGCTTGACAAATGGACATAGAAACGTTCGATTTCAAGCACAAAACTGTTTTTTTATTTATTTTGCAAACAATTTTACTAGAAAGCAAAAAACTGTCACAGATAATCTTAGCCATAATATTGTATTTTTAAAATGGTTTCATTTATGCGTTCATACATTTCTATTGAATAAAAACATTTTTTATTTGAATTCTACTCAGGGGAAACGATAGGAAAAGCTTCAATTTATCTTTAATATATTTTTTGGTATTCATAATGTAAACCAATTCGTTATAAAGATTAATCGAAAATCACTATTTAGCATTAAGCTTCGCCTTAAGAACAAAGATGGACACAGCAATGGATAGTACGTATATTCTCTTATAGATAACGCTTAGACTATTTTTGCCCTTTTTCTATTTCTAGAAAATGGTTCATTAGGGGCCCAAATAATGACTAAATAAAGTATACCTGATCAATACTGAAGCTCAAGATGCATATTGGTCGATGGTGTTCGATATTAAAGGCCGTTATTCCCAACTCTTCGAAGGATCAATCTCAGACTCCGATCAGCCAAGTAATTTGTTCAATAACATTCGATTCGCCTGTTTCCAAACAGCTTTACCATTGATTATCCTAAGTGGCCCCGCCCACTCTCATAGACAATAAAATGACATCAAAGTAAAAACTTTCAATGTTAAATTAATATTGATGAATTAATTATTGTGTTTTTTATTAATGCAGTTAATTTTTTTTACATAAACCGATATTTTATATATTATTTACCTGGCGTATGTAAAAGGTTAAAAATAAAGTATGTGCTTGACTTTAATGTCATCGTGTCTTGGCGTCGCGAATATTTTTCATTCTGTCGACACTTTTCATAAGTAGTCATTTACTGAGGCAGGCTTAATCCAGTAGTTTGCCTACCTTAAATTGGTAGATCGCTCAGTTGTCACCTTTCTGTTGGAAAGAGCGTAGTTGTGCTCTTGAGCAGTGTTGAGCCAAAATTTCGGCTTAACTGTTGATCAGTAGGATTGGGAACAGCGGCCGTTAGTGCCACATTTTGAGGATCCGTGTCGCAATTGAAAGCTCAACCCTTCCGTAGCCGTCAACAAGCAGCGAGCAGTCATTTGAGGGCCATCTAAATTAATGTATTGCAGAGTAGGAAATTGGCCGCCCAGACGGCTTGATTGCTGGCCGCGCTGTAATTTTATTATTTATTACCGGGCTGGCCAAAATTGCAGCGGGATTATTTATGCACTTGCAGTCGGCATTGCAGTGGAGATGAGAATGTCGCTACTACAAGTATACCATACCCGTTCACTCCATAACTTGTCTTCATGTTAAGGCGAAGCTTAATGCCAAATCATTATTTTGATTAATCTTTATAACGAATTAGTGTACATTATGAATACCAAAAAATATGCTTTAGATGATTTAAAGGTTTTCCTATCGTTTCGCTGGAGTAGAATACAAATAAAAAAATAAATAACTCAATAAAAAATATAAATGCAAACTACTAAAAAAAATTTGGACGCACAAAGGAAACAACTTAAAAAAATACAGTAATAAAGGCAAGATTATCTGTGACAGTTTCACTTGATTAACTTTTTTGCTTTCATATAAAATTATTTACAAAATAAATAAAATGCAGTTTTTTGCTTGAACTCGAACGTTTCTAGACTCCGTTTGTCAAGCGATTTTAATGCCTATTACTACGATATAAGGTATACCAAGAATATACAAATTTTTGGCTTGTATTGTATGTAACTTGCACAGTCAGTTTCTTGCTGTGGGTCTTCTCTGTTGTCAGTTTTCTGCGTGTGGGTCTTTTCAATACACATTTTCATTCCGTCCTCTCTTCAAAAAGACCCTCCACATAGCATTTCCACAGATGAAAACGGCCACGAAGAAAGTTATTTTCAAAAAAACACTGCCTACAACGTCATTATGACATAGAAAACGCCATAGTCTGGTATGACGGCTGTTACTAACGTTCGTGACGTCAACACCGCCTATCTACGAATAAAAACACGAAAATTTCACATTTTAAATCATTTTAGAATTTATCTTATAAATTATATAAATACTCTATTATGGTAGGCACAGCTTTTCAGCTTTTTATGGACTGGACCCCACTGATGAACATCTTAGATGGGATCTACATATCAAAGGTATAACGGAAAAACTTACAAAACTGATATATTTCTTTAAAAATCTAATAAATGTGGTAAATAAAAAGGAAATGAAAAAATCTATTACACTTTATGTCATTCTCGAATTGAATATATAATTATAGGATGGGGATCTGCTGTATCTAAGTATATAGATAACCTGAACACAATTCAAAAGGGAATCATAAAGACCACACTGAAAGTACCTATAAGGACGCCTTCGATTGAAATTGTTTTGATGTACCAAATGTACAACAAATATATGCTAAAAATATATTATTAAAACTATTCAAAACTAATGAATAGATACTAAGTCAAATCACAATGACATAAAAAATATTCCAGGTCATAAAACCATATTCGTGCAAAGAAATTATATTTATTTTGCGACGAAACTTTACGATATACTTCTCCCTGATATAAAGCGAATAGAAAATTCGAATGATTACAAATCAAGAATTAAAATCTGGCTGAAAGAGATTAATGAAAAAACTCTGAACAAAACATTAAAAATGACATAGAAAACTAATAAAACAGAAATGAATAACTTTAGTCCGTCTCAGCACAGGTCACCCTAGTGAGGAGGACTAAGAAATACAACTTACTATACATATATTTAATATCATATTTTGTATGTACAATGTTTAGAAAGTTGCTATTATAAAAAAAATAATAATACTGACTAGTCCTTACAAATTCGAAATTACAATTAGTTGACAGAGTCTGGCACCGGGCGCTTATCGGGAAGTTACCATCGTATGGGATCCACCCAACCCTGCATAGTTGGATTGCGGACTTTCTGAGGGAAAGAACAATTCAAACCATGGTTGACGGCTCCTCTTCCTCACCGCACCAAATCAATGCGGGGGTGCCACAATGATCTGTGCTGTCTCCGACACTGTTTTTATTGCACATCATCGATCTCGTTGAATGTGCACCAATTCACTGCTACGCTGATGACAGCACCGTTCACGAGGGTTATCTTTTTGACAGGCCCCCTTCCACCCATGATGTCCGAACAGCTAGGGAAGTTTTGAAGCAAAAAATTGACCACCACCTCGAGATGGTTCGTGCCTGGGGTAAGGCCAACTTGGTCAGTTTTAACGTCTCAAAAACCCAAGCGTGTCTGATTTCGGCAAAGAGGGAGATCAATGACTGTCTGGTGCAATTTGATGGGAGCACTCTCCCCAATAAAGACTCCATTGAAATGCTTGGAGTTACTATATCAGACCGGCTCAAGTATCGGGGATCCATAGAAGCCCGAGTAAATCAGGCCTCCAAGAAGTTGGGCGTCTTGAACAGGGCTAGGAGATTCTTCAACAGTGACCAGCTGCTGACCCTGTACAAGTCTCAAGTCTGCCCAACTATGGAATTTGGGAGCCACCTTTGGGCTGGTGCCCCAAAATACTTAATAAACCTGCTTGAATCTGTGCAAAGGAGAGCGATCCGTCTGATTGACAATCCGTTGTTAACTGACCGATTGCCTTCTCTAATGCATAGACGCAATGTAGGCATGCTGTGTCTGTTCTACAGGTATTTCAATGGAGCCTGCTCCAAGGAGCTAGCAGCATTGATTCCTGATGCACCGGTGCACGTGCGCGAAACTCGACGGACACGAGCTGAACACCCGTTCACGGTTGACGTTGGCTTCATGAGAACGGGCCGTTTTTACGACTCGTTTTTGTCTAAGTCGGCTCGTATGTGGAACGAGCTACCGGCATCTGTTTTCCTCCCTCCTATAATCCGAGCCTCTTCAAGGCCTGCATTAACAAATCCCTTCCTACAGCCCCTACCTTATTCCGCCTCACAACGCCGCCCAACCGGGTGGTGACATAGTTCCCCTGTCTGTACACTGCACAGGCAGGGACGCTCTTGTGAGGTGTCACATTAAAAAAAAAGTTGATAAACAAATATTATAATTATAATCATATAGTACTTCTCAGAATGCCGGTGAAATTATCAGGTAGTCTGAGCAGTAATTGTGGCAAAGTGGTTATTATCGTAATAACAGTATTCTAGAACCTGGAGGTCTACACACACGATAGCTGATATAGAACAAATTGTTCCTCTACGATAAACAGCGAAACATTTTCTACTACCAATTATTGCACACTAGCATACAAACATACAGCGCTGCATATTGCTGCAAGCCATTATCAATTTAATAATGAGTGTGATCCATTAGTTGGTCCAACTTAATTAGTTTTCATTTTTAAATATAGTAATAAATCATTCAATAACTATGCAGAGGCAGCTTCATACTTTAAAATTGATTCACTGAGTGTACGGAGGCATCATAAGGATGTACTATTCCTGTATAAAGTAGTTAACAATAATATTCAATGCTCAGAGTTGCTAAATAAGATTCAATTCAATGTACCTGCGCGTTCAACACGCTCTTGTGTCCTGTTCAGGGTGGATCAACGCAAAACGAACTCTAAGCAGAATTCTTGCCTGAACAGACATTGCAATAATTACAATAGTGTGCGGATATTTTCAGTTGCGAACTTACCAAATACAAGAGGTCCATAAAAGAATATTTCTCTTATGGTTTGTGAATAATGTTATGTCTCTATTGCTTATATTTCTATTATGATTTGATTTATATCTACAACCTCTCTCCATGGCTATAAATGTATTGATAAATGTTTTATTTTGTAAATTTTTCGTTTTATATAATGTTTTGTTTTGTGTAAATTTTTGAATTCATATTCCTTACTTACAAATTTAATTTACTTATTCTTTATTATGCTGTCTCAGTAGAGGTAAAGTCACAAGGAGGAGTTTTATTTTGGCTATATAATAATTATGTACAAACTGAAATAAATGTAAGCTGTCGATTTCCCGAAAATTAATAAATAAATAATAATATTTTCCATTTGAATCTATACCCATCAATGTAATATATAATTGAAGAGGACGAAAATAGTAATAATTCTGAATGAAACATAACACAGTACGAGGCACTGAAAAATAAAAAGATTACGGTCAGAACTAGGAATGTGACGATTAATAAATTGATCCCAATGGTCAAGTTGGTTAATACGCCTGTCCCGTTAAGACAAGAGATTCTGGGTTCGATTCCTAGTTGTAACCTTTATTTATTTTTCTTCATCTTGTTTCATGTTTCATGTCACGTTAAGATATATTAGAAATATTTTCTTCTTCAATGAAATCTATTTGAATTTCGTCTTTGTTTTCGTGAAGGAATTAATGCAAATATTGGATGCGGAAATTAACCTACTTTCCGTCATCCAATCCAGCTGAAACTCGGCGGAGATACTCGTTATCGATGACAGTTCATTCTATCATCGGTGGCAATCGCACATGCGCACGCGGACATTACAGCAGTTAATATACGAATCTGTCCTACCCAATCGAGATTTGGCGCAGTTGTTAGCACGATTGAGTCTAGTCCTTGGGGAGGAAGGTTCAATCCTCAGTAAAACCATTTATTTTTTTATGCTTTATAAATAGAAAACATTAGAAAACAAACACAAAAAATAAGATGCTTTCGATTATAATATGAAAACGAAACCTGATATAAAAAAAAATAATACAAGAAAATCGACCACAAATACGATGTAGATTGTACTGCGATTTTCCAGACACCATGTACATGGTCTACAAAGATAACAGAAACAGACGGAGATATGGCATGAAAGCGTGTCGACTGTTGCCGAACTACGACCAAAGTGCACGTACTATCAAAGCGGATATGATGCAATAAAAAATACGACTATGAGTAGATGCGATTTGCAGTAGTACTTGTTGGTGACACTTTAGTGTACGCGGTTCATCACACATCTAAATTGTTTCTTTTATCTATGGTGCCTACTTTTCAACATTGCCTCGTTGCAGTTTCTACCCGCCAAAGCAAAACCATAGGCGCTAGATTATAGAAGAAAGGGAAACGTCCGCTTCCCGCCAAAAGAAAGTTTTCGCGGGAAACTGCAGTGCCGCTGATGCGTGTTTTTGTCTATGTCCCTCCCCAACGACACTCTTGTCTATGGCACTTTCATTTTTTTACTATCTCACACTCATGCATCCGTTATTCGATAGATAGTTGAATTGATTGTCGTACAATCAATCATCTTTAGGCTGGCCGCATACATTCTCTAGCCACCCCCCCCCCCATGAAATTTACTTTTCTGGGGACAAATTTTATATTTTCTTGAAATTCTCTAGCCACCCTCCCCAGGAATTTTTTTTTATTTTCTGGGGACAAATTTTATTTTTTTGAAATTCTCTAGTAAACTTTTAATTTTATTCATGCATATTTTACAGAATACCTAATGATCCTATATATTTTTAGGTAGGTATAGATTTACCTGGTTGTGGGCCACCTTCTTTAATTGATGATGATAAAAATTTAAATTTAGACACAGCGATACCTGCCGGCCATTTGGCAGCGTCTAGGAATGTATCTTTCTTATTTTCTGTATTTCTTGTTTATTTTTTAAAAATAATCAAATAAAAATAAATCTCTTTTAACAATGATTTTCTTTTCATTTATATCATTATATTTATGTAGAAAACTATCTTACTTAAATGAATTCAAAATTAAACGAATTATAGGTCCCGCAAAATCGAAACATATTTTTTCCCAACTTTTTTGGGAAATACTAGGGAGCTGGTATCACTCAATACGCCTACAGTGACGTTAAGCGCTTACGTCAACGATATAGGTTGCGTATACTTGTGTGCGTGACACGCACACAAGTATTTCAAATCTGGCCTGTTCTTTCTGTTGGAATAACAGTGCGACACTCTATCTAGACATTTATATAATCAAAGCATCCATTAAAGATAACCGCTACACCTTTTGAATTTAATTTTGAATACCAATATCGCTTATTTTCTGTATAAAGTGTATTACTTTAACTAATAATACTGATATCACATCTACCAATCATATAATGTAACTATTGTTAACTTTCTCACATCCGCTTTTCATCAAACCTGCGTGGTTCCTCAAACTAAAACCTCATTCGCTCAACGGCAATTCTGGTTCATCGCGCATAAAATATACAATGCTTTGAGTACCGACTTAAAGTCAAGTAATCCTATATCCATATTCACTGCTCGTGTACATCAATGGATATTTGAAAGGGGACGACCTTTCTTTAAAGATTATATGAGTTCCCAACACAAAAAAAAAATATATAAAAACTTCTTTCCAACTTGTCTCATATCACGAAAATTAAAATTAAGTGTTGAACGTAAACATGTTGTCTTATAGATAATACCTACGATAAATAAACTTGCACACAAACAATTATATGCATTAAACAATCTATAAATCATGTTTATATTTTAATCTTAATGTTTATTATTTTTCATTTTTATTTGTATATTTTTAAATATACATATACTTTTTCTTTATTTTTCAGTTTACTATTAATTTTAATATATTTGTTTTTAGTTTTATTTCATGTGTGATTCATACTTGCATACTTATATTTCTATAAAATTGTATTTTTTAGTTCTTTTAAGTTATTTTTATTATTATTTCATGTGTGATTCATACTTGCATGCTTATGTTTCTATAAATTAGTATTTTTTAGTTCTTTTAAGTTATTTTTATTATTATTTCATGTATGATTCATACTTGCATACTTATTTTTCTATAAAATAGTATTTTTTAGTTCTTTTATGTTATTTTTATTATTATTTCGTGTATGATTTATACTTGCATACTTATGTTTCTATAAAATAGTATTTTTTAGTTCTTTTATGTTATTTTTATTATTATTTCATGTATAACTACCACAACACGGGCATTAGCCTAGTATGGTAGTTAAAAAATGTCAAAAAATGTAACATGTAAACATTTATTAAAAAAAATGTACTTGCTAAAACACGTAATACCTATCATATTATTAATTCCTTATAAATAACTACAATGCTGTACTGTGCACTCCTCTTCATGTAGAAACAAAATTGAAATATACAAATTATTTCGTAAATAAATAAAAATGGGGTAAAGGTGTTGGTTATCCAATGAATGGTTCCCGGGGCGGCGGTACCCGTGCTAACCTCTAAAATCTAGTATTTCTACCCATACACGAAACGCCTAACTTTCATTGAATAGCTGATTTGATAGTTGGTGCAATTTGGTTTTTGCACGGCGACAGTCAAAGATATCTTTTATGTATTTTTTATTGTGTAGAAGGTTGTTGTAAATTTATTTATTTATTTATTTATTTATTTACACATATACGGCACAACACGTGCCATTAACATAATTGACATACTTATAATAGTACAACAACATGAAGAATAACAGTATAATGTTAGTAAAATTTAAGAAAATAGGTAAAAAGTAAGGTAATAAGTAGTGTATAAAAACTATAATGTATAAAAGTAAATTGTAAAGTGAATAGTTTAAAATATAAAGTATTAAAGTACAAACCATAATTTATTAGGAAAAAGTATAAATAAAAATAAAAATTTAAAGATTGAAATAAAACAATAAAATGTACCAATAAGATACCTATCTCAAGGTACCGACAATGATTTAAATATAAAAGTAATAAATCCTGGATTATGTTAACCGATATGATAAATTTTACAAGTACTTATGATTTCAAGTGCATTAATAGTTTTAGAAGTACTGGTAGGCATATTATGTTTACATGATGTATTTACGTGGTACTAGCAAACAAATTTAGTTTAACGCATCTTTTGTATGAAGACAGATTACCGGCAGCGTGATCAATATTAGCATATTCATTGCCTAAAATATGCAAGCGATTGATGGTTGAGTTTTGTTCTGCGTTCGTCATAGTATTGTCACAGTGAAAAGGTGTTTTGAGTCGAGTCGGTCTACTAGGTACATGGTAATTTATTAATGAGACCAATTCAGGGGAGTCAAACCAGTTATTGTTTATTTTAAATAAGAAAATAAGATCATTGAGTATTCTTCTATCTTTTAACGATAAGAGTCTCATTTTTTGTAATAAAGATTCATAGTTTATGTCAACCGCAGGAATACCTAATTTGAAATTAATTGATCTGAGAAATTTGCGTTGGATTCTTTCAATGGAGTTTTCATGGCTTTTGTAGAAAGGGTTCCATATGGGGGAATTGTATTCTAAATGACTCCTAACCAGAGTTGTATATAGTATTTTAAATGTTTGGATATTTTTAAAATCTTTACAAATTCTTACAATGAAGCCCAGAATTTTCATTGCTTTACCCGTTATTATATCAATGTGATTGGTAAATAGTAGTTTAGAGTCGAAGGTTATTCCAAGGTCCCTTATTACAGGTACTGACAATAAACTGTGATTGTTAAAAGAGTAACTATATTTGATAGGGTTTTTAATTCTAAATTGAATAGTTCCTTAGTAATCATAGATAATAATAATATGGCATTTATAAAGCGCACTTTAGTGTTATTTCACTACATGTGCGCTTTACTATGGCAAACTTAAAAACGGTAATTTAGTATTAGTGGTCATGTTTTTAAAATTATTCCTACAGTGCGCCTTCCGCAATACAGATCTAATATTATAACACTAAATATACTGTTTAAACAAAGTGATGACAAAACTTAGAATAACAATAACAGCAGGACAATAAGGAGGCAACCTAAACCAAACAACTACCGGAAGTTTGAGAATATGGCTTATTATAAAATATTGAAAAGAAGTTAAGTTTTATGAATGCTAAGATTATTTAAATATTTTGTTTTTAAAGCCCGTTTAAATTCAGCCAAATTCTGGAGATTAGTAAGAGTTGAGGGAAGTCTATTCCAGATGAACGGGCCTGTTACACAAAAAGAGCAATCATATAAATAAATGAATAACTAAGTAACTACGCAATTTATGGCAACTCTTAGATCAGCAACATCATCAGCTGTAGGCAGACTGGTGGAACCTAAGCGCAAGCCAAATACTAAGTTTGGTAATCACGCTTTCGGAGCATCTGGGCCGAAGGCTTGGAATAAACTCCCTCCGGAACTAAGATCCATAACAAGTCCAAAAGAATTCAGGCCTTAACTAAAAACTTACCTTTTTAAGCTATCATATCCTTAAATTAAATATACCATTCCTGAGAGAAAGTCCAATTATATCCAATTTCCCAATTATGTCCTAAATCCTGTATCTAAATTTCGCTAATAAACAATTAGTTAATGTTCATTAAGAGTTCTCGAGTGACCTACCAGGTAAGTATGGTACTGTTTATTATCTCCATATATAGTTAGTAGATCATTGTAGAAATGTATTATATATTTGTACAGCGCCCTTGAGGTGATTTTGTACAAAAACGGCGCTATATAAGTCATCCAACTATTATTATTATTAACCGGTCTACACAAATAAAAAACACCCCAACAACTTACTCTAGATTATCACATAAAATCGAGGTCAAAACTTAACCAAGTAATCCCAAATTCCGACACGAAGCAAAAGGCGGAATTTTTCATTTTTTAGTGATATTTCAACTCCACCGGGAGGGGATTCTTGCTACCCTCTCCAGGAGTAGGGGTAGGGGTAGGGGTAGGCAAAGGCAAAAAATAGGGTTAAGTATCCCATTAGGGGTTGAGCCATCGCTGAGTGCCGGGGGATGTGTGGCAGTTTTTTGTTGTGGTTTTTTTGCATGATGAAGTTATGATACTTTAGTAGGAGTATTAAGATAATTATGACAAAGTCAGGCTTGCTCGTGTTACGATGAAAAATCTTCATAATTGTTGCAAAATTAAACTAAATTTAACATTTTTTCATCTACATCTCTAGAAATTTCTAAGGCTTTGTTCTTTCGTTCCTAGTAAAACTAAGGCAGTTGTTCACATCTATGAAAATTTAGTCAAAACATCGCATTTGCATCTCAATGTTGATCGTTTTATCGTATATCCGTCTATGTTTTTTTTGCCTTCGTACTGTAGTACTTGAAATGTTATTCTATTAAACCCACGCATACCCAATTACTACAGGTTTATAACAATTTTATCGTAAACTCTCTGAGTTTTTAAGTTCCTAAATAAATATATGTTATTTTTTAAGATAATATACATTTGTTATCCCGAAACATTAATTATACGAAATTCTCTAGACAGAAAAAAATCGCAAAGTAAGCTCCAAAAATTATTAAAAACACGTTTTTTTCTGTTATTTAATATGTTATAGGTGTGAAAAAATTTACAGTGTATCTTTAAATGCAACTAAAGCATTTGTTAAGAGATTTTTGCTCTATTTCAAACGAGTCGTGTTTTATTAAATATTTTCAGAATTTTCGCTTAATTATTATCGTTTTTTCATATTAGCGCGCTTCCTCTTACATTTCTTATTTACATATCTCCCTTTCAAACCATTTGAACGCTTACTACAGGGCCTTAATATTGTGAATTGACCTGCTGACGAACATTGGTCAAATGCGTTGTACATTGTACATAATACGAACCGGTGTGTGTAATTTGTTAGCTATACGTGCTTATAATAATTTGACAAGGGCGCTGTACAAATTTATAATACATTTCTACAATGATCTATGTTATTACTAACTATATATGGAGATAATATACAGTACAATACTTACCTGGTAGGTCACTTGAGATTAACACTTAATTAACATTAACTAAGTTCTTATTAGCGAAATTTAGAAACAGGATTTAGGACATAATTGGAAAATTGGATATAACTGGACTTTCTCTTGGGAATGGTATATTTAATTTAAGGGTATGACAGCTTAAAAAGGTAAGTTTTTAGCTTAGACCTGAATTCTGTTGGACTTGTTATGGATCTTAGTTCCGGAGGCAGTTTATTCCAACCCTTCGGCCCAGATGCTCAGAAAGCGCGATCACCAAACTTAGTACCTATTTGGCTTGCGCTTAGGTTCTATCAGTCTGCCTACAGCTGCTGATGTTGCTGTAGTTTGTAATAAGATTGTAGAAATATATTATATATTTGTACAGCGCCCTTGAGGTGATTTTTCACTAAACCAGGATGTTTCAAAATTACATCTTAAATTATAAAACCCTAACATAGTAACATTGTGTCAAAAACGCTACTTAAAACACTTCAACGTGTCATTTTTTCTTCTTCCTCATCAAAACGGCTTAACACGTTAGCAAAAATTCTAAAACGTGCCGCCAGTGACACTTCAACCCAATGTTGCCATCGCGCAAGTACTTACCAATGGTATTTTGTTATTTTAATGTGGTTTTTTTCACCCTTGCAACTCCCGTGATGTTTGAATTTTAAGTTGAAACACGTGACACTAAAAATGGCGGAAAGAAACGTCAAAGTAGTAAGAATGAAAAACATACAGTTGATGTGTTTTATTTCCCAAGTGTATTTGCCTTGTGTTTCTGTGAAGCGTTTTTATGAATATCTTCAATAAAAACTAAAATACAGGGTATTATTTTGATATTCAATCGTAAAAGATAAATGGTTTCGTTACTTGTGTTACACGTAGCTCCGTCTTGTTGGAAGTAAACGTTGTCCAGATCAATACCATCCAATTCCGGCCATAAAAAATCATTAATCATCTCTCGATAGCGCAATCCATTCACCGTAACTGTTGCTCCAGCCTCATTTTAGAAAAAGTAAGGTCCAATGACTCCGCCGGACCATAAACCGCACCAAACAGTCACACGTTGAGAATAGAGAGGCTTTTCAACAATAACTCTTGGGTTTTCCGAGCCCCAGATGCGACAATTTTACTTGTTGCTTAACGAAGTCACCTAGGCGGAAATGGGCCTCATCACTCAAGATGATTTGCATTTGATTCACTCAAGTGAATTTTAATAATTTCAATGCGTTGTTGAAGCATGTATCGTTCCATTTTTATTAATGGCGTAGTTTCTACTTGTCAAATGTCAAAAAATGATAGCTTTAAAAGTAACATCTACCGAAATCGCGGGCTATTCAAAATAACACCTCTTATTGGAAAACCCTGTATATATATTGTCAGCAATGTATGCATCGATTAAACATCTTGACTGCTTATAGTCCACCATTTTCAGATAATAAAATTACTTCTATCTTGTTATCTACTAATAACTTCACTCTATTCAAATCTCTGACCAATAAAACACACTTCCCCTAAAATTAGTCTTACTGCGTTTCCCTTCAAAACAAAGAGTATTGATTTCGATCTCAATATATAAAAATTCAGGCTGCGTATGTTTGCGCTCGCAAAACTCCAAAAGTGGTCGACCGATATCGCTGAAAATTTCAAAGATTATTCTCAATAGGCCAATAAAATGCTGGGATTTATAATTCGCATAGCAAAACCCTTTCACAACATAAACACTCTATATTCCCTTTACACATCATATATATTTGCCCGTACCTGGAACACTGTACACCGATCTGGACTCCTTTATACCAAGCCCTTATCGAAAGAATAGAAAGAATTCAAAAAAAAAAATTAAACACTTTAATTATAAACTAAACTTACACTTCTCAAATTATACCGAATCCATTAAATTTCATAATTTTAACTCCCTCCAAACACGACGTCTAATTTTTGATCAAATCTTATTGTTTAAAATCCTAAATAATGGTCGGAACTCACCAGAACTTACCAATTTAATAAATCTTCATACCCTCGTGTAGAACAAACATTCGAAAAAATTCCCCAATTCCTCGTATATGTGCACAATATAATACAAAATTTTACAGCATTGACATTTTTAGTAATAACCTGAAGAAATATCGATATGAAGTAATGCGTACGATCGATTATTAATATGAGAGTATGGAAAGTATCGGGAGCATCTCCTATCCTCTTCCTATTTTCCTCTTCCTCTCCCCTTCCTTTAACACCAAATTAATTTTAAGATATTAAAACTTCATTTCCAATGAACTTTAACATAAGAAACTTCTGTGGCTTGACTTCAGTTAACTTGTATATTTATATCTATCATTGTATATAAAAGCTGTTTGTTTCTTACAAAAAAAAATTGTGTCTCGTGACGTCAGATGAGACACGAATCAATAATTTTAACGGCACGTGTGTACCGTGATGTCACAGGCTTTTCGGCTGGACGCATATATCAACACTTTGACGGCTTATATCATCGGTAGGTACTATTCGGTATTTTCCAAAAAAATTTAATTATTATTTTCTCAGCACGATAGAGACTGTAACGCCTGTCCGAAACCTTGGCTAAAGAAGGAGCAAGGGCAACACGGCATGATCACTCAAAAAATAATCACGAAAATCGCAAATCATATCTTATATGGTGTTGTATCTTCATACTCTAAATAATATTTGTCTTAACTCTAACATTGACATTTCTTCGGATTCACTGCCCAAATTTAAACGTGGCATCATGTCAATAATTTAAACTGTTCAATGCGAATACATACAGACACACACATACACACAAACACTCACCCTTACATTACACACACACACACCTATTTACTACACACGTCACCTGGTAATTAAGAAATAAACATACCACTTAGCAGACATTACAAGGAAACATATCATAGGTACCCAACATGAAGTATCATATTCCTGTATATTGTTTCATCTCTGTAAATCATATACTGTTTGTTTCTATAATATGAAATATCCCACTTTTTAATGGCAAGTTAAAAATAGTTGCATTAAGCTGTAAATTTCAGGCAGAAAAATCTGTGCATTTTTCATAACGCTAGAGTTCACATTTTAAGAATTATTCGGTACAACAAACGTACAAAAATAGCAAATAATCAAAACGCTGCTTGAAATAACAGTAGCCGACTTTGATGACCAAATCTGAATAGCCAGGTACTTCCCAAACTAACTTTTCTTTATCCCCACTCCAATTAGGGATGCGATTGCAACACTGACACCACATTGGTAGTAGCAGTAGAAACTCTTATGCGGAACCAAAAAAAACTGATTTTTGCTGAATAATCAAGAATTGATAAATGGCTTTTACAACAGATTATAATCGGTTAATCTATTTAACGAAGATTTATCCATGTAACTTCTTTGTGTGATTTATGTTAACAAATTCCTGTCAGATGGAAATTTGAAGATATCTAACGACATTTTAAAATAAAAACGGGCTAAGTCTATATCGAAACCATATCCTGTATTTAGTGACCTGAATTCTGTCATATTTAAGTGTGTCAGGAGAGGAATCTGGGCTATAAATGAGCTGAAATGATACAGACATAGCAGGCTTCTAAAACTGTGCGATACAATAATAATAAAATAAATAATTGATTAATTATATATTAATTAATAAAAATCTCCTCAAGGGCGTTGTAAAATTTATTACTAGTTCCCAGGCTCTATCTAATTTATTTTTTGTAATAACAGTGATTAAAACCTCAAATTGTAATATTTAATTATTGAAGACAATATTAGCGATTCCTAAACGAAAATCTGAAACAGAAAAATCCTATAATCTATCTATTTTATTATTTACAAACATATACAGAAAAACATACTTACCTGGCAGGTCACTTCAGATAAACATACTTTTATTTTTATAAGCAATAATTGTTCGCCTGAAACACTCATCCACATTGAAAAAAAAAACACTCATCCACATTTATAAAAATAATTGTTATCTTTTGTGCTATGCATAAATAAAATCTTTTCTTAAAAACATTAATTTATCAAAAAAATAATAATTAAACATACTTTTATTAAAAAGTGTACGACTTTGCAAATGTTGCTCGACAGTCTCGATCTAATTAGTCAAAAGGTGTGACTATGAGTATTTTTTGGCCTCCGTGGTTGACGGGTAAGGCTCTCGACTAGCAAGCCTGAAGTCGAGGGTTCAAATCCCGGGGTGCGCAAGTAAATTTTATTTGATTAATTTGTGTTATTCGAAATAACTTGTAGTATATTTGCGGCACTCTCCAGAGTCGAAGATATTCTCAGTATCGCCATGTCGTAAGACAACCACTCGAAATGTCTTTGGGCGTGTTTGGTGACCAGATCTAAATAAGCCAACCTTCCTCTCACCCATCTCCTTCTCCTCCCAATTACCTTCAATCTCACAACATACCCCAATTGGGGATACCATAGTCTAACTGGCTCCAGATGGTTGGGAGCAGTTGGGACTCATGTGCAATTTCATAAATAAAAAATAAATGTAGCGACAGTCGTTTCCATTCAAACAACTTTGAAATTTGATGAATTGTTCAAGTTCTGACAAACTACTGACCAAAAATATAATTAGTCTTGGATGCAATTTTCACTATTTTTGGCACTAGAACTGCAATACCAGTAGCGCTGTGAAAAATAAGCAATCATCATTGATTTACTGACGTGATAAATCGATGCACTTATAACACTAATTTATCACACCTTCGATGAGAGCATATCGCATACTAACCTACATTATGCATACATAACTTTGTACTTACATAATATATGCATATATACGTAAAAACAAAAGACGATATTCATTTAATTTAAGAGTTTTCACCAAGTATTAAGTTTAGTCCATTTACATAAATACAAAGACGCGTTATGTTCGTACTAATTCAACAAAAAAAGAAAAGAATACCCAATAACGATGCACATATATAGTCTGCCAAGCATGGAACGGAACGCATTAGAAAGGGATAGCCATTTAAAGACTATATTTGTGCGAGTGAAACAGCTATATATTATTTATAAACGCCCTTCGTTTCTGTATGCGGTGGCCCATTAACGGGCGAGCACAAGGCAAAAATTCATGTGAATTATTGTATTTATTGAAATAACTAGTTGTAACCCGCCACGCGTTGCTTTGGCTCAGTCTGTCTATGCAGATAGAGAAACAATAGTGTGTGTTGCTTTGAAGTCCAAGTGAACGCGCTGTTTTTTTCCTGTCACACGTGACATCTATATAATGTAGGTATATAAAAACACCCACGTATTCGAATTCAACGTTGTGTCAAAATTAAGAACTTTCGGATATTTAAGATTTTGAACAAACGAACATTTACATTTATATTTATTTAGATCATTTTTGGTTACATATAAATGGAAAGAAATTCCATTAGATTTGGTTTTGC
This sequence comes from Hesperophylax consimilis, assembly GCF_061612785.1. Classification (NCBI taxonomy): domain Eukaryota; kingdom Metazoa; phylum Arthropoda; class Insecta; order Trichoptera; family Limnephilidae; genus Hesperophylax; species Hesperophylax consimilis. The sequence goes on along the minus strand of NC_142854.1, from coordinate 17,674,982 downwards.
TAGAGAATAATTTGTGCACGTCTCAAAAGCACAAAAAGGCATTTTTGGGTAAGGCTGGTGACAGAATCTCAAGTATGTCCACTGGACCTAGTTCAGTGAAACTACGCGCGTTGTATCATTAACATATCTTTTATCTTAATTCATCTAAGAGCCTAAACGTGTTTTACCAATGTGCATATATAAACATTGTTGATCATTTTGATGAAAATGCTAAAGTGCATTCACAACGACGTCACTATTCGTGCATTTGCATTCGTTGCCGAAAACACGTTGTGTTATAGATCTGATAAATTTATAAGTTATAAGCCTATATTTCTGAGGGTTATTTATTATTAAATTTATCCGATACACTATCTAGGTCACAAAAAAATTTTTAGAACTTTATCATCATTCAAAAGGATAGCTGCCAAAAAATATGGGAAAAATTAGTTGTAAGATAATAATATCAATTCTGAATTTGAAATATGAGATCGACAATTCGTATAATAATTAGGTACCAATGGTCGAGTGGTTAAAGACGTTGTCCCGGTAAGACAGATCCTGGGTTCGATACCCAGTTGATACCCAGTAGTTTAATTTAGTTTTATTAGTAGATTAGCTGACGATGAGATAGACATATACCATCGCGGGCTTTTTTAAGATATACAATTTCGTAGTACATTATTTTGATGTGTCTCATTCGCTCTACATTCCTTAACCATTTAAGCGTCCCTTTCTTAATCTTACTCACTACGCTTACATCAGCCTTGCTCTCTTTGCGGATCTCCACATTTCTCACACGATCATACATGGATTTACCACACATACGCCTCAGGGATCATGACACCATTTATAGAACTGAGCACTATACCAGCAGTTGAATCCTATAAATTAGAGTAGCGTTGGTAATGTAGTTTTAGTGATTTGTCTTATATGTAGTATTGTTCTAGTATATATATTATTTTATGTTACTGTTACATGCTTTAATAATATAGTTTGATATTTAATTTATCAGTTTACTGTTACATCATGCATTAAATTTATTTTGTATAATTTTCAATAGCTCACTGGGTATATTCTGTTGTTAAAATCCATGTAAAAGCCCGGCTGGGCGAAAACCAAATAAACTAAAAAATTCTTCATACATTTCTCGTTCATCTCATGAGAGTTTGTCAAGTCCATTTGTGAAATAGTGAACAACTAGCGAACAGAAGAATTGAGCCCACGATGAGACGCCCGAACGCATTTGCCAACTCAGCCACTAACATAATAATAATTTAGATGATTTGTATAGCACCTCAAGGACGCTATACAAATATATAATATATTCCTACAATGATCTATGTTATTTCTAACTATATTTGGAGATAATATACAGTAGCATACTTACCTGGTAGGTCACTTGAGATTAACACTTAATTAACATTAACTAATTGTTTATTAGCGAAATTTAGATATAGCATTTTAGGACATAATTGGAAAATTGGATATACTTGGACTTTCTCTCAGGAATTGTATATTTAATTTAAGGGTATGACAGCTTAAAAAGGTAAGTTTTTAGTTTAGACCTGAATTCTGTTGGACTTGTTATGGATCTTAGTTTCTTCGGCCCAGATGCTCCGAAAGCGCGATCACCAAACTTAGTATTTGGCTTGCGCTTAGGTTCCATTAGTCTGCCTACAGCTGATGATGTTGCTAATCTAAGAGTTGACTGCCTCAGACCAGTGTTTTCCGGGACGCATAGTTCAGAGATGTAGGGTGGGGCCATTTCATTGATGGATTTAAACACCATCCAGCACAATTTGTACTGGATTCTTTCATGTCAATAATTAACCATAAAACATTGATTTAATCGTTCAACTAAATAGTTATTTTCGTTTTCCTCGCCTAGGTACGTAATCATATATATACCCTGCTACTTACATACTTGACAAATCGGAACAAGGCAAAGGAGCAATAACATTTTCATGTGCCAACCTAGCTCGACCCTGGCCTCTATTGAACATCAGGTTCCAGCCAAACAACATAACCACTAAGCCAACAGACACCTAACTAAAAATCGCAACCATTAGAAATAGATATCAAACGCAATCAAACAAATACAAGATGCACTTTTGCTCGGAGACGAAAAATCACAATGAAATTCTACAATTATCAGCAGCAATGCAGTCAAGCATTTATGTCGTGGATGTAATTTGAAATACAGTCAGAAAAATAGATTGTAAAGTCTTGAAACATTATCAAAAGGTGTGCTTCGTTTGTTTTTGTTGTTTGTCCGTTTCTTAGTAGTGATTTGTGCATTTTTGTATGTGTTCACAGTGCATTTGATATTATTATTGTGATTTGTGAAGTGCAGATGGCTTTTAAGGAAAGGGAAATTATAAGAACAAGACAGATGAACGGAAATGAACAATGTTTTCCATCTCGTTTATGTGTCAATTAACAGGGTGTTTAACAAAGACCTAAATGCAGTACACCGAGAATAAAAACAATATTATCGTTATATTTAAGATAATATTAAAGATTTTAAACAGAAAAAGATACAGTCGTATCTAAGACTTGAACCCAAGACCATAGCGCTGCTCTACCAACTTAGCTAATGCGAAAATGAAGATAATGTTGATAATAATAATAATAACTGTAATATTCAAAAATCTGTTATGATTATGAAAAAATAAGAAAATACACAGATTTAGGTAAAAAGAATTTGCCATTCTCAGACGATAAAAATATTATCATTAGTTAATTCGGCTACTGGCATTATACCTAGCTCTCTCATTAAAAATTTAGGCGTATTAGATCTATCAAAAAATTTATATATATAAAGATGCAAAAGTCGGTCATTTTGAATACATGTAGGATAACGAAAGATTTTTTAAATATTTATGTTGAGGGATCAGTAGGATTTATAGGCCCTGTTAGGAGTTCTACCGAGCCGAACCCTCTGATGTGAAAATATCTGGAGTCGGTGAATTATTTTCCCATTTGATCTCTGGTGAGTTGACGTGTTGTTTTTGTATTTATTATGCTTATATAATGCACTTGCATAATGTTGATTGACTAGATGATCATTTGTGGAAAAGTCTGTGGAAGGGTTTACTTTTTTCCTGTGGGGAAGATTTAACCCGGACATAAAGTCGGAAAATAATATTTAATTGGTTAATCAGCATCTAGTTGGAGTACATCTGTCGATCTGTCTTGGATGATAATCCAAGACTTGGTGTTTGTTTTATATTTTTTTAAATGTGTTCAGTCTAATGGCTAGTGGGAGAGCATTATAGTATAGCCTTGTTGCAAAATATCTAAAATTTCTCTGGCCAAAAGTTGTGTTAGCGAAAGGGATTAGTAAGAGATTATGTCCTACATTTCTACAATGATCTATGTTATTACTAACTATATATGGAGATAATATATATTACAATACTTACCTGGTAGGTCACTTGAGATTAACACTTAATAAACATTAACTTATTGTTTATTAGCGAAATTTAGATACAGGATTTAGGACATGATTGGATATAACTGGATTTTCTCTCAGGAATGGTATATTTAATTTAAGGGTATGACAACTTAAAAAGGTAAGTTTTTAGTGTAGGTAGGTAGTTAGTATTCGAAGTATGATACAGCTAAATATGACCGAAGTAAGTAGGGTCCCATTAGCTCAGTTGGTAGAGCAGTGCCCCGACAAAACGAAAATTCTGGATTCAACTCCTTAATGCGACTCTATTTTTTCTGTATCAAATTTTCGTTTAAAAATCGTTAATATTATCTTCAATAATTATAATTAAACATTACAGTTTCATAACCTTTAAAAACAGTTTTTAGTTGTTTTGAGAAGCGAAAATACACACAAATTCTCTGACTTTTTGGCAGCTTCTTTAAGAAATATAGCGGTCAATATGTCAGAGGCTTGAGGTGTTAATTCTTGAAATTTTCTAAAAATTAAAAAAAATAACGATTCGATTATTGACATCACTAGTCAATAATAAAAAATCCTAAAGTTGGTACATATCCTAGCCTAGAAGACATTTAATTTAATCATCGATGAAAACAGTTATAAATTCTACTTCGAAAAGTTTGACATCTGCAGACGGCAATTATTTCACAAAATATTAATACTTCATTTTTCAAAAGTATTTGTATAATCATTTTAACAAAAGTGCGTTGAGGCATTTTTAAAGTATAAATAAGTCGGGTGGAATAGTGAAAACGGACAAGAATTTTTGAGAAGAAGACATCTTATTTGAATATATATAAATGAATTACTTTGTTACACCACCTGTAATTAGTAATAATCTACATTTTTCAAAGGAAAAAGCTTCTTCGTCAGGATAATTAAAATAAATAGTTAATAATTAAAATAACTAATTAATAATTAAACTAGCTAATTTTTTAAAAGAATTTGGCATTCTCAGACTATAAAAATATTACCATTCGTTATTTCGGCTACTGGCATTATACCTAGCTCTCTCATTAAAAATTTAGGCGTATTAGATCTGTCAAAAAATTTATATATAAAAATGCTAAAATCAGTCATTTTAAATACATGTAGGTCTTTTTATAAGCCCAGAAAAAAATAATGTATGAGGCCTATGAAAACTGCTTTAAAGTTCAAAATCTTCTACTTACGAACCCATTTTCGGTTATGATTTTATTCTACAAGGTGTCCGGAAACTCGTAGTACAAGCGGGAAACTGGAGAATCTACACCACATGGGGAACCCAAAAAAACATAAAGTTTTTTGATTTGAGCATTTTCAAAAAAAAAAAAAAAAACCAAAAAAAATATTTTTCGGCTATTTTAGGGTTAAAGTTTTTTCTGGTGTTTAGGGTTGAATAACAGATGTTTTAACCCTGCAGAGCAGAAATATTTTATGATTACACCGGGTTAAATGAAGGGTGATTTCAAAATAATGCTTCAAATCCGAGTTTCTTCATTTGTTTTACTTTCAAATAGTTTTAATTAGTTGGGTACTTTGATCTTCAGTAATAATTTATAAGAATTTGATTAAAAAAAAAAAAAAAAAATCAACTTCAAACTCGATTTACTCGATAACGAAAGCTCAAATAAAAAAATAATATACTACAAAATCGACTCCAAATGTGATGTAGATTCACCAGTTTCCCGCTTGTACTACGAGTTTCCGGACACCCTGTATAATGTGGCAAATTAAGTTATTTATGAAATGACCGAAAAAAAATTTAATATCTATGCCTGAACATCCACAAATTAAAATAAAAGACACTTTTTGGCCATGTTTTTTTCTTGTATAAATCAAAACAGGCGGATGGTGTTAAGCGGGAATTTAAACCTTATCACCATCTACGTAAGGGTTGTTATCGATAACGGCTCAATTTAAAATATTACACGACGTAGTGCATCGCCTTAGGCTGGAAAATATATGAAAACAAAGCCAATTTTTGGAAATACAAATTTCTCTGAAATCGTATAACGTTACAGAAGTTAATATACCAAATAAATGTCGGCATTCAATCTCCAGTCAAACCAATTTTATTTTAATGTTTTAAAAGACATTTTAAAATAGACGTAATTGTAAAAACGAAAGTTGTTTTTTACGATATAATTTTTTAAAACCGAGCAATAGCTTTCTTCCCCTTAACCGTGTCCAATACAAACTGCGCAGTGAGACAAAAATGACTGTTTCCAAAGGCAACAGAGTCACCCTAGGAGTTCAACTAAAAAGTTTTAGGAATGATTTTCGTTAGAAGACTTCCTAAGGTCACATTCACTTAATTCTAGACTTCGACAAAGGGAATATTACACAAATTGTTTCAACTGACATACGCCATGCATTAGAGTTTCATAATAAAATATTATTCAAGTTCAAGGGTTTGGCGGTCGATTGTATAGCTTTATCCTTTTCGGGATAGACTAATGATTGTATCTCGTCCTTCAGACAAGACCTGCGACCTAACCATATTCTACTAACGGTCGAATGTCGCTCACTGCGAGACAATCATATTTATGTAAATCGATTGCACGTCTGGCGCTGCGCGGCACCTGACCTAACATAATGTAAGCTCATATAATTTAATCATATATTATTCAGTTTAACCGATCGAATGTCGCGCACTGCGAGACAAATGTATCTGTCTAAATCAATTGCACGTGCTGTGCGACACCTAACCAAAACAAATATGTAATTTATTTTATTCAATCTAATGTATCGAATGTCCCGCACTTTGAGACAATCATATTTTTGTAAGTTGATTGCACTTCTCTTTCTGCGCGATACCTAACCTAAGCTAATATAAGCTTACCTAACTTAACCATCTTTGATTCAGTCTAACTGATCGAATGTCGCGCAGTGCGAGACAATAATATTTCTGAATAATCGATTACTCTCCTGGTGAAAATCAAAATTCAGAATTAAAAAACGTTGCTTGTAACGGTTTTAGCCGTGATTGGTGACCATTCCGATTAGCTGGGTTCTGGATTAACGAAATTTTTCGTTGACAGTTGAAGGATATTTTAAAACGAGTTAAGTTATAATTTTTGTCAGTGGATTTGCGGGTGCAATAAAATTAACTTTTAAAACGACTGAACGATTAAAAATAATAAGATTTGTTTAGTATTAGATTAGTTTCAGTTGGTAGGGGATGTTGTAGTTTAAATGTAGGTAGTCTTGTAAAAATAGCGAATGGCAGACAGGGGCAACATTGGGCCTCGCGTTTTCATAATGTGACTTCAACCTGATTCTTTATGTGCCCCTGGGACCAGGGGAGACAAATCTGAGAGAGATAAAACTCTTAGAAAAAGTACAGAAAACTCTCGAGCCAAAAGAGAAATCATTTTTTAAACGTCAGAGAGCGTGCCTATTATATATCATTATTATTTAATTAAAGTAGAAGATAATACTAATATATCTAAACTAAACATGACACAGAGCAAGACACAGAAAGATAAAAATATAAAGCTCTTAACTAGGAATCGAACCCAGGATTTCTATCTTACCAAGACAATGCTTTGTGACCATAGACATATGAATATTAGTAGACCTGCCCTAAGTGATTAAAAGCGTATTATCCCCACTCCCCATACCGGTTCCATTGAGCCGGCTGGGCTCGCGTACGGCCTCAAGTGATATTTGAAAACGTGACGTCATCATTCTTGTGCGAACTATGGTCGAGGCATCATCGGTTCATTTTACGAAATAACACGGCAAAATGTTTACTTGTACTATGAAAACTGGTAAAAATAGATGCGAAAAAAGAGAATAAACCCAATTGTCGTATTACATTCCATATATAAGCATTATTTTATTTTATTTTAAGCATATTCACATCGTATAATATGAATCAGTTGTTACTATCACATCGAGAAACGTCTGGACGCGAAACACAAAGCTGGTTGGTTGCTGGGAAGTAAATTATGAACATTTATAAAAGTGTCTTAACTAAATACTCTGAAACTAACTACGACTCTGAATATAGAAGCTGCCTTACTTTGCCGAATTTGGACTTCGCAAATTTGTTCATAACGTGGCGAGTAATTTGCGCTCCCATGTAAAAATGTCTATTCATTCAAAGCAGATTTTACTTTTAAGAAGTAAATGGTGATATTATAATGCGAGATGCCTATTTACTGTCAGATTGATTTATTGACGAATCACAGTCATCTTCACTCCCTTCGTTCTTCAACAGTTGATTTTACCCCTCGCCATTATCTTCTCGTCTATTAATTCCTATGTCTGTGTTTGTGACCTAATTATTTTATGTAATTTTTATCGATCTTCAACTAATTTTTTCTATATTTTTGGTTGCTATCTTTTTGAATGATTACAAAGTTCTAAAAAAATTATTTGTAACATAGATAGTGTCTTGGATAAACATGTAGAGTTGTACATTTTTACAAAGTTCTAAAAAAATTATTTTTAACCTAGATAGACATAAACACACGAACATTTCCTATGTCATGTTGATCAACTTGACATCGGCAATGTTCGTGTGTTTGTGCCCTAAATACTCAAAAACTACTCGACCGATATAGCGGAAAATTTCAAACTTTGTTCTTATTAGTGCCAAGAGTGTTTAGAGAGTTGAATGGTAAAAAAGGTTGGGGACGCCCGAGGAATACTTAAAGAAATATCTCTGAAAAAGGAAAAAAATTAATAGCTGCCCTTTGGCTTATGACAATAATTTGTTTTATTTTTTAACTTTCTGTAGTGATTTTCATCTCCCGTTTTTAAGGCGATGCACTACGTCGTGTAATATTTTAAATTGAGCCGCTATCAATAACAACCCTTACGTAGATGCCGATAAGGTTTAAATTCCCGCTTAACACCATCCGCCTGTTTTCATTAATGCAAGAAAAAAACATGGCCAAAAAGTGCCTTTTTATTTTATTTTGTGGATGTTCAGGCATAAATATTTAATTTTTTTCCGATCATTTTATAAAAAACTAAATTTGCCACATTATACAATAAAATCATTACCGAAAATAGGTTCGCAGGTAGGAGATTTTGAACTTTAAAGCAGCTTTCATAGGCCTATACATTATTTTTTTCTGGGCTTATAAAAAGACTTATATAAAAAATACTCGATTATTTCAAAGGTCAAGATGTATTCTACTCGCAGTATTTAATTAAAGCATCTGAAACATTCCTAGGCGACCAAAATTTCAAACCAAAAACACATGATTTTGCATTAATACGTACTTAACGAGTTATGTCACAAGTTTTCTGTTTAACGCATGCCCATGTTTTAACGGCTCCTGTTTGAACACCCCTGCCGTTAGAAGCTGCCGACCTTGGGCCCGGAGGAAGAGGCCCAGTTCAAAGCCCTGCCGCGTCGAGTTCTTTGCAGCGAGATGCACTCTGTAGCACTATATTGCACTCTACACATACTTACTGCCATGTGGTCCTTGCACTTCATCCTTTATACACATACTAACTATACTTCTACTCCTGATTCTCTATACGTGTTTCCTTCACACCTACTTCTAGCGAATACCTACATTATATTGTATGTGTTTTATAATAGTCTTATGGGTGCACCCAGTAGCTAAATCAGATGCAATTGTGAAGAAGATGGTAACTGGATAACTTATCAATTAGTTAAGTTACAATTCGTTAAGTAAGTATTAGTTAAGTTACAATTCGTTAAGTAAGTGTTAGTTCAGTTATAAATTAATAAGTTACAATTAAACACACACTTAAAAAGTGTCATAAAGTCATGAAAAATGATTGAACAAAAACCAGGGTAAATGGGTTAATTCGGTTGAGTTTGTAGTTTAGTTTTTTTCATATCATTGTGTTGAGTTATCGTATTGATCGACTAATTCGGGAGGAGGGTATGGTTACCGCCGCCCCGGAAACCATTTATTGGATAACCAACACCTCTGCCATACTTCACCAAAAGTGGATCGCTACATTTGGTGAATTAGCAAGGGTGCCCGGGTTCATTGAGTAAGGTGTGTTTATCGTGCCAGATCGGGAGAGGCTCGTTTGGGGAGACCCTTTGAACTCTCCATCTTGTCTCTCGACTCATCGCCTTGCGCCGTAGTGGGAGGGATAGATTCATGCGTAACTCCTGGACACACCAATCCCTAGATTCCTAAACACCTCTCATACCTTTGTTATTTTCTTTACCAGAATTTCCTCTTCTTTCTTTCCCTAAAAGGACACTCCACACAGCATCCCCAAAGATGACATTAATTTAAAAAAAACGCGAGTTTCGACATCGTGATAATACATTCATATTTTACGAAAAGTTTATTGGAAAACCTATCAATTCATTGATTAAGGGCCTGCAATCCCGTTTTTAATCGGATTAAGAGTAATTTGAAGAGATTCTTAATAAATTTGCAATATTCAATATCAGTATTTTTTTCTCCGTGTGTAATGAGGGGTGACTTAGCTAGAAGAAGATTGAAACTCAACGCGTTGTTCCACACGGCTATTAACTTATACAAATTTTATTTATAGTACTACAGGCAAGTTAGTATAATGTTTTATGACTTATTTGTTTCGTTCGAGTATTGTTAGCAGGTTGGTGAACTTGTTTTCGAGTCGATTATTCAAGTATTCGAATGTCACCTCCTCTGGAAGTCAACGAATCCAATCTGAACTTCACACTGTGCTGATTCATTATTATTGTAAATTAATGGTTCCACCAAAACTCGAATTCACCTGCTAAAATAATTTACAAATTGATTTGCAAATAAAGAAATTAAGGCGAAGCTTAATGCCAAATCACTATTCGGATTAATCTTTATAACGAATTGGTGTAAATTATGAATACCAAAAATATGCTTTAGATAAATTGAAGGTTTTCCTGTCGTTTCGCTTGAGTAGAATACAAATAAAAAATAAATTACTCAATAAAAAATATAAATACAAACTACTAAAAAAAAAATTTTTTTCATTAGAAATGTATGAACGCGTAAAGGAAACAACTTTAAAAAAATACAGTATTATAGCTAAAATTATCTGTGACAGTTTCACTTGATTGACTTTTTTGCTTTCTTATAAAATTATTTACAAAATAAATAAAAACCAGTTTTTTGCTTGAAATCGAACGTTACTAGACTCCGTTTGTCAAGCGATTTTAATGCCTATTACCTACGATATAAGGTATACCAAGAATATACACATTGTTGGCTTGCAGCTTCCTCTTAAATGACAGTTTTCACAGCAGAATGCATTTTTAAAGATGAAAACGGGTTTTATTTTGAATTAGAATAAATTTACAATAGTGTTGTTGTCATTTTTTCCAAAATACTTCGCGATGCGCCGCGAACGGGAAAGAATGACGTTAGGTGATATGTTTTAAAATCGGTTCTCGGGAGCAAAACCCCAATCAAACGGAAATAAACTTTTCGAATACGCAAAAAAATATATAAAAACCACTTGTTTTCAACTTAATTACTACAAGAAATAACTGGGAGATGGTAAAAGGATGAAATGATGAAATATGGTGGGAGATGGAAAAATGCATTAAAGTTACATTGTTTTCTCAATGAAAGTGGTGTTCTCGGGTTAGGTTAGGTTAGGTTAACCCAAACTAAACCCTCTTTAGGGCATGTGCGACTTATACTTGTAAACATTATAGAGAAGTTGAAATCAAGTGTTGTTATTCGCGTTCTATTGATTTCCGCTCTTAAATTGCATTTAAAAATGTCAACAACCTGATGTCTCAATTGATCACAATGCATAAAATGAAACCTGGAAAACTTCGGAATAAATAAATTAATTTCTAACAACAGAAAATCTCTAAAAGTGTTATCCACACTAATTTTAAAAGAATATCAATGTTGCCAATTGACATAAGACCTTTCCACTCCCAGGCTCCGGGCAGGCCAACGAAACTGATCCGTCTAAGAAATAATTTCTGGATAATATGAACATTTTCTTCCAAGTTACTAAATATACATACTATAATAATCTCAGTACTAAAAAAACACTAATTTTGTGACCAGTACTGCCATCTATTGGAATTTTGTGGAAACACTGATTGGTAAGAATCTCGGCTATTTTTTTTTAATACCTGATTTCGCGACTAGTGCTGCCATCTATTGGTGCTTAGTCGAAACATTGAATATATTGGGATGAATCTCGGCCAAAACAATAATAAACAAACCAACTCTCACGCTGCTTTCCGCATTGGTGGGTAGAGCGGATGGACCGCCAAACAAATCGGTCTTGGCACACACTCCTTGCTTCATTCACATTCATACATAATCTCATACATGTGATTGACCTGACTAAAGTTCACTTGATCATTTCATGTCTTCTATCTGCCTAAACCATCTAAGTTTTCCTGTATTAATTTACTCACTACGCTTACATCAGTCTTGCATTCTTTGAGAATTTCCAGTTAGCAGCGATAATAATTTTCATATTATAATGAAACAGCGGACGTCGTTTCACAAAAATTGAATGATAAAAGTCCTACCTTTAGAGCTGCCATCTTGCTTATCACTGATGTCTCCAATTCTCTGCATTACCGACGCACTTTCATATCCAAGACTCGAATCAGCGTAGTCGTTTGAAAGAGGTTCCTGCTTGATGCCGCTAGGTGTCGCCGCTAGTTTCTCAGCCAACAGAGGATTGGCTGAAGCAATATTGTTGAATTTTCCTCCGTTGAGGTTTTGACAGTTGGAAAGGGGATATTGAAAACTGTTCCTCAGGATGGCCGAGGCTGTGCTCTGAAGGTTTTGCAATCTCTGGTGACAGTTGAGCTGTCCGTGCTGCATTTGCAGCATCTGCTGGTTATTTGAGAGCAGCATTGAGGTTTGGTGATGGTTGCTGAGATGGGACTGCGGAACATTGTTGTTTTCTTCTTGCTGTCAAATAAATAAACGAAATGTTGTATTATAATGAATAAGAGAGATCTACCACTTTGAAACTGGTCACAAAAATACTTTAATAAATACACAAAAATACTATATTAAATACTCTAAAAATACATACATTAGAAGATAGACGTAAAATAAATGATTTAACGTTCTTATTCAAAATACTTAACTCTAAATTCGACTGTTGTGAACTCCTTCAACTTATAAACATACATACACCCACAGTAAGAACACGACAAAATACAATATTCTACAGCAGCACACATAAGCGTAACTACATTGCCCACTCTCCGATACAACGACTTCACACCATGGGAAATCATTACTTGGGTGATGTTGACATATTCAATACCAACTTGGCAAGTTTTGTGGATCATTTAAAACATTTATTTCAACAATACTCCTAAACACATCATGTAAACCTACAAATAGCTGTAATTTTCTGTTTTTGTTTCTTGTGTTTGTATGACTTGTTGCATAGCTTTTATCAAATGTAATTTTATTCTTATTTTTTATGTTTCAAAGTATCTGTATAATTAAAATTATACCGCCAACCATGTAAAAGCCCTCTGGGCGTTAAATAAATAAATAAATAAATAATATATATTTATTTTTCAATTTTTATTTATAAATTTTCCCTCGCTGGTTTTCAAAATAACAACTCTTACAGACATTCTAGTAGGTACTCAAATATTCCATTGAAGTTAAAAGGTTACAGTTGAGATTCACTGGAGACTATAGATAAATAATTTTTAGTTTTGTAACTAACTAATAACATCATCCTTTCTTTGCCAGCTCCATGCTTCACTACAATACAGTGTTAGTATCAGCACTTAATTGTGTACTGCTACCTTCGTTTCTCTCTTTAATTAAATAAAGTATGTTACCTTAATCTCAATATCCCCGCATCCCGTTGCGTTTACAATCCCGCTGGCCAAGTCGGTGAAGAAATTATCCAAGAATGCCGCCTCGCCCAGCTGCTTGATGAGGTCGTCAGCGTCTCCCTGCAAGTTGCAGGAGCTGTCGTCGTGGGGTCCGGGGCCATCTTGGCCCCCTCCGCCCCCCTGGCCACCCTGGCCGCCCTGCCCCCCCTGTTGAACCCCCATGGGGGACATGTGGGGGCTCAGACTGGAGTGGCCGTTCGCTACGGCGTCCTAGTCAGAATAAAACAACAGCATTACTAAACGAACTATATATCTAATTTGATTTATTTCATATCACAGATATAAAGTTCAGTGATGTATGACCACAAAATTGTGATGGTATGTCATGTTTCAAGTAACCTTTTAATTTTGTGTACCTTAGTAATACTAATAATATGTAATTAATACTAATTGGAATTTGTAGAGCGCCGTGTTCGTGACATTAAAAAACACCCATCGAATTCCAACTAAATTACACTACGATGAGTGTAGTTGTTAAAAGGTACGTTTTACTGGTAAGGGCGACAGCAATAATATGTACTTGAGTTACTGAAAAGGGCAATTCCGAGATTTATGGGGTACCTTAGTGAACCCACTTTGGGTAATATGTGATTTTTACTTTCAGGTATGTAAAGGTTAAGGGTCAACTTAACATTATTCATAATCTGCTCGTTCGTATATGGCGCTAATTTAATTATGATTTGAAAGTCATGCTTTAAAATTTATTAATGATGATTTTTTTGTTTTAATCCGTATGAATATGCAATATGAATATGGATAAATAGTTTTGTCTTTATAAAAACTCGTTTCTTTTTAGAAAGACATACAAATACGGCGATTTGGTCCAAAATTGTAATCAATTTGCATGCCTTTCTTGAAAGCAGTGAGTTTTTATACGGACTATTAATATTGCATTATTGAAGCATAACTTGCAAAAAGTGTTTTTTCTTTAAATAACGAGCTATGAACGAGCAGTTTACGAATAATTTAAACTTAAATCTTTATATTAGGTACTACGATTGTTCGGGCCTCGAGCCACTCAACGAACCTCGGGCCCGGTGATTTATCACTCTTGAACCCACTCTCGGCGGCTCTGGTTATAATTACCTGTAGACATGACAGGTCGACCATCCTTCCATCGCTGTCGGGGCACCACAACAAATCGTCATCAAGAAATGGCATCGCCAGGGCTCCGGCTGGGCCCAGCACATGAGTTCCCGCCAATGTAATGATGAAATCCAGAGAAACAGCGGTAATCAAACCGCCGTGAACTCTAGCGAAGAGATAACAAACTAACACACTTCGTCTATTCACTCACAGATGTCTCTGCTTGTAAATTTATTAAATCGTTTGCAGCAGAAAACTTATTTCACTTTTCTACTGACTCACAGATGTCTCTGCCTGTTAAAAATATTATTAATTCTTTACGTAGAAAAACTAATTTCACTTTTTTTGTCGAAGTAACGGTGTATAATATATTATGTATATGTTATTTGAATATATTAATTTTCGAACACTTTGTTTACGAAGTATAAAATTGTAAAATTCGTTTAATTATTTTGTAAATAGTAATAATAATAATAAATAGCGAATTTGGCATCAGAGGACGGATTATCCAAGCTAGATTTATATCTATATATTTTTAGGTAATAGATGAACACATCTGACACTAGTTTAAATTCGTTATTAAATTTATAATATTAATTTGAACACTGTTTTAGTAGGGCTTTAGGATTTATTGTTATGTGGTTTCCTCGTCTGCGTTATCTCACGCCGTGCATCCAGCGCTTTTTCAAAAGCGACCTGAAAATAAAAGGAAAATAATGTTAGTTAAATATATATACTTGAACATAGATGGCAATGCAAGACTAATATTAATAAATTATTCACATATTTAGTTATTCTATTCGACAATAGATGGCAATAGTAGTCTAATTTTAATATGATTAGTAATTAGAATTTTCTCCAACAGGTGGTGTAAATTAAACAATAACCAATATTTAATTTTTGTAATTCAAAAATAATGCTGAATTTATAAATCTGGGTCTGTCTGTTTGTGCGCTTAGTTCCTCTATTACTACTCATCTCTACCGCAAGGTTTATACAATACATGCATATTATATTTTAGAATGTAGAGAAAAGTCAAGCATCGCCGGGTAAACGTCAGCTAGTTAAATGAAAATTGAGTTATTGAATTTACAAGCTATCCGCATGAAATAAAAATAGGTTATTTGCATACACAGGTTTTCCAATAAGAGGTGTTATTTTGATATTCAATCGTAAAAGATCAATGGTTTCGTTGCTTGTGTGGCACGTAGCGCCGTCTTGTTGAAAATAAACGTTGTCCAGATCAATATCATCCAATTCCGGCCATAAAAAATCATTAATCATCTCTCGATAGCGCAATCCATTCACCGTAACTGTTTCTCCAGCCTCATTTTCGAAAAAGTAAGGTCCAATGACTCCGCCGGACCATAAACCGCACCAAACAGTCACACGTTGAGGATAGAGAGGCTTTTAAACAATGAATTTTGGGTTTTCCGAGCCCCAGATGCGACAATTTTGCTTGTTGACGAAGCCACCGAGGTGGAAATGGGCCTCATCACTCAAGAATATTTGCATTTGATTCACTCGAGTGAATTTTAATAATTTCAATGCGTTGTTGATGCGTGTATGGTTTCATTTTTATTAATGGCGTAGTTTCTACTTGTCAAATGTCAAAAAATGACAGCTTAAAAAGTAGCATCTACCGAAATAGCGGGATATTCAAAATAACACCTCTTATTGGAAAATCCTATACATGAATTTTATTTCGACGATTTACAAATATTTGAGATTTTCGAAATTGTCTTTACAATTGTATGATTGAAACAGATATTATAATGATTAGGTGTTCCAGCCTATCTTCTAGTTGCAGTAAGGTGGTAGGTATGATTAGCATGTTAGTAAGGATTAGCTAGTTTACCTGGCTATATCTCTGTGGATGTCAAACCTCCTGGGCCAGGTCATGAGGCCTCGCCTCCTTCTAGCCAGTTTCGGGCCCGCACACCAACTGGAACAACACAAATACAATTTCATTAGTTAGCGATCAATTTATTTACTTTGCTTAAGGCGATGCACTACGTAGTAATTTAAAATCTTGTGTTTTTGTTTTGAAAATTTGGTCGCCTAGAAATGTTTCAGATGCTTTAATTAAATACTGTGAGTAGAATACAACCTGGCCTTTGAAATTATCGAGTATTTTTTAGATAAGTCTTTTTATAAGCCCAGAAAAAAATAATGTTTAAGGCCTGTGAAAACTGCTTTAAAGTTCAACATTCCTACTTACGAACCCATTTTCGGTTATGATTTTATTGTATAATGTGGAAAATTAAGTTATTTATAAAATGATCGAAAAACATTTGAATATTTGTGCCTGAACATCCACAAAATAAAATAAAAGGCACTTTTTGGCCATGTTTTTTTCTTGCATAAATCAAAACAGGTGGATGGTGTTAAGCGGGAATTTAAGGTTAAACGCAACGCTCGTTGTATTCTACGTGTTCACAGATGGCGTTAATTAATTAATTTGGTTTAAATACGCTTTTGCAAGGTATTGCTTTACAATATTAAGACAAATTATTTGTTTGCGCCCTCATATACGCAAAATGAATATGAATAAATAGTTTTGTCCATATAAAAACTCAATTCTATCGAGAAAGGCATACAAATACAATATTGGATTGAATCATCGGTAAAATATTGTATTTGTGTGCCTTTCTCGAAAGAATTAAGTCTTTAAACGAACAAAACTATTGATTCATATTCATATTGTGTATATACGGGCGCAAACAAATGATTTGTCTTAATATTGTAAAGCAATACCTTGCAAAAGCGTATTTAAACAAAATTAATTAATTAACGCCATCTGTAAACACGTAGAATACAACGAGCGTTGCGTTTAACCTTAAGCCTTGTCGCCATCTACGTAAAGGTTGTTATTGATAGCAACTCAATTAAAAAAATATTACACTACATAGTGCATCGCCTTAAACAATATCATTAATTTTTTGAAACTTAAAAATTTAAAGAGTTAACGAGAAACTTGTTATCAAGGTTAAACGCAACGCTCGTTGTATTCTACGTGTTCACAGATGGCGTTAATTAATTAATTTTGTTTAAATACGCTTTTGCAAGGTATTGCTTTACAATATTAAGACAAATCATTTGTTTGCGCCCGTATATACGCAATATGAATATGAATCAATAGTTTTGTTCGTTTAAAGACTTAATTCTTTCGAGAAAGGCACACAAATACAATATTTTACCGATGATTCAATCCAATATTGTATTTGTATGCCTTTCTCGATAGAATTGAGTTTTTTTATGGAAAAAACTATTTATTCATATTCATATTGCGTATATGAGGGCGCAAACAAATAATTTGTCTTAATATTGTAAAGCAATACCTTGCAAAAGCGTATTTAAACAAAATTAATTAATTAACGCCATCTGTGAACACGTAGAATACAACGAGCGTTGCGTTTAACTCGGTATTAGGAGGCTTCACACATTCGAGTTTTACTGATAGTTTGTTAGGAAACCTGTCAATTCAACCGGAATACGAACAATTTGAACAGATTTTGAATAAATTAGCATTATTTTACATCAGCAAAATACACTGTGAATTTTTTCATGCCTATAACATATTAAATAACCGAACAAAACGTGTTTTCAATAATTTTCTAAACTTACTTTGCGATTTTTTCTATCGAGGGGATTTCAAATAATTAACATTTAGGCATTACAAATGTATAGATATTATCTTCAAAATTAATAAATATTTTTTTAAAACTTAAAAATTTTACGAGAAACTTGTTATAAATCGGTAAAAATGTTTATGCGGGGCTTAAATAAATAACCAAACAAACCACTTATCCATTTTTCCAGAATGTAAACCCGTTTTTTTATTTTCGCAACGAAAGAATCACCACATTATTGTTTTCTTGACGGAATAATATGTGATTTTGTTATTGGTATTGTTATTATTTATTGTTGCATTTTATTATGTACCTACTGTTTACAATATTGCCATCTCTGTATATGCTATTATGCAAATATAGAACCAACTCTATACCTTCCTACCTATTTAATAAATTTATTAATATTATTAACCGCTCAGGCCTCTGGCGTATTGACCGCTATATTATATCTTAAATACGCTGTCAGAAGGTCGCAGAATTTGTATGTTTTTTCGTTTTGCAATAAAATCCAAATAAATTAAATATTTATGAATTTATCCGAAAACTAAAAAACTGTTTTTAAAATTTTAAGAAATACGCTTTCAAATTTTGTTATTGGAAATAAACATGTAATTTTAAAACAATTTTTTTTAATGTTTACACAAAAAGTGTTTTAAATGATTCACCGTTTTTTCGTCTAAAAATTGAACCAAAATTACTGAACTAGAATTACTAAAATACTGATGAAAAAAACACATATTTTACTATGCAAATGTATTATAAACATTAATGTTACCTCATTATTATATCTTTTCATACCAAAATAATTAATTCACCAAGTTTCAAGCGTTTGGGTATAAAGGCTTATATTTGAATTCTTCTGTGGTTAACTTCTAGATTCGAATATAAAGCGTCGTATTTTTTCTTTCTAATACCGATTAATTCACATTTCTCACACGTACACACGCAATATGATTATGAATTGTTTTGTTAGTTTAAAAACTGAATTCTTTCGAGAAATTCATACAAATATAGTATTGAACCGATTATTCAATTCAATATTGTATTTTCATGATTTCTTGAAACAATTCAGTTTTAAACGAACAAAACAATTTATTCATATTCATATTGCGTACATACGGGCGCAAACAAATAAGTTGTCTTTATATTGTAAAGCAATACCTTTCAAAAACGTTACTTTAATTAAATTTATTAATTAACGCCATCTACGAACACGTAGATTATAACGGGTCTCACGTTTAACCTTAAGTTTAATTCTATTTCTTCTCTTTTGTAAATTTAAAAACTATTATGTTTTTAAAGTTTGTAACTTTCTGTTAATGCGATGCACTAGGTCGTGTAATATTTTAAATTTAGTCGCTATCAATAACAACCCTTACGTAGATGGCGATAAGGCTTAAATTCCCGCTTAACACCATCCAGCTGTTTTGATTTAGGCAAGAAAAAAACATGGCTAAAAAGTGCCTTTTATTTTATTTTGTGGATTTTCAGGTACAAATATTTATTTTTTTTCCGATCATTTTATAAATAACTTAATTTGCCACATTATACAATAAAACCATAACCGAAAATGGGTCTGTAAGTAGGAAATTTAAGACTTTCAATTAGGCCTTATTAATTTTTTTTTCTGGGCTTATAAAAAAACGTATGTAAAAAATACTCGATTATTTCAAAAGGCCAAGATTTATTCTACTCGCGGTATTTATTTAAAGCATCTAAAACATTTCTAGTCGACCAAATTTTCAAACCAAAAACATGTGATTTTACATTACCACGTGTTGCATCGCCTTAATAATTATTATATTATTAAATATTGTGATAATTTGTAAAAAAATGTAATTTTTTTATAAATATACTAGTTACTATTTAAAATAAAGAGCGTTAGAACAGATTTCGTATTACACTCGCTGTATTTAATTAGGAAATTTTAATTAGGAAATTTTTTTGAGCGCAGAGCAGAGATTGAATTATGATTATAATTTTTATACTAGACTTTCTGCCGATTTAAAACCTGGGGGGGTAAAAACGTGCTACGCTTTAATTTTCATATAATGCCATAATTAGAATTTAAAATCTTTTCTAACTTGAAATTTTATCGTTTGAGTTCAGAAACTTTTAGAACTTCCTTTATACGTTGTTGTTGTTGTTGTTATTGTCGATAGCGTTCTCATTATAAAGTTGAGATAACCTTTCAACAAGACCGATTGTTAGCAAGTTAACAGAACCGTAAGTTATCTAACCGTCTGGTTACTTTCACGAAAGCAACTGCTACTGGTGACTAGTGACTTGTGACTTGTGACTAGTGACTTGTGACTCGGTGTGGGCGTCAGTTGGAGTTAGACTGGGCGATAGTTAAAGACTCAGTTAAGTTTAACTGTACCAGTTAAGGCTGAGAAAGCATGGAATGAGCGCAGGGTCACACTAAGTTAAACCAATCGAACTTGGAGAGAGGTTATACAGGGTTTTCCAATAAGAAGTGTTATTTTGAATAGCCCGATATTTCGGTAGATGTTACTTTTGAAGCTGTCATTTTTTTGAAATTTGACAAGTAGATACTACGCCATTAATAAAAATGGAACGATACACGCTTCAACAACGCATTGAAATTATTAAAATTCACTTGAGTGAATCAAATGCAAATCATCTTGAGTGATGAGGCCCATATCAACCTCGGTGGCTTGGTCAACAAGCAAAATTGTCGCATCTGGAGCTCGGAAAACCCAAGAGTTATTATTGAAAAGCCTATTTATCCACAACGTGTGACTGTTTGGTGCGGTTTATGGTCCGTCGGAGTCGTTGGACCTTACTTTTTCGAAAATGAGGCTGGAGCAACAGTTACGGTGAATGGATTGGGCTATCGAGAGATGATTAAGGCCGAGTGTAGACCTGTCAAAATCAACTATTTTCGACACACAAGAACTCTGTTGTTCATTTCCAAAACAATATTTTTTCTAACTAGAATTTATTTTAAAAACGTTTGCCTGAAAACAGTAAGATGGCGGTAATGTAAATCTTCGTTATCATCGTTATAAAAGTTATGAATTTCAGTTACCAGATGGCACTATTTTTTTGTATTATTACGCATTGTAAAAAATATACCTACATTCCTCTTCCTAGCATCCCATGTTTGTATTGACATAAAAAAGATAGTGCTATTTATTTGTCTTTGAGAAAGGAATGAAGCAACCGCAAACAACGCATAACGCTGCTTGCGGTTGCTTCTTTCCTTTCGTTTCAATGTGTTTATAAATTAATACTGTCACTTTTTCATACAACATTTTACATTTTATCTTTGGTGACACCTATAGCGGAGCGGGTGGGACTTCAACACTTCTCATTTTAAGCAGCCATATAATGTTGGAGATTTATTGCTTTCCCTACTTGAGATAGACAATAGATAAGCCGCCACCATTCTCGCCTTCACCGCCACCGTTATAGACATCTGTGGGCCATATAGCCTGTCCGTGTTTCCGTCACTGAATCGCCAAAGACCATCGCCCTTACAAGAGAATCATCTGGCGATTCCTGCAACCCCGCTGCACAACCCCCGCGTCCCTACGCCCTTGGAAGTAAGAAATCCAACTGAAGCCGCGCCCTTTGTCTTCTGTCGATACGCAGTAATATTTTCAACAGTGAAATGACGATGAAATTAAAAACCGATTTACTTAGAAAATCATCGAGTGAAGAGTGCCTCACCATGAGTACCGTTAATTTACCCCCCCTTCCTTTAATCATAGCTGGTTGATTTTAATTTCTTTGTAATATACAATTACATTTTTACAGCATAACATCCCTTTACTACTTTGTTTTATTGCAAATCATCGATCTTTTACCATGTTCACCAATTCATTACTACGCGGATGACAAAACAGTTCATGATAGATTTTTGTTTTACAAGCCCCCGAAGGACACGAGGGAAGAGTTTTTTTTATTAAATCTATTTTTTTAATTGTTTTATCTACCTATTCTTAATCAAGGTGTCAGATGTTTTTTTAAATAAGCAGAGCTTGGTATGTTTATTTAATTTTTAAATTTGTTTTAAACACTCGAGAATTTTTTGGCATACAAATATGGCGTGTTTGCAAAACATCTTAGTAATACTATTAGGTACTACCTAGAGTACTTATAGAACCTGAAAATATAGACGAGCCAATTTTGTAGAAAAAACTCCAAGTTAGGACAAATAACGATAAAAGGTCTGTGAATGTTTTTTTTTCATGACCAGATTTTTTCATTATTACTTCGACGGTCTCCGTGGTCGAGGGGTAAGGCTCTCGACAAGCAATCCGAAGGACGCGGGTTCAAATTCCGGAATGTGCAAATAAATTTTATTTGATTATTTGGTGTTATTTCACAATTTAATTAAATATAATATATAGAATATTTGTGGCACGTTCCATAGTGCAAGATACTCTCAGTATCGCCCTGGTGTAACACCACCATTCAGAATATTAAGCTAGCTTGGAATGGCTTTGGCCGTGTTTGGTGACCAGAACTGAATATCCTGGTACTTCCCCACCTTCCTCTTCCTCGTCTCATTCCCCTCACCTACCTTCAGTCTCGCAACATTCTCCAATTGGGGATAGGCCATAGTCTCACTGACTCCAGACGGGAGCGATTGAGACTCTTGTGTGGTATTCAATTCAAAAATGTACTGCTAGACGTAAAAAGTAGAAGAAAAAAATAATATAACTGGAAGTGGGTGTACAAGCGTGTCTCCTGGGCCACGGAAAAAATATCATTGTGGTCCTGCCCCATGGTTGACCTTGGTTAATCTCGGTAAACCATGGTTATCGTAATAAATATTTAGAAAAAATAATCTACTTATTTAGCCCTGAGGGGTTTTACATGTAGGTAGTACAATTTTAACATCATTATTTAAATTTAGACCGCAGAACGGGTATTATTTATTGAATAAGTGAATCTACCTGGCTATTTGCAGATTTGGTCACCAAACACGGCTAAAGCCATTTCAAGCAACGTTTCAACGAAAGATCTGTTTTTGAAAAAATAATAAAATACACAGATTTGGGAAATGAGTTCAAAAGAATTTGGCATTCTCACTATAAAAATATTACCATTTGTAATTTCGGCTACTGGCATTATACCTAGCTCTCTTATAAAAAATTTAGGCGTATTAGATCTATCAAAAAATTTATATATAAAAATGCAAAAGTCAGTCATTTTAAATACATGTAGGATTACAAAATATTATCATATATGGCTTGTAGAGCATTGACAACATGGTCAGGTTCTCTAATTTTCATACCGCGTTGAATTCGGCTATCCGCTAACTCTGGCAAAAGTGATTCGTTGAAAAACTTTGTCAGGCGTGGTAACACTTTTAGCTCAAATTCATTGTCAGGATATATTCTTATTACTTCTACTCCACTTACAGAATAAATTATAATGTCACAGAAGTCCTTTCTTGTAATGAATAATTGTCCTTGAACTTGAAATGAATAATTATGTGACTTCTTCAACACAAGTATTCCATTCTGCACGGCAACGAAGATATTATCTTCCAGAGCTGCGTCAAAAATAGTTTTGTTTCCGCTTGAGGGCAGGCATTTTACTTCCGCTATACCATTTTCTCCAACCAATCCATCTGGACTTGCCCCCAAGTATGGCCATTCCTTTCTCACAAAAATACCACATGGCGACACTTTTACCTTGTATCTTTCCTCGTACAAGTCAATCGCAGTCTTTTCTTTGATTCCAAAATATTATCATATTATTAATATTTAATTTTTAAAAATATGGTATAATATCATATAATTTAATAATAATAATATTTTAATATAATTAAAATTATAATATATATTTTAAGAATTATCATATATTATTTATTAAATTATATGATAATTATTAAAATATATATTATAATTTTAATTATAATATATATTTTAATAATTATCATATAATTTAATAAATAATAACTTAATAATATAATCGGTTTGAAAAATAAACAATAACCAAGACTCCGACCATGATAGCGCCATCTGTTGGGATATTTAAAAGAAGCTTTTAGTTCGATGTTCTACCGTATTCAAATTTTCAAATAGGCGCCACCAGACGGCCTATTTTAAAAGTCATTTAAAAATCTAGTATTCTTTCTTAAATTATAGTATAAAAAATATTAAATTAACTTTAAAAAATGGAAAAATATAATACCAATAATTTATCGTTTAGTTTTGGTAAATAAACGTATCCAAAGTTTTATAATCTGCATTTTAAAAACAAGAACAATTAGTGTTTATGAAAAAATTAAACTACGAACCTATTTTATTTATTTTTAAGTTTTTTTTTTGTACGTTTAAAAAAAACCCCTTCAGGTATTTTTTGACGATATTCAGCCTTTAATAGTGTTTTTTAAAACGCACGTATTACGGTCTGAAAAAGGTCATATTTTCGATTTGATTTTGATAATTACTAAGCCTATGTTAATTTAAAAAATGTATAAAAAAATTTTTACTTGTTGAAAACACTATCATTATCGATTTGCTTAATAATATTATCATTATTTTAAATTAATAAACAACTACACTCGGCCTTAATGATTTTTTATGGCCGAAATTAGATGGTATTGATCTGGACAACGTTTACTTTCAACAAGACGGCGCTACGTGCCACACAAGCAACGAAACCATTGATCTTTTACGATTGAATATCAAAATAACACCTCTTATTGGAAAACCCTGTACTATTAATATATGTTAAAAAGAGAAATTATAACTTAGTAACTCATATATCTTTGTGTTTTTAGTATTATGTCATTGAAATCATTGTACGACGGATAAAATTACAGTATAAGATTTCTTATTTATAACTTTTGTAAGATAGGTGTTCACACAAGTTATAAGATGATTTAAATAGTAATAAAAAATGTATTGTATACAGTTTTAGAAGCTTCGTAGTAAGCGTTCAAAATGAAGAAGAAGACGGTTTGAAAAGGAGATATTTAAATACAAGTTTAAGAAGGATAATAATTATGCTAAAATTGTGAAAATATTTAATAAAACACGACTCTTTTAAAATTGAGCATAAATCTCTCGATTAATGCTTTAGTTGCATTTAAAGATACGCTGTGAATTTTTGCATGTCTATAACATATAAAATAGCAGAACAATATATATTTTTAATAATTTTTGTGCTTACTTTGAGATTTTTTTAATTGACGCTTCGAGATAACAAATGTATAGGTAGATATTATCTTAAAAAATAACATTAATTGTTTTGGAACTTAAAAACTTAGAGAATTAAGAGGAAGCTACAAGCCAAAAATGTGCATATTCTTGTTATACCTTATATCGGAGGTAATAGGCATTAAAATCGCTTGACAAACGGAGTCTAGAAACGTTCGATTTCAAGCACAAAACTGGTTTTTATTTATTTTGTAAATAGTTTTATAAGAAAGCAAAAAAGTTGATCAAGTTAAACTATCACAGATAATCTTAGCCATAATACTGTATTTTTTTAAGTTGTTTCCTTTATGCGTTCATACATTTATACATAAAAATTTATTAGTTTACATTTATGTTTTTTATCGAGTAATTTTATTTTTTAATTTGTATTCTACTCAAGCGAAACGATATTAAAACCTTCAATTTAACTAAATCATATTTTTTGGTATTCATAATGTACACCAATTCGTTATAAAGATTCATCAAAATAGTGATTTGGCATTAAACTTCGCCTTAACGAGAAACTTGTTATAAATCGGTAGAAATTCGGTATGTGGGGGATTTACTGATAATTTGTTAAAAAACCTGTTAATTCGACCGAAATACGAACAATTTGAACAGATTTTCAATAAATTAGCAATATTTTATATCGGCAGGTTTTCTCTGTATAGCTAATGAATTAGTTTTTTGATAAATAGTTTTAATCCAACCAAATAACAACAGTACAGGCAGTATACGCGGTGAAAGTCTCGGTACTGCAATCATCGTAATGGTAGGTAGTACACCATCCATCGACTGCAGCTCGAACCTCTGGGGGTGGTTGACTTGCAACTTGCAACTTGCAACTTGCAACTAACCACTTTTAGCAATACATCTAAGCAGTACGAATCAGCGATATATATAATAGAAACAATTGATGCATGTACAAATCTATACCTACCTACATATTAAATACATTTATTAACATTATTAACCGCTTATTTCTTATAAACGCTTTCAGAATTTGTGTGCTTCAGATAAATTGAAGGTTTTCACTTCGCTTGAGTAGAATACAAATAAAGTAATAAATTACTCAATAAAAAATATAAATGCAAACTACTAAAAAACTATTTTTATTCATTAGAAATGTATGAACGCGTAAAGTAAAAAACCTTTAAAAAATACAGTATTATAGGTAAGATCATCTGTGACAGTTTCACTTGATTGACTTTTTTGCTTTCTTATAAAATTATTCGCTAAATAAATAAAAACCAGTTTTGTGCTTGAAATCTAACGTTTCTTGAATCCGTTTGTCAAGCGATTTTTATGCCTATTACCTACAATATAAGGTATACCAAGAATATACACATTTTTGGCTTGTAGCTTCCTCTTAACGAATGAATTGATAGGTTTCCCAACAAACAACAGTAAAACGCGAATGTGTTATGGCGATGTTGGAACACGTGTTCCATAAAAATTCTAATATGTTCGCATTTCGTCATTACATTTATTAGGATATACGCAGTTGCATGAACAAGTGTTCCGATACATTTTGAATGTACTAATATTTTATTAGGAAATGTGCTGCCATCACGTTTTTAACAAGATTTTAATAAATCAGCAATACTCGGTTCCATGATAATTCCTCAATATGACAATTCAACACACCTTTAAAATTTGATATAAAGTCATTAAAAGTGATGAAACAAAAACTAGGTTAAATCGTTACATATGTAACCTATTTATATAACTTTATAACATTTTTTATAGGTGTGTTCAATTGTCATTTTCATGACTTATCCGGTCACCCTTTTTAAGATATACAATTCCGTAGTACATTATTTTTATGTATCTCATAAGGTTTAGCCAAAGTTAGCAATGTGGTGCCCGAAAATATATTTTTACGACTTGATTATAAAACATCGAATTTTCTCTACTTTCTATAAATATAATATGCACGTATTATATATGTAAACTTTTCGAAAGAAATTTTCTAAATGATAGTGTAAACCTTATCAAAATCCGTTACGCGGCTTAGAAGAACTAAGCGCACAAACAGACAGACGCGAATAGTGACTTTACCACATTTTCATATCTGTGTCTGAACTTCACAAAATAAAATAAGACAAAAAAAAAATTGCTCAATTTTTATTTATGTCTCCAGCCCTAGTTTGTCGCTCCTCTCCCCCCACCGAGAGATGAATATCTAGTGCATTTCAACCCCACCCCCATTTTTAACAATCTCCCTCCTCCCCCGTGCTTACAATCATACTATCGGAAATTTGGGAGGAAGGAGGGGGTGACAGCCAATTGACAAAACGGTGTTAAATTATTAATTTACAATCTTACTCAGAGAATTCAATTAATGATAGAATTAACATTTATTACAATATCTGCAAGTTGTGTACATTCTCCTTTCGTTTCGCCGCTAATTTACGACTCTATAACGTAATCAAATAATGCTAAAGATAAAACGGGGTACCTACGCGGGCTGGTCTAGGCTGGCTTGGCTGGCTAGGTAAGGGCCACAACTAGTTTTTACATCACTAGCGCGAAGTGCTAGCCGGAACGTACTAAATTCTAGCCTCTCGTTTCGCGATGACAATAGATAATTTGCCGACAGCGGCGTGACTAGAACTTTCTACGGCCTGCATGTAAACCGCTAAAGGAGATGCATTGTGCTAAATGGCCGGGAAACTGGATGTAGACTGAATAATTACAATTATTTTGAATAGAAAGGTTGATCCATTGAGAGCTTTAAGATTAGACGCTCAGTTTTAATCTGAAAATAAGGTCAGTATTAATACGTTGGAGTAGGTAAGAGAGATGGAACATGAGTATCATCATTTTTAGAACGACATCTCCACCCATCTACCTACACAACAAACGCATAACTATCGTGGCATATATATCCGTTTTGATAGTGCGTTCAGTTTGGTTATAGCTCTGTGACAGTCGGAGAGCTTCCATGCCATACAGCCCTTTGTTTCTATTATCTATGGATCTACTTTACTCTAAAATGTAATAGGCGGCGGCACTAGGGATGTAGGGAAAATCTATGGATTTAATAAAAATGAATAAAGTGGGATATCCATGGATTTAATAAAATTGAATAAATGGGGAAATCCATGGATTTAATGAAGGGGGAAATCGATGGATTTAATAAAATTGAATAAATGGGGAAATCCATTGATTTAATAGAGGGGGAAATCGATGGATTTAATAAAATTGAATAAATGTGGAAATCCATGGATTTAATAAAGGGTGAAATCGATGGATTTAATAAAATGGAATAAATGGGGATATTCAAGGATTTAATAAAATTGATTAAAGAGGAAAATCCATGGATTTAATAAAATTAAATAAAGGAAAAATCTGCGGATTTTTATACAATTGAAAAAGGGGATCTAAGATTTAATAATATTAAAAAATGGGATTATCTATGGATTTCATAACATTGAAAAGGGATGAATTCTATGAATTTAATAAATTTGACAAAAAAGCATTTAATGAAATTATTCGTTGTTCTTTTGGCTGCCTTTTTCTCTATTTTATTTGGTAATCGCATAAGAGTTTCAACTGCACGAAGCCGGTAGGATTATCGCATCCCCATTTGAAATTATGTACAACGACTGGTGGTAGTGGTGTTCTTCTGCGTGTAATTTCCAAGTCAACACCAGCAACGCTATTTCCATCGTGTACTTTGGATCTTTACAGTCATTGAAAGGGTGACTGACGTCACTTCAACATGGTTTGTTCTTCTCACCCTTATCGTCCTGTCTACTATTTCTCATGTCTATGGTTCTGACTTTTGTTCTCCTCACCCTTATCGTCCTGTCTACTATTTCTCATGTCTATGGTTCTGACTTTTGTTCTCCTCACCCTTATCGTCCTGTCTACTATTTCTCATGTCTATGGTTCTGACTCAATAACTGTCAAGACGCCATATTGTATGTTCCACGATGTTTCAATCAAAACCGGATAGCAAAGCGAGAAGCTAGTTTTAAAAATATATAATATACTTATTATTTGACGTGAAGATGGCGGCGCACATAGGAAAAAACTAAAATTCAACACTCATTTTCATTATTAAAATAATTTTCTAAAACGCAATTAAATACGTAATACAATAATAAATATTTATCACCGTAGATCTAGCGCCCCGGCTAGCGTTACAAACTTTCACCGGATTGCATAAGTAAGAAATGCATCAAATTAATTTGCAAATATAATCACAAACGAAATTATGAAATTCACCGCTAAAAACGTAAATTTAATAACAACGTTTGACCATAATAGTAATAATACTAATAATGAAACATCGCTATTGCGTTCTAGTCTAGCTTAGGAGTCGGCAGACAGTGGGTCGCGAGCCGAATAAGGCCATTCGGTTCTTGAGGGCTACATCAAAACTAAACGTAGAAAACCACAATAATTTACGTGATTATTATACTGACTTAACTGACACTTAATTGAAACCGGCCATTACTTTGGATTTAGTCCTGAAGTCTTGGGACGACCCAAAACGCACCGAGCACGATTAATTACCGAGGCAGTAATTACATAGATACGATGGGGCTGCTTTATAGTTCTTGTTATCCGGTACTTGACGGTTATAATAAAACTAAGCGCCGAAAACCACACTAATTACATTGACTTAACTGACATTTAATTGATACCGACCAAAACATTGTATTATTTGTTCCTGAAGTCTTGTAAAGACTTAACACTGAAAAATAGGCAATTTAAATCCGCAAAAAATATTAATAGATACAATCGGCTACAGCAAAACTAAATGCCGAAAACCGCATTAATTTAACTAATTATTTTACAGAAACAATCACTTGTACATACATGAACACACACTTCTCTGACCTGAATCATCAGGACACTCTAACTATGTCCTAAACGTTGGTTAAAAAATGAGGAAGTGCAACACGGCATAATAACCCAAAAATTAATCACTGTAGCAATTAGCAATGCTTATTATCAACTTGCGTGTACGCACTAGTGTCTACAGTATCAAAATATAACCAGGAGTTAATACATCGATATTATCAGTACCTAACTGCATACTAATTTTATACAACGCAACAACACAACGCAGTCTATGAATATGTATTGTTTTTTAGCAGCTTGGTGCCTAGTAAATAAAAAAGGGTTAACGGTTTATTCTCCGTAAACGATATTATGCGTTATTCACATTGGTATGTTGATTGTGTTTGGTCTTGAAATAAAAATAATATTCTTGGTTCCTACCGGAATGTCATTTATCCAGTACCTACCCTTACTTAACCACAGCCAATAGCCGGTAACTATTCAAATAATGGAACATTTTATTGCAAGAAAATAACTCCGATCGAAAATTTGAACCGAAATATTGTGACGTCACATGATTGCCTAACTATATCCACCAATGAAAAACTCTGAAAATCTATGGAATAAACTTTTAGAGTTTTTCATTGGTGCATTGTATAATAGGTAGGAATGAGAACTGTGCTGTATATAAATATTGGCGTATCTATGGTTTTTTAGGACCAATTTGTTTCTTACAAAAAGCCCGAAGATATCGATCTAGTGGATGGTTTATTTATGTTTTAGACAAAGAAGGAGGATTCGGACTGTCATGGAAGCAAGTTGTTTTTGTTGTAGTAGTGTATTATAATCGCATTCGAACTGATTTCTAAAATAATTCGTTCGTTTTGCGAATATTGCGATAGTGTTAACATTGTGTGTTCTTTTGCAGATATGTTTAAGCCGATGGGTCATCCTTTTTCCTATTTATCTGACTTATATCATCATCCAATTCCATCAAACACCTTTTCATTTCGTGTCGTCTAAAGTCAGATTTAAAAATTGTCACGCTTAAAATGTGTAATTTCAATATTTACATTCATAATTACTGATTTAAATAACGATCTAAAACTGCACATTCCGAAACGGTTCCAACTGGCTACAACGTCATAATGAAATAGAAAACAGCAGTCACCAACGTCGCTCGGCGTGACATCAACGCTTTGGCGACAAATCAAAAATGGCACGTTTAAAATCTTTATAGGTAGAAAATGTATTAGTAAACATAAAAATACCTTCACTATCGTAATATTTTTCGAGAGTAAAAAAAAACAGTGAAAATACCATTTCCGTATACAGTTTCGAGTGCAACAGGTTACCTTTCTTCTAGACTTTTTTCGTCATTTATAAATATAGAGCTACAGTGAAAATTAATGTAGAGGTTATAAAAAATGTTTAATATATTTTTACATAATATTTGACTCTTACTAGAATGTCTGCCGACCCCTGGTTTAGCTAAATGAAAACATTGCAGTGTTTTTTGGTATGAATTTACATTGTGTGCTCCACGCAACACGAATGCACGATTTTCTATTGAACTTTTACATAAGGGTCATGGAACTTGGTACTGTTTGACCAAAACGATAATCTGATAAGTTTTTAAAGGCCAATTAAGTGCAATTTTAAGGCCGATTGAAGCTTGTATGTAAAAAAGAACACTCTTAATTAAGTAATAAATGATTTTCGTTTATAATATGTATGAATATTTATTTCTTTGCAGAAATTCTGGGACTAACTACCATGTGTAATCCTCTTTGCCCAGAATACTAATGAAGGGAGTAATTATACCGACTCTCTGGACATTTTCTATTTATCAGTAAAAAAATAAAAAATGTTATTACTGAGGCAGTTATGTTATGTTTAATAGCTCTGTATAATTATTAACGATGTATAAGAATTGAATGTGTATACTATTCGTATGTAAAAGCTTCTAAAAAGTACATTAAGAGGAAGCTACAAGCCAAAAATGTGTATATTCTTGGTATACCTTATATTGTAGGTAATAGGCATTAAAATCGCTTGACAAATGGAGTCAAGAAACGTTAGATTTCAAGCACAAAACTGGTTTTTATTTATTTTGTTAATAATTTTATAAGAAAGCAAACAAGTTAATCAAGTGAAACTGTCACAGATGATCTTAGCTATAATACTGTATTTTTTTAAAGTTGTTTCCTTTATGCGTTTATACATTTCTATTTAAAAAAAAAATCTTTTTGGTTTGGATTTATATTTTTTACTGAGTAACTTATTTTTTTATTTGTATTCTACTCAAGCGAAACAATGGAAAAACCTTCAATTTATCTAAAGCATATTTTTTGGTACTCATAATGTATACCAATTCGTTATAAAGATTAATCAAAATAGTGATTTGGCATTAAACTTCGCATTAAAAGCGGAATTTCAACAACTCTCGGAGGCAGTTGGCATCCCCTATTAGGAGATGTTGTGAAGCTGAAAGGATAGGGAAAGGAAGGAGATGGGGTAGAGAAAGGTTGGGAAGTGCCTGGCTATTCGGATCTGGTCACAATGTACAGCTGAAATCATTGCTAAAAATTTGTATGAAATAACAGCCAAATTAAATAAAATGCCATTATAAAGACCAACATAACAAATCCTTTCGCAGTTTTCCAGTGGGTAAGAATGTAATACGCAGAATGCATAGCACCGTAGATAAGTGCAGGAGAGAAGTGCCTCGGAACTAAAGTGCATCTAACCGCTGCGGAATATAGCCGATGCACTCAGGGATGGACTGACGATTTAAATAACAAACTAAAAAAAACACTTAAAACTAACTTATAATTTTTTTAATTTATAGAATTTGTAATCACGCTTGAAGAATGTTATGTTTTTCGATTTTTGCAAACGATTATAAGCATTCGATACTAACTTTTGTATTTTAAGATATTATGTTTTTCTTTATGCTTATTCTTATAAGTACAAATTTGTGTATTTAAATAAAGCTTTTAACATGAATTCTATCTTAAGGCGATGCTATACGTAGTAATTCAAAATCATATGTTTTTGGTTTGAAAATTTGGTCGCCAAGAAATGTTTCAGATGCTTTAATTAAATACAAAAATAGTAGAATACATCTTGGCCTTTGAAATAATCGAGTATTTTTTAGATAAGTCTTTTTATAAGCCCAGAAAAAAAATAATGTAAAGGCCTATGAAAACTGCTTTAAAGTTCAAAATCTCATACTTAAGAACCCATTTTCGGTTATGATTTTATTGCATAATGTGGCAAATTAAGTTATTTATAAAATGATCGAAAAACATTTAAATATTTGTGCCTGAAAATCCACAAAATAAAATAAAGGGAATTTTTTGGCCATGTTTTTTTCTTGCATAAATCAAAACAGGTGGATGGTGTTAAGCGGGAATTTAAACCTTATCGCCATCTACGTAAGAACCCATTTTCGGTTATGATTTTATTGTATAATGTGGCGAATTAATGTATTTATAAAATGATTGAAAAAAAATTAAATATTTGTGCTTATTTACAAAATAAAATTAAAGGCACTTTTTGGCCACGTTTTTTTCTTGCATAAATCAAAACAGGTGGATGGTGTTAAGCGGAAATTTAAGCATTATCGCCGTCTACGTAAGGTGTGTTATTGATAGCGGCTCTATTAAAAATATTACACGACGTAGTGCATCCCCTTAATTTGATTTAAAACTTTAGTGTTGATGTTGGCTGTCATGCTAGGGCCAGAGTCTAACCTAGTCCGACCCTGAAATGATTGCAGTTTGTCTTTAGTTGCAGTTGCAGTCGGCCAATGCAAGTGCAGGTACAAACGCGTCATGCTGGAAAGAGAAAGTATCAACTATGAAAGTGATTCTCTGAAGAAAACACTCCACGGAGGCTGGCTGCAAAATGAAACTCATCGAGAGGGAAAAATCTACGTTGCATTTTCTACATTAGAAATATACTAGCTGACGTGTACCCGGCGCTCTGGGGGTTATTCTTAGAAGATATACATTTACCGTTGTAGACTTTTCTGTAGGCCTTTTTAAGATATACATTTCTGTAGAACATTATTTTGATGTATCTCATAAGGTTTAGCCAGCGTTAGTAATTTAAGTGCCCGAAAATATTTTTGTACGACTTGATTACAAAACATAGACTTTTGTATACTTTCTATAAATATAATATGCATGTATTATATATAAAAATCTTCCAGATAAAAATCTCTAAATTATAATGAAAACTTTATCAAAATTCGTTGTGTAGTTTAGAAGTACTAAGCGCACAAACAGACAGACGCGGTTAGCGACTTTATTTTATACTATATAAAGATTTACAGATTACACGGTGACAATGAAAGTTGCACTTTAAACATTCTCATCAATTTATTGATAATTATTTAAATTATTATTAGAATATTTCAGTTGTGGATCGACTTGTCTGTCTGTAACTCCGGCTCAACTAACTCTAACTTTCGTTTTAAATTTACGTTTCATTTTCAAAATCGGAAGCGTTTGTAGAATTGCACACAAGCGACAAAATACCTACCTATAATATAATATCATGTTAAGGCGATGCACTACGTCGTGTGATATTTTAAATTGAGCCGCTATCAATAACAACCATTACGTAGATGGCGATAAGGTTTAAATTCCCGCTTAACACCATCCACCTGTTTTGATTTATGCAAGAAAAAAACATGGCCAAAAAGTGCTTTTTATTTTATTTTGTGGATGTTCAGGCATATTTTTTTTTTTTTCGATCATTTTATAAATAAATTAATTTGCCACATTATACAATAAAATCAAAACCGAAAATGGGTTCGTAAGTAGGAGCTTTTGATCTTTAAAGCAGTTTTCATAGGCTTTATACATAATTTTTTTCTGGGCTTATAAAAAGACTTATCTAAAAAATACTCGATTATTTCAAAGGCCAAGATGTATTCTACTCGCAGTATTTAATTAAAGCATCTGAAACATTTCTAGGTGACAAAATTTTCAAACCAAAAACACACGATTTTGCATTACTACCATAGACATATGAGTCTGTGATTACTACGTATGGCATCGCCTTAACCGAAAATTGTTTTAATTGTCATTTTCAAAATTGGAACTGATTTGTCGAGAATGAAGGTCGTCTTCTACGATGAAATTTTACGTTGAAGATAATTTTTTTAAAAAAATTTTAGACAATATACCGTAAAATATAGATACTTGTGGCCAGCCCGAAAAGTATGTGACATGGTGATACTGCAGTACTCCATTCGATTTTATACTGAATCGAGTTTCGTCTGACGTCACGAGACACAATTGCATACGTTTTACCCAAGTTTACTTTGAAAGCTTATAACTTCGTCATTTTTGAAGATATCGAAAAAATAATTTTACTGTCATTGTTATCTCATTTAAAATAATACATTTTCATCAAAATAAATTGGAGATGACCTCTTTCAGACTATTCCGTGGTTTACGATTTTGTACTAGTGTATTAATACATTTCTATGCTACACTTCTACAACAAGTTTCATACTAATCTAAGTTTCATTTCAGTTTCAGCTAATTTGTAATTGATACTCTCAGTATCGCCCCGGCGATGGACTAAACGATCAGAATCAAAACGTTGAGTTTTATAAAGAGTTCTAAATGCTTCCTCTGTGATGTAAGTCTGTCTGTAAGCCAGCGAGTCTGTGATATCACCAATTGGGCAGGTTTGTCGAGGCTGTAGGGAATGGGGAATGGAATGGTAGAGAAAGGTTAGCAAGTACCTACCTGGCTACTCAGATATAGTCACCAAAAATGCGGCTATTGCCAATTAAGTCATTTAAACTTATTATGATATTACCATGAAATTAACAATCCGACACGAATTCAGGATATCATGCTAGCCATTTGGCCACGAAGAGTAAAAAATGCACGATAGAAAAAAATATATCCACAATTGGACATATTATTGTGTGCAATAATTACTAGAGATGTGCCGATTATGACTTTCGCCGACTAGCCGACTAGCCGATTAGTCGGTTGTATTATTCTAGTCTAGACTAGTCGGTCTTATGACCGACTAGTCGGCTAAGCCGATTACGGTTTGAAGCAGAAGCTTTAGTCTTCTTACATCATAATTTACCCTTAATTAAAAAATATAAGTAAGTTATAAAAAATATAAGGAGATTATGATATTTTTGGTTGTCACAATTGTGACTTTGATTTGATTAGATTATGTAGGTATGGTTATAAGAAATATGTTTTTTTTTCATTTTTTTTTTGTTTTTTATCAAACAGTTCATGTTTAGAATTTTTGGATATATATATATATATATAATATATACATATATTACTGTGCATCTTGTACATACAATCTTGCTTTAATACATATAACTGAGTTTGTTAATTTAAAAAATCCACTTTTTATTTTAATAATAAGAAATACTTATAAATGTTCATTGAAGATAAGAAGATATTATGTTGTTTTTTATGTTAATTAGGATAGGTACTAATTTTGTTCAATAAATGTCATAATTATGTTTTCTTTACAAGCAAGTAATTTTAAAAACTGATTATCAAAGGAAAGATTGCTTTACATTTTTTAATGTATAAGACTGATTATAAAATAAAAAAAATAATATATAATCAAGGTTTTTATTTCATGTAGTTCCCCGCATTCATATTATTGAGAAATACATACAACGTAAGAAGCCGGATAGTCGGCGCTCTCTGCCGATTAGTCGCCGACTAATCGACGACTACAATAGTGGCCGGATAGTCGGCTTTACCGACTAGTCGCCGACTAGTCGGAACATCTCTAATAATTACATTATTATTGTAGCGAGAGTCAAACAGTAAGACAGTGGTTGAAATGGCGTTCAACCGTTCCGGATTTTCTTATTCGGTTCCGGAATTCAAAAGATTCCGCTCCTTGTGGAACAAAAGGTTGGGGGTTTATATAAGACTACTTATATAAATAAGAAAAAGAAAATTTACTAGGCTTATGTATTACAATATACAGTATTGTGCGGTAGGTACCTATCGAATTCTTATTTTTTTTTCAAGTAATCACTAAAGCCTCTGACATCTTACAATGTACGACTCATATTTATGGTTCCAGATAAACCAGATAACTGTTTTTGAACTATTAAGAGGAAGCTACAGGCCAAAAATTTGTATATTCTTGGAATGCCTTATATTGTAGGTAATTGGCATTAAAATCGCTTGACGAACGGAGTCTAGAAACGTTAAATTTCAAGCACAAAGGTGGTTTTTATTTATTTTGTAAATACTTTTATAAGAAAGCAAAAAACTTAATCAAGTGAAACTGTCACAAATAATCTTAGCTGTAATACTGTATTTTTTTAAAGTTGTTTCCTTTACGCGTTCATACATTTCTATTGAAAAATGTTTTTATTAGTAGTTTACATTTATATTTTTTATTGAGTAATTTATTTTTTTATTTATATTCTACTCAATGCAAACGATAGGAAAACCTTCAAATGATCTATCTTTCTTATATGTTCATTTTTAGACCTGGCCGTATTTTTCGTTTGCTATAAGAAAGATAGGTGAAAATATATATAAATATATTTTCATCTATCTTTCCATATATACATATATATATTACAAATGTTTATCTGATATCCCTGGTTCATTCCGCACAATTAAAGACCACGTAAGTTGCACGAAACAAAAACATGTATGAAATAACAATTAAATAACAGATTAATAACACAAATAATAATAGTTTTTGTTCGTGTTGTGAGTGCTATTATACTCAATTCGTTACAATTGTTTGTCTGTTATAATTGCTGTGATGGCCGTGCCATGAACAGAGAACGGTGAACGGAGAAAGTTGGTGCCGACCAGAATAAGACGGAGAAAATTAGCTAGGTTACCGTAATGGTTGATAGATAATTCATGTACTTAGGCTCTGTACAGTACGTACTCTATACCAGGGTGGCCACTCTACAAAGCAACATTGTCTTTGGATCGCAGCGATACCTCAATACCTCTGAAGTGTGCCAAGGGTAAAAATACCACGAACAAAATTTATTAAGTTGTTAAGTTCCAAATGTATGTTTTGTTCTGTTATTTAATACTAGCTGGAACCTTCTTGAACTTTCTCCTTCCAGAACCTTCAAGAGCATTCGAGAAACTTCATGAACTTTCTGGAACCTTCTACTGGGAGTCCCACCCACGCTCAGCCACCCCCATCGAACTCTCTTACTTTCGATGTGACACCAAGGGTTATCTAGCACCGATGGGTGGCAGTGGCTGGTTGTGAAGAAAATTAGACGCGTGGGGAAACACAGGTTTCTTTTTATAACTTATAAATGGCTGGGGGTAAAGTTTTGATGTTGTGAGGCCCTTTTAAGATATACAATTGCGTATTACATTATTTTGATGTATCTCATAAGGTTTAGCCAGCGTTAACAATGTGGTTTCCGAAAATATTTTATCATCATTTGATTATTAAACATCGAGTTTTCTCTACTTTCTATAAATATAATATACATTTATTATATATATAAATCTTTCTGAAGAAATTCTCTAAATGATATTAAAAACGCAATCAAAATCCGTTGCGAAGTTTAGAAGAACTAAGCGCACAAACAGACAGACGCGGATAGCGACTTTATTTTATATTATTTAGAGATATTAGATTAGATTTTACAGGTATGAAAAAAATCAGTGTATCTTTAAATGCAACTGTCCAGATTTTTGGTCTTTTTCAAACGAGTCGTGTTTTATTAAATATTTTCACCATTTTCCGTTAATTATTATCGTTTTTTAATAATAGCGCGCTCACTCTATACGTCTTTACATATCTCCCTTTCAAACCATCTTTGAACGCTTACTACGGGGCCTTACAGCGAAGCTTATTGCCAAATCAGTATTTTGATTAATCTTTATAACGAATTAGTGTACATTATGAATACCAAAAATATGCTTTAGATAAATTGAAGGTTTTCCTATCGCTTCGCTTGAGTAGAATACAAATAAAAACATAAATAACTCAATAAAAAATATAAATGTAAGCTACCAAAAAATATATTTTTGCAATAGAAATGTATGAACGCGTAAAGGAAACAACTTTAAAAAATATAGTATTATAGCTAAGATTATCTGTGACATTTTCACTTGATTAACTTTTTTGCTTTCTTATAAAATTATTTACAAAATAAATAAAAAACAGTTTTGGGCTTGAAATCGAACGTTTCTAGACTTCTTTTGTCAAGCGATTTTAATGCCTATTACCTACATTATAAGGTATACCAAGAATATACACATTTTTGACTTGTAGCTTCCTCTTAAAGCGTTCTAATAGCTTAACACGTTTTGACGAGACATCAGTACGCATTAGCACCTTTAATTGTATAGGGCTATGTCCTTAAACAAATAAAAATATGTATTATGTCAATGTAAAATCAATCATAAAATTTAGACACGAATTACTGTAGATTTATGTCATAAATATGTTTAATTTAGGACGAGTTGTTTCGGAGAATTTGAACAATTCATCAAATTTCAACGTTCATTTCCGGGTTCTGTGAAAGTCCTATTCAAGTTCTGTTATTATATCATTATAGGCCAGTTGCTTGACAAAACTGAAATAAAAGCAGAACTTGAAAATGAACTTTGAAATTTGATGAATTGTTCAAATTCTCCTCTTGGGACGGGTTGTTTCGTTATTTTCTAGTTTTTCTGTTATTTTGAATAAAGTATTGGATACATCGTTACTTCCGTTTTAAATAATTGAATCAAACAATGAGAAAAATGTTAACGCGATTTGAAGAAACGGAGAAATGCATTTTCTGCTAGATGCAATTAATTGTAATGCATTCTCTATTTTTCAAGCCAGAGAATTTTCAATGCAGTTTTGTGATACCTACTAGCTTTTAAATGAGTCCAAAATATGTATATTATTAAAAATAAGATTTATTAAAAAATTTAAATGCGACCAAAATATGTATATTATTAAATAAGATTTATTAAAAAAATAAGGGAAGTACATATATAATAGTATTTACATTGTGTTTGAACATATTGTGAGATTTGAATACTAATCTTTCGTGGAAGCGTTAGCTTGGAAGAGCAGTGTACAGTACACTATTGTAGTTATTTATAAGAAATTAATAATATAAATGTAGGTAGTTAAAATTTATCTAAAATAATGTAAATAGTCATAATGACATATATTTGGAGAAGAAATCGTCACAAATGAATGAGATTTAGGATATTCTCAAGATCAATTCATGTGGATACAGTTTTATTTTTAGATTGTCTTTATAGTATTTGTTCAGTGTTCAAAGTTTGGATTTTGTCAATAATGCTTCTAATTTCCTCCGGTAGTCGATTGAAAAAGTTTTAACTTGGTAAGAATAATAATTTTGTGCAAATGAAGTATTTAATTCTGGGTAAGGAAAATATATTTAAGATGAGTAGAGGTTTTCGGTAAAATATTGGTAGTTGTCTTTTTTATGATTTGAATTATTGAATTTTGAATGTACACACTTTATTTTTAGAATAAAACTAGCTGTACCGTGCCTTTGGCTCCTTCCAGAACTTTTAAGAGCATTCTCAAACTTTTCGGAACCTTCTAGACTCACTGAACACTCCGCCACTCAGTTTGGAACCTTATAGAACCTTCTTGAACATTTTCCTTCCGGAACCTTTAAATTCAAAGCATTCGAGAACCTTCATGAACTTTCTGGAACCTTCCAGACTTACCGACACATTCGGCGGGCACATTCTGAAATAATCTAAAGCATTCGCAATCCTACCCACGCTCAGCCCTCCCTACCAAACTCTCTTACTTTCGATGTGACACCAAGGGCTATCTACCACCGTAACCATCGGTTTATTTGCAGGCGGGAAGGGAAACATTGGTTTCTTTTTATAATATATATTACGTTAGATTAGTCGTAATTTAAATTTCAATTAGTAACACAACATTAGTAAGTCATCAATATAAATTGTTAATTTATTTATTCCTGTTCTCCGAAAACGGTTATACACCAATATTACGAAGAAAATCACAAATTTGAGGTACGTAGAATTATAAAAAGTCAAGGGGACAGTTTTACTATATTGTGACATACGTCAAAAGATCTTAGCTGAACTGTCTGTAATGTAAAGTTGAAAATATCGATGGTCAATGCCGAATCGTTAAGCAGTTGAGTCGCTCTGTTGATTGGGGAGTTCTGATAGGCAGAAGTCCTGTATAAAAGCAATGTAATGACTTGATTAATTCTATATATACATAAACCTTCCGGAAGAAATTATCTAAATGAAAGCGAAAACCCTATCAAAATGTGCAGTTTAGAAGAACTAAGCGCACAAACAGACAGATGGATGGCGACATTATTTTATACTATTTATTATTTAGAGATAAAACAATTCGCAAATTTTTTGTTCGGTTTCTTCAACTAAATTCTCAGACAAAACCGCGTAGTAATAATAAAACAGAATTATTGTAAACAAATTAAGTTTATTTATAATTTATCAAACAGTGGCTGACAAACATGGCCCGGCAATAGGAAAAAGAGATGCGATAGGAAAAATGAAAGTGAATCATCTGTTATGTCAGAAGAGTGATTGACACCAAGCGGTAACAGCAGATTCCCCACCACTGCAGTTTAGTGCACGGCCAATCATGTCTTGTTATTTTAGCGGTTTTAACCCATAGCTTAGTGTGCCAAGAAATCCACCGTGGATTTGATAGATTTACATCGATTTTATGGTATTTTGAACCATAAAAGAAGCTCCTAGCATACTAAAAGATATTTAATTCGCTTGACAAGGAAATAATGTTGGCTGCGTCAATTGTTATATCTGTCTTCTTTGCAGATTTAAGAGTTGGAAACTCTTTGTTTAAAAGTATAATTGTGTTTATTACGTTACAAATAATAGGTCTGGATTTAGCTACACTGTTCATTACCCGAGGGTTGGTAATTTTCTAGTTCGAGAAACTTGTTCCCTGTCGCTATAACCTCACAAGCATCTGTTACATTCTACCGACATCCGACGGACTCTTGAGTAAGCTTTATGACTAGCGCCATCTATCGCTTAAATACTCAACTTATTACCATACATCACATTATTCTAGCTTGCAAATGTGTTTATTTTTTCTGTGCAAAACGCGTCACGAAATTCCAAGGCAAATGTCATAGTTAAGATTTTCAAAAGTCATGGTACTGTATTTTTTTAAAGGATTTCCTCATAAAACTTATTTTTATTGTGAAGAACGATTATTTAGCTGGAAAATAGAATAAAAATCAAGGAATTTTTCGTATAATTTTAATATTAAAAATATTATAAAGATGTCATCTGTGGCAGGTAAAAACATGTTTTTTTTAAACAGCGCCATGTATTGGACGTAAAACCAACACTCGCCATTGTTTATCTATCTGCATAGACATATTGGGCTACAGCAAAGCGAGATGGAGTACAGCTAGTAGATAATAGAAACAAGAGAGCAGAAAATATGTAATACTCATTTAGTGTGGAATCCACATAAAAAATCGTTATCGGTAAAGTCCCTAATAAATGTTGCATCATTACAAAACTAATAAAACTGATAAATCAAACACTTGAATTAATTCAAGTTGGTTGATATGAACACCAGACAGATAATATGTAATTCCCAGCCATTAATGTTCATCGTTTTACCTTCAATAAGGCCTTAGAATTGATAAATAAGCGGCAAGGTCTCCACGAGCGTAAACACCTACAAGTATAAGTAAAGACGTGTGGACTTACCTCTATAAACATAGGTATCTACATAGTACAGCAATATACAGGCCGTCAAAAAAGTCTAGAAATTTTCTTAATAAAAAAGTAGCGAAATTTTTTTCATCACTGTGGCAACTTCGATTTTAGAACAAATTATAATACATTCAAATGAGAGATTATATTTGATTTCGTAATCTAAACGATTGGAAATGGGCACGAAGACAGTAAAATAATTTATGAATGTTTTTTTTTTAAGGCGATGCACTACGTCGTGTAATATTTTAAATTGAACCGCTATCAATAACAACCCTTACGTAGATGGCGATAAGGTTTAAATTCCCGCTTCACACCATCCACCTGTTTTGATTTATGCAAGAAAAATACATGGCCAAAAAGTGCCTTTTGTTTTATTTTGTGGATGTTCAGGCATAAATATTTAATTTTTTTTTGGTCATTTTATAAATAACTTAATTTGCCACAATATGCAATAAAATCATAACCGAAAACGGGTTCGTAAGTAGGAGATTTTGAACTTTAAAGCAGTTTTCATATGCCTTATACATTATTTTTTTCTGGGCTTATAAAAAGACTTATCTAAAAAATACTCGATTGTTTTAAAGGCCAAGATGTATTCTACTTGCAGTATTTAATTAAAGCATCTGAAACATTTCTAGGCGACCAAATTTTCAAACCAAAAACACATGATTTTACATATTACTACGTATGGAATCGCCTTAATTTTAATTGATATGTAAAGCAACCCGTAAAAAACGACTTTTTTACTATAATACATCAATTTTAAAACTTAAATAAAAATGCTTTTACTGAGGATTGAACCTTTCTACCCAGGCACTGGAGTGGACATCTCTAACCACCTTGTAGGTCTGACATTTATTTCATATATTGACTGCTGTAATGTCATCCGATGTCAGAGAAATGTGTGTGTACGTGATTGCAACCATCATGAAAGAATGCATTGTCATCGTCAATGAGTCTATCTGTTGAGTTTCAGCTCTATCGAATATCTGGAAGTGCGTTAATTTCCGCTGCCAAGATTTGCATTCATTAATTAATTAAGGAAAACAAACCCTTCATTGCAATTATCACTTAAAAAAATAACGACAAACCCAAATATTAAATTTTCTTCTAATTTCAGGAAGCACCTTTTTATGTGAGTACTACACAAGAGTCCCAACTGCTCCCAACCGTCTGTGTTCAGTAAGACTATGGCATCCCCAATTGGGGTAAGTTATGAGGCTGAAGGCAGTGGTGATGGGAAGAAGCAGCTGGTGAAGTACCTGTTAATTCAGATCTGGTTACCAAAGCCATTCAAGCGAATGGAGATCTTTCAACAAGGCAATACCGAGTAAAAATAAATGCCACCGACGGGAAGATTTGTATGGATACTTCAGGCGACTAATTATTGCGTATAATAATTTGTGATCGTTTGTGCTATGCATAAGAAACATTGTCTTATAAACATTAGTTTATCATTTAAAAAAATAGTAAAATTACAATATTTTTCTATGTTGGTGATGCCATTTACACGATCGCTG
Organism: Hesperophylax consimilis; assembly: GCF_061612785.1. NCBI lineage: Eukaryota > Metazoa > Arthropoda > Insecta > Trichoptera > Limnephilidae > Hesperophylax > Hesperophylax consimilis. The sequence goes on along the minus strand of NC_142854.1, from coordinate 17,630,758 downwards.
CGACTTCCATTTTTGTCCACAATTTCTTTACAGACTGTACAATACTAACTAGTAATACTAGTAGTAGTGCGTTCTGTGATCACTTATAATAATAGTAAGTATGAATTCATTTGGCGTGGAGGTCTGCCAGACTTGAAGGAGGAGGGGTAGGAAGAGAGAGAAGTACTTATCTGTTACCATTGGTTCTAAATTGACGAGATTGGAGCATGAATCTCTTTTAAAAGATTCTATTATACTTGAGTTTACTTGTTCAGACGGCAGGAAAAAAATGTTTTTCTGTCCAACTTTTTGAAGACATTAAAATTTTAATTTAATTAAAATTATCAATACTGCTTCATTATTCATGTATTTTTCACTGTATTGAAGCATATTTCGAGATTTTTAATGTTTCCTAGTGATATGTTTATAGTGAGCATTTTTAAGGTTCTAAATCACGTCAGCTTATATTGTTATACATACAATGAAATAACGAAGACCCAAGAAGCAGCTTTGTGGTAAGAATAATAATAAGATAATTTAAATTAGCCCTAAATCTAGTCAACTTATTTTGTTTTACATACAGTGAAATAACGAAGACCCCAAGAAGCAGCCCTGTGGTAATAATAATAATATTACAATAATTTACATAGTTTTTGTGAAAAATCACCTCAAGGACGCTGTACAATTTCTAGTGTTCTTCTTTATTCGATGATTAGAGCAAAGGATTGTTTTCTAGCGCGGGTAACACCTATTTTATTTTATATCAATGATGGTATTTTATTTTCAATGTCGCTTGAAAATTATACACTTCATAAAACCCTTTTGACACCGAAGAGTTATTTAAGATTTGGCCTTTGAAAAGTCGGAGCTGACGCATGTACCTGTGAGTTATTTATAAATATAAAATATACTGATTTTGTGCGTATGAGCCAAATTTAAGCAGAGAGGTCGTTTAGATTCAGTGTTTACAAATAGGAAAGAGTTCAGTTTAGTTTCACTGTTTACATATAGGAAAGAGTTGAGTTTAGTTCCACTGTTTACACATAGGAAAGAGCCAAGTTTAGTTTCACTGTTTACAAATAGGAAAGAGTTGAGTTTAGTTTCACTTTTTACATATAGGAAAGAGTTGAGTTTAGTTTCACTGTTTACACATAGGAAAGAGCTGAGTTTAGTTTCACTGTTTACAAATAGGAAAGAGTTGAGTTTAGTTTCACTGTTTACATATAGGAAAGAGTTGAGTTTAGTTTCACTGTTTACACATAGGAAAGAGCTGAGTTTAGTTTCACTGTTTACCAATAGGAAAGAGTTGAGTTTAGTTTCACTGTTTACATATAGGAAAGAGTTGAGTTTAGTTTCACTGTTTACACATAGGAAAGAGCTGAGTTTAGTTTCACTGTTTACAAATAGGAAAGTGTTGAGTTTAGTTTCACTGTTTACATATAGGAAAGAGCTGCGTTTAGTTTCACTGTTTACATATAGGAAAGAGTTGAGTTTAGTTTCACTGTTTATATATAGGAAAGAGCTGCATTTAGTTCATTTGGAAAACGGGTAACCTTCTGATTTCCGGTCAGGTGCTTTACCAATTGCGCTACGTCGGCTTATTCAAAACCCGCCAAATTATTCAATATGTACTGGTATTATTTTTCATTCAAAAAGAAGGCTGAGGGTTCAATTCCCGTTGGCGGCATGTATTTTTCTCGGAAGATTTATTCAATTTGTATAGGTGTTTCAGGCGCTTGAAATTGCTTAAAAATAATATATAAACTAAATAATTAACCGCCATGTTTTTTCCCCCAAGGGGTAATCAGAGAGGATGGATCGCCACAAAATGTTTTTGGAGTGTTTTTCTGAAATAATAAGAAGTTATCCTTTATGCTTTTCCGGTCGTGAAAGAGTTAAATAATGAAATAAACACAATAAAGAGTTAGACAGACAAAGAATACTACATTTAAATTATAATGAGTCGACAAATTGTAATTTTTCCTTCGCTGCCAATAGACAACCTACAGAATAGAGAATAATTTTACCATGAAATCAATGACAATAATCATTGAGTCAATGCTTATGCAGTTGCTCAAAGGTACCTAATAAATTGATTTTGTATTACGAGATGTGCTTTCCTACCCGGTTTCGCCCGAGAATACAATGCAGTTTTATTTAATTCCTTTTTATTGTTATTGAACGATCAAAAATAACACAAACTTTCTTTGGAACTCTCTAACTTCTGTATAGATCGTAATCAAATGACCGTAATCAAATGATCGTATTCAAATTTACCCGCCTCGGAACAGACTTTGTCTAGTGAGGCGGGTAAAAGAAAAGAAAACAATGTAAACAAAAGATCGTAATCAAAATATCGTAATCAAAAGATCGTAATCAAATGATCGTAGCTCTCAAATGATCGCAAGCAAAATTATCGCAAGCAAAATGATCGTAATCAAAGGATCGTAAACAAATGATTGTAGCTCTCAAATGATCGTGAGCAAAATGATTGTAGGCAAATAAGGAGCAAAAAATAGTGTCCGTGTGTCAAGTTAAAGAAAAAATATTTTGTGTAATAATTTATTATATGAGATAATGTACAGTTTACGATCAAATGGTAATTAAATTATGATTTTTACATACGATATTTTGCATACTATATTTTTACTTATGATCAAAACATCGGTAACCCTTTATTAGTAAGTCCCAATATAGTATATAATTTAGTCGTGTGAAAAGTGTAGGTACATATTAGAAGTCCTTGAAAACGGATTTGTATTCCATTTCACAATGGGCCCCTATTATATATATGCATTACAAATTAGAATTGCATTGCTCGTGTTTACAAATTATCTATTATTTTTCTTGAGGCAACACAATCCATATCGTGTTATTTTTAATTTAGCCTATTAGAAGAATCCCACAATCTTGCGTGCACAAGATGCCATTATCTCCCATCTTTATAAATCATTATGTTTTCTCTTTCATCTTATCAAGATGCAAAACATGTAATAAAAATGCGATTTGAAATCAACATTAAATCGTAATCCTTCAAAAATTAAAATATATATCAATTATGAACTCTCGGGTCATCTGGTTTTTTAAAAGGTCATTGTCAGACACAATTTCACCGTGCATCCATGTCATAAAACATAACCATGAAAACAGTGTGAGGTCAAAATGTATTTTTAAAGGACCTCGGTATTTGGAAAGATTTTCGGATGTGGATTTCATTACCTTGTTATTATTTCTATCAATGCAGTTTTTTAATTCTAATAATTTAGGTAACATAAAATCTACACGGAGAAAAATTATAAAATATTGCTAAATTATTAAGAATCTCTTCAAATTATTCGTAATCCGATTAAAAACGGAATTTCAGGCCCTTAACGAATGAATTTAGTGTACTAATGAACTATTGTCACGATGTCAGAAGACGTGTTTATATAAATCTTAACATTTTCTCATTACGTCATTTTATATTATCAAGGCAAACGCACGTGCATGCACACGTGTTCCGATATTGGCCTGCAATCCCGTTTTTAACCGGATTACCAATAATTTGAAGAGAATAATACATTAATAATACTAATTTTTCTCCGTGCATAATTTATTTATTATATAATCAACGCCCAAATGGACTTTTACAAACATTTGATATGCATAATAGCTTAGTCCAACAGTAATCAAGAAAAAAAGTTTGCTATTATGAATAAGCTTAGCTTAGTTATTAATATTATTGAGGTATGTTACTATAGCCTTCTTGTAAGTATATGCCGTGCAGTTGAACACATCTACAATTTCTGTGAAATTATTGACAACTAAATGACTCAATCCTGATATTGTTGTTGTAATCAAAAATAATTTTCGATCGAGTAGTTCTAGTTGGTATGTTGAAGGTGATTAGGCTCAATTAATCAGGACTGTCTATAATTCCATTAACAATTTTACCATTTACAGTTTGCACCAATTTTGTAATTTATTTAAATTTATTAGAATTTTAATACAATCATGTGTTTTATTAGTTTAAAGTGCTTTCGACCGTCGTCGGAAAGCAACACTTTAACATTATTACCAAATACAGTAACGATATCATTGATAAACAGTAAAAAAAAGCACTGGACCTAAATACGACCCTTGTGGTACACCACTTGTGGCCATGAAATTGTATGACAGGTGAGAATTATTTCTTACTTGTAGAATTCTATTAGTTAGGTAGATCTTTATCCATTCCAATAATTTACCCTCAATTCCGATTATGCTATGTTTATTGAGAAGAATTTAATGGTTTACTTTTGAAGACGATACAAATTGAGTCACGTGATTGAATTTTGGTTTTTCACCAGGGCGATACTGAGAGTACCTTCCACACGAGTCGGGAGAATTCAAATACCAGTGACGCGATGAATGTCAAAATTAATTTATTTTTAAATGTTTTGCAGACATTCAAAAACCAAGGTTAATTTTAAAATAAAACTCCGCCACTTAAATTCTTTACTTACTTACATAATATTATATATGATTAGAAATATAATAAATTTTATCACGACTTCATATACGTATTATATATGCATGAAATAAAAGCTGACATTTCATAAATGATAGTTCAGATTTGTTGAACGTTAATTAACCGTGAATTAAAACTAATGTCTTTCAATTTTAGATAAATTGTGTACGTCCGATTGTGTGTATGCGATTGCCACCAAAATTGTGTAGAATGCATTGTCTTCAACAACGAGTCTATCTGCAGAGTTTCAGCTCTATCGGATCTCGGGGAGTGGGTTAATTTCCGCTTTCAAGATATGCATTAATTCATTCCCAAAAACAAAAGTGAAATTCAAATAGATATATGTTAACTAGCTGACGTGTACCGGCGTTGCTGGGGGTTTTCCTATATCTGTATATTTCTATTAGCCTTTTTAAGATAATATACAATTCCGTAGTACATTATTTTGATGTATCTCATAAGGTTTAGCAAAGTAAGCGCCCGATAATATTTTTTTAATAACTTGATTACAAAACATCGACTTTTCTCTACTTTCTATAAATGTAATATGCATGTATTGTATATACAAACCTTCCGGAAAAAAATCTCTAAATGATAGTAAAAACCCTATCAAAATCCGTTGCCTAGTTTAGAAAAACTAAGCGCACAAACAGACAGACGCGGATAGTGACGTTGTTTTGTACTATTTACAAAAATATTTATTATGTTTCTAATTTTTTTTCTTATTACGTCGGAACCTTTGGTTTCATAAAAGTGTACATTTAAAATTTTCTATAGTTAACTTCTAGAGTTGAAAATAACGCGTAGTGTTTTCTTTTTCTAACTCCGTTTAGATCATGTTCCCAAAAGCGAACAAATAAGCTTGGGTTAGGGCAAATTAAATTAAATTGGGTTAGGGTATTGTTCAATCGGTAACCAGATAATAAGTGACCGGATAACCCATAAAAATGTATATAAAGTCATGAAAAGTGATGAAACAAAAACCAGATTAAATAAGTTATGTATATTAGATTTATATGTTAGTTTTGTCAACGCTTTTAATGACTTTATATCACTTTTTTTAAATGTGTGTTAAACATAATAAATTAAACACTTTGTTGACACCATTTTGAATTAATAATAATTAAATGTTTAATGTAAATCAATAATCTGCTATGATTTTTTCTAAAAGCGGGTTTACTCGGTTTGCCATAGAAATGAAGAAATATATAACAATTGTATTAAATTTATACACTTTGTTGACGGACTACAGCAATAAATTTTATTTTAAATGTATTAATTGAATAGTTGAAAGATCGCTTCTCCTTATCGCTGAAAGCAATAATAATTTTAATTACATCCATATATAATTATAATTTGTCCATATGCATATATTCCGTGTACTAAATAACATTAAAATACGCGTTCAGCTACAGATATAATTTATAATGTTTTTATTAGGTTTATCAAATATTTGCCTTCAAACAATTCATAATTTTAAAAAAATATCAAAAACATCAGGAATCATTAATATAGCGTCAGTAGAACAAAACGACACGTGCATAAGTACCTTTAACAAATAATATTATGGTAATAATACAAAGAATCAAATATCGTACCTTATGATGTAAGCCTTGCTATTTTAAAAGATAAAAATAACAAACAAACGGAATATATTAACAACTTTTAACAGTTACTAGGCTTTGTTTCAATACTAATTTATAAATAAATAATCAAAGTACCTACGCGCGTTAATTAAAAAAACTCGCCACACTCGCGTAATTTATTCATAATGGCGACCCAACGAACAACAAACACGCACGTGAATTCGATGCTTTGTTTCAATAAACAAACTAATCGTAAGTATCTACTCGCTCCATCAAAACTTTCTACACTGGGAGAGCAAAAGAGTGAATTAGTAATAATAATATTATGAAAGTAAAACAAACAAATTGAATAATTCTTAATGTTATAAAACATCAGGCGTTTTGTTTCATCATATTTATAAACCAATCGCAGTACCTACGCTTGCGATGAATTTGTATAAGAACTCGCCACACTGAAATATATTATTCACGCTGGCAACACCGGTTTTGTTTAGATTTTTGACAGCTTGACGACATGGCATCCGAGGATGACAAAAGTCCGCCTTCAAGCGACGAAAATGATAGCAGTGGCGATAGTTTAGACTTTTCGAGTTCTCGGTTTAATCCAATGAAGGCCCTTTATGCCAAGGATGTAAAGATTCCCGTTCCAAACGCGCCGGTCTACGATAATATCGCCATATTTACATCGCGTTTGAAGGCTGGCACGTTGAACATGTCGGTCGGTAACGCAGCGCGCGTAAGAGCCAAGCGGCAGGAAGAAGAACTGCAGAAGGAAGATATTGCCGCCAAAAATATTGAACGTTTTCCGGAACATCAGAGTGAGTACTGCTTCTATTAGTTTAGTTGAATGTTTATCTGTTATATTTTATTGTTTAATTCAATATTAGACGATACAACTACGCATCATAATACTTTTGACTCTTCAAGCCTCATCATATTTTGACAGAAGATAAAATATTTCCGCTTTGCAATATAATCCAAAAAGTGGAATATTTCTGAACTGAAACTAAAACCGGTTACCTTGTAATCTTTATAAATAAAAAAATAATTAATAAAAAATAATTAATAAAAAATAATTAATAAAAAATAATTAATAAAAAAAATAATTAATAAAAAAATTCAAAATGTTTCTTAATTTTTTAAATTCAAATTACGTTCGGAATCTTTGGTTTCATAAAAGTGTACATTTAAATTGTTCTATAGTTAACTTCTAGAGTTTAAAAAACGCGTAGTGTTTTCTTTTTCTACCTCCGTTTAGATCATGTTCCCAAAAGCGAAAAAATAGTGTTTTCTTTTTCTAACGCCTTTAGATCATATTTCTCACCATGACAGTATGGAAAATGCAACTATTTCTATGATACCTTGTGAGTTGTTCCCAAAAGCGAACAAATTATCCCAAAGGGTTATGTTATGGGTTGTGACGGCCGGCTTAGTCCAGTGGTAACGCATTGGACTGCCATTCCGAAGGTCGCGGGTTCGAACCCGGCGTGCGCAAATAAATTTTATTTGATTAATTTGTGTTATTTCACAATTAATTAATTAAAATAATATATAGTATATTTGCGGCACGTTCCAGAGTGGAAGATACTACCAGTATCGCCCTGGTGTAAGACCACCATTCAGAATTGAAACGTTGCTCCAAATGGCTTTAGCCGTGTTTAGTGACTAGATCTGAATAGCCAGGTACTTCCCCACCTTCCTCTTTCCCTTCCCCACTTACCTTCAGCCTCACAACATCCCCCAATTGGGGATGCCATAGTCCCACTGGCTCCAGACGGGAGCAGTTGGGACTCTTGTGAGGTATTCACTATAAAAAAAAATGTATTGTTAAATAGGTAAACAGATAATAGTTGACCGGATAACTCATCAAAAATAAAGTCATGAAAAGTGATGAAACAAAAAACAGATTAAAAAGGTTTACATAGGACTATATATCATTTTTTAAATGTGTGTTAAATTATTATTGTTTTGAGTTGTCGTGTAACCAATATCATCTTTTGGGATGCTGTGTGGAGGATATTTTCGAGGAAAGGAAAGAGTAAACCTAGAGTCGTATAAACGACCCGTTCTCATGCGACAAATGTCAACCATTTACAAACATATTGGGCGCTCATTTGAACTGCTGGATGTTTGGCGCTGAATGACGTTAGTTTCTCGGAGCATCTTTCATTGAAATACTGGTAAATCAAGGATAACATTCCCATCTGACGTCTATGATGCTCCAAAGATTGGAATCCGTTCGTTTTAAGATAAGTGGAGGTAGAAATGATATCCCTTTGGCGAATGAGTTGTAAAATCATGTATGATGAGTGAAAAATGTGTAGATACGAAAATAATATGAGGCTTATGCAAGCGTGTAATGAGTAAGATTAAAAAAGGGGCGCTTAGATGGTTTGGACAAGTAGAGCAGATGAACGAAGGAGTGCAAGGAGAATATATAATGCTAATGTGAATATTAGAAGCAGCGGTGACAAATTTCCTTAGTCCATTATTTAAATAACACTAAAACATTTCAAATAGAGTGCTAATTTCCCTTGTCTAAACATCTTTTGCCGATATGTTGCATTTTTGTAAGTATGAAGTGAAATTTGCCGAAACGTTCTGCTTCAATCTAAATGCGCACAAATTATTCATATAACTCGAACTAAGAAACTAATAACGTGTGTTTTTCGGTAACCGGGTGTCTCAAGACAATGACAATCCAACACACTCTTAAGAAGTGATGTAAATTCATGAAAAGTGATGAAAAAACTATGTTTAAAAGGTTACACTATGTTAGGTTTAATTTTAAGTTTAGATTTTGTTGTTTCTTGTACCAAACAATGTGTTATTTCAATAATATGTGCGTATTTAGCAGTAAGTGGGATAAAGAAACATTACCGAAGTGACACGGCACGATCAAGTATCAAATACTTGAGTCGGTTCATGTGAAGAGTCAAAACAACAGAAGATTATGTATGAATGCGAATGAAACAATGGTCTGCCCTCTCTGCCTACCCCTTTAGAATCTATCAAACTTTTACCCGTTTTTTTTCTGTTCAGTGATCTGCGATATGACTAACTAACCATCACGCCGTTACCCGTAGAGGTAGGCAGAGAGGACGAACCGCCAAACAACTTCTGTCTTGGCACACACTTCTTGTCTTATTTACATTCATAAGTATCTTGTTCACTTGATCGTACAAAATCTTCCTCGGGCGCCCCCGATTTTTTCTGCCATTCGCATTTGAGACCGATATTATTCTCCTCACACTCCTTTATTCGTTCGTTCGCTCTACATGCCCAAACAATCTAAGCGTCTGATTCTTAATCTTACTCATTAGGCTTACATCAGCCTTGTATTCTTTGTGAATCTCCACATTTCTCACTGTATAATCTAATCTAATTCTACAAAATAGAGCAATGAGAACTATATTGAAGACAAATAGATACACAAAAATTAAGAACATGTTGAAGGAGTTAAATATCTTGTCATTTAAACAAATTATTTACTTTAATACCATATTTTTAATCTACAAGATAATCAATGGCCATACGTCTAGTGAATTCCTAAGAAAAATTGATAAACTACAGAACAAACACACACATGAGACGAGGAAAAGAAATGAATTGAGACTCCCCTTCAGGAAAAAAACACAGAGTCAAAAGTCATTGATGTACGGAGCGTTGAAGATATTTGGAGAGCTACCAGAAGAAATAAAATCAGAAGAATACATAAAAACATTTAAAATTAAATTACTAAAATATGTGATTGATTCATTCTAAATGTGTTACTACACTACACTATTACTACACACATACTCGTCAGGGATCTCATTTCTACAGCTTTCAGCCTATTTTCATCCTACCTCTGCCAGTTCCATGCCTCACTGCCATACATCAGGGTAGGTACCAGAACTCCGCTGTGGACTCATAGCTTCGTTTCTTTGGACCCTTCTTTCAATACTTCCCAAATATACAAACTCATCCACCTGCTCCAAGTATTCATAATTCACAACTATATTGCACGCTATTTTCGTACTCTCTCTTTCAAACTACACTTGGTGTTACCTCAGGGAACTCATTTGTACAGCATTCAGTCTGTTTTGGTCCTTCCTCTGCTAATTATGTCACATCCCAAAAGCTGGGTAACGTCTTTCTAAAACTCGCACTGTCACTATAGAGAGATTCGCATTCATTGCACAAGTCAGGAATGCCCATGCCCGTTCCAACTCCCCTCCCCTCCCCGTACTAGGAGTGAGGGTGTGTGTGTTGGGTGGTGGGGGGAGGGGAGCCGGGGTCAGCGGCCGAGCCGGGCATCGAACCCGGGACGTCACAGCCACAAGCGTTCGCGAGCGGCGGCGGGCGCGATGCACTTTCAGACCAACATGCAATCAAATGCACTTTAGTGACGTGAAAGTTTGCACTGAACCGAGTCTCGCAGTTTTGTGATGCAACAAGCTGGAATTTATTCTTTCAGAAACGATAATAGATCAGTTTTTTTTTGTTCCTTAACAAAGTTTGTCACTAAGATCAATGACAGAAATATTAATATATTTGTAAGGGTCCATTTCGTAACTCAAAACTAACAATTCAACACATCTTTAAAACGTGATATAGTCATTAAAAGCGATGAAAAAAAACTATCCTGAAAACCTGTTTTTTATTTCATCAAATTCCCGACTTTATCATGTTTTAAAGGTGTGTCGTCAAGCAATTGTAATAGAGACAGAGCGCATGCTAATTTGGCAAGAACCAAAAGCTACTGCAATGTCAATGGCGACATTGGTTTATTCAATACTAAACAATTCAGAATATTAAGGCGATGCCATGCGTAGTAATGCAAAATCATGTGTTTTAGGTTTGAAAATTTGGTTGCATAGAAATGTTTCAGATGCTTTAATTAAATACGGCGAGTAGATTACATCTTGGCCTTTGAAATGATCGGGTATTTTTTAGAAAAGTCTCTTTATAAGCCCAGAAAAAAATTATGTAAAAGCCCCATGAAAACTGCTTTAAAGTTCGAAATCTCCTACTTACGAACCCATTTTCGGTTATAATTTTATTGTATAATGTGGAAAATTACGTTATTTATAAAATGATCAAAAATAAATTACATATTTATGCCTGAACATCCACAAAATAAAATAAAAGGCACTTTTTGGCCATGTTTTTTTCTTGCATTAATCAAAACAGGCGGATGGTGTTGAGCGGGATTTTAAACCTTATCGCCATCTACGTAAGGGTTGTTATTGATAGCGGCTTAATTTAAAATATTACACGACGTAGTGCATCGCCTTAACACGTTTTCGTTCAATAGGGTTCAATAAAACATTTTTCTACTCTCACCATTGTTATTACTTACAAAATCAAAAATGTAAAAGAAAAACACGCCTTAAAAAAGTTAGGTTTAAAAAAACCGTTACATTTTCACTCTGATTAAATGAATACTCCTTTTTGTCGAATTCCCTTACCAGTTGTAAGTTTTAATTCAAACCGGGTGCATGGGCCTCGTATTAAAAAACGAACAAAATTAATAGAAATGTGTATAAAATTACCGTCCCTTACAAAAGGGAGAATCCGCGCCAAATTGCGAAAATCCTTGACCTATACAATAGAAAACCACCTTTTGCATTGCGTAATAATAACTTTCTTTCAGAATGCAGTACTGCAACTCGGGAGCAAAAGCCCGGTCGCGAAACAGCAACTAAGTCGACAGCAAAAAGGAAAAACTTAAAAAGGCTGCACCATTTATATTGCCCACGTTTGGAGCCACATCATTTTCTTACCAAGTGGTTTAAAAATGCTACGTTGGCGTGTTGAAAAATTTGCCAGCGTAAGTTCAGGATTACGAGTGCATAGGCCTTAACTGCAAATCGCAAAACTTGAGTCAAGTAAACATGATAATATCGAAAGGGGCGAAGCAGTAATGTGTGCAGTTTTATATTATGCCCATGTTTGGTAGTGTTTTTTTGTGTGTGTTGTTCGTTTTGCTGGCGGATTGTTTGTGGTGGAGGTCGGGCAATGCACATCGCGGAGAAAGCACCAATACCAAGCGCATGCGCGTACTGACGAGTGGGGGGTACCCACCTGATGTGAATGATATTATTAGTCGGGGTTGTGTGGGTTCTTGCACTTCGGTCAAACAGGTGCCTCCACACTCTCTTCGCTTCTCTTAATCTTCTGCTATCACGCTTCTCGTTGCCAACTCCACTATTTTCTTCTTCTCTTTCTCTCTCTCTCTGATTATCACTTTCTGCACACTTTTCTCTCTTGGCTTGCCGGACTTTGATTAACTTGCCGATGATAATTTCGTTGAACGATAATACATTTATTTTTTTAATGTAATATGTTTAAAAAATTGTCTTATAAACATTAGTTTATCACTAAAAAAATAATAATATTTGACAAGTCAAAATATTTCACCAACAAATGTACATATAATATGTCTCGACGCCATTGGCACTAACAAAGCCTTTCCTACAAAAATAAAGTTGGTTGTTTACAGGTGAAAAAATATAATAAGCAGTAATTTTTGATTGAGATACTAGTACACATTGAATTAATTGGCGGATTGGAAATAAGCCGACATAGCTCAGTGGATACAGAGCACCTGACCGGACATCAGAAGGTACGGGTTCAATTCCCGTTGGCGGCATTTATTTTTACTCGGGGAAATATTTTCAATTTGTATTGATATTTCGGGAGAGTAATTGTTGCTTATAATTATTTGATAATACTGTTTTTAATATTACAGATCAAGCGTTCAATAAGAAGAAGAAGATGGTTTCAAAGGGAGATGCGTAAATACAAATGTTAAAGGGAGTGCGCTAGAATAAATGAAAAAAAAATTAAAAAGTCACAAAGTATGACTATTTAAAATAGAACAAAAAATCCTTCGATATTTTGCATTTAAAGGAACACTGTGATTTTTTTCATACCTATAACATGTAAATTAACAGAACAAGATGTGCTTTTAAAATACGTATATTTGTATTTTGTTAATGAGCGACGCGGAAATTAACACACGTCAGATCGAACTGAAACTCAGCAGATATACTCGTTGTCGAATACAATGCATTCTATCAATGGTGGCAATCACGCGTGCACACGCGGACTTATATGCATTTACACACATAAATTTTGGTCCTATCAAATTGGGATTTGGAGCAGTAATTAGCGCGGTTGAGTCCAGTCTCTGGGGAGGAAGATTTAATCCTCACTCAAAATGTATAAGCTGTTTGTCTCTTACCTTTATCAATAAATAAATAAATAAAATCTTTGAAATTGGCAACTAGATTGAAAATCGAAAATAGATTATTATAGTAAAAAAAAAAAATTTTTCGAGTTTTTTACTTAAATTTTACTTTTAATTAAAGTACCTTGTCATAATATTCGCATCTTGTCCGGAATGGAAAGATTCTCCGAGTATCACCCAGGTAGACCATCATTTTACGTAGAGATATAATAATAATAATAACTGGATAATTTGTATAGCGCCATTTTTTGCAAAATCACCGCAAGGGCGCTGTAAAAATTGATTTAATTTTTTTATGCGAGTAGGTTTCGCACGGGAATCCCAACTTCAACTAACCTAAAGTCTGGAGCCAGTGAATCTACGGCATCCCCAGGAAGGTAGTGGAGAGGAGGATTAAGAGTTTTTCACTGGGGTGATACTGGAAGTATCTACCACTCTGGAACGTGTCGCAAACATACTTATATTACTGCTCATGACGGTCGAGAGCAGTTGGTACTCCTGTGCAATACAACTAACTAATTTACGCCGTTTCTCCGCAGGGGTAGGCAGAAATGACGGACCGCCAAACAACTCGGTCTTGGCACACACTCCTTACTTAATTCACATTAATACATCGTCTCAATTATCTGATTCACTTGATCGTGCCATGTCTTCCTCGCTTTATTTGCGTCATTTTATATTCTCCTTACACTCCTTTCTAAAGAGCGTCCCTTTCTTAATCTTACTCATTACGCTTACATCAGCCTTGCACTATTTCACAATGAAATTATAAATATTAAAAAACTACAAGTTATTAGTTATTTTCTAGTCTTTTGAATAATCAATCAAAAATTACTTGTTTTCATAGAATCATTTTCTCTTTAAAGTCCTATGCAATATTGCAGGTACAAATGGTTTTGTAGGGTTCTATAACTAAACAGAACTGTGATAAAACAGAACACTTCAAAGTGAAAATGTCATTAAAAGTGATTAAAAAAAACTAATCGAAGTTACCCTAGTTACCATGTTTTTTTAAATCACTTTTTTGATTTTACATCACTTTTCAAAACTGTTCTGTTTTGTCACTGTTCTGTTTGGTGCTGCTACCATTTGAAAATAAGTAGGAACATTTTGTTTTACATAACCTGCCTCACTAAGCGATGCATGTTGCCAGAGCTAAAATAAAAGCATAGAGTACCTACTTCAATGACTGTAACCTCTGTTCAAAGCAAAATGAAAGGAGAAAATATTTCTCCAATGGCCTACGCTACAGACCAGGGCTACGAACATTATATTTATATCATAAGATTTAAAAAAATACATTATTTAAAAATAAGATTATTCTAATAAATTTAAACGAAGCATGGAACAGAACAAGACATGGATAATACACTATCTAAATTACAAATAAATTCTCTAGAACTTGTAATCATTCAAAAAAATAGCAGTTTAAAATATTCTTAAAATTATTTGAAGATAACTAACTAACCATCACGCCGTTTCTCCGCAGGGGTAGGCAGAGAGGACGGACCGCCAAACAACTCGGTCTTGGCACACACTCCTTACTTAATTCACATTCATACATCGTCTCATTCTCATCGTCTCTTCTATTGTTCTGACTCTTGACATGGCCCGACTCAAGTATCTGATTCACTTGGTCGTGCCATGTCTTCCTCGGGCGTCCCCGACTTCTGCTATCATTCACATTTGTATCGTATATTCTCCTTACACTCCTTTCTTCGCTCATTCGCTCTACATGCCCAAACAATCCAAGCGTCCCTTTCTTGATCTTACTCATTACGCTTACATCGCCTTGCACTCTTTCCGGATCTCCACATTCATCACGCGATCATACATGGTTTTACCACACATACGCCTCAGGGATCTCATTTCAACAGCATTCAATCTACTTTCATCCTTTCTTTGCCAGTTCCATGCCTCACTTCAATACATCAGGGTAGGTACCAGCACTCCGTTGTGGACTGCTAACTTCGCTTCTTTGGACAATTTTTTGTTCGCGCCAACTGCGTTCAGTCCTCCATTAATGGAGTTACCTGCATTTGAAGATAATATTGTTAATTCTGAATTTGATATATGAGATCGACAAAAATGATTTACAATAATTAGGTCCCAATGGTCGAGTGGTTAAGTACGTTGTCCCTGTAAGACAGATATCCTCGGAAGTTAAAACGTGTTTTTTTTTTTAAATTTGATTTTTGGATGAATATTTTGAGGAAATCCCTACGGCGCGCGGCCAAACTGAAATTTCATGAAAATCTTCATACAAAAAAAGAAGACGTTTTCGGCTACAGCAACAATAATGACATTTTTAGTAATATTAGCGCTATAGTACACACAAAAGTCACGATTCCTGGGTTCGATTTACAGTTGGGATTGTTTCTTTTTATTTTTCTGTATCTTGTTCTGTTTCATGTTTCGTTTTGATTTATTAGATTGATGGGTGTACTGTAAAAATTGAACATAAATAAGTAATCATTGAAACACCACAAATGATGCAGAAAAAATTGGCGTTCAATCCTCTCTATAATAAATCAATCCATTACATGTCGATAAATAATAATATCTGCCGCTTTCAATTCCCGCTTATCCGCTCGCAATCCGCCGGATAACCGGAACTGCATAATATCCCTCAAGGACGTTACACATCCCTAAGTCGCAGTTTAACAAAACCCACGCGCAATAAACTGCATGACCTTCCGTACGGACCGACCACGCACGCTGCATAGAAATACAGTACAGGTACACCGACTTTAGTGAGAGGGCGTCTTGTAATATGCACATCTACTGGATCGTTGTCCTAGGTTAGTTCTCGGTCTGTCGGCGACTTTCAAACATTTTTTCCAGTACTGTGGTACTTTGTAAAAAGGTATGCCTATTAATAAGTAGTTAGTTATTTTGAGGGAGTCTTTTTTTCGTTCTTTTTTAATGATTGCGTGTTTTATGGTAGTTCTTTTAGTTATTTTTTACTTTATTTTATGGGATCAAGCAACGTGCGTCGATGTTTTTTTTTACTTTTCTGTCATCGTTTTCTACAGGATTTTCCAATAAGAGGTGTTATTTTGATATTCAAAGAAACTTTTCCCCTAAAAGATCAATGGTTTCGTTGCTTGTGTGGCATGTAGCGCCGTCTAGTTGAAAGTAAACGTTGTCCATATCAATACCATCCAATTCCGGCCATAAAAAATCATTAATCATCTCTCGATAGCGCAATCCATTCACCGTAACTGTTGCTCCAGCCTTATTTTCGAAAAAGTAAGGTCCAATGACTCCGCCGGACCATAAAACGCACCAAACAGTCACACGTTGAGGATAGAGAGGCTTTTCAACAATAACTCTTGGGTTTTCCGAGCCCCAGATGCGACAACTTTGCTTGTTGACGAAGCCACCGAGGTGGAAATGGGCCTCATCACTCAAGATGATTTGCATTTGATTCACTCAAGTGAATTTTAATAATTTCAATGCGTTGTTGAAGCGTGTATCATTTTTATTAATGGCGTAGTTTCTACTTGTCAAATGTCAAAAAATGACAGCTTCAAAAGTAACATCTATTGAAATAGCGGGCGATTCAAAATAACACCTCTTATTGGAAAACCCTGTAAAATCATTAAAATTGTTTTTTTTTCTAGGGCCTGCTAAGATTGACAAGCCGTTTGTAATGGGCACCAATCTGCTGACAAGGATTGCACGACAAATGGGACCTCTGGCACGGCTTAAGCTGTGCATGGACACGTGCATCAAGGTCAAGGTGAGGTCACACGTGCTCTTTTATTTCCTTTTCTTCGTGTTATGCTGCTGACAACGGGAGGTTGGATAACAGCAAGAATAGAATCAAGGGGCCACAGGTAGAAACTCCTCAATTCGTCATACGTCGACTCCACTTAAGGTCACAACAACGTCTTAAGGCGAAGCTTAATGCCAAATCACTAGTTTTATTAATCTTTGTGTATGTACTGGTGTACATTATGAATACCAAAAAATATGTGTTAGGTAAATTGAAGGTTTTCCTATCGCTTCGCTTGTGTAGAATACAAATAAAAAAATAAATTACTCTATAAAAAATATATATGTAAACTACTAAAAAATATGTTTTTTCAATAGAAATGTATGAACGCGTAAAGGAAACAACTTTTTAAAAATACAGTATTATTGCTAAGATTATTTGTGAAAGTTTAACTTTTTTGCTTTCTTATAACATTATTTACAAAATAAATAAAAACCAGTTTTGTGCTTGAAATCGAACGTTTCTAGATTCCGTTTGTCAAGCGATTTTAATGCCTATTACCTACGATATAAGGTTACCAAGAATATACACACTTTTGGCTTGTAGCTTCCTCTTAAGTCGATGTTAGAACTCTATCTAACTAAAGTGACGAACTGCACTGCGCTTCGTAAAAACGATCAACTGTCAGCTACAAACAAAATTGTAATATAATACAAAATATTCAAAATGATGTTAGAACTTTTAAAATAAGAAGAAACATTAAAAACTTGATGGCGGAAATTTGTCAAACAAGCATCTATAGTTGGTTCTGAAAGTTATTTTGGATATAGAAAATTGTTTTGCATTCGAAAGTCTTTTTTTACTGTCAGTTAGAACCTTGTCCAGAGATGGCGATATATTATATATTTGTCCAGCACCCCTGAGGTGCGTTTTCACAAAAAACGGCGCTATGCAAATCATCCAAATATTATTATCAGCCTTTATTAGCAACCGACCAATGACCATTGGCAGGACGGCGCATAGCAGCACTCAACAGTCAACACTGCATAGTGTATGTAACTTTAGACTCGTCGGGTTTATTTAACCCGGAAGACTGCATACAGTGCATACTGCATACTGCATGCTAGGCATAGTGCATAGTGAGGCGACGCGGGTGTTTACGGTCCGACCCGATGGCTATAGACTGATTGTTGCTTTTATGCACAGCACACATTACTCGGCTTATAGTTCTAGATTCAGAAAGGCTTGCTCTAGCTTTTACTTCGACGGTTGTAAGGATACACTTCGTATAGTTGTTGTTTATTGCTGAAGCGGCGTACGTTTTACACTAATTAGTCATTCTCATTAGTCGTTATTCATTAATGAATGAGATTAAGTAAATGGTTATTGTGTTATGAGAGATGGGAAGGCTGATAGATATATTGAAAGAAGGGTAAATGCATGTAAAGCCATTCATGGAGGACTGAATGCGGTTGGTGTTTTCTGAATGGCTTGCAGCAACATTCAAATCTGTCGATGACAGTAAATTGCTGGAATTAACAGCTTTTTCAAAGACAGCTTGTAGAGCAAGTGAGGGATGGAGTCACTGTAGACATAATTCAGCTACTCTTAGCTGTAAAGCTCTGTTATTCACAGAGAATTTGCTGAGGCAGCTCTGTTGACTGTGTAGACCCCTATGAATAGTGTCGTTCTAATCTTTTATTGACAGATCGTAGAACGAACATGACACACTCTACTGTAGAAACATGTGCCATGCTGAGATTCAATCAATAATTCAATAAACATGTTTCAAGTGATTTTGCTTTTTCCCCTCTTGCCGACTCCCATTCCTTGATGTTATCCTATTTAGCTATAAACGCTATGAAAACGCAAAAATAAAGCTATTTCTTCAATAATTAATGCTACATTTCTCAAAAATTAAAGCTATGAATGGGTGTCTCTAAGTAAGCCTATATACCCTGAGGTATGGAACTGACAGGGGAAGGATGAAATGCTGTAGAAATGAGAGCACTAATTCCTAAGGGCGTAACCGTATATGATCGTGTGAGAAATGTGGAGATCCGCAAAGAATGCAAAGCTGATGTAAGCGTGATGAGTGATGAGTAAGATTAAGAAAGGAATGTAAGGAAGATAGAAGAAGTCAGGGACGATCAAGAGGACCATGTCAAGAGTCATAGAAAATAATATAAGAGTATGTATAAGATGATGTGTGAATGTGACGCAAGGAGTGTGTGCCAAGACCGAGTGATTTGGCGACCTCCCTGCCTGCCCCTTTTGAGTTGAGAAGTACCTAACTCTTCAGATATGGTTACCTAACACGTCTGAAGCCATTTAAATCAACGTTTCGATTCATAATGGTGGTCTTTCACCAGGGTGATACTGGAAGTGAATACCACCCTGGTAATGAACGTATATAGGTGCACCATTGGTCAGTTTCTAACAAATGGCTGTTGTTAGACTGGGCATACGTAAACTCGCATGTGCAACGAGTACGCCATAAAAATTAACGCCCCATCACCGCGTTAAATCTTACACTCGAGAAAGTTGCAGCACGCACCGGCACCTTTTTATAGACACCGAGTGCATCTCAAATCTCATGCCAAAGTTATTAAGAAGTAATAACTAATAACAAAAACTAATTTAGATTGTGATAACTCCGGTTCAGTGAACTCTAGAACTTGGATTTTATTTGAATTTAAGTGTCATTTTCAAAATTAAAAGCATTGATTGGAGGATTCAGACTAACGATAAATTACCTACCTTCAATATAATACTTTTTACATAAAATTATTTTAATTTCAATATTAAAAATTGGAACTGATTTGCCGAGAATTCAGACTATCCTTATTTTCACGGGTCATAAAGTTAAGAGGAAGCTACAAGCCAAAAATGTGTATATTCTTGGTATACCTTATATTGTAGGTAATAGGCATTAAAATCGCTTGACAAACGGAGTCTAGAAACGTGCGATTTCAAGCACAAAACTGGTTTTTATTTATTTTGTAAATAATTTTATAAGAAAGCAAAAAAGTTAATCAAGTGAAACTGTCACAGATAATCTTAGCTATAATACTGTATTTTTAAAAGGTGTTCTCTTTACGCGTTCATATATTACTATTGAAAAAAAATGTTTTTTAGCGGTTTACATTTATATTTTTTATTGATTAATTTATTTCTTTATTTGTATTCTACTCAAGCGAAACGATAGGAAAACCTTCAATTTATCTAAATAATATGTTTTTGTATTCATAATTCGATAACACCAATTCGTTATAAAGATTAATCAAAATAGTGATTTAGCTTCGCCTTAACCTGTCGACAGGAACAAAACACAAGGAGCACAGAAATGTCATAGGATAATTTGTGTTTCCGCAGTTACGCTAATGTCACAATTATCTACATAAATAAAAATGTTAATGTTCGTTTGTTGAAAATCTTAAATCTCCGAAAGTTCTTTTGCTTTGAAATTTTGAAACAACGTTGCATTCGAATACGCGTGTGTTTTTATATTCCTATACTATATAGATGTCACCTGTGACACCTTTTAAAACAGCGCCATCTATTGGAAAAAACATTTTTTTTACATCGCCATCTGTCTGATGTAAAAACAACACGCGTTATTGTTTCTCTACCTGCACAGACAGACTGAGCCACAGCAAAGCGTAGCGGGGGTACAGCTAATATACAAAAAATAATAAACGTCAAAATGTGGGTTAAACGACAAAATTGGGTATTTCCATAGACATATGAATATTAGTAGACCTGCCCTAAGTGATTAAAAGCGTATTATTCCCCACTCCCCATACCGGTTCCATTTGAGCCGGCTGGGCTCGCGTATGGCCTCAAGTGAAATTTGAAAACGTGACGTCATCATTCTTGTGCGAACTAAGGTCGAGGCATCATCGGTTCATTTTACGAAATAACACGGCAAAATATTGACTTGTGATATGAAAACTTGTAAAAATAGATGTGAAAAAGAGAATAAACCCAATTGTCGTATTACATTCCATAAGTAAGCATTATTTTACTTTATTTTAAGCTTATTCACACCGTATTATATGGATCAGTTTTAGAAACATATACTATCACATCACAATGTAGCGATTCTCAAGTGTGCTCATCGTTGTTTACTGGGGTAAGTAAATTATGAAACATTTGTAAAAGTGTCTTAACTAAATACTCTGAAACTAACTACGACTCTGCAAACAGAAGAAATTTACTTTGCCGAATTTGGACTTCGCAAATTAGTTCATAACGTGGCGAGTAATTTGCGCTCCCATGTAAAAATGTCTATTCATTCAAAAGCAGATTTTACTTTTAAGAAGTAAATGGTGATATTATAATGCGAGATGCCTATTTACTGTCAGATTGATTTATTGACGAATCACAGTCAGCTTAACCCCCTTCGTTCTTCAACAGTTGATTTTACCCCTCGCCATTATCTTTTTTTTTTTTTTTTTTTTTTTTTTAAAGAAAGACAAACATTCCCGGGTTACGAATAACCCAACAATGTTTGAAAATCTCCTACTACCACCACAGAAAGCCGAAAATGTTGCTTGTGTTGTGATGGAGGACTTAGCCAGTCGAGGAATCGAACACGCGACGCTCGGGTGAGACCCAAGCGCTATACCCACTCAACCACTGACCGGTCAAAATCTTCTCGTCTATTAATTCCTATGTCTGTGGGTATTTCCATTTGGTTATTGTAATAAACATATATTGCTTAGTGACAGTGGTAGTTTTTTTTACCATAACACATATATTTTCAAATTTCTTTTATTAGTTCATTATTTTGTTTTTTGGTTTGAATGATTGAGATTTCCTACCTAGGGACTGAAGTCAACAACTTCGCCAAATGCCAATCGGGTAGGACTCACTTTTATTTGTTATATTTACTGCTCAACGTGTGTGTACGTGATTGAATATTATATTGATAGAACGCATTGTCATTGCTAACTAATCTATCTATACAATTAAAAATCACATAACAATTTATATAAATATTTTATAAATTTTCCCGTTATTTTTTATAGCTAATAATCTTATCAGAAAAGTGTCGTCTAAAAACATTTTTAATATTCCTAGCTGCACGAAAATCCTTCAATGTTATTATAACTTCGTGTTTTTATTGGACAATTTGAAAAAAAATCAATCCGGAAGTCACGACTTGATTGCTTACTTAGTTTTTTCATAATCGTCAAATTGTTTACTTCGAGAAGTATCGACATTTTTAGCAGCGATATTAGAATGAAAAATTTGTAAGAAATAAACATAATTGAAGATTAATTGATCGGTAATCCTTGATCATATATTATTGAAGTAAAAATTTAAAAAAATATTGTAAAGGTTATTGCTGACATTCTCCGTTAAGATGCATTTTATGTTTATACTAGCGCAGACCCGTGAAAAATCACGGGATAGCCTGAATGAGGTCATCTCTTAATTAATTTTTATAAAATATATTATATTTTATTGTACCTAATCAGAATCGAGGTTTTGTATTCCTCTGCTTTCTCCTCCAAAACTGGAACAATTTTTAAGATTGTATTTTAAGAGGAAGCTACAATCCAAAAATGTGTATATTCTTGGTATACCTTATATTGTAGGTAATAGGCATTAAAATAGCTTGACAAACGGAGTCTAGAAACGTTCTATTTCAAGCACAAAACTGGTTTTTATTTATTTTGTAAATAATTTTATAAGAAAGCAAAAACGTTAATCAAGTGAAACTGTCACAGGTAATCTTAGCTATAATACTGTATTTTTCAAAAGTTGTTTCCTTTACGCGTTCATTGAAAAAAAAAATTAGTTTACATTTATGTTTTTTATTGAGTATTTTTTTTTAATTTTATTTGTTTACTCAAGCGAAACGGTAGGAAAACCTTCAATTTATCAAATGCATATTTTTATGGTATTCATAATGTACACCAATTCGTTATAAAGTTTAATCAAAATAGTAATTTAGAATTAATATTTAAATTTGAATAATATTGGTTCGCTGTCCGTATTTAATAATAAAAATATGTTTTTATATAACCCTGATGAAGGGTTTGCTACATGTGAATATATTTGCACTAGTTTCAAAATCCTGAGAGGAAATACAGAATTACGTTTTTAATAGGATCAATGTGGAACAACATAATAAATTTAAAGTTACCAGGAAATGTTTCTGAATATGGACATCAAATTTCAATTTAGTGTTTACGTTGAACAGAATGTTATCTCAATTGTACCTACAAGGTCCACGTTCAACCTTCGGCTAGCGGTACTAGAGGTAGTTAGACAGATCGAAGACAGACCGCAACATAACAATGCTAATATTAAATTATATAAAAATATTTACATTTTTTATTCAATAATTGATTGCATTGAAAAAAATATGCAAAAAAACGTCACGTAGTGATCTCGCAATGGAAGCAGGAAAATAAAATTAACTAGTTAGTTTACATTATTATTATATTATCTTAAAAAGGCCAATAGAAAAGTCCGCATATATATATGTTGAACAGCCCAGGACATTCGAGAACATTCCACAACATTCCAGAACACCCTTGAATGTAGTGGATTGTTCGGGAATAGTCTGGAACGATCGGGAATCTCCCGGAACATCCCAGATCATAATGAACTAAAAACGGGATTACAGGCCGTTTCCTGATAAACTTTTAGTAAATTCGTAATCGTTGGTATCTCTAAATATAATAAAAGAAAGTCTCTATCCGCGTCTGTCTGTTTGTGCGTTTATTTCTTAAAAACTCATCGGAGTTTGATAGGGTTTTCACTATCATTTAGAGAATTTCTTCCGGAAGGTTTATATATATATAATACAGGGGTAACATTGTTCAGATCAATACCTACCATCCAATTCCGGCCATAACAAAATCATTAATCATCTCTCGATAGCGCAATCCATTCACCGTAACTGTTGCTCCAGCCTCTTTTTCGAAAAAGTTAGGTCCAATGACTCCGCCGGACCATAAACCGCACCAAACAGTCACACGTTGTCGATAGAGAGGCTTTTCAACAATAATTCTTGAGGTGGAAATGGGCCTTATCACTCAAGATGATTTGCATTTGATTCAATCAAGTGAATTTTAATAATTTCAATGCGTTGTTGAAGCGTGTATCGTTCCATTTTTATTAATGGCGTAGTTTCTGCTTGTCAAATGTCAAAAAATGACAGCTTCCAAAGTAACATCTACCAAAATAGCGGGCTATTCAAAATAACACCTTTTATTGGAAAATCCTGTATATGGATATTATATTTATTTAAAGTAGAGAAAAGTCAAGCAATGCCGGGTAAATTTCGGCTAGTGAATAATAAATTAATATTATTATATTTTTATTTATAAATCTCAATTAAAAATACGGCGCCGTTTGTTTAAGTTTGTATTACCTAGACTAGAAGCATAGATAGTACGGGGACGAAAGACTCTCATAAGAATTCCGTGTGCATCAGCACAACATAATACGTAACACAAAAACACTACAATTTGACGTCATTTTGCCCAAGGAATTGGTATCTACGAAATTCTCGTACGGCCATGAAAATGCATTGCCCCTAGGCTATTTTGTGAACAGTAACAGTCCAACAGGAAAAAAACAACATTAAGGCTATACGTAAAAGAATTCATAATCTGCTATTTTGTAGATGGCGCTAATTTAGTTATTTTATGAAAAACATTTTTGGAAAGTTACTAACATGAATTATTGGTTTGCGCACGTACGTACGCAATATGAATATTAATAAATAGTTTTTTCTGTGTACAAACTCAATTCTTTCAAGAGAAGCATACAAATAGCATATACAATTGTTTTTTTCTTGCTTAAATCTTGGAAGTAGAAATTAACCTACTTAAAAGCCTAAACCTAGTTAAAACTCGACAGATAGAACACTAACACACGCGGACACATGCGCATTTCTCTGAAATTTGATGATATTATAGCAGTTAATGAACGAAATAAATGTCATTCTAACAGCAGTTGTTAGCGCAGTTGACTGTTAAGTTCCTGGGGAGGAAGATTCAGTCCTCAGTCAAACAAAAAATAAATTTAAATTGGCCATTATTATACACAAGAGATGGCGCAATTATGACGACATTTGAAAATAGATGTATTATAGCACCGCCATCTTTTTTTTGTATTCATAATTGAAACCCCCTCGAACCGCTCTAATAAAAAGCAAGGTTTAAGGGAGAGGACAAACAACTCTGAAAACGTCCTTATCATGGAATCCCGACAGAGTCCAGACTCAAGCATCACAGCGCACCGGAGAATATTGTTGGCCCCGTTTATCTAATGCTTAACGTCTTCTCTTGATGTTGTTATTTTTATTGTATATTATTGTAATATTATTGTATATATTTTATGGGATGTGTGGGATTGCACAAACCTCCCCACATTCCGGAATAAACTCGTTATTATTATTATTATTTTGTATATATAGTAGTGTAGGGTAAATTATAGGGAGTTTACATCTCCCGAAAATAATGACAACATTACTTTTACCCACATTTTTGTGAGGCTGGTATCATTGTCTGGAATAAACAATTATTATTATTATTGTGAACCTGCGCGCGATACCTCGCGCGGCAAATAATTCATTCTATCTCCAGTGGTCTAGCCGCCGGTTTAGCCCTAAATCGGTTTTGTTCATAAAATTATTGTAACGTGAGATTTGTTAAAATAAAAACTAAATTGAAAATATCCGAATTCTCATTTTTGCACACAGAGAGATCACGCAACCTTGGATTCTGCGGATTGGAGAACTACAGAATCATTCAGCCAACAACCCATTTAAATTGGCCATAATCACAATCCTTCAAAGTAGTATAGGTTAGTAGCAAGGATCAGTACGAAACCCCGATAAACCCAGTGCACAAGTCCGAAAACAGTTTTCTTTAACTTTCAGTTAATTTTCTACAGCACAGCTTGTATTAATAAAGATGGTTGTCATTATAGTAAAAAAAAACTTTGTTCTTTTCGGGTTTTTTTTCTACAGGCTTTTCCAATAAGAGGTGTTATTTTGACTAGCCCGCTATTTCGGTAGATGTTACTTTTGAAGCTGTCATTTTTTGACATTTGACAAGTAGAAACTACGCCATTAATAATAATGGAACGATACACGTTTCAACAACGCATTGAAATTATTAAAATTCACTTGAGTGAATCAAATGCAAATCATCTTGAGTGATGACGCCCATTTCCACCTCGGTGGCTTCGTCAACAAGCAAAATTGTCGCATCTGGGGCTCGAAAAATCCAAGAGTTATTGTTGAAAAGCCTCTCTATCCTCAACCTGTGACTGTTTTGTGGCATAAAAGGCACTTTTTGGCCATGTTTTTTTCTTGCATAAATCAAAACAGGCGGATGGTGTTAAGCGGGAATTTAAATCTTAACGCCATCTACGTAAGGGTTGTTATTGATAGCGGCTGAATTTAAAATATCACACGACATAGTGCATCGCCTTAACTTTTGAACTTCAGTTTGCCAAAAGCCCTGTGAATCAATTACAAGCCGTTCTCTGCATACAAAAATCCACTCGGCCCTGATATTCAAGAATAGACTTCCTAGTCTGCCGTGATACCTCAACTACTGCGCAAGTCTTCATAAATAGAAGAACAAACCGATAGTTAAAATAATATAATAAACAAATTGCTTTTATTGAGAGGCGAAATCGTGTTCATTGGAGGTCACTAAGCGAATGTAGTTATACATTTTTTTTCGTCAATAGTGAAAACACAGAAGGAACTACATAACGTACATTTTACGAAGAAATCAAAACTATGTTATATTACATACATATAGAGGTATTTCGTAATCTGAAACCGTTTCAGCAACTACAGGGTTTTCCAATAAGATGTGTTATTTTAATATTCAATCGTAAAAGATCAATGGTTTGGTCGCTTGTGTGGCACGTAGCGCCGTCTTGTTGAAAGTAAACGTTTTCCAGATCAATACCATCCAATTCCGGCCATAAAAAATCATTAATCATCTCTCGATGGCGCAATCCATTCACCGTAACTGTTGCTCTAGCCTCATTTTCGAAAAAGTAAGGTCCAATGACTCCGCCGGACCATAAAACGCACCAAACAGTCACACGTTGAGGATAGAGAGGCTTTTCAACAATAACTCTTGGGTTTTTCGAGCCTCAGATGCGACAATTTTGCTTGTTGACGAAGCCACCGAGGTGGAAATAGGCCTCATCACTCAAGATGATTGGCATTTGATTCACTCAAGTGAATTTTAATAATTTCAATGCGTTGTTGAAGCGTGTATCGTTCCATTTTTTATTGATGGCGTAGTTTCTACTTGTCAAATGTCAAAAAATGACAGCTTCAAAAGTAACATCTACCGAAATAGCGGGCTATTCAAAATAACACCTCTTATTGGAAAACCCTGTATTTAGAGATTACCTTTTTTACTTTTCACGTTCATTTTAAATCCACACATTTGAACATGAATATTAATTTCCCCAATAGGTTTTACTTGCAATTTGCAAGGTAAAATTAACAAAGCCTGACCCTAGTTCACGCATATATCGATGGTAGTTGTTGATGGCTTTAAATTGGCAAACTCATCACGTTTGATAATTCCTTAAACGTTAATCATATTTCTAAATATCTTCCATTTCAATGTCTTTTCAGAGTACGTAATGAATTTTCACTACTTGTTAAGAGGAAGCTACAAGCCAAAAATGTGTATATTCATGGTATGCCTTAATATCGTCACGAATATAGGTAATAGACATTAAAACCGCTTGGCAAACGGAGTCCAGAAACGCTCGATTTCAATCGCAAAAGTGGTTTTTATTTTTTTTTGTAAACAATTTTATAAGAAAGCAATAAAGTTAATCAAGGGAAACTGTCACAGATAATCTTAGCCATAATATTGTATTTTTTAAAGTTGGTTCATTTATGCGTTTATACATTTCTATTGAATAAATACATTTATATTTTATGTTGAGTAAATACATTTTTTTTTATTCTACTCAAGGGAAACGATAGGAACAGCTTCAATTTATCTAAAGCAATTTTTTTGGTACTCATAATGTAAACCAATTCGTTATAAAGATTAATCAAAAATAGTGATTTAAAAATGTGTATATTCTTGGTATACCTTATATTATAGGTAATAGGCATTAAAATCGCTTGACAAACGGAGTCTAGAAACGTTCGATTTCAAGCAAAAAACCAGTTTTTATTTATTTTGTATATAATTTTATAAGAAACCAAAAAAAGTAATCAAGTGAAACTGTTACAGATAATCTTAGCTATAATACTGAATTTTTTAAAGTTGTTTCCTTTACGCGTTCATACATTTCTATTGAAAAACAAATAAAATTTAGTAGTTTACATTTATATTTTTTATTGAGTAATTTATTTCTTTATTTGTATTCTACTCAAGCGAAACGATAGGAAAACCTTCAATTTATCTAAAGAATATTTTTTGGTATTCATAATGTACACCAATTCGTTATAAAAGATTAGTCAAAATAGTAAGCTTCGCCCTAAGATATTTCTGGGATAGCAAAATTAAATACCCACTCAAAACATTTCAAAGTGTATTTGTATTGTGAAGTGAGGTATTTGTAGTTGTGTCAGTAATTTCGCATACGAATTTCATTTGGCCTTCTATTCAAGTTTTTCGGGGTTATCCGGTATTCATTGTCCCTAACACTAACGCAATACGGTGATAATGTTATTATCACACATACAAATGCAAATTTCTTAGTCTTACTGGGGTCTAATATTATTACCATCACTCATACAATAATGTAAATTCCTTGGTGTTAGGGAGGTCTATCTTGCTTTGGACTGTGGTGCATTATTACATTCGAATTAAAAGGAGATACGAATCAGTTTTCTATGATTTTTTTTATGCTGTTACAAGGGTATTTAATACTGTAACAATGGATATTTTAGCGAAATTAGGAACTTAGATTTTGACTTCAGATACTTAGAAATCATAAAGTTATCGTAATCGTTCGGTGATCAAATAAATTATCGTAATTGTACAATTATTAATTATTAGTATTTATCTTAGTGGCGCGGTTTAAAAAAAATCATAATGCAAATACTACGATTATTGTACGAATTTAAATATTATTAAGAACGAGTGGTTAGTGACAAAATATCTAATACTTGCAATCAATCGAATTTTGACTAAATGATCATTAGTTAAATGATCTTATGCTCTAAGATACTTACAAAATAATCGTAATCGTGCATTAATAGAAAATTACTGACACAATAATCGTAACCGAGCGATTATAGACAAAATAATCATAATTGAACGATTGCTGACAAAATAATCGTAATTTAACAATTACTGACAAAATATTTGTATTTGAACGATTACTGAGAAAATAATCGTATTTAACGATTACTGACAAAAGAATTGTATTTGAAAGATGATAAAATAATCTTACCGGAGCGAATATTGACAAAATAATCATAATTGAACGATTACTGACAAAATAATCGTAATTGTACTATTACTGACAAAATAATCGTAACTGAACGATTACTGACAAAATAATCATAATTGAACGATTACTTACAAAATAATCGTAACTGAACGATTACTGACAAAATAATTGTATTTGCACGATTACTGACAAAATAATCGTAACTGAGCGATTACTGACAGAATAATTGTAACTGAGCGATTTTTGACCAAATAATCATAATTGAACGATTACTGACAAAATAATCGTAACTGAGCGATTACTGACAGAATAATTGTAACTGAGCGATTTTTGACCAAATAATCATAATTGAACGATTACTGACAAAATAATCATAATTGAACGATTACTTACAAAATAATCGTAACTGAGCGAATATTGACAAAATAATCATATTTAAACGATTACTGACAAAATAATCGTATTTGAACGATAACTGAAAAAATAATTGTATTTGAACGATTACTGACAAAATAATCGCTATCAAACGATTAAATGCAAGTGAAATCCGTTGATATCGACCATTTTAGAATTTTCTTCATTTTAATTGAAGTCCTCGACAGTGGCTTCAGGCTCTTAGCAGTCTTTTTGAGGCCTTCGAGATCTAGTCACGAATCGGAGAATTAATAAAATTAAAAAGTATAAAAAATACGTCTTGTTTAGGCAAGGCCGGGTGACGCTGCGCCGCTAACTGTCAAGGTTCCAACGAACTAACTTGTGTTTGGTTTTGGGGCTCAGGATGATAACGGTGCACGAAAAAAAAACAAAAAAAAATATTAAATAAAAGTAAAAAAACATATTTTTTACAAACTCCAAGTATTAAAAATGCCACTTCCAAAACTATAATAAAATTTATCCCCACCAGAATAAAGCATACTTTCTACCAAAAAAACAACTGAAAGATTTGGTTCCACAAAGAGAAAGAACAGTGACAAAACAAAACGTGATGAAATTTATAACAAAGAATTTGAAATTTTTATCTACAAAGTTTTTAAGATAAAACATTAGACTAAAAAGATTGGTTGCTCTATAATGGCATCTCTAAATAGTATAAAACGTATAAGTCGCTATCCGTGTCTGTCTGTTTGTGCGCCTGGTTCTTCTAAACTGTGCAACGGATTTTGATAAAGTTTTCAATATCATTTAGAGAATTTCTTCCGAAAGGTTTATATATATAATACATGAATATTATATTTATAGAAAGTAGAGAGCAGGCGATGTTTTATAATCAAGTTAAATAATATTTTCGGGCGCTTACATTGCCAACGCTGGCCTTATGAGATACATCAAAATAATATACTACGGAATTGTACATATTAAAAAGGCCTACAGAAAAGTCTCCAATGATATATGCCTATATCCTAAGGATAACCGCCGGGTACATGTCAGCTAGTAATAAATAAAATAAAAGGGTAGGTTTGTTTAGTTAAGATTTGTTTGGTCTTTTCTCTCTCCTTTCTTCAATGTGCTGTTTTACCATTGTTTTGTTTTTTCAATTTTTATTTTATTTTCAATAAGGTGTTTAATATTGAAACATCTTCTTCTTCTTCCTAGCACTATCCCAACTCATTGCCTAGGTAGGCTGTTGGGGTCGGCTCTTCTCGTTCTCAGGTTATAGCTTCTTCGGTTCTGAGTGTCGCTTTCATCTAGGCCGTTTCTTTGTAGGATTTTGGAGCATTGGGTCATCCAGGAGTTCTTTGGTCTACCTCTGGATGACTGTCTTTGAAGCTCTATAGACATTGCCTGCTTCACTGTGTGGTCTGGTGGTCTCCGTCTTATGTGCCCATACCATCTTAACTGTCGTTCCTCTAGCTTACTGTTTATGTCAGTGACACCCAGGCTACCACGAATGCGTGAGCTTTTAATTCTATCTTTTAATGATACTCCTGCCGTCCATCTAAGCATTCGCATTTCTGCTGATTCGAGTTGCCTAGAGTAGGAGTTGTACATAGTCCAGCATTCGGAGCCATACATTATCGCGGGTCTAACAATAGTCTGGTATGTCTTTCCTTTAAGTTTTATTGGCATTTTCGTGTCGCACAAAATTCCTGTTACGGATCTAAATTTCATCCATCCCACTCCTATCCTATGGTTGACATCCGCTGCACATCCTCCGTCTCTGTGGATGAGTGAGCCCAGATACTTAAATGAGTCACAGTTGGCTAATGTTACTCCATCCAGTTGCATCGAAGGAGTTACAGCATTTATAGTTTTACATTT
This sequence comes from Hesperophylax consimilis, assembly GCF_061612785.1. Lineage (NCBI taxonomy): Eukaryota > Metazoa > Arthropoda > Insecta > Trichoptera > Limnephilidae > Hesperophylax > Hesperophylax consimilis. The sequence continues at coordinate 17,599,061 of NC_142854.1, read as the reverse complement.
ACAGTTACAGTTTTGGGACTATTCATTATCCCAAGGTCCTGTTAATATTGTCACCGCCTCTGTTTCTCCCCTTCCTTAAAATATTACCTGGGAAGAAAGAAGACAAAGTATTGTGGTCGTTAGTGATGTATCTTATGTTTCTGCTAGGATCATTATTCTCGTAAAAAAGCCATTAAATAGTGTATATTGCATCCCCATATCAATTTTATGTCGTCGTGTGGTAAAGTCCTGTTGTGAAAATATAACATTAATTGTAATTATATGAGGTGTACACCTATAAATTTTATGTCGTCGTGTGGTGAAGTCCTGTTGTGAAAATATAACATGTGATATATGAGGTGTACACCTATAAATTTTATGTCGTCGTGTGGTGAAGTCCTGTTGTGAAAATATAACATGTGATTATATGAGGTGTACACCTATAAATTTTATGTCGTCGTGTGGTGAATTCCTGTTGAGAAAATATAACATTAATTGTTATTATATGAGGTGTACACCTATAAAAATTTTTTCGTCGTGTGGTGAAGTCCTGTCGTGAAAATATTACAATATGAGGTGTACACCTATAAATTTTATGTCGTCGTGAGGTAAAGTCCTGTTGAGAAAATATAACATTAATTGTGATAATATGAGGTGTACACCTATACATTTTAGGTGATCTATACGATGGGCTTTTTTTAGTAACCATCAAGCCAAGGTGAGGCTTTCTCCATCTCTCCTAGTTTTCCCTTTGATTTTAATCCGATCACAGAACCACATAAGGCAATCTGACAATTTTGGATTTCAGTTTTTAAAATATATGTATTGTATCTCGAAAATGTCAAAGCAAAACTCTTTCAAATGCAATATTATTAATTTACGCTAGCCAAAATTCTTGACAATAGCTTGCTAAACCTCGATGGCAATCTAACATAATTGTAACCTCCAGATCTGATGTCAGTATTCCTCTTACGTCGCGTATCTTTTTTACCATTTATATGAGGGTTCATTATTGTAGTGGGTCAAGTGATAAACTTGAGTGAAAGAGTTCCGAATGAATGCTAATTGTCAAGGTTTCAAAGCCAAATTACTATTTCCCACCTACTCGGCTCTGGAAAATAAAGGTACAAGTTTATGTGATTATATTATTTAAATATAAAGATCAATATAAAAGAGTGACATCTAATAAATGATAAGAAATTGTCGATGTTGCATCATAGCTGTTTGCCTCTTTGGAAATCATCGATCATGCGTATCTTAATCAAATATCGGAATTTTGACAGCGGCAACACTCGATTTTCTTCAAGGACCACTGCGTCGATTTAACAAAACAAAATTGTTTAAATTATTAATTCTTGTAACTTTGAAAAATGCATTAAACATATAAAGTGGCTCGGTGGGCACCGAAATTTTCAATTGATTACTAAAGTGGCTGACTTAAACGGGCTTTAAAAATAAAATTATTTAAAAAAATCATTCATAAATCTTAACTTCTTTTCAATATTTTATAATAGCCATATTCTAAAACTTCCTGTAATTGTTTAATTTCGGTTGCCTCCTTATTGTACCTTTTTAAAATATCTGCTTAGAAGATTCTCATTTCTGAGCACAAACTGCCTCCTGTTTTACATTATGTTTTAGTTTTAATATTCTCATTTTGTCCTGTCCTGCTGTTATTGTTATTCTAAGTTTTGTCATCACTTTGTATAAACAGTGTATTTAGTATTATAATATTAGATCTGTATTGGGTAAGGCACACTGTAGGAATAATTTTAAAAACCACTAATACTGAATTACCATTTTCAAGTTTGTTATAGTTAAGCCACTTGAAGTGAAGTGACACTACACTGCGCTATATAAATGCCATGTTATTATTATTAAACAATATATGAAATATGGAACATGCAAAATGACGTTTTGTCTTTTATTTGTGTACAGTAAATGCATATTTCATTACTATGTTGAAAATAACGTCGCTAGTTTCAAAAATCAACCCGAAAAAAACAAAGTTTAAAAAAATGATAATACCTATATAGTACATCTATTTTCAAATGTATTTTATTTTTATTTTTTGGTTTAAGTAAAGATCGAACCTTCCTACCCAACATTTTGGAGTCGAAAACTCTACGAACCGAGTCAAATTCCGATCGGATAAGACCGGCATTTATTGCGTATATTAACTGCTGTAATGTCATCGAACCTCATAGAAATGCGTTTATGTCCGCGTGTGTGCGATTGATTACCACTATTATAATGCAATTACATCAACAACGAGTTTATCTGCCGAGTTTCAGTTCGATCGGATGTCGGGAAGTGGTTTAATTTCCACTTCACGAAAAAAAAAAACGAAATTCAAATAGATTTATCTAAAAATAGTTGAGTTGTGATATTTGATTCCAGACTGTGCAAATTTCATGACGTTGGAGCTCACGACTTGTGAGTTTGTGCTGCTTTTTCTACTTTATAGGAATGTATTCTGTAGCCTTGGAGCTCACCAAGGTTTAATTACGCGGAAATTAACAATATTTTAGCCTGCGGCGCATAAATACCATCGAACCCTTTGTAGATGCGTTAAAGTATGTGAACAATTTTTAAATATTGCGTTAAATATGACTGCACCTTGTAAAATCAGTTATTTTCAAAATGTCCAATTATGAAAAAATAACATTACGAGAGAACTTATTGATAAAAAATATTTCTAATTTGTTAAGAATTTCTTCATTTTTTTCTTATTCTGATTATAAACAGTACTGCAGGCTTTTAATGAATGAATTGACAGAATTCATAATAAAATATCAGTAAAACACGAATGTGGTATGGCGATATCGGAATACGTGTTCATAAAAATTCTAATATTTTCGCATTTCGTCATTGTGTATTATAAGGACAAACACATGTGCATGAACACGTGTTCCGATATATATTGAATGTACTAAAAGTTTATTGGTAAACGGCATGCTATCCCGTTTTTAACAGGAATTCAATAAAACAGTTTTTCTCCGTGTGCAATGTTTTTTTTTCAAGGACCACTGCGTCGATAACCAAATTGAATTGATTTACTTTTTTAAAATATTTATTATGATAAATTTCTGATTTGACACTGACTTACTTATTAAGTAGACCACTGTCAGGTCTTTGTGACAATGAACCAAATCTTTCTACCAAAATGCAAAAGCGTAAATTTATTGCATAAAAAAACAGTGTGTGTGCGATTTAAATATGTAATGATATTCTGAAGGCTTTATTGCGTTTGTCGAAAGTGATTTCATTATCGCTGCTATGTTAACAATAATATTATTATATTACATATTGTGTAGGGAGAGGCCTGCAAAATGATCTTTTTCGAAGAGGACTTTCATTCTATCATATAATATATTATTACAAGGATGAGGTTTGTTTCAAAATCGTTAAAAAAAAATTTAGTTTGTTTGTGTTTTTAAAGTAAATCTTTTTTACGAATTCTAATTTATTTAGGAAATAGAAAGGCGTTTTTTATGAACCTACTGAATTTTGATTTCATCATTTTATACGCTCTAAGGAGGGATTGTTTCATAGAAATTATAATGTAACATTGTCATCAAATGGTCATCCAGCTACAATTAGGATGGGTTGTTTTAAAAAAATTGAACAATTCATCAAATTTCAAAGTTGATTTTCAAGCTTTGTGAAGGTTCTATTCATGTTCTGTTATTATAGCATAATTGGCGTGTTGTTTAAAAAAACGGAAATAATAACAGAACTTGAATTGAACCTTCACAGAACTTGAAAATCAACTGTGAAGTTTGATGAATTTTTACCGTAATGCGGAATTTAAGTACGTTTCAGCTTTTAAACAAATTGTGATCAGCAAAAGAGGACCCCTATCGTATGGTTAAAGCTTGTCAGCTTATTAAAATTTGATAGAAAGCTGAAACGAACATTGAATCTGCGTTTAACGGGGACCTTTTAAATGGAAAAAAAAAACAAAATGGCGCTGAGTGGCCAATTGATGACTTTGTCACAAATGAATTTCTTTGAAACAACTGGACCTAGATAGAGGTTTTGTTTATAATAGAAATTCAAATGTAACGTTGTCTCAATTTTTCACACTAACTGCAGACTGCAGAGGACATGACGAAAAAATTCCTCAGGCCTATGTCATCTTTGGGGATGCTGTGTAGGAGTATTTTTAAGGAAACAAAGGAGCGGTAATTTTCGGAAGGAAAAGGGTGTGAAGGGTTGGTAGGAATCTGAGGTTCAGTGTGTCCAATAGTGACGAACATTGGAATCCATCCCTCCCACTACGGTGCAAGGTCGAGAGACATCCTGGAGAGATCAAAAGGTCTCTCTCAATCTGGCCCACCAAAATTGGTGGGCAAACGCATCAGCCGCCAAGACCAGGACAAACCTCACCCTATGAACCCGGGCACCCCTGCTAAATCAACAAACGTGGCGATTTATAACCTATGTCAGAGTAACGATTATCCAATAAATGGTTCCTTGGGTGGTGGTACCCGTGATGAAAATTTGTTGATTGTTGTTTGTAATTTTAATTGAAATAAATTACACCAATAAGAATTGGTTAAAAACTATACAATTTGTATGTAAATTGATCGAGTTATTTTTTTCGTCGTTTTATTCAGCGCGTAGTTTTTAAATGGAATAATTATAATAAGTCTGATAAAAATAAAACCACATTGCTATGTAAGGGCTTGCGATCGTTATGGTTCAGGGTCGATTCGGTCATTTAAATGCGGCATCGTTTGTTAAAATATTCAATTATTTATCTGGCCTTGTCAAACTTTAAGATTATACATTCCTCTAAAAAATCTGTGACCGAATATTTCTCGAAGAAAAGAATTAATGCTTGATAGATTGAGAATCATTTAGTACCGGTTAAAAATAATATTATCAATTTATTGTAAGCAATAATTAGTCTCCTGAAATATCCATACAAATTGAAAATATCTCCCGAGTAAAATTAAATGCCGCCACACAGTGGGCTGAAAATCGCCTTTCATAGACATAGAGACTTGAATTTTCAAGGGTATTTTTTTTGGCTAGAAATGGATATATGTAGCAATTGCGTGTACAAATGAAGGAGTCATCATTTTTGGGCTTGCAGTGTAAATAAAATATTGTAAACTAGACAAAGCACACTCATATATAAAGCATTTAAGCATTAAAATGAATCATCAACATAAAAAAGTTTTTTTTTATTCAACTTGAGAATTTAAAAAAAAAATCGCTAGTTGCGCCACAATACGAAGTATGTCAAAAAAAATACAAATACATAGTAGTATATCTGTGTAAGGATATAATGGCCAACCTTATGATTCCAGAGATAGTCTCATTTTTAATGTAAGTGCCATGCAATTTTTTTCTTTAAAAAATGTTAACTCCTTCATTTGTACACGCAATTGCTTCATACGAAATTTTATAGCATAGTAATGATCAGCAGAATCCATTTCTAGCCCAAAAAAATACCCTTGAAAATTCAAGTCTCTATGTCTATGAAAGGCAATTTTCAGCCCACTGTGCGCCGACGCGGATTGAACCCGCGCCTTCTGATGTCCGGTCAGACGCTCTGGACCACTAAGCCACGTCGGCTTATTTCCAACACGTTAGTACTTCAATCAACAATTATTGCTTATTATATTTTTTCACCTAAAAAACAACCAACTTTATTTTTTGTAGGAAAGGCTTTGTTAGTGCTAAATTTCCCACTAGATGGCGTCGAGACATATTATATCTACATTTGTTGGTGAAATATTTTGACTTGTCAAATATTATATATTTTTTTATAATGATAAACTAGGGTTTATAAGACAAGGTTTTTTATGCATAGCACAAAGGATAACACATTATTAAAAGCAATAATTAGTCTCCTGAAATATTAATTCCTGAAATAATATTTTCACTTTGTATGGATATTTGAGGAGACTAATTATTGCTTATAATAATTTGTTATCCTTGGTGCTATGCATAAAAAACCTTGTCATATAAACAATAATTTATTATTATAAAAATAATATTATCAATTTATTGTAAAGTAGCTGTACCTGTGTTACTGTGGCTCCGTCTGTATGTGCAGAGAAACAATTGCGCGTGTTGCTTTACGTCCAACAGATGGCGCTGTTTTAAAAAAACATGTTTTTACCTGTGACAGGTGACATATATATAATATAGGTATATGAAAAACACAAGCGTATTCGAATGCAATTTTGTCTCAAAATTTCAAAGCAATTGGTGATGAACTTTCGGATCTATGTCAGTCTGTAAAATATTGTATATAAATAAGTAATAGTAATAAGACAAATGTCATGTTTATTATAAATATTTTACAAGTTTTAAATCTTTTTTTAATTTATAGATAATTTATTTCTAAGTTTCTCAGTGACGCTAACTGAATTGTCTCAAATCCGTTTACGGTCATCATCCTTGGAAATACGTTCGGAAAATCTTTGACAAGCTTTGTTCAGTGGTTCCACAACTTTTTCTATTTGGTACCTACTATACAATCTCAATTACAGAAAAAAAGAAAAATTATTATTAATATTAAAACAAATTATAATTGCGAGATAGGATGAAGAACTGTACTTTTCATTCTGATCAACGAGAATTAAAAATACTAATTTTGGTTGTGCCTCTGTCTGTAAATCCGGTTAAATAAACTTTTGCTTTGGATGTGTCATTTTAAAAAAGTGTCTGTAGAATTCAGAAGAGCGATAAAGTACCTGCCTATTAATATAACATTTTTAACAGAACATTATTTTAATTTCCACTTTTAAAATTATAATTGATTTGAAGAGAATTCAGACTTTCCCCATTGATGAATTACAATTAGATGAGAAACGAAGGTAAAAATTGGTTCCAATTTTGAACCTCTTCCAATTGATCCAATTTGACCTTCATTGATAAATCTATATCTGAATAATTATTTTTACTAATGGTGTTCATTGGTTGTTTTCTAATTATTTTTTTGATAGTCAACAATCCCGAGGAAAACAATTAATAAATGCTTACTTTCAGCGCTTCACAAATCCTACAATTATAATAACACGCGATTTTTCACGAAAAAAATCGATCGTTTATTAAAACCAAAAAAAAGCATAACATAATTATTATGAAAGTCCCTGTAAGAACTAACACTGACGAAATCTTTAACAATCTTAAAAACTCTATTATAAAACTTAGATATACTCCCTAAATACAAAACACAACAAACAAACAACTAACATGTATATTAGAAACAGTAGATCTCAAGGTCAAAAACATATCCAACAAGCAACTACAACATATAGGGTTTTCCAATAAGAGATGTTATTTTGATATTCAATCGTAAAAGATCAATGGTTTCGTTGCTTTTGTGGCACGTAGCGCCGTCTTGTTGGAAGTTAACGTTGTCCAGATCAATACCATCCAATTCCGGCCATAAAAAATCATTAATCATCTCTCGATAGCGCAATCCATTCACCGTAACTGTTGCTCCAGCCTCATTTTCGAAAAAGTAAGGTCCAGTGACTCCGCCCGACCATAAAACGCACCAAACATTCACACGTTGAGGATAGAGAGGCTTTTCAACAATAACTCTTAGGTTTTCCGAGCCCCAGATGCGACAATTTTGCTTGTTGACGAAGCCACCGAGGTGGAAATGGGCCTCATCACTCAAGATGATTTGCATTTGATTCACTCAAGTGAATTTTAATAATTTCAATGCATTGTTGAAGCGTGTGTCATTCCATTTTTATGAATGGCGTAGTTTCTACTTGTCAAATGTTAAAAAATGACAGCTTCAAAAGTAACATCTACCGAAATAGCGGGTTATTGAACATAACACCTCTTATTGGACCGACCAAATTTTCAAACCAAAAACACATGATTTTGCATTACTACGTATGGCATCGCTTTAAGAAGAAATCTGGATGATCGGCACGGAAGATCACCACAGATAATACAACGAAAGTAACATCTCTCATTCAGAATAGATGGATTTCTTTATCAATTTTAACAGTACTCCAATATAAATAAGTTTCTCATCTCAAAACAGTTTGAGGATCTTTGTTCATGGACCTTGCATACAGAATCCAGTCGACCTCGTCGTGTTTTTGGCATTGCTTAAATTGCCTGTACCGCCTCTTGCACTATACTGTTTTGATCGATAATGCTTCAAGTCGACAATTTACCAACACTTTTCCTTTCTATTATAAGTAATACTTATAAATTTAATATGTACCGCCGCCCCGGCAACCATTTATTGGATAAATAAAGCCTAGGCCGTAGGTCACCCCAGTGGTGCGCGGTTCCATGGGGTTAGACGTGTTTAAGATGCGCCCAGGAGTCAATTTGACCTCTCTCATTCAATCGCCTTTCACCGGAGTAGGATGGACTGACTGATCCCTAGATTCTTACCCAACCCTCATACCTTTTACCTTCCGAGATCTTCCTCTCAAGGCTTCAACTAATGTAAAAAACCAATCCAATAAGAAAAGTGTGATTAGAGATTAGAAGAAAAAGGGACTAAAACCAATGCAAGAATTATACTCTTAGGCAGGTATATTTAATAGTACAGTTAAATGGTGCTAACAGGACGATACTAAAAGTATATTTAACTAAAAAAACCTTCATACACGCATAATCCGGAATCTGTAAGCGGAAAATCGAGAACAACATAATGATTATTTATTATTTACACAACAGAATTATACTAAGGTACTCTCAATCGCCGCACAATCATTTTCACGACTCATAATACCGCTTCAGGACGAATATATAAAAAAAATACTTCTTCCATATAAATAAGCCGATCAAATTATAATCGATCGTCTTGAAACGGTATAACGATCGCACGTGCACGATTCGTGTACAAAAGTAGGAACAATTTTTTACATCGCGTTCACTCTTCAAACAAGGTCGCAACCTTGTAAGTCAGGGTTGAGTGAGCGAGATGGCGCAATACAACCGAGCGCTTTTCGTATGGCGGCGTCGCATTCACACCACCGAGAACTGATAATTATTTTATAATTTGATTATTACACTCATGTGTAAGGAATTTTTTTTGACCCTTTAAATGCCAATATTTTGAAAAATAATATAATTATTTACATATTACGTAGGTATTTTTTTGTCGATTTTTTTAACTATAATGCATCTACTTTTTCGTTTGACTGAGGATTGAAGCGTCCTCCCCAGGGACCGAAGTCAACCGCGCTTACAACTGAGCCAAATGTCGATCGGGCAGAACGATATTTATTTCGTATATTAACTTCTGTAATGTCATCCAATTTCAGATAAATGCATATATGACTGCGTGCGTGTGCGTGATTGCCACCCAAGGTTGATAGACTTATCGACAACGAGTCTATCTGCTGAGTTTCAGCTCGTTCGGATGTCGGGAAGTGGGTTAATTCCCACTTCCAAGATTTGCATTAATTCATTTACGGAAACAAAATCTAAATCCAAATAGATCTATTTAAAAAGAAACCGGGATGGCCCGAGGAAGACATGAGACGATCAAATATGTGTATTTGAGTTGGGCCATGTAGAGAGTCAATATAACAGAAGGGTAGTAATGTGCACTCGGGAATATCCCCAGGTCTAATATAAATTCCCCAAAATCGGGAATTTATTTATTTTTATTAAAAAGTCTTTTTTGATGAACTCTAAATAGTATACAACAAAGTCGCTATTCGCGTCTGTCTTTTTATGCGCTTAGTTCTTCTAAACTACGCACCGGATTTTGATGAGCTTTTCACTATCATTTAGAGAATTTCTACTGGAAAGTTATAAATATAAAACATGTATATTATATTTATAGAAAGTAGAGAAAAGTCGTTGTGTTGTAATCAAGTTGTGAAAAATAATATTTTCGGGTGTGTACATTGTTAACGACCTCAAAACAATGTACTATGGAATTGTATATCTGTAAAAGGCCTACAGAAAAGTCCGTAATTGTATATATCTATTTCATAAGGATAACCCCTAGCAACGCCGGGTACTCGTCAGCTAATGTATTACATTTAAAGAGGTAATAACTACAGTAAAATTATTTTTTCGATATCTCCAAAAATGACGAAGCTATGAGCCTTCAAAGTGAACTCCGCGAAAACTTATACAATCGTGTCACGTGACGTCACTCGAAACACAATTCATTATTCGAATGGCAGTGCTGCAGTACTGCTGCGCCATTCATTGTATGTACTATGCTTATATTTTCGGTACAATTCGATATAATTTTTAATTCTCTACTCAGCATGCTCAAATTAATATGATAAATTTGTAAATAACGTGAAATTTCGATGTAGGAGACAACTTCATAGAGATTACATCATTTAGATTAAATTTTCTGCAATATTTCCTATTTATATAAAAATAAATTCCCGGGAATTTACAGAAGGGTTTCGTCCGTGCAGTTTTATCGTCGCTCGGCGACAGTCGACATGCTTCCACGCCATATCTCTCATTCTTTTTATAATCTAAGCAAATTACAATGGAAAGGTCCGTCTTTTGGCGGAAAACACAACAACCGTAATAATATAACGATCATTGTAAATTATAAGGTATGGCGTACGAGGTCGTTGATATCATTATATTTAAAATATATTCTAGTGGGACTATTAAACCTACTAGACGTAAAATCGTAAAACAAATAAAATATTTATTTACTTATGTCAACATATTGTTATTATTTATAATTCATGCTCCTGGTTGGTGATGATCTAATGGTTTGTGATTCTATAGAATTATAATTATTATTGTATGTGAGCAATACTATATGAAAACAAGTTTTTAGAGTGGCGCGCATTTTGAGCTATGACAATGGCACAAAGATTGACGACCACTGGCTCATTCGCCTTTGGGACCCTAGCATCAAATCACGATAAAAGTCTCTAATCAATCAAATTGACTTTTAGTCGAATGGAATATTCCACTTTTTTATATTTTTGTACGATTAGTAGTACTTTAATTTAGACATACTTAATTAAGGATGTTAGTATGCCCTCCTATCCATCGGCACGCTTTAATATTGGTCAATATTCGCTAGGAAAGTGAACATTTTGTGTCAAAATGTTCACTTTTCAAACTCCCCTTCAGGAAAAAAATACAGAGTCAAAATTCATTTATGTACGGAGCGTTGAAGATATTTGGAGAGCTACCAGAAGAAATAAAATCAGAAGAAAACATAAAAACATTTAAAATTAAATTAAGAAAATATGTGATTGATTCATTTTAAATGTGTTACCATAATTATATGTATATTTATATGTATATAATGATTGTATTAGGACATAGATAACTATGTACCTACTTAAAATACCACAATAAACAATAAACATGGAATATTCGCATCTGTCCTATTTGTGCATGACCAGGAATACCCCAAGGCTCTAATTGAGTCCCACTATTCTTTTCCATGTAAGTTAACGATGTTTCAGATGTTATTTTGTACGCTAGGCCTCTTAGATTTCCACATACTTAGCATCATTGAGGCTATTTTTAAACGGGAAGCTTAAACATTGGTCGATATTAGTCGATATTCGCTAGCACAGTTTGGCAGATGGAGTATTCACATTTTTTCTAGCTTTTGTACGATCAGGAGTACCCAAAGGTTATAATTTGGGCCCCACTCTTATTTTCCACATTTATTTCGGACGTTATACTGCACTCTAGGCGTCTTCTCTTAGATATCGACATATTTTGTATCAATGAAGCTGGTTTTAAAAATGGATACGCCTTCTTCCTTGATACGCCTGTCTACATGTCAAAAACTTGTGAGATTCGATAGTTATTCATGATATCATGGGTAACACGTAACGATTGGTCAATAAGCAATCAACAAATGCCTGATATAATAATTAAAATCAGTTTTAAAAATTATTTCGCAAATTTTTGACGTTTAAATGCGCCTTTGTAATAGATATGCATCAGTATTGCCACCGTAGAGCGGTTTTTTTTTCCAGACTAATTAATTCATTTATCGTCTACAGCTTAGTTTATCCAACCGATATTGCTTCGCTATCGATTCTCAAGTCGGTCAAAAATTTGGTTAGATGTTTTCTCTTCACTTTTATTAACACCACGACAGTGAGTCGGTGAAGAGTCATCTTTACTCATCCCACCATTGCGGCAGACTAGTACCTACTTAGTTTTTACTAGTTTAGTTGTTATTATGAATAGTTAATATAAAGTACATTATCTGCGCTGACAGGCGGCGGCCGTGACTGCTGATGTTAAATATGCGGAAGATTTATGCAATAGTGCAGTGATGGTTGTAACACCTTGAGTCCCGCAAAAGAAATAATTATTATAATTGCTAGCGCAGACCCGTGAAATATCACGGATTATTTGAATTCTCAACAAATCATTTTCGGTTATAATATTATACCTATTATATATGTGGGTTAGTTATTCACACAATCAGTTCCAATTTTTAAAATGATTCTTAAATTTAAATTAAATTTGAGTTCATTGAACAGCACAGCACAGACAACCGATATTAGCATGTTTGATCATTAATGTTGTGTTGTGTTTGATTTGTTGTTATTATCTTATAAAAAAATCTGTAGCTTTTGTTTTTATCTAGACCGAAACATTATGTTTGGTTATATATGTATTTTTGTATTCTGTGTCTATTATTTCAATAATATAGGCATTTGATTATAGATTTTATTTGGTTAGTAAAATGTCTTTGTCCTTGGTTGTATATTATTTTAATGGGATATTAAGGATAATAAAATCTGGTTATTATTTTTGAGTGGGATTGTAAAGGAATATGGAGATTGGATGTGAGAGATGAATTATTGCTGATTTAGCGTAAAGTGGTCTAATTATTATCATAACATCTATGAAAGGGTGACCAAGCAAATTGCTGGACCGTCAGATGAAATTTTTGTGTTTGCTATACCGTCTATATTTCAAGGTTCTTTGAATAACTGGTGTCATTGATCCATTTGGAACTGTATGATATAGCAATATGATATGTTGTCCTATTTATTGACAATAAGATATTTCAACATTTCATTCTACCTACTAGTGTCATATTTTTGTATGAACAGGAATACCCCAAGACTCTAATGTAGGTCAACTCCTATTTTAAATATTTATTAACGAAGTTATTTCAGACATTATTCAGCACTCTAGGTCTCTTGTCTTAGATATCGACATATTAAGCGTATTAGCATTTTTTATACTTTAAAGCACTCTGCTTAATATGTTGTTAAAGATTATTTTCTATAAATTAATTATTATTATTATTACATATTTATATTTTTTCCTGCGCCCCAATGAGTTAGCATATCGGAAGTGCTTGCAGCCAGCGCAATAGTCCTTGCGATGATTGTTATTAATATTAGCATTTATTGTCCACGTCTCAGATAAACAATAATAATAATATAATTGTAAGCATTGCAGCCACTTGTCTAACTACTGTTTAGCCGCTTTATGTGTCATTGCTAATGATTGCACTACTGAAGAAAAGTCATATTGAAACATTGACATCAGTTTTCCTCACAAAAAATGGTATTTTCATCATATTTTCCGGAGCCTGTGGGAGTATGACAATTGGAGCAAGATAAATTAAAAGAGTAACGATGAAAAATTGTCCGACTTTTCAGATATTGCGATTTTATTAATAAAATAGCATACAGAACAAAGTGTAAGGAACATAGCTGATGCTCTTGTGAAAGGTAGAAGAAGTCAGAGACGCCCGAGGAAGACATGTCACGATCAAGTGAACAAAATACTTGAGTCAGGCCATCTCAAGAGTTAGAATGAATAATTTATTTATAAAATTATTATACTTGTAAACTTAGTTATTGTATGTAAACCATAATTTGTTTATTACCGTGAGATAGGGTGGCAACAATTAATAAAATTGATTTGTGAAATAAAAACTAATGCTCTGTAAAGGGTGGTTTTTTTGTATAACGAAAGAGTTACGCATTTAAGAATTATATTCAATAAAAATTGCTTCATATTAAACTGTCTGGAAAAAAGGGTTCGTGACGTGTGTGAAGAAAGTTTATCACAGTAATTCATCTGGGCTTGAAATGCAACAAATAATCTTTTTTCAGTTATAGCCTTGCCTTGTCAATGTAAGATTATAAGAACCTGTGATAGTGCAGGATCGGAAGATGCTTTTAGATTATTAATTGTACAAGGATGAAGACACCAGTTTGTGAAATTTAATGAAGACGAATTTCAGTGGATCCTTTGATCAACAGAAAAAGGATGCCCACTACTCTAGGCTGTTGAATAAGGAATTAATCCTGCTTCGATTTGAACTCCTCAGGTTTTGTGATTAGATCGCAGGTGTGACAATCGATGTGTCCCAAAAAATTTCAGGGTCCCCAATTTAACATAACATATGGCAAAACATGTGCCATTAACATAGGTATAAAGTTACACGTACAAAGGATAAAGTGTAATTAAATATAAAAAAAACAAAAGACAAAAAGAAAAATGCATAATTGTAAGAAAATCAATAATCTCTTAAAAGGAAGCTACTAGCCAAAATTGTATATTCTTAGTATACCTTATATCGTAGGTAATAGGCATTAAAATCGCTTGACAAACTGAATCTAGAAACGTTCAATTTCAAGCAGAAAACTGCTTTTTACTTAATTTGTAAATAATTTTATAAGAAAGCAAAAAAGTTAATCAAGTGAAACTATCACAGATAATCTTAGCTATAAAACTGTATTTTTTAAAGGTTGTTTCCTTTACGCGTTCATACATTTCTATTGAAAAAATATTTTTTGTAATTTGTTTTTTATTTGTATTCTACTCAAGCGAAGCGATAGGAAAACCTTCAATTTAACCAAAGGATATTTTTTGGTTTTCATAATGTACACCAATCCGTTATAAAGATTAATCAAAATAGTGATTTGGCATTAAGCTTCGCTTTAAGTGGGAACTTTAGTAAGGGACAATATACATGTAACACCATCAGATAAACAAGGCAGTTTACCTGGATCAAAAACAAGAAATACAAAAGGCTTCACAAACATTGTCATATCAAACAACTATACTTTGCATATGTATGAATGAAGAGTTTGCATAGACTATGGTTTCATTTATGCATTACATATTATAATATAATATATAATATTATTCAAATAAAATTCAGAAATAAAAAATTAAATACATTTCTTACAAATCGCACAATTGATCTTATTTTATCTTGTTGCACGGTGTTTTTCAAAATTTGAGTCATTGAGTGTACGTAAACAGTTTGCCTAAATACTGGAGGTACAAAAGGATCCACACACATTGTTACAAATCCTTTTGCGGCCCGATTATCCAACGTGCCCGGGGACTGAACACATATTGTAACGCCACTGGTAACCTTCCTATATTTTCCACAGTACTCTATTCGTTATCTGCGCAGGCTAGAACACAGTGACTACGGCTAGTCAGTATCGTATCTTTGACCATGGGTTCCCATTGCCACATGAGTTTATCTGGCCTAGAGAGTGACTCCTCTACTTATATGGCCCCTGTCGCAATCGTAGCTAGTATCTAAGTACCTACCTACAATTTGCTTACAATACCCACTGTTGTTGTATAATATGTATTTATTAACTAGCTGACGTGTACCCGGCGTCGCTGAGTTTTGATTAAAGTTTTGAGATTGTAAATTCTAGTGCACCTGAAAACTGGGTGCACTTTTTAAGTGCAGTTCACTTCCACGTCATTCATTTTCCTTTATTTACACCTTTCTTCGATCATAAGGTATTCCACATTTGTATTTGATTCATGTCTTCCTCGGGCATCCCCGACTTTCTCGTCCATTCACTTCATGTATTAGCATGAAATTCACTTTAGTCATTCAGAATATATCTGAACACATGTTCACGCAGGTGCTCTTGTCCGAATAAATGTAATGAACGAGATGCAAAATTTTATTAGTTTGAACAACATGTGTTCCGACTTCCTCATAACATATTAGTGCTTTACTGATAATTTGTCAAATCGGCCTCTAGTCCCGTTTTTAACAGGAAAACGAATTATTTGACCAGATTTTGAATTAATTTCGTATCAGTAAGTTTTCTCCGTGTACGCGAACGGAACGAAGCAACCGCAAATACGTCGCTTGCAGTTGTTTCGTTCCCGTAATTCGTGGCTCGTCTAGCGTTTCGGTTCGAACATGTATACGTACCATAAAACTTATTGTGTATGTATACACCGCTTGTTTACGAGAGATGGTAAGGCTGACAGAGATATTGAAAGAAGGGAAAATGCAGGTAATTCCATTAATGGAGGACTGAACGCAGTTGGCGGTAACAAAAAATTGTCCAAAGAAGCGAAGTTAGCAGTCCACAATGGAGTTCTGGCACCTACCCTGATGTATGGAAGTGAGGCATGGAACTGACAGAGGAAGGATAAAAGTAGATTGAATTCTGTTGAAATGACATCCCTGAGGCGTATGCGTGGTAAAACCATGTATGACCGTGTGAGGAATGTGGAGATCCGCAAAAAGTGCAAGGCTGATGTAAGCGTAATGAATAAGATTAAAAAAGGGACGCTTAGAAGGTTTGGGCATGTAGAGCGAATGGGCAAAGAAAGGAGGATAAATGATGCAAATGCGAATGGTAGCAGAAGTCGGGGACGCCCGAGGAAGACGTGGCACGATCAAGTGAATCAGATACTTGAGTAGGGCCATGTCAAGAGTCAAGAGTATGTATGCGACGCTGTATGAATGTGAATGAGGCAAGAAGTGTGTGCCAAGATCGAGTTGTTTGGCGGTCCGTCCTCTCTGCCTACCCCTGCGGGGAAACGGCGTGATAGTTAGTTAGTTAGTAGTTTTTACACCACTTTATTTGAGTTTAAAGTCAACTAGTTCGGGACACAGCCGTGCTTTTATAAGGGCAGCATATGAACAGATGTTGCACTAACGTGATGATAATTAATTATCAACAATAATAAATATTTAATACATCGTAATGACCTCCAGTGGCGTATGTAGTGGCATTGTTACTATGCGTTGTCCGCATTAATTTAACTCTCCAAGTTCCGCAAAGGTTTATATAATAAAATTTCTATATTTGTAGAATACGTCCTTTTTCATACAGAATCTATATGAAAAGACGAACCGTATGGAAATTGGACGAAGAAAATCAACCCGTTATCAACTATTTGATTTTTTTTTTGTTTGAAAACTTCCTACGCCAAATGCCGATCGGGTGGGTATATTAACTGCAATAATGTCATACGATTTCAGAGAAATGCTTATATATCTGCGTGTGTGTACGTGATTACAATCATTACTGAAAACAAAATTGAAATTAAAATAGATATATTTGAAAAGCCTATTATATCACGTGATTATTGATTAGTTCGTTCTTTGACAACCTAGAAACGTTTTTTTATTAGTTGTTCTGTGAACAGTTGTACCTACACCTCGCGTCCAAAAAAAGTATGATGTTTCTTATTTTCTCTTATTTAATAAATGAAACTAATTTTTTTCTCTACATTAAAAGAAGATTTGTAGATTTGAAGTACCTACTTAAATACCTACCTACTTAGTTATAAACCATAAAATATTTTATGTAACGTTTTTATATTTCCAATAAGGAAATTATTCATTAATTGTTTTCAAGTTTAATTTGTAGAACTCCATTTTAATTTAAAGTTTTTTTTTAGTTTAAAAAAAATAGTTTATTTATAAACAAGCTGTGTAATTAATATTACGCGTGACAGCTGTTTCGCTTTTAGAAAACCCAAATGATAATAACTACGCAGCAGAACTTCTTTATAAATGAACGTTTCTTTTTATAATTGAAAATGTAAATGAAAAACTTTAAAATAAAGAAATAAAGATAATATGTAATTTTTCCAAAGAAACGTCATTATCTCAATGACAGTTCTTTTTTCAAACTTTCTTCAGGCTGCGGTAGATACCATAATATTTAAGAGGAAGCTACAAGCCAAAAATGCGTATATTCTTGGTATTCCTTATATAGTAGGTAATAGGCATTAAAATCGCTTGACAAACGGAGTCTAGAAACGTTCGATTTCAAGCAAAAAACTGTTTTTTTTATTTATTATGTAAATAATTTTATAAGAAATCAAAAAAGTTAATCAAGTGAAACTGTCACAGATAATCTTAGCTATAAAACTGTATAAATGTAAAAAATAATTTTTTTAGTAGTTTACATTTATATTTTTTATTAAGTAATTTTTATTTATTTGTATTCTACTCAAAAGAAACGATAGGAAAACCTTCAATTTATCTAAGGCATATTTTTTGGTATGCATAATGTACACCAATTCGTTATAAAGATTAATCAAAATAGTGATTTGGCATTAAGAATTAAATTCAGTAATGAACCGACTGCACAGTGCAGGGAATAAATATAACATGAACACCAACGGTATTGAATGTCTGTCAGCCTATAAAAACATTGTTATTAAATCTGTATGTCTATCTTGATTTTTTTGAGATTCATTGTTATTAAATCTGTATGTCTATCTTGAGCTTTGTAATGTTTATAATTTTCAATGTATCTAAAGTTATAGAAATGTGCATCCTATAGTTTACTCTGTTTGTTGTTTTTAACTTAATATTTTTATACTCGGTACATTTTTAATTGTTTTATCTCTTCTACTCTCTGATTATATCAAATGTATTATAATTGTATCATATGTAAAAGCCCTAATTGGGCGTGTACAAACAAACAAATAAATAATTAAGCTTCGCCTTAAAACAAGACTTCACTACGCAGTCAAAAATAATTTTGTGCCATCTTTTGACCAAACGTGCCCGGCAATTCCGTTTAAACAAACCATAAAAAAACAAATATACCGTCGTAACAGTAATTTCATTATGTTTACTTCTAAAAATCTAATACTTTGAAACCTTTTTGCTTGGCGAAAGTTTTATGATAAACGATCCCATAAAAATGTTCACCGGTCCCCCATAGTAAGGTAATAAAAAAACTTTCGGAACCCTTTCGGTACTGGTTTTGTTGGGTAATTTGCAAAAATATTTTTAGTCCTTAAAATCAGGTAAAAGGGTAGTTCTTCTGTCGTAGGAATAACGTGCAATTGCTGTTTTTTTATGACAACCATTTATTTTTTAAATCTCCTGTTTTGTAAACAGTGTAATAAAAAATTCGCCGACAGTTTTTCAACGACATTTTACAAAATTAAAAAAGGATAGAATCTTTGTCGCTACCCTTTTGGAATAACATTCTACTGCAACCATCTCTTTAGCACCGGTGCATAGTCGGAAAACACATCAAACACGCGCCTAACATTTGTATATGGTTGATATATTGTTATATGAGAACGCTCGACTGTGAACGATTTGCTGGCCTCTGTGTTTCCTCCTTCTTATAACATGGGTCTCTACAAGATCCATGTTCACTCCTTCCTCTCTTCAAAAGAACTCCAGACAGCATCACTAAAGATGACGCCTCCTGTGTGGTGTTAATTTAAAAAAAGTATATATCTCTAAACGTATCTGTCTGTTTGTGCGCTTAGTTCTTCTAAATTACGCAACGTTCTTTGATAGGGTTTTCACTATCTTTAAGGCAATTTCTTCCGGAAGGTTT
The DNA here is from genome assembly GCF_061612785.1 of Hesperophylax consimilis. NCBI lineage: Eukaryota > Metazoa > Arthropoda > Insecta > Trichoptera > Limnephilidae > Hesperophylax > Hesperophylax consimilis. Next base: position 17,579,547 of record NC_142854.1, on the reverse strand, counting down.
ATAGATATAATACGTGTAAATTATATTTATAGAAGGTAGAGAAAAATCGATGTTTTGTAATCAAGTCGTAAAAAAAATATTTTCGGGCACTACATTGTTAACGCTGGCTAAACCTTATAAGATACGGAGATTTAAGATTGAGAAAAAACGAACAATTACATTTTTATTTATACCTATATATAGATTTAGGTCGTTTTGAGTTGTGTTGATAGTTTTTTTCGAAATATATTATGGCCGGAGATGGCATATCACTCCCTTTAGAAATTTACCGAATTTAATAAAAAAATGTTAACAGAGTAGTGGCGGCTTGTCCTCGGGATCATTTGACACTGACCCTCCAAAAACAAAAGACGACATTTTTCATCTAATTTAATATAAAAATCAAATATAAATTTATTAGGAACCAACTGATAGCAATAAATGTATAAAGCGCGCAACACAACACAATAGCAATAAATAAATAAATTATAAAGCGCAGTTTTTTTATAGATTACCTCAAGTCTGCATTGACCTTCCACTTCTGAACTTCTAGAACCTCCTCTGATACAGATATTGTATTAAAACTTTGAATTAACAAAAAACGTTTTTTTTCAGGTCATTACAAGGAATGAAAAGGGAATAAGGGGTCACTGTACTGGATTCTTGCAAGCCTTTGACAAACAATGGAATATCGCCATGTCTGACGTCAGCGAAGTTTGGACTCGAAAGATCAAGAAAAAAATCCCTGCATTAGGTAAGCTAGAATATTCGATATATCTTTATTACTATTTAAGTTCGCAAATGTATACGTACCATAACGTAGCATAACGTTCACTGATCAAATGCCATTTATTTATTTATTTATGTCTATTCTTGAATACACATTTTACAAATGATTACAGTGGTTTATATTGTAGTACAGAGAAAAAAGTACAGAAAAAAGGTATAAAAAAATAAAGAACATAATTGATATAGGTAAAACTGTGTGTGGGTGATATTGTATGTTACGTGAACACCTCACTAGGAGAACCTGTGCTGACGTCTTAACGTGTTTGTGATTAAGTGTGACAGGTATTTATGTGTTGTAGTAGAAAGTTAATTTTTTTTTTCAAAAACATATATTGAAACATGAAAACACACATTTAATTGTGAGTGTATGTATTTTTGGATAATTCTTGAAGAACGTGTATAATATTTAATTTTACTTATTATATTTTGGTTATGTTTGGTTTGGAATTACCTTTGGACAAAGCACTACCTTTGGACAAAGACACCATAAATACCACGCTATTAAAGCATTCAACAGTCTTCCACTTGAAACAAAAATTGAGAAAAATAAAAATAAATTCAAACACAAAATAAAAAAATGGATTAAAGAACAAAAAGACAATATTACCAAAATACTATAACATAAAAGAATAAAACATATACACGCAACACAAAAAAAATATATAAAACACGCAACACGCACAAACACATATATCATTATAAATGCCGATTTACATTCTCCTTTGATATTTTTCTTTTAGTGTTATAATTATATTTTAATTTTTAATCTTTATTTTTTATTTTAAATTTATCTTTATTTTAATGTTGTTTTTCTTTTATTTTCTTTTAATTGTATAAATTCTTAAATTATAAAATGGGGGCCTCAGCACGGGTAAACAACCCAGTGAGGCCAACATTACTAAATTGAAATATGAAATATTGTAAAAAAAAATGTATCAACAATAAAAAAAAAATAAAAAAAAAATTATAATCTTTTGAATAAAGTGAATATCTTCATTTTTTATCCAGGCTGCGATATGTTTTTTGAGAAAGTTTGTAGATGTATATGTAGTCATTAATTGTTTCAAAGTAATGGGCATACTGTTAAAAAATTTGGTTGCGTAGTATTGAAAGTGTCTTTGTCCGTGTTTGGTGTGTGTTATCGGAATGTTCAGTGTTTTATTTGTTGATGACCTTGTTTTTATTATGGCTTTTGGTTGATTTGTAATATGAAGATTACTATGGATGAGATGTAGGAGAACAGTTTTGGTGTAAAGTTGTCTTATTGACATGACGTCTAGTGTTTTGAAGATTTCATTGTACGTATAGTTTGTATTATTGATCAACGAACCGTTGGATGCAAATAAATCGATAAGTTGATAATAGTTTGACTGTCTATAGTTAGTAATAAGATAGTTCTTTGCAGACATATACTATATATTATTTGCTTATTATTGATATAATTTCAGGAACATTGGAAGCACCCCCAGTTACCAGGAAACAGCGAGTAGCGGTCGAAGTGCCCGTTGTTATAGTTAAATCCGCAGAGAAAGGCTTCGAAACCTGTGAACGACACATTCCCCAGTTACTGATGAGAGGAGAGCATGTGGTCATGATAGTCATTCTAGCGTAATAAACTAGGTACTGTCAGTATCGCCCTGGTGTAGACCACCATCCACAACTAAACGTTGTTGCTTGAAATGGCGTTAGTCGCACGGAGACAAACGATTATGGTTCTTTTATTAAGGCGATGCACTACGTAGTAATGCAAAATCATGTGTTTTTGGTTTAAAAATTTGGTCGCCTAGAAATGTTTCAGATGCTTTAATTAAATACTGCGAGTAGAATACACCTTGGCCTTTGAAACAATCGAGTATTTTTTAGATAAGTCTTTTTATAAGCCCAGAAAAAAATTATGTATAAGGCCTATGAAAAGTGCTTTAATTTCAAAATCTCCTACTTACGAACCCGTTTTCGGTTATGATTTTATTGTATAATGTGGAAAATTAAATTATTTATAATATGATCGGAAAAAAATTAAATATTTATGCCTGAACATCCACAAAATAAAATAAAATCACTTTTTGGCCATGTTTTTTTCTTGCAAAAATCAAAACAGACTCTCCAAGTCGATAGAATCAATATTTGGTGAGATAAAACAGGTTTTTAGTAAAGTTTATAAGGGTTAAAACCCCATCACTTAATTTTGGGCAGGCCAAGAAGAATGTATGAACACATTGTCATTTTGGTACTATTTTATCTGAACTGTAATATACCTACTAAACGGAGAAAAGTGAGTATTGCTAATTTATTAAGAATCTCTTTAAATTATTGGTAATCCGGTTAAAATGGGATTGCAGGCCGCTTCCTGATAAATTATAGTAGAGTCTTAATATATCAGAAGACGTCTTCATGCAGCGAAATGTTAAAATATTAGGATTTTTAGTAACATATTTATTAAATTATTATCAGGAAACCATCAAATAATTATAAGCAATAATTAGTCGCCTGAAATATCAATACAAATTGAAAATATCTCCCGAGTAAAAATAAATGCCGCCGACGGGAATTGAACCCGTGCCTTCTGATGTCCGGTCCATTTCCAACCCGCCAAATGATTCAATATGTACTAGTACCTCAATCAACAATTATTGCTTATTATATTTTTTCCACCTGTAAACAACCAACTTTATATTTGTAGGAAAGGCTTTGTTAGTGCTAAATTTCTCACTAGATGGCGTCGAGATATATAATATCTTCATTTATTGGTGAAATATTTTTGACTTGTCAAATATTATTATTTTTTTAATGATAAACTAATGTTTATAAGACAAGGTTTTATGCATAGCATTAAGGGTCTGCAATCCCGTTTTTTTTAAAGATTGTTTTAAATTAGCAATACTCGTTTTTCTTAGGAAGGATTGTTTCGAAGAATTCATCAAATTTCAACGTTCATTTTCGGGTCCTGTGAAAGTCCTATTCAAGTTCTGTTATTATATCATTATAGGACAGTTACTGGACAAATATGAAATAATAACAGAACTCGAAAAGATCTTTCACAGAGCTTGTAAAATAACTTTGAAATTTGAAGAATCGTTCAAATTCTCTGAAACAGCCCGGCCTCAGTGTAAGATAAATACGGAGGAATATCTCGAAAATTAAATAATATGCCTTAATAATTTAAGTATTGAATACATACAGTATGTAAGTAAGAAAAGTGATAGATCAATGTTTTTTTTAAATACGTTATTAAATTTGTATTTGTAAATATTTATATTTGGCTAATAAAAAATCTAACAGTAATGATTTTGTTCTTTCAAATTGCCTTGTTTTTTTCACATAATTAATAATAGCAACAATCATACAGTCTCTGTATTTGTATTGAGTCATTAACAACTTAATTGACAGTCCTGCCACTGTCGCCACTGTTAAATTCCATGTGCCGAGTAGGAACACAAGACAAAATGTAACATTCTTCTGAAAAACGTACACAACCAACTATCAGACACACTCACTAACCAATAGTATGCGTGATCTGGGCAACAAGTTGGTGGTACTATTGATATATTTATTGACTCCATTTATAGATTTAAGCGTAATCTATACCAGCACATTGTCGAATCCTACAAATTATAATAGCGTTGGCAATGTAGTTTTAGTGATTTGTCTTATATCTAGTATTGTTCTAGTTTCTATATTATTCTATATTTCTATATTACATGTTTTACTAATATCGTTTTATATATAGTTTATCAGTTTAACGTCATTTCGTGCTTTAAAAACTTTGTTTATAATTCGATAGCTCACTAGGTATATTATATTCTCAAAATCCATGTAAAATCCCAGCTGGGCGTAAAACTTGAAAAGTTACACACAGCGTAACTTTGGTCATAGAGCAATGCTTGCTACTGGTAAACAGTAATCTAATAGAAAGTGTCCTACCTCTCTCGCCTTGCAATTCTGCCTTCCTTCCTAGCTGGCCAGCTGATGTCTGCTGCTTTCGACTCCAGCTGTTAAAAATCCTGAAAATAAAACAAAAATAACTATAAATATTTATATTAAATTTATTGGAATAACTTTGGGCATAACACACATCAGTATATATTGGGAGAATTGATGTTTGTCTGAGTTTTACATATTGGAGTTGGGAGAATTGGTGTTTGTCTGAGTTTTACATATTGGAGTTGGGAGAATTGATGTTTGTCTGAGTTTTACATATTGGAGTTGGGAGAATTGATGTTTGTCGAGTTTTACATATTGGAGTTGGGAGAATTGATGTTTGTCTGAGTTTTACATATTGGAGTTGGGAGAAATGATGTTTGTCTGAGTTTTACATATTGGAGTTGGGAGAATTGATGTTTATCTGAGTTTTAAATATTGGAGTTGGGAGAATTGATGTTTGTCTGAGTTTTACATATTGGAGTTGGGAGAATTGATGTTTGTCTGAGTTTTACATATTGGAGTTGGGAGAATTGGTGTTTGTCTGAGTTTTACATATTGGAGTTGGGAGAATTGATGTTTGTCTGAGTTTTACATATTGGAGTTGGGAGAATTGATGTTTGTCGAGTTTTACATATTGGAGTTGGGAGAATTGATGTTTGTCTGAGTTTTACATATTGGAGTTGGGAGAATTGATGTTTGTCTGAGTTTTACATATTGGAGTTGGGAGAATTGATGTTTATCTGAGTTTTAAATATTGGAGTTGGGAGAATTGATGTTTGTCTGAGTTTTACATATTGGAGTTGGGCGAATTGACGTTTGTCTGAGTTTTACATATTGATGTTTGTCTGAGTTTTACATATTGGAGTTGGGTGAATTTATGTTTATCTGAGTTTTCTATTCTTTTTAAATGGTGCAGTTTTATGTAGAATATTATCTTTGGAAACTTGTAATGTCGCTTGTAGAAATATAATGCATTTAGTTTTCTACCTTTAAATTCTTTAAACAGTAGTTATTATGAATGTATGGTTTAAGTTGAATTGTTTTTAACATTAGTTTTTGTGCTATATTTGATAATTGAAGAATAATATAGTATTAATAAATCTAAACGAACATATAAAATAAATAAAAGATTAAGGTCGCACGAGGGGATCGAACCCAGGACCTCTGCCTTACCAGGGCAACACTCTTACAATATGAAATTTATCAAAGTTACTCCACTTTACGGTTAGTATTCCTCAGACTCCATAACATAAGCTCTACGCTATACTAAGTGCGCCCACTGTTGAATTTGGCAACCACCTCTGGCCTGGAGCCCCTAAATACTGCAAAAAAAACTGAAACTGACGGTCCGTTTGATAAATTCCCCTCTCACAACAAACAGATTGCAATCTTTAGAGCAAATGCATTACGTAAGAATGATGTCCTTTTTCTACCTGTATTTCAATGGAAGATGCTCCGAGGAAATACCTTCATTGATCTCTTCGGCACCGGTTCACAGTCGGAAAACAAACCACACGCGCGCCCAACATTCACTTGAGAATGGATCGTTTTTAGGACTCGTTCTTGAGTTCAACAGCTCGGCTGCAGAACGATTTGCCGGCCTCTGTGTTTCCTCCCTCCTACAACATGTTCACTCCTTCCTCTTCTCAAAATAAGTTCCACACCAGGATCCACAAAGATGGCCTCCTGTGTGTAGTTACAATACGCTGTAAATCTCTAAATGTATAACCATGTCGTTTTTAAATTAGTTGTAGTTTATAAATCTAGTCTGCGTCGTCCAGTGACGCAACGTTCGCATTTCTCCACCCACCTCTTTCTCCTCTCCGGTGGCTATTTTCTCCTCACGACGTCTATACTCGTACCGTCGATAGACGCCCGGGCGCCGACCCCGTGACGTCACAGACCGAGATCTTCCTGAGTTTGACCAGGAAAATCTTGTATCTTTTCTTGTGTACTTTGTGATGTAAAGTGATGAAACAAAAACTAGGTTAAACGGGATATGTACATATGGTTTTGTATGATTTTTTTTCATCCTAGACTTGCAGAAAAGTCAATAGATGTCGTACATTAAAATAAAAATAATATATGTTTATCTAAAGACACTGTCTCGATTGCATTTAGTTCAAGTTGAATCTTGCGATCATACATAAAGATAGTTGTCGATAAAAATGAAGACAATTATATTAGTTCTAATTCAAAGTATGATACAGTTAAATATGACCGAAGGAGATAGGGTCCCATTAGCTCAGCTGATAGAGCGGTGTCCCGCCAAGGCAAGGGTCCTTGGTTCGAGTCCTAGATGTGACCGTATCTTTTTTTCTGATTTCTCTGTTTCATATTTTCGTTTAGGAATCGCTAATATTGTCTTCAATAATTTAAAAAAAATCATCATTTTTAATTACTTTTTAAAAGTGTGTTGAATTGTCATTGTATCGTAGAACTATTTTTTTCATAGCTTTCCTTCGGAACTGTCTCTCAGGAAAAGGTATTCAGTTTCCAGGAATATTTCTTTAAAAATAAGGTTCATAGACAAAAAATAACAGTGACAAAATAGAGCATTAAAGAAAGGTTGAGAAAAAGAACAAGCAAACAACAAACCTAACCTAATGTATTCATTTATTCTGTTTTATCCTGTTACCAATATCAATAAAAATTACTAAATTTGGTTGTGTGTCTGTTTGTAACTCTAACCTACCCTAACCTATTCATTTGTCATGTTCCGTTTGTCGCTCTCCGTTTTATCAGGTTACCAAAAATACGTATTCTGGTTGTGTGTCTGTTTGTAACTCTGGTTCAATGAACTATAGAACTCGTATATGCTTTCATTTTCATTATCTATTTATTTATTAGTTAACGCCCTTTTTCGGGACTTTTACACATTAATATTAAGAAATCTACATAATTGAATTGCTTCATTAAAAACATTTTATATTTGTTTAAAGATAAATTGAAGATGTCCACTGTTTTGGTATTATTATTTACCTCCATTAGTATTCTGGGCAAAGAGGAATACATATGGTAGTTAGTCCCAGAATTTCTGCACTGAAATATATCCTGACTTCTAGTATTACATTTTTTCATAATTTTTTTATGTCATTTTCAAAATTGTAACTGTTTATTGATAATTCAGACGAGCTATAAAGTACCTACCAATATAATATAATATTTTAAAAGAAAATTATTTTCAAATTCGTAGGATTATTATTATTAGGACTACCCCTGATTTTTCACGGGTCTGCACTAGAAAAAAATACTGATTTCAAATGTGATTGTACAATGAATTCAGAATCGTTTTGAATTTAAGTGTCACTTTCGACACTGACAAGCGATAAAGTACCTACCTAAGAAAATATTTCATTAGCAGAAAATTATTTTTATTCTAAATTTGAAATGTTTGATATACATTGTTTAAATTCCTTTGGGTTAATCTTGAAATTCAAAGACTGATTTCGTGATCAATCCTAGAATTAGTGATTTTTCTGTACAATACTACGAGAATGGCCGTAACCAGTGGCGACACGTGGTGACAACATAAAAATATTCTACATCCTTAAAATGTCTTAAACTGTATTCAATAAAAAAAAATCATCCCGTTAAAACAACTATTTTTTTTTCTTCAAAAAAAATTCTGTTTACTGATTGTTGTGCTTTCTTTCCCATGGCCTGGAGTCAACTGCGTTAACAACTTCGGCAAATGCCGATCGGGTGGGACCGACATTTATTTCGTATATTAACTGCTGTAATATCACCCGATTTCAGAGAAATGAGTATCTATATGTTCACGTACACAGTATTGAATATTGCTAATTTATTAAGAATCTCTTAAAATTATTCGTAATCCGGTAAAAAATGGGATTGCAGGCACTTAACGAATGAATTGATAGGTTTCTTAATAAACTTTTAGTAAAATACGAATGAATTATTCTTATCATATAAAAATCCAAATATTTCCTCATTTGGTCATTGTATATTATCAAGACAATTTATTAAGAATTTACTAAAAGTTTATCAAGAAATGGCCTGCAATCCCGTTTTTAACCGGAGTATCAATAATTTGAAGAGATTTTTTAAAATAAATTATTTATATTCATTTTTCTACGTGGTTGCAAAATGAGTATACAAATCTATCTGTTGAGTTTAGCCTATCAGCTTAATCGTGGATCGCGAAGTAGGTTAAATTCCGCTTACAAGAGCGGAATGCATTCATTCATTAATTCCCGAAAACGAAAGTGAAATAGATGCATTTAAAAATGAAAACCATCAAACAAGTTATAATATTTTATTTACCAACGTATCCAATCTTGAAAGGCCCATCATAATGTTTCCATCACATGTCGTGTAACGTGGAAATAGCTCACGAACACGTGGCACGCAATAGCACGTAAAAGTGTTGGAGCCAGAAGTTGGAAAGTGGAAAATTACTAGCTATGCCGGAAAGTTAGTTTTCCGGCAATAATCGCGCCACTGGCACTTTACTGTGTGGGTTTATTAAGGGTCATAGGTCATTGAACGGTTCGCAAACGATATATTACAAAACTTAAAAGGTTAGGTATTTAATATTAAAACAGTATGTAACACATAACGCATTTTGTAGTACCCGCAAGAAGCCATTTTCAATGTGGTTTTTTGGGGTTAAGGAACAAGGTTAGGAACTAGGAACTGGGGTAGGTAAGATAAAAATCAATGATCAATTAAATAAGATAAGATATAAAATAAGAAACATCAAGAATTTTAGAACGGTGAGCTCTGGTTTTATTTGTTTTATACTAACTGACGTGTACCCGTTGCTTGACTTTTCTCCATTTTAAATAAATATAATATCCATGTACAGGGTTTTCCAATAAGAGGTGTTATTTTGATATTCGATCGTAAAAGATCAATGGTTTCGTTGCTTGTGTGGCACGTAGCGCCACAGTGTTGAAAGTAAAAGTTGTCCAGATCAATACCATCCAATTCCGGCCATAACAAAATCATTAATCATCTCTCGATAGCGCAATCCATTCACCGTAACTGTTGCTCCAGTCTCATTTTCGAAAAAGTAAGGTCCAATGACTCCGCCGGACCATAAACCGCACCAAACAGTTTTAACAATAACTCTTGGGTTTTCCGAGCCCAAAATGCGACAATTTGCTTGTTGACGGAGCCACCGAGGTGGAAATGGGCCTCATCACTAAAGATGATTTACATTTGATTCACTCGAGTGAATTTTAATACTTTCAATGCGTTGTTGAAGCGTGTATCGTTCCATTTTTATTAATGGCGTAGTTTCTACTTGTCAAATGTCAAAAAATGACAGCTTCAAAAGTAACATCTACCGAAATAGCGGGCTATTCAAAATAACACCTCTTATTGGAAAACCCTGTATTATATATATAAACCTTCCAGAAGAAATTCTCTAAATTATATTGAAAACCCTGTCAAACTCCGTTGCGTAGTTTAGAAGAACTAAGCGTTTAAACAGACAGACGCTGGTAGTGACTTTGTTTTATACTATTTAGAGAATCCAATGTATTGTCATGATTATGAATTTACTAAAAGTTTATCAGGGAACGGCCTGCAATCCCGTTTTTAGTTCATTATGATCTGGGATGTTGCCGAACGTTCCAGATTATTCCCGAACATTCCACACATTCCAGACAGTATATTTGAACCATAACTACTTATTAATCATTATTCCCAAGAATAAACAAATAGATAATAAATACAGTTAGGGTGACATTCAGTTTTTAGCGAATGGGACAGTGGGAAAAATCTTATTATTTAAGAAAGGACAAGGATGAAAAATATTAAGACATTCGTCTGTCAATACAAACATCTTAATTTACTTTTTAAATTTAACAAAGGAATTATTAGACTTAATATGATTTAGAAGAATATTAAACATCAGTGGTGACTGATGTAAATAGTTTATTTGTTGTGTTCTTTCAGCAAATTTAATATTGATAAAAAAAAATCGGCAAAGTATTTGAGTGACATATAGCTGTTTTATACACATAACATTACATTCATATATCCATACTTTTCATTTCATTTATTTTTCTAAGCTAAAATTTGATATACATATAGTTTGGAAGCGATTCGAAATCATTTTCTCGTAAAGAGCCAGTAAGACTCCACTTCTAGGACTGACAAAAATGACCACGAGTATCAACAACAATCGCCGACATTTGCAAACTGATCATTGATCGATGGCACTGACTTGATCACACTTGTAGTCGGCCTTGCGCTACTGGTTGATAACACAAATGTATTGTAATCGGGAATGCCTTCGGATTAAACTTGTCTTCATCGACCACGAATAAATGATAAGTTTTGTAGATTTCAATGCCGCACTGAATTCAACATTCAGTTGGATGTTGTTTAGAGCGATTAGGTTAAAAAAGTATCGGAGAAAGTTTAGCGGAGAGTCAGGATAGAAGTGAAAAAGGTCAAGACAAGAAAAACTATCAGTTTTATTTGCCTTTCTGAGTTATTTTGATGAATTCATGGTCCATTGCATGTTAAATTAAAGACTGCAGTTAGGTTTGAGCTGAACAGTTTCTAATTAGTCTTTTTTTCTTCCAACGGCGTTATTTAGCAGATTGATGTATTTTTAAGAGGAACAGCTACGCGGCCTTTTCACAAAAAATAAATTTGGATTTAAAGCTAAAATACCTATAGTCAGAAGCTTCAACGGTTGACGTCCCAAAGATTAGATATTTCATCAAAATTACAGTTAAATACACCTTTAAAAAGTCATATAGAGTCATTAAAAGTGACGAAACAAAAACTAGGTTAAATAGTTACCTATGTAACCTATTTAACCTAGTTTTTGTTTCATCACTTTTCATGACTTTATATCAATTTTTGTAGGTGTGTTGAACTGTCATTTTGATGAGATACCCGGTCACCATCAATTAAAGGGAAATATGACATGAAAGGGTCCCGACTATCGCCTACAAAACTGCACGAAGTATCTAAGCGCCTATCCATTTGGTTTGTATGTTGTAACAAAGATGAGCGCCACTCTGCGTAGATGTGAATTTTAGTTGCGCAGCGCGCGGGCGCGGCGCGACTGTCCCAATTTTGGTGATTTGGCAAAAAAATTCATTTGACAGAATACGAGTAACACAGATTATAATATCACCATTCGATCGTCGGAAATAAAATCTAGTGACGAATAGTGGACATTTCCAAAATCGGATGAATAGAGTTCAGACTTGTTTGCGACATGATGTTGGCGACACATTTATACTAATAGTGGTTCGTGGTATATCCTACTATCACTTCTTTATTTATTGTACTTGAAGAAGAAGAAACTATGACTAGAGGATCTACGTCCCTAACGTAGTCCGTACTGGAAATCTAAATCAAATATTCTAAAAAATTATCATAAATATCAAAACATTAAGGCGATGCACTACGTCGTGTAATATTTTGAATCTAGCCGCTATCAATAACACACCTTACGTAGATGGCGATAAGGCTTAAATTCCCGTTTAACACCATCCATCTGTTTTGATTTATGCAAGAAAAAAACATGGCCGAAAAATGCCTTTTATTTTATTTTGTGGATGTTCAGGCACAAATATTTAAATATTTTTCGATCATTTTATAAATAACTAAATTTTCCACATTATACAATAAAACCATAACCAAAAATGGGTTCGTAAGAAGAGATTTTGAACGTTAAAGCAGTTTTCATAGGCCTTACACATTATTTTTTTCTGGGCTTATAAAAAAACTTTTTTCAAAGGCCAAGATGTAAATGGATATGATTGAAAAACGATGATCCAAGATGGATATGTAGATGGCGACCAAATTTTCAAACCAAAAACACATGATTTTGCATTACTACGTATTGCATCGCCTTAAATCCTTTCGGTAACTGTCTGAGAAAGTATTACATTAATTTACAACTTACTTCTGTGAATATCCTTAGTTTAGTTTCATCAAATCTGAGGGTTTTTTGTAACAAATTTAGACAGGTACGTAGCATACAATTTCACAGACTCAATCTGCGAAATTGTGGAATGGCGTTTTTTCAATTTGAAGATAACAGTTTCAACAATGAAAGAAGAGTAACTGAAATTTAATGATATCAATTGGCTTTATGTTTAAGCATGGTCGTGAAATCTTGACATTTCTGGTCATGATCATCTATTAAACTGTTAAATAAAAATGTAGGTCTGATTTTGCTGTTTTTATATCGTCATTAATGTCATGATTTACAGAAGATTTCACAGAAATAATCGACTAACAATCAAGTTATTATAAATATATAATAGTTTTTGGCCAGTGTAATAGCAGAAAAGTTTGTAAGAGACGATGTATGATTGTGAATTAACCGTTTAAGCCCCAGTGTTAATTCAAATTAACATGAACTTTGTGATTTTTTTTTACCGTAACGGTAGCGATTTTGAAAAGTTATATTTTTGTTTTCTTATAGCTTGTAATCTTTTCTGTAACGTCTATTTTTTTCCACTCGGTTGAAATCCTTATTCCCGCCACAACAACGATAAATATTTTGACATCTGCTGATTTTGAGTTTCATCGAATTTCTGCCGTCATTGATTACTTAATTTAAGGTGAGATATCAATATTTTCTACTTGAATTACAAATATTTTAACGCATTAAGATGTGTTCCATAAAAATAACATCAGTTCAATTTACTGTTCACAGTCATTTGCCAGAATATTGTAAATGAATTTCAATGTTCATTCAAATTAACACTGGTAGTGACGGACATGTTTTCGACTACTATATATAAAGATTTATAATCCATTATTTCTTTATTTCTGAATGAATTTTACTTAAAATGTTATTTGTTTGTACCTTAGAGATTATCACTATATGGAAATGTGCATTTTTACGATGAAACAGTTATTTGTATAACTTTTTTGTTATGTTTATTTTACCTTACTATGTAAAAAATACCCTCCAATGTTAATCCAAATTAACATAGAATAATTTCAAAAAAAAAAAATTTTTAAATACATAAAATTTTCAAATAATTTTCGGAGGTATTATTTATTTATTTATTAAACGCCATGAAAGGCTTTTACAATAATGTGATACATGAGATTATAAGTACACAGTGGTACATAGGCGAATATAAGTATTACAATTAAGAACACAACAATATGTATACAAAACGACATTAAATGTGATACAGCTGAAATTTTCTTAAGGCATAGAATGCTTCAATAATAGAAAACACTTCATTTAAACAGGATAAAATATACAGAAAAGGTGACTTGCCAACAGATATAATCTAGCTAAATATTATAATAGCGAAAATAGTAGTGAGTTTATTGTTACGATCAAATTTATCTCCACTTGGCCACTACGGCCGGAGGGTATGGCAAAGTAGCTTCAAAAATTCAGGGCTGTCAGAGACTTGACAATTTAAAATAACATTATCAAGCATTACATATTTTATATATGTGGAAACAATAATGCGGGTGTGAATGGGTTAAGAAAATAATGTAACATTTAGAAATACGTGTACAAAACTAGAAAAACCTGAATTAAAAACTATGGTTTGAATTCAAATCTACTTGGAAGGCATTACGTTAAAATTCTAAAAACTTAATACGCACTATGTGTATGTATTGAAAATTATATTATTATTATTATTTTTCGTTTCAACTTAATTACTACAAGAAACATTTAACAGATTAAATTTTCCCGTGTTTTAACCGTATTGCCGCCATGTTTTTTTTGCTGTTATTATAATCCTACCGCACCAATTATTTGACGTTTGCCGGAAGGTTCCTCTTCAAGTTGATTTGATCAAATTATATCCGTGGTCATAATAAAGCCCCGGCAAGACAGAGCTCCTAGGTTCATTTCCCAGATGAGATCGAAACTTGTCTGTTTCACATTTGTCGTAGGACTGTGGTTAATATTGTCTTCAATGGTTAAATAGATTGTGTTTTTTAAAATCAGTAGGTTTTGATCACAGTCTTCGATGAGGGGGTATAACTCCGCTCGAAAATTGAAACCGAAATACAGTATCGTCATATGATCGCCTAACTATATCCACCAATGAAAAACTCTGAAAGTCTATGGAATAAACTTTCAGAGTTTTTCATTGGTGTATAGTGTAATAAGTAGGCTCCGAATGAGAATTTTATTGTCTATATATTGGCAAATCTATGGTTTTTTAAAACCAATTTGTTTAGTACAAAAAGCCCGAAGATATCGATCTAGTGAGTGGTTTATTTATGCTTCGGATTATCTGCGCAGCGACAGTAGCAGAACGGTAATGGCTTTGTATCTCCACGCTCGGTTGCGGATCGTGAAAGAAAGTTGGCGATAAGCGCAGATAAAAAACGCAATAGACTGGGGACTGGCGGGTAAACTGTTTCTCGACCGTAATGGCGGCTGCATGGACTGAAATCGAAAGTGACAGTTGTTCGGTTGATTGTCTTTGTTTTTTGAGATTTACTGTTAGACTTGTAGATGTCAGGAGATGTCTTCATTATCATGAATTATATTGACTTGCCTACCAATGGACAATGAACAATATCAGCGGAAACATAACACGTCAATCGATTTAATTGTTGGCAGATTAATCATCTAAATGCGTCAAAGATCGACGATTAATTTCATTCATTCGCTTCATTCATTTAAGAGGAAGCTACAAGCCAAAAATGTGTATATTCTTGGTATACCTTATATTGTAGGTAATAGGCATTAAAATCGCTTGACCAACGGAATCTAGAAACGTTCGAATTCAAGCACAAAACTGGTTTTTATTTATTTTGTAAATAATTTTATAAGAAAGCAAAAAAGTAAATCACGTGAAACTGTCACAGATAATTTTAGATATAATATTGTATTTTTTTAAGTTGTTTCCTTTATGCGTTCATTCATTTCTGTTGAAAAAATTATTTTTTTAAGTTTTTTACATTTATATTTTTTATTGAGTAATTTATTTTTTTATTTGTTTTCTACT
The DNA here is from genome assembly GCF_061612785.1 of Hesperophylax consimilis. NCBI lineage: Eukaryota > Metazoa > Arthropoda > Insecta > Trichoptera > Limnephilidae > Hesperophylax > Hesperophylax consimilis. Next base: position 17,563,915 of record NC_142854.1, on the reverse strand, counting down.
CAAGCAAAATGATAGGAAAACCTTCAATTTATCTAAAGTATATTTTTTGGTATTCATAATGTACACCAATTCTTTATAAAGATTAATCAAAATAGTGATTTATCATTAAGCTTCCCATTGGACGTATTTGGCACCCGTGTTCTAAAATTAATTATAAAAACACAATACAATAGAAATTCCTTCTTCTTCTGGCGCTAGTAAAATTTGATTTTTAATGTTAATGTTAGTTGTAAGTTTCTACATATGTAAATATAAGTGCCATTAAGAAGACATATATAGTTATAGGCCTTAGTCGTAAGTCACTAGATATAAGTCTTAGACGTAGTTACTACACGGAGAAAAACGACTATTGCTAATTTACTAAGGATCTCTTCAAATTATTGGTAATTACAGTTAAAAACGGGATTGGAGGCATTACGAATGAATTAACAGGTTTCCTGTAAAATTTTTAGTAAATTACGAATATATTATCACGATGTCGAAACACGTAAATCCGAATATTTTTGTATTACATCGAAAATTCCTTTGTATCGTCATAGTATGTTAAAAAGGCAAATCAATAAAATATTACTACATTGATGTTTTAATAATGTGGTCTGTAAATTTATCGTGAAGGCAAAAAAAGATTTCTTTTCGTGTAGTCTTGTATTCCTCCTACTTATAATTGGAAAATATTGCTCGTACATTTATGACGCACTTGGCTAGCAGAGAATTGAACCCACAACGCCTGGATAGGAAGCCAACTCATTTTTCAACTCGGCTATACTATGTACCTTCAATCTACAATATCGGCGATTAACGGAACAACTCAACGCTCTAATAAATCGCTCAAAACTATTGTTTTTTTTGTTAAGGTATTTTGCAGATAGTTCAATATCTCAGTTTTACAAACTCGCTGAAGAGGTGAACCGATATAATTTTATATACGTATTTTCGCCGTGTCTGTGCTTGTGTTCAAATATCGAAATTCTTTCTTGAAAGGATAGATTTATAATAATCATTTTAATAAATAAATAATCATTTTCCGTTTGAATCTAAAGGTCCTACTTACATTCACGACAGTTTTATTACAAATTGGTTTAGATCACAATTCTAGTTATGTTTTTGTTCAGTGTCTAAAACTGAACTAGTCGCTTTGAAGAAAAATCAGTTTCGGCGAAAAAAAGTGTAGCGATTTCTCTCTTCGGTGCCAAAACACGAGTCACGATTTTAGAATCATTGTTCTACGTTAAACATGTAGTTGTATTAGTTGTTGTAGTTGGATAGACCCAGAATCTAGCGTCTAGAATCTAAAAGACCAACGGTAAAACTCTGGATTTCTGATCTAGGTTACAGAATCATTGTTCTACGTTGAATATAGGGTTGTATTAGTTGGATAGACCCAGACTCTAGCGTCTAGAATCTAAAAGACCACCGGTAAAACTCTGGATTTCTGATCTAGGTTACAGAATCATTGTTCTACGTTGAATATAATTGTATTAGTTGGATAGACCCAGAATCTAGCGTCTAGAATGTAAAAGACCAACGGTAAAACTCAGGATTTCTGATCTAGGTTACAGAATCATTGTTCTACGTTGAATATAGGGTTGTATTAGTTGGATAGACCCAGACTCTAGCGTCTAGAATCTAAAAGACCACCGGTAAAACTCTGGATTTCTGCTCAAGGTTACAGAATCATTGTTCTACGTTGAATATAGTTGTATTAGTTGGATAGACCCAGAATCTAGCGTCTAGAATTTAAAAGACCACCGGTAAAACTCTGGCTTTCTGATCTAGGTTACAGAATCATTGTTCTACGTTGAATTTAGAGTTGTATTAGTTGTTGAACTTGGATAGACCCTGACTCTAGTGTCTAACATACAAAAGACTAATGGTAAAACTCTGGCTTTCTGATCTACAGCTTCGACTGGTTTTGATTCAAAATTAATTTATATTAATTATACCGCAACAATTGTAAAAGTACCAACAATGGCAAAACAAAATATTTTTGTTAATACTGTTAGAACTTCACTTGAGTACAATTCTTCCAAAATTCTTATGTTAGTTTTAAAATGGGTATTCCAGCAATTTTGTTGAACTACAACACTTTTAAATTATATGAATATGCTTAAATTATCGGATAAAAATATTTTGACTAACTTGGTATTTCTTAAAATTTTAAATGGTGAATTTAATACCCTAGAATTGTTTACATTCGGATTCCACTACGTAATACTAGAAATCAGGATTTATTTCAGTGCAGAAAATCTGGGACTAACTACCATGTGAATTCCTCATTGCCCAGAATACTTTTGGAGGGAAATAATTATACCGTGGCTAGAATCTTGCAATCATGCATAAAGAAAGAGCCTGACGAGAAAGAAAATAAAGATAATGTTGGTAGCAATTAGGGTCGAATTAGCTCAGTGGTAGAGCAAATCCCCGGAAAGGCTTAGGTACTGGGTTCAATTCCAAGATGCATTGCCAATTTTAGTGAGAATTGAAGAAAATATACCGCACAGACTTTTGGTGGCCGGGCAGAAAGAGCCGAAACAGACGGTTTTACCTGTGTAGGCGAGCCAAAAGATGTTTCACATCAATAATAATAATAATGATATCATCAGTAAGTGTTCATCATAAAGGTGAGTTCAGTAAATGTGGTAACAAGCTGCTTACGACCTTCAAAACTGTGATTCTTCATTCGATTCTTATTTCCGCCCTAAACATTTAGTTATTATTTGATCTTTTTCCCGCCCAAAGGTCGCCCGTCCAAACAAAAGGCCGCCTCCAAAGCGGGTGGTAAGTGGCCTCGTGCGACACCCCCCTCTCCCACCCACCCGGGGAGGTAGAGGGGGTGTTGACCCTCTGTGGCCCGCGAGGGCGGAACGCAGAAAAACTTGCTATCAACAAGATGTGAGGTGGGCGTAGCTAGGGCCACCACAATATAGAAAAATAATTCAAAGTACAAAAAAAAATATGCATAGAGACAAATATCTAAAAGATTTTGAAAACCCTATCAAATTCCTAACTAAACACACAAACTGACTTTGTTTCATACTATTAAAATATGTATAAGAAATTAATCCCGCAATGTTTTGACTGGTCACGCTTATATTTACCATCGTGTAGATGTTATTTGGTTGTAGTGTTGATACCGCCCACCAGATGTCGGTAGAGTTTGTTGATCTATGTAAGTTATCATTATCCAGTTAATATAGTTTCCAGATATTTTAATAGATGTCAGTACTTACAGAGTGCCACATGACAGAGATAGCGTGTCGGTTGTACCCGATGGGTTACGAAGTACAGCCGATCTCTAGCATCCCAGCTCACTTGCAGTTGCTTGCCTTATCTGAATTAAGACGTTCCTTTGAATTTAATGAATTCCCTAGAAGAATAACTGATAGTCTTTGATATAACAGAAGTATGTCCCGCAAGACATTCATTGTAATTTTCTTACGATAATAAAGTACCTACTCCTAATCTTTTATTGAATTCTCTCGAAATTAAGTCTATTCCATACTAAGATTATTGAACAGTACACTAGTACATTACACATCGACTTCGATATATCGTTTAGTACATTGTCAATTGTATATATTTTAGACGTGGATTGAAGAACACTTAAATATGTTTTGTGATCCAAAAGTATAACCGTTATTTCCTTAAATTTCAGATATTATTTTTTTTAACCTAATCTCTGGAACTATACTTAATCCACCTAAGCGAGGACTTCTACCTATCAGAACGCGCCAATCAATAGAGCGACTCGACTGCATTGGCCATCGATATTTTTAACGTCACTTACAGACGGTTCGGCAATAGTAAAACTGTCCGCATGACCTAATCTTCTCTGTAATATATTGGTGCATAATCGTTTTTTGGAGAATATAAATAAATAAATAAGTCAGAAAGATTTTCTAGTGTTCTTTATTCTGTGATTTTAGACACATTGTTGCTTGATCTGACTTGTAATCTGATGGATTAATGTATTTGTTTTAAATGTTGAAAGATGTGTCAACCCTGGTCAACAGGGTAGATAACAGACGCGAGCGCGGGGCGTCGGCCCGTTGCCTGGCAACGCGACGACGCCGACGCTCGACGTCTTGCCGGGGGCGAGGCTGCGTGGGCCGCACAGCACTACACTGTACACTTTACACAGCCTCCCTCACTGAACCGGCCCTGTACTCTGTTGTAGTCCTACATACCCTTAGCCAGCGCGCAGAGGTAGCAAACAGGTTAACCAATACAAGAATGATCTAAAACCAAAACAATTTTTTACTCATTATATCGTTTTTAGATACAGGGTTTTCCAATAAGAGGTGTTATTTTGAATAGCCCACTATTTCGGTAGATGTTACTTTCGAAGCTGTCATTTTTTGACATTTGACAAGTAGAAACTACGCCATTAATAAAAATGGAACGATACATGCTTCAACAACGCGTTGAAATTATAAAAATTCAATTGAGGGAATCAAATGCAAATCATCTTGAGTGATGAGGCCCATTTCCACCTCGGTGGCTTCGGCAACAAGCAAAATTGTCGTATCAGAGGCTCGGAAAACCCAAGAGTTATTGTTGAAAAGCCTCTCTATCCTCAACGTGTGACTGTTTGGTGCGGTTTATGGTCCGGCGGAGTCATTGGACCGTACTTTTTCGAAAATGAGGCTGGAGCAATAGTTAGGGTGAATGGATTGCGCTATCGAGAGATGATTAATGATTTTTCATGGCCGGAATTGGATGGTATTGATCTGGACAACATTTACTTTCAACGAGACGGCGCTACGTACCACACAAGCAACGAAACCATTGATCTTTTACGATTGAATATCAAAATAACACCTCTTACTGGAAAACCCAGATCATAAACACACACTTGCCACAAACTACACATCACTTCTTATCACTTATTTTATTTTATTATGTATATAAATTAAAAATGACAGCTTCAAAAGTAACATCTACCGAAATAGCGGGCTTTTCCAAAATAACACCTCTTATTGGAAAACCCTATACTTAAAACATGAAAACACGTGCTAAACGGTGCACAGTTTTGCAATAAATCAAATTATATAATCAAAATTATGACTTTTTTGTAATAAAAAAAATGGGACAAAGTAATTTCAACGACGTAAATAAAAATAGATAATAATCACTATTATTTAAATCTATATTATATGTAAGCATAATAAACATAAACTGATTAATTCCCGTACCCACTAAATGCAACGTAGAATCCTTGCTTCGTTTCATGTAGTTGCTTCTCGCAAAGAGGTTATTTATTTTACTAAAATTACTTCCCTTAAGGCGATGCACTACGTCGTGTAATATTTTTTATCGAGCCGCTATCAATAACACACCTTACGTAGATGGCGATAAGGCTTAAATTCCCGCTTCCACCTGTTTTGATTTATGCAAGAAAAAAATATGGCCAAAAAGTGCCTTTTATTTTATTTTGTGGATCAGGCATAAATATTTATTTTTTTTTCGATCATTTTAAAAATAATTTAATTTGCCACATTATACAATAAAATCATAAGTAGGTTCGTAAGTAGGAGATTTTGAACTTTAAAGCAGTTTTCATAGGCGTATACATTATTTTTTTCTGGGCTTATAAAAAGACTTATTGTTTCAAAGGCCAAGATGTATTCTACTCGCAGTATTTAATTAAAGCATCTGAAACATTTCTAGGCGACCAAATTTTCAAACCAAAAACACATGATTTTGCATTACTACGTATGACAACGCCTTAAAAGCATTTTTTAAAGTTTATTATGGAAACAAGCAGTAATACATATCTTATTGAAATAATTACATGTTACATGGTAGCATTCAAATTCATTTTATATAAAGAAAAACATAGAATTGAACTGATAACAAAATAAAACATAAAAAATTATATACATAGATAATGTAAAATTTCGTTGACTCAGTATTTCTATACAAAATTGTAAATGATTTAGTTGATAGTCAGGTATTCCTAGAATTGATAAGCTTCCAGATTCCACAATGTAATACTAGAAGTCGGGATTAATTTCAGTGCAGAAATTCTGGGACTTACTACCATATGTATTCCTCTCTGCCCAGAATACTAATGGAGGGATACAATTATATCATAAGGTAATGGCAAGCTATCCCATCTTGAACAGGTTTTTAATAAATTAGCAATACCCATTTCTCAGATCTCTCTAATTTGTTAACAAAATTACAATATAATTAATAACAGAAATTCTGGGACTAACTACCATATGTATTCCTCTTTGCCCAGAATACTGATGGAGGGAAACAATTATATCCTAAAGTAATTGCAAGCTATGCCATCTTGAACAGGATTTTAATAAATTAGCAAACCCATTTCTCAGATCTCTCTAATTTGTTAACAAAATTACAATCAATTAATAAAAAAAATTTGACAATATCCTATATGGTGACCGAATAAAAATGATAATTCATCACATCTTTAAAAAGTTATATAAAGTCATGGAAAGTGATGAAACAAGAACTTTATTAAATGGGTTTAGTAGGTAAGGTTAGGTTAGGTTTAAATTTTTTTATTCATCGTTTCCAATGACTTAATATCACTATTTAAAAGTGTGTTGAATTGTCACTGTGTTGATTTATCATGGAACCATCCTATATATAGTATAAAATCCTGTAATTTTTCACTGCTCTACGCTTGTTACGTATAATATGAAGGTACTAGCTACAACTGGAATTTATAATTGAAATGTTTTCGATCTCTAGAAAGTACATAGAACAGCTTGCGCCCTACACACGCTTCTATACGGCCTTGGGGAAGGTTCCAAGGTCCTCCACATCTCCACACCACCCAACCACCCCATCGCCGACACCCTGAGGGGTCGCACGTGAAGAGGTAGGTTGCGATATAAGGATAGAATCTACTTCATTTAATAACTGTTACACAGGTAGTCATAAGTTCTGGTTTCAAAATATTATAAACAATATCATGTTTTTACAAATAAGGGATGGTACCTACCGTTAAAAATGTTTAGAATTAAAGAATATTTAAATACCTATTAAAGAATATTTTATAGATTTTCCTTGATAATACGAGTATATCATGACGATTTACTAAAAGTTTATCAGGAAATCTGTTAAATCATTCTTAAGGCCTGCAGTCCCGCTTTTAACTGGAATTACTGATAATTTGAAGAGATTCTTAATAAATTAACAATAGTCATTTTAGAAAGGGTGAAAGTAGACAGAATGCTGAAGAAATGAGATCCATGAGGCGTATGTGTGGTAAAACCATGTACGATCGTGTGAGAAATGTGAAGATCCGCAAAGAGTGCAAGGCTGATGTATGCGTAATGAGTAAGATCAAGAAAGGGACGCTTAGATGGTTTGGGCATGTAGAGTGAATGCGCGAAGAAAGGAGTGTAAGGAGAATATATGATGCAAATGCGAATGGTAGCAGAAGTCGGGGACGCCCGAGGAAGACATGGCACGATCAAGTGAATCAGATACTCGAGTCGGGCCATGTCAAGAGTCAGAATAATAGAAGAGTATGTATGAGACGATGTATGAATGTGAATGAGGCAAGAAGTGTGTGCCGAGACCGAGTTGTTTGGCGGTCCGTCCTCTCTGCCTACCCGTGAGGGGAAACGGCGTGATGGTTAGTTAGTTTAGTCAGTTTTCTTCGCGTATGCATGTGTCACCGGGATCTGGAACTGCTCTTTACAAACATTGGCTATTGTGACGTCCCAAACGCCCTGACAAGGCCGACTAGAGTACAGGCCTGGGAGCGCGACCGTTTTTGAAGTGTCACGTGATCAAGTCAGTGCCATCGAACAACAACAGTTTATAAATGGGGGCGATTCTTGTTGACACTCATTGTTGCTATCGACCTGTCTGTTGTTTACTGAGGTGTGAGTTGTAAACAGAGAGACTTAACTATTTTAAACAGTGAAGATTACTTAGCGACAACACGTGACTTCATAATTTGGCAGGCCTACTCTAGTAAGCGTTCATTCCCTCCGAACGAACTTAAACGAGCATATCGTTCTGATAGCAAAGCAAAAATTGCATAATTTAATTCTTAAAAATTATATTTTATACTTGTATAACTTAACGAGTAAAACCTCAAATTTTAATATTTAAAAACAATATTCATCCTTGATTTGTAGAATTGTCAATAGATGTCGCACATTAAAATAAAAAAAAAATGAATATATCTAACCAAGATACTATCTAAATTGCATGTTCGGGAAGATTCTTGCAATAATACATAAAGATAGCAGCAAATAAAAATATACATTAAGAAAATGAAGATAATGTTGGTAGTACAGGATTTTCCAATAAGAGGTGTTATTTTGAATAGCCCGCTATTTCGGTAGATTTTACTTTTGAAGCTGTCATTTTTTGACATTTGAGTAGTAGAAACTACGCCATTAATAAAAATGGAATGATACACGCTTCAACAACGCATTGAAATTATTAAAATTCACTTGAGTGAATCAAATGCAAATCATCTTGAGTGATGAGGCCCATTTCCACCTCGGTGGCTTCGTCGACAAGCAAAATTGTCGCATCTGGGGCTCGGAAAACCCGAGAGTTATTGTTGAAAAGCTTCTCTATCTTCAACGTGTGACTGTTTGGTGCGGTTTATGGTCCGGCGGAGTCATTGAACCTTACTTTTTCGAAAATGAGGCTGGAGCAACAGTTACGGTGAATGGATTGCGCTATCGAGAGATGATTAATGATTTTTTATGGCCGGAATTGGATGGTATTGATCTGGACAACGTTTACTTTCAACAAGACGGCGCTACGTGCCACAAAAGCAACGAAACCATTGATCTTTTACCATTGAATATCAAAATAACACCTCTTATTGGAAAACCCTGTACTTAGTCGAAGTATGATATAGTTAAATATGACCGAAGGGAACAGAGTGGTAGAGCAAGGTCCTGGGTTCAATTCCTAAATAATTAAATATCGGAAATTGACTCTTTCTGAACACACACGGAGAAAAATGAGCGTTGCTGATTTATTAAAATCCTGTTAAAAATGTGATAGCAGCCCATTTCCTAATAAACTATTAGTGCTTGCCGAAAGCCCTTCTGGGTGAAAGGAGAGAGGCTCCTCAGATTACATCTCACCCCAGAAGATAGGTGGAAACTTGAGTGGCAAACGGCCAACGTGGGAAATGCCCATCTCATACAGGAAACTACCGACAGACAGCCTGGGTTCTCATTGCCTCGTAAAATCTGGTACGCCATCAATTGGTTAAGGTGCGCCCATAGCCGCTGTGCCCACATGATGGACAGATGGGGCCTTAAAGAGTCGGCGATGTGTGAATGTGGTGCGGTACAGACCACCGAACATGTAGTCAACGAATGCCCGCTCCATTCATTCCCCGGCGGGATTGATAAAGTTCGAGAAGGCTTAAAAATGTCTCGCAGACCTAGATGTCCACTTCTGACCTCCCCACCATACGAAAGAAGAAGTGCTTTCAAAATGGTTCCATGATAACTCAACACAGTGACAATTCAACACACTTTTAAAAAGTCATATATAGTCATTAGAATCGATACCTAACCTAACCTAACCTACTTAACACAATTACTAAAGTATTTTTTATCAGTTTCCATGACTTGAAATAACTTTTTAAAGATGTGATGATTTATCCGGTCACCTTTCAAAATATATCGGAACCTTAGAGTAATAATATACCGGAACACGTGTTTATGCAGCTGCGTTTATATTATGTAATAACGAATATGGGATTTTTTTCTGATAGTTTATAAGGAAATCAGGCAATTCATTCGTCAAAGGCCTGCAGTCCCATTTTTAACAGGAATACAAATAATTTGAAATAAATTAGCAATATTTTTAGGCTTTGTTTTCTCTGTGCACGACTAGGCCAATAGCGTTCTTGGGGTGATTTTTCTCAAAAACGGCGCTATACAAGTTTTCCAATTATTATTATCAACATCAAATTATTGATACTACAGTAGCTTCAGCTTACTCATGAATAAAATACCTACTTTACGAAATGTTTAGTCCAATTAATCTTTTTCCGATAGTTACCTACAAAATTTTTACCATTTTTCCAGTTATTGCGTAGGCGACCCTAACACGTGTAGATATCGTAGGCAATTTAGAATTTGCTCTTCGTATTACACTGCTTTTGTAGCGAACGTTTTTCCGTTCTTTTGATTTCACTTGTACAGATGGCCTTCAACTCTTGCCCATGGACTTGTTTATTGTTGAATTATCTCATCTCCCAGAATTCAATAAGGTTGTTTTGGATTATTTCATGGTGCTTATGGTTCCATGGCAACTCATTAGGACAGTGACAATTCGACATATGATATGAATCCATTAAGAAAAACTTTCAAGTAAACCTAACCTAATATTATGTATAACCTATTTTACCTGGTTTTATTCACCACTTTTGAAGAGTGTGTTGAATAGGCACTGATTATAATTTTATTTGTATAAACCAGTATTTAAACTTATAACTTTTGCTAATAAACGTGTTTTAAATTTTACACAACAGATAAACAACCACTATATACCCTATTTTAATGGTTGTTTACCAGTCGCTGCACGAAGAAAAATGATCATGTTAAAAAAGTGATAACATGCCAATTCCCTGATAAAATATTAGTCATTCAGAATATATCGAGAACATGTTTTCTTTTCCTAATAAATATCATGTCGAAATGCGATAATATCAGTATATCAATATCAATATTGTATGAACACGTTTTCCATCGTTCTCATAAAACATTATTTTTAAACTGATACTTTTTAGGAACTCTGTCAATTCTTCGTTAAAGGCCTGCAGTCCCCCTTTTAACAGGAATACGAATAATTTTACCAGATTTTTAATAAAGTAGCAATTTTTCATCCTTTCTGCAATAAAATATTTACCATTTAGGAGTGACATAAACTCGTTGACTCCAGTCAACTAGGAAACCAACGTTGTATAAAAAACGGTTGCATCTTAAAAAATTGGCAGGATTTTAATTTGTAAAGTGAAAATAAAGTAGAAATGGTTAAACCGTTAGTAATTTTCGAATGGAATCATGAACTTATTCAAGAAAAAATACGAAAAACCAAGTGATTTAAGTATTAAAATATACATTGTTGAGGTTCATAATGATAATGGATTATGTCACCCAAGTAACCCGGCGACTGTCACCTGTTTGTGTTATTAAAAGAGATTGATAGATTCAGTAGAAGGAGGTTTTCAAAAAATTCCGACACGTGTCAGTTTTTTTTTGCCTAAAACATATTTATATCGTGTAAAAGTTACCAGTAGCGTCCTAACAAAAACATATTTTATGAAATTTCGTACAAAATATCAATTTCTGTTTTACTTGGTAATATTATTATTATGGTCGTGTACATAAAATCCATATTGAAAACTAATAATAAAACAACATCAAGTTCTGCTCTATTAAATATCTTCACATAATCAAAATTTATTACAAGCATTGTCCTATTTATCACTTTTACGACATTATTTAATGTAAAATCCTTAAATGAGACAGTCTAAAGTACTCATAATCGAACCAGACAACTACGCAATGAATTGATAGGAATACTAACGGGATATTGCCACTTCAGGAGACACATGCAGCTCTTGTAATGTGACGAGAATGAAGAGACTCCAAGGATGAAGAGACTGCAAGGATAAGGTCCTCCCACAGCCACTGTGAACCCTTAATAGGAAGCTACAAGCCAAAAATATGTATATTCTTGGTATACCTTATATTGTAGGTAATAGAATATTCCCTTATTAACTTTAACATACCTTTGAGACGTACACGACATACAGTGCTATTCCACTCGCTAAATTATAAAACAAATGCAGCATCTAATTCGACAATTAACCGAGCTCTTCATACTCTAAATAATATTTGTATTAACTCTAACATTGACATTTTTTCGGATTCACTGTCCAAATTCAAACGTGGCATCATGTCAATAATTTAAAGAATTCAATGCGCATACATACAGACACACACACACACAAACACTCACACACACATTACACACGTCACACACACACACCTATAAACTACACAAGTCACCTGGTAATTAAGGAATAAACATACCACTTAGCAGACATTACAAGGAAACATATCATAGGTACACAACATGAAGTATCTTATTCCTGTATATTGTTTCATCTCTGTAAATTATGTACTGTTTGTTTCAATAATATAAAATAAAAATAAATAAAAAAATAGGCATTAAAATTGCTTGACAAACGGAGTCTAGAAACGTTCGATTTCAAGCAAAAAACTGTTTTTTTGTTTATTTTGTAAATAATTTTATAAGAAAGCAAAAAAGTGAATCAAGTGAAACTGTCACAGATAATCTTAGCTATACAGTATTTTTAAAAGTTGTTTCCTTTACGCGTTCATACTATTTCTATTGAAAAAAATTTTTTTTAGTAAAAATATAAATGTAACGACATTTATATTTTTTTATTGAGTTATTTATTTTTTTATTTGTATTCTACTTAAGCGAAAATTGCTATTGGCGAACAGTCTCGGATTTAATAATAATAGGTAACAAGCAATATTGAAGACATCCAACAAACTAATTTTCAGCTTATAATCATGACAGCAGAAGTTTTAAAAATGTAATAAGTTATTGGTAATGTTTGTCGTTCTTTTTAAATGAAAGTAGACCAGACAAATATTACAGAATAATACTGATTCAGTTCCTTAACCCTTTGACTACCACACACAGTCACTTGAAAAATAGCTGGCGTTTGAAGAGGTCATTATTCCCTGCCTGATAATTTAAGGTTAAACGCAACGCTCGTTGTATTCTACGTGTTCACAGATGGCGTTAATTAATTAATTTTGTTTAAATACGCTTTTGCAAGGTATTGCTTTACAGTATTAAGACAAATTATTTGTTTGCGCCCTCATATACGCAATATGAATATGAATAAATAGTTTTGTCCATATAAAAACTCAATTCTATCGAGAAAGGCATACAAATACAATATTGGATTGAATCATCGGTAAAATATTGTATTTGTGTGCCTTTCTCGAAAGAATTAAGTCTTTAAACGAACAAAACTATTGATTCATATTCATATTGCGTATATACGGGCGCAAACAAATGATTTGTTTTAATATTGTAAAGCAATACCTTGCAAAAGCGTATTTAAACAAAATTAATTAATTAACGCCATCTGTGAACACGTAGAATACAACGAGCGTTGCGTTTAACCTTAAGTAATTTATCAACGTACAAGAAAATCACGTAAAGGGTCAATGAGTTCACGCATCAAATGATTTTTAGAACTTTGCAAGTTCGCTGAGATTAGGGATTAATAAAAAATATAAAAACTAATAGCTACGAATTTTAATAAAATTTTTATTTCTTAAAACTATATAAATCACTGTACAAATAAAAAATATATGGTGAGTTTAGTAATGGTATTTCTTAGTAAAGTTATTTAAATCTACTTTATTTGTCTTAGATGTCGTTTTTGTATTTTTTTAAAGTCTTTTCATTGACCGTCAGACTAGCTGACGAGTACCCGGCGTTGCTAGGGTTATCCATAGGAGATGGACATATATCACAAATTTATAAAGATAATATAATCGAAAAATTTGAAACCCACTTATCTAAAAGATATCAATACAATATCAAAATTCCAAAATGTAATACCAAACAAATGCAAAATAACTATAAATATTTAGGAATAAAGTATTTCAACAACCTTCCGATTGAAATAAAGAAATTAAAGGATATTAATATACTTAAACTAAAAATGAAGTTACTCTTTCAGAAATAATTAACTAAATAATTTCCTGTTTATCCCTTCATTGATATTTATTATCAGTCTAGCATCTCCACTGTATTTAGATTTTGTCTCTTTAAATATTATTGTTCCTTTATTTTATTTTGTTTATTTTGTTTATTTAGGAATATTATGCTATAAGTGCTATAAGTAAGTTATTTTTTTTTTTTTTTTTTTTTTTTACAGTATTACCGCACAAGAGTCCCAACTGCTCCCGTCTGGAGCCAGTGAGACTATGGCATCCCCAATTGGGGTATGTTGTGAGGCTGAGGGTATTGGGGAGGGGAGGGAGATGGGGAAGAAGAAGGTGGGGAAGTACCTGGCTATTCAGATCTGGTCACCAAACACGGCTAAAGCCATTTCAAGCAACGTTTCAATTCTGAATGGTGGTCTTACACCAGGGCGATACTGAGAGTATCTTCCACTCTGGAACGTGCCGCAAATATACTATATATTATTTTAAATTAATTAATTGTGAAATAACACAAATTAATCAAATAAAATTTATTTGCGCACGCCGGGTTCGAACCCGCGACCTTCGGATCTGTAGTCAAAAGCGTATACCACTAGACCACGCCGGCCGTCAAGTTATGCTATAAGTAAGTATTATCATATATATACTTACTTATAGCATAATGATATTCTATTTTTCCAAGTGTAACTCTCTCACCAAGCACAAGAACCAGTTTCTTCATTGGTGAGATTGCGAACATAAATATATTTTGTAATGTAAATATATATTTTTATGTACTCATATTATCACGCCGTTTTCCCGCAGGGGTAGGCAGAGAGGACGGACCGCCCAATATATAGGTCTTGGCACACACTTTCCTCATTCACATTCAAACATCGTTTCATACATACTCTTCTATTATTCTGACTCTTGACATGGCCCGATTCAAGTATCTGATTCACTTGATCGTGCCATATCTTCCTCAGGCGTCCCCGACTTTTGCTACCTAACACCTCAATGCTAAAGAAGGTCGATGCAATAAGTACAAGTATCAGAAAGCATTGTAGGCATATGGTGGTTAAGGCGATGCACTACGTCGTGTAATATTTTAAATTGAGCCGCTATCAATAACAACCCTTACGTAGATGGCGATAAGGTTTAAATTCCCGCTTAACACCATCCGCCTATTTTGATTTATGCAAGAAAAAAATATGTCCAAAAAGTGCCTTTTATTTTATTTTGTGGATGTTCAGGAATAAATATTTAATTTTTTTCGATCATTTTATAAATAACTTAATTTGTCACATTATACAATAAAATCATAACCGAAAATGGGTTCTTAAGTAGGAGATTTTGAACTTTAAAGCAGTTTTCATAGGCCTTATACATTATTTTTTTCTGGGCTTATAAAAAGACTTTTCTGAAAATACACGATTATTTCAAAGTCCAAGATGTATTCTACTCGCAGTATTTAATTAAAGCATCTGAAACATTTCTATGCGACCAAATTTTCAAACCAAAAACACATGATTTTGCATTACTACGTATGGCATCGCCTTAAGTATTTTAACCAATAGCTCTCCACGTGGTTCTTGTTCGTGGCACGTGGGCGCAGTGCGCGTGTGTGCAGCGGCCACCAAATCTGAAATAGTCGCAGCCGCAGTCAGCGAGTGCCACAGCTTACAGTCCACAGTGGTGGTTATGTGTTATGGCATCCCAGAACCGTTCCGCGAAACCAAAACGAACAAATAGTTAAAACGGGACGGTTATAGGACTATATTGAGGGAAGGGGTGACCCAAGAAAACCATATCACTGGCAGTTCTGTGAACAGTAATACCACTTTGAAAGGGAGATGTGTAAATACGAATGTTGGAGAGAGCGCGCTAATATATTATTTTTATTTTTTTTTTATTTATTCTTTAATATATTTGTTATACAATGGTATAGTATATTGTCCTCCACGCTAGGAGTTCACCTGTGTTGTGGAGGACTTTTTCAATTGTAAAGTTATATACTCGTAATTCTAAAACAATACAGTGGAGTTGGTTACACAGAGAAACATTAAAAATTAAAATATAAAATCGATTTTTCCATAGTTATAACAGTAGTTTTTCCATAGTTATTCCAAAAAAAGTGAAATATAAAAAATTTAATATTAAAAGGATTGAAGCCAGTTCCGTATGTGTTTTTTGTATTCTGTAAGATTAGATGTTTTATATTGTGTTGGAAGTGAATTGTATAGTTTTATAGCCTGGAATCTGTAGTGTTTTTGTCCAAAGGATGTGTTGGTTTTTGGTATTAGTAGTTGGTGTGCAATGTGCATGTCTTGTTCTGGTATTGCGAGAAGTTTGTGAAGTTTTAAATGTGTTTAGGTTCTTGTAAAGGAAAGTAAGTATTTGTTTTGAATATAATTTTTGAATCTTCAACACTGGGAATTGTTTAAATATGGTTGAAGTGGGTGTTAGTATTGGTACTTTAAGTATTACTTTTATAAAGGTTTTCTGAGCTTTATACAGTGTGTCTGTGTATTTTTACTGGCATAGCCCCAGGCAATAATGCCGTATTCCATTATAGATTGTGCTATTGCGAGGTATATATTCTTAATATCAAATATGTTTAGTATATTTCTCACGTTTTTGAAAAAATAAATCAACTGGTTTATCTTTCCTTTAACCGACTCAATATGTCTGTCCCATTTTAAATAACGGTCGAAGTATATACCAAGATATTTGATATTTATAAGATAACAATAATAATTAAGCGAAAATGGTGAAAATATTTAATAAAACACGATCCGTTTGAAATAAAACAAAAATCTCTTTACAAATGCTTTAGTTGCATCTAAAGATACACTGTGAATTTTTTCAGGCCTATAACGTATTAAATAACAGTACAAAACGTGTTTTTAATAATTTTCGGAGCTTACTGTGCGATTTTTTTCAATCGAGGGAATTTCATATAATTAACATTTTGGTATAACAAATGTATAGATATTATCTACAAAAATAACATAGTTGTATTAGGTACTTACATATCTACCTACTTCATTATAAAACATATAAACCCTTACGTAACATTCTAAAATAAGGAATCATACAATTTATCAGAAGAAATGTCACCATTTCAATGGCAATTATTCGTTTAACTTTATTCTGGCCGCACGGAGTAAAAAAATGATTAGGTTTTGCTAATTTATTAAAAATCTCTTCAAATTATTGGTAATCCGTTTGTATATTAACTTATGTATACTATTACTTAAAACTTCTTCAATAAAGATATTATTTATTTATATCTTTGTTATGTCGGCTACTGGCATTATACCTAGCTCTCTCATTCAAAATTTAGGCATATTAGATCTGTCAAAGAATTTATACATAAAAATGCAAAAATCAGTCATTTTAAATACATGTAGGAAAACGAAAGATTTTTTTAAATATTTATATTGAGGGATCAGTAGGATTAATAGGTCTAATTTGAAGTTCTACCGAGCCGAACCCTCTGATATGAAAATATCTGGAGTCGGTGAATTATTTTCCCATTTGATCTCTGGTGATTTGACGTGTTGTTCTTGTATTATTTTGTGTTTATTAAGCTTATATAATGCACTTGCATAATGTGGATTGACTATATGATCATTTGTGGAAAAGTGTGTGGAAGGGTTTAGTTTTTCCTGTGGAGAAGATTTAACCCGGACATAATAAACTATAAACATTTAAATAGATAGAATACATAACAATTAGATACAGTTTAGAATTCTCATAACCTGCCTCACTAGGCTAGTAAGGCCAGCCTGTGTTGAGGCAGTCATTTTAATGGCTAGTTTAAATACTTGTGAGTATACCTACACTTATATTATATAATATAAACATTTTACTAACGACAGAGCTGTCGATGGAAATATTGTATAATTATGATATTTTGCTTACTTGAGGTAAATTATCATATTCATAAATTATCTACTATTATTACAACATAGTTATCGTTGTCAGCACAAACTAATACGCTGACAGCAGTCGATAAAACCTTAAAATCGTTGCTTGTTGACAGCTAACTGTTCAGGAACTCGTACCGCAATTTTGTGCTTATCCAAGAAGCACTATGATACATATAATTCATCCTTGATCTATCAAGACAATTTCACCTAATAACATATTATAATAACTTTGTCACTTCCTGATGCGAGCTTTCGACCATCTGCAAAGTGCGTTCTAGACCAATTCATATTTCAAAATGTACTTAAATTCTTCAAGCGTATGTATCACAAATTCTCGAGATGACATTAATGCATGACTAGGCACAACGTTTGGGCCCAGTGCTGTGCGATCTTTGTCAAACAGGAGAGTTGGTGAGGAGCCAAATCAGAGACAAGGTCGATTATTTCTGAAATCAACTTCGTTATGCGACCAAATGTGGAATTTTTTAAAGTCATATTTAGCGTGCGTATTTAGATTTCTTGAATTCTTGACCATCGCAATTCAGAAATAGCTGATTTCGTCAATGGTTCAGAAAGTATGCAGTATCGCAGCTACTTTTCGATCCTATGCGGGATTGACTTCTTCCACAGATGTGTTCTAGTGGCTACATTCCCTAGGAATTTGCCTTCATAAATCACTTCTTGCTCCAATTGTAGGCAACGCGTTAAGATACCTGTACAACTTACAATGATTACTTGTTCTACGGAAATAAATGATTTAAAAAGACACTTGTCACACACGACGCAATCCTACAATCTCCATTAAAAGATGATCTGGACAGCGTAAATCTAAAAAATCTTTATGGGACACGTGAAAGAAAGATGGGATTGGTGATTTGTTTGACATTTATCGCTAGTTTGGTTGCTAAGACATTACGAAGTGATTTATAGGGAAAAATCCATTGAATATCGCAATACTACGATTCCAATTTGCGTTGCTAGTCTAGGACAAGTATGCATGTCGGTTTGGGAACGTAGAATTGCATACTTCGCGTACGTAGGACCAGTGTGTCTTACTTTAATTTGGAGTCCAACCCTAGCTTTGGGACCTACAGAATTCCACCATGGTTTCATCCTAGAGTTTGTCTAATTTTAATTTCTTCCTTCGTTTCCTCATTCTTTGAGGATCGTGACATTCTCTCCAATCACCCTGGTGAACATGCTTCTTCCACTCTTCGTGGTCTTACGTTGTGTGGAGTGCCAAAGACACCCTAGTTTCGGACTTTTTTGAAAAATTAAAAACTGTCATAATAAAATCCATTTTGGTCGATTTTTCTTGGGCCATCCGTCATAGGTTCACTAACCCAAACGACAAATGGAAGAGAGTTAAAATAGATTGAGGCTTTAACCCAGTTCTGGGCTCCACGAATAAACATCATTCTGGGCGTGGTCCTCTCTCATTATTCTAACTTTTCTATCATCAAAATTTTAGTATGACACTCAAATGTGCACGATTGCGGGATATTATTACTGTGGATTTAGGACCGCACGAGAGTCCCACTGCTTCTAACCAACTGGAGCCAGTGAGACCATGGCATTCCCAATTGAGGTATGTTGTGATGCTGAAGGTAGAGGGAGAGGAAGATACCCGGCTGTTATACAGATCTGACCACCAAAAAGACCAAAGCCATTTTAAGCAACTGCAACGTTTCAATTCTGAATGGTGTCTTACTTCAGAGCGTATACTAAATATTATTTTTTGATGACACAAATTAATCAAATGAAATTTATTTGATGAAGGACCTCCGGCTTGCTAATCGAGTGCCTTACCCCTCGACCACAGATGCAATGTATACGGTATTATCGGATAGGGCAGTGCAAATAAAAAATATACTAAATCCACTAATTAAAACTCAAAAAGCCACTATGAAAATTATACTGAAAGTTCCTGTAAGAACTATGAAGAACTAGCACTGTCGAAATCTTCACCAATCTTAACATCATGTCAATTAAACAACTATATTCTAAAACTATACTCATTTACATGCATAAGTACAAAACCCAAGAAATAACAACAAACACGTACAATAGAAATACTAGATCGCATGGTCAAAAACTTATCCAACAAATAACTACTAATACAACTTTTGGGCAAAAAAGCTTCTTATATCATAGTATTAAACTCTACAATAAAATACCACTCTCACTCAAAAATCTCAACATTTTAACATTTAAATCTCAAATAAAAAGCTGGATACTTAATATGGGGAGATCTGAAATAGAAAATATACTGATATCAAACAGAGACTAAAACCGAATCTACTAAACTGAACTATACAAAAAAACACTATCTTACTAATTTTAAAATTATTTGAAACAAAAAATTATACTACATGATATATGTTTATAATTAAATTCATATGTTACTTTGATGTAATATTAATTTCTTATAATTAAATTATAATATGTAAATGACATCCTCAGCACGGGAGATCCCAGTGAGGATATCATTATCTCTATATGTTACTAAGAAAAGAAGACGATAAATCATTATTATTATTATTATTATTATGTGAAGTAGCTGGCCGTTTAGATCTGGTCACCAAAAACGCTAAATTCATCTCAAGCAACGTTTCAATTTTTGCTGAATTTAATTTCCAATTTATAGCTCAATTTTTGCTGTATTTAATTTCCAATTTATATTTAAATTTTTGCTGTATTTAATTTCCAATTTATATTTCAATTTTTGCTGTATTTAATTTCCAATTTATATTTCAATTTTTGCTATATATAATTTCCAGTTTATATTTCAATTTTTGCTGTATTTAATTTCCAATTTATATTTCATTTTTTGGTTTATTTAATTTACAATTTATATTTCAATTTTTGCTATATTTAATTTCCAGTTTATATTTCAATTTTTGCTATATTTAATTTCCAATTTATATTTCAATTTTTGCTGTATTTAATTTCCAATTTATATTTCAATTTTTGCTGTATTTAATTTCCAATTAATATTTCGATTTCGTCAATATTTTCTTCTGGGATGTCCCTGATTTCTTACACCCACTTTCTCGTCGTCTCTCTCCACCTGCCACTTGTTTCTTCAACTATAACTGTATTTAGATGATCATATAATTTTGCAGTTACGAAAACTTCAACGTCTTCCGCATACATAACACCTTCACCTAATAGATATTAAGTTTTTCCAGCCCCCATTTTCCTAACAAATCGATCCTTTTTCAGAAGTTTTAGTAGTTTAACACCTGCAATCTTAAGTGTCATAATAATCTGTTACAAAGTTAGCTAGATGTGGGTTGCGTCTTAAGTGGAATTAGCGATAAAACAATTCTAAAGCCAGTGCTTTTAGTTGAAGAAATGTTATGTCAACAGCAGAGGCGTAGCGAAAAATCAGCGCTCCCAGGCAAACGTTAACCCCATACCTAAAAATATTACACAAATGTTGTAAATTAACTCCTCAAGCTAACTTGTTCGGTTTTTGGAACAAACAAGCTATTATAACCCGTAGAGTCAATGTGTTCGCTCTTCAGAACAGCTCATAGATATCGTTGTGTCTCCCTTGCCGTCATAGTTAGAAATATGAACTAAACGATGTTAGAAAGAGAAAACAACAAGTTTTATATTCAAATATAGAAGTAAACCACAGATTATTTAAAATTTACATGTCTATGAAACCAAAGTTTCAGACCGCAATTTGAGAAAAAATTGTGAAATTTTGTGATTTTTTATTAACAAATTTTATATGTAACGATAAGAAGTAGGTGTATATAAGCAAATTTGAAAGCCTATTTCATCACCTTTCGAAAACAGTATTTATTTTTCGGATACGTTCATAAATATTCCATTTATTTAGAAGCCGAAATACACACAAAATCTATTTAACACAAAACTTTCTAACGGCATCTTTAAGAAATTTAACGGTGCATATGCCAGAGGCCTGAAGTGAAATTATTACATGTTAAATATTGAATGAATAAAATCAAAATTAATCGTTTTTAACAGTTAACTTATTTACCAACCGGTTTCGCTTGGCTCAAAAGCTTCGTCAGAGTAAAAAGTTTTTGTTTTTTTTAATTTAATAATGCGTCAATTCACAAAGCGATAGCTTTCTACGAAAAAAAATGAAAAATATAAATTAATAATTGATAAAATTATATACTTTGCGATCCCATCATATTAAAAGCTTTTTTTAATGATAAACTAATGTTTATAAGACAAGGTTTTTATGCATAGCACAAAGGATAACAAATTATTATAAGCAACAATTAGTTAGTTGTTCGCAGGTGAAAAAAATATAATAAGCAGTAATTTTTTATTGAAGTACTAACGTGTTGGAAATAAGCCGACGTGGCTTAGTGGTCCAGAGCGTCTGACCGGACATCAGAAGGCGCGGGTTCAATTCCCGTCAGCGGCATTTATTTTTACTCTGGAGATATTTTCAATTTATATTGATATTTCAGGCGAGTAATTGTTGCTTATAATAATGTATTAATATTAAAAGCGCCGGGGACAATTGGCTTTATATATCACTAGCTGACATATACCCGGTGTTTCTCGGGGTTACGATTGGTTTGAAGTAAAGTTTTCAGGTAATGAATTTTATTAAACCTGAAAACTGGGTGTAGTTTTTATTTCACTTTTCGCCATGTCTTCCTCGTGGTCCACGACATCTTCTAACATTTACACACCTTTCTTCTTTCATCACATATGCCTAATTTTACCACTTTAAATTTTATAATCTCGTCCTCCTCGGGCATTCCCTACTTTGTTTACCATTCACTACTGTTTACCACATTGTTACTGTTAAAAACACTACAGTTTTATAGACTTTAATTGAACTCCGTATCTCAATCCAGAAAGAGAAAATCATATTAATGAAACGAACATACGTAGTTACAAAAAAACTTCGATGAATATACAGGGTTTTCCAATAAGAAGTGTCATTTTGATATTCAATCTTAAAAGATCAATGGTTTCGTTGCTTGTGTGTCACGTAGCGCCGTCTTGTTGAAATTAAACGTTGTCCAGATCAATACCATCCAATTCCGGCCATAAAAATCATTAATCATCTCTCGATAGCGCAATCCATTCAACGTAACTGTTGCTCCAGCCTTATTTTCGAAAAAGTAAGATCCAATGACTCCGCCGGACCATAAACCGCACCAAACAGTCACACGTTGAGGATAAAGAGGCTTTTCAACAATTACTCTTGGGTTTTCCGAGCCCCAGATGCGACAATTTTGCTTGTTGACGAAGCCATTGAGGTGGTAATGGGCCTCATCACTCAAGATGATTTACATTTGATTCACTCGAGTGAATTTTAATAATTTCAATGCGTTGTTGAAGCGTGTATCGTTCCATTTTTATTAATGGCGTAGTTTCTACTTGTCAAATGTCAAAAAATGACAGCTTCAAAAGTAACATCTACCGAAATAACGGGCTATTCAAAATAACACCTCTTATTGGAAATATATAAGATGTAGATAAATTTAAAATTAACTAAATAACTATGTCAGATATAAAATCATCTGTGTTATTACTGTTGAAGTAAATAGCAGTAAGGAAGAGGCAACCTTAACAAAAATAATACATGTTTCCCGGATAAATTTAAGGATTTCAACTAGGATTCCAGAATAGCGTAGGAGTAAGTCGTGACATCGCAAACATAAAGGAAGTGAAATAATCACAATTGAATTTATTATTGCAATATAACGTCGTAACCAGGAGGAACAAAGGGCAGGTGCATCTGAAGATATTCACAAGTACAATACGAACAGACAGACAGGCTGATATAACATTATATATATATGTATTATTATGCGGAAGGTAATGGATTCTAACGACGGCGTGGGTGATGTTTTGCTAAGTCAGTATTTTGGAAGAGATTTTAGTTTACTTGGCAGAATGTTCAATTACTATTCAAGGTGATGGATTTAAATGAAACAACCAATTCAGAAACATTAAACTATTAGGACGGGTTCTGTTGGGAAGTAAGAGCTTTATAGATGCACGCACAGATGGCAGTGCATAGAGCTTGCAGGGAAGTCCGCAAGATGGAGCCAGTGTCCAGTAGTCGCCAGGGCCAGTGGTAAGGCTCTCAGAGAAACTTACTGTTTCAGATTCCAATTAGCCAGCTACTAGTTAGGTCGACTATCGAGTCACCATTATAATACGCGGAGTAATAATAAATTCCTGATTAATCTAAAAGAACTATTTAATTATAAACTCCTTCCAAGACGAGCTGTTTGTACGAACGCAACAGGTTCTTTCACAAAATTTGAACAAATCTTCAAATTATATAAGTTCTGTCAAGTAACTGGCCTACAATGATATACTAACAGGACACGAAAATGAACGTTGAAATAATTTGATGAATTGTTCAAATTCTATTAAACAACCCATTCTTAATATATAAAAATTCAGCCTGTGCATAATTGCGCTCGTAAATCTCGAAATAGGGTCGACCGATATCGATTAAAACGTCTGAATTTGTTCTTATAAGTGCCAGGAGTGTTTAGAGAGAGGTTTGAATGTTAGAATTTGGGGACGCTCGAGGAATACTTAACGAAATATCTCTGCAACGTAATGAGATTCGGAGTCGAATTATGTAATGTATTTTTAATGTAATATTTTTGTAATGTAATGTATTTTTTATGTAATGTTTTTGTAATGTAATGTATCTAATGTACCTAATATATTTTTAATGTAATGTTTTTTAATGTAATATATTTTTAATGTAATGTATTTAAATGCAATGTATTTTTAATGTAATGTATTTTTAATGTAATATATTTTTGATGTAATGTATTTTAATTTTATGTATTTTTAATGTAATTTTTTTGTAATGTAATGTATTTTTAATGTAATGTTTTTGTAATGTAATGTATTTTTAATATAATGTATTTTTTAACAGTAATATTGTGATACACAGGAGTGAACAAAGGCCATTAGCAATAGCGAAGCTACACATATACGAAGTTACATAACATTTTCATATATGAATACCACACCAAGCGTCCCAACTTCGTACTGTCTGGAGCCAGTGAGATTATGGCATCCCAAATGCCAATAAAGGAGTCGAGGATGAGAAAATTTGAGAACTACGAGTATCTAGCAATAAATATATATTTTTTACATTAGATCCACACAGGAGGCCCCGAGGAAAAAATCATTCAGGAGCAATGTCAACTCTGGGGATGCTGTGTGGGGGGTCTATAAATGAGGGGTGGGTAGGAATATAGGAATAAATGTGTCCAGGAAGCTTTAGAAAAGTTAAGACTTAAAAACAAAAAAAAATTTGTTCAAATCACGATTTTTATTTTAAAAAATCTACAAGTTTCAGAACCAATGGTAAAAACAAAGATAATTGATAAAGATAATTTGCATGTATGCCACAAAGTAAAATAACAATAATTGAACAAGTGAATATTAAAAATGCTATGGAATATACAAATCTGAGGCTTGCTTCTAAAAAGGCCAATGTTGAAAATTGGCCAAGTTCGAACACTGATACACTAGAATTTTTTTTTTCTTAAAATTAAACCTTGAACGAGGTAATTCTACATAGGCGTCGTGAAATTTGAAAAAACTAACATTGACTCTTTTAGAAGCAAGCCAAATAAATGATAAACAGAGTTTAAAAATAGTTTTACAAATACAATATTATATCGGAGATTCAATCAATATTTTAATTGAGATGAATCGCATACGAAAAATCTATTCATTCATTTTCATATTGCGTGTGTACGGGCGCAAACAAATAATTCATCTCTATATTTTAAAGCATAACTTCATCAAATAATTACTAACGCCAATATGGACGCGTAGAAAACGTAAGTCACGTTTAACCTTACGGAACACATTTTTACAGACAATGAAATCCAAAATGGGCGAGTTAAACAACACTTTATTTTATCAGCCTTCATTTTCCTGAAAATTAATTGAAAAGTACGCTTAAGCCTAGCCTCGTGTAAAAGTTTAAAAAAACCTGTGTTGAATAATAATAACACAGAATCTCCAGTTGTCATGGTTACACCCACATCCCCCAC
This sequence comes from Hesperophylax consimilis, assembly GCF_061612785.1. Taxonomy (NCBI): domain Eukaryota; kingdom Metazoa; phylum Arthropoda; class Insecta; order Trichoptera; family Limnephilidae; genus Hesperophylax; species Hesperophylax consimilis. The sequence goes on along the minus strand of NC_142854.1, from coordinate 17,538,199 downwards.
ACCCCCGGAGAATCCTTGAACCTACCCAGTGAACTTTCAGGGCCGCACGCAATGTGACGTATAACAGTAAAACCCACCCCCTGATCTTTAAACACAGGTTCAGGGGCGCATCGTAAAAGACGAGAAGATCTTTCAAGTTATTCGTAACTCACCCGGGTTACGTATAACTTGAAAGATTTTTAATTTACTTTCTTTTGCTAACAGAAATGACGAAGAGACCTAGTTATAAATGTCGGGATTATAACAAGATTAAGGCGATGCACTACGTCGTGTAATATTTTGAATCGAGCCGCTATCAATAACACACCTTACGTAGATGGCGATAAGGCTTAAATTGTCGCTTCACACCACTGTTTTGATTTATGCAAGAAACAAACATGGCCAAAAAGTGCCTTTTATTTTATTTTGTGGATGTTCAGGCACAAATATTTATATTTTTTTCGATCATTTTATAAATAACTTAATTTTCCACATTATACAATAAAAACATAACCGAAAAAGGTTTCGTAGTTAGGAGATTTTGAACTTTAAAGCAGTTTGCATAGGCCTATACATTATTTTTTTCTGGGCTTATTAAAAGATTTATCTAAAAATACTCGTTTATTTCAAAGGCCAGGATGTATTCTACTCGCAGTATTAAATTAAAGCACCTGAAACATTTCTAGGCGACCAAATTTTCAAACCAAAAACACATGATTTTAAATTACTACGTAGTGCATCGCCTTAACCAGAAATTACAAAAATATAGTGAATTCTGACGTTTTAAAATGGGTATTCCAGCAATTTTGTTGAACTCTAAGGACGTGTTGTTTCCTAGAATTTGAACAATTCATCAAATTTCAATATTGATATTCAAGTTCTGTGAAGGTTCTATTTAAGTTCTGTTATTATATCATTATTGGCCGGGCGTTTCACAAAACTTTAATAGTAACAGAACTTGAATAGAACCTTCAATGAATTTTTAAATTTGATGAATTGTTCAAATACTATGAAACATCCCGTCATAACACTCGTTTAAATGAAATGGCAGAAGTATTTTCACTGGCTAATAATTAAATTGCTAAATTATGCATTTTATAGTCCGGAATTGTTGATAAGCTTTCGTATTCCACTACGTAATACTAGAATTCGGGATTTATTTCAGTGCAGACATTCTGGTACTAACTACCATATGTATTCCTCATTCCCATAATACTTATGGAGGGAAATAATTATACCGAGTCAGTGGACATCTTTAATTTATCACTAAAGCCCTCGCAAACCCAATTTCTAACAAGTGTCTCATTAACTCGTTAAGTTTTTAAGTTCCAAAAAAATATATGTTATTTTTGAAAATGCCGAAACGTTAATTATATGAAATTCCCTCAATAGAAAAAAATCAAATGACAAAGTAAGCTTCAAAAATTATTAATAACACGTTTTGTTCTGTTATTTAATATGTTGTAGGCATGAAAAATTCACAGTGTATCTTTAAATGCAACTAAAGCATTTGTCGAGAGGTTTTTGCTCTATTTTAAACGAGTCGTGTTTTATTAAATATTCAACATTTTCGCTTAGTTATTATCGTTTTTCTTTTTAATATTAGCGCGCTCCTTCGTATTCTCTATCTAGTCGTAATTACATATCTCCCTTTCAAACCATATTTAACTGTATCATACTTCGAATTAGAACTACCAATATTAGGGCTCCATCATAGACATATGAATATTAGTAGACCTGCCCTAAGTGATTAAAAGCGTATTATCCCCACTCCCCATACCGGTTCCATTGAGCCGGCTGGGCTCGCATATGGCCTCAAGTGAAATTTGAAAACGTGACGTCATCATTCTTGTGCGAACTATGGTCGAGGCATCATCGGTTCATTTTACGAAATAAAACGGCAAAATGTTGACTTGTGATATGAAAACTTGTAAAAATAGATGTGAAAAAGAGAATAAACCCAATTGTCGTATTACATTCCATAAGTAAGCATTATTTTACTTTATTTTAAGCTTATTCACACCGTATTATATGGATCAGTTTTAGAAACATATACTATCACATCTCAATGTAGCGATTCTCAAGTGTGCTCATCGTTGTTTACTGGGGTAAGTAAATTATGAGACATTTGTAAAAGTGTCTTAACTAAATACTCTGAAACTAACTACGACTCTGAAAATAGAAGCTGCCTTACTTTGCCGAATTTGGACTTCGCAAATTAGTTCATAACGTGGCGAGTAATTTGCGCTCCCATGTAGAAATGTCTATTCATTCAAAAGCAGATTTTACTTTTAAGAACTAAATGGTGATATTATAATGCGAGATGCCTATTTACTGTCAGATTGATTTATTGACGAATCACAGTCAGCCTTACTCCCTTCGTTCTTCAACAGTTGATTTTACCCCTCGCCATTAGCTTCTCGTCTATTAATTCCTATGTCTGTGGGCTCCATTAATATCGCGGAGTATACAGAAGTGAATGGTGAAGTCGGGAAGGCACGAGAAAGACTTGTCACTAACTATTGAAACAAAAACATTTAAAAAGTAAACTTTTATCAATTATGAATAATATTATTGCCACCTAGTCCATACTAGAATTTACATCATTAAAAACTCACCCCTAACCATTCTTAACGCCGGGTACAGCTAGTATTATATATTAACTTTGTCTAAAATGTATAAAAGTTAGTCAAACGCATTTCTTTGATCCCTCCCTGGTCTAATTCCCATCACCTCCCGGGGGTGGGTAGGACAATTCCGTGTAAGGTGTGGGTTTGGTTTTCCTTGTGTCGGTGAGGGGGGTGTTTTCCTGGGTGGTTTGTGGGTGGCGGGTGCAAGTAGCAGTGCAGCGTTAACCCACTGAACTGACGCAAGAGGGGGGTGGAAATCATATTGATTCGGTTAGGTTAGGTTAGGCCTCTTGTGTTTGTTGTGTTTTGAGGGAGGTTTTATAAGTGATTCAGTGGGGTTGGGTGCAATCTAACCCACTGCAGTCTACGCAAGAAAGATTTTGGAGAGTTGTATTATATTTTAACCCTTAGAAGCCGGGTAATAATTGAAGGCAATGTCCACGTTTTACGTAGGAATTTTCATGGACAGTATTGAAATGCGTTAAAAACTTGTAAAACCTAGCTCTATATTCTGAACATTGCAGTGTACCTGAAGGTAGTCATGATTTGTCATTAAGCTCCGATTTTTATAGCATTTGGCAATGGTAATTATGATACAAAAAGCGGTATTTGATAGAACATCCCGCTGTTTACAACATTTGATATTAGGAATGGTAGAAAAATAGCAGTTTTTGACAAAAAGCTCCGATTTTTATAACATTTTGCATTGGCAATGATATAAAAAAGCAGGTATTTGATAGAAAGTCCAGCTGTTATAACATTTGACATGGTAGAAAATAGGTAGGGAATGGTAGAAAAATAGCAAGGTTTGACAAGAAACTCCGATTTTTATAACATTTGACACTGGGAATGGTAACAAAGACGATATTTGACGTACTTATAATATTTAATATTTATAAAAATGAGGCAATTGAACTACAAATATCATCGAGTAAAAATAAATGCCGCCAACGGGAATTGAACAAGCGTCTTCTGATGTCCGGTCAGGTGCTCTGAGAGCATGAGCTATGTCGGCTTATTTCCAACACGCCAAATAATTTAATATGTACTAGTACTTCAATCAACTGCTTATTATATTTTTCACCTGTAAACAACCAACTTTATTTTTGTAGGAAAAGCTTTGTTAGTTCTAAATTTCCCACTAGATGGCGTCGAAACGTATTATATCTACATTTGTTGGTGAAATATTTTGACTTGTCAAATATTATTATTTTTTAATGATAAACTAATGTTTATAAGACAAGGTTTTTTATGCATAGCACAAAGGATAACATTTTTTTTTTAAACATTAAATATGTTTTGTTCATTATAGATGTATCTAACAACTTCAGGAAATGAATTGATGGAAGTTTTATGCAAAGGGCGAAAGCGGTGGGGGTGTTGGTGCGAGGAAGGCAGTATATAGTATATTAGGACACTGCGTTGGATCGTTGGTTCACCAAAACTCGTAGAGGAAGATGTAAGATCTGAAGGCCGTTGGCTATTTTGATGAAGTTATAAAAGTTTTGTTGTCCTTTGATGTTCGTGGGAAAATTAAATCTGGAGGGTTGACGCAGAATGCTGCTGGCAGTCAGTTAATAGAGATCTATAACTACAACAATTACTTACTGACTTATTTAATTTAAATAAAAGATTGTGTATTTCATTCTTAATAAAAATACAACATTCCTAAATTAATATTTTAATGAAAACTGATTTTTTTTTTTCAAAATGGTTGCAATTCAGAAGCGTTTCCGGTTTGCCGATTTCAATTACAATAATAATAATAATTTTGATTATGTATATTACCTCTAATGTATGCAACAGTTGAATTAAAAATATGCCGGAGGAAGCGAGGTTTTATTGTTTTATCAATTGATTATCATTAAAAATCGGCCTTGCTTACAACATTATCAGACAACTTTCACAGTACGTTTGTGCAGGGTGCTGCAAAACAGACAGTGTAGTTTTGAAGGGCCAGGAACCTCGGAGGGTTATCATTGTGTCGAGAGGGTCGTGCCACTTTCAGTCGTTACCATAGTTTGGTCCGGACAACACCGGGGCACCCAGCGGGCCTTCCGGCTGCAATTTGCGACTTATTCACGTGGAGCTACCTCAAGGAAAATGTTTTTAAATATCGGCCTCACACCTTGGAAGAACTCAAGGATCGAATTCGGGAGGAAATCGCCGCTTTATGGAAGCGTGCTCACTGTTGTCGAACTACGACCAAATTGCACGACTATCAAAGCGGCTATGCAACGAAAGTTACATGATTTTTGTGTAGATAGAAGAAAAAACATCGCTGTGCGTAGATGCAATTGCAGTAGTACGGGAGTATTTATTTTTGTTTATTTAGGAAACAGACAGTTGTACATGTAAATTAATTTTACATTTAAGTTTAATATAAGATAAACCAGTTAAGTTCCATTTACAATATTTTTTACGGTTACAGGTTAGGAATAAAGTAGATATTTAAAGACATTGGTAAAGAATGAATCAAAAGAATAGATGAACAATAAAAAATAATCGTTATGATTAAGGTACATTGTAAGGTTAATTTGTTTTTAAAAGTCAAACTATTGTAAAACTTGAATAAGATATCACAAAAATTCCATTTTCAAAACAACAATAATATAGCAAAGTAATTTTAACATTTTACGAGACGTATGATCTGCGATAACTTGATTAAAAGTAATTTGTTTACCGAAAGTTATAAAATCATAGAATATTTTAAATTGATTGCTACATAAAAATACTATTATGATTAAAAAATGTTTAAGTGAAATGATTGGAGTATTTGAAAGGAGTCATGCTATTTTGTTTATATCTGCCTCAGAGGAAATTCGAATAAAAGGAGAACTTAAAAGAAATTTAAAAGAAGAACTAAGTAGCAAGTATAAAAATGGAAGTAGAACAAATTTAATAAACTTATATATTGCATTAGACAAGAATATATGTGTTTATAAGTATACAGGACTGATAGAGTGGGAGACAGGTTTTGGTGTTGTAGCGGGATGGGGGAGGAAAGGGATGCTAAATAATAAATAAGCAATTTGAAAATAAAATAAGGTTCTTAATAAACTTCTGTAACGATAGTAACTCGCAGTGAAGAGGAAGCTTCAAGCCCAAAATGTGTATATTCTTGGTAGGCCTTCTTATATCGTCACGAATGTAGATAATAGGCACTAAAATCGATTGGCAAACGGAGTGTGGAAACGCTCAATTTCAAGCATAAAAGTGGATTTTATTTATTTTGTAAACAATTTTATAAGACAGCAAAAAAGTTAATCAAATGAAACTGTCACAGATAATCTTAGCCATAATATTGTATTTTTTAAATTGTTTTATTTATGCAATCATACAATTTTTAGTAGTTAACATTTGTATTTTATGACCGGTCGGTGGCCGAGTTGACATCGCGCTTGGGTCTCACTCGAGCGTAGTGTGTTCAATTCCTCGACTGGTTAAGTCCTCCATCACAACACAAGCAACATTTTCAGCTTACTGTGGTGGTAGTAGGAGATTTTCAAATATTGTCAGGTTATTCGTAACCCGGGAATGTTTGTCTTTCTTTTAAATAAAAAAAAGTTAAGTAATTAATTTTTTTATTTGAATTCTACCCAAGGGAAACGATAGAAAAAGTTTCAATTTATATGAAGCATACTTTTTGGAAATCATAATGTAAACCAATTTGTTATAAAGATGAATCGAAAACATTGATTTAGCTTCAAGCTTCGCCTGAATATTTCAGCATGTATGTCTATATTTGCAAGTTTTTTGCTGTACCAACTGCAGGTTCTGTTCATAAATTCATTTTGATTGGAGTTGGTGTTGCGTTTGTCAATATAGAAAAGAGTTTTCTGTCTGCTATATAAAAGTGATTCATTGAACAACTTCTTTGTTTCCATTATCTATGACAATATTTTTTACGATGCCACAGAAAGTGTTAAAATAACCCGAAAACGTGTGCAATATTTAATCGCTTAGTTACAAAATCATTATGACCCAATCGGAAAAGTACACGCACCTTGCAACATGTGCTAATTAGCAATTATCATTTTGCAATAAATTAGTGTTTAAAATTTTTCGTTATTGTAATAATGCTGGGGGGCTTTACACGAAGACACTTAATTATTAATTTCACGTCTGGGGGTCTTGCACAGTAAATCGATGAACTTTACAATATCAGATTGATAGGCGTAACTATCGACGATTTTAAACCGATTTTCTTAGCACGGTCGCGCTATTGATATCCAGGCCGATAATGATAATGCAAATCGACATACGCGGGCAACACTGGACATTCCTGAAAGTACTAAGCTACTAAACATTCCTAAAATACTGATAAATAGACAATGTCAAATTGAAATAATAACTAATATTTAATATGTCCGCGTGTACTTTTTGACACTAAATAAAGAGTTAATTAGTTTATGACGTCATTAGTCCTTAACTAACAACTTTTGTTTCTCGATGCTTTGCATCATAGAACAAATAATATAGTTTATGGATCGTATTTACGATTTATCTCAGTTCTAAGAGTTTCGTTAGTTCATCCCCACTCAAGTCAATTATTTTGCATAACGGCAAAAGGGACGCCCGAGGAAGACATGGCACAACCAAGTGAATCAGATACTTGAGTCGGGACATGTTAAGAGTCAGAATAATAGAAGAGTATGTATGAGACGATTTATGAATGTGAATGAGGCAAGGAGTGTGTGCCGAGACCGATGTATTGACGGTCCGTCCTCTCTGCCTACCCCTGCAAGGAAATGGCGTGATGTTAGTTAGTTATTTCCTCAGTGAAGTATTGTGTCCACAGTTCAGACGTATATAGGGTAGTGGAGTACTTCTTAAGGCGAAGCTTAATGCCAAATCACTATTTAAAACTTTATAACGAATTGGTGTACATTATGAGTATCAAAAAATATGATTTAGATAAATTGAAGGTTTTCCTATCGCTTGGCTTGAGTAGAATAAAAATAAAATAATAAATTACTAAAGAAAAAATATAAATGTAAACTACTAAAAAAAATTTTTTTTTCAATGGAAATGTATGCACGCATAAGGTAAACAACTTTTTAAAAATACATTATTATAGCTAAGATTATCTGTGACAGTTTCATTTGATTAACTTTTTCGCTTTCTTATAAAATTATTAACAAAATAAATAAAAACCAGTTTTGTGCTTGAAATCGAACGTTTCTAGACTCCGTTTGTCAAGCGATTTTAATGCCTATTACCTACAACATAAGGTATACCAAGAATATACACTGTTTTGGCTTGTAGCTTCCTCTTAAAGAGAAAATTGAAAGAACCGCATTGAAAGCATTTCGGTCCTTACTGATTGCTCTTCTTTGTCGTTCCATATATTCTATATCCTTCCGTACGTTGTCCCCGTGCGCGAAATTTTACGAGAATCGCAAATGGAAATTAAAATTAAAACAAAAAATTATGAGTTTAACAACTGGGTAATTAAGAAGAAATTATTACAAGTATATATATAAACGATAAGTTTTGTCGTAAGCGATAAGAAACGTAATATTGCAATAAAATATAAAGATGACTCCATAATATATACCCACGTTAATATCACAATAATTATTATTATCAAACCTGCTCAAGTGACCACAGCTTACAATATCAACTGTTACTACTGTGTAAGGTCAAAGGAATCCCCACTATAGAAATAATAAAACATTACGCTATCACAAGTAGTACCTAGTTGTTGGCTGGTTACGAAATGTGGTGCCAATGTCACACTCAATGCCAAAGTTACCAAGTCGACATACTTAATAGCACTTCGTTTACTGTGGAATCAGCTAGCCACCATACAAAAAGCACATGACCGATATAACTTTACTATTATATATAGGATTTTCCAATAAGAGGTGTTATTTTGAATAGCCCGCTATTTCGGTAGATGTTACTTTTTAAGCTGTCATTATTTGACATTTGACAAGTAGAAACTACGCCATTAATAAAAATGAAACGATACACGCTTTAACAACGCATTGAAATTATTGAAATTCGCTTGAGTGAATTAAATGCAAATCTTCTTGAGTGATGAGGCCCATTTCCACCTCGGTGGCTTCGTCAACAAGCAAAATTGTCGCATCTGGGGCTCGGAAAACCCAACAGTTATTCTTGAAAAGCCTCTTTATCATCAACGTGTGACTGTTTGGTGCGGTTTATGGTCCGGCGGAGTCATTTGACCTTATTTTCGAAAATGAGGCTGGAGCAACAGTTACGGTGAATGGATTGCGCTATCGAGAGATGATTAATGATTTTTCATGGCCGGAATTGGATGGTATTGATTTGGACAACGTTTAGTTTCAACAAGACGGCGCTAAGTGCCACACAAGCAACGAAACCATTGATCTTTTACGATTGAATATCAAAATAACACCTCTTATTGGAAAACCCTGTATTATCATAGATGCCGGGTATTATCATTGTGTGGGATAAAGTTTTAAGGCTTTGAGGCCCTTTTAAGATGTACAATTCCGTAGTACATTATTTTGATGTATTTCATAAGGTTTAGCCAGCGTTAGCAATGTAAGTAATATTTTTTTACGATTTGATTACAAAACATCGACTACTTTCAATAAATATAGTATGCAAGTATTATATATATATATATATAAACCTTCCGGAAAAAATCTCTAAGTCATAGCGAAAACAGTATCAAATCCTTTGCGTAGTTTAGAAGAACTAAGCGCACAAACAGACAGACTACAGCGACATTGTTTTATACTATTTAGAGATAACATACTTTTAAAAACTATATACAAATCTGTTTGGAACCCATATTACAATATTCATGTACAAGCTATTGAAAGAATACAAAATAAATTGCTCGTTTTAAAATGGGTATTCCACCCAACGGAAAATCTCCTTATTACAAATAATATACTAGGTAGATATTAGGAAACTATTCATTAAAAAGATCATTCAAATAAACTGCATAAAATCCTCACCATGCCACGTAACTCCCACATAACACAAGGGCAAAATCACAGAATCAACTTCAAGTGCCAAAAATTAATTCAACCTTTACCAAAAAGCACGAATCCTTCCTAGCACCTTACATCTTCAACACCTTCCTAAATGAAACCACTTACTGCAACACTCATAAACACCCAAACAGTTTACTTAAACATTTCAACACATGATTACTACACAAAAAAGGGCATGCATAAGCAAGTTACTAGCAATCCCATCTTAGTCTAATTCTCATTCCTTATTTACATATATGTGGTATTTACATTTATAGTGATTTACTCTATCTTATTAAAACTGCTTATGTTTTACGCATGCCTAGTTTATCAATACCTAATTTTCTACTTCCGATTTTATGTCCGGGTTAAATCTTCCACATAAGAAAAACTAAACCCTTCCACACACTTTTCCACAAATGATCATCTAGTCAATCAACATTATGCAAGTGCATTATATAAGCAAAATAAATACAAAATAATACAAGAACAACACGTCAACTCACCAGAGATCAAATGGGAAAATAATTCACCGACTCCAGATATTTTCATATCAGAGGGTTCGGCTCGGTAGAACTCCTAACAGGGCCTATAAATCCTACTGATCCCTCAACATAAATATTTAAAAAATCTTTCGTTATCCTACATGTATTCAAAATGACCCACTTTTGCATCTTTAAATATAATTTTTTTGATAGATCTAATACGTCCAAATTTTTTTTTTAAACTATTTTTTGATTTGTTATTATTATGAGATTTAGACGCTACCATTTTGTAAATCTAAAGTTCCTACGAAATTCCTGTTTTTATGTAACTATATATGTATGTAACTATATACGGAATGCTCCATGTATATATTGAAATATATATATTTGTATAAATGTATGTGTATGTGTAAGCAAATATATGTACCCGCCTCCGAACAGAAATCTTCTAGTGAGGCGGGTTACTTTCATGTATGTAATTTTGATCATGTTATTTCAATAAACGCCCGGGTTGCCGGCAATTAAAAAAAACTACGTCACACTTTTAAAGGTAAACGTAACGTTTGTTAAAATCGTAAATTTAATTGTTTTATGAAAAAGTAATTTTTCGCGTAAACTTGCGTAAACTTAATTGTATTTTAATAAAACACTTAAATTTACGCTACCTGTGAACCAGTAGATTACAATGTACGTTACGTTTAAGTTTTGAAATGATCTGAATATGATTAAATTGTCTGATAGAAGGATTTTCATTGACTAAATATTTCTATATAAAATTGTAAATGAAGCATTTGTCAGTCCAGAATTGTTTGCATTGATAAGCTTTTATATTCCACTACGTTATACTAGAAGTCGTGATTTAATTCAGTGCAGAAGTACTGGGACTATCAGGGGAATAATTATACCGAGTTAGTTGACGCTTTTAATTTATCACTTAACAAATACAAAAAAACTTACTGATGCAGTTTAGTTTAGCATAAAAAATGCTGTAAAATTTTTACTATTCATATGTAAAAGCCTCTAAAAGTGGCGTTAATAAATAAATATACATATTTGATTTTTTTTGCATAGTTTTTTGGCTAAACCCAACGTTGTGTTTGCATAGAATGTTCTCAAACATTAAAAAAAACTCATTTCACTATTTTATTAATATTTTAAAAAATTGTTGTTTTTTGTATTTCACACAAATGACAGATCATACCTTCTTTTCAGAATGGTATTCGCTTGTAAATATAATGCAAATGAAATCATGTTGCTCCAAAAATATGTTATCTATGGCAAAACTAGGTTGCCCGAAAATTTTCAAATGAAACCATGTTGTCCTGAAAATTAATATAGATATTGTTTTAAATAGCAAAAAAAGTTAATTTTGACCAAATTAACATCGCTCTACATGCCCAAACCATCTAAGCGTGCCTTTTTAAATCTTACTCATTACGCTTACATCCGCCTTGCACTCTTTGCGGATCTCCACATTCCTCACACGATCATACATGGTTTTACCACACATACGCCTCAGGTATCTCATTTCAACAGCATTCAATCTACTTTCATCCTTTTTTTGCCAGTTCCATGCCTCACTTCCATACATCAGGGTAGGTACCAGCACTCCATTGCGGACTGCGAGCTTCGCTTCTTTGGACTATTTTTTGTTAGCGCCAACTACGTTCAGTCCTTCATTAATGGAGTTACCTTCATTTATCCTTTTTTCAATATTCTTCTGTCAGCCTTCCCATCTCTCGTAAACATACTTCCTAAATACACAAACTCATCCTCCTGCTCCAAGTATTCCTAATTCACAGCTATATTGCACACTGTTTTCGTACTCTCTATTTCAAACAGCATTACTTTAGACTTACTTACACTCATCATTAACTCATTCTTCATGCATACTTCGTTCATCCTAGACACGAGAGACTGTAGATCATCCATACTATTAGCTATCTGCACTGCATCATCAGCATACAACAGGCAACATACTTTCAGATTACTCAAATTCGCGCCCAATCCCACCTCTTTCAATTATTGCATACAATTATCCATGTATAGATTGAATAACCACGGTGACATTACACAGCCTTGTTTAACACCTTTTGTGATATCAAACCACCCCGTAAAACCACCGTTCACCCTAACACATGCAACGCTTCCCTCGTACAAAAACGCAATTGTGTTAGTCAGATTCGTATTCACTCCATACTTGGACATAACACTTTATTTTTATTATCTCTTCTTGAGTGAATATATTAGTATAGCCACCCAGTTGGGCTAAGTTGTGAGGCGGGTTGTTTAATAATAAGCAGTGTGTAGTTATTATCTACAACTAATTGATGTTACAAGCTTTCTAAATTAGGTTTATTATACATTGATAACCCTGAAATATTGTTTTAAAAGTACCGCTTATCGATTAAAAAAATGTGCAAAAAGCGACTTATTTTATAGTATCACGATTTCGTTTTAGTTTTATAGCATTTTGTAGAAATTTTAATGATATCAATAAAGTATGAGGTCTCGGTAATAGTCAATCGCACGATCGCTGGGCCAACAACACGATGATGCAGAATTGATTAACATTTGTTTCATTTTTATGAAAAGGAAAATACTGAATTTGATTACATTAAGAACACCTTTGTATCCTTTACTGGCTCAAGTGCCCTGAAAGAATCCAGTACAAATTGTGCTGGATGGTGTTTAAATCCATCAATGAAATTGCCCCACCCTACATCTCTGAACTATGCGTTCCGGAAAACACTGTTGAGGCAGTCAACTCTTAGATCAGCAACATCATCAGCTGTAGGCAGACTGATGGAACCTAAGCACAAGCCAAATACTAAGTTTGGTGACCGCGCTTTCGGAGTATCTGGGCCGAAGGCTTGGAATAAACTCCCTCCAGGTCTAAACTAAAAAATTACCTTTTTAAGCTGTCATACCCTTAAATTAAATATACCATTCCTGAGAGAAAGTCCAGTTAAGTCAAGTTAATTAACTGTTAATCTCAAGTGACCTACCAAGTAAGTATTGTACTGTATATTATCTCCATATTTAGTAATAACATAGTAGAAATGTATTATAAATTTGTACAGTGCACTTGAGGTGATTTTGCACAAAGACGTCGCTATAGAAATCATCAAAATATTATTATTATTATTATTATTAAAGCTAGTAGTTTAGTAGGTTAAGCAAAATAACTGTAAACGAACCGTGAATACTAGATTTTCTAAGACAGGAGTCGGCTTTCTGCAAATGATTTTGCTGCACTTCAGATGTCAGGTCCAATTTCACTTCCAATCAACCAGCATCATGAGATTGAGCTGCCGAACGAACATTGACTCGAACAGCATCAATGTTGCTAACTCTACTCTTTTACAGCTAGATTCTTTAAGATATTCTAGCTCTTTATTTGACACAGAACTCATAACGACGAACGAATATCAGTAAATTCAACTGGGCGTTGAACAAGGCTAGCATATTCTTTAATAGTGACCCAGTAATTGAATTTGAGAGCCACCTCTGGGCTGGAGCCCCACAATCGCTAAATAGTATAAAATAAAGTCGCTATCCGCGTATGTCTGTATGTGCGGTTAGTTCTTCTTAATTACTAAACGGATTTTTATAGGGTTTTCACTAGTATCGGCTCGTGCATTTTGGATGTACTAGAGTTCTAATATTACAAAAAAGGCAGTATTGATGTTGCTGTAGCTGAAAACAATTTTTTTTGTTTCGAAAATTTGATGTTTTGTATGAAGATTTTCAGGAAATCAGATTTTCAGGAAATAAACTGAAATTTCCTGAAAATATTCAAACAAAAAATCGATTATGCAAAAAAATTTTAAAAACTTTTTCAGTTATAACAACATTAGCATGTATTATTATAAATCAACACAATGACAATTACACACATTTAAAAAGTGATATAAAGCCATTAGAAACTATGAAAAAAAAAATTAAACCCAACCTAACCTACTTAACCCAGTTAATAAAGTTTTTTGTTTCATCACTTTCCATGACTTTATATAACTTTTTAAAGTTGTGTTGATTTATCCGGTCACCATATAATACATGCATATTATATTTATAGGAATTAAAGAACTGTCGATGTCTTGTAATCAAGTAATTAAAAAAATATTTTCGGACGCTTATCTACATCTCTAACGCTAGCTAAACCTTATGATATACATCAAAATAATGTACTACGGAATTGTATATCTTAAAAAGGCCTACAAAAAAGTCCATGATGGTATATGTCTATCTCTCGAGGATAACCCCCAGTAACGCCGGGTACCCGTCAGCTAGTTACTTTTAATTATCAAATAATCGAAGAAAGCGAATACTTGGTGGCTTGACATTATATAAATGATTTTTTGTTTTAAACCACTTTCTGTGAGTTATACAGGTCGACCGGTTTCGATCCCGATATTATCGATAAGGTGACCGGGTATGTCAACACAATGACAATTCAACACACCTACAAAAAGTGATATAAAGTCATGAAAAGTGATGAAACAAAAACCAGGTTACATAGGTAACTATTAAACCTAGTTTTTGTTTCATCGCTTTTAATGACTCTATATCACTTTTTAAAGGTATGTTGAATTTTCATTTTGATGAAATATCATAGAACCTATCGATAAAACCTTTTTCTACGTGTTTCTGCCATGAGGTTGGGCATGAATGGAAAACCCACTTTATGCGGTGTAATATTATCACATTATTATCTACATCCCCGGATCTACATCCTCTAAAGTTATAAAAATCCAGATACCTACGCATTAGGCACATCTGTAACGTATCCACTTGGCAATCCCTTTGATGTACCTACCTATATTAATTATTATCACACCTCACAAAATACAGGGGGAAAATTCTGTTCATTCCTAAACTATAGAATTCATGCAGTAACGTTAGTAACACTTTTTATTTTGAAACCACTTTGTAGTTAGATAATAATGAGAATTATGTTTCAGTTTCTGGAAATCGAAAATATTGCATTTTAACAGTTTTTTAGTTAAAATTTGGCGACCATTGTTATTGAAGTCAAAGTTTTAAGCTTCATTTTTTCTTCTCTTATTTAAACCAAAATATGAACCTATGACCCTAAAATAGGTTCTTAGGTTGTTAGTTTGGGTTTAATAAAAAAATTATAAGATTATTATTATGTTTAAACATGGTGTGGATCATAGACATATGAATATTAGTAGACCTGCCCTAAGTGATTAAAAGCGTATTATCCCCACTCCCCATACCGGTTCCATTGGAGCCGGCTGGGCTCGCGTATGGCCTCAAGTGAAATTTGAAAACGTGACGTCATCATTCTTGTGCGAACTATGGTCGAGGCATCATCGGTTCATTTTACGAAATAACACGGCAAAATGTTGACTTGTACTATGAAAACTTGTAAAAATAGATTTGAAAAAGAGAATAAACCCAATTGTCGTATTACATTCCATATTATGTAAGCATTATTTTACTTTATTTTAAGCATATTCACATCGTATAATATAGATCACTTTTAGAAACATATACTATCACATCGAGAAACGTCTGGACGCGAAACACAAAGCTGGTTGGTTGCTGGGAAGTAAATAATGAACATTTATAAAAGTGTCTTAACTAAATACTTAAACGAAATATTCGACTCTGAAAATAGAACCGAATTTTTTTGCCGAATTTGGACTTCGCAAATTTGTTCATAACGTGGCGAGTAATTTGCGCTCCCATGTAAAAATGTCTATTCATTCAAAAGCAGATTTTACTTTTAAGAAGTAAATGGTGATATTATAATGCGAGATGCCTATTTACTGTCAGATTGATTTATTGACGAATCACAGTCAGCCTTACTCCCTTCGTTCTTCAACAGTTGATTTTACCCCTCGCCATTATCTTCTCGTCTATTAATTCCTATGTCTGTGGTGTGGATACTTATTTATCATTATTCTCTAACTCTAACTCTGACAAAGTATTTTTAAAATAAAATCTGCCTACAAAGCGTGTCTCTATTTTCTGTATTTTCTGGGGGTTATCTTTAGGAGATAGACATGTACCATTTAATATTTTTCTGTAGGCTTTTATAAGATATACAATTCCGTAGTAAATCATTTTGATGTATCTCATAAGGTTTAGCCAGCATTAAGAATGTAGTGCCAGAAAACATATTTTTACGACTTCATTATTAAATATCCACTTTTCTCTACATGCTATAAATATAATATAAATATATTATGTATGTAAACCTTTCGGAAAAAATTCTCTAAATGATAGTGAAAACCCTATCAAAATCTGATGCGTAGTTTAGAAGAACTAAGCGCACAAACAGACAGATGCGGATGGCGACTTTGTTTTATAGATAGATACAGCAGTCTAATCGATGTTGTTATGCTTATTTAGGTACTTCCCTACTTTTCTCTTCCCCATTTCCTTCCCCTTCCCACTACCTTCAGCCTCTCAACGCACATAGTCTCACTGGCTCCAGATGGTTGGGATTTTTGTGCGATATTCGCATAAAAAGTTGTTTTGGCGTTGTCAATTCGACTAAGGTCGAAATTCTAAGGTTAATCAAAGTGGTTAAAAGTTTTTCCGCTATCGAAAGCGCTTGCGAATAGTCCCCGTCAGTGACGCGTCACAGCAACGATCACAAACCCAATAGGTACCTACACACTACACAGTCTCAGTATGTTGTATTTGTGATGTTGACTGTTTTGGGAGCCACGAAGGTCGCTATCGGCTCGCAAGGCCGCGGCACGAAAACACTCGCTTTATTTATCGGTTCTGCCGATAGACATAGAACGATAGGGGCGTGGGAAGAAGCGCTGATATAATATTGTCTAATGCCACGTTTCAATCTGCAATTTGAATTCTAATATAAGAACGTTCTTCCGATGTGGTTGCGAAAGAATCGTTCGTGCGGATATTGGCTGCGAACCCTAATATAAACTGACTAGCAGATAAAAACCAGCTTACGCGGTTTGAAAACTTCGACGGTTCTTTCTGAAAATAACAGATGGCGCCACTTCCGTTAACAACAAACAAACTGTACAGACATTATGATAATAATACTATCAGAATAGCGTGTGATATTATGTGGTTTAGTGACAATAAACACACCTTTAAAAAAGTCATCGAAATCGATTAAAAAAAGCTGGGTTAGGTTAGGTTAGGTTTATAGTTCTTTATCATTTTATGTATACAGATCATAGATAACAGTTTTTTTTTACATTACTTCCAAACAGGAGGCACCGAGGAAAATAATTTCTCTCGTGGGGTTGTTGTAGGAGGGATGAAACAGAGGTCGGAGCTGTTGAACTCAACAACGAGTCGTAAAAACGACCCGTTTAAATTTTATACATACCGAAATTATTTCTTGAACTGATAATCAATTTAATTGGCTGTTGAAGATCTTTTTATATTAACTCTATACAGGAAGTTTCAGGGGAAAAAAATCCCTTGGGGCCTCTGTATCTTTGAGGATGCCCTGTGAAGAAGAAGGTGTGAAGATATTTTAAGAGGGAGGAAACACCAAATCGTTCCAAAGCCGCACTTTTGTACTCAATAACGAGTCGTAAAAACGATCCGTTCTCATGTGACACGCACACACTCTTCTCAAGGATACCATTTCTACAGTGTTCAGTCGACTACATGGTTAATATGTCAGAGATCATCAAAGTGAATTTCCTGAGTTCTTTAAGTCACGTTATAGTATGTTGATAGTGTTGTTGCAGTATGCATTTATTTATCAACGCATCTTATAGTATAATAAATAAATAAAATCCGATCGGCCTTGCGTTTGTTTACAATATCTCCAAATACAAAATACGTCTTCAATAATTTTAATAATCCGCTGGCAAACAAACCAGTTACCCACATAAATTCATCATTTCTAATTAACCTGTCATTTCACAAGCCAACTGTATTAATACAGGGAAAATATTTGTAAAAATAGAAATCATCATTCTAATCGATTTTTATCAAACTGTCCCTAAAATTCTTTCAAGGGCACTTCTAAAATTCGTGGCGAAGAATAAATCAATAAATCCATTTGATTCCTAAAATGTTTTTATTTTTGTTTAAGATACCACACGGCAGATTAAATGTTCTAACACAGTGTAAAAATTATACGAGACCCTGTTTCACAGAAGTTCACGTGTGACAAAGTCACCAACCGGCAATTAAGCGCATTTTTTTGACAGTTGAAATGATATCGATTCTAAGATCGTTTCACCTTTTAACAGTTGAAGGAATGCCGATTCTAATATCGTTTCAGCTTTTGACAGCTGAAGGGATACCGATTCTAAGACCGGATGAGCTTTTGAACAAATTGTGATCAGCAAAAGAGGACAACTATCACGTTGAAGCTTGTCAGCTTATTACAATTTGATAGAAAGCTAAAAAGCACCTAGAGCTTTCAAATATCAAAAAAAAAAAATGACGCATAATGGATGACAATATTACATTTGAATTTTTGCGAAACAAATTGGTGTAAATAGAGTTTTTCGAAATCAGATGGAGTCAATAATTTTTAACTTCAAGTGCGCTAAATAGTTTTTCGAAATATCGCGTAGACAGTGATCTTCCTCTTGTTTGAATGTCGAGTGTGCAAAATTTCATTAATCTCGGAATAAAACTGTAGGTTTGTATAAAAATCAAATCCAAACCGTCCGCTACAGATATTCTTCTTTATACACGGTGTCCGGAAACTCGTAGAACAAGCGGGAAACTGGAGAATCTACACCACATGGGGAACCCAAAAAAACATAAAGTTTTTTGATTTGAGCATTTTCAAAAAAAAAAAAAAACCAAAAAAAAATATTTTTCGGCTATTTTAGGGTTAAAGTTTTTTCTGGTGTCTAGGGTTGAATAACAGATGTTTTAACCCTGCAGAGCATAAATATTTTATGATTACACCGGGTTAAATAAAGGGTGATTTCAAAATAATGCTTCAAATCCGAGTTTCTTCATTTGTTTTACTTTCAAATAGTTTTAATTGGTTGGGTACTTTGATCTTCAGTAATAATTTATAAGAATTAGATTAAAAAAAAAAAAAATCAACTTCAAACTCGATTTACTCGATAACGAAAGCTCAAATAAAAAAAAATATACTACAAAATCGACTCCAAATGTGATGTAGATTCACCAGTTTCCCGCTTGTACTACGAGTTTCCGGACACCCTGTATAAATAGATAAGTAGATAGATAGATAGAAGGAAAGAAAATAAATAGAAGAGAGATAGATAGAAGAAAGATATAAAACATATAGATGGAAGAAAGATCGAACATAAATAGAAGAGAGATAGATGGAAGAAAGATAGAAAACAGATAGAAAGAAGAAAGATCGAAAATAGATAGAAGAGAAATAGATAAAAGAAATATAGAAAACAGATAGAAAATAGATAGAAGAGAGATAGATAGAAGAAAGATATAAAACAGATAGATAGAAAATAGATAGAATTGAAATAGATAGAAGATGGTTGAGCCTTTTTTTAATACATTTCTCTTGAACACTTTTTTAATTGCATAAAATCAACTTTTTTTTTCAAATGTTACTGGCTTTCACCCTTCAATGGTGTTCTAGGCAAATGTATCTGTTGTTTTTTATGATTATGTCTATTTATTTGTGGAGCCGAAATGTTAATTATATGAAATTCTCTCGATATAGAAGCAAAAACTCGTTGGATTTCTTCAAACAAGCTGAAGCTGGATCTGGATCCATCTAAGACTGATTTTTCTGGGCGGCCACAAACAAACGTCAACACTTCATAAACGATTCACCTATTTCTATTTCCGGCAGCGATATCATCCCAAAAACAACAGTCAAACTTCGCGGTGTCAATTAAGATTTGGACTTTCCGATTAAAAGTCAAATAAATAGGACTGTAAGCACCGGTTTTTTTTTCACCTAAGACATCTCAAGTCTATCCGAAGAAACCTTCCTACAGAAACAACAAAACTACTTATCAACTCTTACACAGTCTCACGTCTCGATTACTGCAACGGAATGTATGCCAGCTTTCCAAAATATCAAATTGACTAACTTCAATCAGTATTTAATGCAGCAGCACGGCTCATAATCAGGGTTTCTAATATTCGCACATTTCAGAACACCTTCGTAACCTGCACTGGCTCAAGTGCCCTGAAAGAATCCAGTACAAACTGTTCTGGATGGTGTTTAAATCCATCAATGAAATGGCCCCACCCTACATCTCTGAACTATGCCTCCCGGAAAACACTGGTCTGAGGCAGTCAACTCTTAGATTAGCAACATCATCAGCTGTAGGCAGACTGATGGAACCTAAACGCAAGCCAAATACTAAGTTTGGTGATCGCGTTTTCGGAGTATCTGGGCTGAAGGCTTGGAATAAACTCCCTCCGGAACTAAGATCCATAACAAGTCCAACAGAATTCTGGTCTAAACTAAAAACTTTTAAGCTGGCATACCCTTAAATTAAATATACCATTCCTGAGAGAAATTCCAATTATATCCACTTTTCCAATTAAGTCCTAAATCCTGCATTTAAATTTCGCTAATAACCAATTAGTTAATGTTACTTAAGTGTTAATCTCAAGTGACCTTCCAGGTAAGTATGGAACTGTATATTATCTCCATATATAGTTATTAATAACATAGATCATTGTAGAAATGTATTATATATTTGTACAGCGCGCTTGAGGTGATTTTCCACAAAACGGCGCTATACAAACCATCCTAATAGTATTATTAAAAAAATTAAAAGTAAGCGTTGAAAAATATTAAAAATTTTGTATTGTTATTTGACATGTTACATGTGTGAAATAATCAACAGCGTATCTTTAACTGCAACTTACAAGTTGCAAGGCATTTGTCGAGAAATTTTTGCTCTCTAACATTCGTATTTGCATATCACCCTTTTTAATCGTCTTCTTCTTCCCTTTAAATGCTTACTACGGAGCCTTAATTACAAAAATTTGTAAACGAACTCAAAATAATCTTGTTTAAAATTTAAAACCACTAATTAAAGCATGGTAAATGGTTATTTATCAGTTGTGTAGAATTTAAAACACGTGTATTAATTAAGTAAGGAGTTCCTTCCTTAAAACACGTAAGGGAGTTAATGTTTAAAAGTGTAGCGTAGGTATATTGAAATAAATGCGTTCAATATATCATTTTTTTCTCTTCTAGATTATACGAATTTGTAGGTTCTACCATCAGAATTAAAATCTGTGTTTTCTTGTTTACTTTACAGAGCATAAGGAGTAATCCGTAGTAAAGATGCGGAGATTGAACCATTACTAAGGAGCCGAATATCTCCAAAGTATCTAGAACTTATCTTTAAATGTCTGCAACCTAAAAATTTGCAATCCAACTCTGCCTCCCAATAGAGTAAAAAAACTTACATAGGGGTACTAGCAATTCCAGGCGAGGACATGGTCAGTTACACGACCTTTCTATAATCGCATGACACACTGATCTTGAATTGTTGTTATCAATTTAAAAACTATGCAATTATCACTTGCAGTTATTGCATATTACATCCGATGCGTGATGCATTTAATGCACTTTCGTTATCGGTAATCTGATCTATATGAAATACTTTGCAGGGTTTTTTTTCTATCACAACCTTACTGACGTCATTTATTGTGATATTTTTATTATTTCTCAACGTCCGCTACAGAGGTCAGTCATTTGATTCCAGTGAAAGTCCTTCAATAACTACTATGTTTTTTTAGTAAGTACAGGGTATTCCAATAAGAGGTGTTATTTTGAATAGCCCGCTATTTCGGTAGATGTTACTTTTGAAGCTGTCATTTTTTGACATTTGACAAGTAGAAACTACGCCATTAATAAAAATGGAACGATACACGCTTCAACAAAGCATTGAAATTATTAAAATTCACTTGAGTGAATCAAATGCAAATCATCTTGAGTGATGAGGCCCATTTCCACCTCGGTGGCTTCGTCAACAAGCAAAATTGTCGCATCTGGGGCTCGGAAAACCCAAGAATTATTGTTGAAAAACCTCTTTATTCACAACATGTGACTGTTTGGTGCGGTTTATGGTCCAGCGGAGTCATTGGACCTTACTTTTTTGAAAATGAGGCTGGAGCAACAGTTACGGTGAATGGATTACGCTATCGAGAGATGATTAATGATTTTTTATGGCCGGAATTGGAAGGTATTGATCTGGACAACGTTTACTTACAACAAGACGGCGCTACGTGCCACACAAGCAACGAAACCATTGATCTTTTACGATTGAATATAAAAATAACACCTCTTATTGGAAAACCCTGTATTTACGTAAGCGAAACTAGCAGTTCATAATGGAGTGCTGGTACCTACCCTGATGTATGGCAGTGAGGCATGGAGCTGGCAGAGGAAGGATGAAATTAAACTGAATGCTGTAGAAATGATATCCCTGATATGTGTAGTAAAACCATGTATGATCGTGTGAGAAAAGTGGAGATCAGCAAAGAATGCAAGGCTAATGTAAGCGTAATGATGAAGATTAAGAGAGGGACGCTCAGATGGTTTGAGCATATAGAACGAATGAACGAAGAAATTAGTGTAAGGAGAATATATGTCGCAAATGTGAATTATAGAAGTGAAGCCACTTTTTATTTCATGTTTAAAAATGGTTATTTTTGTTCCTAATACTTGATCTCCATTGTTGTTATTATTTAAATTTAAATTTACGAATCTTTTGCGAGATTTTATTTCGATGACTCTATAATAATGACTAGCCATTTAATAAGTAAAGATTCTAAATTTTAAAATTTTAAATTCATATGTCATACGGCATATATTCTGAAAAAAGAAATTCTAAAAATATAGTACTATAGAATTCATATGTCTTATACTGATTTATACTATACAATTGTAAATGTTCTCCAAAATGCCCTGGAAAGAATCTCAGACTTGTGATGTCCCGAAAGAAACCATTCATCTGTTCTGAATGCAATTACTAATATTATCCAAATTGACCCTGGTAATAAATTACATCTTTGCGATTCTTTCAAGGATAAAGAAACCATCCTGTCACTTCGAATGCAATCGACAATGTTCTCAAAATTTGTTTTGACAGCATCGCCATTCCATTGTAAGAATATTATGTACTAAATACACAATTTGGCTGTCCTGAAACGGGAATCCTTCCCAGTTGGGCAGACAAAGGTTAATTTTGTTTTGTATTGTTTGTAATTTAATATATATAAAATAAATTATATATATAATTATATATATAAAATAAATTTTAAAAAAGAAGTCGGTGACGCCCGAGTGAATCAGATACTTGAGTCGGACCATGTCAAGACTCTCTGTCTCTCTGCCACATGAATTGCATGATGGTTAGTCAGTTAGTTTTGTCGTTGTCACCACGATTTTTTCAAGATACCACACTTCAGAACAGATGTTCTAACTCAACAATTTGCAAATTCACATCGCGCATACTCATGCGTTACACCCACCTATACCAGTAACCTCACCTATTTAATATTATCAAGGAGAGCATCTGTGCCGGGTGGTTTGAGTTGCATGCAAATCTACAGTTTTATTCCGAGATTGGTGAAATTTTGCACACTAGACCTGCACAGCTCGAGGAAGGTCACTGTCTACAACTAATTTCGAAAAACTCTGCGGAAAACCCGGACAACACAACTGCGGTTGGTATAATATAAATTGATAAAAGCGACCAGAGAGTGCTTCCGAATTCAGTCGCGTGATTTGTTTTGAAGTCAACAAAAATAGTGACAAAGGAAAGGAGTAATTACGCGCTGCACCCAATTTTGAGAGTCAACAAATATTTTTAGAAAATGACGCAAATATGAAAAATTTATCTTAAAGCAAGGCTGCCCAACCTTTTTAAAAGTTGGGCAAAATTGACGATTTTAAAGTCACTGGCGGGCCACTGACTACTGACGGTTCCTTTTTTGGTTACATAAGCTTTTTTAATGTCTTGTTTTATGCAACAAACAAATAAACATATTGAAATTTTATTGTCGTTTATTAAAATAGTAGAATAAATAGCATCTACTGCCAAATAACGAAACAACATTTTATGTAACAAAAATCTAAATCCAATTAATTGGTAGAATCAATGTGATTTCTGACATTGTTTTTTTTTTAATAATTCTCCTATGTTAGGAGTCAGTTCAGATGTTGACAGTAGCAACAAAATGTATTTTGTCGTATGTAGCTCAGTTAGAGAAGTGCGGTATTTATTTTTTACAAAATTAAGATTAGAAAAAAACTTTTCACAAACATACTCGTACGTTGATCCAAAACTACTTAAAAATTGAAACGCCAGTCTTCCTTTGGCACCAATTTCCATAAATCTCCAAATTCTTTTGAAGAAGTTTGTGACTTTGAAAATTTTATTTTTTCTGCAAAAAAGGTTTTCAGTGCAGAATGATTTTGCAGTTCAGTGAGTTCCAACTGGATATTGGCAGGATAACTAATTATTTCAGTCAAACTGATTGTGAAAGGATTAACAAAAAATTATAAATTTTGTTTTGTACTTTCAAAGTCCTGGAATCTGCTTTCAAACGACTGTAATAAGCATCTAATTTTAGCTTCGTACTTTATGGTGGCAATATTGAGCTTCTCTTTCAAATCTTTGAGTATTGGAAAAAGGTCAATATTTTCGTCGGCTAAACATAGTCGGAAGTGAACAATCTTTGCCTTGTAATTTGAGATTTAAAATATTGAGATAATTGGCGATGTCAACAAGAAATGCAAGATCACTCAACCAGTACTTATTCTTGAGTAAATCACTTTCCAAAGGTAACGCCCCTTTTTCTTCTAAAAATTCCAACACCTGCTCTCTCAAGATGAAGTGAAGATTATGTTTTAAAATATTGCCCCTTGAAAGCCATCGCACAGCGCAATACAGTTGTAACTCTCCAAATTCATTGATTTCTTCTTGAAAAAAAAACTCTGAATTGACGTCGGTGAAGAGCTTTTGAACGTATGTAATTTATGTAGCGTACTACCGGCTCCATTATATAATTCAACTTTATGTCCTTTGCACACAACGCCTCCTGGTGGACGATGCAATGATACGAAAATATTTCTCGATCTAAGTCATTTTAAAATTGGCGGGTATTTTGAAAATAGTTCACGCGGGCCACTTATAATTCGTTCACGGGCCACAATGTGGCCCGCGGGCCTGGGGTTGGGCAGCCTTGTCTTAAAGTATGAATATTGTTCATATTTTCATCTCTCATCTTTGCTTTTATCAACATGGTATTTAATCTTTCAGATTTGTGTTGTGATGTAGGGGATGTTGTAAAGGATTTATTAATGCGGGTCTTCAAGAGGCCTGGAATATACGAAGGATGAAAAACAGACGCCGGTAGCATCTACTATGAACCTGGTGTTCTGATGCACCGGGATCAATGCTGCTAGCTCCTTAGGATATCCATTAAAATACCTGTGTAACAGACTCAGCATGCACAAATTGTGCCTGTGCATTAGAGATGGCAATCGGTCTGTTAAGGCGAAGCTTAATGCCAAATCACTATTTTGATTAATCTTTATAACGAATTGGTGTATATTATGAATACCAAAAAATATGTTTTAGATAAATTGAAGGTTTTCGTATCGCTTCGCTTGAGTAGAATACAAATAAAATAAAAACAAATTACTCAATAAAAAATATAAATGCAAACTACTAAAAAAAATATTTTTTCAATAGAAATGTACGAACGCGTAAAGGAAACAACTTTTAAAAAATTCAGAATTATAGCTAATATTATCTGTGACAGTTTCACTTGATTAACTTTTATGCTTTCTTATAAAATTATTTACAAAATAAATAAAAACCAGTCTTATGCTTGAAATCGAACGTTTCGAAGCAATTTTAATGCCTATTACCTACAATATAAGGTATACCAAGAATATACACATTTTTGGCTAGTAGCTTCCTCTTAACAATGGATCAGACTCCATCCTTTGCACAGAATCAAGTAGGCTTATCAAGAATTATGGGGATCCAGCCTAGAGGTGACTCCCAAATTCAAATTTTGTGATTAGGATTTGTATAGGATTAGCAGCTGCTTTCTATTGAAGAATCTGCTAGCGCAGTACAAGACGTCCAGTTTAATGGAAGCCAGATTTACTCGGGATTCTATAGAGCTCCGATACTTGAGCTGGTCTGATATACTACTTATTCCAAGGATTTCAATGCAGAGATGATATCGCTGATCGCTGGGTACTCTTATAAACCGCGTACTCGTAAAAAAAACCCCACCCTGCATGTCCTGAACAAATGAACTGTCTATAGAGACAAAAAAATATGAAAAAATCTGATTTTTTTTTGGGTAATTTGGCGAGAAAAGGAACGTAGACTCTATTTATATACCTCAATTAACAACTTTACGAAATATAGAAATACAAATATCAAATAAGTAATTTCTTAGTCTATTATATTTGTGTTAGGTCTATTTTGTCATTTACGGAACTGCTAAATATTGAGTTGAGGTAAATGGGGGTCCGCTCGTATGTACCCCCATTTGAATCCCGTGGACCCCCAAATTTTTCGTTTTTGTCGAATTTAGCATTCAAGTAACGGACAGTGACGATAGCCACAATAATTGTAATTGCATAAACCGACCACGCAGAATAATCTCGCCGAGCCAGTGGCGCGTCGGTTGGTATTGACGATTGGCATTGGCCGTGGTACTACATATTGAAGTGCCTACCGCGCTAAAACTGTGTCACGGCCGCGTACGCATGCGCGGATATCTCTGACTGTACAATCTGTGTCTTTGTGTTGGTCACCCATACCACTAAACCAATCGGTGATGATGATGATGATGATGACATTCGGAATGGTGACGCTGATAATGACGTTCGTCAAATTCCATTAAATTTGAAAATCGGACTTATTTTTGAATTAGGAAACTTTGGGACTATAGACACTCAGCATAAAAACTCGATTCATTCATAGCGCAAACAAATAATATTTGTCTTAGTATTTTACAGCATAACCTGGAAGAAGTATATTATAGGATTATCTTTAAATAAACATATGATTTTCGTGTGTTCAAGGGAAGTTATGGAGGGATTGCTAGGAGGCTAGGATTGGAAAAACTCAAATACTCATATGATGAAATTGAACTAACTCTAAAACTCTCTCCTTTGGAAGTCCGTCGGGAAAGAAATGACCTCATTTGCTTCTTCAAAATCATAAACGGTATTATTGATTCACCTACTCTACTACAACTCATTCCCTTCAATATTCCCTCGCACAGACTCAGAAATAATGAACTGCTCTTCCTCAACCATCATTCGACAAATTTTGGATATTATTCACCATTGTCCAGAATGTGTAGACTGGTCAACTCAAGTCAAAACCTTAACTTTTTTGGGATAAGTCTGAATGATTTTTGTCGGTCGCTAAATAAGTGACGGAATATTATAAGTGTCCTGTGTACCCATGGCGTAGTCTTGACTTGATTCGACTTGTCACTTTATTTTCTTATATTATATCTGCCTTATGTCTTTGCTTTCATGTACCTTTGTCTACTCCTGTATTTTTCATTTTACTGTATTCGTGTTATTATTTTGTAATTTAGACGATGTCCGTTAATAAATAAATAAATAAAGTATGTTATAAATCGGTATAAATTAGGAATACGTGAGCTTAAATCTCTAAATAGTAGGAAACAAAGTCGCTATCCACGTATTTCCGCTCTTTTAAACTACGCAACGGATTTTGATCGGGTTTTTTTACTATCGTTTAGAGCAGAGGTTCCCAAAGTGATCTATATGGACCCCAGGGGTCGATATCGAAATGCTGGGGGTCTATGTCAGCGAGAAAAAAATTTGGGGGTCCACGAGATTCAAATGGAGGTACATACGAGCGGACCCCCATTTACCTCAACTCAATATTTAGTAGTTCCGTAAATGACACAATAGACCCAATACAAATATAATAGAATGAGAAATTACTTATTTGATATTTGTATTTTTATATTTCGTAAAGTGGTTAATTGAGGTTGATAAATAGAGTCTACGTTCATTTTCTCGTCAGAATTAATATATTCAAGCAAAACATTGCACATTGGAAGCCGCGAATTTTCCTAGTTCCCCAACTTCTTTTTGAAAAACATCCAGGGTAATAATGACGTTCAACATTTAAATGTACTTCACACAGACTTCAAAACTAAGTTTGAGGACATTTTGACTATGGAAATGCAACGTTGAAGAATCGTATATCATGTGACAAGAAGAACTGACCGGAATAAGCACTGACAAAGAACTTAAGGGGCAGTTCTGTAGGGCCAGCTACAGAAAGAAATTACTGTTGCTTATCCTGCTGCATTTTCATTTGGTGTAATACCTCACAAAGGTGACCCTGTCTGCACAATGTAAAGACAGAGCAACTATACCGCCACCCGGTTGTAGGGCAGGCAAGGGAAGGGAATATTTTTTCTAAAAAAATAAATGATTATCACATGGGACGTCAATAGTTTTAAGAAAATTCAATATTCGGCAGACAGGTGGACTACAAAAAAAAAAGTTGGCAAGTAGTCTTCGGGGTAAATAAGTTTGGGAACCTCTGCTCTAAATGGTAGTCGCTATCGACGCCTGTCCGTTCTTTTAAACTACGCAAGGGATTTTGATTGGTTTTTTTTTTTACTATCGTTTAGAGAATTTCTTCCGGAAGGTTTACATAAAGGGTTTTCCAATAAGGGGTGTTATTTTGATATTCAATCGTAAAAGATCAATGGTTTCGTTGCTTATGTGGCACGTAGCGCCGTCTTGTTGAAAGTGAACGTTGTCTAGATCAATACCATCCAATTCCGGCCATAAAAAATCATTAATCATCTCTCGATAGCGCAATCCATTCACCGTAACTGTTGCTCCAGCCTCATTTTCGAAAAAGTCAGGTCCAATGACTCAGCCGGACCATAACCCGCACCAAACAGTCACACGTTGAGGATAGAGAGGCTTTTCAACAATAACTCTTGGGTTTTCCGAGCCCCAGATGATACAATTTTGCTTGTTGACGAAGCCACCGAGGTGAAAATGGGCCTCATCACTCAAGATGATTTTCATTTGCATAGTTGAACCGTGTATACCATTTTCATTAATGGCGTAGTTTCTATTTGTCAAATGTCAAAAAATGAGAGCTTCAAAAGTAACATCTACCGAAATAGCGGGCTATTCAAAATAACACCTCTTATTGGAAAACCCTGTATATAATACATGCATATAATATTTATAGAAATTAGAGAATAGTCGAGCAACACCGGGTACACTTTTGGAAGTACTTCATAAATTAAACTGCGCCATTACTCAATGAAATAAGCAGCATTGATATAACTAAACCATTGGCCTTGGAGTATCCGCTTTAATTTAAATTTGGTATATTTTTGAACAACATTTGATAAGTGGAACTAATAATTTATCTATCGCGGTTCAGTTGTAATTATCTGCAGTGCCAAGGACAGTAATACCTAACTATAATATTATTATTAATTAGGTTTAAAGAAAAAACTTTATACTCCAGTAACCTACTGATTTATATTTTTGTAATAAAAATACAAACCAAAGATAAGACATATTTATACTTCTTAGTTATCACAAAAAAAAATATTTGTCTAATTATTGAAGACAATATTAGCGATTCTTGAACGAAAATTTGACACAGAAAAAGATACGGTGACATCTAGGATTTGAACACAAGACTGGTTGCCTTGTTTTAAGATGAGGGTCCTGGGTTCAAATTCCAGATGTGACCGTATCTTTTTTTGATTTTTCTGTGTCAAATTTTCGTTTAAGAATTGCTAAAATCTTCTTCAATAATTAAATATTACAATTTGAGATTTTACTCATTAAGTTATTCCAAAAAATAAATATATATTTATCATTAAATTATACAGATATTTCAGTTAACCTGCTCGGATAGAAGACAGGATTACAGCATCAAAATTGTTAGCAACGGAAAAATATTTGACACACGTGGGTGCTAAATCAACCATTTGCGCATGCGCCGGTCTGCCGCCGGTCTCTCTTCCAGACAATTTATATGGTGAGAGGATTTGCGGCCATTGAAAAGCACCCATAAACGATTCCACGACGCTTGATCCCCAGAACATTTGATCCCCCGGTTAGTTGGTCCCTCGGAGACTTGATCCCCCAAAGGATTGATACGAGATGAAATTATCGTGATTTATTTGTATGGTATTTCGCCATGTTGCTAGCGCATGCGCCGGTCTCTCTTCCAGACAATTTGTATGTTGAGAGGATTTGTGGCCATTAAAAAGCACCAGTAAACGATTCCATGAGGCTTGATCCCCGGCAATTAATCCCCAGAACATTAGATCCTCCGGACAGTTGATCCCCCAAAGGATCGATACGAGTTGCAATTATCGTGATTTATGTTTAGGGTATGACGCCGTGTTGCAACTCTACCTTCTTTAGCCAATATTTCGGACAGCGTTACACCGTCCATCATCAGGATGAGTCCTTGATCTGCGGATCTAAGGGATCCAGAGTCGAATCACCCCCGAAAATAATACCAATAATGATACCAATAATACATGTATAAATATCTTTTCCAATTACTGATAAATACAACATTCGTATTTATGAGTGCTATTCCAAAGTGAAGACGTTTAGCGGTCCAGGAGAAACAATACCAGACGCTAAACGAGGAGGACTGGACCTGTTGACGGACGGAGGTCAGTGAAGTAAAGGGATGCCAGGGGTTGCTTGTTCGATGCTATGGGTCCCCGGCGACCAGAAAAGATGTATGTAGAATATGTCCACGATTGTTCTTTAATTATTTTCGGGCGTTCCCTGACCTACACCAGACATTTTTGAAAGCACAGTTTTACCACTTCACGATTCCCGACGAGGCCTTGAACATAGTTCAACACGAATCACAGAAGGTACCTTCGTCATGCCGGCAATCGATTTAACTCTGTCTTCGAAAAAACCATGCAAAAAACTGAACGATGCAAAGCCTTATGATAGATTTCGTATAGTGACAAATAAACTATTTAATCGATGGGATAGTCACACAGAATGGACACCATAATAACAATGGCCAATGGATAATATAAAATAGGAGATATTATTTATACAGCTTGGAAGCTACGACCAAACTACACGGACTCGCAAAACCGCTGTAATGAAGGTAATGCGTTTGGATTGAAGGAGAGAAAACTCTCTTAAGACTCATAAGAAGTTAGACAACGATTTGACAATTACGATTACTGTGTATAATTGAACAACTTAATGAATGATATGAAAAGATAATAATTGATCAAAAAACTAATTAAAAGATAGAACTAAGCAAACAAGTCCATAGGTCACCCCAAGAAGTTCTTAATGAGAGTACTGTAAGAGTTCAAACTACTCCCAAACGTCTGGAGCCAGTGAGACTATTGCATCCCCAATTGGGGCATGTTGTGATGCTGAAGGTAGTGGGTAAAAGGAAGTAGTTTGGTGAATTAGAAAGGGTTTTCCAGGTTCTTGGAGACGAATGCATCTGCCAACAAACTTGGCAGGCCGGATACCCTATAACCCCTTCTACTGTAATCTCTTGGCATATCACCTTGCACCGCAGCGAAATGAACGGATTCGTACGTCCTCTCATCATACATCCTACCCCTCACACGTTTTTCTTCCCAGAACTTCCTTTATAAAGACCTTCCACACAGCATCTGCTCACCAAATAACAGGTCGATAATGAGAGCATCTACAACAATCGTTTTACAATCATACAAGTTGTAACTACTCCTAAAATGTGAGTCATGCTATCTACGATGGCAGACACAGCCTTCCAAATGCATAGTATTTTTTATAATTAATTGGCACTGGTAAAACAGTAATGCCAATGTGTCCGCGCACCTCAGCGGCAAATTGTAAGTATGATTGTAATGAATAAGTAACTGCCTGGCGACCTTGTGGTTTGGGAGCGTGCACCCAAGGTTCCGTTCTTGGTTACCAACCCGACGAGGCCATCGGTTTTTGGTTTGCTAAGCGGATCCTGCTCAAATTGAGAGCGACGGAATTGTAATTTTTCCTATCTGAATCTAAACAATAACCAACAAACTAATCTAAAGGTTAGATGTTGGAGAAAAATTTACTTTGGCGATTCTGTACTAAGATTTTTAGTCAGAATTTGTAATGTATGGAGTATTATCGTGCCTTTATTGTAGCGTATCGGGAAGTATGCAATAATACTCTTAGTTGATCTATGTACTGTTATTTATTGGGGAGCTGCTTGTAGCAAAAGAGGCACACAACTAACGTGCATCGCCTTTTATAAGATCTTGCAAGCATTCCATCTCGCTTGCACTCATCCACATTCGTACAGACATCACAGCATTCAAGAAAATCTAATATACATAAATTGTTGAAGATTTTAGAATATCACCGAAATGATCTGGAACTTTTATGCTGATAGTTTGTAAGATATTCAGCATTTTATGTGACATTAGACATTTTTGCTTTTAATTTGCTCCACACAGGAGGCCCACAGTAAAATAATTTCCCACAGGGCCTATGTCACCTCATTATAAATTTTAATTAACTTTACACAGAAAAATTGCAGGAACTCTTTATCAATCCAAAACACGGAAGTCGCCATCAGTCGATTTACAACCTATTTCTCTTGAACACTGTAAGTTTTTAAGATCTTAAAAAAATATATGTCATTTTTGAAGATAATATCTACGCATTTGTAGAACCGAAAAAGTTATTAAAATGAAATTCCGACGATAGAAAAAAATCGCAATGAATGTTACGAAAATTATTAAAAACACATTTTGTTCTGTTATTTACATATTATAGATATGAAAAAATTCACAGTATATCTTTAAATGCAACTAAAGCATTTATCGAGAATTTTTATTAAATATTTTCACAATATTAGCATTCGTATTTACATATTTATTCGCTTTCAAACCATTTTCTTCTTCGGAACCTTAATCAAGCATCCGCACACGCGCCGATCTGTCTCTAGGGTTGCCAGATGGTCGAGATAAAAAAACCGAACATTTTTGACAAATTGTACCAAAAAAAATCAAAGGGTCCTTTGATAACCATAAACCCCTTTGATTTTGGCCAAAACAAACAGAGAAAATTTCTGAGGGTGAACACAATGAAACACTAAAAGTTATATTTATTACTGCTGTATGCATAAAATCAATTTTTACCACTAGATGCTACTGCTTTAAATAATCGTTTATTGTCTGAAATTGTATCTTTAAATTCAGTGCAACTGACATTTAAATTGAAGAAAACATAATTCGCTTTTTATGGTATTCACACCTAGTAGATTTCTTTTGTCAGTCCATACATTACCCATTACACTAAAAACTATTTCTACGAAGGCATTGTAGGCGGGAACACTGAACACATATTGTACCATTTTGAACAGACCCGCCAGAATCGCTCACGGCTTTTACTCTGTAAATTATCTCGTGAGTGAGGTATATATGTCGCGTATTTTAAAAAAACCGGACATTCTATTGTCCGGTTTTACAAAATTTTCTAGACCGGACAGCCGTTCAAAAAACCGTACTGTCCGGTCCAAAACGGACAAATAGCAACCCTATCTGTCTCTCTTCCAGACAATTTATATTCTTGCGTCCATTGAAAATGCACCGATATCCAAAAGAAACGCTTACGATAATAAATAAATCGCAAATTATATTATATTTGAGGAATCGTGAGTAATACATAGCTAAGAGTCTAAGGAGTGCCATGATATTTAAGTTTGCTCTAAAATTGCTTTCTTTCACGGGCAGTGCATTTGTAACAAGAAAAAAGGTAGGTCAACCTGTTATTATTATAAATAATGGTGGATTGTGGTTGAAGTCTTCCGAGTTTTTTAGAGTTATTGTCCTTGGCTTCGTTAACCATTGAAGGTGAACTATTGTAGATTGGGCTAGGTTTAGAGCAAGACAGATAGCTACCAAAAAAGGAGTTGATTTATTCTAATGTTGCCTGTATTAAAATATTCCTTGAGTCTTAAAAAGGAAAAGACAACTACACTAGAAATTTAATCTATTATTTGATTAAAGAATTAAGGCGATGCACTACGTCGTGTAATATTTTTAATTGAGCCGCTATCAATAACAACCCTTACGTAGATGGCGATAAAGGTTAAATTCCTGCCACCATCCGCATGTTTTGATTTATGCAAGAAAAAAACATGGACAAAAAGTGCCTTGTATTTTATTTTGTGGATGTTCAGGCATAATTTTTTTTTTTTTTAGATCATTTTATAAATAACTTAATTTGCCACATTATACAATAAAATCATAACCGAAAATGGGTTCGTAATTAGGAGATTTTGAATTTTAAAGCAGTTTTCATAGGCCTTTACATTATTTTTTTCTGGGCTTATAAAAAGACTTATCTAAAAAATACTCGATTATTTAAAGGCCATGATGTATTCTACTCGCAGTATTTAATTAAAGCATCTGAAACATTTCTAGGCGACCAAATTTTCAAACCAAAAACACATGATTTTGCATTACTACGTATGGCATCGCCTTAAACAGCAATGCACTAATTTCAAATTCACAATTAATTTAATTAGGTTAATAATAAATGTTGGAAAGTGAGTTAACTAAGACCTTCATAGATGCACTCATAGAGGGCAGTGCAAAGAACTTGCTTGGAAGTCCGCAAGATGGCAGCTAGTGGCCAGTAGTCGCCAGGGCCAGTTAGGCTGCTTCCAGACAAACATGGTGTTTTCAGATCTCATTTAGCCAGCTCCTAGTTAGGCCGACCATCGAAGTCGCAGTATTGAATAAATCCCTGATTTAATATAATGAACTTATTCTCTAAAATCTCCTTCCACGACGAGTTGGAGAACTGTTTGTGGGAACACAACAGAAAATAATATAGAAATGGACTGATAGATCCGTTTTGAGGCGACATAAAACGGGGGTTTGCTCGACGCTCACATTTTAAATTATTTCTTATGAACGTATTACTAATATCTCAAATTAAAAACCAGTTATTTCATTTAATCGAACGTTTCTAGACTCCGTTTGTCAGGCGATTTTAATGCCTATTACCTACGATATACGGTACACCAAGAATATACACATTTTTGCTTGTAGCTTCGTCTTAACCGTTAAGAAAAAATGTACGGTTTTATATCGTTTTAAAAATCAAAAATGTTGATGTAAATATTAAAATGACAGTTTTTTTAAAACGACGCTCAGAATCAGAAAAATAACTTTAAACTTTCATAATTTTTGTGTGCGAAAATACCCTATGTTATAGCGTAATACGTTACACGATAATCATCAAGTCATTACATAACAGTGAAAATCTATCACTTCATATGTAGAACGTATCCGTGAAAAAACTTCAGTACAATATTAACAAACTATTAGCAATGACTACGTCAACAAAGTCATAGAAAAGCTGCCTGGTCCACGTTGATTCTCTAACAAGGTCACTTGAGTTTTGGAACGATTGAGGCAGGCTTGTACAAGGAATGTTGCAACCAATGAATGGTTCCTCCGCCAAAATTAATGTAGGTAGGTGGCTGCCAATATTAAGGACAAGGCCATTGAAAAAATTGCATGATTTGAAAAAAAAGTGTTACAAATATATAATTTTAATTCATTGATGAATAATTTTGATGATTTAGAATAATATATTTGATACTGAAGTCCCCAGCGTTGCCCGAGATTTATGTACAATTTTTCGAAATCACAAGGAGAACTTCACTTCCAATATATGCCATAGTCCTACTGCATCCGGACTATAGGGAGCACTGGTACTCTTGTGCAGTATTGACATAAAAAATGTTTAAAAAAATGGTGAACCTTGGTGAACAATTGACTTCATACACCGAGAAAAATGAGTATTTATAATTTATTAAAACTCTCTTCATATTATTGATAATCCGGTTAGAAAGACTAAATTCGTAAAAATATCGGAGCACGTGTTCATGCACCTGCGTTTTTCAATGACGAAATGCGAAAATGTTAGGATTTTTTATGAACACGTGTTCCGACATCGTGGCAATTCAATGGTATTTTAATTTTTTTTTCAGGAAACCTATCGATTCATTCGTTAATGGCCTGCAGTCCCGTTTTTAATCGGATAACGAATAATTTTAAGAGATTCATTATAAACTATCAATATTTTTTTCTCCTTACAGATGAAGTTTGGAAATTTTCCAACTTAAAATTGCCAAATTTGGAAATTTGACAACTTAAAATTGCCAACTTTGGAAATTTAACTACTTAAAATTGCCAACTTTGGAAATTTCGTGAAAAAAACCCTTTTCAGTTGAAAACATTCCCAAACAGGTTTTGAAGTAAAGTTTTGAGATTGTGAATTCTGGCGTACCTGAAAGCTGGATGCATTTGTAAGGTGGTAATAACACTATCGTAACCAATGAAAAAGCTTACTTTTAAGGACTTTTTTCATTTGACGAACATGCACAGACATAGGAATTAATAGACGAGAAGATAATGGCGAGGGGTAAAATCAACTGTTGAAGAACGAAGGGCGTAAGGCTGACTGTGATTCGTCAATAAATCAATCTGACAGTAAATAGGCATCTCGCATTATAATATCACCATTTACTTCTTAAAAGTAAAATCTGCTTTTGAATGAATAGACATTTTTACATGGGAGCGCAAATTACTCGCCACGTTATGAACAAATTTGCGAAGTCCAAATTCGGCAAAAAAATTCGGTTCTATTTTCAGAGTCGAATATTTCGTTTAAGTATTTAGTTAAGACACTTTTATAAATGTTCATAATTTACTTCCCAGCAACCAACCAGCTTTGTGTTTCGCGTCCAGACGTTTCTCGATGTGATAGTATATGTTTCTAAAACTGATCTATATTATACGATGTGAATATGCTTAAAATAAAGTAAAATAATGCTTATATATGGAATGTAATACGACAATTGGGTTTATTCTCTTTTTCACATCTATTTTTACAAGTTTTCATAGTACAAGTCAACATTTTGCCGTGTTATTTCGTAAAATGAACCGATGATGCCTCGACCATAGTTCGCACAAGAATGATGACGTCACGTTTTCAAATTTCACTTGAGGCCATACGCGAGCACAGCCGGCTCCAATGGAACCGGTATGGGGTGTGGGGATAATACGCTTTTATTCACTTAGGGCAGGTCTAATAATATTCATATGTCTATGCGAACATGTCATTTTTGCATTGGATTTCCTCGACTTGATCAATGATGATCCTGCAATGCTGTCCGAAACATTGGCTAAAGAAGGAGGTAGCGCAACACGGCATAATACCCCAAAAACAAATCACTATAATACTCCTGGCCTTGAATATCTCAAATCATACCTTTATACATACAGATTAATCCATCTCTCTTACATTGAACGCCATCCGAAATGGAGCGCATATTCTTCGGTGCGAAAAAACACTTAGAATTTCAATTACGATATATTAATTCAATCATACTCCAAATCAGACATAAACCCCAATGTGTTTGTCGGCGAATAATAGTTCTTTGTTTACTCCATTTCATTAAATTAACATACATTTCAATTTAAATCGATAAATGCCGCCATTAGCGGTGCGCCGTTGTTCCCGTGACAGCTGTGTACATATTTTGACATGGTGGCAATATTTAAATTACAATAATTCACGCAGCGTTCTTGAAGCTGTTAATTATTTATTAATTTATGACTGTGCTTTCAACGACTGACGGTATTTCATGGGAGTTTAAAAAAATTATGGACAGAAAAAAATAGACAAGATTGTGTGAGAAAAAAAGGGAATTAAGGGTAAACGTATTAAGAGGAAGCTACAAGCCAAAAATGTGTATATTCTTGGTATACCGTATATTGTAGGTAATAGGCATTCAAATCGCTTGACAAACGGAGTCTAGAAACGTTCGATTTCAAGCAAAAAAACTGTTTTTTTTTATTTATTTTGTAAATAATTTTATAAGAAAGCAAAAAAGTTAATCAAGTGAAACTGTCACAGATAATCTTAGCTATAATACTGTATTTTTTTTAAAGTTGTTTCCTTTATGCGTTCGTACATTTCTATTTATTAGTAGTTTGCATTTATATTTTTTATTGAGTAAGTAATTCAATTTTGTATTTGTACACTATTCAAGCGAAGCAATAGGAAAACATTCAATTTAACTAAAGCATATTTTTTGGTATTCATAATGTAGACCAATTCGTTTTGAAGATTAATCAAAATAGTGATTTGGCATTAAGCTTCGCATTAAAATACACTTTTTGCAAGTTATAAAAACTCAATTCTTTCAATAAAGGGATAAAAATATAATTTACAAGCACGTAATCATCATCTTATTTAGTTAGGATATTATTTGACCATTGGTTCGGTGGTCTGCAATGCACCGCATTCACACATCGCTGACTTTTTAATGCCAAACCTGTGCATCATGTAGGCACGGCGGCTGTGGGAGGACCTTATCCTATTGATGGCGGACCACAGTCAACGAGGCAGTGAGAATCCAGGCTGTCTCTCAATGGAATCGTGCACGAGATATGCATTTCTCAACTTTCCACATATCTTCTGGAGTGAGAGGTAATGCGTGGAGCCTCTCTCCTTCCCGTGGACACTAAAACCCTGGACAGAACATTTGTGTGATTTTGTATGAATGGCATTAAAGCCAAATCTAGGGTGAGGAGAAATTGCCTCGCAGCCATCTCGTATGACTAGCTTTTGAACTGATTTGTATGCAAAATGGTGCATAATGAACTATTATTTTTGTGTTGCTAATGCAGTTATAACAGATCGTGATTTTCATTGATCTACTTGATCGTGTATTAGATGACACAAGGAATGGAATACGTCATTAAAAAAATTAAGTGTGTTTTGGCATTTTCCGTAAATCTTCCCCATCATCACGCGGCATCAAATCGTTCTCGAATTGCTCAGTCCAGAGCTCTTTAGGTTCATGCTCCTTCAATCCAGAAGGGTTTTCTGGACTTCAAGTGAGAGATGTAGGGTGAGAGACGACATCATCGTGCAAAGGCATTGCACTTTTTTGCAGTGCCTTCTTGTATACCCTCAGTGTTGCAATCCCTCGCCTCATATTTGGCGGGGCTATATTTGCAAATACGTTCAAGAGAGAGGTGCAGATTTTAAAGTCCTTCTGATGGTTCGCAAACCCCTTAATTTTAAGCCCTAAAACATACCCTTTAATTTTAAGGATGGTCTAATTCCACGAACTTGTGGGAACCCGCCAAACATCTCTTTAGACCTACGCCATCTTTTGGGATGGAGTTTTTCGAGTCTTGTGGAGAGCTGTGGGAATCTAGTGCGGTAGTCACATAATATTTAAGAGTATTAGAAAAGTGTGTCAAGGTTGTTTCGTATATGTCTCAGTATAGCCCGAAGAGAACTCGGATTGGTGATATATTTCAACACGCTATCATTTCAGCAGAGATTCAGTAAACATTATATCCTGAAAGAACATCTACTCTCTACTGACCATCACAACTAAATGTGTTTATTAATATTTCGCAATGTTGCAAGGTTTTTTCTCCACTTTCTCGGTAACGTAATATCCACACTACTGTTTTTGCAATCGTTGGAATTACGAGAATTTCGTATCGTGATTTCCTGATGATCTGTATGTCGAGATGAAGTATGTTCATACATCTTTACGTTTTTCGGTGTAAATTCGTTACAATTTCTCATATCGTGTGCGATTCCGCTGCAAAATCAATGAATGAATTCTTTGAATCATTGAGACAAAACCAACTGAACTTTTTGTTAAATAAATCTAATTGAATTAGACTTTTGTTTTTTTAATTGTATGAATGAAGTGGAATCTTGAAAGTGGAAATTAATACACTTCCCGACATCCGATAGGGCCGAAACTCGTAAGATAAAGTCGGCGTTAGTAACAATGCAATCTACCAACTTTTGGTGGAAACAAAATCAACCTTAGTGGTGAAAATATTTAAAAAATAATACCACCACCATAGACTAAGAGAAAGTAGTCCCAGAGTGACGTAATTGTCCAAGTATCTTCCGTCTTTTTTCATTTTCAAGCAATCGATGACAAATGAACGACCTCTTTCTGGGACCACTAGTTATTTTTGTTTTAGTTTAATAAAAAAAAGATTTAAAAATGACTCACTCTCATCGCTTTAAAAATTACTGATTACAAAAAAAAATTATTAGACATATTATGTATTATACAAATTACTGTCACCTCAATTTTTGTCGTTTCAAATAAAAATAATTAATCTTCGGTTAGCTTATAGATCTGAAGATAAAGCGTGGTCTTTTCTCTTTCTAACAATGTTTAGACCATAGATTCTCAAACTTATTTCGACCACCGCCTACTTTGAGATTTAAGAAAATCTAGTGCCCCCATATTTTTTAACTTACCTTTTTACATTACCATCTGTTGGGCATCTTAAAAACAGTTATTGCAAATATAATTTTTAAACGTGCATTATTATATGGATAGGATAGATAGGGTGTGACCTATATCCTATTTCTGAGATCAAATAATGTTTCAATGAAAAGAAATAAAACTCTTACTTAATCATATTTAGAACTATTTATACTAGCATTAAAAGAATGCTTTGAATTTAAGACTTATCTAATTTGAAGGAAGAATATGATGCTTTTCGGCGAGTTTGTTAATACATATCAGATTCTAATTCACTTAAAAACAGTAAGTCGCCGCGTTCAGTAACTTGCAGCCCATTTCTCATTTAGTTAGCAACGTTGCTACGGCAAATAAGTTGTAAAAATCGCGTTGTTAACAAAAACTTGATTGCCACAAACACGTCACGAACTGAGGGTGGATAGGCCAATACAGTTTTCCATAAAAACTTTGAGAAACCAATTACGGTGATAAAAAATTTATAATTCCATTATTAGTGTTTTACTTAATTTGAAAACTAAATAACATATTGGCGAATACCCAGTTTTGTTATTAGGAAGTAAAACAAAACTATTATTATGTAATTCAACTAGAATCCGTAGGATTTTTATTGATATAATTTGTCTGCCGTCGCCCCTCTAGATTTCCTTAACGCCCCCCCCCTTTTCTTTGAGCCTTCTACCGCCCTCAAGAAAGCCTTCAGCGCCCACAAAGGGGGCGTTATCGTCAGCTTTGAGAAAGACTGGTTTATATCATATAAGTAAGGGAGACCATATGAGCTGTTCCCAAAACCGAACAAATTAAATTGAAGGGTTAACTTTAACGAAGCAGAATTTAGACGGCAAGTTTTTGCTGCTAGTAAAAATCTGCTTTTATATTCATATTAACCCCCTGTTGATTGATGGCTGTGTTTTGCGATTAAAGATACATTAATGATTGTCTGTTAGTTTTGTAGGCGCATTTATTAGTGATGTTTTATTGTGTCATAATGTTTGTTTCAATCATTATTAAAAATAAAAAAGTGGGTGTGTCAAGCCTACGCAAGACAGAAGTGAAACTTCTAGTATTCCTCTCTCTCTATTTTCATTTCATCATCTCTATTTTCTCTCTTAGGTTAGTTTGAAAATTAGAGGTTAAATAATTCAACGACGAAGCATGGATTTGCTTTTTCTAATATTTTCTTATAGATGAATGACGTTCGATTAATGTATAGTTCCAAAAATTTTCAATTTATTCACAAGTATACAATATTACATAAATAACAATATTACAATTAAAAATTACAAAGAAATTACAATGACAATGATGTGTTCATCACCTCTATCTCGTCACTACTCATTTTTAACACTGAAATTCTGTACCAAACCGTATGAACCACAATCAATTACGTATTTCACTCGTATTACACTCACGACGCAGTATACTAACCAAGCAGCTGATGCTTGGCGTGGCGCAGTTCGCTGGTGTCTGAGAGAGAGGAAAGAAGAGAAGAGAGAGAACGTTCGTGAGCGGCTCCCCCACCTCAACAAGCGCATATGGTGAGAGAGGGACAGTGAACGGTGAGCGGTGGTGGGGGTACCCGCATTTTCGTGTCGATCCTGACTCGGTTTTACTCCGTCCCCGAAAATCCATTACGCGCCTAAAGAAGTTTCACTTCAAAAATTAAAGTAGTATATATGTTAGCGTCTGTCTGTTTGTGCGCTTAGTTCTTCTAAACTTCGCAACGGATTTTGATAGGGTTTTTACTATCATTTAGATAATTTCTTTCGGAAGGTTTACATATATAATACATGCGTATTATATTTATAGGAAGTAGAGAAAAGTCGATGTTTTATGATGAAGTCGTTAAAATATATTTTCGGACACTACATTGCTAACGCTGGCTAAACCTTATGAGATACATCAAAATAATGTACTACGGAATTGTATATCTTAAAAAGGCCTACAAAAAAGTCCAGCATGGTATATGTCTATCTCATAAGGATAACCCCCAGCAACGCCGGGAATATGTAAGCTAGTTTAAAAATAAATTGAAATGGATAAAGTGGTCGAATTAATTACATTGTTAGGCTAGATTATCAAATTGTTTCACTTCTCCGCATGCCCTGTTGCCATCCAGACAATCTGCCGAGGTATTGGTAGTGAGTATATCTAGGTATAGTCGATCGAGCAATACCGTGCACCATGTAGCAGCGAATCTGTGTCATTATCATTAGGTTAAGTTCGCGAGAACTTCGGACGAAGGCCGACGGCGCGACTGCCGCTGGCGTAACGCTCTATTCGCCCGACGCGAACACCGGTGACGAAATGTACAACAGAACGCAACACGTGGATCGTAGTGCCTACCCTATTGATAATAATAAATAATAATAATTGGATGACTTGTATAGCGCCGTTTTTGTACAAAATCACCTCAAGGGCGCTGTACAAACTTATAATACATTTCTACAGTGATCTATGTTATTACTAACTTTTTATGGAGATAATATACAGTGCAATACTTACCTGGTAGGTCACTTGAGATTAACACTTAATTAACATTATCTAATTGTTTATTAGCGAAATTTAGATACAGGATTTATGACATAATTGGAAAATTGAATATAACTGGACTTTCTCTTAGGAATGGTGAATTTAATTTAAGGGTACGACAGCTTAAAAAGGTAAGTTTTTAGTTTAGACCTGAATTCTGTTGGACTTGTCATGGATAGTTAGTTCCGGAGGGAGTTTATTCCAAGCCTTCAGCCCAGATAATCCGAAAGCGCGATCACCAAACTTAGTATTTGGCTTGCGCTTAGGTTCTATTAGTCTGTCTACAGCTGATGATGTTGCTGAACTAAGAATTGACTGCCTCAGACCAGTGTTTTCCGGGACGCATAGTTCAGAGATGTAGGGTGGGGGCATTTCATTGATGGATTTAAACACCTTCCAGAACAGTTTGTACTGGATTCTTTCAGGGCACTTGAGCCAGTGAAGGTTAAGAAGGTGTTCTGAAATGTGCGAATATTTTGAAACCCCGGTTATGAGCCGTGCTGCTGCATTAAACACTGATTGAAGTTTGTCAATTGACGAAATTTTAACACATGTGGAGTTTTTTTAATGTATGGAAAGAGATGAAGATCTGGAAGGCAGTGTGTCCAAGAGTGACGGACGTTTGAGTTCATCTCTCCCATTGAGGTGCAAGGCGATGCGCCGAGAGAATCCCCTGGAGAAGTAAAAATATCTTCCTTAAGCAGTCTGCTAAGTCACCAGAAGTAGCAAACGGCTTTAACCACAAGATCTAGCAGTGTATGTTTTTCTCCAAAATTGTATACATTGTTATTGGTAAGTTCTTCAGAAGTACAGTAATAAGTGTGTACATAACATAATGAACTAAGTACAAACGATATAAGCAGGTATAATACAAGTTATTATAGAAAATTCTATAGTACAAAGGAGTTCAACAAGTGTTTACAAAACAAGAGTACAAAATAAGGTAGTATGAAAGTAGTTACACATCAATGTGTAGTAAGTAACTTTGTTGACCTTTAAAAAATAAACAT
Source organism: Hesperophylax consimilis (assembly GCF_061612785.1). Taxonomy (NCBI): domain Eukaryota; kingdom Metazoa; phylum Arthropoda; class Insecta; order Trichoptera; family Limnephilidae; genus Hesperophylax; species Hesperophylax consimilis. The sequence goes on along the minus strand of NC_142854.1, from coordinate 17,494,248 downwards.
GAACAGTTGTTGTAAAGCATGTTTTGCATTTAGCAAACTATTATTACGCCAGATTGTGTGTTTTACAGAACATAGCTAAATTAATACAGCGATAAAAGGTGCACACGAAAAATTTATATTTATGGTAATATAATAAGTAAGTTTGTTAACATAATTATAAAAATAAACGTGATCAGTCTGTTGTAAAGCAAGTTTCTTTATTACGCTGATTTGGTGTTAACAGAACATAGATAAATGAATACATCTCTAAATAGTACAAAATAAAGTCGCTATTTATGTCTGTCTGTTTTTGCGCTTAGTGCTTCTAAACTACGCAACCGATTTTGAAAATGTTTTCACTATCAATTAGAGAATTTCTTCCGGAAGGTTTATGTATATAATACTTGCATATTATATTTATAGAAAGTCAGTTAGTATAAAGATTAAATGATCACATGCAAAAAAATTATAGATATTTTACAAATATTTTAAACAGACTGAATTTTAGTTTTGAAATGTAATTCTAATATTACGTGAACTACCGTCAAGTTCTACAAAAGTAATAATACAAACTTGGCTAATTTATATAGCGCTATTTTTTGTGAAATATCCGTTTAAGTGGCGTATGTGTGTTAGACCACGTATGCTTGTATTACGAGAGGAGATCTGAAAAGAATGCAAGGACGATTAAAGCGAATTAATTACTGGATTTAAAACGAAACGAAACAATTGTAGGAAGAAGATATAACGCGCTGGTTAGCAGATGGGAGATGTATTCGATGACGTTCGGGTAGACATGGCACGATCAAGTGAATCAAATAGATGAGAAGTTTTTCTTGCGCAAATGAAAAGGAGCAAATGAATGAGGAAATTTAAACCTTATCGCCATCTACATAAGGAGATTTATTGTTAGAGGTCTGATTCTAAATGTTACACTAAGTGGCGCATCGCCATAACTTATAGCGACAAACAAAGTTTAAAGCACTTGAATAGAACCTTCACAGAACTTGAAATTCAACTTTGAAATTTGATGAATTGTTCAAGTTCTGTCAACAACACCTCAACAGAACTAACCACCCCAATGTATTAACTTATGACACCGCCTTGCGTAACATAATACAATAAAAACTGTATTAATAACCCCAGACCTTATAAATAAAATATGAAAAAAATTACTCTCTTGCTACAAGAGTATTATTTTTATATAAAAGCCGCACTCACACATTAAAATCACACCAATACACGCAAGCATGTAGTATGTAATACAATACACACTATAAAACTTGCACACATGTAAGCAAGCGTACAGTCGCGATATTTGGGAGAGACCCTGACCCAGTTAGGTGGCCCCGATTTTTATTCACTTCACCAATACATGGATCAGACTGTACTTCGCCGAGTAGGACGCCCATAATACTAGTTTTATTAAAAGATATTATCGTAGAATACACTTGCCTTGTGACGTCATAAGTACCCGGCACCAAAAGGGGAGAATTCTCAATACGTACAAACAGATTGATGTGTATAGGAATGATTCGAAATTTTATTGATAACTTTTACTTTTATAATTATTATACTGGTCGCTTTCGATACAATGTTAGGACACAGTGTAAAAATGATTGTGTTTTTTAGGTGCATGAATTTTGCTCGCTGAATTGCTCGTTGATCGCGTATCAACGTACGCATTTTGGTATTATCTCCAAAGTTTGTATTTTGAGGACTTTTCCATAGTTATTTGTTACGGAAATTGGAAAAATATATGTTTTAAACCTCAAAATTTATTCATTTTCTTTTCTTTAGTCTATTAAATATTACTGTCGAACTGAAATATATTTTTTAATTCATTATTTAGCTCAAAAAGTAGTGTGTTTTTACTCATTTCTACATTCAATGAAAGAAAATCTGATTTGGTAATTAATTTTAGGTCTGTAATATTAATTTGGTTATTTTTTTAATAGCTCGCACATTAGAAAACAGAAGAAAAATAAACGACCTAACCTTTTTATTGAATAGAACTCTAAATTCGATTGTTGTGAACTCCTGCATTTAATAAATCTACACATACCTACACGAACAACTAGGCAAATATCAACATTTTACATACATACATCTCATTCCAACTATAGTTTTCACTCTCCAATACAACGTTTACACAGTCTTGGTAACAAATACTTAAATAATATAAATGTATTTGACAATAATTTGAACTTGGCCAACTTTAAACGGAGTATGTGCGAACTATTTTTACCTAATTTGTAAACTATTGTTATACTTTCTTATTATCATTATGGTTGATTTTGTGGATTTTGGAAGATTTTATATTTTTCGTCTCACTTACTCTATCCATACCTATATTTTTAAAATTCTTATATTTTATGTAACATATTTTGTCAACTCTGATATTTTTTTATGTAACCTGTATTTTGCTAACACTGATTTTTTTTTTTTTTTTTTTTTTTTTTATATGTAATCTGTATAACTAAAAAATAAAGATGTACATTATTATAGGTAAAAGCCCTATGGGCGTTTAAATAAATAAATAAAATAAATAAATAAATTATATATTTTAGTAAATATACAACTTTAATTTTTATTTTTAATTCTATAATTTTTTTATGATAAATTAATGTTTATGAGACAAAGTTTTTTATGCACAGCACAAAGGATAACAAATTATTATAAGCATTAATTATTCGCCTGAAATATCCATACAAATTGAAATTATCTCAGTAAAAATAAATGCCGCCGACGGGAAATTGACCCGCACCTTCTGATGTCCGGTTAGATGCTCTGGACCACTGAGCTACGTTGGCTTATTCCCAACCCGCTAAATAATTCAATATGTACAAGTTATTCAATCGACAATTACTGGTAATTATTTTTTTTTATTTCATATAGTAATTCATGCATATAATCATTTGTTATCCTTTGAGGCGAAGCTTAGTGCCAAATCACTCAATTGAAGGTTTTATTACTCAATGAAAAATATAAATGTACACTAGTAAAAAATATTTTTTTCAATAGAAATGTATGAACGCGTAAAGGAAACAACTTTTAAAAATACAGTATTATAGCTAAGATTATCTGTGACAGTTTCACTTGATTAACTTTTTTGCTTTCTTGTAAAATTATTTACAAAATATATAAAAACCAGTTTTGGGCTTGATATCGAACGTTTCGAAGCGATTTGAATGCCTATTACCTACAATATAAGGTGTACCAAGAATATACACAATTTTGGCTTGTAGCTTTCTCGCATGACAACATGACGGATGTACTTTTCTGCTGATCAAAAATTGTTCAAAACCCGAAACGGTTTTAACGGGGACCTTTTAAATGTAAATTAAAATGGCACTGATCGACCATTTGATGACAATGTTACATTGCCAACAAAACTTTAGTTGATAACGAGTTCTTATAGAGACTTTTTCGGGTTTCTTTTCCATTGAAGACAATAAAAATTCTACTATAAAAAAATAATATCTTCTAAATAAGTATCTATTTACCGAGTAGCGATTTTTTATTTGCCATTTAAAATATAATGTACAGGGTTTTCCAATAAGAGGTGTTATTTTTAATAGCCTGCTATTTCAGTAGATGTTACTTTTGAAGCTGTCATTTTTTGACATTTGACAAGTAAAAACTACGCCATTAATAAAAATGGAACGATACACACTTCAACAACGCATTGAAATTATTAAAATTCACTTGAGTGAATCAAATGCAAATCATCTTGAGTGATGGGGCCCATTTCCACCTAGGTGGCTTCGTCAACAAGCAAAATTGTCGCATCTGGGGCTCGGAAAACCCAAGAGTTATTGTTGAAAAGCCTCTCTATATTCAACGCGTGACTGTTTGGTGCGGGTTATGGTCCGGCGGAGTCATTGGACCGTAATTTTTCGAAAATGAGGCTGGAGCAACAGTTACGGTGAATGGATTGCGCTATCGAGAGATGATGAATGATTTTTATGGCCGGAATTGGATGGTATTGATCTGGACAACGTTAACTTTTAACAAGACGCTACGTGCCACACAAGCAACGAAACCATTGATATTTTGCGATTGAATATCAAAATAACACCTCTTATTGGAAAACCCTGTAGTTTTATGAAGCTGGCTGCAATAGAAAGTGTGCGATTATCAGTCAGAACAGAGCGCCATCTAGTGGCTACTGGTGTTCAGTGTTAATACACACAACTGTAGGAAATTGTCCAAATCACTTCACTCTCTCCGACGACTTGCAGATTCTTATAAAATGTTCACAGAGCAATGGCTAAAGATCTACAGAGGATGTCGTCTCAAATTTATCACAAAGTAAAGGGTTTGACGTTAATTGAAGGTTTTAGACATTTTTAGAAGTTATTTTGGCGTAAGTAATTTGACGTTTTTCGGCATTATTTACGTTATTTAACATTATCTGATGTCATTTGATATTTCAGACATAATAAAGTTGACGTTGTTAGAAATCTTTTAAAATTAAATTTGTTTTTAGACGTCATTTGACGTTTTTGATGTTATTTGACATTTTGACCAAAGTAATTTTACGTTTTTGGCATTATTTAACGGTATTTGGCGTTATTTGATATTTCTATATGTCGTTTGACGTTTTTTTCCGTAGGTAATTTGATGTTTTTATACATTATTTAACGTCATTTGACGTTTTTGATGTTATTTGATATTTCAGACATAGGAAAGTTGACGGTTATAGACATTTTTTGAGTTATTTGATGCCTTTAGACGTCATTTGATGTTATTGATGTTATTTTCCGTAAGTAATTTGATGTTTTTAGACATTACTTAACGTCATTTGACGTTTTTGTTGTTATTTGATATTTCAGACATAGGAAAATTGATGTTCTAAGACATTATTAATGTTATTTAGGAAAAAATTCGGTTTATGGGAGTCACTCGAATAACCGAAATTGAACTTGATTTAGACTATTTTTGTTGTTTGTTTTTGGGGTGTTATGCCGTGTTGCGCTAACTCCTTCTTTAGCCGACGTTTCGGACAGCGTTGCAGTGTCCATCATCAGGGCAGATCCGGTAGATCCGAAGATGTGTCACTGCAACGCTGTCCGAAACGTCGGCTAAAGAAGGAGTTAGCGCAACACGGCATAACACCCCAAAAAAAAACAACAAAAATGCTTTTGGCCGTGAGAATCTAAAAACTTACTTGATTTAGACTAATTTAGGGCTGGGGAATCCGAATCTGAAGTGCCAACCAAAAAATAAAAAGTGTTGCCATATAATAATAATATCAATGCATGGAAAATTCAGAAAATTAAATATCATTTGCCAGATTTGTAGTTTATTATTTAAAATCTTGTAAATATTAAATTTATATATATATAACCTAACTGTGATTTTCTATAACAAAAAAATGACCCTTTAATAACGCCCACTCGCGTCCCCTTTAGAGTTATATTCCAGTTTTCAAGTAATTTGTGGGCTACGCTAGATTTGTATAGACTGGTTTGTGATTTGATTCTAATACCTTTTTTCCATGTTATTTCCTGTTACAAAAAATTGCCCCTTTAATAATGCCTGCTCGCGTCCCCTTTAGAGTTACATCCCAGTTTTCAAATAGTTTGTGGGCTACGCTAGGTTTGTATAGACTGGTTTGTGATTTAATTCTAATACCTTTTTTCCATGTTATTTCCTGTTACAAAAAATTGCCCCTTTAATAACGCCTGCTCGCGTCCCCTTTAGAGTTACATCCCAGTTTTCAAATAGTTTGTGGGCTACGCTAGGTTTGTATAGACTGGTTTGTGATTTAATTCTAATACCTTTTTCCCATGTTCTTCTGCCTACTCTAACCCAAACTAAAAACCTAACCTATTTTGTAAAAAAATATTATTATTATATGGCAACACTTTTTATTTTTTGGTTGGCACTTCTGAAATGTGAGACTAATAAATCGTCACTAATTTGATTTTCTTATGTCATAATTGATAAATAAACCATGGTTTCTATGTATTGCGTACGAAATTTCAAAACCCTATAACTCAGTTAATAGTGCCGACCCCCACCTAATTCTTACAGATTCGGATTCCCCAGCCCTAAATTAGTCTAAATCAAGTTCAATTTCGGTTATTCGAGTGACTCCCATAAACCGAATTTTACCCGTTATTTAACATAGTTAAACGTTATTTGACGTTTTTTACAATCATTGAAATCAATCTCTTGAGATTGAGAAAAAGACGAGAAAATTAAATTGAAAGCGTTTTCTACTGTATTAACGAGGAAAATATATATATTTTACGTTAAGCAATGAATCTTACTTGCACGTTGTTCTTGTATGTCATCAATGAATAATTGAATACTGCTCCAGTGTTTCCTATGCGATTTATCAACGTTTTTTTCTTATTTTTTTACAACTTTCTCAACAAACCTGCGCTGTCATCTCTACATCTCTATAATGATATTAAAGTAACAAGTCACTACATTATTAGTGTGCAATATACAATCACAATAGTGCGCATGTATTTGATCGTATGGCTGTCGTAACATATTATTCGCTTCGTTTACTTTCGTACACCTCTTCTCTCTCACTCTCTCTCTCTCTCTAGCCAAACGAAAATGAAACTGAATTGCATTTTATAAAATGGACATTAATTACGACGTGAAACAGGTAGGTAGTCAACTTATTGAACGGACAGTTAAATAATAAACTTCTCTTTTATTCATTTTAATTTTTTTATTAATGTATACAGTTAAATTAATGCGGTGCCGTAACAACTTAACACAGTGGCAAATCTACACACCTTTGAAAAGTGATATAAACACATTAAAAGCGATGAAAAAACTAATCTATAAACTTATTGAAACTGTTTAACCTAGTCTAACCGCATAATCCATTGCTTTTCATGACTTTATATCACTTGTCCGGTCCTGTGCAGGCGCAATTGGAGCAGTCCGCTCCGAGCGCCGACTTATCAAGGCGACAAGAAGCCCAGAAGCCAAGGCGCTGATAATACCTGCCCAAACCTAACACAGCATCCTTGAATGTGTATTTAATACAAGTCCCCGGCGTTGCCCGGGTTATATCCAAAAACCCAGTTTTACGAAATCAGAAAAAGTTGACAATATATTTTCTCTTGTTTTGTCAAGTGTGTAAAATTTGATCAAGAAGTATCAAAATTCTGCTGTATCAGGTCTAGGAGAGGTTCGTGAGTGGGGGTGGTTTTTCAAAATCTTATTTAAACAGTGATCTTCTTCCCGATTTACAGGTCAAATATTCATAATTTCATCAATGTCAGAATAAAACTGTGGGTTTGTATTAAAAAAAAAACTGTATAATTATATTAAAAAAAACTGTAGACTTACAGATAAAAAACTATACATTTGTCCAAATAAAACTGTAGTTTTTTATAAAAAAAACTTTAGATTTGTATAAAAAAAACTGTACATTTGTATTAAAAAAACTGTAGTTTTGTATAAAACAAACTAGAGATTTGTATAAAAAAAATTAACTGTAGTTTTGTATAAAAAACTAACTGTAGATTTGTCCAAAAATCCACGTGGCCTGCCGCTAAACTTGAGAAGATAAATTTCTCATTCATCCAAACATAATAATCAAAGATAGTTAGTTATAGTAGTCAGAAAGATTGTACGTGACGTTATTGTTATAGTATCTTGTCTTTTTGGTTTTAATACAAGATTTGTCATCGATGCCGTACGTACAACTTCTCTCTGTGAATACTGTATGCTGTGTTTTACCTCTGAAGCACGAGTTGGATATATTTTATTGAACATAATAGCGGTAAGTTGAAGGAGAAACGTTTCTCTAAGCGTGGACCGAGTCGGAACAAACCCGCAAAGAGAAAACCGAAAGTATATGACGCTGACTTGTATTTTATACTCTACTGTGAGTTGTAATGATACTTTTTACATATTTTTACTTCCGAAAAAGCAATAGCGGCATCTGCACTATGCTTTCTTGTCACAAGTTGGTGCGATCGTTTAAATGGTTTTAAATGACGGCACCAAGACGGTTTACACAAAGGTTTTTTTAATATAATACATCAATTTTTATAGATCTACTACATGGAGGAAATGAGGAAGATGAGAAACTGTCTCAATCTGTCACAAGGCCGGGACACACATTCAAAGCAGCCTCCTAACTTGTATGGGATTTTACAAATATACTAGTTTTATTTATTTTTTAAATTTTTTCTTCATTATTAAAACTTATTATTATTTTTTTTATTAATTTTACAATACATTTTTTGGAGGTTCCCGTACAAGTTATTAGGCTGATTTGATTCAGTGATCTAGGAGGTTTTTACCTTAAGGCGAAGCTTAATACCTAATCACTATTTTGATTACTCTTTATAACGAATTGGTGTACATTATGAATATCATAAAAAATGCTTTAGATATATTGAAGGTTTTCCTATCGTTTCGCTTGAGTTGAATACAAATAAAATAATAAATTACTCATTAAAAAATATAAATGTAAACTACTAAAAATTTTTTTTTTTCAATAGAAATGTATGAACGCGTAAAGGAAACAACTTTTTAAAAATACAGTGTTGTAGCTAAGATTATCTGTGACAGTTTCACTTGATTAACTTTTGCTTTCTTATAAAATTATTTAGAAAATAAATAAAAACCAGTTTTGTGCTTGAAATTGGACGTTTCGAATCGATTTGAATGCCTATTACCTACAATATAAGGTATACCAAGAATATACACATTTTTGGCTTGTAGCTTCCTCTTAAGCAAAACCTCCTAGATCACAAGGCCGGTATACTCATTCAATGCAGCGTACTAACTTGTATGCGATTTTACATATATGTTCGTTTTTTTCAATTTATTCTTAATTATTAAAACTTCTTAAAATGTTTTAATTAATTTTACAATACATTTTTTGGAGGTTCCCATACAAGTTATCAGGCTGATTTGATTCAGTGATCTAGGAGGTTTTTACCTTAAGGTGAAGCTTAATAGCAAATCACTATTTTGATTACTCTTTATAACGAATTGGTGTACATTATGAATATCATAAAATATGCTTTAGATAAATTGAAGGTTTTCCTATCGTTTCGCTTGAGTTGAATACAAATAAAATAATAAATTACTCATTAAAAAATATAAATGTAAACTACTAAAAAAAATTTTTTTTCAATAGAAATTTATGAACGCGTAAAGGAAACAACTTTTTAAAAATACAGTATTGTAGCTAAGATTATCTGTGACAGTTTCACTTGATTAACTTTTGCTTTCTTATAAAATTATATAGAAAATAAATAAAAACCAGTTTTGTGCTTGAAATCGGACGTTTCGAATCGATTTGAATGCCTATTACCTACAATATAAGGTATACCAAGAATATACACATTTTTGGCTTGTAGCTTCCTCTTAAGCAAAACCTCCTAGATCACAAGGCCGGGATACTCATTCAATGCAGCGTACTAACTTGTATGCGATTTTACATATATGTTCGTTTTTTTCAATTTATTCTTAATTATTAAAACTTCTTAAAATGTTTTAATTAATTTTACAATACATTTTTTGGAGGTTCCCATAGAAGTTATCAGGCTGATTTGATTCAGTGTCCCGGCCTTGTGATCTAGGCGGTTTTGCCTTAAGCCCCCGCATACACAATTTCTACAGACTTATAACATTGTTAACTCTGACGTCAACGTCCGAACCTAAGCAACGACTTAAAAATTCAATGATGATTCGAATTATTTTTTGATAAACTTTCTTATTGTTGTTTTCTAGAACTGAATAAAAATCTCACCGTAGTTGTTCTTTGTTAACGCTCGCGAAAATTATATTGAGAAGTCTTGTATATTTTCGATATATTTTGATTGTTAGTGTTTTAATATTAAATTACCAACCTCACTAGGTCTAAACCAGAGTTAATCAGAGAATCTACTCTGGATACTGATATTGCTGATAAGGCTTACTTTCTGCACGATCAGCATAAACGAAAGTCAAACTTACTTTGTCTATTTGTAGATTTAAATAGCAAAAAATAGACTGCTTTTGCAGTGCACGAATATTTACTCGGAAATGGAAAATGTTAGGTTTCACTTCACTCAACTCTACTGCTGAAATAAAAGCAAAATAAGGAAGCTTCAAATGCACTTTTACCCACTAAAATTCCAGTATTCGTAATACTATTCAGTAATTTGCCGAATTCTCATCGTGATTAATTTATGATTTTTTTTTAAGTCAATTGAATAAACACTCTTCTGTTATTTAGACTGGTCCAACTCAAGTATTTAGTTCTCTTGAACGTGCCATGTCTTCCCCGGGCGTCTATTCACAATCTAACAGAAGCCGTGAATTATATATTATCTCTGTAAGGGCATTTAACACAAAAAACTAACGGTTATTTGAGGGTCAACATTCTCTTATCGCTGTATACCTGATATATACGAGACGCACAGTGGACAAAGGGATAAATTTAAGAGGTATCAAATGAATTTTCAATCAACCATGAAATAATTTTTTTTTGCAGATTATCATCACTGTTTCCTTTTCCACAATCTTCCATATTTTAATTCGGTCGCAATCAAGCTTACATTGCGAGAAGTCATGTACACATTATATTAGATAAAATAATTAAAGTGTTTTTTTTATTGAAAACATTGCTATTAAAATAATGAGCAAGCAGCATTCTACTGATGAGCTAATATCTGATTTCACAATAATTTTAACAGTAATTGAGTTGTTTTAAATTTAAAATAAATTAATCCTTTCTTCTCTCCAAATAAAAATCAAATTGAGCTTTAAATTGGTTTATATTAGTAAAATCAATGACATGTTGCGGAAATTTGTTATTTTCATACAAATATTTAAGTTTAGTCGAAAATAGCTGACGTGTTCCCGGCGATGATCGACAATTATATATATAAAAACCTTTCGAAAGAAATTTTCTAAATGATGGTGAAAACCGTTGCGTAGTTTAAAAGAACTAAGCGCACAAACAGACAGACGCAGATAGCGACTTTATTTTAGTATAATAGAGTGAAAGAGTTTGTTTTCTAAAACTGAATAAAATTCAGACCGTAATTGTTCTTTGTTTACGCTCGCGAAAAGTATATTGAGAAGTCTTGAATATTTTCGATATGTTTTTTTAATGTTTTACTATTAAATTACCAACCTCACTAGGTCTAAACCTCTATTTTTCTCGATCAAAAAATCTCGATTTAAGATTATATCCAGTTAATCGGAGAATATACTCGGATGCTGATATTGCTGATAAAGACGTACTTTCTTCGAGATCAAAATATATATTTATTTTTTTCATTAATAAATTGTTTCGTCTAGTTTCGCAATTTAGCCCACTGTGTGTCGGTGGTATATCTACCAGACTAACAATACCAAAATAAGATATTGTGTTTATGAATAAAATACGAGTAAGATCTCACCAGGACCTCAAATGACACCGTCTACGTGAAGAGAGTCAGTGACTCCGAACTGCAGTAATTAGTTTATTATCAGTAACGTACAGAGTAACCCGAAACTGTATAATACTGATAAAGAATTAGGAAGCCAATGCACTTGCAGTTGCATCCGATTGTGTAGAGGATGCATTTTTATCTTGTTTTGATGTAAGGTGAGCGGTATAAATTTATTTAATATTGTTTGGTTCAATGTCCTCAGCGATACAGAAAAAAATTGCTTAAAAATTACTATTAATTAGTCAATATTGTTAATTTATTAAGAACCTCTTCAAATTGTTCGTAATGGAATTCTTAACGAATGAATTGATAGGTTTCCTGATAAACTTTTAGTAAAATACAAATGTATTATCACGATGTCAGAATTTAAAAAAAAAAATAATTAAAATCAAATTAATATAATTATTAAGTTCTGAAAGTATTTTTTTTCTCTTTTAAAAAAATAATTATATTATTAAATTTGATTTTAATAAATTTAAAAAAAAATTAAATGGAGTTCTACAAATTAAACACAAAAACAATAAATAAAATACGATGTCAGAACATTCATAAAAATCCTAACATTTTCGCATTTCGAATATATATATATATATATATATTTTTTTATTATTTAACATTATAAATGATAACAATATGCAGACTTATAAATAATTTGTTCATTATTATTCTATTTCTCCATAAGTTGAGCTCCAGGAGCTCGTGTTTATGGGAGGAGTCTTTACATTTAGTTCTAATGATTTTTTAAACAATAATCAAAAACTTTTGAAATAAATACAAACATACTATTAACATAGGTACACAAATTAGAAAATTGTTTTTTTAAAGATAATTAAAATAATTCATCTTTTTACAGATTAAGTAAGCGTGAGGAAATTAAGGGTACAATATATCAAGAAAAATTTAGAAAAGTAGTTTTTTTTAAAGACAATCAAATTAATATATATTTTTTACAGATTGAGTAAGTGTAAGAAAATTAGGGGTACAATATATCATTATCCAATTTTAGGGACTTAATTAACTTTTTGAATTGTTCATAATTTACAGTTTCGGTTACACTAATTTTATTTTTGGACAATAATATATTGTACCATCTCACACCTAAATACGAATAGTGGTGTTGAGCCGTGGTCGTTCTAAGCATAGGAATGGCTATTAAGCCATTTGTTTTGAATCTATTATCAAGACAGACGCAAGTGCACCACGTGTTCCGATATTATTATGAATTTACTAAAATTTTATTAGGAAACGGCCTGCAATCCAGTTTTTAACCGGATTATATTAATAAATGAGCAATACCAATTTTTCTCGGTGTATGAAGCCAATTGCTTACCAAGGTTCGCCTTTTTTTGCTTTTTTATGTGAATATCGCATAGGAGTACAAACTGCTCCACGTAGTCCTGTTGTAGCGGGATTATGGCATCCCAAATTTGGGTATGTCATGAGAAAACCTTCAATTTATCTAAAGTATATTTTTTTGCATTCATAATGTACACCGATTCGTTATAAAGATTAATCAAAATATTGATTTAGCATTAAGCTTCGCTTTAAAGCAGTTTTATATAACATCTATATTTGCCTTAGAGGATTGTTTGGTATTGAGATGCAGTTTACAGTTGTTACAGAGCTGGTGCATTCTGTGTTGTGTGTATAGAGTTGGAGTGCAGTCCTGCGCGTCAACGACCCTTGTGGAAGTGCTCGCACGTCCTATGTAGATTAGCCGAGGCTTGAATTACTAGACCAGCCAGCGGAATATCAGTCTCGGCTCTCCTTGGCTCGTGTCGGACCGAGACGAGCCAAGGACCTCACCACTCAATAATGTTTAATAGAAACGGTTCCACGATAAAACAGAACAGTTACAAAACAGAACAATGAAGAAAAATAACAAATAATACTGTGCGAATACTCTGGCATTCTTAATTGGGATATATTGTGATACTGGCAGTACCGGACTATTCACCAAAGAAGTCTAATTTTTCCATTCAGGATGGTGGTCCTAAGGTGAGTAAACTATTTAAAAAAAAACTTTCCATGTTCCTTTACAAAGAACCAAATTAAACATTTTTCCAACCTTTTGTGTGAATGTATCAATTATATAACATCCACTGTATTTGGCAAGATTCCAGACGCATTTAGCAGAATTTTTACTAAATCTCTCGAATCTTTTGTTTTTCCTTGACTTCACTTGACCCAAACTTTGTTGTCTCTTGTTTTTGTTGTTGTTCAACGCACTTATTGTATTACATATTGTTGTACACAGTTTTTGGACGGTTAACCCCTCCGAAAATCGCCATGTAAGCACTTTAACTGTCTTTAACGAAATGACATTTTACGAAAACTTTTTGTTATTACCGCTTCACAATTAAAGCTCTATAAATGAAACATTTCTGAACGTAGCCGAATAGTAAAAACTGTTTTAGAAAAGTTACAAAATAAGCTTTCAAATTATTATATTACAAATAAATATTAGCATTTTTAAATATTAAAATTTAGAACGCAAACATTAATAATAGGTTAAAAATGACTCACGTCATGTTTTTAGGTGAAAATGGTACTAAAATCACAGATTATGTAAACAAAAATATTTATTGTATTGTATATATGTGTAATAAACACTTTTATCACCTCATTTTTTTATCATTTCATATAAAAATATTTTATAAAAATTTAATATGTGAAGCGCGCGGCGCTACCGGCAGACATTTTGCGCGGGTAAAAATGTTGTGTCAATTATGCGACTGTCAGCAGATTCCTGTTTTGTATTTCCATAGACAACTTGGTAGTGATGTGTAGCTTGATCTATAATCGACCTTTTAGTTTTTGTTTGAGGGATGTAACTAAAATAATAACGGAGTAAGAACGATTTCTATGGAGAGACACGCGTTGACGTGTAAACACGCTTATTGTACTTGACTGCTATCGTTATTTTATCGTGTATATCTGCTTACGTTGCTGACCGGTTAATATTTATCCTTTGTAATTTTGTTTAACCCTTTCCTTACCAGAGTTCTTCTGGAGGAACACGAAGGAAAAAAATATATTTCTCTTGATTTTACGAACCAAATAGCCCCGTATTTTGCAAATCGCTTGAGGAAGATATTGCTTATAAGGAATTGAACAAATGTCGTACTGGAAACACATAATATTACTGTTATTTCGAATTAAAAACGCGTGTTTTGCAGCTTTTAACGGTTTGACATTTCTCGGATTTCAACATTATTTTAAAGGTAAGATATCGCATATTTCTGTTGAAAATAATTATTATATTGTATATACATGTCTAATCTGATATGTCAATATGATTTCCATTCAAAAACATTGGTTTTTCATTTGGTTTTCGGTAATAACATTCATGTTCCTGAGCTGGCACTATGGTCGTTCGTGGATGTTTTTCATAGAAATCTTTCTTTGGCCTTTAATATTGTTTTACTTGTTTTTATTTGATTCTTTCAAGATATATTAATTTATTTTATTATTTTCCGGTAGACTTTGACTTATTTTTATAGATGGAGCATCGTGGTTTGACACATGAGGAGATCACCGTGATGCTGGAAGGAGATATTTCCGACGTGGAGTTGGAGTTGGAAGATGAAGATGAAGAGGGCTAGTCAGTTGAATATTTCCAGGATGCTGCAGAGGAAACCAATGTGGAGACATTGAGCCAAGCTCTTGGAATGGATGTGGAAGTCCATGTAAGTACTTTTGTCATTATTTATTATTGTTATATTACAGCGATTATTGCGTTTGAAGTAGATTTAAGTATGAACAAATTTGGGTTTTAAATTAAACCATAAAGTATATATTTTTAATTATAGACTTTGGAAGAGAGGCAGCAGCCAGTGGAAGACGCGCCAGAGTCCTGCACCGTGCCGCAAGGACAGCCCAGTGAAGCCTCAGCTTCCCATGGACGGAGAACCGATCTACGGTGGATCAAGAAAGATGTCGATCATGTGGACTCCTACTGTGATGTTACTTTCTCAAAACCACCACTGGATATATCTGCTCTACAATATTTTTTATGTTTCATAGATGAAAATATTATAAAAAATATTGTTGAGCAGACAAATTTGTATTCAGTTCAAGAAAATAGCACCAGCGTCAACACCACATCATGATGGGTATCCTTAAGTATCCGGCATTCCACCTTTACTGGGCCAATGATACGAGGCTCTCTCTCATCGTTGATGTCATGCCTAGAAATCGTTTCACTAAGTTACGCTGGTGTTTTCATTTAAATTACAATAGCTCGTTGATTCCAAGAGGACAAGAGGGTTACGACAAATTATTTAAAATAAGGCCGGTGGTAAATGCCCTCCTTGAAAATATTGCCAAGATTGAACCTGAGGAATTCAATTCTGTAGACGAGCTCATGATACCGTTCAAAGGGAGAAGTAATTTGAAACAATATATTAAAAACAAGCCACACAAGTGGGGCATCAAAGTCTTCTCCCGAGCGGGAGCCAGTGGGCTCGTCTATGATTTTGAAATTTACACGGGCAAAAGCACGAATGTGGGTGTGTGTGTCCCCAAAGAGAAAGAAATTGTTTTGTTTTATTTCACCATTAATATTTTTTGTTCTATTTAAATTGTATTTGTTTGTCTTACGTTAATTAAATAATGATCTGTTTTAAAAAAAATATATATTTTGATTTTTTCTTTTTTGGTAAAATTATTTTAGCATAATATTAAATTGCAATTTAATATGCTTGCCTTTATAAATTAATAGAATTGATTTTTGTGTATTTATTTTCTATTTAAACAATAAAAAACACTTTAAAATTATGTATACTCCTTGTATTACCCGTCCTTTGACTTACACCCCCTAAGCCCCAATGTTCTTCCTCAGGAACATGAAATATTTCGAAAACCGTATGGAAAAAAAAAAAATTTTTTTTTGTAAAAATATTGAAAAAAATCACAGAACTCAAAAATGTAGACAAACATTTTTTTCGTTGGCTGGAAAAAGTCTGGTATTGAAAGGGTTAAAATATGTACCCTTTGTCTGTTTTGATGGCAAGTTCCAGGTTTCAAGACGAGAATAATAGTTTTAATATTTTACAAAAAGTGTCTTTTCTCACTGATTTTTGATTTCTTGTCCGAAAGGCGGAAATTCGAATCACATAATCATTCCAACTCTCCCACGAATAATCTAACTCGGTTAATCACTTATAGATTTACGTTTTTGTTAGTTAACCCAACGCACCATCTAGATTTTGTGATGTTGACTTTACTATCAAAATGATGCATTTACTGTAGATAGATACTTTTGGGTTCGTTGACTTTAAAATGTTATCTTTTTGGTTTCATATTTATTTTCGTAGTATTTTAAATGGTAAATATGATTACAGTGGCATTCCCGATTAAAATACCGGTTAGTAACGGAGTGGACGAGAGCGTCAGGTTCCCATCCAGGCGTCTAGGGTTCAATCCACAGACATAGGAATTAATAGACGAGAAGATAATGGCGAGGGGTAAAATCAACTGTTGAAGAACGAAGGGAGTAAGGCTGACTGTGATTCGTCAATAAATCAATCTGACACTAAATAGGCATCTCGCATTATAATATCACCATTTACTTCTTAAAAGTAAAACCTGCTTTTGAATGAATAGACATTTTTACATGGGAGCGCAAATTACTCGCCACGTTATGAACAAATTTGCGAAGTCCAAATTCGGCAAAAAAATTCGGTTTTATTTTCAGAGTCGAATATTTCGTTTAAGTATTTAGTTAAGACACTTTTATAAATGTTCATAATTTACTTCCCAGCAACCAACCAGCTTTGTGTTTCGCGTCCAGACGTTTCTCGATGTGATAGTATATGTTTCTAAAACTGATCTATATTATACGATGTGAATATGCTTAAAATAAAGTAAAATAATGCTTATATATGGAATGTAATACGACAATTGGGTTTATTCTCTTTTTCACATCTGTTTTTACAAGTTTTCATAGTACAAGTCAACATTTTGCCGTGTTATTTCGTAAAATGAACCGATGATGCCTCGACCATAGTTCGCACAAGAATGATGACGTCACGTTTTCAAATTTCACTTGAGGCCATACGCGAGCACAGCCGGCTCCAATGGAACCGGTATGGGGAGTGGGGATAATACGCTTTTAATCACTTAGGGCAGGTCTACTAATATTCATATGTCTATGGTTCAATCCAATAAGCTAAGTAATTACTATTTAATTAGAATGCATTTCCTCAATTAAGGAGACGGGTGTGTGTAGCGCCAAGGAGCCATTTATTGGATTGCCAACACCCCTGCCATGGGTCACCCCAAGTGGTTTTCTACGTTTGTTGACATAGCAGGGGTGCCCGGGTTCATGGATTAAGATTTATTTAGGTCTTGACGGCGGGTGCCTTTTGCCTACCTCCTACTGCGTGGTGGGTCGGATCGGGAGGGACTGGTTAAGGCAGACCTTTTGACTTCTCCAGCCGGACGTTCTCGACCTATCGCCTTGCACCGCAGTGGGAGGGACGGATTCATACCGCTCATACCTTTTTCCTCCCCAGATCTTCCTTTTCTACCTTTCCCTCCAAAATATCGTCCATAAAGCATCCCCAAAGATGACATAGGCCCTAAGGGATATTAAAATAGTATTCTTAAATAAAATAAGAAAAGGAAATTACTTAACTATTTTGAAAATCTGTTATTTTGAAATGTATCAATTTAAAATAATGTATAGTATATTTTCGAAATGTTTCAAAGTGGAAGATATTATTATTAACGCCCTGGTTAAAGACCACCATTCAGTATCGAAACGTTACTTGAAATGGCTTTAGCTGTGTTTGGTTACCAGATCTGAATATCAAGCTACTTCCTCACCTTCATATTCCATCTCCTTCCCCTCCCCACAACTTCAGCCTCACATATACCCAAATTATTAATGTTGCCATAGTTTATCTGGCTTGAAACAGTTAGGAGCAGTTGGGACTGTTGTTGTGAGGGCTATGCGGCTAAATCAAAGTAGGACATGTTTATTAAAAAATTAGTAATCTAGTTCACATAATATTATTGTGTGCTCATTAAAAACCAATATAAGTACTAAATAGGCAAATATTAAAATCTAGTTATAGAAGAATATATATTTATTGTTATTTACTACGAATTAGTTTTGTTCTTTGTTTACGTTTGTTCGTTGCAAAACTGCATTTGCTGCATTTTAAACGAAGACGCCCTGCTTTAAATTGGGTTACACTTGACACAATTACAAATGCACCGAGTGACATCAATTTGAGGTTTTTACACAAATAATAATGCAGTTTTGGAACAAAATCTTCGTGTGACATGTTTTACTTTAAAAAAAACAACCTATCATATAATAAAATAACAAACCTATCCTAACCTACCCTTTTATTTATAACTAGATGACATGTAGCTGACATATACCAATGGAGACTTTTCTGTAAGCCTTTTTAAGATATACAATTCTGTAGCACATTATTTTAAGGCGATGCACTACGTCGTGTAATATTTTAAATTGAGTCGTTATCAATAACAACCCTTACGTAGATGGCGATAAGGTTTAAAATCCCGCTTAACACCATCCGCCTGTTTTGATTTATGCAAGAAAAAAACATGGCCAAAAATGCCTTTTTATTTTATTTTGTGGATGTTCAGGCATAAATATTTTTTTTTAATCATTTTATAAAGAAATTAATTTGCCACATTATACAATAAAATCATAACCGAAAATGGGTTCGTAAGTAGGAGATTTTGAACTTTAAAGCAGTTTTCATAGGCCTTATACATTATTTTTTTCTGGGCTTATAAAAAGACTAATACACGATTATTTCAAAGTCCAAGATGTATTCTACTCGCAGTATTTAATTAAAGCATCTGAAACATTTCTAGGCGACCAAATTTTCAAACCAAAAACACATGATTTTGCAATACTACGTATGGCATCGCCTTAAGTTATCTCATAAGGTTTAGCCAGCGTTAGCAATGTAAACGTCCGAAAAAAAAAATTTACGACTTGATTTACAAAACATCAACTTTTCTCTACTTTCTATAAATATAATAAGCATGTATTATATATGTAAACCTTACAGAAGAAATTTTCTAAATGATAGTGAAAACCTTATCAAAATCCGTCGCGTATTTTAGAAGAACTAATTAATTAAAGAAGAAGATATAATATTCAATTTACAACAACAAGAAATCAGTTATAAAAAATATTTTCTGTGCAATCATTAATACGACAAGCTTTATGTTTTATTTTACGACCTTTGATTAGATTGAAACAATTCAATAATGGAGGGAAACTCAAGGCTAATTACTAATTATGAATACACAACCGTTAATAATTTTTGATATTTTACTCGGAAATCAATAATGGCGTAGGTAATAATATAAATATATCGTCCATAAGTGGCTTGACCACAGTTTGATAATGCCTTCAGAGAGCGAAACAGCTGTTACGCGTAATAATAACCACACAGCAGGACCTGTAGTCAGTAGAAATTCAGAAAGCGGAATCTTAAACAATGGAAATGGAAAATAAAATTAATGTTTGTACTTTCCTATTACTGTTATAAATATTTGATTTAATATGCAGCTGTTTTTGGTATTACAGTATGAGCAATAGAAATTTCATTACTTCATATAAAATAGGTCACATTTATATTTGCATTTTTTCTGTGTCAAATGACGTCACAAACCAGGCTGACTTAATTTGGTTCGTCAAAAATTTAATCTCTTTGCTCTAGACTGAGGTGGCTTCTAAATTACATACCGATATATCAGAGTGAATTAATGATAAGTCCAGCTGCGATTAATAATATATATGACAGATCATAATTATTTACAATGGAAGGTTTAACCCCTCCAGGGTTTTAGGGTCATATATGACCGGGTGTCATTTATGACCTTAATTATTTTACAAGTATTTTTATCATTTTTTCTATCATACGGAAATACGTAATTTTTTTGACGTTAGAAAAAGAAATAATAATTCTTTCCAGTTCGCCTCAAATATTTTTACTAATTGCCATTAATAAAATCCTAAAAATAGTCAAAATGAATCGGTTAAACTTTAAAAATTATTTTTTATTGTATGAACGAGATAAAAGTGAATTAAAGTTTTTTTTTCGAATTCCCCAAACAAAACTAATTAAATGTGTTTTCGAAATATCGAGTTTTCGCAATTTTTCTACGATTGGAGTAAAAAATTAAGTAAAAATGTGGGTAGCGTTTTTGACAACATTTTTAACGTTTGATATTAAAATTTTATTATTTAGAAATGGTAATGTTTATTTTAAATGCATACACCGGAAAAATAATTTTATCGAGTTTTTAAAACAAAATTTGTTTTTACGGAAAATTAAAAAATAATATGTAGGTATATGGCACATTTTAAATACACAGAAAATATTATAAGCTGAACAAAAGTGTTGAAAGTAATGAAGGGTTTTATTTATACGACAGACAAGTAGTAGCAATATTAGAACTGGTTCACACAAATTACCGCTCTCATTTTTGTATCCCTGTCTCACTCTACCAAACTTACATGCACTACACAAATACAACAGAAGTTTTTTTTGTTTTATCGTGGTTTTATCGATGGTTGTGGGCGAGAGACGGGATTGGAAAATAAATATAGCTAAATCCATCAATTTACTGCAGTGATGCAGAACCTTTTTAGCAGAAAAGATTTTTCTGTCTCGAATGGTAAATATCCAGATACACTGTACATCCTCAATACAAACAAATTATTTTAAAAACACTTCGTATCGGTTCAATTACAACGAGGAGCATCTTATTCAGTCTCCGGAGAAACAAAATAATGCATTTTAATAGCTATTTCGCTAAAATTAAAATGTAAAAAATCGTCGATTTCACTTTGCGGCCATCTTCAATGTTCATTATTAAATTGGAGTGATATGTTAAGAAAATAAATTTAAAGGATAGTTTTTTTTTATTTAACCCAAACTAATAACCTAAAATATTTCCTAGGTTATTAGTTTGGGTTTAATCAAAAAAGAAAATAATTTAAAAAATAAACTAAAAGCTTGTTTCAATTATGCCAAAACATGGCGTGAACAAAATACATTAAATTATCATTGTATTAATTTTAACGAAATGGCTATTAAAATTCATTGTTGTTTCTGATAAAAAAGTATTTAAGAAATTTCCAATATATCTAGATATTTACAGTAAAAATATTAATTTACGACCGAGACTCGAACTCTGAACCTCTACTTCGTGTTAATACCTTGTGCTATCGACAAGTTTCGACTATCGTAATTTTCGATTATATTACATTAAATAAGACAGAATAACATAGTTTTAATCAAATTTTAAATTGTTAAAAAATATGTAGAAAATGAACGTTGAAAGTCGGACAAAGCCGGATTTGATTTAATAATGTCGTCATAACTGTAATAATTTATTTTCGTGAGATACCCCGTGGCCTGAGCTAACATCGAAAGTGAAAAAGTGAAAAAAACGAGCGTGAGCGGCTTAATGAAAGTGAATTAAGAAAATTTATTTACACTGTTTAAAAATCAAGTATTTTATCAACTAACTAACCAACTAACCCTCACGCCGTTTCGCTGCAGGATTAGAAAGAGAGGATATACAGCAGCATAACTATTTTTCTGCTTTATTCACAGTTATACCTTCAGTAATTCTTGATATGACCCGACAAAAGTATTTGAGAATTTTATTCAATTCTATTTTTAAATTTAAGTAGAACCTCCATTATCTTTTCGATTAGACGATCTATCGATTATTCCGGTTGTAAAAAAGAAAACGGAAAATCCAAGAAAATTGCACGTGATTTGGTAAGTTTCTCTTTAACTCTTTAAGTTCCTAAAAAGATATATCTAATTTTTTAAAGATAATATCGGTACATTTGTAAAGTAAAAACGGTAATTATATGAAATTCCCTCAATAGAAAAAAATCGCAAAGTATGGTCTGAAAATGATTAAAAACACAATTTGTTCTGTAATTTTTGACATGTTATAGATGTATGATAAAAATCACAGTGTTTCTTTAAATGCAATTTAGGCATATGTAGAGAGATTTTTGCTCTATTTAAACGAGTCATGTTTTATCAAATATTTTCATAATTTTCGCTTTTTTATATTAGCGCGCTCTCTCTAACATTCTCATTTACATATCTCCCTTTCAAATCATCTTCTTCTTCTCTTTAATTGCTTAGTAAGGAGCCTTAATTACAAAAATTTGTAAGTGAAAATCACAAAATAATCGTGTTTAAAATTTAAGACCACTAATAAACACCCATTAAATCATGATAAATAGCTATTTATCGGTTGTGTAGAAATTAAAACACGTGTATTATTAGTAAGGGAGTCAATGTTTAAAAGTGCAGCGTAGGTATACGAAGTTATATTGAAATAAAAGCGTTCAATAGAACATTTTTCTCTTCTACATTATACGATTTTGTATGTTCTACCATCAGAAGTAAAAATCTGTATTTTTCTTGTTTACTTTACAGCACACTACCATTGCAGTGCACTGTAAACAAGAATTTGTCCAACTACATGAGCAGTGAACGCAGCCAAGAGGTTAAGTAACATTTTTGTGATTGCGCGTTAAATTTAAGAAATTTCAAAATAAAAACTCACCAAATTATATTCGATTATAATCCCATGTCATCTGTAATCCATAATATTTCACAAATCAAATACGTCACAGTCATTTTCTAATTCAAAAACAATCACAAGTAATTTGCCACTTCGAAATAACGACACAAAATGTTTTAAAAAAACCAATCACTCTCAAAAAAACGATAATCCGAAGAAAAACAAAACGTTGTATTGTTGAGAACACAAAATGGTTTAAAATATGTTTGTATTTATTTGTTATTATAACTGTTTTAATAAAAATCCATTAGAAAGAAAATCAATTTATTAAACTGTGTTATTTTTATGTTTGTCATGAAAGTAAATCTCCCCGTATTATTTCTGTTTTATAACAAACTGTCCATTAATGCTGCATTAAAATCAAAAGTGTTTCTAGTCTGTAGGAAAAGAAAGCAAAATTCACTTTCACATTCAATACAAATCACGTTTGTTTATTTCATATTTTCCGTTCAGTCGCTGAATTGTATGAACACATAAATTGCACAAAAACTCTGTTGATCACGTTAATAAATCCATTTATTGAAACAAATATCCTTGCAAAATTGTTGAGGATATTAAAAAACGTATAATTCAATACAATCGGTGCATTTGTAAAATGTACACGCCCGAAATTTGGGGTTATGAAAATGTTTCCCGCCAAACACGAGTGGAAAAACGAAGGGAAGGACTCGTACTAGCGAGTGAGAACTCGATTCGTACTATCGTGTCCTTAGAAAAAAAACGGAGCAACGAGCGGCACAACCTTCCCGCGCGAAAGACTAAAAGTCACTGACTTTTCTGGCTAAACAGAACCGATTTGAAAGAGCGCTTCCATTCTAAACTTTTACCGCGCGATAAAGACTGAGGTGTTGTGTTGTTGTCTCGTTCTGCCTCGTGGGCTGGGAAGGGTATCTCTTGCTTTGTTTGGTCGTGAGAAGTAAGCGGTCGAGCACCGTTGAACGCCGAAAGAATTTTCAGTGTATTATCAGATAAATATCGTGAAAAATTAATAAAACGGGATATAATTATTGTTAGATTTCAGAAGCGTAATGTATTTATGAAAAAATATTAGCCTCAGGATTATGTATTACCTTTCAAAAGACAGGTAAGATAATGAATTGACCTTCCAAATGTACACCGATAGTTAACCTTAAAAATTACGACATCCGTCAAAAATTTATCAAAAGAAATACGCATTATTAATTCAAACATATTTTTTATACTGATTGTCTGAATCGTTCCCACAATCAATTCCAATTTTGAAAATCAAAGTAAATCCCAGTTTCTGAGAACATTTAACTCGAGTTACACATAGACATAGAAATACGCAACAGAAATAATTATTTTTAAATCAGTTTGTCTTTGAGGTTATTTTTATAAATTTTAAGGTTTTTTTTTTAAATTACAAGTTTTCAGGAAATTTTCCATGATTTAAAAGATTTATTCGAAATAAAAAATTAAACAAACAAATTGATTACCATTTACTAGATTGTTTTAAATATTTTTTTATTATGTGAAAATCTGAAATATCATAAAAGTTTTAAGCATTTAGTGAAAAAAATCAAGAAAACAAATTAAAAAAATTAAATTATTATTTGCCAACTTTTGTGTTTCCTCTCTCCTACAACATTGGTATCTTCAAGGCCCTGGTTAACCCCTACGGGTCATCAAAAATACTCTCGATACAGCACCGCCGGTAACCGGGCAACTAAACACACTGACAATTCAACACATCTTTAAAATGTGATATAAAATCATGAAAAGTGATGATACAAAAACCAGGTGATAATGCAAGATGATGCAAGTTAGAAGGAAAGTTGTTTTTCTCGTGGGGTCTTTTTGATATTGAATATTAAAAAAAAATTACAGGACGGGTTGTTTCGCAGAATTTGAACAATTCATCAAATATCACAGTTGATTTTCAAGTTCTGTGAAAGTTTTATTCAAGTTCTGTTATTATATAATTATTGGCCAGTTGTTTCACAAACCTGAAATGATGGAGTAACTTGAAAAGAACCTTCACAGAACTTGAAAATTTGATGAATTGTTCAAATTCTGTGAAACAAACCGTTCTTAGTTTAAAATATTCAGTTTTTTTCTCATAATCCTCTGCAGAACTTCAATTACACACTTTTTGAAGCTTTTCTTTAAAAATAAATTATCTTATAAATTTTTAAAAAATGTTTCCGAGCCCATATTCACAACACTCACACCACTCTAACCACAATGCATTTCACATAAGTGTGTCTCTTTTTAGGAAAATCATTCTACGTAACATGCGTCGGTCTCTTTTCTTCGGTTGCAAAGTGTCTAGCTCCGTCCCTGTCGACGTGCGTAGTAAACTCTTTACGATTTTACTATAGAATTACTGTCTCTTTTCACCAAAAGTCATTGCTTCTTGGATTCAGTGAAGGCATTGTTTGCTAAAAGCATATTTTTATATTACATAATATTAATTAATTACACAAAGGGTGTTAGGGGACGTACCTTACTTACTCCAGTGATTCTTGAAATTATTAGGGCTAAATATGAAAAATAAAAATAAATTATCCGGTGACTTTTTTGATGTTTTTTTTTAATTTTTTTTTTTTTAAATCCAACCAAAAAAAATATATTTTACATTTCATCACTGTTAACTCAACCTGGTACGACCAACCCCTCACCCAGATCTTAACTGTCCAATACCTACTGATTTTTTATGTTTTAAATTGAAACAAAAAATTATTTATAATGTCACCGGATTACAAAATTTCTTTTACACTTTTTACTTCAAATAATCAGGAATCATTGATTAAAATAAATCAAGGGATTGAAGTAATAAATGTCCATAATTTTAGACACGTTACTCGAAAGGGACAAATATTATTTATTTATTTAAACACTCGGAGAACTTTTAAATATTATATGGCACATCTTTAATAACATGGCACATCTTTTATAACATGGTACATCTTTTATAACATGGCACATATTTTATAACACGGCACATCTTGAATAACACATATTTTATAAAGTGGCACATCTTGAATAACATGGCACATATTTTATAACATGGCACATCGTTTATAACGTGGCACATTATTAATAACACAGCACATCTTTTACGTACCTGAAAACTTCAGCTGTAGTCGTCACTACAACTTATTCAAGATTCCACACGGCAGAACAGATATTCTAGCACAGCAAACAAACAAAGAGTGAGGAAAAATTAATTTAATTCGAGCACTGGGATTTGAAGACAATATAGTTCTATCGTTTAACTCTTCAGTGGCTGGGTTACTGAGGTAATGCCAACAAAACTTTCTTTTGAATACAGATTTAAAAAAAATTGTTTGTTTTCAAGTTTTTTCAGAAATTTTCAGCAAACTGAAACTGGGTGCTGAGAGAGATTGCTGAAATCTTCAAACCACAAAATAACATCATTTTTCTTGGTATCGCTGGCGCTCAATACGATTATTTTTAAATAAAACCTTTTGATTGACGTTGGTTACTATAAAAGGAAGGCATCTGCATTCTAATTTTTAATTACGTAAAATGAACATTCGCTTATGTTATATGGGATGGCAGCCATTTAAAATAATCTGTTGATGACATTTTCTTGTGTTGGTATTCCTTATACTATACGAGTGGCTAGAAGAGACGTTATTACCATTTACTCAATGCAAATTAGATAGGTACTATTTCAGCGAACTGTGAAAATAAAATATATTTATTTAGGCAGTTTTTTTTTAAAAAAATAAATATTTTTTAAAAGGTTAGGTTAGGTTAGTATAGGTAAGGTTACAATAAGAATAATGAAAATTGAATACCGACAAACGCAGACAATTCTAATTTTGAAGTATATTAACAAAATAGATTAAATGCAATTTGCTGTACATTCCGATAAGCACTTTAGATTATAATAAATAATAATATTCGGATGAATTTTATAGCGCCGTTTTTGTGCAAAATCACCTCAAGGGCGCTGTACAAGTATATAGTACATTTCTACTATGATGTATGTTATTACTAACTATATATGGAGATAATATACAGTACAATACTTGCCTGCTAGGTCACTTTAGATTAACACTTAATTAACATTAACTAATAATTGTTTATTAGCGAAATTTAGATACAGGATTTAGGACATGAAAGGATATAACTGGACTTTCTCTCAGGAATGGTATATTTAATTTAAGGGTATGACAGCTTAAAAAGATAAGTTTTTAGTTTAGACTTGAATTTTGTTGGACTTGTTATGGATCTTATAACTATATATGGAGATAATATACGGTACAATACTTACCTGGTAGGTCACTTGAGATTAACACTTAATTAACAGTAACTAATTGTTTATTAGTGAAATTTAGATACAGGATTTAGGACATAATTGGATAGAACTAGACTTTCTCTCAGGAATGGTATATTTAATTTAAGGGTATGACAGCTTAAAAGGTTAAAGTTTTTAGTTTAGTTTAGGTATTAGTGCACATTATTAATACATACAGGATTAAAACACATTCTTTGTGGTACTTATTTAAAATATTAAGGAATATTCAAATAAACCAAACAAAATAGAAATTATATTATTGTTAACCAACATTTTGTTTTAAGTTTACGACTTTGCACGTAGAGGACACTATAGTAGATACGGCGACCGGGTATCTCATCAAAATGACAATTCAACACACCTACAAAAAGTTATATAAAGTCACGAAAAGTGATGAAACAAAAACTAGGTTTAATAGTTTACATAGGTAACTATAAAACCTAGTATTTTTTCATTATTTTTAATGAATCTATACCACTTTTTAAAGGTGTCTTGAATTTTAATTTTGATGAAATATCATGGAACCATTTTAAGGCTCGAGAATTTAGGACTGGAGAATTCTTATGAAATGTCCTTAAAAAGCTGAAAAAAATTCTTAGCTGATTGCAGTTTTTACACAGTTTTACAGTTTTTTGAAAAGGTGAGTTTTAAGTTTAACTCCGAATTATTTGTGATTAAAAAGACGATATTATTGATTTTGTTTTAGCCCAAAATAATTAGATTTTTGTGAAAATTTTCAGGAATTTTCAGTTTTGTGATTTCTTGAAAATTTTAACCAAAATCAATTTCTTGAAAAATAATAAAAATCGTTTTTGGAGGAAACAACATCAATGACGCCGATTTTAAAATATTAGTACACTCAAGCCGCTGATAATAATATATTTATAATAGATACAAAAAAAGAGATATATGGTATGGAAGCGTGCCGACACTCGCCGAGCTACGACCAAATTGCACGGACTATCAATGCGGCTATACAATGAAAATTATTCGTTTGGTGTGTAGGTAGAAACAAAGGTGGGTGCTGCTGTGGGTAAATGCGATTTGCAGTAGTATAAGTGACCCATGTTGTCGCGAAACCTCCTAGATCACAAGCATGTACTGATATGGGATTCTACAAAAAAATTGGTTGATTTTTTTTTTCATTTAATTCTTATTTATTAAAAGATCTTAAAATGTTACAGTTGATTAAAAAATTAATAAATAAACATTTTTCTAAGGTTCCCATACAAGTTACGAGGGTGAAATGATTCAGTGTCCTGGCCTTGTGATCTAGGAGGTTTTGATTGACGACGCACATTTTGTGCAAGGATTCAGGATTCATACTAGTAACCTAAAATATAAAAAAATAAAAAAACTTTCTTAAAAATATACGAATGGCGGAAATTTTGTTTTTATTTTATTTTTTAATACTATATTAAATCATAAATAATGAATATTATTAATTTATTTCGGTTAAAGTAACCGTTTCTTTCATAGATTATTGTAGTGGAATATTAAAATTTGTGCTTGTCTCTGTTTTGTTGGCAATTTTCTCATAGTGCTCTCTCTTTTGGCCGATGCCTGAAAATTGAAACACAGTAAGCGATAAAATATTAATTATTGTGTATTAAATAAATACATTAATTAATTGTATCTATTTAATGATATTAAAATAATTTATTAAATTAATTATATTAAATTAGTTGTATTTACATAATTATATTAAATTAACTGAATATAAATAACAATACTGATTTAATGGTATATAAGAAATTATTATGTATTATATTGAATACATTAAATTAATTGTTAAATTAATTATATTAAATTAATGATGTTAAAATAATTTTTTAAACTAATTATATTAAAATAAATGTATTAAATTAACAGTATGTAATTAATTATAATAAATTAATTGTATTTAAATAATTGTATTTTATTAATTATATTAAATTAATTATATTTAAATAATTATTTTAAATTAATTTCATTAAATAAACTATACCAAACACGGAATAATGTAATTTTATATATAAAATAATATTTTTATTATTACATTGAATTAACTACGTTAATTTCTTTACATGAAACTAATTATAATTATTAATTGTATTTAATTAATTATATTAAATTAATTACATTAAATTAACTACAACAAACACATAATTATGTAATAAATTATATATGTACATATAATTAATTACGTTATTATTAAATTATTGTATTGAATTGACTACGTTCATTTCATCACATTAAACTAATTATATAAAATTAATTATACTAACGTAATTACGTAGGTACAATTAATTCAATTAAATTAATTAGATGAAATTAATTACATAAAATTAATTATATGAAATTAATAAATATGCTAAATCGACCGGTCGGTGGTTGAGTTGACATCGCGTTTGGGTCCCACCCAGGCGTAGTGTGTTCAATTCCTCGGCTGGCTAAGTCCTCCATCACAACACAAGCAACATTTTCCGCTTACTGTGGTGGTTGTAGGAGATTTTCAAATATTGTCAGGTTATTCGTAACCCGGGAATGTTTGTCTTTCTTTTTTTTTTTTTAAAAAGCTATAATTTGTAAAGCAAAGAATTGCTTGGTTTTTTGAGTCTTATATATTTTTTCATTAATTAAATTAGAATTTATGTGAATAACCGGAGTCAGTGGAACGTGGGACTATTGCATTCGCAAAAGGGATATTTTATAAAGCCGAAGAGAGTGGGGAAGGGATGGAGTTGGGAAGAGAAAGGTTGGGAAATATCTGGTCATATTTTTACGTACGCAATATTATTTCCATCCAAACGTTCATTAAGAACATAAATAAACGAAAACTCAGTATTAAATTAAGAATATCAATTGTAGACGGATAGTAACCACTTACTTTATTAAATTATTGTCGCCGTTTTGTAGAAAAAGTGTAATAATTGAAGTGAGAGAATTAACAAAACATAATAATAATCTCCACGTACAACTCATGTTTAGAAACATGTACCGATTCGGGTACAATTTACAAAATAGGAAACGTCCATCTTTAATACAAAAAAACATGATTAAATAATGTGTAATATATTATTTTCCGCGTACGGTGTTTTTTCTTCCAATCAGAACTTTCCCCTGGGCAGCCTTGCCGAACGAACGGCGAGGCCGATTGCTGCCGACCTTTACCGAGGTTACCCGAACACTTCCAAAGACACCCGAGCGCTTCGGAAATACGCGAACGGCTCCGAAAACTACCGAACACTGCCGATGTTGCGCGCCATAGAGAGTGACGTAGCAGCAACGAACTTGGCTAGGAAAAATGCGCGGGCTTTTCTCGGTGCATAGTACATCCATTTTTTTCAGCGCGGTAAACATATTCAGGAACTTTTCAGATTGCTCTACGGATATCTGATTTACAGACGTTATTAATGCATTGATTATAATGCTTTTTGAGCTTTTCACTCCTCAGGCTTATTTGTTCTTTTTACGGGAACAAACCTGTAGAGTCAAATTGATCGATTTTCGAAACAGGTCATATGGTCTCACAGAAATCGTTGTGTCTCCCTTACTGTCATAGTTAGAAATATGAACTAAACGAAGTTAGAAAGAGAAAACACCAAGCATTATATTCAATTACAAAAGTTGACCACAAAAAAAAAAAAAATGTACACCTGTATGAAAGAAAATGTTTCGACTGCAATTTGAGAAAAAAATGTGAAACTTTGTGAATTTTTTATGAATTATTTTTATATGATACGACAAAAAAGTGAGGTGGCAAAAATGTTTATGATACATCTTTCTAATACAATATGATTTTTTTTATATTATCAGTAATTTTTTAGTTCAGTGTTTTAACGAAAAATCGTAATGTGTATCATTTTTAAACATTTTTCATGTTGATTTGAAATTTTATATGTTCCTATGAAAATAAATACACAACCATAGTTTTAGTAGTAGTCACACATAAAACACAATATGGAAACATATATTAATTGTCTAATTAATTTTAGATAAGAAATTCACATTGGAAATGAGTAACCATTATTTATTTTATATTTAGGAATCTGCATGTCTAACTATTCACTTGACTTCACTCTGTAACCTTTCACTTTGTAACTTTTCACATTAAACTTCGGTTTGAAGAATAGTACTTTATAAATTAACTTTTAAAAATTTCATTTCATAACTTTACACATGTCTAACTTTTCACTCTGTAACCTTTCACTTAAAAAAATCCCCTTTGTAAATCTTCTCTTTAAACTTTAAACATCGCTTTGAAAATCATCACTTTATTAATTAAAAAACAATAATTCAATAACTTTTCACATATGTATATCTTTTCACTTAACTTCACTCTGTAACCTTTCACTTTAAAACTTTACATGTCTAACTTTTCACTTAACTTCACTCTGTAACCTTTCACTTTAAAGCTTCACTTTTGTAACTTTGTAATAAAATTTACGGAGAAATACAAAAAAAAGTTTTGGCTATTTATTCAGGTATAGCCTCACAATATAGGCACCCCGATTGGGGATGCCATAGTCTAATTGGCTCTAGACGGTTGAGAGCAGTTGGGACTCTTGTGCTGTATTCACACTCAAATTAAAAAAATATTAATTCCAACAAACTTTTCACAAATATCAACCATGCGCCCTTCTTCTAAAAGGCTCTTAACAAAAAAATCATTATTGAAAATGATTTATATAAACTTTAAAAAAAATGAATACTCCACTGCACAACATAAATACTCAACAAGACATAGAAACATGTCATGGAGTGAAATCGTGAAATGCCATACCAAATCAAACAAAAACGTAACGGAAATTAAAACTAAAGTAAAAACATGGCTGAGAGAATAGTGTGATAATAATGATATTTTGATGATTTATACAGCGCCGTTTTTGTGTAAAATCACCTCAAGGGCGCCGTACAAATACATAATACACTTTTACAATATTATGTATTTTGATATACTATATATAACTATAACTTATAATATATAACTATATATGGAGATAATATACAGTACCATACTTACCTGGTAGGTCACTTGAGATTAACACTTAACTAACATTATTGACGGCCGCCATTTGACGGCCGGCGTGGTCTAGTGGTATACGCTTTTGACTACAGATCCGAAGGTCGCGGGTTCGAACCCGGCGTGCGCAAATAAATTTTATTTGATTGATTTGTGTTATTTCACAATTAATTAATTAAAATAATATATAGTATATTTGCGGCACGTTCCAGAGTGGAAGATACTACCAGTATCGCCCTGGTGTAAGACCACCATTCAGAATTGAAACGTTGCTTGAAATGGCTTTAGCCGTGTTTGGTGACCAGATCTGAATAGCCAGGTACTTCCCCACCTTCCTCTTCCCCATCTCCCTCCCCTCCCCAATACCCTCAGCCTCACAACATACCCCAATTGGGGATGCCATAGTCTCACTGGCTCCAGACGGGAGCAGTTGGGACTCTTGTGCGGTAATACTGTAAAAAAAAAAAAAAAAAAAAACATTAACTAATTGTTTATAAGCGAAATTTAGATACAGGATTTAGGACATAATTGGATATAACTGGACTTTCTCTCAGGAATGGTATATTTAATTTAAGGGTATGACAGCTAAAAAAGGTAAGTTTTTAGTTTAGACCTGAATTCTGTTCATCTTAGTTTCTTCGGCCCAGATACTCCGAAAGCGCGATCACCAAACTTAGTATTTGGCTTGCGCTTAGGTTCCATCTGTCTGCCTATAGCTGATGATGTTGCTTATCTAAGAGTTGAGCTATGTCTCCTTGTTCTACAATGTATCTTCCCAAGTATCTGAGCCATGTTCCCAACAGATGAATTGTATCATCATCCTCTTTACATTTCCTGCATCTATTATCTCCTGAGGTGACAGTGTCTCGTTAGTAGTCCTTCCAATTCCCTTAGTGAGTGCATTGTCCACATTGAACCTGGTTCCTCTCGGATCTTATCCATTTTTAAGTACATTATGTTATCACATTTTGGGTACCCTCCTCAAATAATCGATACACGGAGAAAAATCAGTAGCTAATTTATTAAAAATCATATATAACTAATCCTGTTAAAATTTCAGGAAAATACGTATGTATTATTACGATGTCAGAACATGTTCATAAAGGTTACCGGATAACTCATCAAAGTGACGATTCAACACACGTTTAAAAAGTGATATACAAAGACAACCAGAAACTTAATACAAAAATAAATAAATAAAAACTTACCTTATTCTTACTTTATGCTTACTTTATGCTTACTTTATGCTTACCGTGATTAGTGACTAGATCTGAATAGCCAGGTACTTCCCCACCTTCCTTCCTCTTTCCTTCTTCCTCCTTCCTCTTTCCCTTCCCCACTTACCTTCAGCCTCACAACATCCCCCAATTGGGGATGCCATAGTCTCACTGGCTCCAGACGGGAGCAGTTGGGACTCTTGTGAGGTATTCACTATAAAAAAAAAAAAAATAAAAAAAAAACACATTCAAACATTGCCAAATAAACTAATAATGAATCAAAAAGAAACACTACCACAAAAGTCCACCCTGTGGAGAACTTTTTGACTTACATTTTCTGTCCGCAGCTTTGTATACAATATGGGTCGTTCAACTTGCCGCGGGATGTTTTTTTAGACGGTTTATTTTTGTGATTTTTAACTCTGTAATAAGGTCACCTTTACACCTGACGCTGGCAAGGGCGACGAATTGAAATACATTTTTTATTTCTTATTAGTCTCATTACTGTTTTTAAAAACATCTTTTTGAATATCACTTTAGTTTTCGGTAATGAATGAATGCAAATCAAAGTGGAAATTAACCCACTTCCAGACATCCAATCTAGCTGAAATCTAGACTCGTTGTCGATGGCAATGCATTCTATCAGTGTGTTTGGCAATCACACAAAGCATTTCTCTGAAATTCGACATTACTACAAGGAATATACGCAATAAATTTCGGTCTCATCCAATTGGGATTTGTCGAAGTGTGTAGAGTGGTAAAACTGAGGCAAATATATTTTTTTATGATATATTTATTTTATAATAGATATGTAAGAAAAACTTTGATTTTAGTCTGTTATTTTTTGTTTGTTTGTTATTTAGACATCTTGGTTGGTCCTTGAGGTTGTTGTTAAATACATTTGATTGATTTAGTTTACAAATTCCACTCAGACCTTGTGATCCACATTCCTCTCCTAACTGAAATTAAAAATACCATGGAGAAAACTACATAGTTTAAAAATAACATGAAAGTATTAATAAGTAAACACGATTATGTGGAAATCAACAAAAATAGTTATATAAAACATTTATATATGGAAATCAAAAAACATGAAGATGAGGAAATCAATAAACATAGTCAACGAACATCAAGATGACGAAATGAACAAAAATGGAGGTGAAGAAATCACTATATAACACCGACACAACTACATACAGTCAATAAACACTAAGATGTGGAAATCAACATAAAAAAATATAAAAAGCAACAACTACAGTTAACAAACATGGAAATCAACAAACATGTAGATTAGGAAATCATGTCGTAACACCATAACAATAACCTACAGTCAACAAACACGAAGATGTGGAAAGCAAAAAATATTGTCAACAAACGTGAAGATAAGGAAATCAATAAACATGAAGATTGGGAAATCAACAAACATTAAGATGAAGAAATCAACAATCACGAAGGTGAGGAAGTCATGACGTAACACCAACACAATAACCTACAGTCCGCCTTGGAAGAAGAATCCCTATTGAGGACTGCGATTAAACTACTATACTTTCAGCATTACTAATAAAAAACACTTCCCAATGTTGAACGGTGTTTTTGTTACTATTTGTATAATAAAGACTGTTTTTATATCGTTGTTCAGAGAATATTTCGAATTATTACGAATAAAAAAAATCTTTAACTGGCTGCGAGAGAACTGGCAACATTGGATATTGGTAGACTTACGCATGCGCCATGCGCATCAATTTCCCGAAAAAATGATGGTTTTTATTTGTGATGTCTAATTCAATTGATGTTTTGGTTCATAATTTCTATTCTAATGCCCAATTCACTATTATATTAGAATTCATTATATTTGTGTTATTTTACGTCAGTTTTAATCCACCATAGTTTCATGTTATCTAAAAGAGGTTATTTTGGACACATTATTTTCTAATTGACTTTTACCGCTTAAATTTTTATAACACTTCCAATAATTTGATTTGTAATAAAAATGTTGATATTATGCAAAAATAATACAAAGTGTCAGTTTTTTTATTATTTTCTAAGAATTATTAATATATTTTTCAATAATTTCTGTAGATTTCCAGTAAGACTGTGTTTTTTGAATTTAAATTCTCTGAAATCATTTTGATTAAAAATATTTCTTGCAAGCTTGTTTTTCAACTTTTTCATGATTGAAATTAAAATATTGCACTTTTTTAACTATAAAAATATATTAAAAAAAATCTAAAATGGAATTTTATCTAGTTTCCAAAATGGTATTTGTTTTTACGACATCTTCATAAAGAAGAAATATATAGAACATTTAAAACACCTTGAAAATCCGGAATTTGATGATTCATTATTATTTCAAGTTTATGTGACAGATAAACTACCCTCCTTCGCTGGATAAGCAATGTTTATATGCGGTTTTCCAATACACGTTCGTTTATCGAATGAATAAGTATTTAAATAGTCATAAAAAATACTAATTAAAGTCCATCATTACTTAATCGCAACCTAATTCCTCCACCATTGCACAAACAACATCTTCTGCTTACAATGAGGGTAGTATGAGTTTTTCAAATATTGTCACTTTGTTTGTAACACGGGAATGTGCGTTTTTCTTTTAAGAAAATCTTTGCCTAGTAATAGCGAAATGGCAGCCCTGTAGAGACATTTCCAGTCAAGTCGGCGATACTTGGTTCGATGCCAGAGATTTATGAGCTAATTTTTATGTTTTTGGTTTATTTTTGTCGCGTGACATAAGCGACAAGAAGCTGGCATGTGTCAATGCGAACACGCATAAACTGGGTTCAACTAGCAAACTTAATGGGCCCATTGAACCTAGACAATCAGCGAAGGTTCAGAAACGAACCTAAAACGACGGAAGTATAATACAACGGAAAATTAGATTTAGAGTTCTCCTTTTGGTTCTCAACACAATGAAAATTCAACATACCTTTAAAAAGTGACATTGAACCATTAAAATCAATAAAAGACGAACCTATAAACTTAACCTGAAAACTTATTGCAAATTTATTAAGAATCTCTACAAATTATTCGAAATCCGGTTAAAAACTGGATTGCAGGCATTTAACGAATGAATTTACAGGTTTCTTAATAAACTTTCAGTAAAACACGAATGTAAAATAGAAATATTTTAGCGTTTCGTCATTGTATATTATCAGGACAAACGCAGGTGGATGAACACGTGTAGGAAACGGCCTGCAATCCCGTTTTTAACAGAATTTTAACAAATCAGCAATTCTCACTTTTCTCCGTGTGCGTAACCTATTTAACAAAGTTTTTTATTTATCCCTTTTCATGACTTTACATCACTTTTATAATGTTGTGTAGTTTTCATTGTGTTGACTTGTCCGGTTGTTCACTGATACTACTGCAAATTATATCCCCGCCTTCGTTTCTACCTACAAACACGCATAACATTCATTGATATCATATCATTCATATCTCCCTTTGTTTCTGTTATCTGTGTTTATTTGTGAAGATATGTGTATATATTTTTTTTAATTTTACAGTTAAATTATTTGAATTAAAATAATAATATAAAAATTTCCTCATACATAGATTACACGTAGATTTTGTTTACGTTTTGTTCTATTAAAGTAAGAACTAGCAGATAAAAACCCTAAAATGATATAATAACAGATCTTGAATGGAACTTTTACAGAACCAGTAAATGAACTTTGAAATTTGACGAATTGTTCAAATTTTCCGCAACCCGTCCATCGATTATTTGAAAGATTTGTTCAGTATTTAATAAAAGCATCCAAAATATTTAATATTTCAAAGCGATCATATTTTCAAACACAAATCACATGATTTTGGATTACTTCGTCTTAAAGAAAATTATAAGAAA
This sequence comes from Hesperophylax consimilis, assembly GCF_061612785.1. Lineage (NCBI taxonomy): Eukaryota > Metazoa > Arthropoda > Insecta > Trichoptera > Limnephilidae > Hesperophylax > Hesperophylax consimilis. The sequence goes on along the minus strand of NC_142854.1, from coordinate 17,456,855 downwards.
GACAAAAAAAAACAGATTGATGATGTAAATAATGTTATTTTTTAATATTACTGAGATAGCTAGCCCGTCTATCTCTCGGATAGTGTTTTGGTTCACTGTCCTGTCCCCCAAACTAGGACTAGTGGACTGTGCACACTAGGACAGTGCTTTGGGAACTGGGACAAACCAGTATGATATGAATATTATAGTGTTTCGCGAACACTTCACTAAGACAGTGGTTTCGGAGCTGGGACAAAATAGTATAATATGAATAATATACATAATTTCGCGAACACCCCACTAGGACAGTGGTTTCGGAGCTGGGATAAAATAGTAAAACATGAATATTATAGTGTTTCGCGAACACTTCACTAAGACAGTGGTTTCGGAGCTGGGACAAAATAGTATGATATGAATAATATACATAATTTCGCGAACACCCCACTAGGACAGTGGTTTCGGAGCTGGGACAAAATAGTAAAACATGAATATTATAGTGTTGCGCGAACACTTCACTAGGACAGTGGTTTAGGAGCTGGGACAAAATAGTATAATATGAATAATATACATAATTTCGCGAACACCCCACTAGGACAGTGGTTTCGGAGCTGGGACAAAATAGTAAAACATGAATATTATAGTGTTGCGCGAACACTTCACTAGGACAGTGGTTTAGGAGCTGGGACAAAATAGTATAATATGAATAATATACATAATTTCGCGAACACCCTACTAGGACAGTGGTTTCGGAGCTGGTACAAACCAGTATAATATGAATATTATAGTGTTTTGCGATCACCTCACTAGAACAGTGCTTTGGGAACTGGGACAAACCAGTATAATATGAATGGTATAGTGTCTGTCGGAGAGAACATGCATCATTTAAAAAACTCAAAAATTCAACATAATTAGATAATCTACAACCTATCTAACAAACTTCCAACTGAAAACTTTTAAAGTATTTTCCTTATAACTACTAGTTACTTTGTTTTGTTTCGTCCACCCTAGAGCTCTCTCTCTCAAACGCAACTCGTCCACCGCCTAAGGCAGGCCCGGAGCGCCGTAATAGAGGAGGAACAATTTTTGTTTAAATACACCGTTGAAAAGAAAAGAATGTCTTGATTTATTATTTAATGCTTAAATAAACGAATAATGATCATGTTACCATAATACCCAGGCACAGTCGCGTAGAATAAAACTGATTGACAAAAAAGATGTTTAAAGAAAATAGAAATTAAAGTATTAAAATACATACAAAATTATTTTATCTCTTTGAAGAGAGATCTCTTTTGAAGAGACATCTCTTTGAAAACTTTATAAACTTTATGAGCTACTAGCACTAGAGACATCTTTTGAATAATTTTGTAAACTTTATGAGCTACTAGCACTAGAGACATCTCTTGGAAAACTTTATAAACTTTATGAGCTACTAGCACTAGAGACATCTCTTTGAAAACTTTATAAACTTTATGAGCTACTAGCACTAGAGACATCTCTTGAATAATTTTGTAAACTTTATGAGCCACTAGCACTAGAGACATCTATTTGAAAACTTTATAAACTTTATGAGCTACTAGCACTAGAGACATCTCTTTGAAAACTTTATAAACTTTATGAGCTACTAGCACTAGAGACATCTTTGGAATAATTTTGTAAACTTTATGAGCTACTAGCACTAGAGACATCTCTTGGAAAACTTTATAAACTTTATGAGCTACTAGCACTAGAGACATCTCTTGAATAATTTTGTAAACTTTATGAGCTACTAGCACTAGAGACATGTCTTTGAAAACTTTATAAACTTTGTGAGCTACTAGCACTAGAGACATCTCTTGAATAATTTTGTAAACTTTATGAGCCACTAGCACTAGAGACATCTATTTGAAAACTTTATAAACTTTATGAGCTACTAGCACTAGAGACATCTCTTGAATAATTTTGTAAACTTTATGAGCTACTAGAAATAGAGACATCTCTTTGAAAACTTTATAAACTTTATGAGGTACTAGCACTAGAGACATCTCTTTGAAAACTTTATAAACTTTATGAGCTACTAGCACTAGAGACATCTCTTGGAAAACTTTATAAACTTTATTAGCCACTAGCACTTGAAAAAACTCTTGGATATACTTTAAACTTTGAATTACTAGCATTAGAAACGTAACTCGAACTATCACTGAAAGAAATTCAATATTTAAAAAATCGTGATCAAATTCACCGAGAGTGAATAAAATTCGAGCTTACTTCGGGCACACTGACACGCTCACAACACTGCTCTAACGACTTATCTCTACTCACCTACTCAATATAACGTTAAGGCGATGCCATACGTAGTAATGCAAAATCATGTGTTTTTAGTTTGAAAATTTGGTCGCCTAGAAATGTTTCAGATGCTTTAATTAAATACTGCGAGTAGAATACATCTTGGCCTTTGAAATAATCGAGTATTTTTTATAAGTCCAGAAAAAAATAATGTATAGGCATATGAAAACTGCTAGTTCAAAATCTCCTACTTACGAACCCATTTTCGGATATGATTTTATTGTATAATGTGGCACATTAAGTTATTTATAAAATGATCCGAAAAAAAATAATTATTTATGCCTGAACATCAACAAAATAAAATAAAAGGCACTTTTTGGCCATGTTTTTTTCTTGCATAAATCAAAATAGGCGGATGGTGTTAAGCGGGAATTTAAACCTTATCGCCATCTACGTAAGGGTTGTTATTGATAGCGGCTCAATTTAAAATATTACACGACGTAGTGCATCGCCTTAAAGCGAAACTTCAGACAGGCAACTTCACGAGAAACCTCTTCACTACCCAACAGTGAAAATGGACGAACCGTGACTGTCAACGCTCAACGTTATGTTTCCAGGTTGGATTTTTTTTGTACCTCAATTGGAAGAACTAACGGAGCAAACAGATCTGGAAAACAATTGGTTTCAACAGGACGGTGCTACGGCCGAGTTTCAATGACGAAACTGTGACATATGTTCCCTAACCTAACCTAACCTGACTTTTTAACCTAACCTTAAGGAAAATGTTTTCAAACATCGGCCCTACACTTTTTAAAGTGCAGCCTGGAGGCCCGCAGAGTGGTGACGACGTAGTGCCAGTGTTGCCCTGACCAAATCATGGTAACGACTGAAAACAGCACGACCCTCCCGACACAATGAGACCCCTCTGTCGCCCGGCCCTACACTGTCTGTTTTGCTGCAACCTGTATCATGTCAGGGCCCCAGATAGCCACAGATACAAGGTCCGGCCCTGCTTCTCATAGACTCGTTCCACTGAATATTTTAAGCGTGGGAATGTCCATACAACATTGGCATAGACCAATGCGCCCAGAGCCGCTTAGACCCGCATAGAGTCGCATATAACATCAATGTGAACATTTCTCTTCTAAACTGCGAATTCCTGGGTTGGATTTACACTCCCAGCTAGTCCGACTGCACGTGGTGTTTAGAGAGATAAGGAATCGATGCATCTTGGTGCATACATTCTGCTTAACCCTCGGAAACCAGGATTAAAATGACACTATAGGCTGACACTATTTTCGTAATAAAATAATTGTTTTTTTTTTTTTGCAAAATTATGTTTATGTAAATTGTACCGTCTTACCATCGGTAGTGATATGGCAAAGGATTGTAGATGCATTTTAAATATTTAGGAAGTTTGAAAAGATATGACTTAATGCCATCTGAAAATCTGAAAAAAGTGCAAATGTATCTTTTAGTCAAACTTTTTTATGTGTGAATAAAAAATGTTTGTTATTTACTTTAATAAATAATAATATTGATACTAGTATTTGTAATAATAGGCGTAGTGTGTTCAATTCCTCGTCTGGCTAAATCCTCTATCACAACACAAGCAACATTTTCCACTTACTGTGGTGGTAGTAGGAAATTTTCAAATATTGTCAGGTGATTTATAACCTGGGAATGTTTGTATTTCTTTTTAAAAAATACTTATAAATAAATACACGGAAATGAGATTAAAATAATTTGGCATTCTCAGACCATAAAAATATTACCATTTGTTATTTCGGCTACTGGCATTATACCTAGTTCTCTCATCCAAAATTTAGGCGTATTAGATCTAGTCTCTAGTCAAAGAATTTATAGATAAAAAATCATTCATTTTAAATAAATGTAGGATTACGATTTTTTTTAAAATATTGAGGGATCAGTAGGATTTATAGGTCTGAAAATATCTGGAGTCGATGAATTATTTTCCCATTTGATCTCTGGTGAGTTGATGTGTTATTCTTGTGTTGTTTTGTATTTATTATGCTTATACAATGCACTTGCATAATGTGGATTGACTCGATGATCATTTGTGGAAAAGTGTGTGGAAGGGTTTTTGTTTTTCTTTTGGGGAAGATTTAACTCGGACATAAAGTCGTAAAATTACATAATAAGCAAAAAAATCGTTCTTTACAATTAAAATAAGTCATATGAGACTTCCCTGTAAATAAACGCTGTACTAGGACTTTTTAAATCTGAATTATAACTACATTTAACATGGAATTTTACTACAAGCTTTTTCACAGATAAAAAAATATTTTGTAGTAATGAATCTAGAGTCATAAATGACTTATTTTTATTACGAAAAACGATCATTTGGCTGGAAAATATAATAAAACTCAAAAATAATTTTGTATGTCGGTAGTGATATGGCAAAGGATTATATCTTTGGTTGACACAATTTTACAGGAGACCAAAACAAAGCTTTGAAATCGGTTGGACATTTGCACAAATATAATTTCAAGCTTAATGCATGAAAATCCCAACACAACTTCTTTATTATTTTTCTTAATCATATTGAGGTTTTTGGATACTTTTAGCAGATACATTTTTTGTCATACCAAAATGTTCACAAGTCACCTAAATTCACAATTTGCCACCACCTGTACTGTAAGATTAAAAAATATTATTGTTGACTGAGTATTGAACCTTCATATTCAGGAACTAGAATCGACAACTCTATCAAACTCGCCAAATGCCGATTGGATAGTACCGACATTTATTTTGTATATTTACTGCAGTAATGTCATCCGATTTCAGAGAAATGCGTTTGTGTTCGCATGTGTAAACGCGATTGCCACCAAAAGTTTATATAATGCATTGTCATCAATAACGAGTCTATCTGCCGAATAGCAGCGCAATCGGATGACGCGAAGTGGGTTAATTTCCGCTTCTAAGCTTTGTATTCATTCATTACCGAAAACAAAATTCAAATTAAAATAGATGTTAGTAACATTATTTTTATTAATGACTATTAAACGACATTTTAAAATAGATGTATTATAGTACAAGAAAAAAAATACGTGTTCATTTTTTAAGGTTCAAATACCGTAAAATCGGGGTAAAAACGATGAGCTACTATGATAGAAAATCCACGGTGGATTTCTCGGCACTCTAAGGGTTAAAAACTCTACTGCTTACTTACAGGACGTGAGAAGACTTAAAAATTAGATTCATAGATGTCGAATAAGAACCCTGGTAAAGAGTTTATGTTACTTTCGCCTTTAATGTGAACACACAAGAGTACCAACTGCTCTCCACTGTCCAGAGCGAGTGGGGAAGGAAAGGAAGCGGTGAAGAGCTAGATTGGGAAGTACCTGGCTATTCAAAACACGGCTAAAGCCATTTCAAGCAACATTTCAATTCTGAATGGACGGGTTTTTTCACGGATATTTATTTATTTAATCTTTTTATACGCCCATCCCATGGGGCTTTTACATTGGGTACATTAAAATGTTTACAATTTTATACAAAGGGTTAGGTATAAAAAATGATTGCAAAAAACATTTTTTAACATTATAGTGGTTTATTAACATTATAGTGATTTATTAACATTATAGTGATTTACAATTGGATAAAATAAAAAAATACTTATAAACTGAAATTAACATTATAGTGGTTTACATTTGTAGTGATTTATTAACATTATAGTGATTTACAATTGAATAAGATAAAAACAATACTTATAATTTGAAATTAAAATTATTGTGGTTTTCAATTGTAGTGGATTATTAACATTATAGTGGTGTACAATTGGATAAAATAAAAACAATAATTATTAACTGAAATTAAAATTATCGTGGTGTACAATTGGATAAAATAAAAAAATAATTATAAACTGAAATTAACATTATAGTGGTTTATGCTAGTGGTTTATTAACATTATAGTGGTCTACAGTTGAATAAAATAAAAACGATAATTATTAACTGAAATTAACATTATAATGTTTTACAATTGTAGTGGTTTATTAACATTATAGTGCTTAACAATTGGATAAAATAAAAACAATACTTATAAACTGAAATTATCGGAAAAAATATTCCAACATTATTTTTTTTTTAATTCCCTGTTAAATTTTAAAACTCTTAATAGTTGAAAAAAAAACAGTTTTTGTGCCTACTGAAAAATTTGATGAATGGAAGTTACGCATTCTACGAATCAAGCCCGCATACCCAATTTCTACCCATTTAATAATAATAATATTTGGATGATTTATATAGCGCCGTGTTTGTGCAAAATCACCTCAAGGGCGCTGTACAAAAATATAATACACTTCTACAATGATCTACTAACTATATATGAAGATAATATACAGTATCATACTTTCCTGGTAGGTATTTAAGTTCCTAAAAAAATATATCTTATTTTTGAAGATAATATCTATGTGTTTATTATGCCAAAACGTTAATTATATGAAATTCCCTAGAAAGAAAAAAATCGCAAAGTAAGCTCCGAAAATTATTAAAAACACGTTTTTTCTGTTATTTAATATGTTTTAAGCACGAAAAAAATTTCAGTATATCTTTAGATGCAACTAAAGAATTTGTCCACATTTTTTTTGTTCAATTTCAAACGATTCCTTATTTATTAAATATTTTCACCATTTTCGCTTAATTATTAACGTTTTTAACATTCGTATTTACGTATATCACTTATATTTTTTTATGATTAAATTAAACAAAATTTTGTATCTTACACAAAAAATGCAGGTTTGACAGGGAATAGTTTTTTATAATTTTTGACAAGAACATTTAAGTGTGTTTGAATTTGTTACATTAAATATGTCGATATTATTGGTATATTCATTTGTTTATGTATTGTAAAATTGAAATATGTCCTCATGCCTAGTGTGTCGAGTAGGTACTCTTAAATTGACCAGACTCAGAAGTTTGCAACATTCGAGATCCGAATTTACAATTTTGAAAAAGAAGCATAAGCGTTTTGAACAACTGATCAAATTTCAAAGTTAAAATTCGAGATCTGTGAAATTTCTATATAAGGCGATGCCATACGTAGTAATGAAAAATCATGTGTTTTTGGTTTGAAAATTTGGTCGCCTAGAAATGTTTCAGATGCTTTAATTAAATACCGCGAGTAGAATACATCTTGGCCTTTGAAATAATCGAGTATTTTTTAGATAAGTCTTTTTATAAGCCCAGAAAAAAATAATGTTTAAGGCCTATGAAAACTGCTTTAAAATTCAAAATCTTCTACTTACGAACCCATTTTCGGTTATGATTTTATTGTATAGTGTGGCAAATTAAGTTATTTATAAAGTGATCGAAAAAAAATTAAATAAATATTAAATAAATATTAAATAAAAATTAAATAAATATAATTAAATAAATAGGCATAAATATGCTTGAACATCCACAAAATAAAATAAAAGGCACTTTTTGGCCATGTTTTTTTCTTGCATAAATCAAAACAGGCGGATGTTGTTAAGCGAGAATTTAAACCTTATCGCCATCTACGTAAGGGTTGTTATTGATAGTGGCTCAATTTAAAATATTACACGATGTAGTGCATCGCATTAAATTATTATTTCATCAAGGGCCGTTTTTTTACAGATAATAACAAAACTTGAATAGGACTTTAATGGACTGTTCAAATTCTGTGAAATAACCTGTCATAAGAATATTTTCTACTCTGAAACATGATGCAAATATAGGTAGGTACCTACCTAGTACCTACTCATTCATTTACCTACTAATTGAATTTTATCTGAAATTAGAGACAATTAAAGAATGGCAAATTTGATTGGGGCAACAATTTAATAACGGTAACATGGTATTTTCTCTAACTATGAATACCGTTAAAAATGTGTGGACGATTTAAATTTTCTTTTTTCTGAATCATTGTACGAAATATGTTTATTATTTTAATATTTTCATTCATAATTATTTATTTAAAAAACCACACATTCCTAAACGGTTCCAACTGGCTACAACTTCATTATGACATAGAAACCGTCACAACGTTGCCCGGTCTGACGTCAAAGCAGCCCAATTCACAAATAAAAACGAACGTGTCATTTTGACGACCAATCAAAAAAGACTTATTTTAAATTTATTCGTCAACATAAAAATGACATTAAAAAATTTTAAAAAAATTGTCAAGGCAAAAAAAAAACAGTTGGTTTACGCATCTAACAAAAATAATATTATTGTAATTCTTGACAGATATTAGCGGTTAACCCTATCTCTTTCACCGACAGCTTTCTATCTCACTCTGTGGCTGGGACCCACTGATGAAAGATCTTTGGAGAACGTGTTTATTATCTATATTCGATTATTTTTAATACATCTGTTTGAATTTTGATTTTGTTTTCTTAATTGAATGAATAAATAAATGAATTAATGAAATGGAATCTTAGAAGTGGAAATCAACTCACTTTCCGACAACCGATCGAACTGAAACTCCGCAGATAGACCTGATATCGATGATAATGCATTATATCAACTTTTGGTGGCACTAACACATACACACGCGGATATAAAAGCATTTCTCTGAAATCGGAAAACAGCAGTTAATATACGAAATAAATTTCGGAAATATACAATATTAGGATTTAGCTTAGGTGTTGGTAATTTTGACTCCAGTCCCTGGGGAGGAATGCTCAATCCTCAAGCAAAACAATTTATTTTTAATCATCGAAGACAATATTAGGGACTTTCAAATAAATTTTGTTAACAGTAAAATCAGAAAAAAATACCGTTGCATCTAGAAATTGAACCTAGAACCTTAGCCTTGCCGGGGCTCTGCTCTTACCACTGAGCTAATTCTACCCTACTATCATACTTTTTGACTAAGAACTATCAACATTGTTTCATTTTCTTAAGGCGACATTAGACTCTAATAACCGGGGTTCGTTCGACGCTCACGTTTTAATTATGTCTGATGATCGTATTACTAAAATCTTAAATGTTTCTAGAGAGATCTCTACGGATGTAAGTTATTTATATTTAAGATTAATAAAAACGGGACCATACCATTAAAATATTTTATGTAAAACGGTTTTAAAATTTTATAAAACGTTTTTCAACTATAAAAATATAAGTAAGCACCAAATTTTATTTTTCTATATGATGAATTAGTAACTTCCTGATGAATTCCTCGAGAAACTTTTGAGATTTTACTAATACGTTCATCAAAAATAATTAATATAAACCTCACGGAAAGTTCAATTTTTTAGGCCTGCTAGGGAAAAGTCGACCGTAGGTCCGTCCATTACGCCGGGCCGCGCGCCGATTATTGTTTTGCACGACTTCATCACTTACATCGTTCAGATTCCCACTTTATTTTAAAGATTTGATTTTGAGCAAATTCAACTGTAGGTCTGTTCAATATACCAGGGCAGCGGGTCGCATATTTTTGTGCACGGCTGCTTCACTTACGTCGTTAAGGTTAAGTCTGGCTTTATTTTGTGGTATTGTATCGTCTTAACGCATGTTTTATTATATTTATGCTCGGGCAAGGCCAAGGTCTTTAAATGTTGTTCAATTCAATTCCTGCAACCGTATTTTTTATGTATAATGTTTTTGTAATTCGTAAATATTGTCTTAATTATTAAATATTACAATTCGAAGTTGTTCCACTATTAAAAACGCTTGACTGCTGGACCATCTAAACCAGCCTTGGCCAACCATCGGCCCGCGGGCCGCATGCGGCCCGCGGCACCCTTACATGCGGCCCTGTTAAACATGTTGATTACTATAAAAATACATTTTTTGTTTGTTCAATGTGTGTTTTCTTTTCACATCTGGCTGTAGTATTGTTTTCTGCACATTTACCTGATTGTACTTTCAGAATACCTCTGCAATCAAATTATTTATAATACTCACAAAAAAAGAATTAAGTATGAAATTTGTTGTGATAAAAAAATGAAATTATTTTTGTATAATGTCTGTATGTGCGGCCCTTTGTAAATTTTAGGTCGTCAATGCGGCCCGGGGTGCAATTTGGGTTGGCCAGGGCTGATCTAAACAATTGTTGAAGCACAGTTGTACACTCTGATTGGATACCTACCAATAACAGAATATAGAAGAGCAAAAGAAATGGGATATTGGCGTGTTTTGTGATTCAAAATTCTGACCTTTCCTTGCTTAAGGCGATGCCATACGTACTAATGCAAAATCGTGTGTTTTTGGTTTGAAAATTTGGTCGTCTAGAAATGTTTCAGATGCTTTAATTAAATACTGCGAGTAGAATATATCTTGGCCTTTGAAATAATCGAGTATTTTTTAGATCTAAGTCTTTTTATAAGCCCAGAAAAAAATAATGTATAAGGCCTATGAAAACTGCTTTAAAGTTCAAAATCTCCTACTTACGAACCCATTTTCGGTTAAGATTTTATTGTATAATGTGGCAAATTAAGTTATGTATAAAATGATCAAAAAAAATTAAATATTTATGCCTGAACATCCACAAAATAAAATAAAAGGCACTTTTTGGCCATGTTTTTTTCTTGCATAAATCAAAACAGGCGGATGGTGTTAAGCTGGAATTTAAACCTTATCGCCATCTACGTATGGGTTATTATTGATAGCGACTCAATTTAAAATATTACACGACGTAGTGCATCGGCTTAATTTAAATTTCATTAATTTTAAAAGTCAGTACAAATTCGAAATCAAATGGAAATTGCAAATACGATTTCAGGCATGTGTAAGAGAGACAGATCTCCGTGAACTCTTCCCTTGTGGGGCCTTCAGGGAACCAAAGGGGAAGGAGAGAAGAGGTAAGGCTCTCTTCCCTTGTGGGGCCTTTAGGAAACCAAGGGGGATTGGAGAGGAGAGATGAGACCTGGGAATACACATTGTGGAACCAGAAGACATAGCCGCATACCCAATTACAACCCTGGTGAACTTTATAAGAGGGACCTGGTGACTGTTAAAGGAATGAGGTAAAATGAGGGTTTACAGAATGGGCCTAAAGTTCAAGTGCTCACGGGAACTATATGTTAACCGTCTCCGCTCTATAAAAAAAAAGAGACAGAGTACACAATTTGGATTAGCTACTTCGATCTAATATTCAAAATTTATCTAATAATAGTGCCGGCATAGATTTCCATTCAAATCTTCATGGAAGGCATTTCTATTTGAAATTGTGTGTATTATCTTTTCTGTGGTGGTCACTCTCTCTCTATCGCTACTATCCCCGGCATAAGCGACCTTCTACCACTTCACTTCACTCTGTACTCGATGTACTAAGCAGTTCGAGCAATGTGTGGAGTTAAGACCGCCCCGGGTGCTGACAGGTTTTAATTTTAATTTTAATTTTAATTTTTAATTTTAATTTTGTCTGTTTGTGTGCTTAGTTTATTTTCGTAATAATGCACAACATACACAACCTCAAAACTTTACTTCAAATCATACAAAACCCCGAGCAACGCCGGGTGACACGTCAGCTAGTTAATTTATAAACCATATATAATTTGTCCAAAAATACGTCGCTATCTCAATGAAAAAAAATTGCAAACTTTCTTCAGGAGGTAGGTAGATATGTCACACATAATATTTTAAAATGTCTAAATAAACACCATGCAACAAATTTGAGAAAACGGATACGGAACACACAAAAAATGTACAGACAGACGAAATGGTTATTAGTCGAAATTCGAGAACGCGATAACTTTCAGTGTATTTTTTAAAGTCGAAAAAAATTAGGATAATATAGTTATTTGCATTTTTTTACTTGGTAAAATAAATCTTCTATACCGATATAAATTATCCAATTTTTGATTTTACACTAAAACGATGTATTAATAAATAGATTATTATTAAAAAAAATTCGATAATTTGTTGATCGCGCTTTCGGAGTATCTGGGTCGAAGGCTTGGAATAAACTCCCTCCGGAACTAAGATCCATAACAAGTCCAACAGAATTCAGGTCTAAACTAAAAACTTACCTTTTTAAGCTGTCATACCCTTAAATTAAATATACCATTCCTGAGAGAAAGTCCAGTTATATCCTTTCATGTCCTAAATCCTGTATCTAAATTTCGCTAATAAACAATTATTAGTTAATGTTAATTAAGTGTTAATCTAAAGTGACCTAGCGGGCAAGTATTGTACTGTATATTATCTCCATATATAGTTAGTAATAACATAGATCATTCTAGAAATGTATTACATATTTGTACGGCGCCCTTGAGGTGATTTTGCACAAAAACGGCGCTATACAAATCATCATATTATTATTATTATTTTTTAAGACATCAGAATGAAGCAATGTAAAAGTGTGGAATAAGTATGGATAAGATACATTAGGTGAAGGTTAGGTTAGCTTAGTAACTAGAGTTAGGTTATGTTGGGTTAGATTTGTAACTGTCCGGCATCCTTAAATGGGATATGTTGTAAGGATGAAAGGAGGGGGGAGGGAAAAAAGATGGGAAGAGAGAAGTGGGAAAGTACCTGTCTATTCAAAAACGGCTAAAGCCATTTCGAGCAACGTTTGGCGATACTGAGTAGATGCTTACCACTGTCTAGATGGGTAGGTTAGGTAAGGTTATGTAAGGTTAGCTTAGTGAAGATTGTGTTAGGTTAGGATAAGCTTGACTTGGTTAATTAATTAAATGAATATAATTTCTCCCCCCGTCCTGGCAGCACTGGAGATAGCAAAGCCGTTCATTGCACCCAGCCGAGAGGTGAACGACTTCTCTTTCTCTCGCCGCTCCCGCTCTCTCCTGCACCCTCACCGCATAGCGCCGTCCCTCTCCCACGCGCGAAAACTAATTTCTTCGCGCGATGTTACGTGTGTCGTGCGAACAACAAACAGGGATGCGAAAATGCACGGTGACGTAATTATTTGTTATTGTAATCGTTTCATCACCAAAACAGAACTGTAACTAAACAGAACAGTGACAAAACAAAACAATGCGCCCCTGAGGTGATATCTCACAAAAGCGGCGCTATACAAATAATCCAATAAACAAATAAATAAATAAATGATAAACCATTCCACAGTTGACCACAAGCACGAATCGTAGAGGTGACCCATTGACATGATATGTAACAATGTCAACACTGTATGCACAGATGCAGAATGGATTGATGACGCTAGTTCCTCAGAGTATTTTCCATTGAAATACTTGTAAAATACCCGCCGTTTATTAAGATAAGAGATTGCCCGTTTCTGCACAGAGTCAAGGGGTTTTACAGGTGATTTTGGGCTTCAGACCAGAGATGGCGGCCATATTCCATAGTGGGGTACACTTGCGATTTGTACAGCGTCAAAAGTTTTGAAAAGAAAGAAGAAAAATTAAACTTGAAAAATGAAAGCAAAGATAGAAAATATGGAAAAGAAGAAAAACAAGGAAAAGGAATGAACACATAAAACATACAAAAGAAAGAAAAGAAGGAAAGGAAGTAAAATAAAAAAAGGAAGAAAGAAAGGAAAGCAAAGAAAGAAAAGAAAGAAAAGAAAGAAAAGAAAGAAAAGAAAGAAAAGAAAGAAAAGAAAGAAAAGAAAGAAAAGAAAGAAAAGAAAGAAAAGAAAGAAAAGAAAGAAAAGAAAGAAATGAAAGAAAATAAATAAAGGAAATAAAAGAAAGAAAAGAATGAAAATAAAGAAAAGAATGAAAATAGAGAAAAGAAAGAAAAGAAAAGAAAGAAAATAAAGTAAAGAAAGAAAGAAAAGAAAGAACGAAAGTAAAGAAAAAAAAATTAAGAAAAAAAATAAAAGAAGTAAAGGTAATAATAGAGAAAAAAAAAGAATGAAAATAAAGAAAAGAAAGAAAAGAAAAAAAGAAAATACAGAAAGAAAAGAAATAAAAGAAAAAAAAGATAGATAGGAAATAAAAGAAAAAAAATGAAAGAAAGTAAAGAAGAATAGAAGGAAAAAAAGACAATATTGAAAATGAAAGTAAAAAAAAAGAGAATACTGAAAATATTATTATTTTGCAATGACAAAAAAGATAAGCCGTTGTGCCAACCCCGCAGCATATCGGCACAAGCAACAGGCCCAATAATTGTGTGTGCAATGGCAGCAGTGATTAGCTGCAAACACACCAACCAACGTACGTATTACTTGTTGCTTACTGGACAGGCCCATTGTGTGTGCACACAGCACAGCACAGTCCCTTAGTCTGTCAACGCCAGGCCGCGAAACCGGTCACCACCCGGCTTATCAGATCTGGTCACCAAACACGGCTAAAGCCATTTTAAGCAACGTTTCACATTTTGAATGTTAGTACTCTAGATCGATAAAGCCCTACATCAAAACGATATTGACGATATCCGTCTTCTGTGGTCAGTTAGCGATTTTTGCAAGCACGGTCAAAATATTAATCCGACAGTTGGTAGACAAGTCGCTGCTTTTATCACGGCCTGGAATTTGACGGATAAACTGTCAATATGCACAACTTTTTAGATAATAACTGGCTTATTAAAGAATGGAGGTAAACTAAGCTCTTAGAGTTGAAAGAAATCTATACACGATCCATATACTTAATTAATTCATCTAAGACGTGATGAATTGAATCCGTTTTAGCTTTGAGAAACAAAACTGGTCAGTTATAACTGTTATGAGGTATGACTAATGACCTCATAAACTAAATAACTACCTTTGAGTGTCAAAAAGTTCAAGCGGGCTCCCAATGTATATTAAAGTTAAAATTTCAATAAAATTGTCAATTTCTTAGTATTTTTAACTTTCGCATAGCTGTCTGACGTTTAGGAATGTCAATTCACAGAAAGATGTGCAAGTGTTGCCAGCGTATATCGAATCTGATTCATTGCGTTAAGGAGAAGCTTAGTGCTAAATCACTATTTTGATTAATCTTTATTGCGAATTGGTGTACATTGTAAATACAAAAAAATATACTTTATGTAAATTGAAGGTTTTCCTATCGTTTCGCTTTAGTAGAATACAAATAAAAAAATAAACTACTCAATAAAAAATATAAATGTAAACTACTAAAAAAAATATTTTTGAATGGAAATGTATGAACGCATAAAGGAAACTATTTAAAAAAAATACAGTATTATAGCTAAGATTATCTGTGACAGTTTCACTTGATTAACTTTTTTGCTTTCTTATAAAATTATTTATAAAATAAATAAAAACCGGTTTTGAGCTTGAAATCGAACGTTTCTAGACTCCGTTTGTCAAGCGATTTTAATGCCTATTACCTACAATATAAGGTATACCAAGAATGTACACATTTTTGGCTTGTAGCTTCCTCTTAAAACATTGGTCTGTAAATTGGTATAAAAATCATGGTTACGTTATCTTTCCGATATTGTTATCGGAAATTATATTTCACTCTACTAAAGACCACAGAACGAACCGTAAATATCAATCATCATTTTTTTAATACAGCTACGCTATCAAGTTACATCCCGTGATTTTTCATGAGTAAAAGTAGTATGAAAATAATAACAGCTAGCATTAGAGAAAACGTCTTACAACTATATTGTTATCAAAAGAACAGTGTGTTATTAACACGCAGCAATATAAGAGACGTTAAACGACAGCCATAACAAGAAAGGCGAGAATCTCTCTTGGTCGAGATTTATGTAGCGTTGCCTTACAACAGTTGCAACACGAGCCATAATCAATTCGAATCCAATAAAACTAACCTAACCTAACCCGAAATACATACGCCTATCCTAAGCGAGACTTGTATGGTTGTAGAGTGAAGTCAGAGTCTCATTTTCAACGGTAGATAATATCGTTTTTTGGAATGATTAACTCACTGGAGTCCCCTACGTTGCCCCGACTTAGGCCAGTGTCCGCCAAACTGTGGAAGCCTAAAAATTGTATATTTTAAACTAGCTGATATGTACCTGGCGTCGCTGGGGATTATCCTTAGGAGATAGCCATATACGATGACGTACTTTTCTGTAGGCCTTTTTAATATGTACAATTCCGTAATAAAATATTTTCATATATCTTATAAGAATTAGCCAGCATTAGCAATGTAAGCGTCCAAAAAAAATTTTTTACGACTTGATTACAAAACATCGACTTTTCTCTACTTTCTATAAGTATAATATGCATGTATTATACATATAAATCTTCGGGAAGAAATTTTATAAATGAAAATGAAAACCGTTTCAAAATCCTTTGCGTAGTTTTTTAGAGATAATTCTAATCCTATCTCTAAATAGTATAAAATAAAGTCGCTATTTGCGTCTGTCTGTTTATGCGCTTAGTTCTTCTAAACTACGCAATGTATTTTAATAGAGTTTTCGGTAACATTTAGAGAATTTCTTACCGAAGGCTTACATATATAATACATGCATACTACATTTGTAAAAAGTATAGAAAAGCCGACTTTTTATAATCAAGACGTAAAAATATATATTCGGGCACTACATTGTTAACGCTGGCTAAACCTTATGAGATACATTAAAATAATGTACTACGGAATTGTATATCTTAAAAAGGCCTACAGAAAAGTCTTACGTCATATATGTCTATATCCTAAGGGTAACCCCCAGAAACGCCGGGAACACGTCAACTAGTTAATTTATAATGTATTCATTTTTAAGTAAATTCAACATTTACCTCAATATTCAAATAAATATTTGTCACGTTTATAGTGGTGGACGCGACACATGAGAGGGATACATTCCCGCTGGTGTACACTGTACAGTGACTAAGCGTGGTGAGTGTGAGCGAGTGTGAGTGAGTGAGCAAAATATTTATAAAAAAACGTTTACTTTAAGGCGAAGCTTAATGCCAAATCACTATTTTGATTAATCTTTATAACGAATTGGTGTACGTTATGAATACCAAAAAATAAGCTTTAGATAAATTGAAGGTTTTCCTATCGCTTCGCTGGAGTAGAATACAAATAAAAAAATAAGTTACTCAATAAAAAATATAAATGCAAACCACTAAAAAAAATATTTTTTCAATAGAAATGTATGAACGCATATAATAAGCAACTTTTAAAAAATACAGTATTATAGTCGAGATTATCTGTGACATTTTCACTTGATTAACTTTTTTGCTTTCTTATAAAATTATTTACAAAATAAATAAAAAACAGTTTTTTTCTTGAAATCGAATGTTTCTAGACTCCGTTTGTCAAACGATTTTAATGCCTATTACCCACGGTATAAGGTATACCAAGAATATACACATTTTGGCTTGTAACTTCCTCTTAAATGCATTTTTATTCGACGTGCCGCGGAAGAATCCCATTAACCAGAGTGCTGTAAAGTAAAAAATGTTTGGCAGACACTGCCTTAGATGAATTAATAGAGTGAAGATAAGTTACTGAGACAACGCGCCAGGTTTTACTGAACTAGGTCCAGTGGACATACTTTAGCGACCCATTCATATCGGCCATCCTTTTCATATGCAGTGCTACATTTTTTGTTTGATTAGTATGAATATAACTTGTCTTGTATTTTTACAGTGTCATTGCTTTTTTACATCACAGTACAGTAGACAGTAATTTTGCTCTTATTCTGAACGTTAAGTGTGCAAAATTTCATCAAGATGTCTAAAAAAAATCTGCTTTAAGTGGTGGCAAAAGGGGAAAGGAGGTGGTTTTTCGAAATATTTTTACACAGTGTGCAAAATATCATCAATTTCGGAAGGAAACTGTAGATTTGTTTAAAAACAAACTCGCACGGGGCACTCCCACTGCTATATAAGGCGTTAGAGAGGTCAAAGAGCCCCCAATCCAGCCACGCAGTTACTGTACAGACGCATCCACAACCAAGGCACGGACTAATCTCACCCTATGAACCCAGGCACCCCTGCTAAGTCTCACAACGTAGCGAACCAATTAGAGTGACCTATGGCAGAGGTTTTGGTTACACAATGAATGGTTACCGAGGCAGTGGTACCCATACCCGCCTGCAAAAGTGTAAACTAAACTGCTGCCTTTCATTATAAGATAGGTATGAAGAAATCAACTCAAATCAAGCATTGCAATAATAATAATAATAACAATAATTGGATGACTTTTATTGCGCCGTTTTTGTGCAAAATCACCTGAAGGGCGCTGTACAAACTTATAATACATTTCTACAGTGATCTATGTTATTACTTAACTGTTTATGGAGATAATATACAGTACAATACTCACCTGGTAGGTCACTTGAGATTAACACTTAATTAACATTATCTAACTGTTTATTAGCGAAATTTAGATACAGGATTTAGGACATAATTGGAAAATTGAATATAACTGGACTTTCTCTTACGAATGGTATATTTAATTTAAGGGTAGGACAGCTTAAAAAGGTACATTTTTAGTTTAGACCTGAATTCTGTTGGACTTGTTATGGATCTTAGTTCCGGAGGGAGTTTATTCCAAGCCTTCGGCCCAGATACTCCGAAAGCGCAATCACCAAACTTAGTATTTGCAAGCCTGGCTAATAGTCACCAATCAGTATTTAGTGTCAGTAGGTAGGTACTGACAGGTTAGGTAGGTACCTGCGGAACAATTCAACCTAATTTTTGACACGTGCTATATTTATTTGGGTCGCAGAAGGTATAATCCAAGACGACAAAACTACAGAGGACTAGTTACATTTTTAGCTAAGATTAATTTAATTATGAAAATATAAAATAAATTATATTGTGTAATCAATCGTCATTAAACACATTAATTTCCGTTGTTTGTCTGTAGTTGTATTGTAACTCTCGTTCGAAATAATGCAAAATTGGTTTGAAAATTTTATCGAAAATTCTTCGAGTAGAACACGAAGCCGACGTAGCTCAGTGGTCCAGAGCATCTGACCGGACATCAGAAGGTGCTGGTTCAATTCCCGTCGGCGGCATTTATTTTTACCCAGGAGATAATTTTAATTTGTATGGATAATTCAGGCGACTAATTATTGCATATTATAATTTGTTATCCTTTGTCCTGTGCATAAAAAACATTGTCTTATAAACATAAGTCTATCATTAAAAAAAATCCAATGATGGTTTTTGAGGATTCTATGCGTCTTAAACCGGCAACTTTTGTGTTTTTTAATCGATATAACTATCAATCCTCTACATCTCTACAATATATTATTGCAAGACGATATTCGGGGAATAATAATAATTTCATAGTGTGCACTTTTTTATTGTTTCTCGGCGACCCAATTAATTCGACCGTGTCACAAAGCGCATATTTTTCAGTTTCAAAGTTCTAATCAACGCAAAAATACCGAAAAAATAAATGCCCGTAGCCATGTTTAATTGCATGCCGAGTTTTTTTGGCAAATTTTCAAGCACTTTCACGTTATTTCGCGACTTTCTTTAAATATGTGAAAAAATGCGATCGGAGACAATTGGCCGCAAAAAGCACGGGAACGAAACGTCTAGAACTAGATATTATAATGGTGCTGTATAGACACAAATAAACTCAAGTAAAACTGTAAAATGTGTATTTATTTATTTATAGCTGCCCCCCGTATCTCCAAAAAATATAGGTACGGAATTACAGATTGTAACGAACGTGAGACTGACATCTTCTATGAGAGGGACGGCGCACAGTGGGCTGAAAATCGCCTTTCATAGACATAGAGACTTTTCATTGGTATTTTTTTTGGCTAGAAATGGATTGTGCTGCTCATTACTATACTATAAAATTTCGTATGAAGCAATTGCGTGTACAAATGAACGAGTTATCATTTTTTTAAGAAAAAATTGTATGGCACTGACATTAAAAATGAGGCTATCTCTGGAATCATAAGGTTGGCCATTATATCCTTGCACACAGATATACTACTATTTATTTGTATTTTTTCGACATACTTTGTATTGTGGCGCAACATGCGATTTTTTTTTTAAATCCTCAAAGTTGAAAAAAACTTTTTTATGTTGATGATTCATTTTAATGCTTAAATGCTTTACATATGAGTATGCTTTATCTAGTTTGCAATGTTTTATTTACACTGCAAACCAAAACAGTTTAAGAAATCATAAAAGTTAGTTTTTTATTTATTGTTTTTGTGCTTAATTCGTAGAACTCCATTTATTTTTGAAAAATTCAATTAAAATTAAATTTTATGGCATCAGCAGAATCCATTTCTAGCCAAAAAAAAGACTCTTGAAAATTCAAGTCTCTATGTCTACGAAAGGCGATTTTCAGCCCACTGTGTGGCGTGAATTACGATTGTCCAGTATCTCTTCGTCATCACCTGTCATCCTAGACAAGTCCTAGCGTTAATTATCTAGCCATTGACTCCAATTATGGAGTGAATACAAAGCTGACTCAGGCAATTGCGTCTCTGTATGATGGAAGCGTTGGATGTTTTAGGGTGAACGGTGGTTTTACGGGGTGGTTTGATATCACAAAAGGTGTTAAACAAGGATGCGTAATGTCACCATGGTTATTCAATCTATACATGGATAATTGTATGCCAGAATTGAAAGAGGTGGGATTGGGCGCGAATTTGAGTAATTTGAAAGTATGTTGCCTGTTGTATGCTGATGATGCGGTGCTGATTGCTAATAGAATAGATGATCTACAGTCTCTCGTGTCTAGGATGAACGAAGTATGCATGAAAAATGAGTTAATGATGAATGTAAGTAAGTCTAAAGTAATGGTGTTTGAAAGAGAGAGTGCGAAAACAGTGTGCAATATAGTTGTGAATGAGGAATACTTGGAGCAGGTGGATGAATTTGTGTATTTAGGAAGTATGTTTACGAGAGATGGGAAGGCTGACAGAGATATTGATAGAAGGGTAAATGCAAGTAACTCTATTAATGGAGGACTGAACGCAGTTGACGCTAACAAAAAAATCTCCAAAGAAGCGAAGTTAGCAGTCCACAATGGAGTGCTGGTACCTACCTTGAAGTATGGAAGTGAGGCATGGAACTGGCAAAGAAAGGATGAAAGTAGATTGAATGCTGTTTAAATGAGATCCCTGAGGCGTATGTGTGTTAAAACCATGTATGACCGTGTGAGGAATGTGAAGATCCGCAAAAAGTGCAATGAAATACTCGAGTCGGGCCATGTCAAGAGTCAGAATAATAGAAGAGCATGTATGAGACGATGTATGAATGTGAATAAGGCAAGAAGTGTGTGCCAAGACCGAGTTGTTTAGCGGTCCGTCCTCTCTGCCTATCCCTGCGGGGAAACGGCGTGATGGTTAGTTAGTTACTTAGTTAGTTGACTCTCAAAGTGGGCAATATTGCCCACCAGTGAGCAATTCGAGTAAGCTTGATGATATTGCTTTGGGGGCGATTTTACGTACATAATTTGGTAAGCGATAAACATACTTTGTAACTGACTAACTAACTACTAAGCTGATTACCCGCAAGGGTAAGCAGTGGGGACAGACCACCGTCAACTTTGTCTTTGGCACACACTCCTTGCCTCATACATGGTACATCGTACCATACATGCACTGAGAAAAATAAGTATTGCAAATTTTTTAAAGTATCTTCAAATTATTTAATACGGTTAAAAACGGGATTGCAGGCCTTTAACGAATGAATTAACAGATTTCCTGATAAACTTTTAGTACATATATTATCACGATGACGTGATAATATATGTACTAATCAATTTGGTAGGCGGGAATGGGTACCGCCGCCCTGGGAACCATTTATTGGATGACCAACACCTCTGCCACAGGTCACCCCAAGTGGTTCGCTACGTTTGGTGACTTAGCAGGGGTGCCCGGGTTCATGGGTTAAGGTTTGCCCAGGTCTTGGTGACGGGTGCGTCGGCCCACCTTCTGCGTGGCGGGCCGGTTGGGAGATGCTGGTTGGGGGAGACCCTTTACAACCGGTTACCGCTGTCCGGGCCGCTCGATAGTACAGGGGCCCGACCCTCAGGCTCACGACTAAGGGTGGGCTGCCCCATCAGCGAGTGAAAAAACCCCGCCACTGCTGTTGTGCCGGTTCGTGACCGGAGGGGACCCAGCAGCAGCGTTTGGGGCGCATTGGATGCCCTCTCCAGCCGGACTCTCCCAGCCTATCGCCTAGCACCGCAGTGGGTGGGCTGGAACCAAACGCTCATCACTCCTGGACAGCCTGAACCCCAGATTCCTACCCACCCCTCATACCTTCCATTCCAGACCTTCCTTTCACTTCATACCCTTAAAAAAAAAAAAAAAATCATGAATATACATAAAAACATACATAACATATATACAACACATCTCGAACGCCCGAAAGCAGATCAGCATACAACAAATCGGCAAAGGAATGCAAAAGAATCATTAATAGGTCAAAATTCGAACACGACCTGCAGATCAGCAAAAAGCTGGCTGCCTGCCCGCATGGCAGCAGAGCATTCTGGTCCCTTGCGGGCTCAATAGGTCGGAATTTTCGCAAACCCAGTTTGCCACCTCTTACCAGACCTGACGGCTCACTAGCAAACACCGCCACCGAAAAGGCTAACTTATTAGGGAAAATGTTTGCGGAAAACTCGACCCTCGATGACGGGGGTGCTGTTCCGCCGTCGGTTCCTCACTGCGGCTTCTATATGAAAAAGCTGAGGATCCGGCATCGGGATGTATTCCACGTTATACGGGGGCTCGATGTTAACAAAGCTAGTGGACCTGATGGAATACCTGCCCTGGTATTGCAGAGGTGTGCTGCGGAAATAGTTCCAGTTTTGACAAAGCTCTCCAAAATGTGTAGCACTGTGCCCTCTGGTTGGAAAAAAGCGGTCATTCACCCTATTCCCAAGAAAGGTGACCGCTCCAACCCGGCCAACTACCGCCCCATAGCGATCACATCAGTTCTGTCCAAAGTGATGGAACGTGTGATCAACGACAAACTGCTCACATACCTCGAGAAGAACAAAATTATCAACGACCGTCAATACGGATTCCGGCGGAACCGCTCGTGCGGTGATCTTCTCGCGTCTGTGTCGCATGTTTGGGGGCGGTGCCTGGAACGTCACGGTGAGACCCAAACGGTCGCACTAGACATATCCAAGGCCTTTGACCGGGTCTGGCACCGAGGACTTGTCAACAAATTGCCTTCTTACGGACTTCCCGCATCCCTGTGTACGTGGATTGCTGACTTTTTAAGGGATAGGTCGATTCAGGCAGTTGCTGACGGTTTCACCTCATCCTCACAATCTATAAATGCTGGCGTCCCACAGGGATCGGTTCTGTCTCCGACTTTGTTTTTGTTGCACATCAATGACCTTTTGACATGTGCACCGATACATTGTTACGCGGATGACAGTACAGTTCATGATAGCTTTTTGTTTGACAGGCCCCCAAAGGGCACACAAACTCCAACGGCTCGGAGGGCTTTGAAGCAGAGAATGGACGGTTATCTCGAGAGTATTTCCTCCTGGGGAAAAAATAATCTCGTCAAATTTAATGTTTCAAAGACCCAATCCTGTCTGATTACGTCTAAAAGGGATCTAAATGATAATCTAGTCTCCTTCAACGGAAGCAATCTTCCGAACAGGCCTTCCATTGATATGCTTGGTGTAACTATAAGTGACCAGCTCAGGTATGGGGGCTCCATCGAAGCCAGATTAAAGCTGGCCTCTCAGAAGCTGGGCGTACTGTACAGGGCCCGCAGATACTTTAATAATACACAACTGCTGACCCTGTACAAATCGCAAGTGCGCCCTACTGTCGAATTTGGCAGCCATCTCTGGTCCGGAGCCCCTAAATACCTGAAAAAAACCCTTGACTCTGTGCAAAAACGGGCGGTCCGTTTGATAGATTCCCCAATCTTAACAAACGGACTGCAATCTTTAGAGCACAGGCGTCAGGTAGGTATGCTGTCCTTGTTCTATCGGTATTACAATGGAAGATGCTCTGAGGAACTAGCGTCATTGATCCCTTCGGCACCGGAGCGTAGTCGGGATACACGCCAAACGCGTGCCCAACATTTGTACACGGTTGACATTTGTCACATGAGAACGGGTCGCTTCTACGATTCGTTCTTAAGTTCAACAGCTCGGCTGTGGAACGAACTGCCGGCCTCTGTGTTTCCTCCCTCCTACAACATGGGACTCTTCAAGACCCATGTTCACTCCTTCCTCTCCACAAAAAGACCCTCCACACAGCATCCCCAAAGATGACATAGGCCCTGAGGGAAATTATTTTCCTCAGGGCCTCCTCTGTGGAGTTAATATAAAAAAAAAAAATATATATGTATATATATTACGGGAACTCGATATTACGGATAACCAATAATTTGAAGAGTTTCTTAATAAATTAGGAATATTCATTTTTCTTCGCGTACTCTTCTGTTGTTCTGAATCTTGACATGGCCCGACACAAGTATTTAGTTAACTTGATCGTGCCATGTCTTCCTCGGGTGTCCACTACTTCTACCATCCACATTTGCATCACACATCAAGCTCTATGTGACCAAACCAAAGGGTTAAATTCCTAAATGCGACCAATCTTGTTCTGATTTCACATCATATCGTCTTCAGAGATTAAACTATTATATTTGGAGAAATAGTGAATATAAGAGGAATCGTATGTTGCGCCATCTTTTACGTGAATTTGTCTGGTAATACTTATCAAATTATTTATAACACAACAATCTAATACTTACACACATAAATATTCAAATTAAATAATAATACATTTCACTTTCTCTTCGACCGCTCTTCCTACTGTGCATAAAATGAAAATCGTAACAAAATTATATATTATACAGATCGACATAATACATTATAACTTTGCATTAGTTTTTCATATTTTATCTTGATTATTTTTTGGGTAACCAAGCCGTGTTGAGCGTCTTCCTTCTAAAGCCAACGTGTTTCAGATTCAGAGATGTGCTTTATTTCAAATAAATCCATTTCAAATGGAAATGCAAAATGCAAAATGGGTATTTTCCATTTTGCATTTTAAATGCTTTTCTAAAAACCATTTTGCATTTTGCATTTTAAATGCTTTTCTCAATGCATTTTCCATTTTAAATGCTTTTTTGCAACATTCTTCCTACTATCTCCACTCATCTTTTTTTCATAAGCCCCAAATATCAGTCGGTCCTCAACCTCGCTATGAGAGATAATTTACATTTGTCAAGTTGCTCCCTGGTAGGAGCCCTGGCGATTGAGTGATACCATTACAAAAAATACTGAACATGGGGCAATGACGCTGTAATATTAAATGTTAGATAGCAGTTTCTATGTTTTTACGTTGGCAACATTAGTCCCGCGCAAATTTTTTATGGTTTCATAATCTGTAGTCGTGGTGTTTTTGGATTTACCATCATCTAATATGTTTGTTGTACATTGATGTCCATTATTAAATGACAAAATTGTTTAAAAATTCTATAATTATTTTAATTATTTGACCTGAGAAACCATTTTGCATTTTCAATGCATTTTGAAAATAGGTATTTTGCATTTTGCATTTGAAATGCTTTTCTAAAAAGCATTTTGCATTTTCAAATGGAAAAGTTTTGACCCATTTCCATTTTGCATTTCAAATGGTTTTGGGTACCCATTTTGCACATCTCTGTATATAATACAACAGTGTCCAACATCAGGGTAGTTGTAATGCTGTCCAAAACGTTGACTAAAGGAGAAGGAAGCATAACATGGCATAGTAACCCAAAAATTAATCACGATGTGTGCATTGATGTTAGATAATATTAAAAAAAAAACAGCTGAACGTTTCAAAGCACAATTAGCAAAGTAACTCTTAGATACGAATCCTTCAATAATAAATAATTGGTAAAATCGCATACCCAATTCTACAGATTTATAACAAGTTTCTCGACAAATATTTAAGTTCTAAAAAAATAAATGTTATTTTTTAAGATAATATCTATACATTTGTTATGCAGAAACGTTAATTATATGAAATTCTCTCGATAGAAAAAAATCGCAAAGTAAGCCCCGAAAATTATTTAAAACACGTTTTGCTCTGTTATTTAATATGTTATATGTATGCGAAAATTCACAGTGTATCTTTAAATGCAACTAAAGAAATTACCGAGAGATTTTTTGCTCAATTTCAAATGAGTTGCGTTTTATTAAATATTTTCAACATTTTCACTTAATTATTATCGTTTTTTTAATATTAGCGCGCACCCTCTAACATTCGTATTTACATATCTCCCTTACAAACCATCTTTTAACGCTTACTTTGTTAAATAAGTTACTTTGTAAACACCACGACTAGCAATCCGAAGGTTGCGGGCTCAAATCCCGGCGTACGCAAGTAAATTTTATTTGATGATTTTTTTCACAATTTATTAATTAAAAATAATATATAGTACCTATTTTTGCGGCTTTAAATGGCTTTAGCCGTATTTATTTATTTATTTATTTATTTATTTTTCATGTTCTCCGTAAAACGGTTATTCACCAATACATTATAGAGAAGATTACAAATTAGACAAAAAGTATAGCAAAACACATAAAAAGGTCAGTTTCACTACTTTGTGACATACGTCAAAAGATAATTGTTAAACTGCCTGTAGGTTACGTTAAAAATGTCGATGGTCAATGCAGACTCGTTGAGCAGTTCAGTCGCTCTGTTGACTGGGGCGTTCTGATAGGCAGAAGTCCTCGCTTTTGGAGCATAAAAAAGGGTATGGGACCTTCCACGAGTATACTTGTCTGGGACATATAAGTTAATCTCTTTCAAAATAGGTGGATTATGTATAGTTCCAGAGATTATCTTAAAAAAATGTTTTCCTAAAAATATTTTTCGGCGGGCTTCTAATGTATTAAGATCGAGCATTCCTGCCAAGAATAAGGATGGATACAGGAAAGGGTAGTACATATATTCCCTCATATATAGGTAACGCATGAATCTCTTTTGTACTTTTTCTATTTCGAGAATATGGTTTTGCTCAGAAGGGGCCCAAATAATGGAGCTATATTCCAAGATACTGCGAACAAGTGCTTCATACGTTCTTCGGATTGCGATTCCGTTGGTAAATGATCTTGAATTACGAAGAACAAATCCAAGCATTTTGTTGGCACGGGAGACAATATCAGATATATGGGATTTGAAAGAGAGATTTGCTTCAAAAATTACGCCAAGGTCTCGAATCTCATTTTTACGTGTTAATTCATGTTTATTAATGTGGTATATTATACGTATTTGGTAACCAGATCTGAATATCCAGGTACTCCCCACCTTTCTCTTCCTATCTCCTTCACTCCCCGCTACTTTTGACCTCATGCCATAAATTTATATTTGTATTTTTCATACCATTCTTAGTTGATTAGTTAGGACGGGTTATTTCACAGAATTTGAACAAATTTTCAAATTTCAAAGATTAAATTCAAGCTCTGTGAAAGTTCTATTCAAGTTCTGTTATTATATCATCATGGGCCGGTTCTTTCACAGTATATGTATAATAACAGAAATTAAATATGAATTTCACAAAACTTGAATACTAACTTTGAAATTTGATGAATTGTTCAAATTCTGTGTACCATCCTTTCCTTAATATTTCATTTTCTTAAACAAATTGCAACCAATAAACGTTATATAGTACGAGATTATTAGATAAAATAATCCCTAAATATCTTACACACAACAGGGGTAGAGGGTACGAACTTATTTTTTTTCCAATATCCATTTAGTAAATTGACCAGAGAAAAAATTAAAAATATTAGCGTGAAAATATATTATTGTTTTCCACGATAAGCTTCCAAAATGACATTAACATCCATTTTCTTTGTCAAATTTACGTTATTTTGTTAACTGCTTTCTTTAGTGCTTGTTTGTAAAAAATTAGCCGGGCAAATTATCTGGTGTTGACATTATTTGAAGGAAACGCCGTACACGATTCTCGCCATCAAAAATTTTGCACCATCTATGGTCAAGTAGCATAATCATTTGGTTTGAATCTTCGCTAGAACTCCCGAAAATATCCTCTTCGAATACCCGATAGTGTCGCTACTGTTAACAGTTTGTTATTATTATTATTATTTATTGGATAATTTGTATAGCGCCGCTTTTGACAGATATCACCTCAGGGCGCTTTACAGTTGATAAAGTGAAGTTAAGTTAAGTAAAATGAAGTACAGGAACAGGTGACACGAAGATAGAAGATGGAGACTCTGCAGCAAGAATCCTAGGTGGTGAAGAAACTGGACCAGCTGCTGCAGCGAAAGAGTCCACCACGTCCACCAACAGCGTCCAGGTATGTGTCTGCTGCTAATAAAGCACTGACACCTCACATAGATAAGAGACCCAATTGGACAATGTAATTCGTTATAATCTACGTATTCATAAATGGCGTTAATTTAATTGATTTATTAAAATGCGCTTTTTGCAAGTTATGCTTTACAATATTTAGACGACCAGTCAGTAGCTGAGTTGACAATGGCATCGCGTTTGGGTCTCACCCAGGCGTGGTGTGTTCAATTCCTCGGCTGGCTAAGTCCTCCATCACAACACAAACAACATTTCCAGCTTACTGTGGTGGTAGTAGAAGATTTTCAAATATTTTCAGGTTATTCATAGCCCATTGATAAATAGTTTTGTCCGTATAAAAAATCAATTCCTTCAATCACCGATACAAAATTTGTATGCATTTCTTGAAACAATTGAGTTTTTTTACGGAAAAAACTGTTTATTCGTATTCATATTGCGTATGTTTGGATGCAAATAAATAATTTGTCTTAATATTGTAAAGCAATACCTTAAAAAATCGTATTTTAATAATGTAAATTAATTATCGTCATCTATGAACGCGTAGAATATAACGAACGTCGAGTTTAACTTCAAACATGCTTGCAATGTTGTTGTGTTCTCACAAACAGTTATCCAACTCGTCGTGGAAGTAGATCATAAATAAATGGTTCTTTGTGATAAATCAGGGATTTATTAATACTTCGCGTATTACAGTGGTGACTCGATAATCGACCTAACTAGAAGCTGGCTAAATGAGATCTGAAAATAGTAAGTTTGTCTGGGAACATTCTCACTGGCCCTGGCGACTACTGGTCACTAGCTGCCATCTTACGGACTTCCAAGCAAGCTCTTTGCACTGCCCTCTATGAGTGCATCTGCGAAGCTCTTACTTCCCAACAATCAATAAATTCTAGGCGTATGTTATGTTATGTAAAAGTAGTCCCTCTTCACTTTATTATTTTTTTAATACATCTTTGAATTTGGATAGCCAACACCTCCGCCATAGTCACTCCTAGTGGTTCGCTACATTTGATGAATTAGCAGGGGTGCCCGGGTTCATCGGGTGAAGTGTGTTCGGGCGCCTGCCCACCAGCTGCATAGCGTACCATATCGGGAGAGGCTGGTTTGAGGAGACCCTTTGACCTCTCCATCTAATCTCTCGACACATCGTCTTGTGCCGCAGTGGGAGGAATATACTCATATGTCCGTCAATCCTGGAGACACTGATCCAAAGGATGACATAGACCGTGAGGGAAATTATTTTCCTCAGGGCCTCCTGTGTGGCATTTTCACCTCTGTTTTCGGTGATGACGAGATAACATGGCAACCTAACAAGCCAATATTGGTATTTAGGATGGGCAGGAACAAAGGAATTGATTGAGCACTTTGGCTCTTCTTGGGTCTTTGTGGTTGTTCTTGACTCTTCTCGGGTCTTCGTAGCCTGCCGTAACTCTTCTTGTATCTTCGTGTATCTTCTCACCCCTTCTTGACTCTTCTTGTTTATTATTGGTTCTTCTTGAGTCTTCTTGACTTTTCTTGGCTCTTTTTGGCTCGCTTTGACTGTTATTGCATCTTTTCGGGCCAATCTGGTTCAATCTAGGCTTTTCTTGTTCTTCTTGGCTCTTCATGGTTCTTCTTGGCTAGCCGTGACTCTTCTCGATGCTTCTTGATTTCTCTTGCATCTTCTTGGTTTTTCTTGCTTCCTCTTGTTTGCACCTATACATACGCAAGATGAATATGAATAAATAGTTTTATCCGCATTCACACTTTATTCCTTAAAGAAAGGCTTACAAATACAATATTGTATCAGTGATTCAATCGGATACTGCATTTGCATGCCTTTCTTGAAAGAATTGAGTTAGTATATGGAAAAAACTATTTATTCGTATTGCATATGTACGGGTGCAAAAAAAAATTCATCGTGTTTTATAAACATAACTTAACAAAAATAATTCAATTAGCGCTGTCTATGAAAGAGCAGATAATGAATTATATCCTTAAGGTTAAACATAACGTACGTGTTACCGCCACCGATGACCTCTGTACCAACAGTGGAAGATTTGTTTCTAGAACAGAACTAATTGACCGATTAGTCCAACAGCTGGAATGAGGCAGGACGGCAAACAAGCTGAATACTTCTTCAGACAGCAGTTTAGAGTGACCTACCCCACAAGGGAGGAATGGGACACGGTTCCAGGCCCTACCCACAAACAGGAACTAATCTGGTTCACATATAGGTCCAAGATGGAGGATGGAACAGGGACCGTGTTCTGTTTACAGGGTTCCAAGAGGGACCTTAGAATCAGTGGCGGCTCGTGACTTTTGGGTGTACTAGAGTGCTAATATTAAAAAAAATGGCATTTTTGATGTTGTTATAGCTGAAAATGATTTTTTATTTTTTTTTCGAAAATCGATTTTTTGTATGAAGATTTTCAGGAAATTTCAGTAAAGCCGTGCGCCGCACGGAATTCCTGAAAATCTCCATACTAAAAATCAATTTTCGAAAAAAAAATAAAAAATCGTTTTCAGCTACAACAACATCAATTAAGCCATTTTGTGTAATATTAGCACTCTAGTAACCCAAAAGTCATGAGCCGCCACTGCTTAGAATACCTCAGGCAATGTATTTCAAGCTGAGATGGAGGCCATCTTAGTTTCTGCACATGAGAACATATGTATCGGGTACAGGAATAAGAATATAGGCATATGCTCTGATAGCCAGGCAGCCTGGCCATCAGAGCATAATGGCACTGGAAAGTAACCGATGCGACTCCAGACTGGTGATGAACCAGCTGGTGCAGGACCATTTTTGAAGAACTTGCTACCATCAATAAAATAACCCTATTCTGGGTACCAGGACATACAGGAATTAATGGCAATGAGCAGGCTGATGGACTAGCAAGGAAAGCGGCGAAAGCACCACTTGCGGGATCCAAGCCGGCCGTAGGAGTAGCAGCTTGCCACACCAAAATACATATTGAAATGTAGGCCAAATCCCGGCACTCGGAGGAATGGGAAAGGGCACCCGGAATGAGGCAATCCACAAGTACTCATAAACGCACCAGACCCAAGGCGAACAAGAAACAACAACAAATACTCAATATGGACAGTGCACTCACTGAGGGAACTGGTAGGACTACTAACTACTAACTAACTGGAGACACATGCAGCTGTAGGGAGTGAAAAACACCAACAGATGCAGGAAATGTGAAGAGGATGAAAAGACTCCAATTCACTTTTGGTACCAATGTCCCGCTCTGTTGGGAACAAGGCTCAGATACCTGGGAAGACACATTGTAGAACCAGACGACATAGCCACATATTCAATGACAACCCTGGTTAACTTTATACAGGGGACCGGATTACTGTTAAAGGAATGAGGTAAAATGGGAGATAGTACAATGGGCCTATGGCCTAAGTGCTCACGGGAACCTTACGTAAACCGTCTCCAATAAAAAAAAAATTGAGCCCTGTATCACTGCTTATTAAATACCTGTACATTTCATTTTACCATACATGTTGTTCGGAAACTCATAGTACAAACAGAAAGCTGGTGAATCTACACCACATTTGGAATGGTTTTTGTATTATACAGCGTCAAGTTTTTATGCTCGCAATCTTCGAATCTGCAGCTTATAAGTGCCTACCTTTGCTGAAAGCATTATGGAGATCTGAGATTGGGACATTTCTTCAAACAAATGGCGAGCTGCCAATAATAATCCAAGCTTTATGATCAAAGTTTATCTATATTATATCTATTTGTACCTATTAATTTTGTGACTGACTCCCAAATTTTTTTAATAACTAGCGCAGACTTGTGAGTTATTATGTTAGTTTATAACATTTTCTCGAAAATGGAACCTTTGAAAAACCAGAAAATGTATTTGTTTATTTATTCAATAGCTGACGAGTACCCGTCGTTTCTGGGGGTTATCCTTAGGAGATAGATAAATACCATGGTCGAAATTTTTGTAGGCCTTTTTAAGATGTACAACTCCGCGGTACATTATTTTGATGTATCTCGTAAGGTTTAGCCAGCGTTTACAATGTAAGTATCTGAAAATATTTTTTTTACCACTTGATTACAAAACACCCACTTTTCTCTATTTCCTATACATATAATATGCATGTATTATATATATATATATAAACTTTCCGGAAGGAATTCTCTAAATGATAGTGAAAACTTTATCAAAATCCATTGCGTAGTTCAGAAGAACTAAGCGCACAGACAGGTAGATGCGGATTTGACTTTATTTTATACTATTTAGAGATAAACAAATCAAATTCAATAATATTATTTAATGATTTACACTAAATTTAAAAATAAATTATTTTATACTATTACACATAACCAACTAAACTAACCATCACGCCGTTTCTCCGCAGGGGTAGGCAGAGAGGACGGACTGCCAAACAACTCGGTCTTGGCACACACTTCTTGCCTCATTCACATTCATACATCGTTTAATACATACTCTTCTATTATTTTGACTCTTGACATGGCCCGACTCGAGTATCAAATTCACTTGATCGTGCTATGTCTTCCTCGGGCGTCCCCGACTTCTGCCAGCATTCACATTTGCATCGTATATTCTCCTTACACTCCTTTCTTCGCTCATTCGCTCTACATGCCCAAACCATCTAGGCGTCCCTTTCTTAATCTTACTCATTACGCTTACATCAGACTTGCACTCTTTGCGGATCTCTATATTCATCACACAATCATACAAGGTTTTACCACACATACGCCTCAGGGATCTCATTTCAATAGCGTTCAATCTACTTTAATCCTTTCTCTGCCAGTTCCATGCCTCACTTCCATACATCAGGGTAGGTACCAGAATTCCATTGTGGACTGTTAACTTCGCTTCTATGGACAATTTTTTGTTAGCGCCAACTACGTTCAGTCCTCCATTAATGGCGTTACCTGCATTTCCCCTTGTTTCAATATCTCTGTCAGCCTTCCCATCTCTCTAGAACATACTCCCTAAATACACAAACTCATTTACCTGCTCCAAGTATTCCTCATTCCCAACTATATTGCACACTATTTTCGTACTTTCTCTTTCAAACACCATTACTTTAGACTTACTTACATTCATCATTAACTCATTCTTCATACAAACTTCGTTCATCCTAGATACGAGAGACTGTAAATCATCCATACTATTAGCAATTAGCACCGCATCAACAGCATATTTAGAAATGTTCTTCATAAAACGGTTATGCACTAATTTGCTACGGAGAAGGTTACAAATTTGAGCTACATATAAGTATAAAAGGTCATGGAGGTAGATTTACTATTTTGTGACATGCTTCAAAAGATAGTTGCTAAACTGTGTTTAAGTGACATTAAAAATATTGATGGTCAATGCAGGATCGTTAAGCAGTTGAGTAGCTCTGTTGATTGGCGCGTTCTGATAGGTAGAATCGGAGTATAAAAAGTGCATGGAATCTCCCACGAGTATACTTGTTAGGCACATGTAAGTTAGCCTCTTTCAGTATAAGTGGATTAAGTATCGTTCCAGAGATTAGTTTAAATAATGTTGCCTAAAAATATTTCCCGTTGTGCTTCTAAGGTTTTAAAATCGAGCATTCCTGTTAAGAACAAGGATGGATACAGGAATTGATAGTACGTATATTCTCTCATACTTTTTCTTTTTCTAGGATATAATTTTGTTCAAAAGTGGCCCAAATAATGGAGCTATATTCCAGGATATTGCGAAAAAGGGCTTATATATGTTTTGTGTATTGCGATTACGTTAGTAAATGATACGAAGAATGAATACGAAGACTAAATCCAAGCATTTTGTTGCGGCGGGAGACAATGTCAGATAAGATTAACATCCCTTAGAAATTTAAACAAATGAAATACACATTTCAAACACAGAAATAATTTATTATTATTATTTATTATTACAGGACTGTGACAAAGACCATGCCAACAGCAAATTTAGAAATCATAGACTGGGTCGTTCAGAATTAACATTGCTATCGTTCATGACCACGTCATTATTGTTGTTCCCCCCGTGTGGAGTGTGAGGTTGGTGAGGAGTGTGGGCGTGGGAGCCGTGGGAGGCGTGGGGCCCCACGGTGGGCTGCGGGGCGATGGGGATGTCCAGGGGCGGCGATCCCACCCGAAGCCCTCCCTCGGGACCCCGAGTGTAAACTATTTCCTCTTCATCCTCATCGTCGTGCGTGTCTTCTGTATCATCAGAATCGTCATTACCTGAAAGAACATATAAAACTATTATAAAAATAGTCCTCGGGCTACCTCTAATTATAGACTCGGACTCAATCTTTAATACAGGGTTTTCCAATAAGAGGTGTCATTTTGATATTCAAAGAGCTATCGAGAGATGATTAATGATTTCTTATGGCCGGAATTGGATGGCACTACGTACCACACAAGCAACGAAACCATTGATCTTTTACGGGAAAAGTTTCTGGACCGTGTTATCTCTCGAAGAGGTGATCACAATTGGCACCGAGATCTTGTGATTTAACACCTTGCGACTTCTTCTCTTTGGGGCCACGTGAAAGAGAAGGTCTACGCCAACAGCCCAGCGTGGATTCAAGACCTCAAAGATGGAATTCGTGAGGCTATCGAGGACATAAGGCAGCCACAGCAGCGATTTGGTTATGGAAAATTTCATGAAAAGGATATGGTCCTGTAGGCGTGGTCGTCATTTGACTGATGTTATTTTTCACTATTAACGGCATACCTTCCTCTTTATAATGAAATAAACATTCGATCATTTATATTAAAAAATGGCATTTTTCTTTGAATATCAAAATAACACCTCTTATTGGAAAACCCTGTATTATGAATGTGTTTGACGTTCGGCAGATATACGCAGAAACGATCCACTCGCATAAAAACATACATAAATACTACGCAAAAAGATTAAATACTCGCTGTGCTAGAAACAATAACAAAGATTTACTCTAAATTCCTGTGTTACATACTACTTTCAGTCGACAAAACTTTAGACAGGAAAATTTTACAATACTTTTCCACATACATAAAAAAATGGGATACACAAGCTAGTCGCTGGCCGCTAGCCACTGGCCTAGTGAGGTGAGGTATGAGAAACTTCAAATTATGACTATACATTTCTATTTGTTACATACTGTCTACTTTTTATATACATAATATATTTTTCTGTTATTTATTTCATTACCTAATTTGTACACAAATGTGCGCTGTGCATACTTAACATGTATTTGTAGTTATAGTTGCAAATTTTGGAAAACATACAGAAAATGGGGACACGCTTAATACGCACATTAAGTTAGTACATATTTCAGTTTCCGGAAATGGAAAATAATGCATTTTAAAATCATTTATTTAGTTAATTATTTCGATTAAAATCAAAATCGATTGTTACTTAGTGGCCATTGTTATTAATGTCAAAGTGTTAAGGTTAATAGTTGTTTTCCTTCCTTTATAAAACCAAAATATAAACCTATGACCCTAAAATAGGTTCTTAGGGTGTCTGTTTGGGTTTGAATAATAAAAAAACTAGCCTAAGAAAACAATTTAAAATTATTATGTCAAAATAAGGCGTGAAGAAAAGATGTCAAATTATCCGTTTTTTTAAGAAATAGCTGCTTAACCCTTAAATGCATACTGTTGCAAAACTGCAACATACCGTTCAAACCACCTTTAACTCTTTGGTGTATACTTAGGACGGGTTGTTTCGGAGAATTTGAACAATTCATCAAATTTCAACGTTCATTTTCAAGTTCCGTGAAAGATTTTTTCAAGTTCTGTTTTTATTTCAGTTTTGTCAAGC
Organism: Hesperophylax consimilis; assembly: GCF_061612785.1. Lineage (NCBI taxonomy): Eukaryota > Metazoa > Arthropoda > Insecta > Trichoptera > Limnephilidae > Hesperophylax > Hesperophylax consimilis. The sequence continues at coordinate 17,420,757 of NC_142854.1, read as the reverse complement.
AACTAGCCTACAATGATATAAAAACAGAACTTGAAGAAGTCTTTCACAGAACCCGAAAATGAACGTTGAAATTTGATGAATTGTTCAAATTCTCCGAAACAACCCGTCCTTAATGCATGCCGTTTTAGAATTATCAAGTTCACGGTAATATATTTTATCGAGTGGCATCACCTTTTTTTTCTTTTGCGAATGTCAAATGTCACTTTTTCTTTAACAAAGTGAAGATTCTCGAAAATTGGTTGGAGGTTAGAATTACAGTTTTGTTTTGCTGTTATTATTTTGATTTTCTTAGGTTAGTAGAAACAATAATACAATACTTATATGTAATAACTCGTATTTTTCCGGTACACTTATTAGTTTTGAGAATTTTTTTTAGGTTTTTTATTTTTTTTTCATACGTAAATTGTTCATATTAATTTTTATTAAATACATGGTGTTGTAAACCTGCAACAATTTTTTTTTAATCAAATATCATTAAAAAATTACAAAAAAATAAAATTCTTTATATTTCCTTGCATATGCATGTAAATATCTACAAAATATATTTTTTTCCAGAAAAATAAATAAATCATGCATTTAAGGGTTAAGCAGTATTTTCCATTTTCTGAAAACTAGAATACTTACTTCTCATTGTTATCTAACTGATACACACTGGTTTATCTATTAAAGATACATATTAACCATGTCCCTATTTTCTATAAGTTTACACAATAAAGATATATTATTATTACATAGTACCGTAGGGAGTGTGGCAAATCCATCGCACGGGGAGTGGAAACACGACCTGCGATAGCCATCCCAAGCCAAGTTATATGAGCTAGCTTTAAAATTGAGCTTGTCTCTATGTCCTGTATATTTACCCCAATTTATTCACTTGCGTGTCTCATCTAAGTATAAGTCATAATTTTAACTCCCTCCAAACACGACGTCTAATTTTTTATCAAATCTTATGGTTTAAAATCATAAATAATGGTCTGGACTCACAAGAACTTAGCAATTCAATAAATCTTCATACTCCGTTTAGATCAACCCGACAATCTGATTTATTTTATCTACCCTCGTGTAGAACACACATTCGAAAAAATTCCCCAATTCCTCGTATATGTGCACAATATAATACAAAATTTTACAGCATTGACAATTTTGGTAATAACCTAAAGAAATATTGATATGAAGTAATGCGTACGATCGATTATTAATATGAGAGTATGGAATGTATCAGGAGCATCTCCTATCCTCTTCCTATTTTCCTCTCCCTCTCCCCTTCCTTTGACACCAAATTAATTTTAAGATATTAAAACTTCATTTCAAATGAACTTTAACATAAGAAAATTCTGTGGCTTGACTTCAGTTAACTTGTATATTTATATCCATCATTGTATATTATATAAAAGCTGTTTGTTTCTTACAAAATAAATAAATAAAAAATACAGTGTGTGGCAAGCCTACGCACGACTAGTGATGTAGACCCGGGAATATTCCCCGGGGAATATTCCCGGGAACAGGAATATTCCCGGGAATATTTCTTGACCTGTCATAAATTCCCGAAAACGGGGAATTTATTTTATTTTTAATAAAATGGTTTCTACACTTCTCTTGGATGCTTTATTGAGTGTTAGCAGTTATCTAAGACGACATCCCCTGATCTAGGGACTACCACTTGCTATTGCTCCAATACATCTGGCTGCTGCCCTACTAGATCCAGGTTCCCAAGGACATCTGCTAAGCCACGCACAGCCGGCACAGCAACTTGAAGCACTTGAATTCATTGACCAAGTAGCAAGTCATATGGAGACTGTTGATAGTGCAAATGTTCTTGTTGATTTAGCCAATTATAGGGCTAAAGAAGAATCATGGAGCAAGGCATTCCTATGGAAGTGTGTCGATAAAATCACGCCAGTGACCTGGTGGAAGGGGATGTGCGGATGTTCTGATTTGTTACAGGTTGCCATAAGAATATTGACTACTCCCATTACTTCAGTAGCCACTGAGAGATCTTTTAGCACGTTTAGTCGCATTCATACAACACGGAGGAATCGTCTAACAACTCAAAGAGCAGGGAAAATAACATTTGTGGCACACAATTGGAAACTTCTTTCCTCGGAAAGAAGCTCTCAAGTTGCTCCCAAGAAAACCCTCTCTTCCACGGATGAGCAGATTGCTTCGCATCATAACGTTTCAAACCTATCTGGTACTCGCAAACGCAAACATCCAATTGACTGTGCTGAGGAAGAAGAAAACGTAGATAATCCTGAGTCGGCAACAACTTCGTCTGGGTCGGATGAAGAAGAAGAAGAAGAAGAATATGAAGGTGAAAGTGGAAGCGAAGTTGATAGTGTCAGTGTCCAATCGGTATCATCAGATGAACAGTAACGATCTGTGAAGTTGTATCATTTTTACAGTTTTACGATTGATTTTTTATATGTACCGTTTACAAGCATAAAGTGTATATAGGCTACTAATACTGTACGGTATACAATTATATAGAAATACTACTCACTTTAAAATAATTTTGATCGGTGTTTTTTTGTTATTTTTCTCTTGGATTCTATTCCTATATATATTATATGGGAATAGTTTTTATGGATCTATCCTGCTCTATATGTACCATATGTGTGTATATTTTATTTTTTATTTAATAAATATTATTATTTTTGAGGTATTATGTTGTTAAAATCAAAATTCCCAAAATTCCCCATCCAGGGGAATATTCCCGGGAATGTTCCCGGGAATATTCCCCAGAAATAAATTCCCGGGAATTTATACATCACTACGCACGACGGAAGTGAAACTTTTAGTATTCTTCTCTCTCTCTTTTCATTTCATATTATTATTATTCAGAATGCTGTACATTATAGTTTTAAAAAGCATAAATTTATTTATAGGCGTGTTGTTAACAAATGAACGTTTAACTAGATTCCTAATATTGACATATTTATAAGTAGCACGTGATAAAAAAAAATTAAAAGTTATAAAAATATGAGATTCGAACCCAGGTCCTGCATAACGAGTGTCGAATGCTCTGCCTCTAGACCGCGAGGAGAGGTATCTCGCGCGACGAGAACTGCGTATACAACGTGTACTCCTATCACATAACGTCTTGTTAACGCTTTACATAGGGTCGAATCGAAGATATATCGGCAGTGTGAAGTCATATCTGTCGTTTTTCAAAATATTTCCGTATATTTGTCCGTTTTGGAAAAGATCTATCGTGTTTTAACAGTCTCATACCCGTATGGAGTCTGAATTTGAAAAACATTTAAATTTTGAAAAACTCACTTACGGCTCTGTTTTTTACTAAAAAAACTTGTCACGCACGTCTGCGAGGGTAATTAGTCGCGTTATCGGCCTTGATTAGTAATTTTAATGATTCAAAATAAAAATAATTAATCAAAATACCGAGCGACTCTACCGGCTCGATTTGTAAGCTATATTTCGACCAAAATATCATATAGTCAAAATATCTAAAAGTCGCAGCACGAGAGCATTTTATCACTTTTCTTCGTATTAAAAAAATCACAAAAAGAATAAAAAAATTAGTTAAGGCGGAGATCGAACCTCGGTTCTTCGCGACGAGAGTCGGGCGCTCTGCCTCTAGACCGCAAAGCTGAGTTTGGAGAGTGACCTAAACTAGGTATATAATATTAGATAGGCTCCTATAGCGAAATGATCACGGTTTTTCGTGACGGTCATGAGTCGGTTTTACTCCGGTCCTCGAAAATGCATAACGCGCGTAAAGAAGTTCCACTTCAATACTGAAATTTTTACAAATTTAAAAAAATGAATGTAATTTTATGTACCTTCTTCTTCGTCAGTTTCAGCTTCTTCTTCCATAGGTTCTGGCGCTACTTTCCCAAGAGGGTTCATATTCAGGTATCTTTGTCCCACCGATGTGAGCTAAAATTATAAGAACATATTATTTAAACTTCATCTTACTGTTGATTATCACGATTTATTAACTCGCCAACCGAGCAATAAAATCGATTTCTTTTTTTAGCAATCTTTACCCATATTTGAAATTTTTGTTCAATCATTGCTACTTCTATTTCTTCATCGCAGGGAGTGTCCGCAGTGAACCATCTAGGATCTACTATTCTAGGAGTTAGTGTCGGAAAAGGTAAATTCATTATTAATGACGATTCAAAAACGAAAACGCGTAAATTCAAAGTAACAACGGATTTCCGTTTTTGATGTATTCAACGTTTGACATTTGACAGAAGATCGGGGTTGCCAATTAATAAAAAAGGTTTAAAAATACCCACAATAAGAATTCCTCAAAAATAGTAATAATAACATGATATAATATAGCACAGTTTTGTGCAATTTCACTTCAAGTGCGCTTTAGTAAAATAAACTTAAAAATAATAAGTTCAGTGGTCAGATTCTTAAAATTACTCTTGCAGTTCCTTGCATGTTATTGATCAAATAAGATATAATTGAACAGTAAATATAAAGCAATGATAAGATAATAATATAATATCTTTATTGTGACAAATTTTCAAACTATAACTACAGAAATACATGAAAGACTGTTTTGTATACATTGGTTTATAAATTAGATGAGTATATAATTTTATCAACGGAAAGTAATATATAAACGGTAGGTAAAATAAATGTAAATAATAGAAATGTTAATGTTGTTATGTGTTAAGGTTTATCATAGCCCGCCTCATTAGGCTTAGCCTGTGTTGAGGCAGCTATATACCAAGTTTATTTATAGTCCTATAAAGTACGTACAATTCTATAAAAATACGAACACTCAATAGTTAGGTAGGATCAATATCAATACATAATTTACCAAGTTCGTTTGTAGTCCTAATAATATACCTACAATTATATGAAAATACACACAATAATTAGGTTGCATCAATAACTGCGAATTTGGATGAGTGCACCGGTAAAAGCCCTATCATTACTTTTGATCCAAATTTTTACGCTATCCTTGAAATTTTTTTGTGAATGACATGTTTTTATTTTATCGGGAAAAATGTTGTATAGTCTTGTCGCAACTGTCGCAACTGTCGCAAGATATCTAAAGTTTCGTTGACCAAAAGTAGTGTGCGTTACAGGAATTTGAAGTAAGTCTTTGTTATTGCTTCGAGTACAGCGAGTATTAGATCTTTTTTCGTAGTATGTATGTATATTTGTGTATAGGTGAGTGAGTATTGTTTTTGCGTATATCTGCCGAACATCAAACACATTCATAATATTAAAGATTAAGTTCGAGTCAGTAATTAGAGGAAGCCTAATAAATATTTTTATAATAGTTTTATGTGCCTTTATGATTGGGTCTAGTGCAGATGAAGTTCCACCTCGCCATGCTATGATACCATACTGAATAATAGATTGACAGAGTGCAAAATAAAACATATTCAAGTGTTGTGAGTTGAGGAAGTTTCGTATCGTTCTGAAGAAGTGCATGGTTTTTCTTATATTGTTTGCAATTATTTGAGTGTGAAGATTCCATTTGAGGTATGGATCAATGGTGAGGTCGAGGCACTTCATCTGAGCAGTGCGCTCAATGTAGGGACACTGACAACATTCTTCATAATTCAAACATGTGTGTATGTGTGTATTCTAATAGAGGCATATTCTAAGAGAAAAAATAACTAAGATTATCAGGGCTTTTGATAAACCAAGTACATTAAAACATATATATATAATATAAAACAGGAGGCAGTTTATGTTTGGAAATAAGAACACTCTGAATAGACACTGAACATAAAAAGTATAATAAGGAGGAAACCGAAACCAAAAAATACCGGAAGGTTGAGGAAAATGAGATTTATGATTAGTAGGATTTAAAAATTATATTGTTTTTAAAGCCCGTTTAAATTCAGCCAAATTGGATATTAGTGAAAGCTGAGGGGAGTTTATTCCAAATTAATTTATTTAATTATTTTTCATAAAAACAGCGCTACACAAAAGTACAAATCATCCGAATATTACTAATTACAGTGATCACCTACCTAGGCGTCTACTGACTTTGACAATGGTTGCCAAAATTGTTCTTGCGCCAGGCGCCTTTGGCCCAGGGCTGGCCCTGAATGACCGGGCCAGTTACACAAAAGGAGTAATCACATAAAACGTCTCGATTTGAATTAGAAAGTCAGAGTAAGCTGTCTATCTCTTAAGTTTTGTCCAACACATAATTAAGATATATATGCTGGCGCCATTCCTTGCAGTGTTTTGAAAGTCATTACGCAGATCTAGAATTTTATTCTTTCAAGACATCGACTGGCTGGATTACATTGAATTGTTTCTGAGGTAGGCCAGCATACGTACTATTACAATAGTCTATACGCGAGATGACGTACGAATTAGTGAATGGTTTGCTCATCAGAGGGAAGGCATCTCCTGGTTGATTTATCTGCCTTTGATAGAAAAACCGAGAACTCATCATCATCATTATTACATTATTATTATCATTATTACATTCTCATTTTTAATTGTAAGTATTATTTTTCAACATGGTTAGATGGTCGAGACAAAATGCTCTTTCAATCGATATTACATCAATTTTCATATTGTAGAATCCCCGCATTTTCCCTCAAAAAGGTTCTCCCCTCAAAATACACAATCAGTTTCAATACTTAGAAATTTCCCGCAATTTGGGGAATTCATAACAAGTTGGTAACCCTGTAAAAGACAACTCATACAGTAGTTAAGAAGTACAGAATGTTTCTATGGATTTACTAAAATAACATGTTGCCATAAAAATAATATGAAAGTAGGCTATTTCAAAAATACGTTTCATAAAAATTAATAACATGCTCACAAACTTATCTGACTTTATTTCCCTGGGGCCTGCTGTGTGGAGTTAATTATGTATTATAAATTTTATTAAATAATGTATTATATTAGTTGCAACAAATTACAACAACCGCAATGAGCAGGCACTCTTTTTATTGTATATTTGATTTAGAATGTGTTGTGGCATCACTGAGTCTGTGAAGGGGGGGGTAAATAAGAATGGCGCCTCCTTTTTCGTGCTCGGTGACGTTTTTGTGAGCGTATTTTTGTAATGTAAGTTAAATATTTACACGATAATCGTGAATAAACAATATGAAAATGTTACTTTAGTTGTTCTTCCTTTCGTCTCAAGGATTGGTTCAAATCGGTACTGTCGCATACGTATGATACGCTTTACATTGTTTTCCAATAAATGAAAGGTTGGGTTTCCATTATATTCATTCTCTCGTTTTAATGTTCCATTTAAACATGCGATTCGACGTTTAGAAGCATTATCCCCGAGTCACGCTCCAATGCAAATACTTTTACAGTAATTTGATTAATGTTTTGTGTTTTTTGGCTAATATTGAAGGACGTTTTCAGATAAGTGTCGGAGATATGCCTATAAGTCCGACAACAATCCAAACCGGTACAACTTCTAGCGTAAGAGAGGGCAAGAAGACGGCCAGCGAGGCCATGTGCGACACCGACATCGGGCACAGCGAGGGAGACATCCCGGGTGTGCGGCGCCTGCTGTGGGGTGACAATATCAAGGAGGACGTGTTCCGGCGGTGGTCACAAGGCTTCCGCTTCAGCCGCGCCGAGCCCAGCGCGCTGGTGCAGGACGAGGGTGGACCCTGCGCCGCCATCGCGCCCGTGCAAGCCTTCCTACTCAAGATCCTGCTCGCCGAGACCCCCGGACACTGCTTCCAAGACCTGACCCCCGAAAAGTGCAACTCGCTCCTGGTACGCGCCATTTGTAATGTTCTATCGCAGTGCAACGTGCAGAACTTTAAACTGGCAGTGCTGAGCGGCAGTCGCGCGCATCCCAGCGAAGAGGGCTGCTCCTCGGACCCGGAGGCGGCGGAGAGCCCGGAGCACTTACCCTGCGGCTCTCCGGAGCCCAACCTTCTACATTCCGACTCCTTCCACGAGAGACTCTCTATAGAAGACTTTGCGGGAGGAATTCATGACGTGGAACGATTCTACAGCAGAAATTTCCGAGTTCTGACGGATCAGTACGGAGTGCTTCTCCTGTTGTATTCGGTGATCCTTTCCAAGGGGGTGGAGAATGTGAAATGTGAACTGTCGGACTTGTCCGATCCGCTGATCCACGGCACCTATGGGTACGGCTCGCAAGGGCTCATCAACCTCATGCTAACGGGGCGCGCAGTGGGACACGTATGGGATCACGACCAGCACGTGGGGGGACTACGTCTTAGCGGGATCGACCGCCAGCCTGACGTGGGCTTCATCACCGTCATGGAGCACATGCAGTACTGCACGGTGGGCTCCTTTTATAAGAACCCCAAGCATCCCGTGTGGGTGATGGGTTCGGAGACCCATCTCACAGTTCTCTTCAGCTTTGAAAAGAAGCTGGTCTCTCCGGAGACAGCGGCGGAATCGGCCCGACGGATATTCCGCTCGTTTGATCCGGATGGTAACAACTTCATTCAGAGCGTGCTACTGCAAGACTTGCTGTGCGCCGTGGACCTGGTCAGCGACCCGGAGTACGTGGACATAATGAGGAAAAAGCTGGACTCTGAGAACCTGGGCATAATCCTGCTGAACGCCTTCATGGACGAGTTCTTCTCGGGGCAGATCCGGTCTACACCAGACACGTTCAACCTGTTTCACTACAACGGGCTAGCGCGGTCCAACATCGGAGGGGTGGTGGCCTACCGCAGTGGGAATGCAGTTAGGCTGGAGGGGGACCTGCGGGCCTCGTGCGAAGACCCCATGTTGACGTGCCTGCAGACCAAGTGGGCGGGGCTGGAGGTCAGCTGGATGGGCGGCAAGCCCCCCTCCCTGAACTGACCGAGGCGCCCCCGCGGCCGCTTGTTTATCCGGAACCAGTTGGAACGTAACCCTCGGTGTTTGTAGTTTCGATGCCTTATCGTATCCAGCGGAATATCGATATTGTCATCCGTATCGCGTAAATATATTTTTACAAGTAGCTGCGAGGCATTTGTCGTTGTGAATCGTCGGACCGTATCGCTGTATATAAGAATCCTCGGAGACAACTACTCGGTGAAGGCGAGTAATTAAAATATTTTTATTCTGTAAATTTAATTTTACCCATTATTGGTATTCCAAATTTGTGTGATGAAAGCGAGTGCAAAAGTGCAAAATGTGTGGCATCTAACAGTGGTACCTAGAGTGGCAAAATGTAACCAAAAACTGCATCATTTATGTGTTATCCATTCGAGTGAAAACGTACCTTTATTATTATTTGTTAGTTTCGCCCTAGAAATGAAATTATATTACTACAAGTGAGGAAAATTTTAATTAATAATATTGTATAAATATAAGCTGCAATTGTCAATAATGTTGTTTTTTACCCCATTTTCTTTTTATCTTTAATATTTTTAAAATATTTAAATTTCTTCCATTTTTATTTTATTACATAAAATTAGATTCCCCCCTATTTTGTTTTCTTAATGGTTCTGTTTTTAAATAGTTAGCTTCCATAGAAAGTAGCGTTGAGTGTTGCCACGTGTAAAATATTTGCCGCAGCCCAAATGATTGTGTAATCGGGCGCAGGCGGTTGTAAAGAGATTGGTATGAGACTGACAAGAGTGTAGGAAATAAAACGAAGAGTATTGATTTATTGTTTTTTATGAATTATAAGCTATAATTGTGTTGGCAGACGCTAAATTCTATTGACTTAAATTCAGGTGCATATTTCATGACAATTATATGTTTTTACAGCCAACTTTGTAGTAACTGCAATTTTCTTATATGACCAAATAAAGTAGACATTACTTTGTAGACGCTTGGCATCATTACAAGAAAACAAGTAAAAACATTATTGGTTTTACAGACCTTTTGTGCATTCTGGTAAGAACAATCTTGGTTTTACAGAACCTTTTTGTGCCCCTAGTAAAATGTTATCGGTTTTGCAGACCCTTTTGGTGACAACAGCAAGACATTGTTGGTTTTACAGACCCTTTTTTGTGCCCCTTGTAAAAGATAATTGGTTTTGCAGACCGTTTTGGCGACAACAGTAAAACATTGTTGGTTTTACAGACCCTTTTGGCTACAACAGCAAAACATTGTTGGTTTTTGCAGACCCTTGTTCCCTTTGATAAAAGATAATTAGTTTTGCAAAACATTGTTGGTTTTACAAACTCTTTTTGTGTCCCTAGTAAAAGATTTGCATAACCTTTTGGCGACAACAGCAAAAATTGTTTGTTTTACAGACCCCTTTCATGCCATCAGTAAAAACATGGTTTAACATACACTTGGTACACTTGGTTTGCAAACTGCATGTTGTGTAGATTATATAATATTATATTATGAAATAGAAAAAGAGAGAAAGTAAAAAGATTAGGTTGTGACCAAGACGGAATAGTCTTTCAATAATTAAAATCACAATGAAAAGCAAAGCCGACAAGTAAAATGTATGTTTTATTAATTAATTGTTCACAGATCATTAACATGAATATACTAAACATTGTTTTCAGACTTTAGTAGGTAGATTATGTTCTTTCCTCATATTTCTTTCTTATAATTGATTTAGCTTATTCAGGGGCATAGTTTTACTGTAATATTGTCTTTGGTTTTTTTCAAGAGCACTATTGTCAGGTTTGCCTCAGAATCCTTATTTTGTATTCCAACTAATTTTCCTGAAACAATGTAAGCATAGCTGCAATTATTATTGTTTATCTAGCTTCTTTGCAGAACTACGTTAGAATTTCAATTTCAGAATTAAATTCAAAAACCCTACAATTTTTATTAACATTGCAATCAAATCTTTTTGAACAAAATAATTTGAAACATTTAGGCCCAGTTGTTTCGCAGAAATTCACGTGTGACGGAGTCATCAAATGGCCGTTCTGTTGAAAGCTTTCTGTTAAATGTCGATTTTAGGTGCGTTTCAGTTTTCTATCAAATTGTAATAAACTGACAAGCTTAACAACATGATACTTGTCTTCTTTTACTGATCACGATTTGTTCAAAAGCTGAAACTGACTTAGAAACGGCATTTAACGGTAATTTACATTGGATGATACATTTTGAATGTTATTTCAACCGCCGTGGATGCCCCTGTGTCAATGTTACATGTGAAACAATTCGTCTTATATTTCACTAGTTTGTTTGGTTTGGCAAACCATTTTAGTAATATAGAGTCATTCTTATCACATACCTTACACACTGTTTAAAAACATTATAATGGGACCTTTTTGTGAACATTGTTTATTTACGACCAATCTGGTTTCACCACCGGTGAAATACTAAATTTTTTAATTGTATTATTGCAATGGAATTAACTTGTAGCTGAAATTCAAAAACTAACTATTTTATAACCGATAAGTGCACAATAATTTCAAATTTTTGCTTTTTACTTTCCGAGCACCATGTAACAGAAATTCATACACAATATTAAAATTAATTATAATTATAAATCATTATCTTGTAGACATGCAAATTGATAGAATTGCCCAACTTGAAATCTGGGTATCATTTCGACGAGTTGGAGGCAAACCATGTGACCGTATTTTTGGCACCAGGAAGAAAAAAAATTGCAAGATCTGATCTTAAATGAATCGCGAATTTTGAAAAAAAACCCAAACTTGCACGCCATTGTAAAAAGGACTAACAATTCATAAACAAATTTTATTTTTAAGTACTGAATGGTGATATTATAATGCGAGTCGCCTGTATACTGTCAGATTCATCTATTAACAAATCACCGAAAGTGGGACAGTCACGTCGTCACTCCTGCACACTTCGCTGATTGTCTTGTCTATTAATTTGGATGTCTAAGCATTATTTGAAAGAAAAAAAATAACGCTCCCTACAAGCATTTAATAATGAAATATAATTTGATCAGAAAACTTCCGCATTACTAACGCAATTATGTATTAAGAATAATGCACACATAGATAACCAATTTGTGAACCAGTGACAATAGGTAATTATGTAACAATATGATTATCATCAGTCATTGAATTTTACTGTAACAGAAAAACCTTCAAATTATTTACAATTTTACTTTGTATCAAAATTTAAAACTAACTCTAAAGTTCCTCGATATAAGCTGGGTTATCTATAGACCATAGATAATAGAAACAAAGAGGATGGGTCGTGAACCATAATTAATATGATATAACAACGCATGTCGCCAAAATCAATTATATGCCAAATGGGCATTTTTGCTAAAGTTTGTACATGTTCTCCATTCTGTTATTTTTTGTTACCATTAAAATTTCATATGATTGGTCTGCCCATGGGAGTGATTGTCACTAAACCTGTTGAAGACACTGTTAACACCTAAAATTAATTACAAAAAATTGTTTAATTGAATGTAGAAATCGGACATGCTAAAAACACACTACCTTGTTTTATCTAAATAATTGATTAAAAATATAACTTTCCAATTGACCAGTATCTCTGAAAATCTCAAAGTTTGTTCTAATATAAAATATAGTCAATGTAATGTAGTTTTTTAACAGTAACATTGTGGTATACAGTAGTGAAAGGTGGAAAAAGTCAGAGATGCCCGAAAATAGACATCAGCAATAGCAAAGCATTGGGGGATCCACTAATATTCTATAATACACTAGTAGGCCCGGGCAGAAGTTGTCCTGCCACAGACAGCCTTCTATGTAGGGAAGTTAAAATTTGTGGTTGTATGTATTTTAGGATGAAAAAACTGAATCTTAGATCTCGACTACTGATCACCTATCGGGTCCAAAGCTGTCCTTTATTTCAAGCTAGAACCAAACATACATCTTCACAACATTTCATTGAAATTGTTTTGCGGTTTCGGAGATTAGCACGTACGAACGCAGTGACGTGTGATTTTTATATATTAAGATAACTATAATTAAATCGGGGGACGTGCGTAGAACTATACAATTAGATGCGCTGTTATGTACTAATATCTTGTCTAAACAAGTTCCACTAGCGACAATCGGTGCGTACTACGCGTAGACCGGATTTTTAAATTTCCTATCAGTCAGCGAGCAGTCGGCAGGCTCATTGAAGACCAAATCGAACGAAAGTTGAACCTGTTTTTTCACTTCATGTCTCGACTAATTATAATACATCAATGGGGACACGACAAAAAAGCAATGCACAAACTTTGGCAAAAATGCACGTCAGTGCTCTGCCGTTATTTCTTCCTACACACCAATAGCTCGGCGACAGTCTGCACGCTTCCATATAAAATATCCCCCTGTTTCTATCATCTATGACCAGTTTACTGTAACTTTAGTAATGCTTATTTTGTTTGTACTCTTGGTTTTTGTGCATATATTATGTTAGATGTTGTTGCATATATGTTTACATGATCCGATGTATGAAAAATCTATAATACATACAGACTACTTTTCCCAGTGAAATTCTGCAAATCAGATACAGACCCCAGCTTGCTGTGATTAAAAATTAAAATACGAAATCTTCACTTAAATACTGTTTTTTTATTTTCAAATTCCATATCGTTTGTGAACTGCGAATTTTTTATTTACATTAACTCCAATTTAACCGTTTGACGAGGGTATTTTTTACTGTTGTTTTTTAAAATAAATTAAGAAAACCTCTCGTACTACTACATTATTTAACAGGATTCTTTTTTATTTTTGCAGATTGCATAATTTTTGGTGAAGTTATGATGCTGATAACGGTTTTCATCAGTAGTCCATTTAATTTTAACCCGTAACAAAATAATGTTAATATTAAAAGAATTTTTTTTTTTTTTTTTGTTAGTTGAAAAGTTAATAAAAAATGTGGAATCAACAATTAAAAAAAATTATCACCATATAACCTTTATAATTATTTTTCAAATTTACTCCGTTTTCAGCGTGCGCAAGGTGTATGTGAGCGCATAAAAAAACCAACCTCACAGCACCCCAAAAATGACATAGGCCGTGAGGGAAATTATTTTCCTCAGTGCCTACTGTGTAAGGTAATGTAATAAAGCTCCACACAGGAGGCCCTGAAGAAAATATTCCCCTCAGGGCCTCGTTATCTTTGGGGATGCTCTGTGGAGGTCTTTTTAAGAAAGAAATTCTGGAAATTTTTTTTATATTAACTCCACACAGGAGGCCCTGAAGAAAATAATTTCCCTCAGGGTCTATGTCATCTTTGGGGATGCTGTGTGGAGGGTCTTTTTGTGGAGAGGAAGGAGTGAACATGGGTCTTGAAGAGTCCCATGTTGTAGGAGGGAGGAAACACAGAGGCCGGCAGTTCGTTCCACAGCCGAGCTGTTGAACTTAAGAACGAATCGTAGAAGCGACCCGTTCTCATGTGACAAATGTCAACTGTGTACAAATGTTGGGCGCGCGTTTGGCGTGTATTCCGACTACGCACCGGTGCCGAAGGGATCAATGACGCTAGTTCCTCAGAGCATCTTCCATTGTAATACCGATAGAACAAGGACAGCATACCTACCTGACGCCTGTGCTCTAAAGATTGCAGTCCGTTTGTTAAGATTGGGGAATCTATCAAACGGACCGCCCGTTTTTGCACAGAGTCAAGGGTTTTTTTCAGGTATTTAGGGGCTCCGGACCAGAGAGGGCTGCCAAATTCGACAGTAGGGCGCACTTGCGATTTGTACAGGGTCAGCAGTTGTTTATTATTAAAGTATCTGCGGGCCCTGTACAGTACGCCCAGCTTCTGAGAGGCCAACTTTACTCTGGCTTTTGGATGCCTTTTAGACGTAATCAGACAGGAAAAAAAAAAAAATTTCAAACAGTCTTTGAAACATTAAATTCGACGAGATTATTTTTACCCCAGGAGGAAATACTCTCGAGATAACCGTCCATTCTCTGCTTCAAAGCCCTCCGAGCTGTTGGAGTTTGTGTGCCCTTTGGGGGCTTGTCGAACAAAAAGCTATCATGAACTGTACTGTCATCCGCGTAACAATGAATCGGTGCACATGTCAAAAGGTCATTGATGTGCAACAAAAACAAAGTCGGAGACAGAACCGATCCCTGTGGGACGCCAGCATTTATGGAGTGCGAGGAAGAGGTGAAACCGTCAGCAACCGCCTGAATCGACCTATCCTTTAAAAAGTCAGCAATCCACGTACACAGGGATGAGGGAAAAGGGTTAGTGTGTCCAGGTATGTTCCAATACCTCCTAAGTTGCACTCTTTTAAGATTTAGCATTTTTGCACAAATGCACGATGCAATAATATATGGATCTAAACTAGAAAATGGATCTTATGAACTAGTGATGAGTAGTTCATAAATGAGCTAGCTCCTTTTGATGAAACATTCGTATAACTCCCGATAAACCATAACACGGCTAAATTGCATGGTTACTCATTTTCATCAGGAGATATTTTAGAAAAATAACACCATTAAAATTATCCAAGTATTGAACGGCGTCTGACAGTCCGACAATACCGCCGACGGGAATTGAACCCGTACCTTCTGATGTCCGGTCAGGTGCTCTGGATCGCTGAACTACATCGGCTTATTCCCAACACGCCAAATAATTCAATATGTACTAGTACCTCCATCAACAATTACTGCTTATTATATTTTTTCACCTGTAAACAAAAAACTTTATTTTTGTAGGAAAGACTTTGTTAGTGCTAAATTTCCCACTAGATGGCGTCGAGACATATTATATCTACATTTGTTGGTAAAATATTTTGACTTGTCAAATATTATCATTTTTTCAATGATAAAGGTTTTTTATGCGTAGCACAAAGGGTGGCATTTATTTTATTTACTGGGGAGATATTTTCAATTTGTTTGGATATTTCAGGCGACTAATTATTGCTTATAATAATTTGTTATTCTTTGTGTTATGCATAAAAAACCTTGTCTTATAAACATTAGTTTATCATTAAAAACCTAGCATCTTATTTTTCTCGTGGTACGAGGTGACGTACTGGTACCAAGAGACGTATGATCATTCATACGCTTCTGCTGGAGCTGGGAGCTATATCGGTTGAGCACAGTTTTCACATTGCTTCTGAGCTCACAGCACCTATTCAATTGTGCTGTGCGACTCTTTGAGCTGGTACCGTGTCTCCAGCTCTTAATAAAATGAGTCATGACCCATCGCTATTATGCGCCGACATCAGAATAAATAGACCTGCCCCAAAGCCAAGTGTGCGTACCATTTGGATGGCCAGGACGCAACCATGTGACAACCTGTTTTGGCACGAGCAGGGTTCGCATTTTATTGAATAAAATAGTCAACAATCATATTTTGCCTCCCGACTTGTGCACATTAAAACTCATCAGAATATCGCAATACATTCCACAGGAATGTGTTATTTTACATAGGATGGGGTTTTTCATAGAAATTTAAATGTTGTCATGAAATGACCATTTTGTTTTTTTGACAATTGAAAGGTCCCCTTTAAATTCCTATTCTAAGTCAGTTTTGGTTTTTGAAAAATATTGCATGGTGCTAGTACAGGGTTTTCCAATAAGAGGTGTTATTTTGATATTCAACCGTAAAAGATCAATGGTTTCGTTGCTTTTGTGGCACGTAGCGCCGTCTTGTTGAAAGTAAACGTTGTCCAGATCAATTCCGGCCATAAAAAATCATTAATCATCTCTCGATAGCGCAACCCATTCACCGTAACTGTTGCTCCAGCCTCATTTTCGAAAAAGTAAGGTCCAATGACTCCGCCGGACCATAAACCGCACCAAACAGTCACACGTTGAGGATAGAGAGGCTTTTCAACAATAACTCCTGGGTTTTCCGAGCCCCAGATGCGACAATTTTGCTTGTTGACGAAGCCACCGAGGTGGAAATGGGCCTCATCACTCAAGATGATTTGCATTTGATTCACTCAAGTGAATTTTAATAATTTCAATGCGTTGTTGAAGCGTATATCGTTCCATTTTTATTAATGACGTAGTTTCTACTTGTCAAATGTCAAAAAATGACAGCTTCAAAAGTAACATCTACCGAAATAGCGAGCTATTCAAAATAACACCTCTTATTGGAAAACCCTGTATAAACCCCAAGGGCACTCTGGTAGGAGTTAGGTATTATCAGCGCTTTGGCAAGTTTGCGCCCCGAGCGGACTGCTCCAATTGTGCCCGCACAGGGCCGGCCGACGGAAAATAATTTCCCTCAGGGCCTGTCATCTTTGGGGAAGCTGTGTGTAGAGTCTTTTCAAGGAGAGAGAGAGAGAAAAGGTATGAGGGGTCGGTAGGAATCTGGGGTTCAGTGTGTCCAGGAGTGACAGACATATGAATCCATCCCTCCCACTTCGGTGCAAGGCGATAGGTTAATAATTTGTTGTATGTAGGTATGTGTACTATGAAGAGGTTTTTAGATAACCAATTTTTCCCTACAGAGAAAAATACAAGGCCTAGCCTAGTCTATAATAGCCAGGTAAAATTTTAAACACCCATATGAGGTAAAAATTGTGAGGCGCATATGACGCTGTTCTATTTGTATAAAGAACATTAACTTTAAATTCAGTAAATTTAAATGATTCATCACTTCATGGCAAATAATAATCTAGAAAAAAGTACTATGCTGGGCAAATAAATAAATTTATTTATTTTTTTGTATATGTTGGTACAATATTTTACATTTCATAGTTATCCAGTAATATTGGCCTCAGTGGGTGGCTTACCTGTGCTGAGGCCTAAAACACAAAGAACGAACAAAAATGCAAGTGTTATAATGCCCGTTCTACACTCTCGGCGAGATCGCACTTGAGGGAGCTTGTCACATTTCCTCTCGATTTTTGTGTCTGAAACCATCGTCCATCACTACTCAGGAAGTAACTTTAAAAAGGTTCCAGTACCTTGGAAAAGTTCATTTGAGTCAACAATTTTCGCAGTCGATTAGGTTGGACGCCTGTCATAAAATCCACAATTCCGTAAATCCCCCACCAATACTTGCTTACCAGCCTTAAATTATTAATAAGTAGTTATTTCTGACTTTAATTAATCATTCGAGTTAAAAAATCTAAGTATTTCAACCAACATTTTTAGCAGACTTTAAAATAAAACTACTTTTCTGCGTGAAGCTTTTATTTTCCCTCATCTGTCAAAGTAGTATTATTTGTCGTAGGTACTATAAACTGAACATTTCGTGAAAAAGTTTTGACTGGTCACATCGAACTTAATAAAATAAGATCAAACTAACTATCTTTTTTACTACGTGTCTCGGATTTCAAGAAATATTTTATCTATGTATAAGGAGTTCAAGATAATCGGGTTGCGAGTTGCGAGTGGTCAGTGGTATATTTATGGTGGTATATTTATGTGCTTGCTTGTTGTGCGTATATATAAATCTCAGTGAGTGGTTTATTATCTATGTCAGTTCTCATTATCTTATTTGGTTCTAATAAATGATCATTTGGTTCATTTATGCCATATATTATGTTTTGTACTCAATAGATCCATGTATACAGGTTAAAAATTAATAATTTGAAGTCTAAATTTTGTTGTGAAAACAGTGAATTGTGAACGAAATGTAAACAGAGCTGTCATTTTTTTTAGGTTAAAACTGAATGGACTACAAAGATATCAAGGGCCGAAGAAGTCTCCGCGAGGAAAGTGATTCGAATTATCTTGCTGAATTAGAAAAAACTATCATGGCCAAGTTTAAAAATCGATCTCCAGGAGCTTCGTATGTATTTTATCCATTCAAGTGCAAATATTATGTACTTATTATTTATTTATTTATTAATCTTAAGTTAGCTCACATCTTCGTGTGTGCTAATAGTTTTATAAACATATAAACATGTACATTGTTTGGCAAACATAATCTTTCTTTAAATATTTCACTAAAGTCACAAAAAAAAGAAACATTAATAATTGAGATAGACATATTTTCTTAATTCATTTTTGAACTTATTAATATTTTCTATCACAGCAATTTCCTTCGGGATTTTGTTATAGAGTTGAACGGCCTGGTACATCAGAGATTTTTGGGTGCTTGTTTTTTTTCTTGTTGGCAATCTAATTTGCTTAGAATTTCTCGTCCCGTGTCCGTGTATCTCGTTATTGTAATTTATTTTTCTTTTCAGTTCCTTAGACATCATCCCTAAGTTAATTTTATGTATAAAAATAAGTACATTCAAATACACAGTTTGCTTGATTATTGATGATAACGTAGTCTTTACTGCGACAATTAGTAAAAAAAGTGTATATAGTGACCCATACATACGATCACGCCCTAAATACGAATGAATGAGTACCTAGTGTTTTTATTTATATACACACAATATGTATTTGTGTTGTTTTCCTCACTTATTTGATTGAGAATTGGACATTGTTCCGTTCCCTCTCACTTACTTTCTGTGTCTTGTTCTGTCTCATGATTCATTTAGATTTATTAGTATTATCTTCTTCCTCAATGATATCAAAACATAAACTATTTATTTTGATTTTTCTTTCCAGGTCTTCCAAGTCTGATGATAAAATTTCTTTTACTGCAGAATCACAAGCCTTGCGTGTGACTGTGGAATCAATTCCAATAACGAAATCAATACATCCAAAGCTTCCAGATAATGTTACCAGTTATGAAAGAGAATCAGACGGCATTGATGAAACTGAATCAGACGGCATTGATGAAACTGAATCAGATGGCACTGATGAAACTGATCAAAGAAAACAAAAGTAAGAAAGAAGTATGATAATTATAATAATGGTTTTGTTCCAGGCTAAATGCAGGGACTGTGCAATACAATGTAATCTATATTAATTATAAGCAATCATTATTTGCCTGAAATACAAATTGAAAAAATCTCCCGGGTTAAAAGAAATGGTGCCGACGGGAATTGAACCCACAGCCTTCTGATTTCTGGTCATCTGCCCTACCAATTAAGCTAAACAATTATTTTTTAAATACATTCATTTTTCAGACTTTCAGGCATTTTGTCGTATGTCTTTAACAATTCCTTTTTACATTAAGAAAGTCTGTGATTCTGTTTTTCTTATATGCGGCAATCTAATTCTATTAAAATTTCTGGTTTCATAATGTTAGATTGAATCACAAAGGCATTCAAATACAATATTGTATTGTAACATTTTCACCTGTTCTCATCTTATTTTACTATGCCTCTGTGGGGAATTAAATAAAAGATGATGACAATTTTAGCTTTTATTAGCAAGTGAAACATACTCGTGTTTTTTAAAACAAAACCCATACACTTCATAACCCAGACTCTATATTTTATTAAATTAATTTACCTCAGGGTGTGAACAAGATTCCAAGAATCCTTGTAAGTTGGATAAATTGCAACTTACTTCGTGACATGTGACATTATTAACGTGAAGTACTGACCTTACAATAAATAGTCGTGTCATGTAATTATCACAGTCAGAGTAATTATAACTAGTATTAAGATAACCTGTATAAAGAAACTAGATAACTCCTTTTACGTGTCGACTGAAGATTCACCCATCAGTGGCTTGTTCGCTGAGCACTGACTTCTTCAGTTGCCGGCTGATGCCGCTAGTCTCTTTCCTTTCATACGAGCGGCTACACTCTCGCTTAAGCAAGGCGCTCGATGAACTCAACATCCAGTAACATCAGTAACTATTAGAGTCAACATTCAAATTACCGGGGTTGCAAGTATAACTGCTACAGTATTTTTATGCCTTTCTTGAAAGAATTGTGTTTGTATACGGACAAAACTTTTTATTCCTGTTCATATTGCGCATGTACAGGTGCAAACAAATAATATAACTAAAAACACAGCCTAAAAAATACAGTCTAACTTGGTTAAAACAAGCACGGCAATAGCGAGTTCACGGCTATAATGAGCAATTACAAAATGATATTTTGGTTCAGGCTTATCTACATATAATTGTTGGCTGTTATAACGAGGTCGATTCACTGATATAACGTGCAAATAATTTTGTCAACACAATTTCTGAATACTTGAATGGGTCGTTGGGTCTGAAGAAAAAAGAATAATTAGGAATTATTTTCGAAGTAAGTAGTAACAAAGAAAGGGGCGGTATAGCGCGGCGATTAGCTGCACAGCGCACAATGGCGGCTGGTGGGAATTCACCATCCCGTTAGGGACAGATTAATATTTTCATGACACTTTGCGCTTTATTTGAGCTATGCCAATTTCTTCCCTTTTTACGTCTTTTGTATTACAACTCATCGTAAATTTTGTTTTAAAATCCAGTAAATATGTTTATGAAGGTACCTAGTTACAAATACCTACATCCCTGCATGGGGTAAATTTATGAATGCACAACTTTTTCAGAAGGAGTACCACTTTGCCTATTTTTAAAACAGGCCGCGACCCACAAGTTGATTTTTTTTTGTTTTCGTTGAGTGGGAGAGTTGACAGCGAAATTCATGATTTAGGGTTTCTATTGATTTTTTAGAATTTGGTGTTATTCAATCCGGTTCTTCAAATTTAGTTTCGTTTAGAACATGCACTGTATTAAATTAACCAAAACGCTATAAAAAAAATATTCTCAGCCAAATGTTCAAGAATTACCCCAAACATTTAGATTTTTATCTATAGCCAAGTGGGCCGTGTGAAATTGACGTGCGGGCCACAAGAATTGGGCTGTAGGTTGTGCATTACTGGATTACGACAAGTAAAATTCTACAGCCGAAAAGCATAATAATCCGGCAAGCTAGTTATATTATTAATGACAAGTGAGATTTTACAAGCAGTACGATACGCACAAGCTAATGATGATATGATAGACAATTTAGTGATATTATTCTTGGAAGCCTAGAACCAGGTGATGATAGTTAGTATATAGTGATTGTGCGATGACGCTGGAATTGCTTCACCGTAATTTTGGGCAGAGAAAGGCGTTATTCTTTGGTTTGATGTCCAGTGGGTCCTGCACTCGGGAAGATCGTTCGATTAATCACAAGTCACTATTTTTCACATGAACTAATGCACACAATCGACGAGCATGTGCTACGAATAATGATATTAAAACGGCAGGTTTTCTCTCCGGTCTTTATTCTCTTGTTACTTGCTACACTTTTTTCTCGGTGCGGGTCTGTTTCATTTACAAAATCGAGCGCTTAGTTTGGGTTCCTGCCCTATTGTTGGTGGGAGCAGAACAAAGCTGATGATGCCAGAAAAATTACAAACGTCGTAACGAAACAGTGATAGTTACATGCATTGATTGTTTTGAGGAGGAAATTGAGAAGCATGAAAGCCAATTTTTTAAAACAATTATTGATTATAAATTTGGTTAATAAAAGTGAATTTTTCCAATTTCATTTTTGAATAATTAATACTTACTTGTATTTTGAAAATATACTGTACATATAAAATTATAATAATATTTGTATAGCGTAATATATTGATAATTGAGGTAGGCAGGTAGGTACATACGACTTTTAAAAAACCTATTTTGGATACAAGGATTAACGGCTATAAGTAGCAAATTTAGTCGGTCCCGTCGTGCTCGTTATAACCAAGTTTGTCTGTATTTAAATTAACGACATCTATGAATGCGTAGATTGTAATGTACGTTACGTTTACCCTTAAGGTTACTATTCAAAAATCATTTCTCTGAATACAACGAGATCTTCTGAGGAAACTACTTATGGTAGATTGTATTCAATTTTTATAAATATATAAACAAGCTATCTGCTAAAACAGTATGATTTACAAAAATATATTTTTGAAAAAAAAAGTAAATTATTAGGAAAATAGAATGGCGGTAATTTTGCATCGGCGATAAAGAAGTTAATTAAGCATTGCGAGAAGAACACATCTTGTCCTTTGCTCTAATTTAGCATTTTTTTCAAGTCTTTAATAAGCTTTGAAAAAAATAAAGTATCAGAGTTATAAAAAATGTTTTGAAGTGTGAAATTTTCATCTTTATCTCGTTAAGATCCATTTTGTTGTGTAGGTCCATATCGCCTTTATTTATTTTAATAATATTACATGTATATATCTCATTCTAGGAAACGTGAAAAACGTCAGAAAAAAGAAGAAGAAAAAGCTAAAAAAGAGAAAGAAACTCTTGACAGGAAAGTTTTCAAACCAAAACTGCCTAAAAATACAAACTTACTGAATTACTTGATGATATTAATTGTTCCGATTATTGCTATTATTGTTGGAATAGTCCACTGTTTTACATCTGTTGATCATCCAACTTCAGATGGTTTTGGCTTTAATATGACCACGGCTCTGGCGGATTTGGCCAAAGACTATCCCAGACAACTGCCATCTACGTGGAGCCGTTTGAATTTTGGAATTGAAGAAGTGAAAACGCATTCAAGGCCAACTGTGTTTCTGTTGGTCCATTCTGGTAGCGATGATTCCTCCAGTCGGATTGCAAAAGCTGTTGGAGGCATTGCATCCAAGTATCTGCGTAAGTTTTAACTTAAATTATTATGCATGTTATCTTCCTTTCCTGCACAATCATCTTCTCCAAGAAATCTCAATCCTTTCCAATCAAAAATTTAGCGTCAGTGAAGATAAACCAGATTTTGATTTTTTTTTTTATTATTTGCGCTATCCATTTTTTTTTTACTGTTGGAATTGAATTATAGAGCTTAGCGGAGAGGTATTTTTAGTTCCTCTGTTCAAATGAAGTTTTTAATTTAAGTATATTCATATTACCATTCTGGTTAGCTTGTGTTGGGAAAGTGTGTTTTTTGTTTGTTAAATGTTTGATCAAAACATTCTTAGTATATATATTTTTAATGTTTAGGACTGAAAGATACTTCTTTTGGTAGCGTTCTTATGGGAGTTTTTAGATTGTCTTGTTCACCAGAGACCCAGCGGCATTCCACTAGTTAACAATCTAAAAACTCCCATAAGAACGCTAACAAAAAAACTTCTTATGGGAGTTTTTAGATTGTCTTATTCTCCAGAGACCCATCGGCATTCCACTAGTTAACAATCTAAAAACTCCCATAAGAACGCTAACAAAAAGACTTCTTATGGGAGTTTTTAGATTGTCTTACACTCCAGAGACCCATCGGCATTCCACTAGTTAAGAATCTAAAAACTCCCATAAGAATGCTAACAAAAAGACTTCTTATGGGAGTTTTTAGATTGTCTTATTTTCCAGAGACCCATCAGCATTCCACTAGTTAAGAATCTAAAAACTCCCATAAGAACTCTAACAAAGAGACTTCTAATGGGAGTTTTTAGATTGTCTTATTCTCCAGAGACCCATCGGCATTCCACTAGTTAACAATCTAAAAACTCCCATAAGAACGCTAACAAAAAGACTTCTTATGGGAGTTTTTAGATTGTCTTGTTCACCAGAGACCCATCGGCATCCCACTAGTTAACAATCTAAAAACTTCCATAGAACGCTAACAAAAAGACTTCTTATGGGAGTTTTCAGATTGTGATGATGATGATTTTGATGACTTTGTTACACGTGAATTTCTACGACACAACTTGACCTAACCTTACTATTGTTATTATTTATCATTTTAGGTTCTGCAAAAGAGAGTCCTTTGATTCTAAATGCTGAGGATTTTCACAGCATGGATGATCACGGTGAACTAAACACCAACTACAGGGAGAAGTTGGAAGCCAGCGGCTCTATGGTGGTCCTAGACCTCGAGAGCACTCCAGGCAGCATAGCCCAAGGACTGAGATATTACTGCGATGAATACAATCCACTGGTTAAGAGCGCAGCCATATTTTTAACGGTCAATCTCAATAAATGCAATGCAGACTTGGAAAAATTCCACAGAGGTAATAATACATGAACAATTTGTAACGCACTACAGATCTGCATACTTATCTTTGCAGTCGGTGGAGTCACTAGTGTAGATAAAAATCTAGCTACAGTCGAACGTGGTTATGACGATCACGGCAAAAGCAAGTTCACAGCTATAAAGAGCAATTATAAAACGGTATTTTAGTTCAGCCTTGTCTTCATATAATTGTTGACTGTTATAACGAAGTCGATTCACTGACATACCGAGCAAATAATTTTGTCAACACAATTTCTGAATGGTTGGGTCATTGGGTCTGAAAAAATAGTTAGGGAAGAATTCATATTTTGATGGCACTACCTGTGTAAGATTTTTGGCTATGTGAACCATTTGCTATCCATCGGGAAAATGTAAAATTGTCATCAAATCTGCAAAACTCATTTGTTCTCTCTTTACTTCTTCTTTTGTATTACAACTCATTGTCAATGGCCAGACTTGTCTACTGAAGTCTTGAATTTTTTGGTGTACACCTAAATGATTTTTGTAAGCATATGCAAGTAATATTTTGTATTGATATGGCTGAAGTCGTGAACCTATTTTTTTGTCCTATTTTTGTCGTAGCATCTTTTATTGTAACATTTCTCCTTGTATTAACCTTTCCCTTACTGTGCTAAAAAATCCACGCGTTCCGGTGCTGTATAGTCAATACACATCTCAAAATAAGCTATTTAATGTCGGAAACATATGAATATTCATAGCTAATCGCTTATGTTTATTATATTTTATATCAAATGTGATAATAATTGTAATTTAATTGCTGAAAACATGAAAAAACCATCGGCAGATGCTAAAAAAAAACGTGCGAGGGGTCCACATCTAACGACGGTCCGCGACCGACTAGCTGGCGGCTAGCACACACACAGCTATACGGTCGTAGGTATCGATGGTCTAAATCAAAATACAACTGCGGACGTGTGGATTTCTCATGTTCCCGCATAGCGAACTAAAGCGGGACATCAATAGCGTGTCATTTCCTCGCACACTCTTCGCGTAGCAGTGTCACACGGTTGATTGTATTGGTGTGTTTGTTTCCGATTTTTAACAAAAATCTTCTGATTTTTAATTGAATTTGAAAACTATGTAAAATTTTATTTTTTAATTCAGTGCATAAATGTATAACGGAGGAATACCTATAATCTGAACCCAGAATTTATTATATTTATAGAGTTATTAAAGTTATTAGAAGCAATGTGTAGTAAATACACACCACAGATAAGGAAAGGTTAACTTCGTGTAATATGTAATGTGTTAATTGGACTTCGTCCGTTAGTAAATAAATAAATAAATATCTCACCATAGTACAAAATCAAAATAGCATGACTTTTATGAGACCGTCTTAGGCTGGGAGATATATCTTCCAAAAAGACTCTATGGGTGTTTGTTGTCTGTGAAAAATATCTCCAAAAATTGCTGACTATACTTATTTTATAGTTAAAATTTGTGTATTTCAGATCCTGAGGTGGCCGCCAACGGTATAGCAGAGAAATGCCTGACGAACAGCTGGAGCAAAGAACTCGGTCCTGATATATTGCAGCCTCTTCTCTCCGCTAGAGTAATGGGGATAGTGTTGAAGATAGAGCGTGAAAATTAACCCAACCCACACGCGGCTGTCTCAAAACTGATCCGTCGGCGGCCATCCCGTACGCGGATGTCGCATATCATCTGCTTAATTCGTAGAAAGAGTAACTTGAATTAATTTTTCTAAATTTTCAGTAGTCACAAATAAATTTTTGTGTTGATTTTTTTTAAACTAGTAAGAATTTTTAAATTTTGAGATACACTTTGAAGATGGTAAAATCTACATCACATTTTCAGTCGATTTTGTGATATGAATTTTTTTAATTTGATCTTTGTTTTCGAGTGAATAGAGTCGAAAGTTTTTAGGTCAAATTTGTGTTTTTAAATGCGTCGAAGCGTAGCCCCGTCTCCAAAAGTTTTTTTAACCCTTTGGTTGCTGGAAGCATTGGAAAAAAAGATTTTTCGGTTTCTTGTGATGTTGATTTACCAGTATCCCGTTTGTACTACGAGTTTCCGGACGCTGAGTATTATATTATACACAGTACAATAATTTTAAACTTTTCTTTTGTTTCAAATATGAATTGTATTATACCCTAACACAAATATTTTGTTTGTTAACAAGCAATCATTTTTTTTCATATTTATAAATTAATTATTTATTTCTTCCTATTATTGCTTTTACTTGAAACGATTTTTAGCTAAATTATAATTAATTACCATACAGGTATGATGTTTTTGTAGTAATTATGTTTAAAAAGAGATATTGCTAAAAGATGGCGTTATAATCAAAAAGACTTTGAACAAAATAGACTTATCGCATTCTACAAATTAAGCAGACGATAATATGTGATCCATGAAGTTTCACTAAAACACGTACATTGTATCAGAACTGTGGTTTTTGCACCTTTTGTAAAACCTGCGGGATTGCGGGATAGAATTAAGAAATCCTACGGGATTCGTGGGATTTTCATTAAGGGATATTAAAATTAAAATAATGCCAACATTACATAAAAAAATATTATTTTGTATCAATTATCTCTGATACTAGTGTATTATTAAAAAATCTATTGAAAATGTAATATAATTATATATAAGTATTTTACGAAAACTTTGATTTAAAAAATGGTGACCGGATAAATCATCAAAATGATAATTCATTGCATCTTTAAAAAGTTATATAAAGTCATGGAAAGTGATGAAACAAAAACTTTATTAACTGGGTTAAGTAGGTTTGGTTAGGTTTAAATTTTTTTTTCCATCATTTCTAATGACTTTATATCACTTTTTAAAAGTGTGTTGAATTGTCACTGTGTTGAGTTATCATGGAACCAAATAAATATATCTCACTGACAGGACTCTTCAGTCATTAGATATCAATCATTTTAAGTTCTAGTGATATTATAAAAGATGTTGAAAATGTTACATTTTAAGTAAATTTTGATTTGAAAAATAAGATGTAAAAAAATATACACTATGGAGAATCCCGGCACACATATGTACGAAGACATTTATGCCCAAAAGCCCGGCAGAGGAAAACACTCTCGCTGACTGAAATTGTTTCCCTCTGAAGTCTGTTCTATAAAAGGGACTTCTGTTTCTACAAAATCGATCCCAGTTCTTGAAGGTATGATTTGAAATTTTCACGGCCAAAAGTATTATAGTGATTTGTTTTTGGGGTGTTATGCCATGTTGCGCTACCTCCTTCTTTAGCCAACGTTTCGGACAGCATTGCAGTGTCCATCATCAATTACACATCTTCCCTGATGCAACACTGCATAATACCCCAAAAACAAATCACTATAATTCAGTTCTTGAAGTTTCTGAGCTTGAGGTGCGACTCTATCCTCTCTTCCTCAACATCATTCCTCTTTCATTGCCAGAGATTGACCACTGCTTGTTTCACTCCAGCTCTGCTCATCTCAATTGACATATCTTCATTTCCTATCTATTGATCTCATTAAAATTTTTTAACTTCTTTCCTGATACAGGCTCAAATATGGTAGGCAGTCATCTTCATTGTTATGTGCTAACTTTAGGACATTCTGACGCTTGCGTATCCCGTGATTCGCAACTCGCGAGGATGTGCAAATCAAAATGGCATGTATATGGTGTAAATTTAGTTTTTTTTTTCAACCCCGGACATGAAAATCCTGCAAATTCGTGGAATTAAATATTGCTGGAATTCCGCAGAATTGGGGGATTGACAACCCTAAAACATTCCACATGATGGGATAGATTACATTGAAATGACAGTATTGTAAAGGTAGTTATTTGAATGTTTTGAGGATATAACCGAGTAAAAAG
Source organism: Hesperophylax consimilis (assembly GCF_061612785.1). NCBI lineage: Eukaryota > Metazoa > Arthropoda > Insecta > Trichoptera > Limnephilidae > Hesperophylax > Hesperophylax consimilis. The sequence continues at coordinate 17,392,359 of NC_142854.1, read as the reverse complement.
ACTTGCCAATCAGTGTTGAATTGCGTCACCTCCACTACAGGGGTGCTCGTACTCACCGAGATTCACTTTCAAATTATTAGGAGTCAAGCGATCGACTGTTCGCTACAGCTTAATAAACTTAACTTTGGAGTCAAACGATCAACTGTTCGCTACAGCTTGATACACTTAACTTTGGAGTCAAGCGTTCGACTATTCGCTACAGCTTGATACACTTAACTTTGGAGTCAAGCGATCGACTGTTCACTACAGCTTGATACACTTAACTTTGGAGTCAAGCGATCGACTGTTCGCTACAGCTTGATACACTTAACTTTGGAGTCAAGCGATCGACTATTCGCTACAGCTTGATACACTTAACTTTGGAGTCAAGCGTTCGACTATTCGCTACAGCTTGATACACTTAACTTTGGAGTCAAGCGATCGACTGTTCACTACAGCTTGATACACTTAACTTTGGAGTCAAGCGATCGACTGTTCGCTACAGCTTGATACACTTAACTTTGGAGTCAAGCGATCGACTATTCGCTACAGCTTGATACACTTAACTTTGGAGTCAAGCGATCGACTGTTCACTACAGCTTGATACACTTAACTTTGGAGTCAAGCGATCGACTGTTCACTACAGCTTGATACACTTAACTTTGGAGTCAAGCGATCGACTGTTCGCTACAGCTTGATACACTTAACTTTGGAGTCAAGCGATCGACTATTCGCTACAGCTTGATACACTTAACTTTGGAGTCAAGCGATCGACTGTTCGCTACAGCTTGATACACTTAACTTTGGAGTCAAACGATCGATTGTTCGCTACAGCTTGATACACTTAACTTTGGAGTCAAACGATCGATTGTTCGCTACAGCTTGATACACTTAACTTTGGAGTCAAACGATCGACTGTTCGCTACAGCTTGATAGACTTAACTTTGGAGTCAAGCGATCGACTGTTCGCTACAGCTTGATACACTTAACTTTGGAGTCAAGCGATCGACTATTCGCTACAGCTTGATACACTTAACTTTGGAGTCAAGCGATCGACTGTTCACTACAGCTTGATACACTTAACTTTGGAGTCAAGCGATCGACTGTTCGCTACAGCTTGATACACTTAACTTTGGCTAAACATGGAAATAACAAACCAATTAACTAGGTTTAATAATTTAGCCTCTATTATTTATATTATTATTGGTATTTTGTAATTTTTAATTTATTTGGAAATATTCCTGGATGGTATTAATTTTCAAATAGATTCGCTGTTTTTAAATTTATACCAAAATGAAATACTGTTTTTGAAAGTAGATGAATGACTTTCAGATTTTAGTATTACAAATCGACATATGCAATTAAAAGTATTAAAAATTTTAAATCAAAAATATACTTAGTTATTGGTATTTAAAGCCGCTTACCGATGGTTTTTATTGTGTAAACTGTAATTATTACTTTACACAAAACTAAAAAACATCTTTTACTAGACAAAGGTATTATAAAAGTTATTGTCACATAGTTTTATATAAAAATATATACTAAAAAAATTTACTAAACTTGAAACATATCTTTCAAATGCTAAATGTTGTTTTGTAGAATTATTTCAATTTGTTCTGGAGCGTCTATAGTAAAATTTTAAATGCATATACACTGTGGTGTTCTCTCTATCTAACATTATTTAAATAATATATCTCACATTAACATAAAAGGAGATAGAACTACTTTACAAGTCAATCTCAGTTTGTGCCGTAAAGAACACAAAAATGTGGGTAATGAGTTAGGCAAGAGGTTGAATTGCCATACAATTTTGTCTTGGCATACTCTACTTGCTTCATTCACATTCATACATACTCATTGTTATTCTGACTCTTGACATGATCCGACTCAAGTATTTGTTTCACTAGACCGTGCCGTGTCTTCCTCGGCCATCCCCGACTTGCTTTACCATCTACTTTTGTGTCATAATATATTCGTAAAATCTACGCTAATGACATTAGAGACTACAAAGTTAAGTGTTTCAAGCGATTGGTAAATTTAAAAAAAACTATTAAATCACACTTTATTCACTACATGTGTCACATGTTATTTTTAAAATTTTAATAGTATGGTAAAATTGGATTCTATTAAAACACACAATAGGAAAAACCAGGTTAAAAAAACATGAAAGAAAAATGTGATACAGAAATAAGATTAACAAAATGTTGGATGATTGTACTTACGAGAAGAATTTGTCTATTTTATATTTGAGGAGTGTTTTCACAGTGAGAGATATTTACAACAAAAAAATTATTGCGTAAGACAGTAGTGAATAATCACTTTGAGTTAATAATTTATGTTAATCTTTAAATGCAAATTCAATTAACTGTTAGACATGACGAATAATAAGAAAACTCAATTGCGTATTTTGACGAGAGAGAAATATGTACACACGTACAGGGTGCTTTTATGTTCCAGGTTGATTTTTTTTTTAATAACTTTTAAATGAAATACATTTTTATAATTAATATTTTATTATATAGGGTTTTCCAATAAGAGGTGTTATTTTGATATTCAATCGTAAAAGATCAATGGTTTCGTTGCTTGTGAGGCACATAGCGCCGTCTTGTTGAAAGTAAACGTTGTCCAGATCAATACCATCCAATTCCGGCCATAAAAAATCATTAATCATCTCTCGATAGCGCAATCCATTCACCGTAACTGTTGCTCCAGCCTCATTTTCGAAAAAGTAAGATCCAATGACTCCGCTGGACCATAAACCGCACCAAACAGTCACACGTTGAGGATAGAGATGCTTTTCAACAATAACTCTTGGGTTTTCCGAGCCCCGATGCGACAATTTTGCTTGTTGACGAAGCCACCGAGGTGGAAATGGGCCGCATCACTCAAGATGATTTTTCGATGGAATTCTAATAATTAATAATAGTGAATTTTAATAATTTCAATGCGTTGTTGAAGCGTGTATCGTTCCATTTTTATTAATGGCGTAGTTTCTACTTGTCAAATGTCAAAAAATGACAGCTTCAAAAGTAACATCTACCGAAATAGCGGGCTATTCAAAATAACACCTCTTATTGGAAAACCCTTTATTATGTATAATTTCCTATTACACATAAAGCAGGTTTTTATTGATTTTTGATAATCTGAATACGCCATTTCGTAGACACCCACAGAAAGAAGAATAATAAAAAACCGTTTTGGGTAGATATCTCTTGGTGAAAACGCTCCTCATTTGATGTATGGATGTTTATTTAAAAATTACCAAAAATTATCTTCAATTATTTATTGTTATAAATTGAATTTGTTATTATAACTTCTAGTATCGAAAATGTTTTATATATAAATTTGATTATTTAATTACTTATGTAAAAATGCAATATTTAATGTTACTTGCCTATTTTGTACTTTTTGAAATATAATTAATATTTTTAATTAATTGTGTATTCGCAACTATTATGGATCTCCCTATAACATAAGTTTATGCATTCCCTTAATTACCTGAACCAGTGTGGAGTACCTACTTCATTGATATTTGCAACAATTTATCTATAATTGTCTGACCAGTCTGTTAAGAAAACCGAACATGAAGCTTGTGTGGTGATAACCATGCAGTGTCCCTCAAGTCCATAATATCGATCGAAAAGACCAAGGGTAAGTCTGAATCCTATCCAATTCTAACTGTTAACTACAGCTACCCCAACAGTTGTGCCTAATATTGATTAGTCCACACTAAAACCACAATCTGATTCACTTTATAATATTGGATATCATTTCGACGAACTGGAGGGGTAAACTGAGATTCTCAATTATGTGTCGTTCGGGCACTGCAGCTTATTCTTACTTTATTGTATACCTATATCCCCCACCTTCCCGATCCTTTTGTCACCGGGAGAAGTTATAGTGCCAGTAATCAGTACAATTCAACCGTTCAACAATCAAGTACAAATGACGAGATCAATGCCGCGTTGCGTACAAAAAGGCAATTCGAATTCTCTGTGAAGTTTTAGTGCACACAACGGAACGAGAGGATATCCACCAAAAGGTAGGCCTATTTCACTTTTCTGGTGGCATCCACGCAGCTGGACCATTCTTCTTTCCGTTCCTAAATATCCTTCCATCAATTGGTTATTGAAATCAAATTAACTTTGCTGCCCAGATTGCAGTTTACAAGTGCTATCGAAACATGGTAAAAAGAACTAGTTATTCTTATGTTGGTACCAAGCATCGTATTACCTACACCTTTCCTTTGATTTCCTTGATGAATATTATTGTTGCCCATCTACCCAATTCCTACCTTTCCTATGCAGACTTAGCGTAACTTCAGTTCAGTTGAAAAAATCGTCCTGTCAACATCTAAACTGTGTTTGATTACGGAGCCCCCTTTTTGGACCGTGTCGAAACTTGAAAAGCCATCGTGAGCTCACGCATTTTGATGAAAATTAGTGTATTGTGTTTGAACCAGCGCAAAGGAGAGAAAACACGGATGAAAAGAAAAAGGGTAAGTCAGCATATCCGAAGTTTCCATTCCTTTTGTATTCCGCACAGTAAGCATATTTTATTTTAGAAGACAAAATAGTGATTCTACAATGCGAGTTGCCTGTAGACTGTCAGACAAATCACTGAAAGGGACATGCTCACGCCACTTCCTCCGGTCTGCACAACTCACCTCGCCCTCATGGGCAGGTCTATCTTTTCTTTGGTCTGTGCTTCGTCCATAAATAATAAAGCCATCAGAAGGTAAAATAAAGTGTGTAAATAAAAATCATTTGTAATAATATATTTGGATATTTGCGTTAACCACTCAGAACATTAGAACGTCAAAAGATGTAAATATGATAATAGCGGTCAAGACATGAGAACGTCTTTTCACGTAAACGCGCGAGATTTTACAAAAATTGATTTATTTCCATCACTAGTATACGGATTGCCATGATTTAAAAAACAGAGTATCGATAATGAATAACGCTACGCAGTATTCAAGAATATCTATGGAACGTAGAGGTGCATTATCTAAGCCGATTGAAACTGTCAAGATGTTCGTTAATAATTTATTGCGTTTCTAAATAATTTATTAAAAATATTTTAGTTTGGACGGTTAATATTTTGAGGTGACTAATAGTTTTTAAATATATTTCTTCAATATATAAAGTATTATTTATTTATGCTACTCAGAAAAAAGTAAATTTTTCAAGGCTTTGAAATAATGGTAAGCGATGTTTACATATTTTTGACGTTTTCATAAAATGTATATTTAGAAACGCAAATATTTACGTATAACAACACAATGCGATAGTGGATTTCATAATCTTTCCAAAACATTTTTTAGAATAAGGCTGCGTTTCCCAAAACGTGAGTTATGAAGATTTTAGTAAAACTCAAATATAACACAAAAATTATCACGTTCTGACAGTTCTCAAAGGGACACATAATAAATAAAATTCTATGTCTGAGAGGTTAATGTTCAACTATTGCTTTATTGCCTTCTTGTCTAACTCATGCATCAGACGAAGCTATTGAAGTGTCTATACACTATGACAAACCAAACAGCACCCTATGACATGTACGAATGAAATACCTACATGAATGGCCCGCTAAAGTATGTCCACTGGACTCACATACATAACATATAGATCACATCGAGTATGGGGCTCCTAAGGAGATTCATAACAGAAGCCACGATATGGGCAATCCAACAAACATCACCCCTCTCAGTCAGTATGGAATTTTTTACCGTTTTCTTGAACAGATTCAACGCACTTATAGTTTTTATATTTTCACCGAGCATATTATAAAGAAACGGAGCCTTATAAGAAAAACTCCTTTGTCCAAAGGATGTTCTGGTATTCAACGGCTGATACATTAAAGAAGAACCCAATCGAGTGATCTTTTGGCAGTATCAATGTTGTTGGAAAATTTACAGAGAGCCTGTTTTATATACAACTGCCTTTTTGACATAATTTTACTTTCACTATATAATAACTGTGATGAATACAGAAAACTTTTCTTAAACATACATTTTTTAAAACCTGGCCAAAACATTATCCTAGAGCAAGGCTGCCCAACCTTTTTAACAGTTGGGCGAAATTGACGACTTAAAAATCACTGACGGACCACTGAATACTGACGGTTCCTATTTCCATAGGGGGGGGGGGGTTGTTACAGAACTTCGCTGAGAAAAATTCCGCGCACCCAAAAACATCATATGTGATTCCCCACAACAATTTTTGGCTGGGGGGTGGCTACAAGATTCCATTTCGGACGCAAAAAATATTAGTTCAAGAGGTTTCTGTTGTGTTTTTTTTTTTTTTTTCAAATTGGTGGGTTTTTTTGAAAATGGTTCACGCGGGCCACTTTTAATTCGTTCACGGGCCACAATGTGGCCCGCGGGCCTGGGGTTGGGCAGCCTTGTCCTAGAGATAAACGACCCGGTTATCTCCTGTCTTACCCACTCCAGCGCACATCGCCCGCATGTGAAAGCGCACGGATAGGACAATAGCCAGTTCGCTTCCGCACACTTATGGTACCTGGAATAGATTACTAAATTGATAACTCTAGTGTTGTGCTGATAGGTGTGTCTGTAATAAGATAGTTGCGAGACGTAAGAATCGCCGGAGATTGCCGAAGGCGGCAAGGGGCCTTCGGTACGGAGTTGTCCCGGGGTGGACAGGCTCCTCAGACCAAAACTGCCCGCTCCTCGAGCTATTCAGTGATTGTATCTACAGTAGTAATAAAGTTCCACTGTTCAGTAAGAACCTACGTGTATTATTGGAAAATACCCATCTTCCAAGAGCATCGTAGACTGGAGATAAAGGCCCAGTCTAAGTGATAAATATTAACGGTATTTCTGGAGAGATACCGACAGAAAACCCACTGCGGTATATTACAATAACCATAACCACTCAAGCAATAGGTGTTCAGTTTTAGAATTGGCATTTCAATTTGATTAACTGCTTACTGCAATGCAAGCCAATGAATCCACCTAGATAGTATTGTCCCATTATTCTGTCCTGCGCGGTCGAGGCTGTGCACGTAGCTGGGACAGGACAATATTAAATTATCTCAGAGTAACTAAGCATTATAGCTGGCACTTCTAATTCACTCGTCCATTCAGTGGTTAAAAAGCAAACACAATTAATTGAATTTGAAGTCAGTTTATTTAAAAACATTTTACAATAACATACAGTGGTGTGCCTATTATCAATCAATACATGCTTACTTCAATAGTAAAACTAAAAACTGTTAATCAATACACATTATAATATAATAATAATTCTCATCTATCTAAATCATTACATCAACAAAATATGTCATACTAGGTTCACCATCCACTTTATTATATTTACCTAAAATAAATAAATTTTATTTTAACAATAATATTAATCATAATTACACATGCTTAAAATAATAAATATATTAACGGCAAAATGATTAGGCATCTAGAATACACAGAAATTCTGAGAAAAGTAGTGATTTTGTAAAAAATAAATTATAAACATCATTTTTTTTTCATAGTGGTATATGGTCATACAATCCTATGCTAATATGTTTATAAACACTATTTAACTTTCTTAATATGTCTGGGAGAAACCGCTTTGGTCTAAAATAAACAAATTATTGTTAAGAAAGTTTTATCGTAGTGTTTTTAATCATATTATTTATTACAATGGAATTCGACAAATTAATAGAAAAAATATTATAAAAAGCTCCCTTATTTATTTATTAACAAGGCATCAAGCGCATGTAGCTATTTTTTGAAGTCACAAATCATTAAAACTGTGCATTTAAAATATGTACACTTAATTCTGTTTTTTTTCAAAGTGTACCTTGATAACGTGTAAAAAAAGTGCTGTATAGGGAGATACATTCTATCGTATTGTATGATTGATTCTAATAAGAACGCATATTGCCATTATGCTTTGTTGACAGTGTTAAATCAGAATTGACCGTAGCTTATTCGTTAGTCCCTCTTTCGATTACGATCATAATGCGCAGATGAAAGGAAGGTATTAAATATTTCAATGGAACCCGTTGGGAGTGACTAGCATTGATTTCCAGCGTACCGATGCAACACCGAGAAACTCGTCAGAAAACACAGATCACCCTTTCTTATTTGAAATCGGCTTAACGAGAATTTACTTAATCCTCCTCGCAACGTTACTCAACTACAGTTACCCCCGATGTACGCAGTAGGAGCCACGGTCCCAGCTCAATAATTTCGTACGGCTCAAACGGGAGCCGTTAGCTCGCTTGCTTGAGACAACTCCTCCGATACGGCTCTCAGCTCCTAGCTCCCAGGGTATGAATGATCCAACGACTCTTGGTACCGGTAGGCTGCCTTGCAACACGATAGAGAGGTACATACATCCAAGACCAGATTTCGGACTGTCAGATGCCGTTCAAGTCTCTGAGTATGTAATAACATTTAATACTTGGATAATTTTAATGGCACTATGTTTTTAAAATATCTCCTGACAAAAAAGAGTAACCGTAGTACAGTTTACCGGGGGTCGTATGAATACTGTTCATCAAAAAGACTTAGTTCAATTATGCAGCTCGCTCATTAAAGACTCATCGCTAGTACACAGTATAGATGGGCAACTAATGAGAGGTATCCATTAATTTATGGTGTTAAATTAGATATCATCTTGTGAAACCAGGAGATATAACCGGTGGATCTAGCAGATAACGATTTCATTTTGTTTTCTCGAGCACGATCGTGCTCGTTAGGCTTGTCGATAGCCCATATTGACAACGAAATAAATAAGAAATCGCCCTACGATCGCAACACTGGCAGGTGTTGTCTATGGATCGACAATCGTAAATGTCAAATTGCTACGTACATTTGAATGAATTAACAATGTTGAAGTGAAATACATTCAATTTAATATACATGGGCAGTCCGCATGTTTTCGACACTAAAAAGGGAGCCAATTGGTAAATGAGATATTTAGCCATAACTGGTGATATTCTGAACATCACCAGTTATGCAAGCTCAAACGGATTCAACTAGTCACATATATGAGTCTTTCAATTCTATGAGCTTCGGTAGTCTGCCTCAGTTCATAAATAAGCCAGTAATTTTGCATTTTTGTATATTGACAGCCTTTAATTAGGCAGCATTTTATATAAATTGCCGCCTAATAACCAGACGACCCATTTAATCAATATCGTATTGATATAGGGTTTCATCGATCGTCCGTGCTAGGGTCCAAGATTCCAAATGAACTTTAGAGAACATTATCAACGGAACTGAAACAGGTCAAGCAGGTGCTCGCAGGAACCATGGAACAGTCACTTAAATGACGAGAATTTTGTGAACTTACTTTTGAAGGGAAATTAGAGAAGAGATATTTTACCTAGAGTAATATTATAATGTACACTATTTTATATTTCTATTTGATGCTAAAACAATAGGAATTTTCATTTTAATTCTAAATGTCAACAACAAAATTAACAACTAATGACATTAAATTAAGGCGATGCCATACGTAGTAATGCAAAATCATGTGTTTTTGGTTTGAAAATTTGGTCGCCTAGAAATGTTTCAGATGCTTTAATTAAATACTGCGAGTAGAATACATCTTGGCCATTGAAATAATCGAGTATTATTTAGATAAGTCTTTTTATAAGCCCAGAAAAAAATAATGTATAAGGGCTATGAAAACTGCTTTAAAGTTCAAAATCTCCTACTCACGAACCCATTTTCGGTTATGATTTTATTGTATACTGTGGCAAATTAAGTTATTTATAAAATGATTGAAAAAAAATTAAATATTTATGCCTGAATATCCACAAAATAAAATAAAACGCACTTTTTGCCATGTTTTTTTCTTGCATAAATCAAAACAGGCGGATGGTGTTAAGCGGGAATTTAAACCTTATCGCCATCTACATAAGGGTTGTTATTGATAGCGGCTCAATTTAAAATATTACACGACGTAGTGCATCGCCTTAACCGAAATGATTTTTAGAAAATTTTCGCAGTAATCTAATTTCAAGTTTCTATAACAAATGACATTAGGTACTATTATTTGTTGTAAAACTATTTCAAACGTTAAAAGCATCGTCAAATTATTCAGCTAACTATAAATTGAAAAACAAACATAGAATAATTAATATTTTTACTAGTAATATCTCCACTAATCCATGAAAAATGACGATTAACCCCCAAGACGTCTTTCATATTGACTGTTATACAGGGTTTTCCAATAAGAGGTGTTATTTTGAATAGCCCGCTATTTCGGTAGATGTTACTTTTGAAGCTGTCATTTTTTGACATTTGACAAGAAGAAACTACGCCATTAATAAAAATGGAACGATACACGCTTCAACAACACATTGAAATTATTAAAATTCACTTGAGTGAATCAAATGCAAATCATCTTGAGTGATGAGGCCCATTTCCACCTCGGTGGCTTCATCAACAAGCAAAATTGTAGCATCTGGGGCTCGGAAAACCCAAGAGTTATTGTTGAAAAGCCTCTCTATCCTCAACGTGTGACTGTTTGGTGCGGTTTATGGTCCGGCGGAGCCATTCGACCTTACTTTTTTGAAAATGAGGCTGGAGCAACAGTTACGGTGAATGGATTGCGCTATCGAGAGATGATTAATGATTTTTTATGGCCGGAATTGGATGGTATTGATCTGGACAACGTTTACTTTCAACAAGACGGCGCTACGTGCCACACAAGCAACGAAACCATTAAAATAAATTCTTCAGTGGATTTGAATATAAAGCTTGGTGTTTTCTCTTTCTAACATCGCTAATTCATATATCTCACATTGACAGTAAGGGAGATACAAAAATTTATATGTAATAGCTGCTTGTTCGAAAATCAAACAAATTAGCCTGGGGAGTTAGTGACTGTACAAAGTTATTTGAAAATTCAACTTTCAGAATGACGTTATTATCTTTGCACAAAATGCTTTATTCATTTCGGGGTTCACATTTTGATAATATGTATTTAAGTAAGATGCAATACACAAGTGAATACATTATACACGACTAAAGTGGATGGATTGAGAAAATAAGAATTGGGTGTCAATTTGATTGAATTTCTATTAAACCGGGTGTGATAAATATCTGCCTAATAACTTAACTCTGATAAAACTTCTAAGTACCTCTTGCGGCAGATGCATACTGTTCAAATACATTATTTTTTGTAACAACATGCAAACGCCGTCTAAGTATGAAAGACGGCATGAATAAAGGACTATAATGCTACGACTACGTGTACATCCGCGAGCCAAACCGCCGAACTGAACCTCAACTTATGGGAAAGAAACGAAGCAACCACAAATGGCGCGAAACGCCGCTTGCACTTACTTCTTTCCTTTCCCGTAATTCGTGGTACGGTTCGCAAATGTATACGTACCCTAAAAGAGTGAAAACGGCTGTCCAATGTCTCTTCATCACCTGTTGGTTGTGTTGATTCTATAGACTATTATTCAGTCATCCCTTGGCTGTCGATGCTTAGAATTTTATATGGGAAATATTTTGTTGAGACTCAATTTAAGTTTTACTTGGTAGTTTTGCATAAAGACTGATTGAAACTATTTTGTTATAAAAAGATACGAAAGCTGGATTTAACGTGAGACATCAAAGAATGTGAAAAAAATTAATTTTACACTAGGATATAAGATAAAACTTTTTTTATCATTCGTAAATACTATGGGTGATAAAACACGTCGGAATAAAAAAACTTTCTAAACTTTTCTGTGGTAAATACAAAGCTCCGAACATATAAAAAGTACAACTTGGATTTACATTACAGAAACAAATTATTTTAATAAATAAGTTACAGCCAAAAACTTTACACGTCTATCGAGTAGGTTTGTCTACGGTGGAAGATCTAGAGCTAGACACGGTTAACTTTGGAGTCAGTGGTGTCGCTATGGCTAGAACGCAAACAAAAGAAGATGCGCACGTCTCTCGTCACGAGCAGAAAGAACGAGATTTATTGGTAGTTCACAAGCGCAGGTGGCTGAACTTTCTACATAATTACAGATCGACAAACTTATACAGTAAAGAACGTCGCCAATGTAGATATTTTGTTTGAAGTCGGTTTTAAAAACAATTTATGGAACTTTCTCTAACAAGCCATTAATACTGAACATTTTTTTATATGCTCTCCTCTAAACTGATTGTATTTTGAGCAAACATTTAATTGCTCACGAGCTTCGCTCCATCTTTTTTAAATTCAAAGATGTAATTTTAAAAAATATATACAATAACAAAATATTTTGAAACATACTCAAAAATTGAGCGACGGGGAAGACAGCAGAAGTATGTTATTAGCCTTTACAATGTAATCTATCCCAAACTTCGTGTATCACATAGGCAACAGATAGAGATGGTTGATATTGTATAGAGATTCCAGTTACCTGCGACCGATGTGGAACCGGTTCTTTATCCAGTGATTTTTGGAACCGGTTCCTCAAAAAGAAAAAAAAAACCATCGGCAAAAAAAAGTAACAATTTTTCATTTCCTCAAAAAAATATTATCTGCTGTTACGTGATATCAAAGGAACCGATTCCTTGTAACCGGGACAGGAATATCGAGCATCTCTATCTACAGCTGCGCAAAAAGATTAATAAAACAAAATATGTGATAAAATAAAATTTGTTGCCAAAACTATTAATAAAAACACATAATTCCAATAATTGTCATTTAATACCTGATTTAAATAATAATAACCATTGGAATCATGCATTTCTGTAATTTTATATTATTTAAATTAGAGTTGATTTCATCTCAGTTCATTTTAGCATTTCAACAGCAAGCCCCCAGTTAACTCTATAGACATAGGTTGTATTAAGACTATATAGTTTATGTTTAAAATATTGCCCGGGTTTTTTACATAAATCATAGCAGTACATACAACATGCACTTATTTATTGATCTTGGTCTCCGTAAAACAGTTAATACACCAATCAATACATTGCAAAGATGTACATACACGGCCCAAAAAATGATGGTTTCCTATGCATTAGCCTACAGCCCTCGTTATCGAGCCTCGAAAGGCCTCAGATCAAATTATTACATCCTCGTACAAAAATATAACACTTCCTCGTTACAACAATGTTACAAACACAAAAAGAATATGTCATCGAAGCGAATCCGTCCAATAGTTAAGTCATTCAATTCAAAAGTAGCAATATGTTTGCAGATATAAAATTGGTACCGACTCTTCTCGGCAGTTCATAAAAGTTGCCTAGATAAAAATAAACTTTTTTCTTGTGTTATTTTCTGATTCACAGAACTCTCTCAGTAATCCCAATTTCGCATTAGAACTATGTTTGAATTACTGTATTTTCCCATTTTCCTGTCCTGCGCGGTCGAGGCAATTCACGGAGCAGGGACATGACTATATTGTCCTCTGTATTGTCCTCGTGTGAACTCGGCATTACGTGAGAAATAGTCGATGGTCTTTCACTTATCGCAGAAACTAAATATGACTTTTGCCGAGACGGATTAGCTTAGACGACATATTGTACGCTAAATTGTCAAAGTTAATACAGCCCTCCTATTTTTTAGTGAGATTGATAAAAAATTAATTAAAAGTTATCACATATTGCCGAAGATTCGCTAAGCAAAGAGTTAGAAAATATATCATTATCATAGAGCATCATTCTTCCACACTATGGCAAACACAAAACAAGCAAGTACTTTATAAAATGTGAGCAGATTATCGTTATGTGTTTCTTGTGATTTGTGCTCTTGCGTACAGACAGTAGTTATATCATACAACAAAATTATTATTGCTACTAAATCAATGCCCCTCACCACCGCCATCATTATCAATACAGGCTATGTTGTAGAAACTGTTTTCGGACTTCTTGCACTGGGTTTAGCAGATTTTAGTACTAAACCTGATGCAAGAAGTCCGTAAACAGATCGCTTTAACTGTAAGTATAGATTTTAGTACCAAACCCAGTGCTAGAACTATCAGAGCAGTTTCTACAGCATGGCTTGTATTAATAAAGATGGTGGTGGTCTGAAATAAAGCACAATCCGTTTACTTTACAGGAACAAACGCAGAAGTTTTATATTATTCTGAAAAGTTTATATTTCATTATCTTACTGTAAATACCGTGCCACTAACGTCTAGTACAGGAGTTCCCAACCCTGTGCCCGCGGGCGCCATGGTAACGATTTGTATGTGCCTGCCACTATTTGACAGTGAAATAATTTTTTCATAAACATTAATTAAAAATGTGAATTATTTTTATTTATTTGTTAGTTTTAATTTTTTTGAGTGCCTAAGTTTATTAAATACGTTCGTATGTTTGCGATATTGTATGTATGAGTGGTTCCTTTGCTGACAGTACTTGTCGCAACCTGTCTGGCGGCGAGCCAGACTGCACCCTTCACGCTAGCCTGGAACGGAGAGTTCTATTTGCACATCACTCCTTGTACACGCAGAAAACCCAAAGTGAACGAACGAACTAAGCCGATGAACGCCGAAGGCGCCAAAACACATGGCACATGACTCTGCCAGCTCTGTCTGTCAGTGAAAGCAATAAGCATGGCCCCGACAACCAAACCGACAGTAGTCACGTGCTCGTACCGTCCCGATCGGTTCGGCGATCATCCGCTCACTTCGGGTTTTCGGCGTGTACAAGGAGTGATGTGCAAATAGCATTCCCCACCTGGAAACGCGTTGTTGTCATTTTGATTGCGATTGCTGCCCAGAGTTTGTCGATTAAAAATAGGTGGCCATCCTACCGATATTTTAGAATGTGCTCTAGAGTACAAAAAGTTTGGGAACCCCTGGTCTAGTAGGTCAAAGATGGCACAAGAGAGCGAGAAGGACTATAAAAGAGTGTGACCGAGTTAATACAGAGTGCTCATTAGTGCGTTGACTATTATTCTACCACCTCAAAGAACGCTATAAGTCATCACGCCTAGTAACACATTGTCGCTAAAACATTATTTTAGTTAACAATAGAAAAACACTATTTTTCGCCACTACAATTACTTCCTTTGATTTTTTAGATACATATTATGTTGGAAATACATATTAGCACAAATACTCACATATTTGGTCAGATCAGGAACTTAGAGATGAAAATTTAATAATATGTATCTTATATTTAAAAATCTAATGGTTATATTTATATGCATAACCCTCAGTTTCTGTATATGATTATTGTTAAATCGAGGGCTAAACGTCAAAAAACGATATCTAGAAAAAAACATCCAATAATTCGAGAGCTTAAAGTCAAACAAAGTTATCGACCAAAAGACATTCCAATTATTATAATTGGTACATTTTTTATGTGGATAAAGTTGTTTGACTTTAAGCTGTCGAATTCTTTGAATGTTTTTTGTAGATAACGTTGTTTGACATTAAGTCTATATATGAAGAACTACTTATTGAAAATGAAAACTTCAACATTTATTTGTTCCTGCAAAATATAATACGAAAGGTACTTTAAGGGCGCGTAGGTAGTTACTAATCTTGGTTGAGAAAAATAGAAATATGCGGCGCCCTGTGGGCAAACATTCAAACCTTTCATCGGATTACGCCGAGGCAATTTATCACATGTAAATTTTATACAATAAATACTAAATGGTCACATTACTTCTTGGTGGGGGTGCCGCGTTGAGTCAGCCCCTCGAAGCGCTTGAACGTGTAATTGATAAACACCCAGTCTTTGTAGGTCACTTCTTCATCCTGAGGAGTGGGGGCGGCGGGTATCTCTAGCTTCACATCGGGGAAGTCGTCAAAGTTGGACGTGTCGTCGATGGACTTGACCTGGACGGGAATGGCAGCCGGACGTTCCCGGACGTGGCCCCAATCCACGCCGCGGAAGAACGTGGTGGAACGGACCTCGTCTATCCCCCTAGTGGCACCCAGCCTTCGGTCGGGTTCGCAACAGAAGCGAAGGATCGTCTCTTTGGCCTCCTCGGAGATGGGCACCTCGGGGGGGAAGATCAGAGTGTCCCGCCACGACATGACCTTGCGATACGTCTCTTGTGGGTTCTCTGAACAGAACGGCGGGTAACCGATGAGCATTTCGTACATAATCACGCCCAGACTCCACCAGTCTGCTTGCGGACCGTAGCCCGTCTGCAAGAACACCTCGGGGGCAATGTAATCGGGGGTTCCCACAGTGCTGTAGGCTAGAGCTCGTCGGTTTTTCTTCCAAGATTCCGCCCGGCGCTTTGAATCCATGGGGCTGCCGCTGTTCACGATGAAGTCCGAAGGATTGGCTCGGGAGAGATCCCTGTAAAAGTCCGTACGATGGCTTTTCTTCAGTCCCGTACACAGTCCGAAATCGCTGAGTTTAATATGTCCCCGTGCATCCAGCAGCAAGTTGTCGGGCTTGATGTCCCGGTGGATAAAACCGAGCTTGTGGATGCTGTCGATGGCCAGGGCCGTCTCCGCCACGTAGAACTGAGTGCAGTCTTCACTGAGCGTATCTTTCTTCATGAGCAGCGTCATCATGTCCCCACCGGGCAGGAATTCCATGATAAGGTAAAGATTCATCGGATCCTGGAAACTATAATACATCTTAACAACCCATTGATGGTCGGCCTCCACGAGCATGTCTCTCTCAGCACGTACATGAGCCACTTGTTCCTTCTCCAGCATGTCGGCTTTACGCAAGATCTTCATGGCGTAGACATGTCCAGTGTCCTTCTTTTGAACGAGGCGCACCTCTCCAAAAGCGCCTCGTCCGATGACTTTGAGAGGTTCAAAGTCTTCGACGCCTAGACGGGATCTTTTGAGACGTAGAAACTCGGTTTCTTTCTGAGCGTGCTGCTGGAGTTTCTCCTGCTTCTGTGACTCGGTGAGGCCCTCGTCTTTGAGGGACTCTTCGAGCTTGGCCAGGCGCTGCTTCCGCTCCAGGTGCTGGGCGATGAGGTTGCTGTAGTAATTCTCCAGGGTGACCTTGGCTTTGGTTGCCTTGTCCAGCGTGTGGCCGCTGAAGCGGATGGGCGTATCGGTGGCCATGGCCTCCCCCTCCAGTTTGCTGCTTTATTGGCTGGAGGACGATGAGCTCATTGCTACACCCAACTTTCTGGAAACAACAAAAACCAGATCAGATTGAGGGTACAGGGAACAGACTTTCAGAACAGAGATTCTTGTGAACATTAACTCTAAAGGAAGAGGGGAAAAGGAAAGTTGGGAGGCACCTAAATATTCAACCACTCGGGGTGACTTACGGCAGGGGTGTTGGTTGTCCAATAAATGGAACCCGGGGTGGACCACCATTCCAACCCATACCCGCCTCCCAAACTGTAATACATATTGCTCTGTAAGTACTTTCATAGTACTGTTATTATGTGTAATTATTGAACTCCTTTGTACAATATAACTTGTATTGTACCTGCTTACATTGTTTGTACTCAGTTTAAGATGTTATGTACTATACACTTATTATTGTATAAGGAGTGATTAAATAAATAACAATGCTTTAGGTATGATTTGAGATTATCACGGCCAAAAGTATTATAGTGATTTTTGGGGTATTATGCCATGTTGCGCTACCTCCTTCTTTAGCCAACGTTTCATCACCACCAGAAATTTTAAAATTATATGTTAATGTCAGCTCTTAAGAGTTGGAGCTGGCAAAACGGTATCACATCTCCATACATAAGCACATACTTCACCACAACCTTAGATTACACATCTGCCCTGATGATGGACACTACAATGCTGTCCGAAACGTTGGCTAAAGAAGCGTAACACGGCGTAATACCCTAAAAACAAATCACTATAAAACATTGGTTTATATTTCACAATGGTAAGATTATTCATCAGAGATAACAGGAATATGGTAGAGTAATTGGCATGTGCGTAGGTTGTATTTGGGTCAATCCGCACCAAATCATCCAGGCCATGTCACCCACCATCTCAGATTTTGATGAAACTTTAAATTTTTAATCCTTCCATATAGATAAGAAAATATACCAAATTTTACCTTCCTACCTCAACTCGTTTTTTTTTTATGGGCAGTTGAAGTTTGGGCAAAATAAGCGTTTTTACATAATCCGAGCACTCCGGAAGAGCTTGTACCTTCAATGAAAAAAAATTGTATCTTTGTCATTTATAGTGCAAATGCAATGAAAATTTTCAATATTATCAAGAAAACTATGCTGATTGCAGAAAAAAATAAATAAACCCTTTACATTTATCTACTTGACTTTAAAAAATTACCAAAAGTAATTTTTTAAGTAATTTTTGGGACGGAAAAGGTACTTTACAAAAAAGCAATATCTCGGGAAGGTACAGTGTTAATGAAGTAATTTTTTTTTTTATTCATATCTACAAATAGCATAGAATCACATACAAAAATAAAATTCATGGCATTTTACTTGCTTCAATAAATAAAATCCATTTTAAACTTTTTTCAAACTTTTTGTAATTTTTTTTTATTCTTATCTACAATAAACATAGTACAACCTAAAAAAATAAAACTCCTGGTATTTTGTGTGCTTCACAGTGTAGAAACGTTTTTAAAATAAGAAATCTTTATCATACAGAATTGTTCTAGGTTTTTTTAAATCTAGATACAAAAATAAATAAAATCCATTTTAAACTTTTTTCAAACTTTTTGTGATTTTTTTTATATCTATTTGTAGTTTGTAATTGGGCAAGTTATAGTTTAGGTATATAGCTAGTAATATAGGTTGAATGAATGGACTAATATCAAAGAAACAGTCCTAGAGACAAGTCACTACATGGAAATGATGTATCTGCAACAAGAACAAGACAGAACATGAAAATTACTATCTGCCTCATCACTAAGTTTGCAGGATACTACATGCTTTGTTTCCTCTGACATGCTTAGTTCTGAGTCAGCTTCAAAGCAGTGATCATCTATATAAATACAGTAGTTGTTTCATGTTATGGTGTACGTTGTTAAAATGTCTCTAATCGAAACAAGTTTAGTTAAATGTAGTGTGGGACAACATAATGGTACTGAATGTCACAAAAAAAGTTATACTAAGTCAGAGAAATTAACGAGTGTGGATTTGTTAAGTGAATTTGAAAAAAAGCTTATTCAACAAAGAAGTTTTGTATCTACAGACTTGGTTTTCAACATTTGTGAGCACCACAGAATATTTAACTTAAATAAATATGAAACATTTCAAAAAGCTTGTTTTGACCCGTTCCAAAGCCACAAAAGGAAAATTACAAAAACTTTAAGAACAGTGTCCTTGGAATTTTCAGAGAACATTAATACCATTCTAAAAGTAACTAATAAAGCAATCCCTGGACAAAAAATTTGTAATGCATGCAGAGCAAAAATTAGTAAGAGCCAAAACCTTAACAATGAAATTGAAGAGCTTAACACTTTTCAAGAAGACATAAGTGAAGTTGAAAATGTTTTAAACAAAGAAATTTTTTTACAAGAAATCAACACTTCTTTAACTGACATTGGAGAATCTCCATTTAAACTACATGCAATACCATCCCACAGTAAGTCTAGTTACGCTAAACGGAAGTTAGATTCTGCTTGTTCAACCTTAAAGAAAAAAGTAAGTAAAGTTTTAGAAAAAGAATTTTCCCCAGTAAAATGTGATGCAAAAATACCAAGATGTATTCAAGAAAAAGCTAATGACATGGACAGGCTTGTTGAGTTGGTTAAAAAAAAATTGGAAACACAAGTTACACGCCGTGAGAGAATTCAGCTTCTAACTCTCGCTCCAACTTCGTGGAGTAGAAAAAAGGTTGCTGAAGAATTCAGTGTTGGTGAATACTCAGTTCGTAAAGCACGAGAGCTACTAAATGAAAATGGTATCATTGCTTTACCTGATCCAAAAAAAGGAAAACCATTAGACCAAGGAACAGTTACTTTGGTTAAAAATTTCTACCAAAACGATGAATTTTCTCGTGTTATGCCAGGGAAAAAAGATAAAGTTAGCATAACCAAAAATGTTTATGAACAAAAAAGACTATTGCTTTGTAACCTGAATGAACTTTATGCTACCTTCAAGTTTGAATACCCTGCTTCAAAAATTGGGATTTCGAAATTTTGTTGGTTGCGTCCCAAATGGTGTGTGCCAGTAGGTTCTCCAGGCTCTCATTCTGTCTGCGTTTGTGCAATTCATCAAAATGTAGTGTTGCTTCTTAATGCTTGTGACAGTGAAGAAACGTACAATGATTTAATGGACTACTTAGTGTGCTCAAAGAACAATAGAGACTGTATGCTTCGACATTGCGATAAGTGTTCAACATCTAGTGAAAATCTTAAGAAACATTTGTTAGAAAAATTTGAAGAATGGGACCAAGAAGATGAAATTACATACAGTGCATGGGTAACTACTGATAGAACACAGCAGGTTTCAGTTACAGTTCCCTTTCATGAATATGTAGAACATCTTGTGAAGAGTCTTGTAAAACTTCTTCCTCATTCTTTTATAACAAAGTCTCAATCAAAATATCTCAAAGAGTCCCTAAAAGCACAGCTTCAGATAAATGAAGCTGTTGTGTTATTAGACTTCAGTGAAAACTTCTCCTATGTTATCCAGAATGAAGTCCAGGGTTACCACTGGACGCAAGACAGTTGTTCACTCCACCCAGTGGTAATTTACACTTGTGAAGAGCCTGGCAAAGGTCTCACAGTGTCAAGCTTGTGTGTAATTTCAGATGACTTGGAACATGATGTAAGTTTCGTTTACGAAACTCAAAAAATTGTTGCTCAATTTTTAAATCAAAAATTTCCCCAAATTCAAAGTGTTCATTATTTTACTGATGGTTGCGCAGCGCAATATAAAAACTGCAAAAACTTTTTAAATCTGTGTCACCATCAAAAAGACTTCAACTTGAAAGCATGTTGGTCGTTTTTTGCTACGAGTCATGGGAAATCTCCCTGTGATGGAATAGGTGGAACAGTAAAACGTCTTCTAACTAGAGAAAATTTGCAACTTGGCCCTGGCAACACTATCACAACTGTAGACAAAACTTTTAAGTTTTGTCAGTCGAGAGTAGAAAATATATATTTTTACTTGCTGAGAAAAGAAAGCTTATTCACTTGCAGGCAACAATTACAGCAGCGTTTTTCACAAGCTAAAACAATACCAGGCACTCGAGGTTTCCACTGCTTTGTTCCTCTGTCTGAAAATGAAGTTGGCACAAAAAGGATAAGTTCAGATTCAGATTATGCTTTGATTTTTAACTTCAGTGGGGAACGAAATCGCTCTGAGCAACTAAGTATGGTACAAATTTGTACAAACTCTTATGTAGCTTGCGTATATGACAACCATTGGTTTTTTGGACTTGTGGTTTCCAAAGATGAAGACGAGTGTGATGTATCAATCAAGTTTATGCATCCTTTTGGCCCAGCTCCATCCTTTTACTGGCCACATCAAAAAGAAGATATTTGTTTTGTTCCACTACAAAATATTTTTAATATCGTTGACCCTCCCACAACAAAAGGTTCAGGAAGAGCTTACTACTTTCTTGAAAAAGACGTTCATCATGCTGATCAAAAGTTCAACCATCTTATGGGTCAGATCAAGAATAAAAGTAAAAAATGAACTTGAACATTTATTTGTAAACAATATTATTGTAATGTACTTTCATTTAACCTAATCCTACATTGCCTGTTTTATTTTTATTGTATTTGTTTTTTAAAGAGTTAACTTTGTATTGAAAAGAGTTAAAAAGTTGATCTTGTTATAAAATATTGCTATGGTGTATGCATTCAGGGTAAGGAACAAGGTACATTATTTTGTTGGTGCCTTAAGCTTACATTGCAAGCTTACCAGCATGTTGTAAAGGACCGAATAAGTTTGACTTTTTTTATTTGCAAATACAGTATCTAGATTTTTAAAAACTTGGAACAATTCTGTATGATTAAGATTTCTCATTTTAAAAACGTTTCTACACTGTGAAGCACACAAAATACCAGGAGTTTTATTTTTTTAGGTTGTACTATGTTTATTGTAGATAAGAATAAAAAAAAAAATACAAAAAGTTTGAAAAAAGTTTAAAATGGATTTTATTTATTGAAGCAAGTAAAATGCCATGAATTTTATTTTTGTATGTGATTCTATGCTATTTGTAGATATGAATAAAAAAAAAAATTACTTCATTAACACTGTACCTTCCCGAGATATTGCTTTTTTGTAAAGTACCTTTTCCGTCCCAAAAATTACTTAAAAAATTACTTTTGGTAATTTTTTAAAGTCAAGTAGATAAATGTAAAGGGTTTATTTATTTTTTTCTGCAATCAGCATAGTTTTCTTGATAATATTGAAAATTTTCATTGCATTTGCACTATAAATGACAAAGATACAATTTTTTTTCATTGAAGGTACAAGCTCTTCCGGAGTGCTCGGAATATGTAAAAACGCTTATTTTGCCCAAACTTCAACTGCCCATAAAAAAAAACGAGTTGAGGTAGGAAGGTAAAATTTGGTATATTTTCTTATCTATATGGAAGGATTAAAAATTTAAAGTTTCATCAAAATCTGAGATGGTGGGTGACAAATCCAAAATTTTCTGGATGATTTGGTGCGGATTGACCCATTTGTCATAGATTTATCACCAACAAATTGACAGTATTTTCCTGCATGAAAATAATATTAATGTCATTAAATTTGTGATTTTCAAAAAAATAATTTTTAGTTAAATATAATAGGGAATTGCATTCGGCAAAGATTCCGTAAAATTTTCATTATTTTGGTTTATTTAGGAAACATACATTATCCGGGCGAATTAATTTTACATTAATTATTATTATTTAAGTTAAGGGAAACGGTTGCACGGCCTTTATATATATGTGCTACTTTATTAAGCAAAGGTTGTAGCAAATATCTAGTAGGGATATGTGCTACTTTATTAAGCAAAGGTTGTAGCAAATATCTAGTAGGGATATGTGCTACTTTATTAAGCAAAGGTTGTAGCAAATATCTAGTAGGGATATGTGCTACTTTATTAAGCAAAGGTTGTAGCAAATATCTAGTAGGGATATGTGCTACTTTATTAAGCAAAGGTTGTAGCAAATATCTAGTAGGGATATGTGCTACTTTATTAAGCAAAGGTTGTAGCAAATATCTAGTAGGGATATGTGCTACTTTATTAAGCAAAGGTTGTAGCAAATATCTAGTAGGGATATGTGCTACTTTATTAAGCAAAGGTTGTAGCAAATATCTAGTAGGGATATGTGCTACTTTATTAATAAAAGGTTGTAGCAAATATCTAGAATGGATATTTGCTACTTTACTAATCAAAGGTTGAAGCAAATATCTAGTATGGATATGTGCTACTTTATTAATCAAAGGTTG
Source organism: Hesperophylax consimilis (assembly GCF_061612785.1). Lineage (NCBI taxonomy): Eukaryota > Metazoa > Arthropoda > Insecta > Trichoptera > Limnephilidae > Hesperophylax > Hesperophylax consimilis. The sequence goes on along the minus strand of NC_142854.1, from coordinate 17,369,131 downwards.
TAGCAAATATCTAGTACGGATATGTGCTACTTTATTAATCAAAGGTTGTAGCAAATATCTAGTATGGATATGTGCTACTTTATTAATCAAAGGTTGTAGCAAATATCTAGTATGGATATGTGCTACTTTATTAATCAAAGGTTGTAGCAAATATCTAGTAGGGATATGTGCTACTTTATTAATCAAAGGTTGTAGCAAATATCTAGTATGGATATGTGCTACTTTATTAATCAAAGGTTGTAGCAAATATCTAGTACGGATATGTGCTACTTTATTAATCAAAGGTTGTAGCAAATATCTAGTACGGATATGTGCTACTTTATTAATCAAAGGTTGTAGCAAATATCTAGTATGGATATGTGCTACTTTATTAATCAAAGGTTGTAGCAAATATCTAGTACGGATATGTGCTACTTTATTAATCAAAGGTTGTAGCAAATATCTAGTATGGATATGTGCTACTTTATTAATCAAAGGTTGTAGCAAATATCTAGTATGGATATGTGCTACTTTATTAATCAAAGGTTGTAGCAAATATCTAGTAGGGATATGTGCTACTTTATTAAGCAAAGGTTGTAGCAAATATCTAGTAGGGATATGTGCTACTTTATTAATAAAAGGTTGTAGCAAATATCTAGAATGGATATTTGCTACTTTACTAATCAAAGGTTGAAGCAAATATCTAGTATGGATATGTGCTACTTTATTAATCAAAGGTTGTAGCAAATATCTAGTACGGATATGTGCTACTTTATTAATCAAAGGTTGTAGCAAATATCTAGTATGGATATGTGCTACTTTATTAATCAAAGGTTGTAGCAAATATCTAGTACGGATATGTGCTACTTTATTAATCAAAGGTTGTAGCAAATATCTAGTACGGATATGTGCTACTTTATTAATCAAAGGTTTTAGCAAATATCTAGTATGGATATGTGCTACTTTATTAATCAAAGGTTGTAGCAAATATCTAGTATGGATATGTGCTACTTTATTAATCAAAGGTTGTAGCAAATATATAGTATGGATATGTGCTACTTTATTAATCAAAGGTTGTAGCAAATATCTATTAAGGATTTCGTACAAGTCATCTGGAGTTTGCATCAGTTGTTTGGTCTCCATTTTACAAAATCGAAGCAATTCAAAACAAATTCCTAAAATATCTTTGTTACAAGTCATTTGTAAGATTTAATAATTATGCAGAGGCAGCTTTATACTTTAAAATTGATTCACTGAGTGTACGGAGGCATCATAAGGATGCTCTATTCCTGTATAAAGTAGTTAACCATAATATTCAATGCCCAGAGTTGCTAAACAAGATTCCATTCAATGTACCCGCGCGTTCAACACGCTCTTGTGTCCTGTTCAGGGTGGATCTATGCAAAACGAACTCTAAGCAGAATTCTTGCCTGAACAGACTATGCAATAATTACGATAGCGTATTATCCAAGGTAGATATTTTCAGTTGCGAATTTACCAAATACAAGAGGTCCATAAAAGAATATATCTCTGATGGTTTGTGAATAATGTTATGTCTCTATTGTTTATATTGTTTATTATGATTTGATTTATATCTACAACATCTATCCATGGCTATAAATGTATTGATTAATATTTTGTTTTGTAATTTTACGTTTTATATAATCTTTTGTTTTGTATAAATTTTTGAATTCATATTCCTTTCTTACAAATTTAATTTACTTATTCCTTATTATGCTGTCTCAGTAGGGGTAAAGTCATAAGGAGGAAATCCATAATTGGTTTTATTTTGGCTATATAATACGTATGTACAAACTGAAATAAAGGTAAACTATTGATTTCCATCGATTGAAATTTTCAATAGTTTTGATGTTCCAAATGCACAACAAATATATTCTAAAAATATACTATTGAAACTATTCAAAAATACTGAATCCTCTACAATACCGCGTAATCATCAAACAACGTCAAATCACAATGACAAAAAACATATTCCAGGTCATAAAACCACATTCAGACAAATAAATTACATTTATTTTGTGACAAAACTCCACAGCATCCTTCCCCCTGATATAAATCGAATAGAAAATTTGAATGATTACAAATCAAGAATAAAAATATGGCTGAATTAATGAGAAAACATTTAAAACAACATAGAAAATAAATTAAACAGAAATGAATAACTTTAGTCCGTCTCAGCACAGGTCACCCCAGTGAGGAGGACTAAGAAATACAATTTAATTTCATATTTTGTATGTACAATGTTTAAATAGTCGCTATTTAATTATATTCTTTAAATTTAATTTTTAAATGACAGATTTATGTAGACACATAAATTTTTTGTATTTAAACTTTTAATTCCGACACAAAATCTTCTCTTTTTTAAGATGTTTTATTTTTTTATATATTTATTTCACTGTATTTACATAGTAAGTTGGATAGATAATTTTTTTAATAATTATCATGAACTTGCAAAAAATTGACAAAAGTTCCCTCGTGATTCTGGCCTATATTTTATAATTTAAAGCAGAAATAAATAAAGCAGCACATATCCATACTAGATATTTGCTATACCGTTTGATTAAAAAAATAATTATACAGTTTGGTCAATTATTTTGTCCTCAAATCCAAATTTAAGTTTTGTATGAAGAAGGCGGTGCAGTCGTTCCTCTTAAGTTCAATTTAAAATCTTTTTTGTATGGTTACAAATTACGAAGCTAGTGGATATTAAAAGTTATCAGTAAAAAAATAATGAAAAGAATAGACAAACAATAAACAATTAATTTTTAAATTAAGTACATTGTGAAGGATAATTTGATTTTGAACATTTTAAGGGTATACTTAGGACGGGTTGTTTCGGAGTATTTGAACAATTCATCAAATTTCAAATTTCATTTCTGGGATCTGTGAAAGTCCAATTCAAGTTCTGTTATTATATCATTATAGGCTAGTTGCTTGACAAAACTGAAATAAAAACAGAACTTGAAAAAATCTTTCACAGAACTTGAAAATGAACGTTGAAATTTGATGAATTGTTCAAATACTCCGAAACAACCCGTCCTTAAAAATACCAATATGTCTTAGGGTATTGTAAAATTTGCCGATTTGTTCCTAGAAAAACGTCTTGTGCGTATTTTGATTTAAAATGTTGTATTTAATCTGGTATTGCGTTCAGGGCAATGAAATGCAATCCTTTCTCATGGAGCTGGTAAGTCAATAATCACCATATTGCTTTCAATGTTAGAACATGTCATAATAAGGAAGTTGAGTCCATTTTTTTTAATTTTTTTTTATCAATGTTCGCATTCAAACTTAAATACTGGTATTTTTTTTTTTTTTTTTAAAGATTTTTTTCATAATTAAATTAATTCTCAAAGTTTAAATTTTATTAAGCCGCCAAAACAAGCGGAATCCGAGCGGTAAGTGGCGGGGTGTGGGTGTGACGTCATTCGAACTGTGAAAACCACGTCGCTTAAGCATTTTGTATGGAATAAATTTTAATTCTTCAACAAGGAATTCCAGTAATTTTTTTACCAATGTTAACCGTCTATTAGAATTGATGTTATTAAAAAAAAAAAGAAAATTGATTAAGATTTCATAGTTAAATTAATATTTTAAGTTAGAATATTTGCTTTTCCCGCCCGGTACGGTATTTGTTGACGTGCCCCGCGCGAATTCAGGACCACCGCGCAGAAAAGTAAAGACCAAAAGTAAAATAACGGTTTACAGCCCAGTTCACTGTGAGACTTTTCTGGGCGGCCGGCGGCCTGAAGTGTATCACATGTTATGTGACATGTATAATAATAAAAACTTCTAAGTTATGCAATAAACAACATATTATTATAAAGCACTATACGAATATGTATCTTTAGAAATCCATTTCATATAATAATAACAACAAATACGTTCATATATTTGACAAACCCAAATAAACGTTTGGCCTATACACCTCTCTCATCTAAACCGACCATCTCTCATGTAATAGAAAGAGATGCACCATAGGTGATCCGTTGTACGTACAAGTCACGACACATGTGACGTCAGAATTCTTTCGACCAATCGTGGAGCGTATACAGTCTATTGCTATTGAATGCTTTTTCAAGAACGTTTAACTAATTCTAAGAATAATGATATAGAAATATATTTATATATTTAGAATCGATATTTCTTGATCTACATGAACATATTTTTTATAAGTCAAAATATTTTTCACTCAACTCCTTATTGGAGCCCAATATTCCTTCAAGATTTTGATTGACTTGTGCATATTATTCAATGTTAGAACATGTCATAATTGGAGCCTAATATTCCTTCAAGATTTTGATTGACTTGTGCATATTATTCAATGTTAGAACATGTCATAATTGGAGCCTAATATTCCTTCAAGATTTTGATTGACTTGTGCATATTATTCATTGTTAGAACATGTCATAATTGGAGCCTAATATTCCTTCAAGGTTTTGATTGACTTGTGCATATTATTCAATGTTAGAACATGTCATAATTGGAACCTAATATTCCTTCAAGATTTTGATTGACTTGTGCATATTATTCAATGTTAGAACATGTCATAATTGGAGCCTAATATTCCTTCAAGATTTTGATTGACTTGTGCATATTATTCAATGTTAGAACATGTCATAATTGGAGCCTAATATTCCTTCAATATTTTGATTGACTTGTACATATTATTCAATGTTAGAACATGTCATAATTGGAGCCTAATATTCCTTCAAGATTTTGATTGACTTGTGCATATTATTCATTGTTAGAACATGTCATAATTGGAGCCTAATATTCCTTCAAGGTTTTGATTGACTTGTGCATATTATTCAATGTTAGAACATGTCATAATTGGAACCTAATATTCCTTCAAGATTTTGATTGACTTGTGCATATTATTCAATGTTAGAACATGTCATAATTGGAGCCTAATATTCCTTCAAGATTTTGATTGACTTGTGCATATTATTCATTGTTAGAACATGTCATAATTGGAGCCTAATATTCCTTCAAGGTTTTGATTGACTTGTGCATATTATTCAATGTTAGAACATGTCATAATTGGAACCTAATATTCCTTCAAGATTTTGATTGACTTGTGCATATTATTCAATGTTAGAACATGTCATAATTGGAGCCTAATATTCCTTCAAGATTTTGATTGACTTGTGCATATTATTCAATGTTAGAACATGTCATAATTGGAGCCTAATATTCCTTCAATATTTTGATTGACTTGTACATATTATTATCCTGGGCCATTTCGATTCTCAAATCATTTTCGATGTGAAAGTGAAGATATTATATCTACTTTCTTACTATAACTAATAACACTAATCTTAGCAACTTCTAATCCAGTTTAATTATAAATCATTTTAAAAGTGTATTTTCTCAACTCCGTTAATCTTAACCCTGTTAACAATAATTTACAACCCTATTCCCATCTCTCGTGAGATAGCCCATCTCTGATATTTTATAGATAAGTTACATTATGACAATTAATGTTAAAAGGACATTGTCGCACGAGAATGAGTTGCTTTTACGACTCAGCCTGCCGTTCCACGGGTCGGTAAGCAATCGACATAAACCAAATGCTGTAAAACCCTGCGCAGAAAAAATCCAAACTGAACTGCAGACTGTTGCCTTATTATAGGAAACTTAATTTTCTATGCAGGGTCTTGCCGCATTCGGTGTATGTCGATTGCTTACCGACCTGTGGGACGATGGGCTAATTCTTGTGTTCAACAACTCAACTGCATGATTTGCCAGCTCCTGTGTTACCTCCCTCCTACAATTCCTCCACGATCTACGTACTCCCTTCCTTCCTTCAAAAATACTCTCCAATCGGCATCCCGTAAGATGACTCCTGTGTGATTTTAATATATACATCTCTAAATAGTGTGAAATATATAAGTCGCTATCCACGTCCGTCTCCTTGTGCGCTAAACTACACAACAGATTTTGATAGGGTTTTTCAATATCATTTAGAGAATTTCTCCCGGAAAGTTTATATATATAACACATGCATATTATATTTATAGAAAGTCGAGGAGGGTAAAGTTTTGTAATCAAGTCGTAAAATCAAATATTTTCAGGCTCTTAAATTGTCAACGCTGGCTACACCTTATGAGATACATCAAAATAATGTACTACGGAATTGTACATCTTAAAAAGGCCTTAGATCCTCGAACCATTTATAAGTCTTCTAGAAACGCTGGGTACACATCAGATAATTTTTAAATAAGTTACACTGAAACGAAATATTCCTGAATGATATTATTTATAAAATTTCACAGAAAACAAGTTCCCTGATGTTTCCAAGTTATTAAATCATTCACTTGAAACACAGCAAGTTACGGAGGTTGAAGTTGCTCATTATTACCATAGTATTAATATCACATTAAATATGTTGTATTTACAATTATAGCGGACAATATATCAAATATATAACATATAAACAAAAGTCTTATCTCACTTCCTATGTTTACGAGATACTTGTTTCAAAACGAAACCTCGTTTTTGAGAACTATTAATTTAATACTTATCAGAGTAGATGGAAATTTGCAATGTCGAATTTGCAGTTAAAGATGTAAAAATAAAGTACAGGTTTCAGAAGGTTAAAAGTAAAGCATATTTAACGTCTTATTCGCCAGCATATCCTTAAATATTATTAAAAAATTATTTTTCTGAATATAACTAGCTATTCTGGGAAAACTACTTATGATAGATTATATACTATTATTATAAATTATAATAATTATCTGGTAAAACGGTATAATTTAAAAAACAAGTATATAGAATCATCTGACACACGGTGAAAAAATAACAATTAAATATAATTATATACTATTATTATAAATTATAATAATTATCTGGTAAAACGGTATAATTTAAAAAACAAGTATATAGAATCATCTGACACACGGTGAAAAAATAACAATTGTTATATAATTATATACTATTATTATAAATTATAATAATTATCTGGTAAAACGGTATAATTTAAAAAACAAGTATATAGAATCATCTGACACACGGTGAAAAAATAACAATTAAATATAATTATATACTATTATTATAAATTATAATAATTATCTGGTAAAACGGTATAATTTAAAAAACAAGTATATAGAATCATCTGACACACGGTGAAAAAATAACAATTGTTATATAATTATATACTATTATTATAAATTATAATAATTATCTGGTAAAACGGTATAATTTAAAAAACAAGTATATAGAATCATCTGACACACGGTGAAAAAATAACAATTGTGCATAAATAACAAGCTGACACACGGTGAAAAAATAACAATTGTGCATAAATAACAAGCTGACACACGGTGAAAAAATAACAATTGTGTATAAATAACAATGTTATAGTTTTTATTGATTGAGCTGAATGAGAAAAATAGGTTTATTAGGTACAGTTAAAGAACACAAAATTCTTATGTAGCACTGTAAAACCATGTACAGGGTTTTCCAATAAGAGGTGTTATTTTGAATAGCCCGCTATTTCAGTAGATGTTACTTTTAAAGCTGTCATTTTTTGACATTTGACAAGTAGAAACTACGCCATTAATAAAAATGGAACGATACACGCTTCAACAACGCATTGAAATTATTAAAATTCACTTGAGTGAATCAAATGCAAATCATCTTGAGTGATGAGGCCCATTTCCACCTCGGTGGCTTCGTCAACAAGCAAAATTGTCACATCTGGGGCTCGGAAAACCCAAGAGTTATTGTTGAAAAGCCTCTCTATCCTCAACGTGTGACTGTTTGATGCGGTTTATGGTCCGGCGGAGTCATTGGACCTTACTTTTTCGAAAATGAGGCTGGAGCAAGAGTTACGGTGAATGGATCTCTATCGAGAGATGATTAATAATTTTTTATGGCCAGAATTGGATGGTATTGATCTGGACAACGTTTACTTTCAACAAGACGGCGCTACGTGCCACACAAGCAACGAAACCATTGATCTTTTACGATTGAATATCAAAATAACACCTCTTATTGGAAAACCCTGTATTATACAATTTTGTTGTTGTTCTTATTTTGAGGAAGACAAACATTCCCCGGTTACAAACAATCTGACATTTTTTGAAAAATTCATACTACAATAACTATAAGCCGAAAATGTTTCTTGAATAATGATGGAAGACTTGGCATTTGTCTGCTATTTGAATATAAATAGAAACTGACTGACCAAAATTACTGATAAAAATCTATTGTTCAGAGTCTCCATAGACGTTTTCTATTCCCAAATACAGAAATAGTTATTTATTTCACTATATGCACAAAAATCTATTGTTTCCTCTAATACAAATGGATGACCACTCAAATGGAAGTACCAGAAACTCACACTTATTTACGACAGTACTAAAAATTATTGCAGCTGTAGGATTTATAGTACATTATTTTTCATTGTTATTAATTTATGCAACGTATTTGCTAAAAGTGGACCAGTCAATAAAATGTCAATACCAATCGGCTAATAAATATTACATCACACATCGTTAGTGTTTGCCGAAGATGGTTTCAAATAAATAAAAAAGTAAACCGCTTAAGTTTGACATATTATAATACAATATCGGATAAAACAAAAGATTTAGAAGTACATAGGAATTGATAATACCTTTGTAAATACGATCACTTTGGAGCTTTCGCCTTTTTAATCCTCCTTATAGAGAACCATCTTCCATTGTCCTTCCAGAAAATAACTATAACGTAACACGTTAGATCACGGTATTGTATGTTATTTGTTATAAAAACACGTTATACAGAAAGATAGGTATTGAGTTTTGACAATACAAGTGTCAAAGCTTACTCTATTTATAATTATAATTTTTTGCGGTGTTTACAGATCGCGAATTATAGCAAAGGGTGTTATGTAAAACTGAATTAAAACGATTTTATGGAATATAAATGGATGCGCTGATCTGATAAATGTAAAATGAAGGAAATATAATGAACACTTTGTACGCTAGCAGAAATGCCAGAATACCGTAATATCACGAATCACGACACAAACAGACAAAGTATGAAAGTAATGCGATGTGGCAAGCATACAAAATACATTTTTAAAAAATGTACGGTACGTAAAGCAGGAATTAGGAACTGAAGAAATTCAATGCCATTGGGCCGGTATATCAGTATTTTTCAGTAACGGTATTGCTAGGATTATCTTGCCAGGGCTCTTACCAGAGAGCAACTTGACGGACGTAAACACCTTTTAAAAACAACTGAGCAGGCCACGTATTTACAAAGCCTATACCGATGTAACTGTAACGATGACGACTGAAATAGAGTAGGTTTTGCACAGCAAAAGCTACTCTATTTCAGTTTTGTTTGTTTGTGCAAAATCGCTTACAAATCATATACCTATTCAGTCACAGTGATAACTGTAGAAATAGAGTAGCATTTGCAATCCTAAGTTCGAATCCAAGCCCTGCATTTATGCCCGTAAGAATTATGATTTTTCCACAAATGCCACTTTTCAGAGATTTCTAATTGATTTCACTTCAGACCATAATTTTTAGTACGAATCCAAATGTTCAGTCCTTTCTACCATAATTCTTAGAATGTATATATAATACGAGCCCTCTGGGCCTGTCGTAGCCCTTTAGCAAGCCTCCCCTCTCGCTGAAAAGAACCTGCTCAGCAATATGGAGAGGATTAAAATAAGCTATGAACTATTTTATTTATTTAAGCTGGGCCGTCCCTGAGCTGAATAGCGCCTGGCGCGAGTAAAACTATGTGAGTACATTAGTGAGGTGATCACTGTGATCAACAATATTCGGATGATTGGTATGTTTTCGCCGTATTTACCGCCGTTTTATGAAAAATAATCTCAAGGGCATTGTGTTAGGACTATTAGCCGTTTTCATATCTGCCTTGGCGGACTATTTCAATTGCGCCAGCATGGGGCCTGCCCTATATTTAAGTCCCAACCACAGTAAGAAAGCCGCACACTTGACTTTCAAAACAAGAGAAAAATTACTCTCTTCATTTAATTCGAAAAACTCTGCGTAAAGCCCGGTCAACGCCGAGGACTTCAGCTAGTAACATATGTATATTTATTTATTTGAGACACAAACATTACATGCATGTAGGTAAACATGCAAAAATGGTAAACATGCTTGTAGGTAAAATAAAAATGATTACTCTATACAAATAGAAATGTCCCTAGACTAATGCGTCTGCTGTTTTCGTATTAATACACATTCACAAAATAAACAGTTAAATATAAAATGAATGTATTCAACATGACACGCGCACAAAACACAGAACGTGTTTGCACGATAAGGAACTCCAGTGAATAAATATTATGGCTAAAAAAATATATATTCATATTGTGCAATAAACAGTTCAGATATACATAACTTTTATTATATATTATTATACATAGAATTTATAAGTCATCTAAAATCGAATAAAAAACTATTACATTAAAACACACCGTTTGGTTGGTACGACTGAATCCGCTGATTCATCACAACCAGTCTACGAGAGTAATTTATCTATGGTCTACAAAATCCGGGAGTCGCTATACGCACAGCGACTAGTCGACAGGGGGCGTGGCCAACATATCCGAGTTTTTTTTAATGTTAAATTCCGTCAAATGAGTATTTACCTAATATGCATGCATTGTGTGCGTTGTGATTGAAATTTATTAGCTGGATTTTATTTTTTTACGTTCAAATTTTATTTAAGTTAACTATTTCTGCGATGTTGAGCGGCTACGCTAAGTTCGTGTAACATGGTTTATGATGAAAAAGAAAATGTCCCTTTTATACCGCCTGCTCGCGTCAAGGCAAGAAAAACATCCCAGTTTTCAATTAGTTTAGCGGCTACGCTAGGTTTGTGTAACATGGTTTGTGATTCAAAAGAAAGTGTCCCTTTTATACCGCCTGCTCACGTCAAGGCAAGAAAAACATCCCAGTTTTCAAATAGTTTATCGGCTACGCTAGGTTTGTGTAACATGGTTTGTGATTCAAAAGAAATTCTGGCTTGTTGAAGCTGGAGTTTCCTCAGTACGAGATGTGTCTATTGTTGGAGCAATTTATTAAACATAAATTTCAGGATGAGGCAGAACCTGATCGGCTCAATTCAGGGTTTATCTGTCATGTTTTTAAAGGGGTTTGTTCCCTCAATGTTTATATTTCCTTTGTGTGGTGTAATGTATTATTTTCCATTAGTAAAATAATATCAAATATCAAATATGCAGCTTATATGTATCAACTTAAATTAAGTTTTTTTGTAATATTTATATTTTTGTAATACCTGCATCAACTGTAAAGCGCCCCTGAGGTGATATCTCACAAAAGCGGCGCTATACAAATTTTCCAATAAATAAATGTATCAATGAATTGCCCAACTTCCTTCATTGCTCACTTATCCTTCAACATGCTATATGGCATCCAAATTTTCACATTGACTCCAAATAATGCTAGTTTTACTTTCCCATAGGTGTACTGTTTTTTAATGTAAAAAGATTAGATACTTTGAGTATATATAGGCCTAATACGAATCTGTACAAAAGTTGAACATAGGGGACCTACCACAAGTCTTTTATTGTCCAAAAGTTAATTATATTTGCAGGAATTAGAATGTGGTTGCCATACCAAACAGTCTTTATTAAGGCGTTGGAATCGACTTTATGATATTGGCCCTATTGTAATGTAATCTAACCAAATGAAATCAATGTGCAAGAATCGTATGAAATGAAAGATGAAAATTAGCTATCGGCTGCTCGGCAATATTCGGAAATGCTCGGCCGTGACGTCACAAAAAAAATCTGAACGTAGAACCAATTTCAAATAAAGCGCCGAAACACTTCACTTCGGGTATGCTCGGAAATGTTGGCCGCGCCCCCTGTCGATTAGTCGCTGTGCATATAGCGACTCCCTACAAAATCCACATTAGGGTTGCCAAATCATGGAGAATTGCCCAAATGGGGGGGAATTTCTAAAATGTTTCGAGAATTGGATTTTCGCGGGAGAACTTTTTTGTGGGGAAAATGCGGGGATTCTGGGCATTTCTTGATCATCCAACCACACTCAAAAATAATATTTACAATAATTGTGAGCACGTACTATATTTCGTTTTCTTTTGCAGCACATTAAAAAAATCTATTTCTAAATCCTGAACGAGAGAGAATCCGAAATTGACCAGATAATAAAAAAATAAATACCGATTTCAATAGAATTTTGTTTATTTTGGAGATAGAGGAACTTGTGGGATTTAGAATATCTCTTCTTCTCTTTTGTGTATTTTAGAACATGAGAATTGGCAACCCCGGTCTACATTTACCCGATGAAAATGCTGTAATGAAGGTTTTTAAATTTCGGTAAATTGTCAGTCAGTTGTGGTCATGCATGAATTTTTCTACTTTGGTTCAATACACTACCATTAGTGACGAGATAAAAAAAATAAAAAAAGCCTTTGAAGCCGGGTAAATAAAAAAAAATGATGTTTATCATCAAAATAACTACCTAAAAATATCGCCCATCTTTTTTCTCACTTATTCTGACCTACGTGTCAGTGTTGCCAACGAAGGCGATTTATCGCCATTTAGGCTACTCAGAACGAGAATTGGTGACGAAAAAATCTAAAAGGCGACTGGTCGCCGATTAGGCTACTTCAGAGACAAGTTATTTAAATCAGACAAATTACAAATAATAAATAATTGAAATGAAATTTTTTAATTTTATTGGAAAAATGTGAGGAATTTTTCGAAATGGAATTCCGTAGCCACCCCCCTCCCATGGATTTGAAAATTGTTGTGGGGAATCATATTTGATGTTTTTGGCTGTGCGGAATTTTTTTTAGCGAAGTTCTGTAACAACCACCCCCCAATGGATTTCGAATAATAAAAGGGGGAATCAAAGCTTACGTAGAATATTTGTGGGGAATATGTGGGCAGAATTTATGCGAGTTCATTAGAATTACTGCAACTGAAATTCGGCTACATTAGGCTACTTAATGTTTGAAAAACGGCGACATTAGGCCAAGATCCGTTGGCAACACTGATGCCTAGGTCCAAGCATGGTCCAAGATTCGTAGAAAACGAAAAACAAGTTTAGCTCATCGAGGGGATAGAGCGGTGATTGGCTAGATAATCGTGACGTAGTAGAAGCCCATTTCCACCGGGAGATTTGAATTTACTGCAATACAAGTTGCAGAATGCATTTGCAATTATTTATTTATAATGCATTTGTAATATTGTACTAATTACCATAGTAAAACTAATATTAAGAATAAAAGGGGAAAATCCCAGGAATATTTGCAGTGTTCCTTATGCTTTGATGATCTAGAATCGGGGTTATTTATTAGCGTCTTGTAGATATTGCCTTTGGAGACATCATTACTTTGAAGTCTCATTTGGTAAACGATCGTGACAAGGATATGACAGGGAAAGTGTTGAGAATAATTGTATTCATACAAAGAGTCGCACATGGTGGTAAATACTTTCATTATCGCCTTGGTGAAAGTTGTGAAAGATAACCATTCGGAATCGAAGCGTTGCTTAAAATGGTTTTATCCGTATTTGGTGACCAGGTACTTCTCCACCTATTTCTTCCCCATTTCCTTCTCCTTCCCATACCGAAATAGCCAGCTAACATTAGCACATCTAAATGAAACAATACAATTTATTTATAACACAACATAATTATTCCGAAATAAGCCAAATTTCAACATGGATAAAGACCTTTTTAACATCAACTCCATATAGGAGGCCCCGATGAAAATGAATTCCTTGGGGCCTATGTCATCTTTGGAGGTGCAGTGCGGAGAGTCTTTTTGAGAAGATGGCGCTGTGAAAATGGTTCTAGAAAAGACCAATATTGGAGGAGGGATGAAACACGAAAATCTTTCCAAAGCCGGACTGTTGAACTAAAGAATGTTAAAAATAATGTCAACCAAGTATAAATGTTGGGCGCACGTTTGTTATGTTTCCCGATTATGCACCGTTGCCGAAGGGATATTATGATACTAGTTCCTCGGAGCATCTTCCATTGAAATGCAGGTAGAACAAGGACAGCATTCTCACCTGAGTGTGCTCTAAAGAATGCAATCCGTTTGTTAAGACAAGGGAATGAATCAAACGGACCGCCCGTTTATGCATTGAGTCAATGGTTTTATCAAGTGTGTTGAGGCTCTAGACCAGAGGTGGCTGCCAAATTTAACATTGGTTAAACGTATGTAATGGTCATATTTTCAAAGTATGTACAAACCTACAGTGCCTGGAAAGATATACCAGAGATATATAAAGATATAACTGACGTGTACCTGGAGTTGCTAGGGTTTATTAATGGTTTGGAGGAAAGGTGTAGTTAAGGTGGAAATACATAATATTATTGTTTCACTTGATCGCGTCATGTCTTCCTCACGCGCTCTCCAAGTCTTCTATTATTAAATTTCACGTCATACACTATTTCTTCGGTCATTAGATCCGCATATTTTTCTACCTTTCATTACTGTACACTATATTGTTACTGTTAAAATAACACATTATATCGACTTTAACTCGTCTCCGTATATCATTCCAGTGTCTTATGTCTTCCTTGTGTGTCCCGGATTTTTCGACCATTCACTACTGATTACCATTTTTTTTTTGCAACTTTAATTCGACTCATATGTACAAACATAAGTCGGGGGAAATCAACTAAAAAAATAATAATATTACGTATTGTACCTTGTGAAAGGTGAAAGAGATGGTTCCTTTGGGACTCCCAACTGGTCACGAGCTTGAAAGCGGCCCAATGCGTGTTGAAAGCCCGTCTAGTTTTGCTGTTCAAGTGTGTCTTGGTTGGAGTTTTACACCGAATCGACACGTCTGAAAACAGTTCCTTGCATCGTCTAGCGAAAGAAGACCATTATATTTAGGAATATAATTCTCTCGAAATAGTATTATACGCACCTAATTAAATTTGTATTCGAATCCATTTTCTAACCCAAAAAAGGCTTTTACATTAATTAAATGGTTCGAGGCAAGCTGAAACTAAAAACTCGAAGTGGCTGTAGGTACCATACAAAATTCTTTCGAGTGAAAGTGTACATCGCACAATCGAAATAAATGTTTTTTGATAGCCGTTCACAGCAGTCGTAGTAATTTTCTTTTGGGCATCCACAATTCAAATTGTTGATTTTTTATCAGAAAATTTATTAAAATAATGTAAATCAGTCACTTCCGCCTGCCTGGGCATTTCAAGGCCAAATGCATATTAGAGTCCTAGAGCATCCAACATGCTAAACACGACTTTAATTCTTGTGCGAATAATGCACAGAATAGCATACCTTATTACTTAGGTCGAAGTAGATGCCATGATGGTAGGAACTAGGTACGCATAAATAAATCACTCAGTAGGGACGTCTAATTACTTTGACCGCAGGGAATGGCAGGGAACTAAAAATCCCAAGCGACTTGAAACATATGTTCACACGTTTCGATTCGGCGGGAAAGTCTTGAACAACAAAAGTAGACGGGCTTTCAACTTTCAATTAACAGCCGCCGCTAAATGTAATAAATTTTAATAGGTATTTTTAGTGTTCTAACTCCATTATAATTTTTTTTTTTTTTTTTTTTTTAATTGCCGGAAACCCGGGCGTTTATTGCAATTACATGATAAATATTACAAATGTGAAAGTAACCCGCCTCACTAGAAGATTTCTGTTCTGTTCTAATAAGAATACTTACATAAATAATGTTCATCTCGATACTCAACATCTCTTTTAAACACAAGCGTCTGCTTCCATAAAAGAGTAACATCAATAAATTCAAAAAAAAAATTGTGAAAACTAATTTTTATATATCATTATTGTTAGCAAATATTATTATACATTGTAAACTGTTTAATTATTAAATAAAAAAAATAAGTAAAAAGAGCAGAGACGGTTTACATATAGTTCCCCCATGAGCACTTAGCCCATTGTGCCAACTCCCGTGTTACCTCATTCCTTTAACAGTAATCCGGTCCCTTTAATAAAGTTCACCAGGGTTGTCATTGGATATGTGGCTATGTCTTCTGGTTCTACAATGTGTCTTCCCAGGTATCTGAGCCTTGTTCCCAACAGAGCGGGACATTGGTACCAAAAGTGAATTGGAGTCTTTTCATCCTCTTCACATTTCCTGCATCTGTTGGTGTTTTCCACTCCCTACAGCTGCATGTGTCTCCAGTTAGTTAGTAGTTAGTAGTCCTACCAGTTCCCTCAGTGAGTGCACTGTCCATATTGAGTAGTTGTCTGGTTCATCTTGGGTCTGGTCTGTTTGGAGTACTTGTGGATTGCCTCATTCCGGGTGCCCTTTCCTATTCCTCCCAGTGCCGGAATTTGGCCTACCTTTCAATATGTATTTTGGTGTGGCAATTGCTACTCCTACGGCCGGCTTGGATCCCGCAAGTGGTGCTTTCGCCCCTTTCCTTGCTAGTCCATCAGCCCGCTCATTGCCCAGATGGGGCTTGCATAAGTTAGTTTCGGCCTTATAGTTGATTTATATGTGCTTTTTCCTAGTTAGTCTACAGTTGAGGGTCACAGGACGTTTTCTCAAAACATTAGGTGGCCTTTTAGGGTATCTACGTGAGAAAAAGCAGGCATCACTTTTATGGGGATTTATCCTAATTCGCCATCATCAGGGCAGATGTGTAATGACACTTACATTACACATCTGCCCTGATGATGGACACTGCAATGCTGTCCGAAACGTTGGATAAAGAAGGAGGTAGCGTACCCCAAAAACAAATCACTATAAATATTTATAGTTTTTTTCTTACAACTTCCTCGAGTCTTTCCTGTTTTGATTATAACCATCAACTTGTTAAGTCAAACAGTACATTAAATTATCAGATCTAGAATAAAATAAAAGACATTGACACAACACACGGCAAGTATATCTGGGGAGTCAAGAACGTGAATTTTTAAAAGGTGGGAAGGACCCGAACAATGTCCAATCCTCATTCGAATAAGTGAACAAATTTCTTTTTTGCAAAAATGGGGGAATTTTTGAAACCACGGTTTTGATGGGATAGTCCTTTGTATTGAGGCATGTGGGAATTCCGAAAAAAATTATATATCTTTTTTACTTGTACTGTCATTAGAATCACCTCCCGAAGTTTGTGCATCTTACCCCGGGGCACCCTGTATACAGGGTGTATTTGTGGTTTTACAAATAAAAATGTAAAAGTTATTTTACACGCCCATTTTTTAGGTCCAAATATTTTATTTTACTTCCCTTGATCCAATCCAAAAGTAAATTTTATGTAATGAATACATTTAAATTGGTTTTAAAAATTATATTATATTTAGTGCACCAATATGATTTCCAATTTTTTGTACAAAAGTAACACCTGGGTGACTTTTTGAAATAATGGCATAAAGATCTCTGGGCCAAAAAGGACCCTTTCTCTTACAAGCAATTTAATAGCTTATAAAAACGCTCTAGCAATTTGACAAATTTTACATTCTGTCAAATAATTTGGTAGTCAGCGTTGACGTGTTCATCAAACAATCTACAGAGTAATAAATAAATAATTTGGTAGTCAGCGTTGACGTGTTCATCAAACAATCTACAGAGTAATAAATAAATAATTTGGTAGTCAGCGTTGACGTGTTCATCAAACAATGTACAGAGTAATAAATAAATAATATTTGACAAACAAATTCGACAAACGATTTTTATTAACTAATTTGAATGTTCATGGGGAATTAAGTCTGGGCCAATGGGGTAACTTCGATTGCAACAATAACATTTGGCTGTCATCAGTTGTTTTGTTTTGCTCTATCTAAAATTAATTTTTTACCATTCTTTTTTGTTTTCTGGCAAAAAAAAAGTGTAGTGTGTTGTGCCTTGAGGTTTCTTCTCCCTCCTGATCTTCCAGGAGTCACTTTTCTCTGCTGATTTCCAGATATTTATAAACTTTTTTTACTTCTGTCATTTTCCATACTATTGTTGTAGTTGTTTACTGTTGTGAATAATGGAGGAAGATTTCCCTCCTGGACCCCCTACAAAGCCCCCAGATCCCTCTCCAGACCCCCCAGACGGGGAAAATGGAGAAACTTCTGACAGTGATTCTGTCATTTTGACTTCTACCAAAAAAAGGAAATTTACTCCTTCTTCCCCAATAAAACTTGACTCTCCTTCGACTTCACAGTCCCCACCAGCACTTTCTCAACTTCCTCCAACAAACTTTTATTCTCATCATTCCCGTGGCCCATTCATAGTATACGCCCAAAAAACTGAGCAAGGAAAAACCATCCACCCTCTTGAATTTGGCAAATTCCTATCAAATAGCAAGAACCTTTCAATCAAGCCTGGAGGTGTAAAAGCCGAGGGTCGCTTCCGAATCTCCGTCGAATTCCTCTCAGGGTCAGCTGCCAACAGTTTCATCAAAAATATCTTCATTTCATCTAATTCAAAGTTCAAGGCATATATCCCTACTTTCAATGTCACTCGCATGGGCCTGGTCAGAGGTATCTCGACCGATCTGTCCATCGCAGAAATTCTGTCTTCACTTTCAACCCCCCAACACATTGGCAATCCCATAAAAGCCAGGAGGCTAAATTACAAGGACTCCTCTGAGGGTATAATTTCCTGGAAGCCCTCCCAATCTGTAGTTATCACCTTTGAAGGTCAATCTCTTCCCTCCCATATATATTTATTCTTCAACTCATTACCAGTTGAAATGTATACTTATCCCACCACTCAATGTTTCAATTGCTGCCGTTTTGGTCATACCAAAGCTGCATGCAGATCTCAACCCAGATGTTTTAAATGTGGAGAAAACCACGCAGCTGACCAATGTCCTTCTTCCTCCTCACCCAAATGTTTTAACTGCTCAGGCTCACATACAGCTATCAACACTTCTTGCCCAGAACAATCTCGCCAAAAAAATATTAAAATTTCTATGGCCTCTCAGAACTTGTCTTTTCTGCAGGCTTCTAAACTATTCCCGCCTGTCAAAAAATCATTTGCTGAGGCTTTATCCAGCAACTCCTCATCCAACCCTCTTCCCACTTCTACAACAACTTCTTCTCGTTCAACTAAATTCAAATACAAAAACGCTATCTCTAAACCGGCTCCTGGATACGATCAGCAACAACACAACTCACTGCTCTTAAATCCCAATGGTTCACCTCTTTCAAATGCCACAAATGGGTGTGCAAATAATTATAATCCGTCCTCAATGAACTCTCTAAAACTTTCTGAAAAACTCTCCCAAGACAATTCTTCATTTATCCAAACTCTCATTATGCTTCTAATTGACCTTATTTCTTCTCAAACTAATCTACCGTCCAACGCTGCTACTATTATTTCCACATTAAAATCATTTATTCAAAATGACTCTTCAAGATTTCAAAATACTTCAGTGGAATAGCCGAAGTGCTATTTCTAACAAATCTGATCTCCTTAACCTATTAAATTCCAACTTTATTTCTTTGGCTGCTATCTCGGAGACTTGGTTTACTCCATCCACCCACTTTAATGTGGGAGGGTGTTCCTGTCTCCGCGACGACCGCCCGGAAGGTTCGGGCGGCGGTGCTGCCCTTTTTATTAAGAAATCCATATCATTTTCCCCAATAAATAATATCAAACCCCCCAATGCTGACTTCCAAATGGTTGCAGCTAAAATAAAGGACACATCCTTTATTTCAGTCTATCTTCCCCCAACAGCCCACTTCAATAAACAAATTTGGTTGCAAATTGTAAGTCAACTAAGCCCTCCTTTCTTTATATTAGGCGATTTTAATGCCCATTCCCCCGTCTGGGGTTCTGCTTTCTCAGACCGAGATGGTCGAAGTGTGATGGATTTCCTAGATCAATCCAACCTTTTCCTTTTGAATGACGTATCTCCTACTAGGATCTCACGCCCCAGCACAAACCCCAGTGAAGTGGATCTCTCGATATGTTCTACTAGTCTGGCTTCTCTCTCCTCATGGGTGGTGTCCCCCGACCCTTGCTCCAGTGATCATTTCCCGATCACCATTACTTATCAAACTTCTTTCCAATCGGACAAGTCTCATATTTCGACAAAGATTAAAACGAAACACACCAAATGGGATGAATTTATAATTTATAAGGAAATAAATTATAATGAAATCAAGGATCTGGCGACATCTCGAATCTTCATCGGGGAAGAATTAAGCCCGTATCATAAAGAAATCCTATGGAAAACAAAACAATTATCAAAAGAAAAAAATTACCAATATGTATGGTACAAACAGGGTAAAGTTATGATACGCAAAAAACAAGATGATAAAATTATCTACATTAAGCACCTTGATGATATGGTGAAAATAATTTAGTGAATAATATGAACAACATTACTTAATCCACTTAATAATTTAAATTGAGAAAATGAATAACGCACTAACAACAAACATACCAAACATATCATCCATAAACAATAATTTTAACATAATGCACCAGAATATTAGAAGTATCAATAAAAACTTTGATGAACTACAAATATTGATGAAAAGCTTAAATTTAAAATGGGATATTATTATTCTTACTGAATGTTGGCTAACTGATAAATACTACCCCCTACAAATTGGGAATTATGTCCCTTACTCTACAATAATGAACAACACAAAAAATGATGGTGTCATCGTATATATTAAAGAAGATATAGAAGCTGATGTCAGAGAGATCTGTATCAATAATGCAAACTGTCTAAGTATATCAATCGGTAATAACACAACAATACTCGCAATTTATAGATCTCCTTCTACACAAAATCTAGAACCATTCCTCAACTCCTTATCTAATCAACTAAGTCTACTAAAAAGAACTAAAGATGTATTTATCATCGGTGATATAAATATTGATATTCTTGAAAATGGCCATCCAAAAAAATTTGATTATATGCAAACACTAGCATACCATGGATATAAAAGCCTAATTGATGAACCAACACGTGTATATAATGAAAGCAAAACTTGCATTGATCATATCTTTTGTAAAACTAATAGAAAAACTCAAGCCATTATTTGTACTACCACACTGACAGACCATTATACAATAATTCTATCTATTACAAAAAAAAATACATATGTAAACCAAAAAAAGAAATCACTCCTAACGAAATCTGAAACAAATTGGGAAAACGTCAAATGCGAGTTAACAGTGAATGACTGGACAAGCCTTCTGGAAAAAGATGATACTGATACTGCTTGGAGTTATTTTATAGAAGTTTTACAGAACATTATCCTATCAAACACCAAAACCATAGAAAAAAAGTTATCTCATAAAAATTTACACATTAAACCTTGGATTAGTCAGAATATTATAAACTCAATCAGAAAAAGAGATGAACTGCACAAAAAAGTCAAAAACAACCCTTATGATATCCTAACACTTCGATTCTACAAAAGATATCGTAATACATGTAAAAATGTAATACGTTATGCTAAAGAAACATTCTATAAAAACAAGATTGATGAATGTAATAATGATTCACGTAAACTCTGGCAGATCATAAATGAAATAACTAATGCTAAAGCCTCACATAATGACAATAGCATTAAGGAATTAAACATTGATGAGATTCCCACATCTTTTACAGAACACCCAGACAAACTTCTTGACTTTATAAACAACTATTTTTGCAATATAGGCTCAAACTTAGCAAATAAAATTAAACAAAATTCAATTAGTACTATCGAAAATACAGTGAGGATTGACGATGTAAATCAAGAAAACAGCCTCAATATTGTCAAGATAACAAGTGATGAAATAAGAAATATTATAGCCTCCCTAAATATAAATACTTCATCGGGAAATGAACTGATATCAAGCAAATCAATTAAATATCTACAAAATGAGTTAATCCACCCACTGACGTATCTTATAAATCTGTCAATATCAAATGGTATTTTTCCTGCTTGTCTTAAAATTGCTACGATCATTCCAATATATAAAAACGGTCCCAAAAATGATGTATCAAACTATCGACCAATTAGTATTTTAACTACACTATCAAAAATATTAGAAAAAGTTATAAAAAAACAAATGCTTACATTTTTGGATTCTAATAAAATATTATCATCTACGCAGTATGGTTTTAGGGAAAACCTGGGTACTGGTGACGCTATAGCTAATGTAACAAATACAATTATTAGAAAATTGGATGAAGGCAAAAAATGCCTAGCAGTTTTCATTGATCTTCAAAAAGCTTTCGATACCATTGACCACGAAATACTGTATTTAAAACTAAAAAAAAATGGAATAACCGAAACAACCCTAAACCTACTTAGAAGTTACTTAACGGGAAGAGAACAATTTGTACAAATTGGTAGAAGAAGGAGCAAAACTCTACCAATTAAGTACGGTGTCCCCCAGGGAAGCGTATTAGGACCTATACTATTTCTAATTTACATAAATGACCTTATGAATCTTCCCATCAAAGGAAACATAATGAGCTTTACAGATGACACTGTAATTTTATTCCATGAACAAGATTGGACAAGCACATATAAGGAGGCTGAACATGGCCTAACTGTTCTTCAAAACTGGCTTAAAGCAAACTCCCTTACATTAAATGTGAATAAAACCAAATATTTAATTTTCTCCAAAAACAAAAGAGGACAACCAATGAATGAGCATATACTCAAACTACATGAATGTCAAAAAAAATTTCCTCAATGTTCCTGCTCGATTATAACTCAAACCAAAAGCATAAAATATCTTGGTATTGAAATTGACGATAAACTACACTGGGATTCACACATTGATCGAACTTCAAAAAAGTTAACTAAACTCATCTACTTCTTCAAAAAATTACGGAACATTTTGTCAGCTAGGGATTTAAAGAGAGTTTACTATGCTTTATGCCACTCCAAATTGGAATATGGAATAATAGGATGGGGCTCAGCAGTATCAAAACATATAAAACAGCTGAAGGTAACTCAGAATTGCATCATAAAGACCATACTAAAGGTTCCCATAAGGACATCAACAACAGAAATTTTTAAACAATTTGACGTTCCAAGCATACAGAAAATCTATGCCAAAAACATTTTGGTACAACACCTCAAAAATAATTCTCAGGAAAACACCTCACATACTCATAATACCAGAGCCAAACAAACAGAGATACTAACTATACCAAAGTGTAACTCTACCTTTGGACAAAGAAGCTCTGAATTTTTAGCAGTAAAGGTATATAACAAACTCCCACTTAGTATCAAACAAATCAAAACAAAAAACAACTGCATTAAGAACATTAAATCTTGGCTTAAGGAATTACCGGAAAAAGAACTTACTAGCATATTTAAAACATCGTCGTAGAAGTTTCTGGAAACCCTTACCCAAAACATGAAGTCGAACCATAGAAGTCGCTGAAAAATTATTCAAAACCTAGTCCCCCTCAGCACAGGATCTCCTAGTGAGGAGGACTATAAAAATCTATATCAATTAATCATATAAATATATATAATTCTTATAAAAATGTTTAAAAAAATGTAATATAGTAACTAAATAAAAAAAAAAAAAAAAAAACTCTCATATGGACAAGTTCCTACTCAATTTACCCGCCACCGATATATTTTCCGTCAAAGATGATTATAATAACTTCAAATCAATGCTCATAACTGCAATAAATAAATCAAATCCTCCCCCTAAAACTAAATCTGTTTTAAAAAAACTCCCTCCAACTCCCTGGTGGGATGAGGAATGTTCCAAAGTGGTAAGAATTCGGAAAGCTAAATCTCTTTCCTATCGTTACAATATGACTATGGAGAACTATCTTATATACAAAAACGCTGAATCCAATGCCAAAAGGGTATTGAGGTCAAAAAAAAAGATCTGGGTGGTACAACTTCTGCAGTTCAGTATCTCCGAACACTCCAATTTCGGAAGTTTGGTCTATGATCCGAAGATTTCGATCCTCCTTCAGTTCATTATCTCCTCGAGCGTCTCATTCTAAATGGATCGATGAATTCTTGGACAAAATTGCCCCCCCTTCTGTACCTAACTTAGATGAAATAACGCCTATCTATAATACTCCTATGTCTAATCATTGGCTAGACTCTCCATTCACCTTTTTTTTTTTTTTTTTTTTTTTCCATTATTTCTGGCTTTCACCCTTCAAGGGTGTTCTTGGCCATCATTTAAAATTATTGAGAAATGAAAGGTGAATTTAAATATTAATTTTATTTAAATAGGCAAATTTCAAAATTATAATGAAAATTCGAGTCGAGTTCAGACTTAGAAGAGATGAGATGTTGAATGGAGGGGAGGCAATTTTAGATAAGGCTTGATAGAAGAGAGGATATTTGTTTAGAGAGGGACAACCAAAAAATATGTGATCTAAAGTTCCCACTTCTAGACCACAGAATGTACAATCTGGGGAGTCAACAACGTGAATTTTAAAAAGATGGGAAGGAACGGAACAATGTCCGATCCTCATTCGAATGAGTGAAGAAATTTCTTTTTTGGAAAAATGAGGAAATTGCTGAAACCAAGGTTTTGATGGAATAGTCCTTTGTATTGAGGCATAGCAGGCTCCCTTGGATTGACTAGCAATGTGCCAATACTCTGACCAAACATTGCGGGATCTATCTTTGATGATGGAAAAAATGTCAGATAGGGGAATGTGGTTTACGAGGGTAACAACAGGGTTGGACGCTCCTTGTTTTGCCAAGGCATCCGCAATATCATTACCCATGACACCAACATGTCCAGGAATCCAAATCAGAGTTACAGTTTTACCAGAGCTTTGAATGGAGGCTATCATCTCTCGAATAAGGCATACAAAGTGATCATCAGGATGAAGAAGAGGACTGGATTTAAGTTTTTGGAGGGAACTGAGAGAGTCAGAGAGAACGAGGGAATGTTCAAAATTATTTTTGATTATATATTTGAGAGATTCTATTATTGCAATACACTCGGCTGAAAATATTGAAAATTGATTTGAAATTGAATGAAATATTCTGTCATTAGAATTATTGTGGTAAACGTTAATACCTATACCACAGTTAGGAGAGTCGGGAGATTTGGATCCATCAGTAAATAAAAGAGAAAAGTTGGGCCATTTACATAAAATAATGTCATTGAACATATTATTGACAGTTCGGGCCGGGAGATTGGAATGACTTTTAAGGATTCCGATCCCTTCTATTATTGTTGGGGATAGGGTGACGTGACTATATTTTAATTTGTATAAGGGAAGTAGATCATTTTGGATGATGTGAAGCTCTGAGAGAGACTTAAAATTTTTACAGATGTCAGGAAGAGGTTTAGTTGAAGCTCTGATTGTAGATGAATGGGTTGAGTCAATGAACAACGAGACGCTGGGGATAATCTGATGACATTTAGAATTTAAACATTTAAGAGCAAATTTGTCAGCAAATAGTTGACGCCTTAAATAAAGAGGAGGATCAGAACATTCTACTTGAAGGGAATTGATGGGTGATGATTGCATCGCTCCAGTTATAATTCGCAAAGATTTAGATTGAATTTTGTCTAATTTATCAAGTACATTTTTTGAGGCAGTACTAAAAAGTGGGCAGGCATAGTCAAGATGGCTTCGAATAAGTGCGTTGTAAAGCAACTTAATGCAAGTAGGGTGAGCTCCCCACCAAACGCCAGATAATGATCTGATGATATTTATATTTTTTTCGCATTTAGTAACTAAATTATTAATATGGGAAGACCATTTAAGTTTCCTATCAAATGTTACTCCCAAAAATTTTACTTCAGAAGCGTTGGGGATTGGAGAATTTTTAAATAAAATTTGAACGGGGGGGGGTTTTTATGGCGGTTTGAGAAGGTGACACACTGAGTCTTTTGGATTGAAAGTTCAAGACCATTTAACGTGAGCCATGTGCAAAGGGCATTCATGGCTTCGTTAAGATATTTGACGGCGAGAGGAATGATTTTGGATGATAAGAAGAAAGCTATGTCATCTGCGAACTCAATAACTTTTACTTGTGGGGGAATAGCGACATGCATATCATATGTGTATATATTATACAGTAAGGGGGACAATACATCGCCTTGTGGTAAACCCTTCCAAATAGACCTACTTTGAGGAGAAATATCTGGAAGTTCAATGAAAATTTTTCTATCTAGAAATAGATTAATAATAGATTGGACAAACATGGGGGGGGAGGCCAAGGCCTAGAAGTTTTTTTTTCAAGATTGGGATGGAAACATTGTCAAAGGCGCCTTCTATATCTATAAAGACGGCAAGACAAACTTCCTGTTTAGAAATTGATAAATTAATATCAGTACTGATGATGGCTAGGTTATCTTGAGTAGATTTTTTTTTCCTAAATCCAAATTGAGATGGAGAGAGAAGCTGTTTACTCTCGACAAAAAATTCTAATCGGTTTTTAATTAATTTTTCATAAAGTTTACTGAGGGTGGATGAAAGAGCGATTGGCCTGTAGTTGGATCCAGAATTTGGTGATTTGTTTGTTTTTAAAATAGGGATGATTATTTGACAACTCCAGTCATCAGGCATTATACCAGTCTGGAAGATTTTATTTAAGATGCTTAAGAAGTGGTTTAGAACATTATCATTACTATTTTTGATTATGCTGTAAGGTATACCATCTCTGCCTGGAGATGAGTCCTTGACTGTTGATAAACAATTTTTTAGCTCAATTAAGGTGAACGGAGAGTCTAGCCAATGATTAGACATAGGAGTATTATAGATGGGCGTTATTTCATCTAAGTTAGGTACAGAAGGGGGGGCAATTTTGTCCAAGAATTCATCGATCCATTTAGAATGAGACGCTCGAGGAGATGGTGAACTGAAGGAGGATCGAAATCTTCGGATCATAGACCAAACTTCCGAAATTGGAGTGTTCGGAGATACTGAACTGCAGAAGTTGTACCATCCGGATCTTTTTTTTGACCTCAATACCCTTTTGGCATTGGATTCAGCGTTTTTGTATATAAGATAGTTCTCCATAGTCATATTGTAACGATAGGTAAGAGATTTAGCTTTCCGAATTCTTACTACTTTGGAGCATTCCTCATCCCACCAGGGAGTTGGAGGGAGTTTTTTGAGAGATTTAGTTTTAGGGGGAGGATTTGATTTATTTATTGCAGTTATGAGCATTGATTTGAAGTTATTATAATCATCTTTGACGGAAAATATATCGGTGGCGGGTAAATTGAGTAGGAACTTGTCCATATGAGAGTTAAATTCATCCCATTTGGTGTGTTTTGTTTTAACCTTTCTCGAAATATGAGACTTGTCTGATTGGAAAGAAGTTTGATAAGTAATGGTGATCGGGAAATGATCACTGGAGCAAGGGTCGGGGGACACCACCCACGAGGTGAGAGAAGCTAGACTAGTAGAGCATATCGAGAGATCCACTGCACTGGGGTTTGTGCTGGGGCGTGAGATCCTAGTAGGAGATCCGTCATTCAAAAGGAAAAGGTTGGATTGATCTAGGAAATCCATCACACTTCGACCATCTCGGTCGGAGAAAGCAGAACCCCAGACGGGGGAATGGGCATTAAAATCGCCTAATATAAAGAAAGGAGGGCTTAGTTGACTTACAATTTGCAACCAAATTTGTTTATTGAAGTGGGCTGTTGGGGGAAGATAGACTGAAATAAAAGATGTGTCCTTTATTTTAGCTGCAACCATTTGGAAGTCAGCATTGGGGGGTTTGATATTATTTATTGGGGAAAATGATATTGATTTTTTAATAAAAAGGGCAGCACCGCCGCCCGTACCTCCTGGGCGGTCGTCGCGGAGACAGGAATACCCTCCCACATTAAAGTGGGTGGATGGAGTAAACCAAGAGAATTTAATAGGTTAAGGAGATCAGATTTGTTATAAATAGCACTTCGGCTATTCCACTGAAGTATTCTGACATCCTGAAGAGTCATTTTGAATAAATGATTTCAATGTGGAAATAATAGTAGCAGCGTTGGACGGTAGATTAGTTTGAGAAGAAATGAGGTCAATTAGAAGCATAATAAGAGTTTGGATAAATGAAGAATTGTCTTGGGAGAGTTTTTCAGAAAGTTTATGAGAGTTCATTGAGGAGGGATTATAATTATTTGCACACCCATTTGTGGCATTTGAAAGAGATGAACCATTGGGATTTAAGAGCAGTGAGTTGTGTTGTAGCTGATCGTATCCAGGAGCCGGTTTAGAGATAGCGTTTTTGTATTTGAATTTAGTTGAACGAGAAGAAGTTGTTGTAGAAGAGGGAAGAGGGTTGGATGAGGAGTTGCTGGATAAAGCCTCAGCAAATGATTTTTTGACAGGCGGGAATAGTTTAGAAGCCTGCAGAAAAGACAAGTTCTGAGAGGCCATAGAAATTTTAATATTTTTTTGGCGAGATTGTTCTGGGCAAGAAGTGTTGATAGCTGTATGTGAGCCTGAGCAGTTAAAACATTTGGGTGAGGAGGAAGAAGGACATTGGTCAGCTGCGTGGTTTTCTCCACATTTAAAACATCTGGGTTGAGATCTGCATGCAGCTTTGGTATGACCAAAACGGCAGCAATTGAAACATTGAGTGGTGGGATAAGTATACATTTCAACTGGTAATGAGTTGAAGAATAAATATATATGGGAGGGAAGAGATTGACCTTCAAAGGTGATAACTACAGATTGGGAGGGCTTCCAGGAAATTATACCCTCAGAGGAGTCCTTGTAATTTAGCCTCCTGGCTTTTATGGGATTGCCAATGTGTTGGGGGGTTGAAAGTGAAGACAGAATTTCTGCGATGGACAGATCGGTCGAGATACCTCTGACCAGGCCCATGCGAGTGACATTGAAAGTAGGGATATATGCCTTGAACTTTGAATTAGATGAAATGAAGATATTTTTGATGAAACTGTTGGCAGCTGACCCTGAGAGGAATTCGACGGAGATTCGGAAGCGACCCTCGGCTTTTACACCTCCAGGCTTGATTGAAAGGTTCTTGCTATTTGATAGGAATTTGCCAAATTCAAGAGGGTGGATGGTTTTTCCTTGCTCAGTTTTTTGGGCGTATACTATGAATGGGCCACGGAAATGATGAGAATAAAAGTTTGTTGGAGGAAGTTGAGAAAGTGCTGGTGGGGACTGTGAAGTCGAAGGAGAGTCAAGTTTTATTGGGGAAGAAGGAGTAAATTTCCTTTTTTTGGTAGAAGTCAAAATGACAGAATCACTGTCAGAAGTTTCTCCATTTTCCCCGTCTGGGGGGTCTGGAGAGGGATCTGGGGGCTTTGTAGGGGGTCCAGGAGGGAAATCTTCCTCCATTATTCACAACAGTAAACAACTACAACAATAGTATGGAAAATGACAGAAGTAAAAAAAGTTTATAAATATCTGGAAATCAGCAGAGAAAAGTGACTCCTGGAAGATCAGGAGGGAGAAGAAACCTCAAGGCACAACACACTACACTTTTTTTTTGCCAGAAAACAAAAAAGAATGGTAAAAAATTAATTTTAGATAGAGCAAAACAAAACAACTGATGACAGCCAAATGTTATTGTTGCAATTTAACCATTCACCTTAATTGAGCTAAAAAATTGTTTATCAATAGTCAAGGACTCATCTCCAGGCAGAGATGGTATACCTTACAGCATAATCAAAAATAGTAATGATAATGTTCTAAACCACTTCTTAAGCATCTTAAACAAAATCTTCCAGACTGGCATAATGCCTGATGACTGGAGTTGTCAAATAATCATCCCTATTTTAAAAACAAACAAATCACCAAATTCTGGATCCAACTACAGGCCAATCGCTCTTTCATCCACCCTCAGTAAACTTTATGAAAAATTAATTAAAAACCGATTAGAATTTTTTGTCGAGAGTAAACAGCTTCTCTGTCCATCTCAATTTGGATTTAGGAAAAAAAAATCCACTCAAGATAACCTTGCCATCATCAGCACTGATATTAATTTATCAATTTCTAAACAGGAAGTTTGTCTTGCCGTCTTTATAGATATAGAAGGCGCCTTTGACAATGTTTCCATCCCAATCCTGAAAAAAAAACTTCTAGGCCTTGGCCTTCCCCCCATGTTTGTCCAATCTATTATTAATCTATTTCTAGATAGAAAAATTTTCATTGAACTTCCAGATATTTCTCCTCAAAGTAGGTCTGTTTGGAAGGGTTTACCACAAGGCGATGTATTGTCCCCCTTACTGTATAATATATACACATATGATATGCATGTCACTATTCTCCAACAAGTAAAAGTTATTGAGTTCGCAGATGACATAGCTTTCTTCTTATCATCCAAAATCATCCCTCTCGCCGTCAAATATCTTAACGAAGCCATGAATGCCCTTTGCACATGGCTCACCTTAAATGGTTTTGCACTTTCAATCCAAAAGACTCAGTGTGTCACCTTCTCAAACCGCCATAAAAACCCCCCCCCGTTCAAATTTTATTTAAAAATTCTCCAATCCCCAACGCTTCTGAAGTAAAATTTTTGGGAGTAACATTTGATAGGAAACTTAAATGGTCTTCCCATATTAATAATTTAGTTACTAAATGCGAAAAAAATTTAAATATCATCAGATCATTATCTGGCGTTTGGTGGGGAGCTCACCCTACTTGCATTAAGTTGCTTTACAACGCACTTATTCGAAGCCATCTCGATTATGCCTGCCCACTTTTTAGTACTGCCTCAAAAAATGTACTTGATAAATTAGACAAAATTCAATCTAAATCTTTGCGAATTATAACTGGAGCGATGCAATCATCACCCATCAATTCCCTTCAAGTAGAATGTTCTGATCCTCCTCTTTATTTAAGGCGTCAACTATTTGCTGACAAATTTGTTCTTAAATGTTTAAATTCTAAATGTCATCAGATTATCCCCAGCGTCTCGTTGTTCATTGACTCAACCCATTCATCTACAATCAGAGCTTCAACTAAACCTCTTCCTGACATCTGTAAAAATTTTAAGTCTCTCTCAGAGCTTCACATCATCCAAAATGATCTACTTCCCTTATACAAATTAAAATATAGTCACGTCACCCTATCCCCAACAATATTTGAAGGGATCGGAATCCTTAAAAGTCATTCCAATCTCCCGGCCCGAACTGTCAATAATATTTTCAATGACATTATTTCATCTAAATGGCCCAACTTTTCTCTTTTATTTACTGATGGATCCAAATCTCCCGACTCTCCTAACTGTGGTATAGGTATTAACGTTTACCACAATAATTCTAATGACAGAATATTTCATTCAATTTCAAATCAATTTTCAATATTTTCAGCCGAGTGCATTGCAATAATAGAATCTCTCAAATATATAACCAAAAATAATTTCGAACATTCCCTCGTTCCCTCCGACTCTCTCAGTTCCCTCCAAAAACTTAAATCCAGTCCTCTTCTTCATCCTGATGATCACTTTGTATGCCTTATTCGAGAGATGATAGCCTCCATTCAAAGCTCTGGTAAAACTGTAACTCTGATTTAGATTCCTGGACATGTTGGTATCATGGGTAATGATATTGCGGATGCCTTGGCAAAACAAGGAGCGTCCAACCCTGTTGTTACCCTCGTAAACCACATTCCTTTATCTGACATTTTTTCCATCATCAAAGATAGATCCCCGCAATGTTTGGGCAGAGTATTTTATTTTATTTATTAGCGTTATAAACAGTCTTTATACATGCATATTTGACAGTGATCAGAGTAGTTATGTCATTGACCAATAAAATAACGACAAAACAAACCATAACAGAAAAATACATAACAACATACCTAATACAAACAATTTTGATAAAGTACATCAATTATCAAAAATGTATTAATCAATTGAAATATTTAAAAAAAATCAATGAACTATTAAGTTTTTTGGTTAAATAAGATGCAGTATCACTTTTTTACGGATGCTGTGAATTTAGCTAGGTTCGTGTTAAACACATCGATGTTTGGGCATAATCTATTAAATGTGCTACAGCTTCTTCTTATAAATACATTTTCAAGGTAGTTTGTATTGCTTTTAGGTATATAAAATGTATCCAAAGATCGAGTAACTCTTTTTGGACATTTGAAATGAATATTTTGTAGTAAGTATGGGCTATCAATATGGTTATGAAGTATCTTATAGAGCATCAATAGGTCTCTGATATCACGGCGTTGTTCAAGAGATTTAAGGTTTATAGGGACATAGTATTCATCATTTCGTACGCGATAGGAGACATATTTGATAAACTTTTTCTGAACTCTTTCTAGATGTGCTTTATAAGTAGAACAATGAGGGTTCCACACTGTCGAAGCGTACTCCAGGTGGCTTCTGACGTAAGAGATGTAAAGAATCTTAAAAGTTTGTGGATTTTTGAAAACTGAACTTACCCTAAGTATAAATCCCAACATTTTCAAAGCCTTTGACGTGATATGCTCGACGTGAGATTGAAACATAAGCTTACTGTCTAATAGAACTCCAAGATCTCTTATTACATTTACCCTGTTTAAAATATTGTTCTAAATTAAGTATGGATATAATATTGTGTTTTTCTTTCGAGAAAAAGAGATGACGCTACATTTATCTGCATTCAGAAGAAGACGATTTTCTAGACAATATACATTAACCAGAGAGTTCAGATCATTCTGGAGCTCCATACAATCCCTCTCAGACTTAATTATTTTGACAATCTTTTTGTCATCCGCATATAGATACAGCTGAGAGTTATGGATAGTTTTGTTGACATCATTTATAAAAATATTAAATAAAAGGGGACCAAGATGAGAACCTTGGGGAACTCCTGAGGTTACAGGGACGAAACTAGAGCAGAACCCTTGTACCGTTACAGCTTGAGTACGATTGTCGAGATAAGAGGCTAACCAACGTAGCAGGTCACCGTGAATACCCATTGCTTCGACTTTATCGATTAAGATGCTGTGTGGGATTTTATCAAAGGCTTTGGAGTAGTCTGTGTATACTACATCAACTTGATATCCGTTATCCATAGCAACAAGAACTGTGTCAACAAACTCACATAGATTAGTTTCTGTTGATTTTTTGGTGACAAAACCGTGTTGATTCGAAATTATGTGTGGTCGTATACAAGGGAAAATGATATCAAAAACTATTTTTTCAAAAAGTTTACCTATTACATTTAACTTAGAGATTGGTCTGTAATTTTCAATATTGTGCTTGTCTCCTTTTTTAAATATGGGCACAATGTATCAATGTATTGGCACATTGGTAGTCAACCCAAGGGAGCCTGCTATGCCTCAATACAAAGGACTATTCCATCAAAACCGTGGTTTCAGCAATTCCCTCATTTTTCCAAAAAAGAAATTTCTTCACTCATTCGAATGAGGATCGGACATTGTTCCGTTCCTTCCCATCTTTTTAAAATTCACGTTGTTGACTCCTCAGATTGTACATTCTGTGGTCTAGAAGTGGGAACTTTAGATCACATATTTTTTGGTTGTCCCTCTCTAAACAAATATCCTCTCTTCTATCAAGCCTTATCTAAAATTGCCTCCCCTCCATTCAACATCTCATCTCTTCTAAGTCTGAACTCGACTCCAATTTTCATTATAATTTTGAAATTTGCCCATTTAAATAAAATTAATATTTAAATTCACCTTTCATTTCTCAATAATTTTAAATGATGGCCAAGAACACCCTTGAAGGGTGAAAGCCAGAAATAATGTTAAAAAAAAAAAAATGGGTTAACTTAAATAAGTCAAATTTAATTTACTTTTTTCAGAATAATTAAAAAAAAACTTAAATAATACAATAATAAAGGCAATCAACACATAATATTTTATTCTGGAAACTTTTGGTACAAATTAAAATAGCGATGGTCCTTAAAAATATAATAAAAATGCATTGTTTTTAAATTTTAATCGCAATCCATTTCTAGTGCTAGAGCATCTTTTTTTAACGGGTCGTCATCGGTGTTTTTGCCCAATAATCCTTTAGAATCTAAGAACTTGGCGTATTGGTTGGGTATTTTCATGAATTTCTTTGCCTTTTGCCGAAGTTGTTTCCAGGTTTGTTGTTTGTAGTTTCTTCTGTCCTTTGCCATAGCTTTGTAGTCGTTTCCGTATTTATCCATGAAATATGTGATGTGTTTAATGAGATTTGGGTAGCCTGGAAAGAACACAAAAAATGACATGATACATTAAAATTAAACTAATTACATAATATTAACCTCCCGGTTGTCAAAAAGGGTAACCAAAATCTATCTTCCATGCATCAGCCTAACCTTTGTTTTTTACTGCCTTAGCGTGCCAAGGGTAAAATGCCGAAGGGTCCGCTAACACTATTTTCTTAATGTGCTTATACAGGGTGCTTATACAACATTCATCGGAATAGAGCTGTTCCCTCTCGAAACACCATCCTTCGTTGGGTTGAATCACTTCGCAGGCGTGGTGAACTGATCAACAGAAGACCAAGAGGAGCTCCGCGAACATCCAAGAGCGCCTCCAGCACTGCATCAACGATTTCGGCCACCACATGCCTGATGTGATTTTCCACACTTGACTGTCTCAAATGCTATTTCCCCGCGAACCTGATTCCATCAATAAATTTGTTTTTGAGTAAAAGTTAACTATTTTATGATTTTTTTAAAACCGTCCGTCCTCTCTGCCACACCCTGTATATTTATAAAAATTGTGAATAACTATCCTATGTATTTTCCTTAGAATGGCTACAGAAATGATAAAATAATCTAAACCAGTGGCTTCCCTCAAGGATCAGTTGGGTATATTTTGTACATCACAGATATGCATACCGGCTCGAGCTGTTTCACGGTATATTTTGTACATCACAGATATGCATACCGGCTCGAGCTGTTTCACAGTATATTTTGTACATCACAGATATGCATACCGGCTCGAGCTGTTTCACAGTATATTTTGTACATCACAGATGTGCATACCGGCTCGAGCTGTTTCACAGTATATTTTGTACATCACAGATATGCATACCGGCTCGAGCTGTTTCACAGTATATTTTGTACATCACAGATATGCATACCGGCTCGAGCTGTTTCACAGTATATTTTGTACATCACAGATATGCATACCGGCTCGAGCTGTTTCACAGTATATTTTGTACATCACAGATGTGCATACCGGCTCGAGCTGTTTCACAGTATATTTTGTACATCACAGATATGCATACCGGCTCGAGCTGTTTCACAGTATATTTTGTACATCACAGATATGCATACCGGCTCGAGCTGTTTCACAGTATATTTTGTACATCACAGATATGCATACCGGCTCGAGCTACAAAATTGACTTATATATTATTAATTAAAAGTGGTGTATACAAAGTGTTATGGCGTCATTTTCATATAATTAAAATGACGTCACAAAGTTATTTTGCGATTATTGAAGAAGTAGTATTAGTTTCTTTATTTGGTTTCTGTTCTTCGGGTTTTGGCTCAAATAACCGGCCGTCCCAAGATAAACCTGTGTAGCAATTACGAGGAATCGACTGTAATTTTCTAAGCACTTTTGCACAGATAAAATAAATATTTTTGATAGTGATGAAACGTCAAGCTAGAAACATTATTTCGTTGCCAAGCAAGTAGTTTAGTCTGCTAGGAGCACTTTATGTCCAAAATACCATAAAATTGAGGCAAGTGTGGTGAGCTACTACCGTATCCGTTACGATAAATGGATAGAAGAACACCGCACAGTTACAATATTTCAACTGGAACTAAGTTGATGATTTAATACACAAGGGATAACTAGTGCTATAAAGAAGTGGACATATATTTTCATAAATAGATAAACTAGTCACATATAGGAATAAAATACAACTGATACAAAGTGTTTTTGGTAAAATTTTACCAACGACTACCCTTCTTTATAAGCATTTAAAAAAAAACATTTGGTTCAACTTAATGATAATAAACAACAACTTTATGCATTTATGATTATGGAAAATAGTACAATTTAATATTAATTTCGTAAAAATTATTACACTCGAAAATCTAATAACTGATGCACCATTTTGGAAGAAAATCGATTTGAATTAGATTGGCAATATCGGCAGTGCCTACAAACAAATGCTAATTTCCTATGTTCTTTGAAAATGCTGTGTCAGTTTGCAGATTTGGTAAATATACAGAAAATAGGCACGCGCTTAAGAGGAAGCTACAAGCCGAAAATGTGTATATTCTTGGTATACAAATATTGTAGGTAATAGGAATTAAAATCGCTTGACAAACGGAATCTAGAAAAATTCGATTTCAAGCACAAAACTGGTTTTTATTTATTTTGTAAATAATTTTATAAGAAAGCAAAAAAGTTAATCAAGTGAAACTGTCACAGATAATCTTAGTTATAATACTGTATTTTTTTAAGTTGTTTCCTTTACGCGTTCATTCATTTCTATTGAAAAATTTTTTTTTTTAGTAGTTTATATTTATATTTTTTATTGCGCAATTTATTATTTTATTTGTATTCTACTCAAGCGAAATGATAGGAAAACCTTAAATTAATAAAATCATATTTTTGGTATTCATAATGTACACAGATTCGTTATAAAGATTAATCAAAATAATGATTTAGCATTAAGGGGAACGTTTACGCTGCCAACTTCGGCCTATCGGATATAAAAATATAATATTGTGTATACCGCTCTAGTTAAACAAAACAGAGCTTTTAGTTTCATGCTTAACCCTATCCCTGCGGGAGACGCACGCCTGCGACGCACTGTAAATGCCCTGTACGCGGGTGGCACATCTGTGCGACGCAAAGTTTCTTCGGCGTTATGGGTATGAAACATGCTTGAGCACGGTCAAACTTATACTCCTAAAAAATCTCACATCTTTACAATACTGACATCTTACGATATTTATCCATAATACGTATCCTAATCATGGATACAAAGATTTGAAGGGATCTTCCAACTCAGAGCGAAAAATGAATCAGTTTGAATTCTTCCCGCGTCTTTACACACGTTATTGCGCAGGCGCATTTTATAAGATTCTCAAACAGAGACGCTCGCCGTGTAGATTACATTGTTTTATCGAATTATTGTTTGCTTTTTCGTGGATATGAACTATTTTAATTTCAGTGTACATTCATCTGATTTATCATATTTTAAAATAAGTTCAGTTACATACATTCATTCAAACTATTGAAGAAATATAAAATTTCGTCAGTGTTAGATTATTTTCAAATAAAGATACGTGGTTAAAACTTTTTTTTAGTGAAAAATCAAGTGTAAAGTTGTACAAGTTTGACTTTTTATCAATTTTTGAAAGTATTTTTACTGCCAAAATACAAAATGTCGGGTCGTGGTCTTAATGACGAAGAAATATTTGGTGCTACTTTAGAAATAGATTCAGATTTTGAAATAAGTGACAGAGACGTCGATAATAATTGCGAAGCTGCTGAAATACATGAAAGCCATGATTCTGCCATTATGCGTTGAGAACTGTTTCAAAATTTATCACGATAAAAAATATATTAAGTGATACATATTTACGGTGATATAATAACAGAAAAATTATTTCATTATTTTTGTAAATTTAACCGGTCAGCAACGTAAGCAGATATACACGATAAAATAACGATAGCAGTCAAGTACAATAAGCGTGTTTACACGTCAACGCGTGTGTTTCCACAAAAATCGTCATAACTCCGTTATTCTTCTAGTGACATCCCTAAAACAAAAAGTAGAATATTCGTATTGAATGAAGCTTCACATCTCTATTCAAAGTTATCCATAGAAACCCGTAAAAAGACCTACTCAGTGGAAGCAAATTTTACCCGCCAAATCGTAAAACGACGCCAAGAAAGCCGTTTGACGTGCCGACCCGCCTCGCAAGTTTAATTATTTTTTTAAAAATATATTTTGTATGAAATGGTCAAAAAGTGAAGTGACAGAATTGTTTATTGTACATTTGTACGATGAAATAAGTGTTTTTTTTTTACATTATCCGTGATTTTAGTATCGTTTTTACATAAAACATTACAGGTGAGTCATTTTTACAATTTTTTCATGTTTCCATTCTAAATTTAAATATTTACAAATGTTAATATTTATTTATGATACAACAATTTGAAAGCCTATTTTGTAACCTTTCTAAAACAGTTTTTACTATTCGGCTCCGTTCAGTAATGTTTCATTTATAGAGCTTTGATTGTGAGGCGGTAATAACACAACGTTTTCGTGAAATTGACATTTCGATAAAGACATTTTAGCTTCAAGTTCGCGAAAAGTCGGAGGGGTTAAGTGTAGTTATTTTTTATTATATGAACCTTTTTAAGTGTGTCAATATTTCATGTATCCAGTCAAACGCGACATCGCACCCATAAATCAACCACTTACATCGCACCACAGTTGAAGAGCTCTACTCCGGTATGTTTATGCATGTGTATCGTTATCCTTGAAATATTAACATGGCCGCCCGGGTATACCGTATCAGTTACGTTATGAATATATACTTCGAATTTTCATCAAGTCCCATTGATGTTCGGATTGTTTATTTATACTTGAAAAGATAATTCAAGACATAAGCGACGTATTTTTTAAAACAAATTTTAAAATCCATGCGTGATTATTGTTTAAAGTCATAAATTAGATTGATGATAAATAGCCCCGCGTGTGAACGAAGTGATACAAATTTATGACGCATAGAAAAGGTTAAATAGTTGCACGAAGACGGTGAAATACCCTTTGGCTTAGTTCCGTAGCTATAGCGTTAGTAATAGTGTTAGTGGTATGTTATGGGTACCACACTCATTCTCTTAGTGTTATTATGCATAAGGTGGACAGTAATTTACGAAATTATAACTTTCAGTAAGGTCTGATTCATTCAACATCTATTCAAATTTATATTTAGCCAAACTTGATGATTTTAATAAGGTCTGGTCACCAAACACGGCCAAAGCCATTTCAAGCAATGTTTCAATTCTGAAAGGTGGTCGTCAGGGCGATACTGGGAGTATCTACTACTCTGGAACCTGTCACAAATATATAGTTTTTTAATGTGAATACTGCATAAGGATACGGATAAATTTGGAAACTGAAGCGTGAACCGTACCACGAATTACGGGAAAGGAATGAATCAACTGCAAGCGGCATATCGCGCCATTTGCGGTTTCTTCGTTTTTTTTCCCATAAGTTGAGGTTTAGTTAGGCAGTTCGGCTCGCGGATGTATACGTAGCATAAAAGTCCCAACCAGTTGCGGCTTGTGACTTTTGGTTGTATTAGAGCGCTAATATTACAATATATGAAAAAAAAATTATGAAGATTTTCAGGAAATTTCAGTTTGACTGTGCGCCGCACGGTCTCATAAATCTTTTGGGATCAAATCGCAATTTCTTCAAATCGGACACATATATTCTTTATACATGACACACCTATTGATTAACCCTTACAGTGCCGAAAAGATCCGTGGCGCTTATAGGTAGGTGTGCGAAAAATGCTATAGACGCGGTAGCGCTCTTTTTGACAGTTCACTTTTGGCCCGATTTCACCAAAATGAAAATTCAACACATCTTTTAAAAGTAATATAGAGTCATTAAGTGGTGAAACAAAAACTAGGTTTAATAGTTACCTATGGAACCTTGTTTTTGTTTCATCACTTTTCATGACTTTATTACCACTTTTTGGAGGTGTGTTGAATTGAATTGTCATTTTGATGACATACCCGGTCACCATGCAGCAGTAAGGACAGTAGCTCTGTGAAAAGATCCAACCTGATTTGCTCATTGTGTTTGTGTAGGAAAACAATCTTCTACGTTTTCCATATATCTTCTGTAATTTTCTTGTCAATAAATATGTAGTATTTAATTTCTGTGCTTTTATTATCATAGTTTGAAACGTTCTGAAGCGAATGTTGTTAAAATTATGAAAATTAGTGTATTGTAACAGAAATAGCAAGTATTTTTATTTTTTATATAAATTATCTATAAAAATGCACTTTTTTACTAGCATTCTCAGCATATTTTGACAAAATATTTATGGCAATAAAAGGGTTTAAAAAAAGATGAATCAGTTTAATTTGGTATTTTGGCCATAAATCCAAATCTCAATTTTGTATGAAACAGGCCGCGCAGCCGTTCCATTTAACACACTTCAAGCGGACCAAAACAAGGGTCCCACATTCAAGAAAATGGATTTTGTATGAAACAGGCCGCGCAGCCGTTCCATTTAACACACTTCAAGCGGACCAAAACAAGGGTCCCATTCGAGAAAATGGATTTTGTATGAAACAGGCCGCGCAGCCGTTCCATTTAACACACTTCAAGCGGACCAAAACAAGGGTCCCATTCGAGAAAATGGATTTTGTATGAAACAGGCCGCGCAGCCGTTCCATTTAACACACTTCAAGCGGACCAAAACAAGGGTCCCATTCGAGAAAATGGATTTTGTATGAAACAGGCCGCGCAGCCGTTCCATTTAACACACTTCAAGCGGACCAAAACAAGGGTCCCATTCGAGAAAATGGATTTTGTATGAAACAGGCCGCGCAGCCGTTACATTTAACACACTTCAAGCGGACCAAAACAAGGGTCCCATTCAAGAAAATGGTTTTTGTATGAAACAGATTTCTTTGGAAATAATACATATATTTTAATTAAATTTTTTACATAGTACTCACCCACACCCCAACTATAAAATGATTGTCTGAAATTAAAAACTACTTAAACTGAAGTCAGTGGTAGGACATTTAGTGGTGTTTTATTTGAAACAAATGTATGCATTTTATCACATTACAAAAACAAATCGTTTTGACACAAATCTTAAAAAAAAAAACTTCCGCATCTCCGGTGAGATATTGTGATTGTAAGCACTATTTTCCATAATCGTAAATGCAAAAAGTTATTGTTTATTGTCATTAAATTAAATCAAAGGTTTTTTTTTAATGCTTATTCCAAACGGTAGTAAGTCAAGTAAGGTAGTATTGTGTATTGACGATTCAACAAGTTATAACAATATGTTTTAAAAGTCGGTACCTTAATTTAGAGGTTTTTGGTGCTTTCGCTACTGTTTCCAGTTCCCGGACAACTTCTGGTTTGGCATCGGTGACGCATCTACCAGATGGCAGAAAAAGACAGGTTACAAAGGAGTTCTCAAAGGCAGGACAAAGGTTTCATAACACATAAGATATTGTGCACTACTTACTTTGGTGGGGGCGAGACATTAGGATCTTCTTGGGGCGTTTCCCCCATCTCCGCGTCTTAATTTTCTTTCTGTAAATTTAATATCATTACACATAAGTTGGGTTGTTTCTGGTAACAAGTTTTATTTGTACAACATAAATCAACGGTTTCAAATAATTATAATAATGTAATGTGAAAGACTTAATTCCTGCACCATGATGCATATCTGATAAAGCAACATATTGTTGCTAATGACCGTTTGGTTCAATTTGAAGTGTTAAATGCAGAATTTGAAATAATAATAATATTGTTGATGCTTCATATTTGAAAGCCCTAATATGTTACATAATCTTTAAAATGGGGTTGTGAAGTTTATGTAATGGAAATTTCAAAGTTTTATCTATCCGTATAATAATACAAAAACAAATGAGATTATTTCTCACAACAATATTTTTATTTGCAAAACTGCAAGCTAAAATAATAAAATCTTACTTTTCAATATTACACTTCCTCTCTTGCTTCCTCTTCCCGCTGCTCCCTCCTCTCCCTCTTTTATATTCTCCTCCTCTCTTGATGTTCCTTGGCTTGTCTAGAATAAATGAAAAACATGAGCATTTACATAATATGGCAATTAGTGTGGGAGAGTGAATGGGGAGGAGAGAAAGAAGGAAGGTATTCAGATCTCGACCAGGCCGTTCATTTTCTGTTGGAGCCTTTGCCCACATTTTATGTAGAAGGTGTTAATTCATGTCACCTTGGTTAAATATATTTTAATGGCCAATGGAAAAAGATACGGATGAAATGGTATCTCAATTATACGGCCAGTTTGAGAGTGAAATTTGTAACCGGTGGTTTGATCTTTGCATCCATGACTTGTAGTAATTTGTAACCGGTGGTTTGATCTTTGCATCCATGACTTGTAGTAATTTGTAACCGGTGGTTTGATCTTTGCATCCATGACTTGTAGTAATTTGTAACCGGTGGTTTGATCTTTGCATCCATGACTTGTAGTAATTTGTAACCGGTGGTTTGATCTTTGCATCCATGACTTGTAGTAATTTGTAACCGGTGGTTTGATCTTTGCATCCATGACTTGTAGTAATTTGTAACCGGTGGTTTGATCTTTGCATCCATGACTTGTAGTAATTTGTAACCGGTGGTTTGATCTTTGCATCCATGACTTGTAGTAATTTGTAACCGGTGGTTTGATCTTTGCATCCATGACTTGTAGTAATTTGTAACCGGTGGTTTGATCTTTGCATCCATGACTTGTAGTAATTTGTAACCGGTGGTTTGATCTTTGCATCCATGACTTGTAGTAATTTGTAACCGGTGGTTTGATCTTTGCATCCATGACTTGTAGTAATTTGTAACCGGTGGTTTGATCTTTGCATCCATGACTTGTAGTAATTTGTAACCGTTGGTTTGATCTTTGCATCCATGACTTGTAGTAATTTGTAACCGTTGGTTTGATCTTTGCATCCATGACTTGTAGTAATTTGTAACCGGTGGTTTGATCTTTGCATCCATGACTTGTAGTAATTTGTAACCGGTGGTTTGATCTTTGCATCCATGACTTGTAGTAATTTGTAACCGGTGGTTTGATCTTTGCATCCATGACTTGTAGTAATTTGTAACCGTTGGTTTGATCTTTGCATCCATGACTTGTAGTAATTTGTAACCGGTGGTTTGATCTTTGCATCCATGACTTGTAGTAATTTGTAACCGGTGGTTTGATCTTTGCATCCATGACTTGTAGTAATTTGTAACCGGTGGTTTGATCTTTGCATCCATGACTTGTAGTAATTTGTAACCGGTGGTTTGATCTTTGCATCCATGACTTGTAGTAATTTGTAACCGGTGGTTTGATCTTTGCATCCATGACTTGTAGTAATTTGTAACCGGTGGTTTGATCTTTGCATCCATGACTTGTAGTAATTTGTAACCGGTGGTTTGATCTTTGCATCCATGACTTGTAGTAATTTGTAACCGGTGGTTTGATCTTTGCATCCATGACTTGTAGTAATTTGTAACCGGTGGTTTGATCTTTGCATCCATGACTTGTAGTAATTTGTAACCGTTGGTTTGATCTTTGCATCCATGACTTGTAGTAATTTGTAACCGTTGGTTTGATCTTTGCATCCAT
The DNA here is from genome assembly GCF_061612785.1 of Hesperophylax consimilis. NCBI lineage: Eukaryota > Metazoa > Arthropoda > Insecta > Trichoptera > Limnephilidae > Hesperophylax > Hesperophylax consimilis. The sequence goes on along the minus strand of NC_142854.1, from coordinate 17,325,987 downwards.
GACTTGTAGTAATTTGTAACCGGTGGTTTGATCTTTGCATCCATGACTTGTAGTAATTTGTAACCGGTGGTTTGATCTTTGCATCCATGACTTGTAGTAATTTGTAACCGGTGGTTTGATCTTTGCATCCATGACTTGTAGTAATTTGTAACCGGTGGTTTGATCTTTGCATCCATGACTTGTAGTAATTTGTAACCGGTGGTTTGATCTTTGCATCCATGACTTGTAGTAATTTGTAACCGGTGGTTTGATCTTTGCATCCATGACTTGTAGTAATTTGTAACCGGTGGTTTGATCTTTGCATCCATGACTTGTAGTAATTTGTAACCGGTGGTTTGATCTTTGCATCCATGACTTGTAGTAATTTGTAACCGGTGGTTTGATCTTTGCATCCATGACTTGTAGTAATTTGTAACCGGTGGTTTGATCTTTGCATCCATGACTTGTAGTAATTTGTAACCGTTGGTTTGATCTTTGCATCCATGACTTGTAGTAATTTGTAACCGTTGGTTTGATCTTTGCATCCATGACTTGTAGTAATTTGTAACCGGTGGTTTGATCTTTGCATCCATGACTTGTAGTAATTTGTAACCGGTGGTTTGATCTTTGCATCCATGACTTGTAGTAATTTGTAACCGGTGGTTTGATCTTTGCATCCATGACTTGTAGTAATTTGTAACCGGTGGTTTGATCTTTGCATCCATGACTTGTAGTAATTTGTAACCGGTGGTTTGATCTTTGCATCCATGACTTGTAGTAATTTGTAACCGGTGGTTTGATCTTTGCATCCATGACTTGTAGTAATTTGTAACCGGTGGTTTGATCTTTGCATCCATGACTTGTAGTAATTTGTAACCGGTGGTTTGATCTTTGCATCCATGACTTGTAGTAATTTGTAACCGGTGGTTTGATCTTTGCATCCATGACTTGTAGTAATTTGTAACCGTTGGTTTGATCTTTGCATCCATGACTTGTAGTAATTTGTAACCGTTGGTTTGATCTTTGCATCCATGACTTGTAGTAATTTGTAACCGGTGGTTTGATCTTTGCATCCATGACTTGTAGTAATTTGTAACCGGTGGTTTGATCTTTGCATCCATGACTTGTAGTAATTTGTAACCGGTGGTTTGATCTTTGCATCCATGACTTGTAGTAATTTGTAACCGGTGGTTTGATCTTTGCATCCATGACTTGTAGTAATTTGTAACCGGTGGTTTGATCTTTGCATCCATGACTTGTAGTAATTTGTAACCGGTGGTTTGATCTTTGCATCCATGACTTGTAGTAATTTGTAACCGGTGGTTTGATCTTTGCATCCATGACTTGTAGTAATTTGTAACCGGTGGTTTGATCTTTGCATCCATGACTTGTAGTAATTTGTAACCGGTGGTTTGATCTTTGCATCCATGACTTGTAGTAATTTGTAACCGGTGGTTTGATCTTTGCATCCATGACTTGTAGTAATTTGTAACCGGTGGTTTGATCTTTGCATCCATGACTTGTAGTAATTTGTAACCGTTGGTTTGATCTTTGCATCCATGACTTGTAGTAATTTGTAACCGGTGGTTTGATCTTTGCATCCATGACTTGTAGTAATTTGTAACCGGTGGTTTGATCTTTGCATCCATGACTTGTAGTAATTTGTAACCGGTGGTTTGATCTTTGCATCCATGACTTGTAGTAATTTGTAACCGGTGGTTTGATCTTTGCATCCATGACTTGTAGTAATTTGTAACCGGTGGTTTGATCTTTGCATCCATGACTTGTAGTAATTTGTAACCGGTGGTTTGATCTTTGCATCCATGACTTGTAGTAATTTGTAACCGGTGGTTTGATCTTTGCATCCATGACTTGTAGTAATTTGTAACCGGTGGTTTGATCTTTGCATCCATGACTTGTAGTAATTTGTAACCGGTGGTTTGATCTTTGCATCCATGACTTGTAGTAATTTGTAACCGTTGGTTTGATCTTTGCATCCATGACTTGTAGTAATTTGTAACCGTTGGTTTGATCTTTGCATCCATGACTTGTAGTAATTTGTAACCGGTGGTTTGATCTTTGCATCCATGACTTGTAGTAATTTGTAACCGGTGGTTTGATCTTTGCATCCATGACTTGTAGTAATTTGTAACCGGTGGTTTGATCTTTGCATCCATGACTTGTAGTAATTTGTAACCGGTGGTTTGATCTTTGCATCCATGACTTGTAGTAATTTGTAACCGGTGGTTTGATCTTTGCATCCATGACTTGTAGTAATTTGTAACCGGTGGTTTGATCTTTGCATCCATGACTTGTAGTAATTTGTAACCGGTGGTTTGATCTTTGCATCCATGACTTGTAGTAATTTGTAACCGGTGGTTTGATCTTTGCATCCATGACTTGTAGTAATTTGTAACCGGTGGTTTGATCTTTGCATCCATGACTTGTAGTAATTTGTAACCGGTGGTTTGATCTTTGCATCCATGACTTGTAGTAATTTGTAACCGTTGGTTTGATCTTTGCATCCATGACTTGTAGTAATTTGTAACCGTTGGTTTGATCTTTGCATCCATGACTTGTAGTAATTTGTAACCGGTGGTTTGATCTTTGCATCCATGACTTGTAGTAATTTGTAACCGGTGGTTTGATCTTTGCATCCATGACTTGTAGTAATTTGTAACCGGTGGTTTGATCTTTGCATCCATGACTTGTAGTAATTTGTAACCGGTGGTTTGATCTTTGCATCCATGACTTGTAGTAATTTGTAACCGGTGGTTTGATCTTTGCATCCATGACTTGTAGTAATTTGTAACCGGTGGTTTAATCTTTGCATCCATGACTTGTAGTAATTTGTAACCGGTGGTTTGATCTTTGCATCCATGACTTGTAGTAATTTGTAACCGGTGGTTTGATCTTTGCATCCATGACTTGTAGTAATTTGTAACCGGTGGTTTGATCTTTGCATCCATGACTTGTAGTAATTTGTAACCGTTGGTTTGATCTTTGCATCCATGACTTGTAGTAATTTGTAACCGTTGGTTTGATCTTTGCATCCATGACTTGTAGTAATTTGTAACCGGTGGTTTGATCTTTGCATCCATGACTTGTAGTAATTTGTAACCGGTGGTTTGATCTTTGCATCCATGACTTGTAGTAATTTGTAACCGGTGGTTTGATCTTTGCATCCATGACTTGTAGTAATTTGTAACCGGTGGTTTGATCTTTGCATCCATGACTTGTAGTAATTTGTAACCGGTGGTTTGATCTTTGCATCCATGACTTGTAGTAATTTGTAACCGGTGGTTTGATCTTTGCATCCATGACTTGTAGTAATTTGTAACCGTTGGTTTGATCTTTGCATCCATGACTTGTAGTAATTTGTAACCGTTGGTTTGATCTTTGCATCCATGACTTGTAGTAATTTGTAACCGGTGGTTTGATCTTTGCATCCATGACTTGTAGTAATTTGTAACCGGTGGTTTGATCTTTGCATCCATGACTTGTAGTAATTTGTAACCGGTGGTTTGATCTTTGCATCCATGACTTGTAGTAATTTGTAACCGGTGGTTTGATCTTTGCATCCATGACTTGTAGTAATTTGTAACCGGTGGTTTGATCTTTGCATCCATGACTTGTAGTAATTTGTAACCGGTGGTTTGATCTTTGCATCCATGACTTGTAGTAATTTGTAACCGGTGGTTTGATCTTTGCATCCATGACTTGTAGTAATTTGTAACCGGTGGTTTGATCTTTGCATCCATGACTTGTAGTAATTTGTAACCGGTGGTTTGATCTTTGCATCCATGACTTGTAGTAATTTGTAACCGTTGGTTTGATCTTTGCATCCATGACTTGTAGTAATTTGTAACCGTTGGTTTGATCTTTGCATCCATGACTTGTAGTAATTTGTAACCGGTGGTTTGATCTTTGCATCCATGACTTGTAGTAATTTGTAACCGGTGGTTTGATCTTTGCATCCATGACTTGTAGTAATTTTTAACCGGTGGTTTGATCTTTGCATCCATGACTTGTAGTAATTTGTAACCGGTGGTTTGATCTTTGCATCCATGACTTGTAGTAATTTGTAACCGGTGGTTTGATCTTTGCATCCATGACTTGTAGTAATTTGTAACCGGTGGTTTGATCTTTGCATCCATGACTTGTAGTAATTTGTAACCGGTGGTTTGATCTTTGCATCCATGACTTGTAGTAATTTGTAACCGTTGGTTTGATCTTTGCATCCATGACTTGTAGTAATTTGTAACCGTTGGTTTGATCTTTGCATCCATGACTTGTAGTAATTTGTAACCGGTGGTTTGATCTTTGCATCCATGACTTGTAGTAATTTGTAACCGGTGGTTTGATCTTTGCATCCATGACTTGTAGTAATTTGTAACCGGTGGTTTGATCTTTGCATCCATGACTTGTAGTAATTTGTAACCGGTGGTTTGATCTTTGCATCCATGACTTGTAGTAATTTGTAACCGGTGGTTTGATCTTTGCATCCATGACTTGTAGTAATTTGTAACCGGTGGTTTGATCTTTGCATCCATGACTTGTAGTAATTTGTAACCGGTGGTTTGATCTTTGCATCCATGACTTGTAGTAATTTGTAACCGTTGGTTTGATCTTTGCATCCATGACTTGTAGTAATTTGTAACCGTTGGTTTGATCTTTGCATCCATGACTTGTAGTAATTTGTAACCGGTGGTTTGATCTTTGCATCCATGACTTGTAGTAATTTGTAACCGGTGGTTTGATCTTTGCATCCATGACTTGTAGTAATTTGTAACCGGTGGTTTGATCTTTGCATCCATGACTTGTAGTAATTTGTAACCGGTGGTTTGATCTTTGCATCCATGACTTGTAGTAATTTGTAACCGGTGGTTTGATCTTTGCATCCATGACTTGTAGTAATTTGTAACCGGTGGTTTGATCTTTGCATCCATGACTTGTAGTAATTTGTAACCGGTGGTTTGATCTTTGCATCCATGACTTGTAGTAATTTGTAACCGGTGGTTTGATCTTTGCATCCATGACTTGTAGTAATTTGTAACCGGTGGTTTGATCTTTGCATCCATGACTTGTAGTAATTTGTAACCGGTGGTTTGATCTTTGCATCCATGACTTGTAGTAATTTGTAACCGGTGGTTTGATCTTTGCATCCATGACTTGTAGTAATTTGTAACCGTTGGTTTGATCTTTGCATCCATGACTTGTAGTAATTTGTAACCGTTGGTTTGATCTTTGCATCCATGACTTGTAGTAATTTGTAACCGGTGGTTTGATCTTTGCATCCATGACTTGTAGTAATTTGTAACCGGTGGTTTGATCTTTGCATCCATGACTTGTAGTAATTTGTAACCGGTGGTTTGATCTTTGCATCCATGACTTGTAGTAATTTGTAACCGGTGGTTTGATCTTTGCATCCATGACTTGTAGTAATTTGTAACCGGTGGTTTGATCTTTGCATCCATGACTTGTAGTAATTTGTAACCGGTGGTTTGATCTTTGCATCCATGACTTGTAGTAATTTGTAACCGGTGGTTTGATCTTTGCATCCATGACTTGTAGTAATTTGTAACCGGTGGTTTGATCTTTGCATCCATGACTTGTAGTAATTTGTAACCGTTGGTTTGATCTTTGCATCCATGACTTGTAGTAATTTGTAACCGTTGGTTTGATCTTTGCATCCATGACTTGTAGTAATTTGTAACCGGTGGTTTGATCTTTGCATCCATGACTTGTAGTAATTTGTAACCGGTGGTTTGATCTTTGCATCCATGACTTGTAGTAATTTGTAACCGGTGGTTTGATCTTTGCATCCATGACTTGTAGTAATTTGTAACCGGTGGTTTGATCTTTGCATCCATGACTTGTAGTAATTTGTAACCGGTGGTTTGATCTTTGCATCCATGACTTGTAGTAATTTGTAACCGGTGGTTTGATCTTTGCATCCATGACTTGTAGTAATTTGTAACCGTTGGTTTGATCTTTGCATCCATGACTTGTAGTAATTTGTAACCGTTGGTTTGATCTTTGCATCCATGACTTGTAGTAATTTGTAACCGGTGGTTTGATCTTTGCATCCATGACTTGTAGTAATTTGTAACCGGTGGTTTGATCTTTGCATCCATGACTTGTAGTAATTTGTAACCGGTGGTTTGATCTTTGCATCCATGACTTGTAGTAATTTGTAACCGGTGGTTTGATCTTTGCATCCATGACTTGTAGTAATTTGTAACCGGTGGTTTGATCTTTGCATCCATGACTTGTAGTAATTTGTAACCGGTGGTTTGATCTTTGCATCCATGACTTGTAGTAATTTGTAACCGGTGGTTTGATCTTTGCATCCATGACTTGTAGTAATTTGTAACCGGTGGTTTGATCTTTGCATCCATGACTTGTAGTAATTTGTAACCGTTGGTTTGATCTTTGCATCCATGACTTGTAGTAATTTGTAACCGTTGGTTTGATCTTTGCATCCATGACTTGTAGTAATTTGTAACCGGTGGTTTGATCTTTGCATCCATGACTTGTAGTAATTTGTAACCGGTGGTTTGATCTTTGCATCCATGACTTGTAGTAATTTGTAACCGGTGGTTTGATCTTTGCATCCATGACTTGTAGTAATTTGTAACCGGTGGTTTGATCTTTGCATCCATGACTTGTAGTAATTTGTAACCGGTGGTTTGATCTTTGCATCCATGACTTGTAGTAATTTGTAACCGGTGGTTTGATCTTTGCATCCATGACTTGTAGTAATTTGTAACCGGTGGTTTGATCTTTGCATCCATGACTTGTAGTAATTTGTAACCGTTGGTTTGATCTTTGCATCCATGACTTGTAGTAATTTGTAACCGGTGGTTTGATCTTTGCATCCATGACTTGTAGTAATTTGTAACCGTTGGTTTGATCTTTGCATCCATGACTTGTAGTAATTTGTAACCGTTGGTTTGATCTTTGCATCCATGACTTGTAGTAATTTGTAACCGGTGGTTTGATCTTTGCATCCATGACTTGTAGTAATTTGTAACCGGTGGTTTGATCTTTGCATCCATGACTTGTAGTAATTTGTAACCGGTGGTTTGATCTTTGCATCCATGACTTGTAGTAATTTGTAACCGGTGGTTTGATCTTTGCATCCATGACTTGTAGTAATTTGTAACCGGTGGTTTGATCTTTGCATCCATGACTTGTAGTAATTTGTAACCGGTGGTTTGATCTTTGCATCCATGACTTGTAGTAATTTGTAACCGGTGGTTTGATCTTTGCATCCATGACTTGTAGTAATTTGTAACCGGTGGTTTGATCTTTGCATCCATGACTTGTAGTAATTTGTAACCGGTGGTTTGATCTTTGCATCCATGACTTGTAGTAATTTGTAACCGGTGGTTTGATCTTTGCATCCATGACTTGTAGTAATTTGTAACCGGTGGTTTGATCTTTGCATCCATGACTTGTAGTAATTTGTAACCGGTGGTTTGATCTTTGCATCCATGACTTGTAGTAATTTGTAACCGGTGGTTTGATCTTTGCATCCATGACTTGTAGTAATTTGTAACCGGTGGTTTGATCTTTGCATCCATGACTTGTAGTAATTTGTAACCGGTGGTTTGATCTTTGCATCCATGACTTGTAGTAATTTGTAACCGGTGGTTTGATCTTTGCATCCATGACTTGTAGTAATTTGTAACCGGTGGTTTGATCTTTGCATCCATGACTTGTAGTAATTTGTAACCGTTGGTTTGATCTTTGCATCCATGACTTGTAGTAATTTGTAACCGTTGGTTTGATCTTTGCATCCATGACTTGTAGTAATTTGTAACCGGTGGTTTGATCTTTGCATCCATGACTTGTAGTAATTTGTAACCGGTGGTTTGATCTTTGCATCCATGACTTGTAGTAATTTGTAACCGGTGGTTTGATCTTTGCATCCATGACTTGTAGTAATTTGTAACCGGTGGTTTGATCTTTGCATCCATGACTTGTAGTAATTTGTAACCGGTGGTTTGATCTTTGCATCCATGACTTGTAGTAATTTGTAACCGGTGGTTTGATCTTTGCATCCATGACTTGTAGTAATTTGTAACCGGTGGTTTGATCTTTGCATCCATGACTTGTAGTAATTTGTAACCGGTGGTTTGATCTATGACTTGTCACAATGCACTAAAACAACATTAGTTGGACATAATAATTACCTTTCTTCTCCCGGGGGCCGCCGCTTCCGGACACCAATGATGTCCAGAAACTGCTGGGTCAGGGCGGCTTCGGCCTCTTCGGGAGCAGCTCCCATCATTCTCCGGCCTAACTCTTTCAGCCGTTCCTGAGAACATAATTGATACCAAACTAGTTTAAAACATGACAATGTACTATTATTTGGAATTAATATGTGAAAAGGAAAAGCAAATAACCCATATTTAAGAAATGAAAAGTCGTAAGATAACGCTCCCGAGTTTCGTTTCTCCAATTAAATGAATAGGTGTTAATGCAAAATATCAAACAACATTATATTTCAAAACATTGTTCTTATTGTCTATATTACCCTCCACACAGCATCCCCAAAGATGACATAGGCCCTGAGGGAAATTATTTTCTTCAGGGCCTCCTGTGTGGAGTTAATATTAAAAAAAAATATATATATATAATGAAGAAAAAAATGTTAATAATGCAAATTTTAAAATCTTATCAATTATATGGAGCCATTTGAGTAAAAGCCATTGGTAAAAAAGTAATTGGTAATTACTAAAAAAATAATCTTTTTTGCTATGCAAGTACCTATAGTGAAATAAATTATATGAATTGTTAAAAAAACTATAGCTATATAGCTATTTCCGTTTAAAAAAAAAAATTATATTTAGTTTGGTCAAGTATTTTAACTGCAAATCCAAATTTAAGTTTTGTATGAAGAAGACTACTTTACCAATTTGGAGGATTTCAATCAATTTACCTGCATTATCGTATCAGCTGGCTGGAGCAATTGCTCAGCATCTTTGATAATTTCTTCGATTACTTTCGTGTGCTTTTCAGAAGCTGGCCCCACGCAAGCTTGCAGACTGGGGCCGTGTATTTTCCAAATGCAATCTATTAAATAGAAAATGTTAATAAAAACGTATGTATGTTATTAATGTATATGATACGGTGCGGTGTGTATAGAATGCAATTTCATACCATATCCCACGGAAGATGGGTCGCCCTCCATCGATGAGTCCGATTATCATCTATGGGTATATATTTGGTCTTCCTCCGCAGCATTTTCAGGAGATCCCTTTTATCTTCTGCACTTGATGTGGCACCCATCTTGGCGTGTTTAAATTTTGACCTAGAATTTTCCAAACAACAGTTTATTTTTCGAAATTTAAAATCTTTTTCTTGCAAGGCGATTGGAGGTAAGTCGGTACTGGAAAAATAACATAGTTCCTGCATTGTCGTTTCAAAACCAAACAGCTAATAATCATTAAATTATACCTAAGTTAGGCACTATTATAAAAATAAAGTAGAAAAACCATTTTAGAAAAGCCTAATTTATCAATTTTTAGTGTTTATTTTATGAAAAATGAAGTAGGTACTGGCCGAAAATGCCAAAAAATCTAGCTAATAAAATTTTCGTATGGTTGGCAAAATTGGAAGATGGATAATATCCTGCGGGTGGCCTCATTGGACCGGCCGGAAAGGGTAGCTACTTCCCAACATGGTTCAGAGCAGTGTTGCCAACGTAGGCGATTTATCGCCATTTAGGTTACCCAGAACGAGAATCGGCGACGAAAAAATTTAAAAGAAGGCGACTGGTCGCTTATTAGGCTACTTCGGAGAAAAGTTAAAGGGAATCAAGCTCACGGAGAATATTTGTGGGGAATATGTGGGCAGAATTTATGCGAGTTCATTAGAATTACTGCAACTGAAATTCGGCTACTTAATGTTTGAAAAACGGCGACATTAGGCCAAGATCCGTTGGCAACACTGTTTACAATACTGGCGCACGGCGTGTGTTCGTGACAGCGCGGCTATTCGCAAATATAGTTTTTTGTAAATTCTAATTTTGCTTAAAATCGTCCAAACAGTTTTAATATCTTCATTCCAAACAGCAAAGTAAGTTTTTTTTCCATTTTTAACCGCCATAGCTAGTTTTGTGATGTTTTTTTATGGATTATGTGAAATCTACGTTAAAAAATGGCGATTGTGGTAAAATTGAAATCAGGTTCGATAATTGTGTTTTTTTTGCAGGATGTCAAGATTTGGAGAGTGGGATCTGCACTGCAAGGTGAAATGTCGGATCTTCTGCTTCAAAATACGAAATGGAGCGTGTCTTGGCTAAGTATGGTCCGATCAGTTGCAAGAAAGGTTTTGCCTTTGTTGAATTTGAGGATACGAGAGACGCAGTCTTCTGCGTTCAGAGTCTTCTCTGTAAGGGGTCTGGATGGCACGTGAGTATATGTTACCGACACAACGCGCGTGGTTTCACCCAACTAGGTCCAGTGAACACACTTGAGATTTACTGCCTTTAGTATCGCACACAAGTTCGTTGGTCAGACAAGCTGTCACCAGTGCCACAAACACGTTGCTCTAGGCTCCTTTTTGTGTTAAAATGCCTTCCTGTGCTTTTGAGAGCTGCACAAATCATTCTCGAGCAAAACCTACCAAATCTGATGGAATTTCTTTCCATTCGTATGTGCTCCAAAATCACTTATTATTTCAATAAATACAATTATTCATAGCATATTCAGGCATATATAGATATTTGGTCTATTCACGCATCGTTATTGGCTATTCGTATGCATTTCGTTATATAACTTTAAATGCAGCATATTTCATCCCTCAGATGTAAATAATTGGCTTATAGTAATTAAGGGTAAACATTTAGAATCGCTGTTCACGCTCAATAAGAAAACATGGCTGAGCTATCAAATTGCATTAAATTTTGAAACTTTGATTGACAAAAAATGGAACTTTAACGCATTATTTTCCACTCCCCTGGATTTAAATATGGTTTTTATTGTAATTAAATCAAATCAAAAGTGTTATTTCTGTCTATTATTGTATATGGATGAGATCCCATACGTTGAAAGCAAATTTTCATTTTATGTAATTTTCAATACAATATTCATATTAAGTGTGGCTAGCAATCCTGAAAGTTTACCAAATATTCAAATTAAGTGTGGCTAGCAATCCTGAAAGTTTACCAAATATTCATATTAAGTGTGGCTAGCAATCCTGAAAGTTTACCAAATATTCATATTAAGTGTGGCTAGCAATCCTGAAAGTTTACCAAATATTCATATTAAGTGTGGCTAGCAATCCTGAAAGTTTACCAAATATTCATATTAAGTGTGGCTAGCAATCCTGAAAGTTTACCAAATATTCATATTAAGTGTGGCTAGCAATCCTGAAAGTTTACCAAATATTCATATTAAGTGTGGCTAGCAATCCTGAAAGTTTACCAAATATTCATATTAAGGCGATGCATTACATAGTAATTTAAAATCATGTGGTTTGATCCTAGAAATGTTTCAGATGCTTTAATTAAATACCGCGAGTAGAATACATCTTAGCCTTTGAAATAATCCACTATTTTTTAGATAAGTCTTTTTATAAGCCCAGAAAAAATAATGTATAAAGCCTATGAAAACTGCTTTAAAGTTCAAAATCTCCTACTTACGAACCTAAATAATAAATAATAATAACCTAATAAATCTGCAGTTGATTTAGCTTGCTTGATATGAACGTACAGACACGGATCTATTGTGAGGATTAACTTGGCTTTTGTCTTGGCATCGTCAGCTACTGATATATCAACAGTTTTCATGCACTGTTCCATACCTTCCAATATAAGTAAATTTTCCACAGCGAACGCCAACTCATCGTAGTTTTCTCGTCCTTTCAGCTTGGTTATACTTGCGAGGTATGAATTTGACGCCATTTCTGTTAAAATGTCCAACACTTTATGAGTTCGTAACAACTTCTTAACCCTATTCCTAACACGAAAAATATATCCGCGACAACAAGAAATTAGTTTTTAACACAAACACAATTTGACTATTATCGCAACTGATTATAACGCCTGGAATTATCTGGGCCCATAACCTGTTAAAAAAATGCGGATGAACAATGGATGAACTAACGTTTATTGAATAGGTTATCGTACACAGATGGCGTTAGTAGTAGTAGTATTTTGATAATTAATATAACATGATGTTTGTGCTTCTTGAGGAAATAGGCCTCTTTACTTTGAATTTTGACTTCCAGCCAAATCTACAGCACGACTTGTAAATAGAGACGGCAGTGCACTGTGTCACATTTCATGAAGGATAAAGACACAAAGGTGTGAATAGATTAATGATATTATGGTAATATAAATAATTACTTTTTGTGTTGTGATGGAGGACTTAGCCAGCCGAGGAATTGAACACACTACGCCTGAGTGGGACCCAAGCGCGATGTCAACTTGGCCACCGACCGGTCGGTGCGTATATGATACGGTGCGGTGTGTATAGAATGCAATATCATACAAAATCCCAAGGGAGGCGAGCAGCTCTTGTTTGGTGCATTAGGTGATCATTTTGGGGAATATACAGTCTGTGAACTCTTGTCACATTGACATCATAAATAATTCTGAGCCATTTTGAAAATTGAACGGACCCCGTTAAATCCATTAAAGCATTATTATCAAAAGCGGAAACGGATCAAGAATCGGCATTTAACGAGGACTGTAAAAATTCAAAATGAAGCTGATTGTAAATTTGATGAATGTGATGGGAGTATGGAACACCCTAATGTAAGTCTAAGGTGTTAATTCATGTCACCTTGGTTAAATATATTTTAATGGCCAATGGTAAAAGATACGGATGAAATGGTATCTCAATTATACGGCCAGTTTGAGAGTGAAATTTGTAACCGGTGGTTTGATCTTTGCATCCATGTCTTGTAGTATTTTTGTTGTATCATAATTGGCCACAATGCAACAAGGACTAAAACCTAGAAACAACATTAGTTGGACATAATAATTACCTTGCTTCTTCTTCAATTTGCTCCAGCTGCTCCCTCCTTTCCCTTCTCCTCCTTGTCTTGTCTAGAATAAATGAAAAACATGAGCATTTACATAATATGGCAATTAGTGGGGGAGAGTGAATGGGGAGGAGAGAAAGAAGGAAGGTATTCAGATCTCGACCACAGAGGCCGAGACAGAGACCACAGAGGCCACAGAGGCCGAAACAGAGACCACAGAGGCCGTTCATTGCCTTTGCCCACATTTTATGTAGAAGGTGTTAATTCATGTCACCTTGGTTGAATATATTTTAATGGCCAATGGTAAAAGATACGGATGAAATGGTATCTCAATTATACGGCCAGTTTGAGAGTGAAATTTGTAACCGGTGGTTTGATCTTTGCATCTATCATCATCCATGTCTTGTAGTATTTTTATTGTATCATTTTATTTCATATCAATTGCCCACAAGGACTAAAACCACATTAGTTGGACACAATAATTACCTTGCTTCCTCTTGAAGCTCCTCCCTCCTCTCCCTCCTTCTCTTTTTGCTCTCCTCCTTGTCTTGTTGTCTAGAATAAATGAAAAACATGAGCATTTACATAATATGGCAATTAGTGTGGGAGAGTAAATAGGGAGGAGAGAAAGAAGGAAGGTATTCATATTTGGTCACTAAATATACCTAGGTCTACCCCTAGAGCTGAGCGGAGTGACCTTCAGCTTGTGTCCAGGTATTACTAACATATGTATTTTGCTATTTTTTATACTTGTTCAGCGTGCAAGGGTGACCTATTCTTACCCGTGCGCATTTCATGTGTGCATATGAATGTACATAGTACTAAATTTTGTAAATTTATATATTCAAGTCATCAAATTTTGAATAAGTTTGGATGTGTGTGAGTACATTGTACATCCGTTTGGGATTTTGATGATTTTCATATGTACTTTTATCATATTCATTTTGGAAATGGTTATGTAATTAACTGTTTTCAAGATGCGCTTGCTAGTCCGGAATGGTGGGCGTATCTTCAAGATAGTTTATAGTAAAATACAGTTGGGTTTTATGTTTCGTTATCTTGTTCTGTTTCGTTATCTTGTTCTGTTTCTTTGTCTTGTTCTGTTTCATTATGCCCTTTGGGATGTTACATACTATAAGCTGGAGAAATAGTGCATTTTCAATTGCTAGGAACCATACAACATTTGTATTTCAAATGGGGAGACATTCTAAGAAATATAACGACAAAAACTCAAGCAAATACACTCGTAAACAGACAATAAGTACCACTGAGTACCACTATCACGTACTGTCAGAAGCCGGCTAGAAAATGGGAATACGCTTATGACGTCACACGAGATAGCCCCGCCCCAACATTTCCTTTTGGCAGTATTTCAAAAATGGTATTTTAGACTCGCTCTAGAAAATTTATTCGTCAACATAAAAATAAAATAAAAATTCCGTAATCATCGTAATTTTTTGTACCATGTTATTGCAAAAATGTTGTCATTATGTACCTGCTGACAAACTACATAAGTAATAACTACATATTCAATTTGGTAGGCGGGAATGGGTACCCCCGCCCTGGGAACCATTTATTGGATGACCAACACCTCTGCCACAGGTCACCCCAAGTGGTTCGCTACGTTTGGTGACTTAGCAGGGGTGCCCGGGTTCATGGGTTAAGGTTTGCCCAGGTCTTGGTGACGGGTGCGTCGGCCCACCTTCTGCGTGGCGGGCCGGTTGGGAGATGCTGGTTGAGGGAGACCCTTTACAACCGGTTACCGCTGTCCGGGCCGCTCGATAGTACAGGGGCCCGACCCTCAGGCTCACGACTAAGGGTGGGCTGCCCCATCAGCGAGTGAAAAAACCCCGCCACTGCTGTTGTGCCGGTTCGTGACCGGAGGGGACCCAGCAGCAGCGTTTGGAGCGCATTGGATGCCCTCTCCAGCCGGACTCTCCCAGCCTATCGCCTAGCACCGCAGTGGGTGGGCTGGAACCAAACGCTCATCACTCCTGGACAGCCTGAACCCCAGATTCCTACCCACCCCTCATACCTTTCCTTTCCAGACCTTTCCTTTCAAAAAGAAAAAAAAAACTTAAAATTCATGAACTTACAACACAACAATTTTAACATCGTTACAGCGGCGAGTAGCAGGCGTCCCCGGTGCGGGCCAAAACTGTTGGTAAATTTTGCCAACATTCGCGGCCTGCACACAAATTTAAATTCCGTCCATCACCATCTTTTGTCCCAACGTCCCAACCTTCTTTTCCTATCCGAAACTCAGATAGCCGAGCCGCCAGACTCCTCCTATCTGGACTGCCCGGGCTTTACCCTCGCAAGCAAATTCCGACTCAAAGGAGGAGTCTGCCTCTATAGTCGAGCTGACGTCAACTGTGTACGACTATTGAGTCTGGAAAACTCCAGATTCGACGTAATGTGGGTGCGCGTCAATCTTGCCAGTACGGCAAGATTCTACGCATGTCTATACCGCTCACCGAACCTTAGCGAATCAGACACTTCCGAACTCTTCAAACATTTGAGCGATACTATTGATGATCTCTTGCCCCGCTACCCTTCGGCCGAGTTTGTTGTTCTGGGGGACTTCAATGTTCATAACGAACCATGGTTGAAGTTCTCAGGCCCAACGGACTCGGCTGGCCGACAGGCGGAATCCTTTGCCATTTGCTACGGATTAGAGCAACTAGTTCAGGAGCCTACAACGGTTCCTGATGTCCAGACTCACCGCTCCAATCTGTTAGACCTGTTGTAATATGGCAATGAAATAACATTCAGTTGGTAACACTACATGAACAGGAAGTAGGTGTCAAAAGTATAAGTCTCTGTAATGGCTGTAATGTGTGTGCTCTGCTACAATAAACGTTATTTTGGTTAAAGATCACCATCTATTATTTATCAAGACTACAAGACCTATTCTTAACTACTGTGCCACACGGTTATAAGATTGACGTCACAGCGCCTCTGGGATCATCTGACCACTGCCTAGTGACGACATCAATCCCCGTTAGCCTCAGACCAACCAATGAGAGGCTGAGGAGAAAAGTGTGGCACTATAGGTCAGCAGATTGGTTCGGTGTGCGGGCCCATTTCAACGCTTTTCCGTGGTCAGCTGTTTGTTTTCGGACTTCGGACCCTTCAAGATGTGCCCAGGAGATTGGTGAAGTCATCAAATCGGCGATGGATGGCTTCATACAATCGACTACTAAAGAAACTGGTGTGGGCTCAAAGCCGTGGTTCAGTCGACAATGCTCCGAAGCAGTTCGATGAAAAAACGCGGCTTACCGAGCCTACAACACATCTCGAACGCCCGAAAGCAGATCAGCATACAACAAATCGGCAAAGGAATGCAAGAGAATCATTAATAGGTCAAAATTCGAACACGACCTGCAGATCAGCAAAAAGCTGGCTGCCTGCCCGCATGGCAGCAGAGCATTCTGGTCGCTTGCGGGCTCAATAGGTCGAAATTTTTGCAAACCCAGTTTGCCACCTCTTACCAGACCTGACGGCTCACTAGCAAACACCGCCACCGAAAAGGCTAACCTATTAGGGAAAATGTTTGCGGAAAACTCGACCCTCGACGACGGAGGTGCTGTTCCGCCGTCGGTTCCTCACTGCAGCTTCTATATGAAAAAGCTGAGGATCCGGCATCGGGATGTACTCCACGTCATACGGGGGCTCGATGTTAATAAAGCTAGTGGACCTGATGGAATACCTGCCCTGGTATTGCAGAGGTGTGCTGCGGAAATAGTTCCAGTTTTGACAAAGCTCTTCAAAATGTCCCTGAAGTGTGGCACTGTGCCCTCTGGTTGGAAAAAAGCGGTAATTCACCCTATTCCCAAGAAAGGTGACCGCTCCAACCCGGCCAACTACCGCCCCATAGCGATCACATCAGTTCTGTCCAAAGTGATGGAACGTGTGATCAACGACAAACTACTCACATACCTCGAGAAGAACAAAATTATCAACGACCGTCAATACGGATTCCGGCGGAACCGCTCGTGCGGTGATCTTCTCGCGTATGTGACGCATGTTTGGGGGCGGTGCCTGGAACGTCACGGTGAGACCCAAACGGTCGCACTAGACATATCCAAGGCCTTTGACCGGGTCTGGCACCGAGGACTTGTCAACAAATTGCATTCTTACGGACTTCCCGCATCCCTGTGTACGTGGATTGCTGACTTTTTAAGGGATAGGTCGATTCAGGCGGTTGCTGACGGTTTCACCTCTTCCTCGCACTCCATAAATGCTGGCGTCCCACAGGGATCGGTTCTGTCTCCGACTTTGTTTTTGTTGCACATCAATGACCTTTTGACATGTGCACCGATTCATTGTTACGCGGATGACAGTACAGTTCATGATAGCTTTTTGTTTGACAAGCCCCCAAAGGGCACACAAACTCCAACGGCTCGGAGGGCTTTGAAGCAGAGAATGGACGGTTATCTCGAGAGTATTTCCTCCTGGGGTAAAAATAATCTCGTCGAATTTAATGTTTCAAAGACCCAATCCTGTCTGATTACGTCTAAAAGGGATCCAAATGATAATCTAGTCTCCTTCAACGGAAGCAATCTTCCAAACAGGCCTTCCATTGATATGCTTGGTATAACTGTAAGTGACCAGCTCAGGTACGGGGGCTCCATCGAAGCCAGAGTAAAGTTGGCCTCTCAGAAGCTGGGCGTACTGTACAGGGCCCGCAGATACTTTAATAATACACAACTGCTGACCCTGTACAAATCGCAAGTGCGCCCTACTGTCGAATTTGGCAGCCATCTCTGGTCCGGAGCCCCTAAATACCTGAAAAAAACCCTAGACTCTGTGCAGAAACGGGCGGTCCGTTTGATAGATTCCCCAATCTTAACAGACGGACTGCAATCTTTAGAGCACAGGCGTCAGGTAGGTATGCTGTCCTTGTTCTACCGGTATTACAATGGAAGATGCTCTGAGGAACTAGCGTCATTGATCCCTTCGGCACCGGTGCGTAGTCGGGATACACGCCAAACGCGCGCCCAACATTTGTACACAGTTGCCGGCCTCTGTGTTTCCTCCCTCCTACAACATGGGACTCTTCAAGACCCATGTTCACTCCTTCCTCTCCACAAAAAGACCCTCCACACAGCATCCCCAAAGATGACATAGGCCCTGAGGGAAATTATTTTCTTCAGGGCCTCCTTTGTGGAGAAAATATAAAAAAAAGCAGGTTTGAATGTTAATAAATAAATAAAAAAAAATAATAATAATTACTTTGCTTTTTCCGGGGACTGCCGGCCACTCATTATATGAGAAAGCTCTCGGTGGAGGGCGGCCGCCTCCTCGGGATCAGCTTCCAACAAGACCACGCCGATCTCTTTCAGCCGTTCCTGAGAACATAATTGATACCAAACTAGTTTAAAACATGACAATGTACTATTATTTGGAATTAATATGTGAAAAGGAAAAAGCAAATAACCCATATTTAAGAAATGAAAAGTCATCAAACAACATTATATTTCAAAACATTGTTCTTATTGTCTATATTACCCTCCACACAGCATCCCCAAAGATGACATAGGCCCTGAGGAAAATTATTTTCTTCAGGGCCTCCTGTGTGGAGTTAATATTAAAAAATATATATATATATATATAAAAAAATGTTAATAATGCAAATTTAAAAATCTTATCAATTATATGGAGCCATTTGAGTAAAAGCCATTGGTAAAAAAGTAATTGGTAATTACTAAAAAAATAATCTTTTATACTATGCAAGTACCTATAGTGAAATAAATTATATGAATTGTTAAAAAAACTATAGCTATATAGGGTCAATCCGCACCAAATCATCCAGGCCATGTCACCCACCATCCCAGATTTTGATGAAACTTTAAATTTTTAATCCTTCCATATAGATAAGAAAATATACCAAATTTTACCTTCCTACCTCAACTCGTTTTTTTTTATGGGCAGTTGAAGTTTGGGCAAAATAAGCGTTTTTACATATTCCGAGCACTCCGGAAGAGCTTGTACCTTCAATGAAAAAAAATTGTATCTTTGTCATTTATAGTGCAAATGCAATGAAAATTTTCAATATTATCAAGAAAACTATGCTGATTGCAGAAAAAAATAAATAAACCCTTTACATTTATCTACTTGACTTTAAAAAATTACCAAAAGTAATTTTTTAAGTAATTTTTGGGACGGAAAAGGTACTTTACAAAAAAGCAATATCTCGGGAAGGTACAGTGTTAATGAAGTAATTTTTTTTTTTATTCATATCTACAAATAGCATAGAATCACATACAAAAATAAAATTCATGGCATTTTACTTGCTTCAATAAATAAAATCCATTTTAAACTTTTTTCAAACTTTTTGTAATTTTTTTTTTATTCTTATCTACAATAAACATAGTACAACCTAAAAAAATAAAACTCCTGGTATTTTGTGTGCTTCACAGTGTAGAAACGTTTTTAAAATAAGAAATCTTTATCATACAGAATTGTTCTAGGTTTTTTTAAATCTAGATACAAAAATAAATAAAATCCATTTTAAACTTTTTTCAAACTTTTTGTGATTTTTTTTATATCTATTTTTAGTTTGTAATTGGGCAAGTTATAGTTTAGGTATATAGCTGGTAATATAGGTTGAATGAATGGACTAATATCAAAGAAACAGTCCTAGAGACAAGTCACTACATGGAAATGATGTATCTGCAACAAGAACAAGACAGAACATGAAAATTACTATCTGCCTCATCACTAAGTTTGCAGGATACTACATGCTTTGTTTCCTCTGACATGCTTAGTTCTGAGTCAGCTTCAAAGCAGTGATCATCTATATAAATACAGTAGTTGTTTCATGTTATGGTGTACGTTGTTAAAATGTCTCTAATCGAAACAAGTTTAGTTAAATGTAGTGTGGGACAACATAATGGTACTGAATGTCACAAAAAAAGTTATACTAAGTCAGAGAAATTAACGAGTGTGGATTTGTTAAGTGAATTTGAAAAAAAGCTTATTCAACAAAGAAGTTTTGTATCTACAGACTTGGTTTTCAACATTTGTGAGCACCACAGAATATTTAACTTAAATAAATATGAAACATTTCAAAAAGCTTGTTTTGACGGGTCAAAAACTGCAAAAACTTTTTAAATCTGTGTCACCATCAAAAAGACTTCAACTTGAAAGCATGTTGGTCGTTTTTTGCTACGAGTCATGGGAAATCTCCCTGTGATGGAATAGGTGGAACAGTAAAACGTCTTCTAACTAGAGAAAGTTTGCAACTTGGCCCTGGCAACACTATCACAACTGTAGACAAAACTTTTAAGTTTTGTCAGTCGAGAGTAGAAAATATATATTTTTACTTGCTGAGAAAAGAAAGCTTATTCACTTGCAGGCAACAATTACAGCAGCGTTTTTCACAAGCTAAAACAATACCAGGCACTCGAGGTTTCCACTGCTTTGTTCCTCTGTCTGAAAATGAAGTTGGCACAAAAAGGATAAGTTCAGATTCAGATTATGCTTTGATTTTTAACTTCAGTGGGGAACGAAATCGCTCTGAGCAACTAAGTATGGTACAAATTTGTACAAACTCTTATGTAGCTTGCGTATATGACAACCATTGGTTTTTTGGACTTGTGGTTTCCAAAGATGAAGACGAGTGTGATGTATCAATCAAGTTTATGCATCCTTTTGGCCCAGCTCCATCCTTTTACTGGCCACATCAAAAAGAAGATATTTGTTTTGTTCCACTACAAAATATTTTTAATATCGTTGACCCTCCCACAACAAAAGGTTCAGGAAGAGCTTACTACTTTCTTGAAAAAGACGTTCATCATGCTGATCAAAAGTTCAACCATCTTATGGGTCAGATCAAGAATAAAAGTAAAAAATGAACTTGAACATTTATTTGTAAACAATATTATTGTAATGTACTTTCATTTAACCTAATCCTACATTGCCTGTTTTATTTTTATTGTATTTGTTTTTTAAAGAGTTAACTTTGTATTGAAAAGAGTTAAAAAGTTGATCTTGTTGTAAAATATTGCTATGGTGTATGCATTCAGGGTAAGGAACAAGGTACATTATTTTGTTGGTGCCTTAAGCTTACATTGCAAGCTTACCAGCATGTTGTAAAGGACCGAATAAGTTTGACTTTTTTTATTTGCAAATACAGTATCTAGATTTTAAAAAACTTGGAACAATTCTGTATGATTAAGATTTCTCATTTTAAAAACGTTTCTACACTGCGAAGCACACAAAATACCAGGAGTTTTATTTTTTTAGGTTGTACTATGTTTATTGTAGATAAGAATAAAAAAAAAATTACAAAAAGTTTGAAAAAAGTTTAAAATGGATTTTATTTATTGAAGCAAGTAAAATGCCATGAATTTTATTTTTGTATGTGATTCTATGCTATTTGTAGATATGAATAAAAAAAAAAATTACTTCATTAACACTGTACCTTCCCGAGATATTGCTTTTTTGTAAAGTACCTTTTCCGTCCCAAAAATTACTTAAAAAATTACTTTTGGTAATTTTTTAAAGTCAAGTAGATAAATGTAAAGGGTTTATTTATTTTTTTCTGCAATCAGCATAGTTTTCTTGATAATATTGAAAATTTTCATTGCATTTGCACTATAAATGACAAAGATACAATTTTTTTTCATTGAAGGTACAAGCTCTTCCGGAGTGCTCGGAATATGTAAAAATGCTTATTTTGCCCAAACTTCAACTGCCCATAAAAAAAAAACGAGTTGAGGTAGGAAGGTAAAATTTGGTATATTTTCTTATCTATATGGAAGGATTAAAAATTTAAAGTTTCATCAAAATCTGAGATGGTGGGTGACAAATCCAAAATTTTCTGGATGATTTGGTGCGGATTATTAATATAGCTACTTCCGTTTAAAAAATATATATATATTTAGTTTGGTCAAGTATTCTAACTGCAAATCCAAATTTAAGTTTTGTATGAAGAAGACTACTTTACCAATTTGGAGGATTTCAATCAATTTACCTCCATTCTTATTCCATTTGGCTGGAGCAATTGCTCAGCATCTTTAAGTATCTCTTCCATGTTTCTGGACTTCCGAACACCCTTTATCAGCTGGCCCCAGGCAATTTTACATACTGGGGCCGTGTATTTCCCGAAAGCAATCTATTAAATAGAAAATGTTAATAAAAACGTATGTATGTTATTAATGTATATGATACGGTGCGGTGTGTATATAATGCAATTTCATACCATATCCCACGGAAGATGGGTCGCCCTCCATTTATGAGTCCGTTTATCATCTGTCGGTATATGTTTTGTTATCCTCCGCAGCATTTTTCGCAGATTTTTTTTTTCTTCAGAAAGAAACTTTGCGTTGGCACCCATCTTGACCTGTTTGATCTAGAATTTTCCAAACAAAAGCATGCAGTTTATTGTTCGAAATTTAAAATCATTTTCTTGCAAGGCGATTGGAGATAAGTCGGTACTGGAAAAATAACATAGTTCCTGCATAGTTATGCATTGGTAGAGTGGGGCGTCTCTGTAGCCGCTGTAGAGCTGGTCCGATCGCTTGTCGCTAGTTCTTGTAGCTGATCCCGGGTCTGGTCCGAAGGGGTAAGCAAGTCCGTGGTCCAGGGTGAGGCGGGGGTCAAAGTAAAAGAAGGCGAGCAGAGGCAGAAGTCGGAGCGAGGTAGAGGGCAGAGCAGAGAGAGAGGTCTAGAGCTGGTGGTGGTTGCTGGCTAACTCTGCTTTCTGCCCGCACCTCCCGCGACACGATAAGCGGCGCGTTGTCTTGGCCGATTAGCAGCCTCGGCTTCACTGATCGACGGCCGGCCACTGTTTGTCGCGGAAGGTTCAAGTCTGTAACGGTGTGGGCCGTCACCGTGAACTCGCTTCCGTCGCCGCGCACCGACAGCTTCACCCGCCGGGACGTAGCGTCGGACGAGCACATCCCGTTAGTGCCCTAAACTAAAAAGGTCAGCAATACTTTGAGTGTCTTTGGCCTTTTTACCTGCATATTCCAAGTTGGCAACTACATAAGTAGTTTAGCAGGTTTGAATGTTAATAAATAAATAAAAATAAAAAATAATAATTACCTTGCTTCTCCCGGGGGCCGCCGGCCACTCATTAAGTCGGAAAGTTCTCGGTGGAGGGCGGCCGCCACCTCGGGAGCAGCATCCAACAACAACTCCCCAATCTCTTTCATCCGTTCCTGAGAACATAATTGATACCAAACTAGTTTAAAACATGACAATGTACTATTATTTGGAATTAATATGTGAAAAGGAAAAAGCAAATAACCCATATTTAAGAAATGAAAAGACGTCAAACAACATTATATTTCAAAACATTGTTCTTATTGTCTATATTACCCTCCACACAGCATCCCCAAAGATGACATAGGCCCTGAGGGAAATTATTTTCTTCAGGGCCTCCTGTGTGGAGTTAATATTAAAAAATATATATATATAATGAATAAAAAAGTGTTAATAATGCAAATTTTAAAATCTTATCAATTATATGGAGCCATTTGAGTAAAAGCCATTTGAGTAAAAGCCATTGGTAAAAAAGTAATTGGTAATTACTAAAAAAATAATTATTTCAATCAATTTACCTTTACGTCCTGTCGGGGATGCTGAGACGACTTCTCAGCATCTTCGACTATCTCTCGCAATGTTCTAAATTTTCTTTCATTTTTTCTGATACTGGCCCACGCATGCTTACACACTGTGGGCGTGTAAATGCTGAATGCCACCTATTAAATAGAAAATGTTAATAAAAACGTATGTATTGCTACGGGGAATGGAAAGCTTTCTAAATTCGTTGTAGGTAATATAATATATGGTACATAGATGCAATCAATTTGCACAGTGAACATTTCCTTCAATGGAAACTTGGACGCCAAACTATGCCACTGAAGACAGACAAAGTATGCTGAACAGTGTGGTAGAATCTGAGAACTATACAGTTTATTGTTCGAAACATAACAGTATGTTATTTTTTTTTTATTTTTTTTTTTTTTTATTGAAAATTTTTTTGATACATATATATACAGGTACATACATAATAACAAAAAATAAAATAGAGTAACAAAAAAATCCCACAAAGGCGAGGCCTGTGCGTGGGCATTATTATTTGTATGTGGATATTTAAAACAGTGGTTTAAATAAAAATAAAATATTGTACATGGTGATTGATTTTACCGTAATTTCAGTTACTTTTTACTAAAATTCCAAAAATATTTAAGTGCTCAATGAATATTAATTGGTACAACAAGTATTAATTGATACAACAAACACATAGCAGACTTTATTATTTTATTTATTTATTTTTTTTATTTTTTATTATTTAATAAATGTTTACAAGTTACATGTTTAGACATTTTTTTTAACTACCATACTAGGCTAATGCCCGTGTTGTGGTAGTTATACATGAAATAATAATAACAATGACATAAAAGAACTAAAAAATACTTATAGTAACATAAGTATGTAAGTATAAATCATAATGAAGTAATAATAATAAAAATAACTTAGAAGAACTAAAAAATACTATTTTATAGAAACATAAGAAAGAATTAAAGAAAAAAAAAAAAGAAAAACAAATTTGATGATAAATAAAACTAAAAACAAGTATATGAAAATTAGTAGTAAACTGAAAAATAAAGAAAAAGTATATGTATATTAAAAAGATACAAATAAAAATTAAAAATATTAAACATTAAGATTAAAATTTAAACATAATTAATGTAGATTGTTTAATGCATATAATTGTTTGTGTGCAAGTTTATATAACTTAGGTGTTATCTATAAGACAACATGTTTATGTTCAACACTTAATTTTAATTTTCGTGATATGAGACAAGTTGGAAAAGAAGTTTTTAATTTTTTTTTTTTGTGTTAGGAACTCATATAATCTTTGAAGAAAGGTCGTCCCCTTTCAAAAATCCATTGATGTACACGAGCAGTAAATATGGATATAGAATTACTTGACTTTAAGTCGGTACTCAATGCATTGTATATTTTAGGCGCGATGAACCAGAATTGCCGTTGAGCGAAAGAGGTTTTAGTTTGAGGAACCACGCAACCCAGGTTTGATGAAAAGCGGGTGTGAGCTTGGTGTTGTGGAGCCAACAGTAGGTTATTTTTTCGTATGTAACAAATGCTTACCTTAGTAAATAACTGTCGTATATCTAAGACCCTGATTTTAGCAAAGAGTTCATTAGAGGGATGGAATTATATATCTACTCTTAAAGCTAATTAGTTGTAAGTATAATTAATGGCTTTGTTAATAACTTATAAGAAAAAAATATCTATTTTGGCTGTTTTGAGCCAAGTTTTGATATATTTTTTATATGAATGAAGATTTTGACGAGTGGTCTCTTTAAGGGTTGAACATACTGAATTATAGATTTTTGGAGCAATAAAACTAATGTGTCTCTGGGCCTGTCTAGTTTTACAGTGGGGTACAACATACTCACAGGCGCCACATCTTCGACTGGAACGATTAGAGTTTTTAATAAAATTGTTTGGGTGCTTGTAGATAAATTTAAGACATTGAAAACTATAGGTTTGTCTAAGGTCCAAAATATCGGTTTCCCTAAACAATTGTTTGGAGGGATAAGATTTACTTTTCTGGTACATAATCTTAATTATTGATTTTTGGGCAATTTCTAATGGTTTGAGATGATTATTGTAACTTCCTCCCCAACCAATTATTCCATAGGAAATAGATGAATGAACTAGTGCATCATAAACTAATTTTATGGTTTTTATATTAACTATATTACACATTCTTTTAAAAATATAATTTAAATATCTCAGTTTGTTAACAGTTTTTTCTATATGGCTGGTCCATTTTAGTTGAGAATCTATGGTTACACCTAAGTACTTAACATTTTTTCCTGATTTCATCTCTTTACAGTTTGAGCATGCGGTAGGGTTACAATTTACATTATGAAATCTTAAATTAAGATTAGTTTTGGGAGCTGACTTCAGTGTGTTATAGAAAGGAATACAGAGAGTTTTTTCATAATTTAAAGTAAGAAGGTTTCTATCTAGCCACTCTTTGACAATAGTAATACATTTGTTAGCCTTATTAGTTGTGTCTTCCCATGTATTTCCTTGGACTGTTATTGCAGTATCGTCAGCAAATGAGAAAATATTACCAGGTATAACAATGTTACATAAATCATTTATATAGATTAAAAAGAGTAGCGGCCCTAATACAGTCCCTTGTGGAACACCGTGATTTACTGTATCAAAATTGCTCAAACACATTCCAATTTTTGTACATTGTTGTCGATTCGAAATGTAATTTTGTAAAAGCATGAGACATTTATTTTTAATTCCAATGTTGGATATTTTATTTAAGAGAGTACTATGGTTGACTGTGTCAAAGGCTTTCTTCAAATCTAAAAAAATTGTTAGGGTTTTAATATTTGAGTCTAGGTTAGAATAAATTCTATTGGTTAAATTAAATATAGCATCGTCAGTGCCGAGTTTGGTTCTAAAGCCATATTGGTTAGCTGATAGGAGTGCATGAGATTCCAGAAAATCGATGATTCGTTGTTTTATACATTTTTCTAATATCTTGGACAATTGAGAAGTTAAGGTGATTGGTCTGTAGTTGTCTGTTTTACATCGAGGTCCTGATTTGTGTATTGGAATGATATTCGCAAGTTTAAATAAATCAGGGAAAATACTCTTACTGATACATGTGTTAAATATATGATGTAGTGGTTTGATTATATGTTGTTTTATGGATTTAATTGTAGCATTACTTAAGTTATCAGGACCATTTGCAGACCTAACGCTTATGTTATCAATATGGTTTGAGATTTCAACTTCTGTAATTTCCATGAATTCAGATAGTTCAGAGGTAGAATTTTTAGTCTCTAAATAGTCTGAGAATACATTCTGAGAGTGTAAGCTAAGAGAAGGGTTATTGTCTATTAGGGTAGATGCAATGTTTGTGAAAAAGTGATTGAAATTGTTTGCAATATCTTCAGCATTCTCTAATATTATATTATGTTCGGTTACAATTTTTTGGGGAATTTTGTGATCCTTTTGTTTCCTGTTTGAGATCTCATTTTTGATGTTCCATGTTTTTCGTGAGTCGTTTTGTGCTTTTTGGAGTTGTTCAGAATAGTACTGTTGTTTGCATTTTTTTATAAGAGTATTAAGGTAATTTCTATATATAATATAATGGTTCCTTTTGCTGTAATTTTGTGTTTCATTGTTGGTTATGCAATGGTTTTCGTAAGTTTTGTAAGATTTGAACAGTTTATTTCTATGATGTATTGATATTATTAGACCACGTGTGATCCATGGTTTTATGTGTCTATGTTTACTTTTAGGTGGTTTTCTTTGTTCATAACATTTTTCAATGTGGTTTTGAATAATTTCATAAAAGTTATTTAGAGACATATTAGGGTCGTTATTAGAAAGCACCGAATCCCATGTTTCGGTTGTTAGTGATATGTCTAGTGATAGGTAATTAATTTTTGTTTTTATTTCCTGCTAGTTATTGGGATCGATGTTTCTGGGAGAATTTATAACGCAATGACCGTAGAAGGTGGGATAGTGGGTCTGTAATGTCAATTTTTAAGGTAGCAGATCTATTTGGGTATTTTTTTTTGCTTTCAGAAATATGTGATCAAGACATGAATCATTAGGATGATTGGGCCTAGTAGTACTGTTCAGGTAAGATAGGTAACCTTTGGTGTACAGTAAGTTTAAGTATTCGTTTGCAGATGGATTTAGTATTGCGTTTTGTATATTTATATTAATGTCTCCCATTAAAAATGAAAAATCAAATTGATTTGAGCTATGTTCGTCAATAAAAGTTTTAATTTCGTGTATGAACAAATTTGTGGATAATGAGGGAGAGCGGTATGCTGACAAAATAGAATACTTTTTTCCTTGAGAGGTAAAGATTGCATGGACAGCATTTGAATATTTGAAATTTGGGCTGACAATGTTAATATTAGATATAGAGTGTACATTATAAAATATGGTAATGCCATCATGAGAGGTGTGTCTAGCTGGAATTGAAAAAGAAATATAGTTTGGTAGGCTGAAAGGGATACATTCGCGCATTTGCGTTTCGGTAAGAGATATAAAATCAATTTGGAAAGATAACGAGTTTAAAAGGATACAGAACTCATCAAAATGTTTCCTAATACTTCTGATGTTCATATTTAGTACATTGAAAGATGTGTCTTCGAAGATTGAGTTTAGGTCTTGATAATTTTCGCATTCATGGTTTTCCGGGATGCTATATACTTCTAAGGAGGCCATTTTTATTGAGTCTGGGAGGTATCCAAAGAAGTTGTAGAAGTGAGGCACGGTTACTGGAGTGGAATGTCGCTCGCATCTTTGACATATATTATTGGTGAATCCTTATTTTTACGGAGAAGGACGTTCCCGTTTTTCGTCCACGCATATTGGTATGCCATTGATTTTGTTGCTCTCGCTAGCCAGAGTAATTGCTTGTTTTGTGGCGTCAGCTTTTCATTTATGTAGATAGGGTTTATCGAGGTGGAGTGATTTATATCTTTGGCGGAGAAATATCCCGCTTTCTTTTTTTGGGAAAGGATCCTGTCTTTCAATTCTTTTGTAGCCATCTTTATTGTTATACATTTCTTTAGTGAGTTGGTGTAAATGTTTATTATGGAATTATTATTTAGTAAATCTTCACACCCTATTTTTTTAAAGATGCATTCTATAGGTATTTTAGGATTTTCTTCTTTTTTAGTTTCGATTCCGTTGATTTTGAGCGATGTTTCAAGGCAATTTTGTAGAGATTGATTTACAACAGATTTTAAATTTTTGTTTTCTTTTTCCACTTCCTTAATTTTTATGTGGAGTTTATTTCTCTCTACTTCATAGTCATCGATTTTTAGTGAAAGAAAGTCAATGGTGTTGGTGAGTTCGCACAGCTGGTTCTTGAGGTTTTTTACATCTTTTAATTCAGCAGAGAATTTTTTTTCTATAATTTCCGACATATCTTTTTTTAAGCTATCGATGTTTTTTTGGTATTCAATGTTTTGATATGCTATTTGAGACATTATGTCTTTTTTCATTGCGTCCATTTTTTTTTCTAGGAACTGTATGATTTTATCTTCGCTATCCAGAATGGTTGTCTTGCCTCTGGTGCTGCTCATTGTGGATTTTTAAAAATAAGTTTATTGTTTAATTAGATGCTCTATTTTTTTTTTTTTTAATAGGGTTTCAAAAATATCACACGTTACAATCCAGATTAAAATTAAATTTAAAAGAAGAAAAAAATGCAGTTGAAAAAAAAAAGCAGCAAAGTTTTTTTTTTTTGGAAACTGTGGGGTTTGAACTGACTTCCCGTATTCCACGGAGAGTATTGGCGAAACGTTTATACCACCAGGCTACTGACCGCCTGTGACGTATCGATAAATAATTATAATATTAATTGTGAGGGCACAGGTCCGTTTGTATTTGTTGTAATAAAAGGTTTTGATTGAGTTTGCAAGCCGGTCACTGTCACTTCAAATTGTCACTTTAATCACTTAAAATTGTAATGACTAGGCCGTTTAGACTAAACTAAATTGGATGAATCACTTCACTGGTTTTACAGGTAAACATCAATCGTCGGTTGTTTGATTTTGGTGAGATTTTAACTGTGAATTTGAGCGATTTTTGTGGAGCGATTATTTGACGTGCGCACTGTTTTAAATGTTGTTATATTGTGATATAGTTATTAATGTATATGATACGGTATAAAATGCAACAACATACCAAATCCCATGGGACTCGCGCCTCTCGCCATTTATTTGTATGCTTATCGTTAAACGGGGCATATTTTTTTATCTTCCTCAGCATTTTCATTTTATCCTTCAATAATTCGCTGCTCATGTTCGAGCCCATTTTGACTTGATTAAATTTTGATCTTGAATTTTCCAAACAAAAGCATACAGTTTATTGTTCGAAATTTAAAATCTTTTTCTTGCAAGGCGTTTGGAGATAAGTCGGTACTGGAAAAATAACATAGTTCCTGCATAGTTATGCATTGTCGTTTCAAAACCAAACAGCTTATAAACATTAAATTATAAGTTAGAGGCACTATTATAAAAATAAAGTGGAATAACCATTTGAGAAAATATATCAAAGCCCTTTTTTATCAATTTTTAGTGTTTATTTTATGAAAAATGAAGCAGGTACTGGCCGAAAATGCCAAAAAATCTAGCTAATAAAATTTTCGTATGGTTGGCAGAATTGGAAGATGAATAATATCCTGCGGGTGGTCTCATTGGACCGGCCGGAAAAGGTAGCTACTTCCCAACATGGTGCTTAGCAGTGTTGCCAACGTAGGCGATTTATCGCTATTTAGGTTACCCAGAACGAGAATCGGCGACGAAAAAATTTAAAAGAAGGCGACTGGTCGCTTATTAGGCTACTTCGGAGAAAAGTTAAAGGGAATCAAGCTCACGGAGAATATATGTGGGCAGAATTTATGCGAGTTCATTAGAATTACTGCAACTGAAATTCGGCTACTTAATGTTTGAAAAACGGCGACATTAGGCCAAGATCCGTTGGCAACACTGTTTACAATACTGGCGCACGGCGTGTGTTCGTGACAGCGCGGCTATTCGCAAATATAGTTTTTTGTAAACTCTAATTTTGCTTAAAATCGTCCAAACAGTTTTAATATCTTCATTCCAAACAGCAAAGTAAGTTTTTTTTTCCTTTTTTAAGAAAATATAAAAGTTTAAGTTAAGGTGGCATTAGAAGGGTCTTGTAAGAAATATGTCATCCTACGGTAGGTAAACAGAATGATATAATATCAGGTGATTCCCAACGAATGTTTTGAAGATTCTGTTGTCATCTTGTAAAATTTCAACACGCATGCTAAGAAATATGTCATCCTACGGTAGGTAAACAGAATGATATAATATCAGGTGATTCCCAACGAATGTTTTGAAGATTCTGTTGTCATCTTGTAAAATTTCAACACGCATGCAACTGTCGAAATAGATTAATATTATATTTATTGAATATTGATTGCATCTCTGTGGCAGGATACACATTTTGTAATTTTAAAGCATATTCGATACAACTTTGTACATTTTTTCAATTAATCTAATGTTTTTCCTGCATGTTTTCACAATTAACAAGTATGATACTGAAAAATTTAATTTGATTGAACCTGTTATTATTACTTCAGATACTAAAAAAATGTGGGAAAGTTGCCGAATTCCGCTGTAATACGCAAACAGTAGAAAATTACACTGGGTTTCAACTTAATTACTACAAAAAAATAACTATTTATGTCGTGGGAGATGATTAAAGAAACATTAAAGTTCTGTTTTTCTCAAAGTTATGTTTGGGGATTAGGAAATATGCATAAATTATTTAAATAACCCAAACTGCTTGTTTTTCCATCTCCCCAACTTCAATAATTGTTTCCAGTAATGAAGTTGAAATTAAGTGTTATATAAAAAATTCAGCAGAATTAGGCAACTTTACCAAAATGGCTGTTGTTTTCACAATAATCAAAAATGTATTTTAAATATTACATATTTTATTGTTTAAACAACATTTTATAGCTAGTGGAAAGTAGGTACCACATTTTAAGATTCCTTTCTTTTCTCACAAATCTAGCTGTGACACTTATCGGAGGTTAGGTTGTTTTTACTTAAGACAGCTGCTCTGGACAATGAAGTTATCCTATATCTCATATATAATAGAAACAAGTGAGATTGGCCATGAACAATTATTAAAATGAACATGTGCACTCAGTCGCCTACTCGACTCAAGTTGTCAAGTTTCGCCAACTTCATTCACCCACACTACTGCAAATCGCATCTATGCATAGCGGAGCCTTGCCTTTGTATCTGCCTAAGCACCAAATGCATTACTTTCACTGCCTCGATAGGCCGTGCAGCACCGGGGTATAACTCAGATCGAAAATTGGAACCGTGAATATTGTGACTTCATATTGTTGCCTAACTGTATCCACCAATAAAAATCTATGGAATAAACTTTCAGAGTTTTTCATTGGTGTATAGTATAATAAGTAGGCTCCAAATGAGAATTGTACTGTCTATATATTGGCATATCTATGGTTTTTTAGTACCAATTTGTTTCATACAAAAAGCCCGAATTTAATTTTGAGTAAGTATCCAATTATGTAATTGTTTTATAAATTGCTACGAACTGTGAACTCGCTATTGCCGTGATCGTTTTAACCAAGTTCGACTGTATTGAAATATTTAATTTTATCAACTTCATCCTTGGTATTCTTTTTCTTAATTGGTGTCAGGATTGAAGGACTGAAAACATGGCGAAATTAGTACCTGTAGAAGTGTCGACAGGTTTTTTTTGTTTTATATTACGTTATTTTCAAGTTACAGGTCTGTGAACTCTTGTCACAAATCATTGTAAAAGATACGGATGAAATGATATCTCAATTATACGGCCAGTTTGAGAGTGAAATTAGTAACCGGTGGTTTGATCTTTGCATCCATGTCTTGTAGTATTTTTGTTGTATCATAATTGGCCACAATGCAACAAGGACTAAAACCTAGAAACAACATTAGTTGGACATAATAATTACCTTGCTTCCTCTACTATTCTCTCTCCCTCCTTTCCCTTCTCCTTTCCTCCTTTTCTTGTTGTCTAGAATAAAAGAAAAACATGAGCATGAGAAAGAAGGAAGGTATTCAGATCTGGTCACTAAATATACCTAGGTCTTCCCCTAGAGCTGAGCGGAGTGACCTTCAGCTTGTTAGTTGAGAGCCTTACCCCTCGACCACAGAGGCCGTTATTCAGATCTGGTCACTAAATATACCTAGGTCTTCCCCTAGAGCTGAGCGGAGTGACCTTCAGCTTGTTAGTTGAGAGCCTTACCCCTCGACCACAGAGGCCGTTATTCAGATCTGGTCACTAAATATACCTAGGTCTTCCACTAGA
Source organism: Hesperophylax consimilis (assembly GCF_061612785.1). Classification (NCBI taxonomy): domain Eukaryota; kingdom Metazoa; phylum Arthropoda; class Insecta; order Trichoptera; family Limnephilidae; genus Hesperophylax; species Hesperophylax consimilis. Next base: position 17,293,101 of record NC_142854.1, on the reverse strand, counting down.
GCTGAGCGGAGTGACCTTCAGCTTGTTAGTTGAGAGCCTTACCCCTCGACCACAGAGGCCGTTATTCAGATCTGGTCACTAAATATACCTAGGTCTACCCCTAGAGCTGAGCGGAGTGACCTTCAGCTCGTGTCCAGGTATTACTAACATATGTATTTTGCTAGTTTTTATACTTGTTCAGCGTCCAAGGGTGACCTATTCCTACCCGTGCGCATTTAATGTGTGCATATGAATGTACATAGTACTAAATTTTGTAAATTTATATATTCAAGTCATCAAATTTTGAATAAGTTTGGATGTGTGTGAGTACATTGTACATCCGTTTGGGATTTTGATGATTTTCATATGTACTTTTATCATATTCATTTTGGAAATGGTTATGTAATTAACTGTTTTCAAGATGCGCTTGCTAGTCCGGAATGGTGGGCGTATCTTCAAGATAGTTTATAGTAAAATACAGTTGGGTTTTATGTTTCGTCATCTTGTTCTGTTTCGTTATCTTGTTCTGTTTCTTTGTCTTGTTCTGTTTCATTATGCCCTTTGGGATGTTACATACTATAAGCTGGAGAAATAGTGCATTTTCAATTGCTAGGAACCATACAACATTTGTATTTCAAATGGGGAGACATTCTAAGAAATATAACGACAAAAACTCAAGCAAATCACTCGTAAACAGACAATAAGTACCACTATCACGTACTGTCAGAAGCCGGCTAGAAAATGGCAATACGCTTATGACGTCACACGAGATAGCCCCGCCCCAAAATTTCCTTTTGGCGGTATTTCAAAAATGGGATTTTAGACTCGCTCTAGAAAATCTATTCGTCAACATAAAAATAAAATAAAAATTCCGTAATCATCGTAATTTTTTGTACCATGTTATTGCAAAAATGTTGTCATTATGTACCTGCTGACAAACTACATAAGTAGTTTAGCAGGTTTGAATGTTAATAAATAAATAAAATAAAAAAATAATAATTACCTTGCTTCTGCCGGGGGCCGCCGGCCACTCATTAAGTCGGAAAGTTCTCGGTGGAGGGCGGCCGCTACCTCGGGAGCAGCATCCAACATCTTACTGCTTAACTCTTTAATCCGTTCCTGAGAACATAATTGATACCAAACTAGTTTAAAACATGACAATGTACTATTATTTGGAATTAATATGTGAAAAGGAAAAAGCAAATAACCCATATTTAAGAAATGAAAAGTCGTCAAACAACATTATATTTCAAAACATTGTTCTTATTGTCTATATTACCCTCCACACAGCATCCCCAAAGATGACATAGGCCCTGAGGAAAATTATTTTCTTCAGGGCCTCCTGTGTGGAGTTAATATAAAAAAAAATATATATATACAGGGTGTATCGGCACTAACCCGACAAACTTTAACCAGCTATTCCTTAGCACATTTGGAGTAAAAAATGTTATGGGCACTTTGCTGTCCGGTAGCATTTTTTTTTCAATTAAAAACAAAAAAATTGAAAATTTCCACACTACATCACTGTCATTGGCATAGCTTTTCATGTCCAACAGCTGTTATAAGCAAGTATGTCGAAAAGCGTCTTCGCTCTTTCGCACACACTAAATAATAATAGTTAAAAATGAGACGAATGGTTCCGTGCCATTTCGTTGTGATTGTAAAAGTGCGCCAATATAGGTACACACGTGCATTATTCAACGGAATTCGAATAAAATATTGCCAGATGGGTTTTCAAACTTTGACAAAGGATAAAACAGTGGTGACATGTGGTGAAAATATGAATAATAAATTTTTTATTAAAAAAAAACGTTACCGGACAGCAAAGTGCACATAAGATTTTTTACTCCAAATATGCTAAGGAATAGCTGGTTAAAGTTTGTCGGGTACGTGCCGATACACCCTGTATAATGAAGAAAAAAATGTTAATAATGCAAATTTAAAAATCTTATCAATTATATGGAGCCATTTGAGTAAAAGCCATTGGTAAAAAAGTAATTGGTAATAAGGAAGTTGAGTCCATTTTTTTTATTTTTTTTTATCAATGTTCGCATTCAAACTTAAATACTGGTATTTTTTTTATTTTTTTTTAAAGTTTGTTTTCATAATTAAATTAATTCTCAAAGTTTAAATTTTATTAAGCCCGCCAAAACGAGCGGAATCCGAGCGGTAAGAGGCGGGGTGTGGTGTGACGTCATTAGAACTGTGAAAACCACGACGCTCAAGCATTTTGTATGGAAAAAATTTTAATTCTTCAACAAGGAATTCCAGTAATTTTTTTACCAATGTTAACCGTCTATTAGAATTGATGTTATTAAAAAAAAAGAAAATTGATTAAGATTTCATAGTTAAATTAATATTTTAAGTTAGAATATTTGCTTTTCCCGCCCGGTACGGTACTGTACGGTATTGCCGTGGCTACTTGTTGACGTTCCACGCGCTAATTCAGGACCACCGCGCAGAAAAGTAAAATAACGGTTTACAGCCCAGTTCACTGTGAGACCTTTCTGGGCGGCCGGCGGCCTGAAGTGTATCACATGCTATGTGACATGTATAATAATAAAAACTTCTAAGTTATGCAATAAACAACATATTATTATAAAGCACTATACGAATATGTATCTTTAGAAATCCATTTCATATAATAATAACAACAAATACGTACATATATTTGACAAACCCAAATAAACCTTTGGCCTATACACCTCTCTCATCTAAACCGACCATCTCTCATGTAATAGAAAGAGATGCACCATAGGTGATCCGTTGAACGTACAAGTCACGACACATGTGACGTCAGAATTCTTTCGACCAATCGTGGAGCGTCTACAGTCTATTGCTATTGAATGCTTTTTCAAGAACGTTTAAATAATTCTAAGAATAATAATATAGAAATATATTTATATTTTTAGAATCGATATTTTTTTATCTACATGAACATATTTTTTATAAGTCAAAATATTTTTCACTCAACTTCCTTATTACTAAAAAAATAATCTTTTTTATTATGCAAGTACCTATAGTGAAATAAATTTTATGAATTGTTAAAAAAACTATATTGATGGGTTTAAAATGAGCTATTTCCGTTTAAAAAAATAATTATATTTAGTTTGGTCAAGTATTTTAACTGCAAATCCAAATTTAAGTTTTGTATGAAGAAGACTAGATTTACCTATTTGGAGGATTTCAATCAATTTACCTTTATATTCGGGTCAGACTGCTGGAGCCATTGCTCAGCATCTCTAATTATCTCCTCCAGCAGCCTGAACTTACGTCGGTCTTCAGTAGCAGGCCCCACACGTGTCTGCACAGTGGGGCCGAATACCCGTCAAAAGCATATCTATTAAATAGAAAATGTTAATAAAAACGTATGTATGTTATTAATGTATATGATACGGTGCGGTGTGTATAGAATGCAATATCATACCAAATCCCACGGGAGATGAGAAGCTCTCCATTGATGAGTTCTTTTATCTTCTTTCGGGATGTGGTGCCTCATCCGCGCCAGCATAGAATCTAAAAGAAGGCGACTGGTCGCTTATTAGGCTACTTCAGAGACAAGTTGAATTATAATTATGTGAGGAATTTTTTCGAAATGGAATTCCGTAGCTACCCCCCCCCCCCCCCATGGTTTTCGAAAAATTGTTGTGGGGAATCACATACAATATTTTTGGTTGCGGAATTTTTTTTCAGCGATGTTCTGTAACACCCCCCCCCCATGGATTTCGAATAATAAAATGGGTAATCAAGCTCACGGAGAATATTTGTGGGGAATATGTGGGCAGAATTTATGCGAGTTCATTAGAATTACTGCAACTGAAATTCGGCTACTTAATGTTTGAAAAAGCGGCGACATTAGGCCAAGATCCGTTGGCAACACTGTTTACAATACTGGCGCACGGCGTGTGTTCGTGACAGCACGGCTATTCGCAAATATAGTTTTTGAAAACTCTAATTTTGCTTAAAATCGTCCAAACAGTTTTAATATCTTCATTCCAAACAGCAATGTAAGTTTTTTTTTCCATTTTTAACCGCCATAGCTAGTTTTGTGATGTTTTTTTATGGATTATGTGAAATCTACGTTAAAAAATGGCGATTGTGGTAAAATTGAAATCAGGTTCGATAATTGTGTTTTTTTTGCAGGATGTCAAGATTTGGAGAGTGGGATCTGCACTGCAAGGTGAAATGTCGGATCTTCTGCTTCAAAATACGAAATGGAGCGTGTCTTGGCTAAGTATGGTCCGATCAGTTGCAAGAAATCCACCAGGTTTTGCCTTTGTTGAATTTGAGGATACGAGAGACGCAGAAGACTCTGTAAGGGGTCTGGATGGCACGTGAGTATATGTTACCGACACAACGCGCGTGCTTTCACCCAACTAGGTCCAGTGAACACACTTGAGATTTACTGCGTTTAGTATCGCACACAAGTTCGTTGGTCAGACAAGCTGTCACCAGTGCCACAAACACGTTGCTCTAGGCTCCTTTTTGTGTTAAAATGCCTTCCTGTGCTTTTGAGAGCTGCACAAATCATTCTCGAGCAAAACCTACCAGTCCTTTCAGCTTGGTTATACTTGCGAGGTATGAATTTGACGCCATTTCTGTTAAAATGTCCAACACTCTATGAGTTCGTAACAACTCCTTAACCCTATTCCTAACACGAAAAATATATCCGCAACAACAAGAAATTAGTTTTTAACACAAACACAATTTGACTATTATCGCAACTGATTATAACGCCTGGAATTATCTGGGCCCATAACCTGTTAAATAAATGCGGATGAACCATGGATGAACTAACGTTTATTGGATAGGTTATCGTACACAGATGGCGTTAGTAGTAGTAGTATTTTGATAATTAATATAACATGATGTTTTTGCTTCTTGAGGAAATAGGCCTCTTTACTTTGAAATTTGACTTCCCGCCAAATCTACAGCACGACTTGTAAATAGAGACGGCAGTGCTCTGTGTCACATTTCATGAAGGATCCTTAAGTGTGAAAAGATTAGTGATGTTATGGAAATATAAATAATTACTTTTTTTTAAGAAAGAAAGACAAACATTCCCGGGTTACGAATAACCTGACAATATTTGAAAATCTCCTACTACCACCACAGTAAGCTGAAAATGTTGCTTGTGTTGTGATGGAGGACTTAGCCAGCCGAGGAATTTTTTTTTTTTTTTTTATTGTCAATTTTTTTTATACATACAGGTACATATATAATTATACAAAATATAAGGCAGTAACAAAAAAATCCCACAAAGGCGAAGCCTGTGCGTGGGCATTATAAGGTGAAAATCAAAACAGTGGTGGTTACATTATCTATGGTTTAAATGAAAAAAGAGATATGAATAAAGAAAAAAAATAAATCATATAGTACATTTGGTTATTTTAATAAAAAAACAGTTTAAACGAATTTAAACTTTTTTTTTTTTTTTTTAAATTTAGATGGTAACATATTATCATATACACGGTGTCCGGAAACTCGTAGTACAAGCGGGAAACTGGAGAATCTACACCACATGGGGAACCCAAAAAAACATAAAGTTTTTTGATTTGAGCATTTTCAAAAAAAAAAAAAACCAAAAAAAAATATTTTTCGGCTATTTTAGGGTTAAAGTTTTTTCTGGTGTTTAGGGTTGAATAACAGATGTTTTAACCCTGCAGAGCAGAAATATTTTATGATTACACCGGGTTAAATGAAGGGTGATTTCAAAATAATGCTTCAAATCCGAGTTTCTTCATTTGTTTTACTTTCAAATAGTTTTAATTAGTTGGGTACTTTGATCTTCAGTAATAATTTATAAGAATTTGATTAAAAAAAAAAAAAAAAAAAAAAAATAAATCAACTTCAAACTCGATTTACTCGATAACGAAAGCTCAAATAAAAAAAAAATATACTACAAAATCGACTCCAAATGTGATGTAGATTCACCAGTTTCCCGCTTGTACTACGAGTTTCCGGACACCCTGTATGGGTATCATATTCGTATAACTTATAGAAAAATTTCTCTCACTTCCAGATACTTTTTTACCCAGCTTTTGACATTTATTTTATATGAGTTTAGGTTTTGGCACATCTTGATGGAACTCGGCAAGGAATTAAACAATTTTGGGCCAATATAGTTAATGTGTCTTTGGGCTAGCCTAGTTTTGCAGTGAGGCACTGTGTACATGCATATGTTGTGTCTCTGGCTAGAACGATTTGGATTTTTACAGAAATTATAAGGACAAGTGTATATAAATTTAAGACATTGGACACAGTAGATCTGCCTTAGTTCCATAATGTCAGTTTCCTTAAACAATTTATCGGTGGGATATGTCTTGGTCTTCTGGTGCATTATCTTAATGATAGACTTCTGAATAATTTCTAGAGGTTTCACATGGTTATTGTATGTTCCTCCCCAGGCGATTATTCCGTAGGAAATGGATGAAAGTACCAATGCATCATAAACAAGCCTCATAGTTCTTATGTTAACGATATTGCTCATGCGTTTGAATATGTAAATTAGGTGCCTCAGTTTATTGACAGTTTTTTCTATGTGATAAGTCCATTTGAGTTGACAGTCAATAGTTACACCTAGGTATTTGATATAATTTCCTAATTTTACATCTTCGCAGTTTGAGCATGTTTCAGGGTTACAATTGACATTATGGAACTTCAGGTTAGGATTATTTTTAGGGGATGCCTTTTGGGAATTATAGAAGGGAATAAAAACGGTTTTCTCATAATTTAGACTAAGAAGATTTCTATCTAGCCAATCTTTGACTATTGCAATGCATTTGTTGGCTTTACTTTATTGTATCTTCCCATGTTTTATTATTATTAATTGAACACACTACGCCTGAGTGGGACCCAAGCGCGATGTCAACTCGGCCACCGACCGGTCGGTGCGTATATGATACGGTGCGGTGTGTATAGAATGCAATATCATACAAAATCCCAAGGAAGGCGAGCAGCTCTTGTTTGGTGCATTAGGTGATCATTTTGGGGAATATACAGTCTGTGAACTCTTGTCACATTGACATCATAAATCATTCTGAGCCATTTGGAAAATTAAACGGACCCAGTTAAATCCATTAAAGCATTATGTATTATCAAAAGCGGAAACGGATCAAGAATCGGCATTTAACGAGGACTGTAAAAATTCAAAATGAAGCTGATTGTAAATTTGATGAATGTGATGGGAGTATGGAACACCCTAATGTTAGTCTAAGGTTCATGTCATCTTGGTTAAATATATTTTAATGGCCAATGGTAAAAGATACGGATGAAATGGTATCTCAATTATACGGCCAGTTTGAGAGTGAAATTTGTAATTGGTGGTTTGATCTTTGCATCCATGACTTGTAGTATTTTTATTGTATCATTTTATTTCATATCAATTGCCCACAAGGACTAAAACCACATTAGTTGGATATAATAATTACCTTGCTTCCTCTTGAAGCTGCTCCCTCCTCTCCCTCCTTTCCCTTCTCCTTTCCTCATTTTCTTGTTGTCTAGAATAAATGAAAAACATGAGCATTTACATAATATGGCAATTAGTGTGGGAGAGTGAATGGGGAGGAGAGAAAGAAGGAAGGTATTCAGATCTCGACGACAGAGGCCGAGACAGAGACCACAGAGGCCGAGACAGAGGCCACAGAGGCCGAGACAGTGACCACAGAGGCCGAGACAGTGACCACAGAGGCCGAGACAGTGACCACAGAGGCCGAGACAGTGACCACAGAGGCCGAGACAGAGACCACAGAGGCCGAGACAGAGGCCACAGAGGCCGAGACAGAGGCCACAGAGGCCGAGACAGAGACCACAGAGGCCGAGACAGAGGCCACAGAGGCCGAGACAGAGACCACAGAGGCCGAGACAGAGGCCACAGAGGCCGAGACAGAGGCCACAGAGGCCGAGACAGAGACCACAGAGGCCGTTCATTGCCTTTGCCCACATTTTATGTAGAAGGTGTTAATTCATGTCATCTTGGTTAAATATATTTTAATGGCCAATGCTAAAAGATACGGATGAAATGGTATCTCAATTATACGGCCAGTTTGAGAGTGAAATTTGTAACCGGTGGTTTGATCTTTGCATCCATGACTTGTAGTATTTTTATTGTATCATTTTATTTCATATCAATTGCCCACAAGGACTAAAACCACATTAGTTGGATATAATAATTACCTTGCTTCCTCTTGAAGCTGCTCCCTCCTCTCCCTCCTTTCCCTTCTCCTCTCCTCCTTTTCTTGTTGTCTAGAATAAATGAAAAACATGAGCATTTACATAATATGGCAATTAGTGTGGGAGAGTGAATGGGGAGGAGAGAAAGAAGGAAGGTATTCAGATCTCGACGACAGAGGCCGAGACAGAGACCACAGAGGCCACAGAGGCCGAGACTGAGACCACAGAGGCCGAGACAGTGACCACAGAGGCCGAGATAGAGACCACAGAGGCCGAGACAGAGGCCACAGAGGCCGAGACAGAGGCCACAGAGGCCGAGACAGAGGCCACAGAGGCAGAGACAGAGGCCACTGAGGCCGAGACTGAGACCACAGAGGCCGAGACAGTGACCACAGAGGCCGAGATAGAGACCACAGAGGCCGAGACAGAGGCCACAGAGGCCGAGACAGAGGCCACAGAGGCCGAGACAGAGGCCGAGACAGAGGCCACAGAGGCCGAGACAGAGGCCACAGAGGCAGAGACAGAGGCCACAGAGGCCACAGAGGCCGAGACAGAGACCACAGAGGCTGAGACAGAGGCCTTTCATTGCCTTTGCCCACATTTTATGTAGAAGGTGTTAATTCATGTCATCTTGGTTAAATATATTTTAATGGCCAATGGTAAAAGATACGGATGAAATGGTATCTCAATTATACGGCCAGTTTGAGAGTGAAATTTGTAACCGGTGGTTTGATCTTTGCATCCATGACTTGTAGTATTTTTATTGTATCATTTTATTTCATATCAATTGCCCACAAGGACTAAAACCACATTAGTTGGATATAATAATTACCTTGCTTCCTCTTGAAGCTGCTCCCTCATCTCCCTCCTTTTCTTGTTGTCTAGAATAAATGAAAAACATGAGCATTTACATAATATGGCAATTAGTGTGGGAGAGTGAATGGGGAGGAGAGAAAGAAGGAAGGTATTCAGATCTCGACGACAGAGGCCGAGACGGAGACCACAGAGGCCGAGACAGAGGCCACAGAGGCCGAGACAGAGACCACAGAGGCCGATACAGAGGCCGAGACAGTGACCACAGAGGCCGAGACAGAGACCACAGAGGCCGAGACAGAGGCCACAGAGGCCGAGACAGAGACCACAGAGGCCGAGACAGAGGCCACAGAGGCCGAGACAGAGACCACAGAGGCCGAGACAGAGGCCACAGAGTCCGAGACAGAGGCCACAGAGGCAGAGATAGAGGCCACAGAGGCCGAGACAGAGGCCACAGAGGCCGAGACAGAGACCACAGAGGCCGAGACAGAGACCACAGAGGCCGTTCATTGCCTTTGCCCACATTTTAAGTAGAAGGTGTTAATTCATGTCACCTTGGTTAAATATATTTTAATGGCCAATGGTAAAAGATACGGATGAAATGGTATCTCAATTATACGGCCAGTTTGAGAGTGAAATTTGTAACCGGTGTGGTTTGATCTATGACTTGTCACAATGCAACAAGGACTAAAACCACATTAGTTGGACATAATAATTACCTTTCTTCTGCAGGATGCCACCGCTTCCGGACATCGATAATTTCCGAAATCTCCTGGTGGAGAGCGGTTTCCTCCTCGGGGGTGGCTCCGATCATGATTTGGCCAATCTCTTTCAGCCGTTCCTGAGAACATAATTGTTGCCAAACTAGTTTAAAACATGACAATGTACTTTTATTTGGAATTAATATGTGAAAAGGAAAAAGCAAATAACCCATATTTAAGAAATGAAAAGTCGTTAGATAACGGTCCCGACTTTCGTTTCTTCAGTTTTACTGTTTTTATTTCTCCAATTAAATGAATAGGTGTTAATGCAAAATATCAAACAACATTATATTTCAAAACATTGTTCTTATTGTCTATATATATATAATGAAGAAAAAAGTGTTAATAATGCAAATCTTATCAATTATATGGAGCCATTTGAGTAAAAGCGCTATACAAATTATTCAATTAGTAATGGTTCTATATCATTTCCTTGTAATATCCTTGGGAATTACTATTTCGTTAAATAAAAGAGTTTAAACAAACCAAGTGAAATTGAGGGATATCCTAATTCGCAAAATGATTTCAAAATTGCCTTTGATAGTAAACAATTACATGTATTGTGTTTTTACAAAATATTAATTGTTATATTTAATCATTGAAGACAATATAGACAATTATTGAAGACAATATAGACAATTATTGAAGACAATATAGACAATTATTGAAGACAGACAATTATTGAAAACAACCTAGATATGACCGTACCTTTTTCTGATTTTTCTCATTCACATTTTCGTTTAAGAATCGCTAATACATCTTCAATAATTAAATATTACAATTTGAGGTGTTACTCGTTAAGTTATCCCAAAAATAAATATTCATCCTAGACTATTATTAAATGTTTTCTTTCCGGTCTCTTGGAAAACTTTACGAGGACTGTACTCTGCAAGGATTCCAGAACCTAACATTTTTTTAGAGTAAAGATTATGTTGGATGGTGGCTTGACCGGTTTCCCATTTTGTCGGTCGTGCCTCTTCTTCGCGGCCTTCGTTAACGTTGACTTGGCCAAAGGATCAGTCTAAGAAAAATATTATTAAAATATGTGCCCACATTCATGAACTCATGCACTGGCCTTGCATATGTGTGATTTTTTGTTATGGTTACATTAAACAATGAAAAATGTAATTATATACGTACAAATACATCTTATATTTTCTGTTATGGTTACATTAAACAATGAAAAATGTAATTATATACGTACAAATACATCTTATATTTTCTTTTACATTTTTATTTTATTTCTATTACTTTTCATTTATTCCCTATATTATTTTTTTTGTTATTTATTGCCGCTTGTAGAGATGGCTTGTTTTTATAATATGTATATAAATAAATATATGTAATAAAAAAAATATTAACAATATATGTTTTTAAATAAATACATTTAATAAAATTATTTAAAGAGACTTTGATATTTAAAAAAAAAAAAATAATGGCGCTATAGAAATAATACAAACATTATTATGAAAACATACAAACAATTCTAGGGCTTAAAGTCAAACAGCGTTTTGTACAAAAAAACATACCTATAATTCGAGGGTTTAAAGTCAAGCAAAGTTTATCTACAAAAAACATACCAATAAAAATAATTGGTGCCTTTTTGTAGATAACTTTGTTTGATTAAGCCCTCGAATTATTGGTATTTTTTTTTTGTAGATAATGTTGTTTGACATTAAGGCGAAATAGGTAGACTTGACCTGAAATTTGGCATTTTTGAGGCCAGTTTTAGACGTATGGACACTTTTCTAGAGAAAAACACAAATTGATTTCGAAAGATCGTTATTTTATCTATTAAAGTAAGATGTTAAATTTTGAAAAATAATATTATTTTCATACCATAATAAAGTGTTACCGTTGGACGATGCGCAGATTTGTTGCATTTTCAAAGGCGAAGTTGTATTATACAACAAATATTTCAAATCATATAATAATTCAGTATAAACAATCAATAAATTATCTATCATATGTATGTATAAGAATTTTGTTTTTATTTCAAATAAAATTACTAATAAATAAATCCGAGGACGCGTTTTGTGACGAAAATCATTTAATTTGACTATTTATTTATGACCTTACAAATTGGTATAGTTGAGATTTTTTTACAAAAATAATTTACTATGATATTATTGAAACATTAAAAATAATTTATGACCAAGAAATATATTCTTAAAGTATAAAATAGTAATTAATTTCGATTCGCGTTTATTGTTTGTTCGTTGTTTCTGATTACCTCGGCGCAAGCCGAAATTTTATCATTCCCCGCTGCGACAGGGCGGCGAGCGGACGTTTATTCCACGCCAGTCTACTTGATAACATTTTAACGAAATTCCTCGTTTAAAAATGGGGAGAAAAATACTATCGGACAAAAGTTTTATAAGAAAACAAAAATTTCGTCATCAAAAACGTACATGGGAGAAATATTTGCAGAAAAAAAAGGGTTAGTCATATTTAATTATCCTTGTACATTGTACGTACTCTATATGCTACAGGGTCGTTCAAACGAATCAGTCAGAATACGCATATATTTTTTATAACATTTAGCGATAATTTTGTGTTGTTTAATTTTCAGGGAAAATAATCACCTACCGACGAATGATTGTGATTCTGAAGCAAAAATTGTCTCTAAAATTCCGTCGGTATGTGTAATTTACATTAATATTATTATTATTTTATTATGTAAATAGGTAATACCTACAATATATTGTGAATCATGGATATTATGGTGACCGAAACCGTCAATATCGGGGTATTTATAAACTAGCAATTATTCCCGGCGTTACGCGAGTTACACGCACAAAACCATACCCTTGTATACATGGTGTTGGGAAACGCGTAGTATATTACTGTGACCGATTCAACTCTAATTACCGCGGTAATTATAAAAAAGCATTTACAACCCGGTGTTGCGCGATTTACGCGCATGCAACATTACCACGTGTACACGGTGTCGGGAAACTTGTGGTGAAATTACGGTGACTGAAACCGTAAATATTGCGGTAATTATAAAATATCAATAATTCCCGGCATTACGCGAGTTACACGCACAAAACCATACCCTTGTATACCAGCGCCCTTGAGGTGATTTCAGCGCCCTTGAGGTGATTTTGCACAAAAACGGCGCCATACAAGTCATCCAATTATTATTATTATTATGGTGTCGGGAAATGCATGGTATATTACGGTGACCGATTCAACTGTAATTACCGCGATAATCATAAACCATAATTGACTAGCCGGCGTTGCGCGAGCAACACGTATGCAACAGTACCTTGTACACACGGTGTCGGGTAACTCGTGGTAAAATGTTTCCAGTCATGGATTCAACGTTGGGATAAGTATATCTCTAGTCAAGCACAGTACTTCGAAGGAGATTAATTCCATTTCCATGTAAACTTATTTGTAATAAAATTTTCTTAGTTAAACATTAAGCTGTACAATTTCTGTTTCGAAATCTTCCTCACATAAATATATTTAACTGGCTACAAAAGAGCAGGAAATGCCGCATTTTAGTCTATGCGTATATGATTCCCGTCAAAATAACGGTTTTGATTCGTGATGTGCGATTCAAATCATGTTTTTGTTAACCCTTGAGACGTTGTTGATTTGCACGGATCGAACCTTCTACAAGCTTCCATTTTTTCAAAGACAATAACAAGCACTATTTCGTTCTCTTTCTGACATAAAAGAAATAATTAATTTTTAGATGAGAGGAAGAGAGATATATGCATTTTAATAATGTGCGGTCGTTCTGGGGCAAATATGGTCTTAGGAGAGTATAATGCGCGCACGGCATTTGGGACTGTTTGGGTCTTAGAAGGTCCCAAGGTTTAATAATTTCTATTCTATTGTCCAATTCCCTATTACATTGGTATAATTCAACATATTTAGTATTTTTAGTGTTACTTTTTGTCAGTTTCATAATGTCATATTGTGAATTGAGCTTCTTGTTTTAGAAGAAAAAAAACGAGGTTATTTTGATATACTTACTTTAAGTATTAGAAATAAAACTTACTGGTAATACCTATCTTACAAACGGATTAATATGTAAGACGAGAGATTTTTTACAATCAAACTTAATGTTAATCACTTTTGTAAAACCTATGTAAACAAAAATTTTAAAAAAAGACAAGTGAATAAAAATATTTGAAAAATTAAAAAAAAATGTTTATTCAAATACCTACCTATTTTGTACCTACTATGTCAACGCACTGCATTTGTATTTATTTATGTTTACGCACTCCGACGTATAATTTACAAATATGTATGTAACTACTTATAGTCCAGTCAAGTTAAACATGAAAAGGGGGTTGTGCTTGCAAAAGGTCCAGTCATTCTGAATTTTTTCTATGTTGTTAGGACCTAAACCAGTATTAAAAAAAAAAATTTGCAACTTCGAAAGTGCTGTGCGAGCGGCGGTGGACCTAAAAAACCAGGAAATTTTCGGATTTTTTTCAGTTTTTGCTCAATATATAATATTATATAATATTATAAAGAACACAGAACAATTCCCAACTATATGGCATTCAACAATATTAGAAGAGATTGCAAAAAAAATGACAAAAAGATGTTATAAAAATTACATTAATTCTGTTGAGAACACGATACTTCATGATGTAAAATACTTTTGGAAATACACAAAATCAATGAAAAACAATGATGCTGGTATTTCTGGTAATATACGTTACAGACAAAATAGCTCCAGTAAAATTTATGAAATTGTTAACATGTTTGCTGATTACTTTAAGGACGTGTATGAACCTGATATTCCAGATGACTTAATTCCTTACTTCAATACGGATTTAAATTTACACTTATCGCAAATACACATTGATATTGAAGACATTATATAATAGTCTGTATTAAATCACTTGAACCTAAAACAAGCTCGGGACCTGATAAGATTCCTTCCATCTTACTTAACACGTAATACCCGGAGGTTGAAAATGAAACACATGCGGCGGTGGTGGGTCCAGATTGACCCGGCTGAAATGATGAAATTAAAAGGCTTTTTATGCATTTTTCGTTCATATTCTTACTTTTATATGATATTATTGTAGTTCCTCATTAACTCATAACATATCCCCTGTGTTTCTTGTATGAACATGAAAGTTTTAGAAATTAGTGTTCCGTAAATTTTGCGGTTCGTCGATATACAGCGGCGCGGACATCCCGCGCAACAGCTAATCAACGACTGAATCGAAGACGGCCCCGACGGCCGATGCGGGTGCCGGGCGATGGTCAGGGGAATGAGGAGGGCAGCGCGGGAGAGGGGGACAGGAAGCGTTCGTCAGCGGAAACAAACATTTTTATTTCTATAATTATTAAAATTTTCGATGGTGTGCATTTACAAGAATATCGTGTATTATTTAAAATACCAGAAATAAATCACGTATTTGATAATTTCCTTGTGGCTGTACCTCTAATAGAAAGATGTGTAAAGAGAAAATAAATTCAATTTATAGCCATATTAAACGATGATTGCTTATGCAAATATTAGAAAATATTATATAATGGCATTCAAATTCAAGTTGAGTATTTACTTCCTCACACATTTATTTGTCACAATTAAAACCATTGAATGACACACATTAAAATATACTAAAACTTTTATTTTTCAATATAACAAATTTAAATTAACAATTTTCATTTAAAAAAAAGGAATAAAAGCAATATTCTAAATACGAAAATACAAAAATGATTCGACGATTAATAAAATTTATATACATACACAAAACACCAAATGGATTTATTATTACAAATTCAGCGGCAAAATAATTATATAGCACTACCAATTATAAAAAGTTTAACAGTTTTTTATTAGTTAAAATATATTAAAAATGCTAAAATTCACAAAAATAATTCATCGATATATTATATCATTCAATAAATGTCATCGAAACGTATATTGCTAAAAATATAGCGGAAGCGATCTCTAGATAAAGCGGAGGGGAAAAAATGCTGCCGGAATAAATCCTCGGTAGTCCAAAGTTCGCTTAGTTCTAACTTTCGGCCGTGATTTCTTCCTGAAGCCAAAAGAACTCCAAAAAATGCATACATTTCTGTCTTCGTAATGTTAGGAAAGCTGGAATTTTTCGGATTGAGCTGACAGAATTTATTCGTATTTTCAATAATTTCCTCCACCATTTCATTTGAAATAAACAAATCAAAAGCATCTCTGATGGATACTATGTTCTGGCTACCGTTTTTCAATCCAGGGGTAGAAGAAATAATGTTATGGCTTCTGGTACGTAAGCTGGCTGGTTGCGCAGAATTCCATTGGAATCCGGAATTCGACACGTATAAATGTTGATCTGCAACGGATTCATTCGAATTTCCTACACTAACTTCATTATCACTTCCATTTCCACTTTCAGATATTTCCTCTAGTAATATTTCTTCCGGATCACTTTCAAATTCTGGATCTAATGTTTCGAATTCCAAGTCGCCATCATCACTGATCTCACTGTTCGAACTATTAAGTAGCTTTTTGATCTCATTATCAGATAAATAATTTTGCTTTGCCATTGCGTTCGTACGCTACGAAAAAAAAAATTAAAACAAAGTCACAAACAAAAATCACAATACTAGAAATGTGCCCGAATGGTTGACAACATCTGCGCGGGACTGTGAGAGACAAAGACGGAAGGACAGAGCGAGAGATATGCTGTTTCGTCGGCTGCTCGAATTCAACTGAGAAGAAATGAGTTTTTGCGTGTTTTTAAACACAATTATTCTTATAACTTTTTTAAAACGTGTCCGATTTTAATCATTTTTGAGTCGAAATATGGGTAAATATTTGATGAAAGAATAGACAAAAGGAAATTAGCCTAAACGAGATATTTGCGGCAAAATCTTTTTTTTTAAAAACACTGGGTCAAACCAGACCCACCACCGGAGTCGAGGTGTTAAGAATTGTGTCCAAAGTTTATCTGTTCCGCTTAATATACTGTTTAATAAGTCACTCTCCACAGGACACTTTCCAAAAATATGGAAACTTAGCTACTTAACTCCTGTATTTAAAAGTGGTGATAAATCCTTTGTTGAAAATTATCGGCCTATCTGTATTCAATCGTCTATACCTAAACTTTTTGAGAAATTGATTCTTAAGAAAATCAGCTTCTTTGTAAACTCTTGTATCGCAACTTGTCAACACGGCTTTATCTCCGGCAGATCAACTTTGACTAACCTAACATTATATGAAAATTTTATTTCCAATGCACTTGCCAACAAACAACAAGTTGACTCTATATATACCGACTTCAGTAAGGCGTTTGATAAGGTCTGTCATAAAATCCTCATTAATAAACTTTTGAAACTCGGAATTAATGGAAACCTTTTATCTTGGTTTAAGAGTTACTTACTTAGGCGTCAGTTAACTGTCTGTATTAATGATCACTTATCCTACATGTTCGAAGCTACCAGTGGCGTACCCCAGGGTTCGCATCTTGGTCCTATACTTTTTAATTTATTCATTAACGACGTAACAAACATATTCACCCGTGTTCTAATTCTAATGTTCGCTGATGATATGAAGATATATAGAATTATTGACAATATAGAGGACTGTCTAACACTTCAATCTAATATTAATAGCTTTAACGATTGGTGTCTTAAAAACAAATTAACACTTAATGTAAAAAAATGTCAACTTATGAGATTCCACAGAAAAAAAAACCCATTGTTGTTCACCTACTTTCTCAATAATCACACCTTATTATCTGTTGATGAAATAAGAGACCTTGGTATAACCTTTGACACTAAATTAACATTCATTAAACATATTAATAATATAACCAGTAAAACAATGCAAATGTTAGGATTTGTCTTACGGATTTCAAAGGATTTTAAAAATTTAAAAACTGTAAAGATTTAAATTAATTTAAAGAAATTACTTTACACTTCACTTGTTAGAAGCCAACTAGAATTTAACACCACCATTTGGAGTCCTTACTACAGTGTACATGAGAATTCCCTTGAGCGCGTACAACATAAATTTTTACGTTATATTAATTTTAAATTGGGAATACTTATCGAAAACATTAATTACCCCTCTCTGTTACATTTATTGGGACTCGATACATTAAAAGAAAGAAGAATTTGTTTTGACCACAGACATAGGAATTAATAGACGAGAAGATAATGGCGAGGGGTAAAATCAACTGTTGAAGAACGAAGGGAGTGAAGCTGACTGTGATTCGTCAATAAATCAATCTGACAGTAAATAGGCATCTCGCATTATAATATCACCATTTACTTCTTAAAAGTAAAATCTGCTTTTGAATGAATAGACATTTTTACATGGGAGCGCAAATTACTCGCCACGTTATGAACAAATTTGCGAAGTCCAAATTCGGCAAAAAAATTCGGTTCTATTTTCAGAGTCGAATATTTCGTTTAAGTATTTAGTTAAGACACTTTTATAAATGTTCATAATTTACTTCCCAGCAACCAACCAGCTTTGTGTTTCGCGTCCAGACGTTTCTCGATGTGATAGTAACAACTGATTCATATTATACGATGTGAATATGCTTAAAATAAAGTAAAATAATGCTTATATATGGAATGTAATACGGCGATTGGGTTTATTCTCTTTTTCACATCTATTTTTACAAGTTTTCATAGTACAAGTCAACATTTTGCCGTGTTATTTCGTAAAATGAACCGATGATGCCTCGACCATAGTTCGCACAAGAATGATGACGTCACGTTTTCAAATTTCACTTGAGGCCATACGCGAGCACAGCCGGCTCCAATGGAACCGGTATGGGGAGTGGGGATAATATGCTTTTAATCACTTAGGGCAGGTCTACTAATATTCATATGTCTATGGTTTTGACCTATTTTATTTATTTAAAATCGTTACCAACCTGTTGAACTCCCCTGAACTTCTTTCGCTAATATGTTTCCGTGTACCTAGTCGATCAGTTCGTTTCAAATTACCCTATCACTGCAACAATACAGGATCTAACGCTGAACTCAATTCCATAATGAATCGCCTACATGTACTTGGTAATAAATATGTTTTGGATGAATCTATAAACATTGCCAGTTTATCCTCATACAAACACCACTTAATTAAAACTGTATGTCAGCGCTTCTCTGATTGAATATAACCAAATACAGTTTTAAAGTATTAGTTTATCCGGGATTTATTGTAAATTAATTGTTTATTTATTTATATATACACATTGTTGCATTGTATTTATAATAACCATTTCTATTGTTCTCTTTTATGTATTTTGTATTTATATTTTTTTATCTATGTATATTCTGTATTTATAATAAGTAAAAAAAATTGTTATTCTTTTGTAAAAGCCGCTATAATCGGCGTTAATAAATAAATAAATTTAAAAATTTTAAATTTTAAAATTTAAAATTTTAAATATCTCAGTAAAGGAAGGGTCTGACCGGTGTAATTGTTATGCATACTTTTAAAGTAGACTAAATTTTCTATAATTTGAGACCAAAGCAAGCCATACACAGCCAATAGTTTTCAAGATACAGTTCTTCAAAAATAGGCAATTTTTTCCAAAAAGTGAAATTTTTTCGAAATGGTCACTTATTTTGTAAAATAACTTCTAAAATACGCATCCCACGTCAAATATTATAGGAAATAAAGTTGTTGTAAATTTAATTAGCTTTCATTTGAAACTAAATTAATATCTGTAGACTTAACGGTTCTCTCAAAAGTGGCAGATAACCAAAAACAGTCATAAGTGGATTTTGGGTGAAATGCAAATAAACTGTTCTCACGTCTTTTTATGGTTTTATTTATCAAACAGTTAACAAATTTTTGATGAAAAAAAGAAAAGATATTACATCTATCGGGAATTACGCCATCTTCAAACATTGTTTTATATACCTACATACCAAAATGCTTGTACAAACATCATGGTACCTACTATAAGGACAAATTACATGTACACAAAAAATAAAACTAATATAAATCATGTAGGTATTGTGTCTTGGTTGCCAAATCACGTCTTTCTTTTTATCTTAGCTGGGAGAGGCGCCCAGTCTGTAGCCGGGTTATCTTCATCGTCCGAGCATTTCAGCTCCACATCCGGGACGTTAATGCAAAATTTGCCACCGCATGACTGACAGAGGACTGAGCAGTGGAGACCAGCCTTTCTACACGAGCAGCTCCCAGAGCATCCTTTATTGCATTTACACGAAATTTTTCGCAAAAGGGCAGGAGGTACGGGATCCATCGTAGTGGGGATGGGGGTGAGTCCTTGAGAAGACAGCTTCCACCCCCATTCAGTGGGATTCAAGTTGACTCCCCGCCACTTCTGCACTTGGAGGTAGCACCTTGCTGCATGGTGGCCTGCAGTATCTTCCGTCGGTGGCAAAAAGGCGAGGTTTATGTTTGTTGAAGTGACTAACTTCTTATATCTCAGGAAATCCAAAGTATCCCTCGCGATGTCACCCCCATATAGAGCCACGAAGCACTTGATGCCTACTTCACTCACGGCTTGTGGGGTAGAGTCTGGCCGAAGGAAGACCTCCACTTGCTCAGCAAGTGGTTCACTCTTGCTCAGAAGTGTGCTGATTTTGGTCTTTCCTTGGCCAAACGGTGCTGAGGTGGTATCGCACCCGGCAAACGCGTGGGTAAATAGTACCGTTCCTGGTAATTGTCGGGAGTCCTGGTTGTTGTAGGAGGTCGTAGAGTAGTGACAGCAACCAGCTTCACCCTTCGTGCTCTTCTGAAGACAGACGTTTGTCTCTTCGGCGCCTAAACCATTGAGAAGAACGAGCAGGTCGACATCTTCTCCCACTATGACGACCCGATCGGCATCTGCTCTTTTTGATAACGCCATCATGACGATCTCTCGATCAGCATCTTCTTCGGCAACAGCTAATTCTACTCCCTCCTTCTGAAAGGCGTCACAGAGAAGAGTTATAAGGCGTCTCTTATTGTTTTCATTGCCCAAAACATGCTCTTGAGCAATTTGAATTACTGTGGGTTCATCGAAAGTCAAGTCAGTCGTTCCGCTGTTTTGATGTTTTTTTTGGTAGCATCTTCGGGGTAGCCGTCAAAAACGATGGAGACGTTCTTCCCAAAGTGGTTTCGGACGTAGGTGGTATAACGCGCCAAAAGTGCTTGAACCGTGCTTTTCCGCTGCCACACGACCTTGTGCAAGAGGTAGCCAACATCCAAAATGACGTGAGTGCTGGCATCTATCGGCGTGTGGCTGGAAAGAGGAGTGAATGCAGAGTACAGAGTAGATTTTGTGCTCTTGCGCATCCCTTGTTCATTGAACAGAGACATCGGGAACGGGGCCAACTCATACTTGAAGTCATCCTGTAAATCCTGTTCAGATTTCTTTGCAATACACACTCGCTGAAAAATTGTGAGCGGATCCACAGCCACTCTTCTGTTTTTGTCCGGCAGTTTAACGGTTGAGGTGATCGATACCAGCGTGGTAACTTTATTTTTCCGTTTTATTACTACCTTGTCGTACATTTTCCCCACAATTTTCATTACTCCTTCCGTTCCAACTCTCTGGGCTGTGTGGCAATTAATTTCAGGACCTGCCAGTAAACCACTACTGATAGAAATTAAACTGTCAGTTTTGGGAAATGGAGGGTGGAGAGCAAACCAGTTTTTTAGTTTTTCCACATCACTATTATCTCGGATGATTCGAGAAGGTCTCATGTCTACATGCTGATCTCCAGTATGACATGATAAGCTGCAAAAACTTTCCAGTTCTTCACAAATGTTCAACATAAACACCATTCCTGTTGTCCACCTTGCCAGAGAACTTTCGGAGATTCCTCTTCCTTGGGTCAACCCACCGTAGGTTTTCATGGATCGCATCAGCTTCTGCTCAATTGTTAGGTCTGACCACAACCCAGACCAAAACTTGTCAGACCGGCAAATGGTGAAGGATCCTTTTGTGAACATGTCGTATTCACTTTTATCCATCCGATCTTATAGAGCCATCATATCCTGAAGATAGAGGTGCGCGCTCTTAGCATACAAAAAATGTCCAGCTGCGTGGAAAAAAGGGAGCATCTTGTGGACAATGTACAAATGAAGGTTCCAATCACCAGCACGCTCTGCCTGGATGAATAGTTTTATCAAAGTGGTCATACGAAAGTATTGGACCCACAACTGTGATGTTGGACCATTCGCTTTAATTTTCTCCAAGGCACTTTTAAATTTTGCCTTTAGTATTTGGTAGGTATCAATTTCTTCTGCTTATATAGTGAGAGACCTTTCAGTGTCTCGCAGCAATTTTTCAGTCTCGTCTCGCTCCTCAGGAGTTATGTCAACCTCATAAAAAACAATGCTCGCCAGTGTGAGGTTTGCCAAAATGTGGGCTCGAATAGCTCGTGAATATGCGTGCCCATTCATATGGGTACCCATGGGTATAGGTACTAATGGGTACTTGAAATTTGAAAGAGTCGTAATTATATTATAGCCCTAGGATAAACCCATGATGATTAATGGATTTACTTCACAGCACAATACAACCATAAAAAGACACGAGAACAGTTTATTTGCATTTCACCCAAAACCCACTTATGACTGTTTTTGGTTATCTGCCACTTTTGAGAGAACCGTTTAGTTTACAGATATCAATTTAGTCTCAAATAAAAGCTTATTAAATTTTCAACAACTTTATTTCAAACAATATTTGACGTGAGATGCGTATTTTAGAAATTATTTTACAAAATAAGTGACCAATTCGAAAAAATTTCACTTTTTGGAAAAAATTGCCTATTTTTGAAGAACTGTATCTTGAAAACCAATGGCTTTATATAGCTTGCTTTGGTCTCAAATTATAGCAAATTTAGTCTACTTTAAAAGTATGCATAACAATTACACCGGTCAGACCCTTCCTTTACTGAGATATTGAGCAAAAACTGAAAAAAATCCGAAAATTTCCTGGTTTTTTAGGTCCACCGCCGCTCGCACAGCACTTTAGAAGTTGCAAAATTTTTTTTTTAATACTGGTTTAGGTCCTAACAACATATAAAAAATTCAGAATGACTGGACCTTTTGCAAGCACGGATGTACATCTTGACTGGACTATTATTAGGAAGAAAGCTACAACCGAAAATTCAAACACAATAATTGTTATTTCATCGGAACCATGCTGTAGGTTTGGACCGCCGCGCGGAGTGGACGGCTGGCAGTGGAATGAATATGGTATTTCTGTCTCGTTCTAAAAAACCTCCGATCGCGAGACTGCCTTTTGACGAAATAAGAATTCTCGGTCGCTGGTTAATACGCCTTAAGGGGAACGGATGTGCAGCCTTTTTCATGCAAAACTTAAATTTGGCCAAAATACTGAACAAAACATAATAATATTTTTTTTTATAAATCAAAGGGTGGTGATGTGCTAGTTTATTTATTAATGTTTAAAATTATAAATATAGGCAATAAAAAAAAACGTTTTTTCATAATTTTAGAGGCAAGTTTGGCAATTATTTGTGACTTAAAGTAATTGGTAATTACTAAAAAAATAATCTTTTTTATTATGCAAGTATAATGAAATATAAAATAAATTATATGAATTGTTAAAAAAACTATATTGATGGGTTTAAAATTAAATTTTCAAATGTTTAAAAAAATAATTATATTTAGTTTGGTCAAGTATTTTGGCTGCAAATCCAAATTAAGTTTTGTATGAAGAAGACCGCTCAGTCCTAGATTTACCTATTTGGAGGATTTCAATCAATTTACCTTTAAATTCTGCTCCGGCTTCTGGAACGATTGCTCCGCGTCTGCAATGATCTCCAGCAGCCTGTATCCTCGCTGTTTCTTCAGGATCATGCCCCACACATGCCTGCACAGGGGGGCCGTGTATCCATCGAAAGCAATCTATTAAATAGAAAATGTTAATAAAAACAAAATGAAAATAATACTATGGTTTGCGCAGCTACTGGATTCTCATGAAAGTATTTTAATTGATTGCTAAAAAGAAAAGGTTACAGAACTGGAGTCCAACATTAGAAATTCCCCACTTGGAAAGACAGCTGTTCCAACTGAGCTATTAGAGCGGGAGCACACAGAGAGCGGTAACAACAACGCACACAGCGGGCGCGGCGGTCAAAACGGAACGGCGCGTTCTAAGAGTTCTTTTCCCGCCGAGGCAGAGAACGCCGCGATGTCAAAAGTTAATTGAATTGGTTAGGGAAAGGAGTTTATTATACGATTTGAGTGATGTAAAAGCCGAAGCTTGGTGTGAAATTGCTACAGAAATGGAGATAGTAAGTAAAACAACACATTGTTGTGTTGATTGGGTGCACCCAATACTTCCTTTTCTTTTTAGAAGCTGCTAAGCTCCACAAGAGCAATAATTCTTCATCGGATGATGGATCAATGATTGAAGTGGTTATTCCCCAAAACGAGTTTATGGTCACAATTTGTTGGTACGATATCATATTATTAATATAGATGACAATGTTAATTATGACGACAGAATACTGTAAATAATCATTTATTAAAAGCTCATATTTATTTAAAGTCCGCACTAGACTCTGCCAGTAGTCTTGAATATGAATTTAAAAACTCTTCTTTTAGATCAGGTTAGTTTATAACATCAAAAAGGAGACAATATAGTACTACCACTTTAATCTTGAATGCCTTTTTAATTGTACTGTTGCTTTCTATGGTAAATATATCTCTCAGATCTTGAAATTGGGCATGTCTTATTATTGAGTTGTCGTCAAAATCTGGATATGAGAATGAAATCTTTTAAATTGATCCAATTATTTCTAATATTTTTAAATATGTGCACAAAATCATAAAACATAAAAATTGGCAGATTAGTGTGTAAAGGATTAACAAAATTATCCAAGGGAGATATTTGTTTGTACATATTTTGGTTCACCCGATTATTGTCAGTAATAATGCAAGGGACCGTAGTTTTTTAACAATAATTTGCGTGACGTAGCTCTGCATTGTATCACAAGTTTCAAGGCGAATCGATATTAAACTCCTTAATAAGGTAATGCGTCTAGAAAAACCATTATCATCGAACATTTGTTTCAGCCTTTTCCATAAATCTGCAGTTGATTTGGCTTGCTTGATATGAACGTACAGACACGGATCTATTGTGAGGATTAACTTGGCTTTTGTCTTCGCATCGTCAGCTACTGATATATCCACATTTTTCATGCACTGTTCCATACCTTCCAATATAAGTAAATTTTCCACAACGAACGCCAACTCATCGTAGTTTTCTCGTCCTTTCAGCTTGGGGGTAAAATTAGGTTTAGGGGAGTCACTCGAATAACCGAAATTGAACTTGATTGAGACTAATTTAGGGCTGGGGAATCCGAATCTGTAAGAATTAGGTGGGGTCGGCACTATTAACTGAGTTATAGGGTCTTGAAATTTTGTACGCGATACATAGAAGCCATGTTTTATTTATCAACTGTGAAAAAAACAATCAAACTAACAACTGTTAGCAACTGTTTTTTTTTGAAATTTCAGCAGTGCCAACCAAAAAAAGAAAGGTGTTGCCATATAATAATAATATTTTTTTACAAAATAGGTTAGGTTTTTGGTTTGGGTTAGAGTAGGCAGAAGAACATGGGAAAAAGGTATTAGAATTAAATCACAAACCAGTCTATACAAACCTAGCGTAGCCCACAAACTACTTGAAAACTGGGATAAAAGGGGACTGACATAGACTGGTTTGTGACTTAATTCTAATACCTTTTTCCCATGTTCTTCTGCCTACTCTAACCCAAACTAAAAACCTTACCTATTTCCTTTTTTTGGTTTGCACTACTGAAATTTCAAAAGTATTAAATAGTTGTTAATTTGATTGTTTTTAATTCACAGTTAATAAATAAAACATGTTTTCAAAGTGTCGCGTACGAAACTTCAAGACCCTATAACTCAGTTAATAGTGCCGACTCCCACCTAATTCTTTCAGATTCGGATTCTCCAGCCCTAAATTAGTCTTAATCAATTTTAATTTCGGTTATTAGAGTGACTCCCCTAAACCGAATTTATTCCCTGGTATTTTCGAAACATAAGCACTCGAAGTTTTTTGTTCTAATCCTTTTCTTGCAAGGCGATTGGAGATAAGTCGGTACTGGAAAAATAACATTGCAGTACGAGTTCCTGCATAGTTATGCATTGTCGTTTCAAAACCAAACAGCTAATAAACATTGAATTATAAGTTAGGCACTTTTCTAAAAATAAAGTAGAATAACCATTTGAGAAAATATATCAAAGCCTTTGTTTTATCAATATTTAGTGTTTATTTTATGAAAAATGAAGTAGGTACTGGCCGAAAATGCCAAAAAATCTAGCTAAAATTTTTTTCGTATGGTTGGCAGAATTGGAAGATGGATAATATCCTGCGGGTGGCCACATTGGACCGGCCGGAAAGGGTAGCTACTTCCCACCATAGTTCAGAGGTTCAGAGCAGTGTTGCCAACGAAGGCGATTTATCGCCATTTAGGTTACCCAGAACGAGAATCGGCGACGAAAAAATCTAAAAGAGAAGGCGACTGGTCGCTTATTAGGCTACTTTAGAGACAAGTTAAATTATAATTATGTGAGGATTTTTTTCGAAATGGAATTCCGTAGCTACCCCCCCCCCATGGATTTCGAAAAATTGTTGTGGGGAATCACATACGATATTTTTTTTTTTCAGCGAAGTTCTGTAACAACTCGCCCCCCCCCATGGATTTCAAATATTTTGTGGGGAGCACGAATTATGTTTTACAGAAATTCTCTAATAACCCCCCCCCCCCCATGGATTTCGAATAATAAAATGGGTAATCAAGCTCACGGAGAATATTTGTGGGGAATATGTGAGCAGAATTTATGCGAGTTCATTAGAATTACTGCAACTGAAATTCGGCTACTTAATGTTTGAAAAACGGCGACATTAGACCAAGATCCGTTGGCAACACTGCTCCGTATATCTATGCCTGTGTGATTTGACAGCTGGCAAGTGCATAGGTTATGTTTAATGTTTATTATTTATTTCTTAATAAAACTCATATAATAACTAGCAGAATCATCACATTTTGTAAGTAAGTCATAAATATCTTTGACATATATTTTTGTGCTAAATGCAGAAGTTTGGAAGGCCATATTGTTTAAGCAAACTTCGCTTTTATGAGTTTTCTGGCAAATAGATCAGCACAATAATATAACAAGCTGATTTTATGTGTAAAATGTCAGTTTTTGAACGTTCAGCATGTTTTTATTTATCGATTGAAGATTTTATGAAAATGCGGCGCTTAACCGTGTATTTTTCATGTTTCAGGCTTAAGATGGATATGTCAATATATTTCTCACATCCACTCAAGTTGGATGAGGTCTGTCGAGCGTGCTTGGGGAAGAAAGGACAGATGCAGCAGCTATATGGGTCCTGTCTTGATGATATGATGATGTCCATCACAAACTTGGAGGTAAAATAAATTTCTCGTAAAAAACTAACCAACGAATCTCGTAAACACAGTTCTGTATTGCAAATTTAAAGTTTGGTTAGGCAAATATTTGGCGTACGAAACACGCCCACAAGGCACTTCTTGTGTTATTCTTTATTCTATGCATATTACATAATATAAAGGTTTAAATTCTATTTTAGTCTGATTTGGCATGGTAATTTGCAGGTGCGTGAAGATGACGGGTTACCCAAGCTGCTCTGCAAGCAATGCGTAATCGCTATCAGCCGCTCCTTCGCCTTCAAGAAGATGAGCGAGCGCAGTGACAGCATCATCCGCACCTACATCAGCGACGACTTCCAGGTTATATTCATCTCATCTTTGGTTTGATTTTTCTGAAAATTTATTGAAACTGATTATCGGAAAAGAAGGGAACAATTCGTTTCCTATGGTGAGTACTCTGGCACATATCCTACGAACTCTGGTGTGCCACATGGATCCAATTTAGGACTCTTATTATTTTTAATTTTCTGTAAACAACATTCGCAAAAATATCAAACTATTCTTGAGAATAAGATCTTTGAAAGATTGTTGAAAACTCCAGGAAGATATTAAGGCAACTATTTATAATAGAAAAAGTGTTCAGTTATGTGCTTTACGAGGCCTCCACTCCAGTAGAGACTTGCAAGAAAGCATTTACTAGGATTGAATGCAAAAGGTTTGTTAATTTTTGTGTCTAACGTTTCCATGGATATTTACATTAGTGTTGGTGGTGAAGATTTCTTGAATACGTCCATTTTTGGAAAGCCTATTCCAGGAGAGGCACACAAATTTATTTTAACCTTTCCCTTACTGTGCTAAAAAAATCCACGCGTTCCGGTGCTGTGTAGTCAATACACATCTCAAAATAAGCGATTTAATATTGGAAAAATATGAATATTTATAGCTAATCGCTTATGTTTATTATATTTTATATCAAAAGTGATAATAATTGTAATTTAATTGCTGAAAACTTGAAAAAACCATCGGCAGATGCTAAAAAAACGTGCGAGGGGTCCACATCTAACGACGGTCCGCTTCCGACTGGCTGGCGGCTGGCATACACACAGCTGTGCGGTCATAGGTATCGATGGTCTAAATCAAAATACAAATGCGGACGTGTGGATTTCTCATGTTCCCGCATAGCGAAATAAAGCGGGACATCAATAGCGTGTCATTTCCTCGCACACACTTCGCGTAGCAGTATCACACGATTGATTGTATTGGTGTATTTGTTTCCGATTTTTAACAAAAATCTCTGATTTTTAATTAAATTTGAAAACTATGTAAAATATTATTTTTTAATTCAGTGCATAAATGTATAACGGAGGAATACCTAAAATCTGAACCCAGAATTTATTATATTTATAGAGTTATTAAAGTTATTAGAAGCAATGTTTAGTAAATACACACCACAGATAAGGAAAGGTTAATATAGATATAAGTGGGTACAGTGGTGTTATATAAATTACATATCGGTACAAAATATATTTATAATCGCAATCTCACCAAAGAAGAAACTGGTTCTTGTGCTTGGTGAGTGAGTTACACTAATTATAAGAAAAATTGAATAACATTATGCAATAGGTAAGCATATATTTATATTTAATAGGAACAATTTATACTTCTGGATCATCTATATGTGTAAGTGTACATACATAGGATTCTGTTACATACTAAATATTGAGCAACTAAGAGAGTAATTAGAAACATCTAGATTAAGTAGAGATGAATATAGACTGATAATAAATATAAAGAAAGGGAAAAAGCAGGCAATGATTTAGTTAATTATTCCTGACAAGTATAACTTTAGTTTGTTGATATCTTTTAATTTCTTTATTTCAATCGGAAGGTTGTTGAAATACTTTATTCCTAAACAGATATAATTTTTTTGCATTAGTTTGGTATTTTGATGTAGTATTGATATCTTTTTGATAGGTGGGTTTCAAAGTGTTTTGATGATATTATTTTTGTAAATTTGGATAATTACATTTTTCTTGAAGATATCCTCCACTCGGGGCACCCCGAAATCTGCGAATAGCGTTTCTGTTGGATATGTGGAGGGTTACTTTAGAATTACTTTGATGATTAGTGTTGTGTTCGTACAAACAGGTCTCCAACTCGTCTTGGAAGGAGTTTATAAATAAATGGTTCTTTTAGATTAATCAGGGATTTAATTAATACTCCGCGTATTATAATGGTGACTCGGTAGTCGACCTTACAAGTATCTGGCTAATTGGAATCGGAAACAGTAAGTTTCTCTGGGAGCCTTCCCACTGGCCCTGGCGACTACTGGCCACTGGCTCCATCTTGCGGACTTCCACGCAAGCTCTATGCACTGCCATCTGTGCGTGCATCTATGAAGCTCTTACTTCCCAACATTTAGCTTCTGGACCACTCTGATTGGTATGATTTGTATATTTTTTACATCATTTCCGTTGTTAGATCAAGTAAGATGAAGCCTTTCTGTTTCAGGAAAGACTCAAAGACCACCTCAAAATGGAGGACGATTACTCGGAAGAGAACATATTCCTCGACTCGGAAGACCAACAGGGAGGTTAGTCAAATAATATATTATCATTTTGGTAGAATCCCAGAAACCATTCAATGGGTAACCAACACCTCTGTCATAGGACACCCGAAGTGTTTCGTTACATTTGGTGACTTAGCAGGGGTGCCCAGGATCATGGGGTGAGGTTTGTCCCGGCTTTGGTGGTGGATGCATCGGCCAAGATGTAGAGGCCAGTTGAGCGAGACCCTTTCACCTCTACAGGTGGACTCTCTCGACCTATTGTCTTGCATCGTAGTGGGAGGGATTGATTCATACCTCTTTGGCTCCTGAACACACAGGTTCCTACCCACCTCTCATACCTTTTCCATTCCCATTCCCTCCTATCATTTCCTTAAAACACTTAATAACAAGGTTACGTTGCAATGTTATGCTGGCAGTAATGGCAATGCCCTGGCCCAAAGTATACAGGACCAATTGGCGTTTAGTGTGCCAACCCGATTATTGTCGGTTTTTCGTGCACACATCAAAGGATCTTGACGCCAACAGCGTCCAAACGTTGGCCCAATATGTGGGGCATTAAATTATTTATATGTAACATGTTAACGGTTATATTTGTTTTACATTGCAGCTTGCATTGAGATAGGAAGTTTTGACATGGAAACAGCTGAACTGTCACTGGATCACATGGCAGGTAAAATACATTTAAAACAATAATACAAACTCTTGATATTATATTCCCCTAATGTAGTGAACAGATTGCAATCTTTAAAACCAGTGGCATGCATTGATCTATGACCAAAGGTAGGCTGTGTGCAGTTTTTCAAGTTTGTGTACCAATTTGATGGGTGATAAACACAAAAATGTATCTACAAAAAGTCAAATGTTCAGGAGAAAAGAAAACATCTATTTTTAGAGTTTGATTTAATTTCTTTGCAAAACTATATAAATAAAAAATATTGATATTATTTTTTAATGATAAACTAATGTTTATAAGACTGTAGGGTAACTTAAAGGGAGTCCATATCTCCCGAAAATAACAATAAAATTTACAGTTCTCCACATTCACATGCGACTGGTAACATTAAAACCTCGCGCGCAATGCCTCAAGCGGAAATCATCTCATTCTCTCTCCAGTGGTCTCAGCCGCCGGTTTAGCCCTAAATCCCCTCTAACGAACGCGATTTGTTTTGTTCATAAAATTATTGTAACGTGAGTTTGTTAAAATAAAAACTAAATATTCGAATTCTAATTTTACACACCGAGAGTAATCACGCAACCTTGGGTTCTGCAGATTGGAGAACCACAGAATCATCCAGCCAATAATAATCACAAACCTCCAAAAGACAATCAGAAGGACAATCAAAACAAACATCAGAAGGCACGGGTTCAATTCCGGTTGGCTGCATTTATTGTTTTACTCTGGAGATATTTTCAATTTGTATTGATGTTTCAGGTGACTAATTATTTTTAAAATATTGAGTTCTAAATTCCATTCCTTATGTCGGGATAAGGACAATACAATATTGTCTTGTTCCTGCTCTGTGACCAGCCTTGATCGCACAGGGCAAGACAATGAAACAATATAATGATTCTACAGTAGTTCAAATGTGGAACGCTGCGAAAATGAATAGACGACGACGTGCGTTATGAGTGAGTTTGCGAAAAATATTAAGTCTTTTATACTGAGATGTATTGTATTCTTCAATTTATGCGACATTTTTAAGCCGAAATACGAGATCCAAGATCAGAGAATGACGAGAGCCGAGATACAGACGCGTGGAGCGACTAACTATTGTCCTACTGTCTTCTCCAACCGCACAGACAATGTGCGGTGGTGGGGTAAGACACCATCCTGTGGATACAGCTTGCCGTCTTTCTCTAGGACAATGTCTTAGTTCATTGTCCTGTCCTCCAAACTGATTGAACTGACAAATGATTTTTTGTTGTTCTTAAGTTTGATCCTACTTAATTTTTTTTATTATTATTTGAAATGGGGATCCTCTTTCGTTTTTGTGTTTTTTATGTCTTAATATATATATTTTTTAACTATTTCATAATTAAATGGCTACTAAATTGTATTGTAATCTAAAAGGGGGAAAACAAATGATTTGGTAGTAAATTATTGCGATATACTGTCACCACGCGATAGTGTCGGTCTTTTCGTTGGTAACACAAAATTGTTAGTGCCCGATGCGTTTCTAACTTTTCACGAGACATACGGAATAGCATCAGAAACACAAAACATAAGAGGCGTTGTGTTTCTATGTTTACATGTGGATAATGAGATACATTTTAGATTATTTTGACTGTTATTCCTCGCACATAGCAAAGACCCATTGGTTTTACTATGCCTCTCTAAATAACCTAATTATAATTTGTCTGCCATCAGGATATGAGGGAACGCCCGGTGTATCCATTACCGACAACCTGGATGACAATCTGGACGAGAATCTAGACGACGACGCCATGAACGATGTAGATGAGGAAGACCCCGGCAAGATGCAAGGATCTGATCTACAGCCTCAGCAAACGGTTATCATGAGCAATGACAGAGCGCGGAATCTAAAAATTATCGAGATTTGCAGCGACGGTACCGCTAGAGTTATAAGTGAAAAAGGTTAAAAAAAAATTACTGTCTTCTGACCAGTTTTGGGGAGCACAATTCTCTATCTTTCTGATGACTAGGACCTGGATTTGCAGAGATGGTGTACATATAATTCTCGTGAGCACTCAGGTCATGGTGCCATTGTGCTGTCTCTCATTTCACCTCATTCCTTTTAGTTTATTTCCAGGTCTCGTGAGGGTTCCTGTTTTCCCGCGCATGAATCCTCTAGAGGATCCTGTAGCAGTAAGGGTTTTTCCATCGGAAGTCCCTCTTTGTTTGGGTTCCCTGAAGGCCCCATGAGGAAAAAGTCCACTCCCCTTTGGTTCACTGAGGTGGCCCCGGCTCTCATCTATCACAAGGTTCCCCAAAGCCCCCTAGCTTGATTGAATGGTCCAAATTTCATCTCACTAGTATCTGGGGAAATTGAAGGTCCACTCCAGTAGAGCTCCGAGTGCTGGAGTAAGGTCTAAATACTCCGAGATGCGACCCTGTTTCTCGGAGGCACCGTTCGTGACACTGTTCTGTCATTCAGCCTGAGCACGGTAGCTCACGCCTTAGCTTGGGATGGCTATTGCAGGTTGTGTTTCCACTCCCTGAGCAATGGGTACGCTAAGCTGTTAAATAAAATAATTTTTAAAATTGATTTATAATAAGATACTTGCAAATTGAAAAAAAAAAGACATATTTGCTTTATTGACCTTGGAAGAGGTGTTATATTACACACTCAGCTTTCTGTGAATGAAAATGAATTGAATGGTTTGAAAATTTTATTGTTCAAAACATTTGCAGTATTATAATTGTCCTTGAAAGCGGTGCTACATATTTGCCAGCATAACGATTTACTTTTAAAATTATGATTTTAATAATTCCATTTTCTTTACAGAGGAAAGAGAGATGCGTCTTTTAAAAACGTTGTCGGCAGACCTGATGTTCAAGTTCAAATGTCCTGTTTGTGAGGATCTCTTCAATTCCAAAGTTGACCTTAAGGTATCTATATCACATGACTTAAATACAATTATCTTCTTGATGATTATCCTATTGATGCAGCTCCTCGTGGCGTCCCTGTCCTGGAATGTGTCAGTGGCCTCCGTCCAATGCAAGCCACATCACTATGTGCACCGGGGAATATTCCCCGACCTGATTAGGACGGGTTATTATGTTAAAGTAGATTTTGAAGTTCTGTGACTGTTCCATTCAAGTTCAATAATTAAAGCGTCAATAATGACAGTAAAATTAATTTTTCAATATCTCCAAAAATTATGTTACGAGCTTTCAATGTTTTGCAAAGTGGACTTTGTACACACTTCTGTGTGACACACTTCTGTGTGACACACTTCTGTGTGACACACTTCTGTGTGACATCACGCGCTTATTGCCCGGCTGTAAATATCAATATTTTGACAGCTTATAATATTTTCGGAATATTCTCTAATAAATATGATACATTTGTAAATAATATGGAATTTCGCTACGAGACAACCTCATTGGTTAGCCTGGAGATTTCACCATTTAAATCAGAAGTTCCCATTTTCCATTTTTCTTTGCTTTATATTTTTTTAACACCCCCTCTCCCCACCTCTCCGTAACTAAAGTATATCAGCATATATGAAGAAAGCGCCGCAGACCTAAATTTTTTAAAGTGAAAACTACATGCTATGATATGAAATATCACGACCAACGGGATGGTAGAGTGGTAGTTATTGGTTTCCACTTGGGCATTGCGGGTTCGATCCTCTTCATCTACTAGTTAGTCCTCCATCATTGCACAATCCACATTTTCCACTTATAATAATGCAAGTAGGTGGGTTTTCAAGTCTAAAAAAACAAGATTTTTTCTTGACAATATTATCAAAACACTCAACATATTATCAAGTCCATCAAAAATACCTAATCACTAATTGAACGGTTCAAATTCAAGATTCTTGCAATAGTGTACCTATGACTTATTTGAATTCATTATGTTAAATGTTTTTTTTAAATTCCTCTGACTGCCATTTCAGCCCTTTATTTTTTAGTTTTATTTTAGTAATTTGTACATTTAAGTTTACAAATTAGTAATTAATTGTTACATGCATGTATGCTATATTTTCTCCTGCTTGAAGTGCCTTCTACACAACATCTTGAACCTTCCAATTGGTGCAGACTTTAAGTTTTCCAGCAGCGCATTATAGTACTTCATCCCTTTATATAGTATACTATTCTGAGTATTCGTCTTGTCCTTTTTTGGTAGCCTGATTTCATTGCACGTCCTTTTTTTATGTTTGTGTATGTCCTTGCTTTACCTATACAATTTTATTTGCGAGATATTTGGGTAACAGGTTGCTGCCCCCTCGTAGCCTTTTACCGCCCCCAATTGCCCTTGAGAACACCACCGCCCCCCTCGATCTTACCAACGCCCCCGGGGGGACGGTATCGCCTCATTG
Organism: Hesperophylax consimilis; assembly: GCF_061612785.1. Lineage (NCBI taxonomy): Eukaryota > Metazoa > Arthropoda > Insecta > Trichoptera > Limnephilidae > Hesperophylax > Hesperophylax consimilis. The sequence goes on along the minus strand of NC_142854.1, from coordinate 17,258,424 downwards.
GGAATCACTAATTTAGATGAAATGTCATTTGACGTATTGCCTCATTCAATTTTATTTATTTATTGGCTAGCACAGAATATCCAGCATAATTTTACACATGACAATAATTATTTATTGGTATCTATATTTCTACTGTTTTATGTTTCCGATTCCAGATGCACTCCACCGTCCACCTGGAAGAGTTCAAGTGCGAGGAGTGCGGCAAGTCCTTCCCGGCGGGACGGGCACTGCGCCGCCATCTGAAGACGCACCAGGAGGTGAAACCTCACCGCTGTCCTGTCTGCCTGAAGACCTTCGCCGAGAGCAGTAACTTGACCAAGCACAAGAAGCGCCACACGGGCGAGCTGCGCAACGTGCAAGGGAAGCCGCATCTCTGCAGCGTGTGTGGTAATAATGCACTTGATATATTATAAACTTGCTCAGTTAGAACGTTGTCTCATGGGTCAGCGAAGAATCAACATAAACTGATCGCTGTAAGGATGTGGTAAAGGTTTCGCGAAGAATTCTGCGTGGTCTCCGCACACGGCAGATATAAAGTAATCATTTTGTGGCTTGTAGCCCAGTAAACTGTCAGTATTGCAAATTTATTTTTTGCATTTACCGCCTATATACTGAATATCATTATCTTATCATCATCAAATTAACTCACGGGTACTATCGTAACAGGTAATCTATCTTATTAATAAAAATGTAAATGTTTGTTTGTTCAAAATCTTAAATCTCCGAAAGTTCTTCACCAATTGCTTTGAAATTAGGACAAAACGTTGCATTCAAATATGCGTGTGTTTTCATGTTTATTTATTTATTTATATATACAGTCGACTCTCGTTAATTCAAACCTGCGATAATTCGAACCTCTCTATAATTCAAAGTTATCACGAGTTCCCTACGAAATCTCTTTATATTTCGAACTAAATCCATACATTTTTGTACACTTGGTAATTCAAACGAAAAAATCATTGCTATATAACAAAACGACGCGTTAATTCATCCTGAAAACAACCTCGAGAAATTGCTCTGTTATAATTTTTGCATTCTTCAAAAGTGACTAAAAACACATGTTTCAAAAGTGACTAAAAACACCGTTGCAGTACACAAATTGTCAGAGAACACTGTGCAATTAGCTACTAATACTCTAGTTCTGTGATTTAATACATCATAAGTTTATAAACCTGAAACAGTGAAACAGTGTTGTACATATAAACAAAATGAGCTGTGAAGGCTGTCTTATCACGCTATCCAAAAACGACAATGCACTCACCTGTCTGTGCCAACTGTAACATCTCATTCCACAATCACTGCGTCAACATCTCAGACTGAAATTTCAAACGAATGGCAGTTAAAAATAAATTATCTTGGAACTGTCCGAAATGCAAAAGTCGACCGAGCTCACCCTCTTCATTTTCCGGTACAGATACTGATGTATTATTTGAACGAATCACCAAACATTTTGACAGAAAAATAACTGAAATGAAAAAAATGTTTGAAGAAGAGATAAGCGAATTAAAGAGAAGTAGTGAATTCATCGGTAACCAATATGAAGAATATGAAGACCTAGTCTCAAGCTTCAAACAAATGCAGGATCTTCACAAAGAAACTAAGTTCTTACGGGAGGAGAATGACAAGAAAAACATAAAAATCTCGAGCCTTGAATCCAGACTTGCAGAACTTGAACAGGATAACTTGTCCGACAGTGTGGGGCTGCAGCCGGGCGAACATCCTAAGGAAGCTGTACTTCGGGTAGCCAGCTCGCTGGGACTGTCCCTACCACAACAGGACATTCGTCTGGTGACCAGGACTCAAGACCGCAGGAGGAATACCCCGGATAAATTGCACATCTCTTTTAACAATCCAAAATCTAGGGAGTCAATTCTCTCACTAAAAAATGCGGCTAAAACACAAAACTCGAACTCGCCAATATATATTAGTGAAGTGCTCACACCCTATTATAAAGAACTATTGTGGAAAACAAAGCAAACGGCAAAAAAAATGCTCTACCAATTTGTGTGGTTCAAAGCCAACAGACTACTTGTACGCAAAGGACCCGGGGAAAAAACAATCCAAATTAAACATGAAAACGATCTAAAAAAAATAGAGACACATTCGTAAATCACTAAAGCTTCAAATTTACATTAACTATACAAAATTAAAAATGGCTAGACTGATTTTAGATAATGAAACAGTATTTTCTGATAAAATTAATTTTTCACCATAATGTTCGATCCATAAATAAAAATTGGGAAGAAATTCTCTCATTACTGAATAATCTAAAGGTTAAATTTGATATAATTATTCTATCAGAATGTTGGATTAACGAACTATATGTACCAAAACACCTTCCTGATTATACTCACTTCTCCACAGAAACCCATCACAACCAGAACGATGACATTATTATATACGTAAATAATTTACTGAATGTTCAGACTTTGGAATTAATAATCCGGGGTGCAAATTGTCTACAAATATCGTACGGTGACACATGCATACTAGCAATGTATAGATCTCCATCCTACCACAATATAACCTTGTTCATACAAAACCTAAATGAAAAATTATCACAAATTGCGCACAAAAAACACATAATTTTAGTCGGAGACATTAATATTAACATTTTACCAAATAATTCACACCCACAATGCCAAGATTACCTAAACCTACTTAGCTAGCATGGATTAATATCTACGATAAATCACCCAACTAGGGTCACCAAAGAATCCAGTTCTTGTGTTGACCACATCATGATAAAAACGAACTATCCATATAAAACACTTGTTTTTGAATCTACCATTACTGACCACTATGCAACTATGATTTCATTAAACATACCATCTAAAAATACAAAAATGAAACACAATTATTGCATAAAACGAGTTGATTATGAGAATCTAAAAAAATCCTTTTCCAGTAATTATTGGCACAACTTAATTACACATACCCAACGCTGATGATGCATGGACATACTTCATAGACAAACTACAAACTGAAATAAATAATAACACTAATTCTATATTAAAAACAATCCCTCACAAATTTAAACCTCTAACTCCCTGGATAAATCACACCATTATAAATTGTATAAGAAAAAGAAACTTACTCCATAAAAAAACTTCATTGAATCCTTCTGACACTATACTTAACAACTTTTACAAAAGATACAGAAACATATGTACAAAAGTCATCAGAAATGAAATGCTAAGGAATTGTATTATAGACATAAAATAGAAGAAAGCAAAGGTAATCCAAAAGAAATGTGGAACATTCTACGCGAAGCTACTCATATTAAGCCTAACTTAAACACTGACCTAAAACAACTCATTATTGATGGACAGACCGTTGACTTCTCAAGGAATCCGGAAAAAATCCTAAACCATGCCAATGACTTTTTCACTAATGTCGGGAAAAAATTAGCAAACAAAATGTCCTCCCCAAATTCTAATACAAAATTACAGGAAAAAACACATATACCCTTTTCTAAACAATTTAAATTTCAAACGGTTACACATGACGATGTTAAGAATACAATTAACTCATTGAAAGACACAAAGTCCGCCGGTATGGATGGCATCACCGTAAACTTACTCAAGACACTTGTTCATGAACTATTGGAACCTCTCACTTACATAATTAACCTCAGCATAACACAGGGAATTTTCCCTAAACAATTAAAGCAAGGGCTCGTCATATCCATATACAAAAGTGGTCTAAAAGTGGACATTAACAATTACAGGCCCATAACAATACTTAACTCACTCTCGAAAGTAGTTGAAAAAATAATGAACAAACAACTGAAATCATTTTTGGAAAGCAAGCAGCTACTCTCCGAAAATCAATTTGGTTTTCGGTCAAATAAGAGCACTGCCGATGCTATTATTGCTGTTACAGACTTTCTTGTTTCAAATTTAGATAAGGGTAAAAAATGCATTTCTATCTTCCTAGACCTCTCAAAAGCTTTTGATACTATCTCCCTTGACCATCTTATTAATAAACTAAATGCCATTGGTATAAGAGGGAAAGACCTAGAATTTCTTCAAAGTTACTTAACTAATCGAACCCAAAGTGTCAAAATCGAAAACAAATTCAGCCAACCCCTCCCTATAACCTACGGAGTTCCCCAAGGAAGCGTCTTAGGCCCTACTTTATTTCTCATCTACATAAACGATCTTTGTAACCTAATGATAGATGGACAAATTGTAAGTTTTGCTGACGATACTGTGCTACTCATTCAATCAGACACTTGGTTAAACGCATACAAAATGGCTGAGAAATCAATTAACTCTGTTAAAAAATGGCTAGATATTAACTCTCTTGCACTAAATACTTCCAAAACAAAATACATTACTTTTAGTATGAATATCGTTGGCCAACCTAATCAACATGTTGAAATAAAAGTACATGAATGTTCTTGTACTCACGATACATTCTGTCAATGTCCTTGCCTAGATCGAACGGACCATATCAAATACCTTGGTCTTACATTTGATCAATATCTTAAGTGGAATACACATTGCCTACTTATCACGAATAAACTTAGAAAACATATTTATTTCTTCAAAAACATTAGAAATATACTAGACTCCAAATCTATGAAAATTGTTTATTACTCTCTTTGTCGATCTATCATTGAGTATGGAATAATCGCATGGGGAGGTGCAACACTATCAGCTATAGATTCATTATCGAAGGCACAAAAATTAATTATGAAAGTTATTCTTAAAGTTCCCTTAGAAACAAGTACTGCAGATATATTCTACAAATTCCATGTATTAGATATTCGACAAATTTACACAAAAACTATCTTAACTCATCTGTTTAAAAATAAAACACATCCATTTTATGAAAATACACAAAATATTGTAAACACGAGGCACAAAACCAAAGAACTCATACAAACACCTAAAACAAACACAACATTTGGTCAAAGAAATTTCAAATACATTGCGTCAAAAATATACAATAACCTACCTGAAAAAATAAGAAAATCGAATAATATTAACAAATACAAAATCCTTACCAAACAATGGATCATCGAAAAAGGTCGTGCAATAATTAGTCATCTCACCCAAATATAATCCTCTATCTCATTATTGTTACCACTACCTACCAACCTGAAAATTTTTGTCAAATATTTTTGCTTTATTGAAAAATGTACTATATTTTAATATTATAAAATATTTGTAAACTAGTCTGTCTCGGCACAGGATTTCCTAGTGAGACAGGCAAAGTAAAAATAAAAATATGTAAACATTTTTATATAGATGCACATAATAAATAAATAAATAAAATAAACTCATCGGCGTTCAACATTCGACAATTCAAAGTTGCAGAGAGAAAGAGGCGGAAAGATTGTTACACACACATTAGTACAAATACAATTTTGCGACAAGTTCAAACGTGTATTGTTTTTGTTATGATTAGTTTGTGACACACACTCTAACGAATTGGTTTGTGTTATTATTCAGTTACTGTTACTCTTTCGTTGTGTATACAGATTAAAATTTTCTGTTAGTCATGAGCCCTAGAAAGTATAAATGTTTGACGATTGCTGAAAAGAAGAAGTTAATCGAAAAAGTAGAGGAAGGTGAGAAGAAAAGTGATGTTGCAAAAGAATTTAAGATTCCTCTGAGTACTCTCTCAACCATAATAAAGCACAAGGAGAAAATTAATGCTGCTCAAACTGCTGGAGTACGGAAAAGAACTACTAAAGGTGAATTTCCTCGTCTGGAAGAAAGCCTGGTCATTTGGCTAAGACAGTGTAGAGGATAAAAAGTGTCTATTAGCGGAAACTTGTTGAAGGAAAAAGCAAAAGAGTTAGGTCTATTCTAAGCATCAAAAACTTTGCGGCAAGTGAAGGGTGGCTTACAAATTTCAAAAAGAGAAATGGAGTTGTGTTTAAAAAAGTTTGTGGGGAAAGTGGAAGTGTTGATGATGCAGTTTCCTTAGATTGGCACGGTAAATTGAAGACCTTGATTGAAAACTATCATGCCCGAGACATTTTTAATACTGATGAAACTGGCCTATTTTTCAAATGTTTACCGGACAAGACGCTTACTTTTAAAGATGAAAAATGTCATGGGGTTAAACATAGTAAAGAAAGGTTGACAGTTTTACTTGCAGTAAATATGGACGGATTGGAAAAACTTAAACCCTTAGTGATAGGAAAAGCAATGAAACCGCCATGTTTCAAAGGAGTGAAGTCGTTTCCTACTGATTATCGTGCTAGCAAAAAAGCTTGGATGAATACAGAACTTTTTAACAATTGGCTTTTAACAGTTAATGGGGACATGAAACGCCAAAAGTGGAAAATTTTACTATTTTTAGACAATTGCACTGTCCACAACAGTCCTCCTACATTGTCCAACGTGGAACTCTACTTCTTTCCACCAAATACAACTTCCAAATTGCAACCATTGGACCAAGGGATCATCCATAATTTTAAGACGTTCTATCGCAAAGAAATTGTTAAGCTCGTTTTAGAATCTCTCGACAAGCAGCTAACTGCAAATATCACGGTTCTGACAGCTATTTTACTGATTGACAAGGCATGGAGAGCTGTAACACCCCTAACGATTCTCAACTGCTTCAAAAAATCTGGTTTCTTAAAAGAAGATCAGGAAAATCTTCCAATACTTATGGATGATGAAGAACCAGCAATAGAACCATTAATTGACATCAGCGATGTGAGTTTTCTTGACTTTGTTCAGGTGGATGAAGATGTTGCTGTCTCAGGTTCACTAACCGATGGCGAAATTTTATCTGCGACAGATACTAATGAAAAAAGTAACGATGAAGATGAGGACGATACATCAGAACCTTTGGCAGAAGTGTCAGTTAAGGAAGCAAGATCCTCATTCGATACCTTACAAACCTTCTGTCTACAAAACGAAAGTGATGAAAAAGCATTTCAGGCACTTTTTCTCTTAAAAAAAATTATTGAGAAGTCTGAGCAGCAGCAATGTGCTTTGAAGCAAACCAGTATAACAGAGTTCTTTCTTTCGAAAGATTAATTAATTCACATTATGATTACATGTATGTACACGAATGTACCTATAAACTTTTGTCATTGTTATAGAATAGGAGTTAATAAATAATAATTGATCAACACTTAAGAATTCGAAGTTTTATTTATTTACTCTCACAAATTTCGAACCATTTGATATTTCAAACACTCGATAATTCGTAATATTTTAAGAGTCCCTCGAGTTTCGAATTATCGAGAGTCAACTGTATATATAAATTACAAACAATACAAAACAAAATGAACCTTTGTCTGTCCAACTGGGAAGGATTCCCGTTTCAGGACAGCCAAATTGTGTATTTAGTACATAATATTCTTACAATGGAATGGCGATGCTGTCAAAACAAATTTTGAGAACATTGTTGATTGCATTCGAAGTGACAGGATAATTTCTTTATCCTTGAAAGAATCACAAAGATGTAATTTATTACCAGAGTCAATTTGGATAACATTAGTAATTGCATTCAGAATAGATGATTGGTTTCTTTCGGGACATCACAAGTCTGAGATTCTTTCCAGGGCATTTTGGAGAACATTTACAATTGTATAGTTAGAATTTCCACATTTATAAATCAGTATAAGACATATGAATCCTATAGTATGTATCTATATTTCCAGAAATAAAAATAAAACATTATTTAATTATACTTTAAATAACATCAACATTGCAACAGTCTCAAATATTCGTGATCTTGGAATAACTCTTGATAATAAACTTCAATATAACCTTCATATACAACAAATCACAAATAAGGCTGCTAAAATGTTAGGTTTCATCATTAGAAACACAAAACTTTTTAATAACATCAATATCATTAAGCAACTCTACTTTGCCTACGTACGAAGTCATCTGGAGTTTGCATCAATTGTTTGGTCTCCATTCTATAAAATCCACATAAACAAAATCGAAGCAATTCAAAACAAATTCCTAAAATATCTCTGTTACAGGTCATTTGTAAGATTTCATAATTATGCAGAGGCAGCTTCGTACTTTAAAATTGATTCATTAAGTGTACGAAGACATCATGCAGATGCTCTATTCCTATATAAATTAATTAATAATAATATTCAATGCCCAGAGTTGCTAAATAATATTAAATTTAATGTGCCTGCACGTTTAACACGGTCTTCTATCCTGTTTAAAATCGATCAAAGCAAAACGAACTGTAGACAAAATTCTTGCCTGAACAGAATATGTAATAATTACAATAACATATTATTCAATATCGACATCTTCAATTGCGAATTTACTAAATATAAAATGACCTTAAAAGAGTATTTCACTGATGTTTCTTGAATTGATGTTTCTGATGTTTATGTTTCTAGTATTTATATATTTATAATCCTGTTATGGTATGATTTATATGCACAACATTGTCTTCTTATGGTTATGATTATGATATGATTTATATGCACAATATTGTTTGTATTCTTATGGTTACCAATGTATCGATAATCTTTTATTTTATATAAATTTTAGTTTTTTTTTTTTTTTTTCCCCTTTATTTTTATTTTTGTTGTATTATTTTTTTCTATTATTTTATACAATTCTTTTATTTTATATAATTATAACTTCACATTTCTCATAAATTTAATTATTTCTTCTAATGCTGTCTTACGTAAAATCACAAGGAGGAAATCCGTAATTGGTTTTATTTTGGCTATTTTACTTATGTACAATCTGTAAAAATGTAAACTGTTGATTTTCCCAAAAATGAATAAATAAATAAATAAATAAATATATTTTTCATAGAAGTCACCTATGACAGGTAAAAACAAACAGTAGGTTGTGGAATATTTTGTGACATTCTAATTGTGCCTAAATAATACATTTTTAGGAATATTTTAAGTCAAATAAATGTAATTTGCTAAAATGATAATTAGAAGTTCGTTATTGCGATATTGGCGATGACGTAATAAATATCGAGCACCCACTGAAACCTTTTACCGCTAGCTGTATACGGGAAGTACATCGCATCGCTCCCTCTCCCCCTATCCGTTTGAACTGTTTGCAGGCCCTGTACAAATATATGGATCGGTGGCTTTCAGTATAATGCACTCAGTTTTTGTCGATTCTTTACTGACCTGCGGGATGACTGCCTTAGTTGTTGCGCCGCCACATGATGAAGCACTGGTTCTCGGGCCCCTTGGAGTGAAATACAACAATGCACCCTTCCGAACCATATGTATATTCAGTATAGTCTTTATAATACAAACAAATAATGAGAAAATTCAAGTATGTACAACAGATAAACAACCCTCTTTGGCTGTGTAAACAATTTATCTATCTTTCCACAAAGTATTTTTTGGCAATTTAAATTTCAGTAAGGTCTTTTCAAACAGAATTGAATACAATATTCACCATGTTAGTAAAGCTGAACAAATAATTCTACAGGTCGTTATCAACGTTTACCACTTCCAGTTTTAATTCAGGTCTGAAAAGGTTAAAGCAATATTGGTGATGTTATCATTGGATTCACGTGAATAATATCCTCACAGAAGTGTTGGCACTAATGTTGAATGCTTACAGTAATGTGTGTGTGTTGACAGGGCGCGGCTTCAAGTGGGCCACGTCTCTCTCCAAGCACAGCAAGTACCACACGGGCAACAAGCTGCTGACCTGCAAGTACTGCCAGAAGCAATACGTGGAGATGAGATCTCTCCGCATTCACCTCAGGTAATTATGCACTTTAGTTCAACAAAAAACCGTATCCTAGCATCAGCGACATCGACAAGTCACCAATGAACGCTAGTGAACTGCTAATAAATCACGCGCTTTATGCGAATGGCAAGAGACGGGCGTCTGCGGACCTACTTTTGCTTATTGAAATGCTGTGATGGATAGAGAGGTGTAACGTAGGGAGTGTGGCCAACAATCGCTCAGGGAGTGAAAACACAACCTGCAATAGCCGTCCCAAGCCACGAACGATGCCTCTGAGATACAGGATCGCATCTCCGAGTATTTAGATCTAACCCCAGCACTCGGTTCTCTGCTGGGGTGGATCCTATTTTCCTAGATACTTTGGGACCAAAAAAGAACGATTCAAAACAAACTAACTGCTCTTGGAGAACCTAGGCTGGAGTGTAGAGGAGAGCTGAGGCCACCTCCGTTGATTCTTCCCTCGTTGGGCCTTCAGGAAACCCTAACAAAGAGGGATTTCCAATGGGGAAACCCTTACCGCTACAGGATCCTCCAGGGGATCTACACGAGGGAAAACAGGGACCCTCACAGGACCTGGAAAGAATCTTAAAGCAATGAGGTGAAATGGAAGATAGCATAATAGGCCCATCCGTATACCACCGTCTCCGCTTTAATAAAATGAATAATATATTGGTACTTAAATGTTAAATTTGCAATAAATTGATCTCCTTTTATTGTATAAAATTGTTAATTCAAGATTTGACTGCCCTGACGCTATAAATTTGCTTTTATAATGTATGGACTCCCCGGTCAGATCTGTCCTTCAGAGCCTCTAATGAAATATGATGTTAGTGGCTAGTAATGTCCTTCTAAGGCCTGAAGGGTTTAGACGTAAATTGTATTTAATGCTTAATTTATGATTAGTTTTCGATTTAATTTATAATCGTTATAAAGCCCAATGGGGTGTTGATAAATAAATAAATGTTATTTTCTCGTTTTGCATAGCTTGGAAACATTTTATATACTTGATGTATTAATATTATATAATATTAATACATCAAGTATAATATATATTCAATACCTTCATTTATATTAATCCATTTAATTCTTAAAATTTTAGTGTCTTATTATAATTCTTCAAATATTTATAATTTTGCAATTATGTTAAAATTTCTATTTATTCTTACATTTTATATGATTATTTTACTATTTCAAAATATATTATCTGTCTGTTCATCTTTTTTAACTATATTGATTACACTATTGGTTCGAGAGGTTTTTATTATCCAAATTACTTTAATTATGTGTACATTCTTTGTGTATCCTTTCTAATCCTTGCAATACCTTCATTTATGTTAATCCATTTCATTCTTAAAATTTTAATGTTTTATTATATTTCTTCAATTCACTATACATATGCAATTCTTTTAAAATTTCCAAATTCTAATTATTTTAATTATTTTATGTACACTACTTGTTTTAAATGTTTTTACTACCCAAAAGATTTTAATTCTGTTTACATTCTTTCTCTACCTCTTCTAATATATTCAATACCTTCATTTATATTAATCCATTTCATTATTAAAATTTCCATGTCTTATTGTAATTACTCAAATCACTATAATTATGCAATCCGGTTAAAGTTTCCAATTTCTACATTTCTATTTATTCTTATATTTTATATGACATTCTTGATTGTCATAAAACATACATTCTGTCTGTCCATATTGGATATTTTTGTGCATTTTATTAACTTATTTGTCGCAAATTATTATTATTTTTTTATTCTTCTTATTCCCCTGATTGGTTTTGCTATTGATATTTTATTATTCTTAATTCTCTTATTTATTCATTTTATATTAGATGGTATAATAGTGATATCTCTTGATTTTATTCAAGATTCTCGTACAATCATAGATGCATACACAAATAACGCTTACTTTATGAAAATTATTTCAACATACAAAACTATTGCTGAAGCAATTGCTATATCCTTAAGAGCAAAAGGGTTTATATAAGTGCCGTATAAAAATGGATTCTGTAACTACTAAAATGACAACTAACAATTCGAACCTATCAATATACCATCAAAACATTAGATCAATAAACAAAAACTTTGACCAATTTCTCATCCAACTCGAACTTACTAAAATCAAATATGATATAATTATCCTGACAGAATGTTGGCTAACACCTTCTTATACTCCCAAAATTATTCTTGATTACACTCACCACCAAACCATAAATCACTACAGACAAAACGACGGTATAGTAGTATACACACTAAACAATACTCATAACGCGTGTAACGTCAAAGAAATTACCATTACAAATTCAAACTGTCTCCAAATAACATACAACGTCAACACATGTATCATCGCACTTTACCGCTCTCCTTCTAAACCAAATATATCTCCATTTTTGTTTGACTTAAATAACTGTCTTACTGAGCTAAACAAAATAAAGAACTTAGTTTTAATTGGAGACCTAAACATCAACATTTTAACAAACAATGAACATCCTCAGTGTCAAGACTATTTAAATACAGTAATGTTTCATGGAATGGTAAGCACTATAAATTCACCAACTCGATGTACGCAATACTCCTCTTCCTGCATCGACCATATTATGGTAAAATCATCCAATCTATACACCTCTGAAATTCATACATCATCAATTACAGATCACTATGCCACCTCCTTCACAATGGGTTCCAAACACAATGTACACAATAAAGCTTCAACTACAACAACTAAGAAAACAATTGACTATGACAATCTCAACAAAATGATTAAATCCAAATCCTGGGACATACTACATAATATAACAAACACAGAGGATGCCTGGAATTACTTCTCTAACTACCTACAAGACACCCTTAACCAAAACACCAAAATCACCACCAAAAACATTCCTAAAACTATCAAACCCCTTAAACCATGGATAAACCATACAATCATTAACTGCATTAGGAAACGCAACTCCTTACATAAAAAGTGTGCCACGAATCCTTACGATATCACACTCCATAATTTCTACAAAAGATACAGAAATATTTGCACACAAGTAATTAGGAAAGCCAAAAATTTATACTATAGTAAGAAAATTTCCGAATGCAACAATGACCCTAAAAAAATATGGAGAATCCTCAAGGAAGCAACCAATTCACACAAAGCTACCGACGTCTTAAACTCTCTCAACATCAATGATAAAACTGTACACGTTACATCGAACCCTAACACAATTGTCAATCATGTAAACCATTATTTTGCAAATATAGGGTCAGAATTAGCAAAAAAAATCACAACAGATAACAATACACCTAACACTAGAGACCCCTCTACCAATGATGAAGTCCCAACACGTTTTGTTCTTAAAACGGTTACAGAGAAAGATGTTTCTGTAGCAATAAACTCTCTCAAAAACACTTCATCTGCCGGCATAGATGAAATACCAAATACTGTACTTAAAAAAATTGCCCCTGGTATAATTCAACCAATAACTCATCTTCTTAATATTAGTTTCCGCCAAGGCCTTTTTCCCACTATTCTAAAACAAGGTCTTATTATCCCAATTTTTAAAACAGGTTCTAAACTTGACATCAGCAATTACCGTCCAATTACGTTGCTCAATTCCATTTCAAAAGTATTTGAAAAGATCGTGAATAATAGTCTGATGGAATACCTAGAAGCCAACAACCTTCTATCGCCTCGTCAATTTGGCTTCAGAAGACATAAAAGCACTAACGATGCCATAGCCACAGTAACTGACCATATTTCTGGCCAACTAGATAAGGGCTCGAAATGTCTATCGGTATTTCTCGACCTCTGTAAAGCGTTTGATACAATCTCACATATCAAATTGGAACGCAAAATGTTCAATGTGGGTATTAGAAATAAAGAACTAGACCTTCTCTCCAGCTTCTTATCTGGCAGATCCCAATGCGTTAAACTCGGAACAACAAAAAGTCAATTTTTGCCAATTAGTTATGGTGTCCCACAAGGCAGTGTTATAGGTCCAACGCTCTTCCTAATATATATAAATGAGTTGTGTAACCTAGATATCGATGCCACTATTGTCAGTTTTGCCGATGACACAGTCCTTCTATTTCAATCAAAAGACTGGCCTACCGTATACGCCAAAGCGGAAGAAGGAATTCAAAAGGTAAAACATTGGCTCGACTCTAATTCACTAACTCTTAATATACCTAAAACAAAATACACACTATTCAGTCTCATAAATATCGCAAAGTCAAACCTAAGTCTGACTTTGAAAATACACAGATGCAAAAATTCATCTCTTAACCGAAATTGTGACTGCCCATGCTTAGAACAAGTAAACAATATCAAATATTTAGGTATAACTTTTGACACAAATCTTAATTGGAAACAACATATTCATAACACCACGAATAAAATCCGCAAATCTATATACTTTTTCAAACAAACACGCAATTTTATTGACCTTAAACTTTTAAAATCAGTCTATTACTCACTATGCCAATCACACATAGAATACGGAATTCTAGCTTGGGGTAATGCTTCTTCTAGTGCCCTTGACCCCATTATAAAAGCACAAAAATTAATCATTAAAATAATCCTTAAGGTTCCTCTTTCTACCAGCACTGATACGATCTTCAATACTATCAATGTTATGGACATAAAACAGCTGTATGCAAGATCCATCTTGGTCAACTTACACCAGAACAATAAATCACTATACAAACCAACACAAACTATTCACAATACCCGAGCCAAAAACAAAGAACTTCTTCAAACTCCTTTTGCTAAAACCTCATTCGGACAAAGACATTTTAAAAACATAGCTTGCAAACTATACAATACACTACCAACTACGATCAGACAATTAGAAACAATGACAAAATTTAAACACGAAATAAAGAAATGGATTGCAATCACAGGGCGTCCCACTATTGCAAGCATATGTAAACCAAATTGCACATAGACAACAAGTACTATTTACACACGACCAAATTCAAACTTAATTAAAATGATCTATTTACATTTTCCCACATACTAATAATGAACACAATCTTAACAGGATTAACCCAATCGTTCTTTTGATTGTATTGAAATTATTTTGTATTATTTTTATATTTTGTATTTACCCTTATTGATATTCACTTAACTATATGTATATATATCGATGTACTCTATGTCTGTCTCGACACAGGTTTACCCTAGTGAGACAGCCATCGAAAAACCACTTATAAAAAACTTTATATAGATAAATAAAAAAATAAAATAAAAAATACTCGCGTCAACATAACCTCACATTCCCAGGAGCCACACGGGCGAAAAGCCGTTTGTGTGTAAGATCTGCGACAAGGGCTTCACACAGCAGTGCAACCTAGAGAAACACCTGCGTGTCCACACTGGCGAGAAACCCTTCGTGTGTCCTGTCTGCAGCAAGCGCTTCTCGCAGAGAGGTAAGTGACCATAAACAACTCTATGTATTGGGAAAAAAGTTTTTTTTTTGTATTTTTTAAGTACACATACATATTATTAAAGAAGCCATTTGTTCACTGTTAAATCAAAATAAAAACTATGTGAAAGAAATGTGCACCTTTAGCAATTTATAAAATGTATAAACGTAAAGAAAAATTGAGTCTTGCCATTTATCTTGTCCATTTTCAATCTGTTCGAATCTTAAGTCAAACATAACCTCACATTTCAATCTACTATAATTTTATAGTGATTTACTTTTAGCCAACGTTTCGGACAGCAATACGGTGTCCATAATCAGGGCAGCGTAAGGCTGCGCTTTCTTGCCTTCGTGTTGAGGATCTCCAAAAGGACATCAGAACTTTTTAGAGCATATAAACTTGGCCATCCGGACATCCGGCCATTCTAGAAAGTATTGCCAACTACATGCAATCTAGGTACAAGCGAGTACAGTTCTAATTAAAAATGTTTCTAGTTGGTACTATATGGAAAGTAAATGAGGGCTGTCTATAATATCATTACCAATATTTTGTTTGTTTATTTTCCTCTTCTACGGAAGCAGTTAGAAGAGGAGTGAGAATCATGATGATTAGAGTTAATGTATCTAATTTAAGTAATTGCTTTTGGAAGCTAATGCAGTAAAGTTTTTTTTATATTGAATTGGTCTAATTGCTTTTACTAGGCATTTATCTATTTTTTTAGGTTATGTCACGGTTCATATGAGAACCCATACTGGAGAGAAGCCATTTTCCTGTCCCACTTGTGGAAGAGCCTTTGCAGGTAAACGCACTTATTATTTCAACACACTTTCTAAATTAGGCCACGTAGTAGGCAACCTCCGCCCATTAATTGGATAACCAACACCTCTACCATAGGTTAGCAAGGGTGCCCGGGTTCATGGGGTGAGGTTTGTCCAGGTCTTGGTGGTGGATGCGTTTGCCGGACTCTCTAGACCATCGCCTTGCACCGCATCAGGAGGGTTACATTCATATGTCAGTCACTCCTGGACACACTGAACCCTCCTGCTTCCCTTAGTTAGACCCTCCACACAGCATCCCAAAAATATTTTCCAACGGTGGCGTTGATGTTAAAAAAAAATTAAATAAACAATTCTCTCAAAATATCTTTTTTCAAGAAGTCTATATTGCTTTGATTGCTCGGTATCTTTACTAACTCGGCTGAGGGGTTAAGTCTGTATTTTTTACTTATTATTTTTTTGGTAAACTAATATTTAAGACAAGATTTTTTATGCATAGCACAAAGGGTAACAATTATTTTACAAGCAATAATTATTAGCCTGAAACACTCATCCACATTGAAAAATCTCCTGATAAAAGATACATGACGCCAACGGGACTCGAACCCGTGTCCCTTCGATTTCCAGTCGACAGCTCTGACCACTGAGCTATGGCGGCTTATCAAAATAAAGTTGGTTGTTTTCAGGTGAAAAAATGTAGCAAGCAGTAATTGTTGAATGAAACACTCAGACATATGAATATTAGTAGACCTTCCCTAAGGACGGGTTGTTTCGGAGAATCTGAACAATTCATCAAATTTCAACGTTCATTTTCAAGTTCTGTGAAAGATTTTTTCAAGTTCTGTTTTTATTTCAGTTTTGTCAAGCAACTAGCCTACAATGATATAAAAACAGAACTTGAATAAGTCATTCACAGAACCCGAAAATGAACGCTGAAATTTGATGAATTGTTCAGATTCTCCGAAACAACCCGTCCTTAGTGTATTATTCCCCACTCCCCATACCGGTTCCATTGGAGCCGGCTGTGCTCGCGTATGGCCTCCCGTGAATTTAGAAAACGTGACGTCATCATTCTTGTGCGAACTATGGTCGAGGCATCATCGGTTCATTTTACGAAATAACACGGCAAAATAGTATCTTGTGGTATGAAAACTTGTAAAAATAGATGTGAAAAAGAGAATAAACCCAATTGTCATATTACATTCCATATATAAGCATTACTTATACTATTTTACTTTATTTTAAGCATATTCACATCGTATAATATGGATCAGTTGTAGAAACATATACTATCACACCGAGATACGTCTGGACGCGAAACACAAAGCTGGTTGGTTGCTGGGAAGTAAATTATGAACATTTATAAAAGTGTCTTAACTAAATACGTAAACGAAATATTCGACTCTGAAAATAGAAGAAATTTATTTTGCCGAATTTGGACTTCGCAAATTTGTTCATAACGTGCCGAGTAATTTGCGCTCCCATGTAAAAATGTCTATTCATTCAAAAGCAGATTTTACTTTTAAGAACTAAATGGTGATATTATAATGCGAGATGCCTATATACTGTCAGATTGATTTATTGACGAATCACAGTCAGCTTTACCCCCTTCGTTCTTCAACAGTTGATTTTACCCCTCATCTTTAATTTCTAGTCTATATATTCATATATCTGTGGAAACACTAGTATATATTGAATTATTTCGCGGATAAGAGATAAGCCGCCATAGCTCAGTGGTCAGAGCTGTCGACCAGAAATCGAAGAAACACGGGTTCGAGTCCCGTCGGCGTCATGTATCTTTTATCAGGAGATTTTTCAATGTGGATGAGTGTTTCAGGCGAATAATTATTGCTTGTATTTTTTACGTTAGCTAACGCAGGTTAAAAGATATCAGAGTGGTAGATACCCTCAGTATCGCTCTGCTTTAAGACCACCATTCAGAATTTTTTTTTTAAAGTTTCTTTATTCATTGAATTGTTTGTTACATGCATTGAGGATTTTTCGACCACCCTAGGCACATGCCCGTGTTATGGTGGTCGATGTGAATTGAAACGTTTCTTGAAATGCCTTTGGCCGTGTTTGGTGTTCAGATCTGAATAACCAGGTCCTTCCCCATCTTCTTCCCTTCCCCACTACCTTCAACCTCACAACATACCCCAATTGGGGATACCATCTGGAGATTGTTGGGAGCAGTTGGAACTCGAAAAAGACTCGTTCTCTAGGAGTTCAAATCTAAGTTACACGCGACCCAATTAATCATAACTCATCCCCTCGATTGATTGACATCTATATTGAGTTGACTTATTGTATGTTCCAGGTGCGAACACGCTGGCAATCCACCAGCGCGTGCACAGCGGGGAGCGTCCGTACCAGTGCTCAACATGCAGTAAGGTGTTCACGCGCCAGGAGGGGCTTATGGTGCACCAGCGCACACACACTGGCGAGCGCCCGCACGTCTGCTCCGTGTGCAACAAAGGTCGGCTTGCATCATAAATAAACCATTCACTAGTTCGATATCTTCGGGCTTTTTGTTCAATTCAGGAGCCTATCCTGCACCTCCACAGCGATATCCTTGCTGGCATACTACGGGAGGTTCATTTAAAAGACAAACACTTCTTGACTCCATCTCCGTATGCGCTGAAAGCAACCCGAGCGTAATCTGCAAAGTATTTTTCGATCAAGGGTTTCGGCCATCCTCCGGTATCGGCTATTACACGGCCATACTCCGCGAGCCACAAACAGACTGACATCTCGCTAATATCGTCTAAACAATATATAAATCTCTACAACACAACGGCGTGCTTCAAGTTCAAGATGTCAAACGAAACCACCACAGATATCCACTCAGCCAATACTCAGCTGTCAAAATTCAGAGTTTTTCATTGGATAGTTAACTTGATGACATTTTATACCACAGAGATTAGGTAACGTGTCTTTTTTCGGTTTCACTTTCTATACCCACCTGATAATTCCGATCGAAAATTTGAACCGAAATATTGTGACGTCATATAATTGCCTAACTATAACCACTAATGAAAATCTATGGAATAAACTTTCAGAGTTTTTCATTGAGAATTTTACAGTCTATATATTGGCAAATCTCTGGTTTTTTAGGACCAATTTGTTTCATACAAAAAGCCCGAAGTTATCAATCTATAGAAGTTGATTTATGGAAATTATGCCCCCCTGCTCATTTATAAATAGAACGATAATAGTAGATTCCTCTTTTATCATAGTAACTAGTTTCTTTTATTTGTCACCAAAGCGACATTAGTAGATTCCTCTTTTATCATAGTAACTAGTTTCTTTTATTTGTCACCAAAGCGACATTAGTAGATTCCTCTTTTATCATAGTAACTAGTTTCTTTTATTTGTCACCAAAGCGACATTAGTACAGTGAATCCAGCATGTCTAGAAATGTATTAAATTGGAACTAAATTTTTCATTACTATGGCAACACCGAATTAGTTGCTTTGTCTATGACGTTTCGTATGTCTGTCATGTTATGGTCATGTTGCTCCGATTTACTGTCTTAAATCCGTGTATGATCCGCTCATTTAATAATTATTTTTTCATTGTTTGCCTGTATATTGTTTGAATTTAATTAAAATGAACAAACCGATACGTAGTGGTGCAAGAGAAGTTATATACAGCGTTTTTCAACGCTGCCTAGCCGAATATCGCGCGAAGATGCTCCTATCTAATTTAGAAGATGTTTACAAACGAACTGCAGAAATGACTGGTACGTAGTATAGTTTTTTTAATAAATTTCATTAGTATTAGAAGATTTATGCCAATTTTCGAGCGATTATAACCGTTACAATCTGATTTGAGGTTATGCTTAACAATCCGAATTTGACATTTCCTTTTGACAGTTCATATGAGGCCACAGGAAAAAGGGAATAACTCAATTAAAAAAAAAAATTTGCAACTTCTTTAAACTCATAGAAAAGTAACTTTTTTCTTAATTTTATCTTTCTTTCTTTCTTTCTAAATGAATATTATCTAGTATGTGTTTTTTTAACTATAATTTTTTTCTATAATACTAATTTTAATGATGTTTTTCACACACAGGAAAATCTGAATCAACGGTAAGACGAATCGTCAAGGAAGGGGAAAAGGCAGACGGAAAATTTGAAACACCGGGAAAACGGAAAATAGGACGCCCTAAAAAAGAGTTGGATGATTTTGATATTTGTGCCATTCGACAAAAAATTCATTTTTTTTACATAGTGCGAAAAGAAGTCCCAACTTTAAGAACATTACTAACTGTACTCAAAGAAGACATTGGATTTGATGGTAGCCGGGAATATTTAAGAAGAATTTTGCATTCCATCGGCTTTGTTTATAAAAAGTGCAAAACAAACAGAAGTGCTCTTATTGAAAAAACAAATATTGCGGCGAAAAGAGAGCATTACTTAAAAATTATCATGGATAACCGAAATTTACCTGAAGAACTGCAAAAAAATATTATTTACTTGGATGAAAGTTATATCCATTCATCCTACAAGCTAAAGAAATGCTGGCAATCTATGGATGTGACAGGAGTTCAACACGATATTTCAAAAGGTAAGCGCTGGATCATTGTTCACGCTGGAAGTGAAATGGGTTTTGTCCCTAATGCCCTATTAATTTTTAGTGGAACAAACAAAAAAGAGGATTACCATTCTGAAATGAATGCACATAATTTTAAAAAGTGGGTTGTTGAGAAGCTCATACCCAATATAGCAGAGCCCTCCATTATTGTCATGGATAATGCGCCTTATCACAGTGTTGTGAGAAACAAGGCACCAACAACCTCAACGAGAGTTAATGACATAAAAGCATGGTTATTACATAACAACATTGTTTTTGACAATTCATTAAGGAAACCATCATTGTTGGCTCTGGTTAAAATGCATAAGCCAGAGCCTGTATATGATATTGATGAAGTATTAGGAGAGCATGGTCACACGGTTGTAAGGCTTCCCCCTTACCACTGCGACCTTAACCCGATTGAGCTAATTTGGGCACAGGCCAAACGAAAAGTTGCATCTCAGAATATTGGAAACACGGTCAATATAAAAGAGCTGACAGAAAATGCTTTTAATAGCATAAGTGCTGATGATTGGAAAAATTGTTGCAAACACGTGATGAAAATTGAGGCAGAATATTATGCACGAGGCAGTACTCTGTATGATGATATCGATGAACTGATAATACGTTTAGATGAAGATGAAGATACGGAAGAAGAAGAATCGCATGAGGACGAAGATAATAATTACATGTCAGGTGTTGAATTAATAGACTCAGATTTTTAAATACCTTTTGTACCTACGTTTTTATAGCGAAATAAACGCCCACTTAAGACTTGTTTTGTTTTATTTTACTTCCATTTAAATTACAGTTTTTTGTGCAAAATTTTTGAAAATACAAATACGTTATGAAATATGCATTTTGGCTGAAGTGTTTTTTTTTTAACATACATTCATTGTCCTATGAGCCATCTTGGTGTTGCCATTTAAAACCTAGAAAACGATTGCAGCGCCATCATTTGTTTTCTACACTTAAATGTCGAGCTGTAGATTCCTACTTTACTGTAGTAACCATTTTGTTTTCTGATATATTTTTTCTCAATTTTTCACACTAAACAAACAACAGATTGTTACCAAAGCCTCCTTCTGTTTTATCATTGTAAATGGAAAGGTAGTGGATATAAATGTGATTGACACTGTAAAGTTGGAATCTGTATTTGTTTTGTAAATGTTTGACAGATATCGTAATTTTTCATGTTTACCTACTAACATTCGAAAGGTAAATTTCTTCTTTTATAAATGCAATGATCCTGAAGCAAATATTTTTTTATAAATACTTTCAATTTCACAAGTCCTGTGATTTTTTTATAAATACTTTCAACTTCACAAGTCCTGTGATTTTTTAACGGGTCTGCGCTATTTCCATTTCGTTTAATTTATAGACTTTGTTATAATAAAACTTGTTAATAATTCTGTTTGCAGGGTTTACCAGCGCGGGCCATTTGACAGGGCACATGAGATCTCACACGGGCGAGAAGCCTTATATCTGCGACGTGTGCAATAAAAGGTTTGCCGGAAAGGGAAGTCTCAAGGTAACTCTACAATGCTCATTCGAATAATTTACGCCTGGTTACAATCGCAATCGCCTTATATAAAATGTACCTCCAGATGTGTTCCAAAATTTAATATTTTTAAAGTGTAATCTTTAGTATTATTATTATGTGTGTCGTTGCTTATCCAGAATATATAATGTGAGAGATATCGCGCTTATTTCTCGCCAGCGCCGTCGCATCTGCTGCTGTAATCTTGAATTTCCCGCCTTTCTTTTTGTAACACCC
The DNA here is from genome assembly GCF_061612785.1 of Hesperophylax consimilis. Lineage (NCBI taxonomy): Eukaryota > Metazoa > Arthropoda > Insecta > Trichoptera > Limnephilidae > Hesperophylax > Hesperophylax consimilis. The sequence goes on along the minus strand of NC_142854.1, from coordinate 17,236,191 downwards.
TTCAGTTGTCTATTGTCACCTTAGCAGTTGGCGTCCTGAGACGCCATCTTGATTAAATTTTGGCGTTTTTTCACCCACGCCGGTCGTGTAATTTTCGTTTGGGATTGTTTTAACGAAAAGAATATCTGTTGCTACCCGCAAATTGTCGTAATTTTTTATGAAAATTAGTGCTAAGTGATAGTGCGAACATTTTTGACAGTTATTAGCGTCTTCATTTTGTGCACGGGGTTAAAATGGCCTCAGACAAGGACCATGTAGAAGATGACGTAACCTCTAAACGACGTGATCGAAAGAGGCGACGCCGTTCAATATCAACAAGTTCGTCGAGCTCGCAATCTAGCGGTTCGGCGTCGCAAAATAGTAGGCGACGCAGGCGCACAAAGAGACGTAAGCGGAATGACAGACATCTGCTCAAAAGATTAGCATGTCAAGTCAAGACCCTGCAAGATTTTGTCATGGACAGGTCAACGCAGGAAGCCACTGTCAGCACGCCAAGTATAGTGGCACCCTCGCATGCATCTGGGAGCGTTTGCTCGTTGTCGCCTGAAAGGCAGTATCAGATGCCGGGTCCCTCTACTGTTCTGAAGGAGTCTGCAGCGCCAAAACCTTCTGCAACACATCTGGGTTTGGTGGAGAATCTCCAACGCTTCAACTCGAGCGAGTGGGCCAATGTCCGCTACGCATCCGCTTTAAAAGAATATGTAGCTGATCCAGGCTTCAAGGAGCTGGAGGTGAACTGCGAGGTGCTGGCATTTGACTCCGCCTCACCAATATTTCCGGCTATGGAAAAGATGCTGGCTGCGGTAACGCATGCCTCATTGAAGCAGAGAGAGTGCCTTCAACAGGCTCTCCAAAAACTCATTAAATGGGAAAGCAGTTCAGAAAGTTCTCTGTCAGGCGAGGCTTTAGAGGAACAACTGGACAGCCTGTTAGGAGAGGACTCCGAGTTTATAAAATGCTCTGACGATATCTTGCAGATAACCTTCGGAAAGCGAGCTGAAATCATTCAGCACAGAAGGGATAAGATTTTGAGCAGCTGTAAGACTGGAGTGGAACGGAAGCTATTCAGCAGAATTCCTCCTTCTTCCACTCATCTTTTTGGGGAAGAAGCACTGTCCGCACAGTTGCAGAAACTGGGTGGTATAACAAAGTGCTTTAGTCCAGTGCGCCTACCTCAGGGTAGCCACTCGGCGCACAACCGCCCTTCAACATCTAAGGAGGTTGTTGCCTTTCCCCCCAAGCAGACATCAAAGGAAAAGATGGCATTTCCCTTGTTTCCCCGGCGGGCAGACCACGGGCGAGACCCCCAGTATTCCTCCCGAGCGAGGGGTAGGGGTAGGGAACAGAAGCGTGGCGCGAGGGGGCAGACCTCTCGTGGCCGCTTCAACAGATGACTATCAACCATTTCGGGCCGGTCAACTACAGGATTATTGGATAGAATGGCGGACCCTAGATGCCCCAGAGACCATCTTACGTATGATAAGGGGATACCGCATACCATTCATCCGAAAGCCCTTGTTGATAAGTCCAAGCCAAGCTCTCGCAAGGAGATTCAAAACAAAAGTAACCCCGGAAATGACACTCGAAATAAGAAAGATGATGAGAGACGGTACATTGGAAAGAGCTGGCGACAATGCCTCCTTCCTATCAACACTTTTTCTGGTTCAAAAGAGCGACGGCTCAAGAAGACCAATCTTCAATTTAAAAGCTCTCAATTTAGATGTAGCTTGGAAAAAGTTTTCTCTGATATCTCACCACAAGGTCCCACACTTTCTTCAAGCCAACGATTGGATGACAAAAATAGACCTCTCACAGGCCTACTTCCACATACCGGTCGCAAAAGCTCACCGTTGCTTTCTGAGATTGTATTACGGAGGCCTTCACTTACAGATGACATGCCTGCCTCAAGGCCTGAGCAGTGCACCACAGGCCTTTGCAGCCATCACAAATTGGATTGCAGAAATCCTGCGGAGACGGGGTATCAGGATCATTGTGTACCTAGACGACTTTCTCCTGGCTCATCAGACCAGAGAGGTCCTCCTCAGTCAAACACGAGAAGCTCTTCAATTATTGGAGCGGTTAGGTTGGTTGGTAAATTTCCAAAAGTGTGTCTGTCAGCCAGCACAGTCAGTGGAATATCTAGGAATTGTTTGGAACCCCCATCTGAATCAGAAGACCTTAACCGAATACAGACGACAAGGTCTTTGGAACTCACTTCAGAGCCTCGTGACAAAGGGAAGATGGACTCTGAAAGAAGCTCAGAGTATTTTAGGAAAGTTGAATTTTGCTACCTTTGTGGTCCCCAGAGGTCGACTCCATACTCGACTGATACAATTACAGTTGCAGTTAATGCTGAAGCTGACCCCTCAGCAGAAATCTCCGATAAAGAAGGAAGTCTTGTCGGAAATGAAATGGTGGATGAACAACTTAGATCATGTTTCAACTCTTCATGTTCCCAGCCCAACACATTTTCTGACCACAGATGCGGCGGATCACGGCTGGGGAGCCCTGATCGACGATGTACCTCTGTCGGGTTGTTGGACAGACAGTCAGAGGGGGGGACATTGCAACATGAAGGAGATGACAGCAATCTTAAATGCCTTAACATCTCTGACTCAGAGTTTGAGAAGTTCTTCGTTACTCATTCAATCAGACAACAGGACAGTTGTAGCCTACTTGAGGAACGAGGGAGGCACCAAGTCAATGGGTCTCCTTCATCTGACATTTCAGATTCTCGCGCTTTTGGACAAGCACAGAATCTCTCTACAAGTGCAGTATTTGCCGGGACGCTACAATGGCCTTGCGGATCATCTATCCCGAGGGATGACGTTACCAGAATGGCACCTCCTACCCCCAGCGGTAGGAGCTGTCTTTCACAAGTGGGGCAGTCCAGTAGTGGATCTATTCGCTTCTTCGAGGGCTCACGTCGTGGATCAGTATGTCTCGATAGATCCCCACGACAAGAGAGCGATGTTTCACAATGCGTTCAGCAGGAGTTGGCATTTCCCCTTGGCATGGATCTTTCCTCCCCCCTGCTTAATGCCACGAGTGCTGGCACACCTGAACAAGTCGTCAGGGGTGTATCTGGTTGTAGCCCCAGATTGGCCAAAAGTGTTTTGGTTACCAGACCTAAAGAAAAGAGCCCTAGACCAACCTCACATAATACCCATGTTGGTCGACAACTTGATAGACTTATCGACAGGACTTCATCCTCAACAGGTCCAGAAGCTCCAACTACAGGTGTGGAAGATTGGGGGTGGAGTGAAGCATTGAACGATTGGTCACAGCAAGAGAAAGCTCTGTTGAATGCGGGTTGGCGCAAATCTACGCTTTCAACTTATCACATGGCATGGAAGAGCTGGAAGGAATGGTGCTCCATTAACAATACCTGTCCTAATAACCCTTCGGGATCTCAGCTGGCACGGTTTTTAGCATACCTAAGAGTGAAAAAAGGCTTGGCTCCCAGTACCATAGCGCTTCACAAGTCTGCAGTGTCGGTTTTGTGTGACCCCAATGGCGATTTGAGGACTAGTAATCATCCCTTGGTCAAGCGAGTGATGAGAGGTATAAGGAATTCTGTAAATGAGAAGCCTAGAGCATTTACTTGGGATCCAGGACTCTTGGTGTCTTGGCTTTGTAAAAATCCTCCAAAGGACCTGACTCTTTTCGAAGCATCTCGTAGATGTGCTGTTATTTTACTACTGGCGTCAGGAAGACGAGTACATGATCTGACCTTGCTACATACATCTCCTGATAATCTTGTTGACAATGATGATCACATTATATTATGGCCAATTTTTGGTTCTAAGACGGACACCTCTACACATAGACAGTCTGGTTGGAAGCTTTGCAAAGCAGAGGATCGTAATATAGATCCTATATTTTGGTTGAGAAAACTTATGTTCTTGAGTGAGAACAGGAGACATGAAGCTGGTGTTGAATGTCTGTTTATTTCCACACTGGGGCCTGCAAGACCAGCCTCAAGAACTGTTATTGGTGGATGGATTAAAACTATTTTGAAGGACGCTGGGATTGACGCCTCCCCTGGGAGTTTGAGATCAGCAGTAGCCTCAAGGAGTTGGCTGGAAGACTGCCCTATAGACACCATTTTGGAAAGAGGAAACTGGCGTTCAGAAAACACTTTCAAGAAATATTATAAAAAGCAAATCAGAGTTCTCAATGTTGAGGTGCTGAATCCCCCCATTCACTCTCAGTCTTTGACTAAGTTATTTCAACCAATACAGTAATAGTCACAATTTTGGCTTTAGAATTGTCACCAAGCGATAACAAACACTTCTCACATTATATATTCTGGATAAGCAACGACACACATAATGATGGAGTTTTACCTACCATTAAAACTCTTATTATGTTGTCTTGCTTATCCAGAATATACTTAAGCTCTGCTTGGTGAGTCCAAATTGAATCAAGATGGCGTCTCAGGACGCCAACTGCTAAGGTGACAATAGACAACTGAAGGGTGTTACAAAAAGAAAGGCGGGAAATTCAAGATTACGGCAGCAGATGCGACGGCGCTGGCGAGAAATAAGCGCGATATCTCTCACATTATATATTCTGGATAAGCAAGACAACATAATAAGAGTTTTAATGGTAGGTAAAACTCCATCATTATTGAGTATTACTGTTTGAATTCTAATATTAAAGAAATCTCACTTTATTTATTTTTTTTACGACATTCAATAGTAAAATTTTATCTTGTTTCAGGTGCACATGCGTCTGCATGTCCGTCCCGATTCGCTGACGGGACCGTACACGTGCCTCGTCTGCGGCAAGGTGTTCTCGCTCATGTCGCAGCTCACAGCACACAACATGACGCATTGCCAGGCTACTGCTGTCATCATTCAGGGGACTGACGGGTTGTGGGCGGGTGAGCATCTGTGTGTGCTTTTTTTTAAAGAAATAACAATATTCCTGGGTTATAAACAACCCGACAATCTTTGAAATGCTCCTACTATCATCATACTAAACGAAAATATTGCTTGTGTCATGATGGAGGACGTAGCTAGTGGATGATGAAAAATGTTTGAAACTTGTCTCGATCCATGAACTATCTTGGAAACATGACAGTTTTGATAGTAGGCTGACATTTTATGCTCATATTAGTACAGATGGCTTGTAGCACTTCATTGAGAATGCTGGGTTTTGTTCTTCGCACTGCAATAAAATTTATAAATATGTAGCAAGTTGGAGGCTTCTCTACGCCAAAGAGAATAATCAGGAAACTCAGCAGAAGATTTTACAGATTTATTAAGTTAATAACCATTAAGTACAGAGTGTTCGATCGTGCAGAGTAACGTTATGCCGAGTCAGACTTGTTGAAGCGAGTGGAATGATGCAAGTACTTAGGTCCTCCTCCGCTTATATAGGTAATGATTCCTTTGTTCTCGTCTTCCACGGGTTGAAGCAAAGCATCTGGACATCGAACCCGCAGGATCGCTGACTCGGTTCATTGTATGAATATTTTGCATCACCCTGCATTCCTTTTTCGTATCGCGGTATCAATGGTCGATATTTCAATTTTGTAATACATTGTAGTCTGATTGTTGATTCAGCATTTCTTCGCCTTCCTACACTTGCGGTCTGATCTTATGATATGATGATCCTAGCAGCGGTGACGCAGCTGCTACAGATATCCGGTTCTTATATCTTTATTAAATTCCTTAGTAAAGAGTAGACTTCAGAGTGGGTCGGTAATTTGGAGTCCACACCGGCTAAAATGTTCCCTCATGTTGGAGAGAGTTCAGAAGAAGTTTCTATAGAAGAGAGTATGGCTACTTCCCGTGGCTCTATCCTATTGACTTTCTCTTGGGTATGCTCGGAATGAACCGTCTACTATTTTATCTCCCGGCCTGCAGACTTATTTAACCGTTCAGGCTAATTTGTTCGCTTTCGGGAACAACTCATATGGTCTTACAGAAATCGCTGCGTCTTCCTTACTGTTGTAGTGAGAAATATGATCTAGACAGTGTTAGAAAGAGAAAACACCACGCTTTATATTCAAATATACAAGTTAACCACGGAAGAATTAAAATGTGCACCTATATGAATACTGCAATTTGAAAAAAACTTATGATTAGAGACTTTGTGAATTTTTTTATTAATTATTAAGTGTATTTTTATATCTTAATTTCTTTCTCTTAAGAGAATCATAATTTTTTTTTTGTGATTGCTTTCAAAATTTTAGTATTTAAAAAAATATATATTTATTTTTAATGATAAAATATGAGAGCGTATTTTATCACCTTTCAAAAACAGTTTTTAGTTTTCGGATACGTTTAAAAATATTTAATTTATTTGGATTGTACTGCAAAGCGGAAGTACTCTAACCGTCTGACAGAATATGGCCGAGGAGTTAAACTTCAAGCCTTGTTGCTGCTAGTATAGTACTTTAAAAGTTTTTGTTTCATACAAACTTATACATCTGCTGTATATAATTATATTTATAGAATTTTTCTTTATAAATTATGTGTGTTATTTAAAATGGACATTTTGTAATGTTTTTTAAATAATAAATTTGAATACAATTGAATGAATTGATCCCACGATGCCTCGGTGGGAATCCAACGCGTTTCTCCACTCAGGTACTAGTGGTTGTTCATGCTTTATTTAAGTTACATTTTAATCATGTTTCAACAATAATTCTTTGTTTTTTATCAGCCCAACAATCTGAAGAACCACAGGCGGGAACTTCCACATCTTTCCACACCTTCTTCAAGGCCGAATCTTCCACCAAGGATTAGCTACCCTGTTTCTATAATCAATGTTTAAGTCAACCAATTCCATTTATCTAGAAAGCGAGAACAGACTCTATAAATAAACTAACCATATTTGAGTTGTCCAGTTGCGGTGTTTCACATTAATTCGATACATTTAATGTAACATTGTAACCAAATAGCCAATCAGCGCCATTTGTTTTTGTTTCATTTGAGAGTTCCCGTTAACCTTTGGAACGCCGAGCTCCTACGATTGAATACTCCACAGTGTGCCAGGGGTATATTTTGCTCACCGCCGTGCATGGCTGAGTCTATTTCCATAATAACTTATTTACTATCATAAGTATTTTATAGCTGCTTATATTCAGAGAAATGTGTTTTATTTCTCTCGTGTTTATAAATATTTAAAAGAAATAAGAAAATATTCTTGCGGTTTAATTATTTTTTCCATAAAGCTAAGTAAGTGTTCTTCACAATAAAAAATAAAGAAAACTAACAACACAAAGTCCACGTTAGACGGTCGCGTTGAAGAATGACACATTAGTAACTTTGTTATTATTTTTAAATGGCTGCTCTTTACGAAACGAAAAGCAAGATCTTTTATCTGATTTATTATTTTGTTGACAATCGAATATGATTTATTTTAGTATGCCGATGTCGATGTCGATGTCGATGAGGTTCGCTATCCATCACATCGCCAACCCTTCGGTGGCGCAAAGAGGAGGACGGAACGTGATCAATGTCGAATTGGTACATGGAACATTAGAGGAGGAATGGAAAGAAAGATGAACGAACTGTGTGATACTATGGTGAGCAAATGTTTGGACGTACTTTGTATAACAGAGAGTATGAAAAAAGGTAGCGGTACAATGCAGCATAATGATAGGCTCGTCATTTGGTCTGGGAGACCAGATACGGAGAGGGCTTGTCAAGGTGTTGCAGCGCTACTGTCTCCCAGAATGATTGAATGTATGTTGCAGTATGAATGTGTAAGTCCGAGAATAATGTGGATCAGATTTAAAATCGGTTTGACAAGGGTGTTTCTTGTTATTTGCTACGCCCCTGTTAATTCTGAAAGCGATGAAGTGAAAGATGATTTTTGGACTGGTGTGAATGTTGTAATGAGACTAAAAAATATGAACGAAAGGATTATAATGGCAGGCGATTTGAATGGGTGGGTGGGAATTAGACGTGACGGATTTGATTCGGTCTTAGGTATGTTTGGGGATAAAAGAACGAATGACAACGGGAACAGAATGCTTGAAGTATGTTTAGAGTGGAACCTGTTTGTGTCGAATACTTTCTTCGATCATAAAGGTATCCACCAATATACGTGGGAAAGAGGAAATGAGAGGTCAATTATTGATTTTGTAGTAATTGACTCTAGGTTGAGAGCTGTTACCGAGGACACAAGAGTTTTCAGAGGGGCTGAGGTCGAAACTGACCACTTTCTTGTAGTGTCGAGAGTAAACCTCTTTCGCGGTTGGCGCTCTAAAGTGAAAACGGTACCAGCTCCGACAAGAGTCAAAATAGAAAAACTGCAAAACGATAATGTGAGAAGTAAGTATGTGAATTGTGCAGAGATAAGATTGAATGCGAAGGAAATGGATGGTCTAAGCATAGACGAAACATGGAACCACATAAAAGTGTGTCTTTGTGAATCTGCTAGGGAGGTTTGTGGAATAAGTACGCAAGGTAGGAAGAAAGGTGATGCATGGTGGGATGATGAGATTAAAGCACTGGTCTCAGAAAAGAAGAAAGCATGGTTGTGTCTGATTGCGGCTGGCAGTGCTTCCAGCGAAGAGAAGTATCGAGCGAAAGAAGTATATAAGGAATGTAAGAAAAAAGTAAGAGTTGGAGTGAAAGAACGAAAGAAACGCCTGGAAGAGGAAGAAGGAATGAAAATGACAAACCATTTCCAAGAAAACATTAAGTTGTTTTGGAAAGAAGTCAAAAGGTCCCGGAGTGGCCCAGAAAACGGAAGCATGAAAGTGATAAAATCAAAAGATGGAAAAATGTTGACGAATGAGGAAAAAATAAAAGAGAGATGGATGAATTATTTCGAGGAAGTCTTCGAAAGCGAAGTGAATGACAGTGATTCCAGTGGCGAATCAGATATGAATGACGATGGAGTGAATGTTACCGAAATTAGCATGGATGAGATAGAAAGCTCGATTAAATGTATGAATAATGGTAAGGCTGTTGGGTTTGACAATATTGCTGCTGAATATTTTAAAGGAGGTAGCCGTGTAATTCTCACATGGTTGTGCAATCTTTTTAACCAATGTTTAAAGGAAGGTTACACGCCTTTAGATTGGAGAAGGGCTGTGATCATGCCATTATACAAAGGTAAAGGGTCACGTATGGAATGTGGGAATCATAGGGCTATTAGCCTGCTTAGTTCAGTTGGCAAGCTGTATGGTAGAATTTTGATTGAAAGAGTAAGAAAGGAAACAAAGGATAAAATATGGGATGTGCAAGGTGCTTTCATGAGTGGAAGGGGGTGCATGGACCAGATCTTCTCATTGCGTATGCTCACTGAGAAGTTTCTGGCAAAAAACCAGAAACTTTTCTGTGCCTTTGTAGATTTACAAAAAGCATACGACCGAGTCGACAGGAAAAAGCTATGGAAGGTGTTGTCCAAGTATGGAGTGAATACGAATCTGATTCAGGCAATTGCGTCTCTGTATGAGGGAAGCGTTGCATGTGTTAGGGTAAACGGTGGTTTTACGGGGTGGTTTGATATCACAAAAGGTGTTAAACAAGGCTGCGTAATGTCACCGTGGTTATTCAATCTATACATGGATAATTGTATGCAAGAATTGAAAGAGATGGGATTGGGCGCGAATTTGAATAATTTTAAAGTATGTTGCCTGTTGTATGCTGATGATGCGGTGCTGATTGCTAATAGTATAGATGATCTACAGTCTCTCGTGTCTAGGATGAACGAAGTATGCATGAAGAATGAGTTAATGATGAATGTAAGTAAGTCTAAAGTAATGGTGTTTGAAAGAGAGAGTACGAAAACAGTGTGCAATATAATTGTGAATGGGGAATACTTGGAGCAGGTGGATGAGTTTGTGTATTTAGGAAGTATGTTTACGAGAGATGGGAAGGCTGACAGAGATATCGAAAGAAGGGTAAATGCAGGTAATTCCGTTAATGGAGGACTAAACGCCGTAGGCGCTAACAAAAAATTGTCCAAAGAAGCGAAGTTAGCAGTCCACAACGGAGTGCTGGTACCTACCTTGATGTATGGAAGTGAGGCATGGAACTGGCAAAGAAAGGATGAAAGTAGATTAAATGCTGTTGAAATGAGATCCCTGAGGCGTATGTGTGGTAAAACCATGTTTGATCGTGTGAGGAATGTGGAGATCCGCAAAGAGTGCAAGGCTGATGTAAGCGTAATGAGTAAGATTAAGAAAGGGACGCTTAGATGGTTTGGGCATGTAGAGCGAATGAGCGAAGATAGGAGTGTAAGGAGGATATATGATGCAAATGTGAATGGTAGCAGAAGTCGGGGACGCCCGAGGAAGACATGGCACGATCAAGTGAATCAGATACTCGAGTCGGGCCATGTCAAGAGTCAGAATAATAGAAGAGTATGTATGAGACGATGTATGAATGTGAATGAGGCAAGGAGTGTGTGCCAAGACCGAGTTGTTTGGCGGTCCGTCCTCTCTGCCTACCCCTGCGGGGAAACGGCGTGATGGTTAGTTAGTTAGTTAGTATTAGTATGCCAGGAGCATTTTTTAAGGTACAATATCCCACAAAAAGAGAGTATGTTTTTACCTGGCAGGCAAGGCTGGCATTCAACTGATAAAATTTTACATTGCCGATCGGCAGAGCTAGCGCACAACCCGTTCAACATCGATTATAAATTAATTTCGGTTTTTGAATCCATTGTGATCATCAGAAAAGGACAATTCTCGTGTTCTTATGCTTGTGAGCTGATAACTATTTGATTGAAAGCTAAAACGGACTTACAGTCGGCGTTTAGAGGAATCCTTTCAAATGTCAAAAAAACAAGATGGCGCTGTTTGGCCATTTAATGACAACGTTAGCTTTAAATTTGTGTGAAACACTCCAACTGGCTATTTAAATAGTATGTAGTAAACTCGAAAAGGCAAGTCTTAATTTAGATAAAATTAAAGTTATTTTGCTGCTAAAGCATTTTTAAAGGCTTGTTTTTGTATATACTTGGTCAACGATCAAACTCCTAAAGCCGCATATTCATCTGCGAGCTATAACCGTAACCATGCATACACGGTAACCAGGCTGTAGCATGTACGCTAGGGCTGTTATTCAGGCGTCAGCTCGCAGCGAGTCGCCCACGAACCACGTTTTATTAGTAACAGTAACATGTTACTTACCGCTCACAGATGAGTATCCTAATTAACTGACTGATGACTTGCACGTACAGATTATAATATTCCATTAATATTGAATTTAAAATACATATTTTAGATTTAAAACTATTCTCTGTATATTTTGGTCCAAATCATGTACTATCTATTAATTGTAAACACCTTTAACTTAAATTGTAGATATAACATATTAATATTATAAGAATAAATTTATGGTAATTATTGATAAGTTTAATTATATTGTTGATCGCCAAAAAGCTCTCGTTGCCCGTTTCTTTGATTTAAATTGTTTCAAAATGATCTCTATTAATTTAGGGTAACCTAATAAATTTTCCTTGTCTAAATTTTACTGTCTCACTACACAAGTGATAAATAGTAATAAAAGTTTTATCTCAATTTGTAATTTTATTTTATTAATTAACCCTTTCACAGGTCCTGGACGCCATGTTGCGTTCATTTTACGAATGAAGTTTTTTACATCATCGTAAACAAAGAAAAAACTAACGAAAATATTCATGTAGGTATATCACAGAAATACATACAGGGTGTTAAGGGACGCACTTGACTTACTTTAACCAGTGATTCCTGACATTATTTGGAGTAAAAAATGTAAATGAAATTTTGGTCTCCGGCTTAGCAGATACCAAGGTGTCTTTGATTTTATGAAAATCTCCTTTTTACCTGGAACTCTGTTTCACCCAAGATCTGGGGAAATATCCCCGGTATTGGCAATGTTGTTTCCATTAAAATCTACATGAAAAGCCTTGTTCAGAATTCATCCCGTTACGCTTATGCAAAGCATTTACTGCATTACTTTTGACGCCGTTGTCAGCATATATATTGTTACGTAGCGGTTTGAATCGAAGTAAATAATAATAATAGTCATACTCGCCATTTGCTAGTTCTTGCAATCGCCGCAAGTGGCAGCACCTTCGGTCTATAAATTCTGGCCATCAGCATCTGCGTGGCAAAACACGGAACCAATCGCCCCTTTGGGATCCTGACCTCAGCGCGTCAACACGTTGCTCCGGAGTCGCGTCTCGCGCTCTGGGAGCGTAATCCACATACAAAAGAATATCCAGACTAATGTCAGAATAATCACACTAAAATCATTACCTTTTAACAGGGCAATATAGTATAAACCCAAGGCCGAACTTCTCGGCGAAACTAACTTGTACGCTCATGGATCGATGTGCACGCCACTCGTGGACAATGGCTGTCCACCGATTAAAGAAACATGTAAGCTTGACCATTCTACCCCCTTCAATGTGCTTTCATGAACTCAGTGCCTATTTTGTAACTAAAATTCAGAGAGAGAGAGAGATTGAACTTAGTTAGGATTATATTTTGTACCCGTAGTGTTTTTCATGTCCCATGTGTATAAAAATGTGATTTATGTTGTAACATTGCCCTTTGCTATAATATAACGTTGAAACCTGACTCCTTTGTCTCTACTGAACCTCTTGTCTCGTTCTGAATGATGGGAGCAGAAGCTGATAGCTGACTCGACGCCTCGAGAGAATCGACATCATGCCTTTATAAGAGCTAGTCTGAGGTAATGCTCAGGGATAGAACCCCTGATGCCATCTATGTCTATCGAATTATATTCTGAATTCTACGTATATTACACTGTATTATTGCAATATATATATATTTGGCCTTGCCGTTCGCCCCATAGCCATTCCCTTCCAAGAGTTTTAACATGTAGGTACTGTAAAAATATATATCCATCCATGAATTCCAATGACTAAATAAAATACATATTCAATGATGAATTCGTTACCAAGGTTGCAGGCATTTTCATTTGAAGTGTATGTGCATTATGTGTCTCTATTCGGTGACTGTATGTGTTTAAAACTGTCAATTTTCATAAGTAAAACAAATAACCTATTTAAATAATGCTTTTTATTCAAATACTATTAAGGTTATACGTAACGTACATTATAATCCACGCGTTAACAAATGATTCGTCCAAACGTTTACAATCCCATTGTCTTGTGTTCTGGAACCTAAAAAAAAGATTAAAAATTTTTGTTATTCCATTCATATTCAGATTTATATGATTTTTGTACTAATTGGAATGTTCAGAGGTGATAAATCGTTTTGCTTGAATCATGATTATCATCGGTTAGCAAAGGTCATCATAAGATTAGGAGGTAAAGAAAAGAGTGATGATGTTTATACATAAATAATAAACAACCTGTTACCAAGATTAAAGCCCAGCTACACTACTCGCGAAGTTGATCGAAGTTGACCTAATACGATAGTGTGGGCACGAACTTCGCTTCGCTTCGGGCATCTTCGCTTCGCTTGGCCCGACTTCCGATTGTTGTCGGTAAATGCGCCCGAGTCAAAGGACTCGAAGTTCGAACACGAAGTGTCTGGCCACACTACTCGGTTCACTTCAGTTCGCTTCGAGACGTCGTGTTTGGTGGTTGTGCGTGCGCAGAGTCATAGTGACTATACGTAATAAAATATGGCTTCTACACTGTGGTCACAGGACCTAATTTTTTTGTTCCTAGAAACACTCCAATCCGAGGCGGTTATTTGGGACCCAATTGAAAGGGACCATAAAGATAACTAACTAACCATCACGCCGTTTCCCCGCAGGGGTAGGCAGAGAGGACGGACCGCCAAACAACTCGGTCTTGGCACACACTCCTTGCCTCATTCACATTCATACATCGTCTCATACATACTCTTCTATTATTCTGACTCTTGACATGGCCCGACTCGAGTATCTGATTCACTTGATCGTGCCATGTCTTCCTCGGGCGTCCCCGACTTCTGCTACCATTCAAATTTGCATCATATATCCTCCTTTTTTATATTTTTTTTATAGTGAATACCTCACAAGAGTCCCAACTGCTCCCGTCTGGAGCCAGTGAGACTATGGCATCCCCAATTGGGGGATGTTGTGAGGCTGAAGGTAAGTGGGGAAGGGAAAAAGGAAGGTGGGGAAGTACCTGGCTATTCAGATCTAGTCACTAAACACGGCTAAAGCCATTTGGAGCAACGTTTCAATTCTGAATGGTGGTCTTACACCAGGGCGATACTGGTAGTATCTTCCACTCTGGAACGTGCCGCAAATATACTATATATTATTTTAATTAATTAATTGTGAAATAACACAAATTAATCAAATAAAATTTATTTGCGCACGCCGGGTTCGAACCCGCGACCTTCGGAATGGTAGTCCAATGCGTTACCACTGGACTATGCCGGCCGTCACACTCCTATCTTCGCTCATTCGCTCTACATGCCCAAACCATCTAAGCGTCCCTTTCTTAATCTTACTCATTACGCTTACATCAGCCTTGCACTCTTTGCGGATCTCCACATTCCTCACACGATCAAACATGGTTTTACCACACATACGCCCTTGAGGTGATTTTTCACAAAAACGGCGCTTTACAAATTATCCAATTATTATTATTATTATTATTATACGCCTCAGGGATCTCATATCAACAGCATTTAATCTAATTTCATCCTTTATTTGCCACTTGAACGTCCATGTTGCCTAGTGCACGGACTCCGAGAGACTGAGCTACTCGCGAAGTTGCACGAGTGTGTGGGCACGCACTTCGGACTTCGGCTAACTTCGTCGAGGACTTCGTCGAAGCGCCGAAGCGAGTAGTGTAGCGGCCGCTATACACTTAATTCTATGAATGGAGTCAATAAATATATCAATAGTACCACCAAACTTGTTGCCCAGATCATGCATTCTATTGGTTAGTGAGTGTGTCTGATAGTTGGTTGTGTATGTATTGCAAAAGAGTGTTACATTTTGTCTTGTGTTCCTGGTCGGCGCATATATATATGGTGTTCTTATTAATTAATGGTCTCGTCTAGGACTTGAACCCAGGTTCTTCGCCTTGCTGGGGCGCTGCTCTACCAACTAAGCTAATGGGACCATATTTCTTGCAGAAAATTTAATAGACGTCGCACATTAAAATAAAAATAGTATATATTCAAGACGCTATCTAGATTGCATTTAGTTTGAGAAGAATCTTGGGATCATACATAAAGATAGAGCCAATAAAAATGTGCAGTGATAAAATGACGATAATGTTGGTAGTTCTTATTCGAAATACTAGCTGTACCCCACCACGCATTGCTGTGGCTCTGACTGTCTGTGCTGATAGAGAAACAATAGCGCGTTTTATTTTTAACTCCAACAGATGGCGCTGTTTTTCAAAGAAGCATGTTTTTACCTGTCACAGTTGACATCTATATAATATAGGTATATATTAACACAAGCTTATTCGAATGCAAAGTTGTTTCAAAATTTCAAAGCATTCGGTCAAGAACTTTGGGAGATTCAAGATTTTGAACAAACAAACATTTACATTTTTTATTTATAGATAGATGATACAGTTAAATATGACCGAAGGAAATAGGTCCCATTAGCTCAGTTGGTAGAGCAGCGCCCCGGCAATGCGAAGGTCCGGGGTTCGAGTCCTAGATGCGAAGGTATCTTTTTCTGTTTCAAATTTTAAAGTAATATTGTATTATTATAATAATAATAGGTTGAATAACCATAATATGTACCTATACATAAAAAAAAACTTACTTCAAATATGTTATATTGTTGGTTTTCACTGATAAACCATCAACTGTTGTACTTTTATGCAACTCAGATTGGTTCTCCGTGCTGATACAATTTGGATGAGATCCTTTCGCATGGGTCTAGCGTCACCAATCAGCAGTTCATCCAGGAGATGTCCGACAATCGATTGCTAAACACACAGCTTGTATGTCCTGGTTTTTCATCCATCCCAAACTTCTATCAGACATTTGTCACACTCTGTAGACAGCATTAGGTTAGAAATATTTCTTGGATGGAATATAGTGCGCCGACTAACTTCACGAAGGATAGCCCTGAACCTTCCATCCTCTACTATACTAAACGGCTGATAGCCCGTGGTAAATAGTAGCATTAACTGGCTATCAATAAATTTCAATGCACAAGTTCTGTACATTTTCCAGTCTTCACTAGATATAACTGGTAACGCCTTTATCGATTGAACCTACGGTGGATCCGATTGTCTCCCCCGGGACAACAAATCTCTCCAGCATAAAATAGTTGGAGTTCCACCACGATGCATGAGTTCCTTTGGATGCACTTCTCCCATTACCTAGTACTGAAGCAATTTCTCAGTGCACACGCTTTTTAACCTGCAAACATAATGTTATATGTGATTCAGAAACCTAGTTAATACACATGATTAAAAAGTTCAGTAAATATTTATTTATATATAATATAGATAATTTGACGTCCTTTCTAGAAACAGTTTTTTTAAGGACATAGCTACTAAAATGTTAATAGTTGTTTCTTTTAGTAATTAAGTTGAAACGAAGTGTAACTTCCATAATCTGTTCTTATTAAAAATGCGACGGTTAGGTAAATATTTACCCAAAACGCATGGCTTTATTTGGCTAATTGGACAAATATTAATCCCACAAACAGAAGCACACATACCCTGGGTTAGCTTTCTCAAGCTGAAGAATATTTTCGAATATTCGCGAGCAGTGCCTCAAAACTATCTCCAAAACAAATTGTATTAATTTTCTCCTATTCCGCTTCACTCTTAATACGCAATATTTCACTTTCAAATAAATGGATTTAGCTTTATTAATTCAAAACATGATTTATTATGTCGGGGGAGACGGAAATATACGCACTTTTAATTTTAATTTCGTTTATTGAGTCACTTACGCGATATGTCAATTAAGGTGCCTGTAAACGATCAAATTTGTTTGTCAAATTTACGTGTTTGTCAAATTATTTGAACGTCTGCGGCCTTGTTTGATGTGTCTGTCAAACAAACTACGTGTTTGATGGTGTTTGTCAGAAATTCTGATTGACGGAAAGTTTGATCCGTATCCGTCATTATCAAGAAAAACAAAATACTACACTATTTACCTCACTTCAGACTGGATTCAACAAATGTCAACAGACAATCTCCGGCGAAAGCTGTAAATAAATAAACTGATATTTGACAAAATTTGGTTTGAACGTCTGCGGCCTTGTTCATCAAACACGTGAAGAGCAAACGCAAAATTTGACAAACAAATTTGATCGTTTACAGGCACCTTTAGTATGCGGCGCCTCCGACGGCGACTATATTCATATCAAGAGTTGGATTATATTCATAATATCGTAATTCAGACCTACAAAATATTTCATAGACACTGCTGCCCACCAAAAAAAAATTAGTATTGCCATATAAAATAAATAATATCATTGTGTATAATTAATCCATATTAATATGTAAGTCAATGTATTATTTATAACAAATAATCAACATATAATTAAATTAAATAACCCGAATAACAAACAAATAGAATAAAATGTGATTAAACGTATTCCGTTTAGGTAGTTTAGGTTAGGTTAGAACATGGAAAATAGGTATTAGAATTAAATCACAAACCAGTCTATACAAACCTAGCGTAGCCCACGTACTATTTAAAAACTGGGATGTAACTCTAAAGAGGACGCGAGCAGGCGTTGTTAAAGGGGCATTTTTTTTGCTATAGAAAATCACAGTTAGATTAGGTTAGGTTATATATATTAATTTAATATTTACAAGATTTTATTTTCTTTAACTGAATTAGTTCGTAGGTAGGTACTGTACCTAACCCGCGCACTGGCTAGGTAAATAACTAGTTGTGGTATTTCCGGCAAATGTCACATTATTTTGTTTCTTTGAAATCTTGTGTGACATATCGCGTAAGTGACTTAATAAACGAAATTAAAATTAAAAGTGCGTATTTTTCCGTCTCCCTCGACATAATAAATCATGTTTTGAATTAATAAAGCTAAATCCATTTATTTTAAAGTGAAATATTGCGTATTTACCGTGAAGCGGAATTCGTAATCTTAAAATCTTTACCATCAACAGAAATGGCGTCTTTGAGTGCCGGTTTAGACCGTCTTTTTAGAAGTTTCGTTAAGTAATTTCAAAAAGAATTCAGAGACAGGTGTTATCAGTGGATACATTGACAATGAAGTAAATTATGAAGCATGTCTGTGTTCTGTGAACGCGTTGGGGCACTCTTTTTCAACGAGAGACAGTATGAAAAAGAAGTTGGGAGGTAAGTTCTAAACCTTAGGGCCTAGGTCTAGGGTAGGCCTTCCCATTTCTTCAGTTCATAAGCAGCTGCTGATATTTACGAGTTATTCGAAATTAACATTTCCAATCTTTCAGATGCAGTATACACGTTCTGCCCGCCTACAGTGGAGTTCTTTGGGATGCCATTTACATTCGGTATGAATGCGTACAGAGAGTGCGCCCAAGGCCCCCGACTACACCGCCCAAATAACAAGAAGAAAATAAAGTTGAATTGGTATGTTAATACACCCTTGAACCACATCAGCTAGGCCTACTCCCCCTCGTCTTTCAATAGTAGCATTGACAGAGCACCGAGGACTCTCTGGTCCAAGATTAATGTCTATAACCCCAAAATGATCACCGTATTGTCGGTGATGTGTTTAAAATAAAATAAAAAGCGATGGGCCTGGGCCTAGGTAAGCTAGGACTAGATTACACCAGGGGCCTTCCTAATATGGCAGTTGCAGCTCCGTCTCATTTAGATTATCATGACAATCACACCAATCACAATTCATCTTTGTGTGTTAAAAAGTGTGCCGTGGCTCGTAACACATCCTCCTGTCGTGTTAGTCTAAAGAAGACCATGCTCAAAGTGCCAAATTAATTAAAGCCCCTGCAGCTATATCTCATTTCACAATTTTAATTCATATCACACTGGATTATAACCACACTTGTAATTTTATACTAATGTCAACATTGCATAGGCCCTAACAACTTTTGTAAAAGTTAATCATCTGGGTCAAATAAGTTAACCATGGGCAATTTATTTGCCGCACAAATAATAGGCGTCTTATACGTATAAGCCTATTAGACCCTATACATTGAATTGTTCTTTCAGGCTGATCACCCAAACCATAAGAAGAAGAGGTTCCGAGTTTTGGACTCCAAGAAGCTTGGTTATCCCGCAACGATGAGTGGGAAACAAATAAAATATTTTCCATAATTTCCTGTTCCACCTCAAATTGCAGAAAGAGCAAAAACCAAGGTATGATAGTTTCTTTTCTCTGCTTATCCCTACATGGGCAATCACTTTATAACATTATTTTAATGTTTTCACTATAGTTAGATGCAGTGTTGTGTCAGATACTAAGTATCTAGATACAGATACTTGGCAAAATTTGTAGCTAGATACAGATACAAGATACATTGTAAAATTGTATCTGTATCTAGATACATATACTTTTTAAAAGTAACTCACAGATACTCGGATACTTTTCTTCTTTTTTGGGGGAAAACTTAAAAAATATATATATATATATTATCGAAAACAGCGATTACTTTAATTTCTTAAAGACGGTAGACGTAAACGCTTGTGATTATTTTACATATTTACACTTGCTTGTTTTATTCGTTGCCCAAAAAGATATTGGCAAATTGGCCTGCAAGCGGTGATACTCGCGAGTACCCGGGTAGCATATTACTACCCGGGTACCCGATGCCCCTTGGATAAATTAAAAATACGTGAACTATGTGTAACTTGATTACTTTGGGTTCTGATGGAAAATTAAAAAAAAAAAAAAATTATTCATTATTTTTATTTTATTTTTTAAATTCTTTTTTTTTATATACGGGGGTACCCTGGTACTCGGTTACTCAGGTTAGGACCCATGTATATAAACTGCTATAAAATATTATACACTAGATGGACAAAGGTACCCACTAGCTGAATCTGTGTCATGAATCTGTGAGAAAACTTTAAAATTAACTAGAGAAAATCGGTAAAGAAGTTCACTTCTCTTTCACTCTATAAATGCTGGCGTCCCACAGGGATTGGTTCTATCTCCGACTTTGTTTTTGTTGCACATCAATGACCTTTTGACATGTGCACCGATTCATTGTTACGCGGATGACAGTACAGTTCATGATATCTTTTTGTTTGACAAGCCCCCAAAGGGCACACAAACTCCAACGGCTCGGAGGGATTTGAAGCAGAGAATGGACGGTTATCTCGAGAGTATTTCCTCCTGGGGTAAAAATAATCTCGTCGAATTTAATGTTTCAAAGACCCAATCCTGTCTGATTACGTCTAAAAGGGATCCAAATGATAATCTAGTCTCCTTCAACGGAAGCAATCTTCCGAACAGGCCTTCCATTGATATGCTTGGTGTAACTATAAGTGACCAGCTCAGGTACGGGAGCTCCATCGAAGCCAGAGTAAAGCTGGCCTCTCAGAAGCTGGGCGTACTGTACAGGGCCCGCAGATACTTTAATAGTACACAACTGCTGACCCTGTACAAATCGCAAGTGCGCCCTACTGTCGAATTTGGCAGCCATCTCTGGTCCGGAGCCCCTAAATACCTGAAAAAAACCCTTGACTCTGTGCAAAAACGGGCGGTCCGTTTGATAGATTCCCCAATCTTAATTAATTCCCCAAACGGACTGCAACTTTAGAGCACAGGCGTCAGGTAGGTATGCTGTCCTTGTTCTATCGGTATTACAATGTAAGATGCTCTGAGGAACTAGCGTCATTGATCCCTTCGGCACCGGTGCGTAGTCGGGATACACCCAAACGCGCGCCCAACATTTGTACACAGTTGACATTTGTCACATGAGAACAGGTCGCTTCTACGATTCGTTCTTAAGTTCAACAGCTCGGCTGTGGAACGAACTGCCGGCCTCTGTGTTTCCTCCCTCCTACAACATGGGACTCTTCAAGACCCATGTTCACTCCTTCCTCTCCACAAAAAGACCCTCCACACAGCATCCCCAAAGATGACATAGACCCTGAGGGAAATTATTTTCTTCAGGGCCTCCTGTGTGGAGTTAATATAAAAAAAAAAAACTTCGAAAATAAAGTATCTGAAAGTATCTGAGGTGTCAGATACTAGTAAAAATGTATCTAGATACAGATACAGTTATAGAAATATAGCTAGATACAGATACACAAAAATGTATCTAGATACTTCACAACACTGGTTAGATGCAAGGTTATACAAATACCGTTTTGGACAACACACATTTGTTTAGAAGGAAATGTGGTGGGAATACGCAACTTCCCATGGCTTACTTAAACACATTTTCAACATTCGTATCTATTAAATTTGACTGTGCTGCCATGGTAGATGTCAGCACAGTACCATGGCCGGAAATATGATTCCCAGGGCCTCAACACTGCAAAATAGAAGGTGTGAAGCATACTTCCCTGTGCCCTTCAGGAAATCAGATATTTTTTTGTTGAAAATATTATTTTATATTTTTTACTGCCTACCAAACCAATAAAAACTGTTTTTGTAGGGTTCTGTTATTTTTATTTATAGTAAAACATTGTGGCTTGTTTTCAGATTCTGAAACAAGTGAAGGCAGCCCTTCAATCCACCTAAATGTGTGCTACGTTATTACGTCTTGGCAATCGGAGAAGCGAGCCACAACCACAGCAGAGACGCGGCCAAGATGACCCAACAAATTCATCCTGACCTGATACAGGAGATCAACAGGCTTGTTGAAGCTGGAGTTTCCTCAGTACGAGATGTGTCTCTATTGTTGGAGCAATTTATTAAACATAAATTTCAGGATGGGGCAGAACCTGATCGGCTCAATTCAGGATTTATCTGTCATGTTTTTAAAGGGGTTTGTTCCCTCAATGTTTATATTTCCTTTGTGTGGTGTAATATATTATTTTCCATTAATAAAATAATATCAAATTTTATTTTATTTTTTTATTGGTTTTCAAGCTACAATCCCGTTAAACTGCAATAAAGCAGTTTGTTAACAGGATGTTAATGATCAATTACCTACATACACACATACTATAACTATACAATTAACACACCTAAATTAATATAAACTATCTCTATTTAGTAACCATTGTTTCAGCATATATCTCAATCTGTTTGTAGAATCGCAATTTTTTATATTAATGGGTAACATGTTAAGCATTTTTGGCACGTTAAATTCTAGGGTTCGCCATCCGTATTTATTATTATATTTTGGAACAAGCATTCCTTCATTCTTTGTAAACCTTGTATTATATTCATGTTCCACTTTCTTTTTATAATCAGACTCAGATATATGTTGAATCAATATTTTGTACCATAATAAGTCCTGCACCGGTAATATTGTTAAATTCCGATACAACAATGATATGTTTCGTCTCTGTGAAAAAATATGTTTTTGAGCTAATAACTTAACCATAGAATTTTGTACTGATTGCAGGTGGTTTAAATTAGTTTTACAAGAGTGACCCCAAGTAGTTAAACCATACCGTAAAGTTGATTCTGCGAGTGATAAGTAAATAATTTTTAAAATATTCACCGGAACGAAACATTTCAGTTTGTATATCCTACCCACTATCGCTCTCAGCCGCTTGCAAGTTTTGTTTATTTGTGTATCCCATTTGAAATGACAATCAACAGTCACCCCCAAATAAACGTATTCATTTACCAGTTCAATACTTTCACACATACAGGGCTGTAAAATGTTTTGATGAATACATATAAAGTTATGTGAAATTATTTTAGGCATGATCTGAAATGAAGCATGTGGAGACCGTATGTGCATCAATTTAGTTTTCTTGGTATTAATGATTAGACCTGCGTCATGTGACCATTTTATCAGGGATGTAAAGTCATGTTGCATATATTTAATCGCAATGGATAATTGTTCATCGGATATGACAAGAGCAGTGTCGTCAGCATATACAAAGTGTCTTACATATTTAAATATTTTTTTCATTATTGATACAAATATAATATAAAGGGTTGGACCCAAAATCGACCCCTGCGGGACTCCAGCATAGATTTTTTTCCTCCAGCTCATTTTTTCTAATATTTTTACACAGATATGTCTATTAAATAAATAATTTTTAAACAAATTAAGTAGGTTACCTCTAATTCCAATTGCTTCTAAGATTTTTAATAAATTCTATGGGTCAATTGTATCAAACGCTTTGGAGTTATCTATAAATAGTACTAAAACATGTCTTTTATGGTTTAATTCATTATTAATATAATTTGAAAAATCCTGTAATAAATTCTCTGTGCTTTTTTTCTTTTGAAAGCCATATTGTTTTTGGTCTATAATGCTAAATTTTTCTAAGTAAGTATATTATGAATCAATGAATTGCCCAACTTCCTTCATTGCTCACTTATCCTTCAACATACTATATGGCATCCAAATTTTCACATAGACTCCAAATAATGCTAGTTTTACTTTCCCATAGGTGTACTGTTTTGTAATGTAAACAGATTAGATACTTAGAGTATATATAGGCCTAGTACGAATCTGTACAAAAGTTGAACATAGGGCCTACCACAAGTCTTTTATTGTCCAAAAGTTAATTATATTTGCAGGAATTAGAATGTGGTTGCCATACCAAACAGTCTTTATTAAGGCTTTGGAATCGACTTTATGATATTGGCCCTATAGTAATGTAATCTAACTAAATGAAATCAAGGTGCAAGAATAAGGAAGTTGAGTCCATTTTTTAAATTTTTTTTATCAATGTTCGCATTCAAACTTAAATACTGGTATTTTTTTTTTTTTAAAGTTTGTTTTCATAATTAAATTAATTCTCAATGTTTAAATTTTATTAAGCCCGCCAAAACGAGCGGAATCCGAGCGGTAAGAGGCGGGGTGTGGGTGTGACGTCATTCGAACTGTGAAAACCACGTCGCTTAAGCATTTTGTATGGAAAAATTTTTAATTCTTCAACAAGGAATTCCAGTAATTTTTTTACCAATGTTAACCGTCTATTAGAATTGATGTTATTAAAAAAAAAAGAAAATTGATTAAGATTTCATAGTTAAAATAATATTTTAAGTTAGAATATTTGCTTTTCCCGCCCGGTACGGTACTTGTACGGTATTGCCGTCGCTATTTGTTGACGTGCCCCGCGCGAATTCGGGACCACCGCGCAGAAAAGTAAAGACCAAAAGTAAAATAACGGTATACAGCCCAGTTCACTGTGAGACTTTTCTGGGCGGCCGGCGCGCGGCGGCCTGAAGTGTATCACATGTTATGTGACATGTATAATAATAAAAACTTCTAAGTTATGCAATAAACAACATATTATTATAAAGCACTATACGATGTATCTTTAGAAATCCATTTCATATAATAATAACAACAAATACGTACATATATTTGACAAACCCAAATAAACGTTTGGCCTATACACCTCTCTCATCTAAACCGACCATCTCTCATGTAATAGAAAGAGATGCACCATAGGTGATCCGTTGTACGTACAAGTCACGACACATGTGACGTCAGAATTCTTTCGACCAATCGTGGAGCGTATACAGTCTATTGCTATTGAATGCTTTTTCAAGAACGTTTAACTAATTCTAAGAATAATAATATAGAAATATATTTAGAATCGATATTTTTTGATCTACATGAACATATTTTTTATAAGTCAAAATATTTTTCACTCAACTTCCTTATTGACTCGCGCCTACCAAAACACGATTCCGCAATCTACACAACTTCTTAGCTAAGCAGCAAACCAGAACTCGAATATTAAGGCGCAATTATTGACCGTTCAGTGGTTGAGTGGGCATAGCGCTTGGGTCTCACCCGAGCGTCGCGTGTTCGTTCGTTCGTTATTCCTCGGCTGGCTAAGTCTTCCATCACAACACAAGCAACATTTTCGGCTTTCTGTGGTGGTAGTAGGAGATTTTCAAACATTGTTGGGTTATTCGTAACCCGGGAATGTTTGTATTTCTTTTTTAAAAAAAAATTTAAAAAAAAAAAATTGACTCGCGCCGACCAAAACACGATTCCGCAATCTACACAACTTCTTAGCAAAGCAGCAAACCAGAACTCGAATATTCAGGCGCAATTGCTTGCGCCTACCAAATCACGATTCCGCAATCTACACAACTTCTAAGCTAAGCAGCAAACCAGAACTCGAATATTAAGGCGCAATAAGGAAGTTGAGTCCATTTTTTTTTATCAATGTTCGCATTCAAACTAAAATACTGTTTTTTTTTTTTTTTTAAGTTTGTTTTCATATTTAAATTAATTCTCAAAGCTTAAATTTTACTAAGCCCGCCAAAACGAGTGGAATCCGAGCGGTAAGAGGCGGGGTGTGGGTGTGACGTCATTCGAACTGTGAAAACCACGTCGCTTAAGCATTTTGTATGGAAAAAAATTTAATTCTTCAACAAGGAATTCCAATATTTTTTTTACCAATGTTAACCGTCTATTAGAATTGATGTTATTAAAAAAAA
The DNA here is from genome assembly GCF_061612785.1 of Hesperophylax consimilis. NCBI lineage: Eukaryota > Metazoa > Arthropoda > Insecta > Trichoptera > Limnephilidae > Hesperophylax > Hesperophylax consimilis. The sequence goes on along the minus strand of NC_142854.1, from coordinate 17,210,800 downwards.
AATTGATTAAGATTTCATAGTTAAAATAATATTTTAAGTTAGTATATTTGCTTTTCCCGCCCGGTACGGTACTTGTACGGTATTGCCGTCGCTATTTGTTGACGTGCCCCGCGCGAATTCGGGACCACCGCACATAAAAGTAAAGACCAAAAGTAAAATAACGGTATACAGCCCAGTTCACTGTGAGACTTTTGTGGGCGGCCGGCGGCCTGAAGTGTATCACATGTTATGTGACATGTATAATAATAAAAACTTCTAAGTTATGCAATAAACAACATATTATTATAAAGCACTATACGAATATGTATCTTTAGAAATCCATTTCATATAATAATAACAAAAAATACGTATATTTGACAAACCCAAATAAACGTTTGGCCTATACACCTCTCTCATCTAAACCGACCATCTCTCATGTAATAGAAAGAGATGCACCATAGGTGATCCGTTGTACGTACAAGTCACGACACATGTGACGTCAGAATTCTTTCGACCAATCGTGGAGCGTATACAGTCTATTGCTATTGAATGCTTTTTCAAGAACGTTTAACTAATTCTAAGAATAATAATATAGAAATATATTTAGAATCGATATTTTTTGATCTACATGAACATATTTTTTATAAGTCAAAATATTTTTCACTCAACTTCCTTATTGACTCGCGCCTACCAAAACACGATTCCGCAATCTACACAACTTCTTAGCTAAGCAGCAAACCAGAACTCGAATATTAAGGCGCAATTATTGACCGGTCAGTGGTTGAGTGGGCATAGCGCTTGGGTCTCACCCGAGCGTCGCGTGTTCGTTCGTTCGTTATTCCTCGGCTGGCTAAGTCTTCCATCACAACACAAGCAACATTTTCGGCTTTCTGTGGTGGTAGAAGGAGATTTTCAAACATTGTTGGGTTATTCGTAACCCGGGAATGTTTGTCTTTCTTTTTAAAAAAAAAATTAAAAAAAAAAAAATTGACTCGCGCCGACCAAAACACGATTCCGCAATCTACACAACTTCTTAGCTAAGCAGCAAACCAGAACTCGAATATTAAGGCGCAATAAGGAAGTTGAGTCCATTTTTTTATTTTTTTTATCAATGTTCGCATTCAAACTTAAATACTGGTATTTTTTTTAAAGTTTGTTTTCATAATTAAATTAATTCTCAAAGTTTAAATTTTATTAAGCCCGCCAAAACGAGCGGAATCCGAGCGGTAAGAGGCGGGGTGTGGGTGTGACGTCATTCGAACTGTGAAAACCACGTCGCTTAAGCATTTTGTATGGAAAAAATTTTAATTCTTCAACAAGGAATTCCAGTAATTTTTTTACCAATGTTAACCGTCTATTAGAATTGATGTTATTCAAAAAAAAATTGATTAAGATTTCATAGTTAAAATAATATTTTAAGTTAGTATATTTGCTTTTCCCGCCCGGTACGGTACTTGTACGGTATTGCCGTCGATATTTGTTGACGTGCCCCGCGCGAATTCGGGACCACCGCACATAAAAGTAAAGACCAAAAGTAAAATAACGGTATACAGCCCAGTTCACTGTGAGACTTTTGTGGGCGGCCGGCGGCCTGAAGTGTATCACATGTTATGTGACATGTATAATAATAAAAACTTCTAAGTTATGCAATAAACAACATATTATTATAAAGCACTATACGAATATGTATCTTTAGAAATCCATTTCATATAATAATAACAACAAATACGTACATATATTTGAAAAACCCAAATAAACGTTTGGACTATACACCTCTCTCATCTAAACCGACCATCTCTCATGTAATAGAAAGAGATGCACCATAGGTGATCCGTTGTACGTACAAGTCACGACACATGTGACGTCAGAATTCTTTCGACCAATCGTGGAGCGTATACAGTCTATTGCTATTGAATGCTTTTTCAAGAACGTTTAACTAATTCTAAGAATAATAATATAGAAATATATTTATATATTTAGAATCGATATTTTTTGATCTACATGAACATATTTTTTATAAGTCAAAATATTTTTCACTCAACTTCCTTATTGTATTAAACTAAAGATGAAAATTACTTATCGGCTGCTCGGCAATATTCGGAAATGCTCGGCCGTGACGTCACAAAAAGAATCTGAGCGGAGAACCAATTTCAAATAAAGCGCCGAAACACTTCACTTCGGGTATGCTCGGATATGTTGGCCACGCCCCCTGTCGACTAGTCGCTGTGCATATAGCGACTCCCCCTTGCATTCCCTGCACTTTCTATGGTCATGAGCTGGGTTGCCAATACATATGTTATAAAATTCCCATAATAGATGTTCTACCTCCAAAAAGAAACAAAATTCTACTAAAATGTGCAATTATTTTTTATTATCTAGTTATTTTCTCTTTCGTTCTGGCTTAAAAGATAGGAAGTTTTTTGAAAATTTGCTGCTAAAGAAAACTAAATTATAGTACATTTTACAATTATAATGGGACAGTCCGACAATTCTACCGTTTTTCAAAGGTGGAACGCTGCAAAAATGGATACACAGCGACGCGCGTTACGAACGAGTTCACGAAAAATATTGGGTCTTTTATTTGGGGGTAAGCAGGGGGCGTGGGGGTAAGCAGGGCTGGCCCTATGCGAGTGCAATTGGAGCAATCCTCTCCGGTCGCCGAATCGGCAAGGCGCCGTGGTGCTAATATACAACACATAACAGTCCTAATACACCGCCCTTAAGATTTTTTTCACTAAAACGGCGCTATACAAAAATACAAATCATCCAAGTATTTTGATTATAGTGTTCACCTACCTAGGCGTCTACCGTTTTTGACAACGGGCGTCAAAATATTACTCGCGCCAGGCACCGCTTGGCTCAGGGCCGGCCCTGGAGGTCATTCCCGTCTATGTCTAGGATAATGTTTTGGTGCATTGTCCTGTCCTCCAAACTACCGTTCACACGAAGACAATATGGGTCCCGAACTAGGACAAAACAGTATTGTACTGTTCTCGTGTGATCCTTGCGTCATTTGCATTTTCCACACAAAAAGGTTCTCTCCGCAAAATACCCAATATTTTAAAAATCTCCCGGAATTCCCACGAACTGGCAACCCTTCTTAAAAGCGAAAATCGTATCGCTACTATTTGACACAAGTCTGACAGAAGCGCAGATTTTCGAATATATCGCTTGTAAACATCAATATGTTTTTACAAATTGTGCATAACAATATAGAATTCGAATGGCAAATCTACCGCGCGGATAGCACGGTCAATGTCACCTTACCGTCTGTGTTTACATCTTGAATTGAATTTTGACGTTTGTAGCGGCGTTTTAATAAGATCAGAATGTGCGAAAAACCATTCGATACGACGTTCCGCATACGCGGGAGGAAGTATTTCGCCCACCGCAATGTCCTGGCATCGAGTTCGCCATATTTCCAGGCCATGTTCAGCTCGCAGTTCAATTCGAGCGAGCGGAGTGTATTTCGCTTGAAGACCTTTGACCCTCGAACCTTCCTTGACATTCTGGCTTTTATGTACACTTACGAATGCGACTTTTCCGGCGATATCGTAGATCTGTTGATGATGAGCGAGCTGATGATCCTCCCCAACTTGTTTGTCTACATATCTGTGAATGTAGAAGCGATTCTAAACCAGGACAATTGTCTGGATATCCTCCATTACTCTCTGTACAGCGGCTACGAATACATCAGCCAGACTGTCACCCAACTGATTATAACAAACAGGATGTTGATAAATTGCTCAAAACCTCACAAAGACTGGAACTTTGACATCTTGAGGATGGTCCTCACCGCACATTCCATGCGCTATTGCCACAAATTACGACTGCTCAAGTATTTTAAGTATTGGATAACCGTGGACCCTTTAAACCGCGTTCCTCTGTTGTTCAAAGTTATCAACAGCATTCTTGTTGAAAATGCCAAGCCATCCATCAGGGAGTACGCTGAGGAGATGCGCAACCTTCTCCTGACTAGCGAGATTAAATACGTCATCTCGAACAAGCCAAACTTCGATCTCTACGTGATCGGGGGCCACGCTCATAACCACATAGTACCGGATCCGTTCATCTCTCACAACGAGTTGCTGACTTTGCATCCCGGCAAGAACAACACCTACAGCAAGAGATATAGTATTGGACATATGATCACGCAAAGAATTCACTTTGCCAGCGCGTCTGATATGAATGGCTTTTTTTTAATCGGCGGAATCGACGCTAAAGGAACCATTCTAGCATCCGTCGAATATTACGATTACGACGATAAGACTTGGACTCAAATCCCGGAGTTGAGGAAAGGAATCGTTTGGGGAGCCGCCACTTCGATGAACAGCCGGATATATGCTTCAGGAGGACTCACGAGGAAGAGGCATATATCATCGGCCTCGTATCTCTTCATTCCTAAGCACAGCCTCTGGAAGCCGCTGGGCAGAATGAATCAGCAGCGTAGAGGTCACCGGATGGTCAACGTGAACGGGGTTGTGTATTCCATCGGCGGACACGATGGCCGCACTCCGCTCAACTCTGTGGAGATGTATAATCCATTCCACAATTTTTGGCGAAACGTATCGTCGTTGAAGATCGCACGTCATCGCTTCGGAGCGGTTGCAGTTGGAAGATTCATCTTTGTGTTTGGTGGGTTAGGTTTGTCGGGGCCAATAAAAGCCGTTGAAATGTACGACACCTTCAACAACCAGTGGCAAATAGTTGCGGAGATCTATCCTGCGTACGATCTGGGCGTTACAGCTTGGGGGACGGATATCTACGTGTGCGGAGGATTCAACGGGATCCACGACCTGAATAACATCATCTGCTTCGATACTGTTTCGTATGTGAGTCGTCTTATCAGTCAGTTGAAGATTGCACGCCACGGACTCTCTGCCTTTATCCTTCCCAATAACAAGCCGGGCAATATCTGGGGGCAGATTTGATACAACGCCCGGGGAATGTACAATATCGTGTACACGCCCCCAAAGTGTTTGGATTTGACCCTCTGAACTGAGCGTGCTAATGGTGTTTGGCTTTAAGTCATGACCACTAGAAGTGTGCACTAATGGTGTGTTGCCGTAAGCGACTATACTAGTCATGTGTGTGTACTAATGGTGTGTGGTTAGACTAGAAATGTGTACTAATGGTGTGTGGCCTTAAGCGACCGTACTAGACATGGTGAAAGTTGTTATAATTCACCATGATGAAAAGGTGTGTTAATAGTATTTGAACTCATTTTTTTGAGCTGGAATAGCGTATAAATACTGTATTAGGTTATGAATCTCCTAACTGAGCACTGTAACAGTGTTTCTGTCTGCAATAGTCTTTAAAATGAAAGGGCCTATTTATTGTATCAATTAAAATATATGAGTTGAAAAGGTAGTTAAAATGGTGATGGGTTTTGGCTTAAGAGGAAGCGTGGGGTGCCGAAATATTAGAGTAATAGGTATATACAAAACTGTTTCTGTTTCTTGCTCCCTTCCTAGCGAAAGGGACACCTTAGGATGATTATACCTAATTGTCAAAATCCATTAATGGATGACTAGACGTGGTTGGCGCTATCAAAAAACTGTCCAAAGAGGCAAAGCTAGCAGTCCACAATGGAATGCTGGTACCTAACCCGTTGTATGGAAGTGAGGCATGGAATTGGCAGAGGAAGGATGAAAGTAGACTGAAAGCTGTAGAAATGAGATCCCTGAGGCCTATGCGTGATAAAACCATGTATGATTGTGTAAGAAATGTGGAGATCCTCAAAGAATGCAAGGCGAATGATGTAAGCGTAATAAGTAAGATTAAGAAATGGACACTTGGATGGTTTGGACATGTTGAGCGAATGAACGAAGAAAAGGAGTGTAAGCAGAATATATGACGCAAATGTGAATGGTAGCAGAAGTCGGGGATGCCCCGAGGAAGACACGGCACGATCAAGTGAATCAGATATTGGAGTCGGGCCATATCAAGAGTCAGAATAATAAAAGAGTATGTATGAGACGATATTTGATTGTGAATGACGCAAGAAGTGTGTGCCAAGACGAGAGTTGTTTTGCGGTCCTTCCTCTCTGCCTACCCGTGCGGAACAGTTATTTAGTTTAATCAAAATCAAGGTTTTGTTTTCTCTGTTTTCTCCTTCAAAACTGGACTGATTTTTTAAAGATATTTTACACCAACTGTATTAGAAAAAATATTCTATATCTATACATTTTGCTTTCTAAAAATGCATTTTTTAATTTGTATACTGAACGTCTATTGATGGCGTTCAAACTAGGCATTTTTAAGTGCTCTTTGAGGGTCCTGACTCCTATAAGAAGTAACTTATCAAAAAAAGCAAAATTGTAAACAGTTAAACCAGTTATCGATATCTGTATGATATTAAAAATTTGTTTGCATACTTGTCAAAATCCAGAGAGGAAATAGGGGAATATGTTTGTATGGACATAATGCCGTCTGCGCTTCCTCTTAAGATTGGCTTCAATATCCAATTGAGAATTTCATCTACGCAATACAAACATGTTTCATTCTGTTCACATTGGTACACAGTATCTCCCCTGTAAAGGAGCACTATTTATCGAATCATTGCTTGAAATAACTTTAAGCGTGTTTAGTGACCATGTCTGAATAGTCAGTTACTTCCATAACATGCCATAGTCTCACTGTCTCTGAGCAGCTACGGTACCATTGTTATTATGCCACCAATTGTGAAATCAAAATGACTGATCTCTATAAATTCTAGTCGAATGAAATCTTTTCTTGTACAAATTGATACCGTCATTATTAAGTATTAAATTTATAGTAACGGTCGGTTTTCAGTATACCGTAAAATGGGATGACTTTGATCAATCATGGTGATCAATCAGCTTTCGAAGTGGGGTGACTTAGATATGCCATTTCTTATAAGCTTATTTAAATGCTTGTTTGAATATTCAAGTAGTCCTATTTGTATATTGATAGACATTGATATATTTTACAGTATAAATGACGCAAAACTACTATAATCGTTGAGTAATTTACAAAAGATGTTAACATTTTTCTCTGTCTGAAAATAATTCAAAATCATCTTCACAATTCAACCGGCAATATGTTTAAATATCGATGACTACTGCATATAATCGCTTAACTAAACTTTCAAAACATTTTGAAAACACTTCAGTTAAGTTAACCAAAATTAAAATAAAAAAAATTGTTTTGTTTTGATACATAAAAGCGGTCATTTGCATACTCTTTAAATAAATCACGACCTTCAAGCGTACATTAAGTTACAAGCAGAGATGTGCTTTATTTCAAATAAATCCATTTCAAATGGAAATGCAAAATGCAAAATGGGTATTTTCCATTTTGCATTTTAAATGCTTTTCTAAAAACCATTTTGCATTTTGCATTTTAAATGCTTTTCTCAATGCATTTTCCATTTTAAATGCTTTTTGCAACATTCTTCCTACTATCTCCACTCATCTTTTTTTCATAAACCCCAAATATCAGTCGGTCCTCAACCTCGCTATGAGAGAAAATTTCCATTTGTCAATTTGCTCCCTGGTAGGAGCCCTGGCAATTGAGTGATACCATTACAAAAAATACTGATTCAAATACTGAACATGGGGCCATGGCGCTGTAATATTAAATGTTAGATAGCAGTATCTATGTTTTTACGTTGGCAACATTAGTCCTGCGCAAATTTTTTGTGGTTTCATAATCTGTAGTCGTGGTGTTTTTGGATTTAACATCATGATTTACCATCATTATATATTTGTTCTACATTGATGTCCATTATTAAATGACAAAATTGTTTAAAAATTCTATAATAATTTTAATTGTTTGAATAAGAAACCATTTTGCATTTTCAATGCATTTTGAAAATAGATATTTTGCATTTTGCATTTGAAATGCTTTTCTAAAAACCATTTTGCATTTTGCATTTTCAAATGGAAATGTTTTGACCCATTTCCATTTTGCATTTCAAATGGTTTTGAGTACCCATTTTGCACATCTCTGGTTACAAGTATGTTCGGCATTCTGCTGAGGGTGCTATTGCGGCAAATATGTGAGCAACGTTCAGTTGGCCGGAATGTAGGACTTTTTTTTCGCATCGTGGGACAAACATTCAATTTATCGATAGTTTGTGATGGTTACAATAAACATAGCCCCATTTCAAAGTTATTTTGATATGTGATGATTGTAGTCACTGGCATATACGGCCTTGTACCACTTGAACTGATAAGTAAGAAAGTAGGAATCGATGGATACAGGTGCAACTACATTTCTTTCTTAAAATACAATTAATTTAAGAAAATAAAAGCCAACGCTGAAGTAAGTTTGTACTGAAAATATCAAATCGCTTGGTGAATAGTTTAAGAAGTTCTAACATTTCTTACTTTAAACTTTTTAGACCGGTTGGTGGCTGAGTTGATGTCGCGTTTGGGTCCCACCCAGGCGTAGTTTGTTCAATTCCTCAGCTGGCTAAATCCTCCATCACAACACAACCAACATTTTCCGCTTACTGTGGTGCTAGTAGGAGATTTTCAAATATTGTCAGGTTATTCGCAACCCGGGAATGTTTGTCTTTCTTTAAAAAAAAAAAAAAACTGTCAGCCATTGATATAACTAAAAATCAATTATTTTGACATTTATTTTAGAAGCATGAGTTGTGCAGATAACCGTGATGATCAAAGTCGCCCCATATTACGCTACTCGATAACGTTACGCATGAATCTGATTGGGTTGTCAGGTTTGCTACCAGAAAGCAACTTGACAAATGTAAATATGTTTCTCTTAAGACGAGCTTAAAAAGCGACTGAAACACCGGCCCTTAGTGTCTAAAATCTATCCAAATTTATATGAATTAAGTTATAAAATATATTTAATAAAAGCTTTAACATATTTTTCCAAAGATTACTGTTACGAAGATGCAATTAATTGTTTATAATTTATCAAACATACAATATTAGTTTCTTATGTGTTAGCTTTTTGATTCTGTTTTGTTGTTTGTTTTTTTTTTATTATTGGTTGTATTTATACAGTGCTATTTGGTGATTAAATCACCACAAAGATGTTTTAAATACATAATTATAAGCTGTTTAATTTAGCGCTCATACTTGTTGTTGAATAACTTTTGTATAAAAATGAGATACCTGACTATGGGCAGAGTGATTTTTTTTTATTATTAGATTTTCAAAATCCCTATATGACCCTGCAGTACTACATGAGAAAAAAACACAAATTTTTATTGATCTGCGTTGACCTCAGGAGATCTTCTGGTGGTGTGGTTAACCTTAAATTTACACAAAATCAATTTTTTACATGTCGCTAGATCTCTATAAAAAGTACAATTTAAGTAACTTTTATTATTATTATTTATGGTGGCACTTTTTGGACTGTTGTTCCTTGCTCTTGCAAATCTTTCTAGTGATTTCTGTTAAGACGATGCACTACGTAGTAATGCAAAATCATGTGTTTTTGGTTTGAAAATTTGGTCGCCTAGAAATGTTTCAGATGCTTTAACTCTTTGCACGCGGCCGTATCAACTGTTGTTACGGCAAAAAGTCTATACTCACACGCGGCTGTATCAACAGTTGATACGGCAACTTTGACGGCCGATATTCCCGCTCTCTTTCGTCATAAATGTATTTCTTGCTCACTTGGACATTTGTAGAACTATCACGATGCTGACATCTACAAGAATTTCTCAAAAATAAAATTGTATTTCATAAAAAAAGATCGATAACCAAGTGCGCCTCTTCGCGCCTTTTAGTCCTTTAGTTTACATTTTTGTCAACGGATGGCGTTAGTACTAGTTTGTCATTCACAACTTTTCATAACTAAGAATGATAAGTGATCATGGTGTCCCACTTGTGTCTATAAACACAGTGGCCTAAGTACACACACACCGAGAGTGGTTTATTTATGACGCCGAGTGAATGGCGGGACCACATTCAAAAGATACGGTACGTCTTTGTATGAAATTTTATGTTTTTGTTTTTATAAACATCTAAGAGTGTTGACACACGAGGATTTGTTTTCATATTGTGGAGAATAATCTGTTCTGTCTATATAGTCCAATAAATCATGCAACAATGCTATAATTTGACATTTAATTGCATGCATAGGTATTTGAAAATATGTTCCGCGTACGGGTATAGATAAAACGGAGCAAATTAACGCGTTCAAAAGGTTAAATAAATACCGCGAGTATAATACATCTTGGCCTTTGAAATAATCGAGTATATTTTACATAAGTCTTTTTATAAGCCCAGAAAAAAATAATGTATAAGGCCTATGAAAACTGCTTTAAAGTTCAAAATTTCCTACTTATGAACCCATTTTCGGTTATGGTTTTATTGTATAATCTGGCAAATTAAGTTATTTATAAAATGATCGAAAAAAAATGAAATATTTATGCGTGAACATCCACAAAATAAAATAAAAGGCACTTTTTGGCCATGTTTTTTTCTTGCATAAATCAAAACAGGCGGATGGTGTTAAGCGGGAATTTAAACCTTATCGCCATCTACGTAAGGGTTGTTATTGATAGCGGCTCAATTTAAAATATTACACGACGTAGTGCATCGCCTTAATAAAAAATAATGAAAATTTAGAAACATATTGTTTTAGATGCAATGTCTACTGTTCACAGGTATACTATTTATTTACATGTATACATATTATTTGTATACTAGTCCCAGCAAGAGCTCATACGTACATCATCAGTGATCGTTCTCTTCATTCTCACATATCTTGAATGAAAACAAAAAAACAGAAGATATTAGAACGACGACGTCACGTACAAACTCTCGCTGGAACTAGTTTATTGCATGACATCATCTTGCAGTTTCATCTTCGACCATTTAAAGGCCATTTATGTTATCAAAATATATTCGAAAGTTTTGCTGCATCAAATTGACCCGAGATACTGCGTACAGTAAATGAGGGTTGACCTGTGATAGCTCTTTGTAAAAGCGGTAATTAGATGGGATATCGCTTTTTGGGTCAAATGATAGCTCATTTCTTAATTGGCATGTGCCAATACAATGATGTCATATCGGGCTGTGCCATCATCGTATTAAAACATAATAAATAAGTTATACCTATAATAATGATAACAAATGTACATTCCTCACTTTTATAATTTCCATATTTGTGTTTTATTCATAGTGTGCATTATCTAAATATAACGAACCTTTGAAAATTATAATTATTAATTACGTAAATACCCTTAGAACTCTTTACTGCTCCTTGGTTCGCCCCCATCTTGAATATGCTTGTGTTATTTGGTCTCCTTTTTATGCTGTCCACATTCGACGCATTGAATCTGTTCAACATCGGTTCTTAAGAGGGATTGCTAGGAGGCTAGGTTTAGAAAAAGGCAAATACTCATATGATGAAATTGAACTAACTCTAAACCTCTCTCCTTTGGAAGTCCGTCGGGAAAGAAATGACCTCATTTGCTTCTTCAAAATTATAAATGGTATTATTGATTCACCTACTCTACTGCAACTCATTCCCTTCAATATCCCCTCGCACAGACTCAGAAATAATGAACTGCTCTTCCTCACCCATCATTCGACAAATTATGGATATTATTCACCATTGTCCAGAATGTGTAGACTGGTCAACTCAAGTCAAAACCTTAACTTTTTTGGGATAAATCTGAATGATTTTTGCCAGTCGCTAAACAAGTGACGGAATATTATAATAAGTGTTCTGTGGTCCTGACCCACGGCGTAGTCTTGACTTGATTCGACTTGTCACTTTATTTTCTTATATTATATCTGCCATATGTCTTTGCTTTCATGTACCTTTGTCTACTCCCGTATTTTTCATTTTACTGTATTCGTGTTATTATTTTGTAATTTGGACGATGTCCGTTAATAAATAAATAAATAAAATAACAGCCAGATTCCATCAACCCCTAATGCTATTGATGAAAATTTGCATCGTCAGTTGGTTATAATTTTTTTTTGCAGAGACGATTTACCATTTTTCCCGGGAGCACTCAGGCCATGGGCCAATCGTGTTATCTCCTGTTTCACCTCATTCATTTAACAGTAACCCTGTACCTTTGATAGAGTTCACCAGGGTTGTTGCATTGAATACTTTTCACAATGTGTCTTCCCAGGTATCTGAGCCTAGTTCCCATCAGGGCTGGACATTGGCACCAAAGGTGGATTGGAGTATCTTCATCCTCTTCACATTTTCTGCGACTATTGGTGTTTTACAATCCCAAGAGCTGCATGTGTCTCCTGAGATTGCAGTGTCCCGTTAGTAGTCCTATCAGTTCCCTCAGTGAGTGCACTGTCCATGTTAAGTAGTTTTCTGGTTCATCTAAATCTGGGTATCATACTGCTGGGATTTGAGCCACCTATCATCATGTAACTTCATGTATCAAACTGCCACTCCTATGGCCGGCTCAATCCCGCAAATTCTGCTTCCACCCCTCTTCTTTCTAATCCGCCATCCCGCTCCGTTATAATTATTGATACTATCAGTAACTACATACAAATACAATTCAACACATCTCATCGCAGTCAATGTATTTTATTAGCTGTTCTGGCGCTAAATAAATAAAAACGTATAACAGTTTACACATTATGAACATGATTATGCAATTGGTCCTATCTGATACGGCTGATCGTGAACGTCAAGCAATGTATGTTATGTCCGATGGCAACCAAAATTATAGCTTCTTTCGTTATGTTGGAACTCCCAAAAGTTGCGATTCCCTAATGTTATTAGGATACTAATTTATGATTTTTGTTACTGCTCGCGTCAATGTCGACGTTATTTCCAGTGGTTATCTTCAACAGTTGATAAAGTTGTTGTGATTCTCCCAAAAATGTAATATAAAATATGCTATTTACTTTCCTTGAATATCAAAAGTGTTGGCATAGTATTGTTTTGATAGTATTTAAGATGATTTTATTAATTTAATAAGAATTTATTGATTCTCCTTATATAATTTATTTATTAATTTTCGGGAAATCGACAGTTTACATTTAATCAGTTTGTACATAAGTATTATATAGTAAAATAAAACCAATTATGCATTTCCTCCTTGTGACTTTACCTCTACTGAGACAGCATAATATGGAATAAGTAAATTAAAATTGTGAGAAAGGAATATGAATTAAAAAATTTATACAAAACAAAAGATAAAACGAAAAATTTACAAAACAATACATTTATAGCCATGGAGAGAGGTTGTAGATATAAATCAAATCATAATAGAGACATAAGCATTATTCACAAACCATCAGAGAAATATTCTTTTATGGACCCCTTGTATCTGGTAAGTTCGCAACTGAAAGTATCAACCTTGGATAATAAGCTATTGTAATTATTGTATAGTCTGTTCAGGCCAGAATTCTGCTTAGAGTTCGTTTTGCTTTGATCAACCCTGAACAGGACACAAGAGCGTGTTGAATGCGCAGGTACATTGAATGGAATCTTGTTTAGCAACTCTGGGCATTGAATATTATTGTTAACAACTTTATACAGGAATAGTGCATCCTTATGATGCCTCCGTACACTCAGTATAATTTGATTTGTTTATAATACTTGACAATGTTTATTTCAGATTAAAATAAATAAATACAATGACCTAGGTAGTCTCCTTAATTTTGTTACCGAATGCATACAGAGATCTGTTTAATCATTAAAGAAGCTAGTATTAAAATACATTTTGTATTTATTTAAATTAAAAAATCTATCAAGCCCAAAGAATTGCCAAATTTGTTGAAAAGAAATCCCATTTTGGAATTCAAGATGGCTGCCTTTATATTGTTAGAATTATTCCAATTTTACTATCTTTAATTCAACAATGTAATATAATGTTTACAAATATATATTATTAAAAAATATTTAGTTTTTAGATTCAATCCATATGAGTGATTTTAAAATGTTTGGCTGTGGAAATGGAAAAGTTTGTTAGTCAAAACCATAGACATTCAAATTCATAGACTAGCCCATCAGGGAAAGAACAAACCGAGTTGAGTGCGGAGTGTGGAGGGGGCGTGACCGTCTCCTTTTCTATAATTTATCCATAAATGTATCTGATAGTATACAGGAAACTCGCATTGTAATATCATCATTTAGTCTGCATACGAATTACTAGTCCTTTTAATCAAATTGCTGGCTGCGTAAAACACTTAACAAATCCCACATTGGGTGAACAGAAGTTCAGGCTAGTTTCCAAAACTGAATATTTCGTTACACTTAAAATTTAGTTAAACACTTTTATACTGGTAAATGTTTTATAGTTTTGCCTCCTCACTAATTTATATCGTGGTTACATAACCCGATTTGAAGGTTATTTAATCATTTTTATGAACATTCCGATCCTGCACAGAAAAGTCCCACAATGGACTGCGCTGCAAACTGTTGCCTTAGAGCAGTGTCTGGTTATTTTAACGTGTGCACTTCGCTGTTCAATGTCGACTAATGTCATAGATTATTAAAAGCATTCTGGTGCCTTTTTTGTTTTTGTTTTTTTTTAAAGCGTAGACGGTTTACACATAGTTCCCTTGAGCACTTAGGCCATAGGCCCATTGTTCCATCTCCCATTTTACCTCAATCCTGTAACAACAACCCAGTCCCTTTAATAAAGTTCACCAGGGTTGTCATTGGGTATGTCTTCTGGTTCTACTGTGTGTCTCCCCAGGTATCTGAGCCTAGTTCCCACCAGGGCAGGACATTGGCACCATAGGTGAATTGGAGTCTCTTCATCCTCTTCACATTTCCTGCATCTGTTGGTGTTTTCCACTCCCAACATCTGCATGTGTCTCCTGAGATGGCAGTGTCCCGTTAGTAGTCCACAAATATAGTCACGTGGTTTGCCTCCAATTCGTCGAAATGATACCCGGATTTCTGTTAGGGCAAGTCTAATAATTTGAATGTTTATGATCAAGACAGATATTATGTGTACTGCTCTGGCCTATATAATTTTTGTATGTATAAATATAATTTCTCATCGCAATACTAAGAACATATTCGACTGTCTTTATTCGAGCTACAATAAAAACCATATCAATAATAAACCTGGTGTTGCAATTTAAAACCTTTTTAAACAATTGCAGCGCCATCAACTTCTGTCTACTATAAATGCCAGACTGTATGTTGTGTTAATTTTTATTTTCTCAATAAAATGATGTTGAATAATATTAGTTTTAACTTAATTTTTAGATTTAATCACATATTTTTACAACCCTTTAGATCTGGCAACTCGGAGGTGTTTGGAATGATGCTAACAAATTATTTATTTGTCAAATACTGAAATTTGAACCTTCAACCTCTGTGTATCAGACGCAAGTCCTTTACATTGACTGTAAATAAGGGGTGCTGAATCTTCTAGTCGGTGAGCTGCTTTATGTTCAGGGCCTTTTCCGGTTGCTGTGATGTCGTGTATCCAAGGAGAGAGCAGTAGATAGTCCAAGGAAGCGCAAGGTCAGAAGTCAAAGGCGGTTGTAGTGGTTCCAGCGGGAGAAGCAGTCCAGAGTGAAGCGGTCAGAGTAGATGTCGGAAGAGAGAGACTTGAGATCGCTTTACGCGCGGTATATATAGGACTAGCGGGAGCGTGCTCACATCGGTGTGCGCGCGTCTGAACCGCCCCATGTAAACGAGGTGCATTTTTGTGCAGCTTCGTGTGTTTTCATATGACTTTAATAGTCAATATTAAAATTATTATGTACTGCCGTTCCTCATCCAGAACATATATATTATGTGAGAGACGACATGTCGATTCTTGTCATAGTGGTCTGATCCTACTTCCTTTTTCCTGTTTTGGTAATCCTGGGATGACATCATTTACTCGCTCTGTGATTGGTTGTTTGTTTTGTCACCGGCAGTTGGCGTCTCGCGTCGTTTCATTTGTCAATTGACATCGAAATTCTTTCGAATGTGGTCGAATTATCTCGCGCTAAGTTTTTTCAAATACATAAGTGCTGAGATAACTCAAAAACGAGTGAAATAACTTCCTTGAGAGTGTTTCCTTTTCGTGAAAAGAAAAAATAGTGCTTTGTGTAGATTACGCGTTGTGCATTTGGCGGGAAGAACGCAGTATAACGGTCAGATTTGTTGCGTCATAATGTCTACCGTAGTTCCGACGAAATCTACGCACAAACGCCGTAGCGAGGATATCGATTCCTCCTCTACACACAGACGTCGCAGCGAGAATTCGGATTCGTCTTCGAGTTCGGGTTGTTCGCGGCCTAAAAACAAAAGGCGCAAAAAGAGATCGCAAAAGAAGATGCTCAAGAAATTGACGCGCCAGTTAAGCGATCTGCAGCGTTTCGTGTTCAGGCGAGATGCCGCGGCCGCCGGCAATTCTGACGCGAGTGAGTTTGAGGGTTCCGAAATTGACGGCGAGTCTTTGTCAACCCCTATAGACGCGCCAGGCACCAGTGCTTGTGGTACATCCGCTGCTCCGATTTTTCGTGTGCCGGATCCCACAGTTGCGTTAAAGGAACCGTTAATGGGAGCACCGACAGATGCTATGTTAAAGATGGTGGAGCGCCTGCAAAATTTTGATACTCCCGGTTGGTGTAACGTACGCTACGCAAAGGCATTAAAAGAATATGCAGCAGACCCGGGATTCAAAGAGTTGGAAGTAAATTGCGAGCTCAATTCCCTCACGCCGGCATGTGCTCAACTCACAGGAATGGAAAGGGCCTTTGCAGCAATCACTCACATGGCGCTCCAACAAAGGCAGGTCATCCAGGACTCTATACAGAGCGTCCTAACCTGGAGCTGTCAGCCTGACACCGAACTTTCGCCGAAGACCCTAGCGGAGAAATTTCAGGATGTCCTTGGGGGAAGTATTGCAAAAAACGATGCAATCCTTCAGATAGCTTGTGGGAAGCGGGCGGAAATCGTTGAGCGGCGACGCCATCGTATCCTGGAGTTGTGCAAAACTCCATCGGAGAAATCAGCCCTGGATAAAATTCCTCCAACGGTATCGCACCTTTTTAATGAAGACAAGCTTGTCTCCCAGTTGCAGAGACTTGGTGGGGCAAGCAAAGTCTTCAGGGCTCAGATCTCGCAGACCCCAAGGGTTGCGAGGCAACCCTTGGGGTCTGCGAGATCTGACTTGGAATCTGTGTCAAGGCCAAATAACAGAACACAGACTCAATGTGCTTCTGCAGGAAATCTGGGTTTCACCCAATTTCCATATCAGTACCGGCGGGCAGACCCCGGTCACCACTCTGGCCCTTCCTCCTCTTCCAGCAGAGGACGGAAATTTCGGAGGCCGACGGGGCGTGGGCAGACCTCGCACCGTCGTCCCCGAAACAATTGACAATCAGCCCAGGCGATTTCAGGGAGGGCAATTGCGAAGTTCTTTAGAACAATGGCGTATCGCAAATGCCCCCGACTTCGCCCTAAAAATCCTCAATGGCTATCGGATCCCATTTTGGTTGAGACCTCCATTGTCCAGACCCACTCAGGTGAGGTTGCAC
This sequence comes from Hesperophylax consimilis, assembly GCF_061612785.1. Taxonomy (NCBI): domain Eukaryota; kingdom Metazoa; phylum Arthropoda; class Insecta; order Trichoptera; family Limnephilidae; genus Hesperophylax; species Hesperophylax consimilis. Next base: position 17,193,395 of record NC_142854.1, on the reverse strand, counting down.
AATTTCACCACAAGACAAACACCCGAAATGGACATACAAATAAAGGAGTTGCTGAAGATGGGAGTGCTGGAACCAGCACCCATGAATCGGGGTTTTCTCTCCCAGATGTTTCTGGTGCAGAAGAGCGATGGGACCAATCGTCCCATCATCAATCTGAAAGTGTTGAACGATTTTGTGCGAGGGAAAAAGTTTTCCCTGATCTCCCACTTCAAAGTACCCGACTTTTTGCAACCCGGAGACTATATGACAAAAGTAGATCTGGCGCATGCGTACTTTCATATACCAGTGGCAAAGACCCATCGACGTTTTCTGCGTGTCGTGTACAGAGGTCAATGTCTGCAGATGACATGTTTGCCCCAGGGCTTGAGCAGTTCCCCTCAAATTTTCGCAGCAATAACCAATTGGATCGCAGAGATCCTTCGATAAAAAAGGGCATTCGAGTTATTGTGTACTTGGACGATTTTCTCCTGGCTCATCAGAGTCAAGAAACTCTCCGACTGCAGACACTAGTAGTGTTGAATTTCTTACAGTCGCTCGGCTGGACCATCAACATAAAGAAATGTGTTCACCTACCGACACAGGCGATAGAATATCTGGGAGTGTTATGGAACACTGGCCTCAATCAGAAGATGCTAACAAGGAACAAGTGCCGGGCAATATGGAAGTCGTTGCAAAAGGTTACGACAAGGAAGGAATGGTCCCTGAGGGAGGCGCAGAGCATCCTAGGACAACTGAACTTTGCAGCGTTTGTGGTTCCCAGGGGTCGCTTGCACTGCAGGCAGATGCAGCTCCAGTCACTTGCCATGACAAAGCTCCCACTCCGGAAGAAGGTACCTGTAAACCTTGCAGTACTGGAGGATCTAGATTGGTGGAGGCACAACGTGAGTACGCATTCCCTTATCCATTTCCCCAAAGCATGCCACTTCATTGCGACAGACGCAGCAGACAGCGGGTGGGGGGCGCAGGTAGACGACATCCCACTCTCAGGCTGTTGGACACAACAACAAACCAAATGGCACAGCAACCTAAAAGAAATGTTTGCTATTCTCCATGCATTGAAGTACCAGAGAGCCAGTTTGAGCAATTCTACTTGTTTCATTCAATCGGACAACAGAACGGTACTAGCATATCTACGCAACGAAGGAGGTACGAAATCAGTGAACCTCCTTCAGTTAACGTATCAGATTCTGGAAGTAGCGGACGCGCACAACATAAGGATGGAAGTGTATTACCTCCCGGGACGATACAATGGACTCGCCGATCATCTTTCCCGAGGGACCTTGTTACCAGAATGGCACCTTCTACCTACAGCGACCGACCAGATATTCTGCCTTTGGGGCAGACCCATGGTGGACCTATTTGCATCCAAGAGAGCTCATGTTGTAAAGAGTTATGTATGCATAGACCCCACCGACACAGCAGCCCTATATCACAATGCTTTCAGCAGGATTTGGTGCTTCCCACTGGCATGGGTATTTCCACCGCCTTGCTTGATACCGAGAGTCCTGGAACATCTAAACAAGTGTGTCGGTATTTACCTATTGGTAGTACCGAGGTGGCCCAAGGTGTTCTGGCTGCCAGATCTCCAGTCGAGAGCACTAGCTCCACCTTTACAAATAACCAACCTACTCGACAACCTGGTGGATATCTCGACAGGTCTTCATCCTCCTCAGATTCAAAAACTGGAGATGGAAGTATGGAAGATTGGGGCTGGAGAGGAGCGCTCAATGAATGGTCAGAACACGAGAGAGGCCTCCTCAATGCTGGATGGCGATCTTCAACGGTCACCGCATATAAATTAGCATGGAAGAGGTGGGGCCAATGGTGTGTCAAGAATAAGGTGGATATAGCTGATCCTTCAGGTTCCCAGTTGGCAAGATTTTTAGCCAATTTAAAACTTAAAGAAGGCTTGGCTCCTAGTACCATTGCTCTTCATAAGTCAGCCATTTCAACATTAACCAACCCAGAGTGTGAATCGCTAAGCAGCCATACCTTAGTTAAACAAGTGATGAAAGGTATAGTTAATACTTCTAGAAAGAAGAAAGCATTGCCTATCTGGGACCCTAGACAAGTGTCTGTATGGTTGAAAGAAAACCTTACAGAAACAGTTACTCTGTTTGAGGCTTCTCGAAGATGCGCTGTCATTCTTTTACTCGCATCTGGACGAAGAGTGCACGATCTTACTCTGTTACGATACACACCAGACAGTTTCGTGGACAATGGGGACCATATTATACTTTGGCCAGCTTTTGGATCTAAAACTGATTCTACTACTCGTCAGCAGTCGGGATGGAAGCTTAAAGCTTCCTCAGACCGAGCTACAGATCCAGTATATTGGCTCCGTAAAGTATGCACCTTATCTAGAGTAAGAAGACAAGAATCAAATTCCATACCAAATTTATTTATTTCAACGACGGGCCCGCCAAAACCTGCCTCAAGAACAATAATTGGAGGATGGGTGAAAACAGTACTAAAAAGTGCTGGCATTGATAAATCAGCAGGGAGTACAAGGTCTGCTGTAGCATCACTGAGCTGGTTAGAAAATTGCCCCATTGAAAAGATCCTGGAAAGAGGAAATTGGAAGAGCGAGAACACTTTTGCAAAACATTACAGAAGGGAGGTAATGGAAGGAGGTAACTCTTTGACATTGCCATCTCTCACAAATCTGTTTGAACCTATAACCTCTCACAATTGACATCAGTTCTGTCACCAAGGCGATAACAAACACTTCTCACATAATATATATGTTCTGGATGAGGAACGGCAGTACATAATGATGGAGTTTTACCTACCATTAAAACTCTTATTATGTTGCCTTCCTCATCCAGAACATATATTTAATCACTGCTTGGTGAGATTATAATTGACAAATGAAACGACGCGAGACGCCAACTGCCGGTGACAAAACAAACAACCAATCACAGAGCGAGTAGATGATGTCATCCCAGGATTACCAAAACAGGAAAAAGGAAGTAGGATCAGACCACTATGACAAGAATCGACATGTCGTCTCTCACATAATATATATGTTCTGGATGAGGAAGGCAACATAATAAGAGTTTTAATGGTAGGTAAAACTCCATCATTTATTCAATAGTACTCTTTACGCCGCTTCATCTCATGAAAACTGTTTTTCCCTAGCATTTTTAATGTTTTTATAATAAATTGTACAATATGAATCAGTGGGTCCTCAGACCGACATTGGTGTGAGGAAATCCTTATAACTACTTAATATTAATGTTTACACATTTCAATATTACTTTACAACATAGACGCGAGTCCAGCCTTTCAACCTGTATATTTTTATTTAGCATTATTGCGGCTAGACTCACGCAAATCTAACATTAATTTGCGCAATTATATATGAAAAGAGAAATATTTCTAGCATTATCGTGCTTTGCGGTGATTGGCTAACCGTCGCCGTTCATTGTTTGGCCTGGATTCGCCTGGGCAAAGGAGAGGGGATGCGACGTAAATACTGTGTCCATGGCTTACGTTGTGCCCAGTGTTCTCCAGCCGGGGATGGGATACCATATAAATACTGTGTCCGGGCGCGCGTTGTGCTCAGTACTCGCCGGCTGAGGAGGGGATACAATGTAAATACTAGCTTTCTTATCCTCCCATGGTCAGAAAGCTGCTTTGCGGCCTTTGGGTAGCATTGCGTAATGCGTTCGATACACTCTGGTTTGGACTGGCTCTGGAGCCAGGGAGTTTTTCACCCTGCCATGCTATAGTAGTCAAAGAGAGAGGTTGTATGTGACGTCATAATTCTAGTATCATTTGTCTTTTTGAATGAATAAATGCAAATCTTGGAAGCGTAAATTTACCCACTTGAAGCTGAAACTTGGCAGATAAACTCGTTGTCGATGAAAATGCATACTATCAGCTTTTGGTGGCAATCATGCACACAATATTTGCAGACTTAGAAGCATTTCTCTGAAATTAGATGATATTACAACAGTTAATTTGGCGCAGTTAGAGCGGTAAACTCGGGGAGGAAGGTTCAATTCTAAGTCCAACGAAAAAATAAAAAAGTTTGAAATTGGCTACTAACCAACCCAAGAGATGGCGCAACTAGATCTTTTGAATTTGAACAATTCATCAAATTTCAAAGTTGATTTTCAGGAACTGAGAAGGTTCTGTTCAAGTTCATATAGTTCCCGCATACCCAATTTATAACATATTTTTCAGTAACTCTTTAAGTTTTTAAGTTCCAAAAAAATATATGTTATTTTTGAAGATAATATCCATACATGCGTAATGCCGAAACGTTAATTATATGAAATTCACTCGACAGAAAAAAATTGCAAAGTAAGCTCGGAAAATTATTTAAAACACGTTTTGTGCTGTTATTTAATATGTTATAGGCATGAAAAAATTCACAGTGTATCTTTAAATGCTACTAAAACATTTGTATAGAGATTTTTGCTCTATTTCAAACGAGTTGTGTTTTATTAAATATTTTCACTTAATTATTATCGTTTTTAACATGCGTTTTTACATATCTCCCTTCCAAACCATCTTTCAATGCATACTACGGGACCTTAAGCTTGGAGAAGATACGACTTTGCACGCAGAGGACACTAAATTACAAATACAGTATATTGCATGATTTACAGTTGCTATTTTTATCCTCCATTACTTTACATAATTTTTTATACTACAGGGTTTTCCAATAAGAGGTGTTATTTTGAATAGCCTGCTATTTCGGTAGATGTTACTTTTGAAGATTTGACAAGTAGAAACTACGTCATTAATAAAAATGGAACGATACACGCTTCAACAACGCATTGAAATTATTAAAATTCACTTGAGTGAATCAAATGCAAATCATCTTGAGTGATGAGGCCCATTTCCACCTCGGTGGCTTCGTCAACAAGCAAAATTGTCGCATCTGGGGCTCTGAAAACCCAAGAATTATTGTTGAAAAGCCTCTCTATCCTCAACGTGTGACTGTTTGGTGCGGACCTTACTTTTTCGAAAATGAGGCTGGAGCAACAGTTAGGGTGAATGGATTGCGCTATCGAGAGATGATTAATGATTTTTATGGCCGGAATTGGATGGTATTGATCTGGACAACGTTTACTTTCAACTAGACGGCGCTACGTGCCACACAAGCAACGAAACCATTGATCTTTTACGATTGAAGATCAAAATAACACCTCTTATTGGAAAACCCTGTATAATGTGCAATATCCTTGATATTAGTGTAAACGTTTACCCATAGATGGCACTAGATATTAATTTAATAGGTTACCCATAGATGGCGTCTAGCTGTCTATACTGTACAGACCGAGTATACAGGGTGTATCGGCACTAACCCGACAAACTTTAACCAGCTATTCCTTAGCACATTTGGAGTAAAAAATGTTATGGGCACTTTGCTGTCCGGTAGCATTTTTTTTTCAATTAAAAACAAAAATTTTTAAAATTTCCGCACTACATCACTGTCATTGGCATTGCGTTTCGTGTTAAACAGCTGTTATAAGCAAGTGTGTCAAAAAAGCGTCTTCGCTCTTTCGCACACACTAAATAATAATAGTTAAAAATGAGACGAATGGTGCCGTGCTATTTCGTTGTGACTGTAAACGTGCGCCAATATAGGTACACACGTGCATTATTCAACGGAATTCGAATAAAATATTTGCCAGATGGGTTTTCAAACTTTATCAAAGGATAAAACAGTGGTGACATGTGGTGAAAATATGAATAATAAATTTTTTATTAAAAAAAAACGTTACCGGACAGCAAAGTGCACATAAGATTTTTTACTCCAAATATGATAAGGAATAGCTGGTTAAAGTTTGTCGGGTACGTGCCGATACACCCTGTATAATAGATAAGGTGGGAACCTCAAGGTCGGGGTCCAGGTCATTCCAACCGCTAACTAAATAAGATATCAGAGCCCATTGTCAATCCATCACATTAAAAGTTCAAGTAGTTTTTTTTATTGAACCGGAGTTTTATTTAATAAGAGAGTTTGAGAAAACCCTGAAAAAATTGACAATATTTGTTTTTATGAGGCCCACAAACCTTTCTTTATGTCAATACCGCACAAGGAACCAGTAAGACTATGTCATCCCCAATCGGGGTATGTTGTGAGGCTGAAGGCATTGGGGAGGGGAAGAGGAAGGTGTGGTTGTCCCTGGTTATTCAGACCTGGTCACCGAACACGGCTAAAGCCATTTTATGCAACGTTTCAATTCTGAATTGTGGTCCTTACACTATACATATATTATTTTTCATGCGCACGCCGAGATTTGAACCCGTGACCTTCTGCTTGCTTGTCGAGAGCCTTACCCCTCGACCATGGAGGCCATCAATCCTACAATAATTATAATATCTCGTGATTTGTCACGTCATTTATACATTTATAGTTTCTGCAATATTAGTATTTTTTTGCGAAATGTTTCCAAAGTTTCACACAGATGGCGGTAGTATTTATATGATAGCGTAAGAAATTTCCAACAGATGGCGGTAGTATGCAAAAGTCATAAAAATGAGAGGTATGATGTTGAAAACAAGATTCGCGCAGGTGCAAAGCTGATAGCTAACAGGTTGTCTTTGTATAAAAATTATGGTGTATGGTCATGGATAAAATGGGCGTAACTCGTTCAATGAATAATATTATTATGTTCGTGATTTATAATACTCATTGCTCACGGAAAGCACTGAATAAAAAACACAGATTCCGCTCGAACGATGGTTGACTAAATTGTTCACCTTGTCATGAAGCATTTGAAATCATATAATATGTATGTTTAATCCACCAACTATTGAATTAATTACTACGCTGTAGGTATTGAATACGTTTTATACAGGGTGTATCGGCACTAACCCGACAAACTTTAACCAGCTATTCCTTAGCACATTTGGAGTAAAAAATGTTATGGGCACTTTGCTGTCCGGTAGCATTTTTTTTTCAATTAAAAACAAAAAAATTTAAAATTTCCACACTACATCACTGTCATTGGCATTGCGTTTCGTGTTAAACAGCTGTTATAAGCAAGTGTGTCAAAAAGCGTCTTCGCTCTTTCGCACACACTAAATAATAATAGTTAAAAATGAGACGAATGGTGCCGTGCTATTTCGTTGTGACTGTAAACGTGCGCCAATATAGGTACACACGTGCATTATTCAACGGAATTCGAATAAAATATTTGCCAGATGGGTTTTCAAACTTTATCAAAGGATAAAACATTGGTGACATGTGGTGAAAATATGAATAATAAATTTTTTATTAAAAAAAAACGTTACCGGACAGCAAAGTGCACATAAGATTTTTTACTCCAAATATGCTAAGGAATAGCTGGTTAAAGTTTGTCGGGTACGTGCCGATACACCCTGTATAATATATATTAGGTTTTAAAGTTTGCAAGATGTGAATATTGGTTATTGGGTTGTAATCATCGTTGATATCGCTGTATCCCCAAGTGGTTCGCTTCGTTTGGTGACTTAGCAGGGCTGCCCGGTTTCATGGGGAGAGGATTGTCTAGGTCTTGGCTGCGGATACGAATCTCTGCCTACTGTGTGGCGGGCTGAATTTGTAGAGACTGGTTGGTGGAGATCTTTTTAGTTTTCCACCAGGACTCTCTCGAACCATCGCCTTGCAACGCAGTGGGATGGATGAATTTAAACATCCGTTACTCTAGGATTCACTGACCCCAGATTCTTACCCACCCATCGTACCTTTTTCGTTCCCAGATCTTCCTCTCATTCCTTTCCTTAAAAAAAAAATTCATCCCCAAAGATGACATAGTCTCTATGCACCTAGTATTTTTGGGCATTTGCGGGGTAAAAGGGGATTGTGAGCTGTGGTTCCAAACTAGTTTTGAACATGTTTGTACAAATAGTTTGTTCAAACTTGTAAACTCTTTAAAACGATTTGCCTGTAACTTCGTCTTTTATAGAGCGCATGGCGTTCATAGGTAAGTACCTACCTCATTATTTATCAAGTTTTCATCTTTCCTTATAATACATTCTTTTATTTTTAACATACAATAAAAGAAGAACACAGAATGTGGACGTGTTTCGTGGTTCAAATGTCTGGCGAAGTGGGCCTTAAATTTAAAATACAAAACTGTGGTCCATCGTTTCTCATGTCTATGGTTTCATCTTTATTATGAAATTCAAATATTGTGACGTCATATGATTGCCTAGCTATATCCACCAATGAAAAACTCTGAAAGTGTATGAAATATTTCATTGATGTATAGCAGAGGTTCCCAAACTTTTATGCCCCATAGACCATTTGCCAACTTTTTTTCCGTAGGCCCCCTGCCTGCCGAATATTGAATTTTCCTAAAACTGTTAACGTCCCATGTAATAATCATTTATTTTTTTAGTAAAAATATTCCCTTCCCTTGCCTGCCCAACAACCGGGTGGCGGTATAGTTGCTCTGTCTTTACATTGTGCAGATAGGGGCACCCTTGTGAGGTATTACACCAAATGAAAATGAAGAAAGATAAGCAACTGGAATTTCTTTCTGTAGCTGGCCCTACAGAACTGCCCCTTAAGTTCTTTGTCAGTGCTTATTCCGGTCAGTTCTTCTTGTCACATGATATCCGATTCTTCAACATTCCACTTCCACAGTCAAAATGTCCTCAAACTTAGTTTTGAAGTCTGTGTGAAGTGCATTTAAATTTTGAACGTCATTATTACCCTGGACGTTTTTCAAAAACAAGTTTTGGAAGTAGGAAAATTCGCGGCTTCCAATGTGCAATCTCTGGCTTGAACATATTAATTCTGACGAGAAAAGGAACGTAGACTCTATTTATATACCTCAATTAACAACTTTACGAAATATGAAAATACAAATATCAAATAAGTAATTTCTCAGTCTATTATATTTGTGTTAGGTCTATTGTGTCATTTACGGAACTCCTAAATGTTGAGTTGAGGTAAATGGGGGTCCGCTCGTATGTACCTACCCCCATTTGAATCTCGTGGACCCCCAAATTTTTTTCTCGCTGACATAGACCCCCAGCATGCCGATATCGACCCCTGGGGGTCCATATAGACCACTTTGGGAACCTCTGGTGTATAGTATAATAAGTAGGCTCCGAATGAGAATTGTACTGTCTATATATTGGAGTATCTATGGTTTTTAGGGCCAATTTGTTTCACTCAAAACCTCGAAGATATCAATCTAGTTAGTGGTTTATTTATGGGGTTGGCGATGTACGGTGTCAGGCAAGTGTAAGAGAGATAGAACGCGTGCTGGAGGATTGTACCTTCCTTCCCAGGTCAACCTCAGGCATGCCCTTCATCACATTCTGGGCAAAAGTTTAGCAATAATCGCTTGTTTGTAAAACTGTCCCCTCGTGAGAATTAAATCAGTGGGTAGGTATTTAAATTACTCACAGACCTGTATTAACCAGTCACCACCAAAACCACAAGATTGTACACACAATAGCCTTATACAACGAAATACCTACTTGGAATTCTTTTGGTGTTTACGCAGTAGGTAGGTACCTACTGCTGAGATAAAAAAAAAATATATATATATGCGCGGGTGGTCCGGGCTTTGGCCCAACTTTATAAATTAATTACACATGCTATCTGATGCGAAAATTCATCTACATGCTTATACCTACAAGCATCGCATTGCAGGCGGTCAAGAGATGAACTAATCTATGAACGTATCTACTATATTTTGAATCAATAGCTTTTGCACCAACAAAAAAATTGCACAAAGAAGTGAAGCTAGTTTAGCTAGCAGTCCACAGCTGATATATGGCAGAGAGGCGTGGAAGGATGAAAGTAGACTGAATGCTGTAGAAATTAGATCCCTGAGGCGTATGTGTGGTAAAACCATGTATCTATGATCGTGTAAGAAATGTAGAGATTCGTAAATGATGCAAGAAAGGATACGCTTGGATGATTAGGGCATGTAGATTGAATGAATGAAGAAAGAAGTATTAAGAGAATAATGATAAGTGAATGGTAGAAGATGTAGGGGACACCCGATGAAGACATGGCACGATCAAGTGAACATTTGAGATGATCATGTCAAGAGTCATAATAACAGAAGGATGTGTATGAGACGTTGTTTGGATTCTAATGAAGCAAGGAGTGTTTTCGAAGATCGAGTTGTTTGGCGGTCCGTCCTCTTTGCCTACCCCTGCAGGGAAACGACGTGATGGTTAGTTATTAGATTTGCATCCACTAAATCTACAACACCTTCTTGAATGCATATAATTCAGTGCCTATATCTATGATCATTATGTTGCTTGCAACATTTTGATAATGATTTAGTTTTAAAATTCCTAATAGTAGGTTAGGTATGAGGCAGTAACTACCCGTGGTTCTATCCTGCCGACTTTATTTTGGGTATGCCTGGAATGAAACATCTACTGGTCAGAAGGGATGTATACATTGGATTCGTGGATGGTTTTAAAACTCGGTTATCCACAGACATAGGAATTAATAGACGAGAAGATAATGGCGAGGGGTAAAATCAACTGTTGAAGAACGAAGGGAGTGAAGCTGACTGTGATTCGTCAATAAATCAATCTGACAGTAAATAGGCATCTCGCATTATAATATCACCATTTACTTCTTAAAAGTAAAATCTGCTTTTGAATGAATAGACATTTTTACATGGGAGCGCAAATTACTCGCCACGTTATGAACAAATTTGCGAAGTCCAAATTCGGCAAAAAAATTCGGTTCCATTTTCAGAGTCGAATATTTCGTTTAAGTATTTAGTTAAGACACTTTTATAAATGTTCATAATTTACTTCCCAGCAACCAACCAGCTTTGTGTTTCGCGTCCAGACGTTTCTCGATGTGATAGTAACAACTGATTCATATTGTACGATGTGAAAATGCTTAAAATAAAGTAAAATAATGCTTATATATGGAATGTAATACTACAATTGGTTTTATTCTCTTTTTCACATCTATTTTTACAAGTTTTCATAGTACAAGTCAACATTTTGCCGTGTTATTTCGTAAAATGAACCGATGATGCCTCGACCATAGTTCGCACAAGAATGATGACGTCACGTTTTCAAATTTCACTTGAGGCCATACGCGAGCACAGCCGGCACCAATGGAACCGGTATGGGGAGTGGGGATAATACACTTTTAATCACTTAGGGCAGGTCTACTAATATTCATATGTCTATGCGGTTATCATTTCTATGTTCCCGGTAGTTATCTGCGTCACCAACAGCAAAGACTCCATAGACTGTTTTATCTCCCAGCCTGCAGAACTAGCATCTTGCTGTTGGACATAATTAATTCGGATTTAATTTTTTTAGTATCAATGAAGCTGTCTTTAAAAGGCAAGCTCTGTTATTACAAGTATAGTATTTTTCCTTAACAGATGTGTTTTAAAACGTATTAAAATGAAACAATTTTGTGATGTTTTTAAAATTAATAAATAAATTGAATTGAATCGAAACTGCGCGTGTTTTCATTTTTCTGAATATTTTTTTGTGAAGTCTTCCTCGTGCTTTAATAATTTAAAAGTCATTGTATTCTGCTATCAGTACAATAATAAGTAATAATTATAACAAATGATATTAAGCTTGTCGCAATCAGTGAGTAATGCAACGGATGCCATTATTTTTCTTATAAACAAATGAAAAAAAAACACAAAGAACCGCGCTATAATATTGTGTATTATAATTAATACCTTTTATCGATAGCCAAGGTCACAAAGGGACGCCATTATTCATTCCCAAGTAGGTACTTAACTGTCCAATACTAAGGCCCGGAATATCCGTTTGTTTTAAGCTCGGCTTGCTTATAATATCGAGCTTAGCGCGGCTTGGAATATAATCCTTATATTTTAGGTCTTAAGCCCAGATACCAGCAATATTTGACGTATTGTCTATGATTGTAATAGAAGAAAGGAATTGATTTTAATAAAAATAGTATTTGTTTTGCTGGATTCAGTGAACTATTAATGAACTTATGAAAACAAACTGCCCGGATTTGAAAAATCCCTCATAATACCTTAGCAGACTATTTGCTTATTTTAGATTGTAACATAAAACACCCCTCATCGTTTAATGGATATAATAGTCCACACAAATTAGGTAATGTACCTAAATTTCAATTAAAATGTGAGATGAAAGTATGTAGGTAATTACTTACGCAAACGTCAGATTCGACATTTGTTACGTTTAAAAGACGAACTATTATCCACTCGAGCGGTTGGTGTCATATATGTACATTTGCCATAATATTTCATTAATGCCATTATTCAAAATATTAATACGTAAACATATGAAACTGCTTACGTCGGTTTAAAACCAATAAATCCACCAAGATTTCAACGTTTATCCCATATTTTTAGAACCTATAATGGCAATCAATCGCTCAAAACGTTTTTGCAAACGTGGCAAAAAGCCACAAATCGTTCGAGCGGTTATGCCGCTCACCAAGGCTTAAGCGGCTGATTTAGCCCGCTTAAATTTGAGCGAGGAATGTGGCATATAGCGAGGAGATCGACTGATATACCGGCCGTGAAGCCTTATAGATTCATAAGTATGTAGGTACTTTTTTGCCCAACACAGAGGCATTCTGTTGTATCGTATGTAGTGTACAGACTTCGTTGTACGAATCATTGGCTAAGGTTAAAAACATTGCATTCTTTTTGACATAAAAGGTAAAAGAATGAATTAAATATTATATTATCAAGCAAAGTTAGCAGTGCTACTGGTTTTTCCTTATATCTTATAAATCCACAATAGGTACCTACCCACCGTGAATCTGTCAAGAAGGTTGGACAATGATAAAATTGAATTCCTTTTTATTGTGGTGAGACCTGCTACGCCGGGATTTTAATTTTCAATTGCCCGGAGCAAGGGAACTATGTCACCCCCGTTTTGAGAAATGATTGAGATCCTTGAGGTTATAATTGTGGTAAAACCATTATGATCGTGTGATAAATGTGGAGATTTGCAAAGAATGCACGGCTGATGTAAGTGCAATGGACGATTAGATGGTTTGGGCATTTGGAGCGATTTAACGAAGAAATGAGAGTAATAAGAATATATCACGTTAATGTGGCACGATCGAGTGAATCAGAAACATGTGTCATGGCCATGTCAAGAGTCAAATATTTTTAATAAAACTATACAGGATGTTCTTTTGTCGTTGGAACAACCATTCATTGAAATTTGAAAAAAAAAATTATACTTACATTTTTTTTGGTTTGACTTAGGATTAAACCTTCTTCACCAGGGACTGGAGTCAACCGCGCTAACAACTAAGCCAAAACGCGATTGGGTAGGAACGACATTAAATTCGTTTAATTTCAGAGGACTGCGTATATTGATTGCCACCAAACGTTGATAAAATGCATTGTCATCGACAACGAGTCTATCTGCCGAGTTACAGCTTGATCAGATGTCGGGAAGTGAGTTAATTTTCACTTACAAGATTCCACTTCGTTCATCGTATATTCATATATTTATTCATTCAATCAAGAAAACAAAATCTAAACTGAAATAGACGCATTTAAAACAAAAACAGCCAGTTTAATAAACTGACAAATCAGACAAGTTTTTTTTATAAATAGTAAAATGAACACATTGAAAACATTCGAATAACTTTATACACTTTTATACAAGACAAAAGGCTATCGGAAGGGCAAAAACACCAAACACCCTTATCATTGTTCGCCTCAACTATAATTATTGCTTGACATACGCATTATTAATGTCTTATTATTTATTATATTCGTAGAATAATATTATTATTATGATTGGCGCTTCGATTTCAATAATATACAAATTTAAAGAAAGAGTGACAAAGAGATTATTGCGTTGAAACTTGAAATTATTGCGTTGAAACTTGAAATTATTGCATAATATAAAATATAATATATATAAGTAATGCATTCTTTGACATGACACAACATGGCATGGCGTTCTGCGCACAAGGGCGAGAGATAACGTTCTTAGAAAATGATAATATTATTTTTTAATTACGTTGGTAGGTACCTACGTACCCATGGCTTAGCGTTAGTCATTCGTCATTCTCCATTTTACATTTTGAATTTTTTAATATACCTACCGCAGAAGAATTCCAACTTTTCTCAACGATCCGGAGTACGTGGGTCTAAGCACCGCCATCTTTATTAGCCGTGCTGTAGAAAATGAACTGACAGTTAAAAGGACCTGATTTCGGACTTGCGCACTGGGTTTGGTACTAATCCCTGCTACTAACCTATACTGACCATACTACTATATACGGGTTTTCCAATAAGAGGTGTTATTTTGATCTTCAATCATAAAAGATCAATGGTTTCGTTGCTTCTGTGGCACGTAGCGCCGTCTTGTTGAAATTAAACGTTGTCTAGATCAATACCATCCAATTCCGGCAGTAAAAAATCATCAGTCATCTCTCGATAGCGCAATCCATTCACCGTAACTGTTGCTCCAGCCTCATTTTCGAAAAAGTGAGGTCCAATGACTTCGCCAGACCATAAACCGCACCAAACAGTCACACGTTGAGAATAGAGAGGCTTTTCAACAATAATTCTTGGGTTTTCCGAGCCCCAGATGCGACAATTTTGCTTGTTGACGAAGCCACCGAGGTGGAAATGGGCCTCATCACTCAAGATGATTTGCATTTGATTCACTCAAGTGAATTTTAATCATTTCAATGCGTTGTTGAAGCGTGTATCGTTCGATTTTTATTAATGGCGTAGTTTTTACTTGTCAAATGTCAAAAAATGACAGCTTCAAAAGTAACATCTACCGAAATAGCGGGCTATTCAAAATAACACCTCTTATTGGAAAACCCTGTATGTACAAAACCCAGTGCAAAAGTTCGAAAATAGTTATCTTTAACTGTCAGTTCATTTTCTACAGCACGGCTTGTAAATAAAGATGGCGGTGGTCTAAAGCATCCCCCATCGGGGTATGCTTCTAAGTTGGAGGAAAGGTTAAAAAGTAGGTACTTAGCTATTCAGATCTGGTCACAAAACAAGACTGATGTCTTATAGTGCTTTATTTTTAGGGTATTATGCCGTATATATAGTCGCCATCATTAGGCAGACGTGTAATCGAATGATTGAAGGCCTCGTAGTAAGTGTTCAAAGATGGTTTGAAAGGGAGATATGTATTTAAGCAATTTATTTATTTAATTAAGCGAAAATGGTGAAAATATTTAATTAAACAAGACTCGTTTGAAATAGAGCAAAAATCTGTTGACAAATACTTTAGTTGCATGTAAAGATACGCCGTGGTTTTTTCATGCCTATAACATATTAAATAACCGAACAAAACGTGTTTTTAATAATTTTCTGAACTTACTTTGCGATTTTTTAACTTACTATCGAGGGAATTTCATATAATTAACGTTTCGGAATTACAAATGTATAGATATTATCTTCAAAAATAACATCTTGTTAAAACTTAAAAACTTAAAGAGAAGGCGATGCACTAAGTCGTGTAATATTTTGAATCGAGCCGCTATCAATAACACACCTTACGTAGATGGCAATAAGGCTTAAATTTCCGCTTAACACCATCCACCTGTTTTGATTTATGCAAGAAAAAAACATGGCCAAAAAGTGCCTTTTATTTAAATGTTTTTCGATCATTTTATAAATAACTTAATTTGCCACATTATACAATAAAACCATAACCGAAAAATGGTTTGTAAGTAGGAGATTTTGAACTTTAAAGCAGTTTTTATAGGCCTTATACATTAATTTTTTTGGGCTTATAAAAAGACTTATCTAAAAAATACTCGATTATTTCAAAGGCCAGGATGTATTCTACTCGCAGTATTTAATTAAAGGATCTGAAACTGAAATTTTCAAACCAAAAACACATGATTTTGCATTACTGCGTAGTGCATCGCCTTAACTTGTTATGAATCGGTAGAAATTTGGTATGCGGGGACTGAATTGCCCTGATGATGGGCACTGTAATGTTGTCCGAAAGGTTGGCTAAAGAAGGAGGTAGCGCAACACGGCATAGAACCCCAAAAGTAAATCACTATAAAAGGTACTTTTGGCCGTGAAAATCTTAAATCATATAAGACTGATGTAATTTCAATTCGTTTCTAAATATCTGAATGGCAGTCTTTCAACAGGGTGATACTGAAAGTGTCTACCAATATGATCACACCTGAATGGGCGATATTTTAGCTGCCAATCCGGCACTGTTTGTAAACGAGAAAGTCAATAAAAACTCCACTGACCGGGAACTTACGGTGACGTCAATCGAAAATGAACATTTTTGTTGTACCTAATTAGTAACCAGTCGTAAGCCAAGAAAGATTCGTCACTATTTAGCTATTTGACGCAAAGAGATGTCAAAGACTTGACGCTATTTCTACTAGCCTACGTAAGTTGAGATCGTAAAAAAACTAGTCATTTGATAAAAAGAAAATAAAAAACTATCACATTAAAGATGTCTGAAGGAGGTACAGTTTTAAAATCATATCTGGGCAGTGAGAGGCCTAACTACTGTACAGCTTGACAACATTTTTTGTGTCAACGCCGCTCAAGAGTCCCAACTTTCCAGAGGCAGTGCAATGGCTAAGCGCTCATCAAAATACCCTCGCAAATGTCAATCGCTTCAATTGACTCTGTAAACGAATTAGAAAATTACGTAGCTATTGACAGTTGATATTGATCATATTATATACCCCCGGGCGCATAAGGCTGAAGGAGATGGTGTAGAGGAAGGTTTGGTTGTACCTGATTATTTAGATCTGAAACACGGCTAAAAAACAATGTCAACTGCATAGATATCAATGGGTGACTGTAGGTATCAGAGGCGGCTCTAAGGATCCAGTCGTGGTAGGTCATTTGAAAAAAATGTGTGCCCATATATTATTATCTATATCAATTTGTTATAATATTTCCATTGAAATAAATACACAATCCATGTACCTACTTACGGCAAATTATTTTTAAGATGTTTAGTTTTAATGTAGTTGTGCACAACATTAAAGTAAATAAAATAAGAGTTTGATTCTATTTGACAATGATCTTTTACTTTTTTTTGTTTTGTTTCATTCTACAGCTTCATTCTAAATCGATAATAACATAAATAATTATTCCAAACGTTTCTCGAACTATCCAATTGAAAAACAACCATCGTTCCACACACTACAAGCGTGTAAATGAAAAACCGACATTTGTTTATGTCACCATCTCTGTAAAACATATAATATTCATCGTGTTGTCACCCCCACGGTCATGACCTAAACGTCCCTAAGTTTTCTTCGGTACCTAATTTTTACTTCGACGAAAAATATAGTGCCATCTCGTTTATTCTATGGCGCGCATAGGGACAGAAGATGCCAAAGAGGACATTCTTTAAATTGACCCGGCCAATCGTGTGGACTTGTGAATGAAAGCTTCTATTAGAGACAACAGATGTCACTGGTAGTCACTCGCCGCCGCCGCTGTTTCGCGTTACATTTTAAATAAAATAAGAATTAGACCAGTTGTTTTGATGCACATAATTGATTATTATTGTTGTCTTATAATTTTGGGGGGTCAAACACCAATTGACCTAAGGGAAGAACCGCCACTGGTAGGTATACTACACTACCACATCTAATTAGGCACCCAGGATTATAAAAAAAAAACTGCCCGGTTCCTAACCTAACTAATATTATAAATATATTATAAGTGACCCGTTTGGTAGCCCTGGCAATACTGATGCTAATAATACGAGGCTAATTCCGAAATGGTTGACAACAGCATCCGTTGCCACTGTTGCCAGACCATCAGCCCACAGGCGCCAGCCACCTTGTGTGCCGTGTGCTTGTTTTGCTATAATTCATCTTAATATCAGGTATCTAAATATGTAACAGAAAGTGAGGTTACAACGATAAATATTATTCTGACTTGCTTAGTTATTTGCCAGCCGCTTATTTGGCACAAAATTTCTATTCAAACGAGAACGAACAAGCATTCAAATTACACGATAAAAGTATTTATTATACCATTACGCCCAGTTCAAGATGTACTCGGTCACAAGTCAAACAAGCGATAACCCGGCGAATCGGCAAATAATATCAAACACATGTAGATGTTATAACATGTCATGATGGAAGAATTGAAACAGTGTGCGTTGAAATAACGAAGCCCGCTTCGGTAGACATCTTGGCGACTTGACTTGACTCCGCTCTCGGTCGGTTGGAGAATAAACACACAATGATATACAATAATAATAATAAGGCTGCCCGTTCGTGTTGTGTTATATTTCGTATTTATATATTATTATCGTGTGTGTGGGAGACTGTGAGGCTATGTTGATGGTATTAGCGGTATCAGTTGGCAGTAGGTTTTCACGATAATATCATTATGGTTATCTTCCCGGTGGGTAAGCGTACGTGGAAGCTCTCACAATACAATATGATGATAATATTATATCATACTGCAAGATTACAATAATATATAATATTGTAAAACGATGCTGTGTTGAAATGCACGAGTTGGATTGTTTTTGAATTATGTTTACAGATAAAGAATGCTTTGTACTTTGTACATATGGCGGGGTAGTGATCCACTCTGAACTCGCGGTAGAATAAATATTAGATACGGTGGGAAGTAAAAACTGGAAACGGGAAGCAAGAGGAACCTGGATGCTTGAAACGGGAAGCAAGAATCAGTGATAAGCGGAAAGTGGGGAACATTTAGCAAGAAGCATGCGAAAGCGTGAAATGGGAAACGTGAAGCAAGCAGCTAGAGGCACGAAGCTAGAATCAGCAAAAAGCAGCCAGAAGCGCGAAGCGTATGAAGCAGGAAGCAAGAGGCAGGCGAAAGCGTGAGATGGGAAACATGAAGCAGGAGGGTAGAACCAACGGGAGGCAAGAAGCAGCCCAAAGCGTGAACGGAAGATCATGTAACAGGAAGCTAGAAGCAAGATTCAGAGAACTACGTAGAGCCAAAAATAAAACAAGAAGCAAACCTAGAACTGTTTGCTGGGGTGGTACATTCGTATCATATCGAATAACATTGTCAATCGCAAAGCAATGACGTCTCATTATTTCGTTATAAAGGTGTCTTATTTGAAAATCATGTACAGGTCTCGTCACGTAGTTAGGTACCCACGTAAATACTTGCGAAATAACGTGCTTTCAATGTTGTGATAATGACGTGATAAATTAATTTTCAAAATGACAGCACGTAAACAAAAATACATCTAGTCATAGAAGAGATAATGGGAACAAAGGGAGACATGGAAACGTGCCGCATGTTGCCGAGTTACTTGCTTTGTTGTTGTATGGGTGAATTATGTTGGCGACACGCGTTTTGCGCGCGGTACCATAACTAATAATGCGTCACTACCTAACTCCCTTATTTCTATTATACGGGATACTAGCTTCCCGCTAAGTTCCTGGCGTTGCCCGGGCTTGACAGAGTTTTTCGAAATCAGATGTACACAGTTATAATTTTCTTCTTATTTTGAACGTCTTCAACTTAAGTGTGCAAAATTTCATCAAGAAGTTATGAATTTTTGTTGTTTGTTTTTGGGGTGTTATGCAGCGGCGTAGCTACCTAGGGGCTACGCGGGGCAGTGCCCCGGGGCCCTCAAGCTCAGGGGGCCCTCGAATCCTTACCAGAAATCTCGATCGAACTGAACTTTTGGAAATTTCTCCCATTTTCAAAATAAATTTGACAGGTTGCAACTTGCAACCCCACTTTAATCATGACAACTCAGTTGAGAGAAATTCAAAAGTTATGCCTGGGGAATTCCCATAAATTCTTTCTGTAGGTTGGCAGTGTTGTAATTTTAAAAAGAAGAAACCCAGTGGTGCATTTAAACGCAAACAACGCCAAGAAAGAGAAGATAGTAAACAAAAATGCCTAAAATTGACAAGTTTTTTAGTCAGCCTTCTGCTAGTACATCTGGACAAAATATTTCTATTGATAGTGACTCGAATAATGTGGTAACTGCAGTGTTGGTTGAGAAGCCTACTGAAGAAGATTCGACAATTATTGCAGTTGGAGACACCTCCGCCGCCGATCATGTGAACGTGGATGATGTTTGCATGACACACATAAGAGCGGAGGATTTGGAGGAACCACAGACCTCTACATTTTTCGAAAATGTGTACGACAAATCTTCTTATGACTTGGGAAACTTCACGAACAAAATATTAAGTGATAACAAAACACGTCAAATTCTTAATATGGGGCCTTTACAGCCTTCAGGACCTTTTCCAACAGACATCAACCAGAAAAATAGGTGTTTTTCAAAATCGTACTACTTTTCGTGTTCTAAATATGGGCCAGTTAATCGTATTTGGTTGTGTTATTCCAAAATACTAGACGCTGCCTATTGTCAACTCTGCTGGTTATTTGCTTCACATAGGAATAATGTTTGGTGTACGGGAATTCGAGATTGGAAGCATTTATCAGAAAGAAAACAACACAGTTGTTCGAGTGGCCATTCGGAAGCATGTGCTGTGTATGAATTTTTGAAAAAAAAACGATATTACAAGGAACTTGAAAATGAAATGAATAAATCATTTTATTTAAACGTCATTGATACTTTTGCGAAAACTAAAGCTAGGAAAAAAATGTAAATATAATTGTTATTTAGTCAGTTGGTAGGCCCGACCTTCATATAATAAACCCTTGAATCTTCTCTATTTCGTTTTATTAGCCAAACCTACACCTAGTATTAATTGTAATTTATGTTGTTACTGTTTAATATTTTTATTACTTGCCCTGCAGTCTGCAGTGCACAAAAAAGAGCTAAGTAGTTAGCATTTTTAAAGTGTTTGTATATTTCATATTTTTATTTGATAAAACCTAGTCAGTTTACATAGCAGTGGGGCCCCATTTTTTAATTTGCCCCAGGGCCCTTGGTTACCTAGCTACGCCACTGGTGTTATGCCGTGTTGCGCTAACTCCTTCTTTAGCCGACGTTTCTTTAGCCGAAGTTATCAAAATTCTGCTGTAAATGGTGGAAAAGAAGATGGAGGCGGCTTTTCGAAATCTTACATAGACAGTGACTTTCTTCTTGTTTTAAAAAAATAAAACTGTAGATTTGTATAAAATTCAAATACTTGCCCGAACCGCGTTCTGTGAAGGTTCTATTCAAGTTCTATTATCATATCATTATTGGCTAGGGGCTTCACAAAACTGAAATAATAACATAAATTGAATAGAACCATCGCAGAACTTGAAAATCAACTCACAAATTTGATGAATTGTACAAATTATTTAAAACAACCGTCCTTATAATTGATATAGTGATAATAATTTTCTGTTAAATTATTTTATACTTTATGGCATGTCTGAATTATTGACACAATCAGTTTCAATTCCAAAATGAAAATTCAAAACAAATCATTGAACCAGTGTTACAATCGCTCAGAACAGACCCATAACTGAAATTAATATGTTTGATTATTATGCTGCGTACATAGAGTATAATACATCAATGGCTGCGTAGGATTATTATTTGTCAGTGGGAGTGTTGGTACTTGCGAACGGCGTTGGCACTGGCAGACAAGATGGTGCCTAGTGCCAGCGCTCACGGCTGTGATATAGCCTACATACTAATGCGTACTAATACCACAAACAACATAATGCTACGAAACCCTGTTGTTGCAGAGTTGAACTTGGCAAACTAAATACTAGTAGGTAACTAGATCTGATGTAAGTAGTGGGAAACATTGTGATCTTAGGGTCAAAAACACACCCAGCAAGCAACGACAAATGCAACTTTTGAGCAGCAAATAGTACTTTGGTACTTAACTATGTAACAAAATCCCACTCTTATTCAAAACTCACAACAATATGAGATCGGCAATAGACTCTAGGGCCGGCTATGACCGAACCAGTAGACGTCAAGGTAGTTGATCACTTTAATCTGTAATCAATCATATTGATATCATCACTCAACTGCACTAAAAAAGTACGATGTAATACGTTTATAATTATTTAGAAAAAACACTTTTTTTACAGCACAACCAACTGCTCCCAACCGCCGGGAGCCAGTGAGACTATGGAATCCCCAATTATGGTATTTTGTGAGGCTGAAGGTACTGGAAAGGGGAAGGAGATGGGTAAAATGAAGGTGGGGGACTACCTGGCTATTCAAATCTAGTCACCAAACACGGTTAAAGCCATTTGAAGCAATGCTTTAGTTCTGAATGGTGCTCTTACACCAGGGCAATACTGAGAGTATGCCGATACTATATATTATTTTTAATGAATAAATTTGTGAAATAACACAAATCCATCGAATAAAATTTACATGCGCGCGCCGGAATATGAACCCGCGACGTTTGAGGCGGTCATGCTTAAAATATTTATAATTACTTCTTATTATCGACACTAATAAATTTTTAATAATATATGTATAAATGAAATGCACGGGAGAACCCAGTAAGGAAAACATTATCTCTATTTGTTACCAAAGAATGAAGATAATAAAACGTTTATTTATTATTATTATAGCAATAATTAGTCGCCTGAAATATCAATACAAATTGAAAACATCTCCCGAGTAAAAATAAATACCGCCGACGGGAATTGAACCCGTACCTTCTGATGTCCGGTCAGGTTCTCTGGACCACTGAGCTATGTCGTCTTATTTCCAACACGCCAAATAATTCAATATGTACTAGTAACAACAACAGCAACAACAATTACTGCTTATTATATTTTTTCACCTGTAAACAATCAACTTTAATTTGTAGGAAAGCCTTTGTTAATAATATGATATTTGGCTAATTTATATAGCGCCGTTTTCGTGAGAAATCACCTCAAGGGCGCTGAATTTTCAAGGATGCTAAATTTCCCACTAGATGGCGTCGAGACATATTATATCTACATTTGTTGGTGAAATATTTTGACTTGTCAAATATTATTTTTTTTAGTGATAAACTAATGTTTATAAGACAAGGTTTCTTCTGCATAGAACAAAGGATAACAAATTATTATAAGCAATAATTAGTTGCTTCAAATATCCATGCAAAATTAAAATATAACTAGCTAGTCTATAACTAGACTTTCCTCTGCTTTCGAAATATAACAAGAAATGATAGTGAAAACCCCATCAAAATCCGTTGCGTAGTTTAGAAGAACCAAGCGCATAAACAGACACACGGGGATAGCGACTATATTTTAGTACTAGCTGTACCGCCACGCGTTATTGTGGTCAAGTCTGTCTGTGCAGATAGATAAACAATAGCCGTAGTTTAGTACGTAGGTTATAGAATATTAGTCGTTTTAAAATCGGCATAAAATATTAAAATTATATAAGTCATTTCTAGTGACTAGTGATAGTATGTTACACCTGAAATCTAGTGGTCCATGACCAATAATGTGACATCTAGTGGTCCATGACTAATAATGAGAATATTATGTGACATCACTTGATGATGACAAGACTTGTGATGTCCCGAAAGAAACTATTCATCTGTTCTGAATGCAATTACTAATGTTATCCAAATTGACCTTGGTAATAAATTACATCTTTGCGATTCTTTCAAGGATAAAGAAACCATCCTATCACTTCGAATGCAGAGAATATTGTGTGACTTGATGATGGCAAGACTTGTGATGTCCCGAAAGAAACCATTCATGTGTTCTGAATGCAATTACTAATGTTATCCAAATTGACCTTGGTAATAACTTACATATTTGCGATTCTTTCAAGGATAAAGAAACCATCCTGTCACTCCGAATGCAATCAACATTGTTCTCCATTTGTTTTGACAGCATCGCCATTCCATTGTAAGAATATTATGTACTAAATACACAATTTGGCTGTCCTGAAACGGGAATCCTTCCCAGTTGGACAGACAAAGGTTCATTTTGTTTTGTATTCTTTGTAATCTATATATATATATCTATAAAATAAATAAATCACATCTAGTAGTCCATGACCAATAAAGTGACATCTAGTGGTCTATGACTAATAATGAGAATATTATGTGACATCACATCTAGTGGTCCGTGACCAATAATGAGAATATTATGTGACATCTGACATCTAGTGGTCCATGACCAATAATAAGGTTCTTCCAGGAGATTTCTCTCGCTTTTATTTAATCTCTTTTATTCATTGAACAATAATTAAAATGTGAAATTGTCTTTTCTATATCCGCTTCATTTTCTATATCAGACATCATAATTATTTCGTACCTCAGTAGTTATCAAATGCTTATTTCAAAGCTCCATAGCTCATGAAAGAAATGACGTAGCGAGCACAGCATTATTGCGTTGACCTATAAATTTCACACCGAACAAACTATGCTAATTTCATGACGTTGGTAAACGCTGTTACAGAGTTATAGCTGTTTTACAAAACTGTTATCTGTAAGATCCAAATGTCATACAAACGTCTCATGCCGCCCCTGTCTAGAATAAAGCAATATTATTATTCGCTAAGTTATTTTTTAATATTCGTGTGGGAAGTTTAAAACATAAAATTCTACACTCCTTCGACTGCAAAATCAATGATCGTTGTATTAAAAAATCTATAATAATATCTAATCAAGCATTATGAATCAGAAATAATAATAATAATCGCAATGACGTCGGTATCCTGTACCTACTTAGGAGTGTTGTAGTTGCCTACATATTTCAGAATCACCTGACGCGACGCCATCTTGTTTTATATATCTACAAGTAGTGTCGGTATAGTGGTACATGATATTTTAATTGCACAACGGTTTGTCATCGCTTCACATCATAAATAAATAATCAACAAGATAAATGGATAATAATATTGATATGATGGCGTACGTGGCAAAAGGTATTAACTTGGCATAGTTAACTCTGCAACGCAACCGTAGAAAAGAGGAAATGCGACGCCATGTTTTCATTATGTGGTTATTTTTAAAAAATCATCTGGATTTTGTCAATCTTGAGTTGTACGATATAAAGTTATGAATTGAATAATTTATGAAAAGTGATGCATATTACGTTGTTCTTTAGATTTTAGCGTTCACGGACTATAAATAATAATAACGATAGCGTTTGTTTATTTCAGCTGAACAGATCGGTGAGTGTAATACTCTGTCCATAAATATCACCTTGATTGATAACTTCGGGCTTTGTATGAAACAAATTTGTCCTAAAAAACCATAGATATGCCAATATATAGAAAATAAAATTCTCATTCGGAGCCTACTTATCCATAGATATTCAGAGTTTTTCATTGGTGGATATCGTTAGGCAAACATATGACGTCACAATATTACGGTTCAAATTTTCGATCGGAGCTATACCCTCTGACTCTGTCTACCATATAAATACATAAAATGTCCGGAAAAATTACGTATTAGTGTTGCCAGCTTCGGGGACAATCTTCTATCTATATAATATATAAAAATGTAAATGTTAGTTTGTTCAAAATCTTAAATCTCCGATAGTTCTTCACAGATTGCTTTGAAATTTTGACACAATGTTGCATTCGAATACACGTGTATTTTTATATACAGACTACATTATATAGATTTCATCTGTCATGTGTTGTTTCTCCATTGCACAGACAGGCTGAACCACAGCAACGCTTGGCGGGGTACAGCTAGTAATTAATAAAATTGGGTACCTACCATTGGCGTACACAAATGCTGAAAAGTGTGGTCTTTCCCAGTTGTTTGACAGAATTATGAAGTAAATTTTCAAGTTCTGTAAATATTCCATTTAAGTTCTGTTACTATACCATTTTTGGCCAGTTGTTTCGCACAGAACTTCAGTAGAACCTTTACAGAACTCGAAAATTACCTTTGAAAATTGATGAATTGTTTCAATTTCTTTGAAACAACCTATGCTAACTTTTATTACGTATATTTCACTATAATTCCTTTATTGCACCTACACGCCTTACAAATGAGGTGTGTACGTGTGTAGGTCCCATTTAAAACTTCGAAATAGGATTAAGTAAATATCTAGTTATATAGATAGGTAGGTAAGTAAGTACCGATTTTCTCAAACTAGGTAGGTACTTAGATATTTCACAGAAAAACCCAGAAAATTTCAAACAATGAATAAAAATGACAATAGAAGCGGCTATATGACACGAGTTTTGTGGCTTATCTTCCTTCTAACCCTCACTCTAAATAGATACAATCATGTTATTTGTAAAAATGCAAATACGTGGGTTAGTTGTAACTCTCTAGTTTTAAGCGATACATAGTCATATTACCACAGTAAGCAGTTTGCAGTAGGTTATTATGAATAAGACCCATAAAAAAAATATATAAGTTAGTTACTAGTTATAAGTGTTAGTTGTCAGCCTTAGTTGTTTTAAGTCACTAGCTATAAGTTGTTGATGTAATTCACTATACAGGATGTCAGGGGTTAAAGTGCGCTAACTTCGGGGGGTGATTCTACGTGACAAGTAAAAAATATAAATGACTTTTTCAAAAAATTTTAAGTAAAAAAAAAGCTAAGTTGTTTGTATGGTAAAGTAAATATTCTTCTATGGAAAATATTTTTGTATGGGAAAATAAACATAAGAATTTCTAAAGAAGTTATTTATCTTTTTTACTTCTACCATCATGTCGAATCACCTCCCAAAGTTAGCTCCCGGGCACCCTGTATAGTCTCAGTAGGTACTAAGTAATAATATTAATAAATAATAAAATTTGGATGATTTGTATAGCGCCGTTTTTGTACAAAATCACCTCAAGGGCGCTGTACAAATTTATAATATGATTTAAGATTTTCAGAGCCAAAAGTATTTTTGTTATTTGTTTTTGGGGTGTTATGCTGTGTTACGCTCCTCCTTATTCTCTAACTCCTTCTTTAGCCAACATTTCGGACAGCATTGCAGTCCATCATCAGGCTAAGTGATAAGTTATAGGTTAAATAAATTATTTTGCAGAGCGCTCTTGTGGTGATTTTCTTAAAATAGCGCTATAGAAATAACAAAATCATTATAAGTATAGCTAGGTTGTACCTACCTACCCAGATAGGTGCCCTAATAATAATTCAAATACAATGGAGATCCAACGATTCGCGGTTTCGGATTCTGTGTGACCGGTACGAATGCAGTTCCAGGTCGCAGTCTAACAGTAGGAAATTTCCCTAATGATAGACTAGCTCTGATGGAAGAGGTGCCAGAAAATAAAATACTTATGTACCTACTTACCTCTTCTTTAGCTGTTCAATTGAAAATATGCAATTCATATAACCCATATAGGTACCAACACTTAGGAATTTGTAGGTCAAAGCAACTATTTTCAGCTGGGACCCTATTTCCATAAAGATTTCATCAGATTCCAGATTTGAAATGTTCCGATAAAATAATACACAAACGAGACGCCATTTTACCTACATAGTTTCTTCCATATTTTGCTTTTTAACTGATTCAAACACAGACATATGAATATAGATTCAAATCATTTTTACTTATTCGTAAGTAGGTATGTAGGTAATATAAAAGATAGGTACCATCAAAAAATGTGTTGAAACTCTGGCGAAGCCGGGTAGTAACAACTGTAAATAATGGGAGCGGCTCTGAAAACTGAGAGCATTTTTACAAAAAGCCATTCACGCGTACCGAGAAGAAATCAATGCATTAAAAAAATCCCGCATTCAATCTACAATGGCCTCGAACGGTGCCGACATGACATGGGCCCGAAGTTTCTCAGAAGAACATGGTGGCGCTTAGCCGAGCTCTATTGAGGAAGGTAACACAAGCCAAGCCCCAACCGGCCTCTCCCAATGGACGATCATTTTAAAATCATTCAAAATGCTACGAAAATCTATCAAAAATAAAGCATTCACATTGTAAAACACACCTATAATTGTATGTGTTAATATTTAATATCCATTGCTGGAAATTCTCTTTTTAAATAGAAATATTTAAAATAATATACGTCTGATTTTGATTTCATAGCGCTTAATTTCGTCCCCGGCGCTAAGCACTTGTAACATTTTGAATTCCAAACGCCCGCGCGCCGCGGTCAAGTGTTCAATATCCAAAATGTCGTAAGTTCTTCTCCCGTGGCGTGTTATTAGGCCTCTGTGCTGTAGGACTAGAAGCCACGCGAAGGCGGCCATACCAAAATAAAACATGTAGGTATTGTGTAAGTAGGTACTGCTGAGCGACGAGTTGTCTGGGCCGAGCGGCTGGCGACACCGTGTCTGGCCCGACCGTTGCGGCGTTGCCGGACTTCTGCAACGCACCCACATTCCACAGCACGACACAAGCGAGCTTTTCTTCATTTTACCGTCCACAACTAAGATCAAACTTTATATACCACTCATTTGCCGATGAGCTGTCTATATCACGTGATTTTTAGAGGAATAAGTCTATAAAATGTACTTATATTATGCATTGAAAATGATCTGACAACGCCGCGTCTAAACTCGTTTCACAAACGGATGTCGGCATATACCTCGGCAGATAAGAGGTCGGACAAGCGTCTCGCACGCTGTCTCCTTCATACGCGGCGGCCAGTTGGCGCGGTAGAGCGAGATGGGAATATTTCAGGTTGTCTGGGATTCACGTTCGGCCGCAGCGACTCCCCACTTACGGCATTTCTGAGTTGGAGAATGAAGTGAGATTACCGTTTAGTCATAAGCCAGTAGGGGTTTACGATGGTCGATCTGTAACCTTCTCAATAACATATTTGCGTCGTTTTCGGTTGTTTTGATTTTGTAAAGTGTTATAATACAGTAATTGTACAAGTTATCGCCATGGCCAACGGATTTAACTCTGCCACGAAGAGAGTAGCGGCGGTCCGCGCGCCCGGGGAAGGTTCCAAGTTGGGATCTCGGCGAATCTTTGCCCCGATGTTCAAGCTTCAAGTATTGGACTCGTACAGACACGACGTCGACTGCAAGGGCAATCAAAGAGCTACCGCGAGGAAGTACGGGATCCACAGGAGGCAGATACAGAAGTGGTTGCAAGCTGAGGCTGCGTTACGAGGGGCGGCCAAAGGGAGAGTCTCTCCCGCCTTGCCTTTAGATTGCACTACGGGCAGGCGGTCAGTTTCTCCGCCACCTCACGCCGCCTGTTCCCCCGTCGACCTGAGCCTCAAGCGACCCGCGTCTCCCGCTCCGAGAGACCCGGCAGCCTGGGATTTATCATGGAAGCCAGCACTACCTGTAACCGCTTCCTACGAACACTTGTTCCACAACAACAACATCTCTCGCAAGTATGGATACGAAGTTGAAGCTCCAGCACCCCTTATTCCGGCGCCTGCACCCACTCCCGCCCCCCAGCAGAAACCCTTCAAGTTATTCAGGCCGTATTTACTGGATGGAGAAGAGGACGAGCCCCCGAGCTCTGCCTTCGAGCGTGTGGTTCCCTCGGCAGGCTGGCAGGAACAAGAAGTCCACCCTAGGAGCTGCTACAGCTTGGACTTCACCATCAGGAGCTATTACCAGGAGGACGAGATGCGAGCGTCAGCCAACATCCACAGGAGACAGGTCCAGAAATGGATAAAGCAAGAGCCGACGCTCGTGAGCTAATCCCTAGACTTTAAATTTTCAGAGCCATTTGTATAAATTAATCGACGCTATATTCCTTTGTCCGCTGGACTTGGGACGTATAGATAGGATATAATATTACTGTGGTGGAAAACGCCAGCACTCTGAAATATTATTATCTTTTGGTGTTGTTGAGCTATTTCCACCGCATTATTTAATTTAAATGTCGGGGATTTGTCGTGATCCCCGCGCGACGTCTGTGATTTATATTAAAACGAGTTTATTGCTACTTTTTTGCCTTCTCACCAATATAATATGGGTTTTACATTGTAATTAACTATTAAATAGGCTAATATATTAATTTTATCGTCAACCTGAAGTGATAATCGTTACTAGGCTAAGCATTTCTGATGATTCTGTATGTCCCGGCTCACTAGCTCGTGATGTCAAGTGCGATCATTGCCACGTTCGTCCTGACAAATAAATAATTATAATCTCAGTGTTACAGTTGTAATGAAAGATGCTTTATGAATTAAGAAAACCAAACTAATTTTGTAGTTATATTCGCAATATAACTTAGATATCAATTTTTATGCGTCCAAATAACTTGTCATTCTCATTTTTATGACTTATCACCTTGTCATTCTCACTGCATGATTTTCCGAGACGGATGACGTCAGAACTCATCCCGACCGTTTAGGTATTTTAGTGTTTCAAATCATTTCTCAAGACCGATTTATTAATGCTACGTATAATTTTATACAATGAATCTGTTTGTTAATCTATATATTGTAATATTGTTTTTCATTGAACTATGGATATATACGCTGTAATGTCAGAATAATGAAATTCCCAATGTGTGTGTGTGGCCGTCCAACGGTCGACGCAGACCGAGCGGCGTATTATAACGCCATTTATTAGTCATGCATAAAAAATGTACGCCTGTCATTATTTTGTTTCCACACATAAATGTGTCTATTTTTAAAGATTATCTAACCAGCGAGAATAAAAAATAACTAACCTGCTAATTAGGCGGCGGTTTCCGAAACTAAACTTGTATTTTTGAATAAAATTAAAATGTTATTTCGCGCCGAGCGGCCATTTAAAACATTTGAATATCGACTCTATGAATAAAATTGCCTTATTATAAACATATACAATATTTACAAGTGTCGCATTTTATCTGTTTTAAAATTTTCTGTATCTGTATTTTAAATAGCAGCTTTATCAAAAATGGCTGTTGATATTTGCTCAGTTGATGTAAATTAAATAATATATGTGCAAGTTCACATAAATAATGTTATAGGTATATCGGCTTTTTAGCTGTAAGATAAATTGTCCACCGTTTTTGGGTAATGTGCCTTTTTATGTGCCAACTAATAATATAACCTACATATCCATTCATTATAATATACCTATATTTATATTGTAGTTACATATATATTATTTATGGTTGACTTTAAATAATTTGTACATATCTTTGACAGTAGGCAGCTTAGAATTATAATGTAATGGTTATTATTATTATTATCAATATTAGATAGGTACGATTGAATCTATCATTCAGAACAATGTGTATTTTTATATAAAATTTATAAACATATTATATTATAAAAGACATTATAAGAAATAATAATAATTCCTGTTTTATAAGAACTCTCTGGTTTTATTTCCCACACAAAAAACACTAATTCAAAAAAGAAAATTCATTACAGTTCTATTTAAATGTTTAAAAAAAGAACTACATACATTATACAAGTAATATTCTGATATCAGGGTTGTCACCCGCTGGAGAAAGATTTGGTATCGAACAAGATTACGTGCCACGTCACCAAACTTGTTACATTTACAATCTATGTAGGTAAGTACGTCGTAGATGATATAAAACATATCATTATTGATAGTATAAAATTGACTCAACATAACCAAGTTTGTTTTACTCTTCTAGAAGTAGGTTCTATTCTTACTATTTTAACTTTAAAGATAAGAACGCAATTTAAAAGAAGGATAGGTACCTACACAAAGAAAGAAGACCACAGTTAGGTATTCCTGTCGTACACATGTGTGACCTCTAGCGTCAAAAAAATTGTTTTTATGTGTTTTTGGTAATGCAAATATTTACAGTTCGCAACAACATTTGCGTCGTGGACTATGGAGATTTGAAATTTCATTGTCTGTCAATAAATACGATAAGACGGCATAAAGCAGTTGAGTGGGTACCGACCCATTGATTTCTTGATTATTATATCGGACGTACAGAGCCAAAGTCATTATGAGATAACAAGATCTCAAGTTTTTACGATGTCCTTAATATTTTTGATAAAACCATTAAGATATCTGCGTCAAAATAAATATGATACTATAATATTATTCCACGCCTCAATGCTTATCCCCCATCCTTAATGTGCGACTGCTATAGTTAATATTAATGGATTTTCGGCGCCACCATACATTTAAAAACTAATGTTTTGTTTTGTTCAACACAGTGAAGAGATAAGGGTGATCGCTAATTACTCTCATTGAACATGTGTGAAATTTAATGTATAATTTTGTCCAATAAATAGAGAAGTAACTGGTACAAATAGTCACTTCTCATCCGAGAGTAGGTACTCGGGAAAGTAATACTTGTTTAATTTAATGTTTTCCTACTGCCTCAAAAACTCTCAGATCAAGGTGTCAATGTGTGCCGGTGCCCTATTGAATTTGCAGTATTTGTGCGGGCTTCACTAACTTGGTCCCGTACAATTATCGTAATTATTGTAATATCCTAGTATTAAAACAATGCTAAAATGTTTCTGTTCCAAATGGGAACTTCCTTTACTCGTTAGTAAGTTGTTCAGCCACTGTCATATTTTAAATTTTTAATCTAATATTCAACTATCGCATAAAGAGAAAAATGTAAGTAATAAAATAAAAAAGCATTATAGGTAACTATAAACTACCTATGCTACCATAAAATATGAGGCCTTCAGGGTGGTCGTCGTATTAGAGGTAAGTAGTACAATTTTTATGGCACGACGGTGGACAAATTCTACATGAGATTTTTAGTAGGTATGGGTGAACGTTGTTGAGAACACGCATTTTGCGCGCGGTTTCATACTATTAATGTTTCATGGCTCATCTCCCTTGTTTCTAAGTGTTGAAAAATCCAACACATAAATATAAAATTTACATGTGCTAGTTTTGGCCGTGTGCAGTGTGGCGACGACATGTCTAGCTTTGCGTAAAGCGCCCTTGAAGTGACGTAAGATGTAATGTGATGTTATGTCATAAAATGGAGTTGAAGAAATCAGCCAAGAATATTATTTTCATTGAATAACAGCATTGAGTAGGCGAAAAAGACTGCCAAAACTAAAATTTATTGAGTATGCTTACCGAGACGTAAACACACAATATGCACTCCAGATGCTCTATTTTATTTTGATGTCTGCAAGCTATTTCTCCCACTTTCCATCCATTTATGCCAGCTTTTCTTCCTTCTTTCCTGCCATTCAGACCGAGAAATTCAGAATTATAATTCTAGTTTTCCCTAGGAAATTCCCATGGTGTTTATTATTATGGTTGCATTGTTATGTTGCCAAGTATGGTGTATATAAGTATTTATTACGCAATTATATTCTTCCTGTTCAAACAATACGGGTATTCCTACACTCTGCTGGCATTTTTTTAGATTTTTAGAATAATAAGAAGATCACCCAAGTGGTGGATGTTGCTTTTGACTTTTTGATAAATTCTTGTACAGAATACCTGACCAATCAGGCTCTCCGCTCTTTCAAAAGGATTATCAATGGCCGTATTTTATTTGTATACAGGTACACTTGTTATTTTTTTAGGTACGAAACAAACGTTTCTGCCACGAAAACCACCCCGGTTAGCTTTAAATTTAATTAATAAACTTGAACCGCTTCAATAGCCACCTCATGACATTCATTTTGTATGTAAATTTTTAGTTTGTATCAGTTACATGGCATAGAAGCTTAGAATAAATCATAAGAAAAACGAACTAGTGTTAGAAGTGTGATCAACACCGATTCGAAAGAACACTGATGTAGCTAATTCTTTCGACTCCTAGGCCCTAGACAGGCGAATGAAATTGACTTTTAGTTTCCTAGCCTTTTTAAGCACCCTTGATGTAATATTTCACAAAAAAATATGCTTCATATCGATATAAGTATATTGTGGAAGTTTCCTGCCCGGCGTAAGTTCAACATGACCGGCCAGTGGCTTTTCCATCACGACACAACCAACATTTTCCGCTTACTGTGGTGATATTAGGATATTTAAAAACATTGTCAGGTTATTTGTAGCCCGGGAATGTTTGTTTTACTTTTAAAAAAATCGTTAGGTTGTTACTTTTGGCGAAATTGATCAAATATATCAATATTCCTTCTTCACAATACACTTCTATCTTGTATTTCTTAAGTTCAATAAAACATCGAAACGATATAAAACATACAAAAGCACTCATTTATTTCATTACATTGATGCAAAAACATTACTAAAGAAATCACACAGCAATTTAGGTACCCTCAATGGTAGAGTAAAATGCACACGTAGCAGTGACAACCCTGCGTACAAAGCATAGTACAGCGTAGGGCCGGCGGGCGAAGATCGCTTTGCTAGACGCTCCGGCGCCTGTGACTGGGAGTTACAGGAGGTAACTATCACAACACCCGCCGAACTGTTGTCAATAGGTAGGTACCTACTCCAAAAACATTTTATAAACACACATCAATCATAATGTTATTTTTATATAATAAATGTGGCCACACCGAGTTCCATGGATTGTGGAACAAAATTATAGCAGATTCAAATGTGAGGTTTGATATTGAATGGGAATATAAAAAAATGATACTTAATTGATTTTTTCTTAACGTTTTAATTTGATAAATTTGCGCTTTTCTTCCACATAAGTAGTTATTTTTTATTATATTTACGAAAAATCAAATTTCATATTTCTTTGATAATGTGGAATTTCATCAGAATATGGAATAGAATTATTATTTCCTTCTGGAAGTAGGTAGTATCTACCACTAATTTCTGAACACCGTTTGATGTTGATGTGAAAAATGTTCACGTTGATCAATACCCTACTTCTACAAATTTATAACAAGTTTATCGTTAACTCTTTAAGTTTTTAAGTTCCATAAAAATTATGTTATGTTTTAAGATTATCTCTATACATTTTTATGCCGAAACATTAATTATATGAAATTTCCTCGATAGAAAAAAATTGCAAAGTGAGCTCAGAAAATTATTAAAAGCACGTTTTGTTCTGTTAATTAATATGCTATTGGCATGCGAAAATTCACAGTGTATCTTTAAATGCAACTACAGCATTTGTCAAGAGATTTTTTCTCTATTTCAAACGAGTAGTGTCTTATTAAATATTTTCATAATTTTCGCTTAATTATGATAGTTTTTTTTTTCAAATATTAGTGCGTTCCCTCTAACATTCGTATTTACATATCTCCGTTTCGAAACATCTATGACTTAATTATTCAAAGTTAAAATCTTTTCCTTTGAACCACCTTGGTGTTGCCAGTTAAAAACATTTAAACGATCTATCCCTCCAGTTTTATTTTTTTTTGCACTTTCTCAACGGAGAGCAGTGCAAGCCCTGTGTCCCATGGTTCGGTAAGGAATGGACATAAACGGAGTGACTA
This sequence comes from Hesperophylax consimilis, assembly GCF_061612785.1. Taxonomy (NCBI): domain Eukaryota; kingdom Metazoa; phylum Arthropoda; class Insecta; order Trichoptera; family Limnephilidae; genus Hesperophylax; species Hesperophylax consimilis. Next base: position 17,158,384 of record NC_142854.1, on the reverse strand, counting down.
AGACCCTGCGCAGACAATTAAGTTCGCCATAAGCATGTGTGTCACTGCCGGTAGGTACTCGCAAAATGTAAATTAATGAAAAAACAATACCGACCACCTTTATTAAAATTTTGTTTTTCACCAAGTTACTTAGGTACTTTATTTTGTCTAATAATCTGGCCATACGAATTTGACTGCGGTTTAGGCATCCCAGCATCAAATTGAATGGTAGGAACTGGAGTCGACAACTCTACTAACCTCGCCAAATGCCGAACGTGTGGGACCGCCTATTATTTCGTATATTAACTGCTGTAATGTCATCAAATGCGTATATGTCCGAATGGGTTTACATGACTGCCACAAAAATTTGATAGAATGCACTGTCATCGACAACGAGTCTATCCGTCGAGTTTCAGTTCGCTAGGATGTCCGGAAGTGGGTTAATTTCCGCTTCCAAGATTTGCATTATCCATTGTCGAAAATAAACCCCGCCCCTCTCTCTTACCGAACCCCCGTGTGAATGCTATAGCAACCTCCTTGATGATAAGTACCTCTTTGGGATTTTTTTCAATTATTATTATTATATCTAAATAATATATGTATATCGGACGTACAGAGCCAAAATCATTATGAGATAACAAGATCTCAAGTTTTTACGATGCCCTTAATATTTTTGATAAAACCATTAAGATATCTGCTTCAAAATAAATATGATACTATAATATTATTCCACGCCTCTATGCTTATCCCACATCCTTAATGTGCGACTGCTATAGTTAATATTAATGGATTTTCGGCGCCACCATACATTTAAAAACTAATGTTTTGTTTTGTTCAATACAGTGAAGAGATAAGGGTGATCGCTAATTACTCTCATTGAACATGTGTGAAATTTAATGTATAATTTTGTCCAATAAATAGAGAAGTAACTGGTACAAACAGTCACTTCTCATCCGAGAGTACTCGGGAAAGTAATACTTGTTTAATTTAATGTTTTCCTACTGCACCTGCAAAAACTCTCAGATCAAGGTGTCAATGTGTGCCGGTGCCCTATTGAATTTGCAGTATTTGTGCGGGCTTCACTAACTTGGTCCCGTACATTATAAGTCGCTATATGCGTCTGTCTGCTTGTTCGCTTAGTTCTTCTAAACTACGCAACGTATTTTGAAAGGGTTATAACTAGGGAATGCAATCCCGCAAGAAAATGTCAATCCAGGTATTTGCGGGACTGAACAATCTTAGTCCCGCTGGATCCAGGTATTTGCGGGATCCAGCAGAGTGGACTTAGATATCTAATCAATCGTATAATAAAGACCTCGATCTACCAACCTTGTTTTTAGACTTTTAAATTTATACCTATAGTAAAACAAGTTTTTTGGGACATTTTAAATGATTTATTAATAGGTATACCTTTAGTTAGTCATAGGTAAAGTTTAAGTCATAAATTGGCAAAGAATAAGATTAGACATAAATTTACATAACATACCCGCCTCGGAACAGACTTTGTCTAGTGAGGTGGGTAAAAGAAATCTATGTACACAAATGAAAATAAAATAAACGCCCGGATTGCCGGCACTGAAACTGAAACTTAAATTAAAATAATAACGTTCACACGATAAACAATATTCTTGTACAATGAGCATCATAAGTTTAGTTAAACATTATTTTGGAAATAGCTTCGTAAAAAAGTATTAATTGTATCATCTGATAAACGGCTTCTGATATTGGACACAGGGTAGCCAGCGCCAGCGGCTGAAAAAGCTCGTTCAGCTTCCACGCTGGTTGGCACAATAGTCATTAGCGCATTGTAAGTGAATTGAAGGTATGTGCCTTTTAATCCACCGGACTCGAAGTAATTCAGAGTAAGTGAGGGTAAATCTGTAGTTGCTCTCTTTCAGCTTTAAAAGATCTTAAAAACCATAATTTTTAGTGTCTTGCCGTTATTCATAACCATTAATTTGATTGAATTAGACGATGTTGGTAAGTTAAAACCCCCGGCTTTAAAAAGATCTCGCAAATCCGACGAAGTACAGAAAACTCGGAATGGTAAAATCTTTAGACACCATTCGTGATACCCTCTTTTCGACGGTATTGTTTTCGCTTGAAAAATGGTCAGTGATTTTATGCTTCTTTGCCAAAGTTGATGGTTGAGGTTCACAATGAGCCGATGTGGAAGAACTGGACGTCAATGCAGTTGTAGAAGCTCCTCTGTAATCCCGCCAGTCCAGCGGGATCCCGCAAAATTTTCTACCGAGATTAGTCCCGCAAAATGTCTGCGGGATCTCGGTATTTCGGGATCCCGGTATACCGGGATTGCATTCCCTAGTTATAACTATAATGTAGAGAATTTCTTCCGGAAGGTTTACATATATGATATTTATGTACATAATACATTCTTATTATATTACATTCTGTGATATAGAAGTGGGCACTTTAGATCACATATTTTTTGGTTGTCCCTCTCTAAACAAGTATACTCTCTTCTATCAAGCCTTGTCTAAAATTGCCTCCCCACCATTCAACATCTCATCTCTTCTAAGCCACTCTTCTTGACTCCAAAATTAAAACTTAAACAAAATTTTATATATAAATTCACCTTCCCTCACTCCGTAATTTGAAATGATGGCCTAGAACACCATTGAAAGCCAGAAACAAAACATTGAATTAAAAAACTTCTACTTTCTATGATATGCTGTTTTCAAGCGCTCGTTTTTACTTGCGCAATTTTCATTTAGACATCTTTTGAACTTGAAATATATTTTACGTATTGTATGTCTACCATGTAAGCATTTAGTATGTATCGCATTTTTATATTAAGCTGAAAACATTTATATGTGTTATTTTTTAATGATAAACTAGTGTTTATAAGACAAGGTTTTATGCATAGCATAAAGGATAACTAAGCAACAATTGGTCGCCCGAAATATTAATACAAATTGAAAATATCTCCCGAGTAAAAATAAATGTCGCCAACGGGAATTGAACCCGTGCCTTCTGATTTCTGATGTCCGGTCAGGTGCTCAGTACCCACTGAGCTATGTCGGCTTATTTCTAACCCGCCAAATGATTCAATATGTACTAGTACCTCAATCAACAATTACTGCTTATTATATTTTTTCCACCTGTAAACAACCAACTTTATTTTTGTAGGAAAGGCTTTGTTAGTGCTAAATTTCTCACTAGATGGCGTCGAGACATATTATATCTACATTTATTGGTGAAATATTTCTGACTTGTCAAATATTATTATTTTTTATTGATAAACTAATGTTTATAAGACAATATAACTTTGTGCATTGCATTGTATTGTATATTGCAATGTTCGATTTGTTATTTACACGTGTTCATTATAATCCTTAGCTGTAAACATGCTAACAAGTGCTCTTTATTACGTTATTCTCACTTCTCGTAATATTACAGTTTATATCTATGTAAAAGCCTATATCTTTACTATGAAAAGGCTTTACTAAGTGGAGTCAAGTCAGCAAGTATGACCTAAATTAAAATTTCAGAACGATAGATTATGCATATTTATAATAATACATATATAGCAGTCAATGTATTTATTTAATTGGTTAAGGGGATGCACTACGTCGTGTAATATTTTAAATGGAGCCGCTATCAATAACAGCCCTTACGTAGATGGCGATAAGGCTTAAATTACCGCTTAACACCATCCGCATGTTTTGATTTATGCTAAAAAAAAACATGGCCAAAAAGTGCCTTTTATTTTATTTTATGTATGTTCAGGCATAAATATTATTTTTTTTTCGATCATTTTATAAATAACTTAATTTGCCACACTATACAGTAAAATTATAACCGAAAATGGGTTCGTAAGTAGGATATTTTGAACATTAAAGCAGTTTTCATAGGCCTTATACATTATTTTTTTCTGGACTTATAAAAAGACTATTATTTCAAAGGCCAAGATGTATTCTACTCGCAGTATTTAATTAAAGCATCTGAAACATTTCTAGGCGACCAAATTTTCAAACCAAAAACACATAATTTTGCATTACTACGTAGTGCATCGCCTTAAGGCATTAAATTTTAAGCGTATTGTCTAATCATTCTTTTCAGATTTCTTGACTAGGTATATGTTTCATTGCCATTTTTTTATTTATTTTTATACCTATATCAGTTGAAAATCGCTTCCATAATTTTATTAAATTTATTTATCGACAAGTAGGTACCTACTTCTCCGAGAGTTCAACGGGGTGAATACAGTATTATTTTTTTCGGTAAATCGACAGTTAACACATTCTTTGCGGGAAACGAGAAAACTCGTCATCCGCCTTTTTACAGTAAGACGCGGGAGACGAGTTTACTCGTTTAGTTGCGAAAAGCGGTAAGGAGCGGGAAACTTATAAACGAAGGGTTCTAAATGGGTGCGGGGTCATGTGTTTTCTATTGTCGGCGGTACCCGATCTATCTACCTGTCAATACAATGAGTTTGAAACACAACAAAAAAATAAAATCGTTGTCGCGTATGTTCCGCTCACAAACTACGCAGTGAAACGCGGTACATATTTGCAAGTTTTGCAATGTGCCCCCCTGCATTAAGGAAAGTGTTTCGAACGCTATCACACATTGAATCACTATTAGGTTATAGTTTTTTTATATGTATTGAAAATTTCTAAATATTCTTGTAATTTTGTATGAATAAATTTCGATATGTTTTTTTGATTGTGAAATAAGTACTGTTTTTTCTATGATTCCCAAGAAAGTAGAAAGTTTTTGTTCATAACAAAGGAATTACACATACATTGCTAAGTAAATAAATAGATACATCTTTTTAAAGTAAAACACTGAAAGTTTCACCGAAAAATATCAAATAGATCATAAGATATGAATATTTTCCGGAAAGTCTAATTTTGGCGCTAAAATTTAAAATATGACCCGCGCTTCGACCCCAATTTGGCGGTAAAATGCCCGACCATATAGTGTTAACATTTTATCAGTTTGTTCATGAGTATATCGATAAAAAACATATTATAGGTAACGTTAACCTTGATGATAACTTTATATTAGGTTAAAGCCAAATAAATACGTCTAAGGTCAACAAATGAAATAAAAACTGTTATAAAGTAACGAATACGAATTGTAGGTACAAGGTGGCAGTTATTATTATTTTTAAACTACATTTTTAAGTAGGTACTGTAAATACATCAATGATTATAATAATTCATTTTTGCACAGTAAAATAAATAACTTAAATTGCTAATTTATTAAGAATCTCTTCAAATTACTGGTAAATCCGTTAAAATCGGGATTGCAGGCCTTACGAAAGAATTAAAAGGTTTCCTGACAAACTTTTAGTAAATTACGAATATCAGAATATTTTAGCATTACAACTAAAATTCTTTATATCGTCCTGGTAAGGACGGCAAACCGATAAAACATTAATAAATTGTTGTTTTATTAATAAGGCCTGTTAATTTATCATGAGGGCAAAAATTGTTTTCTCTCCGTGTATGCACGTATAAAGGCAAGTAAACGTAAAAGTTTCTACGACAATTTCTTGCCGGCAAGTTTTCCGTATTGTCAGTCAATATTGTCGTACATTGCTCTGTCTTGCCGGTAAGTTCTATCGGCCATAAATTTTCTTCTACTGTTCACCACCTACCCGCTACATAAACTTATTTTAGATGCTGTGTTTTTACTTATGGCGGAATGATAATACTTTAAGGCAAAGCTTAATGCTAAATCACTATTTTGATTAATCTTTATAACGAATTGGTGTATACATTATGAATACAAAAAAATATTATTTAGATAAATGAAGGTTTTCCTATCGTTTCGCTTGAGTAGAATACAAATAAATATATAAATTACTCAATGAAAAATATTAATGCAAGCTACTAAAAAAAATATTTGTTCTATACAAATGTATGAACGCGTAAAGGAAACAACTTTTAAAAAATACAGTATTATAGCTAAGATTATCTGTGACAGTTTCACTTGAATAACTTTTTGGTTTTCTTATAAAATTATTTACAAAATAAATAAAAACCAGTTTTGTGCTTGAAATCGAACGTTTCTAGACTCCGTTTGTCAAGCGATTTTAATGCTTATTACCTACAATATAAGGTATGCCAAGAATATACACATTTTTGGCTTGTAGCTTAATCTTAATAATAATATTTGGCTGATTTATATAGCGCCGTTTTCGTGAGTAATCACGCCAAGGACGCTGAAGTTACTGATTACTATGCCCCCGCATTTAGAATTTCTACAGATTTATAATACATGTCTTTAAGTTATAATTAATATATATGTTATTTTTGAAGATAATATCTATACATTTGTAATACCGATACGTTAATTATGTGAAATTTCCTCGACAGTAAAAAATCGCAAAGTAAGCTCAGAAAATTATTAAAAACACGTTTTGTCCTGTTATTAAATACGCTATAGGCATCCAAAAAATCACAGTGTATCTTTAAATGCAACTAATGCATTTGTCAAGAGATTTTTGCTCTATTTCAAACGAGTCATGTTTTATTAAATATTTTCACCATTTTCGCTTAATTACGATAATTTTTTTAGATATTAGCGCATTCCCTCTAACATTTGTATTTTCATATCTCCTTTTCAAATCATCTATGAACGCTTACTACGGGGCCTTAACATTTTTTTGTGTAACTGTTACTTAAAACGTAAACTGCATATAAGAGAATGAAAAAACAATATTTAATAATTTTTTATTTACGCGCAGACAGGATTTACATGGATTTTAAGAACAGAATATACCTAATGAGTAGGGGTACGTAAATTTCGCAAATAAAAAATCGTGATTTCGCATTTAAAAAAACTCAAAATAGAAAATTTCGCATTTATTTCGCAAAAAAAAATACAGTGTTAAAAACTCAATTAAAGGCTAGCATTGTTGTAATTTCTACATTTTCATCTTCATTGTTTGCCTGCGATCAGTTACGACAATGTTTGTAGAAGTAAAACATAAAATACCTCTCGGCATCAACACTATTGACAGGGCATTTGAGACTTTGAATAGCTGCTTTTGCAAATCCAGGGTAGCAAGATTTTGATGTAACTAAAACTTGCATTACATCCACAGGAGCTTCTTGGCCGACCAATCGAAGTAATTGTCTGTGAAAATGTGAGTACCCGTCAATTAGTTCTTCTTGTGGTACACTTTTGAAAAACGGAATTTTTGCGAAGCTTTCCACTATGGAATTGGAATTGACAGAAGAAGAGGGCACATTTGCTGCTTCCGATGGACAAAATAATTAATCTGCCAATGTGCTTGTAGCACTCATTTGTTGAATTCGGCCCCCCCATGTGTACCAACAATTTATCCAAGCTCTTTTGAGCTGCTGTCTTCAACATCATGCTGTGATCGATAGAATTTTCGGTTGATAAAATAGCCGTCTCTGTCTGTTTTGAACAGAGTTGTAATAATTGTTAGCGCGTCTGATCAAAATTTGAAAGCACGTAACGTAAAAAAGTGCGAAAGTATTTAATTTTCAAATTCGCTTTTATCGCAAATAAAATGCAGATTTCGCTTTTATCGCATCTATTTCGTAAAAACGAAATTTACGTACCCCTACTAATGAGCTATCGAAAATGATACAAAAAAATTACAGCATGATATAACAGTAAACAGATAAACAGTATATGAAACAATATTAGTAAACCATGTAACAGTTACATAAAATAATATAGAAACTAGAACAATACTACATGTAAGACAAATCAATAAATTATATTACCAACTCTACCCTAATTTGTAGGATACAACGAAGTGCTGGTGTAGATTACGCTTAATTCTATAAATGGAGTCAATAAAAATGTCAATGGTACCGCCAAACTTGTTGCCCAGATCATGCATCCTATTGGTTAGTGAGTGTGTCTGATAGTTGGTTGTGTATGTATTGCAGAAGAATGTTATATTTTGTCTTGTGTGCCTAGTTGGCACATGGAATTTAATAGTGACAACGATGGCAGGACTGTCAATTAAGCTGTTAATGACTCCGTGTAACACAACCAGGTCTGACATAATTCTCCTGTCAGACAGTGTTATTAGATGCAATTGATTCATCAAATCGACATAATTAATGTATTCAATTGCAATTCTGAGCTTTAAATTTACGTTTACAGCGTCTTTGAGGTGATTTTGCACAAAAACGGCGCTATGCAAATCATCCAAATATTATTATTACCTAAGAAATTCGCGCTGAACTCTTTCTGTATTGTTAGAGTGATTTTTATATATATAGATATATCATTTCAAAATATGTAATGTATTGCATTGCACTACCCTTGCATACATTCTGGAATAAATTCTTATTATTATTTTTATTATAAAATGTTATTATTTTTGTCACGGGTAAAAAAATTAATAATTTTCATAAATTTAGTGACGTAACGGGATAAAAGCACGTAGGTACCTAACTACCTGTTTAATTTATTTAAAAAAACTCACATTTTTTTTTAGGAATGCCTTATTCTTAGTAGAAATAGTATAAAAGAGCAGGTGTAAGTACCTACCTGTTTCTTCCAAGTAATATTAAATAAAATTTGTGCGCAAATACATAAACTAAGGTTTCTAACCGACAACATAAAAAATAGTGAATTATGAATGAAGCCAGGTATTAAGGCGAGGCGACAGACTGTCTGGCAGGTTACGGACTGAATACCACCAATTCATGGCTAGGAACGCCTAATCCCCATTTCAAAGGGCCCGTTTCCCTTTGTCCCCTAAAATCACAGACCCACTTCGGTTAACGCCACTATTAAAATCCCGGGATGTACCTCAACTTGACTTGCATCTTGCATATTATGTAGTTCCACCATTAAAGTATATTTTTTCAGACAATTATTATTATTAATTCTATATTTGAAATATGTGTACATTATGGCTTATGTTTGCAGATCATTATTAAAATAAAATTGAAAATATCCAAGGTTGATATTTTCAATTGCGAATTTACCAAATACAAGAGGTCCATAAAATAATATTTCTCTGATGGTTTGTGAATAATGTTATGTCTCTATTGTTTATATTTCTATTATGATTTGATTTATATCTACAACCTCTCTCCATGGCTATAAATGTTTTGTTTTGTAATTTTTCGTTTTATATAATCTTTTGTTTTGTATAAATTTTTGAATTCATATTCAATTGAAATTTAATTTACTTATTCCTTATTATGCTGTCTCAATAGAGGTAAAGTCCAAGGAGGAAATCCATAATTGGTTGTATTTTGGCTATACGATACTTATATACAAATTGAAATAAATCTGTCGATTTCCCGAAAATTAACAAATAAAAGTATAACTACATAATATATATTTGTACAGCGCCCTTGAGGTGATTTTGCACAAAAACGGCGCTATACAAATCATCTAAATATTCTTATTATTATTATTATGCAAGTCAAAGAAATAGGATTGTTCTTCTTCATTCTATGATGCAAGTAAAGTTTAGGTACATCTCGAGATTTTCGCGGCTTATTGCATAAAACATTTATTTATATAGTTGATCCACATTTGAATCACCAGTTACTTTTTCCAGCCTTCATCTTTCGCTTCTCATTTTCCTCCATCAATTCTTTTCTCCTTACTACATTCCCCAAAATTGGGAATGCCTTGTTAAATTATTTATTGCACAACAAAAGAATGTTACAAAGACATGACGTATTGTAATTTTGTCTGAACAATTATTTTCCTTTGAGATAATACATTTTAAAACATAACAAACAACTGATAACAATAATACCTAAATATAAGGTACATATACCTACATTTTGTTTTATTTTGAAAGAAAGAAAAATAAATTACATTGTAATAATTGCGACTTATATTGGTTGGTACTACTAGCAATAATTATTTTGATCTGGCTAAATTGAGATTGTTTCTGTTTTAATATTTTCTGGGAGACAATAACAATCTTATAGACTGTCCACCTCGTAGCCAATGGATTGCTTACCGTACCGTATGTACGGTGGTCAACCTTTCCTTTCCGGTGCTGTCAACTGAGATGATATCCCCTATAATCATTTAAACATTTCTGCAAATATGCTAAACGGTATTCGGGATACATAGACTAATTAATACATCAATGAATAGACTAAAGGAAGCACAGACATAGGAATTAATAGACGAGAAGATAATGGCGAGGGGTAAAATCAACTGTTGAAGAACGAAGGGAGTGAAGCTGACTGTGATTCGTCAATAAGTCAATCTGACAGTAAATAGGCATCTCGCATTATAATATCACCATTTACTTCTTAAAAGTAAAATCTGCTCTTGAATGAATAGACATTTTTACATGGGAGCGCAAATTACTCGCTACGTTATGAACAAATTTGCGAAGTCCAAATTCGGCAAAAAAATTCGGTTGTATTTTCAGAGTCGAATATTTCGTTTAAGTATTTAGTTAAGACACTTTTATAAATGTTCATAATTTACTTCCCAGCAACCAACCAGCTTTGTGTTTCGCGTCCAGACGTTTCTCGATGTGATAGTAACAACTGATTCATGTTATACGATGTGAATATGCTTAAAATAAAGTAAAATAATGCTTATATATGGAATGTAATACGACAATTGGGTTTATTCTCTTTTTCACATCTATTTTTACAAGTTTTCATAGTACAAGTCAACATTTTGCCGTTTTATTTCGTAAAATGAACCGATGATGCCTCGACCATAGTTCGCACAAGAATGATGACGTCACGTTTTCAAATTTCACTTGAAGCCATACGCGAGCACAGCCGGCTCCAATGGAACCGGTATGGGGAGTGGGGATAATACGCTTTTAATCACTTAGGGCAGGTCTACTAATATTCATATGTCTATGAAAGGAAGTAATGAATAAATTCTTCAGGCCGGTAGGTACCATAATATTTAAAATAAAGTCGCTATCCGCGTCCGTCTGTTTGTGTGCTTAGTTCTTCTAAACTACGCAACGGATTTTGATAGCGTTTTCACTATCATTTAGAAAATTTCTTCCGGAAGGTTTATATATATATATATATACAGGGTGTATCGGCACGTACCCGACAAACTTTAACCAGCTATTCCTTATCATATTTGGAGTAAAAAATCTTATGTGCACTTTGCTGTCCGGTAACGTTTTTTTTTAATAAAAAATTTATTATTCATATTTTCACCACATGTCACCACTGTTTTATCCTTTGATAAAGTTTGAAAACCCATCTGGCAAATATTTTATTCGAATTCCGTTGAATAATGCACGTGTGTACCTATATTGGCGCACGTTTACAGTCACAACGAAATAGCACGGCACCATTCGTCTCATTTTTAACTATTATTATTTAGTGTGTGCGAAAGAGCGAAGACGCTTTTTTGACACACTTGCTTATAACAGCTGTTTAACACGAAACGCAATGCCAATGACAGTGATGTAGTGCGGAAATTTTAAAAATTTTTGTTTTTAATTGAAAAAAAAATGCTACCGGACAGCAAAGTGCCCATAACATTTTTTACTCCAAATGTGCTAAGGAATAGCTGGTTAAAGTTTGTCGGGTTAGTGCCGATACACCCTGTATAATACATGCATATTATATTTGTGAAAAGTCGATGTTTTATAATCAAGTCATAAAAATATATTTTCGGGCACTACATTGCTAACGCTGGCTATACCTCATGAGATACATAAAAATAATGGCTTACAGCAAAGTCCGAGAAGGTATATTATGTATATCTCAGCTATACATAATATACCTTGTCAGCTAGTATATTATAAAAACAGGAAGCAGCATTCCTGTGAGATCTGTTTGGCTTGACTTCACTGCCTACTAATACTAAAATCCATTCCATGACTTATCTTTTTGCAACTCGCGGCACTTTTAATGATCTTTCGAGGAATGGCGAACATCCTGCCGGCGTTTTTTTTATCGCTCATGAGCCGGGCTTAGTTCTCAAACCTAACCTATTTCGGGCATAACCATGTGCGAAAAATGAAAATGGATTCCGAAGAAACTTCGATTCAATTCCTAGTGCAAACACACGATAACATCAGATAATAATTTATTTGTTTCCTGTCAATATCTCTGCCTTACAATCAGATACATATTAATATTGCTAGCCATATTGATTATTTTATATTGGTGGGTATTTTTGATTTCTTAGACACGTAGGCGTATCAGATACCTGTTATATTATATGGTCGATGCACGTAGGTCTGTTTTTAATTGTAGACATTTTGTCTCCGCGTGGTTTTTTTCATGCCGATACGTCTCACGGATCTCTTTTCTGCAGTATTCGGTCTTTTTTACATTACCTCCACACAGGAATTTTTTCCTCAGGGCCTATGTCATTTTTGGTGATGCTGTGGTTTTAGGAAAAGAACGAGAGGAAATTGTTGAAAGGATAAAGGCATGAGAGGTGGGTAGGAATCTGCGGTGCAAAGCGATGAGTCGAGAGAGTCCTGCTGCCAAGATCAAAAGGTCTCCCTCAACCAGACTCTCCGGATCCAGCCCGCCACGCAGTGCGTGGACAAACGCATCTGCCGCCAAGACCTAACCAAACCTCACCCCATGAACCGGGGAACCCCTGCTAAGTCACCAAACGTAGCAAACCACTTGGGGTGAAGATTTTTGGTTCGTTCCTCTGTCAAGTACATGCCTCACTGCTGTACATCAGGGTACGTATCAGCTCTCCATTATGGACTGCTAGCTTCAATTTTGAACATTTTTTTACTAACATTAACCGAGTCAAGTCCCCTTGTAAGTAGTTTATCCTCTCTGCCTACCCGGAAAAAGTATGATGGTTAGTTTGTCTATGCAGTAGCATTTCGCAAAAAAATTAACATTTTTCTCGGAAACACTAAAACCATGTTTGAAATTTCAACCGACAATTTTTTGGCTATGTCGCTATTGACACGCATAGAATAAAGAAGAAAACTAGAGGTGCCTTACATGTAAATTTGAACGGAAACAAACGTGTAACTGACTTAAATTTTTCGTATGTTTAAATTCATATTTATAAATACAGCAAAACGACAAAAATATCTTTTTTTCATTGTTTGCAAAATATGTTTTTAATGCTTTCAATAGTCCGGTAAGCAAGTCCCATAGATAAAAATAGAATGTATGTACAGCGGATGTAATATTCCATAAATAATGCAGGAAATCACGTACCTACGTATCGCGTACTTAACCTACATGACAATTCTATATAATGATGAATCGATAAATCACAAATCATGCGAAACCATCGAACTCAAATACAAAATAATGGAGTTATCAAAGTTGATTCACTGGGAACACAACATAGTCAACTCAATAAGTGAATATCATGTCAACTTTACAGTAGAAACAAAAAAAACTGTTGATCTAAAGTTCAAAGATTCAAGACATTTCAACTAAATTAAGCATTTTTCTTCATCTTCAGATGGCAGGTGCAAAAATAATGAACTGGTCATTCTTATTATTATTTACAGTCGAGAGTCAAAAGTGTTTGAGGAAACTAGAAATAAAAATTTGTATTAAATTACTCTTTTTTTATAAATTATCAGTACTATAAATACATAATATGTTGTTTGGAATCATTTTGAAAACTTTAGCTTAGGTTAGGTGCTATATCCATACGATCAAACATACAAATTTCGCGTGTAGGTCTGTCTGTGAGTGATTATACTATTCTGGTTCAATGACCTCGGATTAGTTTTGAATTTAATTGTCATTTTCTAAGTTGGAGCCGATTGCGTTCTACTCACGAGCCGAAAAGCGATAAAGTAACTACTTAATTATCATTTTCAAAATGGGAACTTATCTGTCAACTAGTACATTTCGTGAATATGTTTTTTTGATCATTCTGCAGCAACTATTGTCATTTTCTGATCTGCTCTAGTATATTTAGTATATCTTATCGTCATTTTTTATGTAATCACTAAGTAAGTACCTCCACATTACTTATAATTATAATATTTAGTTGAGAGATATGGTAGAATAAGTCGGGGTCGCCAGAAGAAGACGTAGCACGCTCAGATTACCAAATTCTTGAGTCGGGCCATATCAAGAGTCAGAATAACAGAAGGTTATGATGGTATGATACAATGTATGAATGTGGATGAAGCAAGGAGTGTGTGCCAAGACCAAGTCGTTTGGCGGTCCATACTCTACCTAATCCTACGGAGAAACGGCGTGTTGGTTAGTAAATTAATTAGTTAGTTAGGTAATACATCTAAAACTTTGGATGTAGGTAACTCAAACGTTGTAAATAATTGCGCATGATAAGTTAATAGGTACATACATACACTCTATATTATAGTATTATATTGACTCTAATTGTATACATACCTCAAATTCTTTACAGTTTGCTGAATCTGAATGATTTGTCTAAATATTTCGTCGTGCCACTTATTTTATATAAGCACTTGCCTGCATAATAATAATTGTAAATACATTACAAATCTCACTACATCCCGCAACATGAAATAACATAATAATAATAATAATAATATTTGGCTAATTTATATAGCGCCGTTTTCGTGAGAAATCACCTCAAGGGCGCTGTACAAATATATTTCTTAAATATTTAATACTAGAACTACTGACTTATCTCTAAGACTTATATCTAGTGACTTACGACTAAGGCCTATAACTACTATCTTAACGACATATACACGAGTATTTACATATTTGGCAACTTACAACTAAAATTAAAATTAACAATTTAAACTTACTAACGCCAGAAGAAGAAGGAAGTTCTATTATATTAGGGTGGATTTATTGTTAGCTGGATATATTATATGTTAAATGAATTAAATTAATGAATAAAATCAATCAATCGCCAATCTTAAACGCATTTAGATGATTCATCTGCCAACAATTAAACCGATTAACTTGTTATGTTCCCGCTGATATTGTCCATTGTCCACTGGTAGGCAAGTCAATAGCAAAATTGAATGAACGGAATCGCTAGATAATGTAACAATTACGGTATAAAAAAATGAAAAAAAAGAAATATTTGGATAGAATGACGGATTTATGGAAATGAGTGTCTGAAAAAGTGAGTTTTTAGTTTGGATCTAAATTCTGTTGGGCTGGTTATACATCTCAATTCCATAGGAAGTTTATTCCAAGCCTTGGGGCCGGATACTCCGAATGCACGATCACCAAACTTAGTGTTCGGATTTCGCTTAGGCTCTTTCAACCTTCCAATTGCAGATGATGTCGCTGATCTAAGAGTTGACTGCCTTAGACCAGTATTTTCCGGAATGCATAGCTCAGTAATATACGGTGGCGCCATTTCGTTGATAGCTTTAAACACCATCCAGCATAGCTTGTACTGGATCCTTTCAGGACACTTCAGCCAGTGAAGATTTCGGAGGTGTTCCGAAATGTGCGAAAACTTGGGTACCCCGGTGATAAGCCTTGCTGCGGCGTTGAACACTGATTGTAGTTTATCAGTTTCGCATTTAGGAAGATTTGCATAAATGCCGTTGCAATAGTCAAGACGTGATACTATATATGAGTTCACAAGTAATTTAGTTGCCTCTGTTGAAAGGTTTCTACGAACTGACTTAAGTTGTCTAAGGTAGAAGAACCCCGTGCTAACGGTCTTATTTACCTGACTTTTTAAAGAAAGGTCTGAATCCAGATAAACTCCCAGAAGTTTGACGGTTGTTTTAGCAGTTACGTCGTTGCCGGAAATAGCGATTGGTGAGTTTTCTATTAAATGTTGGCGTCTATGTGTGGCTGCCCAGAGAAACTCCGTTTTTGAAGGATTTAGCTTAAGTTTATTTGAGGACATCCAGAGATTGATTGCTTCTAGACACTCAGCTGTGCGAATTTTTAGGCCGTCGATCTCATTTGGTGAGCAGTAAAAGTATATTTGCTGATCGTCAGCATAACAGTGAGATAAAAGGCCAAATGACTCGATAATTTTTGCGACGTCATTTGTAAAAAGAATGAAGAGAAGTGGACCCAAAACGGATCCCTGGGGTACCCCTGAAGAGAGTTTTGAGAAGTTGGACTGTTTATTTCCAACCTTTACTGCTTGCGAGCGATTGGATAGATAGGATTCTAGCCAATATTTGATGTTAGAATGTAAGCCAAACGTTACTTCTAGTCTCTTAATGAGAAAGTCGTGGTCAATGGTATCAAATGCAGCGCTCATATCCAAAAGTGAAATAAGTGCTAACTTACCTGACTCTATGGCAAGGGTTATATCTGACAGGACACGAAGTAATCCGGTTTCTGTTGAGTGGAACCTCCTATATGCAGATTGATGATTTGTGATTAATTTATTAAGATTTAAGTGGGAGATTATTTGAGAAGCCACAATTTTTTCTAGTAGTTTAGCTACGAAAGGCAGATTTGATACAGGTCGATAATTACCCAGGTTGTCGGCATCAAGCTGTGGTTTTTTAATAATTGGGGTAACTACAGCAGACTTAAGTGGCTCCGGGAAGTCACCTGTGCTTAGGGACTTATTAAACACGTGAACCAGGAAAGGGGATAACACGTT
Organism: Hesperophylax consimilis; assembly: GCF_061612785.1. NCBI lineage: Eukaryota > Metazoa > Arthropoda > Insecta > Trichoptera > Limnephilidae > Hesperophylax > Hesperophylax consimilis. The sequence goes on along the minus strand of NC_142854.1, from coordinate 17,141,938 downwards.
GCAACATTTCTTGAGAAGCCACGTTGGGATAGGGTCAAGAGTACATTGTTTGTTTGGCGAACTAAGGATCAACTTTCCTACTTCTTCCAGCGTTGTAGGTTCAAAAGATGACAGTATCCTTGTGGAATTGGCTGTAAATCTTGGCGGAGGGGCAGAAGATGTGGAGGCGCGTATGGTTTCTATTTTTTCACAGAAAAACTTAGAAAAGGCCTGCGGTGTAATTTCTGTAGCAGTTGGAACAGTATTACCAGCGATGATAGTTTTGACCGAGTTCCAGAGACGTCGTGGATTTTTCCGCTCAGAGTCAATTTTATTGATCCAATAATCGGATCTTTTGGCACTTATTTTGCTTCTGTACTCATTTTGAGCATTTATCCACTGATCTCGTGTAGTAACATCTGGGTTTCTTCTATATGACCTCTCTAGTTTCCTCATTCGCCTTTTCTGGCTTCGGCACTCTTCGTCGAACCAGCCGTCAGACTTTCGAACTTTCCGCGTTTTCGAGGTGGTTGGAGCATATTTTATTAATAAGTTTGAAAGAGTGGTGTTATACTCCTCGATTAGATCTGTCGTCGTCTTAATTTCCCAGTTGCTTTCTATGCATAGAGAAGAATTTTTGAGATCTTCAAGGAAATTTTCGAAATTAAATTTACGCCATTCCCTCGATTCTATTGTTTTATAGGACACTTTTGGCGGGTTGAAATGAATTTCGGTGCGGACAAGTCGATGATCTGATAAGCCTATATCACAGACTTTAGCGGTCAGTGGTGGGCTACTACACATGGATACAAAAATGTCTATAATTCCACCAGCATCATGAGTTGGTTCGTTGACCCATTGCCGGAGTCCAAAACTATCCAGTAGGTCAATGAATTTGATAACATAGATAACATAGATTGATAGTATTATGTAAGTATCTAACCTAACTAACAATCAAAGGATGTATAGTGTATGTGGATCCTAAACATGGGAAAATAATAAAATAATTGAAATCAAACAAAAGAATTTTAACAAAACGTCAAGCTTCGCGCCATTTCCTGTCTTCTGGCGGTAATAGTAGGTACCTACCTATTTATGAAATTTTCGGAACTTATTGTTTATGCCACGTCGTTTGACCATAGACAGCTCATAAAGGCGAAGTAGGTACCTAAATTAGTATCGCGGTCCTTTCACGCCGTATAATTGCTTGCGGATTTGTTTGAGCATTTCACCTGCAAAGACGTGTGAAGGCATCCTTTAGAAATAGTTTTACAACCATATTTATTGTCTGTGTGTCCAGCGCTAGAGGAGACGCCTGTCTTTCTCTTTGTGGACCGCTTAACCTTGAAAACGGGGTGAGAAGGGCGGCACGTGAACTTATAAATTGACTCAAACAAATAAAACTTTTTCATTTCTTAAAATTGATAAACCTCCATAACATTTCGATTTTATAGGATTATACTTACATTTAGTGTATGTCTGATAATATGATTTTTTTTTTAAGTTTTGGTAATTTTAAATAAGAATTTAAAAAATTTAATTGAATGAAATAATAAACCGCGCTCTATAAACGAAATTTATTTTTTTTACAAATATTGAGGAGTAAGACGAAAGGTTTTTATAAAACTTTAAACTTAAATAATATATAACTCAATACGAAGACAATTTAACACTCCTGTAAAAAGTGATTTGTCCGGTTACCTTCTTGAACATTCCAAACTAATCAGTTAAATAAATAAGTATTGACATTTGACAAAGCATGGGAAATGTGGTTGTTTGATAAAACAACATTTTTTGTATAAATTCAGGGTTATGTTGAAATTGACAAACTTTAATCTGAGGTTGCAATTAGAACTGATACTTAGGTATAGTATATTAGCTATTTTGAAGGTTAAGTGTGCAAAATTTCATAAATCTCGGAATAAAACTGTATTATACAAATCAAATCCACGCGGCCCGCCCGCCACAAATATTCGCCTATAAATATTAGAAGGAGAAAAATTGTGAGCTAGGTAATTTTTTGTTACATTCTATCCCGCCTTCATACAGCCAACTACAAAAGAGGTCTTTAGTGGGGTTATTAGTGTTTTTTATTACTTAAATTTATGATGTGGTAACTGGTAACAAAAAAATGATTGGCTGAAATCTGTGATCATCGAACTTCAAACATTGACTCATTACGCCGAGCCTCTGTATTCTCAATAACTGGGTTAAAATAAAGTACTTTTAGTATGAAAAAAAATCCACTAATTCGAAAAAACCGTGTATTTTTTAACGAAATGATATCATACCAATGAACCGACGATTCCATATCAGTGATATGTACTTATTTATTGATTTTACATTATTAATTAAACTAAAACGATAGAACATCAAAGTTCAAAAAGCAAAGTTGTGGTATTTTTAATGATTATGTCATTTTGTGAAAATACTTATCACTTTATCAGTTCACTATCTCGACTGTCCGTAAAAATACTTACAAACATTTATTATTATTACATATCAAAAAGGTACCGCGTTATCGAATTGGCAAGCTTCATGTCACAAATAAGTTGTCAGCGCTCGAATTCATAAAAGATAACACATTCGAATGTTTAACAATATTCTCCAGCAGAAACTTATTTTTTACGAAGCAAGGCATATCATTTGTTAGTCCGTTTTATATTATCAATATTATCGTTTATTTTTGTGGCAATTCACTGACGGGATCAAAGCACCGCTAAAGCGGGGTCAACTGACTTTGATAAACATTTTGCTTTTAGCCGACAAAATCAATAATAATAATTGATGCAGTAATCTTCATATGTATACATAATACTGACCATTTATATCGTATTTATTGTTTGTGATACCAACTGGTGTGATATTTTACGTTGAATTCGTTAAATTATGCAAATACATCTTTGGAGGTACCTACTTAGTATACATATCGCTATTAACAATAATATATTATACAAAATAATAATCGACGATATCACAGGCCAGAGTAACGTTATACAGGGCCGGCCTTGTAAATGCAAAATTCGAGCAGTCCGCTTGGAGCCAAGGTGCAGATAATAATGTCTAGCACCTAATAAAGAGGCAGGCGCCGTTAGGCTCAGGCCTGCCCTGCCGATATAACCTAACATACTATATAATTATTATAACATTACCAAAAACTGCGAAATGGAAGCAGCTGTGAAAAAACTCTAATGGGGGTGACATAATTTTATTTATTTATTAATCTTAAGTTAGCTCACATCTTCGTGTGTGCTAATAGTTTTATAAACATATAAACATGTACATTGTTTGGCAAACATAATCTTTCTTTAAATATTTCAATAAAGTCACAAAAAAAGAAACATTAATAATTGAGAAAGACATATTTTCTTAATTCATTTTTGAACTTATTAATATTTTCTATATTTAATATCCCAGCTTATATGTCTAATTGACGATCTAGGAGGAGATTTGTGGAAAACGTCGTAGAGGATGATTGAAAGAAAGCCTCTGGAGATAAATGAGTATTGCTTTATTAAGAATCTCTTCAAATTATTCGAAATTTGGTTAAAAACGAGATTGCAGGCCTTAACGAATGAAATTAAAAGGTTATCCGAATTAACCATAATTTGAAGAGATTTGTAATATTTTAGCGTTCATTTTTCTCCGTGTGTTGACGAAATTTTCAATGAAATTTATTGTTATCAAGTTTAATTTGTAGAACTCCATTTTTTTGTATATATTCAATAGGTAATATTATTATTGGGTTTATAAAAACAGTTTATTTTTAAACAAGTTCTGCTGTGTAATTATTATTACGCGTGACAGCTGTTTCGCCCTCTGAAGGCATTATCAAACTGTGGTTGTGACTGACAGTTTCATAATGCCTTCAGAGGGCGAAACAGCTGTCACGCGTAATAATAATTACACAGCAGAACTTGTTTAAAAATAAACTGTTTTTATAAACCCAATAACAATATTATTGAATATATAAAAAAATTCAATGATATTATTTATTTATTATTCGTTAACCAAGATAAATATATTTGTTGGTAGATACCACCTCACTACCTCACATGGTTATTTATACATAGTTCCACATGCTTTAGTTATCTTTTAAATACACATCTCACGTCGTTAAGTTAAGTTCACAAGAACTCTTCAAGATAATAATATATATCTTATAAAATGCTTACGCAATTCATAACAGGTTTGTAAGCATGCATATACAATTTAGATGCCTAGATAAATGCAATAGTCATCTACAACAGACGCAGAAGATTCATCGATACGCGGAACTAATTAGTTGATTTATTAAATTAAATGTTTAAAAAAAATTACATTACCACGAGTCTCCTTTCGTCCAGTGTCGTCAGTATGTCTGGCCGGGCCGAGAGATGCCGGCTAGCGCCGTTCCCAGAAATTTTCAAGTGCCATAACCGAGCCAGCAAGCGAAACCAGCCCGAACCGACACCACAACGCATACAACCCCATCGACAAATTCCCATCACGGCGGGTCACGGATTAACGACGTTCTCGATATTCCCGCGCAAAACCATGGAAAAAAACGTTGAATAGGTATTGAATGGCGGACAATTTTGAGCCGTAGGACGCTGGCGTTTGGGTGTAGAATCCCGTGGGTGTTTGGGTGCGTGGGTTTGTTTCAAATTTAAATGCGCCCATTCTATAATTCTAGGAAAACGATCGGTTGATCCGAGTGGGTTGTAGTTTTTACTACATTCTTAGTGGCAGGGGCCGCCATTTTAGAAGAATGCACAGAAATAACAAAACCAAAATTTCTCCTGAAATCATAAGATTTGTAAGTAGGTACTTAAATACTTACCTACTTAAATTATGAACCTCATATTTTATGTAACATTTTTTAAATTTCAACTAAGAATTATACAATTTGTCAATCAAAATATACCATTCCTGAGAGAAAGTCCAGTTATATCCAATTATGTCCTAAATCCCGTATCTAAATGTCGCTAATAAACAATTAGTTAATGTTAATTAAGTGTTAATCTCAAGTGACCTACCAGGTAAGTATTCTACTGTATATTATCTCCATATTGCTTCAACGATGTCGAGGTATTGCTCTTTGCAGATGACATCAAACTATACAAGAAAATAACTGACATAAATCATTGCCATATACTACAATCAAATATTAGTAAGCTTAGAGATTGGTGCGTTCAAAATAATTTATTTTTAAATGTAGTAAAGTGCAAAACCTTGACTTTCTTCAGAAACAAAAATCCTGTTTTATTCGAATATTCCATCAATAACATAGCTTTAGAAAAAGTCACGGAAATGAGAGATCTTGGAATTATTTTGGATGAAAAACTAAGTTTCACCAATCATATCCATCAAATTGTGAACAAAGGTATGAAAACACTAGGCTTCGTATTAAGAATAACTAAAAACTTTAATTCTTTATAAGCCATTAAACTATTATACGTATCTCTAGAAAGAAGTCTAATTGAATATAACTCAGTAGTTTGGTCTCCATCTTACAAAATTCACATTAACAACATTGAGCGAATACAAAAAAAAATTCTACGTTTTATAAATTTTAATTTAAATATCCCTGTCGAAGACTTAAAATACAATTTTTTATTAAATACTCTAAAAATACATACATTAGAAGATAGACGTAAAATAAACGATTTAACGTTCTTATTCAAAATACTTAACTCTAAATTCGACTGTTGTGAACTCCTGCAACTTATAAACATACACACACCCACAGTAACAACACGACAAAATACAATATTCTACAGCAGCACACATAAGCGTAACTACATTGCCCACTCTCCGATACAACGACTTCACACCATGGGAAATCATTACTTGGGTGATGTTGACATATTCAATACCAACTTGACAAGTTTTGTGGATCATTTAAAACATTTATTTCAACAATACTCCTAAACACATCATGTAAACCTACAAATAGCTGTAATTTTCTGTTTTTGTTTCTTGTGTTTGTATGACTTGTTGCATAGCTTTTATCAAATGTAATTTTATTCTTATTTTTTATGTTTCAAAATATCTGTCAAATTAAAATTATACTACCAACCATGTAAAAGCCCTCTGGGCGTTAAATAAATAAATAAATAAATATTTAGTTAGTAATAACATAGATCACTGTAGAAATGTATTATATATTTGTACAGCCCCTCAGGTGATGCACAAAAACAGCGCTATACAAATCATCCAAACATTATTGTTATTATCAAAGAAACTTTACTATTTGAATGACAATTATTTTGTCAAACTTTTTTTAGGCAGGTACCTACCATAATATTGAAAAGCTCAGTTAAAATTAGCAATCCAGACAAAGTAGATACGTAAGGCTTGCTTGAATACTAAACTTTAAATTTGCAGACAAATGAAATTCCGAAAGATCGAGTTAAAACAGGACTTCGCTACGCCATACAACACTGTTTTCGAACTCCTTCTCTTTCTTAAATTATTTTTTACCTACCTATTAGATTAAAAAAGCAATGCCTTCAATCGTACCTACCTACTTGTTTTATTTGACAGTTAGTTGAGTATCCCTGCTAGGCCGCAGGCGACAGCGCGGCTGGCAAGTCTCTTTCCCCCTCCCCCCGTCCATCTCCCCAACACCCCTCTTGCCACCATGCAGGCGCACCAGCGCCTACTCCACCCATCTACCCGTCCACCCGTCCACCCGTCCACCCGTCCACCGTCCCCTGGCCATGGCTATAAGGCGAGCCGTGTCGTGCTGTTGCTGCATCTACACCACGCTACACCACGCCACACCACGCCACGACACCACGCAGCGGATCACGTAACGCCTGAATTTGTCAGGGCCGCATTGGATTCTCCCATGAAAAAACAAAGGACCAGAATTTGAACAATTCATCAAATTTAATTTACAAGTTCTTTTAATGACCTATTGAAATTCTGTTATTATATCAACATTGCCCAGTTGCTTCACAGAACTAAAATAATAATATAACTTTAACAGAACTTTCACAGTCCTTGAAAATTGACTGTGAAATTTGTTCAAATTCTCTGAAACAACCAAAGAGTTGTTTTTTTGAAAAATTTGAACAATTCATCAATTTCAAAGTAAATATTCATGATCTATGAAAGTCTTATTATATGTCCTATTATATTATATAATTATGGAAAAGTTGCTTCACAAAACTGAAATAATAACGGAACTTAATTATAAATTTCACAGAACTTGAAAATTAACTGTAAAATTTAATGAATTGTTCAAATTCTGTGATACCCGTCCCAAGGACCAGAATTTGAACAATGCATACATTTTTTCAGAGTAAATTTTCTAGTTGTGTAAAGGTTTTGTTATTATATTTTAAGATTCTAAGGTCCTACTGGTTGTGAAGCTTTTTAAAAAGAAATAATATCTTAAAGGTTGGGACTATTGACATCTGGGAATAATCCCGTGTTTTGCATCTAACGACAGCTGCACAACAAACAACATTACGAATACCGTTGCCAAAAGCTTTTGAACGATTTACCTGATGAATTAAAAAGTGAGATAGGCTATCACATATTAAAAAAAACAACATTTCAAAGTTAAATTTCAAGCTCTGTAAAAGTTCTTTTCAAGTTCTGTTACACACCAAAGACATATGTATATATTATTTTTAAATGGACTGGGGTGTTGTTGTAAGGTTGCACATTTTGACACAGGAATTCCCTAGTGGGATTTTATTTAATTTGCATTTATTTGCTTTTACGCCCAGCCGGGCTTTCATAAGGATTTTAAGAACAGAATATATCTAGTGAGCTGTCGAAAATTGTACAAAAAAATTAAAGCATCATAGAACAGTAACAGTAAACTGAATTTAAAACAATATTAGTAAAATATGTAACAGTAACATAAAACAATATAGAAACTAGACCAATACTACACACAAGATGAGTGACTTATGATTTTATAGTAATTTACTATTTTTAAAATAAATCATTATTTCGTTCTACGTTAGTCCGCTCCTGCTCTCACCAATACCAACACACCGCTGATGACTACTCCACCCCCCTTCTCCCCTGGCAGTCAGCCCACTCTTCAAGTCATCCGGTTGTCCCGGAGACAGGTACCCGGTTCTGGTACCTACCCAGATGTGTGCTGTGTGTTGGACCCATTCACGAATACACGGCTACTCGTTTTTAAAAATAATAATTATTATTTTGTAGTATATAGGTACTCACTTGAATTATTTTAGTTAAATCATTTATTTTTTATATGTAGAAGCACACAGAAGGCCTTGGAGAAAATTCTGCTTAGGACCTATGTCGTCTTTGGGAATGCTGAATGGAGGATCTTTTGAGGAGAGAAAAGAGTGAACCAGTTATAGAACACAACAATGAGTCGTAAAAGCGAACCTTTCTCAACGTTCGAATGGTAACCGTGTTGGAAGGCGCGTTCGTTCCGCGCAGCATCTTTCATTGAAATACCGGTAAAGACTACTAATTTAGTTAGGATGTTTTTCAGATATGTTGGTGTTCCAAATCAGAAGTGACTGCCCAAACTCAACAGTGAGCAGCAGAAAGCTATTATAACACGTATTATACACTCGCTTGTACCTAGATTACATGAAATTAGTAATAGGTACGCAGAAGTATCGGATCTGTTTAAATGCACAGAAGATAGGTACAAAAAGGCTTTAATATCATATCTTTTAAATCATGACCAATAAAATGTAAGTCTTCTCATACTTACGTAAAAAGTCAAATAAATGTATATATAAAATGAACTGCCTGGAGCAACTTGGGTCAATAATAATATTCAATTCGGTGAACCAACAGCTTGATTGGCACTTACCTACTTTCAATCAAAACCTGAAAATAAATGCACACATTTTAGCTATTGTAATATATTATATTACATATCTATACTATCATTTTTATTGCAATTAAATATCATGGTCACCCTACATGTTTACAGCATTATACAACATTTAGGTACCATGTAGGTATCCAATTCGCAGAAACGTCAATGTAACAATATTGTTATCTTAATATTTGAATTATTTTTTTTAATATTTGTACTATTTTAAATCTCATATAATCTTTGTACTATTTTTTTTAATCTTTTGTAAAATTATTAACCTCAACACAGGCTTGTCCTAGTGAGGTTAAAAATTATAACTTAAAAAAAAGATACAATGTAAAGAAACGATAAATAAAAAAATATATATATATTTCAATCAATACTAAACTAACCTAGTCTACCTATAAGTTTTGTATGTACTTGTATCTCTAACTTTTATATCCATCTAGAGTTTCTGTTAATTGTATATTTTCTGATGTCACTGTTTATAATTTACTCTATATGGTATATTTTATACCGTTGATATTAAAATAAATAAATTATAAAAGTATCTGCGCGCCTCTACAAAATACGCCTTGTTATGTAAGAGGCTTGATTTCGTCTGAGTGTCTGAAGTATTCACTTTAGAATTACACCAAGCATTTCAATCGATTGCTTCCGTTGAAGAAACTAAATTGCTGTTTCGATAAGAAGTAATCAGACAAGATTGGGCCTTTGAAACATAATTTTTGATAAGGTTATTCTCTCTAGAGGAAAGCCTCTCGAGGTTCCATTATCTTCTTCAAAGCTCTCCAAGCTGTTGGAGTTTGTGAATCCTTTGAGGGCATCTCAAACAAAAAGATATGATTGACTATACTGCCATCCGCGTAGCACTGAATTGGAGGAAGCGACAAAAGAACTCTCCATTATAACTTGTATTGTACCTGCTTATATCATTCAAAATCAGTTTATTACGTTTTTTACTCCTGAAATTAGCAATATACACACGTGAAAGCCGTCAAGGCGTGAATAAAAAATATATTTTTTTAAAGTCATTGATGTGCATCATGAACAAAGTCGAATCGAAGGCAGCATCGATCCCTGTTGTATGCCAGCGTATTTTTTTTTAATGCGAGGAACAGGTGAAACTGTCGGCATCCGTCAAAAATAACTGAAAATTGCGTTGAAATCGCTTCAGGGAATAAGCCGCCACCGACTTTGTTCAAGCCGCAAGCCGTGCCGACAGGTCTGACGTGACCAGTTCGGAGGCTACAAGGAATTATTCCAGTAAGCAACCATCTCAAAAAAAGGTACCATCCTGCGACCTACAAAGAGTAAAACCCTTGGAGTAGGTTCACACCATTCCCCCATGTTGCCTTTTTGCAAAGTGTCTTCATTTTGTCGGTGTTATTTTTAATCACGTTAGAAGTAGGTCTATAATTCTATAATAGTTCCAATAATTGCCGATCAGTTGGCCTTCTAGGAACAAGGTACTAAGAACATCCGTTGACGTTGTGGTTCTTATCGATTTCTACCTACCTATAACTCCTCGCCACGTGTTAAAATGCAACAAATGAATGTGTGCCACTGAGAGCTTCCCTGTGACGCTAACCCCTAGTTTTGCAAGAATGGGGGAGGAGTATTAATGCATCTAGGAGCAGAAATTTAGCATCTTTTCTTACTAATGGCAACTCCTTTACCAATAAAAGCGATAATCTAAATTATACTTAAGTTGTAGCACCTTAGGATGGTCCTAATTTCATCATTGCTCATTTTAATCGCCGATTTTGAGTTTTTTTTGTATCCTGAAGAAAGCAGATTGTTCCGATGTTAGCCAGAGGAGAGGGAAACAAGAAGAAATTAAAATCTGAATCTGCAACAACGCAAAAGTGTTTACTTATCAGACTTATCACAAGTACTACGCCGTATGCAAATCAGATGTTATTATTTTATAGAAATATGTTCTTTATAAAATAGTGTTCACAAAGAAACTGATAACACGGCTTTATAGAGCCAAACCTTTGATTCATCCCATCGCATACTTTGTTTGATAAACATTATTTTAGTTTTAATTAAACAAATGCTATTATACTTGCATTTTATGATCAGATCATTATTGAAAAAATGATAATTTTCGTGCTTTGCAAGGTTGGGATTAGTTCTACAATATCTTTAGCTACATGACTCCAAATTAATTCATACATGGTTTTATCCTGTCCGGCCCTGAGAAAGTTTGCCATAAGTCGGAAACATTGAAATCCCAAAAAAATTATGTATTTTGAGAGCTCGATAATCATTATGACATGGCGGCCATTTTAATAATTCCACGCCCTCCCTGACATGGGTAGGTACTACCTTACCAGCAAAAATCTTATCGCAGTAGTGTTTATAATTTCTATCTGATCTGGTTGTCATTTAGAGAAGCTGGAGGCAAACCATGTGACCATATTTTTGGCACCATGAGGGTTCGAGAAAGCCTTGAAAAACTACGACATAGTCGTGCATTGAGCGCCGAAGATCGCACATTGAAATAACCAGATACTAAGTTAGCTAAAGCAAAGCAAAGATTTGCAGCGCAGTCCATCGTGGGACTTTTCTGTGCAGGATCGGAATGTGCCTGAATGAGTGAGATGGGTAAATTATAACACACCCGTAAAAGTGTCGATAATGTAACAAAATATTAAATTTTGGAAACAAGTCTTTGTTTATCCGATTAGGGATTTGTAGTTTTTTTTTATGCAGCTAGCAAATGGGCGCCATTTGTAAAAAAGGAGTAGTAATATGTAAGCAGATTTTATTTTTGAAGACTGAGCAATTGCCCGTATGCCGTCAAATTCATTTATTGACAAATCACAGAATGGGAAATGATCACGCCAACATGGTTTGTTTCCCTTTTCCTGATTGGCTGGTACAGAGGCGGATTTGCCCTTAGGCCTATGTAGGCCCGGGCCTAGGGCGGCCAGATATTAGGGGCGGCCAATCGTGACAAAAAAGTCACAGATGATAACAAGAAATTACTTCCTAAGTAAGGTCAGTAGGGGCAATTGCGTCATATTTTTTGATTTTTTTTGACAGTCATCTTTACAGATCACCTGAATGCAACTCATTGGATTTTGATTTGTTTTTTTGTGAATAACTCATCAACAATAATTTGTTTATCAGAAAATGTTTGCTTTAATTAACAAAATGCTCTGGATTTCGTTAAAATGAAGTGAAAGTAAAAAATGGAAATTACACGCATTTGCCCCTCTTTTGGCCCCTCTATGAGGTAAATGCGTCAAAGATGTATTTTTCATACCTAAATTTCAAATTCCTATAACAAATATTATTATCTTAATTGTTCATACATTTTTACTTCTGATCAAAATATAACAATATATTTCCAGATAATGACAGCCGAAATATATTGTTTTTAGAAATTTCGGGGCAAATGCGTCAATTTAGTGAATGCCGCATTTACCCCTTCTACTAAACATGCATTGCCAACCTTTAGTTATGTGCCTACATAATTAGATAGATGGAACCCCCCCCCCATACACACAAGCCCTGCTTATTTTGGGGGTAAATCAAATATTTAGATATATACATATTATGTTATTAATTATTTTATAAAATTTTGTAATTTATGTACCTATCTTATATGAATAAAAAAAATGTATATATATATATATATATATCAAGGGAATATGTATAGGGAACTTATCTTCTTTAAATATATTGCGACTGACTTTTTTTCTAATTTGAGTTGTTTCAAACACACGCGGTATATTAAAAACAGCGGTTAAAACCTTTAGTATTTAAAAAAAATAAGTAAATAAGGTAAGCAGAAGGCCGTGGGTTCGAGTCCCATTGGGGGCATGTATCTTTTCTCGTGAGATTTTTCAATTTGCATTATTCTTCTCTTACAATAATTATTGTTATAATAATTTTAAAAATATATATTATTTTAAGGTAATTTGGCAATTTGTAACCATTACCAGAGAGTTTAGTTATGTTTTTCTCTTGTAATTACGCACCATTTTGTATAAGTTATACGTAGAAGATAGTTGAACCTGTAAACAATAACAAATTAATAGTTTTTTTTGTTTCAACAAATTAACTTGACAATATTAAACAGGCAACTTATGTTTGTTTGCTTAAAGAGGTATATTTTTTTATAGAAGGGCAAGTAGACAACAATTCAAAAAAATTATAGCAATCGGATGAAATTTTAATCGCAATCGTATGAAAAGTGTTGGAAATAATTTCATAACGCCAGAGCTCACTATCCTATAACCATCCCGAGTATGCGCACATCATATTTCCAAAGTTTCATTGCAATCGGATGAACGGTATGGCCGCGCATAGGGTACGAACAAACAAACAAGCAAACTAATATTAATTTTTATATTACAGATGTATTATACTTTACTTACTTATGTAAGTAAATAAATAAATAATGAAAGAATATGCTTCAATGCACAATTGAAAAAATATACCATTTATGGTTGTCGATATCTGGAAACGGGGTAATTGCGCCTACTAGACGCATTTGCCTCAAAAAAATAGTCGCATTTACCCCGGGTCACTACTAATAAATCGTATTTTTTCAGTTGTCGTATCTCCAAAATACGCAATGGTTTCTTTAAAATAATTATTTTAATTGAAAACAGTATTACTTTTTCTTAACTCACCGTAAATTCAAACTCCACACTCTAGTGATCACAGAGATATTCAAGAATATAGAAGACCACAAAATGCGACACGTCACTCGTTTTTCAGTCACTTTTTTTAAATGGCGAATTACTTCCAACCTGTCGCCAAAAGCGTTGCCTGCAGACTTCTGAGTTATGACATAATACACAAGAAAACCGCTAGATGGATATAATTACACTTATTGTAAACATTAAACGAAGCAGGATGGATATACGCAATAGCCCCGTAGACGGATTTACCCCGGCTGACCTTACCTAAATATTCTACGTACGAAATAGCGATATGCAAGAGCGTGTTCACACACAGCACACAGCGCGCCCCCACGCCCCGCAGCCGCCCTCGCCACACCTAAGAACAGAAGAAAGCCGTTATATGTGAAGCACGAGGTATTCGTTTAAAACTGGAACGCTTTGAAACGGCCATCATGACTGTATTTTGGGGATTTTTACTGAATCGTATTAACGCCACAAGTAAAAAACTTCAGAGTATGGAAATTGACATCACCATTGTAATAGAACTGTATGAGGTACTTATACATTTTATTGGCGAAATGCGAGATAATTTCGATGATTTCGAAAACCAAGCCAAAAAACTGTCATTTTTACAGGAATATGAAAGAGATTTTCGACGCAATCGAAAGCCTAAGCTACTTCCTGGCGAGAATAATACAGGTGAAGAGATGCAACAAAAAAACGGCCGCGAAAATTTCAGAATCGCTACTTTTTTTAGTAATAATCGATTCCTTATCAGCAGAACTAAAAAAACGACTGGGTGCTTGCAAATCACTTTATAATAAATTTAATTTTATTACTCAATTGACAAAACTAAGGCCGTCTGAAGTCGAAGAAAAGGCAAAATCATTGCAAATGATTTATTCTAGTGATTTAGAAGCCCATTTTTCAGAAGAATGTCTCCATTTTCGTGCTCACTGCAGTGTGAAAAATAAGGATCGAAACAATGCTGTCAGTTTGTTAAAATGGTTACGAACTGAAGAAATTAAAACCATTTATCCAAACGTGGATATTGCTCTTCGAATGTGTGTGTGTACTTCCGCCAGTAACTGTTCTGGAGAACGATCATTTTCTTGTTTACGACGTGTAAAAAATTATTTACGCACAACAATGGCGAAGCAAAGGCTGAACAATCTTGCTTTGCAACATAGAAGCAAATTTTTAAAGGAAATTGGATTGCGAAGATCTAATTAATGATTTTGCTGCACTTAAGTGCAGACGAGAATTGTAACTGCCAGATTTTTGTTTTGAGTTCAGTTTTTTTTATGTTAGATAATGCTTTACGTAATTTTTTTTACCAACGTTTTAATTTGTATTTTAAGTTTAGTTATTATATTCGAATATGTACCTTAAGTTGATTTTTATTTAAAAGAGGTGCTGATTTCTTTTATTTGTTTGGAGACTTAATAATAACTTTTTATCCAGCCCGTATCTGGCAACCCTAATTGTAACTGTGAAACACTATGGAACATATGGAAACACTTATATATTATTGTATGAGAATAAACCTGAAACATGCCTGAAACTAGATATATAAATTAAACCTAAAACTGTTTTAAATGTTTTATTCAAATCCTTGAAACCTTAGAAAGTATTACAAACTAGCAGCTATTATAGTTAACTAAATTTCTGAATCGATTTCGATAAAAGTTGTCAATAAAGTAAATTCATCAAAGTCTATAGTCTATATCTCTCTATGTCTATGTCATCAATCCGGCCTGCGACAATCGACAATTATACAGTAATTGAACTAGCGAATTTAGTAAGCGTATTTTTTTACAAAAATTCCACACAGGAGGCTTTGAGGAAAATATTTTCCCTCACGACCTATGTCATCTTAGGTGATGCTGTCTGGAGGGTCTTTTTAAGGAAGGGAAGGATAGGAAGTTCTGAAAAGGAAAATGTATGAGGGGTGGGTAGGAATCTGGGGATTAGTGTGTCCAGGAGTGACATACGTATGAATACATCCCTCCAACTGCGGTGCAAGGCGATGGGTCAAGATAGTCCGGCTGCAAAGGTCAAAAGGCCTCCCTCACCCAGTCTCTCTCGATCCGGCCCACCACGCAGCAGGTGGGCAGACGTATCCGCCGCCAAGACCTGGACAAATCTCACCCCATGAACCATGAATGATAATGGCAGGAAAATTAAAACGGTTTTGACCCTAGGAACTTACTGAAAAGTTTGGATACTCCTGGTCAATATGATGGGTAGGTACTGAGAAAGGGGCGGCTACATGGTCTGGGGCCTAGGGCGGTCAAGACTGCAAATCCGCCTCTGGGCTGGTATATCAATTTGATTGCCTAGGTCTAAATACGGTCCTGGCTGTGTAGAGAATACTTTTAAATTTAGTGAACAAAAACATTTACAGTGTGTGAATGTGTTCTAATATAGATCTGTACTAACTGATGCAAATACACCGGGCGTTTCTGATGGGAAACATGCCAAACGAATGGTTTACCGTGATGTCATGATGTCTACAATTACTTATAACGTCTACCTACAACGGTTTGTATTGTATTCAATACTTAATTCTGTTTTCACGGGGGCTAGGTAGGTATATATTCCACAAAATAAAGTGCAATAGTCAAATAGTGCATACGAAAATGAGGGACAGAACATGAGTTTTTGCTCACCATTTTCTACTATAGTTTGAAAATCATTCAAGATCAGAATGTAAAAATTAAAGCATATTTTAGTTTATTATACAGGGTTTTCCAATAAGAGGTGTTATTTTGAATAGCCCGCTATTTCGGTAGATGTTACTTTTGAAGCTGTCATTTTTTGACATTTGACAAGTTGAAACTACGCCATTAATAAAAATGGAACGATACACGCTTCAACAACGCATTGAAATTATTAAAATTCACTGTGAATCAAATACAAATCATTTTGAGTGATGAGGCCCATTTCCACCTCGGTGGCTTCGTTAACAAGCAAAGTTGTCGCTTCTGGGGCTCGGAAAACCCAAGAGTTATTGTTGAACAGCCTCTCTATCCTCAACGTGTGACTGTTTGGTGCGGTTTATGGTCCGGCAGAGTCATTGGACCTTACTTTTTCGAAAATGAGGCTGGAGCAACAGTTACGGTGAATGGATTGCGCTATCGAGAGATGATTAATTATTTTTTATGGCCGGAATTGGATGGTATTGATTTGGACAACGTTTACTTTCAACAAAACGGCGCTACGTGCCACACAAGCAACAAAACCATTGATCTTTTACGATTGAATATCAAAATAACACCTCTTATTGGAAAACCAGTTACTACTCTAGTATGCTATATATGCTGTGGAAATGAGATTCCTGAGAAGTTCGTGTTGTCACGAAAATAATTCCTATTGTCGAAAATAATATTTTTTCTGACTTGACCTGGCCAGTGAAGGAATAAATTCACTAGCTTGAATTTGAATGGCAACATTTTTTGGGGAATTATGGCACCGTTTCCGCCAGTGACGGCACTGCTTGAATTCTGGGAGCGACGACTATTCGATTAGGTCACATAATTCAAGTTATGGACTTGCTTTTGAATTTTCGGGCAATCCTTGTTGTTAGTATGATTGTGCCGCGTGCCATAGTGATAATTTGAGTTTTCAAAATGAGTACTCTCTTTTCGGTTTTAATTTAAAGTGTGCTGAGTGACACCGGGAGTTTTGCTTTTCCTTGCTAATCGAAAGCCACCTGCCGCTGGAGATGATGGAGTACTTATTTAATAAGTAGATAGGTACTTATTATTAATTAATTATTAAACCACATATTTAATGTTTATATTTTTAAAATTTATAATAAAGAATTATATAATTTGTTCAAAGAAACATCATCATCTCAATGACAATTATTTTTTCAAACTTTAACAAAATGTTTCTCAACAATTATCTTTTCTACAGACAGGTAGGCACCTACCATGAAATTTAAAAAAAAAACGAATAAGAAAGTCTTAATAAACACGACGATTTTACATTTGAGAAAAGAATCTTTACTGAACCATTAAACGGTCACCATCTTGAACAGGAAACAGAACGTAAAAACTAATTTACGCAATGCGAAATGGTTGAGTCAAAACAGGGCTTCTCTACGCTCATTGTGTCATTTCAAAATGGTATAAAAACAGAATTGACTGTAATTGGATAAAAAAAACACAGAATAACACAAGAAGTGCCTTGTGGGCGTGTTTCGTGATCCAAATATTTGCCTAAACGAGGCTTAAATTTCCTATACATAACTGTGTTTATACGAAATTCAAATGGGATGGAATATTTGATTTCAGGAACGATATCCGATCTACGATGTCACGTACAACCTACGATGTCAGGTACATCTACGATGTCACGTCTCTGATGTCAGGTACATCTACGATATCACGTCTCTGATGTCAGGTACATCTACGATGTCACGTCTCTGATGTCAGGTACATCTACGATGTCACGTCTCTAATGTCAGGTACATCTACGATGTCACGTCTCTGATGTCAGGTACATCTACGATATCACGTCTCTGATGTCAGGTACATCTACGATGTCACGTCTCTGATGTCAGGTACATCTACGATGTCACGTCTCTGATGTCAGTTACATCTACGATGTCACGTCTCTGATGTCAGGTACATCTACGATGTCACGTCTCTGAAGTCAGGTACATCTACGATGTCACGTCTCTGATGTCAGGTACATCTACGATGTCACGTCTCTGATGTCAGGTACATCTACGATATCACGTCTCTGATGTCAGGTACATCTACGATGTCACGTCTCTGATGTCAGGTACATCTACGATGTCACGTCTCTGATGTCAGGTACATCTACGATGTCACGTCTCTGATGTCAGGTACATCTACGATATCACGTCTCTGATGTCAGGTACATCTACGATGTCACGTCTCTGATGTCAGGTACATCTACGATGTCATGTCTCTGATGTCAGGTACGACCTACGATCAGAGATGTGCAAAATGGGTACCCAAAACCATTTGAAATGCAAAATGGAAATGGGTCAAAACTTTTCCATTTGAAAATGCAAAATGGTTTTTAGAAAAGCATTTCAAATGTAAAATGCAAAATACCTATTTTCAAAATGCATTGAAAATGCAAAATGGTTTCTCGGGTCAAACAATTAAGATAATTGTAGAAATTTTAAACAATTTTGTCATTAATGGACATCAATGTAGAACAAACATATTACATGGTAAATCCAAAAACACCACGACTACAGATTATGAAACCACAAAAAAATTGCGCGGGACTAATGTTGCCAACGTAAAAACGTAGAAACTGCTATCTAACATTTAATATTACAGCGTCATGGCCCCATGTTCAGTATTTGAATCAGTATTTTTTGCAATGATATCACTCAATTGCCAGGGCTTCTACCAGGGAGCAATTTGACAAATGTAAATTATCTCTCATATCGATGTTGAGGATCGACTGATATTTGGGGCTTATGAAAAAAAGATGAGTGGAGATAGTAGGAAGAATGTTGCAAAAAAGGATTTAAAATTTAAAATACATTGAGAAAGGCATTTAAAATGCAAAATGGTTTTTAGAAAAGCATTTCCATTTGAAATGGATTTATTTGAAATAAAGCACATCTCTGCCTACGATGTCACGTCTCTGATGTCAGGTACATCTACGATGTCAGGTATATGATGTCAGGTACGACCTACGATGTCAGGTACATCTACGATGTCATTTCTATGATGTCTAGGTCTACGATGTCAGGTCTATGATGTCAAGTACATTTACGATGTCAAGTACATATATATTATGATGTCAGGTACATCTACGATGTTAGGTCTACGAAGTTAGGTTTGACCTACGATGTCAGGTACATATACGATGTCATTTCTATGATGTCTAGGTCTACGATGTCAGGTCTATGATGTCAAGTACATTTACGATGTCAAGTACATATATATTATGATGTCAGGTACATCTACGATGTTAGGTCTACGAAGTTAGGTTTGACCTACGATGTCAGGTACATATACGATGTTAGTTCTACGATGTCAGGTTTGACCTACGATGTCTGGTACATATACGACGTCACGTCTACGATGTCAGGTACGACGTTAAGAATCGGAAATGCACCCAAATTCTCAGACTTTCTGACACCATCTTTAAGAAATATAACGGTGAATATGCCAGAGGCCTGAAGGGTTTCGGTGTGATTTCCATATGACTGAAGCCGAGTTTGCTGCTCCTTCTGTCTCTGATAATATAACTATTGAAGAAAAAGATAATACTAATAAATCTAATTGAAACATGAAACAGAAGAACTTGTCACAATTAGGAATCGACCCAGAAATATGAATTAATACATTTATTATTTCATATTTCCACAGCACTTTTCACAATTTCCAGCAATAAATAAACATGTAATCAATGATGGATCCGATACCAAAGGTCGTTCATTATCACCGTTTATCGGGCACTGTAGAGTACTATCAATTATCATCTATCCACGGTTTTGCATTTTTTTATCAGTAAATATAGAAATAGGTGATAATAATGAAATAGCTTCACGGGAGACATGCCGCACAGCACGGACGCCAGACCCTCTGTTGCTGATTTATCAGTATGACGTTATCATGCGGCCTTGCTGGCGTGTGACTAATTCGCCAATGCCGATTAAAAGTACAAATGATAAAATACAGATGAATGATGAAAAGATTTAAAGATACCGTCTTTGTGACGCAATTGGAAATGATAGCGGCGCTAGGAACGTAGCGCCACACAGCAAATAGAACGTTCTACAGCAGGTATGTGCAAACCGCGGCTCGCAAGCTATGTGTAATGGTATCCATAAATAAACCACTCACATCGTATTTCAAATTACCACAATGGTGACCGGATAACTCATCAAAATGGCAATTCAAACCAATACCCTCTAATATTAATAATACATCCAACTAAATCCAACTCGAATAAAATGTTGGCGATAGCAATAACTTTTATCGCTAGAGGCGCTAGTGTAGAATATTGACGTTGACAGTTCTTTCAATGGCGGCAAATTGAATTTATATTTTATTTATTATGCGCATCTATATAAAAAGGTTTACATATATTTTGTTAGCTTTGCCTGTCTCACTAGGAAATCCTGTGTCGAGACAGACTAGTTTAAAAATATTTTATAATATTAAAATAAAGTACATTTTTCAATAAAGCTATTTTTGACAAAAAAATTCAGGTTGGTAGGTGGTGGTAACAATAATAAGATAGGGGATTATATTTGGGTGAGTTGACTAATTATTGCACGACCTTTTTCGACTATCCATTGTTCGCTCATGATTTTGTATTTGTTAATATTATTCGATTGTCTTGTTTTTTCAGGTAGGTTATTGTATATTTTAGACGCAATGTATTTGAAATTTCTTTGACCAAATGTTGTGTTTCTTTTAGGTGTTTGTATGAGTTCTTTGGTTTTGTGCCTGGTGTTTACAATACTTTGTGTATTTTCATAAAATGGATGTGTTTTATTTTTAAACAGATGAGTTAAGATAGTTTTTTGTAAATTTATCGAATATCTAATACATGGAATTTGTAGAATATATCTGCAGTACTTGTTAGGGAACTTTAAGAATAAATTTCATAATTCATTTTTGTGCCTTCGATAAAGAATCTATAGCTGATAGTGTTGCACCTCCCCTTGCGATTACTCCATACTCAATGATAGATTGACAAAGAGAGTAATAAACAATTTCCATAGATTTGGAGTCTAGTATGTTTCTAATGTTTTTGAAGAAATAAATATGTTTTCTAAGTTTATTCGTGATAAGTAGGCAATGTGTATTCCTCTTAAGATATTGATCAAATGTAAGACCAAGGTATGTGATATGGTCCGTTTATATAACTGGTGGCGGTGTTCCGCGCTTCCTAATTTATATTTTGATCAATATTGATAAAATAACACATTTAAAAATGTCCCAAAAAGGAGGTTATGTGTGTGCAGGATGTAATAATTACAAACAACAAAAACACTTCAAATCGTAATTACAAAAATATTTGGATGATTTATATATCGCTGTTTTCGTGCAAAATCACCTCAAGGGCGCTGTACAAATATATAATACACTTTTACAATGATCTACTAACTATACATGGAGATAATATACATTAAAATACTTACCTGGTAGGTCACTTGACATTAACACTTAATTAACATTAACTAATTGTTTTTTCGCGAAATTTGGATACAAGATTTAGGACATGATTTGAAAATTGGACTTTCTCTTAGGAAAGGTATATTTAATTTAAGGGTATGACAGCTTAAAAAGGTAAGTTATTAGTTTAGACCTGAATTCTGTTGGACTTGTTATGGATCTTAGTTTCTTCGGCCCAGATACTCCGAAAGCGCGATCACCAAACTTAGTATTTGGCTTGCGCTTAGGTTCCATCAGTCTGCCTACTGATGATGATGTTGCTGATCTAGTGCCTAGGTATTTTATTTCGGTTTTGCTTTACATTACTAAATAACAGCTTGTTCGAAAAACCGTGGTTTATCGTGGAACCGTAAATATAAGCCAATTACTTATTTTTAAGATTATTATAAATAATTCAGTTGTTTAGTATCTAACGGTTTTTCATTTGAGACTCAAACTGATTAAATATCACATTCAAAATTTTGGAAAATCTATAAGGATCACTAGAACATGAAGTAACACTTTTTTTTAATATACGCCAAGAAATATCATTACTGCAATTCTCATAACTTTCAAGCTATGTACATTGCAGAATTAAATTACCCAGGCGTCAAAAATGTCATAATAAATAATATTTGGATGATTTGTATAGCGCCGTTTTGTGCAAAATCAAGATTTTTATTAGTTATAATGATAAAAAAATATTAGTTTCCCTACAAAGTTTTTATATGATGTATGTAAATTACCTATAATATTAGTAATACGTCAAACTCAAGTGAAATATTGGCAATATCAACAACACCCGCTAGAGGCGCTAGTGTAGCATATTGAATATGACATTCCTCTATGGCGGCAAATTGAATTTAGTTATTACTTGGCGGTTTTTTGCGCTTTCTAATTTGTATTTTGATATTGATAAAAATGTCCCAAAAAGGAGGTTCTGTGTGTGCAGTTTACGGATGTAATAATTATAAACAAGAAAAACACTGTAAGTCGTTTTTTCACATGCCAAAAAACGTTGACAGGTTAGCTGGTGAAATATAATATGAATTAATAATTATAAAAAAATTACGGTTAATTCAGGAAAGCTGTGTTAGCATTCTGTATTCATGCTGAAGTTATAAATCATCGTCAGTATTGATGTTTATTTATTTTATTGATACATTATTTAGAGAGTACATGTGGTTTTTTGTGATATTTCAATCTCCATGCTAGGGATGACCCTGTGTTATGGCGGGTGAATTTTACAGTTTGCGGACATAAAATCTATACATTAATATAATATAAAAAAGAAAAATAATAAAAATGATGTATAGCTAGTTTGGGTTGCAAGAAGAGGATGGAGAAGTTAGAGAATTATAAGAAGATGAATAATTTGAGAAATTATTAGTAAATAGATCACACTAATTAATTATGTACATACTATACCGCTAAGTTAGGGAATAAGGATATATTATGTTTTGTCTGAAAGGTGATTAAATTTAGAGTGTAGAATGAATGGGTATTGTATTGTAATGTATTCTGTGTGTAAGGATCCATTTTGTAATTTGTTTTTTGACTGAAAATATATAACACATACAAAAATATGTTTTCAACCCTCCGTGTACATATATAACATATTTTTGTATATGTTTTGAATTATCGAAAATTAGCTGACATGTACCCAGTGTTGCTCAAAGACTTTTCTCTTCTTTCTATAAAAGTAAAATGTATGTATTTGTAGTGGTACACCACTACGCCAAACGCCTAGGTACCACGCCATCATAGAAACATTTTGGAAAGTTCGGCCGTTGCCTAGGTTTGTTTGGCAATATCTGTCATAGCAACTAGAATGTTCTTCATCTTATAAAAGCGACAGTTGGAAGAAATTCGACAGTCAGTCATGAATTAGCAGTTCGCCAGTCATCAATCAGCAATCCACTGCGCCCCGGCTCTGCACGGACTACGGATTACCATGGACTCCTCTGAACACATCCGCGAGTCCGGTCACCACCGCTTCGACCACTCCACCGCAGTCATCGCCGCGTACACCTGGCATCAAGTCAACGGTCAAACTCATTACTGAACGTTATGTCCGGCCGCCCATTAAAGCTAACACAAGAAAATTCACGCAACTGCGCTACTGACTCACCCAAATAAACGCTGTGTTACAACAACCTCATCTTTCATTCTTGTCGCTCCCTGATCCCCCCAAAATATAAATAAACCTTCCGGAAGAAATTCTCTAAATGATAGCGAAAACCCTATTAAAACCGTTGCATAGTTTAGAAGAACTAAGACTTTGTTTAATAATATTTAGAGATAATATATTGATATATTTATAACATCAATATATTATAATGTTTAAATTGTATAAATATTTTTTTACCTTTCTAAACCATCAAAGACAGTGTTAATAGACGGTTTAATATTTTTTTATACATATGGTTGTTATCTAGTTTTCGTTTTTCGATTTCTATAATTTATTAACGTAAAATAAAGCTTACGTTTCACATAAAATCCATAAAAATCTATGAAAGAAAACCAAAGCGAACAACTCATTTCACTAGGAGGCACGAGTGTAGCATGTAAGCACCACCCCTATGATTTTATATTTTCACTAAGCATATTATGAAGCAACAGAGCTTTATAAGAAAAACTTCTTTGTCTAAAGGATGTTCTGGTATTTACCGGCGTTAGTCATTTCACGCATCTAAACATAAGTTTTGTTAACTTTTAGGATCCATTGGATGGTTGTCAGAGAAAGATACATCGGAGCTAAGAATTATAAAGGAAATGGTTGGCGAAATATCTGGAGGGAAGATTGGACCACCTTTAAGTTGATCACCCAGACTGGCGATGTACCGCGCAATCCGCTTCAGCAATGTGGAACTTCTGCACACGCTCCTGACACTCCTCAGTAACTCTGCGTGTCCTGAATTACTGGATCAGCTTCTCTTAATGTCCCTAGAAGAATTACTCTTGAAAAATGTCCTTATAGAGGATGATGGTTCCCTGATATTTCATCAAAATGAAAATTCAACACACCTTTAAAAAGTGATTAAGAGTCAGTAAAAGTAATGAAACAATAATTAGGTTTAATAGTTACTTATGTAACCTATTTAACCTAATTTTTGTTTCATCACTTTATATCACTTTTTGGAGGTGTGTTGAATTGTCATTTTGATGACATACCCGGTCACCATTCTGCGGTGCCTTGGGATTAAATTGAGGTTTTTGTTTTATCTGTGTGTACTGAGAAAGGGTCCATTGCTAAAGGCTTTGGCTGACTTTTCTCAGGCAATGCGTGATTTGGAAGGATCCACCCATAGTTCTGACGTCACCAAGCTTCCTTCCAGAGTCCGTTTGAGCCGTGAAAAGGTTATTGCAGGCATCTTCAGTAAATACCCCCAATTAATGGATTTATACACTGATTACAAGGTCATATGAGATATCTATTCTCTGGAGATCAGAGCTACATTGATTCTGCCTTGCCGGTGGATCCTGCGACAAAAGAAGGGCGACTGACCATCAAGAGGACTCTGCAGGTGCTGGGAGAACACCTTACGGACACCCTAGGAAGTCCCAATCTGTCCACGGCTGTGAGTGACCTTCTACGGTCGATGGCACCCAAGGCAACCAGAAATGTTCTTAAAGACTTATGCAACTCAATATTACCCATCCACTTTATCCAAGGCACCGACAATGCAATATAAGTTTCTGAATTATACCCAAATATTCTAAGCGAATCAAATGATTGCCAGAGTTATAAGTGAAATTGATAATATGTATGAATAAAATTAATGTTTAAATACAATTAATTTCAAATGAACAAATAGATAGCGAAAATTCAAGGAGATATTGCAGTTTTAAAGAGCGTGGTAGACTTTTAATACATTATGGATATGGAAAAGTTAATTAAAGTTGGGAACTTGAACAAGGATTAACTCTCAAGTTAAAACGAGTTTTGTGTTAAGAATGTAACTATAAAATTTCAGTTGTGTATTCATCTGCTAACCCATTTTGAACAAAAACATTATCATGTTCGAATTGCAGTTATAAAAAAAGTCAAGATGCAGTCTGTATGATGCAAAAATCGGAGGAAACCATTTTCTTGTGCTGGGTGTAGTTTTTATCAAAGTTAACTAGCTATAAGTTAACCTGTGTTTGGTGACCAGATCTGATTAGCCAGGTACTTCCCCACCTTCCTCTTCTCCTCCCCATTACCTTCATTCTCACAACATACTCCAATTTGGGATGTCATAGTATCACTGGTTCCAGACGGTTGGGAGCAGTTGGGACTCTTAGCGGTTTCACATTAAAAAAAGCGATAGAATCTTTTGCGAACACAATATTTGGTCACCATTTTCTATTTAATATACATCAATATTATAAAAAACATATACCTGAATTGCGAAGCGAGGATCCAACTAGAAACTTGGGGAAAAAGTTCAAGATCAAGAGAGGAGTAAGACAGGGAGACCCTCTATCACCAAAATTATTCTCGGCTGCTCTAGAAAGTATCTTCCGCAAACTAGATTGGGAAAAATATGGTATCAACGTGCAAGGTGCAAAACTGAACCACCTAAGATTTGCAGACGATATAGTCCTATTCGAGGAAAACCCAACGCACCTAAATAAAATGATAGAATCACTAAACGAGGAAAGTGTGAAAGTCGGCTTATGCATGAACAAAGACAAAACAAAATTACTTACAAACTCTGATCCAGTAACTATAAAAATTGACAACCAACCACTCGAATATGTGTCAGAGTACATCTATCTTGGACAAATAATATCACACAAAGATCAAACCACTAAAGAAATCGAGCGAAGAGTAGCAAATGGATGGAAGAAATACTGGTCTTTGGAAGAAGTCTTGAAATCCAAGGAACTAAGTATGCAAATAAAAAGGAAAGTCTTCAACACGTGTATAATTCCAGTCATCACCTATGGATGCGAAACTTGGGCACTCACCAAACGCCACAGAGAAAAGTTGGAACGCTGCCAGAGAGCCATGGAGAGAAGTTTGACAGGAATAAGAAAACAGGACAGAGTGAGATGTAGCAAAATAAGGGAGATAACTAATGTTGCCGATATAGTTACCCAAATAGACCACCAAAAATGGAGATGGACAGGTCATATGATCCGAGACCCACAAGAGAAATGGTGTAAAAATGTCACTGACTGGTATCCCAGAGATGGCAAGAGAAGTAGAGGACGTCAACACATGAGATGGGAAGACGACCTAAAACTCACGGCTGGACATCAATGGAGAAGAGTAGCGCGTGACAGGTCCCAATGGAAATTGTTAGAGGAGGCCTATGCCAAGAGGCAAACTGAGCTTCGGGATATATTATAACAAACAAAATATTTCTAATATTAATGTACCTAACAGAAGTTCAGAATAAAAGGCTTATTATTATTATTATATTCTATTTATATAAAAATAATATAAAATCAATAAGTTTCCGAATATCAGTTTAAATTAAAATTGGTATAGGTATGTTGTGTGATAAATATACGAACCTTTAGTTTGTCATCATTGTTTAGTTTGTTTAATATTTCGGCAGCGATGACTTTTGCAGTATTATCTTTTGGTGTTATTAGCTTCCAGAAACATTTGTCTTACCGTTACGCACGTTATCTTGAAATAACAATAAGCTGCCGAATTGTCGAACGGTCAGTAGTTTAATCAGCTTGGTTAGCAACGAAATCGGCTGCGTTCTCCTGCTGCATTATGTGTTGCACTTCTAACATTCTAATTTGCTATCCTGCAAAACCCTGCTTCCCGAGAATTGTTATATAATAGACTGATCGATTTCGGATATGAAATCCACAGTTCGGTACATCCCCGTATTCATTGATTCTGAAGATGATGTTTTTTTTTATTTTTTTATATTTAAAGAAAGCAAGACAAAAATATAAAAGTTAAGTTAAGTTAAATACAAAAGTTAAAAGAGAAAGATTGATTACTCAATTTCACACCATGCTGAATTGCCTCCGAAAACTAGGCATGGAAAGTAAAGTAAGTGTTTGGTTTCCTCAAAACCCTATAACCAAGAATACTTCAATGTGATATGATTGGAGACTTTTTACATGTATAAATTTATGCTACTCTTGAAATTGTAATGCAAAATATAATAACAAAAAAATATATATTTGATTATTTTAACCCTTTCAGATGCGAATTAAAACTGGCAGCGGTAGAACACATTTGATGCTTGATAATAATTGGAAGTTATTTTAAAATTTTGGCTGTTTTTCAATAGTTTGGAAGTTATTGCTAATTTCGTTTGAAAGAAAATTAGGTTTCAGAGGGCGTATTTCACACACAAATGACAAATAGTACACTGTGAACAAAAAAATATAACATTTTATTAAATTAAAAAAATGACATACAAATAAAACATTGAAAAAAATACCTTCATTTACATTTTAAAAAAAATGAGGAGATTGAACACAAAAATTAAATATTAAAATGGCTACTGCCTAAACAAGTAGCTAAAATCCAATAAATAAAAAATAGCATGCAAAGCCAGTTATATCAGTAACTGAAACTCGAAAACTGCCAACTTATATTCCCTCTGAATAGGGAGGAAAAAATTATCAAATCTGTGTATTTTCAAATATACACAAGGTGCGAAAGGGTCAATATTATAAAACATTTTATTGTGGAAGAGTGTTACATATATATTTTATTATTATTAAATATTTACAAGCTTATTTACCTTTATTATCTAAGAGTTTTGTTATTTATAACTTTATTTATTTAGTAGGTTGGTACATACGTGCCCAGCATACGCTTTACTGTACAAATCCTTAACGTTAATAATTCATCTGTGTTTTTTTGGAAAGCAAAAATAGGTTTGTGAATATGCAAATTTTTGCGCAGAATTTTAAATTTTTACATGTAAAATGCGTATTTTGATATTTTCACGAGAATAAGGCGATTTTCGCAATTTTCAGGGAAAAAATGCGAATGTCAGGTATTTTAAAATTAAAAAGTAATTTTATACACTTTTGTTGCTACGTACCATTGCTTTTGCTAAAAAATAACATCGCTTTCCAAAAATTTCCACAATCGACACATTATTTACGTCCAACTTAGCACCCGTTAAATATCAGCGGAAATTACTTAAACAATCAACAAATGCCTAAAATAATTAATAAAATCACTTTTGGAAAAGTATTATGAGACATTTTGACGCTGAAGAAATAGATGGAATGCGTCGGTTTAGAAACTGTAGGACAATTTTTTGACTCGGGACTTCGATAAATTATCCTTTATCTTACTGATATTGTTTATTGTTTATCGAAATGGCCATGCTAGTGCCATTGCAGACATGTTCACTTCTAGAAGTATTTATTTATTGTTGTATAAGGGACAATCGGTGCTGCGTCAGAAAGGCAACGTCCAGCATGACGTCTGGTTTGAGCAGGTCCTTGGCGGACTCGTATTTCAAGCTCTCCTCGTAGGCGCACAAGATGGTGGTATCGTACAGCATCACCTTGCTGGCGGCCAGTGCGTGAATGCAATTCTTCAGACGTGCCATCACTTCTCTGTCCGCTTGCGGAACAGCCTGAAAAGTCATATTCATTAACAATACAAATTAGTTGTTCAAAAGATCGATAAGTTTTTCATGTCTTATAACGCACTCACAAGGTTTTCGGCTCTGCAAATACTTTGTTTAAAAGGTAAATTGTAACGACTTAGACCCTAAATTTGTATTGTTATTAAAAATTGTACAAATTGAATTGAATAAATAAATAAATATACAATGTGGGGCAGTGAAACAGAGACAGAGTGGGCAAAGTTGATTGGCTCTCGATCTAATAGTCAAAAGGTGTTGTGTCATTTAGCGACATTGGATTTCAGTCAAATTTCCATGGAAGACAGTATTATCTATAGTTGTATCATACCTCTTCTAGGTTCTGTACAAAGCCGCCGCCAGGGGTGTCTGATGAGGTGGTAGGGTAGAGCCAGATGAAGCCGTTGTTTCCGATGACCAGCGATACTCCGCAGGGGAGGCTGTGGAAGTGGGTCTTCCATCTTCTGACCAGCGAGGGGAACACCTTCACCATTACTCCTTGACTTAGCTGAAATTAAAGTCACGTTGTTAATAAAACACACAAAAAATATTGCTTAACCTTTTGAACGCATCAATTTGCTCCGTTTTATCTATACCCGTATGAGGTACATATTTTCAAATACCTATGCACGCAATTAAATGTCAAATTATAGCATTCTGGCATGATTTATTGGACTATATAGACAAAACAGATTATTTTCCACAATATGAAAACAAATCCTCGTGTGTCAACACTCTTAGATGTTTATAAAAACATAAAATTTCATACAAAGACGTACCATATTTTTTTAATGTGGTCCCGCCATTCACTCCGTGTGTGTGTACATAGGTGATAGACACAAGTGGGACAACATAATCACTTATCATTTTTGGTTATGAAAAGTTGTGAATGACATTCTAGTACTAACGCCATCCGTTGACAAAAATGTAAACTAAAGGACTAAAAGGCGCGAAGAGGCGCACTTGATTATCGATCTTTTTTTATGAAATACAATTTTATTTTTGAGAAATTCTTGTTGATGTCAGCATCTTGATAGTTCTACGAATGTTCAAGTGAGCAAGAAATACATTTATGACAAAAGAGCGCTGGAATATCGGCCGTCAAAGTTTCCGTATTAACTGTTGATACAGCCGCGTGTGAGTATGGACAGTTGATACGGCCGCGTGCAAAGAGTTAAGGTGAAGGGTTGGTTTGCAATCTTCACTTAATGTCCCTCAATACTAGCGATCCAAATTCAATCTATCTATCTTTAGAAATGGCCTTGTACAGTGGTGTCCCTTTCCTTGGGTCAATTAGTCAATGACCTCTCAAAATTATAAGATGACAATAAATTATAATACATATTATGAAATATATTAATATTATTGGCATTCTCAGACTATACAAATATTACCATTTGTTATTTCGGCTACTGGCATTATACCTAGCTCTCTCATTCAAAATTTAGGCGTATTCGATCTATCAAAAAATTTATAAATAAAAATGGAAAAATCAATCGTTTTAAATACATGTAGGATTACGAAAGATTTTTTAAATATTTATATTGAGGGATCGGTAGGATTTATAGGCCCTGTTAGAAGTTCTACCGAGCCGAACCCTCTGATATAAAATATCTGGAGTCGGTGAATTATTTTCCCATTTGATCTCTGGTGATTTAACATGTTGTTTTTGTATTATTTTGTATTTATTATGCATATATAATGCACTTGCATAATGTGGATTGACTAGATGATCATTTGTGGAAAAGTGTGTGGAAGGGTTTAGTTTTTCTTGTGGGGAAGATTTAAATAAATCAAAACAACAAACTAACTGGTCTTATTCTAATTTATTTTAAAATGTACCGCGAGATAGCGGGCAGCGGCGAATAGTGACATCTGTCGCCTCAAATGGAAGCTTCCATTCCCACGCACCTATGATTGGCTGGGTCAATTTATCAAATGTTCCGCTATGATATCTTGTCTCTTTACGCGTCATACAATAAACGATATGGCACTATGTTGCCTAATAAAAATGCTCTCGCATGCTTAAGACAGTTTGGGTCTTTGCAGTGAAGGAGACGGCACGATGTATGTTATTTGTTTGAATGAATAAACGTAGGTTGTTTTTGCATATTGCATTCTTGTCGCATGAAACAATTTATTATTGAATGTAATTTGACTCTCGAATTCCTGAGGTACCTACTAATGAATACATTTGGATAATATCAGCGCATATCACAATTTCAAATGACCTTCCACTTCTGGACACCTGGAGCCGCCTCTGGCCTTGGATGTTAGCGCCTCACGGACAGTGTGTCATATTTTTATACAATTTGTGATAATATTGTGAAATGTTTCTGTCTTTATGCAATATTAAACTCTATGCTACATTAGCCTCCGGCCTTCGTATGTGCGTGAAAATTGAGTTCCTTTAAACTGTGCATTTTTTCAAAATATTAACATTTTTGTTGAATTTTTGAGTCCCTTTGCGTTCGATTTTGTTTACGTTAAACCTACAAAAGAAGCCCTGAGAAAAATAATATCCCTCAGGGCTTATGACACCTCTTGGTGTGTCTAGAAGACCACCAAGAGGAGAAAACATGGGTCTTGAAGAGACCCATGTTAAGGGAGGGAGGAAACACAGAGGCCGACAATTCGTTCCACAGCTGTTGAACTCAAGAAAGAGTCGTAGAAATGACCTGTTCTCATGTGATAAATGTCAATTGTGTACACAGGGATGAGGGCGAGCAAATATTGATTTATGTAAGTACATTTTTGTACTCACAACTATACCTTTGTCAAGATTCAATCGATTGCTATCTACAGATTGTATATTATGTAGTTTTAAAATATTCCTTTACCTCAATATATAGGAATTCAAAAATGCATTAAAGATAGAGTATATATAGAGTGCATTGCAGCGTTTATTCTGAAGATTTTTGAAAACAAATCTACTATTGAGGGCTATTAACTGTGTTTCCCTTTCCTATACACAACGCAACTTATACTCGTATTAGATGCATTCTCCAAAGAACCCGAAGAGCAAAATAGATTTATCCTCACCTTTCCGTACTTAAGACTCCGGGTGTGAAGGGACAGCGCCCCGTCGGAGTAGACACTCTGTACCTCGGCGCTGATAAGGTCCCCTTCCTTCAGGTATCGCCGCATCAGCTGCTCATCTTCGGAGGAACGGCGCCGCTGGGAAATGAGATACAATACGATAAGTTATTACGCTGTGGTGGTTCCTAGTCTCTCGCTTTGTACTGTTCTATCATGCCCGCCACTAGCCTATGACAGATAATGTAGAATGCTCGAGTCAGGCGTTGGCGCTACAATGCAGTAATGATTTTTTTTTACAGAATTGTATTAATAATTATAATTAAGAGGCCTCAATTTTGTATTATGCCTTTGTGCTCCTTGAACGTCAGAAAATTTCAAAAATTATGTGTTTATTAAATTATTCTCTAAATAGTATAAAATAAAGTCGCCATCTGCGTCTGTCTGTTTGTGCACTTAGTTCTTCTAAATTACGCAACTGATTTTGATAGGGTCTTCAATATCATTTAGAGAATTTCTTCCGGAAGGTTTACATATATAATACATGCATATTACGTTTATAGAAAGTAGAGAAAAGTCGATGTTTTGTAACAAGTCGAAAAAAAAATATTTTCAGGCGCTTACATTGCTAACGCTGGCTAAACCTTATGAGATACAACAAAATAATGTACTACGAAATTGTATATCTTAAAAAGGCCTACAGAAAAGTCCTCGGTGGTATATGTCTATCTCCTAAGGATAACCCCCAGCAACGCCGGGTATATGTTAGCTAGTTTCTAATAAAACTGATTCATTACTTTTCAAGAACAGTTTTTATTTTTCGGACACATTCAAAATTATTCCATTTATTTGGATTTTATTACAAAGCGGAAATACTCCAACCTTCTGATGGGGTTAAATCCTTAGAACAATAGCTTTTAAACTGTATCACATCATGCAAACGACCCCCGACCTCACTAGCACCATCTGCTTCGAGCTGTCCAGATTACCCGTTATTAGAAATGGACTCACCAGTTCCCCGCCGGGCAGGTTGACGGAGGAAAGCAACAGGATGGAATGCAGGCGCGAGCTGGTATCCACTTTCCAGCGCTTCTGCTGCACCTCCAGCACGCGCGCCACCACCACATCCCCGATCTCGCCCACGTAGCGGCTCTTCAGAGGGCGCACGCAGATCAGCTTGTTCACCTGCTCCATCACGCCCGCCACCGAGGACTTGAGGCAATCGTCTTCCATGTAGGTCCCATGACCTCTGGAAATAGCATTACAATTTTGGAGTGGAGGCCAATATCAGCACAGAATCAAAATATAACTAGCCGTTGGAAATAACAATTTCTAATGCTTTTCAAGAAAATTTGTCTCAACAGGTGGATATACAATCGATACATTGTGCCCAAAACAAAGTACATTTTTAAAACATTATTTTTAAGCTTTTTTTATATGTACATCTTAACTAATTTTATAAATGCGAAAGTGTGTTTGTTTGTTTGTTTGTCCTTCTTTCATTGATGTGATATTTTACATAGGGATAGTTGGAGGACTGGAAAGTGACATAGGATACTTTTGATCCGGGAAAAATATTGATTCCCACGGAAAAATTGTTTGTACAGTAACTTCTCTCGAATATGATACACGATAATATTAGATTTATTTGAGTTCTCTTGAGTGTTTTTAAAATTTATAGAAAAACAATATGTAATAACTATATTATGAATATGAAAACATAAAATAATCAAATAGGTACAAATAATATATTTTTTAAAACATGTGCTAACAAAAACATAATATTTTAACAGTAAACCAAATAAATATAAAAAGAAACTGCATACTTTGTATATATATGGGGGAATTCTTCAATAAATTGTAGCCTGTCTTGTGTTTTTGTAGAGTTGCAATTATACAAAATCTTACTAATACAATTGATGTCTTACGCTGAAACACTTAACTGAACATTACGTTGATGAATGCCGGTGAACGACGAACATCCGGCGAATGAACCCGAAACTTATCCCCTTTGCATACTGCACGCCTTCCCTCCCTAACTAAAATTGGTTTGTTTACGAAGACACGTTTTACATGGACTCCTGATGGGAATTTGTCCCAATTAAATGGAATGTTGTCCCAGATAACCGAAGTAAATTAGTATTAGTTTCTGTTCCTTGGGTTTTGGCCCAAATAACCAGCTGTACCGATAAACCGGTGTACCAATTAAGTGGAATCAACTTTAATCGTTATTATCAATAACTACACAGGAATATTATTCAAAACAACACAATGTAGTTTATGTATGATATTATGAATAATTTTCAATGGTTTTTCGATTATGTGCCTTACTACTAGACGTCTTTGTGGATTTTTCTATCCGATGCAGCCAAAACGTAGTGCCTAAGCATCAAAGCGATTCTGCCGGTGGCAAGTAAAATATAACTGATGTCTAACTAACCACCAAATTGTTTCACAGCAAAGATGGGTAGAGAAGACGGACCACGCAACAACTTTGTTTTGGCACACACTCCTTGCTTCATTCACATTCATAGATCGTCCCATACATACTCTTCTATTATTCTGACTCTTGACATGGCCCGAATCAAGATTTGGTTCACTTGATTGAGCCATGTCTTCCTCGGGCGTCTCCGACTTCTTCTATCATTCACATTCGCGTATGTGATTCTCGATACACTCCATTCTTCGTTCTGTTGTCCTTATAATAATCCTAACAGAAACAGTTACCATTATTATCCTGGCATTTCTAAGATTGTACAGAAATTATCACAGTAAAGCGAACTTGAATTAATACAAAACTGCGATAAACAAATGTTACTATCATTAAATTAATAACCTTTAAAACCTCAGAAATAAACCTTCACTGTTA
Organism: Hesperophylax consimilis; assembly: GCF_061612785.1. NCBI lineage: Eukaryota > Metazoa > Arthropoda > Insecta > Trichoptera > Limnephilidae > Hesperophylax > Hesperophylax consimilis. Next base: position 17,106,857 of record NC_142854.1, on the reverse strand, counting down.
TTGTTGTGATGTGGTATTATTATTGTTCATATTCTATAATAATTTGTTGTGCGAAACAACTTCAGGTCTAGATGTAATTTCAGGAGCTGACTGGTCATTATAGGTATACAGGATTAGCTGAAATGACAGAGGGCTGATAAAGAATCCTTGCAGCACTGGAAATCATACTCGTTAAGGATTAGAGGAACTAAAATGAATCGACAAAAACATAATGTGTATCCTAACCTCATAAAACCTTGTTGTTCAGTTACGATTTCACCCGGCGTGAAAAGCCGAGGAATTTCATCGGAAGTGGCAACGCAGTGGTTCACCCTCTGCGAAGCCAAACGTATATTAACGTTGCTGGTCATTTTTATAAATGTGTAAACTATTTATTAGATCAGTACTATGAAAACAAATACGAACACGCCGCCTTTTTAGATTTATCTATGGGGCTAGGGTGGGCTAGGGTCCCAAATGTCAAAACAAATGTTGTTGCCAGAGCACGGAAAAATCAAAGTATTGCCAGAGCACGGACTTAAATTATTGTTATTACTCATAATATATAAATAACTTTTTATTAGGCTTGACACATTTTACGCTATATGTGAGTGGTTTATTTATACGCTATATTATGGGCGCATAATTGCGCACGGTGTGGCATATACGTATAATATCTTGGGGTGACACAATACGCTATAATCTTCCTCAGGAGAGAGGGTCAGATCAATTGGGGGACTGCCGCGGAATATCATTTCTTTGTATGGAATCCGTCACTTTGATAAATGACAGCCGCGTAGTTAATTGTTCTGACATCCCACGGGTCGGTAAACAATTGACATAAATCGAATGTTGCAAGACCCTGCGCAGAAAATGAAGTTCTTTATAGTAAGGTAACGGTCTGCAGCGCAGTTCAGTGTGGAGGTTTTCTACACAGAGTCTTGAAGCATTCGGTTTACGTACATTTCTTACCGACTAGTGGAACGACGGACTTAGTTGATTAACTTGACACTTGAAAGAAAATCGACAAGCATGAACCTTCTTTTAATAAAATTTATAGTTAGAAATCTTGTACTTCAATAAAAGTTAGTCATCTAAAATTGAAGCATCTGAATTCACTAGTTCTAAGTTACATTCAACACATGCTAAGATGGTGGGAGGAAATATAAAAAAAATAAAGACAATACCTGTTATTTAAAACGAGCAATACCAACAGTTTGAAATCTAATCTTGAGCTAGGACGCGATGGCGAGAAGTAAGAACAAGAATGTCAATCTAACGAAACGTACTAAATTATTGTAAAACGATGGCAACACTAAAATAGCAGTGTTTTGAAGTGTCAAATAAGAAAACGTCAAACTTTTGTGCAAACTCGCGAACCCAAAGATTAAAAATCTAATCATTGATCTAAATAACGTATATAAGTTGAAGTTCTCGCTCAGTAATCATAGCGCTGATAACGTAGATGATGCTTAGCCGAATCTGTCATTACCAGCCTGGAAAATTATAATAGAAGATGGCTTCTAGTTTTCTATTACCCATACGTAAATACAGCGCGAGTGCCTTGGCTAAAAAACATGTTTGCATCGTTGGGGCCGGGCCGGCGGGTTTCTACGCAGCCCAGCATATAGCCAAGGTTCTGGACGATGTTAGAATTGACATAATAGAGAAACTTCCCGTACCGTTTGGCCTCGTCAGGTATTCATTAATATTCATGTTATTTTTCAGCCCTTTGATCCCTCACCTTCGACTGCCCTTAGAATGAAAATAACTTGGGTAAACTTGTCGAATTCCGCTGCATGCATTGGCTCTTTTAAAAAAACACATTATTTTAATTTAAATATCTAATGGAGACAAACATTAAACATGCCCAAAATAGGTTTTTTAGGGTTATTAATTTATGCGTATTTCCTAACCTTCAAACATAACTTTGAGAAAAATAGAACTTTAATGAATCTTTTACCATCGCCCACCACATAAATAGTTATTTCTTGTAAGAATTAAGTTGAAACCAAGTGCTATTTATATATTTTTTGCGTATGAAGCGTGCAGCAGAATTCGACAAATTTAATATAACTTGTTGTGCTATAAATCTCGTGTATTATCAAACATATTTTTAAGTAAAACAATTCACAAAATGGAAAGCCTCGATAATAAGTTGAACGGTTACTCTGCCTTTTTCATACATTACTTTTTGGGGATCTGGTGGTGGCACGAAATGAAAGTCGGTCGTGAAGGTCAGTGTTTATTTGTGAGTCAGTTGCCGTATTGAAGAGATGACGCTGGACAGATGTATTCACCGGATGCTGGCTGTGATGGCAGGTCAAGCGCGGGTCAGTGAGTGACGCCGTGCGCTGGTGACCGGGACTCGATGACTGTCAGGCACTGAAGTCGAAGAACGTGAGTCTTCAGGCACTCCAGTGCTGACGGGAAGGCCGAAGGTGCGGCGGACCTTGTAGGCGGTTGAGCGGGAGCTGCGTAGACCAGTGTGGATGCTGCGTGTCCTCGTGGTGGTCATGATGCGTGGATGAAGCGCTGGTCAGAGACGCTGGAACCAGGGCGCTGTAATCTGTGGTAGCGCTGGCCAGGGACGTGGCCAAGGCGCTAAGGTGATGTCCCGATGGAGTCCATGATTGTACGGGCGAAGCCGGGTGTATTGTCCTTCGCGGGGGGCGCGGGATGCTCCGATCGTCACTCGTGAGATTTGTCCACAGACGGCAGATTGATGACTGACTGACCTACTGCTCGCTGTGTCGGGCTTATTTATATTGTACGGCCGGTGGCAACAGTAGGTAGATGAATTGCAACTAAATCGGAGGCACTCGCACAGTCTGGGTGTTTCGGGAATCTTCGGCAGCGCGGCAATTATGCATAGGCGGTAGACTCGAACCTTCTGGCGAGTTCTCGTAATGTGCCAGACCGACTTGCGATCGTATTGTCGCCGGTAGGTTGCTTTGTTTTGTTTACGATTTCGGCTGCAAGTACATAACTCAGGAGTAGGTACTAAGTAGGTCGAGCTGTTTAGTATTAAATGAATTAATCTGGATTCTTCTTTATGCTACAACTTAAATTTGGATTTGAGGCCAAAATACCCAACCAAACTGAATAATTACTTTTTTAAACAAATGGTATAGCATTAATCTAGTACTCATATTTGCTACTTTATTTATATGTATTTCAAATTATAAAATATGGGCAATTAACCCATTGACACACGAAGCCGGCGAATTGCCGGTCAAGTATACTATGGTATTAAAGCACTAAGCGGGCGAAACGCCGATCTGTCTTTGCGTAGTCATTTTATGCATAAAAAATCATTGACAACAACTTTAGTCATGTAAATATTGTTGATAAAATAATTACGAATTATATTTTGATGAAAAAATATAATTACTTAAGTTTTTTTATGTATTATTTTCAACTTGTATTTTGACAACCAACAGCGTTTCCAAATAGTGATTCTGAAGTGTCAAGTGATAGTTCAATAGAACAACATGTAGATCGCAAGTTACCTATCAAAAAAAGCATAAAAGAGGAATGAATTTGGAATACAGACTCAGTTCAGATATCCAAAATTCCTTTCACTGGAGAACCAGGCTTCTGTCGCTTGGCAAAACTAAATTTAGGACGAAATCCTACTCCGTACGACATCTATAAAATAATTTTTGGCGACGATTTTTTCCAAATGATTGCAGATGAAACTAACAGATTTACAAAGCAAAAGCACGCAACAAAACCTGATGACAAGTGGTTCGATGTATCTGCAGATGAAATAAAACCATTTTGTAATTTTATGTGAAGTTTAGTGCTAAGGTTTCTTTGAAATAAAAGTTGAAATAATTAAATAGTGTTTTTAATTAAAAAATCAAGTCATATTATTAGTGGTGGAATGGGTTAAAGAAATGGTTTTTTCACGATTTTGTAGGCAAGTTTGGCAATTATTTGTGAGTTAATGGTAATTACTAAAAAAATAATCTTGCCTTTTTTACTATTTTAAAATTTAAAAAAATATGAATTATAAAAAAAAAACTATTTTGATGGGTTTAAATTTAATTTTCAAACGACCGACCGATTTACGTTGGAACACAAAAATCAAATTTGAAAATTCCAACACTAAAACTTATTTTTTATGATGTTTTATTTTTAAATTTATATTTCATTGTATTTACATAGTAGATTAAGAAAGATTATTTTTTTAAATAATTATATTAACTTGCAAAAATTGTCAAGGTTGCTTTTAAAATTGTAAAAGATTGAATTTTTTAATGGCCTTTTTACGATTTGAAACACAATTAAATAAAGCAGCACATATACATACTAGATTTTTACGTACTTTTGATTAAAATTAAAAATATAATTATTCAGTTTGGTCTAGTATTTTGTCCTCAAATCTTAATTTAAGTTTTGTATGAAAAAGTACTAAGTGCTATTTTAAAATTATGTTTAGGTACTTACCTCATAATAATATAATGGTAAATATTTACCTAACAGCCGCACTTTTAATAGGCACAGATTATGGAAACTACACTTCATTTCAACAAGTATTTACATACATGAAATAGGTTCTTAGTTTGGGTTAATTACGTATTTTATGCATATTTCATTCTTCGAAAGTGTCACTTTATACAAAAAATTGGCATCAAAGGAATCGTTTCATAAGGTAAATTTTGAACTTTGAATACAAGTGGAATTATAATGCATCTTTTACCAGCTATCCCGATGTAAACTGAGTTGTTTCTTGTAGTAATTAAGTTGAACCGAAGTGTAATTTAATAATCCGTGCCTATTAAAAGTACGCTAGTTGTGGAAATATTTACCATAACCTATTTGGACTTCTAAATAGTTGTTTCTTGTAGTAATAGTTGCTTCTAAAAGGCCCCCGTGGTCGAGGGCAAGGCTCTCGACCAACAAACTGAAGGTCACTGGTTCAAATCCTGGTGTGCACAAGTAAATTTTATTTGATTAATTAGTGTTATTTCACAAATTACATAATTTATTTATAGTATATTTCCGGCACGTTCCAGAGTGCAAGATACCCTCTGTAGCGCCCTGGTGTAGGACCACCATTAAGAATTGAAACGTTATTTGAAACTGCTTTTGACGTGCTTGGTGACGATTGGTGAGATCTGAATAGCCAGGTATTTCTCCCAACTTCATCTTCCCCTCCTCACAACCTTCAACCTCACAACTTACCCCAATTTATTAGAGATGCCATTTTCTCACTGGCTCCAGACGGGTGGGAGCAACAAAATTCAGGGTTTTCCTCATATATTTGATTCATACTGTCGTTTTCTTCCAATACTACTGTAAATCACACTTACTAATACTGTTTGCAGATTTGGCGTGGCACCCGACCATCCAGAAGTGAAGAATGTCATCAACACGTTCACCAAGACGGCGCAGAATGACAAGGTCAACTTCTACGGCAATATCACTCTTGGAAAAGACATCACCCTAGCGCAGCTCAGAGAAAACTATCATGCTGTTTTATTGGTTAGTATTTTTTGGTTGTCCCTCTCTAAACAAATATCCTCTCTTCTATCAAGCCTTATCTAACATTGCCTCCCTTCAATATTAATTAAATGATGAAAATTTAATTTGTGTTAATAAAATTATTGATCTAGGCATTATGTTCGACAGTAAACTCAGCTTTGTATGTCATATTAATAATATTATCAACAAGGCCCTAAAGACTCTTGGCTTTGTTTTGAGAGCTGCAAAAAATTTCAATAATTTAGGAACATTTATTATGTTATATAAAACCCTTGTCAGATGCCAACTTGAGTATAACTCTACGTTATGGTCTCCATTTTTCAATATTCATTCAGATAACATTGAAAAGATTCAACGGAAGTTTTTAAGGTTTATAAATTATAAATTGCATATTCCTATACAAAACATAAATTACAATTACGTCTTGGATAAAATGTCTCTATTGAAACTTTCAGAAAGAAGAATAAGCACAGATTTAATACTGTTACAAAGAATACTAAATTTTAAAATTGACTGTCCCGAATCACTTCAATGTATCAATATCCATGTTCCCAAAAAATCATGCCTACATTTCTTACCTTTTTACTTCAATAACACCAGGACACTAGCTTACCAAAATTCTCCGATTCCGAGACTTCACAATCTCGGAAACAAATATTCTGATCTGGGTGATATATTTCATTTGAAAACTAATCAGTATAAATGTTGTATATTCTATCACTTTTATTCTTCTAGACACAAATAGACCTATGTACCCATATAACTTCTCCGCTTCTACTATTTTGTTTTGTTGAATCTTTTAAATTCAATTATATGCGTGAGGATTCATTTTTGCCATTATGTTTACATTCTTATTTATTGTATTAATTTTTAAGTGTTTACTCTGATACAAAATGCTTGTATTTTTTTTTTTAAAGAAAAGCCCACTAGGGCGTGTAATAAATAAATAAATATTTCCTTCCCTCTTTTCGTAATTTGAAATGATTATTATTGATAGATTGGCATACAGAGTGCCAGGCCAATTAGCAATAAATATAATATTTGAGTATCAAGGAATTCGTCAGATATAGTTTGGATTTTCACGGCAAAAAATCATTATCATGATTAATTGGTTGGCCATGAAGTTTATAAACTCATCTGCTCGGTATTTGACAGGGTGTATGTAGGCCAGACAGAACAGACCATCTCCAAAAGAATCTCAGAACATTTTCAAGCATACAAACTCGACCAACCGGACAAATTGGCAATTGACGAACACTTAATTGAAACTGGCCGTTACTTCGAATTTGTTTCTGAAGTCCTCAAAAGACCCAAAACGCATCGAGCATGCCTAATTATGGACGCAATTGAAGTCCACAAAAACCTCAATAACATTAACAGAGATGACGGGCTAAGGTTAATAGTTCTTGTGACTTCATCAAAACCACATTAATTTAACTAATTATTATACTGAAATACCGGCCCCAAGAAGATTAACGCACGCAACACGATATCACCTCTACATAAATACACACTTCACCACAATCTACACATCTGCCCTCATGATGGACGGAAAGAAGGGGGAAGCGCAACAAAAGCATAATTTGGTATAATAACCCAAAAATTATTCACGATATCTTGGACTTCATCTAACACCCTTTGGTTTCCAGGCTTATGGGGCGGACGAGGACAGAAGGCTCGGCATTCCAAATGAAGAGTCGGCCAATGTCTTGTCTGCCAGGAAGTTCGTTGGCTGGTATAACGGAGTCCCTGGTGACCAACAAGTAAAGGTTTGTATCTGTTTTATATCCAGAACGTTTTAAAACGTGTTGATATTATGCACAAATTCCCTCGACAATATTCTCTGTCCATGAATTTTTATTTTTTTAAAGTTATTTCAGTATGAAAATGTATTATATTTTAAGAGTTAATAACAAGAGTATAATTGGTTTTTCGATATCTCCAGAAATTACGATGTTATGAGTAAAACGTTGTGTCTCGTGACTTAACACAAGACACAATTCATAATTCGAATGGTAGTGCCGCAGTACTGCTGCACCAGTCATTGTAATGTACCTTAACATCACACGCTTATCGAATTGGCCGCAAATTGAACATTTTCACAGTTTATATCTTCGGTACTATTGGGTATTTTTCAAAAACTTTATCCTCAAATTAATATGATACATTTGTAAATAACATGAAATTTAGCTTCATGGAGATTTCACTATTTAGATGAAATTCCCAAAAACAAATACCCGTCACTATTGCTGGATGCTGTAAATTTAAAGTAATGTATGTCTTTCTAGTCGATCATATTTCAGTTTATTTGTAGGTGGATCTTTCGGGAGCATCTGTAGCTGTTCTCGGCCAAGGCAACGTGGCGATGGATGTCGCCAGAATACTCCTCACTCCCGTAGACATCCTGAGAAAGACCGACATCACGGAGCACGCTCTGGCAACACTTGCTCACTCCAAAGTCAAACACGTCCATCTCATCGGTAGGAGAGGACCCCTGCAAGCAGCTTTCACCATCAAAGAACTGAGGGAACAAATCAAACTCCCGGAATGTAAAACTGTTTGGAGAAGTTCAGACTTCTCCCATATAGAAGACATAGTCAAAGACTTACCTCGACCGAGGAAAAGAATTACGGAACTCATGCTTAAAAGCTTGTCAGAAATGGGCGGCAAGTTACCACCGCATAAAAAGATCTTTTTCCCTATTTTCTGTAGAAGTCCGGTTAAATTTCTAACATCGGATTCGGGAAGACTAAAAGGAATAGAGTTGGCACTCAACAAGTTGATAGGAGATGATATTCTTACAAAATCTTGCATCAGTACCGAGCAAAGAGAGATTTTAAACTGTAATATGGTGTTGCGAAGTATAGGATATAAAAGCATTCAAGTCGATAACGATATCAATTTTGATACAAAACTTGGACATGTTGTGAGCAAGTTTGGTAGAGTTTTAACGGCGGATTCAAGTAGCGGAACGGAAATGGACGGAAATATCATAGATCCAGGTCTCTATGTAACCGGATGGCTTCGAACCGGTCCCGTTGGCGTGATTCTATCGACAATGTCTAGTGCTTTTGAGGTTGGCGAAAATATCTGCAAAGATTTTGCTACCGGTTTGTTAAAAGGCGATGTTAAAAAAGATGGTTTTAAGGGACTTGATCGTATTTTCAATGAAAATAATACGCAAGTCGTCAACTGGGACAGTTGGGAAAAGATCAATAGGGAGGAAGTAAAGATGGGGGAAAAAATCGGTAAACCCAGAGAAAAGATTTGCGATGTGAAAAAAATGTTGGACTTGTGCAGTTAAAATTTAATTTGGTAGTAGAGATTTACTTTATGAGCTTAAATCATTTTTGATTAACCTTTTCACTGCATTCTTGATGTACAATGTACATAAAATATCACTAACTCTTACACTGCACTCTTTTTGACAATCGGATAGTTATGCAGAAGGCAGCCAGCCACAAAAAGATAAAAACACTTACAGACAGAGATTACAAAGACAGAGATGTTGAAAGAAGGGTAAATGCAGGTAACTCCATTAATGGAGGACTGAACGCAGTTGGCGGTAACAAAAAATTGTCCAAAGAAGCGAAGTTAGCAGTCCACAATGAAGTGCTGGTACCTACCTTGATGTACGGAAGTGAGGCATGGAACTGGCAGAGAAAGGATGAAAGTAGACTGAATGCTGTAGAAATGAGATCCCTGAGACGTATGTGTGGTAAAATCATGTATGATCGTGTGAGGAATGTGGAGATCCGCAAAGAGTGCAAGGCTGATGTAAGCTTAATGAGTAAGCACGTAGAGCGAATGAGCGAAGAAAGGAGTGTAAGGAGAATATACGATGCAAATGTGAATGGTAGCAGAAGTCGGGGACGCCGGAGGAAGACATGGCACGACCAAGTGAATCAGATACTTGAGTCGGGCCATGTCAAGAGTCAGAATAATAGAAGAGTATGTATGAATGTGAATGAGGCAAGGGGTGTGTGCCAAGACCGAGTTGTTTGGCGGTCCGTCCTCTCTGCCTACCTCTAAAAGATTAATCAAATCTACCCAACACCTAGAATGTTTAATAAGTGGATTTAAATGTATAGATTTTTACAGATATTGGTATTTTTCAGGTCTCTCTGTTTTCTGTAGAATACATATTAGTGAATGTAAGCTCTGCAATCAACTGGCTGACCTTACTATGTGAAATATGCGTTCTATAGAAAGCAGCTAGAACTGATATAGCATATACAGAGAAAATATTTATTTATAAAATATGCCTAAATACCATTATTATATTTTTCGAGTTTGGCCAAGATAGTACCTACCTAACCTAAACTATAATAACTCAACCTAACCTAACCTATAATAACCCAACCTAACCCAACCCATCCTAACCTACCCTATAATAACCTAACCTTCTTTTAAATATTTATAAAACATGCCTAAATACCTTTATAATATTTTTTGAGTTTGGCCAAGATAGTACCTACCTAACCTATAATAACCCAACCTAACGTATAATAATCCAACCGAACCTATCATAATCCTACCTAACCCAACCTAACCTAACCCATCCTAACCTACCCTAAAATAACCTAACCTTCTTTTAAATATTTATTTATTTATAAAACATGCAGTTACCTACCTAATTTGCATAGAGTAAATGGTAAAAATTCTAGCCACTCATTTGGTATCAGGAATACCAACATAAGAAAATGACATCAACAGAAATTATTTTGGCTGTCATCCCATACAAAGAAAGCGAATTTTCATCTTAGGTAATTAAAAATCCCCCAAATGCAGTCAGTTTCCTTTTATAGTAATTATAGGTAAATCGAAAGGTTTTATTTAAAAATATTTCGTATTAGCCGTGGCCAGCGATTCCGAATAATTACTGAACATAAAATTGACCTTAATCCGTCAGATATTATATTTTTGTCAAAATTATGAACTGGCTGGTTTCTGCATAACTACATTCAATCACAACTCATTTTTTAAACTGCTTTAACTTTCTTATTTCTTTATGAATTGCTTATCACAAATGGTTCATTAATTCTTCTGCATTATGTTAAAACACCATCTTTCTCAAAATGTTTTATGATAACAAAAATAATATTTTAACTGGTGAGGTTCAAATAATTTTTTGGTTTTGACTTTATGATCTTTTCTGAGTTTGTTGAAGATCCTAAACTGTAGTTAGTTCTTTGTTTAATTTGAACTGACATTATATGTAATAATAATACATAATGATTGGATAGTTTGTGTAGCGACGTTTTTAAGAAAAACACCTCAAAGGCGCTAGACAAATATGAGTTTCTGGCTCTATCTAATTATTTACAAACAGATATAGAAAATATACTTACCTTACTCACTTCAGATAAACACACTTATATTAGAAAAATTTTTAAGCTTGGAGAAGTTAGAACTTTACATGCAGAGGATACTATTTACTGTAATATCTTTCATATTAGTGTAAAATCTCACCCATAGATGGCGCTAGATATTAGTCTATTAGGTTACCTGCAGACGGCGTTTAACTGTCGAGTATAAAGTTGGAATCGAGGTAATTTAAAATACACTCGGTCTCTACAATGCTCGACAGCTAAATGCCATCTACAGGTAACCTAATAGACTAATATCTAGCACGATCTATGGGTGAGCTCTTACACTAATATCAAGGATATTACATACATTAGTCCTAGCGAGGGATTGTGCGTGATGTATTCGTTCTATTATTTTCTATCTTTCTTTTTTAAACAAGACGTGTGATAAGGAAGAGGACGAATGTCGATTACGACCGTACGAGCTCTCGATGGGACTAGTTTATTAAAAACACCGCACATATACATTGCATAGTCGAGTGTTTTTGGTTTGAATTTTAAAGATTACAATTTAAGGGGATGCAACACAAAATAATGCAAAATGTGAAAATTTGATCATATTATACTGCGAATAGAACACATCTCGGCTTTTGCTTCCACCTGGCATTTTTTTATCAAGTCTTATATTTCCTGCATAAATGCTTTGAAGTGAAAAATCCCCTACTTTTTTCGAATTTGGTTTTTATTGAATATTGGGTTTTTAGACTGTGACGGGAAAACAATTTAATTTTTGTGCTTTAATTTCACAATATAAAATATGCTTTTTGGTGATGTATTTTTTTAATGATAAACTAATGTTTATAAGACAAGGTTTTTTTATGCATAGCACAAAGGATAACAAATAATTATAAGCAACAATTAGTCGCTTGAAATATCCATACAAGTTGAAAATATCTACAGAGTAAAAATAAATGCCGCCGACGGGAATTGAACCCTCGCCTTCTGATGTCTGGTGAGGTGTTCTGGACCACTGAGCCACGTTGGCTTATTTCCAACACGCCAAATAATTCGATATGTACTAGTACTTCAAACAACAATGACTGCTTATTATATTTTTTCACCTGTAAACAACCAACTTTATTTTTGTAGGAAAGTCTTTGTTAGTGCTAAATTTCCCACTAGATGGCGTCGAGACATATTATATCTACATTTGATTGCTTATAATCATTTGTTATAAATCGTAACAGTTGCAACCTTATCGCCACCAGCAAGGAGTGCGTGATTTCGTTTAAGTTTCAAAGACTCGAATGGCATCGCCTAGAATATTTTTTATGATTTTTATTAAGGGCAATATAATGATTTATAATATGATATATAGATAGGTGAATACAATAATAATATTTTTATAAAAACACACATAAAAAAGTAAAATTTTACATTATTTTTAAAAGATCTTAAAATGTACATTGGTGGCATTTTGTCACACTTGTGTTATGTATATCTTTCGTACTAATGTGGGTATGTACTTATTAATTTCAATAAACTTGTTGACTTGTTAAAATAATTTTGTTTTATACTGCAATTAAAAAAAGGAATTAACAGGGAACGTGCTTACCTCTTAACCTGACGACTTCGGCGGCATGTTGCTAAGCAAGCTTCTGGGTTTAGGACCAAGCGATTGCAGGTGCAAATCCATGCACAGGTAAATGAGAAATTATTAGAATAATGAATATTTTTACCTCATTTCAAAGTGAAATGTATAATATGTTCTCACTTCACTGGACATCAGAACAGATAGACTTGTACTCAGCGGCGTAGCTACCTAGGGGCTACGCGGGGCAGTGCACCGGGGCCCTCAAGCTCAGGGGGCCCTCTAATCCTTACCAGAAATCTCGATCGAACTGAACTTTTGGAAATTTCTCCCATTTTAAAAATAAATATGACAGGTTGCAACTTGCAACCCCACTTTAATCATGACAACTCAGTTGAGAGAAATTCAAAAGTTATGCCTAGGGAATTTATTGGTGATAAATGATGCCGTTAGCAGTTGTGTGGAAATACAGATTTTTTTCGCAACGTTGCAGATTTGTATAACTTTTTCGGAAACAGCATCAAACGTTGGGATCTACTGTCAAAATTCACTGGCGAATCGGACACCACTCTAAAAAAACCAAAATCCGACTAGATGGTCTAGTAGTGTCAATACGATATCTGCAATAAAACTTCATTATTTTGATATTTTCATAGCATTATCAGAAATAGTTCTAAAGAGTCCTAATAAAGATGAGCGTAGGGAAGCAGTGAGTATTAAAACAAAAATACTGAATTTCGAGTTTGTGTTGCTTTGCGAATTCATGCACAGTGTATTGAACGACATCAATTGTGCATCCAAAACTTTACAAAAATGCGACATCAATTTGGGCGAGGCGAGTAAAGTTTTAGCAGAGACCAAAGCAAAGTTGCAAATATATAGAAATGATTTCGAATTATTCAAGTGCAAAGCCAGTGAAACTGCAAGAAAATATGTATTGATACCAATTTTGAAGAAAAAAGGCAAAGAAAAGTTAAAAAACATTTTGATGGATTAGCTGCTGATCACCGATTTCCAAACCGAGAAAAAATATTTAAAATTGAGATTTTCAATAATGTACTAGACACAGTAATATATCAATTAGATACACGTTTTATTGGTATGAGCGCAGTCTGTCGTATTTTCTAACACCAACATTTTTATTACATGTTGATGAAGCAACTTTATTACAAAAGTGTGACTAATTCCAAAGAAAATATTCAGATATAATAGGCCCTAGTTTTTCACTTCAATTTATTAATATTTACCATCTAGTTTTACCTCAACTAACTCAAGCATGGACTGTTCACCAATTATGTAAGGAAATAATGAGCAAATATGGAGTGCTAGAATGCGACCTAACGGAAGTATTTACAGCAATATTATTATTCTTTACAATTCCTGTCACTTCTGCAGCAGCTGAATAAAATTAAAAATAATAATAAATTATTTAAGAAATAAGATGGGCCAAACTCGACTCTGACATTTATCGCTAATAGCAATTGAACAAAATCGCATCAAGCCTGGATTTAAACGAAGTCATTGATACTTTTGCGAAAACTAAAGCTAGGAAAAAATTGTAAATATAATAGTTATTTAGTCAGTTGGTAGGCCCGACCTTTATATGTATAATAAACCCTTGAATCTTCTCTATTTCAATTTATTAGCCAAACTTACACCAAGTATTAATTGTAATTTATGTTGTTACTGTTTAATATTTTTATTACCTGCCCTGCAGTCTGCAGTGCACTAAAAAGAGCTTGAGTAGCTTAGCATTCTTAAAGTGTTTGTATATTTCATATTTTTATTTGATAAAACCTAATCAGTTTACATAGCAGTGGGGCCCCATTTTTAAATTTGCCCCAGGGCCCTTGGTTACCTAGCTACGCCACTGCTTGTACTAATGCCAAATTTAGGTATCATTTCGACTAGCTGGAGGCAAATCATGTGTCAATCTGTTTGACACCAGGAGGGTTCAAGCATTTCTTAAATAAATTACGTCATTTGTATATTGATCGCCGGAGAGAAATAAGTTTCAAGAATGCTTTGAATAATCTACGACATCAGTCGTACGTTGAACGCTGAAGAGCGCTCGCTGGAACAGACCCCGAAAAATAATTTTCGCTTAAGTAAGGCAACGGTTTACAACGCAATGTCTCAATGTTAATTTCTTAACCGTACCATCAGGCACTCATCGTTCACATGTTCGTTTACTGCAGTGAGTAAACGATAAAAACTTTTGTTAAAGTATCAATAAAATATACCTTAACAAATATTCGTTTTTTGAAACTACTTTTTGTTCACCCGATTGATTTGCAGTTATGGTTATTACTAAAATAGCAATACTTCAATACAAGTCCAAAGACTGTCGAGCTAAAAGGGCATGTGCAACCCGGTTTGTTCCCCTCGCCCTTATGGGCAGCTCTGAATCTTATTTACTCTGTGACTCAGCTGCCAAATCTGAATGGCTTCCTCTTCTCTACACTTCCTTCATCCTTACAACATTCCTCCAAGTAGGGATGTCTCAGTCCCACTGGCTCCGGCAGTTGTGAGTCTTGTGTGGTGTCACAAAAATATAAATTGAATAACAAAAACAACATTGAATTTCAGATATCATATTTATTGAATTTAATATGACATGATAATTCATGATGGGCCAGACATTCTCAACTTTTGAATCACATGAATTTAACCTAAAAAATTATATTGTACTGTGAAATCTCAATAGATTTTATCATTCTTTATTTATTACCAGTGTGTATGGATAATTGAGTCAGCCTTCTGCGCACTTCTGTACACCAGCAAGCAACACATTGCATCAAGTGCCATCACATGAATGACCTAAGTTCTTTAAGAACCCGCAGTAAGGAATATAGCGATTTGACTGTAAATAAAGTATTTTTTTGATAAAACTATTTCAAATTGAACCATGTTCGGAATAGCCGTTTTATTTGAGCTTTTGATCAGCCTGATCTAACAATAATTAGATTACGGCGCATCAGTAAACAAGATATCCCAAAAAGAGTGCTGGATCAAGATTGAATGTTTATCGTGAAAAGATTCAAGTTGGCGCTGTTAAGAATGCAAATGGTGACAGGAAAGCAATAATAAACCACAGATAATAGAAACAAAGTGAGCTATAGCATGGAAGCGTGCTGCCAGTCGTCGACTACCAAAGCGGCTGTGCAATAAAAGTTATACATTTGGTGTGAACCCCTCATACCTTGTCCTTCCTTTCACTAAAAATGCTCTCCACACAGCATTCCTAAAGATGACACAAGCTCTGCGGGAATTTTTTTCTTCAGAGCCTCCTGTGTGAAGCTAATGAAAAAAAAAATGCAGGGCACCGTTGTGCATATATGCCATTTGCAGAAGTAGAGTTGAATGATATTACCAACAATCATTTTGTGTGCACTTTTACACTAATAATGCATCATGGCCCATCTTCCTTGTATCTATTATCTGTTGAGTTACAGAAATATGCATTTATTTCATGTGACAATACGTAACATAAGTATACAATTGAGGTCTTTATAGAGGGTTTTCCAATAAGAGGTGTTGTTTTGAATAGCCCGCTATTCCGGTAGATGTTACTTTTGAAGCTGTCATTTTTTGACAATTGACAAGTAGAAACTACGCCATTAATAAAAATGGAACGATACACGCTTCAACAATGCATTGAAATTGTTAAAATTCCCTTGAGTGAATCAAATGCAAATCATCATCTTGAGTGATGAGGCCCATTTCCACCTCGGTGGCTTCGTCAACAAGCAAAATTGTCGCATCTGGGGCTCGGAAAACCCAAGAGTTATTGTTGAAAAGCCTCTCCATCCTCAACGTGTGACTGTTTGGTGCGGTTTATGGTCCGGCGGAGTCATTGGACCTTACTTTTTCGAAAATGAGGCTGGAGCAACAGTTACGGTGAATGGATTGCGCTATCGAGAGATGATAAATGATTTTTTTATGGCCGGAATTGGATGGTATTGATCTGGACAACGTTTACTTTCAACAAAAAGGCGCTACGTGCCACACCAGCAACGAAACCATTGATCTTTTACAATTGAATATCAAAATAACACCTCTTATTCGAAAACCCTGTATAAAGTACACTTTTGCCCAAAACACTTACCCCTTTTACTAATAAACGTGTTTGTTTTAAATTTTATAACTGATAAAAACATCTTATTGTAAATGGTTGTATAAATTTAAAACACGTTTATTAGTAAGGCCCATAGTAAATTAAACAGATTCAAATCATAAGCGTTTTCTTTTTTATTCATCCCTCAGTTTCCAAAATATGCACTAGGAACAATATTAATTCTAAATATGTATTATTTAATAAAATGTTATGTACACCATGTATAACTATTTACATTGATTGTTTTTATTATGTATTCATTTCATTTGTAAAAAAAAAAAAAACTATATTTATCTAATTATAATATTTACAAAATTTATAAGTACTTAAAATATAATATATTCCCGTTATTGCAATCAATATTATCTTTAAAAATGATGCATTTAAAAATTAATAAAATATTGTTATGAACTAATGTGAAGTTTCGTTTGATACAAACTATTAACAGCATGTAATTTCACAACAGGCAGTCATATTGTAAATTCATTGCTTCCTTTAACTTTGACTCAATTTAATAATTTATATAAAATCAGTTACATTGCACTTGAATATAAAAGTGGGTAATTTTAGGGGTGTTTTACCATCTCCGAGTAAACAATCGATTGGCGCTAATCATCAGGTAGCCTCCATGGTAGTGAGGTAAGGCTCTCGACTAGCAATCGCGGGTTTAAGGCGATGCACTACGTAGTAATGCAAAATCAAGTGTGTTTTTGATTTGAAAATTTGTTCGCCTAGAAATGTTTCAGATGCTTTAATTAAATACTGCAAGTATAATACATCTTGGCCTTTGAAATAATCGAGTATTTTTTAAATAAGTCTTTTTATAATCCCAGAAAAAAATAATGTATAAGGCCTATGAAAACTGCTTTAAAGTTCAAAATCTCCTACTTACGAACCCATTTTCGGTTATGGTTTTATTGTGTAATGTGGCAAATTAAGTTATTTATAAAATGATCGAAAAACATTTAAATATTTGTGCCTGAACATCCACAAAATAAAATAAAAGCGGTAAAATATGCGGTATTCGCATAAAAACTAATCTGTTTTACAATCTCTGCGTAATATCACTTGTCAAGTAAATACCAGTTAACCCTGTGATTAAAGTTACTTGACAAGTAGTTACTCAAAAATGGTAAAACACCCTTGTAATGTTTTAAAACAAAAATATAACCTTAAAATTAAGTCTATCCAAATACTATGTTCACATTGTTAATTATTTTAAGTCACATTTGTTACCAATCCGTTCATCTCGTAGTAAATAACATTAAATATTTCTGGCACTTGGCAAATTGCTTATCAACTAATTGCACAAATTTTATAAACCCAATCGCCCCCAAACTTTAAAATAACTATTCATAACCACTTTTCAGATGGCCTTGCGTTTATAAAAAAATCTTATTTAAAAATATTTTTTTTTTTTTCAAAATTCATCCTTCTAATTGAAAATGATTTACTGTTTTGTTGGAAATGCAAATGAGATATAAACTTACCGTCGAAAGAAAAAACACAAAATATCAATATGTATGTCAATTGAGGAGCGGGATCCATAGCAACTTAACCCGTTGAACGTCAGAGTACGAAAAGTCAGTTGACAATTTGCAGAACCGCGCGAAAATTACCTCGATGAGTTTTGATCAAATGTCGAAATAAAAACTACGATTTATGTTTTTAATTGTTTTATGTTTGCCGGATAATGTACCTGATTATTCGTAGATACTTATCGTAAGACATTTCCCCAGAATAGCAAATTTATTAAAAAAAAAAAAAAAAAGAAACACGCGCTTCGTAGACAGCTAGTGTTAAAAAAACTATGTTTGTACAAATATGCAAGCTGGTATATAAACCTGAATACATTACATACACTAAAAATAACAATCAAAAGGTGTTTTTAAAGAAATAATGATTATTGAATGAGCAGGCAGCATTCTGATGATGCGCCCATTTCTGATTTCACTATAAGTTCAACAGTATTTGAGTTATTTAAATTTAAAATAAGTTAATCCTTTGTTGTCTCCAAATAAGAATCGAATGGAGATTTAAATTGGTTTATGTAGCATCGAAGGCAGAAGATTGTTGCATATTTCCACTACTCTATTTGCAAGTAAGTGTTTAAGAAAGAAAGGATTGGATGCTAGCGCAAGCGATTCTGATTTTCTCCTCTATAAAGTTTAAAATCACATCGAAAAAAATTCCAGTGGAGATGGTATTAAAGCTCACACATGTGTGCGAGCGCCAAGCACGGTCGAAAAAATTGGCGCACATTGTGCTCGAAAAGTATTGGTTAAACGTGTACAAGCTCTTTTTGCCCCCATCGCCTTTATTAGGTATTACACGCAGAAAGAGCTACACGCAAAAGTTTATACACTAGTTGCAAGCGAATACTACAATTATTTTCATTAAAAGTTGTAATTGCATCCCGCTCCTCAATCAAAAATAAATAGAAAAAAAAAGAAAATTAGTACGGAAGCATGACGGGCTACAACCAAACTGCACGGGTTGTCAAAGCGTCTATACAATGAAAGTTGTGCATTTGGTATGTAGACAGAAACAAAGGCAAGATGCCACCACGCATAAATACAATTTGCAGTTCGACATGCGTTGCATATGCTATTTCATACTAATCACAGTTCATGGCACATCTGCCTTGTCTTTATTATATTTGTATTCGGTGTTTTAACATTGGACAGCCAAGTTATGTATTATAAAT
This sequence comes from Hesperophylax consimilis, assembly GCF_061612785.1. Lineage (NCBI taxonomy): Eukaryota > Metazoa > Arthropoda > Insecta > Trichoptera > Limnephilidae > Hesperophylax > Hesperophylax consimilis. The sequence continues at coordinate 17,087,661 of NC_142854.1, read as the reverse complement.
TAAAATAATTTATTTAAAGCAAATTTACTTATAAATTATTACAGTTCCTAAAGAAATTAAAATGGCACACAGAATTAGAATACAATCTGAATGCAAAACCGTAAGTGACTCTGTAGGAATAATATTATCCATTTATTATTGGAAGACATGTCATTTTAATCCAATTAATATAAAATAGAAAAATAAATCACCGTTCATGTATACACCAAAATTCTTAAAGAAAGAACAACTGCGATTTGTCATCGAGGGATCGATTCCTTGAAGCAATTTACACGGTGTCCGGAAACTAGTGGTACAAGCGAGAAACTGGTGAATCTAAATTACATAAAAAATGAAGAAAAAAAAAATTCCATTTGAACATTTCAACTTTTTTGAATGAAACCTCAAATCACAAAAAGTTATATGTACCACAAAATTGACTCCAAATTCACTAGTTTCCCCGCTTGTACCACTAATTTCCGGACACCGTGTATATTATGTAAAGAGTAATTGTGGAATTATTTTAATACTTTCATCGCAATCTAGGCAGTATTAGTAACTTCACATCACATTATTGTGATATCAGCTGACAAGCATTGAAACAAGAACGTTATGCTCGACAGCTGATCACAATTTGATAAAAGCTAATACAGGCTGATAATCGACGTTTAACGGGAACCATTCAAACACAAGCAGGTGTATCTCATATTTGTAAATTTTTTTCATTGATTCTATTAACCCTTGAGACGTTGTTGATTTGCACGGATCGAACCTTCTACAAACTTCCATTTTTTCAAAGACAATAACAAGCACTATTTCGTTCTCTTTCTGACATAAAAGAAATAATTCATTTTTAGATGAGAGGAAGAGAGATATATGCATTTTAATAATGTGCGGTCGTTCTGGGACAAATATGGTCTTAGGAGAGTATAATGCGCGCACAGCATTTGGGACTGTTTGGGTCTTAGAAGGTCCCAAGGGTTAAACGTTTCGCTGATAAGGTAAAAAAAAAGCATTATTAAAACCTGGAAAAAGCGACACAGCGAATTAATACGAGCCATTCACAGCGCAACTTAGAATGTTAGAAACTTCCAGTATGATCCACGCACAGCGTAGCCTGGAAACTTCGTAAGACGCGACGAAGGCGCTCCGCTCTACCTGCAACATCTAGAATTCTTCGGGCAGTTCTAAAAGGCATGAGCTTCTTTATAAAAGCTGCCGCTTTAGAACTTGTTTCGAGTTTAGAACTTAAAGCCAGTCTAGTTCCATCAAACAACTCACTGTCTGTAGATAAAGACATATTGATTCATCATTATATCTTTCATTTGTTTCTACTTACTGTTTTTACCCACACAAAAATTTACAAATATGAGATACAACTGTTTGCATTGTGGGTGATGAAACGTGATTAAAGTTTGAAGCATCCCGACTGAAGTCACCCAAAGTTCAAGACATCTCAATGATACATATTAAAAAAAAAACTAGCTGTAGTGTACTAGCTGTTGCTCGGAGATATGTATACATAGTTTGAATTCTCTACACTTAAAACCAATTCTCCTTTTTTACCGACAGGGTGAAAAGAGAGTTATCCTTTTTACCGCCGGTAGTGAAGAAATCAGCGCTATTGCACTCTGGAGGTAAAACGGCGTACCAAGCGCTCTTTATTTTTAAAATGTGCTTTTCGTAGCATGTATTGCTGGTTTGTGTATCCATTCTGGAAGAATTAGGCCATCCACAATAATATACAATCAACTGTCTGCCTATAGTGTATCCTAAGATATTTTAAACACATTGCTCGTCGAACTGAGAACTCAAACCAGGAGAAACTCGTGATCACTGTCAAGTGGAAAGCAGAGGAAGTTCACTGAGGCGTTGGAGTGATGGAATATCACAGAAGTCCAGAAGGTGGGTGTCATCAGCTCTCTGTGCAGCGTAGGAGTTGATGAGCCTTCTCCACCAGGGAAATGCAGTAGGGCGTCAGTAGGGGGATAGAAGGGTTAACATTGTGGCTAGTTAGCTACCAGTGGCTCAGCTCAGGGGGGTGCTACAGTCCTACATGCTCTGCTGCTGGATGCCTTGCTCCTGGACTTGTTGCTCCACTGAGTTCTGCGAGGTGGGATTCGCTTCGACCGAAGCCTGCTGCTGTTGTCTCGATTGTATGGGAGTGGTTTGACCTGGAACAAAATTATGAGAATTAGTCCTGCAGGCTGGGAGATAAGGGTAACGGAGATAACCACCGGGAACATAGAAATGAATGCGTTCCATGATAGACAAGTTTTCAAACCATCCACGAATCAGTCTGAAGAATTATGTACATCCCTCCTGGCACGAAGATGGTTCATTTCGAGCATACCCAAAAGAAAGTTGGTAGGATAGATCCACGGGTGGTAGCCATTCTGCCTCATGCAGAGAAATTTCTTCTGAATTCTCTCCAGCATGATAAGATATACATATAAAAAACATGCTACTATAATTTGTAGGATTCAACAAAGTGCTGGTATAGATTACGCTTAATTCTACAAATGGTGTTATTAAATATTTCAATAGTACCCCCCAATTTGTTGCCTAGATCATGCATCCCATTGATTAGTGAGTTTGTCTGATAGTTGGCTGTGTATGTATTACAGAAGAATGTTACATTTTGTCTTTTGTTCTTAGTCGGTACATGGAATTTTATAGTGGCGACAATGGCAGGGCTGTCAATTAAATTATTAATAACTCTATGTAATACAACCAGGTTTGACATAGTTCTCCTGTCAGACAGCGTTATTCAGTGCAATTAATTCATCAAACTGACTTAATTGATGTATTCAATTGGAATTTTGAACTTAAAATTTATGTACCTAAGACATTTGTGATGAACTCATTCTATATTTTTAGAGTGAACTTTATCCACTTGACTTCTGACTAATGAAATATAGAGTTTTTTCCGTAGGCCTTTTTAAGATATACAATTCGGTAGTACTTTATTTTGATGTATCTCATCAGGTTTAGCCAGCGTTAGCAATGTATTGCCCGAAAATATATTTTTACATCTTGATTATAAAACATCAGCTTTTCTCTACCTTCTATAAATATAATACGCATGTATCATATATGTAAACCTTCCGGAAGAAATTCTCTAAATGATAGTCAAAACCCTATCAAAAGCCGTTGCGTAGTTTAGATGAACTAAGCGCACAAACAGACAGACGCGGATAGCGACTTTATTTTACATAATATTATGCCATCCCATTAAACAGATATTACCGAGAATAGGTTGTTACCGTATTTGTCGTGTATCCCCCGGTGGCGCTTGAGCGCAAACCTGTCGGCGAATGCTGCCGTGCAGATGTCACACTTGAAGGGCTTCTCGCCAGAGTGCACCTTGGCGTGGTTCTTCAGGTGGGCGGCTTGGCTGAAGGCTGACGAACAGATGTCACACCTGAACAACACACAATACATATTATAATATAGTACTAGCGCAGACCTGTGACAAATCACGGCGAATTAGAAGTAGGATTTGTGAAGCTGATAGTTAACCGTTTGAGTGCCAATCGTCGACTTTCGTCAATTCGTGTTTTAACGAAGATTGCCGATCGTCGATTTTCGTCGATTGCGTCAGTCGTGTTCTGATTCGCGCGTACATCTGTACGTAAAATTCTCATTTTTTCGAAACGCCTGGACTTCGGGATCCTCCTCCGCGTGATTCTAAACCAATATTCTTTAATAAAACACCGAAAAAATCATCGAAATCCTTGAAAATTTAAAGAATTTATGGGGTTTTAAAAAAATATATAGTTTCATAAAAAATAATGTTTTTTTGGTGGCATTTTACAAGCAACTGTATGAATTTTTTTGGCACTCAAACGGTTAATGGAAAGAACACAATTGCTGCAGAATGATCTAGAAAAAATATTCACAAATATGTCTTATATTATGTGAATTCTTCACATATTATATAATTTTTAAAATTCAAAGCAAATTCGAGTTCCAGAGTTCATTGAACCAGTCACACAGGACACACACAAAACGAAAATAAGTATTTTTGATGATTAACACAATACATACTTCAGAAGGCTGATCTTCTGACTTCTCAACGTGGAGATGGTTCGGTCTATTCTGACAGATTCGTAGATAATAAAAACAAAGAGAGATATGACATGGAAGCGTGGCGACTGTCACCGAGTTACAACCAAACTGCACTCACTACCAAAGCACCTATGCAATGAAAGTTGAGCTTTTGGATTGCAGGTAGAAACAAAGGTTACACCATTCCCTGTAGGGGTAAGCAGAGAGGATTGACTGCTACACAACTTTGTTTTGACTCAAACTCTTTGCTTCATCCACATTCATACATACCTTTCTGTTATACATGGTCCGACACAAGTATTCAATTCACCCGATCGTGCTCTCGGGCGTCTTCCTAAGTCTTCCTTGGGCGTTCCTGACTTTTTTTACCATTCTCATCCATGTCATATATTCTCCTTACACTCCTTTCTTCATTCTTCAGCTCTATGTACCCAAACCATCTAAGCGTCCCTTTCTTAATCACCGCTGTTGTAAAAACCTTTATCATGTCAATGTTAACGAGTTGAAGGCGGTCGCACTAGCCCTTTTAGATTTCTTTGAAATCGATACAGATCAAACTTCTGGGTATTTTTTGTTCACTGCATTAGTCAGTGGTTGGTTGGAGGAACGAGATGGGTGAAATATGACTTACTTGTATGGTTTCTCTCCTGTGTGAATCCTTCGGTGGTTCCAGAGTGTCGCGTGCCGGGCAAATCCTTTGTCACAAACCTGACGGACAAACACATACATATTACTTTATTGCAACTAAATAAATACACATAATGCTACTTTCTCAGATATCTTTCTATAGATTACTAACAGAGTGTCCTAAAACAACAATAATGAACCCTGGTGACTGGTAAAATGATCAGCTCTAGAAGGCTAAACCGCTATAGCAAGATAACCCAACACGTGGGTGTACAAAATGCAGTACTCAAGTTTAGGCATGCGGCAGTCTGCTGAATTTGACAAACGATTACTGGCAAATTATAGAGCTTGATTTTGTGTTTCAACTAATGGTCAAAATAATGGCAGATTATAGTAGTTGTCCGATAATAGAGTGGCGGATTACTGAGAGAGTATGTGGGAAAATTTTGCAATACATATGTAGCGATGCTACTAGAATATTTGGGAATGTTCGCCCATGCAAAACGCATTGTAGCTAGAACTCTCTAGATACGATGCTATTCGGCGCATCTACCTACAGGCCCGAAGATTCTCGACACACTGGGCGCCTATAAAACGGGCCACATCGAGACGTAGTCAGTTAGTCTGCAGGCCCTGCGAGTGCTAGCTGCCTACTGAGCCCCCGCGTCGCGCCCCGCCGTTACTCCACCGCGCCACTACAGGCCACAGACCTACTCACCACGCCTGGCTTTGCACGGACCTTATAGGAGAGACTACAGATTATCATGGGGTCCGCGGGATTACATCAGCACCCTGGCCCCAGATATCATCCCTGGCCTGCACTCCTTCGCGACACCTTCTCCGGTTTGTCCTCGGCCCTGCGACATCGACGCCGGCCTGCATCTCCCGCGCATCTGCCGACCAGGTCAATCATACCTTCGGCACATACCTTGTTTCACACTGGAGTACCCGGGAGACTCCCCATCTTCGCCAGTGCTGAACGCATCCTCAAGTCCGGTCTCCACCAACGCAGTGTCAAGCCACCGACTTTATCGCCTCGACCACTCTACCGCCGTTATCGACGCTTACACCTGGTGCCATCGTCATCGGTCCGGAGTCATCTCACAACTGCGCTACTGACTCAAATAAATGCAGCGACATCACAACCTTCCTCTTTCATTGTCTCCTTACCAACTCCATTACCAAACATATTTCAATTTCAGTCTTCAAGGGACCGAAAAACCATACCTACATAAATAATCCAGTTGGTCATGATTGAATGAATCGAAGGTGAATCCAAGACTGCAAGTGCGAGAGAAAGGAAGAGGAAAGAATACTCACTTCACAAACGTAAGGCTTTTCACCGCTGTGTGTTCTTTCGTGATTTTTCAAATGCGGGGATTGGGAAAACTGCATACCGCAAGTGTTGCATCTGGAAATTGAAAACATGTCATTATAATTTTCATTTTAATATTAATAAGTTGTGGAGCTAAAATATCAGCCATCACCTCCGGATTAATTAGGCACCAAAAATTTCAAATCTGCAGCGGTGTACTAATATTTTTTATTTATTTGTATTCAATCAAGTTATATTTTTGTATTGGATCAAGTTATATAAAAAAATAATATTTTGTGTTTAAAAAATTATAATTATAATATGGGTGGTATAATATAAAAAAAAAGTTTCTATTTTTAATCTTTTTTTACTTAAATACAAAAAAGTTGAAGATTGGTCAATCTTATTGGGATAAATTTTATTTACGTATAAATATAATATATGTTTGATGAAAAAAAGAATTTCCTGATTGCCGGTCAGGTGCCACTGTGCTACGTCGGCATATTTTTAATAATTGTCAGCAGCATTTATTTTTCTCGGAAAATATTTTTAATTTATTTTTGTGTTTGAGGCTAATAATTATTGCTATTATTATTGGTTCTACATATGTTTTTATATTAGCTAAATTTACTCCACGAATACTGTTGCACTTATTATTATGTCATAAGCATGTAAAAGCTCTTAAATGTAACAAGTAAATAAATGTAAAACGAAAGAAACACACAACATTCCACATAATATAGTTATGTAGAACAATGAGAGACTGATGTCAAAACTGTACGAAAAATAAAATACGTCCTTATTTTCATCCTGAATCCACATGAAAATACGACCCATGTGAAATCTGGACAAAAAAAAGCATTGTGTAAAACGTCTACAAGTAAATATCCAGGCAACAGAATGCCGCGACGGTTAAACCAAAAATAAAAGACCGTTCCCTAGCATCGTCCGGAATGAAGCGCAGTGTGGCATAGCAAGCCCCTAATATGCACCATCTTTTGCTTTCCCTCTAGCTATATCTCTGCATGCTGTAATTAGGAGACCGGCATCATATATCAATGTATGTAGGGATGGATGATGGATGTTACCTGTAGGGTTTCTCGCCTGTGTGGATACGCGAATGATTCTTGAGGTAGACGGCCTTGGCAAAGGCCAGTCCGCAGATGTTGCACTTAAAGTTCTTCTCGCCCGAGTGCAGCTTCTTATGTGACCATAGCGACGAGTAACGCGAGAATGTGCCACCGCAGATGTTGCAGTGGAAGGGTTTCTCCGTGCTAAAAACAACAATAACACACACACACACATTATATATTGCAGAATGGGGTAGATCCTGTCTTCCACAGGGATATGATACCTGGCGATTTAAATATGTTGGAGACTACTGCCGTGCATCTGTGTGGAGATTCATGCACAGGCTCCACATTTTCTCATTCTATAAACACATTTTATAAACTTGTCGGCAATGCCAGTCTCCTGTACTATACTTTAAACATGGCATCACTCATATCAAACATGGCACCACTTGTAACAATGCAAGTACTTGGGTTGTGAGTTATGACATTGCGAGTGAGGCCATGACATTCTAGATTTTATCTATTTATTTACTCTTTTATACACCCATGGGGCTTTTACATTGAGTGCATGAAATATTAACAATTTTTTAAACAAGAGTTTTTAATAAACAATGGTTGCAAAATATTATTATGTACTTACATCACAATTCTCGAAATATCAAAGGAATTTTGATGTTTTGAGACCGAATGCAACAATGATTGGTGACGACACGAGGTCTAGTGGTTTCAGTAGTGATATCGCTACACGTACACACTATGCACTAAATGATGTTTGTGACGTATGTGATACTTGCGTATATTTACTTGGAAGTCATTAACCTTTTCATTGCTGATCTTATCAACGCAATCTAAACCACCACGCATTACTTTTTACACAATGTAAGAGTTTTGACACTTAAGTGACAGGCGTATAGAACAGGTTAATGATTAGGTTCACATGAGATTTATTATGCTTCGACCAAAGAATGTATAAATAGGTAGGTTTTGCTTACTTGGCTGTGTGCATCTTGTTTTTGTTTCCCCCGATGAAGATAATTCCAGACCCGTTACATTTGTGGCACTTAGTTACAGAGGCAAGGTTTCTCTTTTTCACAGGATGGTGGCCGGGTACTGAAATCATAAAAATTCATATTAACGTTTACGCATTTCACGGTGAGTGAGTGTGAGTATTGTGAATACTTCACAAGAGTCCCAGCTGTCCCAAGAACCGATGGGCCTATGGTGTCCCTAATCTGGGCGTGTTGTGAGGCTGAATGAAGTGGGGAAGGTAAGGAGATGAGGAAGTGTTTTGAAATGGAGTTTGTTTTCTTTACACAGAATGTCATCTTTGAGGATGCTGGGTGGAGGGACTTTTTACCGAAAAGCTGGAGAGAAAGTTCTGGGAAGGATAAAGGTACAAGGGGTGGGTAGGAATCTGAGGGTCAGTGGATCCAAGAGTGACGGAAGTATGAATCCATCCCTCTCGCTGAGGTGCAAGGTGATGGTTCCAGAGAGTACTGCTGGAGAAGTCAAATGGCCTCCCTCAACCAGTCCCAATCTCATATTATTGTTATAAAACAGCATGAATGGTATGTACTAATACTTGAATGGTATGTACTAATACTTGAATGGTATGTACTAATACTTGAATGGTCTGTACTAATACTTGAATGGTATGTACTAATACTTGCATATTTTCTGTCCGATGGGTATGACGTTCTGTGAGCCGAGCGCGTCGATGTTGCCCGCGTCCGGCTGGTGCTGGTTATGCGGCGTGGACGGCATCTCGCCCATCTCGAACTTCACGTTCCCATCGGCTGCCACGAAGATCTGCGTGGCTTGCGATACTGCCAAAACACAACACTATCAATTAACATAGCCGAAACTATTACATATTAAATGATTTGAATCACACTGACCCGGTATATCAGTTGATTTTAAGCTCGGCTTGGTTGGAATGTCCAGCTTAGCGCGGCTTGGAACATAATCCGTATATAGGTCGAATTTAATAAAAGAATGTTTATTTCTCTTTGTAAAACCAAACTGCTGTCTACGTGAGTGGTATATCTATGCTGTCTACTGTCATCGCGATCTTTCAATATGACAGCATATTTTTAGGCGGGTTTAATTTAAGAGCAGATTTTTTATAAAGTTCCCCACTTAAAAACAATCACCATGGTGCTATATGCGAGGAAAATGATTTTAAATAGTATTTGTTTTGCTAGTCAGTGCGCTATTCATGAAATTACGACAGTTTGTTATTTCCGACAGATTTCGTAATTTACTAACGGTGTTCATTCGAAAGGTAATTTTTAATAAATACTTTCAGCTTCACAAATCCTAAAATAATAACATCCCGTGATTGAATGGTTTGACTTACTTCTCTGCTGATGGCTGAGATTGTCCTGGTTGATACATTGCTCGCACCGAATGAGCTTGGGTCCTTTCCTCTTGGGGTTCAGGGTGATGGGGCCGTTGCACGTGATGCATTTCTGGGTTTTGTCAATGATCACTGCTTTTGAAGTTACTGGAAAGAAAGGTTAACACTGTTGTGAAAATCACATACAAGATTGAACGTTAATCCCGGGTAAATCATAGACAAACAAAATATCTTTCACATTTAACTACAAACTGTTGTCTCCAGATTTTAACTCCCGCTCAATAAAAACACTTTGAACTTTAACTCTTCAGTACTTTCATCACTTTTGTACAATTTGCAATGTTTTTTGTGTATTTCAAATGCGCTATATACATCATATTTTTTAATTTTCCCAAAAAACAAATACAGTTTTAGAAACTAGATAAAATTATCTTTCCGGTGTAGGCATTTAAAATAAACATTACTATTTTTAAATAATAAAATTTTAATATCAAAAACGCTAACCACATTTTTACTCCAATCATAGAAAAATTGAGAGAACTCGATATTTCGAAAACATGCTCGTTTTGTTTGGGGAATTTGTAAGAAAACTGTACCTTCACTTTTATCTCGTTCATATAATAAAAAATAAGAAATGATTTTTAAAGTTAAACCGATTGTTACAATAGCGGCAATAGCGAAATATGAATTATTCATTTTGGCTATTTTTAGGATTTTATTATTGGATTCCAATACAAATATGTGAGGCAAACTGGAAAGAACCATTATTTCTCTTTCTTTGGTAGAAAAAAGATAAAAACACTTTTATAAAATATGGACGACCGGTCATATTTGACCCTCAAACGCTGGAGGGGTTTATGTGATAGATTGACAATGGACTCTGATATTTTAATTAGCAGGTGGTTGGAATAATCTGGACCCTGACCTTGAAGTTCAACAACTAAATGCCATATGTGGGTAACCTAATAAGACTAATATCAAGGATATTACACAAACAATGCAACTTATGGCATTTATATTATTTTTCGTGTATTTTCAGCCTTTCAGTTACTCGGACTAGCGAAGGGAGGGTCCCAACGGCTGGGATTGGAAATGAGCAACTTAAGGCGATGCACTATGTCGTGTAATATTTTGAATCGAGACGCCATCAATAACACTCCTTACGTAGATGGCGATAAGGCTTAAATTCCCGCTTAACACCATCCAGCTGTTTTGATTTAGGCATGAAAAAAACATGGCCAAAAAGTGCCTTTTATTTTATTTTGTGGATGTTCAGGCATAAATATTTAAATGTTTTCCGATCATTTTATAAATAACTTAATTTGCCACATTATACAATAAAACCATAACTGAAAGTGGGTTCATAAGTAGGAAATTTTGAACTTTAAAGCAGTTTTCATAGGCCTTATAAATTATTTTTTTCTGGGCTTATCTAAAAAATACTCGATTATTTCAAAGGCCAAGATGTATTATACTCGCAGTATTTAATTAAAGCATCTGAAACATTTCTAGATGACCAAATTTTCAAACCAAAAACACATGATTTTGCATTACTGCGTAGTGCATCGCCTTAACGTTTTTATTGTCATTTAAAAAGTGAAGACAATACTATACTTAGGATGGGTTGTTTCACAGAATTTGAACAATTCATCAAATTTACAAGTTGATTTTCAAGTTCTGTTATTATTTCAGTTTTGTTAATCAACTGGCCCATAATGATATAATAACAGAACTTGAATAGGACTTTCACAGAACTCGAAAATTGACATAGAAATTTGATGAATTGTTCAAATTCTGTAAAACAACTCATTCTTAGTGTTTTTTTGCTTTTAAAGCAGGACATATTTTCTTATCTGTAGGTGGAATTTTGTCTAAAAAATGAAAATCACGTGAAGACTTTTTAGCCTGATTGCCGAGACGTATATTCTACTGTATGGTGGGACTTTTGGTGACACTGAATACTTGGCATTTAAAGGGTTCGGTTAAAGCAATCAACTCTGGAAAGTGCTGCAAGTATACTTTATAATATAATTGTGTTTGAATGAGTTTTTATACCTTCTGTGATCTGCACCCCGTGTTGCTGCTGCTGTTGTTGTTGCTGGTGATGCTGCTCCGGCTCTGCGGCCACTATCTGTATCTGCCCCTGCACAATGCCGGCCGGGGTGCCGTCAGCCTGCACGGCCTGCAGTCCCCCGCCTCCCGTGGTCTGCACCAGGCCTCCGCCAGTCACCACCGTGATGTTGCCTCCTAACGGGTACAAATCAAAACATTAGTGTACTGCTGGAGAAAAATGTTCAGGATATCATGGACAGCTAAGCGCAATGACTTGTCTATTTAATAGATTCCCATATCTTTCTTTTGGGTATGCTCGGAATGAACTATCTACGGGTCAGGAGAGATGTGCGCATTGCTACACATTTCTTTAGACTGATTCGTGGATGGTTTGAAAACTTGCTCATCATGGAGAGCATTCATTTCTATGTTCCCGATGGTTATCTACGTCACCGACAACATAGATTATTTTATCTCCCGGCCTGCAGAACTAACTTGCCAATGGTCATGTCTGTGGGGAGAGCAATCTTGCTGTTGAACAGAATCAATTCGGATATCGACATGTTTTGCATCAATGAAGCTTCCTTTAAAAGGCAAGCTCTATTATCGCTGGTATAGTTGATATAGACACTGTTAATATTAATCTAAGAATTCTTATTATAAAAATATTTTAAAAACGCATTGAAATTAACAATTTTGTAATGTTTTTGAAATGAATAAACAAAATTGAATTGAATTGAAATCTTAACAAACAGAATGCGATATTTAGAGCACAGTCAGGTGGGAATGCTGTCCTTGTTCTACCGGTATTTTAATGGAAAATGCCCCGAGGAACTAGCATCATTGATGCGTTCGGCAGCGGTACATAGTCAGGAAACACGCCCAACATTTGTAAACAGTTTACATTTTGTCACATGAAAACAGGTCGTTTCCAAGACTCGTTCTTGAGTTCAACAGTTCGACTTTGAAACGATTTGCCGGCCTGTGCTTCCTCCACACAGCATCCCCACATGCATGACACATACCCGAGGAAAATTATTTTCTTAAAAATAAATGTACCGGTGTCTTGACTGTGAATTCTTTTATGCGCATTCAGCAGCGTGAGGTGGGCAAACATCAGTCCACACACGTCACACTTGAAGCTGATGTTGGAGATGGTGTTTTGCACAGTGCGGCCGTCGATGGTGACCCCGTTCTGGGCCAGCTGCATCTGGTTGACCAGCGCATAGTTGTAACTGAATGGCTGCGCGATGTAGCAGGTCTTGGTGTCCTCGGCAGATGCCAGCTGCGTCAGGTTGACGGTGCTGCCGTGGCCCTGCACGGCCGGAGTTAGCTTCTGGATCATGTTCACGTTGGTGGTGTAGCAGAAGGTCTGGAATTCCTGGGGATTAATTAATTAACCATTAGAATCTAAAACTTTAGTCGCAACATTCTCTTACACTCAAAAAATCTAGAAATTTTATGAAAATAATTGTGGATCGATTATTTTTCATTAGGGAATTAATTTAGGACGGGTTGTTTCGGAGAATTTGAACAATTCATCAAATTTCAACGTTCATTTTCCAGTTCTGTGAAAGATTTTTTCAAGTTCTGTTTTAATTTCAGTTTTGTCAAGCAACTAGCCTATAATGATATAATAACAGAACTTGAACAAGATTTTCACAGAACCCGGAAATGAACGTTGAAATTTGATGAATTGTTCAAATTCTCCGAAACAACCCGTCCTTATTGTACAAAGAATTCAAAATATATTGACAATGGACAGGAAAAATAGCATAACTCCAATGATGTTACAAGATATATAGAAATCTCAGTGGCAAGCCGAAAGCACGACAATTGTATTGCTTTCGATTTTGTAATTTTAGTACTACACTGCCAGGCGTCGCGTAAGGTTGTGTGCTACCTCTAAAAAAGTACCAGAATGTCCTCATGTGTGATGAGATAATGTTTTTATTACTCTGCAAACACTAGTAAAAGCCAAGAAATAAGATTTCATTTGTACATACAAACAAATTATTAAAAATACAATTATTTCAATTGTTCCCTGTAGATTTTCAGCGCCATTAGAGAAAGAGAGATGGCAAACGTAGCAACACATAAGTATAAGGACAACCTAATAGCAGTAGATTGTCTCATACAGTATTCCGTGTTCGCCTTATTGTGTAAACGAGTAAGCTTTATCTTGTTATCTCAGTCACACCTTTGATATAGAATGTAGTATTCAATGTAAATTCGAAAATGCCTCCCGCTATTATTTATTTCTTTCATGAATGCCTATCTTTGTCATACATGAACTATGTTTGAATTAATAATTTACTGGAAACATAAGAGTGTTTCTTACTTGCCACAGTTTGTGAGACAATAATGAGTGTACATGTATTGTAACGTCATTGCATAATTCAATTATGTTTTATTTCGTTACTTGCTGATTTTTTTTGCATAGTTTTTATTTTGATTTAACATTTAAAAAACATGGTTTCTTTGATATTATGTATATTTTAATGCAATTATGTTAAATAATAACAAATTGCAAATATTTAATTTCTTTAAAATAAATTTTTGAATACCGTTGAATGCTTTTTTTAAAGCAACATTAATTTTCTTTATCATCTTCAAGTTGCCATTACAGATCATTTAAAATCGCATCGCAGTGTAAAGAATTGTCAATTTTATTAATTTATTGTCTGCAATAAATTATAATATGTTATGTTACATTATGCATTTAAAACAAAATTGTATCTGTTATAACTTTTACTTGCCCTGAACATAAAAAGTTTTTTAGGCAAAAAAATTTTCATCATAAAAAAAACTTACCTAACCTAGAAGCCAAATACAACAAACAGTTTGTTGTTGTGCGTACAAATTAATAAATTTCTGTCAACTACATGCGTATTGCGCAAAGAGGTAGACACACTAAAGTGGCACCAAATATTAACGTTATGTTATATTGTAAACATTATGAAGTATTATAAATTCACTTTTTTTAATGTTGTAAAATAATGTAGCATGTTTACTGGAATCTTGAAAGCAGTAAACATACCATTAGTCATGTCTCTAGATAAGTATGCAGAGAGGATAGTGACCATACAAATAGTGACAATGGAGTCCTGACTTGCAATATTTTTTGTTCATCCCTGATACATGCCTTGCTTTGCTCTTTTTATGTTTATGAGGTATTGAATAATGCAGTTTACTGACCTGTTGCCCTTGTGAATTTTGCTGGGTCTGCTGTGTATTTTTTTGTTGTGAATTTTCCATGTTTTTGCCTTGGGACTTTTGTCCAGGGTGCTCTTGGTACTGTAGGGTAGGTACCCCAGTGGTCACAGTATTGGCGGTAAACATGTTTATAAAAAACACAACACACTTTCACATAAATGTCAACACTGACTCACTGATAAATTTTCAAACATGTTTCGAATCGGAGATGTTTTTCAATTTTTATATTTTTTAATATATCTAACCAAAACCACACAGAACACTTTTAACCAACTAAACTTTGGACGAAAAAAAACGTAAACAAATGCACAATTTATTTTTTGAACGCGGAATACAGTTGACGGCGGGTGAAAATATACAAATGGAGGATAGAATGGTGGTTGGAGTAACTTGATTATAAAGCAGTCCGCGTTTTTATGATGTATTATTTACTATGAGTAGTAAATAAAAACGGGTAGAATTTCGAATTCAACAAGACGTGAGATAATAAAAGTGTCGAGCGACAAGAGAAGAGAGAGAAGGCTACAATACAATCGTGCGAATGTAATAGGAATATACTTTATCCTTTGTTGAAAAGTACGTTTCCACGAGAAGCGCGCCGACTTTTACGTTATCAATATGCGCGAGAAAGGGATAACGGGTGTCTGAAGAAGCGTCTGAAACTTTGGAAAGACGCCATGCACGGAGCGATGAACAAGGTGACGCTTGTCTCTCAAAAAAATTAAATACGTAACACCGGCGGTGTACCGACACCTGGACGCCACAAACACTACGAAAATCACGCTTTGGCCGAGTATTACCTTTTATTTAACTTATAAATCGGTTTTACGGCGGATAATTGCCAAAAACTATTGGTTTTCTATCTCGCTTCAATGGCGACTCAACCTTTCTCACGAGAAAAATGAAATGGCTATAGAAAAGATGGCGTGTGCGGGGAGGCCAGCCTAATAAAAACTAATGACAGTAAAACTTATTTCGGTGCAAGTAAGAACTTTTATGTGGAATTCATTTTACGGCTCATAAGTGTGACAAAAGCATGCTATTTTAACACTTTCAAAAGTGATACATGTAATAAATATTATACTTTCTCATATATTATCACTCAGCAGCTGTTTTAATTTTTCGTCGAAATCTAAACTATTTCTGCAGAATGTGATTTTTATTTTTAAGCTCATAGGGCATTATTTTTGGACTAGCGATTGAAACTCTCAAGACTTTTTAAGGACAACTGCTTTCATATGAAAATAAATATCGGTGGCAGAAATTTTGAGCATTCCAGACTTCGTAGTAGATATTTTTGAAAACAATCTGCAACAATTCAGAATGCTCCGAAATTAGGGCAGTACAAAATGTGATATTAGTTTTTTTTAGATTGTTCAGTCATACGATGACAATCCAAACAATTGGGTCTCGGGGATGTATTTTCAGTTTACTCGATATAATGTGATACTGTGTAAGTTTGAGACGTTTGGTATGAATTGAATATATAAAATATGTTTTTCAAATTAAAGTAAAAAATATTGAGGTTCATTTCCTGCGACAACGTGTTTTCAAAACATCCAACAAAAATAATTTTTAAAAAGCACTAGGGAAGGGCTTAGATGAACTAATAGGGTGAAGATGCGTAACTGTGACAACATGAGTGGTTTCACTGAAATAGGTCAAGTGGAAACATGTTAGCGGGTCGTTCATATAGCTATTTCATCCGTACACACACACATTATTTGAATGGCTATTCTTTCATAAGCGGTTCTACATTTTTTGTGATTAGTATAAATTTATTTATTTAATATCAACGGCATAAATATACCATTCACAATAATTATTTCACCGAATACAACGTGACTTGTATTTTTGTGCTGTATTGGGGCACGACCACAATGTTTTTTTTTTTATTTTCCGTGACCGATGGAAAAAAAAAACATTGGTGATCCCGATCAATGTTTTTGTTTTTGTCGGATGTTTTGAAAACATTTTGTCGCTGGAGTCGGAGACCCGATTTGACCTTGAAGTTGAGGAAGTACATACACGTTATGTCTATGATTTTAATAGAGGAACGTATTGAACAGTATTGAACGTATTTCTGACGTTTTCTATGCAAAACTAAACTGTCAATGTAGTTGACCAGGGGCATTTAACTAAGCTTTGGCCTCGAAACCCATTTGAAACCGCCACGCCCACCTCAAAATTCTTATAGAAAACGAATAATATGGCTAAAAGCTCAGATCTCATTGGTGAGAGCAGAATGATTGGTTTGATCTCTCGCTCTCTATCATAATGACTCGTGTAACAGAAAGAGATGACGGAATTTTGCCGTTTGACAATTTCAAATCATTCAAACAAAATGAGAATGGTTTATTTATACACGCGGGTTGTCATTTGCTGCCGAAATACTATCATTTCCGTCGAAAATATTGCGTGTTAAAGTTGTTCGTGATAAAAATACAATATAAGCCAGTATAGTGTTAGCGAGTTACAAACATATATTCAACCTGATATGTCCCTAGGTATATACATGACTTGAATTCACAGAAAGACCAAAGCGAACACGTGCTCCAGCATTTGTCTCTGTGATTTTACACGCAGATGGAGGCGGCAGTTCGAATTATTAGACATTAAGTATTTAGTAAAGAGCCTGGCCGGAAATCGCAATAAAAATTTAGAAAGCCAACTCAAGCAATACACCCATTAGTCGGCAGATTTAGCTCTAGACCCTCATCAAGTCGTAATCCGAAATGGGTGTATTGTTAAACCAGCGACCCGGCAATAAAAACCTTCGCCCAAGGCTAGGCCATATTGTAATTGTTTGAAAGCTTTGTACAAATGTCATTTTAGCATCTTTTAAAATAATAATAACGACTACGGTGAGAATGTCGATGCCAGCGCCATGGACTCAAGACAACGCACCGAAGTGGTGTAAAGCGGAACCACTTTAGTTCCAGCACCCCACGACAGGTGCGCTACGGTCGCCGGATTGCGCAGCTCAACACATTCCGCAACCAAAAACAGTATCCAGTATCCAGTACCCAGTCAGAGAGTGATCATCTCGCCTCCCCTTGGGGCGGCCGCCGAGGCGCCTCCGCCCAGGAGGCTGCCCTCTCGGCGGTCACGATCTCGCCTCAACAGCTGAAGACAGATTCCGCAACCAACAGTCCCGAGTCAAGAGTACCCAGTCAGACAGTCATCATCTCGCCCCCCTTGGGGCGGTCGCCGAGGGGCCTCCGCCCAGGAAGCTGCCCTCTCGACAGTCACGCTCTCGCCTCTCAGGAGTCACCATCTCGCGTCCGCCGAGAAACCTCTTGCCCTCCCCCTTGGAGCGGTCACAGAGGCTCTTCCCGTAACCCCGCGAACTTCCGCCCAGGAAGCCAAAGTGGTCGCCAGACTTCCGCCCAGGAAGCTGCCCTCTCAGAAGTCGCTGCCTGCGGACTCCGCCCTTCGGAGCCTTGGCCCACCCAAGCTGAACTGATTCCGCCCTTCGGAACCAGCCCAAGTTGCCGCTTTTTTTTTGTGTATCAGTGATAAGTGCGAACGTGGAGTACGCGGTTCCAGAATCATCGTAAAGGGAAGTGCCTGAACAATTTTTCCATATTTATCTCGTAACGTGACCCAACTTTTAAGACATTGAATGAACAATAATTTAGGATTAAGAAAAAGGACAATTAATTTTAAGAATTACAATTTAAAACTATCATTAAGCTAGATTAAGACTAACCCTTCTTTATACATTTTTTTTAAATAAAGTTTAATCGTGTTTGAACTTAAGTAACTTCTTTTTTTTGTACTCGTTCCTCCTTATCTTTTACATGAATAATATTAATTATTAACTTCCCTTAAGTAGAATTGTAACAAACCTACCTACGTAAGTTCAAGTTTAAAGTGAATTGACAGCTTTTAGGTTATTCGTTCGGTTTTTTGAACAATGCTAAAAACGTATAAATGTTATTTATTATATCGATAAACTTATTCATGTTATTGATTAGTGTTATCCTGTATTATCTTATTGTTTTGGTGAAATTAAAGATTTTTAAACATATATAACCATGAGTTCATGAGGCTGAAAAATGTCGGAATTCTTCGTCGTACTGCCGGACAATCATGTTTTGGAAATTTTCTTCAGTGTTTTTGCAAATTTCTTGTCATTTTGGGTTTCTTCTTCTCAGATTAACAAGTTTCATCTTAAGGAAATGCACTGTAAAAGTTTA
Organism: Hesperophylax consimilis; assembly: GCF_061612785.1. Lineage (NCBI taxonomy): Eukaryota > Metazoa > Arthropoda > Insecta > Trichoptera > Limnephilidae > Hesperophylax > Hesperophylax consimilis. Next base: position 17,068,767 of record NC_142854.1, on the reverse strand, counting down.
TTTTCTTAGTCAGATGAACCTTGCCCTTGGAAAACATTTCGACATTTTTCTGCTTCAAGGACATTTTTATTTTTATAATAGTTTTTTTGGGCTAGTGAATGAATAGAGTAGGCTGAGAGCAATTATGTTGTCTATGGTCGAATCTTTTTTTAAATGGCCTTGAGTTTCCTCTACCTTGTCTACTGCTCTGCTCCGCACGGTAGGTACTGATTGTATTTCTGTGGTTAAGTACTGTATAATTCCGTTACATACAAAAAGCCCGAAGATATCGATCTAGAGAGTGGTATATTTATGTAGTTGACATTGACTTTCATCAAATAATGAAACAAAACAATTCAAACGTCAACGTTGAGTAGTTTATTTATGGCATTTATGCGTCAATGTCTGCCATGTCATTTACTACGGTCAATGTTTTGCTATTTCTGGTAAGTTTTGCACGTATTTTATGTAGGATAATGATGATTTTAAAAGCTCAGTTGTCGTACAGTATAATATTATGGTAATAATCCAGAATTACTTGACATGTAATACGCACAAATTATTTTAAAAACACTTTGAATTAGTTTGATAACAACATTAAGGTATATAGATAGAGCTAACCTTAAATAATTACCTTAAATTTTTGCATTTTAATTTTTTATTACACCCAAAATATGTTCTGTTGATGACATTTTCTTATGTTGGTATTTCTGATACCATACAAATGGCTAGAGTTACCATTTACTCTATGTAAATTAGGTAGGTACTATTTTGGTGGAACTTTCAAAATAAAAGGTATTTAGGCATGTTTTATAAATAAAGAAATATTTAAAAAAAGGTTAGGTTATTATAGGTTAGGTTAAGATAGGGTGGGTTAGGTTAGGATAGGTTAAGATAGGTTAGGTTGGGATCAGTAGCGGCTCGTGAGTGTGGTAGAGTGCCAAGTTTGAAAAATTAGAAATTTTTGATGTTGATTAGTCCAAAATGATTTTTTATTTTTTGTCGAAAATTTGATTTTTTGTATGAAGATTTTTAACGGAGTTCCTGAAAAGTCACGAGCCGCCACTGGTTAGGATAGGTTAGATTAGGTTAGGTTAGGACAGGTAAGAATAGGTTAGGTTAGGACAGGTAAGAATAGGATAGGATAGGTTAGTTTAGGTTAGGTTAGGTTAGGTTGGTTTAGGTTAGTATATGTTACGTTAGGTTAGATCAGGTAAGGAGATGTTAAGTTAAGTTTTTTTACATACAAAAATTGTTAAAAGAAACTTACCTTAATACCCTAATTTAATTTTATTTTATTTCCAGTGTTCCTCCGAAATAGTACCTACCTAATATGCATGAATTAAATGGTATGGTTTCAACTTGCCCCGCATGTTGTTTCGGGAATACCAACATATAAAAATATCGTTGACACTTAACAGAAATTATTGGAAATGGTTGTCATCCCAAATAATTTACATTTTACTTAGTTAAAAATTAAAATGTTAAAATAAAAATTTCCCAAATGCAGATAGTTACCTTTTATTGTAATTAAGGTGAATCAAAAGGTTTTATTTTTAAAAAAATCGTATTAAGCGTGGCTAGCGACCCCGAATAATTACCCATCGGTTACTTGTCCGCTGTGAGATACCATAGGCTTCAGTCGGTTACAAGTGCTCGCGCGGTCAGTTCTCCGGCGATAACTTCATGATGCTTCAAGTTCTCCGGGCCGTGGCGCACCAGGCGGTCATCGGCGACTCCGTTCGTTGAGTTCGCTCAACATCAACAGCCACCACACCCCCTTCCTACTTCCCACACGGGAACAATATTTTACACAAATTTTGCAAGGAATGTAGACTCTATTTATATATAAATCAATGAATGACAATGCGAAACAACTATTTCAGCCACCGGAAATAGTAAATAATGCATCTTAGTACCTTTTTTTTCTCTTATTTAAGCCAAAATATTTATTTATTTATTATTATTACACGCCCTAATGGGCTTTTACACACTACAAAGTTTAATATAGAGTATCACAGTTATTATAGATTCTACAAAATTAAAACAATAAAGGAAACATAATACAACGAAAAAAGAAAAAATATTAAATGTTACAACAAAAGCATATAATAAAATAAGATACATTAGTAAAAATGATAAGAAGTCTCACATAAATAGATATTCAAAATAAAAATAAAAATATATATATTGCGGAAATTATAGATGTCTATTTGTGTCTCGATCTATAAAAGAATTGAAATAAACAATATTTATATTGATTATTTTTAAGATGAAATATATCTCCCAGATCAGAGTATTTATTTCTGAGACTGTGAAGTCTATAATATAATATATATATATATATATATATATAATATGAACCTAAGAACCTAAAATTGGTTCTTAGTTTGGTTTAACAAAAAAATAAATACAAAAAACTAGACAACAAAAAAACCTATTTTAATATTATTATGTAGTTGTGCTATTATTATTGACAAGACATGAACAAAAATGTCAAATCTTAATATATAAAAATTACATGTAATTCAATGAAATTTTGTGAATTTGTATGGTTGGTTCCAGCTTGAAAGATAGGATAGTTTTGGACCCGATAGGTGACGCTGTTTCAGATTTCTCGTCCAAAAATACATACAACCACAAATTTTAACTTCCCTACATAGAAGGCGGTCTGTGACAGGACAACGTTTTATATTAGTTGACTTATATTCTGAATGGTTTCTAATCTTAATATATAAAAATTCAGCATGTGAAAAGTAGTCAACCAATATCACTGAAAATATCAAATTTTGTTGTTATTAGTGCAAAGAGTGTTTAGAGATGTTTAACCTTTCCTTATCTGTGGTGTGTATTTACTACACATTGCTTCTAATAACTTTAATAACTCTATAAATATAATAAATTGTGTGTTCAAATTTTAGGTAGTCTTCCGTTATACATTTATGCACTGAATTAAAAAATAATATTTTACATAGTTTTCAAATTCAATTAAAAATCTGAGATTTTTGTTAAAAATCCGGAACAAATACACCAATACAATCAACCGTGTGATTCTAATACACGAAGAGTGTGCGAGGAAATGACACGCTATTGATGTCCCGCTTTAATTCGCTATGCGGGAACATGAGACATCCACACGTCTGCAGTTGTATTTTGATTTAGACCATCGATACCTACGACCACACAGCTGTGTTTGTGCCAGCAGCCAGCCGCTAGCCAGTCGCCCGCGAACCGTTGTTAGATGTGGACTCCTCGCACGTTTCTTTAGCATCTGCCGATGGTTTTTTCATGTTTTCAGCAATTAAATTACAATTATTATCACGTTTGATATAAAATGTAATAAACATAATCGATTGGCTATGAATATTCATATTTTTACTATATTAAATCGCTTATTTTGATATGTGTATTGACTACACAGCACCGGAACGCGTGGATTTTTTTAGCACAGTAAGGGAAAGGTTAAAAGGTAGAAGATGCCGGGTACGCCTGAGGAATCCTTAACGCAATATCTCTGCACCGTAATGAGATACTGAGTGGAATTAAAGTCGACGTAATATAGTTTTTAAACAGTAACATTGTGGTATACAGTAGTGAATGGTGGAAGATTTCGGAGGTGCCCGGGAAAGAAATTAGTAATAGCGAAGTATTGCGTTGGATCCACTAGTGTATTTATAATTTAAAGTGACGTTATTTCAAAAATTTTCAGACTCTTTACCCGAGCTAATAAAATTAAGTATTGAGTAATTATTGGACCGTTTTAATGTTCATATCTGGGTGGGATTTCACTTTTCAATTTTGGTCTCAGAAATGTATATTACGTCTTCGATTATTTGTCCAACTGCTCCTTGGGACTAGGAGATACTGGTGTGACTTCTCATAATATATTTATGGTTAATTTTTTTAAGTTTTTCGATGTTTTTTCCTGTGATAACTCTTTATGTAAACATGAACATCAAGGATATTACACACTTTGAATGGCTCGTCGCTAGAGAATCATTATGGTATTTTGTCTCTCATCTTAGATATAGATTTAATACTTTTTTTATTTATGGCGGTCTGCGGCATGACAACGTCTGCCCAGGCCCACTAGTGTATTATATTTATTTTGAATGAAATAGCTAAAATGCATTATGAGTCGAATGTGGTGCGCTGGAATGCAAATAAAATGATGTGTCTCTCGTGTCTAGGATGAACGAAGTATGCATGAAGAATGAGTTAATGATGAATGTAAGTAAGTCTAAAGTAATGGTGTTTGAAAGAGAGAGTACGAAAACATTGTGCAATATAATTGTGAATGAGGAATACTTGGAGCAGGTGGATGAGTTTGTGTATTTAGGAAGTATGTTTACGAGAGATGGGAAGGCTGACAGAGATATTGAAAGAAGGTTAAATGCAGGTAATTCCGTTAATGGAGGACTGAACGCCGTTGGCGCTAACAAAAAATTGCCCAAAGAAGCGAAATTAGCAGTCCACAACGGAGTGCTGGTACCTACCTTGATGTACGGAAGTGAGGCATGGAACTGGCAAAGAAAGGATGAAAGTAGATTGAATGCTGTTGAAATGAGATCCCTGAGGCGTATGTGTGGTAAAACCAAAGATATTAGAAGAACGAGATGTGCTATGAGCAGTTCATACTGTGTGGAATTGTTTTGCCGAGTGTCGCCGGTTTTGTTCACCAATACTACTGCAAACCTTCGCTTACGCTAAGGTATCCGCACTAATACATAGAACAGATTTCTGTACGTACACGTCCCGATACCGTTCAAAGTACCCTAATTAGGTAGTACTCCGGCTACGGTCCGGCGGCCAACATAGCATATCTCGTTCTTCTAATATATTTGGGTAAAACCATGTTTGATCGTGTGAGGAATGTGGAGATCCGCAAAGAGTGCAAGGCTGATGTAAGCGTAATGAGTAAGATTAAGAAAGGGACGCTTAGATGGTTTGGGCATGTAGAGCGAATGAGCGAAGATAGGAGTGTAAGGAGGATATATGATGCAAATGCGAATGGTAGCAGAAGTCGGGGACGCCCGAGGAAGACATGGCACGATCAAGTGAATCAGATACTCGAGTCTGGCCATGTCAAGAGTCAGAATAATAGAAGAGTATGTATGAGACGATGTATGAATGTGAATGAGGCAAGAAGTATGTGCCAAGACCGAGTTGTTTGGCGGTCCGTCCTCTCTGCCTACCCCTGCGGGAAACGGCGTGATGGTTAGTTAGTTAGTTGGGAAAAGCTAGCAAGCTAGTTTAATGGCAAGTTAGATTGCAACTATTTTCTTCGCTACTTAAACCATCGAAAAATGCGATTGCACTTCCCCCAATTTTTTCAGCCGGTTGGCTATGACCGTTAACGGATCGGTAATTTCAAATAAATACTAAACCTTTTTAAGAAATAAATCAGATCAACTTTACCAACAAACAAGTCTTGTTATTACTTTCTACCCCTGAAAATCCCCCCAGAACCACCAGCTCCCACACCACGCCTAGTCTCTGCTTGAAGATATTCTGGAGCTTACCTCTTCAAGATCAGCCGGCCTTGTTAGGTCACCGCAAGGTGCCAGAATCAAGCAGACACAAAGCACCTCCCCTGCCACTACCTTCCGAGCACCTGGTGCGGGAGGCAGCCCATAGCCCATCACAACCATCAGCATCCCCAGAAGTGGAAGAAACGGAACCGGCAGCTCTAAATTTATAGTCTTTTGCAGACATATCGTCTAGTACAAATACCACCGGGACTAAAATATGGAAACTGCCTTGGAATTTCGTGGTTCAAACATCAGCTATATCGACATCAAATATCTCTACACATGAAATATAGGTTGGGAAGCGCTGCCTTACGTGTATGGAAACATCTACTTTAAATTATTAGGTGAATTTTTAGGTTATTGCCATAGACATACGAAACAACAGACCCACCCATGAGGGAAAGGGGAACAAACCAAGTGCGCAGAGCGGGGAAGTAGCTTGACTGGCTCCCTTTTATGTGATTTGTCAATAAATGAATGACAGTATATAGGCAACTTGCATAGTCCCATTAGTATCTAGTCTTCAAAAATAAAATCTGCTTATGAATGCGCAAATTGCTGGCTGCGTAAAAATCTCAACTGTAAACCCTAAATCGGGTAAACAAAAGTTCGGGCTTGTTCCCAAAATCGAATATTTTGTTACACTATTTAGCTAGCCACTTTTACAAATGTGTTATAATTTACTCACCTCACTCATTTTTGCGTCTCTATGCAATCCGATTTGTAGATGGTTCGGTTAAAAATGAACATTCAGACCCTGCGCAATAAAGTCCCACAATGGAGTGCGCTGCAAACCGTTACCTTACTTCAGCGAACCTTACTTTTCTGTGCAGGGTAAGGTTATTTCAATGTGCGCTCTTCGGTGGTCAACATACGACTGATGTCGTAATTTATTCAAAGCATTCTCCAACCCTCCTTGTGCCAAAAAGATACCCAGATTTTCAATTAGGGCAAGTCTACTCTTTTGTAGTTAGTGTCTATGGTTATTGCCCAGGTAGGTTTTAATTTTCTCGTGTTAAGTAGGGGAAAAATAATATCAAGCAAAGTAAAACAGTCTTTAAATGGTAATAGCTTCTTTATTGTACATTTAGCTAAAAAGGAACATAACAAATAGCTCATAAAATTCATTAGAAAACTCAATTTTTCAAAAAACAAAGTGTTTACATTTGCTCGCCCAAACACAAACAAATAATATGAATACATTGTACCCCTACTTTACTAAGTGTAACATTAATCCTGTTGCACACGGTTGGTTTGTGGTACTTTAAGAATGTGGTTGTTGCATAATGCAGGTAACTTTAAGTTAGTATAATAATAATTAAATATGGGAGACTTCCGCATCATGGCAACACAAATTCAATTTTTAAAACTCTTTTAGAAAGAAGTTATTTCACTAGAATGTTCTTTTCACAAACAAAGACAATAAGATTGTTTCTTATGATTTATAATCATTCAGAAGCCATGTTAATTTTTCTTTCTACTCCATTTTTATAAAAATAAAACAAAGATTACAAACCGATAATTTTTTCATCAATATGGTTGATAATACTACAATTTGATACATATATTATAGAAACATGAAATATTAGAAAGTCAGTTATGTATATGATTTTTGAATAGACGTGGAAATCTCCCAAGCCCTTATAAATTAAAGCAAAGTAACATTTTATCATATTGGCATCATTGGTAACTCGTGAAATATAAAAGACAAGAAAACAAACTAGCCGCAGGCGCGTACGGACACCCGACTGAAAACGCGCTTGTCGGCGGACCGATGCACGTACCATTTCATGAAATCAGTAATGGAAAAAAATGCAAAAAACCTACAAGTAACCTAATAAGACAAATTTAATTTGTTCTTTACATAAAAAATACTTATTTACCATTTCACTGGTCTATTTTGCATATTATCATCCATAAATAAATGAATATATATTCATAAGGACATTTATCATTCTTTCGACCGACCTAATCAACACATTGTTATTTAAAATATATAAGATTTAAATTTTATATTTTTCATCAATGTTTTTCATACGCGCGACATTAATTTTAAAATCGGTAGTATTTTTAATTTCTATTTACAAACACCGTTTTGCGTCGAACAATTATTATTATTATCGTAATAATATATTATTCTCTTAATTGCTATTACAATGATCTATAAAAAAGTCTTATGCCTTCGGACACACAAGCGGGCTGAGAACGACATCTTGTCATAATTTACAACAAATTAATCTTAATCCAATATAACATTAATAATCTTATCTAAACGGCTGTCGCATATGTGATTCATTTATGGACGCATCATATATGATCCGTGAAGTTCTACTAAATCATAGGTTTTATCAAAATGTGCCGCGTGGTGGGATAGATTGAAAAGGTTAATGGTTGTCGAGTTCTGAAGGTTAAGATGCACTATTGTGACCTAAATAAGAATTTTAGAAACAGTAATCAATAGCGACTCTTAAGTTCATCTTAAAATGGAAACAAAATAACCTAACCTAACATGTTAGTCCTACGGTAAGATGTTGTCAAAATTAAAAGATTATATCAAATACTGTAGAATAGTTATGATATCTCCAACTTCTGACATTTCACATACATTCTGATGGCAGCATGCTACGCTAGCGCTTCCTAGCGGTACGACTTGTGAGACTTGTTTTACTTTATGAATATTATGCATGATTATAGCGGCCAGAGTTGCTAGCCAACACAAGTAAATACTGCCATCATTTTACTGAAGTTGGAAATGTTATTAATATTCTAGGGTATTTGGTTATATTAATTTAATTTGTCTTTTAAACAAAATTTCCACAGAAACTTTCACTTGGTAACCCAATCAGTCGAACATTAAAGATAAGCCGTAATGAATATAGCTAAATACTTAATTTTATTGAATCGCAATCTGTTTCTAAGTGAACTCAAAATAGGAGTAATTTCTAAACGAATTAGTGAAAATTGTAGAAAAATGAAGAGCGTTAATTGAATAATAAATATGTATATTACACGAAGATACTTGCTCTGCCCGCTTGCTAATCAACAACAATTTAACTTAACCACTATTAAGAATTTATTAACATTAATATTTTTAACAATTAAAAAGGCAATCCCCGTCAGACTTGAATTAATTTTTGAGAAATTCCGTTTTCCGCTAAAGTAGAAAAACGAAACACGATTCTCTCAGTATTTTTATATTGTGTTTGTTGAAACTCACTGTTTGCAACTTAAATGATGATGAAGAAATGGGTGAATTTATTCCAATCTGACACTCTCTTGTGGATATCGTGTGAAAACATTTCAATAAATTTACATTAAAAAAATGTCAATAATGATATTTTACACAAGGTATTGCATACCTAAAAATCAAAGAATGTTAGTTCATTATGTAGGTACCCACTTAAAATAAGAAAGTATTAATCTATTGTGTAGTTAGCCACCCAAAAATAAGAGAATATTCATATATTATGTAGGTACCCAACTAAATATCATTGAAACTCATCTATTATGTAGTTACCTACCCAAAAAAATTTTCAGGTGTATCATTTTATACAGGTACCAACACATCCACTCAAAATCTGAATATTTATCTGTTATGTAGGTACCTACACAAAATAGGAGAATTTAATCTATTTTGTAGGTACCCACCTAAAAATTAGAGAATATTCATATATTTTGTGTGGGTACCTACCCAAAAAAGAAATTTTCTGCTGTATCTTTATCTAGGAACCTACATACCCACCTAAAAATCAGAATATTCATCTACTATGTAGGTACCCACCCAAAAATAAGAGAATTTAATCTGTTATGTAGGTACCCATCTAAAAATCGGAAAACATAAGAGCATTGGGTAGTTGATTGAAAGGTGAAACTGATTTACCATTTAGTAGTTTTGAAAGTGTTCTTTAGTAGTATCTACATATTTTTCTCTTTCTTATTACTATTTCATTGAAAAAATCTCTAATATTTGTGATGCAATGGCTGAATGAATAATGAAATTTTATTAATGCGCTATGTTCATGAATTTAGATACTATTGGCAAATTTGAGAGATCATAGTTTTATAAATGCAACAATACAATTTTTTTTAAATAATTTTGAGATTATTTTTTCAACACATTAATTTTAAAACTAGCTTAGGATCAGCAAATATCAACTATTTAATTTATGCGTATTGTATTTATGTGTGATTTTTTACAAAAATTGACTCTTTACAAAATAATTAAAAAATATCGCTTTACTTTTAACATTTAAATCTAACTATTTAATTTATCCCATTATAACGAAATGATGTTGAAAATAGGTTCCTTAATAAACGGGGAGATGTAAAAACATACATATTAAAAAAGGGAATAATAAATAATTATGAATACAATGTGTAATATTGTCACTGTTATAGCGTGCAAGTGTTTTTTCTAAGGACAGGAACTGTATTGTGTTTTTTTACGTTAAGTTTTAAGTGATACAAAGCGCAAAATTATTTAATTTGTATATTATGATTGGTGGAGCACATCATTTGTGGACAGTAACCATAGAAAAATAGACAGAAAAGATTGGAAATCATTGAAATTATCTTTATAGTCTGAGCCAAAATTTATGCATTTTTTATGGTTTTACTGAGATTTTTTGTATGTTTCAATTTTTTTAAAAGAAATGCCACTATAATACAATGGCAGAAATCAACTTAATCTCTCGATTTCGGTAAGCCTTATAAGAATTTGTTGCTTAAAAGGATGTAATGAAAGTTGCACGCAGCATGTGATATTAGAAAAAAATTTAATTGTCGAATACTTCTAAGATTTGTGTTTTATTCATTATGTGAAATATTATTATTTGGGGGTACAATACTAGGTAGTTTCTTTAAACATAGGCAGAGAATCTTCAATAATAATAATAGTAATAATAATAATGCATATTGCATTTGGTTAACAAATACATTGGGTTATACAAAAACCGCATAAAACGAATGAAAACATTTGGAGATACCTCGGTATCGTGCAATTACCTTACACCATCAATATTAATTATATGATAGACTGAGTATTGACATTTCATCATTATAATTATTATAGTCTTTCAATAGTGCGCCATCTATTTAATAAATTTAAAAATAATTTTCTGCAAACGAACGTCCGGGCATTTTGTTTTTTGCACATAGAATAATAAACATATCCGCATTGTAAAAATTATTAAATTTACGTTATCTTAGAAGAATAATGTGATGTGAAATATGTTCATTGTTTACTTAAATCATCATTTGTATTTCACGATATTCTGTTATCATCAATTATAATTATGTGGCATTAACCACGTGGCGTAAAATGTAATTTTGAAATATTCAGAACTTATTGTTAAAAGAGGCTGAATCTAAAAAACAAATGTTAAGTTAATAATGAAATTGAATAATTTTCAATAGGAAAGTTACAACAATGATAAGGTATTATACATACAAAATGCAACCATCTTTTTGATAAAGTGACCTTTTAAACACAAAATGGGCTAGAAATATTGTATTTCTACAATAATACAATCTTCAAAATAGTTATGTAACATGTAATAGAAATTAGAGAAGATTAGAGAAGAAAGATTAGAGAAGAAAGGAAATAATAACTTGGTTCGTAAAATAATTTAAAAAAATGCGTTGAATCTTATAAATAGTTGAATAGGAAAATGTGAAATGAAGGTAATAATTATATTTACTGTTAATTACTATGGTGAAATTATAATTACGTCCATGGAACTGGAAAATGTTTATTATTATGCATGTTAAAGTTACATATCCCAAAACAAGTTTTCGGGTTAATACGATAACAGAAAACTAGAACATAAAATAATAGTGCTGTACTGTTTACTCAATAATAATTATAATAGATTGTTTGCTAATTATAAGCTAGAAGCTACAAAAAAAAACAACTTCAAAGAGACAGCATGGAGGTTAATTAATTTCTCTACAAAGTCAAAGGCATGCTGGCCTCAATCATAGATGTTCAAATTAATGAACGAGCCAATCAGGAAAGAGCGCGGGAGGCGGCGTGACCGTCCCACTGAATCTGATAGCATTTGCAAATCTCACAAGTCCTTTTTACAATTGCTGGCTGCGTAAAAAACTTAACTACATATCCCAAATCCGGTAAACAAAAGGTTGGGCTTGTTTACAAAATTTTATATTTTAGTTACGACTCTTACAAATTTCATGATAGGGCAAGTCTATTAATTTGGATGTCTATGTATATCATATGCTGATTTTGTAGTCATCGATCCATCAGTGACCACCTCTCGCTGACGACTATGAGGTCAGTGAGGTGCGACCCAGTCGTAACACGAACCATGATGACGATATGTGCGGCGTATTTGTGGAATAAACGGCGACGCAAGAAAAGAATACAGACGCGTACTATGATTACTCAAAGATTGCTGATTGGAGCGTTCTTAATGTAAGTTGTTTTCCGGTGACTTACTTGGTATTTGGATTTTCAGGGTTAACGTGATGTGCCAACGTTATTATTCAATATTGGCTCCGAAGAAGTGTAAAATGCCACGAAATCACTAGTATTGTCAAGCATGACTATAAAATTGGCCTCAGAATAATAAAGTTACATCTGACACAACATTGTTATGAAAATTTTCAACAAGCTACTTTACAGTTCAATATCGCATAATAGTGCTGTGTCACACGCAAGTTTGTGGGGCGATTTTCAAAGATGGTCGGTTTCTTCGAAAGTAATTTCGTTTCTAGGTGTTGAATTTAAATAACTCCATGGTGTCTGGTTTTTGAACTGGTAGGCGTGGCTTTGGCCTTTCAATAACATCGCTATTACATCTATTTCCTAAAATACAAAGGTAACTTAGCACTGTTGGTTTGTGCGTCACGTTATACAAACGACGCACAAATGACTACCTAGTCGCGTTAACATAATAAGGTGCAATCATTTTTCACACTAACAATAGTAAATATAACACGTTTTTAAACTAAAATAATATAACCACGATAATAATATATTAAAAATGCATTGTGTTGAACACTAAGGGTTATTTGATTTTTTTTCAATGATTTTCACGGGTTTTTTTTTTTAATAAAATAATTTTTTTAAATGATGTCAAGTACGGATTTTTGTTTTGAAGAAGGCTACCTTTGTTTAAAAACAGTCGGACATTGAAAAGATGTAATAAAATTATATTCAAATGTGATTTAAAGAGAAAAAGAAACAAAATTTTAGTTAAGTGGTCAAACTAAGAAAAAACTAATTTTGTAATAATTATGTAATTATATACTAATTAACTGATACATAATATTACTTAGGGATATAGTTTGTTCAGTTCAGACACCTTCAAAATGATATATTATGTAGTTTAGTAAATAAATGCAAGAATCATTCACATTCTTACGCTAGAAAAATTTATGTCCAACTGTCTTTAACCTTATAGCTGTGTATATTATAAGTCTAACAATGTTACAAAATTTTACTTTATACACAACAATTACCACTTTACACAATAATACGTAATAAATGTTTTTCCAATTAAGTTAAAAATATCACATTTTTATTAACAATACATATTTACTTATAATATAATATTATTTACACATTTACTTCCCCTCACACTGGTCCATAACGTTCAGTCACTTCTCATTACAGCTCGATATGATGTACGCATCCCTGAGTATGTTTTAATCATTCCAGCAATTGACCGCAAATCTTCAATAATGTTTGTTCCTCGCGAAACCCCGTATACCTAGCAGTCTTTTAAATATGCATCCCGAATCAAATTCAATATAACACAAGAATCCATTCAAACCCTGAACAAAATAACTACACAATTCTAATGTGCAAAGTATGTTGGGTAGCTTCGTTTGCAAGTGTTAAATTTGACGAAGGCAATAATATTATGTGAATTTTCTATATTATAATTAAGCCATTTTGCATTTTATTGCAATATATTTCAAGTGCAGTAATTCTACATACAGATCTTTTTTCTGTAACTCCGTGGTTCAATAGTTTTTATTCTTCAAAACTCCTAAAATACATTTGTACGTAACGGCGTATGCTCTTGATAATTCTGTACAATTTTCAGTCGTTGATACTATTTTTACAATTTTAAAGCATAATCTCAAAGAATTATTTAAAGACAAGACTTAAAATATCATCTTGTTGAAAATTAAAGAGATCATGTGAGGAGATTTTCATATTCTAACACTGTTTCAATGTGTATTAATTTCAACCAATAATAATATTACAAAGGATTGAAATAAAGTTTTATTCCAATGTCCCATTTTTGAATCTTTTCAAAACCCTTTCCACACACACCTGTCTCTTATGCTTTTCATTGCTACGGGCAAGTAGTTACTTCACTCTTTAACTGCCTCAAATTATTGGGGGTAAAGGGGTTATTTTATTCTTCAGCTGCCTCAAATTATTGGGGGTCAGTTGTTCTTTTATTATTCAACTGCCTCAAGTTATTGGGGGGTCAGTCGTTATTTTATTATTCAACTGCCTCAAGTTATTGGGGGTCAGTCGTTATTTTTATTCTTCAACTGCCTCAAATTATTGGGGGTCAGTCGTAATTTTATTCTTCAACTGCCTAAAGCATGGGGGGCTAGTTGTTTTACTCTATAACCGGGGTCGTTTGATTCATTTCAACTGTCTGCAAGCATTAGTGGGGTTTCAGCGAGGAAGATCCTAGTGGCTACGAACAAATTCCGCCACACAGGGCCAGCCACTACCTAACCTCGGCCGAGTTCAGTACGAAGGGCACGTAGAACATCTTGCTCTCCAATAGTAGGGCGGCTGCTGCCTGAATCTGAAAACAAATAGTCATTAAAGAAAACGTAAACAAATCAATGAGAGAGCAGTTAATGAATAAAGACTCAAAGTATTGAAAGGATGGTTCATATTCACGTAGGATTAAACATTAGTGTGTAAGGAGTTACATATGTTTGTGTAATATGTAGATATCGCAGCGAATGTTGATGCAAACACTGTACAGTGGACCAGTGTAATGGGGAAGGGCGGTTAAACTTGTTATTCGAAAAAAGAAAATTCCAGTAAAATTGAACATTTGCAGATGTCAGGGGAGTGGAAAGCATTGATAGCTATAGAAAATGGGATAAAGAAATTGCGTTAATTCACCTATGGTGCCAATAACTTAATTCAATAAAAAAAAAATTTAAATACATAATAAATAAGCAGTGTAGCATCAATAGAGCTTGCCTTTTAAAGGCAGCCTCACCGATGCTAAATATGTCGATATCCGAATTGATTCTGTTCAAAAGCAAGACTGCTCTCCCCACCGGCATGTCCTGCAGGCAAGTTAGTCCTGCAGGCCGGGAGATAAAACAGTCTATGCTGTCGGTGACGGAGATAACCATCAGGAACATAGAGACTAATACTCTCCATGATAGTCGGATTTTCAAACCATCCACGAAATAGTTTGAAGTAGTGTGATACAATATACACATCTCTTCTGACGCGTAGATGGTATCATACCGAGCATGCCCAAGAGAAAGTCAGTGGGATAGAGCCACGGGTAGTAGCCATACTCCCTCAAGTAGAGGAATAGGAACTCGGATACCTGGGAAGTCATCTTGTGGAACCAGTAACCCAATTTGTTATTGGGTTACTGGTTGAGTTTAAAACCCTGGTAAAGTTTATCAAAAGGACTGGGGAACAGTGGCAGCTTGTGACTTTTGAGTGTGATAAGGTACTAAGTTTGAAAAATTGTACATTATACAACAATATCATTAATGCCATTGTTTGTAATATTAGCGCTCCAGTACACCCAAAAGTCACGAGCCGCCACTGCTGGGGAATAATGTAGACATAAGAGGAAGCGCCAATAACTGCAATGCGTAGTATATGAAGAATTTGACATTTGAAACATTGCAATGCTAATGTCACAATCAGATATCTGAGAATCCACGTCGTGGAACCAGTAGATAAAGCTGAATAATAATAATAATAATAATAAATAAGAAAATACACAGATTTAGGAAATGAAATAAAAAGAATTTGGCATTCTCAGACTATAAAAATATTACCATTCGTTATTTCGGCTACTGGCATATACCTAGCTCTCTAATTAAAAATTTAGGCGTATTAGATCTATCAAAAAATTTATATATAAAGATGCAAAAGTCGGTCATTTTGAATACATGTAGGATAACAAAAGATTTTTTAAATATTTATGTTGAGGGATCAGTAGGATTTATAGGCCCTGTTAGAAGTTCTACCGAGCCGAACCCTCTGATATGAAAATATCTGGAGACGGTGAATTTTTTTCCCATTTGATATCTGGTGAGTTGACGTGTTGTTGTTCTTGTATTGTTTTGTATTTATTTTACTTATATAATGCACTTACATAGTGTTGATTGACTAGCTGATCATTTGTGGAAAAGTGAGTGGAAGGGTTTAGTTTTTCCTATGGGGAAGATTTAACCCGGACAACAAAATCGGAAGCATAAAATAAAATACTTGGATGACTTGTATAGCGCCGTTTTTGTGCAAAAACACCTCAAGGGCGCTGTGTTAATAACAAGCCCGGTGAAGTTTATCAGAGGGATTGGGGATAAGGTAAATATAGGAGAAAGCACTAATAGCTATAAGACATAGTATGATAAATCTAAATTTCATCTATGGTGGCAATGCTAATGTCCCACTCGAATATTATCGAATATTATATTATCGAACCAGGAGACATAGCTGAATAGAATGAAGTGAAGCGTATCAAGGACTGGAGTATAAGGTAAATATAGGAGGGCAGGTAAGAGATATGGTAGTGGGCATCTCTAGATAGTATAAAATAAATTCGCTATCCGTGTCTGTCTGTTTGCGTGCTTAGTCCTTCTAAACTACGCAACGTATGTTGATAAGCTTTTCACTATCATTCAGAGAATTTCTTCCGGAAGGTTTATATATAAAATACATGCATATTATATTTATAGAAAGTAGAGAAAAGTCTATGTTTTGTAATGAGGCGTAAATTTTTTTTGTTTGGGCGCTTACATTGCTAACGCTGGCTAAACCTTATGAGATTCATCAAAATAATGTAAAACGGATTTGTATATCTTAAAAAAGACTTCAGAAGAGTCCTCGATGGTATATGTCTATCCTCTAAGGAAAACCCCCGGCAACGTCTGGTATACGTCAGCTAGTAATCTATAACTTACCTCAGGTATTCTGGCGAACAGATCGTGTAGCCGGGCGGGGTGGTGTGGGGCGGTGTGCTGAAGGAAGCTCCGCAGCGCCTGGACGTAGCGGTCCTGGATGCCTTCAAGCTCTTCTTCTGAAACAAAGCCGGAAAATACATTTATTTACATTCTCGTATTTTATGGCTGGTACGATACCCATAGATAATAGAAACAATCGAAAATATACTGTGATGTATAAGAAATACTGTTGCCGAGACGGACTATCAAGCAGATGCAATGAAAACTATGCGTTTGGGGTGTAGGTAGAAATAAAGGACGGGCGCTGTTGTGAGTAGATGCGATTTACAGTACTACGGGAAGGTTAGAAAACACTCATAAATTATTAAAATATCCCAAACTAAAGAACTGATAAGCTTTTTCGTGTATGTTTTTCCATCCCCCAACGAACAGTTGTTTCTCATAGTAATTAAGTTGAAACTAAGTATTATTTTTGCATATTTAAACGTACAGCGGAATTCGGCTACTTTACCAAAAAAAAAATCTTTTTCATTCACAAGAAATACTTAATATTATGTAAGTACAGGATTTTCCAATAAGAGGTGTTATTTTGATATTCAATCGTAAAAGATCAATGTTTTCGTTGCTTGTGTGGCACGTAGCGCCGTCTTGTTGGAAGTAAACGTTGTCCAGATTAATACCATCCAATTCCGGCCATAAAAAATCATTAATCATCTCTCGATAGCGCAATCCATTCACCGTAACTGTTGCTCCAGCCTCATTTTCGAAAAAGTAAGGTCCAATGACTCCTCCGGACCATAAACCGCACCAAACAGTCACACGTTGAGGATAGAGAGGCTTTTCAACAATAACTCTTGGGTTTTCCGAGCCCCAGATGCGACAATTTTGCTTGTTGACGAAGCCACCGAGGTGGAAATGGGCCTCATCACTCAAGATGATTTGCATTTGATTCACTCAAGTGAATTTTAATAATTTCAATGCGTTGTTGAAGCGTGTATCGTTCCATTTTTATTAATGGTGTAGTTTCTACTTGTCAAATGTCAAAAAATGACAGCTTCAAAAATAACACCTACCGAAATAGCGGGCTATTCAAAATAACACCTCTCATTGGAAACCCTGCATAATAAAAAAATATTATTTCAACCATAAAATAAATTATTCATTCTATGATTTCAACCTATTCATTGTCAAGCGCCGCTCGTTCAGGTGATTTTCAACAAAAAATGGCAGTATAAAAATGATTTTCAAATAACGCCGGTAAAAGCATTTCCTGATGCCCTACATTGTAAAGAAATAATAATAACCATAGATATTATAAATCTTTATTTCCGACGCATAATGAAACTGCATTACCGACGTGACGCAACTACCGGCCGCTAGATGGCGTTGACGTATTTTCCCGCGCTACGTAACAAGTCAGCGAGGAACGCAACCGCCAACAATGCGCGACGTAACGGTCGTGTAGGATTGTAGGCTGTCGCAGTCGGTATTATTATTATATTATATTTATTATTGGCGTTCGCTCAGTGGGTCAGGCGCGCGGGGCAACGACCGCCGGCAGGCGTCGACCTCACAAGACACTAATACACGCGCGCAACACAGGGTTGACACCCCTTTTGCTTTTATGTAATAAATAATTAATTAACTATCTTACATCATCACTCGGATGCACTGCCATGCGAAACAAACTGTTTTACTTATAGATTGTTGAGCACTGGTTCAGCGTTGGGTTAAAGCTTTTCGCTATTCTGATCTTACGCGCGGCGTAATATTTAAATCCCGTTTATTTATTCGATTTGTACAACTTTTCAAAATAATATTACAGATGTAAGTCGTTTTAATTGTACCGTTTAAATAATGTATCTGCAATTCCAAAAACATTGTAAGTTTTTTATACACGGAGAAAAATGAGTATTGCTAATTTATTAACAATCTCTTTAAAATATTTCTAATCCGGCTAAAACGGGATTGCGGGACCTTAACGAATAAACTTTTAGTAAACTACGAATATATTATTATCACGATGTCGGAACACTCGCTATAAAAATCATAATATTTTCGCATTTCGTCATTATATATTACCAAGGCAAATGAACACATGTTCCGATATATTAAGAGTTTACTAAAAGTTTATCAGGCAATGGCCTCCAATCCCGTTTTTAACCGGATTACCAATAATTTGAATATCTGTATATAGGTTACTTAAAATCAAAATAATTCGGACAGAAGTGATGGAAACGTTATTTACACGTCTATTTAAACGAAACCATCGATATATTAACTGTACAAAATTGTCTTACAAAATCGGTCGATTAATTCGGCCTACCTATGAGTAATTTCATCATTTGATTCCGTCACCTCGCTACGAAAGCATAATATTTTAGAAGACAAATTTGGTCCCTGGGACCAACAAAAGATAAAAAGCAATGCTTCTTGCGATCTTTTGACTGCGATAATGCGATTTCCTTTTGATAAATTTTTTCGTAACCCAACATTAGAAACCAAAATTAATGTTAGTTTCGGTGTCATTTTTAACATCCACACGCCCTGTCTAAACTTTGTTGGTCGATGAAACGAAACTCTACATTTAACGTCTCACTTATTAGATTCTTTTCAGCGTTCGCATACATAAACAAGGCATAGGGTGGTTTTACTTATATATTAATCCATTCTCACGCGCCGCATAATATTTACTCTGCGTTTAAGACGGTTAAAACGTGATCGCGCCGGGTTTTCCTGGGGCTTGTTACCCTGACTTATTATTTCATTCAATTGCGCATCATATTTTGACACTAATTTTTACGTCCTTGGATAAATACTATCCAAAACCATCATAGCGTAATCAATCTAGTTCATTACGCTTACATCAGCCTTGCATTATTTTCGAATCTTCATATTGTTCGTAATACGGTCTTACATAGTTTTGCCACAAATCTGCATTTGTCATTCCTGTACTATTTTAAACCCCTTTTAAATTCCACTGCGGAGTCAACATAGATAAAGGCTTTTATATAAATATTTTTAAAAAGAATTCGGCTGCATCCTAAACTATTTATAAAAGATAAATAGTCATATCATAAATCAGGGTTCAAGTCAAAAAATTTATTAATACAAATATATTAATTTCGTATTTCTTATCCCTATTGTGGCAACCCTGGCTTTCGTTACCCTTTCTACGGAGTGTCACCAACACTTTCGCGTTCACTGCACGGCCATTTGCACTCGACTATCCGCGAGAGAATTCTGCCTTCTGTTATTCGATCACACGTTTTTTTAATGATTGAGGAAAATTGTAATGACGCGCCATTCATAAAACGTTAGACAGTACCTTCAACTAATTAAATATGCCATTCAACACGAGGCAGACACAAGATACAAAATAATATTGAATCAGATATATCAAATAATCAGTTTTCTTTTAAATTTTATTGATTTTCGTCAGTAAGTGCGTAGGTATCTACCGAAAATGTATTCATTATTATATCGCTGAATTTTGGAAGGCTCACATGCATACACGCATACACACGACCTCACTTTATTACAATATAGTGTGGCTCTTGTATGTATTAGTGCAGCAAATAAATTATCTAGAGGAAAGTGAGTTTATGTCCTTCGCGTTGCGAGATGCGATATAAAATGTCGTAGTGAAGCGGCGGAACTTTTTTGAAGCTTTTCAGATAAATTATTTTTAACAAGCTTAGTGTTTTGGGTAAAATCAGAAGATTAATATCAATAATTAGACGAGGGTTCAATAAAATAAATCACGTTTATTTTACAGAAAAAAATAAACTGGTGTTTAAATAATTTATCGTCGTCCGTGATCGTTAAAATCATGGACATGGGCGAATGAATGATCTGAATTATTCAGAATCCATGCGTTTCTTGAAATATTCAGTCCCTACTTAGATAAATTTGAATGGCGCGTTACACAATATCTATCCGCCATTTACATTTTCAACGATGCGATACAACCTTTCCCAACATCGTGAGCAAACAATAAAAAAAATCGTAAAAGTATCTACCTACTTACTTCGTACAAAAATAATATAAATATTTATGTGTAGTAAACACTGAAGTAATTTTACAAAACCACGCGCAGTAACGCATGAAATGTTCGCGATGCTAAAAAATATGTATTATTGCATCTTGAGCAGCGAGTTGTAACTTTGATGCGTTCTTGTAATTCGCACGGGCGTCAAATTTACGAGCTTCCGCGCATGCGCTAATGGAAATGGCGGCTCGCTGTCAGTAGTGGGGTAATATTAATTATATTTTGTCGTAATGTTTGCAGCTTTTAACCCACTTACAGCAGTGATAGGCAGTGACAACGAATCGTAAATGAAGCGTTATTCGTCCATTAATAACGGCGGCATGCTTTACACTTGAAATCATTCTATTCCGCGTATTTCTTTCTACTTTTCCGACGCGTCACGGAAAAATCCTCAACCTTGGCACTTGTCGGAGGTGAAAAAGTTTTTCACGAATCAAATTTTTCAACTTTTTAAAAATCCATTAAGGCTACGCAGTAAGCGTTCAAAAAGAAAAAGATTACTGAAGATGGTTTGAAAGGGAGATAATGTAAATATGAATGTTAGAGCGAGCGCGCTAATATAAAAAAAATATTTTCTTCTTCAAATTTTGCAATTTCACTTTGTGGCACCATTTTATTAATAAAATAATTAAAACACTTTGTTTTTACCACGATAATCTTTATTTTTTATATAAAGTCAACATGTTTCGAGAACGATGTTCTCTTCATCAGAACAATTAATTTTTAGTACATTAATTGTCCTGATGAAGAGAACATCGTTCTCGAAACATGTTGACTTTATATAAAAAATAAAGATTATCGTGGTAAAAACAAAGTGTTTTAATTATTTTATTAAAAAAATATTGTAATTGATAGGCGTTGTTGTGAAAATATTGAGCAAAACACGACTTATTTAAAGAGTAAAAATGTATCGACAAGTGAAGCATTTAAAGAAACACTGATATTTTATAAACATTAAACATTTCTGGAAATTACACTGTTTTAACAATTACTATAAAAAACTATTTACACGCACAAAATAGGTTGTTAGGTTCTCAGTTTGGGTAAATTCTTTAATTTATGCGTATTTAGATTGAAACAAAACTAACGCAAGTGTCACTTTGTACAAAAATCTAAAATGGCGGCAAAGGGATCGTTTTATAGGGTAAATTTTGAACTTAGATTGAATAAAAATTGAATTATAATGCATCTTTTTTAATATATTCCGAAGTAAATCGTTGTTTCTTGTAGTAATTAAGTTGAAACGAAGTGTAATAATAATAAATGATAATATTTTGCTAATTTATAACGTTGTTTTCGTGATAAATCACCTGTAATTTCCGTAATAAGTGCAGCGGTTAGGGAAATATTTATCGGGAATTCTATATTAATTTTTCAACTCAGCCAATATACATAGATTATCTTAAAAAAATATTGTTTTTTTTAAGAGCTTAAGAACCAAAAAGCATTCAATGGAATATATGTCATATATCGATAGATATTCTGAATACGGTATCCCAATGCCAAAACTTTAAGAATAATATGTGTCCATGACTTTTCTTAGGTTATTATTTTATAGGTTAAGTCGAATAACAAAAAAACATGGCGTGTCTTTAGTTTATCTTGAAGAGACCTCATCTGGCTACCCGCAAAGTTAACATAAGTGTGTCAAGTTGTAATTTGACGTTTCTGATTTGATTTAACTTGTTTACATGTACGAAAAGGATTGTAGTTGTTTTCAAGGATTGTAGGCTGCTTGTTTTCGTCGTAAGTCAAATAAATAAATAAAGTTTTTCATTCACAGTTTGGGTACAAAGATGAGGTTCTATGAAAAGTTTTTTGAAAATAAAACCTTGAGCAGTACCTAACAATCTACTAAAATAAAAACAAAATAAAAAAACAAGAAAACATTTAAAAAAAACTTTCCATTATCTTATTTTTGGTTAAAATCGTCAATTTCAAAATGTCAATCGTAATTCGTTTCATTGAATAATATCACAGTAAAATTTTAAAATAAGAATTTGTATTTTAAAATATTTTCAAAATAACATTCTGATTTCAAAATTTATGATGGGTTGTTTCAGAGAATTTGAACAATTCTTCAAGTTAATTTTCAAGTTCTGTTATTATTTCAGTACTGTCAAGTAACTTATCTATAATGATATAATAACAGAACTTGAATAGGACATTCACAGGACTTGCAAATGAACGTTGAAATTTGATGAATTGTTCAAATTTATGAAACAACCAATCCTAAGAAATTCAAATGTAACATATTAAGGCGAACTGAGTTCTGCATGTTTCTGTAGGCGAATGTGTGGATGCACGGTTAGGTAGAAACTGTGCAGGTGTGTGGGTCGAGCGCGATTCGGTAATCCTCGGCAATGCTCGTGCATTGATGTGAATCATTCTGAATCGAATCGCGCGCTCGCGAACAGCATTTAATTAAGCTCATGTAAAGACTAAATAAAGTAACACTTTTCATTTAAAATAGATATTATTATTCAATTCAATCCATTCTCTTAATCCTGCTCAAACAGGTTATGGGCCCAGTTCGCCCCTCCTTAGCCAACCTGGCTGCCCAGGACTCCTCCCGGGCAGCCATATTGATGGCAGGCTTAGTGCGGACGTCCGGTCAACATGGGCCACTCGCTAGCAGGAGCCCCGGCCTCAACGTATAACTAAAAATTAAGAGAACGCGAGTGAAATTATTCGACAAGTCTCACGTGGTGCGGAACGGAAGTCGGCCATTGTTTTAGTGTCAGAGCTAACTGTTTGAAAACGAGCGTGAAGTGTGAATAAAATTCACGATGTCGGTCGGCATCTCGGTGAAGGGTGTGAAGCCTTTCGATGGAACAAACTTCCAGGGCTGGAAAGCTCAAGTGAGTGCACTATTTGTGATGAACGATGTTCTCGATGTCGTCGATGGCACGAGAGAGAAGCCTGCTGCCGGCGATGGACATGCGGCCGCGCTGAAGAAAAACGTGAAAGATGACGCAACGGCAAAATTCATAATTCTGTCAAATCTTGACGAGGCTCAACAAGTGTGTGTGTTGTCGTGCATCTCTGCGAAAGAGATGTGGGACAAATTGTGTCTCATTCACGAGCAGAAAACCGCGTCAAACAAGCTGGGTCTGCTACAAAGATTTCACGCTTATCGGATGAGCGAAGCAGACACTGCGGTTCAGCATGTGGCCAGGGTGATGAATATGGCGAGTCAACTGAAGGACGTCGGTGAGAATGTATCAGACGCTACGATAATGGCAAAAATACTCGCGAGTCTCACCAAAAAGTTTAGCACGCTGCAGGTGGCGTGGGACAGCGTAGACCCTGCGCGACAAACTCTTGATAATCTCCAGGAACGGCTAATAAGAGAGGACACGAGGCTCAGCGGCGAAGAAGAAGAAGCGTCGGAAGCGCTGGCTGCAATAGCCAAAAATCGTCGTGGGCGAGGAACAAAAAGTGCTGAAAAGGACATGAAGAAAGTGCAGTGTTATAAATGCCAAGGCATGGGACATATTGCGAGTCAGTGTCGGAATAAGCGGAAGCCACGTGACGACGGCGAAACATCAAGTGATTGCGCGTTTGTAGGACAGACAGGCACCTCGATCGCGTCGGGCATGAAAAATAGCGCGCTTATACCGTGGACGGAGAGTGGCGTAATGGCGATCGATCAAAGCGAGGTCTGGCTGATCGACAGCGGCGCATCGAAACATCTAACCTACCGACGTGACTGGCTGACTGACTACAAGCCGGATAACACGGGCGCTACAGTATCACTTGGTGACAATCAGATATGCGACGTCGCTGGTGAAGGCACGGTGCGAATTAAAAAATTGATCGATGGAGTGTGGCAAGATGCGAGAATTGAAAAAGTGCTACACGTTCCGAAATTGAGAAAAAACTTATTCTCCGTCGGAGTATGTACAAAGAAGGGACTCGGAGTGCGTTTCGAAAATAATCGGGTTATTGTGGATCGCGACGGTGAAGTGCTCGGGACGGGAATGAAACAAAACAATGACGTGTATCGCATGTTCTTCAAGGTCACGAAACAAGGAAGCACAGAAGAAGCTAACGTAGCTACGACAAATTTAACTGTGTGGCACGAGCGATTGGGACACGTCGGGAAACGAGCGATTCGTGAATTAGCAGAAAAGGGGCTCGTGAGTGGAGTAACATTTTCAGACAAAAGTGACGTCTTCTGTGAACCGTGCCAATTTGGGAAATCGCACAGGCTGCCCTTCAACAAGAAACTGGAGCGAAATAAGAAAATAAAGCCAGGCGAGAAAATGCATTCAGATGTCTGTGGGCCGATGTCAACGAATTCTGTCGGAGGATCGAGGTATTTTTTGACATTTAAAGATGAAGCTACCGGCTACAGACACGTGTACTTCATAAAAACGAAATCCGAGGTGTACGAAAAATTCAAGATCTTCGAAAAAATGATCGAAAATAAGTTCGGAAGAAAAATGAAAACTCTTCGCTCCGACAATGGCCGAGAATTTTGCAATGACCAGATGGATAAATACCTCGAAGAATGCGGAATAAAGCGAGAGACAACAGCGCCATACAATCCGGAGCAAAATGGCAAAGCTGAACGCGACAATCGGACGATTGTTGAAAGTGCTCGTACAATGATAATCGCGAAGAATCTTCCATTAACCCTTTGGGCGGAAGCAGTGAATTGTGCCGTATACGTTCTCAACCGAACAGTGTGGACAAGTGGTGCAGTAACGCCGTACGAAGCGTGGATTGGAAAAGCTCCGAATCTGAAACATCTTCGAATCTTTGGATCAGACGCGTATGTGCACACTCCCAAACAATTCACACGAAAATTCGATGCACGAGCGAGCAAAAAGATATTCGTCGGATATACGGAAGAATCGACGAATTACCGGGTGTATGATCCTGAAAAGAAAAAGGTCAGTGTGGTTCGAAATGTTGTGTTCAACGAAAAAATCGGGGCGCCAGTGGCGAAAGAAAACGAGAAGGAGGAGGAATACGAAACAATTCTTTCACGACCCGAGGAACGAGAGAACGAGGCACGAGAGAACGAGAACGTGAACGACAATGTGATCAACAACGAAGAAAACGACCAAAACGAACAAGAGGACGATCAAGACTGTGAAGATCGAAGAATCCTGCGAGATCGAGCACTGATTAAAACTCCTAGAAGGTATCAACACGAGGAAAACGACCAAAACGAACAAGAGGACGATCAAGACTGTGAAGATCGAAGAATCCTGCGAGATCGAGCACTGATTAAAACTCCTAGAAGGTATCAACACAATGCAAATGTGGCGGAGTACATAGTCCCATTAACGTACGAAGAAGCGACGAATAGCACTGAAGCTGCGCAGTGGGCGGGTGCTATTAAATTCGAATTTAAAGCACATGAAGAAAATCGTACGTGGGAACTCGTGAAGAAAACGCCGGAGATGAGACTAATTGACTCGAAATGGGTGTTTCGGGTAAAGACGGATGTCGACGGGAAGTCACATCGTTTCAAGGCTCGATTGTGCGCAAGGGGCTTCTTGCAAAGAGAGGGGATTGACTTCAAGGAAACGTTTTCCCCAGTGGTGAGATATGACTCGCTGAGAATTTTGCTGGCAACGATAGCCGCGGAAAATCTTGAAGTAATGCAATTTGACGTTCAAACTGCATTCCTGTATGGCAAACTAGAAGAAACAATTTTCATGAAAGTTCCGGAAGGACTGAAGCTGAAAGAAGACAAAAGGAACGTCGCATGCAAGCTCGAGAGGGCTCTCTACGGGCTCAAACAAGCCCCAAGATGTTGGAATCAACGATTCAACAAGTTTTTGAAAGAATTCAACTTCGTAGAATGCGAAGCAGACAAATGTGTATTTACTGGAAGGATTAAAAACAACAAAGTATATCTGGCGCTATTCGTCGATGATGGGCTAGTAGCCTCGAACAATATAGAGACCCTTAAGGAAATTATTCAACGACTAAGCGAAACATTTAAAATAACAGTCGAGGACTCGAATATTTTTGTCGGCTTACAAATAAAAAGGGATAGAGAGAGAGGTAAACTGATGATTCATCAGAGCGCGTACACGCAGAAAATAATTGAAAAATTCGGAATGGCGGATGCGAAAACAGTGTGCGTGCCAGCGGATCCGCACGCAGCACTGATTCCAGTTGTGGAAAACAATAAAACTAAAAATGTACCGTATCGCGAAGCAGTAGGGTCTCTGGTTTTCCTAGCGGCTGTATCGAGGCCAGACATCGCGTTCGCAGTAAATGCAGTAAGCAAGTATTTGAACGAGCACAATTCATCGCATTGGCAAGCAGTAAAGAGAATATTTGCATATCTAAAAGGCACAACTGATTATGGTATTGAATATCAAAGCGGTGGTAGTGAACCAAAATTGATAGGTTTCTCGGATGCTGACTACGCCGGGGATGTAGAAACGCGAAGGTCGACAACAGGATACGTTTTCTGTCTCGCGAACGGGGCCGTAACGTGGTCGTCACAGCGTCAAAGACTGGTGACGCTAAGTACAACGGAAGCCGAGTACGTAGCTGCATCGGCAGCAGCTCGGGAAGTAGTCTGGATCAGAAAGCTGTTATCGGACATCGGATGTCCATGTAATGAAGAAACAACGCTTTACGTTGACAACCAAAGTGCAATTCAATTAGTCAGAAATCCAGTATTTCACAAAAGAACGAAGCATATAGACATACACTTCCATTTTATCCGCGAGAAAGTGAATGATAAAGAAATTGTAGTTAAATATGTTCCATCTGCAAATCAGAGAGCAGATATATTTACGAAGGCGCTGCCGCGAGACCGGTTCCAGGATCTATGCTATAAGCTAAATATGGTAACGAGAAATGAGAAACACTCGAACGGCGGTAGTATTAAGGCGAACTGAGTTCTGCATGTTTCTGTAGGCGAATGTGTGGATGCACGGTTAGGTAGAAACTGTGCAGGTGTGTGGGTCGAGCGCGATTCGGTAATCCTCGGCAATGCTCGTGCATTGATGTGAATCATTCTGAATCGAATCGCGCGCTCGCGAACAGCATTTAATTAAGCTCATGTAAAGACTAAATAAAGTAACACTTTTCATTTAAAATAGATATTATTATTCAATTCAATCCATTCTCTTAATCCTGCTCAAACATAACATTGTCAATAAATGTCCAATCATCGCCATTTTTTTAAAGGTTAAAAGTCGATTCTAGATACGTTTCAGCTTTCTATCAAATTGCTCATCAATCAGCTGACAAGAATAAAAACATGATAGTTGTGCATTTCTGCTTATAACGATTCGTTTTCAAGTCGAAACGGACTTGAAATCTTTTAAATGAAAGAGAAAAACAAAATGGCCTTCTGGTGATAGTGTTTGAATTTTTGCTAAAACACCCCGATTAAGAATTCTACAGTTTTTTAAAATCATCACCTACTTGAATGATCAATTTACCATCACTGTCACAGTCGGCTATTTCCCAGTTAGTATCGGTACTATATCATACCAGCGATACGCCGCGTCGGTCGTATCAAATCGGCATTTGAAACAGATGCACTCCGATAATAGACCCAGAACTAGGGCGGGTTCAGACAGGTTCACGTGGACGGATTACACAACGGTCGCGACTATACATGTATACCGTATACATACGTCAACAATACATTTTAATATTTCCACTTTCCTAATAGCCGGGGAAATTATAGATTTTTATCGAAGGTTGTTATTTTTTAAGCAATAGCGGAAAAAAATAATTCTTAGCGGGTTTTTTTGATTTTTTAAACGGGTGGGTATAACAGCCCTCAACAACAACAGTAGATTGATTTTTAGAATTATACTGAATGAACTCTCTAGTCAGTAGGTAGGTACCGCTGTGCGTTTAGTTCGGCAACCGCGTTAGCTGCCGTGTATAATGAATTAATTGATTTTAATATCCCTACTGAGGCACAGGATTATGGCACTTCGCACACAGAGATAATTACAAGCTACGCGACTGTGACGCAACCACAAGTAGTCTACCGATATGCTACTCGTGAAAGTTGGTTTTCGCATACTGTGCTAACCGAATTATACTGAAATTAATGCGTTGTCGAGTGACTCTAGCGACGAAGACAATAATATTATTCGTCTTTATATTTACCAGCATATAAAACGAAAGAAGATTTCGGGGGCACCTATACAACGAAATAAATGTTCATTATAGGGCGTTCGAAGCCGCCAAGGAACTACATGAGAATTATGTCAAATTGACTTTCTTTCCAACATAATCCACGCCTTCTCAGTTAAATCCTTTTTGCCAATATATATATTAAAGATCCCACTAGAAGACTTACAATATCATTTCTTATTACATACTCTAAAATACACACATTGGAAGACAGGCGTAAAATAAACTACTTAACTTTTTTATTCAAAATTCTAAATTCTAAATTCGACTGTTGTGAACTTCTGCAACTCATAAACTTACGAATACCTACAATAACAACACGACAAAATACGCTATTCCACTGCAACACACATAAGCGCAATTACATTGCGAACTCCCCAATACAACGGTTTCACACTATGGGAAACCAATACTTAGGTGATGTCGATATATTTAAAATTAACTTTGCGAATTTTGTGGATCACGTAAAAGATTTATTTCAACACTATTCCTAAATGGAAGTTGTATTTTTGTAAACAAGTCAAATCGCTGTATTTTTTTAAATTTATGTTCTTGTTCTTTTATTTTTGTTTCTTGCATATATTATTTTTTTATGTATTTTATTTTTACTATTTCTTTCTCATGTTTCAAAATTATCTGCTATCAAAATTGTACCACCTACATGTAAAAGCCCTCTGGGCGTTAAATAATTAAATGATTTGTCAGTAGCCTGTAACTGACGTCAAACATGTATTCGAGGCTTCTCGTCTTGTACAAACACTAGCAAAATAGTATGCTACGCGCACAAAACTCGAGTCGCTTGTAAGTATCACCGTGTGCGAATAGCCTATAACATAGTAATCGATTGAATCGACGAATTTATAGTTTATTTATTTATTTGTAAGAAACAAACAGCTTTTACATAATATACAATGATAAATATACAAGTTAACTGAAGTCAAGCCACAGAAGTTTCTTATGCTAAAGTTCATTGGAAATGAAGTTTTAATATCTTAAAATTAATTTGGTGTTAAAGGAAGGGGAGAGGAAGAGGAAAATAGGAAGAGGATAGGAGATGCTCCCGATACATTCCATACTCTCTTATTAATAATCGATCGTACGCATTACTTCATATCGATATTTCTTTAGGTTATTACCAAAAATGTCAATGCTGTAAAATTTTGTATTATATTGTGCACATATACGAGGAATTGGGGAATTTTTTCGAATGTTTGTTCTACATGAGGGTAGATAAAATAAATCAGATTGTCAGGTTGATCTAGACGGGATATGAAGATTTATTAAATTGGTAAGTTCTGGTGAGTCCAGACCATTATTTAGGATTTTAAACATTTTAAACAGATTTGATCAAAAATTAGGCGTCGTGTCTGGAGGGAGTTAAAATTATGAAATTTAATGGATTCGGTATAATTTGAGAAGTGTAAGTTTAGTTTATAATTTATGTGTTTAAATTTTTTTTTAATTCTTTCTATTCTTTCGATATGGGCTTGGTATAAAGGAGTCCAGATCGGTGTACAGTGTTCCAGGTGCGGGCGAATATATGAGGTGTAAAGGGAATATAGAGTGTTTATGTTGTGGAAGGGTTTTGCTATGCGAATTATAAATCCCAGCATTTTATTGGCTTTGTTAATGATGTCATCAGTGTGTTGGATAAAGTTTAATTTAACATCCAGTGTTACCCCAAGGTCCCTGATATATTTTAGTTATAATTTATAATGGTAATAATTTTCAACATGCGAAAATATTACTACATGCTTAACTAGCATTTACCACATGTAATTAATATGATAGATTGATGTGTGTAAGCGAGAAGGAATGCTTGCAGAGTTCTATAAATAAGGGTACACGTTTGGTAAGGGCCTCTTTTGTCATTCGGCTTAAACCCACGTTGAACAATTATACTCTCTAGTTATTTCAAAGAACCCACGAACACCACATTGGCGCAGCCGGCAGGATAGAGTGATTTTCAGAATTTTGCGTGAAGACGGAAATATTTCGCAAGAATATTCAAAATTGTTAACAAATTTGAAAGACCGGAGGAACTTTTTTCACAATAAAAATAGATCGTATGAGGCTTTCCTGTAAATAAATACAGTAGGTACTATGAGTTGTTAAAATCGAAATTATGACATTTGAAATGGATTTTTGCTACGGACTTGTTCACAGATAAAATAAACATGATTGCGAGTGACGAAACAAAAAGCTTTAATAATATTAAGATATATATTTCCTTGCCAAGCGAATAAAATATATTTTAGTATGGCTTGGATATTTTTTTAACGTTCAAAATACCATAAAAACGAAGCGAGTGCGGTGAGCTACTATGAATTCTATGGTGGATTTCTTGGCTCCCTAGGGTTAAACCTAGTATTCACGGGCAAGCATAACGTCGCAGGTCGTATCCGGACAGATCCATCAAAGCTTACAGAAATGCTCCTGTGACGTCATGTTTTATCGGATTAATAAATTCAGAATTGAATAGAGCAGAACTCACCATTGTTGAGCAGGATGTACACCTTGAGACAGACGTATTCCTCCATGCGCAGCTTGATGCGGCGGAACATGATGGTGATCTGCGTCATTCGCTCGACCACCAGCCCGACGTCCAGTCGCAGCTGTTCCATGGTGATAGGGCGACCCATCAGCGTGGTCAGGCACGTCTGCAAGGTGCGGAGATTGGCGTTCACCTGGAGAGAAAGAAAACACGTTAAAGATATGGCCGAAAATATTTACTTGTTAAGGTTATGAATTGCTTGGGGTAAAGTTTTGAGTCCTCCTCGGGCGTCCCCGGCTCTTCTACCATCAAAACCATTCTCTACCATCAAACAGTCCTGGCATTAGTAAAAACAATGCGTCTGTCACCACTAGCGGTGACAGGAAGGGAATAGATATTGGAAACATAGAGATATATGGCGTGGAAGCGTGTCAATTGTCACCGAGCTACGATCAGACTGCACGGAATACGCAAAAAAGGATGATTACCGATCTCCTTTTATCTATTAACTTTGATAGGACCCTTGTTAATCGACATACGTATATTGCGTGCGTAAATAAGACAGAGTAATTGCTCGATTTCAACTGCCCCAGTGTTTCAACTGCCCCGGTCTCCCCTACAACGTGTCTATTTGGAAAGCTGTCAATAATAAAGGTTACAAAACGGCTCCGTTGGGTAGGACTTTAACTAACTTCACTTAACTTAGCGATCCTGATTGGTTTGGTATTTATTTGCGATTCATCGCGTCGTGTAACATTTTTAATGTAACACTCCTCATGTAAAAGACAATGAGGTTTAAATTCCCTCTTACCACCAGCCACCTGTTTTGATTTAAGCAAGAAAAAACGTCGATAAAAAGTGTGTTTTATTTTATTTAGCGAAGTTCAGGCACAAATATTTAAATGTTTTACGATAATTTTCTAAAGAACTAAATTTGCCACACTATACAATAAAACCATAACCTAAAAGGGGTTCGTAAGTAGAACATTTTCAAATACAGAGCAGTTTTTTATTGGCCTAATATTTCAATTTTTCTGGGCTTATAAAAGTAATTGATCAGATCAAAAAAATACTCGATTATGTCAAAGGACAAGATTAGGCTTCGCCTTGGTGTGGGTTTAAATAAACTGAATTAGAATTGGGAACGAAAAAATGGAACGCAATAATGGTGTCCAAGAAAGTTAAATATATTATCAGTATCTCTTGTGCTTTTCTCAAAGTTTTTGTCCCATTTATTTTGTTTTCGAAGCAGTTGTTGTTATGACATTTAAGACGTGTGCAGTTGGACGTAATTTATTATGACTGAGCTATTTTACAAATATATCATAATTAGCTTCATAAAAACAACACAGGAAATTTCACGAAAATATGCGAAACGACAACGGGCTTCGTTGCAAGAGACTTATTTTTTACATTGAATTACTCGACCAACAGTAAAGAGTTTGGAAAATATTTTATTTTATACAATAGAAACTTAGACTTAATTTCCGATTTTTTTTAAGATCATCGTTAGAAAGGCATAATCAGAATTTAATTTTGAACCAATGTCTTTTATGAATATTATAAAAAGCAGGGGGCCAAGATTTGACCCCTGTGGTACACCAGAATTTACAAAATTGGGAGATGATTTGTATCCATTAATAAGTACTAGTTGTGTTCTGTTATATAAATACGATTTCACCCGATATAGTTCTCTATGTATTCCTATTTGATCAAGCTTTTTCAGCAAGATAAAGTGGTTAAATTTATCAAAAGCTTTTTGGAAATCTGTATAAATTGCATCTACTTAATTTTTCATAAAAATAATTATACTCATAATTAAAAGTATTTACATATCTCCATTTAAAACCATCTTCTTCTTCTTTTACTACGCTTACTACGGATCCTTAAGATTCGAGGGTGCCATTGCCGGAACATGTGTATTACTCGCAAAAGTAGAGTTATGTAGGTAGGTAGTAAAATAAAGCCTTCCCCGGGGAATCAATATCACTCGCGCATCCAATAAATCATTTTGCAAAACAAAAACAACCTGTTTTGTTGTTCCATTCCTGGTCCTGTGTATTTTAGAATGGCGTCCCTCCCGACCAATCACCGACCGGCAATAGCGGAGTGGGGGGGTTGCGACCTATATAAGTATCGATCGGGGTAACTGCAGGTCAGAACGCGGTGCCAGGGCAGTCGCATCGGTCACGTAGGCGGGTGAGATGCTATTTATAATGGCAGACATACCTGGATAAGATGGCATGGAGAAACTGGCTCGATATGACACGAAGAACACATAAATTATTTCTTCATAAATGTTTTCTAAATGTACGTTACCGAAGTTGAGGGCAAACTGCATTAAAAATCGTAAATAATAGGCCTCTTGCACCCCATTTTTTTATTTTATTTTCCGGTTTAGGCAAATATTCTAAGACATTCTGTATTTTTTTTTTTTTTTTAATCGTATTTTTGAAACCATGGCGATTTTTTGAAAATTTTAATCCGAAAAATCGGACCATTTTTTCATAAACCGGAAAGACGGAACATAATTTATGGGTGCGAAAACAAAATAATTACATAGCCCAAAAACATTTAAAAAAAAAAACGACGCATTTCACACGAATGGCAGAGGAGAATAACGAGGCATACCAAAAATATTACATCTCATAAATATTTTTTTCCTTGAACCTTCTTATTGATCATTAATCCTTATTAATTTATTTAAAGTTTTATTCCAGCAGTACTGGGAGGATATTGCAATCTCAGTCTGCCATATTAAATGAGATGACATATAATATAAATATACTTATACACAATATTATAGGATTGGTGAATATATACGATTATAATGTTCAGTCACTTAATCCAAATATTTTACAATAAAACCTAATGTAAATAAAATTAAATGAATTAAAGGGGAAGGTTTATCAACAATATGAAATATATAAACAAGTATAAAGAAGGTTCTCATAAAATATATTTAGTTGGTCGAAGTACCTATATATTCTATATGTACCAAGGTTGGTTTTTGTTTTTGCAATGAGACTATTTTTAACAGCTGCACATTCTAGTTATATAACATATAACTTGATATTGTACCTCTTGTTTGATATTATCCAAATGTTGCGATTTAAATTATTCTTGTACTCATAAACTCATAATAATATATTATAAAATTTGATTTTGTTAAAATCAGGACCATCACCATTATACTTCTAAGACAGCCGCCACGGAAGGATAATCTGTACGATTTTCACATCATAACATCTGTCACTTCTGAATAATATCTGTCATGTCAAAACGAAGTACTTCCAATTCTAACGCTGCGTTTTGTTACTGTTTTGTTATTTAATTAAACATGGATTCGTGTAGTAACCGTAGGATCCGAGATCGTAAAAATAATTATAAATATTGTATGGTTCCTTTGTGCCCAAATACTTCGGCGACTACTAAGGAAAAAAGATTTTTCGTTGTACCGCGAATTTCAGCAATTAGAAAACAATGGTGTATTGCAATTCATAGGTCCAGTCAATTGGGTGAACTGTCAAATAAAACCGTACGATATGTCTGTGAAGATCATTTTAATGTAAGTATATTTTTTACAATATTATTGTTTGAACACAATATTTAAAAAATACATATTTTTCTTTGTTGCATGCTTCACGAATAGTTTGCTGAATAGTACAGTAGGTTGAGTAGGTGGGTCTATTACCTAGTGACAACAAGCCTACACACATTACAATATTGTTACACTTTTGCAGGCTATTCTCAAATGAAGATACTTATTATATTTGCATTGTTAAGTTTGTATTGAATAAATACAATGTCTCTTGATAAGTTGTATTTTTATTTTCAGTTAAGCGTGGATGCTCGGAAATGGCCCCAACATCTAAGTAAAAGGGTGCTTTTAAAAAAAGGAACCATTCCTCATAAATTTGAATGTCAAATTGGAGCTGATGGGCGAGATCTACTCAATGTGGTGGATCAGCATCCAAGCTCATCTAAAGGCGGTGAAGTGTTTGTTGCAAGTCTCGAGCCAATGTCTCCTTGCCTGTCTGATGTGGATGAGTCTGTGCCACAACAGATCATCAATCAACCTCAAGACTACGTTGAACTGGAAGTGTCGTTTCCTCTCGAGAAGCCTCAATGCTCTGGACTCCAAATACTTCAACAACATGTGGATGGACCACAAGATACATCAAGCTCCGAAGAAAACTTTCACATGTTGATAGTTGAGAACGCAACTGATTCGAAAGCCATTCAATGCAATTTGAAAAAGAAATTCAAAAGTAAATTGACAAATACAGGAAAAGAACACAGTAGGGGTCCAATCGAGTGTTTAACTACTCGTGACGTAAGTACTTCTCCTGTGAAGCATAATAAAAATACCAAGAATGTACAACTAAAGCATGTCACTCTTCAGCCAGACAGTTCTGCCTCGGAATCGGCATCTGGTTCAGAATACTCCCAACAAGCTACGTCAGATTCGTACGTTGATAGTAGTTCAAGTAGTGATTTCAAAAGTCTGTCATTGAAATTAACTCTGCAGCATATTGAAAACAAACCAAAGCTGTATTTAGGAATCCTTAAAGATTTTTATTGGATTGTTAAAACCCTAGCACTCCTTGAAAATATAAACATTTTAAATGTTTTAATCGTTTTAAAAAAAATTAAATTAAACTCTAGTTTCAGCATTTTAGGTGATGAATTTGGCCTTTCTGAGGCTCAAGCTTCAAGAATCTTTAAGCAAAGTTTACCGAAGTTATCTCGTCATCTTGCAGAACTGGTATTTTGGCCTAAGTCAGAAACAATAGAAGCCTTACTACCAATTCCATTCAGAGCAAGATACAAACATGTCGTATCAATCATAGACTGTTTTGAAATTCAGATAGAGAAGCCATCAAATCCACTGCAGCAGGCACTAACTTGGTCAGAATATAAAAAATGCAATACACTCAAGTACCTAATATCAATCACTCCTGATGGCTTTATTAACTTCATTTCAAAGGGCTTTGGTGGACGTACTACAGATATGATGATTGTGGAAAAGTGCGGCTTCTTGGACAACTTGTCTGAAGGCATGTCGGTGATGGCAGATAGAGGTTTTAAGCAACTAGCTACTATTTTAGAAGGCAAACATTGTCAACTTGTGCGTCCACCAAGTGTTGTTACAGGTGTAAATAGCACTAAAAGAGAGGTGAAGTTATCCAAGCAAATAGCAGCCCTGCGTATACACGTTGAACGTGTAATAAGCCGGCTCAGAGAGTATAATATTCTAAAGCCACATTCTTGTATAGACTTCCATTTGACTCAACAAGTTGACCATATTGTTATGATTGCATGTGGACTCATAAATCTACAAAAACCAATAATTTGATCATATTAGTCTTATTAATATTATTAGTCTTTTAGTGTTTTGTGCTCTACGCTAATGCTTAGTTTAAAATGTTATGTGCGCTTCATTATCATATAAACTTTAACTTGAATATAAATATTCATAATATGTACCAGTGTAATTTTGTTTATCCTTCATGTAATGTATATAGAATAAGTCTAAAGTGTATAATATTATGTAATTATAGCGCCAGTATGTGTTTTTTATAAAAACATATGTTGGAGCTTTTACTTAGAGTTTATAGGCAATGAAGCCACCAAAAGGGATAATATCAAATACTGTAGAATAATTTATGTTTAACACCTTCAACTTCTTACATTTACCATACATTCTGATTATGCTATACTAGCGCCTCCTAGCCCCGTGACTTCTGTGGGTTGGTTTTTTTTAATGCATGTTATTTGAAATGTTTTCTTTATTTTACGTTAATAAATTATATAAGTCGAAAATAAAATATTTAGTAACCTACATACGACCTTACTGTTCTTATGCTCACACGTAAAAAGAATATTAAAGCCCGCCATTAGGTTTGTATTGTCCCGAAGAAATGCAACATGCTACACTAGCGCCATCTAGCGGCCAGCGTTACCAGTCAGTGCAAGTACTGACTATAATAATGCTTCCAATATTTTACTGAGAGTGGATTGATTGCTATTCATTCATTACGCCTTACTTTTACATCAAGTTTATATAAATACAGTTGTGTTGTAGCAAAGTGATCATGTTCCACTTTTTAATACATATCTATTTGTGTTAGAATTTCCACTTTGTAATCATTTTCTTACTTCCAATAATAAATACAAAAAAAATCTATGCGATAATACAATAACATGTGTACGTATTATCAAATAAATACTAGGTATAAATGTAAAAATATGTCTTATGTAAACTTTTTGTTTTTGTTTTTCTGTCACTTTATACAAATACATATTATACTATGGTGGATGGGATGAAAATAATATGATGCTATTGTACATAATCAATATAATCATGTATTATTATGAATAAAGAAGCGAGTGTAGTGCAGTAAATACGTGATTTATTTCAAATAATGTATACCTATACATTTTTTTTAAGTACAGGAAATATAGCTCTGGACCAAAACAGCATGGCTTTATTAATAGCTTCGACACAGAATTCTTCATCGTAATCGATGTGGAAAACATTTATTTTGCCAGATGATTCAAAGTTGGGTTCAGCAACACAAAACACTCCCTTGAATTTGTTCAGTACGAACATTTGTATTTGCATTTGTGCATAATACTTTCTGGCAACAACACCCTCAAAAAAGTAATTTTTCATTGTACTATGTTTGACTGGACACTTGACCTCAACAATATAATCATCAGTGACTGCATCCGGGGAGCCACCGATAATTGGTAATTTGCAACTGATTTTGAAACCACATTCTTTATATTTGTGTCCCAGTTGGTTTGCTAGTACCTTTAACACCAGAGGTTCTAAAAGCCGACCTCGTTGCATAGCCTTTGTGTCTGGAATCTTGGCTGCCCCTAAGATGACTTCAGTCAATGTTCCATCCAATGTTTTGCAGTTAGCTGCCTCGTATAGTTTGGATGCAGTAATTCTGCCATATCGCATTTCGTACCATAACGGGCAGTTAGCCTGCTTTCTTGTTAATGAAAAAACTTCCTCGAAGATATTTGGAGGAATATTTAGATCACATGTAATAAAATTGATGAAATCTGTAGCACTTGTATTGTGCAGGTTTCGTGTTTTCTTAAAAGCAGAAATCATCCTGTGCATGGACAAACAGTCAGTGGGCTTCGGATCCATGTAAAGTTGAGTCAGTTGGCATCGAAGCCCCTCCTTAAGACTCCTTTGGAGTACTGCTGCCAGGAAATCTCCATTACCTTTTTCCACGCTTTTTACTGCGTTCTTGCCAACTTGGGATGCCAGAATGAACTTTTGGGAGGTTCCGACACACGATAACTTTGATTTTCTCCAATAACAGTCGACAGATGTCGACGCTGGTTCTTCACTTCTCCTATGGAGCCATGTTAGAAATGCCAGTGCATGTTTACAGCCACCTGAAAGCAAAATGTTCCAAATATAAATTATTTGTCAACAGGTAGCTGGCAGAGACCCTCGCAATGATTCTGTGTTTGTTACATCACACAAGAGTTTGCTCTTCCCCACATCTCCATAGGGTAGAAGAGTGTAGAGGTTAGAGGAGAGAAACATATTTTACAATATAGCGACATACAGTTCAACTAACCTCTAGAAGCTGCACAGTCTTGACATTCTAAGACTTGTATTTCATCTTCCATCTCATCACACAAAAGTACAACAGAGTATGCTTTTTGGCGGACACGGTGCTCGGGGGTTATTTTTGCTTTCACTGTGCAGATAGGACCTTCTCTTTTTACCTGCACATACCCGATAGCATTATCACCATAACTTTCACGTGCAGACCTTTAAAATATATAATAATAACACGTTGAAAACAAAAGACAGTTGCATATAACTGAATGTTAACAATTGTCTTAATAATAATAATTGACGGAAACATAATATATAAGTACATATTAAATGTTGTCAAAATATATAACATAATATTCGTATATTAGAAGATACAGAAAAAATACTAACCTTTTTGTTTTGACATTTCTAATTTCGCTTCCAATGAAATTCATATTATTACTTAGAAAAGTAGCCATCATAAATGAATCTATGTTCGGCAAATTGTCAGACTGACCCTGAACAAAACCTACTTCAATCATTTCCAAATAATATATGCTTAATTTCTCAACAAAGTTAGCGGACTACAATACAAACAGCCAAACCCCAAACAAGTGTCAATATTCAAATTCACAAGTCGCCGGAAATCAAGGTGTTGCCATATAAAAAAAATAATCAGTGTGGAATTTTACAAAAATTAATTCAATAATATTGGAGACGGAACATTTTCAAGTGGTGACGTCACAAGCCAAAAATAACAGATTTATTTATTTTATTTAAAAAAAACTATACATTTCAAAATTTTTTGAGTAACATTTTCGTAATCTTAGTAGAGAAATCTATCCACTCATTTTTTTCCAAGTCATTAGAAAATCCTTGCAAGTGGCCTATTGTGTGAGGAATAATTCAGACAAGCGATAAAGTATGTACCTACTCATAGTATAATATTGAAGTAGAAAATTATTTAAATTGTTTTTGCAAAATTCACACGAGTTTTTTTTACACACATGATACCTAAATGAGTGTTTATAAGTTTTATGAAATTTAAAACACGTTTATTATTAGTAAGGCGGTTAATGTTTAAAGAAGAACTTCTGTAAACCCTAAGAAGAACCTAACCAAGGACTTTGGCCAAATGCTTTTTGGATATTAGTAGATTCGCATTTAATTTAAGATTTACCTTGCAAACGCATGTGAGACTTCAATTTCCCTTCATAAACGACATTTCCTCTTACCCTTCAGAATACCATCGAGCGTACAGCGTGAAGGGAATCACGTAGCCGTTGCCACCCTGACCTAAAGTACATCCTGTGCAACTCATTGCGTTGAAAGGTTTCTTGATGGGCTGGAAACGAAGATGAGAGGAAATTGCTTTGTACAGATGCATCTCAGCACGTAGACAACAAAGCAGAAAAGTAATTAAAGTAAATAAAATATACCTACAGATTAGAATCGTTCTAAATAATATACGATTGAAGATAAATAAAATACACAACTGTTTTGACAGTACGGTAAAAATAACATCAATTAAAATAATTGTAGAAAACAACGGTGATAG
The DNA here is from genome assembly GCF_061612785.1 of Hesperophylax consimilis. NCBI lineage: Eukaryota > Metazoa > Arthropoda > Insecta > Trichoptera > Limnephilidae > Hesperophylax > Hesperophylax consimilis. The sequence continues at coordinate 17,028,276 of NC_142854.1, read as the reverse complement.
CCTTAGATAGATGCCATTCAGGACAGTAACCCCTGGAGGCGCCTTGTCGAAGTGATACCTGAATAAGTTAAAAAGAAGCTACAAGCCAAAAATGTGCATATTCTTGGTATGCCTTATATTGTCACGAATGTAGATAATAGGCATTAAAATCGCTTGACAAACGGAGTCTAGAAACGTTCGATTTCAAGCACAAAAGTGGTTTTTATTTATTTTGTAAATAATTTTATAAGAAAGCAAAAAAGTTAATCAAAAACTGTCACAGATAATCTTAGCTATAGTACTGTATTTTTAAAACGTTATTTCCTTTACGCTTTCATACATTTATATTGAAAAATATTTTTTTAGTAGTTTAAATTTATATTTTTTTATTGAGTAATTTATTTTTTATTTGTATTCTACTCAAGGGAAACGGTAGCAAAACCTTAAATTTACCTAAAACATATTTTTTTGTATTAATAATGTACACTAATTCGTTATAAAGATTAATCAAAATAGTGATTTAGCATTAAGCTTCGCCTTAAGGGGAATAAGAGATATTTTCAATGGGCCGGAAGAGGTTTGATATTGTTTTTGTCGTTAGTAATTAATCTATACATACTAATAAGTGGCAACCAGGATGAGATAGGCGACACATTACGCCATAGGCATCATTGCTTAGGCTTGAAATAGGCCACCACGAAAATATAGCACGGTCTGTCACAGACTTGAACTGTGCGCTAGTTCTGCGTGAAACCTGATTCAATGACCCCAAATTTGTTTAAATTTAAGTATCATTTTCAGAAGCCTATGCCTATGAATGTGTTATGCTGTTTACCTTTGAGTGTGTGTATGCTTATTAGTTTTTGACTGTCTTATCTACGAGTATATATATCTGTCTATGTATTGTATGTCTTTGTATTGTAGTCCCTTAAAATGTTATTCTTCTGTATCTATTTGATTGTGGCTTCTCGTGATATAATTAATATTGTGAACATGACCTGCTGACAAACTTCTTTGGCAGCTTAGCGGGTGTTTATATTGAAGAAAAATAAATTAATTCAGACAAGCGATAATGTAAGTACCTACCTTTAACACAATATTTCAACAAAAACATATTTTAATTAGCATTTTCAAAATTGGAACGGATTTGTCATTCATAATATGACGTGTCTGCACTAGTGCATACTAATTGTTCAGGGAGCGCCATCAATAACAAGATTTATAAAGCTGGGGCGGCTCTGTTGGTCAGGACGCCTATTGTTGATGTAGCAAGAATGTAAGAATATGGACCAACAAAGAGACTTTTCTATAATATTATGCCTGCAGGACGAGGGATAGGAACCGTAAACAGAATGAACTAAACGCCAGAACTCTCCAAGGGTGAGGTTGATAATATTTGTACTTATATGTTTGAACATACCTCTTGTGCCAATTCTGCTTCTTGATCTTGATGCTGCATGTGTAAGGGTGCAGCATTTTTCCCGTGCATGGCCTGGTAGGCAGCCGTGGTCAGCACTGAGATCTCGTGCCACTTGTCCATCAGCAGCTTCGAGTGGATCTTCATCGGAATCTCCAGGATGAATGGCAGCTTCTTGGTCCACGCGACCATCTTATGGACTATCGAATCTCCGATCTTGCACAGTTTGTCTCCAATCTCCGACTTGTCTTCTAACAGATCTGGTAAATGCTGGACCGTTGCTATATCTTCCATGGCGTCGCAGTCTATCAAAGCTTGGATCATTTGTGCCGCACGCTCCGCAGGTAATGATCGTTCTCTCTCCCATTCACGCTCTCTACTCGATGAGGAACTAACGGCAGAATCGAGCCTGTGTCTGAGATGGACTATCTCGCTAGGGTTGGTTAAGGCAGTCTTGAGGATCGTCCCGTTGGCTAATGGCTCTTGGCGTTGCGGGATGGACATTTGAGAGGGGTTCCCTACTGTTCCCTTTTGGCCAGACTTCTTGTGCTTTTTGTACTTGACTTTGTAAAGGTTGTAGACGGCGCCACTGTTGCGGCCTCCGGGCATTCGGTCCTCGCGAACCGCTATTGAATAACACATATTTTTTGTTAATTTTACACAGTCAAGTTAAATGCTAGAAATATAATCAATGTACCCCCATTAACCAAAATTTATTGCACATACTTCGCGACTAAAACCTTGCGATTGCATTCCCATAAAATCAAAATAAATAACAGAAAAATCATCCACGCATAAACACAAACATATTTCCTCATGTATTAAAAAAAATCAATCTCAAACATAACAAGTACGCAATCAAAGCAGCTAAAAACTTTGTAACACACACCAATAAACCAATAATACAAGGGTACATCTTTTAAACATAGACTATTGAAACCTGGGAACTGATCAATCACAACACACATTACACATTTACAGTAATTTCATCCATACGCTAACTTTACAATCCAAAAGAAATTATTTTTACCTTGCAATACCATTCCTTGCTCGATGCATTTTTTGAACCGGCAGTACTGACACCGATTTCTCTGCGCTTTGGTGATTTCACAAACTCCATCAGCGACGCACGTGTACACTCTTCTGTTCTGCACTGTCCTCTTAAAGAACCCTTTACATCCTTCACAGGTGATGATGCCGTAATGCAGGCCGGTGGCCTTGTCTTCGCAGATCATACAGATCATGGGTTGCTCCTCTTCATCTGGGGGTGCTTGTGGTTCGGGGGGAGCATAAACTAAAGCTTTCATCGGAGGGGGCAGACCACCGAACTGCGCGGCTCCCGCTACGCTCGCCGCGCTGAGGTTCAAAGCGTGGAGTTGCTGCGCTGGAGGTAATTGAGACAGATCTCCAGCCCATAATCTTTCCATGTTTAGTGGTCCGTGCGACTGTCCTCCCAAACCCAGCAATAAATGCGCGGCGGATTCATCATTAACAGGTGGAGGAGGTCTGGGACTTCTAGAAGGTCCGCAAGCCGGCATTGAAGATTCACTCTGCGGAGGGGTGATCGGTGGGGGGGCAGGAGACCAGAACATAGTCCTAACACCGCCAGACTCTCCCATGATGACTGTGGGAGTCGTTCTTGGACCTCTGCTTTGCTCGTGCATCATTCCTCCCGGAGGAAAGTTGCCTCCTATCAGTTCTGGCTTGACCCCGTTGATACGGCTTGCTTGCACCCAGAGATGATGCTGTTGCGGAGATAAGGGTGGGAGGATTTGAGACATTTGGGGCGGCATCTGTTGTGTTTGCGGGAGAGGTGCCCTGGGGCGTGGTGCTGGACTGAGACGCGAACACACAGGGTTTTGTTGCACATGTTGTTGTTGTTGATGTTGTTGTTGCTGTTGTTGATGTTGCTGCTGTTGTTGTTGGTGTTGTTGTTGTTGTTGTTGTTGCTGTTGTTGTTGCTGTTGTTGTTGTTGCTGATGTTGCTGCTGTTGTTGTTGTTGTTGTGTGTTGGATTGGTTGTTGGAGTATTCTCGTTTGACGAGGACGCCCGGGCAGCCCTCGCTCTTGACGAGGGCGCCCGGGCAGCCTTCGCTCTTGATGACCGAGCAGGAGGCGATGGAGCGAATGACGCCCGGGTTGGCGGGACAGGGGTGCTGGGGGGGCCCCGGGCCGGGGGGCGCAGGAGGGGCGGCCTCAGGGGACCCCCGCCCAGGCGGCCCATCGCCCCCCATGCGCGGCGGGGACGGCGGCACGGGGTCCGGGGACGATGTGCTCGTGTCCGCCACAGATTCGCCTGAAACAAACCAAAAAATATTATGATTACTTATAAATCATTATAAAGCTGTGTGGTTTTGTCCGGTTTGTCTGATGGGCGCTCTTAATTGAATTATTTCAAGTGCCCCGAACATTCTATCATAGATGTGGCAATTTTTTGTAAAAATAGTACGTCTGCGGAATTTCTACGACTTTCCATTGACGAAATCCTGAAAAAAGCGGCCTAGTCCTATTGACATAGATGAGGACATAGCCACACTCATTTATTAAACTTAAAATAGTTCCACTTTCATTTTTAACTCTTGTTTTCTAGAATCTTGGAAGTGGAAATTAACCCATTTCCCGACATCCGATCGAGCTGCAACTCCCCAGATAGACTCATTGCCAATAACAATGAATTCTATCAACTTTTGGTGGCAATCACGCATAAACACGTGGACATACATGCATTTTATGAAATTGGATCCTACGGTCCTACCCAAGTTGTTAGCGCGGTCGACTCCAGTCTCCGAAGAGAAAGGTTTACTCCATTTATATTTAAATACATCTATTAATAAAAACTGATGTATTATACTAAATATGTCATATTTCTTCAGGCAGCTTGGTGAGTTTAAATATTAACGTAACATTTAGTGATACGACGCATACAATGTACTTATGTATCAACATATTCCGAGATATTAGTGAGCAATGTAACCAAGCAACTAGAATCGACTATTTTGTTACAAGGACATCACCATTTCGTCACTATATCCTGAAGCGAAAATGACGCGTAGATGGTAAATTAATTCTTAGTGAATCACTCTCTCTCTCTCGATTTGTTTCTCGGGAATTGGTCAATGCCACTCGAATACCTACGATTATACCTGGAAATAATACGTAGGTACTGTGCTACTTTGCAGGGGCTTAGCACGGTTACAATGATAGGATAAATAGAGCTGTCGACGTTTGTCCATCGATGTCCTGAACTTAATACTAAACTTACGATAGCAACACTGGCGAATTTTATCATTTGTATCGGTAAGACAAGAGAACCTGGATTCGATTCCTAGTTGTTACCGCTATCTTTTTTATTTTCTGTGTTTTGTTCTGTTTCATATTTCCTTATTAATTAGTATTATCTTCTTCAATTAAGACGATATTGCTGTCAACTTCAAATGTAATGGTCTACTATTCGCCAAAATTGTTTATTTAATACTTTTTTTTAGTTAATGTTGGCTTTCATGACTTCAGAGCATCATTTTTATGGAATTCTTGTTAAATTCGCGCTGTGACACTTAATTCAAAAATAATATGTCAGAAATAACCTAAGTTTTTCTCATGCGTCAGTCTGTCAAAACGCGACGCTGCCAGCTCATTCGCAGCCAGTCAAAAAAAAATTATTAGTAATAATTCGAAATTGAGCTTGTAGAGTCTATGTGTAACTAAAACACCGTTCAACGGTTCGGAAGTGTATATTTATTAGTAAGGTCGTTTTTATATTCGGTTGTTACTCTAATTACATAAATATTTATGAACTTCTGTTTGAATTTATTGCCATGAATAATAAGAAAAATATATCTTTTGATTTTGGGTCGATTCGCTATATAATAATATGAGCAATATCAACAACGTAGTTTATACTATGGACGTGGTTGCCTTGAATGAAGAATAAACAATCCTGGCTCGAAAGAACGTTGCATTAAGTTCATTGTCGAACAAAACAAGTTTCTACGCAATAAGGAAGTTGAGTCCATTTTTTTTATTTTTTTTTATCAATGTTCGCATTCAAACTTAAATACTGGTATTTTTTTTTTTTTTTTTAAAGTTTGTTTTCATAGTTAAATTAATTCTCAAAGTTTAAATTTTATTAAGCCCGCCAAAACGAGCGGAATCCGAGCGGTAACAGGCGGGGTGTAGTGTGACGTCATTAGAACTGTGAAAACCACGTCGCTTAAGCATTATGTATGGAAAAAAATTTAATTCTTCAACAAGGAATTCCAGTAATTTTTTTACCAATGTTAACCGTCTATTATAATTGATGTTATTAAAAAAAAAAGAAAATTGATTAAGATTTCATAGTTAAATTAATATTTTAAGTTAGAATATTTGCTTTTCACGCCCGATACGGTACTTGTACGGTATCGCCGTCGCTACTTGTTGACGTTCCCCGCGCGAATTCAGGACCACCGCGCAGAAAAGTAAAGACCAAAAGTAAAATAACGGTTTACAGCCCAGTTCACTGTGAGACTTTTCTGAGCGGCCGGCGGCCTGAAGTGTATCACATGCTTTGTGACATGTATAATAATAAAAACATCTAAGTTATGCAATAAACAACATATTATTATAAAGCACTATACGAATATGTATCTTTAGAAATCCATTTCATATAATAATAATAACAAATACGTACATATATTTGACAAACCCAAATAAACCTTTGGCCTATACACCTCTCTCATCTAAATCGACCATCTCTCATGTAATAGAAAGAGATGCACCATAGGTGTTCCGTTGTACGTACAAGTCACGACACATGTGACGACAGAATTCTTTCGACCAATCGTGGAGCGTATACAGTATATTGCTATTGAATGCTTTTTCAAGAACGTTTAACTAATTGTAAGAATAATAATATAGAAATATATTTATATATTTAGAATCGATATTTTTTGATCTACATGAACATATTTTTTATAAGTCAAAATATTTTTCACTCAACTTCCTTATTGATAAAAATACAGTGACGTTGCAAATAACGTGGCAGAATGGGCAAAAAAAACATTAACATCGCACGAGACTGTGGCATTCCAATTGGGGTGAATTGCGAGGCAGAAGGGAATGAACAGAAGAGGAGATATGGAAGAGTTAGGTTGGGAAGTACCCAGCCATTCAGATCTGGCAATTAAACTTGGCTAGTGGCATTAATAATAATACAAAATTTTACAGCATTGACGTTTTTGGTAATAGCCTAAAGAAATATCGATATGAAGTAATGCGTACGTTCGATTATTAATATGAGAGTATGGAATGTATTGGGAGAATCTCCTACCCTCTTCCTATTTTCCTCTTCCTTTAACACAAAATTAATTTTAAGATATTAAAACTTCATTTTTAAATGAACTTTAGCATAAGAAACTTCTGTGGCTTGACTTCAGTTAACTTGTATATTTATATCTATCATTGTATACTATGTAAAAGCTGTTTGTTTACGCCAAATAATGGCTAATTGTCGTGTCATAGAGAATTGTTTATGGCAATGAATTTTGTTCCTGAACCCCGTTTTCCTCTCTTTCATACCTCTCCTCTTTGTCCGAGAGTCAGTCAAAAACCAACAGCCGTGACGCGAGGTGAACATTATTACCCAAAACGCATCGCATAGCAATAAAATTTAACGCATCGCAAAAATAAAGTTTTGCTAATACCACAACTATCGTGCAACCCAAGTGCATCCCAACAAGTGAATGTTCCTCCACCTCCGTAAGTACCCTCATACCTTTATAAAACTCATTGCCAAAGAATAATTGATTATGTTATAAAAGGTCCACAGCTTAAACACTGTTTGTTTCTTACAAATAAATAAATAAACTACAAATTCGTCGATTCAATCGATTACTATGTTATAGGACATTCGCACACGGTGATACTTACAAGTGACTCGAGTTTTGTGCGCGTAGCATACTATTTTGCTAGTGTTTGTACAAGACGAGAAGCGTCGAATACATGTTTGACGTCAGTTGCATGCTACTGACAGTGCTGGGTAGCAGAATACAATGCGAATAAGAAACTTCTGTGGCCTGACTTTAGTTAACTTGTATATTCATATTTATCATTGTATATTATGTAAAAGCTGTTTGTTTCTTACAAATAAGTAATTTTCGTCTAAAACGTTGCTTAAAATGTCTTTAGCCGTGTTTGGCGACCAGTTTCTGAATAGCCAGGTACTTTCCCCCCATCCTTTTCATCAGCCTCACAATATACCCCAATTTAGGATGCCGTGACAGTTGGGAATCATTAGCGGTATTCATAAATAATAATTTAAAAAATTGATATATTTAATAGAATGGTGTTGCAAACAATCCAATGCTGATTGGTAAGTGATTAAAATGATAGATTGCCCGATGGTTCGTCCTTCTGGAAGCTTTCCAGTAAGCAACTTTTTTCTGTGCTGTATGAAAGAGAAATAAAGGTTATCAATTTTCATTCAAATTTGAATCATATGCTATAAAGAATAACTGAGAAAAAACTGTGTCCTTCCGCAAGTACTTAAAGCTTAAAGTCCTGCTAGCAGGAATCATTAAATACTAGTAAATATAGAATTTCATACGGAAAAGCTCGTGGCTCAGCCAGTGACGTAATGCTCGCCCGTGAATACTAGCCTTAAGCCTCCACAACATAAGTGTTTACGTTAAGTTTGGAGGTTCGAGTTTCGCAACTCAGAAATTTGAGGTCAATAATGACCGGGGCCGATCCGGTCGTAACTTGTAGTCAATGTTACATTATTTTAAAGTAATGGCATGGGTTTAACGTGCATTCATACAAAATACGGAATATTTTTTTTACATATTGAGTTATCTGATGCGTAAATATTAAATATCATCTAGAATGGATGGATCAATGCAAAACGAACTCTAAGCAGAATTCGTGTCTGAACGAACTATGCAATAATTACAATACCGTATTATCCAAGGTGGATATTTTCAGTTGCGAACTTACCAAATACAAGAGATCCATAAAAGAATATTTCTCTGATGGTTTGTGAATAATGTTATGTCTCTATTGTTTATATTTCTATTATGCTTTTATTTATATCTACAACCTCTCTCCATGGCTATAAATGTATTGTTTTATAAATTTTTCGTTTTATATAATCTTTTGTTTTGTATAAATTTTTGAAATCATATTCCTTCCTTACAAATTTAATTTACTTATTCCGTATTATGCTGTCTCAGTAGAGGTAAAGTCACAAGGAGGAAATCCATAATTGGTTGTATTTTGGCTACATAATACTTTTAATAAATAAATAAATAACAAGCCAATATTCACAGTATGTACTCTACTCGTTGTTAATTGGGATAGCTGTAATAAATGTGATGTACCTATAAGGAAATACCTTTTAATATTAATAATACGTCCAACTCCATTAAAATATTGGCAATATCAACAACGCTGGCCGCTAGAGGCGCTAGTGTAGCATGTTGACGTTGACATTCTTTTCGAAAGGCCGGAAATTGAAAAATATTTTTGAATAATTGAAAATATTATATATTGATGAACAATATCAATATACATATAATACATTTTTATTTGTTATAAATATACGGATTTTTTTTGTAAAATTGCTCACATATTAGTATTTTTTACATTTCTAAACCATCAAAGACATTACTTAATTAGTGTAGAATGTTGTTATCAGCATGTATGGGATGTGTCAGAAGTTGGAAGTATTATTAATGTTATAGGGTATTTGCTATAAGCTATTTAAATACCCTATGTACTTTATGATTGCTTATTTTGTACAATAAAGGTTTTCAAATTTGAATACTATTCATAGTTTTATTTTATTTAAACTGTTTGAAAGTCGGTAGGTACTGCAGATTTATCTAACATACAGTGCCACACCATTGACCTGGTATTATTTTATCTCTGTTTTCAACTTGCCCTAAATATTAATAAATTATTTTAACATTGTTTTGAAAATCGTGCGTCTACTTTACACAACGATAGCTTTATGAGGAAAGTCATACTAATTCGTAATACTGAGTAGTATGACGCCATAACTAATTTATTTTCATCACTGATTTATTACTGAAATAAAGTCGCTATCCGCGTCTGCCTGTTTGTGCGCTTAGTTCTTCTAAACCACGCAGCTGATTTTTCACTATCATTTAAAGAATTTCTTCCGGAAGATATATATATATATTTTTTTGTTTTTTTTTTGTGATATCGCTTAAGAGTCCGAACTCCTCCCAACCGCCCGGAGCCAGTGAGATGAAGGAAAGGAGATGGGGAAAAGGAAGGTTCAAGCAAAGTTTCAATTCTGAATGGTGGTCTTACACCAGGGCGATACTGAGAGTTTCTTCCACAGTGGAACGTACCGCAAATATACTATATATTATTTTAATTGAGAAAATTGTGAAAAAACACAAATTAATGAAATAAAATTTACTTGCGCACGCCGGAGTTTAAAGCCGTGACCTCCGGCTTGCTAGTCGAGAGTCTTACCACTCGACCACGGAAGCTTAGGCCTTCCCAAGCCGGACAACATACCCCGAGAATAATGCGATGGTTCAACTGGCTTTGGAGAGCTGGGACTCTAGTGCTTTTAAAAAAAATAATAAACTCATAATATAGTAAACGCAAAAGGGGTGTCTTAATCTCACTGTCTCCGGTAAGCAAAACTCATTAAAAAAAAACAATGTTTAGTTGGCCTATAAAGTAAAACGCAATACCAAAATCGGACGCGTAGTTAATTTTCTTATCTATAAATACATTTAAGATTAACATGAATTGAGGTTAGACTGGGTTATACCAGGTTAGACCCATTTCATTGTTTGTACAGCTTGACACACTTATATTTGCAGGCGGCCAAAGAAGGAACTAACAAAAGGACGACGAACTATTTTTTACAGCCATAGATTTTTTGTAATCATAAAATCTACACTAGCGACGCCATCGACTGCAAAGATAAACATTGATTGCCGATCTGAATTTTAGGTTAGTGTTTTGGAAAATGGATTAACCTATAAAATATCAAAGAAAAGTTAATAACTACACATATTATAAGACAAATTCAATAAGAAAAATTCATTTTCTTGACAACAAAGTGATTTTTTTTTATGTTGAGTGGATTGGAACTAAAAAAACAAACATCAACAAGTCATCGATTATCAATATTTATTACCTCCCATGGACAATGGGCTCATTTCTACTCAACGCAGTTGGAGTCGATCTATAAATGTTTCAATTGAATTTAAATTTTAAGATAAATAATAATATTTTGTATTTACTTGGTCCTCCATTGCTAGGAATAACGAAAAATCTGGTCCGGAACAAACTCCGAGTCACCAACTTGTTGCGCGCTTTGTATAAACTGAACGAAGTCGGCAAAATAGCTCTCCATCGTAATTTGAAAAGTGAGGTTATGTGGTTGTTTACGTTTTAACTGGCCTTGCAAAGTAAATGTAATATGTACGTTGTTAGAAAAGTGAGGTTATGTGATTGTTTACGTTTGAACTCGCGTTCCAAAATATACGTAGTTCGGAATAGTTGCGTGTTGCGTTGCGACCGTACAGTTTGAATTCCGCGTAAGTACTGGGTCGTTTTCTTTTCGTTCGCAGTTGCTTTTGGTACCTACCCGACGCACACAATACAGGCTGTTTTTTTTTAAATGGTAAACATTGATAAATTTTCTCACCTGTCCAAATTTCGCTATCTGCAAAGAAATACACAATAACTTAGTACATTGAAAGAACTTCGTAAGTTTATACTTACGACGCTTTAAAAACATTTAGCTAATATTAGAGTACTTTTAAGAGGATAATGTACTATGAGCATGATCATAAAATATTATCTATCTATGTACATATATGAAGTGAATAATGTCAAATCTACAGTTTTATTCCCAGATTGATGAAATTTTGCACACTTGTTCTTCAACACAAGAGGAAGGTGACTGTCTACATGAGTTTTCTAAAAACCACCTCCCCCCACTTTCCCACCCCTTTTGATACATGAGGAAATTTTACAGTTACACAGAGTAAACAGATATAAAATATTGCAAATTTATTAAGAATCTCTTATAGATTATTTGTAATCCGGTTAAAAACGGGACTGCAATCCCTTAACGAATTAATTGTCAGGTTTCCTGTTATTTTTTTAGTAAAAGAGGAATGTATAATCATAATATTTTCGCATTTCATTACTATGTCATAAGGCATGGTGCAGGTTCATGAACACGTGTTCCGAAATATTAGAAATGTACTCAAAGTTTAACAGGAAACGGTTTGCAATCCATTTACAACCGGATTTGGAATAATTTTAAGGTATTTTTAATAAAACAGCAATACACATTTTTTTCCATGTAGTCCTTATCTGATTTCAAAAGGTCTGCGTAAAGTATAGGTAATGCCGGGGACTTAAGGCCCCGTAGTAAGCGTTCAAGGATGGTTTGAAAGGGAAATATGTAAATACGAATGTCAGAGGGAGCGCTCTAATATTAAAAACGATAATAATTAAGCGAAAATAATGAAAATATTTAATAAAACACGACTCGTTTGAAATAGAGCAAAAATCTCTCGAAAAATGCTTTAGTTGCATCTGAAGATACACTGTGATACATTTTCATGCCTATAACATATTAAAAAACAGTAAAATACAAATTTTTAATAATTTTCGGAGCTTACTTTGCGATTTTTTTCTATTGAGGGAATTTCATATAATTAACGTTCGGCATAACAAATTTATAGATATTAACTACAAAAAGAATTTTTTTTTTGGAACTTAAAAACTTAAAGAAGTAATTATAAATTTGTTATAAATCGGTAGAAATTGGGTATGCTGGGGCTTAAGCTAGTACAATAATAAAGGACGCTTAGGTTATTTCGGCATATACAGAGGATGAACGAAGAAACGAGTGTAGGACAATTTATTTATAGTATACACTTTTACAGACATGTGATAATATGTACATAATAATTTAGTGAAACTTATCACGAAGTAAAATTTGAATTTAAAATTATATAGAACGATAGATAGAAGAAATATTACACGACGTATGGCATCGCCTTAAAAAGAATATTTGATCAAGTACTTCCAGTTGGTATGTTTTAGGTGGTATTACGCGGAGGCAAATGGTAGAAGTTGGGGTAGCTGGAAGAAGATATGATACGATCAAGCGAATACTTCACTCCCATAACAGATTCAATCGATTTTAAAAAGTCTTGCGATAAAACAAGATTTAAAAAAAATCGTCCTGTATGTATTATTTCTTTTGTGGGTAGAAAAAATATATGCCGTTAGAGAAATGTCAAGGATTTTCCTGGCGTATTATTATTGAACGAAGAAAAACAAGGACCGGTCGTGGGTTACTTAAAAAAATATTTCTGGGTCACACAGAATATGTGCATAAGTTATTTTATCATTGGGAGTAGGTACTGTATCATTTTACAAACATACATTCATACGTGTTTTAATGTTGAGAGTTTTATTGGTTTGAGTTAGCTTGCATTGCTTGGGAGGTTAAGGACAGCGAAAACTCTAGGGGTCTCACTAATAAACCCTGTTGTAAACTTAACACAACTGATAAACAATCATTAATGTATGGTAAATTGCTGTTTATCAGTTGTGTAAAATTTAAAACAAGTTTATTAGTTATAAGGTAGGTATCTTACATTTTAAAATGTCTTTTATTTAAATTTGATTGTAACAATAAACTCACTACTATTTGCGCTGTTATAATATTTTGCTAGATTATATCTGTTGGCAAGTCACCTTTTCTGTATATTTTATCCTGTTTAAACGAAGTTTTTTCTATTATTGCAACATTCTATGGCTTAAGAAAATTTCAGCTGTATCACATTCAATGTCGTTTTGTATACATATTGTTGTGTTCTTAAATGTAATACTAATATTCGCCTATGTACCACTGTGTACTTATAATATCATGTATCAAATTATTGTAAAAGCATTTTATGGCGTTTAATAAATAAAATCTTGGTTTGATTGAGGATTGCACCTTCCCTCCCAGGGACTGGAGTGAACCGCGCTAACAACCTCGCCAAATGCCGATCGGATAGAACCGACATTTATTTCGTATAATACATATCATCCGATTTCAGAAAAATGTGAATATGTCCGCGCATTTAGACGCAATTGACACCAAAAGTTGCTAGAATGCTTTGTCATCGAGAACGAATCTATCTGTTGAGTTTCATCTCGATCGGATGTCAGGAAGTGGTATAATTTCCATTTCAAAGATTTACATTCGTTCATTCACCACAACAAATTCAAATAGATGTATTTATAAAACGAAATGGCGCTGAATCGCTATTTGATGACAATGTTACATTAATTTTTTTGTGAAACAACTTGCCCAAGAGTTAGTTCGTGTCTGTATTGTGGCAAACATATACACAGTCATAATCTGTTGCGAAACTGCGACGACCGACGTAAACACAGCACAAGGTGAAATGTATATTTTCGTTGTCGAGTAATATCATGTTGTTGACGTCGTGAATCGTAAAGTGAGTACTAAAACATTCAAGATTTGTGTTCATTGACGGGTACCGTTTGTTTACGTAGTAAGTTGTAATGATGTCTGTGTACTTCGTATCGAGTTAAAGTCCAAGTGTGTCTACGTGAATGCCATCAAATGTTGATAGATTTCATTGTCATCGACAGCGAGTCTATCTGACGATAGGAAGATGTTGGGAAGTGGGTTCATTCATTCAATCATTCAAGAATACAATATCAAAATTCAAATAGACGTATTTAAAAAGAAGAATTATTGCTACGTGTTTTGTTTACTTATGTGATACAACTTGAGTGTTTCACCTACCTGAAGACAGTGGGATTATTGTATCCATGTTATGAGGGTGAAGAAAGTCGAGAGAGTAAAGAAATGTGCAATGGAAAGGTTGGAAGCATTTGTCTATTCAAATCTAGTGACTGAGCGTCAGCCTTTCTCAATATAAATCTTTATATTCCTGTCCTGGTCTGGGTTTGTTTTTATACAAATCTATAGCTGTATTCCTAGATTGATGAAATTTTGCACGCAAAACAAAACAAAAGTCACTGTCGACATGAGCTTTGAAAATTGTTGATACTTCTTGATGAAATTTTGATACTTGACGTTCAAAATAGGATGAAAATATTGTTGTAATTGCTAATTTTAAACAACTCTGTGTAGAGCCCGACCAACGCCGGTAACATCAGATTTAAATCATAAATTTTACTTTCAGAAGGCAGTCATTCGGTTTGTTGTCCCAGGCAAAGCTGGAGGAAAATCATTTAGAAGTTGTGGAAGAGATACTGGTCCTGGCCACTAAAGTAGCGCAACGGATGCCGCATATTGAAGCAATGAGGCATCGATAGACTAAGGAAATAGGATGGAAATGACAATAATGACGATCACTGCGCTACAAGCAAACAATTTTAGTTTTGTTAAATATCAAATGAAGTAGACAGTGTAACGAATGTGCGACTAATGTACAGTACGAAAGAAACGGCTTGAAAGAAAGAGAAACAAATACTTTAAAAGAGTGTGCATGGTTGTTTTATATCAGTCTCTTTTCATAACCTGTAATTATTCTGCCACCCAAATCTTCTGCGTAAATATTAATATATTCCATTCAATGTACCTGCGCGTTTAACACGCTCTTGTGTCTTGTTCAGGGTTGATAAAAGCAAAACGAACTCTGAGCAGAATTCTTGCCTGAACAGACCATGCAATAATTACAATAGCGTATTATCCAAGGTTGATATTTTCTGTTCCGAACTTACCAAATACAAGAGGTCCATAAAATAATATTTCTCTGATGGTTTGTGAATAATGTTTATGTCTCTATTGTTTATATCTCTATTATGATTTGATTTATATCTACAACCTCTCTCCATGGCTATAAATGTGTTGTTTTGTAAATTTTTCGTTTTATATAATCTTTGTTTTGTATAATTTATTTAAATAACTTATTCCATATTATGCTGTCTCAGTTAAAGTCACAAGGAGGAAATCCATAATTGGTTTTATTTTACTATATAATACTTATGTACAAAACTGAATAAATGTAAACTGTCGATTTCCCGAAAATGAATAAATAAATAAATAAGATGATTACGTTGTTAACTTTAAAACAAAATAATTAGAGGGGGTGAGCAGCCATAGAACAAGGGGGTTAATATGTCAATTTGTGTGAATGTAATGTGAAATAGAGTGATTTTAAAATATGACAAAAAACGACTTAATTGATATGCAATACGTTTCTTAAATGATTCATAGAACATATAAAACAGGCACAATACAAATATATATTACGTCATGGATACTAAACTCATTTCCTGATGCTGAGGTTGTGCGAATATTATATGAATCACAGATAATGATATACTAATAATTGCATTTAATCTATGTGAATAAAAGGCAATGTGTTTGCCATTCTTCTTATAGTGTCGGAAGTGTTTAGAGATTGGTTTGTTTGTTAGAAGAAGTTGGAGAGACCCGAGGAAGAAACGCATTGTCTCGGCACTGATATGAGATATGGAGTCGAATTAAATATGTTATAATGTAGTTTTTAACAGTAAAAACGTGGATATCATGATTCTAGTTGAATCGAATGGTAGTAACACCGGGTAAAAAACTTCAGTAGTAATTTAATGCAGTAAAAAGCTGAGTCAGTCTAAGTATTGCAACAAATTAATGTAATATCTTTTTAATGTCTAAAAAAATTAATGTAACGTCTGTTTAATGTCTAACAAATTAATGTAACATCTGTTTAATGTCTAATAAGTTAGTGTAATATCTTTATAATGTCTAACAAATTAAAGTAATGCCTGTTTAATGTCTAACAAGTTAATATAATATCTAAAAAAATTAATGCGATGCCTGTTTAGTATCTAACAAATTAATATATTATGTCTGTTTAGTGTCTAACAAATTAATATATTATGTCTGTTTAGTGTCTAACAAATAAATATATTATGTCTGTTTAGTGTCTAACAAATTAATATATTATGTCTGTTTAGTGTCTAACAAATTAATATATTATGTCTGTTTAATGTCTAACAAATTAACGTAATATCTGTTTAATGTCTAACAAATTAAAGTAATGCCTATTTGATGTCTAACAAATTAAGACAATGTTTTACAAATTAATGTAATGTCTGTTTAATGTCTATCGAATTGATGTAATGCCTGTTTAATGTCTAAAAAGTTAGTGTAAAGTCTGTTTAATGTCTAACAAATTAACGTAATTTCTGTTTAATATCTAAAAAAATTATGTAATGCCCGTTTAATCTCTAAAAAATTAATGTAATGTCTGTTTAATATGTAACAACAAATGAATTTAATGCCCCTTAATGTCTAACAAATCAATGTGATGCCTGTTTAATGTCTAATAAATTAATATAATGTTAGTTTAATGTCTATTACGTTAATCATACTAAGAAATGGGATGGTTCAAGATACTGTAAATTAAAAACATAATCTCGATGGTGATGAAAAAGAGACTTTGGACAACCGTTTATGCTAATAAACAATCATATTTTAATGATATCTCATTTAAAAGATGTAAATATCAGATTCACAACCTAACTTATTCCCCTTTTAATTGAAATACGGGGACAATTAAATAAAATAAATAATTACTCCAATTTCAAAACGATTTTGGCGCCTGTAGTATAGGCAAAAATCTTAGCACCTTGGCTCAACTTAGAATTCTGAAATAAAACATTTTATGGAAAATAATATTAATAAAATCAAAAAAAGTTCTTAGCTAAAATTATTATATAGCAAGGTAAATGCCTTTAATTGAAATACTATTGAAGTAGATTAGACGTAGAGGGTTAAAGTTTTAGATTTACAACGATTTATAACTTAAATCTTCGATCGAATAACGAGAACTGTCGAGAATGGAGGGCAGTCGGATAATGAGGTATATTTGATGATTTGTTGGATTTTACCTTTAAAATTCACTTAGGTTAAGGATTTGACAATGGATTAAAGAGTTGATATGATTTAATAAAATAGGCCTATATTCAATATCGTACACTAGAGTTGACTAGAGGGAATGGAAAATAAAACGATGGACAGAACGGAATGGATTGTAATGAAGTAGATGACGAAAATGAAGTAAATTACTAAAAAGAAGGAGATAACGATAGTGACGAAGTAGTTTATAAAAAAAAATCTAGGTAGATGACTACAATGACGAAGAAGATGAAAACGAAAAGACATAATGATGACAAAAAGTAGATTATAAAATATAGTAGATGACTACAATAAATAAGAGGGCAAAAATGAAGTAGACGACGAAAAATAAGTAAATCATGAAAAAGAAGTAGATGACTAAAAATAAGTAAATGATGAAAAAGAAGTAGATGACTAAAGATAAGTAAATGAAAAAAATAAGTAGATGACTAAAAAAAAGTAAATGACGAAAAAGAAGTAGATGACTAAAAATAAGTAAATGACGAAAAGAAGTAGATGACTAAATATAAGTAAATGACGAAAAAGAAGTAGATGACTAAAAATAAGTAAATGACAAAAAGAAGTAGATGATTAAATATAAATAAATGTCGAACAAGAAGTAGTGACTAAATATAATTAAATGACGAAAAAGAAGTAGATGATTAAATATAAGTAAATGACGAAAAAAGAGTAGATGACTAAAAATAAGTAAATGACGAAAAGAACTAGATGACTAAATATAAGTAAATGACGAACAAGAAGTAGATGATTAAATATAAGTAAATGACGAAAAAGGAGTAGATGACTAAAAATAAGTAAATGACGAAAAGAAGTAGATGACTAAATATAATTAAATGACGAAAAAGAAGTAGATAACTAAATATAAGTAAATAAGGAAGAAGGAGTAGACGACTAAAATAAGTAAATGACAAACATAAGTAGATGACTAAAAATAAGTAAATGACGAAAAAGAAGTAGATGACCAAAAATAAGTAAATGAGGAAATAGAAGTAGATGACTAAAAAAAGTAAATGATTATAAAGAAGTAGATGACTAAAAATAAGTAGATTACGTTTAAGGAGTAGATGACGAAAAAGAAGTAGGTAGTAGAAGTAGTGAAGTAGATGATGGAGTACTAACCGTCACTGCTGCACCTGGAGTCGACCTTTCTGCGCTTCAGCTTGAGGTCTTGGAACAAGCTCATGTTGTCGAGGTCACACGGGCCGCGGGTAAGTGTCATCATTCCTGGAACAAACAACATTACCAACCTGTTAATATTAATGAAATCAAATTCACCGAAAAAAATACAAATGGAAAATTCCATAACAAATTTCCGGTAATTTGTGAGGGTAAATTGAGATTTTTTGTGAGGTTGATTTTTCCTTCTATTGTAATATTATAATACAAGGAAAATAAAATAAATAAATTATAAAAACAAACAGTAAAGTATTACTTCGGCAATTAACATAAATGTATGCATATTGTGTGCATAAAAGTACATATCGAGATAATACAAATTAATTTTAAGGCGATGCACTACGTCGTGTAATATTTTAAATTGAGCCGCTATCAATAACACACCTTACGTAGATGGCAATAAGGTTTAAATTCCCGCTTAACAACATCCGCCTGTTTTGATTTATGCAAAAAAAAAACATAGCCAAAAAGTGCCTTTTATTTTATTTTGTGGATGTTCAGTCATAAATATTTAATTTTTTTCCGATCATTTTATAAATCACTTAATTTGCCACTTTAAACAATAAAATTATAACCGAAAATGAGTTCGTAAGTAGGAGATTTTGAACTTTAAAGCGGTTTTCATGGGCCTATACATTATTTTTTTCTTGGATTATAAAAAGACTTATATAAAAAATACTCGATTATTTCAAAGTTCAAGATATATTCTACTCGCAGTATTTAATTAAAGCATCTGAAACATTTCTAGGCGACCAAATTTTCAAACCAAAAACACATGGTTTTACATTACTACGTATGGCATCGCCTTAATAAATATATATAAATAAAAATTTAGTAGTATTCGTTTGTTCAAAATCTCAAATCTCCGTTAGTTCTTTTCCCGGTATCGCTGAAAATTTGTTTTTATTAGTATCAGGAGTGTTTATATAGTGGTTTTAATGTTAGAAGAAGTCGGTGACGCTAGATAAATACCGAATTAATGTCGATTTAATGTACCTAGTTCTTTAACAGTTACATTGTGGTATATGGTGGAATAAGTCGGAGACGGAGAAGTTAATAAATAAAATTTATGAATTAAAATGTTTAATAATTATAATCATAAAATATTTTTGGTAGTGTAAGAAAAATAATATAATTAAAAATGTAAATGTTCGATTGTTAAAAATCTTAAATCTCCAAAAGTTCTTCACTGATTGCTTTGAAATTTTGACACAACTTTGCATTCGAATACGCGTATGTTTTTATATTTTTTATAGATGTCACCTGTGACAGGTAAAAACATATTTTTATGAAAAACAGCGCAATCTGTTAGATGTAAAAGCAAAACGCACTGTTGTTTCTCTATCTGCATAAACATACTGAGCCACAGTAACGGGATACAGCTAGTTGTAAATATAAGGATTGCATTAAACGCATTCTCTGCAAGACAAGTGTCCAAGAAAGTAGAAAGATATTCTTAAATAAAAAAATAAATGTGTAAAATGAAATTATGAAAAAAAGTGGTTGACTTGAAATAGTTATTTTATTTTTAATTGTAAATGATGGATTAGAATAAGTCAATAAACATTTTAATTAAAAGTTAGAATAAAGAATGTCTTGATTGAGCTCTTTGTTGTGTGTGTTGGAAAGCAGGTCAACTGTGACATGTTCCCAAGGACACTTGAACTTGCAAGGACATCTCAAGGTCCGTAATATTTGGGTTTGCGACCTCTTGCTGACTCGGTCAAGGTCACAAAGTCAAGTTCGAAGGACCAAGGACACAAAACTACGAAAATTAGCCTTACTAATAAACGTGTTTTAAATTTTACGCAACTGATAAAAACAATCATTCAATTATGGTAAATGTTTCTTTGTCAGTTGTGTAAAATTTAAAACACGTTTATTACTAAGGAGGTTAACCTTTTACTGTGGTGTATATAATTTAATTCATCATCACCAATCTTTAATCCTTCTTTTTCACTTACTGGCTGAAGTCCCCGGCGTTGCCCGGGTTTCGCGTATTTTTCGAAATCATATATAGACAGTATTTATTTTCCTCTTATTTTGAGCTTCAAGTGTGTAAAATTTCATCAAGAAGTATCAAAGTTCTGCTTTACGGGTTAGAAAAATGGGATGGAGGGTGGTTTAGACAGTCAAATGAAAGTGTGTAAAATATCAAAAATCTTGGAATAAGACTATAGATTTGTATAAAAAATAAAGCCACGCCTCCCACCACAGACACTCTCTTTTCATAAATATAGTATACTCTGGTAGAAGAGGGTAGGTACCTACAGCATACTTTGGTCCCAGAAGTCTTGAAACTTTGTTATCTACGTATCATAATAATGGACCCACATTTTAATACTATATTTCTGCAACATTGTATTTGACAAATATATTGAATACTAGCAATTTAAGCATGTTCATTCCGTTTAAGAGTGTTGTAGTGCCACAAAATTGTAGGGATACCCGTTTGAAAATTTATTTTGGGTTCTTTAAACAGCTAGTACACGAATATTATAATGTGTTCTAGACGGGAGAATTGTAGTCAAGTTGAGTTCTAAAAAAGGCAAAACAGTTACACTTCATATTGTAATGTGTTCCAGACGGGAGAATTGTACACAAGTTGACTTCTAAAAAAGGCAAAACAGTTACACTTCAATACCAACTTGGCAAGTTTTGTGGATCATTTAAAACATTTATTTCAACCATACTCCTAAACACATCATGTAAACCTACAAATAGCTGTAATTTTCTGTTTTTGATTCTTTTGCTTGTATGACTTGTTGCATAGCTTTTATCAAATGTAATTTTATTCTTATTTTTTATGTTTCAAAGTATCTGTCAAATTAAAATTATACTACCAACCATGTAAAAGCCCTCTGGGCGTTAAATAAATAAATTAATAAATATTGTATTGTGTTCCAGACCGGAGAATTGTACTCAAGATGACTTCTAAAAAAGGCAAAACAGTCACACTTCATATTGTAATGTGTTCCAGATGGGAGAATTGTACTCAAGTTGACTTCTAAAAAAGGCAAAACAGTTACACTTCATATTGTTGAGATTTCTGGTTAACCTAGTTATAAATCCCAACATTTGTAATGTGATTAACAGATAAAAGATTTCATTAAAAAGTGATATTTAAGTCTTTAATTTGTGTTTTTTTGTTTACATTAACTCTACACAAATAAAATACTTTCCTTCAGGGCCTACATCTTCTGTGAATCTTATGCGGAAACTTCAATGGTTATTAACATGCATTCTTTTAGATGGGTCATTAACTATTGCCAACATGCCAACATCGTTCAATTATTACTACTGCAAATCGCATCGCATCTTTGTTTCACCTACACACCAAACGCATAACTTTAACTGATAGAACGGTACGCTTTCATGCCTTTATCTATGGTTTTGAATGCAAATTGACCTGTAGCTAAAAAAAAATAACCCGTTCTCATGAATCTGAGTGTTCCGCTGTAATTTGATTGAAAAGCGAATCTTTTGCCACGACAACTTCTGAGAAATTTACTGTCAGTAGGTCGAAACTGGCTGATAGTACAATGGGTCTCCGGTTGTATACAAGTATGCGTAAGACAATAGAATTTGTGGTGGTGTTTGTTGTATGGATGTATTTCCCGTTATAATCGTTAGAACATAACGGAGAGGGACAGTAACGAACGCAGCGGAGCGTCATGCGGAAAACGAGAGTGGTTGTAACGCCGTTAGAACACTACTTTCACGCTCAGACAGTGGCTGCGCATGGATTACAAAATATTTTAACATTCCTTCCGGGATTTAATGCTAAAATAATGAATCTTTGATAATGAATCGTTTCTTCACAAGGTATCACTTTTTATTACTTAATTAATTTTTTAACCTTACTAGGACTAGCGTAAATAAGATTATTAAAAAAAAACATAAAATAATACATTAAAAGACCAAATATTGTTGCATTAATGTTTCTTAAAAAATAGTGGGTATCTACTAAGTTAAAGGAAGCTAATTCAATAATTGATTTATTAATTTTCGGGAAATCGACAGTTTACATTTAATCAGTTTGTACATAAGTATTATATAGTAAAATAAAACCAATTATGGATTTCCTCCTTGTGAATTTAACTGAGACAGCATAATATGGAATAAGTAAATTCAATTTGTGAGAAAGGAATGTGAATTAAAAAATTTATTCAAAACAAAAGATTATATAAAACGAAAAATTTACCAAACAATTCATTTCTAGCCATGGAGAGAGGTTGTAGATATAAATCAAATCATAATAGAGATATAAACAATAGAGACATAAACATTAATCACAAACCATCAGAGAAATATTATTTTATGGACCTCTTGTATTTGGTAAGTTCGCAACTGAAAATATCAACCTTGGATAATTCGCTATTGTAATTATTGCATAGTCTGTTCAGGCAAGAATTCTGCTTAATGTAGTATGTAGTAAACATGTGTTGATATTTGTAAAATATACCTATAATAATATACCTGTAATAACAACGATGCTGCGTATTTTAAGAGAAAATAATCACCTTAAGGTTGTAAATACTTTCAGTAGGCTTACTGGCTTCAGATGGTTGAGAGCAGTTGGGACTTTTGCGCGGTACTCACATAAAAAGGGTGCTTTACAGCAAATCACCCAAATATACGAACGTTCTTACTTATAAACACGGAGTACATAAATATAATGCGGCGCGTAAGGTCGGAACGTCGGAACCGTGAAAACTTGAATTATTACCATGGCGTTTATATAGTTACAACCGCATTAAATCAGGCATAAGGCCGGATTTACCATACCAACGTTGAACCAGCGTATATGAATGCAACTAGTAAAATTACAACAGCCTTACTAAAAAAACGTGGTGTACATATTATTTACGGGCGCGTAAGGTCAGAACAGTGAAAAACTAAAGTTATTATCATGGCGTTTGTTTGGTTAAAACTGTCTTAAACATGGTTTTACTACAACAACGTTGAACGGTAGTGTAAGAATCTAATTATTAAGATGGTAAGGCCTTACTAAAAAACGTGGTGTAAATAGCGCGCGGCGCGTAAAGCTGGGTCCAGACATGTTCTTTTGTCCGTACCGTACCTCCGTTTCGTACCAGCGTCGCGATCCAAAAACTCTGGACGCATCATCTTTTGTCCGTACCGTACCTCCGTTTCGTATCCGCGTCGCGATCAAAAGCCCGTATCTCCGTAACGTCGCTGCGATCATAGCCTGTTCATTTCCTCACACCATGTCGTCGACTGCGGAAGTGTTTGAGAATTTGACGATTGTTTGCGCGTCTTTCATTGTTATTCACAATAATATAACGAAAAAAAAACAAAAAAGGCGACGTTGGTGGGAGTTAGAATTGTTCAAAAACAGAGAAAGATGTCGCACGCCGCGAACACGTCCAGACTGGCGCAGACCCGTACCGTATCGCCTTTGAACGGGCCGAAAAACCGACTCGCGATGGATCGGAGCGTACCTCTATCCGTATCGAGATGCCGTACCACCGTACCGTACCGAACGGGCGTCCAAACTAGCGTTCTTGATCGCGACGCTGGTACGAAACGGAGGTACGGTACGGACAAAAGAACATGTCTGGACCGAGCTTTAGGTCAGAACAGTGAAAAACTTGCCTTATTACCATGGCGTTTGTTTGGTTAAAACTCATGAAATGAGATCCCTGAGGCGTATGTGTGGTAAAACCATGTATAATCGTGTGAGAAATGTGAAGATCCGCAAAGAGTGCAAGGCTGATGTAAGCGTAATGAGTAAAATCAAGAAAGGGACGCTTAGATGGTTTGGGCATGTAGAGCGAATAAGCGAAGAAAGGAGTGTAAGGTGGATATATGATGCAAATGAGAATGATAGCAGAAGTCGGGGACGCCCGAGGAAGATATGGCACGATCAAGTGAATCAGATACTCGAGTCGGGCCATGTCAAGATTCAGAATAAATAGAAGAGTATGTATGAATGTGAATGAGGCAAGGAGTGTGTGCCAAGACCGAGCTGTTTGGCGGTCCGTCATCTCTGCCTACCCCTGCGGGGAAACGGCATAGTGGTTAGTAATTTAGTTAGGTCTTAAACCAGGTTCGCGGCCCGCTTTGTAAGAATCAAATTAGTAAGAATTTAAAATCAAATTCTAAAATTCTGATAAAAAATTTTAATTTGAAAGTATGTTAAAATAAATTATTAATTTGTACCGCTAAAATGATGTTGTGACGCCACTGTCTTCCGTATTCTTGTGTAATAAAGAGAGTGAAAGTTCCAGACCGGTTTATATGGACAAGTCGTGCAGCGGCGAGCGGTGGAGCGGGCAGAGGAGCGGGCAAGCGGAAGAGCAAACCACGGAAGACAATAATGTCACTGTTTACGGTTTCCATAGCTACGGATTCTTGGACTCTACGCTTCCCGATTCATTTATATAGCGATAAATTATTATTTAACTGCAAATAACGTTTATGACCTCCGTGAACCAATAGCTAGAATACTGAAGTTGATTAGCATTTCACAATCTGGTTTCTCATCAAAAGGTTATGTGGTTTATTTCCATTCTTCTTTATGTCTTAGAAACTTTGACACTACACTCTAAATTTAAAAGGAAAATTGATACTTTCAAATAATAACATTGGCGCAGCAATAACATTAACATCCATACTAAAAAATCACCCGTAAAAAAAGTTTATTTTAAAATGTCTTATAAAACTTATTTATTTATAAAATGTTGGTTTGACTGAGGATTGCATATTTCTTCCCAAGGACTGGAGACAACAGCTCTAAATGCAGATTCAAATTCAAATTCAAATTCACAAAAATATTTACTGCACAAAAACAGTACAAAGGGTATAGCTTATAAGTTACATCCTATTTCTTCCAGGTAACCCAACAAATACACATTATATTACATAACCCAACAATTACATGTTAACAAATGAATGTAAATAAAAAATAAAAAAACAGAGGTATTTAATTTATGTAAGGTATTCGTTTAAGGTGTAGTACATTTGTTTAAAGAAATGTTTTTAGTGTTGATTTAAATTTAAGTATGTCGGTTATTTGTTTGATGCTACGTGGAAGATTATTATATACTTTAATTAATGGCCATGTAGTGTGGTCCTTTTTGAAAAATAGTTTTGGGATTGGGTAGGACTGACATTTATTTCTTATATTAACTGCTGTAGTAACATCCAATGTCAGAGAAATGCGTATATATAACAGGAGTGTTAACGTGATTATCACCAAATGAAAACCGCCCACAAAAAAGTACCTTAAAACGCTGGAATTTCAAAAAAAAAATTGGTGTGATTGAGGATTGAATCTTCCTCCCCAGGGACTGCAGTCAACCGCGCTATCACTTAAGCCAAATCCAGATTGGATGGTACCGTCATTTATTTCATATATATATTACCTGCTGTAAATTTTTATAATATCATCCGATTTCAGAGAAATGCGGTGTGTTTGATTGCCACAAAGACGAAAAAATGCATTATCATCCAATATTATTATCAACGATTCTATCTGACGAGTTTCAGCTCGATCGAATGTAGGAAAGTGGGTTAGTTTCCATTTCCAAGATTTCACTTGTTTCATTCAATTATTCATTGATTCCA
Organism: Hesperophylax consimilis; assembly: GCF_061612785.1. Lineage (NCBI taxonomy): Eukaryota > Metazoa > Arthropoda > Insecta > Trichoptera > Limnephilidae > Hesperophylax > Hesperophylax consimilis. The sequence goes on along the minus strand of NC_142854.1, from coordinate 17,002,150 downwards.
TCAAGAAAACTGAATCGAAATTCAAATATATTTTAAAAGGAAAAAAATACATTTAGATAATGACGAGGGTACAGTTACTTCGTTTTATCTGTCAAGGAAACTATAAGCGAAAATTTCTTTGTCTTGCATTGTAAAGGGGCCCATAAGAATAGATTATACTTGCTGATATGCAAAAATGCAATGAACTTGTTTTCTGGGTAGTTTAAAGTCAACATATTACTTTATACTCTAAGCAGAATTCTTGCCTGAATAGACTATGCAATAACTACAATAGCGTATTATCCAAGGTGGATATTTTCAGTTGCAAACTTACCAAATACAAGAGGTCCATAAAATAATATTTCTCTGATGGTTTGTGAATAATTTTATGTCTCTATTGTTTATATTTCATTGATTTATATGTTCAACCTATAAATTTTTACAAATTTAATTTACTTATTCCTTATTATGCTGTCTCAGTAGAGGTAAAGTCACAAGGAGGAAATCCATAATTGGTTTTATTTTGGCTCTGTAATACTTATGTACAAACTGAAATAAATGAAAATTAATAAATAAATATTGTTTATTTTCACTTTGCAAGACTTAATGGCAAATACTAGAGATTTGGCGTGGAAGCTTGCTGATCGTCACCGAGCTGCGACCAAATTGCACGGACTTTAAAAGCTGATGTGCAATGAAGGCTATGCATTTGGTGTGTAAGTAATACGATTTGCAGTAGCACGTTGGTGACACGCGTTGTGACGGCTTATGGTTCATCTCCCTTTTAGACGTGAAACATCTTTGGGCGCTCCTAGGGGACCAATACCGACTTTTAAATTAATAATTATAAAAATATTAAAAAATTTAATTAAACTTTTTGTTTTGTATCTATTGAACCTCCCTCGAGGAGTGTATAAAACACCGTAAATGTAATTTACCGTAATATTTACCGGAAGTTCGTCGCACTGTGTTTTCACCATCACTTCCGCTCTAATCTAACCTAACCTAACCTGTAAACCTGCACCCAGTATCTACTTACCTGGTTAATATTTATCTGACTCAACGTTTCTCGGTAGTTAATAAATAATCATGTAGAGTAACGTGGGGTAACCGGACGCAAGTTTTACGTTATTTGTATTGAAAAGTTTCTGATATTTAATTCATTTTTTCAATCTCTAAATAGTATAAAATAAAGTCGCTATCCACGTCTGTCTGTTTGGGCGCTTAGTTCTTCTAAACTATGCAACGGAGTTTGATGGGTTTTAAATATCATTTAGAGAATTTATTCTGAAAGGTTTATATATATAATACATGCATATTATATTCAAAGAAGTTAGCGAAGCGAATAAAAAACCTCAACGGTTTATAAGTTAATTGCGAAAATATTGTTAATTGCGTACACTTGTCCCATAGGCGGGGTAAGGATGCGCATAGCGTAGTGTAAGTGTACTCACTCCCTACCAATCTGCATGAAGAAAAACAAAATTGCCAATGAGATAGGGACGTGTCTTTGCACAAATTGAATCATTCCTTATTTGAAATTTTAAAAATATGTTACAATAAATACATGATTTATAATTAAGTAGGTAGGTACTTAAATACCTCACTTAAGTATTTCAAGGGAAAGGGGTTGCTCGGGGCTATGCATGGCTTGTAGTAAGGTTTTAAAGCTGTGAATTTTAATGTACCAGAATTTTTTTTTATAAAGAATTGATTAACTTTACTCATTTTAGTATTTGTCTTCCTCGGGAACCCTCGCCCTCTTTAATCATTCACTTCCACGTCGTACATTCTACTTAGATACCTTTATTAATTCAACTTTATCACATATAATGATACTATTAAAAAACTACATTATATCTACTTTAATTGGACTACGTATCTCAATCCAGTGTAGAGATAATGTGTTACGCTTTTCTCGGGCGTTCCCGACTCTTTCTGCAATTCAAATCACTGTCTAAACACTCCTGACACTAATAAGAACAAACTTTGAAATTTTCAGTGAAATCGAACGGCTAGTTTTTGAGTTTAAAGGGGTCAAACAAAAAAAAACATTAATTTTATACAAATATTTACATTGGATTTTTACATATTAAGAGATTTGAATACAAATCTTCCTTAGAAGCGTTATCTTGTATTTGGAAAAGAAGTGCACAGTACATTTTTGTAGTTATTTATAAGGAATTAATAATATTATAGGTTTTAGGTGTTGTATTAAGTACATTATTTGAGAATGATGTGATGTGATATAAGTGTAAGGGGTTAAAGTAGATTTGTAATATACTTTATACAGAAAATGGGTAAAATTTCTTTTTATAGGTGGGGCAAAAGTAATCATCCTATTGGAAAACACTATAACTTTTGCAAATGGTGCCAAATGTCGATTCGGTTTTGAAATTTGTGAAGTAAACAAACGCAGAATACAAATCGACAAGACATGAATCGGTTTACTCCGCAAGAACGCGGAATAACAAGCGGTACCACAGTTTATCATAAAAAAAATTACAGCAAAAGGTGATTAACATCGGGTGATTACTTTTGCCCCACCCTGTATATACAGGAGATAAATGTTTGAAATCAATTAATAATTATCGTTCCTACGTGTATAATAATGTATATAACATATTAAAAGTCTACGGATAAAATCTTTTGTCTTACCGAAGTTATAAAGAGCGATAAAAAGTCGAAATAACCATTCTTAGAATGTTTCCCTGTCTTATTCACTCAAGGGATACTTGCCTGAATAAAAATTACATGTACAGTTACGTATGACCTCATTAACCACACGCACACAGGTGTCAGCAGGTGTAGTTCTCATTCAATATCCCCTAACCACACAAATATCAAACTCCCACACGAAAAACTAACTACTTATCCATACTAATAATATTCAGCAGCAGTAGGGTGGACCGATCTTAACATCTTTGGGGACCAGTATTTTGATAACTTTATTATCTCTCTTACAACACAACTACACCACCAGAACAATAACCAACGGTCACTACAAAGTACCTTCACTACATACCACGTCTGCTCAAAGACATTTTTTCTTCCTAGCTCCTAAAATCTTTTACCTTATCCCTGAAAACCTAAAAACGGTGAGTCAACCACATTCCTTTAAAAAACAAATTACGAAATGGATCCTTACACACGGAATACATTACAATACAACACCCATTCATTCTACACTCTATCAATTTAATAACCTTTCAGACAAAACATAATAAATCCTTATTCCCTAACTTAATTAGTGTGATCTATTTACTAATAATTTCTCAAATTTTTCATCTTCTTATAATTCTCTAACTTCTCCATCCTCTTCTTGCAACCCAAATTAGCTATACTTCATTTTTCTTATTTCTCTTTTTTATATTGTAGTAATGTATAGATTCTATGTCCGCAAACTGTAAAATTCACCTGCCATAACACAGAGTCATCCCTAGCATGGAGGGTGAAATATCAAAAAAAACCACATGTACTCTTTAAATCATGTATCAATAAAATAAATAAACTAGATGAAGTTAGCGATCTTCTAAATAAGATGTATTTAGAACAGACAAGAAGTTTCCTTTTATTTTGGCCGTCAATTGTAGAAAAAGTTTTATGAAATAGTGTCAACGTTCTATTTTAAGGGATGGAAAAAAATTTTCAAATCTAATGTATACAGTGACTGCTTTCTTGCTTTGAAGATTGAGTGTGACAAATTTCATCAATCTTGTAATAAAACGGTAGATTTTTACAAAACATAAACCTACATAGGGAAACTCTTTTCTTAAATATATGTAATATGTTGATTTGTATTCAAATTCAGTGGCCAAAGAAAAATTTAAGTAAAAAAGACCGATAATTTATCGATATTTTTATACATAACACAAAGTTTTTGGGATTACCTTGATCATGCCATGTCTTGTCACTTACTCTACCATTCTATTGAGTCGGGTCAGGAACTGTATGAGACAAAAAATGCGTGCAAAGACAGAGCTGTATGGCGTTTCATCTTCACTACCTAAGTTAGTTAGTTTAAATTAAAATTAAACCATATTTTTTTTTGTTTTCGTTCCACCCCACCCTAAAGTACCACATTTTTTCCTTACCAAGGTAGTGTCCAAAATTCAACATGGTGCTATGGATTTCTCGGGCCTCCCCGACTCTTTCTACCACTCTCTTTACAAAAAACATAAAATGAACAATTAAAAAACAACAAATTACTTTATATTTCGCTCTCTCCACTACTGAGAACCCAAGTTTTGATAGAACAAAGTTATACGGGCATCTTGAAAAGACTGCAATTGAGTTGCAATAGATCTAATAATTCAACACACATTTAAAAATGATATAAAATCATGAAATGTGATGAATCAAAAACTAGGTTATGTTTATAGGTTAGTTTTTTCATCACTTTTAATGATTGTATATCTCTTTTAAAGGTGTATTGAATTGGCATAGTGTTGTGTTATCATGGAACCAATGAGTACCATTATACTGAGACGCAAACACGTGATGAATCAAAAACTAGGTTATGTTTATAGGTTAGTTTTTTCATCACTTTTAATGATTTTATATCACTTTTAAAGGTGTATTGAATTGGCATAGTGTTGTGTTATCATGGAACCAATAAGTACCATTATACTGAGACGCAAACACGTAATGAATCAAAAACTAGGTTATGTTTATAGGTTAGTTTTTTCATCACTTTTAATGATTTTAAATCACTTTTAAAGGTGTGTTGAATTGGCATAGTGTTGTGTTATCATGGACCCAATGAGTACCATTATACCGAGACGCAAACACTTGTTGATTATCTATCAAACACATTTAGAATTAAGAGTCGAACCGGTGACCTCGTGGTACAGTATCGTGACCTCAACATTTAGACCACAGATCCAAGGTAGTCTGCTTTAGTCGTGTATCGATACGTTCCTCGCAATAATATTATGTGTAATAACATAACTAAAGCAGTATGGTCACATTCTGATGTAAAATGATAATGAAAATTCATTATTTTGACACGGTCGACAGAAAAAAAATTATAAATTTGTGGCCCTCCCGCTCTAGAGAAATAATATGAACTAGATGGCAGCACTTCTGTTTGTAGCTGTACATGGAGAAAATGCGTATGTCAGACGCTAGCGTAATAATATCATAGATTGACACCATCGAAGTCAGAAGACACAGACATGCCCTAACGCAAAACGAGCTGGAGGCACACCACGTGACAATCTTTTTGGCAACTAGCAGGTTCAAGCATGTCTTAACACTAATGAACAATGACAACATTCGCACATAACCAGAACCCCAAGTAGAAAAGTAAAGTTCGCTAAATTAAGGTAACGGTTCACAGCGCAGTTCATTGTGGAACTTTTCTGCGCAAGGCCTGAATGTTTTTGTTGTACCGGACGGTAAATATAAAAAACATTTGTAAAAATGTTTAACTAAAAACTGTAATAAAATAGGTTCCATGATATTTCATCAAAATGAAAATTTAACACACCTTTAAAAGGTGATATAGAGTCATTAAAAGTAATGAAACAAAAACTAGGTTTAATAGTTACCTATGTAACCTATTTAACCTAGTTTTTGTTTAGTCACTTTTCATGACTTTATATCACTCTTTGTAGGTGTGTTAAATTTTGAAGATACACAGTTATATAATATCGGCTTTTTGATCTTCAATCCTTCATTCTTTTATCTTAATTTCGAAGGTGAAATAATTTTTGGTTTTCCTCATTTTTCGTATGGAATGAAGTGATATTGCATTATCTAATTCTTTTACTGCATGGTTTTTATAGTGTACTTGTCCAAAGCTTGTGCCTATCGACGGAGTTTTTGGATGTTGACGCTTGTCGATTAATGTTAGTTTGTGTTTGTTGAAATTTGGTTTTTTGGTAGTACGTTAAATATATTGAATATTTGGTCTGTGTCAGTCATTCTATGTTTTTTTTAAGTATTACCCTTGATAGTATTCTGTGCGATTTCCATATGACCGATAGCTTAGTTTGTTGCTCCTCGCCAAATAACGTATTCTATTATGGAGTGCAAAATATATGGTTTTAATTTGCTATAGTTTAAACATGTTTGTATATATATTTTTTAATCTTTATCTAACGCTCCCTCTGCAGCAATTTATGAAGTTATCATTGTGTGTTTTATTATTAACAGTATATAATATCCCGGCAAGGTTAAGCAGTCGCTATTGACATTGGCATCTCCGAGGTTCCAGTCTCGTTGACCATGGTATGATCCTTATAAGACTGACAACTCCAAGATATTTTTATGAACGTATCTTGCAATTTTATAAATATTACATTTAAAATACAATATGGAGTCAGACGTTCTTCAACTGTGTACTTTAGAGAAATGTGTTATTCAACTGTTTCTAAACTTCTTGTGCGTTTTTTTTACCTGTCTTTCCTCCTGTATTTAATATGGGCCTTTTCGCATACAGCCCCCTTCTTGACCCGCTTCACAACGTTGTCCAACTGAGTGGCGATATATTAATTATCTAGCTTTTTCAATACGGTTCGATACTCCGCTGACAATGTCTTTTTTGTTTTTTTACAACTTCATTAATTTAAAATAATAATTTCCCTAAGGACTTGTGTCGTCTTTGGAGATTTTCTGAAGACAAGAAGGAGTGAACATGGTTCTGGAAAAGACTTCCATAGATGAGCTGTTGAACTTAAGAAGGACCTGTTCTCATGTGACAAATGTCAACCATGTAAAAATGTTGGGTGCGCATTTGGCGTGCTTACCGACTATGCACAGGTGTCGAGGGGATCAATGACGCTAGTTCCTCGGAGCATCTTACTTTGAAATACCAACAGATCAAGGACAGCTTTCCCACCTAACGCCTGTACTTTAAGATTGCAATCAGTTTGTTGATGGAACATCTGAAAACGCACAGAGTTTAAGTAGTTGTTTTTTTCACATTGTGTTCAAATACTGTCCCGTTATTCGTAACCCGGGAATATTTATCGTTCTTTAAAAAAATATATTTCATCTAGTTGATATCAGAACTAGGCAAGTCTTGTCACAGACGGAATGAAGAACGGTACCCTTTACCGGTCCAGAGGCTGTGCCGATACGGGACATGATCTGCCATGATTCATCAATGACTTCACTCACTTTCTATCTCAAGACATCAGATGAGTATTTATAATTGAACACGGACTTCAAACCTCAATCGATTTCATTAGTGATAAAAGATGTTAAACGAAATGTTAACCGGATAAAATTGCAGAATATTAAAAATAATTGGTTAGGTTAGTTTGATCTTTTTCTACGCTTTCTTCGATGTTCTGTTTTTGTCATAAAACCTAAAACTAAACGTTAATTGATATCGCAAACTTTCTTCTGGATATGCTCGGATTCGACTCTACCAGCTATTTAGATTTTTGTGAGACTGTAGAGAATCCAGCTATTTTGGAACTAGTATGTCTCTATGCATGTTCTTAATGACTATCTAAGACATCATCATCATAGATTATCTTCCTGTCTGTAAGACCAACCTGCCACACGGAGAAAACTTCCTGATATGAAATACTCAAATTATTTGTTTTCCTGTTAAAAATGGGACTGCTATAACGAATGAATTGAAAGAGTTCCTAACAAAGTATCAGTCAGGCGAAACACGTGTTCATACAAATCCTGATGTTGACATTGACGTTCTGATATTGTCGCATTCAGCAATGACATATATTAGGAAAAGAACGTGTCTTTTCGATATATTCTCAATGACTAATATTTTATCATTAAGTTGGCATGCTGTCACTTTTTAACAGGATAATTTTACTGTGTGTAACAGTTCTCCAGGTGGGGAGGGGGATATTGCTCATAAAGAAATCTAATTTGGATATAGACATATTTTGCGTCAGTGAAGAGAGATTCAAAATAGAAATTCTAATGATTTTGACTCATTGACCCGATTTCCATCAACAACTGCGATATTTTTTAGTAACGAAGGATTTAGGAAACACTTGTCGGTGTGCAACACTGCCATGCGAATGCCACGTTTTGTAATCTGCAAAATCTTTTTTCCAATACGGCAGTACTAAAAAACGCTTTATTTTACTCTGATTCGCAGCATTCTCGAGAGTGGCTCGATAATATGGGACCAAAAGATGCCTTATACTCAAATGATAAAGAAAAGGTGCAAAAAAAGTTTATGCGATATCTTTACATGCGAGAGTTACTCCGTTGTATCCTTAGGACTTTCGCGCTGGAATGTTAGGACTAGATTTCTAGACGTTAGGAGAAAGATTGAAATTGTATTACTAGCACATAAGCAGTTCAACGGACATATTTGCAATCCTGATGTTCTGGAACGTTTTACGTTTTATGTCCCCGATAACTTCGCCAGAGCTAGGCAACACAGGCTTTTTATTTTTCCAAGAGGCAGGACTAAATGGTCATGTCTCTGGGAAGAATGACTACGCTTTTAAACCAACTCTCATCTGAGTTTTTCAGTCAAAACTCAGTGAATTCAAGATTCGAATAAATAATTATTAAAACACGATGCTGCACGATCGCAACTGATATGATTAAGGTAAGTATTTGATTAGTGTAATTGTATGTATGCAATTAAATGAAAATTTTGTTTGAGAATCACTTTTAAAATATATATATATTTTTTTTTAATTTGGTAAATCTTAGTATATTTGCAATAAAAAAAAAATGAATTTTGTTTATTTATTTTTAGTATACTTAAAGGTTCACGTTTAATAAACTCAAATTTGCTTTGAATTTAAGTATCATTTTCAAAATTTTAACCGATTGTGTTCGAAATAATTCAGACTAGTGATAAAATAGGTAAAGGTAGAAATTTTTGTTTATTGTCTTTTTCATAATTGGAATTATAATATCTAGTGATTTTTAAACAGGTTTTCGCGAGTTTGAAATTAAAAAAAAATACTATTGTTTTTATTACTGTCACGTTAAAATATTTTTTTGTGGACGTTTTGCACGCACATTCCCACGGACAGTGGCACTAAGGCAGAACTCAGCAGCTGTTAAAGTGTTCAACTTTCTTCATTGTGTCGGTAGGTACTTCCTTCCGGTCCCAGGCGAAAGTTTTGCCTTCTAGTCACCTTCGTTATCTTCATCTCTGTAAAACAACTGTTTACTTACTACTATTTATTTATTTATTCATTTAGTCAACGTCCGTATAATCAAAATCTCACTACTGGCTACGGACAGTTGGGAGTAGTTGAGATTCACACTAATGTTGCATGCCAACTTCCTGATGAAATATTAGTCATCCAGAATGTGACAATATGCTGTACTGTAGATACTAACTTCAATATCAATATCAATATCAGTATTTGTATAAACACGTGTTCCGACGTCCTAATAAAAAATTATCTTTTTACTGATACTTTGTTAGGAACACTTTCGATTAATTCGTTCCAAGTCCCATTTTTAACAGGAAAGCGAATAAATTAACCAGAATTCTGATAAATTAATAATATTTAAAATATACAAATTTGGTACTAAAGGATTTTCCAATAAGAGGTGTTATTTTGAATAGCCCGCTATTTCGGTAGATGTTACTTTTGAAGCTGTCATTTTTTGACATTTGACAAGTAGAAACTACGCCATTAATAAAAATGGAACGATATACGCTTCAACAACGCATTGAAATTATTAAAATTCACTTGAGTGAATCAAATGCAAATCATCTTGAGTGATGAGGTCCATTTCCACCTCGGTGGCTTCGTCAACAAGCAAAATTGTCGCATCTGGGGCTCGGAAAACCCAAGAGTTATTGTTGAAAAGCCTCTTTATCCTCAAAGTGTGACTGTTTGGTGCGGTTTATGGCCCGGCAGAGTCATTGGACCTTCCTTTTTCGAAAATGATGCTGGATCAACAGTTACGGTGAATGGATTGCGCTATCGAAAGATGATTAATGATTTTTTTATGGCCAGAATTAGATGGTATTGATCTGGACAACATTTACTTTCAACAAGACGGCGCTACGTGCCACACAAGCAACGAAACCATTGATCTTTTACGATTGAATATCAAAATAACACCTATTATTGGAAAACCCTGTACATTGGCCAGTGGCCCGAATAATATATATCTATACAGGGTGTATCGGCACTAACCCGACAAACTTTAACCAGCTATTCCTTAGCACATTTGGAGTAAAAAATGTTATGTACACTTTGCTGTCCGGTAACATTTTTTTTCTTTTAAAAACAAAAAATAAATAAAATTTCCACACTCCGCTACTGCCCACAGTATAGGGGTAAAATAATTGGCAACGCCGCGCTACTGTCATCTCTTTCACACATATTCTGTCTCAAGTCCCGTGTGGTTCCCGCCACCCCGTCTCGTATCAGTGGTCAGTGCTGTTTTGGGAGTTCGCATGTCATCAAGTTTCTAGTTTCGTTTTTGTTTTGTTATCTAAGTTTTTACTGTTGAAATATGCCCCTCAATTATCCACCTGCCGAGCAAGCAGATATTGTTTTTGTTTATGGATTTTGCAATGGAAATTCACGAGCAGCCGTAAGGGAGTATCGCATGAGGTTTCCTGGAAGACGCGTCCCACACCATGCTACCTTTGTCCAGGTTTGTACCCTATCAATTGTTTATTGAAACTATTTACATTCATTGATAATGCCAAAAAGCGCTTTTGAAATTTAAACTGGGAACATTAAAAACATAACAAGGGGCCACCAACTTTAAAAATGTAAATTGTACTTTAGGTGATTTGTGTTCAGTGGTCACTAAACGGCGTTTTAAAAAGTTAATTAATTTTAATCTCTAATAAATGCATCATTCACTGCAATTGAATTCACTCCCTTTCTCACCATGGGATTATTTAAATTACTTGAATTCAATTTCACCCCTGTGAATCCAAGATATCAACCGTACCTAGTTAAGAAAATTATAATTTAAAACACTTTGTTATACATTTTACTATAAAAAAATGAAATAAATGAAGAGAAAACGTAAGTTTTCTGATATGTGCCTAAAATAAGTGTTCTTTAAAAATAAAATGAGTGAAAAAGCCCGCGATTGTTTATTTGACATTATTACTGAGCTGAATAATAAAAGCAGTTGTTATTTGTTGTTTTGTTTCAGATGTATCAACAATTGCGTGACTGTGGCATCGGACGGATTGAAGGCGCCGGCGGAGGACACAACATCGTTCCTGTGGCAGTTGAGGAGAGAATCCTGAACTTAATTACCGAAGACCCCACGCTGTCCGTGCGTCGGGTCGCTCTGATGATAGGACACAGGGAACACATGGCGGTATGGAGAGTTCTGAAGAAGCACGGGCTCAAACCTTTTCACTATAGGCGCTGCCAAGGCCTCATGGAGAATGACCACTTTTCCAGAGTCGTGTACTGCAGAAGAATGCTGCATAATGTCATAAGAGATGCAGACTTCATGAAAAACATATTGTTTACCGACGAAGCACAGTTCACTAAAACAGGAGTGCTAAATGTGCACAACTTGCACCATTGGGCTGAACAAAACCCCAAGCTTGTTCGGGAGTCGTCGAGCCAGGACAGATTTTCCATCAACATGTGGGCAGGAATCCTGGGAAATCAAATACTCGGTCCAATCGAGTTGCCTCCCAGACTAAATGGACCGATGTATTTGGAGTTCTTACAAGTGCAACTGGGCGAGATTCTGGAAGATGTGAACCTCGAATTACTACGGAGAATGTGGTTCCAGCACGATGGAGCCCCACCACACTATTCGATTGCCGTGCGGAACTACTTGGATGTCGAGTTTCCTGGTCGTTGGATAGGCCGTGGAAGTCCGGCCATTGCTTGGCCACCAAGATCACCCGACCTGACCCCCCTGGATTACTACCTGTGGGGGGCTCTCAAGGAAAAAGTGTATGCTAAGCCAATAGCCTCAAGAGAGCAACTGCTCGAACGAGTGATGGAAGCCGCTGCAGAAATTAAAGCAAATCCTGCAAACTTAAATAATCAAAATATAACAAGACTACACGCTTGCATCGAAAATAATGGTAGTCACTTCGAACAAATGCTCCAATAAAAAAATTAACATAAACTACATGTCCGCATTTTCATTTATTATTTATTGGTAAAATTCTCACAATGTCATTCATTTACACATCAATATTACCTACATATCAATATTTAATAAAATCTGTAGAAGAGTATGCCCGTCGGCATTCAACAAGTTTTTCGACAAGTGTGTCGAAAAGCGTCTTCTCTCTTTCCTACACACTAAATATTAATGGTTAAAAATGAGACGACTGATGCTTGTAAGCGCGCCAATACGTAAAAACAACGAAACTCGAATAAGAATTGCCAGGTGGGTTTTTTAATCGCTTTAATCTGACTTTAAACAATAATTAAACACGTAAAAATTATTTAATATAATATTACAGTACAGTACTTTGAACCTTCGCAATAAATTTATTTGATTTTAAGTTTAGTTTGTAGAACTCCATTTCAATTTAGAGATTTTTTTTATTTTAACAGTCTTATTAAAAAATTTATAAAAACAGTGTGTTTATAAACAAGTTCTGCTAGTTGTAATTATTATTACGCGTGACAGCTGTTTCACCTTCTGACGGCATTATCAAACTTTGGTAAAGCCACTTACAGACGACGTAAGTGATAACTTTCTTTTTTTATTATTCTGGCTTTATTGATTTCCGAGTAAATTGTCGTAAATTATTATTTGCTAATCCCAATATTATTTGCTAATGCTAATAATTAAGTGAAATTTTAAACAATGCAATAATAGGATTATTGCATTGTTAATTTCACTTAATGTCGTTGGTATTTCCAACTGATGACTCAGGGGTTTATTTCCCTGAATAATTAAGTATTTTGGGGTCTAATTATTATGCATTTCATTACATCCGATAATTTAAACAATTTTTATGTTGAATTGGGGTAAGTTTTATGGCTAAGGGAAGGAGTGGAAGGTGAGGAAGTACCTGGATATTCAGATCTGGTCACCAAATACGGCTAGTCATTTCAAGCAACGTTTAAATTCTAAACCTGGATATTCAGATCTGGTCACCAAATACGGCTAGTCATTTCAAGCAACGTTTAAATTCTGAACCTGGATATTCAGATCTGGTCACCAAATACGGCTAGTCATTTCAAGTAACGTTTAAATTCTAAACCTGGATATTCAGATCTGGTCACCAAATACGGCTAGTCATTTCAAGCAACGTTTAAATTCTGAACCTGGATATTCAGATCTGGTCACCAAATACGGCTAGTCATTTCAAGCAACGTTTAAATTCTAAACCTGGATATTCAGATCTGGTCACCAAATACGGCTAGTCATTTCAAGCAACGTTTAAATTCTGAACCTGGATATTCAGATCTGGTCACCAAATACGGCTAGTCATTTCAAGCAACGTTTAAATTCTAAACCTGGATATTCAGATCTGGTCACCAAATACGGCTAGTCATTTCAAGCAACGTTTAAATTCTGAACCTGGATATTCAGATCTGGTCACCAAATACGGCTAGTCATTTCAAGCAACGTTTAAATTCTGAATTAATTAATCAATTACGAAAAAGCGTGGGGTTAAGAATATTTTTTTTAAATTATAGTTGTAATTTATTGTCGATTTTTTAAAAAAATTGCGATATTTTAAATAAAATTTAATAATTATTGTTTAAATAAATTAGCAATCTGGCAGCATTCATTTGCAGGTGGTCAATCCAATGCAGTCATGACGTTTGTGTGAGTGCTTTCCTTTGTCTCAGTGTGTTGCGCAGCAGTTTTATATGAACCGTTTTTTGATTCATCGGGATTGTTTTTAAAACTATACATTCTTTGTACCTTCAAATTAGTGGAAATAAACTTAAGTGTGTCAAGCTGCTCGTTATATTCCGGTAATTCTGGAAGGCTTTTAACATAAGCAATAATATTCATAAATCACATTCCGCGAAGTTGTAAATAACTAAATTTATTAAAAAATATACGTTGTAGGATAGCCTAGCAAGTAACATTTTGACAGAGCACTTACGGTGATTTAAAAAACAACGGCGCTGTTCAAATAATCCAATTATTATTATTGATAAGTACCTAAGTGAGGAAAATTGTTTTTAAAAGTGCTCAGAATTATTGGACTTCGATTATAAATTCAGGAAATCTACTAATTAGTTTCTTAGTTTCAAAATTAGACTATTTAATACGTGAAACGCGTAAGAGGTGAAACCAAAGCATTCCAGAGGTGAAACAATTTAGATACAAAAATAAAACTGATGTGTACAATACAAGAAGACAATCAGTGATTCGCATACGAAAAATGTGAATAATCATTATTGTTAAATAAAATATTTCTTTTCTGGTACTGGATTATGTAATACGGGCTTCGTTCGCAGCAACACGCGAGAGTTGCGATGTTGCTTTCAAATTTTGACAAAGGATAAAACAGTGGTGACATGTGGTGAAAATATGTTTAATTAATTTTTTATTAAAAAAAAACGTTACCGGACAGCAAAGTGCACATAACATTTTTTACTCCAAATGTGCTAAGGAATAGCTGGTTAAAGTTTGTCGGGTTAGTGCCGATACACCCTGTATAGATTGCGTTATTGGTGTAGAAAAATAATTAAAGGTCTACCACAGATGAGAGAGGTTAAAGACCTGAAAACAATAAGAATGTGAAGATCAAAATCAATCAACATCTACTAGCGTGTTTGGTGACCGGATTTGAATAGGCAGGTACTTCCCACATTCCTTTTCCCCGTCTAATTCCTCTCCCCAGCCTTCAGCCTCGCAACAAACCCCGATTGAAGATGCCATAGTCTCACTGGCTCCAGACGGTTGCAATTATGACTATTGTACGGTATTCACATAAAAAATAAAATAAAGATACTCTGAAACTATCCATATTCCTTTTCAAAGAATCAACTTAAACATCTACCAACCTCTTATGCGAATTTATTGTTATTAAGTTTAATTTGTAGAACTCCATTTTATTTTTATTTTTTATATATTCAATAATATTGTTATTGGGTTTATAAAAACATACAAAAAAAAAAAAAAAAAAAAAAAAAACATACACGTACAAAATAAAGGCCGTAAACTGAATCTTTTAGAACAGTTAGAAATTAACAAAAACTCTAATAATCCGAAAGCTATTCTAATTAATGAACAAACAAATATAATTCGTTCACCCCTACTAGATATCTTCAAACCTAGGGCAAATATGAGTACACTATGAAGTACTTAATTATGCTATTAAAATAACCCTATGAGTCATCAATTGGGAATAACTAACATTAAGACATTCAGTCAAATTTAAACATTACACTAATTGGGGAAACTTTGCTGGGGTAATAACCATTAATAATTTCTAATATTTTACTCAAAAATCAATTAAGAAATCAGTAATTGAAATTAAAATACCTACCTAGAAATAATATAAATGTATCGTCTGTAAGTGGGCTACCCACAGTTTGATAATGCCTTCAGAGGGCGAAACAGCTGTCACGCGTAATAATAATTACACAGCAGAACTTGTTTAAAAATAAACTGTTTTTATAAACCCAATAACTCTTATGCGAATTTGTCGACTATACCTATAACATCCACTGGCATGAGAGAAATTACAGTACAAAGAATTTTCCCATGAAAATTAAATGTTTTTTCCGGGATAAAAAAAAGCCAATGTCACTTCGCAGTCCTCCAATTATCCCTAAGCAAAAACTTATGTCATGACGTGAAAGAAAGACAAACAAACACACTTTCACTACTCGGGCGTAGTGAGTTCAATTCCTCGGCTGGCTAAGTCCTCCATCACAACACAAGCAACATTTTCAGCTTACTGTGGTGGTAGTAGGAGATTTCCAAATATTGTCAGGTTATTCGTAACCCGGGAATGTTTGTCTTTCTTTAAAAAAAAAATAAAATAATAATAATATTGGTTAGGATTCTTACATATTTTTTTGTTATTTGTTTTATCTTAACCCTCTGCCTGTGGTGTATATCATAAAGAAATAAATTAGATATGTTGCACTTGAGTCATTTGAAGTAGGTCGTTGTTCAAAGATTAATATTAGAGGGTTTATGAAAGCGAAGAAGAAGATGAAAGGAATTATAGGAGGTTAAGGAGAAAGGAAATAGAAAGGTGTCGAGGAAGAGAGTGACCGCTGATCAACTGTGTTGACGGATTAAATAATGAACATATTGCAATAGTTATAGGTTGAATTTTTTGTGTAGCTGCGATGTACTGATGATAGGTCCAATATCAGAAGTTAATGTACTCGATTAACCTTTATAATTTTTGTTTACTTCGCCACGTATCAATATCACATTTATCTTAATTTATTGATGAGATTAAGGCCCAGTAATTTCGCAGAAATTCAAGTGTGACAAAGTCATCAAATGGTCACTCAGCGCCATTTTGTTGTTTTCACAGTTGAAAGGTTCCGGATAAATGCCGATTTTTTAAAAATAAAATGTGATCAACAAAATTTGACAAATTTCGTGTTTGTCAGCTTTTTACAATTTGATGGTAAGCTGAAACACACGTAAAATCGGCGTTTTAAATGCCAAATAAAATTGCACCTATCATACTAACATATTTATGTGTGCAAGATAGTTATGTAAATGTAATGATGCTAATACTTGTTAGAGTCGTGTGAATGTATGTTATACAAATTAACCGTTATTAAACTCATCTCTGGAACTATACTTAATCCACTTATATTGAAAGGGATTAATTATATGTGCCTAGCAAGTATACTCGTGGGAGATCCCATGCACTTTTTATACTCCGAAAGTGAGGATTTCTGCCTTTCAGATTTCGCCAATCAACAGAGTGACTCAACTGATTAAGTCCCCGCATATCCAATTTCTACCGATTGTTAACTCTAAGTTAAAAAAATATTATTTTTGAAGATAATATCCATACATTTATAATGTCGAAACGTTAATTATATGAAATTGCCTCTAAAGAAAAAAATCTCGAAGTAAGCTCCGAAAATTATTAAAAAACACGTTTTGTTCTGTTATTTAATATTATATATGCATGAAAAAAATCACAGTGTATCTTTAAATGTAACTAAAGCATTTTTCGAAAAATTTGTTGCTCTATTTCAAACGAGTCGTGTTTTATTAAATATTTTCACCATTTCGCTTAATTATTATCGTTTTTAATGATAGCGAGCTCCCTCTTATATTCGTATTTACATATCTCCCTTTTAAAGCATCTTCGAACGCTTACTACGGGGCCTTAACGATTCTACATTGATCATCGACATTTTCTACGTGATATATTGGTGCAATAAATAAATTAATTGAGCCGCTATCAATAACGACCCTTACGTAGATGGCGATAAGGTTTAAATTCCCGCTTAACACCATCCGCCTGTTTTGATTCATGGAAGAAAAAAACACGGCCAAAAAGTGCCTTTCATTTTATTTTGTGGATGTTCAGGCATTAATATTAAATTTTTTTTCAATCATTTTATAAATAACTTAATTTGCCACATTATACAATAAAATCATAACCGAAAATGGGTTCGTAAGTAGGAGATTTTGAAATTTAAAGCAGTTTTCATAGGCTTTATACGTTATTTTTTTCTGGGCTTATAAAAAGACTTAACTAAAAAATACTCGATTATTTCAAAGGTTAAGATGTATTCTACTCGTAGTATTTAATTAAAGCATCTGAAACATTTCTAGGCGACCAAATTTTCAAACCAAAAACACACGATTTTGCACTACTACGTATGGCATCGCCTTAACAAGAGAGAATTCATTAAAAAAACATAATTTTACGATTGTCAATTGACAATTATTTAAAGAAGAGAAAAGGTATTTTGATTCAATTCCAAATTTAAGTTTTATATGAAAAGGGCTGCACAGTCGTTTTTTTAACTGATTTAATTTTGTTTTCTGAATATAACTCAATGAGTAAAACCTCAAATTGTAATATTTAATCACTTAAACGAAACTTTCCAACAGAAAGATCAGAAAAAGATTCGGATGCCATTCTTCATGAACTAAAAACTAAATGCAATCTAGAGAGTGATTAATATATCCATTTTTATTTTTATGTGCGACATCTATTGACTTTTCTACAAGTCTACGTAACAATTAAGACAAACAATTGAGGCGACTCTTAAACGAAAAGAGTAGGAGACAATAATATTAGAGTTGCTAATATGATTAAAAATATACGAGTGAAAAAGGATAATATATTATTATAAGCAATAATTAGTTGACGGGAATTGAACCCGCGCCTTCTGATGTCCGGCCAGACTCTCTAGACCACTGAGCCACATCGGCTTATTTCCAACACGCCAAATAATTCAATATGTACTAGTACTTCAATCGACAATTACTGCTTATTATATTTTTCCACCTATAAACAACCAACTTTATTTTTGTAGGAAAGGCTTTGTTAGTGCTAAATTTCCCCCTAGATGGCGTCGAGACATATTATATCTACATTTGTTGGTGAAATATTTTGACTTGTCAAATATTATTATTTTTTTTAATGATAAACTAATTTTTATGAGACAAGGTTTTTTTAACGCATAGCACAAAGGATAATAAATTATTATAAATATCACCGGACATCAGAAGACGCGGGTTCAATTCCCGTCGGCGGCATTTATTTTTACTCGGGAGATATTTTCAATTTGTTTTGATATTACAAGTGACTAATTATTGCTTATAATAATTTATTATCCTTTGTGTTATGCATAAAAATAACCTTGTCTTATAAACATTAGTTTATCATTAAAAACATAATATAAATGATAAGATTGAGGAAGCAGTGTTAGCAGTTTTCTTCATGGAAGAAAGTGCATTAATAATTACAACTCGGGAAGTTACAAGTATATCAGCAAGTCAGTCAGTCCACATTATAAAGTACCCCATTCACACGACTCTAACATGTATTAGCATCGTAACATTTACATAACTATCTTGCATACATAAATAATATGTTAGTATGATAGGTTGTATTACCACTTTCTCTTTGTGCGTCTAAACGTTACACCGAGCCGCTTGTCGAATTGAATTAACTTAGTCATTTACGTAATAACAAGAAACTAGCGGTTCTTTTTAAAAATAACAGAGGGCACCACTTCCGTTTACAATAATCCTAGACCGTACAGTCATTAAGATAATAATACTATAAGAATAAGCCTATATAAGTTAAACATGTTTTCATTATTGAAAGAGTGTTAACAATCTTTATGTTGTATCTTTGGTGTTTTCTCACAAACTCTCTTAATCAATAAAACTCCGGCGTCAACAAAACACTTTTATTGTGATAGATTGACAATGGGCTCGTATGGGTTGGAATAATCTGGACCTTGATGTTCTCACCTTATTTACTATCCTATTATTCTCTATAGCTAACGTCATCTATGGGTAACCTAATAAACTATTACGAGTGCCATCCATGGCTGAATATCATACTGTAAGATATGAATATATCTATAAAAATACATGAAATATAAATTCCAACGAATTCAAGAACTGTTATTTATTTTTAAATACTAAATAATTTTATAAGTATTTTTCAAGTTCTGTGAAAATTCAATTCAAGTTCTGTTATATTGTTTCACATAACTGAAATAATAACAGATTGAAATTTTTGAAATTTGAAGCATTGTTCAAATTTTGTGAAACAACTGGCCCTTAATATTCTTATTTAAAATTGTATTTATTCATCAAAACATATATACATTATACACACGTTTATTGGTGCAGCCTCAAAGTGCCCTGGGCAGATAGGGTAATTAATTTAAATTGATAATTTGGTCGAAACCCAAGTAGAATTTTTAATCGTTTTATTTTATTTATTTATTTATTAATCTTAAGTTAGCTCACATCTTCGTGTGTGCTAATAGTTTTATAAACATATAAACATGTACATTGTTTGGCAAACATAAACTTTCTTTAAATATTTCAATAAAGTCACAGTTGACGAAATTTGATTCTCCAAAAATTCTCCAGTCCTAAAATTTAAAAATAAATATCAACTCTAATTTTGCAATTAATCTTAATAATTATTGTAATATCACACAATGTAATGCCAAATCCTTCTCCAAGATTAAACTTTCTAATAAAACTTTATTTATCTGAAGTGACCCGCCAGGATAGTATGTTTTCTGTACCTGTTTGTCAATAATTAGATGGAGCCTAAGAATTCATATTTATGCAGCCCCTTGAAGTGGTTTTTCACAAAAAAAAACGACGCTTTACACATTATCCAATTAGTATTATTCGTCATCGATTATATGTAAAAAGAAAATCATTATTGTAACATCAAGAAGAGTGAGAAATACAAGATAACCCAAAATAATCGAGGGTTACATTGATTAAAGACGTCACACCTCTTGGATTCAAAAACTGCGTGAAAACTGGTACTAGTTAAGATTTTTTAATTTTCCAGGATGTAGTCTACACCAGGAGTAATGCGCTTAAGGCCCCGTAGTAAGCGTTAAAAGATGGTTTGAAAGGGAGATATGTAAATACGAATGTTAGAGGGAGCGCGCTAATATTAAAAAAAACGATAATAATTAAGCGAAAACTCTGAAAATATTTAATAAAACACGACTCGTTTGAAATAAAGCAAAAATCTATCGACAAATGCTTTAGTTGCATTTAAAGATACACTGTGAATTTTTTCATGCCTATAACATATAAAATAACAGAATAAAACGTGTTTTTAATAATTTTTGGAGCAAACTTTGAGATTATTTTTTTCATCGAGGGAATTTCATACAATTAAGGTTTCGGCCTAACAAATGTACATATATTATCTTAAAAAATAATATATATATTTTTGGAATTAAAAACTTTCTTAAAGAGTCAACGAGAAACTTGTTATAAATCAGCAAATATTGAGTATGCGGGGACTTAATAATAAACCGTAATACAGAAAAACAAAGACCTGAGGTTTGGGAGGCAGAAGTCGGAATGTAGAGAGCACTTTCCATACTTCCAACTGCAGAAGTCATTTTCCAGTTTGCAGAACTGTCCAAAAGCTCACTTTTCCGATTTGATTAACTTCAAACTTCACCCCGAAACTAGGACAGAAAAGCCCCCTAACAACGAAGGGCAAAACAGCCCAAACAACGGGCAAAACTGCCAAAATTGATGGTATTTTTAACACTTTCTTATACAGTTATCCATTTTTCTATGGATTTAAAACACGCTCACCTTAAAGAGTCGATAAAACTGTTGTTATTATTATTACACTATTTTAAATTCGAACACATTTTTGATTGGTTTTTAGAATTATTTGAATTTTTGAATGACGGCTGTTTGACTTTCCGAATGACGACTCACTGTGAGTTACAGGAGTGCGATTTGCGATTGAACCGTCCCGCGAGGAGTGCGGTTCGCAATTGGCCCGGGCGAAACTTTCACCGCCGAATTTCCGAGTTCATTGCACGTTTCGCAACCGATTCGGAGAGAAGTGCGGACTTTTTAGCGGCCCCCGCGCGCCGCTAACTCTTTAAGCCCCGGCGGCAATGAATAATCTATTGAATAATACAGGAAACGTGTCATATCTGAACAAGAAACCCGACAGAAAAACTAAAATGGATAACATCCTAACAACAGTAAGAATTGTAGATTTTTTTCTACGCAAAAGACAAGCAACATACAGCTTGTGACCATAGATGATAGGGACAAGGGAGATGATGCGTATTTTGAAAGTATACGATGTTAGAATCATAACGCAGAGTGTATACTTTCTGAAGAGATTCTTAATACTTCTGAAACCATTGAGTGCTTGTACACTATCGGTGCGTTTTGGCCTTGTATACATTAAAAAAACACGCACGCTAATCGAGGGTAGGAAGTATAAATGATTAGTACGCACAACCTACCAAAAGCTTTGAAGAAAGACACACTATGCGTAGAAGAGTTGCCATATACGTGAAAAAAATATATTCATGAATATAAATATAATTCACTTACTTTTATACCAATTTAACTGTATTTATATTTTTCTACATCTAATAAAGATTCAAAAACAAACAAATCGTATAAAATGTTAAAATAATTAATTTGTTTATACTTGAAACCATACGGTGTTACATTGGGGTCTTTTGTACTTATATACATTCAAAATACGCGTGCACTAGTGGGTAGGAAGTGCTAGTACAATATCGGTGCGTTTTGCCCTTATATACATTCAAAATACGCGTGCACTAGTGGGTAGGAAGTGCTAGTACAATATCGGTGCGTTTTGGCCTTATATACATTCAAAATACGCGTGCACTAGTGGGTAGGAAGTGCTAGTACAATATCGGTGCGTTTTGGCCTTATATACATTCAAAATACGCGTGCACTAGTGGGTAGGAAGTGCTAGTACAATATCGGTGCGTTTTGCCCTTATATACATTCAAAATACGCGTGCACTAGTTGGTAGGAAGTGCTAGTACAATATCGGTGCGTTTTGGCCTTATATACATTCAAAATACGCGTGCACTAGTGGGTAGGAAGTGCTAGTACAATATCGGTGCGTTTTGGCCTTATATACATTCAAAATACGCGTGCACTAGTGGGTAGGAAGTGCTAGTACAATATCGGTGCGTTTTGGCCTTATATACATTCAAAATACGGGTGCAATAGTGGGTAGGAAGTGCTAGTACAATATCGGTGCGTTTTGGCCTTATATACATTCAAAATACGCGTGCACTAGTGGCTAGGAAGTGCTAGTACAATATCGGTGCATTTTGGCCTTATATACATTCAAAATACGCGTGCACTAGTGGGAAGGCAGTGCTAGTATATTATTGGTGCGTTTTGACCTTATATACTTTCAAAATATGCGGCAGTAAACCATTATTACATAGTATGAAACCATACGACTGAAGATCGCATCTATAACCAGCCAACAGCGTTAAGCCTTGTTTCTACCAACACGAAAGATTTAGACTGTCGATTCGTAGCAGTTTTGATAGTCCGTGCAGTTTGATCGTAGTTCAGCGGAGTGCTGCCATCATAATCAGAAAGGCAGCTAGGAATTTGTGAATGTGCAAATATTATACTCATAATTATAATAAAAAAGTATAAATGCAAATTCCCAGCTGCCTTTTTGCTTGCAGTCGACATGCTTCCACGGCATTCCTCCCTTTGTTTATGTTATATATTTACATCTACGGGTGTATGAAAAACGTGTCGTAAATAATTTGCTATATTGATAAATTTTAATTCATTCATAGCAGACAAAATTCAATATAACTTTCGTTAAAAATGCTAAGTTGCTTAAAAATATAGTACAGGCTAGACTGTCAGTGATCGCACAGGAATTTAAGACAATGCATTCACACTTATAAAAATATGATTATTATAGTCATTGAATCAACAATAACATCTGTATGAACTTGAATACATTGTGATTGATTTTAAAATTGGATTAGATTGCTCAATTTCGTTTGATGACCTTTTTATATGAATGATTGTTTATTTAAATAAAACTTGTTGTCAGCGTTTATTTTAGAAGTGAAGTTCATAATGAGAGTTGACAGTTAAAAATACTCGTGATATACTTTATACTGCTTTGTCAGCTTTTTTTTCAATTTTTAATAATTGCAGGAAATAAGACACCATAAAACAATAAATTAGGTTGTGTAATACTGGTTCAATGAGAGTAGTTTTGTTTTTAATTTAAGTGTCATTTTCAAAAATTCGAATTGTGTCAACAATTCAGGCAAGCGATAAAAAACTCATAATTTTAACAGAAAATTATTTTAATTTTCATTTTCAAAATTGGAACTGATGAGTAAATAATGCGCTATCCGTTCATAAAATGAAGGCTAAAAATGAAAATAATATCTGTTATATGATTTTTTTGAGCGTATTATGAACATGCGGAGTTTTTTTTAATACGGCACATTTTGGCAAGCTATTTTCTTTCGAAAAAATATTTAATATGAGCTTTTTAAGAAATTTATACAATTTTTAACGTTGGGTATTTTTTACAACGGAACTTTAAGAACTTTTAAGAACTCCTTTAAAACAATGAGTATTGCTATTTTATAAAGAATATCTTCAAATTATTCGCTGACCCACGATCAAGACTAGGAAATACATGGACTGCTATAAGCAAGCCTTTACACAGCATCCACAAAGAAGATATAGGCCCTGAGAGGAAAGTGGAAAAAATTACTTTTTTCAGGGCCTCATGTGTTTAATTTTTAAAAAAACATTTTTATAATACATGGTCAGCATTGGAGCAGACCCACCCTTTCCCAACGTCTGTGTGAAGAAACTGATTGTTTAATCTCCTTAGTCGCACACGTCAGGACTCTATTTTTTTTGTAAAAAGGAAGCTACATTTATTTTTAAAACGATACTCTAAAAAGACCCTCTAATTTATCTGCATGCATGTTTGATAGTACAAAAGAATGTATGCATACTTACATTCATAGTAACTCAATATAAGGACACATCAGAGATGTGTTGGTCTTATTTTTTGGCATCGAAATAAAAAAGAAAGAAAACAATATTTACAGGTGTAAGTATGTTAAAAACATGAAAATATACAAATCGCGTATCGATGGTTAACCCCACTATGACAGGGCAGTCCCGGCAAGAATGAAAAACCCGGACTGGCTACAACGAGCCCAAGCACCCGTATCCCTCAGCTGGTTTCCCAAGAGTACCCCTGAAGAAATGACTTCTTGTAGCAGTTAAATTATTCTCGAATATGCACCCAACGCGTTCAGTGTTGTCTCTAAACCGGGGACTGATCTAAGACTAAAAAGGCAGTCAGCAAACAAATATAAGGGGCTCCTTTTTCCCATAAATTTTTGAAATATTTTTTAATAAGTTTTGGCATCTAGTAGAGCACTTCAAGGTTGGAGGTTTCGAGGTATTTTCCGAGTCCTGTGCTCCCCTCCTCGCCTCCAAGGTTTGGGAACTAGACTCGTACTCCACGTGCCTGGAGGAAGGCCCAGTCAGCATTTGCTGAATTGCGGACCATTAGATCCGAACCTGCTCCAAACTCCGCAACATTCATACCAGAGGGTTATACCAGTCTATTGAACCCATCATAGACTTGGCCTATCTATATGTGAATAATTCAAGATATATATAATACAGGCCTACGTGGTCGAGGTATAAGGCTATTGACTAGAATCCGGAGGTCACGGGTTCAAATCTAATATAATTTATGTTGTTACACAGTTTATATAAACAGTATACCTATTTGCTTTGCTTTTCTTTTCAATATTTTATAATAAGCCATATTCAAAAACTTCCAGTAATTGTTTGGTTTCGGTTGCTTCCTTATTGTACCTTTTTAAAATGTCTGCTTAGAAGATTCTCATTTCTGATCACAAACTGCCTCCTTTATATTATGTTTTAGTTTTAATATTCTTGTTTTGTCCTGTCCTGCTGTTATTGTTATTCTAATTTTTATCATCACTTTGTATAAACAGTATATTTAGTGTTATAATATTAGATCTGTATTGGGCAAGGTACACTGTAGAAAGAATTTTAAGAACATGACCACTAATACTAAATTACCGTTTTTAAGTTTGTTATAGTTAAGTGAAATGACACTAAAATGCGCTACACAAATGCCATGTTATTATTATTGCTGCAAGTTCCAGAGTGGTCGATACTTTCCTAGATAAATCAGATCTGAGTAACCAGATACTTCTCAACCTTCCTAATCATCATCTCATTCTTCTCCCCACTAATGTCAGCCTCTCAACATACTCTAATTGGGGATGCGATAGTTTCACAGACTCCAGAAGATTGTGAGCATAATTCACATAAAAAAATCTATATATTTATAAATAAAATATATGCATATTATTAAAATATGTTTGATCCAAGGTCTGAAAGTGTTTTGGACCCTCTCGGAGTCACTTTCCCCGAGTGCGTGTGACCTTAGCGCAGCGGGCCACTCACTTTCGGTCTCTCTGCTCGTGCTCGATCCGACCAGCGCGGTGACGCGACTCCGGAAAGTAAGAGTTTTCAAGATGCCACGCCATGTTACCGGTTCTCCACTTACCCACTAAACTAAAGTTACCGGTGCAGTTACTTTACCGCACAACACTTGAGTGGAATACATATAATATTGTAGTTGTGGGCGAGAAATTATGTTTCTACGGAGATTCTCAGCTCTATTAGCGCCATTGGACTTAGACATTACTCTTTTCAAGTCTTAAAAAGATATCTCTGTCGATATTTCTATTCTCCTCGACGCGCAACATTCAGAATCGTGCGAAATCACGCACTCCTTACGCAAATGGCAATAATGTTAAAATAAACTTTGCCCACTCGAACGATTTTTGGCATAAGTTTGCAAAAACGTTTTGAGCGATCGTTGCCAAATTTAAAGAACCTAATATAGATTATCAGTGAAATCTAGGTGAAGTCATTGGATTTAAACGGCACCAAGCAGTTTTATATGTTTCCATATTAATATTTTGAGGAATATACGAATATGAGACCAATCGCTCGGGTTGGTTATGCATATTTTATTTTATTTTGTGAAGTTCAAGCACAAATTTAAAAAAAAATTTCGATCATAATCTAAAGAATTTAATTTTTCACATTATACAATAAAACCATATCCATAAAGAGGGTTCGTAAAGAGGAGATTTTATAATTTAAGGCGATTCCATACGTAGTAATGCAAAATCATGTGTTTTTGGTTTGAAAATTTGGTCGATGATTTCAGATGCTTTAATTAAATACTGCGAGTAGAATACATCTTGGCCTTTGAAATAATCTAGTATTTTTTAGATAAGTCTTTTTATAAGCCCAGAAAAAAATAATAGAAAGGCCTATGAAAACTGCTTTAAAGTTCTAAATATCCTACTTACGAACCCATTTTCGGTTATGATTTTATTTTATATTGTGGAAAATTAAGTTATTTATAAAATGATCGAAAAAAATTAAATATTTATGCCTGAACATCCACAAAATAAAATAAAAGGCACTTTTTGGCCATGCTTTTTTCTTGCATAAATCAAAACAGGTGGATGGTGTTAAGCGGGAATTTAAGCTTTATCGCCATCTACGTAAGGGTTGTTATTGATAGCGGCTCAATTTAAAATATTAGATGACGTAGTGAATTGCCTTTAAGAATTTTTTGTAGGCATGATACATTATTTTTTTCTTGGCATATAAAAAGACTTGATGATAAAAATTATTGAATAAAACAATGGCCAAGATGTGTTTTACTCACTGTATTTAATTGAAGTGTCTAGTAGAATCTAGGCAAACAAATTATCAAGCCAAAAACACACGATTTTGCAATGATTTAGTATTACTTCGCATTGCATCGCTTTAAGTCACCAGAACAGAAAAACAATTTGAATGTTTAAATCAAATCCTTTCTCTGCTGTTGTTAAAGTGAATAATTTCAAACTTTGTTGAACAACTTCCCAAAATTATTTTTAGGGAACGTACGTACAAAAGAGACAACCGAGTATGAATTGAACATCATGAGTATAGTATGCTAATAAATGTTTTTGTCAGTTGTGGTAGATTGTCTTTATTAACCTAGTTTCCAAGTGTGTAACTTTGAATTAAAATTCAACATACGATTAACAGCATCACACAAGAATTATTAATCTCTTATCAAAGTATTTTTCTTGGTGTTTGTCGTCATTATCCCATAAGATGAAAAATCACCACAAGTACTTACTAATTTTGGTAACCAACACAAATGAGACAAATAGTATAGGAAGCTAGTAAAGCAGATAATAAATAATTGCTAAAAAATATTATAAAATTAAATTAAAGATATTAGAAAAAGTATGATTATAAGGGCATTTCGCCTTTGTTTGTACATTGCGTTTTTGCCATATATTACATATTGTAATATATGGCAAAAATTGTTAAAAAATTATTATCGTCCTAGAAATTCTGCAGTGAAAAAAAATCATGACTTCTAGTATTGTGGTATTGGTGGAAACATAATAAAGCGTACAAGTAACGGAACGCACGGAGAAAAATTAATATTACTAATTTAGAACATGAATAATTTTACGCATTACATTACATTACACAGGAACATGTCACATCACACACATCATCACAGACAACTGAAATTAGTATGTTTGTTAATATCCTACATGGAGAAATCTTGCTGATTTATCCGACAGAATCACTTCAAATTATTCGTAATCCAGTTAAAACGGGATTGCAGGCACTTAACGAATGAATCGATAGGTTTCTTGGTAAAATTTTAGTCAAATACGACTGTATTATCACGATGTCGGAACACGTGTTCATAAAAAATCTAAAATTTTCTCATTTTGTTATTCTATATTATCAAGGCAAATACGTGTTCCGATATGTTAGAAATTTACTGATAAAATATCAGCAAACGCCCTGCAATCCTGTTTTTAACCGGATGTCAAATAATTTGAAGAGGTTTTTAATAAATTAGCAATACTCATTTTTCTCCGTGTGGAAAGCATAAAAAAATTATAAAAAATGTACAAACTTTTTTTTTTTTTTTTAATGAACTTAAATCCTGGCACATAGAAAAAAGGCCTTAGATTAAATTTACTTGAACAATTAGAAATCAATAAAAGAACCAATGACCCTAATATAACATTAATTAATAAAGTAAGAAAAATTATTTATTCCCCCCTTCTAAGTATGTTCATAAAACCTAAACAATATAACACATTTAAATAAATTAATAACTGCTACATCATTATTAAACAATTACGATAACATTAATGTGGGGAAAATAGACTTCAAAATACCCTCACAGAATATGAAATCTATTGTCACAATTATTTTTATCTGTAAATTGGTTTCACCGGTAATAAATCATTTTAAATTGGGAGGGGGTAAAATAGAATCATATTAATAAGTCGTCTAAACGTGGTTAAAACCACAGTTTGAAAATGGCCTTGAAAGCCGAAACAGATGTAACAATAACAAAAAACCAAAAAATACTTTCAGAAATTAATAATTATATTATTAAATTTGATTTTAATTGAATTTTGAAAAAAATTAAATGGAGTTCTACGAATTAAACACAAAAACAATAGATAAAATATGTACAAACTTAAAAATGTCCCGTGATAGAACTATTAATTAAACAAAAAAATGTATATATCTACATACACGACGAGGAAGCCCAATAGAAAGTAGGAGTTGGAAAAATACCACGAAACGTTGAAAAGTCAAATGCCGCTGGAAAGTAAATATTTCCAACCTAGACCTTACGAAAAGAGACTTTAACGCCCGAGAAAAAAACCTGATTTTGATCATCTGTCCTCACAGGGACCAGTTTCAACACGAGAAATATCCCCACCACAGCAAAGTGACAATCATTTAAAAGCCTTGAAAATACACACGAAATTTTAGATTGTAAATTTTTACAAAGTGATCTAAATTTATTGCAGCATTTTCAATGTTTTTTTTGCTGTTTGTTTTCACTTTCGCGGCCGAGTCTTAATATTTTTTACTGTTTATTATCCAATGCGAAAAGAAAGTTCTCGTTACGTTACTTGAGTAGTGACGAACGGAAATAGAAAATATGAACATAATCAACCGGTTTTATTCAATGTGTTACAGACAAAATAGTTCCCAGTGGCAGTAAGCGATTATTATGATTATTACACTGACGCTATACAGTTAGATAAATCACACTGTTATCATTTGAGCGTTATGATACTTATGATTACTTATGGAAAGTAGCGGTTCGTGGATTATCTCATTGGAAGTTAGAAAAAAAATTTATGTTTGTATTTTCGATGTTATATATATATTTTTTTCCCTGGATTTAAACGAATCTCATCATGTCAATGCACCAAAGATTGGTGACCTAGCAACGAAATACGATTTGGCGATTCAACGTTTGGGGCAAATGAATACAATGTTGTAGGCAACAAAAATAGTTTTAAATACGAGAATCACAATTTACACAAAAAACTGTATTTTTTAATATAAAAGAATTTTTTTTAAATTATGAACTAATGTTTATAAGACAAGGTTTTTATGCATTGCACAAAGGATAACAATTCATTATAAGCATTAATTACTCGTATGAAATATCTATACAAATTGAAAATATCTCCCGAGTAAAAATAAATGCCGCCGACGGGAATTGAATCCGCACCTTCTGATGTCCGGTAGAGTGTCCACTGAGCCAACGTAGCTCAGTGGTCCAGAGCATCTGACCGGACATCAGAAGGTGCGTGTTCAATTCCCGTTGGCGGCATTTATTTTTACTCGGGAGATATTTTAAATGTGTATCAATATTTCAAGGAGTAATTAATGCCTATAATCATTTGTTATCCTTTATAAAAAAGTAACATCTTCATTAATTAATTTATTATAATAACTATATAAAACACGATAATCTCAGATTTTGATTCTTCCAAATATTCTGTACAAATTTGATGTCGAATAATCACTGCGTAATTCGATGCTAGTGCTGATTGTGTGAATTATTTCTTGGAACAGTTGTCCCATATTCGCTGACATTCATAACACACAAAAATGGGATGCGTATCAGACTTGCTCTTGGTCAGGATTTGAATGGTGAGCTATTTAAAGTGCGATAAAATTAAAATACACGTTCATTTATTTATAATATTTTCTCTACAAACGCACTTTAGAAAAAACCGCCACTGCGCGTGATACACTAATCTTGTATAATTGTAAATGCAATTTTGTGCAAGTTTATCTAACCTTGCGATTTTTCTTACAAACACGCATTTATAAATAAAAAATGTTGACGTTTAAATATTCAACGGCGACTTTTATGTTGGATTCAGGATATAAAATTGAAGATTCGTCAAAGACTTACAAAATTAAATTTTAAAAATGATTTTTTATGTGAATAGTCTCTTTAAGAGGAAGCTACAAGTCAGAAATGTGTATATTCTTGGTAAACCTTATATCGTAGGTAATAGGCTTTCAAATTGCTTGACAAACGGTGTCTAGGAACGTTCCATTTCAAGCAAAAAACTGTTTTTTATTTATTTTGCTTAGTGCCAAATCACTATTTAGATTAATCTTTATAACGAATTGGTGTACATTATGAATACCAAAAAATATGTTTTAGATAAATTGAAGGTTTTCCTATCGTTTCGCTTGAGTAGAATACAAATAAAAATATAAATTACTCAATTAAAAATATAAATGCAAACTACTAAAAACAATATTTTTTCGATAGAAATGTATGAACGCATAAAGGAAACAACTTAAAAAATACACTATTAAAGCTAAGATTATCTGTGACAGTTTCACTTGATTAACTTTTTTGCTTTCTTATAAAATTATTTAGAAAATAAATAAAAAACAGTTTTGTGCTTGAAATCGAACGTTTCTGGACTCCGTTTGTCAAGCGATTTGAATGCCTATTACCTACAATATAAGGTATACCAAGAATACATACATTTTTGGCTTGTAGCTTCCTCTAAATGCACTACTTCGCTAATAAATAAACCATTTGCTAGCAACTTTTGAGTATGAAAGGGTGATTTTTCTCCAGGGCGATACTGACAGTAGATATCTATTACTCTGGTAATTAGTTGGTTCACACAAATCAAGTGTTTAAGTAAAGTGATTTATAGTGGTACCTAAAAGTTACTGTTTAGCCACCAAATCATTCTACTAAATAGTGGCTTCGTGTAAACAGGTCATGAGAGAGATTTATCTTAATTTTGAGTTATCCTTTGAGATTATAAAATTCACATAATATCGATATACTAATCCATTTTTTTCTCGTTTCGCTTCCACGATTTCTTTCGTAAATTTCTCCGAGCGTTAAAAACTTTGAATTAATTTAAAGTCTTGGTCAGAAAAACAACAAATTGTATTCTTTCCAGACCGCCATGGCTAATTTCTGCTGCGGAAGAAGTGTTGCAAAAGCCATTGCATAACCATTTGGCATTCTAACCAAAGGAGTCAATGACCGCAAGCTAAAACACTTACATATTTGGCTTTGTAATTCTGTTTATTTTAATTTCATTATCAGACTTACTTAAATCGTTGCCCGTTAAAACCCCTCCCAGGGTCTAGGGAGAAATCCCTAGATCTAAGGAGAAACATAAAGTTCAAAGCACTGAAGGCTTTGTAGTAAGCGTTCAAAAAAAAGAAGATGTTAAGAGGAAGCTACAAGCCAAAAATGTGTATATTCTTTGTATATCTTATACTGTTGGTAATAGGCTTTAAAATCGCTTGACAAACGGAGTCTAGAAGCGTTCGATTTCAAGGAAAAAACTGGTTTTTATTTATTTTCTAAATAATTTTATAAGAAAGCAAAAAGTTAATCAAGTGAAACTTTCACAGATAATCTTAGCTATAATACTGTATTTTTTTAAAGTTGTTTGCATTACGCATTCATCCATTTCTATTGAAAAAATATTTTTTTTAGTAGTTTGCATTTATGAGTTTATTTATTACACTGTTATACGTGGTGGAATTATATAGTATTAAAATAGAAAATAAAACATTTTTTAACTTATTTCCACTTGTTTATTTTACCAGAATTTTTTTTTTAGCTGGTAAAATAAACAAGTGGAAATAAGTTAAAAAATGTTTTTTTTTTCTATTTTAGTTTGCATTTATATTTTTTATTGAGTAATTTATTTTTATATTTTTAATCTAATCAAGCAAAGCGGTAGGAACACCCTCAATTTATCTAAAACATATTTTTTGGTATTCATAATATACACCAATTCGTTATAAAGATGAATCAAAATAGTGATTTGGCATTAAGCTTCGCCTTAAATAATTTTTTTTTTTGGTTTGATTGAGGATTGAAGATTCGTTCCCAGGGACTGGATTCAGTCACGCTAACAACTGAGCTAATTCCCGATTGAGTAGGACTGACATTTGTTTCGTATATTATCTACTGTCATGAATGCCACCAAAAGTTGTTAGAATGCATCGTCATCGTCAAGGAGTTTCAGCTAGATTGGTTGAAATCGAACGTTTCTAGACTGCGTTTGTCAAGCGATTTTAATGCCTATTACCTACTATATAAGGTATACCAAGAATATACACATTTTTGGCTTGTAGCTTCCTCTTAAATCCTGTTAATAAAAATAGATGATTTAAATAAAAAATACTTAGGACGGGTTGTTTCGGAGTATTTGAACAATTAATCAAAGTTCAACGTTCATTTCTGGGATCTGTGAAAGTCCAATTCAAGTTCTGTTAGTATATCATTATAGGCTAGTTGCTTGACAAAACTGAAATAAAAACAGAACTTGAAAAAATCTTTCACAGAACCTGAAAATGAACGTTGAAATTTGATGAATTGTTCAAATACTCCGAAACAACCCGTCCTTAGTCTTTTATGGATTGATTTTTTATGTGTTAAAACGTCCACAAAATCATAAATGATAATTCTTTTATGGGTGTAACCAACGGCATCTAAAAAACTGGAGAAAGTTTCGTTAACACTTTGAACTAGCCAAAGCGCTTTCCCGCGGTATATGATAAAGATAATAAATTTACCACAATTATTATTATTAACAGTGATTAACTGTATATACTATATTTTATATGACATTCAGACTGCAGCCTCTGGTTTAGGGAGACCATTAGACCTCTCCAACAGGATTCTATCGATCCATCACCCTGCATTTTGGCCTCTAATCCGAATATAAGTTTTGTATGAAAAAGACCGCACAGCGTTCCTCCTAATGCGAACAGCGTAACAAATATTTAAAATTACTAAAGGACAAGTTGATTCACAGAATTAGAACAATTCAACAACTTAGCATTCAAGTTCTGTTATTAATCCATTGTAGGCCACCTATTCCACAGATTTCGAATCTCAAAATCTGTTTGTGTGCTTAGTTCTTCTAAATTGTACAACGGATTTTGATAGTGTTTTCACTATCATTTAGAGAATTTCTCCCGAAAGGTTTATGTTTATAATACATGCATATTATATTTGTAAAAAATAGAGAAAAGTCGATGTGTTTTAATTAATTAATAATTAAGTCGTGAAAAAATATATATTTGGGCGCTTACATTGCTAACGCTGGCTAAACCTTATGAGATACATCAAAATGATGTACTACGGAATTGTATATCGTAAAATGGCCTACAGAAAAGTCTGCGTTGGTATATGTCTATCTCCTAAGGAAGCTATCTCCCTAGCAACACTGGGTACACATCAGCTAGTTTTAAATAATAACAAAACTTGAATAGAGTAACTTACAAGGAGATTCTGTTTACCTATATATGAATCATATCTTAATCTATTTAGTTATTCATTTATTCGCGCCTTGTTATATGTAAGTTGGTCAGAAGTACAATATAATAAACTGAGTACAAACGATACAAGCAGGTACAGTACAAATTATCATAGAGAGTTCTGTTGTACAAAGGAGTTCAATAATTGTACATAATAACAAGAGTACAAAACAAGTACTTAAGGTACTATGAAAGGAGTTACAGAGCAATGTGTATAACTTTGTTGAATTTATAAAAATAAACATTAACAGTTTGTAATAATATGTATTATTATTCAATTACGTTTGATAATTTTGAATTATAAACTGCGTTTTAATCGTAATGTTAGAATAATTAACTAATTAATATTATCTCACGTGTTACCCGCTTTATTTTACGTTCTCTCTTCGTAATGAATGGCAACTTAGTACTAGCGTTACGTAATATGGACAAGTAGCTATGGCCTGGTTTTTCCATCGGCTCTTAACTAATTATTATTATTACCGTTGAAAAAACAAACGGATAATAAGATTTGGTGTAATGAAGGCTGCACAGTTTTTTTCAGTACGGAGCAAAAAAGTGGGAATCGAACCCAGGACCTCTGTCGTTCCGGGAAAGTGCCTTAACCAACTTATCCTTTGGTACCTAATTATGTTTTTGTCGATCTCATATTTTTTCTATTCACAATTAAACTTTTTTTCTTGAACTGGGTTGGATTTACACACGGAGAAAAATGAGTGCTGGTAATTTATTAAGAATCTCTTCAAATTATTGGTAAACAGGTTAAAGACGGGATTGCAGGCCGTTGATGTAAAGTGGGCGGGTGTAAAAAACTTAGGGGGGCGATTAAACATGATTTAAGAAGTAAAAAATTTAAAACAACTTTTTTCGACATTCCAATGTTTTAAGGTAGTTTTTAGGTAAAAAGTTGAATTGTTTGAATAGGAAAATAAATATTCTTTCATTGAAAAATATTGTTGCATGGAAAAATAAACTATTTATTTTTAAATTTTTGTTTCCCCCATCATGTAGAATCACCTCCCTAAGTTAGCGCACTTTATCAACATGTTGAATCACCTCCCTAAGTTATCTCACTTGATCATCATGTAGAATCACCTCTCTAAGTTAGCGCACTTTATCAACATGTTGAATCACCTCCCTAAGTTAGCGCACTTTATCATCATGTAGAATCACCTCCCTAAGTTAGCGCACTTGATCATCATGTAGAATCACCTCTCTAAGTTAGCGCACTTTACCCCCGGACACCCTGTTTAGTGACGAAATGCGATTAACCGGATTACCAATAATTAGAAGAGATTCTTAATAAATTTGCAATATTCATTTTTCGCTGTGCATTTCAGAACGTTACCTTTTTTTATTTTTCCGTGTCTTGTTCTATTTCATGTTTCGTTTATATTTGTTACTAGTACCTTCAATATCATATTGATGGGTATAAGCTTCAAAAGATATTAAAAAAGTCTTAAATAAAAAAAAAAATAAAAAATTATTTTTAAATATTTTTGTAAAACTATAGCTTCATTTGAAAAACCGTCCCCGGGAAGTCATGTCAACTTTTTCTCTCTGCACCTTTTTCCTCTGTCTCTCTCTTTCTTTCTCTGTCTATCACTCTATCTCTCTCTATCCCTCTCTCCTCTCGCTGCGCATTCTGCCGGGAGAAAGTTGCGCATTTCCGCCGTTATTTAGAAGTTATGCTATTATATGTGGGTTGGTAGGTACTTGTCAGATATTATGTTCTGTTGTATTATTCTGAATGACTCTGAAATTATAATCATTTAGCGTTCAGTACCTACTTAATATTCCTTTGTACTTTAACTGTAGATAATTGTGTTTTTTGACAGATGGATTAAAAACGATTGTCATATAGTGGGATTGGACAATAAAAATTTCAATAATAATATTTAATCATATAACGGCCACCTTCGTGAACTCTTCCCTTGTGGGGCCTTCAGGGAACCAAACAGGAGTAGAGAGGAGAGATGAGACCTGGGAAGACACATTATAGAACCAGAAGACCTAGCCACATATCCAATGACAACCCTGGTGAACTTTATTAAAGGGACCGGATTACTGTTAAAGGAATGAGGTAAAATGGGAGATAGCAGAATAGGCCTATGGCCTAAACACTTACGGGAACTACCTACATGTAAACCGTCTCCGCTTTATAAATAAATGATCGTAGATCAGTTGAAGAATGATACAGATAAATATAACCGAAGATATGGTCGGATAGGTTAGTGTTCAAAGCACTTCCCCGACAATAAAAATAATGTTTAACCTTAAAAATTGACTTACAGCCCAGTAGTATACGTTCAAAGATGGTTTGAAAGGAAGATATGTAAATACGAATGTTAGAGGGAGTGCGCTAATATTAAAAAAAAAACAATAATAATGAAGCGAAAATGGGAAAAATATTTAATAAAACACGAATCGTTTGAAATAGAGCAAAAACCTTTCGACAAATGCTTAAGTTGGATTTAAGATACACTGTGAATTTTTTCATGCATAGGTATGACATATTAAATAACAGAACAAAACGTGTCATTTTCGGGGCTTATTTTGCGATTTTTTTCTATCGACGGAATTTCATATAATTAACTATTATCTTTAAAACTAACTTTTGGAACTAAAAAACTTAAAGAGTTAACGAGAAACTTGTTATAAATCGATAGAAATAGGGTATTCGGGGTTTTAATATCTGATAAAGAATCCGGCTTTAGATTTAATCGTATTTTGGTGGTCAAAGTAAAAGGGAAGTGAGATTTTCTTAACACAAACTCCAAAAATCAATTGAATAGCTGAAAGAATTGTAAAGGTTGCACGCGTTACCTTACGTTGAAATCCCGACAGTATGTATGTAGTTTGTTTGGCTTCGCGCTAGAAGTAAAAAAGCTGTTATAAAATAATGAGCTCACACAGTGAATTTTAACTTCCTTCCATTAACCAACGAAAGAAGTTAAGGCTGATAGAGATGTTGAAAGAAGGATAAATGCAGGTAACTTCATTAATAGAGGACTGAATGCAGTTGGCGCTAACAAAAAATGTCAAAAGAAGCGAAGCTAGTGGTCCACGATGGAGCGTTGTTACCTACACTGTTGTATGGTTGTGAGGCATAGAACTGGCAGAGAAAGGATGGAAGTATACTGAATGCTGTAGAAATGAAATCCCTAAGGCGTATGTGTGGTAAAACCAAGCATTATCGTGATTTTTTGTTTGACTAAGGATTTAACCTTCCTCCCCGAGGACTGGATTTAACCACGCTAACACCTAACCCAAATCCTAATGGAAGATCACCGACATTTATTTCGTATATTAACTGCTGTACTGTTACACAATTTCAGATAAATTCGTATGATTGCCATCACTTTGTCATTTGTCATGCTTTGTCATCGACAAAATCGATGCCAAATTTCAGATTGACCAGATGTCGTGAAGTGGGTTAATTTCCACGTAATTCATACATACATTCAAGAAAACAAAATTGATGCTGTTTTTTTAATTAAAGATAAAATTATGTCTACAAGACAAGGTTTTTATGCGAAGCACAAAGGACAAAACATTATTAAACACAAATATAAATTTTAAAAATCTTCCGAGAAAAAGTAATTGCTGCCGACGGCAATTAAAATATATTTCTGTTTCAGGCTAATAATTATTGCTTATAATATTTTTTTATTAAATATGTGTGTTAATGCATTTATTTCTTATAAAATAATGCATGAATATTCTAAATTGTGATTGCATAAACTTTTTTGTTAGCTGTGAGAGAAAACGCAACCGTTATCTCATTGGCATAGAACAGAAACGTCCGACACTATATACAATACATTATGTTATTCTAAGAGCGAATGTTGTTTATAATATTGATGATGTTATTATTACGTAACGAATCTTTCTATCTAAGTCAACAGCAGGTGAATGGCCAAACATTGGATAGTCTACGAACAGTTCTAAGAATAAATAAAAATGATTTGATTTTTATTTCTTGCTAGAGCAATCTCAACGAGTTACAAAACTCATTGAGAGGAACTCAGGATGAGAGGAACTTACAATACATAGGAGGGAGTTAATAGGTACAATTTTACATTGGTATTTTGATATCAACATTATAAGTTTTACATACGAAAATAGAAAAATGGAAGTTAAGGAACAAGAATTTACTAAAAGGTACTTTCCCTCTAATACGTTTGTAAAAATAGATTATGCTCGATTACAAATACAGGGAATTGGAAAGGAGAGAGAAAGAAATAAGACAAAATACAACACGACAAGAATTACGTATTTTTGTTTTTATATCTTTTAAAGCATTACTTTGAAATTTTGTTATAGTGTGTGTAGGCAATATAGTTAAGAGATTTTATTTAATATTTGATTTTTTTCTTGATTGAATGAATGAATGAAGTGGAATTTTGGAAGTGGAAATTAACCAAGTTCTCGACATACGATCGAGTTGAAAATCGGCAGATAGATTAATTGTCAATAACAACGCATTTTATTTAACTTTATTTTGTTAAAAATCACGCATACCCGGTCGGGATTTGGCTCAGATATAAGTGCAGTTGACATCAGTCCCTGGGGAGGTAGGTTCGATCTTCAGTCAAACCAATACAAAATAGATGTATTATAGCAAAAAAAAACTTTATTTTTACGCGTTGATTTTTTCAATTTTATGCGTACAAACAAAATACAAGGAAACGCTTTTTTTTTTGTTATTTGTTTGTGGGGTATTATGCCGTGTTGCGCTAACTCCTTCTTTAGCCAACGTTTTTTGGCCGTGAAAATCTTAAATCATATTTTACAAGGAAACGCAATTAAGATACAAACAAATACAAAAGTCCTAACTGCTTCCAACCTTCTTAAGTCAGTGAGACTATGTCATCCCCAAATGGGGTATCTTGTGGAGAATTGGGGAAGGGAAGGAGATGGGGAAGATGA
Source organism: Hesperophylax consimilis (assembly GCF_061612785.1). NCBI lineage: Eukaryota > Metazoa > Arthropoda > Insecta > Trichoptera > Limnephilidae > Hesperophylax > Hesperophylax consimilis. The sequence goes on along the minus strand of NC_142854.1, from coordinate 16,963,093 downwards.
GGGTTGAGAGGTACATGGCACGAATAATACAATGATCTCAAATTTTTGTTGAATCTAATAATAATTAACTGATCACTTGAAGAATAATTCATACAAGCGATAAAGTAGGTATGTGTATTTCTTGAAAGATTTCGTAATCTCTGATCCACTCTCTAATTTATCAAAAAAACTATTATTTTAGATACTATACATTTTTTTTAAACTTAAATTTGAGACAAATTTATTTATTTAACACTCAAAGGGCAATTTACATGTAGATGGTACAATTTTGATGACAGACAATTTTGAAACATGAGAAAGAAATAATAAAATTAAAATTACATTAATAAATAATATATGCAAGAAACAAAAATAAAAAGAACATAAATTTAAAAAAATGCAGCGATTTGACTGGTTTACAAAAATACAACTTCCATTTAGGAATAGTGTTGAAATAAATCTTTTACGTGATCCAAAATTTTTTTTTTATTGTTCTTCAAAGTACAATCCCATTAAACCGCAATTAAGCAGTTTGTCAACAGGATGTTCATGTTCAATTACAATATAACATATTTTCATAATATTATTACTTATTACAATACAACTTATGCATCATATTTATCACCAACAACTGCCATAATCAAAAGTATTACTAATACAAAGTATCCGTGTTTAGTGACTAGATCTTAATAGCCAGGTACTTCCCCACCTTCCTCTTTCCCTTCCCCACTTACCTTCAGCCTCACAACATCCCCCAATTGGGGATGCCATAGTCTCACTGGCTCCAGACGGGAGCAGTTGGGACTCTTGTGAGGTATTCACTATAAAAAAATAAAAATAAATCTCTGCTTAGTAGCCATGTTTTCAGCATATATCTGAATCTCTGAGGTAATTCGCATTTTTTTATATTGCTTGGTAACATGTTGAATATTTTGGGCACAAAGTTACATTCGTACATGCACAAAGTTACACATGCACATAGTTACAAAGTTAAATGCATAAAGTCATATTCGCAAAGTTAATATTAAATATTTTATATGTGCCTACTTTCAGCTTCACAAAATATTCCCTTCAAGTGAACCGTCACATTTCACAATATCATACCTCAGGATAAATATTGAGATAAAACACGGAGAAATCTATTGTCAATAGATCTGAAATTCTCTACCACAGACAGTGTAGATACAAAGTGTACAGTTGTCTTAACGGGAAGATGAGTGCCCCAGTGACTATTGACTAGTGACTAGTCAGCCTAGTAGTATATAATACCAGCCTATCCCACTACGCAAGGTGCCGTAGTGCAGCGGTAAAAGTGAAAGCGGTACTGCTTGTCGAGCCGAGGGTTCATTACCCTTCCGGGTCTCACGATGTGCTGCCGGCAAGCAGAGGCGAACTAGGAAACTAATAAACCAGGAAATAAATTTAATTTCACTGGTTCAATCAACCGAGAATCCTGTGTAATCATTTTGTAACTAACTAACCATCACGCCGTTTTCCCGCAGGGGTAGACAGAGAGGACGGACCCCCAAACAACTCGGTCTTGACAGGAACTCCTAGCCTCATTCACATTCATACATCGTCTCATACATACTCTTCCATTATTCTGACTCTTGACATGGCCCGACTCAAGTATCTGATTCACTTGGTCGTGCCATGTCTTCCTCGACTAATATGATAGTATTGAATAAAACAACAGAATTCTAAATGTTAAGGCGATGCACTACGTCATGTAATATTTTAAATCGAGCCGCTATCAATAACACCCCTTACGTAGATGGCGATAATGTTTAAATTCCCGCTTAACACCATCCGCCTGTTTTAATTTATGCAAGAAAAAAACATGGCCAAAAAGTGCATTTTATTTTATTTTGTGGATGTTCAGGCATAAATATTTATTTTTTTTCTGATCATTTTATAAATAACTTAATTTGCCACATTATACAATAAAATCATAAACGAAAATGGGTTCGTAAGTAGGAAATTTTGAACTTTAAAGCAGTTTTCATAGGCCTTATACATTTTTTTTCTGGACTTATCTAAAATATACTCGAATATTTCAAAGGCCAAGATGTATTCTACTCGCAGTATTTAATTAAAGCATCTGCCACCAAATTTTCAAACCAAAAACACATGATTTTGCATTACTACGTAGTGCATCGCCTTAAGAGGAACGGCTGTGCTGGCTTTTTCATACAAAATTTTAATTTGGATTTGACGTCAAAATAACCATTTTTTATCACGTGTAGCAAATATCTAGTACAAATATGTGCTGCTTTATTTATGTGTGTTTTAAATTATACATAGAATACAGGCCATTGAATAATTTAATTTTTCATTATTGTAACAAACTTTGGAAATTATTTGTGAGCTAATGATAATTATTTCGAAGAAAGAATTTTGCTTCATTTATTGTATAAATATGATGAAATGTAAAATAAAAATTTAAAGTTGTTAAAAAAAGCTTTTTGATGGGCGTACATTTAAATTGCAAACGGTCAATTTACAATCATACCGTAAAAAGTGTAAAAAATTAAAATAACTATTAATTTTTTTATACTAAACAATAAAACTACCAATATTTAAAATAAATATCAACTCTAATTTTATCAATAATCTTTAATATTTTTTATTTTTATTTTTTTTAAAAAGAAAGACAAACATTCCCGGGTTACGAATAACCTGACAATATTTGAAAATCTCCTACTACCACCACAGTAAGCTGAAAATGTTGCTTGTGTTGTGATGGAGGACTTAGCCAGCATTGAACGCACTACGCCTGGGTGGGACCCAAACGCGATGTCAACTCGGCCACCGACCGGTCAAAATAAATGTAATATCAATAGTAATTGAGGGTAACATAGCAACTGTAAAATCAAATAATGTGTTTTTATAGTGTCCTTATAAATTGTTTTTTAAAGTGTTTTATAAAGTAATTTTTTATAGTCTCGTTATAAAGTATTTTTTGTAGTGTCGCTATAAAGTATTTTTTATAGTGTCGTTATAAAGTATTTTTTATAGTGTCGCTATAAAGTATTTTTTAAAGTGTTATATAAAGTAATTTTTTATAGTGTCGTTTTAAAGTGTTTTTTATAGTGTCGTTATAAAATATTTTTTATAGTGTCGTTGTAAAGTATTTTTTTATAGTGTCGTTTTAAAGTGTTTTTTTATAGTGTCGTTATAAAATATTTTTTTATAGTGTCCTTTGCGTGCAATGTCGTATCTTCTTCAAGTTTAAACTATCTACTAAAATCATGTGAAGTGACCTTCCAGGAAAGTATGTTTTCTAAATCTGTTTTGTAAATAATTAGCGCCCTTGAGTTAATTTTTCATAAATTATCCAATTAATGTCTGCGTTGGTGTCATAATAGGTACAAATGTAAAAAAAAAACGTTTATCTACACACGGAGAAAAATACAATTACTGATGTATTAAAATCCTGTTAAAAACGTAATGGCAAGCCATTTCCTAATAAAATATTAATACATTCTAAATATATCTGAACACGTGTTCATACAGATGCGCTTATCCTGATAAATATAATGAAGAAATGCGACAATATTGTACTTTTTATGAACACTTGTTCCGACATCCTCATAACACATTTGTGTTTTACTGATAGTTTGATAGGAAATCTGTCAATTCACTTGGCAGTGCTACTTAGGCATTTGTCGAAAGATTTTTGATCCATTTTAAACGAGTTGTGTTTTATTAAATATTTTTTGCACATTTTAGCATAGTTATCATCGTTTTTTTCTCTCCCTCTAACATTCGTATTTACGGTGACCGGATGAATCATCACAATGATAATTCATCACATCTTTAAAAAGTTATATATAGTCATGGAAAGTGATGAAACAAAAACTTTATTAACTGGGTTAAGTAAGTTAGGTAAGGTTAGGTTTAATATTTTTTTTCATCGTTTCTAATGACTTTATATCACTTTTTAAAAGTGTGTTGAATTTTCACTGTGTTGAGTTATCATGGAACCGTATTTACATATCTCCCTTTTAAAGCGAAGCTTAATGCCAAATCATTATTTTGATTAATATTTATAAGGAATTGGTGAACATTATGAATACTAAAAAATATGCTTTAGATAAATTGAAGGTTTTCCTATCGTTTCGCTTGAGGAGAATACAAATAAAAATATTAATTACTCAGTAAAAAATATAAATGTAAACTACTAAAAAAAATTTTTTTCAATAGAAATGTATGAACGCGTAAAGGAAACAACTTAAAAAAAAAAACAATATTATAGCTAAGATTATATGTGACAGTTTCACTTGATTAACTTTTTTGCTTTATTATAAATTTTTTTACAAAATAAATAAAAACCAGTTTTTTGCTTGAAATCGAACGTTCCTACACTCCGTTTGTCAAACGATTTGAATGCCTATTACCTACAATGTAAAGTATGCCAAGAATATACACATTTTTGGGTTGTAGCTTCTTAAACCGTATTCTTCTTGAGAGATGTAGAGTCGCAAAACAAATCCCATGTACCTTTGCTGGACCTAGTGAGTTTGGAGTTGTGAGCTGACGGTAACAGTGAAGGGAAGGAGATGGGGACGAGGAATGTGGGAAAGTACCTGGCTATTCAGATCTGATGACCAAAGACGGCTAAATCCATTTCAAGCATCATATCGATTCTGAATGCTGGTATTGCACCAGATTGATACTGAGAGAATCAATCACTCTATTTTTTTTTTCTTAACAATTCGCTATCCGCGTCTGTCTATTTGTGCCCTTAGTTCTTCTATATAAGCAACGGATTTTGATAGAATTTTCACTATCATTTAAAAAAGTTCTTCTGAAAGGCAAGGCTTTTATATAAATAAAAAGGTTTTCATTTTATGTAATTGCATGGTACATTTTCAGACGGTGCATATCTCTAAATAGTAAACAATAAAGTCGAAATCCGCGTCTCTCTGTTTGTGCGCTTATTTCTCCTAAACTACGCCACGGATGTTGATAAGGTTTTCACTATCATTCAGAGAATTGCTTTCGAAAAGTTTTTTTATATAATACATGCATATTATATTTGTAAAAAGTAGAGAAAAGTCGATGTGTCGTGATCAAGTCGTAAATATATATATTTTCAGTTACTTACATTGTTAACGCTGGCTAAACCTTATGAGATACATCAAAATAATGTACTACGGAATTGTGTACCTTAAAAAGGCCTATAGAAAAGTCTACGATGGTATATGTATATCTCCTAAGGATAACCCCTAGCAAGGCCGGGTACACGTCAGCTAGTTTTAAATATATTAAAAAAATTACAGCAGTTAGTACACTAAATAAATGTCGGTACTATCAAATTATATATTTATTTGTAAGAAACAAACAGCTTTTACATAATATACAATGATAGATATAAATATACAAGTTAACTGAAGTCAAGCCACAGAATTTTCTTATGCTAAAGTTCATTGGAAATGAAGCTTTAATATCTTAAAATTAATTTGGTGTTAAAGGAAGGGGAGAGGAAGAGGAAATTAGGAAGAGGCTAGGAGATGCTCCCGATACATTCCATACTCTCATATTAATAATCGATCGTACGCATTACTTCATATCGATATTTCTTTAGGTTATTACCAAAAATGTCAATGCTGTAAAATGTTGTATTATATTGTGCACATATACGAGGAATTGGGGAATTTTTTCGAATGTTTGTTCTACACGAGGGTAGATAAAATAAATCAGATTGTCGGGTTGATCTAGACGGAATATGAAGATTTATTAAATTGGTAAGTTCTGGTGAGTCCAGACCATTATTTAGGATTTTAAACAATAAGATTTCATCAAAAATTAGACGTCATGATTGGAGGGAGTTAAAATTATGAAATTTAATTGATTCGGTATAATTTGAGAAGTGTAAGTTTAGTTTATAATTTATGTGTTTAAAAAAATATGCTTTGGCTGAGGTGTTATGTAGATAAATAGAAATTTTAACAGTTGACAGCAGTTAAGATAATAACCAGTCTCTGGGAATGTCAAATGTCAGTAAAATCAATAAAAAATATTTATTTTAAAACGATATTATAGCAAAAAAAAAAAACTTTATTTTTTACGGGTTTTTATATTTTTAAACTAGTCAAAGTATTGTGTAAAATGTGTGAAAACTGCACCAGGGGTGAGTATTTCATTAAAAAGTGTTCAATTAACATTAATTTTCTTTTGATTTTCATATATTCCTCTAGTGTAAATCTGGTTCCACATTTCCAAGCCATTTTCTATTGCCTCAGTCGAGTTGCGCAATAACCTCCTGACCGTGCCGCCGCGCCGTAAGGTGAACGAACTTGCCAATGAGCAACGGGCAACGAGCAACGAGCAACGCCAACGTTGCAATACGCCGCGTTGCTCAACAACAGACCAACCAACGACCAAGACACAAGAACAACCAGGGACGGAATAGGCACACAACCAAAAATCATGTGTTTTTGGTTTGATAATTTGGTCGCCTAGAAATGTTTCAGATGCTTTAATTAAATACTGTGAGTAGAATACATCTTGGCCTTTAAAATAATCGAGTGTTTTTTAGATATATCATTTTATAAGCCCAGAAAAAAATAATGTATAAGGCCCATGAAAACTGCTTTAAAGTTCAAAATCTCTTATTTACAAACCTATTTTCGGTTATGATTTTATTGTATAATGTGGAAAATTAAGTTATTTATAAAATGATCAGAAAAAAATTAAATATTTATGCCTGAACATCCACAAAATAAAATAAAAGGCACATTTTGGCCATGTTTTTTTCTTGCATAAATCGAAAAAGGCGGATGGTGTTAAGCGGGAATTGAAACCTTATCGCCATCTACGTAAGCGGTGTTATTGATAGCGGCTTGATTAAAAATATTACACGACGTAGTGCATCGCCTTAAAGGAAGTTATTTCAATAAAATTGAAAACTTTTAATAACGGTTGTTTAAATAATGTAAATGATTAATTTGTTTGCCAGTTCGTTCCTGACACTGGCCGGAGAACATAAGAACGAAGAGTGTCGCAATCGAGCGGAGTATTTCGACGATGACCTAGTGTCTCTACGAGCTTAAGGTCGGGTGAATTGAGACTCGGGCCTAGGATTATTAGGAGGGAACGTTCTGTTGTCTATACTCTGTAGTTTGTTACTGCAGAATCAATCAATGCTAGGTAGGTACTAGAGAACATAGAAATGTATTTATTATACTGGGATTTCACCACAAAACACAAGAGAGAAGAACACAAGAAATGCGATATGAACGTGTTTCGTGATTCAAAAGTTAGCCTAATTTGACCTTAGATTTCCAACACAAAACTGTGATTCATTATATTATTATGAAATTCATTTTGATATGGTGATATTTATTTATTTTGCAAAAATGATAAAACTAAATGCATTATACTTCTATGATGCAGAATTACCTATGATCCCTGAGGCGTATGTGTGGTAAAACCATGTACGATCGTGTGAGAAATGTGGAGATCCGCAAAGAGTACAAGGCTGATGTAAGCATAATAAGTAAGATCAAGAAAGGAACGCTTAGATGATTTGGGCATGTAGAGCGAATTAGAGAAGAAAGGAGTGTAAGGAGAATATGATTGGTAGCAGAAGTCGGGGACTCCCGAGAAAGACGTGACACGACCAAGTGAATCAGATACTTGAGTCGGGCTATATCAAGAGTCAGAATAATATAAGAGTATGATGAGACGATTTATGAATGTGAATGAGGCAAGGCGTGCCAAGATCGAGTTGTTTGGCGATCCGTCCTCTCTGCCTGCCCCTGCGGGGAAATGGCGTGGCGGGGAAATGTCTCACATCATTAAAATAAAAAATTAATCGAAAAATTTAAAACGGAAAAATCATAAAAAAGATTCGGTCGAATCTAGAAAACGAACCCAGTACCTTAGCCTTGCCTGGGCTTTACTCTACCACTGAGCTAATAAGTCATATTTAACTTTTGCATTCTTCGAATAAGAACTACCAACATCATCTTATTTTTATTGGCTGCTATTTTTTTCGTGTAATTGCAAAGATTCTTTCCGAAATAAATGCAATCTGGATAGCGTCTTGTATGTGTATTATTAAAATAATTTACTTTATTTTATTTTAAACTATATTTTTATTTTTCTTCAAGAAATTTATAAGCAATTTATTTATTAATTTACTGAATTCAACAGTTTCCATTAGGTTAGGTTATGTTATTTATTGTAAAGCTCATTTGAGACGAAGTACCACAGAACTGCGCTATAAAAATGAACTGTTATTATGCTTATTATAGTAAAATATTGAATGAGTCCCATGTTCACCGTGGTAACTAGCGCCTGCACACACCCGGAAGAAGAATAACGAACGCGGAAGCGAAACTTAAAGTGAAAGCGAACCGGCGTTAGATGCAATTATAGCTGTATGCACCGCGATGCATCCAACGTCTATATTGCACTTTTAGCCGCCTAAGAATGGTAAGAGAGAGAGAGAACTTGGTTGCAGCGAACTAGCTGACTGACTGTATGAAAATATTGCCTCGAAAACTTTACTAATTGCTAATGCAAACATGAATAGACGAGTTGTTGGAAACCTCGTTCATTTCACTACCAGTATTTTTATGGCAAGTTGTTAATTTTTAGATTGTAGGAAAAGTTGTATGTTTTAAATGAAACCGGGTTGGAATAGTTTAGCTGGTCGAGAGATAAGGCTCCCGACTAGCAAGCTGGAGGTCGTGGCTTCAAATCCCGGCGGATAAAAAATTAATTTGTGTCATTTCACAATTTCAGAGTGAAAGATGGACCACCATTCAGGATTGAAGAGTTGATTGATATGGCTTTAACCGCGTTTGGTGACCAGATCTGAATAGCCAGTTACTTCCCTAACCTCCTCCTCCCTGTCTCCTTCCCCTCCCCAAAAAATGTTGTGCGGTACTCACGTAAAAAAGGTTTAAATCACAATGGAATGTGGCAACTCAAGTATTTTGGGTACTATTCAATTTCTATTCTCGAAATAAAAAGAATCGAAACTTTGCTGGAATTGGCATTGGGTTAGTTTGGTGACCAGATCTGAATAGCCAGGTACTTCCCCACCTTCCTTCTTCCCATATCCTTCGCCTCCCTACTACCTTCAGCCGCGCAACATACCCCAGTTGGGGATGCCATATAATATAATGGTCCCAGATGGTTGGGAGCAGTTGGGACTTTTCTGAAAATCAAATCGTCAACACGTTTCCAACATCGTGATAACATATTCGTATTTTACTGAAAGTTTATTAGGAAACCTACCAATTAATTATTTAAGTGATTACGAATAATTTGAGGATGTTCTTAATAAATTAGCAATATTCAATATTAGTAATTTTTCTCTGTGTGTAATTAATACAATATTGTAATTATAATATATAAAAGTTTTTATTTAAATATGTAATTTAGTTAACATAAAGATGTGGTAATGAGGTAATTATTAAATGCATAAGGGTAGGTATATAATAGATAGAATATATTTCTTCTTGAGAAGATGTCTACGCTTTACAAGATAAAAACCTAATTTCCAATGAAACACAACAAGGCCAAATCTTCTACAGCTTGTTAATTTTCCACAATTTTGTTTGCTTGTCAGTAAAATTCTAACCACAAAATAACATGGCCATCATGAAGAGTACCATCTTGTTTTATTGCACAATATCAACTTCGTTCTGCATCTCGTATGACCAGTAAAAAGCTGCATTAGAATGCACCAAGTTCCTCTGCTCCAACTGATTGCATAAGAGAGAGATTGGTCTCTCCGCTTCTCTAGTTAATGTTAAGGTAAAATGAGAGTTGCGCAACAATCTGTTGCGGTTGTTAATCGCTAGGTTATCTAACCTAACCCAACGCGGTTTAACTTGATGAAGCCGACATCATAAGCCTCAAGAAACACAGCAGTATTAACCTAACCTAACCTAACTGTATTATTAAATAAAGGCATGATTTATTTTCACAGAAGAAAAAAAATCAATGACTTGGGCCAACCCCTTAATACCGGCTGCGCGAATGCAATGTTCGCAGGTTCTTTGAAATAACGATGGTGTTACAATGTTTAATGTGGGTAGACGCCGAAAGACAAAAGACGCCCTAACCAAATATAGATAGCTTGTAGTAAAAATATTGTATATCCTATATATTTCATCTGAGATTGAAGACTTGCAAACCTGGAAATATTAGATTTTGTAATATAAAAACAAGTTTTTAGTTAAATATTACAGTATCTTTATCTGATGCATATACAATATTTTAGCATAGACCTTCGTTTAGCATGAAGGTATACATAATTGTTAAGGAGATACAAAATCTGTGCTCACAAACACATTGCTTGTAGGATTTACAATATATTTGAATATGTTTATTTCTTTGGAACAGTAGGTTTAAATAAATACTATCTTTGGTAGATATCAGTTCAAAATTGGAGATACAATATTAAAAGTCTGAGCTATCCTGTGTACCTACACTCCTTTATAGAATTCTGCAAGAATTCTTTCTCCCTTACACACATCAATCTATCATTCACATTAAATTCAATACAGAGAGAGAGAGAGAGAGAGAGAGAGGAAATACGTACATCGTCCTTCTCACACGTCTTGTATCAAAACCAAAAAAGGTGATACTAGAACGGTGATGTCACGTACGATCTCTATCTGAGACAACTATAGAAATAGTTGATATCTCATTGATTGAGTTTTTAAAAGTAAAACATCAATTATTATTATTACGGTTAAGGTCAAATTTTTGTCTGTTTGAAGTCTGTCTTGAAAATTATCTTCATTTTAGAATGTTGGATTAAGATAACTTTGAAGACAGCGTAACACCGAACGGAAAGTACTTGAGATAAATTATAATATTTTATATATGAAACAGCACAAGAGTATCAACTGCTCACAACCGTCTGAGGTCAGTGAGACTATAGCATCCCCAATTGAGGTAACTTATGTTCTGCTTAAAAATTGGGACATATCCATTTGTGTGTATATTATTTCTTGGCCATAAATATGTACGTATTAGTTTTAAGTCACTAGTTATAATTCATTAGTAATTAATATTTTTTTTGAAAGAAAGACAAACGTTCCGGGGTTGCGAATAACCTTGGAGGACTTAGCCAGCCGAGGAATTGAACTCCCAACGCCAGGAGGGAGGGGGTACCCAAATGCGATGTTAACTCAGCCACTTATAAATCTCAGTCAAGTCTAAGTGAAGAGTTATAGGTTAAATTAATTAATTATAAAGCACGTTTGACGTGATTTTCACACGAAAACGGCGCTATGGATATAATCCAATTATTATTAGTGGTATAGTATACACATAATTAATTAAAGTGATCTATTTACTAATAATTTTTCATCTTCTTATAATTCTCTAACTTCTCCATCCTCTTCTTGCAACCCAAACTAGCTATACATCATTTTTCTTATTTCTCTATTTTATATTATAGTTATGTATAGATTCTATGTCCGCAAACTGTAAAATTCACCCGCCATAACACAGGGTCATCCCTAGCATGGAGGGTGAAATATCATAAAAAACCACATGTACTCTCTAATTTATGTATCAATAAAACAAATAAATTATTATTAAAAATCTCCTTCCTCACCTGACTGTTTATGATATTGCAAGCAAAAGAAAACTGAAAATCATGATTAAGTGCATGCCCTAATAGAAGTGATCTAGGAGCAGGTCAAAGAAGAGATGACTGATTGTTTGGAAGGGGTTTGAAGCACGATGACAAGATCTGAGGACTGGACACGAATAGCCAGGAATCGAAGGCAGTTAAAATCATTTGTGGAGGAAGTTAAATCCCACTGAAGTATGATAACGGTGATGATAATAAAAATATATATATATATATATATATATATATATATATATATATATATATTTATAAAGATAACATTTTCAGAAATTCAAAATAGAATTTGAGAAGCGGCTTAGCATAAGCGACATATGCTTCTTTTTTAAATTTTAAATATGGAACTCGACTCTTGCCAACTTCTAATCTAAGTCTAATCAATTTAAAAGTACCTACTCGATACACTAGACACAAGGACCTATTTCAATATCACCATTCACTAACAAATTTTGTAGCAAACTCGCCGATTTTTCGCCTATATCGTTTAGCAAATGAATATACCAATGATATTGACATCTTTAATTTGACAAATTCGATGTTTAAAACATACTTGTAAAAATTTTTATGTCAATTTTCTGAAAATTTCTGTTCATCATTATTATTTAAAAAAAAATTAAATATTAATTTTATGCAACTGTGAAACACTGTAATGTAAGTCATTATTTTTTGCAACCATCGTTTATAACTCTTAATATGTAAACATTTCACTGTAGTAAAATAAAATAAATAAAAATATAATAAAAGTACAAAGTAGAGATGGTATATTGGTAATTTGCCAAATTCCGTGACACACGTTTTTAACTATAAAATTAAGTTATTTTGGTATCACTTGTTAAATGCTGCAGAAATTTTAGATAGAAGACCTGTTTAAACTCGACCATTTGGTATTTTATCTGCCTGTAATTTTTTTTTGTTACGTTCCGGTTTCAAGATGGTGGTCGTTTTAATTGTTCAGTCAATATTTTAAACACATCTATTTTAATTTTGTTTTCGTCAATTAATGAATGAATGAAAATCTTGAAAGCGGAAATTTACCCACTTAACATCTGATCGAATGAAACTTTGTAGACAGACTCGTTGTCGATGACAGTGTATTTTATCAACTGGTGACAATCACGCACACACACATTTTCGCATTTTTCTGCAGCAGTTAATATACGAAAAAATGTCGGTCCACCTGATCGGAATTTGGTGAGGTTGTTAGCGCTGTTGACTCAAGTACCTGGAAGGGAAGGTACAATCGCCAGGAAAACTATTTTATTTTTATTTGATTTTTATTTGAAGTGCATTTTAAAATAGATGGATTATAAGTTTAAAAAACTTCGTTCTCTTCTTTACTTCAAAATCGTTGTGTTTATCAATTAAGTAGGTACCTATGGTACTTTTTCAGAGGATATTAAAAAAGTATATAAAATTAGAACCGTGCTTTTTGGACTCTATTCTTTGAAGTTTAAATCTCTTTTATTTTGTAGAGTTGAAAAATATTGAACAAACAATACGCCTTTATGTGTATTTATTTTAGTTATTTTAATATTCGGATTTTTAGTATTAGTAAGTTTTATTAAACTTTTAAAATAAAAGTCATAAAACGTTTTATATTTCAAAAATAAAAATAAAATATTGGTTTATGAAAGTCCTGCGCCAACCCTGTTCTAATGCAGGGGCATTCCCTTCCCGCTCCCGCCCTGCGCGGGCAATGGCAGCTAAGTGGGTCACGGCACCATCTAACCCAGGGCTGCCACAAACCACAAACCAAAGCACTTGTGCTTTCAGCAAATTTCAATTAAATAACTGTTTCTAACTACAATACTACTGCAGAATGGATATCGTATGTTGATAATAGAAACAAAGGAGAATCTGCGTGCAAAGTTTCGCCAACATTATTCACCCATACTAACGCAAATCATATCTATACATCAAACATAACTTTCTTGTAATATCCGCTTTGATAGTCCTTGTAGTTTAGTCGTAGCTCGGCGACAGTCCGCACGCGTCCATGCCATATCTCCATTTTTTTCTATTATTCGATTAACTTCTCTACTAATAAGGGTTTATGTTTTTCAACAGAAAAATATTGTTGAAGAAAATGCTACAAGCCAATAAATATATCCAATTGTGTACCTATGAAGATATTTAAACAGAAGAAATTTAGTTCAAGGGTGAGTTCTGGAGCTTTTAAATACGCAATATCAGTAAAAAAAAAAACAAGATTCCATAATTTTTTTTATTTTTATTTCGTATTTTTTTAATAATTTGACAAGAAAAACGAAATCGTCAAAACAGTGTTGTCACTCTCTAGCAAATCCGGGTACGAATACTAGTAGTAGATACCTAATTTAAGAAATTTATATTTAGTCATTCGTACAAATGAATTAAAAATAAAATTAGTAAGACAAAATTGATTTAAGTAAAGAAAATTAGGGCGCCTTGCATTTTAGATATAGGCAATATTCATATCATATTTCCTGGAAGTAAATATTTTTTTAAACCAATATTTTCTATTGCAGAATGCATCCTTAAAAACACTAATTACAATTCTGTGTGCGTCTTTGGTTCAATGAAATCAAATTAAGTGAAAGCTTCAAGCCAAAAATGTGTTTATTCTTGGTATACCTTATATCGTATCGTAGGTAATGGGCATTAAAATCGCTTGACAAAATGAGTCTAGAAACGTTCGATTTGAAGCAAAAAACTGGCTTTTATTTATTTTGTAAATAATTTTATAAGAAAGCAAAAAAGTTAATCAAGTGAAACTGTCACAGATAATCTTAGCTATAATACTGTATTTTTTTGTAAAGTTGTTTCCTTTACTCGTTCATACATTTCTATTGAAAAAAAAAATTTTTTAGTACTTTACATTTATATTTTTTATTGAGTAATTTATATTTCTATTTGTATTCTACTCAAGCGAAACGATAGAAAAACCTTCAATTTATCTAAAGCATATTTTTTGTATTCATAATGTTCACCAATTCCATATAAAGATTAATCAAAAGAGTGATTTAGCATTAAGCTTCGCCTTAACTTCGAATTTAAAAGTATATTTCAATATTGAAACTGATTTTGTGAATTCAGATAAGCGATTCAAGTATTCACCTACAAATAATATTTTTGACAGATTTTTTTTGTAATTTTCAAAATTAACTAATTACATGTTTTTCACGGTTCTGCAATAGTATTTTATATTGTTTGTATAAATAATTTGATTTTATTAATGATATCGACTTTACCATTTGTGGCCAAATGTTTTAAAACACTACACAAGAATTGGTTGCAGCTTTACAAGTAAGTACAATAAAACCTTTGACTTATCACTTTTTATTATTTTTGGCAACCCTACGCATGCGCACACAGCGGCACATGTCCCCGTGTGCGGGTACTTTATTGGCTGGGAGTACCTAGCTAGTAGCTAGAACCGACCTAGTACTTAGCTAATTCCGACTGCTGCCAACGAATAGGTAGGAAAATGTATAATATTATTATTATTACGTGTGATTTTTACACTGTCACGACCATCGTGTCCGTTGAGATAATAAATTGGATCTTGGAGCCTGATGTTTTCAGCGTGGCCTACTAGTGCAAGGACCAGCTTGATGGTAGATACTTTAACAAACAGAATCAAAGCGGTGATCAAAACTGTAGATGGACCAGAACTGAATATCTAAGCGTTTTTCAATCCACAGGGTATTCCAATAAGAGGTGTTATTTTGAATAGCCCGCTATTTCGGTAGATGTTACTTCTAAAACTGTCATTTTTTGACATTTGACAAGTTAAATCTACGCCATCAATAAAAATGGAACGATAAATGCTTCAACAACGCATTGAAATTATTAAAATTCACTTGAGTGAATCAAATGCAAATCGTCTTGAGTGATGAGGCCCATTTCCACCTCGGTGGCGTCGTCAACAAGTGAAATTGTCGCATCTGGGGGTCGGAAAACCCAAGAGTTATTGTTGAAAAGCCTCTCTATCCTCAATGTGTGACTGTTTGGTGCGGTTTATGGTCCGGCGGAGTCATTGGACTTTACCTTTTCGAAAATGAGGCTGGAGCAACAGTTACGGTGAAAGGATTGCGCTATGATTTTTCATGGCCGGAATTGGATTTTATTGATCTGGACAACGTGTACTTTCAACAAGACGGCGCTACGTGCCACACAAGCAACGAAACCATCGATCTTTTACGATTGAATATCAAAATAACACCTCTTATTGGAAAACCATGTACTTGCCCTCCCAACTCTCTTCAGCATTACAGCATGCCATGCGTTGGAAAACTAAATCAGCCAAAAACTTAAATTTATATTATATTTATCAAATATCTGCTACTTTGTAGATGGCACTAATTGAATTATTTAAAGAAAAACACTTTATGCAAGTAATGGGTGAAAATATAGGCGAAGCTTAGTGCCAAATCACTATTTTGATTAATCTTTATAACGAATTGGTGTACATTATGAATACCAAAAAATATGTTTTAGATAAATTGAAGATTTTCCTATCGTTTCGCTTGAGTAGAATACAATTAAAATAAAAAATTACTCCATAAAAAACATAAATGCAAACTACTAAAAAAAATATTTTTTCAATAGAAATGTATGAACGCATAAAAGAAACTTAAAAAAAATACAGTATTATAGCTAAGATTATCTGTGACAGTTTCACTTGATTAAGTTTTTTCCTTTCTTATAAAATTATTTACAAAATAAATAAAAACCAGTTTTTTACTTGAAATCGAACGTTTCTAGACTTCGTTTGTCAAGCGATTTTAATGCCTATTACCTACGACATATGGTATACTTCTTAAGATGAATTATTTGTTTGCGCCCGTACATACGCAATATGAACATAACGAAATGATGTGAACAAGTAGTTTTGTACGTAAAAAAACTCAATTCTTTCAAGAATGGCATACAAATACAATATGGTGTCGATGATTCAATCCAATATTGTTGTATTTGTGTATGCCTTTCTTGAAAACACTTTTAAGTTTACTGTTAATATTATAAATGAATTTAAAGCAACAAACTCACATCATAATTTTCATCATGAGCTAAAAAGCATTGTTATAACCATTGAATTAGATTTTTTTTTTAAATTCTCTTTCTCACAAATATACTAATAAATTTAACGAAACATGAAACAGAACAAATCACAGAACCAAGGATCTCTGTCTTGCCGGAACAACGCTTCTAACTACTAAGCTATTAAGACCTGATCATTTCCCGTCATTTTGTAAATCTCAATGATATAATTACCAACATTATCCTCAATTAATTCCCAACTAAAAATATTACATTGCGCATGCGCAACATTGCACTAGAACGTGTAGAGGATCAAGTGTATTTTGTTTTCTTCAATGAACACGTACAGTAGTTGTAAAAATAAAAACAATTAAATAGGTCAGAAATTATTCAATGATATATACTCGTGTAATGATATCAGATAATACCACGTGTATTATTATTATTATAATAAATATTTTTTATTTTTTTTATTTATTATTGAATTTTTCAAACATACGTGGATAGTTACGTAAAATAATGAAAATTTTATAAAAAATATTGTAATATGTGCATAATTTTAAAAAAATCCTACGAAGGCGAAGCCTGAGTTTGGGTATTAAAAGTATTTTTATCTTATTTCCATGGTTTAAGTGGAGATACAATATCAAATATAAAATTAAGTTATTTTAAAAGAGTTACTGTACAGATGCAATACAAGAAACTAAAGCATGAAATATGTAAAAGTTTTAAAATAACACAAAAATAAGGTAAATACTAGTTTTTAAAGAAGACATATTAAAAAGTGAATTAGCAGACAAAGCATTACAAACAATAAAATATATCCGCTGTTTTGTATGTGTGTGAAATTATTCATTTGAAGTGTTTTTTTAAATACCGAAATATTTTTTCTTTTTTAATGTGAATAATTAAGATTAAGGTGTATGATTAATTATAATTAAATAATTAAGATTGATTAAGGTAGTGGGGAGGGGAAGAAAATGCAAAATAGGATGGTGGGGAACTACCTGGCTATTCAGATCTGGTCACCAAATAGTCTAAAGCCATTTCAAGGAACGTTTTAATTCTGAATGATAGTCTTTCACAAGGGTGAAATGAAAGCATTTAGTACTCTGGAACGCGCTGCGTTGCTTGAAATGGATTTAACCGTGTTTGGCAACCATCCTATTTTGCATCTACTTCCCATCACTACCTTCAGCCTCACAACATACCCCAATTATTGGTAATGCAACAGAATAGTTTTACTTTGCGAATTGGGAACCAAGTACTGGTAACCTTTCCCTCTTTCTGTTGGTTATCGGATAGCTCAACAAAATGTCAATTCAATACAACTATAAAAAGTGATTTAAAGTTGTGAAAAGTGATGAAACAAAATCTAGATGAAATAGACTACGTAGGTTAGGTTTATTATGAGTAAGCCTTTCTCATATACGACATATGAGATAAAATGTAGATCCTAGGAAATAAATTGTACAGCGCCCTTGAGGTGATTTTTCACAAAAACGGCGCTTTACAAATTATCCAATTATTATTATTTTAATTATTATTATTATTAACTTACCTTTTTAAGCTGTCGTACCCTTAAATTAAATATGCCATTCCTGAGAGAAAGTCCAGTTATATCCAATTATGTCCTAAATCCTGTATCTAAATTTCGCCAATGAACAATTAGATAATGTTAATTAAGTGTTAGTCTCAAGTGACCTACCAGGTAAGTATTGTGCTGTATATTGTCTCCATAAATAGTTAAGTAATAACATAGATCACTGTAGAAATGTATTATAAGTTTGTACAGCGCCTTTGAGGTGATTTTGCACAAAAACGGCGCTATACAATTATTATTATTATTATTAGAAAGAGATGTTACAAAAGAGCTCAGATTCATCCGGATGCGCAGATGCATTCTGGAAAAAAATAATGCGTTCTGCTTTAACATAAAGCGTTCTGTAAAATGCGTGCAATTAAGATGTCCAAGCGCAGTGATGTTATTATAATCTCGTTTAAATATAAACTGAGTGAGCAGTTTTATGAGAGGAAGAAAAATATGCTGGTAAAATAATAAAGAAAATAAATAGGATTGAAAACAGTGTGGACATGTTTTTATGAAAGCTTTTACAATATATATATAAAGTTACTTTCAAGCGGAAACTTTTAATATCATACTATTTCTGGGGAAAATTTTTAAGATTTATTTATTTATTTATTCTCGCATTAAAAGCTTTAACATGTATACATTGTTATAGGAAGTACAATAATTAGTGTATAGTACATAAGATACTTAACTGAGTACAGACGATATAAGCAGGTATAATGCAAGTTACAAAGGAGTTCAACAATTGTATATAATAACAAGATTACAAAATAATTACTTAAGGTACTATGAAAGTAGTTACAAAACAATGTGTAGAAATTTTATTGATGTTTATTTTTAAAAATAAACATGAAAAGTTTGTTGTAAAGCATGTTTGTGTATGGCAAACCTTTCTTATACCAGATAATGTGTTTTACAGGATATAAGTAAATGAATACATCGATAAAAGATGTATTACATTACGTAAATTGATAACTAAGTATAAAAATTAGACGAAATTTCTTGAAAAGGGAACACAGAGTGTTATAATTATAGTAAGTAATAAATTAAAAGTTTTACTACTCGGTTTCGCTAAAAAATTTAGCCATGTAGAGCAAATGAACGAAGATAGGAATGTAAGGAGAAGGAATATAATCAAATTCTTGAGTCGGGTATGTGACGATGTGTGAATGTGAATAAGGCAAGGAGTGTGTGCCAAGACCGTTTTGTTTGGTAGTCCGTCCTCTCTGCCTAGCTTAACGGATATTACAAAACAAAATACTTAACTGTGGCAATGAGGTTATAAGACTTAAAAAGTTCGGTAACATTTCGGACGGAAAATCGGTGCAAATTTAACGGAGAAAGAATTCATTGTTGGTGAGTTTTTCTATTTAACTTTGGTTAGTTACTGTAAATATTTATTTATTTTTCACACAAGAGTCCCAACTGCTATGGACTATGGCTTCCCCGATTGGAGTATGTTGTGAAGCTTAAGGGAGTGTCTCTCACGAGGGCAATGCTGTCAGTACCTTTCTAACCCTCTGTACATTACTTGATGTGTAGGAATTATGGTATGGGTATTGCAACTATAGCAACATGAAGAATAGCACGTTAACATGATAAGAAAGGTAGAAGGTTACCTGGGGTAGGTTGATACCTACTAAGCTGTTACAATTGTTTAAACAATACGTTATTGTTATTAGGTGTACCGCAGATATCTCCGTCGTACAGCCCTATCTTAAAAATGACACAAGCACCCTGATACCAGATATTAACGGAACTCTGACATTAGTATACTTCCTTACATTACTATACAGGGTGTATCGGCACGTACCCGACAAACTTTAACCAGCTATTCCTTAGCACATTTGGAGTAAAAAATGTTATGGGCACTTTGCTGTCCGGTAAAATTTTTTTTAATAAAAAATTTACTATTCATATTTTCACCACATGTCACCAATGTTTTATCCTTTGTCATAGTTTGAAAACCCGTCTGGCAATATTTTGTTCGAGTTTCGTTGAATAATGTACTTACGTACCTACGTTGGCGCGCTTTTACAATCAGAACGAAATGGCACGGCACCATTCGTCTCATTTTTAACTATTATTATTTAGTGTGTACGAAAGAGCGAGGACACTTTTTGACACACTTGCTAATAACAGCTGTTGAACACGAGAAACAATGCAAATGACAGTGACGGAGTATGGATTTTTTATTTATTTTTTGTTTTTAATGGAAAAAAAATGTTACCGGACAGCAAAGTGCACATAAGATTTTTTACTCCAAATGTGCTGAGGAATAGCTGGTTAAAGTTTGTCGGGTACTTGCCGATACACCCTGTATAGTCATTTACATTATTTATGTTCTACTTTCATACTATTTTCACATTATTTATGTTCTATACTTTCATACTTTTTTTTATATTCTACTGTATTCTCCATTCTTCCTTATATTCTACTGTATTCTTCCATACTTCCTTATATTCTACTGTATTCTTCCATACTTCCTTATATTCTACTGTATTCTTCCATACTTCCTTATATTACTATATAGTCATTTACATTATTTTATGTTCTTAAATATTCTTTAATAATGTGTTATTTTATATTCTCTCACATTCTTTATGTTAATGTATAGAAAATCGACCACCATAACAGGGGCATGTGCCTAGCATGGTAGTCGAAAAATTCTCAATGCATGTAACAAACAATTCAATGAATAAAAAACTAAAAAAAAAGTGACTGGTTTCGAATTAGAAACTTACTCTCCAAACTTCTTATTTTTCCTTCCCGTTTATTCAGCTTGCCTCAAAAGATCCACTGCATCCAGAAATATGATGTTAGGCGTTACTGTGAGTAATCTATAGATAGAAATGTGCCCGAAAATATTTTTTTACAGACAATTACAAAATATCGACTTTTCTCTACTATATTTAAATATAATATGCTATTATTATATATATAAACCTTCCGGAAGAAATTTTCTAAACGATAGTGAAAACCATATCAAATTCTGTTACGTAGTTTAGAAGAACTAAGCGCACAAACAGATAGATAGCGACTTTATTATCAACTATTTAGAGAAGAAAAAGACCTCAGTGAAAGAAGCACACTATTCAGTGGTTACGATTCTCGGCTAGACATCCGGAGGTCACGGGATCAAATCTCAAAAAAAAAGCAAATATCCTAGTGAAAGACCACCATTAATGGACGTGTGGCATTATTGAAATCATTGAAATGGTATTAACCGTGTTTGGTGACCATATCTAAATAGCCAGGTGCTTCTCCACTTTCCACTTCTCCATCTCTTTCCCCTCCCTACTAGCTTCAACCTCACAACATACTCTAATTGGGAATGCCACAGTCTCTAAACGATTGGGAGCAATACGTATATTGCAGTACTAAAATTTAAAAAATCTATCGTTTTTCCTCCCCACAGCATTACCAAAAGTATATACGCGGAAAATTCATGAGAGATCATCGTTCAGATTAGAAATGTTGTTTAAAATTTCTTTACTTCTTTACCTCTACTCTCTCATTCAACCCTAGAATATGGTAAATTCAGTAACGAACGTGCCTTAGATACACTGGCTACGGACAGTTTCAGATGGCTTACAGCGAATCTATTAGCAGTTGGAATTGTATATTTTGACTTTTTTTGATCTTCTAATCTGAATCCTCTGAATTTTATTTAAAATTCATGATTCTCATGTGGTTCTCTGTTTTATCAAGCTTTATCTAGAAATAGACGCAATTTAATTGATACTAAAGCATACATTCGGTATTAAATACTACAGTGTTTTCCAATAAGAGGTATTATTTTGAATAGCCCGCTATTTCGGTAGATGTTACTTTTGAAGCTGTCATTTTTTGACATTTGACAAGTAGAAACTACGCCATTAATAAAAATGGAACGATACACGCTTCAACAACGCATTGAAATTATTAAAATTCACTTGAGTGAATCAAATGCAAATCATCTTGAGTGATGAGGCCCATTTCCGCCTCGGTGGCGTCGTCAACAAGTGAAATTGTCGCATCTGGGGGTCGGAAAACCCAAGAGTTATTGTTGAAAAGCCTTTCTATCCTCAACGTGTGACTGTTTGGTGCGGTTTATGGTTCGGCGGAGTCATTGGACCTTACTTTTTCGAAAATGAGGCTGGAGCAACAGTTACGGTGAATGGATTGCGCTATCGAAAGATGATTAATGATTTTTTATGACCGGAATTGAATGGTATTGATTTGGACAACGTTTACTTTCAACAAGACGGCGCTACGTGCAAGACAAGCAACGAAACCATTGATCTCTTACAATTGAATATCAAAATAACACCTCTTATTGGAAAACCCTGTATATTAAATATTCGGGACATGACTAAAGATCATTTATTTTTATATGAACTCCACACAGAAGGGACTGAGTAAAATAATTTCCCTCGGGACCTGTGTCATCTTTTCGGATGCCGTGTGGAGGGTCTTTTTGAGGTAGGCAAGGAGTGAATCTGGGTCTTGAAAAGACTCATATTGTAGAAGGTGAGAAACACGGAGGCTTGCAAATCGTTCCTCCGCAGAGCTGTTGAACTGAAATCGTAGAAATCACCCGTTGTGAACTGTTTGTCAACTGTGTACAAGTATTGAATGCACGCTAAAGACGGGTTGTTTCGGAAAATTTGAACAATTCATCAAATTTCAACGTTCATTTTTGGGTTCTGTGAAAGTCCAATTCAAGTTCTGTTATTATATCATTATTGCTAGTCCTATAGAAGACTGTTAGGAATTTCCTGGAGAGACCATATTACAAATGAGGAGGTTCTCCAAAGAATCGAAGGAGGAAGGCACCTGCTCAGGACCTTGTCCGAAAGGCGTGCAAGATGGATCGGCCATGTTATACGACAAGAAGGCCTCTTGCATGTCATAATGGAGGGTATGACCAACTCTAGGGGACGCCCACGCCGATAGTACCTGGAGGACCTGCTGGTGGACGTGCGCTGCTCATCATATGCAGAAGTCAAAAGAGCCGCACAAGACAGGGAAGAATGGAAGAGGAGATTAGATTAAATTGCTGCAAACCAATCCCAGGATTGAAACCAGAGAGAGAGAGGCTAGTTGCTTGACAAAACTGAAATAAAAACAGAACTTGAAAAAATCTTTCACAGAACTTGAAAATGAACGTTGAAATTTGATGAATTGTTAAAATACTCCGAAACAACCTGTCCTTAGTGTGCACCTTTTCCGAAGCTTGATCAATGATGCTATGTAGCTCATAGGAGGTTCTTCCATTAAATTACAGGTAGAACAACAAATTAATAGAAGAGTATGAACGTGACGATGAAGTCAGGAGTGTTCCAAGAGAGTTACGGTTAATTAGTAATTTTCTTCATCTGAAATTCAAAACTTACATAAGAAAATTATATACCTTTTTGCGTGGTGTAACCGCTGGGCGAGTAAGGTCTTCCTTCTCCCCTCCTCACCAGTCTCTCGGGATCCTCCACCTTACAATCCAGATCTAGTCACTAAGCAGACGAGGAGACCCGGCTGCCTGCACGGCAAACACTAGTCACTAAATCCTAGTCAACTAGCGGCTGCAGCGAAACGTTCAAACGCATCACAAGATTGTTTATAAGTTCAAACGAAATATAAACGTCACGTCGTCAAAAAAAATTGTCACTTAATTCACAAGATTCCAATTTACATAATTAAAGTTTGTCCTTAGTTATTATTTTATAAACAATCACTAAATATGAAATTCCTTTGATTATTTATTAATTCATTTAATTATTAACAATAATACTTTATGAAGTTGTTAAATAAACAATTTGCGACAGATAGTGTTTAGAAGTGACTTTTCAATGTCTTTTAAGTGTAGGTAGCTACTACCTACTATCAATTATAAATGTGAGGTCATTGACCCCAAACTATTACACAATAGATAATATATATGTATTTTAACCATAATATCAAACTAATAATCTTAATTCACTTTTAAACAAAGTTTGTTTTCAACAAATAAACGCACTTAGAAGTTATTTTCAAATTAAACTGCATTAAATTAATGTTTTTTTTTTCGATTCGAAGTTTGAATTAGGCGCGCGTAAGTTGCAATATTGCAATTTGAAATGCGGACGAGCTACGTGCCTGCTTGTGTCCCGCGCGACTTCTGCCGGCATACTGAGCTGCGAGCGACTTTGGTTCGAATCTGGAGCGACTGTTGCCCCTTCCCCCCAACCACCCCCTTTTTCCTTTTCCTGCACAGTTTTCACCGGGTAGGTACCCCTCCCCCCACGCTCATTATCCTCCCACCCGACCCCCCTTTGCTGGAACCAGGAAGCCAACGGGCGGCCGTGGAAAACGCACACAGCAACCTGGACAAGTGCATTATTTGTGCAACGTCGCGTTGTGCAAGTTGTTAAAGCTTCCACGTAGGAAAATGAAGTTAATTCTATTGATTTTTCATTTCACATAACATACAATATACGGCGTTGGATTACCGCGATTTACACTTACGCTAATAGGGCTATTGGTGTTCATAGGACTGGTAAACATGTCATTTTAACAAATTATTATAAGCAATAATTAGTCGCTTGAAATATCCATACAAATTAAAAATATATCCCGAGTAAAAATTAATGCCGCAGACTTGAATCGAACCCGTATCTTCTCATGTCCGGTCAGGTGCTCTGGACCACTGAGCTACGTCGGTTAAAAATACCTTGTCTTATAAACATTATATATATATTTATAATGTATTTCATTTATATATGCTCTCCTTTCACTGTCATCTCTGTTTATAAAACTTATTCGTGTTATTAATATGTTGTTAATGGACTATTTGTCCGTAAATAAATAAATAAATAAATAAATAAATAAATAAATAAATTAGTTTATCATTATAAAAAAAAAACAATGTCATTGTAATCCTGAAATCGAAACCAACGCTTCCTTTGTAGACAAATTAAAAAAAGGAAACACGTTAAGGACCCGTAATAAGCGTTCAAAGATGGTTTGAAAGGGAGATATGTAAGGAAATGTTAGAGTGAGAGATAATAGAGCAAAAATCTCTTGACACATGCTTTAGTTGCATTTAAAGATGCACTGTGAATTTTTTCATGCCTATAACATATTAAATAACCGAACAAAACGTGTTTTTAATAATTTTCGGAGCTTACTTTGCGATTTTTTTTTTATCGAGGAAATTTCATATAATTAACGTTTCGGCATTACAAATGTATAGATATTATTTTCAAAAATGACATATATATTTTTTCATTACTTAAAAACTTAAAGGATTGACGAGAAACTTGTTATAAATCGGTAGAAATTGGGAAAGCGATCTATCTCTCTACACAAATATCCTATCTTCTATCATACCTTTTCTAAAATTGCCTCCTTGAATTGAGTCTGAACTCGACTCCAATTATACATATAATTTTGAAATTTGCCAATTTAAACAAAATAAATATATAAATTAACCTTCCCTCTTTCTATAATTTGAAATGATGGCCTAGAACACCCTTGAAGGGTGAATACCAGAAACATTTTTAAAAAAAAACCCCTCCAATACTTAATCCTTTACACATTTTTCCCTGAGCCAGCTCAAAATGATCCTGAAAATCAGCGGTTTGCTAACTGAAGCAACACAAGAAAGTATTATTGATCGACAAACCAGACTAAGTCATACATTAAACATCCCTCGATGCAACACTAACACAAAACAAAACACGTCAATTCAGCACCTCACAAAACAAAATAAACTTCAAACCTAAAATAAATAAATAACATTCACCCAACATATATTACTCAACACAGACTTTTTCCTTTCCCTCTCACAATCCCATCCCCATAGGCTATTGTAATTTTTTTTCTTTTTTTTTATAATGACCAAGAAACATCAGTGAAAACCCATCATTGGTGCAATTATCATATATATTTTACCACACTTCATAAAATCTTTAAATTGTATACGGGTTGTAAGGAATGTGTGTAAGTTTTATATTGAGAAAAATCCTCAAGCTGATATTTTTTATATTAAGGCGATGCACAAAGACGTTTAACATTTGAAATCGGGACACTAACATCAAACTCTTTTATGATTAAAGGTGTTTTATTTTAATTTATCTCTATATAGTATTTCTGTTTGTGCGCTTAGATCTTCTAAACTAATCAATGGATTTTGATGGAGTTTTCACTATCATTTAGAAAATTTCTTTCGGAAGGTTTATATATATAATACATGCATATTACTGTTATAAAAAGTAGAGAAAATTCGATGTTTTGTAATCAAATCGTACAACAAATATTTTAGGGCTCTTGTATACACAAATATTCAAATGTTTTACTGTAATCTTCTAAAAAACTTAATCTGCCACATTATACAGTAATATCATAGCCGAAAAGGAGTTCGCAAGTAGGAGATTATCTACACAGTTTTCATAAGACTAATGCTAAACTTAATTTTTTTCTGGGGTTTATAAAAAAGTCAATAAAAAAATCAACCCATAAAAAAATGTTTTATATATTATAAAAAACTATTATACATCTATTTTTATGAATAAATAATGAATTAAAAAATACATTATTTTTTTACGTTGACTGAGGATTAAACTTTTCTACCGAGGGACTGCAGTCAACCGTGCTAACAACTGAAACAAATCCCGATTTGATAGGATAGGACCGACATTTATTTCATATATTAACTTCTATAATGTCATCCAATTTCCAAACACACGCATGCCCGCGTGTGCGCGCGTGATTTTCGCCAAAATTAATAGAATTCATTGTCATCGACAACAAGTCTTTCTGCCGAATTTCAGCTCGATCGGATGCTGGGAAGTGGGTTAATTTCAACTTCCAAAATTTGCATTGTTTTATTCACGAAAACAAAATCAAAATTCAAATAGATGTATTTAAAAAGAACAATATCTTAATTGCGCTTCGCGAAATAATTCTACTTATTTCTTTAGCAGACTTACGGAGGAAATAATTCCTAGAGTTCATAGATATAACCTTAATAACTCTGCATCTAGCAAACATATAATAACCCTGATGAAAGTATTATCTACGCGAATGCCAGAGTTCAAGCATCATGCACAGGATGTTGTAGACCAGGCATGCACAACCTGCTTGTTAATTGAAGATTTATTGCAACCCAAAATAATCAGCTTTCAATTTATCATTTTTTTATATTATATTTTCTAAAACCATAACTTTCTTGTTATCAGACCTCGGACTCTCGATGGGGGTTTTGATTTATAGCTTTAAAAGTGCCAGGTACATTTTCAGCGCACAATACAATAGTGAGATTGAGACGGCTATAGTCTGAACATTGACCAATCGAGTAATCGTATAATTTTTAAGCAACTGTTTATATGGTTTACTCGTGTTAGCAATTTTTTTAATCTTCATTTAAATTAACAGTAAGTAGTGAATTCACAAAAATGTATCGAAGTTTTTGAAAACTCGTAGATCTTGGTTGGTCACCCCTATTGTATACAGTTTAGCTTGTCGAACAATAACGGAAGATATTACCATCTTGTCGATATGTAATTATACCTTAGGTATATTTACGCTATACTTAACCACTTTCTCTAGCATGACAGGTTAGAATACATTATGATAATTTATTATATTCATACTGTGCAAACAATTGACTAGTTAAAATTGATAATAAATATTCTTTAATCATTGAAGACAATATTAATACCTCTCTAACGACAAATATTAAATAGAAAATACAGAAAAAAAGATTAAATCGCATCTATGAATTGAACCCAAGACTTCTCCCTTGCCGGGGAATTTCTCTGACTACTAAGCCCATTCGATCATTTATATAATTTTTAATATTTTATTTAATAATTTCTGCAGTACATTTTTTAATTTAAAAAAAAAAAAATTTTATTCAAAAATATATTTCTTTTATATAAAACATAAATATGTTAAAATTAAAAAAAAAACACTAATTACTACTACTAATAATTTGATTTGGGGAGTAGTGCCATTACAATATATTATATTGGATGAAGAAAAGAAAGAAAGTTTTTATTTACAAAGTAAGAAATAAACAAAATGTATAAAGTATGATAACAAAAGTATAGATAATGAAAATAGACTACAATAGATGTTACTAAATTAGATACATAGTAAATGTAAATAAATACAAGAATATATTTATTTACATTGAACATTAATTTAAGAATAAAAATAAAATAAAAATAATATTATTACATTTCGATTAATGAGTAGGTAGTAGGTGGTATAAGTACATGGAGTTATTTTATTCATTTGGAGTAAACAGAGCTGATAATATTGCAAGCGGAGGTACATAATAAATTGTGACAATAATCTGTTGGTGGCTCGAATGCTGATATAATATTAGAGGATATGGTAAAAGAAGAAAAATATATATTTTTTAGTTAATTAATTTTATGAAATAGTTAATTATATACTGAGTATGTACCATTAAAATTTGAATTTGATCAATTACTACTAATATGTACCTGTAATCAGTAGATATGTAAAAAATCAAATTAAAACTTATAATTATTATTTGGTTGATTAAGAAGTTGTTTTATTTGTAATTTAAAGGCTTTATAATTTTTTTCAGATTTGATTTTATATGGGAGTGCATTAAAAAATTTTATACCTTGATAAGTAGTTGATAGACAAGGTGTTGAGAAACGCTCATTTTAAATTTAGGGATTTCTAAATTGCCACGTGATCTTGATCGGTTATTTATTTTTGGAAATGTTATTGTAGGATTGAAATGATCTTTATGAGTTTGTAACAATGAGTTCTTTTTGAATATATTATTTAGACTGAGAACCCTAAAACAGTTAAATAACTGTGTTGTTGGAAATATAGATGGTTTACGTAGGATGACTTTTAGAATCAACCTCTGTGCCTTTTCTGCGGGTAAGAAGTTAGTTTTGAAAGTCCCCCCCCACCCAATTATACCATATTGGAGAATAGATTGGGCAAGAGAGAAATAAATAGTTTTAATCATATTATATGATAGGATGTTTCTCAATCTAATGAATAAGTAAATAAGTTTTCTTACTCTGGTTGCCGTATTTTGGACTTGTTCGTTCCATTTTAAGTGTCTATCTACTATGATACCCAGATACTTTATACTATTTTTGCATGTTATTGGTAAACAATTTACATTGCTGCATTCTTTTTTATTTTCACACTGCGAAGAATGGATTTTAATGATAATATTGTTTTCGAAATTTTTTTCCTGCAAAGAGAATGGGATGAAATATGTTTTCTCGGTATTTAGTGAGAGAAAATTTAGGTCGAACCATGTATAAATAACATACACAAGCACATACACAAGCATACACAAAAGAAACATACACAAGCAACTATCAGACACACTAAATAACCAATAGGATTCTGGATCGGGAATTTAATTGACAGTCCTGTCATCGTCGCCACTATTAAATCCGATGTACCGACTAGGAACACAAGACAAAATGTTACATTTTTCAGTAATACATACACAAACAGACACACTCACTAACCAATAGGATGCATGATCTGGGCAACAAGTTTGGGGGTACTATTCATATATTTACTCACTCCATTTATAGAACTAAGCGTAATCTATACCATAATTTTGTTGAATCCTCTAAATTAGAGTAGCGTTGGTAATGTAGTTTTAGTGATTTGTCTTACATGTAGTATTGTTCTAGTTTACATTTTATTTTATGTTACTGTTACTTGTTTTAATAATATTAATTTGTATTCAGTTTATCAGTTTACTGTTATATCAAGCCTTAAATTTATTTAACACTGGGTGTAATCTGTTTTCAAAATCCACATAAAAACAAATAAAAAAATTAAATTAAAAATTTAACTGATACAATTACGAGATACGACCGAATTTTTTTCTCTCTATTCTACATTTTTATTGTCTACTATGATTAAATATTACAATTTGAGGTTTTTTACTCACTAATTCATTCCATCAGAAAAATATATATCCTCGACTTGTAGAAAACTCAATAGATGTCGCAAATTAAAATACAAAAATGATATATTTATCCAAGACACTATATAGATTGCATCTAGTACGAAAAGAATCTTGCAATAATACATAAAAATATGCATTGAAATATGAAGATAATGTTAGTACTTCTTAGCCGAAGTATGCTACAGTTGAATATGAGATTAGATTTTTCCCGAACTAAATGCAATCTATTTAGTGTCTTGGATAAATATATCAATTTTTATTTGAATGTGCGACATCTATTAAATTTTCTACAAGTCAAGGATGAATATTATTCTGATGGAATGATTTAATGAGTAAAAAACCATTTATTGTAATATTTAAGGCAGCAATTTTCTGATGATATTCTATGTAAGGCGATGCACTATGTCATGTAATATTTTAAATTGAGCCGCTATCAATAACAACCCTTACGTAGATGGCGATAAGGTTTAAATTCCCGCTTAACACCATCCTCCTGTTTTGATTTATGCAAGAAAAAAACATGGCCAAAAAGTGCCTTTTATTTTATTTTGTGGATGTTCAGGCATAAATATTTGCCACATTATACAATAAAATCATAACCGAAAATGGGTTCGTAAGTAGGAAATTTTGAACTTTAAGCAGTTTTCATAGGCCTTTACATTATTTTTTTCTGGGCTTATAAAAAGACTTATCTAAAAAAATACTCGATTATTTTAAAGGCCAAGATGTATTCTACTCGCAGTATTTAATTAAAGCATCTGAAACATTTCTAGGCGACCAAATTTTCAAACCAAAAACACATGATTTTGAATTACTACGTATGGCATCGCCTTAAAATTTTTATTTGAGAGTTTTCATATCGTCTTCAATTATTAAATATTACATTTTTTATGTTTTACTTGTTGATTTATCACAAAAAAATGATAACTACATTTAGACTTTTTTACTACCACGCCATTGGTCCGTAAAAATGCGTTTGTTGTACGATGCAAATACCTTGTCCGGAGAAAACTATGAGTAATTGTGACAAACCAAGTGTCGTAAAGATGTCGGAGAGACAAATGCACTTGCCGCACTATAACATGTGCATTCACCGTTGGCACAGGCGTAGGAGGCTGGAGGCTATATGCAAACAGATGCATTCCTTTGCTCTCAAAAATCTGCATATCGTGATGTATTGAGCGGAAGAAAGGAGATTAACATAACAATATAGACCGACTACGTATGTAATTAAAAGCTATGCACAAGGATACAGATAAGGCAATAGATCTCAAGAGAAAGTTGTGCGATTTTTGATATTCTATATATAAACTACCTACCTATATATAAATTTATTAAAATATTTTGAGTGATAAATCAATTTAAAATTATTTGCATTTATAGTGATTTATATTTGGGGTATTTTGCCGTGTTGCGCTAGCTCCTTTTTTAGCCAATGTTTTGGACATTATTATTTGGACACTACAACTTCTGCAACTCATAAACTTACGAATACCTACAATAACAACACGACAAAATACACTATTCCACTGCAGCACACATAAGACATTTTAAGGACATACGTAATAGGGAAATTAACTACGTATAATTTAATATTTAGTACCTTATAACTCATAGTAAAATGTACTATGAATGTCCATTTAAATATATATTTTTATCTGTTTAAACAAATCTAGAGTTTTACTCGAAGATCAAATAATGCATACTTGACGTTGAAAATAAGAAGTAAATTGCAGTTAATTTGAAAAACTGTGTTCAAAGCCCGGGCAACGCCGGGAACTTCAGCTAGTCTTTATATTTAATTAATTAATATTATAAAACAGAGTCGCTATCAGCGTGTATCTGTTTGTGCGCTTAGTTCTTCTAAATTACGCAACGAATTTTTATAAGGTTTTCACTATCATTTAGAGAGTTTCTTCCGAAAGGTTTACATATATTTATATATATAATACATGCATATTATATTTTTAAAGAGTAGAGAAAATTCGAGTAACGCCGGGTACACTTTAGCTATTTATAATATATAGTAGTGTCCCGGGGTGGGTTTGTTTTTATACAAATCTACAATTTTATTCTGAGATTCATCAAATGTTGTACACTTGATCTTCAAAACAAGGTGACTGAGATTTCTAAAAATCACCTTTTCGCAATTTTTCCATTCATTTCTACATGTAAAATAAGAAGAAAATTTCTTTCATCCTCTTGATTTAAAAAAAAACTCTACATAAACCAAAGAAACGCCGGGGACTTCAGCTAGTCAAAATAAAATCAGCACAGTAGTAGTCTCAAGTCACAAACTCTACCACATACAGCTGAAACTTCATGAAACAATTTCAGCAAGTGTTTCAGAACTGCGTATAAAGGTATATTAGATTCAGAGCAAAACAGAGAGTAGCCACCCCTCAGAAGTAGGTACAACTGTACCCTACATCTTTCTGGGTGAACCCAGCTTCCCCGTCCGTCCTAGTTTGGAGGTCATTAACATCGTTCCCAGGGTCTTCTCCCCAAAATACCCCCACCCCAAGTATGGACACAGTTTCAACACAACTATAGAACCAGCATCTCGGTGAAATAAACGTCTTAAACGTGGATGTCTCAGATCGCAATTTTTTACAAAAATTTTGTTATTTTTTTACAGTACATAAAACAGGTTTGGTGCTCAAAAATTTACATACTTTTGGATGTTTTAATAAACACTGATAACAAAAATAATACGCAAAAGTGAATAGTAGAATCCAAACATGTCAAATCTATACAAGCACTTTGTTGAATACTACAAATTAGAGAAGAGTTGGTAATGTAGTTTTAGTGATATGTACAGGGTTTTTCAATAAGAGGTGTTATTTCAAATAGCCCGCTATTTCGGTAGATGTTACTTTTGAAGCTGTCATTTTTTGACATTTGATAAGTAGAAACTACGCCATTAATAAAAATGGAACGATACACGCTTCAACAACGCACTGAAATTATTAAAATTCACTTGAGTGAATCAAATGCAAATCATCTTGAGTGATGAGGCCCATTTCCACCTCGGTGGCTTCGTCAACAAGCAAAATTTGTGCATCTGGGGCTCGGAAAACTCGAGAGTTATTGTTGAAAAGCCTCTCTATCTTCAACGTGTAACTTTTTGGTGCGGTTTATAGTCCGGCGGAGTCATTGGACCTTACTTTTTCGAAAATGAGGCTGGAGCAACAGTTACGGTGAATGGATTGCGCTATCGAGAGATGATTAATGATTTTTTATGGCCGGAATTGGATGGTATTGATCTGGACAACGTTTACTTTCAAGAAGACGGCACTACGTGTCACACAAGCAACGAAACCATTGATCTTTTACGATTGAATATCAAAATAACACCTCTTATTGGAAAACCCAGTAGTATTGTTCTAGTTTCTATATTATTTTATGTTACTGTTACATATTTAAATAATATTGTTTTATATCCAGTTTATCAGTTTACCGTTATATCATGCTTTAATTTTTTTGTATAGTTTCAATAGCTCACTAGATATATTCTGTTTTTAAAATCAATGTAAAACAATAATAATCAATATAAATCAATGAGAAACTGTTTTTTGGTTCAATCCTCTGGAGCATAAATACACCACTCACTAGATAGAAATCTTCGGCATTATTGTATGAAATAAATTGATCCTAAAAACCATAGATTTGCCAATATATAGACAGTGAAATTCTCATTCGGTGCCTACTTATTATACTATATCTACACCAATGAAATTCTCTGAAAGTTTATTCCATAGGCTTTCAAAGTTTTTTATTGGTGGATATAGTAAGGCAATCATATGACGTCACAATAAAACTTTTCTCTAACTTTGTAACAAAAGAAACATAATTTTCAAATTTAGAATTATGAATTAATTATTTAATTAATTTGGTAATTACTTTATCGCTTGTTTGAATCGTTCTCACAATCAGTTTCAATTTATATCAAATCAAATCTCAGTTCTAGAGTTCATTGAAATGGAGTTATACACAGACACAGAGACCTAACACCGAAAGAATTATTTTTAATGGATGATAACTTACTTAACTTACCCCTATCAATAGATTGGTGAATCAAGGTAGACATATTATTAGGCACTTACCTGAAACAAAAACAAAAAAACTCATTAGCATTTTTTATATGTGAATACATAAATACCGCTAGACAGTCCGAAGTGCTCTAAATAGACAGGTACCACATTCCTCTTCCCATCTCCTTCCCCTCCTTACTACCTCCAGCCTCACAACATATCCCATTTGTAGACGCCTTAGTCTCACTGGATCCAGACGGTTGGGAGTGGTTGGGACTCTTGCGCGGAACTCACATTCATAAAAAGGTGATGATCTTATATAAGTTAATCTGCGACAAGGTAAACGGGGTTTCTTGACCTTTTATACTTACACGTCAAATGCGTGATGTTGTCCAAAATATATTGTTGAATAAGCGTTTTATGCAGAACATGAATAAATAAATTGTTATTGAAGAAGAAAATAATATTAACAAATCTGAACGGAACATGAAACAGAACAAGATACAGAAAATAAAAAGGTAACGCAAGTTCTTCTTTCCCAGTAAGACAGAGGTCCTGGGTTCGATTCCTAGTTGTGACCGTTATCTTTTATTTTTATTTAATATTATAGAAACAAACATTACATGATTTACAGTGATGAAACAATATACAGGAATTAGATACTTCATATTGGGTACCTATGATATGTTTCCTTGTAATGTCTGCTAAGTGGTATGTTTATTCCTTAATTACCAGGTGACGTGTGTAGTATATAGGTATGTGTGTGTGAAATGTATGTATGAGTGTTTGTGTGTGTATGTCTGTATGTATGCACATTGAACAGATTATATTATTGACATGATGCCACGTTTGAATTTGGGCAGTGAATCCGAAAAAATATCAATGTTATAGTTTAGACAAATATTATTTTTTAGGCGGATTAGATGCTGCATTTGTTTTATAATTAAGCGTGTGGAATAGCACTGTATGTCGTGTACGTCTCAAAGGTATGTTAAAGTTAATAAGGGACAGAAGTTCAGTACAGTAAATGTCATTGTTTAAAATTCTGTGTATAAATATTGAGTCAGCTTACTACTCATCTTTGCTCTAAAGTTTCAAATGTCTATTTTCTTTGTATTGTTCTGTTTCATGTTTCGTTTTGATTTGTTAGTATTATTTTCTTCTTCAATGTACTACTGTCGAATTTGGCAGCCATCTCTGGTCCGGAGCCCCAAAATACCTGATAAATACCCTTGACTCTGTGCAGAAACGGGCGGTCCGTTTGATAGATTCCCCAATCTTAACAGACGGACTGCAATCTTTAGAGCACAGGCGTCAGGTAGGTATGCTGTCCTTGTTCTATCGGTATTACAATGGAAGATGCTCTGAGGAACTAGCGTCATTGATCCCTTCGGCACCGGTGCGTAGTCGGGATACACGCCAAACGCGCGCCCAACATTTGTACACAGTTGACACATGTCACATGAGAACGGGTCACTTCTACGATTCGTTCTTAAGTTCAACAGCTCGGCTGTGGAACGAACTGCCGGCCTCTGTGTTTCCTCCCTCCTACAACATGGGACTCTTCAAGACCCATGTTCACTCCTTCCTCTCCACAAAAAGACCCTCCACACAGCATCCCCAAAGATGACATAGGCCCTGAGGGAAATTATTTTCTTCAGGGCCTCCTATGTGGAGTTAATATAATATATATATATATATATTATTATATATATATTGCATTGATGGGAATAACGTACAAAAAGCTTTTAAAATACATATTTATTTATTTAAAAATACGTTGATTTTGTCTAACAAAGAATTTCCGAAATAACATAAATTAGTGTAAAACCATTTCCCAAGTTTTGCAATAATTGAACGCAGTAGAGGGTGGAGGTCCCGGTTCCCGGAACGGGGGGGTGTTGGGGCCGAAAGTGGAAAGGGCGGGGGACCTGGAAATGGTGTTAATGACCTCTAAACTGGGCCATGACGTGTTCATGGCAACCCCTCCTGCGTTCAAAAGGAAACTCCAGGAAAATCCATACAAGGGTTGATATAAGACCCTACATTGCCTGCCATGGAAAATATTTATAAATTATGTACCGTGGTTCGAACGTTGTTATAATTATGTATTTTTCATGGAAATGAAATGTCCTAATTTGTTGTTTTATCAAGAAAAATCACCGTAATTAAGTGACTCAATTGATTTTCTAGTAAAATCAAAGTATGACAGCCTCCGTTGTTAAGGAGTAAGGCTTTCGATTAGCTAGTCACGGGTTCAAAATCCGGTGTGCGTAACTAAATGTTATTTATATATAAATGAAATACTTTTTTTGCACCAGATAGTTAGCTTTATCTGCACCACGTAGATTAGTGGTTCATAGCACCTGTCCTGCAATCAGATGGTGCAGGTTCAATTCCCGTCGGCGGCATTTATTTTTTCTCAGAAGATATTTTCAATTTGTATGGATATTTCTGACGAGTATATTGCATAAAAAAGCCTTGTCTTATAAACATTAGTGAGTTATCATTAGAATAACACTTTTTAATCAACAATAATCTAAATTCAAAGCGAATGGCTTCTTCGTCAAGATATAAGTACATATAGCAAAATATTATAATTAATGGTGATTAATTAGTTATAAAATTATAAAAACTAAAAATAAAATATTTAATTACTACATTTATGCATAGAGCATTTTTTTAATATATAAAATAACACATTTATGTAAAAATTGAAAACTTTTAATTTTAATTTTATTTGATTTATTTGTGTTATTTCACAATTTAATTGTTTAAAATCTCTTTAGTATAAAATAAAGTCGACATTCGTGTTTATCTGTTTGTGCGAATAGTTTTTCTAAACTACGCAACGGATTTTGAAGAAGTTTTTTCTATAATTTAGAAAATTTCTACTGGAAGGTTTATATATATAATACATGCAAATTATTTTTATGGAAAGTAGGGAAAAGTCTATGTTTTTTAAGTCGTAAAAAAATATTTTCAGGCGCTTACATTGCTAACGCTAGTTAAATCTTATGAGATACATCAAAATAATGTACTACCACAGACATAGGAATTAATAGACGAGAAGATAATGGCGAGGGGTAAAATCAACTGTTGAAGAACGAAGGGGGTGAAGCTGACTGTGATTCGTCAATAAATCAATCTGACAGTAAATAGGTATCTCGCATTATAATATCACCATTTACTTCTTAAAAGTAAAATCTGCTTTTGAATGAATAGACATTTTTACATGGGAGCGCAAATTACTCGCCACGTTATGAACTAATTTGCAAAGTCCAAATTCGGCAAAAAATTCGGTTCTATTTTCAGAGTCGAATATTTCGTTTAAGTATTTAGTTAAGACACTTTTATAAATGTTCATAATTTACTTCCCAGCAACCAACCAGCTTTGTGTTTCGCGTCCAGACGTTTCTCGATGTGATAGTAACAACTGATTCATATTATACGATGTGAATATGCTTAAAATAAAGTAAAATAATGCTTATATATGGAATGTAATACGACAATTGGGTTTATTCTCTTTTTCACATCTATTTTTACAAGTTTTCATAGTACAAGTCAACATTTTGCCGTGTTATTTCGTAAAATGAACCGATGATGCCTCGACCATAGTTCGCACAAGAATGATGACGTCACGTTTTCTAAATTCACTTGAGGCCATACGCGAGCACAGCCGGCTCCAATGGAACCGGTATGGGGAGTGGGGATAATACGCTTTTAATCACTTAGGGCAGGTCTACTAATATTCATATGTCTATGTGTACTACGGAATTTTATATCTCGAACAGGCCTACAGAAAAGTCTGCGATGGTATATGTCTACCTCCTAAGGATAATCCCCAGCAACGCCGGTGCAAGTCAACTAGTAATATATAGTATATTTGAGGCACGTTCCAGTGTGGAAGATAGATCACCATTTAGAACTCAAAAGGTTGCTTGATATGGCTTTAGCCGTGTTTGGTGATCAGATCTGAATAGCCAGGTACTTCCCCATCCCCCCTCCTTGCCTCCTTCTCCTTCCCATTCCCGATGCCTTCAGTCTGACAAAATCTCTGGTGCGATACTCAAGTAAAAAAGATTCAAATCACAATGGAACCTGGTAACTCAAGTATTTTACGTACTATCCAATCACGGTTTAGAATCGTGATACTCTCTCAGTATGCGGTATACGTTTCCCCCGTTTGTGGGTGGCCGGGTGGTGTAGTAGCCGATTGGTAGGGGCGATGGGGTGCTCTACCCACACAGGGAGACAGGACGTGAACCCTGCCGATGCAACCAATAACCTTTTGACCCAGATATGACGTGGAACGCAACCAACTCGAGCGAAATACGAATAGCGTTGATTTCACTCGACTCTTATCGATTGCTTTTGATGTTTTGTGAATTTATTGACGTGCGTGCGTAGTTCGCAGTATTACTCTGGTAAAACTTTACTAGAATCGTTTAAATTATGTCAAAAATTACACGTAAAAATTTAGAATAACCAGACAATGCTTGAAAAATTGCTACAACCATCATTATAAGCGGTACATGTTGCTTATGCAAATTTTGCCGTCTTATCAGATAATGTGTTCATATATATTTATTTAAAAAATAGATATATATCCTACGTAGTTTCCCCAGGATAGGTAACTAAATTCGAAGATTTTTTTACCTCTAGTTATAAAAATGATATAATATAGACAATGAAGATATAATGAAGATATACGATGATATAATGAGGACAATGAAGATATAATGAAGACATACGAAGATATAATGAGGAGAATGAAGATATAATGAAGTCAGTAAAAATATAATGAAGAAAATTACTATATAATGAAGAAAATGAAGATATAATGAAGACAATGAAGATATAATGAAAACAATTGAGATTTAAGGAAGACAGTGAATATATAATGATGACATACGAAAATACTGTAGTATATAATATAGACAGTGAAGATATAATGAAGACAATGGAGATATAATGAAGAAAATTGAGATTTAAGGAAGACAGTGAAGATATAATGAAGACAATGAAGATATAATGAAGAAAATTCAGATTTAAGGAAGACAGTGAAGATATCATGAAGACAATGAATATATAATGAAGACATAAGAGAATATTATGAAACAAGGAAGATATAACGAATAAAATGAAGAAAATGAATATATAATGAAGACAATTAATATATATTGAAGAAAATGAAGATATAATAAAAAAATGAATATATAATGAAGACAGTGAATATATAATGAATACAATGAATATATAATTAATACAATGAATATATAATGAAGACAATGAAGATATAATGAAGAAATACGAAAATATTCTTGAGTTTTATTACATTTTCCATCTAAATACCGTTCTTCACAACAGACATAAGTCATATGAGAGTTTTCTGTAAATAAATAAAGTACTATAATATGTTCGCTAAATCAATTATAAAAAGAGTATAAAAAGCATGGACGAAGCCGAGTAGTAATTGATTTTTATATGTGAATATCCCAATTGGTAGTGTTGTGACTCTGAAGGTAGAGAGTAGGAGAAGGAGAAGGGGCAGAGGAAGGTGGCGAAGTATCTGACTATTCAGATCATGTTACCGTACACATCCAAAGCCATTTCAAGCTACGTTTCAATTCCAAACCGTGGTCTTACACCAGGGTGATACTGACAGTATCTTCCACCCTGAAACGCGCCGCAAATATATTTTATACTATATGAGTAATTTGTGAAATAACACAAAATAATCAAATAAAATTTACTTGCGCACGCCGGGATTTGACCACGGAGGCCTTGTATTGTTGCGAAGCGTAACAATAACAATAATGATAATGCGTACTGCAGACGTCAGCGCAATAATAATTTTGAAATAATTGCTAGGTATTATTTTTAATATTGGTTTACAACTAAATGCAAGGTAAAGTCGAGTGCGTATTGGCCTATGGCCTGCGTTGCCCATATCTAACGTGCTTAGTGATTGGGGCATTGTTTCTTGCACCAGGTATTTGTGTGCCATTTTCAGGCGCTGTATAATGCAATGGAACTTACGTTTTATGAAGGTACTGATAATATTATGTGACAGGGACGTGAAATGCTTACAGGAAACGGGAAATTAAAATATTCTTTAAATATTAATTTTATTTTTATTGTATTTATAAACTAGTAGTTGAAAACGCAAAATCAAACCAATTGTATCCAATATTTTAAAAATAATATGGAAAAGCAATTCAGCGAATATTTAAAGGTATAAATAAGGAAAATACGTTGCGAGTTGAAAATAGCCGAATTGATTAAGGCGATGCCATACGTAGTAATGCAAAATCATGTGTTTTTGGTTTGAAAATTTGGTCGCCTAGAAATGTTTCAGATGCTTTAATTAAATACTGTGAGTAGAATACATCTTGGCCTTTGAAATAATCGAGTATATTTTAGATAAGTATTTTTATAAGCCTAGAAAAAAATATTGTAAAGGCCTATGAAAACTGCTTTAAAGTTCAAAATCTCCTACTTACGAACCCATTTTCGGTTATGATTTTATTGAATAATATGGAAAATTAAGTTATTTATATAATGATCGAAAAAAAATTCAATATATATGCCTGAACATTCACAAATAAAATAAAAGGCACTTTTTGGCCATGTTTTTTTCTTGCATAAATCAAAACAGGCGGATGGTGTTAAGCGGGAATTTAAACCTTATCGCCATCTACGTAAGGGTTGTTATTGATAGCGGCTCAATTTAAAATATTACACGACGTAGTGCATCGCCTTAATATGAATAATTATTGAGTGATTACCGCAGATCACTTGTAATGCCGTTTTCACTCCAAGCTGAATGATAGAAATTCCCTTAAATTTTTCTTTGAAAGCGAGACAACTAAACACTTCAATTAATGTCAATTAAACTGTGAAAAAATTATAAATATAAGAAAATTTAAGAGAAAAAAAATTGTTTTAAATAAAATTACTATCTTCAGGTACCTACTATAACGATCGTGGACTGACGACTCATATAAAATGTATATTATTCATCAGCCGTTGTTCGAGATTATGGATCGTGTTAGATCTATTATTCCGCCATCCCATTTTACAGCACAAAAATATTGCTATAAATCGAGAAGTAACCGATTTTCAACGACCATTTTTCGTCAACTTCATCAACGAGAGAACGGTTCGTTTTTATGACTCGTTAATGTGTTCTACAGTTCGGCTGTGGAATTATTTGCCGACCTTCACTCATTCCTTTCATCAAGAATGCCCCCAAGTTTCCCCAAAGATGACATAGGACCTGGGAGAAATTATTTTCTGTGTGAAGTTAAGTTAATGAAAAAAACGATTAAAGCTAAAAATATATACAATGTGTTAATTATATTATTTTGTCTAATATTACGCCATCCAAAATCATAGCACAAGTAATGCCATAAATACGGTACACGGTTACTCAATATTTTTTTTGTTTTCCATTTCAAAAGAACAAAAAAACTGAATAAAACCTATTTCATGAAGGAAGCAAACATAATGTCTATCGACCATTATTCCGCAATCCTAAATAGTATAAAACAAAGTTTCTATCCGTGTCTGTCTGTTTATGCGCTTAGTTCTTCTAAACTATACAACGGAGTTTGATAGGATTTTCACTATCAATTAGAGAATTTATTCCGGAAGGCTTATATATATAATACACGGATATTATATATATTGATGGTAGAGAAATTCCTCTTTTAGTACAGTCAAATTTACACAAACATTACAATACTTGTAATTTGTTTTTATTTATTTTTTTATTTAGCGAAGCCCTGAAAGAAAAGTGCACGATGAACGGAACAGAAGAACAGAATAGCTATATAATCGCCCTAAGCAGTATACTCGTTGACCTATTTCTGCGTTCTGTTCGCCTGGTATTGCGGGATCGATACTAGTAGTACTAGAGTTAGCTAGGCGGGTGCCCCCTGGTGGGGTAACACGTCCCCACCCCCCTCAGCATGGGGCAAGGGGTCTATGACACTGCGAGGTCATAATGCAGCTGTGTCCTTGGAGAGTGCAGTCATATAATTAATTAAATTTGTCAAGTGCCGTAAAAGTTTTTACTAATACTACTTATGTTATCTTGAAAAAAATTGATGAAAAAATAACAGGAATATCAGATGAATTTTATAAAACAACTAGCTGATGTCCCCGGCGTTGTCCGGGATTTACGCATAGAAAAGCTACACTGTAATGATTATTAATATGAAGTGTGCAAGATTTCAAAATTCGGATTTTAGGGGTGGGAAAATGAGATGGGGTGGTTTTTAGAAATCTCATGAAAACAGCGACCTTCCTCTTGTTTTGAAGGTCAAGTGGGCAAAGTTTCATCAATTTATCAATTCATTCGACATTCAGAATCAAAACGTTGGTGACGTTTTGTGACTTAGCAGGGGTTCCCGGGTTCATGGGGTGAGGTTTGTCTTGGCGGCTGGTACGTCTGCCCACCGACTGCGTGGCGGGCCGGGTCGAGAGAGAATGGTTGAGGGAGGCCTTTGAACTATCCAGCAGGACTCTCTCGACCACATCGCCTTTCATAGACGGATTCATACGTCCGTCACTCCTGGACCTAATGACCACCAGATCCTATCTACCCCTCACACCTTTTCATTCCTAAAACATACTTTCCTTAAAATACATTCCACACACTCTGGTTTGGTGACCACATCTGAATAGCCAGATACTACTTCGCAATCTTCCTATCCATCATCTCCTTCCCTTTACCACTATCAGTAATCAGTATCAGTAATCGAGAGGAGTTGGTAAACGGTTGGTTTTCAAGAAAATATCAATTCACTGTATAGAAGTTTAAATAAATATGAGATGGGCGAAACTACAGAACACCTACACTCTCGAAAATCGGTTAGCACTATATTAAAATGGTGTGCAATGTATGCATTATCTCAAGGACTCCCCCGCACAGGTCAGTGCACGGAGCTGAACAGCCTTCAACTCATCTTGTAATATGGCCCAATTCTCCACATTCACACATAGACATTGTTGCACGTAATTGCATTCAACACTGGGAAAATAAGCCAATATAATATTTAGTCATACATAATAGGAACAAGAGAGATGAGGTCTTATTAGCATGATGTGTCGCCAACATAGTTCACCCATTCTCTATTCCAAAACGCTACTCATTTATGTTCATAAATACTAACACAAAAAACCAACAATGTTCGCGCAATATATAGGG
The DNA here is from genome assembly GCF_061612785.1 of Hesperophylax consimilis. Classification (NCBI taxonomy): domain Eukaryota; kingdom Metazoa; phylum Arthropoda; class Insecta; order Trichoptera; family Limnephilidae; genus Hesperophylax; species Hesperophylax consimilis. The sequence continues at coordinate 16,919,671 of NC_142854.1, read as the reverse complement.
GATTGTTAGGTATGCATCCACAGTAGGGTGTCCCAGGACATAAGGAAGAATTTTTTTTTCATGAATTTAAATATGCATACCCTCTTATTTTATTCCATTTGAGCCAATAACTCATATAATAAATATTATTTTGATTAAACACCGGCAACCCGTGCCGACTTGATGCCAAACATATGGTACAGAGTTAATATGGAAGGATTTTCAGCTTTCATTTTTGTCGGATAAATAAAATTTAAAAATGCACAAATGTTCAATTATGTAGTATTTTATATTTAAAAATGGTTTATTGATTAAATTTTTTCTTCATAGTTGGTTTTTTACAGTCAGGATAAATCTTCCGGTGTTCCTGAACGCATCGTAACAAAAATTATTTTTGTTCCTCTTCGACCGTGAGATTAAGCCATGAAAATCTTGCATTAACTTAACAGTTCTTTCAGCTGTATCATTCACTACCCTCAGCGGCGACACCTTCTTTCTGACTTCTTGATACGAAGCATTATTTGACTACATCGTAGGGAATTCGTTAAGAAAACTGGCATCTGTTTTCAGACGATCAAAGAAATACTTGCTCTTGACTGAAATGAAGTCGTAAATATTTTTTTCTGAAACAAAAGTCACTAAATTATGATATGAACAAAAACCTCAATACAAAACATAATTTAAACTACTTAATAAATTTACCATACAATTTACCATCAAGATCTTCCTTCGATGGGATGTAACGTTTGTCATGGGTTAATAATTTTTTTTTTTTGATATTTCGAGCATTTTTATTTTAGTTTTTGATCCACAGCGTCGTCAAACAGCGATAAAATAGATTCTTTATCGGTCAAATACCATAACTGCTTACTGAACAGAGATAAAGCTGCCATTGAGATGTTTTCATCAATTTTTTCTTAAGCCTTCATCGATTTCAAAAAGCACAAGTCCTTGAAAGGTGCTTTAACTGCTATAATACATTGTAACCATGGCTTGACATAGAATGTTACTATGAACAGGCAAACGTCTAAAAGTGCCGCCTTACCCTTAACGGTAATTTTAAATTGCGCACAAATTAATGATATTTTCAAGGAATAAAGCGCCTTTGCCATCCATCGAGCACCTGGAGGCCGAATCTTAAATTTTCTCGCTGTATCTTCTCCTAAAACTATCACACAGAGCTCTAAAAACTCTTAATAGTCATCTCCAAGTATTTTTGTACTCAGTGCAGTACGGTAAAAGTCAAGAAAATCATCGATTTCGGAAGCGGTTAGGTGCAATGTCAGATTTTCTCTGTAGCACTGAATTTTATCGGGATCAACATTTTTACAGTTATCTCGAAACTTTTTGAAGAGTGGTATGTCAGGGCTTGTAGTCACTTGACTGATTTTTACTTCAAACACAGATTTTAATACCAACTATGGCTATATTTGGTATATATTGACAGTTAAATTCACTTTCCGGATATTGTAGAACAAAACTTCAAGAACTTGTCCATTAGATGTCAGTTTAGAACCCGATATTTGGTGTTTTACGACTCCTATTAAAAATATACTCTTTTTAGAAGTGCGTAAATCTAACAACATCTTGCCTGAACGAGTGATTTTCGTTTACTAACAAAATAGCAAGTAATACTACAATAAAATACTACAAGCTTATCAACACGTTTGCTCGCTGGCGTCTTAATGTACAAGTACTGACATCTTTCGATGCAAGTCGGCACGGGTTGCAGTTGTCCAAAGTAAACGAAAAAAATGTTATAAGTGTTTTGTCATTATTAAAACAAAATTAAAGGGTATGCGTTCAAAAATAACAACTTTAATTTTTTTGGGACACCCTAATCCACAGGCTTAATGGACAAGTGTAATGTCAATACAAAATCCTGCAAATGTCCTACCTACCCTTTTACCCATCTCAAAATGTCACCATAATAAAATTATTGTTGCATTTTGGGATGGGTAAAAGGGTAGGTAGGACATTTGCAGGATTTTGTATTGACATTACACTTGTCCATTAAGCCTGTGGATGCATACCTAACAATCCCCTATATATTGCGCGAACAAACACTTATATTAAGAACACTAGGGTGAAAACATATCAAACCAGCAACTACAAATACAAGATTTGGGCAAAAAACTTTCCTAAACTTTGGTACTAAACTCTACAAAAAAATCCCACTCTCATTCAAAAATCACAACAATATTAAATCTCAAATAAAAGCTGGATACAGAAAGTATCTAGATCAGAAAAACAAACATGTCTACACCAAATAACAGAATGAAATCAAAACCACTCAACTGAACTGAAAAAACTTAAATAATATGCAAATGAAATCCTCAGCACGAGAGATCCCAGTGAGGATTTCACTATCTCTATTTGTTACAAAAAATTAAGATAATAAACATTTATTTAAACGCATAACTTTCATTCCATAATCGCTTTGATGTTCCTTGTAGTTTTGTCGTAGCTCGACGACAGTCGGCACGCTTCCATTCCATATCTCAGAAGGTTTCATATTTAATAATATATTTATGATTTGTTTCGCACTGTTCGTGAAAAAACATGTACGCATTGATTGTATGCATTTATGTAATTGCACATAACCTATAAATTGCGTGCGACCGCCATTTTAGATTTTCCACGAAGAGACGGTACCTAATTAGCTATCGATTTATTTTGTGGTTAGCGAGAAAATTAAAGCGTATAAAATATTTTCATGTCGTAGAGATCTTCCGAAATAGCAGAAAATGACATATTTTGTGAAAATAACATATATTACGCAAGTAATACATTTTGTGAAAATTACATATTTTGCGAAACTAATATATTTTGTGAAAATTATATATTTTTGCGAAACTAATATATTTTGTGAAAATAACATATTTTGCGAAACTAATATATTTTGTGAAAATTACATATTTTGCGAAACTAATATATTTTGTGAAAATAAAATATTTTGCGAAACTAATATATTTTGTGAAAATTACATATTTTGCGAAACTGATATATTTTATGAAAATTACATATTTTGTGAAAATTACATATTTTTTCATGAAATTGACACATTTTGTCCAAATTTTGTGAATAGTAAAATGGCTCTTCAAAAAACACTTTAAAACTATTACAAAAAAATGAGAATGAAATGTTAATACAAGTAACAAGAACATAATATTAATTTATTTTAATATTAGAGGGCTATAAAAATTTAACCATAATTAACGTGTAATTTTAACAATTTAATTTAAAAACATAGATTAATATTAATTAATCCTCCACAAGGACTTAACTAAAATGAGTAAAGCGCGCTATCATTTAAGCCAAATCTTATTTGGATGGTACCGAAATGTATGTGGTATATTAACTACTTTAAATTTTGATAATGTAATCCAAGTTATCAAAACGTTATGATGAAAAAAATATATAAAACTCGCAAATTTATGTTTGAAATATTTATTTATTTATTATTATATCGGCAACCCATTTACTATTTCAATTGGTTATTCAATTGGATTTACCTTAAAAGGGTAAACTAACCTTAAATTAGAATGACGTACCAGCTACTATTTATTAAAATAGTCATTAATTAGTAATACGAAATCTTTTTCAAAGAAATTAACAGTTTCTTTATCATTTTATTTGAATAATTCATAAAAAATATTCGTTACACTAATAAATAATATGTTATGTCTACGCGTCCATTTTCCTAACCCTAAACAGCGCTGCGTTTCCCGCGCGACGACTGCAGTTTTCCAAGAAGCCACGAGCGTTTCCGAAAGATTCCGGAGTTACCCGAACGATGATAATATCCGAACGATCACGGAGTTTTCCGAACGTTTCCGACGCGATGCTACGAACGGTCGTTCACCCGACCGTTCTAACTAGGTCAACTTTCTCCACTGCGAACTGCGAAGCACGAGACATTTAAATTAGAGATCAGCAAATTTATAAACACTTGTAAAAATGTAAGTTTTATTCGTATGATCTTGAATGTGAGAACGAGTTGACATTTGAGAATTTCGGCTATTTTTAAGAGTGGATATTTCTGTATTGGATCAACCTTTGGATATTATTTTTGGCAATGACAAATTATAGTACACACCGTTTTTTGTCAATAACGTACAGTCTGTCAAGAAATTGTAGACCACAATGGAGAACTAAGTGGTCGTTTAAATTATTTTAAATTGCAACATCGAAAAGGTTTGAACGAAAAATATTGTAACTTTAAAAAACATTATGAATCAAGTGAATATTTGGCTACACGAGCATCAAACAGTATTCATAAATAAATTAGTGGTAATTTTTGAAAAGGAAAATGAATAATTGATGTTTTCGTACTTTTTAAAAATGCATTATTTGAATTTTACTTTTGTTTACCGTGATAAACAAATGCAAATCTTGAAATCGGAAATTAAAACAATTCCCATCATCCGATCAAACTGAAACTGTGCAAATAGGTTTGTTGTTGATGACAATGCATTCTATCAAATTTTGGTGGCAATCACGTACATACACGCCGACATATATGCATTTTTCTGAAATCAGTTGTAAGCGCGGTTGACTTCAGTCCCTGGGGAGGTACGTTCAATCCTCAGTCAAACCAAAAAATACATGTATAATATGAACATATTATTAAATACAGATAGATGTATCGTAGCAAAAACAACTGTTATTTACGAGTTATTTTTTTTAATAAATAAAAACGTTTAGAAAAATTAGTTATGTCATTTTTCCCCGTCCAAGTATCTGTCAGATTTCAAAGTCAAACATAACCTTACATTTGTTCTATAATCGGTGTTGCCATTGAAATGAAAGTTTTTATATGAGATCTATAATTTGTTGAAAGACTGTATACGACATCGAAAATAAAATATACATCGGTAATTTTTGATATAAGGTACAAAGTAGAATACAATATGTAACTTGTCAGAGTTCGCATTATCATGTTGGTACGCTTGTTTATTAAATGCCTGTAAGCTAGCACAATGAATTCAAAGACAGTTGTGTTATAAATTCCTGAAGATGCCATTTTAATGACAGTCGAGCGACGCGCCGAACGTATGCACATGCACAATATTATAACACGGTTGATTTTCCGCATGAGAACGGGTCGTACTTCCCTAAGACATGAGGATCTTTCAAGATACAAGTTGATTTACTCCTTTCCTTTTAAGATGACAGTCCCAAATAAGCAATGATTTTTTTTAAATATCTTTAAGCAACATAAAATATGACTCTTTTAAAATCCATCTATTTGAATTTCACGTTAAACATGAATAATTTCAAATGTTGGATGTGAAAATTTACCCACTTCCCGACATCCGATTGAGCTGTAACTCTGCAAATTGACTCGATGTCTATTACAATACATTCTATCAATTTTTGGTGGAAATCACACATACACACGCGGATATATAAGAATTTCTCTGAAATGACATAACATTTGTTAACATACGCAATAAATATCAAATGTAAAGTTTTAAACTACAGTTTAAACGGGTAGAAAGGTTCAACCCTCGGACAAACGTTTTTTTTATTAAGTTGTAAAAAACAATTGAAAATAGATGCGTACATTAAAATAACTGTGTTTTTTTCTGGTTGATTTTTTTATGTATGAAATTGTTGACTTTGACGATTATTTGTATCTATGTTGGATGTAGAGAAGTATAATAGATAAGAGCAAGATAAGGACGCCTAGATTGTAAGATAACTCAGTACCAAATTTAAAAATCTATAAATACAAAAACACGTGGAAAAAACGCGGTCATACAGCTCATGGTGGAAATTACGTTGCCAACCGAAGCTCATTTTTCGTGAGATTTTAGTGGAACATTCAATACGTATATTTACATAATATTATTATATAAAAATCTTAACAATGGCATAATTGAGGAATTAATTAACAAATTCAGGAGCACATAATACTCTTATGATATAAATTGAAAATAAATTCAAAAGTTCGCTGTTCTCAATTCCTAGATAAAAAATGTTGCACTTTTCCGTTTTACAAATGGCCACCATTCTACCAGCAGTCCATTTCCGTCAGTGACGCAACGTCATAGCTTGCACTTTAGTAGTTCCGGGCTAGCGGTCGGGGGGGAGGGTGAGAGGAATAGTGGGTGGGGAGAAGGATGGGAAGTAGAATGAACAAATAAGTAGAATAGATTTTCATAGGATTATGTATGGAATAACTGGAATAGGGGAGACAAACCCAAGCTTCCCCTAGCAGTTCAAGGAGAGTCTCTACTCTTATAAGGGGTGCTACAAGGATCTGGATTTGTACTATTTTTATTTTTTTTTAATCTCACAAGAGTCACGCTATCCGGAAGAAGTGCGATTAAGGTGACCCCAATGTTGGAGACTGTTGTGGAAGGATATGGAAGAAAAATATAAGAAAATGTGAAAGATTGATCAATAAAAGATTACGACACACTTATACTAAGCATTTTTTTAGTTCAAACGGCATTGCGAACTGAATATTTGTGCGTTTATTTAGAAAACATGTGCAAATTTCAGGATGTCAGGATTCACTATTCGAGAGTTTTGGTGTAAATGTGAACTTATTTCTAGCTTTTATACGCCAATTTCTGTAGGTAAGTTTACAACCTTATATTCTGTTATCTTTGGTTACAACGTTAAAATGGAATTTATCTCAAGAGATTTATTATTAGGTGAACAATGTAGAACATAAAATAAAATTTACATTTTTATTAATGCAGATTTGACTAATCATTTTTTTTGGAAAGTTATAAAATGAAACACACTTTTTAGCGATGGTTTTTTTCTTGCATATATAAATACCGGCGGCTGGTGTTCAGCGGGAATTTAAACCTTATTGCCATCTGCACAAGGAATGTTATTGTTAGTTTCCCGATTCCAAATGTAACGTGACGTGGTTTATCTCCTTAAATCCTCATGTTCAACCATTTGACGCACTGTAAGGGGAATGCATAAAGCTTTACACATACAGTAACAGTATAAACTGCTTACTTCTAGAGGTATTATTAAATCCATGGTCGTTGTTATAAGACGAGAGCTAGGCTTTCGTGGAAGGGCGTGGTGTGTGCAGTGGGTGGGACGGGTGGTGTGGTGTGAGGAGAGGGTAAGGAGGTGGGTGAGGTTTATGAATTGGAAAGGTCACGCAGCACTGCAACTGCAACTGGTCGAGGCAGGTCACCGATTATGTCATAAGGTCTACAATGCATATTAAGGTTCTAGTTGAATATGTCTCAAAGACAAAGAATCAGGGATACTAAGGACGGAGTTTTTCGGTGAATTTGAACAATTGTTCAAATTTCAAACTTCATTTTCAAGTTCTGTTATTATTTCAAGCAACTAGCCTACAATGATATAGTAACAAAACTTGAATGAACAAAGAACGTTGAAATTTGATGAATTGTTCAAATTCTTCGAAACAACCCGTCCTAAATATTATATTTTGTGAACAATGCGCTATAATTCGTACCCTTATGAACGTTTTAAACAATGTTTTTTTCACGTTCCACGTCAATCAAATAAGTCGGAAGAGATGCCAGACATATTTTGTTAGAGTGTGAAACCAATAAGTTAGCTTTATGATTAAGGCGATGCCATACGTGGCAATGCAAAATCATGTGTTTTTGGTTTGAAAATTTGGTCGCCTGGAAATGTTTTAGATGCTTAAATGAAATACTGCGAGTAGAATACATCTTGGCCTTTGAAATAATCGAGTATTTTTTAGATAAGTCTTTTTGTAAGACCAAAAAAAAATAATGAATACGGCCTATGAAAACTGGTTTAAAGTTCAAAATCTCCAACTTACGAACCCATTTTCGGTTATGATTTTATTGTACAATGTGGCAAATTAAGTTATTTATAAAATGATTGAAAAAAAAATTATGCCTGAACATCCACAAAATAAAATAAAAGGCACTTTTTGGCCAAGTTTTCTTCTTGCATAAATCAAAACAGGCGGATGGTGTTAAGCGGGGATTTAAACCTTATCGCCATCTACGTAAGGGTTGTTATTGATAGCGGCTTAATTTAAAATATTACACGACTTAGTGCATCGCCTTAATCGAAAGTTTCAACGCGGTGGAGCTTATGAAATAATTCCAATAAATGTTTTAAAATATCTCTTCAAATTGCTTACATTTTGGCCAGCGTGAGCTCGCGGGCGTTTGCAAATTGTCCAAATTGTGGCCAAATAAGTTTGAGTAAATAAATGCGAAATAGCTAACACGTACAGTACAAATTTGCAGCAGAACTTCAATTGCATTTATTGAACAATTGAAAAACATATTTATATAAACAAGAGTGTCTGTGGGATTCAGGCAGTAGATAGTTTTGTTACGAGATTGATGAAATTTTGCCCTTTTTACCTTCAAAACAAGAAGAAAGTTACTGTCTACATGATATTTTGATAATTCACCCCTATTTTTCTACCCTTTAAAGCAGAATTTAGATATTTCTTGATGAAGTTTTCCACAATTGACGTTTAAAAAGAGGAAAATTATCGATTTTGAAATACTCTGGCTAAAGCACAGGTTCCAAATTCAGCTAGTATTGATAATAAAACAAAAATTAAGGTGTACGCAAAACCACAAATAAATACCTAGTAAAATATATCATGTATAATACTGTTTATATCTCGTATAGGTAGTGTGTTCTCGGTTTAATCGTACGAAAAATGGGTCACAGCTTTACGTGCGTCATGTTGACATACTGATAACGTTGTATTTACAATGTCAGACACAATAAGGTTTCCATACGAAACAGGCAGACTTGTGATTTAGTAGTTGGCCTTTTTCCCTAAGTCCAGGGTTCAATATATTCTGAATGATATTTTATAAAATTTTAATTTTGTTGTCTCGATAAAATCATTAATGCACGTTACTGAATTCCTGAATGAGTTTAATGTACCTGGCACTCCACACGCTCTTATGTCAACAAACTGCTTCCAAACTTCTTCCAATCTACTCCCAACCGTCTGGAGCCAGTGAGACTATGACATCCCCACATGGCGTATGTTGTAAGACTGAAGGTAGTGGGGTGGAGAAGGAGATAAGGAAGAGGAAATGAGGAAGTACCTAGCTATTCTGGTCTTAAACCAGGGCGATACTGAGAGCATCTTCCACACTACATTCTAATTCTGTGCATTTCTTATCACAAGGAGGAGATCTTTATTTGGTTGTATTTTGGCACCTATAACGTAAATAATAATAAAATTCAACTATTGATGTTATTACCAATTTTTGACAACACATGTTTCTTTCCAATTAAATTATTTATTTAAATACAGTTGTTAATGTGTGGTAAAACCATGTTTGATCGTGTGAGGAATGTGGAGATCCGCAAAGAGTGCAAGGCTGATGTAAGCGTAATGAGAAGATTAAGAAAGGGACGCTTAGAGGGTTTGGGCATGTAGAGCGAATGAGCGAAGATAGGAGTGTAAGGAGGATATATGATGCTAATGTGAATGGTAGCAGAAGTCGGGGACGCCCGAGGAAGACATGGCACGATCAAGTGAATCAGATACTCGAGTCGGGCCATGTCAAGAGTCAGAATAATAGAAGAGTATGTATGAGACGATGTATGAATGTGAATGAGGCAAGAAGTGTGTGCCAAGACCGAGTTGTTTGGCGGTCCGTCCTCTCTGCCTACCCCGGCAGGGAAACGGCGTGATGGTTAGTTAGTTAGTTAGTCAGTTGTTAATTATTGTCAAAATCAACATTTCAAACTTACTGATGCTTTGGGGTGATGTTCTTTGATGTATTCCAAATGTTCCCTTCCGTCACAAAACCACAATGTTTCTTTCTATTTTGTATTCAATGTTCCTCAACATCACTGCAAAATTGAAATTTCACAATGTTTTCAATGTTCCTTACCGCCACTATAGTATGTATAACAGTCGCTACAATAACTAATTAGATTCACAATGTTCCACACTATCACTGCAAAATTAAAATGTTTCTGACTGATGAAATTTCAGTGTATCCAAAAATCCTTCCTACCAATATAATATTATAGAAACAGTCTCTACAATAATATTATTTTTTTTCTAGTCATCTCTGTACAAATGATTGCTAATAATATTGCTGAATTTAACGACCTTGCCTGTCATTTTATGTTACTATAACAATTCAATGTTTCTTGTCATTTTTATAATTTCAGAATATTCCCTTGAATAAATAATATATAAATGTCGTATATGTTCCTCACTGTCACAATAATACTATTACAATGTTTCTATATTAAGTTATCCCCGTGCTTTCACAATGTTCTTAACTTCACTATATTTACATGTCTATGCCGGTACTTTATGTCAATGTTTCTTACTGTCATTATAATATTATCACAGTATTTCTTTCTGCCACTATAGTGTCACAATGTTCCTTACTGTCACTGTAATCGTATCTTCTATACGGGAACTGTATTTCAACGTTTCTCACTGTATTCACATTTTTCCCATGTATCATCACATTAATGTCATATACCGGCTAACCGGCACTATATATTTTAATATGGATTTGATTTATATAAAAATTTTCAGTTTTATTCCGAGGTTGGTGAAATTTTGCACACTTGACCTTCAAAACGAGAGAAATTTCATTGTACACATGATATTTCTAAAAACTCTGCAGCCCGGGCGATGCCAGGAAATTCCACTCGTTTTTATTTGTGTTCCTCACTGTCACTTTAATAATACTACTATGTTCCTTATTGTAACTTAAATAATACTACAATGTTCCTTACTGTCATTTTAATAACATTACAATGTTCCTAACTGTCACCATACATATTACAATGTCACCTATCATCACAAGTTCGACAACATTCTCAATTTAAATCGATATTCTTTCTAACACATTCGTTTACATGAACAATTCACTTTCAATATTATCAACACTATTATTCTTTGTTTACTTTGTTACTACGAAATGATTTTTGTTTACACTAACAAGTAAACAAGATGACTGATATATTAATGAATCGCAAATCGTAATGATTGCAAAATTAACTCACTAAACTAACACACGACTCGCAAAAGATGTATATATTAAATATACTTGAACTCGACCGCAACTTGAATCTGTACAGTGCGAACTTTTTATCGAAAACATAATAATAAAAAACGTAACCTATTTTTCAATGTTTCATAACGATAAAACCATCTTTATCGTCTGCCTTTGAATGCCTCGGTTAGGAGACGAAAGACCTATGGAGAACATGTCACGTTCAATGCATTGCGAGGTGTAATTAAAATAAGAAAACAAGGCGAAGAGATTTGTTTTTGGATAACACGGTCATCGTCTATTCTTCTCTTCGCTGATGAACTAAAACTAACGTTAGAAATACTAACTTTAGATGACTGAAATTAACTCAAGTCAGATATTGAAAATTTCTGACATTTCTCTTTACGAATAAGTTTAACGAATAAGAAATGTGAATATATTGACAAGTCAAAAATATTTCACCAATAAATGTCTCGACGCCATCTAGTAAGAAATTTAACACTAACAAAGCCTTTCCTACAAAAATAAAGTTGGTTGTTCACAGGTGGAAAAAATATAATAAGCAGTAATTGTGGATTTAGGTACTAGTACATATTGAATCATTTTGCGGGTTGGAAATAAGCCGACATAGCTCAGTGATTTCAGAGCACCTACCGGACATCAGAAAGGACGGGTTCAATTCCCGTTGGCGGCATTTATTTTTACTCGGGAGATATTTTCAATTTGTATTGATATTTCAGGCGACTAATTATTTGTTTTCCTTTATGCTATGCATAAAACCTTGTCTTATTAGGTGAGTAAAAATGATTTTGTGTAAATTTGTCTCGAATTCAATTCCTCTGCAACCATCCATCATTGTACAAGCAACGTTTTTGACTCTGTAGTAATGATGGCAGTAATTCAAATAAAACATGTGATGTGAGATTTTAGTATTAAGTGTTATTAATAAAAATATTCACTCTTGATCTTCATCCTAGCCACTTGCTTATCATCTACGGTAGAGAGTTTGTTGAAGGTATAAGTGTGGCATACACGTTGATAAATAATTGATAAGAGGATTTTCAAAAATCGTAATTAGGGCAACTTGATAAGGAAACGTGAATATGTCTTGAGAACTGACAAAGAAAGGGAGAGGTGAGCCCTCTCGGTACGAAAATTGACCACATCGTATTAAGAGGAAGCTATAAGCCAAAAATGTGTATATTCTTAGTATACCTTATATTGTAGGTAATAGGCATTAAAATCGCTTCACAAACGAGGTCTAGAAACGTTCGATGTCAAGCACAAAGCTGGTTTTTATTTATTTTGTAAATAATTTTATAAGAAAGCAAAAAAGTTAATTAAGTGAAACTGTCACAGATAATCTTAGCTATAATACTGTATTTTTTAAAAGTTGTTACCTTTACGCGTTCATACATTTCTATTGAAAAAAAAAATTTTTAGTAGTTTACATTTATATTTTTTGAGTAATTTATTATTTTATTTGTATTCTACTCAAACGAAACGATAGGAAAACCTTCAATTTATCTAAAGCATATTTTTTGGTATTCATAATGTACACCAATTCGTTATAATGCTGAATCAAAATAGTGATTCAGCATTAAGCTTCGCCTTAAGTGAAATCATTCCGACTTTATCCCTATCATCGTACATATTTATTTTATTTTTGTTTTTGTATTACCATTTGTATTACGATATATGTACAACATTGTATTATTGTTTTTACATTTTATTATTTATGTTACACCATAATACGGGCATTTGCCTAGTTTGTGGTATTAATAATGAATAAAATAACGAGTTGTTTTGGAAAATTTAAACAATTCTTTAAATTTCAAAGTTAATTTTCGAGTTCTGTGAAAGATTTTTTTCAAGTTCTGTTATTATTTCAGTTCTGTCAAGCAACTAGCCTATAATTATATAATAACAGAACTTGAATAACACTTTCACAGAACCCGAAAATGATCGTTGAAATTTGAAAACTATTACTGCCATTTTAGAAGATAATCTCTTTTCAAAGTAATCAGCAACCGCTCCGGAAACCATTTATTGGATAACCAATACATTTGCCATAGGTCGCCCCGAGTGGATCGCTAGGTTTGGTGATATAGCAGGGGTGTCCGGGTTCATCGAGCGAGGTGTGTTCAGAATGCACCTGCCCACCATCGGCACCATCTGCGTGGTATGCTAGATCGAGAGAGGCTGGTTAGGAGAGACCCTTTGACCTCTCCAACTGTTCTCTAGACTCATCGCCTCGCACCGCAGCGGGATGGATATACATAGCATTTGTCCGTCACTCCTGGAGATACTGGTTCCTACCCACCCCTCATACCTTTTTTCTTCCCAGAACTTCTTATCCTTCTTCTTCTTCTTCTTTATGTGCCGTATCAGTTCCCCCCGACGTTGGCGATCACTCTTGAAAATGTCTCTTTGTCTTGCGCTGCCCGGAATAGCTCCTCCACACTTCTAATCCCGGTCCACTCTCGTATATTTCGCAGCCAAGACATTTGTCTCCTACCAGGCCCTCTGCGACCCTCTATCTTGCCTTTCAATATTAACTGGAGCAAGTGATACTTCTCCCCTCGAAGCACATGACCCATCATTCATATCCTTCCCTTCCTTAAAAAAAACTCTACACACAGCTTGTCCAAAGTTGATAAGGGCCTATTATTTTCCTCAGGGCCTTCAGTGTAGGGTTAATAGCAAAAAAAACGCAAAAGTTGCTAAGGAAATATTAAAAACACATCTGTTTCTGTTGCTTTTAAAGTTAAAACTATGAAAAAATTCGAATTATTTCTTTAAATGCTAATCAACTCAGATGTCAAGAGATATTTGCTCAATTTTAAATAAGTCATACTAATTTATTTAATACTTTCACAACAGTCGCTTACACCTATTAATTACGTTGGTTTAAATTTATATCATCGTGCCCCCTCTATCATTCGTATTTACATATCTCCTTTCAAATCATCTTCTTCTTCTCTTTGAACGCATATAACGGAGCCTTTAGGCAATCCAATTCGGAAAAAATACGCACAGATCATGATATCGATGAGGTTGAAATTGGCATCTGGTCCCCGCTTTTCATTTACGTAATTGCCAAAAAGCATTTTTTTATTTTATTTTGTGATGTACAGGCACAAATATTAAGGTCTAAAGTGTCTAAAACTTTTAATTTCCACACTATACAATAACACCAATTCCACCAAAAAGTTCGCAAGTTTAATATTTTACACTGAAACTCTATTACATATTGAGCACAATAATGAGTAGGTTCATTTACAACTTTTTTCTATCGAAGGGATAATCTAGTTTGAAACGGGTCAATGGTTTTATGTTTGCAAGTTCAAAGTAAAAATTGTGCACTTGATAGAATTTAGTCAGATTGGAATAATGAGAATTAAACGTAAGTCTGTTGTGACTGATGTTTTGACATTAAATATTCAATCCCAAGGTAAGGACTATATATCACAATAACAATATTGCGTATATTTAATGCATTTATTATTTATTACGATAAGATACGTTATTTATTTATTCAACAAATAGTATATAACGTTGAAATCATAAGCCACTCATCTCACTAGGGAATTCCTGTGTCGAGATGTAAAGCAACTCTAACTAACTAACTATCACACCGTTTCCCCACAGGGGTAGGCAGAGAGGACGTACCGCCAAACAACTCGTTCTTGGCACACACTCCTTGCCTCATTCACATTCATACATCGTCTCATACATAATCTTCTATTATTCAGACTCTTGACATGGCCACCGAGTATCTGATTCAGAAGATCGTGCCATGTCTTCCTCGGGCGTCCCCGACTTCTGCTACCATTCGCATTTGCATCACATATCCTCCTTTCTTCGTTCATTCCCTCTACATGCCCAAACAATCTAAGCGTCTCTTTCTTAATCTTACTCATTACGCTTACATCAGCATTGCATTCTTTGCGGATCTCCACATTCCTCACACGATCATGCATGGATCATGCAACGCCTCAGGTATCTCATTTCAACGGCATTCAATCTACCTTTTTCTGTCAGTTCCATGCTTCACTTCCATACATCAGGGTAGGTACCAGCACTGCATTTTGGACTGCTAACTTCGCTTCTTTAGACCATTTTTTTGCTAGCGCGAACTGCGTTCAGTCCTCCATTAATGGAGTTACCTGCATTCACTCTTCTTTCAATATCTCTGTCAGCCTTCCCATCTCTCGTAAATATACTTCCTAAATACACAAACTCATCCACCTGCTCCAAGTATTCCTCATTTAGAACTATATTGCACACCACATTGCTTTGGAGCAACTCAATTATAGTTAAATCCTAAGCCGCTAATCTCACTAGGGAATTCCTGTGTCGAGATACTCAATTATAAAGGGTTTTCCAATAAGAGGTGTTATTTTGAATAGCCCGCTATTTCGGTAGATGTTACTTTTGAAGCTGTCGTTTTTTTGACATTTGACAAGTAGAAACTACGCCATTAATAAAAATGGAACGATACACGCTTCAACAACGCATTTAAATTATTAAAGTTCACTTGAGTGAATCAAATGCAAATCATCTTGAGTGATGAGGCCCATTTCCACCTCGGTGGCTTCGTCAACAAGCAAAATTGTCGCATCTGGAGCTCGGAAAACCCAAGAGTTATTGTTGAAAAGCCTCTCTATCCTCAACGTGTGACTGTTGTTTATGGCCGAAATTGGATGGTATTAATATGGACAACGTTTACTTTCAACAAGACGGCGCTACGTGCCACACAAGCAACGAAACCATTGATCTTTTACGATTGAATATCAAAATAACACCTCTTATTGGAAAACCCTGTAGTTTAAAAAAAATACATGTGAACCTACAAAAAGATTACAAAATAAACATTAATGTTCAAAATTCAAACTAAAATTACGAATAACACTCTACTGACTAAATAAGTATAACAAAGGTATAGTGTTGGCGTATCAGCCACAATCAAAGGGTGACCATAATGACGTTATCCGGAAATGTTAGATTCTGTGAATTTCAGAGAAACGAAGCGGATATACATCCTTGAAATGTGGTGCTGATAAAAAATGCTCAGGATTCCAAGATTAGCCAGGCCCACAAATGTGTCATGGAAGAATTCTGGAAGAGCCAGCCATCAACAATAGGCTTTTCAACTTTCTGCCTCAACTCTGAAGAAACTAGTGGCTAGTCGTGGAAGACAGGAGAAGCAAAGGAAGTGATGCGTTGGAATGATGTACTATCAACTATGTCCGGAACTAGGGTCTTCTTGGCTCTCCATGCACTGCAGGACCGCGAGGAGTGACGGACTCTTGTCCACCAGGGAAATTAGAGTGGGGTCACGATCCTTAGCAATTTAAATCAAATGAGTTTTCTACTGGAGGCGATCTAGAGGCGTTGTTGTATCTGATACTGCTTCCGAATTACAGATTCAGATGAACATGAATTGTAGAGTAAGAGTCGAAATGGATTGCTTTTGCGGGAATTGGGTGGTGGCATGTGTAAGGAAATGAACAAGGTATGTAAGATGGTAAAAAGTGAAGCCCAATCTGTATCTGTGCGAACACAATCACAATATAGTGAGTTCAAGCACAACAATACAATCACAATATTATGAGTTCAACTGCGATACCTTAAGGTAATTATCGCCACAACACAACGAATATGTTTTATTAAGCATTTTCAACATAGTCAACTTCCTTCTTTCAAAGATTATGTCCACGATAAAACACCAACAACTTTCTTCCAATAGTTCAATTCTTTTTCTGTTTTTTTTTTCAAAACAAATGCATTCGAATTTGCAATGTGTTCTTGCCATTGTTCCAAATTAAAAAAAAACTTTTCCAGTACGGTGATGCTTAGGGATAGGTAGGAACTGGAAAAATGATATTTCGGTAGGAACTATACATATTCTCATTTTAAAAACCAGACAGATTGGGTAAGAAGTGGACTGGTTGCGTGGGAAAAGATTCAAAGAGGACGGGAACTACTACTATTAAAGATAAGGAACTGTCCTTAACCTTAAAAATAACTACTTTAGGGGCCATTCCGGTTCCACTTAAGGGTAAGGAATTGTCCTTAACCTTAAAAATAACGACTTTAGGGGCCATTCCAGTTCCACTTAAGGGTAAGGAATTGTCCTTAACCTTAAAAATAACGACTTTAGGGGCCATTCCGGTTCCACTTAAGAATAAGGAATTGTCCTTAACCTTAAAAATAACGGCTTTAATGTCGATTCCGGTTCCACTTAAGGATAAGGAATTGTCCTTAAGGCTCCGCAGTAAACATTCAAAAAGAAAAATAAGATAGTTTGAAAGGGAGATATGTAAATACGAATGTTAGAGGGAGCGAAAATGCTGAAAATATTTAATAAAACACGTCTCGTTTAAAATAGAGATAAATCTCTCAACAAATGCCTAAGTTTCATTTAAAGACACGGTGTGATTTTTTTCATACCTACAACACATTAAATAACAGAACAAAATATGTTTTTAATAATTTTTGGAGCAAACTTTGTGATTTTTTTCTACAAATGTATAGATATTATCTTTAAAAAATGACATATATTTTTAGAAACTTAAACATAAATTGTTCAAGAGAAATATGTCATAACTCGGTAGGAATTCGGAATGAAAGGGAAAAACAGTTTGATTGTGATGAGATTACAATTTACTATAATATTTTGAGATATTGACGAATTTCTCATTTCTCTCTTATTAGAAAGTTAACCGAAAAGAGTTCAGAATTCTTACATGGAAATCGTGCTAGGATAATGCACGATTCGAATAAGCGAAAGCTCTGAACTACAAGTATTGTCTAGTTTCGTGCTATCGGTGATTTTAGAATGGAGAGAAGCGAATTTAATCAATCTAAACCCTTCAAGTTATAATTTGTGTGTATTTCCGCTTCTCAATAAAATCCAAATAAATGGAATATTTCTGAACGTATCCGAAAACTAAATACTGTTTTTGAAAGGTGATAAAATACCCTTTACAAATTGTATAATTTAAAATTAACATATAAATTTTGAAACGTTAAAATTTATAATCAAAAATTAAAAAGTTTTAAAAATGGTGCGCTTTACGTTTTTTAATCTGAACATTGAACTAAAATAACTGACATCAAAAAAAAATACATATTTTATTAGAAAAATGTAATATGAACATTATAGCTACCTCACTTTTTTATTGTTTCATATGAAAATAATTAATAAAAAAATCACAAAGTTTCATAAATTTTTCTCAAATTGGTTTCATGAAAGTGTACATTTTATTTATTCCGTGGTTAACTTCTGTTCGAAAAAAAAATATTGGTGTTTTTTTTCTTTCTGAGACAATTTAGTTCATATTTCTAACTATGACGGTAAGGGAGAAATAATGATTTCTATGAGATCATAATGAGCTGTTCCGATAAGCGAACAAAATGATTCTAGCGGTTATAACTAATTGTTCCCAAAACCGAACAAATTAGCTTGAGAGGTTAAAGGCTTTAAATAATATTACATCTCCAGATATATCTCTAAATGGTATAAAATAAAGTAGCTATCCGCGTCTGTCTGTTTGTGCGCTTTGTTCTTCGCAACAACGCAACGAATATTTATAGGGTTTTCACTATAATTTAGAAAATATCTTTCGGAAGGTTTACATGTATAAAACATGTATATTATATTTATAGAAAGTAGAGAAAAGTTGATGTTTTACAATAAAGTCCTAAAAATATTTTTTCGGGCACTACATTGTTGACGCTGGCTAAACCTTATGAGATACAACAAAATAATGTACTACGAAATTGTATATCTTAAAAAGGCATACAGAAAAGTCCATGATGGTATATGTCTATCTACGTCCTAAGTTTAACCCCCATCAACGCCGGGTATAAAACAGCTAGTCTGTGTTACAAATAAAATTTAAAATCAGTGAATGCAAAATTATTGTTAAGATACATTCTATATAATTTTACTATATTGTATATAGTGTTTGTAAAAATCACCAACTTTGTTGCTCGCCCTAATTTACAATATAAACAAATACATTTGTTTTTGACCACATTAATTCTGAATAGCGGCTTTTCACCAAGTTGATATTGAAAGTAACTAACTAACACGCCGTTTCCCCGCAGGGATACGCAGAGAGGACGGACCCCAAGCAACTCGGTCTTGGCACACACTTCTTGCCTCATTCACATTCATACATCGTCTCATACATACTCTTCTATAATTCTGACTCTTGACATGGCCCGACTCAAGTATCTGATTCAATCGATCGTACTATGTATCTCACATGATCATACATGGTTTTATTACACATACGCCTCA
Organism: Hesperophylax consimilis; assembly: GCF_061612785.1. NCBI lineage: Eukaryota > Metazoa > Arthropoda > Insecta > Trichoptera > Limnephilidae > Hesperophylax > Hesperophylax consimilis. The sequence continues at coordinate 16,900,387 of NC_142854.1, read as the reverse complement.
GGGATCTCATTTCTACAGCATTCAGTCTACTTTCATCTTACACTGAAAAAAATGAGTTAGCTAAAGTGTTAAGCTAATTGAAGTTGTGTAACCATCGCCTAAAGTTCAGCTACTTTACCTAAAATACTTTATGTGCAGATACCGTCGTTGTTTAGTAAAATGTGCTTGAGCTATTACAACTAAACTTTAATAATAGCACACTAAAAGCATACTTACCTAAACAAAATAATCGGTTTGGTTAATCAAGCTAAAGTAATTTACTAAACCTATTTCACTTTAGAAACTTAAGTTTATGTGTTACTTCCCAAAGTATTTAGCTAAATTTAACTAAACATCTAGTTTGGTTAAATGTTTTGTTCATATAGCAAAACTGAGGTTGGAATATCTAAATTTGGTATTTTTACATAACAATTAGTTGCTTTGCACAAACTTAGGCAAAGTGCAACAAAACTTTAGTTAAAATCTCCCGAACTTTGGTAGATCTGTTTATCGCGCAGGTGTTCATTTACGACGCAGTTATCAGATCGCCACAGTTCGCACCATACGTGAATTGACGTTTGTTGCGCGCGTTGCGAATTCATTTTTGAATTGAATTGAATTTATGTTAACCGCTGTTCCTAGTTCCTAGTGATAATGGCAGACAAAACCGTGGAGGATTATTTAATTTCTTGGAATTTGGAGGCTTACATAGAAACATTTAAAGGTGAGTTTTCTTTTTTCATTTTTTTATTGATTTAGAATTTAGATCATGGAACTATGATATTATATATTATGATAATATCCATTCTATTTGATTTAGAAACTGGCACCTTCATTATTCCATGACTCAAGTACCTACGCAATAGATTTAGAAGATTTGTATTTATTATGTACCTAGTTTGAAGAGTGCGTGTTGACGCTACAACCAAGATTGTGTCAGGAGTCATGACACAAGTTACAGAGAGTGGTATATAAAAAAAATAATAATTGGATCACTTGTATAGCGCCGTTTTTGTGCAAAATCACCTCAAGGGCGCCTTTATTTCTTTGTTTGTTTCCGCCAGTATTATTTTGTATTGAACGAATGTTGTTTGAAACTGTAGTATTTTCTAAGTTACAATTTTACCCTAACCAGAAACTAAATCATAGCAGGTTATATTTAATTTTAATAAATGTGTATTGCAAATTATTAATTCGGACATAACATTTTGAACATTGAATTCTGTTGTTTTTTTTTTGGGAGGGATATTTTTTTTTAAATACAGGGTGACCACCCATTGTTAATGTTTACATTTGAAATTTTCATATAAATGAAATAATTTCATTATTAAAACTATTTTATCTGCGCTTGATTCATGATACAGGGTGTTCGGTATCTGCTGTTGTATAAATATACATTTTTTTAATGAATAATTTTCATTCCTTTGAAAAATAAATTTTTATTTTCTTGTTTTGAAATTTTTTGTATTATCTCGTCGTTTTTTTTCTTTATTTCAGACTGAAGCCATAGACTCGAAAACACTCCTGATAATATCTCAAGATGATATTAAATAATTGATTCCGACTGTAGGGCACCGGGCACTGCCTACAGCACACATTAATGCGCTCAAGGATGTTATTAATCCACCTGTCATAAGTGTAAGTTTTTAAAAGCAGTAATGATGACATATTGTTTACCTAGGCCTTTTTTGGCTAACCATTTGGAAATAGTTGTACCGGACGCGATTTTGATACAAAAATAATAGTATTTAAAATAATAATTCCTGTAATTAATGAATAAATCGACTGCCGGGGGGGTCAAGCAATTCCAAAGGGATAAAAACAAAGCTTGACCCCTTCACCCTTTCTTTCCCCTTTGTGTACATACCCGCTTTTTGTTTCAGATTGAAGATATACCTTCAACTTCCAAACAAACAACGCCCATATATTATCAACACGATGACTTCCTTGTAAATGACATTTCCTTGTTGGAAAATAAAAACAAATCACAAAGAATAACGCAAGAAGCTTTTGAAGAGCAAATTTCGAATGTAAGTTAAATAATTTTAGTAAGTTTCAGATACCTAAGTAACTTAGGTTAATTGTTTTATACATTCCGATATATGTATTTTAGTAGTGGCAGCGTAGAATAGCCATCCTGTGACTGATATTATGATGATTATAGAAGTGGTTATTAGTTATGTAATCAATATGCAATTTAATTTTGTTTTCCAGGACTTACGCAATCATCTCCTATCAATCAATGAACGGCAAGCACTTTTAATGCAGTTTGAGTCAAAGGGTCTGTTGGACAATTCTGCCAGACTGTGCAGTACTATTATAAGTAAGGAATTGCAGGGTAATCCAGATAGATCCATTACAAGCAAGAGATTTTATGAATTTGCTTTTCAAATCACCAAAGTCTTTAATAAAGAAAGCGCAGCTGTATATTTCACCCCATATGTGTGTTTTGGGCCTACCCAAAAAATTGCTGCTAAAGGTAAATTACTAGACACATACAGGCAGCGCCGAAAAGAATTTGCCAAATCAGGACACAAACATCTTTTACTATATTTAAAAAAAATATATAATAAAAAATGATAATATAAATGTGTGTATGATCAAACGTGTTTTCTTTTTTGAGGCTTTGTTGGTATCTGGAAACAATATTTTGAGAGACGATTCTTAACAAAATAACTTTTATATGAATGAGGTTTTAAATAAGTACTTTCTAGTCTTACAAAACATAATATTTATTTATTTAAGTTTCATCTCTCAAAAGGGTTGTAATAAACTACCTGCAACTCAAAGTATTTAACCCATGATTCTGAATTATGGGTATAATCCTTCGAGTTGATGGTGGTTACATTTACACCCTGTATTGTTTTCAGCTAAACTGCAAAGCTTCACTTCCTATTTAATTTAGATAATCTAACCAAAAAGCTAAGCTACAGTACCTAAAGCTAGCTAGCAGTAGAGAGCTAAAACACCTATATCGGTAGGGCTATTCCAACCGAAGTTTAGTTAGTCAACCTAACCATTTTGTAATATTAACTAAATAATAAGGTTACTACATCTAAACAGTTCAGTTTTTCTAACCGAACACTACAAAATGGTTTAGGTATATAATTTTTAGTTTAGGTAACACAACTAAACACAAAGCTGTCTCAGCCGATTAGTTTAGCTAGAATACCTGAATCGTTAAGCTGTCATAAATACAGTTTAGGTAACACAACTAAACACAAAGCTGTCTCAACCGATTAGTTTAGCTAGAATATCTGAATCGTTAAGCTGTCATAAATACAGTTTAGGTAACACAACTAAACACAAAGCTGTCTCAACCGATTAGTTTAGCTAGAATATCTTAATCGTTAAGCTGTCATAAATACAGTTTAGGTAACACAACTAAACACAGAAAGCTGTCTCAACCGATTAGTTTAGCTAGAATATCTGAATCGTTAAGCTGTCATAAATAAACTGCTGTTTAGCAAACAGTAGCTAAAAGTTCGGCAGTCACCACAGCAACTAAACTGTTTAGTAGATAATTACTGAAAATTTGGTAAATCGTACCTAAACATTTCTTTCAGTGTACCTCTGCCAGTTCCATGCGTCACTGCCATACATCAGGGTAGGTACCAGCACTCCATTGTGGAGTGCTAGCTTCGCTTCTTTGGGCAATTTTTTGTTAGCGCCAACTGCGTTCAGTCCTCGATTAATGGAGTTACCTGCATTTACCCTTCTTTCAATATCTCTGTCAGCTTTCCCAGTAACTGGCTCCACCACACTTAAACATGAATCAACCCAGCCTTAATCTACGTGAAAGTGTACTTTATTTTATTTATTACAATAATATAACTATAATTTTACTTATTACAATAATATAACTATAATTTTACTTATTACAAAATGATAACAAATTTATAATGTATTATTCCCAGTGAGTTTACAAAACTCATTTCGGGAATGATTCCATTAGATTAAATACAAGACAACATAAATACATTAAAATAAATAAACGCAGAAGTTATTTTGGATTTCCAAAGAAAGAATGTATCAGTCATTAATAAAACTGCTGAGGAAATAGCTTTTTGCCAATGTTTTTTTCTTCGTTGCCTGAAGTTTTAGATTACTAGGTAATGCGTTATATTGCTTATGTGCAATGTATTGTAAAGAGTTAATTCCAAATTTAGTCGTGTAAGTAGATGACGATAAGTGTGTTTGATTTTGTGATCGTGTTTTGTCACTTACTCCAACAGTATATAAACACGAGGGTACAAAGCAAATACATTAAGAGGAACGGCTGCGACCCTTTTTCATACAAAACTTAAATTTAGATTTGAAACCAAAATACCACAAAACAAACTGAAAAATTATTTTTTTATACGTAGAGTGTTTAGCAAATATCTAATACGGATATGTGCTACTTTATTTACTTAAGTTTTTAATTTTTTTAAATACCATAAAAGAATTCACTTTTTAATGATTTTAGAGGCAACTTTGGCAATTATTTGTGAGTTAATAACAATTATTTAAAAAAATTATTTTATTTATGTACTATGTGAACATGATAAAATATTAGATAAAAATAAAAAATATTGAAAAAGCTAAATTATAGGTGCAAAAAAATAGAGTCAATTTTTTTTTTTTTTTTTTAAACACGGTAAGATTTTATTTTTTTAATGGCCTATATATCAACATTATCATAAACAAATTAAATAGCAAATATCCGTAAAATAAATTTGATACTACTCTCGATTTAAAAAAAATATTATACTTATTTTTTAATGGTAAACTAATGTTTATAAGACAAGTTTTTATGCATAGCATAAAGGATAACAAATAATTGTAAGCAATAATTAGTCGTCTGAAATATCAATACAAATTGAAAATATCTCCCGAGTAAAAATAAATGCCGCCAGCGGGAATTGAACCCGTACCTTCTGATGTCCGGTCAGGTGAACAGAACCACTGAGCTATCTCTAGCACTATCAAAGCCTTTCCTACAGAAATAAAGTTGGTTGTTTACAGATGGAAAAATATAATAAGCAGTAATTATTGATTGAGGTACTACATATTGAATCATTTGGCGGGTTGGAAATAAGCCGACATCAGAAGGCACGGGTTCAATTCCCGTGTAACTCCCAATACTCGGGAGATATTTTCAATTTGTATTGATATTTCAGGCGACTTAATTGCTTATAATTATTTTTTTAAATATTTATTCAGTTTGGTTAAGTATTTGGTCACAAATCCAAATTTATGTTTTGTATGAAAAAGCCGCGCAGCTGTTCCTCTTAAGATACATAAAAATGTACATCTATATGTAGTTAGTGTACACTCTACAACAAGTCAATGCCTACAACACTAATAATTTATCATAAAATTAGAGTACATTGGAGTACAACAGAGTAAATTGGGTCACCAGTGCTAACGGGACGCCAGAACCTTGTAAGGTCGTTGACCCCGCAGGAGGTACCCGGCTAGCAGTGGACGCAAAACTAGTCGGCAAGTGAATCGGGTGATCGATTATAGAGAATGTATTTGAAAGAGAAACATCAAAAACACCAACTTGCGCTTGTATTTCTAAGAAGTTGTTACGACATGCATTTTATTAAAAGACTTTCGCATTACGTTTTATCAAACATACTAAATTCAGTTGTACGTGCGTTAGTCCTGCGTGAAATCTAGTTCACTGAGCTCGAACATGTTTCTTTTAGATGTATAAGTATAATCCTACTATTACACATATATGAAACCTTCAAAATAAAGTAAAAACAAAAAGTTGTTCCTGAAAATCATTTCAATTGCCATCTTCAAAATTGAAACTGATTTGTCAAAAATTCTGACTATCCCATGATTTTTCCCATATCTGCGCTGGTTTTTGTATTAGTTGCTTCATCTAAATTTGTAAACCAAAAATTAAAATGATCTATTTTCATGTTTTTTTTTATTTTTAATGATCGTTGAACTTTCTAAAAAGGGTTCCAACTGCTTAGAGTTTGTTTATCTGGTTACCAAGCATAGCTAAAGCCATTTAAGCAACGTTTTGATACTGAATGGTGGCATACCACAACGGCGATCCTAAAAATTGAATTGTTAATCAATCGAATATTCTGACTATCCCATCATTTTTCCCATGTCTGCACAAGTTTTTGTAGTAGTTGCTTCATCTAAATTTGTATATTAAAAATCAAAATTATCTATTTTTCATGTTTTTTTATTTTAAATGATAGTTGAACTTTCTAAAACTTTTTTTTCAACTACTTAGAGTTTGTTGTAAGGTTGAAGGGGAAGGAGAAGGTCACGAAGTACCTGGATATTCAGATGTCACCCAACATAGCTAAAGCCATTTAAGAAATGTTTCGATAGTGAATGGTGGTCTATAAGAGTTGCAATCGTAATCAAAACTGTTCAACAATCATCAACAAAAAACGTTACGTCATATGTCTGATGATCTTTCATAAACCAATGTCACTCTTGTTGTGATGTGTAACGGTGTGATAGAGAGCGATGTAGTCTTGTATGCGAGTGAAAGTGATGGCAGCATAACCGCACGTTTTTTTTAGCGTTCACGCGAAAGTGTAACGTCATCATTATATGTTTTTCTAGGTTAAGTAGATAAGTAATTCTTTATACGTAATTAAATACATAATATTAGATGTAACAGATATCTGGAAAAGCAAATAATGTTGAAAATTGTGTGGTTATAAGTATGAAGTGTGATTCACTTATCTTTGTTATTCTAAATTGTATTTCATATACTTTACGGTTATTTTAATACACTTTTGTTTTCTTGATTGAATGTATGAATGAAGTGGTGTCTTGAAAGTGGAAATTAATCCACTTCCCGACATCCGATCGTGCCGTAACTCGACAGATAGACTTGTTATCGATGACAATGCGCGCTATGATCACTTTTCTTTGTTATTTTAAATTGTATTTCCTATTATTTACGGTTTTTATCTAATACTATTATTTTACAATTTTGTTTTCTTGATTGAATATATGAATGAAGTGGAATCTTGGAAGTGGAAATTAATCCACTTCCCGACATCCGATCGGGCTGAAACTCGTCAGATAGACTTGTTGTTGATGACAATGCGTTCTATGAAATTGGTGGGCAATCGCACATACACAAACAGATATATACGCATTTCTCTGACATTATATGATATTACAGCATTTCATTAATTATATAAATGTCGGTACTACGCAATTAGGATTTGGCTTAGTTGTTAGCGCGGTTAACTCAACTCTAACCCTAATCAACTGCTTCGAAGACAACTCTGCCGACCATTAAATCACCTGTTTTTGTAAGAACGGCTGCATAAATTCATACTGAAAACATTATTTAGGTAACTACTTCATCGCTTGAATTCCTAAAACAACTGATTCCAATTTTTAAAATAACACTTCTTTTCAAAGAAAATTTGAGTTCATCGAACCAGATTTCTTACAGGACGGAAGTTCACGCAGGACTAACATTTACTAATAATAACACTAACACAATCGAAAATACTGTTTTCGATTTAAAATCACTGGTGTAACGTTGAAACGTTGCTTAAAATGGCTTTAGCTGTGTTTAGTGACTAGGTCTGAATAGCCAGGTACTTCCTACCATCCTCTTTTCCGTCTCCTTCCCCTCCCCTCTACCTTCAGCCTCTCAACATACCCCAATTGGGGAGGCCATAGTCTCGCTGGCTCCAGGCGGAAGCAGTTGGGACTTTTGTGCGATATTCACACAAATATATCTTTTATACACATGTATATAAATTAATATTTCTTTATTTATGCTGAAATAGGAACGCGTTTTTGGTTGTTCTTATTAGTGCCAGGAGTGTTTAGAGAGTGCTTTGAATAGTAGAAAAAGTCGAGGACGCTCGAAAAAAGACTTAACGCAATATCTCTACACTGAAATGAGATACGGAGTCGAATTAAACTTGACGTAATGTAGTTTTTTGACGAGTATAAATTTCATATGAAGTGGATAGTAGAAAAAATCGGTTATGCCAGGGGAAGACATCAATTAAATAATAAGTCATAACTGATGAACAAAGAAGGAGATGTACGACTTTTAAGTGAATTGTTGAAGAGGTCGAGAACGTTCGAAGAAGACATGGCACGATCAATCAGTGAAAAAAATGCTTTTTACAATGCAATAATATTATTTCCACCTTAAAAATGCACGCACGTGTGTAGCCATATATTTTTAAAAAAAAGACAAACATTCCCGGGTTACGAATAGCCTGAAAATAGAGGGTTTTCCAATAAGAGGTGTTATTTTGATATTCAATCGTAAAAGATCAATGGTTTCGTTACTTGTATGGCACGTAGCGCCGTCTTGTTGAAACGTTGTCCAGATCAATACCATCCAATTTCGGCCATAAAAAATCATTAATCATCTCTCGATAGCGCAATCCATTCACCGTAACTGTTGCTCCAGCCTCATTTTCGAAAAATTAAGGTTCAATGACTCCGCCGGACGATAAACCGCACCAAACAGTCACACGTTGAGGATAGAGAGGCTTTTCAACAATAAATCTTGGGTTTTCCGAGCCCCAGATGCGACAATTTTGCTTGTTGACGAAGCCATCGAGGTGGAAATGGGCCTCATCACTCAAGATGATTTGCACTTGATTAACTCAAGTGAATTTCAATAATTTCAATGCTTTGTTGAAACGTGTATCGTTCCATTTTTATTGATGGCGTAGTTTCTACTTGTGAAATGTAAAAAAATGACAGCTTCAAAAGTAACATCTACCGAAATAGCGGGCTATTCAAAATAACACCTCTTATTGGAAAACCCTGTATTTTAAAATCTCCGACTACTACCACAGTAAGAGGAAAATGTTGCTTGTGTTGTGATGGAGGACAAAGCCAGCCGAGGAATTGAACACTCTACGCCTGGGACACAAACGCGATGTCAACAGTCCTGGAACAACGTCGTATATAATAAATCTTCCTACGTTGTATTTTAGATTCCGTTGTCTGTTCATCCATCAGTGACTTCCGGACCGGTATGTATCCAGATAACTCATGACCTACTGCTATTTTAAATCTCTCGCAGCCCCCCTTCTCCTTGCCCCTCTCCGACCAGCAGACTGCCACGAAGGTGGAAGGTGGAAGCGGTGACGAAGCATCAGCGGCTCCGACAGCAGAGTTGCATTACACAATCAGCGTTGTGTAACCACTGTGTAACCAGCGCCGTGCAGTTACACTTTCTAAGTCGGTTAACTCTTCCTGATATATGATGAGGGGGGACTGCCGCTTGTCATGAGTTCAACTCATTATTATCATTATTTATGACTAGGAGTCCAAAGGTACGAAAGATAAACCGATAAAAGTGCGATTTCGGCATGTCAAATTTGAAAAAAATATAAATATTGTTTTTTTTTTCTTAACACTCCCGTTCCGAAGGGGGTAATATACTTACCCCAAACGAGAGTTTTGTGCAATATCTAAGTTATTTTACATCACATACTATTCGGTCATCGATCAGTATTTAAAAAAATGTCTTGGAAAATAATTTCCCTCAGTGCCTATGTCATCTTTCGGGATGCTGTGTGGAGGGTATTTTTAAGGTAAGGAAGGAGAGGAAGAAAAGGTACGAAGGTATGATGTATGAATACATCCCTCCCACTGCGGTGCGATTTATAACATTTATCTACAAAGTTTTTAACAATTTACTACTGACCTAGTTCAGAAACTGATGACATTTCTAGTTCAGGAACAGATTATAAGGACTTCCACATATACCATTAAAAACCGAAAGAAAACATCAGGATAAAAAAAGAAATGAAACAAAAATACAAAATTATTTACTGTACTAAGGAATCCAGATGTAAGGCTTGGTTCCTAGCGAAATTAAAAATGTACTTTAGGTTAGTAAACTTGTAAAAATTATGTTTGTAATAAGTATTATAAGTGTAAAATAAAATGTACATATGTTTATATCAGAGATCTATTTTAAATGTAATAACTAAAATAATTCATATTTATTTGAGTTAAGCTCAATTTCTTACTCTCTTTTACCGTTTTGGATTACTTAAAGAATGATTGCTGGACAAAGATGGGCAATGTCCGATTAAAACGGTAGTTAGTAACTAATATCTGAGTGTTACTGTAAAGGGCTAAATAAATATAAGATACACCCATACGGATTGATCGTGATTTTTAACATCAGGAATGAAAGGTTAAAAAATATCAAGTTCGTTGGCCTCTCTGCTCACTAGAAGCCGATAGGTCTCATATAGATATAAAAACACTTACTCAAAATCGTTACATTTAAAACCATATTTTTAACAAAGCGATCAATTCCTAGCAGTGTAAACAATTGCAACAAATAAAAGCTCATTTTTGAAAGCCGAGAATTTCACAAAGACACTAAAAATCACGAAATTGTAACTCTCCTGTAATTGTTTGTATATTTGAATTGTACCTTTTAATCATTTTTACTATCTATTAAAACATGTGGGTATGTAAATTTCTGGGCATTATGCTTGTTTTATATACACAAATTAAAAAAAATAACTCCAACATATCATCTTCTAAATTGTATAAAATACGCCGACCAAAATCTGAACGGAATAATACCAATGGACAATATAAGGTAACAATCAACAACCAGTTTTAAACTTCGAACAAATACTTATAAAAAGTGAGACAGTCGTTATAACCCAGTAAAAGTAAAAGTGTTATATCTCGACTAACCATCAAACGATAGTGAAAACAATGACAGGACAAGCCAAGCCAAGCCAAGCTAACTGTATCTCTCGTATCTCGTGATGCGCATACCAAGTCAGAAACACGTCTCTAGTCCCTGTACACTTTAAACCGCTACGATATAACGTGTTATATCTATACTGTAAGTAGTATTTATTATAATTAGAGACACCCATTCACGTAGCATTAATTATTGAAAAAATAGCTTTTATAGCTTTAATTTTGCATTTTCATAGCGTTTACAGCTTAATAGGATAACGTCAAGGAATGGCAGTCGGCAAGAGGGGAAAAAACAATTAAATTAGCAAAATAACATGAAACATGTTTATTGAATTATTGATTGAAATTCAACATGGCACATGTTTTCACAGTAGAGTGTGTCATGTTCGTTCTACGATTTTTTTTATTTTTTTTTATTATTTATTGAGTTAGTTTATACATTTGAATATAAACTAATATAAACAAGATCATATTTCATTTTGTAATTTTACATATTTTTACAATAAATATAACATTTCTTTTTAAATACATTCATTCTTCCTTCATTCTTCAGACTTTCAGGCATTTCATCATACATTTTTAGTCCTTTGTACATTAGGCAGTTCTGTGATTTTGTTTTTTTCATATGTGGCAATCTAATCCTATTTACATTTCTGGTTTCGTAATTATGAACATCTCTATTAAAAACAATTTCATCCTTAAAATATTTTGGCATTTGGTTGTTCATGATTTTATGTACAAAAATTAACACATTAAATAATAGTCTCTTTTTTATAGAAATCCAATTTAGCTGTTCTCTCATTTGATCTATGCTTGCGTATTTTCCTTTTCCTAGTATACATCTCATAGCTCTATTCTGTATAACATCTAGCTTGTTCAAGTTTCCTTCATTGGCCAAATACAACACAGTAGAGCAATAATCTAAATGTGGAGCAACTATAGTTTTATAAATCAGCTCTGTAGTGTTTCCATTTAGTTTATTTCTTAATCTTCTAAGAAAATTGACTTTTTTAGATACCTTTTTTAGCACATATTCAAAATTTGCTGCGAAAGTTAGTTTTGAATCTAGTATCACACCCAGGTACTTAATTTCATTTACTTTTTCAATTTTTTCGCCATTAATTGTCAATTTTAACTCTGTGTTATGTGTTTTGTTGCCTATTTCCATATATTTTGTTTTTTTGACATTCAGTTTTAATTTGTTTAATTTCAGCCATTTCGCTATATTTTGTAGGTCTTCATTTAATTTATTGATTGCATCTATGTATTCTTCACATGAAATATAGATTAATGTATCGTCTGCAAATAATCTAATTTTGCAATGTTTTATGGTTTTAATTATATCATTAATGTAAATAATGAATAGAATTGGGCCTAATACCGACCCTTGTGGAACACCGAGGTTGTTTTCTATCGGTTCTGATTCTGAGCTTTCCACTTTTGTTACCTGTTTTCTTTCATGGAGATATTCTTTGAAAAGATTTAGAGCTACTTCAGAAAGACCTATATCTTCTAATTTTTCCAAAAGTTTTTTCCTTTCTATCGTTTCAAATGCTCTTTTAAAATCTAAAAATGTTGCAATGGTGATTTTTTTATTATCTGTTTCTTTCTTCCATGTATTAATCACAATGTTTATTGCAGCTTCACAAGAGTTATTATTACGGAATCCTGATTGTTCGTCACATAATATATGATGTTTTTCCAAATACTCAACGAGTTGTTTCTTTATTACAATTTCTAGTACCTGTTCGTATTTTGGTAACATATTTATAGGTCTAAATTCTTCGCATTTTCTGGTATTAACAACTTTCGGAATCGGGATCACAATAGATGTTTTCCATGTGTTTGGAAATTTTCCACTTCTTAACGATTCATTTATTATGTTCAGTAGATGAGGTCCTATCACTGGCATTGCATCCCTTAAAACTGTAAAGCTTATTCCATCTGGACTCTCTTTTGATTTGGTGCTGTTTAGAATCTGTAAAAGATATGTTTCATCAATCTCTTTAAACACAAGTTTTTCTCGGTTTAGGGGAACATTTCTCACGCGGTTGTCTTCCTTCAGTATTGGTATACTCTGATGTAATTCCGTTATGCTGTTTACAAAATATTTGTTGAAGCAGTTCTGTATGCTACCCTGTATCTGATGTGGAAATTCAATGTCATGTTTCATCCCTTTATCTTCAGTTTGCATTAATCCTTTTATGGTTTTCCACATTTTTTTAGTGTCTCCTTTTTCACAGATAATTTTATTTTTGAAGTAATCGTTCTTACAAACTTTCAGTTGTTTTGAGTATTTATTTCTTGCATTTTTGAATGCTTTCCAGTCTTGTGAGTTTCTTGAGATTTTTGCAATTTTGTACAGTCTATCTCTTTCATATTGTATTGATTGTAGTTCTATGTTATACCATTTATTTGTTCCTCTTATTTTAGTAGTTTGGATTGGTATTAACTGGTCGATTACTTCTTGAAGGTTATTTATTAATGATTTAGCCTTTTCATTAAATTCCATTTGATGAAGTTCATTCATATCACCCAGAAGTTCAATTAACCTTTCACTGTTATATTTTTTATAATTTCTGTATTTTATTACTTTGCTGGTTTTCGTATTATTTCTTTTTGTGTTATCTGTAATGTGGATAAGGTTATGGTCGGTTATTTTTGGCTCATCTAGAACTTTTACATTCAAATCTAATCTGTTGGATATGACAAGGTCAATTAACGTCCTGGATTTATCCGTTATTCGTGTCTCACTTTTAACAAGTTGTTTCATTCCCGATGCTTGGATAATTTTTCTTGGATAAGTCTTTTAGTATATGTATCATTCAAATTTTTGAAATTTATATTAAAGTCACCAGTTAGGATATTATCTTCTTCCTCTTCTAGGTTTTGGGTGCACCAGTTCTCTATAAATGATAAAAAGTCTTTTGTACTTGCATTTGGAGAATGGTAAATTACTCCGTATACTCCTTTCTTATATCCAGAAGTTATCCTGATCGCTAGTATCCAGCAGTTCTTTTCGTATTTTGTGTTAGAAATAACTTCAAATATTATGTCTTTTTTGATAGTTATTATTGCTCCCCCTGTGTGTCTACTGTAGGAATCACAGCGTATTGTTGAATATCCTTGAAAAGTAACTTCGCTGTCTTCAATATCGCATGTTATGTGAGTCTCGCTTAACATTACAAGTGCAGGATCATTTCGTTCAATCAAAATCTGGATTTCTTCATTGTTCGCTATCAGACTCTGAATATTTAAGTATATAATTCCTTGCAGTTGGTTGCTTTTTATAAAAAAATTACCTTTTTCTTCTCCAATTCCAATTTCCTTTTGTATACTGGACATTCGAAGCTCCACGCTGGATGATTTGAGTCCAGGTTTATCTTCAACTTGTTTTTAGTATTAATACAATTATTACACTTTTCTGTTCCTCTAATAGCCTTGCATTCTTCACTTTTATGACCACCTGTACATTTAGGGCATACAAAGGAGTCTTTTTTACATTCGCTCCCTTTATGGTTGAACCCGTAGCATTTATAGCAGCGCTTAATGTCAAATGCATCAAATACTCTGACCCTTTCCCATCCAATATTTATTTTTTGCATTTGCAACATTATTCCATGTGTTTGTGTATCTACTTCCAAATATATTATATATTCTTCTCCTGTTTTTAATTTCTTGTTTTTTATTACAGTTACTTCCATTTTTTGTGGTTCTTCTGGAAACTCGTTCTGAATTTTTATGTTCTGAACGATTTCTTTTTCATCCATTTTATGTGTTACTCCAACGACTTTTATTGATGGGAATCTTTTATTTGGGATCTTCGTTGTATATTTTTCACAGAACTTTATTTTTATGTCTTCCTGTAGTTTTTCAATATGCTGACTATTTCTACATGTAACAATTATTTTACCATCCTTTGCATTTTTTATTCCCATCACTCCTGTTTCAATTGGATCAATTTGTTTTTTAATATCCTCTTCGGTTTTCTCCGTGGTCTGCTCTTCTTTCGGAGTGATAATAATTTTTTTCCCCAAATTTTGGTATTGCTTATTGTTACCCGTAATTTCCTTAAGTATTCTATTTTCTCCAGAAATATCGGCCATTTTTGCTGCCATTTCGCTGATTAACCCCAAAATTGTAATTGTTTTCGGGGTTAATTTATTAATTTGTTCTTTGTTTAGGTTTGTCGAAATGTCATTAATGCAATTTTGTAGAATTAGAACTGCATCTGTGGCTTTATCAATAAAACTTTTAGGATCCATCTTGAGTTACTTTATTTATTTCACTATTCACGGCAAAAATCAAGTTTTATGTCCGTTTATCTCAGATCACCTGTCTATTTTAATGTTTTTCTGTGGTTTTCTTCTGTCAAAACTTTTAATGTAAACTTTAAAGATATATTGCACCTTGTTTACTCAAGACAACGAAAAACCAATTATTTGAATACATTCATTTACCACTTCTTTTTTAAAACGATATATTGCTTGATTATTTTGAAACACCAATATAGCAACACTTTAACATAATTTAAGGACAACTTTATTGTTATATTCAGAGTTTAATTTCCATAGATTTTTTTTTTTTTTTTTTTTTTTTTCTGTCAATACAAGATTATATCGACCAAAAAATCTTTTTTATTATCGCTAAAAAGACCATTTATCGCTTTAATATCGTTAATGATATGAATGGGTGTCTCCAATTATAATAATATGTATGTTTTTCTGTCAGTACATACATTTTAATAATTAAATGTTAATTTGTCTGTGTTCCGTACTAGTGAACGCTGAAATGCTGTATTAGGATAAAAAGAATTTAAAAAAAAAATTTGCCCCCAAATTCCCAATTTATACCGATTTATACCGTTTCTCTTTAAGTTTTTAAGTTCTAAAAAATATATGTTATTTTTTAAGATAATGTCTATACATTTGTTATACCGAAACTTTAATTATATGAAATTCGCTCGATAGAAATAAATCGCAAAGTAAGCTCCGAAAATTGCTTAAACACGTTTTTTTGTTATTTAATATGTTATAGGCATGAAAAAATTCACAGTGCATCTTTAAATACAACTAAAGCATTTTTTGAGAGATTTTTGCTCTAATTCAAACGAGTATATAAATATATATATATATAAGTTTTTTTTTAAATATTAGCGCCCTCCCTCTAACATTCGTATTTACATATCTCCCTTTCAAAACATCTTTGAACGCTTACTTCGGAGCCATAAGTGCTGTCAGAACCCGCCGACCAATCGCAGGGCGTTTGGGTGTCTCATGGTTTTAGTCGTTTTTAAATGACGATTTATCAATTCTACGTGTAATTACATAAACTAAAACTTATATATTCAGAATCGGCGTTCATTAATCTATATGAATATATATTTTTTAAGTCATAATATAAGTTTTTTATTATCTAGAAGACTAACCTAAGAAAATGTATTTAACTGTGCTGAGAAAGAACTAGCAACATCGCATTTTGCGAGACTGACGCATGAGATTCCCGTCTGGAAAAAGTGAGGTTATTTCTTACTATTGTCTTTTAATTGACTGTTACCCCGTGAATTTAACAAGAATTACACAAAAGTGATGTTTTTTAATAACGTAAATGTCTTATGCATTTTTAGGTAAATATAAACCCAAGCAATGTTCCTATTGCGCTTACAAAAATCCAAACTGTAAATTTTTGGTTACTCTCCGCACATATTATTTGAATGGCAATTCGTGTCATTGGCTGTGATAAATTTATGTATGAATATAATGTATCTTATAATATCATTGGATAGGTGTCGCAATTTTCCAAGTTTATTAACATTCGTAAGGTACATTTCTTATTTGAAGGCAATATTTTCAGCTTCACAAATCCAATAATTTTCAAACTACCTACATAGAAAATTGAGAATTTCAACTGGTTCGACGAAAATAGCATATTAGATACTAATGGTGTGGCTTTTTATCAGAGGATAAACAACCATATTAAATATTTCCTAGCAACCAAACAGATATACATACACATCAACTCAACTCAACACTGGCGTTGGTTTTATCAAACTATGATGTAACCAGTAACATTCACAGCGGAACATTTCTCTCTGTACACTTCCGGGGAAGAGATTCGCTGAATGTTAGAGAGAGGCAGAGGAAAGGTAAAGGTAAATGACCTTAAGAGCATGGCATAGTATACACCATCGATTCTCAACCTTTTTAGTGTCGCGACCACGGGGTTCGCGACATTAAAAACGACCCTGTCACTACGTATTTTAAAGTTCATAAAAGTTTTATATTATTACAGCGAAAATAATGTGTTAAATATGAAAAACTCACAAACAACTAATTGAAATATCGGCTGACAAAATTCTTTAATTTTTGTTTGATACATAAGCAGTATTTTTAAACACATCTGCAAATCTTGTATGTGGTAATTAATCCACTTTCCGCTATCCGATCGAGCCGAAACTCCGCGGTTAGACTCTTTGTCAAGGACAATGCATTCTATCAACTTTTAGTGGCAATCAAGAACACACACAAGTGAATTTCTGCGAAATAATTGGGATTTGTAAAGGAAGCTTTTAAATTGATTTAAAATCGAACCCACCTTACACTTATATTGCTCCTATATTGCTCCCAAGATATTCAATTCACTCAATATAGATACCAAAAAATCGGAAACTGAACATCTTCGTATAAAAAATATTCAGAATTGGCTATTGGTAAAGGGAAGGAACTATTGCAAATAATGTCTCGTGTCATTAAATTAAATTAACTGCTCTTTTATTCCATTATATTCATATGTTTTCTTCTAATTTTTATTTTGATATCTTTTTTTCTCTGTCTTATTTCTGTATATCCTAACATCTAAATATTGTAATCTAAAGAAAAATGGCTACCGTAATACGGGCATGTGTCTAGTATGGTGGCTGTAGAAAACAAAAAAACTGTAATCATTTACATTTTTATGAATAAAGAAACACCAAAAAAAGAAAATGGCCTCTCGTCAACGGTGCCTTTCAAAACGAAATACAGAAATTTGTATATTATCCCTGGAAAATTGTGTTTCTAATGTCGATTCACGTTTAGAAAACCTTTTTAACCACTTGAGCGTTGGGTGTTCGGTTTTCGATTGGGACTTTCGATTTAATTATATGTATAAATTGCTTACTGCGGTTTAAATCCAATGGCTCACTAGATTTCCCGTTATCCTATTTTTTAGGTTCAATTAATTATGGCAAACGATAGCTCAAGACGTTTTAGCAAACTTGCGATAATATGCCGAAACTGGAGCCATTCATGACTTAATTGACATTTTTAATGATAAATCAATGTTTACAAGACAAGGTATTTGTGGACAGCACAAAAGATAACAAATTATTATAATCAATAATTATTAGTCTGAAACGCATACTAATTGAAATAATCTTCCGAGAAAAAATAACTGGAATTAAACCCGCAGTCTTCTGATTTCCAGGAGAAAACCTCTAATAAGTAATAATCTATCTATATAAATAAAAATTTAAATGTTCGTTTGTTCAAAAAGTTTAAATATCCAAAAGTTATTCACTGATTACTTTGAAATTTTGACACAATGTTGCATTCGAATACGTGCATTTTTTATATACTATATTATATAGATGTCACCTGTGAAAAAAGCAGAGATATCTGTTGGACGTAAAAGAAACACGCGCTATTGTTTCGATGTCTGCACAAACATACTGAGCCACAGCGTAGCGTAGCGGGATACAACTATTTTTTTTTAATAAAAATACTGGTACATATTGACTTATTTGGCAGGTTTAAAATAAGCCGACGTAGCTTAATGGTAAGCGCAGCTGACGGAAGCTGCGGGTTCCATTCCCGTCGGCGGCATTTATTTTCTCTTAATTTCAATTTGTATGGGATTCAGACAACTTATTATTAATTATAATAATGACTTAATTAACACGTTAATATTTTATCAAGAAGTATTACAAATCAAATTCATAATTTAATAAGGTTTTTTCGCACACGTGACTTATTTTTTTGAGATCGCGACCCCCAGATTGAGAAACGATGACATACACTATACAGCAGACGTGTCCACAATAATATTATTTCTAAGCTATGGTTACTGCCTTTGAACAAGGCTCAATGTTCCGTGTTGCAAACGTGCACCTTCTCGCTTATATACATATTTATCCACTGGTTGCATATATATTTATACGTTTACCATATTATTCAATTGATATCATTCCTCAAAATATTATTACGGAAACATATGAACTGCGTACTGCGGATAATAAATTATTGTAAGCAATAATTAGTCGCCTGTAATATCAATACAAATTGAAAATATCTCCCGTGTAAAAATAAATGCTGCCTTTTGATGTCCGGTCAGACGCTCTGAACCACTGAGCCACGTCGGCTTATTTCCAATATGTACTGCGTACTGCGGCTTAAAGCCAACGAATCTATCTAGATTTTCCAAGTAATCATTCGTTTACAGTTCAAGATTTCTTATTCTAACATTTGAGAAGATATGTGAAGAGTTCCAACTGTTCCCAACCGTCTGGAGCCAGCGAGACTATGGCATCCCCAATTGGTTGTACGTTGTGAGGCTGAAGTTAGTGGGGCGGAGAAGATGGGAAGAGGAAGGTTGGGAAAGGACCTGGATATTCAGATCTGATCTCCAAACATGGCTAAAGCCATGTTTCAATTCTGAATGGTGTAAGCACCAGGGCTAGTCGAAAGCTATAGGTACTCCTCGACCGCGGAGACCGTCACCAAATACTATTAAATGTGTATAATGTATTAGAAATTTCATTCAATCGCACAATTCTTCTTGTCACGCTAATACGGCTGAAGTTTTCAGGTAAGTAATGCACTATATTAAAGTATTTCAAGATTTGCATAACGTCTGATTTCCAGGCTAAATTTATTAATTTCCTCAAGTGCATGAACCCCGCATAAGTTCCATGCGTCCGCAAACAATATCTGAAGATTTTGTTCTGGATTCGTTCCTGCATATATTTATATATTTAGTTTGGCGCAGAGTCCATACCGCACTAGCCTACTCCAGCTGGCTTCTTAAAATGCCGCCGAACATGGCTATCTTTGCATCTGGATCTTAAACTGTTTAATAGTTCTTTAGTAGTTTATAGCAAGCTAGAGTGAGCTGTGATTACGTGGTCTGAGAAAGTTAGTTCGGGATCAAAGACGAAACCGAGATCTTTAATGCTATTGGCTTAGTATGTTTGGCCTTTTATGCTGTACTGAAAACTGGAAGTGGGTTCAACTGGGCATTACACTGGGCAGGTTCAACTGGCCCTACAACTCAGGTTCACTCCTACCTTTCATTAAAAAATACACATAGCATCCCAAACTACATAATATACACATGAATTATAAAACCAAAAAGTAGATAAAAAATTATTACTAAAATACATCTATTTTAAAATGTCTTATAAACATATATACCTCCCTTGCGAGGAACTGTAGTCAACCGCGCTAACAACCTCTTTGAATGCCGATTAGGACCGACATTGTCGACAACTGCTGGAATAATCCAATTTTCAGAGAAATGTGTATATTTCCGCATGAATATACGTGGTTGCCACAAATATGCGATTGATAAAAATGCGTAGTCATCGACAATGAGTCTATTTGTCGAGTTTCAGCTCGATCTGATATCGGAAAGTAAGTTAAATTCCGCTTCCAAGATTTAAATTATTTTATTCCCGAAAAGAAAAGTGAAATTCAAACAACAAATAGATGTATTTAAATTCAAATTGTTTCAATAAAACTTTAGATTGATTAATTAATTTTAAAAACTGCAAAACAAGTCTGATACTTTCTGGCCAAACTCAATTGCCATGACCCACTGAATCATTCAAGTACCAGGTGAAATATTGAACCTCGCTTTGTAAAGACTCATTACAACTTTAGCCAACAATAATATACTGGCAATAATCACTTTCACATTCATGTTGACTCCGAGTGACCGTGTACCTCCAAAATACCGGGCCTATTTGAGCCAGAGTCGGCCTGATCAAGATATTGGATAAACGATTCATGATTAAGCAAACAAGGTGGAGAGATGTGACCCGTCCAAGCTGAGAGTCGCGAATATCTTTGTTTTTAGATAACAGTGTCTGGGACGTCATAAACAATAATTCGTTTTATGATTTTTAGATATTGCTAATTTGCTATTTTGTCTTATCAGGTCGATATCAGTTCCTAGCTAGACAGACTGCCTGTTCTAAGGAAAAAATAGTATTTATATAGGTATTTATTTAAACGATGCACGAATAAACAACCAAGGTCAATATATGTGGTTCGTCCAATTCGCAAATGTATTTTTTTTGACCGAGTGACCATGTACCTTCAAAATGGCAGGCCTATTTGAGCCAGAGACGGAGTGCCCCAAGGTCACCACTTGGGCCCTAGTTAATTTAAATAATAAACGTTTTAAGTGCTTATCTTGAGGATGGAGGTTTATTTGAAATTCATTGCAAAATGAACATTGATATTGTTAATGATATACTGTAAAGCAGTTGAAGATAATGCTTTTATATAACAATTGGTGGAATGAACAAAATCAAAAAAATCCAATGTAAGAACGTGTAGACAAAATAATTTTAAATGAAAACCAAGATGGTTCAAAGGAAAAAAAATATGTATCTTTTAAAAAGCTCTTTGGTCCGAGTGAATATTTTTCATATAAATATAAAACGGTGTAGAGAAATTATTTTTCATACCTGGAAGGAAATTTAATATTCGATTTTTGTTTTTGTAGCAATTTATTAAAGTTAAATCAAAATAATTTTCGGGAGTCAACCATAACCTCACATTTGCATCTACTATAATTTGTTCTAAAACTCTTACTCGTTGTTGCCATAGTAATGAAAACAAATATAGATTTTATTAAACGTCTACACTTTCATGCGAAAATACAAAATATAACCTAAGAATTAAAACAATATTTCAAACCTTTCAGGGAATATTTTTCTTAGAAGTTGAACTTACCTGTAACAAAGAGAAATCACAATTAATAGTGACAAATGAAAATACTTAAAAAAATAGAATTATTTTATTATAAGTTTGAAAGATAGTTGTCACAGTGGAAGATACTGTCAATATCGCCCTTTGGGAAGACCACCATTCACAATTGGAATGTAGCCGTGTTTGGTGACCAGATTTAAATATTCAGGTACTTCCCCACCTCCTTCCTCTTCCCATCTCTTTCCCCTCCCCACTACCTTCAGCACCAGAATATACTCCAATTGAGTATGACATAGTTTCACTGGCTCCAGAACAAATATGTTCCTGCCTCCAGCTTGTTGAGTTTGATCAACGAATCGATAGTTAGCTTCAGAATCCAGAATCAACCATGTTTGGTGACCAGAGCTGTGTAGTCAGGTACTTACCAACCTTCCTTCTCACCATCTCCTTCCCTTCCCTTCCAGTCCCTTTAGCCTTACAACATACCTCAGGGGATTAAATTATTCATGATTGACTAAGTGGGCAGTACTTGGGACTCTTATGCAGTTAAAAACAAGAGTTTTAAATTGTTTATAGTTCGTTTCCTTGCCCCAAAAGCTTCCCATTAATCTGACAACTTTTGATTCCCACAACCTGCTGCTCTCGATTATCCGACTTTGTTACAAAACCTCTTGCACAATCCGCAGTAAAACTTGAACTCTGTGATTTCCCACAAACGGTTCTTTTTCACAACTCGAGAGACGCCGATTCGCAGTCTATTCAATTGATAGATTCAACTGTTTTTAGTTCCATGGCCAGATGAGGAAATGCGCTTGAGAAATGGCCAATGAACCGCCCACGGGAAAGATCAAGTTAAGATAAACGGTGATATCAATCAACAGGAAATCTCCGCCAGAGACGATGACATTTTAGCGGAGAAAGTTTCGAAAAAGTGTGCTTAAATGCGAGAACTTGAACAGGTGTTACAGGAAAATGTATATTTGCCCTTTAATGACAATAATAACAATAGCATTATATATAGTGCAATTCTAGTGGGAAAATTACCTAATTAATATGGTAAATTTTTTTTGAAGTTCCCATACAAGTTAGGAGGCTGATTTGATTCAGTGTCCCGGCCTTGTGATCTAGGAGGTATTGGTAAAACCCTTCAAGCCAAAAATGAAAAAGTTCATAATGCGAAAGTGATTATTTGTTTTTAAAAATTTTGATGTAAAGAGATCGCTCAAGACCTTATACAAACTTGCCATAATATGTCAAAAACCGTTTGTTGTCATATTTTAGTTTTTTTTAAATGATGTATTTTTTAGGTTATGTTATTTGATCTATATTATGTAAGGAGCACTGAAGAAGTAATTTTAAGAATATGACCACTGAATATTAAATTAACCGTGTGATATCCTAGAGAGTAATTTAAGAGGTTACTCGTAAACAAAATACACTTTTCCACTGCAACACACATAAGCGCAATTAAATTGCGAACTTTCCAAAACAATGGTTTCATACTATTGGAAACCAATACTTAGGTGATGTCGATATATTTAATATTAACTTTGCGAATTTTGTGGATCACGTAAAAGATTTATTTCAACACTATTCCTAAATGGAAGTTATATTTATGTTCTTGTTATTTTTATTTTTGTTTCTTGCATATATTATTTATTAATGTAATTTTATTTTTATTATTTCTTTCTCATGTTTCAAAATTGTCTGTCATCAAAATTGTACCACCTACATGTAAAAGCCCTCTGGGCGTTAAATAAATAAATAAATAGGCGGCACTAGATAGTAGTTTAAGAGGTTACTCATAGACGGCACTAGATAGTAGTGTAAGAGGCTACCCATATATGGCACATAGCTGTCGATAAGGAGGGGATTGAACTCAAGGTCTTGGATGAAACGGTGATTTGCAGCAGCATGGGTGAACGATGTTGACGACACTTCATTGCACACAGTTTCTCCTTGTTTTTATTATCTAGGTATGGTTGAAACCCACTGAAGAAAGACATGACTATTTGACATCGACATCTAAAAAAAAACATATTGATGACACCATCGCAAATTTTTTAGAAGATATAAAATCAAAAATAGAAGAATACTCATACTTTTAATGTAATAGATTAAAAATTTATCGCCTTGTTAGAATTCTAGGTCAACGATGGATTACTGTTGATATGAAGATCATTCCTGATAACATTGTTCCCTTATCGATTGAATATTACCTACCTGCCCATAATATTATAATCTATTGAAAATTAAAACAATATTTGCTAATTAGCTATCATGTCGAATTTTTCGTTTTTCGTTTTTTGTGCCATTACCGCGTAAGAGTTCCTATTGCCCCAGCTGGCCGGAACCAGAAGCCAGAGCCATAATGGAGAAAAATAACTAGCTAATTTATTAAGAATCCCTTTAAATTATTGGTAATTCCGGTTAAAAACGGGATTGCAGGCCTTACGAATGAATTAAAAAACGGAATAGTTTTTTGGGGAAAGATGTTTTTATCATCCAAAAGAGGTGCCTACGAAAAATTACAAACTCTGTTCACCGGGATTCAAGTAGACCAATTTTTAAAAATCTCAAACTTCTGACAGTGACGGACATATATATAATAGAGTTATGCCTGTTAGTTCGATCATCTCCAGAAAAGTTCCCACAAAAAAACTCAACACATAAACACGCTACAAGGTTCACAGAAAACTTATTAATCCCAAAAGCAAACAAAACTATATTACAAAAAGGACCACACTACATGGCCATTAAAGTATATAGCAACCTTTCGCGTAGCATCAAACAAATAACCGAGATAATTAAATTTAAATCAACACTAAAAACATTTCTTTTAAACAAATATCACTACACCTTAAATGAATACCTTACATAAATTAAATACCTCTGTTTTTTATTTACATACATTTTTTAACATGTAATTGTTAGGTTATGTAATATAATTTGTATTTGTTGGGTTAGCTGGAAGAAATAGGATGTAACCTATAAGCTATACCCTTTGTCCTCTTTTTGTGCAATAAATATTTTTTTGAATTTTGAATTGTGAAAAGGTTTCATAATAAACTTTTCCAATCCTACGAAAATTCTTTGTAGCGTCATGATAAATTATCAAAGCAAATGGATAAAACATTTGTAATTTTATTAATCAGGCCTGTGAATTTATCGTGTGTGCAAAAATCGCTTTTTCTCCGTGTGGCATCCACAATTTTGGGTTTATAGGGTATCAGTCGTAATCGTCACCACAACTTGTTTAAGATACCACACGGCAGAACAGGTATTCTAACACGGCATAACAAGAGGAATGATGCTATCGAATTTAAGTTCCAAAACAGTTGATATACTTATATTATTCTTTAAATAACTTTAAAACCTTTTTATATATTTATCTTCCCTTCTTTTTGAAAGATGAATAATTTGTCGTACAATTATTTAAACAATATTAAAATAAATATATTTTGAGACTGAAGGAAGAGGGAAGGAGAAGAAGATAGGGAGGATGACAGATGAGAAGTGCCTGGCTATCCATATTTGGTCCCGGTTAAAGCCATTTTAAGCAAACTTTCTATTCTGAGAGTTAAGAGGAAGCTACAAACCAAAAATGTGTATATTCTTGGTATACCTTATATTGTAGGTAATGGGCATCAAAATCGCTTGACAAACGGAGTATAGAAACGTTCGATTTCAAGCACATAACAGTTTTTTATTTATTTTGTAAATAATTTTATAAGAAGGCAAAAAAGGTAATCAAGTGAAACTGTCACAGATAATCTTAGCTATAATACTGTATTTTTAAAGTTTTTTCCTTTACGCATTCACATATTTCTATTGAAAAAATAGTTTTTTTAGTAGTTTACGTTTATATTTTTTATTGAGTAATTTATTTTTTAATTTGTATTCTACTCAAGTGAAACGATAGGAAAACCTTCAATTTATCTAAAGCATATTTTTTGGTATTCATAATGTACACCAATTCGTTATAAAGATTAATCAAAATAGTGATTTAGCTTTAAGCTTCGCCTTAATTCAAACTGGAAAAAAATTGCCAATCCATGTATATATATTAATATACAGAAGAGTGTCTGTGGCCGGAGGCTTGGATTTGTTTTTTTTTAATGTAAATCTACAGTTTTATTCCGAGATTGATGAAATTTTGCACACATGACCTTCAAAATGAGAGGAAAGTGACTCTGTACCCATCCCCCTTTCCAACCCTTCATAGCAAAATTTTGATAATTCTTGATGAAATTTTGCACACTTGACGTTCAAAATAAAAGGAAAACTACTTTCTACATTGCAGATTTTTTAAAACTCTCCGTAAAGCCCGTTCAATGCCGGGGTCTTCAGCTAGTACATACATTAATAAAATTAAATTGAGTCCGCAAAAAGTCCCCGTATGAAAAATATTATTTTGATTTGTACCCACAACATTTAGGTCCAGAGACAAGGAGCTAACGGCTCTGTCACACAGGTAGCCATGACGTGCCCACGTCTACGTTTTGAGCCAGAGTTCAGATAAATACTTCTAGCACCGCCATTTCGTCACGATTTCTATTCACAGATGTCCCAAAAACCACAGGATTATATTTTTAAATTAGAGGGATTATTAGTCATTAAGAGCAAATTTCTATTTGTGAAATCCCTGCTAATGTTGTCTAGACAGCGTGGTGAATGGTGAATTTAGCGGCTTTCCTCCAGCTCTACATAGATAATGGCTGATCGTCGTGATAATATTATTGTTATTATATCTGTTAGTTTGAGCTGAGTAATATAGATGGCCCTTGCACTAGTAGCTCGTAGTTACAATGCTCCAAGTGATTTTGTTTGGTTTTTGAATTAAGAATAATATGCTTAGTTCCTACCGGGATGTCATTTATCCAGTTATAATAATAATAATAATTGGATGACTCGTATAGCGCGTTTTTGTGCAAAATCACCTCAAGGAGTTCCTGGCTATCCCTAACCAACACCTTGCTGGAAAGTATTTGAAATTTGGAACAAATGGAAAGAGCAAATACGAGTGCATTTGTTTTGGAAACAGAAGAAGGATTTGGACTAACTTGGAAGCAAGATGTTGACAATCAAAACAAATCGAAAATCGTTTTGTTGTTGCGATAATTACCTCGAGGTATCGAATTCACTATATTGTGATTATGTTGTGCGCTCCTTAGCAGAGATACAGTTGTAAGTGATTGGTCTTCCTGTTTTTCCTTCCTTCCATACCTTGTTCATTCCTACACATCCAATTCCAGCAAACACCATTTCACTTCGTATCGTTTTAAATCATTTACAGTCCACATTCAAGTTCATCTAAAGCTGTAATTCGTAAGCAGCTTCGGATAGATCTAGTATATAGATTTGCCCCACCCCATTTCAGAAGCGATGTGAGCTATCAGTTATGTTTCTATCAACAGATAGACATTTGAGAACATAAAGAGATTGGACATTAGTCGTCAAAGGTTCTATCTTGTGTTATGTCAACGCTTGGTTCAGTATCCACATATTATACCATCAATACTTACGAATGAAATAGTTATGCTTTGTTTTACGATGTAAAATGTCATCTGTAGAGATGTGAGCTGTGCGAAAGATCTTTTTAGAGAGAACAAAGTAACAACAAGGGTCTTGAAGATACCGTCTTGTAGGAGAATGGAAACGAGCTGTTGATACGACTGGATCTCATGCAGCAAAAATATAACCTCGGGAGATATTTTAAGCCTTTTTTAAAGCCTGAACGAAAGAGAAAATCCTAAAATCACTAGATAATAAAAAATAAGTGCTAATTTCAATAAATTTTTGTTTCATTTTGGAGGTAACGAAACTTGTTGGGATTTTGTGTGGAATTTTAACATCGTTTTATCTCTTATGGGTATTTTAGAACATGTGGATTTGACAACCCTTGTCCACACTCACGTTTGAACCGATTTAAATGTTACACGTTCTAACATCACAACCAGTCTAAGTGAGTAATATATCTATGGTCTACAATGTCTTTTTCTTTCGTAGTAATGCAGGTTTTTAAACACCTGTAAATTGTTTATCAGGTGCGGTCATGGATGCGTTTTTGAACTTTGGTTCAATACAATAACATTAGTGACGAGTTGCTAACATTTTACCTAGTGTTTTTCAATGTTAAAAGCGGGTAATCTTGAAAATGGAAAAGTAGACTTTATGAGATTCGTGACTGGAGACGTCACGGGTCGTGGCTGTAGATTTGATGCCTTTTCTGGAGACCCTAAAAATAAAAACTTTGAAAATTATTGTAACTATAAAATTTTTAAAAAAAATACTGTAATTTATAAGTTGTTGATAAAACAAAAATTAAATGGACTGAAGTTCTCTATACTAGTTTTGCATCGGAGATGTTAATTTTGCAGTCCGTAGTTGTTCTCGAGAACCTAAAGATGTTCTGTTCGTTTTTGTCGTAAGCTAACTAAAGCTAGGTATCACATCCAGTGACTGCAATAGAAAAGGTTTAGTGAGATTCGTGTCTTCTTCTGATGCCTTCGACTGGTTGTATAACCTCAGCAATCCACTATCACATCCAGTGACTGCAATAGAAAAGGTTTAGTGAGGTCCGTGTCTTCTTCTGATGCCTTCGACTGGTTGTATAACCTCATCAATCCACTATCACATCCAGTGACTGCAATAGAAACGGTTTAGTGAAGTCCATGTCTTCTTCTGATGCCTTCGACTGGTTGTATAACCTCAGCAATCCACTATCACATCCAGTGACTGCAATAGAAACGGTTTAGTGAGGTCCATGTCTTCTTCTGATGCCTTCGACTGGTTGTATAACCTCAGCAATCCACTATCACATCCAGTGACTGCAATAGAAACGGTTTAGTGAGGTCCGTGTCTTCTTCTGATGCCTTCGACTGGTTGTATAACCTCAGCAATCCACTATCACATCCAGTGACTGCAATAGAAACGGTTTAGTGAGGTCCATGTCTTCTTCTGATGCCTTCGACTGGTTGTATAACCTCAGCAATCCACTATCACATCCAGTGACTGCAATAGAAACGGTTTAGTGAGGTCCATGTCTTCTTCTGATGCCTTCGACTGGTTGTATAACCTCAGCAATCCACTATCACATCCAGTGACTGCAATAGAAACGGTTTAGTGAGGTGCATGTCTTCTTCTGATGCCTTCGACTGGTTGTATAACCTCATCAATCCACTATCACATCCAGTGACTGTAATAGAAACGGTTTAGTGAGATTCGTGTCTTCTTCTGATGCCTTCGACTGGTTGTATAACCTCAGCAATCCACTATCACATCCAGTGACTGCAATAGAAACGGTTTAGTGAGGTCCATGTCTTCTTCTGATGCCTTCGACTGGTTGTATAACCTCAGCAATCCACTATCACATCCAGTGACTGCAATAGAAACGGTTTAGTGAGGTCCGTGTCTTCTTCTGATGCCTTCGACTGGTTGTATAACCTCAGAAATCCACTATCACATCCAGTGACTGCAATAGAAACGGTTTAGTGAGGTCCATGTCTTCTTCTGATGCCTTCGACTGGTTGTATAACCTCAGCAATCCACTATCACATCCAGTGACTGCAATAGAAACGGTTTAGTGAGGTGCATGTCTTCTTCTGATGCCTTCGACTGGTTGTATAACCTCATCAATCCACTATCACATCCAGTGACTGCAATAGAAACGGTTTAGTGAGATTCGTGTCTTCTTCTGATGCCTTCGACTGGTTGTATAACCTCAGCAATCCACTATCACATCCAGTGACTGCAATAGAAACGGTTTAGTGAGGTGCATGTCTTCTTCTGATGCCTTCGACTGGTTGTATAACCTCATCAATCCACTATCACATCCAGTGACTGCAATAGAAACGGTTTAGTGAGATTCGTGTCTTCTTCTGATGCCTTCGACTGGTTGTATAACCTCAGCAATCCACTATCACATCCAGTGACTGCAATAGAAACGGTTTAGTGAGGTCCATGTCTTCTTCTGATGCCTTCGACTGGTTGTATAACCTCAGCAATCCACTATCACATCCAGTGACTGCAATAGAAACGGTTTAGTGAGGTCCGTGTCTTCTTCTGATGCCTTCGACTGGTTGTATAACCTCAGCAATCCACTATCACATCCAGTGACTGCAATAGAAACGGTTTAGTGAGGTCCATGTCTTCTTCTGATGCCTTCGACTGGTTGTATAACCTCAGCAATCCACTATCACATCCAGTGACTGCAATAGAAACGGTTTAGTGAGGTCCATGTCTTCTTCTGATGCCTTCGACTGGTTGTATAACCTCAGCAATCCACTATCACATCCAGTGACTGCAATAGAAACGGTTTAGTGAGGTCCATGTCTTCTTCTGATGCCTTCGACTGGTTGTATAACCTCAGCAATCCACTATCACATCCAGTGACTGCAATAGAAACGGTTTAGTGAGGTCCGTGTCTTCTTCTGATGCCTTCGACTGGTTGTATAACCTCAGCAATCCACTATCACATCCAGTGACTGCAATAGAAACGGTTTAGTGAGGTCCATGTCTTCTTCTGATGCCTTCGACTGGTTGTATAACCTCAGCAATCCACTATCACATCCAGTGACTGCAATAGAAACGGTTTAGTGAGGTGCATGTCTTCTTCTGATGCCTTCGACTGGTTGTATAACCTCATCAATCCACTATCACATCCAGTGACTGCAATAGAAACGGTTTAGTGAGATTCGTGTCTTCTTCTGATGCCTTCGACTGGTTGTATAACCTCAGCAATCCACTATCACATCCAGTGACTGCAATAGAAACGGTTTAGTGAGGTGCATGTCTTCTTCTGATGCCTTCGACTGGTTGTATAACCTCATCAATCCACTATCACATCCAGTGACTGCAATAGAAACGGTTTAGTGAGATTCGTGTCTTCTTCTGATGCCTTCGACTGGTTGTATAACCTCAGCAATCCACTATCACATCCAGTGACTGCAATAGAAACGGTTTAGTGAGGTCCATGTCTTCTTCTGATGCCTTCGACTGGTTGTATAACCTCAGCAATCCACTATCACATCCAGTGACTGCAATAGAAACGGTTTAGTGAGGTCCGTGTCTTCTTCTGATGCCTTCGACTGGTTGTATAACCTCAGCAATCCACTATCACATCCAGTGACTGCAATAGAAACGGTTTAGTGAGGTCCATGTCTTCTTCTGATGCCTTCGACTGGTTGTATAACCTCAGCAATCCACTATCACATCCAGTGACTGCAATAGAAACGGTTTAGTGAGGTCCATGTCTTCTTCTGATGCCTTCGACTGGTTGTATAACCTCAGCAATCCACTATCACATCCAGTGACTACAATAGAAACGGTTTAGTGAGGTCCATGTCTTCTTCTGATGCCTTCGACTGGTTGTATAACCTCAGCAATCCACTATCACATCCAGTGACTGCAATAGAAACGGTTTAGTGAGGTCCATGTCTTCTTCTGATGCCTTCGACTGGTTGTATAACCTCAGAAATTCACTAACACATCCAGTGACTGCAATAGAAACGGTTTAGTGAGGTCCATGTCTTCTTCTGATGCCTTCGACTGGTTGTATAACCTCAGCAATCCACTATCACATCCAGTGACTGCAATAGAAACGGTTTAGTGAGGTCCATGTCTTCTTCTGATGCCTTCGACTGGTTGTATAACCTCAGCAATCCACTATCACATCCAGTGACTGCAATAGAAACGGTTTAGTGAGGTCCATGTCTTCTTCTGATGCCTTCGACTGGTTGTATAACCTCAGCAATCCACTATCACATCCAGTGACTGCAATAGAAACGGTTTAGTGAGGTCCATGTCTTCTTCTGATGCCTTCGACTGGTTGTATAACCTCAGAAATTCACTAACACATCCAGTGACTGCAATAGAAACGGTTTAGTGAGGTCCATGTCTTCTTCTGATGCCTTCGACTGGTTGTATAACCTCAGCAATCCACTATCACATCCAGTGACTTCAATAGAAACGGTTTAGTGAAGTCCATGTCTTCTTAGGTAAAGAGAATACTAGCATTTTAATACATTCCGAATTTTTACCGAATTTTAACACAATTCCCTTAAACACTTTTAGTATTAAAGCTCTTAAAAAGTTATATGTTACATTTGAAGATAATCTCTTCAAATAAACCCAGCTGAAAAAGTAATTACACAAAAATCCTTCCTTAGAAAAAAAATCTCAAAATTGCTCCGAAAATTATAAAAACACATACATCTGGTTCTGTTATTTAACATGTTCTAGGAATGAAATATTTAAAATATTTATTTAAATGCTACTTAAGACGATGCACCACATCGTGTATCATATGGAATCGGACCGTTAACAATAACACTCCTTACGTAGATAACACTCCGCCTCTTTTAATCTATGCAAAAAAAAACATCGTCAAAATTGCGTTTTATTTTATTTTGCAGAGTTCAGACATAAATATTAAAAATTTTTACTCTCATTTTCTAAAAAACATAATTTTTCACATTATACAATAAAAGCATAACCGAAAATGGGTTGATAAGTAGGAGATTTTGAACATCAAATAAGTTTTTATAGGCCCGATACTTTATTTTTTTCTGGGTTTATAAAAAGACTTAATAGGCTAAAAAGCTCAATTAATTTACAGGCCAAGATGTGTTCTACTCGCAGTATTTAATTAAACCATCTATTATGTTTCTAAATAGTCAAACTTTTAAACCAAAAACACAAGATTTTGCATTTCAAAGTAGTGCTTCGCCATTTAGACCGTTATAGTCACTGAGTTCGCAGCTATTAATGCAGGTATATAAACAGATAATATGTATTTTAAACATCGTAGTTTCTTGACAAAAGCTTTGCAAAAGAACCTCTAAGAAATATTACAACATTTGAAAGAAAATTCATTATTCACAGAGAATTCAACACACAGCGACATAGAAAGTTTTTTATGATGTATCACCACCTCGTCTAAAGCGTTGTTTATACTAGAAAGCCCTGTTGTTTTGCTACAATCCATTGTGTATATGCAGTTATAAAGTTCACTCGTGTTACTTGCATTATCCGGTATATGTAACTTGCATCATAAATCATATAATATCACGGCTAGGAAGTGATGCGAAACCGGTCTAGTTCTGAAGTCTAGTCACTTTCTCTTCGAGATAGAGAACGGCAATAGAAGGTTGGGATAATACAAATGTAGAAGTGACAGTGATACAAAGAAAAAAAGTCCACATTAGAGTGTTGATGGCAAGACCAGATGAATCAAATACTATATATATATTCGGGTTAAGTGTAGAAAATTTCAAGTTAGAAACATTAAGGACAGGTTGTTTCAGAGAATTTGAACAATTCTTCAAATTTCAAAGTTATATTTCAAGTTCTGTTGTTATTTCAGTTATGTCAAGTAACTGGTTTAGAATAATAAAATAACAGAACTTGAAAATGACTTTCACAGAATCAGAAAATGAACGTTGAAATTTTATGAACTGATCAAATTCTGTGAAAAAAACAATCCATCCTAAATGAAAGTCGTAACAAAATTAAATTATTAATAAAACATTTAGGATCTTTCCTTTTGGTCACAATCGAAATCAAAATCAATATCAATCATTGTTTATTAAGGCGATGCAATACGTAGTAATGCAAAATCATGTGTTTTTGGTTTGAAAATTTGGTCGCATAGAAATGTTTTAGATACTTTAATTTTAATACTGCGAGTAGAATACATCTTGGCCTTTGAAATAATCGAGTATTTTTTAAATAGGTCTTTTTATAAGCCCAGAAAAAAAATAAAGTATAAGTTCAATGAAAACTGCTTTAAAGTTCAAAATCTCCTACTTACGAACCCATTTTCGTTTATAATTTCATTGTGTAATTTGACAAATTAAGTTATTTATAAAATGATCGGATAAAAAATAAATATTTATGCCTGAACGTCCACAAAATAAAATAAAAGGCACTTTTTGGCCTTGTTTTTTTCTTGCATAAATCAAAACAGGCGGATGGTGTTAAGCGGGAATTGAAACCTTATCGCCATCTACGTAAGGGGTGTTATTGATAACGGTTCGATTTAAAATATTACACGACGTAGTGCATCGCCTTAAGAAACCACGAAACTTTCCATATTCCTTTCCATAGAACCAACTTAACCTACTTCCAAATTCTCATGCGATTGTGTCGACAGTATAACATCCGCAGTAGTGGCAAAATTTCGGACATGTTTAGCGGTAGTGTCCAGAATTTTATAAAATTTCTATTTTTCATTTTG
Organism: Hesperophylax consimilis; assembly: GCF_061612785.1. Lineage (NCBI taxonomy): Eukaryota > Metazoa > Arthropoda > Insecta > Trichoptera > Limnephilidae > Hesperophylax > Hesperophylax consimilis. The sequence goes on along the minus strand of NC_142854.1, from coordinate 16,866,496 downwards.
GGAGACGGGTATGGACCCCGGCATTTTTTTTTGAGAAAGGCATTGTAAGTGCTAACTCTCTCACTAGACGCCATCTTGTAGCACTTAGATGCCTTTCTCATATAAAATAAAGTATATAGTAATAAAGGTTCGAGTCCCGTTGGCGTCATGTATCTTTTATCAGGAGATTTTTCAATGTGGATGAGTGTTTCAGGCGAATAATTATTGCTTGTAAAATAATTTTTAACCATAAAACTGTTAAAATATTAAACAATGATGTATGTACGAGTTCTCTCTGGGAATACTTTAATATTTAGTTGGTGTATGAATGAATAATAACTAATTATATCTAGGTTGAGACTTTCCAATGAGTAACGTAACAAATTATTCCATTGCATATATAAATAACTAAATAAAGATTTACTCAGAATGACATATTTTGCTTTCTGCCAAACGCTAATACAGTATGACATTTTAGGATGGGGTGGCACTTATAAAAAGCACACAAAACCGCTTTATGTAGCACTAAAATTGATATTAAAAACCATTTTAAACAATTTACATATTCATCAGAGCTACTGTTTAAAGAATCTAAAGTCAGAAAACTAAATACATTATGCTTTTATCTTTACAATTTACAAAGATAATATTCTAAATAAAAATGCACCTTTTAAAAGCAATAGATTACGCAGTCAATACTCCCAACTCTAAAATGTAAAAAAATAATGGGGCAATTCAACTATAAATATCTTGGAATGATTTTTTTAATACATTACAAGAAATTATCAGAAATATAAATAACAAAAAAGATTTTAAAATTCACGTTAAAAAATTTACTGAAAATATAAACCGAATACTTTGGCATATTACATCAAAAATAATGAGCAAAATAACACATCCCCCATACACAAGCCTAGCTTTATTATGGTGGTACATCTTAGGTATAAAATTATGTGAAATAATTACTATATTTTCTGTAGATTATGATTTCTTATTACGTTCATTGAAATTGCTTAAGTTAAGTGATAGAAGAAAAAATTTTAATCTTATATTTTTATACAAAATTATAAATTATCAGTTGGATAGCCCTGACATATTAATGTTGATTCAATTTCATGTACCTACCATTAGATCAAGGTCCTCTAGTATGTATTATTGTGACAATTATACCACAGTCTCAGGATATAACTCAGTTATAAATAGATTGCACACACTTGGGAACTTTTATGCTAAATTCGCAGATACTTTTAATATTCCCCTTGTAAAATATAAAGCTGCACTAATAACACATTTTAACGCCACTTATTTTAATGAGGTCACTACATAAAAGGCTATTGTCATTGCTTCTTTCTTTACTGTTATTTTATTTGTTATGTTTTAACTTAATTTAATTCTTTAATTTTTCTCATCAAAATTTAATACTGCATTTAATTTAATGTAGGTATATGTAAAAAAAATAAAATAAAAACTTTGTATGTCAATGGCACTTGGGCCGTAAATTCTATATAAATAAATTACGTTACGTTATTTTTTTAAATAATTTATTTTTAAATATATATTTTTGAAGAAGTAACAAATTCTCTATATATTTTTAACCATTATTAAAGAGATGGCATCGGATAATTACTGGATCTAGTGAGGCGCGATTTTCTGGAGGTACACAAATGCTATGAATGAAGTTAGTTACTCTGACTTCATTTCGTCAAATTGATTCTGTTATATAATTATAACGAAAGGTTTAGTGAGATTTTTAATAAGCTTTGAGTCTATATTTTTTTGGTTACTTACTGTAGCCATTTATGCGACTGACTTAAATCAGCGAATCTTGAGTATATTTGAAGTTATGGCCTAGTGTACACACATGTTAAGGCGAAGCTTAATACTAAATCACTATTTTGATTAACCTTTATAACGAATTGGTGTACATTATGAATACCAAAAAATATGCTTTAGATAAATTGAAGGTTTTCCTATCGCTTCGTTTGAGTAAAATACAAATAAAATAATAAATTACTCAATAAAAGATATAAATGTAGACTTCTAAAAATTTTTTTTTTCAATATATATGTATGAACGCGTAAAGAAAACAACTTTTTAAAAATACAATAGTATAGCTAAGATTATCTGTGACAGTTTCACTTGATTAAATTTTTTTCTTTCATAAGAAAAATTTAAAATTATTTACAAAAGAAATAAAAACCAGTTTTGTGCTTGAAATCGAACGTTTATAGACTCCGTTTGTCAAGCGATTTTAATGCCTATTACCTACCATACCAACAGTATACACATCTTTGGCTTGTAGCTTCCTCTTAAGTTTAGTTTTAAGTAAAATCGAATAACGTGTTTTGTTAAGCATTTATCAAGGATAAATAGAAGTTTCGTGGGGAATAATAACTTATTTAATCTGGAATGGATAAAAAGCGTATAGCCACTTTAATTTTGTTGCTTTGCATCTCTAACCTAACGTAAACAATCCTAACCTAACCTAACCAGTAGGAATCTTATAAATTAAAGGAATATTTTAAATTGCACAAAAACACATTTGTACGCTAGGCCGTCGATATGTACATAGATTTTTCGTCTCCGGTGACATTTTTTTGCAATCATTAAAAAACTTAACAAAATATCTTCTTGAAGTCCTGTGCATAACTGTCACATTGACATCCACAGAATCTCTCCAACGTAATTTTTATTTTCTTTTTTTATTTTAAATGTTTATTACCGCACAAGAGTCTCAGCTGCTCCCAACGGTCTAGAACCAGTGAGACTATGCCGTCCCCAATTGGGATATGTTGTGAGACTGAAAGTAGTGAGGAGGGGAAAGAGATGGGGAACAGGAAGGTGGGAGAGTATCTTGCTATTCAGATCTGGTCATCAAACACGGCTAAAGCCATTTCGAGCAACGTTTCAATACTGAATGGTGGTCTTAAACCAGGGCGATACTGAGAGTATTTTCCACTCTGGAACGTGCCGCAAGTATACTACATATTATTTTAAATGAAAAAATTGTGAAATAACACAAATTCATTGAATCAAATTTTCATGCGCACGCCGGAATTTGAACCCGCGACTTTCGAATTGCTAGTCGAGAACCTTACTCCTCGACCACGGAGGCCGCAAATAATAATAAGAAGAAAAACATCTTGATTCAAATGGTGATCTTCCACCAGGGCGATACTGAGAACTGAGAGTATTCTGCACTCTGAAAGAATGGCTTCTGTGCGAGTGGAAGTTTACGCCTTTCACACATGAAATCATTTCTAGTATGCATCGCTTTTTGTCTCGGCGCTTTATTTATTTAACCTATCGATTATCAATGAGGAGAATTCCTTGCAGTTTGTCCACCCTTGGTCTATTTTCATCAGTGCATTTCCATTCGGCAACCGAGTGCAGCCGAAGTGAATCGGAAGTGTTCGGTTTTGCCTATGTCGAGCCCGCTCTATGCGACCTACTTAACGGTCATGCGCCCCGGAGGAGCGCTTGTGCAGGACAGTCGACTTGATCAAGTCGCCTAGACAAGCAAGTTGACTTGCCTATAAAGTATGATTTTAGCGAAAAACACTTATTTTTACCAGTTTCTTTTTTTTTCAAAATTTGTTTGTACCAGTACTGTAGCACCAATTTGTTTATGAACTTTTCTGTGGGTAGAAAAATGAGTATTGCTGATTTATTAAAATTCTGATAAAAACGTGATTGCAGGCCATTTCTTAACAAACTATTTACTAATTATTAATATTTACTCGTACAGAATACATCGAAACACGTGTTCATGTAACTGCGTTTATCCTTACAAATATGTAAGAATTTTGATAAAACACGAATTCCGACAACCCCATAACACATTCGTGTTTTACTGATAGTTTGTTGGGAAACCTGTCAATTCATTCGTTAAATCAATTAATTAATTAATTATTATTTTTTTTCTTAACAAACTATTTACTATTTACTAATATTTACTCGTACAGAATACATCGAAACACGTGTTCATGTAACTGCGTTTATCCTTACAAATATGTAAGAATTTTGATAAAACACGAATTCCGACAACCCCATAACACATTCGTATTTTACTGATAGTTTGTTGGGAAACCTGTCAATTCATTCGTTAAATCAATTAATTAATTAATTATTTTTTTTTCTTAACAAACTATTTACTCTTTACTAATATTTACTCGTACAGAATACATCGAAACACGTGTTCATGTAACTGCGTTTATCCTTACAAATATGTAAGAATTTTGATAAAACACGAATTCCGACAACCCCATAACACATTCGTGTTTTACTGATAGTTTGTTGGGAAACCTGTCAATTCATTCGTTAAAGCCTGCAGTCCCGTTTTCAAAAGGAATTCGAATAATTTTACCAGATTTTTAATAAATTACCAATATTTTACATCAGGATATATTTTTCATGACCTGTAAGGCAATTAAAAGGGTTTTGGCACTGCAAATACATTGTTCAAACGGTACAATTATAACCTCTTAGAACCTTAATCTATAATGTTATTAAAACGTGTATAAATAAAATTGATTAAACAAAATTGAACAAGTAATCCAATAGCAACTTGATTTTATGATTATATCGAAAAAACTGAATGTCGCATGTATCGTATATGTACATACGATTCTAGATATAAAAAAAACACTAAATGGAGTGAATAGTTTCTATTGTATTTCAGTTTTCTTTAGTCATTTTTGGAAAAGTTCTTTTAACAGCCGAAAATTTAAGCTTTGAACGTGTGAACTAATATTTTGAAAAAATTGGTTGTTTAAAAAAAAATTTCAGTAAGATTTTTACTGCAAATTATGTCTAAATTCACAGGTTAAAGTAAGTCAGGTAAGTCTCTCATCTCACCCAGTGAATTTTTTTTATCATTATTGTTTATTCTAGCTGTACCCCATGCATTGCTGTTGCTCAGTCTGTCTGTGCAGACAGAGAAACGTCCAACAGATGGCACGGTTTTCAACATGTTTTTCCTTGTCACAGGTGATATCTATATAATATAGGTTTATAAAACACAGGCATATTCGAATGCAACGTTATGTTAAAATTTCAAAGCAATAGGTGAAGAACATTCGGAGATTTAAGATTTTTAACAAACGAACATTAACAATTTTATCTTATACGGATATAGATAGATATTAATTTAGTCCATTGCTAAAATTATGTTAATTTATTTAGCAATATCTCATGTTTTCTTTTTTACTATTCTCTCTTGTTTATAAGTATGTAAAATAGAGAATAATGTATTATGTTGCATGTATGTTACTTTATGATGTTACTTCTATCTTCTATCTAAGTTCTATTTGTATGATATATGCAGGGTTATATCCACACATAAAGGCGTTATAGTTAGGCTATTGACGTCGTTTTCAAGGAGATATGGAACAACGTAGAGACGTCTTTAAGGCGAAGCTTAATGCCAAATTATTTTGATTAATCTTTATAACGAATTGATGTACATTATGAATACCAAAAAATATGCTTTAGATAAATTGAAGGTTTTCCTATCGTTTCGCTTGAGTAGAATACAAACAAAAAAAATAAATTAGTCAATAAAAAATATAAATGTAAGCTATTAATTTTTTTTTCAATAGAAATGTATGAACGCATAAAGGAAACAACTTTTAAAAAATACAGTATTATAGCTAAAATTATCATTGACAGTTTCATTTGATTAACTTTTTTGCTCTCTTATAAAATTATTCACAAAATAAATAAAAACCAGTTTTTTGCTTGAAATCGAACGTTTCTAGACTCCGTTAGTCAAGCGATTTTAATGCCTATTACCTACAATATAAGGTATACCAAGAATATTCACATTTTTGGCTTCGTACAACCAAAATGTTCTTGATCACAAGACCTGGACACTCATTTAAAGCAGCCTCGTAAAATTTCGCCTTTTTAATTAAACATTTAAAAAAAATTGTTAATTTAAAAAAATATATATTTAAATACTTTATTTTAAGGTTCTAATACAAATTAAGAGGCCAATTTGATTCAGTGTCCCGGCTTTGTGATCTAGGAGGTTTTGGTACAACGGACTGGGAAGTCTAGTTTTGTGTACCAGTAGTAAGTAGCCTATCTATTCGTGTCATAACGAGAACACTTCTTTACTTTATAGTGTCATTTTTAAATAATCTTTTTGCTTTTCGATTTCGTTTTCTTGGTTGAATGAATGAATTAATTAATGAATTAACTGGAATCTTGGAAGTGAAAATTAACCCACTTTTCAACATCCAATAGAGCAGATACGATCGTTGTTGATGACAGTGCATTCTATTAATTTGGCAGTGGCAATAATGTACACACACTCGCGCACACATGCAGTTTTCTGAAATTGGATGACTTTAATTTGAATTAGGAATTAGGTATGTTAGCGTTGTTGACTCCAGTCCCTGGGGAGGATGGTTCAATCCTCAGTCAAAAAAAAAATTAAAAATTTAGTCATGCCCTGTAAACTTACTAACATTTTACATAGCTAACTAAGAAAAATTAAAGAATTTCAATCCTGATCGATTTTCTGCGGCATTCTTATGTATCGCACTTTGACACTTTCCTGATGAAGTTGCCAGTCATATAAGTATGAGATGTAAACCCACATCGCGCATGAACTTTGCGGGACACATATTATACTGTTCTTGTTCTATCTCCCCTCCCCCCCTCCCTCCTCCACCCACTGTTCCCACCAACCCGCTTGCCCTTCCTCTCTCCCTCTCTTTGCCATTCTACACCCACACTATCGTTTTCCTACATTTTCTAGCAAATCCAATGATGAAAGAATTACAGCACTATCGTCAATAATTTTTGGTTCATTTTTGCAGAGTCCCAACTGCTCCCAACCGTCTGGAACCAGTGAGACTATCGCATCCCCAATTGGGGTATGTTGTGAGGTTGAAAGAAGTGGGGAGGGGAAAGAGATGGGTAATAGAATGGTGGGTAAGTACCTGGCTGTTCAGATCTGGTCACCAAACACGGCCAAAGCCATTTCAAGCAACGTTTCAATACTGAATGGTGGTCTTACACCAGCGCGATATTGAGATTATCTTCCAAATTAATCATATTAAATTTACTTGCGCACGCCGCACACTTGAACCCGGTCGAGAGCCTTACACATCGTCCACGTGTTGCTCTTCCTACTTCTTAAGCCAACGTATCAGGTAGCGTTGCAGTGTCCTTCATCAGGGCAGATTGTAGAGTGGAGTATATAAGGTGGGTGTGGGGGGGGGGTTTAAAGGGTTCAAACCTCCCCCCCAACAGCCTTAGTATTATGTAGAATAAAAGGAAATAGTACTCATACTCATAGATTACATTCCTGGAAAATACAACAGTATCATTTGATCAATCTTTTATATCAATGTGATTTAAATAATAAGTTGTGGTAATTAGAGTTTTCAAAAATTTTCTAATAAATATTCCAGCCCCTCCTCTTCCTCTTTTAAACCTTGCCGAAACTCCCCCCCATGTGAATGCTATAGCTACACCCTTGTATTTATCTATATAGAAGTGATATAGCGTGGCGCGCGTGAATCCTCTTAGAGCCGAGAATTTGAGTATAATAATTAGTAATTATTTTTTTTGGTAAACTCATGTTTAAGACAAGATTTTTTATGCATAGCACAAAGGGTAACAATTATTTTACAAGCAATAATTAATCGAAGGTACACGGGTTCGAGTCCCGTTGGCGTCATGTATCTTTTATCAGGAGATTTTTCAATGTGGATGAGTGTTTCAGGCGAATAATTATTGCTTGTAAAATAATAATAATTAGTGATATTAATGTGTTTTTTTGCCTTTAGTTTCGCTGTAATTGTCAAGTACGAAGTATCTTATCGGAGTTTGACTATCATCAGAGAAAACTCCACTTACACTGTCGTTTTCCTCTGTTTTCTGTCAAAACCAACGAGGTAATTTTTTTAAATACATCAATAAATTTTTTTACCATTGTTTTCTGGAATTAATGAATGAATTAACCCACTTCCCACTTAGTATCTCATTATAATATCAACAAACATATATATATATATATATATATATATATATATATATATATATATATATATATATATATGTTTGTTGATATTATATATATATATCAACAAACTCCCACTTAGTATCAAACAAATCAAAACAAAAAACAACTGCATTAAGAACATTAAATCTTGGCTTAAGGAATTACCGGAAAAAGAACTTACTAGCATATTTAAAACATCGTCGTAGAAGTTTCTGGAAACCCTTACCCAAAACATGGAGTCATACCATAGAAGTCGCTGAATAACTTATCCAAAACCTAGTCCCCCTCAGCACAGGATCTCCTAGTGAGGAGGACTATGAATATAATCAACATCTATTTTTTATATATATATTCTTATAAAAATGTAAAAAAAATGTATAATATAGCTACTAAATAAAAAAAAAATAAAAATAAAAAAAAACTTTCCAAAATCCGGTAGAGCTGAAACTCGGCGAATAGACTCGTTGTCAAGGACAATTCATTTTATCAACTTTTGGTAGAAATCACGTACACACACGAGAACATACACACATTTTTGTAAAATCGGATGACATTTCGGCAGCGAATACACGAAATAATTCTCGATTCTATCCGATCATCATCTGGCGATGTTGATAGAGTTATCGATTCTAGTTCCTGTGTAGTAAGGTTCAATTCTCAGCCAAACCAAAACAAAAAAGAGATTTGAAACAATTTTAAAATAGACGTATTAAGTTAAAAAAACCTTGTTTTTTACTGATTATTTTTAATTAACTGTAGTCTCAACTGCTTTCAAGTTGGGGTATGTTCATGTAGTGAAGCTGAAATGGATGGTTTAGAATAGAGGAAGGTTTGTAGGTTGACTATTCAAATGTGGTCACAAAACTAGGCTAAAGCCATTTCGATCTACCACTCTGGAATCCATCACAATTATATTATCTTAGATAAAATGCACACATATACATAATTTTGTAATGGTCGTCAACAAGTGCGTTTCTAAGTAATTGTAAAATACATTGCGTCACTGCGGGAATAGGTTTTTCCCTGTCAGGTAATTAAAGCAGCTGCCTTTGTCATAACGAAGAAGATAGAGAAAGGAACACCTTTGAGCTACGCTAAAATTTAGTTTAAATGTTGGTGGTTCATATAACGCACCGAGGAGGTTTTCTTATTACTGTCAAAATAAATTAAATAAACTCATAATATCATTTTATCTTAACACTAGCGACCAAATTCATTTCTATTTTATAATACTACAAAATATAAGGTAGATATATTTTTATATTTGCGTAGTTACAGTACTTATTACGTATGTCTATACAATATTTTCATTTTGTCTAAAATGAGGAACAGTTGCGTGGCCTTTTTCATACATAACTTAATTGTGGATTTGAGGACAAAATGCACAACCAAACTGAATATATATATTTTTTTAAATCTAACAGAACAGTTTTAACATATACTTATTGTAAACAATTGATTAAAAACCATGCATAAAAAACCTTACTAATAGAAACTGTCATAAAATAGTTCATGGAAAGATGAATTAAGACGAAGCTTAATGAAAAATCACTATTTTGATTAATCTTTATAACGAATTGGTGTACATTATGAATATCAAAAAATATGCTTTAGATAAATTGAAGGTTTTCCTATAGCTTCGCTTCAGTGGAATACAAATAAAATAATAAACTACTCAATAAAAAATATAAATGTAAACTACTAAAAAAATTTTTTTTCAATAGAAATGTATGAACGCGAAAGGAAACAACTTTAAAAAATACAGTATTATAGCTAAGATTATCTGTGACAGTTTCACTTGATTAACTTTTTTGTTTTCTTATAAAATTATTTACAAAATAAATAAAAACCAGTTTTTTGCTTGAAATCGAACGTTTCTAGACTCAGTTTGTCAAGCGATTTTAATGCCTATTACCTACAATATAAGGTATACCAAGAATACACACATTTTTGGCTTGTAGCTTCCTCTTAACGTATTTATATTTGGTTGTATAAATGCACTGTTTATTCAGCCATATGGGATTGTTTATCTGTTGTGTAAACTTGAAATATCAGAATTTTTCTAAAGTATTTTAAGTGTTCTATATATTTCTTCTTTTGGAAGATGTCGTAAAAAAACACCATTTTAAAAACTTGACAAAACTTCCTTTTAGATTGTTGTATTTGAAATATACTCTATTATTGAGAAATTGGAATAATTTCATTTCAAACATGGAAAGTTGAAAAAAAACACTTATAGCATATCTGCAAGAAAACTGTCACTCGCTTTTTTAATGTTGTTTATAATATAAATAAAAATATTAATTCCCAGAGAAAATCAAAAAATAAATGACATTTTTGAGTCATTGTTTGAGCAATATTAACGTTGATTTCTACGATTATTATACCGAACCATGCATAAGAAGTTGATTATATTAAAAAAATCATCACATTCATAGAATTCTTATAAAATTCACATGGTAACAACAACTTTCAATAAAAAATAGTGTGTCCGAAATAACCTAACTTTTTTAATTTCATGTGTCATTCTGCCGAAATGTGATGTTGCCAGATCTTTCGCAAGGGTAAAGACATTTTTTATTAGTACCTAATCGAATTTGAACATGTACATTCTTTATTCAAGTGTTTTTTTTTGTAAGTAAGGCTTAAAATGAAAAGTAAATATCTGAAACGGATGTTAGCTGTTTTATTTATTTTTGTTTTAAATGATGAAATAGGCCATTAAAGAAATCGATTTTTCATGATTTAGAGGTTAACTTGGAAATTATTTGCGAGTTTATGGCAATTGTTTAAAAAATAATTTTGTCTTAACAACAATGTAAATATAATGAAATATAAAATAAAAACTATATATAAAGTATTAGGGGATCAAATTTAAATAAAAAAGGACTGATTTAAGTTGGAACACAAATTTTTCGAATATAATTTAAAAATTATACCCCAAATATGCTTTTTTTGCAATGTTTTATTTTATTACAAATACACAGTAAGATTATGTGTTGTATTTTTCTTGACCTTTCTTCAATGTTCTATTTTGTCTGTTAAAATGAAATGCAAAATACTGCTACATTACTATTATTGCCCGTGGTACAACGTTTTATAAGTCTGTCTGTTTACCAACGTGTCCGTATATGTATTGAACTTGGTACCGGCGATTGCACAACCATCGCGTTACCATTGGCCTTACGGGACTTTCTCTTTCGCCAGCACTATTGTATGAAGTCTTAACAACTTGTTGCTTGGTGCGATCCCACTCCTTAGCGGAAACAGTGGGCCTGTGACGGCATACTAAACTTGTAGACGTACATTGAACAATGCCGTTGAGATGCAAGAAGAGACAAGAAGGGGCAAAAATAGCAAAGAAGAGATTGTAAGAGAAAAGAAGGGGCGATAAGAGGTAAGAATATACAAGAAGAGACAAGACGAGTCAAGAAGAAACAAGAAGGCGCGGTACGAGGTAAGAATATGCAAAAATAGCCAAGAAGAGATTAGAAGAGAAAAGAAGAGTCGATAAGAGGTAAGAATATGCAAGAAGAGACCAGACGAGTCAAGAAGAAACAAGAAGAGACAAGAACAGACTAGAAGAGATAAGAAGGCGCAGTAAGAGGTAAGAATATGAAAAAATAGCCAAGAAGAGATTAGAAGAGAAAAGATGGCGCGATAAGAGGTAAGAATATGCAAGATGAGACAAGACGAGTCAAGAAGAAACAAGAAGAGACTAGAAGGGGTTAGAGGTAAGAATATGCAAGAAGAGACAAGACGAGCCAAGAAAAGGCGATAATATGAAAGGAGAGCCAAGAGAAACTAGAGGAGACAAGAAGAAGGAAGACGAAGTGTAAAGCTCAATCAATTCCTTTCTTCCTGCGAATCGTAAATTCCAATATTGGCTCATTATACCGGGGCATTAGCACTCCTGTCTGGGGTGGTACAATCGTATAGAATCGTACATTGAACAATGCCGTTGGTTATATTAAGTCAAATCAAATTGGTAGGAACATTTATTGGATAACCAGCACCTTTGCCATGTCGGCTTGCTTCATTAAGTTCACTTCGAGTAGCTGGTTCATTCAATTTGGAAGGCGGGTATAGGAACCTTCGCTCCGGGAACTTATTGGATAACCAACACCCCTGGAACAAAACACCCCAAGTGTTTCGCTACGTTTGGTGATGTAGCAGGGGAGCCCGGAGCAGGAGGGATGAATTCAAGCATCCATCACTACTTTTTGTTTGTTTTTACATTAGCTCCACACAAGAGGCCCGGATTCCCCCACGGCCTATGTCACCTTTGGGGATGGTGTGAATAGCGTGTTTTTAAAGAAAGGAAGAAGAGGAAGAACTAGGAAGAAAAACGGTATGAGGGGTGGGTAGGTATCTCACTTTTTCGAAAATGAGGCTGGAGCAACAGTTGCGGTGAATGGATTGCGCTATCGAGAGATGATTAATGATTTTTTTATGGCCGGAATTGAATGGTATTGATCTGGACAACGTTTACTTTCAACAAGACGGCCACACAAGCAACGAAACCATTGATCTTTTACGATTGAAAATCAAAATAACACCTCTTAATGGAAAACCCTGTATTATGGCATCCCCAATTGGGGTATGATGTGAGGCTGTAGGAGGTGAGGAGGGGAAGGAAATTGGATAAAAGAAATGGTGGGGAAATACCTGGCTTTTCAAATCTAATCACCAAACACGTCTAAATCATTTGAACATTTAATGACATTGTTACATTTGAAATTCTGTAAAATAACTCAACCTAGAGTTAAATGTTTCATACTTCATCGTGTGCACCTTTTACCGCTGTATTAATTTGGCTATGTTTTGTAAAACAACCAAATTAGCGTTATAAAGGTTTGCCAAATACAAACATCTAAAAACAACAAACTGTTCAAGTTTATTTTTATCAATAAAGTTACTACACATTACTTTGTAACTGCTTTCATAGTACTTATGTTGTACTTTTGTTATTATATACAATTATTGAACTCCTTTGTACAACAGAACTCTCTATGATAATGTATATTGTACATGCTTATATTGTTCATACTCAGTTTATGATGTTATGTACTATACACTCCTAAACAACTTACCTTTAACAATGTATACGTGTAAAAGCCTTCAAGGTGTGAATAAATAAATAAATAAGTAATGTAGTATTTCGCATCTCAAGTTTATTTGCATCTCAAGTGAGTGCGGACTTGTGGTAATGTTCTCAGCTTTCTATAGTCAGGTCAAGGGCTCAAAGCCGCGCCGCGCAGCAAATACACAACAAAGGTTTCGAAACTAGAGGTCATTGAACCCCACGGAGTTTGAGAACCAACCGCGAATTTTGTTATTGCAATCCACTTGCGAAAAGGTTTGTCATTGGCTAATAGTCGATAGACTGTGAACTAAAGCTATCAAATTAAGTGATGAATGTAAAAAATTAAGACGCAGATCGACCACAGATAATGGAAAAAGAGAGAAATGGAATCGTGCCGACTGTCGCCAAGCTACGGCTACAACTACACCGACTATAAAAGAGGCTCCCCAAAGAAATTTCTGCGTTTGATGTGCAGATGCGATTTATAGGTGAACGATGTTGGCGACACGCGTTATGCGCTTGTTTATAATGCTTCATGACCCTTCTCACTTGTTTCTAGTATCTGTGGGTAGCACCAAGCAGCAGTTCGCACCCGACTTTACAGAAGTGCATATGTCTTTACAGAAGTGCAATAAACGGTATGAAATCTTATTATAATTATTTTGAGTAATATTAACAGGTCAATGTTTCATAAGGTTATTTACGTATTGCGAGTTATAATTTGTTTGATTTTACTTTCAGGAAGACAAAGTGTGCAAAAATTTTAACTCCAAAACTCACGGTGCGAGAGTTTTCATAGCGTCAAACAATGTGCTTTTTGATTTATAGAAATTGTCGTAGTACACAATATATTCAAACGAATATGTATTTGAATTCTAACTAAAAATGAAAGCTGTTTCTGTTCCGTTTTCTTAAATATGTAATTATCAATAATTAATTGCTCCGAAAGCTTCTAAAAAGAAAAATAAAACCTGCAAAAGTGAAAGCCTTGGAGAAAAAAATAATTATTGGCCGCAGAACGCAACTAACGTTGCCATCTATCGGCGGAAAACAGAAACCGCAGATTTTCCGCACAGCTCCACGCTTCGTTATTTTATCGACAGATGGCAGTAAAAGTGCCGTTACTCTGTTATTTATTTGCTTTTCCGGGTTTTTGATTTTATCGTAGGTTTCCACAATCTTTTCCAAGATTCGAACCATTAAAATTAAATCTATTGCAGGTAATAACATAATTCATGCTGGTAATTTAATGATAATTTTGTATTTGTTGGGAAGCTGAAGAATGACACAAAACAAATATTAAAAACATTTCAATTTGAGAGGTGGGTTTGGGTACCGCCGTACCGGTAACTATTTATTGGATAACTAACACCTCTTCCATAGGTCACCCCAAGTGGTTCGTTACGTTTTGTGATTTAGCAGGGGTGCCCGGGTTCATAGGGTGAGGTGTGTTCAGGATGCACCAGCCCACCAGCTGCGCGACGTGCCAGATCTGGAGAGGCTGGTTTTGGGAGACTTCTTTAACTGGTCTCTCTTCCCACTGATCCCTAGATTCCTACCCACCCTTCATACATTTTTCCTTCCCAGAACATCCTTTCGTTTCACTCCTTAAAAAGACCCTACACACCGCATCCCCAAAGATGACATAGGGCCTCCTGTGTGAGGTTAATGTAAAAATAAAATAAAATTTAAAAAATCATCGCGAGCCGAAATTTAAAAGGAATCGACACGTTATTACCCACTATATGTGGGCATTTTCGGGTTAAGAGGGGACTGGTGTTACATATAATATTATGAAACTTTCGGTACCACTCTTTGGTTTTATTTCATATGCAAAACTATTATCATTAAAGACAGGGGCGGACCTGGGCTGAAAAAAAATAACAAAAAAACTTACGAATTGATTAAAAAAACGTCAATAATAATAATAATTGTAGACAAATTATTATAAGCAATTGAAAATATCTCCCGAGTAAAAATAAATGCAGCCGGCGGGAATTGAACCCGCACCTTCTGATGTCCGGTCAGGTGTTCTGGACCACTGAGCTACGTCGGCTTACGTCGGCTTACGGCTACTTCGGCGGGTTCAATTCCCGTCGGCGGCATTTATTTTTACTCGGGAGATATTTTCAACTTGTATTTATATTACAGGCGACTAATTATTGGTTATAATCATTTGTGCTATGCATAAAACCATGTTTTATAAACATTAGTTCATCATTAAAAATAATAATAATTGTGTTTGGGCGTAGTCAATTCGACCAGGGTTTTCCAATAAAAGGTATTATTTTGTTATTCAATCGTAAAAGATCATTGGTTTCGTTGCTTGTGTGGCACGTAGCGCCGTCTTGTTGAAAGTAAACGTTGTCCAGATCAATACCATCTAATTCCGGCCATAAAAAAATCATTAATCATCTCTTGATAGCGCAATACATTCACCGTAACTGTTGCTCCAGCCTCATTTTCGAAAAATTAAGGTCCAATGACTCCGCCGGACCATAAGCCGCAGCAAACAATCACACGTTGAGGATAGAGAGGCTTTTCAACAATAACTCTTGGGTTTTCCGAGCCCCAGATGCGACAATTTTGCTTGTTGGCGAAGCCACCGAAGTAGAAATGGGCCTCATCACTCAAGTTGATTTGTATTTGATTCACTCAAGTGAATTTTAATAATTTCAATGCGTTGTTGAAGCGTGTATGGGTTCCATTTTTATTAATGGCGTAGTTTCTACTTGTCAAATGTAAAAAAATGACAGCTTCAAAAGTAACATCTACCGAAATAGCGGGCTATTCAAAATAACACCTCTTATTAGAAAACCCTGTATTAGGTTAAGATTTAAATATATACATATAAAACTTGAATCATGGCATTACCAACAACAACATTAATTTGTTACCGCCGGTAGATAAAGTATAAAACTAGACTGCATCATAACATAGCTTGATTGTGTCTGTGAATGAAATGCATACTGCACTTGGTAGCGTGCGATTTGCATATAGTTAGATATAGCTTTGGTTCCGATAGCGTTGCAGTGCGCAACTTGAAGTGAGTTGCGATAGGTCCGGGATATCGACAAACGAACTCTAGCCGATAGTTGCAATCTATTTTAAATACATACTTCTGTTATAATTTTTTAATGGTAAGCGTTTAAACAGAGATTTAATTTAGGGTAAATGTTTCATCAAATTAATAATTAGAACGATTTTGTTATTTTTTAAACACTTCTATTTGAAATTCAATTTTGTTTTCGTTAATGAATGAATTCAATGGATGCAAATTTTGAAAGTGGAAATTAAACCACTTCCCGACATCCGATCGAGCTGAAACTTGACAGATAGACTCGTTGTAAATATTTTTTTTAATATGAATACTGCACAAGCTTATCAACTGCTTCCAACCGTCTGGAGCCAGTGAGACTATGACATTCCCGATTCGAGTTGGTATGTTGTGAGGATGAAAGTTCTGAAGAGGGGAAGGAGATGGGGAAGAGTAAGGTAAGGGAGTACTCGACCATGGAGAGCAAATCATTCTATAAACTTTTGGTAACTATCACGCTTACACACGCGTGTACACGCGCATTTTTCTGAAATTGGATGATATTATAATTAATAATTAATTAAAAATTACAGCAGTTGGTGGCAATCACGTACACAAACGCGGACATGTAAGCATTTCTCTGAAATAGGATAAAATTACGGCAATTAATATACGAAATAAATGTCGGTCCTACCCGATCGGTTTTGGCGAGATTGGAAATATGTTGTACTCCAGTTTATGCACGAAGAAAAATTACTGATAAAAAATTAAACGTAATCCGGTTAAAAACGGGATTGGAGGCCCTTAATGAATGAATTGATAGGTTTCCTAGTAAACTTTTAGTAAAATACCAATGTATTCATAAAAATCCTAACATTTTCGCATTTCATCATTATACATTATCAATACAAATGAAAACACATGAAAAGGCCTGCAATCCCGCGTTTAACTGGATTACCAATAATTAGAAGAGGTTCTCATTTTACTACGTGTAGAAACGGGTCTTGGCTAAATATTATAATACGGAAATGCTAATAACGGAAATAGGCAATTTGTTAGATAGGTTATGTGGATGAAATGCAATACATATTATTCTACCAGTATTTCAATGGAAGATGCTTTGAGAACCAGCGTCATTGATCCCATGGCCACCCGTGCACAATCAGAAACATGAAAAAGTGTCATTTTTACGCGCAACAGCTCAGTTAAGAATATAGTTTTTTGGAATTTGTGTTTTCAATCTTTCTACAAAATTTTTATCTTCGATACCCTGGATCACTCATTACTCCTTTAAAAACATCCTTCACACAGCATCCTCAAAGATAAAAAGGCACATTATTTGACGACCTTCTTAGTCGACCGGTTAAGATATCGATTCTGTATCTCTAAGAACTGTCTATCTATCTGTACTAGAAAATAAATATCCTGATTGAGTTAGTTTATATTGTACCATATCTGCCCCTATACTGAATCCCGTCCTACCTCAACAACCATACAACCGAACACAGAGCACTCATATTGCACTAGTATGCAGTGAAGTCAGTAACCTGCAGTACTGTATTGCACATTGCAGTACCGTTGCATACTTGCAAGAGGGTAGTTTACCAATACCACCCTAGCGACTACAATATGCACTGGCGCTCGTCTAGGGGTATATTTAAGTTGGTTGTATGTACAGATATAAAATAACTAAACCCACACTCGCAGACAATAAGGAAAAGCATTTCAGATGGTTGTTTTTTTCTGTCTGTGATCTACAGTCTGTATCCAGTGGAACTGTGGGTGTATCTCTGAAATAGTATAAAATAAAGTCGATATCCGTGTCTGTCTGTTTGTGCGCTTAGTTCTTCTAAGCCAAACAACGGATTTTAATAGCGTTTTCATCATCATTTAGAGAATTTCTCCTGGAATGTTTATATATATAATACATGCGTATTGTATTTATAAAAAGTAGAGAAAAGTCGATGTTTCGTAATCAAGTCGTAAAAATATTTTCGGGGGCTTACATTAAGAGACACATCAAAATAATGTACTACGGAATTATATATCTTAACACTATATGGTCGGAAATTTTACCGCCAAATTGGGGGCGAAGCGCGGGTGTTTTTTTTTTAAATTTTAGCGCCAAAATTGGACTTTCCGCAAAATATTCATATCTTATGATCTATTAGATATTTTTCGATGAAACTTTCAGTGTTTTGCTTTAAAAATGTGTCTCTATTTATTTATTTAGCAATGTATGTGTAATTCCTTTTTTTATGAACAAAAACATTCTAATTTGTTGGGAATCATAGAAAAAACAGTATTTCACAATCGAAATAACATATCGAAATTTATTCATACAAAATTACAAGATCATTTAGAAATTTTCAATACATGTAAAAAAAAAAACTATAACCTAATAGTGCTTAATTGTTTGATAGCGTTCGAAACACTCTCCTTCATGCAGGGGCACATTGCAAAACTTGCACATGTACCGCGTTTCACAGCGTAGTTTTTGAACGGAACATACGCGACAACGATTTTATTTTTTTTGTTGTATTTTCAAACTCATTGTCTTGACAGGTAGATAGATCGGGTACCGCCGACAATAGAAAACACATGACCCCACACCCATTTAGAACCCCTCGTTTACAAGTTTCCTGCTTATGTTATATTTATGTTAAAAAATTGTAGAACATTATTAAAGAAGTAAAATTTGTTAATAAATTTAAAAAAATGGAACACATGCAAAAGAATAATAGGCTAACATTAACATTTTTATGAAGTATATTATTATAGCCTTCTTGTGACTAAATTCCGTGCAGTTGAACACATCTACTCTTCCTGAGAAAGTATTGTCAACTGCGTGCAATCTAGGTACAAGCAGGTAACTAATTGAATAGAGTACATTACTAATTAATTTATTAACTTGCTTGTACCTAGATTTTACAGAAACTCCACAGTCTTGTAGATCACAAGCTACACGGCAAGACTAAGAACAGAACAAAAAGTGATAGTACCAAAAATGAATACATCGTTAAAAGCAATATAAAACAGACGAAGCGAATTAAAGTATGGCTGATAGAAAGGGGCAGAGAATAGAATCAGAAAGCTTCCTGAATAAAATCATTGTCTGACTGAATTGAAAGCTGGACTGGACAGGACTGGACTGATGACTGGAGAAGAAGATTAAAAGTTTGCTGTTATACAACATGACATCTCCGGATTTGCCTATCAACACTGATGCTCCCAAATCCACTTTTTTGTTTTTTTTTATTATTTTTGTTTTTTATATATATATTTATTTTTTTATATTGTTTTTTAAACTTCCGATTTAGTTGTCCGGGTTAAGTCTTCCCCAAAGGAAAAACTTAACCCTTCCACTCACTTTTCCACAAATGATCAGCTAGTCAATCAACACTATGTAAGTGCATTATATAAGTAAAATAAATACAAAACAATACAAGAACAACAACACGTCAAATCACCAGATATCAAATGGGAAAAAAAAATTCACCGTCTCCAGATATTTTCATATCAGAGGGTTCGGCTCGGTAGAACTTCTAACAGGGCCTATAAATCCTACTGATCCCTCAACATAAATATTTAAAAAATCTTTTGTTATCCTACATGTATTCAAAATGACCGACTTTTGCATCTTTATATATAAATTTTTTGATAGATCTAATACGCCTAAATTTTTAATTAGAGAGCTAGGTATAATGCCAGTAGCCGAAATAACGAATGGTAATATTTTTATAGTCTGAGAATGCCAAATTCTTTTTATTTCATTTCCTAAATCTGTGTATTTTCTTATTTTTTCACTAACAGATTTTTGAATATTACAGGAATTTGGAATAGCAACATCAATGATATAAGTTATTTTTTTAATTTTGTCATGTAAAACTATATCGGGTCTATTATGACTAATCGCTCGGTCTGTTAGTATAGTTTTATCATAATATATTTTATAAAATTCGTTTTCTAAAAATGAATTTGGTTCGTATTCATAATATGGTACTACATTACGGCAGTCAATCAAGTTGTTTTTGATTTTATTATTATTTTTGATTTTATTATTATTTTTGTTTTTTTTTTAATATTTTTTTTATTTTTATAAATTTGTTATTTTATATTATATTTGTTTTTTTTTATAATATTTTTTATTTTTTTATATTATTTTTGTTTTTTTGTGTTATTTATGTGTTTTTATATTTTGTTTTTATATAATTATTATTTTTAAATATTATTAGTTGGGAGAGTTGGAGGTATAAAAGCGGAACCTATTTTTTCGCTTCATGTCTCATCTAAATATAATACAACAATGGCAATTGCCTAGTTTGGGGTATTTAAAAAAAATCAGTCCTGATATTAATTATTGTTGCAATTAAAAATAATTTTTCAACCTTTCAAGGTTCGAACCATAAAATAAAATCAGTTACAGGTTATTATTACATAATTATAAAGAGACCTTGCTTGTTAATTAATAATAATTTTGTTTTTGTTGGGAAGTTGAGAATGAAACAAAAAAATATATAAATAGAACATTGTAAAATTGAATCGCGAATCTAAATTTAAAAGGAATTGACGCGTTATTACCCAGTATATTTGAGCATTTGCGGTTTAAATTGGACTGCGGTAGATCTTACATAATATTATGAATATCGATGAAAATAATTTAAACATTCAATAAAAAAAGAAAGTTTTGCCAACTGCATGCAATCTAGGTGCAAGCGACTATCTTAATGACTCAGCCCCGATATTATTGTCGGAATCAAAAATAGGTTTTGATCGAGTATTTCTAGTTGGTCTCTTCGTCAAATGTCACAGCGGTGCTGCTTGTCTGGTATCTATGTGAGGATATTGTGTCAGCGCTTTATTAGCAGCCAACACATACCTGGACGGATGACGAACCTCGTGCTGGCACTGTTGGTGGACGCGGTGTACTCTTTCGCTGCAGCAGCTGGTCCAGTTTCTTCACCACCTAGGATTCTTGCTGCAGAGTCTCCATCTTCTATCATCGTCGAACGTCACAGCGGTGCTGCCAAGGTCTGTTATCTCTGTGAGGATATTGTGTCAGCGCTTTATTAGCAGCTAACACATACCTAGACGGATGACGAACCTCGTGCTGGCACTGTTGGTGGATGCGGTGTACTCTTTCGCTGCAGCAGCTGGTCCAGTTTCTTCACCACCTAGGATTCTTGCTGCAGAGTCTCTATCTTCTATCTTCGTGTCACCCGTTCCTATACTTCATTTTATTTAACTTAATTTCACTTTATTTTTTTAATATTTATATTTTATGTAATAACTGCATCAACTGTAAAGCGCCCCTTAGGTGATATCTCACAAAAGCGGCGCTATACAAATTGTCCAATAAATAAATTGGTATATGGAAGTAAATCAGGCTAAATAGGCTTGAATCAAGATGTATTAAATCAGTGTCTACATTGCTTTCCATCCAAATCTACATGAAAGGCAAATATAATAATCAGAAAGCAAAAAAATATTTTGCTCTAACCTTCAAAATCATCGGGAAAATGATCGAGTATTGTGGCCTGTCAGGGAGCCATATTAACATACCGCTACTGAAACTAAATCAAATATATTTACAATTATTTGATTTTACTAGATAAACATTGTACCCATATTTCACCTCTGGTTTCATCAGAATACAAACATTTGGTATATTTTTAATTACCTCTGTCGAAGCTTTCATCTGAGCAGTTCTAGGAAGGATCATTAGCTTCTTCCGGGGTGAAACATGCTGAAATCCTGCTTATAATTTTTTGTGTACACTTTTATTTTAATTTCCATCAATTTTTTTCCTTTTACCGTTGATATATTATTTTTCACCTTTCTCGGCATCATTCATTCTTTATTAACGAGTTTTCAAGTACCGATTTATATCAGAATGCAGTCAGCAACGTAAATTACGCAGTTTTACTTGGGAAAATATTCAGAATTTGAAATATATCAAAAGGAATAATGTAGTTTGTACTGTTGGGAGGCAGTAATAATGTTTTGCGTTATTGAAGTTGAAGGCTTGGGAAACGCAGTAATAAAGTTTTGTGTTGTTGAAGTTGAAGGCTTGGGGTACGCAGTAATAAAGTTTTGTGTTGTTGAAGTTGAAGGCTTGGGGAACGCAGTAATAAAGCTTTGTGTTGTTGAAGTTGAAAGCTTGGGGTACGCAATAATAAAGTTTTGTATTGTTGAAGTTGAAGGCTTGGGGTACGCAGTAATAAAGTTTTGTGTTGTTGAAGTTGAAGGCTTGGGGAACGCAGTAATAAAGCTTTGTGTTGTTGAAGTTGAAAGCTTGGGGTACGCAGTAATAAAGTTTTGTATTGTTGAAGTTGAAGGCTTGGGGTACGCAGTAATAAAGTTTTGTGTTGTTGAAGTTGAAGGCTGGGAGGACGCGGTATAGTACAGTTTTTTTGCGTTGGGGAGTCACAGGAGAAGCAGTTTGCTAGAACCAAATTAATGAGTTATTTCATTTTTTACTTCAGCTGGAACTTCTGTGTTCGCTGCTAAGCATTTCAGAATTGAACTAAGCACCTTGTACTACTTAGAAGCTTTTGTTCCAATTTTCTTGCTTCTTACATCTTCAATGACCTTTCTCGTGGATTCTTAGCTCTATGTTTTGCGTTTTTAATTAATCTGGTACTGTGGGACCCATAATCTGAATTTTGTTTTGTATATAATGACAAAATAGTACGAGGGTAATTTGGCCTACCCGACCATGTTGTGGCCATATTACCATTGAAGCAGTACAAAAACACATATAAGATGATTTGTCATTTAAAGTTGAAATTGGAATAAGTATTGCAATCAATTTTATATCATGCTCAAAAACTAACCAAAAAATTATATCGAATGTTAAAAATAGATATCTACTCGTAACATGCGCATGTCTAGTCACCGAGTCGCAAGTATACACTGAGAATATGTGGGGTGGAGGGTTGTTAAATAGCGTTGATAATCCACTAGCTACGTTGCCACATTTTGGAGGTTATATTGGCCGACAAGGCCATAATTCCCGAACTCACCCAAATTTTATTTATTTTCCCATTCGTCTCCCGCGACCTCATCATTATTTTTCAAACCCTCAGCCACGAGTTCATAAAAGTTAAACGGTTCCATGATAACTCTAAAAAAATAGGATAAATAGTTACATATGTAACTATTGAATCATTTAAATATTCCGACATTAGAAAACAGAAGAAAAATAAACGAGCTAACCTTTTTATTAAAATTATTGAACTCTAAATTCGATTGTTGTGAACTCCTGCATTTAATAAATCTACACATACCTACACGAACAACTAGGCAAATATCAACATTTTACATACATACATCTCATTCCAACTATAGTTTTCACTCTCCAATACAACGTTTACACAGTCTTGGTAACAAATACTTAAATAATATCAATGTATTTGACAATAATTTGAACTTGGCCAACTTTAAACGGAGTATGTGCGAACTATTTTTACATACTTTGTAAACTATTGTTATCAACTAATTTTATACCTTCTTATTAACATTATCGTTGATTTGGAGGATTTTGGCAAATTTTATATTTTTTGTCGCACTTATTTGCACTCTATCATACCTAATTTTTTAAACTCTTATATTTTATGTAACCTATATTTTGCTAAATCTGACATTTTTATATGTAATCTATATGTATTTTTTTTTATATAAAATGTATAACTAAAAAAATAAAGATGTACATTATTATATGTAAAAGCCCTATGGGCGTTTAAATGAAATAAATAAAAAAAAAAAATATGTAACCTATAAAAAGTGGTGAAACAAAAACTAGGATAAATAGTTACATATGTAACCTATGAAAAGTGATGAAACAAAAACTAGGATAAATAGTTACATATGTAACCTATGAAAAGTGATGAAACAAAAACAAGGATAAATAGTTACATAAGAACCTATGAAAAGTGATAAAAAAAAACTAGGATAAATAGTTACATATGTAACCTATGCAAAGTGATGAAAAAAAAACTAGGATAAATAGTTACATATGTAACCTATTTAACCTCGTTTATGTTTCATCGCTTTTCATAATTTTATAACATTTTTTATAAGTGTGTTGAATTGTCATTTTGATGATTTATTCGGCCACCAAGTTAAACATCTTCCTACGCTATTATCATACGCTCATTACCCATTACGTTATTTACTATTAATTGATTAGCTCTCAGTCGGTCTACACAGATATACCTATCAATTGTACGCATCACTGCTCTGTCAACAACACCCAAAACGTTTTATGACCTGGAGGTTCAAGGTTCGGCCCTTTACAACACGTGGAGCTTGCACGTGCCGTGTCCCTCCCTTCCCTTCACCACCTTCCTATGACAATCTCCCATATTACATTCCTCATTCTTCCTCGTACCTCTCTCGTCATGCATTCGTTGACAGAGTAAACTAAATTCCATGATAGGGGGACGTATACGTATCTTATGAAAATATGTATTTTTGTTGTATTTACGTTGATTCTTTATCATTTCTTCATAGGTGTACTCTTATAAATATCTAAAACCAATACAACATTTGGAAAGAGAAATTTAAAATCTTGGCTAAATATTGGATCATCAACTCAGGTCGTGCAAACAATATTAGTGAACTCACACAAATCTAAATTAAAAATTCTCTAAACCCATTATTGTTAGCAATACACCAACCTAAATGAATTCTATCAAAAATTTTTGCTTTCAACTCATTATAAAAATGTTTCTATCGAAATTAACCTTAAATGTATCTATTATTAAAATAAATGATTAAGTAAACTATCATTCTCATTTGGGACACAGGATATAACTAGAGAGACAGGATATCCCTAGAGAAACAGGATATACCTAGAGAGACAGGATATTCTTAGAGAGACTTGAAATCCCCAGAGGTACAGGATATCCCTAGAGAGACAGGATATACCTAGAGAAACAGGATATCCATATAGAGAGAGGATATCCCTAGAGAGAAAATATATCTCTAGAGAGACAGGATATCCCTAGAGAGACACGATATACCTGGAGAGACAGGATATCCCTAGAGAGACAGGATATCCCTAGAGTGACAGGATATATCTAGAGATACAGGATATGCGTAGAGAGACAGGATATCCATATATAGAGAGGATATCCCTAGAGAGACAGGATATACCTAGAGAGACAGGATATCCCTAGAGTGACAGGATATATCTAGAGATACAGGATATCCATAGAGAGACAGGCGCATTAAAAAATATGCGTAAACCTACTTAGATGTGTTTTTTTTTCCCTTAGTTTTGAAATAAAGGTAATAAATAATTAATAAATTAACCTCAACACAGGCTTTTCCTAGTGAGGTTAAAAATTCTAACCTAAAAAAATACAATGTAAAGAAACAATAAATTAAAAATAATTTTAAAAAAATCTAAAGTATTCCTTAGTAAATATAGTTAGTTGTTAGTTGACAAGGAGGCGTGTTGGGTCGGATGACACGGGCGGTGAGGGGAGTTGGGGGTGGGGCTCTGGAAGGATGCGGGGTAAGGGGGGCGCTGCAATCGATACAGGCCGCTGTCAGGTCGACGAACCCCGAACCCAGAGTTGCACCAGTGCAGTGTGACGTCACGCGGCGTGCTTACGACGATATTCAAGTTCAACTAGTCCAAGCATTGACTGTAAAAATTATATACGATAAACCACTTCAACCAAATGAGTGCTGGACGTTAACCCCAAAGAAGATTGGTTAAAAAAACGCGTTCAGCAAGATTTCTACTCGGGAGGGAGTCCTGGAAAGGGATCACTTACTAAAACTAATGGCAAAAGTTGATCGATAATTAGTTATGCGAAAAAAATGCGTTCAGCCAACATTTCTATGGGGAGAAGCTCCTGACAGACGACCTTGAAGGTAACCTCCAGGGGAAGTAAAATACAGGGTTTTCCAATAAGAGCTGTTATTTTGATATTCAATCGTAAAATATCAATGGTTTCGCTGCTTGTGTGGCACGTATTGCCGTCTTGTTGAAATTAAACGTTGTCCAGATCAATACCATCCAATTCCGGCCATAAAAAATCATTAATCATCTCTCAATAGCGCTGTTATATAACTGTTGCTCCAGCCTCATTTTCGAAAAAGTAAGGTCCAATGACTCCGCCGGACCATAAACCGCACCAAACAGTCACATGTAATGATAGAGAGGCTTTTCAACAATAACTCTTGGGTTTTCCGAGCCCAGATGCGACAATTTTGCTTGTTGACGAAGCCACCGAGGTGGAAATGGGCCTCATCACTCAAGATGATTTGCATTTGATTCACTCAAGTGAATTTTAATAATTTCAATGCGTTGTTGAAGCGTGTATCGTTCCATTTTTATTAATGACGTAGTTTCTACTTGTCAAATGTCAAAAATGACAGCTTCAAAAGTAACATCTACCGAAATAGCGGGCTATTCAAAATAACACCTCTTAGTTAGTTCCTTATGTAAGAATATATCGTTTAGCAGACTTAATATTGAGGAGAACACTGTGGCAGACGCGATTATTCGAGCGAAAAAATGCCTTTCTCCTAACTAAAGCTGTTAACTAAACCAACGAATTCACGGGTTTACCTCTACTATTAGGCCAGCAGAATGATGTTGTCTTAAAGACTACATTCTAGAGTTTGTTTCATTTAGGTAGCGGATCAGCTGTCGTATTACCAGGTGATCTTTTAGGTCATCTATCAGGTACTTGTTACCTGCAGAAGTAGTAAAATATCTCATCCGCCACCCGAATGGAACCAATACCGGAATGAGTTCCCTCTTCATCATCGATAAGGAGTCTATCCGCTGAGTTTCAGTGGGTTAATTTCCAATTCCAAGATTCCACTTTATTCATACATGCAAGAAATCAAAAGTGAAAATCAAATAGACGTATTTAAAAATGATTATTAACCCTTCGTCAGGCACAGGCTTCCCATCTGGTGTATTAACCCTTGATCAGGCACTATGGTACAGGCGGTATGGTACAGGCTTCCCACCTAGAATATTAACCCTTGGTCAGGCTCCATGGTACAGGCTTCCCACCTGGAATATTAATTCTTGGTCAGCCTCCATGGTACAGGCTTCCCACCTGGTAAATTAACCCTTGGTCCGACACTATGGTACAGGCTTCTAACCTGGAATATTCACCCTTGGTCAGACAACATGGTACAGGCTTCCCACCGGGAATATTCACCCTTGGTCAGACAACATGGTACAGGCTTCCCACCTAGAATATTAACCCTTGGTCAGGCACTATGGTACAGGCTTCCCACCTGTAATTTTTCCATTCCTAAACACTCAAATGCTTCTGGGCATCACATAATATTTTTAAAATAGGACAGTGAATTATTTGTAAATGGCAAACCAAACTTTTGTGCGTGTTTTTGTCATGCACCAATTTTTATTAAATAAATAATTTAAATCAAAATGATGCGTTGCAATTTCATCATATATACAACTAGCGAAATTTTTGTAAAAGAATTATCAATCAACATGCTTTGCCAAAAGTATTTCACGATCTAAGATTCAATCGAAGATCTACCGAAAGCATAAAATATTCAATAATGCAGCTGTGCTAATACAATTTACAAATATAATTTTGTGGTGATAGATACAAGACGAAAGAACAACATTCAGAAACTAAACATTGCTATTGACCAGATCTGAATAGGCAGGCACTTCTTAACATTCATTTTCTCCCATATTATTTACATCCCCACTTCAGACTCACATTATGTGAATATCGCAAAAAATTCCCAACCGCTTGGAGCCAATGAGACTATGGCATCCCCAAGCGGGGTATGTTGTGAGGCTAAAGGTAGAGAGGAGGGAAAGGAGACGTAGATGAGGAAGGTAGGGAAGTACCTGACTATTCAGATCTGGTCACCAAACACGGCTAATGCCATTTCAAGCAACGCCAACTGAGAGTATGTTCCACTCTGAAACGTGCCGCAAATATGCTAGGTATATTTTTTTATTGCAGATGTCTGGATTAGAATCAGCGACTTCGTAGGTAAGAACCTCAAGAGGAAAATGAATATGGCTAATTTTATTAAGAATCTCTTCAAAGTATTTGTAATCCGGTTTAAAACGAGATTGCAGGCCCTCAACGAATGAATTGACAGAGTTATTAACAAAGTATCAGTTAAAAGCGAATGTTTTATGAGGACGTCGGAACACGTTTACATATAATTACTGATATTGTCGCATTTCTTCATGATCTTTATCAGGAAATAACACGTGCTTCGGTATATTCTGAATGACTAATATTTTATCAGGAAATTGGCATGCTATCCCTTTTGTTTCTATCACACTGTTTTTTAATTAATTAAAAAATATAAAAATGAATCATTTTAAAATGTATAATAACTTGTCTCATTTTACGTGCGGACCCCCAATGTGTATCACCAACACAAGCAACGTGTGTTGTAATAGGTACACGTGTATTCATACAGCCAGACAAACATAAATGTTGATTCATACTTGCTTACGTAAAAGCCACACTGGTCCGATCGCCGATTTTATTTCACGACCCATGCTAGATTTGTTACGATTTTTACGATTCTTTTTTCATGTTCGTTTGAGCAGTCAAACATACATAATTTCTTGTGAAAATCGCACAAGAGTCCCAACTGTCAAGAGCCAGAAGGGAACACCAGGTAAGTGTGGCACTGTATATTATCTGCATGCATAAAATGTAAATAAATAATAATAATAACAAATGTACATTCTAGCATCACGTTCATCAATTAAATGCATTGCACACATGGCTTTGTATTGGTGATCGACGAACCGGTGGATGCAATCTGTTGACAGACAGACAGACATAAATTGATAATAGTTTGACTAGTCTATAGTTATTAATAATATAGATAATTGTAGAAATGTATTATATATTTGTACAGCACCCTTGAGGTGACTTTGAACCAAAATTGCGTTATAAAAATCATCAAAATATTATTATTACTAACACGGCATTCACAATGTTGAATTTTATCATTTTTGATTTAAAACATTTAACAAGGGGGCCAAAAGCGTGGCAGGGCGGGATGACGGGACGACGCTCTTGCACGAATCGAAGCTTCATTCGGCCAGCTTTCTTACTCGTCAGCTCTTTCCGGCCGGCCGCCAAAACTCTGTGCGGGAAAGACTCATCAAGGAGTGTTTTGTTGTCCTGGAACTAATCTCAAATATTTGTCTTCATTCCAAAGTAAAGTTTATTGTTGTACAGTACTTCAATATCAACATTTTCTTGAGTAATATATGATATTTTTAAATTTAAAACGATGGAACAACTTAAGGCGATGCACTACGTCGTGTAATCTATCAATAACACACCTTACGTAGATGGCGATAAGGCTTAAATTCCCGCTTAACACCATCCACCTGTTTCGATTTATGCAAGAAAAAAGCATGGACAAAAAGTGCCTTTTATTTTATTTTATGGATGTTCAGGCATAAATATTTAAATTTTTTTCGATCATTTTATAAATAACTTAATTTCCCACATTATACAATAAAACCATAACCGAAAATTGGTTCGTAAGTAGGAGATTTTGAACTTTAAAGCAGTTTTCACAGGCCAATACATTATTTTTTCTGGGCTTATAAAAAGACTTATCTAAAAAAAACTCGATTATTTCAAAGGCCAAGATGTATTCTACTCGCAGTATTTAATTAAAGCATCTGAAACATTTCTAGGTGACCAAATTTTCAAACCAAAAACACATGATTTTAAATTCCTACATAGTGCATCGCCTTAACCACGTTGTATAAATGTATTTTTTTAAACTTTATAGTAATCTGTGAATAAGAATTGTTTTACTATAAAAAAATAAGAATACTTGTTTGCTTTCATTTTCACATCATTAAATAAATTTCAATTTCCATGTTTCACATCTGCTAGTCCCATGACGCGGCTATTTCTTTAACAATAGATAAAAAAAATACAACCAATTATAGATTTCCTGCTCGTAGTAGATAGGCAGAATTTATACGTAAAACAAAAGCTATAAATATAACAGAAGAAGAAGACAGGATATACATAAAACTAATCTCTAAATAGTATAAAACAATAGTCTGTTTGTGCGCTTAGTTTTTCTAAACTACGCAACAGATTTAGATAAAGTTTTAATTATCATTTAGAGAATTTCTTCCGGAAGGTTTACATATATAATACATGCATATTATATTTATAGAAAGTAGATAAAAGTGGATGTTTTATAATCAAGTCGTAAAAATATATTTTCGGGCACTACATTGCTAACGCTGGCTAAACCTTATGAGATACATCAAAATAATGTACTACGGAATTGTATATCTTAAAAAGACCTACAGAAAAGTCCATGGTGGTATATGTCTATCTCTTAAGGATAACCCCCACCAACGTCAGCTAGTATATTTATAACAGAAAGGTTACTCGTGAACTTATAGACTTTTTAAATTTATTTAGCTTTATATTATTGTAATTTATTACATAGCCTGTTGAAGCAATCATTTTGTTTACAGTTTGTTTTGGCATTGATCCACTTTGAATAGTACAGAAGAGCGTATGGAGCGCGCAGGAGCATTAAATTGAAACTTATTTAACAACTTCGGACAGCGTTTGTTTCATAATCATACTTCTCAGTGTCATAAAAATACAGTCGAATATCAGAAAAAAATATTTCAAAGCTCCGTAGCTCATGATGGATGTCATTGTTCGACGGCCGGTATAGTCCAGTGGTAACGCATTGGACTGCCATTCCGAAGGTCGCGGGTTCGAACCCGGCGTGCGCAAATAAATTTAATTTGATTAATTTGTGTTATTTCACAATTAATTAATTAAAATAATATATAGTATATTTGCGGCACGTTCCAGAGTGGAAGATACTACCAGTATCGCCCTGGTGTAAGACCACCATTCAGAATTGAAACGTTGCTCCAAATGGCTTTAGCCGTGTTTAGTGACTAGATCTGAATAGCCAGGTACTTCCCCACCTTCCTCTTTCCCTTCCCCACTTACCTTCAGCCTCACAACATCCCCCAATTGGGGATGCCATAGTCTCACTGGCTCCAGACGGGAGCAGTTGGGACTCTTGTGAGGTATTCACTATAAAAAAAAAAAAAAAAAAATTGTAAGGGATTTCCCTAAAAATTACATACATGGACACTGGACAGAGCTCACCGTTCGATAGTAAAGTTTTTGCCGGTTTCTATCTACCCCCTTACAAATAAACATGTTTTAAATTTACTGATATACAACCACTTACCCTACATTCGTCAGTTGTGTGAAATTAAAAAAAATACATTTATTAGTAAGTCCACTAGTCTATAGATGATGATAAGATTTTACGTACCAAACAGAGTGGTATATACTTTCAGTATCGCCCTAGTGAAAAACCACCATTAAGAATTGATACGTTGCTTGAAATGGCTTTAGCCATGTTTGGTGACTAGAAAAGCCATGACTTCCTCACCCCCTATTCACTCCCACAACCTTCGGCCCCTCAACATAACTCAATTTGTGATGACATAGTCTCACTGGCTACAGACGGGTGTGAGCAGTTGGGAATCTTATGCGATGTTCACATAATGATTTTTTTTGGTTTAAAATAAGCGCAATCATAAATAAAGCTGTTTCCACGCTGTTCATACTACTTGCTTCATTCACATTCATACATACGCTTGACATCGCCCAACTCAAGAATCTGGTTCACTTGATCGTGCCATGTCTTCCTCGGGCGTCCCCGACTTCTTATACCATTCAAATATTCTCCTTATTCACTCTACATACTCAAACAATCTAAGCGCCCCTTTCTAAACCTTACTCATAATAAAAATAATTATTATCATCATCAATCATTAAGTTACCATTACCAATATAATTAAATAATAATGATAAATTATTAAAATGGCACATGTATTACTGTATTACTGGGGCGACAATACAAAACACAACGTCACGTCACAAATACACTCAGATATTCACACATACAATCAAAGGAGTCTAGCAAATGCGGAACCCGGCGGGACATTGACCTCCAAGTCGGGTCAATGTCCCGCCTATCGCCACCGTATTATACACACACCACTACGCACGCTCACTAACACTCTCATACAGAGCGCTGTGTTCGTTCATCACTCACACGATCGTACGGCACCGGCTGATTTGCATTTTACTAACTCACACAATTATTCACTGTAAGTGAACATAGCGCCACGATCGCAAGAATATTTGAATGGCATACTCTAGAGTCAAGAAATTTTCAGTGATTTATTTCAGCACGTTTATGACGGCGATATATGTATAAATCATCGAAATATTTTTATAGACATGTCGAAAATTTACAAAACTTCATACAGAAATATCATGTCAGTACAATAAATACTTGACATTCTACAAACAATACAAACACGTGTCAGCTATATTTGGCAAACATAATACAGTGTCTTTTCAAACTTAGTAAGTTTAGAATAAAATCATACTTATTTATAAATAATTCATAAAAATACATAGCAATTTTTATGTGGCCATTTTTGTGAAAATTGTTACTTGGGCGCTTTTTGTGTATGTGAATTCACACAAGAGTCCCAACTGCTCCAATCCGTCTGGAGTCAGTGATCCTATGGCATCCCCAATAGGAGCACGTTTGCGAGGCTGAAGGTAGTGGAGAGGGGAAGGAGATGGTAAAGAGAAAGGTCAGGAAGTAATCGCTGAACAATAATGTAGAATTTGAGGCATCATAAACTGGTAATCCCCGATTATTGGGTTACGTTGTGAGGAAATTGGGAAGTACCTGGATGCTTAGAACTGGTTACCAAACACGGCTAAATCCATTTGAATCAACTCCCAACGCTTCAATTCTTAGACTCATGCGTGGGTAGGTTTAGCGAATTCAACATCCCTAGGGGTAGTTTTTGTCGGTTTCAGGATATCAGGAAAGGTAGAAATTTGCTCTTGTTGAATTTTTAGATATTTTTATTATTCTAACATTGAATTTTGCTATTCGTATTTTAATTAAATATACGAAACTGTGGCGTTTTTTGGCACGATACGATATATTTTATACAGGCATGGTGGAGACCTATACAGAGCCCAAATGTCACAAAATCAAATCATAAATATGTTCGTTTCATAGAATCAAACTGATTGGAATCTTTGGAGCACATACGTCAGGTAGGAAAGCTGTCCTTGTTCTACCGGTATTTCAATGGAAGATGCTCCTAGGAACTAGCGTCATTAATCCCTTCGGCACTGTCGGGAAACACGCCAAACGCGCGCCCAACACTTGCACACTGTTTTGCACGCCGGATTTGTTTCTTCCCAACAACATAGGGGACTTGAAGACCTTCCTGTCCTCAAAAAGATACTACTCCACGCAGCATCTCCAAGGATGACATATTATAAATCATTCGTCGCTATTGAGTACTAATATCTCGTTGAAACATGTTATACTATCAGGAATCATGCGAGTAACAGAGCGAGGGAACCGGATTCGGTATTTTCTGGTCGTTCGGCGTTAGATCGTTTAATGAAATTTCACTAATAGAAGTAAATCATTAGAAACATTTTTTTTTCAATTCATTGTCCCATCTAAATAATATTTAAATAAATTGGAATATGAATTCCCAACAACTCAGTTCCAATTTTTAAAAGTGTTACAGACAGAGGAATTATTTAGTATTTTTTTATGTGCATAACGTCTGAAATTCAAATTACAGCTACTATACCAAAATTGTTTCAGAAGTCTTGAATTACAAGATTTCGGGTAAGAAGTAGGATTCCCATCAATTCCTTTGCTAAAAAATTCCTCCATCATTGCACAAGCAACGATGATCGCAGGAGGAATTCAAATAGTATCGAATTATTTAAAATCATAACCTGGAATAAAAATATATTATAAGCAATAATTAGTCGTTCGAAATATCCATACAAATTGAAAATATCTCCCGAGTAAAAATAAATGCCATCCACGGGAATTGAACCTGCACCTTCTGATGTCGGTCAGATGCTCTGAGGCCACTGAGCTACGTCGGCTTATTTCCAACCCGCCAAATAATTCAATATGTACTAGTACTTCGATCAACAATTACTGCTTATTAAATTTTTTCACCTGTAAACAACTAACTTTATTTTTGTAGGAAAGGCTTTGTTAGTGCTAAATTCCCCACTAGATGGCGTCGAGACATATTATATCTACATTTTTTGGTGAAATATTTTGACTTGTCAAATATTATTATTTTTTAATGATAAACCAATGTTTATAAGACAAGGTTTTTTATGCAAAGAATAACAAATTATTAAAAGCAATAAATAGTCGCTTGAAATATCTATACAAATTTAAAATATCTCCCTAGTATAAATAATAATTTGTTATCTTTTATGCTATGCATAAAACCTTATCTTATAAACATTAGTTTATCATTAAAAATATAGTTAGTTTCTTTAGTTAATATTGTTTTTTTTTTTCAACATTTCCGGGTTACCAATTATCTGACAATATTTGAAAATCTCCTACTACCAGCAGAGTAAGCGGAAAATATTACGTCTGACGTGATGGAGGACTTAGCCAGCCGAGGAATTGAGTTCACGTCACCTGTGGGTGGGACAATGACGCGATGTCAATTCAACCAATCACAGGTCGTTTAGGGCGGCAGTACCTTAGCGACGTCACTGTGTTTTAAGAAAATAAAGCTTTAAAAAAATACATAAAAAAATATTGTGTCTCTCATTTTAATAATATCTTCCAAGGAATATCAAATATGATAATTATGTAGAAATGTGTACTCGTTTCTTTATTGGTAACTTATATGTCTGTGTTATCTTAGCATTGTTATTATTTATTTTTACAGATAAGGTAAGCTGTACAAACAAACGCTGTTTACGCAATGATCAATAGGTTAATCTTCTGTACTATTTTTATATAAATACACAAGAGTCCCAACTGTCCAACGCCAGTGGGACTATTGCATTCCTAATTGGGGTATGTTCTGTGATCAACGAAGAGGGGTGATTTTTCACATAAAAACGGCGTAACACATCAATTAAGGCGATGTCATAAGTAGTAATTCAAAATAATGTGTTTTTGGTTTGAAAATTTGGTCGCCTAGAAATGTTTCAGATGCTTTAATTAAATACTGCAAGTAGAATACATCTTGGCCTTTGAAAAAGTCTTTTTATAAGAACAGAAAAAAATAATGTATAAGGCCTATGAAAACTGCTTTAAAGTACAAAATCTCCTACTTACGAACCCATTTTCGGTTATTATTTTATTGTATAATGTGGCAAATTAAGTTATTTATAAAATGATCGAAAAAAAAATAAATATTTATGCCTGAACATCCACAAAATAAAATATAAGGCACTTTTTGGCCATGTTTTTTTCTTGCATAAATCAAAATAGGTGGATGGTGTTAAGCGGGAATTTAAACCTTATCGCCATATACGTAAGGGTTATTATTGATAGTGGCTCAATTTCAAATACAATACCCTCAATTAAAGTCAGAATCTTAAGGACGTAAGTGAAGAAAGCGTGTACAAAGATATGCGATTCACGGCCCCGTTTTACTGGACAGACCTACGGTCGAATTTTCCTTGCCAGGGGTCTAGAACAGTGAAATCGATAACTTTACAATTTCGAATCGATAGGCGGAATTACCGACGATTTTGTAGCTAGCACGGTCAAACTATTGATACGATAATTTATACTAGATATAAAAATGATTTTTTTATAACTAAATAAAAACTTACATAAATTAAATATTAATATTATTATATTTATTATGTTCTTAGATAAAAGTGACCCCATTTGCCAGCCAGAGGACGTTGTCTTCTGTGGGGCACAGTGCGCAGCGCAATGCGGGATTTAGAAGAAAACTTATACGCTTTAAATACATTACGGCCCTCTACACCAGCGATCAAGTTCACAATTATGGCCTATGAATGAATCGGTGACCGGATCAATCATCAAAATGATAATTCATCACATCTTTAAAAAGTTACATAAAGTCATGGAAAGTGATGAAACAAAAACTTTATTAACTGGGTTGGGTTAGGTTAGGTTTAAATTATTTTTTTCATCGTTTCTAATGACTTTATATCACTTTTTAAAGGCGTGTTGAATTGTCACTGTGTAGAGTTATCATGGAACCCAATGAATCAAAGATTTGAGCTATATAAATGATTTAAAAAAATCAACCGGTAAAAACTTTTTTTTTATATACTCGCATATATTTAAAAACATATGTTTTTTTGGTTTGGGTGAGGATTGAACCTTATTCCCCGGGAACTGACTAAAATTAGTGAACAACGCTATCACTATCAAATCAGATTGTCACCAAAATCTTAGAAGCGAAAATAACCCACTTCCCGACATCCGATCGACCTCAAACTCAGCAGATAGACTCGTTGATGACAATGAATTCTATCACGCGTAGGAAGTCGAAACTGTTTCACTTTCTAATAAAAATAGATTACGAGTTGATGTTTTTCAAATGGTACGAAAGCTTCGTCTACTGCAAACTTTTTAATGCAAATTAAACCAAAACCAAACTGCAGGCCTGTGGAGAAATGAAAAATAAGGTGGCCAAGCGATATATCAGAGGTGTACCAATCTTACTTCATGCATTGCATAATGTTAATGATCGTTTCGCTTGAGCGATCTGTTCTCTTTGCCTAGATCTAGTCGACAAGCCAACCTAACCTAACCTAACCTAACCTCACCTGGCCTAGCACTTCACTTTCCATCTTCTTTGAGTTCTTCCCACGTGCGACTTTACAATATCTACCCACAGCCAATAACTAACAACAAGACAGGGCCGCCGGGAGGAAATATTTTGTCTACTAACAAAATATTATTACAAGAGCAACTCATATAAAAAAATGTTTTTTAAATAATAAAAAATAAAATAAATATATCTGGGCATTAAAGTTGCACTAGTGCATTGATGGCGCAGTTGATGGCCTCTGTAGTCGAGGGGTAAGGGTGCGTGTAAACAAAACAAAATAAAATAACCGCTAACCGCTAATGTTGATATATTTACTAACATAAAAGTATTACTTTTTGCTGATGATTTGAAACTTTAAAAAGAGATTAATAACATAAATGATTGCATTATATTACTAACTAATTTGAGAAATCTTTTTGAATGGTGCTCTATCAACAAACTTGCATTGAACATAAAGAAATTTCAGTTCATTAATTTTTACGGAATAAATAATCCAATATTTTTTCAATATACATTAAATGATAAAAATTTAAATTGCGTCAGTGAAATTATTGACCTAGGTATATTGTTCGATAGCAAACTAACTTTTGGGTATCATATTAATAACATTTTCAATAAGGCTCTTAAGACTCTTGGATTTGTTTTGAGAGTTTCAAAAGACTTCAATAATTTAGGCACATTTATCATGTTGTACAAAACCCTTGTTAGATGCCAACTAGAGTATAACTCTACATTATGGTCTCCCTTTTACAATATTCATTCCGATAACATTGAAATGATTCAACATAAGTTCCTGAAGTATATAAACTATTAATTGCATTTTTGTTATTTGTTTTTGGGGTGTTATACCGTGTTGCGCTAACTCCTTTTTTAGCCAACGTTTCGGACAACATTACAGTGTCCATCATCAGGGCAGATGTGTTCTTTTTAATTGCATATTCCTATTCCTGTAGAAAACATTGATTATAACTACTTACTAGATAAATTGTCCCTATTAAAACTTTCAGAAAGATGAATAAACGCAGATTTAATAGTAATACATAAAACACTTCATTACAAAATTGACTGTCCTGAGTTACTCCAATTAATCAGCATCCACATACCCAAAAGATCTTGCCGAAATTTACTACCCTTTTATTTTTACAACACCAGGACACTGTTTTATTTGATTCCAAGACTTTGACGAAATGACGGAATGTAACACGATGTTATTGTTGTAAAAAAATATATTCAATCTAGGATGCTTCGGAGGTACAGCAAAATTATAGCATCAGGGCAGTCAAATATTATTTTAATAATAGGCCGCCCATTGACTCGGCAGCCCGTGTGCGTGCCACTCAACACGAAAGTGACTGAGCGCGCGACGGCTCTGTCTAAAGCGGCCAGTTTACGGTTAGTAGTTAGTAACGGCAAGTGGTTACCACGGCCATCATCAAGTATCACGTTTTCCGACCACTCTTCCTTTCATTCTAAACACGTTTCCTCTTCGTCTCGCTTCTATAACTTCTTCAACACAACAGAATAAACATAATTACACTACTGCACTGGTATTTCTTTAAAATATTTTTACCTACAAGTCCCAACGACACTGTAAAATTTCAAGGAATTTCAGAATGATTGCGAGGTATTTTAAATGCCCTATAAAGTGCGCTAATTTTAGGAGGTGATTCTAGATGATGGTAGAAGTAAAAAATATAAATAACTTTTTAGAAACCCCAATGTTCCCATACAAGAATATTATTATTATTAATCTTTTTTTTCATAAAAACAATTTAACTTTTTTTACCTAAAAACTACCTTAAAACGTTGGAATTTCGTAAAAAGTTATTTACATTTTTTACTTGTACTGTCGCGTAGAATCACTGTATATGTATTACCCCGCCACGGGTTGATGTGGCTCAGTCAAACAATAGCGGGTGTTGCTTTGATTACGCTGTTTTTTTTTTAATACATGTTTTTACCTGTCACAGGTGACATCTATATAGTATAGATATATAAAAACACACGCACATTCGAATGAAACATTGTGTCAAAATTTCAAAGCAATAGTCGAAGAACTTTCGGAGATTTAAGATTTTGAACAAACGAACATTTTCATTTTTATTGATATAGATTTTTGAAGCTGCCGTAAAAACAAATACCATTTCAGAAACGATGTAATTATCTTTGAGTTGTTTGTATTTTAAATAAATATTTACATTCTTAGATAATAAAATTTTAATATCAAACTTGAAAAAGCATTTTGCAATTAAGGATTTCGATGTTTAGAAAACACATTCCTTTTGTGTAGGGAATTATTAAAAAAAAACTGTCACTTCATTTTTTATGCCGTTTATACTATTTAAACATGTTGCAAACGAAAAAATCCGGCCAATTTGTAATCATGCACTATCGATATTTTTTTAAATTTTATCTATGGAATCAAATATTTATTTATTACAAAATAATACATTAGAAAATAATATGTTAT
Source organism: Hesperophylax consimilis (assembly GCF_061612785.1). Taxonomy (NCBI): domain Eukaryota; kingdom Metazoa; phylum Arthropoda; class Insecta; order Trichoptera; family Limnephilidae; genus Hesperophylax; species Hesperophylax consimilis. Next base: position 16,827,197 of record NC_142854.1, on the reverse strand, counting down.
AATTAGGGGTACGTAAATTTCGCAAATAAAAAATCGTGATTTCGCATTTAAAAAAACTCAAAATAGAAAATTTCGCATTTATTTCGCAAAAAAAAATACAGTTTTAAAAACTCAATTAAAGGCTGGCATTGTTGTAATTTCTACATTTTCATCTTTCATTGTTTGCCTGCGATCAGTTACGACAATGTTGTAGATACTAAAGTACCTCTCGGCATCAACACTATTGACAGGGCAATTGAGACATTGAATAGCTGCTTTTGCAAGTCCAGGGTAGCAAGATTTTGATGTAACTAAAACTTGCATTACATCCACAGGAGCTTCTTGGCCGACCAATCGAAGTAATTGTCTGTGAAAATGTGAGTACCCGTCAATTAGTTCTTCTTGTGGTACACCTTTGAAAAACGAAATTTTTGCGAAGCTTTCCACTATGGAATTTGAATTGACAGAAGAAGAGGGCACATTTGCTGCTTCCGATGGACAAAATAATCTGCCAATGTGCTTATAGCACTCATTTGTTAGATTCGGCCCCATGTGTATCAACAATTTATCCAAGCTCTTTTGAGCTGCTGTCTTCAACATCATGCTGTGATCGATAGAATTTTCGGTTGATAAAATAGCCGTATGTCTGTTTTGAACAGAGTTGTAATAATTGTTAGCGCGTCTGATCAACATTTGAAAGCACGTAACGTAAAAAGGTGCGAAAGTAATTAATTTTTAAATTTCGCTTTTATCGCAAATAAAATGCAGATTTCGCTTTTATCGTATCTATTTCGTAAAAACGAAATTTACGTACCCCTAGTTATAATGTATTATTTCCAGTGAGTTTACAAAACTCATTTCGGGAAAGACAACATTATATTAAAGACAAGACAACATAGATGCATTAAAATAAATAAACGCAGAAGTTATTTTGGAGTTCCAAAGAAAGAATGTGTCAGTCAATAATAAAACTGCTGAGGAAATAGCTTTTAAGAGCTTTTGCCAATGTTTTTTTGTTCGTTGCCGGAAGTTTTAGATTACTAGGTAATGCGTTGTATTGCTTATGTGCAATGTATTATAAGTGTATTTGATTTTGTGATCGTGTTTTGTGCGGGATTATGTCGGAATTAAAGATTGGTTTAGTGTTGGTGTTGTATAAATATTTGAGACAAACTGAGAAGCAAACAAAAAAATCACATTATAGAGAAAAATCCTTTATAATGTATGGACGCCCTGGTCAGATCTGTCTAATAATAATGGACTCTTTTTAAATTAGCCCACACAGGAGGCCCTAAGGAAAATAATTCTCATCTTTGGGGTGCTGTGTGGAGGGTGTTTTTAGGAAACAAAGTGGAGGAAGTACTGACACGACCTCCGGATTGCTAGTCGTGAACCTTACCCCTATACCACGGAGGACGTGAGAGTTTAATGGCGGTCCATTCTCTCCGTATACCCCTACGCGGAAACGGCGTGATATTTAGTTGATTTAAAAAAAATCTACACGAACAAAGCCACCGGCTGCAAAGTTAAGTATGACGATCATCTTGGCATTCAGCTGTAAAATATGACGTGTTGAGCCAATGAACTTGACGATGAGAACAATATATTAAAAATAGAACGCTGATAAGGCCACTGCTTTTACCATTAGTGTTAGAATTGTCGAATCAATAAATATTTAAATTAACGTATAAATTTGGTAAAAGGAAACATATCGTAATTTCATTATTAAATTATTCACTAAGGCCCCGTAGTAAGCGTTCAAAGATGGTTTGAAAGGGAGATATGTAAATACGAATGTTAGAGGGAGCGCGCTAATATTGAAAACGATAATAATTAAGCGAAAATGATGAAAATAATTCTGCAAATGCTTTACTTGCATGTAAAGATACGCTGTGAATTTTTGCATGCCTATAACATATATAACTATAACAGAACAAAACGTGTTTTTAATAATTTTCGGAGGTTACTTTGCGATTATTTTATATCTAGAGAATTTCATACAGTTAACGTTTCGTCATAACACGTGTACCTATAGATATTATTTTCAAAAATATATATATATATATATATAAATAAAATATATATATTTATATATATATATTTTTTTTTAAGTTAAAAACCGAGAAACTTGTTATAAATCGATAGAAATTGGGTATGGCTTGAGAGAAATGGCTGTGCGGCCTCAAACCTTAAATTTAGATTTGAGGCCACAATACCAAGCAAACTAAAAAAAAAAATTTAATCCAAAAGTTTTGCAAATTTCAAGTGTTATTTTGTTTATTTGTGTCTTGAATATTGAAATATTTATATATAAAAATGGATTAAACGTGTTTTTAGAGACAACAGTAGAATTTTTTTGCGAGTTAACTGTAATTATTAAAAATATAATCTTGCCCTTATTACAGAGTTAATATAATTATCAATAAAATGAAAAATAAAATTTCGTAAAAATAGCGTTTTTTTGGGTAGAAATATTAATTTGTTTTCTAACGTAAATCGATAGTTTGTGGTTTTAAATTTACGCCAATAAAAATGATTTTTTGAATCATTATTTTTTATTTTATATTTCATCATATTAGTGGAGTAAAATGAGAATTTTTTTTTCAATGATTATCACAAACTCATAAAAAAATTGCCAAAATTTACTCTAAAATAATGAAAATTACATAATTCATGAATAAAGTAGTAAATTTTCGGATAAAAATAATTATTTTCAGTTTTGTTGGGTATTTTTATATTAAATCCAAATTTAAGTTTTGTATGAAAAGGGCCATTCAGTTGTTATATTTTTGTCTAAAGCGTCGGTGAGCTTCGGCGTAATGAAATTTACACAGCTTGATGTGTCTGGAATTTCTGCGCAAATCCAACTGTTGTATCTAAAATTATTTATTTAGTTGCATACCAATGTTTGACCCATCTAAGTTTCCCTTTCTTAGCCCTGTTCATTACTTTAACATCAGCCTTGCAATTTTTCGGATCTCCACATTGATATGTGTTACAATCGTGTGCTTGTTTAATTTTTTACCACACGTACGCCTCAGGGATTTTATTTTAGGTACATTCAGTAAACTAATCAATACCAGTTGGGGAATTTTATAAGTTTGATGGGAGAGAAAATTTAGGTGGGAAAGTAACTGACTATTCACCAAATATGTCTAAAACCATTTGACGGCCTAAGTAAGGCTCTCGACTAGCAGCCGGAGGTCGCGGGTTCAAATCCCGGCGTGCGCATGTAAATTTTTTTGAATTAATTTATGTTATTTCACAATTTATTTATTAAAAATTATAAATTATATATTTGAAACCATTCTGAATTGAAATGTTGCTTGAAAAAGCTTTTGTCCGTGTTTGGTGACCAGATCTGATTAGCCAGGTACTTCTTCGCCTTCATCTTACGGATCTCCTTTAAAAACAACGTTTCGATTTAGAATAGTGAAAATGTGATCTTTCACAAGGGTGAAAATGAAAGTAACTGCCACTGATCTGTTTAAATACAAATCTCTGACGAAACCGGGTAGTAACTACTACCTATAATAAAACTTAATCTAAAAATAGTCTAATTTATTGTGGGTACATTTATCTTTCCTCAAATAGTCCCAAAATGTCAATTGAATTCAATGAAATTGTAAAATCCATAAAAATATTGTAGTACTTAGTAAATTATGTACACTTAGCAAAAAAAAACTAATTTAATTGCTTGATTTTTTGCTATAATGTATGATTTTAATCTGTACCTTGTTATGCGTAACTTAAGAATCGGTCAACGCTCTTCGAAGATGTTTGCATGTGTTCGTTATTTGTATGCGTATATAGGTGAAGCAAAAATATCATATAATGTGAGCAAAATGTGTATACTTAGTAAAAAGGGTAAAAATTATTTCTATATATACATGGAAAAATGAATTAATTTGGTTCTACCCTTTGCGGCGAGATGTTTTTTTAGTTCAACGACATCGTCAATGCTCGCGAGTGTTAGTAGGTGAAGGAAAAACATAGTAAAAAGTTTGTAAATTAAGTACACTTATTAAAAAAAGCTTTTCAATTGTATTATAAACGTAATTTTTTTGTAAAAGTGGTTTGTACACTTTTGCGTGTGTTCTTTTATAGGTTCAACGACTTCGGCAATGTTCGTGTGTTTCCGTCGCTTGTATGTGTATGTAGGTGAGTGCGCTCGGGTCGACGACCGTCCTCCGCCTCGAGAAAAAACAACAAAAGCATTCTTGTCTCTTTCAGTCTGGCTAGCCGTGTCTCGTTTTTGCGTATACAATTTCAATAGAACTCGATAACGTTTTTTCTGTACGACGTTGTCTCGCTCAATTGTATGGCGGCATCTCGTTCTAACAATGACAGCAGCTGTTAAAGGTTTTAACCCGTTGAAGTCAGATTGCTTCCGAGATTTTAAGGTCATCGAACCGCATGTTTTGATATTTTTTAATGCAAGTTCACTTGTTTCTTGAACAATTTGAATATAAAAATGTATGAAATATAACATTTGAATAATTACTACGCATTGAAGAAGAATATAATATTAATAGATCCAAACGAAAGATGAAACAGAATAAGACAAATAAAAAAAAATAACGGTCTCAACTGGGAATCATACCAGGATATCTGTCTTATCGGGAAAACGTCTTTAATCACTCGACCATTACGACCTAATTTTTTTACGTATTTTTGTCGATCTCATATTTCAAATTCATAACGAACAATATTATCTTACCAACTAATTTTTCCCATGTTTTTGGCAGATAACTTTTTGAATGATTTTAAATTCTAAAGAATTGGTTTGTAACCTAGATAATGTCTCGGATAAATATATTTGATTTTTTCTAAATGTCAAAATTAATAAAATCATTTTATTTTTATTTTTATGTGTCTTATTCTGTTTCACGTTACGTTTATATTTAATAATAGTGTATTTTTCTTCAGTGATATATTACATTCATGGGTAAACTTAAAAATGTATTAAATAAAAAAATTTTAAAAAAAATATAAATAAAATAGTTTACAGGAAAAAGACAAATTTAAATTTATGAAAATTATTGTTGAATTCATTAAAAGGAAAATATAATAATGTCAGCATATGTCTACAAAAAAATTAAATTTTTACAAAATCTCAATATATTATTTATTTAATAAATTGTTTCTCACAGAACAGCTGCCTGAACGGGTTACATTACCGGAGTTCGTTCCCCCTTCAAAGTTTATATATCTCTTTCACAATTCCAGATAGCGACGTCTCTTTTCAACACATAATATGATGTAAGGATAATAAACACACTTTTACAACATCGTCTCATTCACCCGCGATAGATGTGTCCCTTTCTAAAATTCAACCGTTGAGCGTCTGAACCAAAATAAACGTGACTTTATTACTGTGTCTCTTTTATTCCGTATGGGCGTGTCTCTTTTTATGATACAACAGCTGTTTATGTCTTACGTTTCTTTTTGCTTAAAAAGCGTAATACCCTCTGGAAATGGCAACGCCGCAAATTTTTCAGCCGGTGAATAATTTTTGGTAACAGAATTTTCTGTACTAGGCGTTGAATAATTATTAAAAGAATTTTTTTAAATTTAGAACAGAACGTTTTTGAATTATGACATCATTTTGATAAGTTAAATGGATTACTTTGACACATTATTTAAATCATTTGTAATTTTGTTTTATTTAATAAAAATGAAATGTAGGTATATCTCAAAGCTACATTGGTCTTCATAAACGTTAGGTTTCGAGATGGAATTATTTCATACATTAAAATCTATGCAAATTTCATGATACCGGTGCTCACCATTCAAGAGATGTTGTACAGCTTCATACGAGCAGTTTTTTGCGAAAGTTAGTTAGTTATTTATACTTTACATTTAAATAATGAGAACATTTATATTTGGTGTAAATATCAAAGTAATCAACAATTAAAAATATCACGAATACCTTTCAGAATAGACTTTTTCAGAATGGATCAGAATAGGACCACATCTCAGAATAAAAGAGCTTAAAATTGCTTTCGCTTGAAATTGCTTGCGTTCGAAATAGCTGTAGGTTGAAATTGCTATAGCTCTAAATTGCTTTCGCTTGAAATTGCTTTCGTTCGAAATAGCTGTAGGTTGAAATTGCTATAGGTCTAAATTGCTTTCGCTTTAAATTGCTTTCGCTTAAAATTGCTGTAGCATGAAATTGCTATGGCTTGAAATTGCTTTCGCTTGAAATTGCTGTAGCATGAAATTACTGTGGCATGAAATTGCTGTGGCATGAAATTGCTATAGCTTGAAATTGCTTTCGCCTGAAATTGCTGTAGCGAGTAATTGCTATGGCTTGAAATTGCTGTAGCATGAAATTGCTGTGGCATGAAATTGCTGTGGCATGAAATTGTTATAGCTTGAAATTGCTGTAGCTTGAAATTGCTTTCGCTTGAAATTGCTGTCGCACGAAATTGCTTTCGCTTGAAATTGCTGTCGCACGAAATTGCTGTAGCTTGAAATTGCTGTAGCATGAAATTGCTGTAGCTTGAAATTGCTGTAGCATGAAATTGCTGTAGCATGAAATTGCTGTGGCATGAAATTGCTGTGGCATGAAATTGCTATAGCTTGAAATTGATGTAGCTTGAAATTGCTTTCGCTTGAAATTGCTGTCGCACGAAATTGCTTTCGCTTGAAATTGCTGTCGCACGAAATTGCTGTAGCTTGAAATTGCTGTAGCATGAAATTGCTGTAGCTTGAAATTGCTGTAACATGAAATTGCTGTAGCATGAAATTGCTATAGCTTGAAATTGCTATAGCTTGAAATTGCTGTAGCATGAAATTGCTATAGCTTTAAATTGATTTCGATTGAAATTGCTATATCTCGAAATAGCTTTAGCCCTAAATTGGAATAACATGAATTTAGCATGAAATTGTTGTAGCTTTAAATTGTTATAGCTTGAAATTGCTTTCGCTTGAAATTGCTGTAGCATGAAATTGCTAACGCTTGAAATTGCTATATCTCGAAATAGCTTTAGCCCTAAATTGGAATAGCTTGAATTTAGCTCGAAATTGTTGTTGCTTCAAATTGCTATAGCTCTTCATTGCTGTAGCTCAAAATATCTATAGTTTGAAATTGCTATAGCTCTAAATTGCTAGAGTTTGATATTGCTTTCGCTTGAAATAGCTATAGCTTGAAATTGTTATAGCTTTAAATTGATATACCTAGCTCTAAATCGCTAGAGCTTTATATTGCTTTCGCTTGAAATAGCTATAGCTTGAAATTGCTGTAGCTCGAATTGCTATAGCCCTAAATTGCTACAGCTTGACATTGATATACCTAGCTTGAAATTTGCTTTACCTTGAAATTGGTGTAGCTTGAATTTTTTATATGTAGTTAAAATTACCACAGGTTGAAATCATATAGCTTGAAATTGCAATAGATTGAGATTGATATAGCTTGAAATTACTGTACTTTTGCAGTTACTATTTCCCATTCGTCCTCTTCCATTTCTCTTTCCAATTCCTTCAGACACACAACAGACAGAAAGACAGAATCGAAACGTTGCCACTTGAAAAGGCTTTAGCCGTGTTTGGTAACCAGATCTGTATTTCTTAGGGTTCCAAATCTTCTCCGTCCCACATCCTACCCTTCCTGACTCCATTCGGACTCACAGGATACGATTACTATGATGAATGGGCATGCCATACACCCATTGGCTTCGGACAATTGGGACTGGATATTTATAGTAGATTTAGCCTGAAAACCTGAATTTATTTGGTTTCTATATATAGTAACATAACTCTATATCTATTGATAGCCCATCCTATTAGAATGCTATGCTTATACGTGCCTGAAAACTTCGTCGCCACGACTTGTTCAAGATACCACACGGCAGAACATCTGTTCTACCCTGTGCTATAGCATTATAAAAATATATGTTGAAAGTTTTGATAGTGAACAGTTATGCAAATATAAAATATCTGTCAACAGATTTTGAAAGGATTTTCACTATCATTTAGAGAATTTCTTCCGCAAGGTTTATACAGGGTTTTCCAATAAGAGGTGTTATTTTAAATAGCCCGCTATTTCGGTAGATGTTACTTTTGAAACTGTCATTTTTTTTACATTTGACAAGTAGAAACTACGCCATTAATAAAAATGGGACGATACGCGCTTCAACAACGCATTGAAATTATTAAAATTCACTTGAGTGAAACAAATGCAAATCATCTTGAGTGATGAGGCCCATTTCCACCTCGGTGGCTTCGTCAACAAGCAAAATTGTCGCATCTGGGTCACGGAAAACCCAAGAGTTATTGTTGAAAACCCTCTCTTTCCTCAACGTGCGACTTTTTGGTGCGGTTTATGGTGCGGCGGAGTCATTGGACCTTACTTTTTCGAAAATGTGGCTGGAGCAACAGTTACGGTGAATGGATTGCGCTATCAAGAGATGATTAATGATTTTTTATGGCCGGAATTGGATGATATTGATCTGAACAACGTTTACTTTCAACAAGACGGCGCTACGTGCCACACAAGCTAGGAAATCATTGATCTTTTACGATTGAATATCAAAATAACACCTCTTATCGGAAAACCCTGTATATATTGTCTGTTTTGGTTTAATCGGCCGGTCAGTAGCCGAGTTAGCATCGCGTTTGGGTCCCACCCACGCGTAGTGTGTTCAATTCCTCGGTTGGCCAAGTCCTCCATCACAACACAAGCAACATTTTAGTAGTAGATTTTCAAATATTGTCGGGTTATCCGTAACCCGGGAATGTTTGCCTCTCTTAAAAATAGAGGGTACTATAATATATTTAATCCTATCAGCAATTCTTATCTCCTTTCAATTTCATCAGCTTCACAACATTCCCCAAGTGTGGTTGCCGTAGATACACTGGCTCCAGGAGTCCCAGAAACACCGCATAACCCGTCGATCATCGATAAATAGGTATTAGGTACAGCTTCATGTGTTCACAGCTATTTTGGGATGACATTTCGGTATCCGCACATATAGCGTCCTCAGCCTGTGACAAGCGCATGTACATTGGCGATTACAGAGAGAGTGTCGAAAGTCAATCCAAAAACAGTTTAAATACGATGAGAATTATTGGCGTTTAATAAGTGAATAATAATTTCGAAAAGATTTACTAGTACCTACTCCTGTTAACAGTTCAAAAAGTGAGAAATCAAAATTTCTTCTGAAATCATAAGATTTGTAAGTAGGTACTTAAATACTGTAGAAATGAGATCACTGAGGCGTATTTGTGGTACAGCCATGTATGATCGTGTGAGAAATGTGAAGATCCGCATACAGTGCAAAGCTGATGTAAGCGTAATCCGTAAGATCAAGCAAGGGACGCTTAGATGGTTTGGGCATGTAGAGCGAATGAGCGAAGAAAGGATGGTAAGGAGAATATACGATGCAAATGTGAATGGTAGCAGAAGTTGGCGACGCCCGAGGAAGACATGGCACGACCAAGTTAATCAGATACTTGAGACGGGCCTTGTCAGGAGTCAGAATAATAGAAGAGTATGTATGAATGTGAATGAGGCAAGGAGTGTGTGTCAAGACCGAGCTGTTTGGCGGTCCGTCCTCTCTGCCTACCCCTGCGGGGAAACGGTATGATGGTTAGTTATTTAGTTAGTTACTTAAATACATACCTACTTTTAATTATAAATCATATATTTTATGAGAAATTTTTTAATATCCAATAAGGAATTATACAAATTTTTCAAAGAAATGTCACTATCAAACTTTCTTTAGGCGGGTGGGTCAAGTACCATAATATTGAAATACAAATGAAAAATTCCAAGTAAACACGATGGCATCTTTTTGAAAAAATAACCGTTTTCGAACCATTTAAACGGCCTGCATCTGGAAAAGGAAACGGAACGTACAATCAATTTTACAAACGAAATCCAAAACGGCCGAGTTAAAACTGAACTTCGCAATATAAGTAATTCAAATTTTGGAATATCTTGACAAAAATTAACTTTAAAAAATTAGGTCCCATTGACTGAGTAGTGAGAGAAGTTGTTCCGGTAAGACAGAGATCCTTGGTTTATTTTCCAGTTGAGACCGTTAACTTTAATTTATTTTCTGTGTCTTGTTTCATGTTTCATTTAGATTTACTAGTATTATCTTCTTCTTCCATGATATATTACATTGACGGGTATAGCCTTCAAAAGTTATCAAAAGTAGTAATTCAAATAAAATATATTTAGAATTCTCCAATTTATGTAACGAAGCCCAAAATAATAAACTACAGGTTATACAAAATAGGGGATGAGGATGATTTTAAAATGCAACAATTTTACTAGAGTTAAAATTATGTTACAAAATTTAAATATGATGACAACCAAACAACATATAATATATAATACGTTAACAATGATATATAGGCTTCAAAATAATATGCTCCCAAACTCACTGTAAAGAAATATTATATACCATGAAAATGTTCACAATTATCCTACGAGAAGACGCAGAGATTTTAGGCTTCCCAAAACTAAACTTTCATGCACACAAAACAGCGCGTTTTATAAAGGGCAAAAACTTCATAATAACCTACCAAATGTCATAAAGGAAGCCCCAAGCCTTTGCACTTTTTGTAGGACATGTGCTTTATATGTAAAAAATAATTTTTGATTGTTGAACATACTCACCAATATTATTTTAGACATCTAGATATCTTATACAGGGTTTTCCAATATGAGGTGTTATTTTGATATTCAATCGTAAAAGGTCAATGGTTTCGTTGCTCGTGTGGCACGTAGCGCCATTTTGTTGAAGGTAAACGTTGTCTAGATCAATACCATCCAATTCCAGCCATAAAAAATCATTAATCGTCTCTCGATAGCGCAATCCATTCACCGTAACTGTTGCTCCAGCCTCATTTTCGAAAAAGTAAGGTCCAATGACTCCGCCGGACCATAAACCGCACCAAACAGTCACACGTTGAGAATAGAGAGGCTTTTTCAACAATAACTCTTTGGTTTTCCGAGACCCAGATGCGACAATTTTGCTTGTTGACGAAGCCATCGTGGTGGAAATGGGCCTCATCACTCAAGATGATTTGCATTTGATTCACTCAAGTGAATTTTAATGATTTCAATGCGTTGTTGAAGCGTGTATCGTTCCATTTTTATTAATGGCGTAGTTTCTACTTGTCAAATGTCAAAAAACGACAGCTTCAAAAGTAACATCTACCGAAATAGCGGGCTATTCAAAATAACACCTCTTATTGGAAAACCCAATGTAATTTTGTGTATTTATCTTTTGCTCTTAAAATGTAATTGTCAATGTTATTTTTTTATATTTTCCTACTAGATGTGTGAAAAAATTTGCGTATATCTAAATAAAGATTCAAAAACAAATAAAACAAAAACAAGGGGAAGTAAAAATAAACAAACATTAGAAGCATGAAGAAGAAGATGAACTGTTGTTTTGTGTGGACGATTTCAATGCCAAATCAGGTGGCCAAAAACAATTTGGTTCATTGACATCTCCTCTGATATTGAACTAATTCTGGGCCACATTTTTCAAATGGAGTTCTTAACAATAGTAATTTAAATTTTATTTATTTATAAAATACATGGTATTTAATTGACATTTACAATGCATTGATACCTTGAATCACCATACTAGACAACTGCCTGTTTCATGGGGACCAATACATTATACTTATTTTGTATAAAGTGTAAACAATATAATGTACAATTTTGGATCTTACTAATAAACGTGTTTCAAACCCTACACAGCTGATGACCATCCCTTAAGGCGATGCACTACGTCGTGTAATATTTTAAATTGAGCCGCTATCAATAACAACCCTTACGTAGATGGCGATAAGGTTTAAATTTCCGCTTAACACCATCCGCCTGTTTTGATTTATGCAAGAAAAAAACATGGCCAAAAATTGCCTTTTATTTTATTTTGTGGATGTTCAGGCATAAATATTTAATTTTTTTTCAATCATTTTATAGATGACTTAATTTTCCACATTATACAATAAAATTATAACCGAAAATGGGTTCGTAAGTAGGAGATTTTGAACTTTAAAGCAGTTTTCATAGGCCTTATACATTATTTTTTTCTGGGCTTATAAAAAGACTTATCTAAAAAATACTCGATTGTTTCAAAGGCCAAGATGTATTCTACTCGCAGTATTTAATTAAAGCATCTGAAACATTTCTAGGCGACCATATTATCAAACCAAAAACACATGATTTTGCATTACTACGTATGGCATCGCCTTAATGTAGAGTAAATGGTGGTAGCACAAAATCTAGCACAGATGTAGTTTTAAATTAACGTTTTGATTTCTTCATAAAAACGCATTTGTTCAAACCCACAAGGGTTAAAACATTAACTAATAAATAAAATTAAAATTAAAAAAATTGTTTTTTTTTAAATATTTATTATAATTGTTGCGGACGGAATCAAGGTACCGTCGCACAGCGGATAGAAAAGGATTGGAATTGCAGAATACCGACTTAACGTTTTTGTTCTTCGCTGATTCAAATACAATTCATATTTTACCACCACCAACTCGCGAGCTCATGATGGCTTTATAGTTTCGACATGTCGAACAAGGGGGGGCTCCGTAATCAGACACAGTTTAGGTGTTGACTTGTGATTTTCAACTTAACTATACGCATGTTGTAGTCGGAATAGGTGGGTAGGAATTAGGTTTGGTGGACAACAATAATATTCATCAAGGAAATCAAAAGGAAAGGTATTAAAGTATATTAATTACTAGTCATTTTAAATACAGGGTTTTCCAGTAAGAGGTGTTATTTTAAATATTAATTAAGAAATTAATGATTTTTTATAGCCGGAATTGGATGGTATTGATCTGGACAACGTTTACTTTCAACAAGACGGCGCTACGTGCCACACAAGCAACGAAACCATTGATCTTTTACGGGAAAAGTTTCCGGACCGTGTTATCTCTCGAAGAGGTGATCACAATTGGCCACCGAGATCTTGTGATCGTTTGGAGCCAGTGAGACTATGGTATCCCCAATTGGGGTATGTTGTGAGGCTGAAGGTAGTGGGGAGGGGAATGAAATGGGGAAGAGGAAGGTGAGGGAGAACTTGGCTATTCAAATCTGGTTACAAAACACAGCCAAAGCCATTTCAAGTAACGTTTCAATTCTGAATGGTGGTCTTACACCAGGGCGATACTGAGAGTATCTTCCACTCTGGAATATGTCACAATTATGCTATGTATTATTATAAATGAATAAATTCTGAAATAAAACAAATTAATCAATAAAATTGACATGCGTACGCCGGGATTTGAACCCGTGTCCTTCGGCTTGCTAGTCGAAAACGTCACATATAATTATGTACTTGTAATGAAGTAGGTAAGTATTTAAATACCTACTTACAAATCTCACTATTTCGGGAGAAATTTATGCTAAGATTTCTTAAGGCGATGCCATACGTAGTAATTGGTTTGGTTTTTGGTTTGAAAATTTGGTCGCCTAGAAATGTTTCGGATGCTTTAATTAAATACTGCGAGTAGAATACATCTTGGCCTTTGAAATAATCGAGTAGTTTTTAGATAAGTCTTTTTATAAGCCCAGAAAAAAATAATGTATAAGGCCTATGAAAACTGCTTTAATGTTCAAAATCTCCTACTTACAAACCCATTTTCGGTTATGATGTTATTGTATAATGTGGCAAATTAAGTTATTTATAAAATGATCGAAAAAAATTTATATATTTATGCCTGAACATCCACAAAATAAAATAAAAGGCACTTTTTGGCCAAGTTTTCTTCTTGCATAAATCAAAACAGGCGGATGGTGTTAAGCGGGAATTTGAAAATTATCGCCATCTACGTAAGGGTTGTTATTGATAGCGGCTCAATTTAAAATATTACACGACGTAGTGTATCGCCTTAAATAAGAGAAATTAGAAAATTAAAATTTTGGTCGCGAGGTCAACTGTTCACAGAGTTACTAGTTATTTATTATTGCTGCCAGGTTCAACAAAGATAATATCTGTATTGTTGATATCAAACATTTATCATTATCTGGCACGAATTGAAAAACTGAACAATGACACAGATTGTCGACCCGGTGACAGTGTTATGTATCTAACGTCACGTAACTCACTGGAAATTGTGATTAATAGAAGGAAAGATGTGTCACTGCGGTCATATTCAGGGTTAAAGGTCACAGATCACAGATCACAAGCAGCCAACACTGTCACAAAGGATAAGCAGGGGCAGGCAGAGAAAGAAAAATCCCACAAAAGTCTCTAAATATCAGTAATAAACACTTTTTCCAAGTTAAATAATTAACATGAATTATTATTTTGTGCATACATACACATATGAATATGAATAATTAGTTTAATCCGTATAAAAAATTAATTCTTTCATGAAAGGCATACAAATACAATACCGGTGATTCACACAGGTCTACTGCACATTTCATCATTTGGGATGCTACGTGGAGGGTCTTTTTAAGGAAAGAAAGACGAGGAAGTTTTGGGAAGGTAAATGGTATTAGAATTTAGTAGGAATCTTAGGATCAGCGTGTCCAGGACATATGAATATAGCCTTCCCACTGCAACGCAAGGTCGAGAGATCAGTTGGAGAGGTCAAACCAGCCTCTCAAGTATTTGTATGCCTTTCTTAAAAGAATTAAGTGTGTATACGGACAAAACTATGTATTCATCTTCCTATTACGCATGTACGGGAGCAAATAAATAATCGATCTTAATATTTTAAGGCAGAACTTGCACAAAGCGTATTTTCATAGCATAATTAAATTAACCCTTAACAAAAATCCGTTATGTTTACCCTTAACGGATTTTGGTAAACAGATCTGAAGATCAAGGATTTCCCAACCATCCTGTACCCCATCTCCTTCCTTCAGCCTCACAACATGCCGTACAAGAGAAAGGTCGTACGTGACGTCATCTTCTAGCATCTTGTATTTTTCGTTTTCATCAACAAATCACAAGACGTGTGAGAAGAAAGAGGACGATTGCCAATGATGTACGTACGACTTCTCTCTGGGACTACTATTATACCCCTTTTTAACATTTAACATTCATAAAACATATGTTTATTTATAATAGAAACCTTTTTAACATTTAAAATGCATAAAACATATGTTTATTTCTAATAAAAAAATCTAACATTTAACATTCATAAAACATATTATGTTAATTTCTAATAATAAAAACTCTAACATTTAACATTCATGTTTATTTCTAATAGAAATTTAAAAAAATTAAAATTCATAAAACATATGTTTACTTCTAATAATAAAATTTTTAACATTTAAAATTCATAAAACAAATGTTTATTTCTAATAGATTTTTTTTTAACATCTAAAATTCATAAAACATATGTTTATTTCTAATAATAAAATTTTTAACATTTAACATTCATAAAATATATGTTTATTTCTAATAATAAAATTTGAAAGCGTATTTTATCACCTTTCAAAAACCGTTTACATTTTTCGGATACATTCAGAAATATTCCATTTATTTGGATTGTACTGCAAAGCGGAAATACTCCAACCTTCTGACAGAATATGCTTAAATACTTTTAAAAATATAAATCACTATAAAATATTTATATTGACCTTGATTTAAATGACCTTGAAAATGAAGTGACATTGACCTTCAACGCCAGTGTAATGACCTTGATTTTAGCGAGTTTGACCTTGACATTTCAATGATTAACGCCAACTCGTGAAACTTATCGTAAGGTTTTCAATTTTTTGAGGCAAACATTAAATTTTTTATTTTTTTACCTCAAACATTTTGGAGTAAATAAGCAATTAATTATATTTGTTCTGTCTCTGATGATATGATATTTTTCAGTTGTAATTACATAAGGAATGTTTAATAAACTAGCTGGACCCCGCCACGCTTTGCTGTGGCTCAGTCTGTGTGTTGAGATAGAAAAAACAATAGCGCGTCTACTTGTGACATCTATATAATATAGGTATATAAAAACAGACAAATGCAAAGTTGTGTCAAAATTTCAAAGCAATCGGTGACGAACTTTTGGAGATATAAGATTTTGAACAAACGAACATTTACATTTTTATTTATATAGATAGATTGTTATCTTTTCAATCTTTTACAAAACGTAAACGTTTTAAACGTTGCGTGACATGACGGTGTTTGGTGACTAAATCTGAATAACTAGGTACTTTTTTATGTTAAGCCGTACAAGATTTCTAACTGCTCTTAACCGTAAGGAGCCAGTGACACGATGGCATCCCAAATTGAGATATGTCGTGTGGCTGAAGGTTTTGGGGATTAAGATGGAGTAGGTGAAGGTGGGGAAGTACCTGGCTATTCAGATGTGGTCACCAAGCACGGCCAAAGCGATTTTAAGCAACGTTTCAAATCCAAATAACACCAGGGCGATACTGAGAGTATATTTCGGTCAGGAAAACTCTACCCAATCTTCCTCTATACCATACCCTCTCTTGAGACTCGTATGGCTCCCGACAGTTGGGTCTTTTGTGCGGTATTATGATTTAAAAACGCTTTAAGCTATGTGTGTTTCCTACGTGTATTTCAATAGAAGGAGCCACTCCGCAACAGACAGAGCCCAGCAGTTGTTCGACTCATAAATAGAGCGAAAAATCTAATAATAATAATAACATTGAAAAACTATTTTTTTTGTTTCTTTCAAAAGACCTTCCTCGGTTATTATTATTGATTAGTGAGTAATAACAATATTAAAGTTTATTTTTTGACCTCAGACCTCTAGAGGCGGAAATGTTGTATTATTACGGCGCATTTGATAGCCATCGAATATATCGAAATATATAATGCCATGGTCGTACAAACGACATCTTAAATCAATGCGTTTACATTCCTGATTTATAAATCCACAGTAGGAATCTGTAATCTTTAAATGGTACAGAACAAAGTGACTAGCCGCGTCTGTCTGTTTTTGCTCTAAGTTCTTCTTAATTACGCAACGGATTTTGATACGGTTTTCACTATCATTTAGAGAATTTATTCCGGAAGGTTTTTTTATATAATAAATGCATATTATATTTATAGAAAGTAGAGAAAAGTCGATGATTTGTAATCAAGTCGTAAAAAAATAATTTTTCGGGCACTTAGATTGCTAACGCTGTCTAAACCTTATAAGATACAACAAAATAAAGTATTACGGAATTGTAAATCTTAAAAAGGACTACAGAAAAATCCGACATGGTATATGTCTATCTCTTAAGGAAGGCCGAATCCCCCAGCAAGGCCGTTCCACTTCAGCTAT
The DNA here is from genome assembly GCF_061612785.1 of Hesperophylax consimilis. Lineage (NCBI taxonomy): Eukaryota > Metazoa > Arthropoda > Insecta > Trichoptera > Limnephilidae > Hesperophylax > Hesperophylax consimilis. The sequence continues at coordinate 16,809,977 of NC_142854.1, read as the reverse complement.
TTTAAAATAAGAAGAATGAGCAATATGAGCATATCAAATCATACCATTGAACTTAGAAACATTTGAATTCTTTCTTTAAGGCGATGCACTACGTCGTGTAATATTTTAAATTGAGCCGCTATCAATAACAACCCTTACGTAAATGGCGATAAGGTTTAAATTCCCGCTTAACACCATCCGCCTGTTTTGATTTATGCAAGAAAAAAAACTTGGCCAAAAAGTGCCTTTTATTTTATTTTGTGGATGTTCAGGCATAAATATTTTTTTTTTCGATCATTTTATAAATGACTTAATTTGCCACATTATACAATAAAATCATAACCGAAAATGGATTCGTAAGTAGGAGATTTTGAACTTTAAAACAGCTTTCATAGGCCTTACACATTATTTTTTTCTGGGCTTATAAAAAGACTTATCTAAAAGCTACTCGATTATTTCAAAGGCCAAGATGTATTCTACTCGAAGTATTTATTTAAAGCATCTGAAACATTTCTAGGCGACCAAATTTTCAAACCAAAAACACATGATTTTGAATTACTACGTATCCACAAAATAAAATAAAAGGCACTTTTTGGCCATGTTTTTTTCTTGCCTTAATCAAAACAGCTGGATGAGCGGGAATTTAAGCCTTATCGTCATCTACGTAAGGTGAGTTATTGATAGCGGCTCGATTCAAAATATTACACGACGTAGTGCATCGCCTTAAGTTAATAAGGAAAGAATGAGTTCATACATTTGTACTAGGAGTTACTAGGTAGAACTTTTATCGGGGCAACGGCCGATAAGCATTGTATAGTTCATTCCACAATTAGCTCATACAATACAATGAACACAGTGTGTGTATAATAATTGTGTAATGTATACAAGTATGCATGCGTGTGTGCACGCGCGTGCGTCCCACGCCTGTACGCATGTGGCGTTGTTAAAACAAATATAATTGCTCTTGAAAATGAAGCCACGTGGTATGGTAGATGCTTTCAGTATCGCCCTAGTGAAAGAGCACCATTAACGTTGCTTGAAATATGTCTAGCAGTGTTTGTTGAGCCGATATAAATAGGCAGATACTTTCTAGATAATTTTTTTTGTTTATTCATTTTCGGGAAATCGACAGTTTACATTTAATCAGTTTGTACATAAATATTATGTAGTAAAATAAAACTAATTATGGATTTCCTCCTTGTGAGTTTACCTCTACTGAGACAGCACAATTTTGAATAAGTTAATTAAATTTGTGAGAAAGGAATATGAATTCAAAAATTTATACAAAACAAAAGATTATATAAAACGTAAAATTTACAAAACAATACATTTATAGCCATGGAGAGAGGTTGTAGATATAAATCAAATCATAATAGAGATATAAACAATAGGGACATAAACATTATTCACAAACCATCAGAGAAATATTCTTTTATGGACCTCATGTATTTGGTAAGTTCGCAACTGAAAATATCAACCTTGGATAATAAGCTATTGTAATTATTGCATAGTCTGTTTAGGCAAGAATTCTGCTTAGAGTTCGTTTTGCTTTGATCAGGACACAATATTAAGTACTCTCAGTGTATCTTCCAGAATGCGACTATTACATATTGCTCAGTAAAATTTAACCTTCAAGCCAGTTCCCACAGTTCGTATTTTCAAGTTTAGTGTAGTTTCCCACATTTGCAGATTCGACCCTACAATAAAACAATTCATTGGCCTGGTATTTTTATAAACATATTGCCTTGTTTGTATCATTTATGATTTAAGAATTGGTGACATTTTACTGCAAGCGGCGGCGGCTTTCAAATAGAGCTATTCGTTTTATATTTTATGATCACCCTAGTTAAACCATTATGCCTAAAAATATTTGCCAATACCTTTCCCACCCCTGTCCCATAGTAATAAAAACCCCAAATAAAGTTTCATCTCCCAATAATTCCTTTAAAATATTTCTATTGTTTAAGTCACGTTTGTATCATTGAGAATAGTTAAATGCATTTTATTTTATGTTAAGAATGTTGTTTGCCAACGAGCGGGTGGAACATCTTTATTTTTCGTAAAATGTCCTTCAGAATTTAGTTTAAATACAGATACCTCCCAGAAAAAGGTCAGTATTAGAGTATTCATATAACTGGTAGGTACAGAAGTACCTACGCAGGAGACAGTATTAGAGTGTTGCTATAACTGGTAGGTACATGCGTACCTAGGCAGTCAGCCGTGAGATAATTACTAGGTTTATGTAAACCTAGGGAAAACTGAAGAATAGAGGAAACTAGACCTTTATTTCTTTCAGTTTAAGTTTTAGCAGAGGAAAATAAGATCCTCTGCAATTATATTGTGAATTAATAAATTTATATGTCAAGAAGAAGAAGTGTTTTCCTGCATTCCATCTGACGGCGTGTTCTCGTACCACGATAGCAGAAACACTCAGAAAAATTAGTATTGCTGATTTATTAAAATTTCCTCATATTATTAGTAATCCGGTTAAAAGGTGAATTGTAATTCGTTTCCTGATAAACTTTAGGTCAAATCCTAATATAAATTAGCACATGTTCATGCACCTGCATTTGATAATATAAAATTACGAAATTCTGATATGATTTTTTTTCAACACGTGTTCCGACACGGTGATAATCAATTCCTCTTTAATTAAAAGTTTACAGGCCTGCAATCCCGCTTTTAATAATATTTTAAGAGATTGAATTGAAAAGGAAACGTTGCTTGGAATGGCTTTAGCTATTATTATCATCAAACATACTAATTTTGGTTTTCTTTTCTGTGCGTTAGTCCTGCATGAAATCTGGTTCAATTAACTGAAATAAGCTTTGAATTTAAGTCTCATTTTCAATTTTCAAATTATGAACTAATCGTGTGAAAAATTCAGAAAAACTATAAAGTACCTTCCTGCTTCACAATATTTTTGAAAATAGAACTAATTTTCAAGAATTCTGACTATACAGTGGTTTTTCACGGTTCTGCGCTAGTCTATTGCAGGGATATCAACAAGAATATTGCTGGGCAGGTGGTGTGGATTTGATTTGTATACAAATCTACAGTTTTATTCCGAGATTGATGAAATTTTGCACACTTGACTTTCAAAACAAGAGGAAGATGAGAGGATGGAAGGTCTACATGAGGTTTTGAAATACCGTAACTATTTTCTGCCCCGTAAAGAAGAGTTTTGATACTTATTGATGAAATTTTGCACATTGTCATTGAAAATAAGAGGAAAATTATTACTCTATATCGATTTTGAAAAACTCGGGCAACGCCGGAGATTTCCTATTATTATTTGTGCGTTGACGTGAATAAATTATTGTTTAGTAAAATTAAATATTATACACGTTCTTCAAGAATTATCCAAAAATACATATAACTAAAATATAAAAATATATAACTCACATATAAATGTTTGTTTTCATGTTTCAATATATGTCTGTAAAAAAAAAAAAAAATCACTTTCCGCTACAACACATAAATACCTGTCACACTTAATCACAAACACCTCAGCACAGGTTCTCCTAGTGAAGTGTTCACGTAACATACGATATCACCCACACACAGTTTTACCTTTATCAACCTATGTTCTTTATTTTTTATACCTTTTTTCTGTACTTTTTTCTCTATACAACAATTTAAACCACTGTAATCATTTGTAAAATAGGAGGAGTTGATTCGAGGAGTTTCGGGAGCTTCGGGAGTTGATTGTACATGACGTTAGAAGTAAAAAGGATAAATAACTTTTTCGAAATTCCAACTTTTTTTCCTATACTAAAATATATTTTTATATTTTTTTTCCAATACAAACAATTCAACTTTTTTTAAACTAAAAACTACATTAAAACTGGAATTTTTAAAAAAGTTACGAATCTTTTTTACTTCTAAAAACATGTGGAATCACCCCTGAGGTAATCGCACTTTACTGTATTTTTGGATTATTGATAAGTTGCCACTTTTTTATCGTTTCAATATAATGTAACATGTACATTATTTTAGTGTCGAATTCTGGAGATAAGCCATTCCAAGGTAAAGGTTTGACTAATATATACAAAATATTTAGTCATTGATAAAAATTGCTTCATTTTAATTTACTTAACTTCACTTTATTTTGGTAATATTTATATTTTTTTGTAATACCTGCATCAACTGTAAAGCGCCCCTGAGGTGATAACTCACAAAAGCGGCGCTATAAAAATTGTCCAATGTTTATTTTACGCTCAGCCAGGCTTTTACATGGATTTTAAGAACAGAATATAACTAGTGAGCTATCAAAAAATATACAAAAAAGCTTGATATATCAGTAAACTGATAAACGGAATTTGAAACTATATTAGTAAAACATGTAACAGTTAGATAAAATAAATAGAGACTAGAACAATACTACGTATAAGACAAATTACTAAAACTAAATTACCAACGCTAATCTAATTTATAGGATTCAACAAAGTGCTGGTATAGATTACGCTTAATTCTATAAATGGAGTCAATAAATATATCAATAGTACCCCCAAACATGTTGCCCAGATCATGCATTCTATTGATTATAGTATGGCAGAATAATGTTATATTTTGTCTTGTATTCCTAGTCGGCACTTGAAATTTAATGGTGGCAACGATGGCAGGACTGTCAATTAAGTTGTTAATGACTCTGTCTAGCACAATAAAGGTAACACATTCAAAATGACAGTTGAATGGATTTTTTAAAGATCCGTATGCCACGACATTTTGGCAGTATGTAGAGTCCACGAGAAACGAATTTAGTCTTATTTTTAATTTACAAAAAAATTATGTGTAAAAATTGTATTCGAGTCCTATAAGTTGCTATAGGCAGATCGCTCTGAGCCAAACGGCGCCTGATATAATATTGATAGTTTGTTAAGAATCTCTTTATTCAGTCAAATTTATTTTATTTTTTATTTATTAATTTAAACGCCCTGATGGGTTTTTACATGATACATATTTTACACGATTTAATGTATGATATACTGTATTATGTACATATTTTATATGATTTACTGTATTATGTACATATTTTACACGATTTACTGTAAGATATACTATATTATGTACATATTTCAAATGAGTTACTGTATTATGTACATATTTTACATGATTTACTGTATGATATACTGTATTATGTACATTTTTTACAAGAATTACTGTATGATATACTGTATTATGTACATATTTTACAAGAGGTACTGTATGCTATACTATATTGGTTACAAATTGTACAAGATATTCTGTATTTATACAGTGACAACAGAAGGTTTACTTTTAAAACAACAACAAAATAAATAATGAAAAAATTGAAAAATGAACTTAATACATGGTTCATATAATTTTCCATTTAAATGTAAATTAATTATTCGAATTCCGATTAAAAACGAAACTACAGGCCTTTAACGAATGAATTGACAGGTTTCCTAATAAACTTGAATCAGTATAACACGAATATATAATAGCGATCTTAGAATACGTTTTCATGAATATTCTAATATTTTCGCATTTCGTAATTGTGAATTAACGTGACAAACGCAGGTGCACGCACACGTGTTCCAATATATATTGAATGTACTAAAAGTTTATACGGACGTGGCGTGCTATCCCGTTTTTAACAGGATTTGAATTAATCAGCAATACTTATTTTTCTCCATGTAAAAAAAAACCATCCCATCGGTGCATCAAACCTCAGTTCGCGAGATATGAAAATTGAGTTCTACGAAACTTGGTATAAAAAATATGATACTGACTGTTAGGTATTCAATATGATACTGACTGTTAGATATTCATTATGATATTGGCTGTTAGGTATTCAATATGATACTGACTGTTAGATATTCATTATGATATTGTTTGTTAGGTATTCAATATGATATTAATTTTGTTTGTATTTAGTAAGTCTAATTGCATAGCGGTACATTATAAGTGTATTTAGTAAGTCTAATTGCATAGCGGTACATTATAAGTGTATAGGTACTTAAGAACGTAAATAAAGAAGATTAAAAAACACTTTGGTTCAATGCCAGAAGCAAGTTTCTTAAATTATATATTAGTTTCTAAGAAAACATTTAGAGCGTTATGAATTATGAAGATAATTATTTATAACTAGCTTTACCCCGCCACGTTTTGCTTTGGCTCAGTCTGTCTGTGCAGACATAGAAACAATAGAAAGTGTTTCTTTTACGTCCATCAGAAGGCGTTGTTTTAAAAAAATATATGTATGTCCAACAGATGGCGCTGTTTTTCAAAAAAGGGGAATTTGACCTGTCACCGGTGACATGTACCTATATAATAAATGTATATCAAAACACACACGTATTCGAATGCAACTTTGTGTCAAAATTTCAAAGCAATCGGTGAAGTACTTTCCGAGATTTTGAACTAACGAACATTTACATTTTTATTTATATATTATTTATAATTATGATGATAACAAACGGGCTAAGTTTGTCGAAGATATCACTGTCGGAAGTATGTACATAATATGCACCAATACACAGTCATAAGTGTTGTTCGCCTTAACCTAAATTGCGACCTGTAGTATAATAATGTGATGAATTGATTCGAACCAATGACAGTTGATAAACCAATACGAAGATTTTATTCGAACCAATACGAAGAATTGATTTGAACCAATGACAGTTGATAAACCAATACGAAGATTTGAAAAGAACCAATAACAGTTGATAAACCAATACGAAGATTTGAAACGAACCAATAACAATTGATAAACAAATACGAAGATTTGAAACGAACCAATAACAGTTGATAAACAAATACGAAGATTTGAAACGAACCAATAATAACAGTTGATAAACCAATACGAAGATTTGAGTCATACAAATTCCCGATGATCTATTACCGACAACGGAAGTTTTTGATTTTGAACACCAGTCGGTTTTTTTAATGAGTCGAACCCACCCTTCTACCAAGTCAAGTTAAATCAATAGTTTTTTAGCGTTTACCGTTACCCTAATAAATCCTGTACCCTCCAATCTGAAAGGTTGGACGTCACATTTGCTAAATTGTTTAACAGAGGGGTTTAAACCTACAAATGTATTTAGGGGTTAATTTCTTAATTTTAATTCTTTTTTCAAACCACACATATAGGCCATTATTATGGGTATAAGGTAGAGAACTTTTCTGTTAATAAAAATAGCCTGCATAAATAATAGTTGACGGGTATCCAGGGTTGATCGGGATTATGAATGGTTTGGAGTAAGTGAAAAAAAATAGAACAATGGGAAAATAGATCAATGGGGTTTTTGTGAATTTCAATTGCTTCCGTAATCAGGCTCGAAAAATTGTTTACATTCACAAACGCACTTCACGACACAATCAAAGCGTAACACAGCATAATAACCTAAAAATTAATCACGATAATATGTTTATTTGGCCGTGAAAATTTAGCATTTAAATTTATAATTTTTTTGGAAAATCATTAAATAAAAATATGTTTTAAAACTTACATGATTGCGGCCCAGCCCATCGGCCTAAGTCGGTGCTTGGGGTCCTGGCATATTGCTCCTCCAGGATTCAGGACTGAAGTTTCACGCACTCCAACTAAATCCTTTAGGTGTCCTCCAAAATCCGAAACACCTTTATAAACCTCCAAGAACTGCCGTTCAAACACTACTTCACGAAATTCAGTGCACAATCAAAAAACAATTCTTCAAATTTTACGCCACAAAATTTGTACAATTTTTAACTTGAATTTGTTTTCTTCACTCTTTTGTTATCACTAGTTTGAAAAATTTGTTTAACACAACTATGTATTCTGTTGGTTTGAACGCTTTTTGACACTTTTGTTTATCACTCGTAGAAATACCAGCGCTCGATTATCTGGTTTCAAACGAACTTCGGTTGCTTCCGCAATTTCGAAATCTGAATTGTTGACGTCTGAAGTAAACACATAATAATATTATTATATCTCAGCTATCAACTCTGCAAATGCTTCACAAAGGTTTACCGTATATTTCAAAGCAATTGCAATGATTTCACAAAGAAACACTCTCACTGTTTTTCACTGTGTTTAAAAAGTACTGTTTCAAGAACGACTGCACTTTTCTGGGTGGAATTTTTGTAGTTACCTTATAGGTGCCTCCTATAAGCGTTACAACCTCAATTTCAAACGGTCGTTAGTGACACATCAGCTTCAACTTTCGACTGAGTCAGTGTCCTCATTTCTTTAAAATAAAACTCAGACGTTTATCTCGTTTCTTTAATTTACACTTCTCTGGATTTCTGAGTATTACATATCGTATATTTGAATATCCTCAATTCCACAGATCCTTTGGCTGATTTATTTTTCTGCTCATACATCTTTCAGTATAATTAAGGTTGACTTGTGTTTTCTTATTAAATTATTTACATACACAACCTTCTTAGGATTAAAAGACATAGAAACAGTTAAGAAATGTCTGATTTTGGTTGATATTATTTATACTTTCTTTGGTTATCTACGTAATCAGATAGATTTTAGGATAAATACAAACTATTATGCGCCATTTTACACAATCTTTGGTTATCGGCAAGACTCATAACAACCACATTGTTTCCACATTATTTTAATTAATCAACTACTCTAATTCTTGAGACTTAAACGTAGGTTATAGATAAACCACAGCATTTAGGCAAGAATGGAAAATCACTGAGGAGAATTAGGATTGAGATGACCACTGCAATGGCGCACTGTGGTTCGAAGTTCTCGAGGATCTTCAGAAGAAGAATCAGGACACGAAATGATGTTTCACTGATAACTCCGCTGCAGATGAGGCTGTTTATTTCTTTCAATTATGAAAGAAATCAGGTATTTTTGCTGATTAGTCGAAATGATCAAAGTCAGGAATCTGCGTCCGCATTCCGTTAGGTGAGGCGAATGACTGTCAGTGGGAGAAAGTGCATGTGACGTCTAGCCGGTCCCAGACTACAACCTCACCAGTAGATAGCGGAACCTGAAATAATACATAAACAAGTTAGTACAGTTATAGTATCGGAGTGCGTGTGAGGTTTCTGCATACAATTTAGTCACGTTTCTCTTTCTTTGATGGTGAGTCGCGCGTTACCTCCTGAAGTGAGTGCACGCTGCGCGCTTTTCTTCAATATTGTTGTATTGATAAGAATTGAACTGGCATCCTTTTTATCATCTGAATATCTAGCAACTTGTTAACTACAGATTTTGTAATAATTCTATTTTAGATACTGACAATTACCAAAACTGGTGTGTTGAATTAAGCTTGGTTTCGGTAATGCCGTAATCATATTTATTATTGACACGAAGAGATACAATTGGGTATATCATTTGGGCATATGAGCATTCCAATCTTTATTTTGCGTTTATCTATAAAAGTATGTTTTTTAGATATGCCCCTGTGATCCTGAACCTCGAATTCGTTGCGGAATTCGATTATAATGATATATTGAAAAATAAACTTTTTTCCACTTGTTTAATTTTTTTGAACATTGCCGGTTTCAGGTTATTATAGCCATATTTAGACTGGGACAGGGGAGGGGTGGGTGTTCACAGATATGGTATCCAATGATTTTAATACAATTATAATATAAAATTCATATAAATGAACTATGAACCCCCTCCCCCAAATTATGTGCCATAGTTTAAGGATTAATTGTACCAGTCTGAAGATGATTATAAAAAATTATCTGGCTGTAAAAAAGACCCGTTCTCATGTGACAAATATCAACCGTGATGCGTTATGTTGTACACAGTGGCGACATGTGATATAAAAATACAGTTTTTTGTTTAAAAATGTAATCAAATAATTTACTCAAAATATGCCCAAGGATCGCTGGTTAGTCTTTCAGGTACGTACTGCTACACCCTGTATACCCTATAGTATAACGATAACTATGACGATGGGTACATAGTTAACCTAAATCAAAATTGAATTGGAAAACAATAGAATCTTTTCCGATTTTATGTCCGGGTTAAATCTTACCATAGGAAAAACTAAACACTTCCACACACTTTTCCACAAATGATCATCTAGTCAATCAACATTATGCAAGTGCATTATATAAGCAAAATAAATACAAAACAATACAAGAACAACACGTCAACTCACCAGAGATCAAATGGGAAAATTATTCACCGACTCCAGATATTTTCATATCAGAGGGTTCGGCTCGGTAGAACTCCTAACAGGGCCTATAAATCCTACTGATCCCTCAACATAAATATTTAAAAAATCAAAATTTATATAAAATCTATTTTATATCTATTTAAAATTTATTCCAAGCAAAATAAATCATTAACAAACAAAACAAAACGTTAACACTACTTGTATATTATTAATACCGTAAGAGAATTAATTTGTTTTAAAATGCATTGAATTAAAAAGAAAGTGAAAACCATCTCTATTGTGTAGTGTGGAGTGAGATCTCGATGAGATATTTGCATATTTATAGCATCTTAACTATCTCTAGAAATGCAACAACTTTCGACTCTGATGAATAATGTATTATTTTATTACAGTAATATGTTCTAAACATTCGCATATACATTATTATTAGCTCTTAACGTCTAACGTTTTGCAGATTGTTCCGTTGTAAGTGGTAGTCCTGGGTCGAACGAGAATGACCCGCTCATTGAAACCCGCTCACGATCTTCCAAGGTTGATTTTGTCGCGCGACCTGGGTGCCGGGTGCCGGTGTGGCGCGGCGAACGCCCATAGATCGTCAGCCAAAGATATTAGAAGAACGAGATATGCTATGTTGGCCGCCGGACCGTAGGCGGAGTACTACCTAATTAGGGTACTTTGAACGGTATCGGGACGTGTACGCACAGAAATCTGTTCTATGTATTAGTGCGGATACCTTAGCGTAAGCGAAGGTGTGTAGTAGTATTGGTGAACAAAACTGGCGACACTCGGCAAAACAATTCCACACAGTATGAACTGCTCATAGCACATCTCGTTCTTCTAATATCTTTGTCGTCAGCACTCGGATGTGGTCAGTACTCAGTAGTCGACGGGGTTTTGATAAATATCGACAAACGCTAGACAAGTAAATAATTAATATTTACAATAAAAAACAACTATTTCAGTCTCCGGAGAAGGAAAATAACGCATTTTGATAGCTATTTCGATCAAATTAATATAAAGGGGTTCAATCACAGACATAGGAATTAATAGACGAGAAGATAATGGCGAGGGGTAAAATCAACTGTTGAAGAACGAAGGGGGTGAAGCTGACTGTGATTCGTCAATAAATCAATCTGACAGTAAATAGGCATCTCGCATTATAATATCACCATTTACTTCTTAAAAGTAAAATCTGCTTTTGAATGAATAGACATTTTTACATGGGAGCGCAAATTACTCGCCACGTTATGAACTAATTTGCGAAGTCCAAATTCGGCAAAGTAAATTTCTTCTGTTTGCAGAGTCGTAGTTAGTTTCAGAGTATTTAGTTAAGACACTTTTACAAATGTTTCATAATTTACTTACCCCAGTAAACAACGATGAGCACACTTGAGAATCGCTACATTGTGATGTGATAGTATATGTTTCTAAAACTGATCCATATAATACGGTGTGAATAAGCTTAAAATAGAGTAAAATAATGCTTACTTATGGAATGTAATACGACAATTGGGTTTATTCTCTTTTTCACATCTATTTTTACAAGTTTTCATATCACAAGTCAACATTTTGCAGTGTTATTTCGTAAAATGAACCGATGATGCCTCGACCATAGTTCGCACAAGAATGATGACGTCACGTTTTCAAATTTCACTTGAGGCCATACGCGAGCCCAGCCGGCTCCAATGGAACCGGTATGGGGAGTGGGGATAATACGCTTTTAATCACTTAGGGCAGGTCTACTAATATTCATATGTCTATGGGTTCAATGTATTTTGTTGACGCCATGTTTGGATTATTATTTCATATCATTATCTCACTGCAACGGTAATGATCTTTAAAGATGGCCGCCGAGTGATAACAACGAATTTTTAAATTTTAATTTAAACGAAATAACTAACTAACTAACTAACCATCACGCCGTTTCCCCACAGGGGTAGGCAGAGAGGACGGACCGCCAAACAACTCGGTCTTGGCACACACTCCTTGCCTCATTCACATTCATACATCGTCTCATACATACTCTTCTATTATTTTGACTCTAAACATGGCCCGACTCGAGTATCTGATTCACTTGATCGTGCCATGTCTTCTGCGGGCGTCCCCGACTTCTGCTATCATTCGCATTTACATCATATATCCTCCTTACACTCCTATCTTCGCTCATTCGCTCTACATGCCCAAACCATCTAAGCGTCCCTTTCTTAATCTTACTCATTACGCTTACATCAGCCTTGCACTCTTTGCGGATCTCCACATTCCTCACACGATCAAACATGGTTTTACCACACATACGCCTCAGGGATCTCATTTCAACAGTATTCAATCTACTTTCATCCTTTTTTTGCCAGTTCCATGCCTCACTTCCATACATCAGGATAGGTACCAGCACTCCATTGTGGACTGCTAACTTCGCTTCTTTGGACAATTTTTTGTTAGCGCCTACTGCGTTCAGTCCTCCATTAACGGAATTAAAATGCATTATTTTTCTTCTCCGGTGACTGACATACGAGTGACATGACTCGTAGATTCTCCGCATTGTAATTGAACTAATACAAAGTGTTTTTAAAATAATTTGTATATTAACGATAATCGCCGATTAGGTCCGTTACAGCATTAGAACAATTTTTGATCAGTAGAAAAGTACAACTGCTGGAAGCAAAAAAGGGCAATTCAGTAAAATGGTAAGTAATATCACTGATGATTTTACCTTTCAACGTGGAGCAGCATTATTCCCTTCGACGGACAGCACACGAATACCAACACTTTTAATTAATTATGATAATTATATATAGAAGCTATTTATAAATATGGCACAGTTATCTAAAACAAACGGGAAAACCAGTAACGGTGGCTTCAAAATGAGACTAATTATTTGAAAACGTACCGTGTACTTAATAGTTTGGGTTTGCTCTGGATGTGTTTTGAGTAGATGTTGTATGGGGAAACCTTTACCGTTAGATTGAAAAATAGCTTCATCTTTTCAAGGAAATCAGATAAAATAATTATTTAATGTTACTTGCTTACTTTATACAGATACAAAGCCCGGGCTTTATACAGATTTTTCGAAATTAGATGCAGACAGTTACATTCCTCGTATTTTGAACGTTATGTATGCAAAATTCTGATTTAAAGGGTGGGAAAATAGAATGGGGTGGTTTTAGGAAATCTCACGCAGATCTTGTTTTTAAGTTCAAATATTCGAAATTTCATCAATCTTGAAATAAAACTGTAGTTTTTATAAAAAAAACAAAAACACACTTCTTTGTATGATATACATAGATGGACTTGCTGAAATCTTGTCTTAAAAGTTAAGGGTGTATCGGCACGTACCCGACAAACTTTAACCAGCTATTCCTTAGCACATTTGGAGTAAAAAATGTTATGGGCACTTTGCTGTCCGGTAACATTTTTTTTCTTTTAAAAACAAAAAATAAATAAAATTTCCACACTCCGTTACTGCTCCCAGTATAGGGGTAAAGTACTTGGCAACGCCGCGCTACTGTCATCTCTTTCACACGTATTCTGTCTCAAGTCCCGTGTGGGCTGTTATAAGCAAGTGTGTCGAAAACCATCTTCGCTCTTTCCTACACACTAAATAATAATAGTTAAAAATGAGACGAATGATGCCATACCATTGTTATTGTAAAAGCGCGCCAATACGTAAGTATACAACGAAACTCGAATAAGAATTGCCAGGTGGGTTTTTTAATCGCTTTAATCTGACTTCAAACAATAATTAAACACGTAAAAATTATTTAATATAATATTACAGTACAGTACTTTGAACCTTCGCAATAAATTTATTTGATTTTAAGTTTAGTTTGTAGAACTCCATTTCAATTTAGAGATTTTATTTTATTTTTAACAGTCTTATTAAAAAAATTATAAAAACAGTGTGTTTATAAACAAGTTCTGCTAGTTGTAATTATTATTACGCGTGACAGCTGTTTCACCTTCTGACGGCATTATCAAACTTTGGTAAAGCCACTTACAGACGACGTAAGTGATAACTTTCTATTTTTATTATCCTGGCTTTATTGATTTCCGAGTAAATTGTCGTAAATTATTATTTGCTAATACCTATTATTGCATTGTTTAAAATTTGACTTAATGTCGTTGGTATTTCCAACTGATGACTCAGGGGTTTATTTCCCTGAATAATTAAGTATTTTGGGGTCTAATTATTATGCATTTCATTACATCCGATAATCTACACAATTTTTATTTTGAATTGGGGTAAGTTTTATGGCCAAGGGAAGGAGTGGAAGGTGAGGAAGTACCTGGATATTCAGATCTGGTCACCAAATACGGCTAGTCATTTCAAGGAACGTTTAAATTCTGAACCTGGATATTCAGATCTGGTCACCAAATACGGCTAGTCATTTCAAGGAACGTTTAAATTCTGAACCTGGATATTCAGATCTGGTCACCAAATACGGCAAGTCATTTCAAGGAACGTTTAAATTCTGAACCTGGATATTCAGATCTGGTCACCAAATACGGCTAGTCATTTCAAGCAACGTTTAAATTCTGAATTAATTAATCAATTACGAAAAAGCGTGGGGTTAAGAATATTTTTTTAAATTATAGTTGTAATTTATTGTCGAGTTTTTAAAAAATTTGCGATGTTTTAAATAAAATTTAATAATTATTATGTAAACAAATTAGCAATCTGGCAGCATTCATTTGCAGGTGGTCAATCCAATGCAGTCATGACGTTTGTGTGAGTGCTTTCCTTTGTGTGAGTGTGTTGCGCAGCAGTTTTATATGAACCGTTTTTTGATTCATCAGGATTGTTTTTAAAACTATACATTCTTTGTACCTTCAAATTAGTGGAAATAAACTTAAGTGTGTCAAGCTGCTCGTTATGTTCCGGTAATTCTGGAAGGCTTTTAACATAAGCAATAATATTCATAAATCACATTCCGCGAAGTTGTAAATAACTAAATTTATTAAAAAATATACGTTGTAGGATAGCCTAGCAAGTAACATTTTGACAGAGCACTTACGGTGATTTAAAAAACAACGGCGCTGTTCAAATAATCCAATTATTATTATTGATAAGTACCTAAGTGAGGAAAATTGTTTTTAAAAGTGCTCAGAATTATTGGACTTCGATTATAAATTCAGGAAACCTACTAATTAGTTTCTTAGTTTCAAAATTAGACTATTTAATACGTGAAACGCGTAAGAGGTGAAACCAGAGCATTCCAGAGGTGAAACAATTTAGATACAAAAATAAAACTGATGTGTACAATACAAGAAGACAATCAGTGATTCGCATACGAAAAATGTGAATAATCATTATTGTTAAATAAAATATTTATTTTCTGGTACTGGATTATGTAATACGGGCTTCGTTCGCAGCGACACGCGGTTGATTTGCGACGTTGCTTTCAAATTTTGACAAAGGATAAAACAGTGGTGACATGTGGTGAAAATATGTTTAATTAATTTTTTATTAAAAAAAAACGTTACGGGACAGCAAAGTGCACATAACATTTTTTACTCCAAATGTGCTAAGGAATAGCTGGTTAAAGTTTGTCGGGTTAGTGCCGATACACCCTTATAAGCATTATTTTACTTTATTTTAAGCATATTCACATCGTATAATATGAATCAGTTGTTACTATCACATCGAGAAACGTCTGGACGCGAAACACAAAGCTGGTTGGTTGCTGGGAAGTAAATTATGAACATTTATAAAAGTGTCTTAACTAAATACTTAAACGAAATATTCGACTCTGAAAATAGAACCGAATTTTTTTGGCGAATTTGGACTTCGCAAATTTGTTCATAACGTAGCGAGTAATTTGCGCTCCCATGTAAAAATGTCTATTCATTCAAAAGCAGATTTTACTTTTAAGAAGTAAATGGTGATATTATAATGCGAGATGTCTATTTACTGTCAGATTGATTTATTGACGAATCACAGTCAGCTTCACTCCCTTCGTTCTTCAACAGTTGATTTTACCCCTCGCCATTATCTTCTCGTCTATTAATTCCTATGTCTGTGACGCGAAGTGTAAACACTAAGGACGGGTTGTTTCGGAGAATTTAAACAATTCATCAAATTTCAACGTTCATTTTCTAGTTCCGCTAAAGATTTTTTGAAGTTCTGTTTTTATTTCAGTTCTGTCAAGCCAATAACCTTTAATGATATATTAACAGAACTTGCATAGGACCTTCACAGACCCCGAAAATGAACGTTGAAATTTGATGAATTGTTCAAATTTTCCGAAACAACCCGTCCTTAGATATCAATATATAATTTATATTACTGATAAACGCAATGTCAGACACCATAGTAACCTAACCTATATTGGTAACCGGATAATCATCACAATGATAATTCATCACATCTTTAAAAAGTTATATTAAGTCATGGAAAGTGATGAAACAAAAACTTTATTAACTGCGTTATGTAGGTTAGGTTAGGTTAAAAAAAAAATTTCGTCGTTTCTAATGACTTTATATAACTTTTTAAAAGTGTGTTGAATTGTCACTGTGTTGAGTTATCATGGAACCCCTAAATTAACTCCTGGGATTTTTGTCCTTATTTACCCTAACCTATTCTTAAATTTTATGTTAAAGATGTTGGGTTTTGTCATACAGTTGTTTGTCATACAAAACCCAACATCTTTAACCAAAACCCAAAATCTTTAATTTTACATTAAAGATGTTGGGTTTTGTCATACACAAGTCAAAGGAGTTGACTAGTAAGTTATAAGGATGAATCACGTTAGCTTGGTGCGTAGCATTCTCGAGAGTGGATGTATCTCAGGTATGGGAACCTGAGGACATCACAAGGCTAGAATGCTATATAGTCGGTTTTTACATATGGTTGATTCCAACAGAATTTATCTGGAAAAGCTGGATATCCGCATCCTTTGTTCTAGGAGGGATGCAGCATTACTGCTGATGGCTTATTAAATAAGCATCTGAACGGTTTACTATCATCACATTCTGGCTAAAATAGGATTCTAAATCACACGAGGCCGCCAACACAGGCTTCTAATTGTTCTCAGGTGCAACTAACTTTACAATTACCTGGGAAAACTAGGTTTATTAAATGCCTCCTAAGAAATGTGGTTATTTTCCTTCAACAAGTTTCAAGCTTGAGTTAAAAAAAAATATCTCCATAAAACATAATATTGAGAAAACTGAGTTTGAAGGTTTGCAAGCTATTTGGATAGAGACATTAGCTTTAGTTGTAAGTTACACATTACAGTATATGTATCTTATGTAAATACAATATTTTATGGTGAACTTTCGTTTAGCATAAAGATAAATATAATTGCTAAGGAGATACAATATCTATGCTCATAAAAACATAGCCTGGAGAATAACAATATATATTTTAATATGTTTATAACTTAAGGGGTAGAACTTAAAAAAACCATAAGCTATCTTTGGTAAATTTCAGTATGTAACTTATTTTCGTTCGAAATTGGAGACACAATATTCTCTAAGCCATCATAACTTTTAACTATGTGTACCTACGTGTAATCTTTGTTGTCCTTCATGTAACCTTTCGTTATTTATTTAATATGCTAACTATATTTTTTTATTATGCTCATTCAGGCCGAGCACTATTCGGACAATTTCCAAAAAAATACAACCAAATTTTATTGAAAGCAAAAATGGGATCAGAAAGAAAAAAGCTTAATTTATTTGTATTTCAAACATGATTCAATTTTCATTAGTAAGTGATTTTTAAAAATATATAAGCAAAATAAATACAAAACAATGGACATAATCCCTGCGCACAAAATTAAGTCTGTGTACCTATACTAACACATACATTTCAATGTCTTATTCATATTGTTTAATAATACATTTGAATCATTCTGTATGAAAAATGAATATTAATTCGTCTAAGCCTTTGAAGAAAACATATACTCATTTCAAATGAAGACGGTGAAAATGCGTTTCAAGCAGAAATTATTTGATAATGAAGACATCAATATCATCTAAGTATTGATTTTCAACATTACAACATGTTAATTTCATCTAAGTATAAATAAAAATATAATTGTTAACGGAAAGGAACAAACTTCTTCAATAAATTGCCAGAAAATATAAGATCATTTCTACCTGATTATGTTTCAAAGAATTTATCGCTCTTGCAATGTATTGATTTTTATTGTGTTTTTGTAAAATAAATAAATACGACCATTTGCTAACAAATTGACACTGCTATGGAAACGGATTTATCCAAACATTTACAATTTCTACCGATTTATAACAAATTTCTCTTTCACTCTTTAAGTTTTTAAGTTCCAAAAAAATATATGTTATTTTTGAAGATAATATCTGTACATTTGTTAAGCCGAAACGTTAATTATATGAAATATCCTCGATAGAAAAAAATCGCAACGTAAGCTCCAAAAATAATGAAAAGCACGTTTTGTTCTGTTATTTAATATGTTATGGGCATGAAAAAAATCATAGTGTATCTTTAAATGCAACTAAAGCATTTTTCGAAAGATTTGTTGCTCTATTTCAAACGAGTCGTGTTTTATTAAATATTTTCACCATTTTAACATAACTATTATCGTTTTCATATCTCCCTTTTAAACTATCTTTGAACGCTTACTACGGGGTCTTAACGATTCTGCATTGACCATTGAAATTTTCAAGGCTACTCACAGATAGTTCAGGAACCATCTTTTGACACATGTCACAAAATAGTAAAACTTTCCCCATGACCTATTTAAAACACGTTTTTTACTATTATTTAATACGTTAGCGGCATGAGAAAATGCACAGTGTATCTTTAATTGCAACTTAAGCATTTTTCGAAAGATTTGTTGCTCTATTTCAAACTAGTCGTGTTTTATTAAATATTTTCACATTTTCGCTTAATTGTTTATCATCTTTTTTAAAATATTAGCGCGCTCCCTCTAACATTCGTATTTACATATCTCCTTTTCAAACGTCTTTGAACGCTTACTACGGGGCCTTAAGACAAAAATCTCGTAACTTTGAATACGGATTTGATAAGTGCATGGTGCATGCAATGTGCTTGTGGTTGATATGCAGACGATGCAGTAGAAATGCATAAAATCAAAAATTTTGACAAAATACTTGTGTTATATTATTTATTTTTGTTTAAAATTATGAAATAAAGCCGTTAAATAAATAGATTGTACATAATTTTATAAGCAAAGTTGACATTTTGAGAGTTGAAGAGTTTATTGTAATATAAAAAACTAATCTTCCCCAACTTATTGTATGTCAATTTAATGAAATATAAAATAAATAAATAACTAAGCTTCGCAAAAGAAGCATTTTTTGCACACACGCAAATTAAAGGTAATTTGTAATTTGATTTTATGCCCTTGAAAAGGCTTTTTTTTATTTCATTATATTTACATAGTAAGAAGGACAAAAATTATTTCAGCGTGATCGGCCACGGGGACGCAATACTATAAAAGTAATGCGTGGATGCAGCACGACCGTCGTTGTATGATTCTTGAACGGAGAGTTCCGACGTTGTTTCTCTAAGCACTTTAAAAATGTGACTGAATTTTTAATGATAATCATTAACTCAAAAATAATTGCCAAAGTTGTCTCTAAAATCATGAAAAATCGTATTTTTAAATGGCCTATATTTAATAATTTTAAACACACATAAATAAAATATCATTATTTACTAAACATTTTGATAAAAAAATGTATTATTCAGTTTGGTTGGGTATTTTCCCTCTAATCCAAAATTATGTACTGTACGCTTTTCCATAAGTTCCTCTTCTGATCTTATGCTTTTTTCCTGAATCGAATACATAACAAAGACTATTTTAACATGAATACATTCTAAGCGCAAATTAAGTCCATATTTAGAAAAATGTTACCATTATAAACAACATATAAGTAAAAATATTTGTAACCCTTCAAATTTATACATAATAAGTAATGACATTTGATTAATCATTTTAATACATAATTACAAAGGGTAACCGAAATTTTGATCGTAAGTAAAAATATGGTAATTATCATTTGACCTTAAATTACCATTTGATAGTATTATTTGCTTATTATTGATCATTTTGCTTACGATCATTTGTGAGTTACGATCATTTTGCTTACGATCATTTGTGAGTTACGATCCTTTTGCTTACGATCATTTTACTTATGATCATTTTGCCTACGATCATTTGTGAGTTACGATCCTTTTGCTTGCGAGCATTTTGCTCATGATCATTTAGCTTACGATCATTTGTACGTAACGATCATTTTGCTTGCGAGCATTTTGCTTACCATCATTTTGCTTACGATCATTTTGCTTAAGTTTATTTGAGAGTTACGATCATTTGATTGCGATCATTTTACCTATAACCATTACAAATATATCTTTTTGTAACACTCATAAATAATAACAGTCCGTATTTTTATCTTACTTTTTTCGTTCTTCTTGTCACTCGGTACAAAATTTTATCGGCATATCTTTCTTTCTGTGTCTCTTTCTTCTGTGTTTGTTTCTTTCTTTATGTGTCTCTTTCTTTCTGTGTTTCTTTCTTTCTTTCTGTGTCTTTTTCTTTCTTTATGTGTCTCTTTCTTTCTGTGTTTCTTTCTTTCTGTGAATCCCTAATAGTTAATCAACATCATACTAATATAACCTCATTCTGTGCATTTTTCTACCTTCTAAAATGTGTAACATTTTCTTAACATGGACCAAATCAAAAAAAAATTGTTAGTGGTTAGAGAAATTATATCACAAAACGTAAAAATCAGTTTAAAAACGATAATAGCGACTTTAGCATATTTCGATAACACGTTCAACGCAACCTACTCGATTATAATATATTGTGCAATACAACCTTAAATACCAGGATTTCCCATTTCATGCAACACATACATGCGCGATTTTCGTTCCTCTACGAACAACCAAATCAATTGTGTTGGTCAGTTATTAAAAAAAAACTATTAAACTATGATAGTCAGTCTAGTCCATTAATTTCTAAAATGGGCACATATTCTGTGTTTATTGCTTAGAATACCCTTAAGAACAACCACAGATAAGAGAAACAAAGGGAGATGACATGGAAACGAATGCGAATATCGCAAAGTTGCTAAGAAATAGGTCGTACGTACGTCACCGACGATTGTCATTTTCCTTCGCACACATCTTGCACACGGAGAAATATGAATGTTGCTAATTTGTTACAAATCTCTTCAAATTATTAGTAATCCGGTTAAAAACGGGATAACGAATGAATTAACTGGTTTTAACCGGATTACCAATAATTTGAAGATAGTTTTAATAAATAAGAAGATACTAGAACAATGACGTAATGTACAATCTCTCTCTGATACTACTTTATGCAAAGAAAGTAATGCGTTTGATACGATTTTCAGTACAATGGGTAAACGATATTGGCGACACATTCATGCTAATAATGTTTCATCACCCATCTCCCTTGCTTTTACAGGGTTTTTCAATAAGAGGTGTTATTTTGATATTCAATCGTAAAAGATCAATGGTTTCGTTGCTTGTGTGGCACGTAGCGCCATCTTGTTGAAAGCAAACGTTGTCCAGATCAATACCATCCAATTCCGGCCATAAAAATCATTAATCGTCTCTCGATAGCGCAATCCATTCACCGTAACTGTTGCTCCAGCCTCATTTTCGAAAAAGTAAGGTCCAATGACTCCGCCGGACCATAAACTGCACCAAACAGTCACACGTTGAGGATAGAGAGGCTTTTCAACAATAACTCTTGGGTTTTCCGAGCCCCAGATGCGACAATTTTGCTTGTTGACGAAGCCACCGAGGTGGAAATGTGCATTAATCCCTCAAGATGATTTGCATTTGATTCACTCAAGTGAATTTCAATAATTTCAATGCGTTGTTGAAGCGTGTATCGTTCCATTTTTATTAATGGCGTAGTTTCTACTTGCCAAATTTAAAAAAATGACAGCTTCAAAAGTAACATCTACCGAAATAGCGGGCTATTCAAAATAACACCTCTTATTGGAAAACCCTGTATTATCTGTGGTTCAATAATAAGTTTTTCTTTAGAAAATTAATGCCCGTACATTTTACTCATTTTGGCATTTTCCACAATATGTTAAAATTATATAATAATAATTTAAAATAAAATATCACATGGTTACTGTTATTTTTTCTGACCATCACAATTGATTTATAATGGTCACCCCTTTTCAAGAATGCCATTGGACAAAACATGAATTAATAATATGAAAATTAACTATACAGTCAAATTAATTATATTGTAAAACCTTCACCAACTTTTTCTTTTAATGTTCATTCATAAAATATATATAATGAATATCAAATCGTTACAAATACCTAAGTTCATATCTGTCACAATATGGTCGTAAGCTGTACGTAAACTGTTCTGGGATTATTCCTAGAATTATAATCCGAGATTGAATACTTACGTGTATTGGTAACCAAATACACAGCTTACGGTTGTGTGTTTACTAATTGCGAGCTGGGATGTGAGAGAGATCATACTAATACACGGTATTTTATACTATTATATATCTGTCTCACTCTACACTGACGGAGTCAAACACCTGACTTTACTGTCCTAAAATTTTCTGATAGATGATTGATAACGCACGTTGATAGCGGCCTAATTCACGAACAGTTAACAGGCAACACTTAGGACGGGTTGTTTCGGAGAATTTGAACAATTCATCAAATTTCAACTTTCATTTCCGGGTTCTTTGAAATCTCTATTAAAGTTTTGTTATTATATCATTATAGGCTAGTTGCATGACAGAACCGAAACAATAACACAGCTTGAAAAAATCTTTCACAGAACTTGAAAATTAACTTTGAAATTTGAAGAATTATTTAAATTCTCCGAAACAACCCGTCTAAGGACAAAACTGAACAATTCATCAAATTTCAACGTTAATTTGCGAGTTCTGTGAAAGATATTTTCTAGTTCTGTTATTATTTCAGTTCTGTCAAGCAACTAGCCTATAATGATATAATATCAGAACTTGAATAGGACTTTCACAGAACTCGCAAATTAACGTTGAAATTTGATGAATTGTTCAAATTCTCCTGAACAACCCGTCCTAAGATTTAATCAAAGATTGAACATTTTTCTTAACTCACTTGTGTTTGTAAAATTGTTATTATTTTTGTAAATTGTAACGTTTTACCAGATAATTTTTAAAAATATATTTATAAATTATGTGTCTTATGTATTTCTCCCAAGGATGTTAATTATATTCAGATAAACGTTTTTTAGTATAAAAAACTAATCTGTAAAAATAAAGCGTTAAAATACTTTTTTTTAAAGAAATTTTCGATCAGGTTAATAGTGAAAGTGAATCATACCAATGCGTTGGTTTGATTGAGAATTGAACCTTCCTATACAGGAACAGGAGTCAACAACTCTAACAACAGAGCCAAATTCCGATTGGATAAAACCGACATTTATTGCTTATATAAACTACTGTAATGTTAACGAATTGTCATCGAGGAATGCGTTTATGACAGACACTTCCCAACCTTCCTCTCCTCATCTCCGAAGACCACCATTCAGAATCTAAACTTTGGCTTTAACCGTGTTCGGTGACCAAATCTGAACAGTCAGCTACTTCCCAACCTTCGTATTGCCCATTTCCTATCCCTCCCCACTCCCGACAGCACCACAACATTCCCGTTAGATGCCACACTCTCACTGATTCTGAACAGTACTGACCCTTGTGCGATACATACAAAAATAAACTTTCAGAAGGCTTTCCAAATTTAGATTGATACGAAATGTCGCCGCTTCAAATTGCTTTAATCGTGATTGATGACCAAATCTGAACAATCCAATTTCCCAATTTTCCTCATTCACATTTTTTAACGTAAAGTGTATTCTAACATTCTGACCCACGTTTGAAGATTGTCTCATTTTTATTTACCTTCTGTAAATTTCATCATCAGAGTAAAATAACAATGACAAATATGTAGAAGCAATCGATTAGCGCGTGTTTGGAGGTGAATGAACGTGCAACCAAAACACGTGTTTTAGTACTATGCACCAGGTACTTATTTAGTACTATGTACCAGGTACATATTTAGTACTATGTACCAAATACACATTTCACGGTACATCCCTGAATTCTTTCAAAGTGTTGACATATTTATTTATTTATTTATTAATCTTAAGTTAGCTCACATCTTCGTGTGTGCTAATAGTTTTATAAACATATAAACATGTACATTGTTTGGCAAACATAATCTTTCTTTAAATATTTCACTAAAGTCACAAAAAAAAGTAACATTAATAATTGAGATAGACAAACTTATATTTTTATCAAAAGTAAAAATATAATTAGGTACCAAAATAACACGTCAATCTGAATATGCAGTTTTAAAACGATATATTTGTATAGATTTATTTCCCGAGTTACGAACAACCTGACAATATGTGAAAATTTACTACTACCATCATTATAAGCGGAAAATGGTGCTTGTGCGATGATGGAGGATTAGAAACATGACGGCCTCGTCGAGGGGCAAGTAAGGCTAAGTTAAGCTATCGGATAAGTTAGCGAATTCAAATCCCGGCGTGCGCAAGTAAATTTAATTAGATGGATTCTAATTTCACAATTTACTCATAATAAAAATATATAGTATTTTTTCGGCTCATTCTAGAGTGGAATATACTCTCATTGGTGACCAGATCTGAATATCCAGGTACTTCCCCATTTCATCTCCCCCCCTCCACTTCCTTCCGCTTTACAACATACCCCAACACTTGTGCGGTTTCACAAAAAAAAGCAGTCGAATTGAACCCACAACGCCTGGGGTGAGTACTCGACGTATTTGACCACCCAGTTACACGTTAATTGTAACGAATTGAGGAAAAAAAATTGGAAAATGGGAAATTTATTATTATTTATTGGAAGATGTAATAGAGGAAGACGATGCAACGCATGGTTTAGAAATCTACGTGACTGCTGCGAGTGCAGTTCCGTCGAGTTGTTACGTGCTGCTTGCAGAATTGCAGATTGATTGGGGACGCACATTTAAACAATAAATTTAAAATTATTTTTATACCAGAAGCAGCAAAACTGCTCTCAAAACTAGCTCAGAAATTGACTGGAATTTTTAAGCCATTGCAATTATTTAATATTTTTTAGCTAGCTATATATAGAACTTTAAAATTTCAATTTAATAAATATAGAATATTCAGACCAGATACAAAAATTGCTTCTTTCACACATTTCAATTGTGCCATAAAGCTGTTAAATTTCCATCGAGAGCTTTGAAATATCGAGTTAACTATAAAAAAAAACAAGTCATCTAATTGGTTGTTCCATATTATGTTATGTTGCAAATATGCAATAAATAGAACGAAACCGGGTAGCAAGACTTGTGTGAAACAAGGTCTCACATTCATGAATTGAAGTACATAAGTTTAATGTAATTTGAAAGTAGATATTCCTCAAAACCAACAACACTATTTGAACAAAAATATGTTTAAATATTTTATTAAACTCTACCGACAGTATGTTATTAATTTGTATACTTCGTTATGGCACTATTTATTGTGGATTTACTTTCACTTTCAGCACTTTTTTTTATATTCACTTCTGAAAATTACAAAAAACACATTTTGTTTAATTCACACTGTTGTAATAGATTATAATTTTTATCAACGACCTCATTTTTTATCATTAGAATTGAAATTTCACTGCCAACTTTTATCCGATACATAATATCATATCAGTCTCGTAGTAAAGTGATTTGTCCAACAATTAACGTGCAATAAATACTACACATTATCTCTTATATTACTTAAAAGAAATATCAACATGAATCAAAATGACATATTTTCATCAAAAGACTACGTATATATTTATTAATTGTTTAAATTTCTAGCAACCTTATATTGGGCATTGCTATATGTTGGAAATTTCATCAAATAATATGTTTTAAAGCAATAAATTTACATCGTTTGCAAACCGGTTTCGCTAGAACCCTGCTTTTGACCGTGAAAGAAAATAATGATTTTAATTTTTTTTAAATATTCAAAAAGCAAAGAGTGTGGCGGATTGTCTTCTCTGCACACTCCTGCAGAGAAAAACGTCATGTCTTGATGGTTAAGCTTCAAAAGGTTTGTCAAAGATAAAAATATACTACAATTTTTTTAATAGTATTTAAGCCTTTTATGAATTTTGAATGGCAAACAAAATATACTGCGTGAACAAAAAAAAATCATTACGAAAACTTTTGAGATTCTAAATTTTAACGGATAATTTGTATTTTTTTAAGCACGTTTTTTTTAGACAATTTTTAACGTATTCACTTTTTTTATGGAAATTGGTGTTTTTGACAATTTATTTTTTGTAGTTCACGATGTTTTTTGGATATATTTTAGTATCGTGCGTATCCGACAGAGTGCGGAGTGCTCGCCCGGCGGCGTTTGGCGGATGACTGGGGAACGCCGCCCCCCTCCAGCGCTGCATTCCCCACCTCTTGCCCATCTCCCCCCCCCCAACCACACAAACCCCCCTCTGACACTCCCAACGGCGGTGGGTACTTTATTCCCGATTATTCCCTGGTCGTTGTTCCTTCTTCCGGGAGGAACGTAACGATAAAAGGGGACAAGTAGCTATTAAAAAATTGATCAAATTATTACTTTGATCACGATGCGAATGGACGAGAGATCCTCCCGAAGGAGAAAAATATATTTGATTTATTAATTTAAACATTAAATGTAAAGCAGAGACATCTTGGCCTTTGAAATAATACAGCATTTTTTATAAGTCAGACCTATAAAAAATGATTAAAGTGCAAAATCTCATACTTACGAACCCTTTTTCGTATATAATTTTATTGCATAACGTGGAAATTTAAGTTCTTTAGTTTGTGATGGGTTTTAAAATTTTTTCGTGAACCTAACAAAATAAAATAAAACATTTTATTGATTGTTTATTTATTTATTCTTTTTTGGGAAATCGACAGTTTACATTTAATCAGTTTGTACATAAGTGTTATTTCGTAAAATAAAACCAATTATGGATTTCCTCCTTGTACTTTAAATGAGAGAGCAAAATTTAAATTTGTGAGAAAGGAATATGAATTAAAAAAAGTTATACAAAACAAAAGATTATATAAAACGAAAAATTTACAAAACAATACATTTATAGCCATGGAGAAAGTTTGTAGATATAAATCAAATCATAATAGAGATATTAACAATATAAACAATAGAGACATAAACATTATTCACAAACCATCAGAGAAATATTCTTTTATGGACCTCTTGTATTTGGTAAGTTCGCAACTGAAAATATCAACCTTAGATAATACGCTATTGTAATTATTGCATAGTCTGTTCAGGCAAGAATTCTGCTGAGAGTTCGTTTTACTTTGATCAACCCTAAACAGGACAAAAGAGCGTGTTGAACGCGCTTGTGTTTTTTTTCGCATGAATCAAATCTTTGAATTAAACATTGAATCCATGGTCCAAAGCCAAAATAATTTTAACCTAGTAATTTTATTGAATTTCACTCTCTACTAAACCAACCCAACTTAACCTATACTTTAATTACTATATGTGATAATTCTTCGTCTAATGAAATTATATTTATTTAATCATTTTATTTAGTCATTTGTACATCCAAGTTTACAAATGACTAATTTATTATTTACTAGCTCAGGTGAACCCGGCGTTGCTTGACTTTTCTCCACTTTCAATAAATATAATATCTAAATATATATTTTACTAAAACCAAATTGCGATACTTGCCCAGCTATTCCAAGTAGAATTAATTTTGAAGCAACAATAAACTCACTACTAATTACTATATTATAATATTTTGCTAGAGTATATATTGTACATGTGAAAAGGTCACTTTTTTATACATATTAATATTCTGTTCAAATAAAATATTCTCTGTTATTATAACATTCTAGACCTTAATAGAATTTACTTTATATTAATTACTATTCATTATCATAAACACCTCATACCTCGTTCCTGTCAGGTCTTATACAAACCTAGTATTCATTCAACTATTACTACACTAGTAGATATTTCTTTTAATTATGTATTGTTTAACTGCACTTCTATTAACAACTGTATCACTTGCAACAATATTTTTGTGTACAAATTAATTGCTATGTAATCACTCTATTGTAAAAGCCATTTTATGGCGTTTAAATAAATAAATATCCATGTATTATCTATTTAAACCTTTCGGAAGAAATTCTTTAAATGATAGTCAAAACCCTATCAAACTCCGTTGCATAATTTAAAAGAAATACGCACACAAACAGATAGTGACTTTGTTGTTGTTTTTTTTTTTGGGGTGTTATGCCGTGTTGCGCTAACTCCTTCTTTAGCCAACGTTTCGGACAGCATTGCAGTGTTACACTATTTAGAGATAGCAATGTATTGTCACGATTACGAATTATTTACTAAAAGTTTATCAGGAAACGGCCTGTAATCCCGTTTTTAGTTCATTATGATCTGGGATGTTCCCGAACATTCCGGTATGTCGTGGAATGTTGTGGAATGCTCTCGAATGTTCTGGACTATTATAGAAATATCTAGAGGGCGAAACTTCCTGCCCTTATGTTTTCAAAGGCACGCCCTTCAGGTAAACACGGGAACCTTCTTCATGGATGGGGGATAGAGGGCTGCCACACCATATGACTCATCAATGAAAATGGAACGATACACGCTTCAAAAAAGCATTGAAATTATTAAAATTCACTTAAGTGAATCAAATGCAAATCTTCTCGAGTGTTGAGGCCCATTTCCACCTCGGTGGCTTCGTCAACAAGCAAAATTGTCGCATCTGGGGCTCGGAAAACCCAAGAGTTATTGTTGAAAAGCCTCTCTATCCTCAACGTCTGACTGTTTGGTGCGGTTTATGGTCCGGCGGAGTCATTGGACCTTACTTTTTCGAAAATGAGGCTGGAGCAACAGTTAAGGTGAATGGATTGCGCTATCGAGAGATGATTAATGATTTTTCATGGCCAGAATTAGATAGTATTGATCTGGACAACGTTTACTTTCAACAAGACAGCGCTACGTGAGACACAAGCAACGAAACCATTGATCTTTTACGATTGAATATCAAAATAACACATCTTGTTGTAAAACCCTGTACTTCTTATATTTAAGTGCATAATTACTACTGAGTTTGTTAACTATTTTGTGAATTAGCTGTCTCCAACCTAATTATTAATCAACCTAATTTCATTGAACGTTCTTGTGTTATTTCTGTGATGTTTGTATATAATTTTCTTTGAAAAGTATTTTGGTACTAGGTTTTTTATTATTTTATGTATAAATATCATCGCGTTCAAGGTCACCATCTGTTCCACTGTTAGCCAATTTAGTTACTTTTGAAAGTATTATTCTCATTGCTCTCTTTTGTGAAATTTTCAACTTATTTTGTTCATAAGAAAAGAACAGTTTAGCAGTACTTAAAATGTGGAGCAATAATGGAGTTACAAGTAGTTATTGTTGTTTTTCTGTAATTTTTTTTACGGATTCTTCCCAAAAAGGAAATCTTTTTTCTAATTTTCTTTTGTCAAAGGCTTGTTTGGAATCTAATATTTCAATTAATTAATCTAATAATTCAATTTCAATATACAGTGGTGATCAATACCAAGTATAATCCCACTATCATGCTGTTGGTTGTCTCTTCCATATACTCGTATTTAGAACTAGCGTGTACCCGGCGTTTATGGGGTTTATCCTTAGGAGATAGACAAACACCATAATAGACTTTTCTGTAGGCCTTTTAAGAATATACAATTTCATGGTAAATTATTTTTATGTATCTCATAAGGTTTAGCCAGCGTTAGCAATGTAAGAGCCCGAAATTATTTTTTTTTACGTCTTGATTACAAAACATCGACTTTTCTCTTCTTTCTATAAATATGATATGCATGTTTAATATGTATAAATCTTTCGGAAGAAATTCTCTAAATTTTACTGACAACCCTATCAAAATCTGTTGCGTATTTTAGAAGGACTAAGCGCAAACAGACAGACGCGTATAGCGATTTTGTTTTATACTATTTAGAGATTACGTTCAATGTGCTCTTCGCTTGCAGTCTTCAGTCATCCACAATCAAGTTCATTCGTGAGGTTCTATTTACAAAATGATCCATCGCTACTAGATCACATACCACACTTGTCCCCTTTTTTAAATGGCCAGCTAGTACAATCGCCTATACCACTTATATCCCCATAGCTACCTAGGCACAGAAGAGCCACACATATAATAGTATGTAGGTATTAATACGTATACTATTGACAACGGATTCGATTGTGTCTGTGACCAGATAGTGTGAGTGTATGTGTCGGTGGATAGACGATCATTTCGCGCCAAAATACAACTGTCAAAATAATATTATTCAATTTGTTTCACGTATGTACTTCATTGCATAAGAGTTCATCTGTTCCGATCGGTGGTTATGGTTAAAATTGAAAAAAGTTACTAGCCAAAAGCAGCAAAAATCTGTCGTAAGATTTCCTGGGACCCAATTATCCCCTTGTGGAAAAATGCCAGATGACAGAACAATGAAAATGATGACTAATTGGAAGCAGCCCAGGAAGAGGTGAACTGAATGCTTTGTAGAAGGTTGGCCTGATGACTTGAGACCAAAGCCAAGGATCGTAGCCGAACTACGACCAAGCTGCACGGACTATCAATTTTTTTCAATTTTTATTTTATTAGATACGTCTGTATTGATCGGACAGAGTTTACAGGTATATACACGGTGACCTGATGATTCATCAAAATGACAATTCAACACACCTTTAAAAAGTGATAGAACGTCATGTAAAATGGTGAAACAAAAACTAGTTTATATACTTCAGATTTATAGGTTAATTTTTACATTGCTGTAATAGAATGTGTATGGTTAGTTCCTGCTTGAAAAATAGTTTTGTACCCGATAGGTGGCGCTGATGTCAAGCCTAAAAGCATTTAAGCATTAAAATGAATCATCAACATAAAAAAGTTTTTTTTTCAACTTGAGGATTTAAAAAAAAAAATCGCAATTTGCGCCACAATACGAAGTATGTCAAAAAATATAAATAAATAGTAGTATATCTGTGTGTAAGGATGTAATGGCCAACCTTATGATTCCAGAGATAGCCTCATTTTTAATGTCAGTGCCATACAAATTTTTCTTTAAAAAATGATAACTCCTTCATTTGTACACGCAATTGCTTCGTACGAAATTTTATAGCATAGTAATGATCAGCGGAATCCATTTCTAGCCAAAAAAATACCCTTGAAAATTCAAGTTCCTATGTCTATGAAAGGCGATTTTCAGCCCACTGTGCGCCGTTTCCCTACAGCGGTAGGCAGAGAGGACGGACCGCCAAACAACTCGGTCTTGGCACATACTCCTTGCCTCATTCACATTCATTCATCGTCTCATACATACTCTTCTATTATTCTAACTCTTGACATGGCCCGACTCAAGTATTTGATTCACTTGATCGTGCCATGGGCGTCCCCGACTTCTGCTACCATTTGCATTTGCGTCTGCCCAGCTGTAATTTTAGTTTTGAATTACTGTAGTGCTTATTTGTGTGATAATTGTATTTTTTCAATTATTTACTATAATTATTGTGTTGCTGCACTTCTCTACACAGGAATTCCCTAGTGAGTACTGAGCATAAATAAACCACTCACGTACTGAGATAAGCGACTTGTGATTTTATTGTATGACACTATTTTATGTATAAATAAATATTAGACTTGGGTGAGTTGACCAATTTTATTGCCTGACCTTTGTTGATCCATTGACCCATTGTTTTGTCAGGAAGGTTATTGTATATTTAAGTCAATTGATTAATCTTTATAACGAATTTGTTTAAATTACGAATACCAAAAAATATGCTTTAGATAAATTGAAGGTTTTCCTATCGTTTCGCTTAAGTAGAATACAAAAAAAAATTAACTACTCAATAAAAAATATAAATATAAACTACTAAAAAAAATATTTTTTCAATAGAAATGTATGAACACATAAAATAAATAATTTAAAAAAAAATCAATATTATAGCCAAGATTATCTTATTATTTTTGCTTTCTATAATATTGCTTACGAAATAAATAAAAAACACTTTTGTGCTTGTTTAGTATTGAAACAGTTTTAGATAATATCTACCATTTTTCCCATCATATACCTACTGTCATACCTACTATCCATTTCCTTCCTTAAAAGCAGCCTTACCCACACTTGGAAAGAAGAAGATGATTTGTTATTGCATTGTAAGTTGTCGCAAGTACAACATTCGAATTCGTGTCGTGTAGCAAGAAGGTGCAATCGTAGTGTCCTCGTCGTATTATTCACATGCTTTGTGCTCTGTTTGCAAATATCAAAATCATATTAAAGGTTATCTCGTTTCGGAGGAAATTTCACCCAGTGAACAGTGTAAGTTCGTCGTTCATCCTATTGTCGGGATTCTTGGGAATTCAAGGTAGGCTGTTCCTTCATTCTACTTTTCCCGTGATTTTTCAAAACCAATTGAATGAGCTTTACATGGTCGTTTTGTTTGTGGATTTAATTTACAGTTCATTTCCGTGTAATAGAACACAGAACAGTGCTTGAAAACGAGCGTTTCTAGACTCCGTTTGTCAAGCGATTTTAATGCCTATTACCTATAATATAAGAAACGCCAAGAATATACAAATATTTAGCTTATAGTATCCTCTTTAAAAAATGCGGTATTATGAATGAGTGAACGATGTTGGTCAGAAGAGTTGTGCGTGCGGTTTTATACTCATGGCCCATCTTCCTTGTTTCTATTATCTATATTATTCACATATCGGTCACGACTTGTAAGCAGGGTTTATATACTCATCTACGACCATTCGTTATCATCTCCATTTGTACAATATCTACAACAAATACCATTCTTATCTTTTGTGATTGTTGGTGTTCATATTCACTACTCAGTATGTCACTGAAGAAAGAAAACCAGTTGTAAAACTCATAATGGTAAATGTTAAAATTTTCAAACTAGATCTGAGTAGATAGGTTCTCTTAACCTTTTTGCCATTCCCCTCCCCAATGTTTTGTCGTCATTATGTTAAGGCTCCATAGTAAGTGTTCAAAAACAAGAAGAAGATGGTTTGAAAGGGAAATATGTAAATATTTAATTAATTATACTCCTTTAAAGTAGAGCAAACATCTTTTGTTTTAGTTGCATTTAAAGATATATTTTTCCCATACCTACAACATAAATAACATAACAAAATATGTTTTTAATAATTTTTGGAGCACACTTTGCTATTTTTTTCTATCGAAGGAATTCGGTTTAATTTTCTGTAAATGTAAATGTATAGATATTATCTTAAAAAGTAACAAATGAATATTTGTTTTGGAACTTAAAAACTTAAAGTGATCAAGAGAAATATATTATAAATCGGTAGAAATTCGGAATGAGAGGGAACAATTTACAGTATCATTTTGTCCTTTATCCGTATCAATTGACAGTCTAATTCCGTCCTCTATTCCGTATCAATTTACAGTTTCATTCCGTCCTCTATTCCGTCTCAATGGACAGTCTCTTTCCGTCCTCTATTCCGTATCAATTTACAGTTTCATTCCGTCCTCTATTCCCTCTCAATATACAGTCTCTTTCCGTTCTCTATTCCGTCCCAATTAACTGTCTCATTCCGTCCTCTATTCTATCTCAATTTACAGTTTCATTCCGTCCTCTATTCCGTCTCAATGTACAATCTCTTTCCGTTCTCTATTCCGTTTCGATTTACAGTCTCATTCCGTCTCAATTTACAGTCTCTTTCCGTCCTCCATTCCGTCCCAATATCATACAATAGACAGACAATCGCAGTCGTCACCATATACATCAATGGTCGTCACACTGCAGAACAGATGTGCTAGCACACCATAGCATGACAAAAGCATATTACTATTAAATGAAATTTATAAAACAGTAGAAATGGATATTAATTTCTCTTTAAAAATACTCTTTAAAATTAATGTTCCAAATTTTAAGAATTTAAAAAACGGATACGATGAATAGGAATGACTAATCTGAAGTCCACTAAAAAAAATTAAATTAAAATGAATTATACTAATTAAATACATTTTTGTTGAAGATTTATTTTTACGGTTAGAATGGCATTTCAACGGAAGGTGGTACGTATTACGGTGCACATACAAGAGACATATCAAACGCGTGCCATTTGTACATGGCTGGCATTTGCCGCAATTTGATATTTACCTAATCTATTCTTCATTATAAGATACCAATGGACCCGCCATGCTTTGCTATTGCTAATGTCTTTCTCGGGTGTTTCCGACTTTGTCCACCATTCACTACTGTATACCACAATGTTACTGTTAAAAACTACATTACATAGACTTTCATTTGACTCCGCATCTCATTCTGGTGCAGAGATATTGCGTTAAGTACTCAGCGGGCGTCCCCGACTTCTTCTATCATATCAAACTAATCTATAAACACTTCTGACACTAATAAGAACAAACGTTGAAATTTTCAGCGATATCAAACTACTACTTATCGAGTTTTGCGAGCACAAACATACCAAGGCTGATTTTTAATATATTAAATATACTTAGCAAATGTAAAACAAAAAATTGGATCGTAGAAATCAATGGAGTAATGTACTAAATACAGGGTAGCAGGGCCGTTTTTACATTTGGAATCGGGCTTGACGCTAACAATAATACTCCTTTTAAATTTATGTCCAAAACCAGCCTCATTTTTTATCTACGCAAGAAAAAAACCATCACCAAAAAGTGTGTGTTTTAATTTTATTTAAGTTCAAGCACAAATTTTGAAATGTTTTATAATAATTTTTTAACGTACTTAATTTTCCATAATGATAGTTGCGAATTGAAAATGTGCGGTGAAAAAATGAAGACAGTGTTGGTATTTCTATTCGAAGTATGATAAAGTTAAATGTGACCGAAGGGGATAGGGTGATAGGGATGGGTCCCATTAGCTCAGTGGTAAAGAGCGGTGCCCCGGCAAAGCAAGGGTCCTGGGTTCGTGTCCTAGATGTGACCGTATCCTTTTCTGATTTTTCTGTTTCAGATTTTCATTTAGAAATCGCTAATATTGTCTTCAATAATTTACTTAATTTTCCACTTATAAACAATAAAAGCATAACCGAAAAGTGGTTTGTAAATAGAAGATTTTCAACTTTAAAGCAGTTTTTATAGGTCTTATACTTTATTTTTTTGGGCTTATGAAAAGACTTGCTAAAAAATGCTACATTATTCAAAGGCCAAGATGTTTTCTACTCGCAGTATTTAATTAAAGCTTCTAAAATATTGTTAAGCGATCAAATTTTCAAATCTAACAACACATGATTTTGCATTACTGCGTATAATCTATTCACTATTATGCCATCATAATACGAGTATCATAAAATATTTCAAAAGATATGGCGAACCATTAAATGCAGTATTGGTTCCGGGACTACAAACCTCCCTTGAGAAAGACAGCAGACTCTCTCTAGGGGTAAACATTCTCTCACACAGGCAATGGCAGCGGGGGCGCGTGGAGGCTCCAGGGGGGGAGGGTCGTTGAACCCGAGGTTCACTGTCAGTGGGTTAGTCCGGGGCAACGACCTCTGCTACGGGGCACACAGGGTGCACTCACACCACCACAAGAAGCGCGCCTGTATTGTTGGCAGGGTAGGTTACTACTATAATGCTGTCTTTGTGAGTGAGAATTTATTTTTCATCCCTGCTATTTTTATAAGTTTGTGATTTGGTTTGTGGTATTGTCAGTGTCAGTCGATTTGTATTGTGAAGCATTATTTTAGGAGCAGGTTGTAAGAATTCTAATACATTTTTCAGAAGAGGGAATATTTACTAATTCAGGCGATGCATCTCGACGTGAACAGAGGTTCGTCTGTAAAAGATAAAAAGTATTCACTTCAAAGCATTTTTATTTGTATTTATTTTAAGCTTATAATTTCAAAAAAGCTCGAATAAATAAAATGTGTTCTACTCGCAATATTTAATTAGCCACAATCAGATTCTAACCGTTGCTTAAAACAGCTTTGGAAGGCGGGTATAGGTACCGCCGCCCCGTGAACCATTTATTGATTAATCAACCGCTGTAGGTCACCCCAGGTCGTTCGCTGCGTTTGGTGACTTAGCAAGGATGCCTGGGTTCATTGAGTGAGGTTTGTCTGGGTCTTCGCGGTGAATTCGTCTGCCCACCTTCTGCGTGGCGGGCCAGATCGGGAAAGACCGGTTGAGGGAGACCCTTTGACCTCTCCATCAGGACTATCTCTCTCTCTGCACTGCAGTGGGAGGGATGGAAAACACTGACCCCTAAATTCTTAACCACCCATCATACATTTTTCATTTTCGGTACTTCCTCTTCTTTCTTTCTTTAAAAAGACCCTCCCACAACATCCTCAGATATCACAGGTCCCGAGGATTGTTTTCCTCCCCTTGTTTGGAGATAATGTACAATGTACATGTGAACTAAAACTCTTCAAAACAAAATGTAAAAAAAAGCTTTAGCCGTGTTAGGTTAGATTTTCAGACCAGAACTAAAAATCCAGGTAGATACTTCCGCACTTAATCTTCCCATCTCCTTTCCCTCCCCATAACCTTTAGCCTCACAACATATATCCATTGGGGATGCTATAGTCTCACTGGCTCCGGTTAGCAGGTAGCAGTGGCGACTCTCGTTCGATATTCACATAAAAATCATTCCATCAAATTTTAAACTATAATACAAGTATTTTAAAATGTCTTTTAAAACTTAAAACAATTTTTCAATTGAGAATTGACTTTTTCCTACATAGGAATCAGAATCGATAATCTTCGCCAAATGCCAATCAACAGCTCTATATGGGACGTGTGGGATTGCACTAACCTCCCCACATCCTGGAATAAAAATAATAATTATTATTATATCATCTGATTTCAGAGAAATGCGTTTATGTCCGTTTGTGTATATGTGAGTGCCACCAGTTGGTAGAATACACTGTCATCGACAACGAGTCTATATGACGAGTTTCAGATCGATCGGACGTCAGGAAGTGGGTTATTTCCGCTTTCAATTTCATTCATTACATTCATTCACTACCGAAAACAAAGTGAAATTTAAATGGATGTATTTAAAAATGTCAGCTACCACGTGGCATGTGGATTTATGAAGTGAGCATGGGTTGGTTTTGGATATGTGCGTAGGTAATATAAATATTGATAGGTATTGATCTATTTCTGTTTGGTTGTCCAAAAATATACACAACCAAACCCACCTAACTTGGCGTCTTCGCAGATCGTTACAGACAGATTTCGTAACGGGGCCTGTCGGAAAAGCCGATATACTGTAGGGTGATAAAACTATTTAATTAAAATTATTTTATTGTGTGTATTTACATCTAGCTCGAGAGATTATAAAAATATATATTTTTTACATTATCTTCTGGATGCTGCTGGAGAGGTCTTAAGGTCCTCCCTATCTCTCCAGATCCGGCCTGCCACGCAGTTGGTGGGCAGACGCATCTGTCGCCAAGACCCAGACAAACCTCACTCCATGAACCCGGGCACCCCTGCTAAGTCACCTAACGTAGCGAACCAGTTACAGAGGTATCGGTTATCCCCTTAAACCTTTATAAAACCTCACTAACTGAAATATTGAAAATGAAATAGTATTAATTTATAACCATTTTTATGAGAAACATCTGTTGGCGTGCCTAGTGGGGATAAAACTGATGTTTGTGGCAAGAAGGTACTCGTTACTCGAAGGTTCTTTCTTCCCGGCCGCCAAAACTCTGTGCTCTTGTGCGGCGGACGGAACAGCGCCTCATTCAGAGAGTTCGTGACTCTGCTGTTGATTGTGTATAAATGTATATATTTTAATTTGCAATATATTTCTTTGTGTATATTTTTATAATAATAAAATATGTTATTATCAAAAATATTAAGACTTGTTTACTTTATTTTTAAAGACTTCTTGAAGACTATTTTTTTTCGACAATTTTTTTTGTTTACATATTGTTTATTTATTTTTGTTACTTACATATTATATTCTAAAATACAATTTACCTATTATATACCTACCCATTTACTGTGTACCTCATCCTTATCACCCCTCCAGCGTTTTAGGGCCATAAATGACCGAGTGTCCATATTTTATAAAAGTATTTTTATCTTTTTTTCTATAATGCGAATATACGTAATTTTTTTGACGTTAGTAAGAAAAATAATAATTCTTTCCAGTTTGTTTAAAATATTTATACTGGATGCTAATAATAAAATTTAAAAAATAGCCAAAACAAATTAATTCATATTTCTCGTCACTATCGTAACAATCGGCTTAACTTTAAAAATTATTTCTTATTTTTTTATTATATGAACTAGATAAAAGCGAAGTTACAGTTTTCTTAAAAATTCCCCAAACAAGACGAATATCTGATTTCTCGAATTTTTTCTACGATTGGAGTAAAAAATTAAGTTAAAATGTGGTTAGTGTTTTTGAAACCATTTTTCACGTTTGATATTAAAATTTCATTATTCAGAAATGTTTATTTTAAATGCGTACACCGGAAAGATAATTTTATGTAGATTCTAAAACATTATTTTTTGTTACGGAAAATTAAAAAAAGACGCACATAACTGAACAAAAGAGTTGAAAGTTCACAATGGTGTGATTTGATGGAAACTAAACTTGATATTTTTTATTACCAAGTAATGAACTGTTGTTTTTCCCTCTGGTGATATTTTTCGTAATTAATGTAGACATTCGACAATAATAAATAAAACACTAACCCACCTGTCTAACCTAACCTTACCTAACCTAAACTAACACATTTACAACTTCGATCTACAGTTTATAGCATTAATAATGATTTTAGCCAATATTTTTCATTTAAAATAAGTAGATAATACACACAACCATGTAATTTCTATCTCTTTTAATCGTAGTGACATCTGTTGTTATAAATAATTTAATAAATACTTCATTTGGCTCCAAATATCAACACATTTCACGGTTTTGTATCATTCCTAGTGAGAAGTCCTCGGTGCTAGAAATGAATCTATGCGCTGTCATATAAAATTTAGTTTGGCACTTTCGCAGAATTTTGTACACGTTTTTATAATTTTTATACTTTCCATTCCGTTAGGTTTACGTTTACGTTTTATTTATATATACATTGCCACCAATACGAGATTACTACAAGTCGAGAATTTTATACTTTCCATTTCGTTACGTTTACGTTTTATATATACGTTTCCAACAATACCAGTTTACTACAAGTCGAGATTTTTTTTAGCACTGAAATTCTAGGATTTACTACCACTATATCTACTTCTCATTGCTCAGAATACTTATGTAAATTTTACTATCGGCTTTGCACTTCGACTGTTCAGATAGTTTCTGTTTGACTATATATAGTATTATAGTGATTTGTTTTTGGGGTATTATGCCGTGTTGCGCTACCTCCTTCTTTAGTCATCGTTTCGGACAGCAGTGTCAATGTGTAATCATGATTACACATCTGCCCTGATGATGGACACTGCAATGCTGTCCGAA
Organism: Hesperophylax consimilis; assembly: GCF_061612785.1. NCBI lineage: Eukaryota > Metazoa > Arthropoda > Insecta > Trichoptera > Limnephilidae > Hesperophylax > Hesperophylax consimilis. The sequence goes on along the minus strand of NC_142854.1, from coordinate 16,770,361 downwards.
ACGTTGGCTAATGAAGGAGGTGGCGCAATACCGCATAAAACCCCAACAACAAATCACTATAATACTTTTGGCCGTGAAAAATCTCAAAATATATATAGTATCGATTATTGAAAAGTCAACGTAATATACGTTATAATCTACGCATTCATATACGGCGTTAGTTGAATTATTTTATAAAAATACACCTTTTGCAAGTTATGAATTTATTTGCATACGCCATGTGAATATGAATAAATTGTTTTGTATCTGAGATTGAATCCAATATTGTATTTGTATGCCTTTCTTGAAAGAATTGAGATTTAATACGGACAAATCTATTTATGCATACTCATATTGCGTGTGAACAGAAACAAACAAATAATTCATTTTCATATTTTAAAGCACAACTTGCAAAAAAATAATAAAATACTTATATTAACACCATCTATGAACGCATAGATTATAACGTACGTTACGTTCACCCTCAATGTAACAATAATCCTTTTGAAAATGTCTTCTAATTAAATATCACGTATTTTATAAATAAATAAATCACAAAAACTGCGCTTTACAAATTATTCAATTATTGAATGTCACATCCACAACATCACCAATATACCAGGAGCGTCATAGACGCACTTGTTCTGTGCAGAATCTCTAACAATACCATTCCAATAAAATAAAATACAATACCACGACATCAAATAGAATTTTTCAACTTTACTTTGTACTGTTTTTCTTAAAGTTCAATGTACCGAGTCTTCCAGTGAAATATTACATAAGATTTAGGAACGAAACTGTTCTTAAAAATAAATTCTCCGAGGGTGAACGCACCTCCTTTCTGTAGGCAGATATAAGTTGAACTTAAATGTCGACGAAACGAAGCAATACGCCAGCCCCTAACTACGTTATGGAGTACAGAACAGAGTACCTACACAGAGCGCCGTGCATTGACATCGGAACTACGCAATAACCACGTAATATCTACGTGAAAATACCGAACCTATACTTGTTAATAGTCTATAAAGCTATACTTAGAGTACTAAGTCTGGGAGAGATCTACGCAGTTCCAGACGCAGTTCACGCAACCAGGTATTCCGTAGTTCTTTCATCCCGTTGATGTTAGATTTTCGGGGGTCGCGAATCTTTGATAACATCGAGATTCAGGCCCATTTTTTCGCTGAAATTCGCTTGTGACGAAGTGATCAAATGGTCATTCATTTACAGTTGAAAGATCCCTGTTAAGGCGATCCACTACGTCGTGTAATATTTTAAATTGAGCCGCTATCAATAACAACCCTTACGTATATAGATGACGGTAGCGTTTAAATTCCCGCTTAACACCATCCGCCTGTTTTGATTTATGCAAGAAAAAAACATGGCCAAAAAGTGCCTTTTATTTTATTTTGTGGATGTTCAGGCATAAATATTTAATTTTTTTTCGATCATTTTATAAATAACTTAATTTGTCACATTATATAATAAAATCATAACCGAAAATGAGTTCGTAAGTAGGAAATTTTGAACTTTAAAGCAGTTTTCATAGGTCTTTACATAATTTTTTTCTGGGCTTATAAAAAGTCTTATCTAAAAAATACTCGATTATTTCAAAGGCCTAGTTGTATTCCACTCGCAGTATTTAATTAAAGCATCTGAAACATTTCTAGGCGACCAAATTTTCAAACCAAAAACACATGATTTTGCATTATTACGTATGGCATCACCTTAAGACGACAGAATGCCATAAAATAGAGTCGAAATCTTAACGAAGTAAGTGAAAAAGCCGTGTACAAAAATGTACGACGCGCGACCCTGGTGTATTGGACAGACCTACGTTCGAATTTGCTCTGGCAGATACCCTCAAATAAAGTGGAAATATTAACGACGACGTATTGGATGGACCTATCTTCGAATTCGCCCTAACAGATCTATAAAATGTATATTTCCTCGGGGTTTATTTTAAATAATTCTGATTAACGTATTACTAAAATTTTAGAGGAATTACTTCGGAAAGTTACTAATTCGCCGTCTAGAAAAATAAAATTTTATATTTAAAAAAACGTTTTATAAAATTTTCAAGTCGTTTTACGTAAACTATTTTAATGGTAAGGTAATTTTTTTAATTAATTTTAAATATAAATGACTTCCATCCGTGGGATGAAATGTAAACCTCGAGCCTTTATTAAAGTCTTGTATCGCCTTAATTGCCGATTCTAATGACTGCGTTATACCATACTTTTTTTCATACTGATCCCCATATCGAGACCCACACGAAAAATGTTCGCTTTATAGGATCATTATTATCACTTACGATTTCATATACATAGTTGCCACTAGAGAAGATAATATTTAATAATAATTTTGAATAATATTTTGAGACGAAATCGTCAAAAATGGCAACATCTTGAACATAAACATAGATCACAATCATGAGCTTATATCTGCCGGCGTTCCTCAAGGTTCCATATTAGGTCCAATTCTGTATATTATATATGTATATTTTATGAAATACATTTTTAGACATGTAAATGTAGACACTTTGTATATGCGGATGATACTGCTTTAGTGATTTCTAGCAGTGATTTGCAAACTTGTATAGACCTTTTACAAAAATACTACATTGAACTGGTCTTAAAATGGTCTAGTGACTCAATCATAAATGGCTTAATCATAAATGCCAAGAAAACTAAATTGTTACACTTAATATCCCCTAATGATAAGGTATATATTACACAGGAAAAAAGACCCATACCTCAGATTGCTTACACGATGGTATTCCTGCAATGTGTACATGTGAAAATATGGAACTAGTTAAAAAATATGTTTATTTAGGTGTCAATATTGATTGCTTTTTCAAGTGGGATGTACAAATAAACAAAGTTTGTGCACGACTAAGATCAAATGTAAGCAGATTGTATATTAAAATATATATATACTAAAAAAAATTGTTCCAATCTGCACCGAATAATTTATTTATCTCTAGCTGAATCTGTTATAAGGTATGGAATAATAGCTTGGGGATTTTGAGGATTTTTCAGAATTGGGGATTGGAAAACTAATATCGATTATGTTCAATCCGTGCAAAATTCATTGGTTAAATTATTAGCTGAAAAAAAATTATACAAAGAAAGGCATTATATTCCGTACTTCTATCAGAGTCTCAAAATTCTTTCAGTGAGAGCAATTCTGTAGCACAAAATTATATATCAGCACATTAATAACCCCTTATATATAAACAGGCTAGAACACAATCATAATACTCATTTTAACTTTAATGAAGGACTTATTGTATCTAAGCATACAAATAAATATGGACAAAGAACGTTAAACTATATGATTCCCAGTTGTTTTAATATGTTACCTGCTGAAATTAAAAACTGTGCCCAAAACAAACAATTGGTAAACTTACTGAAGACTTGGCTTACTGAAAGAATTAATTTGTATTAGCTTACAATGATATATTATTCTAAAGACTTTTAAAATTTTTATATATATTTTTCATAATTTTTTTTGTTATATCTGTAAAATTTTTAATTTTTTGTTTTATACATATAATTGTAAAAATGTAATTTTAAACTCACTATAATAAGATTTATAATGTAAAGAACCCGTTAGACAAACTACTAAAAAGCAGTTTATCGGGACTTTTTTGCCTTATATTTGTAAAGTGTGTAATATGTAATAATGAAAAAAATCTTAATTTTAATTTCGAAATACATGGCTACCGCCCCAAGAGAAGCTGCGGAGATTTTAGACTTCCGAAAACAAATTTATCGGGAATTCAAAATGATCTCTATTTTAAAGGATTCAAGATATTCAATTAACCACCGACGGATCTCAAAGAATTAAAAGCCTTGCAGCTTTTCGTGGGATATGCCTAAATGCTATGAATAATAAGTTTTATATGTAGTGTAAAATGTGTCAAAATGTCATAGAAATAAGTTGTATAGATTGAAAATGTATTTTTTTATAACAAAATAAAAACATATATTTGATTACCACAATGGTGTGATGCGTGCTGAGTGCTGATACTGGTGCTGAAATTGTCCAGAGAGCTGGTACCTACCCTGATATATGGCAGTGAGGCAACTGGCAGAAGAAGGATAGAAGTAGACTGAATGCTGTAGAAATGAGATCCCTGAGGCGTATTTGTTGTAAAACGCTGTATGATCGTGTGTGAAATGTAGAGGACTGAATATGAAAGAATACAAGGCTGATGTAACCGTAATGAGTAAGCTTTAGAAAGGGATGCTCAGATGGTTTGATTAAGTGAATAAGATTCTTGAGTCAGAATAATTGAAGAGTATGTATGAGACGATGTATGAATGTGAATGAGGCAAGGAGTGTGTGCCAAGACCGAGTTGTTTGGCGGTCCATCCAACCGCGTGATGGTTAGTTAGTTAGTTCGAGTGTTGATACCAACTTAGATGAGGCGGTGAGGCTGGAACTGACAGAGGAAGGATGAACGTAGATGGAATGCTGTACAAATGAGAACCCTGAGGCGTATATGTGTCACAAATGTGGAAATCCGGAAACAATGGAAGACTGATAAAAGCGTAATGAATAAGATTAAGAGAGGGTCCGATCATGTCAAGGGTCCGAATAATATACAGGGTTTTCCAATAAGAGGTGTTATTTTGAATAGCCCGCTATTTCGGTAGATGTTACTTTTGAAACTGTCATTTTTTGACATTTGACAAGTAGAAACTACGCCATTAATAAAAATGGAACGATACACGCTTGAAATTGAAAAAGTGATGAGGCCCATTTCCACCTCGGTGGCTTCGTCAACAAGCAAAATTGTCGCATTGGGGCTCGGAAAACCCAAGAGTTATTGGTGAAAAGCCTCTCTATCCTCAACGTGTGACTGTTTGGTGCAGTTTATGGTCTGGCGGAGTCATTGGACCTTACTTTTTTGAAAATAAAGCTGGAGCAATAGTTACGGTGAATGGATTGCGCTATCGAGAGATGATTAATGATTTTTTATGGCCGGAATTGGATGGTATTGATCTGCACAACGAAACCATTGATCTTTTACGATTGAATATCAAAATAACACCTCTTATTGGAAAACCCTGTAGAAAAGGTGGTATATATGGGACTATGAATGAATACAAATGAAAGAAGGAGTGTGTGCAAGGACAAAAAATATCCTTTCTGCCTAACCCTGCGGGGTAACAGCGTGATGGTTAGTTAGTTAGCTAGTTGGGTTACGTCAAAAAGAATTTCAAGCTAAAAAATCAATGCATCAAAACGCATTCAAAGTTGTCGATCGCTTCGTCTAACGCTCTTTGGATACCAGGGCCGCTGACAGGGGTGGACTCCACCCCCACACAGCCTCCCATACGCACACACGCACAGCAGTACAGCCTACAGCCTACGTAACACCCCCTGCAGGGCGGGGGCCGCCCAAACTCCCGCCCGCGCCATTGACCCCTGAGGTGCTTCAAATCAATGCCTCGTCAGGTGAGATACTGTCATCTGTCATTATTGTTATCATCTCATCAATCAAAAGTACTCATTTCAGTTGTGTGTCTGTGATTGTAACTCTGGTTTAATGAACTCGTATTTTCAAAAATAGAACTGATTGTGTCATGAATTCATACAAGTAATAAAGAACTAAATATAAAATATTATGTTTTATCATAAAATTATTTTAATTCTATATTTGAAGTGTGTATTTCTTTGAACTAATCATGACAAGTAAAGTTATATTTCGTGATTTTTGAAGGGTCTGCGCTTTTTACCTAATATGCAATTATTAATCCTACAATATATATTACAATGTCCCGTGATTTTTTTATTTTTTTCCTAGATCAATGTGGCTATTTTTATAGCGTATTTTTGCTAACTATCATCTCAAGTGCATAAAACAACTAATTGAATTATGACATCCTTAATTTTGTTATGTTGTGAGGCTGAAGGTATTGGGGAAGGGAAGAAGATAGGGGAGATGAAGGTTGGGAAATACCTGGCTAGTCAGATCTAAGTCCCTAACATCATAACGTACCCCAAGTTTAAGATGCCACTGGTTCTAGAGCTGGAAACGTTGCTTGAAATGACTTTAGCTGCATATGGTGATCAGATCTTAAGGCGAAGATAAATCCTAAATCACTATTTTGATTAATCTTTATAACGAATTGGTGTACATTATGAATACCAAAAAATATTCCTTAGATAATTTTAAGACACAAATAACATTGTTTACATCACTTTATTTCGATACAAAATCTCAACATGTTTCATGAACCAAGTTCACTTCATCAGGAGCACAAGTATACTAAAGTTATAATTAAAATTAGGTCTAGAAAGAAGAGGTAGAAGGAGCGGGGAGGGGTAAGAGTGGGGGAGGGTTATTCAAAGTAGGAATTAAAATGTCATTAGACGGGAAAGACCGGGTAATTGGGAAAATATTTAAAATGGGGTTTATAAAAATTTTTTGTTTATTAATAATATCTGCTTTCATATTCACGTGTTTTCTTATTTCTAGGATTTCAAAATTATTGATTTGAGATACCTTGTAACCAGAATGTAGTATTTTAAAACCTGAATTAATATCGAAAGTATGGTCGTTATTTAATAAATGATCCGCAAATTCTGATTCACAGTTTCCCTTTAAAGCCCTAAGAAGTTCTTTAATTCTGATCTCAAAGTTTCTATTAGTTTTTCCTATATAAAAGGAATTACAATCATTACAGTTGAGTTTATAAACACCTGATTTTTTAGTTTTACTATCAATATCTTTATTATTAAGAATATATTTTTTTAATTTGTTATTCGTATAAAACGCCGGTTGAATAGTGAAGGGGATGTTTTTATTTATAATTTTGGAAGTATCATTATCTACAAATAGAATTCTACGCCATTGTTTGTTTGTATCTTTATAAATAGGATAAATATAAAGTTTAAAGAATTTATGTTTAATTTTTTTATTTAGTATTTCATCTATCAATTTATTAGGATAGCCGTTATTAAATGCTATTTGTTTTATGATATTTAATTCTGAGATATAATTAGGATCCGACAAAGGAATAGAAATTAATCTATTAAGCATAGAATGGAAAGCTGCGACTTTTTGAGAAAAGGGATGATTTGATGAATTATGAATGACAATATCAGTGTACGTATCTTTACGGAAAATATTAAAATCTATTTTATTACCTATTATTGTTAAATTTAAATCTAAGAAATTTAAACTCTTATCTATACCTATTTCTAATGTAAATTGAATATTTTTGTGTATTTTATTTAAAAAGTTTAAAAACATGTTCAATTGTCTTTCTGTTCCTAACCAAATGCAAAAAATGTCGTCCACATATCTCTTCCAACAATATACATTTTTAAGTAACAAGGCACCGCTATTAAAAATCTTATTTTCTAAATTATTAATAAAAATGTCTGCAATCAAAGGACTCGTACTGTTCCCCACGGCCAAGCCATCCTTTTGTTTAAAAATTGTATTGTTAAATTGAAAATAATTTTGTTTAAAAATAACTTCGAAAAATAAAATAAGGTCATGGATAAGGTCTTTCTGTAAGTTAGATGAATTTAACAAATTATTGATGATGGTTTTACTTTCTTCTATTGGAATACTAGGGAATAAATTTACTACGTCAAAAGAAACCAACATAGCATGATTAGGAATTTCCAAATCCTTTAGATAATTAACTAATTCTAACGAATTTTTAACTGTGTATGTTGGTTGAAATATATTAGCATTATTAATTACAGTATTGATAGCTGACGCTAATTTAAAAGTTGGGGCATTACAATTAGAGACTACTGGCCTAATAGGTTTGTTCAGTTTATGTATTTTTAATAGGCTGTAAAGTTTAGGAATTTTTGGGTTAATTAAAATCAAATTTTTGTTATTTTTCATGTTTACAAAGATATCACTTTTACAACGTTTAACCGCTTCTTTCACCATTTCTTGACACTTATTAATAGGGTTATTTAGAATTATTTCAAAATTGTCCCCTTGTAGAAAATCCATTGTCTTGTTAATATAGTCAACTTTATCCATGATGATAACACTGTTACCTTTATCTGCCTTTGTAACAACCAGATTTTTTTCCCTCACCATTTTAGAAATATTCTTAGCAATTTTTATGTCAGTATTAGAAATTATATTCTTTTCCCGATTAGGAACTGTTTTTTTGTTGTTAATGTTTTTTATCCCTTCAGCACATTTATAATGGAACGATTTGGGTTGATTAATTAATGCATTGTCCATATCCACTGCCAACAACTCTAGTTCTTCTCTATTTTTAATATTAGAATTATAATGCAAGTTATGATTTAGTCCTTTATTTAATAATTTTAACTCTTCCTCCGCAAACTCATGATTAGACATGTTAATCACTCGATCATGGAATTTATACTGTTTATTTTCAGTTGGTGACACTACCGCATTAACTTTTTTATTATTATCACACAATTTTTTAATTTTTTTATCAAGAACAGTTTTCTTTTTGTATGCTTTGATACTAGCTATAGATCTAACTTGATCATCAAACAGGTCCCATTCCAATGGGTGTAAATCACTAGCCAATTCCATATGTAAGAATTTAAGTTGAAGTTTAATAACATTCCGTTTTTTATAACCACTTTTTAAGTCCTCTTTTAACCAACATATTTTGGCTTTCTTAGCCGAATTTGAAGATGATTTAAATTTAAAGTTAACGTAATTTGGAATCACTTGTCGTTTTAAACACGTTTGCAAAAAATATATATTTAAACACATTAGTCTATATTTAATCAATAACTTTTTATACACTTTAGCCTTCATTGCCGTACTCGCAAATAATAATTTTTCGAAGAAAACTTCTTCTAACTGCTTTTCACTTTGTGATGGCATTATTTATTTTTTATTAAAACACAAATAACATTGTTTACATCACTTTATTTCGATACAAAATCTCAACATGTTTCATGAACCAAGTTCACTTCATCAGGAGCACAAGTATACTAAAGTTATAATTAAAATTAGGTCTAGAAAGAAGAGGTAGAAGGAGCGGGGAGGGGTAAGAGTGGGGGAGGGTTATTCAAAGTAGGAATTAAAATGTCATTAGACGGGAAAGACCGGGTAATTGGGAAAATATTTAAAATGGGGTTTATAAAAATTTTTTGTTTATTAATAATATCTGCTTTCATATTCACGTGTTTTCTTATTTCTAGGATTTCAAAATTATTGATTTGAGATACCTTGTAACCAGAATGTAGTATTTTAAAACCTGAATTAATATCGAAAGTATGGTCGTTATTTAATAAATGATCCGCAAATTCTGATTCACAGTTTCCCTTTAAAGCCCTAAGATGTTCTTTAATTCTGATCTCAAAGTTTCTATTAGTTTTTCCTATATAAAAGGAATTACAATCATTACAGTTGAGTTTATAAACACCTGATTTTTTAGTTTTACTATCAATATCTTTATTATTAAGAATATATTTTTTTAATTTGTTATTCGTATAAAACGCCGGTTGAATAGTGAAGGGGATGTTTTTATTTATAATTTTGGAAGTATCATTATCTACAAATAGAATTCTACGCCATTGTTTGTTTGTATCTTTATAAATAGGATAAATATAAAGTTTAAAAAATTTATGTTTAATTTTTTTATTTAGTATTTCATCTATCAATTTATTAGGATAGCCGTTATTAGATGCTATTTGTTTTATTATATTTAATTCTGAGATATAATTAGGATCCGACAAAGGAATAGAAATTAATCTATTAAGCATAGAATGGAAAGCTGCGACTTTTTGAGAAAAGGGATGATTTGATGAATTATGAATGACAATATCAGTGTACGTATCTTTACGGAAAATATTAAAATCTATTTTATTACCTATTATTGTTAAATTTAAATCTAAGAAATTTAAACTCTTATCTATACCTATTTCTAATGTAAATTGAATATTTTTGTGTATTTTATTTAAAAAGTTTAAAAACATGTTCAATTGTCTTTCTGTTCCTAACCAAATGCAAAAAATGTCGTCCACATATCTCTTCCAACAATATACATTTTTAAGTAACAAGGCACCGCTATTAAAAATCTTATTTTCTAAATTATTAATAAAAATGTCTGCAATCAAAGGACTCGTACTGTTCCCCATGGCCAAGCCATCCTTTTGTTTAAAAATTGTATTGTTAAATTGAAAATAATTTTGTTTAAAAATAACTTCGAAAAATAAAATAAGGTCATGGATAAGGTCTTTCTGTAAGTTAGATGAATTTAACAAATTATTGATGATGGTTTTACTTTCTTCTATTGGAATACTAGGGAATAAATTTACTACGTCAAAAGAAAGTACAAAAGAAAGTACGTACAAAGGCAGATAAAGGTAACAGTGTTATCATCATGGATAAAGTTGACTATATTAACAAGACAATGGATTTTCTACAAGGGGACAATTTTGAAATAATTCTAAATAACCCTATTAATAAGTGTCAAGAAATGGTGAAAGAAGCGGTTAAACGTTGTAAAAGTGATATCTTTGTAAACATGAAAAATAACAAAAATTTGATTTTAATTAACCCAAAAATTCCTAAACTTTACAGCCTATTAAAAATACATAAACTGAACAAACCTATTAGGCCAGTAGTCTCTAATTGTAATGCCCCAACTTTTAAATTAGCGTCAGCTATCAATACTGTAATTAATAATGCTAATATATTTCAACCAACATACACAGTTAAAAATTCGTTAGAATTAGTTAATTATCTAAAGGATTTGGAAATTCCTAATCATGCTATGTTGGTTTCTTTTGACGTAGTAAATTTATTCCCTAGTATTCCAATAGAAGAAAGTAAAACCATCATCAATAATTTGTTAAATTCATCTAACTTACAGAAAGACCTTATCCATGACCTTATTTTATTTTTCGAAGTTATTTTTAAACAAAATTATTTTCAATTTAACAATACAATTTTTAAACAAAAGGATGGCTTGGCCATGGGGAACAGTACGAGTCCTTTGATTGCAGACATTTTTATTAATAATTTAGAAAATAAGATTTTTAATAGCGGTGCCTTGTTACTTAAAAATGTATATTGTTGGAAGAGATATGTGGACGACATTTTTTGCATTTGGTTAGGAACAGAAAGACAATTGAACATGTTTTTAAACTTTTTAAATAAAATACACAAAAATATTCAATTTACATTAGAAATAGGTATAGATAAGAGTTTAAATTTCTTAGATTTAAATTTAACAATAATAGGTAATAAAATAGATTTTAATATTTTCCGTAAAGATACGTACACTGATATTGTCATTCATAATTCATCAAATCATCCCTTTTCTCAAAAAGTCGCAGCTTTCCATTCTATGCTTAATAGATTAATTTCTATTCCTTTGTCGGATCCTAATTATATCTCAGAAGTAAATATCATAAAACAAATAGCATCTAATAACGGCTATCCTAATAAATTGATAGATGAAATACTAAATAAAAAAATTAAACATAAATTCTTTAAACTTTATATTTATCCTATTTATAAAGATACAAACAAACAATGGCGTAGAATTCTATTTGTAGATAATGATACTTCCAAAATTATAAATAAAAACATCCCCTTCACTATTCAACCGGCGTTTTATACGAATAACAAATTAAAAAAATATATTCTTAATAATAAAGATATTGATAGTAAAACTAAAAAATCAGGTGTTTATAAACTCAACTGTAATGATTGTAATTCCTTTTATATAGGAAAAACTAATAGAAACTTTGAGATCAGAATTAAAGAACATCTTAGGGCTTTAAAGGGAAACTGTGAATCAGAATTTGCGGATCATTTATTAAATAACGACCATACTTTCGATATTAATTCAGGTTTTAAAATACTACATTCTGGTTACAAGGTATCTCAAATCAATAATTTTGAAATCCTAGAAATAAGAAAACACGTGAATATGAAAGCAGATATTATTAATAAACAAAAAATTTTTATAAACCCCATTTTAAATATTTTCCCAATTACCCGGTCTTTCCCGTCTAATGACATTTTAATTCCTACTTTGAATAACCCTCCCCCACTCTTACCCCTCCCCGCTCCTTCTACCTCTTCTTTCTAGACCTAATTTTAATTATAACTTTAGTATACTTGTGCTCCTGATGAAGTGAACTTGGTTCATGAAACATGTTGAGATTTTGTATCGAAATAAAGTGATGTAAACAATGTTATTTGTGTTTTAATAAAAAATAAATAATGCCATCACAAAGTGAAAAGCAGTTAGAAGAAGTTTTCTTCGAAAAATTATAATTTTAAGGTCTTCCTATCGTTTCGCTTGAGTAGAATACAAATTAAAATAAATATTACTCATTAAAAAATATTTATGTTTTGTTTTTTCAATAGAAATGTACGAAGGCATTAAGCAAACAACTTTTAAAAAATACAGTATTATAGCTAAGATTATCTGTGACAGTTTCACTTTTTTGCTTTCTTATAAATTTATTTACAAAATAAATAAAAACCAGTTTTGTGCTTGAAATCGAACGTTTCTAGATTCCGTTTGTCAAGCGATTTTAATGCCTATTATTACCTACATTATAACGTATACCAAGAATATACACATTTTTGGCTTTTGCTTCCTCTTCCTTATCTCCTTCCCTTCCCCACTCGTCAGCATCACAACATACCCCCATCGGGATGACATGGACCCATTGAAATATGCTTGAACTGATTTTAACCGTATTGGTAACCAGATCTGAAGTTCAGGTACTTCCCAACCTTTCTCTTCACCATCTCTTTCACTTCCCCACTCTCTTCATCATCACCACGTAAGTAGGGACGGGATGCAATAGTCCGACTAACTCCAAAGAGTTGAGAACAGAAGTTGAAAATCTCGCGCCATGTTAACATAAAAAAACAATTGGAAAATTTTCTATAATTCTATTTTTGAGAAAGGTCACTTTACAATCATTAGGGAGGTATCCTGTCACTTTTACAGCAATATAAAAAAGACAAATCATCAAAAATCCAAATTTCAGTTGTCTGAATGCGAAATGTTAGTTTTTCCTGCGTAAATTTTTCATGTTCTTCAAATTTGCTTTGGATTTAAAATTAGACCTGATAGTTCAGACAAACGATAAAGTTGGTACCTACCTACCTAACTATGATAAAATATAATTTTATTTTAATTAATAAATTAACAATTCTATATTTGATATGCGTTTATTATGTTTAAATTTTTGACAGATTCAGGTTCGGTGTTGTTTCGAAATGTAAATTACTGATATTCTCTTAAAAGCATCGACGAAAAAATAAAATAATGTCATAATAAAATTAAAATATTATATAGATGTCACCTGTGACAGGTAAAACAGGTCATCTGTTGGACGTAAAAGCAACATGCGCTATTGTTTCTCTATCTGCACAGGCAGGCGGAACCACAGCAAAGCGTGGCGGGGTACAGCTAGTATTTTATAAATACTTTCAGCTTGACAAATCCTATGTACAACTATGATATCCAGTGATTTTTCAAGGGGAAATAATTCACACTATTCAAAAAATAATTTTAAATTCCTTACAGATTTGTATGGCGTTGAAATGGTGAGATAAAACTTTATTTCTACAAACTAAGCAAAAAGCAATCTTCTTGATAAAAACGATATCTCTGTCACGTGACACCTATAATTTGCAAATTAAAACGGTAAAAGTCAACAATACAAAAATAAAAATCTATTAAAATCCAATAATCGTAAATAATACACGTAGACCATCTCAATTTTAAAGCGTCAGTTACATCACACCAATACAGGCAGAACTCTATGTGTCCGTATTGAACATCTGTCTGCCTCCGCTTGTATTGGTGACTACGTTTGCCTGTGTCGGTCGCAAGTAACGGAGTTTATTGACCCGAGTTCTGCGCTGTGTTGCCGTGGCTCGTTTATCTTCAACACGGAGCGGATGAAAGACAAATTAGTGTACAGGCTGTCTCGCTCGCGCGGTTGTACCGTTTTAGACGGAACGGATTGCGATTGCAATGCGCGGGAAATATTTGGCGGGAGTTGTAGTATTACGTGCGGTTTTAGAGGTTAATTTCAATTGCAAATGTCAGATTTATAAATATTACAAATTATTTACGAAGACAACGGGTAGCGTTTTTTTAACTTTTTTCTTATAGCACCTTCGATTGAAATACCAGCAGCGCAAACAGAACATTTAAAACAAATTAAACTGTTATAAAAGCGCCTTTGAGATGATTTTTCACAAAAAATTGCACAATACAGATTTTGTTAGTAATTTTATTTAGTTAGAAAATAAAGTTTTTTTTATAGTGGAAAAAGCGCACACCCTTAAAAAATCATGACTTTTCTAAATTTTCCCATATTTTTGGCTGCCATCTTTTTGAATAATTACAATTCTAAAGAATTTATTTGTAATCTAGATAGCGTCTCGGATAAATATATTCTATTTTTATTTATATGGGATACCTATTGACTTTTTCTAAAAGTCTAAATCAGAAGTCCCCAAACTGTTTTGTCCCGTTTTTGAGGATTTATTTACAAATTATTTAAATGTTTTGTTTCACTAGAATATTTATATTTACATTTTCAAAAAATAAAGTTACCTAAAAGTCTCTCGTGGACCTTCATTTAGATCTCCTAGACCCCCCAGGTTTTTTTCGTTGACATAGACTCCCTTCAGATAGAGATCGACCTCTGGGGGTCGATATAGACCACTTTGGGAATGACTGGTCTAAATGAATATTCGATATTACTGTAATAACTTATTTTAATATGTTTTTAAGGTTATACAATCAATGTAATATATATTTGAAGAAGATAATACTAATAAATATAAACGAAACATCAAAAAGGTAACGATATCAACTGGGAATCGAACCAAGAATCTCTGTCTTACAGGAACAACGCCTCTAACTACTCGGCCATTGGGAATAATTATGAGAAGAAATTATTCCAATAAAATTTATATTTATAAATGACAAAAATCATTATAGTGTGTTGATTATAATTTTTATGGGTACTCGAAATACAAGCTAAAAGTAGGTCTGCCATTATATGAATTTTTTTAATATCTCCTCCCAAATAATCACCACTTGGGAAGTCCATACCCAGGGTTGGATATTGTTGAAATAAATGTTTAATTGTTATTTCTTGGGTAATTTGTATAGCGCTGCTTTTGTGAGACATCACCTCAGGGGCGCTTTACGGTTGATGCAGGTATTACAAAAAATATAAATATTACAAAAATAAAGTCAAGTTAAGTTTAGTAAAATGAAGTACAGAAACAGGTGACACGAAGATATAAGATGGAGACTCTGCAGCAAGAATCCTAGGCGGTGAAGAAACTGGACCAGCTGCTGCAGCGAAAGAGTCCACCAACAGTGCCAGCACGAGGTTCGTCATCCGTCCAGGCATATGTCTGCTGCTAATAAAGAGCGCTGACACAATATCCTAACACAGATAACAGACCTTTGCAGCACCGCTGTGACGTTCGACGAAAATAGAAGATGGAGACTCTGCAGCAAGAATCCTAGGTTGCCTTAACGTTATAATAGACAGCCCTAATTTACCCGCATAGTTACCTTCCAT
Source organism: Hesperophylax consimilis (assembly GCF_061612785.1). NCBI lineage: Eukaryota > Metazoa > Arthropoda > Insecta > Trichoptera > Limnephilidae > Hesperophylax > Hesperophylax consimilis. Next base: position 16,754,818 of record NC_142854.1, on the reverse strand, counting down.
ATACCAATTAAAAATACTTTATTAAAAATTGTTTTTAATTGCAATAACAATATCAGGACTGAGTCATTTAGGTCCTCGCTTATACCTAGATTGCATTCAGCTATTGAAATAGTAGATGTGTTCTTCGGCACAAGAAGGCATACCATACCATACATAACATACCATAATTAAATATAAATGTTAGCCTTCATTATTCTAAGCCGGTACGGGCTTTTACAAACATATGATGAAAAATAATTTTTTAACAGAAAATTATTTCAATTAGTCTTTTTCAAAATTAGAATTATATTTTATTTATTTATTACACCCTCACTATACATACATCATGTTTTTACTCATAAAAATAAACCTCACTAGGACTAAGCCTGTATCGAGGTTAACAATTTACATTTGAGTGAAGCAAAGACAGAGGAATCACAAACATAAAGTAATAGGTACTATATACAAACACAAAATATTTTAAAAAGAAAGAAAAAAATATGTATTTGATGAGTTACCAGATGGGTGATTGACAGTATATTGTAACAATATTTGAAACATAACTAATCATTAATCATTATTCCCAAGAAGAAACAAAGTAGATAATAAAGACAGATAGGGTGACATTCGGTTTTTAGTGGATTGCCAAATCACTATTTTGATTAATCTTTATAACGAATTGGTGAACATTATGCATACTAAAAAATATGCTTTATATAAATTGAAGGTTTTCCTATCGTTTCGCTTGAATAGAATACAAACAAAAATATAAATTACTCAATAAAAAATATAAATGTAAACTACTAAAAAATTTTTTTTCAATAGAAATGTATGAACGCGTAAAGGAAACAACTTTAAAAAATTCATTATTATAGCTAAGATTATCTGTGATAGTTTCCCTTGATTAACTTTTTTGTTTTCTTATAAAATTATTTACAAAATAAATAAAAACCAGTTTTGTGCTTGAAATCGAACGTTTCTAGACTCCGTTTGTCAAGCGATTTTAATGCCTATTACCTACAATATAATGTATACCAAGAATATACACATTTTTGGTTTGTAGCTTCCTCTTAAGACAATCGTTTTTCAATACAAACATCTTAATGTCCTGTGATTTTTCACGGGTCTGCGTCAGTATAATTGAACAATTTTTATAGCAATACTGTTTTTGTGAAAAATCAACTCGAGGATAAATTTATTGTCTGACCCTCAAAGGATGATAGTGAAAAGGTTCCCCATCGTCGCAACCTTTACAATGGATAAAATGTAGGCAGTGGTGAGTATATTTTACAGGTATTACAATGGAGTCTATTCGAAGTAACTAACAACAGTATTGATACTGTGATTGGAAGGAACTGTTTACATTCGACTCTCACGTCATCTTCTTCCCCTCGTCCTGTTCGGGTCGGGTCTCATCACGACGCAGTACCTCCTGCCATCCCTGTCCTGTGCTACTTCAGGCCCAGCCTCTCCTTCAATTGAATTCGATCTTCTTGCATTCTTCAAAGAATTTATAATCAGGACTTTCATAGATGGCGCTAATTTAAAAATAAGTGGAAAAAAGTTTTCAATTTGTTTTAATATATCATTTTAATTTAATAAACAGCTAATTTAATTATTTTGGGAATAAAACAGTTTATGCAAGTTATGCTTTAAAATATTAAGATGAATTATTTGTTTGCGCCTGTACATACGCAATATGAATAAATAGTTTTGTCCGTATACAAACTCAATTCCTTCAAGAAAAGCATACAAATACAATGGTTCCATAATAACTCAACACAGTGACAATTCAACACACTTTTAAAAAGTGATATAAAGTAATTAGAAACGATGACATTTTTTTTTAACCTTACCTAACCCAACCTACTTAAGGCGATGCCATACGTAGTAATGCAAAATCATGTGTTTTTGATTTGAAAATGTGGTCGCCTAATAATGTTTCAGATGCTTTAATTAAATACTGCGAGTAGAATACATCTTGGCCTTTGAAATGATCGAGTATTTTTAGATAAGTCTTTTTATAAGCCCAGAGAAAAATAATGTAAAGGCCTATGAAAACTGCTTTAAAGTTCAAAATCTCCTACTTTAGAACCCATTTTCAAATATTACACGACGTAGTGCATCGCCTTAACCCCCGTGATGGTTAGTTAGTTAGTTAAATAAAATAGCTCAAGTGTTTGGATGGTTGTAAAACCATTTGATTTTTAAAGAAATGATTCAATTTGTTTGAGTATTTTGACGTCAAATTCAATATTTTGTATAAATAGGGAATCGCAGCCGTTCCTCTTAATACATGACCAAGACAAATCAATTACGACTTTCTATGACAAATATTAATACTTACCATGTTACCTGTGGGCAGCACGTTGAACTCACGCAGAGTACAGATTTGGGAGAAAAGATAGGTTCAAAGATAAGCGCTTATGAAATGAACCTGTAAAAAACTATGTTTTTTTACTATTATACAGGGTTTTCCAATAAGAGGTGTTATTTTGATATTCAATCATAAAAGATCAATGGTTTCGTTGCTTGTGTGGCACGTAGCGCCGTCTTGTTGAAAGTAAACGTTGTCCAGATCAATACCATCCAATTTCGGCCATAAAAAATCAGTAATCATCTCTCGATAGCGCAATCCATCCACTGTAACTTGCTCATGCCTCATTTTCTAAAAAATAAGGTCCAATGACTCCGCCGGACCATAAACCGCACCAAACAGTCACACGTTGAGAATAGAGAGGCTTTTCAACATTAACTCTTGGGTTTTACGAGCACCAGATACGACAATTTTTCTTGTTGACGAAGCCGCCGAGATGGAAATGGGCCTCATCACTCAAGATGATTTGCATTTGATTCACTCAAGTGAATTTTAATAATTTCAATGCGTTGTTGAAGCGTGTATCGTTCCATTTTTATTAATGGCGTAGTTTCTACTTGTCAAATGTCAAAAAATGACAGCTTCAAAAGTAACATCTACCGAAATAGCGGGCTATTCAAAATAACACCTCTTATTGGAAAATCCTATACATTTTTATTTGGTTTGTCTAAGGATTGTACCTTCCTTCCCAGGGACTGGAGTAAACTGCGCTAACAACCTCACCAAATGCCTACCGGGTAGGACTGACATTTACTTCGTATACTAACTGCTGTAATGTCATTCGATTTCAGAGAAATGCCTATATATCCTCTTATGTCTACGCGATTGCCACCAATAGTTGTTTTTTTTCTTCAATATAAACAACTGCTAAGCTGCCAAAGTAGTTTGTCAGCAGGTCATATGTTCACAATATTAATCATATAACGAGACACATATAACGAGAAGCCACAATGAAATAGATACAGAAGAATAATAACATTTTAAGCGACTACAAAACAAAGACAGATAGATAGATAAAACTGTCGATAACCTCAAAAGCATATTTATACAATTACATGAATAAGAGTACAACAATGGATACTAGTGTATTTATAAAGAATATCAATATAGAAAATTTTGATCCATTAAACACTGTTTTAGATTTTTTTTAAAATTATTATGGCGATGCACTACGTCGTGAAATATTTTGAATCGAGCCGCTATCAATAACACACCTTACGTAGATGGGGTTAAGGCTTAAATTCCCGCTTCAAACCATCCACCTGTTTTGATTTATGCAAGAAAAAAGCATGGCCAAAAAGTGCCTTTTATTTTATTTTGTGGATGTTCAGGCACAAATATTTAAATGTTTTTCGATCATTTTATAAATAACTTAATTTGCCACGTTATACAATAAAACCATAACCGAAAATGGGTTCGTAAGTAGGAGATTATTTTTTCTGGGCTTATAAAAAGACTTCGCATCTAGGACTCGAAACCAGAACCCTTGCCTTGCCGGGGCACCGCTCTACCAACTGAGCTAATGGGACCCTATCTCACTACGTAGTAATGCAAAATCATGTGTTTTTGTTTTGAAAATTTCGTCGCCTAGAAATGTTTCAGATGCTTTAATTAAATACTGCGAGTAGAATACATCTTGGCCTTTGAAATAATCGAGTATTTTTTAGATAAGTCTTTTTATAAGCCCAGAAAAAATAATCTCCTACTTACGAACCCATTTTCGGTTATGGTTTTATTGTATAATGTGGCAAATTAAGTTATTTATAAAATGATCGAAAAACATTTAAATATTTGTGCCTGAACATCCACAAAATAAAATAAAAGTCACTTTTTGGACATGTTTTTTTCTTGCATAAATCAAAACAGGTGGATGGTGTGAAGCGGGAATTTAAGCCTTATCGCCATATATGAAAGGTGTGTTATTGATAGCGGCTCGATTCAAAATATTACACGACGTAGTGCATCACCTTAAAGGAAAATTCATTAGCTCAGTTAGTAGAGCGGTGCCCCGGCAAGGCAAGGGTCCTGAGTTCGAGTCCTAGATATGACCGTATCTTTTTCTGTTTCAGATTTTCGTATACGAATCGCTAATATTGTCTTCAATAATAAAATATATAAACTGACTCCTGCAATAACTTTATATCCCTTCTTTGTGCATAAATACTTTTGCTTACCAAAAACATGGTCATAGAGTTTGCACGAGTTTTCCCAAGACGTTATTCCGTATCTGATTAGAGTAGATTCCGCTAGTGACAAATAGATTATTTCTAACGTACTTATAGGCATGAAATATATAATTTTGTAAATTCATCCCGCAATATATCGAAGACCTTTACAAATATTACTTATTTGAGAATCCCATTTCATGTGTGTGTCTACAGTTATCACCAAATATACATACGTTTGTGCCAGATTGAACAGTTTTAATTGCTACCCCAGGAATCTAATGTTGACTCAATCAGTAACTAGGAACTGATGTTGACTTGCAATTGACCGCCTTGCCCTTTCGGGTGTATATCCGCCCGTTTTGGCTGAGAAGGGAACAGCGCTACTTGCGGAGAACGAGAGAAGAGTGCTCAGCGGGAAGCCGACGGAACCGGTCTCTGGAAGGATTTTGATGGGAGTATATCTGGACAACACGGCAACGAGTTAGCTAGCTTGATGTTACTGGACAGCGTGTTCCTAGTTTTTATTATATTTTGTGAGATCAATCCTTGACTCACATGGCGCCCAACATTATGTAACAAGGTCAGTTCTTATGGTTTAATTTTTTTTATTTTTTTTTTTTTATTTATTGAAACATATAAACAAGGTTACAATTTTTTTAACAATATAAACACCAATATATCAATCACTCTCCTAATAAAGCAGCTGCTTGTGTTTAGGAGAGGACAACAAAAATATTTTTACATTTGTTTAAATTAAACAAAAAATATTAGTAATAAAACAAAAAATAACACAAAAAATAACAATAAAAGTAATAAAAATATAGGTTAGTTAATAAATGATTCAAAGAATTTAAAAGGCAAAAACATATTTCTAAACAATAAGTAAAGTTATGAGGTGGTACAAGAGTATTTTAATTTAATTTTTTTTTTATATTTTTCGTAGTTTTCTTCCGATCGTATATCAAGGGGTAATTTATTAAATAATTTTACACCCTTGAATATATAGTGATGTTGTGCTGTTGTGGTTCGTGCTAGTGGCACGGTTAGTCCTCCAACAGATATTATTCTTTTGCTAATATTCAATTGTGGTAAATTATTTTTACTAAAGAAATCTTTATGTATTTGTAGAAGTGCAATTTTGTCATAAATTTTTGTAAGTGGGGGAACCGGGAAATCTTGAAAAACATTTATAGTTGGGTAGTAATATGGCTTTTTTAAGATGATTTTTATTAGTATTTTTTGAATAGTTTCCAGTGGGAGTAGGGATGATTTATTTGCACCCCCCCAAGCCACGATTCCATATTGTAGGACAGAGTGCGCCAGTGCATAATAAATATCTTTTAGTATTTTTAATGATACAATATTTCTTAGTCTAAAAAATATATAGATTAGTTTTCTCATTCTGTCTACTGTGGAATTTATTTGACTTTTCCATTTAATGTTATTATCAATAATTATTCCAAGATATTTTATTTCTTTTTTACTACTAATGTTTATACAGTTTGAATTACAGGGTGCGAATTTAAGGAGGCAATTTCTTTCGTGAATTTTTATGTTTAGATTTACATTTGAGTTATTCCCTGTTAGGCTATAAGGTATAAAATGGGTTTTTTCGACATTCAGTGTCAATAAATTTTCGTCAAACCATAGTTTAACGATATTTATTGCATTATTAGCTGATACTACGACCTCATTCCATGAATTTCCTTCAATAGTTATAACTGTATCATCTGCGTAAGATATGATGTTTCCAATGATTGGGAGTTGAAAAAGTTCATTAACATATAATATAAAAAGTAAAGGTCCCAAAACAGTTCCTTGTGGAATTCCAAAATCTATATTTTCTATTTCACTTAATTCGTTGTTTACTTTAACCTGTTGAGTTCTTTGATAGAGATAACTTTTTAACCATGTTTTAGCTTTGCCAGTAATTCCTATATTATTTACTTTATTAATTAATTTTGAATGTGATTAATGTCACATGTACGAAATAATGCTTTGCAGTTACTCCAATCTGCAAGCGCTTCTGAAGGGAACCTTGCACACGCTCTGAGATGGAATCAGTCCTAATTATAGTCTCAGGTTTTGTTATGTCTCTGCTTTACTTGCAGATTTCTGTGTTGGGAACTTTTTGATAAGTAAAGGTTCTTTTACTATAATTGTGTTTATTTACGTAATAATTAAATAAGTCTGGATTTAGCTACACTGTTCATTAACCGAGGGTTGGTAATTCTTTGTTTCTAGAAGCTTGTTGTTGGTCAATAATATCCCACAGGCAATTGCTAGACTCTAGCGACATCTGACGGACTCTGGAGTAAGCTTTATGACTACTGCCATCTATCGCTTGAATACCCAACCTATTACCATACATCACAGGTTTTATTATGTATGGTGCAAATGTTACAAGTTCAATAGTTCCACATTAACAGGGATAAAATGCACTGTCATCGACAACGAATCGATCTGCAGAGTATCAGCCCGATCGGATGTTGGAAAGTGGGTTAATTTCCACTTCCAAGATTTACATTAATTCATTTTCAAAAACAAAAGATTACATACAAGAAAAAACAGGTATAGATACAAATAATTTTATTTAAAAAACATTTTAAATACAGTAATAAACACAAACAAAAAATGTACAGTTGTACAAAAACAAATTAAACAAAGATATACCCAAACTTACACTTTTAATATATTTATATTCATTATAATAATTATTATTATTCTAAATAATATATTTTGTATAATATTAAAAGTAGAAATAAAAATAAAATTTGGTTTCATATTTTAAATTATTCTAAGCCTTAATAATAATATTTGAATGGATTAATATTTCCAATTTAAAAAAGTTTTATAATTATTTGTACGCACTGTAGAAGTTGCCTTCTGTAAATAAAAATTCAGGGACTTAGGATCACAGGGGTCTAACTACAAAAACTGGTGTTTTGAGTTAAGGCCACGTAGTAAGCGTTTAAAGATGGTTTGAAAGGGATATATGTTAATACAGATGTTAGAGGGAGGGCGCTAATATTAAAAAATGATTATAATTAAGCGAAAACCTCTCGACAAATGCTTTAGTTGCATTTAAAGACACACTGTGAATTTTTCATGCCTAAAACACATGAAATAACAGAACAAAAAAATTTTAAATAATTTTCAGAGCTTATCTTGCGATTTTTTTGATGTTTCGGCAAAACAAAAAAATAACTTTTTTTTTTTAACTTAAAGAGTTAACGAGAAACTTATTTTATTAGTGACACAAAGCTCTATCTCTTTCATACAGTCGTTTACGAGATACAGTTGGGCTTTATTTGCATTTTTGTAGATACACCCCTGTGATCCTAAACCCCCAAATTTAAGCAGTAAATGTAATTTTTAATTAACTAATAATTTCCAATAAACAGCGCCCATTTATAACATCAGGACATGTACTAGACAGGGTAAGCAGTGATGAAATGGAACCACATGAGTGCTTTAATTTTCATGAAAAATCAAAAAAAAAAAGTTTTAATATTTTATAAAAATGTTATTTTTTTATACTTTCATTGGAAAATGGCTATTATGAAACATAAATAACATTATATCCAAATAAAGATGTCATTAAATAATATTTAACTTATTGTTATAAAATCCTTAATATAAATATTTTACAAAAAAATAACTGGTGACAATTTTTTTTTCAATTTCTCTTTGGTATAGAGGTATGGAAATAAAACTATTATTAAAGATATAGAATTCCCAACAAAATCTGAGCCTTATTACACAAGGTCTTAAAGATCATATTGGCAAATCACGATTTATAATTTAGTTATAAAAAAAATCGACAGTAAAAAACTTTTATTTTTATAATAGATAGAATTTTAAAATGTCTTTGATTGAGGATTGAACCCTCCTACCCGGGAACTGAAGACTGATATTCATTTCATATATTAACTGCTGTGATGTCATCTGATTTCAGAGAAATGCATATATGTCCACATGCGTTTACGTTGATTGCCACCAAAAGTTGATAGAATGCATTGTCATCAACAACGAGTCTATCTGCCGAGTCTCAGCTCAATCAGATGTCGGGAAGTGGGTTAATTTGTTATAAAATTAATCAGCATTTTGATGGAAAACCTACCTCTTCATATTTAAGACTAAAAAGAAACATAATAGCTAAATAGTTTTAAAAAAGCAAAATGCATAAAATATGGTGATGTTTTTGACAAAACATTTTTCAATGAGATATTAATTATCAATAATTATACATTTATGTTATATTTTTTACGCGCTATGTTAGAATATACCTAAGTGTTAATTTTGTGAAATAATTGTAATAATAATTAACGTTTGTTAATTCGAAAATATTCGAGATGCGCTAGAGATAAATGATATTCAAAAATAATGATAATAATAAATGTTTTGTATGTTTGAAGAAAATAATACTAAATAGTAATACAACGCAGTTAAACATTTCAATTAAAAAACTACTGCAAAAGTTACATTTTGAAATGTAAACAAAAAAAATTTGGAAAAGATGTAACACAATGGAGAAATGTAATAATAATTTGAAAAAGTAAAATACACATTGTAATACTGAAGATATTATATTAAAAAAAAATAATAATTAAATATTATATGCTATAATTTTATCAATTTTATTTGCAATTTTTCAAATTTTGAAAAACATAAATTAAATTGTAATATTTACAAGTCATGTATTATTAACCCTAGATAACTAATCGCTCGTCGGGGCGACGACGCGCTACTCGGCGAAATTCGAAATCACCTACTTTCCCCCGCTCTCCGACCTTGACTCTTTCATTACCTTCCTAATTTGAGTAAACAGTGCAGCACGTGACGCGATTGCGGTCACACGCATACTAGGACGTGCCGTATGACCATCTCGTCGTCCGCTGGACGAAACTTTAGTTGTAACAACAATTTTTATTTTTAAGGTACGTACATTCATATATTCTTGTATTTATTGTTAATGTTGGCGAATCTTCTACAATAGAAGCTCCGGTTCCATCTACGTCAAACGTGCGTAAAATTAGCTACCTGTGTCCATCCAAGGCCTGGAGGATAACCAAACACCGTTGCACCAGATGTAGAGGGGCTATTTGTGGTCCACATAATGTTGACATGTGTGGTCACTGTGTAGACTGATATTTTGATATTAATTTGTTCATTATAAACCTTACTTTTGTGCCATGTTACAAGTTCCTATCTCAATTAAATATTTTTGATTTATTTCTAGTGTTTTATTGCGTAGTTCACCCGACAAAAGTGTAGTTACAATGAAACAATGAAATCAGTTTAGTTATCTAGGGTTAAAATATATATTGAAATGGACAACTTCAAATATGTACTTGCTTTATATATATCAAAATTTTATATTTAAATGCTATAAGTATCAATTTTGGACAGTTTTTATAATATAATACAATACGGATTTTGTAAAAAAATATGTATAAATAAAGAAGTTTATGAACTTGAATTAAAAGCTGTGATGTCAATTTAGTTAGGTTCATCAAATGTTTAAACGTGAATGTACACAAGGTTTCAGACAGACAACACAATGAAAATATATATTTTTTAACATAAACGCCACGTGTTATGTCATGTTTTGGGATGCTGGATGTATTTCCGTTTCAAAAAGAAATCTTCACATTCAGTCTAGTATAATAATTCCTTATTAATAAGTTCAAATCCTTCAATTTTAGACCTTTTAAAAATATGTTACTTATTCACCGTTAACTGGATTGTCGAACTTCTTCTATATTATTTTTTTCGATTATTCTTCACAGAAATGGCGCTACTACTTGGCTGCTGCTACGCCAGCCGTTGTACATATTCACAAGAAACGACACGGTAAAAAGATTGAAAACTGATAATTCTACATCAGTCGCAGATTCAAATTAAGGACATGAAATCAAATATCAATAATGCTGCAGAAACTAACGCTAACACACTTTCTAATAATAACAATATAACTCCACATAATATTGCAAAGAATCAATTTACAAATTATACGGTAATCATCGTCAAATTAGCAGTTCAAGACATTCGGTCGAAGAATCTTCCTCAACCTCGTGACAATGTTATGGGTTACCGTAATAAACAGTTGGTTGGGTTGATACAACAGCCTGATGACCGTCAGCAGGAATAAGGGGCCTCTCAGTTTGGATAAATTGCTGCGTCATCTCGATATTGGGGCCCCGGTAGCTCCTGGAACTCAGCGGGTCGCTGTTACGATTCACATCACTTTGAGTATAACGACTGTACTCTGAATCGTTGTGTAGATTTGTAGCATTTTTGTTGTCTTGGTAGCCAATATGTTGGCGCGAATCTGACTGCGTAAGAGGGGAATGCTCCCTGTTGTAGTACAACTGCTGGTTGGACGATGAACGTTCGATATTGCGTAAATTGTTCAGATGCACATTATCGTTCTTGTCGTGGTAGAACTGATGCGTTGGAGATTTGTCGGAAGAAAATAACTGATGCTGTGCAGAAGTGTTTTTGTCGGCGTACCCTGACAATTTATCGGTATTAAAGATCTGATGATGCTTGAATTGACGGCTCGGCGATTTTTCAAGTGCGTATCTCGGGGGACTGTCGTCGTTTGGGCTTCCGTCATTTTTACGCAATGAATCTGAATTATCTCGTGTGTAACGATCATCTTTGACACTGGTCTGTTTGAGTTTATCTTGGTAACGCTTATCGGACGTATCTTCAGCGATACGTATCTTTTCTTGTGTGTAAGGATACGTATTGCTTGTATCTTCTTCTGGTTTCTTAGCGTCTTTATCGTATGCGTTGTTGTAGTTAGCCGCAGGCGGTTCTCGGTAAGGGGGGATTTTGGGTTCGTTGCTGTAATGCGAGCGCTGCTGTATGGGGCTGTCGTAGAGCGGACGCAGATCTGCCTGCAAGTTGTTGAGCAGCTGTTCGCTGTGTCCGATGATGATGTGGTCGGTGTTGAGGGATGGCGGGGCTGCCAGCTCTGGCTGAAGGTGGTGCAGGGCGGATAGCAGGCGAGCGTTGGCCGCACCCAGAGCGGCAAGGCGCTGGCCCTGGCGCTCGATGACGCGCTGCTTGCGGTTGAGCGCGGCGGCCATGGCGCGCTGTTCACGGCGGAGTTCTTCTTCCACGCCCAGCAATCTGAAAGCGCAATTAAAGGTTTGTAAAATAAATGCACATAAGGATAAGGTATATTGCCTTAACCTCTTGTTCGACAGCGAATCCTTAAGGATACTATTAATAAATCATTTCTACTAAACTATATATTTTAATTCATAGCTTAATTTATAAATTTATATCTATCTTATGATAATTTCTGTACACATTCCCTTTTCTGTGGTAAAACTAACCAATAAGCTGTTTCCCTGCAGGGGTGGGCGGAAAGAATGGACTGCCAAACAACACACTCCTTGCCTCATTCATTCATAACTACAACGGCTCGGAGGGCTTTGAAGCAGAGAATGGACGGTTATCTCGAGGTAAAAATAATCTCGTCGAATTTAATGTTTCAAAGACCCAATCCTGTCTGATTACGTCTAAAAGGGATCCAAATGATAATCTAGTCTCCTTCAACGGAAGCAATCTTCCGAACAGGCCTTCCATTGATATGCTTGGTATAACTATAAGTGACCAGCTCAGGTACGGGGGCTCCATCGAAGCCAGAATAAAGTTGGCCTCTCAGAAGCTGGGCGTACTGTACAGGGCCCGCAGATACTTTAATAATAAACAACTGCTGACCCTGTACAAATCGCAAGTGCGCCCTACTGTCGAATTTGGCAGCCATCTCTGGTCCGGAGCCCCTAAATACCTGAAAAAAACCATGACTATGTGCAAAAACGGGCGGTCCGTTTGATAGATTCCCCAATCTTAACAAGCCGACTGCAATCTTTAGAGCACAGACGTCAGGTAGGTATGCTGTCCTTGTTCTATCGGTATTACAATGGAAGATGCTCTGAGGAACTAGCGTCATTGATCCCTTCGGCACCGGTGCGTAGTCAGGATACACGCCAAACGCACGTCCAACATTTGTACACAGTTGACACTTGTCACATGAGAACGGGTCGCTTCTACGATTCGTTCTTAAGTTCAACAGCTCGGCTGTGGAACGAACTGCCGGCCTCTGTGTTTCCTCCCTCCTACAACATGGGACTCTTCAAGACCCATGTTCACTCCTTCCTCTCCACAAAAAGAGCCTCCACACAGCATCCCCAAAGATGACATAGGCCCTGAGGGAAATTATTTTCTTCAGGGCCTCCTGTGTGGAGTTAATATTAAAAAAAAAATAAAAATTCATACTCTTCTGTTATTCTGATTCTTGATCAATTGTTATTCTGATTACTCAAGGATCTGATTCACTTGATCGTGACATTTCTTCGTTGGGCGTCCCCGACTTCTTCTACCATTCACATATATATTATCCTTACACTCCTTTCTTTGTTCATTCGCTCTACATGCCAAACCTGTGTCCCTTTCTTAATCTTACTCATTATGCTTACATCAGTTCTTTGCGAATTTCTCGCACGATCATTCAATTCAATTCAATTCAATTAGTTTATTCCTTTAAAAACATTACAAAATTACATTTTATTTCGTTTTTAAGTACATTTGTAAAATGGTATTACATAATAAGTGGTGTATAAACTATACCAGCATCAATAGAGATTGCCTTTTAAAGGCAGCTTCACCGATGCTAAATATGTCGATATCCGAATTAATTCTGTTCAACAGCAAGACTGCTCTCCCCACCGGCATAACCTGCAGGCAAGTTAGTCCTGCAGGCCTGGAGATAAAACAGTCTATGCTGTCGGTGACGGAGATAACCATCAGGAACATAGAGACTAATACTCTCCATGATAGTCGGATTTACTAACCATCCACGAATCAGTTTGAAGAAGTGTGATACAATATGCACATCTCTTCTGTCCCGTAGATGGTTCATACCGAGCATGCCCAAGAGAAAGTCAGTAGGATAGAGCCACGGGTAGTAGCCATACTCCCTCAGGTAGAGGAATCTCAGAAATTTCTTCTGCACTCTCTCCAACATGAGGGAATACTTCACCTGATGTGGGCTCCAAACCACCGACCCACTCTCAAGCCTACTCCTAACCAACGCAATGTATAGCACTTGGAGAACCCGGGTGTCTCTAAAATTCATCGCAGTGCGTAGGACGAAGCCCAGCATTTTCAGTGAAGCACTACACGTCATTTCGATATGAGTATGAAATGTCAGCCTACTATCAAACATGATGCCAAGATCTTTCATAGTGGAGACACGTTTTAAACTTCGGGCATTCATGGTATACCGGTAAAACCAAGTATGACGTGCCCTTGTGAAAGAAAGAATGAAACATTTAGAAACATTGAATTCGATCCGATTCCGTTTACTCCAGTCAACAATTCTATTAATGTCCGATTGGAGTCGAATGCAGTCTTCTAAAGTTTTAATTTCCAAGAATAGTTTTAGGTCATCAGCAAAAAGAAGTGACCTGGAATGCAATCATGTATAGTTTTACCACACATACGCCTCAAGGATCTCATTTCTACAGCATTCAATCTGCTTTCGTCCTTCCTGGGCTATAAATCAGCGTAGGTACCAGCACTCCATTGTGGACCGCTAACTTAGATTCTTTGGACAATTTTCTGGTAGCACTAACCGCATTCAGCCCTCTATTAATGGAGTAACCTGCATTTACCCTTCTTTCAATATCTCTGTCAGCCTTCCCATCTCTCGGTAACATACTTCCCAAATACACAAACTCATCCACCTGCTCCAAGTATTCACCATTCACAACTATATTAGAAAAACTAAAAAAACCAACCGAATTAGGTAATTAAGTAATGAAGTGACAGTTTGTTTACCTGGTGATGATTCCCTTCATCTTGGAGTCGGCCAGATCAGTGCCGCGGGTGTTGGGCTCATCAGTGAGCTCCACAGACTCTAGTTTCTGACGCAGCATGTCCACTGAAGACTTCAGTCTCTCAATCTCTCGTTCGTACTGAAAACGACAAGCACAATATGTAATGTTAATTATTTGACAGATGCACCTGAGATGCACTGTCTAGAACTACATTACGACAGCTAGTTCTGCATCAAAATATAACTGTAAATGTCTGAAAAATTTGCCTCAGTACTCTCTCAGTAATCTGCCGTTCTTTTTACTAGTTGAAAGCACAAAGCACTGGTAGACCGCCGCATGCCTAGACTCGAGCGCCAAGCTTTGTACACCGGCAGTTTTGGTTATCTTAGTCTTGCACTCTCCGGTATTACTATACCGCCATCTAGCTTACTAGAGCTGACCATTTTACCACTCACCAGGGTTTATTATTTTTGTTTTAGGAGGTTTTAGTCAGTCCTCCGTGTATTCAAGCTACTGTCGCATGTGTTTCAGTCTGTTTAGTTCCATCACGTTTTTTGTTTAAATGTATTAAAGAAACTAATCAAGCGTATATAAACATACATGAAACCTTAACTTTAAACCAAAAAAATGGATAATTTATTGTAGATCAATAGCGCAGAGAAACTACTGTATTATGACAGCCTTTATGGTTTAGGGGAAGGCTCTCAACTAGCAATGCGGAAGTCGCGGGTTAAAATCCCGGCGATCTACAATGTCAGGCGAGTGTAAGTGGAGCAGAGCTGGATCTATGAGTTTTGCTAATTTGTTCCAGATTGCAGGGTGTAGGACGAGGATAGGATAAGTGACCAGTAGAATAAGATGACATACCTGATGAATTGTGCGGTGGTTCTTGGGCACGCGCCTCCTGCCGGCCGTGTGGTAGCAGCCATCCTCCTGCTCGCTGGAGCTCTCACCACCGCCCCCCTCCAGGCTCAGCCGTCGCACCGCCAGCTCGGCGCCCTCCACTGGAGATTTGCCGCTGTAGCTGCGCTCCAGGGGATAGCCATTCTCCGCACGCGGCTCTTCGTTTATCCTGGAAATTATAATATAACATTAACCCCTGGAGCAATTTTGGGAGATATTTCTCTCAAACGTCAAACACCCGTGGTGGAGTCTTTGTGTATCTCATTTTTTATAACGATTTAAACAGTGTTAGGAAGAGAGAACATCACGCTTTCAGTTTGCATATAAAAGATTACCACAGACACTCTGAAAAATTTTAATTCAAATTTATTTAAATTTTATTCAACAACATTTAGCATTTGAAAAATATTTGTCAACGTTTTAATACTTTTTATGAAATATATTTGCACAGGGTGGGGAAAAAGTAATCACCCTATTGGAAAACGCTATAACTTTTGCAAAAGGCGCCAAATGTCAATTCGGTTTTGACATTTGTGAAGTAAACAAACGCAGAATACAAATCGACAGGACGGTGAATCGTTTTGCAAACAATTGAACAAATTTCACAGGCAGTACCAAAGCTTATCATAAAAAAAAAAAATTACAGCAAAAGAACATCGGGTGATTACTTTTGCCCCACCCTGTATAAAACATGAACTGTACAAATAAAGCGAAGTGACAAACTTCCACAACATGTCATCCATTCTACTAATATAAACCTATTTAAGGCTCTATAGTGATTTGTTTTTGGGGTATTATGCCGTGTTGCGCTACCTCTTTCTTTAGCCAACAGTGTACATCATCAGGGCAGATGTGTCTGGGCAGATGTATCTACCCTGATGATGGACACTGCAATGCTGTCCGAAACGTTGGCTAAAAAAGGCATAATACCCCAAAAACAAATCACTATAATACTTTTGGCTGTGAAAATCTCAAATTGTACCTATTTAAGGCTCGATTGGATTCTTATTTGAAAACTTATTTTAAATTTAAAACGACTCAATTACTATTAAACTTATTGCGAAATCAGATATGAGCGAACCAACAGAATGCTGCCTGCTCTGCACATAATAATGATACTAAAATATCAGAGGCTCTAGGGGTAAATAATATTATATTTTAAGCATCCCTTTCTCAATCAAATAAACACATAATGAAATGACAAACCTGTTGTTGGACAGGTTCGTTTTGGAAGAGTAGTTCCTTTCCAGCGGATATCCATTCTCCGTGACTCTGAGCACTCCATAGTCAATATTATTCTTCACAAAGGTAGACTTGGCTCCATCCAAGAGCAAATCACTTCTGACGCTGGCTCCATCACCTGAACTTCCTTTTCCGTCGTACTTCTCCAACATCTTGGGAAGGTTGGAGTTGCTGAAGTTATCCAGGTTATTACGATCGTACAAAGTTTTCTGACTGCGAGATATCTGCAGGCGATACATCTCTTTATTGGTTTCTTCCACATTGGAGTCTGGTCGATTCGGAGTTTCGTTGTTGTAACGTGAATCGTTGCGTGCGTAATTCGGATACGCAGGCTCCAAGTTGTTCTGACCGAAGTGTGTCACATTGTTTTTGTTGGGCGTCACAATTGCGTTGGGTTGATTGTACGATGACAGTGGATTTGTTCGTGGCAATCGTGAATTAGCGGTTCTACGGAGTGGCGCCACAGGTTCGACATCCATATTGTGATCGGTAACGTTTGAAGATAGTTCGGATCCGTTGCTGCGAGATTTTCCTACTAAGCGTCGATGCGCCTGCGGTTCTGCGTTGGATTTGGTGTGCCGAATGGCATCTTGATAAGCATTATTAGCTTTGTTCTTGTCATTTGATCGAGCCGTTCGCCGCGGATGTTTAGGGTTTCGTTCCCGGTAGTTTTTGAAGTTTCCTTCAGAGTTAGTTTCCATGTTATCTGTGTCATCTTCGTCCACCGAGGAGCTGGACGTAGTGGAGACGCTGCGTTTAGGAGGTTGTCTCATAAGATTTGCGTTATCCTCGCGTTGAAACGGGATTTCTTCAACACGATTTTCAATATGATAAACGGGGTTTGTAAACGTGAGTGGACCGTTAGACAAAGGCTTGGGCGAGTTGGCTCCGGTATCCCTTGTGAAATTTTGAATTCCAATCTTCTGTCGCTCGTATTCGTAGCGTTGCTGATTGTTGTTAGCTTTGCCATAATTATTGCGACGGTTATCGAGCATGATCTGTCCGGGACGTCTGTTTTGGTGCGCCGGACTGCCGTCGCAACAGTTTGGATTGGCGTTGGGCTGCCCCGCGTACAATTCTACGGGACTGGAGCTCTGACTGTAGGTGGCGAAGCTCTGATAGCCCGAGCTGGCCACGTTTGATAACGCACTGATGGATATATTTGAGCCGTTATTGTGGACGTTATGATTACCGTTAGCGATTACATTGACATTAGTTTGCGGCACGATATCGTGATTTGTAATTCTTTGATTGATTAAGTTTTCTTCATTATTTTCGTGTTCTTGATCGTCCGCATATCGTAGAAGATCCGAAAGCTCTTCCAAATTCTTTGGCATGTTTCCGTTATCGTTATTCCCTCGACTGTAGACGTCACGTGGATTACTGTTATAATTGCCGACCATTCTATCTCCATTGCTATCGAAAGCGTTTCTTGGAGTCTGGTAAGCGTCGGCATTGGACCGATTACTGTTAACACTCCTTTGTGATGAGGACTGCATGTTTCCGCTAGATCCATTAATCTTGTTGACCAAACTGGGTGATGAAGCGTTCTTGTTGTCGAATCCGATCTGCACCACTTTCGGATTGACACGGTGTTCGCGGTTGTTATACTGCGAGCTGTATCTGTCGGGGTTGTTAGTGCTGACATTATTGTAGCTGTTTCTGGGTAACGTGGTGGCCCGCACGCCGCCCAGGCTGGGAGATTTGCCCACGGCCATGTTGTGTGAGAGGAGGGAGTGGGAGGTGGGTGTGCCGCCACTGTCTGGTTGGCTGGAGCCACTGGAGCTGATGGTATTGACTTGGAGCTGGTTGCGGCCGAGGAGAGGAGAGCTGTGGACCAGGGTGTTGTCAGCGGACGGACTGTATGTGGGATCGTTGAACCTGAAAACAAATTCAATGAAATCAATTTAAATCAAAGATGTATTTATTGATGTCGCATTTGTACTTGATGTAATAACTAATGAGAGATTAAATCGCCGCGACATTGGGCCATCAGGTAGTATTTTATAAATTTAAGCTGATTATCACTTCTTACACATAGTTGCATTTTCAAACAAAGTTGGATTTGCAGAAAAGTATTCACCAGGTATTTTAGTCTAGTGTTGGGTTTTGGTGAAATTTTAGAGTTGTCTGCATGCAAAACTGAGGTAAAACTGGTGAGAGAAATTCTTTTAAATCATAAATTACGGTAAATATTTATATGAGAATGGATGGAATGAGATAGGACTCGGCTTTTTTGCGTAAAAAGCGAAGTTTTACCGTATTGTACAATACATTTACGTGAATTTTACCGCCACTGAGGAGGGCCTTAATAAATCTTTGGATAAATACTGCATTGATGCTGTCCCCAAGTCAGCTTACCTGAAGATATTGTCGTGTATGGAGGAGGGAGAGTGCATGTTGAGGTCCGCCTGAGACCCCGACTGTTCCCTCAGTTCCTCAGTCAGCTGCTCCAAGATGCTGGGCAATGGATCCAACTCCTAGAAACATTTAAAACACATTTAATTAACATGTGCCTGAAAGCCAATGTTGAAAACAATATTCGTGATAAGTCGACATGAGCGATCAAGACAATACATCTGTTTCGATAGTTAATCAGAATATCACGGGTATTGGCTAACGAGTACGTACATAACATTCGTAATTCGTAATTGTAAAATTCTATTTCTTATAATTTTCAGTACATATAATGAATTTATGTACCCATTATTAAACTAGTTGATCAGCACAGTTGTTTTCTAAGCAGTTGATGGGGTTTCGATTGCCGTAGCATTTTTTTTGTAACTAAGAGTTTTTAACATTTTAATTTTTTTTTAATTAGATTTGTCCCGGGTCTGCCGTAGTTAAATAGAATCACTTTTGTAAAAGGAAAACATATACATGATTATAATATCTTTGAAATACATAAAATGTTTATCGACTGGCAATTCATTTTCAGGAAGTGGATAAACAAACGTCGACGGTTAAATTCAACCTACCGATATTGTTTCTTTATCGATATTGTTTTTTTATCGATATAACTCTTTATCAATATTGTTTCATTATCGATATTGTTTCTTTATCTTATTGTTTCTTTATCGATATGTCTCTTTATCGATATTGTTTATTATTCGATATTGTTTCTTTATCGATATTGTTTCTTTATCGATATTGTTTCTTTATTGATATTGTTTCTTTATCGATATGTTTCTTTATGTTTTTCTGATATTGTTTCTTTATTGATATTGTTTCTTTATTGATATTGTTTCTTTATCGATATTGTTTCTTTATCGATATTGTTTCTTTATCGATATGGTTATGCTAGCCCAGGGTATTTAGAGGATGCAGTAAACTATTGTTAGTGTCATAAACGAATATACTGGCACCGCAGATGCTTGCTTCGCTGAACCATCGCCAGAGATGCCACTCTTGTCTCTGATGCGAGTAAGGGAACGACTATACTTACTCATCACCCACAACGAGAATACAATCCAACAGCCGAATTGGAATAGCTCATATTTCGGTCCCCTCAGGCCTCTGGCATATTCTGACAGAATTTATGTGTATTTCCACTTTGTATTAAAATCCAAATAAATGGAATAATTTTGAACATATCCGAAAACTGTTGTTGAATTTTGTTTTATTATTCGAATCAAACATATAATTTATAGTATTAAAATTTATAATGCAAACATAAAAAGGTTTTAAATGGCTCATCTTAAGGCGAAGCTTAATGCTAAATCACTATTTTGATTAATCTTTGTAACGAATTGGTGTACATTATGAATACCAAAAAATATGCTTTAGATAAATTGAAGGTTTTCCTATCGCTTCGTTTGAATAGAATACAAATAAAATAAAAAATTATTCAATAAAAAATATAAATGAAACTACTAAAAATATTTTTTTTCAATAGAAATGTATGAACGCATAAAGGAAACAACTTTTTAAAAATACAGTATTATAGCTAAGATTATCTGTGACAGTTTCACTTGATTAATTTTTTTGCTTTCTTATAAAATTATTTACAAAATAAATAAAAACCAGTTCTGTGCTTGAATTCTAACGTTTCTAGACTCCTTTTGTCAAGCGATTTGAATGCCTATTACCTACAATATACGGTATACCAAGAATATACACATTTTTAGCACGTAGCTTCCTCTTAACATTTTTTCGCCTAAACACTAGACTCAAATTAATGATAGCGAAAAAACACACAATTTTACTGGACAAATGTATTATGAAAATTAATATAAAAATAACTGAATAAAAAAGTCATGAAGTTACATAATTTTTTTCTCGAATTGCGGTCAGAACCTTTGGTTTTATGGAGGAGTATGTTTTAATTCTTCTGTGGTTAACTTCTAGGTTTGAATATAAAGCGTGGTGTTTTCTCTTTCTAACACAGTTTAGATCATATTTCGAACCATCACAGTAAGGGAGACATAATGATTTCTATAAGACTATATAACTATTCCCAAAAGCGAACAAATTAGCCCGAGATGTTTAATTTGAGCACCTAATTTTATCTAGGCATGAATGTGCGTATTTACGCACTCGACTCTTTCTTTCTTTGATATCAATCACAGATAAAATAATGGGCCGCACAAACAATGAAAAAATTAGAGAGAATGTTGCTTTAACAGTAATAATATTAACCTGCTGCGAGATGACGGAGAGTCTGGGGATGCTGTCGGCTAGCAGGACGTGGAGAGAGGCCAGCTGCTTGCCGAGGTCCAGGAAGCCCGCTGGACAGCCGCTGCCCCACTCCTCATGCAGGGTGCTCTCCATACCGGGTGGGAGGGTCTGAAACACGGACGATACATAGTTATGATGATGAAATAGGGATTCCTAAATGTAAAGAAATCTTTTTACATTCATGTCCAAGCGCTGCTTCGAGAAACTAAATAACTTCTTTCATAGTTAGTAACGGCTTTGCTTCTGATAATTAAAAGTTCTACATATATATACTAGTGAAATGGCCCCACCCTACATCTCTGAACTATGCGTCCCGGAAAACACTGGTCTGAGGCAGTCAACTCTTAGATCAGCAACATCATCAGCTGTAGACAGACTAATGGAACCTAAGCGCAAGCCAAATGCTATGTTTGGTGGTCATGCTTTCGGAGCATCTGGGCCGAAGGCTTGGAATAATCTCCCTCCGGAACTAAGATCCATAACAAGTCCAACAGAATTCAGGTCTAAACTAAAAACTTACACCATATTGAATCTGAAACGGAGTGTAACAAAAAAATTTACAGGCAAATGAAATGCCAAATGGTCGAGTTAAAACAGAACTTTGCTACACTCAGTAGTATACCATACATCTTTCACACGGTAACTATATCAGCCGTAAACTGGTATTTTTGGTGATGAAGAACTTTGAACCCCACTTCCTTTTGACTAACTAAATGTCACCCCTAAAGGTGGGTCCAGGATATGGAATACCACATAACACTGTTTAGCGCACACAGCTGATGAATAAAGACTTACGGAGATATCCTGGAGGAAGGCTCTCATGTTGGGTGCCTCCTCCTCGAGGAAGTCGTTGAGGAACTCCATGTAGGCCTCCTTGCCCTGGAAGCGGGTGAAGTTGGCCAGGGTCTGCAGCGTCTTGGCCACCAGCGTGAGGTTTCGGCCCGCTCTCTCGTCAGGGTATTCTGGAATTCATTACATACGAAATTAAATGATTTATTGCAAAACAGAACAATAAATTTTCTCAATTTACTAAAGATTCTAGTATGACAATTCTAAAAATGCCACAACTGTTGAATACAATCAAAAGCAATTTTTTTTATTTAATAACACCATTCCTCTTGTCATAGAATACTATGCTGTGTGAGAACATCTGTTCTGCCATGTGGTATCTTAAACAAGTTGTGGTGACGACTACAGCTGTACAGGCAAGTAAGTGCATAAGGTGCATGAACCTCGGGTAAGACCCATGCGTCTGCATATAGTTTTACTCGAGGAGTTATTTCTGGATTAGTTCCAGTAAATTTATGTAAATTGTTTGGCGTTGAATCCATACACCACTAGCATACATGAGTGAATGTGCCTAATATTTGCAAATGGGTTTATTTAACTGTAATTTTTTAATGTTAAGGTGATGGAATGGTTCAAAGCTCACCGTGGGTAATGCCAAACAGACTGGGAGAGAGGATGGCGGGACACAGAAAGCGCAGGAACACTGACGCACTAACAAGGTGATCTGCCAACTCTTCGCGCTGCATGGACCTTAATCTGCAAAGATAATAAAACAAATTACAAAACATAAGAAAAGAAACTTTAATCCTTTTCCAAATAGTCAATTGAGAAGTACCCAATCATTAACCCAATCACGAACCACCAACGAGCGATCTAGAACACCTTTAAAAAAAAAAATTAAACAATAGTACCATCAAAGTTTGGGTATTTTCAATATCAAGCAAAACAGCAGCCAGTGGACTGCACATTGATCTATCTGTGGAATTCTTTCCATGTGTAAAAGCATCCTCGGATCGGGTAGTAGATCGGGTACATCATCGATTGGGTACATCATCGATCGGGTACTTTTGACCCAATCACTTCGTCGGTGGGTTGTGATCGACACGGTTTGTGTAAAAAATCAATCAGTCTTACTTGTCCCTGAAGGCGGCGAAGCAGACGCGCAGGTCTGGCGGAAATCTGGCAGCGCTGCCTAGCACGGCGCGCCAGGCCCGGCTGACGGCCCCGCGAAGGCGCGCACGCTGGCGGCGGAGACTGGACCCTGCACCGGCCCCGCGAGCAGGATCTACTTCCCAGGCGCAGCCTCCGGACATGGCGCCAGATACGCACTCCCACAGGGTTTCCTGCGATTTAAAACATTTGTTATAATATATTGTATTTTTATGTGAATACCGCACAAATGTCTCAAATGCTCCCAACCGTCTGGAGCCAGTGAGACTATTGCATCCTCAATAACTGGAGTATGTTGTCAGGCTAAAGGTGGTAGGGAGGGGAATTAGATGGGGAAGAAGAAGTTGGGGGATAGCCCGGCTAATCAGATCTGGTCACCAAATACGACCAAAGCCATTTCAAGCAACGTTTCAATTCTGAATGGTGGTCTTCCATCAGGGAGATACTGAAAGTACCTTCCACTACGGAACGTGCTGCAAGTATGAATTGAACTTGTGAAACTATGGCATCCTCAATTGGGGTTTGTTGTGAGGCTGAAGGTAGTGGAGATTGAAAGGAGATGGGGAAGAGTTAGTATTCAGATCTGGTCTCCAAACATGGCTAAAGTCATTTCAAGCAGCTTTTCAAATGCACCACTGAATAGAGAACACAGATCTTTTATTTGTGTATATATTATATTTCTGAAGTGTCTGAAAACTAAAAACTATTTTTGAATGAAACTGATTCTGGACTTAACCACTCAGAACATCAGAACGTCAAAAGACGTAAATATGATAATAGCGGTCAAGACATTAGAACGTCTTTTCACGTAAACGCGAGAGATTTTACAAAAATCGATTTATTTCCATCACTAGTATACGGATTGCCATGATTTAAAAAACAGAGTATCGATAATGAATAACGCTACGCGTCTGTATTCAAGAATATCTATGGAATGTAGAGGTGCATTATCTAAGCCGATTGGATCTGTCATCTTGGAATGTTTGTCTTTCCTTTTTTTTTTTTTTTTTTTTTTTTAAATTAATTTTTTTTTAATAAATTTTTTTTTCTATTTTTCTTTATTGAAAAAATGAATTATTCTTTTTTCTATATTGGTTCATCTATGGACAAGTGAAAACAACAGCTGATTCTGACAGATCCATATTTAATGACAAAAGTAGTGAAATTTAAGCAAATTTAGCAAATAATCAAAGTTGAAACATATAAACTAGTGAAAAATTTATCAAAATAAAAGTGTATTTCGTGGTGACAGTGCGAAACAACTTTACATATTGCCCTGAAAAATTACGCATAACGAATTCACTGTCATTGTAAACCACAACCACAGACAATTTATGTTTTTGAATTTTTGAATTTGTGAAGAGGTTTTTTTTTGTCATAGACAAATAAGTTAAATTATTTTTAACTCAATAAGGGGTATTTCTGAACAACTGTAAGAAACCTACCTACAAACTAAGAAATAAATCAACCAAAATGTCTAAAACTCGCAAGGTTTGCAGTGCAAAGAAAGATACATCTTCACCTTTAGCAACCACGTCTGGCCCTATTGATTCACCGTCGGCGCATCAGTCAATGATTAACATTGACACTGACTCATTAATCAATTTTTTTGAGTCGAAACTTGAAATCATGCGCAATGAAAACAAGAAAGCAATTGACGCTGTTCAGTTAAAATTAGATGCGCTGTCTAACGAGTGGAAGGATCAATACACAAAAATTCTGGGATGTGTGAGCGTTCTCCAAGAAGAAAACTCAAACCTCCGGCAAGAAGTCCAGTCACTCCGAGATGCACAAGATGAGATGGAGCAGCGCAGCAGAATATGCAATGTAGACATCCATGGGATTCCCGAAGCAAAGGGCGAAAATTTGATGACATTAATAGAGAAAATAGGATCCAACATTAACGTCCCGCTTCCAAGTAGCTGTGTGGTTTCTGCGCATCGCGTCGCTCGCGGCCACTCCTCGCCCTCCAACCGTCCACGCAATATAGTCGTCCAGCTCTCCACAAAGCGACTTCGTGATGATGTCATCGCTGCAGCAAGGACTCGCCGCGGCCTTACCACGGAACAATTAGGATTTGGTGCTCCCACCACCAATTTTTATATAAACGAGCACCTTACATTGAAAAATAAAATCCTATTTGCCAAAACACGAGCCGCCGGAAAAGCTAACGGCTTTAAATACATATGGGTGCGGAACGGCAGTATTCTGGCGAAGAGGAACGATCTCTCTCGGGTTTTCACCATTCGCCGTGAAGGAGACCTTCAAAAGATAATCACACATGATCAGCAAAACATGTGACTACAAACATGTTACTGCTGTCTTCGGTATCCGCTTTCTCACAGTATTCTGTATCCTGTAATTTGTTTCTTTCAAAGCTACTTTATATTTTTGTTTACCGCGCAATATCCCTATAACTTTAAACCAATACCATGTTTCTCACATATTCATTCACATTCTAAAATGTCAACATATTTCACATTCCTTGATCTAATAAGTAGTCTATGTTTTTTATGTAATTTCGAAGCCTCATATGCCCTGCATAATGTATCACTCGTGCGATTGTGGAATATGTCAAACGGCACTCCTACTCTGGTAAAATGATCTCATCATCATCTATATCCGTTTATTACCAGAACTGTGGTGGTATTAGGACCAAAACCCAGGAGCTACTAATTAATGTATTATCGAATAACTACGACGTTATAGTTCTAGTTGAAACATGGCTTGTAGCAAGTATAAATACGACTGAATTCATAGATTCGCGTTACACGGTGTTCCGACGTGATAGGGACCGTACACTCACTGGTAAAATGGACGGAGGCGGTGTGTTGGTAGCAGTGCGCAAGGAGCTTGCATCTTCCCGGCTCGATGACTGGGAAAATGGTCAAATCGAACAAATCTTCATTTCTATTCCGGTAAGATCTTTCAATCTCATCATATGTGCAGTATACATACCTCCTGCCTCACAACCTATGGTCTATGATACGTTCTCCGAAAACCTGGAATCTGTATATTCATCACAACCAAATAATACTTTTTGTGTACTAGGAGATATGAATCTACCAACTCTGACTTGGTCATTTTCCGAAGACAGCAGTCAAGGTCTCGCCTCCTCAAATACGGCTGCATCGAAAACTTTGCTTCAAGCAATGTCATTGATGGACTTACTCCAATATAACTGTATACCAAACCATAATGAAAAATACTTAGACCTCGTATTCTACAGTCGCGAAACAAATGTTAAACGTAGCAACAACCCTCTCCTCTCAGAGGATAGACACCACCCAGCCCTTGAATTTGATATATCCTTCGTAATTCAACCAAAAATCAAAAACAAAATACAGCGTAGGCGCAATTTCAGGAAAGCTAATTATGCTCAGATTAATGAGGACATTAATTGTATTGATTGGTTATCTGAAATCGCAAATTTATCAGCCGAAAAAGCAGTAGATCGATTCTATTTAAAAATAAACGATGTAATTGATAAGCTTATTCCAGTATTGGCACGACGAAATGACAAATTCCCCATATGGTTTACTCCAGAACTTATTAGGTTATCAAGGAAAAAAGATAAAGTCTGGCTCAAATGGAAGACATATAAAGGTCTTTCTGACTATCGTGAATTTTCCTTCTTACGTGCTACATACAAAAAATTGACTTATGAAACCCGAAGGTTATTTTTTGACAACATCGAAAGTTCATTGCAAAATAATATCAAAAGCTTTTGGTCATACGTATCCTCATTAAAATCGTCTGATGGATACCCTGCTGCAATGTCCTTCGAAGGGCGCAAATCTAACGATGCCCAGGAAATTTGTGATATGTTCTCTGAATTCTTTAAGTCAACATTTGAACCTTCCTCTATCAATGACCCAATTATTAACATTGACCAACTCGAGGAAGTTCAGGACTCTGGACTTGCGCACATTCACACAGTTAAACTAACGGAAAAAGAAGTGCAATCGAGTTTAAAATCGATAGACATAAACAAGGGTGCGGGTCACGATGGAATACCGGCGTTTTTCCTTAGATCTGCTGCGTCGTCACTGTGTGTGCCGCTTACCATAATATTTAATAAATGCCTGAGTGATGGGGTTTTCCCTGATAGGTGGAAGTTGGCCTATATTATACCGGTCCACAAGGGTGACTCGCGTCAAAGAGTGGAAAACTATAGGCCAATATCCATTCTCTCGGCGATCCCTAAACTATTGGAAAGACTTGTCCATGACAATATATATCCCCAGCTTGCTGCCGAAATTACTGAACAACAACATGGGTTTGTAAAAGGCAAATCTACCACGAGTAATTTACTTATTTACTCAAATTTCTTATTTACTAGCATGGATCGAGGCCACCAGGTAGATGCAATATATTGCGATTTCAAAAAAGCTTTCGACAAGGTTGACCACCTTATTCTTATTAAAAAAATTATGTACAACGGAATTAGAGGAAATTTATTACGTTGGTTTATCTCATATTTAACAAAAAGACAACAAGCCGTATCATTACGAGGACAGACTTCTACATGGGAACCAGTTACTTCTGGCGTGCCACAGGGGTCAATCCTGGGTCCGCTGTTGTTTATTCTTTTTATTAACACTGTTACTAAATGTTTCGTGCATTGTTTATATCTTTTGTACGCTGACGACATAAAAATATTTGCCATTGTTCGGAATTTAAACGATTGTCTTCTCATACAAAGCGACTTAGTAAGGTTCGAAACGTTTTGCAATGAAAACAAAATTTACCTAAGTTACAATAAATGTAAACAAATAAGTTTTACTAAAAATCACAACGCTATCAAACACAATTATTGTATTGGTAATTATTTACTCGAGCGCGTTTACTGTATAAGAGATCTAGGCGTACTTTTTGATTCCAAACTCCACTTCGATGCGCACATAGATAATATTGTGAATAAAGCTTACAGCATGCTAGGATTTGTCATCAGAAACAGCCGTGAATTTCGAAAACCTGAAACATATCTTCTTCTTTACCACACTCTGGTCCGTTCTCAACTTGAATACTGCACCTCCATATGGAATCCACTTTACGATATCTATAAAGAAAATATTGAAAATATTCAAAAGAAATTTCTGCGATGCCTCAATTACAGAATGAGCGCACCCAAACGTGGGTACATAAATATGCTCTCGAGTTATAACGTCTCCACTCTATCTAACCGGCGAACATACCTTGATCTCATGACTCTGTATAAAATCTGTAACAACGTTATTGACTGTCCCGACTTACTGAAATTGATAAACTTCAAAGTACCACCCAGAGTAACAAGGCTTAACGACTTATTCCACATTAGCAGGACGCGTACAAATGCTGGTGTCAGGGATCCAATCAGAAGAATGTGCGAATCACTTAATCAGAATCAAAACCTCAAGGACTCTGACTTATTTTTTGATACACGCACTACTTTTAGTAGAAAAATGAAGACTGTTTTCCTACAAAGTTCAAAGTAAACAACTTAGACATACTTCGTTTAAATATATTGATATATTTTTTACTTTCTGTTTAACATGGTTTATCTATTTATATATATATATTTTTTTTTGTTTTACCCTCTAAATTTTTTCAAAAATAATTTGTAAATTCTTAAAAGGATATTGCGCATTTCTTTCATATTTCATATTTGTAAAATAATATTCTTATGTATATATTTTTCCCATATTTATAAGTGAAAATATTTGTAAATGTTTTCTGCTGTTTAAGTTAATTCGTGAGAAATAGTTTGGATGCAGGTGAATTCTCTAGTTTATGTTTCGTATATATTTTTGTCAATTGATATCTGTATCTGTTTTTTCTCCTTAATAAAAAAAAAAAAAAAAAAATCTTGTTCGTTCATAATTTATTGCGTTTCTAAATAATTTATTAAAAATATTTTAGTTTGGACGGTTAATATTTTGAGGTGACTAATTTTTTTTTTTTTTTTTTTTTTATAGTCGGAGGCGGTTTACTTACGTTCCCCGCGAGCACTTAGGCCATAGGCCCATTGTACTATCTCCCATTTTACCTCATTCCCTTGCCAGTAACCCGGTCCCTTTTATGAAGTTCACCAGGGCTGTCATTGGATATGTGGCGATGTCTTCTGGTTCCACACTGTGTCTTCCCAGGTATCTGAGCCTTATTCCCAGCAGAGCGGGGCATTGGCACCATAGGTGAATTGGAGTCTCTTCCTCCTCTTCACATTTCCTACAGATGTTGGTGTTTTCCACTCCCAACAGTTGCATGTGTCTCCTGAGATGGCAGTGTCCCGTTAATAGTCCTACCAGTTCCCTCAGTGAGTTTCTGTCCATATCGAGTAGTTGCCTGGTTCGGTTAGGGTCCGGTCCGTTTATGAGTACTTTAGATTGCCTCATTCCGGGTGCCTTCTTCCATTCCTTCCAGTGTTGGGATTTGATCCACCTCTTGATATGTAGTTTGGTGTGGCAAGCTGCTACTCCTACGGCCGGCTCAGATCCCACAAGTGGTGCTTTCGCCCCTTTCCTTGCTAGTTCGTCAGCCCGCTCGTTGCCCTCAATACCTTTATGTCCCGGTACCCAGAGCAGGGTTACTTTATTGATGGTCGCCAGTTCTATTAGGATAGTCCTGCATTCCATCACCAGTCTGGAGTCGCATCGGTTACTTTCCAGTGCCATTAAGGCCGCCTGGCTATCAGAACATATGTTTATGTTCTTATTTCTGTACCCGATACTCATATTCTCCTGTGCGCAGACTAAGATGGCTTTCATCTCAGCTTGAAACACAGTGCAGTGCATTCCTAGAGGTATACTGAGTTCCCTCTTAGATCCCTGTAGACAGACCCCGGCCCCTGTTCCTTCCTCCATCTTGGACCCGTCTGTGAACCAGATTAGTTCCTGTTTGGAGTTTGGACCTGGGACCGTGTCCCATTCCTCCCTTGTGGGGTACGTCACTTTAAACAGCTGTCCGAAGAAGTATTCGGCTTGCTTGCCGTCCTGCTTCATCCCAGCCGTCGGACTAATTGCCCTCAGTCTTATTCCTATCTCCGTGTGACTGTTTCTGGGCAACTCTCCTCTCCATTGGCCATTGCAATGTAACCTGTAGGCTGCCGCCATCGCCGCCCCCTCTATTTCTATGTTTAGTGGGGGTAGGTTCAGCAGCACTCCCATGGCTAGTATTGGAGTGGTTCTCATGGCTCCTGTGATGCTTCTGCATGCAAGTCCCTGTATGTGATTGAGTGTGACCATCACTGTTTTCAGTGTTGTTCTCCTCCACCAGACCAGGGCTGCGTGCATGATCCTTGGTTTTACAACGGCTGTGTAAAGCCATTGCATCATTTTAGGTTTGAGACCCCACGTTCTGCCGCAGATTCGCCTAGTTGCCCACATCAGAGCACAGGCCTTTCTGCCTACAGTTTCCACCTGGTTTTTCCAGCTCAGTTTGGCATCTATGATGACTCCGAGGTACTTAACCGTGTCAGAGGGTTCTAATTCCTTTCCATAGAAGGTTGGATTGCTCCATCCTTCTAGTTTCCTTTTACGCGTAAAGATTACTAGTTCTGTCTTGTCTGGGTTGACTGACAGTCCTGTTTCTTCACACCATTCTTCCACTGTTGCCAGTATTGACTGTATAAGGCCTCGGGTTGTGTCTGCATCCCAACACCTTATTATGGTTGCAATGTCATCCGCATACCCTTGCGTATATAGGCCCCTGTTGTTGAGTTTCCGGATGAGGTTGTCCACCACCAGGCTCCACAGCAAGGGTGATAAGACCCCTCCCTGTGGACACCCTCGTGTCACCAGCACTTTGATGCTTACCTCACCCCTTGTCACCGTAAGTATCCGGCCTGAGAGCATGTTCCTCAGCCACCTTCTGGTGGTTTTGTCGAGTCCATGTCTTTCTGCCGCTTCATCAATGGATTTAATAGTGGTGCAGTTAAATGCTCCCTCTATATCCAGGAATAGCCCTACCGCCAGTTCCCCAGTCGCTTGTGCCTGCTCCAGTTTGTACACCAACCTGTGCAGTGCCGCGTCGACTGACTTGTAGGAGGTGACTAATAGTTTTTAACTATATTTCTTCAATATATAAAGTGTTATTTCTTTATGATACTCAGAAAAAAGTACATTTTTCACGGCTTTGAAATAATGGTCAGCGATTTTTACATATTTTTGACATTTTCATAAAATGTATATTTAGAAACGCAAATATTTACGTATAATAACATGATACGATAGTGAATTTCATAATCTTTCCAAAACATTCTTTAGAATGAGGCTACGTTTCCCAAAACGTGAGTTATGAAGCTTTTAGCAAAACTCGTAAATAACACAAAAATTTTCACGTTTTGACAGTTCTCAAAGGAACACACAGTAAATAAAAGTCTTTGTCTGAGAGGTTAAGCGAAAATGCCCTTGTATTATTTTAAGTTAAATAAATAATATTAATACCTGAAGGTAAGTCTCGCCCAGCATCTTCATGTAGGCCTCGGTGGCCTTGGTGGCCAGAGAGTTGGCCCGGAAGGCGAGGGCAGCGTGGGGCGCTCGCCGCACCTCCAGCGCGGCCGCGGCTGCCAGGAGTCGAGCAGCGGCTGCCGCACCGCCGGCACAGCGCACCGTGCCCACCAGCGCTCCCGCCACCTCCTCTTTGCTCTTAACTCCTGTGAAAGAATAATTCATTTCATTTAAAGTCGATCGGTAATTTACCTTTATCCGTAATCATACCATCCATGAATGCATACAGAACAACAAAACATGTGTTCAACGAGAGCTTTAATTTCTGTGTTCACAATGGTTTTCTCCGTCACCGAAAGCTGTTCTATCTCCCAGCCTGTAGGACTAACTTGACAATAGCCATGCCGGTGGGGATATCTTGTTGTTAAATGGAATCACTTCGGATATTTCTATATTTAACACCAAAGAAGCAGAATTTAGACGGCAAGCTCGGTTATTGCTAGGATAAAATCTGCTTTTATACGTTTACCCCCTTGCTGATGGGCGTGTTTTGGATTTTGCACGGCTGATAAACAGCCATTTACAATACGTTCATGGTTGTTTGTCAGTTGGGTAGGGTTAGGAGCGTGTTTATCAATAGAGCACATAACGTCTTAGTTGTGATCTCGTAAAAACAAATAGAAATTTTATTTTGTAATGTTTTTAAAATGAATTGAAATGTGGTCAAGTAATTCCTCGGTGGAAAAGATGTTCCCCTCTAATCTCCCACCATACGAAAGAAGAAGAAAAAGACCAATGCGAACGGTATAAACTAGCAACCAAATTCACGCTGATGAAGATGATGTGATTATATCCTGATAATTCTGCACTAACCTATGACGGGTTCCAGGTACTCCACCAGCTGCGAGTAGTTGTCCCTTAGGAAGAGCAGCAGCGGCTGGTAGTGGCTACACGGCAGCACTTCGAGACTCTGGTAGCGGCACTTGGCGCGCAGACTGGCACCGCCGGCTGTTTCGCCGCCCTCCAGGGGATGCCAGCGCTCGCTGTTGTGACGACCCGACAGGTCGTGGATGGGAATTTTCACGGAACCTGTAAGGGAAACATCAGACACGTTTAAAACAGGTTTCATTATAGAGGAAAGCCAAAAATCGCTCGAGTGGTTATTGTTTTAAGATATATCGGACGGTTGGTCCTTTGTTTACTCTAGCAACGGTTTCATATATTTCTGTTTGTTTCATTCTCATTTTTGATTGAATAAGTTTGAAATTGGAGTTTTTAAAATGGAGTCTTCTAGCGAGTAAACTTAACTTTAAAACAAAAAAATTAAAATTTTACAGAAGATCGAAAGATATTAATTTGTACATATAATCAATTAATTATATTCATCTGTTGAGGTAAATTTTCGTCAATGGCATCGGGTGTTGCCGCCATCTAGCTGTTATTTCCAATGTCCAGTTATATTTTTATATAGCACTAGTGGTATCCACTTCCAGGATTTAAAGTGACTTTAGAATGAATTATTCTTACCAACTAGGAATCTCTTGTCCCTCTTTCTGGGCTTTCTGTCAGGTTCTCTGTAGACGTCCACTGTGATAACGCCTACGTGCGGCAGCCCGGTGAACTCAAACACCTCTCCCCAGAAACACAACTCTGTTTTCAGTTTGCTCGATGTTCTGGAAACAAGAAAACACATTTTATTATACTAATAAAAAAAAGAAAACGAATATATAAACTAAAACTCTACTTGGCCCGAAATATGGCGGTTCTTCCCTTAGGTCAATTGGTGTTTAACCCCCCAAAATTACAAGACATCAATAATAATAAATTATATGCATGAAAACAACTGTTCTTATTCTTAATTTATTTGAAATTTCCCACGAAACAGCTGCGAACAGTTGCGGCGAGTGACAAGCAGTGATGAGCAGTGACATCTGTTGTTTCTAATAGAAGCTTAGTTATATATATAGTTTAGTTGGCTGCTATGATTTTCTATGATTACAAAGTTTAACACGAATTTATTTGTAATCTAGATAGAGTCTCGTATAGATATATATCAGATTTTATTTACATGAGACACCTATTGACTTTTTCTACAAGTCTAGAATGAATATTTGATTTTATCGGAATAAATTTTGAAGGTTATACCACCCATCATTGAAGAAGAAGATAATACTAATAAATCTAAACAATGAAACAGAACAAGACACAGAAAAAAAGTAATTCTTCTTCAATGACTAAATAATATTACAATAATTAAAAATGTTATTCCAATAAAATAACATAAAATATCTATTTATACAGGGTAAAGTGCGCTAACTTCGGGAGATGATTCTACATGATGATAGAAGTAAAAAAGATAAATAACTCTTTTCCAAAATCCAATGTATATTTTCCATACAAAATTAATTTTTCCATTTTCAAAGAATATTTATTTTCCCATACAAACAATTAAACTTTTTACCTAAAACAACCTTAAAACTTTTTACTACGGGACACCCTGTATAAACATGAGTATCTGTGGTGGACGGCACGGATTTGAATTTCATACAAATCTTCAGTTTATTCAGAGAACGATGAAATTTTGCACACTTGACGTACAAACCAAGAGGAAGGTCACTGTCTACATTAAATTTTAAAAAAACTGTGTATAAAGCCCGGACAACTTCAGGTAATACTGCAGAAAGTAATTACAATTTTTTATTGATTAATGAAACCAGCATTGAGTTTGCTTGCATTCTTTGTCATTGTGATAATGCAGTTTCTAGTTACACTGATAATACTAAAAGTAATTGCGCATAATAGCTAATAATGCAACTGCAGTTTAAACTGGAGAAGTCATCGTCCCAGATGAATGCGCATGGACCGTGGGTCGACCAGTCGGTGGCAAGTTGGTTGCATTTGCAAAGTGCAGCGGAATTAATAGATTCAACCTCCACAAATCATCGTGGTTCAAATTACCCAATTAGGCAGGAATTTAACGAAGCTAAATGTCCTGACCATATAACCCTCTCAGAACGAATGTACATTTAAAAATACAGTTTTTCCTCTGTATCTAGAGCGAATAAAGATTTTTGGTCTCCGTTTTTAAATTAGTGACAATACTAGCTTTGTGCGTTATTTTTTTTGTTGGATTCTAGCTACTCGTTCAGGCGGTAACCATGCGGTAAAATTTCCGTACCCTGATTACTTCTTTATATGCAGAAATCGTTAAACCTCTCAGGCAAATTTTTTTCACTTTTGGGAACAACTCATAGATATTGTTGTGTATCCCTTAATTTCAAGTGTATTTCAGACATATTCCATTCCTTCGTTTCAACATAATTAACTATAAGAAAACAAATATTTACATCAAGGGAGACGGAAAAACATGCCTTTAAATAAATTCTTGTTCAGGGTGGATCAATGCAAAACGAACTCTAAGCAGAATTCTTGCCTGAACAGACTATGCAATAATTAGAATAGCGTATTATCCAAGGTGGATATTTTCAGTTGCGAACTTACCAAATACAAGAGGTCCATAAAATAATATTTCTCTGATGGTTTGTGAATAATGTTATGTCTCTATTGTTTATATTTCTATTATAATTTTATTTACATCTACAACCTCTCTCCATGGCTATAAATGTATTGATAAATGTTTTGTTTTGTAAATTTTTCGTTTTGCACAAATTTTTGAATTCATATTCCTTTCTTATAAATTTAATTTACTTATTCCTTATTATGCTGTCTCAGTAGAGGTAAAGTCACAAGGAGGAAATACATAATTGGTTTTATTTAGGCTAAATAATGCTTATGTACAAACTGATTAAATTTAAACTGTCGATTTCCTGAAAATTAATAAATAAAACATATTTGGCAAAATTCTCAATGGAATTTGTCATTATACAGGGTTTTCCAATAAGAGGTGTTATTTTGATATTCAATCGTAAAAGATCAATGGTTTCGTTGCTTGTGTGGCACGTAGAGCCGTTTTGTTGAAAGTAAACGATGTCCAGATCAATACCATCCAATTCCGGCCATAAAAAATCATTAATCATCTCTCGATAGCGCAATCCGTCCAATGACTCCGCCGGACCATAAACCGCACCAAACAGTCACACGTTGAGGATAGAGAGGCTTTTCAACAATAACTCTTGGGTTTTCCGAGCCCCAGATGCGACAATTTTGCTTGTTGACGAAACCACCGAGGTGGAAATGGGCCTCATCACTCAAGATGATTTGCATTTGATTTACTCAAGTGAATTTTAATAATTTCAATGCGTTGTTGAAGCGTGTATCGTTCCATTTTTATTAATGGCGTAGTTTCTACTTGTCAAATGTCAAAAAATAACAGCTTCAAAAGTAACATCTACTGAAATAGCGGGCTATTCAAAATAACACCTCTTATTGGAAAACCCTGTACTTGACGCCTGTTAAACCTTGTTAGTATAATGCGACGTTTGCCGGAATTGGTATTCCTGATACGATAACATGGGAAAAATTCTGAATTGGTAAGCAAAAACGCAGTCTTCACAATCTTCATTGACTCTCGAGGAAGATTCTGCGTTTTTACTTACTTGAATATCGCGCAGATGTATTAATTTTAACTAAATTGGAAATTTAAAGCATTTTTAAAGAAAAATGATGTTTCTTGTAGTAATTAAGTTGAAATTTGTTATTTAATAATCTGTGCATATTAAGAAGTGAGCAGAGTATAGAAATTTCACCAACCAAGTGTTTTTTATTTTTCAAAATTAATAAAATTTTGCATCATCCTATACAATGTATGCTTTATCAAAAAGGTAAACCTAAAATTATTCGTAAACTGCTCGTTCATAGATGGCGCTAATTTAACTATTAAAAAAAATATATATATTTGTAAGTTATGCTTTAAATTTCAAAATGAATAATTGTTTGTTTGAGGAATATGAATAAATTGTTTTATCCGTAAAAAACACTGAATTCTTTCGAGAAAGGCAAACAAACACAATATTGTATCGATGATTCAATCAAATATTGTATTCTTATGCTTTCTCTCGAATTATTTATTCATTTTCCGTAGATTGTACGAGCGCAAACAAACAATTCATCTTAATATTTTAAAGCATAACTTGCTAAAGAGTTTTTACTAAAATAATTTTATGTTACACGTAAATGAAACGCACCCTTTGAGACTTGTATTCTTTCAAATGAATGTAACACAACTTAACTTCTGACAAGGTGTTATTAAGAATTAAATAAAGTATTTTGCCACTGCGAGTTTTCATTCGGGTCTGAAAGGGTTTATGTTGTCAGCTGGATTTAGCTCAGCCGTTTATTAGACCAATTATCTAGACTTGTTTGAATAAAACATGAAGCTTTATAGAAAACAGGCGAGAACGTTGAAAGGCGACTATAAAATATTGTTATTGATTTGATTATAAAGTGGCTATGTCAAGTGATTTTATCTGACTGCCTAATCAACAAGTAGGTTTACCTATATGTATTAGAAATTGGGTATATGGAAGGAGGACATCAGGATGAAAAATCATTTACCACTGTATTTCTGAGAAGGAGAACACAACACAATCACAATATAGTGAGTTCAAGCACAACATAATCACAATACAGTGAGTTCAAGCACAACGCAATCACAACATAGTGAGTTCAAGCACAACACAATCACAATATAGTGAGTTCCACCGCGATACCTCCAGGTAATTTTAGCCACAATGGAACCACTGAGCACGATATTACGCATTCCCAAGAGAGTCAATTTCTTTCTTTTTTACATTTCAACGAGGGTTATCTTTTTGACAGGCCCCCTTCCACCTATGATGTCCGAACAGCTCGGGAAGTTTTGAAGCGAAAAATTGACCACCACCTAGAGATGGTTCGTGCCTGGGGTAAGGCCAACTTGGTCAGTTTCAACGTCTCAAAAACCCAAGCGTGTCTGATTTCGGCAAAGAGGGAGATCAATGACTGTCTGGTGCAATTTGATGGGAGCACTCTCCCCAATAAAGACTCCATTGAAATGCTTGGAGTTACTATATCAGACCAGCTCAAGTATCGGGGATCCATAGAAGCCCGAGTAAATCAGGCCTCCAAAAAGTTGGGCGTCTTGTACAGGGCTAGGAGATTCTTCAACAGTGACCAGCTGCTGACCCTGTACAAGTCTCAAGTCCGCCCAACTATTGAATTTGGGAGCCACCTTTGGGCTGGTGCCCCAAAATACTTGATAAACCTGCTTGAGTCTGTGCAAAGGAGATCGATCCGTCTGATTGACAATCCGTTGTTAACAGACCGATTGCCTTCTCTGATGCATAGACGCAATGTAGGCATGCTGTGTCTGTTCTACAGGTATTTCAATGGAGCCTGCTCCAAGGAGCTAGCAGCATTGATTCCTGATGCACCGGTGCACGTGCGCGAAACTCGACGGACACGAACTGAACACCCGTTCACGGTTGACGTTGGCTTCATGAGAACGGGCCGTTTTTACGACTCGTTTTTGTGTAAGTCGGCTCGTATGTGGAACGAGCTACCGGCATCTGTTTTTCCTCCCTCCTATAATCCGAGCCTCTTCAAGGCCCGCATTAACAAATCCCTTCCTACAGCCCCTACCTTACTCCGCCTCACAACGCCGCCCAACCGGGTGGTGACATAGTTCCCCTGTCTGTGCACTGCACAGGCAGGGACACTCTTGTGAGGTGTCACATAAAAAAAAAAATAAAAAAAATAAAAAAAATAAAAAAAATAAAAAATATACACGAAAAACACCAACAACTTGTTTCCAAGGTAGTCTCAATCCTTTTTCTGATTTAAAAATAAATGCACTCGAATTTTCACCATGTTCTTGTCATTGTTCCAAATTTCGAATACTTTTCCAGCAAGGTAATGATTAGGGATAGGTAGGAACTGGATAAATGACATCCTGGGAACTAAGCATATTCTCAATTTCAAAATCAAACAAAGTGTGTCGCCAACATGGTAGAACGCATGTTTTCATACAAATCATGGTTCATGCACCATCTTCCTTGCTTCTGAGACTGAGGTTTAATTAAAAAACAATCTCAAACTGTTAATAATATTATTGAAAAAATCGTATCGTGCAAATAGTCCTTCATTAACCAGTTATTAACTAGATATGTATCCCGCCAGTTTTTTGTGATTGGATATTGATAACAATAACACATTCACAACAAAACACTGTGTTTCATGGTTCCTGTACCTTGGTACCCACCATGGAGGGGCGCTCCTCTTTACTACCGACATCTGTGGGATAAGTCAAAAACCTCTTAGATCTATCTCCACTGGAGCCATCTATATCTTGTAACTCAAACTATTACAGTAACCGAGTGGACAAATGCATCGGGTATTTCCCACCCAGGCATTGTAAGTTAATTATCTTGCTAGCTTACCACAATTGCACAAGCAATATCATCTGGTTATAATTAAGGTAAAAGGAATTTTTTTAAATACTGTCAGGTTATCCATAACCCGGGTATGTTTTTATTTATTTATTTATTGGATAATTTGTATAGCGCCGCTTTTGTGAGATATCACCTCAGGGGCGCTTTACAGTTGATGCAGGTATTACAGAAAATATAAATATTACAAAAATAGAATGAAGTTAAGTTAAGTAAAATGAAATATAGGAACAGGTGACACGAAGATAGAAGATGGAGACTCTGCAGCAAGAATCCTAGGTGGTGAAGAAACTGGGCCAGCTGCTGCAGCGAAAGAGTCCACCGCGTCCACCAACAGTGCCAGCACGAGGTTCGTTATCCGTCCAGGTATGTGTCTGCTGCTAATTAAGCGCTGTGTGTCTGCTGCTAATAAAGCGCTGACACACTATCCTCTCACAGATACCAGACCTTGGTAGCACCGCTGTGATGTTCTACGAAGATAGAAGATGGAGACTCTGCAGCAAGAATCCTAGGTGGTGAAGGAACTGGACCAGCTGCTGCAGTAAGAGAGTCCACCCCGTCCAAAAACAGCGCCCAGGTATGTATCTGCTGCTAATAAAGCGCTGACACCTCACATAGGTAGGAGACCCTGGCAGCACCGCTATGACGTTCGGCAAGTCCATCATTTATCTCCATGTAATCCTGTTCCTGGTAATTGTTGAAGTGGTGCATTCTGCTCGCAATAAAAAGCGGCGGTCGGGTAATAAATTAGCCTGGACTTAGTTAAAAAAAAACTCGCCAGGGTCAAAACTTGCCCAGTTTCCGAGAATATTGTTGACAACATATGGGGTGTATTTACCGATCGCCGCTCGTTTCTTATGTCCAATATTTTTGAGAGAATTTCCGAATATTCACTTTTAAAACACTGCACTCAAATCACATATTATAAAGTTCTAATAATTATTAAATTTATTTTTATTTAAGTTCAAATGTTGATTGATTGATTTTAAAAGTAATTTCAAAGGAATGTTGCCTCATTTCCCTTGAAAATATCGTAATAAAAAAGTTTATCTATCTCTTTAAATGATTAGTAATAAATTGCAAGAAAAGTATTAGAGCTTACCTCGCGTATAGCGTGGAGTCGATCATCAGTTCGCAGTAGTACCGCTTCTTGGTGGGAAGTCCCTTGGCCTCTAGCAGGTAGAGGCGCAGGGAGCGCTCCGTCCTCCTGATGTTGTTGCCCCCCTCGGCTTGCAGGGACGCTCGGAGACTGAAACCACAACAAAGAGATACGTTAAGACGGAAAATCAATAAAAGGATTACCTCGGACAATAGATGTTGCTACGGTCTCCAAAGAAGGATCACCCTGGACAATAGATGTTGCTACGGTCTCCAAAGAAGGATCACCCTGGACAATAGATGTTGCTACGGTCTCCAAAGAAGGATCACCCTGGACAATAGATGTTGCTACGGTCTCCAAAGAAGGATCACCCTGGACAATAGATGTTGCTACGGTCTCCAAAGAAGGATCACCCTGGACAATAGATGTTGCTACGGTCTCCAAAGAAGGATCATCCTGGACAATAGATGTTGCTACGGTCTCCAAATAAGGATCACCTTGGACAATAGATGTTGCTACGGTCTCCAAAGAAGGATCACCTTGGACAATAGATGTTGCTACGGTCTCCAAAGAAGGATCACCCTGGACAATAGATGTTGCTACGGTCTCCAAAGAAGGATCACCCTGGACAATAGATGTTGCTACGGTCTCCAAAGAAGGATCACCCTGGACAATAGATGTTGCTACGGTCTCCAAAGAAGGATCATCCTGGACAATAGATGTTGCTACGGTCTCCAAATAAGGATCACCTTGGACAATAGATGTTGCTACGGTCTCCAAAGAAGGATCACCTTGGACAATAGATGTTGCTACGGTCTCCAAAGAAGGATCACCCTGGACAATAGATGTTGCTACGGTCTCCAAAGAAGGATCACCCTGGACAATAGATGTTGCTACGGTCTCCAAAGAAGGATCATCCTGGACAATAGATGTTGCTACGGTCTCCAAATAAGGATCACCATGGACAATAGATGTTGCTACGGTCTCCAAAGAAGGATCACCCTGGACAATAGATGTTGCTACGGTCTCCAAAGAAGGATCACCTTGGACAATAGATGTTACAACGGTCTCCAAAGAAGGATCACACGAGCCAGGAACTCTCCAGAGTTAGGTACAGACAGACTTTTTATTCTCTCAAGAGGCAGGACCGATCTACGAATGAAGTGTACAACAATGAACCGCTGACCTGAATAAGACATGGGCAAGAAGATAAGATGAAACAGAATAATGATTTATGTTTACCTGTTGATCCAGGTGTCGCGTTCAATGCGCGATCCACACGCAAAGTGGCGCGCAGTGGCGGGGGGGCCTGGCAGTTGCAGAAGGAAGCAGTGCGCGCGCCCGGCCAGCGAGGCGTGCAGCGCGCGCACTGACCCACCACGCACCGAACCGCCACACGATAGCGGAGAGGACAGCAGGCTTTCGTGTGATCTGCAGACAGTTAACATAAATTTTTTTATGTTTAGTAAGTATTTTTCTCTTTTTTTTTATGAACGTGAGAAAACGTTGAGGAATGTTTGTTTCAGTTTTTCTTTATTTAATGTTATTGTGTTTAATATGCAGAACTCCATTTAATATTTTTTTATATATTTACTATACATATACGGCCGCCACGCAGCTGGTGGGCAGACACATCAACCACCAAGACCTGGACAATCCTCACCACATCCAATGAATGGTCCTAGGGGCGTCGCTACCAAGTTTAAAAACATGTTTGTATGTTTTCTCTATTTTTCAAGCTATGGGATGGTCAAGGTGGTTAGCATGAATGTTTAGTCACCTCGACGATCTCAGTGGCGCACGGGGTGCCAGCTTGGCGGCGCTGCGCGCCCTCTTGAGTGGCGAGGCCCGCAGCGAGCGCTTGCTGAAGAAGAAAGCTGCCAGCCGCGAGGGACTGCCGGTGGGGGTCCCCGGGGCTGCGCCGGCTGTCGACTCGACCGCTGCTGTTCCGCTGCGACATGCCTTCTCGTAGGATGTGTCTGAGAATAAAGAGAATGCTAGTCTTAGTAAGGTTGTTCATTTACACATTTTATTTTTTAAATTATTATATACAGAGTGCCCGGGGGTAAATAATGTGCGCTAACTACGGGAGGTAACGCATGATATGATGATACAAGGTAAGACATGGTAGAAGTAAAATTAGTCGATCCATTATCAACTTAAACAGTAACAATTAGTCTCATCAAAGAGCCATCATCGATTTAAACAGTGACAATTAGTTTCATCAAAGAGCCATCATCGATTTAAACAGTGACAATTAGTTTCATCAAAGAGCCATCATCGATGTAAACAGTGACAATTAGTCTCATCAAAGAGCAATCATCGATGTAAACAGTGACAATTAGTCTATTCAAAGAGCCATCATCGATTTAAACAGTGACAATTAGTTTCATCAAAGAGCCATCATCGATTTAAACAGTGACAATTAGTTTCATCAAAGAGCCATCATCGATGTAAACAGTGACAATTAGTCTCATCAAAGAGCAATCATCGATGTAAACAGTGACAATTAGTCTCATCAAAGAGCCATCATCGATTTAAACAGTGACAATTAGTTTCATCAAAGAGCCATCATCGATTTAAACAGTGACAATTAGTTTCATCAAAGAGCCATCATCGATGTAAACAGTGACAATTAGTCTCATCAAAGAGCAATCATCGATGTAAACAGTGACAATTAGTCTCATCAAAGAGCAATCATCGATGTAAACAGTGACAATT
Source organism: Hesperophylax consimilis (assembly GCF_061612785.1). NCBI lineage: Eukaryota > Metazoa > Arthropoda > Insecta > Trichoptera > Limnephilidae > Hesperophylax > Hesperophylax consimilis. The sequence continues at coordinate 16,712,022 of NC_142854.1, read as the reverse complement.
AGTGTCATCAAAGAGCCATCATCGATGTAAATAGTGACAATTAGTCTCATCAAAGAGCAATCATCGATGTAAACAGTGACAATTAGTGTCATCAAAGAGCCATCATCGATGTAAACAGTGACAATTAGTGTCATCAAAGAGCCATCATCGATGTAAACAGTTACAATTAGTCTCATCAAAGAGCCATTATCGATGTAAACAGTGACAATTACTCTCATCAAGGAGCCATCATCAATGTAAACAGTGACAATTAGTCTCATCAAAGAGCCATTATCGATGTAAACAGTGACAATTACTCTCATCAAGGAGCCATCATCGATGTAAACAGTGACAATTAGTCTCATCAAAGAGCCATTATCGATGTAAACAGTGACAATTAGTCTCATCAAGGAGCCATCATCGATGTAAACAGTGACAATTAGTCTCATCAAAGAGCCATCATCGATGGAAACAGTGACAATTTATATTGACTGTCTCTGGGGGAATTCGAGATTTTTTTAATTGAAAACAACAAAATCTTTCCTATATTCGAAGGTTAACCTGCGCATTTAACCAGTTGCATGAGGTCATTTTAAAGGCAAAGCAAAAAAAAAAATATATTATTATATATCTCTCTGTAATGTGACGACTACTGCTAAGTATTTTTCGAACGATGAGGAGCATTCTTACTCGTGAGGAACCAGTTTTTTGCAGAAATTTGGTTATTCGAAATATTTCGCTGCAGGAGACAATCTCTAATGATTTCACAATTTAGATTAAAATTCCCGCATTATTCCCCATTTCAGGGAATGAATTCCCGGGAATTTATCCATCCCTAGACCTAGATGTGGAGTTATGACACCCCTAATTTGAGAAATGTTGCGAGGCAGTAGGAGCTAGGGGTAAAGAAGGAGAAAACGGAAGAAAAATATTTCCTTTCTTATCATTTATATTGACAAAAGCAGACGCGATAAAAAGAATTTGACATAAATATATCCGAAGACATATTTCGCTAATGACATCCATGACAGAAAACGACAAAAAAGCGTCGCCACCATTTTAGATATTATTTGTGATCTTTTCAACACATTAACGAACGGATAGGGAGGAAGCTATCCGTCAGACACGACAAACATTTGTAGCCGGGCGCTAATGGGTACAGGGGGTTGAGATATCAGGAGTTTTGTGTTTGTATTATGTAGAAAATGAGTTTGACATTCGAAGAATACAAGAACGTATTATTTACAAAGACATATTTAAGAGAATTGCTTTTACGAGACATTTGAGAGGGTCAACTATAGGCTATTTATTGTTTAGCATTCAATTCTGAAAGTAGGCAGTCAGACATATTTTAGCATTCAGTGTAAGTACCAAAGATATTAGAAGAACGAGATGTGCTATGAGCAGTTCATACTGTGTGGAATTGTTTTGCCCAGTGTCGCCGGTTTTGTTCACCAATACTACTGCACACCTTCGCTTACGCTAAGGTATCCGCACTAATACATAGAACAGATTTCTGTGCGTACACGTCCCGATACCGTTCAAAGTACCCTAATTAGGTAGTACTCCGCCTACGGTCCGGCGGCCAACATAGCATATCTCGTTCTTCTAATATCTTTGGTAAGTACTGAATACGTCGCGCCTTTGTACGTGCTTTCCAGGACCGTAATATAAAAAGCATTTTTGTTTGCGAGAGCGAGAAGAAAGGGCTGTAAAGGATCGCGAATGGTTGTCCAATATCTCTTCTTTATGAGATAATACATTATTCTATTATTCCGCCATCCCAATTCGTCTATCTATCTAATCATATAAATAAATGTGGCGGGCGTACACAGGGCGGGCGGCGCCGAGGATTTGTTTTGTATACAAACCTACAGTTTTATTACGAGACTGATGAAAATTTTCACACTTGACCTTCAAATCCAGAGGAAGATCACCGTCCATATTAGGTATAGAAAAATCTCGGGCAAAGCCCAGGCAATGCCGGGGACTTAAACTAGATAAAAAAGGATGTCTGTAGTTGGATTGTTTTTTTTTTATACAAATCTACAGATTTTCTCCGAGACTGATGAAATTTTGCAGACTTGACATTCTAATCAAGAGGAAGTTCACTATCCACATTATGGTACGTATACATTTTCGAACCGAGCCACGAATTAACTGCAAGCGGCGTTTCGCGCCATTTACTGTTTCTTAGTTTATTTCCCATAAGTTGAGGTGCAGTTCGGCAGTTGAGCTCGCATATGTATACGTGGCATTAGATTTCGAAAAAACCCATGTAAAGACCGAGCAAGAAGGACTTCAGCTAATTTATTCTCAATCTTATATATAAATAAAAATGTAAATGTTCGTTTGTTCAAAATTTTAAATCTCCGAAAGTTCTTCACCTATTGCTTTTGAAATTTTGACACAACTTTACATTCGCATACACGAGTGTTTTATACACCTACATTATATAGATGTTTTCATAAAAAATGTTTCAAAGACGAAGTTTAAACTACGTAAACATAAACATTATGACATCGTTGTATATTTTGCATTTCAGTGACGTAAATAACATAATAAATAAATGATAACATCTTCAGCGTAATTCGCTCGCCCACGCACCGCCTCTGTCTATTATATTGGGCTTGTTGATATGTTAATAATAATGCTAATCATAATCATGTACGTAATTTTGATACATCGACAGTGACATCACACAAGTGTTTGGATATTGAAAAACAGCGTATAATTGAAGTAGAATCCGGTTTTTCATCAATAGCATAGCTTTTTGAAAGAGTCACGGAAATGAGAGATCTTGGAATTATTTTGGACGAAAAACTAAGTTTCACCAATCATATCCATCAAATTGTGAACAAAGGTATGAAAACACTAGGTTTCGTATTAAAAACAACTAAAAACTTTAATTCTTTACAAGCCATTAAACTATTATATGTATCTCTAGTAAGAAGTCTAATTGAATATAACTCAGTAGTTTGGTAGTTCATCTTACAAAATTCACATTAACAACATTGAGCGAATACAAAAAAAAATTCTACGTTTTATAAATTTTTAATTAAATATCCCTGTCGAAGACTTAAAATACAATTTCTTATTAAATACTCGTAAAATAAACGATTTAACGTTCTTATTCAAAATACTTAACTCTAAATTCGACTGTTGTGAACTCCTGCAACTTATAAACATACATACACCCACAGTAACAACACGACAAAATACAATATTTTACAGCAGCACACATAAGCGTAACTACATTGCCCACTCTCCGATACAACGACTTCACACCATGGGAAATCATTACTTGGGTGATGTTGACATATTCAATACCAACTTGGCAAGTTTTGTGGATCATTTAAAACATTTATTTCAACAATACTCCTAAACACATCATGTAAACCTACAAATAGCTGTAATTTTCTGTTTTTGTTTCTTGTGTTTGTATGACTTGTTGCATAGCTTTTATCAAATGTAATTTTATTCTTATTTTTTATGTTTCAAAGTATCTGTCAAATTAAAATTATACTACCAACCAAGTAAAAGCCCTCTGGACGTTAAATAAATAAATAAATAGCTATTTACAACCTGGCTATTTAAGAGGAAGCTACAAGCCAAAAATGTGTGTATTCTTGGTACACCTTATATTGTAGGTAATATGCATTAAAATCGCTTTACAAACGAAGTCTAGAAATGTTCGATTTCAAGCACAAAACTGTTTTTTATTTATTTTGTAAATAATTTTATAAGAAAGCAAAAAAGTTAATCAAGTGAAACTGTCGCAGATAATCTTAGCTATAATACTGTATTTTTTAAAAGTTGTTTCCATTACGCGTTCATACATTTCTGTTGAAAAAAAAATTAGTAATTTATATTTTTTATTGAGTAATTTATTATTTTATTTGTTTTCTACTCAAACGAAACGATAAGAAAACCTTCAATTTATCTAAAGCATATTTTTTGGTATTCATAATGTACACCAATTCGTTATAAAGATTAATCAAAGTAAAGATTTGGCATTAAGCTTCACCTTAAGGTTAAACGCGACGCTCGTCATATTCTAGGTATCCATAGATGGCGTAAATTAATTATTTTATTAAAATACGCTTTTTGCAAGTTATTGTTTTACAATATTAAGACAAATTATTTGTTTGCGCCCGTACACACACAATATGAATATGAATTAATAGTTTTGTTCGTTTAAAAACGCAATTCTTTCGAGAAGGCATGCAAATACAATATTGTAGCGATGATTCAATCCAATATTGTATTTGCATGCCTTCCTTGAAAGGTTTTTTTAAGAACACAACTATCTATTCATATTGCGTATGTACGAGCGCAAACAAATAATTAATCTTAAGATTTTAAAGTATAACTTGCAAAAAGGAGTTTTTCTAAAATAATAAAATTACCGCCATCTGTGAAAGAGCAGAATATGAATTCTTTTAAGTATACCCTTAAGATTGTTAAAGCCATTGACGCATTTTGTTTAGATGAGACATGAAGTGAAAAAATAGGTTCCACTTTTGTCCTACAATACTCGCCAACCGATAGGAAACTACAAAATCCGGCCTTAGCGCAGTGCGCACTGATTATAGCTAGTGGAACACGTTTCAACGAGATATCAATACGCCGGTGACCGGATAAATCATCACAATGATAATTCATCACATCTTTAAAAAATTGTATAAAATGGAAAGTGAGGAAACAAAAACTTTATTAACTGGGTTGAGTAGGTTAGGTTAAAATGGTTTTTTTTTCATCTTTTCTAATGACTTTATATCACTTTTTAAAAGTGTGTTGAATTGTCACTGTGTTGAGTTATCATGGAACCCAATACGCCATAGCGCCTCTAATTATAAAGTTTTATAATTTTATATTTGAGTAACTTTCAATTTTTAATCATGGGCGATACTGATAGTATCTTCAACTCGCAAAATAATCCGTACGTTACCAAAATATTTAACACAAAACACGCTAAATCAATACATAGTTATAATTGTCGGCTCATCTCCGCAAACAAGTTTTAACCAATTTACATTTTTAACATCGATTCATCGTTATATAATGAAATAATTATGTATTTATGTAACGACACCTCCATTTTAAAATGTTAATTAATGAAAGCGGGGATCTAAATCAATTTCTACTCTCGGAGGAGAATATTTCGTCTCTAAATAGTGTAAAATAAAATCACTATCCGCGTTTGTTTGCGCACTTGGTTCTTCTAAACTCTGCACCGGATTTTGATAAGGTTTCCACTATCATTTAGAGAATTTCTTGCTAAAAGTTTACATATATAATACGTGCATATTATATTTATAGAAAGCAGAGAAAAGTCGATGTTTTATAATAAAGTCGTAAAAATATATTTTCGGGCACTACATTGCAAACGCTGGCTAAACCTTATGAGATACATCAAAATAATGTACTACGGAATTGTATATCTTAAAAAGGCCTACAAAAAAGTCCGTAATTGTATATGTCTATCTCCTAAGGATAACCCCCAGCAACTCCAGGTACACGTCAGCCAATTTATTGATAATTTCCATATGACGTTACAGCAAGTTTTGGCTTGAAATCTATTAAATATTTTGTAAAATAGTTACGTACAGTAATGGGTAAATTCCAGGGAATTTATTTTTTGAAATGTTCCCCATTCGGGGTATATTGAGGGTATTGGCTCCACATAGGAAGCACTGAGGATTTTTCCTTTCACTACCTCAGGCCTATGTCAAGTGTAGAGTGTCTTTTTAGGGAAAGGAAGGAGAAGAAGTTCTGAGAAGGAAGAATGTATTAGGGGAGGGTAGTAATCTAGGGATCAATGTGTCCAGGAGAGATAAGACGTGTGCAACCATCCCTCCCACTGCGGTACAAAACGATGGGTCGACAGAGTCCGGCTGGAGAGGTTAAACAAAAGCTCTCCCTCAATCAGTCTCTCCCAGAAGGTGGGTAAACGCAGCCGCAGTCAAGACCTAGACTCCCCTGCTAAGTCACTCATTTGCCCGCCTCCCAAATTGTAACTAAGGATTAGGTTGGTGGAATATTAATCAATCGACTGTAATTATTAACAATGTATTTTTGTGACTTATTATTATCTGATCTCTCTTATATCTCATTTACTTTTCTCTAATTTGGTTGATTTCATATCAGACGTCAATCGGACGGTCTCCAAATCGGACAACCGGATTTATTTATTTGCGGACAAATAGTCCATTAACAATATAATATTTTTTACACGCATAAGAAACAGAGATGTTGGGAAGTGGGTTAGCTAAGAGCTTCACAGATGCACCCATAGAGGGCAGTGCAAAGAGCTTGCTTGGAAGTCCGCAAGATGGCAGCTAGTGGCCAGTAGTCGCCAGGGCCAGTTAGGGTGCTTCCAGACAAACATGGTGTTTGCAGATCTCATTTAGCCAGCTCCTAGTTAGATCGACTATCGAGTCACTATTGTAATATGCCAAGTATTGAATAAATCCCTGATTTATTATAAAGAACCTTTTCTCTAAAATCTCCTTCCGCGACGAGTTGGAGAACTGTTTGTGGGAACACAACAGAGAGCATATATAAATGATGAGCAATGACAATATACATATAACATAAAAATTACAGATGGAAGACAATGATAAGTTTTACAAGAAAATTGCAATGCATGAAAAAAGTTTAACCCTTAAATGCATGATTTATTAATTTTTCTGGAAAAAAAAATATTTTGTAGATATTTACATGCATATGCAAGGAAATATAAAGAATTTTATTTTTTTGTAATTTTTTAATGATATTTGATTTAAAAAAATGTTGCAGGTTTTTAACACCATGTATTTAATAAAAATTAATATGAACAATTTACGTATGAAAAAAAAAATAAAAAAATCTAAAAAAAATTTTCAAAACAAATAAGGGTACCGGAAAAATACGAGTTATTACATATAAGTATTGTATTATTGAATCTACTTACCTAAGAAAATCAAATTAATAACAGCAAAACAAAACTGTAATTCTAACCTCCAACCAATTTTCGAGAATCTTCACTTTGGTAAAGAAAAAGTGACATTTGACAAAAAATTTTGAAAAAAAAGGTGATGCCACTCGATAAAATATATCACCGTGAACTTGATAATTCTAAAACGGCACGCATTAAGTATACACCAAAGAGTTAAAGGTGGTTTGAACGGTATGTTGCAGTTTTGCAACAGTATGCATTTAAGGGTTAAAGGGCTTTAAAAATTACACATTTTGTATCGACTGTCGAAATTCGTTTAGGCTTACGCCAAAAAATTCAATGCTTTGACTTGACGGTGAGTTGACAAGTCTGTACGTTCTGGACAAAGGAGAATGGTAACCATAATTAGTGGAATTTTGAATGAGGAACAGCAATTCATTATTTCGGAATCTACGGGAAGGGATGTTGAACTGGACGAGTTGCAACAAAGCAGGCGTGTCAGTAATACTGTTGATAATTTTGAATATGCAAATTAGATCAGATCAGAAGAATGTTTAAAGTTTGTTCAATATCATCATATGAGTACTCGCCTCTTTCAAGTCCTAACATCCAAACAATTCCTCGTAGGAAGCGATGTTGTACGGATTCGATGTGACAAATGTGGACAGCATAAAAGGGAGACCAAATGACACTAGCATATTCAAGGTGAGGGCGAACCAACGAGAAGTAAAGAGTTTTAATTGTACTTATATGTTTAAAGTCAGAGGTGATTCTATGAATGATGCCTAGTAGTTTAAGAGATTTGTTTACGATGTTAATAATGTGATCACGGAAAGAAAGTTTGCAGTCTAGAGTGACCCCAAGGTCCTTGAAAGTCTTAACTAAAAACAAAAACAAAAACATTTATTTTACAAATTGAATGACGCGCTTTGTCAAAGAATGAAAACGGAGGTGTGAAATCTGAAATCGAGAATCGTGACCCAGCTGCGGAATACATTGTAATTCATGAACTGTGTCATAAATAATAGACGAGGAAATACGATATATATACTGTGTAATTTATCGAACGCTCCTTGACATTTTTATTAGCGCTCGAATGAGCAGAGCATTTAATTATTTATTAAAAATAGAGGCCATAGAGATATACAAATAGAGGCGCTATTGCATACTAAGATCTTGTCGAAACGCGTTCCACTAGCGCGTAGATCGGATTCTGTAGTTTCCTGTCGGTCGGTACAGCATTGAATGGCAAATGGGACTAATTGGACGGACAAAAGTGGAACACATTTTTCCACTTAATGTCTCATCTAAATATAATATATCAATGATCAATCAGAGAGGCACAATTTCAATCTTTCACTAAATTGTCTATGCTACTAACTAACCATCACGCCATTTCCTGGAAGGGTGGGCAGAGAAGATGGACCGCCAAACAAGTCGGTCTTGGCACACACTCCTTGCCTCATTCACATTCATACATCGTCTCATACATACTCTTCTGTTATTCCGACAATTGACATGATCTGAGTGTTCACTTGATCGTTCCATGTCTTCCTCGGGAGTCCTCGATATCTTCTACCATTCGCTTTAGCGTCATATATTCTCTTTACACTCCTTTCTTCGTTCATCCACTCCACATGCCTAAATCATATATGAGTTTCTTACTTTATCTCATCCATTACTCATATATAGACATCGGATTATATGCACTAACAAAGTGCCAAAATATGCACTAAAAAAGGCCGAAATATGCACTAAAAACTCTTGATTTGCCCAAAATATGCACAATCAAAATCAAAAAACAATTTATATTTTTATATATTTTAATTAAAGACCGTACAAAAACAGCGAAATATTCTTAAAATTATGCATAGTTTTTTAAAAATATACAACTAAGTATTTTTCCAAATTTTCGAGCTCAAATTTGTGACGTTTGTCACCCAGTATTAATTTGTACGCCGAAAACGACCTCTCTACGTCAACTGACGTCATTGGACAAAAATTAAAATTTGGCGCCATTTCTGGAGATATCTGTTTAGGCAGGGTATGACCTGTGTCGTTGATGTAGGCATTAATGTTCTTCATATCTTCAAGACTCGGGTTTTTAAGCAAAATAGAGTTTAACTTTTTACGAATCTTTTCTGATATTGAATTAGGAAGGGCGTTGGCGAATTCGATCATTGTTTCCAGTATTTCTATTGCTTTAATTAGAGGATGGTTTTTTGTTACCAATTTTTTATGGTATCTGGTAACTTGTGGAAATGTGTTGAGATGAGGGCGATATTCTGTTTAATGGATGCGTCTTCAAATGCTAGCTTGCTTGAATGAATTGCAATGGTCTCAGAACTGTCAATCGGTATAGCTTTTGTAAGGTGATTTATGCATAACAATCCCTACCGCGTTTGTCAGTCAGCCACCGCGCTCGTGCCCTACGCGTCATCGTCACCTAGCTCCCTATACGTAGATGATACCTCCCGCTATTAAACGAAATATGCACGATTTGGGAAAAAAGGCTGAAATATGCATTAACGTCGTAATTAGAGAGTTATATGCATTTGCATATGCAAATATGCAAATGCATATAATTCGATGTCTACTCATATATAGTATTATATATTTGTACATCGCCCTTAAAGTAATTTTGCACAAAAACGGCGCTATACAAATCACCCAAATATAATTATTATCAATATACCTTGTTTTTTCACAGGTCTCCGTAATACCGTACATAAAAGCTTACTCAATAGAGTCAAGTGACAATTTAGGTAATTCTTCATTGCGTTGACACCAAACGGCCAAATTACCTACAGGTGGTGCGAGGGTAGTTCCTTAATGAGATTATACATTATAAGGCAAGCTTACACGGACTGGGTAGCTTCCGCCACAATAAGAAATAGGGCTTCTTGGGTCGTGTCCACGGGCTTAAGGATTAGTCGACACGCCAAGGAAATAAAAGATTGAGGCGATTGCTAACGAGGAATAATTTAATTAATGTCTATCCTCCCCTGATATACAAATGTTATAATATAACATTGGGATACATGTTTGTGTCACCAAAATATTGGAAAAAGATGTGATTTTTCAAAGTCCGCCAAAACGATAGAAATCTGACGGCGTACGCGTGACGTCATACGTACCTCGATTTTGTCGGTTTGAACTGTATTGAAAAGAATGGTAAACCGCAGTAGCGACCTGTGTGCGAGTATACGCAGCGCAACTTGACACCATTCTTAATGCAGTCGTTCAGCCAATCCTTGAGGTAGCGGTTTAAGCACTCGCATTCCGAATTTCTACCGATTTATAACATATTTATTTTAGCTTTTAAGTTCCTAAAAAAATCTGTAATTTTTAAAGATAATGCATTTGTAATGTCGAAACGGTAAATATATGAAATTCCCTCGATAGAAAAAAACAAGCTCCGAAAGTTATTAAAAACACGTTTTCTTATATTACTTAATATGTTATTGGTCTGAAAAAATCACAGTATATCTTTAAATGCCACTTAAGCATTTGACGAGAGATTTTTTTGTCTATTTCAAACGAGTCGTATTTTATTAAATATTTTCACAATTTTTGCTTAATTATTATCGTTTTTTTTAATATTAGCGCGCTCCTTCTAACATTCTTATTTACATATCTCCCTTTCAAACCATCTTTGAACGTTTACTTCGGAGCCATAAGTGCTGTCAGAACCCGCCGACCAATCGCAGGGCGTTTGGGTGTCTCATGGTTTTAGTCGTTTTTAAATGACGATTACACATACTAAAACTTATATATTCAGAATCGGCGTTTATTGATCTGTATGAATATATTTTTTAAGACATAAATTTGTTACTATCGAAAAACTAACATAAGATCTCCCTTTTATAATCTCCGATTGAAGTCCCAACGAACCACCACTGGTAGGAACTATTGTGCAGTATTCACATTAAAAAATGCTTTCATCTCGAACACCATATCTTTGCCACATTTCTGCAAAAAGTCATTGCACTCATCGTCATAACTCATAACATTTACAAGTCAAGACCAAAACTCACCCGGTCGGCAGATGATCACTGCATACATTGTATTTTATCCGTTTTGGTAGACTACATCAGCGTTTCTCAACCGCCGGTCCGCGAAAGATTCGGGCGCTACAGCCTGCACAATGCACGTGAGCGATTTGCAACTAGCAACTTAATAATTAAAACTAACTATTTATATTTATTACAAAATAATAAGTTATAATGTGAGTTTACAAAACTCATTTCGGGAAAGACAACATTATATTAAAGACAAGACAACATAGATACATTAAAATAAATAAACGCAGAAGTTATTTTGGAGTTCCAAAGAAATAATGTGTCAGTCATTAATAAAACTGCTGAGGAAATAGCTTTTAAGAGCTTTTGCCAATGTTTTTTTGTACGTTGCCGGAAATTTTAGAATACTGGGTAATGCGTTATATTGCTTATGTACTAACTAACTAATGTAAGTATTTTAGTTGTTAGTCTCTACATATGTAAATATATATGTCGTTAAGACAGTAGTTATAGGACTTGGTCGTAAGTCAATAGATATAAGTCTATGATGTAAGTCAGTACTTATGAGCCTTAGTTATATAAGCTTGGATGTAAGTCAATAGTTATTAGGAATCTAGTTGTAAGTCAGCTGTATTTATTATTTAATTAATATATTTGTACAGCGCCCTTGATGTGATTTTTCGCGAAAGCGGCGCTATATAAATTAGCCAAATATTATATTATTACTGTTATTAACTAACCATCACGCCGTTTCCCCGTAGGGGTTGGCAGTTAACTCGTTCTTGGCACAAACTCCTTGTACCATTCACATTCATACATCGTCTCATACTCTTCTGTTATTGCGACACTTTACATGGCCCGACTCAAGTTTACTTCACTTTATAGTGCCACGTCTCTCTGGCGTTCCCGACTTCTTCCACCATTCACATTCACGTCTTATCTTACACTCCTTTCATCATTAATTCGCTTTACATGCCCAAACCGTCTAAGCGTTCATTTCTTAATCGTACTCGTTAAACTCACATCAGCCTTGCATTTTTTGTGAATCTCCACATTTCTTACACGATCATACATGGTTTCATCACTCATACGCCTCAGAGATATCATTTCTACAGCATTCAGTAAAAAATAATTAGGCAATAAAAAAATACAAAATAAAGTGTACAAAATGAATCAATGTTTTAGAATTTCTTAGCTTGTTTGTTGGTTGTCAAAGATTTGAAATGAAAATCAGAAAACCAATAACGATTTTTATAAATCTGCAGTCTAAAACTGTTGGGAAACGATGGGACTAAATAATCATTATAATTAATTACATTTGTTATGATACGATTTTTTTTCATTGGCCTCCTTTGTGAGTCATCTTGCCCGCCGTATCTCTAAGCGCATGAGGAAAATGTGGGTTTTTTGTATTTTTGTTTTATCGTGTAAATGGACCGAATACCTAAACCCTTTTTTAAATCTGATAACCTTTTTAGTCTGCGAACTTGATACGATATCACGCCATAATATATTAATGTTTATTAAATGCACCCACTATCAATTTTAAAAAAAATTACATTGACTCATTGATGTAGTATATTTAGATGGGACATGAAGCGAAAAAATATGTTAAGCATTTTAACCTCCAACTGACCTCCAACTCTCTCAACGTTCTTACCACCACCTAGGATTCTTGCTGCAAAGTCGCCATTTTCTATCTTCGTCGAACGTCACAGTGGTGTTGCCAAGGTCTGTTATCTATGTAAGGATATTGTGTCAGCGCTTTATAAGCAGCAAACACACACCTGGACGGATGACGAACCTCGCGCTGGCACTGTTGGTGGACGCGGTGGACTCTCTCGCTGCAGCAGTTGGTCCAGTTTCTTCACCGCCTAGGATTCTTGCTGCAGAGTCTCCATCTTCTATCTTCGTGTTACCTGTTCCTGTTCTTCATATTATTACTTAACTTCACTTTATTTTTGTAATATTTATATATTTTTTAATACCCGCATCAACTGTAAAGCGCCCCTGAGGTGATATCTCACAAAAGCGGCGCTTTACAAATTGTCCAATAAATTAATTAATTAATTACTACAACTACTGAATCTGGTCTACGCGCATCGCTTATCACGTCCTAATAGTGGAACAAATTTCGTTGAGATATTAGTACTCAGTAGCGCCTCTGCTCCGTGCATTCTCCACACAGGAGGCCATGAGGAAAATAATTTACCTCCGAAGCTGTGTCATCTTTGGCGATGGGGAGAATATCTGCGGGCACTGAATCTTATATTGTACGCTCAACATCTCAGAGGATAACTTGAATCTGGCTTCGATAGAACCCCCGTGTCTTAGTTGGTCACTTAGAGTTACACCAGGCATAGCAATAGAAATAGTGGTAGAATTATACTAATGCTAGTAGTGTTACATATTATCTAAATATGGAGAAGTGTTTATTTATTCTGACTACATCTGACAACACTGACCTATTCTATTAAGGTGTGTCGGATCTCCAATTAACCTTTGGGTGTATGACCGTGTTCACAACAACCTGTGTTAAATTCGTGATGAACTTTGTAGCTCATTAAGTAGATACAAATATGCATATATTATGTGCATGAATTGGAAGGAGAAAACGTTGTATTTGGATAGATTAAAGCTAGTTCCACGATTTTTTACAAATTGCAAGTTTGATTTTGTCGAGTTTCGCAGCTTCCTTATGTCTAGAGTCCCCAAACTCTAGGTACACATCTGATATCAATTCCCATGATATCGGTTCAACTGGTATTTCAATGGAAACTGCTAAAAAAACTAGCTGTATTTATACCTTCGTCAGCGGCATACAAGGTTGAAATTTGCCGCCTGAGATTTGATATTTTTACCTGTTGTTCTCTATTTAAAAAACATACCACATGTAAATAATCCCACATGATAGCAAAAATCAAACATAACTACTAATTTCGGTTGTTTGTGATGTGCGTTAGTTATTCCTGCGTGAATTCTGACTATCCCGAAACTTTTCATAGGTCTGCGCTAGTGAATTACTAACATTTAAAAAAAAATCCTAAATATAAACTTTTACAAATAAGAGGGATTCTGATGATCTAACTAATTATCACGCCGTTTTCCCGCGTTTACCGGGTAGGCAGAGATGACAGTTCGCCAAACAATTCGGTCTTGGCACACACTTGACTTAATCACATTCATACACCGTCTTATATTTACTATTCTGTTTCTTCCGACGCTTGAAATGACCGACTCAAGTATCTGGATCACTTGATCGTGCCATGTCTTCGACAGGCATCCCCTACTTCTTCTACCATTTACATTCACGTTATATATTCTCCTTACACTGCTTTCTTCGTTCATCCGCTCTAGACGCCCCAAACATCTAAGCGTACCTTTCTTAATCTTACTCATTACGCTTACATCAGTTTTACATTTTTTGAGAATCTTAATATTTCTCACACGATCATACATGGTTTTACAACAGATACATCATTTCTACAGCATTCATTTAATTCGTAGAAATCAATGACATTACATGGTAGAACTCTATGTATTAGGACTTATCCAGAACTAAATACTAACATCACAAAAAATTATGATGATCTTTCATTTCACATTTCATTTATTTTACAATTAACTTCACACCATATTACAGTTAGTAAATGCTCCTTCCATCTTTCGACCAGGTGTGACCTTATTTTTAGAAATTAACAATCATTATTGCATTAAAAAATACCTACATAAATCACATTCCAAATAAACAATTTAGACATTTGAATAATTTCACCTCGTGGGAGGCTGGGCCGAAGGCAACGTTTATAAAAATTATTGTCCTATCCCAAATAAGTCCAATTTAAAATTGAACAACAGTGACAACTTGTTATTACAATAATTTCGTGTTGGAGTTAATGTCGTCGTGACTTGTTTATTGAGCGATAAATTTTCAAAGTAGGCATGTGTGATTTCAACGATGAAAACAGTTGTTGTATTTTTTTATTACGATACAATACGAATGTACTACCCCACTCCAAGCACTCCTGTCCCGGTGCGACCGGTGTACCAGGGGGTTTTGATTTGTAAGGACATGAAACACGTGCTCTTATGATAGGTATGATGATGGTGTTCAATCGACCGGCATGCATGGCAACCTAATATCTGAATTTAGGATAGGTAGAAACAAAGGAATTGATTGAGCGTTATTTTTTTTCCTTGTGTCTTCCTTCTTCTTGCCTCTTTTTGGTTCTTCTTGTCTCTTCTTGGTTCTTGACTCTTTTTGCATCTTCTCGCCCCTTATTGGTTCTTATTGTCTCTTCTCGGTTCTTCTTGACTCTCCTTAGCTCTTCATGTCTGTTTTTGGTTAGCCTTGACTCTTCATGGCTCACCTTGACTTTTCTAGCATCTTCTTAACTTTTCGTGGTTTTTCTCGACTCTTCTTGGCTCTGCATCTTTTCTCCCCTCCCTTGCTTCTTCTTGTCTTTTTTTTTTACTTTTCTTGCTCCTCCTTAGTTTTTTCTTGCTTCTTCTCGCTTCTTCTCGACTCTTCCTGACTTTCCTAGACTCTTAATTTATCTTCTTGCGTCATCCTGACCTCTCTTGGCTGTTCTAGTCTCTTCTTGCTTCTCCTTGGTTTTCTTGCTTCTTCTCGACTCTTTCTGACTCTCCTAGTCTCTTCATTTTGCGTCATTTGTCTTTCTCGACTGTATTAGTCTCTTACTTCTTCTCCCCCCCCCCCGTACTTCTTGCTTGTTCTATTTTTTTGATCGCATGTTAATTTGCCATTGAATTATTATGATAAACAATGCAAATTCTCCTCTAGGAGCGATTAATAGAATATTGTAAGAAAAAACATTTATGACACGAGGGGTCGGGGATATTCTGCAATAATACGATTTAAGGAGTGGAAGAAACTATTAGGAATAACCCAGCATATAATGATGATTAAAGGGTAATATTAAATAATTAATCAATAATAATTGCAGTGACATTTAGACGAATGTATTATTATTGTAGTTTGATTGACACTATATTCGTAGTTGATTGCTTTGTTCATTGACACAATACAACAAGGCCAGTTTTCTTTAATATGAATTTTTTATTATTAGAAATATTGATGTACGATGTAAAAATATATCCTCAAATATCTGTGCTGGCACACCCTCCATTATTTTAATCCTAAATATCTGTGTTGGCACACTCTCGATTATTTTATTCCCAAATATCTGTGTTGGCACACTCTCGATTATTTTATTCCTAAATATCTGTGTTGGTACACCCTCGATTATTTTATTCCCAAATATCTGTGTTGGCACTCCCTCCATTATTTTAATCCTAAATATCTGTGTTGGCACACTCTCGATTATTTTATTCCCAAATATCTGCGTTGGCACACTCTCGATTATTTTATTCCCAAATATCTGTGTTGGAACACCCTCGATTATTTTATTCCCAAATATCTGTGTTGGCACACCCTCGATTATTTTATTCCCAAATATTTCTGTTGGCACACTCTAGATTATTTTATTCCCAAATATCTGTGTTGGCACACCCTCGATTATTTTATTCCCAAATATCTGTGTTGGCACACCCTCGATTATTTTATTCCCAAATATCTGCGTTGGCACACCCTCAATTATTTTATTCCCAAGATCGACTCGGCCATGGCAGCTTTTCTAATTTTTAAACTTCAACCAACTTTTAAAAAGCTCTCCATCCAGCATCAAAGATACTAGCTGAAGTCCCCGGCGTTGCCCGAAATTGAAGTAGATGGTAATTTTCCTTTTTTTTGAAGGTAGTGATTGTTTTTTCGAAATCTCTATATACAGTCTGCCTTTCTCTTAATTTGAGGGTCAAGTATGCAAAAGTCATCAATCTCGGAATAAATATGTAGATTTGTATATAAAAAAAGCCACGCCGACTGCCACAGACACTCTTCTTTATATATTACAATAGCTGAAGTCCCCGGCGTAGCCCGGGTTTAGCTCAGAGTTTTTCGAAATCAGATGTACACAGTAATAATTTTCTTCTTATTTTGAACGTCGAGTGTTATAAATTTAAACAAATACATGGTATCGAGGGGTGGAAAAATGAGATTGGGGTGGTTTTAAGAAATCTTGTGTAGACAGTGACCTTCCTCCTGTTCTTGTGAAGTTTGCAAAATTTCATCAATATCGGAATAAAACTGAAGATTTGTATAAAAATCAAATCTACGCCTGCTACTGACACTGTTCTTTATACACGGTGTCCGGAAACTCGTAGTACAAGCGGGAAACTGGAGAATCTACACCACATGGGGAACCCAAAAAACATATTTTTTTTTGATTTGAGCATTTTCAAAAAAAAAAAAAAACCAAAAAAAATATTTTTCGGTTATTTTAGGGTTAAAGTTTTTTCTGGTGTTTAGGGTTGAATAACAGATGTTTTAACCCTGCAGAGCAGAAATATTTTATGATTACACCGGGTTAAATGAAGGGTGATTTCAAAATAATGCTTCAAATCCGAGTTTCTTCATTTGTTTTACTTTCAAATAGTTTTAATTAGTTGGGTACTTTGATCTTCAGTAATAATTTATAAGAATTTGATTTAAAAAAAAAAAAAAAAAAAAAAAAAAAAAAAATCAACTTCAAACTCGATTTACTCGATAACGAAAGCTCAAATAAAAAAAAAATACTACAAAATCGACTCCAAATGTGATGTAGATTCACCAGTTTCCCGCTTGTACTACGAGTTTCCGGACACCCTGTATATAAGACAGATGTATTTCGGTAATTTTATGTCTACTGGTTTTGGCATGTAGAGCGAATGAACGAAGAAAGGATTGTAAGGAGAACATATAACGCATATGTGAATGGTAGAATAAGTCGGGGACGCCTGAGGAAGACATGGTACGATCAAGTGAGTCATATACTTGAGTCGGGCCATGTTAAGAGTCTGAATAATAGAAGAGAATATATGTGAATGAGGCAATAGTCCAGTCAGCCTGTGTCGTAGAACACCATTTAGACCAACTAAATAGTATAAAGCTAATTTTTTCCCCATCGACTACTACCATTTAGACAAGTGTTTAGAAAAAAGTCCCCGCCCCTACCCCCCTTGCTTCCCCCCCTGTGCCCCCCCAAACATGAAAAGTGTAAGGGTTTTGTAAATCGCGTCTATCTCAATTATTAAACAACATATTGGATTGGAATTTTTTTTATTCTCTTTGCTGTAACATTTTCTACAAAAAAAGTTCAGTTAACTTTCGTCGTAACTTTTACCGTTTGTTTGTAATTCGTATGATAAGGTAAAAATTTGTAAATTTTTTGGCACATAATTTTATATTTTGTCACAGAACTTTTCAGGCCGACATTTTATGAAAAAATATTTCCTACAAAAGTTGTAGCCCCTGTTATTACCTTTAAAATGATATATTTTAATGTGTACTCTATGGCTAGGAAACGCCAACTGCTGGACATTTGCTCTACGCCAAATCCGCACACATATACTTACAACAAATGTTGAGTCTACAATCGAAGATGTCAAATGAAGACTTCGAAAGGTTCGTCAATAAAGGTTTTTTTACAGTTCGGCGTACAGATGGATTTTTTACCGGTATCTGGACGGACATGACCATAGAGCAGACATTAATGCGATCATCAAAATCCATAGGTGGCCTTACTCATGGACGAGGATTAAGCGAGAGGACGCTAACCAAGTTCATTGCTTGCGCTCCTGCATCCCTACAAATTTGTGAGGCTTTCGAGAAGTTCTCTGGCTGCTTGACTCAGTTTAACGAACAGCACACTGAACTTAGATGCAGTAGAAGAGAAAGGGACTTGCAAGATATTAATAAATTTCTCGGGTGGCTGCGTATCCATAATCCTTTCCGACAGAGCAACGATTTAATTTCTTTATCCTCTGGTCTAGTAGTGACAAGTTCGGGTGTAAACTGCGATGAAGCGTATGATGTAGAAATGAAATGCTTGAAAGACATCGAAGGAAATAATTTTGCAGATGTTAAATTGAAAAGAAAAAATAAAGTTAAAACTATAGGCTCCGTAGTAAGTGGTATAAATGTGAGATCTGAAGAAGTGACAATTAATCCTGATCAGCTGTTTAATAGGGTTATATGTATGTCTCAAGGAACAAATAATCTCAAACAATACTTCAACTATGAACTTAGCCCATACCCTTTGTCTTTATTTGAAAACAATAAAATGATAAGAAAGGGAACTAAATCAAGTCTTATGAAAATATTTGAAAAGTGGACAGTTAGCAACGAAGTTTTTAAAAATTTGCCCCCAAAAATATATGTAGTAGATGGAGGGTATCTTTTACACAGTGTTATTTGGCCTGACAAAGTAACATATAGCAGCATCATAGAGAAGTATGTTGATACTGTAATGAAACGGTATGGGAAAGATTGTCATGTTGTGTTCGATGGGTATCCTGACTATCCCACCACAAAAGGGGTCGAACATATGCGGAGAAGTAAAAAAACATCTCTAGAAATGAAATTCAACGTTAATATGGAATGCTCTGTGAAGCAAAATGAATTTTTGGCAAATTCAAAAAACAAAAGCCAGCTTATTGAACAGCTCTCTCAGAAGCTTAATGAAGCAAACATTCCAACCATTGTGGCGGAGGAAGATGCAGATACTAAAGTGGTCGGAAGAGCAATAGATGTCTCCCAGATTCAAAGTGGGAGGCCTGTAGTTGTTGTCGGACAGGATACTGATCTTTTCGTTCTATTGTTAGGGCTACCACAGTGTCAAAATGTGCAACTATTCTTTCACAAACCCTCTGGCACACCATCAACGTATGACATCAGCAAGATTCGTGAAGAGATTGGTGATATGGATGGATGTGGTATTATTTTTGCATGCTATCACAGGATGTGATACCACATCTTATTTATTCGGCAAAGGCAAAATTAACGCGTACAAATTGCTAAGTTCATCAAATGATCTCCGCACAAAAGTTTTACAGTTTTATGAAAAACAGGCAGACAAAAATATTCTCAAAGAGGTAGGAGAGGCTTTTGTCTTGAAACTATATGGATGCACAAGGTCTGCAAGTCTGAATGACAGTAGATATTCAATGTACCTTAAAGCTGTTGCAAAAATGTCATTAAAATCCAAATTTAAAATGGCGTCCCTCCCTCCAACATCTGATGCTGCTGAACAACACGCCTATCGAACATACTATCAGATTCAAAAATGGATTGGAGATAAGGAAATCAGCGCTACGGACTGGGGATGGATTTTAACAGACAACATGCTGTACCCAGTGCACTCAAAAAACCACCGGCACCTGAAGAAGTTATAAACTTAGTTTCCTGCAACTGCAAAAAGGCTTGCAAAAATAATTGTAGCTGCTTTAAAGCATCACTTGATTGCACAGAAATGTGCGGGAGCTGTGGTGGATCATGCAGCAATGTAACTTTGGTTGAAGTCGAGGAAAATGAAGAACCTCTCATGGAAGTTTAGGATATGATCAAATTAAGATACCGCAATTATTTTGTTCTAAAATAACATCTTTAAAAAATATTACATGCATTTTCAAACCAAAAACTATTTAAAATACCTATTTTCGCTGTATACAAGGACTTATTATTATTTGAAACAAATTTAAAAAGTGGGGAATTTAGGTTTCACCGAGACTCGATTAGTTTTATTTATGGAAAATGCAATAGTGTACCTTGAAGATAAAAAACACTATCACTATACAACAATATCTGCATTGCAACGCCGCGCCGGCCGGCCCCACCTCGACCGAACCCGCCATGATAATCTCGCTGGATCTCCAACAAAGTAAGTACTATTTTATATCATTTTAAAGGTAATAATAGGGGCTACAACTTTTGTAGGAAATATTTTTTCATAAAATGTCGGCCTGAAAAGTTCTGTGACAAAATGTAAAATTATGTGCCAAAAAATATACAAATTTTTACCTTATCATACGAATTACAAACAAACGGTAAAAGTTACGACGAAAGTTAACTGAACTTTTTTTGTAGAAAATGTTACAGCAAAGAGAATAAAAAAATTGCAATCCAATATGTTGTTTAGTAATTGAGATAGACGCGATTTACGAAACCCTTACACTTTTCATGTTTGGGGGGGCACAGGGGGGCAGGCAAGAGGGGTAGGGGCGGGGACTTTTTGCTAAACACTTGTCTAGATGATAGTAGTCGATGGGGAAAAAATTAGCTTTATACTATTTAGTTACATATAAAAACACAGGCTGACTGGACTACAAGGAGTGTGCGACAAGACCGAGTTCTTTGGCGGTCTGTCCTCTCTTCAACAGTAATAATTTACCTCTTATTTTGAACGTCGAGTGTGCAAAATTTCATCAAAATTCTGCTTTAAGGTTTGGGAAAAGGTAGAAAATATATAGATAAATGTATTTCTGTAGTAAACTATTATTTTTGCAATGTTAAACTAACTGATGTGCCTCCTTCTTTTATCTTATTATTGTTCGATATATATTATTGTCATGTTTGTAAAAGATTACGGGCGTTAAATAAATAAAATATCACAATACATGTCCGCAGAGACCAAAGCGAAGAGGAAACTGGTTTCAGAATCCTGAGGAGATTGCTCTATGCACGGCACATGTCTGTCTCATATGAATCAACAACTAAATAAATACCGCAGGTAGCACCGTTCTAACCTCTCCCTCTCTCTCTCACACACGATCGACGCATGTTAGGGAAAGATCAGGACCGGCCCTGAGCCAAATGGCGCTTGGCGTTAGTAAAAACCTCAAGGCGTTAGGTATTATCAACTCATTGGCTCCTTGGCGCCCGGAGCGGAGCGCTCAATTGCGCCCGCACAGGACCGGCCCTGAGAAAGAGAGCTCACAGCGGAGCTCTGGGTGGTGCTACCATAATTCTGGAGGAACGTAGTGTTATACAGGATGTATCGGCACGTACCCGACAAACTTTAACCAGCTATTCCTTAGCACATTTGGAGTAAAAATTGTCACAGTTTGAAAACCCATCTGGCAATATTTTATTCGAGTTTCGTTGAATAATATACGTACGTACCTACATTGGCGCGCATTTACAATCACAACGAAATGGCATGGCACCATTCGTCTCATTTTTAACTATTATTATTTAGTGTGTATGATAGAGCGAAGACGCTTTTTGACGCACTTGCTAATAACAGCTGTTGAACACGAGAAACAATGCCAATGACAGTGACGGAGTGTGGATTTTTTTATAATTTTTTGTTTTTAATTGAAAAAAAATGTTACCGGACAGCAAAGTGCTCATAACATTTTTTACTCCAAATGTGCTAAGGAAAAGCTGGTTAAAATTTGTCGGGTACGTGCCGATACACCCTGTATAATAGCGAGGATATACATTATCTGAAACCATAGAGAGATTCTACAATGTTATATTTTGCAAATATAAATACTAGCAAAAGGAGATAAAGCACCAAGGACTAAAATTATTTTGCTAAATTTATAAATTACAATCCATAAAATCTCGTCCAAAACGTTAAAAAATTAACATGATGCTTTTTTTATCCAGTTTCTATACGGATCGTCGTTTTTTCACATGGATTCGGGGTGAAAAAAGGACTTGTTCTGTTTTAGTACCGATTTGCGTATAGTTTAAGATGGCGGACATTATTTGACATCTGTCGTCTGTCACTGTTTATCTACATTACGTGGAAATGTTGCGTGTTTATTTCATTTTATTTTTAAAATATTGATAAAAAATACTACAATGGGTATTTCTTATTAATTGTGATCGTGTATTTTACTTTACTTAATGACAAAGGCAAATGACTTGAGACAATGCTTCCACGTGATATATCGATCGTGGTTATATTCACTGTGTTGCAATTTTGTAACGATTTAGTACCGTCCAAAACAATAATTTCTTCTCTAAAGGCAACTCTACCTGTATGAAATCATAAGTATGAAAATAATGATCTTGTAAAGCAAAAATTTTCATTTGTGTCCCGATATAGTTTCCATATAGGGTTCGATATGAAAAAAAAGGGTCGTGTAAAACGCCCATAAAAACCGTATTCCTGAGAGAAACCATGAAACAATTTGGTGCGGAGATAGAACTCTAGCGTTCGTCAGTCGAACGATATTCACGGATCATGCCAAAATTGGCCGAATCTTACCAAACGTCATGTTTCATAAGATGCGACCATGAAATTTTAGGCAATATAGTTGTATTATTCTGTCTAAATCTCATTACACGAGTATGAAATGTTCATAATATCATTATGTAATAACAAAATTGTAACACGTCGTTTTACGCGCACCCCCGCCGTATTAAAAATAAGATAAATAATCTCACATAGATGCGGGCGGAAGTGACAACGGAAAAGGAAGTAAAAGATTAATTACGTGTACCGATGTCAGGCAGCGTAAGGACCTTCTCTCACAGGAATACGAAAGTGTCCGATACTTACGTTGTGAACTCAAGTCAACAACTTGTCAGGCATAGTCCGTAAATATCGCTACTGAAATCACGAGACCAGCGTCGCGTACACCTCTCGAAACGTCAAAAATAGCTTTAAGGCGAATCTTAATGCCAAATCACTATTTTGATTAATCTTTATAACGAATTGGTGTACATTATGAATACCAAAAAATATGCTTTAGATAAATTGAAGGTTTTCCTATCGTTTCGCTTGAGTAGAATACAAATAAAAAATAAATTACTCAAAAAATATAAATGTAAACTACTAAAAAAAATATTTTTTCAATAGAAATGTAGGAACGCGTAAAGAAAACAGCTTTTAAAAAACACAGTATTATATCTAACAATATTTTTGACAGTTTCACTTGATTCACTTTTTGCTTCTTATAAAATTATATACAACATAAATAAAAACCAGTTTTGTGCTTGAAATAGAACGTTTCTAGACTCCTTTTTTCAAACGATTTTAATGCTTATTACCTACAATATAAGGCATACCAAGAATATACAGATGTTTGGCTTGTAGCTTCCTCTTTAAAAAAAAAAGTACATTTTGAATTCATTATTTGCGCAATTTAAACGTTGATTTCTTTGATTTATATTTACGTACAAAAAAAACACTTTTTTATTCATAGAATTCTTATTGAATTCATTTTTTTCGTAAATACCCACACTTTTTCAAGACAGGGATTTCAAGCGTCAGTCCACTGAAATGCAACGTTGCCAGCTATTTCGGTGAAAAAATCTGACCATTATACACTCATTAATCAACGTGTAACTAAAATACCATTTAACGGTTGGGAAGTGTTTTTTTATTAGTAAGGTTAAACACTGAAAAAACATATTTAAAAAGTGACAATGTTTTCCGGTTTTGCGTGTTAATTGTCAGAGGCGGAACGGTCTGAAAGCACATTGCGGTTTCGTTGAAGATAAGGATAATAATAATATATTGTTTGACAACACTCGGTTTTACCGCAGACCAATTATTTATTATTCTTATCACTATATTGTATTATTTGCTTATATGGTTTGTAGTGTTTACTACGCATTAAATAATGAAATAGTGTAGATTATGGTTTTGACTATATACAGGGTTTTCCAATAAGAGGTGTTATTTTGAATAGCCCGCTATTTCGGTAGATGTTACTTTTGAAGCTATAATTTTTTTACATTTGACAAGTAGAAACTACGCCATTAATAAAAATGGAACGATACACGCTTCAACAACGCATTGAAATTATTAAGAGGTGTTATTTTGATATTCAATCGTAAAAGATCAATGGTTTCGTTGCTTGTGTGGCACGTAGCGCCGTCTTGTTGAAAGTAAACGCTGTCCAGGTCAATACCATCCAATTCCGGCCATAAAAAATCATTAATCATCTCTCGATAGCGCAATCTATTCACCGTAACTGTTGCTCCAGCCTCATTTTCGAAAAAGTAAGGTCCAATGACTCCGCCGGACCATAAACCGCACCAAACAGTCACACGTTGAGGATAGAGAGGCTTTTCAACAATAACTCTTGGGTTTTCCGAGCCCCAGATGCGACAATTTTGCTTGTTGACGAAGCCACCGAGGTGGAAATGGGCCTCATCACTCAAGATGATTTGCATTTGATTCACTCAAGTGAATTTAAATAATTTCAATGCGATGTTGAAGTGTGTATCGTTCCATTTTTATTAATGGCGTAGTTTCTATTTGTCAAATGTTAAAAAATGACAGCTTCAAAAGTAACATCTACCGAAATAGCAGGCTATTAAAAATAACACCTCTTACAAAAGAACCTTTATCGGGGTCGGGACCCTTTGCACTTTGTAATAATTCATGTGGACCTAATAGCATGGGTAAAAAAATTACACCTATTTCCTTTCATGTTTTAAGGAGTTCTACGAAATTGCTTACACGAGTACACGTCAAAATTATAAGAGGGTGAAGCGATAGTAATTAAGTTATTTACGCTGGTATGACCGAGAATAAAAAACAAATTATTGGATCAATATGTATTTAGAAACATGGACATGCTAAAATATCAGGGATATTTGCAGTACATGAGGTGAACAGAATGGTGGCCGGATCATCAAAATGATAACTCATCACATCTTTAAAAAGTTATACTATAAAGTCATGGAAAGTGATGAAACAAAAACTTTATTAACTGGGTTAAGTAGGTTAGGTTAGGTTTAAATTTTTTTTTGTTCATCGTTTTTAATGACTTTAAGAAACTTTTTAAAGATGTGTTGAATAGTCACTGTGTTGAGTTATCATGGAACCGAACAGAATATCAGTCTATACAGGTGATTCCGGACGATGCCACGACAAATCAGAACACTTTTGAAAAGTGATAAACATTTTTTTTACATTAGCACCACACAGGAGGCCCTGGGGAAATTGATTTCCTTCAGGGCCTGTGTCATGTTTGGGGATACTGTATGGATAAGTTGGGGAGCAGCTTACAAAACTAGCCTGACCCCCATAGAAATTGTTCAAAAAGTCATAATAAAAATAATACCAAAAAAACCTCCAGACTTCCCCACTGAACGAAGAATTCAAAGTTCCAACATTAAGGACGGGTTGTTTCGGAGAAATTGAACAATTCATCAAATTTCAACGTTCATTTTTGGGTTCTGTGAAAGTCCTATTCAAGTTCTGTTATTATATCATTGTAGGCTAGTTGCTTGACAAAACTGAAATAAAAACAGTACTTGAAAAAATCTTTCACAGAACTTGAAAATGAACGTTGAAATTTGATGAATTGTTCAAATTCTCCGAAACAACCCGTCCTTAAACACTTATTTATGAATAATTCAACTATTCAAATTATAAAAGAAAAAGATAAACACTCATTCATAACTGAAAATCGAACCAGACTTAAATATATATATTTGCATGCCCTAAACTACACACTTCTTTTGCTTAGAACCATTATACCCACCAAGGAAAATATTTCTTTAATAAATTACCAGAAGAAATTAGTAGCATTAATGATAAAAAAAAACAAATATTGAACTACATAAAAAAATATTTTAGGAAAATCGTTAGCAAAAAAACTGATTCCCCTAGTTTCACTTGAAAATCTCACAAATTATCCAACTATACTCATATAAAATATAATTTTGTTTTTCTTCCTTCCAAATACAATAATTTGTATGGATTTTAATTTTGTTTTTTTTTTACTTTGTAATCTAGTTATATTATTCACATCTCTTCAATCCACAAGCAAATGCTTTTAATGGAAGTGTAGTATAAATTAAAACAGTATGACTTGTAAACATTATATATTTATTGAAAAAAACACAAATAAATAAAAAAGGGTTTTTAAGGAAATTAAGAAGAGCAAGAATTCGGAAGGAAAGGAGTATGAGAGTAGGAATCTGTGGGCCAGTGTGTCCGTGTAGTGACGTACGTTTCCTGCTGAAGAGGTGAAAAATCTCCCTCAACAAGTCTCTCCAAATCCGGCCCGTCGCACAGTACTTGTGCAGACGCATACGCCGCCAAAACCTGGACAAAACTTCATCTCATGAACCCAGGCACCCCTGTTTAGTCACCAAACGTAGCGAACCACTTCAAGTGACCTATGGCAGAGGTATTTTTTTATTATTCTTTTATTTTATAGATATTTCAAATATTACATTTTTCAACTACCATACTAGGCTAATGCCCGTGTTTTGGTAGTCATACAAATTATATACAAAAAAAAATAACACGCTCTTGTGTCCTGTTCAGGGTTGATCAAAGCAAAGCGAACTCTAAGCAGAATTCTTGCCTGAACAGACTATGCAATAATTACAATAGCGTATTATCTAAGGTTGATATTTTCAGTTGCGAACTTACCAAATACAAGAGGTCCATAAAAGAATATGTCTCTGATGGTTTGTGAATAATGTTTAAGTCTCTATTATGATTTGATTTATATCTACAACCTCTCTCCATGGCTATAAATGTATTGTTTTGTAAATTTTTCGTTTTATATAATCTTTTGTTTTGTATAATTTGTTTAATTCATATTCCTTTCTCACAAATTTAAATAACTTATTCCATATTATGCTGTCTCAGTAGAGGTAAAGTCATAAGGAGGAAATCCATAATTGGTTTTATTTTACTATATAATACTGATGTACAAAATGATTTCCTAAAAATGAAAAAATAAATAAGCTTGTCTTGGTGAATAGTTTGCGAATATGGTTGTTTGGGTTGTCCAATGAATGGTTCTCGGGGCGGCGGCACCCAAACCCACCTCCCAATCTTCTAAGCTGATATTAATCGTTTTTAACGCTGCAATTTTTTGTTATATCCGCATTTGAATGCATGTAAAATACTGAATGACCTTGCGGAGTTATTTTAAACCTTTTCTTGCGGCTTATTGAATCGAGATAAATCACTTGTTATTATGTCGGCCAATGAAACTGAGAGGAAAGTGAATGTTTCCATTCTACTTAGATAATTGAATCCATCGGCGACCTTGTTATTACTTCTCTTCATATACAACACTGTCCTGGGGTCGAACCCTGAGGCAAATTAACTTCCGTTGTTACTGTATGTGTCCTAACTATACAGGGAATTAGTACCTTGATAAAAGAAACAAGGTTAAGAAACAAAATTTTCCAAATACGTATGTCCTAAATCCTGTATCTAAATTTCGCTAATAAACAATTAGATTATGTTAATTAAGTGTTAATCTCAAGTGACCTACCAGGTAAGTATTGTACTGTATATTATCCCCATAAATAGTTAAGTAATAACATAGATCACTTTAGAAATGTATAATAAATTTGTACAGCGCCCTTGAGGTGATTTAGCACGAAAACGGCGCTATACAAGTCATCCAATTATTATTATTAAATCATTTCATACATGAATTAAAATGTGCACGTCTATGAAACCAAAGATTCTGACATCAATTTGAGAAAAAATTATTAATTTTTTATATGGAACGACAAAAAAGTGAGATGACAACGTCTCTAAATAGTATAAAACAAAGTAGATATCCGCATATGTCTATTTGTGCGCTTAGTTCTACTAAATTAGGTAACTGATTTTGCTAGGGTTTTCACTCATGTTCAATCATTTAGAGAATTTCTTCCGGAAGATTTATATATTTAATACATGCATATTATATTTACAGAATTTTCAATATTTTATAATGAGCCATATTCTAAAACTTCCGGTAATTGTTTGGTTTCGGTTGCCTCCTTATTGTATCCTTTTAAAATGTCTGCTCAGAAGATTCTCATTTCTGAGCACAAACTGCCTCCTGTTTTATATTATGTTTTAGTTTTAATGTTCTTGTTTTGTCCTGTCCTGCTGTTATTGTTATTCTAAGTTTTATCATCACTTTGTACAAACAGTATAATATTAGATCTGTATTGGGTAAGGCGCACTGTAGGAATAATTTTAAGAACATGACCACTAATACTGAATTACCGTTTTTAAGTTTGTTATAGTAAAGCGCACTTCAAGTGAAATTATAGAGAAAGTATTTATAGAGAAAAGTCTCCGAGTACATGTCAGCTAGTTATTAAAAATTATCTTTCAAAAATAGTTATTGGTTTTCGGATTCTCACGAATTCTCCGAATATGCTAGAGGCCAATAGTTAATATTAGTGAGTTAATATTTCAAACTATTTAAGCTTATTTTAACTTTAATCAATATTTTAAAAATAATTAAATTACAATGGCGGTAATGAAAGAGCAGATTATGATATCTATCAAGTAAACCCTTAAGAGGAAGCTACAAGCCAAAAGTGTGTATATTCTTGGTATACCTTATATCTTAGGTAATAGACATTAAAATCGATTGACAAACGGAGTCTAGAAACGTTCGATTTCAAGCAAAAAACTGGTTTTTATTTATTTTGTAAATAATTTTATAAGAAAGCAAAAAAGTTAATCAAGTGAAACTGTCCCAGATAATCTTAGCTACAATACTGTATTTTTGTAAGTTGTTTGCCTTATGCGTTTATACATTTCTATTGAAAAAAAAAAATTTTAGTTGTTTGCATTTATATTTTTTATTGAGTAATTTATTTTTTTATTTGTATTCTACTCAAGCGAAACGATAGGAAAAAATTCAATTTATCTAAAGCATATTTTTTGGTATTCATAATGTACACCAATTATTTGTAAATATTAATCAAAATAGTGATTTGGCATTAAGCTTCGCCTTAATTGCTGGTTCTCCCGGCTCAGGTCGTTGTGCGTTGTTCGTGTGGAAGGAACTAATAACGATCAAATTCCCTCGAGACGACAGGCAGTAGCAGTGTTGCAACGTCCGCTTCGTGACATTATTCCAAACTCCGTGATTAAAAAGGGTGTGGAATGGTTTACTGCTCGAAACGACAGACAGAATAATAATTAATAACTAATGGTAAAAGTGTCGTGTCTAGCCGGACTTGATAACTTCACCGTTAAGTGCGAGATATCACGAATGGCAGGGCGTGTTTTATCACTATTTTGCAACAATTATAATTGAAGGTAATACAGATGTATATACAAAGAAGCGTGAGTGCAAAATTTGAAAACCTTAATGTTGTGTTCTCACAAACAGTTCTCCAACTCGTCGTGGAAGGAGATTGTGAAGAATAAGTTATTTGTGTAAAATCAGGGATTTATTATATACTTCGCGTATTACAATGGTGACTCGATAGTCGATCTAACTAGGAGCTGGCTAAATGAGATCTGCAAACACCAAGTTTTTCCGTAAGCAGCCTAACTGGCCCTGGCGACTACTGGCTACTAGCTGCCATCTTGCGGACTTCCAAGCAAGCTCTTTGCACTGCCCTCTATGAGTGCATCTGTTAAGCTCTTAGCTAACTCACTTCCCAACACTTAATTATTACATTAATTAAAATATATTCCGAGAAAAATAAATGCCGCCGACGGGAATTGAACCCGCACCTTTGACTGCCGGTCAGGTGTAAGGAACCACTGTGCTACGTCCGCGTATTTTTAACCGAAAAATAATTCAATTAATTCGAGTATTTCATTCAACAATTATTGCTTTTTTATATATTTTTTTGGTACTTTGCATATAACCTTGTCTGATAAAAACATATGTTTACCTTTAATAAAAAATATTAATAATTATTGATTGAATTTTTGAATTATCTGCGAACTATGGTAAAACCTATGGGGAACTATAGGGAATCTACATAAAAAATTCAAGTTGATTTTGTGGCACAACTTTTACATTTGAGCTTTCGAGTAAATCGAGTCAGCAATTTTTAGGTTAAATTTGAAAACAATCGGTCGTTAGTAGGTTAATATAACTGTATTTAATGGAGCGAGGTGTACACCCGGCTATAAAAGATTTTTTTTATCGGTAACTATGCCGAAAAAAAGAAATGCTCAGACTCAAAAAACGTGTTATGGAGAATCATTCCCAGTGCGCCGCTTGTACTACGAGTTTCCGGACACCGTGTATAGTATATAAGACAGTATTTGCGGCGGATAAATCGGATATGTATACGTTAATAAGTACGTAAAAATAGTTTACATTGGCATTTCATTTAATAGTTTACATTGGCGGTGTCGCTTGAGTAGATATAATATTGAACATAATACATTAAACGGACATTAAAATTAACTTAATATCTAGTTATAGGCACTGTATAAACTACTAGGAATTAATCATTGAAAAGAATATAATACTTATAAATCTATACGTAGCAAGAAACAGAAAAATAAAAGAGAACGGGCTCAACTGGGAATCGATCCCAGGATCTTT
Source organism: Hesperophylax consimilis (assembly GCF_061612785.1). NCBI lineage: Eukaryota > Metazoa > Arthropoda > Insecta > Trichoptera > Limnephilidae > Hesperophylax > Hesperophylax consimilis. The sequence goes on along the minus strand of NC_142854.1, from coordinate 16,680,939 downwards.
GCCTTACCGGGGCAACGTCCATAGCAATTGAGTCCCCGCATTCCCAATTTATACCGATTTATAACAAGTTTCTCGTCAACTCTTTAAGTTTTTAATTTCCAAAATAAAAATTATTTTTGAAGATAATGTCTAAACATTTATCATGCCGAAACGTTACTTATAAGAAATTCCCTCAATAGAAAAAAATCGCAAAGTAAGCTCCGAAAATTACGCTAACTACGGGGCCCTAATTGTAAAAATATATTATCAAAAAACATTAAAAATTAAGAAACTTTAAACAGCTCTACTGCAAAACTACAAATCTGACATTGTTCTTTGCGAAAATTCTTTGCGTAAATTGCAAGCTGGGATGTGAGAGAGATGAAGCTAATCTAATACATGGTATTTTATACTACTATACACCTTTTTTTATTGTTTAAATTACAACACAATAATAAACATAATACATGGCAAAAACAAAATAGTGAAATACATTTACAAGGATTCTATGCCAATTAAGAGAGCTAGCTTGAGCTTGGTGTAGGAGTTTTTTCATAATTTTATTACATTTTAGTGTACAATGATACTATAAAATAGTGTACTGTAAATATAATCTTAAATACTAGGATGTTGTAACGTTAAAAAATTATAATAAGGCATGTAATGAAGTGGTTGGTGATGATATGGTTGTTAATTTTTTGAAAATATAATTTGATCTTTCTTTTAAATGATATCAAATCTGTTATTTTTTTAATTTCTTCGGGAAAACTATTGAAATATTTTATGCCTTTGTAAAAATAATTATTGTGCATTTGTTGTGTTGAAAATAGAGGAATTTGGATGTTACTCTTATGCCTTAATGATGAGTTAAGTTTAAATTTTTTTATTACGTTTTCTTTGAAAATTTGTAATATTGAATCTTTTTTATAAAGGTCTTCAATTTTTTGTAATTTAAAAATATTGAAAAAAAAACTGTTTTTCTTTACACTAGCGAAATCAAACAGATTGTCTCACAATAATAAAACATTTATCGATTATTTTTTTAATATTAAACACGTACTATTATTAGAACTGACAGGTTACTACCATCTTCATATTAAATTTATTGATGACTAACAATATAACCTCTAGTAAATAAATTATACTGGCAAAACGCTTGTAGCTTCGTTACGACATCTCCCTCTCTCTCGTAAACACAGCACATAAGAAGAAAGAGATACTACAGAACTATAATTTTATTCTCCACACCAATCATGAAATTATTATTGCTTATCCGGACATTACGATATTATGTTTGATTTTTTTTTAGTATGGCGAGGATTAGTGTTGAATAGGAGATGTTATTGTTATTTAAGATGGATAATAGATACTTGAATTGCTTGTTACGGATGCTGTAAGGTCAAGGACGATCATTTTATTTCATCTAATCTTAGAAAGGATACTGTTTACATCATCTTTTCATTGCCACGTTAAGGCGATGCCATACGTAGTAATGCAAAATCATGTGTTTTTGGTTTGAAAATTTGGTCACCTAGAAATGTTTCAGATGCTTTAATTAAATACTGCGAGTAGAATACATCTTGTCCTTTGAAATGATCGAGTATTTTTTAGATAAGTCTTTTTATGAGCCCAGAAAAAAATAATGTATAAGGCCTATGAAAACTGCTTTAAAGGTCAAAATATTCTACTTACGAACCTATTTTCGGTTATGATTTTATTGTATAATTTGGCAAATTAAGTCATCTATAAAATGATCGAAAAAAAATTAAATATTTATGCCTGAAAATCCACAAAATAAAATAAAAGGCACTTTTTGGCCATGTTTTTTTCTTTCATAAATCAAAACAGGCGGATGGTGTTAAGCGGGAATTTAAACCTTATCGCCATCTACTTAAGGGTTGTTATTGATAGCGGCTCAATTTAAAATATTACACGACGTAGTGCATCGCCTTAAAGGCAAAGGTCAAAACCTGACAATGCTTGTAGCTCGAATATAATGATGGTACAGTGGATGGATCAACCTCCATCTAAGTGGAGTCACTTTTATCGCTCATACAATTACAACATGTACCTAGATTACATGAAGTTAGTACTAGGTGCGAAGATGTAGCGGATCTGTTCAACTACACAGAAGCTAGGTACAAGAAGGATATACTATCATATCTTCTAAATCATTACAAATTAAACCTAAGTCTACTCATACTTGTATCTCCTTCTAGAGCTTGTATTGATTTTATACTTTCTGTCGTCATTTTGTGATCAAATGCCACAGTTAATTGTTATTTTTGCTTAAATTATGTTTGATTGTGAATGTTTTCAGTGACATGAAATTATTGTGCATGGTATATTTATACCGTTGATATAAAAAAATATGTTATTGGCTAGCAGCGTTCGGAACCTGTGATCAAGGTAAATGGTGGAAGAATTCGAAGTTTTACCTGGTTTGAGATAATTGGAACCGTGCACTAGCGATGGACGTTTGAACTCACCTGTAACAACAGAAAAAAAATACATTCATTAGTTGAAGTAAACATTATCATTTTGAGGTATCAATTCGAAGGATTGATTTGTAATGAATAAATGAAAAATAGCATTTAAATAATAAGCAAATAAATATATTTTCTCAATTAATTACACAAATATATTTAACAGATCTCCCCCAATTACTGCAAGTCAATGTCACAAAACAGATCAGATGAAAACGGTAACCGGGCCAAACAGAACAGTGATAAAATACATCAGATGAAAGCGGTAACCGGGCCAAACAGGACAGTGATAAAATACATCAGATGAAAACGGTAATCGGGCCAAACAGAACAGTGACAAAATAGATCAGATAAAAACGGTAATCGGGCCAAACAGAACAGTGACAAAATAGATCAGATAAAAACGGTAACCGGGCCAAACAGAACAGTGATAAAATACATCAGAAGAAAACGGTAACCGGGCCAAACAGAACAGTGACAACATAGATCAGATGAAAACGGTAACCGGGCTAAACGGAACAGTGACAAAACAGATCAGATGAAAACGGTAACCGGGCCAAACAGAACAGTGATAAAATACGCCAAACAGAACAGTGACAACATAGATCAGATGAAAACGGTAACCGGGCTAAACGGAACAGTGACAAAACAGATCAGATGAAAACGGTAACCGGGCCAAACAGAACAGTGATAAAATACATCAAATGAAAGCGGTAACCGGGCCAAACAGGACAGTGATAAAATACATCAGATGAAAACGGTAACCGGGCCAAACAGAACAGTGACAAAATAGAACACTTTAAAATGCATATAAACCAGTGGGAACTAGAGTGGTAAGATTTAAAAATACGATATTATTGATGTTGTTGAAGTTAATTTTTTTTTTCAAAATTACAATTTTTGAAATTAAAAAAATCTTCACAAAAAAGGGAAATCCAAAAAAAGAAATATTTTTAGCTGCAACAATATCAAAAATGTCGTTTTTTTTCAATATTATTACCACACGGAGAAAAATGAGGCGATTATTGGCAATCCGGTTAAAAACGGGATTACAGGCCTTAATGAATGAACGAATAGATGTCGCACATTAAAATAAAAATAAGATATTTTTATCTAAAGACACTGTCTAGATTGCATAAAGATAGTTGCAAATAAAAACGTGCGGTGAGAAAAATGAAGACAATTTTTGTAGTTCTTATTCGAAGTATGATACAGTTAAATACGACCGAAAGAGATAGGGTCCCATTAGCTCAGTTGGTAGAGCGGTGCCCCGGCAAGGCAAGGATCCTGGGTTCGAGTCCTAGATGTGACCGTATCTTTTTCTGCAATCACATTTTAACAGGATTACCAATAATTTGAAGAGATATTTAATAAATTTGCAATATTTATTATCCGTTCAGGAGTATCAAAGGTTCTAATCTTTCTGCCTACCTCTTTGCTATCTTTTACGAGTTAGTCACCGCACTCAGCGTTCAGGAGAAAGTGGCACAGAATAGCAGTCACATTATATTAGTCATGGCGTTGCCGCTAATTTACAACTACGTAGTAATATCGCTGAGGTGAATCATCTCGTGGCATTTATCCAGGTGATGACTAGCACTGGATGGCGGTGGTCCATTGGGAATGAGGAAACTGGAAAGGTCTTTGTGTCCTCCGACAATTCGCTGAATTAAATTACTCATACGATCTAACAACCAACAAAAAAACACGACAGAAGTTAATCATTATTTGCTGGAATCAAATGCGTTAAAATATTTAAGTAGAAATTAATTGATTGTACGATACTAGCTGACGTTTACCCGGCGTTACTGGGGCTTATCCTTAGGAGATATACATATACCATCACTGACTTTTCTGTAGGCCTTTTTAAGATATACAATTCCGTATTACATTATTTTGATGTATCTCATAAGGTTTAGCCAGCGTTAGCAATCTAAGCGACCGAAAAATTTTTTTTTACGACTTGATTATAAAACATCGACTTTTCTCTACTTTCTATAAATATAATATACATGAATTATATATGTAAACCTTCCGGAAGAAATTCTCTAAATGATAGTGAAAAAACCCTATCAAAATCCGTTGCGTAGTTTAGAAGAACTAAGCGCACAGACAGACGCGGATAGCGACTTTATTTGATACTATTTAGAGATAATTCATTTTGATTCTATTTATATGTTGTATTACTTTTTAGTCCATATTCCTAGTAATATCCATTAAATACTCAGCCTTACTAATAAATAAAACACTTTCCAATCGTTAAACGGTGTTTTAGTTAGACGGAGAAAACTTATTGCTAATTTATTAAGAACCTCCATAAATTATCCGTAATTGTATTGTAGTCCATGAACGAATGAATTAATAGGTATCCTGATAAACTTTAAGGCGATGCACTACGTCGTGTAATATTTTAAATTGCGCCGCTATCAATAACATCCCTTGCGTAGATGGCGATAAGGTTTAAATTTCCGCTTAACACCATCCGCCTGTTTTGATTTACGCAAGAAAAAAACATGGCCAAAAAGTGCCTTTTATTTTATTTTGTGGATGTTGAACTTAATTTGCCACATTATACAATAAAATCATAACCGAAAATGGGTTCGTAAGTAGGAGATTTTGAACTTTAAAGCAGTTTTCATGGGCCTTATACGGTATTTTTTCTGGGCTTATAAAAAGACTTACAAAATACTCGATTATTTCAAAGTCCAAGATGTATTCTACTCGCAGTATTTATTTAAAGCATCTGAAACATTTCTAGGCGACCAAATTTTCAAACCAAAAACAGATGATTTTGCAATACTACGTATGGCATCGCCGTAAAAAAACAAAGTTTATTTTACCATGTCTTTTGCATTTCGTCATGATAAACCCAGGTGCATGAACACGTGTTCTGATATTATTTATTATTGGTAAGCATAGACATATGAATATTAGTAGACCTGCCCTAAGTGATTAAAAGCGTATTATCCCCACTCCCCATACCGGTTCCATTGGAGCCGGCTGGGCTCGCGTATGGCCTCAAGTGAAATTTGAAAACGTGACGTCATCATTCTTGTGCGATCTATGGTCGAGGCATCATCGGTTCATTTTACGAAATAACACGGCAAAATGTTGACCTGTGATATGAAAACTTGTAAAAATAGATGTGAAAAAGAGAATAAACCCAATTGTCGTATTACATTCCATAAGTAAGCATTATTTTACTTTATTTTAAGCTTATTCACACCGTATTATATGGATCAGTTTTAGAAACATATACTATCACATCACAATGTAGCGATTCTCAAGTGTGCTCATCGTTGTTTACTGGGGTAAGTAAATTATGAAACATTTGTAAAAGTGTCTTAACTAAATACTGAAACTAACTACGACTCTGCAAACAGAAGAAATTTACTTTGCCGAATTTGGACTTCGCAAATTAGTTCATAACGTGGCGAGTAATTTGCGCTCCCATTTAAAAATGTCTATTCATTCAAAAGCAGATTTTACTTTTAAGGACTAAATGGTGATATTATAATGCGAGATGCCTATTTACTGTCAGATTGATTTATTGACGAATCACAGTCAGCTTAACCCCCTTCGTTCTTCAACAGTTGATTTTACCCCTCGCCATTATCTTCTCGTCTATTAATTCCTGTGTCTGTGTTGGTAAGTAAGAGCTTCACAGATGCACTAATAGAGGGCAGTGCATAGAGCTTGCTTGGAAGTCCGCAAGATGGCAGCTAGTAGCCAGTAGTCGCCAGGGCCAGTGGGAATGCTCCCAGACAAACTTGGTGTTTTCAGATCTCATTTAGCCAGCTCCTAGTTAGGTCGACTATAGAGTCACCATTGTAATACGCGAAGTATTAATAAATCCCTCATTTAACACAAAGAACCTATTATTTAAAATCTCCTTCCACGACGAGTTGGAGAACTGTTTGTGGGAACACAAATTTTTTTAAAAACGCCCTTTTTCGGGGCTTCTACATAAAAATATTAAGAAATATACATTATTTATTGTACATAACTGAATTGCTTCATTAACAACATTTTATATTTGTTTAAAGATAAATTGAAAATGTCCACTGACTTGGTATAATTTTTTTCCCTCCATTAGTATTCTGGGCAAAGAGGAATACATATGGTAGTTAGTCCCAGAATTTCTGCACTGAAATAAATCCTGACTTCAATACCGGACTATCAACTAAATCATTTAGAATTTTATATAAAAATACCAAGTCAGTGAACATTCTTTTGTTTGACAATTTTATCATGAATTTACTAAGACTTTATCAGGAAGCGGTTTGACGTCCCGTATTTAACAGGATTGCCGATAATTTAAAGAGATTTTTAATAAATCGCATTAATCGTTTTTCTCCGTGCAGTTAAATTTTAGTCGCAATGCAAAAATATGCAAGTCATACGATTTCTCAATTTTTTGGTATTTTCACAATTTATACCAATTTAGTGATTCATCTCGCTTGGCTACTGGCAATATTCTATTCTTGTCAATTCGGTGATTGGAGATAAATGACGTTGTGCAAGGATGGTGTTGTTACCAAGAAATAACGTGGGAATGATTCAATTTTCAGTCGCTATCTTAATAAGCAAACCTTACTGGAATTGGATTTTACAATCTTGAAAATGAATCATTCAGGATGTACAACATTAAGTTATTTATTATATTCGTACTTTTTATTGAAGAGATATTTGATATTATAGCATTCTTGCCAACAGCCAACTCTAAGTGCATGTGCTAGTAGTTTTGGGTTGTGGGCATTGATGTATTATATTTAGATGAGACATGAAGCGAAAAAATAGGTTCCACTTTTTTAACTCCAAACGACCTCCAACGCTCTAACTAAAACCGAATCTGATCCACGCTCATCGCTGAACGAGTTCTAATTAATAGTGGACATTTCGATAAGATATTATTAGTACGCTATAGCATCTCTAATTGTATAGCTCTATGGTTGTGGGTAGCAAAAGTCTATTTTAAGCATAAAGGGGGTGACAGATTACGCCATAAGTTCAAAGCGTTTTATATAACTCCATATTGCTCGCCATAACCCATACAGACCTGTCAAACCTAAAAAGATGATGTGCTATAAGTGTGGGCGTGGCAACGATATGCGCTGTGATCTGCTAGCCAGGCGTTATTTGAAAATTATGCGACCCCAGAACAATTTACGGAGCGCCGTAATTACGCGTCTGTCATCTGTCAAAGTGACAGCTCCCATACAAAGAAATGATATTCCGCGGCAGTCCCCCAATTGATCTACCCCCTCTCCTGAGTAAGATTATAGCGTAGTGTGTCAGCCAACATATAATACGTATATGCCACGCCTAATTTATAACATAGGGTAATGTGTCTAAGGCCTAACTTCAATATGAAATACTCACTAGAAAGTTTAAACAAATGCAATTAGGTAGGAACTTACGTGGCAAAGATAAAGCAATATAATTTACTGGAAATGAATGCACACACTTGAAAGATTGCGGCGGAATTTACAAAATAAATGGTTTATCCAATCGGTACCGACCACTGAAAAATAGCAAAGAAAATTATGCTTCTTAAGGAATTAAATTATATTTACAATGATTTCTTATCTCGTTCCGGTAATTTCCAAGTAATTCAAAGAACTTAACGGCAGTCGATTAGAAAAACGCAATCAGACCTAAATAAACCTCTGCTTTTCCTCCTTCATATAATCGGACCTCTTCAATAGCCGCGTTAATAAATCTCTTCCTACAGCTCCTACCTTAACCGGCCTCACAACACTGCCCAAACGGGTGGCGATATAGCTATCATGTCTTAACACTGTACAGACAGGGGCCTTCTTGTGAATATTGTGTTCAACGATCAAATATTACTAATCATTCCAAAAATAAAAATAAATATTCATCCTAGACTTGCAGAAAAGTCAATAGATGTCTTACATTAAAATACAAATGGATATATTTATCCAAGACATATCTACTATATTGCATTTAGTTTGGGAAGAATCTTGCGATCATACATAAAGATAGCAGTCAATCAAAATATGCGTTAAGAAAAAGAAGATAATGTTCGCAGTTCTTAGTCGAAATATGATACAGTTAAATATGACCGAAGGGAATAGGGTCAGATTAGCTCAGTGGTAGAGCTGAACCCCAGCGAGGCAAGGATCTTAGATGCGACCGTATCGTTTTCTGATTTATCAATTTCAAATATTCAATTTCAAAAGAATCGCTAATGTTAATAATGTCTGCAATAGTTAAATTTAAAAAAAAATAAATGGAAAAATATCTATGTTATAAAATTTGGGTAAGAAGATATGAAAGGGGAAATGAAATGTCAGTTTGAATGAGCAAAACCATAGATATGTATATACAATATGAAATTAGACTGAATGCTGTAGAAAGGAGATCCCTAAGGCGTACGTGTGATAAAATCATGTATGACCGTGTGAGAAATGTGGAGATTCGCAACGATTGCAAGAAAGGGACCCTTAGATAGTTTGGGCATGTAGAACGAATGAGCGAAGAAAGGAGCGTACGGAGTATATAAGACTCGAATGTAAATGGTAGTTGAAGTCGGAGACGAACGAAGAAGACATGACACGATCAAGTGAACCAGATACTTGAGTCGGGCCATGTCAAGAGTCGGAACAACACAAAAGTATATATGAGACGACGGAGATGAACGAGGCAAGAAGTGTGTGCCAAGACCGAGTTGTTTAGCGGTCCGTCCTCTCTGCCTACCCCTTCGAGGAAACGACGTGATGGTTAATTAGTTACGTTACGCGTTTGGTGTGTAGTAGAAACAAAGGCGGGGTGTCACCGTATAGACGCAATTTGTAGCAATTTGGGTGATGGTGAAGTAAATGTTGGCGACACTTTTTTACGCACAGTTTTATGCTAATAATAGACAATGGCCTTTCTCCCTTAATTCTATTATCATTGATATAGAAAACATACATAAAAGAATACAGTTAAAGTTGTTTTTTTGATTTGTACAGCATTGAGGCAGATAATATCTCACAAAAATGGCTAAATACCATTATTTTCATTGAACCTTCCTTGGAGGTTGACAACCTCTATATTTTTAAACTATTAATGAACCGTAGAGAATTATAATACTAGTAGACTTAGAAGTTATTATCTCAAAATATCGCAAGCAATAAAGTGGATGAACTTCAAAATAAATCATTTATTCAGCAATGCTTTGAAAATGCCGCCCAAAGAATGCTAAAAACTTTAAGCTTCGAAACAAAAGCTTGAAATGTTCTCCTTTCAAAAGACGTATTTGAAAAGACCTTAGCAGCAACTATAAAAAAGACAAATGACCTAAGCCTGTCATTAGGTTTTTGCGAAACAGACAGTTAATTGTCCATATCTGAGTTTCAAAAACATTATGAACTACGGATCACTTTTGTTTACAAACAAAAGACGACACGTGTTATATTTATGTTTAGTATTTTAAAAATTTGAGAAAATCAAACATATGGTTGTGACTTGTGATTGGCTCGTAAAATTTGGCTAAGGGCCAATTTAGGACAAAGTAAAAAAAATATTATATGACCACATGTTGCAGAGCTTTTTGTTGAAATTTCTCAGTAATGATATATTTTTAGAAACCAACCATCACGCCGTTTTCACGGAGGAGTATGCAGAGAGGACAGACCGTCACACAGCTCTGTTTTGGCACATACTATTGTTGTTTAATTCACATAAAATGCTACTGACTTGCCTACCAATGGACAATGGACAATATCAGCGGGAACATAACATGTCAATCTGTTTAATTGTTGGCAGATGAATCATTTAAATGCGTTAAAGATCGACGATTAATTTCATTAATCCATTTAAGATATATTTCCAGCTAATAATAAAAACTAATTTTATACAACACCCTGATATAATAGAACTTCCTCCTTCTTCTGGCGCTTGTAAAATTAGATTGTTAATGTTAATTTTAGTTATAAGTTTCCACATATGTAAATATATGTTTAATTAAGATAGAAGTTGTAGGCCTTAGTCGTAAGTCTCTAGATATAAGTCTAGACGTAAGTCAGTAGTTCTAGTGTTAACTACTGACTTAACTACAGGTTTTCCAATAAGAGGTGTTATTTTGATATTCAATCGTAAAAGATCAATGGTTTCGTTGCTTGTGTGGCACGTAGCGCCGTCTTGTTGAAAGTAAACGTTGTCCAGATCAATACCATCCAATTCCGGCCATAAAAATCATTAATCATCTCTCGATAGCGCAATCCATTCACAAGCCTCATTTTCGAAAAAGTAAGGTCCAATGACTCCGCCGGACGATAAACCGTACCAAACAGTCACACTTTGAAGATAGAGAGGCTTTTCAACAATAACTCTTGGGTTTTCCGAGCCCCAATGCGACAATTTTGCTTGTTGACGAAGCCACCGAGGTGGAAATGGGCCTCATCACTCAAGATGATTTGCATTTGATTCACTCAAGTGAATTTTAATAATTTCAATGCGTTGTTGAAGCGTGTATCGTTCCATTTTTATTAATGGCGTAGTTTCTACTTTTCAAATGTCAAAAAATGACAGCTTCAAAAGTAACATCTACCGAAATAGCAGGCTATTAAAAATAACACCTCTTATTGGAAAACCCTGTATAAAGACCTCAATTGTATACTTATGTTACGTATTGTCACATGAAATAAATGCATATTTCTGTAACTCAACAGATAATAGATACAAGGAAGATGGGCCATGATGCATTATTAGTGTAAAAGTGCACACAAAATGATTGTTGGTAATATCATTCAACTGTACTTCTGCAAATGGTATCTATGCACACCGGTGCCCTGCATGACAGCTTTAAAAGTAACATCTACCGAAATAGCGGGCTATTCAAAATAACACCTCTTATTGGAAAACCCTGTATTTAAGAAATATATTTGTACACCGCCCTTGAGGTTTTTTTCTTAAATTAGCCAAATATTATTATTATTAAATGGAGCTCAGGAACTCATATATAGACAGCGACCTTGATGTGATTTTTCAAATAAACCGCGGTGTCCAGGAAGATTAATTTATTTCATGTGCTATTATCGTCGGTCAAGACCCAGTCCAGTGGTAGGTATTCCACCAGACCACTTCCCCACCGGAAATACACACACATTGTAAACCCCATACCTACGTATACAGCGCCACAAAAGCGGTACCTGCAACTTGCCCACATAATCCGATGTTATATTCCGCTCATGTGCATCTTGATGTGGACATCACCACCGACAGACGGGGCAACCGGTCTGCCGACAACACGAGCGGGATAACACCTTGGCCCCGGTGGGTTGGAGTCAAGACACCGCACTTCCGCAACTAAATATTATCATGTACAATAACCTTTGCGTAACTGAAGGTTAAAATCACGTATCACCCGAAGGGGGTCACTAGGGTCCCCCAGATATCGCAGAGAGATCACGAAATAGTATTCACATATAAAAGCCCCGAAAAAGGGCGTTAATTAATAAATAAAAGTAATAATATTCATTGTACCCTTTTAAATTTACAAATTTCATTGTATTAGTTAATTTAAATTTACTCGAGCGATTTTTGGCATATTATGCCAAGTTTGCTAAAACGTTTTAATCAATCACTTGCCATAATGTGCCAAATTTATAGAACCTAAAAATATGAAATAAACGGTCAAATCTAGGTGGATTTATTGGCTTTAAACCTTAGTAAGCAGTTTCATATGTTTACATAATAATATTTCGAGGAATCGTATTAATTATGTGACTACCAACCATGGGTCCTAACTGCCCCCAACCGTCTGGAGCCAGTGACGTCCCCAATCGGAGTGTAGTGTGCGGCTGAAAGTGGTGGAAGTGGAAGAAGACGAAAAATGAAGGTGGGGGAAGTACCCGAATATTCAGATGTGGTCACCAAATACGGCTAAAGCCATTTCAAGCAACGTTTCAATTCTGAATGGTGGTCCTACATCACGGCGGTACTAATAGTATCTTCCACTCTGGAACTTGCCACAAACATACTATATATAGTAAATTATTAGATAACATAATTTAATCAACTACAATTTACTATTGCACTAGACGAGAGAGAGCCTTACCCCTCGACAACGAAGGTCATGGACGTGACGTAATGCAAACCGGTAAAAGAGATCTAGGGTAACTCAAATATGTAGTCCTTTTCAGTAGAAAAAAATTTTACGTCTGCACTCGCAACTTATTTACGGTAAAGAGCGGAGAGTAATTTCGACCGAATTGAATAGATATTATTAAGTAAAAACTTTAAAAAGAGTAAAGGGGTATTTTTTAAATGCAGGTCGATTACTTATAACTTATGTGATATATCACAAACTCGTTTGGGGTTGTGAATTACCCCCCTCCGGTGCGGGAGGGTTAAACACACGCTGGCAACACGCAGGAGCTGTGTAAGCCTTCTGTCGTGGATTTTTATACAAGCTACGCTTCGTTGGTTACTGAATAATTTCACGCATAATACAATATGGACAACTTCAGTCAATCGGGCAATTTTTAAAGATACTTTGAATGTATTTATTAACACCGATGGTATCAAAAGTTTCAAACACATCAGGGTAGGAGGTACCAGCACTCCATTGTAAATTAATCTTAATTCAAGCAAAAATAAATACAACAAAATGTTTAAAGAACATAATACGTTGGTGAACAGTAACATTTGAGATTGTTGAGGCCAATATTTTTTTTGGTGTGCTTCGATGGTGGAATCTGGACTCTGGCAGGATTCCATGATGCGGACATTTCCGGAGTGGTTTGCCCTTTCCCTAAATCCTTCCACCAGGGTTCTTATGAGTTATAGGGGCTGCCAAACCAAGAATTCACTAGTGAGCATATGAAACACTGCAGTATTTGGGAAAGCCAAATTGATTGTCAAAGACGATTGACAAATAATAATGATAAATGCACACCTGCGTGCAATTTATGATATTATTATTTGGGTTTGTGGATACGATCTACAGCCTACGCTGAGAACCTCCGAGGTCCAAACTTCCGAATAAAAGCATCATCGCCCACTTTGCAGTACACGCACTATCATAGAGATTGCTCTGATATGACTTCCTACGCTAAAATGAAACACAATAAAGCTGTTCTGAATTTGATTGAATTATACATTATTTCATTGCATCATTTTAATCTAAATTTTATTTTAACTAACTTAACAATGACAGAATTTAAACCAGTGAATTCTAAACTCATTCGAAGTCAAAGGCGTGGTTGGCACTTAAGCCTACCGTGACATTTTTGTGTTTGTTTTTTTTATTATTATTAATCATTTTTATTTACTTAAAAACTGCAAAAATATTAGGTATTGATGAGTGGGGGTTAGGATGGGGTGAACAATGACAACAATAACAAAATTGTTACTGTACTAGTGCAGACCCGTGAAAAATCACGGGGTATTGTATAATTGTAGGATTAATATTACGTATTGTGTGATATATAAATATAATTTTTCTAATTTTTAATATTATGAATGCGTTTGATGTTCGGCAGCTATATGTAAAAACTATCCTAACTCATCTATACTCAAATATACATAATTACTACGAAAAAAAATTAAATACACGATGTACTCGAAGCAACAACAAAAACTTACTACAAATACCGATAACACGTACTACGTTTGGTCAACGAAACTTTAAATACTTTGCGACAAGACTCTACAGCATTCTTCCAGACATAAAACAATGTGATTTACAAAAAAATTGTATTAATTTGGATCAAAAATAAGAATAGGGCCTTCACCGGTGCATTCACCCAAATTCGCAGTTATTGAAGTCATCACATTATTGAGCGAATACATCTTAATACAAGTATATGTTCAAAGGTATTAGGAACTAACACGAAAAATTCTGACAACACAGGTTAGCCTAGTGAGGCGGTATTTGAGAAACCTCAACTGTACTTTTATTTTCTTTTTACCTTCACAATATTATGTTTGTATTTTTTTGTTAATTTTATAACCTTAAATATAAAAGTTACAAACCAATGTACACCATAATATGTATGTATACTGTATAGTTGTAATGTGTAAACATTCCTAAATAAAGATATTATTATTATTATTATACAATATTTGCCTCTTACAAAACTGTTTTACAAAAAAAAATACTAGCCATTTTTTATAACAAAACTAGCGTATGTCCCCGGCGTTGCCCGATCTTTAGGCAGAGTTTTTTGAAAATCAAGTGTGCGAAATTTCATCAAGAAATATAACAATTCTGCTGTGAGGGATGGGAAAAGGGGATGGGTGGAGATTTTTCGGAATATTGCGTAGACAATGACCTTCCTTTTCTTTTGAAGGTCAAGTGTGCAAAATTTCATCGATCTTTGAATAAAACTGTAGATTTAAAAGAAGATATCAAATCCACGCCAACACAGAAATCTTTAAAAAAATTTGATTATATTTTATTATTTAAAAATTAAAGAGACGGTCAGAAATTTACCTCCCGAATGAACATCGTTAGTAAACTTTAAAATCACGAAATCTGTTAAAAATTTAAACAAAAGAAATACACATTTCCAATACAGAATTATAAATTAATCATTTTTTACACATAACAATTTTCAGATTATAGGTAGGTACCTACTCTATCGATTGGCAGGATTATTCTATAAAATTTTAATGACAGGTAAATTAAATCCTCAGCACGAGATATCATTATCTCTATTTGTTACAAAAATGGAAGATAATAAAACATTTATCATTATTACACAATCAATCCAAGTTTGAAATTGACAATAAAATTCAAAGGAAATTTGAGTTCATTGAACGACAACAGAAATTAATATTTTAGATGACGTGACAAGTGGGGGAGTAGGTAGTACCCAATATTAATATCCTCCTTATATTAGCTTAAATACTTGACATATCATTTTAGTATTTTACGTAATTCTGCGCAAATACATAGGTTACCATTAATAACTGACTGTGTAATTGGGATTTCTATAGTTTAAAAGCTCATAACACAAAAGAAAAATGCATGTGGTCGTCGGAAGATCCACTTGGTTACGGACGTTTTGTTTGGCATCTTGGCCTGTCAAGAAATAAACACAAACAGAACAGCTAACCTATGATTTAATAAAGTATAAACAAATAGCATTTTTCAAAGTGATAATGATATGCGAGGTAACGTAACTGTACCGTTCTAGCCGGCTACCGTGATGTCGGTAAAGTTATCTATCTTAACACGTAATACCCGGAGGTTGAAAATGAAACACATGCGGCGGTGGTGGGTCCAGATTGACCCGGCTGAAATGATGAAATTAAAAGGCTTTTTATGCATTTTTCGTTCATATTCTTACTTTTATATGATATTATTGTAGTTCCTCATTAACTCATAACATATCCCCTGTGTTTCTTGTATGAACATGAAAGTTTTAGAAATTAGTGTTCCGTAAATTTTGCGGTTCGTCGATATACAGCGGCGCGGACAACCCGCGCAACAGCTAATCAACGACTGAATCGAAGACGGCCCCGACGGCCGATGCGGGTGCCGGGCGATGGTCAGGGGAATGAGGAGGGCAGCGCGGGAGAGGGGGACAGGAAGCGTTCGTCAGCGGAAACAAACATTTTTATTTCTATAATTATTAAAATTTTCGATGGTGTGCATTTACAAGAATATCGTGTATTATTTAAAATACCAGAAATAAATCACGTATTTGATAATTTCCTTGTGGCTGTACCTCTAATAGAAAAATGTGTAAAGAGAAAATAAATTCAATTTATAGCCATATTGAACGATGATTGCTTATGCAAATATTAGAAAATATTATATAATGGCATTCAAATTCAAGTTGAGTATTTACTTCCTCACACATTTATTTGTCACAATTAAAACCATTGAATGACACACATTAAAATATACTAAAACTTTTATTTTTCAATATAACAAATTTAAATTAACAATTTTCATTTAAAAAAAAGGAATAAAAGCAATATTCTAAATACGAAAATACAAAAATGATTCGACGATTAATAAAATTTATATACATACACAAAACACCAAATGGATTTATTATTACAAATTCAGCGGCAAAATAATTATATAGCACTACCAATTATAAAAAGTTTAACAGTTTTTTATTAGTTAAAATATATTAAAAATGCTAAAATTCACAAAAATAATTCATCGATATATTATATCATTCAATAAATGTCATCGAAACGTATATTGCTAAAAATATAGCGGAAGCGATCTCTAGATAAAGCGGAGGGGAAAAAATGCTGCCGGAATAAATCCTCGGTAGTCCAAAGTTCGCTTAGTTCTAACTTTCGGCCGTGATTTCTTCCTGAAGCCAAAAGAACTCCAAAAAATGCATACATTTCTGTCTTCGTAATGTTAGAAAGCTGGAATTTTTCGGATTGAGCTGACAGAATTTATTCGTATTTTCAATAATTTCCTCCACCATTTCATTTGAAATAAACAAATCAAAAGCATCTCTGATGGATACTATGTTCTGGCTACCGTTTTTCAATCCAGGGGTAGAAGAAATAATGTTATGGCTTCTGGTACGTAAGCTGGCTGGTTGCGCAGAATTCCATTGGAATCCGGAATTCGACACGTATAAATGTTGATCTGCAACGGATTCATTCGAATTTCCTACACTAACTTCATTATCACTTCCATTTCCACTTTCAGATATTTCCTCTAGTAATATTTCTTCCAGATCACTTTCAAATTCTGGATCTAATGTTTCGAATTCCAAGTCGCCATCATCACTGATCTCACTGTTCGAACTGTTAAGTAGCTTTTTGATCTCATTATCAGATAAATAATTTTGCTTTGCCATTGCGTTCGTACGCTACGAAAAAAAAAATTAAAACAAAGTCACAAACAAAAATCACAATACTAGAAATGTGCCCGAATGGTTGACAACATCTGCGCGGGACTTTGAGAGACAAAGACGGAAGGACAGAGCGAGAGATATGCTGTTTCGTCGGCTGCTCGAATTCAACTGAGAAGAAATGAGTTTTTGCGTGTTTTTAAACACAATTATTCTTATAACTTTTTTAAAACGTGTCCGATTTTAATCATTTTTGAGTCGAAATATGGGTAAATATTTGATGAAAGAATAGACAAAAGGAAATTAGCCTAAACGAGATATTTGCGGCAAAATCTTTTTTTTTAAAAACACTGGGTCAAACCAGACCCACCACCGGAGTCGAGGTGTTAAGTGTCATCGCATGTGATAATAGAAATTGTCGCCAACGCAAAAGAAGAGAACTTGTCGTGCATTCCTAATGTAGTTGTATTGGAACAATGCCTTGCTAACTGTACAGACTAGGTGTATTTAAATTATGGTCGAAAAACGCCCAAAGAGATTTTCTAGTGATGAAATTCAATATGCCATCCAGTCATTGATGAAGACTATACAGGGTGTATCGGCAAGTACCCGACAAACTTTAACCAGCTATTCTTCAGCACATTTGGAGTAAAAAATGTTATGGGTGCTTTGCTGTCCGGTAACATTTTTTTCCATTAAAAACAAAAAATAAATAAAAAATCCACACTCCGTCACTGTCATTTGCATTGTTTCTCGTGTTCAACAGCTGTTATTAGCATGTGTGTCAAAAAGTGTCCTCGCTCTTTCGTACACAATAAATAATAATAGTTAAAAATGAGACGAATGGTGCCGTGCCATTTCGTTGTGATTGTAAAAGCGCGCCAACGTAGGTACGTACGTACATTATTCAACGAAACTCGAACAAAATATTGCCAGACGAGTTTTCAAACTTTGACAAAGGATAAAACATTGGTGACATGTGGTGAAAATATGAATGGTAAATTTTTTATTAAAAAAAATGTTACCAGACAGCAAAGTGCCCATAACATTTTTTACTCCAAATGTGCCAAGGAGTAGCTGGTTAAAGTTTGTCGGTACGTGCCGATACACCCTGTATATAATTGACAATACACAGATATATTTTGATTATAAAATGAGCACAGATACTCGAGATGCTTTCTTGTACGTCGTATGCCGCTCACAAATTAATAAAATTTGATATAATCTTATATTACTTGGATTACTAAGATTCTTATCGATAACGAAGCAGTATAGATAGGATAAAGAATCAATGTTTTTTTATAGATGTGTCGAGAAATTAATCAGTATCGGAAAAAATTTACCTTCAAAAAAATATACATGGTTTGACTGAGGATTGAAACATCATCCCCAGGGAATGGTGTAAACAACGCCTACGCCAAATTCGAATAGGATAGTACCGACATTCATCATTTCGTACATATTGGGTATCCGAGGGTAAAGTGTGCTAACTTCAAGGGGTGATTCTTGACATGATAGTTTAAGTAAAAACGATAAATAAATTTTTCGAAATTCCAACGCTTGAGGGTAGTTTTTAGGTTAAAAAGTTGATTGAAAGCAGAAATTGTTTGTAAAGGAAAAAAAGGTTTTTTTGAAAAAAGTTATTTATCATCAGAACTTAATGAACTAAAAACGGGATAACAGGCCGTTTCCTAATGAACCTTAAGTTAACTATCTAACTTAACTATCGGACCAGACTTCGTTCCCGTATTTTTTATTAAAGGGTGTGCCGAGTTCCTAAAAACACCACTATGTCTTATCTTTAACTTAGCTATAAATACTTCAACTTTTCCCGAAGTATGGAAAACTTCAAAAATATGTCCTATTTTTAAGAATGGTTCGAAAAACTTAATCGAAAACTATAGACCAGTTGCTATACTATCAGCTCCTGCTAAAGTATTTGAAAAATTAATTCATAAATTCATTATGCCTCAGATAGACGCATACATTATCCCAGAACAGCATGGTTTCCGGAAAGGAAGATCCACTGAAACCAACATGATGGTTTTCACCGACTATGTTGCTAGGTCCCTAGACAGAGGTTACCAAGTAGACTGTTCGTACAACGACTTCTCCAAAGCTTTTGACACCGTGAATCACGATATCTTACTCATAAAACTTGCCCAGATGGGTTTTTCACTTCGGATGTTAGAGTTTTTTAAAAGTTACCTCAAGAACAGAAAACAATTTGTCACTCACGGAATCTTCCAATCTGCCGAATTTCTTGTTTTTTCTGGGGTTCCCCAAGGATCGATCCTAGGGCCTCTTCTTTTTTCCATTTTCATTAATGACATTGCTGAAGTCATTCGTTTTTCTCGCTTTCTGCTGTTCGCTGACAATCTAAAATTATTTCTTCTAATAAGAAATATTGAGGACTGCCTGCACCTTCAAGCTGATGTTGATAACATTTCAGAATGGAGTCAACGAAACAAGCTTCATTTCAATGTCATGAAATGCGTAGTTCTGACTTTCACCAGAGCATTTAGTCTCACATACCACAGGTACACTATGCTCGGTCATAATCTCAAACGAGTTTCAAACATAAAGGATCTTGGGATTATGTATGAGAATAAGTTGACATTTCGTCCTGATATCGAAGGGGTGTGCCAGTCGGCCTTAAAAATGTTAGGGTTTGTTCTCCGAACCGTCAGAGTATTTCGGGATACCCGTGCTCTGAAGATTTTATACTTCTCCCTGGTCCGCAGTAGGCTGGAGAGTGGTTCGCTTATCTGGAATCCTCATGAGGCGGGGTGCTCCCTCATGTTGGAGAGGGTTCAAAAAAAGTTTCTAAGATTTCTTTACATGAGGGAGTACGGCCACTATCCATGGCTCTACCCGACGAACTTTCTTCTGGGCATGCTGGGACTTCACTCCCTGCAGCTCAGAAGGGAGGGGTATGCCGCTACCCACTTATTCAGACTGCTGCGAGGCTATATTGAGAACGCAGCCATTTTGGAGCGCGTGAGTCTCTATGTTCCAGATGACTATCTTAGACAACGTCATCATAGATTATTCTATCTTCCTGCCTGCAGAACTAACCTGCCAATGGTTCTCCCGGTAGGGAGGAGTATATTGCTCCTGAACCAAATCTCCTCCGAGATTGATATATTTGGCGTCAGTGAGGAGAGATTCAGAAGGGAAATTCTTCTGATTCTTGAAAGAGTCTCTCCACATTGACGAGACCTTTCACCACTGCCTGAATTTTTTTTGGAAATTCCACATTTCTTGAAATTTCTTTTTCTATGTATAAATACTTAAAACCATCTTTTGTAAAATTTATATAACCTAATTTCTTATATGTATTAAATCCTAATTTGTAATTGTGTAAGAAATAAATAAAAAAAATATTATTATTATTATTAAGTAAATTCGTAATCGTGACAATCATTGGTATCTCTAAATAGTATAAAACAAAATCACTATCCGCGTATATCTGTTTGTGGGCTTAGTTCTTCTAAACAATGCAACGGAGTTTGATAGGGTTTTCACTATCATTTAGAGAATTTCTTCTGGAAGGTTTACATATATAAAACATGCATATTATATTTATTGAAAGTATAGAAAAGTCGAACCACGCCGGGTACACGTCAGCTAGTTTCTATATAAATAGAAACATATCGAGTGCAGAAATTTAATGCTTTAAGTTCTGATGTCTATGTTCGGGCAGCCAAAGATGGACAGCCGGATCTTTACCGTAATTCAACATACAATACTTCTTGTATTATAGGATAGGAATGAAGTTGTTATGCGTGTTCATGTTATACGGAACCGGAAGGGTCAAATTGTCTATCTTATTCAAATACCACCATATTTGGGGACGTGTTATAAGAATTAGTAAAATCCTAACTTTAATATCAAAATTTCTCATGAAACATGTACTTATTTAGAAAGTTAGTAGTCTTAATAAATGTTTTAAAATGGGGTATTATGCGTGTTGCACTACCTCCTTCTTTAGCGAACGTTTCGGATAGCATTATAGTGTTCATCATCAAATTCAAAAGAATTCAAATTCAAAAACATTTATTGCACAAAAATACAGAGTACAAAGGGTATACTTATAGGTTACATCCTATTTATTCCACATAACCCAACAAATACACATTATATTACATAACCCAACAATTACATGTTAACAAATGTATGTAAATAAAAAAAAAACAGTGGTATTTAATTTATGTAAGGTATTCATTTAAAGTATTGTGACATTTGTTTAAAAGAATTTTTTTTAGTAATGATTCAAATTTGAGTACGTCGGTTATTTGTTTGATGCTACGTGGAAGGTTTTTATATACTTTAATGGCCATGTAGTGTGGTCCTTTTTGAAATAATAGTTTGGTTTGCTTTTGGGATTAATAAGTTTTCTGTGAACCTTGTAGCGTGTTTATGTGTTGAGTTTTTTTCTGGGAACTTTTCTGGAGATGATCGAACTAACAGGCATAACTCCATTATATATATGTGTCCGTCACTGTCAGAAGTTTGAGATTTTTTAAATTGTTCTACATGATTCCAGGTGATCAGAGTTTTTGGCTGATAAAAACATCTTTGGCGTTTACTGAGTTTCCCCAAAAAACTATACAGTATTTTATCATAGAGTATACGTACCCATAGTATGCGGTGATTACTGACTCGACGTTTAAGATATGTTTAAGGGTGCCTAGAACAAAATAAAAGCTACTGATTGCTACAACTTTAGATACATGTTCTTTCCAGTTTATATTTGCATCTAGTTGTATTCCCAGCAGTATTCACATCTGCCCTAATGATGTGACACTTTGATGCTGTCCGAAACGTTAGCTAAAGAAGGAGGTAGCGCAAAACGGCATAATACCCCAAAAAATAAATCACGACAAAACGTGATGGTGATTATTTAAAAATTCCCGTGAAACCGAAAAAAAACGCCCGGTAAAATGTTATATTTTTTTTTTTTTTTTTATTGCACAACAGATAGATTATCCAATTACTGTACAATTCTCAATTTGACAATCTTAACACCTATGAAGATAATTATTATACAAAAAAAACTTTAGGCTATTTAAAGAAGAATTATATATATCTAGTGCTTCTGAGATTTCATTCAATAGCACCATTCCTCTTGTTATGCTATGTTGTGCTAGAATATCTGTTCTGCCGTATGGTATTTTGAATAAGTCGTGTCGACGACTACGACTGAAGTTTTCGGGCACGTATAAACCATAGCATTTTAAGAGGAACGGGCTATCAATATAGTTATGGATTATGTTAAAACTAAGTATTGCAAGATTTGCATGACGTCTAGTTTCCAAGCTAAATCTATTTGTTGCCTCAAGTAAGTCCACATGGTGCATGAACCTTGGATAAGTTCCACGCATCCGCATATAGACATACCTGAGGAATTTTTTCTGGATTTGTTCCAGCATATTAATATACTTAGTTTGGTGCGGAGTCCACACACCACTAGCATACTCCAGCTTACTTCGTATGACGCCATCAAACATGGCTATCATTGCATCTGGGTCGTGAAATTGTTTACATGTTCTGGTGATAAATCCCAGGAGTTTGTAGCATGCTGTAGTAAGTCGTGATATGTGGTCCGAGAATGTTAGTTTGGGATCAAAGACGATACCGAGATCTTTATAGCTATTGACTCGGCATAATTTTTTCTCTTTAATAAGGTCAGATTGCATTTTTAAGCAGTCTTCGTAAAATATTATTTCCATCAAAAGTTTGAGATCATCCGCAAATAAAAGAATATAAGTTATAAATATAAGTTATATACGGGAGTCAGTATTGTACTTCCCAACCGGACATTGTCAAGCCTACATTTATACTCTTGACAACTTTTACCTGCAATACAAACATTCTAATCTAAAAGCAACTTGGTAGCAAACTTGTACCTTATAATATTACAGATTTAACATTGAAGCCAGAGAAACAGAACTCAGTAGAATGGACCTGAATATACATTTTTTAAAACATCCCCAAGCAATAATTCCACATTCTATAAATGATTGGCAATTTATTTCGGAGTCTATGGGAAGGGATGTTGAACTTGATGAGTTACAACAAATCAGATAGGTCAGTAATACTGATATAATACTATACCCCAAAGATGACACATCCCCAAAGATGACATAGGCCCTGAGGGAAATTATTTTCTTCAGGGCCTCCTGTGTGGAGTTAATATAAAAAAAAAAAATTAAAAAATCGGCACGTACCCGACAAACTTTAACCAGCTATTCTTAGCATATTTGGAGTAAAAAATCTTATGTGCACTTTGCTGTCCGGTAAGGTTTTTTTTAATAACAAAATTTATTATTCATATTTTCACCACATGTCACCACTGTTTTATCCTTTGTCAAAGTTTGAAAACCCATCTGGCAATATTTTATTCGAATTCCGTTGAATAATGTACGTGTGTACCTATATTGGCGCGCTTTTACAATCACAACGAAATGGCACGGCACCATTCGTCTCATTTTTAACTATTATTATTTAGTGTGTGCGAAAGAGCGAAGACGCTTTTCGACATAGTTGCTTATAACAGCTGTTGAACACGAAAAGCAATGCCAATGACAGTGATGTAGTGTGGATTATTTCAATTAGTACCGCTTTATACTTCAGTAGAGGCACATTAAAAACATCAGCAACATAAGAGTTACCAATGGTGTGTAAATTATTTACAACAGAATTGTACCCGGAAACTGTAGTATAATTGTGACAATAATAAATACTAGGGAGCATTGATCTAATTAAATATATTTTTAACCAAATCATAAATCTGAAATTTGGCACACACATCATGCTTCTTCCACATTAATACATTGCATAAAATATTTTCTTTACCTATTTTTTTGCCTGCACACACATCTTGCTTCATCCACATTCATAAATTAAAAAATACCTATTAGTTGCCTGCAACGGGCAAAAAGCTAATTTTAGGCAAATACATTCAAACAGGTTCCATGATAACTCAACACGGTGACTATTCAACACACCTTTAAAAAGTGATATAAAGTCATTAAAAACGATAAAAAAAAACTTTAACCTAACCTAACCTACTTAACCCAGTTAATAAAGTTTTTGTTTCATCACTTTCCATGACTTAATATAACTTTTTAAAGATGTGATAAATCATCAAAATTATCATTTTGATGATTTATCCGGTCACCATTCAAACAAAAATTTTTGGGAACACACTCATTGTTTCATCCACATTCAAACATCACATCATAAATGTAAAAGTAGGCGCACACCTCTTGCTTCATCCACATTCAACATCAAATCATACATTCCTTTTGTTTTTAAACTTTAATTTACTCAAATATTTTTTACTCATTAGTTGCCTGCAACGGGCAAAAAGCTAGTATTTTTAATTCATGGGAATTTCTAAGTATAAAACCGAACATTTTTATCGATATCACATACAATAGTAACATTATATTTTACAGTCATTCTTACATAAAGCATTGCGGCTTGATATCAATAAAACTACCTTCCTCTTTCCCATTTCCTTCTCCTATTCACTACCCTCAACCTCACAACACACCCCAATAGGGGACGACATAGTCCCACAGGTTCCAGACGATTAGGAGCAGATCGTTGTGCGCGGTATACACACAAAAAATATTAAAAATCAAACCTCTAACTTCTATCCAACTAACTAACTAACTAACTATCATGCTGTTTCTCCGCAGGGGTAGGCAGTGAGGACGGACCGCCAAACAACTCGGGATTGCCACACACTCCTTGCCTCATTCACATTCATACATACTCTTCTATTATTCTGACTCTTGACATGGCCCGGCTCAAGTATCTGATTCACTTGGTCGTGCCATGTCTTCCTCGGGCGTCCCCGACTTCTGCTACCATTCACATTTGCATCGTATATTCTCCTTACACTCCGTTCTTCGCTCTACATGCCGAAACCATCTAAGCGTCCCTTTCTTGATCTTACTCATTACGCTTACATCAGCCTTGCACTCTTTGCGGATCTCCACATTCCTCACACGATCATACATGGTTTTACAAGACATACGCCTCAGGGATCTCATTTCAACAGCATTCAATCTACTTTCATCCTTTTTTCTTTGCCAGTTCCATGCCTCACTTCCATACATCAGGGTAGGTACCAGCACTCCATTGTGGACTGCTAACATAGCTTCTTTGGACAATTTTTTGTTAGCGCCAACTGCGATCGTCCTCCATTAAATGGAGTTTTCTTCATTTACCCCATAGACATATGAATATTAGTAGACCTGCCCTAAGTGATTAAAAGCGTATTATCCCCACTCCCCATACCGGTTCCATTGGAGCCGGCTGGGCTCGCGTATGGCCTCAAGTGAATTGAGAAAACGTGACGTCATCATTCTTGTGCGAACTATGGTCGAGGTATCATCGGTTCATTTTACGAAATAACACGGCAAAATGGTGGCTTGTGGTATCAAAACTTGTAAAAATAGATGTGAAAAAGAGAATAAACCCAATTGTCGTATTACATTCCATATATAAGCATTATTTTACTTTATTTTAAGCATATTCACATCGTATAATATGGATCAGTTGTAGAAACATATACTATCACATCGAGATACGTCTGGACGCGAAACACAAAGCTGGTTGGTTGCTGGGAAGTAAATTATGAACATTTATAAAAGTGTCTTAACTAAATACGTAAACGAAATATTCGACTCTGAAAATAGAAGAAATTTATTTTGCCGAATTTGGACTTAAATTGACGCAAATTTGTTCGTAACGTGGCGAGTAATTTGCGCTCCCATGTAAAAATGTCTATTCATTCAAAAGCAGATTTTACTTTTAAGAACTAAATGGTGATATTATAATGCGAGATGCCTATATACTGTCAGATCGATTTATTGACGAATCACAGTCAGCTTTACCCCCTTCGTTCTTCAACAGTTGATTTTACCCCTCATCTTTATTTTCTAGTCTATATATTCATATGTCTGTGATTTACCCTTATTTCAATATCTCTGTCAGCCTTCCCATCTCTCTTAAACATGCTTCCTAAATACACAAACTCATCCACCTGCTCCAAGTATTCCTCATTCACAGCTACATTGCACACTGTTACCTTCTATCCTGTCGACCAAATATTAGAAATCTAATAGTGTCTGTCGGTAATTTATGAAAGCATTTTCTAGTTTCTTTAAGCATGTATTTTCAGAAAACTTTTCTTTTTTATTTTCTACGTACGTTATTTTTTTTTTTTATTTATTTTTTTAGTTAGTTACATTTTTTATATTATAATTTTACTGGTCTTCCATTAAAAGCC
Source organism: Hesperophylax consimilis (assembly GCF_061612785.1). Classification (NCBI taxonomy): domain Eukaryota; kingdom Metazoa; phylum Arthropoda; class Insecta; order Trichoptera; family Limnephilidae; genus Hesperophylax; species Hesperophylax consimilis. Next base: position 16,654,375 of record NC_142854.1, on the reverse strand, counting down.
TTAGCTTGTGGATGGAAGAAGAGTTAACATTTCACATATTATGTACAAATAAAGTCACGTGTACAGTTAATACAATGCAGTTAATACATTTCATATAATTATAATTACTATTTACTATAATCATGTATTTCAATATATATGTATGTGTAGGTAATATAGACACATGGCAATCAGACCCGTTAACTAAAATATGTAAACATATATGTATTCAGTAAGAAGAAAAACAAGTAAGATTTTTAGTGTGACATTCTCTAAAATACTTTTTGATGGAGTTCAACAATTGAATTTTGTTCCTAATGCTTCTGATTTCTATTGGTAGGTTATTGAAAAAGAATTTTCCTTGGTGAGTATAATGGTGTTGTGCAAAAGAAGTGTTTAATTTGGGGCACACAAATACATGTTTAAGTCTAGTACGATTTTCAGTTATAAATGCGTATTTATCTTTTTCTTTTATAATTTGTATAATTGAATTTTTTATAAATAAGTTTTTAAATGTTGGAACTTTGAATTCTTCGAATATGCTGTCAGTTGGGAAGTCTGGAGGTTTTTTTAGTATAATTTTTATTATTAGTTTTTGAACAATTTCTATGGGGGTCAGATTAGTTTTGTAAGCTGCTCCCCAACTGATAATGGCATACTGAAGAATAGACTGTACTAATGCGTAGTATATTGAGTATAGGTTTTTCGTTGATAAAAAGTTTCGTATCCGTAAGAATATATGAATTAACTTCCTAACTCTTTTTATTGTATGGTCGATGTGATCTTTCCATTTTAGGTTTTTATCTATGATTATTCCAAGATATGTAATTTTATCCGCTATTTTCAGAAGTGAACATTTTTGTTGGCAGTGATTAGTATCGTGTTGTGCGAGAGAATGATTATGTAAGAATATTTGAAGATTTGGAGGTACAATGTTAGTGTTAATTTCGAAAGGAATGACATATGTTTTATCACTATTTAACGACAAGAGGTTATTGTCAAACCATATTTTTAGATTATTTATGTCTTCTGTAGCTTTTAGATTAATTTTTTCCCAAGTTTTTTCTTTTATTATAAGGACTGTATCATCAGCGTAAGAGATAATTTGGCCATGCAATGGTTGAATAAATATGTCGTTTACATACAAAATGAACAATATTGGTCCAAGCACGGTGCCCTGTGGGATACCAAAATTTGATGTTTCTTGGTCGCTAGTTTGGTCATTTATTTTAACAAATTGTGCACGATTGTTCAAATAACTTTCTATCCATTGGACGGCTTTATCATTGATGTTATTTAATTTCAGTTTTTTGATAAGCTTTGCGTGTGAGATACTATCGAATGCTTTTCTTAGGTCTATGAATATTCCTGCGCATTTATTTCCTTCATCAAGTGCAGAGTATATAAATGATGTTACATTTGCTATTGCATCTTGTGTGCTTTTTGTTTTTAAGAATCCGAATTGATTGGAATGTAATATTTTATTGTTTTCTAGAAAATCAACAACCCTTTTTTTCACAATCTTTTCAAATATTTTTGCTATATTCGATATTAGTGATATCGGTCGATAATTTGAAACATTTTGCGGGTCGCCGGTTTTAAAGATAGGGGATATTATAGATTTTTTATAATTTGTTGGGAATATGCCTTTAGTCAGACTGAGATTGATAAGGTGGTTTAGTGGTTTCAGTAGATACATTTTCATTTCTTTAAGAATTTTCACAGAAATGTGGTCAAAACCTGGAGAGGATCCGTCTTTCATGCTTTCTATTACAAGTTGTATTTCAGTTTCGGTAGTTTTTTTAAAAGTGGATAGTGTATTTTGTTTTTGGGTATTAGTTGTTATAGTTTTTGGTGTGTGTACAGATTTAGTGATTTTATCAGCGAGATTGTTTCCTACTTTAGAGAAGTAAGAATTAAAAATGTTTGCTGTTAGTTTTGGGTCTTTGGATACATCTATGATATTATTTTCATGTTTTAAATATTTTATAGAATTATTTTTTTTCTTATTTTCAATTGCATAATTTACCGTTTTCCAAATAACTTTTAGATTGTTTTCTGAAGTAGAGATTATTTTTTTAAAGTAGTCGTCTTTACTTTTTTTAATTAAAGCTGTTAATTTATTTCTATATTTTTTGAGAACTATCTTAGCATTTTCATCGTGTGGATTTTTAATTGTATTTTTATATAGCCTTTCTTTTTCCCTGATAGATTTTATTAGGCCACAAGTGATCCAAGGTTTTATACGTCTGAATTTTGAATTTGTGTATAATGAGACCTCTGTTGTGGAGGTTTCAATATGATCCATAATTTGTTTTTCAAACATATTTGAGCATTGTTCGACATCGTTAGATTGTAGTATCGTACACCAAGTTTCTGCTTTCAATTTTTTCTCTAAAGTGGCAATATTTGTGGTTTTTTTAATAGTAATTGGAGCCTTAATTTGTGATTTTATTTCATTATCATACAATAATAAGCAAGTGTGGTGGTCAGTAATATTCGTTTGCCAAATCATTGTTTTGATTTTATATAGGTTTTGTAATTTTATGTTTATCCAAATATGATCTAAGCAAGACGATTTTTGTCCGTGCATTTCTCTAGTATTTTTGTTTATGCATGATTTAAAATCTAATTCAGTCATACAATTTAGGAACTCATTTTTGAAAATATTTTCTGATTTTTCGTTAATGTTAATATTAAAATCACCCGCGATAAAACAGGTTTTATTTTTAAGCGGTAGTAATATATTTTTCAGTTGAGTTATAAAATGTGAAATATTTGATTCGTGTGTTCTGTAAATGGCAATTATGTGATAAATATATTTATCGAGTTTAATTTCGATTTGAATACAGTTAGTCAGTAATATTGGGTGTTCTAAAGTCGTGACAATACTGAATTTGGTGTGAACGAATATTGCGATTCCACTATTTTTATTGATATTTATTTTAGTTGGGATGTATGTATAGTTAGGAAGTTGAAAGGCTGGTGACTCATCATTTGTAAATGTCTCTGTTAATATTATACAGTCTGGTTGTAATATTAGATTATTGATTTTAATAATAAATTCATCAAAATTTTGAAACATACTACGAATATTTTGGTGTAATATGAATAGACCGTTAAATTTGTGTGGGAAAAATTCATTACATGTCTCTGTGCTTGCACATTCGTATTCATGGATTTTGTAGAAATTTTCTATTTGGTTAGCTATAAAATCATCCATTTAAAATTAATTTTAATTCATTTAGAGCAATTGATAGCACATACATCCATAAGCTTGCCAAAACTATGAAGAATTAAATTAAAAGAATTACGCTCCGTTATTATAATTATATCGGTATCGTGTCTATTAGTGAATAAAGTGTACTTATATCTGTTGCGAATGTATAACATGAGCATATAAATAATACATAACATAAGCATATAAATAATATAAAATATAAGCATAAAGAGAAAATAAAACATGAGCTTAAAGAGATTAAAAAACATAAGCATATAAAGAAAATAAAACATAAGCATATAAAGTATACCAGTGATATATGGATTTGGTTGTTGCGGATATTTAACATAAGCGTGAAAAGTATGCATAACATTGGCATAAGTATACAGAGTATGCATATAGTTGTTGCGGGTATATATCACGAGCATATAAAGCATAAGCTTATAAAGCATATAAAATATAAGTATATAGAGAAAATAAAACATAAGCATAAGCATGTAAAGTACATAGGTGTTATAGGGATTTAGTTGTTGTAAGTATTTTACATAATTATAGCAGGCATATAGTGTAACTATGAATTGAAGATACATAGTACAAGATTTATATTGGTTAATGCTAAAACTAAATGTAGTGTTTGGGTAAAGAGATAAAAGAAAACTAGAGAAATACAAATTAAATAATTTAAATTCCCCTGTAACCATATACCTGTGCCCTTCTGTTTCATATGATAGGTTGAGATTAATAGTTAAAATAGTGATGTTAATGAATTTTGAGTAAAGTAAAAAATATTTTATAAACATAAATACAATAGTTACAGTTCTTTTACAAGTTATTGGGTGTGTGAGATAAGATGTGTTTGTTTTTGTCATTGATAATAATGACTGGTGTTCCAATATCTCTACGGACGTACACTTGCCCTCCACGGGTCCAGGCGAATTTATATAAGTTTTCCCGTGTAGCCTTACGTGCAAGGAACCATAAGTGTTTCGCACGAAACGTCAGGTGTTCCGAGACGTATATGTGAGAGCGAGGTCCTGCAATTCCGACGAGGGTGGTGTTGAGTTTTTCTTCTCTATTGTTAGCTTGTTTGTTGAACTTTTTTATGTCTGACAGGAAAACATCACGGTCAATACTGGTTTTAAATGATATGATTATGGGCCTACATTGGTCTTTAGGTATTTTTTGGGAGATGCGGTAAGCTGCTTCAATCTTATTCATTTCCACGTTTGAATTAGTAGTTTTTTGGATGTTGAATATGAGGTTATTTAAGTTTTCCCCATTATTTTCCGGGATCCCCCTGATTTCAGCGTTTTTAGACCTATTTAGCCTGTCTATTTGCTCCATTTGGTTTTCTAATACTTCAATTCTTGCTTCGAGGCCGGTGTTCTTTTTCTCAAGCTTGTTATTAGTGTCCTCAAGCTCGTGGACGCGAAGAAGAATGTCTTCATATTGCTTGCTCATCCCCGCTAGAGTGGCAAGAATTTGCGTGTTTTGTTCGAGTAGTTTGGCGAGTAGTTCACTATCAATAAGTGAACTGCCACTGGGTTTGACAGTCGGTGTGACACAAATGCATTGTTTACATTTTATGAGGGCACGCCGCTCCTTAGAGAGGCGACGGTAGGTACTTTCCGTCACACCTCCACATTGCAGATGGAATGTCTCCTTGCAGGTTACGCACACAAAAATAGACTCGTCTGAAAGTGTTGGTTCGGAACATTTTTGACAGGTATTATTCATGTTGATGATGTATGATATGTTGATGATGTTTCACTGTTATTTTATGTTATTTGTAATAGGCAGTAAAAGTTTTGCTATAAGCAGTCACAGTTCTTAGCACAGATAAACACTGGATTGAACTTTCACTGTCAAATGTCACTTGATCGAAAATTAAGAAACTTGTAATCGCTGTAGAATTAATGAATTATAACCAAGTTTGAAGTTTGTACACTAAATGTGACCCAAGGAATCACCTCCAATACATTTAATTTTCAATATGACGGTTTTAAATATAGATTTTATGATTTTATCGGTAGAGCAAATATCGTGGTATACACTGTTTATTGTTGTATTGTTAACTCTGTTATGTTTACTTTGAATTTCTCCAATAACAGAAACTATACAGTTCATTGTTTGGTCATACAACAGCGATTTATTATCGCGTGCAACATTTGAATAGATTTTCCTTTGTGTTCAAAAACATTAACGACGGAGAAAATGCTTAAAAAACCTTCAAGAATAATTTTACCTTAGTGACCCATTACTAGGTTCTTTCAAATTGTAAGGGTATTCACTCACGGATCGTTATAATACATAATTTGTTTTGTTACGAAATTAGTTTAGATAATAACGCTGTGATAATTGTGTATCATTTCCGCTAATTAAAAGTGCTAATTTCTGTTGTGTTTGCCATGTAACTTTAGTTCAAAAATTATTATTTTTTTGGTAAACTAATTTTTAAGACAAGATTTTTTATGCATAGCACAAAGGGTAACAATTATTTTTATAAGCAATAATTATTAGCCTGAAACACTCATCCACATTGAAAAATCTCCTGATAAAAGATACATGACGCCAACGGGACATAACGGGACACAACGGGATACATGACATGACCGACCGGAAATCGAAAGGACACGGGTTCAGGTCCCGTTGGCGTCATGTATCTTTTATCAGGAGATTTTTCAATGTGGATGAGTGTTTCAGGCTAATAATTATTGCTTATAAAAATAGTAGTTCAAAGATCTTTAGTTCATTTGCTTTGAACGAAAGAGGCATTTTCAAAATTGGAACTGATTGTGTGAAAAATTTAGACGAACGCTAAAGTAGCCACCTACACGGAGAAAACTTACTGGTACAAAATATTGCTAATTTATCAAAAATCTGGCGAAACTTAATGCAAAATCACTATTTTGATTAATCTTTATAACGAATTGGTGTACATTATCGTTTCGCATGAGTAGAATACAAATACAAAATTAAATTACTCAATAAAAAATATAAATGTAAACTACTAAAAAAATATATTTTTATTAGAAATGTATGAACACGTAAAAGAAACAACTTTTAAAAAATACAGTTTTATAGCTAAGATTATCTGTGACAGTTTCATTTGATTAACTTTTTTGCTTTCTTATAAAATTATTTACAAAATAAATAAAAACAGTTTTTTGCTTGAAATCGAACGTTTCTAGACTCCGTTTGTCAAGCGATTTTAATGCCTATTAAAATGTACACATTTTTGGCTTGTAGCTTCCTCTTAAGATAGGAGAAACGTTCAAATGGACCGCCCAGATGGTGATTTGGCAGATTTGGTGACCAGATCTCAGCCAGGTACCTTCTAACCCCATTTTTCTTTTTTGTAAAAAAACACAGCATCTTTCCTTGAGATTCTCAAGGAGGATTCTGTGGCGTCAGTATTGTATGAAATTATGTATTGTTTAAATGCTAACCTGTTAGGTTAGCATTTAAAGTACATCATAATATTTCATTGACACTACGTGGTAACAATTTAGTGAAAAGAAAAGGACAACATTTGAAGTGTACTAAATAATGCAGTTAGACGAGAAGAGAATAAAACAAAACAAAGTAGATGATAATTAACGCAAGTATTTTAAAACATTACCAAATAATAATCTATTTAGCAAAACGAAAAACATGTACATGCTAATTAAATTGTGTTACACTTAGTTTCTACTTTTGACACGGTATAGTAGGGCGGTCAATGGGAAGCGCGGCGCTGCAATTCGCAGCAGGAACTTCGCGCGTATTTATGAAAGTATACATTGATTTTGTGCAATAATTTTATAAATACATTTTTATCTTGGCAATGTATGGTTGACAGTGCTCATGTATCCATATGGAATGTACGCCTCTGCGATTGAGATATGTAATACCTGAATACCCAAATTTTATTATGTGAACACTTCACGAATACCAAGAATATACACATTTTTGGCTTGTAGCTTCCTCTTCAAGCTATTATTTCTCATGAATATTCATGTTTTTGGAGTATAAATAATATTATTAATAACACAAGATAGGTATAACAATTAATAGCGTTGGTTGCGGAGCCGTGAAGCTCACAGAGCTGAAATAAAGGTGAAGGTCACACGTTCGGTTCCTGTTTACTGAACAATGTTTGTTCCGCTCCAGTTTATTTCACACACACACTGCCGCCTTTAGCCAACTATATCGTCATATTACAACGTATTCTCGTAATCATTGGAAGTTTGTTATTACAATGGAATGCGGAGATTACGCTGCCGTGGTGACAAATGGCTACCGATTCGTTTTAATACGATCAGATTGATTAGACGAGTTTTTTTTACATTTTTTTCGACTACCACACTAGGCACATGTCCGTATTATGGTGGTGGAAATTTGTGTATATTATTAAATTAAGAATAAATAGTATTAAAACAACAAATAAATAACCTGAATGATTGTCACATTACAGGTGACTTAAATTGGTTAGCCAAGTTACTACCAAGAGTAGGTAACTTACAAAAACATGTTTTGGAATAAAGTCAAAATTTTGGAAAATAATTTTAATGTTGATTTGAAAAAAAATCATCAGTGTTGTTTTAAAAAATATGCTTATTTTTGTAAGTGTTTTTACAATATTTTTCTTGTATGTTAATTGTAAAAAAAATGAAGTAACAAAGTACTTAAAACCTACTTAACCACGTAAAAGACCCAAACATATTCCAGACCTAGATTATAAATATTAAAATCATCGCTAACTCAAAAAAAAACAAAAATTATAGTTTTTTTTATTATTTTTTACTAGTTGTACCCCGCTATGCGTTGCTATGGCTTAGTCTGTCTGTGGTAATAGAGAAACGATAGCGCGTGTTGTTTTTTAAAAGAAGAATGTTTGTCCAACAGATGGCGCTGTTTTTTTTTAAACACATAAAAACAAACGCATATTCGAATGCAAAGTTGTCTGTCAGATAGACAGAAGATAGATGTGAATACCGCACAAGAGTCTCAACTGCTCCCGACGGTCTGGAGCCAATGAGACTATGGCATCCTCAAAAATTGGGGTATGTTGTAAGGATGAAGGTAGTGGGGAGGAGGGTAAGATTGGGAAGGTGAGGGAGTAGCTGCCTATTCAGATCTGGTCACCAAACACGGCCAAACTTATTTCAAGCAACGTTTCAATTCTGAATACACCAGGGCGATACTTAGAGTATCTTCCACTCCGGAACGTATTTTAAATGAGTAAATTGTAAAATAACACAAAATTAATCAAATAAAATTTACTTGCGCACACCGGGAATTGAGCCCGCGACCTCCGGCTTGCTAGTCGAGAGCCTCACCCCTCAACCACGGAGGCCGTAGACCTAAATGATTGCATCAAATAACAGGTGATTTAGATAACGTAGCTATTTATTGTCGGAATAACCATTTATTTTAAAATGGTTGAAAATGTCGTCGGTAACCGGATAAATCATCACATCTTTAAAAAGTTATAGAAAGTCATGGAAAGTGATGAAACAAAAACTTTATTGACTGGGTTAAGTAGGTTAGTTTAGGTTAGGTTAGGTTATAAAATGATAATTCATCACATCTTTAAAAAGTTATATAAAGTCATGGATAGTGATGAAACAAAAACTTTATTGACTGGGTTAAATAGGTTAGTTTAGGTTATAAAATGATAATTCATCACATCTTTAAAAAGTTATATAAAGTCATGGAAAGTGATGAAACAAAAACTTTATTAACCGGGTTAAGTAGGTTAGGTTAGATTAAAAAAAAAAAAATTTCATCGTTTTTAATGACTTTATATCACTTTTTAAAAGTGTGTTGAATTGTCACTGTGTTGAGTTACCATGGAACCCACCACGTCATATTCTCAAGAAATGACAAAAAAATTGTAAATCATATCTGTTAAATGAAAAAAATTGTGACCAGCTCCAATATGTGCGACTGTCGATAGTTAGTGACGTTTATAAATGTCTTATTAATGAAATCACAAACTAAAATATAAACATCTGGTTCAACTCCTCCCACATCAAATGCAGAACTGTCATTGTATAGGCCGCTTTGGTAGTCCGTTCATATTGGACAGTCCCCACGCTTACAGACCACAAATCATTTTATTTCTATCATCTATTGAGTAAAATCAGTGTTGTTTTTGCCGCGATAGATTTAAGTTTTTTTTTGGCGGATATGAAAGTAGCGATAATTGCTATTTCAGCGTCACAAAAAGCGAGGTAATCAAGAAGTTTCTGTCTCGAAGATTATTGGTTCATCAATGTAGTACTTATTTATTCACATTGGTATTAAAAACTGGTTTTAAAATGTGCATTGAAAAAAAAACATATTTAAAAAAAATACTGAATATTATATATTTACATAACGTAAATATATATTATTAAAATAAATATGGGAATTAATACATAATGGCATTTCCAATTACACGTGCCTATAATGTACTGTGAAAGCGAACTGTATATAAATTTCTCTTAAAAACAATAAACAGAGTTAATCTCAATTGATCTCCCAGGTATGTATAGTTCTGTATATCATCAGCCTGTACAGAATATAAATAAATAATAATATTTGAACATTCTAACGCAGCTTCACGTTCATTAGTCAATTGCATTGTACATATAGTTTTGTATTAGTGATCGACGAACCGGTGGATGCAATCTGTTAGCCATAAGTTGATAATAGTTTGTCTAGTCTATAGTTAGTAATAGGATAAAGCATTGTAGAAATATATTCAATATGTGTACAACACTCTTGAGGTGATTTTTCACAAAATCATCGAAATATTATTATTATTTTCGTAGCTACCCTATCTGTCGAATGTTTATACAATTAAAACCAATCACACTAGTAGTCCAGAGCACCTGACCAGACATCAGTAGGTCCGGGTTCAATTCCCGTCGGTGGCATTTATTTTTACTCGGGCGATATTTTCAATTTGTATGGATATTTCAGGCGACTAATTATTGATTACATTAATTTTATTATGTTTTATTTTTTATGTTCTTGTTTTGTCCTATCCTGCTGTTATCGTTATTCTAAGTGTTGTCATCACTTTGTATAAACAGTATATTTAGTGTTATAATATAAGATCTGTATTGGGTAAGGCACACTGTAGGAATCATTTTAAGAACATGACCACTAATACTAAATTACCGTTTTTAAGTTTGTTATATTAAAGCACACTTGAAGTGAAATAACACTAAACTGCGCTATATAAATTATTAAATAAACTAGGTATTTACGACTCAATGTCTAAGAGTACGTATACATTTGCGAACTGAAACGCGAACCGTAGCACGAATTACGGGAAAGGAACGAATCAACTGCAAGCGAGGTTTCTCGCCATTTTCGGTTGCTTCGTTTCTTTCCCGCAAGAGGAAGCTACAAGCCAAAAATGAGTATATTCTTGGTATACCTTATATTGTAGGTAATAGGCATTAAAATCGCTTGACAAACGGAGTCTAGAAAGGTTTGATTTCATGCACAAAACAGGTTGTTATTTATTTTGTAAATAATTTTATAAGAAAAAAAGTTAATCAAATGAAACTGTCACAGATAATCTTAGCTATAATACTGTATTTTTTTAAAGTTGCTTCCTTTACGCGTTAATACATTTCTATTGAAAAAATATTTTTTAGTAGTTAACATTTATATTTTTATTGAGTAATTTATTATTTTATTTGTATCCTACTCAAGCAAAACGATAGGAAAACCTTCAATTTATCTAAAGCATATTTTTGGGTATTCATAATGTACACCAAATCGTTATAAAGATTAATCAAAATAGTGATTTAGCATTAAGCTTCGCCGTTGAGGTTCACTTCGTCAGTCCGGCTGGCGGATGTATACGTAGCATTACGTATGGAATGAAATGCTATCGTAATTCGCCTCACCATAAACGACTTAATATGTGTGTTTTTAAACCTGATCTCTAACTCCCAGTGATTGCTGTTAATTACCGATACACGGTTATCCGGTGGATAGTTGATTACTCACAGTCAGTAATCCGTCCACCGTTGAACCGGTCATTAAGAGGAACGGCGGCCTTCTTCAAACAAAACTTAATGTTGGAATTATGGCCTTAAGAGGAAGCTAAAAGCCAAAAATGTGTATATTCTTGCTATACCTTATATTGTAGGTAATAGGCATTAAAATTGCTTGACAAACGGAGTCTAGAAACGTTTGATTTCAAGCACAAAACTGGTTTTTATTTATGTTGTTAATAATTTTATAAGAAAGCAAAAAAGTTAATCAAATGAAACTGTCACAGATAATCTTAGCTATAATACTGTATTTTTTTAAGTTGTTTCTTTTACGCGTTCATACATTTCTATTGGAAAATATATTTTTTTTAGTATGTTACATTTATATTTTTTATTGAGTAATTTATTATTTCATTTGTATTCTACTCAAGCGAAACGATATGAAAACCTTCAATTTATCTGAAGCATATTTTTTGGTATTCATAATGTACACCAATTCGTTATAAAGATTAATCAAAATAGTGATTTAGCATTAAGCTTCGCCTTAAATACCCAGCCAAATAAAACTATCTATTTTAAATACATTAGAATTTCGATTTTCTTTTCGTGAATGAAATAATGCAAATCTTAAAAGTGGAAATTAACACACTTCCCGACATCCGATCGAGCTGAAACTCGGCAGATATACTCGTGGTCGATGACAATGCATTATATCAACTTTTGGTAGCATATCGCTAGCTTGCTGCACTAATGACATAATCAAACATATTTTATGTTGTAAAATTGCCAATTTTGAAATGTGTCATTACTGCTGCAATCGAGCAATTACGACGCATTTCTATGAAATTGGGTGACATTACAGCAGTATATGAAACAAATGTCGGTCCTACCCAATCGGGATTTGGCTCAGTTGTTAGCGCGGTTCTAGTCCCTGGCAAGGAACGTTCTATCCTCAGACGAAATTAAATATACAGGGTGTATCGGCACTAACCCGACAAACTTTAACCAGCTATTCCTTAGCACATTTGGAGTAAAAAATGTTATGGGCACTTTGCTGTCCGGTAGCATTTTTTTTTTCAATTAAAAAAAAAAAAAAATTAAAAATTAAAAATTTCCACACTACATCACTGTCATTAGCATTGCTTTTCGTGTTCAACAGCTGTTATAAGCAAGTATGTCGAAAAGCGTCTTCGCTCTTTCGCACACACTAAATAATAATAGTTAAAAATGAGACGAATGGTGCCGTGCCATTTCGTTGTGATTGTAAAAGTGCGCCAATATAGGTACACACGTTCATTATTCAACGGAATTCGAATAAAATATTGCCAGATGGGTTTTCAAACTTTGACAAAGGATAAAACAGTGGTGACATGTGGTGAAAATATGAATAATAATTTTTTTATTAAAAAAAACGTTACCGGACAGCAAAGTGCACATAAGATTTTTTTTTTTCATCCTGTATATTATAATAAAAAAACGTTTTTTACTGGTTGATTTTTTTTTAAATCAAATATTTATCAAACAATATTTAGTTCTGTTTAGAAGTATTTCATTTATATTTATTTTTAATATAGGAAATTATTGAGATGGATTTTTCATGAATTTGGTGGCAAGTTAAAAGCACTACGAAGTAATGCAAAATCATGTGTTTTTGGTTTGAAAATTCGATAACCTAAAAATATTTTCGATGCGTTCATTAAATACTGCGAGTACAACACATCACCTTTGAAATAATGGAATGTTTTTATGAGCCCAGTAGTTATTGTTATCGACGTGATGCATCGCCTTAACACCTCAAGTTAATTTGTTCGATTTCGCGAACAGGCCATACGATCTCTTGGAAATCGTTGCGTCTCCCTTACTGTCATGGTTAGAAGTATGATCTAAACTGTATTAGAAAGAGAAAACACCACGCTTTATATTCAATTCAAAGTTTTACCTGCTTTGAGATAATGGGAACCGCGCAGTAGTGATGGATGTTTCAACTCACCTGTAACAACAGAAAAAATGCATTCATTAGTGGAGGTAATCATTATAATATTGATAATAAGTATATTCCAGAATGTATGCAGAGGTAGTGCAATTTAATACATTCCATATTTTAAAATAACAGAAAAATAATAAGAATACTTATTTAATAGGCACAAAAAATGCCGAATAGAAGTGAAAAATGTGTGCAAGCAGCCGTTTATGGAGGATATTTGACCATCTCCTGTCTTCAGAGGGTTAACAGGGGGGACACCATCCATTCTCTCTGAACTATCCCGGAAAACACTGGTCTGAGGCAGTCAACTCTTAGATCAGCAACATCATCAGCTGTAGGCAGACTGATGGAACCTAAGCGCAAGCCAAATACTAAGTTTGGTGATCGCGCTTTCGGAGTATCTGGGCTGAAGGCTTGGAATAAACTCCCCCCGGAACTAAGATCCATAACAAGTCCAACAGAATTCAGATCTAAACTAAAAATTAACATTTTAAGCTGTCATACCCGTAAATTAAATATACCATTCCTGAGAGAAAGTCCAATGATATCCACTTTTCCAATTATGTCCTAAATCCTGTATATAAATATAGCTAATAAGCAATTAGATAATGTTAACTAAGTGTTAATCTCAAGTGACCTACCAGATAAGTATGGTACTGTATATTATCTTCATATATAGTTAGAAGATCATTGTAGAAGCGTATTATATTTTGCACAAAAACGGCGCTATATAAATCATCCAAATATTATTATTATATTTTCATTATCAATTCGAAGGTTGCTAGACACTTAACCCCTCGGGTTAATTTGTTCGCTTTTAGGAATACCTCATATGGTTTCATAGAAATCCGTATATCTCCCTTACCGTCGTGGTAAGAAATATAATCGAAACGGTGTTAAAAAGAGAAAATACTACGCTTTATATTCAAATCTAGAAGTTAACGAAAAAATAGTTAAAATGTACACTTCTATGAGACCAAAAGTTTCGACCTCAATTTGAAAAAAAAAATTATGAATTTTTATTAATTATTTTTATATGAAAAGACAAAAAAGTCAGGTGGCAGTAATGTTTATAATATACTTGTGTAAAAAAATATGTGTTTTTTTCGATATCAGTTCATTTAGTTCAGTTGTTTAGACAAAAAACCTAAGAGTGCCATTTTAAAACTTTTTTATGTTTGATTTAATATTTTAAATAATACATGTTTATTTCTAATAATTAAATTTCAAAGTGTATTTTATCGCCTTGCAAAAACAGTTCTTTATGTTTTCGGATACGTTCAGAAATATTCCATTTATTTGAATTTTATTGAGAAGCGGAAATGAACACAAATTCTTCGACTTTCTGACAGCATCTTTAAGAAATATAACGGTTAATATGCCAGAGGCCTGAAGAGTTAAGGATATCACGATCATGCTCTGATAGTTATGACATAATGAAGTAACATAACGTTGGCGACCTTGAATAAGAAACTGTATGCAAATAATAATACAAAACGATTGCATGAAAATCAGCATTGTTTTTTAATGATTTCCAATCATGCACACCCAATTATCTTAGCATCCCATATAGCTAAATCGATAAGAAGAGAAGATACCAATGCAAATGGTTCAAGGAAATTGCTGATTTCTCATTGGCTTTTAGTACAGTAGTACTAGTTAGACATAGGCGAAGATGAATGAATCAATTCAATCAAGAGAATCAATCGTGACGCACTCGGTCTTATATTCAATTTGACACGGAATTGATTCTTCATTCCTCAGACATAGCTTCCGTAGTATACGTGTAAAGACGCTTTGCAGATTTAGCAATATTAGTTTTGCGAAAAGAACGCAGCAAATTCGTACTACAATAATTGGCTGCGGTCTGAACTCTGTGGCAATCTTCATTTGGTCAAAGAAATTATTCAGGCTCCACTTCTATTTCCAGAATACATTAAGGACGGGTTGTTTCGGAGAATTTGAACAATTCATCAAATTTCAACGTTCATTTACGGGTTCTGTGAAAGTCCTATTCAAATTCTGTTATTATATAATTATAGGCTAGTTTCTTGACAGAACTGAAATAATAACAGAACTTAAAAATATCTTTCACAGAACTTGAAAATTAACTTTGAAATTTGAAGAATTGTTCAAGTTCTCCGAAACAACCCGTCCTAAGTCGTCTAATTCCTTGTGTACTTTTAAAAAGAAAATCAATATTTGTGCTAGCCGAGGATTGTTAACATTTTAAATTAATGGCATAGTATATGAATATTTTTCATCCTTGTCCTTTTATGATGCAATTCTGTTTTTTCTTCTCTCTGGTCCTGTTTAAATTAATAGTTTATTAAGGTGTTTTTACAATCAAATATCAACATATGGTCAACCTACATGTTTACAACGGGGTTTTCCAATAAGAGGTGTTATTTTGAATAGCCCGCTATTTCGGTAGATGTTACTTTTGAAGCTGTCATTTTTTGACATTTGACAGGTAGAAACTACGCCATTAATAAAAATGGAACGATACACGCTTCAACAACGCATTTAAATTATTAAATTTCACTTGAGTGAATCAAATGCAAATCATCTTGAGTGATGAGGCCTATTTCCACCTCGGTGGCTTCGTCAACAAGCAAAATTGTCGCATCTGGGGCTCGGAAAACCAAAAAAAAAAAAGAGTTATTGTTGAAAAGCCTCTCTATCCTCAACGTGTGCCTGTTTGGTGCGGTTTATGGTCCGGCGGAGTCATTGGACCTTACTTTTTCGAAAATGAGGCTGGAGCAACAGTTACGGTGAATGGATTGCGCTATCGAGAGATGATTAATGATTTTTTATGGCCGGAATTGGATGGTATTGATCTGGACAACGTTTACTTTCAAGAAGACGGCGCTACGTGCCACACAAGCAACGAAACCATTGATCTTTTACGATTGAATATCAAAATAACACCTCTTATTGGAAAACCCTGTACATTATTCTGCAATGAATTGGCTGGAATTAGCTTAATAGGTACCACGTAGGTACTCAATTTGGAGAAACAATAATGTAAATGTTGTTGTCTATTTTGTAAAATTATTAACCTCAGCACAGGCTAGTCCTAGTGAAGTTAAAAATTCTAAAGTTAAAAAGATACAATGTAAAGAAACAAAACGATTGTTTTTTTTATGGTGTTTGCTGTGGACCTGTAAATCTTGAGTAATCAATCGGGTGTAAACCATAACAATATAGCGATTTAGTTTGTCCCCTATACTATACCTAACTTTATAGAAACACAACCGCAGTACGCATAAAGCTTAATTTAAAAATGCTTTACCTGCAGAGTATCTAATGTAAGCAAAAACAAAATTAAGTATGGAATATATATTAAATAATTTATTTCACTAGATGAATTTAATGAATTAATTCACATGACTGACTGAATTGATTCACTCAATAAGGTGAATCACACTGAATCGATTCACCGCTGCGGTTGAATCTGCCCGCGTTTAGGGGCACTAATAATGCAGTATTATTCTAGTTGGCACACGAGAGCTGTAGCGATGAAAGTTGGCGGACAATCAAAAAACGTCGGGGAAAGCTGCACCAATATGCAGTATTAGCAATAACATAACAGTGGGTGCTGGTAATAGCAATACGTGCAGTGAGGCTGTAATCTGCAGTGCATTGCAGTCATTGGCAGCATGCAACACTGCATCTATAATCTCAACGGAACACCAGCGGTGTAAACTAGATCCGATAAATTGCAGAATTGATTATCATAATTAATTGATTACAGATACAGACATATCATTTTCTAGTTAGAACGTTAGTCAGACTTACAATAATAAAGTTGGCAATACGGATTTGTAGGATATATCGATGGCTTAGAGTTAAAATATTGAATCTTCACAAAAAATAATATTGATTAAATTGAATTTGAAAGTTTTTGTCATATAAATACATTATTTTGACAAAGTTTTTCATTTGGCAAAAGCTAGCTAACGTGTACCCGGTTTTGCTCGGGGACTTATGAATGGTTTGGGGCAGAGTTTTGAGGTTGTGATGTATCTCATAAGGTTTAGCCAGAGTTAGCAATGTAAGCGCCCGAAAATATTTTTTTCACGACTTGATTACAAAACGTCAACTTTTCTGTGCTTTCTATAAATATTGTATGTATTATATATATAAACCTTCCGGAAGAAATTCTCTAAACGATAGTAAAAACCCTATCGAAATCCGTTAAATAATAATAATAATAATATTTGGATGATTTCTATAGCGCCGTTTTTGTGCAAAATCACCTCAAGGGCGCTGTACAAGTATATAATACATTTCTACTACGTTATTACTAACTACATATGGAGATAATATACAGTACAATACTTACCTGGTAGGTCACTTGAGATCAACACTTAATTAACATTAACTAAGTGTTTATTAGCGAAATTTAGATACAGGATTTAGGACATAATTGGATATGACTGGAATTTCTCTCAGGAATGGTATATTTAATTTAAGGATATGACAGCTTAAAAAGGTAAGTTTTTAGTTTAGACCTGATTTCTGTTGGACTTGTTATGGATCTTAGTTCTGGAGGGAGTTTATTCCAAGCCTTCGGCCCAGATACTCCGAAAGCGCGATCACCAAACTTAGTATCTGGTTTGCGCTTAGGTTCCATCAGTCTGCCTACAGCTGATGATGTTGCTGATCTAAGAATTGACTGCCTCAGACCAGTGTTTTCCGGAACGCATAGTTCAGAGATGTAGGGTGGGGCCATTTCATTGATAGATTTAAACACCATCCAGCACAATTTGTACTGGATTCTTTCAGGGCACTTGAGCAAGTGAAGGTTACGAAGGTGTTCTGAAATGAGCGAATATTTTTAAACCCCGGTTATGAACCGCGCTGCTGCATTTAACACTGATTGAAGCTAGAAGAACTAAGCGCACGAACAGACGCGGTTAGCGACTTTATACTATTTTTAGCAAAAATATAATGTTAAGGAGATGCAATATCTGTGCTCATAAAAGCATTGCCAGAAGGATTTATAATATATTTCAATTTATTTATATATTTTGCAGGTTGAGCAGATGCAATATGTATACCGATAAAAAATATAGTTTTTCGTTGGTATAATTACAGAACACTTTTCTACTTAAATTGTAAATACAAAAATGTAAATGTAAATAAAATATAGGCATGTGGCATAAAGTATGTCATACAATGCCACTTAACTGGGTATTGGTAAATGTGCGTCAGTGAAACTGTGGTATCCCCCCAAATGGGGTATGTTGTGAGGCTAAAGGTAGTGGGGAGGGGAAAAAGACGAGTAAGAGGAAGGCTGGGAAGTATCTGGCTATTCAGATCTGGTCACTAAGCACGGCTATTGTCAATTCAAGCAACGTTTTGATTCTGAATGGTAGTCTTTAAAATTCTGTAAAGTTTTTAAAAGTAGACTGACGAGTAACTTTTTTGTTCTCACAAAATCCATGGTCGGATTATCCCTAGTATAATAATTGAATACAACTATTATTATATTGTAATGTTAGATTGTTCTAAATCTTAAATCTCCGAAAGTTCTTCGAAATGTTGACACAACGTTGCACTCGAATACGCGTGTGTTTTTATATACGTATTATAATATAGATGTCACCTATGATAGGTAAAAACATGCTTTTATTTGAAAACAGCGCCATCTGTTGTACTTAAAAGCAACACGCGCAATTGTTTATCTATCTGCACAGACAGACTGAGCCACAGCAATGCGTAGTGGGGTACAGCTAGTAAGTAATAAGGAAATGTCTAGCGTTAGTAATTGGCCATACAATAATTATTAAAACTAAAAACAGCCTACCCATAAAAACTCTAAGGGCATGATTTTTTATTTATTTTTTTTGTTATACAAAAATCCCAAATGGCTGGACCTAGTTAAAGAAGAAAGGAACTTGGAGAGCAGAAAAGGCAATGGTACAGAATTGAAAAGTACAACAGATTTATCCAGATGTCGTGAACACATTAACTATTCAGAATGTGAATCTATACTATATTAGCCAAAAAACGTTATTGTTGACGATGTGTGCCACAAGATAGAAAGTGCCCATTTTATTTGATACAATACAAATTGACACTCTTTTGATATAAAATTGAGTTTGAAAAAAAGTGTGTCAAACTCAATAATCTCACATAACCATTTTGGCAGAAAATACAATAATTGATTCAATCCAAATTCAAACAGACACTAAAGCGATCTAATTCGTAAATTTCGAACAAAATTACGAACGTACGTAATAATCTATGCGTTCATAGATGGCGTGGGGAAATAAGAATGAGAATGAGGCAAGGAGTGTGTGCTCAGACCGAGTTGTTTGGCGGTCCGTCCTCTTTGCCTATCCCTACGGAGAAACGGCGTGATGGTTATTAACACATCTGCCCTGATGATGGAGGATGGAGGTAGCGCATCACGGCATAATATCCCAAAAACAAATCACTATAAAGTTAGTTAGATAGTTTTATATATCGTATGAAAACTCATTATTCAAGAAATGCATACAAATATACAATATTGGATTAAATCACCGACTTATAGTATTTGTATGCCTTTCTTGAAAGAAATGAGTTTGTATACGGACAAAACTATTTATTCAAAAAGAGTATATTAATAAAATAATCGATATTTATGAACACATACGTCCGTTACGTTAACCTTTCACATATCACCTGTGATTTTAACAAAGAGAGACATCGCTAAAATGGATGTTTCTTATTATTATTTTGTGAAGTTCCATCACAAATTCATTCCATTAAAATGTTTCTCGACCATACTCTAAAGCAAGGCTGCCCAACCCCAGGCCCGCGGGCCACAATGTGGCCCGCGAACGAATTATAAGTGGCCCGCGTGAACCATTTTCAAAAAACTCGCCAATCCGCCAATTTGAAAAAGGGCCCGCGGTAAAACAAACAATGGGCAAGAATCAGCGACGAAAAAATCTAACCTGTCGAACTTACTTTTTAAGTTCTTTTTTTGCGTCCGAAATGGAATCTTGTAGCCCCCCCCCATGGAATTCGAAAAATTGTTGTGTTCCGTAACAACCCCCCCCCCCATGGATTTCAAATATTTTGTGGGGAGCACTCATTTTGAAATTTTTTTGTGGGGAATTATGTTTTATAGAAATTCTCTAACAACCCCCCCCCCCCATGGAAATAGGAACCGTTAGGTATTCAGTGGCCCGCCAGTGATTCAAAATCGTCAATTTCGCCCAACTGTTAAAAAGGTTGGGCAGCCTTGCTCTACAGCATTTAATTTGCCCCATTTTACACTAAAACCAAATCCGAAAAAGGCTCGTAAGCGGTAGATTTTACACTATAAATATTTTTTATAGATCTGATAATATATTTTTACGGTTCCATGCTAACTCAACACAGTGACTATTCAACACACCTTTAAAAAGTGATATAAAGTCATTAAAAACGATGAAAAAAATAAAATTTTAAACTAACCTAACCTACTTAACCCAGTTGGTAAAGTTTTTGTTTCGTCATTTTCCATGACTTTATATAACTTTTTAAAGATGTGATAAATTATCATTTTATTTTATTTGATTTATTTATATATACGCCTAAAAAGGCTTTTAGATAGAAGTGATACATGATACAGTGTACAAACGAGAATATCTGTATTATACAGGAAATACTGACAGTAAATAGATGTAATCAATTGTAAAGAAGGTACAAAATATACAATTGTAAAATTGTGATTACAAGTATAATGAGAAAATATTAAGAAATAATTTAAAGAAAAGAAATATAAAGCAATATTCGTAAAACGTAAGAGTAACATAGAGTAAAAAAGAAATTACAACAACACTACATATAAGACAAAACATTAAAACTAATTTACCAACGCTTCTCTAATTTGTAGGATTCGACAAAGTGTTGGTATGGGTACAAGAAATATCGATATGAAGTAATGCGTACGATCGATTATTAATATGAGAGTATGGAATGTATCGGGAGCATCTCCTATCCTCTTCCTATTTTCCTCTTCCTCTCCCCTTCCTTTAACACCAAATTAATTTTAAGATATTAAAACTTCATTTCCAATGAACTTTAGCATAAGAAACTTCTGTGGCTTGACTTCAGTTAACTTGTATATTTATATCTATCATTGTATAATATATAAAAGCTGTTTGTTTCTTACAAAATAAATAAATAAATTATGCTTAATTCTATAAATGGATTTTGATGATTTATCCGGTCACCATTTTTTCTAGCCTTATTGCTCGATTAAATCTAAGGTCAATAAGTATTCTACAGAATTCAATTAACAAATTTTCTAAAATATTTTTTATCGAGTAGTTTCTCAGACCAAAACACACTATTTTGCATAACTCTGAAAGCACAATATAGGTTTTCTGTACGTTTGTAATTCACGACTTGAGTTGATGGTTGTTTGTGGCGATGCGAATTCGTGCCTACACGGGTGATTAGCGTTGGTATAGAGTCTGTAGTTCTATGTTCTCGGGTAGAAGCAGAAAAGCAGGAGGCCAGGAGATTGGTGTTCAGACACGAGTATGCATTATGCATCTGGTAAAAGTGCTAGTTATTTTGTTTGGTAGAACAGTTCACGGAATCTAAATTCTAAATCTCCATTCCAAGAACCAGTACAGATGCCAGTTATAATAATAAACAGGGTATTAAGAGACGTACTTGACATAAATTAACCAGTGATTACAGACATTATTTGAAGTAAAAAAAAATAAAATGTTTGTTTCGGTGTCTTTTTTTTTTAACAAAAAAAAGAACATTAAGGAGGAAGCTACAAGCCAAAAATGTGTATATTTTTGGTATACCTAGGTAATGGGTAATAGGCATTAAAATCGCTTGACAACGTTCGATTTCAAGCAAAAAAACTGGTTTTTATTTATTTTGTAAATAATTTTGTAAGAAAGCAAAAAAGTTAATCAAATAATCTTAGCTATAATACTGTATTTTTTAAAGTTGTTTCCTTTATGCGTTCATACATTTCTATTGTAAAAATATTTTTTTTAGTAGCTGGCATTTATATTTTTTATTGAGTAATTTAATGTTTTATTTGTATTCTACTCAAGCGAAGCGATAGGAAAACCTTCAATTTATCTAAAGCATATTTTTTGGCATTAACAATGTACACCAATTCATTGTAAAGATTAATCAAAATAGTGATTTGGCTTTAAGCTTCGCCTTAGGGTCGATGAGAAGGATTGGGCGGTTACTCGGATGAAGAAAGTTAAAAAAGGCACGTAGAAGATTTTATGGAAAAAAAGAACATACAAAAATCACCGGAGAAAATAAATTATATTCAATGCCAGGAATCACTGGCTAAATTAAGTCAAGTACGTCCCTTAACACCCTGTATTAGTTTGTAGTTTAGTTTTTTATTTTATAAATAAAAAACTAAAATTTTATTTAAAGTAAGCACTTAAATGCCTACCTAGTTAATTAGAAACTACATATTAATAATGAATTATATAATTTGTCCAAAGAAACGTCACTATCTCAATGAAATTGTTGTTGTTTATCTACTTTCTTCAGTCAAGTATATAGGTACAATAATTTAGAAAAAAATGCGAATAAGAAAGTCCAAATGAACACGAAGATTTTCACATTTAAAAATAAAATCTTTATTGAAACATTAAAATGGCCACCATCTTGAAACATCGTGTAGAATCACCTACTGACGTTTCTGCACTTTACCCCCGGACACCTTGTATAAACGTTTTCTTTTCACAGTCGCCTAGCACGGTTTTCAACGCTAATTCGAAAACTTTGTCACGTTTTGCGAATTTGCCTATTAATTGCTTTTTAATCAGAGAAACTATATGCCACACGATGAAAGTCACGAGATCGATCACACATCAAAAAAGCTACAGCGGTATGCTGAGCAACTAGACGACAGCCAGGACGAGAGTAGTAACGGAATATTATTATTTTACGTCCAGTGTTGTATGTTAACTGTAAAAATAATTATATTTGCACTGAGATATCCAGTACCACGATTGTACGTGAAAGGATTACCAAATTGAAGATCGGTAAATGAGTACATTCATACTAATGCAGTAACTGTTTCAGACTGGCATTGACCTTTTCACGTACATTTTTTGTTGGGAAGATTCAAGCTGCCAGTAAACGGTGTAAGAAATACTAAATCATATTTTATTAGAAGGTGAGATTGTGTATTATATTCTTCATTGTTATTATACGTTTTTATAGAGGTGATTTGAAAATGTCGAGTGTCGCTGAATGCACGTGAAGGAAAAGTTGTTTTAACTTCATACCTTATTCGAGCTATCAGTGTTTGACATTACTGTTTGAAATGTTACATTGAAAGGTATAATTATAATCGATTATTCGACGATAATGATTACAAATTATGATAGAACTTTACAAGAAAGACCTTTTAAAATTAACACATTCTTAGGCAACAAGAAACGAATCGCTGTGGAGACATTTTTATAAAGAATCTTCATAAAAACGTGTTAGTGATTTAAACACATTTTAATGTGGTTTATTATGATGAAATAATGCTAATGATTCATCACGTAACACTACTAGTTAATACGAAATTGGTTTCGAAATATACACTAAAAACCATTTTAAAAAAATCGCTGGAATTCAAAGTGACTAATGTATTCTCAATAAGATAAGAAGAAATGAGTAAAAAAATAAATAATCAATGACAGACCGATAAAGTTATGCTGATAATGTGAGAGAGAGGTTTGTTGTCACCATCAAGAGATAAAGGTTCTAAAGGTAACAGAATAAAAATATAATGAATCTTTTACCAGAATGCACTCCTTCGTCTTCTGCATCCAAGCACCCCCGGATTGCACTTTTCCTCGACACCAGTGGAGAGAGTCCAGCCTCTGTGGCACCCTGCACAAGAGTCCCATACACCAGGGCTTGCACCAAGTCCTTCTTCCCACAGCTGTCCTCGAACTCTTGCAAGAGAACTCTGAAGTACTCCCCGTCGATATCACTGAACGGAGCGTCTATGAATTCTGGTTCGTGTTTCGTGAATGCCTTCAGAAGCGAATTACTTCTAGATAGCTTTGTACTGTGCGATCTTCTGATCAAACTGAACCCTGGACTCTTCGGAGCTGTCTTTTCTTGGGTCACGTCTGATTTAGAAGGAGAAAGGAATAATGAAGAACCACTTGCGCTTTTGATTGGACCCTTCGATAGTAGACTCTGAGGAAGGGTTTTAGACTTTTCTTTGCCAGGCGTAGGACTCGTGGATGAATCCACGGCTAGCAAAGACATGTTGCTTTTAGAGCTTGACTTCAAAATCTTTGGCGTACTTAATATAGACGTTCTAGGAGACTTGCCATCTGATGATAAATTGATTCTTGAAGCTGATTTAGATGTCGAGAGTCCAATAAAACTCCTTTCTTTTTTTACAGGTTTTGAATCTGGACTTCCACAACTTAAAGTACTTTTTAAAGGAGTTTTACATACTTCGATTTCCTTCGCATGCACGGTGACAAGCATTATGGAAGGAATGTCAGAAGACGATTTGGAAGTCTCCGACGCTTTAGGATGCAAACGCATCGCGTCCTTCATGATTCTGTCGTTACTATTGACAATGCTTAAAGACAGAGATTTGGTTGAGTTGGTAGCGCTGCTGCACCGGAGATCACCAGTGCTGCAATTGTCTTTTAACTTGTTGCTAGGTTCGTTGAAGTCTATATCACTGGAACACTTGGACAGTCCGAGATTCTTTGGCGCTGCTTTTGTAGGGAATGTGTTGAAGGCTTTAGTCTTGTCTCTGGCAGGGCTCAGTGAAGATCTGGTGACGCTCTTCCTCGCTCTGAGAAGGAGCCTCTGTGGAGCGGGGGTGTATACTGGTGGAGGGGGTGGCGACGGGTGCGGAGTGGGTGGGAGGTAGTTCTCGAGACTCTCGGCGAGGGGGACATAGAAGGTGGACTTCCGCCTGGTACTCTCTTCCACATCGCTCGTGCTGAGACTGGTGCTGGAGTTGTCCAACATCACTGAACACCTGGATTCAACGTGCCATGGATGCAATGCTTCTGTACGGTACTTCACGCAACAGACTCACAATCATTTTAGGATTAATTTAGTTCACTTCATTCTGCTGAAATTCAATGATAGGCTTAAAAGAACGTGTCGAATAAACATGTTTGGTCACATTTTTACAACGCATTCTGAAGTAAAATACTATTATCGCTAATGTTTACTAGAAAGCAGATCGAAGCGACAAATCAATTTTGATCCAAATTTTAAGGACAGACCGATATAAATCTAACAGAGTTCGTGTTCTTCATGATTTCGTCAATATCGGATGTTTAATTATACATATTTAGTTCGCTAACGATGCAAAATTTGCATACCAATAAACCAATTTAATTGTTATTGCTTCGAATTAACATGTAAATTTTGATTCAAGACGAGATCTGATTAAGAATTTATGTGGTACGAAGTTAGTTTCCGATAGAATCAACGTGTTTTTCTTAGTATAGGCATGTATCAAGCAAGTCAGCATCCTGTATATTACGAAATTAATTAATAAGTGAAGTTAATTAAGCAAGAATTAGTATTAGTAATTAGAAAAGGGCAGAATCGACGTTTACACGATAATTAAACTTAATTCCCGTTTATTCAGATTGTAACTTGTTTAACCGGTTATAACGCGAACTTTAAGTAAAGTCATATAATTCATGAGTAAGCGTAGATATAAACTAGTAGTTCTGAGAACAGTAAATACACTTTGCGTAGTGTTGATTATTCAGATTTTGCATTTTGTGTGTCACAGCGCCCTCTGGCGGAATAAAAAGGTACTATCAAACACGGCAACCATCTTAAGGCGACACAAGACTCTAATAAAAGGGAAATTAGAGCGAACCCTACGGATGTAAGTTATTTTTTATTTAGGATTAATAAAAACAATACCTCACATTAAATATAATAAAACGTTTTACGTAAAATGTTATGAAAATTTTATAAAACGTTTTTTAACTATAAAATTAGCGATAAACACAAGCTTTTATTTTTCTAGACGATGAATTAGTAACTTCCCGAGGTATCCCTCTAGAAACATTTGAGATTTTAGTAATACGTTCATCAGAAATAATTAACTCAATTCATCCACAGAAAGATCATTTTTGCTATGCTTGCTATGGCAAATTCGACCGATATGTCCATTACGCCGGGCCGCGCGCGCCGAATATTGTTTGTATACGACTTCATCACTAATAACGTCGTAAATTTGCTAGAGCAAATTCAACCGCGGGTCAGTCCAATACACCAGAGCCGCGCGTCGCATGTTTTTGTGTATGGCTTCTGCACTTACATCGTTAAGATTCCGACTTTATTTTAGTGTATTGTCTCGTCTTGACAAGATCGACCGGACAGACGAAATGCAGTTGAAACAGGACTTGCTACGCTCAGTCAACAATTATTTTACCATTACCAAAAGATATTATGTTTTCGAGTACCGTTGCTATTCGAAATGTCTTACAAAGGTAATGGAGTATATGTGGCCTTACAAAAATTACACTTCACAATTGAACGCTTCATTATTTCGGTTTATTCATCATCATTCCTTGATGATGGATCGACCTTCTACTCGAAATGGTACCTACCTAGTAAGAATTATTATTGTTAGCAATTTTTAAGAGAAACTGCGCTGAGAACTCAAAGCGAGTAACAAATTACAAAGAAGATTATGTATTCAAATTTTAACCTTTGGCTGAAAGTGAAGGCGATATAATCGAACAGTGGAAGTCGCAGTTTGGGAACAAAGTTTTTTTTCTTAGTCTTCATAGTTAGTGCAATCGAAACTGCCGAAATTATTTCACATACATTAGTAAAATAAGCGACTGTGTGAACGGATTGTAATTTATGTGTCCCTGGTATACAAATGTAATACTAATACACGCTTTTAACAATCAACAATTTAATTGCAGAGTTTTGCGAAAACTAATTATTGCATAGTTTGTGCAAGAAAATGGAATTAAATGAGAATTTAATTTTTAAAGAGCCGTTTTAACATTGTGTTTGTCAGAGTTTGCCAGATGAACACCAAAGAATAATATGTGGGTAGTTAGGGTGGAC
Source organism: Hesperophylax consimilis (assembly GCF_061612785.1). Taxonomy (NCBI): domain Eukaryota; kingdom Metazoa; phylum Arthropoda; class Insecta; order Trichoptera; family Limnephilidae; genus Hesperophylax; species Hesperophylax consimilis. The sequence goes on along the minus strand of NC_142854.1, from coordinate 16,627,140 downwards.
ACTGGACACGTCCTTGAGGAATGCCGTGGAAGAGAATTGAAGCAAGGTGAAAATACGCAAGGACCCGGACATAAAGTCGGAAAAAATAATAAATATGGTGAGAGCACACCTAATTTGTAAACCTAATATTATAGAACTTCGTTCTTCTGGCGCCAGTAAAAATAGATCTCTATATATGTAAATATATATATGTCATTAAGACAGAAGTTACAGGCCTTAGTCGTAAGTCACTAGATATAAGTCTTAGATGTAAGTCACTAGTTGTAAGCTTCCAAATGGGGATCGGTATGAAAAAACTCATCGTGTAAAACACCCATAAGCGTAGAATTTCGGCATAACCACTTTGCCATTCTAGTGTTGAGAGCGTCGTGCTTCGTTTTAACCCGAAGTAAAATAATAATGGGTAATGATGGCGCGATAGTACTCTCAATACTAATTATATTTGTTAGCATATCTCGTTTGATGCATTGACTCTTGGTTCAGAAACTTAGCCTAGTTATCTGATTGCATAATTTAGTAAACTCTTGGTTGATTCATTCACCCTTCTCCGAGTTAAACATGAATGGTACTTTTCATCATCGAACAACAGCCTCAAAGTCTCAACGCTCAAACGCCTCAAAACGCCTCAAAATGTCAAAGTCTGCAAGCAAAGTGCTCAGTGAATTACTCTGTAAGTTGCCTGAAGCATTTACAGTCATTATTACAATTCACATTCACCGCTATGTCGAGGGTCTTTGTTATCTGAAATCTTATTGACATTTTGCAAGTCGCTTTCATAATCAAATTAAAGCTGTGTAATTCTATTAATTTCAGGTAAACAAAAGTCCTACGTAGTTTGATATAACTTTTGTTAATACATAATTTATATTTGGTGTTGGAATAATTCTATTCGCATGACTGCACTAAGGACGGGTTGTTTCAGAGAATTTTAAAAATTCTTCAAATTTTGAAGTTGTGTTATTATTTCAGTTATGTGAAGTAACTGGCCTATAATGATATAATAACAGAACTTGAATAGGACATTCACGGAACTAGAAAATGAACGTTGAAATTTGATAAATTGTTCAAATTCTGTGAAACAACCCTTCCTAAGTGATAATAACAATACACCACTTCAAGAGACAAAGGGTTAACAGTAGTATCACTAATCATTCAAAAATGGCGTTAAAAGTCACTTTGTAGACTTCTATAATATTCTATATTATTGAACGTTATACCTAAAATCACTTGCTTCATTCACATTTACTCATACTCGTTTATTAGTCAGACTCTCTAGAGTATTTAAATCACCCGATCGTGCCATGCCTTCCTGGAGCATCCTCAACACGTTCTGACATTCAATTCAGATTATGTTCAATTAAATTGAACAACTGTTGAAAAAGCGATGAAAATATCTAATTATTGAAGACAATATTAGCGATTTCTAAACGAAAATCTGTAACAGAATAATCAGAAAAGGACACGGTCACATCTAGGACTCGAACCCAGGATCTTTCCCTTGCCGGGGCACTACTCTACCACTGAGCAAATGAGAGACAGATTTTTCTGTTTCAGATTTTCGTTTAGAAATCGCTAATATTGTTTTCAATAATTAAATATTACAATTTGAGGTTTTACTCAATAAAGTTATTCCAAAAAATAAAAATAAATAAAATGAAAATATCGTTTCTTAGTATCTTTAATCATCCTACCAATAAAATAAATAAATAATTCTGTGTAAGTAATATTATTATGAATTATAATACTATCGGGTGGTTGTTGTCTTGTCCGCATTGGCTTAAATACAATCAAATGCGTAATTATAAATGAGGCAACTTTAGATAAATCTAAAACTGCTAGAAGCAATTAGATTATCATATAAGATAATATAAAATTAGTCGCAGCATTAAGCAATAAGCGTATTTTGAAATTTAAAACATGTTCTTTGGTGTGTTTTAATGGCTTACCAGTGAATAAATCTCAGTGTAGATTATAGTCTATTTAAATTCTATACAATAGAACTGATGGCATTGCTTTGACTTAAATAATAGGTAAAAGTCTGCCAAGAAGGCTTTTTCATTATTCTATCTCGCATTGGTTCTTTAGATCTTCATCAAACCAGTTAGTACTACTTGTGGTACTTGGATTGATGTGCTAACCACAATCTAACTGTAGTTTTCTTTCGCTCCTGAACCTACCTAATAAGTTAATGACCAAGGTCTAAGAAAAACATCATCTTCTTTAGTTAGGTGGCTGATTTATTTCTTTATAACCATACTAGCTGATGTGTAACCGGCGTTCCTTGGTGTTTATCCTTAGGAGATAGATATATAACCTCGTGGACTTTTTTGTATGCCTTTTTAAGATATACAATTCCGTAGTACATTATTTTGATGTATCTCATGAGATTTAGCCAATGTGGTGCCCGAAAATATATATTTTACGACTTGATTATAAAACATGGACTTTTCTCAACTTTCTATAAATATAATACGCATGTATTATATATGTAAGCCTTTAGCAAGAAGTTCTCTAAATGATAGTGGAAACCATATCAAAATCCGTTCCGTAGTTTAGAAGAACTAAGCGTACAAATAGACAGACGCGGATAGCGACTTTATTTTATACTATTTAGAGTGTAGCAACTGCTAGTATGATTAAATTTGTGATTAGTTTGTTGATGCTTTTTGGGCTCTTTGTGTTTGTCAGCAGGTGAAGATTTTCAGGTGGGCTATTCCTAATAGATTTTTTTAGAGATATACTGACAAGTATTGCTTGTAAAATAATTGTTACCCTTTGTGCTATGCATAAAAAAACCTTGTCTTAAAAACATTAGTTTACCAAAAAATAATAATTAATATTTGACAAGTTCAAGTATTTCACCTAAAAATGTAGACAATTTGTCTCGACGCCATCTAGTGAGAGAGTTAGCACTTACAATGCCTTTCTCATATAAAATAAAGTTGGTTGTTTTCAGGTGAAAAAATGTCACAAGCAGTAATTGTTGAATGAAACACTAGTATATTATATTGAATCATTTCGCGGGTAAGAGATAAGCCGCCATAGCTCAGTGGTCAGAGCTGTCGACCGGAAATCTAAGGGACACGGGTTCGAGTCCCGTTGGCGTCATGTATCTTTTATCAGGAGATTTTTCAATGTGGATGAGTGTTTCAGGCGAATAATTATTGCTTGTAAAATAATATAATAACTAGTTTTGTAATAAATGTATAGCCAATAAATGGATATGTCGTTGTTTTAAATGAAAACTTCCAAGGAACATAGAAGTTTTATTTGGAGAGATACATTAATACAACACAGTATTAGCACTTATCACTTATTGTTTTAGGTTTTTCTATGCGGAATTATTGTAGGTTAAAAAAATTGCAAGGCTTTCATTTTAGCCACCCGGTATTGTTGATTAGCCTTCATTTGTTTATAAATATGTGTCCATCAAAGACTGAAACTCGAGGTGACCCAATAAAAGCGGTCCTCCATTGTACGCCACAGAACGGTTCGGTACTTGCGAAGCTCCCAGACTGGTTTGCTTATCTCGGCGGGGGACCTACAAGTAACCAGAACCAGTATAAATATTATATAGTATGTTCCTACTCGCCTGTGCTTCTAGCTACACAGTACACACGGAGCTGGTCACGACCGCTCTACATAACACAACGTACTATGTACCACCATACTCCATAGTATAGTCACTTACTAGAGCAACTTGAGCACAATTATTACTATTACAAAACCGAATAGTAGTAGCAATATAACTGAAATTATCAATTTTACTACAACTAAACTGCACAGGCTGTCAAAGAAGACTATTTAACACATTCTGCTGTATACGTCAGAACCATAACGGCCTCCCAATGGCATAAGCTAAAAGTCACATACAAAAATTCATATCGCCAATGTTCCGCCTGCCGATATAATGCAGCGCTACGGAAAAGTTCCTGGAGGAACGAGTGCACTCTTTCAGAGCACTTCTCCGCACGGTATGGGAAGCTTATGACGCAGAACACGCCAGTCCAAGAATACCATCATCACCGCAATGGTTGCCTGGATGCAGTCTCACCTGATGGCCCTCTGAAGATGAGAGACGATACTGATGGCCCTCTGCATACTTTCAGGATTTTTTTAAATTATTATAAAGGCGATGCACTACGTCGTGTAATATTTTAGATTGAGCCGCTATCAATAACAACCCTTACGTAGATGGCGGTAAGGTTTAAATTCCCACTTAACACCACCCGCCTGTTTTGATTTATGCAAGAAAAAAACATGGCCAAAAAGTGCCTTTTATTTTATTTTGTGGATGTTCAGACATAAATATTTAATTTTTTTTCGATTATTTTATAAATAACTTAATTTGCCACATTATACAATAGAATCATAACCGAAAATGGGTTCGTAAGTAGGAGATTTTGAACTTTAAAGCAATTTTCATAGGCCTTTACATTATTTTTTGTATGGGCTTTTAAAAAGACTTATCTAAAAAATACTCGATTATTTCAAAAGCCAAGATATATTCTACTCGCAGTATTTAATTAAAGCATCTGAAACATTTCTAGGCGACCAAATTTTCAAACCAAAAACACATGATTTTGCATTACTACGTATGGCATCGCCTTAATGAAATTATTTTCGTTTGCTGTGTGGGTGCAAACTGGCTATGAATTACAGTAGCATGCGTGAATGATGTTGACGACACGCGTTGTACGCGCAGTTCAATTGGTTTATTCAATCCTGTTTCTATTATAAGTGTATGGTTGTAGTGTTTGAATGCATGAATAATGTAGAACTCAGAATGGACACCACATTGTTCAGCTCATTATGATGTTGTGGGTGGTACAGAATTAGAACGGATTTCGTGCGAAAGCGACAGAAATATATCTCGCAATTGGACGCAATAAAGATCACAGTGCAAGAACATGAACAACACGACCAAAAGGTCGAAGCCCTTGGCGATTCTCAGAAACCATCCAGAACTTGCTGACTTTAACAAAACACCGAGGGTAGCAAAACAGAGTGTTCAGTTTATAAAATTGACAAAACTCTTCGAATATTCCGCGAGTAAAATGATCAAACTTTTTGCAACAGGGAAAAAAGAAAATACTTTTTCGAATTATTCAGAATAGGCCAGATAATCAACTGTCTGTCTTCTGCGCATCCTGCAAGACATAGTGTCACCACGTGTACCGTTGGTTGACCGACGACGTGGCGCTGACAAGCTGCACCGATGGCCCTCGTACGCAGCGCATAATGAATCGCGTGGCACTACAGCTCTTCATTCATTCACCTACATATTACAGCAAGTGAGAACTCAAAACTGGTTTTTAAGGACATTTGTAAAATGGTATTACATAATAAGTAAGAGGTGTATCAACTACACCAGCATCAATAGAGCTTGCCTTTTAAAGGCAGCCTCAACTTCAGCTAAATATGTCGATATCCGAATTGATTTTGTTCAACAGCAAGACTGCTCTCCCCACCGGCATGACCATTGGCAAGTTAGTCCTGCAGGCTGGGAGATAAAACAGACTATGCTGTCGGTGACGGAGATAACCATCAGGAACATAGAGACTAATACTCTCCATGATAGTTGGATTTTCAAACCATCCACGAATCAGTTTGAAGTAGTGTGATACAATATGCACATCTCTTCTGACCCGTAGGTGGTTCATACCGAGCATCATGCCCACGAGAAAGTCAGTAGGATAGAGCCACGGGTAGTAGCCATACTCCCTCAGGTAGAGGAATCTCAGAAATTACACATTACATTAGTGATCACATATTACAGGAGTCTGGAACGAAGTTCTTGGTTGTCCATGCAGTGCAAGACCGCGAGGAGTGGATCAGTGTATCACCAGGGAAATTGGAGTGGGAGTAACGATCCTCAAGCAATGACAAAAGCAGAATTCGAATTGGCAAGATTTAAGACTAAACAACCATTGAAAGACATCAAACCCTCACAACATCAAAGACAATAAAAATGAGATCTAAACATCTTGAACATCACTTAACCTGGGTAATTATAATTAGTTATTCTTGGACGATGCGCGACTGACGACATTTCTTAACCGACATCAACTTTGTGGATGAGCGATCCCAATAAAACTGAATTGATTAATTATTTCGAAAGTGTGTCGAAATTTCAGACGATTTTTCTTTACTTTCTGTAAAAGGTTGTTGTTGTGTTGGGGGTGGTGTTGTAAAAAAAGGGCTAGATATTAAAACTATGATTATTATCGTAATTAATTATTTGAGTTATTATTTTCGGGTTCCTCCTTTTTTAACCAAAATTTCGGACGGCGGTACGCTGTCCATCATCAGGGCAGAATGTTCTGACATCAAATATACCGCCATGAAAATTTCAATATGTATATAAGTATCTTACTTAGAAGTCCCGTTGACGTGCGAAGAACATTGATTTACGAAACTGCCAAATTGTTCATAAAATCAAAAGAAAATGTTTACATCTCTAAAATAGACTTCTGTATTTTTTCTTCTTCGCTTGAGGTTAAACGTACATTTGCACAATTAATCTAAGAATTTCTTCGAATGTAGTCACGTGATGAAGATGAGATATTGGAAAACCGTTCACATTAAAAAGTCTTCTCTTTTTATATATTTATTAATTTTCGGGAAATCGACAGTTTAAATTTGTGAGAAGGGAATATGAATTAAAAAAATTATACAAAACAAATAATTTATAGGCATGGAGAGAGGTTGTAGATATAAATCAAATCATAATAGAGATATAAACAATAGAGACATAACATCATTCACAAACCATCATAGAAATATTCTTTTATGGACCTCTTGTATTTGGTACATTCGCAACTGAAAATATCAACCTTGGATAATACACTATTGTAATTATTATCTATCATGCCGTCTCTTTCATACTAGACGCCAGTTTTGATCAAAGGTCAGAAAAAAGTGTAAATTCTAATTATTGTGCATTAAATTACGAATATATTATCATGTCAGAACACGTGTTCATGAAAATCCGGATATTTTTGCATTTCGTCATGATATACTTTCAAGGCAAGCACACGTGCATTTGGCGTAATCTATTAAAAGTTTATCAGGAAACCTGAGAATTCATTCGTTAGGCCTGCAATCCCGTTTTTTACCGGATAACCAATAATTTGAAGAGATTCTTAGTAAATTAAAGCAATTCTCATTTCTCTCCGTGTACGAGAAAGCATTTTTAGTTTGTTGCGACGAACAATGTCGCACGACCCACTCATTTAGCAATCATATCCAATTCTTAGATTCCGAGTAGCATCTAACAACTAGGACCTAGATAGGCAACAAGCAAAGGTTCCCAACATTTTTGAGACTGGGATCTACTTTTTACCATTTGTTTCATGGGGTTAGAATTATTAAAACAGGAATCTCATAAGATTTACAAACTATAAACAAACAGGTACCGTTAAAAATGTGAGGAAGATTTAAAGTTTTCGTGAATACTAAAAATGTATTTTAAAATTTTCATTTATAAATATTGATTTAAGAACGATCTAAAACCGCACATTCCGAAACGGTTTGAACTGGCTACGTAATTATGACGTAGATAACGCTACTGGCTGGTAAGACGGCTGTCACCGACGTTGGCCATTGACGTCAACAAATTCATATTCGTCAACAAAAACGAAAACGACGTTTCGGCGGCAAACCTTAAATGGAACGTTTTAAATCTGCATGGAAAAGTTTTTCAACATCAATTTTTTACATTACTCCAAGCAGGAGGCCTTGAGAAAGACATAATTTTCCCTCAAAGCCTACGTCATCTTTGTGGATGCTGCGTGGAGGGTCTTTTTGAGGAGAGGTAGGAGTGAACATGGGTCTTAATTTTTCTCTAGAATAAAAAAAAACAGTGAAATGAATTGAATTTTGTTTAGTTTTTCAAAACTTTGAACATCAATAGTCCAAGTATAGCAAAAACAAATTACGGATATTATTTATTTAGTCAAATAATTATCACAAAATAATTGGGCTCGACCAAACTTTGAGAACCCTTGGGCTACAGACAGAGGCCACTTGCCTACTGGGGATTTTGCATGCAAATTGATACGGCACGAATCTGTTCTGTTGAATCGATCTACTCGACAGTTGCAATTTGCTCTTCCTAAGAAATGTTTACTGTATCGAACGTCCAGAGAAGACGACATGGAAGTGAGACAACTGTGGGTACCTATTACTATATAAAGAATATGCATATGGTTGTCCGGTATCTTTTCGTTATCATCAGTCATCCGAAATAATGCATTTTGTTATTTCAGTATCTAGATTAATATTCCGCCATGGGAATACCACCGTAAAAGTAATGGCAAATACATTAAATTTAGGTGTATGACTTTGTGATTGGGAGAACTAGGTACCGAAGCCCCCGCATTCTCAATTTCTACCGATTTACAACACGTTTTTCTTTAAGGCGATGCACTACGTCGTGTAATATTTTAAATTGAGCTCCAATCAATAACACTATTTACGTAGATAGCGATAAGGCTTAAATTCCCGCTTAACACCAACCAGCTGTTTGGATTTAGGCAAGAAAAAAACATGGCCAACAAAATCAATATAATACAATAAAATTATAACCGAAAATGGGTTCGTAAGTAGGAGATTTTGAACTTTAAAGCAGTTTGCATAGGTCTATACATTATTTTTTTCTGGGCTTATAAAAAGACTTATCTAAAAATTACTCGATTGTTTCAAAGGCCAAGATGTATTCTACTCGCAGTATTTAATTAAAGCATCTGAAACATTTCTAGGCGACCAAATTTTCAAACCAATAACAAATGATTTTAAATTACTACGTAGTGCATAGCTCACACGTCGTACTAAAAATGGTTAAATTAATTGAATTGAAATATTTTCATGCATAAATCCACAGACATATGAATATATATACTAGAAATTAAAGGTGAGGGGTAAAATCAACTGTTGAAGAACGAAGGCGGTAAAGCTGACTGTGATTCGTCAATAAATCAATCTGACAGTATATAGGCATCTCGCATTATAATATCACCGTTTAGTTCCTAAAAGTTAAATCTGCTTTTGAATGAATAGACATTTTTACATGGGAGCGCAAATTACTCGCCACGTTATGAACAAATTTGAGAAGTCCAAATTCGGCAAAAAAAAAATTCTTCTATTTTCAGAGTCGAATATTTTGTTTACGTATTTAGTGAAGACACTTTTATAAGTGTTCATAATTTACTTCCCAGTAACAACGATGCGCACACTTGAGAATCGCTACATTCGACCAATGTTGGCTCGATGTGATAGTATATGTTTGTACAACTGATTCATATTATACGACATGAATAAGCTTAAAATGATGCTTACATATGGAATGTAAGACGGCAATTGGGTTTATTCTCTTTTTCACATCTATTTTTACAAGTTTTTTATATCACAAGCCACTATTTTGCCGTGTTATTTCATAAAATGCCTCGACCATAGCTCGAAGCTAGTTCGAACAAGAATGATGACGTCACATTCTCAAGATTCACGGGAAGCCATACGCGAGCCCAGCCGGCTCCAATGGAACCGGTATGGGGAGTGGGGATAATACGCTTTTAATCACTTAGGGCAGGTCTACTAATATTCATATGTCTATGCATAAATCCCATTAAGGCAGTAAGGCCTCGGACGTATACCCGGCGTTGCTACACTTTTCTATACATATAATAAATATAATATCAATGTATTATATTTATATATAAAAACCTTCATAATTTAGAAGAACTAAGCGCACTGACTGACAGACGCGAATAGTGACTTTGTTTTATGCTATTTAGAAACACCAATGTATTGTCACGATTGCGAATTTACTAAAAGTTTATCAGGAAACGGCCTGTAATCCCGTTTTAACTTCATTATGATCTGGGATGTTCCCGAACGTTCAGGATATTCCCGAACATTCCAGAATGTTGTGGAATACTCTCGAATATTTCTCTTATATCTTCAAAAGTACGCCCTTCAGGTAAAAACGGGAAACTTCTTCATAGATGGGTGATAGAGGGCTACCACACCAAATAACTCCCTTGATCGTACCGGGACTCGTTTCTGAGTTTTAGCGGCACGCACATTGTGCACTTTTTTTTTTAAGGGTTTTATTATCTTTTTTTTGTTGTTGTAACAAATAGATAATATAATGATATCCTCACTGGGATCTCCCGTGCTGAGGATTTCATTTATGTATAATTTTATTATGTATAATTTTATTACAAGAAAATTAATATTACAACAAAGTTACATATGAATTTAATTATGAACATTTATCATGTAGTATATATATTTTTTTTTTTTAAATAATTTTAAAATAAGTAAGATAGTGTTTTTTGGTATAGTTCAGTTGATTCTGTTTTAGCCTGTGTTTGCTATCAGTATATTTTCTATTTCAAATCTCCCTATATTAAGTATCCAGCTTTTTATTTGAGATTTAAATGTTATAATGTTGATGTTTTTGAGTGAGAGTGGTATTTTATTGTAGAGTTTAATACTATGATATAAGAAGCTTTTTTGCCCAAAAGTTGTATTAGTAGTTATTTGTTGGATAAGTTTTTGACCATGAGATCTAGTGTTTCTATTGTGCGTATTTGTTGTTATTTCTTGGGTTTTGTACTTATGAATGTAAATGAGTATAGTTTTGGAATATAGTTGTTTAATTGAGATGATGTTAACACAATGTTTGCGGGGGGTTTTTTAATCAATCTACGCCGTAAAGCGGGCAATTTTTATCATGTTCGCGCGCAAAATTCTGTTTCATGTAAAATAGCTATAACTTCTGAACTATTGATCAAATTTAAATAAAATTTTCAGTATTTTACCTTATTCGAAATTTTTTATTATGATCTGGTCACAAATTTTTATATTTTTGAAGAAACAATTACGATATATAGGTTTAAATTAAAAAAATTGAAAAAACTGCACTTTTGTCGTATTGTCTATTTAGTCATTTTATGCACATTCAAGAAAGTATATAACATCATACGTCACTCGTAATATATTGTTACTCTAAGTGTACCTACAACGCATTTTGGCGTCTCCCGCGCTTTACCAATAGTGTACAAATACGAAAAACGCTTTTAACCCTTTCAATACCAGACTTTTTCCAGCCAACGAAAAAAATGTTTGTCTACATTTTTGAGTTCTGTGATTTTTTTCAATATTTTTACAAAAAAAAAAATTTTTTTTTTCCACACGGTTTTCGAAATATTTCATGTTCCTGAGGAAGAACATTGGGGCTTAGGGGGTGTAAGTCAAAGAACGGGTAGTACAAGGAGCATACACACTTTTAAAGTGTTTTTAATTGTTTAAACAGAAAATAAATACACAAAAATCAATTCAATTAATCTGTAAAGGCAAGCATATTAAATTGCAATTTAATATTATGCCAAAATAATTTTATTAAAAAAGAAAAAATCAAAATATACATTTTTTTTTAAAAACGGACCATTAACCTAAATTAACGTTAGAAAAACAAATAGAACAAAAAATATTAGTGGTGAAATAAAACAAAACAATTTCTTTCTCTTTGGAGACACACACCGACATTCGTGCTTTTGCCCGTGTAAATTTCAAAATCAAAGACGAGCCCACTGACTCCCGCTCGGGATAAGATTTTGATGCCCCACTTGTGTGGCTTGTTTTTAATATATTGTTTCAAATTACTTCTCCCTTTGAACGGTATCATGAGCTCGTCTACAGAATTGAATTCCTCAGGTTCGATCTTGGCCATATTTTCAAGGAGGGCATTTACCATCGGCCTTATTTGAAATAATTTGTCGTAACCCTCTTGTCCTCTTGGAATCAACGAGCTATTGTGATTTAAATGAAGACACCAGCGTAACTCAGTGAAACGATTTCTAGGCATGACATCAACGATGAGAGAGAGCCTCGTATCATTGGCCCAGTAAAGGTGGAATGCCGGATACTTAAGGATACCCATCATGATGTGGTGTTGACGCTGGTGCTATTATCCTGAGCGAATACAAATTTGTCTGCTCAACAATATTTTTTATAATATTTTCATCTATGAAACATAAAAAATATTGTAGAGCAGACATAACCAGTGGTGGTTTTGAGAAAGTAACATCACAGTAGGAGTCTACATGATCGACATCTTTCTTGATCCACCGTAGATCGGTTCTCCGTCCATGGGAAGCTGAGGCTTCACTGGGCTGTCCTTGAGGCACGGTGCAGGACTCTAGCTCGTCTTCCACTGGCTGCTGCCTCTCTTCCAAAGTCTATAATTAATATATACTTTATGGTTTCATTTAAAACCCAAATTTGTTCATATTTAAATCTACTTCAAACGCAATAATCGCTGTAATATAACAATAAGAAATAATGACAAAAGTACTAACATGGACTTCCACATCCATTCCAAGAGCTTGGCTCAATGCCTCCACATTGGTTTCCTCTGCAGCATCCTGGAAATATTCAACCGACCAGCCCTCTTCATCTCCATCTTCCAACTCCAACTCCACGTCGGAAATATCTCCTTCCAGCATCACGGCGATCTCCTCATGTGTCAAACCACGATGCTCCATCTATAAAAATGAATAAAATAAGTTAAAATCTACCGGAAAATAATAAAATAAATTAATATATCTTGAAAGAATCAAATAAAAACAAGTAAAACAATATTAAAGGCCAAAGAAAGATTTCTATGAAAAACATCCACGAACGACCAAAGTGCCAGCTCAGGAACATGAATGTTATTACCGAAAACAAAATGAAAAACCAATGTTTTTGAATGAAAATCATATTTACATATCAGATTAGACATGTATATACAATATAATAATTATTTTCAACAAAAATATGCGATTTCTTACCTTTAAAATAATGTTGAAATCCGAGAAATGTCAAACCGTTAAAAGCTGCAAAACACGCGTTTTTAATTCGTAATAACAGTAATATTATGTGTTTCCAGTACGACATTTGTTCTATTCCTTATAAACAATATCTTCTTCAAGCGATATGCAAAATACGGGGCTATTTGGTTCGTAAAATCAAGAGAAATAAATGTTTTTTCTTCGTGTTCCTCCAGAAGAACTCTGGTAAGGAAAGGGTTAAGCGTCTCCCGCTCTCTACCAACAGTACGCCAATGACGCTTTTAAGCGTCTCCCGCAAACAATGTGTTAAGATTGGTGAAGATTTCGTCAGTGCTAGTTCTTACAGGAACGTTCAGTATAATTGTCATTATGGCTTTTTGAGTTTTAATTAGTGGATTTAGTATATTTTTATTTGCACTGCCCCATCCGATAATAAATACTTACTTTTATAATATATAATATTAATTTATTAAGGATCACTTATTGAAGCTTAACCTTGTTTTAATTATATTTAATCATTGAAGAAGTTAATGTTGACAACTCCAATGAAAATATGAATCAGAAAATAAAAAAGGTTACTGTCGCAACTGGGATCAAACCCAGATCCTCTAGTCTACCAACTGTTTGTTAGCTAATGAAAGCGATCACCATTCGTCCGATGGTACCTTATCTGTAAGATAAGCTAATAGCGGTATTGTTGCCAATATGAGATAGACAGACAGGTACCAATCTAAAATATGTATTATTATGGGCGTGTATGACGGACGTTAAGATAGGAAAATCAAATGTAAAGATCTAGGGATCTATCTCTATCAGCAAGCGTATCTGGGTGTAGATCGATAAAGCGATATGGATGAATTCAGTTATCTATGGTCAATTCGTGACATTTGCAAGCACGGTCAGAATGTGATTCTGACAGCCGGTAGACAAAAGCCGCTGCTTTTATCGCGGCCTGCAACGTGTCAGATAAGCTGTCAATATGCACAAATTTTTGGATGGTGTCGTTCGTTACGCAAAATAACTGGCTTATTAATTAATGGAGGTGAACTAACTAAGCTCTTAGAATTGAAAGAAATCGTATACACGATCCATAGACTTAGATTCCGCACCAACCACGTGAAACCAAAGTTCCTCATTGAGTTTCAATTAGTTCATGAGGTCATTTATGACCTCATGAACTAATTGACTAACTCCCGTTTTAGTGTCAAAATATACATTCGGACTGCCAATTTATAAGTTAATATATCAATTCGACATAGTCAATGTATTAGTATTTTTAATGTTTACGTAGGCAGCCGTCTGACGTCAATCTACAATCTTCCGTACGAGACCGGGTCAGATCAATTGGGGAACTGCCGCGGAATATCATTTATTTGTATGGGATGTCACCTTGACAGATGTCAGCCACGTAGTTACGGCGCTCCGTAAATTGTTCTGACCCCTCTCTCCTGCCGTAGGGTGAGGGTATAATTTTAAAATATCGCCTGGCTAGCAAATGACAGCGCATTATCGTCGCCACGCCCACACTTATAACACGTCATATTTCAGGTGTGACATTGTATGGAATTGTATGGCGACCAATACGAAGTTATACGAAACGATGAGCTTATAGCGTAATCTGTCACCCCCTTTATCAATATAAAAATCACGATTAATTCCTTTCCCGCCAAACTTATTTGATTCTATCACAGCTCACCGACAAGACGTAAAAAATAATATACATTTAAAACATTGTTCGTAGTTCGGCACCGCCAGGGTTATGAAAAACAAGTTTTAGTCGAAAGTGTAACAAAGTAGTTGTATTCACAGTTGTTACAAGGTAAAAAACGGTTCATAGTAAAAAAAATGTATCCAAGTACCTACCTACTTTCAAATAGGTACAAGCCAACGAAAGTAAGTTGAGTTTTGTTGATAGATCAATCGAGCAGAATTAAAACAATATTATTGTTAAATTGAAAATAACTACTCAACTAACCATCACGCTGTTTCTCAGCGTGGACAGAGAATGTCCACAATCTTTATGTCTCAACTTCTCCCAACTTTAGAAGTGGGAGAAAGGAAGGAGATGCGAAGATGAAGGTTAAGAAGTACCTGGCTATTCAGATCTTGTCAACAAAGACGGCTAAAAACGTTTCAAGTAATGTTTCGATTCTAAATGGTGGTTTTTCACAAGGGGGATACTGACAGTATTTAGACCACTCTATGGAGTAATACCGTGCCCAATTCATTGTTGGTCAAATGTCCGACTAAAATAATAGGAAATCAAATTAGAGAAGCTTATAAAACATTTTATATACGACTGAATCAAAAATATGACATCAAACATGTTTATCGTTTAACGTTGCCTCTTGCAAAAACAAATAATTCATAAAAATTACAAACATATTGATCGGCACAAACTTTAAAAAATCTTACACTTACTTCAACCAGTAAAAAACCAAAAACATTCCAAAAATGGCTTCACTTTGAGATCACAAAACAAAAAACCACAAACTTAAAAAACAAAAACTTTGTTTCGTTTGAAGTGGCCAAACAAAACTAAAAACTTCGCTTACGTGCCTCTTCACTTTGAAAATCTTTAAATATCACGAAATATATGCTAATACGTTTGTAATTATAACTTATTACAGTACACACAACTTTTACACGAGTTTTGCAGCGAAATAGCTGTCAAAGGTTCAAAACATCACGTTATTTCAATGAAAAATGGCGAGCGCTTACACCGACGGTGTTCGAAAATTCACTAACGAAAATTTACGAAAACGAACGAACGCTGAACAAAAAGCGTACAACTTAAAGCAAACAAGAAAACGAAACATTGGTGGAGACGCGCTTATGTGATACGCAACTAGAGCGAACGAGACGTAGAGAGATCGTGCGATACACTTAAAACGAGATAGCGATACGTCATGCAGAATGTTGACCGGTCTAGAAAAGGACTAAATTTTCTGTTAGTAAATAGACACTTTGTTAAAAAGAGCGTTTTATTCAAAATTCTGGCTTAGATTTGGTTGGATTTTTTACTCAGTGCATTTAATGTTGCCCTATTATTTATTTAAGATGTGATTGTTGTCTGGATTTTTATATAGTAAAGAATGCGCGCGTAAAAGGGACAAGGAATGGACATTCAGAATGAAGAGGGAAAGGGACGGAACAGCGGTCACCATGGCGATGACGGTCACCTTTCATTTGTTTATTTTTTAATTGAATTGTTTTATTATTTATTTTAATGTAGGTTAGGATGTTATCCTCGATTTAAAATAAATTTATAACATTTACAAGTCGATAAATTATATGGTAAAGAATTTCATATGGATGTTATATGGAAATTTCAAACCTTCACAACTCGCGTTGAAAACGATTATATGATCTAAAAATATTCGCGTTTATCTAGAAATAGATAGGCAGATAAATTTATGCAAATTTTATGACGCCAAAGCTTCCTGTTCGAGAGATTTTGTTGCATCAGATAACGAACATAATTTCTGAATATTGAATATTATTTCGACTCTCGAAATCTTTGAATTGTTGGTTATTATTCGAAATAAAGAAACATGACAGTTGACATCCACTAAATATCGATAGTTTATCGAACCCGTTCGCGAAAACGTGTCAGTGTTGCCATCGTAAAGCTTTCTTTCCCCGATATTGATTAATTTATCGATCGACGCTCGTGCTCAGGACATCGATAAGCAATCTTCGGCAGCTAAGTTGTTTATCTTACCGATATCGCTAAGAAATGCCCCCTTATATAGCCAAGCCGTACGCCCGGCATAATCTTGTTGGAATGCGATAAAAAATATATTGATTAATTATAAACGTTCACATAAATCGTGAATCAGGAAATTTCTTATCAGAAAACTTTCACAGATAAAGTTAAATAATCATAGATATCAACAAGTACGATTCGTGAAGTGTCGAGATAATAACATTAGGGCATTCAGGTATTACATATCTCAATCACAGAGGCGTACATTCCATATGGATACATGAGCACTGTCAACCATACATTACCCAGATAAAAATATATTTATAAAATCATTGCACAAAATCAATGTATACTTTCATAAATACGCGCGAAGTTCCTGCTGCGAATTGCAGCGCCGCGCGCTCCCCACTGACCGCCCTACTATAACGTGTCAAAAGTAGAAACTAAGTGTAACACAATTTAATTAGCATATACATGTTTTTAGTTTTATTAAATAGATTATTATTTGGTATGTTTTAAAATACTTGCGTTTTATCATCTACTTTGTTTTGTTTTATTCTCTTTTTGTCTAACTGCATGTGGTGTCCTTTTCTTTTAACTAAATTGTTAAGACGTTGGGTCTTTGAAATTTAAATGCTATTAACCTAACATGTATACAATACTGAGAATCCTTGAGAATCTGAAGGAAGATGCTGTGTTTTTATTTATGACGGCGTAATAAACACGCGAACACCCCAGCACAGGTTTTCCTAGTGATGTGTTCGTGTTTGTAAGAAGATTGATTAACAAAAAAATGATTTTTTTTTCAGCAACAACATTGTATTTTTCAATCTTACCCGCTGCTTCCTACCCGGATTTAAAACTCTGTGCATGCCACTGCCTCAATGTGTTTAGATACTTTGTTTTGTCAAGCTTATGGCAAATGGCTCTCGTAATCAATACACATTTTATTGATCGTGACAGAAAGATAAGAGCATAGCTAAAGCTGTTTATTTAATTGTTGGCAAAACTGAGGATTCGAATCAAGCATTAAATGGTATAACATACTCTCATTATGGCCCTGGTCGAAATTTGTCGGTTGTTTTAAATGGCGTTAGCCGTGTTTGGTGACCAGATCTGAATAGCCAGGTGCACCCCCCACCTTCCTCTCTCCCCCTCCCTGCCACCTTCAGCTTCACAACATACCCTAAATGGGGTTGCCATAGTCTCACTGGCTTCAGACGATTTTGAGCAGTTGGGACTCGTCTGCTATATTAAAAAAGGGAAAATGGGGTTAGAAGGTACCTGGCTGAGATCTGGTCACAAATCTGCCAAATCACCATCCGGGTGGTCCAATTGAACGTTTCTCCTATCTTAACAAAATAAATGCAATCTTTAGAGCTCAGCCTTCAGATGGGAATCCTCTTACGTATTGTGGAGAGTCTCTCTGGCTTCAGACGTTTGGGAGCAGTTGGGACTCTTGAGCGGTGTTCTCATAAAAAATAAAATAAAAAACAATGCTTCAACAAAACAAGTTTTGTTTCGTTAAATACCCGAAGACACAATACATCTATTTGTCGCGCTGAGATGGCACCACTTTTTTGTGTCGTAAGTAATAACATATTTTTAGCGCACCACCCATAAAGCATTGTTTATGACAAAATGAAAAAAAAACACAGCATACAAGAAACTAAAATTTTAACTACATTGTTCATGGAAAAATGTATAAAAAAACCCAAGTGACCCATGGGAATTAAACGTGTTTAACTCGTGTTTTAAATTTTAAAAATCTTTTTACCCCGTTTTCTGCTGAAGTTGTTAATTTTTTGTGTAAACAACACCCGAGACAAAACAAAAACACTGCATTATTAATCGCCCAACACCAAATTTGAATTCAAAATTGGAATACTAATAATATGAACGCTCGGCCCTTCTCTGCACCCGAGAAGCAAAAACGTGATGCAGGTGTTACCTATTATGGGTAGGTTGGTAGGAATGAACTGTGGAAGGCAGGAACCCTTTTTTTATGTTGCCAGGTAAGTTACCATATTAGGGAATATTAATGAATTATTAAATAGGTACCTGCCCAAGTTAACTATATATTTGAATTGCGATGATGAAAAATATACTTCCTGCTATCAACATGTTGAATATTAAGGAAGCTTGGCTAGCAGTCTACAATGGGATTCTGAAACCAATCTTTTTTGTGAATACCGCACAAGAGTCCCAACTGGTCGCAAATTTTTTAGAGCCAGAGAGACTATCCCCAATACGTTAATTATTAAATTAATTTATAAATCGTCATTTAAAACCGAATAAAACACGCCGTTTGGATGGTACGACTGAATCTGTTAATTCTGATTCACAGCCAGTCTACGTCATTAATATATCTATGGTCTACAATGGATTTTTCTCAATGTAGTAACGCAGGTTTTTAAACACCGGTAAATGGTTTATCAGGTGTGGTCATGGATGTATTTTTTCACTTTGGTTCAATACAATAACATTAGTGACGAGATAATAATATAGCGGTCTTCAATGTTAAAAGCGGGTAAATTTATGAATAAAAAACGTTTCGACATCCATACAAAATGCAGCACTGGTAGAAAAAAACCGTAGTCTTTTTGAGATTGGTTTTATACGACTTATTAAATTAAATTAAACTAAAAATATTTACACCATTAAAACTAACTACAAGAATAAAAAATATACAGATATTTAAGTTTGAAGGTCATTATCGATTAATTAAAAAAAAGCATCACAAACACAAACACACACGTCAGAATGGAAAAGAAATGATGATATTTGGTAAATTACCAGAAGAAAAATATAAAAAAATTTAAACTTAAATTACGAAAATATGTTATTGATTTATACTAGAAAAAGATTTTTTTTAAATAATATCAGCCTTACTAAATAACGTGGTGTAAATATTACGCGGTGCGTAAGATCAGCACAGTAAAAACTTACTACCATGGAGTTAGTTTGGTTAAAACGGTCTTAAACCAGGCTCGAGGCCGGCTTTACTACACCAACGTTGAACGGCCGTGTAAGAATCTAAACAGTAAGCCGTGCACGTATAATAATTGAATTAAGACAGGTAACGATGTACCGATTAAAAATAACACAAATAAATAAATAACTGGTGTACGTTGTGTGTACTCTCCACATCTCCCAATTCAAACTCCCTCCAGCCTCTAAAGATACCCCAAATTGGAGACACGACAAGAAAGTTGGTAGTTGGTACTTTTGTGCAATATTTACATTAAAAAAGGTAACCACAAAATCACTGATCGAGGATGCATGTTATGATTGCGTTGCGAAATTTGAGAAGGTTTTTTTATGAGTTGGTTGTTGCCTCTACGTTTCGAGACGGTCTCGTATATCATCTTCACGTTCAGCGGATACCACCTGTTACGCAATGCCGCACCTGTCGTGTTACTTGTTAGGCGGATGGCGGAAAAAGTCAAGATCTTCCGAAGATATAAATTATCAGGTAAGCTAAGACAGCGTGTGATGATATAAATTTCATTTCATTCACAGGATACGTTTAGTGTGAGGACCGTCGGCAATTCATTTGTACTTGTCAATTGATGTGGCAGCCTGGCATGGTCATATCGATAAAGAAGCAACATTGAAAGGATAAATTAAGTTGTCGACAACAGTTGTTTTATCGATGTCCCAAAAATTACCGAAAATCGGTAAATTAATCAGTATCTGAAAACAAAAATGCCGTCCGATGGCAAAACTGAAGCATTTCATATATTTTGTAGACGTCGAAATTATTACGTACTAGCAAAGATCCGTAGAAAATCACAGATATTTAAATTGTAGGATTTGTGAATTGTATTTATTTAAAAAAATTTAGGTAAACAAGTTTATCTTGGGAACGAATGGGCTTTATCTCTGAATAGATAATATATACCAGAAATGCCTTTCACATAGATTTGATTGGAGAAACGATGTGCCACTGACTTGGTACCTTTTGATTTTTTTTTAATTATAAATATAAAGTTTTTTTACAGGTTTTTTTTTTCGATTCTAACCCATTTAGCACGCGCTCTATTTCTATTATACTGAATGTGTTTTCTGAGCCCCAGATGCGACAATTTTGCTTGTTGACGAAGCCACCGAGGTGGAAATGGGCCTCATCACTCAAGATGATTTGCATTTGATTCACTCAAGTGAATTTTAATAATTTCAATGCGTTGTTGAAGCTTGTATCGTTCCATTTTTCTTAATGGCGTAGTTTCTACTTGTCAAATGTCAAAAAATGACAGCTTCAAAAGTAACATCTACCGAAATAGCGGGCTATTCAAAATAACTCCTCTTATTGGAAAACCCTGTACAAACGATATACTGACGACATCGTAGACAAAGAAAACTGATATCGCCAATTTAATAATAAGACTCAACGACGGGCCAGTGAATTTGATTATCAGATCTAATTTAGAACCAAAAAAGATTGAATTTCACTAGAATTATGGGAAATTTAACTTTACTTCTGGCACACAACACGCCAATATCGTTTTATCTCTTCAGTCTCAAAAGCATAACACGCGACCACCAATCTACATGTATAGTGCAACTTGATATACATTTTTTAAATCATCATCAATTTAGGGTCGCGTACCAAAGGCATTATGCGGGATGTATGTTCAAAATAAAGCAGGTGGTTTTGATGTTACCGGGACCCAGAACAAGGCAGGTGCATTAGTAACACTAAACTGGTCTGGTAACACAAGGCGAAATAGAGGGAGGAACATTAATGGCAGGTATTACAAGAACAAATTAAGTTGATGTAGGGTAGGTAATGTCTTCATATCATTACTAAATTGATACTATGAATAGGGGAAGGCAAATGTCACGTCATAATAACATGAAAAAACTTAGCATCGAAACTGTCAATACGAGAAATATTGAAAATTGATTGAAAAAGAATGGAACATTAATGCATTTTTACCTTCTCCACCGACGTAAATAGTTGTTGCTTGTTGTAAATTAAACCTGTCGTCCCTGTTAAGACCCTGCGCAGAAAAGTTCCACATCAAACTGCGCTGCAGATCGTTACCTTACTAAAGCGAACTTAATTTTCTGTGCAGGGTCTTGCAGCATTCGGTTTATGTCGATTGCTTACTGACCCGTGGGACGACGGGCTCAGTTGAAACCAAGCGTTATTATTTCAATATTGTGCGTATTTGTGAAGCGTAATTCTAGAATATTACCAAAAGTTCTTTCAATTATTCGAAAAGTTTAAAGTTTATTTAAAATACAAGAAAAATAAAATCTCTTGACTATATTGCCTAGACACTCTATAACTCTCTTCCAGATATGTATAAAAAAGCCAGCATAATCCAAAAATTCAAAGTACGGCCTTAAAAGAATATTTTTTTAAACATAAAAACGAAAATACGTAATTCTTGTCGTGTTGTACTTTGTTTTGTTTCTTTCTCTCTCCTTTTTTTCTTTTTCTATCCTCTGTATTTATAATCGAGCATAATCTATTTTTATCAATGCATTAGTAGGTAAGTACCTTCTTCTAAATTCCTACCTTGGCTCTGTGCTTATGTGCATATCCCTGTCTGTTCCTTTTTTTGTTTCTTCTTGTTTGTTTGTTGTTAAACCTATAATTATGATATTTTACTATTTTTGTACTGTTTCGTATTCGAAACTTATAAGGTTGATATCAAAATACCAAAGTAAAACTGTATTGTGTTCGCATCATTATTCGCTGCGAAATCTGTAAATGGGTAGTATTCATTTGATAAAAACTAACCTTTTCTAACAAGACAGCAAAACGAAAGTCGGTAAACGTTTTGTACAGAAATCCCCTGTAAATACTCGAAAGCAAATCGAAAAGAATTCAATAAATCATCCTGAAAATTCCCAATGCTCTAAGAATCGAGTTTATTGTTCGGATAAAAATCCACTATAAAAGGCATCGACTATCTGACAGTGAAATGTCTAAGAGGAACGAATCACAAAATCAAACATCTATCTTAAATCAACGGACTAGTAAACATATAAATATAAATGCGAATGGTAGCAGAAGTCGGGGACGCCCGAGGAAGACACGATCAAGTGAATCAGATACTCGAGTCGAGCCAAGTCAGAATAATAGAAGAGTATGTATGGGAAGATGTATGAATGTGAATGAGACAAGGAGTGTGTGCCAAGACCGAGTTGTTTGGCGGTCCGTCCTCTCTGCCTAACCCTGCGGAGAAACGGCGTGATGGTTAGTTAGTTATTTAATTATTACGCTTAAAACAGCCTTGTTTTTCTCACACGATCATAATATGTGGTTTTACTACACATACACCTTAAGGATCTCATTTCTCCACCTGATATGCTACTAAGAGGAAGCTACAAGGCAACAATATGTATATTCTCAGTACACCTTATATTGTAGGTAATAGGCATTAACATGGCTTGACAAACGGAGTCTAGAAACGTTCGATTTCAAGCACAAAACTGGTTTTTAATTTGTAAATAATTTTATAAGAAAGCAAAAAAGTTTATCAAGTAAAACTGTCACAGATAATCTTAGCTATAATACTGTATTTTTTTAAGTTGTTTCCTTTACGCGTTCATACATTTCTATCACAGACATAGGAATTAATAGACGAGAAGATAAAGGCGAGGGGTAAAATCAACTGTTGAAGAACGAAGGGAGTGAAGATGACTGTGATTCGTCAATAAATCAATCTGACAGTAAATAGGCATCTCGCATTATAATATCACCATTTACTTCTTAAAAGTAAAATCTGCTTTGAATGAATAGACATTTTTACATGGGAGCGCAAATTACTCGCCACGTTATGAACAAATTTGCGAAGTCCAAATTCGGCAAAGTAAGGCAGCTTCTATATTCAGAGTCGTAGTTAGTTTCGGAGTATTTAGTTAAGACACTTTTATAAATGTTCATAAATTACTTCCCAGCAACCAACCAGCTTTGTGTTTCGCGTCCAGACGTTTCTCGATGTATAGTAACAACTGATTCATATTATGCGACGTGAATATGCTTAAAATAAAATAAAATAATGCTTATATATGGAATGTAATACGACAATTGGGTTTATTCTCTTTTTTCGCATCTATTTTTACCAGTTTTCATAGTACAAGTAAACATTTTGCCGTGTTATTTCGTAAAATGAACCGATGATGCCTCGACCATAGTTCGCACAAGAATGATGACGTCACGTTTTCAAATATCACTTGAGGCCGTACGCGAGCCCAGCCGGCTCAATGGAACCGGTATGGGGAGTGGGGATAATACGCTTTTAATCACTTAGGGCAGGTCTACTAATATTCATATGTCTATGATTTCTATTGAAAATATTTTTGGTAGTTTACATTTACATTTTTTATTGAGTAATTAATTATTTTATTTATATTCTACTCAAGCGAAACAATAGTAAAACCTTCAATTTATCTAGAGCATATTTTTTGGTATTCATAATGTACACCAATTCGTTATATCAAAATTGTGATTTAGCGTTAAACTTCGCCTTAATTTGTTTGTATTATCTATGATTACAGCTAATTATGTGAGATTAAGATATCTAGTACGGTCAACAGATAAAGGTTTTATCAATAATATCAGCAACTTGTCATAATTAGCGCGTATGACTGCAGATCGCTAACGAACAAACAAAAGTTCACAACTGTTCTTAATTTAATCGATGTGAACCGTTGTTTTTAGGAGACGACAATTTATCGACATTATCTTTTCGCTCGACCGTACTGGATACCCTGATGAGAGAACGTACATAAAAAAATGATCGAGGATGCTTTTGAAAATCTCCCCATGATCTCATCTGATACACAGACGGACGGGTCTTCTAATCTCGACTGGAGAGACATTCCTGCACTGCCATGAGGAGACTGGGGAGATTGGGTATATGTTCGGTAAATACTGTGGTAGAAGAGTGACAGATGGGAGACACGGTAGGGAATGATCGGCAGAAGGAAAAGGTTCGACGCCCGGCATAATAGACGTTTTACACGATGCTTTTTTTCATATCGATGCCGCATATGAAAAATATTTTGGGATCCATATGAAAAATAATGATAATAATATAATATTTTGAAGATTTGTGTAGCGCCGTTTTTGTGCAAAATCACCTCAAGGACGCTGTACAAATATATAATACATTTCTACAATGATCTATGTTATTACTTATTACTAACTATATATGGAGATTATATACAGTATTATACTTACCTGGTAGGTCACTTGAGATTAACATTAACTAATTGTTTATTAACGAAAATTAGATACATGATTTAGGACATAACTGGAAAATTGAATATTACTGGAATATTATGGAGATAATATACAGTACAATCTTTGCTTTACAAAATCATTATTTTCGTAAATCACGATTGGTTTTATTTTATTTAGAATTTTAGTAGCTCCACACAGGAGGCCCTGAGGAAAATAATTTCCCCCGGGACCTATGTTAATAATAATAATAATTTATATAGCGTCGTTTTCGTGAGAAATCACCTCAAGGGCGCTGTATAAATATATTTCTTAAATAGTTAATACTAGAACTACTGACTTATCTCTAAGGCTTATATCTAGTGACTTACAACTAAGGCATATAACTACTATCTTAACGACATATATACGAGTATTGACATATTTAGCAACTTACAACTAAAATTAATATTAACAATCTAATCTTAATATCGCCAGAAGAAGAAGGAAGATCTATTATATTAGGGTGTTTTTATTGTTAGCTGGATAAATGTGTTAAATGAATGAAATTAATTAATAAAATCAATCGTCAATCTTATCAATCGTTATCTTTGGGGATGCTGTGTGGAGGGTTCTTTCAAAGAAAATACTTTGACTAACTAGTTATTCCAGTTTTAGGACAGTCAAATTGACAATCTATGACATGAAGATTGTCTATTCGACCACTGAAATTATATAAGTAAAAAAATTAAACCGTAAAATACAAAACAAAAATAAATTGACTGGGGTTTGAACCTTTCTGCCCAGGTTCTAACTAAAGTAAGAATGCCAAATCCTAATTGGATAGTATCGAAATTTATTTCGTATTTAACTGCTGTAAATTTACGTATTTATCAGCACATTCATTGGTAGTGTATGGCGATATGCAGTATAAAAATAGATATGCTGAAATAGGCCAAGCCATGATGCTTATAGCGTAATGTGTAACCTTATGTTAAACTTATGGTTAAGCAATAAAGTGGGCATTATTATATTCTTCATACTCAATAAAAAATTTGAATTTCATACAGATAGTTTCAATCAGAGAAGAAATACTATTTTGGGACACTACTACATCGTCACAAAATTCATCACCTTAAAAATAACTATGGATCACAAGAAAGCATAATCTGTCATTCGTCTTTGCAATTGCCGTCAACGAATCATCAAAAAATACACAATACCAAACAATCAGTAATAAACACACATTATAGTCTTGTTTATCAATACGTATTTTAAATGCTAAACGAAATAAACATGCGACATCTCCGCATAAAATAGTTACTTAAAACAATGACAGATGTCAAATGATGCCCGTCGTCTTAAACTGTAAACTAGAACAAGTCCTTTTTTTTCATCACGAATCCATATGAAAATACGACCGATATGGAAACAGGACTAGCATCGTGTAAAGTGCCCTTAAGGCAGGTGGCGGTAGACTCATAGGAAACGATCAAACGATCAGAATTCGAAACGACGTTTTTTGATCGAGTCTTGAGAACCGAATTTTTAGAAATAAAAACATACAATTATTTAGGATTTTTTTCTTTTAACTTATTTTGAAGGTTATACAATAATAATAATAATAATTGGATAATTTGTAGAGCGCCGTTTTTGTGAAAAATCACCTCAAGGGCGCTGTATATAATATATCATTGTAGAAGAAGATAATACTAACAAATCTAAACTAAACATGAAACAGAACAAGACACAGAAAATAAAAAGATAACAAAAAAAAGGTAGCTGTAAAAATTAGTTGCAAGGTGATATTGTTAATTCTTTTGAAATATGAGATCGATAAATATGACGCTTAATAAACAGGTCCCGATGGTCGAGTGGTTTAAGACGCCTGTCCCAGAAAAACAAGAGATCCTGGTTTTGATTCCTAGTTGTAACCGTAATCTTTTTTATTTTATGTGTCTTATTCTGTTTCACGTTTCGTTTAGATTTATAAGTATTATCTTCTTCTTGAATGACATCATTATTTATTATAATTTGTCTTTTATCTCAGTGTTGTTCTAAGCAATATACTATACAGAGAATAGCAAACTTTTGACGGTTATAGTATGTTTGAGGCGTAAGTGTGGTAAAAATTGATAACCGCGTTAACTATGAGCAGAACTGTAACGAACGCAAGGCTGATGTTTGGCGTAGTGGTAAAAATTAAGAACGCTAAAGCTAAGATAAATGAACAAAAGAGGAGAATATAATGATTCGGTTCCGACAAAAATCTAAACACCAAAATGCAGCAATGCTATTCTATTTATTAAAGAACATTTTCCAAATCCAAAACCGATATAAACGGATATTTCTTATAAGTTATGTACTTTATATGGTATTGCGACCATTTTGGCCATAAAAATACATCTATGGCGTTCTTTTTTCTATGTCTATAGGAACATAGAACTAATGTTGTAGATACAGTGGGTTGCCATATTAATAGGGACAGTTCCAATATTTCCTGATTTTTATGTTTACGTTGTCTCTACTTCTAAATAACTTGGATATGATGGCCATTCCTTTGTTATTTTTTTTGCTGGTATCACCACTGATACTTTTAAGAAGTGGCAACACTCGCAAAGTGCCACATCCCTCGAAAATTTAAGGTTTTTTCCATGTGGCCAGCATTTTTGTGAAAATTCGTGATTGAAGTTCTGGTAAATAAATATACATAATAATTATATTTAAGAGTTTTAACAGTTTAGCTGTACAAAAATGTACGTAATTATTAATTATCTATTAATTTTGTAATTTTTTTTTTCATATCTTATTTCAGTGAATAGTTTTTCCATATTGAGTCCAATGTTCTGTTTTTTCAGTATGGCTAGGTCTTCAGACACGTCCCCAAGAAAATGTGCGGAAGTGAAGACACTATTGTTAAACACTCAACATTCCCAAAGGGAAATAGCAACCATTACAGGTATTTTAAAGTCTGTAGTTAACAGGATAAATTAGAAAATCAATCAAAACCTGCCCCTTGAATTGAATCACAATGGGAAATGTGGCAGAAAACGAATCACTACACCTCGTACTGACCGCAAAATCAAAGACGTCTGTCTCCAAAACCGCAAAAAGAGTGTGGCTCGTCTGACCTTGATGATCAAAGAAGATGATATCGAAGTCTCCCAAAGGAGAGTCCAGAGGAGATTGGCTGAGGAGAACCTCATTGGCCATCGGCCAGCTAAAAAACCTCGCCTCACAGTAGATATGAGGAAAAAACTACTGGAATGGGCCAACGCACACCAAAACATGACTATAGAGAACTGGAGTATGGTAATTAACAATTTTGTGGTTATCAAACTTAAAAAAAATTCCATTAGTTTGATTATGGCCTTTTTTAGGTGTGCTTCTCTGACGAGTCCATATTCCAAATTTTGTTGGATAAATCATCGTTCGTCCGACGACGCCCAGGAGAGAAATTTCATCCGGACTGCCTTGTAGAGACGATAAAACACCCTACCAGTATCATGGTGTGGTCAGTCATCTCTTCCAAAGGGATGGGGCGCCTCCATATCGTACAAGGGACTATGAGGCAGGATCAGTACAGACAAATACTGGAAAATCGATTACTGCCTCAAGTCGGAGAATGGTTCCCTGGTGATCAGGAATACGTTTATATGCACAACTCCGCACCCTGTCATAAAGCCAGGACTGTCACTGCACTCCTGGCTGAAAAAAATGTGCCGGTTTTACCTTTGCCGGGGAATTCCCTTAACATGAACCCT
Organism: Hesperophylax consimilis; assembly: GCF_061612785.1. NCBI lineage: Eukaryota > Metazoa > Arthropoda > Insecta > Trichoptera > Limnephilidae > Hesperophylax > Hesperophylax consimilis. The sequence goes on along the minus strand of NC_142854.1, from coordinate 16,598,646 downwards.
ATTGAAAAACTGTAGGAGCTCACCAAGAGGTAGATTGCCAAGGAGGTGGTCACAACGAAGCAGCAGCTCATCGAAACCCTCATCCGGGTGTGGCATCATTCTCCTGAACTAAAGATTACTGCAAAATTGTGCATTGATAGTATACCACGGCGTGTATAAGCTGTTATTGCGGCTAAAGGCGAAATTACGAAATATTAACTTTTTGTTCAATAACGTTTAAAAATAATAAAAAAAAATATATATACGCAGATTAAGGACAAATACGGTGTACATAATTTTCAAAATTCAATGTCCTTGTTAATAAATAATAATAACCGCACCTAAAATTATAAACATATTTGTTTTATGAACACAAAGTGTGAAAACCACATTTTCCATAGGTGTCCCTATTAATATGGCAACCCACTGTACAAAGTAATTTACGGCTAACGAAACACTTTACTTCCGAAATACGTGAAATAAATATTTAATTTTATAAAGCGCGCGTGAAAGCTTGCCGATTAATGTTCCAAAGCTGCAGTTTAAATTTTTGAATTTCGAACACGTAGCCGGGAGAACGTCCGGTACGAAATTCGTTCTCGAATTTTTAAATTTAAATTCAAACCGCAACAAACGAGGAAGCCATATAAAATTACAAATGACAAAGCCGTTACCTTTGAGTATTTTTGAAACACTGGTCACATGTAAAAAATACAATTATATCTTATAATACCGATTACCAGGTTACCCAGGTTTCGTGGATTTAAGTCCTCCATCATTACACAAGCAACATCTTGAGCTTATAATGACGTTGCAAGAGTTTTTCAAATATTGTCAGGTTATAAATTAGTAACTCGGAAATGTTTGTATGTTGCAAGGAATTTTAATTCATCAGAACAAACATGGACATTACCGCCATCTATTGTTCGATGTTGGCATGATAATGCAAGAGGTTTGCGCCCTGGCTTGATTATTAGTAATTCTACTCGACGATAGGTGGCCAAAAGTGTACAGTGAAATAAATATATATTGTATTTAAGACAAGGGTGTTTTACAGAAATTCAAACCAGTGCCATTTGCGTTTTTTTTTTACCAGTTCTGTCTATGAAATTGGGATCAACTGACAAGCATTATAACACGAAAGTTACGCTTTTCCGCTGATCAAAAGCTGAAACGAATCGGCAACATTCAATTGAAAAAAATGGCGCTGATTGGCATTTTGACGGCCTCCGGGGCCAAGGGGTAAAGCTCTCGACTAGCAAGACGGAGGTCGCGGGTTTAAATCCCGGCGTGCGCAAGTAAATTTTATTTGATTAAGGTTAAACGCAACGCTCGTTGTATTCTACGTGTTCACAGATGGCGTTAATTAAATAATTTTGTTTAAATACGCTTTTGCAAGGTATTGCTTTACAGTATTAAGACAAATTATTTGTTTGCGCCCGTATATACGCAATATGAATCAATAGTTTTGTTCGTTTAAAGACTTAATTCTTTCGAGAAAGGCACACAAATACACTATTTTACCGATGATTAAATCCAATATTGTAGTTGTATGCCTTTCTCGATAGAATTGAGTTTTTATATGGACCAAACTATTTATTCATATTCATATTGCGTATATGAGGGCGCAAACAAATAATTTGTCTTAATACTGTAAAGCAATACCTTGCAAAATCGTATTTAAACAAAATTAATTAATTAACGCCATCTGTGAACACGTAGAATACAACGAGCGTTGCGTTTAACCTTAATTTATTGTCTTGCGGCACGTTCCAGAGAAGATACTCTAAGTATTACCATGTTGTAAGACCGCTATTCAGAATTGAAACGTTGCTTGAAATGGCTTTAGCAGTGTTTGGTGAACAAATCTGAATAGCCAGGTACACCCCGCCCTTCTCTTTCTCATATCCTTCCTCTCTCCACTACCTTCAGCCTCATAACATACCCAAATTGGGGATGCCATAGTCTGACGATTGGGAGCAGTTGGGATTCCTTGTACTTAAGTAATTTACCTGTGAAGTGAATATAGAAAAGACTGTATTGAGGCAAAATTAAACATCAAATCACAAATAAAGCTGCTAAAATGTTAGGCTCCATCATAAGAAACACAAAACTTTTTAATAGTATCGATATCATTATGTACGAAGTCATCTGGAGTTTGCATCATGCTTATTTAGCCCGGAGTTGCTAAATAAGATTCAATTCAATGTACCTGCGCGTTCAACACGCTCTTGTGTCCTGTTCAGGGTGGATCAATGCAAAAGGTACTCTAAGCAGAAGTCTTGCCTGAACAGACTATGCAATAATTGCAATAGCGTATTATCCAAGGTGGATATTTTCAGTTGCGAACTTACCAAATACAAGAGGTCCATAAAAGAATATTTCTCTGATAGTTTGTAAATAATGTTACGTCTCTATTGTTTATATTTATATTGTGATTCGATTTATATCTACAACCTCTCTCCATGGCTATAAATGTTCTGTTTTGTAAACTTTTCGTTTTATATAATCTTTTGTTTTGTATAATTTTTTTGAATTCATAATCCTTTCCTACAAATTTAATTTACTTATTCCGTACTATACTGTGCTGGTTTTTAAATATTTATGAATGATGAAGGTTAACAAAACGGTAATTCGATGTCTCAAGAATCTTACCAGTGTCGCTGCCGTGGGTGTTGAGAGATATCTCATGATGTCTCCTGAAACTCCGCGGGTCCCACAGACCCGGGGACTGGGGTGGCTTGGACCCGTGGGGCAGGGAGAAGGACTTTAACTCACCTGAAACAATACAGAAATAAAATTCCATTAGTTGGGTCATGCGGTATTTTGCAAGTTTTATAAGATCAGCGCTAGCCTATGCCCACATGCACGTTGAGATATTTTACAAGTCGTACTAGAAAACATAGGGAAAGCAATGGTATAACCTAACAGTAGTCGTGTAAATTTGAGTTGTTAATGTTAAAAACTCGTGTAGCATTTGCGGCAGCCGGTAACCTTTGATTCGTTCGTTAAGTTTGTTCGCGGTCGGACGGATTCGGGCGACATCGACAGCCGCCACACTTCCCTTCCTACTTCCCGCACGGGAACAATGTATCACACTGATATTGCAAGGAATGTAGACTCTATTTATATATAACTGTAGTATTTGGTTATTAAAAGGTTCGGGAAAGTTCGGGTTTTACCGAACTTAACCGAACGCGACCTACCGTCACCTGTTATATTGTCGTGTTCGCCAAGAGAGGACGATTCATTCGCTAGACGGCCTTTGGGCAACATCTTAGTTGCATTGTTATAGTATTAAATTCCAAATAAACCAGCTTCCGTGTACTAAGTACTTACGTGTATTCAGTGTTTATACCAGATCCTTTCCTCATAGAATACTGGAGATAAAGGGCCCAGTATTCTACTCGTAAGAAGATATCGTACAATAAGGATACGTTACAATAACTCAATGCTTACTTGCTTCCTAGCCTTCATCAACCTTCGGGGAAGAGTAATTCGGCTACCAATACGCGATAAGCGACCTTATTCGCATTCCCTGCATAAATAGATACAGTGACCACACTCATGACAACATGCATGACCTTCATATTAGCAAATACAGCAACCTGTGGTTTCTACCGCTGACAGCAATTAGCACGTACGAGAAACGAGTACAATGAAGATGTGCTGTAGGTATGTAGCCAGCTAGCTGGACCGTATCGCATGCTATATCTTATCAAAATCAGCAGTATTTCTTTCCAACACCCATTCAGAAACGAGCGTCTCACAATCGGTTTCTATTTCGGTTGTTTGTGCGTGATTTGATTGTATTCCTGCGTAATGCGTAAAATTATTTCAAGTTCAATGAACTTTTAATTTAAAAAAAATGGTACTGAAAAGTTTAAATCATATCAGACAAGCGATAAAGCCGAAACAAAATTATTTTTAATGTGTTTTGTTTAAATGTTTGACAGATACTTAGATGAATAATAAATTAACAGTAGAGAGAAGATACGTTACTGAGTTTCATTGAACTAGGTCCAGTGGACATACATATTCTTTGAATGAAATTTTTTGTTCGATCAGTGTGAATATAACGTATCTTGTATTTTTATAACGTCATTGGATAGGTGGTCCTAAGTTTATTGACATACGTTAAGACGATGCACTACGTCGTGTAATATTTTTAATTGAGCCGCTATCAATAACAACCCTTACGTAGATGGAGATAAGGTTTAAATTCCCGCTTAACACCATCCGCCTGTTTTGATTTATGCAAGAAAAAAACTTGGCCAAAAAGTGCCTTGTATTTTATTTTGTGGATGTTCAGGCATAAATATTTAATTTTTTTTTAGATCATTTTATAAATAACTTAATTTGCCACATTATACAATAAAATCATAATCGAAAATGGGTTCATAAGTAGGAGATTTTGAACTTTAAAGCAGTTTTCATAGGCCTTATACATTATTTTTTTCTGGGCTTATAAAAAATACTGGATTATTTCAAAGACCAAGATGTATTCTACTCGCAGTATTTATTTAAAGCATCTGAAACATTTCTAGGCGACCAAATTTTCAAACCAAAAACATATGATTTTGCATTACTACGTAAAGGCAATGATCCTGACCCAATTTTTTTTTTAATAAATACTCTCAGCTATGCTCACAAATCCTACAATTATGTTATCACGCGATTTTTCACGGGACTGAGCTTGATTATCATAACGCCAAAACGCTGACACGTAATTAACGTGCGAAAGAAAAGAGAGACGAAGCGAAAGCGAGACAACTACAGGTGTACAAAGAGCGTGCATGGTTGTCCGATATCTCTTCATTGTCACCTGTCATTGCGATTAATAACAGTATATTGTGAATTATTCTGCCATCTCCAATATCACAGTAAAACCATTGTAAAAAGAATTCCAAGGTTTTGATGTTTGAAAGAAATTATAAAGAATTGACTTTACGTTCAACACAATGACGTTGTTCGCAATAATTATTATTGGTACTTCAGGCAAACAGACCTCAAATAAATATCGTTGCTTGCAACTTTATACTATAGGTTTTTCCAATAAGAGGTGTTATTTTGAATAGCCCGCTATTTCGGTATATGTTACTTTTGAAGCTGTCATTTTTTGACATTTGACAAGTAGAAACTACGCCATTAATAAAAATGGAATGATACACGCTTCAACAAAGCATTGAAATTATTAAAATTCACTTGAGTGAATCAAATGCAAATTATCATGAGTGATGAGGCCCATTTCCACCTCGGTGGCTTCGTCAACCTGCAAAATTGTCGCATCTGGGGCTCGGAAAACCCAAGAGTTATTGTTGAAAAGCCTCTCTATCCTCAACGTGTGACTGTTTGGTGCGGTTTATGGTCCGACGGAGTCATTGGACCTTACTTTTTCGAAAATGAGGCTGGAGCAACAGTTACGGTGAATGGATCGCTATAGAGAGATGATTCATGATTTTTTATGGCCGGAATCGGATGGGATTGATCTGGACAACGTTTACTTTCAACAAGACGGCGCTACGTTCCACACAAGCAACGAAACCATTGATCTTTTACGATTGAATATCAAAATAACACCTCTTATTGGAAAACCCTGTATATACTTTTAATAAGGAGTAGACTTGAAAGTGGGTCGATAATTTGGAGTCCACCTCAGGTAAATTATTCTCTCATGTTGGAGAGAGTTCAGAAGAAATTCTTGAGATTTCTTTGCATGAGGGAGTATGGCTACTACCCGTGGCTGTATCCTACTGACTTTCTTTTGGGTATGCTCGGAATGAACCATCTACGGGTCAGAAGGGATGTACATTGCTACACATTTCTTCAGACTAATTCGTGATTTTTTTTTTTAAATTCTATGTTCCCAATGGTTATCTCCGTCACTGATAGCATAGACTGTTCTATCTCCCAGCCTGCAGGACTAACTTATTGCCAATGGTCATGCCGGTGGGGACAGCAATCTTGCTGTTGAACAGAATCAATTCGGATATCGACATTTTTAGCATCAATAAAGCTACCTTTATGTTCAAACGCAACGTTCGTTATAATCGTTGATATGCCCACTGTCTATGTTTATTTATTGGACAATTTGTATAGCGCCGCTTTAGTGAGATATCACCTCAGGGGCGCTTTACAGTTGATGCAGGTATTACAAAAAATATAAATATTACAAAAATAAAGTGAAATTAAGTTAAATAAAATGAAGTATAGCAACAGGTGATGAATTACGGAAACATTTGATGAATTACAGAAACAGGTGATGAATTACAGGAACATGTGATGAATTACAGGAACAGGTGATGAATTACAGGAACAGGTGACACGAAGATAGAAGATAGAGTCTGCAGCAAGAATCCTAGGTGGTGAGGAAGCTGGACCAGATACTGCAGCGAAAATATATTATTATTCACTGTCGTGTTTAAAAACGTACTAAAATGAACAATTGTAATATTTTTAAAATAATAAATCAAATTATTTAATGAGATAAAAAGAATTTGGCATTCTCAGACTATAAAAATATTACCATTCGTTATTTCGACTACTGGCATTATACCTAGCTCTCTCATTCAAAATTTAGGCGTATTAGATCTTTCAAAAAATTTATATATAAACATGCAAAAATCAGTCATTTTAAATACATGTAGGATTACGAAAGATTTTTTAAATATTTATACTGAGGGATCAGTAGGATTTATAGGCCCAGTTAGGAGTTCTACCGAGCCGAACCCCGTGATATGAAAATATCTGGAGTCGGTGAATTATTTTCCCATTTGATCTCTGGTGAGTTGACGTGTTGTTCTTGTATTGTTTTGTATTTATTTTGCTTATATAATGCACTTGCATAATGTTGATTGACCAGATGATTATTTGTGGAAAAGTGTGTGGAAGGGTTTAGTTTTTCCTATGGGGAAGATTAAACCCGGACATAAAATCGGAAAATAGGGGTTAACAACTAACAATCATAAGTACGTAATTGTAAGTAAAGCGCACACCACACGTGTGTACAGTTAGTTTGTGGTATTCAGCTAAACTAGGTTCCTACTCACACGAGTAGTTGAACACTTACGGTGAAGGTCTACATTACACGTTATAATTTATAATCTACGACTGCTGACCAATTAACTGCATTGTTTCTACTGGCCTGTGAAGCTATTCATTTGTCTGTGGAAAGATATAAGATATACTCGTAGATCTGCAGAAGAGATAACCGAACTCGATAATAGTTGATTTGTTTTCGAATTTCTAATTGCCGTAAAGAACTGCGTTAGCTTCCGTGCGTAATTAATTTTCTTTAATTCCTTCTGAGATAAGTACAAATTATCTCATATCAATCTATCATTGTATAGATCACGCGCAAAAATAATCGATAATTCAACAAGAAATGGCAGTAATGCGCAGTTCAACGAAACATAATTAATGCAAACTAACATTAAAAACTTAATTGACAGCCCCGTCATCGACGCCAATATTAAATTCGATGTACCGACTAGGAACACAATACATACACAGACAGACACACTCACTAACCAACAGGATGCATAATCTGGGCAACAATTTTGGGGGTACTATTGATATATTTACTGACTCCATTTATAGAATTACGAATAATTGCAATCTCTACCAGTACTTTCTTGAATCCTACAAATTATAGCAGCGTTGGTAATAATATAGTTTTAGTGATTTGTCTTATATAAATATTGTAATAGTTTCTAAATTATTTTATGTTACTGTTACATACGTCACTAATATTGTTTCATATTTAGTTTTTCAGTTTAACGTTATATCATGCTTTAAAAACCTTGTGTATAATTTGCGATAGCTCACTGGGTATATATTCTGTTCTTAAAATCCATGTAAAAACTAAAAATAAAATAAAAATGATTGTCCGGGAGAAACAGTCATTCAAGGCCATCAAAGACTGACTGAATTTGAATCGCTGGTATTGATGGATCGTTAATCAAAATAGAGCATTTGAACTTGAAGTAAGGCAAGTGTTTGATGAGAAACGCCCATTCCGGCCTGTATTACGGAAGCCATACTTGGGTAAGCACCAAATCTATCACCTGTGCAATATTATTATGAAGTAACACAAACCTTAATTGTTTCCGACTTTGTAAAATGGCCGGAAGATCTAATAATTTTGATATTAAATAGAATGACCCAAGAGGTTTTTGGTAATATGGGTAACTACCCGATACCGTGGGTATTCTTATCGGGGATATTGTTTGAAAATTTCAAAAGTTCTTTTTAAAAATAACAGAGGGCGCCACTTCCGTTTGCAAAAATCCTAAACTATACAGTCAATATGATAATAATACTGTCATAGTTAGTTAGTCATATTTTCTGATATCGTGTCCTACCCAACACTACAAGGGATGTCCCGTATCGAAAGGACTACTTTACAAATATTTTATTTTATATTAAAAGTTATTTTCGATAGTTTCATTGGACAACCGTTCTCACTCTATTATCGTCCTTTCATTTCGCTCTCTCACGCCGTCTCTTTCATACTAGACGTGAGTAGCAAGGTTGTTATAAATGTTACAATAATGTACCAATTTTTATTTTCATTCATTTTATCTTGTCTTTAAAGACGTACGGAGAAAAAAGCTTCAGACAACAGTTGTGATATTGATCATTATCTAGCACCAAGTTGAAACTGTATGTTAGTGTGCTTAGTTCTTCTAAATTGTGCAACGGATTTTGATAGAGTTTTCACTATCATTTAAAGAATTTCTTCCGGAAGATTTATATATACAATACATACTTATTATATTTATATAAAGTGAAGAAAAGTCGATGTTGTGTAATCAAGTCGTAAAAAAGATATTTTAGGGCGCTTAGATTGCTAACGCTGCCTAAACCTTACGAGATACACCAAAGTAATGTACCACGAAATTGTATATCTTAAAAAGGCCCACAAAAAAATCCCTGATTGTATATGTCTATCTCCTAAGGATAACCAACAGCAACGCCGAGTGCACGCCAGCTAGATTCAAATAAAACTTTAATGCAATATTTAAATAACATCATGATACGATATACATTTACGAGGAGATATTGTGTAAATAGATTTCTTCAAATTGATTCGTGGGTGGTTCGTAAATTCATCTATTATGGAGAGCAATCAATGTTATGTTCCTGATGCATGGGATAGTACCTACATACATAAAATATATAATACAGGGTGTATCGGCACGTACCCGACAAACTTTAACCAGCTATTCCTTAGCATATTTGGAGTAAAAAATCTTATGTGCACTTTGCTGTCCGGTAACGTTTTTTTTTAATAAAAATTTTATTATTCATATTTTCACCACATGTCACCACTGTTTTATCCTTTGACAAAGTTCGAAAACCCATCTGGCAAATATTTTATTCGAATTCCGTTGAATAATGCACGTGTGTACCTATATTGGCGCACGTTTACAGTCACAACGAAATAGCACGGCACCATTCGTCTCATTTTTAACTATTATTATTTAGTGTGTGCGAAAGAGCGAAGACGCTTTTTGACATACTTGCTTATAACAGCTGTTTAACACGAAACGCAATGCCAATGACAGTGATGTAGTGTGGAAATTTTAAATTTTTTTGTTTTTAATTGAAAAAAAAATGCTACCGGACAGCAAAGTGCCCATAACATTTTTTACTCCAAATGTGCTAAGGAATAGCTGGTTAAAGTTTGTCGGGTTAGTGCCGATACACCCTGTATATTCTCTATCAGCCTGTAGGAATATCTTGCTAATAAATGCCAGAGCAATCCAATCGCTTCGTAAATCGTCACTTCGCATCATCTATAGCAGGGGTTCGATCATCGGCTCACTTCAGGTTTTCGGCGTGTACAAGGAGTGATGTGCAAATAGCATTCCCCGCCTGGAACAGCGTTGTTGTCATTTTGATTGCGATTGCTGCTCCGAGTTTGTCGATTAAAAATAGGTGGTGCCCGCCACCCTACCGATGTTTTAGAATGTGCTCTAGAGTACAAAAAGGTTGGGAACCCCTGATCTATAGCTTTGTCCATCACACAAAGCACGTTCCCAAATAGCAAAGAGACAAACATACTCGGGCCGTTCGGTCTCTATTCAACAAATAGTGAACCCTGCAATGCTTCGCTATTGTCTTTCTCGGTCGTCTTCAAATTCTTCCACCATTCAAGACTGTATACCACAAAGTTTCTGTTAAAAAACTACATAACATCCACTTTAATTCGACTCAGTATCTCACTCCGGTGCAGAGATATTGCTTTAAGGCCCCGTAGTAAGCGTTCAAAGATGGCTTGAAAGGCAGATATGTAAATACGAATGTTAGAGGGAGAGCGCTAATATTTAAAAAAAAACGATAGCAATTAAGCGAAAATGAAGAAAATATTTAATAAAACACGACTCGTTTGAAAAAGAGCAAAAATCTCTCGACAAGTTGCATTTAAAGATACACTGTGAATTTTGTTCATGCCTTGAACATATTAAATAACAGAACAAAACGTATTTTAAATAATTTTCGGAGCTTACTTTGCGATTTTTTTCTATCGAGGGAATTTCATATAGTTAACGTTTCGGCATTACAAATGTATAGATGTTATCTTCAAAAATAACATTTTTTTATTGAAACTTAACAACTTAAAAAATTAACAACAAACTTGTTATAAATCGATAGAAATTGGGTAAGCGGGTGCTTAAATACGCCTCGGGCGTTCTTCTGCCATTCAAACGACTATTTAAGAGGAAGCTAGAAGCCGAAAATGTATACATTCTTGGTATACCTTATATTGTAGGTAATAGGCATTAAAATCGCTTGACAAACGGAGTCTAGAAACGTTCGATTTCAAGCAAAAAACTGTTTTTTATTTATTTTGTAAATAATTTTATAAGAAAGCAAAAAAGTTAATAAGTGAAACTGTCACAGATAATCTTAGCTATAATACTGTATTTTTAAAAGTTGTTTCCTTTACGCGTTCATACATTTCTATTGAAAAAAATATTTTTTATAGTTTACATTTATATTTTTTATTGACCGTCTTGTTGAAAGAAAACGTTGTCCAGATCAATACCATCCAATTCCGGCCATAAAAAATCATTAATCATCTCTCGATAGCGCAATCCATTCACCGTAACTGTTGCTCCAGCCTTATTTTCGAAAAAGTAAGGTCCAATGACTCCGGCGGATCATAACCCGCATTAAACAGTCACACGTTGAGGATAGAGAGGTTTTTCAACAATAACTCTTGGGTTTTCCGAGCCCCAGATGCGACAATTTTGCTTGTTGGCGAAGCCACCGAGGTGGAAATGGGCCTCATCACTCAAGATGATTTGCATTTGATTAACTCAAGTGAATTTTAATAATTTCAATGCGTTGTTGAAGCGTGTATCGTTCCATTTTTATTAATGGCCTAGTTTCTATATGTCGATTGTCAAAAAATGACAGCTTCAAAAATAACATCTACCGAAATAGCCGGGCTATTCAAAATAACACCTCTTATTGGAAAATCCTGTACATGGAGATAATATACAATACCATACTTACTTAATTAACATTAATTTTTTATTAGCGTATATTTAATTTCAGGGTATGAGCGCTCAAAAAGGTAAGTTTTTAGATTAGACCTGAATTCTGTTGGACTTGTTATGGATCTTAGTTCCGGAGGGAGTTTATTCCAAGCCTTCGGCCCAGATACTCCGAAAGCTCGATCACCAAACTTAGTATTTGGCTTGCGCTTAGGTTCCATCGGTCTGCCTACAGCTGATGATGTTGTTGATCTAAGAGTTGACTGCCTCAGACCAGTGTTTTCCGGGACGCATAGGTCAGAGATGTAAGATGGGGAAATTTCACTGATGGATTTAACCACCCCTTTAAGCACCCCTGTAAAATCACCAAACGTAGCGTAAAACTTGGGGTGACCTCCGGCAGAGGTGTTGTTGTATATTTCTTATTGAAAATAACATCATAATTCGTAAATCATGAGTAACGACTGACATTGAAAGGCCTTCGTAACACTTCAATGCTAAGAAATTACGTAAACCCACATTACATAAATGCAAAATAAAGAGTGGGTTACGTCAATGAAAAAAAATAATTTAAAATAGTCGATGCATTTGGGCGTATGCCACTTAAATGTTGTGTATTTGAGTTGTTCATACATACAGACACACCCACCATTTACAGAAATAACATCATTGAATGGGTGATTTTCTGATTCTCTACCTAAAATAGATTATTTACGACACAAGTAATGAGACAACTCACTAAGATGTAGTGTACAGATTCAGGAAATGACTCGATGAGCCAGAATAATTTTACGGCAGTATTTTTTTTGTAAAATCATATTGGTAAACTGCATAATATTACGTTGAGACTGGCTGAAAGGCCGTCAAAGTAACACAACCTCAACCAAGGCCAGGACACTAAAACAAGTTGTCCTGTCATTACTTTGTTAAAAAATAGATTAATGAAGTATTTATATAGGTATAATGGCTAATAACAATAATTAAATAAGAATCTTACACATATACAGGGTTTTCCAATAAGAGGTGTTATTTTGATATTCAATCGTAAAAGATCAATGGTTTCGTTGCTTGTGTGGCACGTAGCGCCGTCTTGTTGAAAGTAAACGTTGTCCAGATCAATACCATCCAATTCCGGCAATAAAAAATCATTAATCATCTCTCGATAGCGCAATCCATTCACAGTAACTGTTGCTCCAGCCTCATTTTCGAAAAAGTAAGGTCCAATGACTCCGGCGGACCATAAACCGCACCAAACAGTCACACGTTGAGGATAGAAAGGCTTTTCAACAATAACTCTTGGGTTTTCTGAGCCCCAGATGCGACAATTTTGCTTGTTGACGGTTGTTTGCTTGTTGCTTGCTATGTAAACCGGTATTTGTGATAATTTACACAAGTAAAAGTTACTGATTAAAAGAAAGAAAAGTTAAATATAAAAAAAATGTTTTTGCTAATAAATTGGCAACGTATTGTACTTAAATCGTAGAAAAGTTAGTATAGTTTTACTAAATACAAATAATTTTAATGTTTGTTGCGTTGGTAGTAATCGGGCGGCCCCTGCGGGTGATTACATAATCCTTCTAAACATAGCTACACCTCTCCACTTCACTCCACTCTACACTGGTTATTCTAATAATACCGTGCTGCGTATGTATACTATACAACTAGCCCTGCTACCGGAAAAACGGGGTAAACAGACTCAAACAGGGGGAACAGCAAAAAAGCATTTTTAAACTTTATATTTTATGTCAATATCGCACAAATCGAACCGTCCACTTTTAGTCCTTCAGGCCTCTGGCATATTGATATTTCTAAAATATTTTTTATTTAGTTATATTTCTTACAGATGCTGTCAGAAAGTCGGCTAGTTTGCTTGTATTTCCACTTATCAATATAATCCAAATAAAAAGGATAGTTATAAACGTATCCCAAATTTAAAAAAAATGTTTTTGTAAGGTGATAAATTTTTTTATTGAAATAAACATATAATTTTTGAAATATTAAAATTTGGAAAACAAACATTAAAAAGTTTTAGAAATTGCTCACCTTACGTTTTTTCGTCTAAACATTGACATGAAATTACTGATATCGAAAAAACACTTATTTTATTATAAAAGTGTATTTTAAACATTACTGCCAACTCACTTTTTACTGTTTCATATAAAAATAATTTCATGAATTTTTCTAAAATGCGGTCGAAACCTTTGATTTCACAGAGGTGTACATTTCAATTCTTCTGTAATTAACTTCTGGATTTGAATATAAAGTGTACCGTTTCTCTTTCTAACACCGTTAGTGAGGGAGATACATAGATTTCTACGACACCATATGAGTGTCCTCTCTTACTCCTAAAATGTCCAACACACATTCCGTTTTACGTTACCTAGTACCTACGTAAAATATATGCGGTACCTAACTACCTAGTCGGCAAGTCAACCCATAAGTAACACTAAAGTTGATCTGTCACACCGTGACAAACAACAGCGGAACGCTCGACGGCGCGCAATAAAAAAACATGTTACAATAAAAGAAAGAAACAACAGAACGCCGGTAGAACTCGTTCAAAATGTGACAGAATGATTCGGAATTCAAACTGGTTTCCGATTCGAATCACAACAACATGGCGGCACAGGCGACATCCGGTCAATGCGGAAACGAAACTTCTTTGGAAAAGCAATCATTATTTTTATTTCGTTTCAAAGTGGTTAATTCGAAATGATTTCAATGACTGCGACGAATTTGCGCAGAGCTGTTGCAAAAACAACGCGAAGAAAGTTGTTTTTGATGAGGTGAAATGAAGAGATAATTAAATACGCAAAGTTGAGAGTTGGTTCGTCTCGCATGGATGAATTTATAAAAGGTGAAACTGTATTTGGAATATCTAAAGATTATTAATAGTTTCTACTTCATTTGACATTCATTTTAGAGCACAGTTAATTACAGCGACGTCTCACTCCAGAAGATAGATGGAAATTTGAATGGCAATCAGCCGGCGTGGAAAATGCTCTTCTGGTTCACTGCCTCTAACTCTAATAAGGTCTGCCCACAGCCGCTGTGGCCACATGATGCACAGATGGGGACTTAAAGATTCGGCGATGTGTGAATGCGGTGCGGTACAGACCACCGAACATGTATTAACGAATACCCGCTGCATTCAATCCCCGGCGGGATTGATGAGGTCTGAAGGGTAAAGCCTGAGGCCCTAGACTGGCTCACTAACCTAGATGACCCTCTCTGACCCCCCCACCATACGAAGGAAGAAGAATTATAACAAAGAAAGGTCGATCCTCCATGCTTACAGCATTTCCTAAAAGATGATAAAATTATGAGGTATCACATAGAAAGAGATGGCATTTAAAGGTCTGAGGCAGTCAACTCTTAGATCAGCAACATCATCAGCTGTAGGCAGACTGATAGAACCTAAGCGCAAGCCAAATACTAAGTTTGGTGATCGCACTTTCGGTGTATCTGGGCCGAAGGCTTGGAATAAACTCCCTCCGGAACTAAGATCCATAACAAGTCAAACAGAATTCAGATCTAAACTAAAAACTTACATGTTTAAGCTGTCGTACCCTTAGATTAAATATACCATTCCTAAGAGAAAGTCCAGTTATATTCAATTTTCAATTAAGTCCTAAATCCTGTATCTAAATTTCGCCAATAAACAATTAGATAATGTTAATTAAGTGTTAATCTCAAGTGACCTACCAGGTAAGTATTGTACTGTATATTTTCTCCATAAATAGTTAAGTAATAACATAGATCACTGTAGAAATGTATTATAAGTTTGTACAGCGCCCTTGAGGTGATTTTGCACAAAAACGGCGCTATACAAGTCATCCAATTATTATTATTATTATTAAAAAATCATAGATTTTCCCACAAAAAAGCTGCAAGCAATACATCCGATCTAATAACACAGTGATGTCGATGATATCGGCTATTAGTATTATGTTTATCCGCCAGAGGAAGGATCCGTTTCCGGTCCCTTTTAGTCATCTCGCCACTTCCGGCTGCACAGTACACACTGCACAACTGCACTTGACCGAGCGCCATAATGCATTACTGCGTAACTCCTTTACTGCCATTAGAGCTATTACTAGCTTCGCAACCGTGCGTCTAGTTGGCTTTTATATACCCAAAGGCAACTGAACTAATAAGTTGTTTTATAATGCTTTATCCAAGGTTAGCAGAAAACAAACAAACACAAAATAAATATTAAGTCTATTGTGATCACGAAAAAATTCGGTAGGTCACAAACGCGAAGGTAAGAAAGTCAGATGACAGGACCAAACTAAAAACTTTCCAGACAGCCTTTTCTATTGACATCTAAAATAAAGTCGGAATCTTAACGACGTAAGTCAAGAAGGCGTGTATAAAAATTTGCGAAGCACGCCCCGACAACTTGGACGAACCTACGGTCGAATTTGCAATAGCAAATAATATTCTGAATCTTTACGACGTAAAAACACGCATTCAAAGCAGCCTCCTAACTTGTATGAGATTCTACAAAAAAATGGTTTTAGTTATTTTTTACGGATTTCACAAAGTAATACTAGAAGTCAGTATTTATTTCAGTGCAGAAATTCTTTGACTAACTACCATATGTTTTCCCCTTTGCCCAGAATAATCTTCAATTTATCTTTAAACAAATATAAAATGTTGTTAATGAAGCAATTCAGTTATATACAATAAATAATGTATATTTCTTAATATTCTCATGTAAAAGCCCCGAAAAAGGGCGTAAATTAATAAATAAATCTATTTAAAAATGTCTTTTGAACCTTCCTACCCAAGAACTGGAGTCGACAACACCAGCAACCACGTCAAATGCCGATCGGATAGGATCGACACATATTTCGTAGATTAACTGCTGTAATCTCATCCGATTTCAAAGAAATGCGTATCCGCGTGTGTGTACGTGATTACCAACAAAAGTTGATAGAATGCATTGTAATCGGCAACGAGTCAAAAGTGAAAGAATTCAAATATAATGCTACAATCTTCTCATCGTAGATGAATCAATAGCTCCATACACCCACCCATCAGAGAGGCCCACACTCATGGCATCGTTCTACAACCAGAAATAGTATTGTCACCTGAGGTAAACGGTAAAGTTGGGAGTATTTGGTACATTGGCCCAGGAAATAATGATTAACGTCGACGCCCACTTAGTTTAGTCCGAAGTACCTGCAGATCCTTTACATGACCGCAAACCATTGAACGCGAGACACAAAGGACTGGTGGATAAAAAATCACAATAAACTTATGGTTAGGTGGGGGCTTTGTTGGTTTGCACCATGTGCATATTGATGTGGAAGGTTTGACGAGGCATATAAATCACAATTATCTTGATATAAAGCAGATATAATATAACTTCATATTCAGATTGAACTATGCACATGCTTTGTTTAAGCACCCGCATACACTATTTCTACTGATTTATAACAAGTTTTTTTATTAACTCTTTATGTTTTTAAGTTCCAAAAAATATATAACGTTATTATTGAAGATAATATCTATACATTTGTTATGCCGAAACGTTAATTATATGAAATAAGCTCCGAAAATTATTAAAAACACGTTTTATTATATTATTTATATATCTTTAAATGGAACTATAGCATTTGTCGAGAGATCTTTGCTCTATTTCAAAAGAGTCGTGTTTTATTAAATATTTTCACCATTTTCGCTTAATTGTTATCCTTTATTTTTAATATTAGCGCGCTCCCTCTAACATTCGTATTTACATATCTCCCTTTCAAACCATCTTTGAACGCTTACTACGGGGCCTTAAGGATCGAAAGGAACCGGCCGATTGAGTAAATGTACACGGAGAAAAATGAGCATTTTTTTTATATTTTTTTTTTTATATTAACTCCACACAGGAGGCCCTGAGGAAAATAATTTCCCTCAGGGCCTATGTCATCTTTGGGGATGCTGTGTGGAGGGTCTTTTTGTGGAGAGGAAGGAGTGAACATGGGTCTTGAAGAGTCCCATGTTGTAGGAGGGAGGAAACACAGAGGCCGGCAGTTCGTTCCACAGCCGAGCTGTTGAACTTAAGAACGAATCGTAGAAGCGACCCGTTCTCATGTGACAAATGTAAGCATGGTAATTTATTAAGAATTTCTTCAGATTGTTGGTAATCCGATGAAAACCGGAATCGCAGGCCGTTCCTGATAAACTTATAGTAAATTCGAAAGATATCGGTACACGTGTCCATGCACCTGCGTTTGTATTTTACTAAAAGTGTTCCGACATCGTGATAATACATTTTAAGGCGATGCAGATGCACTACGTAGTAATTTTAAATCATGTGTTTTTGGTTTGAAAATTTGGTCGCCTAGAAATGTTTCAGATGCTTTAATTAAATACTGCAAGTAGAATACATCTTGGCCTTTGAAATAATCGAGTATTTTTTAGATAAGTCTTAGCCTAGAAAAAAATAATGTATAGGCCTATAAAAACTGCTTCAAAGTTCAAAATTTCCTACTTATGAACCCATTTTCGGTTATGGTTTTATTGAATAATGTGGCAAATTAAGTTATTTATAAAATGATCGAAAAACATTTAAATATTTGTGATTGAACATCCACAAAATAAAATAAAAGGCACTTTTTGGCCATGTTTTTTTCTAGCATAAATTCAAACAGGTGGATGGTGTTAAGCGGGAATTTAAGCCTTATCGCCATCTACGTAGGGGTTGTTATTGAAAGCGGCTCAATTTAAAATATTACACGACGTAGTGCATCGCCTTAATAAAAGTCTATCGGGAAACCTATCGATTTATTCATCAGGGGCCTGCAATACCGTTTTTAATCAGATAAGAATAATTTGAAGAAATTCTTTACAAATTAACAACACTCATTTTTCTCAGTGGTCAAATAGCGCAAAGTAACGTCAAATAATGTCGGATTTTGGCGTATAACTTTCAAGTCACGTAAAAATAATCTTAAATAACGTCAAGTAGGTACTATAGTACCTACTATATTTAATGATACAGCAACGCCGTTAAATAAATTCTATGGAAAAAAATTCGAAGTGAGTTTTTTAATGTAGTTTTATAAAGATTAGTTAAAATGCATTACAATGCAAATTAACATAATATAAAAAGTTTGGATTGAACAGATACGTCGGTACCTACTAAAAATATCATCATTAATAATAATGACTAATTTGGATGATGGGTGATATTTTGTCATTATAATCTGAGGCTTTCTTTTTTTTTTGTGAAAATTAAAAATGAAACTGATACCGGTGAGCGTTACAAATGACACTGGCATAACAAACTATACAAAATATACAAGGTATGCTGGGTATAAGATAACACAAGTTTAAAAAAAATACCGTTTTTGATATTGGTTTTAAGAGGAAGCTACAAGCCAAAAATGTGTATATTCTTGGTATACCTTATATTGTAGGTAGTAGGCATTCAAATCGCTTGACAAACGGAGTCTAGAAACGTTCGATTTCAAGCACAAACTGGTTTTTAATTATTTTGTAAATAATTTTATAAGAAAACAAAAAAGTTAATCAGGTGAAACTGTCACAGATGATCTTGGCTATAATACTGTATTTTTAAAAATGTTGTTTAATTTATGCGTTCATACATTTCAATATAAAACGAATTTTTTAGTAGTCAACATTAAAATTTTTTATTTGTATTCTATTCGAGGCGAAACGATAGGAAAACCTTCAATTTATCTAAAGCATATTTTTTGGTATTCATAATGTACACCAATTCGTTATAAAGATTAATCAAAATAGTGATTTAGCATTAAGCTTCGCCTTAAGGTAGTTTTCAGGTTAAGAAGTTGAATTGTTTGTAGGGAAAAATAAATATCATTCTATGGAAAAATATTTTTGTATGGGAATAAAATAGATGGAATTTCGAAAAAAGTTTTTCATTTTTTTTCTTCTACCATCATGTAGAATCGCCTCCCGAAGTTTTTGCACTTTACTCCCCGGGACACCCTGTATATCACGAAACAGCTGATTTGGGAGTTACCTAGTTTATACTGGTTGTAAATACGTACACGTATCGCCCCCGTCCTATATGGAGAAAAAATTAGTAGGTAATGCAGATTTATTTAAAATCTCTTCAAGTTATTAGTCATACAAAACGGGACTGCAAGCCGCTTACTGATAAAGTTATGGTAAATTCTTAATAATTTCGGAACACGTGTTCATCCGCCTGCGTAAGGGGGTATTTCACTATGTCGGGCTAAATATCTGACTAGCTATCCGTTGGAGGGCTTTAAAGATCAGAATAACTTCGTTATTCAACGGCGACCGTTTCACCATTGTTTCGAGCTTCCGGATAGATAACACTCGAAATAGTCTGGCAACATCGCAAAATGTTTGCAGTTACTCCATCTACTGCCACGGCTGTCATGCGTCACAGTCCGCACACCGCGAAGTGTGCATTTTTTTGGTTATGTTATGTTGATTATCAGGTCATTTTAGATAGATTCGTGTCGAATTAATACATTGTTTCTTATTTTGAACACAATCAAATAATTCAGGATGGATCATACAACCATTCAAATTCATTCAACAAAATTCGACTCACTTCTCAGCTGTCAAACTCGGAATGTTTTGACGCCATCTTTGATTCGAGGAATAGCGCCTAACGTGAAGTTCGAGCACTGATTAGTCAAATCGAACTTTAACCCGAGCGTTAGTGTTATTCAGATATAGTGAAAACGAAAAAATGACTAATCCGCGGATTAGTGCTTAGTCAGAACATAATCAGAGATAGTGAAATACCCCCTTAGTCTTAATAATTTATCAGGACGAAATGCATCGTGACAAAACACGTGTATTTTACTTAAATTTTATCAGGAAACCTTTAAATTCATCGATTAATGGCCTACGATTCCGTTTTTAACAGGAATACGAATAATTTGAAGAGAATAGCAATATTTTTATCAGGGAGTGTTTCCGTGTAAAACGGAGAAAACCCTAGTTTTTTTAAAATTGCCCGTAGCTTTAACCAAAACTCACCCGTCCGTACTATTTCATCAGACTACTCTTCAATTTTGAATACATTTCCTGCTATTTGTAGTTTATTCAATGTTCACATCCACATATCCGTCATTATACTCATATTTCCATCGAGAGGGGAATGCGGTACGGATGTTTAGTGGTTTGGAAACAACGCTAAAACATCATAAAAACAATACGGATGGACGCTTTGATGTGTAGGCGATAAACCTAGATAGCACCTATGCCATCGAGGTGAACCAAACCACCTCAACCAAGGCTCAACCACTGAATAACAACGGAGCGACCAATCGACGTGATTTTTTGCATAGGGAAAATCATTTAAATCCAGTGAGAAAATTCTTTGTACAGTCATTTCTCCCTTAAGCTAGTATTTATAAAGGGACATACTTAACTAACTTTAACTAGTTATTCCCAACATTATTTGGATTAAAAAATGTACAGGGTTTTCCAATAAGAGGTGTTATTTTGAATAGCCGCTATTTCGGTAGATGTTACTTTTGAAGCTGTCATGTTTTTTTGCATTTGACAAGTAGAAACTACGCCATTAATAAAAATGGAACGATACACGCTTCAACAACGTATTGAAATTATTAAAATTCACTTGAGTGAATCAAATGCAAATCATCTTGAGTGATGAGGCCCATTTCCACCTCGGTGGCTTCGTCAACAAGCAAAATTGTCGCATCTGGGGCTCGGAAAACCCAAGAGTTATTGTTAAAAAGCCTCTTATCCTCAACGTGTGAGTTTGGTGCGGTTTATGGTCCGGTGGAGTCATTGGACCTTACTTTTTCAAAAATGAGGCTGGAGCAACAGTTACGGTGAATGGATTGCGCTATCGAGAGATGATTAATGATTTTTTTATGGCCGGAATTGGATGGTATTGATCTGGACAACGTTTACTTTCAACAGGACGGCGCTACGTGTCACACAAGCAACGAAACCATTGATCTTTTACGGGAAAAGTTTCTTTGAATATCAAAATAACACCTCTTATTGGAAAACACTGTAAATGATATTTTGGCCTTTTTAATTTTTTTTTTCACAACAAAAATATAGAAACTGAGTAGGTACTGGACAGCTAGGGTCGATGTGTGTGGTTGGGTGGTTACTCGGCTGAGTGACATGTTTACTAAATTGTATTTGAATTTTTTTTTTCAAAATTAAGAAAACAAAAAAGTCACCGGAGAGCAAAATTTCATTTATAATTTTACTCCAAATAATGTCAGGAAATCACTGACAAAGAATTCAAATACGTCTCTTGTGTTATTTTAGGTTAGTCTTCTTCTTCTTCTGTTGAATAGTAGAAAGGAATGTTTTTAACAGGCCAATATTAATTCTTACATATTGTTGTATGATCACATAATAATCTCAAAAGAGAGTTGAAACTACGACAGAGCCGTGAGGAAACTACTAGAATTAATACTAATATAAGGGTTCATTTCTTTATCTCATCAGATAACATGATACAGCCATGAACACTAGATCAGCGGTCGGCAACCCGGGGTTGCAGGTCTGCAACTCTAGGTTATAGAAAATGGCCGATGCTGATAATGTATGCTCATATCGGTGAATATTGATAAGTTTCCAATAACCATTTGAATTCAGTCCTAAAGATTCATATAACCTATTTTAATAACCTTCAGTACCTTATAACCTTCAGTACATTATAATCTTCAGTACCTTATAACCTTCAGTACATTATAATCTTCAGTACCTTATAACCTTCAGTACCTTATAATCTTCAGTACCGTATAACCATCAGTATCTTATATTCATTTACTGTACAATTTGTATAGCGCTGCTTTTGTGAGATATCACCTCAGGGGCGCTTTACAGTTGATGCAGGTATTAAAAAAAATATATATATTACAAAAATAAAGTGAAGTTAGGTTAAGTAAAATGAAGTACAGGAACAGGTGACACGAAGATAGAAGATGGAGACAAGAATCCTAGGTGGTGAAGAAACTGGACCAGCTGCTGCAGCGAGAGAGTCCACCAACAGTGCCAGCACGAGGTTCGTCATCCGTCCAGGTATGTGTCTGCTGCTAATAAAGCGTTGACACAATATCCTCTCACAGATAACAGACCTTGGCAGCACCGCTGAGACGTTCGACAAAGATAGAATATGGAGACTCTGCAGCAAGACTCCTAGGTGGTGAAGAAACTGGACCAGCTGCTGCATCGAGAGAGTCCACCGCGTCCACCAACAGTGCCAGCACGAGGTTCATCATCCGTCCAGGTATGTGTCTGCTGCTAATAAAGTGCTGACACAATATCCTCACATAGATATCAATCCTTGGCAGCACCGCTGTGACGTTCGACGAAGATATATAACCTTCAGTACCTTATAACCTTCAGTACCTTATAATCTTCATTGCCTAACAACTTGCATGCCAAAATGACTATATATCCGATTCAACCACAAGCTCCTAGATCACAAGGCCGGAACACTCATTCAAAGCAGCCTCCTAAATTGTATGGGATTTCACAAAAATTTTAGTTTCTTTTTTTTTTTTTTTTTTATTCTTTCTTATTGAAACATCTTAAAATAGTTACATATTATATATAAAATGCGTACATATTTTTAATACATACTCTTCTATTATTATTCTGACTCTTGACATGGCCCGACTCAAGTATCTGATTCACTTGATCGTGCCATGTCTTCCTCTGGTGTCCCCGACTTCTGCTACGTTTTTGCATTCTGTAAATTTGGTGATTTTTACCATCTGGGGTCGCTGACAACTCCATTTATGATTTTGGGGTCGCAGCAACACGATGGTTGCAGATCGCTAAACTAGATAACATACCACGAGGGTCGGAACATTAATTATTTAAACAGCGGTGAAAAATATCACTTCACCCCCTCAGCCTGTCCCCACGGAGAAGTAACGTGTTAGTTGGTTATTATTATTTTGAGCTATATAAAGGGAGAATGAACCAAAATAGATAAAATATTGCCCAGTGACTAATACGAGCGAAAATCCAATTTAGTTTGTAGGTAAATAGTGAGGTGTAAAATAGGGGAGCTTTTGTAAACATACTGCGATATTGAAATACATGGTGTTGAAAAATTACATTTTCAGAAATTCGATGGTTAAGGCCCCGTAGTAAGCGTTAAAAGATGGTTTGAAAGGGAGATATGTAATAATAGGAAATACGAATGTTAGAGGGAGCACGCTAAAAAAATCGATAATAATTAATATGGTGAAATTATTTAATAAAACACGACTCGTTTGAAATAGAGCAAAAATCTCTCGACAAATGCTTTTGTTGCATTTAATGATACACTGTGATTTTTTGCATGCCTATAACATATCAAATAACAGCACAAAACGTGTTTTAAATAATTTTCGGAGCTTACTTCGCAATATTTTTTACAGAGGGAATTTCAAAATTCCATTTTTATTTTTTAAAGATAGACTAAGGACGGGTTGTTTCGGAGAATTTGAACAATTCATCAAATTTCAACGTTCATTTTCAAGTTCTGTGAAGGATTTTTTCAAGTTCTGTTTTTATTTCAGTTTTGTCAAGCAACTAGCCTACAATGATATAATAACAGAACTTGAATAAGTCTTTCACAGAACCCGAAAATGAACGTTGAAATTTGATGAATTGTTCAAATTCTCCGAAACAACCCGTCCTAACAATTCCGTGCTACGAATAACCTAACAATATTTGAAAATCTTCTACTACCACCACAGTAAGCAGAAAATATTTATTTATTTAATATCAACGGTATAAATATACCATAAACAATGATAACATGTCACAGTTAAAATCGTAAAATGCTTGTGTTATGATGGAGGACTTAGGCAGCCGAGGAATTGAACACACTACGCCTGGGTAGGACACAAGCGCGATGTCAACTCAGCCACCGACCGGTCAATTTACTTTTTCAACTCAACAAATTTATATACTTAGAGATTATCTTAAAAAATAACATTGATTCTTTTAAGAGTTTAAAAACAAGAGTTTAAGGAAAGTATGTTGATTTCGGTAGAAATTCGTAATGCGCGATCTTGAATCAAATAATTCTGAAGTCATGACCGGTTAGTGACCGATTTGACAGGTGCATCTGGTTCACCACCAAGGCGTCGTGGGTTAAATTCCTGTGCTAGTCCTCCTTCATTGCACAAGCATACAAATCGCTTATAAAGATGGTAGTAGGATTTATTCAAAGATTATTATTGTTATTCATAACCTGGGAAAGTTTGTATTTCAGAAGAGTTACATATAAATTAATACTATAAACAATAAGAAGTTGAACAAAGGGAAGAGAAATAAATATATCAATTACGTACAACTAGCTGACGTATACCCGGCATTACTCGACTTACTCTACTTTCGATAAATATAATATCCATGTATTAGAAGGACTAAGCGCACAAACAGACAGACGCGGATAGTGACTTTGTTTTTTACTATTTAGAGATGTACTTGTCATAGAAGGAGGTCAAGTAATCAACTTGTTTCTTTGAAAACATTAAATATATTAAGATATAATGTAAAGAAACAATTTTTCTTTACGACAGGCATTCAGAGTTATTCATTCAAAGGGATTCTATATTGGAAGAATAATAAATAGTATACCAGACACTTCAAATTAGAGTTCTTATTTCTTGTAATGCTTGCAATTTATCTTGCTTGCAATTGCATTCACGGCATTTGAAATCTTCAAAACAATAGGGTTCAGCGTACACTAAAAGACATTAAATACATTGAGGCCTCCGTGGTCGAGGTGTAAATCTCTCGACTACGGATTCGGAGTCGCAGGTTTTGTCTCAAGAGTATTGTTATCAATATTGTTATCAAAAATCGCTGGACTTTTTAATCGAGAAAATCTAACTATTTGACATTTTGAGATATTTAAGTAAAGTCTATTTTCATTACACCAAATTAATAATTTGTTGATATTGTCTTGAAGCATGTGTTGCAAAGGTAAATATTTTGAACAGTTCTATAAATTTTGAGGTCATCAGCAAAAAGTAAGATACATCATAAAATATTTTTGTAAGATCATTTATAAACAAAATAAATAAGATTGGGCCAAGGTGTGAACCCTGTGGAACTCCACTTTTTGCATTATTTTTTCCGACAGGGAGAATGAGATGAAAAAAAAAGAATCTCTTGAGATGGCTTGAGCCGTGTTTGGCGACTAGATCTGATTAGCCCTTCCTTTAGTAACTCCTCGCATTCATCTACTTCTCCTTCCCCTCACCACTACCTTCAGCTTCACAACATACCCCAATTGGGTATGCCATATTCTCACTGGCTATGCCTATTCTCACATGGTTGGGAGTAGTTGGGACTCATACATAATTCACATACACAGTAATAAAAATTAATAAACCTGGCTGTTATTTACTTGAGACAATAATCATAGATAATAGAAACAAATAAAATGACCCATGAACCATGCAAATCGCGTGTATGCACAGCGGCGCCCCGTCTTTATTTCTACCTACACACCTAATGTACAACTTTCATTGCATAGCCGCTTTGATAATCATTGCAATTGGCGACAGTCGGCAGCTTCATGCTAAATCTCGACGTGTTTCCATTATCTATGCTTGTAATGAACGACGCAAGTTATTAGTCAATAAGTAACGTCTGCCACTCATCTCTCTAGCACACATCACAGTAAATAATTAAAATTAGATCATCCTGTAGCATTCACCACCCACCCTATTGAAAGTTTATCCCCTGAGTCATAACATGCCACCCTTTATTAAACTGGCCATAGAAATCGGATCTGTTAATGTGCAATAGACCCACTTTAATCATATTATAGAATTACATAGAAGATTTATAGATTATTATTATTATAATAGATCAAGATCAAGTGAATCAGATACTTAGATAGTCGAGGCACGTGAAGAGTCTAATAGTCTAATAGAGAATAATAGAAAGAGTATGTATGAGATTGTGAATGAGGCAAGGAATGTTTGCCAAGACCGAGTTGTTTGGCGGTACGTCCTCTCTGTCTACCTCTGCGTGGAAACGACATGGTGGTTAGTTAGTTAGTTACAATACTTTAAAGATAATTGTAATATAAATTCAAGGAGGTTCCTAGGAAAATAATCTACTATGCCTATTTCATCTTTAGTGATAGCGTGTGGGGGTATTTTTTTAAGGGAAAGAATGCGAAGAAGTTATGGGAAGGAAAAAGGTACGAGGGGTGGGTAGGAATCTAGGGATCAGTGTGTTCATAAATGACGGACATATAAATATATCCCTCTCGCTGCGGCGCAAGGCGATGGTTCGAAACACCAGTTGGAGAGGTCAAAGGATCCCCCCAAACTAGCCTCTCCCGATCTGGCACGCCACGCAGCTGGTGGGCAGCCGCATCCTGAAAGCACCTCACCCGATGAACCCGGGCACCCCTGTTAATATTATGGAGGCACTATTGCCTTCCAAATTAAAAAAAAATATATATATATACTTAGTTCATCCTAGACACGAGATATTATAGATCTTCCATAAAATCAGCACCACATCATTAAGGCGATGCACTACGTGGTAATGCAAAATCATGTGTTTTTGGTTTGAAAATTTGGTCGCCTATAAATGTTTCAGATGCTTTAAGTAATATACTGCGAGTAGAAAACATCTTGGCCTTTGAAATTATCGAGTATTTTTTAGATAAGTTTTTTTATATGCCCAGAAAAAATAATGTATAAGGCCTATGAAAACTGCTTTAAAGTTCAAAATCTCCTACTTACGAACCCATTTTCGGTTTTCATTTTATTGTATAATGTGGCTAATTAAGTTGTTTATAAAATGATCGAAAAACATTCAAATATTTGTGCCTGAACATCAACAAATTAAAATAAAAGGCACTTTTTGGCCATGTTTTTTTCTTTCATAAATCAAAACAGGTGGATGGTGTTAAGGGGAATTTAAGCCTTATCGCTATCTACGTATGGTGTGTTATTGATAGCGGCTCGATTCAAAATATTACACGACGTAGTGCATCGCCTTAACATACGACAGGCAACACACTTTCAGACTATTCTCTAATTATTATATAGCAACACCAAGTCTGCCGACCTAAAGATCTGCTGTTTTCTTTAAAACAGCATCTGCTCAGGCTCGTTCTCTGCACGTGCTCGCATTGTTCTCGAACCCCCCAAGAACTTCGTATTCATTTTTTTTTAGCTCAGTATAATACGCTGCGTACACACACGCGAGCCGAACTACCGATCTGAAACTCAACATAAAGGAAAGGAACGAAGCAACCGCAAAAACCGCCGTTTGCAGTTGATTCGTTCATTTCTCGTAATTCGTGGCTTGGTTCGCGAATGTAAACGTACCAATAAATACTCCACTAGCATAATCTACATCATATATCTTACCACAAGATAAATAATATTTTACGCACTTACACGCAAATCATTTAAAAGAGAACACGTTTGAATGTATTATAAACTAGAGTCCCCTCTTACCCCGCAAACGCCCAAAGATGCTGGGTGGGTGGCGACATTATCAATAATTATTCAGTTGAAATTTAGACTAGCGATTCAATTCGACAATGTTATTTGAATGTCACTTTTGTTTTCGTGAATGAATTAATGAATGCAAATCTTAGAAGCGGATCGAGCTGAAACTCAGCAGATAGACTCGTTGTCGTTGACAATGCATTCTATCAACTGTTGGTGGCAATCACTTGCATACGGGCTGACATGTATGGATTTCTCTGAAATTGGATGACATTACAGCAGTTAATATACGAAATAAATGTCGGTCCTACCAGATCGGCATTTGGAGACGTTGGTAGAGTAGAAGGTTCAATCCTCAGGGATTGACTGATCAAACTAAGAAAAAAATATATACATCCTAATAAAAATTGATGTATTAAAGTAAAAAAATACTTTCTTGTTTTTATTTTCATCCTTCAGCTTCCTTACAAAAACAAAATTATTATTAAATTTAATTATTTTTTTATCTATCCAGTACAAAACTACTACACAAGCAATGTTTTCTTGAAAACGATTAATCTGTACATTTAATAAAAATAAAATTATACTTGTCTATAGTTTTCATAAAGTTATAATTTTTAGCCAAATATGTAGGTGATAATATCCTTTTATGCAGTAATATGTTATTGCACATTTTGCAATATATAATGCAACGGAGGGAGGAATTTAATATTGATTATAAGTAACCCAATCAACGTTCATCCACCCCACTTTGCATTGTCCTAGCGGCAGTAATATAATCCAGCCAAATGGGGTTACAATTTCAGAAGTAAACGGTAAACATTTAACAAAATAAATTCCGGTAAACAAATAATATGGATGGAACGCTACCCTCTACCAACACGAACTACCTAAGGTTCCCGACGTTGCCCAGGTTTTAAGAGGAAGCTACAAGCCAAAAATGTGTATATTCTTGGTATACCTTATACTGTAGGTAATAGGTATTAAAATCGCTTGGCAAACGGAGTCTAGAAACGTTCGATTTCAAGCACAAAACTGGTTTCTATTTATTTTGTAAATAATTTTATTAGAAACCAAAAAAGTTAGTCAAGTGAAACTGTCACAGATAATCTTAGCTATAATACTGTATTTTTTTAACTGTTTTTCCTTTACGCGTTACATTTCTATTGATTAATATTTTTTTAGTAGTTTACATTTATATTTTTTACTGAGCAATTTATTTTTTATTTGTATTCTACTCAAGCGAAACGATAGGAAAACCTTCAATTTATCTTAAGCCCATTTTTATGGTATTCTTAATGCACACCAATTCGTTATAAAGATTAACCAAAATAGTGATTGAGCTTCGCCTAAAACAGAGTTTTTCTAAATTAGATGTAAACAGTAATTTTCCTCCGATTTTCAACATCAAGTGTGCAAAATTTCATCAAGTATCAAAATTTTGTTTCGAGGTGGGGGGGGTTGGTTTTTCGAAAACTTATGTAGACATTGACCTTCCTCCTGTTTTGAAGGTCTAGTGTGCAAAATTCCATCAATCTCGGATTAAAACTGTAGATTTGTTTAAAAATAGATCAAACCGGGACACTCTTCGTTGCTTTGCTCTCATTTCAACTGAATTTCATCTACTTTCGTTGTTACTTCTTGCATTTTCATAAAACTTTGTCTTTAACATCATAATATTAATAGCGGAATAATGGTCAAAAGACCGTCATTACAATAAAGTATTATCTCGAGCAACAGGCGATGAAGAAATGATATTGGACAGCTATTGCAATCTCCTTCATACTAGACGCCAGACATACAATCATTACACTTCCCAGGGTTGATGTTAGAGATCCACTGTGGACTGCTAGCCTGACTTCGATAATTTCTGATTCGTAACTATCATTTATACTGCATTTGTCCTCCTGTCAATATTCTTATCAGCTGTCCCGTCTCTTGCGATAATACTTCCTAAGTACACAAACATTCGTCACACTATTCGAGGTATAACATGATGCAATAATCCAAGTATTCATCGATGACAACTAGAGATGTGCACCCATAAATCCCCGCCCTAATATAAATTCCGCAAAATCGTGAATTTATTTTAGGTGGGGGAATGTTTTGGCATCTACCTCTGTTGTGCGGCCCCAAATTACTTGAAAAAACCCTCGACTCTGTGCAAAAACAGGCGGTCCATCTGATAGATTCCCCCATATTAACAAATAGATTGCAATCTCTAGAGTAGAGGCGTCAGGTGGCAGTGCCATCCTTGTTCTACCGATATTTAAACGGAAGATGCACCGAGTAACTAGTATCATTGAGCCCTTCAAGGAAACCCTCTCGAGGTAACTTTCCATTATCTACTAAAGCCCTCTGATCTGTTGCAGTTTGTGTATCATTTGGGGGTTTATAAACAAAAAGCTCAACGACTGTACTCACATCCAAGTAAAAATGAATTGGTGCACATTTCAAAAAGGTCAATGATGTGCAACAAAAACAAAGACGGGTCCAGAACCGATCCCTGTGGGACGCCAGCATTTATCGAATACGAGAAAGAGGTGAAAGGTTTACTTGTTAAAAAGTCGGCATATCACGTACACGTACAAGTTATCGACAAAGTTAACAATACAATTTATGCAAACATCAACATATTATCTTCTCCCATACCAGTGGCGGATTTCTATAAAGTGCGTTTGTACTGTGAAACCCTATAACAAAATATGAGATCATGAGGCAAACTTGCATTATAATAGTATTAGCACATTATAAACAGCGCGCCATTAAAATTCTGTCTTTAAAATTGACGCGACCGAAAAACTGGGTCAAAGAGTAACCCGATATTCCCATGCTGTGCGTTATAGAATCACATTACCACTGACGGTGAAATCTTCTAACCTACGCCAAAATAAGACGATCTCTGTGCGCCGCGTAGAGAACGTTTGATGCCTCGTGACCTTCGGAATTTGACGAGTGTCACCGAGATTGGCCGAGCCATCACGCGCCGGACTGAACTTTGCACTACATAGATGCAAGTTAAATGTTATTTTTATTTTCTTGTTCTTGCATTTCGAACAGTTTACTTAATGGCATTTGAGATTCTACTAGTAAACAGATTTTGTCTTAATTATCTTAAAAGTCACTAGTAATGCAATATTGTGTTGCGTTTTCTCTAGCTTGGTTTCGGCTTTATCCTTGTTAGTTGTACCTAATATTTAAGACCACGAAGCGCTACTGTCCCACGCCCAAGCATGACTCACAATCGATCACTGGGCGATGCTAGTAATAGAATACCAGGAATGTACAATGTACGGGTTGTTGAATGATCAATTTGATAATTTACAGTGATAAACCAAACACTGTGCAGACCGCAATCGCAGATTCTACACACATCGCATTCCTCGCTAAACTACGGTCGGCATCAACAGTGAGGAAACACCAATAATTATATTGAGTTATATCTTACGTCTGGCGTACCAGTAGATCAGCGGTACACAACTTATATTCACTGGCAAGTAACTACAAAAAGATTAATTCAAAGTAATTTTATTTAATGCTTACATTTATATAATATTCATCATAACATTCTCTACCCCGGCGCACAAAGATCGTCTTATTTTGGCGTAGATTAGAAGATTTCGCCGTCAGTGGGATTGTGATTTTATAACGCACAGCATGGGAATATCGGGTTACTCTTTGACCCTGTTTTTCGGTCGCGTCAATTTTAATGGCGCGCTGTTTATAATGTGCTAATACTATTATAATGCAAGTTTGCCTCATGTCTCATATTTTATGGGGGATCACTGTACAAACAGACTTTATAGAAAACCCCCACTGGTATGGGAGAAGATAATATGTTGATGTTTGCATAAATTGTATTGTTAACTTTGTCGATAACTTGTACGTGTACATCTATTTAAAAATAAAAATAAAAATTTGACTGAGGATTAAACCTTCCTCCGCTGGGAGCGGAGACAACAACGCTTATATCTAATTGGATAGTACCGACATTTATTTCGTATACGACTGCTATCAATATTTATTTATTAAATATAATGTCATCCAATTTCAGAAAAATGCATTGTCATCGATAACGAGTCTATCTGCCAAATTTCAGCTCAATCGGATGTCGGGAACTGTGTTAATTTACACTCCCAAGATTCCACTGCATTTATTCAAACAAGAAAAAAAATCGAAATTCAAAAGAAGAATTAAAAAAAAAAACTAGAACCAGCTGTTTTATCTTTTACCTTTGTGTAACCTTTGAATTTGGCGATTTTTTTAGGGGTCGCTGGTTTCCGACCGCTGCTATAGATAATAGAAACAATGGGAGACATAGCATGCATGAACAAACTGAACTGACTATCATTATGACAAAGGTACATACAAATAAGGGACGTCGCTTGCCATAGATTGGTTGAAAATGTTGGATACATTTTCTTCGCGCAGTTTCATACTAATATCGCTTCATAGTCCATCTCCTTTCAATTTATTATTTAAGTATTCTGTCATTAATGAAGCTTACTGTATCTCTATACAGCGAGTTGATTGATCAGTGATCATTACCAAGGTCAGCAGTAATCAGTTTCATGCGAAGTTTTGGGTTAGAGTCGCGGTTTCGCATAGTTCCTGGTTAGCAATAGGCATGACGACAACTCGAAAAAACGTTAATGCCGCCATTGTTGGCGATTGTCAACTGTTGAAAAAGGTACAATAACCGTTAAATATATCGCCAATTTTTACACGAATTCCACCGTAAAAATCGCTTGAAACAATTCACAACCACAACAAACAACAACAGATTTTGATAGGGTTTTCACCATAATTTAGATAATTTCTTCCGGAAATTTTATGTATATAATACATGCATATTATATTTATAGAAAGTAGAGAAAAGTCGATGTTTTTTAATCAAGCCGTAAGTAAAATATTTTCGGGCGCTTACATTGATAACGATGGCTAAACCTTATGAGATACATCAAAATAATATATTACGGAATTGTATATCTTAAATTGTATTTCTTGCTAAAGCAATCCCGATGAGTTACAAAACGCATTATAGGACGAGCAGAACTTACAATACATAGGTGAGAGTTAAAAGTTACAATTTTACAATAGTATTTTGATATCAAAATTATAAGTTTCACATACAAAACAGTACACAAATAGGAAAAGGGAGGTTAAGTAGAACAAACAAGAATATATTGATTGAACAGACAGGGTTAATAATAATAAAACTAATAATAATAATAGTTAATATTTGGAGTCGATTTTGTAGTATATTTTTTTTTTATTTGAGCTTTCGTTATCGAGTAAATCGAGTTTGAAGTTTTTTTTTTTTTTTTTTTTTAATCAAATTCTTATTAATTATTACTGAAGATCAAAGTACCCAACTAATTAAAACTATTTGAAAGTAAAACAAATGAAGAAACTCGGATTTGAAGCATTATTTTGAAATCCCCCTTCATTTAACCCGGTGTAATCATAAAATATTTCTGCTCTGCAGGGTTAAAACATCTGTTATTCAACCCTAAACACCAGAAAAAACTTTAACCCTAAAATAGCCGAAAAATATTTTTTTTGTTTTTTTTTTTTTTTGAAAATGCTCAAATCAAAAAACTTTATGTTTTTTTGGGTTCCCCATGTGGTGTAGATTCTCCAGTTTCCCGCTTGTACTACGAGTTTCCGGACACCGTGTATAGTACAATACTTTACCTGGAAGGTCACTTGAGACTAACTCTTAACACAATGTTTGCGGGGGGTTTTTTAATCAATCTACGCCGTAAAGCGGGCAATTTTTATCATGTTCGCGCGCAAAATTCCGTTTCATGTAAAGTAGCTATAACTTCTGAACTATTGATCACATTTAAATAAAATTTTCAGTATTTTACCTTATTCAATTTTTTTTATTATGATCTGGTCACAAATTTTTATATTTTTGAAGAAACAATTACGATATATAAGTTTCAATTTAAAAAAAACTGCACTTTTGTCGTATTGTCTATTTAGTCATTTTATGCACATTCAACATAGTATATATATATTTTTAAATACACACCACTAAACACTAATATTGTTTGAAAGTATGAAATCGTTGGAAACAATTCCCTTCATGTAAAGGTACATCATAGAATTTACACATGTACCGGGTTTCGCTAAGTATTTTGTGTACCGCGCACACACGACATCGCTTTCGCAGATTCTTATTTTTACCAGGGCCTTCAATCTTTTCCAATATATGTTTTCGCATATCCATCGATAGTCTTCCTGGAGGATCAGATTTTGAAGATTTTTTTCGGATACCAGATGTTGATGGTGTTGTTTTTTTCCACAATTCCATTGGACGTTGACGACATTTAGCTGTTATTTCCAACGGTTAGTTATATTTTGATACAGTACTAGTACCTATTTGAAATAGTATTCATGGGCAGGTCGTTGGTGCCTCGAGGCTAATGGGTGGGCAGATGATTCATGATTTAAAAAATATATTTTGTTATTATTTCTAGCGTTCACGGCATAGCGAATACGTAGATTATTTTAAACAAAATGTGCTTGCCAACGGATTTCACCGATGTTCGTTAAAAAGCTACGTCAAATTCCACAAGCACAAATTATTTATTATTTTTTTATATTGATAAACTAATGTTTATAAGGCAAGGTTTTTTAAGCATAGCACAAGAGGATAACAAAAATATAATAAGCAGTAATTGTAAATTGAAGTAGTAGTACATATTGAATCATTTGGCGTGTGGAAATAAGCCGACGTAGCTCAGTGGTTCAGAGCACCTGACCGGACATCAGAAGGTGCGGGTTCAATTCCCGTCGGCGGCATTTATTTTTACTCGGGAGATATTTTCAATTTGTGTGGATATTTCATTTCTTATAATTTGTTATTATTTATTACTTTTACTAGTACTGTTGTGAGCTGAATGCTAATTGGCGCATTTCAGAGGATGCTTTAAATACACATGTTTTCTTTATGACCAGATTTTTAATAGTCAGGAACTTCCACATCTCATTATTTCCTATCTCCTTCCCCTCCCAACTCCCTTTAGCCTAGAATGGGGCAGTATTGTGCGGTATTCACATAATGTATATTATAATATAAATCATATCTACAGTTTTATTATGAGATTGATGAAATTTTACACGCTTGACAAGGAGGAAGGTCACTGACACATAAGATAACGAAAAACCAACCCACCCCCTTTTCTCATCACTTAAAGCAAAATTACTTAACTACATGTGATTCGCTAAATTCTGTGTAAAGCACGTGCAACAAGGGTAGGGTTGCCATCCGTCCCGATATATCGGGACTGTCACCTTAATTGAGCTATCTGTCCCGACGTCCCGACAAAAGCCTTAAATGTCCCGATTGAAATTACGCAATGCAAATTTTAATTTTCCGGGCGTCCCATAGCCCAGAGACTGTGGAGTCGATTTTACAGTGCCAAGTCAATTATAACATGACTTGTACAGAGTTCTACAATTATGTTAAAAGGTACCCAGAATTGTTGAGAAAAGCGAAATCTTCTGAAAAGTATGACCACCCAAGTACTTCTGCTAGTACCAATTAAAGTAACCTATAAAACAAACATATTTACTTACTTATTATAAAATAAAGAAATTGTTTGAGTATTACAAAATTTGGTAAATATTTACCTACGACTACCGTTTTTACTACTACAAAAAATTGCCCCTTTAATAACGCCTGCTCGCGTCCCCTTTAGAGTTATATCCCAGTTTTCAAGTAGTTTGTGGGCTACGCTAGGTTTGTATAGACTGGTTTGTGATTTAATTCTACCTAATCCAACCTAACCTAACATGTACGGAATATTTTCTCAAACGGTAGTCGTAGGTAAATAATTACCCAAAATTTTTATTTGTTCCATCCTGAAACGTCCCGACGAGACCCTGGCCGAATATGGCAACCCTAAACAAGGGGGACTTTTCTATATGAAGAGAGTCTGGTGGCTACGTTTTTTACGCATATCCACAGTTTTATTCCGAGATTGGTGAAATTTTGTACCTGGACCTACAAAACAAGATGATGGTAATTGTTTATTTGCAATTTCCAAAAACCTCCGCCATCGAAGCGGATAGGTAAAGTTTTCTGAACTCCCTTGATTGAAAAGTTGATTAAAACCCAGGCAACCGTCGGATGTTTAAAAGTTTCAACTAGTTCTAAATAAAGTCTATGTTTAAGGCCCCGTAGTAAGCGTTCAAAGATGGGTTGAAAGGGAGATATGTAAATACGAATCTTACAGGGAATGTGCTGATATTAAAAAAAACGACAGTAATTAGGCGAAAATGGTGAAAATATTTAATAAACCACGTCGTTTAAAATAGAGCAAAAATCTCGCGACAAATGCTTTAGTTGCGTTTATTTATTTTATTTATTTAATACATGTTACATTGTTTTGAAATTTAAAGATAATAAAGATAAAGATAAAGATAAAAAGTTTAAAAGATAAAAAGATAAAGATAAAAGATAAAAAAAATTAAAAATCGTTTAAAGATACACTGTGATTTGTTCATGCCTATAACATATTAAACAACAGAACAAAACGTGTTATGTTTTGTAATGATGGTATTTCATATAATTAACGTTTCGGAATAATAAATATATGGATATTATCTTCAAAAATAACATATATTTTTTTGGGAAATTAAAACTTAAAGAGTGAAGGCGATGCACTACGTAGTAATTTAAAACCATGTGTTTTTTTGGTTTGAAAATTTGGTCGCCTAGAAATGTTTCAGATGCTTTAATTAAATATTGCGAGTAGAATACATCTTGGCCTTTGTAATAATCGAGTATTTTTTAGATAAGTCTTTTTATAAGCCTAGAAAAAAATAATGTATAAGGCCTATGAAAACTGCTTTAAAGTTCAAAATCTCCTACTAACGAACCCATTTTCGGTTATGATTTTATTGTATAATGTGGCAAATTAAGTTATTTATAAAATCATCGAAAAAAAATTAAATATTTATGCTTGAACATCCACAAAATAAAATAAAAGGCACTTTTTGGCCATGTTTTTTTCTTGCATAAATCAAAACACCTGGATGGTGTTAAGCTGGAATTTAAAACTTATCGCCATCTTCGTAAGGGCTGTTTAGCTGTTATTGATAGCGGCACGATTTAAAATATTACACGACGTAGTGTTAAAACAACGCGTGGCGGGGTACAGCGTTACTTGTCTCAGCCTTTCTAAGCAGTTAGATAAACAATAGCGCTAGGTATATAAAAACACGCGTATTCGAATGCAATATTGAGACAAAAATTCAAAGCAATCGTAGAAGAACTTTCGGAGATTTAAGATTTCGAACAAACATTTATATTTTTATTTATATACATTGGCATCACCACAATCATCTTAGATGGTAACACCATCGATGCAAAGTCAATCTGTGTAAATATTTTCATTTCACTGCGATAATAAATTGATTCTTCTATTTACAACATGAATTGTTTTCATTTCGTCGATGTGCTGTTTATATTGGCTCTCGAATCGCATCTGGTCAATTTCTTTCGTGAATGTTTGATGAGCCAACCGAACGAAGAAATGCATTAAACAGACGCAGAGGATCTACTTTCTAGACATTATTAACTGAAAACTTTACGGAAATTATTGATTTTCATGTTTCTATATCGCCGGCTTAATTCGTATACAGCGTAACTCAATTGTTCTAATAATAAGATTTTAATGTCATTTGGTGTTAAACTTAGTCCCGCTTCAAATAGCAAAATTCATAAATTGGTAAACACAAATTTTGCAGAATTAAGTAAGCTTCCTAAGAGAAGTTTTTAAAAATATATATCAAGTAACGTTGTGATTCCAAATAATAGTCATTTAACAAGGCGTTGAGAGGAAGCTACAAGCCAAAAATTTGTATATTCTTGATATACCTTATACTGTAGTTAATAGGCATTAAAATCGCTTGACAAACGGAGTCTAGAAACGTTCGATTTCAAAGAAAAAACTGCTTTTTATTTATTTTGTAAATAATTTTATAAGAAAACAAAAAAGTTAATCAAGTGAAACTGTCACAGATAATCTTAGCTATAATACTGTATTTTTTAAAGTTGTTTCCTTTATGCGTTCATACATTTCTATTGAAAAAATATTTTTTTTAGTAGTTTGCATTTATATTTTTTATTAAGTAATAATTTTTTATTTATATTCTACTCAAGCGAAACGATAGAAAACCCTTCAATTTATCTAAAGCACATTTTTTGGTATTCATAATGTACACCAACTCGTTATAAAGATTAATCAAAATAGTGATTTGGCATTAAGCTTCGCCTTAATGAAAGTATCTACCAATCTGCTAGTGGACAATGACTCAAAATTACGTTGAACTTCTTCCAGAGGCAGCTAGTTCAGCTCTAGCTGAATTATGTAACAATTTTGTTCGATATTTTTTCTGTATTGTGCATTAGTTATTCGGGCACGGTCAATCCACACCGTTTGCAAAATTCGTGTCTATTATAGATCATAAACAATACTAGAGTAGTAAGATTAACCTCAATCTATTAGAAAACTGACAATAATTTCTATTCCTTGGCTCCGGGCAGATTTCCAAGCTTATACGTCACTCTCTAAAAAACTCCGAATCGATCACAACCATTTCAATATTAATGAGGAGAATTAATAATATTATCATACTGGTCATCATTATGATAATTTATGTTTGTATTAGAAATTAGAATACTGACAACAGAATTCAAGGCCGCTAGATTCAATTTCAATTAATAATAATAGTGATAACATAGCATTTATACAGCGCAGTATAGTGTCATTTCACTTCAAGTGCTTTACCTTTCAACTACCTGCTCAAGATGATTCATAGTGACGAATTTAGAAACGATACGGTACGTATACATTTGCGAAACTAAACGCGAACCGAGCCACAAGTTACGCGAAAGGAACGATGCACTGCGAGCGGCGTTTCGCGCCATTTTCGGTTGCTTCGTTCCTTTCCCATAAGTTGAGGATAAGGCTCTATACAAACATTGAACTAATTCTATCATATTCTCTTCGGTCTTATTTAACTGGAATTCGCCTTAGAACTGCGCACATTATCATCATTTTCCTAAGAGGAAGCTACAAGCCAAAAATGTGTATATTTTTGGTATACCTTATATTTTAGGTAATAGGCATTAAAATCGCATGACAAACGGAGTCTAGAAACGTTCGATTTCAAGCAAAAAACTGGTTTTTATTTATTTTGTAAATAATTTTATAAGAAAGAAAAAAAAATTAATCAAGTGAAACTGTCACAGATAATCTTAGCTATAAAACTGTTTTTTTTTTTAAGTTGTTTCCTTTACGCGTTTATACATTTCTATTGAAAAAATATTTTTGTAGTAGTTTGCATTTATATTTTTTATTGAGTAATTTATATTTTTATTTGTATTTTACTCAAGCGAAGCGATAGGAAAACCTTCAATTTAAGTAAAGCATATTTTTTGATTTTCATAATGTACACCAATTCGTTATAAAGATTAATCAAAATAGTGATTTGGCATTAAGCTTCGTCTTAAGTATGATGGCAAGATTTTTCCAGAACTAAATGCAATCTAAAAAGAGTCTTGGATAAACATATCAATTTTTATTTTAATGTGCGACATCTATTAACTTTTCTGCAAGTCTTAAAAAATTTCGTTTTACAATCGCTAATAATACTGTCAGCAATGATTAAATATTTTATTCATACTTTTTACCAATAGATTATTAAAATGCGTAGATGAATTACACCATAGAGTAGTCAGCCCCTACACACGGAGACTTGAAGGTGTGTTTATTTATCAAATCAGGCATACAAACATATCTACTATTGAAGGTAATACCCAATTGAAAATCATAGCGTCTTTGTTCCTCTTTTAGCCGACTGCAAATTTATCTATGTCAGACTGCTTATTTAGGAGGTTAATAATGACGGTAATTTGTTTAATAAAATGAGAAAAGTTCGGTTTAAGGACTTTTTAGATTAAGAATTTTTTAATGTTTAAGGGGACATAATGAAACGAGCAAGTCTTGAAAACTTAGTACATAAATAATTAAAGGACTACGTTGTTAATCCAACCATAGCGGTAAGGACATATTATCTACGTTAAGTATTATATAGCCAAAATAAAACCAATTATGGATTTCATCCTTGTGACTTTACCTCTAATGAGACAGCATAATAAGGAATAAGTAAATTAAATTTGTAAGAATACAAAACATTTATCAGTACATTTATAGCCATGGAGAGAGGTTGTTGATATAAATCAAATCATAATAGAAATATAAACAATAGACAAAACATTATTCAGAAACCATCAGAGAAATATTCTTTTATGGACCTCTTGTATTTGGTAAGTTCGCAACTGAAAATATCCACCTTGGATAATACGCTATTTTAATTATTGCTTAGTCTGTTCAGGCAAGAAATTTGTTTTGCATTGATCCACCCTGAACAGGACAGAAGAGCGTGCTGAACGCGCAAAATGAAGGAAGCTGGGTCTATACCCCTTGAGCGATATTCGGCATATTATGGCAAGTTTGCAAAAACGTTTTGAGCGATCTCTTGCCATAATGCTCCAAATTTATAGAAACTAAAAATATGGGATAAACGGCGAAATCCAAATGGATTCATTGGTTTTAAATCGCAGTAAGCAGTTTCATATGTTTCCTTATTAATATTTTGAGGAATGATATCAATTAAATGATATGGTAAATGTCGCATAGATGTCGCACATTAAAATTAAAATGGATATATTTATCCAAGACACTAGTTATATTGCATTTAGTTCAGAAAAAATCTTGCAATCATACTTAAAGATGCCAATAAAAATATGCCTCAAGAAAATGAAGATAATGTTGGTAGTTCTTAGTCGAATTGCCATACGTAGTAATGCAAAATCATGTGTGTTTGGTTTGAAAATTTGGTCGCCTAGAAATGTTTCAGATGATTTAATTAAATACTGCGAGTAGAATACATCTTGGCTTTTGAAATAATCCAGTATTTTTTATAAGCCCAGAAAAAAATAATGTAAAGGCCTATGAAAACTGCTTTAAAGTTCAAAATCTCCTACTTACGAACCAATTTTCCGTTATGATTTTATTGTATATTGTGGAAAATTAAGTTACTTATAAAATGATCGAAAAAAAATTATATATTTATTATGCCTGAATATCCACAAAATAAAATAAAAGGCACTTTTTGGCCATGTTTTTTTCTTGCATAAATCAAAACAGGCGGATGGTGTTAAGCGGGAATTTAAACCTTATCGCCATCTACGTAAGGGTTGTTATTGATAGCGGCTCAATTTAAAATATTACACGACGTAGTGCATCGCCTTAAATAAGACCGAAGAGAATAGGATAGAATTAGTTCAATGGTTAGATTAGAGTCCGCAAGGCTGAGGTGCTGGGTTCAATTTCTAGATGCGACCTATCATTTCTGTTTTTCACGCGATATAATCATTGATTATACAAACAAACAGAGATATATATGTCATGGAAGCGTGCCGACTGTCGTCGATCTACGACCAAACTGCACGGATTGTGCAATGAAAGTTATGAGTTTGGCGTTTAAGTATAAATAAATGCGCGTAGATGCGAGCACCAGCAGAGTGGGTGAACGATTTTGGCGACACTTTTCTGCGTGCGGTTTCATTCTAATACATAATCATGGACCATCTCCCTTGTTTCCATGTAAACTGTGTCATATTTTTTCCATAACAATTTTTTTGTATCTTCGCATAACCAAAATTCAATTAAGTGATAATAAGAAACATGAAAAAGGCATCAAAATGTAATCATAATATTTTTTCAGAAGTCTCCACTGAAGGGTCTGATTTTGCGAAAATGACTTAGAGCAGTGGCGGCTACCAATATTTTCGTGATTTGAGGGCAAATATTGAAAAACTTATTAAATATTTTCACTGTTTCAGTCCAAAAACACTTACCGTACCTTCTAGACAAGATGCCCGGCTTCGCGCAAGATTTTAAAAAGAATTTTATGTTATTGAACAAAATTTAACAAACAAAATGATATCATGACGGGTTGTTTCGGAGAATTTGAACAATTCATCAAATTTCAACGTTCATTTTCAAGTTCTGTGGAAGATTTTCTCAAGTTCTGTTTTATTTCAGTTTCGTCAAGCAACTAGCCTACAATGATATAATAACAGAACTTGAATTGGACTTTCACAGAACCCGAAAAAGAACGTTGAAATTTGATGAATTGTTCAAATTCTCCGAAACAACCCGTCCTTATTGTTTACAAATAATTGGAAAAATTCTTAATTGCTTTTAAAAGAAATGTATTTTAGAAGGTTTGGGCCTGCATTGCGGATGAACGAAGAAAGTGTGAAAGGTAGCAGAAGTTGGGGACGTCCGAGAGTAGACATGGCACGATTAAGTGTATCAAATACTTGAATTACCGCCATAATATCACTTACAACTACGGCTTAAACCAGAGATTTACAATTACGGAGGTCTATTTATGAAATTAATGTGGTCTAAAACAAATTTATATATTTTTATTGTAGATTTACTCGACGGACACGAACTGAACACCCGTTCACGGTTAACGTTGGCTTCATGAGAACGGGCCGTTTTTACGACTCGTTTTAGTGTAAGTCGGCTCGTATGTGGAACGAGCTACCGGCATCTGTTTTTCCTCCCTCCTATAATCCGAGCCTCTTCAAGGCCC
This sequence comes from Hesperophylax consimilis, assembly GCF_061612785.1. Taxonomy (NCBI): domain Eukaryota; kingdom Metazoa; phylum Arthropoda; class Insecta; order Trichoptera; family Limnephilidae; genus Hesperophylax; species Hesperophylax consimilis. Next base: position 16,556,018 of record NC_142854.1, on the reverse strand, counting down.
GCATTAACAAATCCCTTCCTACAGCCCCTACCTTATTCCGCCTCACAACGCCGCCCAACCGGGTGGTGAAATAGTTCAACTGTCTGTACACTGCACAGGCAGGGACACTCTTGTGAGGTTTCACATAAAAAAAAATTAAAAAAAGATTATTACGGAGCCTTAGAGTAGAATTTTGATAAATCTTGATGAAAAAAAGTCCGGGCAACGCTAGTTCAATATACATTTGATGTTTTTTTGAATCCTTAGACATAAAGGACGAAAAAATCACCCGCCGTCACTTGTCCTGAGTGGTTTTTGATGAGAATATTATGCGGTTCTATTTCCATAGTGCCAATATCCATGTTATTATCAAAACCTCTTTCCTTTCTTTTCCATTAGGACGATGTTTCTTACGTTTATATTGGGTTTATTTTATTAGGCTTTTATCAGTCAAAGGGTTGAAATGTCTCGCTAACAGTTTAAAAGCGCTCAAGAGAAAAAAAAGCAAAATTATCGATATTTCATTAAGAGGAAGATAAAAGCAAAAAATGTGTTTATTCTTGGTATACCTTATAGTGTAGGTAATATGCATTAAAATCGCTTGACAAACGGAGTCTAGAAACGTTCGATTTCAAACACAAAATTGTTTTCTACTCAATTTCTATTCTACTCAAGCGAAACGGTAGGAAAACCTTCAATGTATCTAAATCATATGTTTTGGTAATTCATAATGTACACCAATCCGTTATAAAGATTAATCAAAATAGTGATTTGGCATTAAGCTTCGCCTTTACGACCATTGATGTATTATATTTAGAAGAGACATGAAGTCGAAAAATGGGTTTTCATTTTTTTTACCTCCAACTGACCTCCAACTCTCCCAAAGCTTTAATTAAAACTACCGAAACCGATCGACGCGCACCGCTTATCGCATTCTAAAAGAGAAATACTTTTAGATAATGATATTCTCACTGGGATCTTCCGTGCTGAGGATTAATATGAAGTAATTATACATTCATTATGTAGTGTTTTTTACGTGGAGTATTGGTGATTTTTAATGCAGTGAGTGGTTTCAGCTTCAGTGTTTATTTTCCATCAACATATTTTCTATTTCGGATCTCTCTATGTTATGTATCAAGATTTTTATTTGTGATTGAAATGTTATAATATTGTTGTGAATTTTTAATGAGAGTGTTTTTTTGTAGAGTTCAGTAACATTGTAAAGGAAGCTTTTTTGTCAAAATTTTGTATTTGCTTGTTGGATATGTTTTTGACCCTGAGATCTAGTGTTTCTAATACACGTGGTAATTGTGAATATTGTTTTACAACAGAGTTGTTTAACTTTTTGCACTCCTAATTTTTTTTTTAATTACCTACTACCAACTCCTTAATTAATTTACAAAAAAGGGATAAAAAGTGGCCTCAATAAAAATTTAAACAAAATTTTTTAAAATATGTAATTTTTATTACTCTTTCTTTACATAGAGTACAAAAAACATAGAAATATATAAAATTAACAACTTAATATGCCCTTATTCACTTAAACTTTTTCAGTGCTTTCTCGGCCACGAAATATTTGCTACTAAAAACAGTAAAAACAAATGTAAATACACAAACAGAACAAAATATTATGTGATAACAAGTGAATAGGTATAAGAATCCTTTGTTATGTGTTGGGAGAAATCCCTCAGCGCTTCCTATTGTTACGCAGGTAGACAGGCAAGTACCTACCTACTTACATGCGTCGCAACCAAATAACTGCGCAGTGCATTTACAAGGTTAAAAATAATATGATTTTAAAAATTATCTAAAAGGCGAAACTTGACGAGATATATGTATTTTGCGTATTCGGAATATTCAGAATGAGATATAAAGTGTTTAAAAGAAAAAAAAATACATTTGATAATTTAAATTATTTTTCGAAATTGCGTTACTATAATGTCGAGTATGACTCGACATAGGAGTTGGTGTAAGAAATATAATGTCGAGCCACACTCGACAAAGGAGTGGTAAGGGTTAACTGACATAATGTTAAGATTGTTTGAGATTTCGTTAGTGCTAGTTCCTGTTCCTAGGGACCTTCATAACTAACTTGTCGACTTTGCGTTTTTATGATCCTTCCGTAATTATAGGCACAGCTGTCGTAAGGCGTATTTACAAATCCTAATCCATTTCAGTCACGGTGACGACTGTAGTAATAGATTAGCTTTTGTTCGTGCAAACCTAACCTAATCTGACTTAGAGCCTCTTCACAATGGCTGTATCTTCCAATCTCATTAATAAGATCAAGTCTACGGACTGAAATGGTATAGGCTTTGTAAATGATGTTGCACAAATAAAAGCTGCTCTATTACAGTCATCACCGAGGCAGAAATGGTAAAGGCTTTGTAAATGATGTTGCACAAGCAAAAGCTACTCTATTACAGTCGTCACCGTGACGGAAATGGTATAGACTTTGTAAATGAAGTAGCACAAACAAACCGTGACTGAAATGGTATAGGCTTTGCAAATAATGTCGCACAAACAAAAGCTACTCTATTACAGTCGTCACCGTGGCAGACATGGTGTAGGTTTTGTAAATGATGTTGCACAAACAAAAGTCACTCTATTACAGTCGTCACCGTGACTGAAATGGTATAGGCTTTGTAAATGATGTTGCACAAACAAAAGCTGCTCTTTTACAGTCGTTACCATGGCAGAAATGATGTAGGCTTTGTAAATGATGTTGCACAAAAAAGAGCTAATCTATTACAGTCGTCACCGAGGCAGCAATGGTATAGGTTTTGTAAATGATGTTGCACGAACAAAAGCTGCTCTTTTACAGTCGTTACCATGGCAGAAATGATGTAGGCTTTGTAAATGATGTTGCACAAAAAAGAGCTAATCTATTACAGACGTCACCGAGGCAGCAATGGTATAGGTTTTGTAAATGATGTTGCACGAACAAAAGCTGCTCTTTTACAGTCGTCACCGTGGCAGAAATTGTATATTCTTTGTAAATGCGCTGTCGTAAGAGGTAACAGAAATAAAATTAAAAAATCCTCACAATATTACTGAAATAGAGACCTATAAACTGCGAACTTGGGAAAGGTCCAAATAAAACATTTTATAATAAAACAGATGGGGAACGCGATCATTACAATGGACATAAAAAATATACAAAGTATAAAACTATGTCAAGGATTTGTTTGTTTTATCGCCAACGGCAGCGATTAAAATTAAATATGCAGCAAAGGAAAGAAAATTCAGTAAAATCGTGTTCCCGCACTATTATCTATTTGCATCGTTTGAGAAATGGTGCCACACAGTGTGTGTGTGACCTTACAGGTGTAATGTGGTTCATACGAGTAACAGACTGTTGTTACAATTTATATGCACTTTTTGGTTCCATGACAATTTAACACACCTTTAAGAAGTCATCAAAAGCGACGAAAAACTAACCTATAAACTTAACATACACGGAGAAAAATTACCGATAAAAAATATTGCTAATTTATTAAGAATCTCTTCAAATTAATCGTAATTCGGTTAAAAATTAAATTGCATGCCCTTAAACAATGAATTGATAGGTTTCCTGAAAAACTTTTAGTAAAATAACAATATATTGTCACGATGTCAGAACAAGGGTTCATAAAAATCATATCATTTCTCACTTACATATTATCAAGCCGAACGCAGGTGCACGAACACGTATTCCAATATTATTTCAAATTTACAAAAAGTTCGTCCCGTTTTTAACGATTACCAATGATTTGAGGAGATTGTTAATAAATTAGCAGTACTCATTTTACTCCGCTTAAATAACCTAGTTTTTGTTTCATCACTTTTCATGACTTTATAGCACTTTTTAAAGGCATGTTGAATTGTCATTTTGATGAGTTACCCGGTCACCGCACTTGTTCCATGATATTTCATCAAAATGACAGTCAAACACACCTTCAAAAAGAGATATAGAGTCATTAAAAGTGATGAAACAAAAACTAGGTTAAATAGGTTACATGGGTAACTATTTAACCTAGTTTTTGTTTCATCACTTTTCATGACTTTATATCACTTTTTGTAGGCGTGTTGAATTGTCATTTTGATATGATACCCGGTCACCATATCTATTAACTTACGCCAAAGCAAGGAGATGGGGAAGAGGAAATTGGGGAAATACCTGGCTATTCACATCTGGACACCAAACACGACCAATGCCATTTCAAGCAACGTTTCAATTCTGAATGGTGGTATTTTACCAGGGCGATACTGAGAGCATCTTTTACTCCGGAGAAAGTAGCGGAAAGGAGATCAAAGTGTCGATGGATTATGCTATATACCAGCTGACATGTACCAAGCGTTACTGAGGGTTATTCTTAGAAGTTAGACATATACTATATTGGACTTTTCTATATGCCTTTTTAAGATATGCAATTCCGTAGTACATTATTTTGATGTATCTCATAAAGTTTAGCCAGCGTTAGCAATGTAAGCGTTAGGAAATATATTTTTTTACGACTTGATTACAAAACATCGACTTTTCTCTACTTTCTATAATATAATATGCATGTATTATATATAAAAAAAAAACTTCCGTTAGAAATTCTTTAAATTAAAGTGAAAACCCTATCAAAATCCGTTCCGTACTTTAGAAGAAATAAGAGCACAAACAGACAGACACGGAAAGTGACTTTAGATTATACGTTTTAAAGATTATTATTAATTAATAATGTATTCAAATACATATGATTTAAGAAGAAAGCTTAAATATATTGAATACCAGCTTGGCTTCCACCAGCTACAGACACTTTGCTTTATATATCAGAAGATAGAGGAAGAAAAAATGAATAAAAATGTATAAAAATCAAACCATTTAATTCCTCGTCTGCAATCAGGTCCTCCAGCGTCAGCCCCGACAGGTCTTCGATGGGCGGATATCCGGTCTCTGCATCCCAACATCCTCCCCCACCATCCGTGTCTCCATCGCCGTCCACCTCCTCCCCTTTCAGGCAGGCGTGGAGGCTGCGAGACAAACGTCTCTCCACACTCATGGTGGACCACAGATATCAAACGATCACGTTAGCCAAACTGAATTATGCAATTGTGAAAACTGCATCTGTTAGCTTAAAACTTTACACTATTTTAGCACAGGATAAAAGTCTTGAAGATGAAATAATAGGAATTGTAGACGACTTTATAGTATTCATTGTCGTTACAAAACTAACCACTGTTATCAAAGGATCACGGTAGCCGAACTGAATTATACAATTATGAAAACTGCATCTTTTAGCATGGATTGTTACACTAATTTAGCACACAATAAAATTTATAAAGATGAAATAATACAAATTGTAGACGACCTTATATTCATTGTCGTTACCAAACTAACCACAGATATCAAACGATTACGGTAGCTAAAATGAATTATACAATTGTGAAAGCTGCATCTGTTAGCATGGAACTTTACACTATTTTAGCAAAGGATACAGGTGTTGAAGATGAAATAATAGAAATTATAGACGACCTTATATTCATTGTCGTCATTAAATTAACCACAGATATCAAAATATTGCGATAAGCAAATAGACTACACAATTTTTAAAACTTATAATTTTACACTATTTTTACAGATAAGTTGATCTTGTAAATGAAATATTAGAAACTGTAGACAACCACTCCACTAAAGTTTTCAATTAATATTAGGCCAGGCAAAAATTATATTTTAATAACAAAGCATGAGACAATATGCATGACATTTGAAAGGTATTTAAGGCGATGCCATACGTAGTAATGCAAAATCACGTGTTTTTGGTCTGAAAATTTGGTCGCCTAGAAATGTTTCAGACGCTTTAATTAAATACTGCGAGTAGAATACATCTTGGCCTTTGAAATAATCGAGTATTTTTTAGATAAGTCTTTTTATAAGCCCAGAAACAAATAATGTACAAGGCCTATGAAAACTGCTTTAAAGTTCAAAATCTCCTACTTACGAACCCATTTTCTGTTATGATTTTATTGTATAATGTGGCAAATTAAGTTATTTATAAAATGATTGAAAAAAATTAAATATTTATGCATGAACGTCCACAAAATAAAATAAAAGGCACTTTTTGGCCATGTTTTTTTCTTGCATAAATCAAAACAGGCGGATGGTGTTAAGCGGGAATTTAAACCTTATCGCCATCTACGTAAGGGTTGTTATTCATAGCGGCTCAATTTAAAATATTACGCGACGTAGTGCATCGCCTTAACCCACTTTTTAAAGCAATTTTTATAAAATTAAATTGCAACATTTAATCATTTGGAAGCACTTTTTTCTGTGTAAATACAGTTTCTAAAAGACAAAGACAATATTATAGTAAAAACTGAATTTATGGTGTCAATGAGTGTTTGCGGAGTAACTGCGATAACATGAAGGTAAGAAAGTTGTTGTCGCTAATTTATACGATTAATTTAGATAAGTTTAATGACTCAAGGTTTTCAGTCAACCTGGAGATTAGCTGTCACCTTTAATGCAAACTTATGAAGGACCAAACAGTAGGTGTACATCGTGGTTATTGGGGATATTTTACCTCATCAAGCTAATTTGTTCGGTTTTGGGAATAAACAACGATTACCCGTAGAGTTCATTTGTTCGCTTTTCGGAACGGCTCATATGGTATCATATTTTATTTTATTTCTATATATAATTTACAGTTTCACATAATTATTTATATTTGTATTTGGTATATTTCAAACTTATAACTAAAATATGTTGTGTGTAAGGTAGGTTTGAGAATGTGATACTGAATACATAGAAATCGTTGTATCTCCCTTACCCTCATAGTTAGAAATATAAACTAAACGGTGTTAAAAAGAGAAAAAACAAAGCTTTAATATTTTTTAATGATAAACTAATGTTTATAAGACAAGGTTTTTATGCATAACACAAAAGATAATAAATTATTATAAGCAATAATTAGTCGCCTGTAATATCTCGACGCCATCTAGTGGGAAATTTAGCACTAACAAAGCCTTTCCTACAAAAATAAAGTTGGTTGTTTACAGGTGAAAAAAATATAATAAGCAGTAATTGTTGATTGAAGTACTAGTACATATTGAATTATTGGGCGTGTTGGAAATAAGCAGACGTGGCTCAGTGGTCCAGAGCGTCTGACTGGACATCAGAAGGTGGGGGTTCAATTCCCGTCGGCGGCATTCATTTTTACTCGGGAGATATTTTCAATTTGTATTGCTATTACAGGTGACTAATTGTTGCTTATAATAATTTATTACAAAGCTTTATATTCAAATCTTGAAGTTAACAACAGAACCCGGAAATCGGAACATTTGGTTTCATGGAGGTGTACATTTTGATTAACATCTCTATGAAACCAAAAGATCAGACCACAATTTGAGCAAAATTTATGATATTATTTAAAATTATTTTTATATGAAACGACAAAAAAGTGAGGTGGCAGTAATGTTTATATTACATTTGTCTAAAATGAAAGATGTGTTTTTTAATAATTCAAAAATTATATGTTTATTTTTAATAATAAATTTAAATATAAATATTTCATCACCTTTAAAAAACAGTTTTTTAGTTTTTGGATACGTTCAGAAATACTCCATTAATTTGTATTTTATTGAGAAGCGGAAATAAACACAAATTCTCGACTTTCTGACAGCATCTCTAAGAAATAAAACCAGAGGCTTGGTGGTTTAAGAATTTAAAATGTCTTTGCAAACTAAATCTTTTCATTTGAAAGCGTCCAGTTCCTTTTTCATTTTGGTTTATCTTATTTTGCCAACGTTTCAAGTAGGTTTATTGTTATTACTAATTTCTTTTGGAAAATATCATATTACACCTTCTGGTATCGAGAAGCAAATCTATAACCACGTGTTTTCGAAATGTTTTTTTTGTCAAAAAAATCATTCCCTAGCAACCTTAGTGCTTTTTAAATGGCCACATGTACGAGTAGAAGGCCAGAACCTTTTATGTACATCTGTTGCGAGGTATTAACCATAATTCAAAAGAAAACCAACCCTAAGATGAAAGAAGGTTTTTTACGCACGTAGAAGAAAGGCGGGCGCCGCTTTGTGTAGTAATAATAATAATTGGATAATTTGTATAGCTCTGTTTTTGTAAATAATCTCCGCAAGGGTGCAAATATTTCTAGGACTTTATTAACGACCTTTATAAGGGCTTTTGAATATAACTAACTAACAAACCATCACGCCGCTTCTCCGCAGGGGTGGGCAGAGAGCACGGACAGCCCAAACAACTCGGTCTTTGACACACACTCCTTGCCTCATTCACATTCATACATCGTCTCATATATACGCTTCTATTATTCTGACTCTTGACGTGGCCCGACTCAAGTATCTGATCCACTTGATCGTGCCATGTCTTCCTTGGGCTTCCCCGACTTCTGCTACCATTCACGTGTAATTGTCATATATTCTCCTTTTATTCCTTTCTTCGCCCATTCGCTCAACATGATTAAACCAACTAAGCGTCCCTTTCTTGATCTTACTCATTACGCTTACATCAGCCTTGCATTATTTGCGGATCTCCGCATTTATCACAGGATCATTCATGGTTTTTTTACCACACATACGCCTCAGGGATCTCATTTCTACAGCATTCAGTCCACTTTCATCCTTCCTCTGTCAGTTCCAAACCTCGCTACCATCAGTACTCAATTGTGGACTGCTAGCTTCGATTCTTTGGACAATTTTCTGTTGAGTTACCTGCAAATTTACCTGCAGTTTAAATGTGAATAGTAAAAATTATCTATTAATACAGTACATATTTATTATACATAACTAAACTACTACAGTAACAATCTTTTGTTAAGTGATCAATTAAAGATGTCCACTGACTCGGTATAATAATTTCCCTCCTTAAGTATTCTGGGCAATGAGTTCCTTCGCTTTATCTAAATATTTTTGAAATGACAATGATTTTTTTTTAAATTGTACTTAGTTTAAAGACGAAATTATCAACGGTCACTTATACATATATTTAATAGAATTTAAAGTTTGTTTTTGTGAATGAATAAATGCAAATCTTGGAAGTGGAAACTAACCCACAACAGATTGAGCTGAAACTCGGCAGATCGACTCGTATTTGATGACAATGCATCCTATCAACTTTTGATGGCAATTACGCATACACACGCGGTCATAGACATTTGCGAAATTATCTAAAACTGGATGACATTCCAGTGGTTAATGTACGAAATAAATGTCGATCCTACCCAATAAAGATTTGACTTAAAGCATAAAAAACGATAAAAAAAGCATATACAAAACGTCCCGAGGACCTAGCGTCCTGTCTTTAATCCCTTCGGCACCAACGCATAATCGGGAAAAACGCCAAAGGCGGGCCCAACATGAGAACGGGTTGCTTCTACGACTCGTTCTCGAGTTCAGCAGCTCGGCTGTGGAACAATTTACCGGCCTCTATGTTTCCTCCCTCCTACAACATGGGTTTATTGTTTATTGCGGTATTTTAAGTAGGTACATAGTTATCTATGTCCTAATACAATCCTTATATACATATAATTATAGTAACACATTTAAAATGAATCAATCACATATTTTCGTAATTTAATTTTAAATGTTTTCTTCTGATTTTATTTCTTCTGGTAGCTCTCCAAATATCTTCAACGCTCCGTACATCAATGACTTTTGACTCTGTGGTTTTTTTCTGAAGAGGAGTCTCAATTCATTTCTTTTCCTCGTCTCATGTGTGTGTTTGTTCTGTAGTTTATCAATTTTTCTTAGGTATTCACTAGACGTATGGCCATTGATTATCTTGTAGATTAAAAATATGGTATTAAAGTAAATAATTTGTTTAAATGACAAGATATTTAACTCCTTCAACATGTTCTTAATTTTTGTGTATCTATTTTTCTTCAATATGGTTCTCATTGCTCTATTTTGTAGAATTGTCATTTGTTTCATTAAACCGTCGTTGGATAAGAATAGAATGCTGCTACAGTAATTTATGTGTGGTACAATAATTGCGTTGTACACATTTTTACTGGAAACTGTGTTAAGGAATCTTCTTATTCTTCCCAACAGTGAGATTTTGGTGAACATGGGTCTCTTCAAGAACCATGTTCACTCCTTCCTCTTCTCAAAAATACCCTCCTCACAGCATCCCCAGATATGACATAGGCCCTAAGGTAAATTATTTTCCTGAGGGGGCCTCCTGTGTGAAGTAAATGTAAAAAAATATTTTTTCCAAAGACATTACAGTATCGTGTGTATGGTTGATAAAGCAGACTCGGAGAAGACAATCAAAAGTAATTTAAGACAATTTGCTTCTGTAGAATGATCGTGGAGGTAGCAGCAGTGTAACGGAAGCGTAGAATCATCGTAGAATAATAATTTATTACTCTGTCAGAGATCATATCCGTCGGCTTAACTAACTTAATCAGGCGAACACCGTGGCGAAGTGGTAAATGCAATTATTATTATTGACTGGGGTCTGGGTTCGGAGTAGCGGTAGCTCCTAATTTATGATGTATTTTGATAGAGCCACAGGTCTCTGGCGATAACTTAGCTAACAAGTCGTACTGGAAAATATAGGGAAAGCAATGGTATAACCTTTTATCTGTAAGTAGGGTTTTACCATAACTCGTGGAGCATTTGTGCGGCGGCCGCCGCCGGTCACCTTCGACACGTTTGTTGAGTTCGTTCGCGGTCGGAAGGATTCGGGCCACATCGACATCCGCCACACCCCCTTCCTACTTCCCCTTGGGGAACAATATTTCACACTGCAAGGAATGTAGGCTCTATTTGTATGTAACTCAATGCTACTAATCGAGTATTTCAACTAGAGGATTTTTTTTTATTAAGGAGCAAATTAGGGGTCAGCGTGGTCAGCACTCAAAAATGGCGCCAAACGCCACAAAAAATGATTTATCAGTAAGTTCTATACGGAAAATGTGTTAAATTCCATGAAATACAACATACTATTAATATTGTCTGCAACAGTACGCGTGATTTGAATTTTTTTTTGAAAGTCAATATCCAACCTTATATATAAATTCCAAAGAATGGAAACGTCGCTTGAAAACGCTTTAGCCGTCTTTGGTGACCAGATCTGAATATCCAGGTACTTACCCCATCTTCCTCTTCCCATCTCCTTCCACTCCCCACTATATTCAGCCTCACAACGTACCATAATTGGGGATGCTACATTCTCACTGGCTCCAGATCATAGAATAAAGAATAACACAAGACGTGCCTTTTGGATGTGTTCCGTGATCAAAATATAAGCCCAATTAGGGCCTATATTTCCATACAAACCCGTGTTTCAACATGATTACGAAATTCAAATGGGATGGCCATATACACGTTCAGTGTAAGAGAGACAGACCGCGTATTAAATGTTCTAGAACCAAAAGGTACCTACTAAGTCAGTTGCATTTGTTTTCATTCAAATTTATATTGAAGGCACTTCTAGTTTTTTCTTTATTCTGTGCTCCAGACGGTTGGGATCAGTTGGGACTCTTGTGCGGTATTTACATTTGAAAAATGTATACACATCTATACAGCATTTATAAGTTATATTGCACAAAAACAGTATTTTAAACATCAGGTGTGGTACGTTTATTCCCCACTTGAGGTGATTTTCTCACGAAAACGGCACTATACAAATAATCCAATCAAATCATTTTAAGAAAATGCACACCGTCAAGACACAAGCCGCAAACAAAGATACAACAAGAAGACAGTATGTTTTAAAGAAGAGTAGCCAAGCCACAATACGGAATTCAGTATACTTATTACAGTAATCAGCTACAGTACACAGCACAACCGACAGCTGAAAAAAACATTACCTCGCTATTTTTAACACAGGTGACTCACCTGAGGAAACGGAGCTCTGTTATAAACTCCAACTTCGTGCGAATTGGTATACAATCAATATGTAGATAATAGAAGTAAATGGAGAAATGTGGCATGGATGCCTGCTGACTGTCTCCGAGTTACGAGCTACCAAACTGCATGAATCAAAGCGGCAATGCAATGAAAGTTGTGCGTTTGGTTGGTGTGTAGATATAAACAAATTGACATCGTGCGATTATTTCTATGCACACTTTTTTCACCTTTGGTGGATGATTAATAAATTCATTTTTTTATGTGAATACCGCACAAACAAGAGTCCCAACTACTCCAAACCATCTGGAGCCAGTGAGACTATGGCATCCCCAAATGAGGTATTTTGTGAGGCTGAAGGTAGTGGTGGGGAAGGAGATGAGGAAGGTGGGGAAATACCTGGCTATTCTGATCTGGTCACCAGACACGGCCAAAGCAACGTTTCAATTCTGGTCTTCTCTGGTAATAGCAGAGGTAAAATATGTCGGTGACAGAGGAGGCTCGTGACTGAAAATTACATCAGTGCATTTCACTTTTAAAATGTACCTAGTATCTAACACAGATAATATTGCTCTGTCAGCGTTCGCAAAATCATCTCGATAGTAAAGGCCACGCAATCAATCGCTGAAAACCTAGAGAAACCCTTTTAAATTCACCGCATGCAAGAGTACCAATGTGTGAATGTTATAGCGCTAACATTATAAATAAGTAATCCTAAACCAATTCCTTCCATATTACGCATGAAAAAAGTGGTGCAAAATTAAGTTCCCTTCAAGGCTATTCGCGCATGCGTCGATAGTGCACGTGATGTGTTATATATCCGCACTGCTCTAACACGTGATGTCACCGTTTCGGCAGATCGAGCTGTCTCGATACCGCCCGATGCTGTCTCCTTTTAGTATTGTAAAACAATGTTTTGTGCACAACGGAATATGCACGACCCGTTTGCGCCAGCGTAAGAGTCTTGTACTAGAAGTTAACTCTAATAATGACCTAGCGGGAATTATGACTGGAGCATACTTTCGTATATCGACTGGATCGACACTTATGTCATTGTAAGTTAAGTGAAGACAATGGAAAGTACAAATACCAAGGAGCCGACTTAAGTTGGTGACAGTCTTTTGTGCATAGTATAATAATGATTCTTGACCTATCTTACTTGATAGCATAGTATATTATTGTAGATGAGATAAATTATAGTGGCTGATAATACGGTTCAACACTGAAATATTTACAGCTCTGAAAAATATAATGACATTGTAAAATACGCCACAGTTCATGTTTTTACTAGCCGTGGATAACACAACACCTTGACCGTATTCTTTACCTGTCTGATAAGATAAGACATATTCGATATTAGCGACTTAACGATCACAAAATACGCATCAAGTAGTATTGATAACAGGTTTAATTATACTAAATCATTTGAAAGGCAAAATACACTTTGATTACGTGTCATATGTGTCATACACCATATACTTAAGGAAAAATCACGTTTTACAGCCACATCTGCAATTATCATGCTAACAAACACAAGCTAGAGATAAAGGAGTTGTGGGACCGATTAAAGTGAAGTACAGAAATATATATATATAGGCAAATGAAGAGCTCATCTTTCAGAGTATTTTTATTTTTCACGCTTCAAACCAGTATCTCATCGATCGATGTTTCATCAGAGATCCTAGCAAGACCATATTATTATCGATAAATAAGCAATATCAGCTGCATAAAGTTAGCTGTCGACATTTGTTTATCGATGTCGATTATAATTTAATAATTCGATAGCAGGAAAAACGTCTTACGTCTGACGCATTCCATATATTTCGTAGAAATAAAAATTACACGTATTCCTTTGATAGTTTTTACTAATTGTTTTAAACATAGAATAAAGAATAACACAAGAAGTGCCTTGTGGGTGTGTTTTGTGATGCAAATATTTGCTTAATCTAGGCTTAAATTTCCAATGCAAAACTGTCTATACCAAATTCAAGCAGTATTGCAATATTTCTAAGACATCAAATTTTTAAACTAAAAACACATGATTTTGTATTACTTCGCGGTGTGTCGCCTTAAAGGGTATATTTAAAAAAGTCATAAACTGATCTTTAATAGATAACGCTAATTTAATTATTTTAGGAAAAAACGGTTTTTCCAAATTATGCTTTCAAATATTAGGACGAATTATTTGTACACACGCAATATGAATATAGTTTTGTCCGTAAACAAACTCAATTCTTTCAAGAAAGTCATATTAAGAGGAAGCTACAAGCCAAAAATTTCTATATTCTTGGTATATCTTATGTTGTTGGTAACAGGCATTAAAATCGCTTGACAAACGAAGTCTAGAAACGTTCGATTTAAAAGAACAAAACTGGTTTTTATTTTTTTGTTAATAATTTTATGAGAAAGCAAAAAAGTTAATCAAGTGAAACTATCACAGATAATCTTACCTATAATACTATATATTTTTAAGTTGTTTCCTTTATGAGTTCATACATTTCTATTCAAAAAACATTTTTTTTAATACTTTGCATTTATATTTTTTATTGAGTAATTTTTTTTATTTTTATTTGTATTCTACTCAAGCGAAACGATAGGAAAACCTTCAATTTATCTAAAGCATATTTTTTGGTATTCGTAATGTACACCAATTCGTTATAAATATTAATCAAAATAGTTGTTTGGCATTAAGCTTCGCCTTAACTCTTTAAGTTTTGAAGTTCCAAAAAAAATAAATTATTTTTGAAGATAATACCTATACATTTGTTTTGCCGAAACTTGAATTATAAAAAATTCCCTCTGAAAAAAAAACGCAAATTAAGCTCCGAAAATTATTAAAAACATGTTTTGTTCTGTTATTTAATATGTTATAGGCATGAAAAAATTCACAGCGTATCTTTAAATGCAACTAAAGCATTAGTTAAGAGATTTTTGCTCTATTTCAAACGAGTCGTGTTTTATTAAATAATTTCACCATATTAATTATTATCGTTTTTTAATATTAGCGCGCTCACTCTAACATTCGTATTTACATATCTCCCTTTCAAACCATCTTTGAACGCTTACTACGGGGCCTTAATTGTGATGTTCTACGTCAGCGGTTAAGCTAATGGTTAAAAACCACTTCTTTGCAATGAACAGTGGCAGCTAATTTCGTTTAGATCGTGCCCCGGCAGAAAGGTATGGTAACTGTTACTCAGACATTAACTATGTCTATTAACAGCTACTAAACTGCTTTGATGGTTTTGCGTTCAATCTGTAGGCAGACTTTATTCCAATGTATGTTTACAGCAAAGTTTTGTTTTCATTCCGCGTATGATGTCAATCAACAAGGTGATTTCAAATTACTTTCTATAAATAAAAACAAATAAATATTTAGACTGCTTAGTAGCAGGGTGGAAAAATGCGTTCTCATCCATCCATCCATCCGTTGCGGGTTTAATCTTCTGCAAGCTAAGACATCCGACATTACACAATTATTTCCGCTTACAATGATGGTAGTAGGAGTTATCAAAAATTGTAGGGATATTAAGTTTGTAATTATCATCAAACATACTGATTTCGGTTGTCTGTGTGTCCTGCGTGACATCTGGTTCAATGAACTCAAATTTGCTTTGAATTTAAGTATCATTTTTCAAAACTCTAACTGAAGAATTCAGACTAGCTATAAAGTAGGTACCCACTTATAATAAATTATTTTGAACAGAAAATTATTTAAATAAATATTTTCAAAATTGGAACTGATTTGACGAGGATTCCGACTATCCCGTGATTTTTACGGGTCTGCGCTAGTTTAACACAGTGTAATTTCGGTACCTGGATAACATTCTATGGTATATATGTCAGTCCTTAGTCGTAAGTCACTAGATATAAGTCTAAGATGTAAGTCACTAGTTTTAAGTCAGTAGTTCTAGTATTAATTATTTAGTAAATATATTTGTACAGCGTCCTTGCGGTGATTTTTCACGAAAAGGGCGCTATATAAATTAGCCAAATATTATTATTATTTTTTAATTTTTAATTTTCAGTACATATATGTATATAATGATTTTATGCCGCTGTTCTTAAAATAGTTGTTGCGTGTAATGGTCAGCACAGCTGCTTTACAAGCAGTTGATCGGGGTTCGATTATCAACGGTGGAAAATTATTTTGTTTAAATTTTTATTTTATTTATATTAATTAATGTTTATATACTGAATTTTGATTGTTGATCGGATTTAAGAGGAAGCTACAAGCCAAAAATGTGTATATTCTTGGTATACCTTATATCGTAGGTAATAGGCATTAAAATCACTTGACAAACGGAGTCTAGAAACGTTCGATTTCAAGCAAATAACATATTTTACTTATTTTGTAAATAATTTTATAAGAAAGCAAAAAAGTTAATCAAGTGAAACTGTCACAGTTAATCTTAGCTATAAAACTGTATTTTTTTAAAGTTCCTTCTGTACGGGACCAAGTTAGTGAAGCCCGCACAAATACTGCATATTCAATAGGGCACCGGCACACATTGACACCTTGATCTGAGAGTTTTTGCAGGTGCAGTAGGAAAACATTAAATTAAACAAGTATTACTTACAAGAGTACTCTCGGATGAGAAGTGACTATTTGTACCAGTTACTTCTCTATTTATTGGACAAAATTATACATTAAATTTCACACATGTTCAATGAGAGTAATTAGCGATCACCCTTATCTCTTCACTGTGTTGAACAAAACAAAACATTAGTTTTTAAATGTATGGTGGCGCCGAAAATCCATTAATATTAACTATAGCAGTCGCACATTAAGGATGTGGGATAATATTATAGTATCATATTTATTTTGACGCAGATATCTTAATGGTTTTATCAAAAATATTAAGGACATCGTAAAAACTTGAGATCTTGTTATCTCATAATGACTTTGGCTCTGTACGTCCGATATACTTTCCTTTACGCGTTCATACATTTCTATTGAAAAAATATTTTTTGGAGTAGTTCTCATTTTTATTTTTTATTGAGTAATTTATTTTTTTATTTGTATTCTACTCAAGCGAAGCTATAGGAAAACCTTCAATTTAACTAAAACATATTTTTTGGTTTTCATAATGTACACCAATTCGTTATAAAGATTTATTAAAATAGTGATTTGCATACATTTATTAGATACATTTATATAGACCTACAAGTATGATAAACCACAACAATTTTCGCTATTTAATATGTGTCATAAGTTGCATTGAAAAAAAAATCTTATCTGTAATAAGAATGCGTCACAAAATTATTTTACAAAGAATTATACAAAATCGTCGTATAAGCTGATCCAGTAATCGGTTAAACAAATAAATCATAAATAAATATCTTATGCTGCCTATACATTTGCAAACAGGACGCGAGCAGGGCCACGAATTAAGGACAAAAAGCAACGAAGCAACCGCATATCGCGTTTCGCGCAATTTGCTGTTGTTTCGTTTCTTTACCACGAGCCTTGGTTTGGCTAGGCAGTTCGGCTCGCGTGTGTATACGAAGCATAACACATCTGCTAAACATCTTCGTGCAAATAACCCTGTATATTTATGCAGAATTGTACAAAACAATATCGTGGAATCATTAAGGCGAAGCTTAATGCTAAAACACTATTTTGATTAATCTTTGTAACGAATTGGTGTACATTATGAATACCAAAAAATAAACTTTCGATGAATTGAAGGTTTTCCTATCGTTTCGCTTGAGTAGAATACAAATAAAAAGATAAGTTACTCAATAAAAAATATAAATGTAAAACACTAAAAAAATATATTTTTCCAAAAGAAACGCGTAAAGGAAACAACTTTAAAAAAATACAGTATTATAGCTAAGATTATCTGTGACAGTTTCACTTGACTAACTTTTATGCTTGCTTATAAAATTATTTACAAAATAAATAAAAACCAAAAAATAAATAAATAAATAAAATAAAAAATAAAAAAAATAAAAACCAGTTTTGTGCTTCGAATCGAACGTTTCTAGACTCTAAAGACTCTAATCTAGATTTTAATGCCTATTACCTACAATATAAGGTATACCAAGAATATACACATTTTTGGCTTGTAGCTTCCTCTTAAGGACGGGTTGTTTCATAGAATTTGAACAATTCATCAAATTGATTAAAATAAATGTTTGATAAACTACCAAGAAAATGGCTATTAGATTCAGATGAATTATATTGGTGTTCTAATGAAGTCCTTGTATTGCTAATTGAAATTCACAATACGACTTATATAACTACGTATGCATATGAAATTATTGATGTGACCGTTCATTTATACTTGTTTGTTATACATATTTCTATTTATTTTTTATATTTTTATTAAAAAGTTATTTTTTATATTTGAATATCACTATTTAATTTAAAATGGTGGTCTACAAATAAAACTTGATAACAGAATAAATATTTAAAAAAATTTATCAATGTGTTTTTCAAAAATTAAAATACTTAATTAACTATTTTAATATCAACGGTATAAAATATACCATAAATGTAAATGTAAATGTAAATTATAAACAGAAACTCTAGATGGATATAAAAAGTTAGAGATACAAGTACATGCAAAACTTATAGGCAGACTAGGTTAGATTAGTATTGATTGAAATATATGATAGTATAACTTAGGCTCTACATGGTACATCTCCATTATTTCTATTATCTGTGGTGAAAATCCCGTTCTATCTTCTAGGTAAATTTTAAAGAAAAAAGTTTTTACTCATAAATATTATCCGCCTTTTCCAGTGCCTTAGTTTCTTAGAAATGGCTCGCCTTTATAGCCGTTGAAGAAACTTCTAGACTTTGGAATTAAGAAAACTTTTCATCTGCAACGAGCACTCAAAATTTATGCGTCGCAAATGAAATGCAATACCCAGAAAATTTGGCAAGAACGCGAGAACAAAGATGATATAAAATTTAACGTCATTTACGACAATCTGCGAGATAGGCAATATATAACTATATATATAAATAAAAATGTAAATGTTAGTTTCTTCACCGATTTCTTTGAAATTTTCTATGTTTATTAGTGCCAGAACTGTTCAGAGTGGTTAGAATTGTAGAATAAGTCTCTTTTGCAATTTCTGTGCACTAGAATGATATACGGAGTCGATGTAATATAGTTTTTTTAACAGTAACATTGTGGTATAGAGTAAATGGTCCGCTAGTATACAATAAAAAAGAGATATGGAACAGGAACCATTAATGTTTTTTATATTCTAAACATCGCAATATATACGTTCAGATATATATACAGGTTTTCCAATAAGAGGTGTTATTTTGAATAGCCCGCAATTTCGGTAGATGTTACTTATGAATTTATTTGTCATTTTTTGACATTTAACATATAGAAACTACGCCATTAATAAAAATGGAACGATACACGCTTCAACAACGCATTGAAATTATTAACACTCACTTGAGTGAATCAAATGCAAATCATCTTGAGTGATGAGGCCCATTTCCACCTCGGTGGCTTCGTCAACAAGCAAAATTGTAGCATCTGGGGCTCGGAAAACCCAAAAGTTATTGTTGAAAAGCCTCTCTATCCTCAACGTGTGACTGTTTGGTGCGGTTTATGGTCCGGAAGAGTCATTGGAACTTACTTTTTCGAAAATGAGGCTGGAGCAACAGTTACGGTGAATGGATTGCGCTATCGAGAGATGATTAATGATTTTTTATGGCCGGAATTGGACGGTATTGATCTGGACAACGTTTACTTTCAACAAGACGGCGCTACGTGCCACACAAGCAACAAAACCATTGATCTTTTACGATTGAATATCAAAATAACACCTCTTATTGGAAAACCCTATATATACATAAAAGTTCTTCGAAACTTTCTTCCGATAGTTCTTCAATTGTTTGCTGTTTGAAATGTTGACACAACGTTGGACTCGAATACGCGTATGTTTTAATATACCTAAATTATATAAATGTCACCTGTAACAGGTAAAAACAAGCTTTTATTGAAAAACAGTGCCACCTGGACGTAAAAGCAATTGTTTCTCTATCTGCACAGAGTACAAGCTACAAAGCAGTAGGGCGAATTTACAACGTGCGTAGTTTCATGTTAGGTCTTTGCCTTATTAAGTAAGTGTGCCTCTAGGTGCACTATCTAACTGTCGTACGTGTTAATTGATATAGAGTGCTATTTGTGTACCGCATAGTGCTTACTGCAGCCGTGTCCCCGAGCGACTGCCCCGTCAGATTGTGCAATTAATATAATAATGCATGCGAAATTGTAGTTCCCGATGCACCAGCGCCGGGCAGGTTGCAAAAGCCTGATTCTGTAGCTTTCTAAAAGGGAATCTTATGAATTTTCTGTCTGGAAAAGTGCAAAATGCAATATAGGTTACTGTGGTAACATGTATACAGTTATCTTAATGCGTGCTTAATAAAATACATCCACATTAATTACACTGAGGTTTATTGAGGATTCCGATACAAATTACTACTTATCTTAAATGTTTGAAGTTAAAACGAGGAAGTTGACACTGTGGCAAGGGTAACCCTATATTCAATTTATATATATTCAACAGTTTTTTTTATACATAACTATTTACAATTGGGATGCCATAGTCTAACTGGCTCAAGACGATTGGGAGCAGTTGGGATTCTATCCATTCATACATATATTTTTAAACACATCTATTTGAACATCAATTTTTTTTAAATTTAATTTTGAATTAATGCGAATTTGGAAGTGGAAATAAAACCACTTCCCGACATCTGATCCGAGCTGAAACTCAGCAGATAGACTCGTTGTCGATGACAATGCATTCCATCAACCTTTGGTGTGAATCATGTATACAAACACGGACACATACGCATTTCTCTGAAATTCGATGACATTACAGCAGTTAACATATGAAATAAATGTCGGTCCTGCCCGATCGGAATATGGTTCAGTTGTTAGCGCGGTCCAGTCCCTGGTGAGGATGGTTCAATCCCCAGTCAAACCAAATTAAAAGAATATATTTTAAATTGGCTATACTACCTACTATACTTGTACTAGACGTGAGTGGCACTGTAGTTACATTTTTAAATACTTGTACTAGACGTGAGTGGCACGGTCGTTACATATACATGAGACGAGGAAAAGAAATGAATTGAGACTCCCCCTTCAGGAAAAAAACACAGAGTCAAAAGTCATTGATGTACGGAGAGTTAAAGATATTTGGAGAGCTACCAGAAGAAATAAAATCAGAAGAAAACATAAAAACATTTAAAATTAAATTACGAAAATATGTGATTGATTCATTTTTTTTTTTTTTTTTTTAAAAAGAAAGACAAACATTCCCGGGTTACGAATAACCCAACAATGTTTGAAAATCTCCTACTACCACCACAGAAAGCCGAAAATGTAGCTTGTGTTGTGATGGAGGAAAAGGATTTTAAATGTGTTACTATAATTATATGTATATAAGGATTGTATTAGGACATAGATAACTATGTACCTACTTAAAATACCACAATAAACAATATTTAAATACTTGTACTAGACGTTAGTGGCATGGTCGCTGCATTTTTAAATACTTGTACTAGACGTCAGTGGCACGGTCGTTACATTTTTAAATACTTGTACTAGACGTCAGTGGCACGGTCGTTACATTTTTTAAATACTTGTACTACATGTCAGTGGCATTGTCGTTACATTTTTAAATCCCAAGGTGTGCATTTAGTTTGTAAGTTATAGAATCAGCTCCCCGACTTTGTGGAATAATAATTATGAATTTTGAATGCAGCCAGGTATACACTGTACCACGCAAAGCGCCCACGGAATAGTAGTTTGCACCAAGCTCTTTACCGCTGGATACTCATAACTGTGACTTTATGACTTTAGCTATGTACACACACTATCATACAGTGTATCTAGTCCTCTGGCGGTCGGGTAGGCTAGGGGGTCGAGTGGGCAGAGTGCTGGCCTCGGCGCGAACGGGTTGCGAGTTCAAGTACCGGGTTCTTTGATGTTATAAAGATGTAGATCGCTAGTATCACGACCACCTCAACACAGGCCAGAACACTGCATCAAGTTGGCCTGCTATTTATATCAAATCCTTCTTAATTCTACATACATAATTGTGTGGCTTGCTTTTTAAAGGGCCAGTGTCAGTTTTTCGAAACATATTTTTTTCTATTTCATCTCAAAATTGAGTTATCTCCCGAATCCTAAAATAAAGGAAAGACGAATGAGGATTGAACCTTCTTCCCCAGGTAATGAAGTCAACCGCGCTAAATGGATAGTACCGAAATAAAATAATAAGCTGTAAATTTTAAGATGTAATGTCATTCAATTTCAGAAAACGACAATCGACAACGAGTCTATCTGCTGAGTTTCATCTCGATAGGAAGTCAGAAAGTGGTTTAATTGACACTTCCAAGATTCCATTTATTCATTAATTAAAGAAAACAAAATCTTAATTCAAGTAGATGTATTTAATAAGAGAGAACAAATCTGCACAGGCCTCGTGATTTTAAAAAACTGTCATTGGCCAAACTGTCTTTAGAAGCAAGACACAGAAATATAAAATGTTGATAAGATTTTTGAAAAAGAATTTCTCTATTTCAGTTGGCGAATACGACTAAAGCCATTTCAAGGTTTAAATTGGTAATATGAATTAGTGTTATATCACTAAGGCGATACTAAGAAAATCTATCACTATTGATTGTTATAATATTAGGAAGATGTAAAGTGGAAATTATTCACACTTTTATTTTAGATCTTGAAAATATGTAAGCATTATGGATGCCAAAATTGGCGCTATTAAAATATATAATAACCACACACCGTATAGCAGAATTTATTTCATCCATCACCTTTACGACAGCGGTAGAGCTATTTTAGTAGTTTAGTTTATCAAGCTATAACAGTTTTATGTAACACGGAATCCGCTTTTCTCAATATCCTGTGATTGTTGACTGTTTAGTTAACCGTTTAGAAATAATGTAACAGACAGGCAGGTGTAAAACTGACGCCTTCCGACTTCTGATTGCCACATTCCCAAACAGACAGACTTACATTCCAAACAGACAATCAAACCAATAAACCAGGATAGTGTAACTAACGGCAACAGATTTGTTCAATAAATTAGATAGAATCAAATACAAAACAGTCAGCAAATCTCGGCTATTACAAGATAATGTCGCCATGATAAAAATCTTAAATCAACAATATATATATTTTTTATTTAGTTATAAAAAATTACACTTTTATATCTAGTATAAATAGTATGGAACGTATCCAAAACAAATTTATAAAATATATTACCTACAAATTCAACAATAACTTTGAGTGTACATTTGAAACTTTGCAGCGAAGATGAACAGTAGCCGACTCATTATTTATACACAGAATTTTAAACAATAACATCGACTGTACCGAACTTCTGTCCCTTATTAATTTTAATATACCTTTGAGACGTACACGACATACAGTGCTATTCCACAAGCATAATTATAAAACAAGTGCAGCATCTAATTCGCCAATTAACCGAGCTCTTCATACTCTAAATAATATTTGTCTTAACTCTAACGTGGATATTTTTTCGGATTCACTGCCCAAATTCAAACGTGGTATCGTGTCAATAATTTAAACTGTTCAATGAGCATACATTCCGACACACACACAAACACTCAAACATTTATACTACACACATCACCTGGTAATTAAGGAATAAACATACCACTTAGCAGACATTACAAGGAAACATATCATAGGTACCCCCAACATGAAGTATCTAATTCCTGTATATTGTTTCATCTCTGTGAATCATGTACTGTTTGTTTCTATAATATAAAATAACTCAGTGTAAAAATTTCAAAATAATCGGTGAAAAACTTTCATTTTTAACAAACGAAGATTTACATTATTTATATAGATAGATAGAAGATTATTAATCCCTTAGGCCTCTGACATATTGTCCGTTATATTTCTTAAAGACGCTGTCAGTGTCGGAGAATTTGGGTGTATTTCCACATTGCAAAAAAATCCAAATTAAATTGTGAGAAATAAACATTTTAGAAATATTAAAACTTTGAATGCAAACATAAAAACGTTAAAAAATGGCTCACCTCACGTGTTTCAAAACTGAACTAAAATTAATGATAATAATTTTTTTTAAACACACATTTTATTAGACGTTAAAAAAACATTATTGTCACGTCACTTTTTTGTCGTTTTATGTAAGTTTAGACTTACGGAATTCAATACTTCGTTTGTGTGAAAGCACTATGAAACAATACATGATTATTACTTCAATGGTGAAAGCCAGAGATGAAAAAAAAGAAACATAGGGAAAAACATTTTAATTCTTCTAGATTTGAATATAAAACGTAGTTGTCTCTCTTTCTAACAGCGTTTAGATCATATTTCTCACTATGGCAGTAAGGGACCATATTATATTTATTTATTTAAACGCCATATTACGGCTTTTACAATAGAGTGATTACAGAACAAGTAATGTGTACACAAAAATACTGTCGCAAGTGATACAGTTGTTAATAGAAGTGCAGTTAAACAATAAATAATTAATAGAAATATCCACTAGTGTAGAAATAGTTGAATGAATACTAGGTTTGTATAAAACTTGACATAAATCGAGGTATGAGGTGTTTATGATAATGAATAGTAATTTTTTTATATTTTTTTTTATAGTGAATACCTCACAAGAGTCCCAACTGCTCCCGTCTGGAGCCAGTGAGACTATGGCATCCCCAATTGGGGGATGTTGTGAGGCTGAAGGTAAGTGGGGAAGGGAAAGAGGAAGGTGAGGAAGTACCTGGCTATTCAGATCTAGTCACTAAACACGGCTAAAGCCATTTGGAGCAACGTTTCAATTCTGAATGGTGGTCTTACACCAGGGCGATACTGGTAGTATCTTCCACTCTGGAACGTGCCGCAAATATACTATATATTATTTTAATTAATTAATTGTGAAATAACACAAATCATTCAAATAAAATTTATTTGCGCACGCCGGGTTCGAACCCGCGACCTTCGGATTGGCAGTCCAATGCGTTACCACTGGACTATGCCGGCCGTCATAGTCCAGTGGTAACGCGTAATTAATATAAAGTAAATTCTATAAGAGCCTAGAATGTTATAATAACAAAGAATATTTTATTTTAACAGCATATTAATATGTAAATAAAAAAAATTACTTTTTCTCATGTATAATATAGCAAAATATTATAATAGAGTAATTAGTGGTGAGTTTATTGTTGCCTTCAAAATTAATTCTACTTGGAATAGCTGGGCAAGTATCGCAATTTGGCTTTAGTAAAACAGGGTGCTGTCAATATTATCATCTTTGAAGATGCTGTGAGGTTAGTGATGTGGAACGTAGCTGGTGTTTTAAGCTTTAAGTTCGCCCCTGTCATAACAAAGATAAGTTTTTAAGATAAAAAAATTGTATATATTAACCAGGCCGATTGTGCATGTACTTATTATGCATAGCCGAGTGGCACGCATATGCCATAGAGAAGAGATCACCGAGAGATGAGTTCGTTCGTATTGCAATTGACTCGTGGGTGTTAATTGAACAACTAACTCAACCCTTCAGAACTTTCATCAATTTAGTACAATTCGCAATGTTTTCTGTGTATTTCAAATACGCTATATACAGGCTTTTCCAATAAGAGGTGTTATTTTGGATAGCCCGCTATTTCGGTAGATGTTACTTTTGAAGCTGTCATTTTTTGACATTTGACAAGTAGAACTACGCCATTAATAAAAATGGAACGATACACGCTTCAACAACTCATTGAAATTATTAAAATTCACTTGAGTGAATCAAATGCAAATCATCTTGAGTGATGAGGCCCATTTCCACCTCGGTGGCTTCGTCAACAAGCAAAATTGTCGCATCTGGGGCTCGGAAAACCCAAGAGTTATTGTTAATTACAAATACGTGCTTTACAACCAACTTTTAATTTTTATTTTTAAAATTATGTTAACATAAAAATAAGGAGGTGGCGCAACACGGCATAATACTCCAATAATAAATATTCATAAAACTTTTGGCCGTGAAAATCTCAAATAATATCTCCATTGTACTACTTTCGATATATCATTATATTTTTTTCATGTGTTTATGAGTATTATTGTTCGGTATTAAGACTTATACAAATTTCGCTATATTATACACGTATTATGCTGGGATGACACACTACGCTATAATCTTCCTCAGGAGATAGTCAGATCAATTGGGGGACTGCCGCGGAATATCATTTCTTTTTATGGGATCTGTCACTTTGACAGATGACAGCCGAGTAATTACGGCGCTCCGTAAATTGTTCTAATTGTAAAATCACAGCGCACATTGTCGCACCGCCAACACTTATAATACATCAAATTTATATGCATAAATTAAAATGCATTCTATAAGACACATTACGCTATATTATGTGCGCATAAATTGGGTATGGCATGTACGTATTATATGTTGGGCTGACACACTACGCTATAATCTTCTTCAGGAGAGGGGGTTAGATCAATTGGGGAACTGCCGCGGAATATCATTTTTTTGTATGGGAGCTGTCGCTTTGACGTGTAACAGGTGTGTATGGGATTGTATGGCGAACAATACGGAGTTATATAAAACGATTTGAACTTCGTCACCCCCATTATGAAATTCGCGTGAATTTTTTATTTCTTTATGTGTGATTTATGGTTATGTTCAAGATGTTGTGATTTGTTTACGATTTTAGTATGGTCTTAAATCATTATTTCTTCTCTAATGGCAAAAATATATGAAAATAAAGATCGTGTAAAGCAAAGATTTTTCATACGGGTCCAGATGTGTTTTCCATACGGCGATCGGATTTAAAAAAAAACATCGTATGAAACGCCCAGTAAGATGAAATTAAATAAAAATGATCTTATTCATGGTTATTAGTTAGTTTAAGAGATGAGTGTTGAAAATACTCTAATTTTTCATCACGACTATGTTTAAACGGGTGACCGGGTATCTCATCAAAATGACAGTTCAACAAACCTACAAAAATTGATATAAAGTCATGAAAAGTGATGAAACAAAAACTAGGTTACGTAGGTAACTTTTAATGACTCTATATCACTTTTTAAAGGTGTGTTTAGTTGTCATTTTGATGAAATATAATGGAACCGTTTAGACATGTATTTTTTTGCAGTCTGACAAAGGACTAGAAAGAGGTGATTAATCTGGTGATGGCCGGCCAAACCAGGAAACTGGGCTATTTGGAGACGTAAACAATATGTTATGTTGGTTGTAAAGGGAAGTGGGGACATGCCATGACGTTGTTGTAATTCAGAGGAAGTCATAAATTCTTATTTTTGGCTAAGAATCATTCATAAATTCCAAGAAAATGGAAAAAACAATAAATTCCAATGAATCGTTTGACTAATTAAAAAAAAGTTTAAAACAATCAAACGATTTTTGACATATTATGGCAAGTTTGCAAAACGTCTTGAGCGATCCATGGCATAATGTGCCATTTTTATAGAAACTAAAAATATACAATAAACAGTAATCTAGGTTGAGTCATCGGCTTTAAACTGCAGTAAAGCGGCCGCTACACTACTCGCTTCGGCGCTTCGACGAAGTCCTCGACGAAGTTAGCCGAAGTCCGAAGTGCGTGCCCACACACTCGTGCAACTTCGCGAGTAGCTCAGTCTCTCGGAGTCCGTGCACTAGGCAACATGGACGTTCAAGTGGCATATAAAGGATGAAAGTAGATTAAATGCTGTTGAAATGAGATCCCTGAGGCGTATAATAATAATAATAATAATTGGATAATTTGTAAAGCGCCGTTTTTGTGAAAAATCACCTCAAGGGCGTATGTGTGGTAAAACCATGTTTGATCGTGTGAGGAATGTGGAGATCCGCAAAGAGTGCAAGGCTGATGTAAGCGTAATGAGTAAGATTAAGAAAGGGACGCTTAGATGGTTTGGGCATGTAGAGCGAATGAGCGAAGATAGGAGTGTAAGGAGGATATATGATGCAAATGTGAATGGTAGCAGAAGTCGGGGACACCCGAGGAAGACATGGCACGATCAAGTGAATCAGATACTCGAGTCGGGCCATGTCAAGAGTCAGAATAATAGAAGAGTATGTATGAGACGATGTATGAATGTGAATGAGGCAAGGAGTGTGTGCCAAGACCGAGTTGTTTGGCGGTCCGTCCTCTCTGCCTACCCCTGCGGGGAAACGGCGTGATGGTTATTTATTTTTTTATTTTTTTTATATTGAATACCTCACAAGAGTCCCAACTGCTCCCGTCTGGAGCCAGTGAGACTATGGCATCCCCAATTGGGGGATGTTGTGAGGCTGAAGGTAAGTGGGGAAGGGAAAGAGGAAGGTGGGGAAGTACCTGGCTATTCAGATCTAGTCACTAAACACGGCTAAAGCCATTTGGAGCAACGTTTCAATTCTGAATGGTGGTCTTACACCAGGGCGATACTCGTAGTATCTTCCACTCTGGAACGTGCCGCAAATATACTATATATTATTTTAATTAATTAATTGTGAAATAACACAAATCAATCAAATAAAATTTATTTGCGCACGCCGGGTTCGAACCCGCGACCTTCGGAATGGCAGTCCAATGCGTTACCACTGGACTATGCCGGCCGTCAAGTTTATTCAAGGTTAGTTAGTTATCTTTATGGTCCCTTTCAATTGGGTCCCAAATAACCGCCTCGGATTGGAGTGTTTCTAGGAACAAAAAAATTAGGTCCTGTGACCACAGTGTAGAGCCATATTTTATTACGTATAGTCACTATGACTCTGCGCACGCACAACCACCAAACACGACGTCTCGAAGCGAACTGAAGTGAACCGAGTAGTGTGGGCAGACACTTCGTGTTCGAACTTCGAGTCCTTTGACTCGGGCGCATTTACCGACAACAATCGGAAGTCGGGCCAAGCGAAGCGAAGATGCCCGAAGCGAAGCGAAGTTCGTGCCCACACTATCGTATTAGGTCAACTTCGATCAACTTCGCGAGTAGTGTAGCTGGGCTTTAAGCAATTTATATATTTCTATATTAATATTTTGAGCGAAGATAAATCGAATGGCCAAATCTAAAACCTAACACCCATCACTTGAGTGTTTAAGGCGATGCACTACGTCGTGTAATATTTTAAATTGAGCCGCTATCAATAACAACCCTTACGTAGATGGCGATAAGGTTTAAATTTCCGCTTAACACCAATCCATCTGTTTTGATGTATGCAAGGAAAAAACATGGCCAAAAAGTGCCTTTTATTTTATTTTGTGGACGTTCAGGCATAAATATTTAATTTTTTTCCGATCATTTTATAAATAACTTAATTTGCCACATTATACAATAAAATCATAACCGAAAATGGGTTCGTAATTAAGAGATTTTAAACTTTAAAGCAGTTTTCATAGGCCTATACATTATTTTTTTCTGGGCTTATAAAAAGACTTATCTAAAAAATACTCGATTATTTCAAAGGTCAAGATGTATTCTACTCGCAGTATTTAATTAAAGCATCTGAAACATTTCTAGGCGACCAAATTTTCAAACAAAAAACACACTATTGCATTACTACGTATGGCATCGCCTTAACGAAAAAGTCGGTCTTAGCAAACACTCCTTGATTCATTCACATTCATATATCGTCTCATATACACCGTTCAGTTATTCTGGCTTCTGAGATGGCTCGACTAAAGTATTTGGTTCGCTTGATCGTGCGATGTCGTCCTCGAGCGTCAGCGACTTTTTCTACTATTCAAATTAGCGTCACTAATTCATCTCTAGTAAGTTCGGTCTGTGTCCCAAACCATCTAAGCATCCTTATAACGCCTCAAGGATATCATTTCTACAGCATTCTGTCTACTTTCTTTCTTCCTCTGCCACTTCCACGCCTCACTGGCTGGAAAAAAGGACTCTTATCCAAAGCTAGCAGTCTACATTAGTTTATGTGGCGAAAGCGAATGTTATAAGAATTGGGGAGGCCCAAAAACGACATGGCAGGATCAAGTTAATTAAATACTTGGGTCGGGACATGTCAACAGTCAGAATAACAGAAGAGTCTGAATGAGACGATGTACGAGTTGTGTGAGCGACCTTGAGTTGATTTTTCAAAAAATTGGCGCTTTACAAATTATACTGTTATTATTATGTGGAGATCCATCCTCACTGCTCACCCCTGCGGGAAACGACGTGATGGATAGTTTGTTATACAATGCTTCGATAATGATTTCGCAACTAGATCAGGAAATCGTATTTAAATGTCTATCTATCTATATAGAGGGTTTTCCAATAAGAGGTGTTATTTTGAATAGCCCGCTATTTCAGTAGATGTTACTTTTGAAGCTGTCATTTTTTGACATTTGACAAGTAGAAACTACGCCATTAATAAAAATGGAACGATACACGCTTCAACAACGCATTGAATCCAATGCAAATCATCTTGAGTGATGAGCCCCATTTCCACCTCGGTGGCTTCGTCAACAAGCAAAATTGTCGCATCTGGGGCTCGGAAAACCCAAGAGTTATTGTTGAAAAGCTTCTCTATCCTCAACGTGTGACTGTTTGGTGACTGTGTTATGGTCCGGCGGAGTCATTGGACCTGACTTTTTCGAAAATGAGGCTGGAGCAACAGTTACGGTGAATGGTTTGCTCTATCGAGAGATGATTAATGATTTTTTTATGGCCGGAATATTGATCTGGACAGCGTTTACTTTCAACAAGACGGCGCTACGTGCCACACAAGCAACGAAACCATTAATCTTTTACGATTGAATATCAAAATAACACCTGAAAAAATCTATATAAATAAAAATGTAAATGTTCGTTTGTTCAAAATTTTAAATCTCCGAAAGTTCTTCACCTATTGCTTTGAATTT
This sequence comes from Hesperophylax consimilis, assembly GCF_061612785.1. Classification (NCBI taxonomy): domain Eukaryota; kingdom Metazoa; phylum Arthropoda; class Insecta; order Trichoptera; family Limnephilidae; genus Hesperophylax; species Hesperophylax consimilis. The sequence continues at coordinate 16,525,321 of NC_142854.1, read as the reverse complement.
TTCAAAGTTTGTTCTTATTAGTGCCAGGAGTGTTTAGAGATTGGTTTGAATGGTAGAAGAGGTCGGGGACGCCCTATAAAGACATCAGCATTTACATAATTACATCAAATATTCATTCCTGTATTTGTTGAATGTTGATTGATATATTAGTTCGTTCGTGTAATGTAGTCTCTGAAAGACTAGGATTTTACGGAGGCGGTGGTCGAAAGGGGTCCCAGTGGGCGTCCAGCTGAGGTCGAATCGACGCCGATACACACATATTGGACTTCCTCTACCAACCACTCTATATATATATATATATATATACAGGGTGTATCGACACGTACCCGACAAATTTTAACCAGCGATTCCTGAGCACATATGGAGTAAAAAATGTTATGGCCACTTTGCTGTTTGGTAACGTTTTTTTTAATAAAAAAAAAATATTATTCATATTTTCACAACATGTCACCACTGTTTTATCCTTTCTCAAAGTTTGAAAACCCATCTGGCAATATTTTATTCGAGTTTCGTTGAATAATGTACGTATGTACCTACATTGGCGCGCTTTTACAATCACAACGAAATGGCACGGCACCATTCGTCTCATTTTTCATTATTATTATTTAGCGTGTACGAAAGAGCGAGGACACTTTTTGACACACTTGCTAATAACAGCTGTTGAACACAAGAAACAATGCAAATGACATTGACGGAGTGTGGATTTTTTATTTATTTTTTTGTTTTTAATGGATAAAAAATGTTACCGGACAGCAAAGCGCCCATAACATTTTTTACTCCAAATGTGCTGAGGAATAGCTGGTTAAAGTTTGTCGGGTACGTGCCGATACACCCTGTATATATATCGCGTAATATAAATGTATTTTCCGCATTAACAGCTGCAGCTGTCCCTTGTCTAGTAGGTGTTCCAACAGGTAATGGTGTCATTTCAAAATCGCTATCATTCTAATTTATCCTGATTGTATCTGGTATCAGGTTATTATTATCCTTGAGAGATATTCAACTCTATTTAAGTAGGATGTACCAGTTCAGGACTGAGGCAGTCAACTCTTAGATCAGCAACATCATCAGCTGTAGGCAGACTGATGGAACCTAAGCGCAAGCCAAACACTAAGTTTGGTGATCGCGCTTTCGGAGCATCTGGGCCGAAGGCTTGGAATAAACTTCCTCAGGAAATAAGATCCATAACAAGTCCAACACAATTCAGGTCTAAACTAAAAACTTACCTTTTTAAGCTGTCATACCCTTAAATTAAATATACCATTTCTGAGAGAAAGTCCAGTAATATTCAATTTTCCAGTTATGTCCTAAATCCTGTATCTAAATTTCGTTAATAAACAATTAGTTAATGTTAATCTCAAGTGACCTACCAGATAAGTATAATACTGTATATAATCTCCATATATAGTTAGTAATAACATAAATCATTGTAGAAATGTATTACATATTTGTACAGCGCCCTTGAGGTGATTTTGCACAAAAAATGCGCTATGCAAATCATCCAAATATTATTTCAATATTTTTATTATTAATATTATTGTTTGTGCGCTTAGTTCTTCTAAACTCAACGAATTTTGATAGGATTTTCACTATCATTTAGAGATTTTCTTTCGGAAGGCTTATTGTAATAGAAAGTAGAGAATAGTCAATTTTTAAGGATCAAAATCAAAAATATATGCATGACAATTAATAATTACACAAAAGTTCCAACATAAATACACCCAGTCGTGCCAATTGCAAGTAAATATTACTGGATTGAATTTAGAAATATTTAACAAATCTCTTCAAAGTTATCTTTGTCTAACTCGCCTACCTAGTTCAGCAAAACATTTGTTTATAATCGCTGAAAGACAAATACCAAATAATAATACCACGTCCATTCTGAATGAGAACAAGAGATCCACAACTTTCCGTCTAGAACGCGCAACAAATGCCAAAAAATACAATACAAAGCACGCACACGCTTTAAAAAGCTAAATACTATACAAAAACTTTAAAAATACAGCATAGATTAATTAAATACATTTTTACAAAGTGCCTACACGAATTGTGTGGGTTCCAGTAAGAGTCAGGTATACAAATAAGTACTTCAGATAATAATAATATTTTATATATGCGTCGAGTCTGCCTTTTGTCAAATCACGTAGGGTACGGAAAGAAACGTATGCAGCATTTTACCGAGAAAAGGGTCCTCGGACAAAAGGGCGCACATACAAAACGCGGTAAGCGGAACATTAAGATTATACTACATACTGTATTTCTATGGGAGATTGAACATGACGATAAGGACGTGTAATATATTTTAGAATACAATCTTTTTTACAGCGATAGTTCGTTTAACACGAATAGAGAAAGTCATTTTTAAAATTTTAACTCTTGGGTTTTTGTGATCATTTTTGTAACACCACATAAAAAATAATGTCACCGAGTCTGGAGTCAGTGGAACTATGGCGCCAACGTTTGGAGGATATTTTGAGGCGGAAGGGAAATGAAGTATACAGGGTGTATCGGCACGTACCCGACAAACTTTAACCAGCTATTACTTAGCACATTTGGAGTAAAAAGTGTTATGGGCACTTTGCTGTCCGGTAACATTTTTTTTAATAAAAAATTTACTATTTATATTTTCACCACATGTCACCACTGCTTTATCCTTTGTCAAAGTTTGAAAACCCACCTGACAATATTTTATTCGAGTTTCGTTGAATGACATACGCACGTACCTACATTAGCGCGCTTTTACAATCACAACGAAATGGCATGGCACCATTCGTCCCATTTTTAGCTATTATTATTTAGTGTGTATGAAAGAGCGAACACGCTTTTTGACACACTTGCTAATAACAGCTGTTGAACACGAGAAACAATGCCAATGACAGTGACGGAGTGTGAATTTTTTTATAATTTTTTGTTTTTAATTGAAAAAAAATGTTACCGGACAGCAAAGTGCCCATAACATTTTTTACTCCAAATGTGCTAAGGAAAAGCTGGTTAAAGTTTGTCGGGTACGTGCCGATGCACCCTGTATAAGGAAGTATAAAAGTTTTTTCAAAATTTGTTGTAAAGCCCCCCCAAAAAAAATGGCGCTGTAGAGATGGGCAAAGTATTACGTATTATATTGTTACAATTTTTTTTTTCTAAATCAGACATAGACAGTGACTTTCCGCTTGTTTTGAAGGTTAATTCCAACGAAGTTTACCGCCAAATTGCACCTACGTACAGCGGAGCCCCGCCTTTCTACCTGCATACACACCAAAAGGTGAAATTTCATTGCACAACCGCATTGATAGTCCGTGCAATTTGGTCGTAGATCGGCGACAATCAGCACTCTTCCACGTCTACCTTTGTTTCCATTATCAATGTTATAAAATGCGACAAAAACAGCTAATTCCTTGATATTAAATAATTATTAATTATCTCTTTCAGCTATGAACGGTATTACCTTAATAAAAATAAAGGTTCAAAAAGTGGTAAAAATTCTATCAAAAATCTGTCGACAAAAAGTCAAGAAATAATTTATTTTTTTTACTTGGCGACATCGATTTTAGAACAAATTATAGTAGATTCAAATGTGAAGTTATTTTATACTACTTGTCATTCAAAGATCGTTCACAAGAAGTCAATAGGTTTGATTGGTAACCTCAAAAAATCAAAGGTATTTGTGCTATTATTTTTATTTGCGGACAATTTTGTATTCCGTACAACGTCTCCATAGAATAAATAGCTGCACGTTTCAAGATATAAAAGTTTTGCCCCGTTTTCAACGCTAAATAAATAGTACTGAACTCGACAAAATTTGTCTAAAAAAAACTTGGTTAAGAGCAAAGCGTTATTTTTAACGGTTATTTAATCCATACAAAAAGAAATGAATATTGTCTTGTTTTGTAAGGGTTATATAAACTATTAACATAGGATTTTGAGAATGCAGTGGGGATGGCCTTTACACCTGGGTCTTGAAGAGATACACGTCGTAGGGGGAGGTACAGAGAGTGGCAAAGTTCTGCTGCGAGAAATATGTTGATTTCGTACAAATGTTAAGCGTGTTTTCTCGTTTTAGTTTATTCGTTTAAGGCCCCGTAGTAAGCGTTAAAAGGAGATATGTAAATACGAATGTTAAAGGGAGCGCGCTAATATTAAAAAAACGATAAGAATTAAGCAAAGATGGTGAAAATATTTAATAAAACAAGACTCGTTAGAGATAGAGCAAAAATCTTTCGACAAATGCTTTATTGCATTTAAAGATACACTGCGATGTTTTCATGCTTATAACATATTAAATAACAGAAAAATACGTGTCTTTAACAATTTTCTGAGCTTACTTTGAGATTTTTTCTATCGAGGGAATTTCATTTAATTAACGTTTCCGCATAACAAATGTATAGATATTATCTTAAAAAATAACAAGTATTTTTTTAGAATTTAAAAACTTAAAGATTTAAACAGAAACTTGTTATAAATCGGTAAAAAATGGGAATGCAGGGTCTTGGGGTAATCTAACAAACGGACCTCAGTTTTTCTGCAGAGGGAAGTGTTGTTTCAGGTATTTTGATGTTCTAGATTAGAGGACACACTTTCTGATATTATAATGCACGATATTTCAGAATGGGGTGAACATATTGTTGATTATAAATTATAAAGTTTCACAAATGAGAACTAGTTTCACATTAATTACCATGATCTAAGAACCATAAAAAGGCAATTTGATTTGATATAGTACCTAACTGTACAATAATTATTTATTCTGCAGTTCCTACCTGCCTAATTACGTTACTTGATTTAACGGTTAAAAAATAATGCGTGTGAACTTTTTTGATGCAATAACGTAAATTCTAAAATTTCAATTGACTGAAATCGCACGATTTATAGAGTATTATACTATATGAGTTCGGAAATATCAAAAGTGAGCTCTACCGTCATAAAAATTACACAGCTATAATTGCAATTATTTTCAGCGTGTGCTATTTTTATAATGAGTTTTGGAACTTTGAAATGGGTACTCAAAAAACTGTCGAAAAATAAACAAATACCCTATATTGTTTTCAGGGTATTTTTTTAGGTTTAGTGTTCAATAAGAAGTCTTAATGGATACAATAAAGCTGGGAACATATGAGAGGGTAATCTAGAATAATGTACCTCCGTGGACAATCAAACGAATATTTTGTAACGAAATTAAATTTTACCAATACGAGCAAAGTTGGGTACCATGAGATGGTAATGAATTTATCGATTAATTCGTTGGCATGAATAAGTAAACAAAATTTATAACAGAATTTTGAAAAATGTGCAAAAAGAAGAGGCACTAGTATAAGTAAAATAAATATAATTAAACAGTTCATTGAAAATTTATAAAACAACCATGAAAATAATATGTTTTTAATTTCAAAGAATGCGTTACAAGTACCGCATAGTAACACTATTTATACAAACAGGCGTTCATTGGACACCAATACACACAACCAATGCACCTCGTGTAACATTTGGAATCGGGCCGCACAACAATAACACCCCTTATAAAAACGGCGATAAGGTTTAAATTGCCGTTTAACACAAGCCGCCTGTTTTGATTTACGCACGAACAAAAACAATGCCAAAGTTTTATTTATTTTGCGAAGTTCAGACACAAATATTTAAATGTTTATCGATAATTTTCTAAAGACCTTAATTTATCACATTTTATATACAATAAAAAAAAAACCGAAATGTGTTTCGTAAGTAGGAAATTTTCAACTAAAGCAGTTTTTATAGGCCTGGTACTTTATTTTTTCTGAGCTTATAAAAAGTCTTATCTAAAAATACTCGATTATTTCAAAGGCCAATATGTTTTCTACTCGCAGTATTTAAAAAGCGTCTACGATATTTCTGAGCTATCGAATTTTCAAATCAAAAACAAAATATGATTTTGCATTACTTCGTAGTGCCTTTGCCTTGTACGACATGTTGCTCGCCAACAACCTTCATTGACGAATTATTATTTATAAAATAAATTTAAAAAATATTATGGTCAAATGACATGACAAGTTGGTTTCCGTCTACCAAACAATTCGACGATGAATCGATATTAAAACATATTATATTATTCAAGGCTTCAAAACCCACAACATTTAAATGATAATAATTAATAATATTGTAATACAAAGCACTGTTTAATATTCATATGAAACAAACCACGCACACTGAGACACCATGACACCTTATTTCATATTTTCACGTCAAAATGTCGCAAAGTCGACAATGTTGACAACACTACGTACGATGTACTTCAAAGCAAGTTAACGTAATCGAAAAAAACATGGCAGACCTCCGCAAACACGCCATAACAAACATCAACACACCCGTTATTATTAAAACAAAGCGATCAATTAACGATTGAATTAGATTAATATCGTTATACACACCACTAGATATTTAAATATCACACAATTCGGTTAACAACATCGACGAAACTATCGAAATACGAAAAAATTGCAAGAAACAGAGTGACGCAAGCTCCCGCCACGAATGCCGGAGCGTTACTGAAAACTTGACGAAACAAAAGACAAAACGTTCGAAACAGCGAAAACTATTCCGCGCGACTTTAAAATGAGTAAAATGGAACAAAGTAAAAAGTACAAACCAAATACTACGTAACTTAAAAAGAAGGTAATATTTGGATGACATTTTTAGTAAGTGGTTTAAATTTACTTTCTTTTGTGAGTGAAGTGTTTTTATTTGACGATTCGATGCAACTAAAATGCATGACCAACCTTACAGAAAGTATATTTACCTATATACTATAAAAATATTAAATAAATAGTGATTAATTAGACGAGCGCGTGCTTACTGAGTATACATTTTCCAATCTGAACATACAGAAAATGTTTATTTATAATAGCCGTGAAAAATCACGGGATATCATAATTACTATATTATACTATAAATAAATACTATATTTATAGGAAGGTACCTACTTATCGCTTGTCTGAATCTATCACACAATCAGTTCCAATTTTTAAAAAGTGACACTTACCTTTTTAAGCTGTCGTACCCTTAAATTAAATATACCATTCCTAAGAGAAAGTCCAGTTATATTCAATTTTTCAATTAAGTCCTAAATCCTGTATCTAAATTTCGCCAATAAACAATTAGATAATGTTAATTAAGTGTTAATCTCAAGTGATTAGATAATGTTAATTAAGTGTTAATCTCAAGTGACCTACCAGGTAAGTATTGTACTGTATATTTTCTCCATAAATAGTTAAGTAATAACATAGATCACTGTAGAAATGTATTATAAGTTTGTACAGCGCCCATGAGGTGTTTTTGCACAAAAACGGCGCTATACAAGTCATCCAAGTATTATTATTATTATTAAATTCAAATAAAATTTGAGTTCATTGAACCAGATTTCACGGGGACGCACAGAAAACCGAAATTAGTATGTTTTCTAATGTATTCTGAATGGTGATCGTTCTCGTTGCTTGAAATGGCTTTAGCCGTATTTGGTGACCAGATATGAATAGCCAGTGATTTTCCAACCTTCCTCTGCCCTATTTCTTTTCAATCTCTCCTGCTGACAGTTACGGACGATTTACACGAGGCTTTTTTTCATACAGATACCTATGTAGAAACAATATCGGGACACATATGAAAAATATTTGATTTACACGATCATTATTTTCACATACATTCGATTTTGTACAGTTATTTGCCATAGGAGAAGAAATAATAATAATTTAGGACAGTACTAAATCATCAAAAATGGCAACACCTTGAACATAATCATAGATCACACGAAAGCATCATCACTGTTGAAAAATTGGAACCGAAATATTGTGACGTCATATGATTGCCTAATATATCCACCAATGAAAAACTCTGAAAGTCTATGGAGTAAACATTCAAAGTTTTTCATTGGTGAAGTTTTTCATCTCTAAATAGTATAAAATAAAATCGCTATCCGCGTCTGTCTGTTTGTGCTCTTAGTTTTTCTAAACTACGCAACAGATTTTGATAGGGTTTTCACTATCATTTAGAGAATTTCTTCCGGAAGGTTTACATATATGATACATGCATATTATATTTATGGAAAGTAGAGAAAAGTCGATGTTTTATAATCAATTCGCAAAAATATATTTTCGGGCACTACATTGCTAATGCTGTCTAAACCTTATGAGATACATCAAAATAATGTACTACGGAATTGTATATCTTGAAAAGGCCTACAGAAAAGTTAATAATGATATATGTCTATCTCCTAAGGATAACCCCCAGCAACACCGGGTACACGTTAGCTAGTAGTATAATAAGTTGGCTCCGAATGAGAATTGTACTGTCTATATATTGGCATATCCATGGTATTTTAGGACCAATTTGTTTCATACAAAAATCCTGAAGATATCGATCTATTAAGTGGTTTATTTATGTCTGTTATTTTCCAGCTTTACCGCGTACAACAAATCGACAAAAATACAAGAGAGATTCACACAACAACAAACATAAATACACGTTCAAAAACACACTTCTTGCCTCATTCACATTCATACATCGTCTCATACATACTCTTCTATTATTCTGACTCTTGACATGGCCCGACTCAAGTATCTGATTCAATTGATCGTGCCATGTCTTCCTCGGGCGTCCCCGACTTCTGCTACCATTCACATTTGCATTGTATATTCTCCTTACACTCCTTTCTTCGCTCATTCGCTCTACATGCCCAAACCATCTAAGCGTCCCTTTCTTGATCTTACTCATTACGCTTACATCAGCCTTGCATTCTTTGCGGATCTCCACATTCCTCACACGATCATACATGGTTTTACCACACATACGCCTCAGGGATCTCATTTCAACAGCATTCAATCTACTTTCATCCTTTCTTTGCCAGTTCCATGACTCACTTCCATACATCAGGGTAGGTACCAGCACTCCATTGTGGACAGCTAACTTCGCGTCTTTGGACAATTTTTTGTTAGCGCAAACTGTGTTCAGTCCTCCATTAATGGAGTTAACATAGTGATTTGGCATTAAGCTTCGCCTTAAATTCTATGTTACCTACGTTTCGTAAACTCTTATGTTTCATGTTACTTATATTTTGTTAACCTACGCATTGTTAAATCGTATATTTTATGTAATCTTATATATTATATTGTAAACTCTTTACTTTTTAAATATTTAAAAAAAAAATGCATTGCATGTAAAAACCCCATGGGCGTTTAAATGAACTAAATAAAATCTCTAATCTTGTCCGTAATACATTGGTGTATTTATGGAGAACATGAACTGATAATAACGTGGATATAAGACTTGAATTGAATGGTAGTTTGGAAAGCAGTGTGTTTGGTTTGTTGCCTAGCGGTAGAGTCGTTGCGGTAGTGCAGATAACTGCAAGTCCACGGATCGTTGCCCATCCGCCGCAAAAGATAATTAAATCGGCCATAGGATAATGTATTAAAGCGGTGCTACTTGGTTACCGACTTGCCTCTAGATTTACGAGAAAACGGTTTAATAACACGGATGAGGGAAAACTGCAAGTTAAAGTGGAGATAGGATGCCGTGGAGATCGCATGCGTTCAAAGTAAAAATTTTCAAAGAAAAGAAACCCCATTGGCTTCCAATTGAAGTCTTTTTAAATTTTTGTCATAATAACACGAAATTCGCAATTTTAGGGCTAATAACGCGAATTTTAGTAATTTAAAATTTAAAAGTAATATTTTACAATCCAAATATTTTTATGTTGGTACTGACTAGCTTGAATAGTCATAAACATTGAAATGAATAATAAAATAAAACATGGCGTTCTAAGAAATTGCGTTCTTGACTACTTTCTTTGTTTTAAAATACCAACATAACTATGGTTTAAGGCGAAGCTTAATGCTAAATCACTATTTTGATTAATCTTTATAACGAATTGGTGTACATTTTGAAAACCAAAAAATATGCTTTACTTAAATTAAATGTTTTCCTATCGCTTTGCTTGAGTAGAATACAAAGAAAAAAATAAATTACTAATTAAAAAATATAAATGCAAACCACTACAAAAAATATTTTTTCAATAGAAATGTACGAACGCATAAAGGACACAACATTAAAAAATACAGTTTTATAGCTAAGATTATCTGAATGCTTGAAATCGAACGTTTCTAGACCCCGTTTGTCAAGCGATATGAATGCCTATTACCTACGATATAAGGTATACCAAGAATATACACATTTTGGCTTGTAGCTTCCTCTTAACAGGACTTTGCTAAAAAATAACGCGAAATTTGCGAAAAATTATGCGAATTCCACAAAAAAATAACGCGAATTTCTCCATAAAATCAAGGAACTCCGTTAAATAAAAATGGATAATTCTATACATGACTCCGTATATATATGTTTGTAATATTGTGTTCCGATTGAACATTTCTCTTGACTAAGTTGGATGCCAAAAATGAAAAAAGAATATTAATAAGTACATAATTTTCAAAAAGTACAGGTAATTGTTTAAAACGCGCCACTCCCGATCAGATTAGAAGTCTCGAGATCGAGTCTCGATTACGACCTACTGTTTGTCTTTTTCTATTTTCATTTTCTTTGAAGATAGTTAATATTCTCTCAATAATCCATATTACTATGTAGTAAATTAGTTTAATAAATAATATTAACTTTTTATAATAATAGATTTCACGACAATGATGATTTTAGACGTGGTATTCTTGAAAACACCGATTCACCGTCAGTGCGCAACTCATAATTTTCAATTTAAGAGAAAGCTAAAAGCCAAAAATGTGTATATTCTTGGTATACCTTATATTGTAGGTAATAGGCATTAAAATCGCTTGACAAACGGAGTCTAGGAACGTTCGATTTTAAGCAAAAAACTGGTTTTTATTTATTTTGTAAATAATTTTATAAGAAAGCCAAAAAGTTAATCAAGTGAAATTGTCACAGATAATCTTAGCTATAATACTGTATTTTTTAAAGTTGTTTCCTATGCATTTATATTTTTTATTGAGTAGTTTATTTTTTTTATTTGTATTCTACTCAAGCGAAGCGATAGGAAAACCTTCAATTTATCTAAAGCATATTTTTGGTATTCATAATGTACACCAATTCGTTGTAAAGATTAATCAAAATAGTGATTTGGCATTAAGCTTCGCCTTAAGTGATAATGTCATCCACTACCTTCTAAAGTCCGATAATTAACAACAGTACAAACTTTTTGTATGTACTCATCTTTTATAGAATTTTTGCACATTACTGTCATATTATTCAAATCAAAACCCAGTAAACTACGAGTGCATGTTGAAAAAAATGCATTTATAATGGTGTTTATTTACTGACCCGGCGATGCGCGGGAATTTCGAAGAAATAGATTAATACAATCTTTAAACTTCTCAAAACACATAATTTTCAGTTAAGTGGATACATATCTTTAAATATCAGTTATTGTTTGGTGACCAAATCTGAATAGCCAGGTACCTACAACCTTTCTCTTTCCATATAATTTCCTTCTCTAATCTCATAGTTAGTGACGTTCCTTGAACAAATTAAAAAGGTAGGTATTTAAGTACCTAATACAAATCTTGTGATTGCAAAGGAAATTTTCGTTTTCATTGATTAAATAAGACAAAATTAGAAACAAATGTTTTTGGACGTGAAGTCTACAACTGTTCACAGATCCAGATACTTGTCATAAGATTAACATGACAGTATGGCGAAACAGATAATAATAATAATACAGGGTTTTCCAATAAGAGGTGTTATTTTGATATTCAAAGAAACTTTTCCCGTAAAAGATCAATGGTTTCGTTGCTTGTGTGGTACGTAGCGCCATCTTGTTGAAAGTAAACGTTGTCCAGATCAATACCATCCAATTTCGGACATAAAAAATCATTAATCATCTCTCGATAGCGCAATCCATTCACCGTAACTGTTGCTCCAGCCTCATTTTCGAAAAAGTAAGGCCGAATGACTCCGCCGGACCATAAACCGCACCAAACAGTCACACGTTCAGGATAGAGAGACTTTTCAACAACAACTCTAGGGTTTTTCAAGCTCCAGATGCAACAATTTTGCTTGTTGACGAAGCCACCGAGGTGGAAATGGGCCTCATCACTCAAGATGATTTGCATTTGATTCACTCAAGTGAATTTTAATAATTTCAATGCGTTGTTGAAGCGTGTATCGTTCCATTTTTATTAATGGCGTAGTTTCAACTTGTCAAATGTCAAAAAATGACAGCTTCAAAAGTAACATCTACCGAAATAGCGGGCTATTCAAAATAACACCTCTTATTGGAAAACCCTGTACTATACCCAACTCGACGAGTAACGCTAATCGGCAGTTCACTCAGAGGTGATGAAATACCCTTTAAGTATCTTTGGAAACTCCCATAAGTAACCGAAATCTAAATGGAGCTGTGAATAGATTAGTTCTCAGCTTTTCGCACTCACATTCGGCTCTAAGGACCAATATCATCCAGACGCTTGTAAACAGTGGCTATTTCGGGGTAAGACCAGCAGGAATTTCGATGCAAATCTTCTCAGTCTTATTGTGTTTTTTGCGGCGGGACCTCGCATACTGGGATACTTACAAATTATAACTTCTGAATAATTTACTGGGCTTTGAGAGACCGATTAAATTTTTGATAAATGATTCAATTACGTAATGGCAACTTCAAATTTGAGTGAGTTTATATTCTTAGAATTTTTTTAATCTTCCTTGCGGCTTGTAAAATGCAATCCATTAACTTTCGAATTAACTACAAGTCACACACATCTACCTACAGTTAGTAGCTGAGCGGACAATTGCGTCGGGTTTCTACCCAGGCGTCGTGATTTCAATTTCTCCGTTTGCTAAGTCCTCCATCGTATATTAACTGTTGAAGAAATGGATGGTGACCGGATAAATCATCACAATGATAATTCATCACATCATTAAAAAGTTATATAAAGTCATGGAAAGTGATGAAACAAAAACATTATTAACTGGGTTAAGTAGGTTAGGTTAGGTTAGGTTAAAATTTTATTTTTTTTCATCGTTTCTAATGACTTTATATCAATTTTTAAAAGTGTGTTGAATTGTCATTGTGTTGAGTTATCATGGAACCGAAATGTGTGTATGCGTGATTGTCACCAAAATTTGGTATACGCATTGTCATTGACAACGAGTCTATCTGTCGAGTTTCAGCTCAATCAGATGTCGGGAATTGTGTTACTTCAACTTCCAAGATTTGCATTCATTCGTTCACGAAAACCAAATATTCGTATTTAAAAAATTCAAATAGACGTATTTAAGAAGTTCTATGTGGGCATGTTTCGTAATCCACAACCTTCTTTACCAAGTTTATCATGAATTCACCCACCAAGTTTCGCGGTATGAGCGTGGAAAACGGTGTATAGACTGTCTTTATATCAATATGACAAATATAACGTGTGAGACAGCGCGTAATGCGTGTATTTAAATAGTTTGGCAAGGTTGTTTACTTTTGAACTCTAAAATTAAATCTTAATTGTAATATTGGCAACTACTGCTCTACGTGTTTAAGATATCTTCCCACTTGTACACATTTACAGTGATTTTTTGCATTTCTTGAGTTTTAAAATAAGTGGATTCATTTAATTCATTCAAGAATGTTTTTTCAATGTCGTTTAAAAATCGTTCACAATCAGAATAGGATTAAAGAATTAATTCATGCATTTTACCTGTAAGCGTGAATGAACCTTTTTTTTTACTTAAACGAGTTTTCCAATAGTTGTAATATACATAATAAAATAGGACATATATGAGCAAAGTGCCTTTGGCCTTTAAGACAAGACAATACCCTAAAATAAAGCCAAAATCATAACGACGTAAGTGAAGCAGCCGTGCATAAAAATAAACGACGCGCGGCCCTGGTGTAGTGAACACCACCGACGGTTGAATTTGCCCTATCAAATCTCTAAAATAAAGTAGGAATACTTGGTTAACGACATAAGCGAAACTACGGTCGCCTTTGCTCTAGCAGACCTAGAAAAATCGATATTTCCGTGGGGTTTATTATTTCTGATGAACGTATTACTAAAATCTCAAATGTTTCTAGAAGGATCACTCGAGAAGTTACTAATTCATCGTGTAGAAAAATAAAATTTGGGCTAACCGCTAAATTAATACTTGATAAACGTTTTATAAAATTTCAAAACCTCTTTACATCAAATATTTTTATGGTAAGGTCCTGTTTTCATTAATCTTAAATATAAATAACTTACATCCGCAGGGATCACTCTAAAAACATTTAAGATGTTAGTAATACGTCCATCAGAAATAATTAAAATGTGAACGTCGAGCAAACCCCCGTCTTATGAGTCTTATGTCACCTTATGTAGCGATGCAAAATATAGTTTTTAAAATATTAAAAAATTTTAATGAAACAAAAAAATATTCTAAAAACAGTTCACCTTAAATTTTCACTGCTAAACACTGACCTAAAATTACTGATAACGAAAAATAACGCATTTTTTTGTCAGAAAAATGTATTAAAAACTTTACTGCCACCTCAATTTTTGCCGTTTTGTATAAAAAACAATTAAAAATAAAAATTAACAAAGTTTAATATTTTTTCTCAAATTGCAGCCGAAAATGTTCGTTTATTGAAGTGTATATTTTAATGATTCTGTTGTCAACTTCTGTATTTGAATATAAAGCTTGGTGTTTTCTCTTTCTAACACCGTTAAGTTCATATTTCTAACTATGACGGCAAGGGAGACACAACGATCTTTATGAGACCATATGAGCTAATCCGAAAAGTGCACAAATCCAGTTTTTAGTAAAGCTGCTGCCACACGCAAAGCTCACATCAACAGATAATATAAAGCACAATAGCGCTCGCCATACAATCCCATACAGACCCGACACACGTAAAAAGATAACGCGCTATAAGTGTGGTTCTGAACTTCGCTAACCGAATTTATTTTACGTAACCGCTCCCGACGCGATATTTGAAAAGTTATGCGTCCCCCTCTCCGCCGTAAAAAGGAGAGGGGGTCATTTTAATTACGGAGCTACCAACTAAGTTCCGTGTTCCCTTTGACAGCCATGACATAAGCAGCCTAATAATGCATTTCTTATTTATTATGTTAGCTCATATCGTCATGTGTGCTAGTAAATTTAGAAACATTAAAAAAAAAACTTTATTTGGCAAACATACTTAACATATATTTAAAATATAAATATAATCAATATTTGAATTTGAAGTAAACAAATTTTCGCCCTTTCAAAATTAATCATATTTTTAACTCTGTATGTTTATTTGGTAATATCATTCGGTTTTTTGATAAAAGTTGGACGGCTTGGACGAAAGTTGAGCTTATTTTACAATAATTTATTATATGTCGCTTTCGTCGATCGGCGTGCGAACTGCGAATTTCCTGATTCGACGGAGAGGTTATGTCAGGTTATGTGAAAATGCGCTATTTACGCGCAGATTGTTTAAAATCTAAAAAGTTTATAAATAGCATTTATAATTATATAGTTGGCGGCATCATCATCTGAGGATGAGCTGTCCAACAGATCCAGCAATAGGCGACAAGTATCATCCATTTCGAAAACGTGCTCAAGCTGTCAGTAAGTAAAGTTGTCACTTTGACAGATGAAATTATGTTCCTCGGCCGCTCTCGAATTCAACTGACCCCCTCTCCTACCATAGGAAGAAATATTTGATAGCGTCGTGTGTCGGTAGAAAAGATGATGCGCTGTACATTAACTTTTGATGTGAGCTTTGCGTGTGGCAGCAGCATTATTCTTATTATAAAATCGAGCATTTATTATGTGTAAAGTTGATTGAAGCAAAGTGTGTTGTGACAATTTTAAATTTCAGCTCAATGATCTAAAAATCAACAAATCTAGTGCATGAAATTTAGTCAATCAGCAATAATTATTTCAATACTCAGCGAAAATCCGCTTCGCATCTTAAGACAGAGATGTTGTGGGTAGCGTTGGCAAATGTCTTCATTGTTTTCTAATTTATGTCGCTTGTCATTAGTTTTTTACAACATATTATTTTCATTGAAAGCAAAACACGAACGCATGGGAAAACGTCCCGCAAAAAATAAGTTTCAACACGTAATGCATAATCAAATCACAGAATCAATTTGTAAATGATTTAAAGTTTACAGCGGAAAATGAGATTTTATGTTTAGCTCATTGATATCTTTGTTGGTAGGGTTTTGTGTTTGCAGCGGATCTTACGTCACTGTGATCATTGTCTTTTGGTGGAAAATGAGAAAACTCTGCGTAATCAAGACGAAAATAATAAGAGATTTCGACAGAAAAGTTTCAAGACTGATTCATTATCAATAATATTTTTTTTTATTTTTGGAATAACTTGATGAGTAAATCCTCAAATTGTAATAATTAATTGTTGAAGACAATTTTAGCGATTCTTAAATGAGATATAGAAACAGAAAATTCAGAACAAGATACGGTCACATCTAGGACGTGAACCCAGGACAATTGTCCGAAGGAGATAGCCATTAGCTCAGTTCGTAGAGCGGTGCCTCGGCAAGGCAAGGGTCCAAGTTCCTGGTTACAACATTTAGGTTGTGTACATGATAAAAAATTCAAAAATTAGTAATTCTTATTCTTGTCATATTTCCAATTCGTCTGCCCACCAACTGCGTGGCAGTCCAGATCGGGAGAGAATGAGGGAAACCTTTTGAGCTCTCCAGAAGGACTCTCTCGGAACATCGTCTTGAATCGCATTGGGATGGATGGATTCGTACGTTCGTCAATCCTGACACACCGATCCCCAGAATCCTACCCACTCATTGTACCTTTTCCTTACCAGAAATTCTATCCTACCTTTCACACAGCATCCCCAAAGATGACATAGGTCCTTAATTATTTTACACAGGGCCTCCTGTGTGTAGCTAATGTTAAAAAAGTCAATATTATAATGAACTTATGCCGCTGTTCAATAATTAATTGGTCGTATGAAAAAAATTGCAAAGAGACTTTCTGTACAGTTTTTTAGCAATCGGGACAGTCAAGCGATTGGTTGTATAAATATAAATTTAATATAATATAATTTAATTAATATCATTTCTCAAAATATTAATATGGAATCACGTACAACTGCTTACCTACCGTGGTATAAAGCTAATGAATCCCACTAGATTTCACCGTTAATCCCATATTATTAGTTTCTATAAATATGGCAAATTATGAAAAGCTATAACTCAAAACGTTTTGCAAACATGGCATAATTTGCCAAATATCGCTCCAGTGGATAATTTATTATTATTTTATAAAAAGCGTACATAAAAACCTACTATCAACTCAGTCTAGTCACCTTTCTGTCACACAATCGGATACACATTTGTACAGTGCACATTTGAAAACAAACACGACAGCAGCTGACATCTGACGACTTTCCCACAAAGCTTCATTGTCTCCTGACACACATCTCTCATTGTCTTATTCATCCCACCTCACATCTCCCTCCCCCTCGTCAATATCAAGATGCAGGTATCTGAGACAGGAGTCATCTGAATGAGAGAGATGTTTTTTTCACATAACCGTCAAATGAAAAAGTGCAGTTATCTTTTTGTACGTGTTGTCATGAAAAAAACTATACAGGCGTGAATTTAACGTACCAATATTATACCTAATACTTGCTTCCAGAATTAGATACAGACGGAATTACGCATGGATGACATTACGTATGAAGATAATTATATCTATTGCATGCAAGAATTGGAAGAGGTAGGATTGGGCGCGAATTTGAGTAATCTGAAAGTATGTTGCCTGTTGTATGGTGATGATGCAGAGCTAAATGCTAACAGTATGGAAGATCTACAGTCTCTCGTGTCTAGGATGAACGAAGTATGTATGAATACTGGCAGTTGCGAAATTGAAATTGAAATTAAACACTAAGGACGGGTTGTTTTACAAAATTTTAACAATTCATTAAATTTCAAGTTAATTTTCAAGTTCTGTGAAAGTTCTATTGAAGCCAAGCACAGACACGGAAAAACGAAGCTTTTCAATTGAAGTGTGGATTTATAGACGCGTCAAAATACGCCGTACAATAATAACAATATCTAAAAAAAAACTATAATATCTTAGTCACATTAAAAATACAAGAAAAAACAATATAACCTAACCTAATTGGATCGCAAGTGCGCCCTACCGTCGAATTTGGCAGCCATCTCTGGTCTGGAGCCCCTAAATACCTGAAAAAAACCTTGACTCCGTGCAAAAACGGGCGGTCCGTTTGATAGATTCCCCAATCTTAACAAACGGACTGCAATCTTTAGAGCACAGGCGTCAGGTAGGTATGCTGTCCTTGTTCTATCGGTATTACAATGGAAGATGCTCTGAGGAACTAGCGTCATTGATCCCTTCGGCACCGGTGCGTAGTCGGGATACACGCCAAACGCGCGCCCAACATTTGTATACGGTTGACATTTGTCACATGAGAACGGGTCGCTTCTACGATTCGTTCTTAAGTTCAACAGCTCGGCTGTGGAACGAACTGCCGGCCTCTGTGTTTCCTCCCTCCTACAACTTGGGACTCTTCAAGACCCATGTTCACTCCTTCCTCTCCACAAAAAGAGCCTCCACACAGCATCCCCAAAGATGACATAGGCCCTGAGGGAAATTATTTTCTTCAGGGCATCCTGTGTGGAGTTAATATAAAAAATAAAATAAAAATGTAGAAAAGGAACACGCTCCACTGAGTTGTTCCGGACTGCACCCTGAAGGGAAAAGTTTACCACGATGATAGCCGACCTACGATAGGAGAGGGCACAGCAAGAATAAGGTAGGCAAGCAAGCAATCAACCATTTTTCATTATAATTTTCTATTTTTACATGCCGCAAAAAGAAATACCGTTTTTATCTTCTAGCGCACAACTGTATTTTCACTTGGAAAGTTTACGCATAATGCGAAGGTGGAAGATGTGAATAGTCGTGTTTGACTGCACTTCTATTAGCATTTCCCTTTTTACCACTAATTAGTTAAACAATATGCAAAACATAATTCACAAAGCACGCACCACATGCGAAAAAAAATTAATATAAAAAGAACATCAGGAGGCTTGTAATTATGTAGTAGGTACTCTTTGATTTGACGATTTTATTTATTTATTATTGGATAATTTGTATAGCGCCGCTTTTGTGAGATATCACCTCAGGGGCGCTTTACAGTTGATGCAGGTATTACAGAAAATATAAATATTACAAAAATAGAGTGAAGTTAAGTTAAGTAAAATGAAGTAAAGGAACAGGTGACACGAAGATAGAAGATGGAGACTCTGCAGCAAGAATCCCAGGTGGTGAAGAAACTGGTCCAGCTGCTGCAGCGAAAGAGTCCACCGCGTCCACCAACAGTGCCAGCACGAGGTTCGTCATCCGTCCAGGTATGTGTCTGCTGCTAATAAAGCGCTGACACACTATCCTCTCACAGATACCAGACCTTGGCAGCACCGCTGTGACGTTCTACGAAGATAGAAGATGGAGACTCTGCAGCAAGAATCCTAAGTGGTGAAGGAACTGGACCAGCTGCTGCAGTAAGAGAGTCCACCGCGTCCAACAACAGCGTCCAGGTATGTATCTGCTGCTAATAAAGCGCTGACACCTCACATAGATAAGAGACCCTGGCAGCACCGCTGTGACTTTGGCAAGTCCATCATTTATCTCCATGTAATCCTGTTCCTGGTAATTGTTGAAGTGGTGCATTCTGTCCGCAATAAAAAAAGCGACGGTTGGGTAATAAATTGCCCTGGGCTTAGTAAAAAACTTGCCAGTGTCCAAGCTTGCCCAGTTTCCAAGAATTTTGTTGAAAACATCTGGAGTGTATTTACCGGTCGCCGTTCGTTTCGAAAGTCCGATATTTTTGAGCAAATTTCAGAATATTCACTTTAAAACACTGCACTCAAATCACATATTATAAAGTTCTAATAATTATTAAGTTTATTTTTATTTAAGTTCAAATGTTGATGGATTGATTTTAAAAATAATTTCAAAGGGATGTTGCCTCATTTCCCTTGAAAATACTAAAAAAACACAAAGCGGTTGGAGGAAGCGTTAGGACGCGTCCTGCTGCCACGAAGGGCGCTACAACCCTTTGACTATTTAACGTGTTCATTTGACGACGGACAAGGCAATGAGGTTTCCTCATATAACTAACTAACCATCAAGCCGTTTTTCCGCAGGGGTAGGCAGAGAGGACGGACCGCTAAACAACTCGGTCTTGGAACACACTCCTTGCCTCATTCACATTCATACATCGTCTCATACATACTCTTCTATTATTCTGACTCTTGACATGGCCCGACTCAAGTATCTGATTCACTTGGTCCTTACACTTCTTTCTTCGCTCATTCGCTATACATGCCCAAACCATCTAAGCGTCCCTTTCTTGATCTTACTCATTACGCCTCATATTTTTATTTCATATTTTGAAGAAATATTACTAAATAATTAGTTTTTCGACGACTCCAAAGATGAGTACTACTAATTTATTAAGAATCTCTTCAAATTATTCGTAATTCGGTTAAAAGCGGGACTGCATGACCTTACGAATGAATTGTAGAAGAAATGTCATTCGGCAATTAGTTCATATTTCGTCTCAAAATCTGCAACAAAAGGCGAGAGCTGAGCTGATCAGTACATTAGCCAACAGTACATTAGTACTGATCAGTACATTAGCCAACATTAGATCAGTACATTAGCCAACCTAAGGCTTGGAATAAACTTCCTATGGAATTGAGATGTATAACCAGCCCAACAGAATTTAGATCCAAACTAAAAACTCACTTTTTCAGACACTCATTTCCATAAATCCGTCATTCTATCCAAATATTTCTTTTTTTTATACCGCAATTGTTACATTATCTAGCGATTCCGTTCATTCAATTTTGCTATTGACTTGCCTACCAATGGACAATGGACAATATCAGCGGGAACACAACAAGTCAATCGGTTTAATTGTCGGCATATGAATCATCTAGTGTGAGTTGCTAAATATGTAAATACTCGTATATATGTCATTAAGATAGTAGTTATAGGCCTTAGACGTAAGTCACTAGATATAAGTCTTAGAGATAAGTCAGTAGTTCTAGTATTAACTATTTAAGAAATATATCTGTACAGCGCCCTTGAGGTGATTTCTCACGAAAACGGCACTATATAAATTAGCCAAATATTATTATCATTATTATTACGTTTATCCTACCGACACTGCTTCGTTACCGATATGGGCGTGCTAGTCCCCTTGTGCTGGCTCGTTTCCAGTTAATTCACGCCCAATAAAAGTAAATGCAATACAAGAGTGACAAAAGTAGAAATCAGACTTCCTTCAGGATAAATCTCGATGGGAGTGTAGAACAGACTTTTCGGTAAAACTAGATGATAAATGATTATCAGTCCATAATCTGAATAAAATAATCATATCTAAAGGCCAGAGCCAGATATATATTAGACATAGACATTAATTTGAATGTCTATGGTTTTAGCATAGCATAGCATGACAGGAGGAATGGTGTTATTGAAAGAAATTTCTAAAATTGTTTGTATATTTGATTATTCTTAAAAAACATTTTTTGTGCATCTATCTTTTTAAATATTAAGAACGTTAAAATCGTCAAATTTGTACTGGTAATGAATGATTAATTTATCTGTCGTAAAATAATTATTTAAATAAAATAAATATTTTGCTAGACAGCGAAAGTCACGCGCAAGCACTTTTTAATTCCAATTAAAACCAACAGCGTCAGACAAAAAAATATACACATCACTCAACTTGATGCGAATGAAAATGAATGTACATACTTTAAAATTGATTCACTGAGTGTACGGAGGCATCATAAGATCAATGCAAAACGAACTCTAAGCAGAATTCTTGCCCGAACAGAAAAAAAAAACTAACTAACCATCGCGCCGTTTCCCCGCAGGGGTAGGCAGAGAGGACGGACCGCCAAACAACTCGGTCTTGGCACACACTCCTTGCCAATAACTTGCACAACTCGCTATTAATTACAATAGCGTATTATCCAAGGTTGATATTTTCAGTTGCGAACTTACCAAACACAAGAGGTCCATAAAAGAATATTTATCTGATTGCTTGTGAATAATGTTTATGTCTCTATTGAGATTTGATTTATATCTACAACCTCTCTCCATGACTTAAAAATGTATTGTTTTGTTTTAATTAATAAATATATAAATAAAATAAAACAAAACGTATCGAGATCTGTGTATGAAGCATGGTTCTCTAGCACAAGGACATCGGTAAAGGTTTTATCGATAATTTCGGTAACTTGTCATCCTTTCCTATTACGTCTGCAGACCGACAACGAACAATCTAAAATTCTCGTAGAGTAAATTAGGGATAACGATTTTAATCCTACACTTTTAACGGACTACGTCGTTGTGCATAAGGAACTGGAGGGTGACAGCAGGAGTCTGACAGGAGTTGAGGCGTTTCCTAAAGATGACCAGAACTGCCCAAATATTTAAATATTGTTACTTACCCCTATTTCACCGTTTGTCCGATTATACAGGTGTAGAATATCACATGAAACACTTACCTGAAACAAACGAAAATAATTAATTAGTTAAATAAATTATATAATAATGTTACTATAGTACTACAAAAACAAACAAAATCCAGACTGCTTTCCAGAACCACCAAGGTATTAGTGTACAAAACACTAATTAGACCAGTGCTTACGTATGCAGCCGAGACGTGGGTTCTAACTAAGAAGAATGAGCGAGCACTGGACGTTTTTGAAAGGAAAATTTTGAGGCACATCTTCGGAACGGTTCTAGAAAATGGATTTTGGCGCAGACGTTATAACAATGAGCTCTATACTCTGTTTAAGGAGCTAAACGTCACAAAGTTCATAAAACTGGGAAGACTTCGGTGGCTAGGTCATGTGGAGAGAATGACCGAGCATCAAGAACCAAAGTCCCTGCTGAGCTCAAGACCGATAGGGAGAAGGAGCCTGGGAAGGCCAAGACAACTTCCTCAAAGATTTGTCTGCCTTGGAGCTTCGAAACTGGAGAGAGCTGGCGCGGGACCGAGATGAGTGGAGGAAGACTTTTGAGGAGGCCAAGACCCACCAGGGGTTGTAGAGCCAAAAGTGATGATGATGAGGTTACTATAGTATTATGCTTTGCTTATGCTTTCAATACATAGATGACCTAAGATATGCACATCTCTCACAGATTTCTAAAAACTACGTCATACCCCTTTGCGCCCTTTAGAGCAGAATTTTTAACTTTTTGGTGAACATTTGCAAACTTGACGTTCAAAACAAGAGGAAAATTTTATTTCATGTATACAGCGATCTTTCTCTTATTTTGAAGGTCAAGTATGCAAAATTTCATCAATCTTGGAATAAAACTGTAGATTTGTATAAAAAACAAAGCCAGGTGTAGAAATATTTAAGGTGCTTTTATTAAATACTGCAAGTCGAACATAAGCCTTTAAAACAATCGTGCATTTTCCAAGTCCTTTTTATAAGCAAAAAAAATATATATATATATGAGGCCTATAAAAACTGTTGTAACATTCAAAATCACAATTTTCGGCGATGTTGTTTTTATGCATAAATAAAAACCGGAAAATCGCAAAGTAAGCTTCGAAAATCTTTAAAAACACCTTTTGTTCTGTTATTTAATATGTTATAGGCATGAAAAAATTCACAGTGTATCTTTAAATGCAACTAAAGCATTTGTCGAGAGATTTTTGCTCTATTTCAAACGAGTCTTGTTTTATTAAATATTTTCAAAATTTTCGCCTAATTATTATCGATTTTCAATGTTAGCGCGCTCCCTCTAACGTTTGTATTAACATATCTCCCTTTCAAACCATCCTTGAACGCTTAATACGGGGCCTTAAGGGCGCGCAGGAGCGCCGAGAAATTTTAACGATAGGTATTTGTAAAAATTATTTCTATTTCGTTCATCTCAGCGGGGACAGCAAAAGCGCTATCGGTGTATTGGTGAACCCCAATGCGTGTGTGTGCGTGGCTGCAGGTGTTGGAAGCACGAATCGTCGCGCCGCGCCCGATAGCGACTTCGCGTCATATTATCGCGATCAGTTCTTATTATTTCATTTACTGTTATTCATTTATTCCAAAAATTAAGTAGGTGCCTAGGTACATATTCGTAATAAAATAGCGAGGTCTACATTATTTAATATTGTATTGTACTTAACTTTATTATTATTATTACTTACTACAAATATGTACGTAGATACATTTATTTTGCCTCCGTGGTTGAGGGGTAAGGCTCTCGACTTCGAGTCCGGAGGTCTCGGATTCAAATCACGGCGTGCGCAAGTAAATTGATTTTAATTAATTTATGTTGTTTCACAATATTAAAAATAATATTCATTAAAAAGAATATTAATTAAATATAATATAAAATAATTGTCTGGAGAAATAATGATACACGCGGCGACTTAGTTACGGCCAAATCAGCTATCAGCTTACAGGGTTTTGTAATACTAGTCCAATTAAGTCGCCAATTGGGGAATCTACAGTCTCACTGGCTCCAGACGGGAGCAGTTCGGACTCTTGTGCGGTATTCACATAAAAAAGTCACGTCGCACATACGTAGATTTTAATGATTTAGACGGCCAAAAGTATTTTTTTTTAAATCAATATAATGGTAAGGTATCTATTTAAATGGCGAGTCAACAGTTCTATGTACAATATAACATCCCCTCCCCCCTCCTTGGAAGCGCGGGAGTCGACTTTGATCAGTCGGAATTCGATAGTGAACAAGTGTGTACGTGTCGGCTCTCGGCGCTCTCCTAAACTTATAACTTTCCAAACGTGCATTATTCATTTCAAGCTAATATTTCCGTTTTAACTGTGATGGATTGCGATAATACAGGTAAGAACAATTTGTTTTCGTTACAGAAAAATTTAATTAACATTCTCTGTCATTCATTTTTAAAACGACAAACATCACTCTGTCAATTTTTTTTTTTTTTTAATATATTTAAATTCGAGTGCCTTTTTAATGTACTTATGAGTCCGTCCCTGTATTAATTTTCATCATACTATATAGTGCATATATGTAACTAACTAATTCCATAAGAAATAGCCGCGCAAAATCGCGCTTTTTTGAGCTAAGCCCTATTGAAAGGCTCTTTGTCAAATATAGGAAATATTGAGTGTGCGATATTTTGTATTAAAATTGTTTTTTTTATTTATTTCAGGTCTACCTACTACCTCGGGTACTAAAGTAGTGACTCGTCAATACATATTTGACCAAATACAGAGTCAAAATTTACCAACTTTAAATGAAAAACTTGACTATTATGAGAATTTTCTCCTTATGCGCTATGGGCACAACAAAGAGGCTAAAGAAGACTTTAAAAAAAGATTTTCTTATGTAAAATCACAAATTAAGCAACGATGGGTAAAGGCAAATAAACACCAAGATGTTTTCCTGAAAATAAACCAATCATGGTTAGAGGGAACATTCGAGATTCCCATTGAATCAGCCTCCTCGCAAGGTCGACCACCCAAGTCTTTTGGAGAACTAAGTGAGCGTAGTAAAAGAAGAAAAACGGAAGAAATAAGGGCCTCCGCAGGTGATGAAGTTATTGTTCACGCTGCTACATCTGTGTTGCAAACAACGGGACATAGGACCGCCTCGAAAGTGCTTAAAGATATTACGAACTCCCCAACACGGGCTAGTAAATATAGAAAAGCCTACAGTAGAGTTACCAACAACGATGAGGTACCTCAATTGACGCCTCTGCAAGCACTTAAGATGTTCGTTGAAGCTGATTTTACAAGACGACAGTATGAGATAGTAAGGGCAACAAATCCACAACATTTTCCTTGCTATGATCTTGTTTTGAAAGCAAAACAAGAGTGCTATCCGCCGAAAGAATCCCTAAGAATTACGGCTACTTGCGCGGAAAGTAATCTACAGTGCCTAATGGATCTAACCGTAACACGATTATCAAAATACCTAGAAGATGTGATAATCCGGCTTAACGAGCAAGAGAGGAAGTCGTTAATGATAATCTGCAAATGGGGTTGTGACGGTTCTCAGCAATCCAAATTTAAACAAATTTACGATAATGAGACTGATTCCGATGCCAACATTTTTATGAGTTCCTTTGTGCCTTTGCGCATTGTTTGTGGAAAAGAAGGCAGTAAAATTGTTTGGCAGAATCCAACTCCTTCTTCGTCAAGGTTTTGCCGTCCGATTCGATTCCGATTTGTAAAAGAAACAACGGACATAACTAAAGAAGAGATAAAATATGTGCAGGAGTCCATTAAGCAACTAAACAAAACAGTTGTTACGTTGAATGAAGAGGAGTTTTCGTTCGGGCACCAGCTCAAAATGACTATGATTGACGGAAAGGTGTGTAACGCAGCCACAGACACAAAGTCAACATCCCAGTGCTACATCTGTGGAGCTACTTCGAAAACCTTTAATGATCTATCGAAGAAAAATAGTGTAAACCTTCAAGCTTTGGAATTCGGCTTGTCAGTATTACACGCCCGGATCCGCATTTTTGAAAGCATTATACACCTTTCGTATAAACTGCCAGTAAAAAAATACAGGGAAAGAAAAACCGAAGAAGACAAGGCATTAGAAGCCCAAAAGAAGTTGGAAATTCAGGAGAGGTTTCGAAATGAAACCGGTTTGCTTATTGACATGCCAAAGGCCAACTTTGGCAACACCAATGATGGCAACACAAGCCGGAGGTTTTTTGAAAACCCCGAATTGGCTTCAGCCATCACAGGTATTAACTTTGAACTGATTTACAGATTCAAGGTTATTTTAGAAACTATTTCTAGTGGCCATAAAATTGATGCTGAAAAATATGATAAGTATGCGTACGACACAGCAAAATTGTACGTAGAACAGTATGGTTGGCACCCAATGACGCCAACTATGCACAAGATATTGGTACATGGAAGCCAAATCATAAAAAGTTCGGGGCTCCTTCCAATTGGACAGCTATCGGAAGAAGCTGCAGAAGCCCGGAACAAGCATTTCCGATCGTACCGGCTAAACTTTGCCAGAAAGTTTTCTAGGGAAGAATGTAACTTAGATGTATATTATAGGCTTTTGTTAAGTTCAGATCCCTTCATTAGTTGCTTGAGACAAATAAGAAAACCTTCACGTAACGCATTTCTACCTGAAACGGTTAAACTTTTATTACCTGGTGACCCAAACACAGAGTCAGTAGAGACATCTGGACCTGAAGATACCGATTTTTAATGTAATTTTATATTTAAAGAAAACTTGTTAAATTCTGTTTCCATTCATTTGTATTTTTTAGTGAATTTAGCTCTGTTATATATTACTGTTCTTTATAACCTGACAAATATATGTATGTTTTTATAAATATATACCTTTTCTTTATTTTAATTGAACTTAGAACTAAAATAACCCCAAAAATAATTTTGGCCGCCTAAATCATTAAAATCTATCTATGTGCGTCGCAACTCGCAACTAGAGCGCCTGCTGTTGGCTCATCACCTCAGTCACATCGCGACTTGTGCGTAGTTATATACATGTGACTGCCTGCTCCGAGCTCATCTTCTGCACACGCACAAGTCAATGAGACTTGTGCGTGCGTGTATACAGGTTGCTGCCTGCTGCAACAGATAATAAATCAATACGCGTCGCGACTCGAGCGTGCGTATTCCTATATAATAGATATCTTCTGCGCTTATAGTTCATTCATCTTGTTACTATTAGTAAAGTAAGATGCACGCTGTTTTGGTTTAGTAATATCGGGAGATTCATCTTTTTTATAAAACGGCAGCATAGGCGCAGTAGGTCCTTTTTTAATTAAACATATAAATATCGCTAAAAATGTTGTTGTTTTTGGCTCTCCCTGAATAACGTAAATTCATCAGTTTTGACTGTATGCATAAAGTGCATTAGTGCAAGTCGGTACATTTGTTAACATATCTAGTAACCTATAATAAATATTATTCTACGTCTTAGGCTGCGTATAAACACGCCAG
This sequence comes from Hesperophylax consimilis, assembly GCF_061612785.1. Lineage (NCBI taxonomy): Eukaryota > Metazoa > Arthropoda > Insecta > Trichoptera > Limnephilidae > Hesperophylax > Hesperophylax consimilis. Next base: position 16,497,359 of record NC_142854.1, on the reverse strand, counting down.
CCGAACAACGGATTATGGGAAAGGAACGAAGCAAAAGCAAACTGCCCGAAACGCTGCGCCGCTTGCGGTTGCTTCGTACCTTTACCATAATTCGTGGTTCGGCTCGCGTCTCTGTCCGCAAAGAGTGGCGTGCACTGATTTTTCAGTGAGCTAGAATCCTAAGATTGAAAATACGACATTAATGATGTTGTCGTAGCTGAAAATTATTTTTTTTCCGAAATTTCAATTTTCAAATTCTGTGCACGCCACTATTCGCAAATATATACGTAGCATAATATATGTGTATTTAGAAATTGAGTTACATAAAATCGACTACTATATTACCTACCTTCAACTCAAATTTTTTTTTCTTACAGATAAATAATGGGTAAAAGAAATGGAAACAAAGCGCGTTTGTTTTTATCTACTAGACGAAAAAAATCGATTATTAGTATCAAACGACAGATTCATGTTGCACCACGTTCGACATCTAGGTAAGTCGAAATATCGCTTTCCTGTTACTCTTACTACTGAACCTTCCTAAGGTTACCTTTACGTACGTAAAGTTTTTTTTCCCGTAAGTTGCTCACATAAGAGAGTTATGGCAAAATTACCAATGGGTATCGTTTACATTGATAATTTTGCCATAACTCTCTTACGTGAGCGACTTACGAGAAAAACCTAAAGATTTATGCTATGAGAGCCGTGTATTATGTAGCATGTATAACGGGAAAATGGGATGGACAAATTTAAATAAATAAATCATTTGCATTTACAGGGATATGGATGTCATCGATACTACTTTTGGAAACTTAACTACATCTTCACTAATGCATGAAACTTCCATGGATGAATCATTTGCTCCAAATATAGACGAAAACGCAAGTTCATCATCATCAACAACGCTTGATGATTTGGTGATAGAACCAGACCATATTGATGAAACCCATAATTTCGAAGGTCGCAGAATTGTGGATATAAAATATTTGTTTTCGGAGATATCAAATATAAAGCACGAACACACCAACTGCACATTTTCCGATTTAAAATTTGTGAAGGAACGACGAAATGGTCTTCTAAGCCAGTATGTTTTCGAGTGCAAAATGTGCAAGAAAATAGAATAAAAAAGGGTAAATTTTACTACAAGAGGATCTTACCAAGCAAGATGTTTTGGAGCAGTAGCTTCGTGGAATAGTGAATTGGCGACCCATTCAAGAATACAAAAGAAAATCCAAGGCCACAGTCCCGGCAAATACACGAAGCACTTTATAGAGAGAAAACGACGTTCGAAGGAGAATACATAAATGTGTCGAAAAAAAAAACTAAAGTATAATGAAAATACGACAGAAAAAAGAAAAAAAGTTACAGGGCCCGATGAAAATTATGGTCAATTGGAATTAGAACCAGATATGCCACCTGAAATATTTGAAACGAAAAAAGAGGAATTTCTCAAAGAATTATCTTCAACGAATAAGGAAGAGCTCGAACTGAATACGGTAGGCCAAAGCAATAACAATCTGTGGGCAATTGAAAGACGTAAGCGTATAACGGCGTCTAACTTTGGAAAAATATATAAGCTTCGGCAAAAAAACTTCAGTTACGGGAGTATTAAACTCTTTACTGTACTCACAATTCAAAGGAACTATGGCCACAAATTATGGAAAAGAAAATGAAAGCCTAGCAATAGAGCAATTTTCAAAAAAAACAAGTTTGCAGGTATCCGCTTGTGGGCTATTTATCGATAAAACCAAAAACTTTTTAGCGGCAAGTCCGGATGGCCTTATCGGTGAGGATTCTATAATTGAAATTAAATGCCCTTATAGTATAGCAAATATGTCACCAGAAGAGGGAATTGCACAAAAGATAATTGATTACTGTAAATTGGAAGACCATTCTTTAACATTGTTTATTGTTTATTGTTGTTGTTATACGCCCATAGGGGCTTTTACATAGATTATAAATAAGTTTTACATAAGTTATCGAGTTAGAATTTATACTAAGAGTTATAAAAGTGAAGAATTTTAAAAAAATATACAAGTAGTTTTTGAAGAATATGGCGTAAAGAAACATTTTAAACAACATAATATTTAACAATAACAAAGAACAAAATATAATATAAAACATTACAATAACATATCTAATCGTTAAATCTATTACAATAATTTGTATGATTCCACAAAGTGTTGGTTTAATTTGAATTTAAGATTATAAAGGGAATCATGGAATATATCTATAATACCACCAAACTTGTTGCCCAAATCATGCATCCTATTGGTAAGTGAGTTTGACTGATAGTTGGTTTTATATGTGTCGCAAAAGAATGTTGTATTTTGTCTAGTATTTCTTGTCGGTACATAGAGTTTAATAGCAGCAACGATGGCAGGGCTGTCAATAAGGTTGTTCATGACTCTGTATAATAAAATTAGGTCTGAAATGGTTCTTCTGTCAGACAGCGTAATTAAATTAAGTCCATTCATCAAATTTACATAATTAATGTTTTCTATTGGAATTTTAAGCTTGAAATTTAAGTACCTAAGAAATTTGTGTTGAACCCGTTCTAATTTGTTAGAGTGTACTTTATAGAAAGGAGACCAAATAGGTGAATTATATTCCACTTGGCTTCTAACTAGTGAAATGTAGAGTGTTTTCATGCAATCCAATGACTTAAAATCAGTTAGGGTTCTACAAAGGAAGCCAAGAATCTTTAAAGCCTTATTAGTTATATCATCTATATGCGCTGTGAATGTTAAGTTTGATTCGAATATAACTCCCAAGTCACGAATTTGTGATACTGGTGTTAATTTAACATTATTTAAATTATATTCATGTAAGATATGAGAATGAGTTCTGGAAAATCGTATTACTTGACATTTCTCAATGTTCAAAAATAACATATTTTGTTCGCACCATTTAAAAAATTTATCTAAATTAGCTTGTAAAATTAGGCAATCATATATATTTCGTATTCTTTTAAACAATTTTAGATCATCTGCAAAAAGTAGGACTTGTACATCTTTAAATATGTTTACAATGTCATTAATGAATATTAAGAATAATATTGGGCCAAGGTGGGACCCTTGCGGGACACCACTTGTGGCCTCGAATACATAGGATTCTATAAAATTAATCCTGACACAAAGAACTCTATTACTGAGGTAACTAATAATCCATGTCAATAAACTACCTTTGATGCCTAACAGTCGGAGTTTGGATATAAGAATATGATGTCGAACCTTATCAAATGCTTTACTGAAATCGGTGTATATAGAATCCACTTGTTGTTTCAGACTGAGCGATTCAGATATGTAATTATTGTAGATAGTTAAATTACTTAAGGTAGATCGACCTCTGATAAAGCCATGTTGGTTAGGAACAATAATATTGTTGATAGGTTTTACAATGGTATCTAATACTAATGACTCGAAAAGTTTGGGTAAAGCAGACATAATACAAATAGGTCTGTAGTTAGATATATCGCTTTTGTCGCCTTTTTTATGAATGGGCGTTAAATAACTCTTTTTCCACAGAGCCGGAAAACAGCCAGACGCTAAGGATTTGTTAAAAAGTTTATGTAAGGGATATATCAAACTATCAATGCAAGTTATTAAAAATATGGGAGGAATACCATCCGGTCCAGCAGATTTATTACTATCTAGTGCTTTTATGCTTCTTTCTATGGAATCTAATTTTATGAAACATTGACTTAGGTTTAATGACTCTTCCACTGACGTACTGGAGACTGCTTTGATGGGAATATCTTTGTCGTAGACACTTTTAAATGAGTCAGCAAAAAGATTAACTATACCCTCAATACTGTCGGCACATTTTTCTTTAAAGAACATGCTATTAGGATATCCACAGTTGTCTTTTCGTTGAGATTTAGTAAAATTCCAGAATTTTTTCACATTGTGATGATGTACCTCATTTTCAATTACGTTAACATAGTCACTATAGCACTTTATTGATAATTCTTTACATTGTTTTCGTAGTTTAGTTTCTGGTATGTTTATATTTTCTGTGGATACATTTTTTTTTATTAATTAAATTAGTTAGTTCCCTTGTAAACCATTTCGGATAATTAGATGATGTAAAGCTAACCTTGGGAACAAATTGTTCTATAGAGGTATTTAAAATCGAGTAAAAGTATTCTAATTGATCATTTATATTATTTTCCTCATCTAAAAAGGACCAATCTGTTTGGGCAAGGTACTCCGTAATATGATGGTATTCAGCTTTGGAAAAGTTATACGATGGGACACTTGTTTTTTTTGAAGATGTTAAAGGCCTATTTGTTATGATAATGTCCAACGGTGGGTGGTGTTGATCTAATGGTAATAATAATTCGTCGGATAGCTCAACCACTATTTTCGAATCACTTGAAAACACTAAATCCAACATTCGATTGTTAAAGTTGAAAATCTTGTTTGATTGAGTTAGTCCCAAAAATAAAGACATATCACGAATTTCACTACATTTAGCACACTGTAAATCGGCTTGGTTTGTAGCAGGTCCGTTGTCATCTTGGCTGGTCCAGTTAGGAAGGTTATAATCACCAGCAATAATGAATTTTGCTTTAGGATATTTGAATTTGAGTACTTCTATGTCCTCATTGTGATTTTTATACGTTTGCAAATCCGATGCAGGTGGGATATAGACACAGCCAATAATAATTTTTCCATTAGGTATATTGAGCAATACAAAAATTTGTTCAACACTTTTGTGTTTTACCGGTAATTTAGTAGATGATATATTCTTGGATACGCACAGCATCACACCTCCTCCGTTAGACTTTTTGCTCGTAATAGAATTTCGATCAGAACGATATGTGGTATATTGATGTAGGCCTAATTCTGACGAGCTGATATCAGCATTTAACCATGTTTCAGTTAAAAACAGAATATCGTGTGAGAAGATTGGGGAGTTAGTTTTAAGTTGGTGCAATTTTGTACGCATTCCCCGTACATTTTGATAATATCCTGTAAGTCTAGAAAATCTGTTCTGTTTGTTTTTTAGTTTTTTGCTTGGGTTTTGATGATTTTGGGAATTCCGTTGAAATGTTTGATTCGTAAATCGACTTCGCCCTTTTCTTTCCTCTCTTCTAATTCCTTCCAGAGGTCAGTTAAGTGATTTCTTTGTTGTAGTGTCCTGTCAGGTTTGATTATAATTCCATTGGACAGAGTAGTTTTGTTAAAGAGTATTAGTTTCGCCTGTTTGACTTCATCAAATTCTAATTTAATTGGCCTGGTTTTGTTTGGAATTTTACTTCCGAGCCTGTAAATTTTCACATCTTCTAGATTGAACTCGCTATTAATTTCACTAATAGCTGCTAATACCTTTTTTCCATCCTCCAAGACGCTCACTGTAGTTGAGTTCGAATTACACTCGGGGACGTTGAGTAAAATTATGTTCTTCGAGCGGGTCTTGCGTTCCTCTATCTCACCTCACAAATTGGCGTTAAAACGGAATCATAATTAATTCTACCAAGTACAAGGCCAGTTACATATTACTCGTCGTAATTATTGTTATTTTGTTGTGTGGAGTCCAAAAGGTTTGCTGTATGAAAAAATTGAGAGGGACGATGAAATCTGGCAAAAAATCGTTCCACTGTTAGAAAATTTCTACCACCAATCCCTTTTACCAGAAATAATTGACGGTCGCATACCAAGAAATTTACCGGCGAGGGAAAGGTCTGGACCATAAATTGTTTTAATTTCATTGTGTAGATGTTAAACAGTAATTTTTTTTACAATAAAACGTTTAAAAACAAAAAAATATTAGATCATTGAAGAAGATTGAAAATGTCAAGTGATGTAGGAGGTATTCCCAAAAGTGCATTTTTCTGTAATAATATAATGTATTAAAAAAGTTAAATAAAAACTAAACTAGTTATGTGTATGTACCTAATATGTGCTACAATAAACAATATGGTGCCTCTTATACATAGATTTCAATATTCATTTGTATAATATGATATTATAATAACATAATCGATTCAACAACATGTGGTAGATGCATGTACCACTGAACATACGCTGTACCAGCATTCCATCAAACGATCAGTGGTGTATGTACTTACCATCACACATTTTCTTGTAAAATATAATTTTTTTGAAAAAAAAATCTAGAACAATATATTTAGTCAAATATAAAAGTTTTTTTTTGGTTCGGTAGTTGTATCTTAAAAAAAGTGTCCTATAAAGGGATAATATTATGTTGAGTACAACCTTCAAAGGTTATCAAAAAATATTTTAATTAATTTTTGTGTTCCATATCCAACTCGGCAATACGGAACGGAATCATCTCGGGGTCTGTCTGTAACAGGTGTTTTTTTTCAATTTTTTTCCATTAATTTATTTGACGTAAACAAATTAAATTTGTCACAATAACTTTAGTAAATAAGCTCGGTAAGTATTGGCACACTCAAGATAAGTCACCAAACAGAAAAATAATTTAAAAAAAACATCGATAACTCGGGACATGACAACACTAGTGGACTAGTGTATCGATATAATTATTGAGAATGTCACATCACTTCGTTGACTGTATACGTATTCAACAAAACCCTCTCCGCCCCCCCTCACCCCCGAATACTGAGAGAAAGGGACACATGCACCTCAGCCTGATAATACCTAAATAAAATTGTCAAAATCGAGGTTTTGTAGTCCTCATTTTTCTACTCCAAAACTGAACCAATTTCCAAGATTTTTTTTACCAAATGTATTGGAAGAAAACATTCTATGTCTGTACGTTTTGCTTTTTTAAAAATACATCGTCTTATTTGTATACTGAACGTTTGTTGATGGCGTTAAAAAAAGGCAATTTTAACAATTTTTGAAGGGTTATAACTCCTATAAAAAGTAACTTATCAAAAAAATCAAAACGTACCGACACGCTTGCGGTCAATATTCATATTATGTAAAAAAAATATTTTCTCTAGTGTCAAAATCCAGAGAGGGAAATGAGGAATACGTTTGTATGGAAAAAACACCACCCGGTTTCCTCTTAAGATTAAATAATGATATAATGCATACCGACCAAATACCGGCACTGATGTTAGTCGATACAAAAGCGCGTTTACTTACAACTAACAAAAGAATCTTAACTATAATCAAATCAGATTTTCACATAGTTTCTCTTCTAGTTATTTTATTTTAATGACAATCATTGTTGCGCCATACTTGTTAATTACACGGATCAGCGAAATAATGGACTGCGTAAATCACAATTTTTATTTAATTTTATTGACAATTTATTATATTAAATTCAAAGCCAAAAGCCAAGATTATCTGTGACAGTTTCACTTGATTAACTTTTTTGCTTTCTTAATAAAATTGTTTACAAAATAAATAAAAACCACTTTTTTGCTTGAAATCGAACGTTTCTAGACTCCGTTTGTCAAGCGATTTTAATGCCTATTACGTACAATATAAGGTATACCAAGAATATACACATTTTTGGCTTGTAGCTTCCTCTTAAGGTGTATGTGTGTTTAAACCGGTTCCATGATAACTCAAGACAGTGACAATTCAACACACTATTAAAAAGTGATATAAAGTCATTAGAAACGAAGAAATTTTTTTTTAACCTAACCTAACCTAACCCAGTTAATAAGGTTTTTGTTCATCACTTTCCATGACTTAATATAACTTTTTAAATATTTGATTAATTATCATTGTGATGATTTATCCGGTTGGTGGTAAAACCACATATTATGATCGTGTGAGAAAAGCAAGGCTGTTTTAAGCGTAATAAGTCACTAACTAACTAACCATCACGCCGTTTCTCCGCAGGGGAATGCAGAGAGGACGGGCCGCCAAACAACTCTGTCTTGGCACACACTTCTTGCCTCATTCACATTCATACATCGTTTCATACATATTCTTCTATTATCCTGACTCTTTACATGGCCCTACTCAAGTATCTACATCCCAAACCACTAAACGTCCCTTTCTTAATCTTACACATTACGTTTTTTTTTTTTTTTTTTTTTTTTTATTTTTTTTTTTTTTATAGTGAATACCTCACAAGAGTCCCAACTGCTCCCGTCTGGAGCCAGTGAGACTATGGCATCCCCAATTGGGGGATGTTGTGAGGCTGAAGGTAAGTGGGGAAGGGAAAGAGGAAGGTGGGGAAGTACCTGGCTATTCAGATCTAGTCACTAAACACGGCTAAAGCCATTTGGAGCAACGTTTCAATTCTGAATGGTGGTCTTACACCAGGGCGATACTGGTAGTATCTTCCACTCTGGAACGTGCCGCAAATATACTATATATTATTTTAATAAATTAATTGTGAAATAACACAAATTAATCAAATAAAATTTATTTGCGCACGCCGGGTTCGAACCCGCGACCTTCGGAATGGCAGTCCAATGCGTTACCATTGGACTATGCCGGCCGACGTTTACATTAGCCTTGCTTTCTTTGCGGATCTACACATTTCTCACACGATCATACATGATTTTTACCACACATACGTCTCAAGGATCTTATTTCTACAGCAAACAACTCCCTTAAACCTTCCAACAATTGGGATGTCATAGTCTTACTAACTTCGATCAGTTAAGAGGAAATTGGGACTCTTGAGCGGTATTCATAATTTAAAAAGTTATGTTGTCTTCACTTAGTGACTTTCAAGAAACTCCGACCTCCGCAGTTCTCCAAGTCCATAATCTTAGAGTATCATTTCACACGGTATGTTGAAGAATTTAACAATGGACCGGAAAAATTAAGAAATTTAATATAATAAGTACCTACGTTTTAATAATTTTGTAGGCCCGGTGCTGTGATCGCTTACCTCGGGTACAGATAAATGGGCAGAAATAATTCAACAGAAATGCATAGAATTCAAGTGATACTAAACATTTATGGACCGGTATATCAATAATCGCTCTAAGAGGAAGCTACAAGCGAAAAATGTGTACATTCTTGGTATACCTTATATTGTAGGTAATAGGCATTCAAATCGCTTGACAAACGGAGTCTAGAAACGTTCAATTTCAAGCACAAAACTTTTTATTTATTTATTTTGTAAATAATTTTATAAGAAAGCCAAAAAGTTAATCAAGTGAAACTGCCACAGAGAATCTTGGCTATAATACTGTATTTTTTTAAAGTTGTTTACTTTACGCGTTCATATTCTATTGAAAAAAATGTTTTTTTTGTAGTTTACATTTATATTTTTTATTCAGTAAGTAATTTATTTTTTTATTTGTATTTTACTCAAGCGAATCGATAGGAAAACCTTCAATTTATCTAAAGCATATTTTTTGGTATTCATAATGTACACCAATTCGTTATAAAGATTAATCAAAATAGTGATTTAGCATTAAGCTTCGCCTTAAGCGTGTGGGAAATAAAAATTGCATTTAAAGATACACTGTGCATTTTTTAATATCTGTAACTTAACTTAATTCGCGATTTTTTTTCTATCGAGGGAATTTCATGTAATTAACGTTCCGGTAAACAAATGCATAAAAATAATATTTTTTTTTTGGAACTTGAAAAGAGAAACGAGAAACTTGTTTTAAATCGGTAGAGATTGGGTTTATGGGGGCTTGATGCTTGGTAGTCGCAAACTAGTTCATTTTTTAGACTCTGCGGCGTTAGTAGTATAGAAGCGACACACTAAGTGGGCAAATGAAAAAAATCGGTTTGTAATGCATATTAGTGCATTTCGCTGCACTTATTCAGAACTGTCTGAAATTTTAAGTAGGCCCAACAAAGGTTGCACCCGCATTCCAGGATTTTGTCAATGCCTCTGGACCCGGGATTCTAGAATCCAGGTAGCGAGCATTGATGCATTCTCTATGGTAGCGAGGTTCTATTTTGTTCCTCTACGCAGCACGGCATATAATGTTAATAATGGGGAATTTGATATTCTGATATTGCGTACATGGATAAAAACGAACACGGATTCTACCGATTTATGACATATTTCATTTTAACACTAAGTTTTTGACACTTTAAATCTTTAACATTTTGAGTTTTTAACAATTTAAGTTTTTAACGCTTTAAGTTTTTAACACTTTAAGTTTTTAACACTTGTTTTTAAAGTTCCTAAAAAATATATGTATGTTATTTTTTAAGATAATATCTATACATTTGTTATGCCAAAACATTAATTATTTCAAATTTCCTCGATAGAGAAAAATCGTAAGGTAAGCTCCGAAAATGATTAAAAAAACGTTTTGTTCTGTTATTTAATATGTTATAGCGGGATCGTCGGGATCCCGCTATATCAAAAAAATCACAGTGTATCTTTAAATGCAACCAAAGCATTTGTCGAGAGATTTTTGCTCTATTTTAAACGAGTCGTGTTATATTAAATATTTTCACCATTTTCGCTTAATTGTTATCGTTATTCAATATTAGCGCGCTCCCTTTAACAATCGTATTTATATATCTCCATTTCAAACCATCTTTGAACGCTTACTACGGGGCCTTATGAATCTCTTCAAATTATTCGTAATTCGTTTAAAAATTGCAGGGATTGCAGGCTCTTACCGAATGAATTGATAGGTTTCCTGATAAACTTTTAGTAAAATACCAATGTTTTATCACGATGTCGGAACACGTGTCCATAAAAATTCTTAAAACAACATTTTCGCATTTTGTCATTATATATTATCAAGACAAACGCGGCTGCATGGACATGTGTTCCGATATATTATGACTTTACTAAAACAACCTGCAATCCCTTTTTAACCCGATTACCAATGATTTGAAGAGATTTTCCTCCGGGTATGAGCTTTCAAAGCGAACATTGGTAAAAAGTATGCAATGGTATCTAGTGACGTCACACGTGACATGATTCAGAAAAATTCATAATTCAAATGGCAGTGCTGCAAATAATCGACAAGACCCCAAAGGATGCACAAACTCCAAAAGCTTTGAGGGCTTTGAAGCAAAGCACCTTTCAGAAACACCTCTCCTCAAACATACCCTCCACACAGCATCCCCAGAGATGACATGGACCCTAAGGGAAATTATTTTCCTCAGGGCCACCTGTGTGGAAATTGATGTTAGGCGGCACAACAGTACTAGGATATGATTAGAATTTAGAATTTAAAATTTAATTAAAATTAAAATAAACATAAATTAAATAAAATAATTTTAATTTCAATTTAATTAATTTGAATTTAATTAATTTTAATTTAATTAATTACAACTTAATTAATTTCAATTTAATTAATTTCAATATAATTAAATTTCAATTTAACTAATTTCAATTTAATTAATTTCAATTTAATTAATTTCAATTTAATTAATTTCAATATAATTAAATTTCAATTTAACTAATTTCAATTTAATTAATTTCAATTTAATTACTTTCAATTTAATTAATTTCAATTTTATTAATTTCAACTTAATTAATTTCAACTTAATTAATTTCTATTTAATTCATTTCAATTTTATTAATTTCAATTTTATTAATTTCAATTTTATTGATTAATTTTTTTATTATTTAAATTTTATTTAATGTTTATGTATTTAATTTAGCAGAATGCGATTCGTCCCTCAGAATGACACCGATGGAGGAGTAAGGCTTTGAATAATGTATGTTTAATTGTTCTTCTGTAAGTGAGAACAATTGTAAGAACCCAGTATAAATATAAACTATGTAATTGAATTCATATATATTTTCCATCTCTAAAATTTTGTAAATGCAGATTACGTTATTTTTTGCTTCTGTTTTTCAGTCGACACGAAACCTTTTCTACATAATGTTAAGTGGGGTGGTTATAATTTGAAATTCCGCCCCCGCCACTGTTTCCACGGGCCGGATTAGCATTTGGTAAAGGTCAACAGAACCGAGGACAACCCCGACTGCTTGCACCCTCCTGAAACCATCCTTCACACTCTGCTGCGCGCTCGATACCCATCTTACAGGGAAAATTACAAGGACTAGGATAAACCAGGTGGGTCCTACGTCCTAAAATAATAATAATTGGATAATTTGTGTAGCGCCGTTTTTTAAAAAAGTCACTTCAAGGGCGCTGATATTCAGAATTCACGACATTTGGCACTTATTGAAGCATTCCGTCAGGATTTCTACTCGGAAAAGAACACGTGTTGTTGATATATTCTGAATGACTAATATTTTAATAGGAAGTTAGCATGCTGTCACTTTTTTGACAGGATCATTTTTCTACGCGTATCGACCACCACAATACTAGACTTATGCCGGTCTCATGTTTCTGACATTGATTAATTTATCTATCGTAGGTAATTCTCGGGTATCGATAAACAATCTTATCAATATTGCTTCGTTATCGATGTGGTCATGTTAGGCCCAGGGGGTCTTTTGTAAGATTTCAAATGGAAACAATATCTCCATAAAATTTTGTTGTTGTGTAATTTTGTAAAGAAAAGTCCAATCTATTGTATTCTTTATCACTGACATCTAGGTGGTAGGTACTGAACCTAATGGAGGTTTGATGTAACACCATGGCTATTATACCCACTGGCTATACTATATGCTATACAGAGGCGAATGCTAATAAAGTAACCCACTTACATAGCGATAAGAATAGGCCCTTCAACGGTGAAGTTGCAATATTGTTTTAGAAGAAGGGACAAGAAGTATGCGGCAGAAGCTAGAAGTTGTTGCGGAGTTTGGCCTGGTTAGGACGAAAAACTCTGGCAGTAGGTACTGAGTTTGGTAGACACTGAACAGGCTTTAATTTAGAAAAGCCACATTGCCGCAATGGAAGAAGAAAATTGGTAAAGAGATCGTAATGAAATAGGTTTATGACACGAGCCTTGCCTATGGATTCAGATAGGGCCGGCCCTGACCAAAGAGCGCCTGGCGCTAGTAAAAACCTCAAGGCGCTGTTTTAGGTATTATCAACGCCTTGGCTCCGTGGTGTCTTGGCAAGTCAGCATCCGGAGCGGACTGCTCCAATTGAGCCTGCACAGGGCCGGCCCTGGATCCAGAAGGGTGCGGCTTTATACCCTTATTTATGTGAATACACAAAGAAAAATGAGAATTTCTGATTTATTTAAATCCTGTTAAAAACGTGATTGCATTCCATATCCTAATAAAATATTAGTCCATTAAGAATATATAAGAACATGTCTTCATGCAGCGATGCAGCTGTCCTTTTCCTGATAAATATAATGACGAAATGTTACAATATTGGAATTTTTATGAACACACGTTCCTACATTCTAATAATATTATTCGTGTTTTACCGGCAGTTTGTTAGGAAACCTGTCAATTCATTGGTTTAAGGCCTGCAGTCACGTTTTTAACAGAAATCCAAATAATGGCCAGATTTTTAATAAATTAGCAATTCCCAACAAGTCCCTACTGTTACTGAGTGGGATTATGGCATTCCCGATTTGGGTAATATGTTGTGAGCCTGAATGAGGTACGGAAGGGAAGGAGATGTGCAAGATGAAGGTTGGGATTTACCTGGAACGGTTTTTCAGTTCCTACATTATAAGTATAAAGCATAACATTTATAAGAATAATGACACAGTTTTCACAGTCCTCCTCACTAGGGTTTCAACCGTAGTTTTAAAAAAATGTTTTGTTGGTACTTGTCTTCATATTGACATCATAATGTTTTGTTGGTACTTGTCTTCATATTGACATCATAATGTTTTGTTGGTACTTGTCTTCATATTGACATCATAATGTTTTGTTGGTACTTGTCTTCATATTGACATCATAATGTTTTGTTGGTACTTGTCTTCATATTGACATCATAATGATTCGTTGGTACTGGTCTTCATATTGACACCATAATGTTTTGTTGGTACTTGTCTTCATATTGACATCATAATGTTTTGTTGGTACTTGTCTTCATATTGACATCATAATGTTTTGTTAGTACTTGTCTTCATATTGACATCATAATTTTTTGTTGGTACTTGTCTTCATATTGACTTCAGGATGTTTTGTTGGTACTTGTCTTCATATTGACTTCATAATGTTTGCAAGTTGATTATCAATCAATTTTCTCGGTCATCTTTTTACTTTAGTTTTAAATATATAATATTTTTTATTCGATGTGGTTTAATATGTACCATTAAAATGGTAAAACTGGTTGAGTATTTATATTGGGAAGTTAAGTATTCAGTTATGTTTTTTTGAAGTGACAAGCAATTTTTTGATTCTGAATGGTGGTTTTTCACCAGGGCGATACTGAGAGTATTTAACACTATGAGTATAGTTCTTTAAGGCCCCGTAGTAACCGTTAAAAGAGCGCGCCAATATTAAAAAGACGATAATAATTAAGCAAAAATTGTGAAAACATTCAATAAAACACGACTGGTTTAAAATAGAGCAAAAATCTCCCGAAAAATGCTTTAGTTGCATTTAAAGATACACTGTGAATTTTTTCATGCCTATAACATATTAAATAACAGAAAAAACGCGTTTTAAATAATTTTCGGAGCTTACTTTGCATTTTTTTTTCTATCGAGGGAATTTCATATAATTAACGTTTCGGCATTAAAAATGTATAGATATCATCTTCAAAAATAATTTATTTTTTTGATACTCCAAAACTTTAAGAGTTAACGAGAAACTTGTTATAAATCGGTAAAAATTGGGTGTGAAAACTTACCTTTCTAAGCTGTCATATCCTTAAATTAAATATACCATTCCTGAGAGAAAGTCCAGTTATATCCAGCTTTCTAATTATGTCCTAAATCCTGTATCTAAATTTCGCTAACAAACAATTAGATCATTTTAATTAAGTTGTTATCTCAAGTGACCTACCAGGTAAGTATTGTACAATATATCATCTCCATAAATAGTTAGTAATGACATAGATCACTGTAGAAATGTATTATAAATTTGTACAGCGCCCTTGAGGTGATTTTGCACAAAAACGGCGCTATACAAGTCATACAATTATTATTATTATTATTATGCAGGGGCTTCAACTAGTCTTATATTCTGTAAGCCATCTTAAATCGCTTAAAAATACCCCAAGACAAGCTGATGATTGATGATCCAAAATTTTGAACCAAAAAAAATCTTACTCGTTGGTAGAGTTCGCTTGGTGACTTGCAAGAATTTCTCTAAAACCATTAGCTATTCTTTATCAAACACTTCAAGTTATCGCCCTTGCATATTAATCGGCGTAATAAAATGTGCTCCATTAGTCTTCGGATTTAATTTCTTACTTATCTCGTTAGCCGCGATTATACTACTCGTATATTTTATACAATAAATATCTTTAATATTGTCGATGTCGGCTTTCACAAAGCCCCTAAAAAACGAACGGGCTTTGTCTACAATCGATATTTTAGTCGAGACAACTTTAGACAAGATGTCGACTAATAACCAATATTGTTGATAAAAATACTTTTATCATGTCGATGTAGGATTTGACGTTAAAGCCCCTAGTATATTATAAAACATTGGAAAGAAGTTAAGATTTATGAATGGTAAGATTTTTAAAATAATTTTGTTTTTAAAGCTCGTTTAAATTCAGCCCAATTCTGGAGATTAGTAAGAGCTGAGGGAAGTTTATTGCAAATGAGCGGGCATGTTACACGAAAAGAGCGATCATAGTAAACGGCTCGATTTGACCTAGAAAGTTCGATTAGACGATTACTAATAATAATAATAATAGTTGGATGACTTGTATAGTTGTGAAAAATCACCCCAAGGGCGCTGTACAAACTTATAATACATTTCTACAGTGATCTATGTTATTACTTAACTATTTATGGAGATAATATACAGTTTACCTGGTAGGTCACTTGAGATTAACACTTAATTAACATCTAAATCTGGATATGCTACATCTAACATCTAGATATGCTGACCTTAGAGAAAGCTGTATATTTTTTTCGGATACATTTTCAGACGTTTTTAAGCCATACTATTTGTCACTGATGTTCATTATTGCATTGGGATTTAGCAAGTATGCAGTCCACATAATTCACAGACGTTTTTTATATCAGTTGGTGAAATCATTCAACTCCCGGTGAGCCGTTACAAGGACTTGGCTCTTCCTGTGTCGCCAATTCTCTCAGCAGTTGGCTTATGCTAAATTATTTTATAAATTATGTACTACCAATGTTAATTCAATCACGTTCGTTCTGGGTAATAAATATGCACTTCATACTGTGTATTGAATCCTTACATACTTATGTTAATAATTTGTTTTTAAATAGTTTATATGCTTTTACAGACATGTTAAAGATATACATAATATGAGAGAGTATAATAATTAAAACTATCCATCCTTGTTCTTAACAGGAATGCTATATTTCAACAATTTAGAAGCACGCCGAAAAATATTTTTAGGCTAATTTATTTTTATCTAATATCTGGAAGTATACTTAATCCACTTATATTGAAAGGGATTAACTTTTTTATTTATTTATTTATTTTGTAAGAAACAAACAGCTTTTATATAATATGCAGTGATAGATATAAATATACAAGTTAATTGTAGTCAAGCCACAGAAGTTTCTTATGTTAAAGTGCATTAGAAATGAAGTTTTAGTTTCTTAAAATTAATTTGGTGTTAAAGGAAGGGGAGCGGAAGAGGAAAATAGGAAGGGGAGCGGAAGAGGAAAATAGGAAGAGGATAGGAGATGTGGCCGATACATTCCATACTCTCATATTAATAATCGATCGTACGCATTACTTCATATCGATATTTCTTTAGGTTATTACCAAAAAATGTCAATGCTGTAAAATTTTTTATTATATTGTGCACATATGCGAGGAATTGGGGAATTTTTTCGAATGTTTGTTCTACACGAGGGTAGATAAAATAAATCAGATTGTCGGGTTGATCTAGACGGAATATGAAAATTTATTAAATTGGTAAGTTCTGGTGAGTCCAGACCATTATTTAGGATTTTAAATAATAGGATTTGATCAAAATCCTATTATTTAAAAACTTATGTGCCTAACAAGTATACTCGTTGGAGATTTGATGCACTTTTTTATACTCCGAAAGCGAGGACTTCTGCCTATCAGAATGCGCCTTAGCCGAGGTCTTTACGAATATCAAAAAAATATGCTTCGGATAAATTGAAGTTTTTCCTGTCGTTTCGCTTGAGTAGAATTAAAATGAAATTGTTAATCTCTAAACGGTATAAAGTAAAGTCGCTATCCGCGTCTGTCTGTTTGTGTGCTTAGTTCTTCTAAACTACGCAACGGATTTTGATATTACTTTATAAAAAAATATAATCGTAAACTACTAAAAAAAAAATTATTCATTAGAAATGTATTAAGGCATATAAAACACAACATAAAAAAATCTATATTATAGCGAAACTATGCCAATTTTACAGCACAAGAGCTCACAATTCGATAGTTTCCGCAGCTTTAGATATCAAGGAATATCGCATGTAAGTATATAATTGAAAACATCCACACTATTGAATATTTTCCAATTCACTCCATCCCACAAAACTAGGCCATTTAAAACGAGATGTATAAAATATCCTTACTTTGAGGAATATAATTTATCTGCCAGTACCGACCTACCTACGATAATCCATTGCAGTATGATTTACAAATGGCGTCCGATATAAACGTGTCTGTAATAAATATGTGTTTATGTTGGCGCGCTTTTAACAGCATTTCCGGTCGTCTGGCCGCCATCTTGTTTATAAATATACGCATGCATGTAAATACAAGCAAGCTGCGTACATTAGGGTGGACCGACAATGTTTGGATATTTTAAATATATATTTATTTATTTGTTTACGGTACAAATAGGTACCTTTAAATACAGAAGAAAACATATTTCACAAAAAAGGGTAACAAAAAAATTTCTTTAATTCAGTTTTTTATTTATTTACATCAGGTATAGGAAACTAAATGTTAGCTAATAACTATTTCCAAAAAATATGTGACATCCTTTTATGTAAATTCTTTGGTGCCATTGAAAAAATTTGCATAT
This sequence comes from Hesperophylax consimilis, assembly GCF_061612785.1. Taxonomy (NCBI): domain Eukaryota; kingdom Metazoa; phylum Arthropoda; class Insecta; order Trichoptera; family Limnephilidae; genus Hesperophylax; species Hesperophylax consimilis. The sequence goes on along the minus strand of NC_142854.1, from coordinate 16,479,490 downwards.
TATTTACCCATGCTGTGTACGCATGATATAAGAGAGTTTATAACCGAATTAGTGTTGACATTATTGTTGCAGTGAAAGATAATTTTAGTTCGTATGACTATCAGGAACGTGAAATTATTATTTTTTTACTTTAAATATATTTATTAAATAATTAATCAATTTACAGAATATAATCAATAATGTTAACAAAGATAATTCATACAATTGGTACAATTAATTTTCACTGCTTTTGATTTTTTAATGTTCCTCTTGTGTAGAAGCTGGCGCTTGTGTCTAGAAGAGTGGCGAGCATCAAGATTAAGAATATTTAGTGTTTGTAATTATGATAATAATTAATAATAAAATTATAAATTTATAATTAATTACAAAGATAGTTTCATCATTTTGGTATTTTGGTATTTTTACATAAAACATTTCTTAAATTGCTTTTAGTAGGTGTTTATCGTTTTCTATTGTTCTGATATTTTCGGGTAGGCTGTTGAAGTATTTTTTCCCTAGATATATGTAATGATGTTGAGCAAAAGTGGTGTTACATTTTTGTGTTGGAAATATATATTTTTGACGAGTACGACTTTCAGTTAAAAAGCTGTGATTTTGTTTTTCTTTTATTATTTGAGTTATTATGTTTTTTTGGACAAGATCATTAAATTTTAATACCTACTTTAAATTCTTCAAAAATTAGGTGTGTTGGATAATCTCTTACTTAATTGCAATAATGCAGGGATGTCAATAAGTATATATACAGGGTGTTTCAGCAGTCAGCACTTACCCGAAAGACTTAACCAGTGATTCCTGAGCATATTTGGAGTAAAAAGAGTAGATATCATTTTAAAGCATGGAAAATTTTTTTTTTCAATCAAAAACAAACATTATTTTTCAATTAAATGCCGCCACTGGGTGCAACCTAACGAATCACGTGATACGTTCTCCGTCTTGTTCCAGCAGCACTATTATTACGAGAGCGGACGTGTTTTTACCGCTCCGGTTTATTTAATCCTTTCAGAAGGTTTCCCTTGTTAAAAGATCGCTGAAAAATGTTCAGCATCCGTGTTTTATATAGTGCTTACCTTCTTATTTCACGAAATGCGCGTAACTTCTACCGTTTAGCCGGAATTTGCAATTATTATAGCATTTTAAACCGATTAAATTTTGAAAGTGAATCTAGAAAAAAGAATCTCAATGCAGTCGAAGATTTTATACCTGACCTCTCAAGTGTCAAGTGGTGTCGGGATTTACGGGACTTCTTCAACCGAGGATGTCTGCCTGGAGGACAGATAAGCCATATTTTGTTTAAAATGTTTGTTTTTGTTTTTATTTTCTGTTTTTGTTTATGTATTTTGTTACAGATGACACACATAAATTTCACTTTGACTTTGGTTCAAGATTTTGCTTATGATAGCCTGCGATAAGCGAGCCCTAAGGGTCTGAGACAGAGGTGTGAAATCGTCGGATCACGACAATAGAAAAAATTGTATTGAATTGACAATAGAAAGAATTTTTTTTTTTTTTTTGCTGGATTTTATTTAGGTATTGGAGCCAGGAAGGAGTCTGAAAGGGTCGAGAGGATGCACTAGGTGGCATGAATGGCTGGGAGGTGACTGGAGAGACTAAGGTAAACTAGGATGAGGTGATTTTGCACAGTGGTGCTGCCAAGGTCTGTTATCTATGTGAGGATGTTGTGTCGGCGCTCTTTATTGGCAGCAGAAACATGTCAGCGCTATATTAGCGGCGGACACATGCCTGAACGGATGACGAGCCTCGTGCTGGCACAGTAGGTGGACGGGGTAGTCTCTCTCGCTGCAGAAGCTGGTACAGTTCCTTTGCTACCTAGGATTCTTGCAGCAGAGTCTCCATCTTCTGTCTTCGTCGAGCGTCACAGCGGTGCTGCCAAAGTTTGTTGTCTATGTGAGGATGTTGTGTCAGCGCTCTTTATTGGCAGCAGACACATGTCAGCGCTATATTGGCGGCAGACACATGCCTGAACGGATGACGAACCTCGTGCTGGCACAGTTGGTCTAAATAACAAATGTAGATCCTAGGAAATAAATTGTACAGCGCCCTTGAGGTGATTTTTCACAAAAACGGCGCTCTACAAATTATCCAATTATTATTATTATTATCACCGTACAGACAAGACGGAGCGCGCATCACGTGATCCATTGCGATTTTTGTTGTTATTTGTTTTTAATTAGAAAAAAAATCTCATCGTACAGCAAAATAGAATGGAACCGAATGCAATATATTAAATAAGTTTCATAGTTTGAAGCTGTTGGTACTTACCCAAGTAAAAAAGAGACTGGCGCTTGTGCTCAGTGCTTATACAATTATTTTGTTTATTATGTTTCTTTGTTTATCGATAAATTAATCAAAGACGGCAAAAAAAAGGTTCCACGATGGCAACAGTTTTCCACAAAATTTATCTATTTCGACGACGAAAATATATTTCATACATTATTTGTCAATTACTGTGTTTTGATAGCCTGTGTAAGTTGATATCCGCAACAAAATTTTGAATTGAATTGAACATTGAATCTAGGTAGCGAACGGACTTGATATACTGACGATATGGATAAATATAATAAATTATTATCATCCTAGCGAAAGTTGACTAGTGATTACCAATATTGTGTATTGTAGACATTTATCGATGTTGGCTTACATGCTAGGGCCTGTGAAAGATCAACATTAAAAAATATATATTTGATGGCCTCCCTACTGTATATTATACTGCACGTCAAAACATTAATACATGCACGTATTCGTGCAATATATCGCCGACGCGCGCAGCCTGTCAAATGTCATAAAAAGAACAAAGTATTAAATATGTGGAGCATTAGAAGAATTTGAATTTAGGATGAACAACCGTTTGTGTTGTTTAAATTTTGGAAATAGACATAAATAATAGAAACAAGGTAGACTGGTCATTAGGGTGTCCCAAAAAAATTAAAGTTGTTATTTTTGAACGCATACCCTCTAATTTTGTTTTAATAATGACAAAACACTTATAAAAAAAATTTCGTTTACTTTGGACAACTGCAACCCGTGCCGACTTGCATCTAAAGATGTCAGTAGTTGTACATTAAGACGCCAGCGAGCAAACGTCTTGATGAGCTTGTAGTAACTTGCTATTTTGTTAGTAAACGAAAATCACTCGTTCAGGGAAGATGTTGTTAGATTTACGCACTTCTAAAAAGAGTATATTTTTAATAGGAGTCGTAAAACACCAAATATCGGGTTCTAAACTGCCATTTAATGGACAAGTTCTTGAAGTTTTGTTCTACAATATCCAGAAATTGAATTTAACTGTCAATATATACCAAATATAGCCATAGTTGGTATTGAAAGCTGTGTTTGAAGTAAAAATCAGTCAAGTGACTACAAGCCCTGACATACCACTCTTCAAAAAGTTTCGAGATAACTGTAAAAATGTTGATCCCGATAAAATTCAGTGCTACAGAGAAAATCTCACATTGCACCTAACCGCTTCCGAAATCGATGATTTGCTTGACTTTTACCGTACTGCACTGACAACAAAAATACTTGGAGATGACTTTTGAGAGTTTTTAGAGCTCTGTGTTATAGTTTTAGGAGGAGATACAGCGAAAAAATTTAAGATTCGGCCTCCAGGTGCTCGATGGATAGCAAAGGCGCTTTATTCCTTGAAAATATCATTAATTTGTGCCAAATTAATAATATACCGGTGAGGATAAGGCGGCACTTTTAGACGTTTGCCTGTTCATAGTAACATTATATGTCAAGCCATGGTTACAATGTATTATAGCAGTTAAAGCACCTTACAAGGACTTGTGCCTTTTGAAATCGATGAAGGAATAAGAAAAACTTGATGAAAACATCTCAATGGCAGCTTTATTTCTGTTCAGTAAGCAGTTATGGTATTTGACCGATGGAGGATCTATTTTATCGCTGTTTGACGACGCTGTGGATCAAACAACTAAAATAAAAATGCTTGAAATATCAAAAAAAAAAAATTATCAACCCATGACAAACGTTACATCCCATCGAAGGAAGATCTTGATGGTAAATTGTATGGTAAGTTTATTAAGTAGTTTAAATTATGTTTTGTATTGAGGTTTTTGTTCATATCATAATTTAGTGACTTTTTTTTTCAGAGAAAAATATTTACGACTTCATTTCAGTCAAGAGCAAGTATTTGTTTGATCGTCTGAAAACAGATTTCTTAGCTAGTTTTCTTAACGAATTCCCTACGATGTAGTCAAATAATGCTTCGTATCAAGAAGTCAGAAAGAAAGTGTCGCCGCTGAGGGTAGTGAATGATACAGCTGAAAGAACTGTTAATGCAAGATTTTCATGGCTTAATCTCACGGTCGAAGAGGAACAAAAATAATTTTTGTTACGATGCGTTCAGGAACACCGGAAGATTTATCCTGACTGTAAAAAACCAACTATGAAGAAAAAATTTAATCAATTAACCATTTTTAAATATAAAATACTACATAATTGAACATTTGTGCATTATTAAATATTATTTATCCGACAAAAATGAAAGTTGAAAATCCTTCCATATTAACTCTGTACCATATGTTTGGCATCCAGTCGGCACGGGTTGCCGGTGTTTAATCAAAATAATATTTATTATATGAGTTATTGGGATCAAATGGAATAAAATAAGAGGGTATGCATATTTAAATTCATGAAAAAAAAATTCTTCCTTATGTCCTGGGACACCTTACTGGTCATGAACCATTATTAGTATGAAATATCGTTCTTATAGTAATTCTTACAGTATCGTAGTTGTTTCTTATAGTAATTGTTGAAACGAAGTGTCATTTCCATAATCTGTGTCTAAAAGTGAAGCGGTTACGTTAATAATTACCATAGACAGATGAACAGAAGGTATAAAACATCATATCATTAATTACTGAATCATAAACAACGTAATACGTATTATGTGTAATCATTGGGTGCCTATCTATCTTGTGGTATAGAAATCAAAACAAAAAAACGACACAAAAGGAGATAATTTTTTTAAAGTGACAGTTGTTTTGCTGCGTGGGGTTTTCTAGTAAAGTGCCTACGTTTTACAGTCATACTTAATTAACGATCAATATTTTACAATGCAATAGTTATTATCTAATTATTAGAAATGATTTATAATATGTATATTTGATTACATATTTAATTCGAATGAAGAACGTGCGAAATAATTATAAAAAGCGATGAGAAGTTTCGTTTTGAAAGCGAAGTGTATAAAATTAGAAATTATCATGGGAAACGATTTAATTTTATTGGTATAATATTTGAATGCGAAAGCATGGTTGTTTGTTTGTTTGTCCTTTTTTCACTTCGCAACGGAGCGACCAATCTACGTGATTTTTTGCATAGGAGTAGTTGGAGGACCAAAAAGTGACACAGGATATTTTTCATCATGGAAAAACGTTTCAATCCGTGGGGAAACTCTTTGTACAGTAATTTCTCCCTAATACCGTACGAGCGATGTTGCGGGTAGAGGCTAGTATTTTATTATCTTTTAATTTAAATTATAATGTAAATTTATTTTAAAATGTTATTACTTAATCATTATCATTATGTGTATATATGTACCTACCTAGTGCTTTTAAATTAGAATGCTACCCAAGCAGCAGTTAATCTTATGTTTAATTGGATATTTTATTTTATTATGTTCCTTCTCTTTGTTATTCATATTTATACAAAATATGTCAGTAGGCTTAGGCACCAGTTAAAAGTACATAAACCTATTATTTCATTATTATTTTAATACTATACTTATCAAACAACTTATCAAAATGTTAATACTCATCCTAATTTGACTGTCCTAAAACGGGAATCCTCCTAGTTGGGCAGTTAAAACATTTCTTAAATAATGTATATAAATGTATAATCTTTTAGTAAAAAAAAATAATAATAAAAAATAAAGTTTAAAATATAAATTTATTTTTGAATCTTTTTTTAAAATTTATTTTATAATCTATAATATACATTTATTTTATATTTTTTTTACTTGAATTATAAATTTATTTTATAATCTTTTTATTTAATCTATAATATAAATTTATTTTATAATCTTTTTATTTAATTTATAATATAACGTATAAATTTATTTGATAATTAATAATAATTTTTAATTCGACGGCCTCCCTTATAGAGTGGATACGATTCTAGGCTACGAATTGAGAGATCGTGTGTTCCAATCCCGGCGTGCGCAAGTAAATTTTATTTGATTAATTTGTGTTATTTCAATATTTCTTTAGATAATTTCAGTATCATCCTAGTGAAAGACTACCATTCAGAATCGAAGCATTGCTTGAAATGACTTTATCCGTATCCGAATAGTATCCTGTGGCAAATATTTCATAAATAATTCTTACAGCTTCACAAAACCTACGATAATTATAATATCCCGTGATTTTTCACTGGACATAGTCATATCATAATAAGATAGTATGTGGATCATATATAATGTCTTAGGATGGGTTGTTTCATACAATTTGATCAATTCATTAAGTTTCAACGTTCATTTTCGGGTCCTATTCAACTTCTGTTATTATATCATTATAGACCAGTTACTTGACACAACTAAAGTTATAACAGAACTTGAAAATTAACTTTTAAATTTGAAGAATTGCTCAAATTCTCTGAAACAACCCGTCCTTTATTTAATATATAATTTTAGATGTTTGGGTGTATATATTTATGTACGTTTCACTATTACGCATTTTCGCAGGAATTGAATGAGATGCGGTGTCGAATTAAATTCATTAATATTATTCAAGAATTCATCCATCATTTGAATTTTTTCGCAAGCATGGATAAATTACCTTCAAAACGTGAATTACACAAAACAAAACAGTAGGTAGTAAAGATAGTATAGGGTTTTCCAATAAGAGGTGTTATTTTGAATATTAATTAAGGAATTAATGATTTTTTATGGCCGGAATTGGATGGTATTGATCTGGACAACGTTTACTTTCAACAAGACGGCGCTACGTGATACAAAAGCAACGAAACCATTGATCTTTTACGGTAAAAGTTTCCGGACCGTGTTATCTCTCGAAGAGGTGATCACAATTGGCCACCGAGATCTTGTGATTTAACACCTTGCGACTTCTTCCTTTGGGGCCACGTGAAAGAGAAGGTCTACGCCAACAGCCCAGCGTCGATTCAAGACCTCAAAGATGGAATTCGTGAGGCTATCGAGGACATAAGGCAGCCACTTTGCGATTTGGTTATGGAAAATTTCATGAAAAGGATATGGTCCTGTAGGCGCGGTCGTGGTGGTCATTTGACTGATGTTATTTTTTACTATTAACGGCATACCTTCCTCTTTATAATGAAATAAAAATTTGATCATTTATATTAAAAAATGGCATTTTTCTTTGAAAATCAAAATATCACCTCTTATTGGAGAACCCTTTATAAAATACTGTATTCAGTTCTTCAGTGACTGTGAGTCATTGATGCAGCGAAGAGACGGAGCCGCCCACGGGAATATTTAGTCTGTTGACTCAGTCGAAGAAACGCCCAAAGTAACTCTAATTCATTCATTCAAAAAGGAATTTCTAAGAAGTGTTCACATTCAAGAATTCATTCTATAAATAAAGAGAAAGATCCGAGTTTATCTACCTAGTAATGTTGGTTCGGGGGATGACGGATTATATATTTGTAAAGAAAAATATAATTTTCTTTAATTCAAGGCAATGCCGAGCTTGTCTCGTCATTTTGGCTGTGTGTGTCGTGGACTGTCACTGGCTGGGTGTGCGCCATAGTACCTACACAGTCGAATCAATATTTCGTAATCTATGGTTTAAGACATAGTAAAAATAATCTATGGGTTGTGACAAAGCAGATTGATGGGAATAATTTCAATAATTTGTAATTGCTATCGTAATTGTGATTAAGGAATTGACATAACAATTAATAACATTAAATGTCGTTTCTTTCCTTACAGAGAAACTCAATTGTGTTTTAATTGAGTGTCGTTCAAATCACAAGGAAAATATCATCATATATTTATTTATTGTTTTTGTGTTTAATACGTAGAACTCTATTTATTTATTTTTTTAATTTAATAATATATTGGTTTTTGTTATTGTTACAGCCGTTTCGGCTTTCAAGGCCAATTTCAAACTGTGGTTATAACCACGTTTAGACGACTTATTTATATGATTCTATTTTAATCCCTCCCAATTTAAAATGATTTATTACCTGTTAAACCGATTTACTGATTAAATAATTGTGACAATAGATTTCATATTACGTTGGGGTATTAAGTCTGTTTTCTCCACATTAATGTTATGTTAATTGTTTAATAATGATGTGGCTGCTATTGCATACAGTTTACATAATCACTGGAGCGATTTTTGGCATATTATGGCTTTGTTTGCAAAACGTTTTGAGCGAACGCTCGTCATAAATTACCAAATTTATAGAACCTAAAAATATGGGACGGCCGGCGAAATCTAGGTGGATTCATTTGATTTAAACCGCAGTAGTCAGTTCATATAATGTTTCCATAATAATAATATAGCAATTGTCACAAGCGAAATCAGTATTTTTAATACCTTGGAGGTTGCCATTTATGCTAGCTGAACATCCCACTACAAATCAAAAATGAACACGGCTTTAAAATCATCTGACATTTACATCTAGAACAGTGTTCTACATTTGAACTTACGACCCCGATGAAGTTGTCAGCTGGCTTGACCCCGTCTCGTGACACACTTCGTGTCACCCTATTGTCACTGTGACACCGGTGACAGTAAATACCACCCCCCCACTTCATAATAGGGGAATTAGGTGATAGCCGTGTAAATGTTATATTAAGGGTTGACTGTTTTATCCAAGAATATTAAATATGCAATATTATTTTTTATGACTGGAGAATACCCAAATAACTAACCATCACGCCGTTTCACCGCAAGGGTAGGCAGAGAGGCCGAACTGCCAAACAATTTCATTCATACATCGTCTCATACATACTGTGTATGTATTGCAGAAGAATGTTTCATGTTATCTTGTGTTCCTAGACGGCACATGGAATTTAATAGTGGCAACGATGGCAGGACTGCCAATTCAGTTGTGAATGATTCTGTGTAACACAACGAGGTCTGACATAATTCTCCTGTCAGACAGTGTTATGAGATGCAATTGATTCATCAAACTGATGTATTCAAGTGGAATTCTGAGATAAAAATTTACGTACCTAAGAAATTTGTGCTGAAATCTTTCTCTTTCTATATTGTTCTAGAGTGACATATATATTAGAATTATGGCTATTACTAGCGCAGACTCAGGTAAAAACACAGGATATTATAAATGTAGTATTTGTGAAGCTGTAAGAATTAATAAAAAAACCAACTGCGCGAAATCACAATTGGGTAGGACCAACTTGTTTCATAAGTCTGTAATGTCGTACAATTTCGGAGAAATCGTTATATATGATTGACACAAAAATTATAACGAACGGATTGTCATCGACAACGAGTGTATCTGCCGAGTTTCAGCTCGATTGGATGTCGGGAAATGCGTTCATTTCCACTTGCAAGATTTGCATTAATTAATTTATTTACGAAACAAGAGCGAAATTTAAATAATATTTTCTTCAAAAACAATCATAGTAAATTTTAGATACGACCACAAATTTACCTTTCGAATGCACACCAAATTTACACAAAAGAAATACATATATTAAATATAGAAATAATAATTTTGGTAATACTGCCTGCTCGAATCGTTTTCACAATCAATTCCCATTTTGAAAATCATAGCAAATCCCAGTTCTATAGAGGTCATCGAACAGGAGTTACATACACCGCAGAAAGACAGAGAGACACCACCGAAATTATTGATTTGAATAATCCACATAATATAATCATTAGGTAGTTTGTTACGTATTCAAGAATAAAATAAAATTGCAGAAATCTGATCAAATTTGAACTGACTCTCAAATCAAAATAGGTGACCGTGCTTAACACTTGTTTTGCAATTTATTACGACCGATCAGACAGCTCTAGCAAAACACTGTTAGCAATCATCACCATCAACATCATCAGCTGCAAAGCGATGTCACCTTTACGCTCCGTTGGGCGTACAATTACAGACACTACAGTAGAGACATCGCGCAGCCTTGAAAAATGTATTATTTTCAGCATTTTTGTTGCAAACCTTAGATGTAACATGTTTTTGGTGCTTATAATTGTGTAGTCTAATTATGAAAAGATTTGTGGTACAGTCCGTCAACAGAAACTGAATAAAATGGGTCTACAATTTTTCCGCCTGTTTTGATTTATGCAAGAAAAAAACATGGACAAAAAGTGCCTTTTTTTATTTTGTGGATTTTCAGGCATAAATATTTAATTTTTTTTCGATCATTTTATAAATAACTTAATTTGCCACATTATACAATAAAATCATAACCGAAAATGGGTTCGTAAGTAGGAGATTATGAACTTTAAAGCAGTTTTCGTAGGCCTTATACATTATTTTTTTATGGGCTTATAAAAAGACTCATCTAAAAAATTCTCGATTATTTCAAAGGCCAAGATGTATTCTACTCGCAGTATTTAATTAAAGCATCTGAATCATTTCTAATCATCATCACACTCCCGCCACTAATAAGAATAAACTTCAGTCGACTACTTATCGAGTTTTGCGAGCACAAACATAAATTTCAGAGTACTTGATTGACACCATGCTCTCGATGACAATTGACAGAATGCATTGTCACGGACAACGAGCGTATCTGCCAAGTTTCAGCTCCATCTGATGAAGAGGGTTAATTCCCACATTCAAGATTCCACTTCAATCATACACGAAAAAAATGGAAATCACAATAAATTAATTGCCTAATATTTTATAAACAGGGTCTTTCCGTGCAACAAACGATAGGCGTATTTATTTTTTTCATGGGGAAAAAATCGATTAGTTTTATTATTTGTTCTGACCAGGAAAACATGTACGGACCACTGACCTGATTTCACGTCTCACGGAGCTCAAGCACGAGATTTAAAATTAATTTAAAAAATACAGTGCTGAACAAAAGTTTACGTATCTACGGAATATTAGGGTTATAGAAAATAAGATACATTCAATGAATTGTAAGGCTATTTCACCTTTTGGTATTCGATGATATATTCCTAGCTGAAGTCCACGGCGTTGTCCGGGCTCATTTTGAACGTCGTCACGTGTGGAAAATTTAATCAAGTAGTATTAAGAAGCTGCTTTAAGGGGGCGGGAAAAGAGGTGGAGTGGTTTATCGAAATCTTATGTAGACAGTGGCCTTCCTCCTGTTTTGAAGGTCAAGTGTGCAAATTTTCATCAATCTCAGAATTAACTGTATATTTATATTTTAAAAAAGCCACGGACATGTAAAAAGAAGATAGAAGATTATTTGTTGGCAGTAATATCTTACAATCCGCGTGGAGTTTGTTCACAACACATGGCTCAAGCCATTTCAAGCGACATTTCGATATGACAACATGTTTAAAAACTATTAATTAATAAAAGTTTTTTCCGCATAATTCAATTTGTCCTTTTTTACAAACATGAACAATTTTATTGACGGCCTCAAATCCCGGCGTGCGCAAGTAAATTTTATTTGTTTAAATTGTATTATTTCACAATTTATTCAGTAAAAATAATATATAGAACACTTGCGGCAAGTTCCAGAGTGGAAGATACTCTGAATAGCCAGGTATTCCCCATCTTACTCTTCCCCATCCCATTCCCTTCCCGAATACCTTAAGCCTTACAACATACCCCAATTGGGAATTCCATAGTCTCACTAGCTCCAGACAGTTGGGAGGGAGCACTTGGGACTCTTGTGTAGTAAATATTTAAAATATATAAATAAATTATTTTACTTTTGGCATACCTGCACGCGCCAAATCAACATGGTAGCTGATTGTTATTAACAAATTTACATTATTTAGCATTCTAACTTTTTGTCGTCATCTTTATAAATACGAATGAGCAACTATCATGCCAATTAGTAGCAATGCAATATGGTATACAAATCAGCATAACGTTTTCGATAGAACATTCGCAAGGATAGTTATAAATTTGATAAATAATTCAGAAAACTTTCCCGCACAATAAAAAAAAATTAACAGGAAATAAGTTGATAATTTATGCAGATGAAATGAAATAAAAAAATTGCAAAAGATACCTTTTTAATTCCCCAACATAATTACAACGTTCCCGTGTTATTAATTGATGATTATATATTATGCAGATAATGTAAATATTATGAATAATTCTAATGGCGACAACCCACGCATATCAGAAGTGACATTGAGAAAAAAATACCAGTAAAAAATATCATTTCAAGCTTGAAAGTAGCATGCGCTGCCATCTTACGGCGAGTAGAAAGACTAATAGTGTGAGTCTTTGCTAAAGCTTATAATATCTAACGCAAGGCGCTGCATTATTTCGTCTGATCTTGCGAATCTCTTCAATAATGAGAAGAAAAATCTATTATAATATGATAATTTATATAAATACGTGGGTGATATTTGTAGAATATGATTTTTTAGATAAATTTTCGAACATAATGAAACCACAGACATTTTCCTAATTTCATACGACCAACAATGACAATCGAATTCCGTAGTCAATAAATTGTTCAGTGAATTACCATAAATATTTTGCAAACGATTCTAGAGTTTCCATAGAAGTTAACATACCTTATTAGTACATCACCGTTACATCATTATTCGCTATGCACCATTCAAATTGATATAGCAGCCAATCAGGGGAAGGGGAACAAACCAAGTTGCAAGGAGCGGGGAGGCGACGTTACCGTATTTTTTTTCTGCGATTTAGGTATAAATGAATCTGACAGTATGCAGACAATTCGAATTGCAATATCACAAGTCAGTCAGCGAAAATAAAATCTGCTTACAAAACACTAGTGCGCAAATTTGTGGCTGTAATCGGGTTAATAAATGTTCGGACTTGCTTCCAAAATTGAATATTTTGTTAGAAACTTGCTAAAAATGTGTTATAGTTTACCCACCTCACTCATTTTTAGCGTAGTGGTTCGTTTAAAAACGAACATTCTATTCCTGCCCAGAGAAGTCCCACGATGGACTGTACTGCAAACTTTAACAAACTTGCCTTTAGTGAACTTTAATTTTTCTCGTAGAGTGTGGTTATTTCAATGTGCGCTCTTCGGCGGTCAATATACGACTGATGTCGTAGTTTATTCAAAGCTGTCTATTCAAAGATAACACCCCATATAACTGATATGTTTCATGGTATATATCGTGACATTTATTGTATATACTTTTGTGTTTTGTTTTTACGGGGTACGTTAAACGTTGAACGTTACTATAATACCCTGGAAGTTTCGACCTCATTTTCAAAGGACATAATTCGTTTGCTGTTTAAACACTAGGTTAGTAAGAAAAAATAGCTCTTAAATCATTTAGATAATATAATTATACCTTCTATATGTTTGTCGGCGGTGTAAAAGTATGCGGTTAAGTATACATGGTTCGGTTAGGTTAAGGATTGACATTATTTGCTGATTAATATTGTTCTACAGGGTTTTCCAATGTGTTATTTTGAATAGCCCGCTATTTCGGTAGATGTTACTTTTGAAGCTGTCATTTTTTGACATTTGACAAGTAGAAACTACGCCATTAATAAAAATGGAACGATACACGCTTCAACAACGCATTGAAATTATTAAAATTCACTTGAGTGAATCAAATGCAAATCATCTTGAGTGATGAGGCCCATTTCCACCTCGGTGGCTTCGTCAACAAGCAAAATTATCGCATCTGGGGCTCGGAAAACCCAAGAGTTATTGTTGAAAAGCCTCTCTATCCTCAACGTGTGACTGTTTGGTGCGGTTTATGGTGCGGCGGAGTCATTGGACCTTACTTTTTCGAAAATGAGGCTGGAGCAACAGTTACGGTGAATGGATTGCGCTATCGAGATATGATTAATGAATTTTTATGGCCGGAATTGGAAGGTATTGATCTGGACAACGTTTACTTTCAACAAGACGGCGCTACGTGCCACACAAGCAACGAAACCATTGATCTTTTACGACTGAATATCAAAATAACACCTCTTATTGTAAAACCCTGTACTTGCTGACCACAAGGGGCTGTTTAACCGACTATATTTGCCAGCAGAAAACATTTGAGAAATGACAAAACCTCAAATATGCTGACCATTTAAATGATAACCTTTTCGAAATACATTGCCCTAGGTACGGTAGAAATCTCCGACCATTAACGTCAATAATAATTATTATTTCAGAACATTGGAAAAAGAGAACTTCGTTTCACTCTGTGAACACTACATTATGAACTGTTCATGCAGAAATATCAGTTTAACTTATCGTGATTCGTTTTTGGGTTATTATGTCGTGTTGTGTTTCGTCCTTCTATATCCAACATCTCAAAGACCAATCATCTACACTGATAATAAACACTGTAGCTCTGTTCGAAATGTTTGCTAAAGCAGGAAGAAGCACGTCACAATAACAGAAAAAGTCATATCGTATTTTTAACGTTAGAAAATAAACATCTTAATGTTTTAAAATTTGTTAATTTATTTAAAATCTGGTAAAATTATTTGCTTTCCTGTTAAAAACGGGACTGGAGGCCTATAACGAATAAATTGAAAAATTTCATGACATACCATCAATAAAGTACGAATATGTTATGAGGAAGTCGGAACACGTGTTGAAAAATAATAATATTTCTGCATCTCATCTATAATATTTATTCGGACAAGGCCACCTGCGTGCACGCATGTTCAGATATATTCCGAATGAATAATATTTTACTAGGAAATGGTCATGTAGTCACATTTTCAACAGTATTTTATAAAAAGCCGTTCTCATTTTTCTCAGTGTATATAAATATGCATCATAAAATTTCGAACAACAGTGAATACCTGCCTTCTTTCAACCGATCCATGTCCTAATGTACTAATGTCCCAAACTCCCAATGTGCTAATGTCCCAATGTCCCAAACTCTTACTGTGCTAATGTCCCAATAACCCAATGTCCCAAAATCCCAATGTTCCAGTGTCCCAAACTTTCAATGTGCTAATGTCCCAATATCCCAATGTCCCAAACTCCCAATGTGCTAATGTCCCAATATCCCAAAATCCCATGTGCTAATGTTCTAATGAACCAATGTTCCAAAATCCCCATGTGCCATTATCCAAAGTCCCAAACTACCAATGTCCCAATGTTCCAAACCCCCAATGTGCTAATGACCCAATGTTCAAAAATCCCAATGTGCTAATGACCAAAGTGCCAAACTCCCAATGTGATAATGTTCCAAAATCCCAATTTGCTAATGTCCCAAACTACCAATGTGCTAATGTCCCAAAAACCCAATGTGCTAATGTCCCAAACTTCCAATGTGCTAATGTCCCAAAAACCCAATGTCCCAAACTCCCAATGTGCTAATGTCCCAAAAACCCAATGCCATATTTACGCCTGACGCCACACGAGTCTCCGAATTCAGTCACCTGTTAACCGAGTCTATTTTCGACTGATATTAGTATAACAATAATAACTCATAACTCATGCCGCCAGGTTTCAGCCTTGACTCATGAGTTAATAAGCGGATCGGGTGAATACACCACGCCATTTAATAGTTTTCCTACTGTTTTGTAAATTGCAATGTACAGAACACAGAGCGACGGCAGAAAACAACTTAATACTCGTATGTATAATATTACGTATACAGGGTGTATCGGCACGTACCCGCAAAACTTTAACCAGCTATTCCTTAGCACATTTGGAGTAAAAAATGTTATGGGCACTTTGCTGTCCGGTAACATTTTTTTTAATAAAAAATTTAATATTCATATTTTCACCACATGTCACCACTGTTTTATCCTTTGTCAATGTTTGAAAACCCATCCTGTATATGTACATATTTTTGGGGTCATCGTGTGTGATTTGACAGCCCTCTGTGGCAATACTGGCATTACCGCCCGTATGAATTATGGCCCATTCATTGACAGTCTATGGCAACACAATAAACTCAGTTATTTGCATCAAATATGAACATTAGTACCTATAGTAATAAAAAAGAAAATATGAATAATTCACATTTAGCACTTTTATTATGATGGCTTGAGGGAAACTTTCCGTCTATGATGCAGGGATGCGCTGTGCCACTGGACGACAGCCTGGACGAGAGTTCTGGAAGCCTCCTCCTACAAGCCTACTCACAAAGCCTCCTCGCATCCAACGCCAGCGGCAGGGTGGCCCTACAGCCCGCCTCCCCCTCCCCGCAGAAGTATGGGAGCGGAAGTCCATCTATGATGCAGGGACGCGCAGTGCCACTGGACGACAGCCAGGACGAGAGTAAAGTTATAAGTTAAATGGTTACTCACAAAGCCTCCTCGCATCCAACGCCAGCGGCAGGGTGGCCCTACAGCCCGCCTCCCCCTCCCCGCAGAAGTAGGGGGGCGGAAGTCCATCTATGATGCAGAGACGCGCAGTGCCACTGGACGACAGCCAGGACGAGAGTAAAGTTATAATTTAGGTGGTTACTCACAAAGCCTCCTCGCATCCAACGCCAGCGGCAGGGTGGCCCTACAGCCCGCCTCCCCCTCCCCGCAGAAGTAGGGGGGCGGAAGTTCCTCCAGGTAGGGCTCGCTGCTCGACTTCCGCTTCCGGCTGAATACGAACCACACCTTCCGGTATGCCATCACAAGCACTTCCTTCACTCCACACACTTCCAAAACAAACACTGACTTGTCGAACTTCTTATTATCTATTGTTTATTTCATTTCGCAACATTATTAGATTCTGCACTTGGTTATTATTTACGGATTAACAACATGGATAAGGAACTGAAATAGGTATAAGAATGTAAGATAAACATAGACATATGAATAATTCCTATGTCTGTGAAGATAAAGGAGCCCAATATTTTTTGCGGTAAGGAGCGAAAATTTATCTTATTTTTCATGGCTTATGTGAATTTTTGTTGTTGCATGAGAACTGTTGGCAAACAAAACTACACAAAATTATACCTTACTAAGTTTGTTGTTGCATGAGAACTGTTGGCAAACAAAACTACACAAAATTATACCTTACTAAGACCATTAAACCTTCAGATAAATAAGTACGAATGTACCAAAGGCAAACAAAACTACACAAAATTATACCTTACTAAGTTTGTTGTTGCATGAGAACTGTTGGCAAACAAAACTACACAAAATGATACCTTACTAAGACCATTAAACCTTCAGATAAATTGGTACGAATGTATGAAAAGCATTTGTATTCCAAGTCAGGATTGTAAGTATGTAAGACTGTTTTGTATAGCGCCGTTTTTATGAAAAATCACATCAAGAACGCTGAACAAACATAATATTTCAAACTTTTATTACTTAATAAGGAATCATTATCACATCATTAAATAAGAAGATAATACTAATACATCTAAAGGAAACATGAAACAGACAGACACAGAAAAATAAAAAGATGACTGTCTCAGCTAGGAATCGAAATCAGGATCTCTGCCTTACCGGGATAACGTATTAACCAACTCGGCCATTTCAACCTAATTATCTGAAGTCATTTTTTTCGATCTCATATTTCAAATTAAATTAACAATAATCTTTATTACTTATTTTATTAATATTTCTAGCTATAGAAAGTTCTAACGAATTTATATGTAACCTGGATAATATACAGGGTGTATCGGCAAGTACCCGACAAACTTTAATCAGCTATTCCTCAGCACATTTGGAGTAAAATATGTTATGGGCGCTTTGCTGTCCGGTAACATTTTTTTTCCATTAAAAACAAAAAATAAATTAAAAATCTTCAAACACTCCGTCACTGTCATTTGCATTGTATATCTTGTTCAGTAGCTGTTATTAGCAAGTGTGTCAAAAAGTGTCCTCGCTCTTTCGTACACACTAAATAATTATAGTTAAAATGAGACGAATGGTGCCGTGCCATTTCGTTGTGATTGTAAAAGCGCGCCAACGTAGGTACGTACGTACATTATTCAACGAAACTCGAACAAAATATTGCCAGATGGGTTTTCAAACTTTGACAAAGGATAAAACATTGGTGACATGTGGTGAAAATATGAATAATACATTTTTTATAAAAAAAAAATGTTACCGGACAGCAAAGTGCCCATAACATTTTTTACTCCAAATGTGCTAAGGAATAGCTGGTTAAAGTTTGTCGGGTACGTGCCGATACACCCTGTATAACCTATTGACTTTTTCTAAAAGAGTTAGTTGAGACGTTGTTCCGGTAAAACAGAGATCTTGGGTTCAATTCCCTGCTAAGACCGTTAGCTTTTTATTTTTCTGTGTTTCGTTCTGTTTCGTGTTTTCGCTTAGATTTATTAGCATTATCTTCTTCAACAAGATGGTTATAACCTTCAAAAGTAATTTAAAAATTGAATAATCATTATAATTTTTTTAATTTTCAATCGTAATAGGAATCGACAAAAAAATGACTGTTTGAGAACCCTTAAATGATTAAAATTTATATGTGAATATAAACTGTTGAGAACCAGTGAGCTATGGCATCACCAATCTCTAAATAGTATAAAATAAAGTCGGTATCCGCGTCTGTCTGTTTGTGCGCTTAGTTCTTCTGAACTACGCAACAGATTTGGATATAGTTTTCACTATCATTTAGAGAATTTCTCCCGGAAGGTTTTCATATATAATACATGCATATTATATTTATAGTAACTAGAGAAAAGTCGATGTTTTGTGATCAAGTGGTAAAAAAAATATTTTCGGGGGCTTACATTGCTAACGCTGGCTAAACCTTATGAGATACATTAAAATAATGTACTACGGAATTGTATATCTTAAAAAGGCCTATAGAAAAGTCCGTGAAGGTATATGTCTATCTCCTACAGATAGTCAGCTAATTAGGGTATATTATGAGGACATGGAGAGTAGGAGGAAGATAAATGGTGTAGAGGAAGGTGAAGCTATTCAGACCTGGTCACTAAAAGACTAAAGCAATTTCAAGCAACATTTGTATTATGAGTGGTGGTTTTTCAACAGGGCGACTCCCATAGTACCGAAAATTCTAGAATTCAGAGTGTTTCGAAGTTACAAAATGTGAATATTTATTTGAAAGATGTTGCATTGTCTAAAATCAATAATAATTTTCTATGCATGAAATAATTACGCAATAAAGACCTACCTAAATCAAACTGGTGGATCCATTTATGGCACTAATAAACTCAGTGTCACCTTTAATGGGAGACCCAAACCAAATAAGTTTAAACCTTGTTCCAAATCTAAACATAATAATAATATTATTATTGCGAGTAGCCATTGCTTATGTACTTGAGGAGGTCTGATAAGGACATTGACAGAGAGTGAATCAAGAATTTAAATATTAATAAATCATAATACCAATACATCGTTATTTGATTTATTGCTAGTTCTAATAAATCTTAATTTGATTAATTGTTAATTTTAATAAATCTTAATTTGATTCAATGTTATTTTAGATTCATCATAATTTGAATTAATCTTAATCGAATTTGAATTAACCTTAATTAAAATTAGTTTTAATAATAATAAATCCGGTTTTCAATTAATCTTAATTTTGATTAATAATATAAATTTCAATAAATCTTAAATCAATTAATCTTAATATGAATGAATATTAATTTAGTTTGAATTAATCTTAATTTAATTTGAATTAATCTTAATTTAGTTTGAATTAATCTTAATTTAATTTGAATTAATCTTAATTTAATTTGAATTAATCTTAATTTAATGTGAATTAATCTTAATCTTAATTTAATTTAAATTCTAAATAATCTAAGTTTAAATTAAGCTTAATTTAAATTCTTAGGACGGGTTGTTTCGGAGAATATGAACAATTCATCAAATTTCAACGTTCATTTTCGGGTTCTGTGAAAGTCCTATTCGAGTTCTGTTATTATATCATTGTAGGCTAGTTGCTTGACAAAACTGAAATAAAAACAGAACTTGAAAAAATCTTTCACAGAACTTGAAAATGAACGTTGAAATTTGATGAATTGTTCAAATTCTCCGAAACAACCCGTAATCTTAATTTAAATTAAACTTAATTTTAATTCATCATAAAATCTTAATCTAAATTAATTTTAGTAAAACTACTCATTGAAATTAACATATTTTTGTACTGGTACTTATTTGTGTATTCTTATATTTACTAATTTTCAGTACACGTTTATCCTCGATAAAATGTCGATTATTTAGATTAAATAGTGTTGCATACATAGATATATACAATTAAAGGCTCTATTGCGACTCTACGAAACATGTTCCACTATTATAACGTGATAAGCGGTGCGCGTAGACCGGATTCGGTAGTTTTAGTTAGAGGTCACTTGGAGGTAAAAAAATGGAACCTATTTCTCATCAAAGTTTAATACATCAATGGTTGCAAACAAAGTGTTTTATTTTATTTAAAACATAAATATTATTATCGTTCTTTGTGGTGTTGGGGAAGTACCGAATGTTATCAAGTACAACATTATATTTTTGAAGACAAAGCAATGAAGAAATTAACATGAATAAAAAAAATGCAAATTTCCCGGTAGTCTATGTTTCTTTTATTATATTTTTTATCTTATCTCTTGTCCGCTTCCTCTCAGAGAAAGATAGTTAGTAGAATCAGTACAGAAACCGCAGTAAGTTGTGGTCACAAGTCCAGACGATTTCTTTAATTGTTTTATTTTATTGTTTATTTTCCTTTAAATGTTGTTAGCGATAGAAAGGGTCCGCTAACTGGATCATCATCGATAAATTCTAACAATTTCAAAATAAGGACCATCCAACTCTATTGTTCCCCTCGTCAACCACATTCCCCTATTTGACATTTTATCCATCCTCAAAGATAGATTCCGCAATGTTTGGTCAGAGTATTGGCACATTGCTGGTCAATCCAAGGGAGCCTGCTATGCCTCAATACAAGAGACAATCCCATCAAAACGTGGTTTAAACAATTCCCTCATTCCCTCAAAAAATAACATATCCTAACTTATTCGAATGAGAATCGGAAATTGTTCCTTTGCGTCCTATGTTTTTTAAATTCACGTGTTTGACTCCCCAGATTGTACATTCTGTGGTCTAGAAGTGGGAACTTTAGTTCAAATATTTTTAGGTTGTCCCTCTATAAACAAATATCCCCACTACTATTAAGATTTATCTAAAATTTTCTCTCCTCGGTACAACGTCTCATCTCTTCTAAGTCTGAATTCGACTCCAATATTCCATATAAGTTTGAAATTTGCCAATTTAAACAAAATTAATATATTATTTCACTTTCCCTATCTCCATAATTTGAAATGATGGCCTAAAACACCCTTGAAGGTTGAAAACCAGAAACATTTGAAAGAAGAAGAAAAAAACGCATAGAAAAAACCTAAGAGATATTGATTGACACTGGTAAAATATAGAAATTAATGAAAAAGTGGAAAATATACACTCTAGTAACTTAAAAAAATATCCCAAAACGTTAAAAATAAGTTCAAAGTATTATAGGTAGGTGGGAAAGTATCAGTCACCAAACACGTCTAGTGCCATTTCAAGCAACGTTTCGATCCAAATTTGTAGTCTTTCACCAGGGCGGCATTGAATGCATCTACAACTCTGGAACATACCGCAAATACACCTAATAATAATATTTGGAAGATTTGTATAGCGCCGTTTTTTGTGCAAAATCACCTCAAGGGCGTTGTACAAATATATAATACAGTTCTACAAATGTACATATGTTATTATTCTTATCTAGGTAGGTCACTTGAGATTAACACTATTTATTGTTTATTAGATAAATTTAAAATTGGACATAATTGAAATTTCGGTATGTATTTTACTAATATATATTTTTGTTCTTTAATGAGAATGTTTAGGAAAGGAAAAGCATATTTTTGTAGGTAGGAATGCCGAAACTCGCATTGCGACTATAGTGTTCACGAATGAATTGAACATGAATTTTGAATGGGCGAGCGTTCTAGATAAATCTCGTAGCATCGCTACAAATTAACAACTTGCAAAATTTATAAAATTTACTAGCGCACTCCGGGATCGAAGGATTATAACCTCTCAACCACCAAGGCCCACCT
Organism: Hesperophylax consimilis; assembly: GCF_061612785.1. Taxonomy (NCBI): domain Eukaryota; kingdom Metazoa; phylum Arthropoda; class Insecta; order Trichoptera; family Limnephilidae; genus Hesperophylax; species Hesperophylax consimilis. Next base: position 16,457,390 of record NC_142854.1, on the reverse strand, counting down.
CCCTTGTTTCTAATATCTACGTAGCAGAAGCTAGGATGTTCAAAACGTTGGACACGAATCACATCTGTTATTTAATGATTTTTAAAGATTTAAAAAAAAAAATTAAATGAGTATCTCGTATAATTTGGTCATCTATAAAAAATACAAAACGACACACATGCTGCGCAGTTGTAGGACATCTTCTCACCATAAAAACCATCGCTTGTTTTCTTCTTAGAATTAAAATCGTCAGTGGGTGTTAGATACAGATGTATTAGGTGCAATGATTTACAATGGTGGGATTTAGAATTCCTCTGTGGGCCCTTGAAATAACGCGTGGGAGGGAGGTCGATACCTTCTAACAGAGGAACCAAAGAAACAATAGAATGAAGGGAGAATGAAACAAGTTTTGGGATTAATACAGGAATGTTTTTGTAAATAGAGAAGATACTACTCTAATGGACGTTTTACACGATGCTTTTTTTCACACTGATCCCCCAAAACCAAATTTACGATTTCATACAGCCATTAGAGAATAAAAAATATTTTGGGACGGTGTTAAATTGTCAAAAAAGCAACACCCTGAACATGATCACAGATCACAAGAAAGTATCTGTAATTTGCCGTTGCCGTCAACAAATCATCAAATATACACACAAAATTCACAGCGCTGAATACGTTCACAATAAGTAATAAACAGAGATTGAAGTATTTAATCACTGAAGATAATACTAACGATTCTCAAACGAAAAATTTTAAACAGAAAAGACAGAAAAAGATTCAGTCTAATCTAATTGAACCCAGGATCTCTTCATTGCCAGGGGAGTGCTCTGAGCACTAAGCTAATTCGACCACAACGACTTAGGTCATTTTTTACTCTTTTGTACTTCGACTGAGAGCTAACAAAATTATATTCATTTTCTTAAGGCGAAACTTAACGCTAAATCACTATTTTGATTAATCTTTATAACGAATTGGTGTACATTATGAAAACCAAAAAATATGCTTAAAATAAATTGAAAGTTTTCCTATCGTTTCGCTTGAGTAGAATACAAATAAATAAAAATCCATAAAAATCGCTTGTCTAGAAACGCTCGTTTTCAAGCGCAAAAGTGGTTTTTATTTATTCTGTGCATAATTTTATAAGGGAATATATAATCTTAGCCAAAATAATATATATTTTTAAAAGTTGTTTATATGAGTTTAAACATTTAAATTAATTTTTTTCGTAGTTTACGCTTATATTTACGTTTGTAATTAAAAAAATATATTTTAATTATATTCAAAGGAAACAACAGGAAAAGTATCAATTTATTTTTCCTATTCTTGATTATAAAATAGTGATTTAGCATTAAGCTTCGCCTTAAGACATATTTTTAGTGGCTGCTATATATTGAAGTCTTTTTCTTCAATATTTTAAATATAAAAAAGAAAAAAACAATGAACATAAAAAATGACATGATGTTCCCTCTCTTAAAGTGTACGAAAATTGGTGTTAAAATAAAAAATATACATGTCTTTTATTTTCAGCTCTAACCCAGACGAAAATATGACCTAGATGGAAAAAGGACAAAAAAAAACATCGTGTAAAACGATCATAAAGATTGTGTTATTAAAGAACGTACTGTGAGCAGTGATAGATTATAAGGCCCCTATTAGCGGGTATGTATTTGCATTAAATCAGTGGGTAAAACCGTAGATTATTATCTTTTGAATCAAGGGAGATATATTATTAGTATGAAACTGAAGAAGAAAATTAAAACGGTGGAGCAAACTGTATATTTAACTAACCATCACACCTTTTCGCAACAGGGGTGAGCAGAGAGACCGGACCGTCTTGACACCCACTCCTTGCCACACACTTGCCACATTCATACATCGCCTCATTCACATTCATACATCGTATCAACTGTATATTTGATTGCATATATTCTTATACATGAAATTAACATAGGGATGATGTACAAGGAACTAAAAAGAGAAACATATTACAATCAGGAGATTACGGAGACGGGACGAAAAATGTAAAAAATTAGATTAAGATTCGAACAAGGAATAATCAAGCATACAGGAATAATCAAGCATACAAGAATAATCAAGCATACAGGAATAATCAAGCATACAGGAATAATCAAGCATACAGAAATATTTCACCCGGTCGTTCTAGTAGAATAAATTCCAAAATAAATTACTCGTACTACGATTGAAAATACTTGATAAATCCATATGATTTTGTGCAGAGGATGGTCATTCCGCTGTTAACAGACCGATTGATATCTATAATGCACAGTTGCCATGTGAGCACGCTGAGTCTATTCTACAAGTATTTTAATGGAGCCTGCTCTAAGTAGCGAAACTTGACAGACACGAACGGGCAGTTTCTTCGACATATTTTTGTGTAAGTCGGCTCGTATGTGGAACGAGCTACCGGCATCTGTTTTTCTTCCTTCATACAATCTGGGCTTCTTCAAGACCCGTATTAATAAATCAATTTCTACAGCCCCTACATTAAGGCGAAGCTTAATGCTAAATCACTATTTTGATTAATCTTTATAACAAATTGGTGTACATTATGAATACCAAAAAATATGCTTTAGACAAATTGAAGGTTTTCCTATTGTTCCGTTTGAGCAGAATACAAATAAAAAAAATAGATTACTCAATAAAAAATATAAATGAAAACTGCAAAAAAAAATTTTTTTCAATTGAAATGTATGAACGCATAAAGGAAACAACTTAAAAAAATACAGTATTATAGCTAAGATTATCTGTGACAGTTTCACTTGATTTACTTTTTTGCTTTCTTATAAAATTATATACAAAATAAATTAAAAAAACAAGTTTTGTGCTTGAAATCGAACGTTTCTAGACTCCGTTTGTCAAGCGATTTTAATGCCTATTACCTACCTACAATATAAGGTATACCTAGAATATACACGTTTTTGGCTTGTAGCTTCCTCTTAACCCGCCTCACAACCTAACCCAACCTAACCCAGGGGCGCTCTTGTGAGGTGTCACATAAAAAATAATAATTTATTAATTTTGACGTCTAGTCGTTCCAGTCGTAGACGAAGAAATAACTAGGAGGCGTTTGATTTGTCAAGGTACTCCAATTAAAATAATATTAATATTAAATTAATATTCATATCACTTCCATACTAGCGATGTGTAGGTTCAGCCGGATTGAGTCCTTGAGCCCGAGTCCTTTGCGGAAAGCGGGTCCTACTCCCACTCCTTTTCGTAATCAACCACTCCCAGAGAACTCGGTCTGGGACTCGGACCCGAATGCCTCCAATCAACGACTCCCAGAGAACCCGGACCCGAGAATGCCTCTAAGGACTTGGACTCGGACCCGAATGCCTCTAATCAACAACTCCCAGAAAACTCGGACTCGGGGTCTCGAACCCGAATGCCTCCCTCCACCACCGGCCTCGCGAGTCCTGCAGTGAGTGGTAAGTTCTGGTGGTGAAGACATCTTCTGTTTACCTGCTTTACAGTAAGTGGATGTTTTATTTATTGTTTAATATCTAGTACTTATTGGAGTTATTTGGGGTTATGAGTTGCTTTTCTAAACCGATGAGCTAATTAGTTAAATAATAATATCGACTGACATGTACTAATAAATCAATAATAGCAATAAATTATTTGTGTGATGTAAAAAAAAATAAGTTAAGTAATATTTAATTTAATTAGGTGTATAAAAATTAGGCTGTGACTGGGGTTTTCACTTTAAAAAAAAATTGATTCTTACCCTAGTATTGTCGATAGTTTTATCAATCAATTCTGTTTCAGCAATCAATTCTGCCATTCGATACAATTAACAGCATTCCTCAAAATATTAGTATTGAAACAATAAGAAATGATTATTGCGGCTTATAGCCAATGAATTCACCTAGATTTTACCATTTTTCCAATATTTTTAGACTCACTAAGTACTCTAGGATGTACCTAGAGGTGCTACTAAGATTCTTTGATGTTTTATATTTTTATTTTAGCCCCTCATATTTGTAGGCGCTAGGTACCTACTGTAAGTAAAAATTATTGTTTTATTTTAAAGTTTTATTTTAATTATCGTTCACTATTTTTATTTTTTGTGTTATTAAAAATACAAATTTCAGTGGTGTCTGTCTGTGTATCCGTAACTCTGGTTCAATGAACTCTAGAATATGGATTTGCTTTGATTTTAAAAATTGGAACTGATTGTCAACTGGTATTGGAAAGATTCAGACAAGCGATAAATTAGGTACCAAGATTATTTTATTCAATAATTGTTTATTTAAAATGGCTATCTTTTGTTAAAATTTTTTAGTTATGTCGTAATAGTATTCATTCGAAAGGCAAATTTCTGGCAAATGTTTATTTTTAATGATCCTGAGACATATATATGTATATATTTGTGAAACCAAAAGGAAAAATATACAAATCAAGTATATAATATACACAAATCCTACAATAATATATTGAACAAAGTGTGTATGTATTGTAAAAGTAAAAAAAAATGGACTGGAATAAATAGATATTAAAACATGTTGTTAATTGTTAAAATTTTAATAGTTCAATGCTGTACCTAACTACTTCCTGACTTTGTTTTTAAAACATCTCGCCTTTACTGAGTTTCATTTGATAGAGGCTTCGACCAAGTACCTTTATCTATATCGATGGACAGAGATTATGAAAACGACAAATTCTCAACGACAACCGAAATTTATGTTACTACATTTGATTTATTACTGCTTACGCGTGTGCTAAAATTATCATCTGGAACTTGGAACCTAATACTACATCCGTTACGGCCTCGCATTAGCCGTAGCCCAATCAGCTGGAACACGACAAGACACGAATGGATTTCGTTGAACTTCGCCAAAATGTAAACTGCACAACTCGCGACTCGGGTGCGATGGGTGACGGGATTGACTCCGTGTTCTCGTGTGGGTCCGAGTTCTTGTGCGGGTCCTTGTCCTGCTACGGGTCCGAGTTCTTTCGCGGGTTCTATCCGAGTCCGAGTGCCGAGTCCTTGGCCGGACCCGTGCGTCCCGGTAGTCGCCCAGTACCCAGTCCGCACCCAAGAACTCGGACCCGGGACCCACTCCAAGAACTCGAGTTCTTTTAAAAGGAAGCAGTCCTCGGATGCCTCCGGAAAAATGCAGAACTCACCCACCTCTATTCCATACTATTTCATAATCCCTTGTAAATAAGGTGTTCGATTTATGATCCGAAACCCACATAATTCGCTGTGCAACTTTTGTCAAATTATAATAAATTATTATAATGGACTAATTGCAACTAGTTTTAATAGACGAATGTGTTTTTATTTTTTAAAACTATATTTTTTTTTGACAGAATCGTGTTTTTTTAATGTAGTTGTGAAGTTATAAAAGTTATGGAGCGTTTTGAGGTGTTTTTTTGTTTGTTTTGTGTTGTTCCTTCCCCTCCCCACAACCTCACAACAAACCACAATTGGAGATGCCATAGTCTCACTGGCTCCAGACGGTTGGGAGCAGTTGGGACTCTTGTGCGGCTTCACATAAAAAAATTGTTAAATAAATACAAACAATCCCGGATTATGAATACACTACAGTAAGCGGAAAACGTTGCTTGTGTTGTGATGGAGGACTTAGCCAGCAGAGGAATTACACACTACGCCCGGGTGGGACTCAAACGCGATGCCAACTCAGTCACTGACCGACGTAGATCCTTCTGTAAAACTGAAATGTCTGATGAGCATATTATTTTCAATCACGAGTAACCTCATAAATTTCTATCTAGGATATCATAAAACATAATACATTTGCGTAAACTGACAGTACCGTAAGTAAAAAAATATATATTATTGTAGAAAGCAATCACTTTGTGGTTTGACATATTTAATAAAATAAAATACTTTTTTTGTTTTAAAACCACGATATTTATTAATTTAAGAACCGACCGGTTTCGCTTTACTTAAGCATCATCAGGGTACAAATTAATACTAAACAAGAAGTACATAATGTGTGTATATATATAACAAAATATAGAGGGAGACAACATGATACAAATATAAGCAACACAAAGACGGTCATAAAATACATTAACATAAGTGCACAAGTAATGGAAAAACCGCTAGATAATTATGTAGACTAATGGGTTATATCAATAAATCGGGAGAAACAAAGCATCAACTGGCAAGCATCAAAATGCCAGTTGATGCTTTGTTTCTCCCGATTTATTGATATAACCCATTAGTCTACATAATTATCTAGCGGTTTTTCCATTACTTGTGCACTTATGTTAATGTATTTTATGACCGTCTTTGTGTTGCTTATATTTGTATCATGTTGTCTCCCTCTATATTTTGTTATATATATACACACATTATGTACTTCTTGTTTAGTATTAATTTGTACCCTGATGATGCTTAAGTAAAGCGAAACCGGTCGGTTCTTAAATTAATAAATATCGTGGTTTTAAAACAAAAAAAGTATTTTATTTTATTGAAAAAATATATATTTAATCGTTGAAGGAAATATTAACGATTCTCAAACGAAAAATGTGAAACAGAAAAGATTCAGTTTATGACTTGAACTCAGGACCTCTTGCTTGCCGGGGAAGTTATCTAACCACTGTTAGATGACGCACATAACTAACTAACTAACCATCACGCCGTTTCCCCGCAGGGGTAGGCATAGTACATGCATGTATTATCTATGTAAACCTTCCGGAAGAAATTCTCTAAACGATAGTGAAAACCCTATCAAAATCCGTGGCGTAGTTTAGAAGAACTAAGCGCACAAACAGATATACGCGGATAGCGACTTTATTTTATACTATTTATAGAAGTCTAAATCCTGCCCTGTTCATAAATAACATGGTAGCAAGTAGGTTAACCAGCAAACTGGCATCAGTAATGGAATAACGTTGAACGGGTCCAATTTCAGAATTCCAGGAATGATGACGAGTCACTCCGAGCTGATGACGAGTGACTAAGTAATCAGTAATCAGTGACAATTTATGGTTGATTACTGGTTGATTACCGACTGTTTACTTGGCTTATTCGGACTGGCCATCGCGTGTGACAAATGCTCCATCAAATCATCAATTAGGATAGTGATGACTGTTGATTTTCGTTTTTGGTAAATGGACATGATTTGGTATAACACGTAGCTTCAATGTCCACATTCGAAATTCTAAGACAATAAATGATGATGAAATTACCCAAACCTGATGTTTGCATCAAAATAAGGTGCTTTAAAGCGATGCCATACGTAGTAATGCAAAATCATGTGTTTTTGGTTTGAAAATTTGGTCGCCTTGAAATGTTTCAGGTGCTTTAATTAAATACTGCGAGTAGAATACTTGATTATTATCGTTTTTTAATATTAGCGCACTCCCTCTAACATTCGTATTTACATATCTCCCTTTCAAATCAACTTTGAACGCTTACTACGGGGCCTTAATCTGCTAAATTGAAATGCAGTCTAGTTTTAAATTACATATAACACGAATTCAATAAAAAATTAAAACGTGCGATTTTCATCAAATTTTCTTTTTTTTTTACTTGTGTCTACTATTTGTTCAAACGATGAAGAAACTGAGCTAAAATTGGCCTTTCAAATGAAGCACATTGACAATTGACATCGATTGTCCCCGGACCCCTTTAGACTCAAGGGTAGGCAGATAAACATTAAATAAAATTATTCTGACAAATCATTGTACTGACTTGCGACCTTCGATAATTACTTCTCAGCAATTTATGCCTTATCACAAGAGCCAATCAAATCCGCATTTGCGTTGAGAAATGGCGTAAAGAAATGACTCTGCGTTAATTTGTCAACCATATAATATCGATTGGTTTTGTTACAATGGTGTATGATGGGTGATCAGTGATCACCATTCCGGACGTGTAGCGTGGCTCATGTCCTCGTAGTGGTATTTGTGTTTAATGCATGGTAGCTAACTTGGTAATGCAATCAGATTTAAAATTCACTAGATTGGCTCCACAGGTAATAGAGAGAAGGGAGATGGAACCATTATTAATATTCATTTATTCATTTTTTTTTGGGAAATCGACAGTTTACATTTAATCAGTTTGTACATACCTAAGTATTATATAGTAAAATAAAACCAATTATGGATTTCCTCCTTGTGACTTTGACTGAGAAAGTTAGTTAACAATAGAGACATAAACATTATTCACAAACCATCAGAGAAATATTCTTTTATGGACCTCTTGTATTTGGTAAGTTCGCAACTGAAAATATCAACCTTAGATAATACGCTATTGTAATTATTGCATTAGTCTGTTCAGGCAAGAATTCTGCTTAGAGTTCGTTTTGCTTTGATCAACCCTGAACAGGACACAAGAGCGTGTTGAACGCGCAGGTACTTTGAATGGAATCTTGTTTAGCAACTCTGATATGGAAAATCAATCGCTAATATCGCCAATATCGTTAATTTAGTACGGCAAATGGCATCTGACGCCTCCGTGGTCGATGGGTAAGGCTCTCGACTAGCAAGCAGGAGGACGCGGGTTCAAATCCCGGCGTGATCGAGTAAATTTTAATTGATTAATTGTGTTATTTCACAAATTACTCATTCAAAAATATATATATAGTATATTTGTGGCACGTTCCGGAGCGGAAGTTATTCTCAGCATCGCCCTTCAGAATTGAAACGTTACTTGAAATGACTTTGGCCGTGTTTGGTGACCAGATCTGAACAGCCAACTTCCCCACCTTCCTCTTTCCTATCTCCTTCCCCTTCCCAATACCTTCAGCCTCACAACATACCCCAATTTGGGATGCCGTAGTCTCATTCTTAGTACGGTTTCACATTTAAAAAAAGCACAGCAGCGATATGCCTTTGTTTCTACCTAAACACCAACCGCATAACTTTCGTTTGCACATAGCTGAGCATTTTTGCCAAAGTTAGTACATTGATTTTTGTCCTACGATTTTTCTTAGTTTTTTAAGTAAATATTTTGTATTTATAGTTTTATGGAATAGGTTATATATGATTAAAAGGAAAATTTTGTAATTTTCTTTATTTTGTCAGTTTAATACGTACTGTCAATCCTGTACATGCATATTTGAAATCAATTATTTTTCTCAAAAGATACACGAAGATAAATTAATATTGCTAATTTATTAAGAATCTCTTCAAATTATTGGTAATCCGGTTAACAACGAGATTGCAGGCTTTGACGAATGAATTAACAGGTTTCAAATGCACGTGCGTTTGATTTGATAAATTATCGTGACAAAATGAGAAAAATATTCTAATTTTTATGGACACGTGTCCAGAAATCCTGATAATATATTCGTAATTTACTAAAAGTTTATCAGGAAATCTATCAATTCATTCGTTAAGGGCCTGTAATTCCGTTTTCAACCAGAATATGAATAATTTTAAGAGATTCTTAGGACGGGTTGTTTCGGAGAATTTGAACAATTCATCAAATTTCAACGTTCATTTTCAAGTTCTGTGAAAGATTTTTTCAAGTCCTGTTTTTTATTTCAGTTTTGTCAAGCATCTAGCCTATAATGATATAAAAACAGAACTTGAATAGGACTTTCACAGAACCCGTAAATGAACGTTGAAATTTGATGAATTGTTCAAATTCTCCGAAACAACCCGTCCTTAATAAATGAGCAATTCTCATTATTCATATCTACATTCAATCAAACAAACCCTCATTTCGTAATTATTTTGTTATGTGTAAGATTAAATATGAGGTTTCTTAAATAATGTACATTATATATTTTTGGAAAATAAACCGTTTTTACGTAAATATGGACCAACATTGAAAAAAATCACGTTTAATATTCCCGATATAAAACCCGTTACTTCCATTTCAAAACTACTCTACATCGGTGGAAACTTATAACGTGGATCGTAAAAGTAACTAACAACTTATTATAAGCAATAATTAGTCTAATGAAATATCCATACAAATTGAAAATATCTCCAGAGTAAAAATAAATCGATTACCGTCGGCTTTATTTATTTTTGCTAGGTTTTTTAATTTTTTTTTTTCAATTAGCAAGGATATTTCAGGAGACTACTTATTGCTTATAATAATTTGTTAACCTTTGTGCTATGCATAAAAAACCTTGTCTTATAAACATTAGTTTATCATTATAAAGAATAAGTAAAAGTAACTGCTTGGAATGCATTGGTACATGTCCATAAGCATTGGCATAAGTCAATCTGATGCATCCTATATCGCTGGTGCGGCAATATTGGTTGGGAAAAACAATGGGCTGGGTGACACGCGTGACCAAGTGGTGGTCGCGGTCCGTGACGGAGAACAATGAGCCATTAGCGATGCAGGGACTCCCAATCTTCCTCATAAGTGTTCGAGACCCTGTTCAGATGATGAACCTTATGCGCCGTGCCAATGCAATCAATCGGTCTAAAATCGTGGAGCAATGGAGCGATTGTAGAAAGCGTTCCAAGACAAAACAACATTGAAGAAAAGTGTTAAAAAACCAAACTGTTATTTTATGATATTTTGTTCTGTCACTGTTCTGTTTTGTCACTGTTATGTTTTGTCACTGTTCTGATTTTTCACCGTTCTGTTTTGTAACTGTTATGTTTTGTCACTGTTCTGTTTTATTCAACATTGTTTTGTCACAGTTCTGTTTTGTCACAGTTCTGTTTTGTCACTGTTCTGTTTTGTCACTGTTCTGTTTCGTCACTGTTATATTTTGATACTGTTATTTTTTGTCACTGTTCTGTTTTTTCAGCGTTCTGTTTTGTAACTGTTATGTTTTTCACTGTTCTGTTTTTTCAACGTTCTGTTTTGTCACGGTTCTGTATTGTCACTGTTATGTTTTGACTGTTATGTTTCGTCTCTGTTATATTTTGTCACTGTTGTGTTTTGTCACTGTTCTGTTTTTTTCACCGTTCTGTTTTATCACTGTTCTGTTATGTCACTGTTCTGTTATGTCTCTATTCTGTTTTTCACTGTCCTGTTGTTTTAATGTTCCATTTTGTAACTGTTCTATTTTGCAACTGTTCTCGTTTTTAAAATATTTTGATTTGTAACGGTTCTGTTTTGTAACTATTCTGTTTTGTAACTCTTTTGTTTTGACAGTGTTTTGTTTTGTCACTGATCTTATTTGGAGAAAAAAATCAACATGGCATTTTGGTCTCCGGTGACATTGTTTTCAGTTAATAACACAAAATGAAAAAAGTTTTTTTCTCGGTGTTAACACAATTCAAACGGGCGAAGAAAATGGTTTTCGTTTTAAATCGCTGTGTATCTTTGATAATAATTCCTACAAACCTGTTTAATTTTACGTGGATTTTGTTTTAAGCCGCTATAACATATCTATGAAAATAATGCATTTATCTTCATGATTTTTGTACGCAGTGGGAAACTTCCACAACACTCCAGACCACAGCTATAAATGTTCTGGTAAAGAAGCAACTTATAAGCACAATTTATTTGTTACAAACTAGTTAACCAACATATTAAATTTTAAAATGATTTGTCTGCAAGTACATGTAGAAAAATTAGTAGGTACTGCTGTTTTATTAAAATCCTGTTAAAACGCGATGGCACGCCATTTCCCAACGGAATATCAGTAAAATCAGAATATATCAATAGGTGTTCATGCAGCTGCGCTTATCCTAATGAATATAACGACGAAATGCGAAACTATTGTAATTTTTATGAACACGTGTTCCGACATCCTCATAAAACATTCGTGTTTCACCGATAGATCTTAAGAGGAAACTACAAGCCAAAAATGTGTATATTCTTGGTATACCTTATATTGTAGGTAATAGGCATTCAAATCGCTTGACAAACGGAGTTTAGAAACGTTCGATTTCAAGCACAAAACTGGTTTTTATTTATTTGGTAAATAATTTTATAAGAAAGCAAAAAATTTGATCAAGTGAAACTGTCACAGATAATCTTAGCTATAATACTGTATTTTTTATAAGTTGTTTCCTTTACGCGTTCATACATTTCTATTGAAAAAAAAATTTTTTTAGTAGTTTACATTTATATTTTTTATTGAGTGACATATTTTTTTATTTGTATTCTACTCAAGCGAAACGATAGGAAAACCTTCAATTTATCTTAAGCATATTTTTTGGTATTTATAATGTCCACCGATTCGTTATAAAGATTAATCAAAATAGTGATTTGGCATTAAGCTTCGCCTTAAGAAATCTGTCAATTCATTCGTCCCGTTTTCGACAGATATACGAATAATTTGAACAGATTTAAAAAAAATTGCAATATATTGTTCAGTAATTTTTTCCGCGTAAGTACTTTATCACAATCGTATTGGTTGGTTTATTCCAAGGCAGGTGTTCGTTCGTCAAACAATTTCCTAAGAACTAATGGAAAACAATGACACGCCTTTGTCTCAAGTCGGTGGTAGACGAACATTAAATTCGTTTACGGCGCAGCAGTTATGTGTAATGAATCATCGCATTGTCACCTGCGGATTAAATCATATGAGTAAGAACCTATGTAATACGTAATTCAGCGCTGTACAGGTAGGTACTGCGACTCGCAACCAGAGTTCAGTTGAACACAAATTTATTGCTCGCATATAGCTTGTTTCTAACTAGTTATTTCAGAAACGAAAAGTTCTCAACTCGAATTACGCGGCCTGTAAGTGCTGACTGTAGGTACGACAGCTTTGTGATTTTCGTGACACTTGATACAGTTTGACAGTGAGATATGGATATAGATAAGGATTAAACCTTCCTTCCCAGGGACTGGAGTGAACAACGCTAATATTTAAGCCGAATTCTAATTGGATAGTGCCTATTTTAATTTATTTATTAAATATATTGTCCAATTTCAGAAAAATGCTCGTGTGCTCGCGTGTGTATGACTGAGTGCCACCAATGAGTGCCACCAAGAATGCATTGTCATCGACATGGAGCCTATCTGCCGAGTTTCAGCTCGATCGGATGTCGGGAAGTGGGTTAATTTTCACTTCAAAGATTCCATTTCATTCGTACAATCAAAAGAAAACAAAATCAAAATTTAAATAGATATAGAATAGAATTTAGTATTTAAAAATTGACGCTTAGATGGTTCGGGCATGTAGAGCGAATGAACGGAGAGAGGAGTGTAAAGAGAATACATGACGCGAGTGTGAATGGTATTAGAAGTCGGGGACACCCGACGCGATCTAAGGGTGTGTATGCGACGATGTATGAGTTAGTTATTTGCACAAAAAGTGTAATATACATATTTTTAAACTCCCGGATGATTCAAGGTTTGAAGGATTACGGACCAATAAATAAATCGAACGGAATGAAACTAAACGAATCGAGCTATTTATATCTCAAATAATAATTAATCTTGGCGAATAATTCTTTTTCCTTTCGATTTAAACGCGCCTCATCGAATACAATGTTTTTTTAATCGAGATAAAACGTTCGAGACCATTTTCGTAATGGTAACGGATCCCATATCGTGCGTTCTAAATTTGAAATTTTCTCGCCGGTTTTTCGTGCGAATTTGAATGTGGAATTCGCATCTGGCATGGGAAATTTTATCTATGGCGTAATAATTTTTTTAAAGTAACTTGTTTTTAACGTTTTCTTTCAAATACACGGAACCTCTATTTTATAGAATTTTTATGTGTTTTTTTTTATTTTTAATGTAAATCCTGCCTAAACTGTTCCAACCCAGTGGGATTTTGGATAATAGATTCAATGTTGCAAACGAACAGAGATTAACGTTTGTGTTATTTTTTTCTTCTCTACAATATTCGACTTGTAATATTTTAACATACTTAAAAAAATGAGCAAACTTTATTTATAATTCATCAACAAAATATGCATACTTTTCTATAAATCCATTGGGCGCATTTTGCACCCGTGTTATAAACCCCCTAATATTATAAGAACTTCCTTCTTCTTCTGGCGCTAGTAAAATTAGAAAGAGTATTTATCGATGTATTTTTAAATGTAAGTATGTTGGCTGTAAGTTTCTACATATATAAGCTTATATGTCAGACAGTAGTTATAGGATTTAGTCGTAAGTCACTAGTAAATCTTAGATGTAAGTCACTAGTGTTTGTATTTATTATTTAATAAATATATTTGTACAGCGCCCTTGAGGTTATTATTCACAAAAATGGAGCTCTATAAATTAGCCAAATATTTATGTTATAATATTATATTATTAATTTTATGTCGATATTCCAAATTCCTGTAATATTCAAAAATCTGTTTCTGAAAAAATAAGAAAATACACAGATTTAGGAAATGAGATTAAAAGAATTTGGCATTCGCAAACTATAAAAATATTACCATTTGTTATTTCGGCTACTGGCATTATACCTAGCTCTCTCATTCAAAATTTAGGCGTATTAGATCTGTCAAAGAATTTATTTATAAAAAATGCAAAAATCAGTCATTTTAAATACATGTAGGATTACGAAAGATTTTTTAAATATTTATGTTGAGGGATCAGTAGGATTTATAGGTCCAATTAGAAGTTCTACCGAGCCGAACCCTCTGATATGAAAATATCTGGAGTCGGTGAATTATTTTCCCATTTGATCTCTGGTGAGTTGACGTGTTGTTCTTGTATTTATTATGCTTATATAATGCACTTGCATAATGTGGATTGACTAGATGATCATTTGTGGAAAAGTGTGTGGAAGGGTTTAGTTTTTTTTTAGTTTAGGGGAAGATTTAACCCGGACATAAAGTCGAAAAAAAAACCACGTACAATGTTAAATTAAAACGGGTGCCCAGTAAGGTCATATTATTTTCTTTTTGAAGAAATTACATTAAAAAAAATATAAGGAGACTGGAAAGAGGAAGTAAAAATACTGTCCACTACGAGAAAACAATTTATTACAAAGTGGAAGATACTCTCAGTACCGACCTGGTTTGAACTGTGAAGAATGTCTTGAAACTGTACTTCATAAGGTTACTTCTCCCAACTCCCCTTATTTCCCAATTGGGGATAGTCCCAATAGGCCGTAGTCCCGCTGACTTTGAGCAGTTGGGAGCATTAAAATTGTGATTATTTCGTGGTAGCCACATAAAGAAATCCCCATATAAATAACGGTTGATTATTATTTTGGTATTATACATTTAGAAGTTTTGCGGTTGGTAATTACACGACCGCCATATTTGAATTCGCTGCCATATTTGTGTGCAAATGTAAATAGTGACGTCGCGTTCTCAATTTGAATAATGTGAATCGTAATTGTGGCCATTTTTGAAGCGTTTTTGTCGTTCCGGCAAAATTAGTATTCCGTGATGCTTCAGCCATTTTCTGTGCGTGTCATAGCGGTTTTATGAACAAATTGTTTCGGTAACAAAATTACGTTTTTATTGGCTTTATTGTGTGAAATATATGAACCGGCTTGTCGCTGAGACAATTGAATGAAATTTTGTCACAGATTATATTATAAAGCTAACTAACTAACCATCACGCCGTCTCCGCAGGGTTGGGCAGAGAGAACGGACCGCCAAACAACTCGGTCTTGGCACACACTCCTTGCCTCATTCACATTCAAAACAAATAATGGGTTTGATATTTAAGAAACATCTATCCCTCCAGCTTTTTAAAGACGTAATTTTTACGACGTTAGAAAGAGAAATAATTATTATTTCCAGTTTGCCTCAAATATTAATACTGGATACCATTATTAAAACCCTAAAAATAGCCAATGTGAATAATTCAAATTTCGCGCCGTTATTTTTTTATCATACATAAAAAGTTAAGTTTTAGTTTTCTTACAAATTCCCTAAACCAAACAAATAATTTTACGAAATATCGAGTTCTCCCATTGTTGGAAGTAAAAATGTGGTAAGCGTTTTTGACAACATTTTTCACTTTGATATTAAAAAAAATATTATTTAGAATTAATTAAGTTTATTTTAAATACATACAACGGAAAGATAATTTTATCTAGTTTCTAAAACAGTATTTATTTTTATGGAAAATTATATGTATATAACACATTTGAAATAGATATAAAGCATACTTTGCAAATTTGTGAAGCAAGCAATAACCTCACCACATCTTTGGAGATGCTGTGAGGTACATAGTACTTGGCACAAAGTACTTGGCATATAGTCCTTGGCACATACTACTTGGCACATACTACTTGGCACATAGTTCTGGTACATAGTACCTGAGACATGGTACTTGGTACATAGTACTTCATAGGTATTACTTGGTACATATGACTTGGCACATAGTACACGGTATACAGGATGTATCGGCACGTACCCGACAAACTTTAACCAGCTATTCCTTAGCACATTTGGAGTAAAAAATGTTATGGGCACTTTGCTGTCCGGTAACATTTTTTTTTAATAAAAAAATTATCATTCATATTTTCACCACATGTCACCACTGTTTTATCCTTTGTCACAGTTTGAAAACCCATCTGGCAATATTTTATTCGAGTTTCGTTGAATAATATACGTACGTACCTACATTGGAGCGCTTTTACAATCACAACGAAATGGCATGGCACCATTCGTCTCATTTTTAACTATTATTATTTAGTGTGTATGAAAGAGCGAAGACGCTTTTTGACACACTTGCTAATAACAGCTGTTGAACACGAGAAACAATGCCAATGACAGTGACGGAGTGTGGATTTTTTTATAATTTTTTGTTTTTAATTGAAAAAAAATGTTACCGGACAGCAAAGTGCCCATAACATTTTTTACTCCAAATGTGCTAAGGAAAAGCTGGTTAAAGTTTGTCGGGTACGTGCCGATACACCTTGTATAGTACACGGCAATCTTTGGAGATGCTGTGAGGGAGTGCTTTTTTGGAGGAAAGGAAGTTGTGAACATTGATACCGGCAAATCGTTCCACAGCCGAGCTGTTGAACTCAAGAATGAGTCGTAGAAACGACCCGTTCTCAGCTTGTGATAAATGTCAACTGTTTGCAAATGTTGGGCGCGCTTTTGGAGTGTTTCCCGACTATGCATACGGGTAGTTATTAGAAAAATAATGACCAAGATTTCCACTCAATAAAATTCGTTTGTATTCGATTGAGAAAATAAACCATTGAGAAAATTATCTATAAAATAATAATTATATTTATTTGACCGGGTCAAACATCAGATATAGGTCATGGCGGTCTATGATAACCTTAAAGTTAATAATAAATATTTATAATACTGAGCGTGGGAGGCAAAATAGAATCAATTATCGATGTTAAAACTAGTATAAAAACGATAAAACCCGCATTATAATGATGTTATTTAAAAACGTTGTAAAAAGATCAATTTTCAAGGACAAGATTTCGAAGGAGTATTGCTTTAGAATTGGTTGTTTAACACATTCTTTGCGGGAAACGAGAAAACTTGTCATACGCCTTTTTACAGTAATACGCGGGAGACGAGTTTACTCGTTGTGTTCTGCAAAGCGGTAAGGAGCGGGAAACTTGTAAACAAGGGGATCTAAATGGGTGCGGGGTCATGTGTTTTCTATTGTCGGCGGTACCCGATCTATCATATCACCTGTCAATACAATGAGTTTGAAACACAACAAAAAAATAAAAATAATAAAATCGTTGTCGCGTATGTTACCCTCACAAACTACGCAGTGAAACGCCGTACATGTGCATTGCAATGTGCCCCTGCATAAAGGAAAGTGTTTCGAATGCTATCACACATTGAAGCACTATTAGGTTATAGTTTTTTTTAAACGTATTGAAAATTTCTAAAAAATCTTTTAATTTTGTACGAATAAATTTCGATATGTTATTTCGATTGTGAAATACTGTTTTTTCTATGATTCCCAAGAAAGTAGGAACTTTTTGTTCATAAAAAAAGGAATTACACATGCGTTGCTAAAACACTGAAAGTTTCATCGAAAAATATCAAATAGATCATAAGATATGAATATTTTTGGGAAAGTCTAATTATGGCGCTAAAATTTAAAAAAACACCCGCACTTCGCCTCCAATTTGGCGGTAAAATGCCCGACCATATACATGTAGTGTTCTTAAGCTGGGTCCAGACATGTTCTTTTGTCCGTACCGTACCTCCGTTTCGTATCCGCGTCGCGATCAAGAGCCCGTATCTCCGTAACGTCGCTGCGATCATCGCGTGTTCATTTCGAAAGACAGTTCCTCCCATGCATCTTGCTTTATATTTTTATTGTAATAATTCCTGTTTCCGGGATCCCACAGAACTTCCCTGGCCCTATATCCATCGATAAGCTTCACAATATTATAGCTATCCCACTGCATTTTTCACGCTGATTCGGGTAGTGACAGAGAACACGTCCAATGCACGCCGCGAACACGTCCAGACTGGCGCAGACCCGTACCGTATCGCCTTTGAACGGGTCGAAAAACCGACTCGCGATGGATCGGAGCGTACCTCTATCCGTATCGAGGCGCCGTACCACCGTACCGTACCGAACGGGCGTCCAAACTAGCGTTCTTGATCGCGACGCTGATACGAAACGGAGGTACGGTACGGAGAAAAGAACATGTCTGGACCCAGCTTGACATGATGTTCGGATTGTTGAAGTTATCGTCAGTGCTAGTTCTTACAGGGACTTTCAGAATAATTTTGATTATGACTTTTTTGAAAACATGCGTATGTTAGTTTACTTGGAAAAATGCAACAGTGAATGAACAAACAATGTGTTATATTTACATTCGTTATCAAATACTAAAAAGTAAATCAATTTTTGATTATAAACTGCAAAAAACTACGTCATTTAGACACAAACAGAAAGTCTTATCTCTATGTAACCCTTGAGTGAACGCTTAATCGGGTTGGTGACACCGAGATAGTGCTATTTACAGAGCCCGTGAGTTGACTAGTCACAAAAAACGGCGCTGTAAAAATTGGCAGGTAAGACTCTCGACTCGCAAGTGGAAGGTCTCGAGTTCAAACCCCGGCGTGCGCAAGTAAATTTTATTTGATTTATTTGTGTTATTTCACAATTTACAAACATAAAATAATATATAGTATATTTGCAGCACGTTCCAAAGTGGAAGATACTCTCAGTATCGCCCTGGTGTTCCTACACCATTCAGAATCGAAACTTTGCTTGAAATGGTTTTGGCCGTGTTTGGTGAGCAATCCAAATCTGAATAGCCAGGCAATTCCTCCCCTTCCTCTTCCCCATCTCCTTCCCATCCCCACTAACTTCAGCCTCACAACCAAATTATGTTTTTGTTATGTACGTTTAATATTTTATGATATTATAGTACCTAAAACTGTGTACAGTGCACTATGTACCAGGAATTATGTGCAAAGTACTATGTACGAAGTACCAAATATATGTTATGATATTTTAGTACCAAATACTATGCACCGTATACTATGTACAGTGTACTATGTAACGTGTACTATGTACCGTGTACTATGTCCCTAGTACTATGTACCGTGAACTATGTATCGTGTACTAAGTGCCTAGTACTATGTAACATGTACTATGTGCCAAGAACTATGTACCTAATACTATGTGCCAGGTATTATATACCAAGAACTACTAACCAGGTACTATGTCCCAGGTACCATATGCCAAGTACTATGTACCTAGTACTATGTACCAAGTACTATGACCAAGTACTATGTAGCAAGGGTTGTGTACCAAGGACTATGAACCAAGAACTGACGTATGAACAATGAATCTGTTCAGACGTTTTGCTTTCTTCCTTCTGAGAAGAGAACTCTAAGGATGGGTTTTTTTTCCCAGAATTCATTCTCAGAGTCATAGAACTAGTACTATGTACACGGTATATGGTACTAGGTTCAAAGTATACAGTACTATGTACCGTGTACGATGTACCGCGTACCATGTACCGTGTACTATGTACCGTGAACTACGTACCAAGTTCTATGAACCTTCCAAGGAAAATATTATTCTTCAACCAATAGCGAAGTTGTACACACCAAAAAGTCTGAAAGTTTGACGCCTGTGTTTGACCAATATAACTAACATACGCCCACTTAATTAAGTAACAATTTGCAAGTTTTGCTATCCGGTTTCGACCGAATTCTCATACACCGATGCCTATTTTCTTATTGAACAATAAATTATTGTTTAAGTAAGCAACATAATATTATAAACTCGGTTATTCGAAGAATGTTCATGTTTGCCAATAAGCCGCTAATCATTATATCGTCTACCCCCCATATTTATGGGTTATTTAACCCACATCGCACTTGTGTTCCTCTTTATTCTATTCTCTACCCGCATGAAAAACCGTTATGTATAAACCAATATGTGTTATCACACACATTTAAATATATTGGCGACTATTTACCGACTATTATAAACTTCAGTTTTTGGTTTGGAAATTCGCCCACAAATATTAGGTCTATACCATTGATGTATTGTCTAATTTAGTCTATGGTCTATACGCTTTTTAAATGCATCCAGCAGAACACATCTTGCGTAAATCGAACAGTTTTGAGAGGAACGGCTATGCGGCATTTTTCACACTAAACTTAAATTTAGTACAAGTACCCGTCAGAAGTGAATGCTTATTTTTTTATTCTACGGGTATAGAATATATCAATGTGCTATTTTATATATTTGATTTTAAAGTGAATTTAAACATCATCGCTAGTACAAGGAAATTAGTCCTTGGTACATAGTTCTCGCTACATAGTACTTGGCAAAAAGTTTATGGTACATAGTTCGGGATACTTAGGACTTGGCATGTGGTACCAGGCACTTAGGACTTTGCATTTAGTGCTCGGTACATAGTACTTGGTGCATAGTGCATGGTGCATACTTGGTACGTAGAACTTAGTACATGGTACTTGGTACATAATACTTGGTACATAGTACTTGGCACATATTAATTGGCACATAGTTCAGGTTCATAGTACCTGGAACATAATACCTGACGTACTTGGTACATAGTACTTGGTACATAGTACTTGGCACATTATACTTGGCACATAGTACCTGGAACATAATACCTGGAACATAATACCTGCAAACATAGTACTTGGTACAAAGAACTTCGTACATAGTACTTGGTACAAAGTACTTGGTACATAGTGCTTGGTACATAGTACTTCATAGATATTACTTGGTACTTATGACATAGTACACGGTACATAGTACTAGGTATATTGTACATAGGTACTAGGTACATGGTACATAAGTCTTGGCACATAGTACTTGGTACACAAAAAGAACACGGATTTATTTAATTTACACATATTAAACATAATTTATTATGTGTAAATTTAGTATTCCTTCGGCGTCGCAACGACAAATGACAATACAGAAGGTAATGACTAAATTCCAACACGTCAACTCAAATGCCCATTCGTAATATGATATTACTTTAATACCTGCTGGTACTGGTACAGTACCCCATACCCGTAAACATGAGTGAAAACCTGGACTCATTATAATTATAATAATAATACACGCTGACACAGGTACCTTGCCGTTTTTGTGGATTTCATAATGTGACCACAACAAAAATACCACAAGTAATTTATGATACAAAGTTACACCAACGTCAATATCGGAGATTTACGTCAATAAGAACACACAAGGAAAAAAAACATGAGGCCAGAACTATTAAATCCAAATACATCAGAAAACGATAACCGGTGATAAACTTTTACAGGGTTTTCCAATAAGAGGTGTTATTTTGAATAGCCCGCTATTTCGGTAGATGTTACTTTTGAAGCTGTCATTTTTGACATTTGACAAGTAGAAACTACGCCATTAATAAAAATGGAACGATACACGCTTCAACAACGCATAGAAATTATTAAAATTCACTTGAATGAATCAAATGGAAATCATCTTGAGTGATGAGGCCCATTTCCACCTCGGTGGCTTCGTCAACAAGCAAAATTGTCGCATCTGGGGCTCGGAAAACCCAAGAGTTATTGTTGAAAAGCCTCTCTATCCTCAACGTGTGAATGTTTGGTGTGGTTTATGGTCCGGCAGAGTCATTTGGACCTTACGTTTTCGAAAATGAGGCTGGAGCAACAGTTACGGTGAATGGATCGCTATCGAGAGATGATTAATGATTTGTTATGGCCGGAATTGGATGGTATTGATCTGGGCAGCGTTTACTTTCAACGAGACGGCGCTATGTGCTACACAAGCAACGAAACCATTGATATTTTACGATTGAATATCAAAATAACACCTCTTATTGGAAAACCCGTATCATCAGATATAAATCATCTAATCTTCAAGGAATTTTGTCTAGTAAAAATTTAAACAAAATGTCGCGAGTCAAAAATATTAATTATTGTTAATATGAACCTAGGAGCGGATAATCAAACCTTCATAAATACATGAATAGTAAAAACAATGGGAGATATGGCATGGGAGCGTGCCGAATGTCGTCGAGCTATGAATTAATCCTTGACTCTGTGCAGAAACCGGCGATGCGTTTGATAGATCCCCTATCTGAAGAAACGGATTGCAATCTTTAGAGCGTCCTTGTTCTACCGGTATTAAATTCGAAGGAACTAGCATCATTGATCCCTTCGGTACCGGTGCATAGTCGGGAAACAAGCCAAACGCGTGCCCAACATATGTACACGGTTGACACTTGTAACGTGAGAACGAATTTGCCGGCCTCTACCTCCTAAAACATGTTAACTTATTCCTCTCCCCAAAAAGACCCTCCACACAGCATCCCCAAGATGACACAGGCCCAGAGGAAAATTATTTTCCTCAGGGCCTCTTGTGAGTAAAAAAAAACAGAAAAATAACTGCACGGACTATCTAAGCGGCTATGCAATCAAAAAAAATTATGCGTTTGATGTGTAGGTAGAAACAAAGCAGGGACGCCTCTTGGGGCATCGCGTAGATGCGATTTGCAGTAGTATGGGTGAACGATGTTGGTGACATTTGCAGTGGGCGCGGTTCTATGTCAATAATTGTTCATGGCACATCTACCTTGTTTCTATTATTTATGCCTTGATATTACTAGTATGTAAGTTGTCACAGATAAGGGCCCTATGTACCAACGAGATAAGGCCAAGTGTATTTCTTGTCAGTACTGATTAATGATTACCTACACACTACACTGATTATATTGATTAACCTCATTATGTCATAAATTTTAAGTCATGAGTTATAAATATTAGTTGTATGTCACTAGCTATTATAAGTCTTAGATGCAAGTCTCTAGTTTTATCTCGGTGGTTATTTGCACGCTGTTATAAGTCTTAGGTGTAAGTCACTAGTTATAAATCTTAGTTGTAAGTCACTCTTAGATGTAAGTCTCCAGTTATAAGTATCAGGAATCAGCAGAAAGCTATGAGTCTTCTTTGTTATAAATCTTATTTGTAAGCACAAATCTTAGATATCAATTAGTCTCCAGTTTTAAGTCTCGGTAGTAAGTTGGTAGCTGTCAGTGACTAGTTATAAATCTTAGTTTTAAGTCACTAGTTATAAAACTTAGTTGCAAGTCACTAGCACAAATCTTAGATATAAATTAGTCTCTAGCTAAAAGTCGCGGTATTTAATTAGTAGCTTTAAGTCTTACCTGTAAGTCACTAGTTATAAATCTTAGTTATAAGAAATTTCTAATAAATCATAGCTGAAGTTATTCGTTGTAAGTCTAGGTGATAAGTTATTAAGTTGTAAGCCGCCCTTGAGCAGATTTTCCCACTAAAACGGTGCTGTAGAAATGATACATATATAAAAAATATAATATGGATAAATACCTAACCTAACATAACCTAATCTACCTTATCTAATCAAGACATTTATAATTTTAATATCTAACTATTTATAGTTCGAGGTTAAATTTATGTTGGGGCGTTGTCCTGATGTTCGGTGCGACTATAAAAATACGACGCAATTTATTAAATACACTAGTTTTACCAACCGGTTTCGCCCAATTTTTAACACTTTCAAGCGATTTTTTTTTTGTAATACAACACTTTAACATCTTCTCTAATTGTTTGGGAAATTAAAATTTTATTTCGAAGCGCAATAACTCCTGACGGAAGAGAGGGTATGAGCTTAAAATAGTTGTGTTAGGTACTCGTGAAATTTCTGTGAAATTTTCATCACGCCATAGCTCACCGCTTCATCGTTGCTATGCCAATTAAAACATTGTAAATAGTTCGGTTCATTTTTCTTTGACCATTAAATTTATGGTGTTTATGGAAAACTTTACTTGTAACCATAGACAAAATTAATGTTTAGGCTTGTAATCAAGAACTTTAACATTTCATTATGAAGTTAGATATAGAATTCTTGAAAATTTATCATGAGGTCAACAGAAGTTACTTTAAATTTATACTAAAACCACAAATTTCCCAACCTCGTCCCCACTAGAATCACAACATACTAAATTGAGGATGTCACAGTCTCACTGGTTCCACACGATTAGGAGCAGTTGGGACTCTTGTGCGGTAATAACATAAAAAACGGAGTTCTTCGTATCATTTAAAATACTTTAAAAATAATTAATTAAATTATGCAGATTGGCTAGGCATCAAACATTTTCAGAGGATTTTCCTCATACAAAATAATAAAATTTAAAATCTTTTTCTGCAAAGAATGCTAAAATAACATTACAATATTTTAACTGATAGTTTTTGAAAGACTTATTATTTCAGTAAAAAGTTATTAAAAGCTGTAAGAGAATTATTATAACACTTGAAACATGTGAAACAAATTGATATTATTCCATAAAACACTGAAAAAACAATGAGAAAAACTGTCACACAAAAGTGAAAATTCAACAATTTTCATAACAATTGATTTTTTGTCACAATTTCGCCATAACTTATAAACCAACTCACTTTACGAATTACGAATCACCTAACAAAATAGATAAATAACATTTTAAATTGATAAACAAAATAAATAAACTAAAACACAAAATAAATTAACACAACACGACCGACACCGACAACGGATTACAGAGTACTAAATAAAAGCTAAAACTTCAATGAATTATCAAAACTCATTGGTACAATTATTTCATTCTTAGCGAACAAAACTCAGGCACTTAGTACAAATGTTTTATCGAATTTATCGTATTGAAAATTCTAGGGGCGGATTTGTGTGGCTTATCGCGGAAGTGTCTTCATTTTGCCAGCCAAATAAACAGCGAAAATAATTTGTACGTCATAATATATTATTATTTATACGTATTATCGCCTCTTATTATAAATATTAGATGTTAATTAAAATTCTTCAACATATCTTTAAATAGTATAAAATAAAGTTGTTATCCGCGTCTGTCTGTTTGTGCGCTTAGTTCTTCTAAACTACGCAACGGATTTTGATAGGGTTTTCACTATCATTTAGAGAATTTCTCCCGGAAGGTTTTCATATATAATACATGCATATTATATTTATATTAAGTAGAGAAAAGTCGATGTTTTGTGATCAAGTGGTAAAAAAAATATTTTTGTGGACTTACATTGCTAACGCTGGCTAAACCTTATGAGATACATCAAAATAATGTACTACGGAATTGTATATCTTAAAAAGGCCTACAGAAAAGTCCTGAATGGTATATGTTTATCTCCTAAGGATAACCCCCAGTAACGCCAGGTACACGTTAACTAGTATGATAATATTGTAATGCGAATCAATTAATGGTGAGTAATTCGTCGATTACTTAAAATCTTAAGTGCCTCGATACAGTACAGAACAAGTACAACAAGAGTCCCAACAAACAAAACAAGTAGAAGAAGAGTCCCAATTGTTCCAAGCCAGTGGGGCTACGGCATTACCATTGGGATATGTCGTCAGACTGGAGGGAGTGGCTACCAAACACGACTAAAGCCATTCAATACAAGGAACGTTTCGATTCACCCCACACTGAGAGCATCTTCTTTTCTGTGGAATTATTGTTTTGTTAGTAATGGACAGTTCTAGTGTCGGCTTCGACCGAATTTTAACATGTTTTCAAATCTTTTTCCTAATTAAACCATTGAAAAATATGGAACACTTATAATAATAATGTATGTTTGTAGTGGGAAACAAATTAATATTAAAATGCTTCATAGCCATAGACATATGAATATTAGTAGACCTGCCCTAAGTGATTAAAAGCGTATTATCCCCACTCCCCATACCGGTTCCATTGGAGCCGGCTGTGCTCGCGTATGGCCTCAAGTGAAATTTGAAAACGTGACGTCATCATTCTTGTGCGAACTATGGTCGAGGCATCATCGGTTCATTTTACGAAATAACACGGCAAAATGTTGACTTGTACTATGAAAACTTGTAAAAATAGATGTGAAAAAGAGAATAAACCCAATTGTCGTATTACATTCCATATATAAGCATTATTTTACTTTATTTTAAGCATATTCACATCGTATAATATAGATCAGTTTTAGAAACATATACTATCACATCGAGAAACGTCTGGACGCGAAACACAAAGCTGGTTGGTTGCTGGGAAGTAAATTATGAACATTTATAAAAGTGTCTTAACTAAATACTTAAGCGAAATATTCGACTCTGAAAATGGAACCGAATTTTTTTGCCGAATTTGGACTTCGCAAATTTGTTCATAACGTGGCGAGTAATTTGCGCTCCCATGTAAAAATGTCTGTGTTCATAGCTCATGATGGAAACGATATATTATAGTGTAGATTTCTTAAATAGTAAGATTCAGTTCACCTATTCGAAATATAAACAAAAATTTAAAAAAATGCATTACAAACCTTTGAGAAATCTTCACATTTAGTTGATGAAATTTTTCAAAGAAGCTTCGCTTACCTGTAACAAAAAAGAAATCTCAATTAATATTTGAAAAATCAAAAAATACTTTCTTTAAACCATGCTGCTAACCGGTTTCGTAGGAATTCTTCCTTCGTCTAGGCTAAAATTTAACTAACAAATACAGAAGAGATAATAAATTACCACAAGACTCCCAACTGCTCCAAACTATTCGAAGCCAGTGACAGTATTGTCTGAAGGGAGTGGGGATCTGTCTGTTCAGATCTGATAACCAAACACGGCTAAATCCATTTCAAGAATATTTTTGATTCTGAATGGTGATCTTTTGAGAGTACCTACCACGGAAAATTTCAGAGGTCCGGAAACTAGTGGTATATGCAGAAAAAATAATATAAATTTCGAGTCGATTTTGGTATCCATAACTTTATGATTTTAATTTTCGTTTTTGATAAAATTGCTTAGATGTTTCGGGCATGTAGAGCGAATGAACGGAGATAGGATTGTAAGGATAATATATGACGCGAGTGCGAATGGTAGAACAAATCGAAAATGCAAGAGAAAGACACGGTACGATCAAATTAATCAAATACATTAGTCGGGCCATATCAAGAGTCAGAATAACAGAAGGTTATGTATGTGAAGATGTACGAATGTGAATAAAGCAAGGAGGGTGTCAAGATGAAGTTGTTTGTCGGCCCATCCTCTCTGCCTACCCCTGAGTTGCATAAAAAGTGTACTATGTATTGTCCTCTATGGGATGTGTGGGATTGCACTAACCTCCCCACATCCTGGAATAAAGAATTTATTATTATTATTATTAACTCCAGGATGATTCGAGGTGAAATCGAACCCAAAAGCTTTCGCATCAAAACCAAGTGTCTATAACGTTTACTACTACACTACAATTACATGGCTAATACCGTTGTTGCTAGTGAAAGAAAGAGCGGAACAACCTTTCACAGTTGATGTCGGCTGCACGAGAATGCTTCATTTCTTCAACTCGTTCTTATGTTAAATGGCACGCATGTGTATTGTGTAGCCACCCATGGATCTTCCAGCTAATTTAGCACAGTACAGACAGGAGAACAGTAATCTTCTTTCAACTGGTATTTCAATAGAAGGTGCTCCGATGAACTAGCACCGGGAGACACACTAAATGCGTATCCCACATTTGGACACAGTCAACGTTTTGCACATGAGAACGGGTCAATTCAATTCATTGTTTTATAATTATCTTTAAGGCGAAGCTTAATGCTAAATCATTATTTTGATTAATCTTTATAACGAATTGGTGTACATTATGAATACCAAAAATATGCTTTAGATAAATTGAAGGTTTTTCTATCGTTTCGCTGGAGTAGAATACAAATAAAAAAATAATTAATTCAATAAAAAATATAAATGCAAACTACTAAAAAATATATATTTTTCAATAGAAATGTATGAACGCGTAAAGGAAACAACTTTAAAAAAATACAGTATTATAGTTAAGATTATCTGTGACAGTTTAAATTGATTAACTTTATTGCTTTCTTATAAAATTATTTACAAAATAAATAAAAAACAGTTTTGTGCTTGAAATCGAACGTTTCTAGACTCCGTTTGTCAAGCGATTTTAATGCCTATCACCTACAATATAAGGTATACCAAAATCTTGTATGTATGCTAGCTGAAGTTCCGGGCGGTGCGCGGGTTTTACGCAGAGTTCCTAAAAGGTAAGCCATCAGCTAAAGGCCTACGTAATAAAAATGAGTTGGTTACGAATTGATGTATATGTATATTAAAAAAATAAAATTAAAACAGATCATTTATACACGGTGTCCGGAAACTCGTAGTACAAGCGGGAAACTGGAGAATCTACACCACATGGGGAACCCAAAAAAACATAAAGTTTTTTGATTTGAGCATTGTCACAAAAAAAAAAAAACCAAAAAAAAATATTTTTCGGCTATTTCAGGGTTAAAGTTTTTTCTGGTGTTTAGGGTTGAACAACAGATGATTCACCAGTTTCCCGCTTGTACTACGAGTTTCCGGACACCCTGTATATTGTAATTTTGTGTCCTTTCACCCCAAGTGCAAATGCATTTTAAAAATTACCGTGTTAAACTTTAACTGTATTGAAGATAATATTAACGATTTTTAATATCGTTGAAGATAATGTTTGTAGTTCTTATTTGAAGTATGATACAGTTAAATATGACCGAAAGAAATATGGTCCCATTAGCTCAGTGGTTAGAGAAGCGCCCCGGCAAAGCGAAAGACCTGGGTTCAAGTCCCAGATGTGAATGTATATTTTTCTGATTCAAATATCGAAATTAGATGTAGACAGTAATTTTATTTTGAAGTGTGCACAATTTCATCAACTTCGAAATAAAACTGTAGATTTGTATTAAAAAACAAAGCCAGGCTTTTCGCCCGCCCACAACAGACACGCTTTTTTATGTAAACTAGCTAAAGTAGCCGGCGTTGACCGGGCTTTACGCAGAGTTTTTCGAAATCAGATTTAGACAGTCACTTTCCTCTTGTTTTGAGTGTTCAAAATTTCATCAACATCGGAATAAAACTGTAGATTTGTATACAAATCAAATCCACGCCGTCCACCCGCTGTCCGCCACAGACAATCTTATTTATATAAATAGGTAGAAGATAGATAGCTAGATGTAGAATATGTAGATTTATTCTATTATACAATCAATGATTTTTTTTTCAATAAATATACGCGTTCTGGTTTTAAATCGCATTCAAAAAGACCCCACAGTAA
Source organism: Hesperophylax consimilis (assembly GCF_061612785.1). Taxonomy (NCBI): domain Eukaryota; kingdom Metazoa; phylum Arthropoda; class Insecta; order Trichoptera; family Limnephilidae; genus Hesperophylax; species Hesperophylax consimilis. The sequence goes on along the minus strand of NC_142854.1, from coordinate 16,428,030 downwards.
ATTGGTAGGATAGTTGATTAGCCGTATGAATGAATGTTTGGAGTGTATTTGCGTGGAGAGTAGATGTATGGAGCATGGAGTATGGGAGAGAATAAACCCATTGATGTGAGCCATGAGTCAGGCAGTGGTAAGAGGTCCAAAGTCACAGTAAACCAGTGGCTTTAAATATTGAGGAAATTACAAAAATATCCGCGAAATACTCAAATGAAAAATACTATTTTTTTGTCGTATATGTTGATGTGAGTAATGTGATATATTCCTGCGTAAAGTAATGTGAATGGGGTAATTTATTCACAATCAATGAACTTTCTTAGCCTAATTTATTAGACAGATCTAAATATGTCATAAATTGACAGATCTAAATCTGTCAAAAATAGACAGATCTAATTAAGTCATAAGCTGACAGATATCAATCTGTCATAAATTGATAGGTCTAAATCTGTCGTAAATTGACAGATCTAAATCTGTCATAAATTGACAAATCTAAATCGTTTATAAATTGACAGATCTCAATCTTATAGTGAATTTTTTGGGGTATTATGCCGTGTTTCGCTAACTCCTTCTTTAGACAACGTTTCGGACAGCATTGCAGCGTGCCATCATCAGGGCAGATGTGTAATCTGCCCTGATGATTGACACTGCAATTGACAAAAGAAGGAGGTAGCAAAATACGGCATTATACCCCAAAAACAAATCACTATAATACTTTTGGCTATGAAAATCTCAAATCATACCAGACCTCAATCTGTCATAAATTGACAGATCTAAATCAGTTATAAATTGACAGATCTAAATCGGTTATAAATTGACAGATCTCAATCTGAATCACAGTAACAGGTGACAGGTTGTTTCACAAGTCATTTAATTTAATATTTAAGTTCTGTTATTATCCTAGTACTTTGATACAACCGGCCCATGGTGAAATAATAACAGAACTTGAATAGAACTTTCACAAAATTTTAAGTTTGATGAATTTTTTAAATTCTGTTTAATATTTTTTAAAGTTTACTGACGGTTTTCAATCCATAGATAAAGTTCTGATCGTCTCTAATTATATTTTTGATAGGCAACGAACGAAAAAAAATATATACCGTATATTATTTATATTATTCCATGTGATGTGGATTCACCACACGGAGATAAATGAGAATTGCCAATTTATTAAGAACGAATGAATTAACAGGAACATTGATAGTGAAAAGTGATAATATATTCGTAATTTACTAAAAGTTTAACAGGAAACCTGTTCATTCATTCGTCAAGGGCCTGCAATCCCGTTTTTCAACCGGATTACCAATAATAAATTAACAACACTCATTTTTCTCAATGGAGTTTCCATCTTGCACCACTGGTTTCCAGACACCGTGTATTGCTAATTATTTATGTAGTGTTCGTTATGCTGTACGCATAGATTATAGTAACAAGGGAGATGGGTTATGAATTATTATTATTGTTATGAAAACTTGCGCACATCGTTTACCCATACTATTGCAAATTGAATCCACGCACAGCGGCGCCCCGCCTTTGTTTCTACCTACACACCAAACGCATAACATACATTGCATAACCGCTTTGATAGTCTGTACAGTACGGTCGTACCTGAGCCCTATTCGGCACACTTCTATGCCATATCTCTATTTGTTAATATTATCTATGATGTATGTTGATTATTCCGAGAAATATGTATCGTAGGATTTTTCAGTGGCATTAATTCTGGATTTATACGATAAACCCAATTTACCAGTCTGAAAATAAATTTATCAAAGAATTCTAAAATAAATTTGCATACTTGAGTAAAATTTTCAGGAAATTTGATAAGATAATAAAATACTTAAAATAAACTAAGTATCTAACGTTATTTCTCTGCAGGTATCAACAGAAATAACGAACCTTCACAAATATCAATATTGGCACACTCCTAGCTTAATTCACACCAGCGATGGGTCATGATGTCATCATACATTTTATTAAGAGGGGAGCCACGGTACCAGTTCAATATTTTTGCACGGCTTAGAGTTGACTCAATTGAACGCACGACGGCTAAATTGAACGACGCCTCAATTGAACGACGGCTCAATTGAACGACGGCTCAATTGAACGACGCTTCAATTGAACGACGGCTAAATTAAACGACGTCTCAATTGAACGACGGCTCAGTTGAACGACGCCTCAATTGAACGACGGCTAAATTGAACGACGCTTCAATTGAACGACGGCTAAATTGAACGGGAGTCGTGAGCCTGATAAGACTCGCCCGGTACGGCTCCCCCGCTACACAGCTCTCGCGATGCGGCTCTCACCGTAAATGGATGAATGATCGCACAAATACGGCTCATCGTGCGGCTCGTTCATGAACGACTCATCGCTAATTCACAAGCCTAAACAATCTTCTGTTATACCGACTTCCGATACGACCCGAGTCAAGTGTATAATTATGATTCACTTGATTTTGCTATTTCTTTCTCGGGCTTCCCCCAACTTCGTCTATTCACATAGATATTGGACTTCGACTATTCGCAGATAATAAGAACAAAGGGAGATATGACATGAAAGCGTGCCGATTGTCGCCGAACTACGACCAAATTGTGGCGAAGCCAATGAAAATATTTGGTGCGCAGAAGCGATATGCATTTTTGTACTGGTCAGCGATGTTGGCGACGCTTGCGCGATTTCATATTATTAATGGTTCTTGGCCCATCTCGGTTGTTTTTATAATAATATATGTTCGCATCCCAGCAATTTGAGAATCGCTGGTTCAGAGTACAAGATAAACTGTCGGTAATTAAGTGGAACAAATGCAGTACTTATTGAAGTAAACATTAAATTCGGTTCGTCCAATCGACAACGACGTCCAATCGACACAGAAGTTCAATCGACACCGGAATACAAGTTACAAGAATTCCTTCAATTACGTGAGCAACAATTTTCATACAATATACATACACCATACACTGGACTTTACAGATAGAAAGATAAAACTTGTATTGATTTTACGTTTTACCAGTAAATCCTAACTTTAGACGACCTACGCGGTCGAGAGGTTAATATCCTCGGCTACGAATCCGGAGGTCACGTGGTGCTCAGTAGATACTTGGACTCTTGGTGGACTCTTTCGCTGCAGCAGCTGGTCCAGTATCTTCACCACCTAGGATTCTTGCTGCAAAGTCTCCATCTTCTATCTTCGTGTCACCTGTTCCTGTACTTCATTTTACTTAACTTTACTTCACTCTATTTTTGCAATATTTATATTTTCTGTAATATCTGCATCAACTGTAAAGCGCCCCTGAGGTGATATCTCACAAAAGCGGCGCTATACAAATTATCCAATAAATAAATACTTTCAACATCGCCATGGTGAATCTAAACGTTGTTTGAAATGGCTTTAGACGTGTTTGGTGACCAGATCTGAATAGCTAGGTACTTCCCCAAATCCTTCCCCTTCCCACTACCTTCAGCCTAACAATATAGCCCAATTATTGAGGATGCAATAGTCCTACTGGCTCCAGACTGTTGGGAGCAGTTGACACTTGTTATAATGCAAGAGCTGACAAATCTACTTCATCTAAGATAAAGCGGACACCCGAGGCAGACATGGCACAATCAAGTGAATCAGATACTTGAATCGGGCCATGTCAAGATTCGGAAAAAACATAAGAGTAAATATGAGACAATGTATGAATGTGAATGAGGCAATGCGTGTATGCCAAGACCGAGTGTGTTGGCGGGCCACCCTCTCTGCCTACCCCTGCGTAGAAACGGCGCAACGGTGAGTTAGTTAACCCACAATTCCGTACCACTAGGCCATTATTTTCCAATATTCACATAATGTAATATTTTCATCAAAGCTTGACAGCTGAAACACATTGTTCAAAAGCTTAAATGGACCTAGGATCAGCGTTTAACGGAAACAAATGTAACAAAAAATTGTCAATGTTACATTTGCATAACGGTGAAAAAACTGGCCATTAGTTATTAGTAAAACAAAATAAATAAATAGCCACTCAAAATTTTGAATAAACACAGTTCCAACTCGAAGTCCATCCTAATTAATATATTCCAAGAAAGTTATTTCCAAAACGGTGCAACTTGTCGACTTAACATTATTTCCACTCTCCAATATTCCACAGTTTCCTGGTGACGAATTCTCGGAACCGAATTCGGAAATAGACGATCTCCAGTTAGGGCCTGGGCTGATGAGAAGATGGTCCACTGAGATGACGATGTTAATTCTGTATCCACGTGTATTTTTGCTGCACGTGCAGCTCCACGTGGGATGCTGCGCCGTGTGCATTGCTCGTCAATAGGACTAGATTGTAAGGGAAGATAAAGCAAATACGCACTTAAAATTCTTTGTCGAAAAACAGATAAACCGTAAAGTGGGATGACTTTGATCAGTGATCAACTTTGAAATTAAATACATTTTTTTTAAATATTTGTGTTCGAAAATGTCATGTTTAAACTATGCGTTTGGGGAGTCAAAAAAAAGACACGGTTGTCAGTCACCTTTCGGCGTGGGTCCACATTTTATATCATTAACGCCTTTCAGCTTCTACATAATATAACTAAAGGTATAAGATAAAAGCTTATACCTTTAGTTATATTATGTAAAAGCTGATAAAATAAAATATAAGATAAAAGCAACCACCAAGGTATTAGTGTACAAAACACTAATTAGACCAGTGCTTACGTACGCAGCCGAGACGTGGGTTCTAACTAAGAAGAATGAGCACGCACTGGATGTTTTTGAAAGGAAAATTTTGAGGCGCATCTTCGGACCGGTTCTAGAAAATGGATTTTGGCGCAGACGTTATAACAATGAGCTCTATACTCTGTTTAAGGAGCTAAACGTCACAAAGTTCATAAAACTGGGAAGACTTCGGTGGCTAGGTCATGTGGAGAGAATGACCGAGCATCAAGAACCAAAGTCCCTGCTGAGCTCAAGACCGATAGGGAGAAGGAGCCTGGGAAGGCCAAGGTTAAGATGGAGCGACAACGTCCTCAAAGATTTGTCTGCCTTGGAGCTTCGAAACTGGAGAGAGCTGGCGCGGGACCGAGATGAGTGGAGGAAGACTCTTGAGGAGGCCAAGACCCACCAGGGGTTGTAGAGCCAAAAGTGATGATGATGATGATAAGATAAAAGCTATAACCAGATAAATTAGAATTGCGTAAGAAATAAAGGGCCCTTATGAGCATGTGAAGCAGCAAAGAATAGAAAATATAAGTTAAGAACGTGTAATATGCCATTTAAATTTTTTGCCAGTTAAAGTAGTTAACAATAATATTCAATGCCCAGAGTTGCTAAATTAGATTCAACTCAATGTACCTGCGCGTTCAACACGCTCTTCTGTCCTGTTCAGGGTGGATCAATGCAAAACCAACTCTAAGCCTTTCAAATTCTTGCGTAAACAGACTATGCAATAATTACAATAGCATATTATCCAAGGTGGATATTTTCAGTTGCGAACTTACCAAATACAAAAGGTCCATAAAAGAATATTTCTCTGATGGTTTGAGAATAATGTTATGTCTCTATTGTTTATATTTCTATTATGATTTGATTTATATCTACAACCTCTCTCCATGGCTATAAATGTTTTGTTTTGTAAATTTTTCGTTTTCTATCATCTTTTGTTGTGTATAAATTTTTGAATTCATATTCCTTTCTTACAAATTTAAATGACTTATTCCTTATTATGCTGTCTCAGTAGAGGTAAAGTAACAAGGAGGAAATCCATAATTGGTTTTATTTTGGCTATGTAATACTTATGTACAAACTGAAATAAATGTAAACTATCAATTTCCCGAAAATCAATAAATAAACTATTAGCTGACATGCACCCAGCTGTTGGATGTTGTGAATGGTTGGAAGTAAGGTTTTGAGGTTGTCAATTCTAATTTACTAATATTATTGTAAAGAATTAAAAAACGTTTACGGGCGCTCTTGACTTCTACCATTCACTTCCACGTCAAGCATTCTCCTTACACCCCTTTCTTTCGTTCATCACGTACGCGACACATAAGTATTTGGTTCATTTCACCAAACACTTGTCTCAATGTCTTCCAGTGTTGCCAACTCAGTTCCTTTAGAGCTAGATTTAGCTCTAAATTGAGACCGTCAGCTCCAAAATGTGTTTTAGCTCGTTTTTCAGATAATCTAGCTCCTTTTTAATACAAATTGATCAATGACAAATGACAATTTAAGAGTTATTTCTTTAGGAATCGGTTATTTTTCTGTTGTACCTCAAAATTTCTCTAGCCGCGACACCCTTCCCCACAAGGAACGAAAATAATTTATCTGGCTACCCCAAACACGAAAATGACACAAATATTCGGGTTTGTTTCTCCTTAGAATTTATATAGACACTTTGACTCTAGACAATTTATTCTAGATATAGTTTGAATATATCTAGAAACCAAATAATTTGATACACATTTTCGAAACGTCGTTTATGAGTAATTTCTGAGAGTTAGCGAGAAAGCAAAAGTCACCCCATGTCACGGTACCTACTGACGTATTGTTAAATTTTTGTGTTTTCTTTTATATCTAGTCCGCGCATGATATTTTTCTCTGGACGTAATGACATCTTCGTATATGCTGTGAGGAGGGTCTTGAAAGAAGAGAAAGGATTGAAAGAGAAGCAGATCTCATCAGCAAAAATCACCCCATGTCACGGTACCTACTGACGTATTGTCAAATGTTTGTGTTTTCTTTTATATCTAGTCCGCGCATGAAATTTTTCTCTGGAAGTAATGACATCTTTGGATATGCTGTGAGGAGGGTCTTGAAATAAGAGGAAGGAGTGAACTTGTGTTTTAAAGAGTAGCAGATCTCAGGATCACCCTGGTAAAAGACCAACATTCAAAAAGTTGTTTGAGATGGCTTTAGCCGTGTATGGAGATCAGTTCTGGTACTTCCAAACATTCATCTTCCAATCTCCTTCCATTCCCCACTTATTTCAACATCACAAACCACAAATTACCCCATTTGGGGATTCCATAGTCCCATAGTTCACGAAAAAAAAATGAATATTAAGTATGAGTTATTGGCAGTCAATAGAAAAAAAGGCACTAAAGAACTGACTTAATATAAAACGCAAACGAGAGAAAGTTTTAATATATGTGCAAGAAGTGTTTAAAAAATAAACGATTGAATTTAAAAATGCTATTCCGCATTGAAAAATGAAAAATGTAAAAAGCTGTGTAGAGTGCAGCTTTCAACAAAGATGAACACGACACACGATCCGCCACTCTGAAGAGGGACGTAGTTAGCTAATAGAAACGTCACGCATTGAGAGCTATCACCCGGAAAAACTTATGTAGTAATATAATTTAAAAGCATGGGGAGGAGCAAACGCTGCCGCCATTGATCCAATATCAAAAACTCAGAAACTCATAATAAAGATTATCCTCAAACTACCAATCACAAGCAGCTCGGATGAAATCTTTAGGAAAATCTGTGTTATGGACATTAGGCAACTTTATGCCAAAAACATACTAGCATACCTCTTCAAACACAAAACTACTTTTGACAATGTCCAAACTGCTCGTGATACTAGAACCAAAGGACGTAATTTCTTACAAATCCCTTTCGCTAAAACAACTTTTGGCCAGAGAAATTTTAGATATTTTGCAACAAGGCTGTATAATGCTCTCCCACTAGCCATTAGACTGAACGAATTTTTTTCGAAATATAAAACAGACATCATCAAGTCTTGGATCATCAGCCAAGACAGATCCAAGATCAAAAATTTTATAAAAATCCCCTCATAAGTATGTACTAGATGCTGATTAACCAATTTATCAATTTATTATTATTACTTATTATTTTTTATCATTTTCACATTGTCATTAATTTAATGTTATGAAATATTATATGTATCAAATAATATGTAAACATTAATTTATTTACTCAATAGGTCTGTCTCGACACAGGTTTATCCTAGTTTATTGTTTATTGTTTATTGTTGTTGTTATACGCCCATAGGGGCTTTTACATAGATTATAAATAAGTTTTACATAAGTTATCGAGTTAGAATTTATACTAAGAGTTATAAGAGTGAAGAATTTTAAAAAAATATACAAGTAGTTTTTGAAGAATATGGCGTAAAGAAACATTTTAAACAACATAATATTTAACAATAACAAAGAACAAAATATAATATAAAACATTACAATAACATATCTAATCGTTAAATCTATTACAATAATTTGTATGATTCCACAAAGTGTTGGTTTAATTTGAATTTAAGATTATAAAGGGAATCATGGAATATATCTATAATACCACCAAACTTGTTGCCCAAATCATGCATCCTATTGGTAAGTGAGTTTGACTGATAGTTGGTTTTATATGTGTCGCAAAAGAATGTTGTATTTTGTCTAGTATTTCTTGTCGGTACATAGAGTTTAATAGCAGCAACGATGGCAGGGCTGTCAATAAGGTTGTTCATGACTCTGTATAATAAAATTAGGTCTGAAATGGTTCTTCTGTCAGACAGCGTAATTAAATTAAGTCCATTCATCAAATTTACATAATTAATGTTTTCTATTGGAATTTTAAGCTTGAAATTTAAGTACCTAAGAAATTTGTGTTGAACCCGTTCTAATTTGTTAGAGTGTACTTTATAGAAAGGAGACCAAATAGGTGAATTATATTCCACTTGGCTTCTAACTAGTGAAATGTAGAGTGTTTTCATGCAATCCAATGACTTAAAATCAGTTAGGGTTCTACAAAGGAAGCCAAGAATCTTTAAAGCCTTATTAGTTATATCATCTATATGCGTTGTGAATGTTAAGTTTGATTCGAATATAACTCCCAAGTCACGAATTTGTGATACTGGTGTTAATTTAACATTATTTAAATTATATTCATGTAAGATATGAGAATGAGTTCTGGAAAATCGTATTACTTGACATTTCTCAATGTTCAAAAATAACATATTTTGTTCGCACCATTTAAAAAATTTATCTAAATTAGCTTGTAAAATTAGGCAATCATATATATTTCGTATTCTTTTAAACAATTTTAGATCATCTGCAAAAAGTAGGACTTGTACATCTTTAAATATGTTTACAATGTCATTAATGAATATTAAGAATAATATTGGGCCAAGGTGGGACCCTTGCGGGACACCACTTGTGGCCTCGAATACATAGGATTCTATAAAATTAATCCTGACACAAAGAACTCTATTACTGAGGTAACTAATAATCCATGTCAATAAACTACCTTTGATGCCTAACAGTCGGAGTTTGGATATAAGAATATGATGTCGAACCTTATCAAATGCTTTACTGAAATCGGTGTATATAGAATCCACTTGTTGTTTCAGACTGAGCGATTCAGATATGTAATTATTGTAGATAGTTAAATTACTTAAGGTAGATCGACCTCTGATAAAGCCATGTTGGTTAGGAACAATAATATTGTTGATAGGTTTTACAATGGTATCTAATACTAATGACTCGAAAAGTTTGGGTAAAGCAGACATAATACAAATAGGTCTGTAGTTAGATATATCGCTTTTGTCGCCTTTTTTATGAATGGGCGTTAAATAACTCTTTTTCCACAGAGCCGGAAAACAGCCAGACGCTAAGGATTTGTTAAAAAGTTTATGTAAGGGATATATCAAACTATCAATGCAAGTTATTAAAAATATGGGAGGAATACCATCCGGTCCAGCAGATTTATTACTATCTAGTGCTTTTATGCTTCTTTCTATGGAATCTAATTTTATGAAACATTGACTTAGGTTTAATGACTCTTCCACTGACGTACTGGAGACTGCTTTGATGGGAATATCTTTGTCGTAGACACTTTTAAATGAGTCAGCAAAAAGATTAACTATACCCTCAATACTGTCGGCACATTTTTCTTTAAAGAACATGCTATTAGGATATCCACAGTTGTCTTTTCGTTGAGATTTAGTAAAATTCCAGAATTTTTTCACATTGTGATGATGTACCTCATTTTCAATTACGTTAACATAGTCACTATAGCACTTTATTGATAATTCTTTACATTGTTTTCGTAGTTTAGTAAATGCTATATAATCGTTAGAATTTCTGGTATGTTTATATTTTCTGTGGATACATTTTTTTTTATTAATTAAATTAGTTAGTTCCCTTGTAAACCATTTCGGATAATTAGATGATGTAAAGCTAACCTTGGGAACAAATTGTTCTATAGAGGTATTTAAAATCGAGTAAAAGTATTCTAATTGATCATTTATATTATTTTCCTCATCTAAAAAGGACCAATCTGTTTGGGCAAGGTACTCCGTAATATGATGGTATTCAGCTTTGGAAAAGTTATACGATGGGACACTTGTTTTTTTTGAAGATGTTAAAGGCCTATTTGTTATGATAATGTCCAACGGTGGGTGGTGTTGATCTAATGGTAATAATAATTCGTCGGATAGCTCAACCACTATTTTCGAATCACTTGAAAACACTAAATCCAACATTCGATTGTTAAAGTTGAAAATCTTGTTTGATTGAGTTAGTCCCAAAAATAAAGACATATCACGAATTTCACTACATTTAGCACACTGTAAATCGGCTTGGTTTGTAGCAGGTCCGTTGTCCGTTGTAGTGAGACAGACATCGAAAAAAAACATGTAAAAAAACTTTATATTGTTAATAAAAAAAAAAATAAAACTAAGGTCCCTTTGGCCATATTGGAATGTGCAATGAATTTACCGGGAGAAACAAATATTTGACGGGAAGGAGTAACAAGATAAGACTGAACATACATCGTGTAAAAGAAACATAAAACAGCGAGCGTAACGCGTATCGCCAACATCGTTCACGCTTACTACTGCGAATCGCATCTCCACACCAAACGCATAACTTTAATTGCACAGTCCTTTGATAGTCCGAGCAGTTTGGTAATTGTAATGATTCTAATGGTGATAATTTAAGTACGTGTATGTGTAATTTTGTCCACGTGTAATTTTGAGTCCGTGTGTAATTCTACAGTATAATTATTATTGGCAGGAAAATTAAATTCACGCTTGTGTAATTTAATCACGTAAAATGCAGACGATAAACTTATTTTCGATAACATCTAGTCTATCTAGAACTGGTTATACAGGGTGTTAAGGGACGAACGTAATTGACTTATTTAAACCAGTGATTCATGACATTTTTGGAGTAAAAAATGATAATGAAATTTTGATTCCCGGCGACATTTTTGATGTTTTTTTTTAAAAACAAAAAAAATAGAATCAGTAGGTATTGGACAGCTAGGGTCAATTTGAGAGGTTGGACAGTTGCTCGGCTCAGTGACCAGTGAAGACGTGTGCAAGAAATTAAAAAAAATTGTTTATGGAAAAAAAAACTTCAAAAAAGGCTAAAATTTCGATTACGTTTTTACTCCAAATAATGTCAGGAATCACTGGTGAAAGCAAGTCAAGAACGTCCCTTAAATCCTGTAAATTAATTATAATTACCATTTTGAACAGTCTTGACAAAATTAAACATGCAATTTCTAAATCTAGTGTTAAGTCACTTCAACGCCTCTTGAAAGGAATCTTGTTCGTAGCCACCAGACCAGAGAAACTAATGCCCGGAGTAATGTCCTGATCTATTATTTGTCCTTGGGGGAGTAACTAATTTAATCACTAGTTATTAACTTGTACGATTTGGTATTAAATTATCAACAGAACGCTGAGAGCTGCCGTTTCATCGGTTTGCTCCCTCAACGTTGTTTTTAAACTACAGGGTTTTCCAATAAGAGGTGTTATTTTGAATAGCCCGCTATTTCGGTAGATGTTAGTTTTGATGCTGTTATTTTTTGACATTTGACAAGTAGAAACTACGCCATTAATAAAAATGGAACGATACACGCTTCAACAACGCATTGAAATTATTAAAATTCACTTGAGTGAATCAAATGCAAATCATCTTGAGTGATGAGGCCCATTCCCACCTCGGTGGCTTTGTCACCAAGCAAAATCGTCGCATCTGGGGCTCGGAAAACCCAAGAGTTATTGTTGAAAAGCCTCTCTATCCTCAACGTGTGAATTTTTGCTGCGGTTTATGGTCCAGCGGAGTCATTGGACCTTACTTCGAAAATGAGGCTGGAGCAACAATTACGGTGAATGGATTGCTTTATCGAGACATGATTAATGATTTTTTATGGCTGGAATTGGATGGTATTGATCTGGACAGCGTTTACTTTCAACAAGACGGCGCTACGTGCCACACAAGCAACGAAACCATTGATCTTTTACGATTGAATATCAAAATAACACCTCTTATTGGAAAACCCTGTAGATCCTCGACCAGGGATGGCGAACAATCTGTTTTTTAAATGTGAAATTTGCTACGACATTACTATAATATTGTAAATTATAATTTATAGATAGTATAATAAACTCTTCACACGGACAAAGAACTACAGGCCTACTTAAATAGACCGATATTATTTGTAAGAATATTAAACATAAGTGGTGGTTGATATAAGTAGTTTCTTTGACCAAAATTAGTTTTAGTATGTACCGCTATAAAGTTCTATGTAGAGCCAATTCTAGTTGTCCGCATTTGTTTATTTATTTATTTATTGGATGATTTTTATAGCGCCGCTTTTGCGAAATATCACCTCAGGGGCGCTGTACAGTTAATGCAGATATTACAAAAAAATATATAAATATTACAAATTGAAATTGAAATTAAGTTAAATAAAATGAAGTACAGAAACAGGTGACACGGAGATGGAGAATCTGCTGCAAGAATCCTAGGTGGTGAGGAAACTGGACCATCTGCTGCAGCGAGAGAGTCCACCGCGTCCACCAACAGTGCCAGCACGAGGTTCGTCATCCTTCCAGGTATGTGTCTGCTGCTAATAGAGCGCTGACACAATGTCCTCTCATGGATTCCAGACCTTGGCAGCACCGCTGTGACATTCGACGAAGGTAGAGGATGGAGACTCTGCAGCAAGAATCCCAGGTGGTGAGGAAACTGGACCAGCTACTGCAGCGAAAGAGTGCACCGCGCCACCAACAGTGCCAGCACGAGGTTCGTCATCCGTCCAGGTATGTGTCTGCTGCTAATTAAGCGCTGTCACAGTATCCTCACATAGATAACAAACCTTGGCAGCACCGCTGTGACGTTCCATCTCCTTGTACACTTGTTTCTGGTGATTATGTTAGTGGTGCATTGTTCCGAAATAAAAGGCGGCGGATGAGATAATAAATCACCTTGGGCACTTGTTAGGGCTTTCAGAAGTTCCAAGAATAACATTGAAAACATCTGGCGTACCTACAGTTACCGATTCTCGTCCCAAGTTCAACTTAAGCGAATTTAGAATATTTTTAGCACAATTTTCGATTATTCATTTTTGAAACACTGCTCTCTAGTCACATTATTATTAAGTTCTGATTACTAATTGGTAAGTTAATTTAAAATGTTGATTCACTGATTTTTAAAATAACTTCAAAGGGATGTTGCCTCGTTTCCCTTGAAAATACTAAAAAAAACACAAAGCGGTTGGAGACGGCATGACGCGTCCAGCTGCCACAAAGGGCGCTTCACAACTGTTGTTGTTGTTGTGTTCTTTCAAGCAACGGTTCAATTCTGAATTGTGGTCTTACACCAGGGCGATACTGAGAGGATCTTCCACTCTAGAACGTGCTGCAAATATACTTTTAAATAAAATTTGAACCCTTAAATTGAAGAAATTTATAAAAGTATTCTATATTTTTTTCTATCATGCGGACATACTTATTTTTTTTTGACGTCAGAAAGATAAATAATAATTCTTTCCAGTTTGTCTCAAATATTTATACTGGTATCCATTAGTAAAATCCTAAAAATAGCCAAAATAAATAATTCATATTTCGCGCTGCAATCATAAAAATCGGTTTAACTTTAAAAATTATTTTTTATTATATGAACGAGATAAAAGTGAAGGTACAGTGTTCTTACAAATTCCCCAAACAAAACGAACGTGTTTTCGAAATATCGAGTTCTATCAATTTTTCTATGATTGTGGTTTTTGCGATTTCGACAACATGTTTTCACGTTTGATATTAAAAATGTATTATTTAGAAATAGTAATGTTTATTTTAAATGTATACACCGGAAATATAATTTTATCTAGTTTCTAAAACAGTATTTGTTTTAACCGAAAATTTAAAAAAAAATGATGTATATAGCGCATTTGAAATACACAGAAAATATTACAAACTGTACAGAAGTGTACAAAAAGTACTGATCTATAAAATTCTACACGTGTTAAATCACGGTTTTGTAGAGTCTATTATTCTGACGCATTTCCTATCATACAACATTAATTTTCTCTAAATATTTTCAATGTTCATCCCATCTGGCAGATAGAAAATGAGATCATATGAATTCTATAGTCATCTCCCGGTAATGTTCCAGCGTTGGATATCCGCCAAAGTATAAACGGTGATTTTAAATCTGGATGTTAAATTATTATTAGATTTAAACAATCAATATGTAGGCGGGAGTTAATCATTCATTCTGATGGTGATTCGTTCTTCAGGAGATGTTTGAATTACTGCCCAGAGCCAATGGAATTAAGGAGTCCTTAATAAAGGGAATGTCATGCGGATGAAGAACGTTTCATTCACACCCTTCTTCCTGTATTCATTTAATTTCCTTTAGTTTTTTATAGGATATCGCAAATTGATCTGTAATACGCACAGAACATCCGTTACGAAAACGTTTTATTTGTGTATTCTCTTAACCTACCAAAACGAAGGTAAAATGAAAAACATCCATTTCTGTGAAGCAGTTAACTAACGTAGTTAAGGGTCAGTATTTCTATAAGATAAACTGATTGATAACATTCCTAGTATATTGAAATACCGGACCTAAGGGAGTATTTCACCATCCTCTCAATAACTATACATTATAATAAATAAATACTCGCAATAGTTACAAACCCGGCTAACTTATTCGATATATAGCCACCATTCAGAGGTTCGAGTACCGAATAGTGCACTCGGACTAAATAAATAAATCGTAAATCTAAAATATAAGTTATCCTTCGGATAGTACTTTTGACAGCTTATCAAGAGGATGGTGACGTCTTCACAGGGGCATCAGCATGATTTTTTTATTAAATATACACAATATCACAGTCCTCACTACGGATTTCGATTCCGAGGCTAACTGAAAGTTGTTCTGTTTATGATTACATCATCTTCATATTTGTTGAGTTCCTCATCTTCATGTTTGTATACCTCATCTTCGGGTTTGTTGATTTCCTCGTCTTCAGGTTTGTAGATCACACCTTCATAACTTGGTGATTTCCTCATCTTCATGTTTGTAGACCTCATCTTCGTGTTTACCTCGTCTTCAGGTTTGTAGATCACATCTTCATACTTGTTGATTACATCATCTTCATGTTTTTTTGATCACATCTTCATGTTTGTTGATTTCCTCATTCATTGTTTTAGACTTCATCTTCATGTTTGTAGACTTCATCTTCAGGTTTATTGATAGGTGTTAATTCACAGTTTTTTTAAAGGTTTACCTCATCTTCATATTTGTAGATCTTATCTCCATGTTTGTAGACTTCAAATTCGTGTTTACTGACTGTAGGTTGTTTTGTGGGAGTACATTCGTAATTTTTATGTTTTTTTCATCATCGTGTTCATTGGTACGTTAGTTCTGCGCCTGTGAAGCCTGTGTTGGTGGCTTCGCGTTAAATTATCCGGGACATAAAATCTCAGCCAGGATATTAGGTATTGAAGAGATAACCGTTCAGAAGTTTAACGTGTTGGACTATTGCGTTCGCGCAGAGAATCCTTGGCTAATAAAAATAAACTTCTGTTGGTTGAATAATGAAAATCTAATTACCTGGATTAGGCCCTAGCTCGATTAGAAGATAAGATATTAATGATATGTAGAAGTAACAATAGTCCCAGACAATTGTGTGGGAAATCGATCTATGTAGAAGGGAATAAGAGAATAATGGAAAGGAGTGGCAGGATGGGAAAGGATCGTTAAGGAAGTTTTATGGTATGGAACCAGTGAAAGAAAACAATACAAAGACAAATACAAGTACCTATTGTTAAAATAAGGTTTGTTGAAGGGATAGATCGGGTTGTTTTATATTTTAGTCGTGCCAAAACTTAATCTAATACGACTTTTTTTCAAACAACCCAATTTCTACAGGTTTATAATAAGTTTCTCGTTAACTATTTAAGTTTTTAAGTTACAATAAAAGTATATGATATTTTTGAAGATAATATCTATACATTTTTTATGCCGAAACGTTAATTATATGAAATTCCCTCGACAGAAAAAAATTGCAAAGTAAGCTCAGAAAATGATTAAAAACACGTTTTATTCTGTTATTTAATATGTTATAGGCATGAAAAAAATCACAGTGTATCGTTAAATGCAACTAAAGCATTTGTGGAGAGATTATTGCTCTGTTTTAAACGAGTCGTGTTTAATTAAATATTTTCACCATTTTCGCTTAATTATTATCGTTTTTTTTTAATATTAGCGCGCTCCCTCTAACATTCGTATTTACATATCTCCCTTTCAAACCATCTTTGAACGCTTACTACGGGGCCTTAAGATGCTTACGAAAAAGACAAAAGATACTATAATGATGACTTCACGTACCGCCTCTCTCTGTGACTACCATAACTTTATCACATCCTGTCTTTTTAAATGCATCAATTTGAATTTCAATTTTAGTTTCGGTAATGAATGAATGCAAATCCACTGCCCGACATCCGATCGAGCTGAAACTCAGCAGATAGACTCGTTGTTGATGACAACGCATTCAGTGTGTTTTGTGGCAATCACTTACGGACATATGCATATTTTTTTGAAATCGAATGACATTACAGCAGTTAATTTACGAAATTAATATCGGTCCTACCCGATCGGCATTTGGCGAGGTTGGTAGAATTCTTGACTCCAGTTCCTGAGTAGAAAGGTTCAATCCTCAATCAAACTAATTATTTTGCCACAATGTTCACCTGACAAGAATTCAGGTTAAGAATTCTGCCATGTGTGAGTGTCGTCTTGAAGAGGAGGACCTCAACCATATTTTTTTCAATTGCCCTTTAAATAATAATTATAAAAATTTCATACCTGATCTGATCAATACAGGTATATTCCCCCCCTACGACATTGCATTTTTGTTATCTTCCATTGACAAACGAGTATATAAAATCATTTCTTATTTTATTAAAGTTAATGGCATCAACTTGTAAATTTACTTACCGAATTATTCATACGTGTATGTATATATGTATGTATGTGTATGTATGTGCGTATATATGTATGTATATATGTGTGTATATATAATATATATATGTAAATCTTTTTATTATTATTATTTATTCGTATTTAGTGTGTTTAGTGAACTGTAGGTATATTATATATTTATGTTGTGTATTTGTAATTCTTTGGTAAATAAATATTAACCTACACATACACAAATACAAATACTCCGCACACTCTCTACTTGACACTGGCCAGAACACTCCACTGGGGTGAAAAGCCATTTAATAAAAATAAAAAAAATAAAAAATAAAAAATAAAAAAAAACAATTATTTTTTGAAGACGTTTTAAAATATATCTAGTAAAAAAAATAGTTTAATACGGGTAAATTTTTATAGAAACTTTGGTGGAACATACAATAGATTAAAATTAGTATATACTGCGTATAAACACGCGAGCCGAACTGCCGAGCTGAACCACGACTAAAAGGAAAGGAACGAAGTGACCGCTAATGGTGCGGAACGCCGCTTGCGATTGTTTCGTTCCTTTCCCGCAATTCGAGGCTCGGCTCGCGCGTTTTTCTCATATCTATATTTAATATTGTGAGATGTTTATTGCACACTATTAAATCGGAAACCTTTACAATAAAATCAAATACGTAAATATACTTACATTATCTGCAAAACCTTCGAGGTCACGCCAGGTTAAATAAATACAGGTGTTTTAAAGGATGTGAGCAGGTACCTACGTATTAATTATCATGTGGGCAGATGATAACTTACTCATCATCAAAACTTCCGCCTGTTAAATCAACGTTGAAAAGAGGCGTGAGACAACCTCGAAACGTCGAAACCCAACATTAATACGTGATTCAATTTATAATTCTCCACAATCCAAGATCTTTCCAAAAGCACGATTTGAAAATTGTCAAGACAAAAGTTTAGTGACGTACTCATCGCGGAAGACGCCAAAAACAAACTTCGAAACAATCGAAATCTAATCTTTAAATTAAATTCAAAATAGGTACACAGAGAGCACAGACAACCACACAACTCTGTCTTGACAAGCATTCCTTGCTTCATTCACGTTTTTACATAATATACTATATACTACACTTTTTCATATTGAAGCCAACAATACCAATGCAGCAAACAACTCAGTAATTACTCGAGCAATCACAACTTACACCCACTACGAAAAATTACTAGACTTAGACATCTTTCGTGATTCCATTCTAACATACAAAACTAACTTATTAAATTTCTTAGCATGACATATTTCAAAAATATTTTCACTACATTTTTCAAAACTTCTATGTATTAACAGTTAATTACAATTCGTAAGCATATTATAATTCTTGATTTCAATTCATTAATTTATCTCCACACACTTTCTTCCTTTTATAACAATCTCAGGCGAAATTACGTAATGATATTTTATGGACATACGTAATAGGTACTAAAACTATGTAATAACGAAAAATATCCTTAACTTTATCTTATTGTACTGTGTCTTAATAAATAAATAAATATTCTGTTATTCTGACTCTTGACAATAGTCCGACTTACGAATATCGGGTGGTAAAGCTTTCGACTACGAGTCGGGAGGTCACGGGTTCAAATCCCGGCGTGCGTAAGTAAATTTTATAATTAATTTGTATTGTTTAATATTAAGCATATTTGCCCTGGTGAAAGACCGCCATTCGGGATCGAAACGTTGCTTGAAATGGCTTTAGCCGTGTTTGGTGACGTGATATGATCAGCAAGATACTTCCCGACCCTACTCACAGCCTCACAATATTGCATTCTTTCCAGAAATTTGTGACGCCGTCGTACACGATTTTATCGCACATACGCCTCAGGAATCTCATTTCTACAGTATTCAGTCTACTTTGATCCTTCCTCTGCCAGTTCGAAGCCTCACTGCCGTACTTCAGGGTTGGTACATGCACTCCATTGTGGACTGTTAGCGTAGCTTCTTTGGACATCTTAAGTAATAAGCTGCCTCGAAGGTTTGGGTAGAAGATAAAATTAATAAAGTAACATGGCTATTAAGATCTAGTCACGTAATCTCGAGATATTACTGTCCATGTTTCCGGGAATGTTTAATGTTTGGTATTTAGCAAACCTTGGATTATTTGACCAAAATCGGTGCAATGTCAGCTATCCAGCACAGACGTGTGTCAGACATGCTCAGCCGAGCATGACGCCTGACACCAGTTCTGTCTCTCTGTCAGCCTGGCTTCGGTAATCGCCGGAAACGTTCGGCTGGCCCGAATATAATTGCCAAAACGCAGTGGGGACAGGTATTTCAATTTTAAATGTATTTAAAGTTCTAAAGGCATGGTTTATCAGTTGGTTGAGCCCCCGCATATCCAATTTCTACCGATTTAAGTTTCTCGTTAACGCGTTTTAGGTTGTATGAAATTCCTTCGTCAGAAAAAAAACGAGAATTCTCTTACTTAGCGAGGATAAGGTGCAACTGATATACCGCGCCATAGTATCCTAGCCGTATCTAGTAGCTTGCAAGGATTCGAAGTCAATGTTCATAATATTAAGGCGAAGCTTAATGCTAAATCACTATTTTGATTAATCTTTATAACGAATTGGTGTATATTATGAATACCAAAAAATATGCTTTAGATAAATTGAAGGCTTTCCTATCGCTTCGCTTGAGTAGAATACAAATAAAATAATAAATTACTCAATAAAAAATATATATGTAAACTTTTAAAAAATACAGTATTATAGCTAAGATTATCTGTGACAGTATCACTTGATTAACTTTTTTGCTTTCTTATAAAACTATTTACAAAATAAGTAAAAACTAGTTTCGTGCTTGAAATCGAACGTTTCTAGACTCCGTTTGTCAAGCGATTTTAAGGCCTATTACCTACAATATAAGTTGTACCAAGAATATACATATGTTTGGCTTGTAGCTTCCTCTTAATTTGGGAGAACAACGTGGCTAATGAATGAACAATACATTATTATTTACAGTAGGTACTCGCTATACGAATAACCGTAAAATATTTAAATTCCATCTACTCCTACCATGCGTAAAATGTTGATTGAGCAATGATGAAGGAGAGGAGAACCGCTCGACTATCTAACAAAAACGAATGGACATTTCAGAACTCCATAGCTCACGATGCAAATGAGGTTGCGAGTTGAAATAGAAATTCAAGACGGACAAAGCAGTGAAAAATGTCATGAAGCCAGAGTTTCAAGTTTGAGAGTGAATTGCTACTAAGTACGAAAGTTTATCTATTTAATAATTTAAAAACCTGACTTGAGTGTCTACGCCTCTGATCTATGCATATTATCAGTTCCGCCAGCATTGAACGACAATCACAATAATAAAAAAGTTCAACACAATAAATTAGGCATAAAATATGCTGGTTGCTGTCAGCTTCCCTCATGTGACAATAAATAAAAAATAAAATAATGTATAATGTTACACAGCATAATTATTTTTGTATCATAAATATTATGAAAAATAATTAGAATACATTTGAAAACGTATACTGCCATCTATGAACACGTTGACACAAAACTCTTGCAGTAACGCTACTCGCCGGTAGAGTGGTGAAAGCTTTTACGTTACTATTCCCCAATAGATGGCGGTAACAACGAATTATTTTGATTGTGAAAATATTATTACAAATGCTCAAAAGATGGCGGTAACGGCGGTAGAAATAAATTATCGAAAATATTAGCTATGCTTATCGATCAGTATTTAATCTGATAATATTATTATTTGTATTGATTGACTTGACAATGGTAATGAATAAGTGGTATGTAATTGTCAATTGAATTGATTGCATAGTTAGCAGGGACATCGCAACCCAAAATTAATTGTAAATAAAATTCATTCAGGCCTATATTTCGCTGAGAATAAATTATAAAATCAAACATTGTGCCATGACTGATTTGGTAATAATTTTAATTACGTTGCGTCACAATAATTACCGACATTCAATATTGCTCGTAAATACATGTGAAAATATTGCAGAAGATTCGAGTTCACGAAATCAAATACATGATAATATAATTTACGCAATTATTATTCTTGTATCTCTCGAATTATAGGACTAGATCGTCTAGGAATAAAACTGAGAAAAGAACACTAGCTGTTACCCGCCATGCGTTGCTGTGGCACAGTCTGTCTGTGCAGATAGAAAAACAATAGCGCGTGTTGCTTTTGCGTCCAACAGATGGCGCTGTTTTTTTTTTTGTTTTTTTTTTTTAAGTCACAGGTGACATTTATATAATATAGGTGTAGAAAAACACGCATATTCAGATAGCAACAAAATTGTCTCAAAATTTCAAAGCAATCGGTGAAGAACTCTGGGAGATTTAATATTTTGAACAACCGAACATTAAGAGGAAGCTACAAGCCAAAAATGTGTATATTCTTGGCATACATTATTGTAAGTAATAGGCATTAAAATCGCTTGACAAACGGGGTATAGAAACGTTCGATTTCAAGCACAAAACTGGTTTTTATTTATTTTCTAAATAATTTTATAAGAAAGCAAAAAAGTTAATTAAGTGAAACTGTCACAGATAATTCTAGCTATAATACTGTATTTTTTTAAAGTTGTTTCCTTTACGCGTTCATAAATTTCTATTGAACAAAAAATATTTTTTAGTAGTTTACATTTATATTTTTATTGAGTAATTTATTTTTTTATTTGTATTCTACTCACGTGAAACGATAGAAAAATCTTCAATTTATCTAAAGCATATTTGTTGGTATTCATAATGTACACCAATTCGTTATAAAGATTAATCAAAACAGTGATTTAGCATTAAGCTTCGCCTTAACGTTTTTATTTATGTAGAAGATATATTTAATATATACAAGTCTACGCGTTCTTGTGTTACCCCAAATCGTAGGTAAAGTAATTTTTTTAATTAATTCTAAATTCGGAACGTGTTCTGTATTTGGTCATAACGGATTAAATGTATTATATGAAAGACATTAAAAATTTTTATAAATGTTAAATGAATGTGAATAAACGCAGTTATTTCCTGCATCTTTCATCAGCTTTCTATTGACCGGAAGATGCATAAAGCAATATAATCTCCCTTCAATATGCTACCGAGTGATAAAGCATGCTGTGACATTAATCTCCCAATCAACTATCCCCATCACGCTGATCCTACGTCACTCAAACCAGTCCTAGTAGAGAATATCTTCAAAAACCAGGTACAGTTCAATATCTCTAATCTCTAAATAGTTTAAAATAAAGTCACTATCCGCGTCTGTCTGTTTGTGCGCTTAGTTCTTCTAAACCACGCAACGGATTTTGAAAGCGTTTTTACTATCATTTAGAGAATTTCTTCCGGAAGGTTTACATATATAATACATGCATATTATATTTATAGAAAGTAGAGAAAAAACAATGTTTTATAATCAAGTCAAAAATTATATTTTCGTGCGCTTAGATTGCTAACGCTGGCTAAACCTTATGAGATACATAAAAATAATGTATTATGGAATTGTATATCATAAAAAGGCCTACAGAAAAATCTGGGATGAGGTTTGTCTATCTCTTAAGGATAACCCCTAGCAACGCCTGGTACGTGTCAGCTAGTTTTATGACAATCTTTAAATGCAAATTTAATTAACTGACTAGTAATAACAAAACTCAATTCGTTTTAAAAAACCATCTTTATTTAAATAGAAGCCGAAAATTGCGAATTTTTACAAAAAAATCAATATTTTTTGTATTTCTTTTGACTGATAGTTGAAGTTTCCTCCCAAGGGACTCCAGTCCGCGCTAACAACTGAGTTAAATACTAATTGGGTAGGACCGACATTTATTTCGTATATTAAACCCCCGCATACCCAATTTCTACCATTTTAAAACAAGTGTTTCGTTAACTCTTTAAGTTTTAAGTTAAAAAGAAGTTATTTTTGAAGATAATATCTATACATTTGTTATGCCAAAACGTTAATTATATGAAATTACCTCGATAGAAAAAAACTCAAAGTAACCTACGAAAATTATTAAAAACAAGTTATGTTCTGTTATTCAATATGTTATAGGTATGAAAAAAATCACAGTGTATCTTTAAATGCAACTAAAGCATTTGTCGAGCGATTTTTGCTCTATTTCAAACGAGTGGTGTTTTATTACATATTTTCACCATTTTCGCTTAATTACTAACATTCGTATTTACGTATTTTCTATTCAGACCATCTTTGAACGCTTACTACGTGGCCTTAAGCTAGAATTAGTTGTTATGTCAAGCTTAGCACATAATCCGTATATAGGTCGTAAGCATAGATATCTCCAATATTGCAAGTTGTGTCTATGATTTGCATGTATTATTTATATAAACCTTCCGGAAAAAAATGTCTAAATGATTGAGAAAACTCTACCAAAATCAGTTGCGTAGTTTAGAAGAACTAAACGCACAAACAGACACACGCGCAAAACGAATTTGTTTTATACTATTTAGAGATTGTGATAGATTTTCAATTATCAATTATTACATCTCCTTTACATTATGTATGTAATCTTTACAGTATGTTATTATGTCAAAGTTGTGAATAGATGACAGCAGAATGCTCTACCTCTGAGCTACCATACCTACCTAATATACCGCTTATTTTCCATGACAGATGTTGGTTGAAACAGTTCCGAAGAAACGGTTAGTAATTTATTAGCTTAGGTACATTTCGCGCTAAAGTAACTGGAACTGTGTTCACGTCACTAGTCTATTGGCCTCCACCGGGTCATATGGACAAACATCTGGTTTCAGATATTTACTGTAACACGTTGGTACAACATACATACAGTATGGACAAAATTAATGAACTTGACATAATAATAACCATATATACAGGGTGTAAATTGTAGATTTTTTTTCTCTGGAGCTATGGAGCATTGAAATAACTGTCGAAGATAACCAAGACACCAATTTTATTGTTTATTACATATTCTTCAAATGATCACTAAAGCCGGGTCTCCTGCATACAAAATGTTTAAAAAAAATTGTAACAATGGGGATTGGCATTACAATTACAAAAAATATTATTTATGTCGATGGAAAACATTTATTTACTATTAAAATGAGCAGATAACCTAACCTAACTCAAAATATGTATGTTCGTTGTAAGTCTATAACTTTAAGAGGAAGCTACAAGCCAAAAATGTGTATATTCTTGGTATACCTTATATCGTAGGTAATAGGCATTCAAATCGCTTGACTAACGGAGTCTAGAAAAGTTCGATTTCAAGCAAAAAACTGGTTTTCATTTATTTTGTAAATAATTGTATAAGAAAGCAAAAAAGTTAATCAAGTGAAACAGTCACAGATAATCTTAGTTATAATACTGTATTTTTTAAAGTTGTTTCCTTTACGCGTTCATACATTTCTATTGAAAAATGTTTTTTTTAGTAGTTTACATTTATATTTTTTACTGTGTAATTTATTTTTTATTTGTATTCTACTCAAGCGAAACGATAGGAAAACCTTCAATTTATCTATAGCCATAGACATATGAATATTAGTAGACCTGCCCTAAGTGATTAAAAGCGTATTATCCCCACTCCCCATACCGGTTCCATTGGAGCCGGCTGTGCTCGCGTATGGCCTCAAGTGAAATTTGAAAACGTGACGTCATCATTCTTGTGCGAACTATGGTCGAGGCATCATCGGTTCATTTTACGAAATAACACGGCAAAATGTTGACTTGTACTATGAAAACTTGTAAAAATAGATGTGAAAAAGAGAATAAACCCAATTGTCGTATTACATTCCATATATAAGCATTATTTTACTTTATTTTAAGCATATTCACATCGTATAATATGGATCAGTTGTAGAAACATATAGATACTATCACATCGAGATACGTCTGGACGCGAAACACAAAGCTGGTTGGTTGCTGGGAAGTAAATTATGAACATTTATAAAAGTGTCTTAACTAAATACGTAAACGAAATATTCGACTCTGAAAATAGAAGAAATTTATTTTGCCGAATTTGGACTTCGCAAATTTGTTCATAACGTGGCGAGTAATTTGCGCTCCCATGTAAAAATGTCTATTCATTCAAAAGCAGATTTTACTTTTAAGAAGTAAATGGTGATATTATAATGCGAGATGCCTATTTACTGTCAGATTGTTTTATTGACGAATCACAGTCAGTCTTACGCCCTTCGTTCTTCAACAGTTGATTTTACCCCTCGCCATTATCTTCTCGTCTATTAATTCCTATGTCTGTGTCTATAGCATATTTTTTGGTATTCATAATGTACACCAATTCGTTATAAAGATTAATCAAAATAGTGATTTAGCATTAAGCTACAGTTGTAAATACGAATATGTATGTCATTTTAAGTCACTAGTTTTAAACCAGTACTTTTAAGTAGTAAGCCACTAGCTATACGTAACCATAAGTATAAATCTTATTTGTAAGCAAATTACATTAATTTTATAATATACAAGCAGTACCCCAAAACGAACATTTAAATTTTAATTTATATAATAAATAGATACGTCAAGTATTCCTCGGGCGTCCTCGACTTCTTATACCATTTAAACCACTCTCTAAACACTCCTCGCACTAATAAGAACAAACTTTGAAATTTTCAGTGATATCGGTCGACTACTTTTCAAGTTTCGATCACAAACACAAGCAGGCTGATTTTTTGAATATTAAGATTTATTTTGTACACCGCCATTGAGGTGATTTTTTTTTTGAAAAACGGCGCTATTCAAATCAGTCAAATACTATTAATATTATTAAATTCGGATCCGAAACCGGGTAGTAACTACTAATAAAATACTTAATTATAAATTTAATACGATGCTTTAACAAAATGGCATTAAAATTTTAATGTATGGAGAGAAGCGATGAATTATGCATTATGATTCCTAGTAGAATTATATCGTTTCCATCTTAAAACAAATTACAGAATCTATGTGATGGATAGTTGTTTGGGAGGCAACATTCGCGCCTATAACGGTGTCGTAAATCTAACAGTTGAATAGTTTAATTATAAGTTATAAGCCACAGTGTGGAATTTTACATGACGCCATCGACTTATAAGCAAAAAACAGATTATTTATGTTAAAAGCCAAATACAGAACACATCTCTCTTAAACTCTTTTATACCATTTTAATTTGCGAAACAAGTTCTTATAAAACTTTAAATTGTAGTCAGAAGTTTGTAAACGCAAGATTTTCTTGCTATAAATTTAGATCTATGGTAAATCGTTGACTAGAGTTAATTTATGTAACTGTGTAACTAGGTTGTGATATTCTTCATCCAGTATTCTTATGTTACGGTGTAAGTAACCAGGTTGTGATATTCTTTGTAGAGAGTTCTTATGTAACTGTGTAATTAGGTTGTGATATTAATTGTCCAGTATTCTTATGTAACGGTGTAACTAGGTTGTTATATTCTTTATCCAGTATTCTTATGTAACGGTGTAACTAGGTTGTGATATTCTTTGTCCAGTATTCTTATGTAACGGTGTAACTAGGTTGTGATATTCTTTGTCCAGTAATCGCAAGATGTAACGGTGTAACTAGATTGTGATATTCTTTGTCCAGTATTCTCAAGATGTAACGGTGTAACTAGGTTGTGATATTCTTTGTCCAGTAATCGCAAGATGTAACGGTGTAACTAGGTTGTGATATTCTTCATCCAGTATTCTTATGTTACGGTGTAAGTAACCAGGTTGTGATATTCTTTGTCGAGAGTTCTTATGTAACGGTGTAATTAGGTTGTGATATTCTTTGTCCAGTGTTCTTATGTAACGGTGTAGCAAGATTGTGATATTCTTTGTCCAGTATTCTCAAGATGTAACGATGTAATGTGATATTCTTTGCCCAGTATTCTCAAGATGTAACGATGTAACTAGGTTGAGATATTATTTGTTCAGTATTCTTATGTAACGGTGTAACTAGGTTGTGATGTTATTTGTCCAGTATTCTTATGTAAAGGTGTAACTAGGTTGTGATATTCTTTGTCCAGTATTCTTATGTAACGGTGTAAGTAACCAGGTTGTGATATTCTTTGTCGAGAGTTCTTATGTAACGGTGTAATTAGGTTGTGATATTCTTTGTCCAGTACTCTCAAGATGTAACGGTGTAACTAGGTTGTGCTGTTCATTGTCCAGTATTATGTAACGGTGTAGATAGATTGTGATATTCTTTGTCCATTATTATCAAGATGTAACGGGGTAACTAGGTTGTAATATTCTTCATCCAGTATTCTTATGTAACGGTGTAACTAGGTTATGATATTCATTGTCCAGTATTCTTATGTAACGGTGTAACAAGGTTGTGATATTCTTTGTCCAGTATTCTTATGTAACGGTCCAGTATTCTCAAGATTCTGTTCTTTGTCCAGTATTCTCAAGATGTAACGATGTAACTAGATTGTGATATTCTTTATCCAGTATTCTCAAGATGTAACGATGTAACGGTGTAACTGGGTTGTGATATTTTTTGTCCAATATTCTTATGTAACAGTGTAACTAGGTTGTGGTATTCTTTGTCCAGTATTCTTATGAAACGGTTTAACTAGGTTGTGATATTATCTGTCCAGTATTCTCAAGATGACATCTTATTGGGACATAATCATAATCTTTAAATTAATAATGGTGTTGATAATCTGTGTTGTCATATAAAAGCGTAGTTTATTAAAACAAAGGGAGATAGAAGGTATGATATGGAAGCGTGCTGAATGTGTTTGGCCCATGAACAAACTATCAATTATCTTCGATATGGACTATGAAATTGGGTATGCATTGAGATGAATAATAATTTGCAGTAGTATGGGTGAACGATGTTGGCGACACTTTTATGCGCGCCCTTTCATACTAATAACAATAGTTCATGACCGATCTCCATTGTTTATATTATAATATATGATTTCATTGATAAACTTTCATATATCGATGGTAACCGGTGAGAACAGTACAGTAACAAAATAGAACAGTAACATAACGGAACAATAGAAAAACAGAATAGTAACAAAATAGAACAGTAATGAAACAGAACTCGATAAAAATAATAGGTCAGGTCAGGTTACTTTAGATTACGTGGTGACCGGGAATCTCATCAAAATGACAATTCAACACACCTACAAAAAGTGATATAAAGTCATGAAAAGTGATGAAACAAAAACTGGGTTAAATAGGTTACATATTTAACCTTGTTTTTGTTTCATCACTTTTACTGACTCTATATCACTTTTTAAATGTGTGTTTAGTTGACATTTTGATGAAATATCATTGAACCAGATTACGTTAGGTTAGGTCTATGTTTTTTTATTAGGACATTCAGGATTTTTTACATAGAATATTAAAAATACAGACAGTAACAAAATAAAATAGTAAAAAGCAAAACAGTAACATAAGATAATTTTAATAAAACAGAAGGGTATCAAAACCGATCAGTAACAAAACAGAACAGTAACAAAATAGAACATACTACAAACAATAGGTCAGGTTAGGTGTTTGTGTGTTTTTTTCTAGACTTTTCTAAATCATACTTGCTCTGTTTTGTCATGGAGCCGATTAGAATAATCCTTCCACCATAAATCCCAATAAATAGTTGTCCACTGACCTAGTACGCTGACGTCCTGTAGCGAGGCGGCATCAGCTCCCTCTTGAAGGGCGGAAGGCTCCTCGGCTATGGAGGGCGCCGCCCAACAGCGCAGCCCGGGACCGCCCGCGCCACGCCCGCGCCCCCCGCCCTCCACGCGGACCAGCGGCAAATTGGAGCCACCCTGGAAAAAAAAATTGGATTAGTTGATGTTGTGTTCCCACAAAAAGTTCTCATATTCGTCATGGAAAGAGATTTTAGAGCAAGGCTGCCCAACCCCAGGCCCGCGGGCCGCAATGTGGCCCGCGAACGAATTATAAGTGGCCCGCGTGAACCATTTTCAAAAAACCCGCCAATCCGCCAATTTGAAAAAGTGTCGCGGGCCCGCGGTAAAACAAACAATCCAGCTTGCGCGCGGTCACCAGTGTTGCCAACGAAGGCGATTTATCGCTATTTAGGCTACTCAGAACGAGAATCAGCGACGAAAAAATCTAACCTGTTGAACTTACTTTTTAAACAAAAATACACCGGTTTTTGATATAATATCTTTTGCGTCCGAAATGGAATCTTGTAGCCACCCCCCCATCACATATGATGTTTTTGGGTGCGCGGAATTTTTTCTCAGCGAAGTTCCGTAACAACCCCCCCCCCCCCCCATGGATTTCATAGAGCACTCATTTTGTGGGGAATTATGTTTTATAGAAATTTTCTAACAACCCCCCCCCCCCCATGGAAATAGGAACCGTCAGGTATTCAGTGGCCCGCCAGTGATTCAAAATCGTCAATTTCGCCCAACTGTTAAAAAGGTTGGGCAGCCTTGTTTTAGAGAATAAGTTCTTTATATTAAATCAGGGATTTATTCAATACTGTGACTTCGATGGTTGACCTAACTAGGAGCTGGCTAAATGAGATCTGCAAACACCAAGTTTGTCTGGAAGCAGCCTAACTGGCCCTGTCGACTACTGGCCACTAGCTGCCATCTTGCGGACTTCCCAGCAAGCTCTTTGCACTGCCCTCTATGAGTGCATCTGTGAAGCTCTTAGCTAACTCACTTCCCAAAAGTTGATGTTTTGGACAAAAACTTCGTTTGTCGCAAAGTATATAATAATATTTGGATGACTTGTATAGCGTCTTTGCAGTGAAAAATCATGCCAAGGGCACAAAACAACATATAGATTATATTTCTACAATGCTTTATCTTATTACTAACCATAGACTAGACAAAATATTATCAACTTATGGCTAACAGATTGCATCAATCACATAAAAACAAAACAACCTTTGAAATTAGTTAGGACTTTGCCTAAGCAAGCCATTTTTGTTATGGTGAAATTGACGGATTGCTGACGATGCACCGTGCGGGGAATGAACTCATTTGTATTGAGTGGGAAGCAAGCGCACATCCCACTCAGCCATTGACCCAGTCCTCATATTATTAACCCCTCGAGTATATTAAGATTTATTCGACAAGTCATTTTAAATGACCTATCAGATTTCAAAAAATTTTCCCGGTTGACATTAATTTACTAATAGATTCACTTTATTTTAAAGTATCTCAAAATGAAATATTGTTTTTGAAAAAAAATAAAAGACTCATTCAGATTTTTAATGTTACAAACGAATTTAATATTACTATGCAAATAAACAACTTGAAATTTTTATTCAAAATTGTACAGGATTTTTTTTACGATCGTAAATGTAAACTGTAAAAATAACAATTTTATACGAAATAAAAAAAAAATTGAATAAAGATGATTGTCAGTTTTCACTTTTTCATTTCAACCATGTAAGAAATGGCGGTCGACGACTTTTTGAAATATATTTGGAAGTGTCAGTGGTAAACTTTTAAATGTAAATACAAAGCGTGGTGTTGCATTTTTATCTACCGCAAATCACACGAAACGCACTGTAAAAACAAAAGCAGATATAATGCTTTTATGAGCCTCAGTTTGTACCGTAAAGGGCACAAAAATACTCTACTGGTATCGTTGTACTGTGTCCTAAAAGGCACAAAAATACCCGAGGGGTTAATTTACTTTACTCAGTTATTGCGACCTATCAAATGCGGTAAGTTTTCTTGCGGAATACCACAGGGATCAAGTATTAAACCTGAATTATCAGAGGAAGGTAAAAACAGATTGAATGCAATTGAAATAAAATCTCTGTGGTAAAACCTTCAACGAGGGATCTACCCAATATTTTTACGAACCATAAGGCACGGTATACCTAACATATTCGTAGTATCAACATAATTATCAGTCGGTCAATACCAGAACATCCTTTAAACAAAGGAGTTTTTCGTATAAAACTTCGTTGCTTTATAATATGCTTAGCGAAAATATAAAAAAAAACATAGGTACGTTACGTACTACGTACTAGATCTCAGGTTCAAAAACATATCCAACGATACGATGCGATACGATTGTACAACCCCAGCCAGGAGCACTCCTGTCCCCAGGCGACCGGTACATCAGGGGGCACTGATTTGTTAGAACTTTCAACACGTGCTCTGATAATTGGAAGGAGGTTGGATTTTAATCGACCGGAATACAGGCAACTTAATAAGCCATTATTGGAATATATTAATAATTATAAAAAAAAAACTATTTATAATTAGAAACTTCTATGTAATTTATGTATCTACTTAATTTATGTGTGTATTGTTATTTACCTATGTACTGTTATTTACGTACCTATTATTATTTATTACTTACCTGTTAGTATATACGTATTTTTGTTTTCATTTTTTGTTGATAATCTCACCAAACCACATAGCATCCTCAAAGATGACATATTTTCTCTAAGGGTCTCCTATACAGGACGTAAGTCAATCACTAATTTGTGTACCGACCGATTCTAAAAGAAGAAGGGTTGAATTTAATAATTTATTTATCGAAAATCATCCATATGACTTTAGAGTTTCTCTAGAATTTAGTGTTTTGTTGAGTTACATACGGCCGTTGCTCCCAATCCTACTGATCAACTGTTGAGCCGAAGTTTTGGCTCAACACTGCTGAAATGCACAACTACGATATTTCCAACGGAAAGGAAGCCAAACTACTGGATTAAGCTTGCCTCAGTAAATGACTAGTTGTAAAAAGTGTTACAAAAGTGTATAAAACATATTATATACCTACGTTTGTTTAAAAAATATATAAAATATCGTTTTATGCATTACAGTATTTATTAAAAATATATGCGTTAGTAATAAACACAATAATTATTTCGTCAATATTAATTTAACATGGTTTTTTTTTACTTTGATGGCATTGTATTATCTGTGAAAGTGGGCGAGGCCACTTAAGATAATCAAGGATAAGATGTTTGGAAACAGGCGAATCGAACGTTAAAGAACAAATCACTTGACTGATTGGAGCCAGAGATCGATAGTTCGAAAAGTTGGGAACAACGGCAGTTATTTTCTTATCATAATATACGTGCAACGTTTTCTTCAAACATCAATCATCATCCGCTCTCTTCTCAATAACTATAATTTATATTTCAATATTCTGTATTTGCCGCAGATCATGACAAGAGCTCATAGCTCACGATAGCAATTACCAGAGAGTGTGCAATAATTTGCTACGAGGATGGATTGATGAATTCCCACGCAGCAATGGTTGGCTGGTGCTATTTGCTAAGCTGAGTGTTGTGATTTTTTTTCTTCAATTGAGCTTACAAGTAAATTAAGCAAGGATTGCAATTTGAGTTCGTTGAATTATATTTCACACAGGAATAACTAACGCACGCACAGACAACCGAAATTAGCATGTTTGATAGTGTTTAAGGAACTTCCACCTTTTATTCACTAGGAAAACCAGTGTTCACGTGTTTTTATTGAAGCTTTAAAATTTTTGGAAAAGAAGAAACGCCTTCTGTGCTTTTAAGCATATTGAAATCTTACTTTCTTTCTCAATACAAAGAAACATTAGTTATTTCCCCAATACACAGAAACAGAAGTTTCTCCTAGAATACATAGAAACATTAGTTATTTCCCCAATACACAGAAACAGAAGTTTCTCCTAGAATACATAGAAACATTAGTTATTTCCCCAATACACAGAAACAGAAGTTTCTCCTAGAATACATAGAAACATTAGTTATTTCCCCAATACACAGAAACAGAAGTTTCTCCTAGAATACATAGAAACATTAGTTATTTCCCCAATACATAGAAACATTAATGATTTCTCCAATACATAGAAACATAAGTTTCTTCCCCAATACATATAAACATAAGTTTCTTACCCAATACATAGAAACATAAGTTTCTTCCCCAATACAAAAAAAGATAAGTTTCTTTCCAAATACAAAGAAACAAGTTTCTTCCTCAATACATAGAAACATTAGTTATTTCCTCAATACATAAAAACTTTATTTTTTTCCCCAAAACATAGAAACGTAAGCCTCTTCCCCATTACGTAGAAACATTATTTTCTTTCTACATAGAAATATTAGTTACTTCGCCAATACAACATATAAATTATTAATTGCTTTTGTGTTTAATTTATAGAACTCTATTCTTTTATTTTTAAATTTAAAATAAATCAAATTTAATAATATTATTATTAAGTTCTGCAAGTATTTTGTTTTTTCTTATTGTTACAGCTGTTTCAGCTTTCAAGGCCATTTTCAAACTCTAGTTTGAACTAGTTAACATTTAAATATTAATTACTTCCCCATTATATAGAAATATTAGTTACTTCGCCAATACAACATGTAAATATTAGTTACTTCTCCAATACAGCAGGCCATACGTGCGATGTTATGCTATTTGTGGTGCTGTGTTATGTTATGTGCTATGTGTGGTGCCACGCGGGTTCGGCTACGCAATCCGGTGTATCCGCAAACAAGTTTTCAGCTTACGGTGAAAATATCAAAGACATTCATTCTTCTGCCAAACGGATACAGACAGTGTGGACAATAAACTCTAAAGCGGTAATTTCACCTTTCTAAAATAAAATAAAAGATTTTACACATATTAAAGCATTTTAACAGGCCTGAAACACAGCAAAGTCCGAGATGTATTCCGCTAGATCTCAGGGTCAAAAACATATCCAACAAGCAACTACAAATACAAATAAGCTTCAAATACTAAGGTACTAAAACTCTACAGCAAAATCCCACTCTCATTCAAAACTCGCAACAATATTACAACATTTAAATTTCGAATAAAAAGCTGGAAACAAAACATATTGAGATCAGAAATAAATAATATACTGGCAGCAAATTACAGATTGAAACCAAAACCACTCAACTGAACAAAAAATTCCATGTAATTAATATATTTATGATTACTTCATAATTTCCATAGTAATAAATTTTAATAATATGTAAATGAATTCCTCAGCACGAGAGATCCCAGTTATGATATCATTATCTGTATTTGTTACAAAAAGGAAGATTATTAAACACTTATTATTATGTTTATTACTATATTTTGTTCACAGTATTTAATTAAAGTAACTTTTTTTTTCAAGCCAAAAACACGTGATTTTGTACGATTTTTTATTATTTTGCAATTCATTGCCAATATTTCTTAACATCGTTATTTCATGCAAGATTATTTTTGTTCACACTGTAGAATTGATAAAATCTCATCGGTTATTTTTAATTAATTACTCAATTGAATATTTTACTGTAAAAATAATTGAAAATGATTATATTATTATCTCAATTTAATTCAATTATAGGGGTGATATTATCAGATTATAAAGAAAATCATTAAAAAAATACATTTATGGTACCTACCTTACTATTTGTAATCATTATAAAAATGTAGATAGCATTCTGGTTACAGGTGGCATTTAATCATTAAAAAATATAGATAGAATTTTGGTTACCGGTGGCATTAAATCATTAAAAAATATAAATAGAATTTTGGTTACCGGTGGCATTTAATCATTAAAAGAATATAGATAGCATTTTGGTTACCAGTGGCATTTAATCATTAAAAGAATATAGATAGCATTTCGGTTACCGTTGGCATTCAATCATTAAAAAAATATACATAGAATTTTGGTCACCGGTGACATTTAATCATTTTTTTAAATTTTTTTTATTTTTTATTTGGTACAATATTTTTTACATTATAAGTTTTCCAGTAATGTAGGCCTCACTGGGTGGCTTGCTCGTGCTGTCATTAAAAGAATATAGATAGCATTTTGGTCACCGGTGACATTTAATGAGTTTTATCTCAACTCATTGGGAATAATGTGTTACTTACCATGTTTTTTGTAATACATTATAAATAAATAAATAAAAATAATTATTAAAAAAATCTGTATTATTACTGGTAGAACCTTTTTTTCATTTTCTAGCTTCGTATTTTCCATGAAGTGGTGAATCATTTAACTTTTAGTTGTATTTTCTCAATAGGTTAAAGTTTAAATTGCATTTTTTTGCATCATAATCAGCCCGAGCATCAGCACGAGCAGACAACCGCGGCCATATATTACGTACATGTATGCTTGTGTTGGATTACCCACAAAACGCATCCGCCGCTAAGACCTAGACATCCTCACCCCATGAACCCGGAAACCCATGCTAATTCACCAAACGTTTCAAATCACTAGGAGATCAGTTCAATCTAACCAACTTCTCCCGATCCGGCACGCCACGTAGCCGGGGGGTAGGGGCATCCTTAACACACCTCATCCGATGAACCCCTGATAAGTCACCAAACGTAGCGAACCACTTGGAGTAACCTATGGCAGGGGTGTTGGTTATCCAATATATGGTTCCCTGGGCGACGGTACTCATACCCGCGTCCCAAATGGTATTAAGGTTAACCATAGAAATCCTGAAGTCGGGGACGCGAGTATCTGATTAAAGTGAATCAGATACCTACTCGAGTCGGGCCATGTGTCAGAATTTTTATTTATTTATTGGACAATTTGTATAGCGCCGCTTTTGTGAGATATCACCTCAGGGGCGCTTTAAAGTTGATGCAGGTATTGCAAAAAATATAAATATTACAAAAATAACGTGAAGTTAAATTAAGTAAAATGAAGTACAGGAACAGGTGACACGAAGATAGAAGATGGAGACTCTGCAGCAAGAATCCTAGGGGGTGAGAAATTGGACCAGCTGCTGCAGCAAAAGAGTCCACCGCGTCCACCAACAGTGCCAGCACGAGGTTCGTCATCCGTCCAGGTATATGTCTGCTGCTAATAAAGCGCTGACACAATATCCTCACATATATATACCAGACAGGCAGCACCGCTGTGACGTTCGACGAAGATAGAAGATGGAGACTTTGCAGAAAGAATCCTAGGTGGTGAAGAAACTGGACCAGCTGCTGCAGCGAGAGAGTCAACAGTCAACAGTCAACAACCAACAATAGAAGAGTACGTATGAATGTGAATGAGGCAAGAAGTATGTTCCAAGACCGAGTTGTTTGGCGGTCCGTCCTGAAAGGGCGTGATGGTTAGTTAAGTAGTTAGTTATAGAAATCCTTAATCAGGAGAAAGCGACCGTTGGTCAACATGAAACAGAGACGATCTTCAGTAACATTAGTATACGATATCCTGCATTGTGAGGTGTGAGTGGGAGTGTCTGTGTGGGAGTATGTTTGTTTTATATGTCAATATATACCTATGGGAAAATAATGAATAAACATACGTATATAAATATTGTCCGACAAGAAGCTAAGATACGTTTGTATCGCGTAATATTAATTTACACAATCCCGTTCCCACAGCATTTGCAGTAGCATATTAATTAATTATTTATTAAATTATACGCCTGATAAAATTACAAGAGGAAAGGGGTCATTGAACGGAAAACCGGGACTGTTAAACTATTGAATAAGCGAAAACACATATTCATTTAGCAACTATTATATTATATAATCTAATCACACTTTGATGCTAAATCAATGAATTAACCACTGCAATGCCAGTGGTAATATGATAGGTACTATTTTCGTAATAACGTACTTGTTTTTGTAAATTGTACCATCTTAACACATATTTTTTAAAATATATCTTGACTATGTACTTTCCCTAAGTTTACTTATATTTAGATATCATTTTTTATATATATTGGTACTATGTAGTTTCCATAAGTTAACATATATTAAGATATAATGTTTATCTATCTATGCTATGTAGTTTCCCTAAGTTTACTTATATTAAGATATTTTTTATATATTTTTACTATGTACTTTCCCTATGTTTACTTATATTCAGTAATTATTTTTTTATATATCTTTACTATGTAGTTTCCCAAAGTTAACCTACATTCAGATATATTTTTTTATATGTCTATACTATGTATTTTCCCTAAGTTTACCTATTTTCAGATACATTTTTTAATACATCTATACTCTGTAGTTTACTTATATTCAGATATTATTTTTATATATCTATACTATGTAGTTTACTTATATTCAGATGTTATTTTTTAAATATCTATACTATGTAGTTTCCTTAAGTTTACATATATTCAGATATTATTTTTCTCTCTAATGTTAGAAAAAATATACATTAAATAAGACATACGAAAATATATTTGAGATTTGTAATAATTTCCAGCTGAATAAGCGATCTTCAAAATAAAAATTAGTGACATGAGAATTTCCTGTAAAATAAATACAGTATTTAGTAATTTTGCGACGTGTTTTTTTTTCGAAGATAAAATAAACATGTTTGCAAGTGACGAAACGACATTATTCAGTATTAAGATACATCCTTGCCAAGCGAATAATGTTAGTATGCTAGGAGCATTTTTTAAGGTTCAAAATACCATAAAATCAAGGCAAGTGCGGTGATATACTAGGAAATCCACGGTGGATTTCTTGGCTCTCTAGGGGTTAATACACATAGAGCGGATGTACGGGGAAAGGAGTATCAAAATATATGTATATGGTTGGATATGTACCTACATTACGACACCAAGCATCCAAGTTGCTCCTGTCAAGTGGGTCTATTGGGTCTCGAACATGGACCAAGTATATCTACGGTCTCAAACATAGATTAAGTAATGTCTCAAAGATAGATTGAATGATAGTTTGAATGAATTCCGATCGAATAACAAAATATGACAGATATATATTTTTTTAAATACAAGTAAGTCTGAAAATTCATAAAAATAAACGGTAATTATGTGAATAATAAAATTAAAAAAAAAAACACAAGTGTAATAAAAAAACACAAGTGTAATAAAAAAACACAAGTGTAATAAAAAACACAAGTGTAATAAAAAACACAAGTGTAATAAAAATAAACAACAATTACGTGAATATAATGAATTTTATGACATACAAGAAAATCTATAAAAAAATTATAAAATCTATTTTATGACATACAAGAAAATCTATAAAATATGTTTTTTTTTCGATATCAGCAATTCAGTAATTTTTAAAACTTTTTACGGTTGATTTCAAAATTTATAATTTTAAAAAAAGTTTATTTTTAATAATACACATAATTTGAGGGCGTACTTCATCACATTCAAAAACAGTTATTAGTTTTCGTATACGTCCAGAAATATCCCATTTATTTAAATTTGATTGAGAAGCGAAAATACACACAAATTCTGTCTTTCTGATCGCATCTTCCAGAAATATAAAGGTCAATATGCCAGAGGCCTGAATGGTTAAGTTTTGTATGAAAAAGGTCGCACAGCCGCCCAAGAATTTTCAAACACCAAATACATAAGGGCTTATAATACATTCATGGTAAGGCTTGAACCTACGCACACTTACCCACATTCGTTTAATCCATCTCAGTTAAACTGTAAATTTATATTTGTCTCTGGTGACAATACGAATTCATGCAGAACGACGTAGGCGGGTGACAATAATAATACAGTCCTGCCGGCGAGTGCTACAGGCATAGACGTTACAAAATAATATACTTGCCCTAACCTAAAATCTGGGTATCATTTCGATGAGCTGGAGACAAACCACGTGACCATATTTTTGGCACCAGGAGGGTTCGAGAATGCTTTGAATAAACCACGAAATTAGTCGTACGTTAACCGCCGAAAAGCGCACATTGAAATAACTAGCCCTACGCAGAAAAGTAAAGTTAGCTAAAGTAAGGTAACGCATTCCATTGTAGGACATATAACATCATATTTGTAAAAGTGTCTAACTAGATAGTGTAACAAACTATTCCATTTTGGAAGTAAGCCCCAACTTTCATTTACATTGTAAAAGGAACTACTGATTTGTTAGCAGATTTTATTTTCAAAGACTTGAATTTATACTTATAGAACAATGACTGTTTTTTTTTGTTTTTGTTTCAGATGACAAACATACATTATCTTCACTTTGATTTTGGTTCAAGATTTTTGTTTATGATAGCCTGCGATACGATAGCTCTCTAAGTCTAAGACAGAGGTATGACATCGTTGGACCACGACACAATAGAAGAAATTGTATTTTTTTATTTCTTTGTTGGATTTATTTAGGTAAAGAGCCAGGAAGAGGCAAACTAGGCTAGGAGAGATAGAAATATACAGGAAGACTAACCTAAAAGGATCGAGAAATGTTATTATTATTATTATTAATTAAGACTAGAATGATGGACTCGTCGAACGTCACAGCGGTGCTGCCAAGTTCTCTTATCTAAGTGAGAATATTGTGTCAGCTCTTTATTAGCAGCAAACACATAACTGGACGGATGACGAACCTCGTGCTGGCACTGTTGGTGGACGCGGTGGACTCTCTCGCTGCAGCAGCTGGTCCAGTTTCTTCACCACCTAGGATTCTTGCTACAGAGTCTCCATCTTCTATCTTCATGTCACCTGTTCCTGTTCTTAATTTTACATAACTTCTTTATTTTTGTAATATTTATATTTTTTGTAATATCAACTGAAAAGCGCCCCTGAGGTGATATCTCTCAAAAGCGGCGCTATACAAATTGTCCAGTAAATTAATTAACTAATTAAATAGACCATCACGGATTTTGCTGTAGTCCCTTTTAAGATATACAATTCCGTAGTACATTATTTTGATGTATCTCATGATGTTTAGCAATGAAGTGTCCGTTAGCAATGTAGTGTCCGAAAATATATTTTTATGACTTGATTATAATATGCATATATTATATATGTAAACCGGAAAAAATGCTCTAAATGATAGTGGAAACCCTATCAAAATCCGTTGCGTAGTTTAGAAGAACTAAGGGCACAAACAGACAGACGCAGATAGCGCCACCTCCCCGCTCTGTTTCCCTTTTCCCTCACTGGCAGATCTATTGTTTTATGTGTCTATGGTTACAGGACTACAGGCGTCGATTGCGAGAATAAGGGATAGGTCACAACGGACTTACGAACGGTATACGGAGATGGCCGAAGCGGGGATTAATGTCCGCAGTCTGATGTCTGATTCCGTGACGTCACTTCCTATAATATGGGCATGACTGATGATGATGATGATGGATGGATGGCGACGGAAATGGCGGGAGACGGGGGAGGCCGGAATAAGAAAGGATTGACTTCATCGAATGACGAAAATAGAATTTAATTTATCCGTTTCGTGATGAAATAAAGATGACAAGACTATAAATCAGCGTTTCTCAACTTTATTCGCTCCAAATTCGCGTCCTGATGTAATATTGCTAATTTAGTAAGAATCGCTTCAAAATATTCATATTCCGGTAAAAAAAAACGGGACTGCAGGCCTCTTATGAATGAATGAAAAGGTATAGTAAAAAAACTATCAGTAAAACATGAATGTTCATAAAAATTCTAATATTTTCGCATTTCGTCATTGTGTACTTTCAGGACAAACATGAACACGTGTTTCGATGTATTATGAATGTACTAAAAGTTTATTAGGAAACGGCATGCTATGCCGTTTTTAAGGCGATGAACTACGTCGTGTAATATTTTAAATTGAGCCGATATCAATAACAACCCTTACGTAGATGGCGACAAGGTTTAAATTCCCGCTTAACACCATTCGCCTGTTTTGATTTATGCAAGAAAAAGACATGGCGAAAAAGTGCCTTTTATTTTATTTTGTGGATGTTCAGGAATAAATATTTAATTTTTTCTCGATCGTTTTATAAATAACTTAATTTGCCACATAATACAATAAAATCATAACCGAAAATGGGTTCGCAAGTAGGAGATTTTGAACTTTAAAGCAGTTTTCATAGGCCTATACATTATTTATTTCTGGGCTTATAAAAAGACTTATATAAAAAAAACTCGATTATTTCAAAGGCCAAGATGTATTCTACTCGCAGAATTTAATTAAAGCATCTGAAACATTTCTAGGCGACCAAATTTTCAAACCAAAAACACATGATTTTGCATTACTACGTATGGCATCGCCTTAACAGAATTTTAATAAATCAACAATACTCATTTTTCTCCGTGTGCAGTAGTAGCACAGGTAAAATAGTACCAAAATGCGCAAAATAAATGACAAAATGTTTCTGCGCAAAAGTGTACAAAATTTCATCAGTAGATTTTTATACACATCAATCCACGCCGACCGCCACAGACACTCTTATGTAAGATA
Source organism: Hesperophylax consimilis (assembly GCF_061612785.1). Taxonomy (NCBI): domain Eukaryota; kingdom Metazoa; phylum Arthropoda; class Insecta; order Trichoptera; family Limnephilidae; genus Hesperophylax; species Hesperophylax consimilis. Next base: position 16,386,750 of record NC_142854.1, on the reverse strand, counting down.
GATTAATCAACAGATGAATTATGACTGTAATACCTTTGTATTTTTTACATTGACTGTACTTTCTGATTTACGTAAAAAAGTTCTTCTAAGTTCATCCATGTAAAGTGCCTCCCTCGAAGCACCAGCATAGATTAGCAGATAAAGCACTGGACGTTGGGTCCGCCGCGTCGCTCTGATGACGAAGCACGCAATGTAATCCGAAACTAAGACATAATATAATATGCCCTTTCTATTTAAGTTGACAGACAATATATGAACATTGTCAGGTATCTCCCAACGTTATGGTTTAACTGTAAGTACCACAACGTTAAATCTCAAATAACGTAGATTTGTGTAGATAGGTATCTTACACCGAGGAATTACTGACGATTATACAGGGTTTTCCAATAAGAGGTGTTATTTTGATATTCAATCGTAAAAGATCAATGGTTTCGTTGCTTGTGTGGCACGTAGCGCTGTCTTGTTGAAAGTAAACGTTGTCCAGATCAATACTATCCAATTCCATCATTAATCATTAATCATCTCTCGGTAGCGCAATCCATTCACCGTAACTGTTGCTCCAGCCTCATTTTCGAAAAAGTAAGGGCCAATGACTCCGCCGGACCGTAAACCGCACCAAACAGTCACACGTTGAGGATAGAGAGGCTTTTTTAACAATAACTCTTAGGTTTTCCGAGCCCCAGATGCGAAAATTTTGCTTGTTGACGAAGCCACCGAGGTGGAAATAGGCCTCATCACTCAAGATGATTTGCATTTGATTCACTCAAATGAATTTTAATAATTTCAATGCGTTGTTGAAGCGTGTATTGTTCCCTTTTTATCAATAACGTAGTTTCTACTTATCAAATGTCAAAAAATGACAGCTTCAAAAGTAACATCTACCGAAATAGCGGGCTATTCAAAATAACACCTCTTATTGGAAAATCCTGTATTATAATATTGTTTAACTGTTGGTTTTCCAAAATAAAATAAAACGATAGTGCGTATGTAAAAACACTAAAATGATGTCCTTTACAAACGTCCCTGAGAAACAGTATTTTGTCTTGCTTACGTTTACTTATTATTAGTAGCTATAAAGGGAAAACAGGTATGTACGATCATCCGATTTGGTTGAAAAAATTACCTTATATTCATTGAAATTTTCTTTTCTGAAGTCGAATAATATAAATTTTCAATCATGATGTATGCAATAAATGCATCTGTGTGAGTAGGCGGGAACTGAATTCGATTCATCTCTTGTTGCTATTCCTGTAACTTTATAATTTTAGTTATTGCGTCAAGTGACAATATATGAGGAAATCTCTGAGTGCGTCCAATTTCACTATTAAATTTGTGGATATACTTACGTCAATAAATATGGTATTTTAAATTTTAATGGTCATAATTCATTGGAAACTGCGCTTCGTGTGTCAAATTATATTGAAATAAACACTGGTGTCGGATGTGTCACATTAGTGAGACTTCGAAGTGTGCAGAGGCGCGCGTGGTTGGACAATGTTGATCTTGGCGGATCCTCATTAAGGCCCCGTAGTAAGCGTTCAAAGGTGGTTTGAAAGGGATACATGTAGGAGTATATACGAATGTTAGAGCTAGCGAGCTAATATTTAAAAAAAGATAATAATTGGGTAAGCGAAAATGGTGTAATGGTGTAAAAATATTTAATAAAACACGACTCGTTTGAAATAGAGCAAAAATCTCTCGACAAATGCTTTAGTTGCATTTAAAGATACACTGTGATTTTTTTCATGCCTATAACATATTAAATACAAACAGACAGGCGAGGATAGCAACTTTATTTTATACTATTTGAGATACTAAAACTAGCTTTATACATTTCCATACCATATAATATGGAAACCATATCGGGACCAGCATGGAAAATCTTTACTTTACAAAAGCATTGTTTTCATATCTACAATTTCATACAGATATCTTAATATAATTTCCATTAAAAAAAGAAAAAAATAATATATCGGGACGGTACTTCATCTTTTCATATTTATTTATTAATTTAAACGCCCTGATGGGCTTTTAAATGATTTACTGCATAATACAGTGTCAACAGAAGGTTTGTATTTTTAAAACAATAACAATATATAAATCAAGTATGATCGAAAAGCATACAGTTAATAATATGTGTGTTAAACACTAAAAGAAGTATGCGATGTACTCGTAAGAAGAGATAGAGACAATATTTAAAACAAAAGACAAGAAATGATAAAAGTTAATAACGAGCAAATAGGTCTGAAATTAGTTGCTTTTTGAAAACCACAAAATTATGAACACCAAACATATCAATAAGTTAACAGCGTTTGTTTGGAAGGTGATGAATTCTAGGAATTGGTGAATAAATAGAGTTAGTATTGAGATTATTATTGCATTTAAAAGTATCTTTGCTTCGAGGTAGTCTGGCAGATAAATTCATATAAATCGATGCCAATAAATCAGGGCTGTCAATAAAAGATTTAAATATTTTTAATAAAAATTCTTCTATCTGACAGTGTTTTTTGTTTGTTTTTGAATCTTTATTTAGATGTACGCAAATTTTTCATACATCTAGGAGGAAAATATAAAAAGTACAAAAATTAACAATTACATTTTAAGAGAAAAAGATAAATACCTACACAAAATTATATTATATAAGATATCTAGGTGACTAAAACAATATTGGTGAGTATGTTCAACAATCAAAAATTATTTTTTACATATAAAGCACATGTCCTACGAAAAGTGCTAACGCTTGGGGCTTCCTTTATGACATTTGGTAGGTTATTATAAAGTTTTTGCCCTTTATAAAACGCGCTGTTTTGTGTGCATGAAAGTTTAGTTTTGGGAAGCCTAAAATCTCTGCATCTTCTCGTAGGATAATTGTGAATATTTTAGTGGTATATAATATTTCTTTGCAGATAATTTGGGAGCATATTATTTTGAAGCTTATACATCATTGTTAACGTATTATATTTTATATGTTGTTTGGTTGTCATCATATTTAAATTTTGTAACATAATTTTAACTCTAGTAAAAATGTTGCATTTTAAAATTATCCTCATCCCCCTATTTTGTATAACCTGTAGTTTATTATTTTGGGCTTCGTTACATAAGAATAAAACACTAGAACAATAATTTAAAGTAATAATTTTAAGTGTGAGAAGTCTGGTTTCGATATGTAAGTTATTATAATTTATAAATTCGATGGAAATATTCATTTTAAAATTGATAAACCGAAAGATTAGTATTATTTATTTATTTATTTATTTATACTGGGTTTTTACAGATGATCACACTTACGTGAGAACAATCCACTTATGCTGAGCTTAGTTAATAATATTGATTCGGGATGAAAAAATGACGTTGAACATTATTGAAATCTGTCTTCTGTCATTGTTTTACGTAACTATTATGTGGAAATTTTGCGTTATTTAACTTATTTTGTTTTATATTTTAAATATAGTATTACTATTCGGTAATACCAATACTTCCACGCGATCTATATATGTCATCAAAATGACAATTCAACGCACCTCCAAAAAGTGATATAAAGTGACGAAAAGTGATGAAATAAAAACTAGTTTCATCACTTTTAATGACTCTATATCACTTTTTAAAGGTGTGTTGAATTTTCATTTTGATGAAATAACATGGAATGTCTATGTTTATATTCAAGGTATTATTATTATTATTATATTTCTTATCTAATGGCATTTATCTGTATAAAATCGTTAATACGAGAATAATAATCGTATAAAGCAAAGATTTTTTATATGGGTCCCGAAATAGTTTCCATATGGGGGATCGGTATCAAAAAATTGATAGTGTAAAACGCCCGTATCTTTGTGTTGTTTTATAATCACAATCGTTACATCACAAACATAAATCTATTCTATGTGTGGTTAGCTACTGGCCTCTGATAAACGCATGACAAGTGAATGAACCGTGCAATTACATTGTTCTGAGAAATGCAATGTCGTAAAATATCCTAAACACTATATAAATGATAGAATATTAGCTACTCTAAATAATTTGTTTGGTTATATATTATTATTCAAGTGGAACAGCGCAATGGAGCCATTATGTCTACATTGTTAGAGCTATACATATTGTTTGTTCATTATACATTGTTTTTTTTGTATTGTATCAGTGAGTTTTGTCAATTATTTGTATTTATTGCTAGCAGCCACTCCCAGCATAGCTTGCGTATTTCATTTTTCAATTTGCAGGTTTTTCAAGCAGGAAAGTTGACCCCCAGAAAGTCAATTATTTCGTACACAAGGTATTCTGTTATGAATTCCAAAACAATAGTTTTTATAATTAGATTCTATTTAAAGCAGATTTACCTAATATCTGTAAGATGGCGGTAATGAAATAGTTATTTTCTTATAATGTCGTAGACTTGCAAAACCCTCTCTGGTATTTTCTTATAATGTCGTAGACTTGCAAACCCTCTGTGCTATATTCTTATAATGTCGTCGACTTGCAAACCCTCTGTGCTATATTCTTATAATGTCGTCGACATGCAAAACCCTCTCTGGTAATTTCTTATAATGTCGTAGACTTGCAAACCCTCTGTGCTATATTCTTATAATGTCGTCGACTTGCAAAACCCTCTCTGGTATTTTCTTATAATGTCGTCGACTTGCAAAACCCTCTCTGGTGTTTTCTTATAATGTCGTCGACTTGCAAAACCTTCTCTGGTAATTTCTTATAATGTCGTCGACTCGAAAAACCCTCTCTGGTGTTTTCTTATAATGTCGTCGACCTGCAAAACCCTCTCTGGGAATTTTAATATATTGTCGTCGACTTGCAAAACCCTCTCTGGTATATTATTATAATGTCGTCGACTTGCAAAACCCTCTCTGGTGTTTTCTTATAATGTCGTAGACTTGCAAACCCTCTGTGCTATATTCTTATAATGTCGTCGACTTGCAAAACCCTCTCTGGTATTTTCTTATAATGTCGTCGACTTGCAAAACCCTCTCTGGTGTTTTCTTATAATGTCGTCGACTTGCAAAACCTTCTCTGGTAATTTCTTATAATGTCGTCGACTCGAAAAACCCTCTCTGGTGTTTTCTTATAATGTCGTCGACCTGCAAAACCCTCTCTGGGAATTTTAATATATTGTCGTCGACTTGCAAAACCCTCTCTGGTATATTATTATAATGTCGTCGACTTGCAAAACCCTCTCTGGTATTTTCTTATAATGTCGTCGACTTACAAAACCCTCTCTGGTATTTTCTTATAATGTCGTCGACATGCAAAACCCTCTCTGGTAATTTCTTATAATGTCGTAGACTTGCAAACCCTCTGTGCTATATTCTTATAATGTCGTCGACTTGCAAAACCCTCTCTGGTATTTTCTTATAATGTCGTCGACTTGCAAAACCCTCTCTGGTGTTTTCTTATAATGTCGTCGACTTGCAAAACCTTCTCTGGTAATTTCTTATAATGTCGTCGACTCGAAAAACCCTCTCTGGTGTTTTCTTATAATGTCGTCGACCTGCAAAACCCTCTCTGGGAATTTTAATATATTGTCGTCGACTTGCAAAACCCTCTCTGGTATATTATTATAATGTCGTCGACTTGCAAAACCCTCTCTGGTATTTTCTTATAATGTCGTCGACTTACAAAACCCTCTCTGGCATTTTCTTATAATGTCGTAGACTTGCAAACCCTCTGTACTATATTCTTATAATGTCGTCGACTTGCAAACCCTCTGTGCTATATTCTTATAATGTCGTCGACTTACAAAACCCTCTCTGGCATTTTCTTATAATGTCGTAGACTTGCAAACCCTCTGTGCTATATTATTATAATGTCGTCGACTTGCAAAACCCTCTTTGGTATTTTCTTATAATGTCGTCGACTTACAAAACCCTCTCTGGCATTTTCTTATAATGACGTAGACTTGCAAACCCTCTCTGGTAATTTCTTATAATGTCGTCGACTTGCAAAACCCTCTCTGGTGTTTTCTTATAATGTCGTCGACTTGCAAAACCTTCTCTGGTAATTTCTTATAATGTCGTCGACTCGAAAAACCCTCTCTGGTGTTTTCTTATAATGTCGTCGACCTGCAAAACCCTCTCTGGGAATTTTAATATATTGTCGTCGACTTGCAAAACCCTCTCTGGTATATTATTATAATGTCGTCGACTTGCAAAACCCTCTCTGGTATTTTCTTATAATGTCGTCGACTTACAAAACCCTCTCTGGCATTTTCTTATAATGTCGTAGACTTGCAAACCCTCTGTACTATATTCTTATAATGTCGTCGACTTGCAAACCCTCTGTGCTATATTCTTATAATGTCGTCGACTTACAAAACCCTCTCTGGCATTTTCTTATAATGTCGTAGACTTGCAAACCCTCTGTGCTATATTATTATAATGTCGTCGACTTGCAAAACCCTCTTTGGTATTTTCTTATAATGTCGTCGAATTACAAAACCCTCTCTGGCATTTTCTTATAATGACGTAGACTTGCAAACCCTCTCTGGTAATTTCTTATAATGTCGTCGACTTGCAAAACCCTCTCTGGTGTTCTTATAATGTCGTCGACTTGCAAAACCCTCTCTGGGAATTTTAATATATTGTCGTCGACTTGCAAAACCCTCTCTGGTAATTTCTTATAATGTCGTCGACTTGCAAAACCCTCTCTGGCATTTTCTTATAATGACGTAGACTTGCAAACCCTCTCTGGTATATTCTTATAATGTCGTCGACTTGCAAAACCCTCTATGGTATTTTCTTATAGTGTCGTCGACTTGCAAAACCCTCTCTGGTAAAAAGAATATACTCTTTATGCTAAATATCGACATAATTATGCATCACTAGCTGACGTGTACCTGACTTTGCTCGGGGTTGTGAATGATTTGGAGTAACTTTTGAGGTTTTGAATTCTACGATAATCATCCACTTTTCTCTACTTTCTATAAATATAATATTATAATTCCGGAAGAAATTCTCTAAATGATAGTGAAAACCCTATCAAAATCCTTTGCATATTTTAGAAGAACTAAGCGCACAAACAGACAGACGCGGATAGCGACTTTATTTTATACTATTTAGAGATTCTTGTTATATTTAGAGAAAAATATTAATAACCAGTAGACTTCTTCCATCATTCCCTACTGTATACCACAATGTTACTGTTAAAAAACTACATTACATCGGACTCCGTATCTCATAACGGTGCAGAGATACTGCGTTAAGTACTCCTCGGGCGTCCCCGACTTCTTATACCATTTAAACAACTCTCTAAACCCTCCTGGCACTAATAAGAACAAACTTTGAAATTTTCAGCGATATCGTTCGACTACTTTTCGGGGTTTTGCGTGCATAAACATATACGTAGGCTGAACTTTTATATGTTAAGATTTATTTATTTTCAACTAGCTGACTTGTACCCCTTTGCTGAGGGTTATCCTTAGGACTTAAGCGGCCGCTACACTACTCGCTTCGGCGCTTCGACGAAGTCCTCGACGAAGTTAGCCGAAGTCCGAAGTGCGTGCCCACACACTCGTGCAACTTCGCGAGTAGCTCAGTCTCTCGGAGTCCGTGCACTAGGCAACATGGACGTTCAAGTGGCAAATAAAGGATGAAAGTAGATTAAATGCTGTTGAAATGAGATCCCTGAGGCGTATAATAATAATAATAATAATAATTGGATAATTTGTAAAGCGCCGTTTTTGTGAAAAATCACCTCAAGGGCGTAAGTGTGGTAAAACCATGTTTGATCGTGTGAGGAATGTGGAGATCCGCAAAGAGTGCAAGGCTGATGTAAGCGTAATGAGTAAGATTAAGAAAGGGACGCTTAGATGGTTTGGGCATGTAGGGCGAATGAGCGAAGATAGGAGTGTGACGGCCGGCATAGTCCAGTGGTAACGCATTGGACTGCCATTCCGAAGGTCGCGGGTTCGAACCCGGCGTGCGCAAATAAATTTTATTTGATTAATTTGTGTTATTTCACAATTAATTAATTAAAATAATATATAGTATATTTGCGGCACGTTCCAGAGTGGAAGATACTACCAGTATCGCCCTGGTGTAAGACCACCATTCAGAATTGAAACGTTGCTCCAAATGGCTTTAGCCGTGTTTAGTGACTAGATCTGAATAGCCAGGTACTTCCCCACCTTCCTCTTTCCCTTCCCCACTTACCTTCAGCCTCACAACATCCCCCAATTGGGGATGCCATAGTCTCACTGGCTCCAGACTGGAGCAGTTGGGACTCTTGTGAGGTATTCACTATAAAAAAAAATTAAAAAAAGGAGGATATATGATGCAAATGTGAATGGTAGCAGAAGTCGGGGACGCCCGAGGAAGACATGGCACGATCAAGTGAATCAGATACTCGAGTCGGGCCATGTCAAGAGTCAGAATAATAGAAGAGTATGTATGAGACGATGTATGAATGTGAATGAGGCAAGGAGTGTGTGCCAAGACCGAGTAGTTTGGCGGTCCGTCCTCTCTGCCTACCCCTGCGGGGAAACGGCGTGATGGTTAGTTAGTTATCTTTATGGTCCCTTTCAATTGGGTCCCAAATAACCGCCTCGGATTGGAGTGTTTCTAGGAACAAAAAAATTAGGTCCTGTGACCACAGTGTAGAAGCCATATTTTATTACGTATAGTCACTATGACTCTGCGCACGCACAACCACCAAACACGACGTCTCGAAGCGAACTGAAGTGAACCGAGTAGTGTGGGCAGACACTTCGTGTTCGAACTTCGAGTCCTTTGACTCGGGCGCATTTACCGACAACAATCGGAAGTCGGGCCAAGCGAAGCGAAGATGCCCGAAGCGAAGCGAAGTTCGTGCCCACACTATCGTATTAGGTCAACTTCGATCAACTTCGCGAGTAGTGTAGCTGGGCTTTTAGACATATACAATCGCTGACTACTCTGTAGTAGAGGTGAGGCGTATTTATCGTAACCAGTAAAAGTACCGGGTATTTCCATGCGATACTTTGTACTTGTGACAGATCTCCAAAATACCTGGTTCCAAAATACTCATAAATATTTTATACCGGGATTAATTATTTTTTACGTACTTTTACCAGGTATTTTTGATAGGTATTTTTGATGAGTATTTTTAGTAGGTATTTTCGATGGGTATTTTTGAGTAGGTATTTTTGATGGGTATTTGTAGTAGGTATTTTTGATAGGTATTTTCGATGGGTTTTTTTGATGGGTATTTTTTAGTAGATATTTTTAGTAGGTATTTTTGATGGATGTATTCGATGGGTATTTTTAGTGGGTATTTTCGTTATTTTTGACGGCTATTCTGGGTATGTTGGGTATTTGTGACTGGTATTTGTTATGATGAAATTTTGCGACCGGAAAAATGTGAGGAATTTTTCGATATGGAATTCCGTAGCAACCCCCTTCCCCCTTCCCATGGATTTCATAAGAATATTGTGGGGAATTACATATGAGTTTTTTTTGGTTGTGCGGCAATTTCTCTCAGCGAAGTTCTGTAACAACCCCCCCCCCATGGATTTCAAATATTTTGTGGGGCTATCAAGCTCACGTAGAAAATTTGTGAGGAATATGTTGGCAGAATTTATGGGAGTGCATTAGAATTACGTATTCTGAATCAATCCTCAGGTCGGTATTAAATACTTTTGAGTATTTTGTCACCGGTATTTTTCTGAACCTGTACTCACTGTACTCACTAACGAAAAGTACTCATAGGACCCACCTCTATTCTGTAGGCCTTTTTAAGATATACAATTCCGTAGTATATTATTTTGATGTATCTCATAAGGTTTAGCCAGCGTTAGCAATGTAATGTAGTGCCCGAAAATATATTTTTTCGGAGATTTTTTTTTCTCTAGTTTCTATATATATATATAATATAATACATTCACGCATTTCTCTGAAATTGGATGACATTATAGCAGTTAATATACGAAATAAATGTCGGTCCCACTCAGTCGGGGTTTGGCTCAGTTCTCAGACTCCGGTCCCTGGGAGGAAGATTAAATCCTCAGTCAAACCAACATTATTATTATACATCTATTAATATGTCATGTCATTAAGTCACTTAAACAACCCTATTCTAAAACAATACTCCTTTACATTCATAAATACAATACCTATACAAAAAATAACAGCAAACACACATTTTAGGAACAATAGATCTCAAGGTCAAAAACATATCCAACAAGCAACTACAACATACAACATTTGGGCGAAAAAGCTTCCTATACTGTGGTACTAAACTCTACAGCAAAATCCCACTTGAAACTTAAACCACTAAACTGTACAAAAACACACACTTTGAAAATTAAATTCTCAGCACGGGAGATCCCAGTGAGGATATCACTATATATATTTTTTACAACAAAAACACATAATAAACCAAATAATAAAATTATTATAAAAATATTCGCTTGTAACTTGTAACTACAATAATAAAAAATATGAGAATACACATGCCTCAGCGCCGCTTTCAGCGTGTTTTATGTGTCGAGAATAATCGAGCATGAGTAACGTAAAACACGTGCGCTAACATAAAGCATATTTGGCTCGGTGACTAAACAAACCGATTTGTAACAGATTCGTTGATATTATTAAAAAGCAACATCACTGTTCGTCATTAGGACGAGTGCAGTGAATGCATCGTGCTTCTTTAGTCAAACAGTCGTAAGAACGCGATGTCACTGACCATAGATAATCACAACATGGGGAGATATCTGACTGCTTAGAAACATCGCCATACTCTGACTGCTTAGAAAACGAACCCTGGAATCTTAAAAACTTAGGTGAGGAGCACAGTGTGTAGATTAGTATGCATTCAAAGATGTTTTGAAGGGGAGATATTATGTAAACACAAACACGAATTTTAGAGCGAGCGCGCTTATATTAAAAAAAAACGATAATAATTAAGAGGAAGCTACAAGCCAAAAATATGTATATTCTTGGTATACCTTATATTGTAGGTAATAGGCATTAAAATCGCTTGACAAACGGAGTCTAGAAACGTTCGATTTCAAGCACAAAACTGGTTTTAATTTATTTTGTAAATAATTTTATAATAAAGAAAATAAAGTAAATCAAGTGAAACTATCACAGATAATCTTAGCTATAATATTTAGTTATTCAAATTGACCCTGGTAATAAATTACATCTTTGCGATTCTTTCAAGTAAAGAAATGATGTTATCAAAATTTGTTTTGACAGCATCGCCATTCCATTGTAAGAATATTATGTACTAAATACACAATTTGGCTGTCCTGAAACGGGAATCCTTCCCAGTTGGACAGACAAAGTATCATTTTGTTTTGTATTGTTTGAAATTTATATGTATATAAAAATAAAATAAACAAATACTGTATTTTTTTAAGTTGTTTCCGTTATGCGGTCATACATTTATTTCTATTGAAAAAAAATATTTTTTAGTAGTTTACATTTTTTTTGAGTAATTTATTTGTATTCTACTCAAGCGAAACGATAGGAAAACCTTCAATTTATCTGAAGCATATTTTTTGGTATTCATAATATAGGTACATCAATTCATTATAAAGATTAATCAAAATAGTGATTTAGCATTAAGCTTCGCCTTAAGGTTAAAAGCGACGTTCGTTATAATCTACGAATTTATAGATGGCGTTAATTTAATAAGTATGTTAGTTATGCTTTACAATATTCAGACGAATTATTTGTTTGCGCCCGTACACACGCAATAAGAATATGATTAAAAAGTGTTGTCTGTACAAAAACTCAATTCTGTCAAGAAAGGAATACAAATACAATATTGTATCGGTGGATCAATCTAATAATGTATTTGAATGAACTGAGATGGTCCGTTCGATTTAGGCAAGGAGTTGTTTTCTGTAACTGTTGAGCCTAGGAAATCATAATTGTACTTTAGGGTAATTTATCACAAAAACGACGCTACACGAATTATCCAATTATCTGTGATCAAGACGGTGAATAATGAATATTGACATGTAAACCCAAGAAAAATTAATAAAGTCACAGCATTCAATCCCTAAATGTTCGAAGCACTTAGCTGTGTGTCCATTACATGTTTTAATAATACACATATGTACACATGCAGTTATTTATTCGTTAACCCAACTGAGAATTTCGATACAGCTGCTATTAATTTTTAATTTTCAAGTCCCCAAACACAGCGAGACAAATAAATGACACAACTGAACACAAAGTAAACAAATTTGTTGAAGAATAATATATTATCTTTCGCATTTTGCTCATAGTATACTGTTTTCATGCTGATTATTAATGATCATTGTTACTGAATGAAACCAAGTGTTTTATTTTTAATAATTTGTGCGTATTTAAATCTTTAAGGCGATGCACTAGGTAGTAATGCAAAATCATGTGTTTTTGGTTTGAAAATTTGGTCGCCTAGAAATGTTTCAGATGCTTTAAATAAATACCGCGAGTATAATACATCTTGGCCTTTGAAACAATTGAGTATTTTTTACATAAGTCTTTTTATAAGCCCAGAAAAAAATAATTTATGAGGCCTATGAAAACCGCTTTAAAGTTCCAAATTTCCTACTTACGAACCCATTTTCGGTTATGATTTTATTGTATAATGTGGCAAATTAAGTTATTTATAAAATGATCAGAAAACATTTAAATATTTATGCCTGAACATCCACAAAATAAAATAAAGGCACTTTTTGGCAATGTTTTTTTCTTGCCTAAATCAAATCAGCTGGATGGTGCTAAGCGGGAATTTAAGCCTTATCGCCATTTACGTAAGAAATGTTACTGATGGCGGCTCGATTCAAAATATTACACGACGTAGTGCATCGCCTTAAGGTTAAACGCAACGCTCGTTGTATTCTACGTGTTCACAGATGGCGTTAATTAATTAATTTTGTTTAAATACGCTTTTGCAAGGTATTGCTTTACAATATTAAGACAAATTATTTGTTTGCGCCCTCATATACGCAATATGAATATGAATAAATAGTTTTGTCCATATAAAAACTCAATTCTATCGAGAAAGGCACACAAATACAATATTGGATTGAATCATCGGTAAAATATTGTATTTGTGTGCCTTTCTTGAAAGAATTAAGTCTTTAAACGAACAAAACTATTGATTCATATTCATATTGCGTATATACGGGCGCAAACAAATGATTTGTCTTAATATTGTAAAGCAATACCTTGCAAAAGCGTATTTAAACAAAATCAATTAATTAACGCCATCTGTGAACACGTAGAATACAACGAGCGTTGCGTTTAACCTTAATGATGTACAGCGTATCTGGATATTTACCAGTTAACTCATCGAAAGAAGAAGATAATAATTTGTAAATATGAGTTAGTATTTTCACAGTTGATATTAAATTCGACCACGTTCCTTGGTGGTTCTTTAGAGCCGGAAGCCAAAACATAACAATTGTATTGTTTGATCTTGGGTCACAGTCGATTAGTGAAACACATAATTCTGACGTCACGGGCATCTCTGGACCAGTGAGGGAAGTGAAGCGTGGAAGCGTAGATCCAGTGGCAGATAAAACAACGACTAATAATAATAATATGATTAACGACATGCCCGCTGCTCGCTTCTTGGTAGAACTAAGTGTTGACCGCAATTAAAGAACGTCAACGGCCGCTATCGTTGGCAATAGTCAACCGTTAAATATAACTGTGGTGATTGTTCGTCTTGGGATAGTGGCTATCCAAACCAAGTAAAATACTGTTGATAAGTGGGTAAAACTTTTATATTTCTGAATCCATTATCAATCCAATTATTAAAGTTCAAACACTTATATTGAGAATTATATTTAAATGCCAACCTACCCATCCCTCAAATGAACTCTTTGCTAAAATCAGGATCTTAGATATTCGACAGTTTTTTACTAAGATAGGCTTATGTTATATACGGAAAAATAACCTACTAGTGGTTCCAGAACATCCAGTACACACCCGTTTTTCATCAAACCTGGGTTGCTTGGTTCCTAAAACAAATACCTCATTCGCTCAGCGCCAATTCTGGTTCATCGCTCCGAAAATGTATAATGCATTGAGTACTGACATAAAGTCGTATAATACTAACTCCCTTTTTACTGCTAGAATAAAACATTGGTTATTTGAAAGGGGACGAGCTTTCTACAAAGACTACTTAAACTCATAAAACTATTCAAAAAATAATGCACGAATAAAACATGTACTCTTGTAGTAGAACACCTACAATTTTTATTTCAACTTTCAGTTCTATCTCCATCAGAATATTATTTTTCTTCATTTCTCACCTTACTTTTAATTTCTATATTTGCATTTAGTTTTATTTATTCATATATGTTTTAATCTTAGATTTTCTTATTTTCATATTAATATTTTTTATTGGTTTATTATTATATTTTATTAATGAAGTATTTTATGTATGACTACCACAACATTGGATTTAGCCTAGTGTGATAGTCAAAAGAAAATGAACTGCATCATCGTGTAAATATTTATTAAATAAAAATAATAAAAAATTCGGGCCGTAACCTTCCCCCACCAAGGGGTGGTAAGGTCCTCGTCCCTGCAGTTACTTTAATAAAATATCCTGATTTGTTTTATTTATCCCTGGCTTTACTATAGATGTATTATAGATTTGTGCTATATCTTAATCATTTTATATTTTCAGTCATCAATTACGCAAATATGTACAAATATCAATCCATCTTTCTGTGCAGGGACACTCGGGGATCATGATTCGTTCAATGTAAATGCATCTTCGCTACAAAAGTCCTTGTGAGAGCCCTGAAGAAGTAACAATCTGTTACTAATAACCGGTCGAGAATGCGGTGGGTCTTCTCAAGTGTTGCAAGGAAGATGATAATTTTGAGGGTAGAGTTTAGACTATAAGAAGTCACACGCTCGGAAGGTAGGTTAAAAGTAGAAAAGACGATGAATCACAAGAGACATACTCTTTTATTTGCATACCCACTATCATGCTGTCTCGTTCGTACTTGATTGTCTCTTTTATACAACTAGACATACGTTCCCTTACAATAACCGTTGATGCGAATACTACAAAAATTATACAAAGCAATCGTATTATTAGGGAATTCAGATGTCAAGGAGTTTAAAAAGTAATTAAAATAAAGTTCTAAGTATTTCGTTGGGACAATGATCTTATTGAACTTGAATCGCTTGACCCTAGGCGCTACGAATTGGATAGGGAAATCCACCAATATGTCTAGTAGGAAGGCATTTATAATCCAATTTTATCAAAATTTATCGTCAATATAGTTGGGCATTGACGGCATTTAGCTGTTATTTCCAACGGTTAGTTATATGTTGATACAGAACTAGTGCGTGGTTTTCCGGTCTTCATGCATCGTAGTCCATTTGCATTTAACGTTTAGGTGGTTTTAGTATTTGGTTCCCGGTGATGTCATGGGACGAAGCGGGACTCTGGCAACTGATGTCATACTCGGTTTGGTACGGTGACTTAGAATTTTACAACTTAGTTCAAAGTGATATAAATACCTACTTTAAAAATAACGAAAAATTACGACCAGAACATCTTAAAAAGTTTTGAAATGTTTAATAAAGACCCAAAATGTCTAAAATGGATTTATATGTCAAATAAAGACAAATCACAACAACAACGTCAAATAACGTCTTAAAATTTCAAATAACGTGAAACAAACATCAAATATGGTCAAATAAAGACCAGAACATCAGATAATAAATTTAAAAAAAAATAACATCAGCGACGTAAAAACACGTCATATAGCGTCAAATACGGTGAAAAACGTTAGATAACTTCGAAAATGTCAAATAACGCCGACAAACTTAAAATAACCTCAAATAAACGTCAATTAAAGAACATCAAACAAAGTCAAAATACTCAAATAAAGTCAAATAATATCGAATACTGTCAAACAGGGTAAAATATAAATATAATAATAAATAACATCATATAACGTCAAATAGCTACAAACTCAAAATTTCAGATAAGTAAACAAACAAATTTCTATAAATTTTAAAAGACTCACCTTTTCAAATCCAAACATCCAAGGAGATGCCTTTAGGTTAGCATGAAAGATATACAAAATGGTTAAATGGATGCTGTTATAAATACTAAAGTTATTAAAAAGTTAGTCACATAAAAAAAAGTTAATGATAGCCTATAAAATAATATTCAACTTATAATAACTTCTTATAATACAGCGCCCTTGAGGTGATTTTTCACAAAAACGGCGCTCTACAAATTATCCAATTATTATTATTATTATAATATAATGAGAAGAAACCAGATGAAACATTTTTTTTCTTTAGAGCAATCCATTCTTATCTGCGATTGCTAAATAATTAAGGCAACACATAACTAGAATAGAACTTTCACAGAACACGAATTTTATCTTTGGAATTTGACAAATTGTTCAAAATCTTTGAAACAACTCGTCCTAAGACCTTTACGTAGAGGTATACCTAAGGTATGGCCTAAAGTATCATCTGGTAATCAGGTAATGCAAAATCATATGTTTTTGATTTGAAAATTTGATCGATTAGAAATATTTGAGATGCTTTAATGTAATACTGCAAGTAGAACAACACATCTTGGCCTTTGAAATAATCGAGCATTTTTTTCACAAGTATTTTTATAAGCTCAGAAAAAAATAATGAATCAGGCCGATAAAAACTGATTTAATGATCAAAATCTCTTACTTACGAACCCTTTTTCGGTAATGGTTTTATTGAAAAATGTTGCAAATTAAATTCTTTAGAAGATGATCTTAAATATTTATGCCTGAACATAGCAAAATAAAATAAAAGACGCTTTTTGGGGATGTTTTTTTCTTGCATTAATCAAAACAGGCGGCTAATTTAAAGCTTATTGCCTTATACATAGGGAGTATTATTATTAGCCGCCCGCTTCTGAATGTCGTGCATCACCTTAAAATGATCTAAGATGCACCAGAAGTTTTTTTGTTTCACCAGGAATGCAGAAGTATCAGGTGGTAATAATAATGAGATGAACTTACAGCCATATCCTCGCTGCGATAGGTGGCGAGCGATCCCCTGTCCTGCAGCAGAACGCAGAAATGAGGCTGCCAGTCGGCTGCACCACCCGCCTCATCTGCAAAAAAACATTAGTTTAATATTTAGACCACAGTTTTTTATTGCTCTTGTTGCCACAGCTGACCACAGACATAAACACCTAAAGATTTTCACAGCCAAAATTATCATAGTGATTGACTTTCGGGTTATTATGCCGTGTTGGTGTTGCGCTTCCTACTCGTAGCTGCCAACAATCGGTGTGACAAGTAGAACACTGTAACGCTGTCCGAAATAATAATAATATGTAATAATTGACCGGTCGGTGGCCGAGTTGACATCGCGTTTGGGTCCCACTCAGGCGTAGTGTATTCAATTCCTCGGCTGGCTAAGTCCTCCATCACAACACAAGCAACATTTTCCGCTTACTGTGGTTACCTACACCACAGTTTAAGAGATTAGTGTGCAGGCGATTCCCATTAGTGACATACACAGTTGGGTAATACTTATTCTCCCATAAGGAGATTGCCAGACCAAACAATTAATCCAGTTATTAATGACACAAAAATGTTAATTATATGTTGTTTGAACGCCATTTGCAATATGATAGCTTACAATTAAGCTGTAAGTGGTGTAATATATTCTTTGTGTGGACGTACATAATATTGTTCGCTTGTAAGTATAATTGTACAATAAATTATCATAATGATTACGCGGTCAGAACGATGAAAAAACCACACAACTACTTTTTAAAGTTTTCTCTGACCGTCAAAACTCTGTAATTTTTAATGTATTATTTATTTGCGTATATTTAGAAAAAACAATTGATTAGTTACGAAAAAATCAACCCACATAGAAAAAAGTTTTTTTTACTCTAATACTTGTATTTTTAATTTTCGACCAAAATTCAATGTTGCGTCATCTTTTGGGCCGGCTAGTAGTCAATTTCAAAGAGAAAAATAAATAGTTTCATTGAGGATTGAGCCTTCCTCCCCAGTGACTGGAGTCCACCGCGCTAACACCAGCCCTAAATTCCAATTGGGTAGGACCGTCATTTCTTTCGTATATTAACTGCTGTAATGCCATCCAATTTCAAAGAAATCCGTTTACGTCCGCGTGTGTATGCGTGATTGCCACCAAAAGTTGATGGAATTCACTATCGACGACGAGTCTACTTGCAGAGTTTCAGCTCGATCATAAGTCGGGAAGAGGGTTCATTTCCTCTTCCAAGATTTGCATTCATTCATTTACGAAAGACTTGTTTATTTTCATTTTCACTTCCTTCTATAAAAATCAATTTCCATGTTTCACATCTGTCAGGCATCCCGTGGCATTTTCTCTTTCTTGAAGCAGAAAACTCTCTAATGGTGAACTTTGGCGTTTGGATCATTGATATGTTTAAAAATTTATTTATTTATTAATTAATTAACGGACTTAAGTCCAATATATTACAAAGCAACACGAAATTTGGGACAATGCACAATGCAAGAGTAAAGGATGGTATATAAAAGCAGAGACAAACAGGGAAAACATAAGAAAATAGAAATGAAATAGAAGTGTCAAGTCAAGTTAAGACCTTGCTAAAACTAAAGCGATACAAAATATAGTCAATTGCATAGTGAGCGACATAAAACATTCTGACTTATACCAAAAAAATCAAAGTCTTGACTTGAGTTAACCATTCTACATATTCTGGACAATGGTGAATTATAAGCATAATTAGTCGAGTGTTGATTGAGGAAGAGCAGTTCTTTATTTCTCAGTCTACGAGAAGGTATATTGATTGAGATGAGTTCTATTAATGTAGGTGAGTCAATAATATTGTTGATAATTTTAAAGAAACAAATGAGATCAGATTTTTTCCGACGGTCTTCTAAAGGAGAAAGGTTTAGAATTTGTTCAATTTCATAATACGAGTAATTACCTCTTTCTAATCCTAGCCTCCTAGCAATCTCTTTTAGAAACCGATGTTGAATGGAATCAATAAAACAAAAGTTACATTATTGTATTTAGGTAGGTATTTGGGGTTAAAATTAGAATTAGAAATTAGACGCAGCAGATATTGGATTTTTTCGTCTGACTAACTACATTCCAACTATGAGCTCTATAATACAGATAAAATAGTACCAAATGCACAAAATAAATTACTAAATTCGTTTCGGGCGGACTCTACATACTGCCAAAATGTCGTGATATACGGCACTTTAAAAAAATCTATTCAACTGTCAAAAATAAAGCAATATGCCATTTTGAATGTGTTATATTTATTGTGTTACACAGAGTCATTAAAACTTAATTGACAGTCCTGCCATCGTTGCCACTATTAAATTCCAAGTGCCGACTAGGTATAAAAGACAAAATCTAACATTCTTCTTAATACATACACAAGCAACTATCAGACACACTCACTAACCAATAGGATGCATGATCTGGGCAGCAAGTTTGGGGGTATTATTGATATATTAATTGATTCCATTTGCAGAATTAAGTGTTAACTATGCCAAAACTTTGTTGAATCCTACAAATTAGAGTATCGTTGGTAATGTAGTTTTAGTGATTTGTCTTACTCTTATATGTAGTATTGTTCTAATTTCACAGATAATTGTTACTGTTACATGTTTTACTAATATTGTTTTATATTTAGTTTTTCAGTTTATCGTTGTATCATGCTTTAATTTTTTGTACAGTTTTCAAAAGCTCACTAGATATATTCTGTTTTTAAAAAACAAATAAAATAAAATAAAAATATTGTATTTTCCGCAATTTTAATTTGTTCTTTAATAAAAAGGGGAGATCTCAGTGTATTTGTACTTATCTGACAGTTTTTAAGACTATTAAAAAAATGAGGTTGTATTTTAATCCGTGTGGAAAAGTTTGAGCATGTTGTATCTTTGTGTATATTATTTTCGTTAATAACAGAAATAAATATTCATTAAGAAAAGATAATGCTGGATTGAAAATCTGTAAAAAAATTCGGATAGTGTTGATGAAAATTATAATTATTATACTTACACCCTTATATTACATACATCAACTATCTCGGATTTATTGAACTAATCTTTCATCGTTGTGCTGCCTGCTCTAAATTTATATAATCCGAGGACCACGATCCATTCATCATGACAGAAGAATAAACAAGACTATGTTTTTGTTTTAACACTTTCAGGACAATATTTAATTTCACTAATAAATAAAGTACAACTAACATTATTATTATATTTTAATTTATTTGTAGTTACATAACAGAAAACATAAAAAATATCAATGAGTAATACCAAGCGTTCAATAGCGGTATCAAAAATATGTAAGAATAAAACAACTATGTAAAAGAACAACAACAACAAATAAGAGACAATAAAGTTTGGGTCAAGTGAAGTTAAGTGAGAACAAGATATTTATTCAATAAGTCCTCAATCTTGATACTTCAGAAGATGTTATACTATAGTCGACACATTCTCACAAGAAGTTGGAAGAAGGTTGTTGGTTCTGTAGCGATGAGCTACTAGAATATTCGGGAATGTTCGCCCATGCAAAACGCATCTTATTAGCAGAGGCGGTCCCTGCCTTAGTGCATTTGTGCATTGCACTGCCAAACATCGATATACGTTAGAAATGTAAATTCGTATATCCACTCACGAAGAATTCACGCCAGATCATTATAATATTCTTACCAATCAAAGTTTGTACTGGACGCTCGCGCATGCGAAAAACAGTGTAATATATAACCCGTGCATTTTCGGCTTTGCCCGAGACATGCCATGTACCTTCTATAGGCACTGTCTCTAGAGGTCGGAACCGTGAAATGAGCGAGACAGGCAGCCCATAACGGCTGTTGATGTGTTAGAGCAGTGGAGATAGAAGCTGGTCGGTGCATTATCGGCGCATGCGCCGAAACATCCTGATATATATCAAAAACCTTAAACATGCGTAAAAAGTTTGGAATGCATTAGTTAGGATTGACAGATTTCGAACTAATTAACAATGTTATAATATTCTAGCGTTACCGGCGCGATCTACATATCTGCAAACTTGACAGTATTCATTATTGGCGATTGACGCGACGTTTTAACGGTTTTTACGAGTTTTGATCTGCAAAAAGCTTTTTAAAAATGAGTGCTAATGAAAACATTGCGGTTAACATTGATTTTATCAAAAGTAACCGAAGTTTATTTAATCCCAACAAACTAGAGATGATTTTGCGAATGCTGACGGAGCAATATCAATTTTACAATTATTTTACAAGTGTAACTTGGTGGAGTGTTTTAGTGAAATAGTGAAACTGTTAAAAATAATTTGTACTATTCCGATGACAACTGTCGAGTGCGAAAGGTGTTTTTCTACGTTGAAACGTGTAAAAACATTTCTGAGGAATACTATGTCCCAAGATCGTCTCTATGCTTTATCAATGATGAGCATCGAAAAAAGTTTGATCTCGTCTATACCAGACTTTAATAATCTTGTAATTGAAGAATTTTCTCAAATGAAAGAGCGACGAATGGATTTTCTGTACAAATGAATTATTTGTACTGGGTATGTAGTTCCCTTTAAATCACTTTATTTTCCTATTTTACATGTTACCATTATTTGTGAAATGCACTGCTGGCAAATTCTGTCACGAGCCGCCTCTGCTTATTAGAACCTGCTAGCGAAACATCTTGGGTTCTACCCATCTACCTACTCGCTGGATTATTCTCGATGTATTGGCGCCTATATATATATATGCGGCAAGGTACACAGTCAGTCAATAATCAGCAGTTACAAGCGAGAGCCCGCCCGCGCTGCGTACTGGTTCCTACTTCACCAGGCCGCCATGAGTCACGAACCCACTACGGCCAGCTTTGCTCGGACCTTAAGGGAGAGGCTACGGATAATCATCAACTCCGCGGGATTACATCAGCGCCCTGTCCTTGGATATCATCACTGGCCTGCGCTCTCCACGCGCCTAGACCCTGCGACATCTTCACCGGTCTGCGCCTTGGCCCTGTGACATCTTCGCCAGCCTGCATCTCCCGCGCATCTGCCGATCAGGTCAATTATACCTTCGACTATCCTGCTTCATACTGGAGTACCCGGAAGGCTCAAGGTCTTCGCTAACTCAACTCAAATCTCACAACTGCGCTACTGACCCAAATAAACGCCGTGACCTCACAACCTACAGCTTTCATTTGTCTCCTTCCAAATCCCCAAAGTTCTTTGGAAAGGAATATGGAAAGTTTCAAGGTTTCTTATTAGACGGTGATCGATATTGATTTTGATTGTGGTGAAGAGGGAAAATTATACAAAAATTTGATGTCATTTTGGTCACGACTTCATTTAATGTTTCTAGTTTGAAATATTCTTAAAATTCTAGGCGTTTCTTAACTTCGTACAAACAGGGTGTCCCTTGATTCAGATCTGATCACCAAACACGTCTAAAACCACTTCAAGCAACGTTTTGATTCTAAAGCATGGTCTTTCAACAGTGCGATACCGAGGTATCTACCAATTGTCATAATGTTTAAACTTGAGAGCTGTTCCCGGGTATGAATGAGTTCTGAATTAGGCCAACAAAGCCAATTGTTTTTAATAAGTCCAGTTTAATTATTCTCAATTGGAGACGCGGCGGACTCGCCATACTAAATAGAAGAACTCTGTACACCGCACACATACTTGCCACAACTTACCCAAGAAGCTACCGACGCACATAAGGCATTTCGTGCGATTTAGGAAGACTAAAAGTATGTAAAATATTTTTTACATGTGCGTTTTTTCTGTTTTGTATTGTTAGTAAAGGTTTAATTTTTTTTTCTTTCCTTTATTCGTAAAATATATTTGTATACAGTTTTTTATATGCTTTTCGACTACCACACTAGACACATGTCCGTATTATTAACCACGAGACTGTGGGAAATCTTCAGCTTAGATCGATATTTATAAATATTATTGAAGAAACACTTTGTGGCTTGACATTACACTAATAATATATTTTTTAAACCACATAAACTGATAATTAAATAAGTGTATATGTTTATTCAACTGAAGAAGGTTGGGATCAACCGACACTTATTTAATTATCAGTTTATGTGTTTTTCGTCCTGAAAAAGGTTGAGATCAACCGACACCGGTCGACTTATATAACTCAGATGCAGTGGTTTAAAACCAAAAAATATTATTATTTTATAAGTTTATTTGGGCTCAGGAAAAAATGAGTTAATCCACAGTTGTTCTCAACATAATTAAGTGGTCTACTAACGCGGAAAGTAGGGTTCTTCACTTCTAACATTAAATTTACCAGTTTTAACAGTTTTTTTCTCGTCATACTGTGCGGAGGCGCAACTACAAAAGCATCTAATTTTAAAAAGTGCTCGAAGCAGCAAAATTTTAATTCAATTGTATAAGTGATAACTAAAGACACCCATTCATAGCATTAACGATATTTTCGCGAATTAAAGCGATAAATGGTGTTTTTAGCGATAGTAAAAAAAGATTTTTTAGTCGCTATAATCTTGTATTGACAGATCGTAGAACGAACAAGACACACTCTACTGTAGAAACATGTGCCATGTTGAGTTTCAATCAATAATACAATAAACACGTTTCAAGTGATTTTTCCATTTTTTTTTCCTTCTTGCCGACTCCCATTCCTTGACGTTATCCTATTTAGCTATAAACGCTATGAAAACGCATAATTGAAGCTATAAAAGCTATTTTTTCAATAATTAATGCTATATTTCTTAAAAATTAAAGCTATGAATGGGTGTCTCCAGTGATAACTTATTGAATCTTATATAAACCTCATTTTAATTTTTGGATTGAACTTTGGAATCACACCTAAAAATATGCAGAAAAAAATATAGGAAATAATTGAAGTCAGTATTGGTAATGAAAAAAATCTTGTATTTTGTCCACTTCTTATAAGGAAAATGCCCTATGTGCGCCGATACGCCAAAACCTAACAACTGTAGCGACATGGTCTGCATGGTCTCATTGCGTTCACTTGTCTAGAATAAGAGAAGATACTATCATCACTAGATACATAATTATTATCTCCCATGAGTTAGCTTCAGATTGCAGAGTTAGATTGTGCTGTGAGCGATGGGTTATATAAAATAGCTGCTACTGTTGAGAGCTTTATTTAATAGATGGAATAAACTTTTCACTTTCGAACTCAGGGTGTAGGTATATCACTATCCTCTTGATGGCTGTCAAATCACTATTCATAGGATAATGTATAACTCAGTGACCGGATTACTCGTCAAAATGACAATTCAACACTCCTAACAAGTGATATAATGTCGTGTAATATGATGAAACATAAACTAGGTTAAATAGGTTACGTAGGTTAGGTGATTAGGTTAGTTTTTTCATCGCTTTTAGTAATTTTAACTGTCGCTGTGGTGAGTTTTCATGGAACCTTTATAATATTTGTAGAGAAAATTATTTTAACAATTGCTCAAATCTTATGCAATGAGACTATAGCATCCCCAAAAGGGGTATTTTGTGAGGCTGAACGATAAAGGGAGGGGAAGGAGATGGGAAGAGGAAGGTTTGTAAGTAAATTGCCATTACGATCTGGTCACCAAAAAACACTAATTCAATTTCAAGCAACGTTTTAAACGCCCAGAGCTAAACAGTTAGCTAACTAGTAGAGTGGTAAGTTAGATACTCGCAGATAGTATCGCCCCGGTAAATAAGTAAGTAACAAATGGTAACTTTGTCAAGGCGCACTATTTGGACTCTATTTTTTTTAACGAAGCTACATTTATGTAAAAACGACACTACACCCTCAAGCGTTCTTGCACAGCAGGAATTAGTACCATTTATATTTATGGGGTTGGTAGATTTGTACTTATAAACTAGTGAACAGTAATGAAATTTCGACAGAAACAAATGATAACTTAAACAAAATCACATTAATGTTGGAATAATATGATATAATAAAAACAAAATCATTAATATTCTATAAATTTAAAGGGAAACTTAACGAAATTAAAAACAAAACTTATCAAAAATCGCCTGTGTTGGAGCAGGGACGAGGACCTAACCACCCCCATTAAGGGGGAGGATAATTTTTTTAAAGTCTACTACCGCTTGAAATGGCGTTCGCCGTGTTTGGTGACCAGATCTAAGCAAAAACTAACCAGGGTATCAGACTTCTAATTTATGCATCCAGCAATCAGCCATCAGGTGGAACTTAATCTTTTGGTAGTTTTTATAATTTTTACTGCACTATTAACATATTACAATATGAGTTATTCTTTGTTGAACTAAATACTATTTTACTCCACTTTACAGTACTTAGATATGGTAATTTCGTCTTCGTTTACTACAATTTCACTTTCAAACTCTTTGGCTGTGAAGGAAGCAACATGCATGAAATGAAAGCTCCGTGACTAAAACGATGAACAATTTGAAATTTAAATTAGTGCCTAAAGAAAAAAAAAGTTTCTGTAAAGTGATTAATTTTTGAAAGGCTGATATAAGCGTAATGAGTAAGATTAAGGAACGGACGTTTAGATGATTTGGGAATGTAGATCGAATGAGCGAAGAAAGGAGTGTAAGGAGAATATATGATGTAAATTTGAATGGTAGCAGAAGTAGGGGACGCCCGAGGAAGACATCGCACGACCAAGTGAATCAGATACTTGAGTCGGGCCACGTCAAGAGTCAGAATAATATAATAGTATGTATGAATGTGAATGAGGCAAGGAGTATGTGCCAAGATACGTTCCTTTCTATCCTACATTCTTCTTCTTTCATATGGTGGGGGGGTCAGAAGGGGACATCTAGGTCTGCGAGCCAGTCTAGGGCCTCAGGCGTCGCCATGTGGACCTCATCAATCCCGCCGGGGAATGAATGGAGCGGGCATTCGGTGGTCTGCACCACACCACATTCACACATCGCCGACTCTTTAAGGCCCCATCTGTGCAGAATGTGGGCACAGCGGCTATGGGAGCACCTTAGCCTATTGATGGCGGACCAGGTTTTGCGAGGCAATGGGAACCCAGGCTGTCTGTCGGTGGGGTCCTGTATGAGATGGGCATTTCCCACGTTGGCCGTTTGCCACTCAAGTTTCCACCTATCTTCTGGGGTGAGATGTAATCGGAGGAGCCTCTCTCCTTCTGCCCAGAAGGGCTTTCGGGGCTTCAAGCGGCATGCCGGGTGGGAGATGACATCTTCGTGCAAAGGTGTTGCGCTTTTCATTCTATCCTACATATATACTATCATCCAATTCCATAACACCATTTCGTCTAAAGTATTTACAGTCCACTGTCAAGTTCATCAGAAGCTGTATAATCGTGTGCAGATTCGATTGCAGTTATTTCCTGTTTATATATTTATTAACTATTTACCGGTCAATGACCACTGCGCTATAATAAAAGATATTATTGTTTTCTTACGGTACTAACTACTAATAACGAACCACTTAACCCATTAGACGCTAATAGTTGAAGTACTTACAACTTAAATACTATGTTGTAGATGCACTTCAGTTAGCTTGCACCAATACGATCATTTCACAAAATAGAGAAGCTGCAGCGGAAGGGATAGATATACACACGGATTATTAGATTCCAACCCACCCCTCATAACTTTTTTCTTCCCAGAACTTCTTCTCCTTCCTTTCCTTAAAAAGATCCTCCGCACAGCATCCCAAAGATGAGATAGGCCCTGAGGAAAATTATTTTTTTCTTCTGTGTGGGGGTTAATTTAACAAAAGAATAATTGAAACAATTTTATTTATTTAAATAGTAGCGCTAAGTCAGGGGCTATCTGTAATCTCTAAATAGTATAAAATAAAGTCGCTGTTCGTGTCTGTCTGTTTGTGCGCTTAGTTCTTCTAAACTACGGAACGGATTTTGATTTTAGAAGTTTTTCACTATCATTTAGAAAATTTCTTCGGGAAGGTACCTGTAATACATGCATGAATACATAATAGATGGTGAACCTACGAATGTGAATGAAGAGTACGTCTGATATGATGTACGAATGCGACTTATGAGTAGGGGAGACCTAGGAGAGTTGTGACAGAGGAGAGTTGTGACAATGACGATTTCTCCCCACCTATAATAGTTAGCGAGATGGCAACAACGCTCGTTTGTCGCTCTAGAGAAGCGCTACTTCACTCAGTACACGCCGGTGGCGCACGAGAAGCGGTTGCGTAGTTACGACGTCTGCGTGTAAAAAAAAGCGAAAAGTAAGTTTTTATTCAAAATTTTGATTGTATTTATAGCATGACTTATTACATGTGCGTTGTTGTGTTATCTTTTCTTAAGTTGTATGGTTATTTAAGTCTCAAAGCGTTACATTGATATTTTGTGTTTGCATCGTGTTTAGAAAATATGAATCATTATTCGGACCAAGTCGGAATTTTGAGCACCTAGGAGGGTTGTGACAGCATGTCACAACTCTCCTATTTGACTTAATTTTTCTGCTGGGTTATTTCGACACTTTTTAATTAATTTGCGATGTCTGTATATGTGTTTGTGCATTAGTGTATTAAGGTCAAATCTTGCAAGTACAGTCCGCAATAAAATCATGTCTCTAAAAATTCATTTTCGATAAAAAAATATTTCGTCTTGTGGTGTGATATTGCATGCTAAATGACTACTTTTTTGTTACAGAATGCCTAATAACTACACACGAAAGACTGATAAAGGCACTGCTAGTGTCGAAATATACGAACTTGCCTTTGAAGAGGTCACGTTAAGAGGTAAAAGTCTAAGAGATGCCGCGTCCTCTTACAATCTGAACTACATGTCTTTATCAAGATATATTAAGAAGAAAGTTGATTATCAAGCAAACCCAGTAGGCGAGGCTCCATCTATGGGTTATACCAGTCCGACGATATTTACACAAGAGGAGGAGAATATATTAAGCAACTATTTGCTAACATGTGCAGCAGCTAATTATGGACTGACAACTAAAGAAACTAGAGTCATTGCATATAAGTTAGCCAAAAAATATAATAAAAAAATTCCAAAGTCATGGGAGGAATATAAAAAGGCAGGAGAAGTGTCGCTTAAGCTATTTATGCAACGACACCCCAATTTATCTTTAAGATTGCCTCAATCTACTAGCATAGCTCGCGCTACCAGCTTCAATAAAACAAATGTGGCCACTTTTTTTGACAACTACACAGGGGACGGCCCAATTGGTTCAGTCGGAACAGCTAACGGATCAGGCTGGATGCAAGAGGATGATTTTCAAGTTTTCCTTGAGCATTTTAAAAATCATGTTAGACCATCAAAAGAGCAAAGAGCTCTGTTGCTCCTAGATAATCATGCCTCGCATACAGCTCTAAAAAACATTGAATTCTGCAGAGAAAATGGCATAATTTTGCTCACATTTCCCCCACACTGTACGCACAAGCTACAGCCACTGGATCGTGCCATTTTTGAACCCCTTAAAAAAGCAATTAATACAGCTTCTGACAATTGGATGCGAAGCAATGCCGGGAAAGTCATGACAATTTATGACATCCCATCTATAACAAAGTCTGCATTTGATGTAGCAATCACTGCAAGGAATATCAGTGCTGGTTTTGCTGCAACTGGAACATGGCCGGTTAACACAAACATATTTGGAGAAGCCGATTTCCTGCCAAGTCAAGTCACTGATCGTCCCAACCCAGAACTAGAGCAATCCATTTCAGAAATTTTGGACAATCCAGCAGAAAAAACCATAACTCCAAATCTCAACACCGGCACAGTTGATAACGTTGAAGCAAGATCCATTACTCCAGGTGCATCTATAGATCAGACCATGCCATCTAGCAATTCATCAGTTGTTAACAATAATGCCAATGAACCTGTTGCCTCCACGTCTATAGCCCATACCCCAGTTCTGAATAATAATGCCATTGAACCTATTACATCCACGTCTACAGCCTATAGCACAATTGTGAAGAATAATGCTCATGAATCTGTTGCCTCCACTTCTTCAGCACATAGCCCAGTCCTGAACAATGATGCTAATGAACCTGTTGCCTCCGCGTTTACAGTCCATAGTCCTCTTGCCACTGTTTCTAATGTGTTCTCGCCAGAATTAGTTAGGCCGTTGCCAAAAGCTCCGCCACGAAAAAACTGCCAACCAAACAGACGCAAAGTCAAATCTGCTGTGCTTACTGACACACCTAATAAGGATGAAATAGCTGCTATAGAAGCCAAAAGGAAGTCGAAGAATGTGAAAAAGCGTGTCTTAAGCGACGATAAGGAGAATCCTAAAAAAAGCCATGAAGACTAATAAGAAGAAGAGAACAGGTGATGAAAAAAGAAATGCCGAAGAAAATAATTGTGTTTGCTTGGTCTGCCTTGAAGCCTATGCAAACAGCAGATCGAATGAGGAGTGGGTGCAATGCCTAGAATGCAAAGGCTGGTCACACGTAGATTGTACTGGAGGTGAGCTGCAATACATTTGCCATAATTGCCTATCAGTTTAAATTAAGATTTTTGACTGTTTATAATATGATTGATCTCAAAGCCATGCCATAATTACTTATAAGATATAATTACTTGTTATGGTAATGCCATGTGTTGTTTTTGTTGGTACTGAATGTACTAAAATATGATTACATTACTTTTTGCAAAAAAAAAACATTTTTTATTTATTTATAATATGTGTAATGGTATTTTTTAATAACTTAAATAGTCTAAATACAAAGCTGTCACAACTTACCTCGGTACCTGTCACAACTTACCTCGGTGATAGGGGAGTTGTGACAGAGGGAGTAGTTTTTCTTTTTGTTGATTTTCTCGGAAACTGTAATACTTTTATTAATTTTGATAATTGTTTTGGAAAGGGAAGGAATGGTGCTACATTAATTCACAAAGGTCATAACTGTGAAACGTTTATTGAGCGAGATATATCCCTTAAATTGAAAATTGTCACAACTCTCCTAGGTCTCCCCTACATACGAGATGATGAACCTACGAATATGAATGAAGAGTACATCTGAGATGATGTACGAATGTGAATGATGAGTACATATAAGACGATGTCCGAAGTTGATTGAAGAGTATATATTTATTATGGCCTATATGGGTTTTTACAAACATTTGACATACATAATAGTTTAGTGCAACAGTAATCAAGAAATAAAATTTTGCTATTAATTATACGAGTTCATACAGAAATTCAATGCAGAAGAATAGTTGTATGTTTAGCTTAGTTAATAATATTATTGAGGTATGTTACTATAGCCTTCTTGTAACTATATTCCGTGCAGTTGAATACATCTAAAATTTCTGCGAAATTATTGCTAACTGCATGTAATCTTAGTACAAGTGAGTATCTAAATGACTTAGTTCTGATATTGTTGTTGAATTTAGTTCTAGTTGGTATGTTGAAGGTGATTCGGCTCAATAAATCAGGGCTGTTATATACATAAATGAATATGAGACGACGTACAAATGTAAATTAAGAGCATACATGAGACGGTGTACGAATGCGAATGAAGAGCAGATTTATATGAGGCGATGTACGAATGTTAATGAAGAGTATATATGAGAGGATATACGAATGTGAATGAAGAGTGTATATGAAACTATGTACGAATGTGAATGAAGAGAATATTATATGAGACGATGTACGGACGTTAATGAGGAGTATATATATGAGAAGATGTACCTACGAATGTGAATGAAGAGTATATATTAGAAAATGTACGAATGTGAATGAAGAGTGTATATGAAACTATGTACGAATGTGAATGAAGAGAATATTATATGAGACGATGTACGGACGTTAATGAGGAGTATATATATGAGAAGATGTACCTACGAATGTGAATGAAGAGTATATATTAGACAATGTACGAATGTGAATGAAGAGTGTATATGAAACTATGTACGAATGTGAATGAAGAGAATATTATATGAGACGATGTACGGACGTTAATAAGGGGTAAATATATGAGAAAATGAACCTACGAATGTGAATGAAGAGTATATATTAGACGATGTACGAATGTGAATGAAGAAAGTGCGAGCTAAGACAATGTTGTGTGATGGTCCATCCTCTCTACGTACCCCTGCGAGGAAACGGCGTAAAGGTTACTTGTTTAGTTAGATACTGGTTAATTATTTGTAAGAAACAGTCAGCTTTTACATAATATACAATGATAGATATAAATATACAAGTTAACTGAAGTCAAGCCACAGAAATTTCTTATGCGTTCATTGGAAATGAAGTTTTAATATCTTAAAATTAATTTTGTGTTAAAGGAAGGGGAGAGGAAGAGGAAAATAGGAAGAGGATAGGAGAAGCTCCCGATACATTCCATACTCTCATATTAATAATCGATCGTACGCATTATAAATTGACTCATCAAAGAAGGTCGTAGAACTACAACGCGTAAGAGTCCATATCGGTTGGAGAGTGCGTTGCTCGGTGCCACAACCTGATGTGCATGGTGCAAGTTGTTGGTGCCACTTTCTCCATCATTGAAGGTGGTTTGTTGTCTATCAACTATATGTAATCCACGAGAGAAGGTTTAGGAAAGTGTGTAGTTAACTGATATATTCTGTTTTATTTGTTAGAAGTCAACTTGAGTATAATTCTCCCACCTAGAACCCACAATACAATATTCATGTACAAGCTATTGAAAGAATAAAAAATAAATTCTTACGTTTTCTATGTTTGGAAATGGGTTGTTCCAGCAATTTTGTTGAACTACAACACTATTTTAAATGAAGAATTTTCAATATCCTGGTATTTCTGTGCAAAATTCTAAATGATTCATTTGATACTCCAGAATTGGTTTCATTGACAATCTTTCGGATTCCATAATACTAGAAGTCGGTATTTATTTCAGTGCGGAAATCCTGGGACTAACTACCATATGAATTCCTCATTGCCCAGAATACTTAAGGAGGGAAATAATTATACGGAGTTAGGGGAAATATTCAATTTATCACTTAACAAATACAAAAGATTGTTATTTGCAGTTTAGTTATGTGTAATAAAAACTGTACAATTTTTACTATTTACAAGTAAAAGCCCATAAAAAGCGTCAATAAAAAAAAATAAATTATTTTCTGGTTTGATGTTTTTTTGTGAACTTTGTGTGATGGTCGAAAACGACAAAAAAATCAATTTTACTAATTTCTATAGTCTGTCTGTGAGCGATGATAACTCAGTTTCAACGAACTCGGAACTTTGGAAATTAAGTGTCATTTTCAAAATTGGAATTAATAATGTCAAGAATTCAGACAAGCGATAAAGTAGGTACCTACATAAAATTATATAAGAATACCTATATAAATGTAGTAAAGTGTAGAATATCGTATTCATTTTCAAAATTGAAACTGGCGTGTCAAGAATTCAGACAAGCGATAAAGCAGGTACCGACAGAAAATTACATAAGTTTACCTATATAAATTAATTTAATTTTCATTTCAAAATTGGAACCGACGCGTAAAGAATTCAGAGAAGCGATAAAGTAGGTACCCACAGAACATTATGTAAGTATACCCACATAAATGAATTTCATATTCATTTTCAAAATTGGAACTGGCATGTCAAGAATTCAGACAAGCGATAAAGTACCTACCTAATAACATTTTAATAAAAATAAATAATTTCATAACATTTGTTATTAGAAAATTATTTCAATTTTGTATTTTAAATGTGTATTTCTTTCGGGGATCTGACGGGTGCCAAGACATCCACCGTGGATTTGTTTTTAACATAACAAGACGCAAAATTCCAGGTCAAATATCATATTTTTATTTCTTTTAAAGTCATATTAGTATATTTATTTACATGAAAGCCTTATATGACTATTTTTTATTGAAAATAACGCATTTGTAGCTCGAAAATATAATAAATCTCAATAATTCTTCATTACATTATATTTGTTTAGAACAATAGAGAAAGAAATAAAAACGTTTATTTGAATATAATATCTATCCTGGGCAAACTAATAGGTTAGATATATGTATATAATTTGTCATAAATATATTTAAAAAATATCTGGTAATATGTTAAAATTTACAAAAACATCTTCTTGCAAAAACAAGTAAGTTTTTATGAAAATAGTGTCAGCCGATGAAAGGCGATTGGCATTTTACCCCTGGCATTCTCAAGGTTAAATCTCAATAATTCACAGGTAATCCAAGACAGATGACCTCAAGAAATCCAGCAAATCAACAACCACAGCTGCATCCACCAGGTGGTGCTTTGGTACCCCGTTGCACTGGCACTAGTCAGTGGTGACGAAGTGCATCCAATGCCAATGCAGTTGAAAGTAGGACAACGGTTGACCGCAGTCATGAGGTCTGCAACAGATGCACCGGATTGAAGAATCGTAGATGCAATGGAATTGCTTTGACGGATGCGGGTTCGCGAGAATACGGGAATAAGTAATCATTTTATTTTTTTAATTAAAGTAGCCACATAAGATAAAACTGCTTGCAACATATTTCATTTTCATTTATTACAAAATAATAAGTTATATAAAAAATTATATATAATGTATTATTCCCAGTGAGTTTACAAAACTCATTTCTGGAAAGACAACATAGATACATTAAAATAAATAAACGCAGAAGTTATTTTGGAGTTCCAAAGAAAGAATATTTATTTATTTATTTCACGCCTATTAAGGCTTTTACATACATATATATAAAAAATATTAACGATTTTATACATAAAAATAGTGCAGGCAACTATTTAAAACAATTGCAGAAAAATAACTATAAAGTCAAAATATCACTGAACTTGATCTACACAGCATGCAGGCACAAAACATAAAAAATCCAAAATATTTTTTTCTGTTTCAGTTTACAAAATTATTATGTGTTAGTCAAATCAAATTAAATACCTTTATTAAAATATTCCACTACTTAATGAAAAAAACTTCAATAGGGTATGCTTATATATTGAAATTGATGTACTAAATATATCAACAACATCGTAGTATTTGTTTCCTAGCTGTTGAATCCGTCGCATAGGAGTGTGACATTGGGACGTTGAAATAGAATTGCTACAATAATATGGTAGGTACTGTCTTGTAACCGACCTGCTTGGAGTATGAAAAGAGATTATATATAATAAATCAGGGGTATCAAATATTGAATTAATAATTTTATAAAAACAGGTTAAATCGGAAATAATTCTGCGATCAGATAATTTTATTAAATTTAATGAACAAAGTACGTTATCGTAATTTAGGTTTTCTCTAGGAATGCCCATTTTAAAATTTACATATCTTAAAAATTTATTTTGGATTCTTTCAATTGCATGTGAATGAACTTCATAATTTGGGGACCAAACCGTGGAATTGTATTCTACATGACTCCTTACTAGTGACATATATAATGTTTTTACAGTATTTACATTTTTGAAATCACTAGATACTCTTAAAATAAATCCCAACATTTTCAAAGCTTTATTGGTTATTATTTCAATATGCTTGATAAAGTTAAGTTTCGTGTCAAACCAAATGCCTAAGTCATTAATTTCCGAGACAGATACTAACGACATATTGTTAATGGAATAATCAAAAAATATTGGATTCTTTATTCGATGAAACCTCATAATTTGGCATTTGCTCATGTTAAGTTGCAAGCGGTTATCACGACACCATATAATTAATCTTGACAAGTTACTTGATAATATATGGCAATCGTTAATGTTTCTGATTGCTTTGAATAATTTCAGGTCGTCTGCAAACATTAACACTTGAACATCATTGAAAATATACAATAGATCATTGACAAATAATAAAAACAGGATTGGACCTAAGTGTGACCCCTGGGGAACACCACTCGTAGCAGTGAATTTGTATGAAAATGTACCATCAATTTTAACAGCCAGTAATCTTTTAGTCAAGTAACTATTAAACCACTTATATAGTGAACCTCCTATACCGAATTTGTGGAGTTTATTCAGCAATAACTCATGATTGACTTTATCGAACGCCTTGCTAAAATCGGTATAAATAGAGTCAACTTGACATTTACTAGACATGGAATCAGATATATAGTTTTGATGGGTTAGCAAGTTAGTAAGGGTAGATTTGCCAGTAGAGAAACCATGTTGTTTAGGAGAAATGACGTGGTTTAATCGGAAAATAATTTTTTCAAAAACTTTAGGAATCGTTGATAAAAGGCACACCGGTCTGTAATTAATCACCTCGTGTTTATCGCCTTTTTTAAAAATAGGCGTAAGGAAGTTGAATTTCCATTTAGTAGGAAAACATCCTGTTCGTAAAGACTGATTAAACAGCAAATATAAAGGATACGCCAGATTGATAGCACAATTATTCAAAAATACAGGAGGTATTTTATCTGGTCCACCACTTTTGCTTTGATCTAGTAATTTTAGTTCAGTCAATATATCATTATATTCTATGTGGATAAAAGATAAATTAAGATTATGATCAGTAGTAAAATTTGATACTGTACTAGCAGAAACTTGTGTCTCACATTCATAAACGCTTTTTAAAAAATCAGCAAAAAGGTCAGCAATACTTTGAGTGTCTTTGGCCTTTTTACCTGCATATTCCAAGTTGGCGGGTATACCAAAGTTGTTATTTTTCATTGCTTTTGCATAGTTCCAAAAATACTTTACATTATGATTTATTGAAGTTTCAATAAATCCAAAATATGTCTAAAATAATCAAATAATTTAAATATGTCAGTCATCAATAAAACTGCCGAGGAAATACCTTTTAAGAGCTTTTGCCAATGTTTTTTTGTTCGTTGCCGGAAGTTTTAGATTACTAGGTAATGCGTTATATTGCTTATGTGCAATGTATTATATGGAAAATATAGGAAAGTTTTAGGATATTTATATAGGAAAATCTTATACGTAATATGTATATTATATAAGAAGCAAGCAGGAATATCCTAGTGCTGTATGGACTCCGCATCAAAAAAAAATGTAAATATGCTGGAAAAAATCCAATTTTTTTTTCTCAGGTAACATATAACCTAGACACCATACGCTCCGCAAATCTTGCAATACTTAGTTTTATTATAGTGAATTCATAAATCTATCCATAGGCCATTCCTCTTGGAATGATATGGCTTACACATGCCTGAAAACTTCAGCCGTAGTCTTCACCACGACTTGTTCAAGATACCACATTGCAGAACAGATGTTCTTGCACAGCATAGCATGACAAGATGCATGGTGCTTTTGAATGACATTTCTAAAGCAGTCGATATTATTTTTAATTATTCTGTAAATAACCTTAAAACTTTTTGAATCCCTCCCACCCCTTAAAGTAAAATTTTGATACTTCGGATAACATTTTGCACACTTGACGTTCGAAATAAGAGGAAAATTATTGTCTAAATCTGATATCGAAAAACTCTGCGTAATTTATGGTCAACGCCGGGGACTACAGCTAATGTAGTTTAAAATAATGTGCAAGGTTGTACAGTTACTCTTCATCCATCACCAATCATCATTAACACACAACCTATTGACTATTATTGCGCTATCCCTATATAATTCACATTAAAATCTTAAATGAATTAATATCAATCACAAAAAAGGCAAAAATTCACGTAGTAGTAAACATGAATTACTTGTTGGAGGAGTTACATGTTTGTTATAAGTTTAGCTCAGTTAGGTAAAAAAACAATCAACAAAACGATATGTTAAGTTTATTTTTTATTTTTATGATGAACTAATGTTTATAAGACAAGGTTTTTATGCATGGCACAAAGGATAATAAATTATTATAAGCAATAATTAGTCGCCTGTAATATCAATACAAATTGAAAATATCTCCCGAGTAAAAATAAATGCCGCCGTCCGGAATTGAACCCGCACCTTCTGATGTCCGGTCAGACGCTCTGGACCACTGAGCCACGTCGGCTTATTTCCAACACGCCAAATAATTCAATATGTACTAGTACTTCAATCAACAATTACTGCTTATTATATTTTTTCCACATGTAAACAACCAAGTTTATTTTTGTAGGAAAGGCTTTGTTAGTGCTAAATTTCCCACTAGATGGCGTCGAGACATATTATATCTACATTTGTTGGTGAAATATCTTGACTTGTCAAATATATTTTTTTTTTTATGATGAACTAATGTTTATAAGACAAGGTTTTTATGCATAGTACAAAACGAACCAAACGTCAATGAAGTTTTCCTTTTTAGGGACATTTTGTTTTATTTATATACAAGGCGTCCGGACACTCTCATACAAGCGGGTAACTGATGAATCTTCATCACATTTGGGATCGATTTTGTAACTTTTTGATTTGAGTTTTGTTTTCAAGTAAATCTAGTATGAAGTTGGAATTTTTTTATGTAAAATTTGTAAAAAAAATAGTTGTTGGGGGGTTAATATCAGCTGCTTCAAAAGTTTTTTTTAACCCTTTGGGTGCCGAAAATAAGTGTAAAAAAAGTTTGAAAAAAAATCAAATAGCTAATTTATTTTTATGTGACACCTCACAAAGCCGCCCTTGTCTGTACAGTGTAAAGGCAGGGGAGCTATGTCGCCACCCGGTTGGGCAGCGTTGTAAGGAGGATTAAAGAAGGGACAGTAGAAAGGGATCTATTAATGCGGGTCTTGAAGAGGTCTTCTCGCTTATTCTACGAGTTTCCGGACACCGCGTATAAGACACACAACATCACCCAAGACATGATGTTAAAAGTTAGTGAGGTAAATCACAAAACGTGTTAATTCAACGCTTCGCAGCCACAGCACACAAAAATCTGGCACGACCATCGACCAGTCCAAACGAGACAGACCTTGCGTCAAAGCAGCGTTGCAAGAGGACACAGTGAAGGATCTCTTGAGCGGAGACGGTCCGATGTGGAAGAAGCGGAGTGCGTTGGCCAGGACCTTGCAGTGAGGCAGTCTATCCTCTGGAACTACTCCTATGGGAACACGGAAATAATACTTTTTATCCACTGATCTTTTAACCCCTCCAGCGTTCGAGGGCCATATATGACCGGGGGTCCATATTTTATAAAAGTACATATTTTTATCTTTTTTTCTATCATGCGGAAATACATATTTTTTAGACGTTAGAAAGAGAAAAAATAATTCTTCAGTTAACCTAAAATATTTATACTGAAATCTATTAAAAAAATCCTAAAAATAAGCAAAATGAATAATTCATATTTCGCGCCGCTATCAAAACAATCGGGGCCTTTAAAAATGATTTCGTATTTTTTATTATATGAACGACATAAAAGTGAAAGTACAGTTTTCTTACAAATTCCGATAAGTACAATTTTCAAACAAATGTACGTATTTTCGAAATATCGAGTTCTCTCATTTTAATTTTAACTATTTTCAAGTTTGATATTAAATTTTTATTATTTAGAAACAGTAATGTTTTTTTAAAATTCATACATCGGAAAGATAATTTTATCTTGTTTCCAAAACAGTATTTGTTTTTACGGAAAATTAAAAAATAAGATGCATGAAATACACAGAAAACATTGCAACCTAAACAAATGTGACTAAAGTACTGAAGGGTTAACACACTCCAACCACCAACCATTTATTTGATGAAGGTTCTGATTATATTATGTTGCATAAAACCTTTTTATATTTTTATTTCTAATTATATTCTAATTTTTAATGATTTTTTTCTATTTTTACTGGACGTTAAAGGACGTTACACGGAGAAAAATGAGTCCTATTAAAAACGGGACAGCATGACGTTTCCCTTTAAAATTTTAGCACATTCATAATTTATCGAAACACGTGTTCATGCACCTGCACAATGACGAAATGCAAAAATATTAGAATTTTTATGAACACGTTTTCCAACACCACCATAACATTCTTGTTTTACTGATATTTTACTAGGAAATCTGTCAATTCATACATTAAACGTCTGCAGTCCCGTTTTTAACAGGAATACGAATGATTTCAAGAGATTTTTAATACATTAGCAATATTTTATATCAGTAAGTTTTCTTCGTGTGCTTGACTTATTTAACCTATCCAGTGAATAATTTCGTAAAAAATGAGTAAAAAAATGTTTCTGTATTAACAGTATAAATTCGAATAATTGGTATATGAAGAACTTTTAATATTTTTTTAACAATTTCTCGCATCCTCACTTAATCCACTACAATACTGAACCTTCCTTACAAATAATGAACAAAATGGCTCACCTCATCAACTGTGACAGTTAGTTCACAATCACAAAACCACATCCCACAAAACCCACCTCAATTGCTAACAGAGTAGTTAGGAAAGATCTCAGACTTGACCATTTAATAGACTCCTGTAGTTCAACCAGCAATCAGAGATGTTGGTTTAGGACGGGTTGTTTCGGAGAATTTGAACAATTCATCAAATTTCTACGTTCATTTCCGGGTTCTGTGTAAGTCCTATTCAAGTTCTGTTATTATATCATTATAGGCTAGTTGCTTGACAAAACTGAAATTAAAACAGAATTTGAAAAAATCTTTCACAGAACTGGAAAATGAACGTTGAAATTTGATGAATTGTTCAAATTCTCCGAAACAACCCGTCCTTATTAGTATTTACTTTGAGGAAAGAGTATTAAAAATATGGAAGCTTCTGTTTCCATATTTCCATATGAATTAATTCATTTGAAGCGATTCAAATGCATGAAACGACTCATTAAACCGAATCGATTATTTTGATTCATTTGATAGATTAATTGATTTAATTAATTCATGTGATACGGTTGAATCAATTCGACTGTATGTGGTTATAAACGTAATTATATATAACCGCATACATTATTATAATAAAAAATTGCTTTATTTAAAAAAAAACATACTCATATTTAAATTGATTACCGACATATAGGGTTTTCCAAATCGGAACCAAATCGGATGATGGTACATACTTGTTTTCCCTTTCTAGCTACTACTTACTTATTATTACTACTCGTAATAATAAGTAAGCGTAAGCAAGACAAAATACTGTTTCTCAGGGACGTTTGTAAAGGACATCATTTTAGTGTCTTTACATACGCACTATTGTTTTATTTTATTTTGGAAAACCAACAGTTAAACAATATTATAATACAGGGTTTTTCAATAAGAGGTGTTATTTTGAATAGCCCGCTATTTCGGTAGATGTTACTTTTGAAGCTGTCATTTTTTGACATTTGACAAGTGGAAACTACGCCATTAATAAAAAAGGAACGATACACGCTTCAACAAAGCATTGAAATTATTAAAATTCACTTGAGTGAATCAAATGCAAATCATCTTGAGTGATGAGGCCCATTTCCACCTCGATGGCTTCGTCAACAATCAAAATTGTCGCATCTGGGTCTCTGAAAACCCAAGAGTTATTGTTGAAAAGCCTCTCTATCTTCAACGTGTGACTGTTTGGTGCGGTTTATGGTCCGGCGGAGTCATTGGACC
Organism: Hesperophylax consimilis; assembly: GCF_061612785.1. Taxonomy (NCBI): domain Eukaryota; kingdom Metazoa; phylum Arthropoda; class Insecta; order Trichoptera; family Limnephilidae; genus Hesperophylax; species Hesperophylax consimilis. The sequence goes on along the minus strand of NC_142854.1, from coordinate 16,346,454 downwards.
TTACTTTTCGAAAATGAAACTGGAGCAACAGTTACGGTGAATGGATTGCGCTATCGAGAGATGATTAATGATTTTTTATGGCCGGAATTGGATGGTATTAATCTGGACAACGTTTACTTTCAACAAGACGGCGCTACGTGCCACACAAGCAACGAAACCATTGATCTTTTACGATTGAATATCAAAATAACACCTCTTATTGGAAAACCATGTATATAATTCAATTACGACACCACGCTTCTCGTAAAATCATCCCAATTGTTTCGCTACGTTTGGTTTGTAGCAGGGGTTCCCGGGTTCATGTGGTTGAGGATAATCTAGGCTTTGACGGCGGATGCATCTGCCTACCTGCTGTGTGGCAGGACAGTAGGTGGAAGGACTGAGGGAGATCTTTTTACCTCTCCAGCAGAACTCTCTCGACCCATCGCCTTGCACCGCAGTGGGAGGGACGAATTTAAACGTCCATCACTCCTGGACAAACTGACCACCCCTCATAACTTTTTCCTTTCCAGGTCTTCCTATCCTTCCTTTCCTTAAAAAAACCCTCCACACAGCATATCCAAAGATGACATAGGCCTTGAGGGAAATGATTTTCCTCAGAGCCTCCTGGGTAGAGCTGATATACTTTTTTATTAATTAAATACACACGAAACAAATCATAGAAGGCCACAAAACACCAGTTGAACGCCACTGCTTCAACAGTCAGTTACATAGAACTTAAAGATTAAAACTCTTGATGGAAGAATTCCGGTTACCAGGTTCTAGTCGGTATAGAGAAAGTGACCTCAGCAGGTGATAATGTGCAGCCATTAAAATAATTATCATTTGCCGGGGTTGACTTAGGTTCCCGGTTCCACGATGTGCTGTTAGTTAACTGTGACTGGATTACAGCATACCGACAAACTGGATTCGTAGAACAGATTTTTATTAAGTGACCGTATAATTTGTTTGACCGACAAAATATAAATTATTATCTTGTATATGTATTTATGAACACCGTTACGACAGCTGCGCAATCTTTATTGGAATTATTGAAAAGGTTCGTTGAACCAGCCAATCAACAACAAAAAAGCCAGACGGAAAATTATAACATATAAAATTAAATACAATTTTAAAATTTCTTAATAAATTAGCCCGTAGGGCCACGTGGTGCTATATCTATCACCAAATGTCACGTCCTCATAAAACTCGCTCTATCTCTTTTTGTGTTATGGTCAGACATATAACATAAACAGATTTATAAAGAGATAAAACAAAGCTTTCTGTTTGCACTTAAAAGTTTACCATTAGATATATAATTGGCAATTAACGATGAAAAAATTGAAAAGTAAATTAAATTGAATACCTGGGTGTAATACTCGATTCAAAACTCAATTTCACAGCAAATTTTGAATATGTGCTAAAGAAGGTATCAAAAAAAGTCCATTTTCTTAGAAGATTAAGAAATAAACTAAATGGAAACACTACAGAGCTGATTTATAAAACTATAGTTGCTCCACATTTAGATTATTGCTCTACTATGTTATATTTGGCCAATGAAGGAAATTTGAACAAACTAGATGTTATACAGAATAGAGCTATGAGATGTATACTGGGAAAAGGCAAATAAGCAAGCATTAATCAAATGAGAGAGCAGCTAAATTGGATTCCAATAAAAAAAGAGACTGTTATTTAATGTGTTAATTTTTGCGCATAAAGTCATGAACAACCAAGTGCCAAAATATTTGAAGGATGAAATTGTTTTTAATAGAGATGTTCATAATTACGAAATCAGAAATGTAAATAGAATTAGATTGCCACATATGAAGAAATCAAAATCACAGAACTGCCTAATGTACAAAGGACTAAAGATGTATGATGAAATGCCTGAAAGTCTGAAGAATGAATGTATTTAAAAAGAAATGTCATGTTTATTGTAAAAATATTTAAAGTTAGAAAATGAAATAGTATCTTGTTTATATTAGTTTATATTAAAATTTTGTATAAACTAACTCAATAAATAATTTAAAAAGATACTCCCGTATGATTTGAAAACAAAAATACAAAACAGAAAACAGCCACATTCATCTGGTCAAGGATTGCCATTTTTTTAAATAAATTTTTGAAATAAAACGAATAAAATTAATTGACAATATTTTTATTACGTTTGTATAATTAAATATGTTTTTTTAGTTACATGTAAAGTGGTAAATACAGTCAACAACTTTAGCTATGTTTGAGTAATTTTTTTAAATTGTATATGTCCGTTTGCAAAATCAAAATCTGAAAGAGTCTTTCGTCTGCTTTGAAAAACAGTGTATCATTTTGGGATACATTAAAAAAAGCGAATATATTTGGAATTTAATGTTAAGCTGAAATATTTGATTACTTGATATTATACTGTCTAGAATTTAACTCATACATTATGGTACGTATACATGTCAGGAATTGAAAGGAAATGAAGCCTGGTTCAGAAGATAAGTGAAAATTTAGCGTAAGTCTAACGCACCGACATTCTTAAGAAAAGCTTGTTGAAATTAACTTGTCAAGATTTGAATTTGATTTAACGGGGTTTCGAAGTAAGTTATTCATAATAATTGGAATAAAATATTATTATTTTTATTTCCAGAGCTTCTAGATTGTTCAAACGTAAACCTGTCCCGTTTCTGTGCAGCTCGAGACATCGCAACAAAGACAGCAAAAGTTGTCAGCTAAGTTTACCCTACTCATTACTACTTAGTTAGCGATAGGTTCCAGGAGACGGATTCCCGTTCCCATCCCTAGCCAAGGACACGTCCCCAAAATACCCATAACCCTCATTTTAGCTTTGGTACAAACCAGAGAGAGTGATATAGCCACTTAGCGATAGCTACGCGGCTATCTCACTCGCTTCAGTCTATGCCAAAGTAAAAATAAGGAATATAGGTACACCAAGGTCATGTCGCTAGCCAAGGATAAAGAACGGGAACAGGTCCCTTGCTCAATATAATCGCTGGGCTACAACTTTACCGTCAGAACATCCAAAATTAAGACGGTAAAATTCAGCGCGATAAAAAAACTCTTTAAGAGGAAGCTACAAGCCAAATATGTGTATATTCTTGACATATCTTATATTGTAGGTAATATGCTTTCAAATCGCTTTAATTTCAAGCACAAAACTAGTTTTTATTTATTTTGCAAATAATTGTATAAGAAAGCAAAAAAGTTAATCAAATCAAACTGTCACAGATAATCTTAGCTATAATACTGTATTTTTTTAAAGTTTTTTTCCTTTATGCGTTCATACATTTCTATTGAAAAAAAATATTTTTTAGTAGCTTACATTTATATTTTTAATTGAGTAATTTATTATTTTATTTATATTCTACTCAAGCGAAACGATAGGAAAACCTTCAATTTATCGAAAGCATATTTTTTGGTAATCATAATGTACACCAATTCGTTATGAAGATTAATCAAAATAGTAATTTAGCATTAAGCTTCGCCTTAAACTTTACGCCTTCCACAAAACAACATCTATAATGTACACCAATTCGTTATAAAGATAAATCAAAATAGTAAGAGAACGAAACCTTAATACCATAAACAAACTAAGAAAAGTTTACAACATAACAACACTAAAACTAAATATTCCATTGCTGATAATATGAATAATACAACTATTGGTTATTATTATACAGATGGGTAATAAATAATAACAATAATAAACTACAATGGTCTTAGCTGATAAATTGATAGTCTTGTTTAAGATATAAATGAAACTGCATTTCCCAACCGGTTGTTAACCCTGATCTCGATACAAAGCAACAGATCAACAACAGGTTGAAAAAAAATGCCTGCAGAGATTTTGCTCCGTGGTTTAAAACATAAAAAATGCCTGCAGAGATTTTGCTCCGTGGTTTAAAACATAAAAAATGCCTGCAGAGATTTTGCTCCGTGGTTTAAAACATAAAAAATGCCTGCAGAGATTTTGCTCCGTGGTTTAAAACATAAAAAAATGCCTGCAGAGATTTTGCTCCGTGGTTTAAAACATAAAAAATGCCAAGTTCTTTCATTGAGGTATGTGTAGATAGAATTTATTTATACTCATTTAAACACACATTAACATCGGGTGTTTAGTATGTATATAGTTACAATTTTTTAGACAAGTGTATGTAATTAATAAACATACGGTTTACAATTTGATAAAATTAAAAAAAAATATACCAATATAAAAATCTAAACATTTGCAGAAATAATATTTCGAGATGTAAGATTCATTAACATTAACATATTCATTAAATTCACGATTTATTCAGTTTAAGACCATATTCAAGAATCATTAAGTTCAACAATATTCATTAAGTTTAAGATTCACTATTTCAAGAAATTAAGTTCAACGTTGTTGATTAAGTTCAAGATTTATAAAGTTCTGGATTCACTAGATTCAAGATTCATTAAGTTCAACGACATTCATGAAGTTTAATATTTACTATATTCAAGATTTATTAAGATAAAAATATACGTTGGTTCAAGATTTTCTAGATTCAAGATTAATTAATTAACAACATTTACTAAGTTCAAGATTAATTAAGTTGACGATATTAATTGATTTTGACAATATTGATTAAGTTCACGATTAATTAAGTTTTAAAATATTCATAAAGTTCAAGATTAATTTTGTTTGACAATATTTATTGGGTATAAAAATATTCATAAAGTTCAAGATTAATTAAGTTTAACACTATTCATTAAGTTCAAGATTGATTAAGTGTAACAATATTCATTAAGTTCAAGATTAATTAAGTTTAACACTATTCATTAAGTTCAAGACTAATTAAGTGTAACAATATTCATTAAGGTCAAGATTAATTAAGTGTAACAATATTCATTAAGTTCAAGATTAATTAAGTTATATGATTGTAAAGCCAGCATATAAAACGCATTGTTCAACAAAATATCAAAACACCCAGACTCGCAGTACCTACCACGGTCCATAACCGTCCAACTCAAAACTGGTGCGTAGACAATTCCTCTACGGAAGATGCATTTAGAATAACTTATTCCGACACTACCAATTAATAGGTGTGTAAAAGTGAAAAAACGATGTGTTAATACAACTTGTAACTTTCTTTTCCGTATTTTTCTGCCTCGTAGAGACTGGTGTCACAGGTCATGAGAGACGTGATGAAGTGATTCAGTCTCGATTTATTATTATTGAATCAATTCGTATTTTGATTCATTCGGTCGTTTGGGACATATCGTACAAACCATACTTAAATTCGTATCTGAATGGGTTGTTTCATAAAATTTGAACAATTCATCAAATTTCAAAGTTCATTTGCGGGTTCTGTGAAAGACCTATTCAAGTTCTGTTATTATATCATTATAAGCCAGATACTTGACAGAACTGAAATAATAACAGAACTTGAAACGAATTTTCACAATAACTTGAAAATTAAGTTTTAAATTTGAGAATTGTTAAAATTCTCTGAAACAACAACCCGTCCAAGTCCTAAGTAACTAGTCATTTAGTCAAAAAGTAAGAATTTCGGAGTAGGAGAAATGATTGAATGTTATTTATTACTATTTATTAGCTTCGCCCAGACACTTCACACAACGCACGTGAGCCGTTTCCAACTTGAAAATAACCAAAAGGGGAAAATAAAGCGTTTGAAATAAAATATGACTATTTTAAATTATTCGGGTCTTCCCATTAATGTTCAAGTATATGTGAGATGACAGTCTGTGGCGGGAGGCGGTATGGATTTGATTTGTATACAAATCTACAGTTTTATTCCAAAATTTGCGTACTTGACCGTCAACACAAGAGGAAGAACACGGTCTAGATGAGATTTCTAAAAACAGTTAAAAAAACCCGACGCACCTGAACAGTAATCAGAAGGTGCGGGTTCAATATCCGTGGACGGCATTTATTTCTTCTTGAAAGATTTTTCCAATTTATATTTGTGTTTCAGGCCAATCATTATTGCTTAATTGTTATCCTTTGTGCTTTGCAAAAAAACCTTATCTTGTAAAGTTTATCTTTAAAAAAAAAATCTAAAAACTGACCTATTCCTTTCTCACTTTCAAAGCAAAATTTTGATACTTCGTGATGAAAATTTGCACATTTGAAGATCAAAATAAGAGGAAAACCCGGGTGAAGCCGGAAACTTCAGGTAGTTAAAAATCGTGAAATAAATTGTGAAATTAACCAGTTTAAACATCCCGCCAGTTAATAATAGCGAGTATGAACGGTGACTAGGAAATTAATCAGGATAAATCCAACCCGCCAGTCAATAAAAGCGAGTATGAACGGTGACTGTGAAATTAATCAGTTTTAATCAAACCCGCCAGTTTATATAGCGATTATGAACGGTGACTGTAAAATTAATCAGTTTTAATCCAAACAGCCAGTTAATAATAGCGAGTATGAACGGTGACTGTGAAATTAACTAGTTTTAATCCAACCAGCCAGTCAATAATAGCAAGAATGAACGGTGACTGTGAAATTAATCAGTTTTAATCCAACCCGCCAGTTTATATAGCGATTATGAACGGTGACTGTAAAATTAATCAGTTTTAATCCAAACAGCCAGTTAATAATAGCGAGTATGAACGGTGACTGTGAAATTAACTAGTTTTAATCCAACCAGCCAGTCAATAATAGCAAGTATGAACGGTGACTGTTAATATAACTAGTTTTAATCCAACCAGCCAGTTAATAATAGCGAGTATGAACTGTGACTGTGAAATTAACGAGTTTTAATCCAACGCGCCAGTTTATACAGCGAGTATGGACGGTGACTGTGAAATTAACTAGTTTTAATCCAACCAGCCAGTTAATATAGCGAGTATGGACGGTAACTGTGAAATTAACTAGTTATAATTAAACCAGCCAGTTAATATAGCAAGTATGAACTGTGACTGTGAAATTAACAAGTTTTAATCCAACCCGCCAGTTTATACAGCGAGTATGTACGGTGACTGTGAAATTAACTAGTTTTAATCCAACCAGCCAGTTAATATAGCGAGTATGGACGGCGACTGTGAAATTAACTAGTTTTAATCCATCTAGCCAGTTAATATAGCAAGTATGAACTGTGACTGTGAAATTAACGAGTTTTAATCCAACCCGCCAGTTTATATAGCGAGTATGGACGGTGACTGTGAAAATAACTAGTTTTAATCCAACCAGCCAGTAAATACATCGAGTATGAACGGTGACTGTGAAATTAACTAGTTTTAATCCAACCAGCCAGTCAATAATAGCAAGTATGAACAGTGACTGTTAATATAACTAGTTTTAATCCAACCAGCCAGTTAATAATAGCGAGTATGAACTGTGACTGTGAAATTAACGAGTTTTAATCCAACCCGCCAGTTTATATAGCGAGTATGGATGGTGACTGTGAAATTAACTAGTTTAAATCAGACCAGCCAGTTAATATAGCGAGTATCGACGGTAACTGTGAAATTAACTTGTTATAATCCAACCAGCCAGTTAATAATAGCGAGTATGTACGGTGACTGCGAAATTAATCAGTTTTAATCCAACCCGCCAGTTAATTAATTTATTTAACATAATATTACCGAGAATGGACGATGACTGTGAAATTAACTAATTTTAATCCAACCAGCCAGTTTATAATAGCAAGTATGTAAGGTGACTATGAAATTAATCAGTTTTTATCCCACCAGCTAGATAATAATTGCGAGTTTGGACCGTGATCTTGAAATAAACTAGTTTTAATCAAACCCGCCAATTGATAAAAACGAGTATGGACGATGACTGTGAAATTGACTAGTTTTAATCCCACCAGCCAGTTTATAATAGCGAGTATGGACGGTGACTGTGAAATTAACTAGTCTTAATCCAACAAGCCAGTTAATAATAGCGAGTATGTACGGTGATTTTGAAATTAATCACTTTTAATCCAACCCGCCAGTTTATATAGCGATTATGAACGGTGACTGTAAAATTAATCAGTTTTAATCCAAACAGCCAATTAATAATAGCGAGTATGAACGGTGACTGTGAAATTAACTAGTTTTAATTCAAAAAGCCAGTCAATAATAGCAAGTATGAACGGTGACTGTTAATATAACTAGTTTTAATCCAACCAGCCAGTTAATAATAGCGAGTATGAACTGTGACTGTGAAATTAACGAGTTTTAATTCAACCCGCCAGTTTATACAGCGAGTATGGACGGTGACTGTGAAATTAACTAGTTTTAATCCAACCAGCCAGTTAATATAGCGAGTATGGACGGCGACTGTGAAATTTACTAGTTTAATTCAGACCAGTCAGTTAATATAGCGAGTATCGACGGTAACTGTGAAATTAACTAGTTATAATTAAACCAGCCAGTTAATAATAGCGAGTATGTACGGTGACTGTGAAATTAACTAGTTTTAATCCAACCAGCCAGTTAATATAGCGAGTGTGGACGGCGACTGTGAAATTAACTAGTTTTAATCCATCTAGCCAGTTAATATAGCAAGTATGAACTGTGACTGTGAAATTAACGAGTTTTAATCCAACCCGCCAGTTTATATAGCGAGTATGGACGGTGACTGTGAAATTAACTAGTTTTAATCCAACCAGCCAGTAAATATATCGAGTATGAACGGTGACTGTGAAATTAACTAGTTTTAATCCAACCAGCCAGTCAATAATAGCAAGTATGAACGGTGACTGTGAAATTAACTTGTTTTAATCCAACCCGCCAGTTTATATAGCGAGTATGGACGGTTACTGTGAAATTAACTAGTTTAAATCAGACCAGCCAGTTAATATAGCGAGTATCTACGGTAACTGTGAAATTAACTAGTTTATTTCCATCTAGCCAGTTAATATAGCAAGTATGAACTGTGACTGTGAAATTAACGCGTTTTAATCCAACCCGCAAGTTTATATAGCGAGTATGGACGGTGAATGTGAAATTAACTAGTTTTAATCCATCCAGCCAGTTAATATAGCAAGTATGAACTGTGACTATGAAATTAACGAGTTTTAATCCAACCCGCCAGTTTATATAGCGAGTATGGACGGTGACTGTGAAATTAACTAGTTTTAATCTAACCAGCCAGTTAATATAGCGAGTATGAACGGTGACTGTGAAATTAATCCGTTTTTATCCAACCCGTCAGTTAATAATATCGAGTATGAACGGTGACTGTGAAATAATCAGTTTTAACCCGCCAGTTTAATAATAATAATAATTATATGTATATTTTAAGTATTTCATGCGAACAGATTAGCGATGACTCGGTCATGAGCAAAGCCAGCTCTTTTTGATGAGTCGTACTCCTACGACTCCCGATAAACCGTACCACGGCTCAATTGAACTGTTACTCTTTTTATCAGGAGATATTTTAGAAAACTAGCGCTATTAAATTTATGCAAGTATTAATTCTTATCACATTTCCTCAGATACGTGAACGGCATTTGACAGTCTGACATCTGGACATGGACATTATGTACCTACACCTATGTATGGGGTCGTACAACCATATTCTAACTCGGATCAAAGTGGTCCAGAAGCTAATCGTCAAAGTAATTCCAAAGAACCCTCCACATATCCAACAGAAACGCTATTCGCAGATTTCGGGGTGCCTCGAGTAGAGGATATCTTCAACAAAAATGCAATTATCCAAATTTACAAAGATAATATCATCAAAAACTTTGAAACCCACATATCAAAAAGATATAAATACAACATCAAAATACCAAAATGTAATACCAAACTAATGCAAAACAACTATGTATATCTATTTAGGAATAAAGTAATTCGATAACCTTCCGATTGAAATAAAGAAATTAAAAGATATCAACAAACTGAAACTCAAACTGAAGTTATACTTGTCAGGAATAATTAACTAAATAATCGCCTCTTTTTCCCTTTCTTTATATTTATTATCAGTCTATATTCATCTCTACTTAGATGTTCCCAATTACGCTCTTAATTGCTCAATATTTAGTATGTAACAGAATCCTATATAAGTACATCTACACATATAAGAGTAGATGATCCAGAAGTTCCAATTGTTACTATTATATATATACTTACCTATTGCATAATTTTATTCTATTTTCCTTATAGTTAGTGTAACTCGCTCACCAAGCACAAGAACCAGTTTCTTCTTTAGTGAGATTGCGATTATAAATATACATATTTTGTTTAGATATGTAATTCATTTAACCTATTAACCACCTAGCAACCTTTTTTTCTCGTGGTACGAGGCTGCGTACCGGTATACGATCATTTGTATTGTGATCCCTCTTATTCATCTGGGAGCTAGGAGCCGTTGCGGGGGAGCCGTAGCGGGGGAGCTGTACCGGGGGAGCCGTAGCGGGGGAGCCGTAGCGGGGGAGCCGTAGCGGGGGAGTCATACGCTCTGAGCTCACGGCTCCCGTTCAATTGAGTCAGCTTTTGAGCATTACGAAAATATCGACTTGGTTCCGTGGCTCCCGCTCTTAATAAAATGAGTCATGAACACAGACATAGGAATTAATAGACGAGAAGATAATGGCGAGGGGTAAAATCAACTGTTGAAGAACGAAGGGGGTAAAGCTGACTGTGATTCGTCAATAAATCAATCTGACAGTAAATAGGCATCTCGCATTATAATATCACGATTTAGTTCTTAAAAGTAAAATCTGCTTTTGAATGAATAGACATTTTTACATGGGAGCGCAAATTACTCGCCACGTTACGAACAAATTTGCGAAGTCCAAATTCGGCAAAAAATTTCTTCTACTTTCAGAGTCGAATATTTCGTTTAAGTATTTAGTTAAGACACTTTTATAAATGTTCATAATTTACTTCCCAGCAACCAACCAGCTTTGTGTTTCGCGTCCAGACGTTTCTCGATGTGATAGTATATATGTTTCTACAACTGATCCATATTATACGATGTGAATATGCTTAAAATAAAGTAAAATAATGCTTATATATGGAATGTAATACGACAATTGGGTTTATTCTCTTTTTTACATCTATTTTTACAAGTTTTCATAGCACAAGTCAACATTTTGCCGTGTTATTTCGTAAAATGAACCGATGATGCCTCGACCATAGTTCGCACAAGAATGATGACGTCACGTTTTCAAATTTCACTTGAGGCCATACGCGAGCACAGCCGGCTCCAATGGAACCGGTATGGGGAGTGGGGATAATACGCTTTTAATCACTTAGGGCAGGTCTACTAATATTCATATGTCTATGGTCATGAACCATTGCTAGATCACATGTCTATAATAAATAGTTTGTGTGAGTATATTGCAAACCATGTCATCTTTACGCTTGGGCGAGTCTGTATTGGGATAAAAATACATATTATATAGCGTGTAGTAGGTACTAGACACCCATTCTACTCGATCACAAGGTCACTCTTTTATCCATTTGAAATATACTGGATGGAATAACCAGAGCTTAATCGAAACATGTTGATAATAATCTGTTTCCGTAACATTATAATGATCGAATTACGTTCAGAATTAATCGGTCGGATGGGGACAACATTGATTTGCATGCCGACATAGAAAAAGCGACGATGATAAATTAATTTTGTTGAACAAATTATTATGACTGCACCTGTAGGATTTGGCACAATGATAAAATAATAATTATTGACTGCCGTAATATAATACCATATTATGAATACGAACCAAATTCATTTTTAGAAAACGAATTTTATAAAATATTTTATGATTTAACTATCCTAATAGACCGAACGATTAGGCATAATAGACCCGATATAGTTTTACATGACGGAATTTAAAAAAAATAACTTATATCATTGAAGTCGCTATTCCTAATTCCTGTAATATTAAAAAATCTGTTAATGAAAAAATAATAAAATACACAGATTTAGGAAATGAGATAAAAAGAATTTGGCATTCTCAGACTATAAAAATATTACCATTTGTTATTTCGGTTACTAGCATTATACCTAGCTCTCTCATTCAAAATTTAGGCATATTAGATCTATCAAAAAAATTATATATATATTTTAAATACATGTAGAATAACGAAAGATTTTTGAAATATTTATGCTGAGGAATCAGTAGGATTTATAGGCCCTGTTAGGAGTTCTACCGAGCCGAACCGTCTGATATGAAAATATCTGGAGTGAATTATTTTCCCATTTGATCTCTGGTGAGTTGACGTGTTGTTCTTGTATTGTTTTGGATTTATTAAGCTTATTTAAGCACTTGCATAATGTTGATTGACTAGATGATCATTTTTGGAAAAGTGTGTGGAAGGGTTTAGTTTTTCCTAAGGGGAAGATTTAACCCGGATATAAAATCGGAAATATAAAAAATAGTTAGTGAAATAAACTAGAACACGACAAAGTAAATAAAAAGTTAACAGTCGCACATGGGGATTGAACCCAAGATCAGTGGCGGTTTTCTCTAAGGTGCTTAGTGCAGTCATAAAAAAGATAAGAAAATAAGACAAATCTGTATTATATTTTTATCACACTTGGCACATATCAATTATTTGAAATTACGTTTTAAAAAATCAAACTGTTCGAATTATACTGGCCAATAGGGAGTCCTAAATGAATCCCATTTGTACGTAATAAATGTCAGCGACTATGGGACTTGCTGTTCCAAGAAATATTTTATACAAAACAACTAGTGGCGCCAGAGCGGTAGACGTTCAACGTGCAAACCTTGGGTTTTTACTAGGTTTTACTGTGCGCAGATGTGATGATATTTTTTAGCAACAAATTTGTAGTGAATACATAGATATCTAAAATGATAGACTTGCCCTAGCAAGAAATCTGAATATCATTTCGACGAGCTGGAGGCAAACCACGTAACCATATTTTTGGCACCAGGAGGGTTAGAAAATGCTTGAATAAACAACAATATCAGTCCTACAATGACTGCCGAAAACCTAACATTGTATCTCTACGTTCGTTTTTAAAAGAACCGCCTAGCGTTGCGACGCTTAAAATGAGTGAGGTGGGTAAATTTTAACATGTTTGTAAAATGAACAGTGTAACAAAATACTCAAATTTTGAAAAAGCCCGAACTTTTCTTTACCCGATTTGGGATATGTGGTTAAGTTTTTACGCAGCCAGCAATTTGCACGCCATTGTAAAAAGGACTAGTGATTCGAGGACTGAATAGTGATATTATAATGCGAGTTGCCTGTATACTGTCAGATTCATTTATTGAAAAATCATAGAAAGGAAGACGGTCACGCCGCCTCACGCGCTCCTCGCAACTTGGTTTGATCCCCTTTCCCTGGTTGGTTGGTCTATAATTTCGTATGTCTATGACTGAACAGTATTTTGCAAGAATCAACAGTTTTTTTTTCATGATCGTCGTGTTTTACGTAGTAATTAAAATTAGTTAATTATTGAAGAAGTTACTTGTTTGGTTCCAAGATAACTCCTCAAAATGACAATTCGACACACCTTTAAAAGGCGATATAAAGTCATGAAAAGTGATGAAAAAAAACTAGGTTAAATGGGATACATATGTAACCTATTTAACCTAGTTATTGTTTCATCTTACGTTTTAACTCATCGCCTAGTTGTATTTTGTTGCTAAGTCCGCTAATCTCTAATAATAATATTGAGATGATTTGTATAGCACCGTTTTTTATGTGAAATCACCTCAAGGGCGCTGTACAAATATATAAAACATTTCTACAATGATCTATGTGTGATGAGATTTCTTTAAATCCAGGTAAAAATATATACATAACATCAAAAAAACCACCGAAGAATTTCCTTCATATATCTGAGGGAACTTTATTCTCCTTATTTTAATCTCCGATTAAAACGGACCAAGATGAATGGTTCAACAAATGGACCAAGATGAACAATGGCCACGAACCGCCAGTGCCCAAGACCTCTTGTCTCATCGGGAAAATACTCTAACCACTAATCTATTGAGACCTCATTATTTTCCGTCATATTTATCGATCTCGCAATATTTCAATAAGAATTGTCATTCCCATATTTCGACGACTGCCCGAATATATTTATAACTAGATAGTGTCTCTATAAGTTATCTCTACAATCCACAATTCTTTCCCCACACCACAATGAAAATCATCACGTAAAAAGCGGTATCGTGTGGAGGTACCCGATACCAACCTGTACAGATTCAGCTCTAAACCAATGTGTACTGAAGCGTTAAATTAGCCTGCCAGGTAACAAAACTCAGTACTCAGTACAGTGTGGGAGAAAAAAACCGGCACAATTTCCTGGTCAATGGACGATTTGCATATTTTAACGACTCCATTATTGCAGCGCGTGCTTGCTTTTGCATTGTCCGAAGAAGAATGGAGGAAATTCTCTCAAATAGTTATGTTACAAAGACCAATAAAGTGCAACAAATATACCTCAGAGTCACAGAGCGGGTTTTTATAAATATGCTTTATTTAGTTATTTTAATATCAACGGTATAAAATATACCATACACAATAAATTATAAACAGTGACATCAGAAAATATACAATTAACAGAAACTCTAGATGGATATAAAAAGTTAGAGATACAAGTACATGAAAAACTTATAGGTAGACTAGGTTAGATTAGTATTGATTGAAATGTATGATAGTATAGATACACGATATAATATATTATTACAATAGCTAAAATGTATGCATTTATTTTCAGGTTTTGGTTGAAAGTAAGTAAGTGCCAATCAAGCTGTTGGTTCTCCGTATTGAATATTATTATTGACCCAAGTTTCCTCAGTTGCCCCAGGCAGTGCATTTTATATACGTATTCATTTGACTTTTTACGTAAGTATGAGTAGACTTACATTTTATTGGTCATGATTTAAAAGATATGATATTAAAGACTTTTTGTACCTAGCTTCTGTGCAGTTAAACAGATCCGCTACATCTGCGTACCTATTACTAATTTCATGTAATCTAGGTACAAGCGAGTGTTTGAAATGTTCAGTCTTAGAATTGTTACAATTAAGGAGGGTTTTAGAACGAGTAGCTCTTATGGGTACATGAAATTAAATGAGGTTAATTAAATCAAGGTGTCTACACTACCATTTACAATTTTTAACATAAATAAAACGCGTACCTAGCCACGAATTACGGGAAAAGAAAGAAGCAATTGCAAGCGGCGTCTCGTGCTATTTGCGGTTGCTTTGTTCCTTTCCCATATGTTCAGGTTTAGTTCAGCAGTTCGGCTCGCGTATGTATACGTAGCATAACGTTTCGGACAGCATTACAGTGGCCATCACAGGACAGATGTGACACATCTGCCAAAAGAACCGCAGACAGCCATATTTAAATATCTATGATTTTAATATAAAATTACTTATGTCGTGAAGATGGCTAATGATTTTATCGCCGTTGCTGGGATTTATCCTTGGGAGAGAGACATATACCATCGCGGACTTTTCTGTATGAATTTTCAAGATGTAAAATTCCGTAGTACATTATTTTGATGTATCTCATAAGGTTTAGACAGCGTTAGCAATGTAAGCGCCCGAAAGTATATTTTTAAAGACTTGATTACAAAACGTCGAATTTTCTCTAAAAAATTTCCGACCTCAACGCAAAGATGGCGGTACTCGTCAACAAATGCTAGTGAATAAAGCTGTGCATCTTTTGACAGTTACTCACCAAAGTTTCGGCCATTTTGGAAGCGCAGTTTTTAGATGACAGTCGTTTGAGTGAGTCAAAATGAGAAATAAAATTTGCCTATTAATCGTGTCCCGCTATTTTTTTAAATGTACATTTTATTGAAAGTTAAATTGTACTACTATTATTGCATTTTAGCCCACACTGTACGTACGCAAATCGAACAAAAAAATGGAAAGATGCATAGCATGTACCATGATCAACAAGAAACGAGATTTTGCAATCATGTGGAGTAGATAATAATATGATGTTTTAAAATATTTTGAATCGCCTGTTCCGGAAAAGAGAACGTGTTGTTGTTTGTATGCAATACAGCACTTTTCTATTATTAAACTAACACATACATTCTCAGTTATTATCGGTAGATACCAACTTTACCAATTATTTCTATAGCCAGAAAACGTTTTGCAATGGGTAAGATTTCAACAGGTTGATATTTTGAGGCCTTATTCCGAAAGTGATAAACGATATTGTTGTTTTAATCACAGGTACTCAAGATTAATTGGAAAAAACGCTATCACTTAATCCAAATCCTAATTCGATTGAAAAGTTGATAGAATGCATTGCCATCGACAACGATATAATATGTATACATTTGTTATGCTGAAACTTTAATTATATGAAATAGACTTGATGGACAAAAATCGCAAAGTAAGATTCGAAAATTATTAAAAACACGATTTGTTCTGTTATATAATATGTTGTAGGCATGAAAAAAATCACAGCGTACAGTGGTACCTCGACATACGAGTTTAATTCGTTCCGCAACCTTGCTCGTATCTTGAATTACTCGTATATCGATGCAGATTTCCCATACAAAACAATTAGACTACCATTAATCCGTTCCAACCCCCAAAATGTCACACCTGTAGGCCGTTTAGAAAAAAACACGTCCAAGGAGGTTTGTTTCTTCCTCCCTCTCAGAATGTTCCGGAAATGAGTTAGGCAAGTGTCATTAAAAAGATCAGATGCACGACCTGTTGCAACTTTTTCTGGGTGTTTCTTTTCCACGAACTGTGAAACTCTCTCCCACATTCCTAAGATCTCCTTTATCACACTTGTAGAAATAACCTCCTCCTCCTCTGACTCCTCGAAACCAATTTCTTGCATAACATCCGTATGCTGCTGTGACTGCATCACAGCGGGAGCACGCTGCTAACTGAATCACTGGCCGTGGTGGGCGTGGCCGCGCTCGCGTGCTACCGGCCGACCTGCTAAACCGAACTCGTATCTCGAATTTCGCTCGTAACTCAAAGCAAAAAATCACTCACTCGCCGGCTCGTATCTCGAAAAACTCGTAAGTTGGGTCACTCGTATGTCGAGGTACCACTGTATATTTAAATGCAACTAAAGCATTTGCCTAGAGATTCTCGCGTCGCGTTTTATTAAATATTTTCACAATTTTTGCTTAATTATTATCGATTTTTAATATTAGCGCGTTCCTTCTAACATTCGTATTTATATATCTCCCTTTGAAACCATCTTCAAACGCTTAATAATAATATTTGGGTGATTTGTATAGCGCCGTTTGTGTTTTATATCCAACTTAATTTAAAGATTAATTCTATAGAATCGCTCGAACAATCAACATAGAATTCATAATAATGGCTCATTTTTCAGATGTCTACACTGATGATGTGCATTGCACGGTTGTCCGAAACGTTGTCTCGAGAAGGAGGAAGTAGCACAAGACGGTTTGACACTTCAGAGGAAATTCATCAATCTTTGAAGAAATGGTCAAATGAACATGTAGACATTTGAGACAAACACGCCCTAAGGAGAACAAAATAATTCCAATCGATTAGAATAAGAAAATGTTAACTCACCATTCTGCACTGGTTCTTCCATGAGAATATTCAGCAATCCGACCACCACGTTACCATCTTCCCCTCCATCACACTCAAAGTTAGTGGAACACCTCCCATCCTGCTTGTCGAACTGTTGATGACCAGCATTAACGTTGTTGGCAGGCTCGAACAAGGCCAGATCCAGTCCATCCATGTCACTCCTGGCAGAGAGACCATCGTCATCTCGGTGAAGAGGAGAAGTGCATTGGTCGTCAGCACTGTCCATGAGCTTTGGACTCCTCGCGCAGGCTCCATCAGAAGTTGGTTCACAACAACAAGTGTCAGAGAATGGCTCAAAATCTCTGCAATCGAATTCACACCGTTCAAAACTGTCGCAAGAAGAGCTGGACAAGTCTGAACCATCAGATATCTGTTCTTCCATGTAGATGTCGTGGTTTTTTGCTTCTTTTTGGAACTTCAAGGTGGGATAAAATAGGCTTTGAACGTATGTGTTGTCTGAATCGTCTGGGTCATTGTTGGTCGCTGCTTCTATTTTGATGGGAGGGTCTTCCAAATTTGATACAGACCCTCTTCTATCTTCATAATCGGCAAAACTCGAAGAATCGGTCAAAAATGAAGAGAAGTCGGCAGAAAGATCTGATTCTCGACAAAAAAACTGAGATTTTCCTCCGGTAAATGGGTATTTTTTGTCAGTGCCAAACTGGAAGTTTGTTGCACCGTTTGAGACTGTCTCCGTCATTGTTTTCGTTGGTTTTCTCGAGCCTGTATTGGATTTTTGGAAGTTGTCCATCGCAGCGATGGTAATAGAGTTGGAGACAAGTCTTGACAGACTGTTTGTGGAATGCTGCAGACCGTTGTTGGAATGTTGAAGGCCGTTGATGGAATGTTGGATGCCGTTGCTGGAATGCTGGACACCGTTGGTGGAATGTTGGAAAGTATTTTGCTGTTTTTTTCCTCCTTCAGGGAGGGACAGGCTCTCGCCGGCCGATAACAAATTTTGTCTCCAATTTGGCATTTTTGGTGCATTTTCAAATTTCGTTCGGTTTTTAAAATATCGTTGTGTCACTCGCTTGTTTATTTTATTTTCACATAAAACTATGGAATAACACTTTTAAAACATGACTTGTACAATTTGGATGTTCTTTTCGTATGTTATTTGTTTCACTCACTTGTTTGCTTTTTTAAATGGGTATCGTTCACTAAAACATAAATTAAAAATTACGTCAGATACCAAACTTTTTTGGATTTAAAATAAATCATCACTTTGATAAATTGGAAACAAATTGGTAGACGTATTCCCACATTATTATACATTGTAAAGCGTAATGATTGATGACCATGCTATTTGATCATTATGATATAAGAGCTATTAAATGTTAGCAAACCACACAATTGCGGAATCTATATTTCGGTTTGGATGCTGTGAAAAATTTGTAAGTATCCCACCTTCAAACAATCAAAAAAAATATCTTAAAATACTGGTCAAATAAAAACAACTAATTAAATTACTTCCAAGTACTTCAAATTACTCTCAGTTTTGCCCTGGAGAGAGGCCATCATTCAGAAACGAAAAGTTCCTTAAAATGTTTAGTAACAGATCCGGATAACCAGGTACTTCGCAGACTTTCTCTTCCTGATCTCCACGGACTACATAAGATTTCGAAAAATCATCCCATGAAATTTCGCACACTTGAAGTTATTAATAAGAGTAAAATTATTACTGTCTACATCTGATTACGAAAAACTCACTGTTTAAAGCACAGACAACACAGGGGACATTTGCTAGTTCTTTCCTTACGTCACTTATGTCCATATTAAGGAAAGCAATCGTGATATAAACATAATGAGTAAGATTAAGAAATTAACGCTTATATGGTAGACACGTAGGTACAGCAAGGAAGTAGTGTCTAGGTGACGCGGAAGTAGACGACATATAAGTTGTCGAGGGCATTCCCATATTAAAATAATTATTTTCAAAGAAAGTCAGCAGTCCATAACCGAAATCTGATACCAACAACACTGATGATGCAGTGAATCAATGAATTGGCAGAGGAAAGAAGTAAATAAACTGAATGCAGTAAAAATTAGATCTTTGAGGCGTATGTGTGGTAAAACCAGATGTGACTGAATGATGCATTCACAACAGAATAACGTCATAACTGCAGGGAGAAAACTTACGGATATGAAATATTGTTAATTTATTTAATCAAATTGATAGGTGTCATAACAAACTATCAGTAAAGCACGAATATGTTATGAGGAGGTCGGAACACGTGTTCTTAAAAATTAAAACATTTTGGCATTTCGTCCAATATATTTATTGGGATAAGGCCATCTACGTGAACACGTCTTCAGATACATACTGAATGACTAATATTTTATTAGGAAATGGATATGCCAGCACAGTTTTAACAGTATTTTGATAAATCATCCATACTCAGCGAGGCAATGAATTGGTAAAGGAAGGAAGCAAGTAAATCAGATGCAATAAAAATGAGATCCTTAACGCGTATGTGCAGTAAAACCAGGTGTGAGTGAATTATGAATGTTGCATCCAGAACAGAATAACCGCATAGATACAATGAACAAGATTGAGAAAATGACGATTTAGTATGTGATATGATGCTCAAGTGAATGGAAAAATAAGTCAGGAATGTCTCAGCCAGACATGGCACGATCATGAAAAAAACGATCGAAGAATAAAAGATCAAACTAGTTTTTAATTCAGGACGCACCATGTATTTTTGATTTTTCATAGTGTAGTTAAGAAATATATATTTTTAATGTGAATAACGCACAAGAGTCCCAACTGCCCACACCTGTTCGGAGAAAGCGGGAGAATGGCATTCTCAATAATTGTGGCAACAATTAATGGCACGAATAATGGAAGTATACGGAGAAAAATGAGTATGGCTGTTTTATTAAAATCCTTTTAAAAACGTGATGGAAGGTAATTTTCTAACAAGCTATAAGTACATTTAGAATATATCGGAGACGTGTTCATGCAGCTGCGTTCATCACAATAATTATAATGACGAAATGCGAACATATTAGAACTTGAATGACTTCCACATAACGCGTTTTACTGATAGTTTGTTAGGAAACCTGTCAATTCATTCAATAAGGAGTCTGCAGTCTCGTTTTCAATGGAAACAAGAATAATTTTTAGTAAATTTGCAATACAGTGATTTGTTTTTGGGGTATTATGCCATGTAATTTGTTTACACATCTGCCCTGATGATGGACACTACAATGCTGTCCGAAACGTTGGCTAAAGAAGGAGGTAGAGAAACACGGCATAATACCCCAAAAACAAATTACTATAATAGTTTTGGCCGTGCAAATCTCAAGTCATACCCAAATTTGCAATATTTTATTTCCGCGAGTAATTCTCCGCGTAAATGGGGAGAGAAAGGTTGTAAATTACCTGACATTTCTCTTGCAA
This sequence comes from Hesperophylax consimilis, assembly GCF_061612785.1. NCBI lineage: Eukaryota > Metazoa > Arthropoda > Insecta > Trichoptera > Limnephilidae > Hesperophylax > Hesperophylax consimilis. Next base: position 16,325,604 of record NC_142854.1, on the reverse strand, counting down.
TTTAACCAGGGCGATACTGAGAGTATATATCACTTATACAAGTTATAGAAGAGATAGAACCAACTCATTTTTTTATCTGAAATTATTATCTGCAGTGCGCGCGCATGGGCCAATAAAACCAACTATGCTAACTATGGAACTAAGTACTGGTAGGTGCTCCAGTCTAAAACGGGAATAAATTAACATTTAGTAGAAGTTGGTGCTCCACTTAGATAAACTCGCTTTTATTGCCTATTAATCATACACAAACAAAACGCATTAAATTTATAAGTTGGAGAATTCTAAAATATTGTATGCATTTATGCATATCCACTTTAGTAGTTAGTACTTAGCTAATCTAGTTTTCATCGTAAGTCAGAAAAAACAGATGTTGTTTCAGTTTTAAATTGCGTCCAGGGTGTCTGAGAGTTTTTTACAATTTTTATTTGAAATATTAACTTTTCTTTTGTCACTGTCTAAACGTCAAGTGACAAGGCGTGCAGGCACGCAAATGACACTACGAATACATTTATAACCCTTTAAGCAATTTTTATAGAGATATTATTCACAGACAACCAACAACAGTAGATATACAGAGTTTTCCAATAAGAGGTGTTATTTTGATATTCAATCGTAAAAGATCAACGGTTTCGTTGCTTGTGTGGCACTTAGCGCCGTCTTGTTGAAAGTAAACATTGTTCAGATCAATACCATCCAATTCCGGCCATAAAAAATCATTAATCATCTCTCGATAGCGATCCATTCACCGTAACTGTTGCTCCAGCCTCATTTTCGAAAAAGTAAGGTCCAATGACTCCGCCGGACCATAAACCGCACCAAACAGTCAAACGTTAATGATAGAGAGGCTTTTCAACAATAACTCTTGGGTTTTACGATCCCCAGATGCGACAATTTTGCTTGTTGACGAAGCTACCGAGGTGGAAATGGGCCTCTTCACTCAAGATGATTTGCATTTGATTAACTCAAGTGAATTTTAATAATTTCAATGCGTTGTTGAAGCGTGTATCGTTCCATTTTTATTAATGGCGTAGTTTCTACTTGTCAAATGTCAAAAAATGACAGCTTCAAAAGTAACATCTACCGAAATAGCGGGCTATTCAAATAACACCTCTTATTGGAAAACCCTGTATATTTCAGTTTGGCCGTGCGCCGCTCGGATTTCCTGAAAATCTTCATACAAAAAATCGAATTCAGCTACAACAATATCAATAATGCCATTTTATAATATTAGCACTTACACCCAAAAGCCACGAGCTTCCACTGTATCCCACCCTGACACGGTCTAACAAAAGTTAAACAGCCATCTGTTGGACTTAAAAGCAGCACGCGATATTGTTTTTTGTTTTTTTCTATCCGTACAGACAAACTAAGCCACAGCAACGCGTACCGGGGTACAGCTAGTATTTTTTTATTAAACGAAAAAAATTGAAGTGACAGTAACTTTATAATATGTTTGTGTAAATAAATATGCTTTTTAGTTTCGTGTAAAGTGGCGATTACAGTTTCCACGATAAAAACCGTCGATAAGCGACTTTAAAAACTTTATCTCTGTTTGCGTGCAAAATAATTAAAATTTTAATTGCATTCGTTAATCAATTAATACTTAAATCTGAAAGAGTTTTTCATCTGTTTTCAATAATATTATTTTATTTTGAAAAACGTCCAAGAACGGCGAATTTATCTGAAATCAAAAGTAATGTGAAAATATTTTCTGCACAATCTGCATTATGATAGTTCTCATGTGGGACGTACATTACAAAATGTCAGAGGCTTCAAGGGTCAATGTTCATTGACTAATACATGAATGCAATGAAAAATTATATTTTCGACCATCTAAATTTATCTTTAAAGTGCGTCTCCTGTGTCAAAATGTTTTCAAAACATGCGAGAAACAAAAACATCTGGGTAGTGTTTTTGTTTTCCGTGCCCGATTGAAAACAATATGTCGCCGGAGACCGAATGATTATTTTATTCACCAGTGGGTACAGTATAAATTACCCGTGAAAAATCACAGGATAGTCTGAATGCTTGAAACATCAGTTCCAATTTTGAAAATTATAAATCTATGTTCATTGAACCAGCAATCAAAGACAGACAACTGAAATTAGAATGTTTGATATCGCCCGAAAATGGTGGCATTATTTTTATTACACTAATTTCACACTGAGGAAATAAGTTTCCCTCACTGCCTGTCATCTTTAGGATGCTGTGTAAATGGTCTCTTTGGGTCTTGAAGAAACCCATGTTCTTTATTCCATCTTCAATTCTTTCGTTGTTAAATATACAGTCAATAAAGATACAAGTGTGTTGAAAGCGGTCAACTTCTGTACCTAACAAGTATACTCGTGGGGGGAGGTCCCATGCACTTTTTTATAACTCCGAAAGCGAGGACTTCTGCATACCAGAACGCGCCAATCAACAGAGCGACGATTCTGCATTGACCATCGACATTTTCAACGTCACTTACAGACAGTTCAGCAACGATCTTTTGACGCATGTCACAAAATATTAAAAATGACTTTTTTTTACTTACATGTATCACAAATTGTAATCTTTTCCGTAAAATATTGGTGCAGATACAATCGTTTATGGAGAAATTTACTAAATAAATAAATAGATTTGTGTCTAAGGCTTTCTTTGTAGATATGAAACTATTACTACTGAATACTACTGAACCAAGCGTTCACAAAGCGACCGATTGAGGTTCTATCAATCACATTTCAATTGAAACTGTCAATCGCGTTGACAGTTTATACTGATAAGCTTCGATCAGGGGGTTTTTATATTTCCGGTAGGTCAAAATTACAAACAAAAAACACATGATTTTTCATATATATATTTACAATTTATAGTAAACAAAACACCGCATTTGCTTAATTTATAAGGTGTTACATCAGTGACACATGGAACTGGCAGAGGAAGGATGAAATTAAATTGAATGCTGTAGAAATGAGATCCCTGAGGCGTATGTGTGGTAAAACCATGTTTGATCTTGTGAGAAATGTGAAGATCAGCAAAGAATGCAAGGCTGATGTAACGTCATGAGTAAGATTGGGCATGCAAATGTGAGTGGTAGAAGAATTCGGGAACGTCCGAGGAAGACATGGCACGATCAAGTGAATCAGATACTTGAGTCGGGCCATGTCAAGAGTCAGAATAATATAAGCGTTTGATGAGACGATGTATCAATGTGAATGAAGCAAGAAGTGTGTGCCAGGACCGAGTTGTTTCGCGGTCCGTCCTCTCTGCCTACCCCTGCGTGGAAACGGCTTGATAGTTAGTTAATATGTTGTATTTATAATTTATAAGCGACATCGGACCCTCTCCCGGCCAGATATTAAACACATGTCTACCAGCGGAGCTTCCGTCCGCAGAAACAGCACTAATATAAGCAGAGAAATGAGCACAGACACAGCCACAGACAGCGGACGCGAATTGTTTATTTATATTCTGTTTATAGCATACACACGCAACCAACCTTAGCCAAGGGAAGAACTAATGTGTCTGATTTTAGAATAGGACGCATTGTTTATAAAAGCCCTGAAAGCATCGATGTTGATGTACATAGTGTCCGTGGTACAGGCATGAAACTAAGGTATCTATGTCACAGAGGCCCGGTATATCAGTCAGTCCCTATCCTCGCTATGTACGACATTCCTCGCTCAAATTTAAGCGGACTAAATCGGCCGCTATAGCCTTGGTAAGCCGCAGAATAGTTCCCTTTTTAAACCCCGAGGAGCTAGCAGTACCAAATGTCAAATATGACATTTACGTAAGTAATTACATACTCCCATCTTACCGAAATTTACGTAAATTGACTAATTTTATCAGTATGGACTATTATATTCATCGAGCGACGAGGGAAATTGGTGGTATTAATTGATGATCAATCTAAAATAGACAAATAGTCTGGTAAGGCATTATAAGAGGGATTGTTTAACGTTAGGACAGTTTGTTTTCAGCGGTTTGTTCGTCATAATTTCATAAATAGCGCACTGACTCCAGCAAAACTAACACTCTTTAAAATTATTATGCTCGCATATAACACCATGCTGATTGAAGTGGGGATCTTTATAAAAAAATCAACTCGCAAATCAAACCCGCCTAAAACTTTTCACATTTTGAAAGACCAGCGATCTCGCGATGACATTATATAGTAAAAATATAAAACTAGCGTAGACAGTAGATTGGTTTTACAAAGAAAAAAGAAACACGTTCCTCTCTATTACAAATATAGACAATAGTGTAATATTGCTGATATCTAGGCTTACGACCTGTCTACGGATTATGTTCGTTCCAAACCGCGCTAAGCTCGATATTCAAAGTTATGGAGTTTATTGAACCGGAGTTACAGACAGAATCACAACCGAAATTAGTGTTTTTAACTCTTAAGAGCGTAACCTTATTACGTAAGGTGGTTAAGTTAACCTTTCACTACATTCAAATAATAACCTCCTTACTAATAAACATGTTTTATATTTTAAACAAATGACAAACAATCATTAATGGTTGTTTATGAGATTTAAAATTTATAAATAAAATTTAAAACGCGTTTATTAGTAAGGCCTCTGAAGTCAATTAATTTAATTTTTATTTTTTAACAAATTCAGTCCAATTTACCGACTCTTCCAATTAAAATGAACAATGACCAAGTTTAGTATATATTCTATATCAATCGCGTATACGTATTCAATTGATTATATTTGGATAGGGGTGATTATGGTCGATTCAAGAATTGACATTAATTTATATTTCATTGTTGCAAAGAACACCAATTGATAGAACTGTTAGTTAGACGGGTGTGGACGTAAAAAAAATGTCGTTTTCAGTTGCTTTGAAGCAACCCTAAAAAATGGTGTTACCAAACACTAAATAACAACTACACAAAACATTATTTTTTCAGAAGGACGTGCACAAATTCACGACGCTGATATTTTCAATTTGTCATCAGTTCAATTTACACTGGAAAAAATTAAAATCAAATTTTTAATTACGACCCATCTACCCGTGCTGTTAAAATCATAAAGTTATTTTCTCATTTTCATTATTTTTTTTCTTCTTTATTTTATTTATTTTTTAAACTTTTTTATTATGTAAGTATGTACTATTTTTTATATAAGTACTTATCTATCTGCGCATGTGCAAGTCTGCCAAAATGCAACGTTGCCAGTTCTTTCGCAGCGCAATTAGAGACATTTTTACTAGTAATAAATCGAAATAGAAATTGTACAGTCTTAGTACATTGTGTAACAAAAAACCGGTTGAGGTATTAGTTACGGTAAATTCTAGATGGTAGAACGTCTTAAGTTGTTGTTCAAAAAAAAAATTTTTTTTAAGATAATATCTATTTATTTATTATGGCGAAACTTTAATCATATGAAATTCCCTCAACAGAAAAAAATCGAAAAGCAAGCTCGGAAAATTATTAAAAACACGTTTTATTACATTATTTAATATAGGCATGAAAAAAATCACAGTGTATCTTTAAATGCAACTAAACCATTTGTCGAGAGATTTTTGCTCTATTTCAAACAAGTCGTGTTTTATTAAATATTTACATTTATTATCGTTTTTATTTTTATTTTACCGCGCTCCCTCTAACATTCGTGTTTACATACATCCCTTTCAAAACATCTTTCAACGCTTACTACGGGGCCTTAAGATAGGCAAATCTATCTGCATAGAATAAAGTTGAATAAGCAGTAGGTACGCAGGAATGTTTCACACAATAATACTTACGCACAATGTACCTATATCACCGACAGCCGAAATGGGTACGTTTATCTAAAAATGTCGATTATATACAAACGTTTCGAATATCATTACTCCACCTATCGATATGGTTGGTCGATCATTTCAACTCTAAATACAAACAATCTACACTTCATTTAAAAAGCTAATCCAATAATTATGGATGGTAAAACGGTTTTAAACTGTCCATTCTCAGTTTGCCGTTGCATAGTCAATTCGTGTTTAGAATTACAATAATTCTACACACGGCTCATAGCGACGAATAAACAATAACGTTCATACATGAATTATTGAATTTGAATTCGCAAAAGTGGTAAATATTTTTTAATATGGCGGACGACAGTCTAAACGGCATCCGATAATGTACATCCGTTTCATTTTGCCGCCCAATGTGAAGAAAAAACGCATCAGCCAAGTGACTTTACACAGCTTTCTAGTTTCATCATTTAATCACTATTTTTGATACAAACAATTCGTGGTGGAATTCCGTTATAATTTGAAACATTTTTTTCACTTATTTACCGTAACTGATCTCAGCCTATTATGGTCATCTTAAGACTGGTACAATTATTTCTTAAACCGTGGTTTATATATACAAAATTTGGAGTAAAAAATAACGAGATAACATTTTTAATATCAATGTCAAACTTTTAAATTCTGATTGTCAGAATAAACATTTAAATTGAAGTCCAACATCCAAAATCAAATATCTTGGTGTATATATAGATCAATATTTTAAATGGAAAACACATATTTGTGAACTCGTCAAAAGGATTAGGAAAGGTATTTATATATTTATAAGACTTAGAAATATTCTTAGACTAGAAAACCTAAAAAGAGTGTACTATGCGATTGTTCAATCTATATTACAATATGGTATTATTGGTTGGGGAGGAACATATAATAAAATTTTGAACCCACTTAAAGTAGTTCAAAGATTGGTAATCAAAGTAATTTTGAAAAAACCGTCAAAATTTTCTACCGAAATTCTTTTTACAATTTTCAAAGTATCTACAGTAGACAAAATGTATCAAAAATATTCAATACTTCAAATTTACAAAGAAATACAGTCAAATACTCATAACTTGGAATTCAATACATCAGCAAGATACCAGAAAACTATCAAAATCCCAAAATTTAACACTAAGCTCATTCAAAATACCTATCTTTATCTAGGCATAATTTATTTTAAAAACCTTCCATTAAATTTAAAAAATATCGAAAACATTCAGGAATTTCACCTTAAATTAAAAAATTACCTTTAACTATTATAAGTCCAAAATACGTTCACTACTTAAATCTAGAATTAATATTGTTTAAATCTTGTGTTGTTTATTTACCTTAATACTAACATGTACATAATTTGAACTAGAATTCCCTCACCAAACACAAGAGCATTGTCTCTTTATGGTGAGGAAAGGCTACTTTAATTTCTATTGTTTTTATATCTTGTAAATATCCTGTATTTATCTATGTAAAAAATATATTTTTTTCCATAGACATATGAATATTAGTAGACCTGCCCTAAGTGATTAAAAGCGTATTATCCCCACTCCCCATACCGGTTCCATTGGAGCCGGTTGTGCTCGCGTATGGCCTCAAGTGAAATTTGAAAACGTGACGTCATCTTTCTTGTGCGAACTATGGTCGAGGCATCATCGGTTTATTTTACGAAATAACACGGCAAAATGTTGACTTGTACTATGAAAACTTGTAAAAATAGATGTGAAAAAGAGAATAAACCCAATTGTCGTATTACATTCCATATATAAGCATTATTTTACTTTATTTTAAGCATATTCACATCGTATAATATGAATCAGTTGTTACTATCACATCGAGAAACGTCTGGACGCGAAACACAAAGCTGGTTGGTTGCTGGGAAGTAAATTATGAACATTTATAAAAGTGTCTTAACTAAATACTTAAACGAAATATTCGACTCTGAAAATAGAACCGAATTTTTTTGCCGAATTTGGACTTCGAAAATTTGTTCATAACGTGGCGAGTAATTTGCGCTCCCATGTAAAAATGTCTATTCATTCAAAAGCAGATTTTACTTTTAAGAAGTAAATGGTGATATTATAATGCGAGATGCCTATTTACTGTCAGATTGATTTATTGACGAATCACAGTCAGCTTCACTCCCTTCGTTCTTCAACAGTTGATTTTACCCCTCGCCATTATCTTCTCGTCTATTAATTCCTATGTCTGTGATTTTTTTCAAATATTAAATTTTTTTTTTTTTTAAATTGTCTTTTTACATAAAGCCCATACTTGAGGCTCTGAGGAAAATATTTCCCTCAGGGCTAGTGTCAACTTTGGAGATGCTGTGTGTCGGGTGTCTTTAAGGAAACGATGGAGAGCAAGTTAAATAGGAAAGAAAAACGTATGAGGGTTGGTTAGTAATCTACTGGTCAAGGTGTCCAGGAGTGACGGACGTATGAATTCATCCCTCTCTCCTGATCTGGCCCGCCATGCAGCTGGAGAGCAGGCGTATCAGCCGCCAAGACCTGAACACACTTCAACGTAGCTAAACACTCGAGATGACCTATGGCTGAGGTGTTGGTTATACAATAAATAGTTCCCGGGGCGGCGGTACCCACAACCGCCTCCCAAATTTATTTTAAATTAAATTTAACTCGGCGTTGCCACAGATTTAAAAAAAGTTTTATTTTATTAAAATGTTACACTTTCTTGGCCGACTGTAACTACACGGAGAAAACTGATTTGAAATATTGTTAATTAATTAAAAACCTTGTCAAATTATTCGTTTTCCTGTTAAAAACGGGACTGTAGACCTATAACGAATTAATTGACAAATTTCATAACAAACTGAAGTCAGAACACGTGTTCCTAAAAATAATAATATTTTCGCATCTCGTCCATTAAATTTATTCATATATAAGTCCACCTGCGAGAACACTTGTTCATATATATTCTGAATGACTAATATTTTATTAAGAAATAGTCATGCAATCATTTTTAAAAGTATTTTGATAAAAAAGCGATACTCATTTTTCTCCGTGTAGGTAAGATATTTTTATTTTTTAATTTCTTTTTAAAAAAAATAAGAAAGTACAAAAAAATGAAAAAGCGATGACAGCCCACGTGATCCAAATATTTAACATAGGAACAGCCGCAACGCGTAAAACAACGGCGAGCACATCCCTTTGCCCTGTCTTTGGAACGCCATAAAAAAACAACCAATGGAAGGCGGCCGTTCAAAAAAGGAATAATATACGAGGTTTGTGAACTGTCAAAGTGACAGACGTCACCTGTATTCTGACAGATGACGTCATTATATGGAATATGTGATTTTTAATTGTGATTTTTTAAATAAAATTTTTAATAATAAGGGGTTAATTTTACAAACTAGCTAACTAAGTTAAATTGAAAATTAAATAAAATTTTGCATGAAATAGAGAAAAGAATATATTTAAAAATTTTGTTATGTTTTTTTTTATACATTAACTCCACACGGGAGACCCTTAGCATAATAATTTAAATTGGGTCCTATGTCATCTTGGGGATGCTGTAACATGAATCATAACCGATATCAACCATGTACAAACGTGGGCGCTCGTATGGCGTGGTTCCTATGACGATAGTTAATAGCAGCATCTTCCATTGAAATACTAGTAGAACAAGGACAGAATAAAACGGAAACGTGAAATAACACATTATACTTATTATTTTTAGCCTCCACACAGTATCCCCAAAGATGAAATAAGGCCTGAATGAAAATACTATACTCAGGGCCTTGTGTGTGGAATTAATTGAAAAATATTTAAAAAAACAATTACCCATTCTGCCCGTTCGTTTTCCCGCCACTGTTTAATATATTATTAGACGTTTTTCAGGTTTGAATTTGGAATACCGTACAGAGTACAGAACAGAGCGGCTGGCCACTACTGCGGCGCTAATGTCAACATTTCAAACGGTATATCGAACGCGCGCTCCAAATTCAAATATTTATCTTTATAGCGGCAAGTTACCCCAACCAACCACCTTGCGTAATATGCCAGCCAATATTACTGTAACGTTCGTGTTCTGCCACTGAGAGCTCCGTTGTAACTTGTAACCTCTCCCAACCGCGTTACACAAATAAAGGTTACGGAGAAAAATGAGTATGCATAATTTATTAAGAGGAAGCTACAAGCCAAAAATGTGTATATTCTTGGTATACCTTATATTGTAGGTAATAGACATTAAAATGGCTTGACAAACGGAGTCTAGAAACGTTCTATTTCAAGCACAAAACTGTTTTTTATTTATTTTGTAAATAATTTTATAAGAAAGCAAAAAAGTTAATAAAGTGAAACTGTCACAGATAATCTTACCTATAATATTATATATTTTTTTAAGTTGTTTCCTTTATGAGTTCATGCATTTCTATTGATAAAACATTATTTTTAATACTTTGCATTTATATTTTTTATTGAGTAATTTATTTTTTTATTTGTATTCTACTCAAGCGAAGCGATAGGAAAACCTTCAATTTATCTAAAGCATATTTTTTGGTATTCATAATGTACACTAATTTGTTATAAAGATTAATCAATATAGTGATTTAGCCTTTTAAGAATCTCTTCAAATTATTGGTGATCCCGGTTAAAAACGGGATTTCAGGCCTTACAAATAAATTAACAGGTTTCCCGATAAACTTTTAGTAAATAACTAATATTTGATCATGATTTCGGAACATGTGATTCATAATAATCCGAATGTTTTTATTATTTTTACAACGGAAATTCTTTATATCGTCATGGTATATTATCAAGGCAAATCGATAAAACATTCTTAAATTGAATTTTTATCTATTGTTAGGGCAAAAACGGTTTCTCTCCATGTGTTGAGTTATCATGTAACCAACGTTTGGTGACAGGATAACACATCAAAATGACAATTCAACACACCTTTAAAGTGATTAAGCTAACACTAGGTTAGGTAACGTTTATAGGTTAGTTATTTTCATAACTTTTAATGACTTGTGTTGAATTTTCATTGTGCTGAGTTATCATTGAATCCTGGTAAGGATAATATGTACTCGTAAGAACGGGTTGTTTTAAAGAATTCGAACAATTCATCTAATTTCAAAGTTGATTTCCAAGTTATATTATGGTTCTATTCAAGTTCTGTTACTATTTCAGTTTTGTCAAACAACTGGCCAATAATGATATAATAACAAAACCCGAATAGAACATTCACAGAACTCGAAAATCAACTTAGAAAATTTGATAAATTGTAGTGAGTTAAATTCTAGAACTGTAAATTTTATGAAATACGAGTACATCGAAAATTTCTGTAATTTTTACAGTATAAAAACTAGTGGAAGTTGTTTCTTTTAGAATTATAAAAAAAATCATCATTTTTGTTGTGTGTTTGTGTGTTGAGTTCGATGACCTCTAGAGCTAGGATTTCTTTTGTTTTTAAAAATCGGAACTGATTGTGACTTTCAGACACGCGATAATGTACACCAAAATGATTTTATTAATCAATAATTCGATATTTGAAATGTGTATAATTTTGTATAAATTTTTGACAGATGTGGGAATTTTTCAAGTATACTAACGGTGTTTATTCGAAATCGTCTTCCAAAGTCATTGAAACGTTTCTTTTTGAAACCACGAGGCAAATATTTATTTCATGAAAACTTTCAGCTTCACAAATCCTACAATTATGATATCCCGTTTTATTCCACGAATCGATTCTAGTTACTTACATACAATTCTAGCAGGTATGTATTTCATGTAGAATTTATAAGATTTTTTCAACTCGGTAGGTTAGGTTAGGTTAGAATTGACAGGTTGTTTGAAATGTCAATAACCTCATTTGGTGACCAGATCTGAATAGCAATGTATTGTACAACCTTCCTCTACACATTTCCTCCCACCCCACTACTTTCAGCCTCACAGCATACCCCAACATTTGGGTACGCATAGTACCACTGGCTCTCGACAGATATGAGCAGTTGGGACTTTTGCGTGATATTCACATTTAAAAAAAAAAAAACAATAACAGAAAAAAAGAGCAAAGCAATTAAAGTTGCTCGCGTGAATGCGCCAGAGAGGAAAAAAATTCCCTGCATTGTTCATCGAGGCGCAAACTGTGCATAATTATTTTATTATTTTCCTTCTCGGAACTAGCGCCGAGCCATGCGACATGATGTGTCGCGCCAAGAACACGAGCTTGGTAAACGTATGCAACGCAACATGCTATGCAAATTTACAATGCACAGCAAGTCGACCATCCGGTGTGTGGATGACATTCTGAGAACCACATATCATAATGTTTTTATGTGAATTACGCACAAATGTATAAATTTGCTCCCAACCGGGTACTTCCCCACCTTCCTCTTTCCCATCCCCACTACCGTCAGCCTCACAACGTACCCCAATTGGGGATGCCGTAGTCTCACTGGTTCTAGACGGTTAAATAGACAAAAAATAGCCATCACGGGACGTCAGGCAGATGTGAAACAATAGCAAGAGTAGGTTTCACTCCCCTAGGCGAACCAAAAGTTGCTGCACATAAACAAATCGCCTAATTGGGGTATGTTATGAGGCTGAATTGAATGGGGAAGAGAAGGATATGGGGTGGAGGATGATTAGGAAGTACCTAACTATGCAGATCTGGTCACCAAACACGCCTAAAGCCATTTCAAGCAATGTTTCCATTAGGTATTTCACTTGGGTGGTACTTGTGAGTATTTTCCAATCTGGAATGTGCCACAAATACACTTTAGTATTTATTTTTTTTAAATTAATTAATAAATAGTAAAATAACACACATAAAATTAAATTTTCTTGCGCATAACGGGATGAAAGACAAACATTCCCGGGTTACGAATAACCCAACAATGTTTGAAAATCTCCTACTACCACCACAGAAAGCCGAAAATGTTGCTTGTGTTGTGATGGAGGACTTAGCCAGCCGAGGAATCCAACACGCGACGCTCGGGTGAGACCCAAGCGCTATGCCCACTCAACCACTGACCGGTACATGTGTACAATATGTACATGCTGTACGTAAGCAATGCATCTTCACTGCGAGTACTGTGTTCAAGTAAATCTAGTTGCAATTCCAATATAATTCAATAGTATCTTTCGAACAAACATTCGAAAAAATTCCCCAATTCCTCGTATATGTGCACAATATAATACTAAATTTTACAGCATTGACATTTTTGGTAATAACCTAAAGAAATATCGAAATGAAGTAATGCGTACGATCGATTATTAATATGAGAGTATGGAATGTATCGGGAGCATCTCCTATCCTCTTCCTATTTTCCTCTTCCTCTCCCCTTCCTTCAGTTAACTTGTATATTTATATCTATCATTGTGTATTATGTAAAAGCTGTTTGTTTCTTACAAATAAATAAATAAATAAATATACTTATCGATAATCATAATCAAAAATGTCAAATGACCCAATTCGACAAACAATAAATAATGATTGTTCCGATATAACTTGAATACGAATGAACTAACTGTTAGATGGAATTATCAACGGATATCAAGTTGTACATAACTGCAAATACAAGTTATACAGCTAATTATAATAATGGGTACATTAAAAATACATCAGCAAGTTTACGACAAGTGAGATAGCTGTCAAAATATTTTATAATAACATAATTTAAATTTCCAAGTTTCTCTTTGGTCAACAGCTGATGTCAAAATTCATAAATGCAATCAATGTTTGGCTAACACGTTTCAGTGATTTCTGAAAACATGAAAATATTTTTCACTTTTGACATATTTCACTGCAGATTTATTCTCAAAATGATAAATTTTAGACATAATATATAGAATAGAATAAAGAATAGCACAGCCTTGTGGGCGTATTTCGTGATCCAAATATAAGCCCAATTTGGTAGTACATTTCCATACAAAACTGAGTTTCACCGATGATTGATGGCGATATACAATTTCAAACAAATGGAAAAGAGACAGATCGCGTGCTAAATGGTCTAGAACCAAAATGTACTAAGTCAAAGGAACATTTGTTTCCATTCAAATTTATAAGGAAGACACTTCTAGTTTTCTAGTATGCATTTGAACTGTATTTTAATTTTAGCATTTAAAATTATTTATAAAACTGGGACTTATTCAAAGTAGGTACCATTTTAAGGTGAATTTATGAGATAAATTTATCGTTAACCATTATCTTTGAGCATTTACGGGGTAAGAGGGAACTACAGGTGGGTGTTCTAGTTCGATTTCATCATAAATAGTTTTGACCTTACAAAAACACAATTCTATTAAGAAAGGCATACAAATATGTTGTATCGGTTCATCGGTTTATTAATATTGCGCGTGTACGGGCAGGTACAACTTGTAATAAAGTGTTTTTTTCTAAAATGATTAAATTAGCGCCATCTATGAAAGAGCAGATTACGAATTACTTTATGTATACCCTCAAATACCTTACACCACAGCAAGAAGACGTGAGTTAATATGATCCGTTGATCTCAGCAGGTATCACAGATAATTACAAATCCATTGGCAATATGCCAGTATCTCTTACCTGTAAATATTACATTACGTTTATCGGATTTCGACATAAAATTTTAACGAGTCGAAATGTTGGCTAATAGCTAGACGCTTAGATTAAGGCGATGCACTACGTCGTGTAATATTTTAAATTGAGCCGCTATCAATAACAACCCTTACGTAGATGGCGATAAGGTTTAAATTCCCGCTTAACACCATCCGCCTGTTTTGATTTATGCAAGAAAAAAACATGGCCAAAAAGTGAAATTTATTTTATTTTGTGGATGTTCAGGCATAAATATTTCATTTTTTTTCGATCATTTTATAAATAACTTAATTTGCCACATTATACAATAAAATCATAACCAAAAATGGGTTCTTAAGTAGGAGATTTTGAACTTTAAAGCAGTTTTCATAGGCCTTTACATTATTTTTTTCTGGGCTTATAAAAAGACTTATCTAAAAAATACTCGATTATTTCAAAGTCCAAGATGTATTCTACTCGCAGTATTTAATTAAAGCATCTGAAACAATTCTAGGCGACCAAATTTTCAAACCAAAAACACATGATTTTGCATTACTACGTATGGCATCGCCTTAAGCTACATATAGCTAAAGCATTATAATGGCCTCCGTTGTTGAGTGGTTACGACCCTTGGCTACGAATCCGGAGGTAACGGGTTCAAACCCCGGCGTGCGGGCAAGTTAATTATGTTCTAGTAATTTTCGTTATTTTAAATAATAAATATATTATCGCAGAAGCGTGTAAATTCAGGCTTATTCTAAATTCTCGTCAAATCTGTTGAAAGTGGCAATTAAAATAATATTATATCATAGGTCTACATATTAACACTTCTAATTTTGAAAATTATGACACATAAATTCAAAGCAAAAGAGTGACAACCGAAATCAGCATTTTTAATATTTTCGGCACGTTCCAAAGACCACTGTTCATAATCGAAATTTAGTTTTAGCCATGTTTGGTGACCAGATCTGAATAGCCAGGTACTCCCCAAGATTTATCTTTTTTTTCAAATAAAAAATATTATTTTAAAGTGTTTTTAAGTGTATGTTAAATACATTTCATTTTTGAAAAAAATAAATAAGTTAGGTTAAATTAGGGTTTTTCGACGCGCGTTATTCTAGTGTGTTTTATATTGGTACGTGGAACGCACGCATGTGTAATTATTTCATGTAAACATTATATATCATCTGTGCTTCTTAATGTAGGTAATGTAATGTTTAGGTTCATTTGTGTTGGCTTAGTTGATTTGAGATGAATGTGTAAAAATACACGGTGTGCGGAAACTCATAGTAAAACAGGAAAACGTTTGATAATTTTTTAAACTTTTTTTTTTTTTTACAGCACAAGAGTCGCAAATGTTCTCAAATGCCTAGAGCCAGTGAGACTTTGGTATCCCCAATTGGAGGCTAAAGGTAGTGGGTAATTACCTGGATATTCAGATCCGGTCACCAAAGCCATTTCAAGCAACTTTTAAATTCTGAATGGTGGTTTTAAACCAGTGCGATACAAAGAGAATCTTCCACTCTAGAACGAGGTAGAAATAAAAATAAAATTTACTTGCGCACGCCCAGATTTGAACTCGCTACCTCGACCACGGAGCACGTCAAAACAAAGAGAACCCAAATCTTGAGCATTTTTCTTTACTTTCAGAGCCGGGTGAAAGCTTTGACGGATTTAAAATATAAAAGAGGTTATATCAACATATAGTAGTAACCTTTTTCAATTTGCGATTAAAAAATTTCAACTTCCTTTATGATTTACTCGAAAAATAACGTTCTAATAAAAAAAAGTTATACCACAAATTCACGACTTGTGCTGCGAGTTTCCAGACACCGTGTATTGCGTATGAAATATTGTAAAAGTGAGAGAAAGGGCAACGTTCAAGGACCTTTTCTGTCGTTATTGTAATGTATCCGAAGGTTACATGTTCAAATCCCTTACCAATACAAAAAAATATTGAGAACGGTATTATTTTTTGTTGTTTTGTGGAAGGCGTAAAGTTTAAGGCGAAGCTTAATGTTAAATCACTATTTTGATTAATCTTTATAACGAATTGGTGTACATTATGAATACCAAAAAATATGCTTTAGATAAATTTAAGGTTTTCCTATCGTTTCGCGTGAGTTGAATACAAATAAAATAATAAATTACTCAATAAAAAATATAAATGTAAACTACCAAAAAAAATATTATTTCAATATAAATGTATGAACGAGTAAAGAAAAAAACTTTAAAAAAATACAGTATTATAGCTAAGATTATCTGTGACAGTTTCACTCGATCAACATTTTTGCTTTCTTATAAAATTATTTAGAAAATAAATAAAAACCATTTTTGTGCTTGAAATCTAATGTTTGTAGACTCCATTTTTCAAGTGATTTTAATGCCTATTACCTACAATATAAGGTATACCAAGAATATACACATTTTTGGCTTGTAGCTTCCTCTTAATATGCTGTACATTGTGGACATGCGATATTCTGTACCGCAGTATCAGAATTGAAACGACAATAATTCATCACCTAAGTTGGACAGGGTTCTAACATATACAATACTTTACACAAGCTTGAATCTCAAAATCAGAAAATGTTAAATAGACATTACTTTGAAATTAGCCACTCAAGCGTCCATCTTGCGCTACATCGGTGGCCTAGATCCGTTGCAGGAGCCCTAGCATGAAAGCCAAAAATATTGGTTATTAGTCGACAATCACGATCATGACAATTAAATTTGACAGTTGACATCGGCTATAATTATTGCAGGTGTGTCAAAATATACGAGATGAATCTTTTCAAGGCTCAAGGTCACTCGCTCCTTTCTTCAAAAAGATCCTCTATACAGTATCCCTAAAGATGACAAAGTGTATGGTGTTATTAAAAAAAGACATGGAAACAAAAGTTAACAAGGGGAGGGAGTGGGCAATAGTTGCCTCGGTCTATTGCAGGGGCTAGCTTGAAAGCCAACACCGGCACGATAAAAAAGTCTTAATCAACAATATTGGTTATTAGTCGACATTTGATAGTTGGCATTGACTAAAATTGCTTCCTTTCCTCAAAAAGACCCTCCACAGAGCATCTCCAAAGATAACATAGTGGTGTTGATACGAAAAAGGCATGACAGTGACATGGACAATAAGAGGTGACTCAAAAATATGTACATATATTTTTTTAAAAGGGCCGACGATTTCAAAAGTATGAGAAAACTCTAAAACATGGCTATAGAGTTTTGAAAAATGAGTTTGTCTAGCTTTAAGGACATTTCTAGATGTCAGATTTTAGACAAAGGGTTAGGATGTGTTCACACCGGCATCCTAAAAGGTTTTTAAAAAAGCCCTTTCATATATACTTGACGATTGAAGTTTCAATAGAAGCCGATGCGTTGGGAGTTATTTCTCAGATATGCGTACCGAAGCACTTGAATTGTTTATTAAAATACAACATTTCCATTAAATAAAAACTTAGAATGAATTCCTCAAGTTTTAAAACATTTCCTTTTGAATTGTTCTTCAGAATCTTGAGATATCTTGGAACTTTAAACATACTTCATTTGAATGATATCATTATTAACCATAAAGCAAAAGATCGCGTTCTAAACAGCAACAACTCTTGAACGGTGAGCTCTGACGACTTGAAATTTGCACAGCAATTTATGGGTGAAATTTGCAAGTCAACGCAAATATTTTCAGACCAGCACGCCATTTCTATCGTAAGCTATAGGGCATTAAAATATCGAATAAAACTATAAAAAAATATGTAATATTGTTTGGTGGATATTACAATTTTATTGCCGTATCTATTGTGAAAATTTAATAAAACAACTAAATGAATCTTAAAAACAAAATCAAATTTGAGTTCCAATGTAAATCAGTCATTTTTAATTTTAATTTACGCAAATCAAAATGCTTTTTTATTAATTTTATATTTCATCATATTTATATAGTATATAAAACAATTTTTTTTAAATAATTATTAAATAATTGCTCACAAATAATTGCTGAATTTTGTTAATAAATAAATTCATGAAAATTGAAAAAATTTAAATCCTTACTAGATATATGTTACAATTCATCAAATTTCAATGTTGATTTTAAAGTTCCGTGAAGGTTCTATTCAAGTTCTGTTATTATATCATTACTGACCAGTTTTTTCACAAAACTGAACCTTCGCAAAACTTGAAAATCAATCATTTGAAATTTGATGAATTGTTAAAATTTTGTTAAACTACCCGTCCTAAGTTTTGTACGTAAAATTACAAAAAAATGCATTATTGTTATAGGTATTAAAAGTTCGTACAGTTTCCACGGGATATTGCAGCAAGTTTTATACGGGCATATTTAAGTAGAATTCAACTGTATGTCGTGAATTAGCAATTACCTATACTATTCATTATTTGAACACAATTGCCAATGGATATTTTCGTGGAAACAACGCGAGAATATTATAAAAAAAGTAACAGCAAATTTAAAATTCTGGAAAAAGTATGACAAGTCAACATTCTACGGTTGAATTTTGATAAAGTGAATGTATGTATATTTGATTTCGTTGTTTTTTGTCATGTTGACAGCAACAGCATTGTAATTATTATTTTTTAATGTCAACAAATAATATTATTCTTTATGTTATTTCAAGTTAGTATTTGACCGTTGAATATATTATTGAGTTTTCATGGCCAAATGTGTGATTTGACATTTTTTTAACTTTTCGTATAGAATTGCGAGTGAATTTCGGAATGGTGAAATTTTTAGTAATTCCACAGAATTTTAACAATTCATCAATTTTCAAAGTTAAAATTCAAGTTTTTTAAAAGTTCTATTCAATTTCTGTTATTATTTCACCATGGGTTGTTTGATAAAACATAACTTGAATAGGGCTTTGATGAATTGTTCTGTGGAACAACAGGTCATAAGATATTTTATTCCACGTGCTTGTCAATTTAGGTAGGTCATTAGTACCTTACAAGAGCAGACCCTTGAAAAATCACGGGATATTCTGAATTCTCGACAAATCAGATGCAATGTTGAAAGTGACAAAAAATGAAGTATTTTGTCGCTTATCTGAATTCTTCAAACAATCAGTTCCTATTTTGAAAATGACATTTAAATTCAAAGCAAATTTGAGTTCATTGAACCAGAGTTACGCAGGATACATAGACAACAGAAGTTAGTGTTAGTATAATAATTTATTGTAAATTTAAAATAATAATAATTTATTGAAACTTGTCACTTTCTATATTGGCATTCAATTTGCTTGTCGTAATATAATGTTAAAATTTTAAAGAAGGGATAGGACAAGGGCGTGGTGACCCAGAAAAGGGTCAACACTTTCCTGGGTCAAGAGTCAAAATATTGGTAACGTATGCATGGGTCATGTTATTCCGTGTACTTGTCAAACTCAGATACAATCAGCATAACTTGAGTGGTTACTTTCCAGATGTATTCCGTGCCCTCTTCAACTTGGAATACGACAAGGAAATGACAAGCACATGAATAACAGACCTTAGCAATTACTTCTTAATTTGTTGAATATTCAGTTACATGTATAATACAAAATAAGAAGTTTTAAAACATTTTGGGCACAAATCGCTCCATTAAACATTCTAATTGAACAAAAGTCACTTTTTCACCGGCCCCAAACAAAAACATGAGGAATTCTCCCAAACCAATTCAAAACTCACACACAAACGATTCAACAATAAAAAACTGCACCTTTTTAAAGCCAAACACGATTCAAATTATTATTCAAACACACGGATCGCATTTTGCGCACAGCCGCCATGTTTTGTTATGTTTAAAAAAAAACAACTGACAAGCGGCGAAAACAATAATTGAATTCGAACTGTCAAACGCGTGGCTCCAAAACGCGTAAGCGAAACGCACGCGGCGAAGTTTCGAACTAGACTGTTGAAATTTACTTCATCCAGTGATGCTGATTCCAACAAGAAAAAAACACAACAAACACTCAGAAACGGCTAACAAAAGATAAAAATCAAACGTATTAATCATCAAATCAAGTGTATAAATTGATCTGTACCTTTTTACTTGCTTGTTTATTTTATAGGCAGAACTGTTGCTTCGTCTATATATATTACGTGAGATGAAACGAGTAGAGGAGGGCATTCCAGATTTTAACGGGTTTAGCATCACGAGAGAGAAAGACGCAAGATGTAACTCGCATTAAAAAGAGCATCTTTTATCAAAATAGTAACAAGAGACGCATCATTTCATTTAGTATTCAATGAATTTGATGGTTTTTTTTATGAAGTGGCTTAATTTTGTTTGTTTATGATGAGTGTTTTTAGTTTTTTAACGAACGGGTTGAGATATTGTGTTGAAAATGGAGGGGATATTATATTCCAGCTGGAGTTGCACAGACCGTTACGCCAATGGAATGGGCCGGCGTAAAATGGAATAAATTTGAATTTAAATATGGAACGAGATGGTCAATGGGCTTCATGTGACAGAGAATGGAGGTTTTTGTTCGATATTTAAATCTAACCCCTTACAATTGTCCAGTTTCATTAAAGCTCTATGGTAAGGGGAAAAACAGGTTTTTTCTTGTTTGTAAGGGGAAATTAAATCAGTATAGAAATGATGAGATTTGTGTGATGACACGAATCATCACTATACAAATGATCACCAAACACGGCTAAAGCCATTTCAAGCAAAATCTTTCACTAGGGCTATATTGATAGTATCTAACACTCGGGAACGAATTTATTCGACGTGAACTGTTGTTTGTAAGCTAGCGATCTGCAGTCGTGGTCGGGAACGATGACTTTATAGATATTAGCGATAAATCCTTAATCGATCGACCGTGCTAGATACACTGGAAGGATAAAGATGTAGTATCCATCAAGGCCACCATCTTGAACCGAAACCGGAAAGTAACAAATAAATTTACAGACATATGAAATGCCAAATGGTAATGTTAAAACGGGACTTCGCCACGTTCAATCGACAGCAATATTATTTCATTTTAAATAAATGTGAAATAACACAACATATAATTAATTAAATTTCTTCAAACACATATGAATTCGTATTCATTAACAAAATAACAACAAAACTATCTTATTGTCGTAAAAATTATTAAACAAAAACCATAAATAAGACAATTACAAAGCCATAATAACAGTGCTATAAAAAACCAATAAAAATTTAGGTCAATCAATTTCTGTATTACATCAATCAACGAATGCCAAAGTCTCCCCAGTCAACCAACATCCAACATTTCCCCGACAAGGCCAGGACTACATCGTCTTCTCTCTCTACTATCAAATAATTATTTATCGTAATAATAATAACTTATAAATTACGACGTTAAAAACACAACGGGCCGCTTATTCTGTAGACCAATATTAGTGGTCGTAATAATTTGTTCTTGCATCCCGGGATTATAGACGTTTAGAGGATGAAGTCGAATTGTCAAGAATTCAAATCCAAGATGGCCGTGCAAGTATTAATTACGTTTAATAATATGCAAGATGGGTGAAACTTAAAAATTAAATTGACATGGATATTTCTACCACAGAATCAGCACTGCTAATCGAAAAAAAATGTATCTAATGAAAATATAGCGCTTTTTCCTATATTTATTGAAGAATTAGCAATGCCCATATGGAATTGACGTTGCGCCCTAAAAATAGTTGGGTTGACTTAGTATTACGGCCTAAGCGAATTTCATGATGCCAAAGCTCACAGAAATCCCTCGAACGAATCGAATCGAATAAGGTTGAATTTTCCACTTGACACACGCAGCCTGTTACAAATTATTTAAAAAAAACACGTACAAATTTTTTTTTTTCATTTTATTTTGTAATGCTCCCAAATATTACAATTTTATCCGGTCAGAGTGTGAAAACCTTAATTTGACATAATTGTATAATAACAGCGAAATCCGATAAAGGGTTCGTGAATACATGATTTTTCCCCTCTAAAAACTTTTACAGGCCTTAAACATAATATTTTCTAAGCTTACAAAAAATTAACCCGTAAAAAACAATGTTTTTTTACTATACAACATAATATACGCGCGTTGACTGGGATCAAAACCGCGCTACCGTCCTTGCCAGATGCGGATCGCTTAGGACTAACATTGATTTCGTATATTGCTGCTGTAATTTCATCCGATTTCATAGAAATGCTTATATTTCCGCGTGCGTGTACGTAATTGCCACCAAAAGTTGAAAGACTGCATTGTCATCGACAACGAGTATATCTGCCGAGTTGCTCGATCGGATGCCGATAAGTGGTTTAATTTCTGCTTCCCAGATTTTCATTCATTCCAAACAAAAGTACAATTCAAATAGATGTGTTTACAAAGACCAAGAAACCTAAAAATGCACCGAAAAAACAACAGGAAATAAGTGCTATAAAAACGTATGGTTTTGTATTTATTTTAATTGCATTGCCTTAGTAACAAATCGTCTATATTTCTTTCTCCACTTATGTTAAGATGGTCTCTGTTTTTTCTATGATTACATATTTTTTAATTTAATAATATTTGGGCTGCATAGTTTTTCGTTTCGCTGCCGGGTAGGTTGTGGGTTACATAAAAAGGTTCCTGTCCAATTAATTGCCTGAAAGTTTAGGGTTTAACAGAAGAAGAACCCATTAGAGGGTAACATTAAAAAGGCATTACAATTAGATATTCATTAATTTCACGGTCATGTATAGTATATGACAGTTAAAATTGATTTAATGGTGTTTAGGATTGTTTGTTTGATGGTTTGTTTGTTTCCGATACCACCTCTATAAAAAATTGTCTCCTGCATTACGAACCTTTCATTGGGGTCGTAGCTGATTTTAAACTTCAAAACTGAATGAATAAAAGAAAAAGAGTTTAAAACAAAACAGAATATTTTAGATTAAAAAATATAAGTTTTTCAACTACCAATGGGAATGTATGGCGAGCGATGTGTGCTGAAATAGTCCAACCCACGAAAATATAGGTCTTATGTCTGTCACAGGCATAAGACTCCGTAGAAAGCGTTTAAAAAGAAGAAGAAAATGGTTTGAAAGGGATATATCCATGTACGAATGTTAGAGGGAGCGCCCTATTATAAAAAAACGATAATAATTAAGAGGAAGCTACAAGCCAAAAATGTGTATATTCTTAGTACACCTTATATTGTAGGTAATAGGCATTAAAATCGCTTGACAAACGGAGTCAAGAAACGTTCGATTTCAGGCACAAAACTGGTTTTTATTTATTTTGTAAATAATTTTATAAGAAAGCAAAAAAGTTAATCAAGTGAAACTGTCACAGATAATTTTAGGTATAATACTGTATTTAAAAAAAAAAAATTTTAGTAGTTTTACATTTATATTTTTTATTGAGTAATTTATCTTTTTGTTTGTATTTTACTCAAGCGAAACGATAAGAAAACCTTCAATTTATCGAAAGCATATTTTTTTTTCGTTATAAAGATTAATCAAAATAGTGATTTGGCATTAAGCTTCGCCTTAAGCGAAAAATGTGCACACAAACATTTAATAAAACACGACTCGTTTTAAAAATAGAGAAAAAATCTCTCGATAAATGCCTTAGTTGTATTTAAAGAAACACTGTGAAATCATACGTATGACATATTGAATA
This sequence comes from Hesperophylax consimilis, assembly GCF_061612785.1. Classification (NCBI taxonomy): domain Eukaryota; kingdom Metazoa; phylum Arthropoda; class Insecta; order Trichoptera; family Limnephilidae; genus Hesperophylax; species Hesperophylax consimilis. The sequence goes on along the minus strand of NC_142854.1, from coordinate 16,301,731 downwards.
ACAAAAAAAAATTTTCGAAGCGTATGTTGCGATTTTTATTCCATCGAAGGAATTTCATATAATTAATTTTTTGGCTTTACAAATGTATAGGTATTATCTTCAAAAATAACATATTTTTTTAGGAACTTCAAAAATTAAAGTGTTTAAGACAAATATTTTATAAATCGATAGAAATTCGAAATGCGGGAGAGGAATAGAGGTCACAGGAGGTGAGAGAAGGAAATGCATGCAACGTGCATTCTGCCACGGCGCATGTGCACTGCGCAAGTAGGAAGTTAACGGCGAGTGTATCTGCTTTGACGTACCTGTACCACATGACTAAACTGTGTACCGCGTAGGTACCATGCACCCAAGAGATAAGCCGAAAAAAATGTTTGGTAGTTTGGTCGGTGTGCACCAAGTTCGCTTAATGTACTACCGTTATATCATCAGAGTTCCACTAGCGAAGTCAAGATAATTTTGTGACAAATGCCGGGACATGGCAAAAAACAGCGCAGAACCGGAATGCTAATACATTTTTTTGTTACAGAATTCCTCTGCAATATTTAAATGCTTCGGCATTTTTTTTAATACCGTGGCAAAATGGGACAGTCAACAATCCTATAATATAATATGAAAGTCGTATAACATAAATATATTGAATTTACAATAGTAGCTACAATCAATTTGAATAAAAAACACGACATGATAGCTTTTGTTCGATAGTCCTTGAACTAAGCTAGGCAGTAGTTGGATATAGACATTGAGTTAATACAAAAATACGTATTATTATACAAAGCAAAATGAATAGAAATTATGCATACCATAGATAACACGGGCCTGCGACCAAATTGCTTTCTTTAAAATAATGGGTGATTCTTATGTATTTTAGTGCGCTGAGTTCAGAAATGCCCCCAGTTTTTTTCCAGCACGTAAGCATTTTCCGCAAAATGCATTTTTCTGCGGGATTGCCTACCTTAAGGCGTATATTTATGAATATGCCGAAAAAAGTTGTTTTTCCTATTCGGCTTTATAGTTTTATATCAGAAAGTATGAACTATGATAAAAATTAGTATATTTAACAGTATTAGTCAGCGTATGAATCATGGAAACCCAGTAGAAAGGTGTCTTGCTTAGTGACTAAGATGGTAAAACCTGGATTTTCCCAGTATTATAAATTAAAATATAAGGAGTTTGGATGGCCTATCTGTGGTGATGTCAAAGTCATCTCTATGGTGCTTGGACAAAAAGGTGGCTATACGAAATTCCTCTGTTTCCTATGTGAGTGGGATAGCCGGGCAAAAGCACAGCACTGGAGCCAAAAAGTGTGGCCAACGAGAACTTTGAAGGTTGGAGAAAAAAATGTTCACTTTGAGTCTTTGGTTGATCCCAAAAAAGTGCTTTTACCCCCACTTCACATCAAGCTTGGACTGATGAAGCAGTTTGTCAAGGCATTGCCAAAAGATGGCTAAACGTTCAAGTACCTTGAAAAGAAATTCCCGGGACTGTCAGAGGCAAAGTTAAAGGAGGGTGTTTTTGTTGGTCCAGACATTCGGAAAATAATGAAAGACAATCAGTTTGAAAAGGTGATAAAAAAAACTGAGAAAGAGGCGTGAATATCATTTAAAGAAGTTGTGACTAAGTTTTTGGGGAACAATAAGGACCCGGATTATGAAGAAATTGTAAATAAAATTTTAAAATGTTTTAAAACCTTGGGGTGCTCTATGAGCTTGAAACTTCACTTTTTGAACTCCCATTTGAATTATTTCCCAGAAAACCTTGGTGCCGTAAATGAAGAGCAGGGCGAGAGGTTCCACCAAGACATCAAAGAAATGGAACGGAGGTACCAAGGACGATGGGATGTGAATATGATGGGAGACTACTGTTGGATGCTCCATAGATAACTTCCAGACATCCCACACAAACGGAAAAGCTCAAAACGGAGTTTTTAGGGAAAAAGATGTAGATATTATAAAGAATTATAAATCCTTATTGTATATACATATTGTTTTTATCAAATTGTATTTAAAAATGTAAATAAACCACTAGTAATATATATTTATTTTTCATTTCAAAATGCATTTTTTACCTATATGTACTGCGGGTTTCGCATAACTTTTATTTTCATTTTGCGGAAAATCCCTACGTGCTGGAGAAAAATTGAGGGCATATTTGGACTCAGCGCACCAAAATACATACGATTCACCCATTACGGTGAAAAAAACTATCAAAAAGTGTCAATTTGCAGACCTGTGTAATAGAAACTGAGGGTGATATGGCAGGGAAGCGTGCCGACTGTCGCTGATACAACCAAACTGCACCGACTATAAAAGCAGCTATGCAATGAAAGTTATTAGTTTGGTGTGTAGGAAGAAACAAAGGCGGGGCGCCGTAGTGCGTAGATAAGAAATTTAGTAGTATGAGTGAAATATATTTGACACGCGGGTTAAAAACTACGCAAACTAGGTAAGGTTAGGTTAGTTTTTTAAATCATTTTTATAACACTTTTAAAAAACTAATTTGATAACATTAAATCACATTTCATGCAGGACTAACACACAGCACAGTGCAATTCTCTAAATTAGCAACACTCCGTTGCTAATTTAGAGAATCTCCCATTTCTCCTTGTACCTGTAAAATAATATTTTAAAAATTAGAACTTATAGTAATATAATGTTATATGATTAAAATAAGTAAGCATGTCACATTGGGTGCTAGTATATTATGTTATAGGATTAAAATAGGTAGGCATGTCACACTTGGGTGCTAGTATATTATGTTATAGGATTAAAATAGGTAGGCATGTCACACTTGGGTGCTAGTATATTATGTTATAGGATTAAAATAGGTAGGCATGTCACACTTGGGTGCTAGTATATTATGTTATAGGATTAAAATAGGTAGACATGTCACACTTGGGTGCTAGTATATTATGTTATAGGATTAAAATAGGTAGGCATGTCACACATTGGGTGCTAGTATATAATGTTATAGGATTAAAATAGGTAGGAATGTCACATTGCGTGCTAGTATATTATGTTATAGGATTAAAATAGGTAGGCATGTCACATTGGGTGCAGGAAAAACTCGACTAATAAAGAATTTACCAAAAAAATAATAATATTACATCGAGCAATCGTACGAATGGCAGATGCACAATGCACATGGCAGAACTTTGTATGTGTTGTTTGTTGAGTGGGTGTTGGCAAATGAGGTCAACTCACAGCTGGTTAACAGTATCATTCCTGTGATATAAGACAGTAATTCTAGTCGTATTATTATTAATTCCATAATCGTAATCGTAAGTTAATTATATTAAAAAAAAAAACAATTAGAAAAACATTTTTTTTTACTATAATACATCTATTTTCAATTTTCGATCTAGATCGAAAACTAGTTGCGCCATCTCTTGGCACGGCTAGTACACAATTTCAAAGATTTTTGATTATGTTTAAGGCGATGCCATACGTAGTAATGCAAAATCATGTGTTTTTGGTTTGAAAATTTGGTCGCCTAGAAATGTTTCAGATGCTTTAATTAAATACTGCGAGTAGAATACATTTTGGCCTTTGAAATAATCGAGTATTTTTTAGATAAGTCTGTTTATAAGCCCAGAAAAAAATAATGTATAAGGCCTATGAAAACTGCTTTAAAGTTCAAAATCTCCTACTTACGAACCCATTTTCGGTTATTATTTTACTGTATAATGTGGAAAATTAACTTATTTATAAAATGAACGAAAAAAATTAAGTATTTATGCCTGAACATCCACGAAATAAAATAAAAGGCACTTTTTGGCCATGTTTTTCTTGCATAAATCAAAACAGGCGGATGGTCTTAAGCGGGAATTTAAACCTTATCACCATCTACGTAAGGGTTGTTATTGATAGCAGTTCAATTTAAAATATTACACGACGTAGTGCATCGCCTTAATGATGGAAACAGGATTTTGTTACTATTGAAAATATAAACAGGAACTACTGTCTAATGTAACATCTAAAATTAATGAAGCTGATAGAAGATTGGTATCTATCTTTTTCTTTTTAAAATCATTCATTCTATTATTGACAGCTCTGCATTATTACAATTGATTTTATTCCATGTTCCTAATATAGTCACACTAAAAATATCTTTTAGTGCAATAATAATGTCAATACCAATTATTCGTTTAGGTAACAATAAACGGAAGTAGCAGATATTTTTTTAATAACACCGGAAGAACTGACAAAATAGCATTTTCCAAATGCATTTTTTGAAAACTGTCATTAATTTAGTGAACATTTTTTTCATAGGGTTATTTTATTTAATTTGAATCATAAGGAATATATATTTTTTGATAATTGTTTTATTCTGTGTATTTAAAGGTAGTTGTACCGTAAATCAAAAACATATATTTGATGTATGGTAATAAGTTGAGTATTTAAGCGATAGATGGCGCTAGTCATAAACCTTACTCCAGAGTCAGTCAGATGTCGCTCGAGTGTAGCAATTTTATTTTATTTTTTATTAGTGTCTATTTGATTACAGGTTTGATAAGAGTTACAATATATGATAATCTATAATATTTCATCTGTTTGGTCTTAGTCCTCCTCACTAGGTAGTTCTGTGCTGAGGCGGACTGGTAGATTTCTTTGATTTTCTGTTATTTAGTTTCTATGATGTTTTTAATACATTTTCTAGTATGTCTACATTAATTTCTTTCACCAATGTTTTGATTTTTTCCTTAAGCTCATTTATCTTTTCTATCTTTTTCAAACTTGGAGGAAGGATGTTGTAAATATGTGGTTTCTTTGGCCAAAACTTGTCTTGAATTTTGGAACATCTCATATATCCCTTTTTGAGGCTCTTGTATCATGTATCCGAGTTTCATTAGGAGATTGTATTCAAATATTCTTGTCATATATTTGTTTTAAATTTAGAATGTCAAAACACTTAAAAATATCTTTTGAGGGGGTTCTGATGGGTAATTTTAGTATGGTTTTTATAATGCTCGTCTAGGCAATATCTAAGTGGTTAATATTATTTGCTGTAGCAGATCCCCATACTAGAATTCCGTACTCAAGACGGGAATGAACTAAAGCATAAAATACTTTTTTGATGTCTTTCCTAGGTAGTATGTTTCTTAGGTTTTTGAAGAAATATACAAGTCTCGTAAGCTTTTTAGTGATTCCATTTATGTGTATGTCCCATCTAAGGTTTTCGTCTATTTCCACTCCTAGATACTTAATACTTTTTGCCTTTGTTATAATAGGGCAAGAGCAATGTGACTTATTGTTTTGACACTCGTGCAATTTTAGAGTGTATTCTTTACCCGGTTGACCTCTTGAGTTTATTGAAAAGGCTAGATAATTAGTTTTAATTATATTGAGCGTAAGAGAGTTCATCCGAAGCCAATTTTGAAGTGCAGTTAGTCCATGTTCAGCCTCTTTATAAGGTCCATCCAGTCCTTTTCGTGGAATAACATAACAGTATCATCGGCAAAACTAATTATGTTTCCATTGATGGGAAGTTTGGTAATTTCATTTATGTAGATGAGAAATAAGATTGGTCCCAAGACACTTCCTTGAGGGACGCCGTAGTTTATTGGAAGAGGATTGCTTTTTTGTTGGCCTATTTGTACTCGTTGTGTTCGTCCTGTCAAGTAAGTCATCAGTAAATTTAGTGGAGTGCCAGATATGACAATTTTTTTAAGTTTTGTGAGAAGAATTTTATGATCTATTGTGTCAAAGGCTTTTTTTAGGTCTATAAAAAATTGCCTGTGGGATATTTTTGACAGACAACAAGCTTCTCGAACGAGAGAATTACCAACCCTAGGGTAATGAACAGTGTAGCCAAATCCAGACCTATTATTTGTAATGTAAATAAAAGCAATTATAAATAGAACCTTTTACTTTTTAAACAAAGAGTTCCCAACTCTTAAATCTGCAAAGTAAGACAGATATAACAATATATTATAAAGTAAGTGTACAATGTGCGCGCCGCTAAAAGTCAGAAACGAGTCCGGGTACGATCAAGGGAGTTATATGGTGTGGTAGCCCTCTATCCCCCATCCATGAATAAGGTTCCCGTTTTTACCTGAAGGGCATACTTTTGAAGATATAAGGGCTGGAAAATTTGTCCTCTAGAAATTTCCAAAACAGTCCAGAACATTCCAGTGTTCGAGAGCATTCCACAATATCCTGGAACATCCCGGAACATTCTGGAATGTTCGGGAATAGGCTGGAACGTTCGGGAACATCCCGGATCATTCCAGATCATAATGAAATAAAAACGGGATTACAGGCCGTTTCCTGATAAACTTTTAATAAATTCGTAATCTTGACAATACATTGGTATTCTCTATCGTGTGTCGGTCGCAGCACAGCAAATCGTTTTTATTTTATTAGTACATTATTCAATACTAAATTATAAGATAATGAATTAAATTGATATGGTAATTAATTTACATGATCGAACTCGAAGCAAATTTTATTGTAAGATTGTAAAATGAATAATTGTTATTTGTACGATTATCGATTAATCGAAAATGTACGTACGATTCGTGCTCATTAAAAATGAAATAAAATAATAATTAATATTTATAAAATTAACTAGTAGTTCTTTGAACGGTAGACATCGTGTAATGTTTATTATTCAAATTTGACAGCTCGTGCGCCAGGTAATAAAAAGAAACCCGAAACACACAGACAAATTACAGACAGACGAAACCCAAACAGGTCTTTACTGAAATATTACTGTTGTAGAATAATAATAATGATTATGCATCGCCAAAGTGAGAATTGTTTCTTCAATGAAAATATTGATCCAACGAGGAAATATAAATTTTAACATTTAATTCAGGAGATATATAATAATTTATTTATGTATTATTATATTACATACCATTATTTCTTTATTATGCAAATATTAGAATAATCAAGCGTACTTAAAAGAAATAAATGAGGTCAATAACACAGGTCAGAATATGTCAATAATGACTAAATTGGGAATGACCTCATGAATAATAATAGTGTTTTTATCATCGTTCAAATACAGGCATAAAAATAAATTACAACTAAATATACCTATTACTGCCATCTGTAGTCCAATGTTTCTCAACAGCTCATCGTTTAAAATTGATTATTTACCTAGAAGAAAGAAAAAAAGTATTAAAAAAACGTGTATTAAAACGTAAATAAAAACGTGTGTTATTAAATGTGTAGTTCTTGTATAATTTTTTATTGCTTAAACTTGCACTCTACAATCAAAATTATCTACACTAAAAGAGTTAAAGGTAAGATGGATAGACATCTATTGGCAAGTAGCGCAAGCTTGCTAGCCAATGTCAGAACCATTTCTGCGGTGAGCAGCTTTCTGTAAAAACCGCTAGATGGCAATAACCGTTACAGGCAGACTTGTTTACATTTTTTCCGGAACGAAACCAGCAGGAAGCAATCATATAAGTATCGTACCAATGGTTTTGGGTCACGGAAAGGGCAGGATGTAATGAAGAAAATGCTATAAGATTACATTTATACAATGAAATTACATTACGATGAAATTTGCGAACAATGCACTGTTTTGATTATGATATATATATTATTAATATATAAAAATCACGTTTTGTACACACTTTTCAGATTTCTCATTTAAATATTCATACAACGAAACACATGTAACTTCCCTGCATAGAAGTCGGTCCATGGCAGGACAACGTCTTGTACTATAAAATGCATTCCAAATAGTTGAGTTAAATTCTAACTGGTTAATCTTAATATATAAAAATTCAGCCAGCGTATGTTTGTGCTAGCAAAACTCTAAAAGTAGTCGATGTCGCTGAAAATTTCAAAGTTTGTTGTTATTAGTGCTAGGAATGTTTAGAGATGTTTAAATTCTAAGTCGGGGACGCTCGAGGAATACTTAACGCAATATCCGTGCACCGTAATGAGATTCTGAGTGGAATTAAAGTCGATGTAAAGTAGTTTTTAATAGGTAGTAACATTGTGGTACACAGTAGTGAATGGTGGAAAAAGTCGGAGGCGCCCATAGACATATGAATATTAGTAGACCTGCCCTAAGTGATTAAAAGCGTATTATCCCCACTCCCCATACCGGTTCCATTGGAGCCGGCTGTGCTCGCGTATGGCCTCAAGTGAAATTTGAAAACGTGACGTCATCATTCTTGTGCGAACTATGGTCGAGGCATCATCGGTTCATTTTACGAAATAACACGGCAAAATGTTGACTTGTGCTATGAAAACTTGTAAAAATAGATGTGAAAAAGAGAATAAACCCAATTGTCGTATTACATACCATATATAAGCATTATTTTACTTTATTTTAAGCATATTCACATTGTATAATATGGATCAGTTGTAGAAACATGTCTGGACGCGAAACACAAAGCTGGTTGGTTGCTGGGAAGTAAATTATGAACATTTATAAAAGTGTCTTAACTAAATACTTAAACGAAATATCCGACTCTGAAAATAGAACCGAATTTTTTTGCCGAATTTGGACTTCGCAAATTTGTTCATAACGTGGCGAGTAATTTGCGCTCCCATGTAAAAATGTCTATTCATTCAAAAGCAGATTTTACTTTTAAGAAGTAAATGGTGATATTATAATGCGAGATGCCTATTTACTGTCAGATTGATTTATTGACGAATCACAGTCAGCTTCACCCCCTTCGTTCTTCAACAGTTGATTTTACCCCTCGCCATTATCTTCTCGTCTATTAATTTCTATGTCTGTGGAGGCGCCCTAGTATTATATATGTATATTACATTTGACGTATTTCATTATTTATATAACTGAGTTAGGGTAGTATATTTGCCTTGCCTTTTCGATGTTTTTAGCAATTTTTAGGTTAGATCTTCAATTCTCCATTCATATTCGCTTATTCGTTAGCTGCCGTCAAATGTAAATTATCGTAAAACATATTTGTTTACCCCAGCTCTGCCCCGTGCCAAATCGATTTATTTAATCTAACCATAAAATGCTGTTGTTACAATCGTTAAAATATTGTATTAAAAATCATCATGTGTTAGATTAAGGCGATGCACTACGTAGTAATTTAAAATCATGTGTTTTTGGTTTGAAAATTTGGTCGCCTAGAAATGTTTCAGATGCTTTAATTAAATACTGCGAGTAGAATACATTTTGGTCTTTGAAATAATCGAGTATTTTTTAAATAAGTCTTTTTATAAGCCCAGAAAAAAATAATGTATAAGCCTATGAAAACTGCTTTAAAGTTCAAAATCTCCTACTTACGAACCCATTTTCGGTTATAATTTTATTGCATAATGTGGAAAATTAATTTATTTATAAAATGATCGGAAAAAAATTAAATATTTATGCCTGAACATCCACAAAATAAAATAAAAGGCAATTTTTGGCCATGTTTTTTTCTTGCATAAATCAACACAGGCGGACGGTGTTAAGCGGGAATTTAAACCTTATCGCCATCTACGTAAGGGGTGTTATTGATAGCGGCTCGATTTAAAATATTACACGACGTAGTGCATCGCCAAGGTTAAACGCAACGCTCGTTGTATTCTACGTGTTCACAGATGGCGTTAATTAATTAATTTTGTTTAAATACGCCTTTGCAAGGTATTGCTTTACAGTATTAAGACAAATTATTTGTTTGCGCCCTCATATACGCAATATGAATATGAATAAATAGTTTTGTCCATATAAAAACTCAATTCTATCGAGAAAGGCATACAAATACAATATTGGATTGAATCATCGGTAAAATATTGTATTTGTGTGCCTTTCTCGAAAGAATTAAGTCTTTAAACGAACAAAACTATTGATTCATATTCATATTGCGTATATACGGGCGCAAACAAATGATTTGTCTTAATATTGTAAAGCAATACCTTGCAAAAGCGTATTTAAACAAAATTAATTAATTAACGCCATCTGTGAACACGTAGAATACAACGAGCGTTGCGTTTAACCTTAATTATTATTATTATTATAATGCCCGAGCACAGACTCGGTCACGGTTATAGCAAAATAAACATTTCTACAGATTTCAATAAAATAAAGTCGCTATTTGTGTCTGTTTGTGCGTTTAGTTCTTCTAAACTACGCAATGGATTTTGATATGGTTTTCACTATCATTTAGAGAATTAGTTCCGTAAGGTTTATGTATATAAAACGTGCATATTGTATTTATAGAAAGTAGAGAAAAGTCGAGTAACGCTGGGTACAAGTCAGTTAGTACAATAATAAAGGCGGTAATGAAAATAAATCGTCAATTAATATGAGGTAGTGTTGTATACATATAATCATGTGTGAATTGCAATGGTAATGTATATTACGCATTACGCATACAGCGTGTCCGGGGGTAAAGTGCACTAACTTCGAAAGGTTAACTACATGATGGTAGAAGTAAAAAAGATAAGTAACTTTTTTCTAAATTTCAATTTTTTTTCCATACTAAAATATTTTTCTATAGAATAATATTTATTTTCTCTTACAAACAATTCAACTTTAAAACTACCTTAAAACGTTGGAATTTCGATCTTCTATAATCATGTAGATTATTTATTCACCTCCCGAAGTATATTTTTTTTTTTATTATCCGTTACACATTTTTTTGTAATTTAGCCTTATTTGTCCTTTAATCCATATTTTAATTTTGTGTCTGAAATGTTTTTTTATATTCCCCATTTTTGTATCATTTTTTTAATGCTTTTATTGCCTGATATTTGTGGAGTCTTTTTTCAAAGGTTGTGGTTACCATCGGAGTTTTTAAAATATATTTTTATACGCTAATTGCCCCGTAGTAAGCGTTCAAAGATGTTTTGAAAGGGAGATATGTAAATACGAATGTTAGAGGGAGCGCGCTAATATTAAAAAAACGATAATAATTAAACGAAAATTGTGAAAATATTTAATAAAACACGACTCGTTTGAAATAGAGCAAAAATCTCTCGACAAAAGCTTTAGTTGCATTTAAAGATACACTGTGAATTTTTTCATGCCTATAACATATTAAATAACAGAACTAAACGTGTTTTAAATAATTTTCGTGGGTTACTTTGCGATTTTTTTCTATCGAGGGAATTTTATATAATTAACGTTTCGGCATAACATATGTATAGATATTATCTATACATATGTTATGCTATATTAAAAATAACATTGGATCTTAAAAACTTAAAAATTTAACGAGAAACTTGTTTTAAATCGCTAGAAATGATAGTTTGTGTTTGTTGAAATTTGTATTTTGGAAAAATTACATTTAGAAGTGTTTTTATGTATAATTGGCATAAATAAAGTTTACGTAAGTAAGTTTTGGAGTATATTATAGTACATTTCTTGATGAGTGAGTGGGATAGTGTCAGTAACCTGCTTTTCGTACTCAGATAGAGGTGTATATATTGTTTACATGTGTGAGGAAGAAGATACATGTATATTGTGTGTATGTATGTATATGTATATGCATATAATGATGCATGTTCGTTTGTATGTGTATGTATGTATGTACATATGTGTACTACTTTATATATTTGTGTTTATTTTATAGAAAACTTTGGCAATTTTGTGTTATTGAAAACATTTTTGTACCAATTTTCTTTTTTTTTTTAAATTCTACCAAAATATGTTTACACTAGACTTAAATTCAAACTAACTATTCCTACATTGGTCACCATGAAAGAGGCAGCTGCCTAGTATGGTGCTCTAATGTATCTTCTCTAAATAAATGTATTAATCATGTAACATGTACTTATAAATATATAAATAAATAAAATATAGGGCCCACACATACGAACATCGCCTTTCATTATACAGATATAATGAAAATTATATTCCCAACATTATTCAGCTTTTTTTATTCAGTCGGCATAAGGTATTTAGTAAATATAAATTAAATCATGAAAATCATAAAAAAATAAAATCTATCTTTATGTTATGGTAGCGTCGATTATTTTGCAATTTATAGTCTTAGTTAGATCTCCCAAGGTCGCTAAAAGTTTTCTTGATATTTACAATTAATTACAATAATAAATAATTATTTTTTAAATTAACTATAAATCAAAAAGCTCCATGGTAAAAAAGTTGATATTTCAATTGCTATAATTTTGACATGAACACAATGCAGAATGCTAATGCGTTAAGTGTGAATGACTACTTTTTTTCAGGGCCTAGACACTCTAGACAGAACCAACGGCGCCCCCGGGACACGAAAAGTCCCCCAAAATAATAATAAAATTGCGTAATGTGGAACAATGGAGGTGGAAAAAGAGGGTCGCTAAAAAGCCAAGGGGCAGTGAGAAAAATCGATAAGCCACTGGGAATTTAGCTCGCGGATAAGATGAATGATTTTTTGAAATTATTATTATTGCAGATTTAAAAAAAAATGTAATACCATTCTAGAGTCCCAATTTTCCGAATTGGAAAGAAAAGAGGAAGAGGGTGGTTCAAACGTACCATACCAATTCAGATCTAGTCGCCGAACACAGGTTCAAGACCATTTCAAACAATTTTGCTATAATTATAATTTGTGTTATTTCGCAATTTATTAATTTTAAATATTTATTTATTTATTACACGCCCTAGTGGGTTTTTCTTAAAAAAATACAAGCATTTTGTATCAGAGTAAACACTTAAAAATTAATACAATAAAGAAGAATGTAAACATGATGGCAAAAATGAATCCTCACTCATATAATTGAATTTAAAAGATTCAACAAAACAAAATAGTAGAAGCGGAGAAGTTATATGGGTACATAGGTCTATTTGTGTCTAGAAGAATAAAAGTGATAGAATATGCAACATTTATACTGATTAGTTTTCAAATTAAATATATCACCCAGATCAGAATATTTGTTTCCGAGATTGTGAAGTCTCGGAATCGGAGAATTTTGGTAAGCTAGTGTCCTGGTGTTATTGAAGTAAAAAGGTAAGAAATGTCGGCATGATTTTTTGGGAACATGGATATTGATACATTGAAGTAATTCGGGACAGTCAATTTTAAAATGTAAATGTATTCTATGTAACAGTATTAAATCTGTGCTTATTCTTCTTTCTGAAAGTTTCAATAGAGACATTTTATCCAAGAGGTAATTGTAATTTATGTTTTGTATAGGAATATGCAATTTATAATTCATAAACCTTAGAAACGTCCGTTGAATCTTTTCAATGTTATCTGAATGAATATTGAAAAATGGAGACCATAACGTAGAGTTATACTCAAGTTGGCATCTGACAAGGGTTTTATATAACATAATAAATGTTTCTAAACTATTGAAATTTTTTGCAGCTCTCAAAACAAAAATCTCTCAAACAATATATTCCACTATTCAGAATTGAAACTTATCTAGGATTGAAACCAGTACATATAAAATAAAACATAATGATCATTCTAATTTTCCCCGAAATTCCCCTGATTCTAATTGATTCTCAAAATCAACAACGGTTTCCCATGAAATCGCACTTTAACACAGTTTACCGCCATTAATCTCGGGTAATTTAAACAGGGTTTTATGGCAACACACATAACATAACAAACATGGCGGCCGTGTCACGTGACCAGTGTGGCCAGAACTGCTACATATTTTATCTCTCATATATTAAATTGTTTCGGGGAAACGAGGAGTTTAGGTACAGACTGTCAAAAAAATGTAGACACAAATGGAAGGCGCTGAGATTGTTTAAATGGTTTTAAATGACAACACTAAGCTAATTGAAAGGAAAAAATAGTGTAACTATAAAAAATACTATGTTTCAAGCTAATAAATAATGGTTTTTCAAATCAACATAAACTGTTAAGAAATTAGATTGTTACGTCATATTCTAAGGATATTTAATATTCGAACTTGTTTTATGTGAATACTAGACAGTCTAGACACAACTGTCTGTTGCCTGTGAGAGTATCCCCAATTGGGGTATGTTGTGGGATTGAAAATAGTGGGGAGGAAGGGATATGGGAAAGAGGAAGGTGAGAGAGTACCTGGATATTCAGATCTAGTCACCAAATACGGCTAAAGTCATTGCAAGCAACATTTCAATTCTGAATGGTGGTCTTACACCAGCGATACTGAGAGTATCTTGGATACGGTATACTCTGGAAGGTGCCTCAAGTACACTATATATTATTTTTAATGAATGTATTGTGAAATACAGGGTTTTCCAATAAGAGGTGTTATTTTGATATTTAATCGTAAAAGATCAATGGTTTCGTTGCTTGTGTGGCACGTAGCGCCGTATTGTTGAAAGTAAACGTTGTCCAGATCAACACCATCCAATTAGGCCATAAAAAATCATTAATCATCTCTCGATAGCGCAATCCATTCACCGTAACTGTTGCTCCAGCCTCATTTTTGAAAAAGTAAAGTCCAATAACTCCGCAGGACCATAAACCGCACCAAACAGTCACACGTTGAGGATAGAAAGGCTTTTCAATAATAACTCGTGGGTTTTCCGAGCCCCAGATGCGACAATTTTTCTTGTTGACGAAGCCACCGAGGTGGAAATGGGCCTCATCACTCAAGATGATTTGTATTTGATTCACTCAAGTGAATTTTAATAATTTCAATGCGTTGTTGAAGCGTGTATCGTTCCATTTTCATTAATGGCGTAGTTTCTACTTGTCAAATGCCAAAAAATGACAGCTTCAAAAGTAACATCTACCGAAATAGCGGGCTATTCAAAATAACACCTCTTATTGGAAAACCTGTATAGCAAATTTATCAATTAAAAATTAATTTGCGCACGCCGGGATATGAATCCGCGACCTTCGGATTGCTAGTAGAGAGTCTTACCTCTGAATTCGTAGCCAAGAACAGTAACTACTCAACTACGGAGACTGTCAAAACATAATCATACATTTGAATGTAAGTTCTATAATTTGCTCTAAAATCGGTGTTGCCACAGAAGTAAAAAAAATTATTCCATTTTATTAAATTTTTAAAATAAAATTGTGGACAGACTGTACGGACCAGACCTGGTACCTACCCAGCGTGACAAATCTCTGTCCCCTAGTAGAACTGTGTGCATAGGTGTGTAAGTAAGTTTAGTGTTGAACCCAGTGGGGTTTGATCAACCCTTAACGACTGACTAAATATTTTAGGGCTACAAATCTGTTAAAGTGTTTTGATAAACCCAAGTGAAAATGTTTCAACTTCATCTATTTAGGTCTGTTCTAATGTTAATGATTTGTATTTTATTTTTTACTTGTGCAAACCCGTGAAAAATCACATGGATATAATTGTAGGTTTTAGTTTTTGACACTAAAAAGAAAGTTGATTTTATGAAAAACTTGTCATATTCAACAACTTTCGTTTCTCCAATTTCGAACGAACACAATTGACCGCATATACAACTTCTTTCAATTCTAAGAGCTTCGTTAGACAGTTAATAAGTCGATGATTTTGCATAACTATTGTATTAACTTTATTTACTTCTGCTTCTTATTGTAAATTACTTGATTGAAATCTGGAGAAATGCATATGAAACATATATTAATGAACTACAGGTAACACAAAACAAAGTAATCAAAAAGCTATTTCACTTCAAACCTAGAACATCCACAAAAAATATACATGTGGAAACAAAACTATTAACATTAAGAAAATTATATGAATATAATAATGTCTCCTTATATACAAAATAAATAATAGACTCATACATACAAATACATAACTCATTAAAACGTCCCAAGTTCACACGCACTTTACACGGCAACACGATAACATACATTTAAACACCATACATACTTACAAACTTGGCAAGCAATCTATTGGTTACGAGGGGGCAACATATATAGTTGCCTTCTAGACAAAATTAAATATGAAAAAATTGCAATTACATTTAAAAAAATCGTTCTCTTTTATGCTAAATTAACAAAACAATGATTTATGTGCAATGTATTTGTCTAATGTTTTTATGTGTCAGGTATTTATGTGTCATGTATTTATGTGTATTGTATTTATGTGTAATTTATTTATGTGTAATGTATTAGTTATTTCTAGCTAAATAAGTGAAAATGTAATTTTCTTTTATCTAGAATAAAAACTTTGAAAAAAAATATTTGTATTCACTTGTAAATTACATATTATCAACCTGTTCTATTAATTTGTATTCATTATCTATTTTTATCTTTTCTTATACTATGTACATCTAAATGTAACATTATATGCAACATGTATTATGTTCACATTTTAAGTTTTTGGTTATTTATTTTCTTGTTGTTTTACAAATAAAGATTCCTTTGTTGGCACTGTACTAATAATGTAAAATATGTATCATGTAAAAACCCATCATGGCGTTTAAATTAATAAATAAATAAATAATGAACAACCTTATTCAAAACGTTGTGTACCTATGTATATCGACAGTTCGTTGTACGCGTTAAAAGTGTCGGGTTTATTTAGTGTACCGACTGTCGGAATCACGATATGTTAACAGTGCTCGCAAATATCACTGACTATAGATGACGGATTTAGTCAACATCGTATTGATATGTGGTGTTATTGATCGGCGTGCTAGATAATCGATCCTGGTGATCGTATAAAAAAACCGAACTGAAACAATTTTACTTGAAACATGAATTGATTTTAACATTTTTTGCCGCCAATATTTTAACAATTAGATTGTATAGACCTTCATTTTTACTTTCTCCCTCCCTTACCCCAATTATTTCTGCATCACAACCCATTATTGGGGTCGCATAATACCCCACTGACTACGAATGATCAGTCACTTGCAAAAATTTTATCGGACTCTCACGATTTTCTAAAACGTTTGTTGATTACATGGTCATTTCTTAATGAACTAATCATTAGAACTACGGAAAGAAGGATGCGTGTCATAGTGTACACATAGATACATAATAGAAACAAAGGAGACGGGCCATAAACTATTATGAAACTGCGGGCAATGCATATCGCCAACATCATTCACCCGAATTACATAAAATAATATCTATGTACAACGCATGATTCGAATGCGTATTGTATGGATGAACGACGATGGAGACACGCGGTTCATAATAAAAATGCCTCATGGCCCATCTCCCTTGTTTCTGTTATGTGTTCAGTTAACAAAATAGCTCATAAACAAGTTGTATAGATAACAAAAGCCCAAGGGACGTTGCCCTTTGGACAAAGCGTTGGTTAAATCCATACGAGAAAGTAATAATAATATTGCATAAAACCTCCCCTAACTGAAGTCACAAAGCAAGTTAGTGTTCGGTGCAACCCCCCAGTTGCAATAATTATTACCCTTGTTACGATATAAATTATGTGGAGGGGTGTCGCTTGTAACAGGTTCCATTCTGCAGTACAATGGAACTGCAGAAACCCTGATTATGGCAATTATTGAGACGTCATTAGAACATCTGAAAGGCGGAAAGTTATAACATCTGTATTAATTAATTATTATAAAATAAAGTCGCTATACAAATCTGTCTGTTTGTGCGCTTAGTTCTTCTAATCTTTTTTTTTCAACTTAAAACATGAAAAAACTGGACAGGTATTGGACAGTTAGGATCGGGTAAGAGGTTTGTTGGTTACTATTTGGATTTCAAAAAAATATATATAAAAAAAAACTTTAAAAAAGTCACCCGATTCCAAAATTTTATTTAAAATTTTTACTCCAAATAATGAGAGGAATCACTGGTTAAATTAAGCCAAGTATGTCCCGTAACACCCTGTATATGATGAGATATTAATAGCGTGGCCCCGTAGCGCTCTATGATCCGTTTGATCCTCATAACAATTAAGAACTAATGGAAGAAAATAATATCAACAACTTTCAATGAAGATAAGAAAGAGACAGAGACAAAGAAAATAAAAAAAATGTAAACAAACATGGTTTCCATGATAATTCTTGTGTCCTGTTCGGGGTGGATCAATGCAAAACGAACTCTAAGCAGTATTCTTGCCAGAACAGACGTTGCAATAATTACAATAGCGTATTATCCAAGGTGGATATTTTCAGTTGCAAACTTACCAAATACAAGAGGTCCATAAAATAATATTTCTCTGATGATTTGTGAATAATGTTATGTTTCTATTGTTGATATTTCTATTATGCTTTTAATTATATCTACAACCTCTCTCCATGGCTATAAATGCTTATTTTGTAAATTTTTCGTTTTATATAATCTTTTGTTTTGTATAAATTTTTGAATTCATATTCCTTTCTTACAAATCAAAATTATTTATTCCTTATTATGCTGTCTCATTAGAGGTAAAGTCACAAGGAGGAAATCCATAATTGGTTTTATTTTGGCTACATAATACTTATGTACAAACTGAAATAAATGTAAACTGTCGATATCCCGAAAATTAATAAATAAATAAATAACAAGTCAGCAAAATGTCAATTCAACACACCGTTAAAAATTGATATAGAGTCATTAAAAGCGATGATAAAACTAACTTATAAACCTTACCTACGTACATGTATTATGAGACATTAAGCAAAAAAATAGGTTCTGCTTTTTAACCTCCAACTGACCTCCAATTCTCCCAACGTTCTAACTAAAACTACCAAATCCGGTCTACAGGCACCGCTTATCGGGTTCTAATAGTGGAACAAGCTTCGACTAGATATTAGTGGCAGAAGCGCTTCTAATTGTAGATCTATTTAACCTATTCTATGTTTCATCACTTTTCATGAATTGATATCACTTTTTAAAGGTATGTTGAAATGTCATTTTGATGAGTTGCCCCGTTACCCTAAGAATCGAACATAGATCCTCTAGTCTAAATATTTTCAAAAATGACAAGTTACGAACTCTAAAAGTGAACTTGATTAAAACGTATGGAATGGTGGTATGCATTTAGTGCAATTACTAATGGCAGCACTGCAGTTCTCTAATGTGAATACCGCACAGCAGTCCCAACTGCTCCCAACCGCCTGGAGCCAGTGAGACTATGGCATATAGGAGTACGCTCTGAGGCCGAAGGTAATGGGGAGAGAAAGGAGATGGGGAGAAGGAAGTATATGGTTATTAAGATCTGATCACAAAACGGTTAAAGCTATATCAAGCAACGTTTCAATTCTGGGGCGATACTAAGAGTATCTTCCACTCTGAAACGTGCAGCAAATATACCATATAACTTAAGAGGAAGCTACAAGCCAAAAATGTGCATATTCTTGGTATACCTTATATCGTAGGCAATAGGCATTAAAATCGCTTGGCAAACGGAGTCTAGAAACGTTCGATTTCAAGCGAAAAAACTGGTTTTTATTTATTTTGTACATAATTTTATGAGAAAACAAAAAAGTTAATCAAGTGAAACTGTCACAGATAATCTTAGCTATAATACTGTATTGTTTAAAAGTTGTTTTTTATCGATTAAAACCTTCAATTTATCTAAAGCATATTTTTTGGTATTCATAATGTACACCAATTCGTTATAAAGATTAATCAAAATAGTGATTTGGCATTAAGATTCGCCTTAATGAAATAACACAAATCAATCAAATAAAACTTACTTGCGCACGCCAGGATTTGAAACCGGATTGCTAGTATAAAGCCTTACCCCTGGACCACGAAGGCGATCAATACTGTACTGCCACTAGTCCGCTAGAGCTAGGTAGAGTACTGCCTCTCATGTACCGTGGTGTCACAAGCTTTTCGGCTGGCCGCAAATATTAATATTTTCTTAAAATTCTAAGGATGGATAGTTTCATATAATTTGAACAATTCATCAAATGTCAACGTTAATTTTCGATTTCTGTTATCATATGATTATAGGCCAGTTACTTGACAGAACTTAGATAATAGCAGAACTTTTACAGAACTTAAAAAATAAGTTTGAAATTTAAAGAATTGTTCTCATTCTCTAAAACAACCCGTCGTAAATATTCCGTTCTCAGCAAACTTTTCAAAAGCTTTTTTCTAGCTTTTAACTATTCAGTAGTCAGAATGTCAGAAATAATAATTGTTGCCAGTGTTGCCCGCATAGGTGAGGCGGGGCAGGTACCTTGAGGTAATAATAGCAACACTGAAGACAGAGAGTGCACTCATCGATTGCTGTCTACGATATACTAAAATATTCTGTCGGTTTGGGTAGATACGAATATACCATCAGTCGGCCAGCGATAGACGGAACGGGAACGGAGATGTGCAACGAAGATAACTGGTGCGAATGTCAAACTTTCAGAAAATAACTAAATAACTATCACGCCGTGTCTCCGGAATGGTAGGCAGAGAGGATACATCGCCACACAACTCTGTTTTGGAACATACTCCTCGTACATTTCACGTACGGTGACAAGTCGAAATTACACAGTTGTGAATATCACGAAGAAAATTACACCTAGGTTTTTGGGGAGAGTCCTTTTGAGGAGATGAAGGATTGAACTAGGGTCTTGAAGAGACCTGTGTTGTGGCAAGGAGGAAATACAGACGCCATCAAATCATTCCACATTCGACCTGTTAAACTAAAGAACGAGTAGTAAAAACTTATAAATCTTCCGGAAGAATTCTCTTAATGATAGTGTAAGCCCTATCAAACCCCGTTGTATAGTTTAGGAGGACTAAGCGCACAAACAGACAGACGCGAATAGTGGCTTTGTTTTATACTATTAAGAGATGCCAATGTGTTGTCACAGTTACGAATTTACTAAAAGTTTATCAGGAAACGGCCTGTAATCCCGTTTTTAGTTCATTCCAGAATGTTCCGAAATGTTCTGCAATATTGTGGAATGCTCTCGAATACTCTCGAATGTTCTGGACTGTTCTATAAATTTCTAGAGGGTGAAACTTCCAGCCCTTATATCTTCAAAAGCACGCCCTTCAGGTAAAAACGGGAACCTTCTTCGTGGATGAGGGATAGAGGGCTACCACACCATATAACTCCATTGATCGTACCAGGACTCGTTTCTGAGTTTTAGCGGCACACACATTGTACACTTACTTTTATAATATATACGGATTTTCACAATTTTCGGTGAAGTATATTTTTATATTGGCGTATTTAACATATTTCAAACCATCTTCTTCTTCTTTTGAACGCTTACTACGGAGCCTTAAAGGAAAATAAAACTACTGGCTCTAACCAACAATAGCATAAGATAATTATCCTATGTATATATTTATCTTTGATGTATAAAAGCTGATTGTTTCTCACAAATAAATAAATCATTCCTACGCCAGTCGCAAACCTCACTGCCACACATTCCCCCACACAGCATCCCCAGAAATGAATTATTTTCCTCAAGGCTAGGTGTGCGATGAACGGTAAAAAAACATCAATATCAGCACTGACAATGTAATGTAAAAAGTACCAACCTAACTCAAAAGAAAGCAGCATTCAAATCTGTCACTTTTTTTACACCTAACAATCTCAGATAGCTAGTTTCTTTGATCTCAGAAAATCACAGCATTGACTTTTGACGATAAGTCATCATCAATTTTGAGATAGTGCTAGCCTAGATTGAAGCAGATTTCTACTGAATTACTATCTAAAATGATCGATAATTAGGTTTGTTCTTCCGGTACTCGTAAACTTGTTTCTTGAAATTAATATTAGTACTACACTAATATTACTTCCAAGACACATGCTTAAAATCTACAGATAATATAGATATTTTAAATATTTAAATTAAAAAAATTGTAAATATCAGATAAGAAAAACACTAATGTCATAAATTTTAAATTAATTTATGATTTTCCTAATGTTTTAATAACCATGTACAGGGTTTTCCAATAAGAGGAGTTAATTTGAATAGCCCGCTATTTCGGTAGATGTTATTTTTGTGCCTGTCATTTTTTGACATTTGACGAGTAAAAACTACGCCATTAATAAAAATGGAACGATACACGCTTCAACAACGCATTGAAATGATTAAAATTCACTTGAGTGAATCAAATGCAAATCATCTTGAGTGATGAGGCCCATTTCCACCTCGGTGGCTTCGTCAACAAGCAAAATCGTCGCATCTGGGGCTCGGAAAACCCAAGAATTATTGTTGAAAAGCCTCTCTATCTTCAACGTGTGACTGTTTGGTGCGGTTTATCGTCCGGCGGAGTCATTGGACCTTAATTTTTCGAATATGAGGCTGCAGCAACAGTTACGGTGAATGGATTGCGCTATCGAGAGATGATTAAAGATTTTTTATGGCCGGAATTGGATGGTATTGATCTGGACAACGTTTACTTTCAACAAGACGTCGCTACGTGCCACACAAGCAACAAAACCATTGATCTTTTACGATTGAATATCAAAATAACAACTCTTATTGGAAAACCCTGTATTATAAAGTGTTTTGTGAAAATCACTCGCGACGTTGGACCATTTTAAATTAGAAGATTTAAATGAGTTTAAACCCTTCAGACCTCTGGCATGTTGACCGTTATATTTCATAAAGATGCTGTCAGAAAGTCAGAGAATTTATGTGAATTAATTTTCGCAATTTCAGATTAGAGACACTCTGCGCGATTAAAAAAAATTGTCGTAACTCCGCTACATCAATGAATACATGAGTTATTCGTGCGTCGTCGCGTAGTTCACGAGGTGCTCTAAAAATTAAGCTAAGCAGAAGAACATAAATTAAGCCCAGTGATGAACGAAAGATGTTTTTACGCAAAAAACTAACGGTAGTGTTGAAATACTACCGACACATTTTAAAAGTGTGTTGTAAATTCAGGCGAAGCCGGGTGGTAAAGTTTGAGACAATATTTCCAAAACATCAAAACAGATTCCAAAATAATAAAAAAAATGCAAATTTGATTTACCGTCTAAAGAGGCAATTTAAATCTTAATAATTGAAGAATTAGATAATATTAATAAATATAAACGAAACATGAAACAGAACAAGACACAGAAAATAAAAAAAGTAACGATCGCAACTGGGAATCAAACCCAGAATCTCAGTCTTACCTGGACAACGCCTCTATCCACTCGGCCATTGTGTCCTATTTTTTTCAAGTCATTTTTGTCGATCTCATATTTCAAATTCAGAATCAACAATTTTATCTTCAACTTATTTTTCCCATATTTTTGGCTGCTATCTTTTTGAATGATTACAAAGTTCTAACGAATTTATTTGTAACCTTGAAAGTGTCTCGGATAAACAACATTTCGAATGGATGAAATTGATAGCCATCACTTTGAAAAGTTATTTTATTACATTAAAATGTCATAGTGGTCCTTGGTCAAAAAATGTTGGGAACCACTGCACTAAGAGGTACGCAGAGATGATTGACCGCCAAACAACTCGGTTCTGGCACACACTCCTAGCTTCATTCACGTGCATACATCTTCTAGAACATACTAATCTTTACATGGCTCTAGTCTAGTATTTGGTTCACTTGGTCGTGCCATGTCTTCCTCGGACGTCCCCGACTTAAGCATGCTAGTACCCAAACAAATAATATATCAAGAGGAGAAATTTTTTGATTCATTCATCGTTTTCTTTCATTTTCACTTCGTTCAGTAAGATTCAAATTCGATGATTCATATCTGCAATCTGTTCTACCGGTATTGCAATAGAAGATTGCATCGGTGCATTGTCGGGAAACACGCCAAACGCGCGTCCAACTATGTATACGGTTGACACTTGTCACACTAGAATGGGTCGCTTTTACGACTCGTTCTTGAGTTCAACAGCTCGGCTGTGGAACGATTTGTCCGCATCTGTGTTTCCTCCCTCCTACAACATGCGACTCTTCAAGATCCATGTTCACTCCTTCCTCTCCTGAAAAAGAATCTTCACACAGAATCCCCAAAGAGGTCAGAATAGATGTGAAAATTCTGGAGAAAATTAAACTGAACTTTTGAAAAGCAGGCGGATGTACAGGCTTTTCCAATTAGAGGTGTTATTTTGATATTTAATCGTAAAAAATCAATGGTTTCGTTGATTGTGTGGCACGTAGCGCCGTCTTGTTGAAAGTAAACGTTGTCCAGATCAATACCATCCAATTCCAGCCATAAAAAATCATTAATCATCTCTCGATAGCGCAATCCATTCACAGTAACTGTTGCTCCAGCCTCATTTTCGAAAAAGTAAGGTCCAATGACTCCGCCGGACCATAAACCGCATCGAACAGTCACACATTGAGGATAAAGAGGCTTTTCACCAATAACTCTTAGGTTTTCCGAGTCCCAGATGCGACAATTTTGCTTGTTGACGAAGCCACCGAGGTGGAAATGGGCCTCATCACTCAAGATGATTTGCATTTGATTCACTCGAGTGAATTTTAATAATTTCAATGCGTTGTTGAAGCGTGTATCGTTCCATTTTTATTAATGGCGTAGTTTCTACTTGTCAAATGTAAAAAAATGACAGCTTCAAAAGTGACATCTACCGAAATAGCGGGCTATTCAAAATAACACCTCTTATTGGAAATCCCTGTACATAGATTTTTTTTAATGTCCATTGGAATCGGTTAATATGAACACCCAATTCGGCCATGACCAGGAAATCAAAGGATATACATTACATAATGTAGGTATAAATAATGTGTATACTTGACGATCAACAACGAGCAACCAACTAACAATAATTTCTTGTTATCGATGTGTTTTTAGTGGCGTGACTACAAAAAGTGGATATAAATTTTATTATGGTATTTAAAAAGTTCTTTTGTTGTTTTTAACAAAGCACAACAAATGGACAACTTTAGAAAGTCTTCTGGGATTTTGGTTTGCAAACATTTTTTTCAATTTGGGAGGCGGGTACAGGTACCACTGCCCCGGGAACTATTTATTGGACCACTGCCATAGGACACCCCTAGTGGATTGCTACGTTTGGTGAATTAGCAGGCGTGCCCGGGTTCATAGGGTGAGGTGTGTTCAGGATGCGCCTGCCCTCCAGCTGCGTAACGTGCCAGATCAGGAGAGGCTGGTTTTGGAAGACCCTTTAACCTCTCCAACTGGTCTCTTGCGCCGCAGTGGGAGGGTTGTATTCATATGTCCGTCACTTCTGGACATAATGATCCCTATATTCCTACCCACCCCTCATACCTTTTTCATTCCCAGAACTTCCTTTCCTTTAAAAGACCCTCTACACAGCATTCCCAAAGATGACATGGGCCCTGATGGGAATTATTTTCCTCAAGGCCTCCTGTGTGGATCGAATGGTAAAACAAAACCAAAAATACTATTCAAGGCACATTTTCGGACCGTTTAATTCATTTCACACTAAACTCCGTATATCATAAACGGTGAGCTCTGGCATCAAGAAATGTGTACATATTTTCTCATTGGAATTTTAAGGCCAACGTAGATATATCTACCTTATTATATACCGTTATGTTATTCTAATTCTTGAATAACCCGAATATAATATGTGATTCACTTTTTAATTCAATATATTATTTCAAAAATATTACAATTTGAGTTTTTATCCATCAAGTTATTGCATTACAAAAAAATTTATACAATTTTTTTCCGAATTGAATATCTTTTCTTAGGGTACGATTGCATATATTTACACCTACAATTCGTGGAGTGCTCTCCCCTGTTATAAAATAAAATACCTACAAGGTACATTATTTGATGCATGTGAATCAGTCCACTCTCTTCTCAATAGAGAATAAAGCGTCGGGACGCCACGGCGCCAGAAATAGCGTCGATCGGCGCCATCTCTCCCTCCACATACATATCTACATACATCTTACATACATTCACGCATCTTCCACACACATACATCAATCTTACATACATACATACATCTAAGTATATTCACAAAATCTCCATCACATTTTCCCCCTCTATCTCTGTTGCTTTCATTACTGAGATTGCATTATTGATAATACAAGGCGACTATTTAAGATTGACTGATTTATAACTGAGGCCAATGTCCTCGTGTTAAACCCAGAAAAAACTAGTTCCTATGCTAATTTTTATTATTTAAAAGCTATAATTTTTTTCTTTTTTTTTAACATTTTTACAAGAATATGTATATTTATATGTATGTATAATGGATATTTATTATATTCGTAGTCCTCCTCACTAGGAGATTCTGTGTTGAGGGGGACTAGGTTTCGGAAGTTTTCAGCGACTTGGTTCGACTTCATGTTTTGGGTAAGATTTTCCAGAAACTTCTACGACACGCACATAAGCAATACAACGCATTACCTAGTAATCCAAAACTTCCGGCAACGAACAAAAAAACATTGGCAAAAGCTCTTAAAAGCTATTTCCTCAGCAGTTTTATTAACGACTAACACAATCTTAATTTATGTTGTCTTGTCTTTAATCTAATGTTGTCATTCCCGAAATGAGTTTTGTAAACTCACTGGGAATAATACGTTATAACTTTGTTATTATTTTGTAATAAATAAATAAATGTTTTAAATATGCTAGTTAGTTATTTATCCAGTAGTTCCTAGAGCCAAGATTTAATGTCCTTAATATAGTTATTTTGTTTTGAATTGTTTGATACTAAGTGGGATATTAATACATTCAAAGGTGCGTTCTTTACAATGATTTGCTTGTTGTTACCAAGAAGTCATTAAAAAAGAATTTGTATTCGCAAAATATACGAAATTCCGGCAATATCTTACGTAACGAAAACAAAGTAATAAATTCATGCGATTTTGTTCATAGAAAAAGTGAACGTTGATTTAAATTTATGTGCCCTATTGTTTAAAAAATTCCCATCAGATCTGGTAAGAGATAAGTTACCCGGTTTAAATAAAATAAATTACGTAAACCTTACGTCACTTTTTTAAGGAATACAAACTAACATATTCGTTTTATTATATAGGTATATCCGCTTTATTAAAAAATATATAGTTACAGCACAAGAGTCTCAACTGCAACCGACAACTAACAGTCCGAAAGCTTTTAAAAACATTTATAAGGTAACCTTACAAGTGTTAAAACTGCACAGAGCCAATAGTGGGACAAATGTGCATCCTTTGAGAATGTTGTGAGACTGAAGGGTGCGGGGAAAGGAAGGAGATGATAAAGAGGAAGGTTAGTAGGCTACTTACACAATTATCGTCAGGATGTCAGTTACGGACATTACCTTTCTCACGAACACAAAACCAACACCGGGATTCCTCAGGGATCGAACCTAGGACCCCTCCTCTTTCTTTTCATTCATTAACAAAATTGGCAAGAACATTAAACGCTCAAAATACCTCCTCTTAGTTGATGATACCAATATTTTCAAAGCTATTAAAAGTCACATCGATTCCTTTCTTCTGCATAATGATCTTGATTCTCTTGTCAATTGGTCGGAACTGAACAACTTCCTCTCAACAACAAGAAATGCAGTGTCGTCGCATTTACAAAGACACATTCCCGTTCCCCGACAACATTAATGAAAATAAATTAACACGCAGAAATGAGATTCAATTGTGGCCTGATTTTAGAAGCAAATCTTTCTTTCAAATCCCACATATCAGACAATGTGTCCTGCGCCAACAAATGTTTGGATTTTTTCTCAGTAAGGCGAGATCATTTGCTAATAGAATCGCAATACGGAGAACGTAATATGAAGCACTTGCTGTTATTAAGGCCCCTTCTGCACAAAACCCTAACCTAAAAATAGAAAGAGTACAAAAGAGATTTATGCGTTACTTGTATATCAGGGAACATATACACTATCATTTCCTGTATCCATGATTGTTCATAACAGGAATGCTTGATTTGAACACCTCAGAAACCGGCGTTAAAGTTAATTTCTGGAACTATACATAATCAACTTATATTGGAAGAGGTAAGCTTATATGTGCCTAGCAATAATCTCCTACACTCGTGGTAGATCTCATGCACTTGTTTTGTGCTCCTAAAACGAGAACTTCTGCCTACCAGAACGCACCAATCAACAAAGCGACTTGTTTAACGATTCTGCATTGACCATCGACATTTTCAACGTTACTTACAGACAGTTCAGCAAAAATCTTTTGACGCGTGTCACAAAACAGTAAATCTGCCCCATTACCTTTTTATACTTAAATGTACCTCAAATTTGTAATCTTCTCAGTAATATATCGAAGTTTTATATTTAACCGTTTTATGGAGAACATGAAGAATAAAATAAATAAATACAGTTAATAAAGTAATAGAGCCATTTCAGGACGTTTTGATTCTGAAATAGAATTATATATAGCCTTTCACCACGTCCGGTGTTTCTGAGAGCCCAACAAGCCGACATAAGCCAAATTTGTAATTAATTATTTTGAAGCAACCGTTTATGTGTTAACTGTAACCAACATTGTTATTTGATAGAAAAGATGCATAAAAACATGTTGTTTTACGTAAAACAATACAATGCACAGCAATGGACCAACAGAACACTGTAATTAACGGCTTTTTGTTTGTGGGAGTTGTTTATTATACAATACCAGATCCAGAGAAACAATGATTGGGATATTTTGTAAATGGTATAATGAAGTAATTATGTTAATTTATTATAAGCATTCAAACAATGTTCTGTTTCTGATATTGTAATGTAATCAATTATTTGGAGGTGGCTATACCACGCGCAACTCTACAAGATAATCCAAAAACGAAATATGTAATTACGAATTACAATAAATTCAATTGGGACGAAACACAGTTTGGGCCCGTAGAGCTATAAAATACATCAATGTTTGGGCCTTACTAATAAAATTTTACACAAATGATAAGCAATCATCAATGTAGGGTAAATGGTTATTTTTTATTAGGGGTTATCCTTAGGAGATAGACACATACCATAGAGTACTTTTCTGTAGGCCTTTTTAGGGTTCAATGATAACTCAACACAGTGACAATTTAACACACTTTTAAAAAGTGATATAAAGTCATTAGAAATGATGAAAATAAATAAATTTTTAACCTAACCTACTACCCAGTTAATAAAGTTTTTGTTTCATCTCTTTCCATGACTTATATAACTTTTTAAAGATATGATGAATTATCATTGTGATGATTTATCCGGTCACCCCTTTTTTAAGATGTACAATTCCGTAGTACATTATTTTGATGTATCTCTTGAGGTTTAGCCAGCGTTAGCAATGTGGTGCCCGATAATATATTTTTACGACTCTATTATAAAACATCGACTTTTCTCTACTTTCTAGAAACATAATATGCATGTATTAAATATGTAAATTTCCCGAAAGAAATTCTCTAAATGATAGTGAAAACCCTATCAAAATTCGTTGCGTAGTTTAGAAGAACTAAGCGCACAAACAGACAGACGCGGGTAGCGACTTTACTTTATACTATTTAGAGATTATTAGTTAGTGGAACCTAACGTTTTATTAGCACAAACGATGCTGATTTAGTTTTCATACATTTTTCGAGGCATTAAGGACAAATCTCACCACGAATTATACTAATAAGGATCATATTAGAATGCTTGCATGTTCTCCAGAGACCCATCGGCGTTTCACTGGTTAAAAGGTCGTTTTTTACGATGTTTTCTTCATAAAAATTCAGTTAAAAAGGCTACCCAAAGATGGAAATAACTCTCGATAATGGAGGTACTGAGTCATAATAAATTGCATTAAAACCTTAAAGTCGGGGTGCAGATTATTTCTACCGCCTGTTAAGCCCCCACATACCCAATTTCTACCGATTAAGTATCTCGTTAACTCTTTAAGATTTTATGTGGCAAAAAAAATTTTTTTAAAAGATAATATCTACACATTTGCTATGTCGAAACTAATTATATGAAATTCCTCGATAGTAAAAATCGCAAAGAAGCTTCTAAAATTATCATAAATACGTTTTGTTCTGTTATTTAATATGTTATAAGCATGAAAAAATTCACAGTGTATCTTTAAATGCAACTAAAGCATTTGTTGAGCGGTTTTTGCTCTATTTCAAACGAGTCGTGTTTTAATAAATATTTTCACCATTACCTACGATATAAGGTATATCAAGAATATGCACATTTTTGGCTTGTAGCTTCCTCTTAAAACTAGAAAGAAGCCAGGTATAGATTAGAATTTAAATAAAAATAATGTTGTATGACCCATCACACAAAACTTTACATCATAATTCACGATTTAGTATTTAAGTAGGCAGGTACTAACATACCCTTTTTGAAGAAACTTAAGTAAACAAAACGCTTTTTTTGGTTTATAAAAACAAGAATCTTATTTTGTAGTGACGTACCAAATTTTACAAATGATTTGTTGTGCATTTCCGGCTTACTTCATCGTATTATACACGGTGTCCGGAAATGAGTGGTAAAATCGGGGTTCAGATGAATCTACTTCACATTTGGAGTCGATTTTGTGGTATATATTTTTTGATATGGTATTTCGTTGAAATTGTTCGATTTTAATTTGAAAAACATCTCTGTTGTAGACGGGTCAAAAAGTTTATTTTTCCTCTAGTTGCTGAAATATGTTTTGAATTAAGCTTTTTTGGGTTGTAGCGATGTAGATTCAACAGTTTCTCGCTTATGACACTAGTTTCCGGACACCGTGTATGTTTGAAATTGAGCCCTTTTGATTAATTTAGTTTACAAGTACCTAGTAGGTAAAAAAACGCTTGGGTGTATTTTTACTTCCGTCTATTAAACATATAATATGAATATGAACAAACTAAGAGATTCACTCCTCACACAAACAAACAACACCAAATTTGATTAAATCAATTCTGTTTATTATAATGTTTCATTTAAGCAATTCTGTTTATTATAATGTTTCATTTGATCAATTATGTTTATTACAATGTTTCATTTAATCAATTCTGTTTATTATAATGTTTCATTTAATCATTTCTGCTTATTATAATGTTTCATTTAATCAATTCTGCTAACTATAATGTTTCATTTAATCAATTCTGTTTATTATATTGTTTCATTTAATCCATTCTGTTTATTATAATGTTTCATTTAATCAATTCTGTTTATTATAATGTTTCGTTTTAATCAATTCTGCTTATTATAATGTTTCATTTAATCAATTCTATTTATTATAATGTTTCGAAAATAATAGTAATAAAGTACATACATAAATATATTTTTTTTCTATAAAATAAGTAATTTAATAAACAACATTTGATATTATTTATTACAATGTAAACACATAAATTCGTTTAAGACCACTTTAATATATATTTATTTTAAATTTGAAACCGCACAAGAGTCCCAACTGCTCCCAACCGTCTGGACCCAGTGATACTATGACATTCCATATGACAGGAGAAGGAGACGGAGAAGAGGAAGGTGGGAAAGTACCTGGCTATTCAGATCTAGTCACCAAAAGAGAGCCTTACCCCCCTTGACCATGGAGGCCGTTAATATTCAGGAGAATATAAAACATCTATTGTAGACATATTTCCAGTAAACTTAAACGTTCTGCTCTTCCTAGGTAATTAATTACACCCTTCAATTTGTTCACCTCCCACTCCAACAGCAATTTATTAGCAACAGTATTGTGTATTTTAAGTTAGTTTTAATATTTTCCTGATGTAAGAGGGGTACTTCCCAAACCGGTTGAATATTTAAGAAAATTAAAGTGGTCTAAAACATGTTTGTGTAATTATTTTGCAAATTACGGCGAGTCACAAAGTTAATGCTTTTTACAAATACGTCACATTTGAAAAGGTTAGTTATAAGGTGAAATATATCTCCCATTAGATCATTAAATAAATAAAAAAAAGAATAAATAGCATCAGTAAAATTAGTTGTCCGAGACCTCCAAAAATAACGAAGTTATTATCTGGGGATAGTGAACTTATATAAAACGTATGCGATAATACATTCTTGTCTCGTGAGGTCAGAATACTATGCATAATTCGAATGGTAGTGTTGCAGTACACATGCATCGTGATGTCACACACTTTTCGATCGGCCACAAGTTTCAATATTTTACCGCTTATATTCAGAATTTTCAAAAGTTTCAAAAATTATTGTCAGCAAACTCTAATAATTAATAAGATTCAACTTTTGATGTACGTTACAAAATATTAAAACTGTTACCATGACATACTCCGTAATATATTAATGCATTTACCCATCATTATTCTCAAGTCTCTAGCACTTAATCCTTGTCAAAAAAAGCCGTGAAAAAATCAATAAAAATAGTTGCTAGGTAGCATTTAGGAAAGTAGGAACTACCGCCCCCCTGTCAAAAAATTTAAAGCTCCAGACGAGAGAGGTGGTTGGGGGAAGTTGGGGGATGTTGGGGGTGGATTAAGGGGAGGGACGCCGCCTCTGGTTTGCGAGGGGTTACCATGGCAATGCGAAGGGTTGTCAGATCGCCCCACGACGTGCCACCAGTGCTGTCAGATCGGATAAATATTACGAATTTTTCATATTTCTATGTCGTGAATTTTATGAATAACTACTTGGGACTGCTACGATTATGAAGATTTCAATTAGTTTTTGTCATAAAGTTGTGTAAGTACCTAGTGGTTTCGTGATAAAAAATATTTTTTAGAATTTAAATTATTCAAATTTAATGATCTAGCGCGGAAAATATAATAATTCAAATAATAAAAGAAAAACCAAATCACAGACATTTTTTAAACTAAAAGTCGCATACGACAAAAACATGTATTCCCATCATGTAACTAACACCTACATAATAACAGAATGAATTTACAGAACAATAATTAATTTTTTAACACATTTTAACGCATTTAATTAGACAAAGGTATTATAAAAGTTAATGTCGATTCACTTTTTCGATTAATATAAAAATATTCATTAAAAAAATTCAAACATTGACAAATATTTTTCAAATGCTAAGTGTTGTTTCATAGAATCATTTTTAATTTTTAATAATGTCCATATTTTTTTAATGCTTGGCAACACTGAAAAATCGCGCGGCAAATTCTGCAATGGCGGCGCGATTATGTCAGATTATTGTGGGGATGACGCGCCGTACTGTCGTATTGATTTATCTCTGCCTACCCCTGCCCAACTGGCTCGATAGGTACAGACAATTCACAACACCGAGTAGATGGTATCATTTGATCTGCCCAGCATCCTTCACAATGGAAGCGCAGTAAATTAAAAGGTTAATTCCTTAAGCCGACATTGATTCGGCGGGAAAGCGCGGCTGACAGATTAAAAGCGAATGATTAGCAGTCTGTTTATAATGAAAGATTTCTATGGAGAATATTGTCAGCATTAAAAAATATTATTTATCAGTGTTAAATAAAGTAGGTACTAACGGATATTTATTTATTTATTTTAATATCAACGGTATAAAATATACCATATACAGTAAATTATGACATCAGAAAATATACAATTAACAGAAACTCTAGATGGATATAAAAAGTTAGAGATACAAGTACATGCAAAACTTATAGGTAGACTAGGTTAGATTAGTATTGATTGAAATATATGATATTATAGATACATGATATAATATATTACAATAGCTAAAATGTATGCATTTATTTTCAGGTTTTGGTTGAAAGTAGGTAAGTGCCAATCAAGCTGTTGGTTCTCCGTATTGAATATTATTATTGACCCAAGTTTCCTCAGTTGCCCCAGGCAGTTCATTTTATATACATATTTATTTGACTTTTTACGTAAGTACATTTTATTGGTCATGATTTAAAAGATATGATATTAAAGCCTTTTTGTACCTAGCTTCTGTGCAGTTAAACAGATCCGCTACATCTGCGTACATATTACTAATTTATATATAATTAATATGACGTATGACGGCTATTTCTATGGTGAGATATATCAAAAATATCCTAATTTTATTTTATTTTAAATAGAGTAGACAAGAGAATTTTTCGAAAATTTTTAATCAGCATTTTTTGTTTTTTTCATAATTATTTTTTTTAAATATTAACAAGTAAGAAAAATGTGTTAAATTCGAGAGAGACAGGGTAGGTACTAATAACTTGTAGCTGATATTATAAAAAAGCCATTAGAAACCCGTATGTCCACCATTTTTTTGCCAAAATATTATAGCGAACCAAAAAACTATGGTAACAAATTACTTTCTTATTTTTTGTAAGGATAGAAAGTTAAATTAACTGGTAATCGTGTACGAATATTCCGAAAGTGTTAAGCTCACAATATTAACGGTGTATGTATGTGTACCCCATGTGTATGGCGCTAACATTTCATGTTCATATTGAAAATATGTGTAAATCACCCATTAAGATGTTGGGTTTTATCATACTCAATTCGAAGGAGTTGACCAACCTTGCAGTAAGTTGAAAATCAATTTTATTAATTTTTTTAATGATAAACTAATGTTTATAAGACAAGGTTTTTATGCATAGCACAAAAGATAATAAATTATTATAAGCAATAATTAGTCGCCTGCATGTATTGCTTAAAATATTTCACCAACAAATGTAGATATAATATATCTCGACGCCATCTAGTGGGAAATTTAGCACTAACAAAGCTTTCCTACAAAAATAAAGTTGGTTGTTTACAGGTGAAAAAAATATAATAAGCAGTAATTGTTGATTGAAATACTAATACATATTGAATTATTTGGCGTGTTGGAAATAAGCCGATGTGGCTCAGTGGTCGAGAGCGTCTGACCGGACATCAGAAGGCGCGGGTTCAATTCTTGTCGGCGGCATTTTTTTTTACTGGCGAGATATTTTCAATTTGTATTGATATTACAGGCGACTAATTATTGCTTATAATAATTTATTAAAGCTGCTTTACTTTAGCTAAGTTCGTGGCATCCTTGAGAGAGGATCTCAGGTATGGGGGCCAGAGATGTAGTCCTGTTTTAGCAAAAAATATTATATACTATGCATCTCAATTTCCGACTTGTAGATAACAAAAACATTGGGAGATATAAGAGATTCGATAGTCGTCAAGCTACGATCAAACTTCACAGACTATCAATGAGGAAAAGCTAATAAACTTACGCGTTTGATGTGTAGGTAGAAATAAAGCCGTTGTGGATGGACGTAATTTGCAGTAATTGGGGTGAATCTTGTTGGCGACACGCGTTATGCGCGCAGCTTCATACCGATAATGGCTTCTTGCCCAATTCCCTTGTTACCATTATCTGTTCTATGGTCCAGATAATATAGTCATCAATAAGTCTAAATATCCCAACATGTTCAGAACTAGAGTTACAATCACTGACAGACCCATAGCCGAAATTAGTATGTATGATTGCCTGATCTGAACTCGGATTTGTTTTGAGTTTAAGTGGGTGCCCGGGTCCACGGGATGAGGATTGTGTAGGTCCTCTCAGACTTTTTCCTTTACAGATCCGTTTCTCCTACCTCTCCTCCCTTTTCTTAAAAAAATAATCCTCTACACATCATCCCCAAAGATGACATAGGCCCCGAAGGAAATTATTTTCCTCAAGGCCTCCTGTGTGGAGCTAACGAAAAAAAACTGTCATTTTCAAAACTGGAATCAATTTTGTCAAGGATTCAGAAAAGCGATAAAGTAGGTACCTACCGACAGTATAATATTTTGACATGAAATTATTTTACGTGTTTAAGATTGGAACTGTTGTGTCAAGGATTTAGACAAACGATAAGGTACCTACCCAAAATAAAAATATTTTAATAGGAAATTATTTAACTTGTTTAAAATTGGAACTGATATGTCAAGGATTCAGACAAGCGATAAAGTAGGTACCTACCGACAGTATAATATTTTGACATGAAATTATTTTACGTGTTTAAGATTGGAACTGTTGTGTCAAGGATTTAGACAAACGATAAGGTACCTACCCAAAATAAAAATATTTTAATAGGAAATTATTTAACTTGTTTAAAATTGGAGCTGTGTGAAGAATTCAGACATAATTTTATAACTAAGATAACTGATCAAAAAACAGAATTCATAAAAAATGTTGTTATAATTCTAAGTATACATACGCGAGCCGAATTGCCGAGCTGAACCTCAACTTATGGGAAAGGAATACACTTTCATCTTCACAAATCCTACAAAATATATAATATCCCGTGATTTTTCACGGGTCTGCGCGCTAGTATACTTCCATATTTAATAATCCTTACCTTGATGGTAAACCCATGCTGCAAATTGAAGAAAGATAGATGTTTGGCTTACCTGTAACAAAGAGAAAGGTTAGAATTAGTAACTATGAAAAGGATTTTTTTTTTCTCTTCTGTATCTCAACGTTTTATTATGTAGTCATTGTTAACACTGGATTTATATAAACTGAACTGAATGTGGTTAAAATAATATACAATCAAAGCACAAATCACAATTTTAAATAAAAATTTATTTATTTATTTACCAGCTGACGTGTGACTTTCAATAAATATAATATCCTTGTATTACATATACTCGTATAAACCTTCCGGAAGAAATTCTCTAAATGATAGTCAAAACCCTATCAAATTCCGTTAAATAGTTTAGAAGTATTAATTATTAGAAGTTTATTATAGCAATGTATTGTCACGATTACGAATTTACTAAAAGTTTATCAGGAAACGGTCTGTAATCCCGTTTTAAGTTCGTTGCGATCTGGGATGTTCTGGACTGTTCTAGAAATTTCTAGAGGGCGAAACTTCCAGCCCTTATACCTTCAAAAGCACGCCCTTCAGGTAAAAACGGGAAACTTCTTCATGAATGGGGATAGAGGGCTACCACACCATATAACTGCCTTGATCATACCGGGACTCGTTTCTGAGTTTTAGCAGGACGCACATTGTACACTTACTTTTATAATATATATATAATTATATTGATTACATGTGTTTACAGACTAATAATCCAATGATAACACAGTTATAAACAAAGATATTAGAAGAACGAGATATGCTATGTTGGCCGCCGGACCGTAGCCGGAGTACTACCTAATTAGGGTACTTTGAACGGTATCGGGACGTGTACGCACAGAAATCTGTTCTATGCATTAGTGCGGATACCTTAGCGCAAGCGAAGGTGTGTAGTAGTATTGGTGAACAAAACCGGCGACACTCGGCAAAACAATTCCACTCAGTACGAACTGCTCATAGCACATCTCGTTCTTCTAATATCTTTGGTTATAAAGCATATAATACGAACTGAAAAAAAGTGGTAATGAACAAAGAAAATTGTAGATAACTAACTACAAATTATCTACATCTGAATAAAGCAGTGACCGATTGCACTAAAACTTACATCAGTAATATTATGATTTTTGATTTTGATAAAAGCCTTAGACACATTACACTATATTATGCTAACATCATTTGGGTGTGGCATATACGTATTATATGTTGGGGTGACACACAACGCTATTATATTACTCAGGAGAGGGGGTCAGATCAATTTGGGAACTGAGGCGGAATATCATTTATTTGTATGAGATCTGTCACTTTTGCAGATGACAGTCGCGTAATTTCGGCGCTCCGTCAATTGTTCTGACCATTTCTGTTGGTTCCGTAGGTAGGAGGGCGTCGCATAATTTTTAAATATAGCCTGGCTAGCAGATCACAGCGCATATCGTCGCCACGCCCACACTTATAACACATCATCTTTTTACGCATTTCTCTTTTTTTTTTTTTTTTATATTTACTCCACACAGGAGGCCCTGAAGAAAATAATTTCCCTCGGGGCCTATGTCATCTTTGGGGATGCTGTGTGGAGGGTCTTTTTTTGGAGAGGAAGGAGTGAACATGGGTCTTGAAGAGTCCCATGTTGTAGGAGGGAGGAAACACAGAGGCCGGCAGTTCGTTCCACAGCCGAGCTGTTGAACTTAAGAACGAATCGTAGAAGCGACCCGTTCTCATGTGACAAGTGTCAACTGTGTACAAATGTTGGGCGCGCGTTTGGCGTGTATCCCGACTACGCACCGGTGCCGAAGGGATCAATGACGCTAGTTCCTCAGAGCATCTTCCATTGTAATACCGATAGAACAAGGACAGCATACCTACCTGACGCCTGTGCTCTAAAGATTGCAGTCCGTTTGTT
Organism: Hesperophylax consimilis; assembly: GCF_061612785.1. Classification (NCBI taxonomy): domain Eukaryota; kingdom Metazoa; phylum Arthropoda; class Insecta; order Trichoptera; family Limnephilidae; genus Hesperophylax; species Hesperophylax consimilis. The sequence goes on along the minus strand of NC_142854.1, from coordinate 16,264,015 downwards.
AAGATTGGGCAATCTATCAAACGGACCGCCCGTTTCTGCACAGAGTGAAGGGTTTTTTTCAGGTATTTTGGGGCTCCAGACCAGAGATGGCTGCCAAATTCGACAGTAGGGCGCACTTGCGATTTGTACAGGGTGAGCAGTTGTGTACTATTAAAGTATCTGCGGGCCCTGTACAGTACGCCCAGCTTCTGAAAGGCCAACTTTACTCTGGCTTCGATGGAGCCCCCGTACCTGAGCTGGTCACTTATAGTTACACCAAGCATATCAATGGAAGGCCTGTTCGGAAGATTGCTTCCGTTGAAGGAGACTAGATTTTCATTTGGATCCCTTTTAGACGTAATCAGACAGGATTGGGTCTTTGAAACATTAAATTCGACGAGATTATTTTTACCCCAGGAGGAAATACTCTCGAGATAACCGTCCATTCTCTGCTTCAAAGCCCTCCGAGCCGTTGGAGTTTGTGTGCCCTTTGGGGGCTTGTCAAACAAAAAGCTATCATGAACTGTACTGTCATCCGCGTAACAATGAATCGGTGCACATGTCAAAAGAAAATCTGAAATCGGGTGATATTATAGCAGTTAATATACGAATAAAATGTCGGTCCTACCCGATCGGTATTTTGCAAGGTTGATAGAGTTGTCGACACAAATTCCTAGGGAGGAAGGTTCAATCCTCAGCAAAACGAAAAAGATTTTGTTTAAAATTAAGTATTAAATACAAAACACACACGTTATATATATAGAAGATAGATAAATATATCAAGCTAAAAGTGTAAATATTAGATTATACATGGTGCCGGGGTACAAACTTCAGAGGGTGATTCTTCATGTTAGTACAAGTAAAAAAATACTTTTTAAAACCAGTTTTTAGGTACAAAAGTTGAATAATTTGTACAAAGAAAATAATTCTCTTTTAAGGCGATGCACTACGTCGTGTAATATTTTAAATTGAGCCGCTATCAATAACAACCCTTGCGCAGATGGCGATAAGGTTTAAATCCCCGCTTAACACCATCCGCCTGTTTTGATTTATGCAAGAAAAAAACATGGCCAAAAAGTGCCTTTTATTTTATTTTGTGGATGTTCAGGCATGAATATTTTTTTTCGATCATTTTAAAAATAACTCAATTTGCCACATTATACAATAAAATCATAACCAAAAATGGGTTCGTAAGTAGGAGATTTTGAACTTTAAAGCAGTTTTCAAAGGCCTTTACATTATTTTTTTCTGGGCTTATAAAAAGACTTATCTAAAAAGTACTCGATTATTTCAAAGGCTAAGATGTAATCATTATTAAAGCATCTGAAACATTTTTAGGCGACCAAATTTTAAAACCAAAAACACATGATTTTGCATTACTACGTATGGCATCGCCTTAAGGAAAAATATTTTTTGTGAAAAAAAAACAACGGAATTTCGGAAAAGTCATGTATCTTTTTTACTTCTACCATCATGTACCACCTTCCAAAATTTATGCAATTTACCCCCGGACACCCTGTATAGCTGTTAAAATTAAATAATAGTCAATTAAATAATTATATCACTAACATCTGAACCGCCCTTCTATTTGGTGATCGGTGACGTCACATTATTGACTTGTCCACCCTTCCAGCCGGTTTCTGAATCAAGTGGACTTGAATTATGAACTTGAACACAGTTAACTGACCTATGTAAGCACGGCTTTATTGGGACTGATTTACGGCCCCTAAAGCTCAACCATGGCTGATAGAGGACTTTTACAAACAAACTGAAGCTCAAATCAGCGATATTGAGACAATTAATGATACGAAATAACGTACTTACTAAATAACACTTCGTTTTAACTAAATTAGCACACGAAACATCCGTTTATGTCGGGGAGATGGAAAACACATGCACAAAATAGTAAAATACAGGGTTTTCCAATAAGAGGTATTTTTTTTATATTCAATCGTAAAAGATCAATGGTTTCGTTGCTTGTGTGGCACGTAGCGCCGTTTTTTTTAAAGTAAACGTTGTCCAGATCAATACCATTCAATTCCGGCCATAAAAAAACATTAATCATCTCTCGATAGCGCAATCCATTCACCGTAACTGTTGCTCCAGCCCTATTTTCGAAAAAGTGAGGTCCAATGACTCCGCCGGACCATAAACCGCACCAAACAGTCACACGTTGAGTATAGGGAGGTTTTTCAACAATAACTCTTGGGTTTTCTGAGCCCCAGATGCGACAGTTTTGCTAGTTGACGAAGCCACCGAGGTGGAAATCGGCCTCATCACTCAAGATGATTTGCATTTGATTCACTCAAGTGAATTTTAATAATTTCAATGCGTTGTTGAAGCGCGTATCATTCCATTTTTATTAATGGCGTAGTTTTTACTTGTCAAATGTCAAAAAATGACAGCTTCAAAAGTAACATCTACCGAAATAGCGGGCTATTCAAAATAACACCTCTTATTTGAAAACCCTGTAGATTCAAAGTTTTTTTTATTTTTATAATTTTTGTGTTTAGATGGACGCAGTTCCTTTCGGCAAACGTCAAATCAATCTAACAAGATCAACATGACGTATCTCTATGGTCAAAACACGGGATTTTTGGACATTGATTGAAAAAATATGCATCTTTTACCATCTCTTCCGACGAAGACAGTTATTTATTGTAGTAATTAAGTTGAAACGAAGTGTTATTTAAATAATAATTTGTGCGTATTGAGATGTAGGTAATCGGAGCACCCCAAACTTTTCAAAGATTTTTACCACTAAATCTTCAAAGATTTTTACCACTAACTTCTCAAAGGTTTTTACCACAAACTTTTCCAAGATTTTTACCACATACTTTTCCAAGATTTTTACCACAAACTTTTCAAAGATTTTTACCACATACTTTTCTAAGGTTTTTTACCACAAACTTTTCCAAGAGTTTTACCACAAGCTTTTCCAAGATTTTTACCACAAACTTTTCGAAGGCTTATTACCACTAACTTTTCAAAGATTTTTACCACTAACTCTTCAAAGATTTTTACCACTAACGTTTCAAAGATTTTTACCACTAATTTTTCAAAGATTTATAACACTAACTTTTCAAAGATTTTTACCACTAACTTTTCAAAGATATTTACCACTAACTCTTCAAAGATTTTTACCACTAACTTTTCAAAGATATTTACCACTAACTCTTCAAAGATTTTTACCACTAACTTTTCAAAGATTTTTACCACTAACTTTTTGAAGGTTTTTTACCACAAACTTTTCCAAGATTTTTACCACAAACTTTTCTAAGGTTTTTTACCACAAACTTTTCCAAGAGTTTTACCACAAGCTTTTCCAAGATTTTTACCACAAACTTTTCGAAGGCTTATTACCACTAACTTTTCAAAGATTTTTACCACTAACTCTTCAAAGATTTTTACCACTAACTTTTCAAAGATTTTTACCACTAACTTTTCAAAGATTTACAACACTAACTTTTCAAAGATTTTTACCACTAACTTTTCAAAGATATTTACCACTAACTCTTCAAAGATTTTTACCACTAACTTTTCAAAGATTTACAACACTAACTTTTCAAAGATTTTTACCACTAACTTTTCAAAGATATTTACCACTAACTCTTCAAAGATTTTTACCACTAACTTTTCAAAGATTTTTACCACTAACTTTTCAAAGATTTGTACCAGTCACTTTTTGAAGGTTTTTTACCACAATCTTTTCCAAGATTTTTACCACAAACTTTTCAAAGATTTTTACAACTAACTTTTCAAAGATTTTTACCACTAACTTTTCTAAGATTTTTACCACAAACTTTTCAGAGATTTTTGGTCAGGCTTGGTTAGGTTGTTACTTTACACGATGTTGGTTTGATAACATTGATTGTTTTCTTAGAGGTATTTGCTATCTTTTAGATAACAATAAGTAATAAGTATCAATGTTTACTTAAAGGTAGGGCTAGAATCTAGCCGCTAGGTTAAAACAATGAGTCCCAACAGTCGTGAGCCAGTGAAACTATGGTATCTCCAATTAGGGTACGTTGGGGGGGGAAGGAGATGAGGAAGTGGAATGTGGGAAAGTATCTAGCTATTCAGATATACCAAGCTATTTCAATTTTAAGTAACTTTTTGATTTTGTTTAGTAGTCTTTCACCAGGGCGTTACTGAAAGTATACACAACTCTACCGAATAATAATAATTAATAGCAAACATCAGGCCAACTCTGGCACCTGGTGGAACTGGTGACCTTAACCAATATTAGCATAACTGAGTCACCGGAACAGGGAGGTGTGGTCACCGTCCAGTATCTACTCGGTGCTCGAAGAACATGTCTCGTAAATCTGACGACACGCACGTATACTCGTATAACACAGGTACACTTAGTAGGTGGGACTGCAAACGTACGCGACTGTGATTGAAATAAATAAACATCATCGAATATATTACGGTGATTAAGACAAACGCGTACTCGGCGTTTTTCAGATAAACCAGAGGTTCCCAAACTTTTTTGTGTCGTAGACCCCTTGCCGTGTTTTTCTGTTTTTGGTAGACCCCCTACTTACCTGATATTGAATTTTTGTAAATTTCTAACTGTAGTGAAGTTTAGAGTTAAAAACTTAAAGTAAAAACACATGTTCAGTTTTATACATTTATTAATTGAATTTAAATTAAAACTACTCAAAATAAAATTTTGTATGTGTTATATAAAATAAACGTAACATAAAATAAACTAAGCAATAAGTAAATGTTTTTAGTGGGAAGGATGAACCTGATGCTTTAATAATAAATTATCAACATTTGGCGTCAATTTTATAAGGTTTAATCTTAAGTCTCCTCGGCTAATGATGTCCAGTCTGTTTCTTTTTTTCGTTAGGAGATTGGTAACGGCGCTGAACCCCCGTTCCACTAGATATGACGATGGAGAGGAAATTAAAAATTTCCTCGCTATATTCCATAATACGGGATAAGTAACGGGTATGTTTTTTTGCAGCCAGAAGTGCTGATATCCGTGCTTAAACTGAACCTTAAGTTCTTCGTTTGTACTTATTTCAGTCAGTTCCTCTTGTTTTATGACATTCGTTTCTTCTATGTCACCATATGGGTTAATTATCCACGGTGGTATTACCATAGTCAAAACATCCTCAAACCTAGTTTCAAAATCTGAATAGAGGGCATTTAAATGTTGAACGTAGGATGAAACGTCGTCTTCCTGGCAGTTTGTATGTGACAAATTGGGGAACTGGGAAAATTCGCCCCGTCCAATATTTTGATTCATTAGTTTAACTCTGACAAGAAACGCTGATAAGATGGACTTTGTTTTAATCAAATTTAGAATGTCGCCTTGTAACTGCAAATTAACCATATTAAATTTTGTAAACAAATCTGTTAAATAGGCGATGTTTGTTTTCCACTTCATTAAATTATCTTTTAAAATTTTATCTTTAGTATCCAGAAATTCCAAAATAGTCTCAAAAAGTGCAAAAAATCTTGTCAAACATAAGCCTTTCGACAGCCAGCGTACTTCAGTGTGAAGGAGTAATTGATGAAAGTGTTCGTCATTTTCTTCACACAACTGCGCAAATAACCGCGTATTCAACGGGTTGCTTCGTATTCGGTTTACTGCATCAATGACTAATTGAAGAGATTCATGAAATCTAACACTCAAATTTTTAGCAACTAAATGTTGTCGATGGATGACACAATGTATTGCTAAAACCTCTGGCACATTTTGTTTTAAATAGCTTATAAATCCACGATAACGTCCAACCATGGCAGGTGCTCCATCTGTAGCTACTGACATTATATTTGATAAAGGGATTGCTTTTTCAATGAAGTAATCCTTCAAAACATGAAATATTGATTCACCTTTAGTGTCGGTCAAGTGTAAGTAAATAGGTACTATCAGTGTATATTGAGATCCACTATCGTGGACCCCCATTTTCATTTCATGGACCCCCAATTTTTTTTTCGCTGACGTAGACCCCTTGCAGGTTGTCATAGACCCCTGGGGGTCGATATAGACCACTTTGGGAATCACTGAGATAAACCAACACCAATTCCAATCAAAATGAATTGGACCTTCAGATTGTACAACAACAAATTTGCAAATATAGACATACATGCTGACATATCCACTGCTAGTTATTATCATTAAAGAAGTTCATTATATCACATTCTGGGTGAACCTAACCTAACCTAACCTAACTGAACCTATCCTAACCTAACATGACCTAACCTAACCTAACCTAACCTAACCCAACCTAACCTAAACTAACCTAACCTAACCAGTACCAACCCAAAAATCTGTTTTCCACTGTTGTTTGTTGTATAAAGCATTATCTATATAAATAAAAAGGTTCGTTTGTTAAAAAATTTAAAGCCTTAGACACATTACGTTATATTATGGGCGCATATAAGCGCGGCATACGTATTGTATGTTGGGGTGACACACTACGCTATAATCTTCCCCAGGAGAGAGGGTCAGATTAATTGGGGGGCTGCCGCGTAATATCATTTCTTTGTATGTCACCTTCACAGATGACAGCCGCGTAATTACGACGCTCCGTAAATTGTTCTGACTCCTTCTCCTGCCGTAGGTGGGAAAGGGAGTCGAATAATTTTCAAATGTAGCCTGGCTAGCAGATCACAGCGTATCGTCGTCACGCCCACACTTATAGCACATCATCTTCTTAGGTGTGACAGGTCTAAATGGGATTGTATGTCGAGCTGTATGAAGTTTTATAAAACGCTTTGAACTTATAGCGTAATCTGTCACCCCTTTAATCTCCGAAAGTTTCGGACAGCATTACAGAGTCCATCATCTTGGCAGATGTGTAAAAAATGTAGTGAAGTGTGTTTTTATGTCGGCTAAAGAAGGAGGAACACGGCATAGTACCCCAAAAATAAATAAATTTATTTTTCAGTTTATTATATATTTTTAAAATAATAATGTTGCTCCATAAATATAATGAAATATAAAATAAAAAAATATATTTTTTTAATTAATGAAGGTAAAATTAAATTACAAATATAATATTTCATTAAATTTACACAATAGTTAAGGCAAGGTTACTTTTTTTAATAATTACGATGGCTCTGGACAGTTGGAAGCAGTTGGGACTATAACCGACTAATTCAAATAAAAAATATTTATATCCAGAAAGTTCAGTCTCATAACTTTAGTGCCGTTTTGCGAAACATCACCGGATTGTGGTTTTGCGTGTCAACATTCAGTGACAGTTGACAGTCAGCATTCTCAGAAGCAGCGAGTAAAATACAATATACCAAGTACAGTACCGGAATAGCACAACGAACTTTTATTGTAAAATACGTGACCAGTATAACAAAATATTTATACGTCATCACTGTACTAGAAAAAAACTCTAACAAGACCAAAATGTTTCAGGGGTCGGGGAATAAAGTTTTCCATTTTCTAGCCTTCCAAATCGTCTAGAAATGGCAACACTAGCAAAAATCTAGCTGTCATTTGCTTTTGCTCTTGCCGTACACAAATCATAAAAATCATTCCCAAGTTCCGAATAACCTGAGAATATTTAAAATTCTCCTACTACCACCAGAGTAAGCGGAAAATGTATTGTAATGGAGGACTTGGCCAGCCGAGGAATTGAACACATCACGTCTGGGTGGGACCCAAACGCGATGCCCACTCAGCCACTGACTATAATAATACAGAGGATTGAACCTTCCTACCCAGGAACTGGAGTAGACAAGTCTACAGACCTCGCCAAATTCCGATCGAGTACGACTGACATTTATCTCGTATGTTAACTGCTGTAACGACATCCAATTTCGGAGAAATTTTATTTATTTATTTATTAACGCCCTTTTTGGGGCTTTTACATTAAGTAATATACATTATTTATTGTACATAACTGAATTGCTTCATTAACAACATTTTATATTTGTTTACACATAAATTGAAGATGTCCACTGACTTGGTATAATTGTTTCCTTCCATTAGTGTTCTGGGCAAAGAGGAATACATATGGTAGTTAGTCCCAGAATTTCTGCACTGAAATAAATCCTGACTTATAAATATTACGTTGTGGAATCCGAAAGCTTATCAATTCCAGCAATACCGGACTAACAACTAAATCATTTAGAATTTTATATAGAAATACCATGTCAGTTAAAATTCTTCTGTCTGACAATTTGAGCATATTCATATAATTTTACAGAGTGTTGTAGTTCAACATAATTGCTGGAATACCCATTTTAAAATTATACTTATATGTCCGCGTGTGTGTACGTGATAGCCACCAAAAGTTGAAAAAAATTCATTGTTCTCGATAACGAGTCTATCAGCCGAGTTTCAGCTCAATCAGATGTCGGGAAGTGGGTTCATTTCGGCTTCCAAGACTAATGATTGCAAATCTTGAAAGCCGAAATGAACCCAATTCCAATTCAAATAGAGAATTTAAAAATACACGCGAAATTCGAAATATTGAATATGAAAAACAGGTTCAATATCAGTAATAAACATAATATAAGTTTTTATCAATATTTTAAATTTAAAACGTAATATACAACATTTCCACATTAAGTAAAACAACTGGTCAAAAATGATATAATAACAAAACTTGAATAGAACCTTCATAGAACTTCGACTGTATAATAAGATTGAGTGTGCTGAAGTACTCGTAGATATTTTCGTCGATAATCTACACAGATTAAAAAAAAATGTTCTGCTACTGCTAAATAATATGTTAAGATAATTATATTATGTATCACTAAAACTCTCGTGTCTCTTGTGCTAGTATTATTTGTCATTTTATTAGAGCTTATGTTTCTTCCGACTTAATCTTCCCCACAGGAAAAACTAAACCCTTCCACACACTTTTCCACAAATGATCATCTAGTCAATCCACACTATGCAAGTGCATTATATAAGCATAATGAATACAAAGTAATACAAGAACAACACGTTAAATCACCAGAGATCAAATGGGAAAATAATTCACCAACTCCAGATATTTTCATATCAGAGGGTTCGGCTTGGTAGAACTTCTAATTGGACCTATAATTCCTACTGATCCCTCAATATAAATATTTAAAAAATCTTTCGTAATCTTACATGTATTTAAAATGACTGATTTTTGCATTTTTATATATAAATTCTTTGACAGATTTAATACGCCTAAATTTTGAATGAGAGAAATTTTATATTGTTATTTGTTTGGTTTTTTTAATTATACGTAACCTGTATTTAATTGCATTTTTACCTGTATGTTACAGTATGTAATTTTTATGCAATTGTAGTTTTTTGCCTGTAACTTAACTGAGTTTTTGTGACTGGATAATTCTCAAGTAAGTGAGAACATCTGTAAAAACCCAGAATAAAAATATAAATAATTTGAAAATCAGCTTTGAAATTTGATGAATTGTTCAAATTCTGTAAAAAAACCCATCCTTAGAATTTACAGTTAGAGAAACAAAATGTATGAAATCATAGACAAAGTATCTAATTACCTGATTAAGACTTGAAGATAACGATTAATTGTTTACTTTGAGGATCGCTTAAGGTAACATTTGTTTAATAGCTAATAACGTAATAATTACCCAATGAAAAATATAATCCACACTAGAAATACCTTCCAAGTAAATTTTAATGAAAACCATCGTCGCCATAATTAATACATTTTGGCTCTAGCTTATTTAGCATTCACTCTGTCTCTCTTACACTGCCTGACATCGTGTATCGACATTAGAATATAAATGCTTTCCAAATAAATTTCAATGGAAACTATAATAGCCACTGACTAATTAATACCTTTTGGTTCTAGTTCATTTATTTTATTGAGACATGATTTAGAGAGTACATGTGGTATTTTGTGATATTTCACCCTCCATGCTAGGGATAACCCTGTGTTATAACGGGTGAATTTTACAGTTTGCGGCTATAGAATCTATACATTACTATAATATAAAAAAGAAAAATAAGATAAATGATGTATAGCGTATAGCTAGTTTGGGTTGCAAGAAGAGAATTATAAGAAGTTGAAAATTTTGAGAAATTATTAGTAAATAGATCACACTAATTAATTATGTACATACTATACCGCTAAGTTAGGGAATAAAGATATAATATGTTTTGTCTGAAAGGTGATTAAATTGATAGAGTGTAGAATGAATGGGTATTGTAGTTGTAATGTATTCCGTGTGTAAGAATCCATTTCGTAATTTGTTTTTTAAAGGAATGGGTTTGACTCACGGTTTTTAGATTTTCAGGGATAAGGTTAAAGATTTTAGGAGCTAGGAAGAAAAATTGTCTTTGAGCTGACGTGGTATGCAGTGAAGGTACTTTGTAGTGACTGTTTGTTATTGTTCTGGTGGTGTAGTTAATAAATCACAATAATAATAATTGGATGACTTGTATAGCGCCGTTTTTGTGCAAAATCACCTCAAGGGCGCTGTTGTGTTGTAAGAGAGTTTTGTTTTTATATTTGGACAGGAAATGTATGTAGGAAAATTTTAGGTGGAGTTGTCGTATGTTTAAGGCCTTTTACTCTATGAGGAGTCGAGTGGAGGGGTATCTTGTTGGTCGCTTGTTAATGACACGTATTACCATTTTTTGGGCTTTTAGTAGAGGTTTGATGGTAGATTGTGCACAGCATTTAGAATGTACTCTGTCTCTCTTACACTGCCTGATATCGTGTCGATACACGATACACATCCACATGTAATGTCGATACATTACATTTGATCGAAATGAAAATTTCATAATGATGATGAAACGAATTTCTGTATTTGAAATTTGAGTGAAGTCAGACTTTTGGAACTCGAAACACGCCCACATCGCATTATGAATTGCTGTGTTATCGAAACGCAAACTTTATATATACTCGTATTATCTGATTTCTTATCTCTTTGCACTAACAGTGTATAATCTTAACCGCTTTATCCATTACAAGAAGTAATTTAAGGCCCTATAGTAAGCGTTCAAAGATGGTTTGAAAGGAAGATATGTTAACATGAATGTTAGAGGGAGCGCGCTATTATTAAAAAAACGATAACAATTAACACGAAAAAAAATTACCGGTCGTAAAAACGACCCGTTCTCATGCGACAAATGTCAACCGTGTACAAATATTTTGAGTATTTCCCGACTATGCAGCGGCGCTGAATGGATCAATGACGCAAATTCCTCGGAGTATCTTCCATTGTAATACCGGTACAACAAGTACAGCATTCCTACCTGATGCCTGTGCTGTAAAGATTGCAATCCGTTTGATAAGGGAATCTATCAAACACAGCACTCAAATTTTATGGGGTTCCAGACAAGAGGTGGCTGCTGAATTTAACAGCAGGGCGCATTTGAAACTTGTACAGGGTCAGCAGATATATACTAATATGTTGTGAGGCTGAGGGTAGTAGGGAGGGGAAGGAGATGAGACAGAGAATGATGGGAAATTAATTATGTTATGGCACATGAACACGTCCAAACCCACTTCCATCGGTTTGGTTTAAATATTATTATTATATTTTATTAAGGTTCTGAGATTATTCCTACAATGATACTCCGAGATTGAATATTTAGTTTATTGGTAGCCGAGAACACAGCTTACGGATGCGTGTTAACAAATTGCGAGCTGGGATTTGAACGGAAGAACTAATACATGGGCTTTTATACTACTATAATATATTTGTTTCGCGATAGACTGACGGAGTCAAATACCTGACTCTATTGTACCACACACATATTTTTATATTAAATAAAAAAAACACACTTTTTATTTGAATTAATAATGACAGCCAACCGGGTTTCGTTTTTAATAATCACATAAATTTAACTAATAGTCCCATTTTGAATTTATTCCGTTAACCTCCGCGGAAAATGTTTACTCCCATCCCTTACCTACCCATCCTATAATATTTTGTCTCCCTCTATTCCAGAGGTTCCCAAAGTGGTCTATATGGACCTCCAGGGGTCGATATCGGCTTGCTGGGGGTCTATGTCAGCGAGAAAAAAATTTGGGGGTCCACAAGATTCAAATGGGGGTACATACGAGCGGACCCCCATTTACCTCAATTCAATATTTAGGAGTTCCGTAAATGACACAATACACCTAACACAAATAACACAGTTTACGTAATAATAGACTGAGAAGTTACTTATTTGATATTTGTATGTTTATATATCGTAAAGTTGTTTATTGAGATAGAGTCTACGTTCCTTTTCTCGTCAGAATTAATATATTGAACCAAAATATTGCACATTAGAAGCCGCGAATTTTCCTAGTTCCCCAACATGTTTTTGAAAAACATCCAGGGTAATAATGACGTTCAACATTTAGATGTACTTCACACAGACTTCAAAACTAAGTTTGAGGACATTTTGACTGTGGAAATGGAATGTTGAAGAATCGGATATCATATGACAAGAATAACTGATCGGAATAAGCGCTAACAAAGAACTTAAGGGGCAGTACTGTAGGGCTAGCTACAGAAAGAAATTCCCGTTGCTTATCCTGCTCCATTTTCATTTGGTGTAATACCTCAGAAGGGCGCCCCTGTCTGCACAATGCATGTTAATAGTTTTAGGAAAATTTAATATTCGGCAGGCAGGGGGTCTACGGAAAAGACATATTTAGCTAAAATTATTAAGTTAAAAAGTTTGGGAACCTCTGCTTTATTCCATTCTATCTAATATTCTTGTCTCTCTCTATTACTCTATTTCTATCTCTTTCTGTCACCAATAAGGTGCGTTTTTTTTCTATTTGTATCTCTTTCACGCGTTGTTTTATTGTCTTATATATAGGTCTCTGTATGAAATTATCTTTAGTTAATATAATAAGCCCTGACGAAGCTTGAGATAAGCGAAACCGATTGGCTGTCATTATTAATTCAAATAAAAAGTGGTGTAATACAAAGTGTGTTTTTTCATTCAATATATATATATATATATATATATATATATATATATATATATATATATATATATTTATATCGGACAACACTTATTGGAACATCTTTGAGTAAACCACCTTTCTTGATCATCCTTTCACATGTGATATATAACGCTGTAAATTACGTGGCAACATGTTTTTTTGTGAAATAAATTTAAAATGTGGTCAGCTATTATATATACAGCTATTTTATGCATATGCTCACAAAATTTTCATCATTAAATCATGAACGCATGTTGATCTTTTTTATGAAAGCACTTACTTGATATGCAATGTTGCCAAATCTTTTGTCCTTCTGTCGAGCTTCTGTTTGGACGGACTTGAACAGATTTATTTGTTGGTTGAATATTCGAAAATACGTAATGCATTGGAACGTTTGGCGCGAATATTTAAAATTGCGGGTTTATTTAAAAGTAAAGTTATACAATCAAAACTTATTTATATTACGTTTACAGTTGAATTAATTATTTTAAAATTAGTTTTGTAGAACAGGCTTTTATAAGATATTCTATCTTTTTAATAGCATTAGTTTATTATTTGAAAATGTAGATTGATTTACAATTAAAATACCAAAGTTCAATAATATTAGTATTGTGTTTACAGTATTATTGGAAGTATATTTTATAAAATCTGATTTATTTGAGTTGTTTTCTTTCCTTTTATTATAAAATACCTATTATATGATTTTCAGAAAACGATTTTTGTACACAATATTTGTGCTGGTGTATAATAATAACTATTAATACATATTTTGTATTAATAGTTCTTCATTTTTGTTAATTTTATAACCTTAAATATAAAAGTTACAAATCAATGTACACCATAATATGTATGTATAGTTGTAATGTGTAAACTTTCCTAAATAAAGATATTATTATTATTTTTTAGTGGAATAAATCTTTGATTTTTTTTTTACATTTACTCCACACAAGAGGCCCTGAGGATAATAATTTCCCTCAGGGCCTATGTCATCTTTGAAGATGCTGTGTGGAGGGTCTTTTTGAGGAGAGGAAGGAGTGAACATGTGTCTTGAAGAGACCCATGTCATATGAGGGAGGAAACACAGAGGCCGGAAATTTGATCCAGAGCCGAGCCGTTGAACACCGAAACGAGTCGTAGAAACGACCCGTTCTCATGCGACTAATGTTAACCGTGTACATATGTTGGGCATGCATTTGGCGTGTTTCCCGACTATGCTCCGGTGCTGAAGGGATTAATGATGCTAGTTCCTCGGAGCATCTTCCATAGAAATACCGGTAGAACAAGCATATGCTCTAAAAATTGCAATCCGTTTGTTAAGATGGGAGAATCTATCAAACAGACCGCCCGTTTCTGCACAGAGTCGAGGGTTTTTTCAGGTATTTTCGGGCTTCACACCAGAGGTGGCTGCCAAATCCAACCGTGGGGCGCCCTTGTGATTTGTACAGGGTTAGCAGTTGTGTACTATTCAAGTATTTGCGGGCCCTGTACAGTACGCCCTCATTAACCTCAATTAATTGAAATATTCAGAACTGTTTTATAGTGAATTGTTTTATAGTGAATACCTCACAAGAGTCCCAACTGCTCCCGTCTGGAGCCAGTGAGAATATGGCATCCCCAATTGGGGGATGTTGTGAGGCTGAGGGTAAGTGGGGAAGGGAAAGAGGAAGGTGGGGAAGTACCTGGCTATTCAGATCTAGTCACTAAACACGGCTAAACCCATTTGGAGCAACGTTTCAATTCTGAATGGTGGTCTTACACCAGGGCGATACTGGTAGTATCTTCCACTCTGGAACGTGCCGCAAATATACTATATATTATTTTAATTAATTAATTGTGAAATAACACAAATTAATCAAATAAAATTTATTTGCGCACGCCGGGTTCGAACCCGCGACCTTCGAACTAGTTATGTTACTGAGCCATTTTTTTGTTTGTTTAACAATAGCTCCACACAGGAAGCCCTGAGGAAAATATTTTCCCTCAGGCCTATGTCATCTTTGAAGATGCTGTGTGGAGGGTATTTTAAAGGAAGGGAAGGAGAGGAAGGATAAGGGGTGGGTGGGTGGGGTCTGTGGGTCCAGGAGTGACGGACGTATGAATCCATCCCTCCCACTGCGGTGCAAGACGATGTTCCCAAAGAGTTCTGCCTGAAAGGTTTCCCTCAACCTGTCTCTCCGGCCTTCCACGTAGCTGGAGGACACATCCACCGCCAAGACCCGAGCAAACCTCACCCCATGAACCCGGGCACAGTCACCAAACCACTTGGGGTGACCTATGGCAGAGGTGTAGTTATCCAATAAATGGTTCCCGGGGTGGCAGTACCAAATTGTAAATAGATTAGAAGATACTTTCCTGAATGGTCGCCATTCCCCATGGGGTTACCAGTCACGTCTTCCACTCTGGAATGTACCCGGCAGTAGCTGTAGTATAATCTACCTTAGCCACATATTGAACAAGTCTTGTGTTTTAATAAAATTTTGCACAAATTCATTGTTTGGTAAAATAAAAACAAATTTGAAAAAATTCACATTTTAATTTATTTATTTTCAGACATTTTTAAAAACTTTCATTAGGAAATTCAACAGAACTAAAACAAACTTTAAAACTAATTAAGTAATGATTTTTACATAATTGCAGTTTAAAAAATATACAATACGTTATACAAAACTGCCATTATCAGAGTTTAACAAAATATATAATAGCAAAATCGAGAGAAACAAAACATACTTAAAAAATAATGAAGTAATGATTTTTACATAATTTCAGTTTAAAATAATATGGAAAACGTCATACCAAACTGACATTATCAGATATTAACAAAATATATAATAGCAAAATCGATTGAAATAAAACATACTTAAAAAATAATTAATTAATGATTTTTACATAATTTCAGTTTAAAATAATATGGAAAACGTCATACCAAACTGACATTATCAGAGTTTAACAAAATAGAGAAATAAATCACACTTAAAAAAAAAATTGCATTCATTTTCAACTAATTAATTTTCCTTATTTAGTAAAATCCTTATTTAACAACATCCCCATTAAAGAATGCCTTAAAATAATTGAAAATATCCTAGAAAAATCTAATGTCAACCCAATAATAAGAAAAGAGTTATTCCAGCTCATAAAAATTTGCATACAAACAAATTATTTTCTTTTTAATGATACATATTTTGAGCAATTGGACGGACTTCCCATGGGATCCCCTTTAAGCCCACTTCTAGCGGAGATATTTATGGATCATATTGAAAATATTATTCTTAAGTCTCCCTTAGCTAAATATATAATATACTATGTCAGATATGTAGACGATATCTGAATATGTTGGAAAGGCACCAACCGTCAATTAGATATCTTTATTAATTGGACCAACACTGTTAATAATAAAATCTGCTTCACAGTCGAACATGAGATCAAAGCTAAAATATTTTTTTTAGATCTAACAATTGGAAAGAATAATAATAAACATACTTTTGAAATATTTAGAAAACCAACTTTTACAGACACTACAATAAATGCAAATTCAACTCATCCTTCAGAACAGCCAGAAAATGCAAATTCAACTCATCCTTTAGAAACAGAGGTAATTATCTTTAAAATGTACAAAAAGTACGTTACCTGAGAAAAATCCACATAATCGTGTTAGAGTACTAAAATCATCTTCTATATTATTATGCCCAGACAATTCTGAAATTTCAGAATCTCTAAGAAACTCAAATATTTCATGTATTTAAAAATGATAATATTGCAAAAATAGCAATGTCTGACCCATTAATATGTTCATATGGGTCTTTATTATTAAGTAATCACACGGAACACCATTTGAATACACATATAACATCGAAGATGAGGGATTTAGCCAAGGTGTATATAGTTATTAAAGAACAGAAACCTTCAATTTCAACCTTTGATTTAGCGTTTGACCCTGTGCATTTTGATGTTTTTATTAAAGCCGTACAAATAAATAGTGGTTACGATGAAATTACAGGTTCTGTAAAAATTCCTAGCATGTCTCAACGACTTTGTACGGCTATAAAAGATTGTACAAAGTCGTTGAGGCATGCTAGGAATTTTTACAGAACCTGTAATTTCATCGTAACCACTATTTATTTGTACGGCTTTAATAAAAACATCAAAATGCACAGGGTCAAACGCTAAATCAAAGGTTGAAATTGAAGGTATGTTCGTTACCAGTTTAGTACAATATGGACATGAGTTTTTACGGTCATGCACTCGTGCTCATTTACTAGTAGAAATAGTGCTTCGAGTTGTAGTCGATGACACTTCGATTGCCTCCTGCTTCTCTAAATGATGTTGCTCATCATCGGCGTTGGAAATTTTCATATCTAAAAAGTAACAATACATTATTTAGCTTTCTTTAAACTTAATTAGTAAAACCTCAAATTATAAGAAAGCAGTCATTGTTGAATGAAACACTAGTATATATTGAATTATTTCGCGGATAAGCGATAAGCCGCCATAGCTCAGTGGTCAGAGCTGTCGACCGGAAATCGAGGGGACACGGGTTCGAGTCCCGTTGGCGTTATGTAAATCTCAATTATTTGTACCTATATTTTGTTAACTCGGATATTTTCTTATATTATTTTGTATAACATATATTTATCATATAAGATATAAGATCTGTATAATTAAAAAAATATATAAATAAATAAAGATGTACATTATTATCTGTAAAAGCCCTATGGGCGTTTAAATAAATAAATAAATAAATAAAGTATCTTTTATCAGGAGATTTTTCAATGTGGATGAGTGTTTCAGGCGAATAATTATTGCTTTTAAAATAATTATAATTAAATTAAATTATTTAATTAAATGAAGACAATATTAGCATCACTCAATCTAAAATCTGAAACAGAAAAGATACGGTCACATCTGGGACTCGCACCGGACCTTTGGCTTTCTGGGCCGCACCTCTGACCATATAATAATCAAATTATATGTTACGTATTGATTGTTTCAAGAGTATTAAACATGTTTTCTGTAGATACCTGATTCTATCGAAGAAGTAACGTTGTTCGGTTTGTATAGTGAATCATCTTCGGACGTCGGCGGACTCCTTTCTAACATTACTTCAGTTTTGGTTTCTAAAATAAAGCATAATATATTATATATTTATTGTTATTAAGTTTAATTTGTAGAACTCCATTTTATTTTTTATATATTCAATAATATTGTTATTGGGTTTATAAAAACAGTTTATTTTTAAACAAGTTCTGCTGTGTAATTATTATTACGCGTGACAGCTGTTTCGCCCTCTGAAGGCATTATCAAACTGTCGAAGGCATTATCAAACTGATAATGCCTTCAGAGGGCGAAACAGCTGTCACGCGTAATAATAATTACACAGCAGAACTTGTTTAAAAATAAACTGTTTTTATAAACCCAATAACAATATTATTGAATATATAAAAAATAAAAAATATATTATATATTTATCCAATAATAATATCTCAATGTAGTAAGTAAGTCATGTGCACAAATATGAAACCTAACCTAATATAATGACAAAACAACAGACTAATTAAGCATTTGCAACGGAATATTTAATTAGCAGCATTTCTGATATTACCTATAACAATTTACTATAAGCTAAGGTAGCTCTGTAATATTTCAGATTATTATCAGTGAATATTACCTGAATCTGAGGAAGTTTCATGGTTAATTTCTTCGCCCAGTATGCTCTGCATATTGCTGATGATTAAACTTTGTCCTTTGGAAATTAGCGAAAAGGGTGAAGACGAGATCATGTCGTCAGTACTGTTTATTGATGTACGTAAATCACTGGTTCTTGGAACATCTATAAAATATCAAGAACAAACACATTGAAACATACATATATGTACCTGCAGTTTTCTGTTTTTGCAAATTTTATTTCCACAAAGGAATTTGTTTAATTTGAATATGAACAAATTAATGGGTGATTATCCGACGTGTAAAACTTCGTTTTAACTTAATTATTTTAAGAAACAACTGTTTGAAAACAAAACATGCTTTTAAATGCATATTTTAGTATAGGAATATGGCTTTAGTTTGATTTGACATTTTTACCACAAGTTGTTAGGTTAGCTTTTTTGAATTTTGTTAATACATAATATATATCTATTATTCAAAATAATTTTACTGCTTGGGTTCTCAAAAAAGAAAGAAAAAAATCATGACCTATATAATAAAATACGGTAATTATTCTGTACTCATTTGATAAGCATAGATTAAAATTGTTAATATTATATTTATTATATTAATTCTATATTTTACAATTAAGGTTATTACCTATTTAGAAATATGTAATAGCTTACCGTATTTAAAATCCATTTCGCAAAGCTGAAAGATTTTATTAAATCTCCTTCGTAATAAAGCTAATAAAACGCAAAAACAAATCAACCTGTCAACTGATTCGTGATATACGAACATTGAATAACGGTTATATTTAATATTATCTGTTAGCCAGTTACAAGTCATTAAGTGTTTCAGAAAACTAACCTGAAGCTAGCTTCAAATGGACCAATACAAACAAACCAGCCTTGTGCTAGCAAACAACATCATTCAATAATGGGCTTTAAATAATATAACTTTAGAGGTTAATTTTGCATACAATTCTTGAGCCTTATAGTTCCTTTCGAATATTGTTTAGACCAATACGCAATGTCGTACGATAATAAGCTCTAAATAATATTACTTTAGAGGCTATTTTTGCATACAATTGTTAAAACATTTAATTACTTTAGAAAATTATTTGTACACCTGCGTTTGACACAAATAACGATGGCAACGTCGCTTTTTGAGATCAATGAAGTTAGTTTAACATACGATAGAAATAATTAACAAAGTCAGGTTGAATATCTGAGATAAAATCGCATATAGGAGCATATCTAATGCTCACGAAAATCGCACTTGTCACATCAAATTGAGTTGAAAATGCCACTGATCTCGTCTCGCCGAGACGATTAAAATGGCATTTAAATCTCAATTTGTCGATGATCAAGTAAGTGCTCAATGATCAAGTAAGTCGAAATGATCCAATAGTTCCGGTTATTTGCAGACGCTAAGATGTACAAAGTGCCGTATCATAAACCTATATATATATATATATATATATATATATATATTATGTTACACCCAAACATGATGTTTGCTTCCTTCGAAAATAACATATAGTTTTACCTTCTGTGGCGTAATACCATTTTATTACTTAGATGAAGGATGACTATTATTTGATTACCATTTTATTTAACATATTCGTGTAGGTGACATGTCATTTTAAATATTATTATGTACCGTCCGAACACTTCGCATTTCATTGTTGTCTGCTGTCAACAGTTGGTGGGAAGTGACTACAACAGAAGTCTCCAAATTAGGAATAATTGCCATGACTTTCCTAAGAGATTGCTGCAGACAAAAGTATAATTGGTGGAAGTGAAAACATCCAAATTCAAGACGGAAATTAAATAAATTTGGCCGGCAGTTTATATGAGAAGCTCTCTTGTAAAAGCAATTCTACCTTATTCATTCAAATATTATAAAATGTGAAATACGTACCGATAAATCACAGAAGACAAATGTATAATAAGTGACAAAAATGACAAAATATATTTTTTTTCACAATTATGAAATATTTTTTTAATTATTGTACTACAAATTTTTAATCCAGTACACGGAGAATAAAATATTGCGAATGGCTTTAAGAGGAAGCTACAAGCCAAAAATGTGTTTATTCTTGGTATACCTTATATCGTAGGTAATAGGCATTAAAATCGCTTGACAAACGGAGTTAATAAACGTTCGATTTCAAGCAAAAAACTGGTTTTTATTTATTTTGTAAATAATTTTATAAGAAAGCAAAAAAGCTAATCAAGTGAAACTGTCACAGATAATCTTAGCTATAATACTGTATTTTTTAAAAGTTGTTTCCTTTATGCGTTCATACATTTCTATTGAAAAAATATTTTTTTTAGTAGTTTGCATTTATATTTTTTTAAGTAATTTATATATTTATTTGTATTCTACTCAAGAGAAGCGATAGGAAAACCTTCAAATTATCTAAAGCGTATTTTTTAGTATTCATAATGTACACCAATTCGTTATAAAGATTAATCAAAATAGTGATTTGGCATTAGTTTCGCCTTAGCGGATGAATTGACAGATTTCCTAACAAGCAGTAAAACATAAATGTGTTTTGAGAATGTTGGCACACGTATTCATAAAAATTCTAATATAGTCGCATTTCGTCACTATATTTATCACGATAAGCGCAGCTGAATGAACACGTGTTCCGATATATTCTGAATACTCATTTTTATCAGTGGAAAATCTTCGGAAGACAATTATACAAAAAAGTCTAAAATATGGTTTGATTATTAAATTAATTATGAAACACCCTAATATTACAGAACTTCCTCCGTCTTCTGGAGCTAGTAAAATTAGAAAGAGTATTTATCGATCTATTTTTAATTGGAAGTATGTTAGTTGTAAGTTTCAACATATGTAAGTATATATGTCATTAAGACAGCTGTTATAATCATTAGTCGTAAGTCACTAAATATAAGTCTTAGATGTAATTCAGTAGTTTTAGTATTCAATATTCAATAAAATAATAATAATTATTATTATTATTGAAAGGGAGATATGTAAATACGAGTGTTAGAGGGAGAGCGATAATATTTAAAAAAAAACGATAATAATTAAACGAAAATGGTGAAAATATTAAACCAAACACGACACGTTTGAAATAGAGATCTCTCAACAAATGCTTTAGTTGCATTTAAAGATACACTGTGAATTTTTTCATGCTTATAACATATTAAATAACAGAAAAAAACGTGTTTTTAATAATTGTCGGAGCTTACTTTGCGATTTTTTTTGTATCGAGGGAATTTCATATAATTAACGTTTCGGCATAACAAATATATGGATATTATCTTTATAAATAACATATATTTTTTTGTAACTTAAAAACTTAAAGAGTTACCGAGAAACTTGTAAATCGGTAGAAATTGGTTATTTATTTATTCATTTATTTAACGCCCAGAGGACTTTTACATGTAGGTGGTACAATTTTAATGACAGTTTTGAAACACGAGAAAGAAATATTAAAAATGAAAGAACATAATTTAAAAAATACACCGATTTGAATGGCTTACAAAAATATAACTTCCATTTAGGAATAGTGTTGAAATAAGTTTTTTACGTAATCCACAAAATTCGCAAAGTTAATATTAAATATATAGACATCACCTAAGTATTGGTTTCCCATAGTGTGAAACCGTTGTATTGGGGAGTTCGCAATGTAATTGCGCTTATGTGTGTTGCATTGGAATAGTGTATTTTGTCGTGCTGTTATTGTAGGTATTCGTAATATAATTATTCGTTAGTAAGTGAAGCAGCCGTGCACAGAAATATGCGACGCTCGGCCTTGGTGTATCGAACTTGCGGTTAAATTTGCCCTATCAAATCTCTAAAAAAAATTAGCAATTCTAACGATATAAGTGATGCATTTGTGCAAAAAACACCATTCGGCGTAAAGGACAGACCCACGGTCTTAAATCGATCTTTCCTTGGGGTTTATTTTAATTATTTCTGATGAACGTATTGCTAAAATCTCAAATATTTCTAGAGGGAATTCTCATGAAGTTACTAATTCATCGTCTAGAAAAATAAAATCTGGTGATTACCGCTAATTGCTGCCAGTGCAAGTTGATATCCACGTAAAATTTTTGTAGCCATGTTTATTTTTTTACATTGACAAGCTTATCTACGGTTTTTAATCGACGTCAACTACTGTCGACTAATCACAAAAAATGTTGATTAAAGATATTTACCGTGTCGATGTTGGCTTTCATGCTAGGATAATTTCTGAATGACTGGGAAATGAAATCAACACCTTTCAGGTCAACAATCCGTCGAGTTTTCAATCCAGTTTCATGTTATTCCCACGGAGTATCGGATTATGTGAGAAATGCATGAGATGACACGATGAATTTACCGTAGGTACAAGACTTTACTTTATTAGGTAGGCACTTATATTTTAAATTTGAATTTAACTTTTGACACCAACCTCAGTAAATTGGTCTTGTACATTATTTTATTCAAACAAGCTAAAACCCTCACGGAAAAAAATGATATTGCTGATTTATTGAGAATCTATTCAAATTATTGGTAATCCGGTTAAAATGGGATTTCAGGCCATTTCCTGATAAAGTTTTAGCAAATTCTGCATTTGCCTTGATTATATTATATAATGACGAAAATATTTTTTTGAACACGTGTTCTGACATCGTGATAATATATTCGTATGTTACTAAAACGTGTGTCAGTAAACCTATTAATTCATTCGTTAAAGGCCTGCAATCCCGTTTTAAGTAGATTACCAATAATTTGAAAAGATTCTTAAAAAATGGCAATACTCATTTTTCTCCGTGCACACACCTATTATATGTATTTAGTTACTGAATATTTAACCTACGTAGTTAGGTACTGCACATTTGACCTCTGTAGTTAGGTACTGCAAATTTAACGTATGTAAATTTAAAATTTAACCCTTGACTTAACTTTTGTATTCAAGATTCTAAACTCTAAATTCGACTGTTGCGAACTTCTGCAACTCATAAACTTACGAATACCTACAACAACAACACGACAAAATACACTATTCCATTGCAACACACATAAGCGCAATTACATTGCGAACTTCCCAATACAACGGTTTCACACTATGGGAAACCAATACTTAAGTGATGTCGATATATTTAATATTAACTTTGCGAATTTTGTGGATTACGTAAAAGACTTATTTCAACACTTTTTTTTTATTTTTATAGTGAATACCTCACAAGAGTCCCAACTGCTCCCGTCTGGAGCCAGTGAGACTATGGCATCCCCAATTGGGGGATGTTGTGAGGCTGAAGGTAAGTGGGGAAGGGAAAGAGGAAGGTGGGGAAGTACCTGGCTATTCAGATCTAGTCACTAAACACGGCTAAAGCCATTTGGAGCAACGTTTCAATTCTGAATGGTGGTCTTACACCAGGGCGATACTGGTAGTATCTTCCACTCTGGAACGTGCCGCAAATATACTATATATTATACTATATATTATTTTAATTAATTAATTGTGAAATAACACAAATTAATCAAATAAAATTTATTTGCGCACGCCGGGTTCGAACCCGCGACCTTCGGAATGGCAGTCCAATGCGTTACCACTGGACTATGCCGGCCGTCACACTATTCACTATTCCTAAATAGAAGTTATATTTTTGTAAACCAGTCAAAACGCTGTATTTTTTAATTTATGTTCTTTTTATTTTTAATTTTTTTTCTATCATATATTATTTTTAATGTCATTTTATTTTTATTATTTCTTTCTTATGTTTCAAAACTGTCATTACAATTGTACCACCCACATGTTAAAGCCCTCTGAGCTTTAAATAAATAAATAAAATAAATGTAGTTCGGTCCTGCTTATTAAACCTAGCAGTTCTTCAAATTTTGTTTAATCAAAATAATATAATAGGGTTGTGTGCAGAATGCCCACCCCTGCGTGTCATACCAAATCGGGAGAGGCTGGCTTGGGGAGGCCCTTTGACCTCTCAAACTGGTCTCTCGACCCATCGACTTGCGTCATAGTGAAAAGGATATATTTATACGTCACTCCGGGACACACTGATCCCTAGATTCCTACCCACTCCTCATACCTTTTTGCTCTCCAGAATTACTTCTCATTAAAAAGACCCTTCATGCAGCATCCTCAAATATGACATAGGACCTGAAATTACCACACCCCCCACTGTCGACTTTTCCTTTGCTTCTTTTTAGTCAACTATTATCTTCGTTCGACGACATTGTAGTGGGAAAGGACGATGCACGTTAATGGCTATTTCATTCTATATGTGTTTGTGAACGCGGAATGAAACAAAAATGAACATTCACTCGAGTGAACCTTCTGATACCTGCTTTACCGAAATAATTACGAGTAGTCATTAGATGTCTCAAAACAAAAACAAAAAAAAACTAACCGACTAAACACAACTGCCACGCGTATGAGTCTAGCGTCCATTGAGTTGAAACTTGACGGCTATAATACTCGCAGTAGAAGCATTCAAAAGAGACAAGTAGATTTGAATTTGATGCTCGTCATTTTGACGAACGATAGCTACACAAGGTTAAATAAACATATTTATAAGATTGTATTGCACTTAGCGATAACGTTAAAAAACAAATCGCTCAAGAAGTGCAATGTAGGTACTGTTCATTCGAACAAATTAATAACAATAAATTTTCCATTCGTGGTTAATGGTTATCTTTTGACGTGAAAAGCGCGGCAAACCTCGCGCTGTCACTGACCCCAACAAAGATGGCTTCGCTCTATAATCTTTTATTATCTGTTCAAAACATGGCCCTTCTGTTGTTTTTGGCTACAATTCGTGACGAAACTATAATTTCTATTCGAACTTAGCACGGATAGGGAACGAAACGTGTTATTTTGGAATCCATTTCGAAATACCGTTTTGATTTATAGTGCATCTTTGTCGTGGCAAGCGTGGTTTCCATCTTGTATCTTGGAAGACTTTCTCGTCATGTTTTTTCAGCCACAGAAATAAATTACGAAAGTTTTGTAGATTGTACGTCGCATTTGAGTTAACTTTGATTTCACCTCTGTTTATTAAGCTGTCGATTATTAGATTTCTATATGTAATTTACTTTGACGGGAAGACAGTACTGATTTACCCGTAGATAATAATGTTTAGAATTAATTAACAAAACGTGTTGATAATCAGTGTTGTGTTGATGGTATAAATGTAAGGTATATAAGTTGTTTATAAAATAAAGGATATTAGAAGGAGAAGGTTGGGAAGTACCCAGCTATTCACATCCGGTCACTAAACACGGCTAAAGCCAATTAATGTCACGTTTCAATTTTGAATTGTGGTCTTTCTCCAGTGCGACACCGAGAAAATCTGCCACTCTGGAACGTGCCACACATATAAGATTCTTACATGCCAGCTCAACGTTGGTATAGTAAAACCAGTGTTAAGCCTGGTTTAAGGCCGGTTTAACCGTAAAAACGCCGTTCTAATAAGACAAGTAATTATTTTTTGATAATATCTATTCAGATGCCGACTTGAAAAAGTATTTACCTATGAAATACCCTCGACAAAAAAAAACGCAAAGGATGCTCCGAAAATTATATAAAACGCGTTCTGTTATACATGCTATATGATTGAACAAATTCGCAGTGTTTCTTTAAATGCTACTTAACTCAGATATCGAGATATTTTTGCTTTATTAAATAAGTTGTGTTTTATTAAATATATTCACAACAGTCGCTTACGCCTATGTATTAAAATTGTTTTCTTTTTTAATATTAGCGCGCTCACACTATCATTCGTATATGCTTATCTCCATTTTAAACCATCTCCAGTAATCTTATTTTTGAACGTTTATAACGAAGCCCTAATCTGATACTGTACAGCGTACAAGAGTCTCAACGGCTTCAAACCGTCTGGAGCCAGTGGGATTATGGCATCCACAATAGGGTATTTACACTGTTTTTTTATATTCTAAAAAAAATGCGATAAAGATATTTTTATTTTGACAAATAAATTTTGTATGACTATTTAAAATGTGCCATTTTCCGCTTGAACGACATTTTTGTTTTAACTTGTGAATTCGGCGGCGTTGACGTCACGCCGGGCGACGTCGGTGACAGCAGTCTTACCAGCCAGTGGCGTTTCCTATGTAGATTGGATTGCTGTTGTTGCCAATTGGAACCATTTCGGAATATGCGGTTTTAGATCATTTTTTAAATCAATATTTATGAATGAAAAGATTAATCTTATTCATTTTTAGTACAATGATCAGAATGAGGCTGAGGTAATGGGGAAAGGAAGGAGTATTTTATATTAACGAAGTGAGAAATAACACATCAATTATATAAAATTTATTTGCCCACGCCGTGATTCGAGTGTGCGACCTCTCGATTCGTAGTCGAGCTGTTTCAATTCTGTAGGTCGCTGTTTGAGCTGATTTAAGATAGGTAATACGAAAACAATGTTTGATAATGCTTGCCCTTTGATCCTAGCTACCACAAAGCTGAGGTTAGTGGAACATTTAGGACAGAGGTTCCCAATCATTTTTGGCCCGTTGCCCACTTTTCAAGGATATTTAACCCTTCAGAATTTTACAGACAAGTGGTAAGTATACTAACCATTAATCTATAAAGGCCTTGTTACGTACCAATAAAATTAGAACCAAAAAGTTGCAAATCCACCAAAATAGATCAATGAGAATAATACTTTATTTTTTTTTAAAGAAAGATTTATTTCCGGGTTACGAAGAACCTGACAATTTTTCAAAATCTTCTACCACCATCATGTTAAGCGGTAAATGTTGCTTGTGTCGTGATGTAGGACTTACCAAGCCGAGGAATTGAACTCACGACGCCTGGGTGGGACCCAAACGCGATGCCAACTCAGACATATGTTCAACAACATCATTCTCAGACGTGCAATGAAATCAGACTAACAAAAAAGGACAAAGCCAATAAGCAAAAAAGTTTAATAATAAAATTATCTACAGTGAGCAAAATTCGAGTCCGTTCGGCATCATAGAGCCTGAGAAAACGGCTTTTAGTTCGAACCCAAGTCTTGCATTTGTGCCCGTGAATGACATTTTTCCCCAAAATTCGCTGCAAAATTTCTACGATTTTTTTATTGAATACACTTGAGTACTTACTTAACCGTGTAAAATCGTTAAGTAAATACTAAAACCGTGTCTGTTTGTGGGCTTGGTTCTTCTAAACTACGCAACGGATTTTGATAAGGTTTTCAATATAATTTATAGAATTTATTTCGGAAGATTTATGTATATAAAACATGCATATTATATTTATAGAAAGTAGAGAAAAAGCGATGTTTTGCAATCAAGTCGTAAAAAAATATTTTCGGGGGCTTACATTGCTAACGCTGACTAAACCTTATGAGATACATTAAAATAATGTAATACGGAATTGTATATCTTAAAAGGGCCTACAGAAAAGTCCCAAGTGGTGTATGTCTATCTCCTAAGGATAACCACAAGCAAAGCCGGGTACACGTTAGCTATAATAAAATAAGTGGGCAAAGCAGGTACCATAATAAGGAAGTTGAGTCCATTTTTTAAAAATTTTTTTATCAATGTTCGCATTCAAACTTAAATACTGGTATTTTTTTTTTTTTTTTAAATTTGTTTTCATAATTAAATTAATTCTCAAAGTTTAAATTTTATTAAGCCCGCCAAAACGAGCGGAATCCGAGCGGTAAGAGGCGGGGTGTGGGTGTGACGTCATTCGAACTGTGAAAACCACGTCGCTTAAGCATTTTGTATGGAAAAAAATTTAATTCTTCAACAAGGAATTCCAGTAATTTTTTTACCAATGTTAACCATCTATTAGAATTGATGTTATTAAAAAAAAAGAAAATTGATTAAGATTTCATGGTTAAATTAATATTTTAAGTTAGAATATTTGCTTTTCCCGCCCGGTACGGTACTTGTACGGTATTGCCTCGCCATTTGTTGACTTGCCCCGCACGAATTCAGGACCACCGCGCAGAAAAGTAAAGACCAAAAGTAAAATAACGGTTTACAGCCCAGTTCACTGTGAGACTTTTCTGGGCGGCCGGCGGCCTGAAGTGTATCACATGTTATGTGACATGTATAATAATAAAAACTTCTAAGTTATGCAATAAACAACATATTATTATAAAGCACTATACGAATATGTATCTTTAGAAATCCATTTCATATAATAATAACAACAAATACGTACATATATTTGACAAATCCAAATAAACGTTTGGCCTATACTATACACCTCTCTCATCTAAACCGACCATCTCTCATGTAATAGAAAGAGATGCACCATAGGTGATCCGTTGTACGTACAAGTCACGACACATGTGACGTCAGAATTCTTTCGACCAATCGTGGAGCGTATACAGTCTATTGCTATTGAATGCTTTTTCAAGAACGTTTAACTAATTCTAAGAATAATATTATAGAAATATATTTATATATTTAGAATCGATATTTTTTGATCTACATAAACATATTTTTTATAAGTCAAAATATTTTTCACTCAACTTCCTTATTACCAATTGAACACCAAGTCTTGGATTACCAGATTAGGATCAAATAGTCTATCGAACCCCCATGGCAATTTTCAACTCTTGTTCGCCCCACAAGCGGCTTAGATTTTGCCAAGGTTTGGGAATCACAGGTTTAGGACATGATGACTTCTCTGCGGGCGGCGCTCCTGATTTATGAGAACGCCGCTTATCGGGCGACGGATAATTGAGAGCAATTCGGACAATTTCATCAATTAACTACCAGGACCACAGGACTCTGTGGTAACAGGACATGTCACCAACACCCGTCTCCAAGCAAGGACGACATAACATCACTGTACATTATAGATAATAGAAACAAAGGGTGATACAGCAAGCGTGTCGACTGTCGCCGAACGTTTTTTCTACTCATTTATTTATTTATTCATTTTCGGGAAATCGACAGTTTACATTTATTCAGTTTGTACATGAGTATTATATAGTAAAATAAAACCAATTATCGATTTCCTCCTTGTGACTTTAACTGAGACAGCATAATTAGGAATAAGTTATTTAAATAAATTATACAAAACAAAGATTATATAAAACGAAAAATTTACAAAACAAAACATTTATAGCCATGGAGAGGGGATGTAGATATAAATCAAATCATAATAGAGATATAAACAATAGAGACATAAACATTATTCGCAAACCATCAGAGAAATATTCTTTTATGGACCTCTTGTATTTGGTAAGTTCGCAACTGAAAATATCAACCTTGGATAATACGCTATGAGTATGTCATCAAATCGTTCCACAGCCGAGCTGTTGAACTTAATAACGAATCGTAGAAACCACCCGTTCTCATGTGACAAATGTCAACCGAGTACAAATGTTGGGCGCGCGTTTCGTGTGTTTCCCGGCTATGTATTGGTGCCGAAGGGATCAATTATGCTAGTTCCTCAGAGCATTTTCCATTGAAATACTGGTAGAATAAGGACAGCATTCCCACCAGAACTGCAATCAGCATGTTAAGAGTTACACCAAGCATAACAATGGATGGCATGTTGGAAAGATTGCTTCAGTTCTGAGCTTCGACCAAACCAAAGCGGCTGTACAATGAAAGTTTGAAAAGTGGCATTTAAAAAAAAAGTCTCTGGAACAATAATAATTATCATCTCACCCCAAAAAAGCTAAGGAATTACTGAAAGTCTCTATGTTATCTTAAAACACATACCGTCTTATAATTAGATCCTTACCGCTAAACGACGAAGCTACAAGGTAAAAATGTGTATATTCTTGGTATACATTATATTGTAGGTAATAGGCATTAATATAGCTTGGCAAACGGAGTCTAGAAACGTTCGATTTCAAGCACAAAACTGGTTTTTATTTATTTTCTAAATAATTTCATAAGAAAGCAAAAAAATTGATCAAGTGAAACTGTCACAGATAATCTTAGCTATAATACTGTATTTTTATAAAAAGTTGTTTCCTTTACGCGTTCATACATTTCTATTGAATAAATATATTTTTTAAGTAGTTTACTTTTATATTTTATAATTTCAATTTATCTAAAGCATATTTTTTTGTATTCATAATGTACACCAATTCGTTATAAAGATTAATCAAAATAATGATTTGGCATTAGCCAAACAAACGCCATGGTAATTAATAAATCAAATTTTTTACACTGTTCTGACCTTATGCCCCGCGTAATATTTACACCAAGTTTTTTAGTAAGGTTGACTGTATATACGTTATTATCTTTAATACCCTAACTATTTTTTGGTATATAAGCTTAAAACAAGGTTAATACACACGATTTTGCCCCGTTCCATATCCTCCATGATTGTTCTGTCATTATATTAATTATAAGACATGGCGACTAATTAATATTGAGGTTAGGTTAGCCTGCAATTCTGGCCGCAGCGCAGACGAATTTCTGCTTTCTGTACTTGTAATGGTCACCAGTAGTTATTACAGACGCCGGGTTATGATGTTTACTTACTCTGTTGTCATTACTGTTTGACGTGTGAGCTTATTTTTTTATAATTAGCTGAAAATCATTTGAAGAGTAGAAAGGATATAGGGGTGGTCAAGGGTTAATACTCTCGACTATCAATCCGAAGGTCGCGGGTTCAAATCAGTAATTTTTATTTATTTAATTTACTTCTTGCGCCAAGTTCCAAAGTTGAAGATACTCTCAGTATCGCCTCTGTGTAAGACCACCATTCAGAATTGAAACGTATTTTTGGCCGTGTTTGGTGACCAGATCTGAATAGCTAGGTACTCCCCCACCTCTTCCTCCATCTCCTTCCCCTCACCACTACCTTCAGCCTTAGAACATACCCTAATTGGGGATGTCATAGTCTGGCTATAGACTGTTAGGATCAGCTGGAACTCTTGGACGGTTTTCACATAAATAAATCTTCATTTATTAACTACTTTAAAATTGTAATGTTAACTACGTTAAAATTGTTACAATGTACCTGCGCGTTCAACACACTCTTGTGTCCTGTTCAGGGTTGATCAAAGCAAAACGAACTCTAAGCAGAATTCTTGCCTGAACAGACTATGCAATAATTACAATAGCGCATTATCCAAGGTTGATATTTTCAGTTGCGAACTTACCAAATACAAGAGGTCCATAAAATAATATTTCTCAGATGGTTTGTGAATAATGTTTATGACTCTATTGTTTATATCTACAACCTCTCTCCATGGCTATAAATGTATTATGTTGTAAAGTTTTCGTTTTTATTTATAATCTTTTGTTTTGTATAATTTGTTTAATTCATATTCCTTTCGGTCTTGACACACACTTCTTACCTCATTCACATTCATACATCGTCTCATACATACTCTTCTACGAGTATTATTCTGACTCTTGACAGGGCCCTACTCAAGTATCTGCTTCACTTGGTCGTGCCATGTCTTTCTCTGGCGTCCTTCTGCTACTGTTTAATAAACCATTTTATTATTGTGTACAGTTACGAGGAGTTCGTGTAACTTAATTTAATTAATATTCCAACAAGAGTAGCGTGGGTAAGTTCTTTAGAGGCAAAACCGTTCCATTGTTTAAGTATTAATTAATTCTCAAACAATAATTAAATTTCAGATCCAACGGAAAACAATTACTGAAAAAAAAATCAATTAGATACGCGTTCATTTGCAAGTCACCTTAACGGGTATGCGAATTTTTAAATTAAAAGAGGTAATATTATCACGACGTTTATTTCGATATCACAGTTCAGATTATCAAAGTCCGTTTCGTGGCACTTCAGGACAATGGTAATTCAACAAACTGTTGAAAAATGATGTAAAGTCATTAAAAGCGATGTAAAAAAAACAAGATTTTTTACTATAATAATCTATATTTTCGAGTAATAATCTATTTTTTTTCTATGACACATCTATTTTTTTTAAAACAATAATCAATTATTTACTATAACACATCTATTTTTGTTTCTATAATACATCCATTTTTTACTATAATACATCTATTTTTTTCTATAATACATTTATTTTTTACTTTAAAACATCTGTTTTTTTCTATAATACATACAATTTTTTTCTATAATAATCTATTTTTTTCTATAACACGTCTATTTTTTTAAACTGTAATAATCAATTTTTTACTATAATACATCTATTTTTTTCTATAACTCATTTATTTTGTTACTATAGTACATCTATTTTTTTCCATAAAAATCTATTTTTTTTACTATAATAATCAATTTTTTTGTATTATACATCTATATTTTTTCTATAATACATCTATTAATAATAATCTACAATACGTCTTATGACGGTTAGCTAGTTAGTTAATAAGTTTTCTAATAAATATAATAATAAATCTTACTTTTCTAAACACAATGCACATATTTTTAACTACACGAATCTATTTTTTTATTTAATACATCTGTTTTTACTATATAACATCTAATTTTTCTATAATACATCTATTTTGTGATGGTTAGCTAGTTAGTTAATAAGTTTTTCCTTGAAATTATTTCCAGATCATACTTTTCGAAACCTTTTGCAGAGACAATCATATTTCTGTTGCTTGTACAATGGTTGAGACTTGATAGATGAATTGATCCCCACGACGCCTGGGTGGGAACCCGACGCACTTGTTCACTCAGCTACTAACCAGTATTACTAACATGAATATGTTATGAGTCAGAAGTGTTCAAGCGTGCTTACGTCATCTGTAATAAATTCTCCGTGGCATAATAACAGAACACAGAATCATTGAATAATTATTCAGCCTGGCCGGGATAGAACCCACTGCACTTGGCTAGAGACCAAATTGCATAACGCAATACTCCAAAATAAATCCTACCGGTCAGCAAAAATCACGGACGAACTCAAATTAATGGACGACGCTTGCTTTGATTTCTAATAATATCTATTTATAATTTTGTCATAGTCGTTAATTAATTCGTGGCGGAATTCTATTTAAATTTGTGAAGAAAAAAATCCACTTAATTATTTTTTTTCTGGCCGATTTTACCTTGCGACATACATCTTCTAAAGAGGAATACGAAAATTACTCAGCCAGCCTCACAACGTATCCCTGATTGAGGATGCCATAGTCTCACTGGCTGCTGGGGGCAGTTGGAACTCTTGTACGGTTTCTCTCTCTCTCTTTCTCTCTCTCTCTTTCTCTCTCTCTCTCTCTCTCTCGACCCACCGCCTTGCACCGCGGTGGGAGGGATAGATTTATACATTTGTTAATCCTGGACACTCTGATCCCTAGAGTCCTACCCATCCCTCATACCTATTTCCTTCCCAGAACATTCTCTCCTTAGTTTCTCTAAAAATACTCTCCGAACAGTATCCCCAAAGATGACATAGGCCCTAGGAGATATTTTTCCCCAGGGGCTCCTGTGTGGAGCAAAAAAACGATCACACAATTTAGCCGTTATAATCCGAATAATTTAAAAACCGAGCCTCTACGGCTTCACCAATTTTCGGATTACTGAAATCTTTAAGAAACATCTGGATTTTCGGAAAATTTGAGAATTTGACGTTTTCCGGATCTTTAACGTTTATAGTCGAAAATTTTATTATTTTTACCATCCAAATTAGATACTGTGGTTTTATCGACGGCATTTATTTAATAATAACAACGGTATAAATATACCATAAACAATAAATCAAATACAATGACATCAGAAAGTATAAAATGATCAGAAACTCTATAATGATATTAAAGTAAGAGATGCAGGTACACGCAAAACTTCTAAGTAGACTTTCTAGGTTTAATTAATATTTATTGAAAATATATGATATTATAGCCTTCTTGCAGTTAAATAG
Source organism: Hesperophylax consimilis (assembly GCF_061612785.1). Lineage (NCBI taxonomy): Eukaryota > Metazoa > Arthropoda > Insecta > Trichoptera > Limnephilidae > Hesperophylax > Hesperophylax consimilis. Next base: position 16,229,709 of record NC_142854.1, on the reverse strand, counting down.
ATCCGCCACATCTGCTTATCTATTACTAACTTGATGTAATTTAGGTATAAGTGAGTATTTTCAATGCTCAACCCTGGTATTGATACATTTAAACATTATTTTGGAACGAGTAGCTCGCGCAAGTACATGAAATTCATTGAGGTTAAGTAAATTAGGGCTGCCTACACTACCAATTATGATTTTGAACATATATATTAAGTCGGAGAATTTTAATTATTTTAATTCTTTCATTAAATATTTATTTATTTATTCACGTCTTGAAGGCTTTTACACTCAAACATTATTGTAGGTAAGTTGTTCAGGAGTACGATAATGTAGGTACATTAAATTTATATTAGGTCAATGGTACGAAGGTCAAAAATCCTGACGACTAAGCGAGTGTTGACTGATAAATACAAGGTACGAGGGTCAAAAATCCTGACGACAAAGCGAGTCTAGTGACCTTTATTATGTCGTTGACTGATAAAAACATTGATTTATAGTTGGTTTCGAAACCACTACCTCTAGGGCCAGAGGATTACCTAGGATTACCGAGGACGACCTAGGATTATGCCACTCAACCACAGATATAGTAAAATAGTTATTTTAAATATTACCTAGGATTACCGAGGACGACCTAGGATTATGCCACTCAACCACAGATATAGTAAAATAGTTATTTTAAATATTTTTTCTGCGAATTTCTCTAAAATAATTATACATCAATATATGAATATTATCATAATTTGTATAAAAAAATGTTTTAAAAAATTGAAATTTTTTAGTTGGATAATTAGAGTATATGATAGAGGTTTTCCTCGCAATCATTTATTTACATGCACTATTTTTCTCCAATGATTAACGTCTTGTGTTCAGATTACTGGAAGTTCGGGCCATCATGGGTTCGGATTACAGAGACTACTGTTTTGCATTTTGAAATACGGACGACAGAACACATGCACTGTTTGCAACCTCCTTACAGTACAGACTCCGTGACGAAGAGCTAACAGCCAATAGCGGTAGGAATTTCAACCTATTGGAAAATATTACACTTGCTGTAAGTGAGCGGTCACAGGTAGTACACAATAATATTTAGATTATATTTATTTTTAATGTGTACTTTTAAGTTAAGAAAGTGAAATGTGTGTATTTCTTTTAACTTAAAATAAATATAAATATTCTTCAAAAAAAAATTAACTGTCTCGCAAGAAATGTGGATATTTTTCACATGCACGTTTAAGCAGGAAATATTCTTTAACTTTTAATATATTTTACATACCAGTACAATATAAGTGTAATGTAAGAATTTGTTGTCCCACATTATTTATTTATTTATTCTAAACAGTCTTAGTAATACAATATGCATAAGAGGATAACAGAAAAAAACAGACCAATTATTAATGTTCACAGATAGATATTCAGAAACATAAAACTAACCTGTAAACTAGAATATTTAATAAAAATAGAAAAAAAAACTGAATAAAGCAGCAAATAAGAAAAAATAATAATACGAATGTAAATTCAACAAACGATAAACCTATAATATGCCTACCATAAACAGCAATAAAATAAATGTGATTATAACTATACTTAAATAGACTTGGGTTGGAACGGGAAAGGGGAGGAGAGGGATAAGGAAAAGTTGCCACGCAAGTAATATTAAAATATTAGGTACAATCAATTTAACAGTCGTGAATATGAGTTAGAATGTGATACAATGAAATTCTGTAGTGATAGTAACTAGCAGTGAATATGTCAGCACGAGTGTCTATATTTGCAAATTTGTTATTATAGTAGTTACATGTCCTTTGCATAAATTCATTTTGATTGGAATTGGTATTGCATCTATCAATTTAGAAAAGGGTATTTTATCTGCTATATCGAATTGGCGCATGGAAATTTATTTTGTTCAGCAACTCCGGGCAGTCAACTTTTGAGTTAATAATTTTATACAAGAGCATCTGATCATCTTCTGTATTATGTTAATTATATATTTGTATCGCTTTTGCAATACATTAACCTGACCTAACCTAACTGTTTTTTTTTAAATAATTAAAAAAAAAACAGTATGAAAATATTTCCAATATGTTGTCACGCTCTCCGCGACAGATCGTCCAATGAAATACGTTTGTATCGCGATGCGCGACATCGATCCGGAAATACGTTTGTCTCGCAGTGCGCGATATTAATCCGGAAATACGTTTGTCTTGCGATGAGCGACATTGATCCGGAAATGCGTTTGTCTCGCGATGCGCAACATCGATCCGGAAATACGTTTGTCTCGCAGTGCGCGACATTGATCCGGAAATACGTTAGTCTCGCAGTGTGCGACATTGATCCGGAAAGGGATAAAAACAGCATAACCTGCGTTTATAGTGCATCGTTGATCTCGCATCACTAAATTGAATGTATATCATGCATAATACATTCAATTATTATTCTAACAACAATTATAGTACAAGTGTGATAAAAGGTTAACAGCGTTTGTTTGCGTGTTTCGGCCTAATTAATCTGACATTCTATGGGATATTATTAGTTCCAATTTAATATTACTTAACACTAATTAAATTAAACTTAACCTTGAGAGTGACATGGAGTATTTAAAAGCGTGTAATTTTTTTGGAAAATTAATGGATTCTGATAAAGTTTTGACAGTGTTGGCAATGCTAAGCTAGACAATATTTAATTTTACTAATACAGCCGCAGAGTATACTATAATCATATATGTAGATAAATAAGGCTTGAATGGCAGTAGGAAATAAAATAAAGCGTGTCACAGTAGTAAAACTATATTTTTAGAGTATTAGGAAAAAAAAAATTAAATAATAAAAACAAAAATTATTCTGTCGTGGGATACAGTTGGTCGAATTTGGTGAAATGTTTATAAATATGTTGAAACAATCGTACATTTTGACAACAAAACGTAATGTTGAGGACGTTGGGGGAGGGATTTGAATCCCCTAACCACTGAGTGATTGGTGTCATACGTATAAATTTTATATATATATATATATATATATATATATATATATAAAATTAAAGCCAATGAATCTACCTAGATTTCGCCGTTTATCCCATATTTAGGTTTTATAAATATGGCAAAATATGCCAAAAAATCACTCCAGTGGCTAAAACCCCTCTTGAGTGTAATCGTAGCTTTACTTTTGAGAGTAATAGATGTGGATCGGATAACAAAATGGCCGCCCTCACGAAAAAAACACTAAAGGTGTGTTTATACAAACGCTTTGTAATAAACCACACAAAAAAATCATTACCTTTTTATATGGCTACTAATGAAAACAAATATCCACATTATTTTCTGAGTAATCACCCTCTAAATTTTGCGTGGTATGAGCTTCGAACACGGTGTATAATTCTTATATTTGGCGTGATAAAAACGGGACAACCTGTATTACCTTGTTGATAAGTATTATAGTGTTGTTGCTAATAATAATAATAATAGTGGAAGTTGTACGCAAACAGGACCTAGAACTAGAAACTTGGTCGATCTTGGTCAGTGGAGGAACCTGTTTTAGATTTTCTTGTGAATGGTCGGTCAGTGGCGCGTTTCGACTAAATCACAACAGACTAGATGATCAGAACGTAGTAGACAGGTCAACAGCTCGTTCGTTACAGCAAAACGTCATTAATGGAGGCCAGATATTAATCTTTTGATTTCACTAATTTATTTGTAACGATCGGCAGAAGTGGACTGTCAGCTTAGAAGTGTATAATTAATTTAGATAGGTAAGACTAGATATATTCCCGAGTATATCGCAAGAATTTTCATCTAAGTAGTGACATTCACATGAGGTTGTCTCCTATAACGAAATGTCATGTTATTTGCAAATGTATTGTAGAAACTATTAATTTTCAACACTGGCAATTTCTATGTTTGCAACACTGGGACGCATGCGCGTACCAGCGAACCCGCCAGCGATTATGACAAGTTGGATAGAAGCATTATTCGTGAGTGCTTTATTTATGCATTTAGCTGCTGCCACACGCAAAGCTCACATCAAAAGTTAATGTACAGCGCATCATCTTTTCTACCGACACACGACGCTATCAATTTTTTTTGTTTCATTTCTCCCTATGGTAGGAGAGGGGGTCAGTTGAATTCGAGAGCGGCCGAGGAACATAATTTCATCTGTCAAAGTGACAACTTTACTTACTGACAGCTTGAGCACGTTTTCGAAATGGATGATACTTGTCGCCTATTGCTGGATCTGTTGGACAGCTCATCCTCAGATGATGATGCCGCCAACTATATAATTATAAATGCTATTTATAAACTTTTTAGATTTTAAACAATCTGCGCGTAAATAGCGCATTTTCACATAACCTGACATAACCTCTCCGTCGAATCAGGAAATTCGCAGTTCGCACGCCGATCGACGAAAGCGACATATAATAAATTATTGTAAAATAAGCTCACGTCGATTTCCAAAAATGTCGAAGGCAAAGGCGGCAAGGACCAACACCAGGGCAGGGAACGAGAAGAGAGCACGAGAGCTGACGAGAGCAAACCAGATTACCCAGGAAAACAATTGAAAACAATCAACAAACGAACAAACTAGAAGCTTCTCTATGTAGGTATCAGGCCGTCCAACTTTCTCAAAAAACCGAATGATATTACCATATAAACATACTGAGTTAAAAATATGATTAATTTTGAAAGGGCGAAATTTTTTTTACTTCAAATTCAAATATTGATTATATTTATATTTTAAATATATGTTAAGTATGTTTGCCAAATAAAGTTTTTTTTTATGTTTCTAAATTTACTAGCACACATGACGATATGAGCTAACATAATAAATAAGAAATGCATTATTAGGCTGCTTATGTCATGGCTGTCAAAGGGAACACGGAACTTAGTTGGTAGCTCCGTAATTAAAATGACCCCCTCTCCTTTTTACGGCGGAGAGGGGGACGCATAACTTTTCAAATATCGCGTCGGGAGCGGTTACGTAAAACAAATTCGGTTAGCGAAGTTCAGAACCACACTTATAGCGCGTTATCTTTTTACGTGTGTCGGGTCTGTATGGAATTGTATGGCGAGCGCTATTGTGCTTTATATTATCTGTTGATGTGAGCTTTGCGTGTGGCAGCAGCTTTATTCTGTTTCGAGCGCGTGGGTGTTCCACAAGTAATTCGTAGTAATAATAATAACATTTGACAATTTGTATAGAGCCGCTTTTGTGAAATATCACCTCAAGGGAGCTATACAGTTGATGCAGGTATTACAAAAAAAAATAATATTACTAATATAAAGTGAAGTTAAGTCAAGTAAAATGAAGAACAGGAACAGGTGACACGAATATAGAAGATGGAGACTCTGCAGCAAGAATCCTAGGTAGTGAAGAAACTGGACCAGCTGCTGCAGGGAGAGAGTCCACCGCGTCCACCAACAGTGCCAACACGAGGTTCGTCATCCGTCCAGGTATGTGTCTGCTGCTAATAAAGCGCTGACACCATATCCTCACAGATAACAGATCTTGGCAGCACCGCTTTGACGTTCGACGAATATAGAAGATGGAGACTTTGCAGCAAGAATCCTAGGTGGTAAAGAAACAGGACCAGCTGCTGCAGCGAGAGTACCAGCACGAGGTTCATCATCAGTTCAGCTAATAAAGAGCTGACACAATATCCTCACATAGATAACCATTACGTTATTAGAATATTTTGAGAACAGAACGTTTATGAAAGGTTGTGTTAGAGAATTTGAACAGTTCATCAAATTACAAAGTTAAAATTCAAGTTCTGTGGAAGTTCTATTCAAGTTCTGATATTACTCCATCATGGGACGGCCTCCGTGGTCAGGGGTAATGCTCTTGACAAGCAATCCGGAGGTCGCGGGGTCAAATCCCCGTGTGCGGAAATAAATCTTATTTGATTAATTTGTATTATTTCTCAATTAAATCATTAAAAATAATATAAGATATATTTGCGGCGGTAACCGGATAACTCATCAAAATGACAATTCAACACACCTATAAAAAGTGTTTTAAAGTTATGAAAAGTTTTTGTTTCATCACTTTTAAGTTGTTACATTCTAATTTTGAGAAATTTTCATAGAACCATTTGTGGCACGTTCCGAGTGGAAGATACTTTCAGTATCGCCCTGGTATAAGACCACCAGTCAGAAATGACACGTTGCTTGAAGTGGCTTTAGCCGTGTTTGGTGACCAGATCTGGATAGCCAGGTACCTCCCGATCATCCTATGTCCCATCTACTACTTCCCCTCACCACTAATTTCAGCCTCACTTCATACCCGATTGGGGATTACATAGTCTCACTTCAAATTTTGTGAAACAACGTGTCCTTAGAAATTTCTAAATACACCGTGGTATTATAAGTGGTACCGAAGATATTATAAGCCGTTCAAATGTCGTTATTTGCGGCCGGCCGAAAAGCGTGTGACAACACGTTACACGCGCGGCAGTAGGTACCTACTGCAGAAATTCCATTAGAATTATCAATAGCATACGTTCATGTGAGATCAAATAATCTAGTCGTTTTTGGAGTAATCGAAAAAATAATATTTTACTGTCGCTATAAACTCTTTAAATATAGAGTAATAGAGTTAAATATATATTATATGACTGAACGGTTAAGGCGAAGCTTAATGCTAAATCACTATTATGATTAATCTTTATAACGAATTGGTGTACATTATGAATTACCAAAACATATGCTTTAGATAAATTGAAGGTTTTCCTATCGTTTCGCTTGAGTAGATACAAATAAAAAAATAAATTACCCAATAAAAAATATAAATGTAAGCTACTAAAAATAATATTTTTTCAATAGAAATTTATGAACGCATAAAGGAAACAACTTTTAAAAAATACAGTATTATAGCTAAGATTATCTCTGACAGTTTCAGGTGATCAAATTTTTTGCTTTCTTATAAAATTATTTACAAAATAAATAAAAACCAGTTTTGTGCCCGAAATCGAAAGTTTCTAGACTCCGTTTGTCAAGTGAGTTTGATGCCTATTACCTACAATATAAGGTATACCAAGAATATACACATTTTTGGCTTGTAACTTCTTCCATTTTTTCAGGCTCTATATATACTGCTTCCCCTAGTTTCACTTGAAAATCTCACAAATTATCCTACAGTACTTTATTTATCCACCATAATAATTTTCTTCTTCTTTCCAAATACAACAATTTATATGGATTTTAATTATTTTATTATTTTTTTACTTTGTAACCATAACCTTAATTTAACATAAATCATTAATATAAAATATGTTAATTATTTCACCAAATAATGTATAATATTACTATTCCATTATTTTTTCGCAAATGTACAATCCTCTTACATCCACAAGCAAATGCTTTTAATGGTAGAGTAGTATAAATAAATAAAAAACAGAAGCTATGTAAAACCTTAATTGTAATATTATGTTCAAAAGATATACTGATAATGATTGGTTGTAAGTATTTTCCAAACGTGTAATTGATTCCTACTGATCAAATCACAAATCAAGCAATATACGACAGTTTGTTTAAAAAAAAAACAATTTAAATTGCGCATAGTATTGTTAAAAAATAATCTGACAATGGATTGTGTGTCAAAATTACCGCTCCACGAATGAATTAATGAATCCCATGGGACCAATTCTCGAAGATATACGAGAGTCTATAAATAAGGATTCATAGATAAAGCTAACATGGGTAGCATCCAAAAAATAATTTTTCAGTAACTACCAACCAACCTAACTAAAAATAGGTTGGTACTTAACCAGAAATAAATCAGAACTGCTCCAAGCTGTTCGGATGCAGTTATACATAGTCATCGCCAATAAATTGGGATATGCCATGAGTCTGAAGGTATTGGGAATGAAAGGAGAAGCGAAAGAGCAAGGTTGGGTTAGGTTAGGTTAGATATTCAGATCTGGCCATCAAACACGGTTAAAACCATTTGAGTATCTACACAGAGAAAATGAGTTACTATTTTATTAAGAATCTCTTTAAATTTTTAGAAATACGATTAAAAACGGGATTGCGGGCCTTAACGAATAAATTCCCAACCTTATTCTTCCTTATCTCCTGTGGTAAATACACTGATAAAAAATGAGTACTTTTTGCTATTTTTTTAAAAATCTCTTCAAATTACTAGTAATCTAGTTAAAAACGGGATTGCAGGACGTTTTCTGATAAAATTTCCTGATGTCGGAACACGTGTTCACGAAAATCAGTTTTTTTCGCATTTCGTCATGATATAATGATTTATAATGAACGTTAAAAAAAATATTCGGATTTCCATGAACACATTTTTTGCGACTTTTACAAATGTGTTATAATTTACCCACCTCACATACTTACACGGAGAAAAATGACTATTGCTAATTTATTAATAATCTCTCAAAATTATTTGTATTCCGGTCAAAAAATTTTTGCAGGTCGTTTCCTGATAAACTTTTTGTAAATTTGTAAAAATATCTGAACACGTTTTCATGCGCTTGCGTTTGTCTTGATAATATAAAATGACGAAATGCGAAAATGTTAGGATTTTATATAATATAATATAATACATTGGTATTTTATTACTTTTTTTCAGGAAACCTTTCAATATATTAGTTAAGGGCCTGCAATCCTGTTTTTAACAGGATTACTAAAAATTTGAAGCGATTCTCAACAAATTAGCATTATTTTTTATCGGTAAGTTTTCTCCGTGTAGGTTCGTTTAAAAACGAACATTCAGATCTTGCGTAGAAAAGTACAGAACTGTACTGCGCTGCACACCTTTAATAATAAATAATAATAATTGGATGACTTGTATAGCGCCGTTTTTGTGCAAAATCACCTCAAGGGCGCTTTCCCCTATTTAAACGAACTTTACTAGGGTCTGGTCATTTCAATGTGCGCTCTTCGGCGGTCAATATACGACTGATGTCGTAGTTTAGTATTCACGAACCCTCCTGGTGCAAAAATATGGTCACGTGGTTTGGCATCTCTAGCTTGTCGAAATCATACCCAGATGTCATGTTAGGGAAAGTCTAGAATTTTGAATATCTATGGTTATAGTCTAAGACAGCCGCATAGTCGACATATAGTAGTACAGTAGAACGAATCTAGTTCACCTCGATTCACAAGTTCTTGTTCTTACCTGACTTCGTGGTGTATCAAATTGACCCAGAGGTCTGAGGTGTGAAAACGTTTTTAGAATATACCGGATTTGAGCTCACTTCGGGCAAACCAGAAAACACTACGTTATCTCTTTAAACGTATACTTTAAAGGTATAGGTAATTCATAATCTGCTCTTTCATAGATGGCAGTTATTTAAATATTTTAGGAAAAACACTTTTTTTTATTTCTACCATAATGTAGAATCGCCTCCCGGCGTGCACTTTACAAAGTAAAATATGTAACTGGTAAACGTTTTCATAAAATATCGAAATACTAAATACGAGGCCCTTAAATGTCTACAACTCCAACCAAAAATTCATTCCAATCGGTACAAATGCCAAATCGTGCACATAATGCTTTTTTCCGACATTTCTTTCGCCACACAAAAACCTTAAACTTGAAAGAAGTATCGTACTCAACGTTCTTATGAAAAGAGGTTGAATGTGCCGCCATCTTTTGAAGTAAAAACATCTTTACTAAGTAAACACAAATACAAGTAGGTACTTAACTGTAAATCCAAGTGGAGAAAAAACTTTTTACAGCGGACACACTTTTCCACCTTTATGGCAACACTATTGCAGTGCGCATGCGTAAAGCCAGTAGAAAGGGGAATTTTCAGCACACGAGTAGAGAGATCTAATTTCAAAGATTGATTAAAAACAATGTTGTTTAAGACTACACAATAACCTAAAATAAATCCAGAATCTTAACGGCGTAAGTGAAGCGGCCGTGCACAGAAATATGCGACGCGCGGCCCTGGTGTATTGGACAGACCTGCGGTCGAATTTGCGCTATCAAATCTTTAGAATAAAGTGGGAATCTTAACGACATATAAGTGATGAAGTCGTGTAAAAACAATATTCGGCGCGCGACCCAGCGTAATGCACGGACCTACGGTCGACTTTGGCCCAGCAGGCCTAGAAAATCGATCTTTCCGTGGGGTTTATTTGAATTATTTCTGATGAACGTATTACTAATCTCAAATGTTACAAGAGCGATCCCTCGGGAAGTTACGAATTCATCGCCTAGAAAAATAAAATCTGGGGCTTGAGGCTAATTTCATAGTTTATATTATCATATTTTAATGGTTATGTCCTGTTTTTATTAATGAATATATATTATAAAAGTAAGTGTACAATGTGAGTGTCGCTAACACTCAGAAACGTGTCCTGGTAGATCAATGGAGTTATACAGTGTGGTAGCCCTCTATCCCCCATCCATGAAGAAGGTTCTTGTTTTTACCTGAAGAAAAACAGTTCAGAACATTCTAGAGTATTCGAGAGCATTCCACAACCTTTTAGAACATCCCGGAACATTTTGGAATGTTCGGGAATGATCTGAAACGCTTGGGAACATCCCGAAATATCCTATAAAGAACTAAAAACAGGATTACAGGCCGTTTCCAGATAAAATCTTAGTAAATTCGTAATCGTGACATTACATTGGTACCTCTAAATTGTATAAAACAAAATCACTATATGCGTCTGTTTATGTTTGTCTGTGCGCTTAGTTATTCTAAACTATGCAACAGAGTTTGATAGGATTTTCACTATCATTTAGAGAATTTCTTCCGGAAGGTTTACATAAATAATATATGCATATTATATTTATTGAAAGTAGAGAAGAGTCGAGTAACGACGGGTACACGTCAGCTAGTCTTACATATAAATAACTTTTAGAAACATTTGAGATTTTAGTAATACGTTCATCAGAAATAATCAATATGTTAGCGTCGCGTCGAGCTAACCCCTGTTATTAGAGTCTTAGTCGCCTTAACGTAAAAGACTTTTTGTTAAAGTGGTCAATTTTGACAGCGGTTAGGTAAATGGCGGGAGAATATCAACATGGTGACAGTTTCGTATGATAGTTCTTTCAGTTTTTTCACTCTTCGCGTTGTTGCTGGAATATTAATGGATTTTGAAATATAACGGAGATGATGAAGACATTATGGATGGTAATGCGTTCACGTTTTGAAATATCGTAAAGAATACTTCAGGGTTTTTGACACGGCTCATTTGTATTCAAGAATTGCAAGACAAAAATAAAGCTGCAATTCCGTTTGTGTACTGTCAATTTGAACGACAATATTTGACAGATAAGAAAAGATTTATTGTAAACTTTTAAAGGTAAATACAATTGTTTACAATAAGTATATAATAGCACGGATTATATATTAGATGGTGGGCAGGAGGAACGCGAAACGAGTGCAATAAGAATAGAAAAAAGTAAAGTAAGAAGAAAGTCGTAAAAGAAATATTTTTGGGCGCTTACATTTATTTATTTTGTAAGAAACAAACAGCTTTTATATAATATACAATGATAGATATAAATATAAAAGTTAACTGAAATCAAGCCACAGAAGTTTCTTATGTTAAAGTTCATTGGAAATGAAGTTTTAATATCTTAAAATTAATTTTGTGTTAAAGGAAGGGGAGAGGAAGAGGAAAATAGGAAGAGGATAGGAGATGCTCCCGATACATAACATACTCTCATATTAATAATCGATCGTACGCATTACTTCATATCGATATTTCTTTAGGTTATTACTAAAAATGTCAATGCTGTAAAATTTAGTATTATATTGTGCACATATACGAGGAATTGGGGAATTTTTTCGAATGTTTGTTCTACACGAGGGTAGATAAAATAAATCAGATTGTCGGGTTGATCTAGACGGAATATGAAGATTTATTAAATTGGTAGGTTCTGGTGAGTCCAGACCATTATTGCTAACGGAATTGTTAATCTTAAAAGGGCCTACAGAAAAGTCTTCGACGGTATATGTTTATCTCTTAAGGATAACCCCTAGCAACGCCGGGTATATGTCAGCTAGTTATATTACCCGGCGTTGCCCCACTTTACTCTACTTTCTATAAATATAACATGCACGTATTATATATATAAACCTTCCGGGAGAAATACTCTAAGGACGGGTTGTTTCGGAGAATTTGAACAATTCTTCAAATTTCAAAGTTAATTTTCAAGTTCTGTGAAAGATTTTTTCAAGTTCTGATATTATTTCGTTCTGTCAAGCAAAACTACCCTATAATGATATAATCTTCTTCTTTATGTGCCGTATCAGGTCCCCCTGACGTTGGCGATCACTCTAGAAAATGTCTCTTTGTCTTGCGCTGCCCGGAATAGCTCCTCCACACTTCTAATGCCGGTCCACTCTCGTATATTTCGCAGCCAAGACATTTGTCTCCTATCAGGCCCTCTGCGACCCTCTATCTTGCCTTTCAATATTAACTGGAGCAAGTGATACTTCTCCCCTCGACGTACATGACGCAGATATGAAATTTTCCTGATTTTTATTAATCTAAGCAGTTCTCTGATAATGATTTAATGATATAATAACAGAACTTCAATAGGACTTCCACAGAACCCGAAAATGAACGTTGAAATTTGATGAATTGTTCAGATTCTTCGAAACAACCCGTCCTAAATGATAGTGAACACCCTATCAAAATCTGTTACATATTTAACATATTCAACCTAGTTTTGTTATTATCACTTTATAGCACTTTTTATGGGTGTGTTGAATTGTCATTTTGATGAGTTATGCGGTCACCAATTGAACGAAAACAAAATACCGTTCCCAAGCCACCAACGAGCTCTAGCGAATTATTAATAAACCACGCCCTTTCTGCAATTTGTTTTTCTTTAAATTAGTTCCACACAGGAGGTCCTGAGGAAAAAAAATCTCTCAGGGCCTATGTCACCTTTGGGGATGCTGTATGGAAGGTTTTAGAGGGAAAGAAAGGAGAGAAAGTTCTGGTAAGGCAAAGGTATGAAGGGTGGGGAGGAATATGGGAGCCAGGACTGACGAGCGTATAAATCCATCCCTCTCACTGCCGTGCAAAGCGATAGATCGAGAGAGTCCGTCTGGAGAGGTCAAAGGGTCTCCCTTAACCTGTCTAGATGGGCAAAAGCATCCACCGCCAAGAACTATAAAAATCTCAACCCCACGAACCCAGGCACCCCTCCTAAGTCACCAAACGTAGCAAATCACTTAGGGCGACCTATGGCGGAGGTGCTGGTTATCCAATAATAGTTGCTGTAGGAGTATTCCAGAGATTCCAGTAGGCATAGTTCTACGAAAACAAAAACCGTTCCCAATCCACCAACGAGCGCTAGAGAAATACTAATAAATCACGCCCTTTCTGCGCATTGCAAGAGACATGCGTTTGCGCACCTTGTGCTTAACGGTCTAGCTATATCAACCTGACGGTTCAATAAAAAAAACATTACAGGGCCTGTGATTACTACATTAATATGAAAGAGGCATTTTTTTTAGAACAACAATAATTTTGTAATATTACGGCGTGGGTTTTGGGATGTGGCTGTAAGTTGAGAGGGTAGAAATGCAACGAAAAGATTAATAGGAATTATTACAAAAGGAATTAATAGTTGTAGTATATTGTACTTTCGTATGGAGCAAAGACCACCCAGGAATGCCCAAGGCGAACGGTCCCCGAAACTATTAATTGGAGAAACAGGGCTGCCACAAATGCAGACATACATAATAATAAATAAATAATATTTTATTGATCTATGTTATAGGTATTGCAACCAGAACAGAGTCAAATATAGTACTTTCAAATTTGTTAATCGACTTCAGAAAGGAATTTAAAAAAAAGTAAAAATGAAAAAGTATGTTTTTCATACAATATTTGGGTATTCAAATTTTATGTTTACACTTCTTGTCTCTTTCTAGCTAATAACAATTAGTAGGGGTAAGTAAGACGAGAGGTGTTTTCTCAGTTACGCTTCGCAAGAACATTTTTATGTTACATTGCTGTTGGAGTTGAATATATATGCACCGATACACACAATCCGTAGTTTGTATTGTCAGCATCAGCTCTAATTGCGCGGCTTGTACCTAATAATGGGTATGATTCCTTAATTTTTATAATCAAGCAGTTATAATTTTTTTAAATAAACATCAAATTTTCAAGGCATCTATTTGAACGTCGCATTAAAACAATCAAATTGTGTGCTATGTTGTCATGATATTTGTAATGCTTTGTCTGGAATGTCAAGGACAATTCATGTTACTTTTTAATTAAATAGTAAATAAGTCAATAGTTAACTCTCTGCGTTTTTTCATCGTGAACTATGAAGTTTTCAAATAACCCCTTTGCAGTAAATAAAATAATAATAAATGAAACGAAAATCCTAGGAAAAAAATCGGTAAATTCAAAGGTTGAAATTATTAATAAGCAATCAAATTTAACTGTCAGCCCAATTCTAAGAATGTTCCCCATTACTTCGCTTATCCCACGTTACCCTCCCCCACCTCTCTCCCACAACTGACGCACTGTCCCACTCTAGTATACTGTCTCTTTTTTTTTTGATAATATGTTGTATATACACGGTGTCCGGAAACTCGTAGTACAAGCGGGAAACTGGAGAATCTACACCACATGGGAAACCCAAAAAAACATAAAGTTTTTTGATTTTAGCATTTTCAAAAAAAAAAAAAAACCAAAAAAAAATATTTTTCGGCTATTTTAGGGTTAAAGTTTTTTCTGGTGTTTAGGGTTGAATAACAGATGTTTTAACCCTGCAGAGCAGAAATATTTTATGATTACACCGGGTTAAATGAAGGGTGATTTCAAAATAATGCTTCAAATCCGAGTTTCTTCATTTGTTTTACTTTCAAATAGTTTTAATTAGTTGGGTACTTTGATCTTCAGTAATAATTTATAAGAATTTGATTAAAAAAAAAAAAAAAAAAAAAATCAACTTCAAACTCGATTTACTCGATAACGAAAGCTCAAATAAAAAAATATATACTACAAAATCGACTCCAAATGTGATGTAGATTCACCAGTTTCCCGCTTGTACTACGAGTTTCCGGACACCCTGTATATATATGTGTACTTATGTATTTAACAGTCCTGATGATTATACGGAGGTACCGAAACAGGTGAACAATAAAATATATCAATAAAGTGACCTGAGAGTAAGCTACAAGCAAAAAATGTGTATATTCTTGGTATACCTTATATTGTAAGTAATAAGCATTAAAATCGCTTGACAAACGAAGTCTAGAAACGTTCGATTTCAAGCACAAAACTGATTTTTATTTATTTTCTAAATAATTTTTTAAGAAAGCAAAAAAAAATAATCAAGTGAAACTGTCACAGATAATCTTAGCTATAATACTGTATTTTTTAAAAGTTGTTTCCTTTATGCATTCATACATTTCTATTGAAAAAAAATTTTTTTAGTAGTTTACATTTATATTTTTTATTGAGTAATTTATTTTTTTATTTGTATTCACTCAAGCGAAGCGATCGGAAAACCTTCAATTTATTTAAAGCATATTTTTTGGTATTCATAATCTACCTACACTAATTCGTTATAAAGATTAATCAAAATAGTGATTTGGCATTAACTTCGCCTTAAAACCAAGTATTTTCGTTTCATTTATTTAAAATGTCAAGTCACAATGTGTTTGCTTCTTTTAAAATATTAATAAAATAATACATGAAACCATATTGTTTAAAAAAACATTACATTTGATTGTGCTTTTTTTGGTTAATCAATCAAACAAAAAGTGCAATTTCTAAATCTTAATTATGTAGAAATCAACACTGGGTGAATTCGAGAGATGTTTCAGAAACAGTTCTGCTTTTTAGTCAGATATTATAATAGAGCGTAATTTGATAAGAATAGTCAACCCTGTTCCTAGAACTTTGAAGTTCTCCATTCATCTGTCGGTCTATTAAAAAAGCTGAACGGGTCGAGCGAAGAGCATACACAACTCGTGGCGCACGATTCGTCATTTAGTAGGGCAAGCCCTGCGTTCACGTTAAAAAAGGAATGGATTCATAAAGTGCCAGTACCTACGCGGTTCATATTAAATCAAGGCAAGTATAATTTCTCTTTAGATAGTTCAAAATTATAAGATACGAGCTGACGTGTATCTGGCGTTTCTTTGGGTTATCCTTACAAGATAAACATATACCACTGTGGACTTTTCTGTAGACATTTTTAAGATATACAATTCTGTAATACATCATTTTAAGGTATCTCATAAGGTTTAGCCAGCATTAGCAATGTAAGCGTCCGACATTTTTTTTACGACCTGTTTACAAAACATCGACTTTTCTTTACTTTCTATAAGTGTAATATGCATGTATTATATATGTAAACCTTCCGGAAGAAATTATCTAAATGATAGTGAAAACCCTATCAAAATCTGTTGCTTAGTTTAGAAGAAATAAGCGCACAAACAGACAGAAACGGATAGCGACTTTTTTTTATACCATACTAGCTGATATGTACCCGGAGACTTTTTTGCTCGACTTTTCTCTAGTTTCAATAAATATAATATCCATGTATTATACAGGGTGTATCGACACGTACCCGACAAACTTTAACCAGCTATTCCTTAGCACATTTGCAGTAAAAAATGTTATGGGCACTTTGCTGTCCGGTAACATTTTTTTTAATAAAAAATTTACTATTCATATTTTCATTACATGTCACCAATGTTTTATCCTTTGTCAAAGTTTGAAAACCCGTCTGGCAATATTTTGTTCGAGTTTCGTTGAATAATGTACGTACGTACCTACGTTGGCGCGCTTTTACAATCACAACGAAATGGCACGGCACCATTCGTCTCATTTTTAACTATTATTATTTAGTGTGTACGAAAGAGCGAGGACACTTTTTGACACACTTGCTAATAACAGCTGTTGAACACGAGGAACAATTCCAATGACAGTGACGGAGTGTGGATTTTTTATTTATTTTTTGTTTTTAATTGAAAAACAATGTTACCGGACAGCAAAGTGCCCATAACATTTTTTACTCCAAATGTGCTAAGGAATAGCTGGTCAAAGTTTGTCGGGTACGTGCCGATACACCCTGTATATGTAAACCTTCCGGAAGAAATTTTCTAAATGATAGTGAACACCCTATCAAACTCCGTTGCATAGTTTAGAAGAACTAAGCGCACAAACAGACAGACGTGGATAGTGACTTTATTTAATACTATTTAGAGATTAGAAATATAGTAGGAAAATCAAAGTAAACCTCTCTCTTTGGGTATACGGATACAAATTAGTATTTCTAATTTGTTAAGAATCTCTTAAAATTATAGGTAATTCGGTTAATAAATTCAGTTTACTGATAAACTTTTACTATATTCCCAATATATCGGAATACGTGTTCATTCGCCTGCATTTTCATGATAATATACAAAGACGAAATGCGAAAATATTAGGACATTATGATAATTATTTATACGTATTTTACAATTTGTCAAGGGCCTGCAATCCCGTTTTTATCCGGATTACCAATAATTTGAAGAGATTATTAATAAATTAGAAATACCTACACTTTTTTCTACGTGGGAATATTTCTTCTAATATTCCAACATTGGCAATTAAATCCACTTTAAAAATGGAATAGATTACCGCCATCTTTATTTATTCAAATAAAGATGGGGGTGGATAGATTCATAAACTGACAGTACCTACCTCCCCGGTAGACATTAAATCAAAGCAATTATACCTCTCTATTTAGGTAGTACCTACTTCAAAATTATTAGATACATATTATATTAATTTCTCCTTGGAAAGATGCAGGTTAAAAACGGGATAGATTCACGAAATGCGAGTGCGTACCGCATACCCCCCACGCGGTGAATAAAATCAAAGCAAGTAGGTACCTCTCTAAGCAGGCTCTAGTTAAAATTGAGATAGATTTGTCCATATGGCCAACAAAAATACTGGACATTGAATAATTTACTTAATTGACTGAATTGTGCGTAGGCCTTTTTAAAATGAATATGAACTATACAATAACTAGACGATGGACATTAAAATGAATTGACTAATCACTGTTTGACAAAGGCAATCGATTACAATAAAACAAATAAATTTGATACAAAAGTTTTATGTGAATCGCCCGCAAGAATCCAAATTGCTCCCAACCATCTGGAGTATGTCATTCCCAATTGGGGTGGGCTGTGAATCTGAATATATTGTGGCGGGGAAGGAGATGGGTTTAGAGGAAGGTGGAGGAGTATATTTCTATGCAGATCTGGTCACTAAACACGGCTTAAGCCACTTCAAGCAACGTTTCAGGTGAGAATGGTGGTCTTTCATCAGGGCGCACAGAGAAAAATGAGTTATGAAGAATATCTTCAAATTATTGGTAATCCGGTTAAGGCGACGCTTAATGCTAAATAACTATTTTGATTAATCTTTATATCGAATTGGTGTACATTATGAATACCAAAAAATATGCTTTAGATAAATTGAAGGTTTTCCTATCGTTTTGCTTGAGTAGAATACAAATAAAAAAATAAATTACTCAATAAAAAATATAAATGTAAACTATAAAAAAAAAACATTTTTCAATAGAAATGTATGAACCCATAAAGGAAACAACTCTAAAAAATACAGTATTATAGCTAAGATTATCTGTGACAGTTTCACTTGATTAACTTTTTTGCTTTCTTATAAAATTATTTACAAAATAAATAAAAAACAGTTTTGTGCTTGAAATCGAACGTTTCTAGACTCCGTTTGTGAAGCGATTTTAATGCCTATTACCTACAACATAAGGTATACCAAGAATATATACATTGTTGGCTTGTAGCTTCTTCTTAAAAATGGGATTGCAAGATATCCTGATATTATTTTAGTAAATTACGAATATATCGGAACACGTGTTCAGGCACCTGCATTTGCCTTGATAATATATTTTTATGAACACGTGTTCCGACATCGTGATAATATATTCCTATTTTACTAAAACTTCATCAGAACCTATTAATTCATACGTTAAGAGCCTGCAATCCCGTTTTTACGAGAATTACCAATGATTTTAAGAGATTCTTAATAAATTAGCAATACACATGTTTCTCCTTGCGATACTGAAAGTATCTTCCACTCTGTAACGTGCCGCAAATATGTTATGAAACAAATAAATAATATATAAAATTTACTTGCGCACGCCAGGATTTGAACCCGCGACTTCCGGATTCGCAGTCGAGAGCCTTATCCCTTTATTCTATGGTGTCAACCACAGACATAGGAATTAATAGACGAGAAGATAATGGCGAGGGGTAAAATCAACTGTTGAAGAACGAAGGGGGTTAAGCTGACTGTGATTCGTCAATAAATCAATCTGACAGTAAATAGGCATCTCGCATTATAATATCACCATTTAGTTCTTAAAAGTAAAATCTGCTTTTGAATGAATAGACATTTTTACGTGGGAGCGCAAATTACTCGCCACGTTATGAACTAATTTGCGAAGTCCAAATTCGGCAAAGTAAGGCAGCTTCTATTTTCAGAGTCGTAGTTAGTTTCAGAGTATTTAGTTAAGACACTTTTACAAATGTCTCATAATTTACTTACCCCAGTAAACAACGATGAGCACACTTGAGAATCGCTACATTGTGATGTGATAGTATATGTTTCTAAAACTGATCCATATAATACGGTGTGAATAAGCTTAAAATAAAGTAAAATAATGCTTACTTATGGAATGTAATACGACAATTGGGTTTATTCTCTTTTTCACATCTATTTTTACAAGTTTTCATATCACAAGTCAACATTTTGCCGTGTTATTTCGTAAAATGAACCGATGATGCCTCGACCATAGTTCGCACAAGAATGATGACGTCACGTTTTCAAATTTCACTTGAGGCCATACGCGAGCCCAGCCGGCTCCAATGGAACCGGTATGGGGAGTGGGGATAATACGCTTTTAATCACTTAGGGCAGGTCTACTAATATTCATATGTCTATGGTGTCAACTTAAGATTTGATAGGTCTCAATGCGATATTAATTTTATTTCAAATCACTAGAAATCAAACTTCCCAGTACCCTTGGTCAGGCACTTGCCAACCTTTATCTTTCCCATATCCTTCCCTTTTCCACTCATTTTAGTCTCACGACATATAATTGAGAGTGCCAAAGCCCCACTGGCTCCGGCTCCGGACAGTTTTTTTTTAAATTTATTTTTTTATTTAATATTTGAAAATTTTTTTTTTTACATAGATAAGTATACAGGATATAAACAAGATATAAAACAATAGAAATTAAAGTAGCTTTTCCTCACCATAAAGAGACAATGGTCTTGTGTTTGGTGAGGGAATTCTAGTTCAATCATGTACATGTTAGTATTAAGGTTAAACGCAACGCTCGTTGTATTCTACGTGTTCACAGATGGCGTTAATTAATTAATTTTGTTTAAATACGCTTTTGCAAGGTATTGCTTTACAATATTAAGACAAATCATTTGTTTGCGCCCGTATATACACAATATGAATATGAATCGATAGTTTTGTTCGTTTAAATACTTAATTCTTTCGAGAAAGGCACACAAATACAATATTTTACCCATGATTCAATCTAATATTGTATTTGTATGCCTTTCTCGATAGAATTGAGTTTTTATATGGACAAAACTATTTATACATATTCATATTGCGTATATGAGGGCGCAAACAAATGATTTGTCTTAATATTGTAAAGCAATACCTTGCAAAAGCGTATTTAAACAAAATTAATCAATCAACGCCATCTGTGAACACGTAGAATACAACGAGCGTTGCGTTTAACCTTAAGGTAACAACACAAGATTTAAAAATATTACTTCTAGATAACTCTAACTTGAATAACACGGGAAAAATAACTTCACAAGTTCATTCCAAATTATTAACAATACCGAATTAATATCATCTTATTGAAATTTGATAAATACCTAGAATTTCCATGGAATACAAACAATGGAAATGATAAAGTTCATAACTATTTAAGCATGGCTGCCTTTGTGGCATGTTTTTGTTTAGTTCCTGTATATTGTGGCAAATCACAATAATATGGCGTGGCACCTACGCAATAATACTCGTAAAAGTCAAAAACCTTTAGCCTCTGCTTTGTAAAAACTAACAACATTATTATTATCTGCGAAACGCTACTATAATAAGTTTTGTAGTAATAACTCTGGTAATGGGTATTGTGTGGGTTCCAAGAAAATTCATTATACTATACACGGTGTCCGGAAACTCGTAGTACAAGCGGGGAACTGGAGAATCTACACCACATGGGGAACCCAAAAAAACATAAAGTTTTTTGATTTGAGCATTTTCAAGAAAAAAAAAAAACCAAAAAAAAATATTTTTCGGCTATTTTAGGGTTAAAGTTTTTTCTGGTGTTAAGGGTTGAATAACAGATGTTTTAACCCTGCAGAGCAGAAAAATTTTATGATTACACCGGGTTAAATGAAGGGTGATTTCAAAATAATGCTTCAAATCCGAGTTTCTTCATTTGTTTTACTTTCAAATAGTTTTAATTAGTTGGGTACTTTGATCTTCAGTAATAATTTATAAGAATTTGATTAAAAAAAAAAAAAAAAAAAAAATCAACTTCAAACTCGATTTACTCGATAACGAAAGCTCAAATAAAAAAAAAAATACTACAAAATCGACTCCAAATGTGATGTAGATTCACCAGTTTCCCGCTTGTACTACGAGTTTCCGGACACCCTGTATAGTATAAAACGAAGTGAAACATGTTTGGTATTATTTCAAAGATAACACATTTGTTTTTAACAGACCACAGAAAAGAACTCATAAAGTTATAGTTTTATATATTTAAAGGTATGAGGGGTGGGAGGTAATCTTCCGAGAGAGTCCTGATGAAGAGGTTAAAAGGTTTACCTCAACCAGTCTCAACGGACTGCCACACAGTTGGTGGAAAGATTCATCAATCGCCAAGACCCGGATATACCTCACCCCATGAACCTGGGCACCCCTGATAAGTCACCAAACGTAGCGAACCTCTTTGGGTGACCTATAGCACAGGTGTCGGTTATCCAATAAATGTTTCACAGGGCGGCGGTAATCAACACCGCATCCCAGATTGAAAAAAAATAAGAATAATTTCATAATACAACTCTCCGTCGAATTCCGATGTTTCGCTTCGAGAGCCTAGATATATATTAGGCGAGTTCCCTACAATATAAAACAGAGCACAGAGTTATGGCTCAATCGCAAGTTGTGATTTGATAATTTTATCGGCCAATAGCAAGCCCGAAAGGCATTGCGTCAACAGATATAGAGACGAACTTAACAACCCAACTTGATGTAAACTTGTTGCAAAAGCTGCACAAGGGTCCCAACGGCTCGCAACCGTCTGGAACCAGTGAGACTATGGCATCCTTAAATGGGGAATGTTGTGAGGCTGAAGATAGTGGGGAGGGTGAGTAGATGGGAAAGAGGAAGGTGGGACTGATTGGTGGGGCCTGGGTATTCAGATCTGGTCTTATAAGGACGCTACTGAGAGTATCTTCCACTCTGGAACACAGCCGCAAATATACTATACGAGTATATATTTTTTCAAGTGAATAAATTGTGAAATAACACAAATTCATCAAATAAAATTTGCTTGCGCATGCAAGGATTTGAACCCGCGACCTTCGGATTGGTAGTTGAGAGCCTTACCCCTCCTCGACCACGGAAGTCGTCAGTAAACTGAAACTCCATTTTATATTAGGCTTTTCCACTTCCACAGAACAAACTTCCACCAAACCCTGGTAAGTCAATGATATTGATTTTCTGTGAAAATCCCCAAAGATGTCATAGGCCAAGAGCGATTTTTTGTTCCTTCGAGATGGAGATACTGTTTCACAAAAAATGAGCAATTAAAAAAAAAACATTTAGCATTTTAGCTGTGACCTCACATATTTCATAGAAAAAAACAGTCATTACAGAGTTCAGTCACGCGAGGTTTGTTCACAATGAAATTACACAGGTTTTATAGGACATTGTTATAAAGGTACCACAAAGAATATATTATCTAATAATGTCTAGTAGCGTCTAACGACATAGAAAGTCTCCTAACAGCGCATGTTCGCCGGATACCTGTTGCGTTATATCAAAACGAATATAGGTAACTAGCTGAAGTTCCCGGCGTTGCCCGGGCTTTGCACAGAATTTTTTTTCTAAATCAAATATATACAGTGACCTTCCTCTTGTTTTGAAGGTCAAGCGTGCAAAATTTCATCAACCTCGGAATAAAACTGTAGATTTGTATACTAATTAAATCCACGTAGACCGCCTGCAACAAACAGATTTTATAATATTTTTTATATCAGAAGAACAGTCTAGATTTTAGCGCAAAATTGATTTTTATTATTTTTATGAATCTCTAAATATAAAATAAAGTCGCTATCCGCGTTTGTCTGTTTGTGCGCTTAGTTCTTCTAAACTAAGCAACGGATATTGTTAGGGTTTCCACTATCATTTAGAGAATTTCTTCCGGGAGGCTTATGTATACAATACATGCATATTATATTTATATAAAGTAGAGAAAAAGCGATGTTTTGTAATCAAGTCGTAAAAATATTTATTCGAGCACAACATTGTTAACACTGGCTAAACCATATGAGATACATCAAAATAATGTACTACGGAACAGTGTTAGCAATGTAAACCGTAGAGAATATTTTTTTTAAGACATGATTACAAAACATCGCCTTTTCTCTACTTTATATAAATATAATATGCATGTATTGTATACATAAGCCTCCCAGAAGAAATTCTCTAAATGATAGTGAAAACCCTATCAAAATCCGTTGGGTAGTTTAGAAGAAATAAGCGCATAAAAAGACAGACGAAGAAAGCGACTTTATATTATACTATTTAGAGAAGTTCGGCTATTTCGCGTTGTGTTACTTAATTTTTACGGACGGGTTTGTGTCTTTTCATTTGTCTAAACAATGTTTTTTAAATTCCTCCAATAATTAATTATTCCATTAACAAAATGAATGTTTTATCTTGATAAGGGACGAATTGAAGTCATGTTTATATGTTTGTCGCGTAATTGAATATGACATGTTTGAACAGTTTAAAATAATTGAAAACTTGAGGGATGAAATGTAAAAATGGTAATGCCCGCTTTTTCAGCAAACGAGAAATAAATATAATTCGTTCGAAATCAAAATCGATACATCTGATAAGAAGGTTGAATTCCAAACATCTTTTTTATATCGAACTATATCTGTCCGAAGGAAATTAACTATTCTTAATTTACACAAGAACTAGTTGAAGTGTACCCTGGTTCCTCGGGGACAATGGTTTGGGGTAAATTTTTAAGATATTCAATTCCGTAGTACATTATTTTGATGTACCTTATAAAACATAGACTTTTCTCTACTTTCTATAAATATAATATGCATGTATTATATATGTAAACCTTCCGGAAGAAATTCTCTAAATGACAGTGATAACCCTATCAAAATCCGTCGCGTAGTTTAGAAGAACTAAGCGCACAAATAGACAGACGCGGATAGCGACTTTATTTTATACTTTTAAGAGATATTTATTTATTTTATTTTTTATTTGTTTTTATTTAAGTACATAAAACAGGCATGGGGCCCAAAAATTTACATACATGAATGTTTAAATACATAATAATAACAAAAATAGTAACAAAATGAATAAGCTAAATATGCAGAAGTAAATAACAAATAAGAATGGGTAAAAGGTAAATACAAATATGTTCATAAACGATTTGTTATTGTCACACCTGTACTGGTGAGATACTGATTACGTAGGTACAATGTTGCTTCTCTTTAAAGAAAGGGCTTCATCACAATATCAGCTTAATATGATTAAAGGAAATACGTTTTTTTTAAGTGTTTATATTGGTCATTAAAAATGTCTATTTCATTATTAGAGCCATGTATAATATTATAATTTCTTAATGTTCGCGGTACAGGGGAAAATATCCTGTATTTGTGTGGTAGGCTTTAATATAGAAAATGTCTTTCATCCTCCTTGTTGATTTTCTTGATGGAATATTGATGTTAATTTTGGATAAAATGGTTGGTGTATCAACTGATGCATGTATAAGTTTGTGTATAAGCAGTACGTCAGAAAGTTTACGTCTGACCGTCAGTGAGTGTAGTTTATAGTGCAAAATTCGGTCATTATATGTTCCAAATTGACCAGATAAACTTTCACGATAAGCAATTACACGGGTTAGTTTCCTTTGTATGGATTCAATCCTATAAATATATATTATTATGTCTCAATAATATCACTCTATCTCACTGAAATAATATTATCTAGTCAAATTAAAACACAGAAAAACATGCTCCAAAATAAGTCAGACAGTATTTTAAATTAGACATGATATCGACTTCAGCAGTTTCAGTTAAATTAATTCAATTTGTTCATCATTTTATTGTTTGCGAAACGTAAAAAAACCCAATCGAAAAATAACCATCTCAATTATCATTCACGACTTTTTTTCACGTTTCTAAACCCACGCTTCGCGTTTATTTGACATTATAATTTTATCTGACATGTTTATTGTATATTTTTTCGATTACATAGAATCTATATCTACAACATATCTATATATTTATCAATCTATATTTCGTGAGAAGAGTGTCCGTGTGTGGGCGGCATTGTTTTTTCTTTCTCGGTGAAATAAACGACGAATACAAATTATAACAACTGATATAGTCAATAAAGCAAAGCAAAAAAATTAAATGTAAGTATGTACATACATCTACGCGTACAATTCTTCATTTTTGTTACTAAGCAGTAAATAAAAAATATGAAAATAATACTTATATTTCCAGTTAGGAGTTCTACCGAGCCGAACCCTCTGATATGAAAATATCTGGAGTTGGTGAATTATTTTCCTATTTGATCTCTGGTGAGTTGACGTGTTGTTCTTGTATAATGTGGATTGACTAGATGATCCTTTGTGGAAAAGTGTGTGGAAGGGTTTAGTTTTTCCTGTGCTGTGTTCAGGGCTAAAATTTATTTTCCTTTAACACCACACAGGAGGCCTTGAGGACAATAATTTCCCTCAGGGCCTATGCCATCTTTGGGAATGCTGTGTGGAAGGTATTTTTGAGGAAAGGAAGTTGTGGGAAGGAAAATCAGCAGATAATAGAAATGTATTATATATTTGTACAGCGCCCTTGAGGTGATTTTGCACAAAAACGACGCTATACAAATCATCCAAATATTATTATTATTATTTTGGCCCTAAATCCAAATTTAAGTTTTGTGTCATAAATGGCCGCCCAGTACCTCTTCAGTACCTACTGCAAATCAAAATGGTAGATAATAATTAACGAATTACCACATATTTCGGAGGTTAGAGATTACCACATAGTAGGTGCAACTTAACCATTTCATGTTGCAGTGTTAATTTAGAATAATCACGCACGAATTAAATCATTTACAATAAATTAATTCGGTTGTCACCTAGCTGACATGACATGAGTGGCATTAATGAACTTATGGGACCTGTCAGAATGCGTCAATTTACGAACATGGTAAATTAATTTATGGCATTTACGAACACACCTATTATGAGTAACACAAATGTCAGATACTACCAAGAATTCTACGCATCGATGGTATACTGGTAGCGTTTTAAGAGGAAACTAAAGGCCAAAATGTGTATATTCTTGGTATACCTTATATTGTAGGTAATAGGCATTAAAATCGCTTGACAAACTGAGTCTAGAAACGTTCGATTTCAAGCACAAAACTGGTTTTTATTTATTTTGTAAATAATTATATAAGAAAGCAAAAAAGTAAATCAAGTGAAACTGTCACAGATAATCTTAGCTATAATACTGTATTTTTTTAAAGTTGTTTCCTTTATGCGTTCATACATTTCTTTTGAAAAATTATGATTTTTAGTAGTTAACATTTAAATTTTTATTGAGTAATTTATTTATTTATTTGTATTCTACTCAAGCGAAACGATAGGAAAACCTTCAATTTATCTAAAGCATATTTATTTATTTATTTTATTTATTAATCTTAAGTTAGCTCACATCTTCGTGTGTGCTAATAGTTTTATAAACATATAAACATGTACATTGTTTGGCAAACATAATCTTTCTTTAAATATTTCACTAAAGTCACAAAAAAAAGAAACACTAATAATTGAGATAGACATATATTTGGTATTCATAATGTACACCAATTCGTTATAAAGATTAATCAAAATAGTGATTTGGCATTAAGGTTCGCCTATATCAATCATTCTACCGATTAACAGTATATTTCTCTCCAAAAAATTCTTTAAATTTTTTTTTTTTTTTAATAATATTACCTACACATTTGTACAGCAGAAATTGTAATTATATGAAATTCTCTCGATAGAAAAAAATCGCAATATATAATTATTAAAAACACATTTGTTCGGTTGTAAATTAAAAAATTCACGGTAAGTATATCTTTAAAAGTAACTTACGCATTTGTCACTAGATTTTTGCTCTATTTTAAACGGGTCTTTATTAAATGTTTTCATATTATTCTCTTAATTACTATCGTCTTTTCAATCGTACCGTACCGTCTTTTTTATCAAACACAGACTAAAACTAAATCTACTTAACTGAACTATACAAAAAAAACACTATCTTACTTATTTAAAAATTGTTAAAAAAAAAATTATACAACATGATATATGTTTATAATTAAATTCATATGTTACTTTGTTGTAATATTAATTTATTATAATTAAATTATAATATGTAAATTAAATCCTCAGCACGGGAGATCCCAGTTGAGGATATCATTATCTCTACATGTTACTAAGAAAAAAAGACAATAAATTTTTAAACTTCCGATTTTATTGTCCGGGTTAAATCTTCCCCATAGAAAAAACTAAACCCTTCCACATCTAGTCAATCAACATTATGCAAGTGCATTATATAAGCAAATAAATACAAAACAATACAAGAACAACACGTCAAATCACCAGAGATCAAATGGGAAAATAATTCACCGACTCCAGATATTTTCATATCAGAGGGTTCGGCTCGGTAGAACTTCTAACAGGGCCTATAAATCCTACTGATCCCTCAACATAAATATTTAAAAAATCTTTCGTTACTACATGTATTCAAAATGACCGACTTTTGCATCTTTATATATACATTTTTTGATAGATCTAATACGCCTAAATTTTTAATGAGAGAGCTAGGTATAATGCCAGTAGCCGAAATAACAAATGGTAATATTTTTATAGTTTGAGAATGCTAAATTCTTTTAATCTCATTTCCTAGATCAGTGTATTTTCTTATTTTTTCATTAACAGATTTTTGAATATTACAAAATATTATTATTATTATTATATTAACCCCTCTAACATTCGTATTTACATATCTCCCTTTAAAACCGTCTTCTTCTTCATTTTGAACTTTTACTACGGAACCTTAAACGGTATCATATAGCTGCCACATGCAAATGATATCCAACAACACCAGCGCCATCTGCTTCGAGTTTTCTAGATTACCCGCCGTTATGGATTGATAAAAACCTTTTTTTCCCAACCAAGGACGCCATTCGACAATATTGTAATTACAACGAGTAGTTCATTCGCCATAATGAATATGTCGGTGTTTTTTAGCAATTAATTTGACGGGTAAGCGGCCTCAGAGGTAGACGAGATTGATAATCGTTGTAGCTTATTGTATGACGTGTTGGGAAGATGTTCTCACGAGAACCAAGATAGGAAATGTGCAACGTCACCGCGTGCTCATCGGGCGAATTCAACAATTACTCCGAAATGTCTACGTAATTAACGTTCAACTGTTGAACTGCCGGCAATGTGAAATGCTTGGAGTACCTAACTATATATCCGACCGGGACTCGAGTAAATCTGGCTTCAAAGAAACTGGGCGTCTATATATATTATAGGGCTAGACAATTCTT
This sequence comes from Hesperophylax consimilis, assembly GCF_061612785.1. Classification (NCBI taxonomy): domain Eukaryota; kingdom Metazoa; phylum Arthropoda; class Insecta; order Trichoptera; family Limnephilidae; genus Hesperophylax; species Hesperophylax consimilis. The sequence goes on along the minus strand of NC_142854.1, from coordinate 16,200,848 downwards.
CAATAGTGAAAAGGCCTTGAGAAAATGAAAATTAAAAAAAATCGTTAGTAAAAAAACTGTGTGCACAAATGCTTCTGCTTCCCAGTTCTCAATCAGACGTTGCGGGCTTTATCCTCTGCTAGAATTTAAACATTTTCCAGTTACATAGTATTGTATAGAGTTAGTAGCTGCGTGTACAAATGAGTCGGGTTCCTGCCCAGGTGTTGTAGGTTCAATAATTTCCTAGCTAAGTCCTCCGTAATTGCAACATTTTCTGCTTATAATGATTCTAATAGAAGTTTTTCAAATATCTTTAGGTCATTAGTAAATTGAATAATGAATTTCCAAAAAGAAAACACGTGAAATATCTGACATAAATAAATAATTAATACAGTGTGTCCGGATTAATATTTTTTTTCGAAATTCTAATGTTTCTTTTATCTTACTAAAATATTTTTCCATACAAAAAATTTAACTTTTTTACTTAAAAACTAACATAATTTCAAAAAAGTTATATATATCTTTCTTACTTAAAAAGTTATATTTCATGTAGAATCACCCCCCTGAAGTTAGCGCATTTACCCCCATTCCCAGTATTATCTAAAAGGTTTTTAGTCCTACCTACATTATTACAAATCTCATAAAACTGAAAAATTCCTTTTGAATAGTTTAAACAGTAAACCAATCCGTTAACATTCTTTATTCGTTTAATGCCTCCATGAGAACGCGTTGAACGTAATACTTGCAAAGCAGAACATAAGAAATACGATGTGGGCGTGTTTTGTGATCCAAAAGTCTGACCATTCTTTGCTTAAATTAAATAATAATAATAATTGGATAACTTGTACAGTTTTTGTGCAAAATAATAGGTTCTTTCGAATATTGTTGTTTACAAACAGAAAATATGCTTACCTGGCAGGTCACTTCAGATAAACACATTTATATAAAGTTCTAGCTTTGAGAAGATACGTCTTTGCACGCAGGGAACACTACATCAAAAACAAAGGACATTTCATGATTTTATATTTTTGCTGTGTTGCCCCCTATCAATATTAATATTACATTTATTAGAAGATTTGTGGTAAAAGTAGAAATAGAGAAATTAGTTTCAACATCAAATAACATCAACATTCAAATCAATAGTATAAAATAAAGTCGCTATCCGCGTCTGTCGGTTTGTGCGCTTAGTTCTTATAAACTACACAACAGATTTTGATAGGGTTTTCACTATCATATAGAGAATTTCTTCCGGATGGTTTATCTATAAATCACATCCATATTAAACTTATATAAAGTAGAGAAAAGTCGATGTTCATCTTATAATCAAAATTTTATTCCAAATCATTTACAACCCCGAGCAACGCCGGCTGCACATCAACAAGTCAAATATAATGGTGAAAGAATACTGACCCTATTGAATTTGACAGCCACCTGTGGTCTGGAGCCCCAAAATACTTGAAAAAATCTACGACTTACGGCAAAACCGGACTGTCCGTTTGATAGGCAATCTCTAACCCTTTGGGTTTTTAAATATTTTTAAAACAAGTCCCAACGACATGGTGAATTTTCATGGAATTACAGAATGCTCCCGAGTTATCTAAAATGTAACTAACTAACTAACTAACTAACCATCACGCCGTTTCCCCGCAGGGGTAGGCAGAGAGGACGGACCGCCAAACAACTCGGTCTTGGCACACACTCCTTGCCTCATTCACATTCATACATCGTCTCATACATACTCTTCTATTGTTCTGACTCTTGACATGGCCCGACTCTAGTATCTGATTCACTTGATCGTGCCATGTCTTCCTCGGGCGTCCCCGACTTCTGCTACCATTCACATTTGCATCATATATCCTCCTTACACTCCTATCTTCGCTCATTCGCTCTACATGCCCAAACCATCTAAGCGTCCCTTTCTTAATCTTACTCATTACGCTTACATCAGCCTTGCACTCTTTGCGGATCTCCACATTCCTCACACGATCAAACATGGTTTTACCACACATACGCCTCAGGGATCTCATTTCAACAGCATTCAATCTACTTTCATCCTTTCTTTGCCAGTTCCATGCCTCACTTCCATACATCAAGGTAGGTACCAGCACTCCGTTGTGGACTGCTAACTTCGCTTCTTTGGACAGTTTTTTGTTAGCGCCAACGGCGTTCAGTCCTCCATTAACGGAATTACCTGCATTTACCCTTCTTTCAATATCTCTGTCAGCCTTCCCATCTCTCGTAAACATACTTCCTAAATACACAAACTCATCCACCTGCTCCAAGTATTCCTCATTCACAATTATATTGCACACTGTTTTCGTACTCTCTCTTTCAAACACCATTACTTTAGACTTACTTACATTCATCATTAACTCATTCTTCATGCATACTTCGTTCATCCTAGACACATATCTAAAATGTGCTACATATTAATTATTTTTGAAGCTGTCGTTAAAAGAAACACTATTTTAGAAATAAGATAAAATTGTTATTGAAATATTTGTATTTGAAAAAACCATTGATCTTTCTAAAAAATAATTTTTTTATATCAAACATGAAAATATTAACAAAAAACTTACTAAGACATTTTGACTCAGAACATCCATAATTTTGAAATAATTCGATATTTATAAAACATATTCCTTTTGTGTAGGTAATTAGTAATAAAACTGTTTTACAATAAAAAAATATAATATTATTTTAACTGTCAACTGTCAATAAAAAAATGATGCCAATTCCTAATCATGCACTTTGACAATTTTTAAAAATTTTATCCATGTAATAATATATGAATATTTGATAAAAACTGTGAAGAATAATTATTTATCTATCAAATAACGAACATATCACATATCTACGCATTATAGAAAAAAAGATAAAAATACTTTTATAATATTTTGACGATCCGGTCAGATCTGTCGTTCAGAGGCTATAGTGGAATATGATGTTTGTGGCTAGTTATGTCCTTCCGAGGCTTGAAGGGTTAAAGGTGGGAATTCTGTCCCTGCACTACTCAGTATTTGAATGGAAGATGTTTTGAGGAACTAGCGTCATTAATCCCTTCGGCATCCGCAAGTCCGTGGCGACGACGCACATTGGGCTGAAAATCGCCGTTCATGGATATAGAGACTTGAATTTTCAAGGGTATTTTTTTTGGCTAGAAATGGATTCTGCTGATTATTATTATGACACTATAATTTGAAACTGTTTCGGCTTGCAGGGTAAATAAAATATTGTAAACTAGACAAAGCATACTCATATGTAAAGCATTTGAGCATTAAAATGAATCATCAACATAAAAAAGTTTTTTTTTCAACATTAAGGATTTAAAAAAATACGAAGTATGTCAAAAAAATACAAATAAATAGTAGTATACCTGTGTTTAAGGATATAATGGCCAACCTAATGTCAATGCCATACAATTTTTTCTTAAAAAATGATAACTCCTTCATTTATACACGCAATTGCTTCGTACGAAATTTTATAGCATATTAATGATCAGCAGAATCCATTTCTAGCCAAAAAAAATACCCTTGAAAATTCAAGTCTCTATGTCTATGAAAGGCGATTTTCAGCCCAATGTGCGTCGGTTTCAAATATACGTGGAAGGCATTTCTAGTGTGAAGATAATATTACTATTCTGTGTCTAGAAGAGATATTTTTCTCTCACGGTTACAGACTACAAAACAGACAGGCTATACACGGACACAATCCAGCCATTGCCGGAATCGTGTTGAAATCGCTTTAAAATACAACATTGCAAATTGCAATCCACAAATTAGACAATTGAAACACACGAACGTGTGGTTTGAGGATTTTAAAGGCAAAATGGAGACAAAAATAGATTTGAACAGGTAGTTAGGTGCCTGCATTGAAAAAATTACAACGTAGTTATTATGAATCTTTATTTCTTTTTAATTAATTTAATTTTTAAGACAAACATTCCAGGGTTACAAATAACCTGCGAATATTTGAAAATCTCCTACTACCACCACAGTAAGCGGAAAATGTTGCTTGTGTTGTGACAGAGGACTTAGCCAGCCGAGGAATTGAACACACTAAGTCTGGATGGGACCCAAACGCGATGTCAACTCAGCCACCGACCGTAAAGAAGAAAATCAATGTAAATAAACGAATTGGTAAGTAACGAATCATTAAATTTCAGACAGAAAATTTTGTGCAAAGTTCAGTTCGCCAGATCTTTAACGAGAGTTTTAACAGCTTGAAAACTGGCCGTTTTTATGCTTTATATTTAAGAATAGGTGTCGATCGCATGCTTACATGTAAAAATAATATTATGGTAAATGTCAGCTGTAATAAAACTGTAAAGTTATGAGTAATCAATAACATCGAATTTTCTTGGAAAAATATATTAAAAATAACGAACTTATTAAATTATGCTAATTTTCCAATACCAATAATATTTATATAGGCAAATATTTTTTATTAGGAACCTATACCTCTTTAATCTCGCTAACCCTCGGCATGCCAAGTGAAAAATGTCAAACGGACGTCTTACGCCGTCTGACACTATTTTTGTAATAACTTACTTGTTTTTTGAAAAAAATATGTTTTTGTAAATTGTACTGCCTTACTAGATAATGTATAAAAATAAGATATATATCCTACACGGAGAAAAACATTTATTAAAAATCTCTTCAAATTATTGATAATCCGGTTAAAAACGGGATTGCAGGACCTTATCGAATGAATTATTAGCTTTCCTGTTAAAATTTTAGTAAAATACGAATACATTATCATATGATGTTGGAAATGTGTTCATAATAATGCAAATATTCTCGAATTTCGTCTTATGTAAGGAATTTAATAAAAGTTTATCAGGAAATGACGTGCAATCCCGTTTTAACCGGGTTATCAAAAATTTGAAGTGATTCTCAATAACTAATTGTTCATAATAATGCTAATATTCTCGAATTTCGTCATTACATTTATCAAGGCAAACGTAGGTGCATAAACACGTGTTCCGATATGTCAGGAATTTAATAAAAAGTTTATCAGGAAATGACGAGCAATCCCGTTTTTAACCGGATTATCAATAATTTTAAATGATTCTCAATAACGAATTTTTCTCGGTGTACGTAGGTTCACAAGGATACCTACTTATATTCAGAGTTTGTTTTTCCTTCTAATGTTATAAAAAAATATAATTTAAGAAACTTTCCAGTAAATAAATACAGCACTTTGTTGCTTTTGCAAATCGGAATTCCACACAGTTGACATGAAATTTTGCGACGCGCTTTATCACCGATAAAATAAATATCTTTGCAAGTGACGAAACGACAAGCTAGAACAATATTAAGATACATTATTTCCTTGCCAAGCCAATAAAATATATTTTAATATGCCAGGAGCATTTTTTAAGGTTCAAAATGCAATAAAATCGAGGCAAGCACGGTGAGCTACTAAAAAATCGACGGTGGATATCTTAGCACACTAGGGGTTAGGTACGATATAGATACGAGTTTGGAGAAAGATGCGCTAGTATCCAATTAAAATTAATATTTAAAAACGGAATTTTTACCACACGGGGAAACGGTTTAAAATGATATTCAGAATTTAGGTAAATGTAAAACAAAAAATCCAAACTGAATTTTTTTTCAAGTTAGCTTGTTTCAAATTGGATTACAAATGTAACATTCTTATCAAATGACCAATCCGCCATTTTTTATCATCAAATTTGATGGGTCCTTTTAAATCAGATTTTAGGTTCGTTTCTACTTTTAAACAAACTCTTGTCAGCAGAAATCAAAACTGACAAGTTGTTATGCTTGTAAGCTGATCAAAATTTGTTTAAAAGTAGAAAAGGCCCTAAAATCAGCGTTTAAAGGGAACATTTCAAATTTAAAAAAAAAAATCGTTGATCGGTCGTTGGTTGACAATGTTACATTTTTTGAATTACTGTTCACATGTTTTAACATATCAACCTGAGCAGTTGGTTCCGGTTCAAGATGGTGGCCGTTTTAATGATTCAGTAAAGATTATTATTTGAAATTCGAAATCATCGTGTTTATTTGAAATTTCTTATTCACAATTTTTCAATAATAGTAGGTACCTACCTGCCCGAAGAAAATTTGAAAAAAGAATTGCCATCAAGATAGTGACGTTTCTTGAACAAATTGTATAATTACTTATTTGAAAATTTCATATTGTTTATAATTGTGAAGGTAAGTATTTAATACTTCCTTTTTTTTAAATTAGAAATTGTTTTTTGGATGCAAGGTTCACTGTTTACAAAATTTTTAGTTTTTTTTTTAATCTCAGGATGTATCTATATATAACTTTGGAGATTGAGACACACCGCCTCTGATGGTCAGTGGTTGTTGTAACTCTTCAGGCCTCTGGCTTATTAACCGTTCTGTCAGAAAGTAAGAGAATTGTGTATTTCCAGTTTTCAATAAAATCCAAATAAATGTAATATTTCTGAACTGTAAAGTATCCGAAAACTAAAAACTGTTTTTTAAAGGTGATGAAATACTCCCACCTTTCTCGACCCCTCTCCCCAACCCCCAAATCACCCCACCCACTACCCCCACATAATAAAATCTAATCTTACTGTACTTGTATAATTTATTTTATTTTACTTTTAAAATTGCTAGTTAATGACACGGTTGTGTCGTAATTGGTATCAGAGTAAATAAAATTTAAGTAACAAATATACATTGCAGTTTTCAAAATGGCTCTCCATAGGTTTTTTCTTCTTAATACTGAACTTAAATTACTGATTTTTATTCATTGTTTTTGTGTTTAATTCGTAGAACTCCTTTTATTTTTTTTTTAAATTTAATTATAATCAAATTTTATCAATATAATTATTAAGTGCAAGTATGTTTTGGTTTTTGTTATTGTTGTAGCTGTTTCCGTTTTCAAGGCCATTTTCAAACTGTGGTTATAACCACGTTTAGACGACTTATTTATATGATTCTATTTTACCCCCTCCCAATTGAAAATGATTTATTACCGATTGTTAAACCGATTAACTGATAACGACATATATTTAAAACTAATGTATTTAAACATTACTGACCAATACATCAACGCTATACTTCATTTTTTAAATTCACAAAGTTTCATAAATTTATCTCAAATTATGGTTGGAACCTTTGGTTTCATCGAAGTGTAATTTTTTTGTATATAAAGCTTGGTGTTTTCTCTTTCTAACACCGGGAGATACCACAACGAATTCTATGAGATCAAAAGACCGGAACAAATTAGCCAGAGGAGTTGTGTGAACAAAAAAAATTAAAATGACACGGTTTATAATCTACGAATTCTTCGGAAGACTTTTGTTTCCCGGGAAGTATAAAATTAGTGATGTGCATACCTTTTACATCGTACCTGTTACGCGTAACTGTTCCTTTGACGGAAACGTTAACTGTCACTTTAGGTATCGCCGCCAGGAATGGTTCCTTTTAGAGCGCTGCGGACTGTAAGCTTTGTCGCTTATCCCGTTGTTCTGTTATGTCGCCACTAGGTTAGGATTACAACTGTTCTTTTCATTTATTATTTAACTTGAACACAAAAGAAATATGGCCATGTACCAAACAGCGCGACAAACGGTAAAGGTTTTTTGGATTCTATACACGCAAACGGAGGCAGTGGATATACATTATTATTATGAATACATTAAGGCCTCGTAGTAAGATGGTTTGAAATGCAGATATTTAAATACGATGTTAGAGGGAGCGCGCTGATATTAAAAAAAACGATAAAAATTAAGCGAAAATGGTGAAAATATTTATTAAAACAAGACTCGTTTGAAATAGCTTAAAAATCTATAGAAAAATGCTTTAGTTGCATTTAAAGATACACTGTGATTTTTTCATGCCTATAACATATCAAATAACAGAACGAAAGGTGTTTTTAATAATTTTCGGAGCTTACTTTGCGATTTTTTTCTATCGAAGGAATTTCACATAATTAACGTTTCGGCATAAGAAATGTATAGATATTTTCTTAAAAAATAAAATTTTTTTGGAACTAAAAAACTTAAAGATTTAACGAAAAACTTGTTATAAATCAGTAGAAATTGGGTATCCGGGGGCTTAAGTAATATGTATTTATGTACAGTACTACTTATGGCTTTCGTATTATGGAATTGTTGGAATTTTCACCTTAAATCGTTGTCTCCCTTACAGTCGTAGTTAGAAATATGAATTAAACGGTGTTAGAAAGAGAAAACACCAAGCTTTATATTCAATTATAGAAGTTAACCACAGAATAATTCAAATGTACATTTCTATGAAACCAAAGGTTCCGAACGTAATTTAAGAAAACTTTATGAAATTTTGTGATTTTTTAAATTTTTTATATGAAATGACCAAAAAGAGTAGGGACAATTTTTTTTATTATACACTTGTCTAAAAAAATTTTTTTGGTCATCAGTAATTTTAGTTTGGTTTTTAGACGAATAACGTAAGGTAAGCCATTTTTAATAACTTTGCTTGTTTGCCTTCAAATTTTGTATATTTCTAATAATAAAATTTTAAAACGTATTTTATAACCATAAAAAGTTGCACAGCATAAAATCGATTTAATCGAAAATCTAATCTATAACTACATCGAACAACAAAATCTGTAATTCAATTTCACTTTTTTCTAACGATTATTTTTTTAAAAGTTAAGCATTACCGTTTTACGAATAACCTGGCGATTTGGTATTTGATGGCCACCAAATCCAGGCACAAGTTTATTTTATGTAGCTAATTTGTGTTATTCAACAATTCATCTATTTCATGTAATGGAAGATACTTTCAATATCTCCCTGGTCTTAAGAACACCATTAGGAATTGAAATATTTAAATTTCAATCCCCCACCTTCCTCCTCCCAATCACCTTTTCCTCACCACTACCTTCAGCCTCACAACATACCCCAATTGGTGATGCCATAGTCTCACTGGCTGCAGACGGTTTGGAGTAGTTGGGACTCTTGTGCGGTGTGTATATCACGCCATAAATTCACACGTAATACAAAATATTATCGAAGTAAATCCATTTAGTAACTTTCCTCTTACAGACAAAAAAAATGAGGTAAACGAACCGTTTTCTTCGCTTTCTTTCACCGTTAAAACCTCCAACGGATGTTGACTTCCTCCCGAGGTAGGCAGAGCACTCTGCAGAACATATTGACCGTCCCTTTAGTCGCGTATCGCATATCTGCGTATATCCGGTCAACGGCAAATTCATTTTCAATGTGTTTTCAGTTTGCTGTTGAATTGTTGACGCGAGGTAAATATTTTTAACGTGAATTGCTAAAAAAAATGAACACAGAAAAAACATTTTTTAAACTATGATAATACATCTATTTAACCCTTTGTACTCCAAATTTTTTTATGGTATACCAGCTACTCCATAGTGTAATGTTCATGAGGTTCTAATACGGCCATAAATAAAATGATATAGTTATGTTAAGAAACATATATTTAATACCATAAAGATTGTTAATAAAAGGACAAAAATTGCATATTATAATCTTAATATTTCTTTAACGTGTGGTATTTTAGAAAGCAGTCGCACAAATGCATACGTACACGTGTCACAGTACTCACTGGTTTCTCGTCTGTCACCTTTTACTGCCCTTTTCGAGCAGACCACAGAGTTCCTCTTGGGACCTTTTCTTAAAATATAGAGTTTTCCATTGAGCCTAGTCTCTGATCGAGTGAGAATATTTATTGCCCAGTAAAAAAATATTCAAATAAAATTAGTGTTATGTGTGAGAAACAGAGAAAAAAGCACAACCAATCGTAAGTGGGTACTGTATACAACAGAATAGAATCATGTGTATACCTGCAAAATGTCCCTTTTATTTTTGAAACAATAAAATGTATACCTATTGTGTATGTCGCCGCTGCGGCCCCATCGAAGATGTTAGAATGTTTCCTATGTCGTTGGCGGCGACAACGGAGTATGAAGAGTTAAAAACTAGTTCTAACCCGCCACGCGATGCTGTAACATTTTGCTTTTACGTCCAATAGATGGCGTGTTTATGCCTGTCACAGGTGACATCTATATAATATAGGTATATAAGAACGTAAGCGTATTTGAGTGCAACGTTGTGTCAAAATTTCAAAGGTGAAGAACTTTCGGAGATTTAAGACTTTGAACAACCGAACATTTTCATTTATAAACTAGCTGTATCCCGCCACGCGTTGCTATGGCTCAGTCTGTCTGTGCACATAGAGAATTAATAGCGCGTTCTGCTAACTGACAACGAGTCTATCTGCTAAGTTTCAGCTCGATCGGATATCGGGAAGATGTTCCAACACAATGAAATTCCAATACTCCAAATTCCAAGCCAAAACGATGAAAATTCATTTTCATTTCGGTGAAACGATTTTTTTCACTCTAAAAGTAGCAATGACAAATGAAGAGTGAAAAAAGAAACAAATTTAAGTTATACGTAGTTTAATTTATGATATGTAACTTTAAAAAACCAACACGTACTCCGTATTCTACACATACAGGGTTTTCCAATAAGAGGTGTTATTTTGAATAGCCCGCTATTTCGGTAGATGTTACTTTTGAAGCTGTCATTTTTTGACATTTGACAAGTAGAAACTACGCCATGAATAAAAATGAAACGATACACGCTTCAACAATGAATTATTAAAATTCACTCGAGTTAATCAAATGCAAATCATCTTGAGTGATGAGGCCCATTTCCACCTCGGTGGCTTCGTCAACAAGCAAAATTGTCGCATCTGGGGCTCGGAAACCCAAGAGTTATTGTTGAAAAGCCTCTCTATCCTCAACGTGTGACTTTTTGGTGCAGTTTATGGTCCGGCGGAGTCATTGGACCTTACTTTTTCGAAAATGAGGCTGGAGCAACAGTTAAGGTGTATGGATCGCTATCGAGAGATGATTAATGATTTGTTATGGCCGAAATCGGATGGTATTGATCTGGACAATGTTTACTTTCAACAAGACGGTGCTACGTCCTACACTAGCAACGAAACCATTGATCTTTTACGATTGAATATCAAAATAACACCTCTTATTGGAAAACCCTGTACTAACTGGAAGGAAAAAATTCCTTGAAAACTGCCTCGCTTTTTATGTGTTAATAATTGTAGATTGTATAATTCCAGGAAAAATAAACACTTTGCAATCGATATTTGGGGTTAATGAAACGTTCGTTGGGGAGGTTATTGTAATGTGTAAGTGTCTATCAGAATCGATACCGTTTTTTACATAGTTTCATAAATAATAAAACATTGATCAAACATTTCCAAGAAATCAATAAAAAAATATCTAGGAGTTTAATCAAAATCATATTATTTTGATGTGGTAGGAAAGAAGAAAATTTTGAAGCCATCGATGTCTTAGAACAACAACCCATCGTCGAATCCACTACGTCTATTAAAAAAAAAATTCTCCAAATACAGGGTTTTCCAATAAGAGGTGTTATTTCGATATTCAATCGTAAAAAATCAACGGTTTCGTTGCTTGTGTGGCACGTAGCGCCGTCTTGTTGAAAGTAAACGTTGTCCAGATCAATACCATCCAATTCCGGCCATAAAAAATCATTAATTATCTCTCGATAGCACAATCCATTCACCGTTACTGTTCCTCCAGCCTCATTTTCGAAAAAGTAAGGTCCAATGACTCCGCCGGACCATAAACTGCACCAAACAGTCACACGTTGAGGCTTTTCAACAATAACTCTTGGGTTTTCCGAGCCCCAGATGCGACAATTCTGCTTGTTGACGAAGCCACCGAGGTGGAAATGGGCCTCATCACTCAAGATGATTTGATTTTGATTCGCTCAAGTGAATTTTAATAATTTCAATGCGTTGTTGAAGCGTGTATCGTTCCATTTTTATTAATGGCGTAGTTTCTACTTGTCAAATGTAAAAATATGACAGCTTCAAAAGTAACATCTACCGAAATAGCGGGCTATTCAAAATAACACCTCTTATTGGAAAATCCTGTAGTATAAAATAAAGACGCTATCCGCGTCCGTCTGTTTGTGCGCTTAGTTCTTCTAAACTACGCAACGGATTTTAATAGTGTTTTCGCCACCGCTTAGAAAATTTCTTCTGGGAGGTTTACATATATAATACATGCATATTATATTTATAGAAAGTAGAGAAAAATCGATGTTTTATAATCAAGTCGTAAAAATATATTTTCGTGCACTACATTATTAACGCTGGCTAAACCTTATGAGATACATCAAAATAATGTACTACGGAATTGTATATCTTAAAAACGCCTACTGAAAAGTATATGATGGTATATGTTTATCTCCTAAGGATAACCCCAATGAAAATTGTAAATTTTTAAACTCTAAAGAAAATATTAATATTTTGAATTAAATATCTACACATTTGCTGAGTTGAAAAAGCAATTATATGTAATAGCATAGACATATGAATATTAGTAGACCTGCCCTAAGTGATTAAAAGCGTATTATCCCCACTCCCCATACCGGTTCCATTGGAGCCGGCTGTGCTCGCGTATGGCCTCAAGTGAAATTTGAAAACGTGACGCCATCATTCTTGTGCGAACTATGGTCGAGGCATCATCGGTTCATTTTACGAAATAACACGGCAAAATGTTGACTTGTGATATGAAAACTTGTAAAAATAGATGTGAAAAAGAGAATAAACCCAATTATCGTATTACATTCCATAAGTAAGCATTATTTTACTTTATTTTAAGCTTATTCACACCGTATTATATGGATCAGTTTTAGAAACATATACTATCACATCACAATGTAGCGATTCTCAAGTGTGCTCATCGTTGTTTACTGGGGTAAGTAAATTATGAAACATTTGTAAAAGTGTCTTAACTAAATACTCTGAAACTAACTACGACTCTGCAAACAGAAGAAATTTACTTTGCCGAATTTGGACTTCGCAAATTAGTTCATAACGTGGCGAGTAATTTGCGCTCCCATGTAAAAATGTCTATTCATTCAAAAGCAGATTTTACTTTTAAGAACTAAATGGTGATATTATAATGCGAGATGCCTATTTACTGTCAGATTGATTTATTGACGAATCACAGTCAGCTTAACCCCCTTCGTTCTTCAACAGTTGATTTTACCCCTCGCCATTATCTTCTCGTCTATTAATTCCTATGTCTGTGTGTAATAGAAAGAAAATTCCCTCTATAGGAAGAAAATCGCAAAGTATGATCCGAAATTATGAAAACATATCAGGTTCTGTTATTTAACATGTTATTTGTATGAAAAATGTACAGTATTTAAAACATTGGTAGATATATATATTTGCTCTATTTTAAATAAGTCATACTTTGTTAAATACTATCTGAAGTCCCCGGCGTTGCTAAGGCTTTACACAGAGTTTTTCGAAATCACTTGTAATATTCATCTTTAATCACTCGAGTGATTATCGGCGTATTATGCCGAGTTAAACGTCTTGAGCGATCGCACGCCGTAAAATGCCATTTTTGATTCGCGAAATTCGGGCATTTACGACTTTTTGATAAATCCTAAATATAAAGGAAAACGGTAAAATGATAAACTGTAGGTAAACTTATTGGCTATATAACACTTCAATCTGTTTATATGTCTCCGTATTAAAATTCAGTTATTGACAAGCTTAGGCCCCTGCATACCCTATTTCTACGGATCTATAACATGTTTCTCGTTGAGTCTTTAAGTTTTTAAGTTTAAAAAATATATATGTTATTTTTAAAGATAATATCTATAAATTTGTTATGCCGAAACGTTAATTATATGAAATTCCCAAGATAGAAAAAAAAATCGCAAAGTAAGCTCTGAAAATTATTAAAAACACGTTTTGTTCTCTTATTTAATATGTTATAGGCATGAAAAAATTCACAGTGTATCTTAAAATGCAACTAAAGCATTTGTCTAGAGATTTTTGTTCTATTTCAAAGAAGTCGTGTTTTATTAAATATTTGCTTGATTATTATCGTTTGAACGCTTACTACGGGGCCTTAAGTGTGTAAACTTTCATTTAGGGCGCTCCCTCTAACATTTGTATTTACATATCTCACTTTCTAAACATCTTCTTCTTTTTGAATGCTGATACATACTACGGAGTGTGTGTGTGTGTGTTGAGAGAAGTTTTTCAAAACTATTTGTAATATCATTCGGAATTTTATTTATCACTTTTATAATGATAAACTAATGTTTATAAAACAAGGGTTTTTATGCATAGCACAAAGGATAACAAATTATTATAAGCAATAATTAGTCTAAATAATTAGTCTATAATTAGACTAATTATTGCTTCCAATAATTTGTTATCCTTTGGTGCTATGCATAAAAAACCTTGTCTTATAAACATTAGTTCATCATTTTAAAAAGTACTAATATTTGACAAGTCAAAATATTTCACCAACAAATGTAGATATAATATATCTCGACGCCATCTAGTGGGAAATTTAGCACTTACAAAGACTTTCCTACAAAAATAATGTTGGTTGTTTACAGATGGAAAAAATATAATAAGCAGTAATTGTTGATTGAAGTAGTAGTACATATTGAATTATTTGGCGTGTTGGAAATAAGCCGATGTAGCTCAGTGGTCCAGAGCACCTGACCGGACATCAGTAGGTGCGTGTTCAATTCCCGTCGGCGGCATTTATTTTTACTCGGAAGAGACTAATTATTGCTTATAATAATTTGTTATTTAATTTATTATTTGAAATATTTGCAGAGTGTAAACAATTATTACAATCATAAAAAAGAGGTTACATATACTCGTAGTGGGTGATAAGGATGGTGGCGTACAACAGAAGAACATTTGAAATTATTCATAAATACGTTTACTAATATGTATACACTATTCTTTTATGTCCGGGTTAAATCTTCCCCATAGGAAAAACTAAACCCTTCCACACACTTTTCCACAAATGATCATCTAGTCAATCAAAATTATGTGATTGCATTATGTAAATAAAATAAATACAATAACAACACGTCAACTCACCAGAGATCAAATGGGAAAATAATTCACCGACTCCAGATATTTTCATATCAGAGGGTTCGGCTCGGTAGAACTTCTAACAGGGCCTATAAAAATCCTACTGATCCCTCAACATAAATATTTAAAAAATCTTTCGTTATCCTACATGTATTCAAAATGACCGACTGTTGCATCTTTATATATAAATTTTTTTATAGATCTAATACGCCTAAATTTTTAATGAGATTATGCTAGTAGCCGAAATAATGAATGGTAATATTTTTATAGTCTGAGAATGCCAAATTCTTTTTATCTCATTTCCTAAATCTGTGTATTTGCTTATTTTTTATTATTATTATATTATATATTAAAAGTCAACGTTATCCTTTGGAGGGCTGACAGTCCAAATCATGAAGGACCAAAAAACCATAATATCCTTAATGTTTGAGATATTGATAGATATCTCAAAAACTAAGGATATTTTACAAAGATCATATTATGATATTCTGGTCCGTCATGAATTGGCATTTCAGTTCTTCAAGGAATAACGTTCACTTTTGGGACATCCTGTATTATTTCATGTTTCATATTATTAAACACGCGGCTTGCAATGAAGAGAACCTACAAAACGCGTTAGGTAGAATATTATGTAAAATAAGTTATATTTCTATGGCGACTTTCAGAGCCCGAGGCAATGACCGACTGACCAGCGTTTGTACTAGAGAATTCTCTAGTACAAACAATGTATGATAGGAATCCGACGGTTATGTAAATACGAACATTCTTATTGAATACTAGTGCAGACCCATGAAAAATCATGCGAAATTAAAATGGCAAGATTTTTGAAGCTTAGTGTTTTTTATTAAAAAAAATTACACAAAAAAGGAGTTTTTTTAAACTCTAATACTCACATTTATTTTTATTAATATATGTATTCAAAAATACTTTTTTTGTTTGATTGAGGATTAAAACTTCCTAACCATGGACTAGAGTCAACCGCATTAACAACTGAGCCAAATATAGATTGGGTGCGAGCGACATTTATTTTGTATATTAACTGCTGTAATGTGATCCAATTTCAGAGAAATGCTTATATGTTCACGTATGTATGCGTGATTGCCATCCATTGTCATCGCAACTAGCTTATTTCCTGAATTTCAGCTCGATCGAATGTCGGGAAGTGGTTTAATTTCAGCTTCCAAAACAAAACAGAACCATCGGTAAGCTAATTTAAATATTTCATCGAAGTTTATTAAAAAAAAACATATTTTTTATTTGTAAAACTAAAATCTGAAAGTCCTTCATCTTTTCACAAACAGTGTGTATTTTATTTTGAGGGTTATCTTTAAGAGATAGACGGGCTTCTGTGGGCCTTTTTAAGATATACAATTCCGTAGTACATTATTTTGATGTAGGTATCTCATAAGGTTTAGCCAGCGTTAGCAATGTAAGCGCCCGAAAAAAAATTACTACTCGATTACAAAACATCGATTTTTCTCTGCTTTTTATAAATATAAACTGCATGTATTATATATATAAACCTTCCGAAAGAAATTCTCTAAATGATAGTGAAAACCGTATCAAAATCCCTTGCGAAGTTTAGAAGAACTAAGCACACAAACAGACAGACGTATTTTATACTATTAGAGATTAGAGATACGTTCAAAAACAGCGAATTTATTTGGTATTAAATGCCCTGCGCTCTGCGCAACATTCTGACCATTATTCTGAAAGATCTCATATGAAACGTAGAGTTAAATACTTACCTATTCAATAATAAATATCTATGATGCTTTGTCCATAATTAATGACCGAGTCTATGGTCACGATTCATTCATCGAATCTTATGTATTTTTTTCTAACAAAACTTGTTTTATATCAAGGTGACGTCCACTTTTTTATTGTTGGTATCAGTGAACGCTAAAAGTGAAATCTTGCAATACGCATATCATTAAACCAGTCAGATTATTCAAATGCCTGACCTTTAATTAATTTTAGGCTATTTTTGATGTGTGCGGAAGTGGGACAGCAAAAGACAGAGAATTGATTATTTATAAAAATTATCATATGAAAGTCGGGGCTGACCACGTTGAATGTAAAACCCGATAAAACCGGATTTTAGAGACTTTAAATTAGGGTAAGGTTAGGTTAGGTTTTAAAAAAAAATACATAAATATAAAACAGGGAGAGGCTTACATCAGAGGTTCTCAACATATCTGACTGACTGCCCACTTTTCAGGTATGTTTTTCGTCAACGCTCCCCCCCCCACGATTAAAAATGAGCATTACAGGATAAACGAAAAATGCACCGCTGGCGAAAATAGTAATATTAAAAAAGTGAAAGTTGCATGTTTGTTTTGTGAAGATTTAATTGTATAAAAATATATATTTACCCGGGCTTTGCGGGCTCTGTTCTCTACTAGATTAGTCCTCGTTTTTTGCATATGCCATATTTTCCTCATAAGGCGAAGCTAAAGGTTTTCCTATTGTTTCACTTGAGTAGAATACAAATAAAAAAATAAGTTACTCAATAAAAAATATAAATGTAAAATACTGAAAAAAAATTTTCAATAGAAATGTATGAACGCGTAAAAGAAACAACTTTAAAAAATACATTATTATCATTATTGATCTAAGATTATTATCTGTGACAGTTTCACTTGATTAACTTTTTGCTTTCTTATAAAATTATTTACAAAATAAGTAAAAACCAGTTTTTTGCTTGAAATCGAACGCTTCTAGACTCCGTTTGTCAAGCGATTTTAATGCCTATTACCTACGATATAAGGTATACTAAGAATATACACATTTTTGGCTTGTAGCTTCCTCTTAAAATGATGAAAGTGTTGGGAATCACCGGTTAACATGGTTCCTGTGAGCACTCGGGCCCGCCTGGTTCCACAATGTGTATTCCCAGTGAGCTGATCCTGAAGACGGGACATTGGTTCAAAAGGTAAATTGGAGTGTTTTCACCTTGTTCAAGCTCAGTGGTCAGAGCTGTCGACCGGAAATCAAAGGGACACGGTTCGAGTCCCGTTGGCGTCATGTATCTTTTATCAGGAGATTTTTCAATGTGGATGAGTGTTTCAGGCGAATAATTATTGCTTGTAAAATAATTGTTACCCTTTGTGCTATGCATAAAAAATCTTGTCTTAAACATTAGTTTACCAAAAAAATAATAATTTAAATATATCGTAGTTTGGTGTGGTTAGGTTAGGTGAAGTTTTAGTTGTTGGTGTGGTTTGGGTTAGGTTAGGTTAGATTATTAACTCGTACTTGGACACGAGGTAAGATTTTTAAAATATTAATACCGCAAAAGAACTCCAACTGCTCTAAACTGTTCGTAGACCGTGTAGGATAGCCCAAATGAAAATGAGGAAGGGAAAGAGAGAGAAGAGAACGTTGGGAAATCTGGAAATTCAGACCTGATCACTAAACACGGCTTAAGTCGTTTCAAGCAATGTATAAACTATAGATTTAAAGATATAACTACTCTTACGATATAACCTATTATGTTCACATTATGTCTCTTTCTCTGTTTTCTTGCTATGCATTGCTACCTCACTTTTTGACTTTTTGAAATATTGGCATACAGAGCTCCGGGCCAAAAAGGCCCCTTTCTCTTACATCATGAGTTTAAATTTGTTGTAGGAAAATAATTTTCAGTTTTTTAATGCTATCTCACTGTTCCAATTTTGTCGTAGTGTGTCCTTATGTAAGCACACACTATGTATGTTTGATTAGTTTGAATTTGTACCCTAATGATGCCTGTGTTATAAGAAACTAGCTGGTCGTAATAAATTAAATAAATTCAATGTTAAAAACAAAGTTAATATTGTTTAATTTCATAAATAAAAAAAGTATCTATGCACGCTGAGATTCAAACCCGCGACCTCTGCATTCGTAGTCGAGGATATTAACAGCTCATCAGGCGCCAGTGAGGAAGCCAGTACCACATCCATCCGGGTTTAATGAACTAGAGGGAGACTGCAGGACACCAGAAGGAAAATTTCCAGGCAGCCAGGATACTTCAAGATTGAAATTCCGATGATGATTACTATGAATCTATTATGCATCAAGTAGGTTTGTAAATAGTTTGCGCATTAGCTATTAGCAAAGCAATATTTCCTTATAGGTATACGTGAATAATAAAATTATTCAGATAAATATATGAATAAGGTAAATAATCCATTAATGTCCCTATAAACCATGAATAAAGACGTGTGGGGAATTCAAACAACTATGACAACATCATATTATGCTGCGTATAAACATGATAAAATTTAAAACCTGGAACCGAGACACGAATTATGGGAAAGGAACGAAGCAACCGCAAACAGCGCTAAACGCCGCGAGAAAAAAGATAGTTGTGGGTAATGTTTTTAAGGCGATGCCATACGTAGTAATGCAAAATCATGTGTTTTTGGTTTAAAAATTTGGTCGCCTAGAAATGTTTCATATGCTTTAATTAAATACTGCGAGTAGAATACATCTTGGCCTTTGAAATAATCGAGTATTTTTTAGATATATTAAGATATTTTTATAAGCCCAGAAAAAAATAATGTAAAGGCCTATGAAAACTGCTTTAAAGTTAAAAATCTCCTACTTACGAACCCATTTTTGGTTATGATTTTATTGTATAATGTGGCAAATTATTTATAAAATGATCGAAAAAATTTAAATATTTATGCCTGAACATCCACAAAATAAAATAAAAGGCACTTTTTGGCAATGTTTTTTTCTTGCATACATCAAAACAGGCGGATGGTGTTAAGCGGGAAATTAAACCTTATCGCCATCTACGTAATGGTTGTTATTGATAGCGGCTCAATTTAAAATATTACACGACGTATTGCATCGCCTTGGCGAAGCTTAATGCTAAATCTCTATTTTAATTAATCTTTACAACGAATTGGTGTACATTATGAATATCAAAAAATATGCTTTAGATAAATTGAAAGTTTTGCTATCGTTCCGCTTCAGAAGAGTACAAATAAAAAAATAAATTGTTAAATAAAAAATATAAATATAAACTACTAAAAATTTTTTTTTTTTCAATAGAATTGTATGAACGCATAAAGGAAATCACTCAAAAAAATACAGTATTATAGCTAAGATTATCTGTGACAGTTTCACTTGATTAACTTTTTTGCTTTCTTATAAAATTATTTACAAAATAAATAAAAACCAGTTTTTGTGCTTCAAATCGAACGTTTCTAGACTCCGTTTGTAAAGCGATTTTAATGCCTATTACCTACAATATAAGGTGTACCAAGAATATACACATTTTTGGCTTGTAGCTTCCTCTTAATTCTGAGTTTGAAATATGAGAGCGACAAAAATGACAGTAATTATTCGGAATCGCTGGACAAGGATTATGTGAAATATTTTTAAATAAAACCTTCTGATTTACCTTAATTACTATAAAAGGAATCTGACTGCATTTGGGATATTTTTAATTTTAGCATTTTAATTTTTAATTACGTAAATCGAAAATTCACTTTCATTGTATGGGATGACAGCTGGAATGCTTTCTGTTGATAAAATTTTCTTTTGGTTTGTATTCCTGATACGAGTGGCTATATTTTTTACCATGAGCAAATACTAGTTAGGTACTATTTTAGCCAAACTCGAAAAATAAAATAAAGTTATTTAGGTATGTTTTATAAAATAGAAAAATTAAAAAAGGTGAGGTTATTATAGGTTAGGTTGGATTATTATAGGTTAGGTTGGTTTATTATTAGGATTTAGGTTAGGTTAGGATAGATTGGATATTATAGGTTAGGTAGGATTATTATTAGGATACATCCTCAAATACATTTTTTCCTACAATTATATTTCAACAATACAATAATGTCGAAATCAAAAATTTATTTTTCTATACTCTTAAAACACTACCATGTCTGACTCATTATTTGAAGAGATAGACTCATCTTTTAATATTTCGGAAAATATTTGTCTAACTAGTGTTGAATGTAATAACACATTATTAGAAATAGATTCTCTAAAAGCATTAACAATCCTTCACCTAAATATTCGAAGTGTCTCGAAAAATTTTGATCATTTTACACTTGCATTAAATGAACTCACTCATAAACCGGATTGTATTGTGTTGTCTGAAGCCAGAATTAGCGGCTACTCAGGTACCTATAATTTACCTGGTTACAAATACTTTGTCACAACTTACAAAATAAATCAAAACAGCGGAATCATTGTTTTTGTAAAATCTATTCATGAGAATATTTCCGTTAATGAAATCCATATCGATCTTGTAAATTGTCTTCATATTCGAATTATTATAAAACACACGTTTTATGATATAATAGCATTATATAGAACACATAACTCGAGCATTAGTAATTTCACCGAGAATCTGAAATCTATTATAAATACTAATTGTTCTCAAAATGCATTTGTTGTAGGCGATGTTAATATTGATATATCTAACGAATTTGAAAATAATAGAAATAATGAAAAAACTGAATATATCAACACATTAACGGAACTAAATTTTAAACCATGTATAAAAAAATATACGAGAGAATTTCATGGACAAAGGCCATCATGCATAGATCATATCTGGTGTAATTCTAATGAAACTGAAAAAATAAAAACAATTATTTGGAAAAATAACATTACTGATCATCACACATGTATTGTAGCTTTTAAAACTGACAAAATAGATGTGAATAATTACTCCCGCAATAATTTCCCAAAAACTATTATTAATTACGAAAAATTACAACAAAACCTTAATATTGAAAATTGGGAAACTGTTCTATCCTCTAATAACACCGACTTATGTTCACTAAATTTTGAAGCAATCTTGAAAAAGCACATCAAATCTTCCTCTTCCATTATAAAATACTCTCCAAAAACTAAATTTAAAAAATTAAAACCATGGATCACTCAAGGAATCATAATTTCAATTAGACATAAAGAAAAAATTTATAAAGAACATAAAAAGTTTCCAGAAAACTATAAACTATACGAATACTTTAAAAAATTCAGAAATAAACTATGCCACATTATTCGGAAAACCAAAGAAGATTTCTATAAAGAAAAAATCAATATTGCTGGCAACAATAATAAAAAGATATGGCAAACTATAAATGAAATTATCAATAAAAAACCAAAAAAATCTAACATAAACAAAATCACAGATATTGATAACAAACTTTACGATGTAAACACGGATCCAACGAAATGTGCAAATATTTTTAATAGTTATTTTGGGTCAGTTGGTGAAAAATTAGCACTCAAAATAAAAAACACTGATAATAATGAAAAATTAGCACTTAAAATAAATAACACTGATAATAAAGATCTACCGTCACCATCCAATAATTGTAACAACTTGAGTCAATTTCAACGAACTAATGTTGATGAAATTAAACAAATTGTTAATGAATTAAAAGGTAATTCTTCCCCTGGTTTTGACAATATTTCTGTAGAAATACTTAAAAAAAATTCTGACTCACTCTGTAAACCATTGGCTCACATCATAAATACAAGTTTTGAAAATGGCAACTTTCCCTTTACCTACAAAAAAACTATTATTTCCCCAATTTTTAAATCTGGGGACCCCAATCTAAGTAGTAACTATAGGCCAATTTCTCTCACCTCAAACATTGCCAAAATATTTGAAAAAATTGTAAAAAAACAAATATTTAAATTTGTTAAAGAAAATAATATTTTAAATGCACATCAATATGGTTTTAGAGAAAATATGAGCACTCAAGATGCTATCGTTGACTTAACATCTGAAATTTATAAATCTTTAGATAATAAAAAAAAATGCATTGGAACATTTGTCGACTTAAGAAAAGCATTTGATAGTATATCACACTCTAATCTTATCTCGAAACTAGCGAAAATTGGTATAACTAACAATGCTTTAACGTGGATTGAAAATTACCTTTTTAATAGAGAGCAATTTGTAAAGTTAAATGGCTCTCTGAGTGATTCGCAGACCACAAATTTTGGCATCCCGCAGGGAACTGTTCTAGGTCCAATTCTTTTCATCATTTATGTCAACGATATTTTTAATCTCTCAATTATGTCTAAACTTATTTCATACGCTGACGACACAGCAATTTTAACTGAGGGATTAACTTGGAATGAAACCCAAAAAACAGCAGAGTTAGATATAAACATACTAAAAAAATGGTTCGATAATAATTTGTTAACACTTAATACTGAAAAAACTTTTATAATACCTTTCACCATTAATAAAAATTCATTCCCTGATAATTTAAAGATAAGTATACACTCATGTAATTGTAATAGAATTTCAAATTTATGTAAACCTGACTGCTCTGTACTTACTGTTAAAACTAATGTAAAATATCTAGGTGTAATTATAGATAGTAACATAAAGTGGAAATTACAAATCAATGCAATAGTAGAAAGATTAAGAAAATTATTGTACATTTTTCTTAGAATACGAAACATACTAAATTTTAAATTATTAAGAACCATATATTTTTCACTAATTCAATCAGTATTACAATACGGAATTGTTGGTTGGGGTGGAGCATTCAAAACTTCTCTCTTACCTTTAGAAATCATCCAAAGAATATTAGTAAAAATAATTTTGAAAAAACCGTATGATTACCCCACAATTAGATTATTTCAAGAATTTAAAGTCCCTTCACTTCATATTATTTATAAAAAAATAACTCTTTTTCAAATACATAAAGATTGTTTCAACATTGACAACTTAATAACTTTTTCGAACAGCAATAGACAAAGTATTCTTGGCTCTATAACTATCCCGCGCTGTAACACCACCACAGCCCAACAATTTTATAAATATTTTGGTGTCAAATGGTTTAACCAATTACCTCTTAACTTAAGATTGGAAATGAATTATAAAAAATTCAAAAGCTCAATAAAAGCACTATATCAATAGCATATTAAAATCGTTTATACTTAAAAAGACAATATAATCTCTCAATTATTATTATATTGAAATCCTTTTCTCTTATTTCTTATTCTTATCTCTTTCTTTCTTTTACATCCTTTTCTCTTTTCTATTTGATAAAATTTTGTTACATATAAAATTTTTATTTTGTTATATTAAAAAATAAAAATTCTTTTCATTATCATTACACTCTCTGAAAAAATATGTTAAATTACTATTTACACGCGTTTCTCCGCCTTTTTAACACGAGCATTTGCTCTAAAAAAAGGTGTATCACGATGTACTGTAATAAAAAGAAAATAATCTTAATGTAATGTAATAACATGTAATTGTAAATTTAATATTAAATAAAAATTAAATATTATAAAAAAAAAAAATATATATAGGTTAGGTTAGGTTAGGTTGGATTATTATAGGTTAGGTTGGATTAATGTAGGTTAAGTTCGATTATTATAGGTTAGGTTGGATTATTATTAGGATATAGGTTAGGTTAGGTTAGGTTGGATTATTATAGGTTAGGTTGGATTAATGTAGGTTAAGTTCGATTATTATAGGTTAGGTTGGATTATTATTAGGATATAGGTTAGGTTAGGTTAGGTTGGATTATTATAGGTTAGGTTGGATTATTATTAGGATATAGGTTAGGTTGGATTATTATAGGTTAGGTTAGGTTAGGTTGGATTATTATTAGGATATAGGTTAGGTTAGGTTAGGTTGGATTATTATTAGGATATAGGTTAGGTTAGGTTAGGTTGGATTATTATTAGGATATAGGTTAGGTTGGATTATTATAGGTTAGGTAGGATTATTATTAGGATATAGGTTAGGTTAGGTTAGGTTGGATTATTATTAGGATATAGGTTAGGTTAGGTTAGGTTGGATTATTATTAGGATATAGGTTAGGTTGGATTATTATAGGTTAGGTAGGATTATTATTAGGATATAGGTTAGGTTAGGTTAGGTTGGATTATTATTAGGATATAGGTTAGGTTGGATTATTATAGGTTAGGTTAGGTTAGGTTGGATTATTATAGGTTAGGTAGGATTATTATTAGGATATAGGTTAGATTAGGTTAGGTTGGATTATTATAGGTTAGGTTGGTTTAGGTTTGATTATTATAGGTTGAGGCCCTTGAGGTGTTTTTGCACAAAAACGGCGCTATACAAGTCATCCAAGTATTATTATTATTTTATTATTATTATTTTAGGTTAGGTTAGTTTAGGTTTGATTATTATAGGTTAGGTTACTATAGTTTAGGTTAAATAAAACAATAATTATAATATTACCTAAATATAAATAATTTAAGTTTTATAAGTAACATAAAAATATTTTATTTTTCGAGTTTGGCCAAAACAGTACCTAACTAGAATTTGCATTCCGAAATGATTCAAATTCTAGCTACTCGTATCAAGAATACCAACCAGAGAAAATGTCATCAACAGAAATCATTCCAGCTGTCATCCCATACAACGAAAGTGAATTTTCGATTTACGTAATTAAAAATTAAAATGCTAAAATTAAAAAATATCCCAAATGCAGTCAGATTCCTTTTATAGTAATTAAGGTAAATCAGAAGGTTTTATTTAAAAATATTTCATATAATCCTTGTCCAGCGATTCCGAATATTTACCAAAATGACAAATCAGGTCACAATGATCGAGTGGTTAGAGGCGTTTTCCCGGTAAGACAGAAATCGATTTCAAGTTACGACCGTTACGATTTTTTTTTCTGTATCTTGCTCTTTTTCATGTATCATTTAGATTTAGTATTATTTTCTTCACAAGCCACCTTCAATATGTTTGAACACAAATATGTGCATAATTCTCATGATATGATAATACAACAATAATTGTTTTCGGTGTAGTCGATTCGACGAAGGTTAGTATTCTAGGGTTTTGAATGGGTACTTTTTTAACTGCCAATAATAATAGCTAGCTTTCGTCAAATAATCAAAAATAATTGAGTATATTTAAACCACTTTCCATATACACAAATGAAGACAAATATGTGACTAATTCTCATGATATAACTGTAGCGGTAGCTACTAGAAGGTTCGGGAACGTTTATGAATGCAACCCGCATCACCTTAGAACCTAACAGTGAAACTCGCGATTTGCTGCTTTGTTCTCGAACGCATTTGCGCCTATATAAAGCGGCTATGCCAAGATACCTCAATCAGTCAGTCAGTCCTCCTATCTCACTGCGCAGCCATGGGATATGGACCTCCTACGCCCGGCGTTGCACGCACTTAAAGGAGAGGCTACAAGTTATCAATGACTCCGTGGGATTACAACAGCGCCTTAGCCTTGTGATATCATCCCTGGCCTGCGCCCCCCACGCGCCTAGGCCCTGCGACATCTTCGCCGGCCTGCATCTCACGCGGAGCGATAACATCCGCGCTGGCATCGTCTGCCGACCGGGTCAACCCTACCTTCGGCTCTCTTACTTCACACTGGAGTACCAGGACGATTCAATGTCATCCCCATCAGTCCGGTCTGCACCGATACGGTGTCGAGTCATCGACTTCATCGCCTTGATCACTCCACCACCGTCTTCTTCACTTACAGCTGGTGTCGATCTTCGGCCCGGGGAACTGCGTGAGCATCGGTCCGGAGTCATCTCTCGCTACTACACTGACTGAATAAACGCTGTGACCTCACAACCTCTTTCATTCGTCTTCTTACCACATCCCCAAATAACAATACAAGTCTAATTGTGTTTTGGCGTAGTCGATTCGACGAAGGTTAGTGTTCTAGGGTTAACTTATAATGAGCACTAACATAAGGTACTTTTAAAATGCAAAAAAATGCTCATTTTCGTCCAATAAGCAATAATAATCGACTTTATCAAAGCCATCTTCGGTATCTTTGAACACAAATACGTGACTAATTCCTATGATGTGATGTTACCGTGATGATCATTTATTTTTCCTTGACCCAAACATAGGTGGGTCAGAAATTAATAATAGCTGAATTTCATTTTATTGTTTTTAATCAAATTAGGAGAGTCCTTCACGTTAAAAGGGCGTCGAAATTATTTGTGTCACGTTTTGTCGTGACGGTGCATAAAAATGTTAAAAACAAACTGAAATGATGACGAAATAATATATCTTGGAAGACCTCGGTGGCATAATGGTCGAGACAATTGATATCAGTCGGATGGTTGATGATTTATTCGTTAATGTTTGTATTTTATCAAAACATAATCATCCATCAAGCATCCACGAATGAAGAATTCTCTAGAATAACTAGTACGGAATGCTTCGCTATTGCTAATGTCTTTCTTCGGCGCCTCCGATTCTTCCATCATTCACTACTGTATACCACAATGGTACTGTTAAAAAACTACATTACTTCAACTCCGTATCTCATTACGGTGCAGAGATATTGGGTTAAGTATTCCTCGGGCGTCCCCGAATTCTTCTACCATTTAAAAATCTCTAAACAATTTAGTTAGGTTAAGTATTTTGGCCGCCAAATCAAAATTAGAGTTTCGTGTGTCTAAAAGGACAGATTTATACAAGTTTCTCTTTAACTTAACGTTAATTATATGATTTTTCGGAATAACTTTATTGAGTAAAACCTCTAATTGTAAAAAACCATCCAAATTTTCTACTGAGATTCTCTTTTCAATATTCAATGTACCCACAATAGACAATATATATAAAAAATATTCAATTCTACAAATTTATAAAGAAATACAGTTAAATAAGTTACAATTCAATTCATCAGTAAGATATCAAAAAACTATCAAAATCCCAAAACTTAATACAAAGCACACACAAAATACCTATCTCTATCTAGGTATAACATATTTTAACATCCTTCCATTATATCTAAAAAATATTGAAGATATTCTGGAATTTAAAATAAAATTAAAAAATTACCTAAAACTACTATAAAAGTCCATATCTTACTCTTATTATTATTTCCTTCAAATCTTGAAACTGTATTATTGATAAATCTTGCCTATTTCTTACTTATCCCTTTGGTTTTGCAAATATATTATTTACTTACTTACATGATTCCATATATATAATTGAGCTAGGATTCACTCACTAAACACAAGAGCCTCGTCTCTTTATGGTGAGGAAAAGCTATTATTATTTACCTTTATAACACTGTATAGTTGTATATTTATTGTAAAAAACATACACATATTAAATAAAAAAAAAAATAAAAAAAAGTATTATATATATAAACCTTCCGGAAGAAATTCTCTAAAGGATAGTGAAAACCCTATCGAAATCCGTTGCCTACTTTAGAAGAACTAAGCGCACAAACAGACAGTCACGGAAATCGAATTTATTTTATACTATTTAGATAAGTTTAAAAAAATACAAATTATTCCGCATAACAAAATAAAAGTACGTAAGATCATACCTGACATATCCAACCAACCCTCAACCCTACAAGGAAATATCATCCTTGGAGTATCCATGGTAACGAACTTCACTTAAAGATAACAAATAAATTATTTTTAAATCACCATACACTACTTATGTTTTGATAACCTCACTAATTCATTCACTTCATTGAAAAAACAAACAATATTTTCGCATCTTAGACACTATTTTGCGTGTTTTATTATTGAAAAAATTCATAACATTATTTGTGGAACACTTTTACTTCACTGCATGACATTACGGGGAGAACAGAATATAATATAACATAATGCTTACGACACGAATCATTCAAAGAAGGAATGTCTCTAATCAAATAGACCCATTTAAAAACGATTTCCACTACAGATTTATCATCTATTTGTGTGACACCATTGAATCTTTCGTCCATTCATTCATTTAATACAAATAAATAATTATTTTCGAATAGCACAAGAGTCGGACACATTAATAAAACACTGAACACAATTGAAAGATTAATAGCTACACTTTTAATAGACTCCAATTGGATTTACTATCGACAAATATTTCGTGAGCGCGTGAATTTGCACGAAGTTCCGGCGACAAATTTTATACAAACACCCATCACACGCCCGATTCGGCGTCGAACTAAATCTCAAATAATCTGACAGTAGTTCTCCTTCTCCGATTATATTGCATTCAAATGCGCGCGCATATTCTTTGTGTGCTAGTGGTTTGACTCTAGCGGAGAAAATAGTAAGTAAATTCAAATACTATGGATTCGAGAGCTCTACTGCAATATTGAAATTTGAATATGTAGAGCGATAGCGCGGCGTAAATGAGAACTACAACGGTAATTGAAGTAATCGTCCGAGTCGTGGAACAATTTATATGAGTGTATTTTATCTAGTTCTTTTTTCCTACGATAGATGATGCTAATATAAAAGTATTACTCGCATGGATGCGAATTTGAGGCAATTTCACGTATCATCTCTAGTATTTGACTCGGTTGATAAATCAGATTGTGTTATGGATTTATATCATATTTGACGCGAATCGTCTCGATTCTCGGTCTGTGAAGAGTAGTTCCAAGTAGTTCTATCGCGATTACAAAATAAGGAAGTCGTGCATGTGAATCTGTATCGATATTTTTAAGATCGTGTTCAAATAATAATTATTGTTAAGTGTATTTCTTTATAACAAAATCTGAATACCGCCATCTGTTGAATTCTATAAAATATTTATTAAAAACAAAAATGGCGCTCAAGGCACTTGTGGGTCTGAGTAAGTAGTGAAATTTTCATTGAATTAAGCACATAAATGCACTTTAATCATACAAAATGTCACAATATTCGATAACTCCAACACGCATCTTTAAGTGGGTATCATTATATTTCGCCATTTCATCCTGTGAGCATTGAAAATATGATTTATATTTTTGACATTTCGCAATATTTCAATTCCACCTCTTTTTCGCCCACATACTAATTGCATAGGTAAACACTGTTTTGAGTCATAATAGGAACGGTGTGTCATTCGACGATAATCTATAATTCTCAATTTATACACCTTCGTCGACATTATGCCTTTATTCACCTACATAAATACTCATTTCGCAAATCCGTATCGGATTTGACGTTTCATCCTAATGTCTGTATTCTGTGTAACAATGAGAAATTTTTACATAAAGTCTAGCAAATTAATACATTGGAACGCTCTTAGCATAATTTTAAACGTACCTCCCATCATATTTATTGTTTTTCATTATCATTTTCGACTTTAAATGCGTAATACAATATATGGTACCATGGTATTGATTTTTGAGGTAGGCCCCATTATTATGAAGTGTGAGTGAGAGGGGAAGGAATGACGTCACTGGAGACCAATCGATAGGCCAGTGTGCCATTTGCGTACGAAAATAACCATAAATGAATAAGAATAAAAAAGAATATGCACTAAACAACCATTCATTCAGTACCTACCCTATTTTACATACCCTTTTAATTATTTTTCTGGTACCTACGCATCACTTTGCTCTTATTAAATAATATTTTTTATTGTATGTTGACATGTTGCATTATGTTGTCCTAGGCAGGTTTGATCTTTGTCAAATGTCAAAGTTTATCATTAGGGTGACATTTAAAGTTCAATTTATGGTAATTTTTGGATAGGGCCTGACACGCTTATTACGAATATTTTTTAGGAAAAAACTTTATATTCGCCTTAATTACTATAAAAGAAAACTTTTTGCATTTCGGGCGGCGGAAAATTATGAATTTAAATTTTCAATTGCGTTAACCAAAATTCACTTCGCGAATCGATGCGGCGGCAATCAGCTGCCATTAGGTACGTCACTGTTATGTTGGTATCCCTGATACATTGCGTAGATACGACTATGGCTAACTTCGTGGAAGACAAATGGATTTGTATCACAAACCATGTTACACAAACCTAGCGTAGCCGGTAAACTAGTTGAAAACTGGGATGTTTTTCTTGCCTTGACGCGAGCAGGCGTTATTAAGGGGCACTTTCCTTTGTATCACAAACCATGTTACACAAACCTAGGTATCCCACGAAGATAGCAACGGTCGTATTTAGCTCTTGTTAATGCATCAGTGATACTAACATAACAGTGCGTTCCTAATGTCGCCACATCGATTCGCGAAGTGAATTTTGGTTTTACGCAATTGAAAATCAAAATGCATAATTTTCCGCCGCCCGAAATGCAAAAAGTTTTCTTTTATAGTAATTAAGGCGAATATAAAGTTTTTTTCTAAAAATTATTCGTAATAAGCGTGTCAGGCCCTATCCAAAATTTACCCAATTTATTACCGGATAGTTACACAGGTTTGGGTAGAGAAATTTATTTTAGAGGGGGGTCAAGGGTTATTTAAGAAAGAGGAAAAGGAGGTAGAGAGAGAGAAAGAGAATGACAACATTGAAGGAGATGCGAAAGATAAAGGTTGGGAAGAACCAAAAAAAAAAAAACATAGTCTTTTAAAACACTTGTTTTATTTTATTGTGTGAAGTTCAGGCACAAATGGGTAGAGAAATTTATTTTAGAGGGGGGTCAAGGGTTATTTAAGAAAGAGGAAAAGGAAGTAGAGAGAGAGAGAGAAAGAGAATGACAACATTGAAGGAGATGCGAAAGATAAAGATTAATAAATCACTTCCTACAGCCGCTACCTTACAACGTTGCTGAATCTGGTGGCGATGTAGTTCCTCCGTCTTTACACTGTACAGACAGCGGCGTTATTGTGAAAAGTCACGCGAAAATATTTCCCGCCGAATGTGTACTCTGATAGTTCTGCCAAGCGAAGCGTTACTAGACTTTTGCCGGGATAAATAAAATTTACTTGCACATACCGGGATTCGAACCGTGTTTGTATTCAATGATTCATCACGGAGTTTGTTACAACTGGTATGTTAGGTTAGTTCTTATTCTTCACCTTTGTTAACTAAAAACTAAACTGTTTTCATTATTTCATTGTAACTACACTTTCGTCGAATGGACTA
Source organism: Hesperophylax consimilis (assembly GCF_061612785.1). NCBI lineage: Eukaryota > Metazoa > Arthropoda > Insecta > Trichoptera > Limnephilidae > Hesperophylax > Hesperophylax consimilis. Next base: position 16,169,139 of record NC_142854.1, on the reverse strand, counting down.
CGCAATAAAACACTAGAAATTAATCAAAAATATTTAATTAAGATAGGAACTTGTTACATGGCACAAAAGTAAGGTTTATAATGAACAAATTAATATCAAAATATCAGTCTACACAGTGACCACACATGTCAACATTATGTGGACCACAAATAGCCCCTCTACATCTGGTGCAACGGTGTTTGGTCACCCTCCGGGCCTTGGATGGACACAGGTAGCTAATTTTACGCACGTTTGACGTAGATGGAACCGGAGCTTCTATTGTAGTAGATTCGCCAATATTAACAATAAATATAAGAATATATGAATGTACGTACCTTAAAAATAAAAATTGTAGTTATAACGACGCGATGGTCATAGGGCACGTCCTAGTATGCGTGTGGCCGCAATCGCGTCACGTGCTGCACTGTTTACTCAAATTAGGAAGGTAATGAAAGAGTCAAGGTCGGGGAGCGGGGGGGAAGTAGGTGATTTCGAATTTCGCCGAATAGCGCGTCGTCGCCTCTCGATCTAGGGTTAAATGTTGTGTTTTTTCGTGTAACCGAAAAAAAAAGTGTGTCATGGAAAAATATTTGTCAAATAAATCAGAAAATTATTACATCGGAATGTGAAGCTTACAACAATTTTGTTTGATTTCTGATAAAGTTCAAATGGCCCGCCCATTTTTTTTTCAAGATTACAAATAATTATAAGAAATAAGGTTTTTTTTATTCTTATTCAATCGCAAAATAAACAAAGACACTTTGGAAAACTGTTAATACATAACTCATTGGGTTATTTATTGATACTAGGTTCTTGCTCACTTATTTGAGAATAATCCAGATGTAAGAACTCAGTTAATAATAATAATATTATTACGTCGGAATGTGAAGTTTACAACAATTTTGTTTGATTTCTGATAAAGTTCAAATGGCCCGCCCATTTTTTTTTCAAGATTACAAATAATGATAAGAAATAAGGTTTTTTTTTATTCTTATTCAATCGCAAAATGCAAAATAAACAAAGACACTTTGGAAAACTGTTAATACATAACTCATTGGGTTATTTATTGATACTAGGTTCTTGCTCACTTATTTGAGAATAATCCAAATGTAAGAACTCAGTTAACACACTAAAATAGGGTCACGTTCGAGAAAATGTATTTTGCTTTAAACATTTGAAAATCTTTAAATAGTATAAAACATAGTCACTATCTGTTATCTGTGTCTGTCTGTTTGTGCGCTTAGTTCTTCTAAACTACGGAAAGGATTTTGATAAGGTTTTCACTATCATTTAGAGAATTTCTTCCGGAAGGTTTATATATATAACACATGCAGATTATATTTATAGAAAGACGAGAATAGTTGATGTTTTGTAATCAAGGCGTAAAAAAAATATTTTCGGAACTTACATTGCTAACGCTGGCTAAACTTTATGTGATACATCAAAATAATGTACTACGGAATTGTATGACTTAAAAAGGTCTATAGAAAAGTCCGTGCTGGTATATCTCTTAAGGACGACTCACAGCTGCGCTGGGTACACGTCAGCTGGTAATATATTTGAATGATTTTTTTTTTTACATGGTAGTCACAACACCGCAACTATAAAAGTACTGTCTGAAATTAAATCCTAATTTATTATACAACTCCATACACTGAAATTAAAGTCAGTTTTGGGCCATTGACTGATGTTTTATGTGTTCAAAATGTAAGTATTTTATTACAATACAGCCTCCGTGGTCGGGGGGTAAGGCTCTCGACTAGCAACCTGATGGTCGCTGGTTCAAATCCCGGCTTGCGCAATTAATTTTTTTTTGATTAAATTGTATTATTTCATTTATTAATTTAAAATAATATTTAGTATACTAGTGAAAGATACTCTCAGTATCACCCTGGTGTGAGACCACCATTCAGAATGGAAATGTTGCTTGAAATGGCTTTAGCCATGTTTAGTGACCAGATCTGATTAGCCAGGTACTCCCCCACCTTCCTCTTTCCATCTCCTTCCCATCACACTACCTTCAGCCTCACAATATACCCCAATTGGGAATGCCATAGTCTCACTGGCTCCAAACGGATGGGAGCAGTTTGGACTCTTGTGCGATGTTCACATAAATTTTAAAGAAATTATATTCTATTTAAATAGATTCGATATTCTTCCACACACGATACAAGAGACAAGAACATAACAAAATAGTAGACTTGCATCACATTGTTTATACATATACATATTTATAGTTGGGACCTGCACAAGAAGTTTGGTATACAATATTCATATAGAATTATCGGACAGCACTGCCTTTACAGCCCTTCAAGTAGGACCGGCATTAAATGTAGAACTATCCTTCCCACCGGAAGGAATATAAAATTACAAAATTGTATAAAAACTCACTCCAATGACAAATAATAAGAATAGAACCAAGAAATACAAAGAGAGACACATTAGTGATATATACTACAATTAGATCAACATATTTTTGAGCAATAGCAGTATTTTTTTTTTTTTAATCTGTAAAAATTATCAAAGAAAATGTCTACTTCAGCACACTCTTATTTTATTATATAGTTGTCATTTTTTGTCAAGAGTTTAAGCGATATTATTTTTAAATGTATTCAGATGTAATATTGCTAAGACATAATGTAGTATCAAGATGGCCTTGAATTATTTTATGTAAACATATTAGATCAGTCAATTGCCTTCTAATTTTACCTCCCCAGGCTAATTTGTTTGCTTTTGGGAACAGCTCATCTTTGTGTCGTTGTGTCGTGATGAGAAATATGATCTTAATGGTGTTCGAAAAAGAAAATGCCACGCTTTATATTCAAATCTAAAAGTTAACCACAGAAGAATTAAAATGGACTCCTCTATGAAACCAAAGGTTCCGACTGCAATTTGAGAAAAAAATTATGAAAATTTGTGAATGGAATACACTTTGAAGTGCGCGGGATATTATTGCCAATACATTATCTCTCTATCCCTATATGGCACTGTCCCTGTCACGCTACACTGAGGCGACGAGATGCGCAGAACGCTTTCTACGCATCCCGCCCCACGCTGCTGACACGGGATGATTTAAGGGTTTCAGCCTCTCCCTTACACGACACAATTCTCCTGTCTGCTCGCCTTGACTAGTACCCTCCCTCAGCTGGCTACCCGTGCTCCGCCCGGCCCTCTGAAGACAACTATCTACTACCATCGCTAAGAAACCGACTTGAAGACTACTAGACTCGCTAAATACGCGCTCCTCTTCTTGGCTACCTAGAGCCTATACAGCGCTTGAGAGACAGTAATATGCCCAAAGCAAACCTGGATTAGTTCTGGACAGTTTTGCCGCTACTCGATTCTACTACTTTATCGATTCCAAGTATTATCCCGCAAGGATCCTATATAAATCCATGCTTAGTCAATAAGTGTTATTTCAAAGTGTATTGATATTGTGTAAATTGTATACTGTGACTATTGTGCTATATGTGATCTGTGTAACCTGAACAATAAATTGTGCTTTAAGCCACCAAAAGTTTTATAATTTTCAAATTCTATTCTTAGAAACAAACATATTATTTTTTATATAATTAAATTTTGAATGCAAACATAAAGCGTAACAAATAATTAGTCGCCTGAAATATCAATACAAATTGAAAATATCTCCCGAGTAAAAATAAATGCCGCCAACGGGAATTGAACCCGTGCCTTCTGATGTCCGGTCAGGTGCTCTGTAACCACTAAGCTATGTCGGCTTATTTCCAACCCGCCAAATGATTCAATATGTACTAGTACCTCAATCAACAATTACTGCTTATTATATTTTTTCCACCTGTAGAGGACATCAGAAGGCAAGGGGTCACTTCCCGTCGGCGGCATTTATTTTTAATCGGGAGATATTTTCAATTTGTATTGATATTTCAGGCGACTAATTATTCCTTATAATTATTTGTTATCCTTTATGCTATGCATAACACCTTGTCTTATAAACATTAGTTTATCATTAAAAAAATAACATGAAGCGTGATGAATTCTCTTTCTAACACCTTTAGATCATAATTAAAAAATGGTTATTATGCTGATACAATAGGGGTAAAATTGCTTAATACAACGGTGCAATTTGTCTACTAATTAAACGAGACAATGAAACAAAGGTTACAGTTTCAGCGTTAAGCAGTTGTTGGAGACTTCAAGATTTAATTAAAACCAGTTTATTATAACTTGATGCAACAATTACATTTACGTATCAATTGCAAAACAACGCTAGTTGCTGCTGCAATGTGTGCAAATTTAATTATATACAGGGTTTTCCAGTAAGAGGTGTTATTTTGAATAGCCCGCTATTTCGGTAGATGTTACTTTTGAAGCTGTCATTTTTTGGCATTTGACAAGTAGAAACTACGCCATTAATAAAAATGGTACGATACACGCTTCAACAACGCATTCAAATTCACTCGAGTGAATCAAATGCAAATCATCTTGAGTGATGAGGCCCATTTCCACCTCGGTGGCTTCGTCAACAAGCAAAATTGTCGCATCTGGGGCTCGGAAAACCCAAGAGTTATTGTTGAAAAGCCTCCATATCCTCAACGTGTGACTGTTTGGTGCGGTTTATGTTCCGGCGAAGTCATTGGACCTTACTTTTTTGAAAATGAGGCTGGAGCAACAGTTACGGTGAATGGATTACGCTATGGAGAGATGATTAATGATTTTTTATGGCCGGAATTGGATGGTATTGATCTGTACAACGTTTACTTTCAACAAGACGCCGCTACGTGCCACACAAGCAACGAAACCATTGATCTTTTACGATTGAATATCAAAATAACACCTCTTATTGGAAAACCCTGTATTATTATGCATGATTTGTTTGCTCAGATGTGTCTGGTTTTTTATAGTATATTTTTTTATATTTTACAATTAAAGACTTGACATTCCTGGGTTACAAATGAACTAACAATCTTCCTAATATTATCGTTATAAGTAGAAAATGTTGCTCGTGCAATGATGGAGGACGTACCTAACAGATGAAATGAATCCACAGCTCCTAGATGAGAACCCGACCTATTCGTCCATTCAACGTCCTTCTAACCACTAATTAAAAGTCTGGTTTTGTCCTGTTTTTTTTTATACCTACATACATACGCACCGTTAGTTATTGTTGATGAATGAATTGGATTTTAAACTGGTTTTGAAACTAATTATTCATATTACATATGCTTAAATATTTTAAAGCACAATGCAAATAATGTGTTTTTTTTTCTTCTAAATGTTTGAAATTAGCGCCATCTATGAACGCAAAGTTTATGAATAATTTTAAGTTTACCCTTGATCGGCCGTATCTCATTCTATATGGCAACACGGATGAGTCCATTTTTAATACCTTCTTTTGTTAAGGTGGTTCGAACCTGCAGATATTTCCCATCTTAATTTTTTTTTTTTTTTTACATTTCCCCACACAGGAGGCCCTAGCGAAAAAAATTTCGTCACTTTTGGGGATTATGTGAGGAGGGTCTGTTTAGGGAAAGAAAGAAGAGGAAGTTTTGGGAAGGATAAAGGTATGAAGGGTGGGTAGGAATCTGGGGTCAATGTGTCCAGGAGTGACGGACGTATGAGTCCATCCTTCCCACTGCGTTGCAAGGAGATGGTTCGAGAGAGAGTCCGGCTGGAGGGGTCCAAAGGTCTCCCTCAACCAGTCTTTCCCAATTCGACCCACTTCGTAGGCGGGCAAACGCATTCGCTGCCAAGACCTAGACAAACCTCACCCCACGAACCCGGGCACTCCTGCTAAATCACCAAACATAGCTAACCACTTGGGTGACTTATGGCAGGGGTTTTGGTTATCCAATAAATGGTTCCTAGGGCGGCGGTACCCATACCCGCCTCCCAAATTGATATTCTGACAGTTGCCAGTAAAGTAATCAAAATAAATAGTTCATTTTATCATTGATAACCCTTGACTCTGTGCAAAAACGGGCGGTCCGTTTGATAGATTCCCCAATCTTAACAAACGGACTGCAATCTTTAGAGCACAGGCGTCAGGTAGGTATGCTGTCCTTGTTCTATCGGTATTACAATGGAAGATGCTCTGAGGAACTAGCGTCATTGATCCCTTCGAAACCGGTGCGTAGTCGGGATACACGCCAAACGCGCGCCCAACATTTGTACACAGTTGACACTTGTCACATGAGAACGGGTCGCTTCTACGATTCGTTCTTAAGTTCAACAGCTCGGCTGTGGAACGAACTGCCGGCCTCTGTGTTTCCTCCCTCCTACAACATGGGACTCTTCAAGACCCATGTTCACTCCTTACTCTCCACAAAAAGATCCTCCACACAGCATCCCCAAAGATGACATAGGCCCTGAGGGAAATTATTTTCTTCAGGGCCTCCTGTGTGGAGTTAATATAAAAAAAATAAAAAATTTGTTCTATTTTGTCATTTTACTAGCCTTCAAAAATGTATTGTTTTTTTTCATTGGTCAAAGTTATTATTCATTTTAGTCAATACGCAAAGGTTAACAATCAATGATGTTTTTATTTATCGTGATGGTTCCAGGCATTGGGTATTTTACCAAATATGATAGAAATGCTTAGCGGGCAAGTGACTGCTTGCACACCGATACAGTCAAAACTCCTGGTATTCTATGTCAGTTCTGAGCCATTATCTCCCCTTTTTGCAGAGATCATGAACGAGGTGATCAAGTACAAGCCCAAGGGCAAGGCAGCCCCGGCCGTGGGCAACGTGGAGTGGCGCATCCTCGTGGTGGACCAGCTCTCCATGCGGATGGTGTCCGCCTGCTGCAAGATGCACGACATCTCGGCTGAGGGGATCACATGTGAGTATATCCACCTACATTGTCATCGTCATCACGGCGCTACATCCCAGGATGGGATTTGGCCTCCTTCACAAATGTTCTGAATGATTTCTCGATATGTATATAATAATGCCTTCTGCATAACAAAACACTTACCCCTTACTTACATAAGGTCGAAACTGAAACAACTTTACTTATAACTAGGGTGTTTATATGATTAAATCGGCCTTAATCCAGATTTAAGGCCGGCTTTATCATACCAACGTTGTACTGGCATATAAGAATCTAGACAGTTTGTCGTTATTTATTTTAAAAACTCTTATAAACAGGAACGAGTGTATAGTGTGTCTCAAAATATATCTGTTCCTAGACACCTAACTGCTAGCCCACCTACACAAAACAACTTAGCGTCTTTCTAACCCCACAGGCACCATGTCTACTTGGATAAACGATATACGAATAAGCAAACAAGGTGAAGACATGTTACCCGTCCAAGTGGAGAGTTGTGAATGCTTTTGTTTTTGTACAACATGAGTCTGGGATGTTTTCCGCTAGTGAATCGTATGTTGTTAAGTATTTTTGTCTGTGGCCAGAAGTGGCTTTTCGTGATGAATATTGATTTATAATGAATAAATGGTTTATATTTTGTATTTTCCAGTGGTGGAGGACATCCACAAGAAGCGCGAGCCCCTCTACACCATGGAGGCGGTTTACTTGATCACTCCTTGCGAGAAATCGGTGCATGCTCTCATCAATGACTTCAGCGCGGGAAGCCGGGTCATGTACAAGGCTGCTCACGTGTTCTTCACAGAAGGTAATCAATCATTTTGTATAGAAAATTATATATTTTTTCTTTAATTCTGCTGATCGGTTGAATATGACGGAATTTTAGTCTTCTGTTAGTGCGTTCGGTGAATTTCTTTCTTATTTCCATGGGATCTGATAGGTGCCCATTGGCTAGAGGTCAGCAGACTTCCAAATTGTCAAGGAAACATGAAAACTGTATCAATCTATATGAAAAATGTATCAGAGAGCCATATAATCCCCGGGGGACAACAACGACGACATTTCAATTATCATTATCAGCTCTAAAAGAACCGAGTCAGTGTTCGTTGGGCGGCTCCATTTCATGGCGGCTGTCGGACATTTACCATAGGTATTATTTAATTAATACCATTCCTCGAAATATTAATATGAAAACATATGAAACGGTTTAAAGCCAATGAATCCGCCTAGATTTCACAGTTTATGCCATATTTTTAGGTTATATAACTTTGGCACATTTTGGCAAGCGATCGCTCAAAGTGTTTTGGCAAACTTGGCATGATACGATAAGTACCCACGCTTGTTCGTATTCAATGGTTTTACACTCATTCGAACATGTTTCAACGTGTGTACCGTCTCGCTCAATGCTTTATGTTCGATGCAACAAACATTCAAGGACCGTAATTCTTGCTCAATGTTCGACAGAAATTTACAATTTGACTGAGCATCTTGGTGGTATATCTATGTTGTCTTGTGTCGAGCGTGTGGACGCAACGACAAGCATAATTAAAAATCAACATGTTCGATCGAGCCAAACTGTCGAGCATGAAAATATGTGTGTACATAGCTCAATAATACAATTGGAATGCCATATCAATTCGACATACATTTTATGAACAAATTTTCGTATTATCTTATGTACGTCTGTTTGTTTTAATACTGTTTTTCAGCTTGTCCTGATCCACTATTCGATGAACTGTGCAAGTCTTCCTGCTCCAAATACATCAAGACGCTCAAGGAAATCAACATAGCATTCATTCCTTACGAGAAACATGTTTGTTTTATTCATTTTATTTAATCACTCATTTCAGGTGGCTTGGTTTGGGAATGAAACGACTAACTACATAATGTATTACTAATATTATTAAATTACTTTATTGGTTATGGAGATATATTATTAATAAAAACGTATGCTAGGTTAAGGTGGTTAATAAGCAAAATTTTCTTTCATTTTCCACAGTTAATTATTATGGTTTCGACTTGTGATCATGGTTTTTGTTCAGAAACGTACAGTTTTGCCTTGAAATCATGATTTTAGCTTATACTCACAGTTTAATAAATAATGATTTTCGCTCATATTCATGGTTTTGACCACTATTCATGGTTTTGCCCTGAAATCGTGAATTTGGACATTCATGGTTTTGCCTTGAAATCATGATTTTGACCATTATTCATGGTTTTGCCCTGAAATCGTGAATTTGGCCATTATTCATGGTTTTGCCTTGAAATCATAATTTTGACCACTATTCATGGTTTTGTCCCGAAATCGTGAATTTGGCCATTATTCATGGTTTTGCCTTGAAATCATGATTTTGGCCACTATTCATGGTTTTGCCTTGAAATAATGATTTTGGCCACTATTCATGGTTTTGCCTTGAAATAATGATTTTGGCCACTATTCATGGTATTGCCTTGAAATCATGATTTTGTACATTATTCCACGGTTTTGGTTTGAAATAATGAATTTGGCTATTATTCATGGTTTTGCCTTGAAATCATGATTTTGGCCCATTATTCATGGTTTTGCCTTGAAATCATGATTTTGGCCCATTATTCATGGTTTTGCCTTGAAATCATGATTTTGGCTATTATTCATGGTTTTGCTTTGAACTCATAGTTTTACCATAAAATCGTGATTTTAGTGCATCATGGCTTTACCTGTTTCCATATTTTTCCTTGAAATTATGGTTTTAGGGTCTAGTCTTGCCCGTCAATATTGCCATGTCCCGTCAAGATTGCCGTAATGATCTCCTGCAAGAACTCAACTCCACCATCTTGCATAAACTTAGAAGCAAAATCGCGAAATTATGTATATGTAATACTAATGGTGTTCGAAATTACGACAGTCTTGATGCGGGTTGGTGGCGAAGGTAATAGATTTTGTCCGTCGATATTGTCGTATATCGGTAGCCGAACAAACTCACCCGCAAGACAAGGCAATACTCAATAGTTTTGCCTGAAAATACGGTAATCTGAACAGTAACACCTTGCCGGCAAGAAATTGCTGTAAAAACGTTCTCGTTTACCAGAGTCTGAAGTTGAAATCACGTTCCTTTGTTATTATTGTCATTTCGAAATTGGCAGTTTTCAATTCATACCTAACAGCATGATTTTAACCTAACCTGTAACAATCTAACAAGTACTATCTAGCCCAAAGATAACAGAGACAAGAGAGATGGGCCATGAACCAATATTAGCGTAAAACCTGATCTGATAGTCGGTGCAGTTTTGCACGCTTCTATGCCATATCTCCCTTGTTTATATTATCTAAGATATGGCATAACCTAACCTAAGTTTCGTCTGTCTTGTCTATCCCCCAGTCTGCCCCGAGGAACTGTTCAACGAATTGTGCAAGTCTTGCGCCGCACGCAAGATTAAAACGCTGAAGGAAATCAACATAGCCTTTCTGCCTTACGAGTGCCAGGTCCAAAGTTACTAATTTACTCAGTTTTACGTACATTTCTTAGCTTGGAGTGTTTCAAAATCCATCATATTTGATGACCACGGAATCGACAATCAGTGCCAATTTTTTTTTCAAACTTTTTAATGTTCCCCATTAAAAACTGATTCTCGGCCCACTTCAGCTTTTGATCAAATCCCTGACAAAAGCTGAATTTCAGACCGTTTCAGTTTTTTCCCCCGAAAAAAGCAAAGTTTCGTCCCATTTCAACTTTTGGTCAAATCTCCATTAAAAGCTGATTCTCGGTCCATTCCAGCTTTTGGTCAAATCTTCGCTAAATGATGATACTCATCCCAATTCGGCTTTTGGTTAAATCTCCGCTAAAAGCTGATCCTCTGCCCATTTCAGCTTTTGGTCAAATCCTCGTTAAGAGATGATTCTTGGACCATTTCAGCCATTAATCAAATTACGATCATCTGCTTGTTCGCTGATCACATCTTGATAAACGGCCGAGTATTGGCGTTTAACGGGGATCGTTAAAATGTAAAAATAATCAAAAATTGAGCTGATGATCGATGGTCATCAAATTAGATAGATTTTGAAATAATCCAAGCTTAATATGGCTGTAGTTAAATTGTGCACTTTTTAGATACAGTAGAACCTCGTTAATTCGAAATCCACCGGACATCAAAAATCAAATTTCGAATTAACGAATTCCCACGTAATTCGAAATTTTATGAAGAAAAAAAAAAAAAACGCCGAAAATCGATTTTCTCGGCCGCCTCTTCAAATCCAGGTGGAATTTTAGTTGTAAATTCGTATTAATACCAATTATTTCTTTATTTTCGCGGCCGATTACCGTAGCGGCGGGCCCTTTAAATTCAGATATTCGCAATAAATTCGTAGAAATGCTATATATTTACGCGAAAATCGAGATTTCGCTGCCGATTTCGGTCGCGGCCTACCCTTTAAATTGAGATATTCGTAAAAATACGATATATTTCCGCGTAAATCTAGATTTCGCGGTAATTTTCCGTCGCGGCCGGCCCTTTATTTCAAATATCCGCATTTAAATTGGTAAAAATACGACATATTTCCGCGTAAAACGAGAATTCGCGGCCATATTCCGTCGCGGCCGGCTCTTTAAATTCTGATATTCGAAATAAATTCGCAATAATACGATATATTTCCGTGTACATCGAAAATGCGCGGCCGATTTCTGTCGCGGCCGACACTTTAAATTCAGATATTTGATGTCAATTCGTAAAAATATGATATATTTCCGCGTAAATCCAATTTTATTGGCAGTTTTTCGTCGCGGCCGGCCTTTCAAGTTCAGATATTTGAAGTAAATTCGTAAAAATATGTCATATTTCGGCGTGAATCGAATTTTTTCGGCCGATTTCCGTCGCGCCGTATTTTTTAACTCGGATATTCGAAGTAAAGATAGTAAAAATACGATATATTTCCGCGTAAATTGAAATTTCGCGTCCGATTTCCGTCGCGGCGGGTCCTTTAAAATTCAGATATTCGAAATAAATTCGTAAAAATACGATATATTTACGCGTAAATCGAGATTTCGCGGCCGATTTCCGTCGCAGCGGGCTATTTAAATTCAAATATTCGAAATAAATTCGTAAATATACGATACATTTACGCGTAAATCGAAATTTCGCGGCCGAGTTTCGTCGCAGCCGACCCTTTAAATTCAGATATTTGGTGTAAACTCGTAAAACTACGACATGTTTCCGCGTAAAACGTATTTTCTCGGCCCTTCAAACTCGGATATTCGAAATAAATTTGAAAAAGTATGACATTCCAGTGTAAATCGATTCAGATTTACAAGATAATAATACTAATTAGGACGATGTATAACCACGTAAAAATACATTTTTCGGCGTTTTACCGCCACGGCTGACTTTTAGATTCAGATTTACGAAATATTATGATTTATTTTCGCAAAAATCAAATTTTTTCGAATTACACGAACAAATTTTCGTGCGCGGACAAAAATAAATTTCGAATTACGAATTAACGAATTTCGAATTAAAAAAAATTTTGTATGAAAAAATTTTTCTGCGGAAATTTTTTTGGCGAAAATTTCGAATTACGCGTTTTTTCGAATTATCGGGGTTCGAATTAACGGGGTTCTACTGTAGTAATTTTTTTTATGAGCACATAAATATATTTAATTCACTCCTTTGTTCATTTCGTTGTGTATTTTCTTTATTGTAACATTCTTTGGGTGTTGGTTTTTTTTTTTTTTTTAATTTTTCAAGTCACTAATTTAAGTAAGTATAACTGACTTTTTTTTCTTTTCTGCAAATATTATAGCTGCAAATTTTTTGGAAAATTTTGTAAATCACTAATCGTACAGTAGAGTTCCGATTAACCAACCTAAACGGGATTGGAAGAGGGTGCAAAATGGCCGACAACTACGGATAAACTGCAATCTTAAAAAAAGACTAAACCTAATATCTTATATTGTAAATGAATCGTTATAACTTCATGATTGGATAATTGGAACTCGTGTGTTATGCATTCGCTTGTATTATTTTTGCTTGTTATTTTTTTTTCACGCTGTACATTGTACATGGTGTCCGGAAACTAGTGGTTCAAGAGAACCCAAAAAACTTAGTTTTTTTTTCATTTTTGAACATTTTGATTTTTTATTTTTTATCGGCAACTGGAGGGTTTAAAAACTTTCGGAGCTGGGACTATGCTTCGACGCATTTTAAATGACAATAAACAGCTCTTCAAATCTCTTGGTAATCCCTAGCGACTGATTTTTTTTCATATTCTTTGACTTAAAAATTACAACTTTGGACACGATTTAAAGCTCAAATCAAAAAAGTTATTCCAGAAAATCAACACTAAATGTGATGCAGATTCATCAGTTTCCCGCTTGTACCACTAGTTTCCAGACACCATGTACATAATATTTGTTTATTATTCAATTATAAATATTTTAACACCAATGAATGTGCGGCTGAAGTCTTCCATGGTTATATACATAATAATATATGACTTATACAGTTGTAAAGTTTGTGCACTTTACCCCCCGGACACCCTGTATAAAGAGCATGCATGTTTGTCCGGTATCTCTTGTTCTAGATAAATTGCATTGCTTAATTGCATTAATTACTACAGTATATTGACCATTATTCTGCCATCCCAATGTTACAGTAAAATCTTAAAGCAAAGACATTACAGTTATGTTGTAATTAATAGGTACCATTAGGTACCCAATTCGTAGAAACGTTAATGTAACAATATTGTTCTCTTAATATATAATCTTTGTGTTATTTTTATTATTTTGTAAAATTATTAACCTCAACACAGGCTTGTCCTAGTGAGGTTACAATTCTAACGTAAAAAAAGATACAACTTAAAGAAACAATATATCAGTAAGTACAGACTGTACTTAACGTAATATTTTTTGTTTTGTTTCTAAATTAACCATTGTATTTCACAATGCTCAGGTGTTCTCTCTGGATTCCCCGGAGACCTTCCGGTGCTGGTACGACCCCGCTTTCAAAGACGCCCGCAACGCGAATATGGAGCGCATCGCAGAGCAGATCGCCACGCTGTGCGCCACGCTGGGAGAGTATCCCGCCATCAGATACAGGGCGTAAGAGATACACCAACTACATTAGTACATAGATCTTGCTAGTAGAGAGATACAGTGCACTCTCACTAATCCGCCAGAAAACCAGGCAAAGACATACAAAATATGCTGAAAATTAAAATGGGTATTCTATAAAAACAAACAAAAACCGCTATCAATCTTTAGTATCTTAAACTTCTGACAGTGACGGACATATATATAATGGAGTTATGCCTGTTAGTTCGATCATCTCCAGAAAAGTTCCCACAAAAAAACTCAACACATAAACACGCTACAAGGTTCACAGAAAACCTATTAATCCCAAAAGCAAACAAAACTATTTTTCAAAAAGGACCACACTATATGGCCATTAAAGTATATAACAACCTTCCACATCAAACAAATAACCGACACACTTAAATTTAAATCAACACTAAAAACATTTCTTTTAAACAAATGTCTCTACACCTTAAATGAATACCTTACATGAATTAAATACCTCTGTTTTTTATTTAAATATGTTTGTTAACTTGTAATTGTTGGGTTATGTAATATAATGTGTATTTGTTGGGTTAGCTGGAAGAAATAGGATGTAACCTATAAGCTATACCCTTTGTACTCTTTTTGTGCAGTAAATATTTTTTGAATTTGAATTTGAATTGAAGTACATGTTGTGTGCGTAAAGTTAGTTTTAGCGATTCACCCCAGATGGCGCTAGTGTGCGGCCAAATGTCGCACGCCAGGTTCCGAGAAGACTTTCGAACCTAGCTGATTGTAGGTAGACAGCGCAGTATTGGAAGCAGTTCCCTCAGAATAACTCAACTAAGGTTGTTAGACCTAGCAGCATATAGTAGTTCTTAGTGATGTAATGTTTTTTACTTTGACGATTATAATGGGTGTTTTCTTATTTGCAGTGATCGCTTCAATGAAGACTTGGCGCAACACGTAAAACAGAAGTTGGAGTCTTACAAGGTTCGTTCTTATACTTAATATCTAGGGGTTGAATACTACAAGTTCCTTAGTTTAATAATAATATTTTAGTAATTGTTCAGGTAAGATGATTATTAATTGGATATAATTGGAGATTTCACGGCCTAAAGTATTATAGTGATTTATTTTTGGGGTGTTATGCCATGTTGCGCTACCACCTTCTGTAGTTGACGTTTCGGATATTACAGGGTCCATCATCAGGGCAGAGGTGTAATCGAAAATTGTGGTGAAGTGTGTGCTTATGTATGTGAATATTACATATATATATATATATCACAGTATAATTTAAAATGGTTTTCTGCATTTAGTTTTGGTGTACCCATCAATTACCAGATACCAAGAACTATTGAGCTTAGCCTAGTCGTCTTTATTAATATTAACGGGATTTCAATTGCCTCCGTAATTAGGCGTGCTCTGTGCGTTTCGGGTCTTTCCAGAACAAATGCAAAGTAATGGCCGGTTTCAATTAAATGCTCGGCAATTGCCGATTTGTCAGGATGGCCGAGTTTACATGCTTGAAAGTGTTCTGATATCCTTTTGAATATCGCCCGTTCTGTCTGGTCTACATAAACCTTGTCACATCCGGAATAGCTGAGTTTATAAACTGCATCTGTCTCAAGAGGCTCTTATGATTTTCCTTAACTGTCTAGCAGAAAATCTTTTTGTTGACAAAATAAGTATACAATATTAGATATTTCGTTAATCTTGAGGGGCATTTAAATTTATGCATTAACCTTTTCAATGCTGGCCCTTTATACGCAATCTATACCACTATGCGGCACATTTTGACACAGTGTACAGTAGATCCCCATTAATTCCAAGAAAGAGTATTCGAAATTTTTGCCAGTAAGAAGTCCCCAAAAAAAAAATTACTTACAATTTTTTGTAATTCGAAATTCAACATTTATTTTAGGCCACGCATGAAAATTTGTTTGTGCAATCCGAAAAGAATCGATTTATACAATTATTCATCGTCCTAATACGTTTATTATTTCATAAATCTCAATCTATAAGGCCAGCCGCGCCGGTAATCTGCTGCTATTTTTCAATTTACACATGAATTTTTATGTGTTTACAAATTTGCTTTGAATAGTTTGTCCAGTGTCTCTTTGTTGTCACCTGTCATCCGAGATAATACGTTGCGTTAATTACAGTCTATTAACTTCTGTTCTGCCATCCCAATCATAATATCAATATGTCTCTAGGCCGACGACTCCACGATGGGAGACGGTCCCGAGAAGGCCCGCTCTCAGCTTCTTCTGCTGGACCGTGGCTTCGACTGCGTGTCCCCCCTGCTGCACGAACTCACGCTGCAGGCCATGGCCTACGATCTGCTCTCCATTGAGAATGACGTCTACAAGTGAGTACTAGCACAGCATCAAATATGATAAGCCGTTAGAATAACAGCTAGATGGCATCAACTAGTGCATTAACAGTTGGATACATGTATATGTTTGATAATAAAGTCACTAATTTGAATACAGTAGTATTTGAGTGAGACGCTAATAGATGTAATTCTTATAATATACAGGGTTTTCCAATAAGAGGTGTTATTTTGAATAGCCCGCTATTTCGGTAGATGTTACTTTTGAAGCTGTCATTTTTTGGCATTTGACAAGTAGAAACTACGCCATTGATAAAAATGGAACGATACACGCTTCAACAATGCATTGAAATTATTAAAATTCACTTGAGTGAATCAAATGCAAATCATCTTGAGTGATGAGGCCCATTTGCACCTCGGTGGCTTCGTCAACAAGCAAAATTGTCGCATCTGGGGCTCGGAAAACCCAAGAGTTATTGTTGAAAAGCCTCTCTATCCTCAACGTGTGACTGTTTGGTGCGGTTTATGGTCCGGCGGAGTCATTGGACCTTACTTTTTCGAAAATGAGGCTTGAGCAACAGTTACGTTGAATGGATTGCGCTATCGAAAGATGATTAATGATTTTTTATGGCCGGAATTGGATGGTATTGATCTGGACAACGTTTACATTCAACAAGACGGCGCTACGTGCCACACAAGCAACGAAACCATTGATATTTTACGATTGAATATCAAAATAACACCTCTTATTGGAAAACCCTGTATTTAATTTTTTTTTAATGTGAATACTGCACAAGTATCCCAATTGATCCCAACCATCTGGAGCCAGTGAGACTATGGTATCCTCAATTGCCGTATGTTGTGGGGTTGAAGCTAGTGGGGAGGGGAAGGATATGGATAAGAGGAAGGTCAATACTTGTTTCAATACAATTGTTAATGTTAATTGTTAATTGTTAATTGCCTGCCCAGCTATTCCAAGTACAATTAATTTTGTGGGCAACATTGAACTCGCTGCTGACTATTATCATAGACACCTCATACTTCGTGTTATGACACGTCTTATACAAGCCTAGTATAAAGTAGTTCAACTATTGTTACACTGGTACATATATATTTCTTTTGAATTATGCATTGTCTTACTGCACTTATATTAATAACTGCATCACTTGCAATAGTGTTTTTGTTTACACATTAATTGTTCTTTAATTTATTGCTAGTATTATTATCCTGTTTACCACTGTACGCTTGTAATTCGATTATCACTGTATTTTAAAAGCCATTATATGGCGTTTGAATAGATAAATAAATACTTTTGCCTAAAATAATGCAAATTTCGCCTTTCGTTCGTAGTGATGCTTATCACTGTTAATTGATGTTTTATATCCAGATACGAGGCGTCTGCCGGGGCCCCCATGAAGGAAGTGCTGTTGGACGAGAACGACGAGCTGTGGGTGGACCTGCGTCACCAGCACATCGCCGTGGTCAGCCAGAACGTCACAAAGAATCTCAAGAAGTTCACCGAGTCCAAGAGAATGGGCGGAGGTAAGACTATGTTGTATTATCATTGAACTTTCGCCCTGTTTTACTTTAATCTCTTGAATGCCAGCATATCCTTAAACCCTCAGGCCTCTAGCATATTCTGTTGAATTTGTGTGTATTCCCGCTTTGTAATAAAATCCATATAAATGGAATATTTCTGAACATATCCAAAAACTAAAAACTGTGTTTGAAAAGTGATGATATACGCTTTCAAATTTTATTATTCCAAATCAACATAGAAATTTTTTTAATGCAAACATTAAATGTTTTAAAAAAAAATCAATTTTTTTAAAATACAATACATCTGTTTTGAAATGAGTTTTAAACCTTCAGTTTGTTCGCTTTTGGGAACAACTCGTATGGGCTCACAGAAATAGTTGTGTCTCCCTTACTATCATGGTGAAGATGTGATCTAATCGGTGTTAGAAAGAGAAAACACCACGCTTTATATTCAAATCTAGAAGTTAACCACAGAAGCATTAAAATGTGCACCTTTTTGAAACCAAAGGTTCTGACCGCAATTTGAAAAAAACTTGATGAATTTATGAAACGTGATTTTTTACCAATTATTTTTATATGAAAAGACAAAAAAGTGAGTTGACAATAATGTTTGTAATACATTTGTCTATAAAAATGTTGTGTTTTTATATATTTTTTTGTTATCAGTAATTTTAGTTACAAAAAAGTAAAGTAAGCCATTTTAATATTGTTTTAATGTTATGCAAAATGGATCAAAATGTTAATCTGGTGTCTTTTCCTGATATGTGAAATTAAATCATAGTAACGTATTAGTAAGACGTGGTAGCTACAAATGCAAGTGCTGCCATCTCTAACATTCAAAGAGAACCCTTGAAGAATTCGATGTATAGTGTACATGTAGGGATGGGCAACTTAAACAATGATCGGTTCCTTGCTTTCAGGCGACAAGCAGTCTATCCGCGACCTATCCCAAATGATCAAGAAGATGCCGCAGTACCAGAAGGAGCTGTCCAAGTACGCCACCCATCTCCACCTGGCCGAGGACTGCATGAAGACCTACCAGGGCTACGTCGACAAGCTGTGTAAGGTAGAACAGGTGAGCCACTGTCCAATTCAATACTATATCTTTGATTTCACTGCCTTCGATTCAAGCAATCCAAATTCGATCCAGGGATGATCTCGCAAATTTGTTAAAAAAATTGGAATATTGTTAAATATTTTTATTTTTATGCAATATTAAACTCTAGTTCTAAAATATTCGCTTTCTTCAGTGTGAATTTATAAATGAATTAATTTGTTGTGCACAAAAGCTAAGGCAGTTGTTGTATGGAACAGACTGCGGCACCCCTGCTGACTTGTGTATTAATTCCAAAAACAAATCTACTATGTGATGAAGACCGTTACTAGTAGTTATCGTCAATCAAATTGAGCTCAGCCAAATTTGGCTTAAACACAGTGTTGTTACCAAGGCAACTAAGTGTGATTTGGTAATATCCTAGTTAAGTGATCTCTGTAGATGGATTAACTTTTACTAAATGTCGAACTGTACTAAAAGTGACAGTGACACAAACGGTGGAGTAAAACTGATAATTTTATTTACAAATGTGCTGTGATAAACGAATGGTTATTGTTGTTCAAAGAGAATTGATTTTATTTCTTTTATTTTGCAGGACCTCGCCATGGGAACTGACGCAGAAGGAGAAAGGATCAAGGATCACATGAGGAACATTGTTCCTATCTTGCTGGACAAAGTATTAATCTACTCTTTTTTACATTTTATTTATTTATTAATGAAATGCTACATTTAAAAACCTTTATTCAGATATTTTTGCCTGAGAAATCTTTGGATAAAGACGTAATTACGTGCCGTAACATGGGACGCCTTTTGAATCGAGGGGCGACTTTGATCATTGCAAATATCTGCAAATAATTCTCAATACATACCACTAGGAAATTACTCGCTTCTTTTTAGTGATTTTTTTTCGGGCAACGATTCAACGAAGCTTCCAAAATAATTGATGTTTTAGATGGTTTCTAGATATATGAAAATATATATTTTGTCAGTTAAATTGTGAAGCTGTTTTGTAAGTACATTTCGCCGCTTTAGTTGCACAAGGTTCTAACCGACATTTTTTTCAAAATGAACTTTGAATGCAAAACAATTTATTTTGTTCATTTCTATAACCAAAATAACTTTGTTTCACATACTTAAGTTTCACATACAAAACAGTACACAAATAGAAAAAGGGAGGTTAAGTAGAACAAACAAGAAGAAACAAAAAAGGAAAAAGATAGGGATATACACAAAAGCACAGAGACAATGTAGGAATTTAGAAGAAGGTACTTACCCACTAATACATTGGTAAAAATATATTATGCTCGATTACAAATACAGGGGATAGAAAAGGAGAGAGAAAGAAACAAAACATAGTACAACACGACAAGAATTATGTATTTTCGTTTTTATATGTTTTTTAAAAAACATTCTTTTATTGCCTTACTTTGAATTTTTGGATTATGCTGGCTGTTTTTATACATATCTGGAAGAGAGTTATAGAGTGTGTAGGCAATATAGTTAATATTGTTATTGTAATTAAAAATAATTTTTGATCGAGTAGTTATAGTTGGTATGTTGAAAGTGATTAGCGTTAGTAAATCAGGGCTGTAATTGTAAAATATAGACTAGAACGGTTTACCGCTTGTTTATTGTAAGGTGTTAGGTGTATTTGTCTCTGGCCAGCATTGACTACAACTCCTACACACCTTCCATATCACCCTATGAATGTTCTTAAGGCTTGTTTTGTAAAAATGTTGTTATTGCGCGTACTTTTATGAGTATCTTTACGCCACGTTGCAGACGGTAACCACACAGGATAAGATGCGCATCATCGCGCTGTACACCATGTCCAAGAACGGCATCTCCGAGGAGAATCTCAACAAGCTGGTGACGCACGCCGAGATCGGGCAGGTGGAGAAGCAGACGGTGGCCAACCTGAGCCATCTCGGCATCAACGTGGTTCTGGACGTGAGTTGCAATATGGTTTTTTTCTCTGTCGCGTCACAAAGTTGTTTTAGTTTTTAGATTTGAACTGCCAAGAGCCAGTGAGACTATCACATCCTGGATGACATTTTGGTCTCTGTTATTTATTTTTTTTTCTACTTAAAACATAAAATTTTTAGGTATTAGTAGAGACACCCATTCATAGCTTTAATTTTTAAGAAATATAGCATTAGTTATTTAAAAAATTGCTTTTATAGCTTTAATTTAGCGTTTATAGATAAATAGGATAACGTCATGAAATGGGAGTCGGCAAGAGGGGAAAAACAATTAAATTAGCAAAATCACTTGAAACGTGTTTATTAAATTATTGATTGAAACTCAACATGGCACATGTTTCTACAGTAGAGTGTGTCATATTCGTTCTACGATCTGTCAATACAAAATTATAGCAACTATTTTTATTTTCGCTAAAAACACCATTTATCACTTTAATTCGCGAAAACATCGTTAATGCTATTTATTTATTTTTATTTAAGTACATAAAACAGGTATGGTGCCCAAAAATTTACATACATGGATGTTTAAATACATAATAATAAAAAAATGATAATAACAAAAATAGTAACAAAATGAATAAGCTAAATATGCAGAAGTAAATAACAAATAAGAATGGGTAAAAGGTAAATACAAATATGTTCATAAACTATTTGTTATTGTCACACCTGTACTGGTGAGACACTGATTAGGTAGGTACAATGTTGCTTCTCTTTAAATAAAGGGCTTCATCACAATATCAGCTTAATATGATTAAAGGTAATACGTTTTTTTTTTAAGTGTTTAAATTGGTTATTAAAAATGTCTATTTCATTATTAGAGCCATGTATAATGTTATAATTTCTTAATGTTCGCGGTACAGGAGAAAAATATCCTGTATTTGTGTGGTAGGCTTTAATATAGAAAATGTCTTTCATCCTCCTTGTTGATTTTCTTGATGGTATATTGATGTTAATTTGGGATAAAATGTTTGGTATGAATGGGTGTCTCTAGGTATTAGCAACCGCTAAGTAACCACTCGGCAAATTGATTAGTAAAATATTAAATTTTCCATTTGTTATTGAAAAAACAGCAAAAATGTGACCAAAGACCCAATTTTCATTTGTAGTTTTTACTCCAAATATTTCCAGGAATCACTGGTTAAAGTAAGTCAGCTATGTCTCTTAACCTTCCAGCGGGCGCGTTGAGAAATTTCCCTTGGGCGGGCGCTTGTCGTAAATTTTACGTCATCAAGTTTTCTCCATGTAAGTGGTGTTTTCTTTATACAAATGTTAGGGAATTTTTTTAAGGATATGAAGAATGATAATAGGCAGTACTTAAAACAAAAAAATTGACTTTCTTAAAAAAAACGAAGCAACACTCGAAACATTTTAATATTTCAAAACAAAATTTGTTATCTACCTATTTAGTCAGAATCAATATTCCCATCCTTACAATTGTTACAAACCACCTCAACTGAAGAATGGTTCTTGCATGTAAAGGACTGGCAACGGCAACACTTCATTGATGCTGAGGATCTTTTCTTATCCAGTTCACATAACCGACAAACACCGAGTTTTGGAAAGCTTATGTTTTCTTCTTCTGTCATCGGTTCAACTGCCCTACCATAACTCACTTTGAGAAAAACATTTATATCTTGCGGTAAATGTTTGACATTTGATTTGACTCTAGCATAGCTCGAAGCTCGATGCTTACAACTAAGTGGAAAGAGTGGGGGAAGCGATAAGGCGCGTCTGTCGTAAATTTTACGACAGCGCGCCCGCTGGAAGGTTAACACCCTGTAATGGGCTTATTATGATTCAATAATATAATGTGAACAAATAATTGGATGCAAAATTTTTAAGATGTGGGCTTGGGTGTGAAAATGAGCAATCTGAAAGTATGTTGCCTGTAATTCTACGTATACATACGCGAGCCGAACCGCTGAACTGAACCTCAACTTATGGGAAAGGAACAAAGCAACCGCAAATGGTGCGAAACACCGCTTGCAGTTGCTTCGTTCCTTTCCCGTAATACATGGCTCGGTGCGCGTTCAGGTTCGCAAATGTATATGTACCATGTACCATTATATACTGATGATGCGGTGCTGATTTCTATCAGTATAGATGATATGCAGTCTCCCGTGTCTAGGATAGATGGAGTGTGTACGCAAAATGAGTTAACGGAAAATGTTGGTAAGTCTAAAGTCATGGTAGTGAATGATTTACCATGGAACAAGGGAATGAGTTTGTGTATTTAGTAAGTATGTTTACAATAAATAGAGAGGCTGATTTGGCTGGAACTCTTCAATTAAAGTGGTCTCTCCTTTTACAAGCAGCAAGGAAACCGCAAGAAGCAGTTCAACGTGCCACGCAAGGAGCGCATCACGGAGCAGACGTATCAGATGTCCCGTTGGACGCCCGTTATCAAGGATATCATGGAGGACGCCATCGAGGACCGCCTCGACCAGCGCCAGTTCCCCTTCCTGCCGCTACCGGCCGGCCGGGCGCATGGCGCTGCCTACAATGCTCCCACGAGGTGAGTCACGTCAGTCAGTCAACTGGAAATCGCTGGATGCCCGCTAAAGTGTATCCACTGGACTTTTCTTAATTCAGTGAAACCACGCGCGATGTCTCACGCTATTAGTTCATCTAAGCAACTGTCAAGTTACAGCTAGTTTCAAATAAAGAATTATTAATTAATAAAATATTTTTGGTATCTACTTTATTGCTCGTCTGATATGATTTATACTCTTAACTAGAACTACATCAGTTCCAATTTTAAATTAAAAGTTCATTGAACTTGAATAGTTTGTCACATTACGCAGGAATACAATTTCAAATCACATACCCATGCATCGACAACCGAAATTAGTTTATTTAATTACACGTTAATGTAACATTCATCTGTTTTTTTGTTTGTCGCAGCGCCCGCTATGGCCACTGGCACAAGGACAAGGCTCAGCAGACCATCAAGAACGTGCCACGTCTTATCGTCTTTGTCGTCGGAGGTAGGTTCACAATTTATTATTTCTTATTCTTCTGGAATTTACATTACTGTAGGATTTCAATATAGTAGATTCCATACACATTCCAGATTGCCACACGTATGATGGCACTGCACCGAATTCTAGAATAAATTAATTTACTGAGGGCAACATCCACAGCTACAGAACTGCGAACAATAATTCCACAGTACTCCCACACGTATTTCACTAACCCTGCGAACATCATCATATCTTTGCTTCTTGAATTCGGTGCAGCATCGTCAATAAATGTGACACTACGACGCCATTGTTATCGACCCAATCATTTTGACCTGATCATTTCGACCCGATCACTAATCACCAATGATCGATAGGGTCTCTTTTTCAAAACGGATTTGATCAGCTCTCAGCTCAGTCAGTACCCGTGACAGGCATGGCGAGCGACCATAGATGTAGGTTACATTTTGTAGACCGGGCATCTCGAATTACGTTCTCACGACTGAGAAATAGAGATGGTATACCTGAAGTTTTAAATAGGCTGTCATTGCGTTTCTAGGCTGGAATTGCAGTGACCGTACATTTCAAATTAAGTCTGATCTATACAATTTATGCATCTATGGTCTACAATACGGTGGTTGTGCATCGATCTATCTATGGCATATTTGCTATCAAAGATCGGATACTTTTGACCCGATCGCGCGTCTAACGTGTATCGGCAACTTATGGCAACTCTATTATGGAACACTATTAGTATGAAAACACATTGCAAGTGTCGCCAACTCCATTTACCCATACTGCTGCTAATCACATCTACGCACAGCGGCGCCCCATCTTTGTTTCTTCCTACACACCAAACGCATAACTGACGCTGCCTTTGCTGCTTTCCACGCAGTTTTGTCCTAGCTCGTCGACATTTATCTGACTTCTATACCATATCTCCCTTTATTTCTATTATTTATGACCACATAATGTTATCTTTAATTCCTCTAAAGATTCAACTGAATTAAATTTATAAAAGTCCTGTAATGTATAAGAAATATCCCGCTATTCTGACTTTGCCTTTTTCGTTCTCAGGTATTTGCCTGTCCGAGGTCAGATGTGCCTACGAGGTCACCAACGCGATGAAGAACTGGGAGGTCATCATCGGGTCATCACACATCATCACGCCTAAGACCTTCCTGGCTGACCTGGCCAGCCTGAGCGGTTAAGGAAACACGACTCTGCCTTGGGATTTCATCAGGCCATGGACGCTCGACTCTTACTGTAGATGAACTCATATTTCCATGATGAAAATTAAAGTTTGTATGCCTGATAATTGTAGAGGTAGCAATAAATCACTTGAGCAATAGAATCTAAAACTGAAAATATCTCAAGGCGTTATCGCTCGAGTGGTTATCATTGTAACAGATAACAGGCAAAGATTCTAATTGAACCGTTCATCTGAAATAACACTATTTCTCGAAAGTAGTAAAATTATTTTCATCTACAATTTGATTAGGGCGATTACAATGTAACCTATGAAATGCGACACTGTATTAAAACCAACCGAACAATATTTTATTACGCATTCTGTTACTAGATGTCTCTTTGTTACAAATTCAGCTAGCTATACATACTTTGTTGTTCAGAATCATACTATGCATAATGTAATGTTTAAATGAACGGTATTAAAGCAAAACTGCTGCTATCCCCAATAGCAAATGACCGGTATAAAAGCAAAACTGCCGCTATCCCCAACAGCAAAATGTTAAAAGCAAAACTGTTGCCATCCCCAATAGCAAATGACCGGTATAAAAGCAAAACTGCCGCTATCCTCAAAAGCAAAATGTTCGATACATTTAGAAAACAACTATCTGTGCATTTCCCTTCATTTCTCTGTGTTTCCTCCCTCCTACAACATGGGACTCTTCAAGACCCATGTTCACTCCTTCCTCTCCACAAAAAGACCCTCCACACAGCATCCCCAAAGATGACATAGGCCCTGAGGGAAATTATTTTCTTCAGGGCCTCCTGTGTGGAGTAAATATAAAAAAAAAAAAAAAAAAGGCCCTAAGTACGCATACTTTTGCTAGTGAACACTAGCAAAATAGTATGGCCTTAAATTTTTTGATGTTTTTTTTTAAATTGCTAATTAATGCATTTTTTTTTAGATTCGCTATTTCAAATCAATCATTTTTAAATGTGTTTTGCTCTATAAACAAATTTATTTTGAATAGTGGAGGTTTTGAAGTTCAACACTCAACTTAGTGGTGGTTTTGAACCTGAACATTTGTTAGAGTGGCGGTTTCGCACTTCAACCAGCACGGCGGCCATATTAGATTTGCAAAGTTGTCACATGTTTTCTGGCTTGCGATTGGTGCATTTCGAGATTGGCGCTTTTAAACCTCGGCAAATATGGAAGACAGGCAGTTTTGCTTTGGTTTGAAGATAGTATTGTGTATAGAGTAGTGATGCCGCCGGGTCTCATTTTCGGGAATCGGGTACCCGTTTGTGGAACCGGGCGGGTACCCGGGTTTTTAAACATTCAAAGACCCCGCCGATTTCTGTAGCGTGTATTTGAATTTTGCCGCCATGTATTGGAGGATGGAACCAACGGATGAAACGGGTGTTTTAATAATCACTCGACAATTATAAAAAACACACTGATTAATTAGCACACGTTGGGCGAGCGTGTGGTAGACTAGTTTTGGTTTGTGCGCATGACTGGGTAGGGTGGGGGTAGTGGGAGACACGCAGCCCGTCGGTTCACACGGCTAGCTCGCAGTCGACAGCAGTCAGCAGTCTAGTCATAACAAATGACAGCGCCGGATGCATAGTGTGGGATAACGTATCGTGTTATTATACTGAGACTGTTTCGGCCAAATAAATACAAGACAGCTCGTTATACCATTGTTTTATTGAGTCTACAGTTAAAATAAATATCAAGAGGTCGTAAATAAATAGAACAGCATTCATCATGTAAACAATTCAAAAAAAATTACACGTCTTGAAATTAGAGCCGGTTCTTGTTGTCAGAACCGGGTCTCCTTCAGAGAACCAGGTCCTGTGGGAACCGGGTCGGAACCGGGTCGGAACCGGGTCGGAACCGGGACGGAACCGGGTACCCGGCGGCATCACTAGTATAGAGTGAAATATAGATAACTAATCATCGGGTCAAAATGAACAAAGTGTGGATAGTGGCTGTTTCGCTTGTTTACCCCTCAAATAGAAATATATATTTTAATTATTATTATGTATTGTTAATCTCAACTTGATGTATGAACAGATAATTAATTTTTATGCCACATAATGATTACTTGTGGGTCAACATTCGAATATATTCATCGTTTGCTTAGGATAGTCCATTTCATTATTTTAGAGGCCAGTTTCCCACTGTTTGTAAAGCAATACATAGCTAAATTTACTTAATATTTTCACATCTAGAACATGACGTGTAGAATGTAACATTATACAATTACTGTATGAAGTTTGCCCTAGTCCAGTAAAAACTGTAAACCAGCGTAAGGTTGGCAATGGGTTGTCTGTAAAGTTGAACAATTTTTCGTATTTGCTAGGTTTATGCCACTCTAGATTATTATTTCACAGAGCTGGTGGTTCTAATGAAAATCTGGTATTAGAAAATGTTCTGTATAGTCGATGAGATAGAGAAACCTTCTGATGACCTGGCTTTTCATATATGGTCGCTAAACTGTTGCATAAATGTTCAAATTATTCTGAATTATGATCTTTTGCTAGGGCAATACTGACAGTAAACTTCTATTTAGATCTATGTAAGATTAAAGACATGATAGATTCAATACAGCCAGCGTTAAATAATGCCTTATTTTCCTGGCATATTTTAAATTTTGTTGTGAGTACAATTTTGTTGTTACTTTTCTCATGAAGAGAATCTCACTGAAAACTTTATTGGTTTATGAATTAATCAACACTGAGAATTTTTTTTACATAATTGTTATGACTGGGTAATGGCTGAGTGGACAAATGCGCTGAATTCGAACCCAGGCGTCGTTGCTTAAATTCTTCTGCTAACAAGGGATTCCGCAGGAAACGCACAGTATCCAACACTCACATCGCAAACAACTTGTCGCCCAAAATTTGTACACGTCGTAACTGGAATCACGAGACCCACATTGCCACCAATAATAATAATATTTCGCTGATTTGTATAGCGCTGTTTTTGTGAAAAATCATAACAAATAATACATAATGAAATTAATATAATTGATTCACAACCAAAATTTATAATTACGATTAGTGACTTGCGACTTGGACTAACTAACTAATACTGACTTAAAACTAGTGATTTAATGACATACAAATTACAACTGTTGCTTAAAGTTAGAGACTTGCAACATTTAAAAGTACGTGTTTTGGGGATATCTGGATTTATAGAAAATTAAATGAATTATTGAAATTAACCGTCATCATTGTAGAATTCTGGAAATGTTGAAACTACAGGGTTTTCCAATAAGAGGTGTTATTTTGATATTCAATTGTAAAAGATCAATGGTTTCGTTGCTTGTGTGGCACGTA
Source organism: Hesperophylax consimilis (assembly GCF_061612785.1). Classification (NCBI taxonomy): domain Eukaryota; kingdom Metazoa; phylum Arthropoda; class Insecta; order Trichoptera; family Limnephilidae; genus Hesperophylax; species Hesperophylax consimilis. The sequence goes on along the minus strand of NC_142854.1, from coordinate 16,140,925 downwards.
GCGCCGTCTTGTTGAATGTAAACGTTGTCCAGATCAATACCATCCAATTCCGGCCATAAAAAATCATTAATCATCTTTCGATAGCGCAATCCATTCAACGTAACTGTTGCTCAAGCCTCATTTTCGAAAAAGTAAGGTCCAATGACTCCGCCGGACCATAAACCGAACAAAACAGTCACACGTTGAGGATAGAGAGACTTTTCAACAATAACTCTTGGGTTTTCCGAGCCCCAGATGCGACAATTTTGCTTGTCGACGAAGCCAGCGAGGTGGAAATGGGCCTCATCACTCAAGATGATTTGCATTTGATTCACTCAAGTGAATTTTAATAATTTCAATGCGTTGTTGAAGCGTGTATCGTTCCATTTTTATTAATGGCGTAGTTTCTACTTGTCAAATGTCAAAAAATGACAGCTTCAAAAGTAACATCTACCGAAATAGCGGGCTATTCAAAATAACACCTCTTATTGGAAAACCCTGTAGAATACCTTAACAACCTCACTAACAACCAAACAGTTGCCGTGTCATTATTATTGACAATCTTAGATTGTTTTAAAATGTCCGACACCATTTTTAAAGTCTCGACGACACGAGTGGGAACAATCTTTTGGACGAGTATAAAAAATTTAGGCAATGTGTGCATGTGTATGCACCTCCGTGCATATGCATAACGGTCGATATTTGATTTGTCGAGTTTCGTACACCTGCGTGTTCCGTCAGTAGAAGGGTCTAAGTCTTCAATCATTGCACAAATAACATTTTACGCTTATGATGATGCCATGTAATTAATATGAGTTTTTTTAAACGAGAATTTAAAAAAAAATCTATCTTGAATTTTGCAAACTATTTTACATATACAGTGGGAAACTTGTCATCTTAATATTTTGAAGAATTTAATTATAATAAATTAAGGTTGAACGTAACGTTAGTTATAATCCACACGATCATAGATGGCAAGTTGATATTATTATGTTTCGGATAAAAACTCAATTCTCTCACGAAAAGCATACAATTACAATATTACGTGTGTACGGGCACACAAATAACTTTTTCTTGATATTTTAAATAATAACTTATAAAAAGTGTACTTTAAGGCGATGCACTACGTCATGTAATATTTTAAATTGAGCCGCTATCAATAACAACCCTTACGTAGATGGCGATAAAGTTTAAATTCCCGCTTAACACGTTTTAATTTATGCAAGAAAAAAACATGGCCAAAAAGTGCCTTTTATTTTATTTTGTGGATGTTCAGGCATAAATATTTAATTTTGTTTCGATTATTTTACAAATAACGTAATTTGCCACTTTATACAATAAAATCATAACCGAAAATGGGTTTGTAAGTAGGAGATTTTGAACTTTAAAGCAGTTTTCATAGGCCTTTACATTATTTTTTTCTGGGCTTATAAAAAGATTTATCTAAAAAATATTCGATTATTTCAAAGGCCAAGATGTATTCTACTCGCAGTATTTAATTAAAGCATCTGAAACATTTCTAGGCGACCAAATTTTCAAACCAAAAACACATGATTTTGAATTACTACGTATGGCATCGCCTTAATACAGTAATTAAATTATCGCCGAACTCGTAGATTATAGTGTACGTTACGTTTAACCTTAACAGCAATATGTATGCAGTTAGACTTGTGAAACCAAAAATCCCATAAATTAAAAATAATTGTTATTTGTATAAAATATTAGATTAATTAACTATTAATATAGCAATTTTCTTCATGTGTCTCTTTAATGTAAGCATTTTGGAGATTTCTCTTTTTATAAGGATTTTGAAAAATGTGTGTATGTAGTAGTGTGTACATATTGATCACCTTTGTGGTGTAGAGGTTACATTGGTGATTCTAGTGAAGATTTAACCTGTTTACTGTCCGCGACCTTAAGAAAAAATTGTAGATAATTTATTCCAAAGCCGTCAAAGTTCAAATAAAAAGTATTTTCTTCAATCAGTTCCTTTGTACATAAGGGTTAAAATTTGCTTAAAAAAATGGAGGACACCGGTGCCCCATCCACAGTCGACAGGTTAAACCTTGCCAAAAGAAGTATTATCATCTAACGGAATACACAAAATGCTGGTGTAAAATTAAATGTTAACAAAACCCTTTAAAAAAAGATTTTTCTTATTTTTTTTCATCCTAACTAGCAATGTCATGCGAATTATTTAAAACATCTGGGACAAAATAATTTCAAATTTTTTGTAAAGCTTCATTAAAAATGTTTCTTAACCCATGGTTACAATAATTTATTGAATAAATTATCATAAATCATTACTTATTATCATAGTTTTTTCTTCCTGTTGTATTTCAGTATACATTTAAAAAATGATTCATCGCTGATTTGTCTATGATTTTACTGACATGCGCTATACATAATGGAAACAAGGGAGATGGGCATCAAACCATGCAAATCAGCTCCCCGCCTTTGCTTCCACCTACACACAAAACGCATAATTTTCATTGCATATCCGCTTTGATAATCCGTGCAGTTTGGTCTTAGCTTGGTGATAGTCGGCGCGTTTCCATGCCGTATCTCCCTCTGTTTCTATTATCTATGGTTTGCGCTGTAGGTACAATACGCAATGTACCAACAGGTGTAAACTCTATTTAACTCGGCTGTCTCTCTTTTGCTGAAAGTGGGCCTAATTTTTATAATATTATTTGGAGAGATCTTATCTTGAATTCCTATATCACTGCTTTTGCATTGTAATAATGAATTATTAATGGATGTCATTTACTAATATATTGTTTTCATGTAGTAATTAAAAAAAATAATATAAATAACATTATATCCGACATAATCAATCAATTATAACTGGCTTTTGCATTTTTATTGACTAGATTTGTATGCCCAATTTCTCTCCTGTCAGCATTTAACCTTACCTAGGCGGCTGTCGCATATGTGATCCATCCTCGTATGTATTCCCATATGCACCATCCCCTTATGCAGATATCGCATATATTGTAATTCATAAAGTTTCACTAAAGCACATATATATGTGCATGGTGATAAAACATGCTGCTTGGTGCGGTAGATTGCATTGAAAAGGTCAGCGTTGTAAAGGTTGAATAAATTAATCAATTTTTTTTACATGCGCACTTTCATTGTTAGAAAAACATGTATTAATTGTTTATATTGTTGAAATTTTGTCTTTAAACATTTATGAATTAAAAGATTTCTTGTATAATGTGAGGGCACCGTTCTAAAATATTTAAAAAAATATTGTATAATTTCAAAGGAAATTTAAAAAAAAATCACAACTGTATTTTATGAAATATAAAATATAAAGTTTTTTTTAAATTAATTAATATTATGTTAATACATGTTTGCTGTTTTTATAGATTTATTTGTGTTATTGATTATTTTATTATGTAAGCAAGTCGATATGTTAATAATAAACTAGATTTATTGCTGAAATTGCTTTTATATATTGTTAACATAATTTCAATTTATTGCCAGAAAATGCATGATTTACATTAGGTTTTTGTTTTCTTTTAAATTAATATTAATTAATTTTACATTCCTTAAATTTCAGTAATTTATGAATGTTAATAAATAATAAAAATTAAAAGATACGAAAAATCTCAAAAAAATTTGATTATAAAAATTGCCGTTGAAAAATTATTAATACCTAATAAAAAATGTAAATAAGAACATTTATTTTATTTTTGGTTGGTTTTTAAATAAACAAATTAGTTTTTATTTTTATTGTAATTAAAATGATTTCGAGTAATGTGCATGAATGAATAACACGATTATTTGTAGTATGTACCATCTTATCAATTTCGTTTGAGGGTTAATGTATCGTACATTATAATCTACGCGTTCATAGATGGCGTTAATTTAATTATTTTATGTAAATACGCTTTTACCGTGTACAAACTTGATTCTTTCAAGAAAGGCGTACAAATACAATATCGGATTAAATCACCGATACAATATTGTATTTGTATACATTTCTTGAAAGAACTGAGTTTTGTATATGGACAAATAATTCATACACAAAAAGTGATTGTTTTTTCCTAAAATAATTAAATTAGCGCCATCTATGAAAGAGCAGATTATGAATTATTTTAAGTATACCCTTCCAACCCCATTGTCTATGCTAATGTAACCACCATGTTTTGCATTAAATTTTATCTGTGGTTTATCCAAATACAATATGTTGCCGACGATTTTTATTATTTTGTTTTGTTATAATATTCTTTGAATCCTAATCCAACTGAAACGATTGTCTCGTATTTTTATAAAAAAAAAATTAATAAAATTTAGAAAGAGTAGTAAAGTGATATGTCCTAAATTTAGATTTTTCAAAAAAAAAAAACTTTTTAAATCGTTGGTAGAGGTCCCTTATTTGGGGAAAGCGAAGTGAAATTTTTGAGAATTAAAATTATAATAATTTTTCGTCTGACAAAATGACGAAAAATATAATAAATTTTGCTTTTTTAGTTTTTTGATATTTTACGTGGTGCTGTCATAAAAAAAATTGAAGAATTTTTTGTTACCCAACGCCATTTCGAATAGTAATTATTGCAGTTTTTACAAAATGGCCGAATTTTTTTTTAATGGAAAAATGCCTACGTAGATTTAATTTTACATTAAAAATGTATACTATGTGTGCGTGCATGTTTATCACAAATTGTCTTTTTTATTAATAACAAATATTAATAAACACTTATTCCAAGTAATATTTTGTGATCTTGAAGTGTCTAAGGTATGAACCATGTCAGCCACCATTTGAAGCAATTATTTATCTTCCCGAATTTGAAAAAGCTGCAAAACATATAAACAAATTGAAATTGTGGAAGAAAACATTAAATTAGGAACTACGGACTAGATTTTGGTAGGTAGGTACCTAAAAAATTGCCAACTTTTCAATGGTGGTCTGAATAGGATAGGCTTAACATTTTAAAAATTTAGTTTAGAAACCTGTTCACTAATATTATAAATTGTCAATTGAATATTGTAGATATTAAAAATGTATCTACCAGACGATTGGTCTTAGGTATTGTATATTTAAAGGCATTGTTATTCGAAGATGTATTCCAAGTATTCATAATAAATATTATGCTATGTAATCTACTGTTTATTCTTTACTAGCTGTACCCCGCCACGCGTTGTTGTGGCTCAGTCTGTCTTTGCAGATAGAGAAACAATAGCGCGTTTTGCTTTTACTTCCAACAATTGGCGCTATTTTTTAATAAAAGACGTGTTTATACCTGTCACAGGTGACATCTATATAATATTGATATACAAAAACACACCCATAATCGAATGCAATGTTATGTCAAAATTTCAAAGCAATCTGGGAAGAACTTTCAGAGATTTAAGATTTTGACAAACGAACATTAACCACTCAGAACATTAGAACGTCAAAAGACGTAAATATGATAATAGCGGTCAAGACATTAGAACGTCTTTTCACGTAAACGCGTGAGATTTTACAAAAATTGATTTATTTCCATCACTAGTATACGGATTGCCATGATTTAAAAAACAGAGTATCGATAATGAATAACGCTACGCGTCTGTATTCAAGAATATCTATGGAACGTAGAGGTGCATTATCTAAGCCGATTGAATCTGTCATCTTGTTCGTTCATAATTTATTGCGTTTCTAAATAATTTATTAAAAATATTTTAGTTTGGACGGTTAATATTTTGAGGTGACTAATAGTTTTTAATTATATTTCTTCAATATATAAAGTGTTATTTCTTTATGATACTCAGAAAAAAGTACATTTTTCACGGCTTTGAAATAATGGTAAGCGATTTTTAGATATTTTTGACGTTTTCATAAAATGTATATTTAGAAATGCAAATATTTACGTATAACAACACAATGCGATAGTCGATTTCATAATCTTTCCAAAACATCTTTTAGAATGAGGCTGCGTTTCCCAAAACGTGAGTTATGAAGCTTTTAGCAAAACTCGTAAATAACACAAAAATTATCACGTTTTGACAGTTCTCAAAGGAACACATAGTAAATAAAAGTCTTTGTCCGAGAGGTTAACATATTTATTTATGTAGATATGATGTAATATGAATGATATTTAATGGGGCCGATTTGAATTTGGGAAAACGGAGTTTTGTCAGCTATGCCTAGCAGATAAAAACCAGCTACTGCAATTTTTTTGCTCTGATGGCGTTTTACAAGCTTCGCTCAATTTAGCAATGTTTCTTGATAGAGTTTTGGCCCTCTGAATGTACACCACACATTTTAAATTTACTTTTGACAAGGGTGGGTACCTATTAATTTTTCTATCCAAATAAAAACCATTGTGTAATAATAATAATAATAATTCCAGGATGTGGGGAGGTTAGTGCAATCCCACACGTCCCATATAGATATACATATTTTTTATACAGTAGATATGTGAAAAATGCAAAAATAGATGAAGAAGAATAAATTAACAATCAAGGACAATTATGCAGGGTGTGGTCTTGAGTGAGCTTGGCCCAACCCTCACTCAGGAGTGGCGTTTGGTGCTGGTAGGCTGCGGTCACCACCGTGTTGGCGGAGTTAGCTCCAGTGAACCGGTGTCCTTAGTAATCCATTTAGTCCTAATTCCGTGAACATTGTCGATGCGCTGCTGTATCTTCGGTATCCAAATATGATTCTACAGGTGTCATTATATTGAATTCGGAGTCGTTCCATCGAGCAAGTTCGGTAGTGACACCATGTCTCACAGTCTATACAGGCCGGTACAGAATGCGTTGAACAGTATTGCTGCATTTGAAAAATCTGCAGGCAATCATATTAGACACTATGCTTAGGCTTCTCCTTTGTCGTTCGATATCGCCATCGTCTGATAGGTCTTGATTAATAATGTGCCCCAAGTATTTTACGTTCGAACATGTATTTATTCTTGCCTCGTTACTGCCAATCAGAACTCATAGATAGGTCGATTCAGGCAGTTGCTGACGGTTTCACCTCATCCTCACACTCTATATATGCTGGCGTCCCACAGGGATCGGTTCTGTCTCCGACTTTGTTTTTGTTGCACATCAATGACCTTTTGACATGTGCACCGATTCATTGTTACGCGGATGACAGTACAGTTCATGATAGCTTTTTGTTTGACAAGCCCCCAAAGGGCACACAAACTCCAACGGCTCGGAGGGCTTTGAAGCAGAGAATGGACGGTTATCTCGAGAGTATTTCCTCCTGGGGTAAAAATAATCTCAAGACCCAATCCTGTCTGATTACGTCTAAAAGGGATCCAAATGATAATCTAGTCTCCTTCAACGGAAGCAATCTTCCGAACAGGCCTTCCATTGATATGCTTGGTGTAACTATAAGTGACCAGCTCAGGTATGGGGGCTCCATCGAAGCCAGAGTAAAGCTGGCCTCTCAGAAGTTGGGCGTACTGTACAGGGCCCGCAGATACTTTAATAGTACACAACTGCTGACCCTGTACAAATCGCAAGTGCGCCCTACTGTCGAATTTGGCAGCCATCTCTGGTCCGGAGCCCCTAAATACCTGAAAAAAACCCTTGACTCTGTGCAAAAACGGGCGGTCCGTTTGATAGATTCCCCAATCTTAACAAACGGACTGCAATCTTTAGAGCACAGGCGTCAGGTAGGTATGCTGTCCTTGTTCTATCGGTATTACAATGGAAGATGCTCTGAGGAACTAGCGTCATTGATCCCTTCGGCACCGGTGCGTAGTCGGGATACACGCCAAACGCGCGCCCAACATTTATACACGGTTGACATTTGTCACATGAGAACGGGTCGCTTCTACGATTCGTTCTTAAGTTCAACAGCTGGACTGTGGAACGAACTGCCGGCCTCTGTGTTTCCTCCCTCCTACGACATGGGACTCTTCAAGACCCATGTTCACTCCTTCCTCTCCACAAAAAGACCCTCCACACAGCATCCCCAAAGATGACATAGGCCCTGAGGGAAATTATTTTCTTCAGGGCCTCCTGTGTGGAGTTAATATAAAAAAAAAAAAAAATAATAAATAAAATATTGACATAAAATTTGAATTTCTCCCTCCTAACCTCGCCTAAAACAATTTTTAAACAAATCTTTTTGAGAGATATAAAATTTGAAGATTACCATTTATATAATGTATCGGTGATTCAATCAAATATTGTATTTGTATGCCTTTCTTGAATGAATTGAATTTATATAGGGACAAAACTATGTTTTCATATTGCGTATGTACGGGCGTAATCAAATAATTCATCTTAATATTTTAAAGCATAACTTGCAAAAAATCGTTTTTTCTAAAATTATTAAATTAACGCCATCTGTGAAAGGGCGGATTATGAATTCTTTTAATGCTCCGTAGTAAGCGTTCAAAGATGGTTTGAAAGGGAGATATATAAATTCAAATGTTAGAGTGAGTGCACTAATATTTAAAAAAACGATAATAATTGAGCGTAAATATTTAATAAAACATTGAAATAGAGAAAAAATGTCTCGACAAATGCTTTACTTGCAGGGGTATGCAGAGAGGACGGACCGCCAAACAACTCGGTCTTGGCACACACTCCTTGCCTCATTCACATTCATACATCGTCTCATTCTCATCGTCTCTTCTATTGTTCTGACTCTTGACATGGCCCGACTCAAGTATCTGATTCACTTTGTCGTGCCATCTCTTCCTCGGGCGTCCCCGACTTCTGCTACCATTCAAATTTTCATCGTATATTCTCCTTACACTCCTTTCTTCGCTCATTCGCTCTACATGGCCAAACCATCTAAGCGTCCCTTTCTTGATCTTACTCATTACGCTTACATCAGCCTTGCACTCTTTGCGGACCTCCACATTCCTCACACAAATTTGTTATAAATCGGTAGAAATTGGGAATGGGGGGGGCTTAAGTATATTCCCCTTAAGTTATCGCCCTTGACATGTCTAATATGTAACACTGATTTGTCATTTTGCTTTATTTCCCCCATCGCCGAATGAAAAAGTAAATTTAGATTACTATTATGTACTGGGTAGATTACACTGCATCCCAATGGCATAAGCTAAAAGTCGCTTACAATAATGCTTATCGCCAACTATTCCGCTAACCGAGATACTGCAGCGCTACGGAAATGTTCCTGGAGAGACGAGTGCACTCTTTCAGAGCGCTTCTCCGCCACCACATGGGAAGCTTATGGCGCAGACTACGCCAATCAAATAACACAATCATCACTGCCATAGGTGCCTGGATGGAGTCCCCTCTGTTGGCCCTCTGGAGACGGGAGATGTTCAAATATCCTCCATAAACGGCTGCTTGCACATATTTTTCACTTTTATTCCGCATTGCCTATCTGTGTATTCTTATTACTTGTCTGTTATTTTAATAATAATAATTTATTTAATAGTTTATTTGAGTCGTATAGTTCCTATCTACGATAAGTCCACTATTTTCCAAAAATGAACTAATGATGCAGTTTTACTCTAGCGGCTCTTTAGCACACTAATCAAATATCAATGAGTTCAAAACGGCCGTAAAATCCTACGAAAAGTGGATTTAAAAATCGCAATGAGTTCCAAACAACGATAAATCCACGGAGCAGTATGTTCCAAAAGCCGATAAGTCCACCGCTCGTGTAGGCAGCCAATGAGCGAGAAAGATTTCGTCCAGGCAGCCAATGGGGGGGAAGCATTTTTCAAATTCTAACATAGCCGCTGAAGCAGTTGTTTTGTAAAAGTGTCTGCCTTTTTATACGTTTTTACAGCTAAATAATGTCCGATCTAACCACAAATGTTGTTCAAGTGGCGGGTAATACATCTAGAAAGCGAGTCATCATCAAGGAATCTTGGAAAAAACACGTGGATAGCCGTAATAGGTCCTTAAAAATCTCCTATTTTGAGTGGAATCATTCATTGAGAGTCGGTCATTAGTGGGTGATCCCAAAACTTCGCTCAGTTGTTTTTAATAATTTTTAAGTTTGTATTTATTGTTTTCAAGTTTAATTTTTATAACAGTTTTTTATTATTATTTCTAATAATAAGGAAAGTACACAATACTATTAACAAATTAACAAAAGTTTTTATTTTATTCGTTTATTTCTTGTAATAAGTAAGGTACATAATATTATTGGCAAATTAACCAAAGTTTTTTTAATAAAAATAATACACTTGTTTTGTTTAAAACCACGAATTTTTATTAAGAATTAATAATTGAAAATGTTCGATTTTTGTGTAAAAAATATCTGTTTTTGAATTTATCGAGATGAATACAAAAAAATATTATCATCATAAAATTGCTACATTTCTTTAATCATTTTAATAATACATATTGTTCTATAATTTAGTTTATTCGCACTATAGCTTTTGAATTTATTGTGATAAATACAGAAAAATTGTAATCACAACAAATTTGCATTTCATTTTTTATAATATTGTTGTGTTTTGTTCTATAATTTAGTTGATTGGCACAATAGTTTTTGAATATTTTGTGATAAATACAGAAAAATCGTAATCATAAAATATCTGCATTTACTTTTTTATAATAATATTATGTTTCGTTCTATAAATTGGTTTTGTTTAATTCTTAAATATTGCAATAATTTTTTACTTTTGTTTAGAGTACAAAAATATTTTGTTTATTTTTTTAGGAAAACAATAAAAAAAATATTTTTAGGTTTTCTTTTTGTAAACACATATTCTAATCCATCGTATTTTTTTGTAAAAAACTTATGAAAAAAAAAATCTAAAAAAAAAAATTACGTAAGTACATTTGTATTTTATTTTATTTTTCTTCTATGCACTTTTCTTAACTAACTTTTGTTAAAAAAAATTATTATTAAATATTTTCGTTTCCTTTAAATCAAATTTTTTGCTGGCCCTATACTTGTCATACACATGTTAACGGTGTTGAGAAACGAACACCAATAAGTACAGGCTGGTGAGTTCCTATATACGATTAATTTGACAGTTACTTTCAAATGCCGATAAGTCCATCATTATTTACGTAATTACTCCTAAACTATTAAGAAATTCGTGGTTTTATTTTATTATTTACATCCATAGTTTGACAACAAAGCCCACTTAATAAATAATTCTCTAGTTTTTATTTAAAAAACCTTGTAATTAAAAAATATCAATTTGCCAACATTTCACGAAAGTGGACTTATCGTAGATAGGAACTATACGACTCATTTCAGCTGGACAGAGCGGTGTGTGCAATGCTCTGCCTGCCATAAAAGTTTACATTTAAGTTAATACATAAAAATAAAAAGAATAAACATATAAATAAAAATAAAAATAATCAATACATTGATGAGCACATTAGGACTTTATGGTGGCTTGAGTGAAACTCTCCATCTCTGGTGTAGAGGCGCTCCCTGCCACTGGGCAACGGCCTGGACAAGAGTGTCGTCCGATCTCTGGTAGCGCTGACTCGTCCCGGCTATTCTGTGGCGCATCAAAGCAGCGAACCCATGCACCCTTCCTTCGGTGAACATCTGTGAGGCGCTGCATCGCCAGGGGAGGCCAAATAGGGCTCTGTATGTGTGGTTGTACTGTACTCGGAGTGTGTTCATGACGCCTTGTGTGTATGTCGTCCATAGCTCGCTAGTGTAGAAGCTCATGCAATATGTTTGGAAAAGTTGAAAAATACGGAATATATTGCATTGCATACATTCTGGTATAAACTCTTATTATTATTACTCACAAATCACTTTATTGTGCACTGATTCATGTCAAGTTTAACGACCACTCATTAACCCAACAGACTGTGCTAAAGGTCTCCAGCGAACTTTGATATATGCATCATATTTATAAAAGACAATGACATGGGAACATCATGGAACAAAGAAAGTCCATGATAGTATATAGCCTTTTGTCGTCCACGGTTAAGGTCAAGTTATAAACTAATGATTACTCCAAGCTTGTACTTTATGGAAAAATATTTGTCCCTCAAATGAGATTCTCAATTAAAATATATTAAAATATAATTATCTCTTAACTTCATTAAGATGAACTTTTCATAAGTCAAAAGTAAACAAAACATTGCAATTAAGGCGAAGCTTAATGCCAAATCACTATTTTGATTAGTCTTTATAACGAATTAGTGTACATTATGAATACAAAAAAATATGCTTTAGATAAATTGAAGGTTTTCCTATCGTTTCGCTTGAATATAAAAAATATAAATGTAAACTACTAAAAAAAATATTTTTTCAATAGAAATGTGTGAACGGGTAAAGGAAACAACTTTTAAAAAATACAGTATTATGGCTAAGATTATCTGTGACAGTTTCACTTGATTAACTTTTTTGCTTTCTTATAAATTTATTTACAAAATAAATAAAAACCAGTTTTGTGCTTGAAATCGAACGTTTCTAGACTCCGTTCATCAAGCGTTTTAATGCCTATTATCTACAATATAAGGTATATCAAGAATATACACATTTTTGGCTTGTAGCTTCCTCTTAAGGCGATGAACCACGTCATGTAACATTTTGAATTGGGTCGCCAACAATAATACTCCTGCCTGTTTTGATTTATGCAAGAAAAAAACATTGCAAAATATTATTATATTAGCTGACGCCTACCCGGGGCGTTGCTCGACGTTTCTCAACTTTCAATATATATAATATCCACGTATTATATACATAAACCTTCCGGAAGAAATTCTCTAAATGATAGTGAAAACCATATCAAAATCCGTTGCATAGTTTAGAAGAACTAAGTGCACAAACAAACAGATGCGGATAGCGACATTATTTTATACTATTTAGTGATATATATGTTTGCAATCGAATTGAGCTGTAGAAAAGTGTACCATACGGCCATTCACATAAAAAAATTGTACCAATGCATCGACCTAAACAAATACATTTCTAATAAACAACATACATGCCATGATAGCGCATAGCACCCGATAGTTACAAGTTAAACAATAATAATACTTTAATTCAAGAGGTTATAAGTTTATCTGCTGTATCAAAAAAATAATGAAAACATTTAACAATACTGGGTGATCTTGAAATGTTAAATGCCTGTTCAACAAATGTACTAATTTATTGGTACAGTCAGGGATGTTTAATATCAACTGTAGATATATATTAGTTACTTGTGCATAAGTAAATAAAGGTAATTCATTTATTACTTTATCTTTGGGTGGCCGGCCCATATGTATGTTGGTGAATCTGGATTCTTTGAACAAATTCCCATCCCGTGATTACAATGATTTAATCTTGAGTTATTTAATTGTTTTTTAATATTAAATTCACACAGGAGGCCATGAGGAAAATTAATTTAATCCAGAACCTATGTCATCTTTGGGGATGTTCTGTGAAGGACTTTTTGAAGAGTGGAAGAAGTGAAGAAATGTGACAAATGTCAATCGTGTATGAATTTTGAGAGCACGCTTGGCGTGTTATCGACTATGCACATTACTGACGCTAGCTCCTCGGAGCTTGTTCTATTGAAAACTGCATGAAAATACCGGGTTATAGAACAAGGACAGTATTCCCACCTGACACCTGTGCACTAAATAATAATAATAATAAAAGTGTTTATTCCGGTATGTGGGGAGGTTAGTGCAGTCCCACACATTCCGTATAGAGATACAAAAAAATATATGATGAAAAACAAAAAGATAGAACAGAAAAACAAAGAAAAAAAAACAGAATAAATTGAAAATAAAATAAAATAAAATGATAAAATAAATAGAATAATAGAAAGTTGAAGCCTTTAGGGAGCCGTGACTATATTAGGCGCTAGTATCTTTCTCCAGTGTACGTCAATGCTGGAGGATGGAGTAAGGCGGGCTTCCATAGTGAGGATATTTCCAGAGCTTCTTATCCTTTCCCTCATTCCTGCCACCCTGGATCTAATAAGGGCTGCATATCCGGGAACTCGCCCCTCCGTGAACATACGGGAAGCGCTGCAGTATCTGGGGAGACAAAACATTGTGCGGAAGGCGTTGTTGTATTGGACACGTAGTCTTTCTATACTACTCTTTTTGTAGTTTGCACATAGTTCGCACGTGTACAACGTTGCGCAGAAGGAAAGGAAGAGCGTCCTTTTTACTGCGGCAAAGGCGAAATCTTCTACTGAGCATGTTTGCATTATAAGATTATACCAAACGGATCGCCCGTTTCTGCACAGAGTCGAGGGTTTTTTCAAGTATTTTGAGGCTCCAGACGAGAGGTGGCTGCCAAATTCAACAGTGGGGCGCACTTACGATTTGTACAGCGTCAGCAGTTGGGTACTATCTCCAGTATCTACGGGCCCTGTACAGTATGTTCAGCTTCTGAGAGGAGACTTCGTTCTGGCTTGGATGAAGCCCGTTACACCAAGCATAATCAAGGGATTAATACGCAGAATATGATCGAAAAGTAGCACCCAAATGTTGCCATAGTCAGCCAAAACATAAATGTATTCAATGATAATGCGATTGACAACTTTAGGAAGGTTTAAAAGAACAAACAGATAAGACAACATTAGACCAGTTTTTTGTTTAATAGAGTGCTATGAACCAATCACCAGGTCGGTTTTACCTGATTAATTAATTGTATTTCAGTAATTTCTTATGGGAAAAACTGTTTCAATATTCGTCAGTTTCTCGGAAACGGATTAATGATGGATTTATTTTTGGGGTATTGCGCTTTCTCCTTCTTTAGCCAACGTTTTGGACAGCTTTACAGTGGGACAGGCCATTACTTTGGATTTGTTCCTGTAGTCCTGGGAAGACTCAAAACACGTCTAGAGTACGCCTAATTACGGAGGCAAATGAATTCCACAAAAACCCCATTAATATTAATAAAGAAAACAGGGCTAAGCTTAATAGTTCTTGGTATGCGGTACTTGATGGCTACACCAAAACTAAACGCCAAAATACACACTAATTTAACTAATTGTATTGAAATATCAGCAACATGGTATCGCTTCTACATACATAAACACACACTTCACTGCAATCTAAATATCCGCTATGATGATGGACTATGTAATGCTGCCCGAAACATTGGCAGGAAGCGCAGCACGCAGCACCCCAAAAATAATTCACGATAATACTTTTGGCTTGAAAATCTCGAATCATATCAGATTAACGATGGGTTCCACAGTAATTTTTTGGATTCAAACAAAATTTATATCGCACAAATTAATTAAACTTTTTTAAGTTAAGCGACTCATAGACCAATGTGTATTTTAAAGTTTAAATTTTATCAGAGGTGTTTGTTTAAATGGTGCCTACGGACCAAAGTTAGACCGCAGTCTGTTATTCTTCAACAATGTCGGCAGATTTGGTTATCTTGGCTTATTCCGGTGGATTGGACACCAGCTGTATCCTCAAATGGTAAGCCTATTGTATTTTTAAACAACGGAAGAAACGATTTTGAAATCCACGTCGCTGAGTCGCCTGCAGGGTGGAGGAAACCCTTATGATAGCCAACCTTGGATAGGAGAGGATGCCACAAGAAGAATATTTAAAGGACCATATTAGATCAAGCAATGGTTTGTATGTTTTTTTCCTTAAATCTTATGTTTTTAATGTATTTTTGGAAAAAATATTTTTTGCAAGTTATGCTTCAAAATTTTTTTTTATTGTTGCTACATTATTTGACAATATTTCATATTCTAATTCAGTAATGTTGGCCTCACTGGGTTGTTTACCCGTGCTGAGGCCCCCATTTTATAATATAAGAATTTATACATTTAAAAATAAAACAACATTAAAATAAAGATAAATTTAAACTAAAAATAAAGATTACAAATTAAAATATAATTATCACACTAAAAGAAAAATATTAAAAGAGAATGGAAATCGGCATTTATAATGATTTATGTGTTTGTGCGTGTTGCGTGTTTTATATATTTTTTTGTGTTGCGTGTATATGTTTTATTCTTTTATGTTATAGAATTTTGGTAATATTGTCTTTTTTGTTCTTTAATCCATTTTTTTATTTTGTGTTTGAATTTATTTTTATTTTCCTCAATTTTTGTTTCAAGTGGAAGACTGTTGAATGCTTTAATAGCGTGGTATTTATGGTGTCTTTGTCCAAAGGTAGTGTTTACCGTCAGAGTTTTTATGTTTTCTTTGTACGCTTGTCTGACCGGTCTATTAGTGATATTTTGTGTTTGTTGGGGTTTGTTTTTTTGGTCGAAAATGTAGTTTAGTAGTGTTTTAACACTTAAAATAGATGTATTGTTTGTTTGTACATACAATATGTATTTGTTTGGTGACCGGATAACTCGTCAAAATGACAATTCAACACACCTATAAAAAGTGATATAAAATTATAAAAGGTGATGAAAAAAAACTAGGTTAAATAGGTTACATATGTAACTGTTTAACCTAGTTTTTGTTTCATCACTTTTCATAAATTTACAGCACTTTTTATAGGTGTGTTGAATCGTCATTTTGAGGAGTTATCATGGAAACGATCGTGTGAGAAATGTGGTGATCCGCAAAGAATGCAAAGCTGATCTAAGCGTAATGAGTAAGATTGAGAAAGGGACGCTCAGATGTTTTGGGCATGTAGAGTGAATGAATGAAGAAAGAAGTGTAAGGATAATGTATGACGCAAATGTGAATGGTAGAAGAAATAGGGGACGCCCGAGGAAGACATGGCACGATCAAGTGGGTCAGATACACGTCAAGAGTCAGAATAATAGAAGAGTATGTATGAGATGATGTATGATTGTGCATGAGGTAAGGAGTGCGTGCCAAGACCGAGTTATGTAGCGGTTTGTTTGCCTACTCTTTCGCCGAAGCGTGATGGTTAGTTAGAGACACTTTTCCTGCGAGGGTGCGATGCGCAGAGCTGTGACAAGGAATCAGTCGCAATAAGAAATGTAAATTGTGTTTAATTTGCAGGTTACTTGAGAAGGGTTACAGCGTAGTGTGCTACATGGCCGATGTCGGGCAGGATGAAGATTTCGACACGGCCAAACTGAAGGCCATGAAAATCGGAGCCAAGGATGTAAGTGCAATTCAACCATTGAAGTAGGTTTTTTCATTCCTTTCTTTCTGATGATTTCCAAGTACATTTCATTCACTCGATACACTGTGATCATTGTTAATAGTAACAAGGGAGATGGGTTATTTTATTTTACATTACCTACATACATGAGGCCAAAGGAATATAATCTCCCCGTGTCATCTTTGGGGATGCTGTGTGGAGGATCTTTATGAGGAGTTATTTGATTTGTCACATGAGAATGGGTCGCTTCTACGCCTCGTTCTTGAGTTCAACTGTTCTGTGTTTCCTCTCTCCTACAACGTGGGTCTGTTGAAGCCCCATGTTCACGCTTTTATCTCATCAAAAAGACCCTCCACACAGCATCCCCAGAGATGACATAGGCCCCAAGGGAAATTATTTTCCTCAGGGCCTCCTAATAATTAAAATATAAACAAAAAAAGGTAGAACTATGATGTATGCTGGCAAATCATTTCACAGCCGAACTACTAAAATAATAAAAATATCTACGTAGTAACTCAGCATACCCAAAGCTATAAAAGTACTAAACGAAAATATAATATTATTTGAAATGCAACTCAATTAACCTTGTAATATGTTTATTACGGTCCGCCTATCGGTATTTGGCCATACCTGCTTTCTTTAAATACACTCGACATCTCTCTCTCGTTGCACTTAGGAGTTGAGTGGGGCAGAACAGGGAAAGAGATTCGAATCGGATTTCACAGACATCATAAACCCTCATTCCAGGAATTGAATTATTACAGTAACAAATAATATACTATCCTTTTTTTGAAATACCGATGTAAACGAAAGGCACGAAGATAAATATAAAAAGAAGACTTGCATTACAATTCGATAATTATGTACATATAGTTGGGACCTTTACAAATAGATTTGTATATAATGTTGATATAAAAACCTTGAATAATTCTGCCATTGAAATGAGGCCGGCGCAAAAGATAAAATCTACCCTTCCCGGCGACCGAACGGATAGAACTACCTTTCCCAGCCGAAGTGTGTTAAAATAGGAGAATTTGTCAAGGGATTATTCTAAGTTAATTTGAGACTCCGCACCAGAAGTGGCTACCAAGATGGGGGCACTTGCTGTTTGTGCAGGATTAGAAGTTGTGTGCTGTGTGCCATGAATCACTTTTTAGAATGAAATGCGTGTCACCACCGATACTACTGCAAATTGCATCTATGCACAGCGGTGACCCACCTCGGTTTCTACCTGCACATGCCATATTCCATATCTCCCTTTCGAAGTTTTGTCATAATATGTAGACAAGAAGTGAGTTTTTCTTGTCGGCCCAACCTCATGGTTCAAGTCTTGAGAATCATTTCTCATCACGGAAAATTTACAGAAGATTATTTATTTATTTATAAATTCACGCCCGGCTGGGCTTTTATATGTTATTTTCTTATTTTTTACAAAGAACACAACAAAATCAAAAAGAAAATAGAAGACATAATAAAACACAACCTCTTAAACAAAAACAATGTCAAAACAAAATAAAGTGGAAACTAGACACTCCACCATGCAAGGTGGAAAAATATAATGGAATATGACAAAACTTTGGTAAGGTAAACAGAGCTACTTAGTTTCTATAGTTAAATTATATTATATTTGGTAATCTTCTTTCTGAAATAAATTGGGTAATGACTTGTTTATATTTGGTGAATGATGTGTTGAATACATCAACAACATCTTTATAGTCATTACCCAAATTTTGTATATGGCGAACGGGGGTTTAGAATTGAGATTCTGTGTTGGAGTTATCACAATAGAACGGTAGATAATGCCTCGATGTTGGTTTGCGAGGTATATGTAAAGAAATCAAGTATAATAGTTTAGGGCTGTCAATTATTGAATTTATGACATTAACTATTCTACGTTCAGATAATTTTAATAAATTGAGTTGACATAGTAGATAATCATAGTTGATGCATTCCCTTGTAATACCCATTCTGAAATCATATTAGTTGTTGGATAGTTGTTGAATATTTTTTGAAATATCAGATGGATAAAATATCTTTTACTGGTCACTCGGTCCCTAAATGTCTAATACCTACAATTTCTTTTTGATTAATTGAAGAAAAGTGTACAGAAAGTGTTTTTATATTAAACTTCAGGTGGTGATAGACGATCTGCGCAAGGACTTTGTGGAGAACTACATGCTAGCCTCCATTCGCATGGGACTGCTGTACGAGGGCAGATACCTGCTGGGCACCTCTCTGGCGCGTCCCTGTATCACTGACGGGTTGGTCAAGGTGGCCAAGAAGCTGAAAGCCAAGTAATCATAACCAATTAACTATGATGAATGAGGTTATGTTTTCCAGTGCTTTTGGCACCAGTGCACCCCAAAGTAATCAAATGAAATGATGAATGAGGTTATGTTTACAGGGTCCTATGATTCAATTAATGACAAATAATCGATTGAAATGATGAATTAGGTTATGTTTTCAGGGTTAATCTATAAGCTATGGTTCAATTAATGCAATGTAATCACATTAAGTATGATAAATGAGGTTATGTTTGTAGATACATTTCGCACGGCGCTACCGGCAAGGGCAATGACCAGGTCCGTTTCGAGCTGAGCGTGTATGCGCTGTGGCCCGAGGCTAAGGTGATCGCACCCTGGAGGGAGGAGGAGTTCTTCAAGCGGTTCCTCGGCCGTCAGGATCTGATGCGGTACGCGGAGCAGCACGGCATACCAGTGCCTGTGACGCCCAAACAGCCCTGGTCCATGGATGCCAATATTATGCATGTCAGGTAATAATATATTTTTCATACTGGGTTTTACAAACTGTTTACACGCGAGGTGAGAATACTTTAATTATAAAATTCCGGAAAGGTTGATAAGCATATACATTAATTAGGATTATTGTTATTTGTAGCTACGAGTCAGGAATCCTGGAGAACCCGGCCACATGTCCCCCAGACGACCTCTACCAGATGACCAAGAACCCCACCGACACGCCGAACAAGCCCACAGTCCTGGAAATCAAGTTTGTCAATGGTACATTCTGTTTTTTACTGTCACAAATAATACCTTATCCTTAAGCTAAATTATATTATTCTGCTTGTAGGTCCTATTTATTGGCAACTCTGTCTGCATAGCTTTGTAAACACTCAGGACTTAACGGCCCTCAATAGAAGATTTGTTTTTAAAATTTTACCGAACGTTCGAGTCAGGTGGGTGCCTCAGTGCATTCCGTACAAAACTGCGTTAGCTTCCAATTAATTTTTAATTCCTAATGAGATTTTTTTATTTAATATAGATATAAGTGGGTACAGTTGTGTTATATAAATTACATATCGGTACAAAACATATTTATAATCGCAATCTCACCAAAGATGAAACTGGTTCTTGTGCTTTGTGAGCGAGTTTCACTCATTATAAGGAAAATAGAATAACATTATGCAATAGGTAAGTATATAAATATATGTATTTAATAGGAACAATTGAAACTTCTGGATCATCTATATGTGTAGGTGTACATATATAGGATTCTGTTACATACTAAATGTTGAGCAAGAGAGTAATTAGAAACATCTAGATAAAGTAGAGATGAATATAGACTGATAATAAATATAAAAAGGGAAAAACAGGCAATTATTTAGTTAATTATTCCTGACAAGTATAACTTCAGTTTGAGTTTTAGTTTGTTGATATCTTTTAATTTCTTTATTTCAATCGGAAGGTTGTTGAAATATTTTATTCCTAAATAGATATAATTGTTTTGCATTAGTTTGGTATTAAATTTTGCTATTTTGATGTTGTATTGATATCTTTTTGATATGTGGGTTTAAAAGTTTTTGATGATATTATCTTTGTAAATTTGGATAATTATTGCATTTCTCTTAAAGATATCCTCTACTCGAGGCAACCAGATATCTAAAATGACATAAAGGAGTATTTTAGAACTATATACTCAATTATAACATAGCAATGAATTGAGTTTTGGCAAAGGTACATATAATATTTGCTTTGCAATAATACCCAAAGATTCAGGGGGAGTAATTGGGTTAGAATTGGAATAGAATTTAATATCTAAAAAATAGTAACAAGTTTTTTTTAATGCCAATCGATTGCTGAATAGTTTAACCAGGATTACCTAAATTATCAAGTATGTGATGAAAAATAACTTTATTTACTTATTGAAGACAATATTAGCGATTCTTAAAAGAAAATTTGGCATATAAAAAGGGACGCGTACCGGCAAGACGAGGATCCTGGGTTCAAGTCCTAGATGTGACCTTATCTTTTTCTGTGTCAAATTTTCGTGTAACTTCTGGAAAACCGTTTGTGCATCAACGACAAGAATTTTTTCCCACCGGCAAACCATTCATGCGCTGCTGGCATTAGAATTTGGCCCTAGCTAGAATTTTTTTTTTATGCGATTTAATCCTGTATGCCATAAGTGCATAAAATTTTTTAACAGAATCGCTTGCCCTTGAAAGATTATTACAGTTAACATTACAGTTCATTTTTGATTTCCCTCAAAAAGGGTCTGGTATTCCAAAGGATAAGAATCGCTAATATTGTCTTCAATAATTAAATATTACAATTTGAGGTTTTACTAATTGGTGTATTCAAATCTTGTTTGGGGGATGTGTTGTTAATATATAGTCCTTTCAGTTGATATAATAATGTCATTCTTTGTCATGCAGGTATGCCAACAGTTCTTTATCTTCCCGGAGAGGGCAGCACTCTTCATGAGGTGAAGGTTCCCCTTCAGATTGTGGAGAGGTTGAATAAGATCGGAGGGGACTACGGAGTGGGCAGAATCGACATCGTGGAGAACAGATTTATAGGACTCAAGGTACAATGTGTTTACTGTAAAATTAGAATACTTTTAACTATTGAATCCAAAATTTTGGAATCCAAACTGTTTATTGATATGAATTCTCTACTAGTATGGTCCAATTTCGACAAGATAAAAGTTTTTATCAACAACATTTGTTATTAGTTGACTTTAGTGCGCTCATCAATTATTACATTTGACAGTTGATATTGACTAAAATATCGTTGTTTGTAATGTGTCAGTTAAGTTAGTTATCGTATTTTACGACAGGTAGCGTTAGTGTGAACATTGGAGGGGATCCACCCTTTCCCAACGGCTTTGTTAGGAAACTAATTGTTTAACCAACCTCAGGAAACAACGGAACGACTCTTTTTTGTTTGTTTTTGTTGGTTTAGTGTGAGCAAACGATGCGCGCTCACACCAGAATCCGAATGGTTGTATGAATTGAAACCTAATACTAATATTTTACGTATATGTAATTTTATAATCTTCAATCATAGAAATATGTTGAAAATTATTATAATACCCATGCACAGACTTTGCCTTTGTGTGATTTTTTGTTTATACCCTGCCATGCGTTGCTGTGGCTCAATCTGTCTGTGTAAATATAGAAACAATAGGGCGTTTTGATCTTAAGTTTAACAGATGGTGCTGTTTTTCAAAAAAAGCATTTTTTACCTCTGCCATGTGACATCTATATAATATGGGTATATAAAAAACACAAGCGTATTCGAACGCACTGTTGTGTCAAAATTTCATATCATCCTTAATGTGAACTTTCGGAGATTTAAGATTTTGAACAAACGAACATTTATATTTTTATTTATATAAAAGATAATAAATGTTCCATTGCAACATTGTGTCAATAAAATTTCACGAAATTCAGCTTGCAAAAACTTAGTGAAATGGGGTTTGAATATTTATTCTTGATAAGGGTAAATAGCTATCTAAGATTTCTCTAAAAGTTGTCCAGACAATGCCACGGACGATCATCCTTTTCTCTTGCAGGTTGTTTTAAGGCGATGCACTACGTCGTGTAATATTTTAAATTGAGCCGCTATCAATAACAACCCTTACGTAGATGGCGATAAGGTTTAAATTCCCGCTTAACACCGTCCGCCTGTTTTGATTTATGCAAGAAAAAAACATGGCCAAAAAGTGCGTTTTATTTTATTTTGTGGATGTTCAGGCATAAATATTTAATTTTGTTTCGATTATTTTATAAATAACTTAATTTGCCACATTATACAATAAAATCATAACCGAAAATGGGTTTGTAAAGAGGAGATTTTGATTTTTAAAGCAGTTTTCATAGGCCTTTACACTATTTTTTTCTGGGCTTATAAAAAGACTTATCTAAAAAATACTCGATTATTTCAAAGGCCAAGATGTATTCTACTCGCAGTATTTAATTAAAGCATCTGAAACATTTCTAGGCGACCAAATTTTCAAACCAAAAACACATGATTTTGCATTACTACGTATGGCATCGCCTTAACCAGTTTTTTTAATGAAATGTATTATTATTCAGTCTCGTGGAGTATATGAAACACCAGCCGGAACCATTCTCCATGCGGCTCACTTGGATCTGGAGGCATTCAGCTTGGACAAGGAGGTTCTCAGGTATGTTATAACACAGTCAATATTTCATCTCATACCACTAGTAGTTTTAACACTGCCAACTTTGTCTTGATTCTTAGCTGTACTTTTAAAAATTATGTTTTTTTAATTTGCTTTGTAGATTGAAGAAAGTGTATCAAGACCGCATGTCTGACTTTGTATACAACGGGTTTTGGTTCTCGCCCGAGGCGTACTTTGCTCGCCACTGCCTGGAGCACTCGCAAGACGGGGTTACCGGACATGTCAAGCTTCAGTTGTACAAGGGAAACAGTAAGAACTTATCTTTATCTTTACCATCAGCCTAAATGGCTGCAAATTAAGTGTTTGATATCTTATTTCAGCAGTCCATTCTTATTATCGGTTATCCTTGATTATACCTTCATACCCAATTACGGCATGTATCTGGAAGTTATCATGTATCATGTAGAACTAATGAACGAAGTCAGAAGAATATAAACTTGTCGACGTCCGCTTCATGCAAAAAAATTATAAATAGCACTAGGTTTCAACTTAATTACTACAAAAAACAACTATTTACATCAGGGGACATGGTAAAAGATGGTTAAAGTTTTTCTCAATAAAAGTTATGATTGAAGGTTAGGAAATATGCATAAATTATTAAAATAACCAACCCAAACCTCATTGTATTTTGTTCTGCATCGAAAATTTTTAAGTCGTGTATTTCAGTTTATATTGCTTGCCCCAACCTAATTCTTTCGGATTCGGATTCCCCGGCCCAAAGTTAGTATAAAGATGTATAAAGATAACTAGTTTTATTGTCAGAAAGCGTTCAAAATGGCCAGTTAAATTGTTTGTGCGTCGAAATTTTAAAGTCGTGTAATTCAGTTAATATTGCTTGCCCCAATCTAATTCTTTCAGATTCGGATTCCCCGGCCCAAAGTTAGTATAAAAATAACTAGTTTTATTTTTTAGGAATTTCGCCCATAAACCGAAGTTTACCCGAAGACATGGCACAATCGATACTGGAGTCGGACCATGTCAAAAGTTAGAATAATAGAAGAGTATGTATGAGACGATGTATGAATGTGAATGAGACGAGGAATGTGTGACCGGGGAAACGGCGTAATGGTTAGTTAATTTATCTGGAAGTTACTAGTTACTGCCTCACTCCATAAATCAACTATCTACCTCACTCTAATCTGACACAGAGACCAAGAACCATCCAGATTGAAGATCTGACAGTTTAATGTTACTCATTTGTTTTTCATGATTTTTTAGAGATAGGTAGGTACTTCATTTAAGAAAACTCAATGCTAGTAGGTACCCGATTGAAAGAGTTTTACTGGCCTGAAAAGTAAACCATACAGATGCACATTTCAAATATAGAATAAAAGTATTTTTCTAATAAAATATATTACAGGTAATTTATCACTTGTGATTTCCTCAACACGTCAGTTCCAATTTTGAAAGCACATAGGAAATAATTACAATTTGGCGATCAAAATTGTTGAATCCTGTGAAGATTTCCATTATGTATAAGACAAATTCACAACACAAAAAACCATCCCTTGCAACATCTTCATCAAAGTTGTGTAAACTTAAATAAAAAATTGCTAAATTATTTAATAATATTAATCGCATTCGAAATTATGAGTTTTGGTAGCGGGTAGACCCATGTATGTAACAGAGCGAGAAGGAAACAGATTTGGCCCGGCAATATTGTCATAATACCGGTACCGAACGAACTCACTGTAAAGACGGGGCTATTTTACAACTAGAAGTACTCGATTCAAAATTCTTTTGAAGTATAATGCTAAAGGGAGATGCATCCCTTATCGGGGTATACTATGGATAAATATGTCGACAAAGAATGGGCAATACACGGCTGCCAAAAAAATGTCCTAAAAAGTTGTTCATATACCAAGATGCTGTAGAAAGTTGACCGTTATTATTATAATTTACATATTGTTTCTTATAACCTTCCAGTATTTGTCCTGGGCCGCAGCAGTGAGGTGTCGCTGTACGACGAGGAGCTAGTCAGCATGGACCAGCACGGCGGTCTGAGCCCTGACCACGCCACCGGCTTTATCAATATCCACGCCATCCGTCTCAAGGAGTTCTGTCGCTTCACCCAGCAGCGCAAACTCCGGGACAACAAATGAATAATTATATAATGATGAGAATTGTAATGTTTTACTTGGTTGATTATAAAAGATTAAATGATATTGCATCACATTGGTAATAGTTTTTTTTAAACTAACCTTCCCGTTGCCAACAGGAGTACCCAAAATTACTATACTTCAAGTATTATTTAAATAAAATAACTTTGTTTGAATACCACTTTATTGTATATATTTATAACCAACCGGTTTCAGTTCAACCCGAACCTTCATCAGGGTTAATAAAAACATATTAAATTAATTACAGAGGTGTATGGGTACTTATAGTTAAGCTGGAAGAGGGAGAGAGAACATCAACTTTGGTGGGGGTGGAAGACTTAGGTAGGAGAGAGGGGGTAAACATAGGTGCAGGGAATGGAAATTTATTTAAAATGGGGCTGTTTGTTAAATCTAATTGTTTATTTAATAAATTGATTTTATTGACTTTAAGGGATTTTTTTATCTCGAGTGCTTCTAAATTGTTGAGGCGTAGACCTATTAGTCCAGTCAGTGGGGGATAAAAAAGGGCTCCACCTTGCAAAAGGTTAGGTAGTAGCGATTTTCACATATGTTGTTAAGATTGGGACTCTAAAGAAAAAAAAAAGTTTTCGACCTTGGGGGGGTCGAGCTCGACCCGCCATCTTGGATTGAAGGTGCCAAAATTTGGTTTTTTCAAAATAATTATGAAGTGGTTGATTTTACAACCAAATTGTGCAAAGCAAACTTAAAGACAACTAAATTACCTACATTTTTTGTAGAAAGTTTTTTTTGTAAGTCTAATTAGGTAACGAGTTACAGCGGTTGAAAGAAGAAAATTTTGACAAAAAATTGTAAAACTCCAGTTTTCTTGATAAATTTTGTACGAACATATTACACAATATCATTTTAACGTATTTTTACATTACAATATACTTATATAGCATCATCCGTGTGCTCGATGACGTTGATTTGTTATAGTGGGATCCTAGTCTAAAGCTTCCTTAAATTCGAACTCGCCCCATTTCCTTTGTCGCTTTTCACTGAAGAAGGAATGCGCAAAGGTACGAAATCATCATTTTATGGTGTTTTCGAACAACTTCCAGAAGGCGAGCAACTTGGAGGTAGCAAAATTAATGTTGTGGATGGAGGATATCTTTTACATAAAGTTGTATGGAATCGGAATGATTATTTTGGGTCAATTTGCGAGAAATACGTTCACTATGTAAGAAATCACTATGGATCACATGCAGTCATTGTTTTCGATGGATATCCGCTTGATGATGGTGAAAAAAATACGAAAACCGCAGAAAGACTTCGCCGATCGAAGAAGCACATGTCTGCAGATGTTCTTTTCGATGAAACAATGCCAGTTCAAGTTTCACAAGAACGATTTTTAGCCAATGAAAATAACAAAGTCCGTCTGATTTCGATGCTTACAAATCAATTTATACAGGATGATTTTACAGTTAAGCAGGCTGAAGAAGATGCTGATGAGTTGATTGTCAATACTGCGATTTCCTTGTGTTCATCATATGACGCTGTTTTCATTATTGGCGAAGACGTTGATCTCCTAGTTCTGCTGACAGCATTAGCACCACCCAAAAGTAGTATATATCTTCGCAAACCCGGGAGAGGTAAAACTTTTGAAAGACTGTATTCCGCGAATAGTGTGAAATACAAAGAGGCGGCTGAGAATATTCTGTTTCTTCATGCCTTTAGCGGCTGCGATACAACATCGTCCTTCTTCAACCAAGGAAAAACAAAATTTTGTTCGTTTGTGCAAAACGAAACAAGACTCAATGCCATGATAGGAATCTTCAAACAACATGATGCAACACCAGAAGACATAGCAGTTGCAGGAACACTCTGTCTTGTTGCTTTGTACGGGGGTGACATGGATAAGGAAACCTTGGAAGAAGTCCGCTACAAACGTTTCGCAAATTCGACAACAAAAAGCAAATTCAATCTTGCCTCTTTGCCACCAACGAACGACGCTGCACGGTACCATGCATTTAGAACGTACCATCAAGTCCAAAAATGGTATGGAATCCGAAAAAATCAGAAAACTGGGGCTGGAAACGTGACACCAACGGGCTTGTTCCAGTAAGAATGACAAAGAAACCAGCACCCGAGACTTTATTAAAATTTATTTCATGCAATTGTAAAAAAGGATGCGGCGTTGCATGTAGCTGCAGGAAAGCTGGATTGAAGTGTTCTATTGTATGTGGGTGCTGTAATGATCAAACATGCCGAAATTCGCCAGAGGTTCACATCGATGTCGAGGACGAAGAAGAAGAGATTTTGTCAATGGAAGCCCAGAATCTCAGTATCACAGGAAATGAGTTAGATGATGACATTGATGACGAAGACTGTTATTAAGTAACATAATTTATAGTAACATAATTCATAGTAATGTAACATAATTTCGAAATCTACCATCGCTGGTATATCTGTGGAGTAGACCTACTGGGGATACCACAATAAAAAATGCACCATGTTCTCGACCTCATAGTGGTATGGAAATGAGTTATCAAAATTATTATAATTATGTAATGAATAACCCGAAAAAATTACAAAGTTGGGAATTTCATCATTTTTTAGAAAAATATTCACATTTCCGCCACTGTAACTCGTTACCTATTAGATTTACAAAAAAAAACTTTCGACAACAAATGTAGGTAATTTAGTTGTCTTTAAGTTTGCCCTCAACAATTTGGTTGTAAAAACGACCACTTCACAATTATTTTGAAAAAAACAAATTTTGGCACCTTCAATCCAAGATGGCGGGTCGAGCTCGACCCTCCCAAGGTCGAAAACTTTTTTTTTTCCTTAGAGTCCCAATCTTAACAACATATATCAAAATCGCTACTACCTAACCTTTTGCAAGGTAAAACTCCCCACTGACTGGACTATATCCCGTTTCTATGTAATACATCTATACCTGAAGACTTATCAAATGAGTGATCTTTATCTATTAAATGTGTTGCAAATTCCTAAAAACCTGCGTTTGAGTGCTTTAAACAATGAATGCAGTAAAACGATACATAGAGGAACGATTGATGTAATCTATTTTTGTGAGTTTTGTTTGAAATTAATTCGAGACTGGATGAAATAAACGACAAATGCAGGAAAATGATTATTCGGGGGGCGATCGATCGAGACTTCACTGTAGTGATTTTTGTTTACCTACAAAATCTATTAACATACATAATCTGCCATTAAAAATAAATAAACTAAGGAACTAGATTAAAACAGATTCTTTTTTAATATGTAGTTATCAGTCCTAGCCATAAATAATATTTCTTGCGCAATGGAACCATACCATAATAGTTTTTGCACAGTGACTCCCCTGCGGGTGATGCACGCCATCTCACTCGCTCGCGCTATTCCCAAACCTGCATGAGGGGTTAAGTCGTCAGGACGTCCATCGCCGCTCGTCACACGTGGTAAGTCAGTAAAATTCTGGTTGTCGACCGTAGGCCACGTTCCTTGGTGAATGAAAAGGTTTTTTTCATTCATCAAGGAACGTGGAAAACGCCGCATCCTTAGACATAAAAACTGGAGTAAGACAGCAGGCTTGCTGATGATGATGAAGCCATTCTCATTGGAGCCTTAGAGCGGGTTGTTTCACAGAATTTCAAGTGTAACATTGTCATCAAACGGCCATTCAGCGCCATTATGTTTTTTTGACATTTGAAAGGTCCCCTTTAAATGCCCATTGAAGTCTGTTTCAGCTTTTGAACAAATTTGTGATCAGTAGAAGATAACTGTCATGCTTGTCAGCTTATCATATTTTTTTAAAAAAGCTGAAATGCATATAGAATCGGCTTGTAACGAGGACTTATCAATTTAAAAAAATAAAAATTGGCGCTGAATATCCATTTGTAATACGTGAATTTCTGCAAAACAACTGGGCCTAAGCTGGTTTAATTATGTTTAAATGAATGCAATTGAAAAATATTACAAAATATCAGTTTATTCAATTCAAATTACAAAAACAACCACTTTAAAGTCAACGTGATTTATCTTACAACCTGATAGTCTCGGGTCGATCGATCATTTTAGACGACCCTTGTCAATCACAACCCACTGGTGAAGTAATTGGGTACTTTTAAACACAGATAGATCGATGTACCTTGTATATCAATATGTATAAAGTATGTGACTGGGCATCTCGAGTCACATTCTCGCGACACAGAAATAGAGATGGTATCTGAAATGAGCTGTGACTGCTGTTCCAGATTCCAGTTAGCGGAGACTTATAAGTGGATTACACAGACCTTCCAGACAGAGACGGTTCCCGCTTGCGGGAAGGTTTATCAATATGCTAATTGCTATCATGATCCAATTTAGATACTAGGTACAAGCTTACCATCTCTATTTCCGTTGAGAAGCCCGGTCTACAAAATTTATACATGTATCATCATATCACTCATCGATCAAATGATGTAATCTTTTTTTTAAAATTAACCCAATCGATCATTGGTGGTTGGTGATCGGGTTAAAATGATTGAGTATCGACCCATGACTACAACATAATCACGCAAACGATTCACCATAGAGTTAACGATAATTTATTATAAATAACGATTATTCACAACAGCTTCCTTTATCACGTCGTGGCATTTTCTTCAACTTTATTTGTACTAGTTAGATTTGTGAACTCTTCGTCATCCAGGACATAGAAGACTTGGCCATTGTCATCGGTGAAGACTTGGACTCCGTTGAAAGAAGACAGATCCGTCGTGGCGTCTTCACCGTTGGAGTCGTCTCCTTCGATTATGATGTAACTCTCGTCTTCGTCGTCTTGAAGATTCTCCAGGCCGAGGTTATTCAGAACCTCCATGGAAACCATGGAATTGGTACTCAAGCTGTTAGATCCGAGTATGCTGATCCCACTGACTTTCTTGTTGGCGGGATTCAATTTAGTGAACTTGGGTGTTACTTTTGTCTTTGGAGTTTTCGCCGGGACTTTGTCGGGCATGTTTCGCTTCAGCATCAGCTTATCGCGGATTTCAGCCGGGCTCTGATTGTGTTTTGCGTGCATTTTCAAGTGTCGCATCAACTTGACGCGCGTAGGGAATCCTTTTCCGCAAACGTCGCATATGTAAGGTTTGAAATTAGTATGAGTACGCATGTGGATAGTTAAATGTCCTGATTCATAAAACGCTTTGTCACACTCCATGCATTTGAACTTCTTGGTTTTAAAGTGGTATAAAAGATGACGCCGCCTTTCGGCGTTGCTGTAAAAAGCTTTAGCGCAAAAGTTGCATGGGAATCTGCGCACGCCCAAATGTGACTGTTCGTGACGTTTAAGCTGATTGTTAGAATAAAAAGCTTTGCCGCATTTTTCACAACAATGCTTCGATCCTTCCGTATGTCTCTTTTTGTGCATTTTCAATGTTTCGATGTTGGAAAAGGTCTTATTGCATGTCGTACAAACTAGCGGGGCAGTAACGAAATGCGTTCTTTCGTGATATAGTAGGTCTTGTTTCTTCTTTAAGATTTGTCCGCAGCAGAAACACGGGTATTGATCCGAATTCACTTTGACATGATTTGCCATGTGTTCGGATAACTTCTCCATGAGAGCGAATGATTTGTAGCAGATGACGCAATCAAACGGCCGTATCCCCAGATGCTTCCTCTGGTGTATGATGAAGAGGTGTCTGTCATTGAAGTTTTCAGCGCAGAATTCGCATCTAAACAAAGGCTGGTTTTGTTCGATGCCAGGAATTGAAGTATTGCCGCAAATGAAATGAGATTCCGAGTGTTGGATCAATAAGTTCATATCGCACTCTCTGAACTCAGTCAGACAAAGGTGGCACATGTAGGTTCTGAACTTGAGCAATTGCTTTTCACCGCATCCTTCTACGACCTGAGTATTGTCACTTTCGTTGATGAGAATGGAGCTGATCTCCGTAATGCGCGGTGCGAGTTCATCTTGAACCAGTGCCTTTGTGTAGGTTTCTCTTTCCTTTGCCAGCATCCGGGCAAATATAATATCGGGAGTTTCATTATCGTTGTCCTCAAATTTAATCGGGGGAACTCTCGGGACAGCGGCTTCATTACTTGGGAGCAAACTGAAGATACTACCGTACTCCTCAGTTATGGTTTCAGTATTTGAAGACATTTGATCTGTAAAGTTATCGCAGATAAAATTTTCGGGAGTCACTTGGTCTACGGCATCTTCCTTCTTCACAAAGGTGACTCCGCGGCTTGCCAACTTCTTTATTAAACAATCGGGATCGATCTCCGCATCGCAATCGATGCGCTCATTCTTATCTTTGATAATTTTGATTTCTTCCTTCAGTTTTTTGAAGTCAATATTCTGCGAACTTTTCAAGAATTTAGTTATATCGTCAAACCCATTTTGACCCCCGTCTTCGTCGTTATCCAAGACCTGAAAGATGTCTTGCAGTGCTTCGGAGTTGTTATCGGAAAAGGATATATTATAAATCTTGGGATCTGTGCTTCCATCGTGCAGCTTAATATTGAAGGCGCTGTCTGCGAGATTGATATTATCACCATTGGATAAAACAGAGTTCAAGTCTTTGGATAGCAGATTACTTTGCTGTGAATCAACAATGCCTTCCTCAGACAGGCCGATGGACATGTAATTATCTGTGTTTTTATAAACGTCCGAATCTTCGGCCATTTCCGAATAACTAACATTGTTGACATTGATGTAGCCATCTTGCGGATTGACGAGAAGATCAGAACTAGATATGCCGGAGACGAGGTGATCTTTGAACAAGGAACTGATGGAGTTCGCTACTTCATCATCATCGGCATTACCGTGATCTTTACTCTTGTACTTGATGAAAGATTTCTCCTTTTCTTTGTTGATTATTTTGGTGGGCGAGTACAGTATAGTGGTAGCGGTGGACGGGCCCGGGTCTGTCTGTATAAAGTTGCTATTATCTGTTTCATTGGGGTCTACGCCGATGCACTGACACAGGAGGTAGTATGAGTTTTCAATCTGCTCCCGGAACTTGACGAATTTGTCAATCTTCTCGCTGCAGGCTTGGCAAATCAACCCCGGCAGACCATCGTCAGGTAATATCTAAAAGTAAATAAAAACAAGAAAATCAGATAATGTTAGATATACCAACAGCATGAGATAGAAATAATACAAAAATGATATCTGAAACATTCAAATTTGCGAAATTTAACGACTCTATGAACAATTTTAACGAACAAAGTGGTTTTTGTGACATGTTTGTTTAAAGAATCGATTACACTACCGTTTTTATTACCCCCTAATATGGCGTAAAATTGAATAGTTAAATTGGCAATCTATAGTAGATTAACCGCTCCTGTGCTTGAATAGCGGAAAATGCATGAATGCGCCATTTGCGCATTTATTTTCACAGGAATTACGAAAAATAGAGGAAAAAATAAAAAATTAACCTCGTAAACATACCTGCACGGATGCAAGAGATAAAATGCGCTCAGTCCAAGCGGATTGACCGTTGACATCGTAGATACTAGTCATCAACCCATCCTGGTTTAGGCAGAGGCGACATACATTCTCGAGATTGATATTCAATATTATGTCCAGTAATTTCGACATGAACACAAAATAGCCAAATGACAAATGACAGAAGCAAATAGCGTCAACAAAATGTTTTGTTTCTTCTACTTTTCCATAGACAAAATACTGCTATCAAAAGGCCCGTTCCCACTTCCGTTTTCAAATCGGAGGCGGGTCCCGTTTTAAAAACGGATGCTTTACGGCCCTGTTCACACTTCCGTTTTAAAAAAGGATCCGTTTTAAAATCGGATCATACTCTACAAAAACAAATAATTGTCAATTCAACCAAAACATTTTATTTGCTCATTCTTCAGTAATAGTGCGCAATGGACGACGATGAAGCTCTTGTTGTCATGTGGTACTTATTAAAAAGAAGACAAAAAAGGGAAAAGAAAATTTTGGGTACACCCAATCATAACTGAAAGATTTTCTGTAGGAATTTTCCAAGTGTTAATTGGTGAGTTGAGAAGTGATGAACTAAAGTTCTTTAATTATTTTAGAATAATAATGATTGGATTATTTATATAGCGCCGTTTTCACCGTGAGAAAATCACCTCAAGGGCGCTTAATGGCTTAAGAGAATGTCTATCACTTCCTTTAATCATCGCCATAATATTTTTCACCTGAATACATTTATAAATAATATCGCCTACTTTAGCCCTCTGACCCAGATGTGTCGACTATATAACAAGATAGAGTGTGCTGAAATAAATATTTTCGTCGATAATTTGTACGGATTCAGAAAAAAAGTTCTGGCGCTATTAAAAAATATAAGCTAATTCATTGTGTCAATTTTCTCTCTATGCATACCTCTCGTATTTCTTATGCCTCTTACCACTTGTAATAATGTATAATGTAATGTGTTACTTGAGCGAGCTTGTATATGATTGTGTATTTTATTTTTATTTTTTGATGTTTTTGTTTTCTAATTGTATGTATCTGTATTTAATTGTATGTATCTGTATTTAATTTTTTGTATCTTTATTTAATTGTAGATTTTTGTAATTGTACAATAACTGAGTTTTTATAAGTGGATTGTTCTCACGTAAGTGTGATCATCTGTAAAAACCCAGTATAAATAAATAAATAAATAAATAAATAAATCTACTGGAATGAGTTTCAGAGAGCTTAACATATCAAAATACAAAATTGAGAGAGTGCATTTGTCCTGAAGAAAGGCTATCGATATTTTAAAGTAAGAAAACAATAACAACTCAAATATTTTTTTATTATGTGTTTATTAAACTAATACGCTCTTCGGTGAATCGTGTATCTAATTAAAGCTTTAAAATTAAAAAATAAATAAAATATAAATTTTGATATACAAAAGTTGTGTACACCAAGTGTTTTGTTTTTATTTAGTTAAAAATAAAATATTTCTCTACTCTTTCTTCGACCAGTGGTATTAAATTTTCGGGATTTATTTCCTTATCCATTATTGTAGTTTTGATTTATTTACTTAACAAAATAACCAAATACAAGCACGCAGCGTGCCTGCTTCCTTGCGACAGGGAGCGGGCGGGGAGGGGTCGGGGTGTGGCGGGGACTCTGCCGGAACGACTAGACAAGTGTGAACAGCTCCATACAACACTATGAGCGAGCGTGTTCCGAAACGATTTGAAAACGGACGCACTGCGCTGGCGATCCATCCGACAAAAAATGTCGGATCCGTTTTCAAATTGTGTCGGACAAGTGTGAACAGCTCCATACATCCACTACAGCCACTAGGACATCCGTTTTTAAAACGGGACCCGCCTCCGTTTTGGGAACGGAAGTGGGAACGGGCCCAAAAGATTCTTATCACTATTCCGAAATTTCAGCCCGTTTTGTACCGTAGAGCGTGAAGCAATGCTTCTAAAGTTCGAACCCAAGTCTGAAATGAGCGTCCATAAAAATCATGATATTTCTAAAAATACAACTTTATGGAGATTTTGTGACTGAATTCGATTTGGACAATTATTCTTATAACTGATCCGAAATTAAATCCCGTTTGGTACAATAGAGCCTGAAAAAACTGCTTCTAAAGTTCGAACCCAAGTCTGAAATTAGCGTCCATAAAAATCATGATTTATCTAAAAATACAACTTTATGCAGATTTTGTGACCGAATTCGATTTGGACAATGATTCTTATAACAGTTCCAAAATTAAATTCCCTTTGGAAGCATAGAGCCTGAAAAAACTGCTTCCATGGTTCGAAACAAGTCTGGAATCGGAGACCATAAAAATCATAATTTATCTAAAAATAAAACTAAATGGAGATTTTATGAATGAATTCGATTTGAACAATGATTCTTATGACTGTTCTGAAATTAAATGCCATTTCGTACCATAGAGCCTGAAAAAACTGCTTCTTAATTTCGAACCCAAGTCTGAAATTAGCGTCCATAAAAATCATGATTTTCTAAAAATAACACTTTATGCAGATTTTTTTGACTATATTCGATTTGGACAGTGATTCTTATCATTGTTCCGAAACAAAATCCCGTTTGGTACCATAGAGTCTGAAAAAACTGCTTCTAAAGATCGAACCCAAGTCTGAAATCAGCGACCATAAAAATCATAA
Organism: Hesperophylax consimilis; assembly: GCF_061612785.1. NCBI lineage: Eukaryota > Metazoa > Arthropoda > Insecta > Trichoptera > Limnephilidae > Hesperophylax > Hesperophylax consimilis. Next base: position 16,105,393 of record NC_142854.1, on the reverse strand, counting down.
TTTTTCTAAAATAACAACTAAATGGAGATTTTATGAATGAATTCGATTTGAACAATGATTCTAAACACAGTTCCGAAATAAAATAATATTTCGTACCATAGAGCCTGAAATAACTGCTTCTAAAGTTCGAACCCAAGTCTGAAATTAGCGTCCATAAAAATCATGATTTTCTAAAAATAACAGTTTATGCAGATTTTGTAACGGAATTTGATTTGGACCATGATTCTTTACACAATTTCAAAATTTAATTCCGTTTGGGGTACCATGGAGCCTGAAAAAACTGCTTCAAAAATTCGAACCCAAGTCTGAAATGAACGTCCATAAAAATAATGATTTTTTTAAGAATCAAACTTTATGGAGATTTAGTGACTGAATTCGATTTGTACCACGATTCTTAACGGTATTCCGAAATTTCACCCCGTTTTTTCCCATAGAGCCTGAAAAAACTGCTTTCAAAGTTCGAACCCAAGTCTGAAATAAACGTCCAGAAAAAAAAAAAATTATTCTATAAATCCAATTCTATGGAGATTTTTTGACTGAATTCGATTTATACCACGATTCTTAACACTTTTCCAAAATTTCAGCACGTTTTGTCCCATAGAGCCTGAAGAAACTGCTTCCAAAGTTCGAACCCAAGTCTGAAATTAGCGTCCATAAAAATCATGATTTTTCTAAAAATACAAATTTATGGAGATTTTGTGACTGAATTCGATTTGGACAATTATTCTTTTAACTGTTCCGAAATAAAATCCCGTTTGGTACCATAGAGCCTGAAAAAGTCTGAAATTAGCGTCCATAAAAATCATGATTTATCTAAAAATACAACTTTATGCAGATTTTGTGACGGAATTCAATTTGGACAAAGTTTCTTATCACAGTTCCAAAATTAAATTCCCTTTGGAACCATAGAGCCTGAAAAAACTCCTTCCATATTTCGAAACAAGTCTGAAATCAGCGTCCAAAAAATACATAATTTTTCTAAAAATCCAACTTTATGGAGATTTTTTGAATGAATCCGATTTATACCACGATTCTTAACACTTTTCCGAAATTTCAGCCCGTTTTGTCCCATAGAGCCGGAAGAAACTGCTTCCAAAGTTCGAACCCAAGTCTGAAATAAACGGCAGGAAAAAACATGATTTTTCTATAAATCCAATTCTATGGAGATTTTGTGACTGAATTCGATTTATACCGCAATTCTTAACACGTTTCCAAAATTTCAGCCCGATTTGTCCCATAGAGTCTGAAAAAACAGCGTCCAAAGTTTGAACCCAAGTCTGAAATGAACGTCCATAAAAATCATGATTTTTCTAATAATCAAACTTAATGGAGATATTGTGACTGATTTCGATTTGTACCACGATTCTTACCACTTCTCCAAAATTTCAGCCCATTTGGTACCATAGAGCCTGAGAAAACTGCATCAAAAGTTCGAACCCAAGTCTGAAATAAACGTCCATAAAAATCATGATTTTTTTTAAAATCCATCTTAATCGAAATATTTTGGCTGATTTCGAATCGGAGCATGATTCTTAACACTTTTCCGAAATTTCAGCCCGTTTTTTCCCATAGAGCCTGAAAAAACTTCTTCCAAAGTTTGAACCCAAGTCTGAAATGAGCATCAATAAAAATCATGATTTTTTTAAAAATCTATGTTTATGGAGATTTTCTGAATGATTTCGATTCGGAGCATGATTCTTATCACTGTTCCAAAATTTCAGCCCGTTTTGTCCCATAGGGCCTGACAAAACAGCTTCCAAAGTTCGAACCCAAGTCTGAAATGAACGTCCATAAAAATCATGATTTTACTAAGAATCTAATTTTATGGAGATTTTGTGACTGATTTCGATTTGTACCACGATTTTTACCACTTCTCCAAAATTTTGGCCCATTTGGTACAATAGAGACTGAGCAAACTGCTTCAAAAGTTCGAACCCAAGTCTGAAATAAACGTCCAGAAAAAACATGATTTTTCTATAAATCCAATTTTATGGAGATTTTTAGACTTAATTCGATTTATACCACGATTCTTAAAACTTTTCCAAAATTTCAGCCCGTTTTGTCCCATAGAACCTGAGAAAACAGATTCCAAAGTTCGAACCCAAGTCTGAAATGTACGTCCATTAAAATCATGATTTTTTTTAAAATCCATCTAAATGGAGATTTTTTTGGCTTATTTCGATTCGGAGCATGATTTTTAACACTATTCCAAAATTTCAGCCCATTTTGTCTCATAGAGCCAGAGAAAACTGCTTCAAAAGTTCGAACCCAAGTCTGAAATGAACGTCCATAAAAATTATGATTTTTCTAAGATTCAAACTTTATGTAGATTTAGTAACTGAATTCGATTTTGTACCACGATTCTTATCGTTATTCCGAAATTTCAGCCCGTTTTTGCCCATAGAGCCTGAAAAAACTGCTTCCAAAGTTCGAACCCAAGTCTGAAATTAGCGTCCATAAAAATCATGATTTTCTCTAAAAATCCAACTTTATGGAGATTTTGGGACCGAATTCGATTAATACCGCAATTCTTAACACGTTTCCAAAATTTCAGCCCGTTTTGTCCCATAGAGTCTGAAAAAACAGCGTCCAAAGTTTGAACCCAAGTCTGAAATGAACGTCCATAAAAATCATGATTTTTCTAAGAATCTAATTTTATGGAGATTTTGTGACTGATTTCGATTTGTACCACGATTCTTACCACTTCTCCAAAATTTCGGCCCATTTGGTACAATAGAGACTGAGCAAACTGCTTCAAAAGTTCGAACCCAAGTCTGAAATAAACGTCCAGAAAAAACATGATTTTTCTATAAATCCAATTTTATGGAGATTTTTAGACTTAATTCGATTTATACCACGATTCTTAAAACTTTTCCAATATTGCAGCCCGTTTTGTCCCATAGAACCTGAGAAAACAGATTCCAAAGTTCGAACCCAAGTCTGAAATGAACTGTTAGAATATGGCAATATAAATGCAATACTGTTTAACCTTGTTCTCAGGGGCGTATAACTCCCGCATGACCTTGTAACCCTGATGGGAGGAGTTATTCAATACCCAAATTCTTATAGACAAAGCTGTTGTGGCTGAAAGCTCAGATCTCATTGGCTTAGAGCAAAAATTGTAGTTTGATCTCTCGCTCTCTACCATAGCGACTTGTGTAACAGAAAGAGAAGCTAAGCATGCTTTATGCTCCGATAAAAATTAACGGTAATTTCCAAGACGCCATTTCGTAAGTTGAAAAGTCAGTTGATGTTTGTACGTAAATATTTTGAATTTTCTTTCACCCATCTAAAAATAATGTTACGTGCTAGAATTCTTCAAGGTGATGAATTAATGCCGTGTTGTGTTAAAGTGTGTTATCCGGTCTATCTCCACCAATTGAAAGAAGGACCCGAACGCGTTGTAAAATACAGGTACTAACCTCTCGTTCTTTGATACAATGTTCCTGATTTCTGAATGTACTTCATTGGCTAATAATTTAATTAATTTTCCTTTTCAGACCTATCCGTATTCCGACGCGATACAATACCACGTATTAAGATGCTAAAACTGCTAAAAAAAGCCACGATTACAACATACAAGGTCATTTAAACCTCTCCAGAATTGCATCATGTAAGTATTCAGATTTAACCAGCATTTTCCATGATGTTTGCTGACGACAGAGCTGTGGAAATTATATGAAACCCTTGCAGGAGAATTTGAATAACTTCTAGTGCTGTGGCAATAATAATGAACACTTAAATTTGTTGAATATGTATTTTGTGTATATATTCTTGTATTTTTGTGCAAGGTCAAATTAAATCCTATTAAGTTGTTGCAGTAAGACAGAAATCCTGGGTTCGATTCCTAGTTGAGACCGTTACTTTTTATTTTTCTGTGTCTTGTTCTGTTTCATGTTTTGTTTAGATATATTAGTTTTATCTTCTACTTCAATGATAAATCAATGCTCAATACATCGGTTGTACTGACCCTGTTTTGTATTACTGTCCATTGTCTTTTTGAAAATAAAAAGTATTTTTATGTGTGCATAGCTGTGGGTTTTTTATTTTCCTTTTCCTGCATTCCAATATTTTTATTTTTAAAATATAATTTTTGTGGGCTATTGAATGAACGATGTTCGCTGGGTGTAGTTATATTGTTTATGGTTACACTTTTTTTAAATGGCCTTGAGATTTATTTATGGTCCACGATATATTTACCTGTCTGGACCAAACGACCGTTTTATCTGTGGTCGTCTGTGGTTAAGGGGGTGACAAAATGGCGCCATACAAAAAGCCCGAAGATATCGATCTAGAGAGTGGTTTATTTATGCTTGTTCTATTGTCTATTACTGAGAAGAGACAAGAGACCTGTCAAAGTGTACATTTGTTGAAGAAGAATAAAGTCATTACTGAAATAAACTGAACCCCTTTTTATTGAAATAATCACAGGTTACGGGCCCAGAGTCGCTAATCTGTTGATGAAGTTAAAAGTACGCAAAATAAATCAACGGGAGTGAATATCAGCGAAAAGTGAGGTTAGGTTGCCGGAACGCGTGCAGAAAATTTTCGTTGAGAAGGATAAAATACCACTGATATATCTGATCAGGCAAGGCAGGATAGCAAAATGGAAGGAAACGTGATGACTACCAATGTATTGAAGTTGGAAGGGGCAAGGAATTGGAATATTTGGAAATTTCAAACGACAGTACTTCTCAGAGGACAGGGATGGCTGGACATTGTTGAAGGGCGCACTATGAAACCTGAAGATGTTACCGCGCGAACTACTTGGGAGACAAAAGATGCTAAAGCTCAGACGCTACTGGTTACGAGAATGTCGGAAAACGTTATGCTACATATCATATCGTGCACAACTTCGGCTGCAATGTGGAGTAAGCTTCTAAGTGTATATGAACAGAAGTCGGAAACCAGTATCCATATTATCCAACAAAGATTCTTTCAATACAGATATGAGAAAGGCACCGAAATGTCAGTTTTTCTCTCTAAAATTCAAGAGATGCAAAATCAGTTAAAACAAATGGGCGAGGATATGTCTGATAAATTTATAATAACTAAAGTCTTAATGAGCTTGCCAGATGAATATAAACATTTTATATCGGCGTGGGAATCGGCGCCAGACGACAAACAAACGTTCGATAATTTAGTAGCCAGGTTATTAATTGAAGAGGAAAGGGTGAAAGTTAAAAGTGATGAAATACAAGATACTTCGTCCTCATCTGCGTTCGTAGCTAAAAGAAATATTAAGTGTTACATGTGTGGTAAAGTCGGACATTTACAATCTGAGTGTAGAAGTAATCGAGACAGTGAGAAAAAGTTAAACGAACGTAAATGTTTTTATTGTGGAAAATTCGGGCATTATAAGGCACAGTGTCGGTTTAAAAAGTCAAAGGAAGATAAGAAAACAAGTAATGCTTTTGTAGTGTTGAATTCCTCGCATACAAATTATGAACAATCAAAGTGGTTAGTTGACTCTGGAGCGAGCGAACACATGTGCAACGATCGCTCTTTATTTACATCATTTTCAAATGTTCCGCAAAAGTCAGTTATTGTTGGAAATGGAGCTATCATTAGTGTGTTAGGCTGTGGACAGATGGCGGTACAAGTATATAATGGGACTGAATGGATAAATTCAACCATAAACAGCGTTTTGTTCGTTCCGGATCTGAAGTCCAATTTATTTTCTGTGAAATGCGCAGCTGACCGCGGATACACTATGGTCACAAGTGACAGTTCGTGTTTATTTTATAAAAATGGCGTTGTTTGTGCGATAGCAAGTCGAGTAGACAGTTCATACTATATGGATTTTCGTTTCAAATGCGAGGTCGCAAGTGTTGCTAATATTATTAAAAATGACCTATACGAGTGGCATGAGAAATTCGCACATCAAAACTTTGATTACGTAAAGAAAGCATTGCAGAAAAATAACATTGAAGTAAAACAAACTGACGTACCCCAATGTGAAAGTTGCTTGACAGGAAAGATACACCGGCTACCATTTAAGAGGAGTGAGCATGTGAGCACAAAAACATGTGAAATCATACATGGGGATACTTGTGGACCCATGGAAGAAAAATCAATTGGCGGGTCGAGATATTTTGTCGTTCTAAAGGATGACTATTCTAACTTTAGAAGTGTGTATTTCGTTGAAGCAAAACACGAGATTAAGCGCTGTTTGGAGGATTTTATAAATAAAGCCGAAAATACTACTGGAAACAAAGTCAAGATATTTCGGAGTGACAATGGGCTAGAATTCATAAATAGAGATGTAAAGGAAATATTTTCCAAGCGTGGAATAACCCACCAGACTACTGTTCCCTATACTCCCGAACAAAATGGGAAAGCTGAAAGGGAAAATAGAACCCTAGTTGAAGCAGCACGAACAATGCTACACGCGAAGAATTTACCTAAGAAATTGTGGGCAGAAGCGGTAAATACTGCTGCTTTTGTCTTGAATAGAACTGGGAAAGGTAAAGAAGGAAATTCTCCATATGAAATATGGACAAATAGTAGTTTTGATGTTCATCAACTGAAGGCATTTGGTTCACCAGTGTATGCACACATCCCAAAAGAGAAAAGAAGGAAATGGGATAAGAAAAGTGAGAAGGGTTTGATGGTAGGTTATGCTGAAAACGTCAAAGGCTATAGAATTTACTTCCCTAAGAAAAACAGCGTAGATGTAAAGAGAGATGTAATTTTCTTAAGTCAAGAGGAAACAGAAGAAATTGAGGATGTGTCGGATCAGAATACTCAAACTTTGCTGACATCAGAAGAAACAGTGGAAGAACAAAAGGTTGCTGAATGTGAGGAAACTCAAGTTACTCAAAATGACAGTCATACAAATCTCACTGAAAACAGTTTTTTATGTGAAAGTGAAAGTGAATATGAGCCATGTGATGATGAACTATCAGACCTAGATGAAACATTGTTACCTCAAAATGAAAGAAGCAAGCGGGTGAGGAAACCGACAACATTCTATCAATGTCAAAATGTTGTAAGTGAAGAAAATGAGCCAGTGACATACAAAGAAGCTATGGAAAGAAGCGATGCAAATAGGTGGAAAGAGGCAATAAGTAGAGAATTGCAAACTTTAGAAGAGAATAATACTTGGGATTTTTGTAATGCACCAGTACATGAAAAGGTAGTAAGTAGCAAGTGGGTTTTTAAGATTAAAAAAAATGGTAATGTGAAGCAGTATAAGGCTAGGCTAGTTGCAAGGGGGTTTGAACAAAATGGTTGTTTTGATTTAAGTGACATTTACGCTCCTGTGGCTAAATTATCAACATTTAGAATTTTTGTAGCGATAGCGACTAAATTAAATTTACCTATATATCAAATGGATGTAGTAGGGGCGCTTTTGTATGGCGATATAGACAAGGAAGTCTATATTAAATTGCCAGAAGGGGCTTATTCTGAGGGAAATAATATTGTAAAGCTAAATAAGTCACTGTACGGTTTAAAGAGTTCACCAAAGTGTTGGAACATAAAATTCAATTCTATAGTAAATAAGGAGGGTTTTGTTAAATCTTAATGTGACTCATGTTTATATTTAAAGTATTATGACAATGAGAAAATGTACATTTTACTTAATGTCGATGACATTTTAATTTTTGGTACAAATGAGGAAGATATTTCTAAATTTAAGAGTATATTATGTAAAGAGTTTAAAATGAAAGACTTAGGGCTAATATCAAATTTCCTAGGTATAAATGTAAAGCAAAATTTGAAAACTGGTATTACAGAGTTAGATCAGAGAGAATATTTGGAGAATATTTAAAAAAGATTTAATATGCAAAATTGTAAGCCTATGTTAACCCCTATGGACTCTAATTTTAACACTAAAATATTTGTAAAAGACAGTATTGCTGTAGACAACAGTATTCAGAATTTGTGCAGACAAATGATAGGATGTCTAATGTATGCTGCATCAGGTACCAGGCCTGATTTGTGTTTTCCGGTTTCTATGTTAAGTAGGTATCAAACCTGCGCCAACAATGAGCTATTAAGTGCATTAAAGAGAGTGTTAAGATATATAATGTATAGTCTAAATTATAAGTTAATTTATAAATGTAATGATATCATTTTGGAAGGATATTGCGATGCTGATTGGGGTGGTGATATCAAGGACAGAAAATCCACCTCTGGTTATATACTTTTGATTTATAATTGTCTTGTCGCATGGAGTTCAAAGAAGCAGGCCTCTGTTTCTTTGTCATCCACTGAATCAGAATATATATCTATGAGCATGGCTGCTAGTGATGTGTCATGGCTTATAAATCTGCTAACTGAACTTGATTTTAAAAATATTTGCCCTGTTAATATATTTTGTGACAATCAGTCGGCAATTAATAAATGCAAATACAGATGCTATAAAGCGATTAAAACATGTAGATATTCGCTATCATTTTGTTAAGGAATTGGTCAGAGAAAATAAGATTTGTGTAAGATATGTTAACACAAATTTGCAACCAGCTGACATATTAACAAAAGCTTTGAGTAGAGAGCTGATTGTAAAACATTTAAATAAGTGTGGTGTTATGGCCAAAACTGTATAACATTATCAATGTTAATATAGGAATTATTATTAGTTTGTTTATGTTTAACAACTGTATTTACATTGAGAAGGGGTGTTAGAATATGGCAATATAAATGCAATTATCTTAGGTTGGCTATAAGGTATCTGTAAACATTGTTTTGTTGGCAATTATGTTTAACCTTGTCCTATTGTCTATTACTGAGAAGAGACCTGTCAATGTGTACATTTGTTAGAAGAAGAATAAAGTCATTACTGAATAAACTGAACCCTTTTTATTGAAATAATCACAGTTTTATTTGGAAAAAAGCATGGCGGTCGTGGTCAGCAAGAACTTGGAGCCTTGGTTAGTAAGCCATTTACTTACTGGAAGAAAGCTTTAGAGAGCTTTGATCACCATGCAGATACTAAGTATCATAAATTTGCTGTTGAGCAGGCAGCAAATTTTGCAAGGATCATGGAAGGAAAAACGTTTGATGTTATAGAGTGCATGAATGCAGAAAACAGTAAAATTGCCGAAGAGAACAGAAAAAGATTGAAAGCCATTGTTGAAACAACCTGAAAAAACCAGTAATGACTCCAGGATAAAAGAAAATCTTAACAAGATTACACAAACATTTCTGGGTGGGGAAAATAAAGGCACAATATTTCTGAGTGAATATGAGATATGGCACAATCACTGGAAATCTGTAGCACAAAAACCTGCAACTGTGATCGACACCATCCGATAACTGCGATGATCAGTTTTTCCCTTTAATAAAAAAGCTTCTAATTATTTTAGCCACACTCCCAGTGTCCACTGCAACCCCTGAAAGATCTTTCTCTACATTAAAGAGGTTAAAAACTTACCTAAGAAATAAAATGGGCGACGAAAGACTTACTGGTCTGGCTTTAATGAGCGTACACCGAGATCTGGCGGTGCAACTTGATTCCGAAGAAATTATTAATCAGTTAGCAATTAAACGTAAAAGACTAAATGTATTACTTTAAAGTAGTGTCCGACCGAACTTTCGGTTTCGGTTTCGGCCTAGTTTCGGCCAAAAAACGAGTTTCGGCTTAGTTTCGGTTTCGGCCGCCATCCAGCCGAAACTACGGCCGAAACCGAAACTGAATTCGGGAGATTTCGTCCTGCGGTCGGACATGTTCGGTGCACTGAACTGCGAGCCACGAAAACACTTTTTATTTTCATTATATTCAAATAAGTATTATTGCATTAAAAATATTTTGTCATTGTAGGTAGGATGGTACTTTTTAATTTTAATTATATTGTAGTTCATTAAAAAGAGTGCCATACAAAATGACCAGAGTTTAGAGGAAATTATTTTGTTCTTAAAATGAAAGAGTATTTTTTGTTTAGTGTAGGTAGGTACCTAAAGAAATTAGTGCACCTAAAAAAGTAATTTTGTTTTCTACCTTTTATTTTATGTTATTCGTTAATAATGTTCACACAGGTAATACCTAGATACTGTTTATTTTTTTATATTATTTACGAAGAAGTTATAACTTATTTAAAAAAGCACAACCATTTATTTGAAATAAGGAATGATAATTTTTAATTAATAGTAGTTGTAAAACAATGAATCTCGTGTCAGTTTTTTTTGTTTGAGAGAAAACTACATTTATTTTCATGTATAACTTGAATTTACAATATTTTGTTAGTGTTACTGTAGGTAGGTAGGTAATTTTTAATTTTAATTATATTGTAGTTCATTAAAAAGAGTGTCATAATAATACGACCAAAGTTTAAAAGAAATTATTTTGTTCTTAAGATGAAAGCTCTTCATTTAGCTTGAGAGAAAACGCTTATTTTTTTCATACATTAAGTATTATTTGCATTAAAAATATTTTGTTATTGTAGGTAGGATGATACTTTTTGATTTTAATTTTATAATTGTAGTTCATTAAAAAGAGTGCCTTACAATATGACCAAAGTTTAGAATAAATTATTTGGTTATGTGATTAAATAAAAGGTGTTTCAATTTTAAAACAAATTATTTGTTCTTAAGATGAAAGAGTATTTTTGTTTAGTGTACCTTAACAAATTAGGTATAAAAAAAAGTTATTTTGTTTTCCACCTTTTATTTTATGTTATTTCTTTTTTTATGTTATAAACGAAGCGATTTTATTTAAATAAGGAGCGATAATTATGTTATGTTTATTTTTAGTTCAAATATCAGAGACTGAATGATTTATATATATAATATTTAAAAATAAAGGCTGATTGATTACGACTGACTATTTTTTCCACGAAAACATGACCTTATATATATTTTTTTAATTTGCGGACCCCCCCCTTATCAAAGCTATATATACGTCCGTGGGAACAAGTAGTCGGTATTTGAAAACGGTTTGCGCCGCTTGCGGCTGAACAATGATGTATTGTTAGAAAAATTTCCCCAGATATGGGGAGAAAAATACTGTTTTTCTAATTTTTAAAATAATGGTAGGTACTGACACACTTGCGCTGTACTGTCATGGCTTGGGATGAGAATGTGTGCAGAAATAGGCCAAGCGTGGTCTGTAACAGGCATCAAGCTTGGAAAGTATTTATTTAAATATTTTACGTTGTTTTCGTAAAACAAATTTTGGCAAAAATTTTATCCTAAATCAGTAACTTTTTTTTAAATATCTGATAATTGATGGGTAAAAAATATACAGTTGCCAATATTTTACGGATTGCTTTATGCTTCATATAACGATTGAATGGATATCTTAGCTTATCCTCCGCTTCAAATCCAGATATTAAAGCTTCGAAACCAGGCGTGCAATGGTTCACATAGCCGACAATCTTACACAGGCGTGCTAAAACTAAAATACTTCTATTGTGCCCGATGGATTGCAATGGTTCACATAGCCGACAATCTTATACAGGTAGTGCCATCAAAATATGAATCCGTCCTTAACGGGATAGGAAATTCTTGAAAATTCATGTTTTCAGAAATTGTGTTGACAAAATCATTTGCTTGGTGTATCAGTATATTGACCTCGTTATAACAGTCAACAATTGTATGAAAATAAGGCTGAACTAAAATATCGTTTTGTAATTACTCTTTATAGCCGTGACATCGCTATTGTCGTGATCGTTATAACCAAGTTCGACTGTAATTCAATATATATAATATATTTCATGTAAAAATAATTGTTTTAACATTTAAATTTGAGGGACGTTTCAGATTGGTATATACTCTCAGTATCGCTCTGGTAAAATGCTACAAATCATCTTAAGACCATCATCCTAACAAAAAAACTTGTTTTCACACTGCTGGAGATAATATTATTTGTGGTGAACCAAGCAATACCCAATATCCCTAATCTGGGGAATTTCTGGTAAAATTTTTGGGAATGGCATCACTGAACTGTCAGCTGCTGAGAAGAGCGGCAAACTTACTATACCGAAAGTCTGAAAGTGCTGTCGGTTCTGTCCCAAAGTGTTTTTTTAATCTAATAATATTACACATTGCACAATCGTCTTATCTTAGATTGAATTATATCGGTTTGTTAACTCTCAAACTAAGCCACCAACAGTGTTAACATGGTGATAATCATGGAGTGTCAATAACACAACATGTCACTGGAAAATTGCTGTCGCGATTTATTATTTCATTATTGTATTTAATATTAAAAATGTCAGATATTCAGATATGGATAAAGCGCTTGAGGGAATCTCGGCAAAAATGTGATGGAGATGAGGCTGTACGGATTATTTCGAATATATCGGCTTATTTTGGTGAAGGAAATCTGACTGAATCTGAAATAGGTAAATATTTTCTTTGATGCTACAATTTATCAGACTATGAATTACAACTATTTCAGGGCACTCATTTTTCCTAGTCTCACAACAAAAATTCCTTTAATACTGTTACAAAACTTTGATAAATATTCTAATTTTATAATGATTTCAAAAGGAATTTTACAGATAATTATAGTAAAATATTCGTTAATTTGGCCGAATTCCGCTGTAATAACACTTGGTTTCAAATTAATTACAATAAGAATCAACCTTTTATGTCGGGGGAGATCGTTAAAGATGCATTAAAATTCCATTTTTCTCTTTTGTTTGAAGTTTGAAGGTTAGGAAATACCCATAAATTATTTTCAATTTAATTACTACTGGGAAAATCCGGCAAAATAGTGCCTACCTAAAAAGCATAGATTATTTAGGTATTGTTATTATTTTATTTAACCCTTAGGATACGACCAACTACAATAGCAGTTCAGTGAAATTATTACTACCTTCAGGTGCCATGCAATGTGCACTGTATAGACCTAGGTTTTATAAGTTTTTAACGCATTTCAATATTGTCCATGAAAATTCCTAAGTAAAACGGAGATGCCCGTCAATTATTTCGAATATAATTTTCAATATTATATTTAGCTTTGAGATATTTACAAAATATTAGCTGTCTTCTAAGGGCTATCCTAACCTAACGTATTCTATCCGTCTAATTATCATATAATTACCAATAACCCAAACTCAGAACCTTTTTGTGCATGTTATTCCATCTCTCCCGACTAAAATAGTTGTTTTCAGCAGTAATTAACACATTGTCGTCGGGACACGGCATTTGCCGTTTTTCGCGGACCGTCTGTCAACTGTGGGACACGGCAAATGCCGTTTTTGTCGACTGTCGGTTTTTGGCGGGAAACAGCATTATACGGGTTTGTTATCAGCGTGAAATACTATGATTCATAAGTGGAATGGGCTCTTCAATTAGGCGAGACAACCGCAAAAGACTCTTTTTTGACAAGAAGCAATTAAACATATGAGTTATTGAGTGTGCGCCTTCGACCTTAGGCGACACTGTTCAATTTACGCGATCAGATTTCACACATCCAGCGATTGTAAAATTGCGGGCATGGCAAATATATATTATTATTTATTATATAACTATATGATATGAATAAACATGTTATCTTTTACTTGGAATTTTCAAATATTGAATATTGAATGCTATTTACTGAACTAATTTCAGGTTTTTATATTCAGCTTTGAAATGTGGTGAAATTATGATGTAATCAAAGCAATTATAATTCATTTTTGATGATCAAATGTCATATATGATTTCTTTGAAAATTTCAATTGAAAATATTATTTGGTTTAGAAATTGTGTCAATTTTAGGCAAGCGATATATTTATGCGCTAATCGCGAAAAACACCCGCTATAGGCTAGAGTCTATTGTTTGAAGCGCCCGACTACAATGTGTTAAGTTGAAATCATTTAAATTAACCTAATCTAAAATAACCCGTCCTAACCTAACCTATAAAAACCCAACCTAACCTATAATAACCCAACCTAACCTATTGGGCAGCGGAATTCGGTAACCTTACCAAAACATTGTGTTATTTGCAGATTCGGCCATCCTGCATCTGTTTTCTAGAGTGTCCCCTACGAATGCAGATTACAACGGCCTGCCCTACTTCGTTGAGGGCACATTCACTCGGAAAGAGTTCGAAAGAGCAGTCTGTGGAATCTTCACCCTGTTCACCACATTGCTTGACAACTATTCCACTAAGCTTGATGAATATGTACAAGATATCGTCTCGGTATGTATTTCTCTGTCATCTAAAACAGAGGTGTTGAATTATTAACATAACGAACTCACATAGACGTGATTTTTTCTGTTTTGGGTAGACTTTTCTGACAGGCAAGCATGTCTGAACAAAATTGATAAAAATAACGTCGGTAAAAAAATTCTCGTCGCTCGCCTGTGACATCATGCTTGCTGCGCACATGCTCGCCCGTCAGTGGGCTGCTTTAAGCTCGCAACTGGTGTTGTGAGGATGAAAGAGAAACGAGGGGCGTTCATAATAATTTAGCCGTGTCACCCGTGGACATATTCTTTGAGTGGCGCTTTCTAATTCGTTCCGTTCATTTAGCTATGTATGATGTTACTTGTAACCAAAAGAACTGTTAACGATTAAATGGACTTTATCATTAACAATTTAATCAGCTATGTGAATTTAAAAAAAAAAATACTTCTGTAGCGGTTATGTCACCGCTCCTAGAGTCATCAAAATCATAACCAGACGGCATGTGTTAAAACAGCCGAGACAGCAATTATTCTTTCGAGACTTCAATAATAATATCGGTACCATCATACGTAGACTGCTGACTTGCATATAGGGTGATGCAAACGCCCAGACAATAAACCGAGTCAGCAGTTCTGCGGGTTCGAAGTCCAGACGCTACTCCAACCCGTGGTAGACGAGAACAAAGAAATCGGCAGCTATATAAGCGGTGGAGGACCTAAGTACATCAGTCAGTCATTCATTCCACATCACTCCAGTCAACAAGTGCGACGTGACATCATCCTACTCGAGATCTCCGACTCGGCGTAATGGAGGAATCGGCCACCATGGCCGGTTCCCCCTACGTCACGCTTCGATCCTTCTTCACCTCAAGTCAGTAGTCAGTAGTCAGTCATCATTCCGCCGTCAGTCTACCAGGATCAACGAGTGTTAACCCGCGCTAATCTTACTAGCGCAAAGGACAATTTACCCGGCTTCGCCCGTACAATCATTGACTCCATCGGGACACCATCATAGCGCCTCGGCCACGTCCATGGCCAGCGCTACTCGGATTACAAGCGCCCTGGTTCCAGTGTCTCTGACCAGCGCTTCTTCCACGCTACCATGACCACCACGAGGACACGCAGCATCCTCACTGATCTACATCGTTCCCGCTCAACCGCCTACAAGGTCCGCCGCACCTTCGGCCTTCCGTCAGCACTGGAGTATTGATTCCACAGATCGCCAGTGCCTGACAGTCATCGAGTCCCGGTCACCAGCGCCCGGCGTCGACTCACTGACCCGCGCTTGACCACCACATCATCGCAGCAACCGGAGTATTCAACATCTGTCCTACATCATCTCCTCGTCACGGCAACTGACTCGATAAATGTATTATCCTGACTCTTAATAAACACTGCAACAACAACATCCATATCTTACATTGTCTCACTACCAATTCCCAAACTTCATACCGACTCGTACAATTGATAAATATCTTAAATTTCTTTCTATCAAAACAACTACATTATGCAACAAATTATGACTACACTTTAGCAACAAAATGAACCATCTTGTTTAGTGTACTTTTTCAGAAGCTTGAACAACAAGTTTATATCAAGTTGGGTTATTAAGTTCATCTGTATCTTGTAACGTGTTGCCTTTCAGGCTTGCTATTGGCCGATAAAATAAACAAATTACAACATGGGATTGAGCGATAAATTTGTGCTCTATTTATATTGTAGCGAACTTGCATTTCTAGACTTTTGAAGGAGGCATCAGAATTCGACGGAGAGTTGTATTATGAAATTAATCTTGGGTTGTGTTATTTTTAGATTGGAATAAGTAATCTATTATTATTGTATATCGATGATCAGTGCCTTACACGTTGTTATGTAGGCATGTCTGAAGGTGATGCGAAGTGCAGCCCCCGCCAGCGTGAAGGAGAAAAGTCTCCTGGCGCTGGACTCCGTGCTCGGGGGCGAGTGGCCCGAGCAGCTGGCCCCCGTGCTCGAGGTGCTCCTCACTCACGTCAAGAGGAAGACGGAGAAGCCCACGGTGATGACGCGCTGGTACCATATGATCGGTGAGATTTATAAATTTATTATTATTTAATGAGCAGGTGGCTTATGCGCTTTTACAGGGTTTTCCAATAAGAGGTGTTATTTTGAATAGCCCGCTATTTCGGTAGATGTTACTTTTGTAGCTGTCATTTTTTGACATTTGACAAGTAGAAACTACGCCATTAATAAAAATGGAACGATACACGCTTCAACAACGCATTGAAATTATTAAAATTCACTATTATTAATTATTAGAATTCCATCGAAAAATCATCTTGAGTGATGAGGCGCATTTCCACCTTGGTGGCTTCGTCGACTAGCAAAATTGTCGCATCTGGGGCTCGGAAAACTCAAGAGTTATTGTTGAAAAGCCTCTCTATCCTCAATGTGTGACTGTTTGGTGCGGTTTATGGTCCAGCGGAATCTTGGACCTTACTTTTTCGAAAATGAGGCTGGAGCAACAGTTACGGTGAATGGATTGCGCTATCAAGAGATGATTAATGATTTTTTATGGCCGGAATTGGATGGTATTGATCTGGACAACGTTTAATTTCAACAAGACGGCGCTACGTGCCACACAAGCAACGAAACCATTGATCTTTTACGGGAAAAGTTTCGTTGAATATCAAAATAACACCTCTTATTGGAAAACCCTGTATCTATCTCACAATAAGTTTACCCCTTAGGCCTCTGCCATATATTTCTTTAAACCGTTATATTTCTTAAAGATGCTGTCTGAAAGTCGAAGAATCGTGTGTGTATTTCCGCTATGCAATAAAATCCAATAAATGGGATATTTCTGAACGTATCCGAAAAATGAAAACTGTTTTTGATAGGTGATGAAATACCCTTTCAATTCTTATTATTAGAATTATTACACGTATAAATTTTGAATATTTAAATTATGAAATCAAAATTTTTTAAATGTCTTATCTTACGTTTTCTCATCTAAACACTTAACTAAAATTACTGATAGCAAAATACAATACATATTATACTAGACAGATGTATTATAAACATTACTGCCACCTCAGTTTTTTGTCGTTTCATAGAAAAATAATTAATAAAAAATTCGCAAAGTTTCACAATTTTTTCTCAAATTGCAGTTGGAACCTTTGGTTCCAGAGGTGTACATTTAAATTATTCTGTGATTAACTTCCATATTTGAATGTTAAGCTTCGTGTTTTCTCTGTCTAACACTGTTTAGTTTATATTTTAACTTTGAGGGTGAGAGAGACAACAAGTTCTTGTTTATTATTTTATGTATAAATATCATTGCATTCTAGGTCAGCATCTGTTTGACTGTTAGCCAATTTAGTTACTTTTGAAAATCTATTTCGTCGTTGGTTATTGCTCTATTTTGTAGAATTAGCAACTTATTTTGTACCCTTTCATTACACGAGTATAGGGTTGTTGAACAGAAGTTAACCCTTAAACAGCTATGGTGATCGGAAATAGTTTAACTAAAATTTATAATAATAGTTTTTTTATTGGTCAATGTAAATGTGTCATACAGTTTTTTTTTGTTATTTTTATTCATATGATGTTTGTCGATACATGTAATAATATGATTAAGCATAGGCAACAGGACTACAAAGATATGGATAAAAATTGTTGGTGGGTAGCATTTTGCCTTTATTTGCTTAACAGGTTCGCTGCCATCCCCGCACCGGTGCGGTGTGAGGAGTACATACGCGGGGCCGACCACGCACCGGTATATATTGATTTTAGTTTTTCTGCAATTTTTTTTTTGATTGATTCTCCCCAAAAAAGAGATTTTCCTGTTGTTTTTATATTTTTTTTATATTTTTTTTATATTTTAATTTATTTTCTCAGCATGCTTGTTAATTAATGTTAGTTTGTAATATAATATACCTATGTAACTCCTAAGTATACGTCCGGGTGTGGCAATAAATAACAATAGAGTAAGTACGTTTACTATCATTACAGGACTTATGTGCCGCCAATATCCTGAAGAGATGGAGCCCCATTCGGAGTTTCTCATCAAATCATTACTACTGCCAATTCAAGAAGGAAAGGCCAAGGTAATTTCATAAATTCACTCAACTGAACCAATTCAATAATATTACAAATACAGTAGAAGCCTGATAATTCCAAAAAACATGTAAATTTAAAGTTTTTGCCATAAAAATGTTTTCATATAAATTTTGTTTTAAATTTATTTTGGTTCACGCGCATATATTTGTTTATTAGTGAATAAGATAATTTCGTAAATCTGAATCTGAGAGGCGGTAACACGCTGTAAAATTTCGACGTACGCGGTTATACGACATCCTTTTTCGTAAATCTGAATCTGACAGGCGGTAAAACGCTGTAAAATGTCGACATACGCGGCTATACGACATTTTTTCGTAAATCTGAATCTGACAGGCGGTAAAACGCTGTAAAATGTCGACATACGCGGTTGTACGTCATCCTATTTCGTAAATCATGAATCTGACAGGCGGTAAAATGCTGTAAAATTTCGACATACGCGGTTATACGGTTAGGTTAGGTTAGGTTAGTTTAGTGTAGTTTAGTTTAGTTTAGTGTAGTTTACTTTACTTTACTTTACTTTACTTTACTTTACTTTAGTTTACTTTAGTTTACTTTAGTTTAAGTTAGGTTAGGTTAGGTTAGGTTAGGTTAGGTTACGTTACGTTACGTTACGTTACGTTACGTTACGTTACGTTACGTTACGTTACGTTACGTTACGTTACGTTACGTTACGTTACGTTACGTTACGTTACGTTACGTTACGTTACGTTACGTTACGTTACGTTACGTTACGTTACGTTACGTTACGTTAGGTTAGGTTAGGTTAGGTTAGGTTAGGTTAGGTTAGGTTAGGTTAGGTTAGGTTAGGTTAGGTTAGGTTAGGTTAGGTTAGGTTAGGTTAGGTTAGGTTAGGTTAGGTTAGGTTAGGTTAGGTTAGGTTAGGTTAGGTTAGGTTAGGTTAGGTTAGGTTAGGTTAGGTTAGGGTAAACTAGATTAGGGTAAACTAGATGAGAGTTTTCTTTTTCTCTAACATGAATGAAATGGTCTGCATGAAAGTATGCTATGTTACGCGTATGTTCAGCATATAGCCGTACAGTATTCTTTTATTGAAGATAATGCATAAGTAATTTCTCCAGTTCATTTAATATAATTGTGAGAAGTTAGTTATAATATGTAGTTACCTTCGAGATTACGCAATGGCCATGCATAAAAAAATTGCACAATAACAGAAACATAAAAAGCGTAGATATTATCGTTAGAATTATCACAAATTCCCATCAAAAATTTTACGAAATCGTCTCTAACCAAGTAGGTCTACCGACGACCCCATGATTTTTCTGTGTTATGGGATTTTATACGATGTGGACAGCCCAGTCAAGGCGGCAATAATTGTCTTTAATAAATCAGTAGCTGCCTCCTGTGTTCTCCTACATAAGTACAGCAACAGTTGCAACATATTTCTAGAAGCACAATTTCAAGGGACACCTCTAGTTATTGGTTCAATATAATGCCCCCCAAATGAAGACATCGAAGTCAGCCTAGGGAAATCAAACCAGCTTCTAGATGCAAATAAACAGAAATTAGTCATTGGAGCGGACGTAAATGCCAAAAGCATTTGGTGGGGTAGCAAAAAGACCGATAGCAGAGGTGACAAATTGAGCTTCATTGCTCAGAAACAATTGCACGCTGACAACAAAGGAACAACGCCAACCTTTGAAACTGTAAGACAAAATATACTTTTAGCTGCGTGATAGACATCACTCCATGTTCCGGCAGTTTAATTAGATCTATAGAAAGCTGGAAAGTTGACAAAAGAATTGCCTCCCTATCTGACCATAACGGTATACCATTCAAAGTATCATTCGACAAAATCAAACACAGATGAATTTCCAGAATCTACATTCTTATACAGAACAAGCAAAGCAAACTTGACCAAATTCGGAGAGACGCTGAAAGCCAACCCAGAAAGCAAGAATTTAACTCCCCAGGTGATTGAGTCAAATATTCAACCTAGCATCTTCAATAGGCAGGTGTCCGTCCTCATGGATGTCATATCTGATGGGTGCAGAGCCTCGATTCCTCCTATGAAAAAATCGAAACAAAAAATTTGCCCATGGTGGAATGAAGATTTGGAAAAGCTGAAGAAAGAAGTACTCGCAGCAAAGAGGAAGCTGATGAATTCAGGTCCAGCAAGAAGAAACGCGATAACACTACCAGCATACCTTGAACTGAGAGAACGTTACAAGAAAGAAATTACAACAGCAAAAGTACAAAACTGGAAAGACTTTTGCAGCAGCCAAGGAAAAGAAACTGTCTGGTCAACAGTGCTTACAGTTCTGAAGTCATCACAGAAGACCCCCCCAGAAACGCTGATATTCAACAACAATCTGTCTACTACCTCAGCCCAAGAGACGGTGTCCACATTTTTAGAACACTTTTTCCCCAATGACTCTGGTCAAGCCAGTGTAACACCGGAACAAATTCGTATTCGGAGTAACCAGGACGCAGAAAATCTTTGCGATATTGACCCCCCGTTTACAAAGCTAGAACTAAAAAATATACTTACTTCCATAGATATAAAGAAATCCCCCGGAAGGTATCACTTCACTTCAGACATTTGTATACAAGCGTTCGATACTCTCCCTGACATCTTTATGGCAATTTACAATGCGTGTTTCCGAATTGGCTGCTTTCCAATCCTCTGGAAGATTGCCAGAATCAAGAGAATCCCGAAGCCAGGAAAAGAAGACTACGAAAGTGTCTCTTCCTACCGACCCATTAGGTTCCTTCTGGTATTGGGCAAGGTCTTAGAGAAACGCCTAATCAAGAGAGCCACATGGAAGTTTACCACAAAACGGCAACTAAATTCAAATCAGTATGGGTTTACGCAACAGAAAAGCACCGAGAAGTATAATGTAGCTTTTTTTCTACATTCCCGCATACATAGTTTATTTCAATTGGACCCTAATGTAAGGAATAACCGATAGAGGTTTCACTGTATATCAAATATAGTAAGATCGATGTGTGTGTTAAGCGAATGGTTATATTTCCAGATATCCTTCCCAATGGTGGAGGCTTGCTTCAGCGGCATCAGTGCCTACATGAAGGTATGCGACCTGCAGCCCGCCATGCTGGAGGTGGTCTACACCGGCCTGAAGAACTTCTCCGATCCAAAGGACCTTCACAGGAGGGGGTTCGCTAGAGGTGACGACTCCCCCATGTTCCCTTACCGTCCATGTTAAATTTATCATAAAATCGGTCGCTTCGAATTGATAGTGTAGCTGTTTATTATGTGATGTAGATTCCTCATTTTTTCAGCATGTTCCACTAGTTTCCGGACATTGTGTATTATCAACCACATATAATATTTGATTTACTTGCTATTTTTTTTATCTATTGTAAAATTGGCTAACCCCATAGACATATGAATATTAGTAGACCTGCCCTAAGTGATTAAAAGCGTATTATTCCCCACTCCCCATACCGGTTCCATTGGAGCCGGCTGGGCTCGTGTATGGCTTCCCGTGAATCTTGAGAATGTGACGTCATCATTCTTGTTCGAACTAGCGTCGAGCTATGGTCGAGGCATTTTATGAAATAACACGGCAAAATAGTGGCTTGTGATATGAAAACTTGTGAAA
Organism: Hesperophylax consimilis; assembly: GCF_061612785.1. Taxonomy (NCBI): domain Eukaryota; kingdom Metazoa; phylum Arthropoda; class Insecta; order Trichoptera; family Limnephilidae; genus Hesperophylax; species Hesperophylax consimilis. The sequence goes on along the minus strand of NC_142854.1, from coordinate 16,083,652 downwards.
ATAGATGTGAAAAAGAGAATAAACCCAATTGTCGTATTACATTCCATATGTAAGCATCATTTTAAGCTTATTCACGTCGTATAATATGAATCAGTTGTAGAAACATATACTATCACATCGAGCCAACATTGGTCGAATGTAGCGATTCTCAAGTGTGCGCATCGTTGTTACTGGAAAGTAAATTATGAACACTTATAAAAGTGTCTTAACTAAATACGTAAACAAAATATTCGACTCTGAAAATAGAAGAAATTTTTTTTTGCCGAATTTGGACTTCTCAAATTTGTTCATAACGTGGCGAGTAATTTGCGCTCCCATGTAAAAATGTCTATTCATTCAAAAGCAGATTTTACTTTTAAGAACTAAATGGTGATATTATAATGCGAGATGCCTATATACTGTCAGATTGATTTATTGACGAATCACAGTCAGCTTTACCCCCTTCGTTCTTCAACAGTTGATTTTACCCCTCACCTTTAATTTCTAGTCTATATATTCATATGTCTGTGGCTAACCCGGAGGTCCTCACTAAGAAGTAATTCAACGTGTGTGATTCCAGAGGCGCTCAACCTTCTGGGTGAGCACGGCGCCGTGTTTGCCCCTCGTCTATGCTCGGACCTGCTACAGTGGCACTCGCTGCTTTTGCGGTTCGTGCAGCAGGAGAACGCAGACGACCGTGTGGCGGGCTGCCGAGCCCTGGCCTCATTCTACCGGCATGTCGGGGCTGAACTGGTCAAAATGGGTCCGGGGGAGAGGACAACCAAAATTCTCGAGGTTACATTTTAATTATTTTTACTTATTATTTTTTTTTAATATAAACTATTTTTTTCTTTATTTTATATTATCTGGCATTGCCAAGGGCTTTATACAGAGTTTTTTTAAAATCTGATGTAGAGAGTAATTTTTCCGTTATTTTGAAAGTCCAATGTGTAAAATTTTATTAAGAAATATCAAAATTCTGCTTTAAGGGGTGGGAAAAGGGTGTGCAGGTAATTTTTCGAAATTTCATGTAGACAGTAAAGTCGTATTGTTTTGAAGGTAAAGTGTGCAAAATTTCATCAGTCTCGGAATAAAACTGTAGATTTGTATAGACAACAAGGCCTGGCCGCTGGCCCGCCACAGACACTCCTTTATAAATAGAAGGTCTCAAAAACAAAAGTGCATTATGTCATTAGGTGATACAATATATTACAATTTCATGACAGTGTCATTATAATTTTATTCCAATTTCATTACAGTTTCAACATAGTTTGATTACGGTTTCATTGCGATTTCAATTCAATTTCTTTGCAGTTGAATTGTAGTTTCATTACAATTTCCTGACAGTTTCATTATAGTTTAATTGCAGTTTCAATACAAGTTCATGCATTTTTTTTCAGTATCTTATGACCTACTTCAAGCGCATCTTACCCCCGTCTGGTTCAAACAAGATCAATTCGCACGAGGCGGGCACGGCCCTCAAGGGGTTTGCGCTGGTGGCCTCGAAGTGCCGACCGCTGTTGAGCGAGGAGGACTTCCATAGTGTGGGGCAAAGTCTGGCGCAGAGGGCACTGCTGGCGCACCAGGACAGGGGTCACGGGGGGCCTGAGGAGATCACTGCCCGGATGGAGGAGGTAACCACTTTTACCATTACTGCTTAGTTATTTGAACCTCTGTATTTGACACCATTGATAATTGTTCACATTTTTGTTTTATAATATTGTTATGGACTGTTAATCACTGATTGTAAGGCCAAGTTGTTTCACAGAAATAAAATGTAACATTTTCATCAAATGGCCATTTTGTTTTTTTTTTATGCATTTCAGTTTTCTATTAAATTGTAATAAGCTGACAATTTTAACAACATGATGGTTGTCCTCTTCTGCTGATCACAATTTGTTCAAAAGCTGATATGGACTTAGAATCAGCATTAAACGGGGACCTTTCAACTGTCAAAACAACAAATTGGCGCTGGATGGCCATTTGAATTTCTGTGAAACAACTCGTCCTTGTGTTTGATTCAATTCAGTTTATCCTAGGGAAGATGGACACTGTAACTAACTCCGAAACGTTGGCTATAAAAGGATGAAGCGCAACATGGCATTGGACGCTCCCTGCGTATGTCTTCTTGAGAGACGGATGATGCGAGAAGGTTGTTATTAAAACACTCATGTTTTAACAGATTGATTTATTGCATTTTAATTCACATGAATTTGCAATGATTCTAGTTGTTAGCTCAGAGGCTTAAAGGTGTCGAATGATATCTCAAAGGCCTATAGATCTTGAAAGAAAGTGAATTTTGTTAAAGGTGATACAAGAATATCACAATGGTTTGCACATTTTAACCCAATCCCGTTGTTTTGACATAAAAACCCATAGACAAAACGTAGTATAAACAGACAATATATAGAAAAGATGAAAGGAAAGGTTACACACAGACGCGAATTTAATGTAATGGATTCTATACATCGAGATTAGAAAAAATGAAGTTAATTTAAAATGATAAATTAGAAAACATGAAATGAAATATTAAATCAGACAACACAACACTCAACAGGCATAATATCCCAAGAGAAAGTCAGTAGGATCTTTAAGAAACTTGGACGAGAGCTTGTCGGCTGGTCAATTATCCCAATTTAGACTTTTTAAATGACTTAAACATGGTCATGAAAAGATTTCATCTAGTTGTTGTTAAAATTTCTCTGATATAGTTAATGGCGTTGATCTGGAAACATGTCTAAGGGCGATACGGCATCGAAGCTTGTTGATTGTCGACGAGCTACAACCAAAATGCACGGACTATCAAGCCACTGTGCAATGTAAGTAATGCGTTTGGTATGCAAAGAAGCAAAGGCGGGGGCGCCACTGTGCATGGATACGATTTGCAGCAGTATGGGTGAACGATGTACGCCTACTTTCAATGATGATTCATGGCCCAATTCCTATGTTTCTATTATTTATCTATGGTATCTGGTTCAATTAGCGTTACTTTTAAAGCTTTGCAACCACGTGGAAGCTCTTGCCGTGATCGGTGTCATAATGGAGGAGAGCCTGCTGCGACTCTTGAAGATCCTGGTCACTGACTTCCCGTGCATGACGCACCGCCACTACCTGGTCATCAACGCTGTCAACAAGTCATTACCTGTCATCAATAAGGAGGTGGGTAATAATTCAATTCTTCTTCTAACCACTCTAGCGATAGCTGCCCAAATTTGAGCAGGTGATTTTTGAATATTCTAGATAATGTTTTGTTCTGTGAAGTCTTCTTGTAGACACCATTTTAAATTGTTTTCTGTTTATTTGTTAAAAATTGCATGTCTATGACCACAGACTAGTTCCCGGTAAACCATAGACATCTTACAGATATAGTTATATTCAATATTATATCAGGGTTAATTAGTGGTAATTTTAAAAACTAACATGCACAATTCATGCATTCGTAAATTTTACGATTTAAAAAATAAAATATAGGTCGATTTGTTGCCTTCAAACCACATTAAGCAATTTATATGTTTTAGTATTAATATTCGGACGTATGATTTTTCGAGCAAGCGCGGCTGAATCCAGGACAGAACATCCAGAAATCTCTCAAGTGTATAAATTAATTAAGAAATTGTTATAAAGGGCTCCCGTTTTCTTATAAACATTGATAAAAGCAAGTGTGCCCATTGTTAAATTTGAGAGCCACCTCCGATCTGGAGCCCCCTCAAAAAAACCCTCAGACGCCAGGTGGGAATGCCGTCCTTTTTCTACCGGTTTTTCAATGGAAGATGCTGCGGAACTAGCGTCCCTTCGGCACCGGTGCAGTCGGAAAACACGCCAAACATGCACCTAACATTTGCACATGCTTCTATAACTCATTCTTGTAGTGCAACAGCTCAGATGTCGATTGGTTTGCCAGCCTCTGTGTTTCCTCCTTCTTACAAGGTGTCTTTCAAGACGCAGTTTAACTCCTTCCTTTCCTAAACCCAGCATCCCCCAAAGATGATCAGGGCCTCCTGTGTGAAAAATTGTATTTATTTAATTATTATATTCATTTTTCAGACCTTTCTTGCCTTCTTCATCCGTGAGTCGTGCGGTCACGCCATATCTCTGTCCCTCGACTCCAGCCCTGAAACGCCAAACGGTGCCGAATCCGACACGGCCAAATGGACCTTTGAAACCTTCCTGCAGCTGTGGAAGGGAATACTGACTTCGAGGGACGTGTATAGCTGCTACATGGAGACTGTCTTTAATATTCTGCCGACGTTGGACGCCTCGACGGTATGTTTTGATGACGTCGGGAAATTTTAGATTTTAAAATATTATGTCAAATAGAAATTTTTTATAAATAAGTCAATATCCGAAACGATTTTATTCAAAACATAACTGCCCCCCCCACCGTCATAATCATTGGGGAGTTAGTCCTGCAGACTGGGAGATAGAACAGTCTACGCTGTCGGTGACGGAGACAACCATCGGGAACATAGAAATGATGCTCTCCGTGATAGTCGAGTTATCAAACCATCTACGAATTGATTTGAAGAAATATGTAAAAATGTACAGATCCTTTTAGAGATGGTTCGTTCTGATCTTTCCCAGGAGAAAGTTAGTCGCATAGAGCCACGGAAGTTAACGTTCAACCCAATATCACTCATATCCAATATTTCATCTTTCAGGCATATTTTCAAACGGAAGACACATCCAGTGCAGAATCCGAAACCGTGGAAATCCCAGTTAACCCGATGAGCTACCGAATGCTGACCAACGTGTGTGACCTGACTGCCACCCTTCTTTCCCTGCCGGACATGCCGTGCCCCAGTTTGTGGCTGTCTCGCATCCTGACGACCATGTCGAAGGAGATAAAGAAACGGCCAAACATGACAGGTTACTTGAGAATTGCGCACGCCACACTCAAGGCGGTTAAATTGTCTGATGATTTTAGATTTATCAGTGAAAACAAGGATAAAATTAAGGATCTGATGAAGGTGATTCAACAATTTTTACGTTTTTGATGTTATTTTGTCATTTTTGGACGTTATTTAATGTTATTTGATGTTTTTGACATTATTTGACCTGGGTTTAAACGATATTTGACCATACTTGACAATATTAACCCTTAGAAGACAGTTAATATTTTGTAAATATCTCAAAGCCAAATATAATATTGAAAATTATATTTGAAATAATTGACAGACATCTACGTTTTACCTAGGAATTTTCATGGACAATATTGAAATGCGTTAAAAACTTGTAAAACCTAGCTCTATACACTGCACATTGCAGTGCAGCTGAAAGTAGTCATAATTTCTCTGAACTGCTATTGTAGTTGGTCGTATCCTAAGGGTTAAGTTGATTTTATATGTTTTGACATTTTTTATGCTATTTGACATTATTTGTCGTTATTTGACGCTTTTAGCATTACATATTTGGTATTTTTGGTGTTATTTTATAAATCCCAGTGTCTTCATGCCTTTATTAGTTATTTGTTGCAAGTGATTTACAACATTTAACCGTTTGAGTTCCAATCGTCGATTTTCGTCGATTCGTGTTTTAACGAAGATTGCCGATCGTCGATTTCCGTCGATTGCGTCAGTCGTGTTCTGATTCGCGCGTACGTCTGTACGTAAAATTCTAATTTTTTCGAAACGCCTGGACTTCGGGATCCTCCTCCGCGTGATTCTAAACCAATATTCTTTAATAAAACACCGAAAAAATCATCGAAATCCTTGAAAATTCAAAGAATTTATGGGGTTTTAAAAAAGTATATAGTTTCATAAAAAATAATGTTTTTTTGGTGGCATTTTACGAGCAACTGTATGAATTTTTTTGGCACTCAAACGGTTAATTAGATGTCAAACATAACTCCAAGATCCATAATTTTGTTGAATTTATCCATGATTTTCTTGTCAATAGCGTAATTAGTATTTTGCATTTTTGACATGATAAAAATTTTTTTTGGCATGATAAAATTTTTTTTTGACATGATAAAAATTTTTTTTGACATGATAAAAATTTGATTTTTCAGAGCATTTCCATCACCAACTGCAGCGGCCTGCACCAGCTGCGCTCTGCTCTCGTCATCCTGCACTGTCCCCCGCAGCTACTGAACCGGGACCTCCTCCACATAGCTACTGACGCCTTCCAGGTATCATACGGGCATTTTTTCCAAAGTTTGTACATTGCGTTTTTGTCATGTCTCACGTTTTTGATTGGTTTTTTCATATAATAATTACAATAAAATAACTTTTATTTTTATTACCACTTTATTATAAATATTTTTAACCCTTTTAGTGCCATAAATATTTTGTAAAAAGTTCATTTCATAGATAATTTATATAAAAAAGAAAAACACTTGCCGTTTTTTTTACAATAATTTTTTCAACATTCTCTTCAGAAGGTTTCAAACTATGATAATAAAAGCACAGAAATTGAATACTACATATTTATTGACAAAAAAATATATGGAAAATGTACAAGATTTATTTACAAGAGTATTTTTTACCTGAACATTGGAATTTAGAAAAAAGTTATTTACCTTTTCTACTTGTACTAATTATCATGTGGAGTCGCCTCCGGAAGTTTGTGCACTTTACCCCCGGAAACCTTGTATATACCAACTTTCTTTCACCAGGGTGATACTGAGAGTATCTACCACAGTGTTGTATCCTTCGTTGTTGCTATGCTTGTGAGTTCTCTACACATACGCTCATAGAGAAAAGCGACCTGAGTATTTCATTCACTCGTATACATTCTTCTGTTATATGGATTCTTGTTTTTCTAGGTCGTGCTGAGAGAAGGCAAGACGAACCTAGATTTGGTCTCTAGGGCTTTGGATATATTGATGGAATGGGATCTTGTAGTCCCCAGAGCTGATTTCCGGCCCTTATGTATGAAGGTAAGAAATATTATAATAATATGTCATATTTTTATTTTTTTTATGTGACACCTCACAAGAGCGTCCCTGTCTGTGCAGTGTACAGACAGGGGAACTATGTCACCACCCGGTTGGGCGGCGTTGTGAGGCGGAATAAGGTAGGGGCTGTAGGAAGGGATTTGTTAATGCGGGCCTTGAAGAGGCTCGGATTATAGGAGGGAGGAAAAACAGATGCCGGTAGCTCGTTCCACATACGAGCCGACTTACACAAAAACGAGTCGTAAAAACGGCCCGTTCTCATGAAGCCAACGTCAACCGTGAACGGGTGTTCAGTTCGTGTCCGTCGAGTTTCGCGCACGTGCACCGGTGCATCAGGAATCAATGCTGCTAGCTCCTTGGAGCAGGCTCCATTGAAATACCTGTAGAACAGACACAGCATGCCAACATTGCGTCTATGCATTAGAGAAGGCAATCGGTCTGTTAACAACGGATTGTCAATCAGACGGATCGCTCTCCTTTGCACAGATTCAAGCAGCTTTATTAAGTATTTTGGGGCACCAGCCCAAAGGTGGCTCCCAAATTCAATAGTTGGGCGGACTTGAGACTTGTACAGGGTCAGCAGCTGGTCACTTTTGAAGAATCTCCTAGCCCTGTACAAGATGCCCAACTAAATTATTATTATTATTATTATTATTATTGGATAATTTGTATAGCGCCGCTTTTGTGAGATATCACCTCAGGGGCGCTTTACAGTTGATGCAGGTATTACAGAAAATATAAATATTACAAAAATAGAGTGAAGTTAAGTTAAGTAAAATGTAGTAAAGGAACAGGTGACACGAAAATAGAAGATGGAGACTCTGCAGCAAGAATCCCAGGTGGTGAAGAAACTGGTCCAGCTGCTGCAGCGAAAGAGTCCACCGCGTCCACCAACAGTGCCAGCACGAGGTTCGTCATCCGTCCAGGTATGTGTCTGCTGCTAATAAAGCGCTGACACACTATCCTCTCACAGATACCAGACCTTGGCAGCACCGCTGTGACGTTCTACGAAGATAGAAGATGGAGACTCTGCAGCAAGAATCCTAAGTGGTGAAGGAACTGGACCAGCTGCTGCAGTAAGAGAGTCCACCGTGTCCAACAACAGCGTCCAGGTATGTATCTGCTGCTAATAAAGCGCTGACACCTCACATAGATAAGAGACCCTGGCAGCACCGCTGTGACGTTTGGCAAGTCCATCATTTATCTCCATGTAATCCTGTTCCTGGTAATTGTTGAAGTGGTGCATTCTGTCCGCAATAAAAAGCAACGGTTGGGGTAATAAACCCTGGGCTTAGTAAAAAAACTTGCAGGGTCCAAGCTTGCCCAGCTTCCGAGAATTTTGTTGAAAACATCTGGAGTGCATTTACCGGTCGCCGTTCGTTTCGAAAGTCCGATATTTTTGAGCAAATTTCAGAATATTCACTTTAAAACACTGCACTCAAATCACATATTATAAAGTTCTAATAATTATTAAGTTTATTTTTATTTAAGTTCAAATGTTGATGGATTGATTTTAAAAATAATTTCAAAGGGATGTTGCCTCATTTCCCTTGAAAATACTAAAAAAACACAAAGCGGTTGGAGGAAGCGTTAGGACGCGTCCTGCTGCCACGAAGGGCGCTACAACTCTACAAAATCTAAAGTATGAAGTGCCAGTGCAGACCTGCTAATTATCACAGGATATTATAATTGAGCCCTTAACCCGTGGAGAGCCAGAGCAGAAAATCATTAGAAAATATGTGAAGCTGTGCGAAAAATACCTTTTGACACAACTATTAATCTTTCCTTAACATTGTCCTTGCATTTCCCATCCTATTTACCTACAAGTACCTATCATTATCTGACTGTACCCACGTGTTTGTGTGACACTTTACAACAATAAAAGTGACTCTCAAAGCAGTTTATTGACGGAGCCTGTTTGATGAACACCTATTTGTGATCAGTGCTGTTATTAATATCAACTCAGGGTAGAAGGCCTGTGCAGTGAACATATTCGGTTCCCTCAGTGTGTTTCGTATCCAACCTGCATGTTATGGAAGCTTGTGCATGAAATCATATCTCCTGTGAATGAAATCATACCATCATCATCTTTGAAGAACATCAATGGGGTAAGTCGGATTCCTTCCAATCCCAATCTTCACAATAAATATTTTACAGTCCACTCTTGATTCGCCTATTACGATTACATACCTTACTTTTGTTATTGACTTTTATTTTTCAGAGTTGTCAAAAACCACAATTTTCTACTAGATAATATACAGGAAAACGGTGTTATTTTGATATTCAATCGTAAAAGATCAATGGTTTCATTGCTTGTGTGGCACGTAGAGCCGTTTTGTTGAAAGTAAACATTGTCCAGATCAATACCATCCAACTCCGGCCATAAAAAATCATTAATCATCTCTCGATAGCGCAATCCATTCACCATAACTGTTGCTCCAGCCTCATTTTCGAAAAAGTAAGGTCCAATCACTCCGCCGGACCATAAACCGCACCAAACAGTCAAACGTTGAGGATAGAGAGGCTTTTCAACAATAAATCTTGGGTTTTCCGAGCCCTAGATGTGACAATTTTGCTTGTTGATGAAGCCATCGAGGTAGAAATGGGCCTCATCACTCAAGATGATTTGCATTTGATTCACTCAAGTGAATTTTAATAATTTCAATGCGTTGTTGAAGCGTGTATCGTTCCATTTTTATTAATGGCGTAGTTTCCACTTGTCAAATGTCAAAAAATGTACGCTTCAAAAGTAACATCTACCGAAATAGCGGGCTATTCGAAATAACACCTCTTATTGGAAAACCCTGTATCTTATTATTAATATAGATTTCATGTTTATATCATAACACGTTTTCCCAGAATAACTAACTTTGGTTTTAAATAATTGGTTTTATTATTTCTAAATAAACTTAAATACATACTCTAAATGAAAAAACAATCAAAAGGTGTTTTCAAAGAAATATTTATCTTTATACTACTCAAATATTTTCATTTTCGCAACGCCGTTTTACAAAAAAACTTTGTTAGCAAGTCATGTTCACAAAATGAATCTCTAAATAGTATAAAATAAAGTCACTCTCTGTGTCTGTCTGTTTGTGCAATTAGTTCTTCTAAACTACGCAACGGATTTTGATAGGGTTTTCACTATTGTTTAGAGAATTTATTCCGAAAGGTTTATATATATAATACATGCATATTACAGTTATAAAAAGTAGAGAAAAGTCGATGTTTTGTAATCAAGTCGTTAAATTTTTTTTTTACATTGCTTACAATGCTAACGCTGGCTAAACCTTATGAGATACAGCAAAATGATGTACTACGGAATTGTATATCTTAAAAAGGACAACAGAAAAGATAGTAGTGGTATATGTCTATCTGCTTAGGACAACCTCCAGCAACTTTGGGTGCATGTCAGCTAGTTATAGTACTAAAGCATACATATACTGGGTGGCGCAGATGGATTGGGTGGTTTTAAAATACTTGTCAAACTGTCAATTTTAAAGGTATTGGATTGAAATAAAGTGCAAAACGTGTAGTTACAATGGAAGTTTATTAACAAAAAATTAGTAAAGTTAGTTTTTAAAAATTACATCCATCAAATGCCCTCCTTCTCGAGCGACGCATTCTTGGAGTCGGTCCTTAACGTTCCGCATTGCCCGCTCAAGCACATCACCAGGAATTAATGTGATTTCGTTGTGAATTGCTGCCTTCAACTCCTGAATGGTCTGGGGTTTGTTCATGTACACCCTTGCTTTTAAATAGCCCCATAAGAAGAAGTCACATACCGTGAGGTCCGGTGAGCCAGGGGGCCAATGGAGATCTCCATTACGGGAAATCAAACAGACACGATGCTCAACGGACCACGCAGCCATCGCGACTGACTGCCAGTCTGCAACTGAAACTTTCCGTCCCCCCACCACAGCACGAAGACCGCCGAACACCTGGCTCCCCCACTCCAGATGTACAGTCCACTTCAAAACCACCCGATCCATCTGCGCCACCCTGTAGTTAGAAGCCACAATATAGAAAGTAGATAAGAATAACATTTCAAGTGACTACAATACAAAGGCATAAATACATCGGCACATAGATATAATACAGTCAACATACTCATCGGCAAACACACACTCAAAGGCACACAACATACTCAATCCCACTTGTAGACATATTGCTATAATTACACGCATACAATCAATGGATACTATGTATTCATTGATACATGATAAAATATTAGGTTAGGTTAAGTTATGTTAGGTTATGTTATGTTATTTTATTTTAGGTTATGTTAGGTTAGGTTAGATTAGATAAGTTTTTCTCACCACTTTCCTTCGATGTTTTGTCATGGAACTGATTTTTGTGTTGATCAGATCCTGCCAACGCTGAATGAATACCTCTGCTCCTCGGGTATATCGGATGGCAATATCCTGGGAGGTGACGGCTCCACCAGCGTTGCCGTTCACGGTTACGCTTCGAAGAAGAAGAAGAGAATCCTGACAGTGGGGACCCGCCCACAACTGGCAACGCTGCAGAATAAGATTATGCTGTTTATGGGTACATAATACATTTTTTTTCTGTATGCATACATGTTTACTGCAGTGTTCACATAGATCAGTGATTCCCAACATAGGCGATATAGGCAACACAGGCGGTGAGATCCAGGGGGCGGTGGTGGCCTCAAGGGTAAATAAGGGGCGGTGAAAGGCTTAAAGGGGGTCAAGAATTAAAAAAAATCATTGAATAAGAAGATAAAACTAAAAATCTATACTAAACATGAAACAGAACAAGACAAAGAAAAAATAAATAAAATAAAGGTTCCAACTTGGAATCGAACCCAAGATCTCTTGTCTTACCGGAACAGGTAAGACTAGTTGTGACTGTTATCTTTTTATTGTTCTGTGTCTTGTTCTGTTTCATATTTATTATTGATGGATTAACTCCTAAGCCTTATTTTGTTTATTAATCTGTGGTACAATTATTTAAACAATATATACTGGAGGTGCCATGGTAACTGATTTAACAATATATAAATTGGAGATGCCAGTCTAACTGATTTAACAATAAATATATATTTTAGAGATGCCATGGCCTAACTCAGGTGTGGCGAACCTTTTTGGGCCCGCGTGCCAAAAATCCTCTAATATTATTTCTAGATTGTGTGGCGTGCCCAAGCTGTAAAAAAAATAGCCAAATAGATAAAATATAAAAAAAAAATTAAATTTTATTCATAAGCTTAAAAATTACAATAGTTTCATAAAAATAAAGTCATCATCAATAAATGTACATATTAGTTATTTATCAAGGAGATTTTTGCTGTTGTACATTCGATGACAAATTCTTAATATCTGGATCATATTTCGTCACTTTTAGTAACACACACGACCAACTGGATTCATCAGTCATTCTGGTTCTTGAATCACATTTTATGAAATTCATTTCTGAAAATAATGACTCACCAGCATATGTAGAAGAGAAAATTGATAATATTGCTCTCGCTAATTTTTTAAAATCGCTAAAGATTTCTGGAATGGCTTTCCAAGTTCTCATTATTTCTCCTTCTGCATTTTTATTATTTAAGTTCGTTAATCGATCGCTTTCAATTATTTCCAAATCATTTCTCAAATCAACAAATTTTTGTTTCCATAGCGAACTCGATTGGAATTCGATTTGGAATTCGGAATTGCATTTCAAAATCTTCCAGATTTAGCCACTCGAAAATCTCCAAATTGAGGTCATCTGCTGATATTGTATCTGGATATAAAATAAATTTTGATATCTTTTCAAATCTCCTGAATTGTTTGAATCTTGAAGAAAACTCGTTGATTATCGATTGAATAACTACAGAAAATTATTGTGTTAATTTGATTTGATCTGGCTTTTCTTCTGCAAAAAGTTTTTTTGTATTTGGGAAATATTTGAAGGTGTTAGATACAACGTCACGATCAAAAATTTGTAATTTAGCTTGAAATGCTTTGATTAAATCGAACATAACAATAATTGTTTTGCTAACGCCTTGCAATTTAATATTTAATTCATTTAAATGTAAGCACAAATCAGTAAAAAAACATTAATTTTGAAAGCCATTCGAAGTCTAGTTACATTATATTTTTCAATGAGATTCTCATTTATTAAAAAAAGCCTAACTTCTTCCAAACACTCAACGAATCTTTGAAGAACTTTTCCACGACTTAACCATCGCACATTGTTGTACATATTCCTATCGATTTTTCTGGAAAAATTGTCAGTTTCGGCGGGGAACATTGAATGAAATTTTCAAATGTAACGTAAGTTTAATTTAAGTTGAAACAACCCAATACTGGTTTGAAAAAAATCAACAGAATGACTGTTACATTTGAAAAGAAAAGAAGAATATGAACTTGGATTTTTTTGAACTTGGAAATCGTTAGTGTGCCATCCAAATGATCAAACGTGCCACCTCGGGCACGCGTGCCCTAGGTTCGCCACACCTGGCCTAACTGATTTAACAATATATATATTGGAGGTGCCACGGTCTAACTGATTTAACACTATATATATATGGGAGGTGCCACGGTCTAACTGATTTAACAATATATATATTGGAGGTGCCATGGTCTAACCGATTTATCAATATATATATTGGAGGTACCATGGTCTAACTGATTTAACAATATATATATTGGAGGTTCCATAGTCTGACTGATTTAACAATATATATTGGAGGTGCCGGTCTAACTGATTTAACAATATATATATATATATATATATTGGAGGTACCATGATCTAACTGATTAAACAATATATAAATTGGAGGTGCCAGTCTAACTGATTTAACAATATATATATTGGAGGTTCCATAGTCTGACTGATTTAACAATATATATTGGAGGTGCCGGTCTAACTGATTTAACAATGTATATTGGAGGTGCCGGTCTAACTGATTTAACAATATATATTGGAGGTGCCGGTCTAACTGATTTAACAATATATATTGGAGGTGCTGGTCTAACTGATTTAACAATATATATTGGAGGTGCCGGTCTAACTGATTTAACAATATATATATTGGAGGTTCCATAGTCTGACTGATTTAACAATGTATATTGGAGGTGCCGGTCTAACTGATTTAACAATATATATTGGAGGTGCCGGTCTAACTGATTTAACAATATATATTGGAGGTGCTGGTCTAACTGATTTAACAATATATATTGGAGGTGCCGGTCTAACTGATTTAACAATATACATTGGAGGTGCCGGTCTAACTGATTTAACAATATATATTGGAGGTGCTGGTCTAACTGATTTAACAATATATATTGGAGGTGCCGGTCTAACTGATTTAACAATATATATTGGAGGTGCCACGGTCTAACTGATTTAACAATATATATATATATTAGAGGTGCCGGTCTAACCGATCAATTTTTCTGCAAACTTTCAGGTTCATTGGACTCTGCCACGTTGAAGCCCTTAATATCCTGTTCCCCGATACCCAAGATCGACACTCCAGAAGATGCGGAAGAGAAGTGTTTAACAGACTTGAAAGAGAGACTGAAGGTATCCTTGCCATGTCCCGGGCAGCTCACGTTGGAAGTAAGTAAAAGATTGGAAGATTACCCTTATATTCCCTCAACTGTATATATTGATCTTGTAACGTTCTTGTTGTGTAGATTGAATTGTCTTCGGATGCCCGGCGGGAAGGGTAGTTCTACCTCTTACGCCGGTACTACTTGAATGTCTGTAAAGGCATTGCTGTACGATTAGTCTATATGAATATTGTATGCCAATCTTTTTGTGCAGGTCCCAACTATAAATATGTACATATATGTATAAACAATGTGAAACAAGTTTCCCACTTTCTTTTTGTCTCTTGTCTCGTGTGTGGAAGAATAATTAATCAAAAGGAAACTTTAATCAACCTGTACAATGGGTAATAAAAACTTGCACTTGTGGAGCACTCGATTTGTGCGGAAGTGAAAACCAAATTTTTTGTTACGTAATAAAATATGTACATTTTTTACGTATAAATATCACTAAATGGCCCAAAACTGCCTTTAACAGGGTATGGAGTTGTATTAGAAAGTAGGCTTTAATTTCAGACAGTTCTTTTATAGCTCCAAAACCTATTTACTCCAAACCAAACATAATAATGAATTTAGTATTTAAAATATACAATTAATTGTAATATAACTTCTGTTTTGCTTTTTTTCCCTTTTCAGCTTAACTTTTTTTTTTTTATTTTTTATTGTTCTTTATTCAGTAAAGTTTATACATTACAGTAAACGGGTAAATTTTTGGCCACCACACTAGGCACATGCCCGTGTTGTAGTGGTCAATTAAGTTCACTTCATGTATATTTCTTACTTTTCTTTTCATTACTCATATAATATTTGAAGTTTAAATCATGTTCTACATTTGTACAATATATCTGTACTCTTGTACTACAGTGTGTCTACAGAACATTTTGATACGTATAAATTACTACATTGTGTCTATATAATATTATTTATTTATTTATTAACGGACATCGTCCAAATTACAAAATAATAACACGAATAAAGTAAAAAGAAAAATACAGGAGTAGACAAAGGTACATGAAAGCAAAGACATATGGTAGATATAATATAAGAAAATAAAGTGACAAGTCGAATCAAGTCAAGAATACGCCGTGGGTCAGGACCACAGGACACTTATAATAATTCCGTCACTTGTTTAGCGACTGGCAAAAATCATTTAGACTTATCCCAAAAAAGTTAAGGTTTTGACTTGAGTTGACCAGTCTACACATTCTGGACAATGGTGAATAATATCCATAATTTGTCGAATGATGGTTGAGGAAGAGCAGTTCATTATTTCTGAGTCTTTGCGAGGGGATATTGAAGGGAATGAGTTGCAGTAGAGTAGGTGAATCAATAATACCATTATAATTTTGAAGAAGCAAATGAGGTCATTTCTTTCCCGACGGACTTCCAAAGGAGAGAGGTTTAGAGTTAGTTCAATTTCATCATATGAGTATTTGCCTTTTTCTAAACCTAGCCTCCTAGCAATCCCTCTTAAGAACCGATGTTGAACAGATTCAATGCGTCGAATGTGGACAGCATAAAAAGGAGACCAAATAACACAAGCATATTCAAGATGGGGGCGAACCAAGGAGCAGTAAAGAGTTCTAAGGGTATTTACGTTTTTGAAGTTCGAAGTGATTCTAGTGATGAAACCAAGTAGTTATGATGAACATGTCAACACAGTTTCTAACTTCTAACCTAATAATGCAAAATACTGCCACCATGGGTGGAACTACGGTGGAGACCTTCAAGGAGGATATTGTGTTTCCACCTATGACGGCAGAATAATACCCATGCGAACACCTCGGCACAGGTTCTCCTAGTGAGGTGTTCACAGAACATTACTACCTTGTAACTGTGACAATTGGGCTAGTAATTATTTAGACTCGATTGGTCGCCAGTGTAATGCAATAATCTCTCATACAAATTCAACCACTCTAGGGCCATTGTAATATGATTAGTAAAAGACAATGAGGATTGCTTTGTTATTGAATAAAAGAGGTACGATGATTAATATTATATTTATTCACAACAAATAGAGCTAGAGACTCTCAAATAACAAGATTAGCATGATCTCAAGGGGTGTGCAATTCGAAGAATTGATCGCACGGAAGGAATTTTAAAGTAGCAATAAATTAGTTAACCTCTCAGACAAAGACTTTTATTTACTTTGTATTCCTTTGCGAACTGTCAAAACGTGAAAATTTTTCTGTTATTTACGAGTTTTATTAAAAGCTTCATAACTCACGTTTTGGGAAACGTAGCCTCATTCTAAAAAATGTTTTGGAAAGATTATGAAATTCACTATCGTATTGTATTGTTATACGTAAATATTTGCGTTTCTAAATATACATTTTCTGAAAACGTCAAAAATATGTAAAAATCGCTGACCATTATTTCAAAGCTGTGAAAAATGTACTTTTTTCTGAGTATCATAAATAAATAACACTTTATATATTGAAGAAATATAATTAAAAACTATTAGTCACCTCAAAATATTAACTGTCCAAACTAAAATATTTTTAGTAAATTATTTAGAAACGCAATAAATTATGAACGAACAAGATGACAGATCCAATCGACTTAGATAATGCACCTCTACATTCCATAGATATTCTTGAATACAGACGCGTAGCGTTATTCATTATCGATACTCTGTTTTTTAAATCATGGCAATCCGTATACTAGTGATGGAAATAAATCGATTTTTGTAAAATCTCGCGCGTTTACGTGAAAAGACGTTCTAATGTCTTGACCGCTATTATCATATTTACGTCTTTTGACGTTCTAATGTTCTGAGTGGTTAAAAGTGAGACATTGTGTATAACATAAATATCTGACCTGATTCACCGAAATGGGTGCCATACAACTCTTAGGAAAGAATTGTAAATAAGAGAAAGATTGACATGATGACCAGCGTTTAAATATATCTAGCTATGTCCGCCATCAGCGTCTCCCGTGAAACACGTCGACTGGAGCAGTTGCCCATATCACATCTATAGGCGTGACCTCTTCGCAAGGCTATCCGATTGGTACTGGCTTTAGGAAATTATCTCTATGCTTCCTTCTAGAAAAGCCCATAGAGTACGAGTCCCATAGACGAAGGCGGTCTTGGATGGAGTTTGTCAAAGTTTGTTTAAGTTTGTCTTAAAACGGTAGCGGGGCAAAAGTGAACTGCTACAACCTAAGCTTCAATCATGTATATACAGTTCCATATCACATTTCGTTCTACTACCATGTTTTATATATGGAACATCTATCTGTATTACTTGCACCCAATGTCAATATGTACACCTGTTTGAGGAACGAACAAGGGTTGGGATAGCCGTATTTTAAAGGGCTATTCCACACAGATAAAGCATGGATGAAGCCTATGGCTTATGACAGGCGAATGCGATAACACAATTGTAAGGTTAATTCACAATCAACTTACCGGGTGGCGAATGAAATCTGCATCTCGAGAATCATCTGTCAGCACTGGAACAGTGATCGTGGTGTAGCACTCGTTATTTTAAATTGGATTGCGATAAAATACGTATTAAGGGATTATTCCGATAAAAACCGGCGATAGTATACACAATGGTTTTGACAGCACGAAAGTTTTTTGTGCGATTGTACAGCTCACGGTACTCCGTGGTTATAGCTGATGTGTGCGAATTTAAACTGTACAGTTCAAATTCTGACCATACTATTGGTTAGCACACGGCCTGTCAAAAGCAATCGGCGTGACGGAACAATACCTATAAACTGTATGTAAAAGTGAATAGATAAATAAATAAATAAAATAGTTAGTAGATTTTATAGGTTATATGTAGACTTGGATTTCATGCGGAAACTTCACCTGTTCGCGCAACTATGTAATTTTTTCAATAAGATATGTCTAACTATTTGTTTCCCTAATAAACTAAATTAAAAACAACAAATAAATACAAATAGGGGTGTGGTGACTAAGTGAATTACTAGCTGACATATACCCTGCGTTGCTAGGGGTTGTGAATGATTTGGACTAATGTTTTGAGGTTGTGAATTGATAAATATTGACTTTTCTCTAGTTTATATAAATATAATGTTCATTTATTATAAATACAAACCCTCCGGATGAAATTCTCTAAATGTTAGTGAAAACCCTATCAAAATCCGTTGTGTGGTTTAGAAGAACTAAGCGCACAAACAGACAGACGTGGATAGCAACTTTATTTTATACTATTTAGAGATGGGAAGGCTGACAGAGATATTGAAAGAAGGGTAAATGCTGGTAACTCCATTAATGGAGGACTGAACGCAGTTGGCGCTAACAAAAAATTGTCCAAAAAAGCGAAGATAGCAGTCCACAATGGAGTGCTGGTACCTACCCTAATGTATGGAAGTGAGGCATGGAACTGGCAGAGAAGGGTTGAAAGTAGATTGAATGCTGTTGAAATGAGATCCCTGAGGCGTATGTGTAGTAAAACCATGTATGATTGTGTGAGAAATGTGGAGATTTGCAAAGAATGCAAGGCTGATGTAAGCGTGATGAGTAAGATTAAGAAAGGGACGTTTAGATGGTTTGGGCATGTAGAGTGAATGAGCGAATAAAGGAGTGTAAGGAGAATATACGACGAAAATGCGAATGGTGGCAGAAGTCGGGGACACCCGTGGAAGACATGGCACGATCAAGTGGATCAGATACTTGAGTCGGGCCACGTCAAGAGTAAATAGGAGATTATGTATGAGACGATGTGTGAATGAGGCAAAAAGTCTGTGCCAAGACCAAGTTGTTTGGCGGTCCGTCCTCTCTGCCTACTCCTTCTGTAAAACAGTATGATGGTTAATTAGTTGAGCGGCTTAAAGCAAAATCCATTTTCTCGAACGGGACCTTAATTTCGCTCTCTCGAAGTGTGATAAGAAGACGCGTAGTTAGGTATTTGCAATCATATTTATTAAGTTCTCGATACAAGAGTGAATATCTGCAAGCCACAGTACGGCTGCCCTCTCAGTCCTAGAATTTGTGCTTTGACCAATCGGCAATCGGCAATCGAGCTCGGTAATATTCGTGAATCTGAATACAAACGCTCTAGCACTACACGACACTACATGTGTATTATTTTTCGTTCTGTAGATATACCTGGATTCGCTGACGGCACGAATCCGAGAGCTGGCGATGAACAGCACCAACCGCGATACTCGGATCACCGCATGCCAGGCGCTCCACTCTGTTATCCTCATCGTCTACGGAACAAGTCAGTATCATATGTTGTATTAGTCCTTAGCCGTTCTCTGGTTACTGAGAAACTTGACTTCCACTTCAATTGCACTGATGAACCAAGCTCCTCTTGAATTGAAAACTGTATAACATTTTTGTTTGATTTTAACCTCTAATTAATTCTCAAAACCAGAAGAAATTTCAAAATCTTGTGGCAATAATTTTATTTTATTTATAACTAGATGTACCACGCCACATGTTGCTGTTGCTCAGTCTATCTGTGCAGATAGAGAAACAATAGTGCGTATTTCTCTTACGTCCAACAGATGACGAGGTTTTAAAAAAAAGTATGTTTGTCCAAAAGATGGCGTGGTTTTTTAAAAAAAAGCATGTTTTTACCTGTTACAGGTGACAAAAATCATGTTTTTTACTGTCACAGGTGACATCTATATAATAAAGGTATATAAAAACACACGGGTATTCAAATGCAAAGTTGTGTCAAAATTTTAAAGCAATCGATTAAGAACTTTGGAGTATTAAGATTTTGAACAAACGAACATATATATTTTTATTTATATAGATAGATACACAATAAGCAGGAGTGTGAAAAATTACAAAAAAATAACAAAGAATAAATAACCAACCGTTCGATTGTTGTTCACCGTTATATATTTAAGAATAAAACAATAACAAAAACACGAGATACAAGAAAGTTTGGATTAAGTGAAAACAAGAAATTTTGTAAAGTTAAGTGATAGAAGAAAAATTTTTGATCTTATATTCTTATACAAAATTATAAATTATCAGTTGGACAGCCCTGACATATTAATGTTGATTCAATTTCATGTACCTACCATTAGATCAAGGTCCTCTAGTATGTATTATTGTGACAATTATACCACAATCTCAGGATATAACTCAGTTATAAACAGATTGCACACACTTGGGAACTTTTATGCTAAAATCGCAGATACTTTTAATATTCCCCTTGTAAAATATAAAGCTGCACTAATAACACATTTTAACGCCACTTATTTTAATGAGGTCACTACATAACAGGCTATTGTCATTGCCTCTTTCCTTGCTGTTATTTTATTTGTTATGTTTTTACTAATTTTAATTCTTTAATTTTTTTTTTCATAAAAATTTAATACTGCACTATGTATATGTAAAAAATAAAATAAAAACTTTGTATGTAAATGGCACTTGTGCCGTAAATTCTAAATAAATAAATAAATATGTCCAAAATTGCCACTAAAGTGGATTTTATATAGTCGACAAATTCGCACAAGAGGTTAAGAGAAGGTTAACTTGGTTACTTAATCATTGAAGACAGTAAAATTAATTATAAATACAAACAAGACTCAGGAAAATCAGAAACTAGACTAGGCTAGATCTTAGCCTTGCCGAGGCTTTGCTTTACCACTGAGCTAATTCAACCCAATCCCCTTCAGTCATATTTAACTGTATCATACTTTGACTAAGAGCTATCAACATTTACTTCATTTACTTAACGCATATTTTTATTGGCTGATATCTTTGTATATTTACGTTTTATTTATTACAAGATAATACATTAGTATTACAAAATAATAACAAAGTTATAATGTATTATTCCCAATGAGTTTACAAAACTCATTTCGGGAAAAATAACATTAGATTACAATTGCAATTACAATTACGATTGACAAAACAACACAAATACATTAAAATAAATAAACGCAGATGTTATTATGTATGGAGGTCCAAAGAAAGATGATGTTAGTCATTAATAAAACTGCTGAGGAAATAGCTTTTAAGAGCTTTTGCCAATGTTTTTTTGTTCGTTGCCGGAAGTTTTAGATTACTAGGTAATGCGTTGTATTGCTTATGTGCAATGTAGGGAGTTAATTCCAAATATATTTTTTTTTTTTTCTTTCCTTTATTCGTAAAATATATTTGTATACAGTTTTTTTTACATGCTTTTCGACTACCACACTAGACACATGTCCGTATTATGTAGATATGATTGCAAGATTCTACCTGATAGTGTCTTGGATAAATATATCCATTTTTTTATAATTTAATGTGCGACATCCATTGCTATTCTATTACATATATGAATATTTTCATTTTTGGAATAACTTAACGAGTAAAATCTCAAATTGTAATATTTAATCGTTGAAGACAATATTAACGACTCAAATGAAAAATGTGAAACGGAAAAATCAGAAAAAGATTTGATCGCGTCTAGGTTAAGGCTATGAACTACGTCGTGTAATATTTTAAATTAAGCCGCTATCAATAACAACCCTTACGTAAATGGCGATAAGGTTTAAATTCCCGCTTAACACCATCCGCCTGTTTTGATTTATGCAAGGAAAAAACATGGCCAAAAAGTGCCTTTTATTTTATTTTGTGGATGTTCAGGCATAAATATTTAATTTTTTTTCGATCATTATATAAATAACTTAATATGCCACATTATACAATAAAATCATATCCGAAAATGGGTTCATAAGTAAGAGATTTTAAACATTAAAGCAGTTTTTATAGGCCTTTACATTATTTTTTTCTGGGCTTATAAAAAGACTTAAAAATACTCGATTATTTTAAAGGCCAAGATGTATTCTACTCGCAGTATTTAATTAAAGCATCTGAAACATTTCTAGGCGACCAAATTTTCAAATTAAAAACACATGATTTTGCATTACTACGTATGGCATTGCCTTAAGTTGGTTCTTTGAAAAGGAACATGGAAAGTTTTGGGGTTTCTTAGTAGACAGTGATTGATATTGATTTTGATTGTGGCCAAGAGGCAAGATTCTACATGGTAATTGAAAATTTTGAAAAGAAAGTTGATGTCATTTTTGTCACAACATTCATTTAATATTTCTAATAATGAGACGATAGTGACATCAGTGACAGGTGGTAGTTTTGGACCCACACATTATAGCCATGTTGGGCTCGTATAACTCCGTGGTCATATTGAACCCTTACACCTCCATGCTCATATTTGTCCCACGCATCTCAGTGCATATTGATCTCGTAGTCATATCTGCCCTTTAGATTTCGGTGGTCATATTTGACCCATAGCTAAGCCAGTTGTGACATTAATGAACTTGTCATCTGTAATGAATATGCGACTGAAGCCTTGTATGAGAGAGATGATATAAAAGCGAGTCAGTCTCTTGACTTATTCTTCTGCCATACTAATTTGCAGTAAATACTAATGTAAAAGCGCAGTATAATACCATTATCATATTAATTACAGATGTATCCTTGCCTGCATCGAGCAAGGGTGCCTTGTCAGGCATGCTGGCCGACCTGACTATCGCCATGGTCTCTCTGTCAGCAGACACAGACAACATTATCGCTTCCATGTTTGACCCGCTGCTGATGCAGTCGTGTCATTGGTTTGCGGCACCCGACAATTCGCAGTCAAAGGACGCAGAGAAATTCCTTACTGCGCTAACGGTCAGTACATATATCTTTCTTATTCTTCAAAGATTGATATATATTATACTCCATAGATAATGTAAACAAAGAGAGATATGGGATATGGCATAGAAGTGTGCTGACTGCCGCCTGTAAAGGCCTAACTGCACAGTCTATCAAAGCGGTTAAGCTAATGAAAGTTATGCGTTTGTTATGTTGATAGAAAGAAAGGCCTTTGGGGATGCTGTGTGGAGGGTTTTTAAGTAAAGGTATGAGAGGAAGTTCTGAGAAGGAAAAAGGTGTCAGGGGTGGGTAGGAATCTGGGGATCAGTGTATCGAGGAGTGAAGAACTCATTCCTCTCACTGCGGAGCAGGTGTTGGGTCGAGAGAGGCAAAGGGTCTCCCCCCGTGAACTTTGTTACTCCTGCTAAGTCACCGGCCGTTGCTTGTCACTTGGGGTGACCTATGGCCGAGGTGTGGGGTAAATGGCTCCAGTAATAATAATAATAATATTGGACAATTTTTATGCCGCTTTTGTGAGATATCACCTCATGGGTGCTTAGTACCATACAACCAGAGATGTGCAAAATGGGTACCCAAAACCATTTGAAATGCAAAATGGAAATGGGTCAAAACTTTTCCATTTGAAAATGCAAAATGCAAAATGGTTTTTAGAAAAGCATTTCAAATGCAAAATACCTATTTTCAAAATACATTGAAAATGCAAAATGGTTTCTCAGGTCAAACAATTAAAATAATTATACAAGTTTTAAACAATTTTGTCATTTAATAATGAACATCAATGTAGAACAAACATATTACATGATAGTAAATCCAAAAACACAACGACTACAGATTATGAAACCACAAAAAATTTGCGCAGGACTGATGTTGCCAACGTAAAAAATATAGAAACTGCTATCTAACATTTAATATTACAGCGTCATGGCCCCATGTTCAGTATTTGAATCAGTATTTTTTGTAATGGTATCACTCAATTGCCAGGGCTCCTACCAGGGAGCAACTTGACAAATGTAAATTATCTCTCATAGCGAGGTTGAGGACCGACTGATATTTGGGGCTTATGAAAAAAAAATGAGTGGAGATAGTAGGAAGAATGTTGCAAAAAAGCATTTAAAATGGAAAATGCATTGAGAAAAGCATTTAAAATGCAAAATGGTTTTTAGAAAAGCATTTAAAATGGAAAATACCCATTTTGCATTTTGCATTTCCATTTGAAATGGATTTATTTGAAATAAAGCACATCTCTGCATACAACAGCCTCCCAAATGAAAATAATAATGGTGACCCCCCGTTTCTCTTGTTGCTATTATGTATGTCTGTTGCAAAGCAGATATGGTAAGGCAGAGGGCGCTACGTAACACAAGATGCTGTGTAATTTCAGAAAGGCGCCTTCCACCCGTCCGACAGCAGCGTGCGGGAGAAGTCGTGTCTGGCGCTGAGAGAGTTTGTGCAGTGGACAGTGAGACAGGCCAGTGATCACGAGCTTCAGAGCTTGCCCCCGGGTGCCGCCGCCATCCTGAGGACCATCTGCCAGATGGCTCTGCACCCAGACGGTGAGGACCTCGTTACAATCTGAACATACCAGAAAAACATACCAGCATTCCTCTAAACACAGAACTCTATTTGACAATGTCCAAACTTCTCGTGAAAGGGCATAATCTTTTACTCATCGCTTTCACTAAAACAACATTTAGCCAACGAAATTTTAGATACTAACAAAGTTATACAATACACTTCCACTGGTCATTAGACATAACACAAATGTCTCACAAATGAACACAAAAGTCTTGGATCTCCAGCCCAGACAGATCAAACATCAACGATTTTGTTAACCACTCGGAACATTAGAACGTCAAAAGACGTAAATATGATAATAGCGGTCAAGACATTAGTACGTCTTTTCACGTAAACGCGCGAGATTTTACAAAAATCGATTTATTTCCATCACTAGTATACGGATTGCCATGATTTAAAAAACAGAGTATCGATAATGAATAACGCTACGCGTCTGTATTCGAGAATATCTATGGAACGTAGAGTTGCATTATCTAAGCCGATTGAATCTGTCATCTTGTTCGTTCATAATTTATTGCGTTTCTAAATAATTTATTAAAAATATATTAGTTTGGACGGTTAATATTTTGAGGTGACTAATAGTTTTTAATTATATTTCTTCAATATATAAAGTGTTATTTCTTTATGATACTCAGAAAAAAGTACATTTTTCAAGGCTTTGAAATAATTTTAAGCGATTTCTACATATTTTTGACGTTTTCATAAAATGTATATTTAGAAACGCAAATATTTACGTATTACAACACAATGCGATAGTGGATTTCATAATCTTTCCAAAACATTTTTTAGAATTAGGCTACGTTTCCCAAAACGTGAGTTATGAAGCTTTTAGCAAAACTCGTAAATAACACAAAAATTATCACGTTTTGACAGTTCGCAAAGGAACACATATTAGATAAAAGTCTTTGTCTGAGAGGTTAAGTAAGTAAATTTTAAGCTCAGAATTCCTATTGATTACATTAATTATGTCAGTTTGATGAATCAATTGCATCTAATAACACTGTCTGACAGGAGAATTATTTCAGACCTGGTTGTGTTACACAGAGTCATTAACAACTTAATTGAAAGTCCTGCAATCCTTGTCACTATTAAACTCCATGTGCCGACTAGGAATACAAGACAAAATATAACATTCTTCTGCAATACATACACGACCAACTATCAGACACACTCACTGACCAATAGGATGCATGATATGGGCAACAAGTATGGGGGTGCTATTGATTTATTTATTGACTCCATTTATAGAATTAAGCATAATCTATACCAACACTTTGTCAAATCCTACAAATTAGAGTAGCGTTGGTAAATTAGTTTTAATGATTTGTCTTATATGTAGTGTTGTTGTAATTTCTTTTTTACTTTATGTTCCTCTTACGTTTTACTAATATTGCTTCATATTTAGTTTTTTTTTTGTCTTTATTTAGTTTTTCTTTTAATTATTTCTTAATATTTTCTCATTATACTTGTAATCACAATATTACAATTGTGTATTTTGTACCTTCTTTACAATGGATTACATCTATTTACTGTCAGTATCTCCTGTATAATACAGATATTCTCCTATGTACACTGCATCATGTATCACTTCTATGTAAAAGCCTTTTTAGGCATATATAAATAAATAAATTCTTGATGTAAGCGGATTTCCTAATGAGACAGGCACAGTACTGTTACCATGTGATTAGTTGGCAAATATAAAATATTATAACTATATAACTGAAATGTAGAATTCTTCAATACTTCTCTGAAAACAGATGAGGTTTTTTTACAACAGAAAGAAAAGAATATAATATATGTATATTAAATCCAAAAGCATCCTAAAATTAAACTGTTGGGCAAAAGGGCTTTCTTAAGAGTAATAATATGCTGTGATACTGGCTGAAGTGTAGTTGATGAACAGCACAGCAGACAGCAATGATATTCCAAAAAATAGTTTAACTTCCAGAGTAAGGCCTTGTCAATTATGCCTCAATGACAAAAAGCCAGCGAGTGCCCAGGATAGGACGGTGTTTTCCGATTACCAATATCAGGTAATGGTGGCGTTATTTAACGAGTTGCAGATCCGTCGTCCGTGAGTCCAGAGGTGACTCAATGCTCCGGGCTGTCGATCAAGGAATGGCAGTCCTTGATTTTGTACTGCTCAGGTGTGGCAATCTAACCAATGCGCAATATGTAATTGAGTAAATACTGGAGGTGCCACACACCAAAAGTATAGATATAAATCAATTAGAAGTTGGCACACACCCATGTATTAATGTAATTTATAAAGTGTAGAAAAATATTAAACATGCGCTGGTTAAACTGTGGCCTTCATACCTTATGTTGTTCATGGTGGAACTTGCATTACGTTGAACTGTATACGTTTAAATAATTATTATTGTTTTTATCCTTTCAGAGTACAAAAGACGCGGCGCTTTCCTAATATTCAACGAAGCCGCCCCCCAGCTTTATAAAATGGATTCAGCCATAGACAAGTTTCTTCCAGAATTACTGTACTCCACTGTCAAGTCCATTGAATACTCCACTAAAGTATTCACTAGAGATGTATCCATCTACAAAGAAGAAGCCTTGAAATCTTTACACATCATTCTCAAGTGTCTAAAAATGAAAACAGCAATTTTTAAAAGACCCGGCCAAAAAAGGCGCAAACCGCCCAACTTTGGCAAGGCAACGCTACAAGACATCGCCCTTTGGATGCTCAAACAATCCAGGAATTGTCTATGCCGCAGAACTGGAGAGATGCTGTTTAATTCATTTTTGGAAGTCACTAAACGAATCGACGATTGTAACGATTGCGCAATTTTCCTGCGAAATCATGTGGAAAATATCAGCCTAGACGTCTTTATCGTGAATTATTTGGAGCCTTTGACAGATCTGACTATGAAAACTTTACAAGATTTTGAATGTCTATTTAAAACGCTCTTGAGACTGATTTCGAGTGTGGATGCGCACTTTCTGATCTGTAAGCATCAATTGATTGAACCCCGAGAGCTTTTTTCTGAGGAAAGAGTCAACAAATCCAAATTGTTCCTTTCGATGGACGTGTTTGTTGGATTGATAGATTCCGATTCGAGTGTTGCAGAGTTTCATAAATGCAGCGATGGGTGCCTTAGCAATACAGACTCGCTGGACGATTTGCTTTTCAAATTATGGTGGAAGTACACCGAGCTTCTGGTCACGTACGCAAATTATTACGAAGATGTTACAATCATAGACCTACAGTTGAGTCATGTGTTTAAAAGCATGGTAGATTGGCTGTCCATCGAAAGTAAACTGTCCATCTTACAGAGGAATATAAACACTGTTGGATCTTGGAGTGTTAAAGAAGCCCTTCAAACTATGAAAAAAACATCCACTCGACACTGGGACATTTTTATAAAGCAGTTTTATGCAAAGATAGAAAGTCATCAAATCATCATTTTACTCTCTAACTGCCAGAATGTTAAAAACATATCTCTTCTTCAAAATGTGGACTGCATCGATGCATTTGTAGAAGTATTTGATATGTCAAACGATCACGACATAGCTAGGGATAGTCTTAAAAGAATCTTTGTGAACATGCCGAATGTTTTGCATAGTATTTTTGACACATTTTTCAAACCTATGGGAATGGCTGGATGGAAAGATCCGACAGATTGCAAAGAAAATTTGCTGAAAATAGTCAAATTCGCTCTCTACTCGAAAACCGTAACAGTTGAGCATGTGATGCAGCTTTCGATCAATCTTAGCGAGAGGGGCAGCTCCGAGAAACCAACTCCAGAAATGCTTTTCTTAAAGACGTTTGAAGATCAAATATTACCATTCTTCATGTTGCACCATTTGGAGTTTTTCCAGGTCCTCATTACGAAGTATGGCCACAATACGTTTGCAGTGGAAGAGATTATGAAGTATCTTCTTGCGAAGAAAGTGACTAACAATGAGTTCATGGATTCTCTCACAAACTATTTGATGCAGGTAAGCATTTTGCACTATCCACTATACTGAATCCACTGAAATCATAAATAAACCACTCACTGGATCGATAACTCCTTGCTTTTTGTATGAAACAAGTTTGTCCACTATTTAACCATAGATATGCCAATATTTAGACACATTTTATGCATCCGAATCGTCTACGTAACACACCATAGACACGTCCAAGCCCACGCCTCAGAACTAGAATCATTTTTCGAAAAATGGCGAATCAGTATAAACCTCTAAAAGCGCCGCTTGTGTTTTCTCCCATAAACGCCCCATAAGACCACCCAACATCCAGCTATTTGGAGAAAACGTCCCTTGGCAAAAAAACATTAAATACCTCGGAACTACCCTTGACAGTTAATTAACCTGGATAAAGCATTTCACTGAAACATTAAACTTAGCTAACAAAACCTTTGCAGCCCTTTACCCCATGATATGCAAAAGAAACAAGAAATTATCTCCAAGAAATAAACTTTTAATATACAAATCCACGATAAGACCAAAATTAATCTAGGCAAGCCCAATCTGGGCCCACGCTTCAAAATCTAAATTAAATAGACTACAAACATTCCAAAATAAAGCCATTCACACAGCCCTGGGACCACATCATAAGTCTCGCGGAATCTTTTTATTCGGGCATGCCAACCCATACAAACCTGTCCATTAATTGTGTCGCCCAGTACGACGCAAATGCCAAAACTCAATATAAAAAACCAAAACAAATCCTACTTAAATAACCCCCCTGATTGCAGCCATGTTTCATTGCAAAAAATTTTCACAAAAAACTAAAAATTACTTTGCAACAACCATTTAAACTCATGATGAAAGAGAAAGGGGCCTTTTTGTATGCCGTATTCTGTATGCCAGTACATACTTCAAAAAGTCAACATAGACACGGATAGAGGAAACTAAAAACAAGGCGCGACCATAGAGAATATAATTCTCATTCGGAGCCTACCCGTTGATTAGCCTAAAATATTATTTTAAAAATGAAAATGTTCCCTCAGAACAATAAAGATCTATCTGACAAAGTACTGTTCTGACAAAATGAGCTTTAAGGTATCTTTCTTTACAGCTTATTTACTTAGGATTGCGCTTTGGCAGATGAGAATTTGAGAAAAATTACTTTGAAATTTGAATAAACATTTTCAAATATGATTGTTCTTTTCTACGACAGTATCGAATTTTGATGTTTCTCTGCTTATAACAGAAAAATGAAAAGCTCAGTTACATGTTACGTATTTTTCATTTTAGGAAGATAATAAATTATAGATAACAGGTTAAATCATTAATGAATAACGTAGAACAATGTAATTATACCTAGCATGATATAATCACGATCTAGTACAGCATCACAATATGTACAGTAGGATCCTGGCGGACCCACCCTGAAAAACAAAATAGATTAAATTCTGATTAACGAACCACTCGGCTTTTGCTTTCAATTCAACCACTCTAAATTGGAATATGGAATAATAGGATGGGGCTCAGCAGCATCAAAACACGTTAAACAACTGAAGGTAACTCAGAATTTCATCATAAGGACCATAATAAAAGTTCCCATTAGGACGTTAACAACAGAAATTTTTAAACAATTTGATGTTCCAAATATACAGAAAATCTATGCCAAAAACATTCTGGTACATCACCTCAAAAATGATTTACAGGCAAACACCTTACATACTCATAAAACCAGAGCCAAACAAACAGAGATACTAAATATACCAAAGTGTAACTCTACCTTTGGACAAAGAAGCTCTGAATTTTTAGCAGTAAAGGTGTATAACAAACTCCCACTTAGTATCAAACAATTCAAAACAAAAAATAACTACATACATTAAGGATATTAAATCTTGGCTTAAGGAACTACCGGATACAGAACTTACTAGCATACTTAAAACATCGTCGTAGAAGTTTAATCCTTACCCAAAACATGAAGTTGAATCATAGAAGTCGCTGAAAAACTTCCAAAACCTAGTCCCTCTCAACACAGGATCTCCTAGTGAGGAGGACTACGAATATAATCAAAATCTCTTATACATAAATATAAATATACATATTCTTGTAAAAATGTAAAAAAAATTATAATATACTACACATAGTATATTGGTGGGATGTTCTAGAGTGGTAGATACTCTCAGTATCGCCCGGTGAAAGACCAGATCTGAATAGCCAGGTACTTCCCCACCTTCCCTCACTTCCCCTTAGCCTCACAACATACCCCGATTGGGGATGCCATAGTCTCACTGGCTCCAGACTGTTATCATATAGTCTGCATGTTTCATTTCAGATGTGGCCCTCACTGCCGGAATACCGCACCTTTCACTCCCTCTTGGAGCTGTTTTCCCTGTTTGTCCTGGTGCTGCCCTCCTCCTCGGAGACCCTGGGCCGCGACCGGAATCCCATGGCCGACTGGCTGCTGACCTCGCTGCAGGACCCTGTACTGGATGTGATCAAGAAGTCCAAACTGATAGTCTTACTGCCCTCCCTGTGCGCTCGCGGACTGAATGCATTGAGCCACGATGAGGAATTAAGGTAGCTTTTGGTCACATTTCATTTTTCACAACAGTCAATTCTGTTTTTACACTATTTTAATACAATGGTAATTGGTTGTGCGTGTTACGTACCTATTTGATTTTTGTTACAAGTCCGAAAAGTATTTTTGTACCTTCAGTTCCTTTTACAGTCCAAAAGAAATGGACTATAAACAATGGCGTCACACATAATACTTATTTATTTTATTTATTAATCTTAAGTTAGCTCACATCTTCGTGTGTGCTAATAGTTTTATAAACATTTTAACATGTACATTGTTTGGCAAACATAATCTTTCTTTAAATATTTCACTA
Organism: Hesperophylax consimilis; assembly: GCF_061612785.1. Lineage (NCBI taxonomy): Eukaryota > Metazoa > Arthropoda > Insecta > Trichoptera > Limnephilidae > Hesperophylax > Hesperophylax consimilis. The sequence goes on along the minus strand of NC_142854.1, from coordinate 16,052,227 downwards.
AAGTCACAAAAAAAAGAAACATTAATAATTGAGAAAGACATATTTTCTTAATTCATTTTTGAACTTATTAATATTTTCTATCACAGCAATTTCCTTCGGGATTTTGTTATAGAGTTGAACGGCCTGGTACATCAGAGATTTTTGGGTGCTTGTTTTTTTTCTTGTTGGCAATCTAATTTGCTTAGAATTTCTCGTCCCGTGTCCGTGTATCTCGTTATTGTAATTTATTTTTCTTTTCAGTTCCTTAGACATCATCCCTAAGTTAATTTTATGTATAAAAATAAGTACATTCAAATACACAGTTTGCTTCACCGTCAAAATATTCAGCTCCTTTAACATGTCTCTTATCCGTGTGTATATGTTGCGCTTAAGTATTATTCGCATTGCTTTATTTTGCAGTATTTGCATTTTTTTCATTTTCTCTTTATTGCAGAGAAAAAGAATACTTGAACAGTAATTAAAGTGTGGTGATATAATTGTATTGTATATTATCTGGCATGTTTCTTTATTTACTTTGTTTCTGATTCTACCAAGAAATGATATTTTTTTTGCAATTTTTTTAATTGTATAGTCTGCATTTTTTGAGAAGTTCAATTTTGAGTCTATAATAACACCTAGATATTTAATTTCTTCCACTTTTTTTATGATTTCTCCATTTATAGAAACCTTTGGTTCCTCGTGCGTATTTGTTCTGCCTATATGCATGTATTTTGTCTTATTTACATTTAGTTTTAATTTATTTAGTTTGAGCCATTTTGACAATGTTTCTAAGTCACTATTTATCTTTTTGATTGCTTTCTCATAATTATCTTCTGCAATATAAATTAGTGCGTCGTCTGCAAACAGTCTTATTTTGCAATGTTTTAATATTTTTACCATATCATTTATGTAGAGTATAAACAATATCGGACCCAATACAGATCCTTGCGGTACACCCAGAGATTATACTGATTGAAATTTAACAAGGGATGCGCGATGGCAAGAGAAAAATGCAACTATGTGATGCTAATATGTAATTTATTTGTTTTCTCTCTCTGTATTATTAGGGCTCTTCCTCTGTTATTCTATATTCAATGCTATGTCTCGTTTGTTTGTTGTGTTCCAGGAGGGCCCTGAGCAGCGTGATCTCGCACTTTCCGCAGCGGAGTTCGGAGTTTGCCCCGTACACCCCGGAGCGGGCAGCCTATATCTCCACATTCCAGGTACTGCTGGAGGCCATGGCCAACTCCGGTTCCTACATTCTGCTGCACGCCGTCATAGAGTGCTCTTGCTGTGAGTTCTAATTTAGCAAAGATTCAACCACTGTTTCATTTGGTAGCCTCAAAGTACCTGAAAAAAACCCTTAATTCTGTGCAATGGATAGCAGTCTCTACAGCACTGACGTCAGAAGCAAAAGCTATCCTTGTTCTACCGTTATTTCAATGGGAGATGCTCCGAGGGATTAGAATCATTGATTCCTTCGGCACCGGTGTAAAGCCGGGAAACATGTCTATTTATTTAAGGAGAAAACACAGATACAGACAGTAATTAAAAGATAATTTTGTAAAACAATAACTTGAGAATTCGCCTGCATCCTAACTATTTCTCACTGATTGACTGGTAGATAACAATTTTAAATATTTTTTTGCATGTAAATAAGGTAAAAGTTTAAAGAAAATTATTTTGTATATAGATAATGCTCAGTGTCAAATGAAAGTGTACAAATATTTTTTATACAAGTTTAGAGATAAATCATAAAAAAGTACTTAAAGAGTATAGTGAATGAAGTAAGTACACATTTTCTTTTTTTTTTATAGTAAAACACTTCAATTTCCTACCAAAAGTACTATATGTATCAAAAAATATGTCGGAATCCTTCAGGTTTTGGTTTTTATTATACAATTCGCACATTCTTCTGATTGGATCCCTGACACCAGCATTTGTGCGCGTCCCGCTAATATGGAATAAGTCGTTAAGCCTCGTCGTTCTGAGTGGTATTTTAAAGTTTATTAGATTGAGTAAGCCAGGACAGTCGATAAAGTTGTTGCAGATTTTGTACAAGGTCATTAGGTCAAGGTAAGTTCGCCGGTTAGTAAGAGTGGAGACGTTATATTTCGAGAGCATATTTGTGTATCCCCGTTTAGGTGCGCTCATTCTGTGGTTGAGGTAATGCAGAAATTTCTTCTGAATACTTCCAATATTTTCTTTATAGATATCGTAAAGTGGAGTCCATATGGAGGTGCAGTATTCAAGTTGAGAACGGACCAGCGTATAGTAAAGCAGAAGGTAGGTTTCAGGTTTTCGAAATACGCGGCTGTTTCTGATAACAAAGCCTAGCATGCAGTAAGCTTTATTCACAATATTTTTAATGTGCGCATCGAAATGAAGTTTGGAATCAAAAAGTACCCCAAGATCCCTTATACAGTATACACGATCTAGTGAATAGTTGCCTATATAATAATTGTGTATAATAGCGTTATGATTTTTAGTGAAGCTTATTTGTTTACATTTGTTGTAACATAGGTAAATTTTGTTTTCATTGCAAAACGCTTCGAACCTTTCTAAGTCTCGTTGGATGAGCAGACAATCATTTAAATTCCTAACAATGGCAAATATTTTTATGTCATCGGCGTACAAGAGAAATAAACAATGCATGAAACATTCAGAAACTGTATTAATAAAAAGTATAAATAACAGCGGTCCTAGGATTGATCCCTGTGGTACGCCAGAAGTAACTGGTTCCCATACGGAAGTATGTCCTCGTAACGATACAGCTTGCTGTCCTTTTGTTAAATATGAGATGAACCAACGTAATAAGTTTCCCCTAATTCCGTTATACATAATTTTTTTAATATTTCTATTTTTGAGACCGATAATTCGTGGTGGAATTCCATTATAATATATTATAATAAAACAAATAAAAAACTTTATTCCACTTAATTTTATTTTGACCGTAACCGGTTTCAGCTCGTCAAAGCCATCTTCAGACTGGTACACAAAATTCTTAGTCTACGGTTTATATACACAACATATGGGGGAGGGGGGAGAGGGGTAGTTTATAGGGTTTTAATCAATTTTATTTGTTACTAAGTCGTTTAAGATTGTCGAATTTCTAACTATTTGGTAATTCCAGTGAGCTAATTACCTTGGGTTTGTAGCTCATTTCAATATTTATTAGGGAAAAACCTTACAGGTAATATGCATTATTAATGACCAAATTTTACTGTCGAATCGTTATTTATGATGGGATTATATTTGCTTTTTGAAAAGATACATGTTTACATTTGAGAAATTATTATAAGAATTAAGAAAGTAGGGACTTAGCAACTGATACTAATAGCTTATTAATTACAAAGTTACTTATTGAAGGGGTACATGTTTACATTGAAGTAGGGATGGTCTAACCTAACTACATATTTTAATATCGAAATTATTATTAAAATTACAATGGATACAAGAGCGGAGACTTGGCAAATGATTCTAATTGTTTATTCATTACAAAGTTAGGGTCTATTTTATTAATTAAGCGAGTAATTTCTAAAGATTCTAGTCTATCAAGCTTGTGGCCTTTATTGCAAGTATGGAGGACTTTAACATCTCTGTCTTTATCAAACGAGTGTTTATTTTCTAATAGATGTGATGCTACATTTGACAATTCGCCTTTATTATTTACCCAATTTGTAAAATGTTCTTTAATACGGGTTTTGAAAGATCTCCCTGTTTGACCAACGTAATATGCTGGGCAGTTGGCGCAGTTCACTTGGTAAACGCCCGAGTTCTCGAGTTTTTCTCTCTTATCTTTGTTGTTAATTAAAATTCTACCTAGAGAGTTTACATTATAAAAAGCTGTTTTGCATTTATCATTATTGGTTAGTCTAGATATTTTTGTTGATATTTCACCAATATAAGGGATTTTAACCCATTGTTTATTACTATCTTTTTCATTTTTATTTTCAAGGCCTTGTGAAATGATTGTTAATGTAAGTTTTTTGTCCTTTTTCTCTATTAGCCTATCAATAGTTTCGCTTTTGTATCCGTTGTTATTGGCGATAGTTTTAATAATATTTAATTCATTATTATAATTTATATAATTCAAAGGCACATGTAAAAGTCTGTGAATGAGTGAATAAAATACTGATAATTTATGTGATATGTGGTGTCTAGATGTATTGTGTATGATATTATCACTATATGTAGGTTTTCTATAAATTGAAAATTCTAATTTATTGTTAATGATTTCGATACCTATGTCGAGAAAGTTAATCTTATTACCCCCCATTTCCATTGTGAACTGGATTGATTTGTTAATTTTATTGATTTCTTTTAGAAAAATATCTAATTGTCTGTTTGTTCCTGTCCAGATAATCAGAATGTCATCTACATATCTACGGTAGAAGGCGACTTTATTAAACGATTTTAGTTTTTCGATGGATTCTTCGATATAATCCATGAAGAATTCAGCTAAGACCGGTGAAATCGGGCTCCCCATAGCTAACCCACTAGATTGGATGTAATAGTTATTATTAAATCTAAAGAAATTTTGTTCTATGCATGTATTTAGTAATCTTGTTATTTCGTTACGTTTTATTAAATTAATGTTTATTTTTTCCATGTAATTATTAATAATTATTTTTAATTCGTTTGTTGGTATGTTTGAGAACAAACTAACAACATCAAATGAAACTAAGGTAGCATTATTGGGAACTTTGATGTCTTTAATGAGGTCTATAAGTTGTAGGGAATTTATTATTCCGTATTTTGGTTTAAAATTAAGAGTATTTTTTATAATATTATTTCCAAATTTTGCTAATTTATAGGCAGGAGCTGAATTATATGACACTACTGGCCTTACTGGCATATTATTTTTGTGTACTTTTGGCTGTCCATATAGACGTGGGCATTGGGGGTTCATAACAGAAAGGCTATTTTTATGGTATTTATTTTTAATCAAGGTTTGGCATGAATTTAGAATTGTGTTTACGTCTGCTGCAAATTTAGGAGTGGGGTCCTTTTTCAATAAGGTTATATTACTGGTGTCTAGCACCTCTTGGACTTTTTCTAAGTAATCTGATTTATTTAAGATAACTGTACTGTTGCCTTTATCTGCTTTTGAGATAATCAGATTATTTTGTTTGATTTTATTTTTTATTGATTTTACGATACGTGCTTCGTTAGAGAATTTCCCCTCAGTCGTTGCGTTTTTTATTATTTTAGTACATAGGTATTTTTTACCGTAATCTGACGTTGCAATATCTGTATCTATCGCGAGATTCTCGAGATCTTTTAAGTTAAGTGGTAAGTTTGGACAGTATTTTAATCCTTTATTAAGCATTGTTATTTCAGTATTATCAAATTCTACATTAGTGTTGTTTACTACCTGATCGTAAAAGGATGGTACGGGTGAATTAACAGTTTTATCCCTTGTTGTTGATTTTAAGTGTTTTTGTGTCCAGTGTGTTAGTTTTTTAAGTTGTTTTTGGTAAGTTATATGAATTTAATTGTTAACCATAAGGGTGGTGTCATTATAAAGGCAATCAAATTCTACGGGGTGTAGTTGTGATGTGAGTAAAGTGTGTACATAAAATAAATAGTTATTTACATTATCCCGAATGTTGTACCATTTCTTCATCTCCTGTGTGGTCCATGTTCTGCGGGCTGCGGTAACTGCTAGTGTAGCTGCTTTGCTGTTCGTGTTCGTCCTGATGTTGATGTAGTTGGGTATAAGGCCCCGTTTTTTGCACTCTCGATTGAACCACAAATGTTGTGACGCCATCCGTCGTTTAAGAATGAGTTTTTTGTAGAGTCTCTTCAGTGTTGCTGTGTTTGCACTTTTTAATATTTCTATTACATGCACTTTTTAATATATCTTATCGGTCTCAAAAATAGAAATATTAAAAAGTGCAAATCTTATCTCAAAAGCAGATAAAGGCAACAGTACAGTTATCTTAAATAAATCAGATTACTTAGAAAAAGTCCAAGAGGTGCTAGACACCAGTAATATAACCTTATTGAAAAAGGACCCCACTCCTAAATTTGCAGCAGACGTAAACACAATTCTAAATTCATGCCAAACCTTGATTAAAAATAAATACCATAAAAATAGCCTTTCTGTTATGAACCCCCAATGCCCACGTCTATATGGACAGCCAAAAGTACACAAAAATAATATGCCAGTAAGGCCAGTAGTGTCATATAATTCAGCTCCTGCCTATAAATTAGCAAAATTTGGAAATAATATTATAAAAAATACTCTTAATTTTAAACCAAAATACGGAATAATAAATTCCCTACAACTTATAGACCTCATTAAAGACATCAAAGTTCCCAATAATGCTACCTTAGTTTCATTTGATGTTGTTAGTTTGTTCTCAAACATACCAACAAACGAATTAAAAATAATTATTAATAATTACATGGAAAAAATAAACATTAATTTAATAAAACGTAACGAAATAACAAGATTACTAAATACATGCATAGAACAAAATTTCTTTAGATTTAATAATAACTATTACATCCAATCTAGTGGGTTAGCTATGGGGAGCCCGATTTCACCGGTCTTAGCTGAATTCTTCATGGATTATATCGAAGAATCCATCGAAAAACTAAAATCGTTTAATAAAGTCGCCTTCTACCGTAGATATGTAGATGACATTCTGATTATCTGGACAGGAACAAACAGACAATTAGATATTTTTCTAAAAGAAATCAATAAAATTAACAAATCAATCCAGTTCACAATGGAAATGGGGGGTAATAAGATTAACTTTCTCGACATAGGTATCGAAATCATTAACAATAAATTAGAATTTTCAATTTATAGAAAACCTACATATAGTGATAATATCATACACAATACATCTAGACACCACATATCACATAAATTATCAGTATTTTATTCACTCATTCACAGACTTTTACATGTGCCTTTGAATTATATAAATTATAATAATGAATTAAATATTATTAAAACTATCGCCAATAACAACGGATACAAAAGCGAAACTATTGATAGGCTAATAGAGAAAAAGGACAAAAAACTTACATTAACAATCATTTCACAAGGCCTTGAAAATAAAAATGAAAAAGATAGTAATAAACAATGGGTTAAAATCCCTTATATTGGTGAAATATCAACAAAAATATCTAGACTAACCAATAATGATAAATGCAAAACAGCTTTTTATAATGTAAACTCTCTAGGTAGAATTTTAATTAACAACAAAGATAAGAGAGAAAAACTCGAGAACTCGGGCGTTTACCAAGTGAACTGCGCCAACTGCCCAGCATATTACGTTGGTCAAACAGGGAGATCTTTCAAAACCCGTATTAAAGAACATTTTACAAATTGGGTAAATAATAAAGGCGAATTGTCAAATGTAGCATCACATCTATTAGAAAATAAACACTCGTTTGATAAAGACAGAGATGTTAAAGTCCTCCATACTTGCAATAAAGGCCACAAGCTTGATAGACTAGAATCTTTAGAAATTACTCGCTTAATTAATAAAATAGACCCTAACTTTGTAATGAATAAACAATTAGAATCATTTGCCAAGTCTCCGCTCTTGTATCCATTGTAATTTTAATAATAATTTCGATATTAAAATATGTAGTTAGGTTAGACCATCCCTACTTCAATGTAAACATGTACCCCTTCAATAAGTAACTTTGTAATTAATAAGCTATTAGTATCAGTTGCTAAGTCCCTACTTTCTTAATTCTTATAATAATTTCTCAAATGTAAACATGTATCTTTTCAAAAAGCAAATATAATCCCATCATAAATAACGATTCGACAGTAAAATTTGGTCATTAATAATGCATATTACCTGTAAGGTTTTTCCCTAATAAATATTGAAATGAGCTACAAACCCAAGGTAATTAGCTCACTGGAATTACCAAATAGTTAGAAATTCGACAATCTTAAACGACTTAGTAACAAATAAAATTGATTAAAACCCTATAAACTACCCCTCTCCCCCCTCCCCCATATGTTGTGTATATAAACCGTAGACTAAGAATTTTGTGTACCAGTCTGAAGATGGCTTTGACGAGCTGAAACCGGTTACGGTCAAAATAAAATTAAGTGGAATAAAGTTTTTTATTTGTTTTATTATAATATATTATAATTTTTTTAATAAGAATAAGGTGATCAACCTTGTCAAAAGCTTTTTTGAAATCGCAGTAAATTGCATCTACCTGATCCATGCTAGTAAACAAGAAATTAGAGTAAATAAGTAAATTACTCACGGTAGATTTGCCTTTGACAAACCCGTGTTGTTGGTCTGTAATTTTGGCAGCAAACTGGGGATATATATTATTATGGACAAGTCTTTCCAACAGTTTAGGGATCGCCGAGAGAATGGATATTGGCCTGTAGTTTTCCACTCGTTGACGCGAATCACCCTTAGTCACGGTTGAAATTTGTAACGGGTTGCTTCTATGACTCGGCTCAGCTGTGGAACTATAATCGGCCTATATGCCCTCTCTCTTACAGCACGGGTCTCTTCAAGACCCAGGTTTACTCCTTCCTTTTCTCAAAAAGACCCTCCACTCAGCATCCTGATGTTAGGCACTGAGGGAGTGTGTGTAGTGAATGTAAACAGTACATTTTTACAAGAGTACAGAATCTGAGAACACTTTGTTTGTATTAGAATTCTTGTCGAAAGTAATTCCCTCATGGTGTGTCATCTTTGGGATTGCTTTCTTATAGACATAAGGAAGGAATTAATGGAAGAATGATTGCGATGATTTGAAATTTTTCAGTTGACGTTGAGCACATATGCGATGCGCAGATATCCCACAAGCTGCGATCCTTCATGTGGTCCCTGAGCTCCGCAGACCAGACCCTGGTGCTGTCGAAGGTATTTCAGACCTTCACGGAGCGCTCCAGGGATCCCAGCATTAGGCTCAACCTGCTCAATCGGTTTCTGTTACCCCTTCTCAATAATGCCTCAGCCCAAACTCTTGATGTAAGTACACTTAATTATGTTTTCCTGATCATTTTTATCAATCTCTTATTTCAATCTTTAAGAATTTACAGTATCATCCTCAATTAATTCCCACATTCTCAATAAATAGCTCAGTGGTTAGAGTGCTGTTCTGGTGACACAGATGTCCTGGGTCCGTTTTCTGTTGCAACTGTTATCTTTTTATTTTCTGTGTCTTGTTCTGTTACATATTTCCTTTAGATTTATTAATATTATCTGCTTCTTCAACGATTAAATATATATTACATTGAGCTCGATCACTTCCTCATTACACCGATAGACTAAATTTCTACAATGTACGCACCCTTGAACAGAGAAGACTAAATATTGATTTAAATTTTCTTTTCAAAATTGTTAATGCTCTAATAAACTGCCCTTTTTTACTCTATCAAATTATGTTCAACGTTCCTAGAATTGGTTCCCGACTCATACATTATATTCCGTTACATATTAAAAAATATAAAACTAAGCTGGGGTATGACTCACCTTTACCAAGAATGTGCCGTTATTTTAACGAGACATATAAAAGTCATCCCATTGATTTGTCAATGTCATCACTGGCCACCTTCAAATCAAACGTAAACAAGACTTAAAGCTACCTATCGTGTTGATCTATAAAATAATTACTATTGCTGTTATGAAATGTATATGTAAGTGTATGTATTTGTGTATACATGTATGCATGTAGGTGCATACATGTACATTATTCTTTACTTATAGTTTTGTGTTCATCAATGTTGTGTTTGTCTGTAATTAGTGATAGTATCAACCAAGTTTAAATTGTGTAATTGAATTTCGAGAGCTTTGATATGAATCACTGTTGACAAACCTAAGAAAAAAAAAAAAAAAAAAAAAAAAAAAAAATCTTAAGTTATTGCATTTAATTAAATAAACAAACTAACATTGTTTGAATTCCCCAGGAGTTGTACGCAAAGATATTACCCAAGATACTGGAAGTGCTCAACAAGCCGGTGAGAGATGTGAGGCCTTCGGAGATACCCCTGAAGCATCTACTGTTGGAGTGGAGTGCGGCTTTCCTCATGGCTGAAATTATGTTCCTGAAGGTAACATATATCTTTCTGCATGTTTATTGAAATGTCTTGAAGGCAACATATCATTCTCTTTTTTTTTCAAATAACTTGGTTTACATCACTTTATTATATACAACCTCTACATGTTTCATGAACGAAGTTCACCTCATCAGGAGTAAGTATACACTGAAGTCAAAAATTAAATATAGATTATAATTGGATAGAAGAAGTGGAAGGAGGGGGGAGGGGTAAGAGTGGGCGGAGCTTAGCAGAATTAGGAATTACAATACAAAGTTATTTGTGTTTTAATAAATAAAAAATTAAAGATTCCCAAATTATTCTACATGCAGACTGAGCTGTATTCTGGAAGAAGCCTGCTTCGAAAGCGGTAGGTATCGAAATAAAAGTACTCAATGTCTAAAGCCACAACAATCCTCGTGACAAGAGGCACCTTAAATTCTACGCAATAATGTATCAAGTTAAAATTAATTTCACTATTTCTTCTCTGCCTGTAATATTTTTAAGGTAACATATCTTGTATTTCTTCAACTTCGTCTTTCTTCAATCCCTGGATTATCAATTTGGTAATGTTGTATTAATTGTGTCATTTCCTTATTACTGAGGATCGTGAGCCCCACTCCAATTTCCCTGGAACAAGGTTCCTTAACTCCTCGCTGCGTGGGAGCCAAGAACAACAACATTCCAGACATAGGTGATATGATCACTCCAATGCATCGGTGATCTTCCTTTGCTTCCCTGCCAAACATTTTACCAGTGACCATGAGTTACTCCGAGTTTGAGTCCTCTGTTTAGCGAGCAACGTGTCCCTGGTATCTTAGGACACGCTGTAGGCAGACAGCCCGAATGTATATATTGACTGTCCATGGATTACTGACTGCTTGTGAAAATAAAACTGAATTAAAGATACACATGTTTTGGATCTTCCAGGCGCCAGATGTTCAATCAGCCGGTTGCAAAATCGGGAAGTTGGGGGACGAGTTAAAGTTAAAATGGAGGAGAGAGTTCTTCGATCGTTCCCTGAAGCCCCGAGATGTCAACATACCGATTCATGATAATTTCAGCCAAACTGCTGAATACTTAAGGTAATTTCTTTGCCAATTTACACTGCTGACCAAAATGTGCCAAAGAGATATTTAAAAATATTTATTGGGATTATTTCGATAATTCTGCACGTTAGTATCTTCCTTTAATCACAAAGCTAACTTAGAAATGTCACACTTTAACAAGAGATGTCTTGCAAACTTACCTTTTTAAGCTGTCATACCCTTAAATTAAATATACCATTCCTGAGAGAAAGTCCAGTTATGAATGTCCTAAATCCTATATCTAAATTTCGCTAATAAACAATTAGTTAATGTTAATTAAGTGTTAATCTTAAGTGACCTACCAGGTAAGTATTGTAAAGTATATTATCTCCATATATAGTTAGTAATAACATAGATCACTGCAGAAATGTATTATAAATTTGTACAGCGCCTTTGAGGTGATTTTACACAAAAACGGCTCTTTACAAGTTATCCAAATATTATGATTATTATTATCTCTTCTGAATTATTTGTCATCATTCAGCATAATCATAATGTGTTAACATATTAAAAAATGCATTTTCGAATGTAAATTTGCCGTAGACAACACTCAGAAGTTTTAACATTTAATATTGCTCCAAATAGGTACCACAAACAGCAATTTTAAAGTAAATAATTCGCTGTATTCTATTTTTTTATGAATCCTATAATTATGGGATAGAAGGTGAAATATAAATGCATTCAATGGCTCTTTAACCTCTCAGAAAAAGACTTTTATTTACTTTGTGTTCCTTTGCGAACTGTCAAAACGCGAAAATTTTTGTGTTATTCACGAGTTTTGTTAAAAGCTTCATAACTCACGTTTTGGGAAACGTAGCCTCATTCTAAAAAATGTTTTGGGAAGATTATGAAATTCACTATCGTATTGTTTTGTTTTACGTAAATATTTGCGTTTCTAAATATACATTTTCTGAAAACGTCAAAAATATGTAAAAATCGCTGACCATTATTTCAAAGCTGTGAAAAATGTACTTTTTTCTGAGTATCATAAAGAAATAACACTTTATATATTGAAGAAATATAATTAAAAACTATTAGTCACTCAAAATATTAACCGTTCAAACTAAATTATTTTTAATAAATTATTTAGAAACGCAATAAATTATGAACGAACAAGATGACAGATCCAATCGACTTAGATAATGCACCTCTATATTCCATAGATATTCTTGAATACAGACGCGTAGCGTTATTCATTATCGATACTCTGTTTTTTAAATCATGGCAATCCGTATACTAGTGATGGAAATAAATCGATTTTTGTAAAATCTCGCGCGTTTACGTGAAAAGACGTACTAATGTCTTGACCGCTATTATCATATTTACGTCTTTTGACGTTCTAATGTTCCGAGTGGTTAACACTATAAACAGTTTATACGTCCCTATATTCAAATTCGGAGGTATGAATTTTTGAAAGAGGGCGGTATATTTTTAAACCGAACGCTTAAAAATTGCAGAGCGCCTTGGTATGGCCGGCCCTAAGAGGATTGCTACCGCTTCTACATTCATAAACACATAAATCTACCCATCTGCCCTGATGATGGTCACTCTAATGCTGTCCGAAAAGGAGGAATAAGCTCAACGTGGCATATTTACTAACGATTATTTCAATTATTGTATCTCTAAATGGTATAAAATTAAGTCGCTATCCGCGTCAGTCTGTTTGTGTGCTTAGTTCTTCTAAACCACGCAACGGATTTTGATACGGTTTTCACTATCATTTAGAGAATTTCTTCCAAAAGGTTTACATATATAACACATGCATATTATATTTGTAGAATGTAGAGAAAAGACGATGTTTCATAATCAAGTCATAAAAATATGTTTTCGGGCACTACATTGTTAATGCTGGCTAAACCTTATAAGATACATCAAAATAATGCACCATGTCTTACAGCCTAGAAAAGCCTACAGAAAAGTCCGCCTTGGTGTACGTGTATCTCCTTAGAATAACCCCCAGCAACGTCGGGTACACGTAAGCTAGTGATCTATAAATAAGGCTTTAGATGTATTTTTGTTAGTAAAATATATTAAAAATTTAATGAAAATTGATTTTGCAGACTGGCCCGTTGTTCTGCCTACAAATGTCTCCACTCCGTTGTGCTAGCAATGCCCAAGGAGGATATCAAGTTGTACCAGTTTCTAGTCCAGGATAAGGTGTGGGAGGGGATGATAGATACAAACAGGCGATACGCCTTTCCAATGGATCAGGTACGCACACAATCATTATCTAATATATTTGCTAAATAAAGGCACTGTTTCAACAGGACAATCCCATTTATTATCCAATGAATTCCTTTTTATAATAATATAAGAGTAGGACACCTTCGTCTCGAGCTGTTGTTCTCTAACAAAAGAAAATGTTTCCAATGATAAAACAGGAAATTACTACTATCGCTCTGTTGATAAATCTTGGTACCAATAGAGACATCTATTGACAATAAGTTGCATTATTATTGAGCAAATCTTGATATCATAGCTTCAAACCTTTTTTACCATAATCATTATTTGATACATACCTTTAAAATTGAACAATATTCGGGTTCAATATTGTTGTGTTCGTACAAACAGGTCTCCAACTCGTCTTGGAAGGAGTTAAATGAATAAGTGGTTCTTTTAGATTATCAGGGATTTATTAATACTCCGCGTATTATAAAGGTGACTCGATATTCGACCTAACTAGTAGCTGGCTAATTGAAATCTGTAACAGTAAGTTTCTCTGAGAGCCTTACCTCTGGCCCTGGCGACTACTGGCCACTGGCTCCATCTTGCGGACTTCCACGCAAGCTCTATGCACTGCCATCTGTGCATGCATCTATGAAGCTCTTACTTCCCAACAAATATATAGTCCTTTTAATATAATATTATTCCACACGGAAGATGAGAAACCTTTAACAAAGAAAGGACCTTTACAAAGTTGTTAGTATACAATAATCATATAAAAAAATGTTTATTAGCAATGCCTTTCCCACCATTGAAGTATGACCGGCTTAAACGGTACACCCACCCTTCCGCATAAAGTGTGTTAACCACTTGATTATTAAAATTGGTGTATTTAAAAAAAACCATCTAGAGTGATAGACATATCCAGGTATTCGGTTTTGGATTCGGCCATGTTCATTCACAAATTCATGCGTCCAAATATTATTATATCCTGAAAAATATTTAAATTGATTACCGTGGTTTAAAGTAAATATATAATCCATGTATATAATCACCGTTCATCCCATAGGTTTTATAAATTTAAGAGAAAAGTTAATAACATACGTTAAAATCTATGCGTTTATAGATATCGGTGTCGCGTGTCGGTGATTCAAACCAATATTGGATTTGATTCCCTTTTTTGAAAGAAATGCATTTATACTTGGACAAACCTATTTATTCATATTGATATTGAATATGTACGGGTACAACCAAATAATTTGTCTTAATATTTTAAAGTATATAAATTGCAAAATGTGTATTTTCATAAAATAATTAAATTAACGCCATCAGTGCTACCCAGATTTGAGTAGCTATCGCTGAAGGAAATTATCGGTGGTTCCCGAATTTGGGTAGCTATTGTTTAAGGGCATTATTGGTGCTACCCAAATTTGGGTAGCTATTGCTCAAGCGCATTATCGCTGCTACCCAGATTTGGGTAGCTATCGCTGAAGGAAATTATCAGTGGTTCCCGAATTTGCGTAGATATTACTTAAGGGCATTATCAGTGGGTAGCTATTGCTGAAGGAAATTATCGGTGGTTCCCGAATTTGGGTAGCTATTGTTTAAGGGCATTATCGGTGCTACGTTGGGTAGCTATCGCTGAAGGAAATTATCGGTGGTTTCCAAATTTGGGTAGCTTTTATTTAAAGGCGTTATCGGTGCTATCCAAATTTGGGTAGCTATCACTCGAGTAGTTAATATAAAAAATATGACATCTTCCAATCATTTCAAGACCTTCTGACCTTAATGAATTTACCCATGACTTTGGTTTTCAGGTATCGAAGTTAAAATATCACCCGATCAAAACAAAATTCCGCAGCACCTTCAACAAATCTTCCGCCAACCTGGTACTCAATAGTCAGACCCTCAGTCAGACCTTTCTGGGGGTCCTCAATACTGACGAGGACAGGAGGAAGAGGATCTTCTCGCAGACCCTGTCCGATGACATCCTGAAATATGACCTTAACATGGCCACTGTCAGGGATCCCCCTCAGCTGGACTTATCATCAAATAACCAGGTAAATAATACAGTGAAATAATAATAATAATGATCGTATTATTTAAATAGCGCCATTGTCATTGCCATTAAAGCGAAACGATAGCAAAAACTTCAATTTATCTAAAGCATATTTTTTATTGTTTATAATGTACACCAATTCATTATAAAGATTAATCATAATAGTGATTTAGCATTAGGCTTCGCCTTAAAACTTATAGATAAATACAATACAACATAAATTTCAAACAGATATAATTTATCTCAGGGCCTATGTATTCATTGGGGGTATTTTTGAGGAAAGGTAGGAGTGAACCTGGGTCTTAAAGAGAACCATGTTGCAAGAGAGAGGAAACACAGAGGCCGGCAAATCATTCCGCATCTGAGCTGTTGAACTCGAGAAGAGTCGTAGAAGCGATATGTGACAAATGTCGACCATGTACAAATTTTGCGCTTGTTTTTGGCATGTTTCCCGGCTGTGCACCGGTGCCGAAAGGATCAATGAAGTTAGTTCCTCGAAGCATCTTCCATACAAATACCGGTGTAACAGGTTTTATTAGATAATAATAATATCGCCTGCCTCATTCAAAACCACATGTACAATCTCAACCAGCAGTTGTAACATGTATGAATAACCAACATCAGGATTGCTACGATAATGAAATAAAAGAGAAAAGAATTTCAATATTACATTTAATTCAATATCGCATAGAGCTCGAGATCTCTCTTACAACAAAATTAGATTAAACTCAGGGGTGAGCGGCAATACGAAGTATTGTTCGCACGGATGGAATTTTATAATGGTAGCAAAAGTTATTAGTGCGACATTGTGTAAAGACATTAAATATCTGACCTGTTACTACGGTACAGGGCGCCATGCAACACTTAGGAAAGTGTTGCAAATTTAGATCAAGAACAACCTGATGACCAGCGAATAAATTTGTCTAGCTGATTACGTCATCGCGTCACCCGGAAATCTGTCGACTGGGGCGCTCGCTCGTATCCTCCTTGTAGACGCGACCACACCGGCTGGCTGCCCGTTTGGTACTGGCCTTCTGAAATCATGACTCGAGCTTCCTTCTAGAACGG
Organism: Hesperophylax consimilis; assembly: GCF_061612785.1. Lineage (NCBI taxonomy): Eukaryota > Metazoa > Arthropoda > Insecta > Trichoptera > Limnephilidae > Hesperophylax > Hesperophylax consimilis. The sequence continues at coordinate 16,035,828 of NC_142854.1, read as the reverse complement.
CCCATAGAGCACATAGCGGCCTTGTAAGAAGTTTGATAATTAGTGGCGGGGCAAAAGTGAACTGCTACACCGGTAGAACAAAGACTGCTTTCCCAGCTGACAGTTGTGCTCCAAAAATTGAAGTTGTTTGCTAAGATATGAGAATCTACCAAAGATATTAGAAGAACGAGATGTGCTATGAGCAGTTCATACTGTGTGGAATTGTTTTGCCCAGTGTCGCCGGTTTTGTTCACCAATACTACTGCACACCTTCGCTTACGCTAAGGTATCCGCACTAATACATAGAACAGATTTCTGTGCGTACACGTCCCGATAGTATTCAAAGTACCCTAATTAGGTAGTACTCCGCCTACGGTCCGGCGGCCAACATAGCATATCTCGTTCTTCTAATATCTTTGGAATCTACCAAAGTGACTTGACAAAGGATTAATTAACGACTTAAAAATAATGATTTAGGAAGTGTGCAGAGGAATTTGCCTTGATCCTAGTTTGATATGGGCATGCGCCTATTTAGCTGGGTCGTAACAATGCTCTTCTCAGTTTCAGAGTAAACTGTGCTTGGAAGAGTCAGATCTGAACAATCACGAGTGTATGGCCTCCGTATGCAATATCATCATGAGCATGGATGCCCTGTCATGCCCCACTCCGGGTGCCGACTCCACCCTGAACTTCTCCCAGCAGCGGTCTTCAGGAGTTGGGGATCCGCCGCAATGGGTGAAGGGTCTGGCTCTGCTGCTCGGCGATAGGAACAGGCATTCCAACATCAGGCTGTTTATTTCCCAGGTTTGTGAATAGTTCCTATGTCAGTCTAACCTTGTCATAATTAAGAGGGGTAACTAATAGCAAAAGTCACGTTGGTGTGCCATTGTAATAATTAGATTTTTAATTAGCAAATATATGCGGCATGAGCGCCATTGTAATAATTAAATCAACACATTGTAATAAGATTAAAATACAACACACGCTGGACGCCATTGTATTTAGATTTTCTATAAGAAAAGATTGCATTGTTAAAATGCTTGCTTTTATATATCAAATGGTGAAAGTTATATTATTGCTTTTACTATTCTATACTTATAATCTTCACAATATTTTTTTTATATAAACTATTTAAAATGTGTATGTAAAATGGCAGACCGTACGCCCTCGATTTAACAGGCCACGATAACCAGTCAAACGCTCTATATTTTGTTAACAATACATGAGTCGTGTAATTTCTATACCCGCTATATCAACTTTCATTGATTTGGGGAAAACCGCAAAAAAACTGTCACATCTCTAGCGTACATAAGTAATTGCATTAAATTTTTTTATATAATGAATTGGAGTAAGTAATAAAATTTCGAAAAGCATTTATTTTTCTATATATGTCTAGCAATAATTAAGTAATTTCGATAAATAAAATGGATAAAGCGAATTTTGATACTCACTTTCTTGATATAGAGGCTTTTGAAAGTCAACTGAGCCGACATGGCGGGTTTAGAAACACACGCGTAGATCATTTTGACACACGAGCGTGGCGTCAGAGCGGCGGCCATATTGTATTTTGGCAAAATAACTGCTTGTGATTGGTTGAATCCGATATAGCGCGTTTTGATAGTAACTTTCTGTATGATATAGCGGATTTGGTTTCTCACTCGCAGTTTTAACATGGTTTTTGGTCGTGATAAGGAGGGTTTTGAAACTCAATTTTAGGCTCCTCTTGTTGCTCGCAAAAATGTGAACAAGATGTCATACTCAGATCATTTTGTCAAAAAATCGGATATAGCGGGTATAGAAATTATAGGATTCACATATTCTTGTTTTTGTTCAAGAGGTTTATACCTACAAATAATTGTTGTATGCATTTACTATTTACTTGCTGTTATAATATTTATTTATTTATTTATTTATTTACGGACAAATAGTCCATTAACAACATATTAATTACACGAATAAGTTTTATAAACAGAGATGACAGTGAAAGGAGAGCATATATAAATGAGGAGCGAAGACAATAATAATGACAATAATAATATAAAAGTAAGAATAGTAGATAATAATAAGTCAAAGCATGAAGATGGTTCAAAGGGCATTAGAAATTAGACATGCGTATTGACTGTCGAAAGTCATTTAGGCATATACCACAAAATTCAATGCTTTGACTTGACAGTGAGTTGACAAGTCTCGACATTCTGGACAAAGGAGAATGGTATCCATAATTGGTAGAATGTTGATTGACGAACAGCAATTCATTATTTCGGAGTCTACGGGAAGGGATGTTGAATTGGATGAGTTGCAACAAAGCAGGATGTTATGGATATGTCAAATAGATATGTCAAATATATATGTCAAATATAGCAAATATGTCAAATGGATATGGTTAAATGTATTATTACTGTTTCTATTGTACACTTACAATCTTCAGAATATTTTTCTTAAGAACTATGTATGTAAAAGCCCAATGGGCATAAAAAAAAAAAATAAATAAATAATGAAAAGAATGTTAAAATTAACAAATATTTATTATTTAGCAATTGAACATGAGACTCTATAATTTAGTTAATGTATTCAATAATTCAGGGCCATGTGCCAGGTCGAAGAGCTCTGTTATCAAGGAATTTACGATGTAACAATATGAGTTCTTAAAAGTGACATAGAAACACATGAGATCAACTTAACTTAGATATAGTGTAGGGCGCCATGTACATTTGATAATATTTTTTTTTTTTTTTTTTTTTTTATTGTACAACAGAACATTCGTTCCAGTTACAGTACAATTTTACAAACAGTATAATTTTACAACATATCAGCATTTGGGTAAGTGACTCTTCAATAATTGTTTTAGGTCGTTTAAAGAACAGTCATTTACATCCAAATTCTTTGCTAGTTCGTTCAACAGCACCATTCCCCTCGTCATGCTATGCTTTGCCAGGACGTCGGTTTTGCCTTTTGGTACTCTAAATAAGTCATGGTATCGACTTCGGCTGTAGTGGTCTGGTACATATAAATCATAGCATCCCAAGAGGAATGGGCTATCAATAAAATTGTTCCAAATTTTGAAAGATATAGTGGCTAGGCTTGCTTTCCGCCTAGTTTCCAGACTCACAGAATTGGTTTCCTCAAGTAAGTCGATATGGTGCATGAACCTGGGATAGGTTCCATGCGTCCGCATATAGACATACCTGAGGAATTTCTTCTGGATTTGCTCTATCATTTCAATGTACTTCTGGTGGTACGGTGCCCAAACATCGCTCGCATACTCCAGCTTGCTTCTCAGTATGCCATCGAACAATGCTAACATAGCATCTTGGTTATTGAACTGCTTGCATGTCCTAATGACGAACCCAAGAAGTTTGTAGCAAGACTGAGTGAGCTGCGATATATGGCCAGAGAATTTCAGTTCGGGATCAAAGACGACACCGAGATCCTTTACGGAATTTACACGTGATAGTGTTTCGCCCTTTATCTTATAATCGTAAAGTATAGTGTTTAAAGAGCGAGTGTAAGACATAGTGACACATTTTTTTGTATTGAAATCTAATTTGTTTATCAACGACCATTCAGATAGTGCATCCAGATCAGCTTGCATTTTAAGACAGTCTTGTTGGGAGCTTATTTCCATTAGAATTTTAAGGTCATCTGCAAACAGTAGACATTTACTATTCTTAACATAGTTTTGGATGTCATTTATTAGTATTAGAAACAACAGCGGTCCGAGGTTAGACCCTTGAGGAATTCCAGATTTCGCTGAGAATTTTTTTGAATTATGTCCATTTACCGAAACAAATTGTTTTCTGGATTTTAAATATGATGAGAAAAAGTTTAGTGTTGGTAGGTCGAAGCCTAGTTTAAACATTTTCCTCAGTAAGATATCATGGTTAACACGGTCAAATGCTTTGGCAAAGTCGGTGTAAACTACATCTGTTTGGTGCCTTGAGTCTAAACCGGTGGCTACCAATCTCGAGAAAGTAAGCAGATTTGTGACTGTTGATTTCTTTGGAAGGAAACCGTGTTGATTTTCTCCAATGAATGGCATAATCTGGAGACTTAATTTGTCACAAATCATTTTTTCAAATAGTTTTGGTAGCACTGATAATACGGCTACCGGTCTGTAGTTTTTGACGTCTGTCTTGTCACCAGCCTTGAAAATGGGACTGACTCGGGTCAGTTTCCATATCTGGGGGAAAGTAGAAGTCAAAATACTGGTATTAAATATATGACAAAGAGCTTCACTTATCATTGGCGCTATGCTAATGATAGTACTGGAAGGGATTCCATCCGGCCCTGTAGCCTTGTCAGTCTTCAGTTTACGGATATAAGCTTCTACCTCTGTCGGGCTCGTTAATCTTAGGGAAATGTTACCTACGTTCCATGGGACCTCTGTTCGCGTAAAATCTGTACTAAGATTAGGGGTTTCACTATCATACACAGATTGAAAGTAGTCTGCAAATTTCTGACAGATAGATTCTGAGTCCGTTATAAATTTGTCTCCACTATTCAGGCCGTTATGTGACCTGGAGTTAGCTTTCTGTGATTTTATAAAATCCCAGAAGCATTTGACATTGTCTTTAATCCCGTCCTGAATTCTGTTTAAATATTGTCGTTTAGTTATGACAATATCTTTTTTGAGCTCGGATCGCATCGCAGAAAACAATAAGTAGTCTGAATATAATAAATATCTACAGAATAAAAGTAATTTAAGGAGACAGTGTCCAGTAATAGGTTTAACGCATAGCCATTTCGTCAGAGATCACCCGCCAGAGAATACAGAATGTCCAGTCATGCCGCTTGCCCGCTCGTTACTGAGTTCCGCCGGCTGTCGGACAAAACCATCTCCCTCGCGTTCCAATCTTCTTCTTTTAATTTAAAGAACACCAGAGAGGCGCAAACAGCCTAGTGTGAGTGTTGTCAGCCAGCCGAGATTCAGTAACAGTTCTTTCTTGCAGGCGTGGCAAATACAGGGTTTTCCAATAAGAGCTGTGGTATTTTGAATAGCCCGCTATTTCGGTAGATGTTAATTTTGAAGCTGTCATTTTTGATATTTGACAATTAGAAACTACGCCATTAATAAAAATGGAACGATACACGCTTCAACATTGCATTGAAATTATTAAAATTCACTAAGTGAATCAAATGCAAATCATCTTGAGTGATGAGGCCCATTTCCAACTCGATGGCTTCGTCAACAAGCAAAATTGTCGCATCTGGGGCTCGGAAAACCCAAGAGTTATTGTTGAAAAGCCTCTCTATCCTCAACGTGTGACTGTTTGGTGCGGTTTATGGTCCGGCGGAGTCATTGGACCTTACTTTTTCGAAAATGAGGCTGGAGCAACAGTTACGGTGAATGGATCGCTATCGAGAGATGACTGATGATTTTTTATGGCCGGAATTGGATGGTATTGATCTGGACAACGTTTACTTTCAACAAGACGGCTCTACGTGCCACACAAGCAACGAAACCATTGATCTTTTACGATTGAATATCAAAATAACACCTCTTATCGGAAAACCCTGTATAACTGTTACAACCTGGGGTTCCCCGAACAGTTAGTAATGCGGTTCTTGGCCAGTTGGTGGTTCGTGGGGCCTTTAGAAACGACGAGGGAGATGGACAATGAAACTTTGATCAACTTCGATCACCCATACTACTGCAAATTGTATCTACACACCAAACGCATAACTTTCATTGCGTAAAAGTTGGGGAAATTTCATAGACTAATTAATAAACAGAACGCGTTTATAAATTTAATGATTTTAAACCTAAATGAGTACGGCCAAATCGAAAACCGATTGCCCGGAAATCTCATGATGTTTTTTTTAAATACGTCATCGCTCGAGCGGTTATTTTACTCCTAGTAATAATTATCTGTTTAGGTGATTGTGAATGTGCGAGACAACGGGACGGATGTGTTCAAGAAGTACAGCAGGGTGTTGCTGGAGCCCCTCCTCCACACTCTGGAAGACAGATGTACGTCCATTGATTCCACCATCAACTTCCTCGATGTTTGCATTGTGAGTATTTCATATCTTCCACATATTCTTCCATCTGTTTCAATTTGTGTGCTTTAGCCCAGAATAGCAACCCTTTGAATGAAATTGAAATCTGTGCGTGTATAAAAATGACTGGTTTAAATTTTGACAATTTCGCCTAGAAATTTTAAAGATGCTTTAATTAAATTCTGCGAGTAGAACACACCTTTAACCACTCAGAACATTAGAACGTCAAAAGACGTAAATATGATAATAGCGGTCAAGACATTAGAACGTCTTTTCACGTAAACGTGCGAGATTTTACAAAAATCGATTTATTTCCATCACTAGTATACGGATTGCCATGATTTAAAAAACAGAGTATCGATAATGAATAACGCTACGCGTCTGTATTCAACAATATCTATGGAACGTAGAGGTGCATTATCTAAGCCGATTGAATCTGTCATCTTGTTCGTTCATAATTTATTGCGTTTCTAAATAATTTATTAAAAATATTTTAGTTTGGACGGTTAATATTTTGAGGTGGCTAATAGTTTTTAATTATATTTCTTCAATATATAAAGTGTTATTTCTTTATGATACTCAGAAAAAAGTACATTTTTCACAGCTTTGAAATAATGGTCAGCGATTTTTACATATTTTTGACGTTTTCAGAAAATGTATATTTAGAAACGCAAATATTTACGTATAACAGAACAATACGATAGTGAATTTCATAATCTTTCCAAAACATTTTTTAGAATGAGGCTACGTTTCCCAAAACGTGAGTTATGAAGCTTTTAACAAAACTCGTGAATAACACAAAAATTTTCACGTTTTGACAGTTCGCAAAGGAACACAAAGTAAATAAAAGTGTTTGTCTGAGAGGTTAACACCATTGCTATAAACGAGCATTTTCAAGTCTTTTTAAAGTATCAATTTTTTTATTGTAATGTGTCAAATTAAGTTCTTTAGATTATGAGAAAACATTTTTACATTTGTGCCTGAACTTTACGAAATAAAATAAAACATGCATTTTGGCAGTGAAGACAGCCGTAAAAATAAATGCATTAAGAAAATGAAGGTAATGTTGGTAGCTCTCAGTCGAAGTATGATACAGTTAAGTATTACGTAAGTTGATATGGTTGAAGTTGCTCAGTGGTCAGAGCACTTCCCCGGTAAGGAGGAGGTCCTGGGTTTAATTCCTAGATGCGACTGAATTTTTTCCTGTATTTTCAGTTTTACATCTTCCGTTTGAGAGTCGTTAATATTGTTTTCAATGATTAAAATGTTCGTGTTCGATTTGTATAAAAAAGGGTTCTTATAGTTATTATTTTAGAATATATATTGTAAAGCTGTTACCGTTATTATTAAATTTACCATGTTTTAGTTACTGATGCTGCTCTCCTGGAGTGACGAAGCCGTGCCTTCGACTTCCACGGAAATAACTTCCGCATCATCCATCCTCAAACTTCTCATCGAGCAGATCGATCCCAACAGACAGACGGCTGAACTCTTCAAGCACAGCCTCGAGCTGCTTAAAGAAATGCTCTCGGTATGGGGGCGCTACTTGACAATACCCACGACTTCTATCTTAAACAAAATTGAGAGTCAAGGAAAGGTTAAAAAAGCCGGAGTCCAGATATCAGCTGCTGTTTTAGCAACGGGTAATTTACCGTGGAACAACGAAACCTATTCTCGATTCTCTCAAGGTCTCTGTAAAGGAATTTTAGAAAAAGAAAAGGACATTTATAAACCGTCCGCTGAAGTTTTGGGAATGACATTAAAACAGCTTTCCGACGAATCAAATTCAAATATGGAAAGATACGAAACGTTTATCGTTGAAATCCGCAAAGTCTTTCAAAAGATGTACAAAGATGACAAACCAAAATTCATAACATGTTTGTATATGATCCAGAAATACTGTTCCACTGTATGCGACAGTAATTTAACGAATAAAGTTTGCTATGAGATTCCGAAACTGCCGACTGACCCCAAGAAGATGTGTTTTAGGATATTCGTAAGTGCGATGGACGCTATCGGAGACGATATGTTGAATCAGGAGTTGAAGTCTTTGAATGTTTTGCTGTATTTGAGGGACACGGAGTTTCGGGTGGCGTGTTTGCACATCATCAATAAGGCTTCGGCACGACTCAAGTTGGAAGAACTGGTGCCGTACCTCGAAGACTTGTGTGAGCTGAGTAGCCATAAAGACACGGAGACAAGAGCTGTTTCCTATGAGATTTTGATGCGGGCCTATGACAGTAAGCAATTTAAAAAAAAGTTTATTCAACATAATAATAATATAATTATATTTGGATGATTTGTATAGCGCCGTTTTTATGCAAATCACCTCAAGGGCGCTGATAACATAATTATTTTTGCAGTTTTGTAGATTAGAATATCATATATTGGTGGTGCGCAAATCCTTTGTTCGCAATTGTGCGGGGTTGGATGCGGTGGTGCGATAAAGACTAAGACAAACAAAACTAATTGAATTTGCCTTAGTGTTTGCAAGAGGAAAATGAGTGGGAAAGGCCAAAGACTTACCCTGGTCTCGTTCTCCTTAGCCGCTGGTTCCTTTTCACTTATCAGTTTGCAATTCCCTTTAACAATTCGCTCACTCAACACAAAACAAAACAGTGACATTCACTGCGGCGGGTAAAAAACGTTTCACTAGACGATGTGTGCTCCAAAACAATCACAGCCGAGTTCAATATATGCGGGTATTCAAGGTGACACGAATGTTCGCGGTAAGATGCAACGATAACAATGCTCTTTGTCTTTGGGCCCGGGTCAAGGAAAAGGGGACAAGGGGCAAAGGGGGGGTGAAGGGTACACATTTTAAGGCTATTCAATTTTAAAACCTCATGCGCAACTATATATTTTGATCATTTCTGTGGCAGAGCCATAAGTTTCTTTACCTGGATCCAGAGGGTTCAAATGCAAATAAGTTTTTTCATTAAATATAGAATAATACACTATATTTGCACGTGAAAGTGTCACGGTGAAAGATACTTTCAGAATCGCCCTAGTTAGAGACGTTGCTTTTATTATCATTAGGTCCAGTACTTTAAAATCTACTTCTTCCCCATCTCCTTTCAAAGTGTTTTTTGTCCTTGCGTTGAACTTCCTTTTTTAACCAACGCTTAGGACAGCTTTGCAGTGCCCATCATCCGGGCAGATGTGTAGATTGCGGTGAAGCGTGTGTTTTGTATGTAGAAGTGATACCGTGTTGCATGCGTTAATCCTCTAAGGGCCGGCATTTCAGTATAATAATTAGTTAAATTAATGTGGTTTTCGGTGTTTAGTTTTGGTGTAGCCGTCAAGTACCTGATACCAAGCTTAAAAGTTCTTAGTATCATCTAGTACTTGATGGCTACACCAAAACTAAACGACCGAAACCACGTTCATTTAACTATATTCTGAGATACCGGCCCCTAAACACACTTTATTGCAATCTACATATATGCCCTGTTGATGGACACTGTAACACGGTTTGAAATGTTGGCTAAAGCAGAAAGAAGCATAACTTGGTATATTAATCACGGTAATTCTTTTGGCCGTGAAAATCTCAATTCATATCAGAAGTTATTGTTTCCAGTGATCCAGCTACCAGATAATGGTGATATTTCTGAATTGGGCGATATCACTGATATCTTCGGCGCAGATTTGAGTTCAATCAGCGCACCATCCTCCAGCAGAGGAAACTACACTGGGATGAAACGTCCTATGGACAGCACAAGAATCGGCAATCCTTCTACTCCGGTTAGCGTGTCCTCAACGTGCATTGGGAATAAGCAGCACGAAGTCGAGAGTGCTTTGCTGACTGGCCTGGATGATGAGGACGATGTTTTGAGGGAGCGGGTATTTGAATTCTGGACCAAACGGCTGGTGATAAATTTAGAAGAGAGGTTTGTCTGTGTTAGTTTTTCTTCCGTATCTCAATTCCTTCACAGAAAATGTGTTCCTGCCAATCACAGGCAAGCTAAGATGATATTAGGTAGATTATTTTATGCATGAAAGTGATTTTGCTCTTTTGCCAAATCTAACCTCCTTATTTATTCAATCAAAGGTTTTACCTACACAAGTATTAATAATTTATTTATTTATTCATGTTCTCCATAAACTGGTATATTCCAGAGAAAATTAAAAATTTGAGGTACAAGTATAAAAGGTTGAGGGGGCAGTTTTATCATTTTGTGACATACGTCAATATGCTGAACTGTATTCAAGTGACGTTAAAAATATCGATGGTCAATGCAGAATCGTTAAGCAGTTGAGTCACTCTGTTGATTGGCGCGTTCTGATAGGCAGAAGTCCTCGCTTTCCCAGTATAAAAAAGTGCATGGGATCTCCCACGAGTATTTTTTATTATTTATTTATTTATCTATCAATATAAAGTTTTTTACTTGTATTTATCGACATCTGTCTCACTAGGGTACACCTGTGTCGAGACAGACGTATTCAGATACTTAAAGAATATTTACATAGATAATAGAAAGAGTAGGTACAGGTACGACAATATTATAAATATATATGAAAAATAAATGCATTTAGTTGGAGGACGTAGTTACAAAGGGGTTTTTATAAAATTATTGATTCTAATATTTTATTTTGTATTTAAATTGTTGTTGTTATGTATATTTGTTAGGCACATATAAGTTAACCTCTTTCAATATAATTGGATTAAGTATACTTCCAGTAGTTAAGCGCACTTGAAGTGAAATGACACTAAACTGCGCTATATAAATGCCATGTTATTATTATTCCAGAGATTAGTGCATAAACAATATTTTTAGGCGTGCTTCTAAGGTGTTAAAATCGAGCATTCCTGATGAGGAATGATGGATAAGACAAGACAAGGATGGATAATACGTATATTCGGTCATGTATAGGTAGAGACACCCATTCATAGCTTTAATTTTTAATTATTGAAAAAAATAGCTTTTATAGCTTCAATTTAGCGTTTTCATAGCGTTTATAGCTAAATAAGATAACGTCAAGGAATGTGTGTCGGCAAGAGGGGAAAAACAATTAAATTAGCAAAATCACTTGAAACATGTTCATTGTATTATTGATTGAAACTCAACATGGCACATGTTTCTACAGTAGAGTGTGTCATGTTCGTTCTACAATCTGTCAATACAAGATTATAGCGACACTATTCACAGGGGTCCACACAGTCATCAGAGCTGCCTCAGCAAATTCTCTGTGAACTACAGAGCCTTACATCTAAGGACGGGTTGTTTCAGAGAATTTGAACAATTCATCATATTTCAAAATTTCATTTTCAAGTTCCGTGAAAGATTTTTTAAAGTTCTGTTTTTATTTCAGTTCTGTCCCCTCTTAAGGACGGGTTGTTTCGGAGAATTTGAACAATTCATCAAATTTCAACGTTCATTTCCGGGTACTGTGAAAGTCCTATTCAAGTTCTGTTATTATATCATCACAGGCTAGTGGCATGACAACACTGAAATAATAACAGAACTTGAAAAAATATTTCACAGAACTGGGAAATTAACTTTGAAATTTGAAGAATTGTTCAAATTCTCCGAAACAACCCGTCCTAAGAGTAGCTGAATTATGTCTACAGTGACTCCATCCCTCACTTGCTCTACAAGCTGTCTTTGAAAATAGCTGTTACCTTCCAGGAATTTACTGTCATCAACAGATTTGAATGTTGGTGCAAGCCTACGTTTTCTTGCTAAAAGAATAGCGTCTGATCGCTGGAAATTCTGATCTACAATCGCAGGATTGAACATTTTACCTGAGTGCTCAAAACATAGATTAGTGCTGTTGTCTTGACGGTTCAGCATCTGAGATGCCAGTTTCACAGAACTCTTCTGACAACTCTCTCTTATTTGGGTTAAGACAACCTGGTTCTTTACCTCCTGCACAGCCTTTAAGGTTTTGGCAGGGAAACCACCATCACTCAAATTTTTTAAAGTAAGTGTTGACGCAACTATCTTCCTTTAACATTGTCCTTGCAATTTTCCCATCCTATTACCTACATTATCCGACTATACCCACGTTTGTGTGACATTTACAACAATAAACGTAACTGTCAAATCAGTTTTATTGATGAAGCCGGTTTGATGAACATCTCTTTGTGATCATTGCTTTTATTGATATCAACTCAGGGTAGAAAGCCTGTGCAGTGAACATATTCGGTTCCCTCAGTGTGTTTGTTATCCAAACCATATGTTGTGGAAGTTGCGTGTGAAATAAATCATCTCCTGTAACCAACCAACCATCAACATCGTTGACGAACATCAAAAGGGTAAGTCGGATTCCTTTCTTACTCCATGTTCACCACCTCTAACCATCGTTGTGTCAACTTCAAAATTCACTATTAATTTTACAGTAAACGTATTTATCGCTAAAAACACCATTTATCGCTTTAATTCGCGAAAATATCGTTAATTCTATGAATGGGTGTCTCTATATATAGGTAATGCATAAACCTCTTTTGTACTTTTTCCAGGATATGGTTTTGTTCAGAAGGGGCCCAAATAATGGAGCTCTAATAAGACTAGTCTCACAACATACCCCAATTGGGGATGCCATAGTCCGAGGTTGGAAGATTTAGAACTTGTAAATAAAATGGCCCATCTCCCCTGTTTCTATTATCTTTGCCTACTAATGTGTTTAAGATGGCTACACTCGGTCACAGAGCTGCTTCCCGCTGAGAGGGTCGGATCAGGATCTGGATCGGAGTTGGGCCGTCTGCTGAAGTTACTCCTGGGCACCTGTCGTCAGGATCCAGACTTCAGCTCCGCCAAGCTGTTTGGTACGCCGCTCTCCGAGTGCTCCTTCACGGATTACAAGTAAGCTAAAATATACCCTTTTCCTATTCGGGTAAGAACAACCTCGTCTAATTTAACCCGTCATATCCCGGGACCGCATATGTGAGTGCGGCACATTATCTACGAATTAAAAAAAAAAAAAATAATTATGTGCGTTTTTGACCCTTATGTATAAGGAATTTGTATGAAGAACAAGGTCACAATCGCTTGGGCTATTCTCGTTCTTTACGCAGCAAATACCGGAATGACTTCTAGCTTTTCAAATTTTTTACAAAGAATTTGTCTGTGGAATGCCAACGAAATATTTGCCGCGTTTTTAGTGTCAAAGCGTCTTCTTTCATTATTTTTGATATAAATTGATTGTGGAAATAATAGATTTCAGGTATCATCAGAAAGATAGTTTTATCTACATTATTTTGATGTAATTTTTATAATATTTCACCCAAGAAAAGTGATGAAAATTAACTTCGTAAGAAATGTCAAAATTTTTACGTCATAATGAATAATTATATTTTTAGCATTATTTATTTACAGGTTTCTTGTACAAAATAATATTATTAGTAACAACAGTTGTATAAACTACCGAAATCTGGAAGAATTGTTATCATATACTTATAAAATGCGACACAAAAAAAATTTAAGTGGACACTTGACGTTTGATTTTGGAATTTGAGCCTTTGGAAATTGAGCTTGGAATTTCCTGAGACACCACAGGTTAATGTTTCAAAGACCCAATCATGTATGTTTACTTCTAAAAGAGATTGAAATGATAATTTACCAATTCATTGTTATGCGGATGACAGTACAGTCCTTGATAGCTTTTTGTTTGAGATGCCCCCAAAGGATAGACAAACTCCAACAGCCGAGAGGGCTATGAAGCAGGGAATGAACAGCTACCTCGTGAGGGTTTCCTCTTGGGGTAAGAATAACCTAGTTGAATTTAATATTTCAAAGACCCAATCGTGTATGCGTATTGCGTATGTACAGGCACAAACAAATAATTTGTCTTAATATTTTAATGCATATATAAATTAACATCATCAAATTATACTTTATATGGACCTTTATCAATTACCTGCACCTTTCTAAGTTTTAAAATTGTTTCGATAGGCATCCGCGACCTACTCTCCTCACAGAGCCGCCACTGAAGGTCCTCTCACCAGCTTAGGACGGGTTGTTTCGGAGAATCTGAACAATTCATCAAATTTCAACGTTCATTTACGGGTTCTGTGAAAGACTTATTCAAGTTCTGTTTTTATATCATTGTAGGCTAGTTGCTTGACAAAACTGAAATAAAAACAGAATTTGAAAAAGTTTTTCACAGAACTTGAAAATGAACGTTGAAATTTGATGAATTGTTCAGATTCTCCGAAACAACCCGTCCTTAGTCTGTTACTTATTCTTGATTCCTTGTTCCAGGCTGAACACAAACCGGCGTATTCAGGCCACAACTCTTGCGCCCATGTTCGCCGAGACCCTCAACTCCCAGCTGCAGCTGCTGACTTTGGCTTCCGTCGAGGATCAGGACACGGGGGCGGTGGAGAGAGCTGCATCACAGCTGCAGAGCCAGATGGCCTCTGCCCGGGGACTGCAGAACACGGAGCGGAGGCTGTTGAGGGCCACCCTGGAGACTGTTGGATTCTCCTTCGGTGAAAGGTATATTCTCGTTTATGAACGAGGTTTATCCCATTTCTTCCTATCTGGACGACAAAAGGATGCAAATGTGCAATGACCAAATATAAGTAGGTCTCAGTAGATCAATAAATTGGGAGAGTGTTGTCGCGGTAAGTTAGAAGTTCTGGGTTCAATTCCCCGCTTCAATCAGCATGATGCTAAATGCGAGGATAGAAATTGTAAATAGTATTTGTTTTTGCTAGGGTCATGGATGTACGATTGTGTGAGAAATGTGGAGATCCGCAAAGAGTGCAAGGCTGATGTAAGCGTAATGAGTGTAAATAATCAAGAAAGGGACGTATAGATGGTTTGGGCATGTAGAGCGAATGAGCGAAGAAAGGAGTGTAAGGAGAATATACGATGCAAATGTGAATGTAGCAGAAGTCGGGGACGCCCGAGGAAGACATGGCACGACCAAGTGAATCAGATACTAGAGACGATATATGAATGTGAATGAAGCAAGGAGTGTGTGCCAAGACTGAGTTGTTTGGCAGTCCGTCCTCTCTGCCTACCTCTGCGGGATTGGCGTGATGGTTAGTTAGTTAGTTAGTTTTAGGGTCAGTGCATTTTTCATGAAGTGATCTTGTGTTTTTAACCTACTTATTCCGCTCTCGTCATCCTGTTTGGAGGTTCGGATAACAGGGACTATACCGTATTACATACTTGGAATCACTTTACAATCAACAGATTAAGATATTTTACTACCTATGTATTTCTTAATGATGATTCACTTTCATGTTCCTACCATTAGATCAAGGTTCCCTAGTATGTATTATTGCGTCAAAAATACTACGTTCTCAGGCTACAATTTTGTTATAAATACATTACAGACCATTGCTAACTCTTATGCTAATGTTGCTGATGTTTTTAACATGCCTCTATTGAAGTATAAATCTGTACTAATAATGAAACACTTTAGCAGTGCATATTTTAACGAGGTCTCTGCATAAAAGATTTTTGTTTCTGTTTTTGTTTTTACTAATATGTATATGTTCTTTTGGTTTATTTACTTAATCATTCTTATAATTTTTATATTCTTTCTATATTAAACTAGCTTGACTTTTCTCTACTTTCAATAAATATAATATCCATGTATTATATATATAAACCTTCCGGAAGAAATTCTCTAAATGATAATGAAAACCCTGTCAATCTCCGTTGCGTAGTTTCCAGAATGTTCCGAGATGTTCTGGAATGTTGTGGAATGCTCTCGAATACTCTTGAATGGTCTGGACTGTTCTACAAATTTCTTGAGGGCGAAACTTTCAGCCCTTATACAGGGTTTTCCAATAAGAGGCGTTATTTTGATATTCAAAGAAAAATGCCATTTTTTAATATAAATGATCGAATGTTTATTTCATTATAAAGAGGAAAGTATGCCGTTAATAGTGAAAAATAACATCAGTCAAATGACCACCACGACCACGCCTACAGGACCATATCCTTTTCATGAAATTTTTCATAACTAAATCGCAAAGTGGCTGCCTTATATCCTCGATAGCCTCACGAATTCCATCTTTGAGGTCTTGAATCGACGCTGGGCTGTTGGCGTAGACCTTCTCTTTCACGTGGCTCCAAAGGCAGAAGTCGCAAGGTGTTAAATCACAAGATCTCGGTGGCCAATTGTGATCACCTCTTCGAGAGATAACACGGTCCGCAAACTTTTCCCGTAAAAGATCAATGGTTTCGTTGCTTGTGTGGCACGTAGCGCCGTCTTGTTGAAAGTAAACGTTGTTCAGATCAATACCATCCAATTCCGGCCATAAAAAAATATTAATCATCTCTCGATAGCAGATTAGATTTCAAGATAACACCTCTTATTGGAAAACCCTGTAACTTCAAAAGCAACCCTTCAGGTAAAAACAGGAACCTTCTTCATGGATGGGGGATAGAGGGCTACCACACCGTATAACTCCCTTCATCGTACCGGGACTTGTTTCTGACTTTTAGCGGCACACACATTGTACACTTATTTTTATAATATATATTAAATATTACATTGATGTATGTGTATAAGCTTCAAAAGTCTTTCTAATAATTTTTTTTTAATTCAGTTTCAGAAATTTATCTAGAACAAAGTACCCTGAGAGGAGTGCCTCGAGTGGTGAGGGTTTCAGCCTCGGGTCCGACAGTTCCCTTCTCTTCTCGTTAGAACCTCAGCTTCTGCACAGGAAAACCTATAAGCCTCTGCCGCAAGGGTAATTATACTGTTCAGTAATATAATCAGTTGTAACGACTTGACCCTCGTGGATATGCTAGGAACCCACCACACTTACCTCGATTTTACGGTATTTTGAACTTAAAAAAATGCTCCTAGCATAGTAATTTAAATATTAATCGCTTGGCAAGAAAATAATGCATGTTCCTATTATTCTTTTCTATTTGTAGCTTGTCGTTTCATCACTTGCAAACATTGGTTTTTTATCTGTGAAAAAGCGCATTGGATATTCCATGTCAAATGTCCAATTCGAAGAACGCTTATTCAGCTCTAAATATTTTCATATTTCTTTGTTATATCATAACGTTAACGAGAGAAACAAAAACATTTCTCTGAATATAACTAGCTATCCTGGGAAAACTCCGATAGATAAATAGACACATTATCTAGTCAGATAAAACAACCTCCTTCTTTAGCCAACGTTTCGGACAGCGTTACAGTGTCCATCATCAGGGCTACTCAAGGCACCGTCGCACAGCGGATAGAAGAGGAGAGGAAATCTGGAATGCCGACTTACCTAGATTTTTCTTCTTCTGCTTTTATAATTGCTCTGGTTCATTTCAGTTCGCTTTTCACAACCACAAACTCGCGAGCTAAATGGCTTTTTTCGATTCGACACGGTCGTAAAATGTGAGGGGGGCTCCGAAATCGTACACAGTTTGGTGTCGATAAGTTGACTTTTGAATTTCAACTGAACTTGTCATTGTAGTCAGCGTAAGGAGGTAGGAATTAGGTAGGTGGACAAAAATAATTTTATAGGTAGGTATCAAAAGTAAAGATATAAGGTATATAACAATGCTAGTTACCAACAAGGGCAAGTGTGTAAAATTAAACCCAGAAAACCATTTTAAATTATACTGCTATACCAGCTCTAAGGATGGGCTGTATCACAGAATTTGAACAATTCATCAAATTTCAAAGTCTTTTGATAATTCTTCTTTCGTATGGTGGGGAGGTCAGGGGGGACATCTAGGTCTGCGAGCCAGTCTAGGGCCTCAGGCGTTGCCATGTGGACCTCAACAATCCCGCCGGGGAATGAATGGAGCGGGCATTCGTTGACCACATGTTTGGTGGTCTGCATCGCACCACATTCACACATCGCCGACTCTTTAAGGCCCCATCTGTGCATCATGTGGGCACAGCGGCTATGGGAGCACCTTAACCTATTGATGGCGGACCAGGTTTTGCGAGGCAATGAGAATCAAGGCTGTCTGATAATAAACATTGACAGCAAAGTTTATCAGACCGATTTTGCGCTTTCACTTTTTTTTTAATATTCTTTGCACAATTTTTTTTTCCAGAATAATGAACTCCAACGGCAGTAACAGTTCAAGGGCATCTGGAGGATTAGAAGAGAAACTAAGGAGGAAACTTATATCTGACAAGAATGCAATTAAACTTAAGTTCTCTGGAATAGGTTTGTAACAATATTCATACTAATTAATTACTTACAGGCTTAAGTAACAACTACCATGATGTAATCTGGAATTCTGGCGTCTGCCGTTAGTGCAAGTGTAGTCAGATGGTTTTCAATAAATATGTTGAGGTTATAAATCATTTTTCTCAATTCATTTTTCAACTCCTTGACACCCACCACATACGTATAATCCATTTTATCTGCTTTGTCTGCCCGTGTATTCCTGCGTCAGATAGATCGGCACTTCCCGTCAGTCCGCTGTCTGTCACGTTCCGATCCGTGCGTGGATGTATTCAACCGATCAGCTCGCCTAGCATAACCTCATTCGCAGTCAGTTTTCCTGCTGAGAAATTTCTCTAGATTTCAAAATGAGTTTATATAAGATGCTCAAGTACTGAATTCTCCCTGAATATGTTTGTATCATAGGATGGGGTTAATTTTAGGTTCAGGTTAGGAGCGCTGGTTCCCAATGTCGCGAAAATAATTCCTATTGTCGAAAATAATTATTTTTCCTGACTTTACCTGGCCAGTGAATGAATAAATTCACAAGCTTGAATTTGACTGGCAACATTTTTTGGGAATTTTGGCACCGTTTCCGCCAGAGACGTCACGTTTTGAATTCTCGCCGTTTGGGGAGCGACGACTATTCGATTATGTCACTTAATTTAACTTATTGACTTGTTGTTAAGGATGATTTTACCGCGTGCCATAATTGAGTTTGATAATTGAGAATGATAATTTGAGTTTTCAAAATGAGTACTCTCTTTTCGGTTTTAATTTAACTCTTTGCACGCGGCCGTATCAACTGTTGTTACGGCAAAAAGTCTATACTCACAGGCGGCTGTATCAACAGTTGATACGGAAACTTTGACGGCCGATATTCCAGCGCTCTTTCGTCATAAATGTATTTCTTGCTCACTTGGACATTCGTAGAACTATCACGATGCTGACATCTATAAGAATTTCTCAAAAATAAAATTGTATTTTATAAAAAAAGATCGATAATCAAGTGCGCCTCTTTATTTTTCAACATAAAGTCACATTTTTGTCAACGGATGGCGTTAGTACTAGTATGTCATTCACAACTTTTCATAACTAAAAATGATAAGTGATCATGGTGTCCCACTTGTGTCTATCACCTAAGTACACACACGCCGAGTGAATGGCGGGACCACATTCAAAAGATACGGTACGTCTTTGTATGAAATTTTATGTTGTTGTTTTTATAAACATCTAAGAGTGTTGGAGAATAATCTGTTCTGTCTATATAGTCAAATAAATCATGCCAGAATGCTATAATTTGACATTTAATTGCGTGCATAGGTATTTGAAAATATGTACCGCGTACGGGTATAGATAAAACGGAGCAAATTAACGCGTTCAAAAGGTTAAAGTGTGCTGAGTGACGTCGGGAGTTTTGCTTTTCCTTGCCAATCGAAAGACATCTGCCGCTGGAGATGATGGAGTACTTATTTAATAATCACGCGGATGCGCCCTGAAACTGAGTCGTTCATGAAAATGCCTTATTTGTGGGCCCCCTCGATGGAAAAGGCCTCGACGTGTGCCATCTACCGGCACGTTGTCGGCTACCCTCGCTTTAAGGAGCGAGCTCGCATTGGAATGAATTAACTTCGCAGGATGCTGTGGAAACTAATTTGGAATCCCTGTTTTAGAGAATTTCAAAGATTCCAGTAATTTCCCTAGATTATTTTGAAATTTCCTCAGATTGGTTTTCAATAAATAGTTTTTTTCTCTAGATATAGCCGATCCGCTGAGCAAATCTATGTGTGAATTCTGCACTTAACCTGTGGTGTGCCAGGAAATTCCAAGCTCAATTTCCAAAAGCTCAAATTCCAAAATCAAACGTCAAGTGTCCACTTAAATTTTTTTTGTGTCGCATTATATAAGTATATGATAAAAATTCTTCCGCTATTTGCTGCGTAAAGAACGAAAATAGCCCAAGCGATTGTGACCTTGTTCTTCATACAAATTCTTTATACCAGGTGGCGCAGATGGATCGGGTGGTTTTAAAATAATTGTCAAACTGTCAATTTTAAAGGTATTGGATTGAAATAAAGTGCAAAACGTGTGGTTACAATGGAAGTTTATTAACAAACAATTGGTAAAGCTAGTTTTTAAAAATTACATCCATCAAATGCCCTCCTTCTCGAGCGACGCATTCTTGGAGTCGGTCCTTAACGTTCCGCATTGCCCGCTCAAGCACATCGTTGTGAATTGCCGCCTTCAACTCCTGAATTCCGGGTATCGGGTGGTTTTGAAGTGGACTGTACGTCTGGAGTGGGGGAGCCAGGTGTTCGGCGGTCTTCGTGCTGTGGTGGGGGGGGGACGGGAAGTTTCAGTTGCAGACTGGCAGTCAATCGCGATGGCTACGTGGTCCGTTGAGCATCGTGTTTTCGCAGTGGAAGAGTTTATACGCAATAACGAGTCAATTGTTGCTGTGACGCGTGCCTTTCGCCGGCGTTTCAACATCCCACCTCGAGGTAGTGTTCCTAAGCGAGATACGATATTGAGTTGGGTGCATAATTTCCGCACTACTGGTTCATGTGCTCCAAAATGGACGTCTGGACCTCGAAAAATAAGAACGCCTGATAACGTGGAGCGTGTGAGACGCGATGTCATTACGAGCCCACGTCGATCAACGAGACATCGTGCTCAAGCTCTTGGAATGTCACGTCGAAGCCTTCAAAGGATTCTTAACAAAGAACTGAAATTCCACCCCTATAAAATCATGGTGGTCCAGAAGATTCTTCCAACAGACCATCTTCAAAGGCTTCAATCTAGCCAACGGATGTTGGAGTTATTGGAAGATGAAAACCTGATTATCATGATGTCTGACGAGGCTCACTTTCACATTAACGGCTACGTCAACAAGCAAAATTTCCGTTACTGGGCCGACACTAACCCAAGAGACCTACACCAACGGCCTCTCCATAGTCACAAAGTGACGGTTTGGTGTGGGGTTTCTAAGGTAGGGATAATTGGGCCTTACTTTTTTGAAAATAAAAGGGAGCAGGCGGTTACTGTTAATTCGCAGCGTTATGTGAACATGATTGAAGAATTTCTTCTCCCACAACTTGAAGAGAACAATTACGTGTGGTTCCAACAAGACGGGGCAACTGCACATACCGCTAGGATATCAATGCAAGCTGTGCGCGCTCTTTTCCCTGGCCGTTTGATTTCCCGTAATGGAGATCTCCATTGGCCCCCTCGCTCACCGGACCTCACGGTATGTGACTTCTTCTTGTGGGGCTATTTAAAAGCAAGGGTGTACATGAACAAACCCCGGACCATTCAGGAGTTGAAGGCAGCAATTCACAACGAAATCACATTAATTCCTGGTGATGTGCTTGAGCGGGCAATGCGGAACGTTAAGGACCGACTCCAAGAATGCGTCGCTCGAGAAGGAGAGCATTTGATGGATGTAATTTTTAAAAACTAACTTTTCCAATTATTTGTTAATAAATTTCCATTATAACTACACGTTTTGCACTTTATTTCAATCCAATAACTTTAAAATTGACAGTTTGACAAGTATTTTAAAACCACCCAATCCATCTGCGCCACCCAGTACATAAGGGTCAAAATCGCACATAATTTTTTTTTTTTTTTTTTAAATTCGTAGATAATGTGCCGCACTCACATATGCGATTCCGGGATACGACGGGTTAACCGTATTACATAACTGTCATGTCATGCAAATAACCACCGACCACTCTAGCGCCATCTGCTTCGAGCTTCATATATAACCTGCCATTGGAAACAAATTTGACAGACCGTCCTAAAGACAGACTGATTTTGGATAGGTTGTATTATCAATAAAGAAATGAGATCTCTTCTAGCTGCTTCGAAGAAGAGTTCCCTGGCAAAGAAGCGCCTGACTGAGAAGCCGGCTCAGATATTCCGGACTTTCCGAGATGGTGACTACCCGGACATCCAAATTGGACTGGATGATGTGCTGGCTCCACTCTTGGGACTGGCAACTGTGAGTTTTCTTTTATACTCATTTATTTGTAATATCTATTTATCATAACCACCTGAATGTAAACATTGGTACAGGTTTTTATTTTCATTTTCTTGATGTGAGTACGGCACAAGAGTCCCAACTGCTCCCCACTCTCCAGAGCTAGTGGGACCGCGGCATCCTCGATTCGGGTTTATTGTCAGGCTGAATGGAGTGAGGAAAGAAAGGAGATGGGTAAGATGAAGGTTGGAAAGTATCTGATCATGAAACACGGATAAAACCATTTATTTATTTATTTCTATACATACATTACAGTGTCTACCAAATATTTACATTTGTATATAATACATAAATTTAGAACTGTTGTTAATATGGTGTTTTATGCTGGGTGTGAGGTAGGTTTGAGTAGGTATAGTTATATGTTTTGTGAACACCTCACTGGGAGAACCTGTGCTGAGGTGTTTACGTGGTTATGATTAAATGGTACATGTATTTATGTGTATTGGTTAAATTTTCTTATATAAGTGTAAGTTGGGATTTTCATTTTTTTTTTTTTTAATGGTTAATAATTGTAGATTGTTATTTAAAGAAAAAGGAAAAAAATATTTATTTATATGCACATATATACCCATGTATACACATACATACATACATTCACATGCATCCATGATTATGTTTGGTTTGGTGTTATAATGTTTTGTATAAAGTGGATATCTTGTTTTTTGATCCAGGCTGTGATCAGTTCTTTGTGAATGTTTGTGTATGTATTTCCCATTAGTAGTAGTTTCAGAGTGGTGGGCATACAATTAAAAAGTTTTGTAGCGTTATACTGGAAGTGTCTTTGTCCGTGTGTGGTGTATGTTATCGGTATGTTCAGGGTATTGTTTGTTGACGATTTCAAGCAACGTTTCGATTCCGAATGGTAATCTTACACCAGGACTGAGAGTATCTACCACTCTAGAACAAGCCACAAATATACTACATATAGTATATTATTATTTTTAATTGAAAGCAAAAGGCCGAGTGGTTCATTAATTTTTTCATTCATTAGTATCTAACATTATCTATTTTTATTTTAGTTAAATGTGAAATAACATTTATTATTATTATTATTTGTAATTAAATTATATTTATTTGCACCACATTGTGATTTGAACCCGCTATCTCTGGATTCATAGTCGAAGATCTTAACTACTCGACCGCTAAGGCCATCCAGTTACTAGTGAATGGTAGAATAAGTTTGGGACACCAGACAAAGTTTGAGGAAGACATGGCAAGATCGATTAAATCAAATATTCGAGTCGTGTCAGAATAACGATGATGATTAGTTCAACTCTTGTGTAGCCTTTCAATGAGTTTTTAACATTTCAGCGGGACTCTCTCTTCGCAAAAGACCTGTTCTTCATCATATTCCGTTCCCTGATTGAGCGCTCCCAGAACGAGGACTTCAAACAATCAGCAGCGTCGGCTCTGCTATCGCGCCTGGGACGTGGACGGCTAAACCCCACCCTGGGAGTGGCCCTGCTGCAGCTGTGCCGGCTGTGCTTGAGGGAGTGTGGCCTGAACGGCGACAGCTGGCGGACGCTGTTCAGCCTTGTGGCTAAGACATCCGGCGCCCAGTGGCTGGGACGTCTGCTGCTGGAAGAGATGGCCATCGCGCTGGACCAAGGAGATCTCGCTCCACCGGAGAAGAAGAGGTACAGTTCTCTCTCACTAATCCGCCACTCCAAAAACCGGGCAAGTGTTTAGGCCGGCGAGAAGACACCATTTTGTAAACTTATTCAAACAAATAATGTGTCGGAACCAAACGAACAGAAACACATACGTCAGTTGCTAGAATACACAGAGGACTTTATTTTAACAATAAAGTTTTTTTACAGGTTTCTTTTTTTTTTCGATGTCTGTCTCACTAGGATAAACCTGTGTTGAGACAGACGTATTGAGTACTTAAATTAATGTTTACATATTATTTGATACAAATAATATTTCATAACATAAATGACAAAGTGAAAATGATAAAAAATAATAAATAATAATAATAAATGATAAATTGGTTAATCAGCATCTAGTACATACTTATGAAGGGATTTTTATAAAATTTTTGATCTTGGATCTGTCTTGGCTGATGATCCAAGACTTGATGTCTGTTTTATATTTCGAAAAAAATTCATTCCGTTTAATGGCTAGTGGGAGAGCATTATATAGCCTTGTTGCAAAATATCTAAAATTTCTCTGGCCAAAAGTTGCTTTAGCGAAAAGGATTTGTAAGAGATTATGTCCTTTGGTTCTAGTATCACGAGCAGTTTGGACATTGTCAAAAGTAGTTTTGTGTTTGAAGAGGTATGCTAGTATGTTTTTGGCATAAAGTTGCCTAATGTCCATAACACAGATTTTCCTAAAGATTTCATCCGAGCTGCTTGTGATTGGTAGTTTGAGGATAATCTTGACTAACCGAAATGTTGTAAAACAACAATAATGAGTGGTAAAATAAACATGCGTTATTATTTCTCTATCTGCACAGCAAAATTTTAACAATTCATCAGATTTAAACGTTTATTTTCGGGTTCTGTGAAAGTCCTATTCAAGTTCTGTTATTATATCATTATAGGCTAGTTGCTTGACAGAACTGAAATAATAAATGAAATTGAAAAAATCTTTCACAGAACTTATAAATTAACTTTGAAATTTGAAGAATTGTTCAAATTCTCTGAAACAACCCGTCCTAAGAGTAATACATACGAGGGTGGTCTGAAAAGTTTCCGATCTCAACGCAAAGATGGCGGTACTCGTCAATAAAAGCTAGTGAATGTAGTTGTGCATCTTTTGACAGTTACTCACCAAAGTTTCGGTCATTTTGGACGCGCAGTTTTTAGTTGACAGTCGTTTGAGTGAGTCGATGTGTGTGTTTTTGTGAAAATGAAACGCCAACGCAAATCAAAGATGAGTTGGACTCTGTGTATGGGGACTCTGCACCATCATTTACCACAGTGAAATTTTGGGCAGCTGAATTTAAACGAGGCCGTAAGAGCTTGGGACACGATGAACGCTCGGAACGTCCAAAAAGTGCAACTACTGACGATAACATTGCTAAACTTCACCAAATGGTGTTAGACGACCGCCGAATTAAAGTGAGAGAGATAGCAGAGGTTACGAAAATGTCCAAAAAACGTGTCTGTCATATATTAAATCAAGATTTAGACATGAGAGAGCTGTCCGCGCGTTGGGTGCCGCGTTTGCTCATGTTCGACCAAAAACGTGATCGAATGAACATTTCCAACACTCTGTTGGCGCAGTTTGGGCGCAATAAATACGAGTTTTGGGGCTGATTAATTACTGTAGATGAAACTTGGATACACCATTATGCGCCCGAAACAAAAATACAGTCAAAACAGAGGACTGCAACGGGGGAACCGGCTCCAAAAATAG
The DNA here is from genome assembly GCF_061612785.1 of Hesperophylax consimilis. Taxonomy (NCBI): domain Eukaryota; kingdom Metazoa; phylum Arthropoda; class Insecta; order Trichoptera; family Limnephilidae; genus Hesperophylax; species Hesperophylax consimilis. The sequence goes on along the minus strand of NC_142854.1, from coordinate 16,010,347 downwards.
CAAAAACTGTTTTCTCGGCTGGGATAGTGATGGCGACTGTTTTTTGGGATAGTCATGGATTTATGGAGCATACTATGCATCATTACTTAAGGTTTTTCTTAAAATATATTTAGAAACTTTACACCGATAGATGGCGTTATTTTCAATATTGTCAATATAAACTCTTTTAACGCGTTATGCTTTTTAATATTGAGGTAAGTTATTGGTTCGCGCATGCACATAAAATATATTAATCTGCTTAAATTTAAATACTTTTATAATTTTACAGAACGGCAGAAAAACACACAATTTTATTATAAAACCAACACGCACAGAAAACATTTGCCGCGGAAGAATTTTAATACCAAACCAAAAGATATTTGTAAAAAATCGTGCATTTCAAAATTTCTACGGTAAAACGCTCAAGTCTAAAAGAGAAGGATGATAAAAGTATTGTTGAATTCAGTAATTTAAATCGTCGCTTGGGGAGATTGAATTTTTTATAAAAAGCGCTGGCTAGGTAACAAAGCATATGGCGCGTTGCTGGCCTTAACTGGACCTTTTTTTTAAAGGCCGCTTGCACGACTTACTATGGCCATGTACAATCCATAGCGTAATAAGAATATTATCACTCTAAGGTACAATCCTACAAACTTCGGGAAATCGAGAGAAGTCCGTTTTACATGGTCACCGATAACGTATATATTTTTTACTGGTGATTTATAACTTTTTCAACGAAAAAGCTGGAGTTTTTTAAACTTTGGAATTACCTTTTTCAGCGTGTAAAATTTAAAAAAATATTGACTTACCTATCGGTACCTATCGCATCTAGAAAAATCGTCAACAGTATTTTTTTCTTATACGGAAGTTGTTTCTCATTCAAAATAATGTACCACCTCTCATAGTTTTTTTCGCATAGGCGCCTCTAAAGAAGTAAAACTTCTTTAGAGGCGCCTGACTTGGGCAGTAAACTAGCATATATACCTGTATAATTCGCCATGGTGCCGTTTCAGTGCGTTTACACTCAATCTAGGATTTACTCTTTTCCCCGAATACCTGTGATTTTTATAAAGTGCACGCCTCATTGTTATGGGAAAACAAAAATGCGCTATACAAAATCGTTGTTTTTGTTGATTTCTTTTTGGCACAAAAAAAGGTCACTTCAATTGTTTACACTTTTTCGATAGTTTTTTATAACATCTCAAACCCGTGGCAAGTGGCAGACAGATAATGTTATGCTAGAGTATATAGGTACCTACGTAGCTCGATCTATGCATTTTATTGTTTAGTACATCAAAATAACTAGGCGAGTTTATCTATAGTAATTTTTACAGATTCAAGAAAGTTCTAAATTATTAAAGTCGTCCTTGTTATCGTAAGACAGTTAATTTAGCCCTTTTACTGTAAGCCTCCGTCGCAAATATTCCGTGCGCTCAGTAATACTGGAACATTTATAAAAAAGCGAAAACATTATTCTATCAGCATAAAAAACCATTCCATGCAACTTGACATTTTTACTACAAATGCATCTAACTAGGTACTTTAAAACCGTAGGAATGTGTTGCAAACGTTCTTGTGAAATATATATCGGAACTGCTCCCACAGAAGTATATCTCTTCTAGTGTACGGACAGGCTAGAGTAGCGTTTTTATCTACTTGTGTCACTAACACTTACAGTAATTAGATGAAAAATAATGACTTTTGTTAATGTAATTACTCGGTTATTATAAGTAATATAACAGTAAAATTTGCGTTCGCGCAAAAATCATTATTAGTGTTATTTTTCAGTACTAAAATAAATAAAATATTATCTGTAGATTTCGAATGGGGCAAAGAAACAGTTTGTATGAAAATTGCCGCTTACGTTTCACCTTAACAAGCTGAAGGCAGAAATTGCGGAAAAACGGCCACATTTGCAGAAAAAAAAATCCTGTTTCACCAAGACAACGCGCCGTCTCACACCTCAGCGGTTGCCATGGCAAAAATCCACGAATTACGCTTTGAACTGCTTGACCATCCGCCTTACTCACCAGATCTAGCCCCAAGTGACTTCTTTTTGTTCCCTAAAACTGCACTCGGAGGATAGAGATTTTTGTCAAATGAGGAGGCAATCAGCTTTGTACTATTTGGATGGGTTGGAAAGATGGGAGCATCGCTGGGAGAAGTGTGTAGAGTTACAAGGAGACTATGTAGAAAAATAAATAAAAAACTTGAGAAAAAAATTCTTGTTTCATTGTTAGGTCGGAAATTTTTCAGACCACCTTCGTATATTAAAATATGTATTGCTTTAACAGTCGTTGATCTTTCTTCAAATCATTCCTTTTGTCTACTGTATACTATCGGTAAGACCTTCCCAGAGTTTTTTTGTATCTAAATCAATGGACGAGAGTTTCCAAAGATACCCTTCCTTTATTCTTAACTGTGTTTTTAATTTAGTCTAATAAAAGCAAGTCTCGAAGTAACTGCTTTTTGTAAACGTGAAATTTATAAAATATCCTTTCCAGGCGCAGGATAGAAATCAGCTATGAGGATGCTGTACAGTTGCCCATCAGTCTGACAACTGAGATCAGATCTCTGAAGTCCGATGGAAAATGGAAAGCCCTGTTGGATTTATACGGCCGTCATACTTTGAATGAAAACTTGGGGCAAGCGGAAAAACTTCATTGCACGGAAGGTAAGTCTTTTTCCTCGAAGTTCTTAGTCCTCAAATTTAAAAAAACAGTAAGGGACAAAAAGCGAATTGTGCACGGAACCCAAAATAATTTGTGGTTTTACTCCTAGTCCAGTATATCGGATGTTATGAAGCACGGTCACCCTATACGCATTAAACTACGGGCACCCTGGAGCGATACATAATTCTCCCACCCCGCACAAAGTTACGCAAAACAGATGGTCAAGCGCCCGGTCGCTCCGTGCCCGCCCGCCAGTCAATATCCAACATTGGGCCGATACACTGTGGCCTGCGGTCGGGAGAATCCTCGCTCACTCGAGCGTGCCGTAATCTTTACCGGAACTCGCAAATCCACGCGATCAAACCGCGTCATAAAACAATCTCTATTATTGTGTAAACGATATACTGCCATACCATTTTAATCATGAATCATTTCCGATATATTCGGCTCTTTGGAGTTATACTACCACTAAAATCGCGTGTGCACCTCTATCTACCACGAATCTACAGCATGACTTGGCTTACCTGTAAGCAACTCTGAACTATTCCCCCTTTCACTTTTGTTCAATTCGTAAATTCAACTAGTTACCAATTCACCCTGTAGAGAGAGAGAGAATTCGATAATGTGTGCTTTATAGTTAAGATGTGCCTCCCGTGTAATTCTACTGTAATAAACCTTTGTCCTACATGTTTTGTTTGTGATAATTGAAGTGACCTTTCCCCATGTGACCGACCGTTGAGGACGGTGAAGCGAACGAAGAGTTTCCTACGCCCTGATGAACAAAGAATCTCACCTCTATCTACCATGAGCTATCCTAACCTCCCCTTTGGTTCGACTCCATTGGGCCCTCAGCCCCTGTATACTAACACGGAGTACAAAACATTTGTTGAATATTCGAGAGGAACATTACTGACATCTTTTGGAACTGGTAGAAGCTTAATCAAGTTAGCGACTAAACGTATTAGCTCTTAAACTTGGACAGCCGCCGTGATAAACCCAATATAACAAGGTTATCGTTTGGGTGAGATGGAGGCAAACCACGTTACCATATTTTTGGCAATAGGAAGGTTCGTTAGTGCTTTGAATAAACTACCAGTTTATCTTGTAAGTTGACCGGCGAAGAGCGCACATTTAAATAACCAGACCCTGCGCAGAAAAGTTAGCGGCACAGTCCCATTGTGGGACTTTTCTGCGCAGGATCTAAATGTTGGTTTTTAACCAAACCGCTTGGTAAACACATTTTTGAAAGTGTCTAACTAAACCTGAACTTTTGTTTACCCGATTTAGGATTTGAATGTAGTTAAGTTTTTTACGCAGCCAGCAACTTGCGCGCCATTGTAAAAAGGACTAGTAATTCGTAACAAGATTTTGTTTTGGAGGTCTAAATAGTGATTATTACAATACGAGTTGCATGTATACTGCCAGATTAATTTATTTACAAATCAAAGAAATGGACTGTTACGCCGCCTTCCCGCTCTGCGCAACTTGCCTTGTTACCCTTTCCTTGATTAACTGGTCTATCACTTTGAATGTCTATGAAGAAGACTATATTTTCAGGATACTTCAATTGTTACGCCCGCCTCTCGGATTGGGAAGAGCTTCTCCAACAACTGAACGACCACCTCTCCCCCTCGACCGACGAGGAAATGTCCACCGTTGGCAGCATCTGTCTCCCGTCCCGCTTCAACTACGACCTACTTTGGCAGACAGAGTGGAACAGAGATAATCTGCTTCGCTACGCATTTGCGGCCAACGTGCAGAGACTGGCGCAAGTGACGACAGTGCGAGGTTTTACCAAATTACCGAGGGACACGAAAGAGGGTCTGAAACATAGTATCGATGAGTTTAATAACTTCGTGGACTTGTGGATGGGTAATTTTCAATATCTTACTAGCAAATTGATATTTGACAGTCTTTCAAGAATGTAGAGGAGGTTTAAAGGAAAAATAATTTAACTTTATAAAATACTCTATGGTCCATGTGAATATTTTTCACATCAACATAAAAAAGTGTTCAGAAATTAGTGTTACTTTCTGAAATGAGATATTTTCTCATCATATTCTAAGGCACTTTAACCCCTGTTCGAAAGCCTCTACATTTTGCAATGTATATCTCAAGCTAACTGTCAAAATGCAGATCGCGCTGGAAATATTTTCGCATTACATTCGATTCCAGATAAATTTCCTGTTCTTGAACGTATTTCAAAATAAAATACTGTTTTTGAAAGCAGATGAAAGATTCTTTCATTAGTATTAAAAATCAACATATTAATTAAAAGTATTAAAATTTTGAAAGCAAACATAGATAAAGTTTTTAGAGTCACTTACCGATGGTTTTTATTATGTAAACTGTAATACAAAGTGTTATGTTTTCTCTTTCTAACACTGTTTAAATCATATATCTCACCGTAATACAAAATGAGATCGTATGACTTTTATGAGTCCGTGTCAGGCTGCGAGAAATATCTCCCAAAAAGATTCTACCGGTGTTTTGTCTGGGAGAAATATCTCCCAAAAAGATTCTACCGGTATTTCGTCTGGGAGAAATATCTCCCAAAAAGATTCTACCGGTGTTTCGTCTGGGAGAAATATCTCCCAAAAAGATTCTACCGGTGTTTCGTCTATGAGAAATATCTCACAAAATTGCTCTAAGGGTTAATTTTTTAACTTGTTTTGTTAACTTTTATTAGATATTAAATCAAAATAAAAAGCTACACGGAAGAATCCAGCCCTTTCAAACGTCGTATTCGGTAGGCGAGCTTATCTTCACATTTAAATGAACTAAAATTTATTCCAAAATTGGATGATACTCGGCATTACCATGCTAATGAAAATTTTTATTTCCATTTTATTAAGTTTCTAGAATTTGTTGACAGACAAATGTCAATATGGCCTACATTTGCATACCATTTTTAAAAGTGAAATAAGTCAAGTTACAACCGGGTAACAACTAACTAAGTACATTTGTTTCGTGACGCTGAATTGTTTAAACGCTTTTTCCGCTCGGCCAGGAGGCTAGGTTTCAAATTTTACTAGTTTGAATCTGCGCAGTGTTGCTTTGAGTTGAATCTAGCTGCCCGCGCCGGCGCCGTAGTGAAAACGTCATATAATGACAGTTAACAAAAACACCGTACCGATAAAAGAACCGAGATATAATTAGCTCAATCTTATACGAGTGCCTGTGAATTCCTCCACCATACGAGCGCTACCAAAAGAACCGTATCATCGAACGTCACAACCAACTCTTCCGTAAGTCACATTGGCGAATACCTATCTTTTTGGTTCAGCGAACAAAGCCTTAATTTACTTGCCTAGATTAACCATTATAATCTAACCCATGTGTCGATAGTCTACGTGAATATAGCACAACATTCATAATTCAGTGACTAGGTAAAAAGAGTACTCACTTAAATATAATCAATAATCTCTCATCTCCTCTCAATCCTAAGGCACCCCTGAGAAAAGTGGTTTCCTCCTCTCTGCGCTGGTGGTGGACCTGTCCCTCTGGAGGGCGGCCACGGGACAGCCGGAGACGGACATCTGCGACTCCTCGCTGCAAAGGATCCGAGAATTGTGGGCTGCGGAGACCAACACGGACCACACGGCCAGATCCGCCATTCTGGACAACTTACTCATGGTAAGAACTGGACAATTTAGAAAGATTCAAAAATTCAATTTTTGGCGATGCTCTTGTTGGACGTATGCTTGGTGTGTTTCCCGACTGTGCACCGGTGCCCAAGAAATCAATGACGCTAGCTCATCGGAGAATCTTCCATTGAAATACCGATAAAACAAGAACATCATTCCCACCCGAAGCCTGTGCTCAAAAGATTGCAATACGTTTGGTAAGAAATGAAAATCTATCAAGGAGGAGTTTAGGAGTTTCTGCGCAGAGTCAAGGTTTTTGCGATTTGTAAAGGTTTAGCAGTTGTGTACTTTTAAAGGATCTGCAAGCCTTGTACAAGTGTACATACATTATGCCCAGCTTCTGAGAAACTAACTTGATTTAATCTGGAACCCGTGCCTGAGATCTTAGTTACTTGGCGCCTGGTTACTTTGAGTTACACAAAGCATATCAATGGAAGGCATATTGGAAAGATTGCTTCCGTTGAAGTAGACCAGATTGTCATTTCGATCCCTTTTAGACGTAATCAGACGTAAGAGGAAACTGTCCATTCTCTGCTTCAAAGCCCTCCGAGCTGTAGGAGTTTGTGTACGCTTTGGGGGCTTGTCAAATAAAAAGCTGTCATAATGTCATCTGCGTAACAATGAATTGGTGCACACGATAAAATGTCAGTGTGCAACGAAAACAAAGTCGGAGACAGAACTGATCCCTGTGGGACACCAGCATTTATTGAATTTAAATATGCTACCAACAAATTTTAAAGAATAAAACCCGTGAAAAGATATTGCTGGAGACAAGTACAAATCTTGCAATGACAGTCCATAGGAAGTGCTGCTTTTGGAACAGCTTTTTTTATTTATTTTCAAAGCTTCTAAATTGTCCAGCCTATTGCCAAAACCATTTTCGTGATGAATATTAATGACATGTTATTGATAAATAAATTAGCAATATAGAAAATCACGTCATTTAATTGACACTTCTGTTTCAGGTGGCAGAATGCCGTCGCCTCCTGAGTACCCGCTCCGCCATGAGAGACGGTAGCCGCCAGTCCGGCGATAGCGCTATAAAGGACATCCATCACGCCATCGCCACTTGGCGTGTCTGCGTGCCACAATTGGAAGACGACACTCTGGCGTGGGATGTCCGGCTGGCTTGCAGGTGATCCCTTAACGAACCCTTTTATACTTATCGCCACCCGCTTATGTGACCCCCCTCTCAAAGATAATAAAACAAACGTTGATATGGTATCCAAGCGTGCAGACTGTCGCTGACCTACGATCAAACTGTATTGTTTATCATCATCTTTCAACTTATATTCTTTTCATATCTGCTGGGTCCAGCTTTTACACCAAAGGACGTGTCCCTCTACATGGTCCAGTGGTATGCACCTGCACATGGTGCAAACAGCTGTTAACTTGTTATACTTGCAGATCATCGTACGCAGCCCACCTGCAGCACGCCATCAAGACCCAGTTGAGGGACGAGGCAGAGAAGGAGCATATGATGAAATCCCTCTGCAGGGTCCAGCGGCAGGCGGAACTGCACCTGGTGCAAGCAGCCATTCACCAGAAGAACCTCGAGCTGTCCAGCAAATTCATTGACAAACATCTCCAGTAAGTTGATAAACTATGTTTTGGTGGCCTGTGCCTGACTCCTTGGTCTGTTCAAATTTAAACCATAATAATATCGACTATAATATACTTGTTATGTAAATAACATAGGTTTATTTTTCTTACTTGCAATTAGTAAGAACTTGTCAAATCTGTGAAATCGTTTTGATTCGTTTTGTCTATTGTTTTCACACTGGCAATAACGGGAAGTGACTAAAAATTGAAGAGGGCGTCACTTCCCGGCCGGACGAAGGCGAGTGTGCGGGTCCGGTGGGGGGGTCATTATTATTTTTGGGGGCCTGATGAACTGATCGAGACGTATTTCATGGATTTGTGCTTATTACCGAAATGTTCGGTTTTTGCTTCGAGTTTAGAAGTTTAATAATTTTTCACGCGAGTGGGGTTCGCCACGCGTGGAGTGGATGATGGGAATGTTTTCTGACATGCGCGGCCGGGGATGTAATCGGAGAATATCCGGGTGATTGGGTATTATTTCTGCCTCTGGACCGTAATCGCCGTGGGCATTTTGACTTGGAGCATTTATAAGTTCTTCCCTGCATCTTGGAAGGACAACTTACGGATTACCCGTGAATCCGGCACGTGGGTGATGCCACAGACGAAATCTACCTACATGGCTGGACAACAGGTCCGCCACACTTTGATGCAGCTTGTTCCTGATGCTACTGTCGCCGGCTTATTTCCTTTTATTATTTTTGCTTATTTTATTTTTCCTCGGGAGATATTTTCAATTTGTAAGGATATTTCAGGCGACTAATTATTGAATATAATAATTTAGAAAATATATTTGTGGCAAGGAATGATACCTATGTATTTTACAGTGAATAAATCCGTTTCTAGTTTCTCTTTATTATGTGTTCATAGGACTACAAAAAATACCAAAACTGTAAACTGTGTTATAAATGGAGAATGGTAGTTTTAGAGATTTTGGGTACCCCTAATGGCAATGGAAAGGTTAAGATAGATTCGACACAAATGGATTTGTGTGGCACCGTTTTTATTTTATTAACCAGCATAAAAATTTCTTTGGTGGAGTCAATTTTTTTTTTTTAGAATAGATAATATTTTAATAAATAAGTTAGAAATAGGTGAAAATATGGGTTTGGGGTCAAAAATAAATACATAGACGAAAAATTATTGTCAGTTATTTGCGTTTCTTGTATTTGACTTCACCAACGTTTTATTGATTGTTTCCAGGAATGCTGAGGACGAGGAGCAACTACCCTGGGGGCTGCAGGAGGCCAAGTTGATGAAACTGAGGGTTGACAATATAATGGATGTCAGTGAGACGGTGCCGGCGATCATGAAAGCCTGGGAATTTGGAGGTAAACTAATATTACAGTTAACCTTTCCCTTACTGTGCTAAAAATATCCACGCGTTCTCGTGCTGTGTAGTCAATACACATCTCTAAATAAGCGTTTTCATATTGGAAAAATATGAATATTCATAGCTAATCGCTTATGTTTATTATATTTTATTTCAAAAGTGATAATAATTATAATTTAATTGCTGAAAACATGAAAAAACCATCGGCAAATGCTAAAAAAAACGTGCGAGGGGTCCACTTCTAACGACGGTCCGCGACCAACTAATGGCCGGCTGGCACAACAGGCGCTGGACTGCACAGCTACGACCACAGCTATGTGGTCTAGGTATCAATGGTCTAAATCAAAATACAACTGCGGACGTGTGGATTTCTCATGTTCCCACATAGCGAACTAAAGCGGGACATCAATAGCGTGTCATTTCCTCGCACACTCTTCGCGTAGCAGTGTCTCACGGTTGATTGTATTGGTGTATTTGTTCCCGATTTTTAACAAAAATCTATGATTTTTAATTAAATTTTAAAACTACGTAAAATATTATTTTTTTATTCAGTGCACAAATGTATAATGGAGGAATACCTAAAATCTGAACCCAGAATTTATTATAATTATAGAGTTATTAAAAGCAATGTGTACTAAATACACACCACAGATGAGGAAAGGTTAAAATGTTTGAGGCATAACATCTAACGGCCGTTCTTACCAATCCTACTGATCAACTACTGAGCCGAAATTTTGGCTCAACACTGCTCAAACGCACAACTATGCTCTTTCCAACGGAAAAGTGACAACTGAGTGATCAACCAATTTAAGGAAGCCAAACTACTGGATTAAGCTTGCCTCAGTAAATGACTACTTATAAAAAGTGTCAACAGAGTGAAACATATTTGCGAGGCCAAGGCACGGTGACATTAAAGTCAAGCTAATACTTTATTTTTAACATATTTCATACGCTTAAATATTAAATATTGGTTTACGTATTACAGTACTTAAAAAAATATATGCATTAATAATAAATACAATAATTAATTCTTCAATTTTAATTTAGCATTGAAAGTTTTAACTTTGATGTCATTTTATTGTCTATGAAAGTGGGCATGGTAACTTAAGATAATCAACAGTAAAGATGTTTGGAAACAGGTGAATCGAACGTTACTGAATAAATCACTTGGCTGATCTGACCCTGAGATTGATCGTTCGAAATGTTGGGAACAACGGCCGTTAGTGTCCCTTTCTTTATATTGTTCATAACGCTTACACATCCGCATTTACACAGTTCGGGTGCAGTCGTAACCATTTGTTCCCAACTGTGCAAGCACCGCCATCTACGATTAACTCTCAAAACTCTTAATTGGATATAACTAAGATATCCCGATTTTTTCCCGTACTCTGGGAAAACCTTATGAGAGAGAGTTTTACTGCAATAATACAAAATCCAAATCCATTTTTTGCACTTTCAGAGGGGGTTCGAAACACTTGCCAAGGCGACGTCGAGGCCAGCGTCCTTCTGTTGGTGAACGCTTCCGAGATGGCGGACAAGCTGCGTTCGCACCTGCAAGACCGGGGCTGGGTGAACCCGGCCAACAAGGAACTAGTCAGCTTGGCGCTAAGGAAACTTTCTCGGGAGATGCCCAACTTCGCTGACTTGGCAGACAGTGGTGAGTTGGATTCCGTAACTAATATTTAATAGGTAATGCAAATAAAAACTCACACTCTGTTAAGAGGTGTATTAAGGGCATTGCGATTATTTAAATGGTTTTATGTGGCAATTTGGGAGGTGAACAAACATCTCAGTCCAGGATGCGCCTCTCCACCAGCTGCATGGCGTGCCAGATCGGGAGAGGCTGGTTTGGGGAGACCTTTGACCTCTCCAACTGATCTCTCGACCCATCGCCTTGCGCCGCAGCCGCAGGGATAGATCGTTTGTCCGTCACTCCTGGACACACTGATCCCTAGATTCCTATCCACCCCTCATACCTTTTCCCTTTCCAGAACTTCCTCTCCTTCCTATCCTTAAAATACCCTCCACACAGTATCCCCAAAGATGACATAGACCCTGAGGGAAATTATTTTCCTCAGGGTCCTCCTGTGCGGGGTTAAAATACCAAGATGGTTCCAAAGAATGCAGCTGACTGTAAAATACCAAGATGGTTCCAAAGAATGCAGCTGACTGTAAAATACCAAGATGGTTCCAAAGAATGCAGCTGACTGTAAAATACAAAGATGGATCCAAAGAATGCAGCTGACTGTAAATTGTACCGACTTATCAGATAATGTGTCCATATATTGATAAAAATAGTATATAAGTATAGTATAGTAATAGTGTAGTAGCGCCCTTGAGGTGATTTCTCACGAAAACGGCGCTATATAAATTAGCTAAATAGTAATATTATTATAATCTTCCGTAATTAGTTTCCCCAGAATAGCTCAGCGAAATGGTTTTTATGATTTTGCCGCTGTATCCATATGGATACGTCGGTGCAAGCGATGAAAAAAGCTCTATATATAACCAAAGTAAACGTTTTTCACATCAACATAAAACTTTATTCAGACATTAATGATATTTCCTAATTCTACATTATTTTCTAAGAAAATTTAATATTCAGAATTTATATTTTTTAACACTTAGCGAGATAATTGCATAAATTTTTTTTTTTTTAAATGTAGGATAACTTGCACGAATTATCAGATGTGAAATAAAAATGCGTAACGCACATGTTAACCATTTTGGGGGCACAGTTATTAACACATTCACGGACACACTGTCTTTTGATGTCGTTTTAGAGGAGATCTGAAATGACGCATCGTACATACTCGTCTTCTATCAGGAATGTGATTCGACACGATGGACTTGGAAGTCATGTTTTCTATTGCGGTAGTATGTAGCCTGTCCATTTGTGTCCAAAGACGATAATATTTATTACTGATTTTCACCGACTTCACAAAACACGTGTTCTGTGACAAAAGACATGTGAAAGCATGTGTTGTATCACGAACCTCTGTTTTCCAACATTTTCCGACAAGAAGGTGAGGAAGGAGATGGAGAGGAGGAAGGTGGGGAAGTACCTGGCTATTCAGATTTAGTCTCCAAACACGGCTTAAGCCATTTCAAGCAAAGTTTCAATTCTAATGGTAAACCAGGGCGATATTGACAGTATCTTCCATTCTGGACCGTGTCGCAAATATACTATATATTATTTTTAGTCAATAAATGGCAAGTGTCCGTCAATGTGTTAAAAATTTATATTTGTGTACTTATTTAACAGACTGTCCTATGTTTTAACATACATAATATATCTGTTTGAAATTCCTTAGCAAACAGAGTTCCCACATTGCAGCCTAGGTTGGTCGAATACAGTACGCACTTGCTGAACGAAGCCGTGAAACTAGCAGAAGCCCCAAGAGTGACAAAGGCGGCTGTCGTTTCTGACGAAACAATGTCCCAAGCCAAAGGAACTTATCAAGCGTCAAGTGTCAGCTCTCAAGTTGACATGGATATCTCGTACGAAGAATCGTCCGAGTCGGACTGCAAGCCGTTCTCTTCCAGAAAACACATGGATTTTGTGGGCGAGACTTACATGCAAATGGTTAGGTATTGCCGTAGAGTCAAAGCTGAGTATTCAAGTGGTGAGTTATTATGGGGTTATTTTTTTTATTCTATATTTATTAGTAGGACCCGTGAGCCGTGGCGGTTAGCTCTAAGGAGCGTTGGAATAACGCACTCCCAAAATTTCAGTCAATCTAAAAATAATAATTATCAACCGTCATATATAAATTCAACCGGCTCGAATTTCCGTTCTTTGCATCACGCTAAATCACGTGGTGCGAGCGAATTCCATATCACTCATCGAGAATCGTCACCCGAGAACACCAATTATCTATATGCGCAGAGCGTGGTTGCTGACCATAGTATTGAAATTTCACCGAAACGTGAACGGCCCCCCGATGCCTCTTAAACTCTGCAATGAGATGGCGCCACTTTAGTTTCCAGCTCTCATACCGATCACTCTAGCAGGTCAGTATAAGCTTCAAAATTACTATTTGCTAGTGCCCTTCACTGCTGAAGGTTTACCTGACCTGACGTAGGGATAGACTGGCAATATTTTTAGCACACCACCTATTTTAGCGAGTACAAGCCACGACTGCCCGTGAGAAAGAAATGAATACTCTTCACGATAGCTGAGTTTTAAAACCATCCACGAATAAGTCTTAAAGAAAGTTGTCTATTTTTAACAAGCTGCAGCCATAGAGAGAGAGACAGAGGGTCGGTATTTCAGTTTTTTTAAGCTCGGCTAGAGAGATATATACACTTTCGTCAAGTTACTATCTGATAGCAATCCTTACAACTTTCTGAGTATACAGAAAAACCGGCCTTTAACCGTATTCTGTAAAAAATATTCAGCCAATCAAATAAATTAAATAGAATACACATTTTTTGTGGGAGACGAGTTTTTTCTTTTTTGGAGATTATCGCTTATTTCGCAATTGTGTCTTAATTTTTATTAAAAAAATGTCAATACGTAAGAAATTGAGAGCTTTATTTTAAAATTAGCTTTAGTTAATGTTCCCGGCTGTCTTCTTCTTCTTTTGTATGGTGGGGGGGTCAGAGGGGGACAACTAGGTCTGCGAGCCAGTCTAGAGCCTCAGGCGTCGCCATGTGGACCTCATAAATCCCGCCGGGGAATGAATGGAGCGGGCATTCGTTGACCACATGTTCGGTGGTCTCCACTGCACCACAATCACACATCGCCGACTCTTTAAGGCTCCATCTGTGCATCATGTGGGCACAGCGGCTATGGGAGCACCTTAACCTATTGATGGCGGACCAGGTTTTGCTAGGCGATGAGAACCCAGGCTGTCTCTCGGTGGGGTCCTGTATGAGATGGGCATTTCCCACGTTGGCCGTTTGCCACTCAAGTTTCCACCTATCTTCTGGGGTGAGAGGTAATCAGAGGTAATCACGGCTATGCCTGGGTTTTACGCAGAGTTTTTCGAAATCAGATGTAGGCAGATCACAGATAATCAGATGCATTTTCCTCTTATTTTGAACTAGCTGACATGTAACCGGCGTTACTGGGGGTTATGCTTAGAAGCTAGACATATACCATCGAGGACTTTTTTGTAGACCTTTTAAAGATATATAATTCCGTGGTACATTATTTTGATGTACCTCACCAGGTTTAGCCAGCGTTAATAGCAATGTAAGCACCCGAAAATATTTTTTTTACGACATTACAAAACATCTACTTTTTTCTATTTTCTATAAATATAATATGCGTGTATTATATATATAAACCTTTCGGAAGAAATTCTCTTAACGATAGTGAAAACCCTATCAAAATCCATTGCGTAGTTTAGAAGAACTAAGCGCAAAAACAGACAGTCAATATATTTTATTTTTTTACGCCTATTAAGACTTTTACATACATATATAATAATATTTAAGAAATTATACTCATAAATAGTGCATGAAATTACTGATTAAAACACAAATATATTAAAAAAAAATATTTAGAATTTGATCCACACAGTATGTAGGTACAAAATATAAATATAAAAAATCCAAAATAATTTTTTTCTTTCAGCCGACAAAATACTGTTAACGTGCAAAATACTGTAATACTGTCAATTTAAATAGCTTTATCAAAATATTCCCCTACTTGATGAAAAAAACTTCAATAAGGTATGCTTATATAATGAAATTGATGTACTAAATATATCAACAACATCGGAGTATTTGTTTCCTAGCTGTTGAATCCGTCGCATAGGAGTGTGATATTGGGACATTGATATAGAATTGTTACAATAATATGGTATAATATAATATAAACAAACAATATTATATAAAATATAATGAAATGACAAAATATTCTTGAATTTTATTATATTTTTCAGCTAAATAAGCCATTTGAATCTTTCTTGTAAATAAATATTTGTACAGTACTATGGACTTTTTGAAAATTATGACATTTGACATGGAATTTACGATGAGCTTTTTCATAGATAAAAAATCAATGTTTGCAAGTGACGTAACGACATGTCAGAATAATATTAAGATGAATTATTTACTTGCCAAGTGAATATAATTTATTTTAGTATGCTTGGAGCATTTTTTAAGGTTCAAAATACCACAAAATCGAGACAAGTTCAGTTCCTAGCAAATCCGCTACAGATTTACTGGCGTTCCAAGTGTTAATTTACTATAATGTGTTTTTAGAGAATTCGTGCTTGGATTTGTCGAGCTACATAATAAAGGGAGTTCTGCAGGCCATGAAGTGCGGGCACCAGGAGGCCAGGAAACTATTTCCCGTCTTACTCCTAGAGCTGGAGCAACTGCCTCCTGATAGTCCTACAATTGAACTCTTCAAAACTGAGGTAAACCCCGATATCTACCAATTAGTGTATGTCTTATTGCCAGCTGGCAATTTCTTCCAACTAACCCACTTATGGGGATAACAATGTAGCTTTTACGCATTGTGTGAATGTCATGAATAAAAAAATAAATATTTTTTGAGTTTGGCAATTAAATGTAAAATTTTATTGTGCTAAAGATGTTTTTGGAATTTCTTTAGAATTGCTTTAATTATGTTTATTTGTAATTTATAAAATGCGGACCAAATATCTGATACAATCTGCAGATGACTCCGTGCTTATTATAGAAAAACCGTTTGAAAGAAATAGATATGCCAGAGAATATACATTAAATAATAGAAATGAGAGATAATACATATAACATACTATATACGAGAGAATATACATATAGCATACTATATACGAGAGAATATAGTAGATATGAGAGAATAACATACAGTAGAACCTCGTTAATTCGAAATCCACGGGACATTAAAAATCAAATTTCGAATTAACGAATTTCAACGTAATTTGAAATTCAACAAAAAAATAAAAAGACGCCGAAAATCGAGTTCCTCGGCAGCCCCTTCAAATTCGGTTAGTATCTTTGGAGTATAACATACTATACAGGGTGTATCGGCACGTACCCGACAAACTTTAACCAGCTATTCCTTAGCACATTTGGAGTAAAAAATGTTATGGGCACTTTGTTGTCCGGTAACATTTTTTTTGATAAAAAATTTACCATTCATATTTTCACCACATGTCACCACTGTTTTATCCTTTGTCACAGTTTGAAAACCCATCTGGCAATATTTTATTTGAGTTTCGTTGAATAATATATGTACGTACCTTCATTGGCGCGCTTTTACAATCACAACGAAATGGCATGGCACCATTTGTCTCATTTTTAACTATTATTATTTAGTGTGTATGAAAGAGCGAACACGCTTTTTGACACACTTGCTAATAACAGCTGTTGAACACGAGAAACAATGCCAATGACAGTGACGGAGTGTGGATTTTTTTATAATTTTTTGTTTTTAATTGAAAAAAAATGTTACCGGATAACAAAGTGCCCATAACATTTTTAACTCCAAATGTGCTAAGGAAAAGCTGGTTAAAGTTTGTCGGGTACGTGCCGATACAACCTGTATATGAGAGAATATACAAGTAACATACTATGTACGAGAGAATATGTATTCTATAATAGATATGAGAGAATATATATATAACATACTGTATAAGAGAGAAATATACTATTCCTGTATCCATCCTTGTTCTTAATAGGAATGTTCGATTTCAACACCTTAGAAGCATACCGAAAAATATTTAAAGGCAAATATTTTCAACTAAACTTAATCCACTTATATTAAAAGAGTTTCACTTGAAGTGTCTAACAAGTATACTCGTGGGAGATCCCATGGACGTTTTTATACATCGAAAGCGAGGACTTCTGCCTATCAGAACAAATCAGCGCCAATCAACACATCAACTCAACTACTTGACGATTCTGCATTGACTATCGACATTTTTAATGTCACTTAGCA
Source organism: Hesperophylax consimilis (assembly GCF_061612785.1). Taxonomy (NCBI): domain Eukaryota; kingdom Metazoa; phylum Arthropoda; class Insecta; order Trichoptera; family Limnephilidae; genus Hesperophylax; species Hesperophylax consimilis. The sequence continues at coordinate 15,993,217 of NC_142854.1, read as the reverse complement.
GTTCAGTAACTATCTTTTGACGTTTGTCACAAAATAGTAAAGTCGCCAGCCAATCACCCTTTATACTTACATGTAGCTCAAATTTGTAATCTTCTACGTAATATATAGGTGCATAACCGTTTTATGGAGAACACTAATAAATAAATATGCGGTAAAAATACAGATAGGAGAATATGGCATAAAAGGGTTCTGACTATTGTCGAGCTGTGACCAAACTCCACGGATTATCAAAGCGGCGCCACTGTCAATGAAAGTATTTGGTGTGCAGGAAGAAACAAATGCCTTTGTGCGTAGATGCCACTTGCACTAGTATGAGTAATTGATGTTAGTAACATTTATAGGTTAACTTCTGCAGTGCCAATTCTACTTCAAAAACTTGTGTTTAGGTGGAAGACATTCCATCATGGCTGTTCCTGCCCTGGTCAGCGCAGATTCTGGCCCACCTGCCCTCGCTGCATGGGCCCCTGTGCCCTCTGGCCGTCCGGCTAGCACAGCACTACCCCGCCGCCTTGCGTCACCACTACCGCCTCTCCCGGCATGCCTGGGAAGCTAAACGTTCATCCGTAGGACACATCATAGAGCGGTAAGCTGAAATAGTTCTTCGCACACGCTCCCAATTTTTTTTTTGACACATACTTTTACAGTAGGTGTAATTCGTTCCATGTGTAATTTTGTCTGTGCCCTACTCTGGCAGTATAAAATTATTAAGTGCAATTTTGTCGTGACACCGATAAACTCACATACAAATAAATAAATAGTGATTTTTCATTTTAGCTTTGATGAACTTCTCATAGATGGTGATACAGAAATGTTGGTCCAAGCTCTCGCCACCCTCTGCTGTCCCATCACCTTATTCAAGAACTCTATCGAAAAACTAATCGTCACGTTTCATACTCTAGGTATGTTATTTCCATTGCTGGCTTTATAATTACAGTACTCCCTCACTAATGTGCCACTATTCAATTAGTGAAGCGACAGATTATATTACATACATACATACACAATATGCTGAAAATTACTGCCTACGTGTACATTTTAGTATGTTATATAAGCCTTTTAGTATGTATATATCTATGAGTATGTTTGAGTATATTATCTGCCTTTGAGTATGTAAATGCCTACGTGTACATTTGAGTATGTTATATGCCTTTGAGTATGTAAATGCCTACGTGTACATTTGAGTATGTTATATGCCTTTTATTATGTATATGCGAACATTTGAGTATGTTATATGCCTATGAGTGTGTTTGAGTACATTCTATGCCTTTTAGTATGTATATGCCTATGTGAACATTTGAGTATGTTATATGCCTTTTCAATATATCAAATGGCAACCTGGACGCCCTCGATTTAACGAGCTTAATTAATTTGCGTACACCTACACGTGATACTCGTTTAAATGCTCTATATTTTGTTACCAAATCTGCCAATAATTACTTTGTAAACTCTCCAATTCAAAGGCTTCATACACTTGGAAACAAATATAGTTCAATCGATGTCTATCATTTCCAATCGGTTTCCAAATTTAAAACCAAAATATTAGAACTTTTAAATTAAAACAATAAACATCTAGCTATTGCACTTCTTATTGAATTATTTCTTCAAGATTGACAAAACAGGCTTATACCTACAAACTATCATGTTTAGATTTGCTTTTTGCTTGGTTTTATATGTCTAAAGGTTAATGTTATATTATTGCTTTACTATTCTTTATTTAGAATCTTCACAATATTTTTTTTATATAAACTATGTAAAATGGCTGACCGATCGCCCTCGATTTAGCAGGCCACTACAACCAGTCTAATGCAGTATATCTGTTAACAATACTACCAATAATTATTTCGTTAGCTTTCCAACTCAAAGGCCTCATACACTATGTGTCGTATTGTATCATGTTACTGCAGCGACTACCTAGCGTTTACATTATTTATTAACTAATTTAAGTCTGTATAACTTATGAGTAGGAATATTCTTATTTTTGTACTATTTACTTGCTATGATTATATGGATATGATTATGTGTATTTTTTCTATTATTTTTGTGAACTTGCAATCTTCAGAATATTACTTTTTTATGAACTATGTATGTAAAAGCCCAATGGGCGTATAAATAAATAAAATAAAAAATAAAAATAAATGCCTATGAGTGTGTTTGAGTACATTCTATGCCTTTTAGTATGTATATGCGAACATTTGAGTATGTTATATGCCTATGAGTGTGTTTGAGTACATTCTATGCCTTTTAGTATGGGTATGTTTGAGTAGGTATGTTATATGCCTTTTAGTATGTATATGCCTATGTGAACATTTGAGTATGTTATATGCCTATGAGTGTGTTTGAGTACATTCTATGCCTTTTAGTATGTATATGCAACAACAACAATACGGAGAGTGCACACGCATTATTTTTATCCTAACAAAATCATCTAAAGCAGTCATAAAAAGTATTAAATTTAAAGTGTTTCACCTAATTATATTAAATTAACACTGGCTTAAAGTTTACTAATTGTCAGAAAAGTATATAGTGCATTAAAAGTGTTTAAAACAAGGATTAGTGTAATCAAGTGACAGTTGCTATAAGCCCCCCGCGCCCGCATCTACACCGCCCGCGCCGCCAGCGGTAGTACTTACACGCCCTACCAAAAATCCAGGGGTTCACAACTGTTTAAAAAAAAAAAAATAAAAATAAAAATAACAATGGCTCTGAGTGATAAAGCTTCGCAGTACATTACCAAAGTAAATGCGATAATCAGTGGATTGATCTCAATCGTTCATGAGCCTAGCAATAAATTCTCTAAGGAAAATATCGTAAAAATAATACCAAAAACAACCGAACTTATGGCTACGATTGCAGAATTGGTAGTCGATTTTGGAGTAATGCAAGGAGAATTAAATTCAATGAAAAATAATACGCAACTCAGCAGGACCAACCCGATTGACATTAATATGGGTGATATTGTCACCGAAATGGAAGATAGGGCCATCAGATCTAACAACGTCATATTATATAACGTTCCCGAGAGCTTGTCTGATGAAAAGGCAGTCATCATTACGGAAGATAGAGATAAAGTTTCTTCGGCTATAAAAGCTATCGACCCGTCATTAGATCTAATCAACGTCAAAGTATTCCGACTGGGTGCCAAGAAAATTGCCAACAAAAATCGTCCAATTAAATTGGAATTTACAAACAATATCGCACCGAGAACTCTCCTACGTAATAGCACCAAATTTAAAGACGGAATCAAAGCAAGTAATGACTTAACCATCCTCCAAAGGAATCAATTGGTGGAGCTTAGAAAGCAGTTATTGTTCCGTCAAGAGAATGGTGAACCAAACCTTACCATAAAGTACATAAACTCCAAACCAACTATTGTTACAACCCTTCCAAAAAACGACACAATGTAAACAAACTGAAGTGCTATTACCAAAATGTCAGAGGCATGAAAACTAAACTTAAGGACTTTAAAATACATGCCCCAACACTGCCACATGACATCCTCATTCTTACGGAAACCTGGCTGGAACCATCCATCAACTCTGCTGAGCTTGGTCTACCCCACCATCATATTTACCGGTCTGACAGAAGTCAACAAACCAGCGCTAAATCTAGAGGCGGTGGCGTCATGATAGCTGTCAACAAGATACATCCTTCAAAACTTCTGAAAACCAAAAATTCTAATGTGGAACAAGTTTACATTTTACTAAACGGCAAAAATCAAAAAAATATCATAGGCAGTGTTTATATTCCGCCATCATCAGATATAAGTGTATACAAAAGTCATTTCGAGGATATTGAACAACTGTCGTTTAAATTTCCAAATAGTAAAATCACTATCATCGGTGATTACAATTTACCAAAAATCAACTGGGGTACCCGCGACAATTCTACATTATCTCAAAACTCTAGCTTAACTGACACAGAAAAAGAAATAGTTGAATTATGTGATTTCCTTAACCTAGTTCAATTAAACAATGTAAAAAATGACAATAATAGATTACTAGATCTTGTTCTTTGTACCGACTTGTCAACTGCGGTTGGAAAGTCACTGGATTCAGTTCTTCCCCCTGATTCTCATCACCCACCTTTAGATATTACTGTATTATGTGACCCTATAAAATGCCAAATTAAAAACCAGACACAATATCCTAACTTTAATAAAGCCAATTATGTTGCAATACGCGATTATCTATATAACACTGACTGGTCTATACTAGAAGGAGGTAATCTCGATGAGAATATTAAAGCCTTTTACGATCATCTATATAAAACCATAGAAAACTTTGTCCCAATTAGTTATAAACTATCTTCAAATTTCCCTCGCTGGTTTAGCAAGGACCTCATTAACATAGTAATTGAGAAGAAAAAAGCGCATAAAATTTACAAAGAAACAACAAATCTTTCTGATTTTATAATTTTCAGCAAGCTGCGAAAAGATTGTAATAAATTATCAAACATTTGTTATAATAATTACATTAAGAATGTGGAATTTTCGATTGGTAACAATGTAAAATATTTTTTCAACTATTGTAAAGCTCAAAATAACAACAACCTTGGCATACCTGAAACTATGCACTATAAACTGAAAACTTCCTGTAAAATCAAAGATATTGTCAATTTGTTTGCAGATTTTTTCAAGGATGTATATGAAACAGATATCCCTGATGAAGACATTCCAAACTTTGAGTCCGATATAAATTTACAACTATCTCAGATACATATTGAGATTAAAGAAATTGCAGCATGTATCAAACTACTGGAACCTAAATCGTGCTCAGGGCCAGATAAAATTCCCCCCGTATTTCTAAAAAACTGTGGGAGTAGTGTCTCTTACCCTCTGTACCTACTATTTAATCAATCACTTTTAACAGGCAAGTTCCCACAAATATGGAAAAATAGCTTTCTCACTCCTATATTCAAAAGCGGAGACAAGTCTTTAGTTGAAAATTACAGACCAATATGCATACAATCGTCAATACCAAAAATTTTTGAAAAGTTAATTCTCCAAAAAATATGTTCTTGCATAAAATTTAATATCTCATCATTTCAACATGGTTTTATCTCTGGACGATCTACCTTAACTAACCTTACACTGTATGAACATTTTATCTCTGGTGCTCTTGCTAATAGAGAACAAGTTGATTCAATTTACACGGATTTTAGTAAAGCCTTTGATAAGGTTTGCATTAAAATTCTTATAAATAAATTGTCTAAATTAGGAATAAGTGGTAATTTATTATGTTGGATTAAGAATTATTTATCAAAACGTGTACTAACTGTCTGTATTAAAGAACACTTATCTTACGAATTTGAAGCCACTAGTGGTGTGCCTCAGGGTTCGCACCTTGGTCCAATATTGTTTATACTATTCATAAACGATGTCACTTCCATATTCACTGATGTTAACATATTATTATTTGCCGATGACATGAAAATATATAAAATCATAAAAAATATATACGACTGCTTGTCCCTCCAATCCAATTTTATAAAATTCGTAGAGTGGTGTACCATTAACAAACTTACACTTAATATAAAAAAATGTCAAATCATGAGTTTCTTTAGAATTAAAAACCCTATCAAATATAGTTACTCTTTTAACAATCACAGTTTATTGTCAGTACCTGTAATTAGGGACCTTGGAATAACCTTCGACTCTAAACTACTATTTACCAATCACATTGATATAATAACGGGTAAAGCAATGAAAATTCTGGGCTTCATTGTAAGAATTTGTAAAGATTTTAAAAATATCCAAACATTTAAAATACTATATACAACTCTGGTTAGGAGTCATTTAGAATACAATTCCCCCATATGGAACCCTTTCTACAAAAGCCATGCAAACTCCATTGAAAGAATCCAACGCAAATTTCTCAGATCAATTAATTTCAAATTAGGTATTCCTGCGGTTGACATAAACTATGAATCTTTATTACAAAAAATGAGACTCTTATCGTTAAAAGATAGAAGAATACTCAATGATCTTATTTTCTTATTTAAAATAAACAATAACTGGTTTGACTCCCCTGAATTGGTCTCATTAATAAATTACCATGTACCTAGTAGACCGACTCGACTCAAAACACCTTTTCACTGTGACAATACTATGACGAACGCAGAACAAAACTCAACCATCAATCGCTTGCATATTTTAGGCAATGAATATGCTAATATTGATCACGCTGCCGGTAATCTGTCTTCATACAAAAGATGCGTTAAACTAAATTTGTTTGCTAGTACCACGTAAATACATCATGTAAACATAATATGCCTACCAGTACTTCTAAAACTATTAATGCACTTGAAATCATAAGTACTTGTAAAATTTATCATATCGGTTAACATAATCCAGGATTTATTACTTTTTATATTTAAATCATTGTCGGTACCTTGAGATAGGTATCTTATTGGTACATTTTATTGTTTTATTTCAATCTTTAAATTTTTATTTTTATTTATACTTTTTCCTAATAAATTATGGTTTGTATTTTAATACTTTATATTTTAAACTATTCACTTTACAATTTACTTTTATACATTATAGTTTTTATACACTACTTATTACCTTACTTTTTACCTATTTTCTTAAATTTTACTAACATTATACTGTTATTCTTCATGTTGTTGTACTATTATAAGTATGTCAATTATGTTAATGGCACGTGTTGTGCCGTATATGTGTAAATAAATAAATAAAATAAATATGCGAACATTTGAGTATGTTATATGCCTATGAGTGTGTTTGAGTACATTCTATGCCTTTTAGTATGGGTATGTTTGAGTAGGTATGTTATAAGCCTTTGAGTATGTATATGCCTATAAGTATGTATATGCCTATGAGTATGTTATATGCCTTTGAGTATGTATATGCCGATGAGTATGTGTATGCCTATGAGTATGTTATATGACTTTGTTTATGTATATATGTGAGATGCAATAAATACAAAAATTAAATATCTTTGTATTGTAATCATTAATAATATTAATCCTCTGTCTATATTTTCTCATTTATGCTCAAGTATTATAATGATTATTGTAAAATTAACCTGCTGACAAACTGCAACTGCACTGGCAGTTTAGCGGGGTTTTGGAATGAAGAATAAAAAATGAAACCATATTTAACAAACAGAAAAATTATCTATACTGATATGAATGAAAACTGATGTAGCCATTTTATTATTTCAGATGAACTGAGATGGACCAAAGCAATTGAAGAATTAATATCAACTATCTATCCTGAGGGTAATTATAGCGCTGGTATTCGCATTCGAGGGTCTGTTTTTGACCATCTGGAACCCTACAAAACTTCACTGGAATCACTTTTGAAAAATGGTAAAATACATTTTTTTCCTAACATTAATTTGTAGAAGACGGCCTTCATGATTGAGCAGTCACGATCCTTGGCTACGAATCCGGAGTTCAAATGCCGGCATTTTATTAGTTTATTTATTTTATTGATACATGATTTTGAGAGTACATGTGGTATTTTGTGATATTTCACATGACCCTGTGTTATGGCGGGTGAATTTTACAGTTTGCGGACATAGAATCTATACATTACTATAATATAAAAAAGAAAAATGATGTAGTATAGCTAGTTTGGGTTGCAAGAAGAGGATGGAGAAGTTAGAGAATTATAAGAAGATGAAGCATTTGAGAAATTATTAGTAAATAGATCACACTAATTAATTATGTACATACTATACCGCTAAGTTAGGGAATAAGGATATATTATGTTTTGTCTGAAAGGTGATTAAATTGATAGAGTGTAGAATGAATGGGTATTGTAGTTGTAATGTATTCCGTGTGTAAGGATCCATTTCGTAATTTGTTTTTTAAAGGAATGGGGTTGACTCACGGTTTTTAGGTTTTCAGGGATAAGCTTAAAGATTTTAGGAGCTAGGAAGAAAAATTGTCTTTGAGCTGACGTGGTATGTAGTGAAGGTACTTTGTAGTGACCGTTGGTTATTGTTCTGGTTGTGTAGTTGTGTTGTAAGGGAGTTTTGTTTTTATGTTTGAACGGAAATGTATGTAGGAAAATTTTAGGTGGAGTTGTCGTATGTTTAAGACCTTATACTCAATGAGGAGTCGAGTGGAGGGGTATCTTGTTGGTCGCTTGTTAATGACACGTATTACCATTTTTTGGGCTTTTAGAAGAGGTTCGATGGTAAATTGTGCTCAGCCACCCCAGATTATAATGCCGTAAGCTATTTCACAATGTATTAATTTAAAATAATATTATAGTGTATTCGCGGCACATTCCAGAGTGGAAGGTACTTTCATTATCACCCAAGTGAAAGACCACTGTTCAAAATAGAAACGTTGCTTAAATTATTATTTTTTAAGGATTTTTTTAGGATATATGGTATTTCGGATGACTAATTATTGCTTATAATTATTTGTTATCCTTTATGCTATGCATAAAACCTTGTCTTATAAACGTTAGTTTATCATTAAAAAATAATAATATTTGATAAGTCAAAAATATTTCACCAACAAATGAAGATATAATATGCTCGACGCCATCTAGTGAGAAATTTAGCACTAACAAAGCCTTTCCTACAAAAATAAAGTTGGTTGTTTACAGGTGGAAAAAATATAATAAGCAGTAATTGTTGATTGAGGTACTAGTACATATTGAATCATTTGGCGGGTTGGAAATAAGCCGACATAGCTCAGTGGTTACAGAGCACCTGACCGGACATCAGAAGACACGGGTTCAATTCCCGTTGGCGGCATTTATTTTTACTCGGGAGATATTTTCAATGTGTATTGGTATTTCGGACTAATTATTGCTTATAATTATTTGTTGCTTAAATTGGCTTTAGTCGTGTTTGGTGACCAAATCTGAATAGCCAGGTACTTCCCAACTTTTCCTTCCCCTCCTCACTCCTAGGTTGGCTCCCTTTGGAACAACTGTCATGGTGAGAAATATGATATAAACGGTGTTAGAAAGAGAAAACACCACGCTTTATATTCAAATCTAGAAGTTAACTACAGAAGAATTAAAATGTGCACCTTTATGAAACCAAAGGTTCTGACCGCATTTAGAAATAAATTTATGAAAATGTGAAATTTTTGCAATCAAAATTTTTGTATTTAAAAAATTGTGTGTTCATTTCTAAAAATAAAATTTGAAAGTGTAGTTTGTCATTTTTAGTTTTCGGATACGGATTTTATTGCAAAGCAAAAATACTTCTGACAGAATATGCCAGAGACCTGAGGGGTCAATCCGAAGTTATCAAAAAACCCTCCGCAAACACTATAGCTTTCATTCTGAATAATTGATTAGTTTCACATATTAAAATTTGATACACACATTGCATACTTAACATCATAAAAGAATGGCTTAGGTTAGGTCAAGTTCATTTGAGTCGTGTAATTTCTATACCCGCTATATCAACTTTCATTGATTTGGAGAAAACCGTAAAAAACTATCACATCTCTAGCGTACATAAGTAATTGCATTACAATTTTTTATATAATGAATTGGAGTAATAAAATTTCGAAAAGCATTTATTTTTCTATATATGTCTAGCAATAATTAAGTAATTTCGATAAATAAAATGGATAAAGTGGATTTTGATACTCACTTCGTGATATAGAGGCTTTTGAAAGTCAACTGAGCCGACATGGCGGGTTTAGAAACACACGCGTAGATCATTTTGACACACGAGCGTGGCGTCAGAGCGGCGGCCATATTGTATTTTGGCAAAATAACTGCTTGTGATTGGTTGAATCCGATATAGCGCGTTTTGATAGTAACTTTCTGTATGATATAGCGGATTTGGTTTCTCACTCGCAGTTTTGACATGGTTTTTGGTCGTGATAAGGAGGGTTTTGAAACTCAATTTTAGGCTCCTCTTGTTGCTCGCAAAACTGTGAACAAGATGTCATACTCAGATCATTTTGTCAAAAAATCGGATATAGCGGGTATAGAAATTATAGGATTCATTTGTTCTTCATTTTCACTTTTCTCCAAAGTACTATTTGGTCACTGTTCTGTTTTATCACCGTTCTGGTTTGTCACTGTCACTGTTCTATTTTGTCACTGTTGTACTTTGTCACTATTCTGTTTCGTCACCGTTGTGATTTATCATGGATCCGTTTGATATAATTTAGATGACAATATCGTCCGCAAGGTCAAGCTTCACGAAATGTACACGAGTCTAAAAGACGCTGCTGACGCCAAGCCCATCACAGGGCGGAGAAACCTGACCAACTTCAGCCCCTTCCTGGCCCGTTATGGCGAGGAACAGGACGGAGATCTTGAGGTCTTCGGGCAGTACGACGGCTTCAGGAACATGCCACCAAACGTGCTGGACCACGTGAAGATCGGGAGATTTCAGAGTGAGGTTAGGAAATTTATTTCTGTCCATATTTTGTGTTCAACTTTTTGAACGCGTTAATTTGCTCCGTTTTATCTATACCCGTACGCGGTACATATTTTCAAATACCTATGCACGCAATTAAATGTCAAATTATAGCATTCTAGCATGATTTATTGGACTATATAGACAGAACATATTATTCTCCACAATATGAAAACAAATCCTCGTGTGTCAACACTCTTAGATGTTTATAAAAACATAAACATAAAATTTCATACAAAGACGTACTGTATCTTTTGAATGTGGTCCCGCCATTCACTCGGCGTGTGTGTACTTAGGTGATAGACACAAGTGGGACACCATGATCACTTATCATTTTTTGTTATGAAAACTTTTTCTAAAACTGGACACTTAAATTTTATGTCACTTAATATAATAACAAAATTGAACTAACGCCATCCGTTGACAAAATTGTAAACTATGGCACTCGAAGGCGCAAAGAGGCTCACTTGATTATCGATGTTTTTTAATGAAATACAATTTTATTTTCGAGAAATTCTTGTAGATGTCAGCATCGTGATAGTTCTACGAATGTTCAAGCGAGCGGAAAATAAATTTATGTCAAAAGACCGCTGGAATATTGGCATTCAAAGTTTCCGTATCAACTGTTGATACAGCCGCGTGTGAGTATGGACTTTTTGCCGTAACAACAGTTGATACGGCCGCGTGCAAAGGGTTAATGACACTGTCAAAATGTCGTAGAATTAGAGTTTATATCCGCTTTGCAATGAAATCTAAATAAATGGAATATTTATGAATGATAAATACGATTTTAAATTTTATTAACTTCTGACAGAATATGCTAGACGCCTGAAGGGTTAGGAAACTATGAAGAAAAAGATTGCATAATAATTGTTCTGTATTTTGGTTAAACCAGGTGACTGTGCTGCCCACTCTGCGCAGGCCCGTGCGATTGAGCGTGATAGGATCCAATGGCAAGAGATACAGCTTCCTGATGAAGAGGGGTGAGGATCTGCGCCAGGACGACAGGATCCAGCAGCTGTTCCAGCTCATGAACCACCCCCTCGCCGAGACTGGAATGGCCATCTCCACATACAACGTGAGTCCGAGTTGTATTTGACAATCACAAATAATCGGTTTATTTGAAAAATTGATGGGACGGAAGGTGTAAAGCTCCTCCAGTTAGCTAGTCAATCTAGAGGACGGATGGTTACTTTAGTGGTTATCTGCTGATGTGAGAATTGCCCATCTCATACCTGATCCCACTGAGAGACAGCCTGGATTCTCACTGCCTCGTAAACTCTGGTCCTTCATCAATAGGATAAGGTGCTCCCACAGCTGTTGTGCCCACATGATGCATGAAGGGTCTCGAAGAGTCAGTGCGATGCATACCCCAGAACATGTAGGTATTAATGAGGCCACAGGGCGACTCCTGGGTTATAGGGAAATAACAGAAGAGAACGTAAACAAATGTTTATTTATGTTTATTTATTTAAAAAGATAAAAAAAATAAAAATAAATGTATTTAGAATTAACGCCACAAGTGCTATTTACATACATGATAGTTATTGACAATCATAGAACGAAAGGAAATATTATAAGACTAGCTGACGTTAGTTGCGAGATCACTGGGACCGATGAGGATGACACCAGGTGTAGACGGCGATGCGGTCGAGGCGCGGGTCAGTGAGTCGACACCGCGTTGGTGGAGACTGGACTCGTGGATGTGTGCAGCACTGGTGAAGACGTGGAGTCTTCCGGGTACTCCAGTGAGAACGTGTTAGCCGAAGGTGCGATGGACCTGGTCGTCAGATGAGCGGGAGATGCAGGCCGGCAACGATGCTGCGGGACCGAGGCGCAGACCGGCGAAGTTGTCGCAGGGTCTAGGCGCGTGAGGTCATCGCTGGCCAGGGCACTGATGTGATTCCAAGGAGTCCATAATTAATTGTAGAACGTGCAGAGCCGGGTGTACGTGAGTAGGTCCTATAACGGTGTGGTGAAGAAAGAGCCGGACGCGACGCAGGGGAACCGGCCATAGCGTCCTACCGCTCAGTACGCAGAAAGCGCTCTCTATAAGATAAGAATAATTGCTGCACATTAACACGTGTAGAAACTGTTGAATTTTAACCCAATAAATATGCAAACAACCGGCCCGTTGTCCGACGACATTTGCGAAGTTGTGTTTCAATTGCAAATCCTTCCTTAAGGTACCCCTGAAAGGAAACCGGTCAATGTCACTGGCGTAGGTATCCAGTACATGTTATATGTATAAACCTTCTCGAAGAAATTATCTAAATGATAGTGAAAACTCTATCAAACTCCGTTGCATAGTTTAGAAGAACTAAGCGCACAGACAGACAGATGCAGGCAGTGACTTTGTTTTATACTATTTAAGAGATTATATAAGTTAACCAGAGAAAAGTATACACATACAAAGTTATAATAAGAAATGAAGAAGAAACCAAAACCTGTTATGCACTGATCTCATTCATATAAGCTCTGCTAAAATGTTTAATCAGTACAGATTTATATTTCGAGAGAGGCATATTAAAAACATCAGCTAACATAGCATTTGAGTTACCAGTGGTGTGTAATCTATTTATAACAGAATTGTAGCCTGAAACCGTTGTATGTTTGTTACAATAATACATCCTAGGGAAGCTTGATCTAATGGTAGAACGCGAAAGTGAATCAACATTAATATGTCAGTGCTATCCAAGGGCTGATAGTATTTGGACATTTAAAATGTGGTAGAATTTATTTATTTTATTTTTATTTTTATTTTATTAACGCCTAGAAGGCTTTTACATATACATATTATGGGTTTTGTTGTTCAGTAGCATTATAAAATATTTTAATTACATAGCATAATAAATTGAGTATGAACTTACATAACAATGTGTATTGTGTAATTAGCCCAGTGTGTAATTAGCCCAGAAGAGTGTTGATTACTGTATTGGATGGTTGGTAATCTAGTGTAAGTTTTATGCCGCTGTATCTGATTCAAATTTGTTTCAGGTGATTCCCCTTTCTCATGACATGGGGCTTATAGAGTGGGTGGAGGGCTGCGCCACCCTCAGAGAACTGGCCTGTCACGCGAACACTAAATTTGATGGTATAATGATCTATTTTCACACTCAAACCTTATTTTTACTAACTCTGGCCAGAGGTCACTTGCATCACATAAAAAAAAAACGAATCACGCAAAAGTACCAAGAAATTCTATTCTGTATCATTTTTTTTAATTGTATTTTTAAAACTATGGCGATTTTTTAAAAATTGAAATCGGACCATTTTTTTATAAACCAGAAGGAACGGACATTTTTTATGGATGCAAAATAAAATATAAATTATTCAGAAGTCAGTTAAAAAAAAATTATAAGCCGTCAACTCAGAAGCCAATGAAACATCCAAACATATCATCATAATATATGTCAAAATTCTGACAGCGACAGCAGATTCGGTGTTGTGCTTTATTGTTTAAACATGGGTTCATTAACTACCGTAGGGTCAGAGATCAGAAGTTGACCACAGACTAATTAAAATGTAAACCTCATGAAAACAAAGGTTTCGATCGTGATTGGAGAAGAAATTATGAATTAAATTAATGAAACTTCGTTAATTATATTATATTAAAATTTTTTATATGAAACTACAAAAACGTTAGGTGACAATAATGTTTGTGTATTCAAATAAGTGTGTTTTTGTTTTTTTGTTATCAGTAATTTTAATTCTGTAAAAATGTAATGAGAGCCATTACTAGGTCACAGCGTTTATTGAGTCAGTGCAGTAGCTAGAGTTGACTCTGGACCGATGCTCACGCAGTCTGGCGAAGATGTCGCAAGGCCAAGGCGCAGACCAGCGAAGATGTCGCAGGGCCTAGGTGCGTGGGGAGCGCAGGTCATGCGTGATATTACAAGGCCAAGGTGCTAATGTAATCTGGCGGAGCCAATGATTATCCGTAGCCTCTTCTTTAAGGTTCGTGCAACGCGGGCCTAGTGGGTCCGAGGCCTGTGGCGGCGCAGTGACATAATTTCCGGGCACGATCCGGGGACCGGCCAAAAAAGCCGCCCGATTCAGTTATGGACGAGCGGTCGCAGCGGGTACTCACTTGTAGCTGTTAATTATTATTATTTTATTTTTTTCTTTATTCATAAAATATATTTGAATACAGTTTTTTACATGCTTTTCGACTACCACACTAGACACATGTCCGTATTATGATAGTCGAATTATTGACTGAGCCAAGTACCTTGACGTGGCCGCTCTTTATATATATAGATGCAAATGCATTCTAGAACAATCCAGCCAGTAGGTAGACGCGACGTACCTACAATATTTATAGCAAAAAAATGTAACAATGTGGGTTGCCTGAACATTCTAGTAGCTTACCGCTACAGTTCTAATAATAAAATTCAAGGCGATGCCATACGTAGTAATGCAAAATCATGTGTTTTTGGTTTTTAATTAAGTCGCCTAGAAATGTTTCAGATGCTTTAATTAAATACTGCGAATAGAATACATCTTGGCCTTTGAAATAATCGAGTATTTTTTAGATAAGTCTTTTTATAAGCCCAGAAAAAAATAATGTATAGGTCTATTAAAACTGCTTTAAAGTTCAAAATTTCCTACTTACGAACCCATGATTTTATTGTATAATGTGGCAAATTAAGTTATTTATAAAATTAAATATTTGTGCCTGAACATCATAAATCAAAACAGGCGGATGGTGTTAAGCGGGAATTTAAACGTTATCGCCATCTACGTAAGGGTTGTTATTGATAGCGGCTCAATTTAAAATATTACACGACGTAGTGCATCGCCTTAAAAGAGTATTCCATCAACTTTCAAAATCAGTTGCTAGTTTTCGGATGCGTTTGGAAATATTCCATTTATTTGGATTTTATTGCAGAGTGGAAATACTCCGACCTTCTGCCTAACCCAACCCAACCTAACCTATAAACCTAACCTACGTGACCTAGGTATTTAGTTATCTAGTTTTTTTTTAATATCTTCGTATCACTTTTTAATTGTCATTGTGTTGAGTTGTCCGGTTACCTAAAAGTACATGTCATGTTGAAATTTTATTTTCAGAAATACTGAAGGAAGTGAGAGATAAAAGGGACCAATTTATTAATAATATTAGTGGGAGTAATCAATTGGAGAAATATGCCCGCCTCGCCTCCAACATCGAAGAAAGTGAAGCTCTGTACAAAGATGGAGTTGACAAATTTCCCAAGTATCTTCTGAGGTAATTATTACATATTTACACATATGCATATAGGTATAATTTCTTTTCTTTGAATCGATTATTCGATAACCACACTCAAGTGATTTTCGGCATACTATGCCAAGTTTTGCAAAACGTCTTGAATGATCGCACGGCAAAATATGCCATGTTTCTTTACCTTTTGTAAAACATTTATTTGAATTTTTTAAAACAATTCCGTACATAACAGTTATCATTGGTAAAAAGCTGAAATAATGCTTTCCTATTTTATCAATAGATGTCTAAATTCCTAGCTATTCAGATCTGGTCACCATACATGGCCAAAGCCATTTCAAGCAGCGTTTCAATTCTGAATGGTAGTCTTACACCAGGGCGATACTGAGAGTATCTTCCACTCTGGAACGTGTTGCAAATATACTATATATTATTGAGTAATTTGTGAAATAACACAAATTAATCAAATAAAATTTACTTGCGCACGCTGGGATTCGAACCCGCGACCTCCCACTTGGTAGTCAACTGTCGCATGTGTTACCGATAGTTTTGTTCTGCTACGTAAGTTTACAGAATGGAGTTTTCTCGCAAGCGTAAATATGACAACTTAACTTTAAATCAGTACAAGTACAAATTTCACAATAAATAGGTACTGTTTTTGAGAAATACCTGTTTTCATTTTTAGCATATTTTGCATATATGCACTATAATCTGTTACTTTCACTAATTTGATACTTGAAATGGATTTATTACAGGGATGCACTGATGAAGGTGGCGGTTTCACCGGATAACTTTGTGGTCATGAGAAACAACTTCGTCAAGTCACTCGCCCCTATGAACATCACTCACTGGATTTTAGGTTAGAAACCAATTACCCTTTTCACGACTGCTTATAAACTTACATCTGCTTTCTGAGAGAAGCCACTAACCAAGATATTGTTGTGTACGTTGCTCTTGAATAAAACAACGTGCTCTTACGATAATCTTTTTAAAATTATTTTCATACCCTCAAATTACATATGCCATTCCTGAGAGTAGCATTCTTGTATTGCCTATAATACATCCTAATCACACTTTTCTTATTGCATTTACATTATTCGAAATCTGTCTTATAACGAAGGACGAATCACATTTAGGAAAGTGAATTCTGATCAAAACCTTGTACTGTAGTACCGTCCAGCATAAAATTAGCTTTTCCTTTTGTGATGTTTGGTAATAAGTTGGGTATTCAAGCGATAGATGGCACTAGTCATAAAGCTTACTCCAGAGTCCGACAGACGTCGCTAGAGTGTAGCAATTGCCTGTGGGATATTATTGCCAGACAACAAGCTTCTGGAAACAGAATTACCAACCCTCGGGTAATGAACAGTGTAGCTAAATCCAGACTTATTTATTGTAACGTAAATAAACGCAATTATAGTAAAGAACCTTTTACTTTATCAAAGAGTTCCCAACACAGAAATCTGCAAGTAAAGCAGAGATATAACACCTTTCCTGTATTATTAAAATAAATACCGGAAAGTCCAATTATGTCCTGTGCGTGCGAATCCTATCTAAATTTCGCTAATAAACCATAAACAGTGTTAATCTAAAGTGACCTACCAGGTAAGTATGATACTGTATATTATTTTCATATATAGTTAAGTTTGGTAATCTGGTAGTGAGACAATAAATATGATAGATTGTTGTGACCCAGCGTTTATTTTGCGTCAGTAGAGTTGCGCAGTTGAGATGACTACGGATCGATAATGATGATACCAATACCGTTGATGGAGACCGGACTCGTGGATGTGTTCAACTGGTGAAGACGTGGAGTCTTCCGGGTAATCCAGTGTGAACAGGGTAGCCGAAGGTGTGATGGACCTGGTCGACGATGGCGCGGGGCCGAGGCGCAGATCGGCGAAGGTGTCGCAGGGTCTAGGCGCGTAAGGAGCGCAGGCCAGGGATGATAGCCAGGGCGCTGATGTGATCCATGATAATTCTAGTCTGTGCAGAGCCGGGGCCGTAGGTATGGTAGGTCCGAGTAGCGACACAGTGGATTGCTGATGACTGTCGAACTGCTAATGACTGACTGTCGCTTTTATAAGGTGAAGAACCTTCTCGAACATTCTAGTTGCTGTGACAGATATTGCCAAACAAACCTAGGCAACGGCCGAACTTTCTAGAATGTTTCTATGACAGCGTGGTACCTTGGCGCTTGGCGTAGTGGTGTACCACTACATTAGTAATAACATAGATCATTGTAGAAATGTATTATATATTTGTATAGCACCGTTGAGGTGATTTTGTTCAAAAACGGCGCTGTACAAATCATCAAAATATTATTATAATTGGAACGAGTAAGGACTGCCTAGGAGACTAATGTCCTGTATCTAGCAATCTCTAAATCTCTCTGACCTTGACTTAAATATAATATCTTGAAATATAAAAATTCAGCCTGTATATATGTTTGTGCTCGCAAAACTCAGTGGTTTAAATGGTTTAAAAATTAATAATGAGTGGTTTAAATGGTAGAAGGTGTCTCGGCAAGGCAAGCATCCTGGGTTCAAGTCCTAGATGTGACCGTATCCTTTTCTGATTTTTCAGATTTACGTTTAGGAATCGCTAATATTGTCTTCAATAATTAAAAAATCTAACTGCTATCCCACATCGCCTCTGAACATGGCAAACCTACACATATACTACCGACATCTGTCGGATAAGTCTGTAATCTCTAAGATCTGTATACACTAGTGCCATCTATGTCTTGTAGCTCCAACTATCACAACCTCTATATATATATATACGTTTGCAGGTATCGGAGATCGTCACCTGTCCAACTGTCTGGTGTCGCTGCAGAGCGGCAGTTCGCTGGGGGTGGACTTTGGCTACGCCTTTGGGACGGCCACGCAGCTGCAGTCTCTGCCCGAGCTGCTGCCCTTCCGCCTGACTCCGCAACTCCTCGGCATCCTGGCTCCTCAGGGGGAAGCTGCCTCTTATGGTGAGACCGCCCGGGATTGTATTAGCAGAAGTTGTTTAACGCACCTAATATGCGCTGCAAACAGATGCCGTTGTAGAAATTCCATACTAAACCGAAGAATGCATTCTGTTGCCGAGTGTATTGCGCTGAAGTCAGCAGGCGACTGGCGACCTCGTCAGGGTTTCGATTACAACACATCGATTGATGCAGACTACATTTATTAACTGATTAAGGCGATCCTCTTCGGCAATCGGACGAAATAACGCTCTCTTTACATACATGGCAAAATGTTTCAAATTCCCACTTAACCTCTCAGACAAAGACATTTATATACTATGTGTTCCTTTGAGAACTGTCAAAACGTGATAATTTTTGTGTTATTTACGAGTTTTGCTAAAAGCATCATAACTCACGTCTTGGGAAACGTAGCCTTATTCTAAAAAATGTTTTGGAAAGATTATGAAATCCACTATCGCATTGTGTTGTTATAAGTAAATATTTGCGTTTCTAAATATATATTTTATGAAAACGTCAAAAATATGTAAGAATCGATAACCATTATTTCAAAGCCGTGAAAAATGTACTTTTTTCTGAGTATCATAAAGAAATAACACTTTATATATTGAAGAAATATAATTAAAAACTATTATTCACCTCAAAATATTAACCGTCCAAACTAAAATATTTTTAATAAATTATTTAGAAACGCAATAAATTATGAACGAACAAGATGACAGATTCAATCGGCTTAGATAATGCAGTTCTACGTTCCATAGATATTGTTGAATACAGACGCGTAGCGTTATTCATTATCGATACTCTGTTTTTTAAATCATGGCAATCCGTATACTAGTGATGGAAATAAATCGATTTTTGTAAAATCTCGCGCGTTTACGTGAAAAGACGTTCTAATGTCTTGACCGCTATTATCATATTTACGTCTTTTGACGTTCTAATGTTCCGAGTGGTTAACAACCTATTTTGATTTATTTAAAAAAACATTGCCAAAATTGATGTTTTATTTTATTTTGTGAAGTTCTGGCACAATTATTAAAAATTTCCGATCATAATTTAAATAAACTTAATTCGCCACATTATACAGTAAAACCATGAGTAGGAGATTTTGCACTTCAAACCATATTTTATAAGCCTGATACTTTATTTTTTTCTAGGCTTATAAAAATGCTTGATTATAGCAAAGGCGAAGATGTGTTCTACTGGCAGTATTAAAGCATCTTTAATAATTCTAGGCAATCTAATCTCGTCGAATTTAATGTTTCAAAGACCCAATCCTGTCTGATTACGTCTAAAAGGGATCCAAATGATAATCTAGTCTCCTTCAACGGAAGCAATCTTCCGAACAGGCCTTCCATTGATATGCTTGGTATAACTATAAGTGACCAGCTCAGGTACGGGGGCTCCATCGAAGCCAGAGTAAAGTTGGCCTCTCAGAAGCTGGGCGTACTGTACAGGGCCCGCAGATACTTTAATAGTACACAACTGCTGACCCTGTACAAATCGCAAGTGCGCCCTACTGTCGAATTTGGCAGCCATCTCTGGTCCGGAGCCCCTAAATACCTGAAAAAAACCCTTGACTCTGTGCAGAAACGGGCGGTCCGTTTGATAGATTCCCCAATCTTAACAAACGGACTGCAATCTTTAGAGCACAGGCGTCAGGTAGGTATGCTGTCCTTGTTCTATCGGTATTACAATGGAATCAAATTTTCAACCCAAAACACATTATTTTGCATTACTTCACCTTAACAAAACTGGAGACTGGATTATAAGAAATCGGATAATGCTTTTTATAGCGTGAAATCGTTGTCCCTTCTGCTGGAGCTGGTTAGGTTGCCTCTGTTCAACTCTTCAGGTGCGTCAGCGATCTGTTAAATTTCTCCAACTTCGCTTATATCGAGCCTTGTGAATTCTACACACCAGCAACTCTAGGCCAAATACAGGGTTTTCCAATAAGAGGTGTTATTTTGAATAGCCCGCTATTTCGATAGATGTTACTTTTGAAGCTGTCATTTTTTGACATTTGACAAGTAGAAACTACGCCATCAATAATAATGGAACGATACACGCTTCAACAACACATTGAAATTATTAAAATTCACTATTATTAATTATTAGAATTCCATCGAAAAATCATCTTGAGTTATGAGGCCCATTTTCACCTCGGTGGCTTCGTCAACAAGCAAAATTGTCGCATCTGGGGCTCGGAAAACCCAAGAGTTATTGTTGAAAAGCCTCTCTATCCTCAACGTGTGACTGTTTGGTGCGGTTTATGGTCCGGCGGAGTCATTGGACCTTACTTTTTCGAAAATGAGGCTGGAGCAACAGTTACGTCAATCCAGAATGGATTGCGCTATCGAGTGATGATTGATGATTTTTTATGGCCGGAATTGGATGGTATTGATCTGGACATCGTTTACTTTCAACAAGACGGCGCTACGTGCCACACAAGCAACGAAACCATTGATCTTTTACGATTGAATATCAAAATAACACCTCTTATTGGAAAACCCCTATATATATACTATAGCTACTATGCATTAGTGGCAGTATATTGGTCTCCGCATATCTAAGTGTTTGTTTGGTGTTTTCAGGCACTCTTCGTGAGTTGATGTGGCGCGCCCTGAGCACCTTCAAGGCGCACGGCTCCCTGCTGCTGGCCGCGATGGAGGTGTTTGTGCGGGAGCCCTCGTTGGAGTGGCTGCACCAACACTCGGATGCCGACGCTCACAAGTGGTCGCCCGCCGACAAGGTAGAATCATTCAACAACTCGGCTGTGAAATTATTTGCCGACCTCTGTATCTTCTCCCTTCAACAACATGGGTCTCTTCAAGACCTGGGGTCACTTTTCAAGTCTCTACACGTAGCGAAATTAGATCGAATCGTATCAGATGCTGACACGGGCAAGAGATTCGGCGGGTAATAGGGCATTTTGTAGCAAACAATAAATAAAAATTATTGCTTAAAATGCCGATTTATGATGACAAGCAGTATTATAACTTATTAATATATATAATAAGCCCTGACGAAGCTTGAGATAAGCGAAACCCGGTTGGCTGTCATTAATAATTCAAATAAAAAGTGGTGTATTACAAAGTGTGTTATTTCATTTAATATTTAAATAAATAACTGAATGGAACACCTAAAAATATGTACAAACTTTGGAACACAAAATGCCCACAAAGCAAGTAAACGGAGTTTTTTTTACAGATAAACCAGTGCAAGAGAAAGCTGTATGGAGTGGATCCCTCCATCATCACGCTGGAGGACCTGGCCATGAGGAGTCAGGGAGTGGAGTTCACGCAGCACTTCCAACAGGTTCTTCACAAGGCGGTGGCTTCGTACCGCACCGGATCTGGTGATAACCTCACTGTTGACCAACAGGTAAACAAACAAACCAACTTAAACAAACAAACGTCTTCATATTATCAGTATACATACTTAAAAGATTTGATAATCTGTTCATAGATGGCACTAATTTAATTATTTTATGAAAACACACTTAGCAAGGTTATGTTTTAAATTATTAATATTGTATGCTCTCTGAACTATGCGTCCCGGAAAACACTGGTCTGAAGCAGTCAACTCTTAGATCAGCAACATCATCAGCTGTAGGCAGACTGATGGAACCTAAGCGCAAGCCAAATACTAAGTTTGGTGATCGCGCTTTCGGAATATCTGGGCCGAAGGCTTGGAATAAACTCCCTCCAGAACTAAGATCCATAACAAGTCCAACAGAATTCAGGTCTAAACTAAAAACTTACCTTTTTAAGCTGTCATACCCTTAAATTAAATATATCATTCCTGAGAGAAAGTCCAGTTATATCCAATTATGTCCTAAATCCTGTATCTAAATTTCGCTAATAAACAATTAGTTAATGTTAATTAAGTGTTAATTTCAAGTGACCTACCAGGTAAATATTGTACTGTATATTATCTCCATATATAGTTAGTAATAACATAGATCATTGTCGAAGTGTATTATAAATTTGTACAGCGCCCTTGAGATGATTTTGCACAAAAACGGCGCTATACAAATCATCCAAATATTATTATTATTATTAAGATGAATTATTTTTTTGGCGCCCGTACATACGCTACATGAATAAATAGTTTTGGCCGTATACAAACTCAATTCTTCCAAGAAAGGCATACAAATACAGGGTTTTCCAATAAGAGTTGTTATTTTGATATTCAATCGTAAAAGATCAATGGTTTCGTTGCTTGTGTGGCACGTAGCGCCGTCTCGTTGAAAGTAAACGTTGTCCAGATCAATACCATCCAATTCCGGCCATAAGAAATCATTAATCATCTCTCGATAGCGCAATCCATTCACCGTAACTGTTGCTCCAGCCTCATTTTCGAAAAAGTAAGGTCTAATGACTCCGCCGGACCATAAACCACACCAAACAGTCACACGTTGAGGATAGAAAGGCTTTTCAACCATAACTCTCGTGTTTTCCGAGCCGCAGATGCGACAATTTTGCTTGTTGACGAAGCCACCGAGGTGGAAATGGGCCTCATCACTCAAGATGATTTGCATTTGATTCACTCAAGTGAATTTTAATAATTTCAATGCGTTGTTGAAGCGTGTATCGTTCCATTTTTATTAATGGCGTAGTTTCTACTTGTCAAATATCAAAAAATTACAGCTTCAAAAGTAACATCTACCGAAATAGCGGGCTATTCAAAATAACACCTCTTATTGGAAAACCCTGTACAATATATTATATCAGTGTTTCAATCCAATATTTTTCAACCCCACAACATACCCCAATAATTGGGAAAGCCATAGTCCCACTAGCTATGTCATCACTATGTCATCTTCAGTTGGGGTATGTTATGAGACTGAAAGAAGTGGGGAAAGGAAGAGGAAGATGGGGGAGTACCTGGCTATTCAGACATGGTCTCCAAACATGGCCAAAGCCATTTGAAGCAACGATTTAATTCTGAATGGTGGTCTTACACCAGGGCTATACTGAGATTATCTTCCACTTTTGGAACACAGTTGGGACTCTTCAATTTATCGTGATTTAACCAAATTCAATGTTTTGTTCACAGGTGGATAACTTAATAACCCTGGCCACGGATCCCGGCCTTCTATCCATCACCTTCAGTGGCTGGTCCCCCTGGTTTTAGGCCATCAAATTATGGTATCGCATGACAAAAATTTTGTAACAATTTGCACTGTAAAATGGGGTGACTTTGTCAAATTTCAACTTTGAAACTAAATAACTTTTTATTAGTGTCATATTCATTGCATATGTTTTTTAACTATCTAAATATATGTAGAAAAAAATGTATACCTACTTGGTTGAGAAGTAAAAAAAAAAAACATGGTAACACACACCTTTTACAAGCATATGCGTTATTAAAACGATATGCGTCAAGCCTAAAATTTTTCGAAAAAAAATGTGCCTTAGAATATTTGAATAGTTTATTTATAA
This sequence comes from Hesperophylax consimilis, assembly GCF_061612785.1. Taxonomy (NCBI): domain Eukaryota; kingdom Metazoa; phylum Arthropoda; class Insecta; order Trichoptera; family Limnephilidae; genus Hesperophylax; species Hesperophylax consimilis. The sequence goes on along the minus strand of NC_142854.1, from coordinate 15,969,220 downwards.
CTAGCTGTACCCCGCCACATGTTGCTGTGAATCAGCGCCGCAGTCGCAGAAACAATGGCGCATATTGCTTTTACGTCCAAAAGATGGCGCTGTTTTTAAAAAAAAGGTTATTTTTACCTGTCATAGGTGACACCTATATAATATAGGTACATAAAAACACAGGCGTATTCAAACGCAACGTTGTGTCAAAATTTGATATGATTTTGAGTTGATTTTAGATTTTGAACAAACGAACATTTAAATTTTTATTTGTATAGAAGATATATCGATAGATTGTACATACTTTTGCTAAAAAACTGTTCATATTTATTTTTATAAATGTGCATCAGTTACTTTACTGTAAGTACTTTCATGGTACCTTAAGTACCTGCTTGTTTTGAACTCTTGTTATTACGTGTATACAATTATTGAACTCCTTTGTACAACAAAACTCTCTCTGATAACTTGTATTGTACCTGCTTATATAGTTCATACTCAGTTACACGTAAAATCTTTCAAGGCGGGAATAAATAAATAAATACTTTATAATATAAATAACACAAAACTATTATTATCATTATGGCGAAGCTTAATGCCAAATCACTATTTTGATTAATCTTTTTAACGAATTGGTGTACATTATGAATACAAAAAAATATGCTTTAGATAAATTGAAGATTTTCCTATCACTTCGCTTGAGTAGAATACAAATAAAATAATAAATTACTCAATAAAAAATATAAATGCAAACTAAAAAAAAAATTTTTTTCAGTAGAAATGTATGAACCCGTAAAGGAAAACTTTAAAAAAAATACAGGATTATAGCTAAGATTATCTGTGACAGTTTCACTTGATTAACTTTTTTGCTTTCTCATAAAATTATTTACAAAATAAATAAAAAACAGTTTTTTTGCTTGAAATCTAACGTTTCTAGACTCCGTTTTTCAAGCGATTTTAATGCCTATTACCTACGATATAAGGCATACCAAGAATATACACATTTTTGGCTTGTAGCTTCCTCTTACGGAATTTATAAAATGTATTTACATTTCACTGTCTGAAAATATCTAAAAAAAAAAAAAAAAAAACAGCTTCACAATTCAACCATCAACATATTTTGAGTGTAACTAGAAACCAACTAATTTGACCAAACTATATTTTCAAAGTGTCATTGTATGTAATGAAGCCAGAAAAAAAAATCTTTAAAAAGAAGCGAGTAATTTCTAAATGGTAGAGAGTATTATACTGATATCCGCGATGATCAAAGTCATTAGTCCCCCAATTCAAAAGTCACCCCGTATTACGGTACTTAAAAGATGAAGCAATCATTTAAATGTCAATACCGAGATGGTTTAAAGATAAAAGCAAGTAGCTTGCCCTACGGTGTTTAGAAATTAGCGTTTTAAAAAATCATTAAATTGTAAGACTTTTTATATGAAATTTTATTTTATTTAGTTAACTACGTTAATTGCATGAATGCATACTTTTGAATGTCTAAAATTTTTATCTTTAATCTCTAAATAGTATAAAATAAAATCATTTTCCGCGTGTGTCTGTTTGTGCGCATATTTCTTCTAAACTACGCAACGGATTTTGATTAGGTTTTCACTATCATTTAGAGAATTTCTTCCGGAAGGTTTATATATATAATACATGCATATTATATCTATAGAAAGTAGAAAAAAGTCGATGTTTTGTAATCAAATCGTAAAAAAATATTTTCGGGCGCTTACATTGCTAACTCTGGCTAAACCTTATGAGATACATGAAAATAATGTAGGATGGAATTATACACCTTAAAAAGGCCTACAGAAAAGTCTATAATGGTATAATGTCTATCTACTAAGGATTCTACACGTCAGCAAGTATTGTATAATATTATTTTTATAAATTGTATCAAATCATCAATTTATTAGACGTTAAAATATAAAGGAACAACTTTTTCTTATTAAATTATTTTGAAGGTAATGTAAAATCCATATATTGAAGAAGACAATACTAATAAATCTTTACGAAACATGAAACAGAACAATAAATAGGTCCCATTGGTCCAGTGGTTTAAGATGCCTGTCCTGGTAAGGCAAGAGATCAAAGATATTAGAAGAACGAGATGTGCTATGAGCAGTTCATACTGTGCGGAATTGTTTTGCCCAGTGTCGCCGGTTTTGTTCACCAATACTACTGCACACCTTCGCTTACGCTAAGGAATCCGCACTAATACATAGAACAGATTTCTGTGCGTACACGTCCCGATAGTATTCAAAGTACCCTAATTAGTTAGTACTTCGCCTACGGTCCGGCGGCCAACATAGCATATCTCGTTCTTCTAATATCTTTGCAAGAGATCCTGGGTTCAATTCCTAGTTGCGACCGATTATTTTTTATTTTTCTTTGTCTTGTTCTGTTTCATGTTTCGTTTAGATTTATTAGTATTATCATCTTCTTCAATTAAAATATAAATTTTGAAATGAGTGAGCGGCGCAATACTTCTGAACAAGACAAAGTGAGTAACTCTGTGTTGCCATCGAAATGATACATTTTAATTTCACATCAATTTGTCAAACTTTATTTTGGTTTTTATTTTTCCATTTCAACTTTGCAAAAAATAAATATTTTTCGAAGTGTTAGTTTAGAAATGAAATATTTTCATATTATATTTACCATATAAAATACGATGTTTTAATGTATTTTTTTGTCCTATTTTGTTTTCAAGTGTGTATTGAACTTACCATTGTTTGTTTTCAAGTGTGTATTGAACTTACCATTGTTTGTTTTCAAGTGTGTATTGAACTTACCATTGTTTGTTTTCAAGTGTGTATTAAACTTACCATTGTTTGTTTTAAATTACAAATTTTAATTGTTTTTAAATATTGTATGTTGTTCATTTATTTATAATCATTATAACCTAACTCCCCAGCCTTCATCTTCCCCATTTTTTTCCTTTCTCACTTCCTTCAGCCTTACAATTTTCCCCAAATTTGGAATGCCATAGTCCCACTGGCTAACGGCTGTTGGAACTCTTGTGCGGTAATCAATAAAAAAAAAGCATTTAAAAAAACCTGGCACAAATCTGACAATCTTGGTGACTAGCGCCATACATCTGTGCGAAGGTTCGTACACAGACATTTTAAGAGTTTCGCCACTCACGTCGTCAAGACTTTAAACATGGTGTCACAATTGTAACACTGGATGTGTTACACATTGTGATCAGTGCTAAGTACAAAACAGTCAACAAAGAATGACAGGATATAAAGATTACAGCTACAGAAACTGGAAACTGTTTGGTTGTCAGTGAGGTTGTAACTCATTTACAAACCAATATCGACGGAATCGTAGAATGGAGTAATCGAAATAAACTCTATTTTAATAGCGGAAAGTGTACTATTATGTGCTATACAAGGGCTAGGAGTACTCTATATTATAACTATAAAATGTCTGGTACCTCGTTAAAACATATTTCACTAATGAAGGATTTAGGAATCACTTTTGACACACGCCTGACATTCCGTTCTCATATCGATTCGGTGTGCAACTCTGCAATGCGAATGCTAGGCTTTGTAATCTGCAACGCAAAGTCTTTTTCCAATACAGCAGTCATAAAAATGCTCCACTTCACTCTGGTTCGCAGCATTCTCGAGAGTGGATCAGTAATATGGGGACCCGATGATGCCCTCTACTCAAATGATGTAGAAAAGGTGCAAAAAAAGTTTATGCGGTACCTGTACAGTGTACATGCGAGAGTTTGGCTACTACCCTTTGTTGTATCCCTCGGATTTCCTCGCGGGAATGCTGGGACTAAATCGTCTTGACGTTAGGAGAAAAATTGCAATGGTATTAGTAGCACACAAGCTTCTAAACGGGCAGATTTGCAATTCTGATGTTCTGAAAAAATTGTCACTTTATGTCCCCGATAACTTCACCAGAGCGAGGCAACACAGGCTGTTTATTTTTCCTAGAGGCAGGACCAACCTACCAATGATCATGCCCTGGGGAGAATGACCTCATTATTAAACCTTTCTTCCGAAATTGACATTTTTCAATCGAAAAACAAATAACAAAAACAAATAACAAAAATACTTTTGGCCGTGAAAATCTTAAATCATATTTGAATCTCAATCATTTCAAGAGCGAAATAATGGTATTCATTAGCACCTGTCATTATTAATGTACCTATTATATTATATAATTAATCTTATTATAATTAAGCTATTAACTACAAATTGTGGAATGTGATTGGTTATATGAATCCTATAATTTCTATACCCGCTATATCCGATTTTTTGACAAAATGATCTGAGTATGACATCTTGTTCACATTTTTGCGAGCAACAAGAGGAGCCTAAAATTGAGTTTTAAAACCCTCCTTATCACGACCAAAAACCATGTTAAAACTGCGAGTGAGAAACCAAATCCGCTATATCATACAGAAAGCTACTATCAAAACACGCTATATCGGATTCAACCAATCACAAGCAGTTATTTTGCCAAAATACAATATGGCCGCCGTTCTGATGCCACGCTCGTGTGTCAAAATGATCTACGCGTGTGTTTCTAAACCCGCCATGTCGGCTCAGTTGACTTTCAAAAGCCTCTATATCACGAAGTGAGTATCAAAATCCGCTTTATCCATTTTATTTATCGAAATTACTTAATTAATGCTAGACATATATAGAAAAATAAATGCTTTTCGAAATTTTATTACTCCAATTCATTATATAAAAAATTTTAATGCATTTACTTATGTACGCTAGAGATGTGACAGTTTTTTGCGGTTTTCTCCAAATCAATGAAAGTTGATATAGCGGGTATAGAAATTACACGACTCATATATGTAAACTGTTTTTCACAATAAAAAAATTAAAAAAAAGCATTCTAGTTTTGAGTTGAGACTTCAACAGTAATTAGTGGCAACGTGGGTCTTGTGATTTTAGTAGTGATGTGACGTGACAAGTTGTTTGTGACGCGAGTATCGGATATTTGCGTAATCCCTTTAGAAGAACTGAGTTACTTGAGTCACCACTGCAAATAATAAACTGCATGTGTAAAAAAATTAAGGTTAGCAATAAAAACATAAATAAATAATAATTGGTTAAATACAAATTCTAAGAAAAGAAAAACTTTTGAGGTTCACAGAATTGTTTATTAAAACATTTTAATGTGCAATCAAATTTAAAAAATGAATAAAATAAAATATGGAGATCATTAAATGCATTCTTAAAAGGAAGTTTGAATTTCAGTCTTGATATTGTATTATTCTGCTCTATAGATATTAGAAACAAAGGAGATGGGTTATGAATCCAACTACGCACGGCAGCACCCCGCCTTTGTTTCTACCTAGACACCAAACACCCTCTTCCATCGCCCGGGGCCTTTTGGGAACCAGGAGTGGAGAGGAGAGACAAAGTCCTCTTCCATCGTGGGGCCTTCAGGGAACCAAGGGGGATTGGAGAGGAGAGACAAAGTTCTCTTCCATCGTGGGGCCTTCAGGGAACCAAGGGGGATTGGAGAGGAGAGACAAAGTCCTCTTCCATCGTGGGGCCTTCAGGGAACCAAGGGGGATTGGAGAGGAGAGACAAAGTCCTCTTCCATCGTGGGGCCTTCAGGGAACCAAGGGGGATTGGAGAGGAGAGACAAAGTCCTCTTCCATCGTGGGGCCTTCAGGGAACCAAGGGGGATTGGAGAGGAGAGACAAAGTCCTCTTCCATCGTGGGGCCTTCAGGGAACCAAGGGGGATTGGAGAGGAGAGATGAGACCTGGGAAGACACATTGTGGAACCAGAAGACATAGCCACATATCCAATGACAACCCTGGTGAACTTTATTAAAGCGACCGGGTGACGGTTAAAGGAATGAGGTACAATGGGAGATAGTACAATGGGCCTATGGCCTAATTGCTCACGGGAACTATAAGCAAACTGTCTCCGCTCTATAAAAAACAAAAAAAAACTCATCGGCAGTCTGCACGCTTCCATGCCACATCTCCCTCTGTTTCTATTATCTATAATCTGAACAGTAGACTTTGAGTCAGGTCAAAAGAATGGCTCTTACATTATTCTAAATGTACCTATGTAAAGTTTTATTTTTATACTAACCCCCAGGTTAATTTGTTCTCTTTTAGGAACAGCTCATATATGGTCGCATAGAAATCGTTGTCTTTTTTATTGTCATGGTGAGAAATATGATCTAAACGATGTTAGAAAGAGAAAACACCATGCTTTATATTCAAATCTAGAAGTTAACCACAGAAGAATTAAAATGTACACCTGTATGAAACCAAAGGTTTTGAATTTGAAAAAAATTAAATAACTTTGGACGGGTTGTTTCAAAGAATTTGAACAATTCATGAAATTTAAAAGTTGATTTTCAAGTTCTGTGAAGGTTCTTATTCAAGTTCTTTTCAGAAGATTTCAGTTTTGTGAAATAACAGAAAACCTTCACAGAACTTGAAAATCAATTGTTCAAATTCTGAGAAACAACCCGTCCTAATGTTAATTTACTTTTGTGAGGAGGCAATAACTTTTGTGATACATTTCTCCAATAAAATGTGTATGTTTCATTTATTTTTTAAATTGTGTCAGTAATTTTACAAAGTTAGAAGAAGTAATGTGAGCCATTTAAAAAAAAACTTTATGTTAGTATTCAATATTTAAAAAATTATAGATTTATTTCTAATAATAAAATTTGAAAGCCTATTTTATTACCTTTCAAAAAAAAATTTTGTATTTGGACACATTCAGAAATATTTCATTTATTTGGATTTTACTGCAAAGCGGAAACACTCCGATCTTCTGACAAAATGTTCCAAAGGCCTGAGGAGTTAACTCTACACAGAAAGGAAATAATTTACGATGTAATGCTGTTAACCCTCGTATCTCTTACGGCCAAATATGACCTGGCGTCTGTATATTACAAGTATTTTATCTTTCATTCTACAATGTGTAAATACGTGATTTTTTTCAGCGTCAGAAAGAGGAATTAATAATATTCTTTTCAGTTTGTCTCAAATATACAGGGTGTACGTGAGTAAATTGCATAAACTTTGGGAGGTGTGATTCTACATGATGGTAGAAGTAAAAAAGATGAACAACTTTTTTCGAAATTCTGTGTTTTTTTTTTACAACACAAAAATATTTTTCCATAGAACTTTTATACCTGAAAACTACCTTAACATGTTGAAATTTTGGAAAATATTATTAATCGTTTTTAGTTGTACCATCATGTAGAATCATCTTCCGAAGTTTGTGCATTTAACCCCTGGATACCCTGGACACACTAGATGCCATGAATAAAATTTTAAAAAGAGACAAAGTGAAGAATTCCTAATTCGCGCCAAACATTCAGTTTAAAACTTTAAAATTTAATTTTCATTGTACATATTAACGAGATAAAAACTAAAGTGACAATTTTCTTATATTTCCATAAATAAGAGGAATGTATTTTTGAAATATCGTGTTCTGTGAAAAAATGTCTACGCTTGGAGTAAAAAATGCAGCAAGCGTTTTTAACAAGATTCTTCAATTTAATAGTTGATAATTTTATGTAGTTTCTTAATTTTTAAACTTTTTTATCAGTTGTGTAAAATTTTAAACACGTTTATTAGTAAGAAGGTAATTGTTTTTATAATAAGAAATATATAGCACATTTAAAATACTTGAGAAACATTGCAAACTGAGCAAAAATACTGAAAAACCTGAAGGGTCGAATGAGAAATAATGAATTTGATAATACCATGTAGTTTTTTATGTTATCTAGTGATAACACCGCACCTGAGGAGGTTAAATCAAATTGTAGTAATAGTAACTACTAATCTAAAAGTAAGTAAGCTTCGGTTCACCGACGCTGCCACATACGCCTGCCACGCGTCGTAAGGACGAAACAAGAAATTCACGAATCATTCTTCTATCTGTTCCTGTATCATATCCACAATAAACAGCTGCTGCGGTTCTTCCCCGTTACCGCTGTTGACCATGATGCTGTCCAGCTCCTGTCTTCCGTGCAGCACTCCATCCATGATTTCATCATCCTCTTCCTCTTTGACCAACGGTTGCAGCAGTCGAACGTAGGTGGTGTTTTTGAGGTCATATTGATGTGCGATTTCGTCCGGTTTCTGCAGTTGTTGAAGGGCGGGATCCGAACCGCAGAAGGATAGGTGCTTCGTGAGAGAGTTCTTCACGAAATAGCCTTTCTGACAATGCGGACACCTAGAAAATGTAAAAGGCAACTTATGAGGAGAGACGGAAACGGAGCAATTTATGCATAGTGATCAGAGATGTGCTTTATTTCAAATAAATCCATTTCAAATCGAAATGCAAAATGGGTATTTTCCATTTTGCATTTTAAATGCTTTTCTCAATGCATTTTCCATATTAAATGCTTTTTTGCAACATTCTTCCTACTTTCTCCACTCATCTTTTTTTCATAAGCCCCAAATATCAGTCGGTCCTCAACCTCGCTATGAGAGATAATTTACATTTATCAAGTTGCTCCCTGGTAGGAGCCCTGGCAATTGAGTGATACCATTACAAAAAATACTGATTCAAATACTGAACATGGCCATGACGCTGTAATATTAAATGTTAGATAGCAGTTTCTATGTTTTTACGTTGGCAACATTAGTCCCGCGCAATTTTTTTGTGGTTTCATAATCTGTAGTCGTGGTGTTTTTGGATTTACCATCATGTAATATGTTTGTTCTATATTGATGTCCATTATTAAATGACAAAATTGTTTAAAAATTCTATAATTATTTTAATTGTTTCACCTGAGAAACCATTTTGCATTTTCAATGTATTTTAAAAATAGGTATTTTGCATTTTGCATTTTCAAATGGAAAAGTTTTGACCCATTTCCATTTTGCATTTCAAATGGTTTTGTGTACCCATTTTGCACATCTCTGATAGTGATAGATACTTTCAAAATGAAAAATACGGAAAAGAATTGGGAAATAGTAAAAATGCCGGAAATCAATGTTCGAAATTATGGATTTTAGGAATGTCTCTATTAACTCCAGATAAGGTAGTTCCAGAGAGAGTTTGTCATCGATGATCATCCTCTTCCTTCTTGTATGAAAACAAAAGAGACATAAGATAATAGAACGACGTTGTCACGTACGATCTCTCTCTGAGGCTACTATACAGGGTGTATCGGCACGTACCCGACAAACTTTAACCAGCTATTCCTTAGCACATTTGGAGTAAAAAATGTTATGGGCAAAATGTTATGCTGTCCGGTAACATTTTTTTTCAATTAAAAACAAAAAATAAATAAAAAATCCACACTCCGTCACTGTCATTGGAATTGCTTCTCGTGTTAAACAGCTGTTATTAGCAAGTGTGTCAAAAAGTGTCCTCGCTCTTTCGTACACACTAAATAATAATAGTTAAAAATGAGACGAATGGTGCCGTGCCATTTCGTTGTGATTGTAAAAGCGCGCCAACGTAGGTACGTACGTACATTATTCAACGAAACTCGAACAAAATATTACCAGACGGGTTTTCAAACTTTGAAAAAGGATAAAACATTGGTGACATGTGGTGAAAATATGAATAGTAAATTTTTTATTAAAAAAAATGTTACTGGACAGCAAAGTGCCCATAACATTTTTTACTCCAAATGTGCTAAGGAATAGCTGGTTAAAGTTTGTCGGGTACGTGCCGATACACCCTGTATACAGTCAGTATCAACCCGGTGAAAGACCAGATCACCAGTACTTCACAACCTTCAACTTCACCATCTTTTTCCCCTCACAACTCTCTTCAGTCTAGTTCCATAGTCGCACTGGCTCTAGATGATTGGGAGATTGAAAAAAAAATTTAAAACTGGTATTGTGTGCTTATGAAGATAAAAAAAAGGAATAATATACAAACCTGTATGGGAAGTCGTATGAACTGTGTCCCTTCATGTGCAGTTTATACTCCTGCCACGTCCCAAAAGTGTTGCCGTGCGGGCACAGCGGGCACTTTCTGTGCGCGCCCTCGCCGAGCGCTCCCTTGCCCTTACCCCTCTCCCCGGTGTGGCCGCGCTCGTGGCGGACCAGCGCAGCGCGCGAGAAGTAGGCGGATGGGCAGGCGGCACACCTGAAGCCCTTCTCTCCCGTGTGGATGTTGGTGTGACGCTCCAGTTCGCTGCGGGAGAAGTAGCTCTTGGGGCACTTGGAGCATTTGAATCTGAAATGTTATCGTCATTTAAACCTGAGGACTACTAACGGGATACTGCCACCACAGGAGACACATTAAGCCGTTGAGCGTGGAAAACACCAATAGATGGAGAAAATGTGAAGAGGATGAAGAGATTTCAATTCACCTATGATGGTATATGGCTCAGATACCTAGGAGTAGTGATGTGTAAATTTTGTTATTAACATACCTCGGTTGATTGCAATGTTTCCTGACGTGAGCAGCGAGCGTCAATCTATTCTTACAAGTCAGTTTACATATGGGACAGCTGAACAGTATCCCGGCGTCTTTATGTATTATCTCATGCGCTTTTAAGTCCGATTTCCTCTTGAAACCGACTGCACACATCGAACAAATAAACCTCTTATCTCCGTGTATAGGCAAGTGTTGCCGCAACGAGGAATTTGAGTAAAAAGCAAGTCCACACCCCTCAAAATGGCAAATAAACGGCTTCAAATCGAGATGCTCCCTTTGGTGAGTCAAAAAACTAAATCTATATCCAAAAGTTTTATGACAAGCTTTGCAAGAAATATCCCTCTCGCCGAAGATATAATACGGTTCTAATTCTGTTCCTTCCATGTGCTTATTGACGTGTTCTTTTAGACTTGTAGGGTTATCGCACTTTTCTAAGCAGAGTAGGCATTGGTTTCTTCGACTGGCCGTCAACATGGATGGGTAGTCTTTCATTTTTGAAAACGGCGAGTATTTAATTTTTTTTTCATAGCGGCGAGGTTTGTTGTTTTTGGAATTTATTTGAATCATAGACAGACTATTATCTAAATATTGCTCTTGCAAGTTTTCTATGAAACTGTTTCCGCACAATGGGGAACTTATATTGTCTTCATCAGATGGCTGTTCTTGATGCAATAGGAAAATATTATTCATATCTGTTTTAGAATCTAATTTATTTGATATCATAAAGTCTTCAAAAGCATTTTGATGTGTTGCAGTTCTCTTTGCCTTTTTCTTGGATTCTAAGTATTGTTTATCATCGTTCTCTGTCTCAAAAGATGAATCCAACGTTTCTACATCATATTTCATTTCTTCAGAGTCATTGTTTACATTGTCTGAGAGAGCTTTTTGTGTTCGTAATACCATTTCCCGAAATTCGAAACAAAATTCTATTTTATATCTACATTTGTGGCATATTTTGCTAGGGAAACTGTCATCTTGCACCACCTGAAAAAAATACACATTGATAAATGAAATTATTACAAATCTAAACGGAATTTTAGCAGTGATTTAAATAATGTTAATACCCTTATATCAGTGAAGCACTCTAATTGTGATGAAACTAGTGGGTTTTCTTCGCCGCTGAATATGCAGCTGAGAGATCCATTTGATTGCAAACAAAATCTGCAGACCGAATTGAAATCAACAACCAAAATAACGTCCTCAGACATTTTAAAATTCTTTTGCACCAAACGGAAATATAAATTTTACAATGGCACAGTCTTAGGATTGAAGTAATGTTCAAATTTCAAGTGAAAATCAATGTTTGTGTTAAATGAGAGAACTTGACATCTGACATTCCGACCGGCGCCACATTTGTCTATTTTGCTGTCAAAATGGAGTTGCCATGTTTGAGGTGAAACACTTCGGTACATTTATTAGGTAGCGAGGATAAAAAACTAAAAAATATTTATAATAATTGATGTATGAGGGTATAAATCAAAATGAGGTCAAAAAATAGTGGGGCTTACAATAATAGAGTTTTAAAATATTTACTTAACAGCCGCACTTTTAACGTGTATAGTGTACAATTTATGGAAATTATACTTCGTTTCAATTTAATTACTACAAGAAATAGGTATTTATGTCGGGAGAGATAGTACAAGATGCATTATAATTCTATTTTTATTCAATCAAAGTTCAAAATTTACCTTATAAAACGATCCCTTTGCCACCATGTTGTTATTTTTAGTAATATTTGACACTTACGAAGGATTCGTTTCAATCTAAATTATTTAATCAATCCAAACTAAGAACTTAAAAAATGTTTTGTGCTTGTAATTAGTTGTTTCATGAAGTAATTGTTGAAACAAAAAGTAATTTCCATAATCTGAGCCTAAAAGTATGTTTGTTAGGTAAATAATGTCTAATAATAGAAATTTTATTACACATATTGCACAATTATTTAATTATTCAGCAGCGAAACTATATTTTTAGTAGCGAAATTCAATAATCTCGATATCTGTCACAAATTTATTTCGTCTTTTTTCAAATTCCACACATGTTCAAAGTCCGTCGTAATCAAGTATCAAAGTGCCAAATTGTCAAATATAATTTAGTGCATTTCTCTACTGTTGTGTGTGGTTCTGTCCTCAATAATATATCGAATATAATCAAAACATGGCGGCCGTAAGGAACTCATTGATCAGAAGCAGCTTCCTGAAGAGACTGTCTCCAAATGGTGTCATAATACCGGTCAGAAATCTTAACCTGCAAGAATACCAGAGCAAATCATTGCTGCAGGAACATGCCGTAAACATACAAAAGTTCAGAGTACTCGACGATAAATTTGACAGGTCGGCGTTAAAAGATTTCACAGCCAAAGAGTATGTAATAAAAGCGCAAGTACTGGCTGGAGGAAGAGGCAAGGGAACCTTCGATAATGGATTTAAAGGTGGCGTGCACATAACTAAAGACTTGAACAAAGTGTTCTCTCTCGCCAAAGAGATGGTCGGGAATAGATTGATAACTAAACAAACCCCGAAAGATGGCATCTTAGTTCATAAAGTAATGGTAGCAGAGAGTGTGAACATAGTCAGAGAAACATATTTCTGTATTTTAATGGATAGACAGCATAATGGGCCAGTTCTTGTGGCTTCCCCCGCTGGTGGTGTGGATATCGAGGCTGTAGCTCAACTGACCCCAGAGCTTTTAAAGACTATTCCGATTGATATTTTTGAAGGCGTGACGGATGCCATGGCTGATGAGGTAGCGGTATTCTTGAAGTTTGATGGTGATCTGAAGAAAAAGTGCGCAGATGAGGTGAAGAAATTGTGGCAGTTGTTTTTGAAGGTGAGTCTATTCTAGGCAACTTTAAACTGTATGAAAAACTATTCATACCTACCATGGTTAATAGATACAAAGAAAGGGTAAATTTGCCCTACTCTGTATTCTACTGTCTCTACTTCAAACGCACAAATTATTAATATAACACTTCGTTTCGACATTACTACAAGAAACAAATATTTACGTCAGGGGAGATGGGAAAAGATGCATTAAAGTTCTATTTCTTTCAAAATTTCCTCTGTCAAAAATGTTTTGCCGCCATGTTGGATTTTGTTATTATAAAGTTACGTTTGCTGAAAGGTTCTGCTTCAACTAAAATACGCACAAATAACTTATGTTGAAACTAAGAAAATATTTGCAAACTTTTAACTTATTTTGTGTAGGTTTTTTCCATCTCCCCTGACGTAAATTGTTGTTTCTTGTACAAATTAAGTTGTTAAGTTACTTCTTGCCTAGTAGCTAAGGCGCTGATAATAACCTAACACAGGCGCGATTTAGTCCTGTGTGTAGGTAGAAACAAAAGTGGAGCGGCATTGTGCGTAGATGCGATTAGAAGTAGTATGGGTGAACAATGTTGACAAAATGAATTGTGCGCACGGTTTAATACGATTAATGGTTTATGGCCCATCTAGCTACCTTGTTTCTATTATCTACAATGGTGCCTTGTCTAAAATATTGCGCGGTTGTGATTTTGTGTCAACATGTCTAATAATAAACCGGTATTTTAAAAGAATATGCTCTGAAGAACTAGTAAGTTCCCTTGTCCTTCCTACTAAATGGTGTTTTGCCATCTGGGCTGGCCTTGAGTGAAACGGCTCCTAGCGCTGTACGCTGTGTTGGGTATTATCAGCACCTTGGCTTCTTAGCACCTTGACATGTTGGCTGCTGCGATTGCACCCACACAAGGCCGGACCTATTTGCCGTAAGACAATATGATTTAAAAAATATATATTTTCGCAATAGTCATTAGCCAGGCCCAGGTAATTGTTTAGGTTCCTGGAAATTTGTTGCTGCTGTTGTCTTATTATTAATTTTTTGAAGCTTTTTGTGGCAGTTGTTTATGAAAGTGAGTCGATTGTAGGGATGCATGGAATAATTTTGGTGATAAAAATTACACACTGTAATAAGGTGTCCCAAAAAGACTAGAGGATCTGGGTTCGAGTTCCAGTTGTAACCGTAACCTTTGTTTAAACAGTTGGAATCTTTATGCAGTAAATATTTACGTTCAAATGAATGAATTTGCAGTTGTTTTAATATTAATTGTTATTATTATTTTATGTAAAAATAAGTGTTCTGTTTTTAATAAGATTAGCAAAGATACATTACTCGTAACATACATAAGTTTTTAATTTTTAAATTCACCTATTTGAATTTCAATTTTGTTTTCTTAATCGAATGAATGAAATAGATTCTTGAAAGTGGTTAATTAACCACTTTCAAGAATCTATTAATTAACCCACTTCTCGACATTCGATCAAGCTGAAACTCAGCAGATAAACTCAATGTCGATGGCAATGCATTTTCTCAGCTTTTGATGTACTCATTTATTTATTCATTTTTGGGAAATCGACAGTTTACATTTAATCAGTTTGTACATAAGTATTATATAGTAAAATTAAACTAATTATGGATTTTCTTCTTGTGACTTTAACTGAGACAGCATAATATGGAATAAGTTATTTAAATAAATTATACAAAACAAAGATTATATAAAATGAAAAATTTACAAAACAATACATTTATAGCCATGCAGAGAGGTTGCAGGTATAAATCAAATCATAATAGAGATATAAACAATAGAGACATAAACATTATTCACAAACCATCAGAGAAATATTCTTTTATGGACCTCTTGTATTTGGTAAGTTCGCAACTGAAAATATCAACCTTGGATAATACGCTATTGTAATTATTGCATAGTCTGTTCAGGCAAGAATTCTGCTTAGAGTTCGTTTTGCTTTGATCAACCCTGAACAGGACACAAGAGCGTGTTGAACGCGCAGGTACATTGAATGGAATCTTGTTTAGCAACTCTGGGCATTGAATATTATTGTTAACTACTTTATACAGGAATAGTGCATCCTTATGATGCCTCCGTACACTCAGTGAATCAATTTTAAAGTATGAAGCTGCCTCTGCATAATTATTAAATCTTACAAATGACTTGTAACAAAGATATTTGAGGAATTTGTTTTGAATTGCTTCGATTTTGTTTATGTGGATTTTGTAAAATGGAGACCAAACAACTGATGCCAACTCCAAATGACTTCGTACATAGGCAAAGTAAAAGGCAAAGTACACACACACACATTGAATTTGGATGACATTATAATATTTAAAAAATTACAGTAGTCAATATACAAAATAAATGTTGGTACTATCCAATTAAGAATCAGCTTAGGTGTTAGCGGTGTTGACTCCAGTTCCTGGGGAGGAATGTTCAATTCTCAGTCAAACAATTTTTATTTATTTTTAAATTTTAATAGAGCCACTCCACGGGGAGGAACATTGAATCCTCAGTAAAACAATAGGAAAAAAGATATATTATAGTTTAAAATTTATAGTTAAACAGGTTGATTTTTTAACCATTGAAAAATATGGAACACGAATACGACAAATATGATTTAAGATTTTCACGGTCAAAAGTATTTTTGTTATTTGTTTTTGGGGTGTTATGCCGTGTTGCGCTAACTCCTCCTTTAGCCAACGTTTCGGACAGCATTGCAGGGCAGATGTGTGATGTGATGATGGACACTGCAATGCTGTCCGAAACGTTGGCTAAAGAAGGAGTTAGCGCAACACGGCATAACACCCCAAAAACAAATAACAAAAACACGAATACGACATCTCGTTTCATTCTGAGAAATTGATATTTCAAAAGTCTATAGCTCATTATTGAAATGGCTATACGAGCTAAAAAATAGTTGCATTGAGCCTATACATTCCAGACAAAATTAAATTTTTCCGCATGATAGAAAAAAAGGTTGAATTACTTAATATATGACCCTAAAACGCTGCAGGGGTTAAAGAATAATAATAATAATGTCTACAAATGTGATAAATATGATGTAATTCCAGGTAGATGCAGTCCAGCTAGAAATCAACCCGCTAGTGGAGACAGACGACGGTCAAGTGATCTCGGTGGACGCCAAGATCAACTTTGACGACAACGCCAAGTTCAGACAGGGCGACATCTTCGCAATGGACGACACGTCGGAGAGCGATCCCAGAGAGGTAACTTAACTGATTATCTATGAGCTCACAGATAATATATACTCAGAGGGAGATACGGCATGAAAGCATGCTTAATGTCGCCGAGCTATGACCACAGACTGCACGAACTGTCAAAGTGGCAGAGAGCAAATGGGCACTTTTAAAATTCTACGTTATCTATACAGGGTGTATCGGCACGTACCCGACAAACTTTAACCAGCTATTCCTTAGCATATTTGGAGTAAAAAATCTTATGTGCACTTTGCTGTCCGGTAACGTTTTTTTTTAATAAAAAATTTATTATTCATATTTTCACCACATGTCACCACTGTTTTATCCTTTGTCAAAGTTTGAAACCCCACCTGGCAATATTTTATTCGAATTCCGTTGAATAATGTATGTGTGTACCTATATTAGCGCACTTTTACAATCACAACGAAATGGCACGGCACCATTCGTTATTTAGCAACTATTATTATTTAGTGTGTGCGAAAGAGCGAAGACGCTTTTCGACATACTTGCTTATAACAGCTGTTGAACACGAAAAGCAATGCCAATGACAGTGATGTAGTGTGGAAATTTTTAATTTTTTTGTTTTTAATTGAAAAAAAAATGCTACGGGACAGCAAAGTGCCCATAACATTTTTTACTCCAAATGTGCTAAGGAATAGCTGGTTAAAGTTTGTCGGGTTAGTGCCGATACACCCTGTATAGATTTCACCTGTGACAGGTAAAAATATTTTTAAAAAAAATTGTCGGAGTTAAAAGTAAAACGTGCTATTGTTGCTATATCTGCACAGACAGACTAAGCCACAGCAACGCGTGACGGGTAACAGCTAGTTTATACAATAATGCTGCAGCTCATTATTTAGTGTGTAAGAAAGAGTTGTTGAAAATGAAACAAAGGATGTACGTATATCTGCTTCCCTTCACACGTATTAAAGAAAGGAGACGCCGTGTGCCACTGCCATCGCCGTGAGAATTTTAAAAGCCCCCAATGAAAGTTATGCGTCGGTTTGTAAATAATGCCACCCAATCTATTGGCTTATCATTGACCTTGGCAAAATCTGCTTCACCTCTGAGAAAGGTAACCTAACTACATTCTACTGGCTAAAACATTAACCTTGATGAAGTTTGTGAGCAATAAGAGCCGATGTTTTAACTAGATATGTTATGCAATAATTATTTAGACCACAATGAACAACAAATAATATTATAAAGACTTATATTCTCTGAAGGTGTAAAAAACAATAAAATAATGATTGAATACAAGTGAAATTTCCTCTTAAGGCGATGCCATACGTAGTAATGCAAAATCATGTGTTTTTGGTTTGAAAATTTGGTCGCCTAGAAATGTTTCAGATACTTTAATTAAATACTGCGAGTAGAATACATCTTGGCCTTTGAAATAATCGAGTATGTTTTAGATAAGTCTTTTTATAAGCCCAGAAAAAAATAATGTAAAGGCCTATGAAAACTGCTTTAAAATTCAAAATCTCCTACTTACGAACCCATTTTCGGTTATGATTTTATTGTATAATTTGGCAAATTAAGTTATTTATAAAATGATCGAAAAAAAATTAAATATTTATGCCTGAACATGGACAAAATAAAATAAAAGGCACTTTTTGGCCATGTTTTTTTCTTGCATAAATTATCGCCATCTACGTAAGGGTTTTTATTGATAGCGGCTCAATTTAAAATATTACATGACGTAGTGCATCGCCTTAATTAATTAATTTCCAGTCAATAATAAATGTTTTGTCTTTGTACTTAGGACGGGTTGTTTCAGTGAATTTGAACAATTCTTCAAATTTTCAAGTTCTGTCAAGTAACTGGCCTATAATGGTATAATATCAGAACTTGAATAGGACTTTCACAGAACCCGAAAATAAATGTTGAAATTTTGTGTTACTCTCTCAGTAATCCGCCATTCGATTTCCTGATAACTTAGGGGATGATGTGTGGAGGGTCTTTTTAGGGAATGGAAGGAGAAGTTCTGGGAAGGAAAAATCCGACTATCCGGCCTCCCAATATCAAGCTCTGTAATTCGCTGGTTCAGTAAATTCAGTAGTCTGCTGCGTGCGTAGATTCGAGTGCCGCATTTTGTACACTGACGGATTGGATTATCTTACTCTTACCGGTACAGCCTTCTGACTTACTAGAGCTGACCATTTAACACTCTTTTCAGGTTCATTATTGTTGATTTAGGATATCTCCATTATTCCTTTGTATATTCCAGCAACTGTTTCTGTTCATTTCACTCTGCCATGTTTTTAGAATAACTTAAAATGAAAATTTTAACAAAGATCGACAGCAATGAAATATTTGTTTTAATTTTTGGCATAATTGATATGTTAACACTATAATTCGCCGTTTTTACCAATTGGACGCTTGTCCGGTTATTGGGATGGCTTTTTATATTTGCTAGCAATATTTATTCATGTCACGAATGATTAATCACTGTAATAAGTACTAATCGCGGCAGACAGACATTATTATGATAAATGGACTCTTTTATATTTTAACAGATGACCTATTATCTAAACTGTTATCTACGAGTATGTTGACTTTGTTTATCTAGAAATGAGGTAGGTAAAGTATTCTTAGAGGTAGGTCGTATGTGACATCATCGCTTTAGTATCTTCGTGTGTTTATCGTTTTCACACATGACCTGTGAGAAGACAGATTCTTCATCGACGATGTACGTACGACATCTCTACAGGTTTCGCACGGCTGGTCGCAGGATACTGACGTCACCGACAAGTTGACAATATGTAGGCAACGTGTGCCTGTGTACAAACCTCCGCACAAATGTATGGCGATTGTTGCCAAGATATTTGAATCGTTGAGTGTTGGATATTGCGAATCCCTGTGGGAGAAAGGGCTTAACCCAACGGGTATTTTTTGTGCTTTACGGTACAAACTGAGACAAACCTTTTTACTACAGTGAGATGTGTAATTTAAACAAGGTTACAAAGAGGCAACACTACGCTTCGTACTTGCATCTAAAAGTTTACCATGCACTATAAAATAATTGAATTTTTCATATGAAATGATAAAAAGTGAAATGACAATCATCTTTATAGTACTTTTGTGTAATTATAATGGTATGAAGTGGTAATTGTAAAGTTATTACAAGAAAAAACAACCGGTAAGCGATATCGTAAATCGTGAAAAATCCTCTGGATTTGAAATAAGAATTTTAATATGTTTATTTGTTTATTTATTTGTTTATTTATTTGCAAAAACAGTACAAAAACCAATACATTGCAAAAGCGGTAAACAAATTATTGAAGAAAATTTTATACATAAGTATACAGTTAAAACATATGCAAAAGCGGTAAACAAAATATGGAAAAAAAATTATACATAAGTATACAGTTAAAACAAATACAATATTTCGCGCTTAAAGTCGTTGTAGGACATATGAAAAATATCCAAGTTAGCTGGAAGGGAGTTAATTAACCTAGTGAGTCTTCCCAGGGGCATCACCATTGGTAAGTTAGTTCTGGACCTGGGAAGAATTAAAAGCCTGTGTTGGCGGCCTCTCGTGAAATTATCCGGGGCATAAAGTCCTATTTTTGACAGAATGTCTGGAATTGATACTAAACCATTCAGAAGCTTGTAAGCCATCAACAATAATGCGACGTCCCGTCTGGAACTAAGGCTGCAGATATTCAGCATTCCAGAGATAAATGCTGTTGGAAACAGCCATGGGTAAAAACCAAACTCTCTCATATAGAGGTATCGTAAAAATTTCTTTTGTATTTTCTCGACCATTAGTACATAGACAGTGTCCTCTGGCCCCCATACCTGAGATCCACTCTCGAGAATGCTACGCACTAAGCTAAAGTAAAGCAGCCTAATGACTGCAAGGTTTGTCAGTTCCTTTAAATTGTGTATGACAAAACCTAACATTCTTGTAGCTGATTTACAGATCTTTTCAATGTGAGCGTGAAATGTTAAGCGAGCGTCATACACAATTCCTAAGTCCTTATAAGTCACCGTATGCTTCAGTGATGTATCTTTCATTTTGTAATTGAAATATACGATCTTTTGTGACCTCGTAAAACACATAACTGAGCATTTTTGGAAGTTGAAACCGAGTTTGCTGTCAATACTCCAGTCAATAATTGCATTTATATCTTCCTGGAGCTTTTTACAGTCTTCTAATGATCTTATTCTTAAGAACAGTTTAATATCATCTGCAAAAAGTAAAAAACGTACGAATTTGATTTTTCCCCGAATATTATTTATAAAAATTAGAAACAATAAGGGTCCTAAATTGGAACCCTGCGGCACACCAGAGTTTGTAGGATACGCGTTAGAGTTAAAACCACCATAGGAAACGAATTGTTCCCTTTCTTTTAAATAGTTAGCAAAGAGTTTTATTAAGTTTTCGGAAAAACCAATTTCTTCAAGCCTACTTAAGAGCACTAAGTGATCAACCTTATCGAAAGCTTTCGCAAAGTCATGGTATGACGTGTCAACTTGCTCATTATTATCGAGCGCTCTCGCCACGTAATCAGTATATGCCATCAAGTTTGTAGTGGTTGATCGGCCACGTCGAAATCCGTGTTGTTGTTCGATCAAGAATGGTTCAACCTTGGCATATACATATTTGTGGATAATTATTTCGAATAACTTGGCAGGTGCGGAAAGAATTGCTATAGGACGGTAATTGGTTGCCTGACACTTGTCACCATCTTTATGTAGAGGGGTAACTTTTGACAGCTTCCACAGTTTAGGAAAAATTCCGTTTTTAATCGTAAGATTAAATATATGTAGAAGTGGATTAGACAGTGGTTCAGAACAACCCTTAATGACGAAGGGTGGAATGAAATCAGGGCCAAATGATGTTTTTGGTTTCAATTTTCTTATTGCTAAACTGAAATCCATGTTATTAACGTTTTCTATAGATATGTTTTGAGCTTTTGTCAATCCAATCTGTCCTGGTACGTAAGAATCAAAATCAGCTTTTTCTGGATTATAGACAGATTGGAAATATTTTGCGAAAGCTTCCGGTACGTCAGTTCCTTTGTAAGTACAATCATTCAGAATAATATGATTTAAGAGGCCTCTGTCATTTTTTTTGTCAGAAACATATTTCCAAAATGACTTTGGATTGTGTTTAACATTATTCTCTACCTCCACAATATATTTTTTGCGTGCTATTGAAATGCTACGTTTAATTTTTGTACGATAGGATTTGAATAACTCGTGTTCACTATCCAAACCTGATCGTTTCCACCGTCGATGGTATACAAGCTTCGTCTTTATGTCCCCGATAATCTCACGCGAAAACCATCTAGGATAGTTTTCATTTCGCGGCGCTTTTTTTCTTAGAAAACATTTGTCAAAATACGCGTATAGGGTATCGTAGAAGTATTTAACTGCTTCGTCAACATCGGAGATCTCCAAGATAGCCAGCCAATTGTGGTCACGCAATTGGCTGTACAGCTTCTCAAAGTCTCCTTTGCGGAAATTCCAACCACGAAAGTTATTTTCTGAATGTAAACAACGACTTTTCAACGGTCTGTCATGATCAAGACTAATTTCTGACACAAGTGTCGGGTGATAATTATCTTCTTGAACAAGACAGAAATCGGATTTTTTTGTAAACATACTAAAGTTATTTAATACTAGATCCAAAGTACGATTACATGAGTTAAGTACTGTATTAAACTGCTTCAATTGAAAAAGTTCCATAACATATAAAAGTTCAGTGTTCACTGCACGTGGATTTTGTGAAGAATTAATGTTAAAATCACCAATCACTAAGATTTTTTTATCAACAAGGTAAGTTAAGTTACTAATTAAAGTTTCGAAAAAAGTCGTGTAAATATGCGTTTTTGAACTGGGTGGGATATAAACAGAACAAATAAATAAACATAAGCCTTGAATTGTGACTTTGACCCATAAATTTTCGTCTCCCGTTTCCAGATGGGAAAGTCGTTCGGCTCGCATGTTTTCTTCGTTTAGTAAAGCGAGCAGTAGTCCACCACCTCGTGTTTGTTGAGTGCTTCTGTCTTTTCGGAAAACTGTGTATCTGCTGTCGAAAATTTGCGCGTTAAATATCGAATCGTTTAGCCAAGACTCCGTAATCACGATGAATTTATGTTCTTGGTTAAGAACATTTTCTAGAAATTGATTCATCTTTGACCTGAGTCCTCGCACGTTCTTGTATAGTAGCAGTCATTTTGATTCGGTCGGCTTTTTCGCGTTTTCTTGACCTGAAATGCGTTTATTATAATATCTAAAATGACGGACAACCACTCCTCGGGGCCATAGTTCTTCTTTTAGTAGTAAATCTATGTTCTGCTCGTTAACTCCGATTTTAAAAGTGGAGTATTCTTTCGAGAAAGCCATGAATTTTTCGGCATTGCAGTTTAAATCCGCATTCGTTTTGATGTGGGCAATCACTTCCTCCTTAGTTGTGCCAAGATCTAGTCGCGAAACTATTAAGAATTTCTGTTTCGGTATTACCTTAATAGCGCTCGTGTCGTTGGTTCCCGTGACGAGAACTTTGTTTTTATTCTTCAGTGCTGAACTGTAGGACAGGGGCGGGCGGGTGTGCGGGGCTTGCTCGTCGCCCGTAGCGTTGTCACTTGTCGGCTCGGGGGCAGGCACGGGGCCGGGGGGAACGGGGGCCGAAACTGCACTACCGTTGGATGGAACAGGCTGACCGCTACTTACTTCGGGTTGAAGCAAGACAGCATCACGATTCTCACTTGCGTTCTTTTTTGTTTTAGATCGCGTCGTGATTACCTTATCACTAGCGTCGGTAATGTCGGTACTCCGAAATACTTCAATACTCGCAAGGAGCCGCGAAATCGTATTATTTTGAAACGTAACTTCGTCGGATAACTGACGAATTATTCGTGTTTGATCGATATTTTTAGTTTTCATAGATGTTAATTGCACGTAGCAATCGTTGAGAATCGCGATCAATTGTTTGTTGAACATATTTAATATAATAGTTAGTTATTTAAGTGAGTGCAACGAAACTGCGTGCGCGTTGCCGGACGTAACTCGTAACTCGTTGTATATATTACAGGTTAAATGTATATATTATAGGTTAAACGCGACGCTCGTTATATTCTACGTGTTCTTGGATGGCGTTGGTTAATTTATTTTATTAAAATACGCTTTTTGCTAGGTTTGCTTTACAATATTAATATTTATATGTATATTAAAAAACACCAAATCTATTTGAAAACGAATGTCCGGGCATATTTCTAAGTAAATCCAAAATCTCAAAATACCTGAGAGGTTAACTGACATGGAAGATGTTGCCATGTCTAGGGGGAAACAGAGATTGCCAGTACAGAAAAAGAGTATAGAGGACATATTGCTTGGATACAGAATGTTTAAAACATCTATTTTCCAGGTGGAGGCAGCCAAATCGAACCTCAATTACATCGGTATGGACGGTGACATCGGGTGCCTGGTGAACGGCGCCGGTCTAGCCATGGCCACCATGGACATCATCACCCTGAACCGGGGGCGGCCGGCCAACTTCCTGGATGTTGGCGGCTCCGTGGGCGAGGCACAAGTCAAGGCCGCCTTCGAACTGCTGACCTCCGACCCCAAAGTCAAGTCCATACTGGTCAACGTCTTTGGAGGTATGTATGGAGAGTCTGTATTTGGCGGGAGCTCAGCATTCAATCGTTTAATCAGTAGATAAATTATAAATTGTTCGATTCCAGGTATCGTAAACTGCGCCACCATCGCACGAGGCATCATCGGTGCCTGCCGCAGCATGGAGCTGAAGATTCCGCTGGTGGTGCGCCTGGAGGGCACCAATGTAGGCGAGGCCCGCCAGCTGCTGAGGGACTCCAAGCTGCCCCTGCTTGAGGCTCCGGACCTAGACCAGGCCGCAGCCCTAGCTGTCAAACGCTAAACAAACAGTCCCATGTAGCATGGCCGCAAAGGGCTGACCAAATTGCAGTTGGTCAATAAAGCCTGGAAAAAAAGCGATTAAACATTGTAGAAAAGTAACAAAACAAATATGTAACCTGAACTATTATTTTATCATATCCTGTTATATTCACTATCTCGGTCTGTCTTGTCAGTCTAGAAAAAAATGTAGGGCGATCGTTTAACCTCTCAGACAAAGACTTTTATTTATTATGTGTTCCTTTGAGAACTGTCAAAACGTGATAATTTTTGTGTTATTTACGAGTTTTGCTAAAAGCTTCATGACTCACGTTTTGGGAAACGTAGCCTCATTCTAAAAAATGTTTTGGAAAGATTATGAAATCCACTATCGCATTGTGTTGTTATACGTAAATATTTGCGTTTCTAAATATACATTTTATGAAAACGTCAAAAATGTGTAAAAATCGCTTACCATTATTTCAAAGCCTTGAAAAACGTACTTTTTTCTGAGTATCATAAAGAAATAACACTTTATATATTGAAGAAATATAATTAAAAACTATTAGTCACCTCAAAATATTAACCGTCCAAACTAAAATATTTTTAATAAATTATTTAGAAACGCAATAAATTATGAACGAACAAGATGAAAGATTCAATCGGCTTAGATAATGCACCTCTACGTTCCATAGATATCCTTGAATACAGACGCGTAGCGTTATTCATTATCGATACTCTGTTTTTTAAATCATGGGAATCCGTATACTAGTGATGGAAATAAATCAATTTTTGTAAAATCCCGCGCGTTTACGTGAAAAGACGGTCTTGACCGCTATTATCATATTTACGTCTTTTGACGTTCTAATGTTCTGAGTGGTTAAATGGTTTTAAATGGCTACACCACATAAATAAATCCAAGTTAATATTTTTCCCATTGTCATCAAGCGGTTGACTTACTGAAGGAGATAATAATTCATATTCTAAGTAAAAAAAAATTAACACAATCACTCGAGCAATTTTTGGCAAATTTTCAAAAAAGTTTGCGTGATCACTTGTAAAATGTGCCATTTTATGGAACCTAAAAATATAGGATAAACGGCAAAATTTAGGTGAATACATTGGCTACAAACCGCAGTAAGCAGTTGATATGTTTCCATATTAATATTAATTAAATAATGTGGAACAACAAATCGCTCGAGTGGTTAACAAGATCTATATAATCACATGGAAGAGCTTTTTTTGTGTTTTTGAAATGTACATATCAAAGAAACCATTTATTTCATCTTAAATTAATTAACTTATGCAGTTGTTCCTGTCATATTGTTAAATTTGGGTGTCAACCATAACCCCACATTTGTATCTGCTATAATTTGTTCTTAAATCGGTGTTGCCGTAGTAACGATACATTTAATTCCATTTTATTAAATTTCTACGCTATTCATACGTCAACACAAATTGTAACATCCCAGACTCGTGACTTTGCTAGACTTGTGGTCAGGGGGGTATATCTCCGATCGAAAATTGAAACTGAAATATTGTGATGTCATATGATTGCCTAGCTATATCCACCAATGAAAAACTCTGAAAGTCTATGAAATAAATCGATATCCAATATAATATAATCCATTGTATAATAAGTAGGCTCCGAATGAGAATTGTACTGTCTACATATTGGCATATCTATGCTTTTTTAGGACCAATTTGTTTCATAGAAAAAGCCCGAAGTTATCGATCTAGTGAGTGCTATTTAGAAGAATGCTTGTGGCATTCTTCTAAAATTTTTATTATTCTAACATCTTATATTTGTGACATTCTTTCTATTAGAATTGTGACAATCTTTCTATAAGAATGGGAAATAAACAATTCATCGAATTTCAACATTCATTTTCGGGTTTTGTGAAAGTCCTATTCAAGTTCTGTTAATATAGCATGATAGGCTAGTTGCTTGACATAACTGAAATAATAACAGAACTTGAAAAAATCTTTCACAGTTACTTAAAAATGAAATGTTCAAATTCTCCAAAACAACTCGTCCTTAGAATTGTGACAAACTTTCCCTTTTCATCCAAGAATCAACGATTATTGGTGAACTCTGTTCAATTGAAATGTCATTGTAAAATGCAAACATTCACAAAAAAATTCCAAAATTTTATGTTGAAATCATTAAAATAATAAGTGTATGTTTGTAGGTGTAATTTTCTATTACAATATCAAAGTCGGATTAGAAATCGGCACCTGTAATGTACGTTAAGAAAAAAGACATTGGCAATAATCTGTTAATAAATACGTTTATCAATATGTAGAGCAAAATATAAAAAAGCCGGGCTGTAACAATATGCAAACAAACAATACCTACAAAGTGAATTGTTTGCATTTTTGTTCTACAACAAATAATATTATTAGATATACTGAAATACTTGGGTTGTGGTTTTTCACAGAAATTCAAATGTAACATTGTGTATTATCAAACTAGCGCCGTCTCGCAAATATCGCAAGAAATTATAATCGTAGGATTTGTGAAGCTGAATTTTTTTTTCGAAAACATTGTTAATTTTCTTTTATGATATAATTATAAAGACAAAACGGCGATGACGCGTCATTTGTTGACAATTTTACATTAGAATTTCTGTGAAATATTTGAAAATTATGTAAAATAATTTTGTTCCTGTGCCATTTTAAAGTTCCTTGTGATAGCTGTTTCTCATTTCTGTCAGGTCGTCACTATTTGACACTTAAACTGAAATGTTACGGTTATTTACAGTTGTTACCTCAAATAAACCAACTTCTGTTTGAAGTTTACCCAAACCTCAAGAACCAAATACAACCAATGTAATATGATTATTTTAATGTATAGATCGACCAAAACAAAAGACCGTTCCTTAGTGTTGTCCAGAATGAAGGGAGGTGCAAGGCGCACCAATGAGTGCTTGCGAACTACTAATAAACTGCGCCCTTTCTGCGCACGGCAAGAAATATGCGTCTGCGCACCTTCTTTTGCTTGCAATCTAGATATGTACAGTACAGAGAACTGGTACATTCTGGGACTTTTCTTTTCATTGTCAATAAATAACTAAGCCATCTAATACCAAATACCAAGAAAACTGGTATGAGACGCCTACACCAAAACTAAACACAGTAAACCACATTTTTAAGAGGATTAATTAATTAACACGGTATCACTTCTTCATACGTAAACACACACTTCATCATAATCTACACATGTAATAAGACAAAAGTCAATTTTTTTTTAATTTTTGAAACAAAAAACTACAATCATTCCTACGATTTTAAACAGACCCTGAATGGTGCAACAGATTCCTACAGTTCTTACAATAAAAAAAATAAACACCAAGTACCAGTTCCCTGTTTATACCAGTTCCTGCACAATATTATTATCTTAAAGTTTTTCTCGTTTGATGAATTTTTAAGGTTATTTTTACAATTGTTATTAGTTGAAAATAATAGTTATGTAGGTTAGGTTATTAGATTGTACATAATATTTTTCTTTTTTATGTTAATTTTTTTGTTAAAATACATATTTTATACAACAAACTGTCTTTCATTCGCAATTTTGTCAGGGTCCTAATAAACGGAACAGGATCCTTTTAAATGCGACAGGATCCTTACAAACGGGACAGGGTATTTTTATACCGAACAGTTTTCTATCAAACATAAAGATCCTGCGTTTAAAAGAACAGTATGCTGTTTATTTTGACCCTTTCCCGTCTATTAAGACATTGCCTGTTTATAGGACCCTGTCCTGTTTATTTTGCCCCTTTCCCGTTTAAAAGGGCCCTGTCTCGTTCAACCCTATGCGAACCCTGTCTGGTTTAAAAGGACCCTGTCCTGTTTAAAAGGCCTCCATCCCGTTTGATTGTGTCCACTCCTGTTTATTTCGATTCTGTCCCATTTTTATTTTATTTTTTTTTATAGTGAATACCTCACAAGAGTCCCAACTGCTCCCGTCTGGAGCCAGTGAGACTATGGCATCCCCAATTGGGGGATGTTGTGAGGCTGAAGGTAAGTGGGGAAGGGAAAGAGGAAGGTGGGGAAGTACCTGGCTATTCAGATCTAGTCACTAAACACGGCTAAAGCCATTTGGAGCAACGTTTCAATTCTGAATGGTGGTCTTACACGGTAGTATCTTCCACTCTGGAACGTGCCGCAAATATACTATATATTATTTTAATTAATTAATTGTGAAATAACACAAATTAATCAAATAAAATTTATTTGCGCACGCCGGGTTCGAACCCGCGACCTTCGGAATGGCAGCCCAATGCGTTACCACTGGACTATGCCGGCCGTCAATAATATTATTATATTATAATTTACTTTAGTCCATCAACATCTTTTAAAAGGACCCTGCCCTGTTTATTTTGACGCTGTCCCATTTAAAATGATCCTTTCCCATTGTTTTGTCCCTTTGCGTTTCCCTTTTAAAAGTACCCTATCCCATTAAAGGTGACCTTGTCCCGATTATATGAACCCTGTTCAGTTTAAAAGAGTCAGTTCCGTTTAAAAAGACCCTGTTGTTTGGTACCCTGTCCTGTTTAAAAAGGACCCCATCCCATTTAATAGGATTATTTCCCGTTTATAAGAATCCTGTCCCGTTTATATGAACCCTATCTCTTTTAAAAGGACCCTGTCTCGAACCTGCCCTAGACAGAATAACAAGTTAGGAGTCACGTTTTGTTTGTCTCCACTCTTGTTGAGCGACCCATTACAACATTAAATCCAGATTCAGTTTTGGTCGGAATGTTTTAGTGTGAAATATGATCAATCCTACAGAAGAAATACAATTAACTTGACTTTTGCAACCTTACATCGAGTTTTTGTCACACCTGATAACTTTACATAATTATTTTGGACCGATTTATTTAATTTCCAAGTGATTTCAGTGTTCCAGTCACGAAGTGGGTGTGAACGGCCTCAATTAAAGGTGTGAAATTATAATTAAAAAGATAAAACATTACACAGTGTGCAAAATTTACATAAACGTGCATAATTTCCGCGCCCTAAAATATTCTTTTTAGGTCGAGTAGAACATAAACGGTTCCATGATAACTCAACACATTGACAATTCAACACACTTTTAAAAAGTGATATAAAGTCATTAGAAACGACGAATTTTTTTTTAAACCTAACCTAACCTAACCTATCCTACTT
Organism: Hesperophylax consimilis; assembly: GCF_061612785.1. NCBI lineage: Eukaryota > Metazoa > Arthropoda > Insecta > Trichoptera > Limnephilidae > Hesperophylax > Hesperophylax consimilis. The sequence continues at coordinate 15,939,783 of NC_142854.1, read as the reverse complement.
AACCCATGTAATAAAGTTTTTGTTTCATCACTTTCCATGACTTTATATAACTTTTTAAAGATGTGGTGAATTATCATTGTGATGATTTATCCGGTCACCAACATAAACATACTTAGGTACCAAAAGACAAGGAGTTTCCCGCGGCTAAAAGCGCGGTAAAAAACAAAGTTTTTTTCAATAATAATACATTATTATTTACAAATTTATTAAAAGCTGTATTTTTGTTTTGGTTTAACAGAGGATTGAACCGTGCTCTCCACGGACTAGCTCTTAACTTTCTGTGAACTTTTAAAATGTCTTTTAAAACTTTCCAAGGACTGACTCAACTGAGTGAACCGCGCTACCACTTGAGACAAATCCTAATTCGATGAAATTTATTTCGTATACTAACTGCTATAATTTTTTTTATTGCCTTTCAATTTCAAAAAGCGTGTGAGTATGCGTGTGTGTGCGTAAATCACATCATCAAAAGTTGACGGAATGCATTATAATAGAAAAAGAGTCTGTTAATGTAGAGGGAAGTAAGTTAATTTTCACTTCCCAGAATCCATTTGATTAATTTGTTCATTGAATCAAGAAAAAAAATCTAAATTCAAAAAGATGCATTTAAAAAATTAAATCTTAGCCAATTAAAGGAACATAAGTTCTTTTTATTTGTGAACACCGCGCAAGAGACCCAACGGCTCTCATCTGTCCGGAGCCAGCCGGACTATTGCATCCCCAATTGCAGTATGTTATGAGGTTGGATGGATTGGGGGCTGGGAAGTACCTGGCTATTCGGATCTGGTCGCGAAACACGGTTAATGCCACTAAATTCTGAATGGTTTAAATTCACCAGGGCGGTATTGAATCTAAAACCACATTTAAAAGTCTGTAAAATAATTAGGTACCTACTCCCTACACACCTACTCTATGAATGATTGAATTATGCAATAAAAAAACAGCTTTATGTATTATTAATTTACTTATAAATGTTTACAAACATAATTAAATGACATAATTGTATAATGTCTAGTCAAGCCACACGTAATTCTCTGACCGCAATTTAATTTACGAGTACATTTTATTTAAACAACTCGAATTCAAATGCAAAAGAAATAAATCCCAGTTTACTTCCGTAATAGAAAAAGAACAAGTTATTTAATTCGGTATAGGAGGTAGGTACCTACTATAATATCTTTGGTAGGTACCTACCTAATAATACAAAAGCATTTTTTGCAAATTATTGTTCTTTTCTGTATTATTTAGTATGGTATATTCGTAACGCGGAATGTTGAAAACATAAATAATTCTCGTAAACAAAACGAAAATACGATTGCAATACCAAAAACGAAGAAACCAAATGAGCAGTCTTTGAACGTCAAAATACTATTTCGATTTTCTATCGAATTTACGCTCGAAAATGGATTTTACGGCGTGAACCTTGAACTCGAGCGATTATTATTGTGATTCTGTTATTTGCAAGGACTGCGATGGGCTGTCCTATAAATAATAGAAACAATAGAGATGGGCCATGATCCAATATTAGTAGGAAATCAAGCGCACAAGAAGTGTCATAAAATATACTGTTACAAATCGCATCAATCGCTTACACTACACACCAAACGCATAACATTGATGGACAGTGTAGTTTGTACGAAGCTTGGCAACAGTTGGCACGCTTCCATGCCATTTTGCCCCTTGTTTCTATTATCTATGGGCTGGTCACTTGTGAATATTTTGTTTACAGAAGTCATCTTGCCATGCTTGCTAGGCTGCTGGATGTGAACATGAGACACATTTAGTATGAGGGAGGAAACACACAAGCCAGCAAATCGTTCTACAGCCGAGAATGTATCGTAGAAACAACCCATTCTCATGCGACAAATTTCAACCGTCGCGGTCGTTTAGAAGTTTGGACGCTAGTTCCTCTTTTCCCAACCTTGCTCTTTTATATATCCTTCTCTTCCCCACCCCTTTCTGCCTCACAACAAGATAGAGAAATGGGAATAATCCTGAAGTGTCAGCTACACTACTCGCTTCGACGCTTCGACGAAGTCCTCGACGAAGTTAGCCGTAGTTCGAAGTGCGTGCCCACACACTCGTGCAACTTCGCGAGTAACTCAGTCCAACTCAGTCGTGATTGGTTTATTTATGTGTTCAAACTTCGGGACGCTTCGAGTCCTTTGACTCGGGCGCATTTACCGACAACAATCGGAAGTCGGGCGAAGCGAAGCGAAGTTGCCCGAAGCGAAGTGAAGTTCGTGCCCACACTATCTTATTCGGTCAACTTCGCGAGTAGTGTAGCTGGGCTTTAAAAGCCCAGCTAGTGTGGGCACGAACTTCACTTCGCTTCGGGCAACTTCGCTTCGCTTCGCCCGACTTCCGATTGTTGTTGGTAAATGCGCCCGAGTCAAAGGACTCGAGTCCGAGAGACTGAGTTGGACTGAGTTACTTGCGAAGTTGCACGAGTGTGTGGGCACGCACTTCGAACTTCGGCTAACTTCGTCGAGGACTTCGTCGAAGCGTCGAAGCGAATAGTGTAGCTGACACTTTAGCCGAAATAGAATTTTAACAAAAATGTTAAAGGAACTAAAATATATGCAACACGGTCATTCACAGACATACACAAGAACGTGCAATGAAATTCCAAATTAAAAACACCATTTAAATGCCACATCAAAAACACCATGGAGATAAAAAAAAGTTTAATCAATGCATGGCTAACTAAACATAAAGATGAGGAAATCATTAAAATTATGAAGTAGAAAGTGAAAATCTCGTGATGTAACACCGATATAATAACCCACAGTCTGCATCGAAACAGGAATACCTAGTGAGGAAAACTGGAAATACTTTGCTTTGTATTTCTGCAAATAATTACTTATAAAAAAAAATTAGGATACCAAAAAAATAAAATAGTTTACACCAATTGATAGTTTCAAGCTGAATTGTGAGAGCCATATTAATCAAAACAAAATGTAATCTATTTAAATGTAATCGTTTGTTAAAAATCTCAAATTGCCGAAAGTTCTTCGCCGATTGCTTTGAAATTTTGATACAACGCTTGCAATGTTGCGTTCGAATACGCGTGTGTGTTTATATACCTACTAGCTGACGTGTGTTAGAGATTATCCTTAGGATATAGACATATACCCTGTGTAGCACAGACATAGGAATTAATAGACGAGAAGATAATGGCGAGGGGTAAAATCAACTGTTGAAGAACGAAGGGGGTTAAGCTGACTGTCATTCGTCAATAAATCAATCTGACAGTAAATAGGCATCTCGCATTATAATATCACCATTTACTTCTTAAAAGTAAAATCTGCTTTGAATGAATAGACATTTTTACATGGGAGCGCAAATTACTCGCCACGTTATGAACAAATTTGCAAAGTCCAAATTCGGCAAAAAAATTCGGTTCCGTTTTCAGAGTCGAATATTTCGTTTAAGTATTTAGTTAAGACACTTTTATAAATGTTCATAATTTACTTCCCAGCAACCAACCAGCTTTGTGTTTCGCGTCCAGACGTTTCTCGATGTGATAGTATATGTTTCTAAAACTGATCTATATTATACGATGTGAATATGCTTAAAATAAAGTAAAATAATGCTTATATATGGAATGTAATACGACAATTGGGTTTATTCTCTTTTTCAAATCTATTTTTACAAGTTTTCATAGTACAAGTCAACATTTTGCCGTGTTATTTCGTAAAATGAACCGATGATGCCTCGACCATAGTTCGCACAAGAATGATGACGTCACGTTTTCAAATTTCACTTGAGGCCATACGCGAGCACAGCCGGCTCCAATGGAACCGGTATGGGGAGTGGGGATAATACGCTTTTAATCACTTAGGGCAGGTATACTAATATTCATATGTCTATGCTGTGTAGGCATTTTTAAAATATACAATTCCGCAGTAGATGATTTTGATGTATCTCTTAAGGTTTAGGCAGCGTTAGATATGCAAACGCCCAAAAAATTTCGCCTATTACAAAACATCGACTTTTCTCTACTTTCTATAAATATAATATGCATGTATTATATATGTAAACCTTCCGGAAGAAATTCTCTAAATGATAGTGCAAACCCCATCAACATCCGTTGCGTAGTTTAGAAGAACTAAGCGCACAAACAGACAGACGCGGATGGCGAATTTATTTTATACTATTTAGAGATATTGTATAGATAAATAACGTGAAAGCAACGCACGCTATTGTTTTTCTATCTGCACCAGACATACTAAGCCACAGCAATGCGTAGCGGAGTACAGCTAATGCATATAAAAATGAATTTATGCAAGTTGTAATAAATTAGACATTTGTAAACTTGGATGTACAGTACAAGTGGTTAAAATAAACAAAAATATTATATACAAATAAATAAATGTGAAATACAACATAAAAGTCGAATTAAATTTACTAGCGCATGCCAGGCAGTATTTATCTCGTTTATGAAATGCTTTCACAAACAAATAATACGTTACCCAACCAATCGGTATAAATACGTACGCTTCATTGGTCGGAGACCACTAGTGTAAAATTTTCCAATGTCTGTACGCGTCGCTCGTTCGTCGAAAATGAAAAATCAATAATAATTCGAAATTTAAAATACATACCGAAAATGATAAATTTAATAATCCACAGACAATAATTTATTTAGAATTAAATTAAGTGCGCGGAATTCTTTATTTAAATAAAACGATCACGAATAAAAAACTATTTACAAAAAGAGTAGGTACTTTGTCTTATTACTCATTATTTCGAATACTTGTGTAAAGCAAAGTGATTTTATTGTTTTATTTTTTTTTAATCATCGTTGTGGGTAAGCACACATCACCTGTCAATCATTTATTTAAAGTTTTTTCTCTGTTTAATGACAAATGGCTAATTATTGAGTTAAGTCGAAGTACCTAATGCAAAGTTATGTGTTTTTTCTTTGAAAATTTGATAGCAAAGAAATATTTTAGATGCTTTCATTATTAAATACTGCGAGTGGAGTACAATCTTGTCCTTTGAAATAATAGAGCGATTTTTTGACCCAGTGAAAAAAATTATTAGGACTAAAAAAACTGCTTTAATGTTCAAAATCTTCCACTTACGAATTCATTTTCGTTTATGGTTTTATTGTTTAGTGTGTAAAATTAAGATCTGTAGAAATCATGGTGGAATATTTGCATATCTGTGTTTTAACTTCACAAAATAAAATGAAACACACTTATTGGCGATGTTTTTTTTGCAAATAAATGTTAGCCTAGTGTTAAGCGGGAATTTAAACCTTATCGCCATTTACACACGGAATGTGTAAATGGCGATTCCAAATGTTACAAGACCTGGTGCTTTGCCTCGCATTTATGTAGGGATGTTGTATATAAAATATGTTGTATTTCGGATTTTTATTTATTTTAATAAACACCTAGAGTGTTTCGGTTTAGAACATAACAGTTGTAGGTTTTGGCAAGTGTAAATGTTTATGAATTTTTTTCGGCGAGATTAGTTCCTTATTAGAGAAAATTTTAAAATGTTTACTGTTAGGTTTGGGTCTTAGATCTTCAATATTAATTTAACGTATTAACAATTTAACAACCAACATTATTTTTGTAGGAAAGGCTTTGTTAGTGCTAAATTTTCTACTAGATGGCGTCGAGACATATTATATCTACATTTTTTGGTTATTTTTTAAAAATGATAAAGGTTTATAATACAAGGTTTCTTATGCATAGCACAAAGGATAACAAATTATTATAAGCAATAAGTTGTTTACAGGTGAAACAATATAATAAGCAGTAATTTTTGATTGAAATACTAGTATATGTTGAGTTATTTGGCTTTTTGGAAATAGCCGACGGACATCAGAAGATGCGGGTTCAATTCCCGTCGGGGGCATTTATTTTTACTCAGGAGATATTTTCCATTTTTTATGGATATTTCAGGCGACTAATTATTGCTTATAATAATTATTTATCCTTTGTGCTATTTAACCTTGTCTTATAAACATTAATTTATCTTTTTTTAAATGTGTACCCTTGTTTAATTTTCCCTCTAACATGACAATATTTGGGTTTGTTTATGATTTCCTTTGGTTATCATAATAGCAGTAAAATTCGTTGGCCAAACAGTTGTTTTTCACAGTGACCAGATCTCAATGGCCAGGCACCTTTCAATTTTCCTAAATTCGCCAAATTAGGATTGCCAAAGTCAGTGAAAATACATAAGAAAACAATTACAGCTATTTATTGTATTGCTGATATTATAAAAAATTGGATTCCAACGATAAATTCTTTTTACGGCCTAAATGATTTATAGCTGAAATAAAACAAATATATTTGATGTGGTTTCTGCAATATATACCTATACATATTTTTTTAGCAGATATCAATAATGAGTTAACAGTAGTTTTAAATTATTATTTAGGTTTTTATTTTATGGGAAGGAATTTTTATTTAATTTAGTTCCTCAGGATAATTTGTTCGATTTTGCGAACAGTTCGTATGATCTCAAAGAAATCGTTGTTTCCTTTACTGACATGGTTAGAAATGTGATATAAACAGTGCCAGAAAAAGAAAACACCACGCTTTATGTTCAAATCTAGAAATTAACCACAGATGAATTAAAATGTACAGTTAAATAAATCTATGATGAAACCAATGGTTCCGATTGGAATTTGAGAAAAAAATTAGTAAGTGGATCTTCGAGAATGCGACGTTTACATATTGCTCAATAAAATTTAGCCTTCAGGAGGCCCGTTCCCATAGTTCGTATTTTCAAAGTTAATGTAGCTTCCCACATTTGCAGATTCGACCCTACAATAAAACAATTCTTTGGCCTGGTATTTTTATAAACATATTGCCTTGTTTGTATCATTTATGATTTAAGAATTAGTGACATTTTACTGCAAGCGGCGGCAGTTTTCAAATAGAGCTGTTCGCTTTATATTTTATGATGACCCTAGTTAAACCATTATGCCTAAAAATATTTGCCAATACCTTTCCCACCCCTGTCCCATAGTAATAAAAACCCCAAATAAAGTTTCATCTCCCAATAATTCCTTTAAAATATTTGTATTGTTTTAGTCACGTTTGTATCATTAAGAATAGTTAAAGTGCATTTTATTTATGTTAAGAATGTTGTTTGCCAACGAGCGGGTGGAACATCTTTATTTTGGTAAAATGTCCTTCAGAATTTAGTTTAAATACAGATACCTCCCAGAAAAAGGTGAGTATTAGAGTATTCATATAACTGGTAGGTACAGACGTACCTACGCAGGAGACAGTATTAGAGTGTTGCTATAACTGGTAGGTACAGACGTACCTACGCAGGAGCTAGTGTTGATATAACTGGTAGGTACAGACGTACCTAGGCAGTCAGTCGTGAGATAATTACTAGGTTTATGTAAACCTAGGGAAAACTGAAGAATAGAGGAAACTAGACCTTTATTTCTTTCAGTTTAAGTTTTAGCAGAGGAAAATAAGATCCTCTGCAAATATATTGTGAATTAATAAATTTATATGTCAAGAAGAAGAAGTGTTTTCCTGCATTCCATCTGACGGCGTGTTCTCGTACCACGATAGCAGAAACATATGGTCCTTCGAGCCGCATCGGGAACAGCAGCATCATGGAAGCGGGACAACACTCAAAGTCGTCATCTGTCTGCGGCAGTAAGGCGGGAACCAGCAGCAGCTGGATGGAGGCTCAAATAAAAGCTTCAGCAACCAAGGTGCACATCACGAGACAAAAGGCCCGCCTACTTACGGAGATGGCTGAAGCAAAGATGGCCGCGGAAGCAAAGGCTTCCGAAGTAAAGATAGCTGCTTCCGAAGCAAAGATGGCTGCAGCAATGTCAGTCTTGGAAGCAGAGGAGCAACATGCGGCGCTCGTTTTAGAAGCTGCATCAAGGACTTCGCAACGGACTCTCGAGGATAGAGTCAATGACTGGGTGGACCAGTCACATCACAGTTCATCATCAAAACTTGGAGATCACGATGAACAGCCTCTTCGAGTTCAAATGGAGCAGCAACAGGAACTGCTCCGTGATGGGCGGTTATCGCTACAACCGCCCACAAGAACTGCACAGCAACAGCCCTTGGCAGGGCAGACTCTCCCATCGCAATTAGAGCCTCGGGTAGAGCAGGCTCAACCGCTGCAATTGGAACGGCGGTTGGAGCAGCACAAGGGTTTGGATGGTACGCATTACTCCCACCAAAAGGATCCTCAGAGCAGCAGCCCTTGGCAGGGCAGACTCTCCCATCGCAATTGAAGCCTCGGACAGAGCAGGCTCTTCCGCTGCACTTGGGACAGCGGTTGGAGCAGCAGCAGCAGGGCGGGCGGTACGAGCTACTCCCACCCAGAGGAACATCGCATCAGCCGCCCTTGGTAGGGCAATTTCTTCAGCTGCAGTCGACGCAGCATCAGCAGCCAAGCAGTAGCTGCTGGGAGCTGCCTACATCAGAGCAGCCATTCAACTTAGCAGAGCAACGCGACGGGCAACAGTGGCCAGAGTCGCAGGGCCGATTCCAGGGACCAACACCTGCTATAACTGAAGACCGTCTCGCGGAATCAATTGGTAAGGCAATGTCTTTATATAATACCAGGCCCAAAGTTGATGATCTTCCCACATTTAACGGCAATCCAATTGAATGGATTGCATTCAAATCAATATACCATCATACCACAGACTTCTTAAAAGTATCTGACAGCGAAAATTTATATAGATTACAAAAAGCGTTAAAAGGAGAGGCGCGTGACGCGGTTTCTTCCCTTCTATTATCTCCTTGCAATGTCAAGGAAATAATAAATACGTTAGAAAATATTTTTGGCAACACGGATCACATCATACAAAAAACTATTGGTGAGATCCGAAATTTAAGTAAATTAGATGAGAATACCAGTTCAGACGCCATAATTCGATTTTCTTGTAAAGTAAAAAATTTAATTTCTATGTTAAAATCATTTAAAAATATCGGACATTTGCACAATCCAGATTTGTTATCGACATTAATCGGTAAACTACCTAGTACACTACGAACGTTGTGGCTTACAGACAAAGATAGGCGGAACACAACACAGCCAATACTCTGCTATTTATCACTTTGGCTGGAAGAAATCGTAATTAATTCACGTGACTCAGGAATAAGTTTTAATTCTAAAATCAGTAACGAAACTAAATTCGCTTCCAATAACCATTTCAAGCAGTATAGTAATAATTATCATCCACGGCAAGCTAATCAACATCAAAATAAACAAAATTTTAATAGGCGTTATGCATCCAAAAATAATCATTTCGAACGTCCGTACGATACGTCAAAAAAATTCCTTTATCACACCACTAATAATGGAAAACCACCGTGCTGTGTTTGCAAAGGAGAACACCAGATTTGGCAATGTGAGAAATTTAAAAATGTCCCAATAACGCAAAGATGGGAAATTGCTAAATATAATAATGTTTGTTACAAGTGCTTAGGGTACGGACATTCCCGTTTTAATTGTAAAGTAAATTTAAAATCAGCAAACAAAAAATTTCATGATTTATTGGTTAGTCATAATCGGGTGGAAACCGATGAAGTTGTCACAAACACGTGGGAAAGTAATCAAGTACTTTTAAAAATTATTCCGATTACGGTATACGGGCCACTCGGAAGCCGAGATATTCATGCGCTATTAGACGATGGGTCAACCGTCACATTGTTAGACCAAGAAGTAGCCAAACAAATCGGTTTGTCTGGACCAGTTAGTGACCTCTCATTGCATGGAGTCAATGAAATGAGCTCCAACAACGCGGATTCTATGTCAATAAATGTAAAAATAAAAGGTAAAAACGAAGTAGAATCGTACATAGCTAGTGCTCGAACCGTTCGGGATTTAAAGATACCAGCTCAAATGGCGCTATCTAATTCTTACATTTCGAGTAATAAACTCTTAAAGAATGCTCCTCGCTTTGAAAGGAATGTAAAACCCCAAATGTTAATTGGGCAAAACAACTGGGAATTAATTATTTCCAGAAAAATAGTTCAGGGAGATAAACATAAGGTATCATTATCTTATACAAAGCTTGGTTGGGTCGCGCTCGGCCATATTTCAAAGAAAACGGGAAATAGTATAGAATTCAATTTTCATGTTCAGGAAAACGAAAATAGCGAATTGCATGAAATTATCAAAGAGAGTTTTAAAATAGACGAGATGGGAGTAGTGAGCCCGAAAATATGCAAAGATAATATAGCAGATGAGGCTACCAGAGATACTAGGATGACAGATTTAGGATTAGAGGGGCGATGGTTTTCTGGTCCCGAATTCCTAAAATCACCTCCAGAAGCATGGCCGCAAGAGAATTTGGCTAAACAGTGTGATAGCATAAACAAAGAACTATTAGAGTTAATACCATCGGCTATCTTACTCACCACATCGGCGGAATGTTTCATAGACTTAAATAAATTCTCCAAATATTCAAGATTATTAAGAGCTACAGCGTACGTTTTTAAATTCATCAACAAATGTAGAGGCAAACAAGCAGAAAATAATTCTCTTACTGCTGATGACTTAACTTCAGCAGAACATTTTCTTATAAAAGAGTCTCAGAAAAGAACGTTTCATAGAGAAATTATAATTTTATCCAAAAACGAAAGATTGCCAAAAGATAGTAGATTAAGACAATTGAGTGCGTATTTAGATGTAAATGGAATGATACGCATACAGGGTAGAATTGCGGCAATTGAAGACGTACAATTAAGTACAGTCTTCCCGATAATTCTCGACAATAAAGATAAGTTAGCTCAATTATTAATTACACAGTTTCACGAGATGTCTAGCCACGGTGGAGTTGAACACGTCTTAAATGCAATAAGACAAAAGTATTGGATACTTAATGCGCGTCAGTCTATTAGAAAAATTAAATATATATGTCAAACCTGCAAAAATAAGAGAGCCCAACCACAGGCACCTCTAATGGGATGTTTACCTATGGAAAGGTTACAACATCATATACGTCCTTTTACACACACAGGCATGGATTACTTTGGTCCCATGAAAGTAACAATAGGGCGCAGAAATGAAAAACGGTACGGTGTTTTGTTTACATGTTTATCAACAAGAGCCGTGCATATTGAAATCGCGGATTCCCTGACTACGGATTCCGCCATACTAGCAATCAGACGTTTTATTGCTAGGCGCGGTTACCCACTAACTATTTGGAGTGATAATGGAACAAACCTTAGAGGTGCTGATAAGGTATTATCAGAATCATTATCATCTCTAAACCAGGACAAATTAAATAACGAAATGTCGGTAAGGAAAATAAATTGGAAATTTAATCCGCCAGGATCTCCTCACCACGGAGGCTCCTGGGAAAGTCTAATAAAATCAATTAAAACTACGTTTTACGCCATATTACGCGAGCAAGCACCACGCCCGGAAACTTTGCACACATTGCTGTTAGAAGCAGAAAATATAGTTAATAGTAGACCACTCACACACGTTTCTCTCGATAGCAAGGATTTTGAAAGTCTAACACCAAATCATTTCCTGTTAGGTTATAAATATGACACCCCAATCGTAGGGGTCTTTAATCACGGCGATTTATGCCTAAAAAAGCAATGGCGTATTGCACAATTTTTTGCCGACCAATTTTGGTCACGATGGGTAAAAGAATATTTACCTACACTGGTAAAACGTTCTAAATGGCATGACGTGATACCACCTATAAAGGTAGGCGATGTAGTTACCCTATGTGACAACACGTTGCCCCGGAATACCTGGCCAAAGGGTATGGTAGTAAAAGTATACCCCGGAGCCGATGGACAAGTTCGCGTTGTAGATATTCAAACAAATCACGGTACGTTTCGCAGACCGGCTACTAAAGTAGCAGTATTGAAGATACAACCATCGCATTCTTTTTATCCGCTAGGTGAAATGAATTCACGGGGGGAGGTGAATGCGAAATTACCTACTACAACCATTTAGTCATAAGATATACATTTTTTACGGGACTTCTAGTTTTAATACATTACCTACTACATAATTTTAGTCATAAGATTTACATATTTCACGAAATTTCTAGTTTTAAGAGTAGCATAAATATTTGTATGTTAGAAATTTTAATAAATTTAACTGGTAATTTTCGTAGACAAGCAGTAGGTACCTAATAAAGATAACAGTCGCATTCTTTGCCTATTTTGTGAAGTATCTTCACGGGAGGAGGTATGGATCTTCGAGAATGCGACGTTTACATATTGCTCAATAAAATTTAGCCTTCAGGAGGCCCGTTCCCATAGTTCGTATTTTCAAAGTTAATGTAGCTTCCCACATTTGCAGATTCGACCCTACAATAAAACAATTCTTTGGCCTGGTATTTTTATAAACATATTGCCTTGTTTGTATCATTTATGATTTAAGAATTAGTGACATTTTACTGCAAGCGGCGGCAGTTTTCAAATAGAGCTGTTCGCTTTATATTTTATGATGACCCTAGTTAAACCATTATGCCTAAAAATATTTGCCAATACCTTTCCCACCCCTGTCCCATAGTAATAAAAACCCCAAATAAAGTTTCATCTCCCAATAATTCCTTTAAAATATTTGTATTGTTTTAGTCACGTTTGTATCATTAAGAATAGTTAAAGTGCATTTTATTTATGTTAAGAATGTTGTTTGCCAACGAGCGGGTGGAACATCTTTATTTTGGTAAAATGTCCTTCAGAATTTAGTTTAAATACAGATACCTCCCAGAAAAAGGTGAGTATTAGAGTATTCATATAACTGGTAGGTACAGACGTACCTACGCAGGAGACAGTATTAGAGTGTTGCTATAACTGGTAGGTACAGACGTACCTACGCAGGAGCTAGTGTTGATATAACTGGTAGGTACAGACGTACCTAGGCAGTCAGTCGTGAGATAATTACTAGGTTTATGTAAACCTAGGGAAAACTGAAGAATAGAGGAAACTAGACCTTTATTTCTTTCAGTTTAAGTTTTAGCAGAGGAAAATAAGATCCTCTGCAAATATATTGTGAATTAATAAATTTATATGTCAAGAAGAAGAAGTGTTTTCCTGCATTCCATCTGACGGCGTGTTCTCGTACCACGATAGCAGAAACAGTAAGCTTTGTGAATTATTTGGAAAAGTGAGGTGGCAGTAATTTTTACAATACCTTTAATTGTTTTTTTTTTCGATATCAGTAATTTTAGACGAAAAAACATAAGGTGAGTCATTTTTATGTAGGTTTAGTATTTCAAAAAATGTATGGTTAAATCTAATAATAATATTTGAAGGCGTATTTCATTTAAAAAAAATCATTTTTAGTATTCGAATACTTTTAGAAATATCCCACTAATTTGGATTTTTTTGAGAAGCGTAAGTACACACATTTTGAAAACATCATTAGAAATATAGCGATCAATATACCAAGGGCCCAAGGGGTTAAAAATATTGAAATTATGAAGCAAATCCTATATATCCATAATGAATTTTGTGTTATTTATTTATTTATTGGGCTTTTAAGTACCTACATAAAAATTTCAAATTTTAGTTTTAAAACAGTATAAAACAAACAATAGATAATCGAAATAAAATATAAAGATTTCTCATACATTATTTACACTTAAAAAGTGGTGGACAAATTTGGCTTTAAATAATGTATTAAAGTTTAAATTAAATATGTCAGCGACATCACTTAGTTCATTGCCCAGCCTATGTATTCTTTCTAACACAGAATTCGTAGCGAAGTTATTGTTGTAGAATAAAATATTCTGTTTAGTATATTTTGGAGGTATATGTAAAGATAGCAAGTTTATAGTGTCAGGGCAGTCTAACCTTGAATGAACAATTTTATATAATAAAAGGAGATCAAATATTTTTCGCCTTTCAGATAATTTCGATCAGTTAAGTTTACTGCGTAAATTGACATAATTTATTTCAATAATAGGAATACCAATTTTGTTATATAACATTCTTATTTGACTAATTTAATTACTCAGCAGAGAAATATTTTTGGGTCTTATTGGGCTAGTGGACTAGCATACTTAAAGATGGCATAATTGCTTAAATTAATGCACTAAATAAATGCTTCATTGTACCAGACTGCATGCAGGACTAACGCACATCACAGACAACCGATATTTTGTATATGTGGGGAAAGGACGTGACGATGTTTCAGTTTCTTAGTAACTTAATTTTCTTTCCCCATTCGTTTCGCTTTAGTTTATTAATTTATTTAGGCGTAAATATTTATCACAATTTAAAATAAACCTGTCACAATAGTGATTTAAATAATATATTTACTTTTTAAAAACAATCAGTAAAGTTCTTAGGAAAACATATTTGATAGAGATCGACGTGGCTCTCTGTCAATTACTTTTACAATAAAATAATGTATCTATTATCATAAAAATTATTATGAAAGTCCCTGTAAGAACTCGCACTGACCACAAACTTAAAATCATTTCAATTAAGCAACTTTATTCTAAAACAATATTAAATTACATTCATAAATACGAGAGGAAAGAATAAAATTAACAAACATATATATACGCGTATTAGAAACACTAGATTTCAAGGTCAAAAACATATCCAAAAAAGCAACTACGCATAACATCTCGACAAAAAAGCGCTTCTTACACTATGTTATTAAACTCTACAACAAAATCCCACCCTCTTTCAAAAATCACAACAACATAATGATATTTAAAACTCAAATAAAAAGCTGGATACAAAACATAGGGAGATGGAAATAGAAAATATACTCACACCAAATACAGACTGAAATAAAAATAATACAACTGCTTTAAAATCATACCTAAATAATTTATATTATATTCTTTGAAAACTTCATACTGGTGTATGAACTTCTGACGTAAAAGTATTTATCTAATTTTCTCTTATTAATTAAATCAAAACCAAATTTCCACTGAAGTCATAAGATTTGTAAGTAGGTATTTGAATATATACCCACCTATTTAATTATAAACCATGTATTTTATGTGATTTAAAGAAGGAATTATACAATTTGTGCGAAGAAAAAATGTCACTATCTCAATGACAATTCTTTTCTCAAATTTTCTTCATGTAGGTAGGTACAATAAAGAAACCACTCACTTCGGGCTTTTGTATGAAACAAATTGGCCCTAAAAAAACATAGATATGCCAATATATAGACAGTAAAGTTCTCATTCGGAGCCTACTTATTATATATACACCAATGAAAAACTCTGAAAGTTTATTCCATAGAATTTCATAGTTTTTATTGATGGATAAGTTAGGCAATCATATACGTCACAATATTTCGGTTCCAATTTTCGATCGGAGTTATACCCGCCTGATAGGTACCTACCAAAGATTCTTCTAATATCTTTGGTACCTACCATAATATTGATTATTCCGATTTGACATCGATCTACGTTGGTGCAAACTCTGGCGGTATAAAAATGTAGTATCCAACACGGCTACCATCTTGAACTGGAAACGGAACGTCTTTACGTTTAATGTACTGTTTAACTTGGCCATATGTCTTTACATATGGCCAAGTTAAATAGTACTTCCCCATGCTCAATCAATTATTAAAAAAATACATTTTAATATGTAAATTAAATTCTCGGCTGGAAGATCCTAATGAACAAAAATAATAAAACATGTATGTATTTATGACTAGCTTGAACACGGCGTTGATCGGGGACGTATCTGGGTAAAATTTTGAGGTTGTGAATTTTGGCGCAGCTGTCAACTGGGTGCATTTTAAAAGTGGAAATCCTATTACTGTATTATAATAAGTATTTTTTTATTTGATCGCGCCGTGTCTTTCACGGGCGTCTTCGATTTTTTCAACAATTCTCCGTTCTTCACGCACGTCTCTTTTACAACAAAGAATTATTTGATTTTGTGCCATTCACTTCATTTTTTATGTCTGAAACCGCATAAGAGTCCCAACTGTCTGGAGCCAGTGAGACTATGGTATCCACAATTGGGGTATGTTGTGAGGTTGAAGGCAGTGTGGAGAAAATGGAGATTGGGAATAATAAGTAGGGGGAGTATCTGGCTATTCGGATCTGGTCACCAAAGACGGCTTAAGTCATTTTAAGAAACGTTTCAATTTTGAATCTTCCACTCTGGAACGTGCCACTAGTATACTATGTATTATTTTTAATTCATAAATTGTGAAATAACACAAATTAATCAATTAAAATTTACTTGCGCGCGCCAGTATTTGAACCTGCGACCTTCTGCTTGCTGGTCGAGAGCCTTACCCCTTGAACACGGAGGCCGTCAGTGCCTTCAAGGTCGTTGGCTATATATATATTGTATATATCGTGAAATCTACGTTTAACTGGTAAAAAAACACATTATATCGACTCCATATCTACATTAAATCGACTACATGTACATCTTCCTTCGTTCATCACGTAATTAATTATTTGATTCTTTTCTACCATTACTGTTAATAAACCATTATATAATATAATACGGAAAGTCCCATACTTCTTCCATAATTTAAACTACTCTCTAAAGACTCTTGGCACTAATAAGAACAACCATTGAAATGTTCAGCGAAATCCGTCTAGTAGTTCTGGAGTCTATAATGTACATATGCCATTGTGGACTTTTCTGTAGGCCTTTTTAACACATTCTTTGCGGGAAACGAGAAAAGTCGTCATACGCCTTTTTACAGTAAGACGTGGGAGACGAGTTTACTCGTTTTGTTGCGCAAAGCGGTGAGGAGCGGGAAACTTGTAAACAAGGGGTTCTAAATGGGTGCGGGGTCATGTGTTTTCTATTGTCGGCGGTACCCGATCTATCTAACTGTCAATACAATAAGTTTGAAACACAACAAAAAAATAAAAAATAACAAAATCGTCGTCGCGTATGTTCCGCTCACAAACTACGCTAAGTGTTTCGAACGCTATCACACATTGAAGCACTATTAGGTTATAGTTTTTTTTATATGTATTGAAAATTTCTGAATAATCTTGTAATTTTGTATGAATAAATTTCGATATGTTATTTTGATTGTGAAATACTGTTTTTTCTATGATTCCCAAGAAAGTGGAAAGTTTTTGTAAAAGGAATTACACATACATTGTAAGTAAATAAATAAAGACATCTTTTTAAAGTAAAACAATGAAAGTTTCATCGAAAAATATCAAATAGATCATAAGATATGAATATTTTGCGGAAAGTCTAATTTTGGCGCTAAAATTAAAAAAAACACGCGCGCTTTGCCCCCAATTTGGCGGTAAAATGAACGACCATATAGTGTTAAGATAAACAATTCCTTAGTAAATTATTTTGATGAATCTCATTAGGTTTAGCCAGCGTTAGCAATGTAAATAGCCCGAAAATATTGTATTTACGACTTGATTACAAAGCATCGATTTATTCTATACTTTCTATATATATAATATGGATGTATTATATTCATAAACCTTCCTCGAGAAATTCCCTAAATGATAGTTAAAATCTTTTCAAAATCCGTTGTTTAGTTTAGAAGAAATAAGCACACAAACAAACAGACGCGGATAGCTACTTTATTTTATACTACAGATTTATCTAAAGCCAAATTAGACAATACAGATAAAATATTATTTAAATATTCCATCACCGTCTCGTTATAAATTTACAAATCTGAATACTGTAAAAAGGAATTATCGCTTTTTCGACAAATTAAATTGTAAATTGAAGGTTTTTGTGTAAACATTATCACTTAGTACAATCGATCGAATCGATTTCCGATTTCCCTTTGGCTTTGTCAATCAATCAATCATTTGATCACCCAAATGTATTACAACATCGTCCGTTGACTTGTGCAAACACAAAATGGCCAATTAAGCTGTCAGAAAAAGACAGTTAAACTATTTTTTTACGTAAATACGTAATAAATAAGTATTAGTTAATCTATGTTGTCGATTATTTTTTTGAAGACAGATATAATAATATTATCATCAAACATACTACGTAATTTCGGTTGTAGGTCTGTCTGTAAGCTATTGTAACTCTGGTTTAATAAATTTGGATTTATTTTGAATTTCAATGTATATTTTCTATTAGAAAATCATTTTAATCCTATATTTGAAATGTGAATTTCTTTGTTTAAATTTCTTAGGTTAATGCCTCCAACTTCCGACATTTCCCTTACATTCCCATGACAACATGCTACACTAGCGCCTCCTAGCGGTGTGAATTGTGCACCTTGGTTTTCTTCATACGAACTCTTATTATATTTCCCCAACTAACCTGTTAACGTTTTTTGCATCCTGAAAACGACTTGGAATGTTTTTGTTGATTGTAATTATTACATCCGTAAACTGAACACACAGAACTTACTTTTTGGGACATTTTTATGTATATTTTGATCAATCAAAATACGAAATTAGAAAGCGCAAAACACCGCCACCAAGTTTTAAATAAATTATATTTGCCGCCATTGAAAAATGTGTCAAAGTCAATATGATACACTAGCGCGTCTAGCGGCCAGCGTTGTTGAAATAACCACTATTTCACCGGAGTCGGACTTATTAATAATATTATTGGGTATTTGGTAAAGTCACATTTCGGGATTTTAGCTGACAGGCAATTATCAATCCTACAGTTATGATATCCAGTGATTTTTCACATATGATAATGACTTAGAATGTTTGCTTTAAAAGCTTGAAAAGTGTGTGTGCTAATAAAGGATTTTTTAATATCTAAACAAAATATATGCAATTTTTAAACGAAAGGTTTTCCAGTCGTAAAGGAAAATATTCGTTTCAATATCACAATTAATTACGATATTTTTTCTTGATCCAATAATTATTATTCATAATTAGTATTAATATGAACAAATAATAATAATATTTGGCTAATTTATATAGCGCCGTTAACTTGAAAAATCACCACAAGGGCGCTGTACAAATATATTTACTAAAGAACTAGCTTAAAACTAGTGAGTTACATCTTGCTTATATCTAGTGACTTACGACTAAGGCCTATAACAAAGGGAGAAATTATGTGATTTGCTTGATCGTGTGTGTTTTGTGATTTGTTAAATGTGATTTAACGTTTATTATTTAATATGGATGGTTTCTTTATTTATAGTTATATGAAACACTGATAACTGTTTTATAAGACTTTCTTATTTCATACTAAATAGACTTTTTTCAGAGATAGACAACAGATAATATTTTTTATTTGAGTTTAAAATCATCGCTACCTACTAGCTACAATAGTGATGTGACATCCCCCTTTTCAAATAGTATAAAGTCGCTATCCGCGTCTGTCTGTTTGTGCGCTTATTTCTTCTAAACTACGCAAACGGATTTCAATAGGGTTTTCACCATCATTTGGAGAATTTCTTCCGGAAGGTTTCTATATATAATTCATGCATATTATATTTATATAAAGCATACATAAGTCGAGCAACACCGGGTGCACGCGAGCCAGTTAAACAACAAAATAAAACTTTAAATACAGTAACATTAAACAATCATAATATATATCGGGTTGTTTTACCACTCTGCCATATCTGGTAGCGTATGAATGGGTTTACCAGATATGGCAGAGTAGTAAAACAAACGGATAGATATAAAACGCTAATTAAACGTTATTAAACGTATTACTCTGCCATATCTGGTAGCGTATGAATGGGTTTACCAGATATGGCAGAGTAGTAAAACAAACGGATAGATATTAACGCTAATTAAACGTATTACTCGGCCATATCTGGTAGCGTATGAATGGGTTTACCAGATTTGGCAGAGTAGTAAAACATAATATCTATCCGGTTGTTTTACTTCTCTGCCAATGTCGATTTTATAGGCATGGGCAAAGTCGACTGTAGATCCATCCATTGCGCCGGGCCGCGCGCCGAATATTGTTTTTACACGACTCCATCACTTACGTTGTTAAGATTCACGCTTTATTTTAGAGATTTGGTAGGGCAAATTCAACCTCAGGTCTCGCGTTGCATATTTTGTGTCTTGCGTCGATAAGATTCTGACTTTATCTTGTGGTAATAATACTATCGGAAACGTTGAATATACATACATCGACAGATTTGTCCATTTACTATGCAGTATAATAATACCAACGAACGAGGAAGCTCCAAACCCGATCGTGAAAATGTTCTGCTGTTCTTCTGTTCTGTTTTTCGCGAGTGGTTTATTCCAGTTAAACTTTGAACTTAGTTGCGCCAGGAATGAGCATCGATGCGAATAATTTCACGACAACTCATAATTCATAATATTATTTATCAACAATATTGGCGCATTGCTTCATTGATTTGGTTGGATACACTTCCAACTGCAGCGATTTATTCAATCGCTCATCGGCGTTCTCCTAAAGAATCATGTACGCATCTAGTAAAAGTCTTTATTCATATCGGTGTTTTTGCTGTTATCCTCAAGTTCTGGATGCAGTGTTCGATTTAATACCTACCAAGAAGCTGTGAGTTATCTGAAGGTATCTCCCCCTAATACCTCCATTCTCTAAAAGGGACATCTCTTGCTTCAAATATTAAGCAATAATTAATCAAATATTAATCTTAAATATAAATATCTTACATCCGTGAGGATCCCTCAAGAAACATTTGAGATTTTAGTAATACGTTCTTCAGAAATAAATAAAATGTGAGCGTCGAGCAAACCTTGGACTTTCTAAAACAGTGAGTTTACATACTCTAGCATAAGGGCAAATTTGGATTTTCTTTTGAAACTTTACTAGGAATGATTTTATTATGGTGGTATGAAATGACACTTAAAACTATACTGCGACTTGGGACTAGAGATGATGCGTATTTATCGTACCCAGTAAAAGTACCGGGTATTTTCATGCGATAAAAAAAAAAAAAAAACTTGTGAAAAATCTAAAAAAATACCTGGTTCCAAAATACTCAGAAGCATTTTATACTGGGACTAAGTACGTTACTTACAGGTATTTTTAATAGGTACTTTTAACAGGTATTTTAAATGGGTACTTTTAATAGCTATTTTGAATAGGTACTTTCGATAGGTACTTTTAATGGGTATTTTTAACAGGAAAAATGCGGGGAATTTTTCGACAGGTAATTTCGTAGTTACACCCCCCCCCCCACGGATTTGAAAAATGAGTTCCGGGTATCATATATTGATTTTTTTCTGTGGGGAATATCTTCTCACAGAAATTCTCTAACAACCCCCGCCTCCCACGGATTAGAACACCTTTTGGATTTTACGTAGAAAATTTGTGGGAAATCGTCGAGAGCAGAAATTATCTGAGCACACTTTTACAAATTACTTATTATTATTAATCCTCAGGTCGGTATAAAATACTTTTGAGTATTTTGTAACCGGTATTTTTTTACCAGGTATTTTCTTGTACTCACAATACCCAGAAACAAAAAGTACTCACCTCTACTTTTTGGGGCAGGATATCGTCGAGCAAACCCCCGTTATTAGAGCCTTAAGTCGCCGTAACGACTGCACAGATTATGATTGCTGCAAACGGAAGTGGCGCCCTCTGTTATTTCCAAAAAGAACCGTTGAAGTTTATAACCACGGCAGCAGGTTTTTATCTGCTAATAAAAAGTATTTTGCGAACTTAATAATTATCCTGTTAATCCTGTGATTTTGATACTTTTAAATTTTTACAAGAATGGACCACTAACGTGGAGAAAATTTCAACTGAATAATCAACATTCCGCTTAAACAGACTGATTTTGATTACGAAACATATTGTTTAAAGTGTAATTATTTATTTCCCAGCGTAGAGCCAGGCCTGTGCAATGAAGGGCCGCATTCTGATGCTGATCACACTCCTCGCGCCCCAAGTCCTTGGCAGGCCGATTCTGTCCAGTCCCGCAGTCAAGGCGTTTGACAGTTTTCTGCAAGCAGTCAACTATGCAGAGCCGGATGAAGGTTACATTTTATATTTCTTTCATTAAGGGTCCCTTATAAGCATAAACCAAAAGGGCTTTTTAGGTCCATGTTTATTAGAGTTCAAAAAGAAGCAGAAGAAGGTTTAATAATATTTACAAAAAAAAAATATTTGAACTAAGCGAAAACGATTCAATTGTTTATTTATTTACTAGCTGAGGTGAACCCGACGTTGCTGGGGTTATAAAAAATCATTAATCATCTCTCGATAGCGCAATCTATTCACCGTAACTGTTGCTTCAGCCTCATTTTCGAAAAGTAAGGTCCAATGACTCCGCCGGACCATAAACCGCACCAAACAGTCACACGTTGAGGATAGAAAGGCTTTTCAACAATAACTCTTGGGTTTTCCGAGCCCCAGATGTGACAATTTTGCTTGTTGACGAAGCCACCGAGGTGGAAATGGGGCTCATCACTCAAGATGATTTGCATTGGATTCAATGCGTTGTTGAAGCGTGTATCGTTCCATTTTTATTAATGGCGTAGTTTCTACTTGTCGAATGTCAAAAAATGACAGCTTCAAAAGTAACATCTACCCTAAAATATTTTTTTAACCACTTGATTACAAAATATCAACTTTCCTCTAACTTTCTATAAATACAATTTGCATTTATTATATTTATAATCCTTTCGGAATAAATTTTCTATATGATAGTGAAATCCTCATCAAAATACTTTTCGTATTTTAGAAGAACTAAGCGCACAAACAGACAGACGCGGACAGCGACTTTATTTTATACTATTCAGAGATTAGATACTGAAAAATAATAATTAGAGAGTGATGAAGCTTTGACTATTTAACTGGAAATGTTTCCCGTTTCAGGACAGTCAAATTGATAGGTTTAGTTTATATGAAGTAGGTAATGTAACAAAACAATCAATTCATATCATTGGAGAAATTACTTTTTACATAACAATATATTCATTACATTATTGAAATTACTTTCATGTTTACAATATATAAGAGATTTGTTTATTTGTTTATTTGCAAAAACAGTATAAACCAAAACATTGCAATATCGATAATTAAAATTTACAAAAAGGTGAATAACAAATACGTCATTTACTAGTGGGACAAAGAAAAAAGTTTCAAATTTAGGTTTACAACGTTAAGTCTTGAATAATAATATTTGTTGTAGGACATGTGGAAAATATCCACATTTCCTGCGAGGCAGTTAATTAACCTAGTGATTCTTCCCAAGGGCATCACCATTGGTAAGTTAGTTCTGCACCTAGGAAGAATCAAAAGCCTGTGTTGGCGACCTCGCGCAAAATTAACCGGGACATAGAATCCTATTTTAGCCAGAATGTCTGGTATTGATACTAAACCGTTTAGAAGCTTATACGCCATCAGGAGTAATGCAACATCCCTTCTGGAACTAAGGCTGTTTGGCGATCAGGGGTGAAGGCACGAAACGAAAAGCGTGTGGTGAAGGTCATTGTGTTTTATTGATGAGTCAGTGTAGCCGTGACGAGAGTTGACGCTAGACAGAAGAATACACCGGATGCTGGCTGATGATGGCAGGTCAAGCGCGGGTCAGTGAGTCGACGCCGGGCGCTGGTGACCGGGACTCGATGGAGGTCAGGCACTGGCGAAGAGCGTAGGTCTTCAGGCACTCCAGTGCTGACGAGACGGCCGAAGGTGCGGCAGACCTTGTAGGCGGTTGAACGGGAACGGCGTGACCAGTGAGGATGCAGCGTGTCCTCGTGGTGGTCATGGTAGCGTGGAAGAAGCGCTGGTCAGAGACGCTGGAACCAGGGCGCTTGTAATCCGAGTAGTGCTTGCCAGGAACGGCGATCTGGACAAGGCACTAAGATGATGTCCCGATAGAGTCCATGATGATACGGGTGAAGCCGGGTACGTGTTGTCCTTCGCGGGGGGCGCGGGGGCGCACCGTCACTCGTGCGATTAGTACATCGTTGGCGGCAGGTTGGTGAATGACTGACTGACTGACTCGCTGCGTCGGGCATATTTATACTACACGGCCGACGGCGGCAGTAGGTAGGTGTATGGCAACTAAATCCTAGGCACTCGCACAGACTGGATGTTTCAGGAACCTTCGATAGCGTGGCAATTATGCATAGGCGGCAGACTCGTTCCTTCTGGCGAGTTCTCGTAATGTGTAAGACGGCCCGTGACGTATTGTCACCTGGTGGACAGGTAGGTACCTACTTGCAGTACGTAGGTTACTTTGTTTACGATTTAACGATGCAAGTAGCAAGTACGTACCTAAGTAGCAAGTAGCAGTTTATTATTAATTATTTAATCTGGATAATTCGACGCCACAGACACCCCCTTCCCAGCAGCTCCGCTGAGGGCTGCGATAGAAGAAATAGCTCGGAAACGAACGTCTTTTAAATTGTGACACTTCATAAAAAAAAATTTTGCAAAACACATGTTTCACAACACAGGTGGCACTATTATCCGCGCTTGTGCGGAGATGGTCTGGTGCGTGATGCTCCGTGATGCCTTAACTGATCACCCATTTTAGACGGGGTTACCGGTGAGTTGAGGTAACACTATCACGTCAGGCTGCAGAATTACGTCAGGCTGCAGATCACGTCGGGCTGCAGATCACGTCGGGCTGCAGATCACGTCGGGCTGTTCAGATCACGTCGGGCTGCAGGGCTGCAGAATCACGTCGGGCTGTTCAGATCACGTCGGGCTGTTCAGATCACGTCGGGCTGTTCAGATCACGTCGGGCTGTTCAGATCACGTCGGGGTCACTACTTTGGCGATCAGGGGTGAAGGCACGAAACGAAAAGCGTGTGGTGAAGGTCATTGTGTTTTATTGATGAGTCAGTGTAGCCGTGACGAGAGTTGACGCTAGACAGAAGAATACACCGGATGCTGGCTGATGATGGCAGGTCAAGCGCGGGTCAGTGAGTCGACGCCGGGCGCTGGTGACCGGGACTCAATGGAGGTCAGGCACTGGCGAAGCGCCCGGCGTCGGCTGAAAGAAAATACGGCGCTTATGACAGAGAACTCCTGGCCATCTACCTCGCTGTGAAACACTTCAGACACATGGTAGAGGGCAGGACGTTCACCATATTTACGGATCACAAACCCATCACTTTCGCCTTTCACCAGAAGGCTGATAAATGCTCCCCAAGGCAGTTCCGACACCTTGACTTCATTAGCCAGTTCACCACGGATATCCGCCACGTAGCGGGCAAGGATAATTCGACGCCACAGACACCCCCTTCCCAGCAGCTCCAGCAGCTAAATAATCTGATTGCACGATAGTATTGTCGCGAGTAGGCAAGTAGGTCTGGTAGTACGTAAGTTGTTTACGTTGCGGTTTGAACTGCAGGTACATAATTCGGGAGTAGATACTAAGTAAGTAGGTCGAGCGGGTTATTATTAATTATTTAATCTGAATTATTCTCGACGCCACAGCTGCATACACCCAGCATTCCCGAGATAAATGCTGTTGGAAACAGCCATGGGTAATAACCAAACTCTCTCATGTAGAGGTATCGTAAAAACTTCTTTTGACCGACCATTAGTAAATAGACAGTGTCCTCTGGCCCCCATACCTGAGATCCATTCTCGAGAATGCTACGCACTAAGAGAGAATACACATGCCTGTAGCTGGCACACTTGCATGCAAGCTCCTTGCACATGCCAGCTACTATCATGTGTATACGCTAACTTGCATGCCTGTACCTGCCTTGCAAGTAGATTGCACAACATTTGATTTACTGGCATGCAAGTTGAGGGAGGGGACGAGGGGGGCTATGAAACCGGCATGTGTGAACGTCGCGACAGGTACGGGCATGCCAGTAGCTTTTCTCGCATTAAATTAACCAAACATTGTACTGCCAATTGCAATACGATGATATTTAATTCACTTCGAATGTTTTCCATTGCCAAAAAGCTTGAGACTACTCAGTCTCAGAATGCAAGTTAAACATGCATGCAAGTTGCGTCCTTGCATGCCTGTATTTGCAAGACTTGAAGACAAGATTTGAAGCTTGCATGCAAGTGTGCCAGCTACAGGCATGTGTATTCCCGGCTTAAATGTGTATTCTCATTGCGCCAGTAACTTGTACATGCCATTAACATGCATGCTACTGTTCCATTTTACAGGCATGTGTATCGCCGCCTTTAAGTTAAGTTATGTACCTAAGTAAGTTATTTGTTTCTCCGTTTCTATGATGTGTAATAGTATGGGTTAAAATGGGTTACTATTTTAACTAAATTTAATTAATCAAGACTTATTTAAAATAGGGGAAGGGAGGGTAAGATGGAAGGAGCGGGCAAGATGGAAACTATCTACCTATCGCAAACCGCGCGACAAAGTGCCCGTGTCTCTATGCACACAGATATAAGCGCCCATGTTGTATTTATGTCCGGTGACTCGGTTCGGCTCGCGCCACCAAGCGACTTACACGCGTGTTTTGTATTTTCGCGACGAATTATTACAAAATCAATGGACTTTAAAAGTGTGATTACTCATACAAAGTAAGTAATACTACCATTTTGTTTTTATAAATACTAACTATAAGGGATAGATTATATGAATTGATATTTAAAGAGGAAAAAAATTAAAGGATTTTCTAAGATATTGATATTATTATTGGCAGTTAGCTTATGGGCAAGATGGAAAATTGCATTTTAGGGCAAGATGGAATAGTTTCCATTTTGCCCGCGTGCAATTATTTTGATTTCTGCTTTAATTTTTTTCAACTAATTGAGAATGATTCTCTTTATAGGTGGTGTTCAAGTATATTAGAAAGAGCAACATAGGATCTTGGATCTTGACTCGGCAGATAGCGATGGACGAAGCTGTAACTACTACAATACGCGCAGCTTCATAGAAATATGGAATTGCGATCGGAACTTACACCGCTATATCAAAAAAGGTATCGCGTCCAAAAACCTAGGTAGATTTCAAACTGTTTTTTCGAAAAAACTTGGGAGAAAAATTTGTGACCTTGCCATTGAACGGGACACCCTATTTTACGGCTTAACAAAAGAAAGTCTACAGCAATTTGCTTATGAGGTGGCGGTACAAAACAAATACCGCATCCATTTACATGTGAGAAGGCTGGAGGATCATGGCTTAACGGATTTATGAAAAGGCATCACCAACTAACTTACAGGACACCGGGACCCACAGCTTTAGATCGTTGTTCTGCTTTTAAATGCACGCAGGTGGATTGGTTCTATGATAACCTATGAATGGTTATTACTCAAAATACCTTTATATCACGACCCGACGACATCTATAATATGGATGAGACTGGTGTTAAGACTAGTGCCTCTAAACCCCCTCGAGTAATTTCTACAAAAGCAAACTGTGTATTTGAATGTACTTATTTTTATACATAAAATTAACATAGGGATGATGTCTAAGGAACTGAAAAGAAAAATAAATTACAATAACGAGATACACGGACACGGGACGAGAAATTCTAAGCAAATTAGATTGCCAACAAGAAAAAAAAAGCACCCAAAAATCTCTGATGTACCAGGCCGTCTATAACAAAATCCCGAAGGAAATTGCTGTGATAGAAAATATTAATAAGTTCAAAAATGAATTAAGAAAATATGTCTATCTCAATTATTAATGTTTCTTTTTTGTGACTTTATTGAAATATTTAAAGAAAGATTATGTTTGCGAAACAATGTACATGTTTATATGTTTATAAAACTATTAGCACACACGAAGATGTGAGCTAACTTAAGATTAATAAAAAAATAAATAAAAGGCAAAACACAAGTAGGCGTTGTAGCAACAGCAGAAAAAGGGCTACCTACTTACCACAATGATTTGTGCTTGCAGTGCAACTGGTCGCTTCATTCCACTTTTCTTTATATTTGGACACAAGAAGAGAATGAATGAACGTCTTTTGGATGGAGCTCTTAATGGCTCTCAAACTTGGTGTTCTGATTTGGGCTGGATAACTAATGACACCTTTAACAACTGGCTTCAAATATTTATTGAGAAAACAAGACCAACAGCAGATAGACCTGTTTAATTAATTTCAGATAATCATGTTACTCATCAAAACCTAGAAACTTTAAATTTTGCTCGAGAAAAACATATAATCATGGTCAGTATTCCCCCCCACACAAGCCACAAGCTGCAACCATTGGACGTCTCGGTTTACCGTTCATTCAAAGTGGCTTTTGAGCAAGCCCTGACACTTTTCAAAATAATCATCCTGGAAGAAGAGTAAATCAGTTTGATATAGCTAGGCTAGTATGCATCGCCTATGAAAAAAGTGTTACTGTGCAAAATGCCACTAGTGGGTTCAGAAAGGCTGGCATCTTCCCATATAATAGACATTTGTTTACAGATTTAGATTTTGCACCGGCCAGTGTTTATGAAAACGCTCCAGTAATTGAAGGCGAACAAAATTCCATTGTGACTGATGAGGGAAACAAAAATACCGACACAAACGATTCAGCAATTGAAAGCCAATCTCACGTCAACGTCAATATTACCAATGAAAAATCTACTTCTCATGATGGTTATGAAGAAGTGCAACTTAATTTTGATAATACACAGAATACGATGTCAGAAGAAACAAGTTCAGGTGTTATTGATAAGAGTTTGGAACAACCATCCACCTCGTACTTAGTTTCTCCAATTAAAATACTTCCATCACCAAAAGTTACTCCTACAATAAAGAAACGAAAATTGAGATGTCAAAAATCAGAAATCCTAACTAGTTCTCCATTCAAAGAAACTATTGAAAAAAATACGGAGCTGAAAGCGAAACCAAAATTAGTCCTTAATCCGGTCATCAATGGCAAGAAATAAAAAAAAGAAAGGGCAAAGGAAAGGGTAAAAGAAAGGAGAAAAGGACAGGAAAAGATGAGAACATACTACAACATCCGGAGCAGTCAACACAAGACGATGTGTTGTGTGTATTATGTGGAGAAGCATATGTGGAACCGCCCACAGAGGACTGGGTACAGTGTCCAGAGTGTTGTGATTGGGCACATGAACTATGTTCAGACATAGAAAACGGTTGTCTTTTTTGTGTCAATTGTAAAATGCAAGGATATCCTATTCATTCCATCTTGCCCTTATAAGCTTTCCATTTTACCCTCAGGGTTAGGGCAAGATGGAATTATTCCTGTTTTTCTTTTATGAGTCTTAACAGATTTTATACTCAATTTTAATTATTTTTAATAACGCAATTTTATAAGCATGTAAGATCTCTCTGAAGACTTATTAAAATAAAGGATTAATATTATGTTGTTCTAATTTTTTTTACATCTTAAAGTTAAGCCTTCCATCCTGCCCTCCATTCCCCTACTGCTAAAATCTTTCGACTAATTTCTTAAAGAAATACTGTGTATTCTGTTCATACCGATATAGAATCGAATGTTTTTTTGCCAAAAATTGGGGTTTTTTTTCTAACGAGGTAATTTTCTTATAATTACTTGTTCAGCTCGGCAAACGTACAGAACTTAACTTATCCAAGGGAATTATGTTATACTTAGGTAGACAATCGGAATTCAGGGGATTAGGCGTTAAAAGCGTTCGAAAGAAGAAGAAGATGTTTTTAAATGGAGATATGTAAATACGAATGATAGAGAGAGCGTGCTAATATCAATAATATTTTGTGTAATAATTTAAACTTCCTAATAACGATATCATTGGTGTAATAATTTAAACTACCTAATAACGATATCATTGGTGTAATAATTTAAACTACCTAATAACGAGAATTGGTGTATTCATTTAAACTACCTATTTTATTTGTAAATGGTGACATTGAAATACATAGGTCATTAAGCCTAGTGTGTCAAGTAGGTACTTTTAAATTGACCACACTCAGAAGTCCTAGTAAGTCCAGAGGAAATTTTTCTCTTAATTTCCTCCTATGTGGAGTAAATGAAAAAAACACTTTTCAAGTAGTTCCCCTTACCTGTAATGTCACGAATAACTGCTATCTAGGGAGCGAACTGTGTCAGTATATCTACTAACGATATATTAGTCGATATCAGCTGTCAAATTTAGTCTAATAATTGTCGTGCTCGCTCGTAACATGTCGACTAATCAACAATATTGAAAGTATGGATAAACTTTTATGGTTTCGATATTAGCTTTCATTTCACGAATTTTAAACATGTCAATAAATAAAGCCTCTGTTTTGATGTTTCTTCTGATGTTCTGGAGCGTATTACGTTTTGTCCTCAATAACTTCACCAGAGCTACGTAGCACAGGCTTTTTATTTTTTCAAGAGGGAGGACCAATCTACCAATGAACATGCCTCTGAGGAGAATGACTGCGCTATTAAACCAACTTTCTTCTGAGATAGATAAGTTTCAGTCACGCATCTTTGAATTCAAAACAAATAAGTATCTTTTTAACGCGAGGCTGCATCGCAACAGATATAATTAATGTATGTAAGGTACTACTGTATGTTATTAATTTTAAATGCTGTTAAATTTTACTGGAATCACTGTTTTTCACAATAAACAATAAATAGATATTTATTGCTCTCGTGTGTCCCAATGATATTATTTTTAGAAATACAACATTAATTGGCAAATTTCTATTGGCAACGTATTGATTACAATTGTTATTTTTAGTATGGTTCAGGAAACTTTTGTAATGGTAAATAGGCCAAGGCTTATTTCAGTAGTTATCAGTTTACTTTAGGAGTTTTTACTGTGTTTCGTTGACTCTTCAATTTTGAACCACGTTTTACACAACTGTCTTGCAGTGTTCATCATCGAGGTAGGTTATGTAAGGTTAATTTATCTTGAAGACGAAAACTGCATCGTTGAAGAAACACTGAAAGGGAAAATGCACAGCACAGTTCACCCCATTGATCTTAAAATACTTTTTTTTAAATAAGCCACTGAATTCGCGCATTGCGATAGTCGGAATATTTGGAAAATGAGAAATTCGCAGTTTTTGGGTAAATAACGTGAATTTTCGGCGTTTTCATTTCCAGACATTTTTAACTGACTGGAGGTCTGGGGGGAACAGGTACTTTACGGCACTTTGAAGTAGTGATGAGTCGTTCATCAACGAGCCGCACAATTGTGCTAGTTATCTTTGATGAGCCGTACTCGTACGACTCACGATAAAAAGTACCTCGGCTCAATCGAATGATTACTATATTTTTATCAGAAGATATTTTTGAAAAATAGAGCCATACAATTTTTTTTTTAAATTTTTTTATTTGGGTTCAATATTTTACATTTCTAATTACAATTTAGTAATGTTGACTTAACCGTGCTGAGACCTCCATTTTATAACACAAAATATTCATTAAACATTTATAGAAAATAATGTTGATGAAGAAAAAAAACCATAAGATTAAAATAAATTTAAACTAAAAATATAGACTTAAAATTAAAGTAAAATAAAAAGAAATAAAGTTAAAAAACGGGATATTTATATTATATGTTGTGTGTTTCTGAGTGATGTGTGTTTTATATTGGTTTTGTATGTTACGTGTAGGTTTTATTATTTTATGTTATGAAATTTCGAAAATATTGTCTTTTTTGTTCTTTAATCCATTTTGTAATTTTGTGGCTGAATTTATTTTTGTTTTCCTCAATTTTATTTTCAAGTGTTAGACTGTTTAAAACTTTTAAAGCATGGTATTTTCTTTGTCCAAAGCTTGTATTTACCATTGGAGTTTTTATGTTTTATTTGTACGCTTGTCTAACTGGTCTGTTAGTGATATTGTAAACAAAGGCATGAAAACACTAGGCTTCTACAACTAAAAACAACTAAAAACTATAACTCCATACAAGCCATTAAACTGTTATACATATCTCTAGTTAGAAGCATAATTGAATACAATTCAGTAGTTTGGTCTCCCTCTTACAAAATTCACATTAATAACATTGAGCGAATACAAAAAAAATTCTACGTTTTATAAATTTTAAATTAAATATCCCACTAGAAGACTTACAATATCATTTCTTATTAAATACTCTAAAAATACACACATTAGAAGACAGGCGTAAAATAAACGACTTAACTTTTTTTATTCAAAATTCTAAACTCTAAATTCGACTGTCGCGAACTTCTGCAACTCATAAACTTACGAATACCTACAATAACAACACGACAAAATACACTATTCCAATGCAACACACATAAGCGCAATTACATTGCGAACTCTCCAATACAACGGTTTCATACTATTGGAAACCAATACTTAGGTGATCTCAATATATTTAATATTAACTTTGCGAATTTTGTGGATCACGTAAAAGATTTATTCCAACACTATCCCTAAATAGAAGTTGTATTTTTGTAAACCAGTCAAATCGCTTTTAATATTTGTTTCTTGCATATATTTTAAAATGTAATTTTATTTTTACTATTTCTTTCTCATGTTTCAAAATTGTCTGTAATCAAAATTGTACTACCGACACGTAAAAGCCCCCTGGGCGAATGATTCTACCCTAGCGAACAGATTCTTCTAAAAGACCAAATCTGAAATTCAAAGTCTAGAAAAGATATACAAAAATACTGTTCTACCACCATGCTTGACCATAATATTATGATATATACAGGGTGTATCGGCACGTACCCGACAAACTTTAACCAGATTTTCCTTAGCACATTTGGAGTAAAAAATGTTATGGGCACTTTGCTGTCCGGTAACATTTTTTTTCAATTAAAAAAAAAATTATAAAAAAATCCACACTCCGTCACTGTCATTGGCATTGTTTCTCGTGTTCAACAGCTGTTATTAGCAAGTGTGTCAAAAAGCGTCTTCGCTCTTTCATACACACTAAATAATAACAGTTAAAAATGAGACGAATGGTGCCATGCCATTTCGTTGTGATTGTAAAAGCGCGCCAATGTAGGTACGTACGTATATTATTCAACGAAACTCGAATAAAATATTGCCAGATGGGTTTTCAAACTGTGACAAAGGATAAAACAGTGGTGACATGTGGTGAAAATATGAATGATAAATTTTTTATTAAAAAAAAAATGTTACCGGACAGCAAAGTGCCCATAACATTTTTTACTCCAAATGTGCTAAGGAATAGCTGGTTAAAGTTTGTCGGGTACGTGCCGATACACCCTGTATTATATTTAAAAATGAATGTTTCTTCAGAATTCGATGAACTCCACGACGCTGGCCAGAACACCTGGGAACTGAGCGGCAAGTTTGAAGGAGACATCATACTGAGTGACCAACAACAGAGCGTCCTGCTGCAGGAGACGGCACAGCCAGGTCTGGCCAGGAACGGGCTGAACGACGTGTCCAAGCGCTGGCCGGGCAAGACGCTAGTCTACACCATCAACAAGCGCGACTTCAGTGAGTTATCTAGTCAAATGTCAGTCAGGTATTAGAGACAGGCTGCAGAGAAAGATAAATGAAGTATTGATTGTACCTTCCAGGTGACGAGCAGCATGACGCCATATTGGAGGGCATGGCAGATCTGGAGAGATCTTCCTGTATCAAGTTCAAGGAGAAAACTTCTGATGATGAAGCATACGTCCTTATTCAAGTAAGGATATATATATAACATGACCTAATTTTATAGATACAAAACAATAAACCTGATCATGAGGGGAAGGGGAACAAACCAAGTTGCACAGAGCGGGAAGGTGGTGTGACCGTCTATTAGTATCTTCGAAAATAAAATTTGCTCACTAACTCACAAATAAGTACTTGGTACTTTTTACAATGGCGCGCAATTTGTTGGCTGTGTAAAAACTTTAACTTCAAATCCCAAATCGGATAAACAAAAGTTCGGGCTTGTTCCGAAAATTGAATATTTTGATGTACTATTTGGTTACACGATTTGTGTAGATGGTTCGGTTGAAAACGAACATTCAAACCCTGCGTAGACTGCGCTGCAAACTGTAGCTTCAATTTAGCGAACTTTACTTTTATTTCAATGCGTGCTCTTCGGCGGTCAACAAACGACTGATGTCGTAGTTTATTCAAAGCATTCTCGAACCCTCCTTGTGCCAAAAAGATGGGTCACGTGGTTTTCCTCCAGCCCATCGAAACGATACCCAGATTTTACGTTAGGGCAAGTCTACTATTTTGTAATGTCTATGCGTATGCCTAATTTACTATCCAAGATCTATGGTTACTTATAAACTCATTGGGATTACAAAATCAGAGAATAAAAAAGGGAGAAAAAAACAGTCAACTATAAATACCATATTGGTCTTTTCCA
The DNA here is from genome assembly GCF_061612785.1 of Hesperophylax consimilis. Taxonomy (NCBI): domain Eukaryota; kingdom Metazoa; phylum Arthropoda; class Insecta; order Trichoptera; family Limnephilidae; genus Hesperophylax; species Hesperophylax consimilis. Next base: position 15,905,784 of record NC_142854.1, on the reverse strand, counting down.
TAATTTCATAATGTATATTTTTCCTAGATCTAAAGTAATTCCATCATATCACTGTACCAGAAATAAGCGACTTGGCAACAAAATACAATTTGGCGATTCATCTGTAACTAATGAATATAATGGCGTAGATTTAAATACAACAATCACAATTTACGCAAGAAAATTACGTTTTTTTACATAAACAGTAACAACACGATAATCACAAAAGAAAATCAATTTATTCTTGCAACTATTCCGTGCAAATTTGGTGTTAACAAATCTCATAGTCGCTGCGCACCCGTGCAGCGAACGGATTCCTAAGGTTTGCAAACTCGCACGGTTTACCGCTTAAGCATCACGAATCTATTTTGTAAGAAAAAAAATCTTCGAACAGAAAGTACCATAGTCGCTGATTTTGAATCGCACGTATGGGATTCATTTATGACTCACTCTCGATCAGTGGATTTTTACATGAATTTTAAATAGTGCGCTGTTTTAAGTGTGGTAAAATTATAATACAGGTTTGTATAATTTTCTTATTGGAGTTCGTTGCACAAACGCACTTTAGAGAAAATTGTTTATGAACGTACTTGTTTGTCCAGGGCAAGCGGCGAGGGTGCTACTCCAACGTGGGTTACCAGGGCAAGGCGCAGATACTGAATCTAACCCCGCACCCCGTGGGACTGGGCTGCATGAGCCACGGGACCATTGTACATGAGATGCTGCACTCGCTAGGCTTCTTCCACATGCAAAGCAGCACCAAGCGAGACGACTTTGTCAAGATTGAGTGGGACAACATCCTGCAAGGTAAGGGAAATTACCTAGTCATTGATTCCGCCTACTTATGTGTCCAGTGTCCCCTCGAAGAAAAGTCCATCCACTCGAAATATGTATCATAACAAAGAGTTTTATCACATTTATTGACGGACAAATAATCCATTAACAATATAATATTTTTCACACGAATAAGAACAGAGATGGCAGTGAAAAGAGAGCATATATAAATGTCTTTCCATTGACAAAATAAATTTAATATAAACATGTACAGATTGAATACAATAACAACGTCATTTATCAGGAGATTTTTCAATGTGGATGAGTGTTTCAGGCTAATAATTATTGCTTATAAAATAATTGTTACCCTTTGTGCTATGCATAAAAATCTTGTCATAAACATTAGTTTACCAAAAAAAATTATAATTAATATTTGATAAGTTCAAGTATCTTCACCAAAAAATGTAGACAATTTGTCTCGACGCCATCTAGTGAGAGAGTTAGCACTTACAATGCCTTTCTCATATAAAATAAAGTTGGTTGTTTTCAGGTGAAAAAATGTAATAAGCAGTAATTGTTGAATGAAACACTAGTATATATTGAATTATTTCGTGGATAAGAGATAAGCCGCCATAGCTCAGTTGTCAGAGCTGTCGACCGGAAATCGAAAGGACACAGGTCCCGTTGGCGTCATGTATCTTTTATCAGGAGATTTTTCAATGTGGATGAGTGTTTCAGGCTAATAATTATTGCTTATAAAATAATTGTTACAATAACAAGTGTTACAAGACAATTACAATGCATGAAGAAGGTTTAAAGGGCTTTAAAAATTACAAATTACGTATCGACTGTCAAAATTCATTTAGGTTTACACGGTGACAGTGAGTTGACAAGTCTCGACATTCTGGACAAAGGAGAATGGTAACCATCATTAGTGGAATGTTGATTGAGGAACAACAATTCATTATTTCGGAATCTACGGAAAGGGATGTTGAACTGGATGAGTTGTAACAAAGCAGGTGTGTCAGTAATACTGTTGATAATTTTGAATATGCAAATTAGATCAGATCAGAAGAATGTTTAAAGTTGGTTCAATATCATCATATGAGTACTCGCCTCTTTCAAGTCCCATCCTCCAAGCAATTCCTCGTAGGAAGCGATGTTGTAATTGTATTGTATTGTTTATACGTACCCCTGCTGTAACGTCACACGATTTCACAAACATGCATGTATGTCAGAGTGGATTGCCACCAAAACATTGTCATCGACAACGAATCTATCTGCCGAGTCCAGCGCGATTGGATGTCGGGAAGTGGGTTAATTTCGGTTTTCAAGATTTGCATTCATTCATTAACGAAAACAAAAATGCTATTCAAATAGACGTATAAAAAGATAAGATTCCCCGCATAAAGGATAATAATATTGTAAATCCCATGGTTCATGCTGTTCCAGGCATTAAAGCTGTGCTTTCGTGATACCAGAGCTCATCATTCAATAGTTTTTGCTGTTTTAGAAAACAGATTATCAGATTATTACGCTAAGGTTAGTATAAAGAACAGTAGCTAGGTACTATGATCCAAAGCGCTGGTTCATAATCAGTTATACACGGCTAGTTAACTAGAGCGAAAGATTCATTGATTTCATTTCAAAGATATCATTCCGAGAAAATGTCAATTCGTCTCGGTAATTCATTGTCAAACAAACTGACATTTTTCGGTCAATACTCAATAATGCTCAAATTCTACTGGAGTATACCTAGCAATGGTACATTATACAATATGGCTCGATGCAGAATGAGATAAATATTGTTTTGTAAATAATATCTAACAACGTTAGGTAGAAATGCTGGACAATGCATAAATAAACCACTCACTAGAACTAGATCGATATATTCGGGTTTTTTGTATTTATTTATTTATTTTATTGATAAATAATTTAGAGTACATGTGGTTTTTGTGATGTTTCACCCTCCATGCTAGGGATGACCCTGTGTTATGGCGGGTGAATTTTACAGTTTGCGGACATAGAATCTATACATTACTATAATATAAAAAAGAAAAAAAAGATGTATAGCTAGTTTGGGTTGCAAGAAGACAATGGAGAAGTTAGAGAATTATAAGAAGATGAAACATTTGAGAAATTATTACTAAATAGATCACACTAATTAATTATGTACATACTATACCGCTAAGTTAGGGAATAAGGATATATTATGGTTTGTCTGAAAGGTGATTAAATTGATAGAGTGTAGAATGAATGAGTATTGTAGTTGTAATGTATTCCGTGTGTAAGGATCCATTTCGTAATTTTTTTTTTATAGGAATGGGTTTGAGTCTAACAATAACGATAAGATTTTAGGAGCTAGGAAGAAAAATTGTCTTTGAGCTGACGTGGTATGTAGTGAAGGTACTTTGTAGTGACCGTTGGTTATTGTTCTGGTGGTGTAGTTGTGTTGTAAGGGAGTTATGTTTTTATATTTGAACAGGAAATGTATGTAGGAAAATTTTAGGTGGAGTTGTCGTATGTTTAAGACCTTATACTCTATGAGGAGTCGAGTGGAGGGGTATCTTGTCGGTCAGGGGTATCTTTGTATGAAACAAATTGGTCCTCTATTTAACCATAGATATGCCAATATATAGACATATTCTCATTATGAGCCTACTTATTAACCTATTTTTTTTTTTAAATAAATTTGTTCGAAATGTCAAAACATTACCTCCCGAAAGGAAAATTAAAAACTCAGTTACATGTTAAGCATTTTTATTTCAATAAGACAATAAATTATAGATACAGGCTAAATCATTATTGAATAAGGTAGAACGAGGGAATTCTACCTAGCATGATATAATCACAATCCAGTACGGCCTCCAGTTTATTCCATAAACTTTCAGAGTTTTTGCGGATTGGTGGATATACATACAGGGTTTTCCAATAAGAGGTGTTATTTTGATATTCAATCGTAAAAGATCAATGATTTCGTTGCTTGTGTGGCACGTAGCGCCGTCTTGTTGAAATTAAACGTTGTCCAGATCAATACCATCCAATTTCGGCCATAAAAAATCATGAATCATCTTTCGATAGCGCAATCCATTCACCGCAACTGTTGCTCCAGCCTCATTTTCGAAAAAGTAAGGTCCAATGACTCCGCCGGACCATAAACTGCACAAAACAGTCACACGTTGAGGATAGAGAGGCTTTTCAACAATAAATCTTGGGTTTTCCGAGCCCCAGATGCGACAATTTTGCTTGTTGACGAAGCCACCGAGGTGGAAATGGGCCTCTTCACTCAAGATGATTTGCATTTGATTCACTCAAGTGAATTTTAATAATTTCAATGCGTTGTCGAAGCGTGTATCGTTCCATTTTTATTAATGGCGTAGCTTCTACTTGTCAAATGTCAAAAAATGACAGCTTCAAAAGTAACATCTACCGAAATAGCGGGCTATTCAAAATAACACCTCTTATTGGAAAACCTGTAGTAGGTAGCAATATGGCGTCACAATATTCACGGTTCCATCAATTTTCTATCGAAGTTATACCCCCCGCCTCGATGTAAATGCGACATGTTTTTTCCACATATTTGGCTATCGACGGCATGTAAAAACCTTAATTAGACAGGTGCCCCTTATCAAAAGTCAGTACACGCCTGGGTAGGTGATCAGCGTAATCAATAATAATCGATTTTTTTTTGTGTACCGCCGTTTTCATTAAAAAATAATCTAATAAAGGGGGATGTTTTTGGACTATTAGGTGTCAGGAATTATTGGCCCAACTTGGCGCCTTGGTAATTCGGCGCCCGAAGCGGACTGCTCCAATTGCGTCCGAACATAACCGGCCCTTAAACTAGATAGTAGTTCTGTGAATAAAACAGTGACTGTCAAAAAAGTATGTTTCTTATTTTCTCTTAGTTAATAAATAAAAACCAAATTTTTCTCTGAAATCGTAAGATTGTTAAGTATGTACTTAAATACCTACCTACTTAATTATAATCCATGTATTTTATGTAGCATTTTATAAAATTTCAAATAAAGAATTATACCATTTGTTTAAAGATACGTCAGTCTTTTCAAACATTCTTCACATAGATATTATAAAATTGATTATTCCAATTTGACATCTATTAAAAAAATCCAAGGCCATGCGAATTCTGGCGGGATAAAAATGCAGTATCCAACACGGCCACCACCTTAAACCGAAAACGGAACATATACCTAACCAATTCTACAGGATTTCGCTGGACTCATAATGCAAGTTTTTACACATGTTAACAAGTATTCTTCCTCTTCGTATGGTGGAGGTTAAAGTGGAATACTGAGGTTATCCAGCAAGCAACGGGAGTCACTTGGTTCAGCATAGATGTGTGAGGTCAAAGGGTCTCCCCAAACAAGTCTCTCCCGATCTGGCACGTCGCGCAGCTGATGGGCAGGCTCATCCTGAACACACCTCACCCGATGAACCGGGCACCACTGCTAAATCTCCAAACATGAAATTTTAAAATTGGAAATTCATATGTCATACGGCATATATTCTGGTCTAGTAATGTGTAATTTCTATCACCTAAGAAATTCTAAAAATATAGTAGGTACTATAGGATTCATATGTCTTTTATAAATGTATGGAAATTCTAACTGTACAATTGTAAATGTTCTCCAAAATGCCCTGAAAAGAATCTCAGACTTGTGATGTCCCGAAAGAAACCATTCATCTGTTCTGAATGCAATTACTAATGTTATCCAAATTGACCCTGGTAATAAATTACATCTTTGCGATTCTTTCAAGGATAAAGAAACCATCCTGTTACTTCGAATGCAACCAACAATGTTCTCAAAATTTGTTTTGACAGCATCGCCATTCCATTGTAAGAATATTATGTACTAAATACACAATTTGGCTGTCCTGAAACGGGAATCCTTCCCAGTTGAACAGACAAAGGTCCATTTTATTTTGTATTGTTTGTAATTTATATATAAAATAAATAAATAAATAAATGTCGAACCACTTGGGGTAACCTATGGCAGAGGTGTTAATTATCCAATAAATGGCTCCCGGGTGGCGGTATCCAAATTTTAATTTCCCCCACCGGCATGACCATTGTCAAGTTAGTCCTGCAGGCTGAGAGAAAGAACAGTCAGTGCCGTCGTAGACGGAGATGACCATCGGAAAGCTAGCAAATCCACGGTGAATTTCTTGTCACACTTGGAGTATTATTCAGAGATGGGAACCCTGAATGTTAGTAACAATAACAACGAAAACAAAATAGTTCAACATACAATTGGCAGACTTGCAGAATAATCATTGATTCCATTCGGCCATTTCGACACTTCTCAATGCAATGATTTACGAACTGTGACACTCTCTTTGCGTATTGTTACAGAAACATTGCGAAATAGCATAAAATACACCACGTTTTTCTAATAGTTTTCGAAAAATTGCAAAATTCCACCATGCTTTTCTTCCGGATCATTGCGAATCAACGCCTGAAACTGAAGTCTATAGCATACCAAATCAGGACTTTGCTTTTCTTTACAATGGATATGTATACCTAAAGAAATTCTTCATCTCTCCGAAAAGCGTTTGAAAACACGGTTAAACCGATTGCAATTTGCCGGTGAAAATCGCATTGCTTGATGGGTCTTTTTAATTAGCAAGCCTGCTGGAGACGATAACGAATTAGGGGCGAAATGTAATTACTAATCAGTACGCGTTTTTTATCGCGCTACAGTGATAAAAGTACGTTAGTGGTTACAGAGGAAATGGTGCCTAACTTAACCTAAAATAATAATCAGATACTAGCAGACAAAAACCGGCTATCGTGATTTCGTAATGTTCACTATTAGTAGAGTTTAGAGGTGAGGCGTATTTATCGTACCCAGTAAAAGTACCGGGTATTTCCATGCGATACTTTGTACTTGTGACAGATCTCCAAAATACCTGGTTCCAAAATACTCATAAGTATTTTATACCTGGACTAAATATTTTTAATAGGTACTTTTACCAGGTATTTTTGATAGGTATTTTTGATGGGTATTTTTGATAGGTATTTTTAGTAGGTATTTTTGATGGGTATTCCTGTTGGGTATCTCTATCAACCCCCCCCCCCCCCCCCCCCCCCCTCATGGATTTCGAATAATAAATGGGGGAATCAAGTTGACGTAGAAAATTTGTGGGGAATATATGTGGGCAGAATTTATGCGAGTGCATTAGAATTACGTATTCTAAATCAATCCTCAGGTCGGTATTAAATACTTTTGAGTATTTTGTCACCGGTATTTTTACCAGGTATTTCTCTGTACCTGTACTCATTGTACCCAGTAACGAAAAGAACTCATAGGACCCACCTCCAGTAGAGTTTCGCCTCTTTGTGCGTACAACAGCAATGAGAATGTGTGCAAAAATTTACTTATCACCTACCTATAAAATTCGAATTCATCTCCCCCTAACCTATAAAAAACTCAAAAATTTCAAGATGGCTGCTGAAATTTTAACTTTAGATTAGAGTACTAAGATTCCATGATATTTCATCAAAATGACAATTAAACTCACTTTTAAAAAGTGATATAGAGTCGTTAAAAGTGATGAAACAAAAACTAGGTTAAATAGTTACCTATGTAACCTAAAGTGATTTGTTTTTGGGGTATCATCATCGTGATGGACACTGCAATGCTGTCCAAAACGTTGACTAAAGAAGTAGGTAGCGCGACACGGCATAATACCCCAAAAACAAATCACTATAATACTTTTGGCCGTGAAAATCTCAAATCATACCTATTTAACCTAGTTTTTGTTTCATCACTTTTCATGACTTTGTAACACTTTTTGTAGGTGTGTTGAACTGTCATTTTGATGAGATACCCGGTCACCGAGGACTAAATATCTCCCCCCTAACCTTGTCTGTACCAATTTTGAAACAAAACGGTTTGAGAACTCTTGAATTCTTCGGGGAAGTGTATGAAATGTGCCAAAACCTACTTAATAAATAATAGTTCATTATGCACCACTTTGTATATGTAGTTAACAAAAGTTAGTCATACAAAATGGCTGCAACACTATTTCCCCTCACCCAAGATTTGGCTTCAATGCAATTCATACAAAATCACACTAATGCTCTGTCAGGGCTTTTTAGGTACATGATGTTGCTAGGAGTGAGGGAGTGGCGTAGACATCACCCTTTCCATGACTGGTCAATAAACGAATCCGACAGTATACAGGCAACTCGCATATTAAGACTTCTAAGATAAAATCTGCTTACGAATTACTAGTCCTTTTTACAATAGTGCGGCTAGCAGCAGCAATGCACGTTATTGCAAATTCCAATCTTGCGTAAAAGATCCGCTTGTTTCCAAAATCGAATATTTTATTACAGTACACTTTTACAAGTGAGTTTTAATTTACTTACCGCAATAACGAACAAGTGCACGCTGAGTGAACATCCACGATACGTATAATTAGGGTTGCCCGGGTTCATGGGGTGAGGTTTGTCTAGGTCTTGGCAGTGGATTCGTCTGCCAAACCAACTGTGGGAGTGATGAATTTATACGTCTGTCACTCCTGGACACATTGAACCCCAGATTCCTACACACCCCTCATACCTTTTTCCTTCCCAGAACTTCCTCTTCTTCCTTTCCTATAAAAGATCCTCCACACAGCATCTTCTAAGATCGAAGGAGGAAAATTATGTTCATCAAGACCTGTGATTTTTCATCTTTGTGATTTTTTTGTCTTTTGTATTATATATTTTTTCTGATTAGCTGACCTGGCACAACTTGTCACCACTGCCTACAGTCTTCCCCATGGGAAAAACAAAACCCTTCCACACACATTTCCACAAATGATTATCTAGTCAATCAACATTATGCAAGTGCATTATATAAGCAAAATAAATACAAAACAATACAAGAACAACACGTCAACTCACCAGAGATCAAATGGGAAAATAATTCACCGACTCCAGATATTATCATATCAGAGGGTTCGACTCGGTAGAACTCCTAACAGGGCCTATAAATCCTACTGATCCCTCAACATAAATATTTAAAAAATCTTTCGTTATCCTACATGTATTCAAAATGACCGACTTTTGCATCTTTATATATAATTTTTTTGATAGATCTAATACGCCTAAATTCTTAATGAGAGAGCTAGGTATAATGCCAGTAGCTGAAATAACGAATGGTAATATTTTTATAGTCTGAGTATGCCAAATTCTTTTTATTTCATTTCCTAAATCTGTGTATTTTATGTGAATTATTTCATACATATTTTAATTAACGTAATACACAAACTTAAGCCTCATTTGAGCACTGCAACTGCACCGGATGAGTGAGGTCCACATCTTTGGAGCGAGAGAGAATCCTGGCAGTTTGGAAGTTGGCTCCACACCAAGGTGCTTGTTTTCCAAGCTCGAGGTCTGCCACTGAATTCGCCATGACTACAAACGAGAGTGGTGACTGAATCAGACTTTCGCTTTCAGTCCAATGAATTGATTTTTCTGGGATGTAAGGCGGTTGATAGAAAGGACATAAAATTAAATCTTTTTGTTTTGAGTGGCTAATCAATTTAAAAATTTGTTTTTTTCCAGGAATGGAGAATAACTTCAAGAAGTACAACTCACATGTGACTTCAGACTTTGGGATCCCCTATGACTATGACAGTGTGTTGCACTATAGCTCCTTCGCATTTTCCAAAAACGGAAAGAAAACCATCGTACCTCTGAACGTGAGTCAACATTCGTAGCTAATTGTTCTATTTTAATTCAATGGACAAATAATGATGGGACGAGTACGGGGGTGGATCGTTAAGTTAGCTGCGGTCAACAGGAACCTCTTTTAGGAGAACTCACTCCTTTGGTGAATCAAAATAAAAATCTAATGCCTCCCATTCGGTATATACCAAATACTGTACAATAATTATGACTCCAACTTCTGAAATTTCTCAGATGGCTACACTACATTCTATGCTACACTTTCTCCCCCCATTGGCACGAGTTGTGAGGCTTGTTTACTTGCAATCATTTTAACGGATTTTATGCATGATTATGCCATGCTACACTAGCGCCAGAATTGTCAGTAAGTACTGCCAATATTTTAATGGAGTTGGGCGTATTATTAATTTTCTAGAGTATTTGGTAATACAGTTAGTGTATAGTAGAAATCTGTGATTTTGTAAAACTACCATTGGTTTGAGACCTTGCTAAATATGAGTAATTAGCCAAGTAACTAAAAGTGATAAAATAGACCGATTTTATTCAGGCCGATTGGCTGTTTGATTACAATGTTACAATTGAATTTCTGTGAAAAACCGCAGCCTTCGATTGAACTGTATAATATTCAATTTCGTTTTCTTCGTGTACAGGGTGACTTCGTAACTATCGGCCAGCGCGTCGGCCTCAGCGAGAAGGACACAACCAAGCTGAACCGCATGTACAAGTGCGACGGGGGTGATGAGGGATCCAGAGGAGGTTCCGGAGGCTCCGGCGGGGGTTACGGGGGCCTAGAGAGCTTCTCGGAAGACGAGAACAGCGCCGAGGGGTCTTTCTTCTCCGACATAACCAGGAGGGACTCCACGGACGACGATGATTTCTGGAAGAACGCCGACGGAGAAGAGTTTTGGAAGGTTCAGGAAAGCGACAAGTTCCCCAAAAGCTTTTATGATTTCAAGGGATGGTGGTAATTAATTGGACAGTGTTTTGGAATAATCAATTACGTGCCAGTGTACGTTGATCTAAGTGGTTTAGAAGATAATGCAAAAAATAATTTGAAAATAATAGGGAGGTACCAGTGACATTATACTCATACTAATGTAACACCGCCTGGAAAGGATAACCATTCGAAGAATATGTGTGTACGAATTAAATATGTCGTTAAAGTATGTCCACTGGACTCAGTTCTGTGAAACAGCGCGCGTTGTCTCAGTTACATAACTTTCTCTATTAATTTACCTAAGGGACGTGCATTTGACAATAGCATGTAATCTGAACCGCTCGAATCTGGCGTTGGCGCTGGTGTAGTTGGATATCACGCCAGTCATTATTCGTATGCAATGGTGAAAGTTTTTTTTACAAAAGTTTTGTAACAATAGTTAGTGAAAATGTCTCAATGTTGTATTGTGCCTATTCTCTTCGAGAACGTCTGGACTTGGGTTTCCGAGAAAAAAAATGGATTGTGCCCCATATTTGTAGTAAATTATTTGTTTTATCAGGCTATTTGATGCCTCTGGAATCTGTTATAATCGTAAGTACAGTCTAGTTGAATAGTTTATTTTTAAAAGGAGACAAGTCACTCAGATCAAATTGTTGAGAAATCAATAAAAACCTTGTAATTTATTTATTTTGGTTTTGATATTTTAATTTTAGCACATAGTCAAACCCATTCTGATGTTATTGGGTTAAATTAAAAAAGGAAATTATTAACCTCTGGAAAATCGTTCGTGCACCAATGACAAGAATTTATTCCCGCCGAAAAAATCCGTTCATGCGCTGCTGGCATTGGAATTTCGCTCTAGCTGGAATTTATTGATATGCGATTTAAACCTTTATGCCATGAGAAAGAGCATACAAATTTTTAACAGAATCGCTTGCACTTGAAACACTTTAGAGTTTGATTTCCGTTAAAATGTTCCAAAAGGTTAAGAATAAAAATATTAAAAATGATAAAATATGTGGAACAAGTCCCCTTTTATTAATAAGTGAGATTAAAATGTCGAAATCAGCTTATTAATCTGATTTTTCAGCGTTTTATCTTTCTGTAGTTGGCCAGTTTATGATGCTGAGGTAGAATTCTTGTTGGTCTTCATCCATATATTGCATAATATTATCAATTTTTTCGTGTTTATTGCATTTCTTACCGTCAGGAAACGCCTTATCAATAGAAAAAGGTATACGGTTGATATGTATGTTTACCAAGCCATCAACACATTGACAGTAGAGAAGAGGCGTATTTATCGTACCCAGCAAAAGTACCGGGTTCCTAAGTACATATTTGTAAATATCATATCATAATGTGAGTTACAAAATACTCACAGTATTTTATACTGGGACTGAGTATTTATTACTTTCTGTCCCCAGTCCCAGTCCCTAGATACTATAATTCCCAGGTTGGTATAAAATACTTCTGAGTATTTTGTAACCGGTATTTTCAACAGGTATTTTTTGTACCTATACTCACTGTACCCAGTAACGAAAAGTACTCACAGGACCCACCTCTCATTGACAGGCGAATATGTAACCTGGAACGATCACATGGATTCGTGAAAGACATTTTAAAACAGATGAATTATACTTTTTAAAAAACTGTTTTTTGTGGGTTGATTTTTTTCAATTACTTTTGTATTTATATTTCTCCATTTATTCTTTAACCACTTAATACTCGGTTTTTTTTAACAAAAATGAAACTAAAAACACCAGGTTGTTTTATTTTTTATAAAGTGTTAACATAATTTAAAATTGACCAGTTCAAAAAAAAACAAAATGGAAGCAATAAAAAATTTAAAAAAACTTAACCATATTCAAAAAAATAAAACAAGACTAACTATAGTAAAAAATAAAAACAATAAAAAAATTTGGCGAGCGCAGTTGGTTTGTTTATCTTGTATAACGCAAACAAGTCAAAAGACGCGAGCAGTGTTCGTGTTGTCGCGGTACAATACACGCGCCGTCCGCGAACACCGCTCGTTCAAAAGCATTAAGTGGTTAATACAATCCAACCACCAATTTATCAATCATTTTTTTTAAATGCCTTAAAACATCATGTTTTCAACCGTATCACATATTGAGCAAATTCTATACATCTACTTTGCGCCATCTGCTTCGAGCTTTTCAAAATACCTCCATTTAACAAAAAATGTTTCAAAAGAAGAAAAAAATTGTGTAAATTGCCAAGATTTAAATCCAGGTTTGATTGTGTTTTATTTTACACAAAATTTGAATATTGGCACTGGTTATTGTAAAACACCAACGAACTTGCACTGATGTGCTTGATTTTACTCACAGTGAGTTATAGATACTAATATGTTATGAATTGTTTTTGTTATGTAATATAATATGATATACTTACTATGTACAAAGTTTTAAATAAACGTACAGCGACCAAATGATGAACTATAGAATTATTGATATGATTTTAAATTTTCACAGCCAAAAGTATTATCATGATTTATTTTTAATATAAATTAATTTTTAATATATAAATAAGTCGTCTAAACGTGGTTATAACCACAGTTTTTTGTGGGACCCTGGAATTCAAAATGGTTGAATGTAATGAGGTTAAAGAATGTGGGAAAGGGAAGCAGAATGGAAAGAGGATTGTCGGTAAGTACCTGGATATCCAGATTTGGTCACTAAACATAATATCAGCTATCAGTTTTGCTGGATTATGAAACAAAATAATAAATCTTCTGATATACACGGTGAGGAGGTCAATAAACAAGTATTGGGGTATGTGTATGATGAGCTATAGAACTATAGACCATTGTTCCCAAATATGCTGATTTGTAGAATTCACTGGGTGACGACCAACAGAAGCGATGATGAAGCGATCGAGTTCAACACAATATTAGAGTTCAACGGAGGGCAAAACTCCTCAGCAGTAGTAGTGGGATGGGGGAAGCCGGCAATTGACATCAATTCTTCAGCACAATACGGAGCCACTATCATAGTCTGACATATCTGAGCTATTTTGATGGACTGCTTTTAGGTTAGGTTAAGTTAGTCAATTCACACGTTTGCTTTGCTTGCACCCAGCTTTAAACTTGTTATTCACCTCCATAAAAGAAAATTCCATTCACATTGAAATAAGTTAATTTTTTATAATAAAAGAAAAAACTGTGAAAACTTGTATATTCAAGTTCGTTGATGGTATATTCTTGTTTTTCCTTTCTCGCCAACAACAATAAGTAGGCGTAAGCAAGAGGAAAAATGGTTTCCCATAAATCTTTGGCAAGAACTGTTCTGAATTACATAATATTATAATACTTGGTTAATTTATACACGGTGTCTGGTAACTCGCAGTACAAGCGGGAAACTGAAAAATCTTCATTTGTAGTTAATTTTGTGGTGTAACTTTTTTTTATTTGAGCTTTCCATCTTTGAGTAAATCGAGTTCGAAGTTGGAAATTTTAAGGTCAAAATTGAAAAAATCGATCGCTATGGTGTTATATTAACTGTTTAATAACTTTTAAACCACAGATCCGTCTCCGAAAGCCTTTTTAACCCTTTGGTTGTCGAAAAAATATATGTAACGTTTTTGTGTTTTCTATGTAACGTAAATTCACCAGTTACTCGCTTGTACGAGTTTCCAGACACGGTGTATTGCGCAATTTTTGTGAAAAGTTGTTTAAATGATTACAAACAACACAACCGTAAGTATTATTTTTTGCGTCAACTCTAATTGCGCGACTTGTTCTAAGAAAAACACAAATAAAACAAGGACAAGTCAATCATACATTTTTATTCCTTTTCTTCATCACTTTAAGTATAAAATTCTCATCGTATAAAAATCTCTAGAAATATAATTATATAAAAATCTAACTGGATATTACTTGTGTTCATAATATTTAGAATCTTCAATATATATAAAATAATATGATTTTTCTTCACATTTTTATAATTAGAGGTCACTAATAACAAAATTAAGTAATTGGTTAAATATAAAACAAATACAGATGGGGCTAAGATTGTGTTGGACACTTTTTAACATAAAATAATATATAATCACTAATTAATAAAATACTCGGACATTTTGAACAAGCGCATCCCACAGAAAAATTACACAACATTAATGGCTTTTAATTTATTGAAAAATGTATCAATTGTTGAACTAAAAAACCAAAGAACTTTTAAAATATAAAACTATCATGCAGTTCTGATACCAAATAAATAACAGTTTTACATTTATACACAGCTTGACAATGATAACTTTGCAGTTGGGCAGTTTGTGGTGACGCTATCTTAGATATTGGGATGACAGAGTAAAATAAACCTCAAAATTTGAGGGGTATAAAAGCAAAAGTGTCCCTATCCACACTTCCATCATATTGATTAGTAATCGATATATCTCACCGTCTACACAATACAATCTTCAAACCACAGCAATAACGCCTTTAAGCTATTGGTGACTACTGACGTTTAAAAAATCAATGGTGACCCGTATATAATTCAACAAAACAGATCGCGTACGCTAGAGGAGATCTATGGCTAAACTGGCGGCTAGACCGCTGGAGACAGAATGAAATATTTGCAGCGCGAGGTATCGCGCGCAGGTTTTCAATGATACCAGCCTCACAAGAATGTGGGTAAAAGTAATGTTGTCATTATTTTCGGGAGATGTAAACTCCCTACAAGCTATTCAAAAACGACTTTTCTGGTGGTCAAATGCAAAACTGTCTCTCTTCCACTTTTGGTTAGGTTCAAAAGCACCAATCACGAACCAGGAAACGTGTAAGTACTTCACAAATCCAATATGGCCGTTGTGCTAAGTGCAAAACCGCCACTCTAACAGATATTCAACTCAGGTTGAACTACAAAATTTCCACTATTCAAAATACATTTGTATTTAGAGTTGAAACAAATCTAAAAATGATTGATTTGAAAATTCGAACCTTAAAAAACATGCATAAGCTTGCAATTAAAATGAAAAACCCAAAATATGCAAATCGCTCTTTTTAAATACCAAACATTTTGCATTCAGGCTTTATTTGGAATAAATCATTATTATCTGAATATTCTAATTTAAAGGCCCTCAATGCAAGCAATCTAAATTCGGCCAATCTTTAGAGATGGCTTTGGATAGCTGTACATTAGTATGCACTGTCAAATCTCTAAATAGTATGAAACAAAGTCGCTATCCGCATCTATCTGTTTGTGCGCTTAGTTCTTATAAACTATGCAATGGATTTTGATAGGGTTTTCCCTATTAATTAGAGAATTTATTCCGGAAGGTTTGTATACAAAATACATAGTTATTATATTTAAAGAAAGTAGAGAAAAGTCGATGTTTTGTAATCAATTAGTAAGAAAAATAATTTTTGGGCACTTACATTGCTAACGCTGGCTAAACCTTAAGAGATACATAAAAATAATGTATTAAGGAATTGTATATCTTAAAAAGGCCTAAAGAAAAGTCCGCGATGGTATATATCTATCGTCAATATATATAACCCCCAGCAACGCCGTGTTCACGTCAGCTAGTTTGGTTATAATTTGAAATGTTTCCGCCGTCACACAATATTAAACTCTGCGTGCTTGCGGTAGATGCTGTCCATCTGCAAAGCTACCCGTGTCAACCGTGGACATAATTCAACAAAAGTATATCAAAATTTAAAAAAATCTAAAAATCAAATTAAGCATTGAAACAATACTTAAAATGATTTAATTAGACATCGGTGGAATGATTCTTTTCAAGAAGCCTATGAGATGCTATGTACAAAATAATACATAATTATGATTCCTTACATAGGTAACATTTATATGTAACATTCTTATTAGAATTAAATACAAGTGTCTAAATGTTTTAGCAGAGAGCAGCACATCCAACAATGGATAATAGAAACAAAAGAGACAAGCTACAAACCAGTATAAGTATGAGACCGCGCGCATACTTATACTGGTAAGTACCCATACTACTGCAAATGGCATCTGCTCTCAGCGGCGTACGCCTTTATTCCAACCTACACACCAAATGCACAACTTTTATTGCATACCCGCTCTGAAAGTTTGTGCAGTTCGGTTGTAGAGCGGTGACAGTCGCCATGCATGCATGCCGTTATCTCCCTTTGTTTCTATTATCTATGGCAACCTCGAATAGGAGTATGTTGGGAGAAAATGTAGACACAAAATACCAGGTTATATTGCAATCTAAACAAAAAATCAATCAAAAGCGTGGTTTAGAGTGTTAACCGGTAAGCAACAGAGGAAACAAATACAATCTATTATAGACTGGGCAAGATAATTTTTTATTCATAATATAATAAAGTACGTTTTTTGAAATTTTAGACCAATGGAATTTGTTTGTGCTGCCATCTAATGAAAATGTAAAGAAACCAAATTAATTTTGGTGAAAAATAAAATCAAATTAAAGCATTTTTTTCATAATCGTGGAAATTATTTAAACATCAATTATAAATAAATTAATACAACTTTGTCATTTGAAGGTCGTACTTGGGGACGACCCAAAACCAAAAAAATGATTGTTGACAGTTACACAGGGAATTACATAATTATTGCATAACATATAATTTTAAAAATAAATTTCAAGTACAATCAGTTTGACTGATGAAAAGAAAAACAAAAAAAATTAATACGGGCCTAAGAAATAAAATAAAAAATACATGGCTAAAAATAATGTTTTTTTTTTACAATAGTTTCAGAATTTTACTGAAATTTCGGATTGCACATTGACAAAAAATAAATATTATTAATAAAAAAATAAATTATTTTTACATTTGGAAAAAAAATGTCTGAAATTCAAAATTGAGTTAAGCCACCATATTTATAATACTGAAACTAGCTTTATTGAACGAACAAAATGGCGTATCGTCTTTTTTTTTTCTTGACAGCTAAATTAATATTTAAAAGCTACATAGCTCATGATGGACATGTTGTTGCGAGGCTAAAATAGTTGCATTGTCCTGAAAATTTCAGACTCAAATTTTATGATGCCAAAGCTTGGCAATTGAGATTTTGTGCTGCATAGAAAAGATAATTGCCAAATGGTATTTTCAAAGTTGGGCTAGCATTCCAGAGGGGTAATTTATAATTTCTTACATTCTAGAGCTGTATATATATGTATCGTTAAATTACTTAAGTTATGATACTATCCAAAATGACGCAGACTGATGATTTCTTTTTCATTACCGTGGAAGCCAATCTGTCGATTCTATATCGAAGGAGATGGGAAATTATTACAGCACTCTCGCACTAATCCGTCATCCGAAAAAAACTGGGCTCTCAAAATCTCTCTGCAGCTAGAAATCTAACTGCAAGCAGGGGCAAACCTATATACTAGTAACAACTCTTGGATAACTCATAAACTCTATGCGCTAGAGCCATCTATGCGGCTTACCTCGAACTAAGTGTCCAATGAAAGCAGCAGATAATAGCGCGTACATACAAAGTATGGTAAAATGAAAACAGGTATTTCATAAAAACAAACAAACGCCGCTATCGATCATACGTAAAATTAAAAATTTTCAGATTATAATTAAGGTGTCGGGGGGTCTAGTACAGTGAAATCATTAACTTCCCGAGCATAGTCACGCTATTGATAGCCAGAGCGATATTGATTATGTAAATCTACCCATGCTGGCAACACTGGCTAATCTGTCTTTGAATTGACATTCCTAATCGTCAGACGCTACGTAAAAGTTATAAAATACTAATAAATTAGCAATGCCGAATTGAAATAATAACTTTTATATACCATTGGCAGTCTGCATGTACTTTTTGACACTAAGAAGGGAGTTAATCAGTTCATGAGGTCTCTAATCATAACTAATAACCTTTGTTTCTCCAAGTTGAAACAGAATGAATTGATCGCGCATACGATTTCTTTCAATTCTAAGAGCTTAGTTAGTTCACCTCCATTCATTAATAAGCCAGTTATTTTGCATAACGAACGACATTATCCAAAAAGTTGTGCATATTGACAGCATATCCGTCACCTTGGAGGCTGCGCTAAAATTTGTGGCTTATGTCCACTGACTGTCAGAATCGTATTCTGACCATGCTAATATCGCTAACTGACGATAGATGACAGATTTCGTCAATGTTGTATTGACATAGGTCTTTATCGAACGTCCATGTTAGACCCCCATGTTTACGCTTGCAAGAAGATTCCATTTTGTGAATTCATTCAAACAAAACTAACAGAAAGACATGCGATAGTTGTTTAAATACACAGAGGACTAGCCAAAAGTTTTAAAACAACAATAACGAACCCTGGTGACGGTAAAATGGTCAGCTCTAGCAAGCTAGACGGCGGTATAGTAACCGAGTGTCGAGAGTAAGAGAACCCAATCCGTCAATGTACGAAGCTTGATGCTCGAGACTAGGCATGCGGCAGACTACTGAATTTGACATATGAATACCGGTGAATTATAGAACTTGATTTTGTAGTCGTCGGATAATCGGACGGCGGATTATTGAGAGAGATGTGATATTTATTTCATTTAATAGGAGGTCATACAATTTGTATAGTGTAATGTCTAATAAATAAAAAAGCACGGTACACAAATGATTAATTTGACAAATTGTTTTTTTTAATACATATTAAATAAGACTTTCACTAGTTAAAACTGGGTTTTATTAAACATACACACTAAGGACGGGTTGTTTCGGAGAATTTGAACAATTCATCAAATTTCAACGTTCATTTTCGGGTTCTGTGAAAGTCCTTTTCAAGTTATGTTATTATATCATTGTAGGCTAGTTGCTTGACAAAACTGAAATAAAAACAGAACTTGAAAAAATCTTTCACAGAACTTGAAAATGAACGTTGAAATTTGATGAATTGTTCAAATTCTCCGAAACAACCCGTCCTAAGTTGTAGTACTTTGTTTCATTCATATTATGAAGATGCATTCAAAGATTCACATGAAAAAGAGAAAGGGGAAGTTATCTTACATAACATAGCTAAACCACGTCAAGTCACTAGGTCAATATGCACTGAAAGTAGATACGTCAACTGGTCGTCGCTCTAGTTCGTTTTTATCCAACAGACCAAATCGTAAATCGGGAGAAATAGCGCTTAAAAGTTTTTTTTAAGAAAAATACATATATCACTAAATTAGCTCATTCTAAGTTTACTAAAATGATTTAAAGTGATACAAATTATTATTTTTATGTAAAATTCGTTCCAAATGTTTAAAATTACGCAGAAAACACGTTTTTAATTTGAATGTAGGACAAAGTGTTGGATAAACACGCCGGAATTTTGTTTAATTTTGGTGGACATAAAACAAACTTGTCTTGAAAACACATTCAAAATATTTTTGAAATTTTTTTTTCACTTGTATCGTATAAATAAATGTTTTCTGAGAACAACTGCATACTTAAGGCGATGCACTACGTCGTGTAATATTTTAAATTGAGCCGCAATCAATAACAACCCTTACGTAGATGGCGATAAGATTTAAATTCCCGCATAACACCATCCGCCTATTTTGATCTATGCAAGAAAAAAACATGTCCAAAAAATGCCTTTTATTTTATTTTGTGGATGTTCACGCATAAATATTAAATTTTTTTCCGATCATTTTATAAATAACTTAATTTGCCACATTATACAATAAAATCATAACCGAAAATGGGTTCGTAAGTAGGAGATTTTGAACTTTAAAGCAGTTTTTATAGGCCTATACATTATTTATTTTCTGGGCTTATAAAAAGACTTATACATATAAAAAATACTCGATTATTTCAAAGCTCAAGATATATTCTACTCGCAGTATTTAATTAAAGCATCTGAAACATTTCTAGGCGACCAAATTTTCGAACCAAAAACACATGATTTTGCATTACTACGTATGGCATCGCCTTAATTCTATTTCGCCAACAAAGGTCTGTTGGACAAAAACGAATTAGATTAACGTGGTGTCAAGCAATACAGGACTATAATATGATAGGTGCAAAAATGGTAATTTTACGATAAGTACAACATTTAATCTTCTTTGATGTAATTATTGATAACACACAATCTAAAGGAACCTGTTGAATAGATTTTTTGCACTTAGCATATTAGAGCACAGTTAGTTAATTGAAACTTATACATATGTTATTAGACATTACTGTATACAAATGCATGCGTTTTATTTGAAGAGAGTAGTGTGAAAATGTAGACTTATCGATAATCAGACTTTGGGTGGACAGTTTTTATACAGAGTTATTCAATTCAACTTAAAACGCTATGTATGTATATAAATATAAAAAATTGCAACTTAAATATGTACACATATTGTGTACGTAGCCATATATAGTATTGCGAATGTATACGCGTATATTGTGTACATAAGACATTTGTTATAAAAAAGGATTAATTTTGTATATTTTGAAGTTTTAAAGTAAAACAATGATATCTACAAAAAAATGTACAAATAATTCTATGCTTTATGGTTAAAAAATGTTTTAGTAAAAAAAAAACTTACCAAAAATTGTATTGATTACGTTGTTTTACTTCAAGTCATCGAATTATTGGTGTGTTTTTTGTAGATGACTTTTTGACTTTAAGAATTATTTTAATTTTTTTTGTAGATAATTGTTCGACTATAAGACCTCACTTTATGTATTTAGTACATCCAGATGCAAAATTCTCTTCACAATTGTAAAGAATTTGATAGTTTTATTGCACATTTAAAAAAACCGTTTTTTAAGATGGAAAAGGAATTTTGCAGACAATTGCGATTTGCATAAAAATAAATAATTTAAAACATTTTATATTAATATAGTACGGTAGAAACGGATCACTATTTTAATTGACTTAAAATAATAATGTGTAGAACTTAACAAAAAATTAAATAAAATTTTAAAATACTACAAATGCCTAAATTTCATAGTAAGCAATGTTTTTTTGCAAAATGTTTAAAGACATGTTTAAAGTCTAATAAATAATAACATAGAAAAGATGTAGCACAGAATGAATTGAAAGAAACAAAGTCATAAATACTAGCTGAAATGAAAATTCTAAACATTAAATTTACATTTTGGAAGGAGGGTTTCGGTACCGCCGCCCCGGAAACTATTTATTGGACAACCAACACCTCTGCCATACATCACCCCAAATGGTTCGCTTCGTTTGATGATTTGGAAGGGGTGCCCAGGTTAATCGGGTGAGGTGTGTTCAGTTGGCGCCTAGGGATCCAGATCGAGAGAAGCTGGTTTGTGGAGCCCCTTTGACCTCTCCAAATGGAGGAATATGTTCATATATTTTTTTTAAATTTTTTAAAAAGAAAGACAAACATTCCCGGGTTACGAACAACCTGACAATATTTGAAAATCTCCTACTACCACCACAGTAAGCTGAAAATGTTGCTCGTGTTGTGATGGAGGACTTAGCCGGCCGAGGAATTGAACACATTACGCCTGAGTGGGACCCAAGCGCGATGTCAACTCGGCCACCGACCGATCAAAAACAAAATAAATCCGTAACTCCTGGAGACATTGATTCCTAGATTCCTACCCAACCCTCATACCTTTTATTTCTTCCCAGAACTTCATGTCCTTAAAAAAGACCCTCCCAAAAGAAGACATAGGCCCTGAGGGAAATTAGATCCTCAGGGCCTCTTTAGTGGGTACCTATTGTAAAAAAAAAAAACCATAGAATAATGAAGAAAACTAGAAGTGCTTCTATTTAAATTTGAATGAAAACAAATGTGCCACTGACTTAGTATTTTTTGTTTCTAGGCCAGCCCGTTTGAAATTTGTAAGAAAATATAACCCAAATTAGCAACATGTCACACAAAAATACATATTGAAAGGTGGGTCAAAACCCGGCACTGGGAGGAATGGGAAAGGGCACCCGGAATGAGGCAATCCAAAGTACTCATAAAAGGACCAGACCCAAGGCGAACCAGGCAACTACTCAATATGGACAGAAACTCGCTGAGGGAACTGGTAGGACTACTAACGGGACACTGGAGACACATGCAGTTGTTGGGAGTGGAAAACACCAACAGATGCAGGAAATGTGAAGAGGATGAAGAGATTCCAATTCACCTTTGGTGCCAATGTCCCGCTCTGTTGGGAACAAGGCTCAGATACCTGGGAAGACACATTGCAGAACCAGAAGACATAGCCAAATATCCAATGATAACCCTGGTGAACTTCATTTAAAGGACCGGGTGACTGTTAAAGGAATGAGGTAAAATGGGGGATAGCACAATGGGCCACGAGTAACGAGAACAACAAGATCGCTAAACACGCCCACAAGGCACTTCTCGTGTTATTCTATTCTAGCTGTACTCCACCGCGCGTTGGTGTGGCTCAGTCTTTCTGTGCAGATAGAGAAATAATAGCGCATGTTGCTTTTATAACAACAGATGGCACTGTTTTAGACAAAAAACATGTTTTTACCTGTCACAGGTGACACTACATAATACAGGTATATAAAAACGCAAGCGTATTCAAATGCAACATTGTGTCAAAATTTCAAAGCAATCGGTCAAGAACTTTTAGGTTGGGTTGTTTCATAAAATTTGAACAATTCATCAAATTTCAACGTTCATTTGCGAGTTCTGTGAATGTCATATTCAAGCTCTGTTATTATATCATTTTAGGCCAGTTACTTGACAGAACTGAAATTATAGCAGAACTTGAAAAGAACTTTCACGGAACTTGAAAATTAACTTTGAAATTTGAAGAATTTTAATTGTCAAGAGTCCCAACTACTCCCAACTGTCCAGAGCCTGTAGGATTATGGCATCGGCACTTGGGGTATGTTGTGAGGCTGAAGTGAGTAGGGAATGGCTATTCAAATGTGGTCACCAAACATGGCTAGAGCCATTCGAAGCAAAGTTTCAATTGTGAATGGTGGTCTCTAGAGTATCCAAGGTTTTTGAAATCTTATGTTCGTGAGAAAGCGTAATAATAAAACTACGAGTTGAGGGTTGTTGGCTCAAATCCCATAAAGTGATTGAATTACCATATATAAAAAAAAAAAATTAATGTAGGGGAATTTTGAAGCTATGTCCCTTTATTTTAATACCAGTAAAATAAATAAATAACTCAAAAAACCAATTAACCCCTCAGGCCTCTGGCACATTGTGTCAGATTTTATGTGTATTTCCATTTACAATTAAAAAATGTTTTTGAAAGGTGATGAAATACGCTTTCAAATTTTATTATCAGAAATGAACGTACTTATAATTTTTGGAATATTAAAATTTTGAATGCAAACCAAAAAGATTTTAAAAAGGCTCAATTCACGTTTTTTCATCTAAACACTGAACTAGAATTAATGATAACGAGGAGAGAAAAACACACACAAGCTTTATTAAAAATATGTTTTAAAAACATTACTTTCATCTCACTTTTTTGTTGTTTCATATAAAAAAAAAAATGAATTTCTCAAATTGCGATCGGAACTTTTAGTTTCATAGAGGAAAACATTTTAATTCATCTGTGTTTAACTTCTAGATTTTAATATAAAGCGTGGTGTTTTCTTTTTCTAACACCATTTAGGTCATATTTCTCACCATGACAGTAAGAAGGAAACAACGATTTCTATGATACCATAAATCCCAAATCGAACAAACTAACCTGAGGGGTTACCCCCGATGCCAGTGGAACTACAGCATCCCCATTCTGAGAAATGAGGGAGATAGGGAAGAGGGAGGTTGAGAAGTAACTGCCTATTCAGAAGATGTGGTCACTAAAAATGGCTAAATCCATTGGTGGAAAAGCTTGATCTACCCCATAAAATCATCTAGTCACACAACACAGAACATTTTATTTTAGGTTGGGCTGTGTTGTTGTTGTTCTCAGGCGGGCTAGAGCAGAGAGAGAACTGCTTAGATTAATAAAAATCAGGAAAATTTCATATCTGGGTCATGTACTTCGAGGGGAGAAGTATCACTTGCTCCAGTTAATATTGAAAGGCAAGATAGAGGGTCGCAGAGGGCCTGGTAGGAGACAAATGTCTTGGCTGCGAAATATACGAGAGTGGACCGGCATTAGAAGTGTGGAGGAGCTATTCCGGGCAGCGCAAGACAAAGAGACATTTTCTAGAGTGATGGCCAACGTCGGGGGGACCTGATACGGCACATAAAGAAGAAGAAGTGTTGTAATGCGGGTTAAGGTGGGGGCTGTAGGAAGGGATTTATTAATGCGTGTCTTGAAGAGGCACGGATAATAAGAAAATGGAAAAACAAGTATCGGAGTATGTGTTTTAGTGATGGATCATATATGTGACATCCTGGTACGGCGATAGCGGCTGATGTATCACATATGCAACAGCTGCATACAATATTTAAATTGTACCATAACGGGCTTGACATTATAACATTATGACATCTGTCCATATTACTCTCTGCAATCTTTCTTTTCATTTTGTGCTACAATTTAATATATTTAAAAAAAAAAAACTAAAAATACACAGTACAAAGTAAAAATAAATTAATTAGATGGCCGGAATCATTTGGCACGTATTTACACAAAACACGTGAACAGTATAAAATAATAAAAATAAAATAACAACCACACATTTTTTTTTTCTTAGGCTTAGTGTCTGTAAACTGGGCGTTTCATACGTGATACTAAATTGCTTAGAAACGTGTGTTACAATCAAAAAAAAAATCACAGGATAGTCTGAATTCTCGACACATCAGTTGTGTTCAATTTTGAAAATGACAAATTGAAATATTTTTCTGTTAAAATATTATATTACAGGTAGGTTCTTTTTCGTTTGTCTGAATTCTTGACACAATCCGTTCCCATTTTGAAAATGATACTTAAATTCAAAACAAATCCGTGTTAACTGAACCAGAGTTACACTTACAGACAGACCCCACAACTGAAATAAGTATTTTTCATTGTAAATGTGCCATTTATCAACATTTAATTTTTTTGTTGTATTAAAAGTGTGCCATTTATCAACATCTAATATTTGTTGTTGTATTAGAAATGGGTCATTTATCAACATTTAATTTTTGTCATTGTATTAAAAATGTGCCATTTATCAACATTTACTTTTTGTTGTTGTATTAGAAATGTGCCATTTATCAACATTTAATTTTTGCAACATTTAAAAATAATTGAATATGTCAGAAACATAGATAACAGAAACAAGGGAGAAGGGCCATGAACCATTATTAGTACGAAACATCATTCAACGATACTACTGCAAATCGCGTCTGCGCCTTTGTTTATACCTACACACCAAACGCTTCATTTTCATTGGCTCCGCCGCGTTGATAGTTTGTGCAGTCTGGTCGTAGCTTAGCGACAGTTGGCACGCTTCCATGCCATGTCTCCCTTTGTTTCTATTATCTATAACACCGACCCATGAACAAGATATAAAAATAAACCCTTACATTTATAATACAAAAATTTTCACCGGTCATAAAGAGATTAAGCCGGTACCCACTGTGAGATTAGAACTTTATCCATCCGATAACCACAAGACCTATAAAATGAGCTATCGAAAACCTCTTTATATTATAAAAATTGTTTGAAAAGCATTTTTAATTGAGTTTTTGTTGTGTCTGTTATATATATATCAAAAATATTATTTATCAAAATTTTGCGCATACAAACATATCTTTAAAGACTTGAATGCTATAATAAAATCACAAAGCATATAAACCGAAAGTTTCACTGGTGTCTGTCTGTAATGGGGTATTTTCACAAACTATGAATACAGTTAAAAAAATGTGTGAAAAATATAAAGTTTCCGAAATGGTTCCAACTGGCTACAACATCATTATGACATAGAAAACGCCAATGCATGGTTAAGATGCCGCCCAGTGAGACATAAACCCCGCCGAATTCACGAATAAAAATGAACAAGTCGTTTTGACGGCAAATCAGGAATGGAAATTTTACCAACATAAAAATATTATCTTTATCGAAAATTTTTTTTGAGAATAAAAAAACAGTGAAAATACCCCCCTTAGAACAAATAAATTTTACAATCGCAAAATTAAAAAAATAAAAATTGCTGATATTTTTTTAAACAATCAAAGAATGTATCGACCTTAATTATTATTAAATATTAATACTTTGAATATTTTCAGAAATAAAATGAATTTTGTGTAAAAAAACGAAACCCTGTCACAAAAAAAAAACCTAAAGTCTAATTATATTTTTATTTTAATACAATCAATAACTATAATCCCTATTTAATCATAATTCTAACCTAATATCGCATATTTTATAGATATATAGCTACCTTTACCGAAATTTCGTAAAATGTCACAAAATATAAATATTATACAAAAACATTTTCCGATGTACATTATGTATTAATAATAATAATATAATATATTACAGTTATAATCTTACCAGCGCTATAACCGAAACTAACCTAGCTTACGTGTAGTATAATTGCGACATTAATAACAGCGTACAAAAGGCAGTCTTTGTGCGACGCGGATTTCTAGACGCGTCATATAAAATATGTCATTACATTAAATCCAGTACAAAAGTTAGAGGAATAATAATAATTATTAATAAATACAAGGTGTCCATTAATCAGCACACAATTTCAAGGCCCGGTAGTAGACAAAACCGTTGTGATAAAAAAAAGTTGTAAAATAGACAGAAAACTTTTTTTTTTGTCACGGTAGCATCGTCTATTACGCAATCTGAAGTTGTTTTTATTGTAATTCGAGACACCTTGAACTGTACGTGCTATAATCATATGGTGTAATCTTAGCATTATGGCAATTGCGAGTCGCTTTAGCACCGGTACAAAGTTACAATCATCTTTCAGTGTACCATTTTTTGTTTCCCATCAACATTTTATCAATCAATTTGTCAGATATCGATCATCAGTTTAACAGGCATCAATTAATTTGTCAAATATGATCATAAGTTTAACAGGCATGATTATTTTTTCAGATATTGATCATCAGCTTAACAGACATTAATCAATCAATCAATCAATTAATTACTCAGATATCGATCATCAGTTTAAAAGCATCAATCAATTTATCAGATATTAATCACCAGTTTAAAAGAAATCAATTAATTTGTCTAATATCGATCATCAGTTTACCAGACATCAATCAATTTGTCAGATATTGTATATCAGTTTATCAGATATCAATCAATTTGTCAGATATCGTATATCAGTTTACCAGACATCAATCAATCAGTCAGATATTGATCAATCATTTCATCAGATAACAATCATATTTTTAGTTAAATTGTAGTTTTTATTGTTAGTTATATATGATAGTTACAAACTATTCATCAGATTTCAATCAATAATTTATCATAAATCGAGCAATTGATAAGATAATTTTTAATTTTATTAATATCAGTTATCAAACAATCAAATATGTAAAAAATTTCAATCATGGACAAGCATCAATCAAAACAATGACAAATATAAATTAATTATCAAATAATAATGTCTTATCAGTTTTCAATCGACGGTTTATCGTGAGGATGTTCAAATTATGTACCAGCATTATATTAATGACGATCAATAAAAATATTACAATTACTGGTTAAAATTTTTTGATGAAAATCTACTATAAAAATATTTTCAATTCAATAAGAGTCCACCAGGAGAGTTTTAAGGCAAGACGATAATTATTTTTTCTCCAATACTTTGAGGAGAAGGCAAGAATTTGTTTATTTTACTCATAAAAATAGCTACGATACAATTAACACTATTGAAATTGTACCAGTATTGTGTTGCGAGTATTACTGTAGTGATTGATCTACCAAACATTATCTAAGACAATGTGCTTTCGGCAAGTATAAAGATACCTTTGAATGGATTAAATTTTTATACAAAATATGGTGGATAATTTTTGATGAAAAATTAGAATAAATTTAGACTTTAAAAAAAAATCTACAGTGAAATAGAACATCCCAGTGGTATTGTGAATGTATCGATGATGAAATATCGCTGATGAAATCATTCATTGCAGCTCCTGCGATGTGATGATTGTCATGTCACATATCGCTGACAATTAAATTGGCTTTATCTCAAATAAAACGAATCCTTGCAGGGAGTGCGACTTGTGATGTCATCTCTGGTCACATCTGAAATGGCTTTATCTTACTTTGAATGAAATCAATCTGTCCAGCGATAATTTCGATGATGAATGTGTGCCTCATGATGAAGACACGTCTCTATGAAAACTGAATTGGCTTTATCTTACATTAAATTAAATCTATCCTAGAGATTGTGATGATGTCAATATGTGACTTATCGTGATGAAGACCCAGTTGAAATGTCTCTATCTTACTTTTGATGAAATCAATCTGTCCAGCGATGATTTCGACAAGACACATCTCTGTTATAATTGAATTGGATTTATCTTACTTTTGATTAAATCAATTCTTTCAATGAGTTCAATAATATCAATATGTGACTTATCGTGATGAAGATACATCACTTGTCACAACTGAAATGGCTATATCTTACATTTAATGAAATCAATCTGTCCAGCGATGATTTCGATGATGAATGCGACGTCTCGCGATGAAGACACATCTTTGCAATAAATGAATTGGCTTTATCTTACTTTAAATGAAATCGTTCCTTCCAGGGAGTGCGATGATGTGGATGATGAATGTGACGTCACATCACTGTGGACTGTGAGGGTTGATGGCGCGATGTGGCGATGTAGCGATGGGGAATGGTCAGTGATCACCTCGCAGCAGCTCCATGAGGAGGTTGAAGCTTGGCGCTTCACCGTCCTTGGATTTGTTTGAGGGGTTGAGCATTTCTTTGCCGACCTATCGAAAAGAGCATTTAATATATTTTATCTGATTCATTTTACAAATAAGTTAAGCAAGATCAAAATTGAAAATAATAGCTAGATGCTGTCAACGTCCAATTCTATTGATGAAAATTTGCATCAACAATCGGATATAATTGGTAAAATTAACTTTACTAACTATGTACAGTTGTAAATAAATACATATATCATTAAGGCGATGCACTACGTAGTAATTTAAAATCATGTGTTTTTGGTTTGAAAATTTGGTCGCCTAGAAATGTTTCAGATGCTTTAATTAAATAATGCGAGTAGAATACATCTTGGTCTTTGAAATAATCGAGTATTTTTAAGATAAGTCTTTTTATAAGCTCAGAAAAAAATAATGTATAGGCCTATGAAAATTGCTTTAAAGTTCAAAATCTCCTACTTACGAACCCATTTTTGGTTATGGTTTTATTGTATAATGTGTCAAATTAAGTTATTTATAAAATGATCGAAAACCATTTAAATATTTGTGCCTGAACATCAACAAAATAAAATAAAAGGCACTTTTTGGCCATGTTTTTTTCTTGCATAAATCAAAACAGGTGGGTGGTGTGAAGCGGGAATTTAAGCCTTATCGCCATCTACGTAAGGTGTGTTATTGATAGCGGCTCGATCAAAATATTACACGACGTAGTGCATCACCTTAAGTCATTAGTTTTAAGTCAGTTCTTAGTCGTAAGGCACTAGCTATATTTAAGCCAGTTACATAAATTTTATTATATTTTTATATACACAAATATTTGTTCAGCGCCCTTGAGGTGATTTTCCCAAAAATGACGCTATACAAAGTAGATTATTATTAATAATTTGAAGACACTAGGGCCTTGGATAGGCGCAGAATATTTGCTATATCATACCTGGCAAGTTCTCTGCAGCTCTGGTATCCTGAGCAGCAGTTCCCCGAACTTGGCGGGGGTGTCAGGATAGTGTGCCAGCGTGTACGCTTGCAGCGCCTGCAGAGCCTTCTCCTGGGACGCGCGCACCTTCTCTGGCTCGCGCAACTCTGACGTATCTACAACATGTGACAAATCACAGCTATATATAATGCAGCCTCTAGCAAAGATCCACTAACTAATCTCGAAGGATATTCTAAGGCAGATTATTCCTTTCTTCTGTAGGAATATGCAAGTTTTCGATACTGATGTTGTATACTGAAAAACTCATTGCGGAGTCTGTTATCGTCGCTGCTGAAATCACAAGACCAGCGTGGCCATCACCTCTCGAAATGTCAAAACTAGCATTCATAATCTCACTCATAACTGCTGTAGCTGTCATGTTTTTTACTATTACATATTATTATTTATTGAGCAGGCAGTGATCTATATACCTATATTATCCATATAATATGGGTATATAAAAACACATGCGTATTGCAACGTTGTATCAAAATTTCAAAGCCATCGGTGAAGAATTTTTGAGATTTAAGATTTTGAACAAACAAACATTTACATTTTTATAGTTAGATATATGTAAAAAAAACAACAACAAAAAAATTCGTTTTCGCACAATTCATTACCAAAAAAACTTGTGCATCTCCAGTGCGATAAGTATAAGAATGTATTATCTGTTCTACGGGTTTAAATATATAAGGTTTTCCAATAAGAGTTGTTATTTTGATATTCAATCGTAAAAGATCAATGGTTTCGTTGCTTGTGTGGCACGTAGCGCCGTCTTGTTGGAAGTAAACGTTGTCCAGATCAATGCCATCCAAAATTATTCCGGCTATAAAAAATCATTAATCATCTCTCGATAGCGCAATCCATTCACCGTAACTGTTGCTCCAGCCTCATTTTCGAAAAAGTAAGGTCCAATTGACTCCGCCGGACCATAAACCGCACCAAGCAGTCACACGTTGAGGATAGATAGGCTTTTCAACAATAACTCTTGGGTTTTCAGAGTCCCAGATGCGACAATTTTGCTTGTTGACGAAGCCACCGAGGTGGAAATGGGCCTCATCACTCAAGATGATTTGCATTTGATTCACTCGAGTGAATTTTAATAATTTCAATGCGTTGTTGAAGCGTGTATCGTTCCATTTCTATTAATGGCGTAGTTTCTACTTGTCAAATGTCAAAAAATGACAGCTTCAAAAGTGACATCTGTCTGTAAATATGTTTGTATGTTTCCAGGCGGTTGCCGTTTTATTTTTTCTTTGCTTAAAAGTAAATCTATATAAATATAAATAAAAATGTTTGTTCAAAATCATAAATCTCTGAAAGTTCTTTACAGATTATTTTGAAATTTTGACACAATGTTGCAATTGATTACGCGTGTGTTTTTATACAGCTAAAATATAATTTTTTAAAAAAAACAGCTCCATCTGTTGGACATAAAAGCAACACGCGCTATTGCTTCTCCATCTGCACAGACAGACTGAAACACAGCTATAGGTAATGCGGTGATGCTAGTTGAAAATAAATAAATTATTAATATTTTTCTAAAATGCCAAAAGAATAATTTATAATTTTTTTTTATATTTAGCATAAAAGGTATTATATTCAGGTGTTCCAAACAGTTTTTCGTGACATAATAATTGAGATAGTGATGTTTCTTCAGACAAATTGAATTATTTCTCATTCATTCAGAGAAAATTAGAAAAAAACTTTTTTGGACGCGAGGTCTACTATTCAAAGAACTACCAAGTATTCTCCCGTTGAAGGAAGGACATGTGTTTAGATTGTAAAAAAAAATATACTCAAAAATAATGGAGCTTTCCAAATATGGAGTCCTTACTTCGCAAAGGATATAAATCTGTTAGAGAGAGTACAGAGACAAAATACCAAGAGCTCTGAAAGATCTACGATACGAAGATAGACTCAAGGAACTAAGATTACCAACCTTACAAGAAACAAGAGAAAGGGGTGACTTGATCGAGACTTTCAAAATTTTATCTGGACATTACAGTTGCCCTAGCATCCAAGAAATCTTCACTACTAATAAAAATATAAATCTCCGTGGACACTCAAAAAAAATTACCAAAACGCCTTTTGCATCTAATCCTAGAAAACACTTCCTTGCAAATAGAGTAGTGGATGCTTGGAACAAACTCCCTCAAAATGTCATCGATGCAACAAATATAAATCAATTCAAAGCTCTTTTGGATTCACATTTGGAGAGAAGAAAGGACTTAATTCAAACTTAAAACAACTCAATTACTGTCAAACTTGTTGTGAAATCAGATATGAGCGCATCAGCAGAATGCTGCTTGCTCATTACATAATAATAATAAAAATATCTTGCTGCATCAATTTAAAAATGTCTATATGAAGAAAGAACAAGCACCTATGTGGAATGATTGCAAAAAATATATAATAATAGATATATACATGTAAAGAGCCGAGTTCATAAATGAGTGGTACATTTGTATTTCATCTGTACCTATATTGTGTGTACCTGAGGTCAGCAGCACAATGACCTTCATGGCCACGTACTCGTAGCGGTCCACCTTCAGCCGGCGCAGGTGGTCCGTGAAGTGCAGCATGCGCTCGATGCACGGTGTCAGGCCCATCCTGCCAACACGGATCAACACGTGGATTAGTCAAACAAGTCATGTATCAGGTTTCATATATAAGGTAATGCTTTTATGGCAGGCAGGAAACTCAGATACGGAATGCTGTCCATTACAATAGAACCCAGTTAATTCGAACGCCGATAATTTAAAAAGACATCCGTGAAATTCAAAATAACTCAATTCGTGCGTATATATATACATTATTTCATTTTCTGAATTTGACAGACGTAGAGGTAAAGCACCGTAAAATTTCCATTAACGCGGTTATAAATCGCCATAAATCGTATTATTATTTCATAACGTCCGTTCTTCCGTGTGGAATACAGAGCAAGTCGTGGCGTCAACCCTGACAGTAGTTGTTCGGTATAAACAATTTATATTGTTCCAAGAGGTATGGGCTGTAAATGTAATAGTTCATGATTTTAAAAGCTATTACTAGAAGAGTCCCATTTCTCCTAGATTGTAGACTTTCGTAGTGCGTTTCGGAGAGCAAATCTATGTGATGCATAAATAGTGGGTATTCTTCACCATGCGTTCTCATATAAAGATATCTTAGAAATAATTTGTTCTAATAATTCTATGTATTTTTGCTGGTATGGGGCCCAGACAGCAGAAGCGTATTCTAATTTAGATCGTATAAGGCAGTTGAACATCGATGTCATTGCTTCGGGCTTTGAGAATTGTTTGCTTATTCTTATCACAAATCCAAGAAGTTTATAACAAGATGATACCAATCCCACTATATGATCTGAAAAAGTAAGTTTGGGATCAAATGTAACCCTGAATACATGTGTATTTTTAAATTTGCTTTGAATAAAACATCCGAATTTGAAGGGCTGGCCGCGACGGTAATCGGAAGCAAAATTTCGATTAACACGAAAATATATATCATATTTTTTACAAAATTACCGGCTGGGATGGTAAGAGGTTGCGAAACTTCGATTTCCACAAAAAATATGTCAAATTTACTTTGAATATACGGTACCATGATAACTCAACACAGTGACAATTCAACACACTTTTAAAAAGTGATATAAAGTCATTAGAAACGATGAATTTTTTTTTTTAACCTAACCTACATAATCCAATTAATAAAGTTTTTGTTTCATCACTTTCCATGACTTTACATAACTTTTTAAAGATGTGATGAATTATCATTGTAATGATTTATCCGGTTACCGAATATACATATGTATTTTGGTTGTGAAATATCAATTTCCTTGAAATATGTATCATTTTTGACCACTTTACTTCCAATACCTGTATTTTTGAAGAGCTTACTGCGAGAGTAGTCAGCCAAGAAAGGCACTGAAATATGCTGTATGTTTACGAATTTCTTTATTTCAAGGAGCGACTGTGACGGTATAAGGAAGTTGAGTCCATTTTTTTTATTTTTTTGTTATCAATGTTCGCATTCAAACTTAAATACTGGTATTTTTTTTTTTTTTTAAGTTTGTTTTCATAATTAAATTAATTCTCAAAGTTTAAATTTTATTATGCCCGCCAAAACGAGCGGAATCCGAGCGGTAAGAGGCGGGTGTGGGTGTGACGTCATTCGAACTGTGAAAACCACGTCGCTTAAGCATTTTGTATGGAAAAAATTTTAATTCGTCAACAAGGAATTCCAGTAATTTTTTTACCGATGTTAACCGTCTATTAGAATTGTTGTTATTAAAAAAAAAAGAAAATTGATTAAGATTTCATAGTTAAATTAATATTTTGAGTTAGAATATTTGCTTTTCCCGCCCGGTATGGTATTCCCGTCGATATTTGTTGAGGTGCCCCGCGCGAATTCAGGATCACCGCGCAGAAAAGTAAAGACCAAAAGTAAAATAACGGTTTACAGCCCAGTTCACTGTGAGACTTTTCTGGGCGGCCGGCGGCCTGAAGTGTATCACGTGTTATGTGACATGTATAATAATAAAAACTTCGAAGTTATGCAATAAACAACATATTATTATAAAGCACTATACGAATATGTATCTTTAGAAATCCATTTCATATAATAATAACAACAAATACGTACATATATTTAACATACCCAAATAAACGTTTGGCCTATACACCTCTCTCATCTAAACCGACCATCTCTCATGTAATAGAAAGAGATGCACCATAGGTGATCCGTTGAACGTACAAGTCACGACACATGTGACGTCAGAATTCTTTCGACCAATCGTGGAGCGTATACAGTCTATTGCTATTGAATGCTTTTTCAAGAACGTTTAACTAATTCTAAGAATAATAATATAGAAATATATTTATATTTTTAGAATCGATATTTTTTGATCTACATGAACATATTTTTTATAAGTCAAAATATTTTTCACTCAACTTCCTTACTATGCCAAGACATTTCGATTTATACAGAAATGTCATATTTTTACAAATCTCCTATAAATATGTGAATTTAAAAGGGCCGGCCGGCCGGCCTGACAATAATCACTTGCGAAAATTCGATTTACACAAGAATTTTACTACTAATTGAAAGGATTGAATTTGAAGGGGCGGCTGCGGAACTCGACTTTTTGGCAATATTTTATCTTCTATCTGGTTTTCAATGTCCCGTGGATTTCAAATTAACGGGGTTCTACCATAGTAACTCTGTATGGGTAGAAGGATTAATGGATCGGGGATGATAGTAATAATAATCAGGTGTAGGGACTGACTTGCTACTCTGCTGCAGCGTGATGCCCCGACTGCCCCCGCTGACCCTGACCTCTCCGGGCGTGCTGACCCCCCGGTAGCAGCAGGACAGCATGAGTAGCTCACACCAGCTGTTGATGAGCAGGCAGATCTGGTCGTCGATCTGGAAACAATCAAACAATGAGCCTTGTTAATAGAAACACCTAACAACTCACAGTTGTATCGCTCAGGGAGTGGAAACACGAGCTGCAATAGCCATCCCATGTTAACTACCGTGCTCAGGGCTGAGTGACCTGGGGAACATTGTCACGCACGGCGCCTATGAGAAACAGCGTCGCATCTCAGAGTATTTAGATCTTGGGGGTCTGCATGGGACGAAAATTGGACCATTCAAAAACTAGGGGCCTTTGGGGTACCTAGGAGAGCTGAGGCCACCTCCGTGGACTCTTCATTCGTGGGGCCCGCAGGGAGAAACCAAAAGGAAGAACCATGGAGAGGAGAGCTGAGGCCGCCTCTATGAACTCTTCCCTTGTGGTGCCTTTAGGGAACCAGGGAGTGGACTCTTCGGTTGCGAGTGTTTCAGGGAACCAAGAGGGAGAGGAGAGAAGAGGCCTTTTCCCTAGTGCGGCCTTCAGGGAACCAAAAGGAGTGGAGAAGATAGCTGAAGCCTCTTCGGTGGACTCTTTCTTCTTGGGGCCTTCAGGGAACTAAATGGGGAGTGGAGAGGGCAGATGAGGCCAACTTGGTGGACCTTTCCCTCTCGAGGGCTTCAAGGAAATAAGGGAGAGTGGAGAGGAGTGCTGAGGCCACCTCTGTGGACTATTCCTTCGTGGAACCTTCAGGAAACCAATGTGGAGTGAAAGTTTTTTAATACACTCCATTAATTTAGTGCCGTTTGTTTTGTGTATTTCCAGAGTTTTATTGCCAAGATTATGCAAGATACAACAGAATCTGAACTCCATTACAAAGTAGGTAGTGATAGGTTGGTTGGTCACTTACAGAGATGTTCTTGAACAGCGGTAGGCTCTTGCACCACTTGACTATCTTGTAGAGGCGGTGGTCAGCGATGTTGCACAGGTTGGCTAGGAAGTCGGGGCTGCTGTCCGGGGGCAGGCGCGCGCCCCGCAGCAGGGGGTTGTCCAGCGAGGGGGGGGTGGAAGGGGGCGGGGCACTGCCCGAGGGTGGCTGCCCCTTGTTGATGCGGCTCAGTTCGCTCTCGTTGTACTGCCAGAGGTGCTCGACATCCATTATTTCCTGGAAGACAAATCAGATTTTATTATTTAAGGGGATCCAATTCATTAAATTTGAACAAACAGCGCTTAGTAATTACTTCAGTACTTATGTGTGGTAACTAGCGCAGATCTGTGAAAAATCACAGGATAGTCTGAATTATTGACAAATCAGTTCCAATTTTGAAAATGACAATTAAAATAATTTTCTGTTGTGAATATCATATTATAGGTAGGTAGGTATCTACTTCATCGCTTGTCCGAATTCTTCACAAAACAAATAATTTTCCAATTTTGAAAATGACAATTAAAATAATTTTCTGTTGTGAATATCATATTATAGGTAGGTAGGTATCTACTTCATCGCTTGTCCGAATTCTTCACAAAACAAATAATTTTCCAATTTTGAAAATGACAATTAAAATAATTTTCTGTTGTGAATATCATATTATAGGTAGGTAGGTATCTACTTCATCGCTTGTCCGAATTCTTCACAAAACAAATAATTTTCCAATTTTGAAAATGACAATTAAAATAATTTTTGTTGTGAATATCATACTATAGGTAGGTAGGTATCTACTTCATCGCTTGTCCGAATTCTTCAAAAAACAAATAATTTTCCAATTTTGAAAATGACTTTTAAATTCATAGCAAATTTGAGTTCATTGAACCAGATTCCATTCACACAGGACGTATATACAAGCGTGTATCATTCCATTTTTATTAATGGCGTAGTTCCTACTTGTCAAATGTCAAAAAA
The DNA here is from genome assembly GCF_061612785.1 of Hesperophylax consimilis. NCBI lineage: Eukaryota > Metazoa > Arthropoda > Insecta > Trichoptera > Limnephilidae > Hesperophylax > Hesperophylax consimilis. Next base: position 15,868,457 of record NC_142854.1, on the reverse strand, counting down.
TTACAGCTTCAAAAGTAACATCTACCGAAATAGCGGGCTATTCAAAATAACACCTCTTATTGGAAAACCCTGTACATTAAAACATTACTAAAAATATTTTTCCCCCCCTAGAAAATTTTCTGTGGGCGCCCATGTATCAGGTTATAATTGGCTATATTTGCTTCAAAGCCACTACCGCTCATTTAGCGATGAAAAGATTAGTCATACAGGCTGACATGAAGAACTAGCCCTATATCTAGGATAGGCCTATTGTAATCTGTTTGTAACCTGTGATGTGAGGAAGAGAGGCGGGAGACAAATGTATTTACCTGCAACAGCTGCGGCACCCCCATTGGGTCATGGTGCATCATGTGACCCTGGCCCTGCTCCGACTTCTGCATGTGGCTGCCCATGGACGCCGAGTGCAGATCGTGGTGCGATCTGTACGATAGGTGGTTGGACGGCCCGTTCACCTGGAATAAGGTCAATTTCATTGGTATGTGGACTGAGTTGAAAGGATCTTTTTACTAAAGAAATTGAAAGTAATTTGGCAAACTTTAATGAACATTGGTTTTCATTCTAATGCACAACTAATACATAACGCGCTGCGAAGGTGTTTGTTTTCGGTGATGAAACACCAAATAAATTGAGAAAGCTTTTTATATTTTCCAGCGAGCACGCTCCACCCGATTTGATGTAGATCCATGGAAATTGGTATAGATTCACAGGAATTGACTTTTATTTACAGGAATTGACTTATATTCACAGGAATTGACATTGATTAATTGACATTCATGTTGGCTCACATGAATTGAGATAGAGCAACAGAATTGACGTAGTTTCACAGGGATTGACGTAGATTCACAAGAATTGACGTAAATCCACAGGAATTGACATAGATTCACAGGAATTACATATATTGAAACGAATTGATGTAGATTAATTTAAATTCATGTTGACTCACAGCAATTGAGGAAGACCAACAGGAATTGACATAGTTTCACAGGGATTGGCGTAGATTCACAAGAATTGATGTAGTTTCACAAGAATTGACGTAAATCCACAGCAATTGACATAGATTCACAGGAATTGATGTAGATTCATTGACATTGAGGGAGACTCACATGAATCGATGTAGATTCACAGGAATTGACATAGATTCTCAGGAATTGGTGTAGATTTATAGGGATTGATGCAGTTTCACAGGAATTGACATAGATTTCTTGAATTTGAGGTAGAACACCCAACTAGATGGCGACATAGTTCCCCTACCTATATGCTTTACAGACAGGGGCACTCATGTGAGATGAATGGATTCCCATATTTGATGATTATGTTTATAATATAACTCACGGAAGTGAGGCTGGTGGCGTGGCGCAGGGGCCCCGAGGGCAGGCCCGCGCCCAGCAGCGAGCTGGTGGAGGCCGCCCCACTCAGACTGTAGGAGCACTGGTAGGTGGAGCGACCACCTCTGGTACGGTCTTCTCGGATCGCTGGAAGGGATAAAATTATCAACAAGATATTACTGCAAAACCAAAAGCTTTGTTAAGTGACCAGTTCTAAATAGACAGGTACTTCACAACCTTCCTCTTTCTCGTATCCATCCTCTCCCCACTACTTTGGGCCTCTATATACTCCAATTGAGGATGCTATAGTCCCACTGTCTCCCAACAGTCTCAGAAATGTGAAACAAGAGGCCCTGAGGAAAATAATTCCCCTCAAGGTGTGTGTCATCACAGAGGTTCTTTTAAGGAAATGAAGGAAACGAGGTTCTGGGAAGGAAACAGGTAAGTGAGGTGGGTAGGAATTGAGTCAAGAGAGAGGAGAGAATGAACGGTGAAGGCGTCTTCCTGAACCGGCCTCTCCCAATCTGGCCTGGCCTGTCCAGAGAGCAGACATATCCGCCAAGACCTGGACAAACCTTACCCCATGAACCCTCTCAAGTCCCCCAACGTAGCCAATCACTTGGGTGACCTATGGCAGAGATGTTATCGAATGAATGATTCTCTGGGAGGCAGTACCCATAACAGCCTCACAAAATGATTTGTTGGGATTGGCGGTAAAAAAAGAGAGAAGAACTAATATTAGTATTGGTGGTAGGTACCTTCAAGCTTCATGCCGCAGTGCAGGCACTTGTCGAAGCGGCAGGCGGGGCACTTCTTACGTGTGGCCACAGTCACGGGGCAGTTGGCGCCGCGCAGGCACACGTAGTTCTTGCGATTCTGCACGGTGCGCTTGAAAAAACCCTTGCACGACTCGCACGAGAAGATGCCGTAGTGGAAGCCCGAGATCTTGTCGCCGCAGATGGGGCACGGACTGGAAGATACAATCAAATTAAATATGGTGGCAGTCAAAATGTAACAAGTTGCCACAACACGCTTGATGTACGAGATACATATCCACGGCAGTTGAAAATAATTTATAGGAAACGTCAGTAGCGTTATGATACACGCATTTGATTATTATTGTTGTGAATGGTTCTTGAAATATATAATGCCTTTGTACAACAAAACACTTATTATATTCTTATAACCCAGCGTGTAGGACAACCTGGAGGCCAATGTCCTCATTATTATGTTCTTAAAATCTCTGTTGCTACAAACCTAACTGCTGGCCCACAACGGTTCTGAACATGGAGGGACCAATCTACACACTAGTGACATCTCTTGGATAACTCCATAAACTCTATGAGCTGCTGCACTAGAGCCATCTATGCTACGTAGCTTGAACTATCACAATAATGATTAAGTTGCAGTTTCTGTTGTTGGTACAGAACTCTCTAACTAATCCACCACAAACTGGGCCAAGGAATCCAATTAGTGAAAGCGGTGGATTGTAGTGCATACATAACATTACAGGTAAAATTAAGTTTAAAGTTAAGGTGTTATGTTACATACGAGAAACAAACCGAAACACATGCGACAGTTACTAGAATACCCAGAGGACTAACGAAATGTCCCAAAACAACAATAATGAACCCTGACATGTAAAATGATCAGCTCAAGCAAGCTAGACTGCGCTATAGTAACTGAGTGCGTAAGAGCTAGATAACCCAACTCGTCAGTGTACAAATCTTGCCACTCGAGCTACGAATACGAAATATAGATGATTATTTTGTGCTTTTAACTTGTGAAAATCAGCAGATTATATAGTAGTTATCAAATAATCAAGCGGTGCAATACTGAGAGAGTTCTGTTCTTAGTTTTTTATATTTGTTGCTGCAAAATACAGTTCTAATTGGGAGAAGATTGCACCGATGATAGCGAACCTTTGATAGGAGAAGAATATACACACCTGTTGATGAGTTGCTGCCTGCTGACGCCCTGGTGGTCAGGGCTGCCACTGTCAGGCCCCTCCACACCCCCCTGCCTCACCACCCCGCTGTGTTCCGAGCGGAACAGCGCCGCATGGGAAGGCAGGTGGCGGCCCTGGAATACACACAATTCTCATTAGAATCTAATAATCATATTGCATTAAGTTCAACAAAACGATTTTGGAAGAACCATTCCTTCACCTGGGTAAAAAAATTTTTAGATTTATACGAGGGGGTACCCAAAAGAAACCGAACTGATGTTGCGGGGGGCTTAGTTTTTGTAGTACCTGGCTCTGCCGGTAGAACCATGTGCAGCTACTTTTGCCCAGTTCAATAGCGCGCGGCCGTGAAATATTAAAAATGGCCTTCAAGGATTATGCTAAGGGGAAAACTCAAATTAACCACAAAAATGTGTGGTTCTCAAATACAGAACAAACTCTAAATGTATGACTCCTCTTACATCGAAAAAACAAATCAGATTTGTTTTGATGTTTGATCTGACTTGATGAGCTTTTTTGGGGCAATGCGAATTTGGAGTCTCCCATTGGATCGTCGCTTTGTTTCAGGATCTTATCCATAGCACTATGTTCGTCGCCTGTGATGACTTTGGATAAAAGTTTGGGTCATTTGGAACTCTGTTCACGATAATCGAAAAACGACGGGCAAACAAAACAACAGTCACCAAAACTCCACACCAGCCGAAAGGACGACTTCTCCAGCGCAGTGCTTGGCATACTGACTGAGGAAAGGTAGCTGCGCACGGTTCAAACGGCTGAAGTCGGTACTACAAAAAACTAAGCCCCCCGCAACAGAGTTTGTTTTTTTTTAGTACCCCCCTCGTACATATTAACATTGAGGGTATGGCCTGGTGAAAAATGGTAAAATTAAATGTCGAGTCAACGAATAAACAATACTGCCTTAACTAACTAACTAACCATCACGCCGTTACCGCAGGGGTAGGCAGAAAGGACGGACCGCCAAACAACTAGGTCTTCATATGGTCAATTATTCTCTTGACATGGCCCGACTCATGTATCTGGTTCACTTGATCGTGCCTTGTCTTCCTCGGGAGTCCCCGAATTCTTCTAGCATTCACATTTGCGTCGTATATTCTTCTTACACTCCTTTCTTCGTTCATTCGCTCTACATTCCGAAACCATCTAAACGTTTGATTCTTAATCTTACTCATTACGCTTACATCAGCCTTGCATTCTTTGCGAATCTCCACATTTCGCACATGATCATACGTGGTGGTTTTACCACAGATATGCCTCAGGGATTTCATAAATCTTTTGAGGTGAATCAACTTTCTGTGTCACTTCAATACTTATCTTATAGCGGCTGGAGTATTGGAGATAGGCAGTATTATTTAATTCAAAATATAACCGAAGTCGGTTATCTAGTATTGCTTGTGCGTGATGTTTAGTGCTAGTATTATGAACTAAGTATACAGACATAGCGGAGATCGCTTCTTTATCAAAGTTCAATAGGTTATAATAGGTGAGGTTAGGATTAGGATAAGATAGGTTTGTTTAGGTTTAGAATAGGTGGTTAGGTTAGGTGTGTTCTTTTCCTTGGCTTTTCTTCAACTGAACGGGTGTGACTATAGCGTGCGTGTGTGTTACCTGCACGGGGGAGTGCGTGGGACTGAACTCGGAGCTGTAGGAGTAGCAGGACGAGTGGGAGGCGTCGCTGTTATTCCTGGAGAGGGAAGGCGTGTAGGGGGCGTGCCGCGTGGCCCCGGGACTCGCAGACGGACTGCTGTATACGCTGTAACAACAAAACAAATCATTCATTACTAGACTGTTGAAAAATTTCGCATTTGTGATAATGCATAATTCGTAATTTGTAAAGAACGCAAGATTATTTATTTTTATAAGTAATGTTATGATAATAAATGCCATTAAATTTAATTAATAAAATAATATACATATTTTGCCTCATTAAAAAAAATTTAACTAAAGGGCATATTTGCTACGAAAAAAAAATTGACAGCTATTTCGACATCCATTTATTGTGTTGAAATTGTTTAAATTTCATTATTTTTATAACAAATAGAAAAATTAAGTTTATCTTGTCCTCCGTCCTTCATGTTGAAACAAGGAAACTTCATCAGAGAGAAATTAATTTAGAAAGAAAAAGATCGATTAAAAATTAAAAAGGAGGATTTTCATGGTACTTATACATTAGCAAACCGAAACGCGGGCAGAGGCACGAATTACGGGAAAGGAACGAAACATCTGTAGGCGGCGTTTTGCGCCATTGGCGGTTGATTCATTCCTTTCCATAAATTGAGGTTCAGCTCTGCAGTTCGGCTCGCGTATGTATCCGGGCCCTTAGATATGTTCAATATATGTAAGTTGAGATACAGAAATAATGAACGTTTTCGTATTTTACATGCAATTTTCTGGTATTTTAAAATAAGAAAGTAATATGTATTACACATTCAAATATTTATTTATGTTTGGCTTTGACAAACCTTAATACGATTTCCTTCCCGATAGCCTCAAAACGGAGTATCGAATAAGAATCTCCTTCCCAATAGATTCAAAACGGAGTATCGAATAAGAATCTCCTTCTTGATAGCCTCAAAACAGAGAATCGAATAACAATCTCCTTCCCAATAGCCTCAAAACGGAGAATCGAATAGCAATTTTTTTTTTAATTGCTCAATCAAGCGAACAAAATGATTATGTCCTTTAAATGTAGAATAATTGTTCATATAAGATATTGCGTACTATTGTTATGTATGTATTAATATTATAAAGCTATGTAGTTAGTTAAAAAGTGAAATACTTGTATTTTTTTAAATATACATAATAAATAATTAAAAAAAATAAAAATATAGTATTAAAATGAAACACAGCTAACTTCCAAAAAATGAATAAATAAAATAAAACAATGTGGTTACAACTGGATCCGCCACTTATTTGCTGCAAAATAGCAACAAAATTACGTAACTTTTGTTACAAAATACCACCGCTTTGATGAAAAATAACAACACCATTCCCTAAAATTTCAGGCCCACATTCGTTACACATTAATCAAATGTCAGACCGTACCTGTGCGTGTAAGCAGAGTGGACAGCAGAATCCGTGCTGGAGTTGGACACGATCTTGTGGTGGCGGTTCAGCAGCGGAGAGTTGCTGGGGGTGCTGTGCAGGGAGTAGCCGCCCAGCAGCTTGTCCACCAGCAGGGGCAGCTCCGGTTTTATATCTGCAACATCGGACAAAGGTTGTGTACTCTTTCCTTTGTCAAATGCTCATAAATATTAGTATTAGTTTTGTGGTGGTACACCACTACGCCAATCTCCAAAGTACCACGCCGTCATAGAAACATTCTAGAAAGTTCATCCGTTGTCTAGGTTTGTTGGCAATATCTGCCATAACATTTTTATGCATTTATATAGTCCATCATTGAGGATACTTTTTCAACTTTTTGACACCAACAGTACATAAATCAAATGAGTGATTATAAAAATTCATAAAGTTTAATAAGACAATTTTTTTTTGTAACATATCTGTAAAGTGATTCTTCATATCGCACCTCCGGTGCTAAACTGTCACTTATGCAAGTTTTGTCAAAATTGATCTGAGTATGAGAAAAAATAACTAATGTACCTCTTTACTTGGTGTGTCATCGTCGCTTGTGTAGTGCGTATAATTTCCGCGTGAGGGCAGTTATGTCGTTATGGTTTTGGTGCAAATCTGACCTCCACTGGGAGAAACAACGTTTGATTGGTTAGTTGCGCGCGGCACCCCGCACGAATAGCAGTCTCCTGGAGCTACAACGCCACTAAGGTAATTGTGACAATTCATTTTTATGATTTTGGAGCAATAACAACACTTAAGTTTGTTGTGACATTTTTTTCTTGAAATAATAAAGATACTTGTGTACGTAGTGACATTGTTTCCCCAATCCTTATGTTTTATGGTATAAAGTTTTCGTTCGATTAACAATTGTGACAATGTTACATGACAGGTTCAAGTTAAATCAGGAAGAAAAAAATTTAAGTAGACTTGAAAAAGACAGGGATATGAAAAAGTGTCATGAACCTGACACCAACACAATTGTTTTCATCTATGACTTACAAGCAGTGTTACCCTGTCCTGTTGGCATATCAAGCTCTTTTTACTACAAATTGAGACTAAATTGTTATAATTTAACAATGTCTAATGCAAAAAAGAAAGAAACAACCTGTTATTTTTAGCACGAAGGCTTGGGCAATAGAGGAGCCATAGAAATAGGATCATGTGTGTATAAATACCTGGAGCAGATTGCACTTGAAAGTCATGGCTGCGATATAATTATTTACTCGGACAATTGCTGTGGCCAACAAAAGAACAGGTTTGTGTTTGCGATGTACTATTATGCAGTCAGTAAGTTTGACATTAATTCCATTCAACATAACTTTTTGATTCGAGGTCATACGCAAAACGAAGGCGACGTAGCGCATTCGGTTATTGAAAAAGCTGTAACAAGAGCAAAAAATGCTGGATCTATTAATGTACCCGACCAATACATGTCACTGATTCGTGGGGCGAAGAAGACTGGTAAACCATTTGTGGTAAAAGAAATGATTTACGATGATTTCTTTGATTTGAAGTCACTTGAGGAAAACATGAAGTTCAATATAGCAAAAAATTTAAACGGAGATGTAATCAAAACTGGTGATATTAAATGCATTAAATTCACAAAGAATTGTGAAAATTACCAATATCGAACAACTTACAAAACTGAAAACTGGGAGGAAGCAAAAGCTATAATTCAACCAAGAGGAAAAAATTTACGCGGAAGTAGAGGCAACGCCCAAAGAATACATGAAATTCCCTTCAAGCAAGCATATACTTCAAAAATACCAATTACAGAACGCAAAAAGCGTGATTTATTGCAATTAGTGGAGGCAAATATCATACCAAGATACAATGAAAGTTTCTACAATGATCTCATTTCATTTTTTGTACTTCTAACATTCTATAGAGTCACATTTCCACTTGCAAGGAAAACAAGTTTATTGAAACCGCAGTGTTAAAGACTCCCTGATTTTCCTGGGAATGTGACAATAAATTAAAGGTTTTTAATTTTTTAAGAGTACCCAATTAGTACAAAATTAATGCTAAAATTCCGTAATTATAGTATTTAAATAGGTACAATACGTGACCAATGACTGATTTAATATGAAACGTCGCTGAAAACCGTTTGTAAAATGGTAAGAAGACTAAGATTAAAAAGTCTAATTAATAGTAAAGTTCTATATGTAGAATTAAGAAAGTTTGTTATACTGCTTTGATTTTTTAATTAATAAAACTTTAGAAAAGTATGATATTGTGTTTTGATTGTTATGACATAACTGCATGGTAAATTGTTTTCTAGTGGCATAACGTCACTTCTGGGAGGGTTGTAAATTTAAAATGTTTATATTTTTTTATTACAAAGTTGTGAGACGTTTGCTTTTACTTTGATATGAAGTTTAATGTTGTAGTTTAAATAATTACCAGTTCATTTTTTAGACAAGAAGAACTATACATCATAATAGGATGTCGAATTTTCAAACGCTTCTCCTGAAAAATTACATTTTTTGCATAAGTGACAGTTTAGCACCGGAGGTGCGATATGTTGTGTCTGTATGTTGCTTCTGTGAAATGCTTTGTAAATGTTTTCTTCATACATTGTGTCTGCACATTGGGTTGGGTTGATTATTTTTAATTTTTATTTTTTTTACTCTTCTATTTGAAAACTACCAATTGGCGATCCCTTAATGAGTTTAATAACTCATGGGAATACAACATCGTTTGTTGTATGTTTAAAAAAAAAAAAAAAAAAAAAAAAACAACCAAAATGTTTGAGAAGGTTCTTCACTTTATAAAAGCGACAGCGTGAAGGAACTCGATAGTCAGTCACAAATTAGCAGTCCCCGAGTCATCAATCAGCAATCCACTGTCACACGGACCTACCACCTACGCCCGGCTCTGCACGGATTTTCATGGACTCTTCGGGATCATATCAGCGCCCTGGCCCCGGACATCATTCGTAGCCAGCGCTGACCTCACACGGCTAGACCCTGCGACCACTTCGCCGGTCTGCGCCTCGGCCCCGCGCCATCATCTATCACACCTTCGGCTACCCTGGTCACACTGGAGTACCCGGAAGACTCCATGTCTTCACCAGTGCTGAACGCATCCACGAGTCCGGTCACCCCGATGTCAACACACTGACACCGCTTCGACCACTCCACTGCAGTCATCGCCGCGTACACCTGGCATCATCATCATCATCGTCCGTAGTCATCTTACAGCTGAGCAATTCTACTGACTCAGAATAAACGCTGTGTCACAAAAAATATCATCCTTTATTGTCTTGCTACCTGATCCCCAAAGTTTCAACCAATAAGGCACTTTCGGAAGATATTTCTCCTAGTCCGATACGGACTCATAAAAGTCATGCTATCTCATTTTGTTTTATGGTAAGATATAACATATGTTAGAAATTGAAAACACCACACTTTGTATTGACAGTTCACTTAAGAGAAATACATTACAAAATATCAGAGGCTACAGGGGCTAACTAAATAAGATAAAACTAGTTCTTTGGACGCGAGGTCTATAGTTAACAGAACTACTTGTTAGTTATTATGTGGGTATAACTGACCAGGTGTGACAGTGAGCTGCTGGTGCTGTTCACGTTTGCACGCGTACGCTTGCGCGTCGGCCGCCATCTTGTTGGACAGCGACTGGGGGATGATGTTGACGGGCATGTTCTTGATGCTCTGCTCGGGCCGAGCGTCCCCCTGCTCCCCGGAGGTGGGAGGGGGCGGCGCCGGCTTGGGGGGCGGCAGGGGGGAGGGGGGACTGCGCACGTCCGTCAGGTCGCTGGCCAGGACCGACATCTGGAAATAAAACATAAAAAGTGCCTTTAGCATAATGACCCGGTTTTGCAATGATATTGAGTTGGCGAAATAGTAGACACGTTTTTCTTATTTCAGTGTCGAAATTGAAACCAGCCATTACAGCCATAAACGCATCAAGCACAACTAATTACTTTACCTACAGAGACACTACCCCCGTGGCTCTATCCTGCAGACTTTCTTTTGGGTATGCTCGGAATGAACCATTTAAGGGTCAGAGGCGATAAACACATTTCTTCAAACTGATTCGTGGATGGTTTTAAAACTCAGCTATGTGGAGAACATTCATTTCTATCTTGCCAAAAGGTTATCTCCATCACCGACAGAATAGACTATTCTATCTCCTGGCCTGAAGGACTAAATTGCCAATGGTCATGCCGGTGGGGAGAGCAATCGTGCTGTTAATCAAAATCAATTCAGATATCGACATATTTACCATCAATGAAGCTAGCTTTAAAGGACAAGCTCGTAACTACTAGTATAGTTGATATCCTCTGTCTATATTTATGTGATTTTCCTTTACAAATGTATTTAAAATTGCACTATAATGAAAAAATTTGTAACGTTTTTGAAACATTGAACTGAATTGAATTACGGTGGCAATTGAAGTCAACAAAAACCGAATTAATATTAATAGATAAGATGTCGCTAAGGTAAATAGTTCTTGGTATCCGGTACTCGACGGATCCTCCAAAATTTGACACCGAAAACGACATTAATTTAATCCCTTAGGCTTGTTCAGTTTTGCGAACAAACAGCTATTACTCGTAGAATTAATTTGTTTGTTTTGGTAACATCTCGCATGGTCTCAAATTTTTATCTCCCTTACTGTCATGGTGTTAGAAAGAGAAAACACCACACATTATATTCAAATCCAGATGTTAACCACAGAAACGATAAAAATGTTTACCTCTATGAAACCAAATGTTCCAACAGCAATTTAAGATTTTTGAAATTTTGTATAAATTTTTTGTTAATCATTTTTATATGAAATGACAAAAACAAGTGAGGTGAAAATAATGTTTATACAAGATACATTTGTCTAGTACAATGTGTTTTTTTTTGTCAGTAGGTATGTTAAGTTCAGTGTTTAGATGAAAATAAAGGTGGGTCATTTTTAAAACCTTTTATGTTAGATTTAAAAATCTGAATTTGAATATAAGAAATATAATCTTATTTGAATGCTTTTAATTTTTTTATGTGGGTAGGCAAAACATTGGAATCTCTGTTAGATGAACTTTAAAATCCGATTTTGAAAAAATGAAACGTGTGTTGAAGTTGGTGACTTTTATCTGAACTGCGACAATATATCCTACCGACATTACTTCCTTGTGAAAATGTTTCATCTTTGTGGATGGAGTCTTTTTCAGAAAAGGAAGGAAAAGAACTCGGATATCGAAAACACCCATTTTAAAGGAAGGGAGAAACACAGAAGCCGGCTAATCATTCTGCAGGTATCCAAGGGCTCTGGACTGAGGTAGATTCAGACTGACCCTGTTCATGCTGTGGCTCCGCTGATGGTGCTGCAGCGTGGGCCGGTGGAACTTGAGGTTGAGGGCGTCCTGGTCGCGCAGGCTCTGGAAGGAGACGGAACTCTGGCGGCTGGAGGGGCCCAGGGTGCCCTGCTCCCGCTCGCAGATCCCACTGTCTCGGGGGCTAAAATTACAACACAACGCGTTAACTTAACCATTCAGATTTTTTATGTAATGTTTCGTCCCAGCCCTTCGAGGGCATGGATCACAGACCGTCGTCCCTGCAGAAAAACTGGCTTCTCCTTTATCCTCTGGACATGGTGTATGGATCACGAGTCGCGCCTCACCCTTACGAGGTGCTCTTGGTTGTCGTGAGGTCTGCAAGAGCTATACCACCTTCCTTGCGCTCCTCTCCCGTCTGACACTCGATTACATCTTTAGGGTCTTCGGCTGCTCACAGACTATATATCAGCTTATCTCTTTCTTTGGGGCAAAATCGGACGGTCACGGCGAGCGTGAGCGGTTGTCGAACCTCACCTGTGGACCAACCGATGTCTGATTGCACCTGTGAGGGACTGCCGACTCGGAGAATCTGATTCCACTTGTACATACTTGTTTTGCGTTTATCTGATGTGTAAAAACTAACAATGTCCCATATACAATATTAACACTTATACTAACCTGAGCATCTTGCATAGTGCTAACTAACCCCTCATGCAGGGACATTTGAGGTCTAGAATCGTTGTATACCTAGAGTCTTTTATCAATATAAAAAATTAGAGTCCTGCTGTGTACCCTGAAGGAGTAACCATCTGTTACTTATACCGGGGTGGGAAAGTGGTGGGAGCCTCAAATGTCATTCAGATAGTGTTAAGCTATGAGGGAGGTCTCCCTTGTGGATCTCATTGGATGGGAATCTCAACGAACTGGACAACGGGCACTATTTCTTCCTACTGAAATCTTTAAAACCTCCGAGTAGTGAAACAGGGAATATTGCGGTAATTTTCATATAAATGGTGAAATCCCCAGACTAACCAATGAGATTGTCTATTTATTTATTTACTAGCTGTACCCCGCCACGCATTGATGTGGCTCAGTCTCGCTGTGCAGACAGAGATAGTGTTGGGTATTATCAGCACCTTGGCTTCTTAGCGCCTTGGCAAGTTGGCGCCCGGAGCGGAATGTTCTATTTGCGCCCGCACAGGGCGCCTGTTTGCCATAAGTCAATATGATTTAAAAAATATATATTTTGCCATTAAGTTAGTGATAGAAATTGTTCAGGTTCTTGGAAATTTGTTGCTTCACTACCGGTTAACCATAAATTATGTTCAATTTATTATTATTACTAGCTGTACTCTGCCACCTATTGCTGTGGCCCAGTCCTATCTGTGCAGATTGTTTTTCAAGAAATCATGTTTTTACCCGTCACGGGTGACATTTATATAACAAAGGTATATAAATACACACACATATCCGAATGCAACGTTGTGTCAAAATTTCAAAGCGATCGGTAAAGAACTTTTATAGATTTAAGATTTTGAACAAACGGACATTAAAATTTTTATTTATTAATGTTCTCCATAAAACGGTTATGCGCCAATATATTACGGAGAACTTCACAAATTTGAGGTACATGTATAAGTGGTCATGGGGGAAGTTTTACTATTTTGTGACATAAGTCAAAAGATAGTTGCTGAACTGTCTGTAAATGACGTTTAAATGTCGATAGTCAGTGCAGAATCGTTGAGCAGTTGATTCGCCCCAATGTCGCCTGTTCTAAGGAATCAATTATGAATTTTTAAAGTAGCTATATATATGAAGTTTTTTTGACGTTAACCTTTCCTTATCTGTGGTGTGTATTTACTACACATTGCTTCTAATAACTTTAATAACTCTATAAACATAATAAATTCTGGGTTCAAAATTTTTGGTATTCCTCCGTTACACATTTATGCCCTGAATTAAAAAATAAAATTTTACGTTGTTTTCAAATTCAATTAAAAATCAGAGATTTTTGTTAATAATCGGGAACAAATAGACCAATACACCAATACAATCAAACGTGTGATACTGCCACGCGAAGAGTGTGCGAGGAAATGACACGCTATTGATGTCCCGCATTAGTTCGCTACGCGGGAACATGAGAAATCCACACGTTCGCAGTTGTATTTTGATTTAGACCATCGATACCTACGACCGCACAGCTGTGTGTATGCCAGCCGCCAGCCACCAGCCCAGGCGCCAGTCGTTCGGACGCGGACCGTCGTTAGATATGGACCCCTTGCACGTTTTTTTAGCATCTGCCGATGGTTTTTTCATGTTTTCAGCAATTAAATTACAATTATTTTAACTTTTGATATAAAATATAATAAAAATAAGCGATTAGCAATGAATATTCGTATTTTTCCGATATTAAATCGCTTATTTTGAGATGTGTATTGACTACACAGCACCGGAACGCGTGGATTTTTTTAACACAGGAAGGGAAAGGTTAAAAATGTCGATGGTCAATGCAGTTGTCGCTCCCAGTTGATTGGTCCTCGCTTTCGGAGTATAAAAAAGTGCATGTGATCTCCCACGAGTATACTTGTAAGGTTAGTTTTAAGTTAACCTTTTTCAATACAAGTGGATTGTACAACATTTGCAAATGAATCATATAATGTCATGGTACTTACAAGCACTGCCATTCAAATTATGAATTCTCTCTCGTGTGACGTCACACAACACAATTGTATATGTTTTACCCAAGTTCATTTTGAATGAAATATCTGTATGAATGGCTTATTTCAATGCTCGTAACTTGGCCATTTTTGGAGACACCGATAAACAAATTTTACTGTCGTTAGAAACGCTTTAAATATAATACGATTTCTTCAAAATTAGGAGAAAACCTCATTTACCATACTAATTTCTGTTGTCGGTGCATGGGCGCGTGATTTGAATTTGTATTCCTGCGTAGTGTGTAATAGTATTCAAGTTCAATGAACTTTTAATTTTCAAAATTGGAACTGATAAGTATAAATCATATCAGACAAGTGATAAAGTAGTAGGTAACCAAATTATTTTATTTTCATAATTCTTTATTTGAAATGACCGATGCTTAGATGAGTGATTTTTTGTTTCAGAGACAATCCGCGTGGTTTCGTGAACTAAGACATACTTAAACAGGCCGTTCATATAACTATTTCATTCGTACACACATATTCTTTGAATGGCTTTCTTTATCATTAGCGGCTCTAGATTCGTTCGATTAGTGTGAAAATAATGTGTCTTGTATTTTTTTAATGACAATTGATTCAAGTTTATTAACATTCTTTAAATTTCTTCTTTTGAAAGGCATCGATCCGAAGGCAAATATATATATATATTTTAAGTGCTTCAACTTTACAAAACCTACAATTATAATATCCCATGATTTTTCTACGGGTCTACGCTTTTTTAAAATAAATTACAATAAAAATAAAAAATCATAAGGACTTTGGGGAATTTGTTTTACATCGTGGAATATTCCCGGGAGTACATCATTACCTCTGAGAATATCCGGTGTCATGCTGGCGCTCCTGCGAGGAGTCCACCATCATTTCCGAGTCGGAGAGCTCCCCCTCCCAGGACATGGGGCGCTCCCGGCTGTCCAGGGGCGAGGGCTCCCTCAGGATCTCGTTGGAGGGGGTCATCGAGCTGGATGACGGGCGCTTCTTCTTCGTTCTCATGTTCACCTGGAATTTCGAATGTCGGGCATTAATTAATGTTGAAAGCCATAGCAGAAAATCCTCAGAATACATTCGACTGCCGGTCTAAACTATTCGTAACTTATTACTAATTATCTTGATGAGTTTTGCTCAAATATCGATAGTGGTAAGACGGTAAACAGTAACGTTTCCCCAGATGAGTTAAATGAACGCTGTCTATTTTTTTTTATAGAGCGGCGACTTTTACATATAGTTCCCGTGAGCACTTAGCCCATTGTGCTATCTCCAGAGTTACCTCATTCCTTTAACAGTAATCCGGTCCCTTTAATAAAGTTCACCAGGGTTGTCATTGGATATGTGACTATGTCTTGTGGTTCCACAATGTGTATTCCCAGGTCTCATCTCTTCTCTCCAATCCCCCTTGGTTCCCTGAAGGCCTCACAAGGGAAGATAGCCTCATCTCTCCTCTCCATTCCCCTTTGGTTCCGTGTAGGCCTCGCAAGGGAAGAGTTCGCGGAGGTGGGCTCATCTCTACTCTCCACTCGTCTTTGGTTCCCCGAAGGCCCAATGGGGGAAGAGTCCACTCCCCGTTGGTTCCCTGAAGGCCCCACGATGGAAGAGGGTTTCGTCCTAACTTACACTCGTCTGACATTGTAGATCTCCATCCCATTTGAATTTCGTAATCAAGGTGACAGACAGTTATGAATTGGAAATTTAAGGCCCGATTGGCCAAATATTCGGATAATAAAACACGTCCACAAGACATTTCTTGTGTTGTTCTTTATTCCATGCCCTACATCTTTATGCATATTTTCAAAATAATAATGAACGTGATCCATGATACTAAGGACGGGTTGTTTCGGAGTATTTGAACAATTCATCAAATTTCAACGTTCATTTCTGGGATCTGTGAAAGTCCAATTCAAGTTCTGTTATTATATCATTATAGGCTAGTTGCTTGACAGAACTGAAATAAAAACAGAACTTGAAAATGAACGTTGAAATTTGATGAATTGTTCAAATACTCCGAAACAACCCGTCCTAAGTGATATAAAAATACAAATATTTTCATTATTAGAATGCTTGTGAATGAAAATGAGCATTTAGTCAAAGAGGCTGCATTTATGAAATCAAAAGTAGAATCTACAATGTTATCAATGCAAACAATTCTGATTTTGTCGTCTATACAATTTTCAAAGCATAAAGGTAAAAATTGCAGCACGGATGATAACATTAGAACAATTTATTTACCTATCGGTAATTTCGATTCTAATAAAAAAAATTCACCGGTGTGCGATCGGCGTTCGACTCGCTAAAAAAAAACACAAATGAATTTATAAGCTGAAGTAAATATGGATTATTCTTGCATCAATACTGCAAATTTAACCATAGTTAATAGAAACAAAGGGAGATATGGCATGGAAGCATGCCGACTGTCGCCGAGCTACGAACAAACTTCTCAAAAACCGAAAAGCGGTTATGCAATGAAAGTTTTACATTTTTTTGTGCCAGTAGAATTGAAGATGCCACTGTGCATAGAAGGGATTTGATGTACATAGTATGGGTGACATTTTGACGACCGCTCGTCGGCGTGGTTACATATTAATAATAGTACATTGCCCATGGCTTTTGTTTCTATTATCTGCGGGTTGGTTGGACGGTAGTAATGTGTACCTGGTAGTGATGCTGCGAGAAGTCAATGCTGGAGACCTCCGCATCGTTGGAGTCTTCGTCCAGCCCCGATGGCTGGCGCTCCTGCGAAGGGACGCTGATCCTCACGCCCTGGGAGCTGTATGAGAACTGGCCTGGAATGCAAAAGGACGCTTTACTTTAATCTACTGTCTATGATTAATTAGCCTTGTCCACCGATACACAGTAAAGCTATCGTTTGAGCCAGTTCCCAATTGATGAAATCAATAAATTGTGACTGTAATAATATTTGAAGCCGTTTCATCAACGTTCAAATGAAAATTGTTCGCACTGGGTAACTCAGGACAGTGGCAATCAACCCACTTTAACTCTTTGCACGCGGCCGTATCAACTGTTGTCACGGCAAAAAGTCTATACTCACACGCGGCTGTATCAACAGTTGATACGGAAACTTTGACGGCCGATATTCCAACGCTCTTTCGTCATAAATGTATTTCTTGCTCACTTGGACATTCGTAGAACTATCACGATGCTGACATCTACAAGAATTTCTCAAAAATAAAATTGTATTTCATAAAAAAAGATCGATAATCAAGTGCGCCTCTTCGCGCCTTTTAGTCCTTTAGTTTACATTTTTGTCAACGGATGGCGTTAGTACTAGTATGTCATTCACAACTTTTCATAACTAAAAATGATAGTGATCATGGTGTCCCACTTGTGTCTATCACCGCAGTGGCCTAAGTACACACACGCCGAGAGTGGTTTATTTATGACGCGGAGTGAATGGCGGGACCACATTCAAAAGATACGGTAAGTCTTTGTATGAAATTTTATGTTTTTGTTTTTATAAACATCTAAGAGTGTTGACACACGAGGATTTGTTTTCATATTGTGGAGAATAATCTGTTCTGTCTATATAGTCCAATAAATCATGCCAGAATGCTATAATTTGACATTTAATTGCGTGCATAGGTATTTGAAAATATGTACCGCGTACGGGTATAGATAAAACGGAGCAAATTAACGCGTTCAAAAGGTTAACCAAAACTTCCTAGATCACAAGACCGGGACACTCATTCAAAGCAGCCTAGTAACTTGTATGGGATTTTACAAAAAGTTCCGTTTTAATTTTTTTTTCAATTTATTCTTTTTTATTAAAATTCTTGAAATGTTTTACATAATTTAAAAAACTAAATAAAAATACACTATTCGAAGATTCTCGTACAAGTTAGGAGGCTGATTTGATTCAGTTTCCCGGCCTTGTGATCTAGGAGGTTTTGCTTTAACACACTCTTGAAAAGTGATGAAAAAAACTAGGTTAAATAGGTAACTTAAGGCTGCGTATATACCGCAAACGGCACGAAACGCCGCTTGCGGTTGCTTCGTTACTTTCCTATAATACGTGGCTCGGCACGCGCTTATGTTCTCAAACGTATAGGCAGCATAAGGTTAGGTTTATAGGCCTTTTTTCATCACTTTTAAATAATTTATATCAGTTTCCAGTGTGTTGAATTGCCTAACTGTCCTTAGTTACCGTGGGGAAGCGTTTGCACATGCCTAGCTCATTTATCGCAAGACTCTCAGAGTCCGGACAAAGCTATTGAAGTCTCTGCGAAGGGTTTGAATCCATATTGAGGTTAAAACTTGAATATCAGCCATTTTCAACCTCGACAATTTCTTGACCTTTTCTTAAAAAGGATGTTTTGGAATTAGTTAATAATAATAATTAATTAATACATCCATATGAGAGGATTCCACCAGTCTAATCGACACACAAATCAACCTGAGCTTGGGTTGTCTCTGAATGAGATTATCCCTCATACAGAGATCAAGTATGACAATGCCAGCCTTGTAGTATCTGATATTCAAACACTTTACGTGACTCAAAGCCAGTGGAGTGATACAACAGTATTTGTAGAATACTAGCAATAGCTACGTTTTTTAATGTGAGAATCCTCACAAGATTCCCAACTGCTTCCATCTGGAGCCAGTAAGACCATTGGGGTATGTTGTGAGGCTAGAGGTAGTAGGAAGAAGAAGCAGAAGAAGAAGAGGAAGGTGGGGAAGTACCTGGCTATTCAGATCTAGTAATCGAGCACGACTAAGGCCATTTCAAGCAACGTTTCGATTCTGAATGGCAGTCTTTACAGGGTGATACTGAAAGCATCTACCACTCTGCAACATGCAGCAAATATACTTTACATATAAAGTTTATTTAAATGAATAAATTGTGAAATAACACAAACTAATTGAATAAAATTTTGCGAAATAACTAGAGATGTGCTTTATTTCAAATAAATCCATTTCAAATGGAAATGCAAAATGGGTATTTTGCATTTTAAATGTTTTTCTAAAAACCATTTTGCATTTTAAATGCTTTTCTCAATGCATTTTCCATTTTAAATGCTTTTTTGCAACATCCTTCCTACTATCTCCACTCATCTTTTTTTCATAAGCCCCAAATATCAGTCGGTCCTCAACCTCGCTATGAGAGATAATTTACATTTGTCAAGTTGCTCCCTGGTAGGAGCCCTGGCAATTGAGTGATATCATTACAAAAAATACTGAATACGTTGGCAACATTTGTCCCGCGCGATTTTTTTGTGGTTTCATAATCTGTAGTCGTGGTGTTTTTGGATTTACCATCATGTAATATGTTTATTCTACATTGATGTCCATTATTAAATGACAAAATTGTTTAAAAATTCTATAATTATTTTAATTGTTTGACCTGAGAAACCATTTTGCATTTTCAATGCATTTTGAAAATAGGTATTTTGCATTTTGCATTTGAAATGTTTTATTAAAAACCATTTTGCATTTTCAAATGGAAAAGTTTTGACCCATTTCCATTTTGCATTTCAAATGGTTTTGGGTACCCATTTTGCACATCTCTGGAAATAACACAAATTAATGTGCAGTGTATAGAGCTAGGTTTTACAAATTTTGAATGCATTTCAATATTGTCCATGAAAAGTCTTAAGTATAACGTTGACATTGTAGATGCCTGTCAATTATTTAAAATATAATTTTCAATATTATATCCGGCTTTGAGATATTTACAAAATATTAGCCATCTTCTAAGGGTTAATAAAAGGACTCTCGTCTCGAATATGGTGTACTAGGATGCGACCCCAAATCACATGAAGCAACTACCTACAATTTAAAAGGGTATTACAAAGACAAACCTCTCATAAAGACGCCACAGTCTTTTGCTGTACCAAACATTCAAAATATCTACGCTAAGAATGTTATCAAAAAGTATCTAGTAGAGTGGTGAATGATCATCTATACAAAGCGCTTCAGACGTGAACGACTCGTCGCTAGCGTACGGGGATAGCCGCCGATACGCAACATCCGCGTAGATCACACTAAACTGGCTTTAACTAACGTTAAAAAGAAATTCAATATCTGAAAGAAGGGTAAATGCAGGTAACTCCATTAATGGAGGACTAAACGCAGTTGGCGCTAACAAAAAATTGTCCAAAGAAGCGAAGTTAGCAGTCCAAAATGGAGTGCTGGCACCTACCCTAATGTATGGAAGTGAGGCATGGAACTGGCAGAGGAAGGATGAAAGTAGATTGAATGCTGTTGAAATGAGATCCCTGAGGCGTATGTGTGGTAAAACCATGTATGATCGTGTGAGGAATGTGGAGATCTGCAAAGAGTGCAAGGCTGATGTAAGCGTAATGAGTAAGATTAAGAAAGGAACGCTTAGATGGTTTGGGCATGTAGAGCGAATGAGCGAAGATAGGAGTGTAGGGAGGATATATGATGCAAATGCGAATGGTATCAGAAGTCGGGGACGCCCGAGGAAGACATGGCACGATCAAGTGAATCAGATACTTGAGTCAGAATAATAGAAGAGTATGTGTGAATGAGGCAAGGAGCATGTGGTGTGACCGAGTTCTTTGGTGGTCCGTCCTCTCTGCCTACCCCTGCGGGGAAACGGCGTGATGGTTAGTTAGTTAGTTAGTTAAAAAGAAATTGACACAATACTAAGACAGATTATACTAACCATTGGCCACCTGCGAATCTGACATGTTGATAGGAGTAACAGACACGTTTCGGCTACAATTTTCCACTTTGACTCCGATCTCGCTCAACGGCGATCCGGTAATGGTGCTAGCCATTTCAAAACCACCTAAACTTTCACTTTGAACGTTTCTTTCTCCACTTGAAAAAGGTTCCAATATACATTTCTAAGTCACTTGTTTTCTTCAAGAACTAATACAATTTTATTAACAAAGTCAAACGAATTATTTTGTCAATTTTCAAATAATCCAAACTTCTCATAATAATATTATTATTACAACTTTATATAATTTACAATCACTTGTTTATTATTATACAATCAAATAATGTACCAAAATATATTATTATTAATTCATTCATTTTGATGGCAGTATGTTTTAAATACCTAAGCTTATAAAATTACAAAAGAGAGTATCAAATATATTTACTGATGATTGTCTTTTTATTATTATTATTATTAAATGTTTCAAAAATTTATATTGTTAATATTTACACACAAAGTAGGGACATGATAGATAATTTTTTTTCATATAAAAATACAAAAACACTTATTTTTTTTACAAAAGCATTACTGTGCAATGAAACTTCTCATGTCCACTAGCAATATTGACAACCATTAGACGACAAGCACTTTATAATTTAAGTATAAAATTAAAAAATAATTTATTTCAGTCACTCCTTTGATTTGATACAAACACCAAATTACACAAAACCTTTTTGACTTTAAAAAAAAACTTTAGTCAAATTTTTTAAATGCGGCAAAATTATTAATGTTGAAAATACAACGGTTGTTGATTATCTGCACAATATTTTTTCTCCGTGTAAGTGTATCGAGGAGAAGTTAGGTTCAATGGTAGAAATATACTGTAGTACAAATTGTTATATTCTAAGTACGTACGTAAATCAGACAAACTGAATTCGTCACTGATCTTTTCAATTTGGAGTGAAGTCTAACATAAGTTACTTCACTTTACTAAGTTGACCAAATCGATCTAGCTATAATGAAGTCGAAGATTACTTCAATCGGAAAATGAATCTCTTATTGACCTCCTCACTTCCTTATTTGGATAATCAGACGTGTTGAAGTTTTACTACTTCGTCTACAGCAAAGTCTTTCACTTCATTTTAACAAGTCGGCAATCAAATCAGCTGCAATGTAATAATCTGGCTCTCGTGTCTTTATGGCTCATTTCGTCTGCGACACTTTTGCAGAATGACCCGTGTCGGTGACGGAGGCCCGCACGCAGAGAGGTGGTGCGACGGTGCGCTGCTGAGTTCCGGCCCAAGATGCGGAGAGACCCCGCTGCTGACGAGGTGCCTCCCCCTCGCTCCGTCCAAGCTGACGAGGAATCCGCGTTGTGCGAGGGGATGCAGAGCATTTTGGCCAAACTGGAGAAGAAGAAATCAAAGTTACTTTAGAGGATTTTAAAAAATCTAAAACAATCACATACATTAACAGCCAAAGAAAAACCACTTCACATTCGTTAAATGGTGTTTTTGTTACACATTGTACAAAGACCGTACACTGTTTATTTAGAATTATTACCAATAAAAGTGTCTCGCAACATTTCAACTTTCAGACCTTCAACGACTGTGTTGGTTTGTCATGTGTAATTAATATTATTAGTATAATTCAATATATTTACTATTACATATTTGTGTTATTTTTTAATCCATTGATTATTGTGAATATATTATATATTGTGAATAATATACTTTCATCTCATCAAAAAAGGCGAAGTTGTTTCTTACTTACTATTTTTTTTTACTTTTACCGCTTGAATTTAATAAAACTTAAATGAAAGAGATGTTTTTTAATAACATAAATGCCTTATGCATGTGTAGGTAAATACAAAATTTAAAAAAAAATTATGTTTATATTGAAGACCAAATGTATCCAAAAAGTGTGATTTTTTGGTTATTCTCTGGGAAGTGTTATTATAATATTTAATCAATTTTAATTGTATGAACGAGATAAAAGGTGAATAGCGACAGTTATCTTGCAAAATCTTTAAACAAAAGGACTGTGTTTTTTGAATTAAAATTCTCGATTGAAATTTTTCGATGTGTTGATTAAAAATAATTGTTCATATGTAGCAGATACTTTGTGATGTTGCTTTATAATTTAAAATAAAACCATAAGTTAGTAAGCACCACTTTTATTTTTTTATACTTAATGCCAACCGGGTTTCGCTACAACCTAGCTTCATCAGGGCTGTATAATACGGTTTCGCTACGACCGTAGCTTCGTCAGGGCTATCTTCATATAATCTTAATGTATATGGATAACACATGTTACTAGTGGATTATAGATTTTTAAAGTTTAATACAGTATTTTGCAGCCCTGATTATATGAATAACGTACAAATTACTGGTTGCATAAAAAACGTAACTACAAATCGGGGTAAAGAAATGTTCAAGCTTGTTTCCAAAAATTGAATATTTTGTTACACTACTCAGTTTTAGCTTCGCTACGCAAGGCGGTTTGGTTAAAAATGAACATTCATATACTGAGCAAAAATCTCACAAATGGACTGCGCTGCAAACCGTTGCCTCACTTTAACAAACTTTTCTGCGCAGGGTTCTCGTTATTTCAATATGCGCTGTTCGGTGGTCAACGTACGACTAATGTCGTAGTTTATTCAAAGCATTGGCGAACCCTCGTGGTGCCAAAAATATGGTCACATTCTTTCCCTCCAGCTGGTCGAAATGATACTCAGATTGTATGTTAGGGCAAGTCTATTAATTTGGATGTCTATGGTTAGATAATTTGAATAGTACAACAAAGAATTACAGACATGACGTGTATCACAAAAATGCAAACATAAGTTACCTGGTTTGAAGGCCATTGCGATAAATTGTGTATAGTAAATAAAGAAATTCACGATAAGGAACATTCGACAGATAAAAATAACTTAATCACTCCACATCGTTCAGTCGTGGCCCAAATGTAAATAATAACAAAGTGTTATCCTTTTTAGATAAGTAATAAACTGGATTAGAATGCTTTATTAAATAAATCTATTTATTTGAATTTTGACTTTGTTTTGTTGATTGAATGAATTACAAACTCTGATCACCTGGATTCTTGTAGATCAATTTTTAAAAATCTCAAACTTCTGACAGTGACGGACATATACATATATAATGGAGTTATGCTTACTAGTTCGATCATCTCCAGAAAAGTTCCCACAAAAAAACTCAACACATAAACACGCTACAAGGTTCACAGAAAACTTATTAATCCCAAAAGCAAACATAACTATATTTCAAAAAGGACCACACTACATGGCCATTAAAGTATATAACAACCTTCCACTTAGCATCAAACAAATAATCGACATACTCAAATTTAAATCATCACTAAAAACATTTCTTTTAAACAAATGTCACTACACTTTAAATGAATACCTTACATAAATTAAATACCTGTTTTTATTTTTTATTTACATATATTTGTTAACATGTAATTGTTAGGTTTTGTAATATAATGTGTATTTGCTGGGTTAGCTGGAAGAAATAGGATGTAACCTATAAGTATACCCTTTGTACTCGGTATTTTTGTGCAATAAATGTTTTTTGAAATTTTCTGAATGAATAAATTAATGAAATGGAATCTAGGAAGTGGAAATTGACCCACTTCCCGACACCCGATCGGGCTGAAACCCAGCAGATAGAATCGTTGTCGATGACAATGCATTCTATCAACTTTTGGTGGCTGATCACATACACACACGCATACATATAAGGAAATATACGCATTTCTCTGAAATTGAATGATATTATATTTAAAATTTAAAAAATAAATAACTTTGTAAACACGACTATTTAAACAAAAAGGATTGATATGTTTCAAAATCAATGGTTTAAAAAAAAAAAATATTTAAAAATTTACAGTAGTTATCAGAAGGTTCAATTCCCAATTAAACAATTAAAAGTTTTTTAAAGTTCACAGCCGTTCAAGTTAAGAGCCGGTCCCCGGGGAGGAAGGTTAGTCAAACCAAAAACAGCAAAAAAAATTCTTTAAAATTGACTACAATAGATGGCACAACTAGGTCTAAAACTGAATTGAAGAGTATTAAAGTTTAAAAAAAATTGTGTTCAGGAGTCAATTTTTTTAAATGCGAACACCGCACAATAATCCCAACTACTACCAACTGTTGTCCGAAGCCAGTGAGACTATGGCATTCCCAATTGGGGTATATTGTGAAGCTAAAGGGAGTAGGGAAGGGAAGGAGATGGGAAGAGGAAGGTTGGGAAGTACCTGACTATTCAAATATGGTCACCAGTCACTGCTAAACCGAATTCTAATGTGGGAGGCGGTTATGGGTAGCACCGCCCCGGGAACCGTTCACCGGATAACTGACACCTCTGCCATAATTCACCGCAAGTGGTTCGCTACGCTCGGGGGCTTAGCAGGGGTGGCCGGGTCCACGGGGTGAAGTCTGTCCACAAGCTGCGTCACGGGCGGGATCGGGAGAGGCCAGTTTAGAGAGACCATTATTTGACCCCCCCAGCGGGACCCGCTCGACCCATCGCCTTGCAACTCGGTGGGAAGTATGGATTCATATGTTCATCACACCTGGACACGCTGACCCCCAGATTCTATCCACCCCTCATACATTTTTCCCACCAATAACTTCTACTCCTTCCTTTCCTTACAAAGACCGTCTGTTGACGCAACTATCTTCCTTTAACATTGTCCTTGAAATTTTCCCATCCTATTACCTACAAGTACCTGTCATTATTCGACTGTACCCACGTTTGTGTGACATTTACAACAATAAACGTGACTGTCAAATCAGTTTATTGATGAAGCCAGTTTGATGAACATCTCTTTATGATCAGTGCTTTTATTGATATCAACTCGGGGTAGAATACTGTGCAGTGAATATATTCGGTTCCCTCAGTGTGTTTCTTACCGAACCCAGATGTTGTGGAAGTTGCGTGTGAAATAAATCATCTCCTGTGAGTGAACCCAACCATCAACATCGTTGACGAACATCAAAGGGGTAAGTCGGATTCCTTCCTTACTCCATGTTCACCATCTCTAACCATCGTTGTGTCAACTTCAATTTCACAATTAATTTTACAGTCCATTCCTGATTCGCCTTGCGATTACACCGTCCACACAGCATCCCCCAAATATTACATAGGCCGAAGGGAAATTATCTTCCTCTAGGCCTCCTCCTATGTGTGGAGTTAATTTATGTAAATAAAAAAGGTGGCTGATAGCTCTTCTTTTAAGGAATATATTGCCATAGATGTTGACAGTGCAGATTTAAATCCGAATTGGTTATCCTCTGTCTTTAAATTTCTAGTTGATAATTTTTTATCAAATAATCTTTCCACGGCGGTCGAGAGTGAAATTGGTCGGTAGTTATTGATCACGGAGGGATCAAGTTTTGTTGATTTAATTATAGGAATAATTACCGTCATCGTCATTTCATTCGGAATGTACCTATAACGCATAATATTTTAAACTAGTTTTCCCAGGATAATAAAAAGCTATTGAGTCATGTCCTGTGGCTGTTCCTGTAGCCATTTCTCTTACAGCTGTTTCTACCAAATGTGGAGTAATGCTGTTAGTGGTAATATTACCTTCAGTGTACAAACTAAAATTTACATTCCGAGATGTTTCCGCTACTTTTTCACCCGCCATAGAAAGGAAGTTACGAAATTCATTGGCGATATTTTCCCTACTTTTTACTTCATTCACACAGGGAGGAGTTTTAATATTAGTTTTCAATTCTGAAGAGTTTTTTTGCTAAAATTTAATTATTAATGAGGTGGCAATACCATAAATTCGCTGTTGAATTTCTCTTTGTTGGCATTTTTTCTGAGCTACTTTGAAAATCGTCCGGTACTTCTTCTGAGAGTGGTATTCCGGCCTCGAGCCAAGAAAGAAAGGCGCGTCTCGATTCTGCATATTTGCCTGCAACCATATGATTCCATCCCGGAATGTTTCTATTTTTTCGATTCATTTCATCAAAGGTGGAAGAGACAGCACTTCGCAGTGCGTCTACAACATTTTTATACAGGGAATTTATTTGTGATTTTTCTGCTGATTTTTTATCAACTTCTTTCTGATTGGTCGAAATCTTGAATTATATTTAGAAGTTTGCTGTTATATTTTTAATTGGTGAAGAACTTTCAGAGATTTAAGATTTTGAAAAAACAAACTTTTACAATTTTATTTATATAAATTTGTGCAGTGCAATTTTACACAAAAACTGTGCTATACAAATCATCCAAATATTATTATTATTTAGTTAGTTAAATACAACTGTCAAACCTGGACATATTTTTTAATTAATTATTTAGATTAACCCTTCCAGCATTTTATTTATTTATTTGCAAAAACAGTACAAAAACCAATACATTGCAAAAGCGGTAAACAAATTATTGAAGAAAATTTTATACATAAGTATACAGTTAAAACATATGCAAAAGCGGTAAACAAAATATGGAAAAAAATTTATACATAAGTATACAGTTAAAACAAATACAATATTTCGCGCTTAAAGTCGTTGTAGGACATATGGAAAATATCCAAGTTAGCTGGAAGGGAGTTAATTAACCTAGTGAGTCTTCCCAGGGGCATCACCATTGGTAAGTTAGTTCTGGACCTGGGAAGAATTAAAAGCCTGTGTTGGCGGCCTCTCGTGAAATTATCCGGGACATAAAGTCCTATTTTTGACAGAATGTCTGGAATTGATACTAAACCATTCAGAAGCTTGTAAGTCATCAACAATAATGCGACGTCCCGTCTGGAACTAAGGCTGCAGATATTCAGCATTCCCGAGATAAATGCTGTTGGAAACAGCCATGGGTAAAAACCAAACTCTCTCATATAGAGGTATCGTAAAAATTTCTTTTGTATTTTCTCGACCATTGGTACATAGACAGTGTCCTCTGGCCCCCATACCTGAGATCCACTCTCGAGAATGCTACGCACTAAGCTAAAGTAAAGCAGCCTAATGACTGCAAGGTTTGTCAGTTCCTTTGAATTGTGTATGACAAAACCTAACATTCTTGTAGCTGATTTACAGATCTTTTCAATGTGAGCGTGAAATGTTAAGCGAGCGCCATACACAATTCCTAAGTCCTTATAAGTCACCGTATGCTTCAGTGATGTATCTTTCATTTTGTAATTGAAATATACGATCTTTTGTGACCTCGTAAAACACATAACTGAGCATTTTTGGAAGTTGAAACCGAGTTTGCTGTCAATACTCCAGTCAATAATTGCATTTATATCTTCCTGGAGCTTTTTACAGTCTTCTAATGATCTTATTCTTAAGAACAGTTTAATATCATCTGCAAAAAGTAAAAAACGTACGAATTTGATTTTTCCCCGAATATTATTTATAAAAATTAGAAACAATAAGGGTCCTAAATTGGAACCCTGCGGCACACCAGAGTTTGTAGGATACGCGTTAGAGTTAAAACCACCATAGGAAACGAATTGTTCCCTTTCTTTTAAATAGTTAGCAAAGAGTTTTATTAAGTTTTCGGAAAAACCAATTTCTTCAAGCCTACTTAAGAGCACTAAGTGATCAACCTTATCGAAAGCTTTCGCAAAGTCATGGTATGACTTGTCAACTTGCTCATTATTATCGAGCGCTCTCGCCACGTAATCAGTATATGCCATCAAGTTTGTAGTGGTTGATCGGCCACGTCGAAATCCGTGTTGTTGTTCGATCAAGAATGGTTCAACCTTGGCATATACATATTTGTGGATAATTATTTCGAATAACTTGGCAGGTGCGGAAAGAATTGCTATAGGATGGTAATTGGTTGCCTGACACCTGTCACCATCTTTATGTAGAGGGGTAACTTTTGACAGCTTCCACAGTTTAGGAAAAATTCCGTTTTTAATCGTAAGATTAAATATATGTAGAAGTGGATTAGACAGTGGTTCAGAACAACCCTTAATGACGAAGGGTGGAATGAAATCAGGGCCAAATGATGTTTTTGGTTTCAATTTTCTTATTGCTAAACTGAAATCCATGTTATTAACGTTTTCTATAGATATGTTTTGAGCTTTTGTCAATCCAATCTGTCCTGGTACGTAAGAATCAAAATCAGCTTTTTCTGGATTATAGACAGATTGGAAATATTTTGCGAAAGCTTCCGGTACGTCAGTTCCTTTGTAAGTACAATCATTCAGAATAATATGATTTAAGAGGCCTCTGTCATTTTTTTTGTCAGAAACATATTTCCAAAATGACTTTGGATCGTGTTTAACATTATTCTCTACCTCCACAATATATTTTTTGCGTGCTATTGAAATGCTACGTTTAGTTTTTGTACGATAGGATTTGAATAACTCGTGTTCACTATCCAAACCTGATCGTTTCCACCGTCGATGGTATACAAGCTTCGTCTTTATGTCCCCGATAATCTCACGCGAAAACCATCTAGGATAGTTTTCATTTCGCGGCGTTTTTTTCTTAGAAAACATTTGTCAAAATACGCGTATAGGGTATCGTAGAAGTATTTAACTGCTTCGTCAACATCGGAGATCTCCAAGATAGCCAGCCAATTGTGGTCACGCAATTGGCTGTACAGCTTCTCAAAGTCTCCTTTGCGGAAATTCCAACCACGAAAGTTATTTTCTGAATGTAAACAATGACTTTTCAACGGTCTGTCATGATCAAGACTAATTTCTGACACAAGTGTCGGGTGATAATTATCTTCTTGAACAAGACAGAAATCGGATTTTTTTGTAAACATACTAAAGTTACTTAATACTAGATCCAAAGTACGATTACATGAGTTAAGTACTGTATTAAACTGCTTCAATTGAAAAAGTTCCATAACATATAAAAGTTCAGTGTTCACTGCACGTGGATTTTGTGAAGAATTAATGTTAAAATCACCAATCACTAAGATTTTTTTATCAACAAGGTAAGTTAAGTTACTAATTAAAGTTTCGAAAAAAGTCGTGTAAATATGCGTTTTTGAACTGGGTGGGATATAAACAGAACAAATAAATAAACATAAGCCTTGAATTGTGACTTTGACCCAAAAATTTTCGTCTCCCGTTTCCAGATGGGAAAGTCGTTCGGCTCGCATGTTTTCTTCGTTTAGTAAAGCGAGCAGTAGTCCACCACCTCGTGTTTGTTGAGTGCTTCTGTCTTTTCGGAAAACTGTGTATCTGCTGTCGAAAATTTGCGCGTTAAATATCGAATCGTTTAGCCAAGACTCCGTAATCACGGAGGTGATTTAAGGTCATATATGACTGGGCGTTCATATTTTATAAAAGTTTTTTTTCTTTTTTTTTTTATCAAGAGGAAATACTTGTTTTTTGATGTTAAAAAGAGAAATAAGCCAAAAAAAAATAACAAAAAAGGCAAAATGAATAATTCATATTTCGAGCCGCTATCGGAACAATCGGTTTAACGTTAAAAATTATTTCTCATTTTTCTATTATATTAACGAGATAAAAGTGACGGTACAGTTTTCTTACGGATTACCCAAACAAAACGAAAGTGTTTTCGAAATATCTCGTTCTCTCAATTCTTCTATGATCTGTGTAAAAAATTAAGTAAAAATGTGGCTAGCGTTTTTAACAAGTCACTTTAACTAGTGACTTAAAAGTATACATATTTTTATGGCCGAGTGGGTATTTATACAATACCGCTATAATATGACTTACAACTACGGCTAAACTAGAGATTTACGACTAGCATACATATTTACGTTTACAAATAGAGATTGTTATGATTTCTGCCGGTGGTGTCAGTGGTAAGGTATAAAAATATTACAAAAAGAGTTTAGGCACAATAAATGGTTTTTACTTTAAAGTGGATAGTCGAGGAGAAAGGTAAATAAATCATCTGGACTGAGCAATGAAATGCTATTGAAATACATATTGTGGTAGTTAGTAAAAATTCCGTCTTCTGTGTATGTATCTGGTACTTAATAGATGGAAAACTTTGGCGAAAATGTCCATGAGAATAATGATCCTGTTAAAAAATTGATAACATGCCAATTTTCTGTTAATATAATATATTAGTCATTCAGAATATACGGCGAACACATGTTCTTTGCCTAATAAATATCATGACGGAATCCGACAATATCAGTATATCGATATTTGTATTCGTTTTTAGCTGATAATTGATTGGGAACTCTGTCAATTCGTTCGTTGAAGTCCCGTTTTTAACCCTTGAGACGTTGTTGATTTGCACGGATCGAACCTTCTACAAGCTTCCATTTTTTCAAAGACAATAACAAGCACTATTTCGTTCTCTTTCTGATATAAAAGAAATAATTAATTTTTAGATGAGAGGAAGAGAGATATATATGCATTTTAATAATGTGCGGTTGTTCTGGGACAAATATGGTCTTAGGAGAGTATAATGCGCGCACGGCATTTGGGACTGTTTGGGTCTTAGAAGGTCCTAAGGGTTAACAAGAAAACGAATAATTTGACCAGATTTTTAATAAATTAACAGTATTTAATATCAGTAAGTTTTCTCCGTGTATGTAGTAAATGTATTTAAACCTATAACATATTTGAGTCACATTTGTACAGCGCCCTTGAATAATTTTTTTTTTTTCTTCCGACTCTATGCCCGGGTTAAATCTTCCCCATAGGAAAAACTAAACCCTTCCACACACTTTTCCACAAATGATCATCTAGTCAATCCACATTATGCAAGTGCATTATATAAGCATAATAAATACAATACAATACAAGATAAACAACACGTCAACTCACCAGAGATCAAATGAGAAAATAATTCACCGACTCCAGATATTTTCATATCAGATGGTTCGGCTAGTAGAACTCCTAACTGGACCTATAAATCCTACTGATCCCTCAATAAAAATATTTAAAAAATCTTTCGTAATCCTACAAGTATTAAATATGACGGATTTTTGCATTTTATATATAAATTCTTTGACAGATCTAATACGCCTAAATTTTTAATGAGAGAGCTAGATATAATGCCAGTAGCCGAAATAACAAATGGTAATATTTTT
Source organism: Hesperophylax consimilis (assembly GCF_061612785.1). Classification (NCBI taxonomy): domain Eukaryota; kingdom Metazoa; phylum Arthropoda; class Insecta; order Trichoptera; family Limnephilidae; genus Hesperophylax; species Hesperophylax consimilis. The sequence goes on along the minus strand of NC_142854.1, from coordinate 15,836,417 downwards.
ATCTTCTGAGAATGCCAAATTCTTTTTATCTCATTTCCTAAATCTGTGTATTTTCTATTTTTTCACTAATAGATTTTTTGAATATTACAGGAATTTGGAATAGCGAAATCAATAATGTAAGTTATTTTTTTAATTTTGTCATGTAAAACTATATCGGGTCTATTATGACTAATCGTTCGGTCTGTTTAGTATAGTTTTATAATAATATATTTTATAAAATTAATTTTCTAAAAATGAATTTGGTTCATATTCATAATATGGTACTTTATTACGGCAGTCAATCAAGTTATGTTTAATTACCGAACTTTGGTGAATTATTTTTAAAACTTGATTGTGCCTAAATGTATATTCGGACGGTGCTAATACAGAACATCCCGATATAATATGTTCTATAGTTTGCGGAAAAGCCAAACATTTTCTACATAAATCATTAATTTGATTTGAATCTTTGATTATATGTTTCCTATAATTTTTAGTATTAATGACTCTATCCTGAATGGCAAGCATAAATCCTTCTATTTCTGCGCTCAACTCTCTAATACTCAACCATTTGTTTGATGAAAATTTGTCAACATACGTTTAGATGAGATAATTGAAGTGTTTTGCGTGAATAATTTTATTTGACCAGGAATCTATTAATTCCTGGTTGGGATTTATAAAAATGTTGGCATTCTCGTCGTATAAATTTAAAGGTGTAATGTTTCTATCTGCCTTGCAAATTATTTTGTGCATTTCTGAGCCATAAGCTTTCCTATGGAAAAAAAAGTTCTTAACATTTCTACCTGATTATGTTTCAAAGAAGTTATTTTGACTATACCTCTACCTCCTAAATTTCTAGGTAAATTCATTCGTTCTATAGCTGAATTTGGATGATGGCAATTAAACTTTGTTAGCGTATTTCTAATTACTCGTTCTAAGTTATCTAAATCTGTATTGGACCATTTAACTATGCCAAATGAGTATGTTAATAGAGGTATTGACCAAGTTTTTATTGCTTTTACTAAATTTTTAGCAGATAGATTAATTAATTAATTATTATCCAATTATTATTATTAGTTAGTTAATCTCCGATATAAGTTAAGACAAGATAATAAAGAAAGTTATTACTATTACATACAGCAGAATAATGAATTAGTCAGAAAGGAGCCGAGCCGGTGCCGGTGCCGGCGACGCGCGACGCGGTGACGCAATCGCCGGTAACAGCGCGCCGCGGCGGATGAGTCTCTATTTCGTATCGGGGCCCGACCGCGGCCTAGGCAAGGTCGCCAGGGGTACACAACCCGCTGCTTTACGAGCTCGGAAAACTACTTTTAACGCCCCTCAAAAGAATTATTTATTTTTCGAATTCAACGTTATGAACGCACGAATCAGTAAGGTGCCGCAGTGAGTTCCAAACGAAAACTGCGATAGCTTCCGTGCCCAGTGAATGAATTCATTTTTAAATTACTACTGACGTAAAGGAATATATTTTAGACAAACTATTTTTTCTTTATTCATTGATTTATATAATTTCATTAACCTAATTGAAGTTTTTTTTCATAAACTAGGGGAATATTTTGATAAAGCTATTTAAATTAACAGTATTACAGTATTTTTTCGGCTGAAAGAAAAAAAATATTTTGGATTTTATATTTTTACATTTTGTACCTACATAGTGTGTGGATCAAATTCAGCAATATTTTTATTTATACTATATGTGTTTTAAACAGTCATTTCCTGCACTATTTACGAGTATAATTTCTTAAATATTGTTATATGTGTATGTAAAAGCCTTAATAGGCGTAAAATAAATAAATAATTTTATCTTTACAATAATTGCATATTATTGAACCAAACTAGGCACAGCCCGTATTATGGTGTGCGAAGATTGTTAAATTGGCAAAAAAATACATAACATATAAATCGATTGCATACCTATTGACGAAGGTAAATTTGTTCATGCAAAAATTTACATTTATCAATCTTCTGCTTGATAGTGATTCTGTTATCTTATGATACAAAACGCAATAATACTCCAAAAAATTGTAATAATTTATTATCATAATCAATAATAATTACTTCATTTCTTTTTGTTTACAAACTCGCACAAACTATAAGTTCAGAGTGCGCTTTATGTATATTAAATAACTAATTATCTGATACACAACGTTATAAAAATAAATAGTATAAAACAAGTCGCTATCCGCGTCTTTCTGTGTGCGCTTAGTTCTTCTAAACTACGCAACGGATTTTGATAGTGTTTACACCATCATTTAGAGATTTTCTTCAGGAATGTTTATGTATATAAAAAATGCATATTATACTTGTAGAAAGTAGAGAAACGTAGATGTTTTGTAATCAAGTCGTAAAAAATATTTTTTCAGGCACGTACATTGCTAACGCTGGCTCAACCTTATGAGATACATTAAAACAATGTACTACGGAATTGTATATCTTAAAAAGATCTACTGAAAAGTCCGCGATGACACACGTCTATCTCATAACCCCCAACAACGCCAGGTACACGTCAGCTAGTATTTAAATATAAAGAATAACCACAAAGTTTAAAACTTCATCATACAGTGTTTTCCAATAAGAGGTGTTATTTTGAATAGCCCGCTATTTCGGTAGATGTTACTTTTGAAGCTGTCATTTTTTGACATTTGACAAGTAGAAACTACGCCATTAATAAAAATGGAACGATACACGCTTCAACAACGCATTGAAATTATTAATTATTAGAATTCCATCGAAAAATCATCTTCAGTGATGAGGCCCATTTCCACCTCGGTGGCTTCGTCAACAAGCAAAATTGTCGCATCTGGGGATCGGAAAACCCAAGAGTTATTGTTGAAAAGCCTCTCCATCCTCAACGTGTAACTGTTTGGTGCGGTTTATGGTCCGGCGGAGTTATTGGACCTTACTTTTTCGAAAATGAGGCTGGAGCAACAGTTACGGTGAATGGATTGCGCTATCGAGAGATGATTAATAATTTTTTATGGCCGGAATTGGATGGTATTGATCTGGACAACGTTTACTTTCAACAAGACGGCGCTACGTGCCACACAAGCAACGAAACCATTGATCTTTTACGATTGAATGTCAAAATAACACCTCTTATTGGAAAACCCTGTATATAGTTACTTTAAAAATTCATAATTAATTCCTTAGAACAGGCGACATTAGGGCGAATCAACTGCTTAACGATTCTGCACTGACCATCGACATTTCAGCGTCATTTACAGACAGTTCAGCAACTATCTTTTGACGCAAGCCACAAAATAGTAAAACTGTCCCAACGACCTTTTTATAATTACATGTACCACAAATGTGTAATCTTTTCTGTAATATATTGGTGTATAACCGTTTTATGAACGTAAATAAATAAACGATGGCAACTTCAACTTACGTATACTTCAATTGATAGTAAAGTAGATGAAATCCCGGGCTTTAACACATTACGCTACATCACGCGCGCATAATTTGGGTGTGGCGTTTACATATTATATGTCGATATAGGATGACACACTACGCTATAATCTTCCTCGGGAGAGGAGGTCAAATCAATTGGGGGACGGCCGGGAAATATCATTTCTTTGTATGGGATCTGTCACTTTGCCAGATAACAGCCGCGTGGTTACGGCGCTCCGTAAATTTTTCTGACCCCCTCTCCTGCCTGCAGGTAGAAGAAAGGGTTGCATAATTTTCAAATATAGCCTAGCTAGCAGATCACAGCGCATATCGACGCCACGCCCATACTTATAACACCTTTTTAGGTGTGACAGGTGTGTATGGTGAGCAAAATGGAGTTATATAAAACGCTTTGAAGTTATAGCGTAATCTTTCACCCTCTGTGCACAGGAGTTTTTCGAAATCTGTAGGCAGCAAATTTTCTTCACATTTTGAACATCAAGTGTGAAAATTTTTACCAAGAAGTAGTATCAAAATTCTGCTTTAGGGTGGGAAAAGGGGACGGGGGTGATTTTTAGAAATGTCATGTAGATAGTGACCTTTCTCTTGTTTTGAAGGCCAAGTGTGCAAAATTTCACCAATCTCGTGCCACAGACACGCTTTTTTGGTTTATTATTGCGTGAAGACAAAAAAAATATTAAGGATATTATTTCGAATTGTGAAAACTTTTCACCAACCTTCCGGATAATGTTTTCTCGAGGACACGTGTTAGGAGCTGACTGAAGAAATTCGCTACGATATTTAGTGCAAGCACATACCAAAGAAGACATGCATGCCCTGACGCAAGTCTGGATATCATTTCGGAGAATTGGAGGCAAACCACGTGACAAACTTTTTGGCAGCAAAAAGGTTTAAGTACTTAAGTAAGTACTTTAACCTTCCGACGAATGCAAATCGCAGAAAAAAGTAAGGTAACGGTTTGCAGCGCAGTCCATTGTCAGACTTTTCTGCGCAAGGCGTTTTCTCATATTTCATGTGTTGAGTAAATTATAAAACATTTGTAAAAGTGTCTCAACTAAATACTGTAATAAGATATTCGATGTTTGAAACAAGCCGAACCTTTGTTCACCCGATATGGGATTTTAAATTACGTTTATTACGCAGCAAGCAATTGTAATTGTAAAAAAGGATTAGTTATTCGTAAGTAGTTTTTATTTTAAATTTGTTTGTGATAATGTACAATGCGAGTTGCCTGTACTGTCCGATTAATTTATTGACAAATCACTGAAAGGTACATGCCCGCACCACCTCCCCGCTCCGCGCAAGTTATTTTGTTCCATTCGCCCTTGTGGGCAGGTCCATCTTTTAATTGGTATGTGATTGAAGGTCATTAGAAATTATTGGGTCAAGAAAAATTATTAATTAGCAAAAGGTTGCCCCCCTCTGAACATCCTACACTAAATTAATGTGACTTCATACACGCTACACGTAGAATATCAATGTACCTACATAATTAGTACATGCATTTTGTAAGTCCACGTCTTAATAATAATAATAACAACATGCAGGAATAACACGGAATCCTTACATATATATCCTTACATGTATTATAATAATTATGTGATAAGACCACAGATTAAAGAAGACATCAGAGTATGAGACATTATTAGCGAAAAAAAGTGGCTTCACTTTAACGGAGGTTATTTCATTCATCGTATTATTTATTTATTTTTTACATAAAGAAGAAACGCGGGGGGCGTTTTGTCCCCTATTTCATCTCTGAATTTTGACACTGGTAGAAATACATTTTTTAAATATAATATAGGTATCGACAGCTGACAAGTCCCTCCCTACGTTTTGCTTTTTTGATTTTGAAATTATTTCTTATAGGAGTTGGGTTGGGATCCTCCAAAAATACTTAAAATTGCCTAGTTTGAACATCAACAGACGTTCAGTATAATACAAATTTGACATTGTATTTAAGGCCCCGTAGTAAGCGTTCAAAGATTGTTTGAAAGGGAGATATGTAAATATGAATGTTAGTGGGAGGGCGCTTATATTAGAAAACGATAATAATTAAGCGAAAATGTTTAAAATATTTAATATAACACGACTCGTTTGAAATACAGCAAAAATCTCTCGACAAATGCTTTAGTTGCATTTAAAGATACACTGTGAATTTTTTCATGCCTATAAAATTTTACATAACAGAACAAAACGTGTTTTTAATAATTTTCTATCGAGAGAATTTCATATAATTAACGTTTCGGCATGACAAATGTATGGATATTATCTTCAAAAATAACTTTTTTTGGAACTTAAAAACTTAAAGAGTTAACGAGAAACTTGTTATAAATCAGTAGAAATAGGGTATGCCTGGGCTTAACTCGTCATGCTAATTTGTTCGCTTCTGGGAACAAACGGCTAGTGAATTTGTTCGCTTTTCATAGAAATCGCTGTTTCTCCCTTACCGTCATAGTTATAAATATGAACTAAACGGTGTTAAAAAGAGAAAGCTTTATATTCAAATTAAATTAACCCACTTCCCGAAATCCGACAGACTCGTTGTCGATGACAATGCATTATATTTTAGTGATTTGTTTTTGGGGTATTATGCCGTGTTGCGCTACCTCCTTCTTTAGCCAACGTTTCGGACAGCATTGCAGTGTCCATCATCAGGGCAGATGTGAAATTTAGAATTTGTCCGAAACGTTGGCTAAAGAAGGAGATAGCGCAACACGGCATAACACCCCAAAAACAAATCACTATAATAAATTTTGGCCGTGAAAATCTCAAATCATGCATTATATCAATCAATTTTGGTGGCAATCACGAATATGCACGCGGATTTATACGCATTTCTCTGAAATTGGAATTCGCATAACACTTTCTGTCATAGCACCGGTGCTAATATCCTTCATAAAAATGGGCATGGTAACAGATTAAATAATTTTGAAGCTTTGGAAACCAAAAAAGCCGTAAAAACCAAAAGTCATACACTTAATAATCAATAAGATATATCTAGTAGCTCAATATTAGGTTTGTTTCCAATAAACAATTAAAATTTCCCTCTTCTAATAACTGAGTGAGTTGATGCTTTGTCGCTTTCTGTTTGTGCGATTAGTTCTTATAAACTACGCAACGGATTTAGATAAAAAATTCAATATTCTTTAGAGAATTTCTTCCGGAAAGTTTGTGTATATAATACATGTAAAAGTAGAGAAAAGTCGATGTTTTGTAATCAAGTCGTAAAAAAATATTTTCGGGCGCTTACATTGCTAATGCTGGCTAAACCTTATAAGACACATCGAAATAATGTACTACGGAATTTTATATATTGAACAGGCCTACAGAAAAGTAATGGATGGTATATGTCTATCTCCTAAGAATAACCCTACAGAAAAGTAATGGATGGTATATGTCTATCTCCTAAGAATAACCCTACAGAAAAGTAATGGATGGTATATGTCTATCTCCTAAGAATAACCCTACAGAAAAGTAATGGATGGTATATGTCTATCTCCTAAGAATAACCCCCAACAACGCCGGGAATTTTTCAGCTAGTTCTACATAATTGTGTGTCGGTTTCTTCCATTCCTTTGTTATATATATATATTTTTTTTTTTTACATTACATAATATGAAACAGTTTTTAATTACATAATATAATATGATATAATATAAGTATTTGATGTACCCCCATAAATAAGCAAGGCTCGTGTGTATGGGGGGTGTTGTTATATTGGTTTATATTTGATATGATTCAGTTCAACTGTTCGGAATACTTTTTAAGGTGGCTTTTGAATTCGTTTATATTTACATTCATGTTTCTAATTTTTTCTGGTAATGAATTAAAAAAATTAACTCCGAGATATTCATGGTTGAACTGTCCTATTGTTTTTTTACATTTAGGAGTAGGAAGTATTGAAGTTTGTCTAAGATTTCTGTTATTTTTAAAGGGTGCAATTTTATTTTTAATATTGTTTTTATTAATTTGTAATGTTGCATGGTAGAAGTATAATGCATTTAATTTTCTGACCCTAAATTGTTTGAATAAAAGTTCGGACGAATATGAATAGGGTTTTTTTAATATAGTTTTTATTATTAGTTTTTGTTATACGTAAATTGTTTTTCTTTGATTTTTTTTTTTTTTTTATTTTTATTTATTTATCTATATAAAGTTTTTTATAAGTGGTTTTTCGATGCCTGTCTCACTAGGGTAAACCTGTGTCGAGACAGACATAGAGTACATCGATATATATACATATAGTTAAGTGAATATCAATAAGGGTAAATACAAAATATAAAAATAATTTCAATACAATCAAAAGAACGATTGGGTTAATCCTGTTAAGATTGTGTTCATTATTAGTATGTGGGAAAATATAAATAGATCATTTTAATTAAGTTTGAATTTGGTCGTGTGTAAATAGTACTTGTTGTCTATGTGCAATTTGGTTTACATATGCTTGCAATAGTGGGACGCCCTGTGATTGCAATCCATTTCTTTATTTCGTGTTTAAATTTTGTCATTGTTTCTAATTGTCTGATCGTAGTTGGTAGTGTATTGTATAGTTTGCAAGCTATGTTTTTAAAATGTCTTTGTCCGAATGAGGTTTTAGCAAAAGGAGTTTGAAGAAGTTCTTTGTTTTTGGCTCGGGTATTGTGAGTAGTTTGTGTTGGTTTGTATAGTGATTTATTGTTCTGGTGTAAGTTGACCAAGATGGATCTTGCATACAGCTGTTTTATGTCCATAACATTGATAGTATTGAAGATCGTATCAGTGCTGGTAGAAAGAGGAACCTTAAGGATGATTTTAATGATTAATTTTTGTGCTTTTATAATGGGGTCAAGGGCACTAGAAGAAGCATTACCCCAAGCTAGAATTCCGTATTCTATGTGTGATTGGCATAGTGAGTAATAGACTGATTTTAAAAGTTTAAGGTCAATAAAATTGCGTGTTTGTTTGAAAAAGTATATAGATTTGCGGATTTTATTCGTGGTGTTATGAATATGTTGTTTCCAATTAAGATTTGTGTCAAAAGTTATACCTAAATATTTAATATTGTTTACTTGTTCTAAGCATGGGCAGTCACAATTCCGGTTAAGAGATGAATTTTTGCATCTGTGTATTTTCAAAGTTAGACTTAGGTTTGACTTTGGGATATTTATGAGACTGAATAGTGTGTATTTTGTTTTAGGTATATTAAGAGTTAGTGAATTAGAGTCGAGCCAATGTTTTACCTTTTGAATTCCTTCTTCCGCTTTGGCGTATACGGTAGGCCAGTCTTTTGATTGAAATAGAAGGACTGTGTCATCGGCGAAACTGACAATAGTGGCATCGATATCTAGGTTACACAACTCATTTATATATATTAGGAAGAGCGTTGGACCTATAACACTGCCTTGTGGGACACCATAACTAATTGGCAAAAATTGACTTTTTGTTGTTCCGAGTTTAACGCATTGGGATCTGCCAGATAAGAAGCTGGAGAGAAGGTCTAGTTCTTTATTTCTAATACCCACATTGAACATTTTGCGTTCCAATTTGATATGTGAGATTGTATCAAACGCTTTACAGAGGTCGAGAAATACCGATAGACATTTCGAGCCCTTATCTAGTTGGCCAGAAATATGGTCAGTTACTGTGGCTATGGCATCGTTAGTGCTTTTATGTCTTCTGAAGCCAAATTGGCGAGGCGATAGAAGGTTGTTGGCTTCTAGGTATTCCATCAGACTATTATTCACGATCTTTTCAAATACTTTTGAAATGGAATTGAGTAACGTAATTGGACGGTAATTGCTGATGTCAAGTTTAGAACCTGTTTTAAAAATTGGGATAATAAGACCTTGTTTTAGAATAGTGGGAAAAAGGCCTTGTCGGAAACTAATATTAAGAAGATGAGTTATTGGTTGAATTATACCAGGGGCAATTTTTTTAAGTACAGTGTTTGGTATTTCATCTATGCCGGCAGATGAAGTGTTTTTGAGAGAGTTTATTGCTACAGAAACATCTTTCTCTGTAACCGTTTTAAGAACAAAACGTGTTGGGACTTCATCATTGGTAGAGGGGTCTCTAGTGTTAGGTGTATTGTTATCTGTTGTGATTTTTTTTGCTAATTCTGACCCTATATTTGCAAAATAATGGTTTACATGATTGACAATTGTGTTAGGGTTCGATGTAACGTGTACAGTGTTATCATTGATGTTGAGAGAGTTTAAGACGTCGGTAGCTTTGTGTGAATTGGTTGCTTCCTTGAGGATTCTCCATATTTTTTTAGGGTCATTGTTGCATTCGGAAATTTTCTTACTATAATATAAATTTTTGGCTTTCCTTATTACTTGTGTGCAAATATTTCTGTATCTTTTGTAGAAATTATGGAGTGTGATATCGTAAGGATTCGTGGCACAATTTTTATGTAAGGAGTTGCGTTTCCTAATGCAGTTAATGATTGTATGGTTTATCCATGGTTTAAGGGGTTTGATAGTTTTAGGAATGTTTTTGGTGGTGATTTTGGTGTTTTGGTTAAGGGTGTCTTGTAGGTAGTTAGAGAAATAATTCCAGGCATCCTCTGTGTTTGTTATATTATGTAGTATGTCCCAGGATTTGGATTTAATCATTTTGTTGAGATTGTCATAGTCAATTGTTTTCTTAGTTGTTGTAGTTGAAGCTTTATTGTGTACATTGTGTTTGGAACCCATTGTGAAGGAGGTGGCATAGTGATCTGTAATTGATGACGTATGAATTTCAGAGGTGTATAGATTGGATGATTTTACCATAATATGGTCGATGCAGGAAGAGGAGTATTGCGTACATCGAGTTGGTGAATTTATAGTGCTTACCATTCCATGAAACATTACTGTATTTAAATAGTCTTGACACTGAGGATGTTCGTTGTTTGTTAGAATGTTGATGTTTAGGTCTCCAATTAAAACTAAGTTCTTTATTTTGTTTAGCTCAGTAAGACAGTTATTTAAGTCAAACAAAAATGGAGATATATTTGGTTTAGAAGGAGAGCGGTAAAGTGCGATGATACATGTGTTGACGTTGTATGTTATTTGGAGACAGTTTGAATTTGTAATGGTAATTTCTTTGACGTTACACGCGTTATGAGTATTGTTTAGTGTGTATACTACTATACCGTCGTTTTGTCTGTAGTGATTTATGGTTTGGTGGTGAGTGTAATCAAGAATAATTTTGGGAGTATAAGAAGGTGTTAGCCAACATTCTGTCAGGATAATTATATCATATTTGATTTTAGTAAGTTCGAGTTGTATGAGAAATTGGTCAAAGTTTTTGTTTATTGATCTAATGTTTTGATGGTATATTGATAGGTTCGAATTGTTAGTTGTCATTTTAGTAGTTACAGAATCCATTTTTACATGGAAATTTTAATAATGAAATGGATTAATATAAATGAAGGTATTGAATATATTAGAAGAGGTAGAGAAAGAATGTAAACAGAATTAAAATCCTTTGGATAGTAAAAACATTTAAAACAAGTAGTGTACATAAAAATTATATGATATGTTTATCTTGTTGTCTCCCTCTTTATGTATATGTATTTCTTGTTTTGTGTCAATATAAAATAAAGCCACACTTATACCCTGGGAGCACCCAAAAGGATGAGGGTTTCCTAACAATCCTAACTCCATCGGGAATCTTAAGTTTGGCAGAATTATTGTATGCGGGTATCCCCACCCATGAAAAACGCGTCCATCAATTGCCTCGCCAGGTAAAACGAAAATATAAAAAACCTATTTAAAAAAAAAAAAACGAAAAAAATCCTATGTAAAGACTAATTCTCCCTATATTGCAGCCATGTTTCATTACAAATATTTATTTTCACAAAATTTAAATTAAATTTATTTTTCAACAACCTATTAATTTAAATCATGATGAAAGAGAAAGGGGCCTTTTTTATTTGAAAAAGTAGTGTTAATTTGTACCCTGATGATGAAAAGCGAAACCGGTCGGTAAATAAATTAATTTAAAACTCGTGGTTTTACACAAATCAAGTGTTTTATTTGTAAAGATTATTAGTAAACGACACGCTATGCCGTTTTTAACAAGATTTTAATAAATCAGCAATACTCATTTTTCTCCGTGTAAAACAGGTGGTGGAAGTAAATTACTCAACAGATAAAACGTGAATGCGTTGTGGACGCTGTGCTTAACACACGTTACAAAATGATGCCCTTGAGATGTACGAACCCACCTGTGCAGGAAATTAGCAAAAAGGTAAAACGCGATGACTCAACGCGGTCCAATCATCAGCATCAAAAGTTAATACTTACATAGTATTATTTATAACAGAAGAATGTTCTGCGCTTCCTGGGCTAAACATGATTCAGAGACAAAGAATGTGATCTGCCTTTCATGTGTCTCAATTCTGGGCTAATCAAACATACTTACTGATCTCAAACTCTCCCGACACTAACTAACTAACTAACCATCACGCCGTTTCACCACAGGGGTAGGCAGAGAGGACGTACAGCCAAACAACTCGGTCTTGGCATACTCCTTGCCTCATTCACATTCATACATCGTCTCATGCATACTCTTCTATTATTCTGACTCTTGACATGGCCCGACTCGTGCCAGTCTTCCTTGGGCGTCCCCGACTTCTGCAACCATTCACATTTGCATCGTATATTCTCCTTACACTCCTTTCTTCGCTCATTCGCTCTACATGCCCAAACCATCTAAGCGACCCTTTCTTGATCTTAATCATTAAACTTACATCAGCCTAGCACTCTTTGCGGATCTCCACATTTCTCACACGATCATACATGGTTTTACCATGTATACGCCTCAGGGATCTCATTTCTACAGCATTCAGTTTACTTTCATCCTTTCTCTGCCAGTTCCATGCCTCGCTTCCGTACATCAGGGTAGGTACCAGCACTCCATTCTGGACTGCTAGCTTCGCATTTTATTTGAATTTGACGGTTATTGAAATAGTTACTTTTCGGGTCTGCGCAGCGGCCTGGAGTGGCGCGTGGTACTGCCGCAACGACGTGTATGTGTGGCAGAGCCTAATGTCTCCGACAGAGGTTTTTGTAATATACACTGTAGGATCGAGCACCTTTTTTTGCATGTTTTCTGCACTCATGCGTCTTACAAATTAATTTATCGTAATACCTTAATGGCAATGCTACAGATGACGAGTCGACGTAAAGTTTTCCTCTAGCAGAGTCCAGCATACGAAGATGATTCATAATCTCGACTCTCGACAGTTATTTGTCATTTCCGCAGTTTTGCGCAAGTGTAAGTAGTTACATATCTAAATAGTTGTTAAAATGTCAATATTAGTAATCGGAAATAATAACAAACGGATTAATCTGCAAAACGGCAAGATTGTCAATGTTAATGTTAGTTTATGTTTCTACATATGTAAATAATATGAAACAAATATGTTATAACCCCGCTAAAACGGCTCTATTGGTCATAAGACATGGGGAAGGCCCGAAAAATATTCCTGCAGCTACCTTGAACGGTGTGAACTTGATGGTGACCGAAGGAACTAAATACCTTGGAAACGCAATCATGCCACTTCCCCACCATAATACACTCTAGAAGTATAAAATATCTCGGCATTAAAATTGATGAAAATCTTCGATGGGACTCCCACATAAATAGTATTACAAAGAAACTCACAAAGCTTATATACTACTTTAGAAATATACGCAATGTACTAAGTATAAATGATTTATATAAGGTATACTATGCTCTCTGTCAATCACGCATAGAATATGGGATTATTGGATGGGGATCTGCCTCAAACATCCACATGAAGCAGCTTATTAAAACTCAAAAAGCAATAATAAAAATAATCCTTAAAGTACCCATAAGAACTCCATAAAAAGACATTTTTAAAAATTTTAAAGTGTTCAGTATAATAAAACTATACTCAAAAAATGCTCTAATCAAATTTACAGAAAAATATGAGTACCCTGCTGACAAACACAACTATATTACAAGGAAGAAATCCTCAAAACTATTGAACATCCCAAAATTAAATACGTCTTTTGGCCAGAAAAATCATCATTTCCATGCATTGATGGTTGTATTTAGTCTATGTTTCCATGCTACAAAACTATATAATGCCCTGCCAATTGAACTCAAAAACACAACGGAGACACAAAAATTTAAAAACAACATCAAATTATGGCTAAGTAAACATGAAGATGAGGAAATCAATAAAATTATGAACTGAACAAATGTGAAGACAATTTTTTAAATTTTTTTTGTAGAAATTAACAAGGAAATCACGATCTACACCTATACAAAAACCTACAGTCCGCCTCGGAACAGGAATACCTAGTGAGGAGGACTGCGAATAATATACTTAACTTTGTAATTATAATTGTCGTTAGTAAAAAAAAAAAAAAAAAAAAAAAAAAAAAAAAAAAAAAAAAAAAAAAAAAAAAAAAAACATAATCACCAGTAATCTGATGGACGATGATGATATCGATAGATAAAGGCGAGCTCTCAGCGTTAAAGCAAACATGCTCAGTAGAAGATTTCGCCTTTGCAGTACCGCAGTAAAAAGGACGCTCTTCCTTTCCTTCTGCGCAACGTTGTACACGTGCGAACTATGTGCAAACTACAAAAAGAGTAGTATAGAAAGACTACGTGTCCAATACAACAACGCCTTCCGCACAATGTTTTGTCTCCCCAGATACTGCAGCGCTTCCCTTATGTTCGCGGAGGGGCGAGTTCCCGGATATGCAGCCCTTATTAGATCCAGGGTGGCAGGAATGAGGGAAAGGATAAGAAGCTCTGGAAATATCCTTACTATGGAAGCCCGCCTCACTCCATCCTCCAGCATTGACGCACACTGGAGAAACATACTAGCGCCTAATATAGTCACGGCTCCCTAAAGGCTTCAACTTTCTATTATTCTATTAATTTTATCATTTTATTCTATTTTATTTTCAATTTATTCTGTTTTTTTTTCTGTTGTATCTTTTTGTTTTTGATCATATATTTTGTTGTATCTCTATATGGAATGTGTGGGACTGCACTTACCTCCCCACATACCGGAATAAACACTTTATTATTATTATTATTTTTAATTTATGTCATTAAGATGCAGTTATATCCCTTAGTCGTCAGTCACTAGATATAAGTCTTAGATGTAACTCACTAGTTTTAAGCCAGTTCTTCAGTAAATATATTTGTACAGCGCCCTTGAGGTGATTTTTCACGAAAACGGCAAATATTATTATTACTAACTGTCTAAGGGCCCGTTCCCACTTCCGTTTTCAAATCGGAGGCGGGTCCCGTTTTAAAAACGGACGGCCAATGGCCCTGTTCACACTACCGTTTTAAAAACGGATCCGTTTTAAAAACGGACCATACTCTACGAAAAAAAATAATTGTCGATTCAACAAAAACATGTTATTTGCTCATTATTCAGTAATGGTGCGCAATGGACGACGATGAAGCTCTTGTTGTCATGTGGTACTTATTAAATAGAAGGAAAAAAGTGAAAAGAAAATTTTGAGTACACCCAATCATAGCCGAATGATTTTCTGTAGGAATTTTCCAAGTGTTAATTGGTGAGTTAAGAAGTGATGAACTAAAGTTCTTTAATTATTTTAGAATAATAATGAATGGATTATTTATATAGCGCCGTTTTCACCATGAAAAATCACCTCAAGGGCGCTTAATGGCTTAAGAGAATGTCTATCACTTCCTTTAACCATCTACTGGAATGAGTTTCAGAGAGCTTAACATATCAAAATACAAAATTGAGAAAGTGCATTTGTCCTGAAGAAAGGCTATCGATATTTTAAAGTAAGAAAACAATAAACACTCAAATATTTTTTATTATGTGTTTATTTAACTAATACGCTCTTCCGTGCATCTCATTAAAGCTTTAAAATTTAAAAAAAAGTAAACTTAAATAAAATAAAATAAAAATTTTGATGTACAAAAGTTGTGTACACCAAGTGTTTTGTTTTTATTTAGTTAAAGATAAAATATTACCATACTCTTTCTTCGACCAGTGGTATTAAATTTTCGGGATTTATTTCCTTATCCATTATTGTAGTTTTGATTTATTTACTTAACAAAATAACCAAATACAAGCACGCAGCGTGCCTGCTTCCTTGCGACAGGGAGCGGGCGGGGAGGGGTCGGGGTTTGGCGGGGACTCTGCCGGAACGACTGGACGACAAGTGTGAACAGCTCCATACAACACTATGAGCGAGCGTGTGCCGACACGATTTGAAAACGGACGCGCTGCGTAGGCGAGCCATCCGACAAAAAATGTCGGATCCGTTTTCAAATCGTGTCGGACAAGTGTGAACAGCTCCATACATCCACTACAGCCACTAGGGCATCCGATTTTAAAACGGGACCCGCCCCCGATTTGAAAACGGAAGTGGGAACGGGCCCTAAGGGCCAGTATAATACCAGTTGCTTTTATGTCTGCAAATTATGCCAAGTGACTTAGATCACATATTTTTTGGTTGTCAATATCTAAACCAATATCCTCTCTTCTATCAAGCCTTATCTACAACTGCTTCCCCTACATTCAACATCTCATCTCTACCAAGTCAGAATTCGACTCGTATAAATCATTGATCTGCAGTATTTTTTTAAAATTCGACAATGTGAACAAAACTAACAAATAAATTCACCTTACTATAATCCATAATTTGAAATGATGGCATAGAACACTCTTGAAGAGTATATATTCTCACAGAAAGTTTTTTTTGCACTTCTCTCTTATTAACTTGTGTTATTATTACACTCTTAGGAAATTTAGTGACGAAGTTAGGCAATAAATAAAATGGTGACCAAAATAATAATAATAATAATAAAAAATGCAAAAATCAGTCATTTTAAATACATGTAGGATAACGAAAGATTTTTTAAATATTTATGTTGAGGGATCAGTAGGATTTATAGGCCCTGTTAGAAGTTCTACCGAGCCGAACCCTCTGATATGAAAATATCTGGAGTCGGTGAATTATTTTCCCATTTGATCTCTGGTGAGTTGACGTGTTGTTCTTGTATTGTTTTGTATTTATTTTACTTATGTAATGCACTTGCATAATGTTGATTGACTAGATGATAATTTGTGGAAAGGTGTGTGGAAGGGTTTAGTTTTTCCTATGGGGATTTAACCCGGACATAATATCGAAAAAAAATCAAAATGACAGTTAAACACACCTACAAAAAGTGATATAAAGTCATGAAAAGTTATGAAACAAAAAGTAGGTTAAATAGTTACCTATGTAACCTTTATATTAGGGATGTAAAGATACAAGATTTTGCCAATACGATATCGATACCGATTCTTAACAAAAATAATCGGCGATACCGATAGTGATGCCAATATTGACTGTTCTCAGGAGTGTGAAAGAAAAATAATCGGTAAAAATGCTGAAGTAAAATTGAAAAAAAGCCGTTATTTTTTGGAATGAAATAAATCACATTGTTATAAAAAAGAAAGATACATAAAGTCAGTAATTAAAATTTACAAAATTATCTGTTACGCAAATCATTTTGTACCAGGCCTGCAGTTGAAAAAAGACGTTCTGAAGCCACTGAGCTCATTGGACGGGACAAGTATTTTTGCGCAAGCATTTTTAATTTTGGGAATTTATCTTCATGGCGCCAATAGTTGTTTGGATCCTGTTTAATTGGAATATTTGGGCATCTTAAATAAGATTCCATCTCTCATTGCTCAGACTGAATATACATGTTTGATAAAGGCTCATCTTCTTCTGCTTCTTTAATCAAACTGTCACAAGCTGACCAGATACCCGAGAAAATCTCATTTTGATCTCTTCGTGGCTCTACGGGATTAGGACTCTTGATATCGGCTGTTATATATCGGCGATGCCCTCAGAGCCTTCTGTGTGGAGTTAACCCTTTCACACCCGCATTATTGTTTCCACACATATAAAATATGTAATGCTTGATAATACCTCAGAAAATTATTAGAAAATTTTTGGCATTTAATTTTTTTTTTTAGAAATTTTCTATGGGATTAACATTGGGCGTCAGAGGGTATTTTTTAAATAGTAACGTAAAATAAACATAACACAAAAGTAATACAAATAACTGTTTCATGTCAAAAATGCACATTGACAACGTAGTGATAATCTCTAAGGTACAAATAAATAACATTTTAACTAAAATTCATTCATAAATAAAGAAATAATCTATGATAATAAATCTTTAAAAATTCGCCATACTAGTCGGTCGACCGGTCAGTGGTTGAGTGGGCATAGCGCTTGGGTCTCACCCGAGCGTCGCGTTTTCGATTCCTCGGCTGGCTAAGTCCTCCATCACAACACAAGCAACATTTTCGGCTTTCTGTGGTGGTAGTAGGAGATTTTCAAACATTGTTGGGTTATTCGTAACCCGGGAATGTTTGTCTTTCTTTTAAAAAAAAAAAAAATAAAAAAAAAAAAAAAAATAAAAAAAATAGTCGAAAACATGTCTGTCACTACCAGTGTTAATTTGAATGAACATTGAAATTCATTTACAATATTCTGGGAAATGACTGTGAGCAGTGAATTGAACTGATGTTATTATTATAGAACACATCTTAATGCGTTAAAATATTTGTAATTCGAGTATAAAATATTGATATCTCACCTTAAATGAAGTAATCAATGACGGCAGAAATTCGATGAAACTCACAATCAGCAGATGTCAAAATATTTATCGTTGTTGTGGCGGGAATAAGGATTTTAACCGAGCGGAAAAAATAGACGCCACAGAAAAGACTACAAACTATAAGAAAACGAAAACGTGGTTTTTCTAAATCGCTACAGTTACATCATCAGGGCATATTTGTAAATTATGGTGAAGTGTGTGTACTACGTATGTAGGAAGAGTGTAGAAATGATATTATGTTGATACGCTGTGTCCATTCGCTGACTTCAGTACCCTCATGGAACTGAGTGGAGAAAAAGCTCAAGACATGACCACCGAGGAACATGACCTTCTCTGTGAGCTCTGTCAACCTTTTGTATGCACGCATCGAATACTTCATGGTAACCGGAGTTACTTGGGGATTTTCTATGAAAAAATTTAGAACTGCGGTGCTTATAAAAGAATTTCTATTTTACAAAATGCACGAACACTCTGTGTTATTAATTCGGTCAAACTATTCTCGGCAACCAAGCAATCTAAAATATTTTTTTCAACACTCGCTAAGACATGTTCTGGCGTACTTTCGTTCCGTTTCGCATAATACTTGTACGGGGTTTTGATTTGGTTTTGGGTTTTGGTTACTGACTAGTGTGCCGTTAAATTGTACAGATTGAATTTTCTTGTAAAATAGAAGGAACTTCCGCCATTGGACATGATATATCATTTTGAAAATCAAGACAAAGGACGGGTATATCATTTTTATCAGCATCAACTTCCTCTCCCATCGCCATCTTACGATAAAGTGGTTTTCATACTATTAACAACAAATGTATTCAATCATGAAATTATTATCTTTTGCAAAGAGAGATTCTTCGCGAAAATCTTAAATTAAATATACGTCTGAATCTATACGTTTAATTCTTCTGTTCAAAATACTTTCTGTACATATCGTACATTTTCACTACGTCCAGATTTAACAGCTCGGCTATGAAACTATTTACCCGCCTCTGTGTTTCCTCCCTCCTAATATAACATAGGTCTCTTAAAGGCCCATCTTCACTCCTTCCTATCCTGAAAAAGTTCCTCCATACAGCACCTTCTAAGGTGACATAAGTAATGATGGAAATCTCTAAATAGTATAAAATAAAGTCGTTATCCGCATCTGCCTGTTTGTGCGCTTAGTTCTTCTAAACTACGCACCGAATTTTGATATAGTTTTCATAATCATTCAGAGAATTTCTTCCGGAAGGTTTACATATATAATAAATGCATATTATATTTATAGAAAGTAGAGAAAAGTCGATCTTTTATAATAATGTCGTAAAACATATTTTCAGGCACTACATTTGCTAACGCTGGCTAAACCTTATGAGATACATCAAAATAATGTATTACGGAATTGTATATCTTAAAAAGGCCTACAAAAAGTCCGTCGTGGTATATGTCCATCTCTTAAGGATAACCCGCCACCAAAGCCGGGTGAATGTCAGCTAGATATTTTATATGTGGAGTTATTATTATACTTTTATATGTGACCGGTCAGTGGCTGAGTTAGCATCGCGTTTGGGTCCCACCACGTTTGTGTATTCAATTCCTCGGCTGGCCAAGTCCTCCATTACAACACAAGCAAAATTTTCCGCATACTGTGGTGGTAGTAAGAGATTTTCTAATATTGACAGATTATTCGTAACCCGGGAATGTTTGTCTTTCTTTAAAAAATTAAGTAATTTTTTTAAAGATTCAACTAAAATTCTAGAACCACTGTAATATTCGTGTTCAAACATACATAAGGAATCACTTTAAGGCGAAGCTTAATGCCAAATCACTATTTTGATTAATCTTTATAAAAAATTGGTGTACCTACATTATGAATACCAAAAAATATGCTTTAGATAAATTGAAGGTTTTCCTATCGTTTCGCTTCAGTAGAATACAAATAAAAAATAAATTACTCAATAAAAAATATTAATGTAAACTGCTAAAAAAATATTTTTTCAATAGAAATGTATGAACGCGTAAAGGAAACAACTTAAGAAAAAAATACTGTATTATATCTAAGATTATCTGTGACAGTTTCACTTAATTAACTTTTTTGCTTTCTTATAAAATTATTTACAAAATAAATAAAAACCAGTTTTGTGCTTGAAATCGAACGTTTCTAGACTTTGTTTGTCAAGCGATTTTAATGCCTATTACCTACAATATAAGGTATACCAAGAGTATACACATTTTTGGCTTGTAGCTTCCTCTTAAATAGCAACGCGCGGAAATTTGACAGTTAGTATGGAATGCTTATTATTGTGAAATGTAGTATCAAAATAAAAATTTATGTTGGATTAACAAGGTTCCATGTGCAGTTGAAACCTTGTTTCACAAGTAAGGACCTCAATTTATACATAAATAAAATATTATGTAAGAGGTATTTGTAACCGGTCAAGAATTTACATTCGCGGCACATACAGTGGGTGGACAAATTATTATTTACATTCGATTTTTTTTCTTATTATTAACGAATTAACAACTTTTAATACACATATAAATTTACTGCTAATTTTATTAATAAATTTGATAGAAAAATACCCATAGTAAGTCAGAGAACTAGCAAATGAGGAGGTAAGCGATTCAACGGGCTTCGAATTTTTTTTTCAATGTGAAACCGCACAAAAGTCCCAACTGCTCCCAACCGTTTAGAGCCAGTAAGACTATGGCTTCACCAATTGGGATATGTTGTAAGGTTGAAGGAAGTGAGGAGGGGAAGGAGATGGGGTAGAGAAAGGTGGGAAAGAACCTAGCTATTCAGATCTCGTCAACAACCACGAAAAAAGCCATTTTAAGCAACGTTTCAATTCTGAATAGTGGTCTTACACCATAGCGATACTGAGAGTATCTTCCAGTCTGCCGGAGTTACTACTTCAGCTAGAAAAACTTGTAGAAATGGGGTAATTGCAACTCACGCCAAGGGAGGTTCTACTAATAAGTAAGTTATTTTCTTATTTTTTTTTTAAATAAACTCGTGTTTATAAGGCAAGTTTTTATGCATAGCACAAAGGATAACAAATTATTATGAGGTGCATAAAAATGCAATTTTTGCACGTTTAACTAATAATTTGGCCACCACTGCAACTTAACTATTTAACTCACACTCCGTACATTTCTAATAAAACCTTGAGACAAAAACACATTTAGCGGATAAATAAATGAATTATATAAAAAATAATAATATAATGCCGGATATGTAAAACAAAAATAGATCTCGCGTAACAAAAAAAAAAAATAGTACCTACCTACCAATTCATGGTTCGTGAATTTATTCTTTGACTGGCCACCAACACTCCGATGACCGCCAAATAAATTCCATAAAAAAATCGAATTCTAATTTGAATATTTTGAATGATCGAGCCGTCTCGAATAAAGCAGTAGTAGTTACCTACTCTGATTCAATACTTTTTCGTCGAGGAATTTGAATGGAAATCTAGGTGAACGAGTAGATAGAAGGTTTGTATTCATTTGGGGTAGGATTTTGCACGGTTAGTATGGTTGACGCTTTTTACAATGTGTCATACTTTCTTCGGAAGCGGATGACGAACGGTTCGCGTCATGGCGGCAAAATCATAATGAAAGGTAAAATGGAAGAGAATAAGCAGAAAGGGTTCGCAAATAAATTTTTAATAATTTGACATTGCGAAGATATTATGATAGGGAAAAGTAATAGGAAAATGTAGAAATAATTTGAAAGATTTCGAAATTGGAAGGTGTCATTCTTTTATTTCTTTTCTTACAAGAATATGTGAAATTTTGACAGAATTAAGCTGCGTATATATTGTCTCGAATCGAACCATTTGCTGTGTCTACGTTCCTTTTCTGTGATTCGAGACTCAGCTCGCGTTTCGGTTCGCAAATGCATATGCAGCATTAGGACGGGTTGTTATACAGAATTTGAACAATTCATCAAATTTAAAAGTTATTTTTTTAGCTCCGTGAAAGTTCTATTCAGGTCCTATTATACAACTGAACTATAAAAAAGGTCCGGGGTAAAGTGAGCTAACTTCGGGGGGTGATTTTATGTGATAGTACAAGTAAAAAAGTTGAACTGTTTGTACGGGAATATAGATATTTTTAAATAAACTTTGGAACCATGTAGAATGACCTCCCGAATTAAATGCACTTTAACCCCGGACACCCTGTATAACAACAAAACCTGAATAGAATCTTAACAGAACTAGAAAACTAACTTTGAAATTGGAAGAACTGAAACAACCTGTCCTTCGACTATTCTTATTTGATTCCATAAACATGGATATTTCTGAAAATAAACATTAGGGTAGAACTTGAAATAATTGGAAGATTTCAAAAAAGGAATGTGCGATTCTTTATTGTTTATTTTCTTATAAGATATGAGATTCTCAATTCAAAAATTAACTAGATGAATCTTAAACTATTCCTGTTTGTTTCCACGAACATGGATATTTCTGAAAATTGGTATTAAGGTAGAACTTGCAATAATTTGAAAGATTTCGAAATAGGAATAGGTACGTTGTTCTTTATTTTTTCTATTCTTACAGGAATTGAGATTCTCAATTCGTGACTAAATTCCTGACAGAATCTTAAGACTATTCTTGTTTGAATAATGAATAATAATGACAGAACCAGCGCAGAAACGTGAAAAATCACGGGATAGTCCGAATTCCTGACAAATCAGTTTCAACTTTGAAAACGGCTCATTATAAACATAATTTTCTGTTCAAATATTATATTCTAGAGAAGACACGTGAAAAATTACGGGATATTATGATTGTAGAATTTGTTAAGCAGAAATATTTGCCTAAGCTTCATTATTGGCTTTTAAAAGACCTTTCAAATGTTAGTAAACTTATAATACGACATCTGTCAACAACTTAAAGAAAAGAAATGCACATTTCAAATACAAAATTATTAATTAATAAAATAATGTTGGTACCTACTTTACCTCTGAATCATTCCAATTTTCTGATCCGGGGTTCCAATTGAAATGGAGTTACAACAGAGACACCACCGAAATTATTATTTTTTAATTAAAAAGGTTGGTAGGTACTTTATCATTTGTCTGATATTTTATTCATTCTTTACACTAGCAGTTCCAATTTTGAAAATGACACTCAAATTCGAAGCAAATTTAAGTTCATTTAACCAGAGTTACGCACGATGCATATACTAGGGGGGTATAACTCCGATCGAAAATTGTGACCGAAATATTGCGACGTCATATAATTGCCTAACATCCACCAATGATAAACTCGGAAAGTCTCTGGAATAAACTTTCAAAGTTTTTCATTCGTGTATAGTATAATAAGTAGGCTCCGAATGAAAATTTTACTGTCTGTATATTGGCATATCTATGCTTATTTAGGACCAATTTGTTTCATACAAAAAGCCCGAAGATATCGATCTAGTGAGTGGTTTATTTATGGCATATAGAACTGAAATTATTATTTGTGATTAGAGTTGAGACGAATAACGCAAACTTAGTATTGGAGCATAACGTATAATATTCCGACAGCGATGTCACAAAGAAACAGCCCTTTGTCTTGCTTGCGTCTACGAAAAAGGGACAACAAGTTAGTGTAAATATTAATCCAACATGAACATTCGAAAAGTTTTAAGATTTTTCGACCAGTTTTACAGAATGAAATTCCAAATAGTTTTGAAGTACCAAATGTACAATAAATATATGCCAAAAATATTTAAAAATACGGAATCCTCTACTAGACCGCGAATCCATCACACTAGATCGAATCAAAATGACATTAAAAAAAACATTTCAAGTCATAAAACCACACTCGGAGAAAGTACATTTATTATAACTCCACAACATACTTCCCCAAAAGTTTAATGGGTACAAATCAATAAAAAAAATCTGGCTGAAAGAGGTCAAAGAAAAAACACAAAAAGACATAAAATAGAATTAAATAAGTCCGCCTCAGCACATACGAAATATACCATTACTATTCTTAAATTCAACATAATATTTTGTATGCTCAATATTCCATATAGTGATAACATAAATAGAAAAAAATCATTCTCTTCAAAAGCTTTAGAAGCAACTGAAAAACTGCCTTAGCACGTCCAAAAATCTAGCAGAAATTGATAAAATATATGTATTTTTTAATTGTTTTTTTTTGTAGAACAAAGTAAATATAAACAAACATTTTTTTGTCCATCGAGTAGGCCCTTTCTACATTCGCTCTTCGGGGCCGGCGCGCGGGGTCAACGTCCCCCCCCCCCCCCCCCCCCTCCCCCTCCCTCCACCCCCAGCAGCCCACCGGCTCCGTTATGTTGTAATAATAATAAAATGGAAGAATATTATGTGCGCGGAGCAACCAGCCAGCCAACAAACCAAAGTGCATGGGACGTACTGGGAACGAAAGTCGTTATGGGCGTTTGTTCCCTGCAGGCCTCGGAAGGACATTACTAGCCACAAACGTCATATTCCTATTGAATTTTACTTTCGGATATTAAATTTTGAGTATTTCTATGACCCCATTGTGGTTTGTTTTATGTATTTGCAAATCCGATGAAGGTAGGATGTAGACAGCCTATAATAAATGATGCCATTAGGTATGTTGAGCATTGCAAAAATTTGTGTCCTTGACCGGCAATCTACAGGTGAGATGTTCTTAGACACCCACAACATCAAACCTTCTTCGTTTGACTTTTTGCTCGAATTGGAACTTCGATCAAGGCTATAAGGTAGTATATTAATTTAGGCCTAATTCTGACGAGCCGATATCCGCGTTTAACCATGTTTCTGTAAATAATAACATGGAAGATGTGGATGAATTAATTTTAAGTTGCAGCAATTTTGTACGCATTCCTCGAACATTTTGATAATATCATTGAGTCTTAAGATTATGTTTAAATTTTACTACCAAGCCAGGTAAATGAAAACTTATTCAGGTTTAAACTCGCTGTTTATTTCACTAACGATAGCTAAGACATTTTTTATCTTCCAAGATACTCTCCATGCTTGAGTTGGAACTACACTCGGGAACGTTAAGTAAAATCACGTTCTTGGAGCGGGTCTTGCGTTCCTCTATCTCAGTGAGCAAGTCACAAATTGGCATTGTTTCTTGGGGTAATACTCTCTTTTAAAATGTCATAACTTTTTCTTCAGGACCCCTAAAAAAATCTGAGGAAACTGTTACCATATTATTAGTGTAATACTAATTAAAACAGGGAACTCGCACACATATTCACTCTTAGGTTATAACTAGTTTCAAATTCCGAATGTTTTGTCGAAATTCCAGTTCCAAAATCATCTGCTGAAGCATTTAGAAGATACCCATACTCGTATTCATAGTGCAGTTATTAAGTTCTAGTTACAGACTATGTGCTGCCAGAAACGTAAGAAAACCATTTTCACGTTCTGGATGTAGTTTGTAATTAAATTAAATTTAAATTGTAATTAAAGCAAGTACCCTTTTCATTCAATATTCCGAGTTGAGTTAAAATTCTAGTTTCACACGACACGCTGTAAAATTCGCAGTAATTAAAGCTGGAGACTCGAACACAGATTCACTTTTAACAAAAAAACCAGTGTTGTGTTCAGAATGTAACGTAAAAATTACAGTCCTGGATTAATCTGCCGACGCATTTAGAAGGAACCCATTTTCGTGTACAAATAACAGTTATAAAACTCTAGTTGCAAACCATTATGTTTACCCTGAATCGGAGGAAAACCACTATCACATTCTGGGTGTAGTTTTAATTAAAGCGAGTCCCCTTTTCATCAAATCCACTCTTAAATTAAAACTAATTTTAATGTCGTGATTAACTTCTAAAACATTCCTAATATATTTTCATCAAAAAGACAACCTCATAAGACTAACTTTCTTAATAAAAAATCCGACCTCGGGGAATTTATATGGTCGGGGGATATTTCCGTGTACACGTCAGTAGTTGGGACTCTATTTCCAATTCCGGTCCTGCCACCTTCTTCGATAATACCGCCGTGTTTCTCTGTGTTGGACCGCCGTGCCGTTCGCGTATGTGAGTCAAGAGTTGTTAGCTGCGAGCTGCGAGCAACAAGCAACCCACACCGAGCTACAACCGACTCCGCTCGCCGATAGTAAAGTAAAGAGTTTGCTGTGGTCGGTTAGAGTGGAGTTAGACTGGTTGGGACCTGGCAGTTGAGATTTGGACCCTTCACCAGCACCGAAGGAGAATTGGAGGCATTGAAAGTATGTGTGGTGGAGTTTAGTGGGGTGACCATCAAAGAGTATGGTCTGTACTCTGCACATCACTGCTGCAAGTTGTGCTATTTTACCTTTTTTAACATAAATTGCATACACGTGCTGTCATGGGCCGATATATGAGTTGCTTTTTATCCTCGCTTAGTTGTTATTTTTTTTATATTACAGAAACAAAACAATAAATTGGTACCAATAGCATGTGTTTCCTTGCAATTTATTATTTGTGGTAGGTACATTGAGTATACTCCCGGGTGGCATGTGTAGTGTAAAGTGTGTGTATTTGTGAGTATGTTTGTAAGTGTGATAAGTGGTGATATATAGAAGTGAAACGATGGGTATGCGCATTGAGCAGTTGATATCATTGCCATAACGCCCTTTTTAAATAATCTAATCGAATGTCTCTTTTATTTGATGCAAATGAATGAATGGAAATCTTGAAAGCGGAAATGAACTCACTTCCCGACATCTGATCGAGCTAAAAGTCGGCAGTTAGAAAGGTGACAATCATAGACTAACAATGCATTATATCAACACTTGACGTTTAACAAAAGGATGGTCACTGTCTATATGAGATTTTGTAAATCCACCCCCATCTCCTCTTCCCACCCCTTTAAGTAGAAAAAAGCCCGGGCTACGCCGGTAACTTCAGCTAGTAATTATATAATAGGTTATAAAAAAGAATATCAGAGAATAGAATACATCAGGATTATTAATTATTCAAGCAATACCTTTCGGTTTTCACGATATGGTCAACATCCTTCATCATGTCCACCCGCCGACTTACAATAATTTTTCACATTCTTCAAATCTTATATTTTCACAAAGTGGTCAACATCCTTCATCATGTCCACCCACCGACTTACAATAATTTGTCACATTCTTCAAATCTTATATTTTCACAAAGTGGTCAACATCCTTCATCATGTCCACCCACCGACTTACAATAATTTGTCACATTCTTCAAATCTTATATTTTCACAAAGTGGTCAACATCCTTCATCATGTCCACCCACCGACTTACAATAATTTGTCACATTCTTCAAATCTTATATTTTCACAAAGTGGTCAACATCCTTCATCATGTCCACCCACTGACTTACAATAATTTGTCACATTCTTCAAATCTTATATTTTCACAAAGTGGTCAACATCCTTCATCATGTCCACCCACCGACTTACAATAATTTGTCACATTCACCAAATCACCATTCTATTTTCACAAAGCGGTCAACATCCTTCATCATGTCCACCCACTGACTTACAATAATTTGTCACATTCTTCAAATCTTATATTTTCACAAAGTGGTCAACATCCTTCATCATGTCCACCCACCGACTTACAATAATTTGTCACATTCTTCAAATCTTATATTTTCACAAAGTGGTCATCATCCTTCATCATGTCCACCCACCGACTTACAATAATTTGTCACATTCTTCAAATCTTCTATTTTCACAAAGCGGTCAACATCCTTCATCATGTCCACCCACTGACTTACAATAATTTGTCACATTCTTCAAATCTTATATTTTCACTAAGTGGTCAACATCCTTCATCATGTCCACCCACCGACTTACAATAATTTGTCACATTCACCAAATCACCATTCTATTTTCACAAAGCGGTCAACATCCTTCATCATGTCCACCCACTGACTTACAATAATTTGTCACATTCTTCAAATCTTATATTTTCACAAAGTGGTCAACATCCTTCATCATGTCCACCCACCGACTTACAATAATTTGTCACATTCTTCAAATCTTATATTTTCACAAAGTGGTCAACATCCTTCATCATGTCCACCCACTGACTTACAATAATTTGTCACATTCTTCAAATCTTATATTTTCACAAAGTGGTCAACATCCTTCATCATGTCCACCCACCGACTTACAATAATTTGTCACATTCACCAAATCACCATTCTATTTTCACAAAGCGGTCAACATCCTTCATCATGTCCACCCACTGACTTACAATAATTTGTCACATTCTTCAAATCTTATATTTTCACAAAGTGGTCAACATCCTTCATCATGTCCACCCACTGACTTACAATAATTTGTCATATTTCTCCAAATCTAGGTATTATACACTGAAGAGATCTCAATTCTGTGGTACTATATTATTATAATAACGTCATATTATACAATAAATTGAGTACCACAAGCTCTGCTCACAACCACGAACTATTGGTTCCAATAGCCCCGATTCGCAGTTATGCAAGCACAAGGTAATCGTCGGACCGATTCCATAATAATTCCATCGTAAGTCAGAACAACCAACACCGTCGCGGTTTGCCAATCGGATATCGGCAGCCAAGTCTGCAGGAACATTACACTACAGTAAGCTCTGCGGACTCTTAGGAAATAAATCAACTAAATAAATTATTGAACATTGTATCTGCTTCTCATTATTCAATTTGAATGCGTTTAGAATTTAGAAGAAAGTGTAATAAAGTCCTGTCTTTGAATTCCTAATACTTTTGTAAGAATTTGGTCCTTCGCGTGACAGGGTCGTTAAAAAGAAAGAGGAAAAATTAAGACGCAGGAGTTATCAGCGGTTTTTCACGTAAAAAAAAGTTTTTTTACTACAATAATATTTTTAAATTATAATTTTTTGGTTTAACTGAGGATTGAACCTTCCTACCCAGGTGCTAGAATCGACAACTCTACCAACCACGCCAAATGCCGATCGGGTAGGACCGACATTTATTACGTACATTAACTGCTGTAATGTCATCCGATTTCAGAGAAATGCTTGTATGTCATCGTGTGTAGGTAGTGATTACAACCAAGAAGTTGATAGAATGCATTGCCATCGACAACGAGTCAATCTAACGAGTTTCAGCCCGAACGGATGCCGGGAAATGGGTTAATTTCCGCTTCCATAGATGTATTTAAAAAGAGTGAAATGCAAAAAAGGCACACCCCTAAAGAGTGGGTGAAACATATTAACACAGCATCCCAAAAGATGGCACAGACGCTGACGGGAAATGTTTTCATCAGACGTACTATTTTTACAAAAAATTCCCACCTCTGTGATAGATTGCCCGGAATTACTAGAAAGAATTCAATTAAGAGTACCCATCAGACAAACCAGACAAAATCTCACATTAAACATCCCTCAATGTAACACTAACTCAAAACAAAATGCTTTTATTCACCGTGCTTCATACAATTTTAATACTTCATACAGTGAATTAGACTTATTTAACTCAGCACCCCACAATTTCAAACCTAAAATCAATAAATAATTATGTTTTCATTATTATTTTTTTATTAATACACATACGTACATTCTACACATTACACAGACCAGATCCATCCCATACCCCTCCCTTCCGCCATCCCATCCCTATAGGCTAATGTAACTTTTTTTCTTACATAAATATTATATATGTTCACTAAATAATTAAAATACCTAAGTGAAAACCTATTATTGGTTAAATAATTAACACTTACTACACCATACCTTGTAATAATTATAACTGTTGGTTTTCCAAATAAAATAAAAATAAAATAAAATAAAATAAAGCCTCTGTCTTGTAAGTCTTTTTATAAGCCAAGAAAATAATAATATTTGAATGATTTGTACGGCGCCGTTTTCGTGAAAAATCAGATCAAGGGCGCTGAACAAATATATTTCTACAATGATCTATCCCATTACTAACCATAGACTAGACAAACCATTATCAACTTATGGCTAACAGATTGCATCAACCGGTTCGTTAATCACTAATACAAAATTATATGTACAATACATTTGATCAACGAACGTGATGCTGCTAATGGACATATATAATATAAAATATACTATATATTATATATATTATACTTATATTAAACAAAAATAAAAATATATATATATATTATTATTATAATATATATTATTATATTATTATTATTATATCTCATTATGAATTATGAATCTAAGTAAGAATCGTGGCTCCCTTATCAGGCACAAGAGCTCCTCTTTTCTGATAAGGTATACATGACCATATATGAACCTTAATATTATATTTTGCAAAATATGTATGTATTAATGTAACCCATATGATGTATATTAAAATAAAAAAATAAAAAATAAATAAAAAAAAAATGCTTCCCGTATGTTCACGGAGGGGCGAGTTCCCGGATATGCAGCCCTTATTAGATCCAGGGTGGCAGGAATGAGGGAAAGGATAAGAAGCTCTGGAAATATCCTCACTATGGAAGCCCGCCTTACTCCATCCTCCAGCATTGACGCACACTGGAGAAAAATACTAGCGCTTAATATAGTCACGGCTCCCTAAAGGCTTCAACTTTCTATTATTTTATTATTTTAATCATTTTATTCTATTTTATGTTCAATTCATCTGTTTTTTTTTTCTTTCTTTGTTTTCCTGTTCTATTTTTTTTATTTTTTATCATATTTTTTGTATCTCCATATGGAATGTGTGGGACTGCACTAACCTCCCCACATACCGGAATAAACATATTTAACTTCCGATTGTAAATCTTCCCAATAGGAAAAACTTAACCCTTCCACACACTTTTCCACAAATGATCATCTAGTCAATCAACATTATGCAAGTGCAATATATAAGTAAAATAAATACAAAACAATATCTACAAGAACAACACGTCAACTCACCAGAGATCAAATGGGAAAATAATTCACCGACTCCAGATATTTTCATATCAGAGGGTTCGGCTCAGTAGAACTCCTAACAGGGCCTATAAATCCTACTGATCCCTCAACATAAATATTTAAAAAATCTTTCGTAATCCTACATGTATTCAAAATGACCGACTTTTGTATTTTATATATAAATTTTTGATAGATATAATACGCCTAGATTTTTAATGAGGGAGCTAGGTATAATGCCAGTAGCCGAAATAACGAATGATAATATTTTTATCGTCTGAGAATGGAAAATTCTTTTTATCTCATTTCCTAAATCTGTGTATTTTCTTATTTTTCATTAACAGATTTTTGAATATTACAGGAATTTGGAATAGCGACATCAAAGATATAAGTAATTTTTTGTTTGTCATGTAAAACTATATCGGGTCTATTATGACTAATCGTTCGGTCTGTTAGTATAGTTTTATCATAATGTATTTTATAAAATTCGTTTTCTGAAAATGAATTTGGTTCGTATTCATAATATTGTACTATATTACGGCAGTCAATCAAGTTATGTTTAATTACCAAACTTTGGTGAATTATTTTTAAAACTTGATTGTGCCTAAATGTATACTCGGACGGTGCTAATATAGAACATCCCGATATAATAATGTTCTATAGTTTCCGGAAAAGCCAAACATTTTCTACATAAATCATCAATTTGATTTGTATCTTTGATTATATGCTTCCTATAATTTTTAGTATTAATGACTCTATCCTGAATAGCAAGCATAAATCCTTCTATTTCTGCGCTCAACTCTCCAATACTCAACCATTTGTTTGACGAAAATTTGTCAACATACGTTTGGTTGAGATAATTGAAGTGTTTTGCGTGTAAAATTTTTTTTGACCAGGAATCTAATAATTCCTGGTTGGGATTTATAAAAATGTTGGCATTTTTATAAATGTTATTATTATAATAACAATTTATTTATATTCTTTACAGGCAGATAATATAGATACAATATAGGACCATATATAAAAATTTATAAAAAAATATAAAATAAAGGTGTATAAAGTGCAAAATGGCCTACTTACGAACCCCTTTTCGGATATGGTTTTATTGTAAAATGTGGCCAGTTAAGTTCTTTAGATTATGACCGGAAAACATTTTATTATATGTTTGCCTGAACTTCACAAAATAAAACAAAACATGCATTTTGGCGTTGTTTTTATTTTGCATACGATCAAACACGCGATCGGTGTTGACCAAATTTGTAACCTTATGGCGTAAGGTGTGAGTTTTCGCTACTGATTACTAATTTTACACGCAGAGGTGGATCGACTAATTTTTTATTACATTTTAAAATATTTTAGTAAGTAAAAATAAATTGAAAATAACTTAAAACGAAATTTTTTGTAAGTTCCCATACAAGTTGGGAGGCTGCTTTGAATGAGTATCCCGGCCTTGTGATCTGGGAGGTTTTGGCTGAGTCGGGTAATGTCAAGATTCAGCATAACAAAAGAGAGGATGCATGAACAGGGCCGGACTTACGCGGGCGCAATTGCAGCAGTCCGCTCCGGGTGTCGAATTGCCACGGCGCACAGTGGGCTAAAAATCGCTTATCATAGACATAGAGACTTGAATTTTCAAGGGTATTTTTTTGGCTAGAAATGGATTCTGCTGATCATTACTATGCTATAAAATTTCGTATGAAGCAATTGCGTGTACAAATGAAGGAGTTATCATTTTTTTAAGATAAATTTGTATGGCACTGACATTAAAAATGAGGCTATCTCTGGAATCATAATGTTAGCCATTATATCCTTACTCACAGATATACTACTATTTATTTGTATTTTTTGACATACTTCGTATTGTGGCGCAAATTGTGCTTTTTTAAAAAAAAACACTTAAATTTGAAAAAAAACTTCTTTATGTTGATGATTCATTTTAATGCATGATTTACATATGAATATGCTTTGCCTAGTTTACAATATTTTATTTACACTGCAAGCCAAAACAGTTTAAGAAATCACAAAAGTTAGATTTTTTATTTATTGTTTTTGTGTTTAATTCGTAGAACTCCATTTAATTTTGAAAAATTTAATAATAATAAGTTATTTTCTGCAAGTATTTTATACAATTTTTTCTTAAAAAAATGATGACTCCTTCATTTGTACACGCAATTCCTTCATACAAAATTTTATAGCATATTAATGATCAGCAGAATCCATTTCTAGCCAAAAAAAATACACTTGAAAATACAAGTCTCTATGTCTATGAAAGGCGATTTTCAGCCCACTGTGCACAGTGTTTTGGCTTGCAGTGTAAATAAAATATTGTAAACTAGACAAAGCATACTCATATGTAAAGCATTTAAGCATTAAAATGATTCATTAACAAAAAAAAAGATTTTTTTTCAACTTTAGGATTTTTAAAAAATAAATCGCACCTTGCGCCACAATATGAAGTATGTCAAAAAAATACAAATAAATAGTAGTATTATCTGTGTGTAAAGATAGAACGGCCAACCTTATGATTCCAGAGATAGCCTCATTTTTAATGTCAGCGCCATACAAATTTTTCTTAAAAAAATTATAACTCCTTCATTTGTAGACGCAATTGCTTCGTACGACATTTTATAGCATAGTAATGATCAGCAAAATCCATTTCTAGCCAAAAAAAATACCCTTGAAAATTCAAGTCTCTATGTCTATGAAAGCCGATTTTCAGCCCACTGTGCGGCGCTGGTATTACCTAATATCTAACAGTCCTAACACATCGCCCTTGAGATTGTTTTCATAAAAACGGCGCTACACAAAATACAAATCATCCAAATATAATTGATTACAGTGATCACCTATCTCCTATCTACTACCTAGGCGTCTACTGGTTTCCATAAGGGGCGCTTTCGTGCTAGGCGCTGTGACTGTACATGAATGTGAATGAAGCAAGGAGTGTATGACAAGATTGAGTTGTATGGCGGACCAACCCAAAAAAAACTATAGATAATTTATTTTTAATGTGCACCTATTACAATATACAGTACCTACCTAGTTTGTAAAACTTTAATCGCAACTAATTTATTTAAATAGTATAAAATAAAGTCGCTATCCGCGTCTGTCTGTTTGTGCGCTTAGTTCTTCTAAACTACACAACGGATTTTGATAGGATTTTCGCTATCATTTAGAGTATTTCTTCCGGAAGGTTTTCCAATAAGAGGTGTTATTTTGATATTTAAAGAAAAATGCCATTTTTTAATATAAATGATCGAATGTTTATTCCATTATAAAGAGGAAGGTATGCCGTTAATAGTGAAAAATAACATCAGTCAAATGACCACCACGAACACGCCTACAGGACCATATCCTTTTCATGAAATTTTCCATAACCAAATCGCTGCTGTGGCTGCCTTATGTCCTCGATAGCTTCACGAATTCCATCGTTGAGGTCTTGAATCGACGCTGGGCTGTTGGCGTAGACCTTCTCTTTCATGTGGCCCCCGTGGAAGAAGTCGCAAGGTGTTAAATCACTAGATCTCGGTGGCTAATTGTGATCACCTCTTCGAGAGATGACAGGGTCCGGAAACTTTTCCCGTAAAAGATCAATGGTTTCGTTGCTTGTGTGGCACGTAGCGCCGTCTTGTTGAAAGTAAACGCTGTAAAGTCCAGATCAATACCATAAAATTCCGGCTCCATTTTTATTAATGGCGTAGTTTCTACTTGTCAAATGTCAAAAAATGACAGCTTCAAAAGTAACATCTACCGAAATATCGAGCTATTCAAAATAACACCTCTTATTGGAAAACCCTGTAGTATAAAATAATGTCGCTATCCATGTCTGTCTGTTTGTGCGCTTAGTTCTTCTAAACTACACAACGGATTTTGATAAGGTTTTCACTATCATTTAGAGCATTTCTTCCGGAAAGTTTATATATATAATACTTGCATATTATATTCATAGAAAGAATAGAAATGTCGATGTTTTGTAATCAAGTCGTAATAAAATATCTTAGCTAACGCTGGCTAAACATAATGAGATAACTCAAAATAATGTACTACGGAATTGTATATCTTAAGGCGAAGCTTAATGCCAAATCACTATTTTGATTAATCTTTACAACGAATTGATGTACATTATGAATACCAAAAATATGCTTTAGATAAATTGAAGGTTTTCCTATCGCTTCGCTTGAGTAGAATACAAATAAAAATGAAATTATTTTACAAGCAATAATTATTCGCCTGAAACACTCATCCACATTGAAAAATCTCCTGATAAAAGATACATGACGCCAACGGGACTCGAACCCGTGTCCC
Organism: Hesperophylax consimilis; assembly: GCF_061612785.1. Classification (NCBI taxonomy): domain Eukaryota; kingdom Metazoa; phylum Arthropoda; class Insecta; order Trichoptera; family Limnephilidae; genus Hesperophylax; species Hesperophylax consimilis. The sequence goes on along the minus strand of NC_142854.1, from coordinate 15,801,236 downwards.
TTCGATTTCCGGTCGACAGCTCTGACCACTGAGCTATGGCGGCTTATCTCTTATCCGCGAAATAAATCCGCTTGTAAAATAATTGTTACCCTTTGTGCTATGCATAAAAAATCTTGTCTTAAAAACATTAGTTTACCAAAAAATAATAATTAATATTTGACAAGTTCAAGTATTTCACCTAAAAATGTAGACAATTTGTCTCGACGCCATCTAGTGAGAGAGTTAGCACTTACAATGCCTTTCTCATATAAAATAAAGTTGGTTGTTTTCAGGTGAAAAAATGTAACAAGCAGTAATTGTTGAATGAAACACTAGTATATATTGAATAATTTCGCGGATAAGAGATAAGCCGCCATAGCTCAGTGGTCAGAGCTGTCGACCGGAAATCGAAAGGACACGGGTTCGAGTCCCGTTGGCGTCATGTATCTTTTATCAGGAGATTTTTCAATATGGATGAGTGTTTCAGGCGAATAATTATTGCTTGTAAAATAATTGTTACCCTTTGTGCTATGCATAAAAAATCTTGTCTTAAAAACATTAGTTTACCAAAAAATAATAAAAAAATTAATTACTCAATAAAAAAATATAAATGACTACTAACAAAAAAATTTTTTTCAATAGAAATGTATGAACGCATAAAGGAAACAACTTTAAAAAATACAGTATTATAAATAAGATTATCTGTGACAGTTTCACTTGATTAACTTTTTGCTTTCTTATAAAATTATTTACAAAATAAATAAAAACTAGTTTTTTTGCTTGAAATCGAACGTTTCTAGACTCCGTTTGTCAAGCGATTTGAATGCCTATTACCTACGATATAAGGTATACCAAGAATATACATATTTTTGGCTTGTAGCTTCCTCTTAAAAAGGTCTACAGAAAAGTATGGGATTGCATATGTCTGTCTCCTAAGGATAACCCCCCGGAAACGCCGGATACACGTGAACTAGTTTATTTATTTATAATAATTAGAATCCATCAATTTAGTCGAATATTATCACGATAAACAACAATACATCCAAATTAAGCACCAAATAAAGACTGCAAGTTAATTTGTACGTTCCGTTTCCATTTCAAGATGGTGGCAGTTTTCATGGACAGTAAATAGTGTTATTTTTCAAACGTGAAATCACGGTGTTTATTTGGGTTTTCTTATTCGATTTTTTATACGGTTCCTACCTGCAGGAAAAAGGTTGAAAAAAGAATTGTCATTGAGATTTGGACAAATGGTATAATTCCTTATTTGAATTTTTTTCAATGTTCATAAAACAAATGGTTCATAAGTAAGTACGTAGGTACTTAAGTACCTACTTACAAATCATGATTTCAGAAGAAAGTTTGAGTGTGCTTTATTACATAAGATAAAATTAGAAATAACATTACGGTTAACTGTTTACAGAACTACTAGTATAATAGAACAGGAGAGAAAAGAATTTGTATTTTATATTATGTCCCGTCCCCCTTTCGCATCGAATCCCCAAGTCAAAATCGGGCAATGAACCCGCGGCCTGTGTGTCTGCCTGGGGCTTTTTCGCCACCAATACGTAATAGGTAGGACACACATAATATTATTAAAAATCATACGTAAATGAGAATACTAAAGGTCCGTATACGGTTAATGGATGGTAATACCAATAATAAATAAATTAATTCAGATTATGTACGTACGTACTAATGTTATTATTATTTCACAATTGTATGTGTATACGGACCGCGGCAGATTGCACTCGGTTTGGGTTATGCGGAAATGAGCCAGGCCACAGATCGAAAATAATATAGCAGGGAATTTTATTTTACACAACTTAATTGTGGTTTTTGGTGTCATTATTTAATATTTGAATGTTAATGCAGGTAAATATACAGAAAATAGGGAGTAAAAAAAATCGCACTTACAAAAAAAAACACTTTGTAAGTAATTATGTAAAATAATGTATTATAATGTAATAGTTATTTTGCTAAAATTGAAAAAGATTGTTCACTTGGCAGACATTGTTATTGATGTGAAAGTTTTAATAGGTTCTTAATTTGCGTTTAATAAAAAAATATAATATTTTAAACATCCTAAAAAACTACATACATTAATATTATGACAAAACTTGGCGTGAAGAAAATACGTCAAATTATACATTTTTTAACTAAGAGCTACTAAAATGCATTATTTTCCATTTCTGGAAACTGAAATACTTACTTCTCATTAAGATCCAACAGATTTTTTTTTAAATAAAATGTGTTTATTAAGCGAGTTCCTATTTTCTGTATATTTATCTTCATTTAATTAGAGCAAACCAAATAATGTGTAGGTACGCGAATTTCGGCAATAATCTATCAAATGTGGAAAATATTAAATTGTATTTAATTATTCACTTAATAATACCGATGGCAAGTTTCAATACCCGCACTGTGTAGTGTATCCGCCTCAGAACAGAAATCTTTAGTGAGGCGGGTTACTTTCATGTTTGTAAGGCGCGCTCTACACTCGCGGCGCGAACGGCCGCGAAGGCCGCGAAACGCGAGTGTGGATCTTGTTCACGCCTTCGCAATCTTCGCATTCGCGCTTCGCGCCATTCCCCGATTTTTGTCGGTTTTTTGGCCCGCGACAAAGGGTTTGCGATTTAAAGCCGCGAACAAGACTGAAGCTTTGCGAGTGTGGATGGACACAGTTCACGCGCGGATCGCGGCGTATATTCACGGCGTGAATTCACGGCGCGACTTCGCGCGCGAGTGTGAGCCAGCATTATATTGATCATGTTATTACAATAAACGCCCGGGTTGCCGGCAATTAAAAATAAATAAAAATAGAGTCTCAGTCAAGTAATTTTCCGTATTTTCACGTTATCAATGTTTAAATGCCTGATGCCTGAAAAACGATGCCTGGCTAAAGCAATATGTTCGACTCGCAGTATTTTAATTAAAGAATTTATAATGTTTCTAGGCAATCAAATTTTAAAAGCAAAAACAGTTGATTTTGTATTAGTTTGCACAATATCGTGAAAATAAAAATCGGTATATTTTGAATACATGGATATAACGCGTGTGCTATAATCTATAATGTGTAGCTTTGCTATTTACCACGCCCATGATGTTTTTTTACAATGGGTACAATTAAATAAATTAAAAAAAAAGAAAAAACATACAAAACTAATTAATAAATTAAATGATATCGGTATTATTGGTAAGGTAAGGTATTGGCTGCAAAGCTATCTAACTCAAAGAAACCAAAAAGTAAAACTTAATAACTCACTTAGCGTAGATGAAACTTTAGAATTTGGAATTCCCCAAGGGACTGTTATTGGACCAATTTTATTTATAATTTACGTTAACCATATGTTTAAATTATCACTTAATGGTAAACTTATATCCTTTGCTGACGACACTGCAATAATTATCGAAAAAAAGACATGGAACGAAATTACCAATGCAGCGAATCAGGATATGAAGGTTATAAAAAATTGGTTCGATGGCAATTTATTATCACTTAACACAGAAAAAACATATTGTATTCCTTTCACTCTACAAGAAGATGTGCCAAATAACCTAATTAACATAACAATTCATTCTAAAAACTGTGTAAATGACGGTACATGTAATACGGACTGCGCGAAACTAAATCATAAATCCAATATAAAATATCTTGGTATCTTAATAGATAAAAATGTTAAATGGAAAGACCATATTAATCTCACTGTTGAAAGAATAAGAAAACTTATCTATATTTTCTATAATATACGAAATATTTTAAATAAGAAAACTATCAAAATTGTCTATTATGCATTAATTCAGTCCTTATTGCAGTACGGGATTATTGGGTGGGGAGGGGCTTTTAAGGCTTCTTTACAGCCCATAATTACAATTCAAAGAATAATTATAAAAATCATCCTTAGAAAACCATATGACTCCCCTACTTTAGAGATATTTCAGGAATTTAATGTACCATCTATAACAGAATTGTATAAGAGAATCGCCTTATATCAAATTTATAAAGAATATTTTATTTATAAAATTCACCCCTCAGATAGCATAAGCAATAGATTCAAAACAAATGGCTTAATAGCCATTCCTATGCTTAGAACGACCACGGCTCAGCACCACTATTCGTATTTAGGTGTGAGATGGTACAATATATTATTGTCCAAAAATAAAATTAGTGTAACCGAAACTGTGAATTATGAACAATTCAAAAAGTTAATTAAGTCCCTAAAATTGGATAATGATATATTGTACCCCTAATTTTCTTACACTTACTCAATCTGTAAAAAATATATATTAATTTGATTGTCTTTAAAAAAAACTACTTTTCTAAATTTTTCTTGATATATTGTACCCTTAATTTCCTCACGCTTACTTAATCTGTAAAAAGATGAATTATTTTAATTATCTTTAAAAAAACAATTTTCTAATTTGTGTACCTATGTTAATATTATGTTTGTATTTATTTAAAAAGTTTTTGATTATTGTTAATCATTAGAACTAAATGTAAAGACTCCTCCCATAAACACGAGCTCCTGGAGCTCAACTTATGGAGAAATAGAATAACAATGAACAAATTATTTATAAGTCTGCATATTGTTATCATTTATAATGTTAAATAATAAATAAAAAAAAATAAAAAAAAAAATTTTTTTACAATATTGTACATAAGGGTTATTTAAACAATGGTTACAAAATATAATTTTTTACATTACAGTTGTTTACAATTGGATAAAATGAAAATTAATAATTATAAACCGAAATTGTCAGAAATAATATCATGACATAAAAAAAATTGTTTAAGTATGTTTGAAACATCGAATTTATTACAGTAAAAATCTCAATTAAATACACCAATCATTGGTTTATTCATTTTCTAAACTATGCAGGCGAGGAAATATGTCTGCCTATCCCTGTGAAAACGTAGCGATGGTTAGTTAGATGGTTGGTCGTTTTGTGAATAGCGGCGGGCGGTCACGTGACCGACCTTCAGGCTTGTCGGAGCATTGTAAGCGACCTTGACAGAGCCTCTACCCTCTGCCTCTATCTCCTAGCTCTAGACTATATACGTCTCTTTCTCGTCGCGTGTGACGATGACCCGACCCTCTCCCGATACTTTCAACAAACCAAACCTTTACAAACTTATCTTTTACCTACCGGCTACCCTTCTCGTATCTCGTAAGCTGTTAATTGCAATTAGCTGTCACTAAACTCTTACTACTAGACAATACCTTCATGAGCGAGTTTGATTCCTTATAATTGACATTCATTTTGATCAGTATCTTGTTTGATAAACGTTTAGAAGGCTGTCACATATAAAACGGTCGACATTACAAACTCGCTAGACTCTTGGAAAAATCTGGTAAAAGCCTGAGGCAAAACCCGTTCTACGGCAACCGAGTACATTGTACATTCGGTATCGGCAGACAAAGAAACTCATGCCAAATCCAACACGGCGATAGCGACATTTTAAATTAATTAAACTTATCAATGGACAGCTGCTAAGATAATGTTATTCTTACTAAGGTTCAACAGCATCACACTACTTAATAACGATCAAAGTTAAATCAACCAGACCGATAAATCTCTTATTATAAAAAGGTTTTTAAAAATGCAGACATGTTGACAATATTATAGTTTAATCTGCACTGAGAAAGGAATAAAGCTGTTTTTAAGATTCAATAGTTTAAGTATACAATATGCTGTTTTATTTTGTTCCTAATACATGATTAAACATTCATTATCAGCTTTTTGTAGAGTGGTGAATAAAAAAAACAAGACTCACCTTCCTTTCACGGACTGTTCACTTCTGTTATCCGAACACACAACATTTCACAACATTTAACTTCACAGCATCGTAATAATATAATATAACCGAATTATCCGCAATTATTATTATTGCAAGATTCACTTTCACAGGACGACAGGTAGAAACGGCACACCTTACGTAAAATAACCAAAGTTTATTGACATTATGGAAAGGTATATAAAATTTTAACAGATTTGCGCAAAATTTAACACAAGATGAAAGACGAACGTCACTTTCTTCGACACGGCGGGGTTGTTAGTGGATTAATGGAGAGATTTTAACACAAAACCATCGAAAGCAACCGGTTGAAACGTGAAGAAAATAATAGGAAAATCAGACAACAGAACCGCACAAGGAAAAATGTCCGCTCACTGAAAACAATGCCCATAACGAAAAGTGTTTCTGTCTGCTGAAAATACTACCACCGCCATCTTTGCGGGAACAGTGATAACACAATATGGCGGCGATTTTAACAGTTTGAATGGTTTACCAAATAAATAGTAGTAATTTATACTTTAAGACGTCCAAAATATTTTAATCATTTCTTTTAATTTTATAAAACATTTTTCATCATAACGCATTTTTTAATATTTCTGTAAATCACGCCAATTTACGTAACAAATGAATTTTAGAAAATTGTCAGTGTGAGCGACATCTATTGGAATGTTTTAGAAACATTTGTTAAACCTTTTTGTGTTTATCGACAGGTACCTGCAAGCCAGAATATAAACTTATGTCAAAACGCTGATAGCTTAGTTCTATTCTCTCATTCTTTCTTATAAACAATATACATGTTAGAAAGAGAGTTTAAAACGGACCTCTCAACGGCAGGATGAAATGGAGTTCTGAAGTGAATTTTATTATCTCATGCTATAAAGGCTATAATGCTGTGTTACGCTAAATTGGAATGTGAATCTTACTAATGCATTTTATAAGGGCTATATTTCCATGGCTGATTTTTATTTTTTTGTTATTCCAATATGGTTCTTAAAACTTCTGAATGTAAGGGTTATAAGGCATAGAAACGGATTTGCTTTACTTTCGAATCAGTTGACATGGTTTGTTTGACACATGTCATTAGTGTCAATGATAAGAATTCGCAATACCACGGAATTCAGTAGACGGTTATATTATTATAAAATATATAGTTAAAGTGCATAAGTCTGACAGTATTTCATAAGTTGTGTTCGGTGTGTAGTGAAGAGCGCCAAATCTCGTGACTCGCCTTAGGTACTTTGTTATCACGTAAAATGAGTCAACAAAACTATATCGATTGTTGATCATATTGTAGATCTGTTGTTTTGTTCTCGTGTTCGATACGGATGGGTGCCGTTCATCCTTTAAAATGTCGGAAGCACAGCAGAGAGCTCACATGCGAACTACGAGTAAAAACACATTGTTAAAAGTGGTAATCTTGGGAGATGGAGGAATTGGAAAATCATGTCTGATGAACAGATTTGTGTCAAACAACTTCGACGAACACAGTTTTCACACTATCGGTGTTGAATTCCTGAACAAGGACATTGAAGTCAACGGAGACAAGTATACATTGCAAGTAAGTTAAATAAACAAAAAAACATCTCTACATTTCAATAAGTAAATAAAATTTTAAAAAATGTAATGTAACAAAGGAATAAGCACTTTTGGTAAAATTTCGATCACGCTGGCCTCGCTTATTATGAATATTTTTAAGATAAAACCTTTAGATTCACCTTAATTACTGTACGACACAACTTTTAACCTTCGGGGAGGTGGAAAATATTGCAATAAAAATTTCAATTACGTAAAACTAAAATTAGCTTTCGTTTTGTGATACGAGACCGTCCATTTTCAAGCTTTTATTTGTTTATTGTCAGATGTCATTTTGTTTTGTTGGTATTTCTGTTACTATAGGACAAAACGAACGGCTAGAAGTAGCTAGAGACAATCGCGCGGGCGTTTTTTTTAATGTTAAAAAATTCCGTCAAATTAGTATTTACCTAATATGCATGCATTATGTGCGTTGTGATTGAAATTTATTAGCTGGATTTTATTTTTTTACGTTCAAATTTTATTTAAGTAAACTATATCTGCGATGTTGAGCGGCTACGCTAAATTTGTAATACAAAAGAAAGTGCCCCTTTTATAGCGCCTGCTCGCGTCAAGGCAAGAAAAACACCCCAGTTTTCAAGTAGTTTAGCGGCTACGCTAGGTTTGTGTAACATGGTTTGTGATTCAAAAGAAAGTGTCCCCTTAATACCGCCTGCTCGCGTCAGGGCAAGAAAAACATCCTAGTTTTCAATTAGTTTAGCGGCTACGCTAGGTTTGTGTAACATGGTTTGTGATTCAAAAGAAAGTGTCCCCTTTATACCGCCTACTCGCGTCAGGGCAAGAAAAACATCCCAGTTTTCAAATAGTTTAGCGGCTACGCTAGGTTTGTTGTAGTTTTATATATATAGATATAGATATATATTTTATATAGATATATATATATATATATATATATCTCAAAAACCATGTTACACAAACCTAGCGTAGCCGCTAAACTATTTTAAAACTGGGATGTTTTTCTTGCCTTGACGCGAGCAGGCGGTATAAAAGGGACACTTTTTTTTGAATCACAAACCATGTTACACAAACCTAGCGTAGCCGCTAAACTAATTGAAAACTGGGATGTTTTTCTTGCCTTGACGCGAGCAGGCGGTATAAAAGGGACACTTTCTTTTGAATCACAAACCATGTTACACAAACCTAGCGTAGCCGCTAAACTAATTGAAAACTGGGATGTTTTTCTTGCATTGACGCGAGCAGGCGGTATAAAGGGGGCATTTTCTTTTTCACCATAAACCATGTTACAAAAACTTAGCGTAGCCGCTCAACATCGCAGAAATAGTTTACTTAAATAAAATTTGAACGTAAAAAAATAAAATCCAGCTAATAAAATTCAATCACAACGCACACAATGCATGCATATTAGGTAAATACTAATTTGACGGAATTTTTTAACATTAAAAAAAACGCCCGCGCGATTGTCTCTAGCTACTTCTAGCCGTTCGTTTTGTCCTATAGTAACAGAAATACCAACAAAACAAAATGACATTTGACAGTAAAGTTTGAAAATAGACGGTCTCGTTTCACAAAACGAAAGCTAATTTTAATTTTACGTAATTGAAATTTTTATTCCAATATTTTCCACCTCCCCGAAGGTTAAAAGTTGTGTCGTACAGTAATTAAGGTGAATCTAAAGGTTTTATCTAAAAAATATTCATAATAAGCGAGGCCAGCGCGATCGAAATTTTACCGCACTTTTTTATAATCCTTGCATATAAATAACATCTGTATTTAAAAATACTTCAACAAAACAATGAACAATAATTATCAAACATATAGACAGTGTTATTTTTAATGATAAACTAATGTTTAAGAGACAAGGTTTTTTATGCGTAGCACAAAGGAAAACATATTATTTTTAAGCAATAATTATTAGCCTGAAATATGTATATAAATTTTAAAAATCTTCCGAGAAAAAATACATAATAAATACGGGAATTGAACCCACAGCCTTCTGATTGCCGGTCAGGTGTTCTACCTATTGCGCTACGTTGGCTTATTCAAAACCCGCCAAGTTATTCAACGTGTACTCGTATGCAAACCTGCATTATAACATTATCATCAGTTCTAATGGGAGCGTGGACCAGGGTATCGATTCTCCAATCCAGGCCGCTCGCAATCAGCGTTGAAAGTACATAAATTGATTGAAATTCTAATTCTTGAGTCTCGTCAAAGGTACATAATTAGATACGCCAAACGTCAAAAGTCATTCCACTCGAACAACGAGTGGGTCGAACCACTCTTTGTTCGAGTGGAATGAATTTGTCAAGAATCGAGGCCCTGGGTTGCCAATGCATATGTTTTAAAATACCCATAAAAGATTTTAAAATTCCACACAAGTTTACCTCCAAAATGAAACAACATTCTGTTGAAATTAGCAATTATTTTTTTGTTATCTAGTCATTTTTGGATTTTCTCTTTCGTTCAGGCTTTAAAAATAGAAAATTTTGCTGCAAAAGAAAACGAAATATAGTACGTTCTCACAATTATTGAATATATTATTTTTCAATTTGGTTTAATAATCAAGAAATACCCAAAATCCTCACATTTTCTCCACAAAAAGGTTCTCCCCGCAAAAACCCGATTCTTGAAATATCTTAGAATTTCTCCGTAATTTTGGGAATCCTCCACAAATTGGCAACCCTGATGTGGACAATTTAGACTATAGATATTTTACTCACGTAATGAATCAGCAGATTCAGTCAAACGGTGTGTTTTATTTGTCTTTAATTGATGATTTATAAATTCTACGTATAATAATAATATACAGTAAAATTTAAATATTCAGAATCAGTGTTTGTCACCATAATATTTTTCACTGGAGTTCCTTATTACGCGGTATGCCCACTAGAATTCTATTATCTATTTTTTCAGTCAGTAAAATACCTTTTTGCAGATATGGGACACTGCGGGTCAGGAGAGGTTCAAGTCTCTCCGCACTCCATTTTACCGAGGCTCTGACATCTGCCTGCTGACCTACTCCATCGACGACAAGTCCTCCTTCAACAACCTCAACACCTGGATGCAGGAGTTCCGAGTCTACGCCGATGTCACCGACCCAAATGACCACTTCCCCTTCATCGTTGTCGGCAATAAGGTAACATTAACTCACAATGTCATTGAATTACCCATTTCATTTCGTCTAGCGGACATAAAAAGCAATGGAGTTTCAATAGTATTATATTTAATTGTTTAGAGGTATACAATACTTATGTTTGTTTTTCAATGCTCTTTGTTCAATGTTCAACTAACTAGGTCACTAGGGACATTCTCAGGTGAACAATAGCATACAAGTTATATTAAAAGAAACATAGCAGACAAATAATATTTTTTAAATGTTACATAAAATAAAGCCAATTTAAATGTAAATAAATTAAAGTAATAAATACCTAAGTAAGTTTTTATGTGATACTACAGGGTTTTCGAATAAGAGGTGTCATTTTGATATTCAATCGTAAAAGATCAATGGTTTCGTTGCTTGTGTGGCACGTAGCGCCGTCTTGTTGAAAGTAAACGTTGTCCAGATCAATACCATCCAATTCCGGCCATAAAAAATCATCTCTCGATAGCGCAATCCATTCACCGTAACTGTTGCTCCAGCCTCATTTTCGAAAAAGTAAGGTCCAATGACTCCGCCGGACCATAAACCGCACCAAACAGTCACACGTTGAGGATAGAGAGGCTTTTCAACAATAACTCTTGGGTTTTCCGAGCCCCAGATGCGACGATTTTGCTTGTTGACGAAGCCACCGAGGTGGAAATGGAAATGCAAATCATCACTCAAGATGATTTGCATTTGATTCACTCAAGTGAATTTTAATAATTTCAATGTGTTGTTGAAGCGTGTATCGCTCCATTTTTATTAATGGCGTAGTTTCTACTTGTCAAAGGTCAAAAAATGAAAGATTCAAAAGTAACATCTACCGAAATAGCGGGCTATTCAAAATAAAACCTCTTATTGTAAAACCCTGTAGCTGTGCCCCGCCACACATTGCTATGGCTCAGTCTGTCTGTGCAGATAGAGAAACGATAGCGCGTGTTGCTTTTACACCTGCCGAGTGTTTGGTCGAGTCACTCGCTTTGTTACTCCGTCGAGTAACATAACACATGTAGAAGAGACAGTGGGCAAGTCAGTTCGTTGAGTTTAAAGTGCTGTTGCCGTGGTTTCGCAAAGCATGAAAAATGATTTTTATAACAACAAACGTCAAAAACTCTTTTTTCTTTCACTGACTGATTCGGCCGAGCATAGAGGTGACATCTATATAATATAGGTAGTATATAAAAACACTTTTCAATTCAGAATGAATGCAACAATACGCATTTTAAATAACTTTGACTTAAGATTAATTTTCCCACCATTTTTAATTTAACATTAGCACAACAGAATATTTCTTTCCCACATCTGATATGTAAAATCCCAAATAAACATCTAACAGCCTGGTATTTTATAATAACAATGTCCTTCTGGGATTAAATATTATTTCTCTTTAATATGTTTTTAGTGTCGTTTCGTTTTACTTTTGTTGTTGCCTAAAATCTCCCAAATTTTTTTGACCTCAGCTTCAAAAACCGACTTTATTACCCTTTGAGTAATAATCGCAAGGATGCCGCTAACCTATAATAAAATAAGAGCTTGCAAATTGCAAAATGCAACCCTAAGATAATGAAAATACATTCCTATTGTTAATGTCACGTCCCTTATAAATTATTGTTTTAGGCTAAGAAAAAATGTACCCCACATGAGAACCAAGACTTAGGAGAAAAAGGCCTTAGCAAGGTCAAATTTTTATTGTGTTTTGAATTTTTATTTAAAAGGGAGATACTCCGAGTATCCCTTATAGTATTCTTCTTTTAAATAAAATCGAGTCAGTCATCGAGAGGCAGTCTCGACGGTCAGTCTCGAAGAATATAGGCTGTCACAAGTGGTCCCTTAATCTGAGAGTAGGCTGCGACAGTTGTATAACAGAAGTGGTAAGGAATATAAATTATAGGGAGTTTACACATCCCGAAAATTATAACAACATTACTTTTACCCACATTTATGTTAGACTGGTATCAATGAAAACCTGCGCGCGATACCTCGCGCGGCAAATATTTCATTCTCACTCCAGTGGTCTAGCCGCCGGTTTAGCCCTAAATCTCCTCTAACGTACGCGATCTGTTTTGTTCATAAAATTATTGTAATGTGAGTTTTGTTAAAATAAAAACTAAATTGAAAATGTTTGAATTCTCATTTTTACACACCGAGAGTAATCACGCAACCTTGGATTTTGTGGATTGGAGAACCACAGAATCATTCAGCCACCAACCCATTTAAATTGGCGATAATCACAATCCTTCAAAGACCCTTAATCTGGCACCTACCAGTAAACTTCAGCTGCGGCTGATACATAGTTGGTAATATTTGTGTTTGTATTGTATAAAAATAAAACTGATGTGCTGAAAAGAAGAAGATGAAAGTGTTTTCCTGCCTACCATGGGGTGAATCGTACCAAAATATTAGAAACAAACACACTCATATTCTAATGCAAAGTTGTGTCAAAATTTCAAAGCAATTGGTGAAGAACTTTTGGAGATTTAAGATTTGAACAAACAAACATTTAATATTTTTGAAGTGAAACTTCTTTAGGCGCGTAATGGATTTTCGGGGACGGAGTAAAACCGAGTCAGAATCGACACGAAAATGCGGGTACCCCCACCACCGCTCACCGTTCACTGTCCCTCTCTCACCATATGCGCTTGTTGAGGTGGGGGAGCCGCTCACGAACGTTCTCTCTCTTCTCTTCTTTCCTCTCTCTCAGACACCAGCGAACTGCGCCACGCCAAGCATCAGCTGCTTGGTTAGTATACTGCGTCGTGAGTGTAATACGAGTGAAATACGTAATTGATTGTGGTTCATACGGTTAATTTGAAAATAGAGAGAGAGGAATAAATTAAATTTGAAAATAGAGAGAGAGGAATACTAGAAGTTTCACTTCTGTCTTGCGTAGGCTTGACACACCCACTTTTTTTGTATAGATGTACATAATGTATTTGTGACTTCGATATTCCAGTCGGACATCAGTCCTCGGGAGGTGTCAGCCGAGCAGCTGGCCGACTGGTGCTCCCAGCACCGCATCTCATCCTTCATCGAGACCTCGGCTAAGACCGCCAGCAATGTGACGCAGGCTTTCACCCTGGCTGTGCAGCGGTATGTCCTACTCTATTATAACATACTTTCAAGTCAGACTGCAGTCTTCGGAAGATGACAGTCGAGCAGCTGGCCGACTGGTGCTCCCAGTACCGCATCTCCTCCTTCATCGAGACCTGGGGCAGGACCGCCAGTAACGTGATGCTGGCTTTCACCCTGGCTTTGCAGCGTTATGTTCTTCTCTTTATAACTAACATTCCAGGCGGTTTATTGAGAGCTACATTTTCCGTGAGAGGATGAACCCTGGCAGTTTGATAGTCGGATCTACGATAAGGTGCTTGATTGCACGTCCAAGGTCTGTCACTGAATACACCGTGACTCTTGAGGAGAGTGTCGTGGCTGAAGCAGATTTTTGCCTTCATTCCAAAAGGTTTTGCTGGATGTTTGCAAGTATTTTATCATCTTGAAGTGGAATATTTATTTATTTATTTATTTATTTATTGTTTATTTGCAAAAACAGTATGAACCAGAACATTGCAATATCGATAATTAACATTTACAAAAAAGTGAATAACAAATAGGTACATTTACAAGTGGGACAAAGAAAAAAGTTTCAAATTTAGATTTACAATTTTAAGTATTGAATAATAATATTTCACATTTAAATACGTTGTAGGACATGTGGAAAATATCCACATTTCCTAATATTGAACAACATCACTTACTTCTAATTTAATTTACAGGTGGACGGCCTTGGAAAAAATGGTAGAAAGAGAACACCAAGCCCTGACGAATACGGACACAGTGAATCTCAGCAATAATGCATCCAGAAGACAAGAAAATAAATCATGCTGTAGTGGACCGACCAAGTAAACAGACTGTCTATTAAAATTTGCGCAACATTTATCTAAGTAGGAGCTCACCAACCTAGCACAAGCACATCAAAAGAGATTTTATTGACAATGTCATTAGTTTGTCATCATTCCCGAGCATGACTGCAGATCGCCAACGAGCAAAAAATTGTTCACATCAACTAAATTAAGCATATTTAACTGTACAAACCTCAATGATTGAATTTAGGAGACGCTTCTGAGCTTAAGCTTCAAAATACTTGATTCTGTGCAAAGAAGGGCGGTCAGTCAACATTGCTGATTGCCATCTCTAATGCACAGACGCAATTAACCGCTTCTGTGCCAAGAGCGAGTTAACTCGCATTCTTGGCCTGCTGTGCACAGCTACACTTCTACCTACTGGCATTTAAAAGGTTAAGACGTGCTGAGTCTGTTCTACAGTTATATCAATGAAGCCTGCTCTAAGGAGCTTGCAGGATGCATTCCCCTGTGCTCCAGTGCACATACGTGAAACTCTACAGACACACGCGAAACATAGTTGAAGTCCGCTACATCTACATAATATGTGTAAGTCAACTTGAATGTGAAATGAGCTACTGGCATCTATGTTCCCTCATATAATTGGGGCCTGCATTAATAAATCCCTTCCTACGGCCCAACAGCGTGGCGATAGTTTCCCTGTCTTTACATCAGGGTACAAGTACAGACAGCGGTGCTCTTGTGAGTCGTAGCATTAAAAAAAATACAACCTTACAGCCTTAGACACATAATTTGGGTGTTGCATGTACGTATTATATGAACAGGTGACACAGTACGCTGTAATCTTCTTCAGGAGAGGTCAGATCAGTTAGGGAACTGCCACCGAATATCATTTTCTTGTATGGGATCTGTCACTTTGACAGATGACAGCCGCGTAATTACAGCGCTCCGTAAATTTTTCTGTCCCCCTCTCCTGCCGTAGGATAATTTTCAAATATCGACTGGCTAGCAGGTCATGGCACATTTCGTCGCCATGTCCACACTTATAACACATCATCTTTTTAGGTGTGACAGGTGTGTATGGGATTGCATGGTGATCAATAATGGAGTTATATAAAACGCTTTGAACTAATCTGTCACCCGCTTTATCTATATGCTTGTGCAAGGGTTGTCAAATCCATTCTGAGCTAAACAGTCTCAAAGATTTTATAGATATTATTTCCCAAAAGAAATATTAAGGGCTTGTTTTATAATCTCCAGAAAAGGTTGCTGTCAGCAAACCTCTGGTTAGGGGCCGTTCAAGTATTATGTAAGCACTATAGGGGGGCAGGGGGGTCTTTGCTTTGCTTATTTTTGATGACATGGGGGGGTCGAGATAGTGATTACGTCAGCACTGCTCAGCAGTAGTTATTTTTTTTACACATTGGCAACACACACATTGTCTATGATTGAAAACAGAATACATATTCGGGGATTCCCACAAATAATTAATAAGTTTAGGTACTCGCTTAAAAAACAGAATACATTAATAGAAAAATGCATATAGGTACCAATTTTTACGTAATCATGGGAGGGGGGGTAAGAGCTTTGCTTACTTTTGGTGACAAGGGGGAAGAGGGGGTAAATAATTGTAATAAATCTGCTTACGTAATACTTGAACGGCCCCTTAGCGCAATTCGTAATGTTTTATCATGCCAATATCACTATCTGATAATAATGTTAACTTATACATTCCTGTATTTATTTATCAAAATGATATTATTATTTTCTATTTAAAATTGTCACTATGTTGTTTCTCGTCAATAGCAATAAAACGACAATATTTACATATTGTTGTAAATTTTATACATTTTTAATTAAATATACATAATATTTAATTGTAAAATTATAGTATATTGGGTGTTTAAACCTCTTCCAAAATTACCTTGTTTAATTTGAATTTGATTCTGATTTGTTCAAATTTTAATCGTCTGCCATGCACAACCATTATCATCACCAAAAGGGAATGCAGATAAAAGCAAACTTGATGCACTGATGGAATTGTTATGTTCAAACTTATTATGGTCATATAAATATGTCACAAATAAGTTTATATTTATAAAAAACTATGACGCCAGCTAGCTCCTATAAACAAATGGTTGATATCATAGATAATATAAACATTTTTCCCGCCTTTGTTTCACCTACACACCAAATGCATAACTTTGATAGTTTATGCGGTTCAGTCGTAACTCGGGGAAAATTGGCATGGAAGCATGCAATATCACCCTTTGTTTGTGTTATCTATGGTTGTTACAGAATAATAATTTTTAAATAAAACTTTATGGCTAATCTGCATTTTGTACAAAGTAAATGGCAAGGGTTAACTATAAATTATTTGTAAACTGCTCGTTCATAGTTGGCGCTAATTTAATTAATTTAGGACAAAACACTTTTTGCAAGTTATAAGTTGAAAACTATTTATGCCACGCACATTTTTTTGATATCTGTCTACAAAATAATAATACAGTGAAACTCTCTTAAGAAGTTTTCCAAGGGACCGGGGAAAAAAAACTTCTTAAGTGGGAAAACTTCTTAAGTGGGATTCAATTTTAGCCATTTAATAACTCGAGTCCGGGGCATACGCCATTCCTATGTCTACCTACGTTAAATTGTCGTGAAAACAAGCTCATATGATCCAAGCGGTCAAAAAAAATAAAATATATATATACATCTTCTAGTTATCATACGTTTCAATCTACATTTTAAATTAATGCATATGTATTTCCTAACCTTCAAACTTAATTTACGACAAATGTCAGATGAAACATGATGCATGGCAATTTTTATTGTTTGAATGAAAAAAACGTAATTATAATGCATATTTTACCATCTCCCCCGCCATATAATCATGTTGTAATCTTGTTGTTAAAGGTGAAATATTCCGTATTAACCGTGATCCGATAGATTATCAAAAGTTTTTCGTGTTTTACAAATTCGATGGAATAAAAATTTTATACAATAATATTACGAAACATCTCTATGTTCATTATCAAAGGGAAGATTATTGAAGGAGGCGTCAAATGTATGCAAATGTAGATCTAGCCCACGTTGTCATTAAGGTTGAGTTTAATATAATCTTTCATGTTATTTCGGCCTTAAAGACGCTTGCATATTTGTTACATAATTCCGCATTGTTTATTCGTTCCATTGCTATTTTACCTAGTTAGGGGATTAGGAGACGGGGTATTTGGTTTATTTATTGGTTACGGCAGGTTACGGCTTACGGCCCGGCGGCCGACAAAGGGTTTTATGGTCTCAGGTACTAGGTATGGGTTTCAGTCAACGTCTTTCAATTTATGACTTAGAAAAAGGTTCATTTTAAATATTTTGCGACACAATATTTCGTTTGTGTTGATTTTACCGCCGGATTTCTAAAACCTCTTAAGCGGGAAGCAGTTTTAGCTCTGAAACTTCTTACGTGGGAAAAAATCGTGTTTTTTGTATGGAATTTTCAAGGGACCAAAAATCAAAACTTCTTAAGCGTGAAAACTTCTTAAGTGGGAACTTCTTAAGCGAGTTTTACTGTATTCATTTTAAGGAATTTGAGACTTACACACCAAGTGTACCGGGAACAATTTCATTCAATTTACTTTCATTTCATAATGTTTCTCTTCCAACTGGGTATTTTTGAAAAAAAATGTTGCTGTAAATCATGATTATTAGACGTCAGATTATAATATGCACACCTTTTTGTTGTATTCATAGTTAATAGTTCTCTTTGAATATTAGAGATGGCGCCACTTGCGTTTGTGGCTACCATGTTTAACGAGTGTGTACAGCAGATACTACGGTATTAATACTATCAAATATATAAAATCGGCTTATGAGCAATCCTTTATAATAGCTAAGCTAAGCTTTGAAGTCTTTTGACTCTTGGAATGCCAGTGAATCTGTAGTGGATATACTAGGAACTCACCGCACTTACCTCCATTTTGTGGTATTTTGAACCTTAAAAATACTTCTAACATACTAAAATATTTTTCATTTCCTTGGCAAGGAAATAATGTATCTTAAAATCATTCTAGCTTCTCATTTATTACGAAAATAGTCAGCCGGCGCACTGTGGGCTGCTCGTCATTTTAGCTGGTACACTAAGGGTTAAAATCCAGGACTATTCCTGTTTACGTAGAAAGTAAAGTGTTTCAATTAGAAGTGGTGCCATCTGTATTTGATTTATAGAACTTTTCCTTCCTGTAACTATTATTTTAAAACAAATTCATCACTCACTAATTTGCACTGCATTTAATAGTGTATGGGTAAATAAGTTTTACCTGAATATTAATCTCTTTTTCTTATTCACATTCATTTTATTAATCACCTTTTATTTTATTAAAGAATTTTTATAGACTAAGAACATACCCAAGGTGATAGAAAATATGTTATTAAATCCAATGTTATTTTAATTTATGATTGTTATTCTTGTGTGTTGTGTATATTGTAAAAATAATAATACATAACGAAAGATTTTTTAAATATATATGTTGAGGGATCAGTAGGATTTATAGGCCCTGTTAGGAGTTCTACCGAGCCAAACCCTCTGATATGAAAATATCTGGAGTCGGTGAATTATTTTCCCATTTGATCTCTGTTGAGTTGACGTGTTGTTCTTGTATTGTTTTGTATTTATTTTGCTTATATAATGCACTTGCATAATGTTGATTGACTAGATGATCATTTGTGGAAAGGTGTGTGGAAGGGTTTAGTTTTTCCTATGGGGAAGATTTAACACGGACATTAAGTCGGAAATTATTGTATTGTATCGCTGTACAGCAGATAACAGTTGTATTTATGTATGTAAATTAGAACATGGTATGTATCTCTGTACAGTAAATACCGGTTGTATGTAACTGTATTAGAAGACGGTATGTATTACTGTACAGTTATTGGTTTTGATTAGAACATGGTATGTATCTCTGTGTAGCAGATACCGTTGATATGTATATATTAGAACATGGTGTGTATGTCTCTACAGTTATTGGTTTTGATTAGAACATGGTATGTATCTCTGTGTAGCAGATACCGTTGATATGTATATATTAGAACATGGTGTGTATGTCTCTACAGTTATTGGTTTTGATTAGAACATGGTATGTATCTCTGTGTAGCAGATACCGTTGATATGTATATATTAGAACATGGTGTGTATGTCTCTACAGTTATTGGTTTTGATTAGAACATGGTATGTATCTCTGTGTAGCAGATACCGTTGATATGTATATATTAGAACATGGTGTGTATGTCTCTACAGTTATTGGTTTTGATTAGAACATGGTATGTAGTTCTGTGTAGCAGATACCGTTGATATGTATATATTAGAACATGGTGTGTATGTTTCTACAGTTATTGGTTTTGATTAGAACATGGTATGTAGTGTAGCAGATACCGTTGATATGTATATATTAGAACATATCTCTGTGTAGCTGATACCGATGATATTTATATTAAAACATGGTGTGTATCGCTGTACAGCAGATAACGATTGCATAATATCACCCGATAGTTATTTGTGAATGTTACAAAACTATTTATGAATCTCTGAACACCAGATACCGATCGTATGTATATTAGAACATGGTATGTATGTAGGGCAACAATTAAAGATTGCAATTAGTGTGTATTTAATAATATGTACATAATTTGTATGTATATTTAAAGATGGGTATGCATCTCTATACAAGAGATACATACTGAGTATACATTAATACATAAAATGTGTAATGTAATTGTTGTGCAATGTTTATAATCTTGATCTTATAAACATATTATGAAATCATTAATTCATCAAATAAATTACAAATGTATAACTAAGTACTTAACTTAAATTTGAAGGCATTTATCTCAGAAGTAGATTTCGTGGATTAGCTCCTTGTTGCATAATACTGTCCAAACGTAACATTGACATCAATTAAAAGGTCAGTGAGCCCCATTTTGTTTTTTTTTTACTTTTGGAAGGCCCCTGTTACGCCAATTGTATGTCTGTTTTAGCTTTTAAACAATCTCTTTTTTTTTTTTTTTTGTTATTTGTTACAATAACACATCTGCCCTGATGATGGACACTGCAATGCTGTCCGAAACGTTGGCTAAAGAAGGAGTTAGCGCAACACGGCATAATACCCCAAAAACAAATAACAAAAATACTTTTGGCCGTGAAAATCTTAATTGGAATTGGCATTCATCGGACCTTTCAAATGTCAAAAAAACAAAATGGCGCTGATTGGCAATTTGAATTACTTTGAAACTCCCCAAGCTTATTAACCTTTACGTATCAGAAGGTAAATATCACATATCACCCGAAGAGGGGTCACTAGGATCCCCCATCGCGGACCGATTGTGTCTCTTAATATTCCTTTTTCCGGTAACACTCACGATAATATAATGATTGAAATAAACTAACTTTGTTTTTAATACCACTTTACTGTATATATTGTTAATATATAAAAACCAATCGGTTTCGGTTCACCCTTAACCTTGTTATATAATATTAAAACATATTGGTTATCTTATAAGATACTCAGATATTAGTTAAATTTTTTTTACCTACTCTTTTAACCGGACATCACCTATCTTTGCCTAGCAGTCAATCATTAAGTAATGCAAAACGCTAAAAGAGATGGTACAAAATCGAGCTTAACATATATTATTGTAGCCCTTCCCGTAAAATGCACCGGTTAATATCTTAAACAGTACTGGGATTATTTTTTTTTAAATGCAGTTCGATTATGGAATGGTTTTTCTAGGATTACCTAAATTATGTGTAAAAGTATGTGATGTAAAAAACAACTTAGATATTGCAGAAAACTTTTGTTTGGGGGATGTATATTACCCCCCTTCGGTGCGGATAGGTTAATTTGTTTTCTGTTATATTAATGATAAAATTATGAAATATTTAGAAGCAAATTAAATATTGATAAATAATTGTTATACAGATTGAACCTTTATCGCACCAACTTGGAATTGGATAAACATTATGTGATGTAAAAAAAAACTTAGATATCGCAAAAAACTTTTGTTTGGGGGATGTATATTACCCCCCTTCGGTGCGTATAGGTTAATTGGTTTTCTGTTATATTAATGATAAAATTATGAGATATTTAGAAGCAAATTACATATTGATAAATAATTATTATACAGATTGAACCTTTATCACACCAACATGATGTACATACATATTATGCAATTCTCTTTATAGAATTGTCTCAATGGATTTGCTCTTGTAGATAATCGATCGAGTAATTATTGAAGGGCCTACCTAGAAATGTAATGTCAATGGCGCCAACAAATTATTTAGAAAATTAAAAAATAATCATATTGTTGTACAATTTTAATGTGGATAGTGGCCTTATTTTACTTTGTTAAGATATGCGGACATATTTGTATTTTTATATGTAAAAACAAATATACTTACATTATAGGCTTCTTTTAGGATTTAAGTACATAATCTATTCATAAAATTTAACTCAATCATTGACAAGTGTGATTATAATATTATTATTTAAATTTACAATATAAGGGAAAATTATTTAGAGTTGAATGGGCTACTGATTTTAACCTTTCCTCATCTGTGGTGTATATTTACCACACATTGCTTTTAATAACTTTAATAACTCTATAAATATAATAAATTCTGGGTTTAGATTTTAGGTATTCCTCAAAAAAAATAATATTTTACATAGTTTTCAAATTCAATTGAAAATCAGAGATTTTTGTTAAAAATCGGGAACAAATACACCAAAACTATTTTATTTGACACAATGTAATTCTTTAAATTCTATGGTTTTTAATTGGAAACTTTCGACATGCTGGTCTCATTTCTGTCTCTTTCATGGAAGACTTATAAGAACTAAGATAGTTTCTAAGAATTCTGCATGCAATTAATTTGTTTCTGCCGATTATTTATAATAACTGTATTATTTCTTACCAAAGTTAAATCGAGAAATTTTGTGTTTATTTAGCTAAATTTATGTGTTGTATAAAATTAATTTGTCTTTCGGTTGTTGGAAAAAAATTGTGTTTCGTTGTGATAAAAAATTAAGTATTATTTTTTTGAAATTCTTGTAATTTAAAATGAATTGTAAAAATCCTTTTTCCCAATAAATGAATTATATTGCAATTGGTGTTTCAATATATTTAAAAGTGTAAGAATAAGATCACCATTTTTATCTCAAGTGACCTAACAGGTAAGTATTGTACTGTATATTATCTCCATAAATAGTTAAGTAATAACATAGATCACTGTATAAATGTATTATAAGTTTGTACAGCGCCCTTGAGGTGATTTTGCACAAAAACGGCGCCATACAGCGTACTGTACAGGGCCCGCAAATACTTTAATAGTACACAACTGCTGACCCTGTACAAATCGCAAGTGCGCCCTACTGTCGAATTTGGCAGCCATCTCTGGTCCGGAGCCCCTAAATACCTGAAAAAAACCCTTGACTCTGTGCAAAAACGGGCGGTCCGTTTGATAGATTCCCCAATCTTAACAAACGGACTGCAATCTTTAGAGCACAGGCGTCAGGGAGGTATGCTGTCCTTGTTCTATCGGTATTACAATGGAAGATGCTCTGAGGAACTAGCGTCATTGATCCCTTCGGCACCGGTGCGTAGTCGGGATACACGCCAAACGCGCGCCCAACATTTGTACACGGTTGACATTTGTCACATGAGAACAGGTCGCTTCTACGATTCGTTCTTAAGTTCAACAGCTAGGCTGTGGAACGAACTGCCGGCCTCTGTGTTTCCTCCCTCCTACAACTTGGGACTCTTCAAGACCCATGTTCACTCCTTCCTCTCCACAAAAAGACCCTCCACACAGCATCCCCAAAGATGACATAGGCCCTGAGGGAAATTATTTTCTTCAGGGCCTCCTGTGTGGAGTTAATTTAAAAATAAAAAAATACAAGTCATCCAATTATTGTTATTTTGAATGAAACGTTGCTTGAAATGGAAAAAGCCGTGCTTTGTGACCAGATCTGAATAACCAGGTATTTCTACTTTCCAACCTTCCCCAACCCATCTCCATTCGCTTCTCACTCCCGTCAGCCTCACAATATACCCCAATCGGGAATGCCATAGTCCCACTGGTTCCGGACAGTTTGAAGCAGCAAAAAAACGTTGACTGTGCAGAAACAGGCCGTACGTTTGATGGTTCCCCTATGTTAACAAACGAATTGCAATCTTTATAGCACAGGCTTCAGGTTGGTATGCTGTCCTTCTACTGGTATTTCAATAGAAGATGTTCCGAGGAACTACCATCCTAAACATCAAAGAACTAACATCCCTTTGGCAAAGCGCGGCCAACATTTTTGATACTTGTCACATGAGAATGGCTCGTTTCTAGAGCTCGGCTGTGTAACTATTTGCCGGCCTCTGTGTTTCCTTCCTCCTGTATATAATCACAACTGTAGATTCCGGATTAGAAACTACAAGTGTTTCTAGCGGGCTGGTGGAGAGTTATGGTAGTCCCAGAGAACATACAGAATCTGAAACTTCCGGAATTGACTTTACAGAATCTCTCTTCTCCTACAGCATGGATTTCTTCAAGATCAGATGTTCACTCTTTCCTCTCCTCAAAAATCATCCCCAAAGATGTACATGGCCCATTTTCCTCAGGCCCTCCTGTGTGGAGTTAACGTAAAAAAAAAGTATTTTAAAGTTATTGTGCGGTTCATACAGGTTTTTCCAATAAGAGGTGTTATTTTGAATAGCCCGCTATTTCCGTAGATGTTACTTTTGAAGCTGTCATTTTTTGATATTTGACAAGTAGAAACTACGCCATTAATAAAAATGGAACGATACACGCTTCAACAACGCATTGAAATTATTAAAATTCACTTGAGTGAATCAAATGCAAATCATTTTGAGTGATGAGGCCCATTTCCACCTCGGTGGCTTCGTCAACAAGCAAAATTGTCGCATCTCGGAAAACCCAAGAGTTGTTGTTGAAAAGCTTCTCTATCCTCAACGTGTGACTGTTTGGTGCGGTTTATGGTCCGGCGGAGTCATTGGACCTTACTTTTTCGAAAATGAGGCTGGAGCAACAGTTACGGTGAATGGATTGCGCTATCGAGAGATGATTAATGATTTTTTATGGCCGGAATTGGATGGTATTGATCTGGACAACGTTTACTTTCAACAAGATAGCGCTACGTGTTACACAAGCAACGAAACCATTGATCTTTTACGATTGAATATCAAAATAACAGCTCTTATTGGAAAACCGTGTAGAAGAAAAAAAGGGTGATAAATTCAACAGCAGACAAATAAAACAATTAAATATGTAAAATTACTTTATATTTAAATATGTATAAGCACATCATATAAAATTTACAATAAATAACAATAATATCCATAATATTCGACTTTATCTTTCAACCATTGAAATGATAATATTGAATGGAGAAAAAATAAATTCATTACAACCTTTTTAAAATAGTCTATTTTTCATAACTGGTATTACTGATGGATGGACATACCAGACAGAGTTGAGCCGGCAATTCCTAAACTGAATTGGTATAAAAAATTTAGATGGCATTTTAACCGACTATACTTATTTATTTATTCATTTTCGAAAAATCGAAAGTTTACATTTAATCAGTTTGTACATATTCCTCCTTGTGACTTTAACTGAGACAGCATAATATGGAATAAGTTATTTAAATTTGTGAGAAAGGAATATGAATTAAAAAATTTATACAAAACAAAAGATAATATAAAACCAAAAATTTACAAAACAATATATTTATAGCCATGGAGAGAGGTTGTAGATATAAATCAAATCATAATAGAGTCATAAACATTATTCACAAACCATCAGAGAAATATTTTTTTATGGACCTCTTGTATTTCGCAACTGAAAATATCAACCTTGGATAATACGCTATTGTAATTATTGCATAGTCTGTTCAGGCAAGAATTCTGCTTAGAGTTCGTTTTGCTTTGATCAACCCTGAACAGGACACAAGATTATTTTTAATTATTTTCACATGTCGCCAGTCGCCACTGACAAGAACCTAATGCCGGCACGCTTGTGCTACAGGATACGCACCGTCCCTTACTGCCCAATGATGTGGTAATGGGATGATCACTTGGTAAATAAATAAACAAGTGAGAAAGCTTGATTCTGGGCAAAGGAGAGCGGGCTGATTTCAATTCGTTGTTAACGGACCGATTGCCGTCTCTAAGGCAACAGACGCAATGTAGGGCATGCTAAGTCTGTTCTACAGATATTTTTATGGAGCTTGCAGCATTGATCACCGGTGTACCTAAGCAAAAACCAGACGGACACGAGCGGAATATTTGTTCACAGTTGATGAGAATGGCGATTTTCTCTGACTCATTTTTGCGTAAATCGGCTCGCACGTGGAACGAGCTACGCACATTAATAAATCAATTCCTAAAGCACCTACCTTGACCCGCTTCACAATGTTGCCCAACCAGGTGGCGATACAGTTCCCCTTTCTTTACAACGTACATACAGAGGCGCTCTTGTGAGGTATTACATTTAATAAAAACTTTATATATATGTTTTTCAATTGGTGATGAACCTACTGTTTCTAGAACCTGGGGAATCATCTAATTATCATAGCCCTTGAGTGTCAAGGAAAAAATACATATATGTAACATAATATTTCTGTCCTTGACCTCTCCTGGAATATGGTTTTCAAAGATGAAGAGTCCATATTTTGCAAAAAAAATAGATCTAATACAGAGACGATTTACAAAAATACCAAGAGCTTTGAATGACCGGCAATATGAAGATAGACTCAAGGAACTAAGATTAACAACATTAAAAGAAAGAAGGGGTGACTTGAGTGACACTTTCAAAACTTTATCTGGACATTATAGTTGCCCTCGCATTCGAGAAAACTTCACCACCAACAAAGATTTAAATAATTAAAATAAAATAACTTTGTTTGAATACCACTTTATTGTATATATTTATAACCCTGTAATATTGTATATGGGTTATAAATATATACAATAAAGTGGTATTCAAACAAAGTTATTTTATTTTAATTATTATAATTATGTATACCCACAAAGTGTTTGCTACAAGTGAAAAATTAAAGATTTAAATATACGTGGACCCACAAAAATCCTAGGAAACACTTGCAAATGGAGTAGTGAAAGCATTGAATAAACTTACATATCATGTCATCAATGCTACTAATATAAACCGATTTAAAGCTCTGTAGTTATCGTTTGTGTTCTTAAATATTAATAAATTACGACTCAATTTGGTTGGAGCGGTTTATTATATTGCATCCAAAAAATAAACGTAGAAAACACAAGCAGAACGTTTTACAAAACGAAAGTTCGAGATATAATTTCAAGCGCGTAACGTAGGCAATTGACTCGGTCTCGGTGTCAAGATTGCTGATACTGTACTGTCAAGTTCCTTCCTGCTTCTCGAACATTCCAGTTGCTATGGTTACAAATATTACCAAACAAGCTTCTTGGCAAAGGCCGAAACTTCTAAAATGTTCTATAATGACCGTCTGACTCGAGTAGTGGCGTACCACTACAGATGGATTGGAATCTTATTTGGAGAGAAGAAAGGATTGGCCTATTTTAATATTTAAAACAACTCGATTACTATTAAACTTATGCAGGGATCACACGAGGACGGTACAATATTGTCTTGTCCCAGCTCCAGACCCATTGTTCTAGTGTAAACGCGTCGTGACAAGACAGTAGGACAACAGCCAATCGCTCCACGCGTACGTATCTCAGCTCTCTGATCTCGTATTTCGGCTTAAAAATGTCGCCTAAATGGAACACTACAATACATCTTGGTATAAAAGAGCTAATATTAATCACGTAACGCGCATTGTTGTGTATCCATTTTCGCAGCATTTAGCGTTTGAACTACATTAAAATTGTTATATTATCACATTGTCCTGACCTGCATAGTCGAGACTGTTCACGGAGCAGAGAAGGACAATATTGTATTGTCCTTGTGTGAACCCGACATTATTGTGAAATCAGATATGAGAGCATCCGCAGAATGTGCTCAATAAACAACAATAATACATATCATTTATGTATCACAATACATATTTATCTTTGCATTTAACTAATAACAACTAAATAGACTTGTAGCTTGATTTAGGTAACAATAATAAACACAAATATATGCACATTTAAGATACTTAGTAATTGCAACAATAACATAATATGTATTATATACAGAGATGTGCAAAATGGGTATCCAAAACCATTTGAAATGCAAAATGGAAATGGGTCAAAACTTTTCCATTTGAAAATGCAAAATGCAAAATGGTTTTTAGAAAAGCATTTCAAATGCAAAATACCTATTTTCAAAATGCATTTAAAATGCAAAATGGTTTCTCAGGTCAAACAATTAAAATAATTATAGAATTTTTAACAATTTTGTCATTTAATAATGGACATCAATGTAGAACAAACATATTACATGATGGTAAATCCAAAAACACCACGACTACAGATTATGAAACCACAAAAAAATGCACGGGACTAATGTTGCCAACGTTAAAACATAGAAATTGCTATCTAACATTTAATATTACAGCGTCACGGCCCCATGTTCAGTATTTGAATCAGTATTTTTTGTAATGGTATCACTCAATTGCCAGGGCTCCTACCAGGGAGCAACTTGACAAATGTAAATTATCTTTCATAGCGAGGTTGAGGACCGACTGATATTTGGGGCTTATGAAAAAAAGATGAATAGAGATAGTAGGAAGAATGTTGCTAAAAAGCATTTAAAATGGAAAATGCATTGAGAAAAGCATTTAAAATGCAAAATGGTTTTTAGAAAAGCATTTAACCTTTTCTATGCGTCATAAATTTGTATCACTTCGTTCACACGCGGGGCTATTTATCATCAATCTAATTTATGACTTTAAACAATAATCACGCATGGATTTTAAAATTTGTTTTAAAAAATACGTCGCTTATGTCTTGAATTATCTTTTCAAGTATAAATAAACAATCCGAACGTCAATGGGACTTGATAAAAATTCGAAGTATATATTCGTGATGTAACTGATAATGTAACGGGCGGCCATGTTAATATTTCAAGGATAACGATACACATGCTTATAAACATACCGGAGTAGGGCTCTTCAACTGTGGTGCGATGTAAGTGGTTGATTTATGGGTGCGATGTCGCGTTTGACTGGATACATGAAATATTGACACACTTAAAAAGGTTCATATAATAAAAAATAACTACACTTAAATTTACAAAAATAATGAAATAATTTTTCTGTTATTATGTCACCGTAAATATGTATCACTTAATATATTTTTTTATCGTGATAAATTTTGAAACAGTTCTCAACGCATAACGGCACATTGCACTCTAAGCACATAAATTTAGTAAGTTTTCTGACTTTGGACTTCAGTGTTGAAGTGGCACAGACACGACACCTTCGACGAGGGTTTGTGTTTTTTGCTGAAGGGGGAACTTTAATGGGCATGTGTTTGGAAACAATTTTCGATGATAAACGCATCGGGTAATCTCTTGATGTTGTGGGACGTAAAATACTCGGCAAAGTTTTGTGATATTTCTCTAGTAATTGCTCAATCACAGCCATTTGGAAATCAGCCAAACTGACTTTTTTTGATGTTACAGTTTGGTATATTATGTGAGCATTTAATAAATACAAATCAATTCTATGAAATGCAACTTTCCTGTACCATTTGAGTGACTTCCTCATACAACTTAAGTTGCTTAGCATCATATCAGCTTTGTCTACTAGACCCATGTTCTTGTTATAGTCTAGAACACATTGTGGTTTTAAAATGGGCTCTCCTGTCGATCTATTTATTTTTCCCGATGGTCCAACAGAACCATCGTGAAGAGTGGTCAGCATGTGGATTTCACGCCTATCGTGCCATTTCAAAGCTAACAACGGTGATTGGTGCTTTGATTGGATTTCCCCTTTCTTCAATTTAACAAAAGGTGCCATGCCTTTCCTGTTTTTCCGAACAGTGCCACAAGCATTAGTTTTTTTTTCATGTAAATATTTAAATAAATTTGGACTAGTGTACCAGTTGTCGCACCACAAATTATGACCCTTTCCGAAATAATCTGACAAAAGGGTGGTTACAACGCCTCCCGAAATACCAATACCTTGAGTATCATTTTTTTCTGTATCAGAACCAACATAAATTATAAAATCGAGAATGAAACCCGTCATGACGTCACACATCACAAACATTTTTATTCCAAATCGGTGACGTTTAGATGGAATGTATTGCTTGAATAATAGACGGCCTTTGAAAACGATGATGCTTTCGTCAATACATAGATTTTCATGGGGCATCATAGTTGATTTAAAAATCTTTCGTGTGTGGTCAACAAGAACACGTATTTTATGCAGTCTATCAGTAGGCGTTTGAATATTACTATCACTAAAGTGGAGCATCTGTAATATTATCTGATAACGGTCTCTGGGCATTGTCTTTCCAAATATTGGTGAAAAGATTATGGGGTTCGTACTCCAATGTTCCTCGATAGTTAAGTGTTTGTTCCTAGTCATGGCAAATGTTAACGCAATAAAAACGTACATTTCTGAGACTGTTGTATCAACCCATTTTGTAACTCTCGATTTTGCTGTAAAATCCATCGTCCTAATTTTATATTGATAAAATTGATTTGTTTCATCAACAATTTTTGTCATAATTTCTGTATTCAAAAAATGTTCAAAAAACATAAGTTCGGGCGTGTCTTCAGTTAACCTGGTATCTGGATTGATACCTGATGCGAAATCGTCGAATTCATAAATAATGGGTACGAAAGGGCCGGCAGTCCACAGATTTTCAACCACTTCTTCTCCTTCTTCAATGTTCATTTCGGGTTCAGAATCATGGCTTTCATGTATATCAGCAGCTTCGCAATTATTATCGACGTCACTGTCACTAATTTCAAAATCTGAATCTATTTCTAAAGTAGCACCAAATATTTCTTCGTCATTAAGACCACGACCCGACATTTTGTATTTTGGCAATAAAAATACTTTCAAAAATTGATAAAAAGTCAAACTTGTACAACTTTACACTTGATTTTTCACTAAAAAAAAGTTTTAACCACGTATCTTTATTTGAAAATAATCTAACACTGACGAAATTTTATATTTCTTCAATAGTTTGAATGAATGTATGTAACTGAACTTATTTTAAAATATGATAAATCAGATGAATGTACACTGTAATTAAAATAGTTCATATCCACGAAAAAGCAAACAATAATTCGATAAGACAATGTAATCTACACGGCGAGCGTCTCTGTTTGAGAATCTTATAAAATGCGCCTGCGCAATAACGTGTGTAAAGACGCGGGAAGAATTCAAACTGATTCATTTTTCGCTCTGAGTTGGAAGATCCCTTCAAATCTTTGTATCGATGATTAGGATACGTATTGTGGATAAATATCGTAAGATGTCAGTAGTGTAAAGATGTGAGATTTTTTAGGAGTATAAGTTTTACCGTGCTCAAGCATGTTTCATACCCATAACGCCGAAGAAACTTTGCGTCGCACAGATGTGCCACCCGCGTACAGGGCATGTACAGTGCGTCGCAGGCGTGCGTCTCCCGCAGGGATAGGGTTAAAATGCAAAATGGAAAATACCCATTTTGCATTTCCATTTGAAATGGATTTATTTGAAATAAAGCACATCTCAGATTATATATAATATCATCACTGTATGTCATCCCAAATTGCAATGCCAATAATGTTACATACATACACTCAAAGTAATATCACATTACATTACATGTACATATCAACAAATGGGAATACTTTGATAGTATGTATCATAAATAAACCATTCACTAGATCGATATTTTGGGCTTTTTGTATGAAACAAATTGGTCCTAAAAACACCATAGATATGCCAATATATAGACAGTAAAATTCTCATTCGGAGCCTACTTATTACACTATACACCAATGAAAAGCTCTGAAAGTTTATTCCATAGACTTCCAGTGTTTTTCATTGGTGGATTGGTGGATATAGTTAGGCAATCATATGATGTCACAATATTTCAGTTCCAATTTTCTATTGGAGTTATACCCTCCTGGTATGTATCATCACTGCTTTCCAAATGCATGAAATAGCCAATACATATTTTGTTATTGAAGAAGATAATCTTTATAAACAAAAATGTTAATTTTTTTTTTTAATGATAAACAAATGTTTATAAGACAAGGTTTTTATGCATAACACATGATAGGATTAGGATAACAAATTATTTTAAGCATTAATTACTCACCTGAAATATCCATACAAATTGAAAATATCTCCCAAGTAAAAATAAATGCAGCCGACGGGAACTGAACCCGCACCTTCTGATATCCGGTCAGGTGCTCTGGACCACTGAGCTACGTCGGCTTATTTCCAACCCGCCAAATAATTCAATATGTACTAGTAATTCAATCCACAATTATGTACTGCTTATTAATTAGATTAAATGTAGATATAATACATCTATACGCCATCTAGTGGAAAATTCAGCACTAACAAAGTCTTTCCTATAAAAATAAATTTCTTTGTTTACGGGTAAAAAAATACAATAACATTAATTGTCGATTGAAGTATTTGTAAATATTGAATTATTTGGCGGGTTGGGAATACGCCGATGGATTACAGTTGTCCAGAGCACCTGACTGGACATCAGAAGGTGCGGGTTCAATTCCCGTCGGCGGCATTTATTTTTACTCTGGAGATATTTTCAATTTGTACGGATATTTCAGGCGAGTAATTAATGCTTATAATAAAAATGTAAATATTTGTTTGTTCAAAATCTTAAATCTCCAAAATTTCTTCACCGATTGCTTTGAAATTTTGGCACAACGTCGCATTTGAATACGCGCATGTTTTTATATACCTATATTATATGGATGTCACCTGTGACAGGTAAAAACATGCTTTTATTTGAAAAACAGCGCCGTCTGTTGGATGTAAAAGCAAAAAGGGTTATTGTTTCTCTATCTGCACAGATAGACTGAGCCACAGCAACGCGTGGCGGGGTACAGCTAGTACTGATAAATCTAAATGAAACAGGAACAGAACAAAACATAGAAAAATAAAAAGATTACGGTCTCAACTGGGAATTGAACCCAGGATCTCTGTCTTACACTTCATTCATTTAAGATATATTTCCAGCTAATAATAAAAACTAATTTTAAAACCACCATAATATAATAGAACTTCATCCTTCTTCTGGCGCTAGTAAAAATAGTAGTTCTAGTATTAACTATTTAAGAAATATATTTGTACAGCGCCCTTGAGGTGGTTTCTCACGAAAACGGAGCTATATAAATTAGCCAAATATTATTATTATTACCGGGACAACGTCTTTAACCATAGATGCTTTATCTTAAGTCCCAATGGTCGAGTGGTTAAAGATGTTATCTCGGTAAGACAGAGATCCTGGGTTCGATTCCCAGTTGATAGCGATACCTTTTAATTTTTCTGTGTCTTGTTAGTATAACCCTCAAAAGTTATTAAAAGAAAAGTTGTTCCAATAAAAATTATGCATTTTGTTGTTTGGAAAAGTGGTCAAATATGATTTTCACCAAAAACCCCGGTATAAAATACCCAGAGACTGACAGCTAAGATGGCCGCCGACCTTATAAATTTCCATCACAATTCGGCGTATAATCTTTTCTGAAAATATATTAAATAACTATTACAATAATATGATTGATTTTTATAGACAGCGTGACCGTCCCTCTCTGTAATTTATCAATAAATGAATCTTACAGTGTACAGGCAACTCGCTTTGCAATATCACCATTTAGTCCACGAAAGTAAAACCTGCTGCAAATTACTTAGTCTATTTTACAATTGTGCCCAAATTACTGGCTGTGCAAAAAACTTAAGAAGAAGCTGCATGCCAAAAATGTGTATATTCTTCGTATACCTTATATTGTAGGTAATAGGCATTAAAATCGCTTTACAAACGGAGTCTAGAAACGTTCAATTTCAAGCACAAAACTGGTTTTTATTTATTTTGTAAATAATTTTATAAGAAAGGAAAAAAGTTAATCAAGTGAAACTGTCACAGATAATCTTAGCTATAATACTGTATTTTTTTAAAAGTTATTTCCTTTACGCGTTCATACATTTCTATTGAAAAATATTTTTTTTAGTAGTGTACATTTATATTTTTTATTGAGTAATTTATTATTTTATTTGTATTCTACTCAAGGGAAACGATAGGAAAACCTTCAATTTATCTAAAGCATATTTTTTGGTATTCATAATGTACACCAATTCGTTAAGATTAATCAAAATAGTGATTTAGCATTAAGCTTGGCCTTAACTACAAATTTGAATATTTTGTTACACCATTTAGTTGGTCACTTTTACAAATGTGTTATAATTTATCCACCTCACTCATTTTAAGCATTGCTACGCAACCTGATTTGAAGGTGGTTCAGTTTTTTTACTGTTTTTATGAGCATTCCGATCCTGCGCAGAAAAGTCCCAATAATGGACTGCGAAACTGCTGCAAACCGTTGCATTACTTTAGTATAACGTACTAGCTGTACCCCACCACGCGCTGCTGTGTCAGTCTGTTTGTGCAGATAGAAAAACAATAGCGCATGTTGCTTTTACGTCCAACATATGGCGCTTTAAAAAAAAAAAAAACATGTTTTTACCTCTCACAGGTGACATCTACATAATATAGTTATATAATAACACACGCATATTCGAAAGCAACGCTGTGTCAAAATTTCAAAGCAATCGGTGAATTTTAACAAACTAGCATTTACATTTTCATTTATATAGATAATAACTTTACTTTTCTGCGCAGTCTGATTATATCAATGTGAGCTCTTCGGCATTCAACGTATAACTTTTGTACATAATTCAAAGCATTCTTGATCCCTACTGGTGTCAAAAGTATGGTCACGTGGTTTGCCTCCAGCTTTTCAAAATCATACCCGGATTTCATGTTAGGACAAGTCTCAAATTGGATTTCTATGGTAATTTTATATTTTGTAAAAGTTAAGGATGTAACAAAAAAAATCAAAAGGGATAAATCATACCCTAATTTAAATACAATGAAAACAAGGAACTGAAAACAAAACATCTTACGTGGGAACTTTATAAGTGGATTTTAACTGTACAGAGTTGTTTATAAAATTTAAACAAGATGTCTATGCATTTGCCTCTAAAGTCACTTGGAATAAGCTCGCACAGATGAATTCACATTGATAATTCAATTTAACCTTTTCACCGCGATCAAATGTACCGAAAATTACACTCGTACGCGGTACTCACTTTGAAAATCAAAACCTACCACTTGAAACAGCTATAAATCTCTTATTTCTAGACAGATTTATGATTTGCTTATCTTAAAAGCTTTATTAATGCTCTTGAAGTTTGTTGAAACACATAAATAAACAATAAACCGCAGGATACAGATATAATATTATAAACAGTGACCCATCACAAAAAATCAACAAGAACTGTCGCCATCGCATGCACACTGCTATATTGTTTATAGTATTTAATTACCCGGTCTGATGGGATTTGGACCACTGCGCCGATATCATCAAAACACAATTATTTTTATTATTATATCTACTAACAAATAAAGTTTTAATAAAAAGTTAACACGAGGAGAAATATTTATATGTTTTGTTTTTCATGGTAGTTTCTAAAACATGGCCACACACACAATGTCA
This sequence comes from Hesperophylax consimilis, assembly GCF_061612785.1. Classification (NCBI taxonomy): domain Eukaryota; kingdom Metazoa; phylum Arthropoda; class Insecta; order Trichoptera; family Limnephilidae; genus Hesperophylax; species Hesperophylax consimilis. Next base: position 15,766,173 of record NC_142854.1, on the reverse strand, counting down.
CATCGCACTATGGGCATTTATACTGGAACATTTTCCTTTTTTTAGAAATGGCGCACACTCGGCAGGCTCGGTGAAGTTTTTGAGAATTATTTCCCTTTATTGGGTGGGGCATATGTTTTGCTAATGCCTTAGCAGTTAGTCTCAGAGGTAAATAGTGTGAAGAGCGAGAATGAGGCTCAGATCGGGAAATTTCATGATATTTTTGCAACAATTGTCGTATTACGGCTAATTGGAAATCTGCTAAACTAACATTTTTATTTGTAATTGATTTAAAAGCCATCGATCACCATTTTTGTCACTATTTCTTTGTTCAAGAAATATTCAAAAAAGTCAATTTCCGATGAATTACCAGAAAATAAAGTGGATGGATCAAAACCTGACACAAAATCATCAAATTCATGAACTATTGGAATAAATGGACCAGAGGTCCAAGAAGAAAAGCAGTCTGCATTTACGGTATAGTCTAAGTTAGGTGTACGAAAGTCATGATCTTGGCTTGTCCCGGGGGCGTTTATTTCACTGTCACTAACTTCTTCAGTAATTGGTATATCTTGATCATCTTCACTTATTTCTAAATCAGAGTCCATGTCTAAAAATGTTTCATAAATTTCGTCTTCCGTAAGACTGGGGTTTGCCATTTTTAAGGGAGTTCAATTTTGATATATAAACGGTAAGCCTATAAATATAGACAGATATATTACTATTTAGGTTGTCCACAAAATTTAGAAATAAAATCACAAAATAAAGTCAATCAAAAAGTCTTGAGTAAAATAACTATTTTTAAAACACGTCACGTCACAAGTTCACAAACAAACGAAAGTCAATCAAAAAGTCTTGAGTAAAATAACTATTTTTAAAACACGTCACGTCACTTAAGTTCACAAACAAACTAATGTATCACAGAAAAATAAATTACTTAAAAAGATTCGCAAAATAGAAATCGGTCAATATTTTACATCGACGCATAAGTCCATCAAAGCAGATTAGATCACCTAAGAAATACTATGGATGACACAACGATTCAGCGGCGCGAAATTCAAATGACTGAATGAAGATTTAACGAATCATCGCTTTCACAATGTTTTATGTAAACAATTTATTATATTTTAACCAGCAAACGCCAGATGTCAGTAAGAAAAAGGATTGAACTATTTTTTGGTTCAGTTATCTGCTAAATTCGTCGCGTATTTACGTAGTATCAAGCCGCTAAGGTGAAACGCATGATATGATGCGCGTAGCGTGGGGGGCACGAATTATTTTCGCATGAATTGATGCGCGTAGCGGCGAAAAAGTTAAATTATGTATAGGGTTTTCCAATAAGAGGTGTTATTTTGAATAGCCCGCTATTTCGGTAGATATTACTTTTGAAGCTGTCATTTTTTGACATTTGACAAGTAGAAACTACGCCATTAATAAAAATGGAACGATACACGCTTCAACAACGCATTGAAATTATTAAAATTCACTTGAGTGAATCAAATGCAAATCATCTTGAGTGATGAGGCCCATTTCCACCTCGGTGGCTTCGTCAACAAGCAAAATTGTCGCATCTGGGGCTCGGAAAACTCAAGAGTTATTGTTGAAAAACCTCTCTATCCTCAACGTGTGACTGTTTGTTGCGGTTTATGGTCCGGCGGAGTCATTGGACCTTACTTTTTCGAAAATGAGGCTGGAGCAACAGTTACGGTGAATGGATTGCGCTATCGAGAGATGATTAATGATTTTTTATGGCCGAAATTGGATGGTATTGATCTGGACAACGTGTACTTTCAACGAGACGGCGCTACGTGCCACACAAGCAACGAAACCATTGATCTTTTACGATTGAATATCAAAATAACACCTCTTATTGGAAAACCCTGTATGTTCAAAAATATATTCAGGGACTGTATACATATTGTTATTTTTAACAATACACAATATTCCATGCTTTTTTTAATTTACACTCAATTAATAAACAATAATAATCTCATAATTATTCAATCAATAGCCATTTTTGAGTTTCAGAGTGATTCAATATTAAAATTATAATACTTTCTGATATGACCATAGAAAATGCAACAAATGCATTATTTATGTAATTCTGCAGATAACATTAGCTGTACAGGTGTACTCATGGATAAATAATTGGTTATGGCATGTGAATATGATTATATACATGGTTGAGTGCTAAATGAAATGCAGGTTTGTGAATGTTCTATATTTTACTGTCAGTTTGATTGTTAAATGTCAGTTTGACAGTTAACTGTCGGTTTGAATGATAATTGTCAGTTTGACCGATGATTGTCAGTTTGACCGATGATTGTCAGTTTGACAGATATAAACTGTCAGTTTGACATTTTACTGTCAGTTTGACATTTTACTGTCAGTTTGACATTTTACTGTCAGTTTGACATTTTACTGTCAGTTTGACACTATACTGTCAGTTTGACATTATACTGTCAGTTTGACATTATACTGTCAGTTTGACATTATACTGTCAGTTTGACGTTATACTGTCAGTTTGACATTTTACTGTCAGTTTAACAGATAAATGTCAGTTTGACGCATATAAACTGAAGTGGACGTTTTACTGTCAATTTGATGTTTACCTGTCAGTTTGATGTTTTGAAAACTATGCACTCATATATTCGAAATTATGATTTCAATAATAATAAAAGTATTTTTAAATGTACAGATAAAGTCTTAAAGCGATTATTATAAAATATTGAATGGTAAACACTCGCACACATTGCAAATTTTATTACATAATATCATTAGTGCACAAATGAAAAATTTCTAATGGTATTATTGGATTTGTTTAAAAAATAATTTCACAAATTGTATTTTTATTTACATCACAGTTCATCGGTAGCAGTCCACATGATATCAAAAAACCATATCACTCCCACAAGTGTGATACCGAACCACAGAAAAGATTCCAAGTTTAAATTTAAGCCGTAAACGAGAGCCTGGTGGCTAGAATCCGAATCAAAGAAGGCTGATTCCAAATCGTTAATCTCAAATGAGTCAAGTGGTTCGTCGTCAAGTCGTTGATTGCAATAAATATTGTAATTGTTAGTGTTGCTATTGTCCGGATATCAATCTTCCCAATCTCCGTCTCCCCACGCATCGTTATCCGTTTTACCTTCTTCGTTATCGGCGGGCGCAAACGTCAACTTCTGACTGATTAAATCACTACTTGATTTGACTTCCAAAGATTCCGTTAAGTTCAATAACGGTTGCTGTATTTCAAACACATTCTGTTTCTCTATCACCGGCTCCATATCGAGAAAGAAATCAAATTCGTCCTTTTTACCCGATGCTGACGATTTCGATTTAAACTTTTGATTTTTGATGTCCAATTCGGAAATATCTGCTAGTTTTTTCGCCTTAGCTTCTAGAGACGCCTTCTGAAGATAGTGTGAATCCGCCTTAGTGCTGCTTATCGTTGGGCTGTCCAATTTTAAAACTAATTTTTCCGTGTCTATTTTGATACTCAAATCCTCGTTGGTCGTATCATCTTGAATTTCGCTTGGAAAGTCTTTATTTGTTAAGTTGACATTGTCTTCGTTCTCCCAGTCGCTCCATTGTTCTTCACTGTCGAGGTTATCGGCGACTTTGCTCAGCATGACTTCGCCGTCGAGATCTTCGCCACCATCAGGCGACGGCCGCTCGTGAAGAAATAAGACATTCTCCATTTCGAGAGAATCGCCGCTGCCAAACACCTGTTGATATCTTGGGATCATGTTCTTTTTCGAGAGAATTTCGCCGGGGACTGAATTTGAGTCCTCGGTAGGATTTTCGGCAATTTTGTGCAGATGTCTCGTCTCTTTGGGTTTGGGAATCATAGCTTGGGTTTTAGGCGTGGGGTGAGTTAGAGGTCGTCCGTCCGCGAACAGTTTGGATCTCTTTCCTCCGATGACTGCCGATGCTCCGAGAATGGGAACGAGATCAGCCAGGCAGTAGAGAGTCATGGAAACGAGAACATCACTCGTGTCTTTTATACCGAGCAGAAGCTTAAAAAGAAAATTTAGAACTTGAATAAAACAATCTTCTATACAATAATACATACTAAACAAATGTGAATTTATATTATTTATGTCTATACCAGGGTTCAGATCAGGGTTGGGGAAACTGGGACCAGCGAGGCCATTTGGTGCGGCCTGTTAAAGCACCGCGAAAAAAAAGAAGAACATGAGAACGGTTTTCTTTCGAAGTATGTCAGATACTTTTTTAAGTTAGTTAAATAATTAAAAATATAATAACTGATTCCGTGCGTAGTAATAAAAAATCTAGTTGAAGACTATAAATATGCTGCAATCATACATGGTTTTACCACACATACGCCGCAGGGAACTCATTTCTACAGCAATAAATAACAGAAGTCAATAATGACACATAACAACCAAATAAATAGAAGACCCGTCTCACCTCGGGTAGAACGTGCGTCATCAAATCTTCCTTGGCGAATGCCGACGAGAATCCCGCAAAATGTTTTAGTAGGAGCATCCTCACCTAGAAATGGATAGGAAGATTAATTAAAATGTACATTCATTGGAATTTCAAACAACTGAAATGTCGATCTATTGACGTTGATGATGAATTGCATAATAAGCTTGTTTCGTAACGATATTGGTTTATGCTAGCGTCGTTCTGCTCCCCGTCAATTACAGAGCTAGGACCCAGCATGTAGCTTGGGTCCGTGCCTTACTGTACGAATCGCCGCTTGCGGCAATGAGTCAGCAAAGAGCTTCAGCCTTCTCACGACATGAGAAATCAATGAATATAGACCGCTCTTTAAATGTTCAATATTACGTATTCAAAGTTCTATATCAGCAACTACCGATATAATCCACCATAAACGCTGTGAAAAACATAATCGCTGCAAGTGATGATCGCCGTGCTTGTGCAGTGATTAGTGTTTTAATTTTCTGATTTATCTCAAGATAACCAAAACTGGTGAGTAGAAAAGTGCATAATACTTTGTATTTTGGTTCAGATCAAGATTTCATTAAGCCGAGGATATAACCCTTTTCTCTGACCTGTATGTGGCGCGAGCTAACGCATCAACGTACAACGCTGATTGAATAACCACTCGAGCGATAGCGTATTTAAAAAAAAAAACACCTTGAGCGATACACATTTCACACGTGCTCGAAAAACAGTCCACTAGTTATAGCCAATGAATCCAACCTATATTTCAAAGTTTATCCAATGTTTTAAGATTTATTAAAAAAAATTAAATAGTAAAATTTATAAATGTGTGAATTCTGTACTTTAGCTACCAGAATTGCTCTACCTTGTACTTATTTGGGGCAAAATTGAGTATTACTATTTCTGTATGTTTGTCTATGGTCTACTGGAAACGTTTGTATTCACAGATATTTAAAAATATTTCTAACCGTGACAGTAAGGGGAGATACGAGTTCTATAAGACCATACGAACAGTTCCCAAAAGCGAACAAATTAATCTGAGGAGTTGTACAGAATTTTGAATAGAGTAGTTTTCGTTGGTATGAGAAAGGCAATATAAGATTAAGTAAATGATGTAAGGTTACGACTTGCCTGGACATCTCGCACCCTGAACATCTTCAGCAGCTGAGGAGTTATGTGCTCTTTGAATACACTCAAAGAGAATAGTCCCAAGTCTGAAGATGAACCATCACCTAGAAACAACCACATTTTCATTACAATATGGCACAAATTATTATGTATAAACAATAATTAGTCGCCTGAAATATCCATACAAATTGAAAATATCTCCCGAGTAAAAATAAATGCAGCCTACGGGAATTAAACCCGCACCTTCTGATGTCCGGTCAGGTACTCTGGACCACTGAGCTACATCGGCTTATTTCCAACACGCCAAATAATTCAATATGTACTAGTACTTCAATCAACAATTAATGCTTAATATATTTTTTCTTCTGTAAACAACCAATTTTATTTTTGTAGGAAAGGCTTTGTTAGTGCTAAATTTCCCACTAGATGGCGTCGAGACATATTATATCTACATTTTTTGGTAAAATATTTTGACTTGTCAAATATTTATATTTTTTTTAATGATAAACTATTTTTTATAAGACAAGGTTCCTTATGCATAGCACAAAGGATAACAAATTATATATTGTGCTATGCATAAGAAACATTAGTTTATCATTAAAAAAAAATATAACAAAACGGCACAGCGGTAAGCGCGCTGGCTATGGGTACGCAACAAGCTGGAAGCGAAGGTCTCGTATTACATATTATATTCTGATAAAAATGACATAGAACGCCAAAGAAGAGTATGTACTGCGATCACCAGGAGATCCTCAGGAGGCACAACTATTACAGACGTAATGCATGAACTTTTGCACTAGCAAACTATGGACAAGGTATACACAAGGCGTCATGAACAAACTCATCATATCTCCCATCATAGTTGGAGAATTTCCCTCAAGCAACCGTAGTACAAGTGTGAATTTTGGATCATGTAATTCATTTACGTGTATGCTTTTCTATGGCAGACAGAGTATTGTAATATTCACCGCTCTGTTCAGCCAAATTAAACAAACATTATAATATTATTATTAGGAGGGAGAGTACAAAAATTATTCCACGAGAACCAGTCTTCATGGTGTAGATTTAATATATGTAATACAAATTAATGTTCGGCATGTAATGATTGTGCCCGAGGGAGCAATGACGGTAGTTCATCGCAACACCTTCCATTAGAATACCGATAGAACAGAGCATTCAAAATGCCTTCCATTGATATACTTGGTGCAACTGTAAGTGACCAGCTCAGGCACGGGGGCTTCATCAAAACCAGGCTCAAGTTAGTCTCTCAGAAGCTGGGTATACTGTACAGGACTCGCAGATACTTTATATAGAACATAGCTGCTGACCCTGTACAAATTGCAAGTCTGCCCCATGGTCTGGAGACCCAATATACTTGAAAAAAACCCTTAACCGTGCAAAAATTCGAGGTCCGTTGATAAATTCTAATGTCTTAACAAACGGATTACAATCTTTATAGCACAGTGTCGGTGGCAATGCTGTCGTTTTTCTACAGTAATTCAATGAAAGATGCTCTGAGGAACCGGTGGTATTGTCGGTAAATAAGCCAATTGTTACTGATCTTTTTTGTAAGTGCTATACAAATTTTATTACCTATTTTCGGCACCAAAATATGCGGCAGCAATTTTTCTCTGGCCGTCGCATCCAGCAGCACCAGCCGCGACAGCAGTGGCCCGCTCAGCTGCCGGGCCACCAGCTCTTGGGAGAACGACCTCAGCTTGTCCAGCGCGCCGCCGAAGAAGTCAGCCTTCTCCGCCTCAGACTTCAGCGGCAGGTCCGCCAGGAACCGGTGCGCCGAGATGAAGTCGTGGTTGAAGAAGGTGTGCTTGAGGACATTGACGAAGCTCGGCCGGTGACTGGCCGTGGGATTTTGAAGACTTTGCTGGCAGAAGGTTTTGAAGTCTTCCCAGTGAGGTATTTCATCTATGAAAATATGATTAGAGATTTATATTACATACAGCACACATAGTAGTCAAATTAGGCTCCTTAATTTATTGCTTAAACGAATTTTACAATGAATAGCAGGTTTTTTTAAATCAAAATTACATGTAACAATTAATACTATGAAATGAAAAAAGTTATTTGTTTAAATAATGGATATATTATATTTATATTTTACACATAACATTGAATCACTGAAGTAAGAATCGTGGCTCCCTTATCAGGCACAAGAGCTCCTCTTTTCTGATAAGGTAAACATGACCAATTATGTACCTAAATATTATATTTTGCAAAAAAATGTATGTATTAATGTAACTATGATCTATATTAAAATAATAAAAAAATAAAAAAAAAATGACTTTATTTGAGTTATACACATTGACTGCGATAATATATAAACTAAATTACAGTAAAGAGGAAGATTATAAGTTAAACAAAAGAGAAAGAATATAAGAGAGGGAGAGAGCATCAGAGACAGACTGGTAGAGGGGTAGGGAAGGGTGGGGGTTGCAGAAGGAGAAAGGGAACAACTTTTAAATTGAACTGTCGGTTAATTCTAACTGTTTGTTTAAAATTGAGAAATTATTTTAGAACTAATGCTTCTAAATTTCATTGTTGAAAGATTATGTAAGATAAACCAAAACCGGTTGACATGTATAACTCAAATAAAATGGATACAAACAAATAACATTTGTTCATTTGTATAATGTCAAGCAAGTGTTTGCTTTCTTATATATTATATAATCATTATTTGAATTTCTTTGTCCGATGGGACACTGCAATGCTATCTATTGTGCATTTCAGCAAACACTTGACATTTTAGTGCCCTAATACTAAATACATTTGGTTCAAATCCCGATGTGCGCAAAATGCTTAACATTTCAGTGCCCTTCAAATACATCCTCCGTGGTGGAGGGGTAAGGCTCTGGACTAACAATCGGGTGGCGGTGGGTTTAAATCCCGATGTGAGCAATTTACTAATTAGTGCCCTTCAAATACATAGTTCTACCTTTTGCGCCGGCCTCATTTCAATGGCAGAAAAGAGGGAATTATTCAATGTATTTATAAGAATATTATATACCAATCTCTGTAAAGGTCCCAACTATATGCACATAATTATCGAATCCTAATGCAAATCTTTTTATATTTATCTTCGTGCCTTTCGTTTACATCGGTATTTCAACAAAAGTATAGTATATTATTTTGTATTGTAATAATTCAATTCCTGGAATGAGGGTTTTTATGACCGTGAAACCCGTCTCGAATCTCTATCTCTGTTCCGCACCCACTCAACTCCTATGTGCAAGCGAGCGAGAGATGTCGGGCGTATTTAAAGAAAGCAGGTATGGGAAAATACCGATAGGCGGACCGTAATAAACATATTACAAGCTCAAATAATATTCGATTTTCGTTTAGTACTATGAGTTACAACATAGAAATTTTTATTAAAATATTTTAATTATTTTCAAAGATACAGTGACTTAAAACAAATTAAAGAAATTCACGCAGGACCTTTATTTTCGCCCGGAGACAGCGTAGCGCTAGCGCAAAAAATTCTCACCAGAAATGTGCTAATAAAGTAATAGCGAGCGTTTATTACTTTATCAGAAATGTGCTGATAAAGTAATAAACGAGCGGTTCCGGCGGAACCGCTCGTGCGGTGATCTTCTCGCGTATGTGACGCATGTTTGGGGGCGGTCCCTGGAACGTCACGGTGAGACCCAAACGGTCGCACTAGACATATCCAAGGCCTTTGACCGGGTCTGGCACCGAGGACTTGTCAACAAATTGCATTCTTACGGACTTCCCGCATCCCTGTGTACGTGGATTGCTGACTTTTTAAGGGATAGGTCGATTCAGGCGGTTGCTGACGGTTTCACCTCTTCCTCGCACTCCATAAATGCTGGCGTCCCACAGGGATCGGTTCTGTCTCCGACTTTGTTTTTGTTGCACATCAATGACCTTTTGACATGTGCACCGATTCATTGTTACGCGGATGACAGTACAGTTCATGATAGCTTTTTGTTTGACAAGCCCCCAAAGGGCACACAAACTCCAACGGCTCGGAGGGCTTTGAAGCAGAGAATGGACGGTTATCTCGAGAGTATTTCCTCCTGGGGTAAAAATAATCTCGTCGAATTTAATGTTTCAAAGACCCAATCCTGTCTGATTACGTCTAAAAGGGATCCAAATGATAATCTAGTCTCCTTCAACGGAAGCAATCTTCCGAACAGGCCTTCCATTGATATGCTTGGTGTAACTATAAGTGACCAGCTCAGGTACGGGGGCTCCATCGAAGCCAGAGTAAAGTTGGCCTCTCAGAAGCTGGGCGTACTGTACAGGGCCCGCAGATACTTTAATAGTACACAACTGCTCACCCTGTACAAATCGCAAGTGTGCCCTACTGTCGAATTTGGCAGCCATCTCTGGTCTGGAGCCCCAAAATACCTGAAAAAAACCCTTGACTCTGTGCAGAAACGGGCGGTCCGTTTGATAGATTCCCCAATCTTAACAAACGGACTGCAATCTTTAGAGCACAGGCGTCAGGTAGGTATGCTGTCCTTGTTCTATCGGTATTACAATGGAAGATGCTCTGAGGAACTAGCGTCATTGATCCCTTCGGCACCGGTGCGTAGTCGGGATACACGCCAAACGCGCGCCCAACATTTGTACACAGTTGACACTTGTCACATGAGAACGAGTCGCTTCTATGATTCGTTCTTAAGTTCAACAGCTCGGCTGTGGAACGAACTGCCGGCCTCTGTGTTTCCTCCCTCCTACAACATGGGACTCTTCAAGACCCATGTTCACTCCTTCCTCTCCACAAAAAGACCCTCCACACAGCATCCCCAAAGATGACATAGGCCCTGAGGGAAATGATTTTCTTCAGGGCCTCCTGTGTGGAGTAAATATAAAAAAAAAAATATATAAAAATAAAAACAAAAAAGGAAATTTAAAGTTATAGTATTTACCGTTGCTTCTTCCTTTGAACACATCATTGACCAGCGTCCCAAAAGCAAATTGGTCCACAGTGGTTAAATCATTTGAAGAGTCCTCATTGGGATCAATTGCTTTGTCATATCTGCAACATTATGAACGATTTAAAAAATATATACAATGGCCTGTCACTTCTTAAGCTAGGTGCAGACGCAAAGAACAAAGGCTAGAGAACAAATAGTCTGGAAGGTTGAGCAAAGTGAACGCCCGCATTTGTTCGCCATCTCTCCTGTTCCACGAGTTATCACTAAATCAATGGGTGTACGCCATTCACAAGCGTTCGCTCTTGCGTGCGTGCACAGTGCAGACCCTTGTTTATATTTTCCGTTTACATGAACGACAAACATGTTTAGAGAAATGAAGTGGTGAAGTGATGAGTTACTTATTACTTGTTAATAGAATCTCTCTCTTTGTATACAACACGTTTTGCAACATGACGACTGTTGTAGGAAAACATGGATCATTCTTTACAACACGGCAAGCCAATCGAGAAAGATTTTCGAGGTGTGTGCTATTGTTAAGTTGCTAAGCTGCCGATTCGTTATGACGATTATCAATAAGAAAAAAACATATTGTGAACTATTAGTACAGAAAGTTTAATAATTAATAAATATTATTACAATTATTTAATATTTTTAAATATTTATGCTGAGGGATCAGTAGGATTTATAGATCCTGTTAGGAGTTCTACTGAGCCGAACCCTCTGATATGAAAATATCTGGAGTCGGTGAATTATTTTCCCATTTGATATCTGGTGAGTTGACGTGTTGTTCTTGTATTGTTTTGTATTTATTTTGCTTAAATAATGCACTTGCATAATGTGGATTGACTACATGATCATTTGTGGAAAAGTGTGTGGAAGTGTTTAGTTTTTCCTATGGGGAAGATTTAACCCGGACATAAAGTCAGAAAAAAGTATATTTGATGGTCTTGTCCCAGAACACTGGCCTTTCATGTACCAAAATAATTGTACTCTCTTGGTTATTGTCCATTTTGTATATCATATATTTTAAAAACTTATTTCAAACACAAAACTGCGCTACATCATGAAAACGTCCGGTGTAGTGTACAAACAACACTGGTGGATATCTCAAAGTGTATGTGTACAAGCTATCATAATGGCCCAACAGGTCAACGTGTAAATTCGCGGTGAGTTCAACGAAGGTTTTCATATTGGCAAAACGTGTTGTGTATAAGAGTTCTTACACAAAGAGAAGCCACAGTTAATAAAGGAAGTCTTTCAACTGGCGTCCTCTGGCCGGAACTCTAGTGAAGAATGGCGAGGCAATAAGGATGAATAAGCGACTGCGAACGAACGAAAATTCACTGGATGTGCACGGATGAGTAGCTATAAGTCTCTTGATGTTTCTACATTGCGTTTATTATTTATAGTATATGTACGGCAAGTTCAAAGTGGTTGATACTCTCAGTATTGCCCTGGTGAAAGACCAGAATCAAAACGCTGCTTACCAGATCTTAGCCAGATGCTTCGTAACCTTCCTCGTCCGCATTTCCTTCCCTTCTGCACCCCATTCAGCCTCACAACATACCTCAATTAGGGATGTCTCACTTGTCGGGACTCTCGTGCAGTATACACATTTAAAAAAATTTAAAACGTACCTGAATTTTTTGCTCTGCTTGAGAAAGGCGGGTGTCATCTCAGAGAATGGCCGAACCAGTTCCAGATTACCGAGTTTCCAACATCCATCAGACAATACATAGATGGATCCAATACCAACGTTATTGTGTGATAGCGATGCCTAGAAAATACAAATTATCACATTAAAGATAATAATAAAAACAATTTATTAATTTATATTGCGCTGTTTTGTGAATTTGAGTCACGGAAATTTGAAAACAAACAGGCCCTTCTTTCATAGCTCTTTCTCAATCACAAGCAAACGACGCAGTCATTGTGTCACGTCATTTTCAAATCCTGTCATTCTTTGTTGACTGTTTTGTTCCTAGAATTATTGATCTAGAGCACATCCATTGTTACATAATGTCTGATACAAGTGACGCCATTTTTAAAGTCTCGACGATGCGAGTGGCTGGTCGCGAGAGACTAGAGACATGAACCTCCGTACAGATGCAAAGCGGTAGTCGCTAAGAAATTTGAAACGTCGGATATAGGCTACTTGCGTATTCCCGTGAACGGTTCTTTGACTATGTATTGTTTAAACCGACATTATGCATAACTTGGAATGGTTATATGATTATGTACCTTCCTACTGGACGTCTTTGTGGATTTTCCAATCCAATATGATCAATACCTAACCTAGCGTCAAGCGATTCTACCGGTGGCCAGTAAACTTTGTGATTCCCTAATATTGTTAGAATCGTTGTTAGTGTTATTTTCAACAGTTAAAAATCGCCAACAACAGCCACATCGGTGTTTTTTCGTTTTTTTAATAGATATACTTGATCAGATATAGGAACACGTACATCTGGTGAGCCGATGCACACCCGCAGAGGGTCCTGCGAGGCCAGCGCCTGTGCCAGGGGCTGCACTGGCTACGTGGCCAGGTACTGCAACTCACGCCGCAGCCAGTGTCATACGTAGTGCAGAAATTTCATCAGATACAGAAATACATACTTACATTGTGCAGAAAGTTCAGCGTCCGCGCAATCTGGTCGAGCCCGATGCACACCTGCAGAATGTCCTGCGAGGCCTGCGCTAGGGGCTGCACCGGCTCCATGGCCAGGCACTACAATTCGCGCTGCAGCCAGTGCCACACACAGTGAAGGATACGGTATTTCATCAGATACAGGAATACTTACATTGTGCAAAAAGTCCAGCGTCTGCGCAATCTGATTGAGCCCGATGCACACCTGCAGAGGGTCCTGCGAGGCCAGCGCCTGTGCCAGGGGCTGAACTGGCTCCGTGGCCAGGTACTGCACCCCGCGCTGCTGCCAGTGCCAGACATAGCGCAGTATCCACGGGTGCCGGTATTTCATAAGATTCTGGAAACATTTTCAACAAGTCAGTTAAAAATAATCCTAAAGCAAACATTTATTAATTTGTGGAGAATCATTTGAAGGCATGTAGCCATCAACAATACAAGCGATCCAAATTCAGTCAGTTTTTAATCTTTTACAACCAGCTTCATACGAGCGTGAGTTTGTATTTGAAAAAATCCTGATAGTAAATATATCGGTTTTTGAGAAGGGAACCGGTGTCGATGAAACGTGCGGGAGTTGCTTATGTAGGGTACCCTCATGTGCACGTGTTTCGACCAATAACCTATGGGATCTATAATTAAGAACTTTACTAGAATGGCCCATTAGAATTTGGAAATTTGCAAAGGGTTAGCAGATGGCAGTGCCTTCTGTCTACAATTTGGAATATAGTCGTGAAATATTTCCGTCCTCACGCAATATAAAACTCTGTGCGCTGGTGGTTGATGCTACACTAGCCTGTGACCTTTTTCCATAGTATGTGAAAATAACATTCCGTTGAACTGCGCATTTTGTACATATTACCATTTATGTTGAATATCTGGATATTATTTATTGTATTATTTGATCTAAGCAGATTGTTTAGTATTGAAACAGTTTTGGATAATATCTACCATTTTTCCCATCATATACCTACTATCCATTTCCTTAGCCTTACCCACACTTGAAAAGAAGAAGATGATTTGTTGCATTGTAAATTTTCACAAGTACAGCAATCGAATTCGTGTCTTGTAGCAAGAAGGTGCAATCGTAGTGTTCTCGTTGTATTATTCACATGCTTTGTGCTCGGTTTGCAAATGTCAAAATCATATTAAAGATTATCTCGTTTCGGAGGAAATTTCACCCCGTGAACAGTGCAAGTTCGTCGAGAGCCTTATTTCCGGGACTCTCGGCTTGAATGAGCTTTACATTGTCGTTTTATTGTGGATTTGATTTACAGTTCATTTACGTGTAATAGAACACATTACACAGATATTGGATCCATATAAGTTAATTTATACTTACAACTCCATCTTTGTCAATATTCAATTGATTGGTTGTTACATATATTATTTGTGTAGTTAATAAAAAGTTACTAAACTTGAACTTATCATGAAGGCGCACAACGACAGATTTAGTTTGTCTTTTCAAAATAGCGAATGGCAGATTAGACAGACTGCTCTCCATAATGTTCCAAAGTCTGCTAAAAATTATTTCGAAAATTTGCCAATTCAAAAGCTACACAGACCAGGAAATAATTATAGTTCAATCGATGTTTACTGCCACCACTCAGTGACCAAACTAAAAAAACAATATATTAGAATACTAGCTGACGTGTACACGGCATTTTTTTTTTTCTGTAGATCTTTTTGTTAGCAATGTGGTGCCCGAAAATATATTTTTACGCCTTGATTATTAAACATCCACTCTTCGCTACTTTCTATAAATATAATAAGCATGTATTATATATGTAAACCTTCCTGAAGAAATTCTCTGAATGGTAGTAAAAACCCTATCAAAATCCGTTGCGTAGTTTAGAAGAACAAAGCGCACAAACAGACAGACGTGGATGGTGACTTTATTTTATACTATTTAGAGATTTGTAACTGATCTACAAAATTTGTTCTTTTTTTTTACATGCACACTTTATCTCTATATAAATTTTTCTATGTTCCAAAAAACACCCAATCGGGCGTAATAAATGTTTGTTCGATTATAATTTTGCTTTACAACAAACTGTTATTATTTATTGTGTGTTCTGTATAATACTCTAAAGTTTGCTAAATACTAACATGCTTGACAATAAACATTTATTTGACTAACATCAACATTGTTACTAAATATTGTTCCGCTATTACTTTCATAGTACCTTAAGTACCTATCTTGTACTCTTATTATTATATTTATTTACTGAACAACTATTACTTTAATGTACAACAATTTTCAACGATAACTTGTATTGTACCTGCTTATATTGTACGTAATCGGCCTATTATGTTATGTAATATACACACATTATCATACCCTTGATCAGTTTAGCTTAAACATTGTTTACATGTAAAAGCCTACATGGTGTGAATAAATAAATAAATTCAATATTATTTTATGATAGTAGGAATTTAAAAAGGAATTAATTCAAGATGTGGGGGAGCTGATGCAGTCGTCGTACGAAACGCACTGCTGACTAGAGCATTCATTACATACCTTTCTAAAATAAACCTATTATTGAGGTCCGTTAAATGTGCGAGTACTACTAGCATTGGAAAAAAAATGTTAAGGTCAGAATTTCAGCTATTCTAGTAAACTGGCTCTATCTGAGTCGGGGCCATAGACAAAAATGAGTCGTAGAAACGAGCCATTTTCATGAAGCCAACATCAACTGTGAATTTTTGTGAATTTTTGTGAACAGGTGTTCCGATCATCTCCATCAAATTTCGCATATGTGCACTGGTGTACAGGGATCAATGCTGCTAGGTCCTTAGAGCAGGCTCTATTGAAAAATCTTTAGAACAGACTTGGCATGCCCACATTGCGTCTGTGCATCAGAGATGGCAATCGGTCTGTTAACAATGGATTGTCAATCAGACGAACCGGATAAAAACCTTTAGAACAGACTTGGCTTGCCCACATGCATCTTTCCATCGCATCTGGGCATTAGAGATGGCACGGAATTACAATGGATCTTTTACAATCTATCCCAGTGTAAATCGTTGCTTCTTGTAGCATTTAAGTTGAAACGAAATGTAATTTCAATAATCTGTGCCTATTAGAAGTGAGGTGGTCAGGTAAATATTTGCAAGTACGAGTAACTAGCTAAATTAGGGTAGTTCTATGATCGGTGAAATGTGTGATATAACTATACACCAAATATTCAAAAATGTACTTTCTCTGTTGTTCAAATGCTTTTATCACAATTCGATTATTAATCATAAGGTTTGTATAAACTGGATGTATGACTTACGATTGCGCATTTCTCCAAAGGTGTGTGACTGGACCACAACGAGCCTAAAACAACAACTTCGCTTTTAAAAACAGAAATTGACCCGTAACCCTTTAGGTTGAAGAAGTAGCCAGAATCGTGCACTGTCGCGTGGTAATGAGCCCAGAAATCTGTTATTTCAATTGCCTTTTCATTGACTTCCAAGCCGCTCAAATGTGAGGAGTCATTTCCCATTTTCGGCAGTTTTTAGTTAAGTTTTTGTAGAAACGACCAAAGTGACAGATACACATCACACATCCCCAAATTAAATGACATTTGATTACGTTTTCTTCAGTTGGTAGTTGGTATTGGTCAGCGCGATCTAAATCTTTATGGCTAAATAATTACCTAAGATAAAAACATCACAAAATTATTAATTTTTTTTTAACTTAAGTACCAATACATTTTTTTAATGTTATAGTTAAAATAATTATGTGATAATATATCGCAATGCCAAAATTTACACGATAGGATAAAATAAGTGTAGTTACTTACCTACAGCAAATAGCAAAATCAAAATAAGAAAGTGTGAAGATTTTCGTAGTGTCGGTCGAGATTGTCATGCATTGACCCTTCTTGTCGGCGTATTTTTCCCTTTTTGACAGTGATTTCGCTCGGCTACCGGTATTACGACAATATTGCCGTGCCAAGTCTATTTCTTTCAAACTCTGATACATATTTATGTTCGCCATTTACACAAGTTTGGTTGATTTATTTACATGTATCATTTTTGTGTTGTGAATTTGTCTTACATTACGGCGATCTTGACGGGACACGACAATATTGACGGTCAAGACCTTCCCTTCAAGACAATAATGAATTATTCGGAAAAGGGCAATAGAAGGCAATTTATTTTGATATTTTACAAACACCTTTATAAACGACGACATTTTTTTTATCGGTGCTTATAATACGGTAGGTAAGTTACGTGTTTTCTTTACAAGTCTATGTAAAGAAAAATATTATTTGTTAAAAGATTAGGATAAATACACAGATTCACGGTATACGGTCAATAGGCACACATTTAATATTAAAAAATACATTTTATACAAGTTAAACCCTCCATAGACCACTCAATTTGGTTGGTTCAACCATTGTCTGTCAACAGTTGAATGTTGAGCGATTTCAGACGTTTCAATTTTAGTTGATCAACTTTAATTGAACGTCAATATCGGTTCGAGTAAACTGAAATAATTTTTTACAAATGTTAAAAAGAATGTGACCTTAAATTGTACTCCGTTCTAAGGTCACATTGTACATGGTTTTGTGTATTCATTGTAAATTTGGTCAAGTTTTTTTTAAGTGTGATAAAAATAACAAGAGGAAAATTATAAAAGGAAAACATAACTTATAACATAAGCGTTAATCTTTGTTAGGTATCATTATTGTATCTATGCTCTTTCTTCCCGTGTCCATAATCCATATCTTAATACATACTTCTTTTGAGGTCGCTTATTTTTTAATGATTTTTGGAAGAGGGAGGATATTAAATAGTTTTTATAGAGAAATATTGCGAATTTCTTCGCCCAAAAGTCGTATGAGGGCTGGTTTTAGAGTGGAATCGCATGAACTTCCCCATCCGATAAGACCACAATATTACTGTAGATGAGATTGGCCTAAGGCGAAATAAATTTTGTTTTGTTATTCTATATGTAAAATGTCGATGTTTTTTAATAGTATCAATATTGTATACAGTAGTGAATGGTAGAGAGAGAGTCGGGAACGCCCGAGGGAGACTCAACGCATTATCTTTGCACTGGAATGAGATGCGGATTCGTGAATACAGTCGTGAACGGTGGAAGTCGGGGACTTGGGCCCCCTGGCGACATGGCACGATCAAGTGAATAATATTATATATATACCTTAAAAATAGAGCCTATTTTCGGGTACACTAGAATTCACAACATCAAAACTCTACTCCAAACCATTCATAACCTAATCTGATAGTCATCAAATAAAATACCTATTTTCTATTCAATGGTAAAAGCTTATAAATTCATTTTAATCGATCTTTAGAGAAACAGATGTCAGATGGCAATGCTATCCTTCTCTACCGGTATTTCATTGAAAGTTGCTTCCAGGGACTAGCGTCATTGATCCCTTCGACACCGGTGAATAGTCGTGAAACACGCCAAACACTTGCCCAAATTTTTTACATGGTTGACATTTGTCACATTAGTACCGGTCTTTTCTACGACTTGAATTCACGACATACCAGCCTCTGTCTCCTCAAAAAGACCACCCATACCTCTTAACCCCAAAGATTACATAAAATGATGCTTCCTGTGTTGAGATAATACTGTAAGAAAAGAAAAATCCACATAATTTCCTACTTTAAATTATTCGTTTTGTCAAAAGTCGGCTTACAGTTGATATGCTAACACACTCTGCAGGAGAACCACTCGCATTCTCCGAATGACGGACATGATGAACTACTAAGTCCGGCCCGCGAATGATTCACAAAAATATCGAAATGGCCCTTGGCGGCAAAAAGGGTCCTCACCCCTGCTGGAGAGGTAGGTTTGATTTCGTAACGTTTCAAAATATTATTTCTTCTCTAATGGCAACTTTCTGTATACAAACGTAATGTCACTTTCAGACAGAGCGATTTTAGTTGCACGACTTTTATTGAACGACAAAAATTGTACAAGATTTCTTTCAGAAGTTTCAGTTTAAGTAAAACCGATATTGTTAATCAAGATGGCGTCTGAAGATGGACAGTGAGATCTGTCTGAAACGTCAGGAGTTAAAAAGTCTTTCTAAGGACTACGTTAAGCGGGTAAACCGAGAAAATTATTCTAAATTTATATTTATATATAAATATTGTTGCTCCCTACTCCCCTCCAAGGATTCTAAAATATCCTGTGGGAACCGGTTCCAATTTTTAAAAATTTTCTGCCCCCCCCCCTCATGTTTTTGCTTCTTAGCTCTTTTTCGCGTGACTTCAAAAATCGAGCAACACCAACCGGCAATAAAGTCGGCAACACTGAATACGTTATTTTAATTTTGTCTCTGCTATTCATTTTTCATTTCCATTTATATCTATGCCATTGTCTCAAAAACAAGAATGGCGGCTCAACGTCAACACGTTGGTTCTGTAACTTCGGCGGAGATGAGGACCAAAGCGAATAAGTTTTTGGCCTCCAAAAAGAAATTAAACACCCTCATTGAAATATTAGAAACTTTTGAGGTGAGTAAAATTTTCGCCGGTTTCTGCGTTCCGAAACAATCAACACATTTGTAACGGTCGTGTTTGGATGTTATTTCAGGTACAAAATGACAGTTATATTCCCAGTCTTCTCGCAATTGAGTTAATATTCACCGAATTATTGAAACATGGAGATATGTACAAGGAAATAATACCATTAAAGCCGGAGGGTGAGTGCCTTTAATCATTATGACGTATGTATTTCCTTTTGCGCAACATGAAAATGCAGTCTCTGTCTCATCTATTCTGTCGCTATTATTTATTATTATCTTTAACTTTTACTGACTTCTGACCATTTAGAAATAGAATTAGATTTTGTCTATCTGTTTATATCAGATTCCACTTTTTCCAAGTCTGCTAAATACGAAAGTTTTCGTTTTCTGCACATGTGTGAGTGTGTTCTGTATACATAACCCCTTCAACCTATACTTGAAGACTAATTTATAGGTACGTGCGTGTCAAATATATAAAATTAAATCAGTAATGGATTTGTTTTGTCATTTCAAAGTGTGATTGTGCTGAGATGCTATTGTTTTCGTTCGGCCCAAATCATTACAGAAAATAAACAATTTCAGCATCTTCAATGTCATAGATTTAATGATTTATTATCCTTTGCGCGGGTTAAATATAGTGTGTTTTTGATAAAATGACACAGAAGACACGATGATAAGGAAGACTCGTATCACATGTTTTTATGAATAAATTAAAGGCAATGTCCATGTGTGTGGCCTATATATTCTTAGGAAACTACTGAACCGATTTCGCTGAAAATTTCAAAGTTTGTTCTTATTAGTGCCAGGAGTGTTTAGGGAGTGGTTTGAATGGTAGAAAAAGTTGGTGACGCCCGGGGAAGACTTAATGCATTACATTCTTTGTGCAAACTGTTTCCCTGGCACCCAAGAAGTCTTCACCACCTACAAAAATGTTAATCCGTCGACACAAAATTAACAAAACTCCTTTTGCATCCAATCCTAAGAAATACTTCCTTGCAAATAGAGTAGTCTAACTCTAAGGTCACCAAATCTAGATGTTAGTAATCGGTCAAATCGAGCCGTTTAATATGATCACTCTTTTCGTGTAACAGGCCCGCTCATCTGGAATAGACTTCCCTCAGCTCTTTCTTTAAAAAAATTATTTAAAAAATCTTATCACTCATAAATCTCAACTTCTTTTTGATATTTTATAATAAGCAATATTCTAAAACTTCCGGTAATTGTTTGGTTTCGGTTGCCTCCTTATTGTACCTTTTTAAAATGTCTGCTTAGAAGATTCTCATTTCCGAGCACAAACTGCCTCCTGTTTTATATTATGTTTTAGTTTTAATGTTCTTGTTTTGTCCTGTCCTGCTGCTATTGTTATTCTAAGTTTTGTCATCACTTTGTATAAACAGTATAATATTAGATCTGTATTGGGTAAGGCAAACTGTACTGTAGAAATAATTTTAAGAACATGACCACTAATACTATAGCAAAGCGCACTTGAAGTGAAATGACACTAAACTGCGCTATGTAAATGCCTTGTTAGAAATGCCTAAAACCAAAAAAAAAGTATTAGTGGATGCATGGAACAAACTTCCAAAACATGTCGTCGATGCTACTAATATAATCCAATCTAAAGCTCAATTGCATTCTTATTTGGAGAGAAGAAAGGATTAACTTATTTTAAATTTGAAAACAACTCAAATACTGTTATTGTGAATTCAGATAGGAGTGCATCAGCAGAATGCTGCCTGCTTGTTAAATAATAATCCTAAACAACAGTCTGACTCGTCCATGAATGTTATAAAGGTGCACATCGGCGATATAATCAGTCAGTTGTGTTTCCAGGCAACTCCAAGGCAGACGCCCACCGAGACGCTCTCCGCGGCATGTACGAGGTGTCGTTCCGGCAGGCCGTGAGCTGCATGGGCCAGGGCTCGGCGCCATCGCGCGCTCAGGCCCTGACCTGCGCACTGGGCATGCTCCGGGCGCAGGGCCGCCACCCCACCGAGCTGCAGGAGGCGGGGCAGTACTACTTCCCCGTGCAGATGTTGCAGGTAACTTCCTTAACTACTGTGATTCTCTGGAATTTCTCCACAATATTTTTGCAATACGATGTTGCAAAAGCTACTTATTCCCATTGTAAAATGACTCTTTCTTGCAAAACTCATCTTATTCAATCCAATGTCTCTTATCA
Organism: Hesperophylax consimilis; assembly: GCF_061612785.1. NCBI lineage: Eukaryota > Metazoa > Arthropoda > Insecta > Trichoptera > Limnephilidae > Hesperophylax > Hesperophylax consimilis. The sequence continues at coordinate 15,744,390 of NC_142854.1, read as the reverse complement.
AAACAGACTTATTCCATTTCAGCCAATAGAAACAGTTACCGAAAACGGATAACTCATAAAAATGACAGTTCGACATTCCTATAAAGTTATTTATTTATTTATTTAACGCCCAGAGGGCTTTTACATGTGGGTGGTACAAATTTAATGACAGTTTTGAAACATAAGAAAGAAAAGAAAGAAATAATAAAAATAAAATTACATAAGTATATGCGAGAAACAAAATTAAAAATAACAAGAACATAAATTAAAAAATACAAAAAAGTGATGAAACAAAAACTAGGTTAAATAGGTTACATATGTAACTATTTAACCTAGTTTTTGTTTCATTGTTTTTCATAACTTTATAGCACTTTTTATAGGTGAGTTGAACTGTCATTTTGAGAAGTTATCATGGAACCGGCATTTTAAAATCAGCTTATTTCAAGACAGTTAGTTGCAAAACAGGATTATCCCAAGATCGTCTTGCAAAACACACTTACTCCAAACATAAATTGTAAATATCTTATAACTTTTCAATATTTGTTTAAATTTTATGATTCAAATTGAATATTATTAAAATATTCTATTACTAAAAAAAAACACAGATATAAAATTACATATCTGATACCTGGATCAGTTTTTTTGCGATTTCCCAATGAAACGTTTGTCACCACGGGATTAGATGGCATCATATCAAATAACTTGATTTGTAAAATACTCATCCACTGCTGTGAAAGGGATGGGGTTTTTTAATACAGAAAGATGGAGTTATTATTAAAAATATATATATTAAATAATAATTTCATCCCAAGTTAATCTGTCTGGAAAAAGGGCTTGCTTAAGTAATATTTATGGTGCGATACCGTGTAGTCTCGTGGCGATGATGCAATCGAACTCGGTTGAATCGATTTTGGCAGTGTAAGCCGGGATGTCCCAACAATATTACTTCCTCAATGGAGCGGGTCTTATCATCAGCTAATTTCATGTCAAATGCCAGTCCCGACGCAGGATGAGCAGATGTCTTCCAATTTTCAATTTCCCAGGATGAAATCTCCAGTTTTAAAATAATGATGAGAATTGCGTGCCGGACACAGGAATGTCCACTGCTTAGGGCTGTTGAAAAGGGAATGAATTTCTTTGGTTTTGTGTGGCAACCGAAGTGTCAATAAATCCCAGGGTTGGCGAGGTGCCACACACCGGAACCATAAATAAAAATTAAATAGAAGGATCCAAACACAGGATTACTAGTTTTTTATGTAACGCGGTGGAATAAGTCAGTTTTTATTTATTTATTTATTATTACACCCCCTAATGGGCTTTTACACACCACAAAGTTTAATAGTAGAGTATCACAGTTTTTATAAATTCTACAAAATTGTAATACAACGAAAAAAGAAAAAATATTAAATGTTACAACAAAAGCATATAATAACATAAGATACATTAGTAAAAATGATAAGAAGTCTCACATAAATAGATATTCAAAATAAAAATAATAATATATATATTGCGGAAATTATAGATGTCTATTTGCGTCTCGATATATAAAAGAATTGAAATAAACAATATTTATATTGATTATTTTTAAGATGAAATATATCTCCCAGATCAGAGTATTTATTTCCGAGACTGTGAAGTCTTGGAATCGGGGAATTTTGATAAGACAGTGTCCTGGTGTTGTAAAAATAAAAGGGTAGTAAATTTCTGCAAGATATTTTGGGTATGTGGATGCTGATTAATTGGAGTAACTCAGGACAGTCAATTTTGTAATGAAGTATTTTATGTAGTACTATTAAATCTGTGTTTATTCTTCTTTCTGAAAGTTTTAATAGGGACAATTTATCTAGTAAGTAGTTATAATCAATGTTTTCTACAGGAATATGCAATTTATAGTTTATATACTTCAGGAACTTATGTTGAATCTTTTCAATGTTATCGGAATGAATATTGTAAAAGGGAGACCATAACGTAGAGTTATACTCTAGTTGGCATCTAACAAGGGTTTTGTACAACATGATAAATGTGCCTAAATTATTGAAGTCTTTTGAAACTCTCAAAACAAATCCAAGAGTCTTAAGAGCCTTATTGATAATGTTATTAATATGATACACAAAAGTTATTTTTCTATCGAATAATACATTATAAAATATCCCTCGTATTGAACTATAATCCGCCGCTTTCACTAATTGGACCCTTGCCCTGTTTTTGGGGTGGCGGATTACTGCGAGAGAGTACTGTGTATATATACAGTTAAAATAAACTGGCGTTAATACTTACTCTGCCATTTTTTTTAACAATAATCAATTTCTGAATGAATTCCAGGCCATCATAACCGAGCTGCTCAGCTCCGATCACAGCAACGTCCATCTCATCTCACGTTTCCAGGAGTACACGGCCTGCAACGACGTCATCTTCAACTCCTGGAAGATCCTGCGTAACGTCACGCCGCGCGCCACTCCCTCCGACACGTACATGAGGAATTACTTTGAGCTCACCGACAAGCTCGGCCTGAAGAAGGATGTTAAATCCAAGGGAAAGCAGCAGACCCAGGAGGTGGAGGAGAATAAGAATCTGTGCGAGGCGGAAGGTAATGATTGTTTAGTCTGTTTTAAGGGTATTACAATGATTTTCCAGAAAAAGGGCTCTATATAAATTATTATTATTATAGAAAGAAGTCATGTTACAGATTCATACCGCCTTCCACAGGTATACGGACAGGGCCGGCCTTGTGCAGGTGAAATTGGAGCTGTCCGCTGCCAAGGCTGACATACCATGGCGCCAAGGAGCCAATGCACTGATAATACCTAATACAGTGCCCTTGAGATTTTACTAACGCCAGGCTTCATTTGGCTCAGGGCTGGCCCTGAATATGGGTGTATATAAGTGTCTGATACTCACGTTATGTATTCGCATCGCAAATAACTTGTCACACACAGTCCGTACATGTCGCTACTGAAATCACAAGCCACCAACCATTCTTGAATTGTCAAAATTAGAATGCTCTCACAGCCTCACTCACAACCAAACAATTGCTGTAGCTGTCATTTTTATATCCTGTCATTCGTTGACTGTTTTGATCCTTGCACTGATCTACAACACTAAGAAGTGCTTTGATGTAATGTCCTATTAATGTATTTATAACATTGATTTTCGTTATGAATAATGGCAGAAAAAGGGGAAGTCAAAATAAGCACAGTCATTACAGTTACATGCCCTGTACTAAGTTATAACTGTGTGGCGTTAATTCCTACAGACCCTTTGTTCAGGTCATTGAGTTTTGTTAAATACTGTAAACTGCTACCTGGAGCGAAGTACCTGCGTGGTTAATATTGTTAATATATTTTCAGTGAATCATTTTTTCCTTTGCACCTTTCAGGCAAACCCGTGTTCCACTTCCAGTTGGTAAAGGTGCAGCGGTGGATGGCCCGCTGCTGGGCTTGCGTATCCTCGTGGCAGTTGAGCGGCGACTGCCACCGCCGGGCGCTGCTGCTGCTGCTGGACCGCCTGCTGCCCAACCTGCCCAACCCGCTGCTGCTCACCGACTTCCTCATGGACAGCATGGACTCGGGTAATTAGTAGGATCACTGTCATCCATAGATAGGCCTGCGTGTATTCATGGTAGCTGAGCAGCAGCGACTGTCATCGCCGGGCGCTGCTGCTGCTAGACTGCCTGCTGCCCAACCCGCTTCTGCTCACCGACTTGGACTTGGGTAATTAGTCGGATAACTGTCTATAACTGAAGGTGGAATATAATTTTCTCAGTGATTTGTCTGCATTTGATTACTGTGACAATCTGATTACTCTCTAAGCGTAAAAATCAGATTACTTACTGTCTCCATCTGATTACCGTAGCAATTAGATTACTAACTCCATCTGATAAATGTAAAAATAAGATTACTTGTTGCATCCATCTGATTTCCGTAACAATCAGATTACTCTCTCCATCTGATAAGCGTTAAAATCAGGTTACTTACTGTCTCGATCTGATAACTGAAACAATCACTGAGATTACCGTAATAGTCAGATTACTGTAATAATCAGATTACCGTTCTACAGGACAACAGATGGATATCCCTAAAATATAATTGAAATCAATAAGGAAATGAATATTTATCTGTTATCGCACATTTTACGATGGCGAATCCTTAATGAAGTTTATCACTGGACTGTTTATTCTTGGTTCCTTAATGCACCGTTTAGAGATAAGAATAATTGATCCACGTTAAGGACAGGTTGTTTCAGAAAATTTGAACAATTCATCAAATTTCAACGTTCATTTTCGGGTTCTGTGAAAGTCCTATTCAAGTTCTGTTATTATATCAAAGTAGGCTAGGTGCTTGACAAAACTGAAATAAAAACAGAACTTCAAAAAATCTTTCACAGAACTTGAAAATGAATGTTGAAATTTGATGAATTGTTCAAATTCTCCGAAACAACCCGTCCTAAGACATGTAAAAACTGTTGAATTTTAACTCAATAAATATGCAAACAACTTGCCCAATCAGTCAGTTGTCCAGCGACATTGCAAATCTTTACCCAAGGTACCCACAAGAGAATGTCATTGGCATAGGTGTCCAACACAACCGTAATAATTGGATTTCCATAACATTCGGTCTGGCTATAACACAATGATTTCAGGCGGTGCGGCGAGTATGCTGGCCCTGCAGGGAGTGTTCACCCTAATCCAGCAGCACAACCTGGAATACCCTCGCGTCTACACCAAGCTGTACTCCATGTTCGAGCCGGAGATCTTCCACATCAAGCACAAGTCCAGGCTGTTCTATCTGGCTGATATGTTCCTCAGTTCCACGTTAGTTCACCTTTTAATCATTACATGGGAAAGTCCTATGCTCTGTAGGGAACCCGCACAGTTTAAAGTTTAAGTTTAGACTTATGGAATTTAATACATTTTTCTGCTCCTGTTACTGTTACTATTGATGCCGTTTCAGTTGGTGGCTTCACCAACAGATATTGAAGATATTCGTGCAAAATAAATTTAGGCTTTTAGAATTTTAGTATTACAGTAGAACCTCGTTAATTCGAAATCCACAGGACATGTAATTCGAAATTTAATAAATAAAAAAAATTGACGAAAATCGAGTTCCTCGGCCGCCCCTCCAAATTTGGGTAGTATCTTTGGAGTACGTTCGTAATAATAAGAATTATTCCCGCGTACATTGAATTTTCGCAACCAATTACGGCTGCGGTCGCCCGTTAAGTTCAGTTATATATTTCTGCGTAAATTGAAATTTCGCAGCCGATTTCCGCTGCGGCCGATCCTAACTTCAGATATTCAAAGTAAATTTGTAAAAATACAATATATGTCACGAATTTTCTCGGCCCTTCAAACTAAATAAAAATTGCAATGTGTAAATCGATTTACAAAATAATAGGATTAGGACGATGTATAACCACGTAAAAATACATTTTCGGCGTTTAACTGCCACGGCTGCGTCTATATTCAGATTTAAGAAATTTTATGATTTATTTCCACAACAGAACAGAATTTTCCTGCGCGGACAAAAATAAATTTAGAATTAAAAACCATTTTGTATGAAAAAAATTTTCAGGGATATTTTTTTGGTGAAATTTTTTTTTAATAATCGGGGTTCAAATTAACGAGGTTCTACTCTAAATGTTACTACTGCAGACAATGATGCATTCTTAAATATATAGCGCAGACCCATGAACAATTCACGCAATGTTATAATTCAAATAATTTTATTGCTTGATCGTTCTCTGTTGTTGTTCCAAACAGTTCTAATGAAAATGACACTTAAATTCAAAGCGTTCTATCTAGAATTCATTGAAAGTTATGGACAAAACCTAAATTAGTATTTTTAATTAGACTTTGAAATATACTCTGTTACTTCAAACACCAATAATTCAAAGAAACGTGTAATTTGGAATTTTTGTCAAATTTTATGTTTCTTCGCCCAATTTAATTTAATTTTTTTCGAAATTCGTTAATTTGTAATATAAAATTTATTTCGATCCGCGCACCATAATTTGTCCATCTAATGTGCAACAAATCGATTTGTTAGTAAAAATATCATTCTACCGCAGACCCGTGAATTTTCCAGCATCGTAAGTGAGTGGTTAAGGAAAGCAACTGGCGAGGCTCTGCCTGCAATGATCTTGGAGGCTGAAGTAGCACAGAACTGGACTAGAAGATCTTCATTGTTTTCTAACCTTTTTTTTTAAATTTTTACTCTTTCTCTAACAGACATCTTCCCGAGGCACTGGTGGCGGGCTTTGTGAAACGGCTATGCCGCTTGGCGTTATTGGCACCACCCTGTGACGTCACACTTCTGCTTCATTTTGTCGCCAATCTGCTGGTACGCCATCCCGCCCTCAAGCGAATGGCGTGCCGTGAGGAAGGCACACAGCTACGATTAGCAGGTAACTGTCATAATCTAATAACTCTCTCCATTTTATAGCTGTTTCAATTTTATAACTGTCGCTATCTGTAATGTGTACTTTAATTTGAATCTGAAAATGTTGTTACTTCCCAGCCTCCACGGATCCCTACATGATGGAAGAGTGTGATCCCAGTCTGAGCGGAGCCCTGCGGTCCAGCGTGTGGGAGGCATGCGGACTGCGACGGCACGCGGTGCCAGCGGTGGCCGATGCCGCCGCCCGGGTGCTGGCTGCCCCCCACGCCACCATGGAGACGCCCATCGCCGAGCTGCTGGACGACACGGACCAGGACGTGAGTATAGTCACACACCTCAATCACAGTGTACACCAGTGGCACCAGTTAAAAATCTGATTTAGAACAAATCAACTGGTAGTATTCATGAGTTTTTCTGGCTAAATATGCCTTCTTCACAATAAAAATAAATCGTATGAGGCTTTCCCTGCAAATAAATACAGTACTCTTAAGAAAATCAATAATTATGAATTTTAACACAGATTTGTGACACGCTTTTTCACAGATAACTAACTATGTTTGACAGTGACAAAATGACAAGCTAAAATAATATTAAGGCACATTATTTCCTTGCCAAGTGAATAAAATTTATGTTAGCGTACTAGGAGCATTTATTATGGTTCAAAATACCATAAAATCGGGGCAAGTGCGGTGAGTTCCTAGCAAAAGCGTTGCAGATTCACTAACATTCCCTTCCAGCGTTTTAGGCTCATATATAACCGCGTTCGTATTTTATAAAAGTATTTTTATTTTTTTTTCTATCATGCGGAAATACTTAATTTTTTTGACGTCAGAAAGAGAAATAATAATTCTTTCCAGTAAACTCAAATATTTATACTGGAATACATTAATAAAATCCTAAAAATACCCAAAATGAATAATTCATACTTCACGCTGCTATGGGAACAATCGATTTAACTTTAAAAATGATTTTTTATTATATGAACGAGATAAAAGTGAAGGTACAGTTTTCTTACAAATTTCCCAAACAAAACAAATGTGTTTTTGAAATATCGAATCATCTCAATTTTTCTACGATTTGAGTATAAAATTAAGTAAAAATGTGATTAGCGTTTTTGACAACATTTTTTGCGTTTGATATTAAAATTTTATAATTTAGAAATAGTAATGCTTACTAGTTTCTAAAACAGTATTTGTTTTTACGGAAAATTAAAAAGCAAGATGTAAATAGCGCGTTTCAAATACACAGAAAACAATGCAAACTGTACAAAAGTGATGAAAGTACTAAGTTTGTAAAAATGTTTTTTTCTTAAGATAATAAAATTAACGTCATCCATGAGCGAGCAGTTTATGACTAATTTTTCAAATTAATAACATTAAAAAATGTCACATTTGAATCTTCCACTCTTCTTTTTTTTCTAAAACCGTTTTGTTTTTCAGCTCTTCGACCGTGAAATGAAAAAAACCTACAAGCAAGTGTTTCTCACATTCAGCCGCCCGCAATCTATGACGTTGCCGCAAGGAGAGCGACTCACGCAGATGTGGCAGCTGGTATAGATATAGATAGTCCCATTATAGATACATACCTACCTTATTTGTTTTTATGTATTATGTCAGTCCTTGATAATAACCATCACCCAATTCAATTGGAAATACAGTCGAACCCTCTTATAAAATTTTCGAATAAGTTCTGTTGCTTTTATCCCCTTGAAGCCAAAAATTTATCCCACATATAAGGTTTTCCTATATAATAAGTTTTTTTTGGTCCCTTGGAAAACCTTTTAAGAGATATTCACTTTGCAGTCAAACTCTCTTAAGAAGTTCCCGTTTAATGTTATGTTTTCATGCATAAGATTTCCTGCGTAAAAGAAGTTTGAAAAACATGCGGAGAAGTGGGAGAGGAAGGTTGGTTAGGTTACCTTGCTGTTCGGATCTAGTTTTTAAACATCTCTACCCTCTTTTGTGCTGAATGGATTGCAGATAATTTAATATTTGTGAAAACCCCCGATTTAATTAATTTTATATGCACTTGGCTGCGTTCTTTAATTTAAAATTACACATTATCCTGACCAGTGGCGCTTCTTGTGGTCAAAATCTGTACAAGTTCACTAGAGCACATCATCATATACCGCTGTTATTTATAAAGAAGTTCTGTTCTCTGCTCCTTTTGTTTAGCGAAGATATTACGACAGATTTTACAGGAATTTTTTATTTTTGAACACCGTTGATTGCTCAAACTCCAATCAACATTGCAAATTCGGAACATAAAACAAATATACTGTTGAATTTATCACTCAACCTGTTTGTCTTAATATATTACACATTAATCACACTCCCTTTGAATACGTGCGATAAACATGCACAAAAGCTATTTAAATTTGTAGAAATAATCTGCAATTTAACTTCGTTCGCAGGGCAAGAAATGTTCAAAATTCAACAGAATTATGCAATCTATTTAGTATAGACACCCATTCATAGCTTTAATTTTTAAGAAATGTAACATTAATTATTGAAAAAATAGCTTTAATTTAGCGTTTTCATAGCGTTTATAGCTAAATAGGATAACGTCAAGGAATGGGAGTCAGCAAGAGGGGAATAACAATTAAATTAGCAAAATCACTTGAAACGTGTTTATTAAATTATTGATTGAAACTCAACATGGCACATGTTTCTACAGTAGAGTGTATCATGTTCGTTCTACGATCTGTCAATACAAGATTATAGCGACTAAAAAATCATTTTGTTATCCTAAAAACACCATTTATTGCTTTAATTTGCGAAAATATCGTTAATGCTATGAATGTGTGTCTTTACTAATTACTCATCACTCACAATAACACGTGTGTGTAACATGCTACTGAACAAACTGTTCTTTTTGCGAAAAAGTAATATTTGCAAAGCACTGCAATGTACGTACCCACAGTTTCGACTGTTTACAATATTCCCAGGCGATATTCAAAACGAACTACTGCTCCGATATAGGCACAAGTTGCTCTGCATTTGTTACGCACGCATATAATATGTAGACACTTATTTTTATACATTATCATTATTACTGAACTGAGTTTCGTATTGTGATGTGGCATGTTGGAAATATAGTAGGTCCTTAGGCGATCGGGAATTTTTAGATTCGCCGAAATTCGGGCCGCCATTGAATGCGGACTTAACTTCTCGAATTTTTCATTGTTATTCATTTTTGAATAATGGTCTATTTAGTAATAATTCACTGAAATCTCTTATTCTCTTCAAAAAACCACCTTATTAAATATATTATTTTTTTAAATGTAAATAAATGCTTTGAAGAAGTTCAATATATTTTATAATAATATTACATAATTTGAATATTATCAAGCCATTCTAAGGATATCTTTATTGTCGCCGTTTATGTTAAATTAAACCATTTTTTATGTTTTTCTACAAAATCAATATTCCCTACAGAAAATTTTACTAACTTTACGAAATAGTATGACATATTCTCCACAGATCTAGAAAAAAATAATTAGATTTTTTTTTGTTTAATATGACATTTCGTCAATATTCCTGGGTAAATTCAAATTGCGACGCTTACCGGCAAGGCTGAACTATCAAAAGTAATGATTTGAATTAATACAACATTTTTCCAAGTTAATCTATGTTTATTTTTATAAACTTGACAAAGCCCTCTCAGTTTCTGAGGTAGGTACTGTTAAAAACGTGATTCAAAGAGAATGGCAAGTTTAATAGCATTTAAAAAGAAAATTTCATATAAAAAAAAAAACAAAACACTTTAACACATTGACAGACACTTGCCCGAAAACAGAGGTTCGTGATACGACACACGTTGTATTTTGTATAAGAGGAGTAATAAAAAACGTTAACCGCCTGTCGTCTATCGGTGAAACACTACCGAGTATAGAAGTAAAACAACTTAACCCTAGATAACTAAACTGTTTTCATTGTTTCATTGTAACTACACTTTTGTCGAGTGGACTATGCAATAAAATACTAGAAATAAATCAAAAATATTATGACCGGTCGGTGGCCGAGTTGACATCGCGTTTGGGTCCCACCCAGGCGTAGTGTGTTCAATTCCTCGGCTGGCTAAGTCCTCCATCACAACACAAGCAACATTTTCAGCTTACTGTGGTGGTAGTAGGAGATTTTCAAATATTGTCAGGTTATTCGTAACCAGGGAATGTTTGTCTTTCTTTAAAAAAAAAAAAATTTAATTAAGGTAGGAACTTGTTACATGGCACAAAAGTAAGGTTTATAATGAACAAATTAATATCAAAATATCAGTCTACACAGTGACCACACATGTCAACATTATGTGGACCACAAATAGCCCCTCTACATCTGGTGCAACGGTGTTTGGTCATTCTCCGGGCCTTGGATGGACACAGGTAGCAAATTTTAGGCATGTTTGACGTACATGGAACGGGAGCTTCTATTGTAGTAGATTCTACAACATTAACAATAAATATGAGAATATATAAATGTACGTACCTTAAAAATATAAATTGTTGTTATAACCAAAGTTTCGTCCAGCGGACGACGAGATGGTCATAGGGTACGTCCTAGTATGCGTGTGGCTGCAATCGCGTCACGTGCAGCACTGTTTACTCAAATTAGGAAGGTAATGAAAGAGTCAAGGTCGGGGAGCGGGGGGAAGTAGGTGATTTCGAATTTCGCCGAGTAGCGCGTCGCCGCCTCGACGAGCGATTAGTTATCTAGGGTTAAATAGTGTGTCGGTGAATGTGTTAATAATAAAAATGTAATAAATAACTTTCAAATGATTTTAAGAGAAAAACATAATGTTTGTATAGTTACAAAAAAACATTGCGATTCGAGCAATCGCACCTAAAAAATTTACATACATATTCGTAAAACTAGGAGCTCTTTTAAAAGTAATGGTTTAACCCTGCTAGCGAGAGGTTTTTCTTGTCACATTCGTCCATTGAAGCAAATAGTAGATAAATACTGCTGATTGTAAATACAATATATATTATTACGTTGTTCATGTTTTATCCTTATATACAAGTTATGCTACGCAAGTTTAAAACGCTTTATTATTTTGTAAGCATGGAAGGCTGTCATCTGTATAATTATTAAGAATATTATTGTGAATAAATATTTGCCATTTTATTTATACTTTGTATCGAAATATTGTTGCATAATAAAATGTTTTAAAAATAAAATGTTTTTTTTTACGTGTGACTGAAGTACAAGTCCCTTCTTCCAAAGGGATAGGCAATTATTCGATACTGATGTTGTGTATTCACGTTCAGAGATGTGCAAAATGGGTACCCAAAACCATTTGAAATGCAAAATGGAAATGGGTCAAAACTTTTCCATTTGAAAATGCAAAATGGTTTTTAGAAAAGCATTTCAAATGCAAAATGCAAAATACCTATTTTCAAAATGCATTAAAAATGCAAAATGGTTTCTCAGGTCAAACAATTAAAATAATTATAGAATTTTTAAACAATTTTGTCATTTAATAATGGACATCAATGTAGAACAAACATAAATGGTAAATCCTTAAACACCACGTAACAGTTATGAAACCACAAAAAATTTGCGCGGGACTAATGTTGCCAACGTAAAAACATAGAAACTGCTATCTAACATTTAATATTACAGCGTCATGGCCCCATGTTCAGTTTTTGAATCAGTATTTTTTGTAATGGTATCACTCAATTGCCAGGGCTTCTACCAGGGAGCAACTTGACAAAAACTTTCATAGCGAGGTTGAGGAGCGACTGATATTTGGGGCTTATGAAAAAAAGATGAGTGGAGAAAGTAGGAAGAATGTTGCAAAAAAGCATTTAAAATGGAAAATGCATTGAGAAAAGCGCATTTAAAATGCATAATGGGTATTTTCCATTTGAAATGGATTTATTTGAAATAAAGCACATCTCTGATCACGTTTCAAACAACTTGTTGTGCAGAGTAACACCTCTCGAAACGTCGAAACCAGTTTTTATAACCTAACAACTGCTGTAGATGTAATTTTTTGTCGACTGTTTTGTTCCTAGCATTGATCTAAAACACACGCATAATTACCAAATGTCTTGACACAAGTGTCGATGATACTATCATATTTATTAATTGCTTCGTCATGTTTAAAGTCTTGATGACGTGAGGTAACGACTTCGACCGGCTGGCCGTAAGAGACTGGCATCAACGATGAGTTTAAAAACTGTCGGCAACGTGTGCCTGTGCAGATTTATGGAGGTAGTTGCCAAGATACTTGAATCGTCGAGTATCAGAAACTAAGAGACGGAATGAAAACGAGACAATTGCAGGTAAATTAATTAACTAGTTAATAATTAATTGATTAGTTTGTATGATCGTCATGATAATCTCTATTATAATCAATCGCCTGCTATCCAAGTAAATGCATTGTGTTAATTACAGTCTATTGAGATTATTTCGCAATCCCTTAAAAGCCATTATGCAAAAGGTTGAACATTACATTAAAACCTCAGGGTCTAGCACGATAAAGCAATATCGGATAGGTAGGTTTCTGACGATTTTATTTCGATATCCTGAACACGGTTGCGCTGTTGATAGCCAAACCGATATTGACAAGAAATAAATAAGAAATCGTTATATGATGGCAACAAAAGAAAATGGCTATGTAAACATACAAATAAATTGACATAGGTCAATTAAAATACTGTTTAATATGCATTGTCGGTCCGCATATACTTTTTGACTCTAAAAAGGGAGTTAATTAAAGTTAATGAGGACTTTCGCCACAACCTATTATACTTGAACAACTTTCATTTCTCCAAGCTTGAACGGATTCAATTGATTGCGTATATGACTTCTTTCAATTCTAAGAGCTTCGTTAGTTCACCTCCCTTCATTAATAAGCAAGTTATTTTGTTGTTAACCGAAGCTTACCTGACACCTCAAAGACCGCGCTAGGATCAGATTCTTTTGTTTATCGACCGTCGGAACATTTCTTATCATTTGTTGACAGTGCTCGCAAATACATATCGCCAACTGAACATAGACGACGGATTTAGAAAATATATTCTTCTTTCGTATGGTGGGGGTTCAGAGGGGGACATCTAGGTCTGCGAGCCAGTCTAGGGCCTCAGGCGTCGCCATGTGGACCTCATCAATCCCGCCGGGGAATGAATGGAGCGGGCATTCGTTGACCACATGTTCGGTGGTCTGTACCGCACCACATTCACACATCGCCGACTCTTTAACGCCCCATCTGTGCATCATGTGGGAACAGCGGCTATGGGAGCACCTTAACCTATTGATGGCGGACCAGGTTTTGCGAGGCAATGAGAACCAAGGCTGTCTCTCAGTGGGGTCCTGTATGAGATGGGCATTTCCCACGTTGGCCGACTGCCACTCAAGTTTCCACCTATCTTCTGGGGTGAGAGGTAATCGGAGGAGCCTCTCTCCTTCCGCCCAGAAGGGCTTTCGGGACTTCAAGGAGCATGCCGGGTGGGGGACGACATCAGTAAATATATTGATAGAGGGTTTTATCGATCAACCGTTGCTAGGTTCCCCGGAGAAGCTAGGATTCGAGTAAAATGCAGTGGATTCTAAGAAATGAAAAAGCAAGAGTTGTCTGAAGTATATATTTTTTATTAAATAAATTCTTGTTATTTACATAACATTTTTCATAGACTATTATAATATTATCAACAATTTCATATTTACATTTAAAAAAAATCAATTACTATAAATAAAATATACATAATATAACTTTGTATTTTTTCATTTTGTTCGATTATACAACTTAAATAAAACACTATTTGATACAAACTCCACACAGGCCGTGTGGGAAATAATTTAACTCGGGACTTTGTCATCTTTGGTGATGCTTTACGGAGGGTCTTCTGAGGGAAAGCAAAGGAGTGAACCTGGGTCTTAAAGTATTAAAATAGCGACCAATATTGAGAAAAAAAATTGATTAATTAATTTAAAGTTGAGAAAAATGCAAAGTGCTGTGATCATTAAAATTAAAAACAAAATGGTCAAAGGAAAAAAATGTAACTTTAAAATAGGAGAATGAGAATTTTTTACAAATATAAAACTTTGTTCAAAAAATTACCTACTTTCTGAAATAAGTTGCTATTTTTTAACACTTAAAAATTTACTACATTTTTTTCTAAAATCGGTGTTGCCGTATTGAAAAAAAATTATTCCATTTTATTAAATTTAGAATAATTTGTTGCCAGACTGTAAATACAAATTCTAGGATACGAAAACGGTTGGGAATGTATTTTAAACTATTTATAACTGTTATAAATTATACCAAGTTAAATTAGTAACTTTTTTTTATCAGTTTATTAAAATTGGCAATCAAAATCACTGCTCAATATGGATTATAAAAAATCTTTGTCTCCTAACTTAAATTCTAATATGTATATTGCATAAAATTCAAACTTTTAAATATAATGTCATCCAACTCCAGAAAAATGCGTGTGTGCGAGCATGAGTGCCACTAAAAGATGATAGAATGCATTGTCATTGACAAAGAGTCAATCTGCTGAGTTTCAGCTCAAATATCAGGAAGTGGGTTAATTTCCACTTTCAAGATTCCATTTCATTCGTTCAATCAAGAAAATATTTTTTGTTTTGTTTAAATACCGGTATTTAAGTTAGAAGGTGAACATTCGTAATAGAGAATTAAAAAAAAATGACTGGAATTTCTGTTTAAGTCGAGATATTGGATGGGGTAAAAAGTGTTTTAGGAGATGTTTTCAAATATTAATCAAAATTAGGTACTATTTTATTTGCATGGGTTCCTACCCATAGATAAATATTTATTATATTATTCATTCGTGTCCACAATAGAAGTTGCTTTATCTCTGGAAAAACGTTTGTATACCAGTGAAAAAAAAAATTCTCACCGACAAACGGTTCATGCGCTGCTATCATTGGAATTTCACCCCAGCTGGAAATTTTTGATATTCGATTTAAACCTGTATGCCATGAGAAAGTGTATATTTTTTTTAACAGAATTGCTTGCACTTGAAACACTTTACAGTTCATTTTTAATTCTATTTTTGATATCCCTCAAAAAGGGTCTGCTGGTATTCCAAAGGATAATGAACAAATTAATGTTTTTGAAGTTCATTAAATTTTATTATAATGTCTGTTTATGGGAATAGTTTTATTATCGATAAATTCAATAAAATTGACTTCTGGATCCAAAGTCTAGTATTTTAACTTGCCACAATAATTTACAAAATAATAATATAAAATTTCTTAACTTAAGTGATAAATACTATTATAAACATACAATTAATATCATGATTTGATACTGGGCAATTGTCCTAAAAATTGCACAAAACATCCCATGAAAAACATCAGGTGAAAAACAATTTGTTCGATATGTATTGCAATATAACTAAAAATAAAAAATTTATTACAATAAAATGACTTGGCACATTTTATACTCATTGAAATAAGGTAAACTCCTTTTGGTAACATAATATTATGCCTTTAAAATATTATACAATAAAAATAAGCAAGGTTGGAGTATTTACAGAAGTTGAAATAATGGCGCCATTTTGTTTTTTTTTTACATTTGAAAGGTCCCTTTTAAACACTGATTCTAGGTCCGTTTCAGCTTTTGAACAAATTGTGAATAGCAGAAAAGCACAACAGTCATCTTGTTGGGCTTATCAGCTGATTAAAATACGATACAAAGCTGAAACAGAACTTCAAATCAGCATTTAACGGGAACCTTTTGAAATGTCAGAAAAACAATTTGGCGCTAACTGGCGTTTTGATGAGAGAATTACATTAATTTTAATTTCTGTGAAACACTTTATTGAAATACCTTTCTATGCATTATTTAAACAAACTAAGTCTCTTTTTCTTGTTCGTTTCTTTGATTCATTATGCAGATTTCAATTGTGAGAATATTTATCTAAACTAGTCCCAGGAAGAGATCGTATGCACGTCATCGACGATCATCCTAAAAGACGTTCATAAAAATCTTCCTTCTCAAACGTCTTAAATGAAAATGAAAAAGACAGAAGATACCAGAATGTCGAATGTCTTTAATCCTATACCCACGAACATTTCGCGAACAATTCGCACAGGAAGAGGTAGAAATTAAATATTAAATACACCCTTATTCGATAATTATTTTACCGTACACATATTATGGTATTGTCGTTACAGGCATATAATTTCGTATTAAGTTCTTGTCCGAGAACTTTCGACTTATTTTTAAATTTGTAACACTGTATCTGAATTGTCAGCACGTGAGAAAAAATGATTTATTTGAATGAATAAAACATTGAAAACAAAAGACGTTTTGCCATATTTTCAAAGACAATGTGAAAATGGTGGACCATTTTTAGCACCGACGTTGTTAAAATGAGATAAATATTGTTTTCACATATTATATTATGGCGAAGTGTCAGTAATGTGACCACCATATTTTGAATAATGGATTTTTTAGATCACTTGAAAAAAATACACATTGATATATCTGTACCGGCGATCTAGTTAATAATTTGAATAATTCGCAGTGCAACCTAGAACGTTCAAGACCGTCAGAATGTGCAGCGCGCATTGCAACTGGAACCTATTAGACTAACGGCGAAGGCGCACAGATCTACCTACGCATGCTAGTATGCGCGTGTGTTACTGTATAAACACCGCGCTACACTCTCAGCAGTCAGTCAGTCTTGTACGAGCACTCATCGACAACTGCGGGCAACGGTGCTGAGCATCGGCCTGATGGATTCGCCATCGATTATCTCCACCGCCGCGGTGTCGAGCAATCGGCCTGTAGAATTCCCCACCGATCATCTCCACCACAGTGTCGAGCATCGGTCTGAGGAGTTCATCCAGTCTCCGCCCGCCGAGCGTCGTGCTTCGATTCATATCTCACCGTGATGTGGCCTATATGCATCCCATCGCGATGTATATTGACACTGCGATACTACAACATCTTTCATTCGTCTCTGTCTACCATCACCCACAATATCTCTTATTTTCTTTGATTGTGAAAATGTTGTATACAAATACCTTAATTATTACTTGTAAAATTTAGCTAATTCATTTTTATTTGGATACATTGTTACGGTTTTTTTTATTTCGATTCCACATATTTATTAAAGTACGAATTCAAAAAAAATCTTATGTATCTTAATCATTGATGTAGGTACTTATTAATACTATGTCTTTAATGTATATCCTATTGTAAAGGTCCCGTTAATTATAGAAGAATGATCACTATCACTAACTAATATTATAACAAGCAAGTTACGACGTACGTTCCATTAAAATGCTTCGTGACGACGTGGATACAAGCTCTACCTGGGAATACTATAGTAATAAATAACATACATAATAATTATTAATCTCTTAAAAATATAAAACTTAACAATTAGTACTGTAAAAATAATAAATGAAATATTAAAATTATTATTCAACTACTTTCTGGTAGAACATTTTTATATGCATACAAAAATTTATTAACAACTAGCTGTACCCTGCCACGCGTTGCTGTGGCTCAGTCTGTCTGTGCAGATAGAGAAACAATAGTGCGAGTTGCTTTTACGTCCAACAGATGTCGCTGTTTTTTAAAAAAAACATGTTTTTACATGTCACAGGCGACATCTATTTAATAAAGGTATATAAAAACACATGTGTATTTGAATGCAACATTGTGTAAAAATTTCAAAGCAATCGGTGAAGAACTATATATATATATATATATATACATAAAATTTGTTAGAAATAATTACGATATGTTCCTCAATAAAGGTCTCGTCTTAAAAAAAATGAATGCAATATTTTTATTAATTTAGAAAGACGGGTTTTGCCAAGATATTTGAATGTGGATGAGGCAGAGTACGAGTAACTTAATGTTAATGACATTAAAAACTTATAGACACCCATCTATGCACAGTGAAATCCCGCCTGCACTTTCTACATTCACATGATACGCATAACTTTCATTTACATTGACGTTACAAACATCTAGGCACGTTATTGTCTCAGAAAACTAACACAAAATGTGCCATGTAACAAACACACTTACGTTTCTGATAAATTCAAGTCAAACTTTCATTCATATACAGTGAAACTCTCTTAAGAAGTTTTCCAAGGGACCGGGGAAAAAAAACTTCTTAAGTGGGAAAACTTCAAGTGGGATTCAATTTTAGCCATTTAATAACTCGAGTCCGGGGCATACGTCATTCCTATGTCTACCTACGTTAAATTGTCGTGAAAACAAGCTCATATGATCCAAGCGGTCAAAAAAAAAATATATATATATACATCTTCTAGTTATCATGCGTTTCAATCTACATTTTAAATTTATGCATATGTATTTCCTAACCTTCAAACTTAATTTACGACAAATGTCAGATGAAACATGATGCACGGCAATTTTTGATGTTTGAATGAAAAAAACGTAATTATAATGCATATTTTACCATCTCCCCCGCCATATAATCATGTTGTTATGTATTTAAAGGTGAAATATTCCGTATCAACCGTGATCCAATAGATTATCAAAAGTTTTTCGTGTTTTACAAATTCGATGGAATAAAAATTTTATACAATAATATTACGAAACATCTCTATGTTCATTATCAAAGCGAAGATTATTGAAGGAGGCGTCAAATGTATGCAAATGTAGATCTAGCCCACGTTGTCATTAAGGTTGAGTTTAATATAATCTTTCATGTTTTTTCGGCCTTAAAGACGCTTGCATATTTGTTACATAATTCCGCATTGTTTATTCGTTCCATTGCTATTTTACCTAGTTAGGGGATTAGGAGACGGGGTATTTGGTTTATTTATTGGTTACGGCAGGTTACGGCTTACGGCCCGGCGGCCGACAAAGGGTTTTATGGTCTCAGGTACTAGGTATGGGTTTCAGTCAACGTCTTTCAATTTATGACTTGGAAAAGGGTTCATTTTAGATATTTTGCGACACAATATTTCGTTTGTGTTGATTTTACCGCCGGATTTCTAAAACCTCTTAAGCGGGAAGCAGTTTTAGCTCTAAAACTTCTTATGTGGGAAAAAATCGTGTTTTTTGTATGGAATTTTCAAGGGACCAAAAATCAAAACTTCTTAAGCGTGAAAACTTGTTAAGTGGGAACTTCTTAAGCGAGTTTTACTGTATGACAAAGTAAATGTGCGTATGAACGAGATAGATGTAGGATCGGACGTTTATGTAATTAAAAGTTGCGTCGAATACTACATTCTACATTACGGGTGTGATGGAATGCCGTATGAGATGACCAACTGCCAGTAAGTTGTCCTTATACTTGTGTTCTGTTACGTTCACTATCTCACCTTCTCTAATAAGGAACTCCAGTGAAAAACATTATAGCTTAAAAAACAAAAGATATACATTCATATAGAATATAGATTCTGAATATACAAGTTTTGGTTGGTACAACTGAATCTGCTGATTCTGACATCACAGCCAGTCTATGTGAGTAATATATCTATAGGGGCTAGGGCTGACGAACTAGCAAGGAAAGGGGCGAAAGCACTACTTGTAGGATCCGAGCCGGCCGTAGGAGTAGCAGCTTGCCACACAAAATTACATATTGATAGGTGGGTCAAATTCCAGCACTGCAAAGAATGGGAGAGGGCACCTGGAATGAGACAATCCAAAGTACTCATAAACGGACCAGACCCTAGACGAACCAAGAAACTACTCGATATGGACAGAAACTCGCTGAGGGAACTGGTAGGACTACTAACGGGACACTGCCATCTCAGGAGACACATGCAGATATTGGGAGTGGAAAACACCAATAGATGCAGGAAATGTGAAGAGGATGAAGAGACTCCAATTGATCTATTGTGCCAATGTCCTGCCCTGGTGGGAACTAGGCGCAGATACCTGGGGAGACATACAGTAGAACCAGAAGACATAGCCACATACCCAATGACAACCCTGGGGAACTTTATTAAAGGAACTGGGTTGCTGTTAAAGGATTGAAGTAAAATGGGAGATAGCACAATGGGCTTATGGCCTAAGTGCTCACGGGAACTATGTGAAACCGTCTCAGCTTTAAAAAATATATATATATATATCTATGGTCTACAATGTCTTTTTCTTTTGAAGTAATGCTGGTTTTTAAACACACCGGTATATTGTTTATCAAATGAGGTTGTTTGGTTCAATAGAATAAAATTAGTAACAAGATACTAACATTTTACCTAGTGTCCTTTAATGTTAAAAGCGGGTAATCTTAAGAATAAAAAACATCTCGACTCCCATACAAAATAAAGCGCCGGTTGTTAAAAAAAACACAGGCTTTTTGACTGGTGACGTCGCAGGTCACGTCCATAGATTTGGTGCATTTTCGGGAGATGTGAAAAATTAAAACAAAAATAACTATGTATATATATAAGAATAAAAAAAAATACATTTTTTCCACTTGCCACTTTGAGGTATCTACAAAGTGTCTATGTCTGTTTGTAATGAAATTGCTGATCATTGAATATGTATCAACAGTGATAATGACGACCATGGTGAACATTATTAAAATTATTGCATACTTTCAAAAGAATAAGTCTGAATATGGTAGATAGATAATAGAAAAAGGGAGAGGGGTCATGAAGCCTTATTATTATGAAATTGAGTACACAACCACAACATTCACCCATACTACTGTAAATCGCATCTACGCACCGCGGTGCCACTTTGATAGTCCGTGCAGTTGGTCATAGCTCGGCGACAGTCGGCACTCGCCGTATCTCTTTTACCGTTTACGTATCAACAATAACCCATAGAGGCCATACGTATACAATACCATACTTGATTAAATGACATATTTATTTTTGTCTTCAACTAACCCAGTAGCGGTAATATCCAAAGACAAAATTAATGTATAATGTCTAAGTCAACACTCCAATTGCAGTGCTTTGTACCGTGCGTGGGCACAATTCTTCAACACTGCAAATGCAGAGATCCGGCAACTAAGGGTCAATAACATATTAACCTCTCAGACAAAGACATTTATTTACTATGTGTTCCTTTGAGAACTGTCAAAACGTGATAATTTTTGTGTTATTTACGAGTTTTGCTAAAAGCTTCATAACTCACGTTTTGGGAAACGTAGCCTCATTCTAAAATATCTTTTGGAAAGATTATGAAATCCACTATCGCATTGTGTATTTATACGTAAATATTTGCGTTTCTAAATATACATTTTATGAAAACGTCAAAAATATGTAAGAATCGCTTACCATTATTTCAAAGCCGTGAAAAATGTACTTTTTTCTGAGTATCATAAAGAAATAACACTTTATATATTGAAGAAATATAATTAAAAACTATTAGTCACCTCAAAATATTAACCGTCCAAACTAAAATATTTTTAAATATTGAAGACAATATTAGTGATTTCTAAACGAAAATCTAGTCCCAGATGAGACCGTTTCCTTTTCTGATTTTTCTGATTCAGATTTTCGTTTAGAAATCACTAATATTGTCTTCAATAATTAAATATTACAATTTGAGGTTTTACTCAAAAAGTTATTCCGAAAAATAAATAAAATATTTTTAATAAATTATTTAGAAACGCAATAAATTATAAACGAACAAGATGACAGATTCAATCGGCTTAGATAATGCACTTCTACGTTCCATAGATATTCTTGAATACAGACGCGTAGCGTTATTCATTATCGATACTCTGTTTTTTAAATCATGGCAATCCGTATACTAGTGATGGAAATAAATCGATTTTTGTAAAATCTCGCGCGTTTACGTGAAAAGACGTTCTAATGTCTTGACCGCTATTATCATATTTATGTCTTTTGACGTTCTAATGTTCTGAGTGGTTAAAATATGTACACATCTTAAAAAAATATATCAACTAATGGCGAAAATCACATCAATGTGACTAATTAGTCTTTTGTACGTGAATTTGCGTCAGAGCTCAACACTGTTCGTCAGTTTCACAGCCTCATCAGTTCCATCACTCTTCTTACTGTTGCTGCTTTTTGTCTTTTCTGAAACAACTTCTATCGTGTCTTTATTGTCTCCGGATGTTTCACCGTCCATTTCACTGGTATCTTTATCACAGCATTTGGAAGTTGTTTCCAAATCTTTTGAAGTCTTGATTTTGGAGACATCGGTCGTCTTCTTAACTTTTGAAGAGTCGCAACAATCGGCTTCTGAGGTGTGAACTTCGACATCTTGGTCGAGGAGATGTTGCGTCTGCGAATGGACCACTGCCGAGCTGTAGAGATTGGTCTCCGAAGCGCCGCTGCCGTGAAGAAGGGGCGGGGTGGAACCATCTAAAGGTATGAGAAAAAAAGATATACTTTAAATTATAAAAATTAAAAAGATATAGGGGAAAGTGGTTACCCTTCGTACACTTTTTAGATTTTATTTTTTTACTTTGTGATTAATTGTTGAATTTATCTAATTTATGTACCTAAGTGTAATAAATATATTGTAGTTTGTTACAAAAAAGTCCGAAACTATTATGTCAAAAGGTTAAAGGGTTATAGCCATTTTTCTACGATAAGATATTTGTACGAATGTACCCCACGTACGGGGTACATTCGTACAGTAGGTGGGTACTATCGTACGCCATGGGGTAGATTCATACAGGGTAATTAAAAAGCCAATTAAAGTCGTTAAATTTTTATTAATTATTATAAAATATTTATTTATCAAAAAACTAATTTAATAATATGTGACTTGACTCATAGTCGATACATCTTTCTTTAGAAAAATAACAAAAAATAAAATCGTTCATCCTTAGTTTACTTATTGATAATTCCAAGCTTTACAATCAGTCTAAATGAGATGTTTACAATCATTTTGTATGAGATCGTTGTACAGTCTTTGATAATTTAAACATAAAGTAGGTAATTATACATTTGGTTGTTACTTTGGAACTTATTGCACATTATAATTATTTAAATTAAGTGCAAAAGTAAAAAATCTAGCCATTCTAGCTGTACAGCCCGTTTGTGGTTGAGGATCAGGGAGGATCATGGCGACATCGCTGATATGTCTTCTATATCAGGGAAAAAGAATGACCATGATAATCCCGGTTGTTTCCGAAGATAAGATATTTTCATCTCTGTACTCGAATAATGACTGAGAACTTTTCCGACGTAATAAACAACAGAAGTCTTTTTTTCAAACTTTACCAAAACATAAAAATTATCTTTGATTTTCGCTGGTGTCACATTTAAATTATTATTGATACTACGATCATCAGTATCTTCGTCCATTTCTAAATCAACTGGAGATGTTGAACTCTCCCGCAAGCTAAATTTCGATCCTTCAGATTCCTCTGAATCTTCATCGCTTTCTATTTTCTTAACTTTATTTTTCTTTTGTCTTGAATTAAGTTCCTTCAAACTACGTTTCACTGCTTTGGCTTTGGCTTTCTTTTCCTGTTCTATTTTTTTCAATTCTTTCTGGCTATGTCTCTCTTCTAGTTCAGTTTTTTTAGGTGTATCTGTATATATACGGGATTTACCCGGTTTTCTTCCTTTATTGGTTTTCTATCTCTAACAGCTGTAGGATAAGGTCTTATGACTTCTGGTATTACGGGAAGATAAGAACTCGGTTCAGATTGTGACTCAGCCGCAGAGGTGGAAGGTTCGCCAGTTCCGGTAACAATGACTTGAGGATTTTGGAGCAAAAAAGGTGACTGCTCACGAATATCTGACTCATTCATATCAGTCGGTGACACGCTGGTGGAAGGTTGTAGTTCTAGAGCGACAGTAATTGTTTCCGGATTATGTGGCACAGTTACATTTACATACACTTGTAATATTTTTTGTATTAAAAGATTCGAAATATGCAAGTTTTACCAGTTTAGGAATATTATAAATATTGATTGTTTTGCCAGGATTTTGACATATGCCAATTATTGAACGGTATTTTCATAAAAATTTAATTTCGATATACTGGTCGTTAATAAAATCTAAAGGGGAACATTCGTACGCGTACGAATGTGCCCCCTTTCTGGGTGTCCGAATGCACCCCATGCCTTTGCACAAAATTAAAATACAACTTTATACAAATTCTAATTTGGTTTGAGAAATATAACAATTAAAGCTCAAAATAAACAATGTTAACATTAATCCATCATCACCATTTTGTCAAAAACATAACAATCCTACTTACAATTACGAACTAAACTTAGGTAAAAAATGTCGCCATCGCGCGCGAAAACACGTTACGTCTTGTCAGCTGATACACCGTAGTGCGACTTACGCGACACTCCGCTAGCAACATGGCGGCTGGTATGTCTATGCACACAAGCAAAGGCGTGTTTGTGTGCCATTTAGTTTTTCTGTTATACTAACTGTACGAATGTGCCCCGCGTACGAATGGTGACCACTTTCCCCTACTTTAAAATTATAAAAATTAAAAAGATATACTTTAAAATTATAAAAATTAAAAAGATATAAGTACTTTAAAATTATAAAAATTAAAAAGATATACTTATAAAAAAAATTAAAATTATAAAAAATAAAAAGATATACTTTGATTCATATGTGATACTAAATATTGGTCAGTAGTTGAGTGGACAAATGTGACGGGTTCCCACCCGGGCATTGTGGGTTCAATTCCTCCGCTGGCTAAGTCCTCCATCACATAGCGCAAGAAACTTTTTTTTTATTTATTTAACACCCAATAAGGCTTTTACGCTTATAATAATGGTAATGGGTGGAATTCAAAGTAAACTTTGCAATCATTTTTAGACTCGTATTCAGCTCATGTCATTCTCATCCCAAAACCTGGGAAGGACCCCAAATTCTGTGAGAACCATAGACCAATCAGCCTTCTCTCAAAAATTGGAAAAATATTCAAAAAAATTCTCCTCACCCGGCAATTAAAGCACATCCACGAGGTGCGACCCTCCCTGATGAGCAACATGGCTTCAGATCTCGATTCTCAACCCTACTCCAACTGCTCAGGGTCTCCAAACTGATCTTGGGCGGCTTCAACTCCCAGCGATAGCCAAAGCCTTTGACAAAATATGGTTAAACGGCCCGCTTCTCAAATTGAATAACACGGGCATCGATCCCCAACTCCTCGGTGTCTTAAAATCATTTCTTTCATGATTTTTCTTCCATTAATATTATTAATTAACGCCCTTTATTTCGCCCAAGGCTGTATTAGTATAGTTTGCAAGACAAAGGAGTTAAGTTCTCAATTAATATGATCCTTGTCTGTACAGAATGTAAGACAGATATGTGGTTTTACCTGGTTCTCCGCACTCTGGGACGCAAACCGTCACCACCTTGCTCTGCTCCTTCGCACGCTCCATGTTGTATTTGACCGATATGTGGCCAAACAAGTAGTAGCCTGCAAATACATTTATTCATACAACGTCTGTGGTAAGATTTTTTAATACTAATTAATTATTTTAACATAATAATTTTTTTTTTACATTAACTCCACACGGGAGGCCTCAGGAAAATAATTTCCCTTGAGGCCAATGTCATCTTTGGTGATGCTGTCTGTGTGGAGGATAGTTTTGAGGAGAGGAAAGAATGAACACGGATCTTGAAGAGACACATGTTGTAGGAGGTAGGAAACACAGAACAAATCGTAGAAGTGACCCATTCTCGTGTGAAAAATGTCAACAGTGCACATTCTTGAGCGCGCGTTTGGCATGATTTCCCATTATGCACCGGTGCCGACGGGATCAATGACGCTAGTTCCTTGGAGCATCTTCCATTGTAATACCGGTAAAACAAGGACAGCATACCTACCTGATGCCTAATCTAAGGATTACAATCCATTTGTTAAGAAAGGGGAATCTATTAAACTGACAAACACAAGTAAGAGGAATAAATTTTTAAATTGTATCAATATATCATTATAATGGAATTCCATCACGAATTGTCAGTATCAATATTAGAGACATTATTGATACTGTTTTTTTTTTTCCCAATTATATCTAACCAAAGGGATAGGCAGAGGAAATGAACTGGCACACGTTTCTCGCGTCATTCACATTCGTACATACTTTTCAGATTTTTAGACTCTTGAGATCATTCTACTCAAGTATTTGATTCACTTGGTCGTGGCATGTTTTCCTCAGGCGTCCCCGACTATTCAAACAATCACTTCCGCTTCATATATTCACGTGTCTTTATACCTGCACAATATAGAAAAAAATAAGGCGTATTTACCTATAGTAATTCCCAATATGATGGCCAGCACCAAGTATCCATTGTAGAGCATTACCACCAACATGATGAGGTAGTTGAAGCTGGTGTTTGTTGTGTACAGTAGCACCTGGCTCGCCATTACTATGCATCTGCAATAAAACATCATCCGCCACTTAATAACTTAATAAAGAGGACGGGGCTAAGCTTAATAGTTCCTGATTATGTATACTGAAATACCGGCCCTGAGGATTGACAATCCGGCAGGGCCATTGTTTTGACATACATAAAACACACTTTAGCACAATCTACACATGTGCCCTGATGATGGACACTGCAATGGTGTCCGAAATGTTGGCTAAAGAAAGAGGAAGCATTGCCACATTGCCACATGTTTCCATCTGTTACTGGTTTCATAGTTCGCATTGCCACATGTTTCCATCTGTTACTGGTTTCATAGTTCGCATTGCTACATGTTTCCATCTGTTACTGGTTTCATAGTTCGCATTGCCACATGTTTCCATCTGTTACTGGTTTCATAGTTCGCATTGCTACATGTTTCCATCTGTTACTGGTTTCATAGTTCGCATTGCCACATGTTTCCATCTGTTACTGGTTTCATAGTTCGCATTGCCACATGTTTCCATCTGTTACTGGTTTCATAGTTCGCATTGCTACATCAGGGTGGCCACAGACCTGGAAAACCGGGAATTATCAGGGAATTTTACCGAACCGGGAATTATCAGGGAAATGTCAGGGAATTTTAAAATATTCTTAAAATATCAGGGAATTCCAAAAATAAAACGAAATTCGTTATTCATTCACATCAAAAATCAAATTTCGAATTAACGTATTCCCACGTAATTCGAATTTTTATGAAAAAAAAAAAATACGCCGAAAATCAATTTTCTCGGCCGCCTCTTCAAATCCGGGTGGTATTTTAGTTGTAAATTCGTATTAATACCAATTATTTCTTTATTTTCGCGGCCGATTACCGTAGCGGCGGGCCCTTTAAATTCATATATTCGCAATAAATTCGTAAAAATGCTATATTTTTACGCGTAAATCGAGATTTCGCTGCCGATTTCGGTCGCGGCCTACCCTTTAAATTGAGATATTCGTAAAAATACGATATATTTCAACGTAAATCGAGATTTCGCGGTAATTTTCCGTCGCAGCCGGCCCATTATTTCAAATATCTGAATTTAAATTCGTAAAAATACGATATATTTCCGCGTTAAACGAGAATTCACGGCCGGCTCTTAAAATTCAGATTCGAAAAAAAATCGCAAAAATACGATATATTTCCGTGTAAATCGAGAATGCGCAGCCGATTTCCGTCGCGGCCGACCCTTTAAATTAAGATATTTGATGTAAATTCGTAAAAATATGAAATATTTCCGCGTAAATTGAATTTTATCGGCAGTTTTTCGTCGCGGCCGGCCTTTTAAGTTCAGATATTTGAAGTAAATTCGTAAAAATATGTTTTTTACATATTTCGGCGTGAATCGAAATTTTTCGGCCGATTTCCGTCGCGCCGTATTTTTTAACTCGGATATTCGAAGTAAAGTTAGTAAAAATACGATATATTTCCGCGTAAATTGAAATTTCGCGTCCGATTTCCGTCGCGGCGGGCCCTTTAAAATTCAGATATTCGAAATAAAATACGATATCGTAAAAATACGATATATTTACGCGTAAATCGAAATTTCGCGGCCGATTTCCGTCGCAGCGGGCCATTTAAATTCAAATATTCGAAATAAATTCGTAAATATACGATACATTTACGCGTAAATCGAAATTTCGCGTCCGAGTTTCGTCGCGGCCGACCCTTTAAATACAGATATTTGGTGTAAACTCGTAAAAATACGACATATATCCGCGTAAAACGTATTTTCTCGGCCCTTCAAACTCGGATATTCGAAATAAATTTTGAAAAAATACAACATTCCAGTGGAAATCGATTCAGATTTACAAAATAATAATACTAATTAGGACGATGTATAACCACGTAAAAATACATTTTTCGGCGTTTTACCGCCACGGCTGACTTTTAGATTCAGATTTACGAAATATTATGATTTATTTTCGCAAAAATCAATTTTTTTCGAATTTCACGAACAAATTTTCGTGCGCGGACAAAAATAAATTTCGAATTACGAATTAACGAATTTCGAATTAAAAAAAAATTTGTATGAAAAAAATTTTCTGCGGAAATTTTTTTGGCGATAATTTCGAATAACGCGTTTTTTCGAATTATCGGGGTTCTACTGTACTTACTTTTGTTTATTTGTCTATTTTTGTCTGGTCTTTTCATTTGTACACAAATTGTCTTCAGGCGAAATATCATAAATTTGTAATAAGTGTATTTTGTTTTGAATAGATCATTAGATGAAGGAATTCCCGTATGTATCTGTTCTAATTTTCTGGCGTAGATGAAAATCGTGTTTCAAAAATAAAATTTTGAACTATATGTCCTTATACCAAATAAAACATATCAGGGAAAAATATAGAAACTGCCCTGGAAAACCTGGAATTATCAGGGAATTTTGAAAACCGTTTTTTGTGGCCACCCTGTACATGTTTCCATCTGTTGCTGGTTTCATGCTTTGTATTGCCACATGTTTCCATCTGTTACTGTATTCATACTGCGTATTTCCACACATTTCCATGTAACTTTCTGCATATAGACAGCCCTGATATATTAAGCCTAATTACCTTCCATATACCCACTAGAACCACTCGATCCAAAATTCTTTTTAATTTCAATAACAATATCAGGACTGAGTCATTTAGAAACTCGCTTATACCTAGATTGCATGCAGTTGGCAATGCTTTCTCAGAAGTAGTAGATGTGTTCAACTGCACGGAATATAGTTATAAGAAGGCTATAATAACATACCTCTGTCGTAATTATCAATGTTATTAGGCATAATACCATTCTATTCATAAGTTATCACAGAACCTAAACTATGCACTTACATCAGATATCAGACAGAAGAGTGTTATCTAATAATTTTATATACTTAATCAAAACTATAATTTTTCCCAAAATTGTTATGAAATGTCTTACTGACAGCCCTGATTCAATAGAGCTAACTCTTAGTTCTCAGCAAATTCAACCAAATTCAATATTGAAGGTAACAATAACCTCAATACTACACTACTGTACGGATTGAAAATAAAAATGCTATTGTACCTATGTATACCAGATGTTATTCTTGTTTAATTTTCAACATAATTTCTCAGTAATTATTCTGTTTAACATAATACTGTTTCGCTCCTGTGAACCACTGTAAACATAAATCATGTATATTGTAAAAGCCTTTTACGGCGTCTAAATAAATAAATAAATAAATAAATATAGTGAAGGTTTCATGATTTGCATTGCTACATGTTTCCATTTGTTACTGGTTTTATACTGCGCATTTCCAAATATTTCCATCTGTTACTAGTTTCAAACCAGCGCATTTCCAGATGTTTCCATCTAATTTTCCACTATTATTAAGTAATAATATAGATTACTGGTTACATAATTTGTATTGACATTCAACTTATAATGAAAGTTGAGAATTATCTGGCGATTTAAAA
The DNA here is from genome assembly GCF_061612785.1 of Hesperophylax consimilis. Taxonomy (NCBI): domain Eukaryota; kingdom Metazoa; phylum Arthropoda; class Insecta; order Trichoptera; family Limnephilidae; genus Hesperophylax; species Hesperophylax consimilis. The sequence continues at coordinate 15,714,317 of NC_142854.1, read as the reverse complement.
AATATATACACTTAGGAAACAAACAGTTGTAAATGAAAACTATTAACATTGTAAGAAAGAAATTTTAAACTGCATAAATATATGTGGGTCATCCAGAAAGTAAGGTAACAGGGGCTCCTGAGGACGGGGGATATTTTTTTTTTCGAAGTTGGCGCACCAGGTATCCTGAGGGGATCCTAACGGTCAGTTTGTTTGGTCCCACTTTGTTCAGTCACAGTATATTCTTCCGTTGGAGAGGTCGACGTGCGCTCCCGCCATCTCCCGTCCGTGCGAGCTCGGCGCGGTCATCGGTTTTTTGACTTTGCAGAACAATACCGCCGCGAATATCCATTGGAAGCTCGTGGAAGTTTATAGTATGTGATGAGTCGACAACATGTCACCAAGTGGGTTAGGTTGTTCAGAGAAGGCCGTAATGATACTCACGACAAGGCAAGGAGTTGGAGACCATCAGTGATTTCTGACGAACTTGTGCAAAATGACCGCTGCATGACCTTAACGAAGAATTTCCTGACATTTCTCGAAGTCTCCTTGGTGATATTGTGTTGGAAAAACTTTGTTACAAGAAGTTGTGTGTGAGATGGGTGCCCAGAATGCTCACACCAAAGCACCGTCAAAATCGGAGTGACCGCCGCGCGTGTATTTTTGGATTGTTTTGCACAGGAGGGAGAAACTGTTCTGCACTCTATCGTGACAGTGGATGAGACGTGGGTAAGTCACTACACCCCAGAATCCAAAAGACAATCACTTTAGTGGCGTCATTCATCTTCTCCAGCCACCAAAAAGATCAAGACAACCCACTCAGCCGGAAAAGTCATGGCATCTGTTTTTTGTGATTGTAGGGGGTCCTTTTGGTGGATTTTAAGCCTAAAGGGACTACCATTAATGCAGATGCTCACTGCAAAACCTTAAAAAACTCAAACAAACCATTCAGAACCGCAGAAGGGGAATTCTGACCCGGAGAATCAGCCTCCTGTATGACAACGTCAGGCCCCACACCGCACGAGTTTTACAGGAGCTGCTGACATCGTTTGGATAGGATATTGTCACCCAGCCTCCTATTCATTCGACGTGGCGCCTTTGGACTATCACCTTTTCACTAAACTAAAGGAGTTTTTGGATGAAAAACGTTTTTTCAACGTTCAGGAGGTCCAGGAAGCTGTGAAGAAGTGGCTGAAAGAGCTGGCGGCGGAGATCTACGACAGTGGCATACAAAAGCTGGTGCCCCGACCACAGAAATATCTCGATCTTGACGACGATTACGTCGAAAAATAGTTTAATATATTTGTGAAGTATCCTGTGAATTTCAATTAAATACAATCATTTTTCGATCCTATATAAATAATGTTAACCATACTTTCTGGATACCCCTCGTAAAATAATAACATTTATAGAGCAATTTTATGTTATTTCACTTCAAAAGTGCAATTACATTCCATTAATCGAAATTAATGGGTATTCAGAACGAGTTACTAAACAAAGCCATTTCTGAATGGGTTCATTTTCAACTCTGGAATGAGGTGCAAATATATTACATATTAGTTTGTGTAAAGATAAATAAATTTGTAATGCCAGAAATTGAGCAGGCGACCTTAGGGCTCAGTCAGTCGCCCGATATCGTGTGACGCTATCAGGCGATCATAAAGGTCTAGGGATAACACAAATTGAATGATGTGGAAATGATTCTTACTTTAACCTGAGGACATTGGAGGCGCTAGGAGCATTCTGATCTTCACTGCTGGTTCCAGCCACAGTTCTATAACAAAATAATATGTATTAGCGAAATGAAATATATATATTATGTATTAGCGATATGTAATGCATATATTATGTATTAGCAAGATGTAATGCATATATTATGTATTAGCGAGATGGAATGCATATATTATGTATTAGCGAGATGTAATGCATATATTATGTATTAGCGAGATGTAATGCATATATTATGTTTTAGCGAGATGTAATGCATATATTATGTATTAGCGAGATGTAATGCATGTATTATGCATTAGCGAGATGTAATGCATATATTATGTATTAGCGAGATGTAATGCATACCTCCTCAGTAGATTGCTCCTATCCTCTGCGCATACCCCCTGCATGGCGTGACGCATCCGCGCATTGTGATCCCTGCGTACTTTGGATTCCAAAACCTGATCCACAAATAATAAGGCGTTAGTAACAATATCATTGTTACATTAAGTTTTGTCAATTTTTATAATTTCCTTCAGGGTCTATGTGTCATCTATGGGGATAGGAATCTGGAGGTCAGCGCGTCCAAGAGTGACGTATGAATCCATCCCTCCTAGGATGAGAATCCAGCTGGAGAGGTCAAAGGGTCTTCGTCAACCGTCCACTCCCGAACCGGCCCGCCACGCAGTTGGTGGCACCATATAGCAGAGGTGTTGGTTATCCAATAAATGATCCCCGAGCTCCCAAATCTACCAATCTTCCATCTATCTATATAAAGAGAAGTGACAATGGGTTTGTTTTTTATACAAATCTAGTTTGATTAAGTTTTGCACACTTTCTAGACTTTCAAAACAACAGGAAGGTCACTATCTACACGATTTTTCGAAAACCCACCCCATTCCCACACCCCTAAAGCAGAATAAAGCCGAAGGGTACTTCAGATAGTTGAGAAATGAACTGCAAAGTCATGGTTTGTATTATTGTTGATAAATAAACTGCAACGTCATGTATTGTATTATTCTTGATAAACAAACTGCAATGTCATGTATTGTATTATTGTTGATAAATAAACTGCAACTTCATGTATTGTATTATCGTCGATAAGTAAATTGCAATGCCATGTATTGTATTATTTCTTCATATGAAGCGGTTACTTTGTGATGTGACATTATAATTTAAAATTAAACAATAACTTTGTAAACATCACTTATAGGTAAATACTTAATGCCGACCGGGTTTCGCTACAACCGTAGCTTCATCAGGGCAGTATAATACTAAACATAAAATCTAAATTAACATGTGTTGATATCACAGTGAGTGGACAGTCTGAGCTATAGTGGAAGAGGTAGAGATAGGTGGGAGATTGAGAGGCGAGTGCTCTTTGTCAATAGGGAACAATCTGAGTATAGGACTTTTATTTAGGTTTAAATTAAATTTTAATTTAATTACTTTTATTTAAACATTATTATTCATTAAGTATTTACCTATAAGTGATGTTTACAAAGTTATTGTTGATAAATAAACTGCAACACAAACAGAAGGGATGTGCACATTGCTTCACATTCCTTCAAACGGATTTGTGGATGGTTTGAAAATTCTACTATCATAGAGGGCATACATTTCTATGCTTAATGGTTATCTGTCACCGATAGCGTAGACTGTTTTATCTCCCGATCTGCAGGATTAACTTTCCATGCCAGAGAGGAGAGGTATCTTTTGTTAGATAGAATCACTTTGGATATTGACATATTTAACAACAATGAATCAGAGTTTAAACGGCAAGCTTTGTTGCGGCGCGTGTAAAACCTGCTTTTCATTTTTCATTTGTTTTTTTACATACACTACATACAGGGTTTTCCAATAAGAGGTGTTATTTTGATATTCAACCGTAAAATATCAATGGTTTAGTTGCTTGTGTGGCACGTAGCGCCGTCTTGTTGAAAGTAAACGTTGTCCAGATCAATACCATCCAATTCCGGCCATAAAAAATCATTAATCATCGCTAGATAGCGCAATCCATTCACCGTAACTGTTGATCCAGCCTCATTTTCGAAAAAGTAAGGTCCAATGACTCCGCCGGACCATAAACCGCACCAAACAGTCACACGTTGAGGATAGAGAGGCTTTTCAACAATAACTCTTGGGTTTTCCGAGCCCCAGATGCGACAATTTTTCTTGTTGACGAAGCCACCGAGGTGGAAATGGGCCTCATCACTCGAGATGATTTGCATTTGATTCACTCAAGTGAATTTTAATAATTTCAATGCGTTGTTGAAGCGTGTATCGTTCCATTTTTATTAATGGCGTAGTTTCTACGTGTCAAATGTCAAAAACTGACAGCTTCAAAAGTAACATCTACCGAAATAGCGGGCTATTCAAAATAACACCTCTAATTGGAAAACCCTGTATTATCTTTAAAAAGTAATTAAAATGAATAAATGGGTGTTTTGTGTGTTCTTCCTACTCCTTCACAAAGTTCTCACTTTGAATCCTTCGAACAGCACGGTTAGCAGTATAAACACAAGACACGTGATGACCATGGCTGCGGCATTCTCCACCAGCAGTCCGCTGAACAGCAGAGCTCCCGCGTCCACATCCCACCAGAAGCTGTCATGCATCATCAGGCTTCAGCCGTCCTGAAATGTTAATAATAACATTTTTGTACAAACTGAGATTAACAGCTTTTAACCTTTTTTTTTTGCATTAAAATTTTAATTTATTAAAAAAACAAAACCAAACAACAACACTTTTTAGATTTAGGATACGTTTAGCAATATTAAATTTATTTGAATTTTATTGCAAAATACTAACAAATTAAAAACTAGACTAGAAAATAATTGTGTGACAATGTTACATTAAACATTAGTTAACATTTAACATTCAACATGGTCTGATAATAATAATCTTTAGTAAATAAAAACCGTTGATAATAAATAAATATATTCTAGTGACTGTGATAAGTTGTTTTACTCTAATGAAAACATGCAATATCAGGAATGAATTCTTAAAAAGTTCATAAAACTCATAGAGCTATACAAATAGAGGCGTTATTGGTTACTAATATCTCGTCTAAATGTGTTCCAATATTGAAAAGCGAAAATCGGTGCGGGTGAACCGAATTTAGCAGAATTCGGTCGTCCGGTGTTGCGTTGGAGGCCAAATCGGACTAATTGGACTTACAAAAGTAGAAACTATTTTTTTGCTTCATGTCTCGCCTGAATATCGTTAGCTAAATTCTCAGAATGCGTAACTAGGTACCATTTGTCTAATATTTACACGAGGCACGAAAAACTTCATAGTGAAAAAAATTAAAGACATTAAACATTTTAATTCAAGCTTTCTGTTTTAAAATGGACTTGGGAAGTTTACTTAATTCTGAAGTTTAAAAACAAAGTGGTTTCTTTACGAATTTACGAGTTTTAGTATTCAAAGCGGGACTATTTTAACCTCAAATGGCATTAAAATTTTATTTTCGAGAAAAACGGAGTTACGCTGTATACGAATTAATGATAAAACCCATTAATATTTGTAATGTATGGTAATAAGTTGAGTATTTAAGCGATTGATGGCGCTAGTCATAAAGCTTAATCCAGAGTCCGTCAGATGTCGCTAGAGTGTAACAGATGCTTGTGAGGTTATAGTGACAGGGAACAAGCTTCTCGAACCGGAGAATTACCAACCCTCGGGTAATGAACAGTGTAGCTAAATCCAAACCTATTATTTATAACGTAAATAAACGCAATTATAAGTAGAACCTTTTACTTTTTAACACAGAGTTCCCAACCCTTAAATCTGCAAAGTAAGACAGATATAACAATATTATATTATTATATAAATAAAAATGTTAATGTTTGTTCAAAATCTTAAATCTCCCAGAGTTCTTCACCGATTGCTTTGAAATTTGAAACAATGTTGCATTCGAACACGCATGTGTTTTTATATACTTATATTATATAGATGTCACCTGTAACAGGTAAAGAAAAACTTATTTTTTTTAAACAGCGTCATCTGTTGGACGTAAAAGCAACACGAGCTAATTTTTCTCTATATGCACAGACAGACTGAGCCACAGCAAATATGGCGGGGTACAGTTAATATTATTAATTACTTTTAATCCAATAATTTGCACAAGTTTTTAGCCAACAAATTTAGTTAAATACTAGGGAAAACCTGTGAAAAATCACAGAATATTATAAACATTGTAAGATTTATAAAAAAAAAATTGTCTAAGGACCATTTCCTTTCTGCTTTTAAAAGAAAAATTTACCTTTCGAATGTTAGTAAATTTGAAAACCTAGCTGGGTACACTTCAGCTAAAACATACATATTATGTGTTAAGAAGCTTTGTAGATGCATGCACAGATGGCAGTGCGTAGAGCTTGCGGGGAAATCCGCAAGATGGAGCCAGTGGCCGGTTGTCGCCATGGACAGTGTGAAGGCTCTCCGACAATCGCACTGGCCCAGATTCCATTTAGCTAGCTTCTAGTTAGGTCGACTAACGAGTCACCAATATAATACGCGGAGTATTAAATAAATCCTTAATTAATATAAAAGAACCTCTTATTTATAAAACTCCTTCCAAGACGAGTTGGAGACTGTTTGTGAGAACACAACATTATGTAAACAGTAAACATGAAATTTTAGAGCTCTCAAAACCGATTTGGTTAAAAATTGATGCAGGGGGAGGAAATAGGATGAAAAAACTCGGATTTTATATCAAAATACACAATTTCAGCCGCGTTCTTTAATCTTTTTGCGAGAATTAGAGTTCTGACTGGCAGTAAATTTTTTAATTAAGGCGATGCACTACGTCGTGTAATATTTTAAATTGGGCCGCTATCAATAACAACCCTTACGTAGATGGCGATAAGGTTTAAATTCCCGCTTAACACCATCCGCCTGTTTTGATTTATGCAAGAAAAAATCATAGCCAAAAAGTGCCTTTTATTTTATTTTGTGGATGTTCAGGCATAAATATTTAATTTTTTTTCGATCATTTTATAAATAACTTAATTTGCCACATTATACAATAAAATCATAACCGAAAATGGGTTCGTAAGTAGGAGATTTTGAACTTTAAAGCAGTTTTCATAGGCCTTTACATTATTTTTTTCTGGGCTTATAAAAAGACATATAAAAAATACTCAATTATTTCAAAGGCCAAGATGTATTCTACTCGCAGTATTTAATTAAAGCATCTGAAACATTTCTAGGCGACCAAATTTTCAAACCAATAACACATGATTTTGCATTACTACGTATGGCATCGCCTTAATGGGAGTTCGTTATTTGGTGGAAATTAGTTTTCATTCCAGTCAATTTCAAATTTATACAACATACAATTACAAAGCAAATATTCACAAATAGTTTTTATTTGGATAGAAAAATGAATAAGTACCTTATTGATAAGTAAATTTTTGCACGCATTCTAATAATTGCTGTTGTTTATACTAAAGAGCAAAACTTCACTATCAAGGGCACTGTACTAAATTGGCAGGGAGTATTTATCTGCTAGTCTAGTAGAGTATTGCGTCTATTTTAACTAAATTACTTGAAAATTGTTGGTGGGCTTACCTATCTTAATTTATATTGTGAATTAGCTAGCAGGATAAATGTTATGCATATAAGTAATATGGTTGCAAGTAAGTTTAGATAAAATAATATCATAGATAAGATAAAGAAGTGGCTTACAACATATAGATAATAGTTTTTAGAATAAAAGTAAATACATTTTAATCAATAAGGTTTGTTGACCAGGAAATATTTTTTAACTAAATTGTCACTCTTCAGTCTTGCAAGATATTAAACTTTTTCATTTCCAATTGGGGTATGTTGTGAGGTATCTTCGTAAATACCCAACGCGTTATCCATTCGGAATATTTCGGCAGTGCTGGGCGAAATCCCGAGGTCTCGTGACAATATGTCAGCGAAACGCCGCTTGCGGTTGCTTCGTTTCTTTACCATAATTTGTTGTTTGGTTTTTATGAATCTGTTTGTAAGTAATATAATTCGATAGAGCCTAATTTTAAATAGATTGTATAGCGCCCTTGAGGTGATTTTTAACAAAAACGGCGCCTATATAAATAATCCAATCCAAGCTTCGGTTCGCAAATGTATATGTAGCATTTTAAATAATCAAACAAACATTAAATAGCTGACGCACAAGCGCTGCCGAATGTTACACAATAACTCAACACTAATCCTAACTTTAATAACCTATTTTTTGTTTCATCATATCATTTTTAAAAGTGTGTTGAATTGTCATTGTAATATCTCTTTACGAATATTCTGAAGGGAGTGGGGGAGGGAAGGAGATGGGGTAGAGGAAGGTTGGGAATTACATGGCTATTCAGACACTTAAATTAATCATAACACACTTCGGGCGGGAAAGGTAGTTCTACCCGTTCGGTCGATTGATGCTTAACGGCGGGAAGGGTAGTTATACCTTTTGCGCAGGCCTCATTTCAATGGCAGAAAATACGGAATTATTCAATGTTTTTATATGAATATTATATACCAATCTCTTTGTAAAGGTCCCAACTATATGTACATAATTATCGAATCATAATGCAAGTCTTTTTCTTATATTTGTCTTCATGCCTTTCATTTACATCGATATTTCAACAAAAGAATAGTATATTATTTGTTTTTGTAATAATTCAATTCTTGGAATGAGGGTTTTTATGACCGTGAAACCTGATTCAAAACGACCTATCCCTGTTCCGCACCACTCAACTCTTATATGCAAGCGAGTGAGAGATTTCAGGCGTATTGAAAGAAAGCAGGTATGGGCAAATACCGATAGGCGGACCGTAATAAACATATTACAAGGTTAATTGAGTTGCATTTCAAATGATATTCGATTTTCGTTTAGTGCTTTTATAGCTTGGGTATGCTGAGTTACTATGTAGAAATTTTTATTAAAATATTTTAATTATTTTCAAAGATATAGCAATTTAAAACAAATCAAAGAAATTCATGCTAGGGTAAAAAATAACAAATAACCGCTTGATATGTGGTAATGCTCCATAACCCATGATTGGAAAAAATTTAATCTAGAGTTAACCTATTGAGATGCTGATTAATCTAAACAATGAAAATGACTGCAAAAGTATTTAAGGTATTTATTTATTCAAAATTAATAACTTAGCAAATACTGATATTAATATACTAAAAAATTGGTTCGATAAAAACCTCCTCTCATTAAATACTGAAAAAACAAAATGTATCCCATTCTCTATCAACAAATTTAAATTAATACCAGAATTAAAAATTATAATACATCAACTTAAATGTAACAGAACTAATTGCAATCAAGAATGTTCTATACTTAGTCTAACTTCTGAAATTAAATATCTTGGTATATATATAGATCAACATTTTAAATGGAAAAAACAAATTTGTGAACTTGTCAAAAGAATTAGAAAATGTATTTATATATTTATAAGACTTAGAAATATTCTTAGACTAGAAAACCTAAAAAGAGTGTACTATGCAATTGTACAATCTATATTACAATATGGTATTATTGGCTGGGGAGGAACTTATAACAATATATTAAATCCACTTAAAATAGTTCAAAGATTGATAATTAAAGTAATATTGAAAAAACCATCCAAATTTTCTACCGAGATTCTCTTTTCAATATTCAACGTACCCACAATAGACAATATATATAAAAAATATTCAATTCTACAAATTTATAAAGAAATACAGTTAAATAACTTACAATTCAATTCATCAGCAAGATATCAAAAAACTATCAAAATCCCAAAACTCAATACAAAGCACACACAAAATACCTATCTCTATCTAGGTATAACATATTTTAACATCCTTCCATTATATCTAAAAAATATTGAAGATATTCAGGAATTTAAAATAAAATTAAAAAATTACCTAAAACTACTATAAAAGTCCATATCTTACTCTTATTATTATTTCCTTCAAATCTTGAAACTGTATTATTGATAAATCTTGCCTATTTCTTACTTATCCCTTTGGTTTTGAAAAAATATTATTTACTTACTTACATGATTCCATATAATTGAGCTAGGATTCACTCACCAAACACAAGAGCCTCGTCTCTTTATGGTGAGGAAAAGCTATTATTATTCACCTTTATAACACTGTATAATATGTATAAATTGTATATTTATTGTAAAAAACATACAAATATTAAATAAAAAAAAAAAAAAAAAAAAAAAAAAAGTAATGAATCATCGATCTGTTTGTAGATTCTTCTCTGTTGTTGTATTCATAACAATACTATTGTTAGAAATGTAAATATTATTAATTAATGCTTTATTGTTAGACTTGTCTCGAGAAGAATGCATTTTGAATTAAAAACTACAATATTTTATTACACAAGAGTCCCAACAGTTAGTTTCCTAGTGAAAGAAGACCACTTTGTGAAAGAGACTTCGCTTGAATTGACTTAAGTCTTCAGGCCTCTGCCACATTGACCATTATATTTTATTCTTAAAGATGCTGTCAGTCAGAGAATTTGTTGGTACATATTTCTGCTTTTCGATAAAATCCAATTAAATGGGATTTTTCTGAATGTATCCGAAAACTAAAATCTGTTTTTGAAAGGTGATGAAATACGCTTTCAAATTGTATTATTAGAAATAAACATACGATATTTGAAGAATTAAAATTTTGAAATCAAACATAAAAAAAGTTTAAAAATTGCTCATCTTACGTTTTTTCATCTAAACTGAACTAAAATTACTGATAAACATTATGGACACCTCACTTTTTTCTCATTTGAGATATAAAAATAATAAATAAATAAATCACAAATAAGTTTTTCTCAAATTGCGGTGGGAACCTTTGGTTTCATAGCAAAGACTAGTGTATAATTATTATTAATTGTTATATTTTTAATACAAAAAGATAACAAATCTAGTATTGTTTGTTGACAAAACCAAAGTTGAATGATAATTTCTTGGGTCGTTGTAATAAGTCGTGTAAGAATAAGGGGTTTGAAATATTATTTAATAAATGCTCCATTTAATTAACAAGCTAATAAGACAGAAATAACAATTCTTAATCAGACGAGAGTTTCGGTTAGCTGGCAGATAAGTGGTTATAGAATATTTGTAACATGTAATACCTAGTTTAGATTTTTATAAAATTTGTAAATACTTTAAAATTAAACAAACCTTTTTATTTCGGAATTGTGAAGGAAGTCAGTGAATAGGAAATGAAATACAAACGAAGACTGAAGAAAATATATTCATTATTATTATCTGTAGTTCACTAACGGAAATGGGAAATGTCAATAGCGAAAATGTCAGGTTTCAGTAGGTGACTAGTGTTGCCAACAGATCTTTGCCTAATGTCGCCGTTTTTCAAACATTAAGTAGCGTTATGTAGCCGAATTTCAGCTGCAGTCATTCTAATGAACTCGCATAAATTCTGCCCACATATTCCCCACAAATATTCTACGTGAGCTTGATTACCCATTTTATTATTCGAAATCCATGGGGGGGGGGGGTTGTTAGAGGATTTCTGCAAAACATAATTTCCCGCAAAAATATTTGAAATCCATGGGGGGGGGGGGGGGGGTTGTTACAGAACTTCTCTGAAAAAAAATTCCGCACAACCAAAAACATCGTATGTGATTCCCTACAATAATTTTTCGAAATCCATGGAGGGGGGGTAGCTACGGAATTCCATTTGGAAAAAATTCCTCAGATAATTATAATTTAACTTGTCTCTGAAGTAGCCTAATAAGCGACCAGTCGCCTTCTTTTAGATTTTTTCGTCGCCGATTCTCGTTCTGGGTAACCTGAATTGCGATAAATCGCCTTCGTTGGCAACACTGCTCTGAACCTCTGAATATGGTGGGAAGTAGTTACCCTTTCCGGCCGGTCCAACATGGCCACCCGCAGGATATTATCCATCTTCCAATTCTGCCAACCATACGAAAATTTTATTAGCTAGATTTTTTGGCATTTTCGGCCAGTACCTACTTCATTTTTCATAAAATAAACACCAAATATTGATAAAACAAAGGCTTTGATATATTTTCTCAAATGGTTATTCTACTTTATTTTTATAATAGTGCCTAACTTATAATTTAATGTTTATTAACTGTTTGGTTTTGAAACGACAATGCATAACTATGCAGGAACTCGTACTGCAATGTTATTTTTCCAGTACCTACTTATCTCTAATCGCCTTGCAAGAAAAGGATTTGAAATTTCGAACAATGACAAAACATTTTGCAAACCTCGAGTGCTTATGTTTGGAAAATACCAGAAGCAAAAATTGAACTATTCAAGATGGGGGCAGAAACAAGTTCTGAAAATGTAGGGAAATTCCGAAGTGATCTGCAGAAATTGCTTTCTCGAATGAAGCAATATATTCCCCCAAATGATAACATAACTCGCCTCCCGTGGGATTTGGTATGGTATTGCATTCTATTATTTATATTACCATAATATCATTAATCTTTTCACACAAAGATTCTTCATGAAATATGACACAGTGCACTGCCGTCTCTATTTACAAGCCGTGCTGTAGATTTGGCGGGAAGTCAAATTTCAAAGTAAAGAGGCCTATTTCATCAAGAAGCAAAAACATCATTCCAACTCTGATTTGGTGGTTTAAAAGAAGTCGTTCGACTGATGCCAGTTAGTTCTATTTCTGGCAGTGATTTGAAAACAATCACCTTAAATGTTCTAAATTTTGTTCAAAAACTTGGCTTTACGGTCACTTGCATTATTACTGACAATAATCGGGTGAACCAAAATATGTTCAAACAAATATCTCCCTTGGATAATTTTGTTAATTCTTTACACACTAATCTGCCAATTTTTATGTTTTATGATTTTGTGCACATATTTAAAAATATTAGAAATATTTGGATCAATTTAAAAGATTTTAAGAAATCATTCTCATATCCAGATTTTGACGACAACTCAATAATAAGACATGCCCAATTTCAAGATCTGAGAGATATATATACCATAGAAAGCAACAGTACAATTAAAAAGGCATTCAAGTTAAAGATTAAAGTGGTAGTACTATATCGTCTCCTTTTTGATGTTAATAAACTAACCTGATTTAAAAGTAGTTGTAAAGAGTTTTTAAATTCATATTCAAAACTACTGGCCGCGTCTAGTGCGGACTTTAAATAAATATGAGCTTAATCTAATAAATGATTAAGCTAATAAATGATTATTTACAGTATTCTGTCTTCATAATTAACATTGTCATCTATATTAATATTATGATATCGTACCAACAAATTGTGACCATAAACTCGTTTTGGGGAATAACCACTTCAATCATTGATCCATCATCTGAATTATTGCTCTTGTGGAGCTTAGCAGCTTCTAAAAAGAAAAGGAAGTATTGGGTGCACCCAATCAACACAACAATGTGTTGTTTTACTTACTATCTCCATTTCTGTAGCAATTTCACACCAAGCTTCGGCTTTTTCGTCACTTAAATCGTATAATAAACTCCTTTCCCTAACCAATTCAATTAACTTTTGTAACCTCAGACATCGCGGCGTTCTCTGCCTCGGCGGGAAAAGAACTCTTAGAACGCGACATTCCGTTTTGACCGCCGCGCCCGCTGTGTGCGTTGTTGTTATAGCATCAGTACATTCTAATGAACGCGGAACTCCTGACCGCTCTCTGTGTGCTCCCGCTCTAATAGCTCAGTTGGAACAGCAGTCTTTCGAAGTGGGGAATTTCTAATGTTGGACTCCAGTTCTGTAACCTTCCCTCGTAATTTTTTAGCAATCAATTAAAATACTTTCATGAGAATCCAGTAGCTGTGCAAACCATAGTATTACCTTCATTTTGTTTTTATTAACATTTTCTATTTAATAGATTGCTTTCGATGAATACTCTGGCCCCGTGTGCAGGCGTGTGTGGGGCCAACTCCTGAAAATGCAGCGGGAGGACAGTCAGAATTTAAAGGTAAATTGATTGAAATCCTCCAAATAGGTAAATCTAGGGCTGCGCGGTCTTCTTCATACAAAACTTTAATTTGGATTTGCAGCCAAAATACTTGACCAAACTAAATATAATTATTTTTTTAAACGGAAATCGCTTATTTTAAACCCATCAATATAGTTTTTTTTAACAATTCATATAATTTATTTCATTATACTTGCATAGTAAAAAAGATTATTTTTTTAGTAATTACCAATTACTTTAAGTCACAAATAATTGCCAAACTTGCCTCTAAAATTATAATTTTAAACATTAATAAATAAACTAGCACATCACCACCCTTTGATTAAAAAAAAAAAGATTATTCAGTTTGGTTCAGTATTTTGGCCTGGAATCCAAATTTAAGTTTTGCATGAAAAAGGCTGCACATCCGTTCCCCAATGTCAAACAACATTATCTACAAAAAAAAAATAGCAATAATTCGAGGGCTTAGTCAAACAAAGTTATCTACAAAAAGGATGTATTTGTACGTACCTATATAATTACATTTTTCATTGTTTAATGTAACCATAACAAAAAATCACACATATGCAAGGCCAGTGCCTGAGTTCATGAATGTGGGCACATATTTTAATAATATTTTTCTTAGACTGATCCTTTGGCCAAGTCAACGTTAACGAAGGCCGCGAAGAAGAGGCAGCCACTATCCAACATTTATAATCTTTACTCTAAACAAATGTTAGGTTCTGGAATCCTTGCAGAGAGTACAGTCCTCGTAAAGTTTTCCAAGAGACCGGAAAGAAAACATTTATAATCTTTACTCTAAACAAATGTTAGGTTCTGGAATCCTTGCAGAGTACAGTCCTCGTAAAGTTTTTCAAGAGACCGGAAAGAAAACATTTAATAATAGTCTAGGATGAATATTTATTTTTGGGATAACTTAACGAGAAACATTTTTTTATTTTTTTATTTATTGTTTTTGTGTTTAATTCGTAGAACTCCATTTAATTTTTTTATAAATTTAATTTAGATTAAATTTGATAATATTATTATTAAGTTCTGCAAGTGTTTTAGTTTTTTATTATTGTGACAGCTGTTTCGGCTTACAAGGCCATTTTCAAACTGTGGTTAGTCCACATTGAGACGACGTTTTTATACTATTTCAAATGTAAATTTTGAAGGTGCATACATTGATTTATTACTGGTTACACCGATGACATGATCTATTGTTGGTTAAACCAATCTATGTTTTCCCCTCAGTACATGGTAATGGGTTCTTAATTATTTACTAATGACTTTATTGCTATGAATTATTTGGGTGCATTATACTGCTTGGGTTTTGTGAAAATACTAAGAAGTGGTGAGTAAATTATTTTCCGTACTTTATTAATTAGTGTTAAATTTGGGTCATTCGTTCGTTTATTGATTTCTAATTGTTCAAGTAAATTTAATCTAATGCCCTTTTTTTCAATATGCAATGGTTTAGGACCCTTGTTGTTAAGTGGGGTATGATTATTCACCAAGAGATGTTCTGCGAATTTTGAGGATGTGTTTTTATTATTATAACATCGTATATGTTCTTGGAATCTAGTTGAGAATGCCCTCCCCGTTTGTCCGATGTAAGTGGCGTTACAATCGGCGTGGTCACATTTTAATTCATATATGCCACTGTTATTGAGTATAGGGATTTTACTTTTAGAGTTTTTAAGGCTTGTTCCTAAATTATTGTTTGTTCGAAAAGCTATATTTAAACCACATTTTTTAATTTCTTTTGCAATTTTTTCAGATATTGGGCCGAGGAATTCGAGACATGCAAATTTTTCTATATTTTTGTTATTTACCGGGTATATTAAATTGATTTTATTTTTATATTTCTTATTTTTTATTACTTTTTCAATGTTATTTGCCTCATAGCCGTTATTAATCGCGATCGTTTTTATCGTTTCCTTTTCTTTTACATAAGCTTTATTGTCTAAGGGAATGTTAATGAGTCTATGTACCATTGAATGGTACGCTGATAATTTATGAGACCAAGGATGATTTGAATTTGAATTTATTGTTGTATCTTAAAAAGTTGGTTTTCTAAATATTTCAAAGGTATGTTTATTATTACTTTTACCAATTGTCAGATCTAAAAAGTTTATTTTACCTTCAATCTCATGTTCAACTGTGAAGCAGATTTTATTATTAACGGTGTTGGCCCAATTAGTAAAGATATCTAACTGTCGGTTGGTACCATTCCAACATATAAGGATGTCGTTTACGTATCGGACATAATATACTATATGTTTAGCTAAGGGAGATTTAAGAATTATATTTTCAATATAATCCATAAATATCTCCGCTAGAAGTGGACTTAATGGTGACCCCATGGGGAGACCATCATGTTGTTGGTAATATATATCATTGAAAAGGAAATAATTTGTATCTACGCAGATTTTTATGAGCTGGAATAACTCTTTTCTTATTACCGGATTGATATTGCATTTTTCCAAGATATTTTCAATTATTATTAGGCATTCTTTAATGGGGATGTTGGTAAATAGGGATTTTACGTCTAGAGAAATGAATTTACAGTTATACGGGAGATTAAAATTTTTTATTTTATTAACTAGTTCTATCGAGTTTTTGACACTGTAACGTGGTGAAAAATTTGTTAATTTTTTGAAGATGAAGTTAAGTCTTTTAGCCAGGTTTGATGTAGGGGCGTTAATAAAAGATACTACGGGCCTTATTGGATTATTCGCTTTATGGAGCTTAGGTTGGCCATACAGAGCTGGGGCTCTTGGGTTCATGACCCTTACGTTTTTCTTTGACCATTCGGTGGGAAATATGGCATTGCAATTATTTATAAGGATGTTGACGTTATTGACAATTTTATTGGTTGGATCCTTAGTTAAAATTTTAAAATCTTCTGGTAACAAGAAGTCTTCCACCTTACTGATGTAATCAATTCTATCTAAAATAACGATTGAGTTACCTTTGTCAGCTTTGGTTATAGTTAGATTATTATTTTTAATTTTATCTCTAATTTCTTTCAATGTTCGGGTTTCTGTACTGACAGCATATTTATTTTTATTGTTTATCGATTTTAGTGTTTTTTCTAAAATAACTGCCGTGACGTGTTTTGTTAAATTATTATTTTCCACTTTACGTAGAGAAATTTCAGTGTCGATAGCTAATGATTCTATTTGTTTGGGTGTTACTTCGCTAGGGATTTTATATTTAAAGCCTTTATCTAATAAATTATTTTCATCCGTTTCAAATGCAGTGTTTGACAAATTCACAGTTTTTTTATAAAATTCTATATTTTTCCTGGTGGGAATCTTAGTTATTTTCGAACTTTTATTTTTGTTATCAATCAAATTTTGAAGTTTATTTTGTTGTGTTTTAAATTTTTCAAATATAATTCCGTTAATATGTTCACGTGTATCAAAATCTAGGGTATCAAATTCCCATGCGTGAAGTTTAAATGTTAATTCTGAATGGATCACCATTCACCATCACCAGGAAAAATATAGAATTTTATAAAAAAACTGTGAATTTGTCAAACACTGCATTTGAAACGGATGAAAATAATTTATTAGATAAAGGCTTTAAATATAAAATCCCTAGCGAAGTAACACCCAAACAAATAGAATCATTAGCTATCGACACTGAAATTTCTCTACGTAAAGTGGAAAATAATAATTTAACAAAACACGTCACGGCAGTTATTTTAGAAAAAACACTAAAATCGATAAACAATAAAAATAAATATGCTGTCAGTACAGAAACCCGAACATTGAAAGAAATTAGAGATAAAATTAAAAATAATAATCTAACTATAACCAAAGCTGACAAAGGTAACTCAATCGTTATTTTAGATAGAATTGATTACATCAGTAAGGTGGAAGACTTCTTGTTACCAGAAGATTTTAAAATTTTAACTAAGGATCCAACCAATAAAATTGTCAATAACGTCAACATCCTTATAAATAATTGCAATGCCATATTTCCCACCGAATGGTCAAAGAAAAACGTAAGGGTCATGAACCCAAGAGCCCCAGCTCTGTATGGCCAACCTAAGCTCCATAAAGCGAATAATCCAATAAGGCCCGTAGTATCTTTTATTAACGCCCCTACATCAAACCTGGCTAAAAGACTTAACTTCATCTTCAAAAAATTAACAAATTTTTCACCACGTTACAGTGTCAAAAACTCGATAGAACTAGTTAATAAAATAAAAAATTTTAATCTCCCGTATAACTGTAAATTCATTTCTCTAGACGTAAAATCCCTATTTACCAACATCCCCATTAAAGAATGCCTAATAATAATTGAAAATATCTTGGAAAAATGCAATATCAATCCGGTAATAAGAAAAGAGTTATTCCAGCTCATAAAAATCTGCGTAGATACAAATTATTTCCTTTTCAATGATATATATTACCAACAACATGATGGTCTCCCCATGGGGTCACCATTAAGTCCACTTCTAGCGGAGATATTTATGGATTATATTGAAAATATAATTCTTAAATCTCCCTTAGCTAAACATATAGTATATTATGTCCGATACGTAAACGACATCCTTATATGTTGGAATGGTACCAACCGACAGTTAGATATCTTTACTAATTGGGCCAACACCGTTAATAATAAAATCTGCTTCACAGTTGAACATGAGATTGAAGGTAAAATAAACTTTTTAGATCTGACAATTGGTAAAAGTAATAATAAACATACCTTTGAAATATTTAGAAAACCAACTTTTTAAGATACAACAATAAATTCAAATTCAAATCATCCTTGGTCTCATAAATTATCAGCGTACCATTCAATGGTACATAGACTCATTAACATTCCCTTAGACAATAAAGCTTATGTAAAAGAAAAGGAAACGATAAAAACGATCGCGATTAATAACGGCTATGAGGCAAATAACATTGAAAAAGTAATAAAAAATAAGAAATATAAAAATAAAATCAATTTAATATACCCGGTAAATAACAAAAATATAGAAAAATTTGCATGTCTCGAATTCCTCGGCCCAATATCTGAAAAAATTGCAAAAGAAATTAAAAAATGTGGTTTAAATATAGCTTTTCGAACAAACAATAATTTAGGAACAAGCCTTAAAAACTCTAAAAGTAAAATCCCTATACTCAATAACAGTGGCATATATGAATTAAAATGTGACCACGCCGATTGTAACGCCACTTACATCGGACAAACGGGGAGGGCATTCTCAACTAGATTCCAAGAACATATACGATGTTATAATAATAAAAACACATCCTCAAAATTCGCAGAACATCTCTTGGTGAATAATCATACCCCACTTAACAACAAGGGTCCTAAACCATTGCATATTGAAAAAAAGGGCATTAGATTAAATTTACTTGAACAATTAGAAATCAATAAACGAACGAATGACCCAAATTTAACACTAATTAATAAAGTACGGAAAATAATTTACTCACCACTTCTTAGTATTTTCACAAAACCCAAGCAGTATAATGCACCCAAATAATTCATAGCAATAAAGTCATTAGTAAATAATTAAGAACCCATTACCATGTACTGAGGGGAAAACATAGATTGGTTTAACCAACAATAGATCATGTCATCGGTGTAACCAGTAATAAATCAATGTATGCACCTTCAAAATTTACATTTGAAATAGTATAAAAACGTCGTCTCAATGTGGACTAACCACAGTTTGAAAATGGCCTTGTAAGCCGAAACAGCTGTCACAATAATAAAAAACTAAAACACTTGCAGAACTTAATAATAATATTATCAAATTTAATCTAAATTAAATTTATAAAAAAAAAATAAAAAAAATAACGAGAAACACCTCAAATTTTAATATTTAATTATTGAAGATGTATTAACGATTCTTAAACGAAAATGTGAATGAGAAAAATCAGAAAAAGGTACGGTCATATCTAGGTTATCTTCAATAATTGTCTATATTGTCTTCAATAATTAAATATAACAATTAATATTTTGTAAAAACACAATACATGTAATTGTTTACTATCAAAGGCAATTTTGAAATCAATTTGCGAATTAGGATATCCCTCAATTTCACTTGGTTTGTTCAAACTCTTTTATTTAACGAAATAGTAATTCTAATTATTAATTAGTAAGGATATTACAAGGAAATGATATAGAACCATTACTAATTGAATAATTTGTATAGCGCTTTTACTCAAATGGCTCCATATAATTGATAAGATTTGCATTATTAACCCTTTTTTCTTCATTATATAATGTTGTTTGATATTTTGCATTAACACCTATTCATTTAATTGGAGAAATAAAAACAGTAAAACTATACTCGGGACCGTTATCTAACGACTTTTCATTTCTTAAATATGGGTTATTTGCTTTTTCCTTTTCACATATTAATTCCAAATAATAGTACATTGTCATGTTTTAAACTAGTTTGGTATCAATTATGTTCTCAGAAACGGATTGGAGAGATCGGGCAAAAGATGACTTCTGCTAGCCCAGAAGAGATGACCGCCCTCGAACAGGAGCTCGACGACCTGCTTGGTATTCCAAGGTAATTATTATGTCCAACTAATGTGCTTTTAGTCCTTGTTGCCAATTATGATACAATAAAAATACTACAAGACATGGATGCAAAGATCAAGATGTGGCCTCTGTGGTCTCTGTCTCGGTCTCTGTAGCCTCTGTGGCCTCTGTCTCGGCCTCTGTGGCCTCTGTGGTCTCTGTCTCGGCCTCTGTGGTGTCTGTGGTCTCTGTCTCGGCCTCTGTGGTCTCTGTCTCGGCCTATGTGGCCTCTGTGGTGTCTGTGGTCTCTGTCTCGGCCTCTGTAGCCTCTGTGGCCTCTGTCTCGGCCTCTGTGGCCTCTGTGGTCTCTGTCTCGGCCTCTGTGGTCTCTGTCTCGGCCTCTGTGGTTTCTGTGGCCTCTGTGGCCTCTGTCTCGGCCTCTGTGATCTCTGTGGTCTCTGTCTCGGCCTCTGTCGTTGAGATCTGAATACCTTCCTTCTTTCTCTCCTCCCCATTCACTCTCCCACACTAATTGCCATATTATGTAAATGCTCATGTTTTTCATTTATTCTAGACAAGACAAGGAGGAAAGGAGGGAAAGGAGGGAGAGGAGGAAGGATTTAGAAGAGGAAGAAAGGTAATTATTATGTCCAACTAATCTTGTTTCTAGGTTTTAGTCCTTGTTGCATTGTTGCCAATTATGATACAACAAAAATACTACAAGACATGGATGCAAAGATCAAACCACCGGTTACAAATTTCACTCTCAAACTGGCCGTATAATTGAGATACCATTTCATCCGTATCTTTTACCATTGGCCATTAAAATATATTCAACCAAGGTGACATGAATTAACACCTTCTACATAAAATGTGGGCAAAGGCAATGAACGGCCTCTGTGGTCTCTGTCTCGGCCTCTGTGGCCTCTGTGGTTTCTGTGGTCTCTGTCTCGGCCTCTGTGGCCTCTGTGGTCTCTGTCTCGGCCTCTGTGGTTTCTGTGGCCTCTGTGGTCTCTGTCTCGGCCTCTGTGGTCTCTGTGGTCTCTGTCTCGGCCTCTGTCGTTGAGATCTGAATACCTTCCTTCTTTCTCTCCTCCCCATTCACTCTCCCACACTAATTGCCATATTATGTAAATGCTCATGTTTTTCATTTATTCTAGACAAGACAAGGAGGAGAGGAGAATGAGAAGAAGAGAGAGGAGGGAGGAGCTGGAGGAGATGGAAGAAGAAGAAAGGTAATTATTATGTCCAACTAATGTTTTTTTAGTCCTTGTTGCATTGTGACAAGTCATAGATCAACTAATGTTGTTTTAGTCCTTGTTGCATTGTGACAAGTCATAGATCAACTAATGTTGTTTTAGTCCTTGTTGCATTGTGACAAGTCATAGATCAACTAATGTTGTTTTAGTCCTTGTTGCATTGTGACAAGTCATAGATCAACTAATGTTGTTTTAGTCCTTGTTGCATTGTGACAAGTCATAGATCAACTAATGTTGTTTTAGTCCTTGTTGCATTGTGACAAGTCATAGATCAACTAATGTTGTTTTAGTCCTTGTTGCATTGTGACAAGTCATAGATCAACTAATGTTGTTTTAGTCCTTGTTGCATTGTGACAAGTCATAGATCAACTAATGTTGTTTTAGTCCTTGTTGCATTGTAACAAGTCATAGATCAACTAATGTTGTTTTAGTCCTTGTTGCATTGTGACAAGTCATAGATCAACTAATGTTGTTTTAGTCCTTGTTGCATTGTGACAAGTCAAAGATCAAACCAACGGTTACAAATTACTACAAGTCATGGATGCAAAGATCAAACCACCGGTTACAAATTACTACAAGTCATGGATGCAAAGATCAAACCACCGGTTACAAATTACTACAAGTCATGGATGCAAAGATCAAACCACCGGTTACAAAATACTACAAGACATGGATGCAAATATCAAACCACCGGTTACAAAATACTACAAGTCATGGATGCAAAGATCAAACCACCGGTTACAAATTACTACAAGTCATGGATGCAAAGATCAAACCACCGGTTACAAATTACTACAAGTCATGGATGCAAAGATCAAACCACCGGTTACAAATTACTACAAGTCATGGATGCAAAGATCAAACCACCGGTTACAAATTACTACAAGTCATGGATGCAAAGATCAAACCACCGGTTACAAATTACTACAAGTCATGGATGCAAAGATCAAACCACCGGTTACAAATTACTACAAGTCATGGATGCAAAGATCAAACCACCGGTTACAAATTACTACAAGTCATGGATGCAAAGATCAAACCACCGGTTACAAATTACTACAAGTCATGGATGCAAAGATCAAACCACCGGTTACAAATTACTACAAGTCATGGATGCAAAGATCAAACCACCGGTTACAAATTACTACAAGTCATGGATGCAAAGATCAAACCACCGGTTACAAATTACTACAAGTCACGGATGCAAAGATCAAACCACCGGTTACAAATTACTACAAGTCACGGATGCAAAGATCAAACCACCGGTTACAAATTACTACAAGTCATGGATGCAAAGATCAAACCACCGGTTACAAATTACTACAAGTCATGGATGCAAAGATCAAACCACCGGTTACAAATTACTACAAGTCATGGATGCAAAGATCAAACCACCGGTTACAAATTACTACAAGTCATGGATGCAAAGATCAAACCACCGGTTACAAATTACTACAAGTCATGGATGCAAAGATCAAACCACCGGTTACAAATTACTACAAGTCATGGATGCAAAGATCAAACCACCGGTTACAAATTACTACAAGTCATGGATGCAAAGATCAAACCACCGGTTACAAATTACTACAAGACATGGATGCAAAGATCAAACCACCGGTTACAAATTTCACTCTCAAACTGGCCGTATAATTGAGATACCATTTCATCCGTATCTTTTACCATTGGCCATTAAAATATATTTAACCAAGGTGACATGAATTAACACCTTCTACATAAAATGTGGGCGAAGGCAATGAACGGCCTCTGTGGTCTCTGTCTCGGCCTCTGTGGCCTGTGGTTTCTGTGGTCTCTGTCTCGGCCTCTGTGGCCTCTGTGGTCTCTGTCTCGTCCTTTGTGGTCTCTGTCTCGGCCTCTGTGGTTTCTGTGGCCTCTGTGGCCTCTGTCTCGGCCTCTGTGATCTCTGTGGTCTCTGTCTCGGCCTCTGTGGCCTGTGGTTTCTGTGGTCTCTGTCTCGGCCTCTGTGGCCTCTGTGGTCTCTGTCTCGGCCTCTGTGGTCTCTGTCTCGGCCTCTGTGGTTTCTGTGGCCTCTGTGGCCTCTGTCTCGGCCTCTGTGATCTCTGTGGTCTCTGTCTCGGCCTCTGTCGTTGAGATCTGAATACCTTCCTTCTTTCTCTCCTCCCCATTCACTCTCCCACACTAATTGCCATATTATGTAAATGCTCATGTTTTTCATTTATTCTAGACAAGACAAGGAGGAAAGGAGGGAAAGGAGGGAGAGGAGGAAGGATTTAGAAGAGGAAGAAAGGTAATTATTATGTCCAACTAATCTTGTTTCTAGGTTTTAGTCCTTGTTGCATTGTTGCCAATTATGATACAACAAAAATACTACAAGACATGGATGCAAAGATCAAACCACCGGTTACAAATTTCACTCTCAAACTGGCCGTATAATTGAGATACCATTTCATCCGTATCTTTTACCATTGGCCATTAAAATATATTCAACCAAGGTGACATGAATTAACACCTTCTACATAAAATGTGGGCAAAGGCAATGAACGGCCTCTGTGGTCTCTGTCTCGGCCTCTGTGGCCTCTGTGGTTTCTGTGGTCTCTGTCTCGGCCTCTGTGGCCTCTGTGGTCTCTGTCTCGGCCTCTGTGGTTTCTGTGGCCTCTGTGGTCTCTGTCTCGGCCTCTGTGGTCTCTGTGGTCTCTGTCTCGGCCTCTGTCGTTGAGATCTGAATACCTTCCTTCTTTCTCTCCTCCCCATTCACTCTCCCACACTAATTGCCATATTATGTAAATGCTCATGTTTTTCATTTATTCTAGACAAGACAAGGAGGAGAGGAGAATGAGAAGAAGAGAGAGGAGGGAGGAGCTGGAGGAGATGGAAGAAGAAGAAAGGTAATTATTATGTCCAACTAATGTTTTTTTAGTCCTTGTTGCATTGTGACAAGTCATAGATCAACTAATGTTGTTTTAGTCCTTGTTGCATTGTGACAAGTCATAGATCAACTAATGTTGTTTTAGTCCTTGTTGCATTGTGACAAGTCATAGATCAACTAATGTTGTTTTAGTCCTTGTTGCATTGTGACAAGTCATAGATCAACTAATGTTGTTTTAGTCCTTGTTGCATTGTGACAAGTCATAGATCAACTAATGTTGTTTTAGTCCTTGTTGCATTGTGACAAGTCATAGATCAACTAATGTTGTTTTAGTCCTTGTTGCATTGTGACAAGTCATAGATCAACTAATGTTGTTTTAGTCCTTGTTGCATTGTGACAAGTCAAAGATCAAACCAACGGTTACAAATTACTACAAGTCATGGATGCAAAGATCAAACCACCGGTTACAAATTACTACAAGTCATGGATGCAAAGATCAAACCACCGGTTACAAATTACTACAAGTCATGGATGCAAAGATCAAACCACCGGTTACAAAATACTACAAGACATGGATGCAAATATCAAACCACCGGTTACAAAATACTACAAGTCATGGATGCAAAGATCAAACCACCGGTTACAAATTACTACAAGTCATGGATGCAAAGATCAAACCACCGGTTACAAATTACTACAAGTCATGGATGCAAAGATCAAACCACCGGTTACAAATTACTACAAGTCATGGATGCAAAGATCAAACCACCGGTTACAAATTACTACAAGTCATGGATGCAAAGATCAAACCACCGGTTACAAATTACTACAAGTCATGGATGCAAAGATCAAACCACCGGTTACAAATTACTACAAGTCATGGATGCAAAGATCAAACCACCGGTTACAAATTACTACAAGTCATGGATGCAAAGATCAAACCACCGGTTACAAATTACTACAAGTCATGGATGCAAAGATCAAACCACCGGTTACAAATTACTACAAGTCATGGATGCAAAGATCAAACCACCGGTTACAAATTACTACAAGTCACGGATGCAAAGATCAAACCACCGGTTACAAATTACTACAAGTCATGGATGCAAAGATCAAACCACCGGTTACAAATTACTACAAGTCATGGATGCAAAGATCAAACCACCGGTTACAAATTACTACAAGTCATGGATGCAAAGATCAAACCACCGGTTACAAATTACTACAAGTCATGGATGCAAAGATCAAACCACCGGTTACAAATTACTACAAGTCATGGATGCAAAGATCAAACCACCGGTTACAAATTACTACAAGTCATGGATGCAAAGATCAAACCACCGGTTACAAATTACTACAAGTCATGGATGCAAAGATCAAACCACCGGTTACAAATTACTACAAGTCATGGATGCAAAGATCAAACCACCGGTTACAAATTACTACAAGACATGGATGCAAAGATCAAACCACCGGTTACAAATTTCACTCTCAAACTGGCCGTATAATTGAGATACCATTTCATCCGTATCTTTTACCATTGGCCATTAAAATATATTTAACCAAGGTGACATGAATTAACACCTTCTACATAAAATGTGGGCGAAGGCAATGAACGGCCTCTGTGGTCTCTGTCTCGGCCTCTGTGGCCTGTGGTTTCTGTGGTCTCTGTCTCGGCCTCTGTGGCCTCTGTGGTCTCTGTCTCGTCCTTTGTGGTCTCTGTCTCGGCCTCTGTGGTTTCTGTGGCCTCTGTGGCCTCTGTCTCGGCCTCTGTGATCTCTGTGGTCTCTGTCTCGGCCTCTGTGGCCTGTGGTTTCTGTGGTCTCTGTCTCGGCCTCTGTGGCCTCTGTGGTCTCTGTCTCGGCCTCTGTGGTCTCTGTCTCGGCCTCTGTGGTTTCTGTGGCCTCTGTGGCCTCTGTCTCGGCCTCTGTGATCTCTGTGGTCTCTGTCTCGGCCTCTGTCGTTGAGATCTGAATACCTTCCTTCTTTCTCTCCTCCCCATTCACTCTCCCACACTAATTGCCATATTATGTAAATGCTCATGTTTTTCATTTATTCTAGACAAGACAAGGAGGAAAGGAGGGAAAGGAGGGAGAGGAGGAAGGATTTAGAAGAGGAAGAAAGGTAATTATTATGTCCAACTCATCTTGTTTCTAGGTTTTAGTCCTTGTTGCATTGTTGCCAATTATGATACAACAAAAATACTACAAGACATGGATGCAAAGATCAAACCACCGGTTACAAATTTCACTCTCAAACTGGCCGTATAATTGAGATACCATTTCATCCGTATCTTTTACCATTGGCCATTAAAATATATTCAACCAAGGTGACATGAATTAACACCTTCTACATAAAATGTGGGCAAAGGCAATGAACGGCCTCTGTGGTCTCTGTCTCGGTCTCTGTGGCCTCTGTGGTTTCTGTGGTCTCTGTCTCGGCCTCTGTGGCCTCTGTGGTCTCTGTCTCGGCCTCTGTGGTTTCTGTGGCCTCTGTGGTCTCTGTCTCGGCCTCTGTGGTCTCTGTGGTCTCTGTCTCGGCCTCTGTCGTTGAGATCTGAATACCTTCCTTCTTTCTCTCCTCCCCATTCACTCTCCCACACTAATTGCCATATTATGTAAATGCTCATGTTTTTCATTTATTCTAGACAAGACAAGGAGGAGAGGAGAATGAGAAGAAGAGAGAGGAGGGAGGAGCTGGAGGAGATGGAAAAAGAAGAAAGGTAATTATTATGTCCAACTAATGTTTTTTTAGTCCTTGTTGCATTGTGACAAGTCATAGATCAACTAATGTTGTTTTAGTCCTTGTTGCATTGTGACAAGTCATAGATCAACTAATGTTGTTTTAGTCCTTGTTGCATTGTGACAAGTCATAGATCAACTAATGTTGTTTTAGTCCTTGTTGCATTGTGACAAGTCATAGATCAACTAATGTTGTTTTAGTCCTTGTTGCATTGTGACAAGTCATAGATCAACTAATGTTGTTTTAGTCCTTGTTGCATTGTGACAAGTCATAGATCAACTAATGTTGTTTTAGTCCTTGTTGCATTGTGACAAGTCAAAGATCAAACCAACGGTTACAAATTACTACAAGTCATGGATGCAAATATCAAACCACCGGTTACAAATTACTACAAGTCATGGATGCAAAGATCAAACCACCGGTTACAAATTACTACAAGTCATGGATGCAAAGATCAAACCACCGGTTACAAATTACTACAAGTCATGGATGCAAAGATCAAACCACCGGTTACAAATTACTACAAGTCATGGATGCAAAGATCAAACCACCGGTTACAAATTACTACAAGTCATGGATGCAAAGATCAAACTACCGGTTACAAATTACTACAAGTCATGGATGCAAAGATCAAACCACCGGTTACAAATTACTACAAGTCATGGATGCAAAGATCAAACTACCGGTTACAAATTACTACAAGTCATGGATGCAAAGATCAAACCACCGGTTACAAATTACTACAAGTCATGGATGCAAAGATCAAACCACCGGTTACAAATTACTACAAGTCATGGATGCAAAGATCAAACCACCGGTTACAAATTACTACAAGTCATGGATGCAAAGATCAAACCACCGGTTACAAATTACTACAAGTCATGGATGCAAAGATAAACCACCGGTTACAAATTACTACAAGTCATGGATGCAAAGATCAAACCACCGGTTACAAATTACTACAAGTCATGGATGCAAAGATCAAACCACCGGTTACAAATTACTACAAGTCATGGATGCAAAGATCAAACCACCGGTTACAAATTACTACAAGTCATGGATGCAAAGATCAAACCACCGGTTACAAATTACTACAAGTCATGGATGCAAAGATCAAACCACCGGTTACAAATTACTACAAGTCATGGATGCAAAGATCAAACCACCGGTTACAAATTACTACAAGTCATGGATGCAAAGATCAAACCACCGGTTACAAATTACTACAAGTCATGGATGCAAAGATCAAACCACCGGTTACAAATTACTACAAGTCATGGATGCAAAGATCAAACCACCGGTTACAAAATACTACAAGTCATGGATGCAAAGATCAAACCACCGGTTACAAATTTCACTCTCAAACTGGCCGTATAATTGAGATACCATTTCATCCGTATCTTTTACCATTGGCCATTAAAATATATTTAACCAAGGTGACATGAATTAACACCTTCTACATAAAATGTGGGCGAAGGCAATGAACGGCCTCTGTGGTCTCTGTCTCGGCCTCTGTGGTCTCTGTGGTCTCTGTCTCGGCCTCTGTCGTTTATTTGATGAGTCAGGGCCGTGATGAGAGTGGGCGTAGGACTGATGTTGTATTCTCCGGATGCTGGCTGTGATGGCTGGTTAAGCGCGGGTCTGTGAGTCGACGCCGGGCGCTGGTGACCGGACTCGTTGTCTGTCAGGCACTGGCGATCTTGGCAATCAGTACTCCAGTGCTGACGAGAATGCCGAAGGTGCGGTGGACCTTGTGTAGGCGGTTGAGCGGGAGTTGAGCAGACCAGTGAGGATGCTGCGTGTCCTCGTGGTGGTCATGGTGAGTGGATGAAGCGCTGGTCAGAGACGCTGGAACCAGGGCGCTGTAATCCATGTAGCGTTGGCCAGGAAAGGCGATCTGGGCCAAAGCGCTATGATGATGTCCCGATGGAGTCCATGAGCAGAGCCGTGATGAATGTCCTTCGCGCAAGTGAGGTGCGCGGATTATCACTCGTTGAGCACCTTGTTAACTGATGGGAGATTGATGACTGACTGACTTCTTCATGCTGTCGATTTTAAAAGGTGAAGAAGCTTCTGGAACAATTTGGTTGCTATGTAGAATTTTCCAAACAAATAAATAAAAGAACATCCAAGAAGTTTGTTTGGAACAATCGAGACTTCTAGAATTTCGTTCGAATGAAGTAGTTGCGTACCACTACAATGTAAATGCTCATGTTTTTCATTTATTCTAGACAAGACAAGGAGGAGAGGAGAATGAGAAGAAGAGAGAGGAGGGAGGAGCTGGAGGAGATGGAAGAAGAAGAAAGGTAATTATTATGTCCAACTAATGAATGAATGGGATTCTGAAGCGGAAGACATATGGGTAACTATATCACTTCCTGGTAAAAAAAATTCACATATGTACTTCGTACATCCCACCTGACAATAAACATCTTATAAATATTACTTCTCACATAAACAAAGTAAGTATCACAGATTATGACGGATAACAATAATGACAGTTTCATTATAGTGGGAGACTACAACCTACCTCACTTACTTTGGTTACCAATAAATGACAACTGTGATTATATGTACACTGAACCCATCAATTCATTAAATCCCGCCCATTTTAACTTTATAGAATTTTTATCATTTAATAATCTGCAACAATATAACTCTCAGAGTAATAATATAAATAATCGCATTCTTGATTTAGCTCTAAGTAACATACAACTGAAAATTACTCACAATAACATTTCATTAGTACCAGAAGATGTTTATCATAAAACACTGCTAATTTCAATTCCTATTAAAAATAAAAATAAAAACCTGAAAACTAACACACAGCAAGTATTACAATTTAGAAAAGCAGATTATTCAATGATAAACACAAAACTAAACGATCGATAATCTTTTATTTTATATAAATTTTAGTTTTTTTTTTCCCCCTTTATTTTTGCTGTATTATTTTGTTCTATTATTTTATACAATTCTTTTATTTTATATAATTATAACTTCACATTTCTCATAAATTTAATTATTTCTTCTAATGCTGTCTTACGTAAAGTCACAAGGAGGAAATCCGTAATTGGTTTTATTTTGGCTATTTTACTTATGTACAATCTGTAAAAATGTAAACTGTTGATTTTCCCAAAAATGAATAAATAAATAAATGAATAAATAAATAATGTTGAAAAGTAAGATTGTATTATTTTAGCTTGCAGTTTTGCAAATAAAAATATTGTTGTAAGAAATAATCTCATTTGTTTTTGTATTATTATACGGATAAAAAAAACTTTGAAATTTCCATTACATAAAGTTCACAACCCCATTTTAAAGTTTATGTAACATATTAGGGCTTTCAAATTTGAAGCATCAACAATATTATTATTATTTCAAATTCCCATTTAACACTTCAAATTGAACCAAACGATCATTAGCAACAATTTTGGTTCAATATGTTGCTTTATCAGATATGCATCATGGTGCAGGAATTAAGTCTTTCACATTACATTATTATAATTATTTGAAACCTTTGATTTATGTTGTACAAATATAACTTGTTGCCAGAAGCAACCCAACTTATGTGTGATGATATTAAATTTACAGTAAGAAAATTAAAATGGAGATGGAGGAAACGCCCGAAGAAGAGCCGAGACCCCCACCAAAGTAAGTACTGCACAATATCATATGTGTTTATGTGTTATGAAACCTTTGTCCTGCCTTTGAGAACTCCTTTGTAACCTGTCTTTTTCTGCCATCTGGTAGATGCGTGACCCTCCCTGTTAAGCTGAGATCCCAAATAGTACTATTTTCCATAATCATAAATGCATAAAGTTGTTGTTTATTATCATTAAGTTGAGCCAAATGTTTTTTTTAAAATGCTTATAAAGAAGGGTAGTTGTTGGTAAAATTTTACCAAAAACACTTTGTATCAGTTGGATAATAATGAGAAGTGACTATACATATACCTTAAAATTCCTTTGGATCATCTGTTGGGTACTTTTCGCCCAAGACATGGAGAGCTTTAGTGCAGTTTTACAATGTTTGGCCTGAAGGGTTCAAAAGTAGTTTTTAAAATACAACCGTTCTCTCAGCTCACCAAGCTCACAATGTTAAATATTCTAAACAATTGAGTTTTTAAAGGAACAAATATATATATAATTTCCGGAAAAGGAAATAATGCATCTTCCTAACTATTTTGTTAAAAAAGGGAATAATTTGATGGCTTTTCTTCATGCTGTGTTATGACATAATAATATTAAAATAAGAACCTGATTTAGGATCATAGGTTCATGTTTAGAGTTAAATAAGAGATGAAAAAGAACTATGTAATCTTAAAATTTTCACATCGATTACAATGACCGCAAAGTGAAAAATCGATTTTAAAGTTAATTATTTTCGCCTCCCGGAAACTGAAATACTTTTATTTCGCATTATTATCTAACTGATTCAAAGTGTATTGTATTTTATTCCTATTAAATGTGCATATTAAGTGTGTACCAATTTTCTGTATATTTACCTGACTAGTTTATCTATTTATGAAAATATATGTCCACTTCTTTATACATAGCACTAGTTATCCCTTGTGTATTGAATCATCAACTTAGTTCCAGTTGAAATATTGGAACTGTTCTTCTATCCATTTATCTTAACGGATACGCCAGTAGCTCACCACACTTGCCTCAATTTTATGGTATTTTGGACATAAAGTGCTCCTAGCAGACTAAAATATATTTTATGGTATTTTGGACATAAAGTGCTCCTAGCAGACTAAAATATATTTTATGGTATTTTGGACATAAAGTGCTCCTAGCAGAACCAAATTTGAAGCATCAACAATATTATTATTATTTCAAATTCCCATTTAACACTTCAAATTGAACCAAACGATCATTAGCAACAATTTTGGTTCAATATGTTGCTTTATCAGATATGCATCATGGTGCAGGAATTAAGTCTTTCACATTACATTATTATAATTATTTGAAACCTTTGATTTATGTTGTACAAATATAACTTGTTGCCAGAAGCAACCCAACTTATGTGTGATGATATTAAATTTACAGTAAGAAAATTAAAATGGAGATGGAGGAAACGCCCGAAGAAGAGCCGAGACCCCCACCAAAGTAAGTACTGCACAATATCATATGTGTTTATGTGTTATGAAACCTTTGTCCTGCCTTTGAGAACTCCTTTGTAACCTGTCTTTTTCTGCCATCTGGTAGATGCGTGACCCTCCCTGTTAAGCTGAGATCCCAAATAGTACTATTTTCCATAATCATAAATGCATAAAGTTGTTGTTTATTATCATTAAGTTGAGCCAAATGTTTTTTTTAAAATGCTTATAAAGAAGGGTAGTCGTTGGTAAAATTTTACCAAAAACACTTTGTATCAGTTGGATAATAATGAGAAGTGACTATACATATACCTTAAAATTCCTTTGGATCATCTGTTGGGTACTTTTCGCCCAAGACATGGAGAGCTTTAGTGCAGTTTTACAATGTTTGGCCTGAAGGGTTCAAAAGTAGTTTTTAAAATACAACCGTTCTCTCAGCTTACCAAGCTCACAATGTTAAATATTCTAAACAATTGAGTTTTTAAAGGAACAAATATATATATAATTTCCGGAAAAGGAAATAATGCATCTTCCTAACTATTTTGTTAAAAAAGGGAATAATTTGATGGCTTTTCTTCATGCTGTGTTATGACATAATAATATTAAAATAAGAACCTGATTTAGGATCATAGGTTCATGTTTAGAGTTAAATAAGAGATGAAAAAGAACTATGTAATCTTAAAATTTTCACATCGATTACAATGACCGCAAAGTGAAAAATCGATTTTAAAGTTAATTATTTTCGCCTCCCGGAAACTGAAATACTTTTATTTCGCATTATTATCTAACTGATTCAAAGTGTATTGTATTTTATTCCTATTAAATGTGCATATTAAGTGTGTACCAATTTTCTGTATATTTACCTGACTAGTTTATCTATTTATGAAAATATATGTCCACTTCTTTATACATAGCACTAGTTATCCCTTGTGTATTGAATCATCAACTTAGTTCCAGTTGAAATATTGGAACTGTTCTTCAATCCATTTATCTTAACGGATACGCCAGTAGCTCACCACACTTGCCTCAATTTTATGGTATTTTGGACATAAAGTGCTCCTAGCAGACTAAAATATATTTTATGGTATTTTGGACATAAAGTGCTCCTAGCAGACTAAAATATATTTTATGGTATTTTGGACATAAAGTGCTCCTAGCAGACTAAAATATATTTTATGGTATTTTGGACATAAAGTGCTCCTAGCAGACTAAAATATATTTTATGGTATTTTGGACATAAAGTGCTCCTAGCAGACTAAAATATATTTTACTTGCTTGGCAACGAAATAATGTTTCTTAATAATTCTAGCTTGACGTTTAATCACTATCAAAAATATTTATTGTATCTGCGAAAAAGTGCTTAGAAAATTACAGTCGATTCCTCGTAATTGCTACACAGGTTTATCTTGGGACGGCCGGTTATTTGAGCCAAAACCCAAGGAGCAGAAACCAAATAAAGAAACTAATACTACTTCTTCAATAATCGCAAAATAACTTTGTGACATCATTTTAATTATATGAAAATGACGCTATAACACTTTGTATACACCACTTTTAATTAATAATATGCATATCTGTGATGTACAAAATATACTGTGAAACAGCGCGAGCCGGTATGCATATCTGTGATGTACAAAATATACCCAACTGATCCTTGAGGGAAGCCACTGGTTTAGATTATTTTATCATTTCTGTAGCCATTCTAAGGAAAATACATAGGATAGTTATACACAATTTTTATAAATATACAGGGTGCGGCAGAGAGGACGGACGGTTTTAAAAAAATCATAAAATAGTTAATTTTTACTCAAAAACAAATTTATTGATGGAATCAGGTTCGCGAGGAAATAGCATTTGAGACAGTCAAGTGTGGAAAATCACATCAGGCATGTGGTGGCCGAAATCGTTGATGCAGTGCTGGAGGCGCTCTTGGATGTTCGCGGAGCTCCTCTTGGTCTTCTGTTGATCAGTTCACCACGCCTGCGAAGTGATTCAACCCAACGAAGGATGGTGTTTCGAGAGGGAACAGCTCTATTCCGATGAATGTTGTATAAGCACCCTGTATAAGCACATTAAGTTAGCCGGCGCACGGCGGACCCTTCGGCATTTTACCCTTGGCGCGCTAAGGTAGTAAAAAACAAAGGTTAGGCTGATGCATGGAGGATAGATTTTGGTTACCCTTTTTGACAACCGGGAGGTTTAAATTATGTAATTAGTTTAATTTTAATGTATCATGCCATTTTTTGTGTTCTTTCCAGGCTACCCAAATCTCATATTAAACACATCACATATTTCATGGATAAATACGGAAACGACTACAAAGCTATGGCAAAGGACAAAAGAAACTACAACCAAGAAACCTGGAAACAACTTCGGAAAAAGGCAAAGAAATTCATGAAAATCCCGACCAATACGCCAAGTTCTTAGATTCTATTGTGCAAAAACAACGATGACGACCTGTTAAAAAAAAAAGCTCTAGCACTAGAAATGGATAGCGATTAAAATTAAAAAACAATGCATTTTTACTGTACCTATAAAACCAATAAAAAAAAAAAAATTATATTTTTAAGGACCATCACTATTTTAATTTGTACCAAAAGTTTCCAGAATAAAATATTATGTGTCAATTGCCTTTATTATTGTATTATTTAAGTTTTTTTTAAAATTATTCTGAAAAAAGTAAATTAAATTTGACTTATTTAAGTTAACCCATTGGCCCAGACTTAACTCCCCATGAACATTCAAATTAGTTAGTAAAATTCGTTTGTCGAATTTGTTTGTCAAATATTATTTATTTATTACTCCGTAGATTGTTTGATGAACACGTCACGCTGACTACCAAATTATTTATTTATTACTCTGTAGATTGTTTGATGAACACGTCACGCTGACTACCAAATTATTTATTTATTACTCTGTAGATTGTTTGATGAACACGTCACGCTGACTACCAAATTATTTATTTATTACTCTGTAGATTGTTTGATGAACACGTCACTGACTACCAAATTATTTATTTATTACTCTGTAGATTGTTTGATGAACACGTCACGCTGACTACCAAATTATTTATTTATTACTCTGTAGATTGTTTGATGAACACGTCACTGACTACCAAATTATTACTCCGTAGATTGTTTGATGAACACGTCACGCTGACTACCAAATTATTTATTTATTACTCTGTAGATTGTTTGATGAACACGTCACGCTGACTACCAAATTATTTATTTATTACTCTGTAGATTGTTTGATGAACACGTCACTGACTACCAAATTATTTATTTATTACTCTGTAGATTGTTTGATGAACACGTCACGCTGACTACCAAATTATTTATTTATTACTCTGTAGATTGTTTGATGAACACGTCAACGCTGACTACCAAATTATTTATTTATTACTCTGTAGATTGTTTGATGAACACGTCAACGCTGACTACCAAATTATTTATTTATTACTCTGTAGATTGTTTGATGAACACGTCACGCTGACTACCAAATTATTTATTTATTACTCTGTAGATTGTTTGATGAACACGTCAACGCTGACTACCAAATTATTTATTTATTACTCTGTAGATTGTTTGATGAACACGTCAACGCTGACTACCAAATTATTTATTTATTACTCTGTAGATTGTTTGATGAACATGTCAACGCTGACTACCAAATTATTTATTTATTACTCTGTAGATTGTTTGATGAACACGTCAACGCTGACTACCAAATTATTTATTTATTACTCTGTAGATTGTTTGATGAACACGTCAACGCTGACTACCAAATTATTTGACAGAATGTAAAATTTGTCAAATTGCTAGAGCGTTTTTATAAGCTATTAAATTGCTTGTAAGAGAAAGGGTCCTTTTTGGCCAAGAGCTCTGTATGCCATTATTTCAAAAAGTCACCCAGGTGTTACTTTTGTACAAAAAATTGGAAATCATATTGGTGCACTAAGGGCCGGTTATATAACCATTTATAACCATCCGTTAGTCACGCTTGATACCATTTTTAACAAATATTTGGTCTACTGCTTGATTTCGCCGTTTTATAAACATTCGCCAGGCTACCGGTCGGTTAAGTAGCGGTTAACGCTTTACCGACTGATTTCGGGCAGTTAAATGGATAACGATCCGTTTGCTGTTCATATGCTGACGTTTTTTGACAGTTCTGTTATCAGTAGTTGTTCCCAGCGCTCACTTATTTGGAACCGTGCACTATTTTTGAAATAATATTACTATATAATTTGTGTTTGTGCAATGGATTCCTCATCGAGCAGTGAAAGTGAAGATGGGCGATTGATAATTCTCCAAGATAGTTCATCGAGCAGTGAAAGTGAAGATGGGCGATTGATAATTCTCCAAGATAGTTCATCGAGCAGTGAAAGTGAAGATGGGCGATTGATAATTCTCCAAGATAGTTCATCGAGCAGTGAAAGTGAAGATGGGCGATTGATAATTCTCCAAGATAGTTCATCGAGCAGTGAAAGTGAAGATGGGCGATTGATAATTCTCCAAGATAGTTCATCGAGCAGTGAAAGTGAAGATGGGCGATTGATAATTCTCCAAGATAGTTCATCGAGCAGCAGTGAAGACGAAGTTGCAAGACGCAGACAACCGCGTGTTTTTATGCATATACTGGACTATTTTAATTATTTCGCAGATATAGATTTCAAAATGAGATTTCGTTTGTCAAATTTTAAATATAATTGGAGCTCAATTAATGCCGGCGACATATCGAAATCAGCCAGTTACGCCAGCCCAGCAGTTATTATTAACACTACGATTCTACGCTCTGGGATCAATGCTTCAAGCAGCCGGCGATTTTACAGGAGTCTCCAAGTCGACGGCGTGCATTGTTGTATGGAGAGTGACGCAATTAATAGCCTCCATGAGAAACGTATACATAAACATGAATAGTGACGGAGTTCAAGACTTCTACAGGATAGCAAGATTCCCAAAGGTCATCGGTGCCATTGACTGCACCCATGTCAGGATCCAGTCACCCGAAGGAGACCAAGCGGAAACTTATCGTAACCGCACAGGTTATTTTTCTTTGAATGTGCAAGCTGTGTGTGATGCAAAACTTGTGCTTAGGAATGTAGTAGCAAGATGGCCAGGTTCTGCTCATGATTCAAGTATATTTAATAACTCCTCTCTTGTCGCCAGATTTGAACAAGGTGAATTTGGCGACAAGACGGTGACAGCGGTTATCCACGAACCAAGTATTTAAGGAAACCACTGAGCAATCCTTTAACAGAAGTGGAACGATTGTATAATGAGTCCCAAATAAGAAATAGTATCGAGCGTTGCTTTGGTGTGTGGAAACGTAGGTTCCCTGTGTTATTCTTACCAATAAGGGTGTCGTCGTGGCTACTGCAGTACTGCACAATATTGCAAGAAAGGAAAATGAAGACGACTATCCCATGGAAGCACCCCAACCACCGGACCAACAAGATCCTGCCAATATTGTTGATGAGGATATGACTATTGATAATGAACTATATAACTGCTTTAATAGTGCATCTGTGTGTATTG
Source organism: Hesperophylax consimilis (assembly GCF_061612785.1). Classification (NCBI taxonomy): domain Eukaryota; kingdom Metazoa; phylum Arthropoda; class Insecta; order Trichoptera; family Limnephilidae; genus Hesperophylax; species Hesperophylax consimilis. The sequence goes on along the minus strand of NC_142854.1, from coordinate 15,676,716 downwards.
TGTACTACTAGCTACTAGGAGTTTTGTTGGTATGAATGACACTAAACGTTTCCCTAGATCAAAGCAAAATTCTGTACAATCATTTCCAGGCCTTCAACGTTATTCACAAAAAGTCACCACTGGTATGTCTTAGCAAGCATTCATTGAAGGCCCATTGATTATTTCAGACAGACTATAGTTTTATTAAAAGAAAAATTCTCTACCTTATATACCCCTATTAATTTAGCCTTAAAAATAGTTCAAATTTGAATGTTACATTCGATACTCACTTTAAATCCCTCTACTCCGGGTAATCTAATTGTATATAAACTTACTTTTTATTTTCAAATACAAAGTATACAAGCGAAGAAAATAAATCTTAATCAACATATCATAACTTAACTTAATCAACAATCGAGTTCGTGTCTTACGCTCGTAACGGCAGCCCGTCCCACGGCACTGTCTTCGCGCTCTCGTTACACCGCAACGTAACACTTTCATGACGGTAGAAGAGTTGTTGAGTACGCTAAAAAATGAAGTTCAAAAAATACAAACCGTTAAAGACTCAAAAACCAAAACAAACATCGAAAAAATTATTATCGATCTTGACAATGAAGTGAAATCTGAAATATTAAAAATGCAACAGCAAATAATTCAACTACAAGACAAACTTATCGAAAAAAACGACCAGCTTGTGGGAAACTTTGAAAAAATAATGAAAAGCGCAACAACACCATCATATGCCCAGAAAGTATCAACAACCAAAGTTACTCCTCGAGAAGAAGAGAGATTCTCAATCATCATTTCGTCCACCAAAAATAATGCTAAAGCAGAAGAAATTGAAAAAATAATAAAAAAAGAAATAAATTTAAGTAACATAAAGATAGGAATAAATGGTTTGAGAAAAACAAAAGAAGAAAAAATAATAATATCATGCCCAAAAAAGGAATATGCAAATACCTTAACAGCCGAAATAAAAAAACTGAATACCGATTTGGTGGTAAATGAAATTCAAAAGAAAAGACCAAAAATAATAATAAAAGGATTAAAATCCAATCTTACTGAAGACGAACTAGTTTGCGGAATAATTACCCAGAATGAAGGAATTGAAGATGTTTACAAGGAAAGTGAAGACAACAAAATCACACTTATAACGGAGATAAAAAACACAAACATAAACGAAAAGCAGCGCCAATTCACTAGCTACATCATGGAAACCAGTGGCAAAATGCGAAAATGTCTCCTTGCACTCGGTAAACTAAATATACAGTTTCAACGAGTAAAAATTGAAGATTGCGATCCATTAACTCAATGTTTTCATTGCTGTATGTTCATGCATACGGCTAAAAGATGCCTACACCGAACCAGCCCTCCAATTTGCCCACACTGCATGGGCGACCACATCCTTTCAAAATGTCCGGGAAGAGAAAAAACAGTACCAGCATGTGTAAACTGCACCAGACAAAATTCTAAATATGGAGAAAAAAACACCACGGACCACGCAGCCAACAGTATTAGGTGCAACTATAGAAACAAAATGCTAAAAATTGCGAGGGATCGCATCGATTACGACTAATGATGCATATCATTAATTACAAGTCTAACGAAAACCTAAATAAATTGCACAATATTTCAAAAAAATATTGCGAAAAGCCCTCCCGCAAAGTGTTAACACGCAGTGATAATATAAAAGTCAACACAAGTAATATTATAATTGCAAATGTGAAGTGTATTCCCAGCGCCAACATTATTGTTAATTTTTATTACTACCTCAAAATGAACGACTTTATAATAAACGCAATAGATAATTCATTTAAAATAGACGTAAGGATTTTTGACACGGTAAATAATACAAACGATTTTATAGATATAAAACCTACAGCCAGCCTAATAATAATACACATGAACGTTAGATCTTTTGGAAAAAAATTTCGAAGAATTTCTAATAACTATTAAACAATTAAATAGACTTGACTGTATAATATTATCAGAAATGCATTCATCGAGTGAAATTAATTATAATATACCGGGTTACTCGTACTATACAACAAAATATAAAATTAACAGAATTTGCGGCGTCGCCATATTTGTATCAAATATTTACGCTGTCACAAGTGTAAATGAAATAATGGTGAACAATGTCAATATATTAAACTTGGAGATAAATTTTAAGAATTATTCATTTAATATCATTGCTATTTATCGGACACTTAAATTATTTGAATATGTTAGCAGAATTAAATTACATTTCATGTATAAATTCATACATGAGATTCATAAGAGATTTTGTTACCAATTTATTTTTGTTACCATTGTGTTTTTTTTTATTCTAACAATTTTGTTAATATTTATTTTCTTGCTGAAACTAATGTTTCACTCGGCGAACACTTTTTCTCCTCAAATACATTTTTTCCTACAATTATATTTCAACAATACAATAATGTCAAAATCGAAAAATTTATTTTTCTATACTCTTAAAACACTACCATGTCTGACTCATTATTTGAAGAGATAGACTCATCTTTTAATATTTCGGAAAATATTTGTCTAACTAGTGTTGAATGTAATAACACATTATTAGAAATAGATCCTCTAAAAGCATTAACAATCCTTCACCTAAATATTCGAAGTGTCTCGAAAAATTTTGATCATTTTACACTTGCATTAAATGAACTCACTCATAAACCGGATTGTATTGTGTTGTCTGAAGCCAGAATTAGCGGCTACTCAGGTACCTATAATTTACCTGGTTACAAATACTTTGTCACAACTTACAAAATAAATCAAAACAGCGGAATCATTGTTTTTGTAAAATCTATTCATGAGAATATTTCCGTTAATGAAATTCATATCGATCTTGTAAATTGTCTTCATATTCGAATTATTATAAAACACACGTTTTATGATATAATAGCATTATATAGAACACATAACTCGAGCATTAGTAATTTCACCGAGAATCTGAAATCTATTATAAATACTAATTGTTCTCAAAATGCATTTGTTGTAGGCGATGTTAATATTGATATATCTAACGAATTTGAAAATAATAGAAATAATGAAAAAACTGAATATATCAACACATTAACGGAACTAAATTTTAAACAATGTATAAAAAAATATACGAGAGAATTTCATGGACAAAGGCCATCATGCATAGATCATATCTGGTGTAATTCTAATGAAACTGAAAAAATAAAAACAATTATTTGGAAAAATAACATTACTGATCATCACACATGTATTGTAGCTTTTAAAACTGATAAAATAGATGTGAATAATTACTCCCGCAATAATTTCCCAAAAACTATTATTAATTACGAAAAATTACAACAAAACCTTAATATTGAAAATTGGGAAACTGTTCTATCCTCTAATAACACCGACTTATGTTCACTAAATTTTGAAGCAATCTTGAATAAGCACATCAAATCTTCCTCTTCCATTATAAAATACTCTCCAAAAACTAAATTTAAAAAATTAAAACCATGGATCACTCAAGGAATCATAATTTCAATTAGACATAAAGAAAAAATTTATAAAGAACATAAAAAGTTTCCAGAAAACTATAAACTATATGAATACTTTAAAAAATTCAGAAATAAACTATGCCACATTATTCGGAAAACCAAAGAAGATTTCTATAAAGAAAAAGTCAATATTGCTGGCAACAATAATAAAAAGATATGGCAAACTATTAATGAAATTATCAATAAAAAACCAAAAAAATCTAACATAAACAAAATCACAGATATTGATAACAAACTTTACGATGTAAACACGGATCCAACGAAATGTGCAAATATTTTTAATAGTTATTTTGGGTCAGTTGGTGAAAAATTAGCACTTAAAATAAAAAACACTGATAATAATGAAAAATTAGCACTTAAAATAAATAACACTGATAATAAAGATCTACCGTCACCATCCAATAATTGTAACAACTTGAGTCAATTTCAACGAACTAATGTTGATGAAATTAAACAAATTGTTAATGAATTAAAAGGTAATTCTTCCCCTGGTTTTGACAATATTTCTGTAGAAATACTTAAAAAAAATTCTGACTCACTCTGTAAACCATTGGCTCACATCATAAATACAAGTTTTGAAAATGGAAACTTTCCCTTTACCTACAAAAAAACTATTATTTCCCCAATTTTTAAATCTGGGGACCCTAATCTAAGTAGTAACTATAGGCCAATTTCTCTCACCTCAAACATTGCCAAAATATTTGAAAAAATTGTAAAAAAACAAATATTTAAATTTGTTAAAGAAAATAATATTTTAAATGCACATCAATATGGTTTTAGAGAAAATATGAGCACTCAAGATGCTATCGTTGACTTAACATCTGAAATTTATAAATCTTTAGATAATAAAAAAAATGCATTGGAACATTTGTCGACTTAAGAAAAGCATTTGATAGTATATCACACTCTAATCTTATCTCGAAACTAGCGAAAATTGGTATAACTAACAATGCTTTAACGTGGATTGAAAATTACCTATTTAATAGAGAGCAATTTGTAAAGTTAAATGGCTCTCTGAGTGATTCGCAGACCACAAATTTTGGCATCCCGCAGGGAACTGTTCTAGGTCCAATTCTTTTCATCATTTATGTCAACGATATTTTTAATCTCTCAATTATGTCTAAACTTATTTCATACGCTGACGACACAGCAATTTTAACTGAGGGATTAACTTGGAATGAAACCCAAAGAACAGCAGAGTTAGATATAAACATACTAAAAAAATGGTTCGATAATAATTTGTTAACACTTAATACTGAAAAAACTTTTATAATACCTTTCACCATTAATAAAAATTCATTCCCTGATAATTTAAAGATAAGTATACACTCATGTAATTGTAATAGAATTTCAAATTTATGTAAACCTGACTGCTCTGTACTTACTGTTAAAACTAATGTAAAATATCTAGGTGTAATTATAGATAGTAACATAAAGTGGAAATTACAAATCAATGCAATAGTAGAAAGATTAAGAAAATTATTGTACATTTTTCTTAGAATACGAAACATACTAAATTTTAAATTATTAAGAACCATATATTTTTCACTAATTCAATCAGTATTACAATACGGAATTGTTGGTTGGGGTGGAGCATTCAAAACTTCTCTCTTACCTTTAGAAATCATCCAAAGAATATTAGTAAAAATAATTTTGAAAAAACCGTATGATTACCCCACAATTAGATTATTTCAAGAATTTAAAGTCCCTTCACTTCATATTATTTATAAAAAAATAACTCTTTTTCAAATACATAAAGATTGTTTCAACATTGACAACTTAATAACTTTTTCGAACAGCAATAGACAAAGTATTCTTGGCTCTATAACTATCCCGCGCTGTAACACCACCACAGCCCAACAATTTTATAAATATTTTGGTGTCAAATGGTTTAACCAATTACCTCTTAACTTAAGATTGGAAATGAATTATAAAAAATTCAAAAGCTCAATAAAAGCACTATATCAATAGCATATTAAAATCGTTTATACTTAAAAAGACAATATAATCTCTCAATTATTATTATATTGAAATCCTTTTCTCTTATTTCTTATTCTTATCTCTTTCTTTCTTTTACATCCTTTTCTCTTTTCTATTTGATAAAATTTTGTTACATATAAAATTTTTATTTTGTTATATTAAAAAATAAAAATTCTTTTCATTATCATTACACTCTCTGAAAAAATATGTTAAATTACTATTTACACGCGTATCTCCGCCTTTTTAACACGAGCATTTGCTCTAAAAAAAGGTGTATCACGATGTACTGTAATAAAAAGAAAATAATCTTAATGTAATGTAATAACATGTAATTGTAAATTTAATATTAAATAAAAATTAAATATTTATTTTTTTATATATTTTTATATATTTTAAAAGAAAGTGTTCTACAATGTGCGTGCCGATAAAACGCTAAAGTAAGATACAATTGTAGAAGATAGAATTTTCAGAAGATCATCGACTCGTGTTGGATGCAGGGAATAGACGTAGCATTGGACAGGAAACGATAAAAGACTAAAAATCAAATAGTTGAAGGGCCTCAAAGATCCTCGAGATCAGAAATAACATCACAAGCAACAGGGGGTGACAGCACTTGCTCAAGTGGGATGGTTGGTATCTTCTTTAATTTCTTCAATTTTTGTTCGTAGTACAGAGCAATGGCGTTATTTTTCCTTATTTTGGAGGTCATCACTTGATCTAGTAAATTTTTCTTCTTGCTCTGCTTTAATTTGGCGTTAACCGGAGTCTATTCTAAAACAAATATTTTCATATTAAATGTATGGTTGCTAAGCTGTCCAGATATTGTTAGGCCTAGTGATGCGTACGTACGTCGACTCAATATGATTCTACCTATATATTCATATAAAATGTATGGTTGCTAAGCTGTCCAGATATTGTTAGGCCTAGTGATGCGTACGTACTTCGACTCAATATGATTCTACCTTTTTACTGTATTGTTTAGTATTCTCTTTTTAATAATTTTTCACTCACACTGTGTATGAATGTTTGAATTAACTTCTAGCTGCTATAAATATTATATGGAACATAACTGGTTTAAATCATGTTCTCTATTTCATGTTTAATTATTTAAAAAAAAACTGTATGTGTCCTAAATAAACTTAAATAAAATAAATTAAAACATATAAACAACATAACATGCTCTTTTGAACGATCTAATAAACTCTCTGTATAAAAATGACCATGCAAATGGTGGAAAAAGCTATTTAAGCTGTTTTTTTTATTATATAGCTATTTAAGTTGTTGTTTATTTAGCATTCGTGAAAGAAGAGAAGGTATCATTTTACATTATCCAAAGAAAATCATACAAAAAATGATACACACCTGTTATTGGAGTTTATTGTGGTTGCCCGCTTCTTTGCTGCCTTCTTTAGATTATCCCACTTCAATTTCAATTGAGATACATCCCTGTGAATGCCCCCGTTGTCTGCGTTCAAATTTTCGGCCACTTCGCTCCACGCTGTTTCCTTTGACGCATTTGTGACGGCGTCTGTTTTTTTGGGGGAGTCGCTATATGCACAGCGACTAGTCGACAGGGGCGTGGCCAACATATCCGAGCATACCCGAGTGTGTTCCGAGTAAATTGTTTCTCACTGCCTGTAATGCAAAATCAGTGAAACGAAACGTCAGAAATCATCAGAAATGGCGTCTTTGTGTGCCGGTTTATACCGTCTTTTAGAAGTTTCGTTAAGTAATTTCAAAAAGAATTCAGAGACGGGTGTTATCAGTGGATACATTGACAATGAAGTAAATTATGAAGCATGTCTGTGTTCTGTGAACGCGTTGGGGCACACTTTTTCAACGAGAGACAGTATGAAAAAGAAGTTGGGAGGTAAGTTCTAAACCTTAGGGCCTAGGTCTATGGTAGGCCTTCCCATTTCTTCAGTTCATAAGCAGCTGCTGATATTTACGAGTTATTCGAAATTAACATTTCCAATCTTTCAGATGTAGTATACAGTGTATACACGTTCTGCCCGCCTACAGTGGAGTTCTTTGGGATTCCATTTTTTTGGGCTGCCATTTACATTCGGTATGAATGCGTACAGAGAGTGCGCCCAAGGCCCCCGACTACACCGCCCAAATAAAAAGAAGAAAAGAGAGTTGAATTGGTATGTTAATACACCCTTGAACCACATCAGCTAGGCCTACTCCCCCTCGTCTTTCAATAGTAGCATTGACAGAGCACCGAGGACTCTCTGGTCCAAGATTAATGTCTATAACCCCAAAATGATCACCGTATCGTCGGTGATGTGTTTAAAATAAAAAAAAGCGATGGGCCTGGGCCTAGGTAATCTAGGACTAGATTACACCAGGGGCCTTCCTAATATGGCAGTTGGAGCTCCGTCTCATTTAGATTAACACGACAATCACACCAATCACAATTCATCTTTGTGTGTTTAAAAGTGTGCCGTGGCTCGTAACACATCCTCATGTCGTGTTAGTCTAAAGAAGACCACGCTCAAAGTGCCAAATTAATTAAAGCCCCTGCAGCTATATTTCATTTCACAATTTTAATTCATATCACACTGGATTATAACCACACTTGTAATTTTATACTAATGTCAACATTGCATAGGCCCTAACAACTTTTATAAAAGTTAATCATCTGCGTCAAATAAATTAACCATGGGCAATTTATTTGCCGCATAAATAATAGGCGTCTTATGCGTATAAGCCTATTAGACCATATACCTTGAATTGTTCTTTCAGGCTGATCACCCAAACCGTAAGAAGAAGAGGTTCCGGGTTTTGGACTCCAAGAAGCTTGGTTGTCCCGCAATGATGAGTGTGAAACAAATAAAATATTTTCCAGAATTTCCTGTTCCACCTCAAATTGCAGAAAGAGCAAAAACGAAGGTATGATAGTTTCTTTTCTCTGCTTATCCCTACATGGGCAATCACTTTATAACATTATTTTAATGTTTTCACTATAGTTAGATGCAGTGTTGTGTCAGATACTTTTTAAAAGTATCTAGATACAGATACTTGGCAAAATTTGTAGCTAGATACAGATACAAGATACAATGTAAAATTGTATCTGTATGTAGATACATATACTTTTTAAAAGTAACTCACAGATACTCGGATACTTTTCTTCTTTTTTGGGGGAAAACTTAAAATATATATATTATCGAAAACAGCGATTACTTTAATTTCTTAAAGACGGTAGACGTAAACGCTTGTGATTATTTTACATATTTACACTCGCTTGTTTTATTCGTTGGCCAAAAAGATATTGGCAAATTGGCCTGCAAGCGGTGATAACATAAATGCATTAGGGGTCCTCGCGAGTACCCGGGTAGCATATTACTATCCGGGTACCCGACGCCCCTTGGATAAATAAAACATACGTGAACTATTTGCAACTTGATTACTTTGGGTTCTGATGGAAAATTAATTATTCATAATTTTTATTTTATTTTTTAAATTCTTTTTTTTTTTATATACGGGGGTACCCGGGTACTCGGTTACTCGGGTTAGGACCCCTAAAATGCATGTATATAAACTGCTATAAAATATTATACACTAGATGGACAAAGGTACCCACTAGCTGAATCTGTAAGAAAACTTTAAAATTAACTAGAGAAAATCGGTAAAGAAGTTCACTTCGAAAATAAAGTATCTGAAAGTATCTGAGTATCTGAGGTGTCAGATACTAGTAAAAATGTATCTTGATACAGATATAGAAATATAGCTAGATACAGATACACAAAAATGTATCTAGATACTACACAACACTGGTTAGATGCAAGGTTATACAAATACCGTTTTGGACAACACACATTTGTTTAGAAGAAAATGTGGTGGGAATACGCAACTTCCCATCGCTTACTTAAACACATTTTCAACATTCTTATCTATTGAATTTGACTGTGCTGCCATGGTAGATGTCAGCACAGTACCATGGCCGGAAATATGATTCCCAGGGCCTCAACACTGCAAAATAGAAGGTGTGAAGCATACTTCCCTGTGCCCTTCAGGAAATCAGATATTTTTTTGTTGAAAATATTATTTTATATTTTTTACTGCCTACCAAACCAATAATTACTGTTTTTGTAGGGTTCTGATATTTTTATTTATAGTAAAACATTGTGGCTTGTTTTCAGATTCTGAAACAAGTGAAGGCAGCCCTTCAATCCACCTAAATGTGTGCTACGTTATTACGTCTCGGCAACCGGAGAAGCGAGCCACAACCACAGCAGAGACGCGGCCAAGATGACCCAACAAATTCATCCTGACCTGATACAGGAGATCAACAGGCTTGTTGAAGCTGGAGTTTCCTCAGTACGAGATGTGTCTCTATTGTTGGAGCAATTTATTAAACATCAATTTCAGGATGGGGCAGAACCTGATCGGCTCAATTCAGGATTTATCTGTCATGTTTTTAAAGGGGTTTGTTCCCTCAATGTTTATATTTCCTTTGTGTGGTGTAATGTATTATTTTCCATTAATAAAATAATATAAAATTTTTTAAATTTTTTTTAATTGGCTTTCAAGCTACAATCCCGTTAAACTGCAATAAAGCAGTTTGTCAACAGGATGTTAATGATCAATTACATACATACACACATAATATTATTACTATAACTATACAATTAACACACCTAAATTAATATAAACTATCTCTATTTAGTAACCATTGTTTCAGCATATATCTCAATCTATTTGTAGAATCGCAATTTTTTATATTAATGGGTAACATGTTAAGCATTTTTGGCACGTTAAATTCTAGGGTTCGCCATCCGTATTTATTATTATATTTTGGAACAAGCATTCCTTCATTCTTTGTAAACCTTGTATTATATTCATCTTGCACTTTCTTTTTATAATCAGACTCAGATATATGTTGAATCAATATTTTGTACCATAATAAGGCCTGCACCGGTAATATTGTTAAATTCCGAAAGAACAATGATATGTTTCGTCTCTGTGAAAAAATATGTTTTTGAGCTAATAACTTAACCATAGAATTTTGTACTGATTGCAGGTGGTTTAAATTAGTTTTACAAGAGTGACCCCAAGTAGTTAAACCATACCGTAAAGTTGATTCTGCGAGTGATAGGTAAATAATTTTTAAAATATTCACCGGAACGAAACATTTCAGTTTGTATATCCTACCCACTATCGCTCTCAGCCGCTTGCAAGTTTTGTTTATTTGTGTATCCCATTTGAAATGACAATCAACAGTCACCCCCAAATAAACGTATTCATTTACCAGTTCAATACTTTCACACATACAGGGCTGTAAAATGTTTTGATGAATACGTATAAAGTTATGTGAAATTATTTTAGGCATGATCTGAAATGAAGCATGCGGAGACCGTATGTACATCAATTTAGTTTTCTTGGTATTAATGATTAAACCTGCGTCATGTGACTATTTTATCAGGGACGTAAAGTCATGTTGCATATATTTAATCACAATGGATAATTGTTCATCGGATATGACAAGAGCAGTGTCGTCAGCATATACAAAGTGTCTTACATATTTAAATATTTTTTTCATTATTGATACAAATATAATATAAAGGGTTGGACCCAAAATCGACCCCTGCGGGACTCCAGCATAGATTTTTTTCCTCCAGCTCATTTTTTTCTAATATCTTTACACAGATATGTCCATATAAAAAATTTTTAAACAAATTAAGTAGGTTACCTCTAATTCCAATTGCTTCTAAGATTTTTAATAATTTCTGTGGGTCAATTGTATCAAACGCTTTGGAGTTATCTATAAATAGTACTAAAACATGTCTTTTATGGTTTAATTCATCCTGTAATAAATTCTCTGTGCTTTTTTTCTTTTGAAAGCCATATTGTTTTTGGTCTATAATGCTAAATTTTTCTAAGTATATGAATCAATGAATTGCCCAACTTCCTTCATTGCTCACTTATCCTTCAACATACTATATGGCATCCAAATTTTCACATAGACTCCAAATAATGCTAGTTTTACTTTCCCATAGGTGTACTGTTTTGTAATGTAAAAAGATTAGATACTTTGAGTATATATTATAGGCCTAGTACGAATCTGTACAAAAGTTGAACATAGGGCCTACCACAAGTCTTTTATTGTTCAAAATTAATTATATTTGCAGGAATTAGAATGTGGTTGCCATACCAAACAGTCTTTATTGAGGCTTTGGAATCGACTGAATGATATTGGCCATATAGTAATGTAATCTAACCAAATGAAATCACGGTGCAAGAATTGTATGAAACTAAAGATGAAAATTAGCTATCGGCTGCTCGGCAATATTCGGAAATGCTCGGCCGTGACGTCACAAAAAAAATCTGAGCGGAGAACCAATTTCAAATAAAGCGCCGAAACACTTCACTTCGGGTATGCTCGGATATGTTGGCCACGCCCCCTGTCGACTAGTCGCTGTGCATATAGCGACTCCCTTTTTTTGGAGGTTAATGCCGGCATTTTTTCTATTAAATTCAGAAGTCTGTAGAGATCTTCTGTGGTGAAGTTTCGGCCCTTCGTTCTTTTGTTCATGTTTATTTCTGAAAAATTACAATAATTTCATTAAAACCACATCACGATTGTGTAAAAATATGTCAACCTTTTTAATATATGTAGGTTAGTTTACGCGCACATAAAACTACAAAATAATGTTAATCAACACTATATGCATTCGTATCCACTGTATTATAAATATAAACTTACTTATTTTTTATGTATATTGAAGATTTATAAAGTTATTTAAACTTGTAGCTTAACAACGATTGGCAACGATCTTGACAGCCATTTGACAGCTGACCATAAATAAACATAAATATACCACTCTCTAGATCGATATCATAAATAAACCACTCTCTAGATCGATATCTTCGGGCTTTTTGTATGGCGCCATTTTGTCACCCCCTTAACCACAGACGACCACAGATAAAACGGTCGTTTGGTCCAGACAGGTAAATATATCGTGGACCACAAAGAAATCTCAAGGACATTTAAAAAAAGTGCAAACATAGACAATATAACTGCACCCAAATAACATCGTTCATTCACTAGCCCAAAAAATTATATTTTACAAATAAAAATATTGGAATGCAGGAAAAGGAAAATTAAAAAAAACCCAAAGCTATGCACACATCAAAATATTTTTTATTTTCAAAAAGACAATGGACAGTAATACAAAACAGGGTCAGTACAACCGATGTATTGAGCATTGATTTATTATTGAAGAAGAAGATAATAATAATTTATCTAAACAAAAAATGAAACAGTACAAGACACAGAAAAATAAAAAGTAACGGTCTCAACTAGGAATCGAACCCAGGATTTCTGTGTTACTGCAACAACTTAATAGGATTTAATTTGACCTTGCACAAAAATACAAGAATATATACACAAAATACATATTCAACGTGTTGAAAGATATTCATTATGTCAAGTAATAGTAACGCCTTTTGACTTTTACATGGTATAATTTAAATCATAATACATAAACCATAATATAAAAGAAATAACAAAACAACATAAAACAAAAGATATTATGAAATAGAAGTTAAGAACATGTAATTAATATTTCTATTTTAGATACTGACAATTCGTGGTGGAATCCATTTTCTATAAATATTATAAAATAAAGTGACATTCGCGTCTGTCTGTTTGTGCGCTTAGTTCTTCTTAACTATGCGACTGATTTCAATAAGGTTTTCAGCATCATTTAGAGAATTTCTTCCGGAAGGTTTAGATAAATAACGCATGCATTGACATATATTGATAAAAAGCAGAGAAAAGTCGATATAAAGATTATTTATGGCCGCTTACATTGCTAACGCTGGCGAGACCTTATGAGAATACCAAAATAATGTACTACGGAATTGTATACCTTAAAAAGGCCTACAGAGAAGTCTGTTATATATCGCACCTCCGGTGCTAAACTGTCACTTATGCAAATAATGTAATTTTTCAGGAGAAGCGTTTGAAAATTCAACATCCTATTATAATGTATAGTTCTTCTTATCTAAAAAATGAACTGGTAATTATTTAAACTACAACCTTAAACTTCATATCAAAGTAAAAGCAAACGTCCCACAACTTTGTAATAAAAAAATATAAACATTTTAAATTTACAACCCTCCCAGAAGTGACGTTATGGCACTAGAAAACAATTTACCAGGCAATTATGTCATAACAATCAAAACACGATATCATACTTTTCTAAAGATTTATTAATTGAAAAATCAAAGCAGTATAACAAACTTTCTTAATTCTACATATAGAACTTTACTATTAATCAGACTTTTTAATCTCAGTCTTCTTACCATTTTACGAACGGTTTTCAGCGACATTTCATATTAAATCAGTCATTGGTCACGTATTGTACCTATTTAATACTATAATTACGGAATTAACAACAGTATCAAACAAATACAATTTCTTTTACTTATTATTATTATTTTAATTAGCATTAATTTTGTACTAATTGGGTACTCTTAAAAAATCAAAAACCTTAAATTTATTGTCACATTCCCAGGAAAATCAGGGAGTCTTTAACACTGCGGTTTCAATAAACTTGTTTTCCTTGCAAGTGGAAATGTGACTTTATAGAATGTTAGAAGTACAAAAAATGAAATGAGATCATTGTAGAAACTTTCATAGTATCTTGGTATGATATTTGCCTCCACTAATTGCAATAAATCACGCTTTTTGCGTTCTGTAATTGGTATTTTTGAAGTGTATGCTTGCTTGAAGGGAATTTCATCTATTCTTGGGGCGTTGCCTCTACTTCCGCGTAATTTTTTTCCTCTTGGTTGAATTATAGCTTTTGCTTCCTCCCAGTTTTCAGTTTTGTAAGTTGTTCGATATTGGTAATTTTCACAATTCTTTGTGAATTTAATGCATTTAATATCACCAGTTTTGATTACAACTCCGTTTAAATTTTTTGCTATATTGAACTTCTGAACTAAGTGACTTCAAATCAAAGAAATCATCGTAATTTATTTCTTTTACCACAAATGGTTTACCAGTCTTCTTCGCCCCACGAATCAGTGATATGTATTGGTCGGGTACATAAATAGATCCAGCATTTTTTGCTCTTGTTACAGCTTTTTCAATAACCAAATGCGCTACGTCGCCTTCGTTTTGCGTATGACCTCGAATCAAAAAGTTATGTTGAATGGAATTAATGTCAAACTTACTGACTGCACAATAGTACATCGCAAACACAAACCTGTTCTTTTGTTGGCCACAGCAATTGTCCGAGTAAATAATTATATCACTGCCATGACTTTCAAGTGCAATCTGCTCCAGGTATTTATACACACACGATCCTATTTCTATGGCTCCTCTATTGCCCAAGCCTTCGTGCCAAAAATAACAGGTTGTTTCTTTCTTTTATGCATTAGACATTGTTAAATTATAACAATTTAGTCTCGATTTGTAGTAAAAAGAGCTTGATTTGCCAACAGGACAGGGTAACACTGCTTGTAAGTCATGGATGAAAACAATTGTGTTGGTGTCAGGTTCATGACACTTTTTCATATCCCTGTCTTTTTCAAGTCTACTTAAATTTTTTTCTTCCTGATGTAACTTGAAGCTGTCATGTAACATTGTCACAATTGTTAATTGAACGAAAACTTTATACCATAAAACATAAGGACTGGGGAAACAATGTCACTACGTACACAAGTATCTTTATTATTTCAAGAAAAAAATGTCACAACAAACTTAAGTGTTGTTATTGCTCCAAAATCATGAAAATGAATTGTCACAATTACCTTATTGGCGTTGTAGCTCCAGGAGACTGCTACTCGTGCGGGGTGCCGCGCGCAACTAACCAATCAAACGTTGTTTCTCCCAGTGGAGGTTAGATTTGCACCAAAACCATAACGACATAACTGCCCTCACGCGGAAATTATACGCACTACACAAGCGACGATGACGCACCAAGTAAAGAGGTACATAAGCTATTTTTTCTCATACTCAGATCAATTTTGACAAAACTTGCATAAGTGACAGTTTAGCACCGGAGGTGCGATATATACAAATGTTATGCATATCGCAGCTGCCGTCTGGTCCCCAAAATCTCCAAGTGCGTCTTCTGTTTCCTGGGAAAAAGGGCTGCCGTCGGACCAATGCAGCTCAAAATGCCCTTCGTCTTACCTAGGAAAAGACAAAATTTGAGACCAATGATTCTATTCTAGTATTGTACACATATTTGATAAATTTCATGGATTAAAATTAATTAAAAATATTTTAAGAAAAAGGGGACATTAATGGTGATGGGTTAATTCACTGTTGAACTTGTGAACTTTCTTGTAGGTATGGGAAAAAATCGCGTTTTATGCAGTTTCTGCAGAATTTGTAGGGAACGAAAACAAAACTTCTTGAGCGAGTTTTACTGCAATATAAATTAGGGGTATACCTTCAGAATATTCCTTCAAATGATGAGGATTCCACACTGTTGAAGCGTACTGTAGGTGACTTACATCTTATAAATATTAGTTAAAGAGTAACAAATTTAAGTGTTAATTATTACTGCCACAGCACTAGAAGTTATTCAAATTCTCCTGCAAGGGTTTCATATAATTTCCACAGCTTTGTCGTCAACAAACATTATTGAAAATGCTGTTAAATCTGAATAAGGTACTTACATGATGCAATTCTGGAGAGGTTTAAATGACCTTGTTTGATGTAATCGTGGCTTTGTTTAGCAGTTTTAGCATCCTAATACGTGGTATAGTATCGCGTCGGAAAACGGATGCGTCTGAAAAGGAAAATTAATTAAATTATTAGCCAATGAAGTACATTCAGGAATCAGGAACGAACATTGTATCAAAGAACGAGAGGTTAGTACCTGTATTTAACGGGTTCGGGTCCTTCTTTCAATTGGTGGAGATAGACCCGATAACACACTTTAACACAACACGGCATTAATTTATCACCTTGAAGAATTCTAGCACGTAACATTATTTTTAGATGGGTGAAAGAAAATTCAAAATATTTACGCTAAAATCTTCAACTGACTTTTCAACTTACGAAATGGCGTCTTGGAAATTACCGTTAATTTTTATCGGAGCATAACTCACGCTTAGCTTCTCTTTCTGTTATACAAGTCGCTATGGTAGAGAGCGAGAGATCAAACTACAATTTTTGCTCTAAGCCAATGAGATCTGAGCTTTCACCAGTCAACCGTGCTGTCATCTGTCATAAAAACCAAACAGGCTGATGAAAAGATAACGCCGGCTTGTCATGGATAATTTAATATTTAAACAAACAGCGTAGCTAGCCTCGTGAAACAAAAAGCAAATGTTAGTCCGTAATTGGCGCAAGCGATTCTGACCTTTTGCTTTATACAAATTCTTTATACATAAGGCTTAAAATCGCATTTAAAAAAAAAAACGCCGGATTTAAAAAAAAGCCCGCCGGCGGTCGAGCCACAGATGACTGGAGAATGGTCAGTACATAGCAGAAAAATTGACGCCACAACAGCTTTGTCTATAAGAATTTGGGTTGGGAATAACTCCTCCCATCAGGGTTACAAGGTTATGCGGGAGTTATACGCCCCTGATCGATATCTTCGGGCTTTTTGTATGTAACGGGATTATACATTACTTAACCACAGATATACAAGCAGTACCTGTGCGGAGCAGAGCAGTAGACAAGGTAGAGGAAACTCAAGGCCATTTAAAAAAAGATGCGACCATAGACAACATAATTGTTCTCAGCCTACTCTATTCATTCACTGGCCCAAAAAAACTATTATAAAAATAAAAATGTCCTTGAAGCAGAAAAATGTCGAAATGTTTTCCAAGGGCAAGGTTCATCTGACTAAGAAAATAAACTTTTACAGTGCATTCCCTTAAGATGAAACTTGTTAATCTGAGAAGAAGAAACCCAAAATGACAAGAAATTTGCAAAAACACTGAAGAAAATTTCCAAAACATGATTGTCCGACAGTACGACGAAGAATTCCGACATTTTTCAGCCTCATGAACTAATGGTAACATATGTTTAAAAATCTTTAATTTCACCAAAACAATAAGATAATACAGGATAACACTAATCAATAACATGAATAAGTTTATCGATATAATAAATAACATTTATACGTTGTGGAGGAAGACATATGCCAAGTATGAAGCATTGTTCAAAAAACCGAACGAATAACCTAAAACCTGTCAATTCACTTTAAACTTGAACTTACGTAGGTAGGTTGAATATATGTTTGTAACTCGCTAACACTATACTGGCTTATATTGTATTTTTATCACGAACAACTTTAACACGCAATATTTTCGACGGAAATGATAGTATTTCGGCAGCAAATGACAACCCGCGTGTATAAATAAACCACACTAATTTTGTTTGAATGATTTGAAACTGTCAAACGGCAAAATTCCATCATCTCTTTCTGTTACACGAGTCATTATGGTAGAGAGCGAGAGATCAAACCAATCCTTCTTTTTCTCACCAATGAGATCTGAGCTTTTAGCCATATTATTCGTTTTCTATAAGAATTTTGAGGTGGGCGTGGCGGTTTCAAATGAGTTTCAAGGCCAAAGCTTAGTTAAATGCCCCTGATAAATAAACCACTCTTTAGATCAAGGCTGCCCAACCCCAGGCCCGCGGGCCACAATGTGGCCCGCGAACGAATTATAAGTGGCCCGCGTGAACCATTTTCAAAAAACCCGCCAATTAGAATTTCTCGGGCCCGCGGTAAAACAAACAATGCAGCTTGCGCGCGGTCACCAGTGTTGCCAACGAAGGCGTTAGGCTACTCAGAACAAGAATCAGCGACGAAAAAATATAACCTCTTGAACGTACTTTTTAAACAAAAATACACCGATTTTTGATATAATATTTTCTGCGTCCGAAATGAATCTTGTCTTGATTATCTCACAATAGTACATTTTTATTACTACCCAGATATGAGATATTGTATGACTTATTGGCAGATAATCCGGTTTGCACTTAACAAAAGCGTTTATAGCAGCCTCAACTAAAACAAACCGGCATATATGCCAAAATGTCTGACCCGGGTAAGATTTCTCCCGGTTAAAAAAATAAATTAAAATACGCAAATTTAACAAAAAAAACTTTAACAAACTGTAAGATGCGAAACTGCGTTGAGGAATACGAGTCTAAAACCCGTGGAAGAGTGAACCAACGAAGCATGAAGCCTCCTTGCCACAACTGTAAACTCAAGTGTTCCTAGTCATTACTACAGATCTCAAAGTTCTCGGGAGTATATCGATGCTGGAAAATCTATCGCCAATCACAGAGATTATCTAAAAGAAAGAAAGGAGTCAAACCTTGCAGGAATCAGCTTCTACCAGTACAGAGGTTTTTTCAAGTCATACAAACTTTCACACCGAAGAAAGATCAGTGTGATGTTTGTCTCATTTACGACGGCAACTTTTACTTCAAAACCTCCTACGGATCACATGCCTGGGAGGAGGCAAAGAAAAGGAATAAACGGGGCAATGGGAGCGTGAATCCTGTTCTGATGCAAGCTTATTCCAAGAGACCATTGATGAGAAGAAGAAAAATGGTATCCTAAAGTTAGTTACCGCCGGGATAATACCGTCAATTTATTCAGATTTCCATAAACGATTGGGAAACTGTGAAGTTACCAGCAAAGGAAAAAGCAGTATTATGTTTATTGTTTATAAAAAAATTGTGAAGCAATAAATTATTTTTTCATTGACAACATTGAGTTTTTTTATACTTTAAACAGGTTCCAAAAGAAGAAGCCACTGTGACACAAATGCAAATTTTACACTGATTTTAAAGCCATACTGACATATCTGCTTTTACTCTTAATTTAAGCAATTTTCGATTTATTTGCAACTACTACTTCAATAAGCAGTATTCGTCTAAATTTTATTCATTCATAAGGTGGCTTTGAGGTGAACCAAACGGACGTTAAAAGGAAAATATCATATAATAATAATAATAATAATAATAAAAACGTTTATTTGACAATAATTTTTTACATGTTTGCATATAGTTTGTACACATACATTTTATATGCGAAATCTTTAAAGCGCTCTGGTGAAAAACAAGCATTTTGCAGATATGCCGGTTTGATTTCACAGCGACGATATGTTTATAGAACGCAAAATAAGATAACGAACGGATAGCGGCCCGTTAAAGAAAAACGGTTCGTTACGTAACCGAAATTTGGTACTTCGTTTATAAAACCGGCCCTAAATCTAATATAAATTTTAAAACCAATTTAAATGTATTCATTACTTAAAATTTACTTTTGCATTGGATCAAGGGAAGTAAAAAAAAATATTTGCTAATAAAAAATGGGCGTGTAAAATAACTTTTACATTTTTATTTGTAAAACCACAAATACACCCTGTATACAGGGTGCCCCGGGGTAAAATGCACAAACTTCGGGAGGTGATTCTAATGACAGTACAAGTAAAAAAGATATATATTTTTTTTTCGGAATTCCCACATGCCTCAATACAAAGGACTATCCCATCAAAACCGTGCTTTCAAAAATTCCCCCATTTTTGCAAAAAAGAAATTTGTTCACTTATTCGAATGAGGATTGGACATTGTTGGGGTCCTTCCCACCTTTTAAAAATTCACGTTCTTGACTCCCCAGATTGTACATTCTGTGGTCTAGAAGTGGAAACTCCCCAGATTTTACATTCTGTGGTCTAGAAGTGGAAACTCCCCAGATTTTACATTCTGTGGTCTAGAAGTGGAAACTGTAGATCACATATTTTTTGGTTGTCCCTCTTCTATCAAGCCTTATCTAAAATTGCCTCCCCTCCATTCAACATCTCATCTCTTTTAAGTCTGAACTCGACTCCAATTTTCACTATAATTTTGAAATTTGCCTCCTTTAATAAAATTGATATTTAAATTCACCTTTCATTTCTCCATAATTTAAATGATGTCCAAGAATACCCTTGAAGGGTGAAAGCCAGAAATAAAGGTAAAGGTAAAGTGTAAAGGTAAAATTAGTCCGACTTGTGCGGCCAGCATTATTATTTTGCATTGTTGTCAAATCTGCCGTCCAGCGCCCCTCACCACTCGCTGCCGATTCAGTCAGTCTATTTACTTGCCGTGTGTTGTGTCAATGTCTTTTATTTTATTCTAGATCTGATAATTTAATGTACTGTTTGACTTAACAAGTTGATGGTTATAATCAAAACAGGAAAGAATCAAGGAAGTTGTCGGAAACAAACTAGAAATATTTATAGTGATTTGTTTTTGGGGTATTATGTTGTGTCGCGCTACCTCCTTCTTTATCCAACGTTTCGGACAGCATTGCAGTGTCCATCATCAGGGCAGATGTGTAATGTAAGTGTCATTGCACATCTGCCCTGATGATAGACACTGCAATGCTATCCGAAACGTTGCCTAAAGAAAGAGGTAGCGCAACACGGCATAATACCCCAAAAACAAATCACTTTAATACTTTTGGCTGTGAAAATCTCAAATCATACTAGAAATATTTACATACAAGCTGACCTGTAGTGTGTACCCGCCATTGCTCCGGGTTATGAAATTAACTTAAGTAATGTTATGGTCTTAAAAATAACTTCATTATTAAACACAAAAAAGCACTTATTTTTAGATTTTAGCATGCTCTAGGAATGTTCCTAGGTATTCCCCTCTCAATGACCCAACTCTTAGCAAATTTAGAATCAAACTAGATGGCATCTTCTCCTCAGAGAGATTGATAAGAGCCGGTGTCCCTCAAGGTTTTATTCTTTCACCAGCTCTCTTCAACATTTATTTAAATGACATCCTGTACCCAAGACATACCGATGTCATGTCATCCCTCGGTAAGCGAAAATAAAGCTATCCGTAAAGTTCAATCCCACGTATCCAAACTAGAAACTTTCTTTAAAAATTGGCGAATTAGGATAAATCCCCATAAAAGTGCCGCCTGCTTTTTCTCACGTAGATACCCTAAAAGGCCACCTAATATTCACTTGTTTTGAGAAAACGTCCCGTGACCCTCAACTGTAGACTAACTAGGAAAAAGCACATCATTGAAATCCTATCCTCTAATCCTTGCAGCCCATGCTAAGCAAAAAGAATAAAGTCCTAATTTATAAATCAACTGTAACTAACTTATGCAAGCCCAATCTGGGCCCACGTTTCAGAGTGTCTTTTGAAAAAACATTTCAGAAGAAAGCATAGCCCTGGGTGCCTGGACTTGCAAGGAAAGGGGCGAAAGCACCACTTGCGGGATCCAAGCCGGCCGTAGGAGTAGCAGCTTGCCACACCAAAATACATATTGAGGAATGGGAAAGGGCACCCGGAATGAGGCAATCCAAAGTACTAACAAACGGACCAGACCCAAGATGAACCAGACAACTACTCAATATGGACAGTGCACTCACTGAGGGAACTGGTAGGACTACTAACGGGACACTGCCATCTCAGGAGACACATGCAGCTGTTGGGAGTGGAAAACACCAACAGATGCAGGAAATGTGAAGAGGATGAAGAGATTCCAATTCACTTTTGGTACCAATGTCCGGCTCTGTTGGGAACAAGGCTCAGATACCTGGGAAGACACATTGTAGAACCAGAAGACATAGCCACATATCCAATGACAACCCTGGGGAACTTTATTAAAGGGACCGGATTACTGAGGAATGAGGTAACACGGGAGATAACACAATAGGCCTACGGCCTAAGTGCTCATGGGAACTATGTATATGTAAACCGTCTCTGCTCTTTTTACTTATTTTTATTTTTTATATATTTTTTATTTAATAATTAAACAGTTTACAATGTATAATAATATTTGCTAACAATAATGATATATAAAAATAAGTTTTCACTTTTTTTTTTTTTTTTAATTTTTGATGTTACTCTTTTATGGAAGCAGACGCTTGTGTTTAAAAGAGATGTTGAGTATTGAGATGAACATTATTTATGTAAGTATTCTTATTAATAATTTAAGGAGTTAAGAACATTAAAAATATAAATGTATATCAACAATGTACAATTTAACGATTTATAACGTTACATTATTTATTTGACGAATTTCGTTATTTTGATTTTTTTACATTGAAATGTTCTTTGATCGCTTTGAGAAGGGGTTTTGTCGTCTTCGATTTTTCTGATATTATCAGGTAGGTTATTAAAGTATTTTTTGCCTAGAAATGTGTAATGATGTTGTGCAAATGAGGTGTTACATTTTTGTATTGGAAATATATGTTTTTGACGAGTACGTCTTTCAGTTGAAAAACTGTGATTTTGTTTTTCTTTTATTATTTGAATTATTATGTTTTTTCGGATAAGATCATTAAGGACGGGTTGTTTCGGAGAATTTGAACAATTCATCAAATTTCAACGCTCATTTTCCAGTTATGCGAAAGATTTTTTCAAGTTCTGTTTTTATTTCAGTTCTGTCAAGCAAATAGCCTATAATGATATATTAACAGAACTTGAATAGGACTTTCACAGAACCCGGAAACGAACGTTGAAATTTGATGAATTGTTCAAATTCTCCGAAACAACCCGTCCTAAATTTTAGTATTTTAAATTCTTCAAATATAAGTTGAGTTGGATAATCTCTCGGTTATAATTAAATTAAATGCTTCCCGGTTTTAGCATGCTAGGGGTCGAGTATGTTGTCATTGTCAACAATAAAAGTTTATTGACTTACTATAAATGATGTGAAATTATCTCGGAGTAGTCAATATTTTGTAGCAATGGCCTTTGCGGTCAAGGGGTAAGGCTCTCGACTAACGATCCGAAGGTCGTGGGTTTAAATCCCTTCATGCGCAAGTAAATTTTATTTGAGCAATTTGGTTTATTCAAAATTTATTAATTTAAAAATAATGATATAGTATACTTGCGGCACGTTCCAGAGTGGAAGATACTCTCAGTATCGCCCTTTTATTATTTATTTTTTTATGTGTTTACCACACAGGAGTCCCAACTGCTCCCAACCTTGAGCCAATGAGACTATGACATCTCCAATTGGGGAATGTTGTCAGACTGAAGGTAGTTGGGAGGGGAAGAGGAATGTGTGGAGTACCAAGCAATTCACCATTCAGAATTGAAACGTTTCTTGAAATGACTTTATCCGTGTTTCAGCATTCGCCATACGGTGTTAGGTAATTTATGGCGAGCGATATGCTGAAATAGGCCACGCCATGATGCGTAATGAGTCGCCTACCTTATTATAGTACCTACCTGCCTGAAATTGTATAAAATTGACTTTTCTTTTCTTATCAATTATAACAAGATGTTTGAATGTGGGAGTCGAATGCTTGTCAGGATTCAAAATAAACTATGTATTGGCTATTTATACCAATCGCCATTACATTACATTTATTATCTCTTTTGATTAGAAATAAGTACTTTTCTTGTTCACTAAATTCAGAAATTATCCTAATTAACGTGTTACTAAAAATCCCCTTTAAATAGTAAAGTAATTTACTTATCGGTACATGGTTTATAATCACGATTACAGCTTATTGTTCGCACAAGGTTCAATTTCTGAAAAAATTATCTTGAACGATTTTGATAATCGAACGATGACGGATACGGTACAGAAGGGATGCTGAACAATAAATAGGTAGGTATATATTTACTATTAAATATACTGACTAGCCCACGAATAAGTTGAAACTGAAACTAGTTTTTAAACTGGCAAAAATATTATATCATGTTAGCTCTAAATAACTAAACGAAGGATATTCAAGGTTTCAATAATGTTCAACTACATTTAAGGAACATTGTTAAATCTACCACGCAAACACTAATATACTCCATTCACACAGAGCGATTTTAGTTGATCAAGTCGGAGTTGAATGACACTTGAAAGCTAATCGACCAGTGTGAACAGAGGTGATCAAGTTTTTAGTTGAACGACGAAAGTTGAAAGCCCGTCTACTTTTGTTGTTCAAGTATGAGTCATCGTTCGATTTTCCCGCCATATGTTTCAAGTCACTTGGGATTTTTAGTTCCCTGCCATTCCCTGCGGTCAAAGTAATTAGACGTCCCTACTGAGTGATTTATTTATGCGCACCTAGTTCCTACCATCATGGCATCTACTTCGACCTAAGTAATAAGGTATGCTATTCTGTGCATTATTCGCACAAGAATTAAAGTCGTGTTTAGCATGTTGGATGCTCTAGTTCTCTAATATGCATTTGGCCTTGAAATGCCCAGGCAGGCGGAAGTGACTGATTTACATTATTTTAATAAATTTTCTGATAAAAAATCAACAATTTGGATTGTGGATGCCCAAAAGAAAATTACTACGACTGCTGTGAACGGCTATCAAAAAACATTTATTTCGATTGTGCGATGTACACTTTCACTCGAAAGAATTTTGTATGGTACGGCTACTTCGATTTTTTAGTTTCAGCTTGCCTCGAACCATTTAATCAATGTAAAAGCTTTTTTTGGGTTAGAAAAATGGATTCTAATACAAATATAATTAGGTGCGTATAATACTATTTCGAGAGAATTATATTCCTAAATATAATGGTCTTCTTTCGCTAGACGATGCAAGGAACTGTTTTCAGACGTGTCGATTCGGTGTAAAACTCGAACCAAGACACACTTGAACAGCAAAACTAGACGGGCTTTCAACACGCATCGGGCCGCCTTCAAGCTCGTGACCAGTTGGGAGTCCCAAAGGAACGATCTCTTTCACCTTTCACAAGGTACAATACATAATATTATTATTTTTTTAGTTGATTTCCCCTTACTTATGTTTGTACATATGAGTCGAATTAAAGTTGCAAAAAAATGTGATAATCAGTCGTAAGGGGAAATGTGGTAATCAGTAGTGAATGGTCGAAAAATCCGGGACACCCAAGGAAGCAGAGATGTGCAAAATGGGTACCCAAAACCATTTGAAATGCAAAATGGAAATGGGTCAAAACTTTTCCATTTGAAAATGCAAAATGCAAAATGGTTTTTAGAAAAGCATTTCAAATGCATAATGCAAAATACCTATTTTCAAAATGCATTGAAAATGCAAAATGGTTTCTCAGGTCAAACAATTAAAATAATTATAGAATTTTTAAACAATTTTGTCATTTAATAATGGACATCAATGTAGAACAAACATATTGTTATAACTATAACACATGATGGTAAATCCAAAAACACTACGACTACAGATTATGAAACCACAAAAAATATGCGCGGTACTAATATTGCCAACGTAAAAACATAGAAACTGCTATCTAACATTTAATATTACAGCGTCATGGCCCCACGTTCAGTATTTGAATCAGTATTTTTTGTAATGGTATCACTCAATTGCCAGGGCTCCTACCAGGGAGCAACTTGACAAATGGAAATTATTTCTCATAGCGAGGTTGAGGACAGACTGATATTTGGGGCTTATGAAAAAAAGATGAGTGGAGATAGTAGGAAGAATGTTGCAAAAAAGCATTTAAAATGGAAAATGCATTGAGAAAAGCATTTAAAATGCAAAATGCAAAATGGAAAATACCCATTTTGCATTTCCATTTGAAATGGATTTATTTGAAATAAAGCACATTTATTTGAAATAAAGCACACACCAAGGAAGACATAAGACACTGGAATGATATACGGAGACGAGTTAGTTATTTTAACAGTAACAATATAGTGTACAGTAATGAAAGGTAGAAAAAGTCGGGGACGACTGAGGAAGACATGGCGCGATCAAGTGAAAAAAATACTTTTGTATGGAAAAATATGCGGATCTAATGACCGAAGAAATAGTGTATGACGTGAAATTTAATAATAGAAGACTTCGAGAGCGCCTGAGGAAAACATGAAGCGATCAAGTGAAACAAATAATTTTAAAAAAAACTTTTTAATTTCTTAACAATAATATTATGTATTTCCACCTTAACTACACCTTTTCTCCAAACCATTAATAACCCCTAGCAACGCCAGGTACACGTCAGTTATATCTTTATATATCTCTGGTTTATCTTTCCAGGCACTGTAGGTTTGTACATACCACTACATACTTTGAAAATATGACCATTACATACGTTTAACCAATGTTAAATTTGGCAGCCACCTCTGGTCTAGAGCCTCAACACACTTGATAAAACCATTGACTCAATGCATAAACGGGCGGTCCGTTTGATTCATTCCCTTGTCTTAAAAAACGGATTGCATTCTTTAGAGCACACTCAGGTGAGAATGCTGTCCTTGTTCTACCTGCATTTCAATGGAAGATGCTCCGAGGAACTAGTATCATGTATCCCTTCGGCAACGGTGCATAATCGGGAAACATAACAAACGTGCGCCCAACATTTATACTTGGTTGACATTATTTTTAACATTCTTTAGTTCAACAGTCCGGCTTTGGAAAGATTTTCGTGTTTCATCCCTCCTCCAATATTGGTCTTTTCTAGAACCATTTTCACAGCGCCATCTTCTCAAAAAGACTCTCCGCACTGCACCTCCAAAGATGACATAGGCCCCAAGGAATTCATTTTCATCGGGGCCTCCTATATGCAGTTGATGTTAAAAAGGTCTTTATCCATGTTGAAATTTGGCTTATTTCGGAATAATTATGTTGTGTTATAAATAAATTGTATTGTTTCATTTAGATGTGCTAATGTTAGCTGGCTATTTCGGTATGGGAAGGAGAAGGAAATGGGGAAGAAATAGGTGGAGAAGTACCTGGTCACCAAATACGGATAAAGCCATTTTAAGCAACGCTTCGATTCCGAATGGTTATCTTTCACAACTTTCACCAAGGCGATACTGAAAGTATTTTTTATTTTTTATTTATTTTATTGATTTATTTTATTGATTTATTGTGAAAAACAGTATATTCCATTTACATTTCACAAATAACAGTTTATAAGAAGTCAGTACATACATTTATTTGCATGGGTAAATACATCAATACTATCTGATTAACCAGATTTGTTAAATAGTATGCTTATTGCCGTCTTAAATTCTCTTTGGTTCAAATTGAAAATGTCAATCACAGAAGAAATGTGATTTAACAAAGTAGTTATTCTCCCCAAAGGCATGATCATTGGTAGGTTGGTCCTGCCCCTTGGAAAAATAAATAATCTGTGCTGTCTAGCTCTGATGAAATTATCAGGGACATAAAAAGAAATTCGTTCCAGAATATCTGGATTGCAAATGTGTCATGTGCGACTCTTTGTATGAATACAATTATTCTCAACACTTTCCCTCTCATATCCTTGTCACAATCGTTTACTAAATGAGACTTCAAAGTAATGATGTCTTCAAAGGCAATATCTACAAGACGCTAATAAATAACCCCGATTCTAGATCATCAAAGCATAAGGAACACTGCAAATATTCCTGGGATTTTCCCCTTTTATTCTTAATATTAGTTTTACTATGGTAATTAGTACAATATTACAAATGCATTATAAATAAATAATTGCAAATGCATTCTGCCACTTGTATTGCAGTAAATTCAAATCTCCCAGTGGAAATTGGCTCCTACTACGTCACGATTATCTAGCCAATCACCGCTCTATCCCCTCGATGAGCTAACCTTGTTATTCGTTTTCTACGAATCTTGGACCATGCTTGGACCTAGGCAATTCAGTGTTGCCAACGGATCTTGGCCTAATGTCGCCGTTTTTCAAACATTAAGTAGCCTAATGTAGCCGAATTTCAGTTGCAGTAATTCTAATGAACTCGCATAAATTCTGTCTACGTGAGCTTTGATTCCCCCTTTTATTATTCGAAATCCATGGGGGGGGGAGGGGTTGTTGGAGAATTTCTGTGAAACATAATTCCCCACAAAAATAATTCAAAATGGGTACTCCCACAAAATATTTGAAATCCATGGGGTGGGGGGTTGTTACAGAACTTCGCTGAAAAAAAATTCCGCACAGCCAAAAACATCATACATGATTCCCCACAACAATTTTCAAATCCATGGGAGGGGGGTGGCTACGGAATTCCATTTCGAAAAATTCCTCACATTTTTCCAATAAAATTAAAAAATTTCATTTCAATTATTTATTATTTGTAATTTGGCTGATTTAAATAACTTGTCTCTGAAGTAGCCTAATCGGCTACCAGTCGCCTTTTAGATTTTTTCGGCGCCGATTTTCGTTCTGAGTAGCCTAAATGGCGATAAATCGCCTTTGTTGGCAACATTGTAGGTGACTATGTCACATCGTACTGCGTGACGATGTACACAATCGACATATTCTTTAGAAATATTGATCTGAAACATTTCGAAATGATATTTAATATTATTCAAGGGGATTTTGTTATGACTATTTGTTAATCAATATGGTTTCTGACTTAAATTTAATACAAATACTAACGCCTGATATTTTATATTTACATTTTGTGTCAATTTATCAAGGGTATGGGGGGGGGGGTACTTTTTATGATTATTTTTTACAGAATAAACAGTAATTTATTTCGTTACTAGCTGAAGTGTACCTGGTTGTGCTGGGGGTTATCCTTAGGAGATAGACATATACCATCGCTCACTTTTCTGTAGGCCCTTTTAAGATATTTAATTCCGTAGTACATTATTTTGATGTATCTCATAAGGTTTAGCCAGCGTTAGCAACGTAAGCGCCCGAAAATATTTTTTAACGACTTGATTACAAAAGATCGATATTTTTTACTTTCTGTGAGTAAAATATGCATTTATTATATTTATAAACCTTCCGGAAGAAATTCTCTAAATGATAATGAAAACCCTATCAAAATCCGTTGCTTAGTTTAGAAAAACTAAGCGCACAAACAGACGCGGATAGCGACTTTGTTTTATACTATTTATAGATAGTTGATTTATGACTATTTAGAGATTGAGGTAATTATACACAGAGATAAAAAAAAATGGTTAGGTCCAGGTCCTCAATAATCTCGGAGACTGTGGAACTAACTGGAGTAAGTAAGTGACGACAGCGAGGGGAGTGGAAAATTGGTTATAACTTTTACAAAGACATCGAAAGCGCGCATTTGCTGAAACGCCGACCATTAGATGCGCCCGTGGTACATTTCTTCAAAAATATTCACAAATCTCAGCATTATTTGGTTGGTATTTAAACTATTTTATTATACAAAGGTGTCATTTGGCAATGGAATATTTTAATAAAAATGTGAGAAGAACTAACCAAGTCTGTATGAACGCCAAATCTGAATAAATTATTTCGCGGTTGAATAAACATAAATCTTCTATTGAATGTCGATGTTCCATAGCCATCACTACTTCATTTCGGGCACAATAACCTAAAAACAAGGTGTCAAAATTCCTGCGGAAGACAGCTGTCAGTTTCGTTTAGATTGTTTGTGTTTTTATCTTCTATTCTATTCATGAAAATTCCTGTTTTCATTACATAAAGTTCCATAAAAGTACTCAAGCGTCATTATGAGTGCATTTAAAAAGAAGAAATTACCACCCAAAGTGGAGAATATGACAAAGGAAGAAGTGATATATTTTTTGAAGAAAAAACGCGACTGCGAAGCCGTAGCGCAATCGGTTGTCGTCACGCTGCTCGAAAATAAAGTAACCGAAGAGACTTTCATTCAAAGTTTGCGCTTTATCGCCCAAAGTCACTATGACGACATCACCGAGGAAAGAGCTATAACTAAAGTTTGTGGTTATCCTTTGTGCAGTCAACAGCTTCCTGACAAATTACCATCGCAACAATTCATGATTTCCTGCAAGACGAATAAAGTCTACGATATAACGGCCAGAAAAAACTTTTGCAGCAATGTCTGCTATAAAGCTTCCGTATTTATAAAAGAACAAATCCTTCCGAGTCCGCTTTGGTGTCGTGATAAAAATGATATTCCAAATTTCAAATTGATTTCACGAGATACGAAAGGTATCTTAGGAGAAGAAGTTGATTTAACGCTGGTTAAGAAAATCGATGTGGATGAAATTAAAGACAGTGGATTCAGTTCTTTTCTCGATTTCACCGAAGCATCTCTTTCTCAGATGGATGTCGAAGGCAAGAAAGTCAACCTTGAGTCTGTGGAAGTCGAAGATCAGATAATGGAGGAAGAGGAAAAAGATATAATTTTGGATCTAGATGGAGAAGTGTCCATGGAAGTAGCGGAGCCAGAACTTTCTGTGAAACCTGTAGAAAAGCCCGTGGAAAACAAAGTTGAAGATACTAAAAGTCGAAAAAAACCGTTGATGCAATCTGGAAAAATACTCGGAGAAATCGTCGAGAGAAAACCCGAAAACAGGATCGATCCAATCATCAGCGCTGGTCAGAAGATGCAAGATATCGAAGACGGCAAAAATGAAGTGATTCGAAAAGAAAACTTAGTTAAGCAAGAAGAAAGAAGAAAAGAAAGATTTGTTAAACCGAAGAAAGCGAAGAAAAAGGAGCCACTGCCTTTATCTGCCGCTATTGTTCATATTGAAAAGTGTCTAGGAGAATGGTTTAGCCTTGAAACTATGCTATTTTTGTTTGGAGATGTGAGAGTAAAACAAATGGTCTCCGACAAAGGAGAAAGCATTAAAATTTATTTGAACAATGTAGCCAATGGTTTATTATACAAGTCCACTTCTTACGATCAGTACCAATTGCTGTGCAGGAAATTAAACTTACTAGAATTGGAGGATAGAAAGTTCGATAGCAAAGTTACATCTGCCAAAGAATTGAAACCGTTGCCACATTATTCCATGCTTCAGGAAGAGAGTGAGAGACTGGACATCAAAGTGCGAGCATTTCTAAAGGGAGACATGGAAATGCCAATCAAAAAAGACACGAAAATCATTAACGAAACAATTGCAGATAGCGAAGATAACGACGATAAAGCTACAAATCTACCGTTAGTGGATAAAACCGCACAGCACGCCTTACGAAGAAAGATAGTTCTAAACAGTTTGAATCGAGTGCTGCCAGATTTGTTACAGTCGTTAGGATTGCCATCTAGAGAAGTGAGCTCCGACGTGCGCTTGCTGGTGGCAACATTTAACCTTCAGGCTCACAACATAGTCTTCAAGCCAGCCCAGTGGAGTATGATCGTGATGATCTTTATAAAGTTACTGTCTATTAGAGATGGTAAGCTGAAGAATGCTCTGGAACAAGACAGAGCCAACACACATCTGCAGCTCTTGCTGATGAGCTACCAGCAAGACGGAGGTTACTTGGATAGGTTCATTTTGTGGCTGACGGACATTGACAGATTGTTAGACAGTAATGTTACTCAATTGACTTTGGATGCGTTCAAGTGAAAAACAATAAATGTTTTGTATCCACAATATGGCTGATTTTCATTGAGCAATCCAACAGTGAATTGGTCAAAATAGTGTTGTGCTCATAAATAATAGGGTAAATATACAGAAATTAGGGACACGCTCAATATGCACATTTTATTTTAAAAATCATTTGTATCAATATTAAAATAGTTGTTTTTAATTAAACCCAAACTAACATACTAAGAACCTATTTTAGGATCATAGTTTCGTTTAACCTCTGGAAGACCTTTAGTGCACCTTTGACAAGAATTTTTTCCCGTCGACAAACTGTTTATGCGACCGCCTCCTCTCCTTTGTCCTCCATGGTATAGCCGCTCGCTTTGATAGTAAATGCATTATGGCATAATTCTCTTTTGTTTCTATTGATAAATATTCTGAAAATATGGACACGCTTAATACGCACAATTTGTTTTGTAGTAGTAGGAAAAAAATGTATTGTAATACAGGGTTTGCCAAAAAGAGGTGTTATTTTGATATTCAATCGTAAAAGATCAATGGTTTCGTTGCTTGTGTGGCACGTAGCGCCGTCTTGTTGAAAGTTAACGTTGTCCAGATCAATACCATCCAATTCTGGCCATAAAAAATCATTAATCATCTCTCGATAGCGCAATCCATTCACCGTAACTGTTGCTCCAGCCTCATTTTCGAAAAAGTAAGGTCCAATGACTCCGCCGGACCATAAATCGCACCTAACAGTCACACGTTGAGGATAGAGAGGCTTTTAAACAATAACTCTTGGGTTTTCCGAGCCACAGATGCGACAATTTTGCTTGTTGACGAAGCCACCGAGGTGGAAATGGGCCTCATCACTCAAGATGATTTGCATTTGATTCACTCAAGTGAATTTTAATAATTTCAATGCGTTGTTGAAGCGTGTATCGTTACATTTTTATTAATGGCGTAGTTTCTACTTGTCAAATGTCAAAAAATGACAGCTTCAAAAGTAACATCTACAGAAATAGCGGGCTATTCAAAATAACACCTCTTATTGGAAAACCCTGTAGTTATTTCATAAAATTAAAACCGATTCTTCACTTGGCGGCCATTCTTATTGATTTCAAAGTTTTAAGGTTAGTTTTTTTCTTCTCTTCTTTAACTTTTAGAACACCAGACCCTTTTTGATGGAAATGAAAATTTTGACCAAAAATGAACTCTAAAGTGTTTCAAGTGCAAGCAATTCTGATAAAAAAATGTATGTACTTTCTCATGGCATACAGGTTCAAATCGAATATCGAAAAATTCCAGTTAGGGCGAAATTCCAATGCCAGCAGCATACAAATGTTTTGTCGGCGGGAAAAAATTCTTGTCACTGGTGCACAAACGGTTTTCCAGAAGTCAATGTGCCAAGAAATCCACCTTGATTTTGCAAGTAGCTAGGTATTTTGAACCTAAAAAATGCTCCTAGCATACTAAAATATATTTTATTCGCTTGACAAGGAAATGACGAATCTTGATATAATTTTAGCTAGTCGTTTCGTCACTTGCAAATATATTTATTTTCTATGTGAAAAAGCATGTCACAAATTTTGTAATTTTTCATTTTCAAAATCCGTAGATAGTACTATATTTATTTACAGGAAAATCTTGTATGATTTGTATTTTTATTGTGATTAACGCTTATTTAGCTGGAAAATATAATAAAACTCAAGAATATTTTCGTATTTCTTCATTTTTTAATAACATTAGAGATTAAAAAATACATTACATGGACTGCTCGGCATTTTAGCTGGTTAAGGGTTAACTATAATTTTTTAATATTTTTCTCAACAGATTTAACGAATAATTGATAGTTAGGTGAAGATATGTACATATGATAATCTAGTCTCCTTCAACAGAACCAATCTCCCGAACAGGCCTTCCATTGATATGCTTGGTGTAACTATAAGTGACCAGCTCAGGTACGGGGGCTCCATCGAAGCCAGAGTAAAGTTGGCCTCTCAGAAGCTGGGCGTACTGTACAGGGCCCGCAGATACTTTAATAGTACACAACTGCTGACCCTCTACAAATCGCAAGTGCGCCCTACTGTCGAATTTGGCAGCCATCTCTGGTCCGCAAAAATATGCATTGTCTGATTGTGTAGGTCGAGCAACCAGAGTCGAGGGGAACAACGCAAATAGGGTTGGAGTATTGGTGCATGTATGGCTACACCCTCATATTTTTACGTATTAACGAGAGAATTTTTAGTCACAATGTTAACATCACCTCACTTTTTTGCCGTTTCCCACAAAGATCAATTAAAAAAAATTCACAAAGTTTTATAATTATTTTCAAATTCCTTTTGGCACATTTTAAATTTTAATTGTTCTATGGTTAACTTCAAGATTTGAATATAAAGCACGGTGTTTTCTCTTTCCAACACCATTTAGATCATTTATCTCACCATTATAGTAAGAGAGACAACGATTTCCATTTCCAAAAAAGCAAAAAAATTAGTCACAGGTTAAAAAATTACATTTTTTTTTTCATTTCACTGGAAGTTTCTTTTTTGAAGTTGAATGACAACTTAAAAACGTGACGTATGCACGACCAATGAATCTGTTTTGTACTCAACTCTGGTTGCAAAACCATTTTGTAGTGTACTATTATAAAATAAACATTTTTAGGATATAATTAGGTATAAAAAAACATTGTTGTATGTGGTATTTATTATTTAATAAATAAATTTTAAAAATGAATTTTCTTCTTCCATTTTGTTATGGCAATAAACAAAAGATCCCAATAGATGATCAATCAAGACAACCACAATACTCGGAATAACAATAAAATCCGCATTCCTCTAACACACACTACGAGTTATGGAAAAAAATCATATTGCAAACACACTCTATAACTCTCTTCCAGATATGTATAAAAACAGCCAGAATGATCCAATAATTCAAAGGCTTTAAAAGAATATTTTTTAAAAACATAAAAACGAAAATACATAATTCTTGTCGTGTTGTACTTTGTTTTGTTTCTTTCTCTCTCTTTTTCCACCCCCTGTATTTGAAATCGAGCATAATCTATTTTTACCAATGTATTAGTGGGTAAGTACCTTTTTCTAAATTCCTACCTTGGCTCTGAGCTTATGTGTATCACTGTCTGTTTCCTTTTTTGTTTCTTCTACTTAACTTCTCTTATTCTATTTTTGTACTGTTTCGTATGTGAAGCTTATAATTTCGATATCAAAATACCAATGTAAAATTGTACCTATTGACTCCCACCTGTGTATTGTAAGTTCCTCTCGTCCTACAATGAGTTTTTTAACGCATCGGGATTGCTCTAGCAAGAAATAAAAATATTCAAAAATGTTGGGCTATAACATTTTTTCTATTATTTTATAATTTCTTAGGAATGTGTAAATATTTAGAATACTTAGCCCGTAGGAAAACTATGATAAAGAAATAAATATATTTTTTAAAGCCAATACCATACCTGATAAAGTGACATTTTCATTTTTATCCAACTAACCCAGTAGAAGTATTATCCAAAGGCAAAATGAATGTATGTACAGATAAGGTCGACACTACAATAAGGAAGTTGAGTCCATTTTTTTAATTTTTTTTTATCAATGTCCGCATTCAAACTTAAATACTGGTATTTTTTTTTTTTTTTAAAGTTTGTTTTCATAATTAAATTAATTCTCAAAGTTTAAATTTTATTAAGCCCGCCAAAACGAGCGGAATCCGAGCGGTAAGAGGCGGGGTGTGGGTGTGACGTCATTCGAACTGTGAAAACCACGTCGCGCATTTTGTATGGAAAAATTCTTCAACAAGGAATTCCAGTAATTTTTTTACCAATGTTAACCGTCTATTAGAATTGATGTTATTAAAAAAAAAAAGAAAATTGATTAAGATTTCATAGTTAAATTAATATTTTAAGTTAGAATATTTGCTTTTCCCACCCGGTACGGTATTCCCGTCACTATTTGTTGAGGTGCCCCGCGCGAATTCAGGAATTGCGAATTCACCGCGCAGAAAAGTAAAATAACGGTTTACAGCCCAGTTCACTGTGAGACTTTTCTGGGCGGCCGGCGGCCTGAAGTGTATCACATGTTATGTGACATGTATAATAATAAAAACTTCTAAGTTATGCAATAAACAACATATTATTATTTTTTTTATTTTTTATTTATTTGGGAAAATCAACAGATTATTTACATATATAAGAATAAACTAAATAATAAAGATAAAATCCAATAACAGATTTTCACTTAAAATTATAATAATAATAAAAAATATTAAAACAAGAAACTAAGGGTTCTGTACCCGTGGCCTGAGAAATTTACAAAAAATACAAAATTGTAAATAATAAATAAAAAATAATAACAGATCTAGGAACACAAATAATATACTAATAACCAGCTAAATTTCAAAAATTTAAATTTAACTGATATACTAATAACCAACTAAAATTCAAAACAAAATGTATTGTAAAATTTCAACACAGCAGCAATCAATAACACTACACAATAGCAATAATAACAATATAATAAATGTATACCTACAACTAAATTGAACACATGAGTATAAATTGGAAGGTAAGTAACTGGAAAGGATTCAAAGCAATAACATGATAACTTCAAGTAGAATATTTAAAATTATTTAATGTTAGTTATTACATATCTTTTAAAGGTTCCTAAATTACTTGAGAATATGTCCATATCATTAAAATTCTTATTAAATATACTACAGGCTCTGAATATAAACGCATTTTGTCTTATATTAGTAGAACATTTATGGAGATGAAAAAGTGATTTTTCTCTAGTTCTAACGCTCGGAACTCTAAAATTAATTTCAGACAGAAGGGGAGAACAATCAATAAAGCCATTGATAATTTTATGGAGATATATTATATCTGCGGAGTCTCTTCTAGTTTTTAATGGCTTAAGTCCATAAAGGTCCATCGAGCTGTTTACGTCAAGGTTTGAATTTAGTTTGAAATTTAAATGATGGACAAATTTTCTTTGGATGGCTTCAATGCGATTTATGTAAATATTATATTGAGGATTCCATATGGGAGAAGCGAATTCAAGATGACTGCGAACATAAGAAAAATACAATATTTTAAGTGTTATGATATTATTAAATTCTTTTCCAATACGGAATAAGAATCCTAGCATTCTAAGGGCTTTCTTAACAATCATATCAATATGAGCCTCAAATGTAAGTTTACTGTCAAGTATAACACCTAGATCACGAATTTGTGTAACTTTTTTGAGTAGTTGGCCAGCTATATGATAATTATGGTCAAACTTAATTTTATTTCTAGTGAAGGTAATTACATAACATTTAGAAGTGTTCATGTTGAGACGATTGCGGATACAATAATCATTAAGCCTATACAGATCTTCTTGTAGTTTAAAGCAGTCAATTATAGAATTAATAGGCAGGAATATTTTCATATCATCAGCGAAAAGTAGAACATTTGCATAATTAAAGCATTTTATAATGTCGTTGATGAAAATTGTAAACAGTAACGGTCCCAGGTGAGATCCTTGGGGCACACCTGAGGGTATATTTACAATCTCAGAGATGAAGCCATTTATTGTTACTCCCTGAGTGCGCCCATTAAGATAGGAGACTAACCATCTATATAAATCCCCATGAATTCCCAAAGCTAGTAATTTGGACAAAAGAAGACTGTGGTCAATTTTATCAAACGCTTTTGAGAAGTCTGTATAGATTACGTCAACTTGGATTTGATCATCCATTGATTTAGTAATATTTTCAATGAAAATGGCAAGATTAGATACAACCGATCTTTTTTTCATAAAGCCATGTTGGTTCACGAGTATTACAGACTCGATGCAGTTATATAGTTGTTCATGAACAATTTTTTCAAAAATTTTACTAAAGATTGGTAATTTAGATATCGGTCGATAGTTAAGCACTATACGAATATGTATCTTTAGAAATCCATTTCATATAATAATAACAACAAATACGTACATATATTTGACAAACCCAAATAAACGTTTGGCCTATACACCTCTCTCATCTAAACCGACCATCTCTCATGTAATAGAAAGAGATGCACCATAGGTGATCCGTTGTACGTACAAGTCACGACACATGTGACGTCAGAATTCTTTCGACCAATCGTGGAGCGTATACAGTCTATTGCTATTGAATGCTTTTTCAAGAACGTTTAACTAATTCTAAGAATAATAATATAGAAATATATTTAGAATCGATATTTTTTGATCTACATGAACATATTTTTTATAAGTCAAAATATTTTTCACTCAACTTCACTCATGATTCTTCAAAACTGCAAATGCAGGGGTCCAGCCCCTGGGGTTAGAGTACAAACAGTATGGGTTAATATCTTACCTACCTTCATAAGGCACAACAATAAATTCACAGCAAATTTAGTTTAGTTTATGATCTTTGTGAAAGTTATAATTTATGAAATATGTAATTTATTTATTTATTTATTGCATCTCACTATACATAAAACACTTTTTTTCACATAAAAATCAACCTCACTAGGACTAAGCTTGTATAGAGGTTAACAATTAACATTTGAGTGAAGCAAACATAAGAGTAATCACAAACATAAAGTAATTCTACATACAAACACAAAATATTTCAAAATTAAAGAAAAATACGTATTAGATGTGTTACCAGATGGGTAATTTGACAGTATATTGTAACAATATTTGAACTATAACTAATCATTATTTAAAAGTAGATAATAAAGACAGATAGGGTAACATTCAGTTTTTAGCAAATAGGACTTATAAATGTAATATGGTCGTAAATATTATCTATTTTATTTTATTTATAGAGCGGAGACGGTTTACTTATAGTTCCCGTGAGCACTTAGGCCATAGGCCCATTGTACTATCTCCCATTTTACCTCAATCCTTTAACAGTCATCCGGTCCCTTTTATAAAGTTCACCAGGGTTGTCATTGCATATGTGGCTAGGTCTTCTGGTTCCACAATGTGTGTTCCCAGGTCTCATCTCTCCTCTCCAATCCCCCTTGGTTCACTGAAGGCCCCACAAGGGAAAAAAGCCTCATCGCTCCTCTCCATTGCCCTTTGGTTCCGTGAAGGCCCCACAAAGGAAGAGTTCACAGAGGTGGCCTGATCTCTCCTCTCCACTCCTTCTTGGTTCCCTAAAAGTCCCACGAGGGAAGAGGATCTCATCTCTCCTTTCTACTCCTCCGTGGTTCCCTAAAGGCCCCACTATGGAAGAGGACTTTGTCTCTCCTCTCCACTCCTTCTTGGTTCCCCAAAGGCCCCACGATGGAAGAGGGTTTCGTCTCTCCTCTCCCCTCCTTGTTTCCCTTAAGGTTCCACGAGAGAAGAGGCCTTGGTATCTCCTCTCCACTCCTCCTTGGTTCCTTAAAGGCCCCACGATGGAGGAGTACACTCTCACATGGTTGCCTGAAGGCCCCACGGTAAGAGGTTCTTGTCGCTCCTTTGTTCCCTAGAGGCCCCACGATGGAAGAGTCCACTCCCCCTTGGTTCCCTGAAGGCCCCGCAAGGGAAGAGGGTCTTGTCTCCACTCCCCCTTGGTTCGAGGGAGTTTTCAAATGGTCCAATATTTGTCCCACAGGTATCTAGGGAAATAGAAGGTCTACTCCAGCAGAGCCCCAGAGTGCTGGAGTAAAGTTTAAATAGTCTGAGATGCGACCCTGTTTCTCGGAGGCACCGTCCGTGACACTGTTCCCCAGGTCATTCAGTAGCTCACACCTTAGCTTGGGACGGCTATTGCAGGTTGTGTTTCCACTCCCTGAGCGATGGGTTTGCCACATTCCCTAAGCTTAAGAGTCGCTAGTTTCATTATATTCACAAGGAAGGTAGGGTAAAATTATGATTTTTAATAATCATAATTTTGAGTTTGCATTGAAAATGCCAATGTTGTAAAGGTTAAACAAAGTGATTTATTTATCATATATTTTTGCTTTCCTATGTTATTATAGGCAGATTGAACTGTATTGTAACATTTAATATTAATTGAGCAATTCCATATTCAGGTGTTATCTAATATATAAACGTATACTTACATAATAATCACTTACTTTCAAATGGGCCAGTTTTAAATTTAAAACTAGTTACTATTTAATACTACTAAATACAAAAAAAGCCCTTCAAGCCACATTTTTGGGAATTTTAGTTACTTTTCAGTGGTTTAACATAGAATAGTCTTCAAAGTACAATATGGTAAGTAATTTTTTGCTGATTGGCATTTTCAATACTAAAAACCAAATTTATGTGTACAATTTTTTAGGTTAATTCGAGAAAATCATAGATGAAATTACTCATAATAATAAATCTAATACAAAACTTCAAGATTTTTAATTAGTTTTACGAATTTGTAAACATTATTTTCGTTTTTATTGTTTCTTGAACAATTTAATTTTGTGGCTTGAAGGGTTCTACCAAACCACAGTTGACAAGTAATGCTTTCACAGCATAAAAACAAGCTCATATTCATAGAAGCTAATAACCGAAATACAGTGGAAATAATACTTATAAGGTTACCATATAAGAAGTTTTGGTAAAGTTGCCGAATGACGATGCACGCTTAATGCGCAATTTTATTTTAAATAACCCATAATGTTTTCAATGTAATTACTACAAGAAACATGATTTACACCGGGGACGATGGTAAAATATGCATTAAAGTACCATTTATCAGAGTTAACATTGAAGGTTAGGAAATTTAAATACACATAAATTATTTACATAACCCGAATTAAGAACCTATTTGGTGCATGTTTTTCCATCTCCCTCGACTTAAATAGTTCTGTAGCGATGCTACGAGAATATTCTGGAACGATCGCCAATACAAAACGAATTGTAGCGGGAACACTCTAGATGCAATGCAAGCGTTCGGCGTTTTTAACTACAGGTCTGAAATGTTCTCGATGCACCCTGGAGGTTAAATAATGAGGCGCGTCGAGATGTACTCAGTCAGTCATAAATTAGCAGTTTTACGAGTGACCAACATGCGAACGCTGCGACTGCTTGTTGCATACTGAAGCGGCCAACTACCGACTGCCGGTTCCCCCGGCGTCGCGCCCCGCCGTTGCTTCACCGCACCGCTACAGGACCTATCTACCTACACCCTGCTCTGCACGGACTACAAATTATTTCAGCGGAGTTCAACAACTTTACAAAATTTTCACTTGTAGCGATGGTTAATTTAAAGGATTTTCCCACATAAGTACTTTTTTCCAGTTACTTATAAAACCTTACAAGAGAGTTTGACTGTAAACAACATTTTTATATTTACTTTTATGCTCTATAGAGATTTTTGTAGCAACTATTGAGTTAAATTGTGTATACAAGAATTTTTGCTACATGCGCTTTAGCGTATTTTACATCCATCAGATTTTTTCGATTTCCTGAACAAAAAGTTTTTGGTTGTTTCATTTTTTTAAGATCGAAAACAGCTCTTTCTGGAATAGTACAATTTTTGCAGTTGAAAATATAAACAAAATCTTTTTGTTTCAGGTTATGGCAGAAATTTAAAAAATTACGCTTTCCTGTTTTTCTAGACAGCAATTAAAAAAATATACTTTTTACAAGAACAGAAAGAAACAAAAGACATAAAAAAGTAAGGACGGGTTGTTTCGGAGAATTTGAACAATTCATCAAATTTCAACGTTCATTTTCAAGTTCTGTGAAAGATTTTTTAAAGTTCTGTTTTAATTTCAGGTTTGTCAAACACCTAGCCTATGATGATATAATAACAGAACTTGAATAGGACTTTCACAGAACCCGGAAATGAACGTTGAAATTTGATGAATTGTTCAAATTCTCCGAAACAACCCGTCCTTACAAAAATATTTTGCAAAGTTGCCAAAAATATTGAAATGAATGAGGTTGTTTCCGAATTTTTTCGTATTTTGACGAAAATATATTATATGTTCTCAGGCCTCAGTCATATTCGTCGGAGTATTTCCGCTTTGCAATAAAATCCAAATACATGGAATATTTCTGACCGTATTTGAAAACTGTTTTTGAAAGGTGATGAAATACGCTCTCATATTTTATTATTAGAAATAATCATGTATTTTTTTAAATATTAAAATTTATATTGCAAACATCAAAATATTTTCAAAACGGCTCACTTTACGTTTGTTGTAACTAAAATTACAGATATTAAAAAAACTCTTATTTTATTAGACACATTGTATTAAGACCTTTTTTGTGTTGATATAAAAATATTTAATAAAAATTCACTAAGTTATAAATTTTTATCAAATTGCGATCGGAAACTTTGGTTTCATATAGGTACACATTTTAATCTGTCTGTGGTAAACTTCTAAATTCGAATATAAAGCGTGGTGTTTTCTCTTTCTAACACCGTTTAAATCATATTTCTCACCACAATGGTAAGGAAGACAACGACTTCTGTGAGACCATTATTACATTGCTGTTTCCAAAGCGATCAAATTGGCCTGAAGGGAAATTTAAAGAGTTAATAATGACGGTAAAATTAGCTTTTTAATATTTAAAAAAATGACAAACTTTCAAAGTGAACTTGCGTAAAACGTGTGCAATAATTATAAATATCTCATGACATCAGACGCAGTACAATTATTAATTTGAATTAAAAACCTAATGTACATACTTACCTAATTTCTTAAAAAAATAAAAATCTTATAAAGATGCTATCCGCATCTGTCGGTTTGTGCGCTTAGTTCTTTTAAACTATGCAACGAATTTTGATAGGGTTTTCACTATCATTTAGAGAAATTCTTCCGGAAGGTTTATATAAATAATACATGGATATAATAATTTTAGAAAGTAGAGAAAACTTGATGTTTTGTAATCGAGTCGTAAAAAAAATAATTTCGGGCGCTTACATTGCTAACGCTGGCTAAACCTTATGATGTACACTAAAATAACGTACTATGGAATTGTATATCTTAAAAAGGCCTACAGAAGAGTCCCAGATGGTATATATCTATCTCCTAAGGATGAAATCTATATAAATATAAATAAAAATGTAAATTATCGTTTGTTCAAAATCTTAAATCTCTGAAAATTCTTCACAGATTGCTTTGAAATTTTGACACAACGTTGCATTCGAATACATGTGTGTTTTTATATATCTATATTATACAAAAGTCACCTGTGACAGGTAAAAACATGCTTTTTTGAATGTACTAGCAAACGTGTAACGTGTGCTAGCAAACGTGTAATGTGTGCTAGCAAACGTGTAACGTGCAACGTGTATAGCTAGTTCATTAATAAAAATACATTAAATTTTGTTGCAGGAAATAACCTCATGAGGATAATATAGGTAGTAATTCTTAAATTGAAACATGAAACAATTATTTCTGAGATTTCTTTACCTGAGGGAGTATGGCTACTACCCGTGGCTCTATCCCACTGACTTTCTCTTGGGCATGCTCAGTAAGAACCATCTACGCGTCAGAAGAGATGTGCATATTGTATCACACTTCTTCAAACTGATTCGTGGATGGTTCGAAAATCCGACTATCATGGAGAGTATTAGTCTCTATGTTCCTGATGGTTATCTCCGTCACCGACAGCATAGACTGTTTTATCTCCCGGCCTGCAGGACTAACTTGCCTGCAGGCCATGCCGGTGGGGAGAGCAGTCTTGCTGTTGAACAGAATCAATTCGGATATCGACATATTTAGCATCGGTGAAGCTGCCTTTAAAAGGCAAGCTCTATTGATGCTGGTATAATTGATAGACTGCTTATTTATTATGTTTTACCATTTCACAAATGTACTTAAAAACTAATTAGAATGTAATTTTGTAATGTTTTTAAAGAAATAAAAAAAATTTATTGAATGAGATTTACGAAAGTTAAATTTTATCTGAGATTGTAAGTTCAGGATCTAAAACTGCCAATGCTGCTCCCACGAGATGGAGCGATCCCGTGATCACAACTTGAGGTTTGCGACAATTATTTTCACACGTCTCTTTTATATGCTTGATAGCTTTATCGACCGATGTCAATATTTTGGAAGAGTTTTTGATCATTTTGCCGACTTGTCTTTGCTCGTCGTTTAAATTATTCCAAATATCCAGATGTTCATTGCATTTCTGTAGTATTTCATGACAATTTGTTGTGAGGTTGATTTGATCTGAAATATAAAAATAATTATGGTAATGAATGTGCGATTAGAGTCTTGTACGAGAGAGACAGCATGTGAGACAACTGTACCTATATATATAAATATTATGCATGTTTGTCCGTTTTCTC
The DNA here is from genome assembly GCF_061612785.1 of Hesperophylax consimilis. NCBI lineage: Eukaryota > Metazoa > Arthropoda > Insecta > Trichoptera > Limnephilidae > Hesperophylax > Hesperophylax consimilis. The sequence goes on along the minus strand of NC_142854.1, from coordinate 15,632,855 downwards.
ATTTCTCGGCATCCCCAATTGGGGTGTGTGAGAAAAATAAATGCCACCAACAGGAATTGATCCCGTGCCTTCTGATGTCCAGTCAGGTGCTCTGAAACCACTGAGCTATATCGGCTTATTTCCATCCCGCCAAATAATTCAATATGTACTAGTACCTCAATCAACAATTACTGCTTATTATATGTTTTCACCGGTAAACAACCAACTTTATTTTTGTAGGAAAGGCTTTGTTAGTGCTAAATTTCTCACTAGATGGCGTCGAGACATATTATATCTTCATTTATTATTACAGGTGGAAAAAATATAATAAGCAGTAATTGTTGATTGAGGTACTAGTACATATTGAATCATTTGGCGGGTTGAAAATAAGCCGACATAGCTCAGTGGTTACAGAGCACCTCACCGGACATCGGAAGGTACGGGTTAAATTCCTGTTGGCGGCATTTATTTTTACACAGGAGATATTTTCAATTTGTATTGATATTTCAGGCAAATAATTATTGCTTATAATTATTTGTTATCCTTTGTACTATAAAACATGACTATAGCCATTTTAAGCAACGCTTCAATTCTGAATGGTGGTCTTACACCAGGGCGATACTGAGAGTATCTTCCACTCTGGAACTTGCAGCAAATATACTAAAAATATATATTATTTTAAATTAATAAGATGTGAAATAACACAAATTAAACAAATACAAATTCGGATTGCTAGTCAAGAAACTTACCCCTAGCAGGTTCAAATCCCAGCGGGCATAAGTAAATTTCGTGAAATTTGTTTGTGTTGCTTCATAATCAATTAATTATATAACATTTGGTATATTTGCGGCAAGATACTCTCAGTATCGACCTGGGGAAAGACCGCCATTCAGAATTGAAACATTGCTTGAAATGGGTTTAGTTATGTTTGGTGACCAGATCTGAATAGCCAGGTAAATTCTTATCTTCCTCTTCCCCTCGCAACTACCTTCAGCCTCGCAACATACCCCAATTGGGGATGCCATAGTCTCACTGGCTCCAGACCAAAATGAATAAATAGGTGACTTACCTAAACACTTCAACAGGTTCTGATCATCAAAGGCATTGTTGGGAACAAACAAAGCCATGTGGAAGTCCAGCGGGTGAAGTAACCTGAGCAGAGTCTCCGAGTTTCTGTCTCCCGTTGTGTTGAAGATGAGTATACGGATTGAGGATGATCTGTGAAGGTCAATATATATATAATACACTCAGTTTAGTAATCATTGAACATCGTTTCCTTCGTGCGTAACTTCGCGTACGAGCGTGAGTTTTAAAAAATTGGAATTGATGGATTTGTTGAGAGAATATATATATATATTCCAGCCCGGCACGGTCTCATAAAAGTTAAGCCATCTCACTTTGTATTATGGTGAGGAATATGATTTAACCCTAGATAACTAAACTGTTTTCATTGTTTCATTTTAACTACACTTTCGTCGAATGGACTGCGCAATAAAACACTAGAAATAAATCAAAAATATTTAATTAAGATAGGAACTTGTTACATGGCACAAAAGTAAGGTTTATAATGAACAAATTAATATCAAAATATCAGTCTACACAGTGACCACACATGTCAACATTATGTGGACCACAAATAGCCCCTCTACCTGGTGCAACGGTGTTTGGTCATTCTCCGGGCCTTGGATGGACACAGGTAGCTAATTTTACGCACGTTTGACGTAGATGGAACCGGAGTTTCTATTGTAAAAGATTCGCCAACATTAACAATAAATATAAGAATATATGAATGTACGTATCTTAAAAATAAAAATTGTTGTTATAACTAAAGTTTTCAGCGGACGACGAGATGGTCATAGGGCACGTCCTAGTATGCGTGTGGCTGCAATCGCGTCACGTGCAGTGCCATCTTAAACTAGGCTGGGGCCCTTGGGCACACAAGAATTTGGGGCCCTTTTGGAAAGTAAAAAAGCTGATGGGGCCCCCTTCCCTTCCCTTTCCCTAACAAAGCACCACTTTGAATTTTAAATTGAATGTTTTGTGGATTAATTTTGAGCTATCATATATTTTATTGACCGAAACACATTCCTAGAACAATAAAATATGTACCAAAACAACATTAATTGCGTTAATTTGATAAATTGATAGGTTTTATGATGTTTTCGTCAAGTATCACATATCAGATTTGCATCGCGGCAAATTTGACATTTCGATTCCAAAGATAAATTATTTAAAAATATTCTGGTGTTTTCAGGTGAAAGAAACTAGTGGCTATATCATCAATGATGTTGGCGCAAGCGATTCTGACCTTGTTCTTTATACAAATTCTGTACACAGAAGGGTCAAAATCGCATTAAAAAATTTTTCCGCGCGCATGCGCACATACCGCCCGCATTATCGCGTTTCGTGAGAGAACTTGTCAGTCCTTCGGGGCCCCCTGAGAATGGGGGCCCTGGGCACGGGCCCCGTATGCCCTTATGGTGAAGACGGTATTGGTCACGTGCTGCAATGTTTACTCAAATTAGGAAGGTAATGAAAGAGTCAAGTTCGGGGAGCGGGGGTAAGTAGGTGATTTCGAATTTCGCCGAGTAGCGCATCGTCGCCTCGACGAGCGATTAGTTATCTAGGGTTAAATAGTGTTGGAAAAAGAGAAAACCGTGCTTTCAGTTTACATTTAAAAATTACCATAAATGCTTCTGAAAAATTTGATATAATTCTATCAAACAACAATTACATTTGAAAAATATTTGTCAAGGTTTGCAAATTTTTATATTAAATGAATAAAATTGAATTGACATTAACTTTTATAATACGTTTATCTAATTAAGTAGATTTTTTATTTTTGTGTTAAGTGGTAATTACAGTTTACAAGATAAAAACCATCGGTAAGGAACGTTAAAAACATTATTTTTGTTTGCGTTCAAAATTTTAATATTTTTAATTGCATAAATGTGGATTTGTTATACTAAAATCTGAAAGAGTCGCTCGTCTGAATTAGAGAACAGTACTTTATTTTGATATACGTTCAGAAATAGTAAATTTATCTGGAATCAAATGTAATGTGAATTTTTTTTTCCACGGAATTTATATTCTTTTGCAATGTACTAAGAGCAGTACATTGCAAAATGCCAGAGGTTGTAGGGGTTAAAAAAACGTATCGGCCCGTTGTAGAGAGCTCAAAGCGACAAGCTAAAAATACAGTAATTATCATCCTTTTTTTGCCTATTTTAGCTCTCTGTTCCCAAATGTGTTAACTAAATTATAATAAGATAGAGTGTGCTGAAGTAGACATTTTCTTGCGTCTCTTTTTGTATTTTGTGTCATTCAAATCTTGGAAGTGGAAATTAACCCACTTCCCGACATCCGATCGAGCTGAAACTCAACACATAGACTCGTTGTTGATCATAATAAATTGTATCAACTTTTGGTGGCAACCACACACACACACATACAATAGCATTTCTCTGAAATTGGATGACATTACATTGGTTAATATATGAAATAAATGTCAGTCCTACCCAATCTCTTTTTGGATTTGTCTCATTGTTAGCGCGTTTGACTTCAGTCCCTGGGGAGGAAGATTCAATCTAAATTTATATTTTAAAGAATCTATTAATAAAAACGTATTAAAATTTAAAAAAAAAAAATTATATTTATAATTCTTAGATTTTTGTAATCGTGTATAATAAGTGGATTTTTTTCACATAATAAGTGAAAACCAACTTCTGTAAGAACACAGAATAAATAAATAAATACTTATCTTAAATATACAAAATACATACCTGGCTAAATTCTTAAACCATTCTGTACACACCATCATGGATTCTTTTGTATGGGCGCCATCAATATAATAATCTATGGCTTCATCTTTCAGAATTTGACAACGCCCTGGCAACACGCAACACTCAATTCCTTTACATGTTTTCATCGGCACATCGCAAATATTTTTCACACACCTCGTTAAATATTTATTAAAAGGAGTGACGTTGGTTATTGTCATCTCGTTATCTTTTTTTTTACTGATTTTACTTTTATTTTTATTATTTTTATTAGACGACAATCTGATGTTTTCGTAAATATGGTTCAATTGTTTCTCATTTGAATATATGCGGCCGTTTAATGTTTTCATTTTTTGTTGATTTATCCACTCGTGTGATAGTTGTATAGCCAGGGACGCATTTAATTTAAAGGCCGGAATGTCTTTTAGTATGGCAGGTTCTTTGGAAGTCTCCCAATCGTAAGTGTTCAAATCGGGAACTACACTAAGAGTGCACTGAAAAGAGAGAAACATATTTATAAATTAGTTATCCATTCATACCTAACATTTGACGCCATTTCAAATGTACAAGTCTACAAATATATCTGCGAAAATAGCCAAAGTAGGAATAAATTACACATGAAGTTTTTTGTTATACATATTGCTGTCAAATTACTTTGAATTTAAGCAATAAAAAATGTTACAATCGTGTAATGTTCCGTTTTACTGTTCGGGTACAACCAACATGCTATCTCTGTCAGATGGTGCAAGTACCTCCATCTATGAAAAACACTTAAAACTACCTTAACTGGCTAATAATAGCTTAGATCTACACACTCTACCGACATCTGGTGAGCGTTATCGAAATTACAACAGTCGGTACAATTACTTGAATCGGGCCATGTCAAGAGTCAGAATAAGAGAAGAGTATGTATGAATGTGAATACAGCAAGGAGTGTGTGCCAAGGCTGAGTTGTTTGGCGGTTCGTCCTCTCTGCCTACCTCTGCGGTGAAACGGCGTGATGGTTAGTTAGTTTTTAAATTTTTTTTTTATAAATTATTTTTACTATTACATAACTTTTATTGCCACTTTGAACGATATTTTTCAAAATTAACCTAAAAAATTCATCTTTGAACTCGATTTACTAGAAATAAAAATAGGCCTCAAATGTTATGTAGATTAACGTTTGTACCACAAGTTTCCGGACACCGTGTATTACAGATGATAGAAACGAAGAAGATGAGCCATGAACTGTTATTAGTATGATACCATGTCGACAAAAATGTCACCAACATTGTTCACTGCAAATCGCATCTGCGCCCTTTCTTTGTTTCTACCTGCACTCCAAATGCATAACTTTTATTAAATGCTGCTTTGACAGTTCGTGTTTGGTTATAGCTTGGCTACAGTTGACATACTTCCGCGCAGAATCTCCCTTTGTTTGTATTGTATTAAGAATTAAGTGCACTTTAACTAACTAACTAACCATCACGCCGTTTCTCCGCAGGGGTAGGCAGAGAGGACGGACCGCCAAACAACTTGGTCTTGGCACACACTTCTTGCCTCACTCACATTCATACATCGTCTCATACATACTCTTCTATTATTCTGACTCTTGACATGGCTCGACTCGAGTATCTGATTCACTTGATCGTGCCATGTCTTCCTCGGGCGTCCCCGACTTCTGCTACCATTCGCATTTGCATCATATATTCTCCTTACACTCCTATCTTCGCTCATTCGCTCTACATGCCCAAACCATCTAAGCTTCCCTTTCTTAATCTTACTCATTACGCTTACATCAGCCTTGCACTCTTTGCGGATCTCCACATTCCTCACACGATCAAACATGGTTTTACCACACATACGCCTCAGGGCCCGTTCCCACTTCCGTTTTCAAATCGGAGGCGGGTCCCGTTTTAAAAACGGATGCCCTAGTGGCTGTAGTGGATGTATGGAGCTGTTCACACTTGTCCGACACGATTTGAAAACGGATCCGACATTTTTTGTCGGATGGCTCGCCTACGCAGCGCGTCCGTTTTCAAATCGTGTCGGAACACGCTCGCTCATAGTGTTGTATGGAGCTGTTCACACTTGTCGTCTACTCGTTCCGGCAGAGTCCCCGCCAAACCCCGACCCCTCCCCGCCCGCTCCCTGTCGCAAGGAAGCGAGCACGCTGCGTGCTTGTATTTGGTTATTTTGTTAAGTAAATAAATCAAAACTACAATAATGGATAAGGAAATAAATCCCGAAAATTTAATACCACTGGTCGAAGAAAGAGTATGGTAATATTTTATCTTTAACTAAATAAAAACAAAACACTTGGTGTACACAACTTTTGTACATCAAAATTTTTATTTTTTTAAGTTTACTTTTTTTAAATTTTAAAGCTTTAATGAGATGCACGGAAGAGCGTATTAGTTAAATAAACACATAATAAAAAATATTTGAGTGTTTATTGTTTTCTTACTTTAAAATATCGATAGCCTTTCTTCAGGACAAATGCACTTTCTCAATTTTGTATTTTGATATGTTAAGCTCTCTGAAACTCATTCCAGTAGATGGTTGAAGGAAGTGATAGACATTCTCTTAAGCCATTAAGCGCCCTTGAGGTGATTTTTCATGGTGAAAACGGCGCTATATAAATAATCCAATCTTTATTATTCTAAAATAATTAAAGAACTTTAGTTCATCACTTCTCAACTCACCAATTAACACTTGGAAAATTCCTACAGAAAATCATTCGGCTATGATTGGGTGTACCCAAAATTTTCTTTTCACTTTTTTCCTTCTTTTTAATAAGTACAACATGACAACAAGAGCTTCATCGTCGTCCATTGCGCACCATTACTGAAGAATGAGCAAATAACATGTTTTTGTTGAATCGACAATTATTTTTTTTCGTAGAGTATGGTCCGTTTTCAAAACGGATCCGTTTTCAAAACGGAAGTGTGAACAGGGCCATTGGCCATCCGTTTTTAAAACGGGACCCGCCTCCGATTTGAAAACGGAAGTGGGAACGGGCCCTCAGGGATCTCATTTCAACAGCATTTAATCTTTTTTTTTTTTTTTTTTTTTTTATTAACAAAATTTTTGATACGTATACAATTCAGGTACATACATAGTAATATAGAATGAAAGAGTAACAAAAAAATCCCACAAAGGCGAAGCCTGAGCGTGGGTATTATAGTGTAAGGATAAAACAGTGGTGTTTAAAATATAGTTTTTTTTAAACTTGTTAAATGTATCTATAGAGATCAATGTGATTGGTTTTTTTTTTTAGAGAAGTTTCTATTTTTTTTTTTTTTTTTTTTTTTTAAATTTACAAACATATACACACACACACACACACACACACACACACACATACACACACAGATACACGCACACACAGACACACGCACACACAGACACACGCACACACACTCACGCACACACACACACACCCACACACACACATAAAACATAGATGCATGTATATATTTCTTTGATTTAAAGAAATTAATCTTTAATTTACAGAGAGACATGTGGTAGTTTAGTTATTTAGAAACAGATGGCTTAAATTATAGAAAAAAGTTACTCGCTTCGAAATTATTTCTTATCCAACTTTTAACATTTTTCTTATATAAGTTCAGGTTTTGAGACATGTTGATGGAATTGGGTAAAGAATTGAACAATTTTGGGGCAATATAGTTGATGTGCCTTTGGCCCAGCCTAGTTTTGCAGTGAGGGACTGTGAACACGCATGTGGTATGTCTCTGGCTCGAGCGATTTGTGTTTTTGGTGAAATTGATAGGACGCGTAAATATAAATTTGAGACATTGAATACAATAGATCCGTCTTAGTTCCATGATTTCTGTTTCTTGAAATAACTGGTTGGTGGGATATGTCTTGGTCCTTTGGTAGTAATCTACTTTCATCCTTTCTTTGCCAGTTCCATGCCTCACTTCCATACATCAGGGTCGGCACCAGCACTCCATTGTGGACTGCTAACTTCGCTTCTTTGGACAATTTTTTGTTAGCGCCAACTGCGTTCAGTCTTACGGAATTACCTGCATTTACCCTTCTTTCAATATCTCTGTCAGCCTTCCCATCTCTCTAGAACAAGGCTGCCCAACCCCAGGCCCGCGGGCCACATTGTGGCCACATTGTGGGTTATACGAATTATAAGTGGCCCGCGTGAACCATTTTCAAAAAACCCGCCAATCCGCCAATTTGAAAAAGTGTCGCGGGCCCGCGGTAAAACAAACAATGCAGCTTGTGCGCGGTCACCAGTGTTGCCAACGACGGCGATTTATCGCTATTTAGGCTACTCAGGACGAGAATCAGCGACGAAAAAATCTAACCTGTTGAACTTACTTTTGAAACAAAAATACACCGGTTTTCGACATAATATTTTTTGCGTCGAAATGGAATCCTGTAGCCACCCCCCCCCCATGGAATTCGAAAAATTGCTGTGGGGTATCACATATGATGTTCGGGTGTGCGGAAATTTTTCTCAGCGAAGTTCCGTAACAACCCCCCCCCATGGATTTCAAATATTTTGTGGGGGAGCACTTATTTAGATTTTTTTTTTGTGGGGAATTATGTTTTATAGAAATTCTCTAACAACCCCCCCCCATGGATTTCAAATATTTTGTGGGGAGCACTCATTTAGATTTTTTTTTTGTGGGGAATTATCTTTCATAGAAATTCTCTAACAACCCCCCCCCCCCCATGGAAATAGGAACTGTCAGGTATTCAGTGGCCCGCCAGTGATTCAAAATCGTCAATTTTGCCCAACTGCTAAAAAGGTTGGGCAGCCTTGCTCTAGAACATACTTCCTAAATACACAAACTCATCCACCTGCTCCAAGTATTCCTCATTCACAACTATATTGCACACTGTTTTCGTACTCTCTCTTTCAAACACCATTACTTTAGACTTACTTACATTCATCATTAACTCATTCTTCATGCATACTTCGTTCATCCTAGACACGAGAGACTGTAGATCTCTGCATTTGCAGTGTTAAAGAATCGTGCCCATGCCCGGTACAAAGTACTGCAATTACAGTGTCGTCCTTATACATTCACTTTACCTTTGGATATTACCTCGACTGGATTCGTTAAGGCGATGCACTACGTAGTAATTCAAAATCATGTGTTTTTGGTTTGAAAATTTGGTCGCCTAGAAATGTTTCAGATGCTTTAATTAAATACTGCGAGTAGAATACATCTTGGCCTTTGAAATAATCGAGTATTTTTTAGTTGAATCTTTTTATAAGCCCAGTAAAAAATTATGTATAAGGTCTATGAAAACTGCTTTAAAGTTCAAAATCTCCTACTTACGAACCCATTTTCGGTTATGATTTTATTGTATAATGTGGAAAATTATGTTATTTATAAAATGATCGGAAAAAAATTAAATATTTATGCCTGAACATCCACAAAATAAAATAAAAGGCACTTTTTGGCCATGTTTTTTTCTTGCATAAATCAAAACAGGCGGACGGTGTTAAGCGGGAATTTAAACCTTATCACCATCTACGTAAAGGGTGTTATTGATAACGGCTCGATTTAAAATATTACACTACGTAGTGCATCGCCTTAAAGACAAAAATATAAATGTCACTTTATCAAGTATGGTACTATCAACGTGTTGACTTTAACAAATAAATCTTTTTATTTCTTGTAGTTTCTTGCTGGTCAGGTTTCGGTGATTAAAAAATATTATAATCATATTTACTTCAATAAGTTAAACCTAATAAATTGAATAATTTTGTAAGTTTGACAGAAAGGGTATTTACGTTTCGACTCAGCGCTATGTTTTCCAAAACCGTCATGGCCGCCTGCGGTTGTGCCACGGTGAAGGCGCGTCCTCCCAGCTTCATGATGCCGCCCTTTTCCCGTGCAATCTCCTCTATGGTGTTGCCCAGTATCGCCGTGTGCTCGAGGCCTAGGGATGTGATACCCGATGCGGCAACATTGCTGGAAGCATATTTAAAAATAAACCTAACCGAACCTAAACAAATCATAACTAACCTAACCTAGCACCGCGAGGAGTGGAGGAGCCCCAGCGATGACTGAAAAGAACAGAACCTAGCCTGACCTAACGTATTCTTTTATTTCATGTTCTGCTGTATCTAGTTACAATTGATAATACTTCATATTAATTTTCGCCAATGTTTGTAAATTACGTTTTTGTCATAACACACGATTTTGATTGTTTTTTTTTTTCATAGATACGTACTATATAATATTGGAAAGATATATATAAATAACTGATATTAACCCCTTAGTGACCAATTTTCATGAAATTTCATCTAAAAATTCCAACTTTGAACTTGATTCAATCGAAAATGAAAGTTCAAATCCAAAAAAAGTTACGTCACAAGATGGACTATGAACGTGATTTAAATTCACCAGTTTCCCATTTGTTCTACGAGTTTCCGGACACTGTGTACATGTATACATTGCTCCATACAGAGAGCGCTAAGATTTCTGTTATTAAGGGTGTTTATAATTTTTTATGCGTCACTGTACTTAGCTTTCAACTTTCACTGGGGCTAAAACTTGAAAGGACCCGTTTATTCAGATCTGGTTAATAAACATAGCTAAATCCATTTCAAATTAATACTGATCTCTCTTCAAAACCATACTTAAAGTATGTACTCTCTGGAATGCGGTGCAAATGTAATATAATATATAACGGGTTTTCCAATAAGAGGTGTTATTTTGAATAGCATTTCGGTAGATGTTACTTTTGAAGCTGTCATTTTTTGACATTTGACAAGTAGAAACTACGCTATTAATAAAAATGGAACGATACACGCTTCAACAACGCATTGAAATTATTAAAATTCACTTTAGTGAATCAAATGCAAATCATCTTGAGTGATGAGGCCCATTTCCACCTTGGTGGCTTCGTCAACAAGAAAACCCAAGAGTTATTGTTGAAAAGCCTCTCTATCCTCAACGTGTGACTGTTTGGTACGGTTTATGGTCCGGCGGAGTCATTGGACCTTACATTTTCGAAAATGAGGCTGGAGCAACAGTTACGATGAATGGATTGCGCTATCGAGAGATGATTAATGATTTTTTATGGGCGGAATTGGATGGTATTGATCTGGACAACGTTTACTTTCAACAAGACGGCGCTACGTGCCACACAAGCAACAAAACCATTGATCTTTGATAATTGAATATCAAAATAACACCTCTTATTGGAAAACCCTGTACATAATATAATATTAGATTATACTACATATTATGTGAAAACAATAAGCAACATTAATTTTTATTATATTTGTCCATGTCGGGTTTCAAACACGTCACTTCCGGGTTCAGAGCCAAGGAATTTATAGCTCATTTGATAAGAAACTATGCAAAACATGGTTCATATTTACGAGCATACACAATTACCACCGTAGAGCAATTAGAATGAGGAACCTTGATCGCAGAATGGCGCTGCTAAAAAGACGTCCAATTCAAATTACACACTGAGAATGTTGACCTAACCACGAATATTTCACAGAGTTTGTATGCACAAAGCTGAAAAAATTTCTATATTTACAAAGCAAACAAATTATTCTTAACGATAGATCTTATCTACAGTAAGCCGATTGTTTGCTGTAAGAATTATTAACTAGATTATGAGAAAAGTTTGTTTCGATATTATGTATCTAGTAATGCTTTTTCATGTGAATACCGCACAAGAGTCCTAACTGCTCCCAACCATCTGGAGCCAGTGAGACTATGGTGTCCCCAAAAGGGATATGTTGTGAGGCTAAAGGTAGTGGGGAGGGGAAGGAGATGGGGAAGAGGAATATGAGGGATGTTTTTCAGTTTTAAAGCCATTTCAAGCTGTTCCAATTCTGAATTGTGGTCTTACACCAGGGCGATACTGAGAGTATCTTCCATTCTAGAACGTGCCACAATAAGAGGTGTTATTTTGATATTCAATCGTAAAAGATCAATGGTTTCGTCGCTTGTGTTGCACGTAGCGCCGTCTTGTTGATAGTAAACGTTGTCCAGATCAATACCATCGGATTCCGGCCATAAAAAATCATTAATCATCTCTCGATAGCGCAATCCATTCACCGTAACTGTTGCTCCAGCCTCATTTTCGTAAAAGTAAGGTCCAATGACTCCGCCGGACCATAAATATACCAGCCTTAGTTCCAGAAGGGATGTTGCATTACTCCTGATGGCGTATAAGCTACTAAACGGTTTAGTATCAATACCAGACATTCTGGCTAAAATAGGATTTTATGTCCCGGATAATTTCGCGCGAGGCCGCCAACACAGGCTTTTGATTCTTCCTAGGTGCAGAACTAACTTACCAATGGTGATGCCCTTGGGAAGAATCACTAGGTTAATTAACTGCCTCGCAGGAAATGTGGATATTTTCCACATGTCCTACAATGTATTTAAACGTGAAATATTATTATTCAATACTTAAAATTGTAAATCTAAATTTGAAACTTTTTTCTTTGTCCCACTTGTAAATGTACCTATTTGTTATTCACTTTTTTGTAAATGTTAATTATCGATATTGCAATGTTCTGGTTCATACTGTTTTTGCAAATAAACAATAAATAAATAAATAAATAAAATAAATAAATAAACCGCACCAAACAGTCACACGTTGAGGATAAGGAGGCTTTTCAACAATAACTCTTGGGTTTTCCGAGCCCCAGATGCGACAATTTTGCTTGTTGACGAAGCCACCGAGGTGGAAATGGGCCTCATCACTCAAGATGATTTGCATTTGATTCACTCAAGTGAATTTTAATAATTTCTATGCGTTGTTGAAGCTTGTATCGTTCCATTTTTATTAATGGCGTAGTTTCTACTTGTCAAATGTCAAAAAATGACAGCTTCAAAAGTAACATCTACCGAAATAGCGGGCTATTCAAAATAACACCTCTTATTGGAAAACCCTGTATAATGAAGACGTACAAAATTTCATCATATTTTCCAGCTAAATAAGTGTTTCCTGTAAATAAATACCTTTGATAATCGGAATTACGTCATTTGACACGGAATTTGTGAGATGATTTTTCATAGATAAAATAAATATGTTTGCAAGTGACGAAATGAAAACCTAAAACTACAACTTGATATTTGATATTTTCTTGCCAAGCGAATAAAATATGTTTTAGTACGCTAGGAGCATGTTTTAGGTTCAAAACACCATAAAACTGAGGATTGTGTGGTGAGCTAATAGCAAATCCGCAACGGATACGCTGGTATGGATGCCTCGTCACATTTCCTATGTATATTCGCTTCCTCTCTTTCACTGACAAATAATACATATTTGATAGTAATAGTGTTCTTATGCAAAAAAACAGTGTTATATGAAAAAGTGAGTTCTGAGATATTGGCCGTTAAATGTTTCATTTCACTTTACCGAGCATATACACATTGAAAGTCAAATAAATTTATATGTAACTAGCTATAGTTCAGTCTGTCTGTGCAGATAGAGAAACTATAGCGCGTGTTTCTTTTAAGTCCAGCAGATGGCGTTGTTTAACTCTTTGCACGCGGCCGTATCAACTGTTGTTACGGCAAAAACTACATACTCACACGCGGCTGTATCAACAGTTGATACGGAAACTTTGACGGCCGATATTCCAACACTCTTTCGTCATAAATGTATTTCTTGCTCACTTGGACATTTGTAGAACTATCACGATGATGACATCTACAAGAATTTCTCAAAAATAAAATTGTATTTCATAAAAAAAGATCGATAATCAAGTGCGCCTCTTCGCGCCTTTTAGTCCTTTAGTTTACATTTTTGTCAACGGATGGCGTTAGTACTAGTATGTCATTCATAACTTTTCATAAGTGTTCATGGTGTCCCACTTGTGTCTATCAACGCAGTGGCCTAAGTACACACACGCCGAGTGAATGGCGGGACCACATTCAAAAGATACGGTACATCTTTGTATGAAATTTTATGTTTTTGTTTTTATAAACATCTAAGAGTGTTGACACACGAGGATTTGTTTTCATATTGTGGAGAATAATCTGTTCTGTCTATATAGTCCAATAAATCATGCAAGAATGCTATAATTTGACATTTAATTGCGTGCATAGGTATTTGAAAATATGTACCGCGTACGGGTATAGATAAAACGGAGCAAATTAACGCGTTCAAAAGGTTAAAAAAAAACGTGTGTTTACCTGTCACAGGTGACATCTATATAATATAGGTATATAAAAACACACGCATATTAGAATGTAACGTTGTGTCAAAATTTTAAAGCAACCCATGAAGAACTTTCGATTTTGAACAAACAAATATTAACATTTTTACTGAACGGCATAAGGGCTCAATTTAACACGGTTGAGATAAGACTCCATGTATTTACTTGACCACATTGGTGACGTCATATTCCCCGCCGATTCCCACTTCTATGATGGCCACGTCCACCTTCTCCTGCAGAAACACCTTCAGAGCCAGCACTGTCAGGGACATGAAGTATCCGGGGATGTCTGTGTCACTTTCCTGATGAGGAAGAGCATATAATTCAAGAAACTACGTATGCTAGTAGTACTTAAAGAGTAGACCTCGCATCCAAAAATGTATGTTTCTAATTTTCTCTTATTTAGTAAATCAAAACCAAATTTGCCTCTGAAATCATTCATTGGCTTTAAATCGCAGTAAGCAGTTGATGTGTTTCCATATTAATATTTTTATTTGGCCATTCAATTTAAATAATAATGTGGTGGGATAAACTGGTAGTATCCATCAAGGCCACCATCTTGGAGGATCCGAAACTTAACAAATTTACAGTCAGATGTAATGCCAATTGTTGGAGTTAAAACAGGACATCGCTAAGTCAATTAACGGTCCTCAATAGTAAATATAAAAATAATAAAAGCTACACAGGAAATTTCTGCTGATTTTGATACATTGAAAAAAATTATTTGAAGTAAAAATATTACAAATATAAGCAATAATTACTCGCCTGAAATATCCATATAAATTAAAAAATCTCCCGAGTAAAAATAAATGCCGCCGGCGGGAATTGAACCCTGCACCTTCTGATTGCCGGTCAGGTGCTCAGAACCACTAAGCTGCGTCGGCTTATTCCCAACCCGCCAAATAATTTAATATATACTAGTATTTCAATCAACAATTACTGCTTATTATATTTTTTCACCTGTAAATAACCAACTTTATTTATGTAGGAAAGGCTTTGTAACTGCCGAATTTCCCACTAGATGGCGTCGAGACATATTTTATCTACATTTGTTGGTGAAATATTTTTATTTTTTAATGATAAACTAACATTTATAAGACTAGGTTTTTATGCATGGCATAAATGATCACAAATTATTGCTTGTAATAAGTTGTTATCCTTTGTGCCGTGCATAAAAAACGTTGTCTTATAAACATTAGTGTGTCACTAAAAAATAATAAAAAAATATTACATTCATAACCTTTTGGGGATGTTAAATATTCTACATGTTAGTTTGGTAGTAATATTTTTCCAAAACCTTAAAAAATAAATCTTAAATTGTGGAAATTATTACACGTTTGCTTACACATTTGATGCTTTTTGTTCACCGTGTAGGTCGCTAAGCTTTTGGGGTGACCACATTATTATTATTTTTTAAATAAATGGACAGTGCACGTACAACGAGGTACTGTGTATCTACATATATTATAATACATACAATAATTTTTTCTGCAATCTTCTTATAAATTTATTATGTGAGGTATTCGATACAAAAGCAGTAAATTAATATTACTTTATAACTATTATGAATACTTAGGCCCTAAGCTATTCAACGATTTACCCGATAAAATAAAAAGTGAAAAAAACTATTTAAAATTTAAAAAACAACTGACATTACTTTTTTTTACAGAAAACCTACACAATGATCGATGATTTTTAGATATACACTATTGCAATTTATTTATGTATTGTTATTTTTTTTTTACTTTTGTTCTTTTAATACTTAGATACTGTATTTTTGTTGTAATAACGATGCCTACTATTTAAGACCAAAATAAAAAAATGTATGTGACACTGAATGCAAATAATAATAAAAATTTAGTACTGCTAATGTAAATAATCTAACAAAACAATTGTTATGGAATATTACAGAAAATCAATTAACGGTTGCATATTGCCAACAGTATCGAGAGGTTACCAATTATAATAACAACATAATAACGGAAAACCCCAAACCAACATAGCTTGAGCGAGCATTTGAAATAATAAACAGAGAAACAGTGATAATAATAATAATATTTGGCTAATTTATATAGCGCCGTTTTCGTGAAAAATCACCTCAAGGGCGCTATAATAATATAACGTACAAGGCACACATAATTGGTTTCAATAATATTTAGAAAAAAAGACAACAAACAACCACAACAAAAGATTATAGGTACAGCAAATAATACTTTAAAATAGTTCACATTTTGTAATTTTTTGTTTCAAACAAAATAAATTGAAATATTGAAGACAATATTAGTGATTTCTAAACGAAGATCTGAAACAGAAAAATCAGAAAAGGAAACGGTCACATCTGGGACTCGAACCCAGGACCCTTGTCTTTCCGGGAAAGTGCTCTACCAACTCAGCTAATGGGACCCTATTCCCCTCGGTCACTTTTAACTGTATCATACTTCGAATAAGAACTACTAACATTGTCTTCATTTTTTCACCGCACATTTTTATTGGCAACTATCTTTATGTATGATCGCAAGATTCAACCCGAACTAAATGCAATCCAGACAGCGTCTTTTTAGATAAACCAATCTTATTTTTTATTTTTAATGTGCGACATCTGTTGACTTTTTCTGCAAGTCTAGAATGAATATTTATTTTTGGAATAACTTTATTGAGTAAAACCTCAAATTGTAATATTTAAATATTGAAGACAATATTAGTGATTTCTAAACGAAGATCTGAAACAGAAAAATCAGAAAAGGAAACGGTCACATCTGGGACTCGAACCCAGGACCCTTGTCTTTCCGGGACAGTGTCCCGGAAATGTGACCGTTTCCTTTTCTGATTTTTCTGTTTCAGATCTTCGTTTAGAAATCACTAATATTGTTTTCAATATTTAGATATTACAATTTGAGGTTTTACTCAATAAAGTTATTCCGAAAAATAAAAATAAATTGAAATTGCTGGAATACACTAAATAAACTAATTTTCCTTTGCGATTTATAATAATAACACAATAATCATATTACATATGTGTGGTGTAACGAGTCTTGATTGTATACGTTTTACCCAAGTTCACTTTGGAAGTTCATAACCACTCGAGTGATGTCTGTGCGACATTTACATGTACGGGCATTCGGTTTTGGATTCGCTCGCGCTCATTGAAAACATCACACTTCCGAGTATAAACTGCTTACTGTGGTTTACAGCTTGTAATGAATCCACTTATATTTCATAATTTATCCCATATAAGTAGGATTTAAAAAGTGAAAAAAAAATCATAAAAAACAAATTGATAAAAACTGTTTAACAAAATTTAGGCAGCCATGGATCAAGACCTAGAGCGATGAAACCTAGATACGGGTAACTATCGTTTCTTATTTCCATAATTTTTGGAGATAATTACTATTATAAAAACATCAGACATGCTGTCTGGATTCCGGAACATCTTCGTCGTCTTCCCAAGGCCACCTGTTAGATCCTACTCTAATAACTCGCTACTACAAGGTGGGGCAAAAGTAATCACCCTATTGGAGAACGCTATAACTTTTGCAAATGGCACCAAATGTCAATTCGGTTTTGACATTTGTGAAGTAAACAAACGCAGAATACAAATCGACAAGACATGAATCGGTTTACTCAGCAAGAACGCGGAATAATTGTTTCCATTTTTCCAGGGCGCTTAATCTCTCATTTTGGTGATTTGCACTGGCCGGCCAGATTATCCGATTTAACCGTTCCAGACTTCTTTTTATGGGGTTTTTTGAAGTCACGGGTTTACGTCAACACGCCTCAGACTATTGAAGCCTTTAAGGTGAATATTCGCCAGGAATGCGAGAACCTGTCGCCCCAAGTTCTGGCAAGAGTGATGGAAAATGGGCCCGTATGGTCATCAACTCTGGCGGCTGGCCGATATCATTTTATCGACTTAATGGAATAAATTCTAATGGATTAAATAAATAAATTTTACAAGCAGTACCACAGTTTATCATAAAAAAAAAATTACAGCAAAAAAAAGAACATCGGGTGATTACTTTTGCCCCACCCTGTATTAAGGGGCATTAATAATATTCTAACACTATAATACAAACACCTCTCAAGAATCTCTCTCACCCTCTTATTCCAGAGTTGTTGGTGCACCTGGTGGAAACTACGGGCGAAGTCCTCCCTGCTGATACAGCGGCCGTCCAGTCGGATCCTTTCAGTAGCAGAGACCAGATGCGGTGAGGAGTACAGCCCGGTGCGGTAGCCGTGTTGGCGCAGGATTGACTCGCACATGGCACTAGTGCTGCCCTGAAAATGAAAAAAGAAGTCAAAATGGCGATTTTTACTTCCACATAAGTGAGAGTTCAAAGCTCATTGTCGGAGAGTTATTGCTACTTCAGCAGAGAACAGATTTCTGACTGGTTTGGAAAAACAGATGGAAAACTACTTTCCATCTTTCTAACCAGTCGAAGGATAGCTACCGATATTTAGGTCTCACCGCTCTAGGCCTTGAGCGATAGTTACACATATTTAGGTTTCACCGCTCTAAGCTTTGAGCGATGGCTACACATATTTGGGTTTCACCGCTCTAGGCCTTGAGCGATGGCTACACATATTTAGATCTTACCATTCTAGGCCTTGAAATATGCCTGCCTAAATTTAGGTAAACGATTTTTTATTTTAAAATTACCAAACAGCTCTAGTAAAAAATTAATCAAATAAATAAGCAATTTAGAAGATTCGTTTTAAACAATGAATAAATAAATGTGTGATTATTTATGAGGGTTCCATACATAAATAATCTTGATTTAGGTTCACCCACTTGCGTCGATTTCATGGTATTTTTAACCTTAAAAAAAGGTTCCAGCATATTAAAATATATTTTATTCGCTTGGCAAAAAAATAGCAAATCTTACGTTATAGTTCTATGTTATCATTTCGTCACTTGCAAACATATTTATTTTATCCACGAAAAATCACATAGCAAATTCCGTGTCAAATTACATAATTCCAATTAGCTAAGGAATTTATTTACAGGAAATGCAATTCGCTTGCAAGGAAATAAAAGTCACTTTACCCCTGGCACTAAAGTTAAAGGCACCAAGGTTAAATAAAAGATTTCAAAGTGCTTGAAATGGTTACAACATCAAAGCATAATAGATAATAGAGAGATAAGGCAACCAATAAAGCTAATACATACAAATTTACAAAAACGGCTAGCGTAAAGTTTTTATTGTTTGTTTACAAAAGTGATATGAAGGATGTATTCTTACCTTTCCTTTGGTTCCGGCAATATGAATAACGGAAAGTTTTTTCATCTCCTCAGTACCTATTCCGACTCGCCCTAGAAATTTCCACGCTTCTTTGATGTTCACATTATCCTGAAAATGATAATTTTTTTTTAAATACATCTTTTTGAATTTCGTTATGTTTTCGGTAATGATTGAATGCAAATCTTGGAAGCGGAAATTAACCCACTTCCCGACATCCGATCGAGCTGAAAGTCGACATGTATACTCGTTGGCGATGACAATGCATTCTGTCAACTTTTAGTGGCAATCACATACACTCGGGATTTGGCAAGGTTGGGTAGAAAGGTTCAATCCTCAGTTACAACAAATTATTATTGTTTTAAAATGGATGCATTATAGTAAAAGAACTTTGTTCTTTATCGGTTGATTTTTTTTAAAGATACAGTCAAATTCATTTAATTGGGACACAACGAGCCCAAACATTTAGTCCAAAATAAGTGAAGATTAAGGTAGCTAGGAAAAATGGACTATTTGAAGCTTTTTTATATGTGTACATTTTACACTTATTTGAGTTCTCTCGAATGTGTTTTTAACCCATTGAATTTTAAAAAATATTTATTTAATTGTTGAATTATAATAATTACATATTAACTGAAGGTACACATTATGAATATGAAAAAATATAAATTGCTCCCACTCTGATTACGATGTAAATTCACCAGTTTCTCGCTTGTACTATGAGTTTCTGGACACCATGTATATAATTAACAAGGGCAAATTGATTCAGTATAATAATTAAATATATAAAAAAATACTGAAAATATAAAAGCAATTTAAAGAATAATTACTTTTTTCATGGGTAAATTATATTGATTCTTTTCA
Organism: Hesperophylax consimilis; assembly: GCF_061612785.1. NCBI lineage: Eukaryota > Metazoa > Arthropoda > Insecta > Trichoptera > Limnephilidae > Hesperophylax > Hesperophylax consimilis. Next base: position 15,612,822 of record NC_142854.1, on the reverse strand, counting down.
AGAATTTCAATACCGGGCGCGTAATACAGCCGATGTGAAAAATTTTTTTTAAAGGAGTAAATACAAAAATATTTTGAAGCAGAAAAATGAAGGTGAATCCACAAATAATATGTGGGTACAATGATCGAAAATATATCTATAGTGGAAGATTTAAAAATGATTTCTTCTTGTATGACAACTTCTTGTAGCATTCTCTCTGTTCATCAGTTCTACATGCCCGAAACCATCCAAGTATCCCTTTTTTAATCTTGTTTTTATGACAGAGATAATAGCACTTATCGTTATTACACTTATATCAGTCTTGCATTCTTTCAGGATCTGCGCATTTGAAACACGGTGATACATGATTTTACTAGACAGAGTGATTACAAATAATTATAAGCAATAATTAGTCACCTGAAATATCAATACAAATTGAAAATATTTCCCGAGTAAAAATAAATGCTCCGAAATGAATGAACGAATGCTAAAATTCCGCTAACGGGAATTGAACCCATACCTTCTGATGTCCGGTCAGGTGCTCTGAACCACTGAGCTATGTCGGCTTATTTCCAACCCGCCAAATAATTCAATATGTACTAGTACATCAATCAACAATTACTGCTTATTATATTTTTTCCACCTGTAATAATAAATGAAGATATAATATGTCTCGACGCCATCTAGTGAGAAATTTAGCACTAACAAAGCCTTTCCTACAAAAATAAAGTTGGTTGTTTACGGTTTTAATTACTGCTTATTATATGTTTTCACCTGTAAACAACCAACTTTATTTTTGTAGGAAAGGCTTTGTTAGTGCTAAATTTCCCACTAGATGGCGTCGAGACATATTATATCTACATTTGTTGGTGATATATGTTGACTTAAATACGTATTAAAGATGTCAAATATTATTATTTATGGCAATTATTGCTTATAATTATTTGTTATCCTTTATGCTACGCATAAAACCTTGTCTTATAAACATTAGTTTAACATTAAAAAATAAAATAATAAGATTTTACTATCATTTATCATTATTTGTACTTCCTCTGCCGGGTCCATGCTTCACTGCAATACATCAGGGTTGGTATCAGCATTCCGTAGTGGACTGCTAACCTTGCAGACTTTATTAATACAATAGTACTGACCTCTCGCCTGCGTTTTCTTTCTTGGATGTGTTGGATGGTCACAGCGTTCGACTGCAGTGAATTCAAAGTGTATATTGCTTTCTGTAATAAATATACCAACAATATAGATTATGTCATGTTGTGCTTTTCCTTCTTTAGCCAACGTTTCAAGCAGTGTTACAGGGTCAATAGGGTGTGTCAATTATTTCAACTTTTGAATTTAGAAACGCCTGATGTCTCAAAAGTTGCGTCTTCCAAAGAAAATGAGAACTACATTTAAAATTATTTTTTTAAAAATGGTTATTAGCTCGCTAAAATGCATTGAAAAACAGAAAAAAAACCTAAAACATGTATTTTTAAATAATGGTAATTAATATTTTCTTCAAAATAATTTAACCTTTTAACGTTTGTTTATTATTAAAAACTGCGTGTAGTTGACAAAAATTAAATAAAAAAATCAATTTTATTAAAGCAAGTAAATCTACAAGAATGCCGAAATTAACAAAAAAATGATAAAAATCCACTAAAACGATTTCCATTGCCATTTAGTTTGCTTTAATTTTCAATTATTGGACTTGGTTTGATATTTGAAGACTCAAATGAACATCTCCCCTTTCTTTTCGTCTGCTCCACCACCTCCTTCTCCTACCACTGTGCCCCTACTCCTGCCACAATAAGAGGCTTGTTTTTTGTCAAGTTTAAGTTGTTAGTCCCCCGTACGCGCCCGCCCGCTGCATTTGTCTGTATTGTTTTATGCGACAGTGTATCGTTTTGTTATCTAAGGCTATAAAATTATTAACATTACGTTAGCAGTATGATTTCCAAACGTATGATTATCTACCAAATTAAGTATGTTCGACAAGTTTCCTGAAGAAATGAAGTGGACTACTCTGCCAAGTTATGAAGATGTCTTCAGGCATTACGAGTGGTTGCGGTATAAAATGAAGCTGACAACATTGAAAGAGCCATCTGCCGCAGAAATCTCCACAGAGGTATCCCAAGTGTTGACTGAGATATGGCAGAAATCTTCAATTCCTATTACTATTGAAAAATTTAAAAACAAGTACCAGCAAGTCCCAAGCATACATCGAACTAGATGCATTCATCGTGAAGGGTCAACAACTTTTTGATATTGCAGCCTGTAAATGTACAAACTATTCCATCTGCAAATGTGGCAGGCTGAGGTCAGTCCCACAACAAGAACGTATTTTTTTGGAGAATCAACGTAGTCAAAGATTAATGATTATGGGGAATATCGATTTCAACACTACGCAAAAACTTCGTTAAAAATATACAAGGGCGCAAAGGATTGTAAATCCGAATAAGTCACGACCTTTAGAAAAACCATCTACTCTTCTTCCGCTTCTTTCCAACAGTTTTTCAGATTCTGATGAGGAACCAGCGCTAAGTGAAGATCATCAATCTGCAGTGGCTCAAGATACATTATCTCCTCTAAATATACAATATTCGAAGATGAAGAATCCATTGACGAGGTTATCTCATATTTGTGATCGATACGGCGTATCACACAGAGCAGCAGCTGCCATTGCTTCTGCGGTTTTACAAGATGTAAATGAAGCTGGTCCGTCTTCCGTTATAGATCATAGTAGATTACGAAGAGCTAGAAAGCAAACTAGAGATATGTTATTAAATAGCCGTAAATTGACTAATATCGAAGGTTTATTTTTCGATGGGCGCAAAGACAAAACAATGTTTATTATCAAGAAAGGAAGTAAAAATTTTATCGACAAATAAAAGTTGAAGAACACATAACGCTTGTGCAGGAGCCAGGATCAGTGTATCTCGGACACGCTACGCCATCATCTGGTACTGCTAAAGACAGCGAAAATGCCATATGTTTTCTTTTGGAAGAGGAAAATCGTCAAATGGAGAAAATCGTTGCAGTTGGTTGTGACGGAACAAATACAAACACTGGCCGGAAAAATGGAATCATTTCAAGAATGGAACAGAGACTTGGAAAGCCATTGCAATGACTTATCTGCCAGCTGCACGCCAATGAACTACCATTGCGACATCTGCTATCTTCATTAGATGGACCGATTAGCGGACCTGTAGCTTTCTCGGGACCAATCGGAAGAAACTTAAAAAATTGTTAGAACATGAAAATTATTCGGTTTGTTCCCATTCAATCATCCATACCTGAAAATATAACAGAAAAATTAAGCACGGACCAAAATTATTTATATAATGTGTGTCTGGCTGTGTCAAAAGGTATGATAACTGTAGATTTGGTAAGGAAACAACCAGGGAAAATGTCTATTGCCAGGTGGCTAACAACTGCAAACAGAATATTACGGCGATATGTTGCAACGGAAAACCCCACAGAAAATTTGCAGATATTGGCCACCTTTATTGTGAGAGTATATGCTCCAACATGGTTTACCATAAAGTGCAATAGTTCTTGTATAGATGGAGCCCGTAATCTCTGGAAAATGGTTAGCATTTCCAGATATCTTTCATTTGAAAGATATTGTCGACCCCGTGATTCAGAGGAACGGATATTTTGCACACCCGGAAAACATTATTCTATCAATGCTAACCGATGACAATAAATGTATAAGGGAGCTAGGGTGTAGAAGAATCATTAAATATAGGGCCCTTCAAACTTCAGGAGTGAGAGAGTTCATAATTCCAAAAATTAATTTCAATTGCAATAGATACATAGAATTAATTGACTGGCAGGCCACAGATTTAATTCTGACAGAACCTCCACTCCTGAGCAATGTAAAAACGGACGAATTACTTAAATTGTGTGATGAAGGAAATGTAAAAAGGTTTTATTTTACTAAATTTCCTTGCTACACACAATTAGTGGAAAGGTGTGTGAAGTTGACCACAGAGGCGTCTTCTTCTGTTGCTGGTTACAATGCTAGAAAAGGTTATATTTACGCCAAGCAACATTTTAAGTAATTACTGTTTTAACAATATGTTATCATTCAATTTTGAGCATCCATTATTTTTTATTCGTTGTATTTTGGTCAAAAATGTTGTTGTACGTTATTGTTTAGTATCTTGAATTTAACCATAAAAAGTGTTATTTTCCCCTTTTATATTTTTAACAAACACATCACATATGTATAAAAAAATATTTATTTTTCGTTCTTTGTACTGCAGTTATGGAAATAAAATTAAGTGTGCTACAAAATATAAAACATGGACCCATTATTTTATTTTTTTCCCAAATCACGAAATCAAATTTTTTTCAATACTTCCGACCATTTTAGCGAGCTAATAGTGAACACCAATTTCATTTATTTTTACGTTTTCGAATAGTTACAGATCGTACGCAACTTTTGAGACCCCAGGCGTTTAAAAATACGGCAATTTTTTTTCTCTCTATGGAGAGCGACACACGCTAAGGGTCAATCATCAGGGCAAACGCATGGATTGTGGTGAAGTGTGTTTTTTACATTAACGCAGGAAAATAATTTATTTGTATCTTCATATTATATTAGGTATACTGTGGAAACTACTTATGGTATATACTCGACCAACAATCAGACACACTCACTGACCAATAGGATGCATGATCTGGGCAACAAGTATGGGGGTGCTATTGATTTATTTATTGACTCCATATATAGAATTAAGCATAATCTACACCAACACTTTGTCGAATCCCACAAATTAGAGTAGGGTTGGTAAATTAGTTTTAATGATTTGTCTTATATGTAGTGTTGTTGTAATTTCTTTTTTAATTTATGTTACTCTTACGTTTTACTAATATTGCTTCATATTTTTTAATATTTTCTCATTATACTTATAATCACAACTTTACAATTGTGTATTTTGTACCTTCTTTAAAATGGATTACATCTATTTACTGTCAATATCTCCTGTATAATACAGATATTCTCCTATGTACACTGCATCATGTATCACTTCTATGTAAAAGCCTTTTTAGGCGTATATATATATAAATAAATACTGTTAATGTAATGTGAATACCGTACAAAAGTCCCTATTGCTCCTTATTATTCGTGTGGAGCCAGTGACACTATGGCATCCCCAATCGGGGTATGTTGTGAGGTTGAAGGTAGTGGTGAGGGTGAGGAGATGGGGAAGAAAAAGTTGGGGGAGTACCTGGCTATTCAGATCTGGTCACAAAACACGGCTAAAGCCATTTGAAGCAAAGTTTCAATTCTGAATGTTGGTCTTACACCAGGGCGATACTGAGAGTATCTTCCACTCTGGAACGTGCAATATGTAAACACATTATCTAGTAAGATGGTACTATTTACAAAAACATGAGTAAGGGTAATTATTTACCTAACCGCTGCACTTTTAGCCACAGATTTTGGAAATTACACTTCATTTCTACAATTATTACAAGAAACAACTATTTATATGCAACAAAAAAAGTTTATTTATTTATTTATTTATTTATTACACGCCCTAGAGGGCTTTCCTTTAAAAAAATACAAGCATTTTGTATCAGAGCAAACACTTAAAAACTAATACAATAAAGAAGAATGTAAACATAATGGCAAAAATGAATCCTCACGCATATAATTGAATTTAAAAGATTCAACAAAACAAAATAGTAGAAGCGGAGAAGTTATATGGGTACATAGGTCTATTTATATGGGTACATAGAAGAATAAAAGTGATACAATATACAACATTTATACTGATTAGTTTTCAAATGAAATATATCACCCAGATCAGAATATCGGCAAGAAATGTCGGCATGATTTTTTGGGAACATGGATATTGATACATTGAAGTAATTCAGGACAGTCAATTTTAAAATGTAGTATTCTTTGTAACAGTATTGAATCTGTGCTTATTCTTCTTTCTGAAAGTTTCAATAGAGACATATGTTCTTGGTTTGGGTTAATTAAGTAATTAATGCATATTTAGACTGAAACGAAACTTTCACAAACTTCAATCCATACTAAAACCATCCAAAATGGTGGCAAAAGGATCATTTAATAAGGGAAAATTTTTAACTTTTCCAAAATGTAATTTTATTGCATCTTTTACCATCTCCCCGATGTAAATAGTTGTTTCTTGTAATAATTAACGTGAAACGAAGTGTGATTTCCATAATCTGTGCATATTAAAAGTGTGGCAAATGAGGTAAATATTTACATTTAATGAGGAAAATAAAATTAGCAGGCGCACTGCGAAGATTTAGCATCAGAGATCAAGACGTTAAACTAAATAGATACCACAAACTTCTGTATCATTATCAAGTATAAACTGATAAACGCAGTTATGCTTACAAATATAAAATAACAGAGTTTAAAATTACCTCGTAATCAAATTCCAAATCCATTCTTGTAATGGTGTTTATGTTTTTACGTGTTATGTTCACAGCGGAGCGCTGCAGTGTGCCTGCCAGCTTTCCTATGCAATTATTGCCAATCATTTATGGACGGAAGCACGACAATATTGTTTTTGCAAACACTTTTTTCTCCCCACTACTTGCCTCTGAGTGTTGCACACAACAAAACATATTATTCCAGGAAACTTTTATGAAAGACTTGATAAAACTGTAACATTTGACCCATAAATAAACCACTCACATTTGACCTGAGGGTCACTGAAAACGATGATAATACAGTGCTTGTGTTTGTCATGTAATTTGAAAAGTTACATCACAATAGAAATTACTATATTACTTAATTTGGTAAGCTTATCGAATTCCGATGCATGACAATGCTATTTAAAAAAAAAAAAACAACACTTGATTTTAACTTAAATAACTAATGGAGACAACTATATAAGTCAGGGGTTTAAGTAAACATTCACAAAATAGGTTTTCAGGGTTTAGTTTGGATTATTTTAATAATTCGTGCATATTTCCTAACCTCCAAACATAACTTTGAGAAAAATGGAACTTTAAAGCATCGTTTACAATCTCCCACCACATAATTAGATATTTCTTGTAGAAATTAAGTTGAAACCAAGTACTTTTTATATATTTTTTGCGTATTAAACGTACAGCGGAATTCGACAAGATTGATCTTAATTTTACCGCACAGATGTTCTTTTAAAATTATTTAATTGGGTGTATGGTTATATATTTAAGCACCTTATAAAGTCGAATAAAAGCGATTTAATTAGATAACATTCTTTAAGTTACCACTTAAATTAGAAAGGTATCGCTGAGAGTCGGTTATTTGTACGAATAATTGGGGTTAGTGCAATATGCACTCACGTGCAATATAAAACTATTTAAGTAAAATGTCAAACGCACACCGTCGCAATCTGAGAGTGCTGACAGTAGTGACAGTTGGTGACAGTACTAGAGGTGAGGCCGGTGAGGCGTACTTATCGTACCCAGTAGAAGTACCGAGTATTTTCATACCGTACTTTGTACTTGCGACAAATCTCCAAAATACCTGGTTCCTAAGTACAGTGGTGCCTCACACAACGAACGCCTCGCACAGCGAATGCTGCACACAACGAACTTCCTTTTCGTTCATTTCACGATTCATACAACGAACTTCGCTTCACACAACGAAGTCGCCCGATCTTCTACGATCACTGCCGATTAATTGCATCCTCCCGCGCAGGCAGTCGTTAGACTCGTTAGTCACTGCGGCCTGGCCTGGGAAGAAGTGTCACAAAGGACCCTCATTTCTGCTTGGAAGATGCTTGTGCCTTCGTGGATTCAGGAAGAAGCAGTAGTTGATGACACAGAAGTGGTGAAGGACATCATCACAGTGGCCCAAAGGTTGGAATTAGAGGTAGAGGAAGAGGATGTAGAGGAGCTTATTGAGGAACACAAAGAAGAGCTGACAACTGAAGAGCTCCAAACACTTCTGGCCCAACAACAGGACAATGCTCAAAGGGAAGCGTCATCTGATAACGAGGAGCAACAATCAAACAATCAACCAATTCCAACTGCTGACATCAAGAACATCCTGGTCAAATGGAAAGCAGTTCAGGAGTTTACCAATGCCCACTATCCGGATTCCGCTGAAGCAAACAGGATCAACGACCTGTACTCCGATACTCTTGTCCGTTATTTCCGGCAGATGTTGAAGAAAAGAGAGAAACAAACGACTTTGGACAGGTTTTTCACTGCACCATCGGCGGAAAATGGATGAAGATGTGCAAGATTCGATTATTTCTTAAAATTAAAAAATGTGTGTTTTTTTCATTATGTTTTTAGATGTATCTAAATAAAAAATAATAAAAAAAAAATTATCTTTTTTTTATGTCATCTTACCATATTTTATGCTACAGAACGAATTATTTTTTTTAACATGTATTGTTATGGGAAAACGCGTTTCACATAACGAACTTTTCGCATAACGAACTTGCTCCTGGAACGAATTAAGTTCGTTGTGTGAGGCACCACTGTATTTGTAAATTTCACAGGCCTTGAAGTACTTCGTACTTTAAAATACTACTGACTTCTCACTCTGGTCTGTTAGAAAGTTGCATGGGGAAAAGGGACAAAGAAGTATTTTTGCCTATGGTATTTCTTTACTGATGACTTGTTGCTCGGTTCTATTAGAAATGTGTACGAAAAAAGGACAGTAATGAGTATTTAGCCTACGGTAGTACGCGTAATTTACGATGAAGTTTCAGTTCAATCGCATTATCTGTTGAATACGTTTAACTCGCTACAGGCTGCTTCAAAAACTTAAATAAGTATTTTTTGAAGTAAAAATATTATAACACTTTTTTAAATTTAATTTATCTACCAGAAAAACTAGTCTGGTATTCCCCGACTGTACAATACCATACATTTATATACAATATAAATTTTGAATGGATGTATTTACATAAAATTACCCCAAAAGCGGTGCCTATTACCTAATTTATTATGTAACCTACCTTACACGATAAAAGTACAAATTACAAAAATCAATTTATTTTTTAGTTTTTGTGTTTAACTCGTAGAACTCCATTTATTTTTTTTTTTTAATTTAATAAAAATCAAATTTAATAATATAATTTTTAAGTTCTGCAAGAATATATTTTTGTTATTGTTACGGCTATTTCGGCTTTCAAGGCCATTGTCAAACAGTTTTAAAATGGCCTTGAAAGCCGAAACAGCTGTAACAATAACAAAAACCAAAAAATACTTGCAGAACTTAATAATGATATTATTAATTTTTTTTTAATTAAATGAAAAAAAAGAACTCAACATTTTTACAAGGTAATATTATTCCCGCTTCCTTCCCTGCTCAGTGCTCAGCACACCTCAGGTTCCCGTCACTCTCCGTCCCCAGTCCCCAGATACTATAATCCCCAGGTAGGTACAAAATACAAAAGAGTATTTTGTACCCAGTATTTTTTTGTACCTGTACTCACTGTACCCAGTAACGGAAAGTACTCTCAGGACCCACCTCTAACAGTACTGACAGTTGACCAGTGATCAGTAAAATCGGTAGATAAAAGTTGAAAATTTCGGTAGATTGGTCGCCAAATATTTACAGGGGCTAGTTTTTATAACACAGGGTTTTCCAATAAGAGGTATTATTTTGAATAGCACGCTATTTCGGTAGATGTTAATTTTGAAGCTGTCCTTTTTTGATATTTGACAAGTAGAAACTACGCCATTAATAAAAATGGAACGATACACGCTTCAACAACGAATTGAAATTATTAAAATTCACTTGAGTGAATCAAATGCAAATCATCTTGAGTGATGAGGCCCATTTCCACCTCGGTGGCTTCGTCAACAAGCAAGATTGTCGCATCTGGGGCTCGGAAAACCCAAGAGTTATTGTTTAAAAGCCTCTCTATCCTCAACGTGTGACTATTTGGTGCGGTTTATGGTCCGGCGGAGTCATTGGACCTTACTTTTTCGAAAATGAGGCTGGAGCAACAGTTACGGTGAATGGATCGCTATCGAGAGATGGTTAATGATTTTTTATGGCCGGAATTGGATGGTATTGATCTGGACAACGTTTACTTTCAACAAGACGGCGCTACGTGCCACAAAGGCAACGAAACCATTGATCTTTTACGATTGAATATCAAAATAACACCTCTTATTGGAAAATCCTGTATATTTTTGCACCCCAACCTATCCCCAGGCTAGTGCAGAATCAAGGGAATCAAGAATCAAGGTTGTTCCGAAAATTTTATGATAAACCAATAATTTCCGAAAACATTACGACTGCCTAAAAAAAATAAAAAATAAAACCACATTAATAAAACACTCCACATTTTTTTTCTTGCGTATATATTTACCTATTTATTTTCGGGAATTATCTACAGAAAAAAAAAACAATAATAGCTAGCCGTTGAGTATTCATAATATGGACGATTTAACCATAAAAATTATGGATAATATCATTGACGAATTAATAATAAAAATAAGGAGCATCAAACTTCCATGGCACTTCGAAATTATGTTGTGGCAGTAGTATTAGAGATAGGCATAGACCTAAGAAGCCCTCGACAGAGCATCAGTGCGATTTTGTATGAATGATTGCTAATAGTAGGTATAGTTGATCTACAGTCTCTCGTGTCTAGGATGAACGAAGTATGCATGAATAATGAGTAAATGATGAATTTAAGTAAGTCTAAAGTAATGGTGTTTGAAAGAGAGAGTACGAAAACAGTGTGCAATATAGTTGTGAATGAGAAATACTTAGAGTAGGTGGATGAGTTTGTTTATTTAGGAAGTATGTTCTAGAGAGATGGAAAGGCTGACAGAGATATTGAAAGAAGGGTAAATGCAGGTAATTCCGTTAATGGAGGACTGAACGCAGTTGGCGCTAACAAAAAATTGTCCAAAGAAGCGAAGTTAGCAGTCCACAACGGAGTGCTGGTACCTACCTTGATGTATGGAAGTGAGGCATGGAACTGGCAAAGAAAGGATGAAAGTAGATTGAATGCTGTTGAAATGAGATCCCTGAGGCGTATGTGTGGTAAAACCATGTTTGATCGTGTGAGGAATGTTGAGATCCGCAAAGAGTACAAGGCTGATGTAAGCGTAATGAGTAAGATTAAGAAAGGGACGCTTAGATGGTTTGGGCATGTAGAGCGAATGAGCGAAGATAGGAGTGTAAGGAGGATATATGATGCAAATGCGAATGGTAGCAGAAATCGGGGACGCCCGAGGAAGACATGGCACGATCAAGTGAATCAGATACTCGAGTCGGGCCATGTCAAGAGTCAGAATAATAGAAGAGAATGTATGAATGTGAATGAGCCAAGAAGTGTGTGCCAAGACCGAGTTGTTTGGCGGTTCGTACTCTCTGCCTACCCCTGCGGAGAAACGGAGTGATGGTTAGTTAGTTAGTTAGTTAGCATTGAAGCCAAATCTAGGATGAGGGAAAATTACCTGGCAGCCATCTTGTATGACCAACTTTTGAACTTATTTGTACGCAAAGTGGAGCATAATGAACTATTATTATTTTATTTTTGTGTGTTTTAATGCAGTTATAACGGCTTATGATTTTTACGCGGCTTTAAATTGTTCTCGAATTGCTCCGTCCAGGGCTTTTTAGGTCCATGGAGATACGGTATTTCATTTAGAGTATAACCATTATCGGTTGTCTAAAATTACTTACTTACCGTTGTGAACAATATCTTGTGTTAGTATTATGAACTAAGTATACAGACTCAGGAGGAATTCGCTTATCTATGGAATTGAAAAAAAAGAAGATTTTTAGACTGTGATACTTACGCGGTATTGTTTCTTTGTCAACGATATATAGAATTCTATGCCCATATTTAATAAATTAAAATACATAACATAAAATATTAAAACTGGAAACGCCTTCCATACAAATTTGAATAGGAACAATTTTAGATTTAGCCCAATAGCACACCGCCCAGTCCTAGAACGTAAGGCCGGGAAACTGAATCAAATCGGCCTCCTAATTTGTATGAGAAGCTCCAACAAATGTATTTTTATTGATTTGTTTAGTTAACCAAAACATTTTAACATGTGGAAAACCGTTTGTGCACGAGTTACAAGAATTTTTCCCGCCAACAAACCGATGGCATTGGAATTTTGCCCTAGCTGGAATTTTTTGATATGCGATTTAAACCTGTATGCCATGAGAAAGTGAATAAAAACATTTAACAGAATCGCTTGCATTTGAAACACTTTATAGTTAATTTTTATTTCACGCATCTAGCCTCTCGGAAAGGGTCTGGTGTTTCAAATAAAAAAGTAAAATTTTTGTGGAATCTCACCCAAGTTAGGAAGCTACTTTGAATGAGGGTCCCGGCCTTGCGATCTAGGAGGTTTTGCTTAAGGCGATGCACTATGTACCAGTATCGCCCTGGTGTAAGACCACCATTCAGAATTGAAACGTTGCTCCAAATGGCTTTAGCCGTGTTTAGTGACTAGATCTGAATAGCCAGGTACTTCCCCACCTTCCTCTCTCCCTTCCCCACTTACCTTCAGCCTCACAACATCCCCCAATTGGGGATGCCATAGTCTCACTGGCTCCAGACGGGAGCAGTTGGGACTCTTGTGAGGCATTCACTATAAAAAAAAAAAAAAAAAAAAAAATGTCGTGTAATATTTTAAATTGAGCCGCTATCAATAACAACCCTTACGTAGATGGCGATAAGGTTTAAATTCCGCTTAACACCATCTGCCTGTTTTGATTTATGCAAGAAAAAAACATGACCAAAAAGTGCCTTTTATTTTATTTTGTGGATGTTCAGGCATAAATATTTAATTTTTTTTCGATAATTTTATAAATAACTTAATTTGCCACATTATACAATAAAATCATAACCGAAAATGGGTTCGTAAGTAGGAGATTTTGAACTTTAAAGCAGTTTTCATAGGCCTTTACATTATTTTTTTCTGGGCTTATAAAAAGACTCATCTAAAAAATACTCGATTATTTCAAAGGTAAAGATGTATTTTACTCGCAGTATTTAATTAAAGCATCTGAAACATTTCTAGGCGACCAAATTTTCAAACCAAAAACACATGATTTTGCATTACTACGTATGGCATCACCTTAACTGCATTCACTTTGTAGATCTCCGTCCCACTTGAATTTCGTTAACACAATTTGGTATTAGAAATTTAAGCCTCGATTGGACAAATATTAAAGGCACTTCTTGTGCTATTCTTTATTCTATGACTATACATAGTATGCCTATTTAGTTTCTATTTTGGTAGCCTGCACAGAGATGTTGATAAATGTGGGACAGTAAAGTCAGGTGCTTGACTCTGTTAATGTAGAGCGAGACAGATGTATTATAGTCAGAGATGTGCAAAATGGGTACCCAAAACCATTTGAAATGCAAAATGGAAATGGGTCAAAACTTTTCCATTTGAAAATGCAAAATGCAAAATGGTTTTTAAAAAAGCATTTCAAATGCAAAATGCAAAATACCTATTTTCAAAATGCATTGAAAATGCAAAATGGTTTCTCAGGTCAAACAATCAAAATAATTATATATTTTTTAAACAATTTTGTCATTTAATAATGGACATCAATGTAGAACAAACATATTACATGATGGTAAATCCAAAAACACCACGACTACAGATTATGAAACCACAAAAAATTTGCGTGGGACTAATGTTGCCAACGTAAAAACATAGAAACTGCTATCTAACATTTAATATTACAGCGTCATTGCATGGCCCCATGTTCAGTATTTGAATCAGTATTTTTTGTAATGGTATCACTCAATTGCCAGGGCTCCTACCAGGGAGCAACTTGACAAATGTAAATTATCTCTCATAGCGAGGTTGACGAACGACTGATATTTGGGGCTTATGAAAAAAAGATGAGTGGAGAAAGTAGGAAGAATGTTTCAAAAAAGCATTTAAAATGCAAAATGGTTTTTAGAAAAGCATTTAAAATGCAAAATGGAAAATACCCATTTTGCATTTTGCATTTCCATTTGAAATGGATTTATTTGAAATAAAGCACATCTCTGATTATAGTTGTATAAAAGCCCACGTTTTAGTTTGATCTCCGTGGTTTATTTATGGATCTCCCTATCACATCTCAGCTCGTAATTAGTAATCAAATATCCGTAATCTTTGTACCCGGTTAACAATAAAAACAGTAATCCATATCGGAGTATCACTTATTTGAGTAATCAAGAACCTTATACTAGTAGTGGTACCAGGGCCAGCCTAGTAAAAACTACAAGCGCGCTGCATTAAGTGTTAGCGCCTTTGGCTTCCTGGCGCCATGGCAAGTGGGCGCCCGGAGCGGACTGCTCCAATTGCGCCTGCACACGGCCGGCCCTGAGTGGTACAACCTACAAACCATAAAATAACACTAATTTTTAATAAAACTAACAATTTATTACACATCAATATTTATTAGTCTAAAATTTTTAAAACATAAAAAAAATATGGAAAATTGGTAACAAACATACAAAATAAATAAATGTTGATCTTTTTGTAATGATTGAATAGAAAACATAAACAAATATTATCATTGATTCATTTTTGGGGTATTATATCGTGTTGCACTTCCTACTTTTTAAGCCAATGTTTCGGACACCGTCGATTATCAGAGCAGATGTATAGATTGCGGTGAAATGTATATTTATGTATGTAGAAGTGATATCGAATCGCTTCAATCCTCTTGGGGCAGTTATTTCAGTATAATTAGTTAAATTAATGTGGTTTTCAGTGTTTAGATTTGGTGTATCCGTCAAGTACTGGATAGCAAAGAATTAATTATCGTCTTTATTTAAACAAGGGGTTTTGTGGATTTAAATTACATTTTAATATTTCATTTGAATTAAATAAGAATTATAATATATTGCGTGGTAATGAATATGACTAGACTGTATATACACAGTGTTCGGAAACTCATAGTTTTTTCAATCTGATAATTTCTTTTATTTTTACAAATTTGACTTAAAAGATTACAATTGTGGAATTTACTCGAAAACGAAAACTCAAATCAAAAAAAGTTATACCACAAAATCAACGCCAAATGTGATTGTGTAAATTCACCAGTTAGCCACTTGTACTATGATTTTCAGGGCACCGTGTATAATATACATGGCATAATAAAAGCTAACAATAAGTAGTTAAAATCCTCGGTATACATTAAACTTCTTACTAATTAGATTCTTAGACGCCAGTTCAACGTTGGTAATGCCGGCCTCGAGCCTTTTTTAAGACCGTTTTAATCAAACAAACGCCATGTAATAATTTTTTCACTGTTCTAACCTTACACGCCGCGTAATATTTACACCACGTTTTATTAGTAAGGCTGAATATATTACTATAGCAAAGTTACTTTCTAAATCATAATGTCTTTAATAACATTATTTAAAATATGAATTATTGTAATTAAGACATTAATAGTAACAGGTGATAAAGAAGATACATTGGACAATCAGTTATACACTTTTGTAGTCCTTTCTTCTCGCTCTCTCGTGCCGTCTCTTTCGCAATAGACTTGTTACAATGAATTGATTCAAAAGTGATTTACATAAAGCGTTTGTGTTTCTTTAAATAATCAGTTCAGAAGTAAGTCAGTAAGTTTTGCAGTAATAACTCTGAGATCAAATATCATGCAGACGTGCCTATTTCCGCGTTACATACGTTGGAGAATGAATATACTTTCTTTAATAATTAAAAGGATAGAAAAGTATCTATTTATTAATTAACCCACTTTCCGACATCTGATCGAGCCGAGACTCGGCAGATTTACTCGTCGTCAATGACCAGAGATGTGCAAAATGGGTACCCAAAACTATTTGAAATGCAAAATGGAAATGGGTCAAAACTTTTCCATTTGAAAATGCAAAATGCAAAACGGTTTTTAGAAAAGCATTTCAAATGCAAAATGCAAAATGCATTGAAAATACAAAATGGTTTCTCGGGTCAAACAATTAAAATAATTATAGAATTTTTAAACAATTTTGTCTTTTAATAATGGACATCAATGTAGAACCAACATATTACATGATGGTAAATCCAAAAACACCACGACTACAGATTATGAAAGCACAAAAAATTTGTGCGGGACTAATGTTGCCAACGTAAAAACGTAGAAACTGCTATCTAACATTTAATATTATAGCGTCATGGCCGCATGTTCAGTATTTGAATCAGTATTTTTTGTAATGGTATCACTCAATTGCCAGGGCTCCTACCAGGGAGCAACTTGACAAATGTAAATTATCTCTCATAGCGAGGTTGAGGACCGACTGATATTTGGGGCTTATGAAAAAAAGATGAGTGGAGATAGTAGGAAGAATGTTAAAAAAAAGCATTTAAAATGGAAAATACATTGAGAAAGGCATTTAAAATGCAAAATGGAAAATACCCATTTTGCATTTCCATTTGAAATGGATTTATTTGAAATAAAGCACATCTCTGTCAATGACAATGCATTCTTTCAATTTTTGGTGGCATAACGTACATATAAGTAATTCTGTGGAATCGGATGACTTTATAGCATGTAAGACGTCCTACCCAATCGGCATTTGGCGAGGGTGGTAGAGTTTTTTTTTCCTTTAAAGTTTTAAAATAGATGTACATATCATAGTAAGAAAAACATTGTTTTTTTTACAGGTTGATTTTTAATTTACTCAATTAATCCTATTATCTCTAGTTCAAATTTGAATTTTTTTATTGCATTCTTCTCTCAATGACAAAAATATCCATATTGTGAGTAGGTAACACTAATTTATATTTTTAGAAGCCATATTCCAAATGCAAGGATGAAAAACGCTATATTTTTCAATGAAGCTTTAGCAAATGGTAATGGTTTGCACAAAAATAGCAGTAAAGCTGTACCTATCTTAAGAAAAACGAACAATTAAAAAAACATTGTATAAAAAACCATTTTATATACAATATGTTGGTCACAGCAATCAGAGGAAGATAATAATATAATGATAATTTTCAAATATTCAATGCATAATAATTCTTACCCAAATTTGAAAATTACACACAGTCTACCTTGGGTCATAGAGAAATGTACACCACTAAAGAAGAGTATACACAAATATACACAAGTATAATCTCTAAATATTACCGCTTCTGTGCCAAGAGCGAGTTAACTCGCATTCTTGGCCTGCTGTGCACAGCTACACTTCTACCTACTGGCATTTAAAAGGTTAACATTGTTGAAATGTCTCGCAAATCTTATAAACAAAACTCCATAAGTCACTACCATCAGAATCAATAAATAAATATCCCTTTGAGGGCAATCAGATCCACAACCTAATCATCACATACACAAGTACATATCAAAGCCGTCAGCATCTCAGTATTCCATAGACAAGCCACAAGGCTGTTTCCGTCGCTAGAGTATTCCGTAGACAAGAAACAAGGCGAGAAAACAAGAAGATAGAGTGTTCCATAGATAAGTCACAAGGATGTTACTATCTCTAGAGTATTCCATAGACAAGTCACAAGGCTGTCGCCATCGCTAGAGTAATCGATAGACAAGCCACAAGGCTGTTGCCATGGCTAGATGGGAAACAAAGCGATCACTATCTCTAGAGTGTTCCATAGACCAGTCACAAGGATGTTACTATCTATTTAGTATTTTGCAGACAAGTCGCAAGGCTGTCGCCATCGCTGGAGTATTCGATAGACAAGCCACAAGGCTGTTGCCATCTCTAGAGTATTCCATAGACAGAAAACAAGGCGATCACCATCTCTAGAATATTCCATAGAAAGTCCCAAGGATGCTACTATCTCTAGAGTATTCTGTAGAAAGACACAAGGGTGTTACTACCTCTGGTGTTTTCCATAGACAAGTCACAAGAATGTTACTATCTCTAGAGTATTCTGTAGAAAGACACAAGGGTGTTACTACCTCTGGTGTTTTCCATAGACAAGTCACAAGTATGTTACTATCTCTAGAGTATTTCATAGAGAGTCACAAGGCTTCCGCCACCGCTGGAGTATTCAATAGAAAAGCCACAAGGCTGGTGCCATCTCTAGAGTATTCCACAGACAATCCTAAAGTCTGTCACCGTTTCAAGAGTGTTCCATAGACAAACAATGATATGAACAAGCTTACATACTTTTTTTCCTATTAATACGTTACGGTAAAATCACAATCTATAGCAGTTCTTATTGGTTCAATCATCAACCATCCGCCAAACCTACAGTTTTGGGCGGAAATATCCCCACATTTCTAATACACCACTCCCATCTATTGGCAAAAAGATGCAGCTGGAAAACAGCATGAAAAGAAAATGAAAAGATTTTACATAAATTAAAGCAAAGCAGAATAAAATGTATTCCATTATAATGTAACATGTTACATAGTCATAATATTCTGTTAACATGATAAATAAATGTTACAAACAAAAATTGGTCGCTCTCGTTAGGTTTGATTGCATCTGCACACATCAGTTTGAATTGATAATGTGGTAACCGTAGATAATAGAAACAAGGTAGATGGGCGCACTACATGTGTCGCCAATATCCTTCACCCATACTACTGCAAAGCACTTCTATGCACAATGGCATCGAGCCTGCACTTTCTACATAGACATCAAACGCATAACTTTCATTTACTTGCCAAAATTTTTTTTTTCTGTAGACCCCTGCCTGCCGAATATTGAATTTTCCTAAAACTATTAACGTCCCATGTGATAATCATTTATTT
Source organism: Hesperophylax consimilis (assembly GCF_061612785.1). NCBI lineage: Eukaryota > Metazoa > Arthropoda > Insecta > Trichoptera > Limnephilidae > Hesperophylax > Hesperophylax consimilis. The sequence continues at coordinate 15,594,185 of NC_142854.1, read as the reverse complement.
TTTTAGTAAAAAGATTCCCTTCCCTTACCTGCCCAACAACAGGGTGGCGGTATAGTTGCTCTGCTTTTACACTGTGCGGACAGGGGCACCCTTGTGAGGTATTACACCAAATGAAAATAAAGCAGGATAAGCAATGGGAATTTCTTTTTGTAGCTAGCCCTACAGAACTGCCCCTTAAGTTCTTTGTCAGTGCTTATTCCGGATATTTCTTCTTGTCACATGTTTTCCTATTCTTCAACGTTCCATTTGGATAGTCAAAATGTCCTCAAACTTAGTTTGGAAGTCTGTGTAAAGTACATTTAAATGTTGAAAGTCATTATTACCCTGGACGTTTTTCAAAAACAAGTTGGGGAACTAGGAAAATTCGCGACTTCCAATGTGCAATGTTTTGCTTGAATATATTAATTCTGATGAGAAAAGGAACGTAGACTCATATTATATACCTCAATTAACAACTTTAAGAAATATAAAAATGCAAATAGCGCATTTGGATCCTATAATTTCTATACCCGCTATATCCTTTTTTTTGACAAAATGATCTGAGTATGACATCTTGTTCACATTTTTGCGAGCAACAAGAGGAGCCTAAAATTGAGTTTCAAAACCCTCCTTATCACAACCAAAAACCATGTTAAAACTGCGAGTGAGAAACCAAATCCGCTATATCATACAGAAAGTTACTATCAAAACGCGCTATATCGGATTCAACCAATCACAAGCAGTTATTTTGCCAAAATACAATATGGCCGCCGCTCTGACGCCACGCTCGTGTGTCAAAATGATCTACGCGTGTGTTTCTAAACCCGCCATGTCGGCTCAGTTGACTTTCAAAAGCCTCTATATCAAGTGTGAGTATCAAAATCCGCTTTATCCATTTTATTTATCGAAATTACTTAATTATTGCTAGACATATATAGAAAAATAAATGCTTTTCGAAATTTTATTACTCCAATTCATTATATAAAAAATTGTAATGCAATTACTTATGTACGCTAGAGATGTGACAGTTTTTTGCGGTTTTCTCCAAATCAATGAAAGTTGATATAGCGGGTATAGAAATTACATGACTCATTTGAAATACACAGAAAACATTGCAAACTGAACAAATGTGATGAATGTCCTGAAGAACGAGTGTGACTAGTAAAACTTTACCAAATCTTAAAAATAAGTTGCCAGAAAGTGCATTACTTCACTTCTGTAATATTTAACCACCTTCACCTTCTCCATCACCATCATCCACAGTCACGGTTTCAGCTTCTTTCTTGCTTAAGTATTTATGTTTATACAAGTCTAGGAGTTCCACTAACCAAATGACATCCATAGTCAGAGATGTCTTGAAGCATACGCAAGAGGATATCTTCAAGATTTCCGTGTTGTCTACGAACAAGTCTCCGAGTACCGACACACAGTCGCCTTCTTCGAATAACAGTTCATGTTGTGACTTCTTTATCTCGTCTTTCATCCATTTCAACGTTAGAAAGGAATGAAACTGCGGGGAGGAATTCCTCGCCTTCATGGCCTGCAGCTGCTCGTTCAGTTTAGTCATCGTGTCTTTAGGCAATGTTAGAAAATTGCTTGTATTATAGTAAACGTCCACAGATCCTGTCGGATCGCTTAGTTGAAAGCTGACCATCTCTGGTCCCTGGCTATACATCTCTGTGACGACCCCATGTACTTGAATTGACTTAAATTTCATGCCGCAAAAGTAATAATGATATTTATTATCTTGATCTTGCGTGAATTTCGCGATGTCCCTGATAAACACCTTGACGGGATTCTCTTCGAGAGGTTCTTCCTTGACATCTTCTGTCATTTTCACTGACAAATATGGTGAGGATCGCAGCTCGTAGAAATCTGTGAATTATAATTTCGTAGAAAGTAATCACAAAGTCATTGTTTCTATTACTTTATATCTACATAATAGAATTACATACATAAAGATTTTTTATTGGTTCGATATGAATGCAGATTAGAGGAGAAATCTCATTTTGAACGCACGTAGGTAGATCATTTTAAAAACAACATTGACGTTTGACTGATTTGACAGGACCGGCAAAAATCTATGGAATATAGACAAAAAAAATTGGGTTAAAGAATATTATCGATAGGTACTGACAAAAATTTACATCGGGGAAGGTTGTTCAGTGAAATATGAAAAGGATTTATTTAAAAACCTAAAGCGCGCTCTACACTCGCGGCGCGAACGGCCGCGGAGGCCGCGAAACGCGAGTGTGGATCTTGTTCACGCCTTCGCAATCTTCGCATTCGCGCTTCGCGCCATTCCCCGATTTTTGTCGGTTTTTGGCCCGCGACAAAGGATTTGCGGTTTAAAGTCGCGAACAAGACTGAAGCTTTGCGAGTGTGGATGGACACAGTTCACGCGCGGATCGCGGCGTATATTCACGGCGTGAATTCACGGCGCGACTTCGCGCGCGAGTGTAGAGCCAGCTTAATGTACATACCCGAATAAAACTTATTTTCTAGCCTTTGAAGACAAATCATGAAGCATTTCAAATGTAGTATACATAATATATGCATATTAATAAAAATAATAATAATTATAATGGTCTTTATTTCAGAAACTAATGACATCATGTTTATATACCTATACATATATTATCGCTACTAGTAGTACATTTTACTTACAATATTTTTTCCTACTTCTCTTGATTCTGAGTAAAATACATAATGTAATATCTACAATAATATAATGTACACTCTTTTTCCAACCACAAGCACATGCTTCTGTGGAAGAGTATAAATATTGTCATTGTAAATTGTAAACATTTTTACTTATATTATGTACTTTCTCCTTTAATAAATAAATAATTCAAAATAAAAATTTCACTGCCTTTGAAAAAAAGTTGGGTATGGCGTGAGTGGTTTATTTATGCGTATGGCTATTTAAAATACTGTAAAATATTACACTATTTTTTTATAGTAAGACAAACATTCCCTAGTTACGAATAACCTGACGATATTTTAAAATTTCTTACTACCATCACAGTAAGCGGAAAATGTTGCTTGTGTCGTGATGGAGGACTTGGCCAGCCGAGGAACTGAACACACTACGTCTGGGTGGGACCCAGACGTAATACCAACTCGGCCACCGACCGGTCATTATTATTATTATATTTATCTTACATTATTATTATATTTATCTTACTTTATACTGTATTATTATGATGTTTATTTTTCATGGAAATATCCCTCCTGCCATATTAAGCTCCTTTTCAGTTTCAGTGCCGGCAACCCGGGCGTTTATTTAAGGTTGGTTCTGTACAGATGTTTTTTTTTCATTACCCTCCTCACTAGACAAAGTCTGTTCTGAGGCTGGTAATTAACAATTTATATATATAAACCAAATGTTTAGTAAAAAATAGTAAAATAAAAAAAATAAGAAAAATAGTAGTAAAAAATGAGTAATATAAAAATAGAAAAATAAGTGTAGTACTTTATGTGTTGAAAAATTATGTATAAAAATATGAAATGAGTATTTCGTATTATAATTAATTGTAAAATTTTGTAATTTTGTTAGAATTTGTGTGCAGTATGGTTTGTAAAACGCATTAGATGTTTAGAATATTTCTAATATCTGTTCTTTGTTTTACCATTAACCAGTTTACAAATCTTTTGAACACCCAATTCAAATTATTTGGAAAGACGTAAGTTTTAGTTTGGGTTAGGAACATGTTGAATATGTGAGGAGCCAGGTAAGATTCATGTCTTTTAGCGAAATTTGATTTGATATACGGTACTTGTAATTGTTTGTGTGTAATTTTATTGCTCTCGTGTTTTGCGAGTGAGTTATGTGATGTGGTAATTTTTTATGCAGTTTTTGTAGATGATCTTCTTTATGAACAGTATATTCATGTCTAATAAGTTATTTTCAATCATTAGCTGTTCTGTCGGATGTTGATAAGGCTTTCTAAACATAATTCGAATTATTGATTTATGATTAATTTTAAGGGATTTGAGATGAGTGTCTGCTGCTTGTTACGTCACAAGACTTCTTGTCACTTCTTGTGACGCCACGGGTGTTTTAGCGGGCATTTAGGTCCATGGAAATAACCCTCGTGCCATATTAAGCTCCTTGTGACGTCACAAGACTTCTTGTCACTTCTTGTGACGCCACGGGTGTTATAGCGGGCATTTAGGTCCATGGAAATAACCCTCGTGCCATATTGAGCTCCTTGTGACGTCACAAGACTTCTTGTCACTTCTTGTGACGCCACGGGTGTTTTAGCGGGCATTTAGGTCCATGGAAATAACCTTCGTGCCATATTAAGCTCCTTGTGACGTCACAAGACTTCTTGTCACTTCTTGTGACGCCACGGGTGTTTTAGCGGGCATTTAGGTCCATGAAAATAACCCTCGTGCCATATTAAGCTCCTTGTGACGTCACAAGACTTCTTGTCACTTCTTGTGACGCCACGGGTGTTCTAGCGGGCATTTAGGTCCATGGAAATAACCCTCGTGCCATATTAAGCTCCTTGTGACGTCACAAGACTTCTTGTCACTTCTTGTCACTTCTTGTCACTTCTTGTCACTTCTTGTGACGCCACGGGTGTTTTAGCGGGCATTTAGGTCCATGGAAATAACCCTCGTGCCATATTAAGCTCCTTGTGACGTCACAAGACTTCTTGTCACTTCTTGTGACGCCACGGGTGTTCTAGCGGGCATTTAGGTCCATGAAAATAACCCTCGTGCCATATTTAGCTCCTTGTGACGTCACAAAACTTTTCGTCACTTCTTGTGACGCCACGGGTGTTTTAGCAGGCATTTAGGACCATGCAAATAACCCTCGTGCCATATTAAGCTCCTTGTGACGTCACAAGACTTCTTGTCACTTTTTGTGACGCCACGGGTGTTTTAGCGGGCATTTAGGTCCATGAAAATAACCCTCGTGCCATATTAAGCTCCTTGTGACGTCACAAGACTTCTTGTCACTTCTTGTGACGCCACGGGTGTTTTAGCGGGCATTTAGGTCCATGAAAATAACCCTCGTGCCATATTAAGCTCCTTGTGACGTCACAAGACTTCTTGTCACTTCTTGTGACGCCACGGGTGTTCTAGCGGGCATTTAGGTCCATGTAAATATCCCTCGTGCCATATTAAGCTCCTTGTTACGTCACAAGACTTTTTGTCACTTCTTGTGACGCCACGGGTGTTCTAGCGGGCATTTAGGTCCATGGAAATAACCCTCGTGCCATAGTAAGCTCCTTGTGACGTCACAAGACTTCTTGTCACTTCTTGTCACTTCTTGTCACTTCTTGTCACTTCTTGTCACTTCTTGTGACGCCACGGGTGTTTTAGCGGGCATTTAGGTCCATGGAAATAACCCTCGTGCCATATTAAGCTCCTTGTGACGTCACAAGACTTCTTGTCACTTCTTGTGACGCCACGGGTGTTCTAGCGGGCATTTAGGTCCATGAAAATAACCCTCGTGCCATATTTAGCTCCTTGTGACGTCACAAAACTTTTTGTCACTTCTTGTGACGCCACGGGTGTTTTAGCAGGCATTTAGGACCATGCAAATAACCCTCGTGCCATATTAAGCTCCTTGTGACGTCACAAGACTTCTTGTCACTTCTTGTGACGCCACGGGTGTTTTAGCGGGCATTTAGGTCCATGAAAATAACCCTCGTGCCATATTAAGCTCCTTGTGACGTCACAAGACTTCTTGTCACTTCTTGTGACGCCACGGGTGTTCTAGCGGGCATTTAGGTCCATGGAAATATCCCTCGTGCCATATTAAGCTCCTTGTTACGTCACAAGACTTTTTGTCACTTCTTGTGACGCCACGGGTGTTTTAGCGGGCATTTAGGTCCATGAAAATAACCCTCGTGCCATATTAAGCTCCTTGTGACGTCACAAGACTTCTTGTCACTTCTTGTGACGCCACGGGTGTTCTAGCGGGCATTTAGGTCCATGTAAATATCCCTCGTGCCATATTAAGCTCCTTGTTACGTCACAAGACTTTTTGTCACTTCTTGTGACGCCACGGGTGTCTTAGCGGGCATTTAAAAATTAAAACTTTGACAGTAATTATTTTAACTATTAAAACTAACTAAGTAGGTATAAAATAAATATGCAGGTATTTGTTAGAAGGTCGTTATTGATAAAAACTACATAAAATGTACTAAAGTCCCTTGTTAATGTATATAAATATTCATATTCTGTTATATTACATGAGTTACAACGCTTTTATTTTTTTAACTGGAAAATCAAATGCAATAGATCACGTCATGTACCGCACAAGAGTCCCAACTTCTCCCAACTGTCTGAAGCCGGTGAGACCAGTATGACTTTGAGAGGTATGTTTTGAGGCTGATGGTAGTGGGGAGGGGAAGGAGATGGGGAGGTGACAGGTGACTTTTTTTGGAAGATCTGGTCTTCAAACATGGCTAAAGCCATTTCAAGCAATATTTCAATTCTTGATAGTAGTCTTTCACCGGGTAGTATCTTCCACTCTGTCGCAAATACATATGTAATAATATTATGAATATGAGAAATTTTGTTCTCCGGTGACAATTTCAGTTTTTTTTTTTAATTTAAAAAATCCTAAAATTTTGGCAGCTCTTAATAATAATAATAATTTGCTAACTTATATAGCGCCGTTTTCGTTAAAAATCACCCTAGGAGGGTTGTTCGCCGTAGTCAATAATATTCGGATGAATTGTATTTTTGTGCAGCGCCGTTTTTATGAAAAAAATTTCAAGGGTGTTAGGACTATTAAGTACCTATTATCAGTTAAGTATATTAGGTATTATTAAGTATTATCAGTGCCTTGGCAATTCGGCGCCCGGAGCGGACTGCTCCAATTGAATCCGCAAAGAAAGAGACAGATCACTCGTCCATAACTCCTGGACACTCTGATCCCTAGATTCCTACCCACCCCTCAATTTTTTTCTTACCCAAAACTCCCTCTTTCATTTCTGTGATGTATGGTAATAAGTTGAGTATTTAAGCGATAGATGGCGCTAGTCATAAAGCTTACTCCAGAGTCCTTCAGATGTCGCTAGAGTGTAACAAATGCTTGTGAGGTTATAGTAACAGGGAACAAGCTTCTCGAACCAACCATCGGGTAATGAATAGTGTAGCTAAATCTAGACCTATTTATTGTAACGTAAATTAACACAATTATACAGAGAACCTTTTACTTTTTAACAAAGAGCTCCCAATCCTTAAATCTTCAAAGTAAGACAAATATAATACTTCCCACACAGCATCCCCAAAGATGACGTTGGCCCTGTGGTAAATTATTTTCCTCACGACCTCCCGTGTGGAGTAATGTAAAATAAATGCGAATTAATTAAAATGAACTGTTTTGACTAAAAACTAGTGTGCCGCAGAAAATATTTTGGCCGACACTGCTCTATTCCCCTCTACATCTTGTGTTCATATAACCTATCAACTCAACCAGCAGGTAATTTAACAACTAGAAGCTAGAATATATAAATACTTTACGCTGCTACAGTCATTATATATTCCGACTTGATCCGCGATAGTCGTGGCTTGCAAAGCGTGTTTGTGCAATTTAAAAATACTAAACGCATTTTACATCAAGTGAAATCTATTTTAAATAAATTCCCTGAAAATTAAAAAAGACAAATTAGCTACATATTCATATTATATTTCGTGTATTTACCCAACAACACAATAAAATAAAAGTGACAACCTAATACATATAATTAATTCAGTTTTATTTTTTCAAATATTTCATATTCTTAAGTTTTTACGGAATATTTTAAATATTCTTTGTGTGTTCCCAAATAAATTATTTCACAAAATCAGCATTATATTTGTTTGTTGAATTTAAGTGTTAATACGTTTGGTACCTACCTAATCAAATAATGATCGTTTAAAATCATTGATAATGAGTGATTTTAAAATGAAGTCATTTCCCGCCGTTTTATTAATAATTTTCTTGAGGGACTCTTTTGCGTTTTTGCAAACGGAGGACTTTTTATCGCAAGATAAGAAAATATTGAACAATCAAATCAAGTTACTGGTTTCAAACAACTACAACGAGTTGATGACCATATATGACCCCGTGTGGTTGGCGAATCTTTGGCCGAAGTTGAGGAATGGGGCGCATTTGACCCTGGAGAACCATTGTTGGAGCAATTTGACCGTGTACTTTCAAGACATGCTTGATGGAAGGGCTTGGGCCCTTAGCGGTAAGTAAACATATTAATTAAATTAAAATAATAAATAGTTAGTTTTAAACACTTTTATTGTTTAGAGCAGAGGTTCCCAAAATGTTTTGCCCCGTAGACCACTTGCCAAATATTTTTTTTTCCCTAGACCCCCTGCATGCCGAATATTGAATTTTCCTAAAACTATTAACGTCCCATGTGATAATCATTTATTTTTTTCGTAAAAAGATTCCCTTCCCCTGCCTGCCCTACAACCGGGTCGCGGTATAGTTCCTTTGTCTTTACATTGTGCAGACAGGGGCACCCTTGTGAGGTATTACACCAAATGAAAATGGAGCAGGATAAGCAGCTGGAATTTCTTTCTGTAGCTAGCCCTACAGAACTGCCCCTTAAGTTCTTTGTCAGTGCTTATTCCGGTCATTTCTTCTTGTCACATGATATACGATTCTTCAATGTTGCATTTTCACAGTCAAACTGTCCTCAAACTTAGTTTTGAAGTCTGTGTGAAGTGCATCTAAATGTTGAACGTCATTATTACCCTGGACGTTTTTCAAAAACAAGTTGGGGAACTAGGAAAATTCGCGGCTTCCAATGTGCAATGTTTTGGTTCGATATATTAATTCTGACGAGAAAGGGAACGTAGACTTTATTTATAAACCTTAATAAACAACTTTACGATGTATAAACATACAAGTATCAAATAAATAATTTCTCAGTCTATTATTAGTATTACGTAAACTGTGTTAGGTGTATTGTGTCATTTACGGAACTCCTAAATATTGAGTTGAGGTAAATGGGGGTCCGCTCGTATGTACCCCCATTTGAATCTCGTGGACCCCCAAATTTTTTTCTCGCTGACATAGACCCCCAGCAAGCCGAAATCGACCCCTGGGGGTCCATATAGACCACTTTGGGAACCTCTGGTTTAGAGCATAAAAACCACCCTCGTGATCAGATCATAGAACAAAGAAAAAACTAGTAGTGGAACTTTAAAATGGAAACAAATGTGCAACTGTTTTAATACCCTTTGGTTCTAGAGTATTTAGCACGCGGTCTGTCTCTCTTACACTTGACTAAAATTGTATATCGCCATCCCATTTGATTGTTCTCGAGCGATTTTTGGCGTATAATGCCAAGTTTGCGAAAACGTTTTGGGCGATTGCTTGTCATGCCAAAATTATATAACCTTAAATATGGGATGGACGGTGGATTAATCTGTAATTTAACCGCAGTAAGCATTTCATATCAATGTTTTCAATATTAGTATTTTGAGGTATTATATTAATTAAAAAATATATATTATCTTGCCTCAAAATGTATATAAAAATATATGTACACAACCCACAGACATAGGAATTAATAGACGAGAAGATAATGGCGAGGGGTAAAATCAACTGTTGAAGAACGAAGGGAGTAAGGCTGACTGTGATTCGTCAATAAATCAATCTGACAGTAAATAGGCATCTCGCAAGTAAAATCTGCTTTTGAATGAATAGACATTTTTACATGGGAGCGCAAATTACTCGCCACGTTATGAACAAATTTGCGAAGTCCAAATTCAGCAAAAAAAATCGGTTCTATTTTCAGAGTCGAATATTTCGTTTAAGTATTTAGTTAAGACACTTTTATAAATGTTCATAATTTACTTCCCAGCAAACAACCAGCTTTGTGTTTCGCGTCCAGACGTTTCTCGATGTGATAGTATATGTTTCTAAAACTGATCTATATTATACGATGTGAATATGCTTAAAATAAAGTAAAATAATGCTTATATATGGAATGTAATACGAAAATTGGGTTTATTCTCTTTTTCATATCTATTTTTACAAGTTTTCATAGTACAAGTCAACATTTTGCCGTGTTATTTCGTAAAATGAACCGATGATGCCTCGACCATAGTTCGCACAAGAATGATGACGTCACGTTTTCAAATTTCACTTGAGGCCATACGCGAGCACAGCCGGCTCCAATGGAACCGGTATGGGGAGTGGGGATAATACGCTTTTAATCACTTAGGGCAGGTCTACTAATATTCATATGTCTATGACACAACCAATCGCTCGAGTAGTATTATAGGTCCTAATTGAGCTTTCATTTTTATCACGAAACACGCCCACAAGGCACTTCTTGTTTTATTCTTTATTCCATGCTTTAGACACTATTGACCATGGGTAAAGTTGTCGAATTCTACTTTATGTGTATTTCCTAAACTTCAAACATAACTTTGAATGAGAAACATATAACTTTAATGCATTTTTACCATCTCCCACGACACAAAAATTTATAAACCAAGCAAATATTGATTCAATTACAAAAAAAATATGAAAATGTTGGATAAAAAAAAGATTTCAAAATCATTCAGGTATTTAACACTATTTGTTAACATGCCAAGAATAACAACATAAAATAATAACACAAATATGAAATTAAAATAAAAAGCAGAAATCAGGATTTTTTTATAAATTTTAATTTATAAAATTTCAGCCTGCATATGTTTGTGCTCCCAAAACTCGTAAAGTAGTCGACTGATATCGCTGAAAATTTCAAAGCTTGTTCAATTTCAAATCACTGTTTTGATTCATCTTAACAACGAATTGGTGTACATTATGAATACCAAAAAAAGCTTTAGATAAATTAAAGGTTTTCCTATCGTTTCGCTTGAGAAGAATACAAATAAAAAAATAAATTGCTCGGTAAAAAATATAAATGCAAACTACTTAAAAAATATATTTTTAATAGAAATGTATGAACGCATAAAGGAAACAACTTTAAAAAGCCAAAAAACTAAACAAAACTACAAGCCAAAAATGTGTATATTCTTGGTATACCTTACATCGTAGGTAATAGACATTAAAATCGCTTGAAAACGGAGTTTGGAAACGTTCGATTTCAAGAAAAAAACTGTTTTTTATTTATTTTGTAAATAATTTTATAAGAAAGCAAAAAATTCAATCAATTGAAACTGTCACAGATAATCTTAGCTATAATACTGTATTTTTTAAAAGTTGTTTCCTTTACGTGTTCATACAATTCTATTGAAAAAATATTTTTTTTAGTAGTTTGCATTTATATTTTTTATTCAGTAATTTATATTTTTATTTGTATTATATTCAAGCGAAGCGATAGGAAAACCTTCAATTTATCTAAACATATTTTTTTTGTATTCATAATGTACACCAATTCGATAAAAAGATTAATCGAAATAGTGATTTGGCACTAAGCTTCGCCTAAAATAACAGAAAAAAACGTGCTTTCAATAATTCTCGGAGTTAAATTTACGATTTTTTTTTCTATTGAAGGAATTTCATATAATTAACGTTTCGGCATATCAAATGTATAAATATTAACTTAAAAAATAACGTACTTATGTAAAAACCTAAAGAGTTAAGGAGAAACTTGTTATAAATCTATAGAAATTGGGTATACCTTAATGATAACATTTATTATTTTAAAATAAAATATTATTTTCTCCTACACATGCGGTCATAATCAAATGCAGCCAAATTCTTGTCTATTCCTTTGGTCGTGATATCGCAAAGTAGGTACCCTACAATACCCAATCTCATAATACACCACTAAGTAGGTCTTGGTTAAATGGCTACGAGTTTAGCAAGCGTTTCATTAAAAAGTAATTTCTCGCTTTCAATTTAATGAAGGCGGGGGATATTTACTAAGGAAAGTAAACCTATTCAACAGAACTAAACATATTAACAATCTTACTGATTTCTTCGTTCTTTTGAATACAATACGTCGATGCACTCAATAGTTCGGTAAACGAGGCACTATTTTGCATAGAGAAGCATGCAACTACTCTGTTTACGCACACACATGTAGATTAGAAGATTTACGTATGTGCATTGAAGCAAAAACTTTGCATGTTTTTTAAATGATGTTTTTTGAATAACTTAAAGAGTAAAATTTTGAATTGTAATATTTAATTATCGAAGACAATATTAATTGATTCTTAAACAAAAATTTGAAACAGAAAAATCCTTGAAAAAGACTTGAACCCAGCTTGCTAGATAAAAAACAACTTATTAATGCGAAGCATAATGCCAAATCACTATTTTGATTAATCTTTATAACGAATTGGTGTACATTATGAATACAAAAAAATATGCTTTAGATAAATTGAAGGTTTTCATATCGCTTCGCTTGAATAGAATACAAATAAAAATATAAATTACTCAATAAAAAATATAAATGTAAACTATTAAAAATTTTTTTTTCGATAAAAATGTATGAACGCATAAAGGGAACAACTTTAAAATACATTAGTTATTATAGCGATGATTTTCTGTGATAGTTTCACTTGATTAACTTTTTTGCTTTCTTTTAAAATTATTTATAAAATAAATAAAAACCAGTTTTTTACTTGAAATCGAACGTTTCTAGACTCCTTTTGTCAAGCTATTTTAATGCCTATTACCTACGATATGAGTTATATCGAGAATATATACATTTTTGGCTTGTAGCTTTCTCTTAAGCTTGAAAATATATTTAGTAATGTTCCCTGTTCAAGTGTCCAACCAATTTAAAAACTTTGTTTTTTCTCTCTTGTAACATTGTGTATTGTGTTAACAGCAGATATATAATACTTTGTTTTTTTCTCTCTTGTAACATTGTGTATTTTGTTAACAGCAGATATAACACTTTGCCATATAACTACCGCGATTTGTAATAGACTAGTATCTTTAGTATCTAATAAAAATCGCGTGTTGAAAATCGCAGTTTGCCTTTTCCAAGTTTGTCTGTAGATAAAAGAGTTTTCACCAGACGAGCAAGGGAAACGTATTTATTTGGATCTCTATTTTCCGCTTGAGAATTTTTTTTAATTATTAGGCTAACAAATGCTAATTTATTTATCATGTGCACGCCAAAGAAGTTACTTTTTATGCTTGTTAAGACCACACAAGAGTCCCAACTGCCCGAAATGAGACTATGGATCCCACGATATTGGGAAATATTGACAGATTTTAAATATAACCCCATTTTTATTTAGGTAAGTGTGAATCGATTATCAGATAAAAAATATTTTATTAGTCTTTTTGAGAACAGGAAACTGTTTCAAGTTTTCAAAAATTCCAAAGAATCCGCGAAGAACTTTCGGAGAACGAAACATTATTTTTTTATTTATATATAGTATAGTATATAGTATATACTAGCTGCACCCCGCCACGCTTTGCTGTCACTCAATCTGTGCAGACAGAGAAACAATAGCACATATTGATTTTGCGCTTTGCGATTTCTATGGTTAAATTATACCGCAGAGAGAAATGAGAATACGAAATGTTCAAGCCAGAATAAACTGACGTAATTTTTTATATAACCGGGGTCATTAGGGTAGATAATTCTCGTAATACAGTGTTTTTAATATGTAATAAGTTGAACCCGCTCACCACTGGGATCAGTGAGAGAAAACAACTCAGAAGCCTGGGAAAAAGTTAATGTCCAAACCGCATACTTTTCCCCCGGAGAATTCAATTTAGAAATTACTGTTGCAGTATTATGTAAGGTTATTATTGTCATTAAAGTTGTCAGATATTATGTTATTTTTAACTTGTAATAACACATTAGCTTAATGTAATCTCTACTCGAAATTATATTACGTTTAATTCCTTATTAAGATAATAATGAAATTCTAAAAGGTAACCCTATATTGTTTATTGTTTATTTATTGTTTATTGCGGTATTTTAAGTAAGTACATAGTTATCTATGTCCTAATACAATCCTTATACACGGTGTCCGGAAACTCGTAGTACAAGCGGGAAACTGGAGAATCTACACCACATGGGGAACCCAAAAAAACATAAAGTTTTTTGATTTGAGCATTTTCAAAAAAAAAAAAAACCAAAAAAAAATATTTTTCGGCTATTTTAGGGTTAAAGTTTTTTCTGGTGTTTAGGGTTGAATAACAGATGTTTTAACCCTGCAGAGCAGAAATATTTTATGATTACACCGGGTTAAATGAAGGGTGATTTCAAAATAATGCTTCAAATCCGAGTTTCTTCATTTGTTTTACTTTCAAATAGTTTTAATTAGATGGGTACTTTGATCTTCAGTAATAATTTATAAGAATTTGATTAAAAAAAAAAAAAAAATCAACTTCAAACTCGATTTACTCGATAACGAAAGCTCAAATAAAAAAAAATATACTACAAAATCGACTCCAAATGTGATGTAGATTCACCAGTTTCCCGCTTGTACTACGAGTTTCCGGACACCCTGTATACATATAATTATAATTATAGTAACACATTTAAAATGAATCAATCATATATTTTCGTAGTTTAATTTTAAATATAGCCACCTCAATAGGTTAAGAGGAAGCTACAAGCCAACAATGTGTATATTCTTGGTATACCTTATATCGTAGGTAATAGGCATTAAAATCGCTTAACAAACGGAGTCTAGAAACGTTCGATTGCAACCTAAAAACTGGTTTTTACTTATTTGTAAATAATTTTATAAGAAAGCAAAAAACTTAATCAAGTGAAACTGTCACAGATAATCTTACTTCTTATTTTTTTTTAAGTTGTTTCCTTTATGCGTTCATACATTACTATTGAAAAAAAAAAATTTTTAGTAGTTTGCATTTATATTTTTTATTGAGTAATTTATTTTTTTATTTGTATTCTACTAAAGCGAAGCGATAAGAAAACCTTCAATTTAACAAAATTCCAATTGAATACATTAATTATGTCAGTTTCATGAATCAATTGCATCTAATAACGCTGTCTGACAGGAAAATTATGTCAGACCTGGCTGTGTTACAGTCAGGTTGAGTCATTGACAACTTAATTGACAGTCCTGCCATCGTTGCCACTATTAACTTCCATGTGCCAACTAGGAACACAAGACAAAATGTAACATTCTTCTGCAATACATACACAACCGTCTATCAGAGTCAATTAAGAGTCCCAACTGGTCCTAACCGTCTGAAGCCAGTGAGACTACGGCATCCTCGAGTGGGGTATGGTGTGAGTTTGACAATGATGGGGAGGGGAAGCAGTTGGGGAAGAGGAAGATGAGGAAGTACCTGGCTATTCAGATCTAGTCACCAAATATGTCCAAAGCTATTTCAAGCAACGTTTCGATTCGGAATGGTGGTCTTTCACTAGGGTGATACTGAAAGTATCTACCACTCTGGAACGTGCCAAAATATACATTTTTTTATATGATAAAATTTGTAAAATAACATAAACTTACCAAATCAAATCTGAACTAGCGATCTCTTCATTTGTAGCCAAGGATCGTGAGCACTCAACCACACTGATATTTCAAGCAAAATGTCGATTCTAAATGATGATCTTTCAACTAGGGTGATACTCAGAGTATCTTCCGCTCATTACTTAGACAGTTAGTAAAAAGTATCGTTTTTACAAAAAATAAATTTAAAAAATATCATAATATGCTGTTTCATAGATGGCACTAATTTAATTATTTTAGGATTAAACACCTTTAGCAAGTTATGCTTTAAAATATTACGATGAATTATTTGATTGCGCCCGTACATACGGAATACTAATATGAATACATAGTTTTGTCCGTATAAAAACGCAATTCTGTCAAGAAAGGCATACACTTACAATATTTCAACGATGATTCAATCCAGTATTGCATTTGTATGCCTTTCTTGAAAGAGTTGAGTTTTCATAGATTATTAAGTACGTTTCGTTTATCCTTAAGGACAATAAAAAAATCCACATTTAAGATGATGTCACGGGATAGGCGAATTTTGTTTGATTTTAAATTGATAGCTCGACAATGGATAATAATTCCAATATGATTTTTTTTGACGTGTGGTGTGATTTGAAATGTTGTGTCAGTTATGTTAGTTCTTGCATTTTACGACAGGTAGAGCTAGTGTGAGCAAGCGATGCGCGCGCACGTAAGAATTCGAATGGTTCCGACGAGTTCCCGAACCTAGCCGATCGTAGGTAGGCGACTCTATAGGGAGCTGCTATCGCCAGAATAACTTAAAAATAACAGTAACGTTACTTTTGTAATTTTTATCGTAAATAAACAACCTTTTTATCTTGACAAACCCTTTATAAAATCAGTGGGGTCTCCTACAATTCACATTAACGTGAAATCTGAATACTAGGCGTAATTAAAAGACATTACATTTTCTAAAACACATCAACATAATATATACAGGGTATATCGGCAAGTACCCGACAAACTTTAACCAGCTATTCCTTAGCACATTTGGAGTAAAAAATGTTATGGGCGCTTTGCTGTCCGGTAACATTTTTTTCCATTAAAAACAAAAAAATAAATAAAAAATCCACACTCCGTCACTGTCATTTGCATTGCTTCTCGTGTTCAACAGCTGTTATTAGCAAGTGTGTCAAAAAGTGTCCTCGCTCTTTCGTACACACTAAATTATAATAGTTAAAAATGAGACGAATGGTGCCGTGCCATTTCGTTGTGATTGTAAAAGCGCGCCAGCGTAGGTACGTACGTACATTATTCAACGAAACTCGAACAAAATATTGCCAGACGGGTTTTCAAACTTTGACAAAGGATAAAACATTGGTGACATGTGGTGAAAATATGAATAATAATTTTTTTATTAAAAAAAAATGTTACCAGACAGCAAAGTTCCCATAACATTTTTTAATCCAAATGTACTAAGGAATAGCTGGTTAAAGTTTGTCGGGTACGTGCCGATACACCCTGTATATTTTAGTGACGTAATATGAATGAACTTTGTGGAAATCCGTTATTATTTTAATCAGTGTTTTTTTTATATTATGTAGGTATTTATAACGCAACAAGTTTCAGTTCACACTGTTTATCGTTAGGACTAATAATATATACATTTAAATATATGCATTTTTCAAAATATCTGCATTAACTTAGGTCTGTTTCTATCTCTTGGTCCAAGCGTGCTGGCATTAGTTTCTTGTCTTGCTTAGAAAACGTTAAAAAAAGTTTCATTACCATAATACATATTTTTTCACAAGGTAAAAATGATGGTTTGACTTAAGATTGACCCTTTCTACCCAAGAAATGATGTTGACAACTCTACCAATCGAGCCAAATCCCAATTGGATAAGACCGACATTTATTTTGTATATTAACTGCTGTAACGTCATCGAATTTCAGAGAAACGCGTATATACCAGTGTGTGTGCGCGTGATTGCCACTAAAAGAAGAAAAATGTATTTTCAACGATCAACGAGTATATCTGCCGAGTTTCAGCTCGATCGAATGTCGGGAAGTGGGTTAATTTCCGCTTTCAAGATATGCATGCGTTCATTATCAAAAACAATGAATATGAAATTAGGTAGATACCTTAATATTATGACGTCTTTTGGAAGATACCATTAATTTCCGAACACTGTGTACCTACACGTAACACAATGCACCTTAACTGTATCTAGTGCTCTTACAACTTGTGTACATTCCATAAATAAACCTACTCGCATCCTTTTTGAACAATTTATAACAATTTGAACAATTTCATCATTTAAATTTTTAAATTTAAATTTTTAAATTTAAATTTCATCATTTTCAATTAAACATCATTTAACAAATTAAACAATTTCATCATTTAACAATTAAACATCATTTAAAAAATTAAAAAATTTCATCGCACACGTTTTTCAGCATTTTATTTGTCAGACAGTTCCTATAATATAAGTATTTCATCTGCTTTCGAGAACAGTAATTTCATGTCGAGGTACGTTAAAAGCAGTGAATATATATTTGAAATTGAATGGCAAGCGGGAATATTTAAAGGACGTTGTATTATTTTGTCTAAGCCCGAGGTGTTTTAATTGCATTGGCTCGTATAATATTATTTCCCGGAAGCAGGACCGCTCCGGGCGCCTAATTGCCAATGCGCTGATAATACCTCACCTAACACATCATCCTTGAGATTATTTTTCATGAAAACGGCTATACGCAAAAATTCAACTCATCCATATTTATTTATTTATTAATTTTCGGGAAATCGACAGTTTACAATTATTTCAGAATGTTCATACCTAAGTATTATATAGCCAAAACAAAAACAATTATGGATTAATTGAAGTAATTTAAATTTGGAAGAAAGGAATATGAAATCAAAAATTTATACAAAACAAAAGATTATATAAAACGAAAAATTTACAAAAGAAACATTTATAGCCATGGAGAGAGGTTGTAGATATAAATCAAATCATAATAGAAATATAGACATAACATTATTCACAAACCATCAGAGAAATATTCTTTTATGGACCTCTCGAATTTGGTAAGTTTGGTAAGAAAATATCCACCTTGGATAATACGCTATTGTAATTATTGTATATATTATATACTTGCTGACGTCTACTCGGCGATGCTCGACTTAAAAAATGTAATATCCATGATGAAAAGCCTATCAAATTCCGTTACATATTTTAGAAGAACTGAGCACACAGGCAGACGCGGATAGTGACTATTTTATACTATATAGAGATACTAATGTACAGAGTTTTCCAATAAGAGGTGTTATTTTGATATTCAATCGTAAAAGATCAATGGTTTCGTTGCTTGTGTGGCACGTAGCGCCGTCTTGTTGAAAGTAAACGTTGTCCAGATCAATACCATCCAATTCCGGCCATAGAGAGGCTTTACAACAATAACTCTTGGGTTTTCCGAGCCCTAGATGCGACAATTTTGCTTGTTGACGAAGCCACCGAGGTGGAAATGGGCCCCATCACTCAAGATGATTTGCATATGATTCACTCAAGTGAATTTTAAAAATTTCAATGCGTTTTTGAAGCGTGTATCGTTCCATTTTTACTAATGACGTAGTTTCTACTTGTCAAATGTCAAAAAATGACAGCTTCAAAAGAAACATCTACCGAAATAGCGGGCTATTCAAAATAACACCTCTTATTGGAAAACCCTGTATTATCACGATTACGAATTTACTAAAAGTATATCAGGAAACGGTCCATAATCCAGTTTTTAGTTCATTATGATCAGGGATGTTCCCTAACATTCCAGACTAATCCCGAACATTCCAGAATGTTCCGGAATGTTGTGGAATACTCTCGAATGTTCAGGACTGTTCTAGAAATTTCTATATTGGGAAACTTCCAGCCTTTATATCTTCAAAAGCACGCCCTCCAGGTAAAAACGGAAACCTTCTTTAAGGATGGGAGATAGAGGGCTACCATGCCATATAACTTCCTTGATCGTACCGGGACTCGGTTCTGAGTTTTAGTGACACGCACACTTTATACTTTTTTTTATAACCATAATATATATTTGTAGTTAGGTATGTTCGGTATTCTTTTTATTAATAAATAACTACGAAATTTGGCTGAAGCGGTTTTTTAATAATACATCCGAAAACAATAAATAAACGTAGAAAATACAACAAAATGATTTACGAAAGGAAGGTTCGAGAATGTTCCGAAGCGCGTCACGTAGGCAAAATAATTCGATCTCGATGTCGCGGTTGCTGTTACTGTACTGACCACATAAATAAACCACTCTACTGACCATTTCGTTCACGTTGTCGCTTATCTAGGTGGAAAATAAAACATTCTCGAACATTCCAGTTGCTACAGGAACAAAATATTAAAAAAATAAAAGAAAATCCAAGAAGCTTGTTTGGAAACTTCTAGAATAACGTTGGAGTCAAGTAATGGCGTACCACTACATATTGATTACAGTAATCTCCTACTTGGGCGTCTAATGGTTTTGACAAGGGGCGCCAAAATTTTACTTGGCGTTGTTTGGTTCCGGGTCTGCCCTGCCAGGAAGCAATGCAAAGGAGAAGCGGGTTTTCTCTCAGGATCGGATCCTGGTCGGGGTAATTATTTATAATATTCCTGTTTTCTGCGCTCCTAGTATTGGTGTGGCGAAGGAACCAGTACCTCGGCATTCTCACAACTTGTATTTTACCTAAGCCCGACTCGCGTGTGAAATAACTTAGCTCAATCAGTACGTAATTAGTAGGTAGGTATCATGGGCGTGGGCAGGGGGGAGGGCGTTTGCAAGAAATTAAATACAATAAAATTTTATATACGGAATTTTACGGCGATGCATTTCGGCGTGAAATTTTGCAAAGTTTTATTTTGTGAAATTCATACACAAATAATTTTTAAATTTTTTCCGATCATAATCTAAAGATGCCACATAATATAGTAAAACCATTTCCGAAAAGGGCCTTATACTTTATTTTCTTATTTAAAAATACTATGATATTATGGGTTCCATGATACGTCAACCAGCGATAATTCAACACACCTTTAAAAAGTGATAAAAAGTGAAAAAACATACCTATTTAACACAATTTTTGTTTACACTTTTCATGACTTTATATCACTTTTTAAAGATGTGTTGGTGCATTTTGACAAGTTATCCGGATTACCAAGCGAATATAAAAATAAAAAATAATATTTTTAAATATTTTTTTTTTAATTTAAAAAAAAAATTGGTCTAAGGGTTTTTAATTTGTTTAATTTTAATTTTGTATAAAATTTTAAAAATTTTAATACTTGGTTTTGCATTACTTCGCGGTTAAATACGGCATGTTTGGTACTTAGATACCTTTTCTATCTATATAATCAATAGCCCCGTTTTTTATCAGTTCTTCGATCTCGAATTTTTCTCATCCTCGCATCTCTTCGTCTTTTACTAATCAACGTAATTGGTTAGTTTTTCACCTCGCCGCTCTGGTTTACAAGCCGTGGAAGGGATGCCACAGTTGTGATAAGGGCCGGTCCTATACAGGCGCAATCGGAGCAATCCGCTCCGGGCGCCGACTTGCGCTAAGGAGACAAGGCGCTAATAACTAATAACGCCTAACACTCAACATAGTATAACACGCTGGGCGCCAAATATAACATGCGTGGCGCCAAATACAGGGTTTTCCAATAAGATGTGTTATTTTGATATTCAATCGTAAAAGATCAATGGTTTCGTTGCTTGTGTGGCACGTAGCGCCGTCTTGTTGAAAGTAAACGTTGTGCAGATCAATACCTTTCAATTTCGGCCATAAAAAATCATTAATCATCTCTCGCATCTAGCGCAATCCATTCACCGTAACTGTTGCTCCAGCCTCATTTTCGAAAAAGTATGGTCCAATGACTCCGCCGGACCATAAACCGCACCAAACAGTCACACGTTGAGGATAGAGAGGCTTTTCAACAATAACTCTTGGGTTTTCCGAGCCCCAGATGCGACAATTTTGCTTGTTGACGAAGCTACCGAGGTGGAAATGGGCCTTATCACTCAAGATGATTTGCATTTGATTCACTCAAGTGAATTTTAATAATTTCGATGCGTTGGTGAAGCGTGTATCGTTCCATTTTTATTAATGGCGTAGTTTTTACTTGTCAGATGTCAAAAAATGACAGCTTCAAAAGTAACATCTACCGAAATAGCGGGCTATTCAAAATAACACCTCTTCTATCTTTTGTTCTGAATTAAAAGAGTTTGCTAGGAGCAATCATATAATGTTTATTTAACCAAAACAAATTATGAATTAGTACTCAGCATTTGCAAAATAAATATCAGACTATCATCATACCTGTGGAGTGTGGACCCGACGTAAAATTGAGATAATCTAAAAAAACTACGTAGAAAGAACGTGGAACAACTCGGATGGGCAGAGAAGGATCTTTCGTACGTCACGATCCTGAATCCAAAAATGTTTTAGCTCTACAACGTTAAGTTACCTAACTTCGCCCACCTCTGGCAGGTCTGAACCTGAACTGAACCAAGAGACGCTTCATAAACAGTTGAGGGAGGTCAGCTAACCCAGAGCGAAACCCTTTTGGTAAAGCAAAGGGTTAAGGGAACATGTTGTTTATTTTGGGAGGACACAGGTTTAACCAGTTGAATCCATAAAGTTTTTGTTAAAACCTATAGAAAAAAATACGCCAACAACACACTTCTACCAGTTACGTATACATATTGTTTGGACTTGCAGAATGCTGTTTTAAATAATTTGTGTCGAATAATTACCAAATAAATCTATGTTTAATGGGCATTAACTGTTTTAATTCCGGTTATGGTAACGTTATTATTGAAAAATATTAAATTAAGGCGATGCACTACGTCGTGTAATATTTTAAATTGAGCCGCTATCAATAACAACCCTTACGTAGATGGCGATAAGGTTTAAATTCCCGCTTAACACCATCCGCCTGTTTTGATTTATGCAAGAAAAAAACATGGCCAAAAAGTGCCTTTTATTTTATTTTGTGGATGTTCAGGCATACATATTTATTTATTTTTCGATCATTTTATAAATAACTTAATTTGCCACATTATACAATAAAATCATAACCGAAAATGAGTTCGTAAGTAGGAGATTTTGAACTTTAAAGCAGTTTTCATAGGCCTTATATATTATTTTTTTCTGGGCTTATAAAAAGTTATCTAAAAAATACTCGATTATTTCAAAGGCCAGGATGTATTCTACTCGCAGAATTTAATTAAAGCACCTGAAACATTTCTAGGCGACAAAATTTTCAAACCAAAAACACATGATTTTGCATTACTAAGTATAGCATCGCCTTAAAGTAAATTTTAAGTTCATAGCGAAATAATATGGAATAATACGCAGCTTTTTTGATTAAACCAATAGGTACCGTGTACCACCCTTTCTCGGATGCTGATAATATTGTGTGAAATAAATATATACGAGTATATACACTTACATATGTAATTTTTTATATATGTAATATGTACACCTTTTCAAACTATACAGTTAATAATTGTTGTTAAATATTAATTTAATTAAGAAAATTTGATGGAGTTTGTATGAAGGGAGATTAGGTGGTTAGAGCCGGCCCTATGTGGGCGCAATTGGAGTGGTCCGCTCCGGGCGCCGAATTCCCAAGGCGCTGATAATACCTAACACATCACCCTTGAGATTATCTCTAAATAGTATGAAAGAAAGTCGCTATCCGCGTCTGTCTGTTTGTGCGCTAAGTTCTTCAAAAGTATGCAACGGAGTTTGATAAAAGGGCTAAATCTTTGATTTGAAGTCCCGAATACACTATATTTGTTTGCTAGTGGGGAGCGGCTCAGAGCATTGAGAGGCCTCGTGTGGACGTAGTCAAAGATGTTGCCACTGTTAGTGGCAACATAAATTATGTTTAGTGGAGTTTTCCAGAGATTTATCAAGAAATCTAACAGAATCTGATGTCATTTTTTTCTGATGAATGTTTCTTTTGTTCCCAGCCATCGACTCTACGGGAAGTTTCGGTTCGGGATTGCTTTGGGGAAATCGTTTCTGGATCGGCTCTCAAGAACAATGCAACGATCTCGTAAGTTTATACAATTTCATTGGATATATAATATCTAAAAAAAGAACAATGAGGATCCAGCAGAAATCAGAAGGAGAATCACATCAGCCAACAAAACATACTTCTCTTTGCTGCCAGTGTTTAAGTCACGTAGTGTCCACAGAAAAACCAAAATAACCATATATAAGACCATTGTAAGAACTGTATTGGCATATGGACGTGAGGCGCTGACACTGACGGTAAAGATGGCTGAAATGCTGGATACTTTTGAAAGAAAGGTGCTGAGAAGAATATGTGGACCCGTGAAAGAGGGCGAACAGTGGCGTATCCGGCACAATATAGAATTGTACGATATATATAAGGCCCCTAGCATCTCTGCACACATGAGACTCCTCAGGCTGAGATGGGCTGGGCATGTACAGAGAATGCCGGATACACGCGTCCCAAAAAGAATTCTGACTGGTCACCCAGGTGGAAAGAGAAAAGTGGGAAGACCCAGACTGAGGTGGGAAGATGAGGTAAGAGGGGATGCAGCACAGCTTCTCCAGGTGACAAACTGGAAGTCAGCCGCTGAGGACAGGAGGAGTTGGAGGCGACTGTTGCAGGAGGCCAAAGCTCGATATGGGCTGTAGCGCCATCGAAGAAGAAGAAGATATAATATCTAAAACATAATTCTTTTCATTATTTTAAATCCGGTGCTCTTTTTTATTGAGTTTTGGTGGTAATCTCTAATCCATAAATAGTATAAAACAAAGTTGCTATCAGTGTCTGTTTGTCTGTGAGTATAGTTCTTCTAAACTATGCAAAGGAGCTTAATAGGGTTTTCACTATCAATTAGAGAATTTTTTCCGGAAGGTTTATATATATAATACATGCATATTATGTTTACAGAAAGAATAGAAAAGTCAATATTTTATCACGTAATAAAAAAATATTTTTAAGCGCTTAAATTGCTAACGCTGGCTAAACCTTATGAGATACATCAAAATAATGTACTACGGAATTGTATATCTTAAAAAGGCCTACAGAAAAGTCCACAATGGTATACGTCTATCTCCTAAGGATAACCCACAGAAACGCCGGGTAAATGTCAGCTAGTATTTTTATAATACATAATTCCAATATTATGTAAGATATTCCTAATTCAATAAGAAACATATTTGTTGTGTTCGTACAAACAGGTCTCCAACTCGTCGTGGAAGAAGTTTATAAATAATAAGTTCTTTTAGATAAATCAGGGATTTATTAATACTCCGCGTATTACAATGGTGACTCGATAGTCGACCTAACTAGAAGCTGGCTAATTGGAATCTAAACAGTAAGTTTGTCTGAGAGCATTCCCACTGGCCCTGGCGACTACTGGCCACTGGCTCCATCTTGCGGACTTCCACGCAAGCTCTAAGCCCTGCCATCTGTGCGTGCATCTGTGAAGCTCTTACTTCCCAACAATATTGTAATATATTTTTGCTTTAGGACAACAGATTCGTGGATTTGGTGACTAATTCTTCCTCGCACGCTATGAGTCACATGAAGTACATCTCATCATTGAACCGATACGGAGAAAAAACAGGCAAGTCAATCAATAAATAATGCATTATTGCTAAAAACACAATATATTGCAATAAAATTATTAATTCGTTATTAATTATTAAGTCGCTGCATTTAATTTCGTTCCATGTTCCTATCAGGACAGTTACAAGACAGTATCTACCATATTACTGTACCAATTCTTCTACAACGTCGCAGTATTACGCGCCTATGAGACGAATCTAGAATTTGGGAAACATATATTTTGAAGATATATTTAGCTCAACAATTTTGAATTATAAGTTTGCTTTAACATATTTTATATCTTCAAATAGAACTGATTCATTTGCTGAAATGTGAGCCATTATAAATCAAACAGACAAAACTCCGAATGTGCAAAATGAAGTCGATGGGTCGATGTCTGATAAATTAAAAACATTTCTTTCTGTTTTTCTCGTTTATGTAAAATAATAACAAATATAATTGTAAACTTATTGTAATTCTTTATGCAAATTCTACGACATATAATATAATAATAATAATAATAATAAGCCTTTTATTCTGAACTTCTGTTAGGTACATTAATATTAGAAATATTTTGTTTGTTATAATATATCCCGAAGCTCAGTTTGCCTCTTGGCATAGGCCTCCTCTAACAATTTCCATTGGGACCTGTCACGCGCTACTCTTCTCCATTGATGTCCAGCCGTGAGTTTTAGGTCGTCTTCCCATCTCATGTGTTGACGTCCTCTACTTCTCTTGCCATCTCTGGGATACCAGTCAGTGACATTTTTACACCATTTCTCTTGTGGGTCTCGGATCATATGACCTGTCCATCTCCATTCTACGACAATTTAACTTCAAATTAATTATGATAGTATTATGTTTCTGCTTTTAGGTATTACATTTCTGCATTATTTTATCTGTATTCTGTACTGTATGTAAAAGCCCTACGAGAGTTTAATAAATGCATAAATATAAAAACCACCAGACAAACTTCAACAAACGAGTTTTTGGATTAAAAAAATGCAAATATCCAATACCAGAATACCAGAACATCCTTTGGACAAAGGAGTTTTTCATAAATCTCTGTTGCTTTATAATATGATTGGTGAAAATATCAAAACTATAGGTTTGGTGAATCTATTCAAGAAAATGTTTAAATATTCCATACTGGCTGAGAGTGGTGATGTTTGTTGGATTACCTATGTCGCAGCTTCTGTCATGAATAACCTTAGGAGCCCCATATTCGATGTGATCCATCTGTGTATGTGTTATGTGATTTACTTATTTGATTGAATTGTGAAGTTGCTCATCGGGACACAGGAATTACCTAGTGAGATGAGCAGCATTCAGAACAAATTTAACATTCAAATCATGCTAGGGACACCATTTCTGTCAAACGAGTAGCAGATGCGTATGCTACTAGGGTAGCGTGCTACCAGCACTGTCAGTAGCGTGCTACTGACATCAAACTTGTTGTCGACAAGTCGTATAGTGTAACGCACACTTGCAAAATAGTATGGCGGATTCTCACGAGCGAAGCGTACGCTATGCGCACAAAACTCGAGTCGCTTGCAATTATCTCCATGTACGAATGGCCTTAGAATTAGTTCAATTTCATTATATGAGTAATTGTTTCTTGCAAATCCTAGCATCCTAGTAATCCATCTGTTGAACTGAGTCAATATAACGAATATAGACAGCATAAAAAGGAAGCCAAGTAAATGATACAAGCATATTCAGTAAAGACTTTTTATGTTTTTAAGTAAGTTCTAGTGATGAAAGTTTGTAATCTTCAGAGTCATCAAGGTCCTCAATATATGTGTATGTTTTATGATAAATTCATTATTTGTCTGTTTAGGATCTGGGAGTAATCGCGGAGAGGTAATCAACAGAGAGATTCTGGCCAGGATGATAATGCTGGACAACAGTCCGCCCTTCAGGATGGGATACTCTGCCGTCACCTTCCATCTGAACATAACCAAGACTACGCTGTTCAGCGTGAGTCGTACTACTTCATCATAACCAGAGATGTGCTTTATTTCAAATAAATCCATTTCAAATGGAAATGCAAAATGCAAAATGGGTATTTTCCATTTTGCATTTTAAATGCTTTTCTAAAAACCATTTTGCATTTTGCATTTTAAATGCTTTTCTCAATGCATTTTCCATTTTAAATGCTTTTTTGCAACATTCTTCCTACTATCTCCACTCATCTTTTTTTCATAAGCCCCAAATATCAGTTGGTCCTCAACCTCGCTATGAGAGATAATTTACATTTGTCAAGTTGCTCCCTGGTAGGAGCCCTGGCAATTGAGTGATACCATTACAAAAAAAAACAGATTCAAATACTGAACATGGGGCCATGACGCTGTAATATTAAATGTTAGATAGCAGTTTCTATGTTTTTACGTTCGCAACATTAGTCTGTAGTGTCATAATCTGTAGTCGTAGTGTTTTTGGATTTACCATCATGTAATATGTTTGTTCTACATTGATGTCCATTATTAAATGACAAAATTGTTTAAAAATTCTATAATTATTTTAATTGTTTCACCTGAGAAACCATTTTGCATTTTGAAAATAGGTATTTTGCATTTGAAATGCTTTTCTAAAAACCATTTTGCATTTTCAAATGGAAAAGTTTTGACCCATTTCCATTTTGCATTTCAAATGGTTTTGGGTACCCATTTTGCACATCTCTGATCATAACACAGATAGATACTAACATGGCCGGTCCTGTGCAGGTGCAATTGGAGGAGTCCACTCTGGGCACAAACTTGCTAAGCGCCAAGGAACTGATGACACCTAACATTTAATACCTTGAGACTAGCTCTAACTAGTCTTGTATATTATTATTGGACCTATTGTCTACTATGGTACACTATATGTTCATAGCTCTGTACTTTGAGCAGTAGAGTATATTTATTTGGCTGAATAAAAGTGCGCCCTACTGTCGAATTTGGCAGCCATCTCTGGTCCGGAGCCCCTAAATACCTGAAAAAAACCCTTGACTCTGTGCAAAAACGGGCGGTCCGTTTGATAGATTCCCCAATCTTAACAAACGGACTGCAATCTATAGAGCACAGGCGTCAGGTAGGTATGCTGTCCTTGTTCTATCGGTATTACAATGGAAGATGCTCTGAGGAACTAGCGTCATTGATCCCTTCGGCACCGGTGCGTAGTCGGGATACACGCCAAACGCGCGCCCAACATTTGTACACGGTTGACATTTGTCACATGAGAACGGGTCGCTTCTACGATTCGTTCTTAAGTTCAACAGGTCGGCTGTGGAACGAACTGCCGGCCTCTGTGTTTCCTCCCTCCTACAACATGGGACTCTTCAAGACCCATGTTCACTCCTTCCTCTCCACAAAAAGACCCCCCACTCAACATCCCCAAAGATGACATAGGCCCTGAGGGAAATTATTTTCTTCAGGGCCTCCTGTGTGGAGTTAATATAAAAAAAATAATAATAAATAACTACTTCACTATTTTTTAATTTATTTTAACATTAGCTCCACACAGGAGGGTCTGAGGTTTTTTTTCCCTCAGGCCATATATCATCTTTGGGGATGCTGTGTGGACCGTCTTTTTATGGAAAGGAAGTTCTGAAAAGGAAAAAGGTATGAGGGGTGGGTAGGAGTCTGGCGGCCAATGTGTCCAGGAGTGACAAACGTATGAATCGATCCCTCCCACTGCAGTGCAAGGCGATGGGTCAAAAGAGTCAGACACACCTTAACCCATGAACCTGGGCACCCCTGCTAAGACTCCTAATGTAATTAACCACTTGGGGTGACCTATTGCAAGGGTGTTGGTTATCCCAAATTGAATTATGTGATCTAAACTTACACCTGTGAACCTGATGAAGTGGTCTACTGGTACTATGTCTCAATTTTATTGCAGAGTCACACAGTCCTCCTGGGGGCCTGCCTGCCTCGCGCCTGTCGGGCTCCTGATGTGCACGAGCTGCTGGACTTCAGCGTGCGCAGTTACCAAAGCCTCGGCGTGTCCGGCACCCTGCCGCGCTCCGCACGCGTGCTCAGAGTGCGATTCCTAGACAGAGACTATACGGCCTATAATGACCCCAAGTTTTACATCATCAGGTAGGTGGAGTGTAATGCTTCATTTTGTCTCCGGTAAATAGATGAAATAATGAATGTTATTTAAATAAATTGCAGTTTTATACTTTACCTCTTTTTCTCCACTCCGTCTTCTCACCAACTTGGAACGCTTGGTTTTGGTCGAGGGGGATGATTTAATTATAAAGATTTATTCAAATGTGTATATGTCTTTTATAGATATATATTAATCTTAATTATACTTAAATCTAAAGCTTAACAAGTTGTCATATGGGTTGCTTCTTCATTGTTCACATCATCGTCGTTAATTAAACGTACGATATTGTTCACCGTAACTAACTTGTTTTCACTGAGTTCTCTGCGTTGGCCTAGTTGAGTCAGGCCCTCCTAGTTGAGTCAGGCCCTCCTAGTTGAGTATCCAGCCTTGTCTCCTGTTTACCCACTTTGGCCATTGGCCACGTCTCGTCATAGCACTATCCTCGTCTCATACCCTGCTTTTCATCGCCGGTACAAAAAACACTTATCTTGGTAATCACTTTCTCGTACTCGACTGTATCTTTTTCATCCAACGCCTAGCATCACACTGCCGGGCGGGGAGCGCTTGCTTGGTGTTCCTTCACTACTCCCGTCTCAGTTTTGACTTTCTCTTGCATCGATCGTGACTGTAAGTGCTCTATGAACTCGTACTTCTTGTCCGACCCACGTCTGTCACACTTTCTTTGTCTGCGGACACACAATGCGTAACATTACGTAACATACCAATCCATAAATAAACCACTCACTATCAATCTGTAAATTAAACACAGAAAAAAATTATTATTACGACTATCAGCTGGTGGAATTAAGCAAACTCGAGAAGCGTGTATTTAAACTGTATTTAATTAATCTTTCAGCTCTGTCACTATCTTCATCCTACTCCTCATCATAATCGGAACTCTTGTGGAAATCAAAGCTGACATGACCATCTTGGAACAAGACCAAGAACTCAACCACCCCACCTTCAAATCATTCACCAAAACTGACTGCGTGGACTCCACCATAGAATCTGTCAAATCTTCAATGGAATTTAATAACAACGACATGGAAGCACAGAGAGATGCTAATACATTTAAAGTGAATAAATTAGCAAAATCAGTGGATTCCGTTAATACCATTGATGGTCTTATTCCAAATAAATACACTGAGATAGTTTCGGGATTATTTCCAAACACAGACACGTTGCAAGTTAACCATTACACGAAACGAAACCAAATGAAACTTGTAACTGTTAAAAAGATCATCAAAAATGATTCAGCTCCAACGATAACTTTAGATATTATAGCTATGAAGCACGACAACAACAACACTGCATCTGCTGTTACAACTCTTTCAAAAGCTTGCACTACTCAAAAATATGTTCTTTCGATGAAGGAGCCATCGCAATTATCAAAACTAAAGTGCAGGATCAAGAATATGAATTTTTTTAATGGTCGTTGCTTCGTTGAAAAAGACAGCCCTTTGGCAAAAGTGCTGATGTGTTTTTCGTTGAAAACCAATTTGGGAAAAATCTTTTGTATGGATATCGGAGAAGATACGTTGGCTCCCATTCATGGGATGAAGGTCATTACTCTGCTTTGGGTCATATTGGTGCATACGTGCCTGATAGTCTTTCAATTATCCGGTAAATATTATAATTCCATGTAGATTTTTATCAATATATGAACTACTAGTTAAGTTTCAAAAAAGGTTATAGTTTTACATAAATGCTTTCGAAAACAAAACTCATTGGTAATGTGGCGAATTTTGAATCATTTTTCAATTGTTACATTGCCTAGAGTGTTTGTTCGACGTGACAATTGTGCCCATTGCAAAATTGGGTATATACAAAATTCTCGTTTTCGACATTTATAAAAATGAATGTCGTGGAAAGTTACTCACATGTATCTAAATAGATATTATTATCTATAAAAAAAAATCTTTTGAATTTCGCTTTTGTTTTCAGCAATGAATGCATTAATTAATCCACTTTTTGACATCCAACAGAGCTGAAACTCGGCCGATAGACTCCTTGTCGATGACAATGCATTCTATTAACTATAACACATACACACACGTGAACATATATGCATTTCTCTGAAATCTGGTGAAATTATGGCAGTTATTATACGAAATAAATGTCAGTCCTACACGATCGGCATCTGACAAAGTTGGTAGCGCAGTTGACTCCGGTCCTTGGGAAGGAAGGTTCAATTCTCAGTCAAACCAAAATTATTATTTTATATATAGTTTTAAAAGACATTTTAAAATAGATGTGTTTTAGTATATTCTTTTTTTTATAACTAAGATTAAAAAAAATGGTTCCAAAATGCGTACTTAAAACATGTGAAAATGTAAAAAAAATATTTTTTGTGAGGAAACGCAAACTTTATTCAGAACTAACTGTGCCCCGCCACGCGTTGATGTGGCTCAATCTGCTTGTGCAGATAGAGAAATATTTGCAGGTGTTGCTTTTACGTCCAACAGATAGCGCTGTTTTTTTTTTTAAAGCATGTTTTTACAGGTGACATCTATATAATACAGGTATATAAAAACACACCCATATTCGAATGTAACGTTGTGTCAAAATTTCAAAGCATTCTGTAAAGAACTTTCGGAGATTTAAGACTTTGAACAAACAAATATTTACATGTGGATAAAGAAATGAAAAAATCATTTAAAAAAATAATGATTTTTTTTTATTGTTCCTTACACTACCCTTAAAACTTGAGATTTTGCAAATGTACAATTTGTGTTTTTGTTTTTCATTTATGTCCTTGCAAAATTATTATATTTCCAAGGATGTTGTTTTATTAAATTAATTACTCTCTCATAGATGGCACTATTTTTTTTATTTATTAAAATACACTTTTTCTAGTTGATGCTTTAAACTTTAATATAAATAATTTTTTTGCGCCCCCGTACATACGAAATATGAAGATGTATTGTATACAAATACAGTATTGGATTGAATCATCGATACGATATTGTATTTGTATGCCTTTCTTGAAAGAATTGAGTTAATTTAATTTATAATTTCATTTAACTTTAATATTGTTTTACAGATAACAAAGTATACAGAGGCACAATTGAAAACAACTTCTTTTATCAAACAATCAGCAATGCGACTTATTCTGTTGATACGTTTTTCGTTCTAAGGTAAGCTATAATTAATTCAACCTTACGCAGTTAACTTTGCAGTCGTTACTAACTAACTAACCTAAACTAAGGGGCAGGCAGAGAGGACGGACCGTCAAAATTCTCAGTCTTAGCATACACTTCTTGCCTCAATCACATTCACACATCGTCTCATACACACTCTTCTATTATTCTGACTCTTGACATGGCCCGACTCGAGTATCTGATTCACTTGATTGTGCCATGTCTTCCTCGGGCGTCCCCGACTTCTGCTGCCATTCGTATTCGCATCATATATTCTTCAGTCTTTTATGTCACTTTAGCTAGTTTGCAAGCAAAAGAAAGTGGGCAGACACAGGTCTCTTGCCGTGCGTGGAAAGGGTGTGATTTATTGATAGTTCGTTATCGTTTATTGGTAGCTCCCGCACCGTGCTTTAATAAGGATGGTGTTATGGAACGGGTTTTCTTCGCTCTCCTTTGTCCGGCTGTAAAATCGCAGATTAGCAAGATGTTTAGCACGTTGGTAGGTACAATGCACCTAATCGAACAACTAGACAAACATTAACATTTATATATATATATATATACATCTCATTTCAACTATATTTTGCTTACCCTGAATAAAACGTTTATTTAGTCTTGATAACAAATATTTAAATGACATGGATGTATTTGAAAATAATTTGAACTTGTCAAACTTCAAACGTCAAATGTGCGAACTATTTCTACGTATTTTTCCAGACCAGACAGAGCGGACTATTTCCAAAAGGATTTCAGAACACTTCAGAGCTTGTAAACTCGGCCACCCTGACAAATCGGCAATTGCCGAGCATTTGATTGACACCGGGCATTACTTTGGATTTGTTCCTGAAATCCTGGGGAGACCCAAAATTTATAGAGCACGGCTGATTACAGAGGCCATTGAAATTCATAAAAATCCCGTAAATATTAAGAGACGATGGAGCTAAACTCAGTTGTTCTTGGTATCCAGTAATTGACGGCTACATCAGAGCTAGACGAAGAAAACCACAAATTATACGTTAATGTTAGCTCAGAGGGTTGGAGCTGGCAACACGGTATCACATTCTCATACATAAGCTCACATTTCACCACAACCTCAAACCTCAAATAACACATCTGCCCTGATGATGGAAACTGCAATCCTGTCCGAAACGTTGGCTAAAGAAAGAGTTAGCGCAGCACGGCATAACACCCTAAAAAAAAATAGCAAAAATACTTTTGGCCGTGAAAATCTTAAATCATATATTTCTACGTAGTTTAAATTATTGTTAACAACAATTTTGTACGTTTTTATTAATATTATCGCTGATTTGGAGGATCTTCGCAGATTGTGTATTTTTTTGTCACTTATATATATTTTATGTCATCTATACTTGTTATAAATTAAGTTACATATATTTCATTTTTAAAAAATTCAAAAAATATGTACTGCATTGTACGGTTTACACTTTGGGTGTTTAAATTTTTTTTTTTTTAGTTTAGCTTCACAGGGTTTTTGTCATCTTTGGTGATGCTGTGTGGAGGGTCATTTTAGTTCTGGGAGGGAATAAGGGTATAAGGAATGGGTGAGTGTGACCGGGAGTGACGGACGTATGAATTCATCCCTTCCACTGCGGTGCAAGGCTATGGGTCGAGAGAGTCCGGCTGGAGTGGTCAAAGGGTCTCCTTAAACCGGTTTTCCCGATCCGGCCCACCACCCAACAGGTGACAAGACCAATACCTAGACAAACCTCACCCCACGAACCCTGTAATGTCACCAAACGTATCAAACCACTTGGGGTGACCTATGGCAGGGGTGTTGGTTATCCAAAAAAATGGTGCCCGGGGCGGCGGTACCAAGCCCGCTTCCCAAAATAAAATAAATGAATACAATTTTTAAATGTTTTCAGTGGTCTTCTTGTATCATATTTATATTGCCAGTCAATTAAAAAGTTTTCCACGGAACATGTGATTATTGACGGAGGCATACTGGTCAAAGGATTTCAATACTTGGCTATCATGATCTATCGATACATCAGGTAAGCACCTACGTAAATTATAACAAACCTACTGTTGTGTCCCCGGGGGTTTCTGATGAACTCTCAAAACACGGCTTAAAATGTGTTAGATTTACAATGGTTCTGAAACCTTGGGGTTCCGCCTTATTATTATCCCCTCAGTGTCTGCAATACTCGACAACTAACGCCATCTATGGGTAACCTAATAGACTACTACGAGTGCCATCTATGGGTGAGGTCTTACATTAAAATCAAGGATATCACACCTACATTAATTTTCATTTATGTTTGTATCTTGTTGAAGCATAAAATTACTAATAATGTTGAGAACAAGAACAGAAGATGTAAAGCCCGACCTAAAAACTAAATAATATAAAATAAAATTTTATATTATCTACCTGCTTTGAACAAATTAAATTAATGTATTTTTTTCTTTGCACTTTGAGTTATGACATTCTACTTAAGAGGAAGCTACAAGCCAAAAATGTGTATATTCTTGGTATACCTAGAAGTCTTAGTAGTAGTAAGTCTAGAAACATTCGATTTCAAGCACAAAACTGGTTTTTATTTATTTTGTAAATAATTTTATAAGAAAGCAAAAAAATTAATCAAGTGAAACTGTCACAGATAATCTTAGCTATAATTATATATTTTTTAAAAGTTGTTTCCTTTATGCGTTCACACATTTCTATTGAAAAAATATTTTTTTTAGTAGTTTACATTTATATTTTTTATTGAGTAATTTATTTTTTTATTTGAATTCTACTCAAGCGAAGCGATAGGAAAACCTTCAATTTATCTAAAGCATATTTTATGGTATCCATAATGTACACCAATTCGTTATAAAGATTAATCAAAATAGTGATTTGGCATTAAGCTTCGCCTTAACAAAAGCAGTGCTACTGCACTCTGGCGGTAGGTTGGTGAACCAAGCGTTAATAAAGTTTTCCTCTTTACCAACATTTTGATGAAACACATCATTTATACATTCAATTCTTTAAATAGTATAAAACAAAGTCACTATCCGTGTCTGTCTGTTTGTGCGCTTAGTTCTTCTAAACTATGCAACGGAGTTTAAAAGGGTTTTCAGTATCATTTAGAGAATTTCTTCTGAAAGGTTTATATATATATAAAACATGGATGTTTTCTTTTTCAAAAAAAGGAATTAATAAATGTGTTATTTGAATCCTTGCTAACATACGATCTCTACGAGCCTTCAATACGGCAACATTCTTATCTGCCATCTTGCTCATAAATTTGGAAGAATAATGATTTTACACAGAAAACAGCCAATACGCAACGACAATAATAATTTTGAATCTAATGAATTAACAATTTCTAATTCAATCCGGCTCGAAGGACCAAATAATGTGATTGCAATAGGCGAATCAAGAGTGGACTGTAAAATATTTATTGTGAACTTTGAAGTTGACACAACTATGGTTGGAGATGGTGAACATAGATTAAGGAAGGAATCGGACTTACCCCTTTGATGTTCTTCAAAGATGATGATGGTATAATTTCACTCACAAGCTTCCATAACATCCAGGTGGGATACGAAACACACTGAGGGAACCGAATATGTTCACTGCACAGGCCTTCTACCCTGAGTCGATAATTAATAACAGCACTGATCACAAGTAGATGTTCATCAAACAGGCTCCATCAATAAACTGCTTTGGCAGTCACTTTTATTGTTGTAAAATGTCACACACACACGTGGGTACAGTCAGATAATGATAGGTACTTGTAAGTAAATAGGTTGGGAAATGCAAGGACAATGTTAAAGGAAGATTAATAGTTGCGTCAACAGATATTATATTTATTGAAAGTAAAGAAAATTTGAGCAACGAGTCGAGTACAATATAAGATGTACCAGTGCAAATGGACACACTTTAAAAACGTGATTTCATCCTTTCTTTTCAGGCTAACTCCACCTTACCTTTTGACCCTGGGCCTTCTGGAGATCATATCCCGCCACCTCAACTCCCACAGCATCCTGGAGCTGCCCGGGAAAGACCATGTCAACTGCAACCGGCACTGGTGGAGGAACTCTCTGTATGTCAACACTTTCTACCCTCTGAGAGAAATGGTAAGCCTTATCCACCAGTTAAACAACATGCACTGAAAAGCAACAACAATAAATTATTTTTGCACAATTTCTCTTGATACTACATCCATAGATAATAACAACAAAGGAGATGGACCATGAACAATATGAAAATGTGCAAATAATGCACATTGACACTGACACCTGTACTAGTGCAAATCGTTTCTACCCACACACCGAACGCATAACTATCATTGTACAGCTATTATTACGGCTATATTGCGGCTTCGATAGCTCGTGCAGTTTCGTCGGAGCTTGACGACAGTCGGCAACGTTTCCACGTCTTATTTCTTTTTGTTTCTATTATCTAGATAAAATATTATTGAAAACCAGTTATACTAAACTAATTAACTGTTGTGTTTCCATAAACAGTTCTCCAACTCGCTGTGGAAGGAGATTTTACAGAATAAGTTCTTTATAATCAGGGATTTATTTAATACTTCGCGTATTACAAGAGTGATTTCGATGGTCGACCTAACTAGGAGCTGGCTAAATGAGATCTTCAAACACCAAGTTTGTTTGGAAGCAGCCTAACTGGCCCTAGCGACCACTGACTACTAGCTGCCATCTTGCGGACTTCCAAGAAAGCTGTTTGCACTGCCCTCTATGACTGCATCTGTGAAGCTCATAGCTAACTCATTCCCAACATTAACTAACAATCACGCCGTTTAGAGACAGAGAGGATAGACTGCCAAACAATACGGTCTCGGCCCACACTCCTTGCCTCATTCACATTCATACATACTCTTCTGTTATTCTGACTTTTGATATGACCTGACTCAAGAATTTGACTCACTTAATGAATGTCTTCCTCTGACTTCTTCTGCCATTCACTTACGCGTCATTTATTTTTCTTTCAATTCTTTCTTCGTTCATTCGCTCTGCATGCCCAAACCATCTAAGCATCCCTTTCTTTATCTTACTCATTATACTTACATCAGCTTTGCATTTAATTTACAAGAAACAATATTTATTATTTAATATAAGTAAGAACCTAGTATTGTAGATATTCCTTCTTGTACCATGTTTCAGACTTTATGTCCGGGTTAAATCTTCCCCACAGGAAAAACTAAACCCTTCCACACACTTTTCCACAAATGATCATCTAGTCAATCCACATTATGCAAGTGCATTATATAAGCATAATAAATAGAAAACAATACAAGAACAACATGTCAACTCACCAGAGATCAAATGGGAAAATAATTCACCGACTCGAGATATTTTCATATCAGAGGGTTCGGCTCGGTAGAACTCCTAATTGGACCTATAAATACTATTAGATGATAAGCTAACATTATTATCAAATGATATTTATTAGTACATATAACTTTCCTTCTGACGACGGCTGGAAAGGTTCTTTCAAATCAGTAGGTATAAATGTAAGTATAAAACAAATTATTTGCTGCTTTTAATAATGTATTTGATTATTGTCTTATTTCCAGTGCATGCCTTGGTCGTGGTACCTGGCTAATGACACCCTATTCTACGCCGTGGGCATCCTGGTGCTGATGATATCCTCCAAGCATGTCAAGTTCGCAGGACTCTTCGTCACAGTGTTCCTGCTGATCGGATGGAGTACAACAGCCATGGTCACCCTGCGTACAGGATATATTCCTAGGTAAGGAAAAATACAATAGCAAAAATATTACCATTCGTTATTTCGGCTACTGGCATTATACCTAGCTCTCTCATTAAAAATTTAGGCATATTAGATCTATCAAAAAATTTATATATAAAGATGCAAAAGTCGGACATTTTGAATACATGTAGGATAACGAAAGATTTTTTAAATATTTATGATGAGGGATCAGTAGGATTTATAGGCACTTGCATAATGTTGATTGACTAGATGATCATTTGTGGAAAAGTGTGTGGAAGGGTTTAGTTTTTCCTATGGGGAAGATTTAACCCGGACATAAAATCGGAAGTTATCAAGTTGAGTGATGACTGCTTAAATTTAAGTAGATTACTTTTTCGATTTTTATTCTAAATTCCTGCAAACAGCTCAATTATAATAATACATACAAATAATGAGATAAACTAAGAAATACAGGTGGATTTATTGACTCTAAACCATGGTAATCAGTTTATATGTTTTCATATTAATATTTAGAGATTTATTTTGGTTGATTTTTTTAATATGCGCTGTTTTGAATCCAAAACCGAAAGCCGCTCTATCGCTGAAGGCACTTATTTTGTAAATACCTCATCGCTGGAGTGGTTATGATTATGGTTTAAACGAAACAGAAAATTTTTATGCTTATACAGAGTTAAGAGATATGTATATTGATTTAAATCACCTTGATGCTTTTTGGGCTCTTTGTATGTTGTCATAAGTTGAGATTTTTGGCGACTTGTATTATTATTAACTAAAGTGGTGCCATCTCGGCGCGACAAATAAATGTATTATATCTTCGGGAAGAGCTCCTGTAGAGAATTGTAGACAATTATAATTAATTTCAATAGAATGGTCAACATTCAAGCTCTGCGCGTATATATAATTGATATTCCTAGGTGACATTTCTCAGTGAACGGTATGGAATTCGCTAGCACCATGTGACTTATAACACGTGATACAAAGAACGAAAAATTGAACCAGTTGAATTTAACATACTTTTATTGTAGGTATAACATTTATTTGCTTTGATTTTTGGTGGCATTATTATTGGTTGATAACAGTGGAGGCTCGAGCATTTTTTTTGATGGTGGGGACTTACATTTTTTGGTAACCGGACACGTCAGGACAGTGGTAATTCAGCACACTTTTGAAAATTGATATAAAGTCATGAAAAGTGGTGAAAAAAACTAGGTTAAACTGGTTACGTAAGATTAGGTTTATAGGCCAGGTTTTTACTTTTTCATTACTTTTAATGATTTTAAATACTTTTTAAAAGTGTGAAGAATTGAACTGTACCGTAATCTCATAAAAATAATTATTGAATACTAGCTGTACCCCGCCACGCCTTACTGTGCAGATAGAAAAACAATAGCGCGTGTTGCCTTTACGTCCAACAAATGGTGCTGTTTTAAAAAAAACATGTTTTTACCTGTCACTATTCTTAACCTTATAAACCACATTCCATTGGGCGGAAGAGTATTGGCACATTGCTAGTCAATCCAAGGGAGCTTGCTATGCCTCAATACAAAGGATTATCCCATCAAAACCGTGGTTTCAACAATTCCCCCATTAAAAAAAAAAAAAAAACTCCTTTCTTATTGGAATGAGAATTAGACATTGTTTCTTTCGTTCTCACCTTTGTAAAATTCACGTGATTCA
The DNA here is from genome assembly GCF_061612785.1 of Hesperophylax consimilis. Taxonomy (NCBI): domain Eukaryota; kingdom Metazoa; phylum Arthropoda; class Insecta; order Trichoptera; family Limnephilidae; genus Hesperophylax; species Hesperophylax consimilis. The sequence continues at coordinate 15,554,601 of NC_142854.1, read as the reverse complement.
TTTGACTCCCCAGATTGTACTTTCTGTGGTCCAGAAGTGGGATGTTTAGATCACATATTTTTGGTTGTCTCTTTCTAAACAAATATCCATGTTCTATCAAGCATTATCTAAAATTGCCTACATTCATTCAATATCTCGTCTCTTCTCGAGTCTGAACTCGACTCAAATCTTCCATATAATTTAGAAATAAAACCAATATATAAATTCACCTTCTCTCTCTCTTAAATCTGAAATAAGCGCCTCAAAAGTTGAAAGCCAGAAAAACCGTTAACGTCAATATAAAATATTATTCTTGTACAATTTCAGTGTTGAAAATCCCCTCTCCCACTATGATGACATATACGATAAGCCGTGGACACGAGTGGGCCCGTACCTCGCCGGGGTCGGTGCTGGTTGGGCTCTGAGCAAAGCCAATTGCTGTCTGCTCATATCCAAGGTAGAGTAATGAATGAACCAGTAGCTTCTACAATAAACTAACTCTACAATAACTAACCATCACGCCTTTTCCGCAGGGGTAGGCAAAGAGGGCGGACCGCCAAACAACTCAGTCGTGGCACACACTTCTTGCCTCATTCACATTCTTACATCGTCTCATACATACTCTTCTATTATTCTGACTCTTGACATGGCCCGACCCAAGTATCTGATTCACTTGATCGTGCTATGTCTTCTTCGGGCGTCCCCGACTTCTGCTACTCCTTTCTCTCCTTTCATATACACTTTCACCTTCACTCATTCGCTCTACATGCCTAAACCATCTAAGCGTTTCTTTCTTAATCTTACTCATTACGCTTATATCAGCCTGGCATTCTTTGCGGATCTCCACATTTCTTACGTGATCAAACATGGTTTTACAACACATTCGCCTCATCTCATTTCTACAGCATTCAGTCTATAAATAATGAATAAAGACATCTCGATTCGTCTTTAAAAATTTGTAGGAATTCCACTGCTGGTTGGAATACTGTGCTGAATACTGTGAGAATACATCCATGTGCTGAGTGAATTGTGCTGACGTACGACGTATTATGACCGGTCAGTGGCTGATTTGGCATCGCGTTTGGGTCTCACTAAGTCCCCCATTACAACACAAGCAACATTTTCTGCTTACTGTGGTGGTAGTAGGAGATTTTCAAATATTGTCGGGTTATTCGTGATCCCAGAATGATTGTCTACTTATTTTTATTTTTTTTAAATATATTTCATATTAGTTTTATTATCAATGCAATAAATATATGGATCAATGACATAAATCAATGGATCAGTGCCATAAATCTACGTATCAGTGTCAGGAATCTGTGGATCGGTGCCATACATCGATGGATCAATGCAAATACATTCATGGATGAATGTTATAAATCAATGGATCATTCCCAAAATCTATGGATCAATGCCATAAATGCAATAAATTTCTGACAATTCCAGAAATCTACGGATCTATCTGACTGAATAATAAGATTCGAGACTGACAACTGAATTATAAGAAATTGATTGACACTTTTTACAAGTAGGGTAAAATCGTTAACCTCCTGGCTAGCGAGGACATCCCTCGTGCCCGTGTTGAATTATCATGCCTGGCGGTCTGTCTGCAACTATATCTGCCTCCAAGAGAGTTATGACTTATTTTGTGTTTTCCAGACTACGTCTTTTTCCCTTTGGACCCTCTCTCTCTCCACGCTGGTGAGCATAGTGTACGGCCTGTATGGAACGGATTTGGGACTCTATGGTTCTGTTGCTTATGTGACTGTCTCCCATAGTGCTTGGGGACTGGCCATCGCCTGGATATTGGTCGCTTGCGTCACAGGATACGGTGGTGAGTTATACAAATCTTTAGCTTGTTAATTTATTGCTCTTTGAAGTTTTTACGACGCCAATAAGTGACAAGACAAAATCTTCAGTGCGCCCACTGCCTCCGTGATAATAATTATTTATACAAAGGTTTGTTTGCAGGTGTAGTGAACAGTCTCCTGTCGTGCCGGTACCTCTACCCGCTGAGCCGACTGAGCTACTGTGCTTATCTGCTGCATCCCATGATCCTCAAACTGGTGTTTATTTCTTCCGGAGCCGTTCTGCACTTGTCTCTAGAGAGCGTGGTAAGCTTATCTACTATACTCTTGGTATAATGGCTGGTTATACATTGATATTTGTATGGACTATAAACAACCCAGTGTGTTATTTCTGATGACAGGCGAGTCAATATTAAAATTTTTGGTATCGTCTTTGGTCCCAAACTAACATTCTCGGACAACATATCACGACTCACTCCAGATTGCTACAAACGCCCGTGGTTTATTATCAGAACATCTTGACGGTTTAATTACCCAGGTACAATGATAGCCACGGTCGCTTTGCCACACAAGGAGCAAGCTGGAGTAAGCTAGTGGTGCATGAACTTTGCACCAAACTAAATACAACTTCACTATCTCAATGAAAATTTATTCCTTTTCGCAAACTTTCTTCAGGTAGGTAGATACCATAATATTAAAATAAAAATGCAAATAAGAAAGTTAAAATAATCATGACAATTTCACATTGAATCTTTACTGAACATAGTAAAAATTAGCCATCTAGTCAAACATCTGCAACAGATTTTCAACAATAGAAACGGAATGCATAAAAACTTTTCAGGCAGACAAAATGCTAAACGGTGAGATAAATCAAAAATATAAATATATGTTTTTAGATGGTGAACTTCGTGGGTTTCACAGTGATATCGTTTGCAGCCGCGCTGGTGGTATCGGTGATATTCGAGGCACCGGCTGTCTCCCTCCTGCGGCTGATCCATCCCATGAGGAAGAGCTCCGAGCACTCCAATGACTATTCATAACAATGCCACATCATTTAAATATACCATAGATAATAGAAACACTGAGAGATATGGCATGGAGTCTGCCTGCAAGATAATTTGGATAAGGTGAGAACTTAAAATTGGAGAAACTCATAGTCGCTGGCAAAGGGAATCAGAGGAAGATCACCAATGCGTTGGAGTGATCAAGTACCACTGGCGTCAGGAACGTGGGTGTTCTTGATTTTCACCGGGAGGAGTGAAGGAGCCTTGTTCACCAGGAAAATTGGAGCGGAGGTCACGATCCTCGGCATTGAGTTGCGGAGCAGACATTCGCAGAGTTACGCATCTGTACTGACAATCACAGCATTACGACAATCTAAGCAGCTATGCAATTAAATTGCAAGCTTTGAAATATTTTTTTACAGATACAGGTGGCCTTTTTCTGTATTTGCACTAAGGCATCGGTACCTATCACTGCATTACGCTCACCCCTGCCAATGCAAGTAATCTATGTGCTTGGTTTGTAGGTGTAATCGAAGGTGGAACGCCGCCGTGCTGACGGTGACCTGATAACTCATCAAAATGACATTTCAAAACTCCTTAAAAGCGATATAAAGTCATGAAAAGTGATTAAACAAAAACTAGGTTAAATAGGTAACATAGGTTAGTTTTATTGGTGAGTTTTTCATAGCTTTTATATCACTTTATTCACTGTCATTGTGTTAAGTTATCAAGAAACCGAGTCAACGATATTGGCTACACGCGTTGTGCGCGTTGTTTAATGCTAATAATGGTACATAAGCCATTTCCTTTTTTTAATTATCTACTAGCTGTGACCACGTGTTGCTGTGGTTCAGTTTGTTTGTGCAGATGAAGAAACATTAGCGTTGGAGTTGCTTTTACATCCAACAGATAGCACTGTTTTTTTTTAATTTAAAAAAAAAAACATGTTTGTCTAACAGATTATGCTGTTTTTCAAAAAAAAAAAAAGGTTTTTACCGGTCACAGGTGGCATATGTGTATTCTAATTCAACGTTGTGTCAATATTTCAAAGCAATCCTTGAAGAACTTTCAGAGATTTAAGATTTTGAACAACCGAACATTTACATTTTTATTTATATAGGTAGATAGATAGATTCAAAAATATTAATAATTTAAAAAAATAAATAATGATTAATATACCTACAGAGGGCAGAGTCTTCATTTAGCATTACACCAAGGGGCTGGCTTCCTTTCACTGTACTAGTTCTAGAGGGTATTGTGCAATAACTGATTAGGTTAGGTTAGATTTTATATATTATGTGCTTTGATGAATCAAAGCTTATTACCTGATGCTGCTCGTGGTTATGAATAGTTTGAATTGGAGTAAAATTAATTTAGTACTCATTTTTACCGACAGGTTGAAGATTTCTTCTTTAATTTCTATGCTAAAAAGTTTTGCAATGATAGAAATGATTTTTTTTAATTGTTCTGATCGTTTTAAAATAAATCGAAGAAATTTCGGTTGTCTGTGATTCGTGCATGAAATCTGGTTCAATCAACTCAAATTTGCTTTGTATGCATCATTTTCAAAATTTTAACCGATTGTTTGAAGAATTCGGACAAGGGATAAAGTACCTACCTGTAATATAATATTTTAAACAGAATATTATTTTAAAAATTGTAACTGATTTGTTGTTAATGTTCACAGATATGTGCTAGTTTTATTATAAAAACGAAGAAACATACACGATTCCCTTTCATTTTAATAGATAAATCATGTTTTAGAAAGAAAATAAGTAATATTTTTATGTTTAGTTTATTTTTTACAAAATTGAATTACATACATATTGGTATTATGTAACGTGTACAGAATGTTAATGTTAGAAAATATCTTTCAACAATTCACATGGGTAAATACTACATAGAATTAATAATTATTTTAACACAACAGATTATAATATTTACAAAATTTTATAATTAAGTACACACTACGATTTATTCTAATTTAATGCTCTCTTTGAAATTATACAATACTGCATTTTTAATGTATTGTTAATTTTGTATCAGCTCTACACAGGAGGTTTCCTTCAGGACCTGTGTCATCTTTGGCGATGATGAGTGGAGGGTCTCTTTAAGAAGTCAGAAAACACAAAGGTCGACAAATCATTCCTCAGTCAATTGGGTTAACATAAGAACGAATTGTAGAAACGAGGCATTCTCGTGTGTCAAACGTGTGCAAATGATTGAGTGTTTCCCGATTGCGTAGTGAAAGGAATCGATTATGCAAGTTCCTCAGAGTAGCATCCATTGAAATACCGGTAGAATAAGAACAGCATTCCCACTTGACATATGTGCTGCAAAGACTGCAATCCGTTTGCTAAGATAGCGAATCTATCAAACTGACCACCCGTTTCTGCACAGAGTCAAGGATTTTTAAGGCATTTGGGTGTCCAGACAAGAGAAGTATGAACAGTTCAATAGCTGTATTGAATTATATTTGAGAATTTATTTATGTAAGCATTTTCAATAGTTTTATTTCAATATCACACAAAACATGTAAATCTTAGCAAGATCTACATTTTATTTACAAAACTAATATTTAATATTAATGCGACTCAATCACAAAGTATTCAGGAAATATCAGAATGAACCTGAAAATTTTTTTTACCAGAGATTCCTGAGTTTATTTGGAGTAAAAAATGTGGACAGAATTTTCATCTCTTCTTTTAATTTTTCAAATTCAAACAAACAAAAAAAAATCTTTTACAATTCGTCACTGATGTTTATAAAGTGAAAAAAATTGAAGTTTTAACATTACAATATCCGATCGATAGGCGTAACTACCGATGATTTTATACCGAATTCCCGTGTACAGTCACTGTTGATACCCAAACCGATGTTGATGATACATTATATCAGAATTTGATATACGCTGGCAACGCATCTCTTGACATTTTTAAACATTAGTCGGCTATGTAAATGTTAAGAATGCTAGTAAAATGACAATTTTGAATTGAAATATTTACTTTAATATATGTTGGCAGTTTGCATTCAATTTTTGACCCTAAATAAGGACTTAATAATGAGTTCGTGAGGTTATTAGTCATAACTAGTAACTTTTGTTTCTCGTAGCTGGAACGGAATTAATTGATCGTGCCTTAGATGAATTAATTAATCATTTATACGATTTCTTTCAGTTCTAAGAGCTTAGTTAGTTCACCGCCAATCATAAAATGCCAGTCATTTTGCATAACAAACGACATTATCCAAAAAGTTGTGCATATCGTCAGCTTTTCCGACACCTTGGAGGCTGCGCTAAAAGTAGTGGTTTTTGTCTACCGACTGTCGGAATTATTAAATATTCTGACCGTGCTTGTAAATATTGCTAACTGACTAATATCGTAGATGACGGATATCGTCAATATTGACCTGTTGAAAAACTGCTTAGCTTTTGTAGTTTAACGGGAAAAACTTTAAATAACAATAAAAAGAACATAGGACTTTATCGATTGTCCGTGATAGACCTCCTAAGACCATAGTGCTATCTACATTTTTTACTCCTAATATACTCAGGAATCTCTGGTTAAAGTTTGTTGGGTACGTCCAGTTTAACCGTGTAATAAATTCATTTTTGTTTCAATAATTACTTAACCAAAATCTCCGGTTTCGTCCATTGTTAGTGGAGTGGTTATAAAATAATTGTTTTTTTTTTTACATGTTATCACACTGTTTTACTTTTATATAGTAATGCATCCATCTCAATCATTTCCAAATTAATTATAATAACTTATTAAATAATCAGTGTACAAAGTTTTAAAATAAATTAGTGGACCGAGCACAGCATTGTACTGACAAGAAATTGCAAAATACTGGTCATTGAAAAATTATAAATATTTTTCCTTTATTCTGTAATGTAAATGGAATGTATTAGTTTATTTATCAAAATCACTGTAAGAAATCCGTTTTTGTCTTAAGCAGTAAATACACACAAACGCTGAGTTCTGGCATTTTGAAAATTGCACTTGTTTATCTTAACGGAATTTCTAAGACAAAAAAACGATTTTGAATTTGTAAAGTTGTTTCTTACACGAGCTATGGATCTTTTAAGATAAAATCTTTGACTCGAAGTATGTAGATAAAGCTATACAAATTATAGAAATGTAACATTTTGACATAAATGCAACATTTTGACACAAATGCAGCATTTTTACATAAATGAAACATTTTGACATAAATGCAACATTTAGACAAAAATGCAACATTTTGACATAAATACAACATTTTTACATAAATGCAACATTTTGACAGAAATGAAACATTTTGACACAAATGTAACATTTTGACATAAATGCCACATTTTGACAAAAATACAATTTTTTTACATAAATGCAACACTTTGACAGCAATGCAATATTTTGACATAAATGTAACATTTTGACACAAATGTAACATTTTGACATAAATACAACATTTTTACATAAATGCAACATTTTGACAGAAATGCAACATTTTGACAGAAATGCAATATTTTGACATAAATACAACATTCTTACATAAATTCAACATTTTGACAGCAATGCAATATTTTGACATAAATGTAACATTTTGACATAAATAAAACATTTTTACATAAATGCAACATTTTGACAGAAATGCAATATTTTGACATAAATGTAACATTTTGACACATATGTAACATTTTCACAAAAATTTTGACCAAATCCAAATTTTTTGACAAATTTAACATTTTGACATAAATTGAAAATTACAAAAATTTACAACTCTACAAATTGTGAAATGTTTTAAACTTGCGTCTTGCCTTTCCAAAGTCAAAATGAAAAAAAAAATCTGTTCTCATGAATAACTTTTGATTCATCATTCTGTAACAATATTTTTCTATGCTCACTGAAAAAAAGGGAGATTTACACCATAAATCCCAGTATCATCTGTTTAGAACACAGAAAATAGAAACACGGAGATGGCATGGAACCTTGCCGACTGCACAGACACGGAAAGTTTAGGATCATATATGTTGGCGACAGAAGTTGTGCGCGCAGTTTTATAGTCGTAATATTGTACATATCCCATCTCCTTTGCTTCTATCATCTATGGCTTAGAATAATAAATCCCATCAAATAAATAACCACCCAACGTGTACAATGCTGGGCCGGCGCACTTCTAAATGTAATTATTATCGCTAACTTAAGTTACATGACAACTGTCACTGAAGTTTCTTCCTTCGGTTGGGCGCCAGTATTTTGAGCATTGTCACCACGGGCGCCTCGAAGGCCAGAGAAATCACAAAGGAGAGGAGAAATGAGGCCATCATTTGGCCAAGGAAGATTATAACCTGAAAAAAAATGTTAACATTAAAATTAACAAATTATTATAAACAATAATTAGTCACTTGAAATATCCATACAAATCAAAAATATCTCCTGAGTAAAAATAAATGCCTCTGATGGGAATTGAACCCGCCCCTTCTGATGTCTCGTCAGACGCTCTGAACCACTGAGCTACGTCGGCTTATTTACAACACGCCAAATAATTCAATACGTACTAGTACTTCAATCAACAATTACTGCTTATTATATTTTTTCACCTGTGAACAACAAACTTTATTTTTGTAGGAAAAGCTTTGTTAGTGCTAAATTTTCCACTAGATGGCGTCGAGACATTATATCTACATTTTTTGTGTGAAATATTTTGACTTGTCAAATATATATTTTTTTATTAATGATATACTATTGTTTACAAGAACTTGTTATCCTTTGCGCTATGCATAAAAAATCTTGACTTATAAACAATATTTTATAAGTATGCAAAGCAAATACATAAAGACAATAGGCAATAAAGTTTGGATAAGTACAGTCAGGTGAAAACAAGAGATTTGTGTAATTTAGTACAGTTCTGGGAGCTATCGGTAAATATAAATGTCTGGAATCTTGCCACTACAGTGGATGTTATATAGTCGACACATAACTTACAAGAGGTTCTCATGTGGGTACATTATTGATGAGCGTGTTGATTTCTAGCTCAAATGTATTGAAATCTACATAATATCTGGTATTTAATTAAAAATAATTGCATACTTATTATGTAAGTATTGAAATATGCAAAACAAACAATGTTTATTCATAATGAAATGGGATTTTAGTTAATTTCGCTTTAAAAATCTTCTCTCTTGTCATAATACACGCCAAACGCGCGCCCAACATTTGTACACGGTTGACATTTGTCACATGAGAACGGGTCGCTTCTACGATTCGTTCTTAAGTTCAACAGCTCGGCTGTGGAACGAACTGCCGGCCTCTGTGTTTCCTCCCTCCTACAACTTGGGACTCTTCAAGACCCATGTTCACTCCTTCCTCTCCACAAAAAGACCCTCCACACAGGATCCCCAAAGATGACATAGGCCCTGAGGGAAATTATTTTCTTCAGGGCCTCCTGTGTGGAGTTAATATAAAAAAATAATAATAATTTTACTGTCTATGGATTTACGAATTGACATAAAATAAACTTTCTTGTGTAAAGCAATAATTTGGTATTAATGAAACATTTTATACCTATTTGACATATATAAAATTACACATATATGCAAGATTTTGTTAGAAATGTGTGGAAGATTTAAAGTGTAATATTAATTTTTTCATTAATTGATTTGAAAAATCGCACATCCTGAAACTGTTCCAATAGGCCACAACGTCATTATGACATAGAAGCTGCCACTGGCTGGTAAGATGCCTGTCACCAACGTGTCTTGTGTGACGCCAAAGTCACCGAATTCACGAACACGTTATTTTGGCAGCAAATCGAAAATTACACATTTCAAATTGTTAAAATAAAATAAAATTACCTTAATCATCGTAATTTTTTTCTAGAATAAAAAAACATTGAAAAAACCCTGTTAAACAGAGTTCAAATGGAAAATTGTGGCTTTTCTATGTGAATACCGCGTAGGGGTTCCCAACACTCCCCACTGTCCGGAGCCAGTAAGACTATATCATCCCCAATTGAGGTATGTTGTTAGGCTGAAAAAGGTAGGGAAATACCTGGTCACCAAATACGGCTAAGGCCATTTCAAGCAACTGAATGGTGGTCTTTCACCAGGGAGATACGAGAGATTTGAGAGTATAGAAGATATACAAGGAATAATAATATTTACCATCATGGACTTTCCGAGGTGGAAGGGATGGTCCATTGTCATGGCAAGGTAGCGGATGACAACGGGGTGCACGAGGTAGGCGCAGTACGTCACCCGGGAGAAGGGGTAGAGGACGGTCGCCGATAGAAGTGTGTTGATGTAACCTGCAAATAAAATATTATCATTCCTCAATATTGTATTCATTGCAATCATTATCGAGGCTGCGTCCCAGAATTAAGAGAATCGTCACCGCCTCTAATATTTAATTTGTTTTGTAGATCAACAAATTACAATAAAAATAAAGTATAATTTCCGAATCAGGGTTACCCAACCTTTTTGAGGTTATACACGGTGTCCGGAAACTCGTATTACAAACAGTAACTGGTGAATCTACATCACATTTGGAGTCAATTTTGTGGTACAACTTTTTTTGATTTGAGCTTTCGTTTTCAAGTAAATCGATTCAGAAGTCAGAATATTGTAGATCAAATTTTAACAGCTGTTTAACGTCTTTTAAAATGCGTAGAAGCGTAGACTCGGCTCTACAAGTTTATTTTAACCATTTACTTGCCAAAAAAGTCTTTTAAAAAAATGTAGAAACATCAGTTTTCCGCTTGTACGAAGAGTTTCCAGATGTTGTTTTTTTGTTCGTTTTGGTTCTCCGTGTGATGTAAATTCACCAGTTTCAGACTACCACTAATTTCCAGACACCATCTATTTACTCAATTGTTTTATGAGCAACAAGAGAATTTTTGTAATTTATTGGGTCATGCTGTACTAGTCGTATAAGAGGTATTGCTGATATTTGATCAAAATGCAATTTAATGCAATATATGTGGCAAAAAAACAATTGTTACATCCTTAATCAGCGATGCTCACCTCCATATCCCGTAGAGCAGGCGATGACGATCCACGCCACGGCCAGCGCCCAGGCCGTGTGCGACAAAGAGCTGTAGGCCGCGGCCGCCAAGGGCGACAGCTGCGTGTTGTACAGACCGTACACCAGGTATAGTAGAGTCAGCGTTGAGCACAACCAGCCTGCCGTCACCGTTAGCTAGGGAAAATCATATTATTACAGTCATATTAGTGTATTAAAGAATTGTAAGAGGTGGGCTTGGGTGCGAAAATGAGCAGTGAAAAATGCATGTGAGTATGCATGAATAATGAGACAGCTCGGCTGTGGAATTATTTGCCGATTGCTGTTTCCTCCCTCCTACGACATGGGTCTCTTCAAAATCTAGGTTCACTCTTTCCTTATAACGCACACTTCACCAAAAATGGTGCATTACGAAGATACTCCCTGAAGCAAATTATTTTTGTCTGGTCCTCCTTGTATATAATTTTTTTTTAAAGACAGCATTCTCATTACAGCCACACCTTGATAGGAGTCAGACTATAGTCGTGGCTCTGTACTTTGCTGAAGAATTATGCTGACGTTAGTAGCCAGCTGGCTACCACGTCAGTCAGTACGAGGTGTAGAGATATGACAAAATGTCTGTTACGTAGAGTGTATTTATTTGCTGTATAAAATCAACTGTTATATATTAAATTACATTACACCTTATGAAGTAAAAATCTTCCCATTACTACCACTGATGACTTTTGTCTTCTGTTAAACTCTACTTTTGTGTCATAGAATTTAGTCCAAACTCCATCGCCCTCTGTTTTAACTCAAATGCTTCGTCAGCGGTCTTGGGAAATTCCTCCATTCAGGTAATACATTTGTCACGCAGTGAATTCCGGAATTAGGGAATACTGGCTTCTTGACCTCCTCACATTCATGGATGTTTCTTTATCCTCTTCAGATTACCTACCCCTGTCTCCTGATGCATCAGAGTTCAAAAACTTGCTAACAATCTGTATAATATAACAAAACCAAGGGAAAACTCACCTTTGACATACGTATCTTGCAGTTAGTCTTGAAAAGCAGCCAACCGGCGGCCATGCCGATAAGGTACGGGCCTAGCCTCGTCCATGGCTTGTCGTAGATCTTATCGAACAAGGCCAGCGGGTCGTCGGACGATGGCATGTGGTTATTGGACCAGGCTATGTAGCCCGTGGTGAACCAGGACGACACCAGGAACAGGGCCATGGCACCTGCCGCTGTCTTGAAATGGCTGAAAGAAAACAATAATGAAGATATTGTGAGAATTGTGACAAACAATAACCGCTTGCATACATGAAAAATATTTATGTTACAACCAAATAACCAATGTTCACATCATGCAAACATTCTTACCTGAACAGACTATGCAATAATTACAATAGCATATTATCCAAGGTTGATATTTTCAGTTGCGAACTTGCCAAATACAAGAGGCCCATAAAATAATATTTCTCTGATGGTTTGTGAATAATGTTTATGTCTCTATTGTTTATATCTCTATTATGATTTGATTTATATCTACAACCTCTCTCCATGGCTATAAATGTATTGTTTTGTAAATTTTTCGTATTATATATTCATTTTGTATACATTTTTTAATTCATATTCCTTTCTCTCAAATTTAATTTACTTATTCCATATTATGCTGTCTCAGTAGAGGTGAAGTCACAAGGAGGAAATCCATAATTGGTTTTATTTTACTATATAATACTTATGTACAAACTGATTAAATGTAAACTGTCGATTTCCCGAGAATGAATAAATAAATAAATAAAAAATAATTTATAAAGAAACTAAATTATATTCGTTTCAATACAAACCTTGCAGCTAGAATGAGGATAACGGCACCCACGACGTAGAACTGAGAGTCATCTGCTAGGTACCAGCTCCACAACATGCACTGAAAAGCAACCACAAACAATTATTACAATTTCTAGTGATAATATATCCATAGATAATAACTACAAAAGAGACGGGCTATAAACCGTAAATAGTACGAAACCGTGCAAATTTGCCAACTCGTTCACCTGTACTTCTGCAAATTGTTTCTTCCCACACACCAAATGCATTACTTTCATTGTACAGCGGCTTTGATAGTTTTGACAGTTGGCAACGTTTCCACGTCTTATTTCTTTTGTTCTTTTTAACCATTTATATTAAACTGACTAACCATCATGCCGTTTCCGCAGGGGTACGAAGAGAGGACAGACCGCCACACAAGTCGGTCGGACATGGCCCGACTCAAGTATCTAATACACTTGATATTGCCATGTCTTCCTCGGGGTCTCCGACTTCTTCTCCTATTCACATACGCGTCATATATTTTACTTAGACTCCTAAACCATCTAAGCGTCCCTTTCTTAATCTTATTCATTACGCTTACATCAGGCTTGCATTCTTTGCGAATCTCCACATTTCTCACACGATCATACATGGTTTTACCTCACATATGCCTCAGGTATCTCATTTCTACAGCATTCAGTCTGTGATCCCATAAATAAGTTCATAAATTTTCACTGTCACTAGAAAACGGGTATGAAAAACTCGACCAAGGAGATCGTCATTTGAAATTCAATATCAACTAAGAACTTGAGTGAAAAATATTACAGCTTAAAAAATTATGTCATACACTTAGGACGGGTTGTTTCAGAGAATTTGAACAATTCATCAAATTTCACAGTTAATTTTCAAGGACTGTGAAAGTTCTAATCAAGTTCTATTATTATTTCAGTTCTGTGAAGCAACTGGCCCATGTTGATATAATAACAGAACTTCAATAGGACTTTCACAGAACTTGGAAATTAACTTTGAAATTTGATGAATTGTTCAAGTTCTCTGAAACAACCCGTCCTTAGATCAACAAATGTTGATTTTGAATACTGGTTCAGAGACTAACGCCTTCTGATTGGTGGGTGGCTTCTGACAGAACTTAGACCGCTCCCTCACTGGTCGGTCAGCAGCGTGCATTAAAAATGTGGGCAATTTGGACTCGCGCACGGTTCACCGCTGCTATATACAAATTATTTCAAAAGTTTGTGTTTTTTTTATTGCCAATTATTTATTTTGCATTTTGAGATGTGATTTCATGCCTACCCGTGTGAGAATGGCCTTACTTATATCCGACAAAACCGAGGTAAGTATGACGGCGCTTACCGTGCCATATTTCAATTATTTTAGCAGACTTTGAAAATTATTTTAACTATGAAAATTACATTTACAAAAAAGTACTATTATTTGAGTTTAGGGAAATATTCATAAAAAGATCAAACATTTTTTTTTGGTTTCACTTAGGATTGAACCTTCCCTTCCAAGGACCGACTAAAATGAGTGAACCACTCTATCAATTAATCCAAATCCTAATTGGATTAGTATTTTAATTGCTGTAAATTTTGAATGTCATCCAATTTCAGAGAAATGCATGTGTGTGCGTATGTGTGTACGTGGGTGCCACCAAAAGTTGATAGAATGCATTATCATCGACAACGAGTATATTTGCCGAGTTTCAGCTAAATCGGATGTTGGGAAGTGGGTTAATTCCCACTTACAAGATTCCACTTCATTCATTCAACCATGAAAAAAAAATCGAAATAGATAAATAAATTTAATGATGTATTTTAACCTTTCCTTATCTGTGGTGTGTATTTACTACACATTGCTTCTAATAACATAATAACTCTATAAATATAATAAATTCTGGGTTCAGATTTTAGGTTTTCCTCCGTTATACATTTATGCACTGAATTAATAAATAATATTTTACATAGTTTTCAAATTCAATTAAAAATCAGAGATTTTGTTAAAAATCGGGAACAAATACACCAATACAATCAATCGTGTGACACTGCTACGCGAAGAGTGTGCGAGGAAATGACACGCTATTGATGTCCCGCTTTAGTTCGCTATGCGGGAACATGAGAAATCCACACGTCCGCAGTTGTATTTTGATTTAGACCATCGATACCTACGACCGCATAGCTGTGTGTGCGTCCGGCGCCCAACCAGCGCCTGTTGTGCCAGCCGGCAGACAGTCGGTCGCGGGCCGTCGTAAGATATGGACTTCTCGCACGTTTTTTTAGCATCTGCCGATGGTGTTTTCATGTTTTCAGCAATTAAATTACAATTACTATCACTTTTGATACAAAATATAATAAAAATAAGCGATTAGATAGGAACATTCATATTTTTCCGATATTAAATCGCTTATTTTGAGATGTGTATTGACTACACAGCACCGGAACGCGTAGATTTTTTTAGCACAGTAAGGGAAAGGTTATTAAATGACTAATTATATAATACAGTATAATCTTACCATTTCCTCGACAGGGAAGAGTGTATTGATGTACAGTACGTTTCTCCACCAGTATTCTGGACAGTTGATGTGGTCCTGCGTAGGTGGATCAAACACAGAGTTGTAGAAGAACCACTTCATCGAAACCTCCACCACTCCCAGCATGAACATGTAGGGAGCCGTCAATCTGATAACATCAAAAATAGGAATTAACTTAAATATATTCAGAAACCCATCAGTTTGCCTGTCTGATTTCTGCGAAGAAGGAGATCAATGACTGTCTGGTGCACTTGCAAAGTTCTTCACAGATTGCTTTGAAATTTTGATACAACGTAGGTAAAAGTTTTTTTCTTAAAACAGCACCATCTGTTGGAAAAAGTAACAGCTATTACTTACCATTACAGCTATTACTTAATACACCTACTTGTTTTTGTGCAAAGGAGGGTGATCTATTTGATCGACAATCTGTTGTTATCGTTAACAGTGTAGACGGTACCTACCAGCGAACAACATAAAAAGATTATTTCCTTATTATGGCAACATTCTGGGCAGGTACCGTGTAAATGGTACCCACAGCGGTCCGCTAGTCCGCTGGGCCAGACATTCTTGATTTTTCGTTCGCCTCGACTGGTTGTGCCTTTTGATTCAGACCGTC
Source organism: Hesperophylax consimilis (assembly GCF_061612785.1). NCBI lineage: Eukaryota > Metazoa > Arthropoda > Insecta > Trichoptera > Limnephilidae > Hesperophylax > Hesperophylax consimilis. The sequence goes on along the minus strand of NC_142854.1, from coordinate 15,538,858 downwards.
TACATTCTAGAATCTTCCATGTAAATTTGTTGTCGCGTATAATGATGTGTTAAAATAAACTCAGTGAATTTCAACCTTCTTTTATTAAAAACAACCTTCTGATATTTAGAGTCCTTTAGAACCTGTTTTAACCCACAAAACTAGCAAATTCTAAAACAGACCTATTGCCATCTCTAATGCATAAAGGCAATATGGGCGTACTGCATATCTTCTACAGGTATTTTAATGGAGCCTGCTCTAAGGAGCTGGCAGTTGATGTTGCATTTGTGAGAATGGGTTGTTTTTTCGACTCATTTTTATGTAAGTCGGTTCGTGTGTGGATCTAACTACCGGCATTTGTTTTTCCTCGTTACATCAGGGACTTAGGATCACAGGGGCCTAGCTACGAAAACTGGAGTTTTGAGTTAGGCTTGGTTACGGTAATGCCATAATCATATTCATTAGTGACACGAAGCTCTATCTCGTATATACAGCCGTTTAAGAAATACAGTTGGGCATACATTTGCGTTTATCTCAGAACTATGTTTATGTATATAGGCCGCTGTGATCCTAAACCTCCGATATAATCGGAGCCTCTTCAAGATCTGCATTAATAAATTCCTTTCCACAGCCCCTACCTTAACCCGCCTCACAACGCTGCCCTACTGGATGGCGACATAGTTTCCCGGTCTTTACACTGTGCAGACAGGTGTCACACAAAAAATATTCTTAACTAGAGACCTGAAAATAATGGTCACCCCAAGTGGTTTACTACGTTTGTCGACTTAGCAGGGTTGCCAGGTTCATGGGGTGAGGTCCCTAAAAAAACCCTTCACATAGCATCCCAAAAGATGACCCAGGCCCTGAGGAAATTCCCGTGTGGAACTAATGTAAAAAGGCACCCAGAGATGGCAGCACTTCCGTTTGTAGCTAATATGTGGTCATGTGTACTCTACATTTTATTATTATAATAGATGCTATGTAAGTAAATTTATTCAACTAATATTCCGCCATTTCAAAATCAAAATGAAATCATAACGAGATTATAACGGCCATTATAACGAGAGCTTGGAGGCACATATCAATTATACTACAAAAAGACTCAAGACTGTAGCAAAATATGCTACATTTTCAGATCTATCCTTAACCTAAAAACATTAAAATGTGTCAGATAAATCAGAGCCACTTTTCAAAAAATTTATAATCCTAGATATTCGTCAATTATACATTAAGACTATTCTTATACAAGGGTCGGTTCTCTGACCTATTCTTTTTATAATGTACATTAATGATATGGTAAAAGTATTGAAACATTGTAAAATAAGATTATTTGCAGACGACGCACTGATATATATAACAGGAGAAGATTATGAACTCATAATGAACCATATAAATGAAGACCTACATAATATATCAATATGGCTGAAGAAAAATAAACTTAAATTGAATGTAAACAAAACAAAATTCATGAACATTGGAAAACGAGTAACGCAAACAAAAAAAGAAATATTGATAGACGGTGAAGTATTGAAAGAAGTATTTGAAATGAAATATTTGGGGGTAATAATTGACTCCAAATTAACTTTTGCTCAAAATACAAAACAAATTATTAAAAAGATTGCCAAAAAAATCTCACTGTCGGGAAGAATAAGAAGATTCCTTAACACAGTTTCCAGTAAAAATGCGTACAACGCAATTATTGTACCACACATAAATTACTCTAGCAGCATTTTATTCTTATCCAACGACGGTTTAATGAAACAAATGACAATTCTACAAAATAGAGCAATGAGAACCATATTGAAGAAAAATAGATACACAAAAATTAAGAACATGTTGAAGGAGTTAAATATCTTGTCATTTAAACAAATTATTTACTTTAATACCATATTTTTAATCTACAAGTTAATCAATGGCCATACGTCTAGTGAATTCCTAAGAAAAATTGATAAACTACAGAACAAACACACACATGAGACGAGGATAGGAAATGAATTGAGACTCCCCTTCAGGAAAAAAACACAGAGTCAAAAGTCATTGATGTACGGAGCATTGAAGATATTTGGAGAGCTACCAGAAGAAATAAAATCAGAAGAAAACATAAAAAAAATTAAAATTAAACTACGAAAATATGTGATTGATTCATTTTAAATGTGTTACTATAATTATATGTATATGTATATAAGGATTGTATTAGGACATAGATAACTATGAACCTACTTAAAATACCGCAATAAACAATAAACAATATACATATGGAAAAAACACAACAAAATATTGATACGCGTTACTCGTCACACATAAAATGTGTAATTCCTTCAACAAAAACATCATTTGCCCAGTGACAATTTTCTTATATTGCTCCCAAGATATTCAATTCACTCAATATAGATACCAGAAAATCAGAAACTGAACATCTTTATACAAAAAATATTCGGAATTGGCTATTGGTAAAGGGAAGGAATTATTGCAAAGAATGTCTCTTGTCATTAAATTAAATTAACTGCTCTTTTATTCCATTATATTCATATTTTTTCTTCTTATTTTTATTTTTATATCTTTTTTTCTCTCTCTTATCTCTGTATATCCTAACATCTTAACATTGTAATCTAAAGAAATATGGCTACTATATTATGGGCATGTGCCTAGTATGGTGCAGTAGAAAACAAAAAAACTGTAATCATTTAAATTTTTATGAATAAAGAAACACCAAAAAAAAAGTACATTATAATTAATAGATTTAAAGCAGTATTGTTTACCTTGCAAATCTGTAGGCCAACAAACCGATGAACTGCAGCAATCCTGATGTGAAGCCTTTTGTCCCCTTAGTAAGCCGGTCCAGGCTACCCTTGGCATTTGTGCGGAAGTAAATATAAGACACCAAGATTCCACTAGAACACACAATCGACATTATTAATCAATATTCAAACATCATACTAAATATAAAATAACAGATTAATTACTGTGGCAAAGGACAGAAGCATTCAATAATAAAATTCTATTTCAGACTAACGATAATTTTTCAAAACGTGCTTTCAGTACGGGCAAATCATTTTGAATTGATTTACTAACATTAGGACGGGTTGTTTCGGAGAATTTGAACAATTCATCAAATTTCAACGTTCATTTCCGGGTTCTGTGAAAATCCTATTCAAGTTCTGTTTTTATATCATTATAGGCTAGTTGCTTGACAAAACTGAAATTAAAACAGAACTTGAAAAAATCTTTCACAGAACTGGAAAATGAACGTTGAAATTTGATGAATTGTTCAAATTCTCCGAAACAACCCGTCCTAATAGTAATATGAGAAAAATCACAACAACGTTCTAACATTTTAAACTCAAATGAAAAGCTGGATACAAAATATAGGGAGATCTGAAATATAAAACATACTGTTATCAAATACAGACAGACAGAAACTAGAAACCACACTATTGCACTAAAAACCTACGTAATTATATATCAATTATTTGAAGGCCTCGCCGTCGAGGGTTCAAATGGCGTGCGCAAGTAAAAATTTTGTTTTTGTTTTTTTAAAAACAAAGACAAACATTGTCGGGTTACGAATAACCTTACAATATCTTAAATTCTCCTACTACCACCACAGTAAGCAGAAAATGTTCCTTGTGTTGTGATGGAGGACTTAGCCAGCCGAGGAATTGAACACACTACGCCTGGGTGGGACCCAAACACGATGTCAACTCAGCCACCGACCGGTCTATTATTTACAATTTACTCATTACAAATAATTTTCCAGAGTGGAAAATACTGTCAGTATTGCCCTGGTGTAAGCATTTGGAACTGAAACATTGCTTGAAATGACTTTGGCCGTGTTTGGTGACCATATCTGCATAGCCAGATACTTCACCATTGTCCTATTCCCACTACCTTCAGCCTCACAAAATACACCAACTAGAGGATACCATAATACTATACAATAATAATACTTAAATTGTAATATGCAAATAAAATCCTCAGCACGGAAGATCCCAGTGAAGATATCGGTATCTATCTACTTGTTACAAAAAAGAGAAGATAATAAAACATATTATATATTATACCCAATACAGAAGAAAGTGTCCACACTGAAGGCTCCGTTGGTGACGGACTGGAAGAGGAATTCCTTCTCCACATCCTTGCGCAGCTCCGTGTTGTCGGAGTACTTGAAGGCCACGATGCAGGAGTGGCCAAGGATGACCCATGCCATGGATATGCTGCGTAAGCCGTGGATGGTGGGGATGGTGTCGCTGCCCACCGTCTGGTCGCAGATAGTCTTCATGTTGGAGATCACGGAGAACGAAAGGATCAGCTCGGAGAATATGTCTGCAAATTACAGGGAAATGTTCAAATAGAGTAACGTCACGGTTTGTTTGTTATTTCAACCTTTCATTGGATGACCAACACCTCTGTCAAAGGTCACCCCAAGTGGTTTGCTGCATTTGGAGACTTGATAGGCGTTCATGGGGTGCGGTTTGTTCAGGTCTTGGCGGCGGATAGGTCTGCGTCTGTCCATCTTGAGAGGGCGATTGAGCGATAGCTTTTGACATCTCCAGCCTCCAATGGAAGGGATTTTATTATTTATAGAGCGGAGACGGATTACACGTGATTCCAGTGAGCACTTAGGCCATAGGCCCAATGTGCTTTCCCCCATTTTACCTCAATCCTTTAACAACAACCCAGTCCCATTAATAAAGTTCACCAGGGTTGTCATTGGATATGTGGCTATGTCTTCTGGTTCTACAGTGTGTCTTCCCAGGTATCTGAGCCTAGTTCCCAACAGAGCGGGACATTGGCACCAAAGGTGAATTGGAATCTCTTCATCCTCTTCACATTTCCTGCATCTGTTGGTGTTTTCCACACCCAACAACTGCATGTGTCTCCTGAGTTGGCAGTGTCCCGTTAGTAGTCCTACCAGTTCCCTCAGTGAGTTTCTGTCCATATTGAGAAGTTGTCTGGTTTGCCTTGGGTCTGGTCCGTTTATGAGTACTTTGGATTGCCTCATTCCGGGTGCCCTTTCCCATTCCTCCCAGTGCCGGGATTTGACCCACCTTTCAATATGTATTTTGATGTGGCAAGTTGCTACTTCTACGGCCGGCTTGGATCCCGCAAGTGGTGCTTTCGCCCCTTTCCTTGCTATTCCATCAGCCCGCTCATTGCCCTCAATTCCTTTATGTCCTGGTACCCAATCAGGGTTATATTATTGATGGAAGGGATGTATTCACACCGTCCGTCACACCGACACACTGACCCCCAGAACTCTTCAAAAGATGACATAGTGAAATTATTTTAAATGTTAGTAGTAGATACCATTTATCTTTTTTGTATGTAACTCAAATAATAATCTAATTAAGGGTAAATGTAACATAATTTATAATCCACACGTTCATAAATGGCGTTAATTTAATTATTATATGAAAATACACTTTTCACAAGTTATGCTTTATATTTATTTGTTTGCGCCTGTGCATATTCAATATGAATAAGAATAAATAGTTCTGACTTTGTATAAACTCAATTCATTCAAAAAAGGAATACAAATACAAAATTGAGTTAAATCACACATACAATATTGTATTTGTATGCCTTTCTTGAAAGAATTGAGTTTGTATAGGGACAAAACAATTTATTCGTATTCCGCGTGTACATGCGCAAAAGTTCCGCACTAACTGCGCTGCGAACCATTACCTTTCTACAGCAAACTTAATTTTCTACGCAGAGTCTTGCAGCATTGGGTTTATGTCAACTGCATACCGACCCGTTGAACGACGGGTTTAATTTCACATTTATTTTTCAACTAGCTGACGTGTACCGGCGTTGCTGGGGGTTATCCTTAAGAGATATACATATACCGTCTTAGAATTTTCTGTAGGCCTTTTTAAGATATACAATTCCGTAGTACATTATTTTGATGTATCTCATAAGGTTTAGCCAGCATTAGCAATGTAAGCGCCCGAAAAAATATTCATGTTTTATATATACAAACCTTCCGGAAGTAATTCTTTAAATGATAGTGAAAAGTCTATCAAAATATAATTGTTATTCAAACTTCATAACATTGAAGCATGTAGTTTGCGGAATCTTCATTTATCAGGCGTCAATTGAAACCACACTAATATTCTGTCGACGTTAACTAATGGTTCTCAAACGAGTCATGGTATGGTCATAGCATTATATTTTTGAATCAACTACTTATCATATGCACTTAATTAAGGCGATCAAATTCGTAAAATTCTTACGAAATCGCGATGTTTTTAAGCTGAAAATGAAATCCCCGCTTAACATTGATTTAAGCAAAAAAAAAACAACGCTACAAAGCATTATTTGCAGACTCTCGGCACAAATATTAAAAAGTTTTCTGGTTTGGGTCTAAAAACTTAATTTTTCACAATTCAGAATAAAAGCAAGATGGAAAAAGGTTCGAATGTAGAAGATTTAACACTTTAAAAACTTATGTTTTCTCTAGGCTTATAAAAAGATGCACGGTTAAAGTAAAGATCGAGATGTGTTGTACTAACAGTATAGTGTTTCGACTGTCCAATTTCAAGATCTAGTAAGTGTTTTAAAAGGCCAATAAACATATTTAAGCATGGCCTACATTCGCTTTTCATTATACGCATTTACACTTATGTAATTAATTTCATAACGAAAAATAACAGCGATACGTGCATTATAACAACGGAATAAATAGCAAAAACAGGAAATTTCAAACAATATTCCTCGAAATTGCCAGCTGATTTCTTGGCGATTGCATTTTCAAACCAAAACACACGTTTTTCTTTTACTTCGAATTGTATCGCCGGGTTGGTCTCCTTATGCTACGTATACATACGCGAGCCGAACTGCCGAGCTTAACCTCAATTTATGGGCCCGCAAATGGCGCGAAATGCCGCTTGCAGTTACTTCGTTCCTTTCCAGTAATTCGTGGCTCGGTTCGCAAATGTATACGTACCATTAGATTGACGTAAAAATATGTATTCTAATCAGTAATCAGTAAGTATTCAGAGCGAAATTTTGGCACCTATTGTCAAAACCAGTAAATTTCACAAATATATTAATTGAATAAAATTAACACCGATATGGTATAAACTGAACTTACTTAATTCATTGGCTTGCTCAGTCGCCGGCATCTCGATGTTGAGGCGTTCTTCCGAGTTGTTGTTGTTGTTGTTGTTATTGTTGTTGGCTATTCCGTTGTTGAGGCTGTACACGGACTTTCCTGAAATTCAATTTTTACGGTCAAGCTTGATTGTCACTTGTGATTCTTGCGAAATCAAGTCCAATCCAAGGTGGGTATCTTTTAGAGTAGTTGGACACGCTGAAAAAATACTACGATTCAACTTAATTACTTGGACCGGCTAGTAGCCAATTTCAGAGACATAAAATGGTTTGATTGAGGATTGAACCTTCCTCCCCAGGGATTAGAGTCAACAACGCTACAGCTGAGTCAAATCCCAATTGGGTAGGACCGACATTTATTTCGTATTAACTGATGTAAAGTCATTCAATTTTAGAGACATGCGTATATGTCCGCGTGTTTGTACGTGAGTGCCACCAAATGAATGCGTGGTCATAGACAACGAGTTTATCTGCGGAAGTTCAGCTCAATCAGATGTAGGAAAATGGGTTAATTTCCGTTTCCAAGATTTCACTTCATTAAAATGAATATATTCTTCATGTCTGGGGAGATGTTAAAATGTTCACTCAAGTTCAATTTTTTGTCAAAAGATTCAAAATTTCATGTGTTTTAACATTTTACTGAGTGTACGGAGGTATCATAAGGATGCACTATTCCTGTATAAAGTAGTTTGTATAAACAATAATATTCAATGCCCAGAGTTCCTAAACAAGATTCCATTCAATGTACCTGCGCGTTCAACAGGCTCTTGTGTCCTGTTCAGGGTTGATCAAAGCAAAACGAACTCTAAGCAGAATTCTTGCCTGGACAGACTATGCAATAATTACAATAGCGTATTGTCCAAGGTTGATATTTTCAATTGCCAACTTACCAAATACAAGAGGTCCATAAAAGAATATTTCTCTGATGGTTTTTGAATAATGTTTATGTCTCTATTATGATTTGATTTATATTTACAACCTCTCTCCATGGCTATAAATGTATTGTTTTGTAAATTTTTCATTTTATATAATCTTTTGTTTTGTATAAATTTTTTAATTCATATTCCTTTCTCACAAATTTTAATAACTTATTCCATATTATGCTGTCTCAGTAGAGGTAAAGTCACAAGAAGGAAATCCATAATTGGTTTTATTTTACTATATAATACTTTTGTACAAACTGATTAAATGTCAACTGTCGATTTCCCACAAATGAATAAATAAATTTTTGGCCATGTTTGTTTCTCGTTTGACGTGTTCGTGTAAATCTTTTATAGCTAAGTACAGGGTTTTCCAATAAGAGGTGTTATTTTGATATTCAATCGTAAAAGATCAATGGTTTCGTTGCTTGTGTGGCACGTTGAAAGTAAACTTTGTCAAAATCAATACCATCCAATTCCGGCCATAAAAAATCATTAATCATCTCTCGATAGCACAATCCATTCACCGTAACTGTTGCTCCAGCCTCATTTTCGAAAAAGTAAGGTCCAATGACTCCGCCGGGCCATAAACCGCACCAAACAGTCACACGTTGAGGATAAAGAAGCATTTTAACAATAACTCTTGGGTTTTCCGAGCCCCAGATGCGACAGTTTTGCTTGTTGACGAAGCCACCGAGGTGGAAATGGGCCTCATCACTCAAGATGATTTACATTTGATTCACTCAAGTGAATTTTAATAATTTCAATGCGTTGTTGAAGCATGTATCGTTCTATTTTTATTAATGACGTAGTTTCTACTTGTCAAATGTCAAAAAATGACAGCTTCAAAAGTAACATCTACCGAAATAGCGGGCTATTCAAAATAACACCTCTTATTGGAAAACCCTGTACTAAATTTTACCCTTGCTTTGAATCGGTCGACCTGTTTGAACACTCTCTCATTCAGGACTCACCGTTGGCCATCACGACCTTGGGCCCCTGGTCAGCCTTGGCAGCCTGTAGGGCGGGAGCGGGGGCGGGGGCGGCGTGGTGTGGGGACTGCAGGCGGGGGCCCAGAGCCAGCTCGTACAGGCTGCCCGCTATCATCAGCCCGAGGACCACCACGGAGATTACACTGCAAACACAGGACATACACTTTGTTGATTGCTAAATATAAAATCCTTGCGACATGATTTGATAAACTTTTTGAATTCCGCTGCACGAAAATAACTATTTAGGTGGTGGAAGATGGTAGAAGATGTAATAATGTTCAATTTTTTCTCAATGAAATCAAAGTAAAGGAAATACTCATAAATTATTCAAATAAAAACCCAAAGTAACCCTTAAAAACCTATTTAGTGCAATATTAGAAGGACAAGTTACAATAAAGTGTTGTTTTTTTAAAGAGAACGCATGCAGCGGAATTCAACAAGTTTACCCGTGTTTGTTTTCGTTGAAATTCACCGTAAATTGAACCCGATAACACAAACTTAGGACGGGTTGTTTCGGAGAATTTGAAAAATCCATCAAATTTCAACGTTCATTTTCGGATATCTTTCACGGAACTTGAAAAGAACTTTGAAATTTGAAGAATCGTTCAAATTCTCCGAAACAACCCGTTCTTAGGACAAAGCTTAGCACGTTATATAACTTCTGGAGAGGAAGCTAAAAGCCAAAAATGTGTACATTCTTGGTATCCTTTATATTGTAGGTAATAGGCATTCAAATCGCTTGACAAACGGAGTCTTGAAACGTTTGATTTCAAGCACAAAACTGGTTTTTATTTATTTTGTAAATAATTTTATAAGAAAGTAAAAAAGTTAATCAAGTGAAACTGTCACAGATAATCTTAGTTATAATACTGTATTTTTTTAAAGTTGTTTCCTTTACGCGTTCATACATTTCTATTGAAAAACTATTGAAGTGAAACTTCTTTAGGCGCGTAATGAATTTTCGGGGACGGAGTAAAACCGAGTCACGATCGAAACGAAAATGCGGGTACCCCCACCACCGATTAAAGTTCATTTGATCTAGTCAAAGTTTTGAAGTAACATATAAATGCTTCTTAGCTCATCCCGACAACTGGCGTTGGTGGTGTAATGGTCAGCATAGTTGCCTTCCAAGCAGTTGATCCGAGTTCGATTCTCGGCCATCGCACATTATTTTTTTGTTTTTAACGCCTTTTTCATTCAATATCTTATTTTTTAGTAGGTCAGAACATTTTTTAAAAGAAAATAATATTGCAAAATAATAAAAACACTTATCTCACTGTGATAAAACATTACTCCGCTAGAGCGCGCTTTGCGTTATTGTGTTGGATTAAAATTATTATCTAATCCGTATATTATGATAATTGTATTACATTTATTTAATTAATTTATTTATTTTGATAATATGTAATAATTTACAGAAAAAAAAATTAAAACTATCTCCCTCTGATAAAATATCCGTTCGCTAGAGCGCACTACGCGATCTTGTGTGGGATTCTATTTCTGTACATTGTACATTATTTTTAAAAATATATTATATTGAAGTGAAACTTCTTTAGGCGCGTAATTCGGGGACGGAGTAAAACCGAGTCAGGATCGACACGAAAATGCGGGTACCCCCACCACCGCTCACCGTTCACTGTCCCTCTCTCACCATATGCGCTTGTTGAGGTGGGGGAGCCGCTCACGAACGTTCTCTCTCTTCTCTTCTTTCCTCTCTCTCAGACACCAGCGAACTGCGCCACGCCAAGCATCAGCTGCTTGGTTAGTATACTGCGTCGTGAGTGTAATACGAGTGAAATACGTAATTGATTGTGGTTCATACGGTTTAACAAAAGAAGTTTCACTTCTGTCTTGCGTAGGCTTGACACACCCACTTTTTTTTTTTAGTTGTTTACATTTGTATTTTTAATTGAGTAATTTATTTTGTTTATTTGTATTCTACTCAAGAGAAACGATAGGAAAACCTTGAATTTATCATAAGCATGTTTTTTGGTATTCATAATGTAAGCCAATTCGATATAAAGATTAATGAAAAAAGTGATTTAGCATTAAGTTACAATTATTTTCTGTCTGAAAACAATACTGACAGATTGACAAATATGACGTTTACTAAATAGGTTCCAATGATCAAGTTAGTTAAGCGCCCTTGAGGTGATTTTCTCACGAAAATGGCGCGATGCAAATAATCTAATCATTATTATTATTAAGACTCTCAAAATTATTCGTAATTCGGTAAAAAACAGATTTGTGAATTTTAAAAACTCGTGGAGCATTTGCGCAGCGGCAGATTCGGGCGACATCGGCAGCCGCCACATCCCTCTTCCGACTTTCCGCACAGGAACAATATTTCACACTGATATTGCAAGGAATTTAGACTCTATTTATATATAACTCAATGCCTAATTGTGATTTTTTAAACACAGCAATTTTTAAGTCATTAGAGAGAAATAATATTACAGATAACTATGTCGGAATTTATGGTAGGTTAACAATTAACATAAAATGATAATTAATGAGAACTAGATCACACAAGTTTGCGTGTTTCGTTTGTATTTTGATCACACATTTCGTAATCGTAATCACGTTACAACGATGTTACATCTGTCGTAGAAAAACATACACAAAAAAAATGCATAACTTACATTCACTTTTGTTGCCGTGATTTTAAGATGGCCTACATTTGAAATTGGTCTACCGATGTTTTTTTTATTATCATTTATTTTCTGTTGATCTGCTGTTGTTTTCAGTTAATGCTTTTTAAGAGAATTACAAAATTGGACAAAATTAGACGCTTGATGATCTAAGATGGATTTAAACTAGATGGCTAATGTTTGTCAATTTTATCCCTATCCTATATTCCTATTCTTAAAATAAAACGCAAAGCTCATAAACTTCTGGTAGTAGAAGTCGGGGACGCCCGTGGAAGACATGGCACGATCAAGTGAATCAGATACTCGAGTTGGGCCATGTCAAGAGTCAGAATAATAGAAGAGTATGTATGAGACGATGTATGAATGTGAATGAGGCAAGAAGTGTGTGCCAAGCCGAGTTATTTGGCGGTCCTCTCTGACTACCCCTGCGGGGAAACGGCGTGATGGTTAGTTAGTTAGTTCTAAAAATCTCTAACCAAATTTAGCATTAGAGACTTATTTAACTGTTTATTTCTTACTGGATTTAATATTAATCTGGAGATAGGAAACGTAGCGTAATAAAGCATAACTCTTGGGGTGACCTTCGGCAGAGGTATTGGTTATCTAATGAATTGTTCCCGGGGCGGCGGTACCCACACCCGCCACCCAAATTGGGATGGCGATATACGATATCAGGCAAGTTGTAAGAGAAATAGAGCGAGTGCTAAATGGGGCTAGAACCAAAAGGAATTAAGTCAGTGGATATTGGTTTCCATTCAAATCTGTACATGGAACGCATTTCAAGAAGTCTGTATTATTTCAATTCATCTCAAAATTGTATAAAATAAAGTAGCTATCTCTGTCTGTCTGTTTGTGCGCTTAGTTCTTCTAAACTACACAGTGTATTTTGACAGGGTTTTTTCTATCATTTAGAAAATTTCTTCCGTAAGGTTTAAATATATAATCCATGCATGTTATATCTATAGAAAGTAGAGAAAAATCGATTCTTTGAAATCGAGTCGTAAAAAAAATATTTTCTGGCGCTTATATTGCTAACGCTGGCTAAACCTCATGAGATACATCAAAATAATGTACTACGGAATTGTATATCTTAAAATGGCCTACAGAAAATTCTTTGATGGTATATGTCTATCTTCTAAGGATAACCCCCAGTAACGCCGAGTACACGTCAGTTAGTTATAGATTACCCGTCTTTGCTCAACTTTTCGCTATAATATCGCTATACCATCGATATAATATAAGTTTATTATATAAATAAACCTTCCGGAAGAAATTCTCTAAATGATAGTGAAAACTCTATCAAAATCTATTGCGTAGTTTAGAAGAACAAAACGCACAAACAGACAGACGCAAATAGCGAGTTTGTTTTACACTATTTAGATATATTTTCAAATTTCTCTATGGTACTTTTATCATCTCATTTCCAAATAAGAATATTATTAATTTGATTGAAAGTGCAAACAGAGATTTCTCGTGAGAACGTTCTGGACCAGTCTCCGAAGTAGTGAACTGTGCGACATACTTTACTAGGAAACACTACATTGAACGGGTGGTTGCCAATTAGAATTAATCAATCGGCATATCCAGAACGTGTCAAATAAAATCTGCTTTTTAAATTAGTATTCTGGGTAGTGAAATAAATCCCGAACAGAGTTGGATACGAAATCCTTTTTTACATTAGCTCCACACAGGAGGTCCTGAGGAGATAATTCCGTCTTTGAAGGATGCTGTGTTGAGGTTCTTTTTAGGAAAGGAAGGGGAGGAAGCTCTGGTAAGGAAATGGGTATGAGGGGTGGGCAGAAATCTGTGGGTCAGTGAGACCAGAAGGGACGAACGTATGAATACATCCACTGAGGTGCAAGGAAATGTTCCGAGAGAATCCTGTTGGAGATGTCACAAGGGCTCCCTGTACCAGTCTCTTTCGATCCGACCTGCCACGCAGAAGGTGGGCAGACGCATCTGCCACCAAGACCTGGACAAACCTCACCCCGTGACCCGGGCACCCCTGCTAAGTCAACAAAGCCTATCAATAAAAGCAATTTTGGACTAATGCGTAATGTTGATTATTCAGATTTGACAGCTTGCAACGCCCATGCGAACTCTGGTGGTGAAAAAAGTCACTATTCAACGCGGCTACCATCTTGCTGACCACACACGGAATACGTAAGTTTGTAAACAGACGAAATGCAAACACTCGAGTTCAAACAAGACGTCGCTACTGTATCAGATATACTGATTCTAGACTAGTTTATTTTGACAACTTTTGACTTGAGATTATATTCAATTATCCTCCATTAAAGATTCCTACGGCCACCCCTCTTTCAACATCCTTTTCAATTTTTTTCGTCTCGTGTGAAGATACTTCCCAAATAAACAACTCAAGGTAAGGATACACTGGGTCCACCTATGCAATATACGTAATGCATATACTGTAATGAATAGGTAGGTAGGTAGGTATCCAATTCGTAGAAACGTCAATGTAACAATATCGTTATCTTAATATACAGGGTGTATCGGCACGTACCCGACAAATTTTAACCAGCTATTCCTTAGCACATTTGGAGTAAAAAATGTTATGGGCACTTTGCAGTCCAGTAACATTGTTTTTCAATTAAAAACAAACAAAAAAATCCACTCTCCGTCACTGTCATTGGAATTGTTTCTCGTGTTCAACAGCTGTTATTAGCAAGTGTGTCAAAAAGTGTCCTCGCTCTTTCGTACACACTAAAAATAATAGTTAAAAATGAGACGAATGGTGCCGTGCCATTTCGTTGTGATTGTAAAAGCGCGCCAACGTAGGTACGTACGTACATTATTCAACAAAACTCGAACAAAATATTGCCAGACGGGTTTTCAAACTTGTACAAAGGATAAAACATTGGTGACATGTGGTGAAAATATGAATAGTAAATTTTTTATTAAAAAAAAATTTTACTGGACAGCAAAGTGCCCATAAGATTTTTTACTCCAAATTTGCTAAGGAATAGCTGGTTAAAGTTTGTCGGGTACGTGCCGATACACCCTGTATAATGTTTGTGCTATTTTTTTTTAATATTTTGTAAAATTATTAACCTCAACACAGGTTTGTCCTAGTGAGGTTAAAAATTCTAACTTAAAAAAAGATACAATGTAAAGAAATGATAAATAAATAAATAAATATCTGGACAACTTACAATGCATACATTTTCTATGGAAATAGATGCTTCGTAAAACATTTGGTTCCTTATAACGGGCAATCTGCCTACCTAGGAAGTAATATTTACCGGAAAAGAAATTATAACACTTGTACACATAAATAAAATACATCGCATTGTACACGACACTTAAAAATTGCTACTATGGATTGAAAAATTATAAAGTTTAATGTTTAAATATTTCTGTGTATAGATCCACATTCACCAGGAATGGAATATAACTGAATGAATAAAAAATATATGATATTGCATGAATCATGCGGTATTTCATCAAAACAATGTTCAGAAATTCAGAAATACAAAATAATAGACAGAACTGATGTAATTTTTTGTGCATTTTGTCATTATTTTATTCAGAAAACGCTATTTTGCAGCTAGGTTCCTACCAACTTCTTCATTAATTTCTACTGTTTTTCAGTTCGTATTATATGCTTTGTATTGTAGATGGGATGTCAGTTGAAACGAGCGTGTCATTTTATATTGCTACTCCCAGCCGTCTGGAACCAGTGAGACTATGGCATCCCCCATTGGGGTATGTTGTGAGGCTGAAGGTATTGGGAAGGGAAGAGGATAGTGGAGAAGAAGGAAAGGAGGACAAATAGAAGCACCTTTCTATTCAGATCTGGTCACCAAACACGGCCAAAGCCATTTCAAGCAACCTTTGCAACTCTTATACCACCAGGGTGATACCGAGAGTATCCTCAACTCTGAAACGTGCCACTAGCAGGTAAGTTTTTAGATTCTCACGGCCAAAAGCATTTTTGTTGTTTGTTTTTGGGGTGTTATGCCGTGTTGCGCTAACTCCTTCTTTAGCCGACGTTTCGGACAGCGTTGCAGTGTCCATCATCAGGGCAGATCCGGTAGATCCGAAGATGTGTATGATGATGTCTGATGATGGACACTGCAACGCTGTCCGAAACGTCGGCTAAAGAAGGAGTTAGCGCAACACGGCATAACACCCCAAAAACAAACAACAAAAGTGCCACTAGCACTTTCTATATTTTTTTAAATTACTAAATTGTGAAATACACAAATTAATTAATTTAAATTTACTTGCGCACGCCGAGACTTGAACCTGCGTTCTTAGACTTGCTAATCGAGAGGCTTACGGAGGCCGTAAAAACATTAATAATTTTTAAAAATATGAATAGTAAAAAATTAATGCCGTGATACCACGATTCAAATTGGCGTTGCGTGTGTAGGACGCGTATGTACGTTGGCCTGGGGACGTAGTAATGCGCACGTTGCGTGTGTGGACACAGTGTGTATTTACCTTTATGCCATAATTAATAATTTATTGCAGTAACAATACGATCTCCTATTGGGAGTACCAATTAAAGCAAGTATGCCATGTTACATAATATTACGACATTAAAATGGATTTTTGCTTTATTTGGCCGGTTTTGGTTTTCACCCGACCATCCCAACTTTCATATCCGCTTTGTTCAACTTCCTTCCACGACACACTACAGCCTGCATCGCCTCAAACTACCTATATTATACAATCAGCCTACTTTGAACACGAACACGCGTTACCACATTACCCAATAATAATAAAAGAACATTTTAAATGTACCTGTGTTGATCAAAACGATACGATACGAAGTAATGCAATGTAATGAGTTTTTGGAATAACGTAATGAGTAAAATATCAAATTGTAATATTTAATTATTGAAGACAATATTAGCGATTCTTAAACTAAACTTTGAAACAGAAACTTGAACCCAGAACCCGCTCTACCAACTGAGCTAATGAGACCCTATCTCCTTCGGTCATATTTAACTGTATCATACTTCGAATAAGAACTATCAACATTAAGCTTTTAAAATGGTTTAAGTTTGATAATTTGATCGCACAGACAAATAATTGACGCTTTAAGACCCCGTAGTAAGCGTTCAAATATGGTTTGAAAGGGAGATATATAAATATTAAAAAAACTGTTATAATTAACCGAAAACGGTGAAAATATTTAATAATACACGACTTGTTTGAAATAGAGCAAAAATCTCTTGACAAATGCTTTAGTTGCATTTAAAGATCCTCTGTACATTATTTCATATCGATAACATATTAAATAACAGGACAAAACGTGTTTTTAATAATTTTCGGAGCTTACTTTGCGATTTTTTTTTATCGAGCGAATTTCATATAATTAACATTTCGGCATTACAAATGTATAGATATTATCTTCAAAAGTAACATATATTTTTTTGAACTTAAGAGGAAGCTACAAGCCGAAAATGTGTATATTCTTGATATACCTAATATTGCAGGTAATAGGCATTAAAATCGCTTGACAAACGGAGTCTAGAAACGTTCGATTTCAAGCACAAAACTGGTTTTTATTTATTTTGTATATAATTTTATTAGAAAACAAAAAAGTTACTCAAGTGAAACTGTCACAGATAATCTTAGCTATAATACTGTATTTTTTTAAGTTCTTTCCTTTACGCGTTCATACATTTCTATTGAAAAAAAAAATTTTTTTAGTGGTTTACATTTATATTTTTTATTGAGTAATTTATTTTTTTATTGTATTCTACTCAAGCGAAACGATAGGAAAATCTTCAATTTATCTAAAGCATTTTTTTGGTATTCATAATGTATACCAATTCGTTATAAACAGTAATCAAAATAGTGATTTGGCATTAAGCTTCGCCTTAAAAGTTTAAAGATTTAAAGGGAAATAAAGGGAAATGTGTTATAAATCGGTAGAAATTTGTGATACGGGGACTTTACTGCGAGTGGAGTAAGGTATATATGTTGTGAAGGTATTTTTATGTTGACAAATAAAGTTTCTATAATGATTAATACGATTAATTTTCGATTTGCCGCCAAAACGACATGTTCGTTTTTATAAGTGAATATGGCGGCGTTGACGTTACGCCAGGCAACATTGGTGACACCCATCTTACCAGCCATTGACGTTTTCTGTCACAACGTTGTAGCCAATTGGAACCGTTTCGGAATATGCGGCTTTCGATCGTTTGTAAAATCAATATTAATTATGAATTACACATTATTACACTATGATCAGAATCAGCGGAATAAATATTTAATTTTCCACACATTTTTAACGGTAATAATAGTTTGTGAAAATATCCCAGTAACACATCCTGGCATCTGTTTTAACCAAGGCATTTTTAGCGTTCTTTTACAAGCCTAGAAAAAAATATCGAACCCAGAGTTTTGCAAAATAAAAATGGCGATGTTTTTATGCATAAATCGACAAAGATTTATTCTGCCATTAGCGTAAATAGTGCGTCATTTCATTAAAAAAACTCACAATTTTTTAGCAATGTATTGAAAAAATAATGTAGGTACCAAACTAAGTCCTTGGGTTCCTCCTTCATCCGAGGAAAATGAACACGGTGAAATTAACATAATAAATAAATTAAAAATTTAATAAGTAAATAACAGTACTAAAGAGGCGAAACATTAAGAAATCTGTCTCCCAAATCAATTTCAGCAGTTTAACACACTAAAGTGCTAATTTTATCACCTACTTTGTGCGATGTTGTAATGACCTCATATGGCTAGCGAAAATTCTAAATCCACCCACTGACATGTGCACTATAAATTGCCCAGACTTTAGTACCTGCTTGATTAGTTTCTAGTTGAACAACCGGCCTTTTCAGAAGGTAGTATTGATTCTTTAACATCATTTGAACAAACAAACATTGTCATTCTATTTCTGATACTTTTTTTCTAGTCCGAACTTCTCCCAACTATACAGAGGCTATAGGACTATCATATTGGCATCCCCAATTGGGGTATGCTGAGAGGCGGAAGGGAGTCGGGAAGTGTAGCAAATGGGGTAGAGAAATGTTGGGATGTACCTGCTTATTTAGATCTAATATCCAAATACTATTAAAACCATTTCAAACAACGTTTCTTGTGTGAAACGTGGTCTTTTAGCAGGGTCAAACTGAGAGTATCTAGTACTGTGGTACGTGCCACAAATATATATATACACTCTATACCGACAAAATCTAGATTAAATAAAACTCTACCAATCTCGCCAAATGCCCATCGGGTAGAATCGATATTTATTTCGTATCTATAGAAATTGCTATGATGTCATCCTATTTCGGAGAAATGCGTAAGTCCCGTGTGTGTGTACGTGATTGACACCAAAAGTTGATAAAATGCATTGTATCGACAACGAGTCTATCTGACTAGTTTCAGCTCGATCGGATGTCGAGAAGTGGTTAATTTTATGTAACATAACTACCAAATTGACTTGAACGATTAAACCATCAAGCTAATTTTCTATAGACAGACAATAAAGTATATACTCGTAGATAGAGCCAGCTTTGGCGTTTAAAGTATGGACCATGCATATCGGATCATTGTCCACTGTAAGATATCACTGGCATCAGTCTCAGAGCAGGGCTCCGGCGATAGCTTCAAAATGCCGACATGCACGCTGAGATATTGTGCAAGTCGTACTGGAAAACACAGGGAAAGCAATGGTATAACCCTTCTTTATCATCATATCTTTCGGTATCATGTATGAGCGGTATCAGCGGCCGGTGGTCACCTTTCGTTGAGTTCGTTCGCGATCGGAAGGATTCGGGCGACATCGACAGCCGCCACACCCGCACGGAACTGATATCGCAAGAGCTGTAGACTCTATTTATATATTACTAAATGCAGAAGATAGAAGTGATGAGGGAATTATACTGAAAACACACATACGATTTACAAATAATTCAGAATAATGTTATAAAAAACTCATAAAAAACTCAATTATAACCTAGATACCCCACAAAATAAACTATACCAACAACAAAACTTATTAAAAATTGAATATATAATTTACGAACATAACATATCGTCGGCTTGGCGGCAAAGTCCACTAAGTCCCGTTTTTTCATGAAATGACTTAAGTATGAGGTCTTATGTAAAAAAACGTCTTCTTTCGACTGGCATACTCCATTAAGTCGTATATTTAATCGTTTTCGATTTAAACATGTTTTTAAATTCACACTAAGTCATAAATCCGATATTATTGGCAAGCAAAACACATTAAGTCAGACATT
The DNA here is from genome assembly GCF_061612785.1 of Hesperophylax consimilis. Taxonomy (NCBI): domain Eukaryota; kingdom Metazoa; phylum Arthropoda; class Insecta; order Trichoptera; family Limnephilidae; genus Hesperophylax; species Hesperophylax consimilis. Next base: position 15,518,960 of record NC_142854.1, on the reverse strand, counting down.
ATACTACAGAAAAAATTCGAGTGTGCCAAATGTTTTTTTGCAAAACTCTCTGCATATCAAACGTTTCTATTATAACACCTTTTAAAGGATGCAATGAATATGGAAATTTTATTAATAACAATATTCAAGGGCGAAGGGCTCAATCTAACAAAACCGACGACGTTAGATTTTTAAAAGTGAAGCAACATATTGAAAGCTTTCCTTCAGTAGGGAGCCACTATACACGGAAATTCACAAAGAGGCAATATTTAGATTCCAAACTAACCATTGCAAAAATGCATGCGCTGTATGAAGGAAAGGGTACAGAAGACGGTGATGACAATCCTGTTAGACCTACCAGAACTATAACTTGTCCTTCTTCAAACCAAAGAAAGATCAATGCGTCACCTGTACAGTATACAACAAGGCCGGTGCCCCAGAAAAGGAAACCCTTGAAGATAACTATCAACAACACCAAAACCGAAAATCTGCATCCATGAAAGCCAAAGACGAAGATAAGAAAAGAGCTATTGAGGATTCTACTTCCATGTCTATAACATGTGACTTGAAAAAGTGTTTTGCAATTACCTTGCTCCCAAGTGAGCTTACTTTATTATTTGCGGAAGTTAAATTTGTATAATTTTACAATCTATGAAGCGGCACCTCCAAATAAGGGTCTCTGTTACCTTTGGACAGAAAATAACGGGAAAAAAGGGTGGTTGTGAAATTGGAACATGCATGGCCCTTTATTTAAAACAACTCCCACCGCAAATCACTGAAGTATCCATATTTTGAGATGCTTGTGGTGGACAAAATATAAATATACAAATTTCCGCACTGTTCCTGCATTTCGTCCAAAACACTTTCATGTGTGTTATTGAACACAAATTTCTTGAAAGCGGTCATTCATTTATGGAAGTAGACTCAATGCATAGTGCAATTGAAAACAAAACAAAACATTTGGATATCTTTAGTGTGCACGAATGGATCAACGTTTTGAAAAAGGCTCGATCTTACAAACCAAAAAATAAAAAGCCTCCATATGAAACTAAAGAAGATTTATTTACAGATTTTTTCGATCTGAAAAAGTTGGTTGAAATGACAATAAAAAATAAGAATGTTGATTAGGATTCCAACATATCAGAAAAAATTACCAAACATTATAGAATATCGTTATGACTATTCCAGTGACTACGAGAGGATTTCCGTTACCTCCCTTTCACGACCAATCAGAAATAAAATAACACGTGCACAGATTGAAGAGCAAAGCAATGTTATTATACCAAAGCTTTATACAAAGCCCATTCCAATGTCAGTCGCAAAAAGAATGACCTGATAAAACTATGTAAGACCAATATTATTCCACCAGCTTTACATAACTGGTATGAAAATATACCATGTTTAAGTAGCATCAAAAATGTAGTCCCCGAGCCCAGCTTTTCTGATTCCGATCCTGAAGATGAGTAGAGTGTACCGTACCTACATGTCTACACGTATGCGAATCCCTTAAAAGCCTTTTTTTATTATTATAAAATATTATGAATGTGTCTTTCAGTAAACACCATTAATGATTGGTAATTATTATTATTTTTATTTGTAATAAAAAATATTAAAATTTGTATTGCATTCTTGGTTTTCATATTTATTTCTACTAAATATTACAAACATTCCTAATTTTTACGTTGATTAATGTTTTTATAATCTTTTTTATTTCATCTAAACACACACATTGTTTATTTCTGATATTCGTCATAATATATTTTATGTGATTATTATTATCATAAATATTTCTTTTGTAGCTTTGAATATCTAAAAAAACTACCTAAAAAAAACTTTTGTCTTATTTAGAAATTATTATAAGAAATAATAATTGGTATTTAAGAATTAAATATTATAATTAAAATAATCTTAAAGCTATTTTGCAGCATTACAATCAACAATTTGACAATAATCTTAACAAGCAAAGCACACTAAGTCATTATTGACCGGTAAAAACCACTAAGTCCGGCTCATTTTTTTTGTAAATCTTTAATTAAAGGTTGCTGTTATTGCTTTCAACTAATATTGTGTATTGATAAGGTACTTAAGGGTTCAATCTAAATTATAAAATATTAAAAAATATATATTTTAGAGATATTTATCCACTTATAGACTTTCCAACATCGCTAAATATAAAAATGCGATTATCTCAGGATTGTGTTTTAGTGACTTAGTGGACTTTGCCAGTAGGCCGACGATATATGCCTTTTAATCTACAAAATGGACTTATACACACGAACACAACATTTATAAAAACACTTTACAAGACAACATAGTATAAATTATACACTAATGCTGCTTATACATTTGCAAACAGAAACCTGAGCCGAGTCTCGAATTATTTAAAAGGAACAAAGCAACAGCAAATGACGCGAAACCCGCTTGCCTTTTTTCCCATAATTCGAGGCTCGAATTGCGTTTTGGTTTATAGAGTAAAGACTAAGAGAAGCATAGGCCATGAGGGTATACACATTTAGGTGACGGGATAAATCATCGAAATGACAATTCAACACCTCTTTAAAAACTAATATAAAGTTATGAAAACTAGGTTAAATAACATCTGTTAAATCGCTTTTGATGATTTTATATCACTTTTTAAAGGTGTATTGAATTGTCATTGTGTCGAGTTAACGTAGAATATGAATTTAAAACAATCATTTGAGATTATCATTCGGTTAGATCAGAGGTTCCCGCCAATTTTTTTTCCGTAGACCTGCCTGCCGAATATTGAATTTTCCTTAATTTGAACTATTAACGTCCCATGTGATAATCATTTATTTTTTTAGTAAAAATATTCCCTTCCCTTGCCTTCCCAACAACCGAATGGCGGTATAGTTGCTCTGTCTTTACATTGTGCAGACAGGGGCACTCTTGTGAGGTATTACACCAAATGAAAATGAAGCAGGATAAGCAACGGGAATTTCTTTCTGTAGTTAGCCCTATAGTGCCCCTTAAGTTCTTTGTTAGTGCTTATTCCGGTCAGTTTTTCTTGTCACATGATATCCGATTCTTCAACGTTGCATTTCCATAGTCAAATGTCCTCAAACTTAGTTTTTTTACTGTGTGAAGTGCATTTAAATGTTGAACGTCATTATTACCCTGGAAGTCTTTCAAAAACAAGTTGGGGAACTAGGGAAATTCGCGGCTTAAAATGTGCAATGCTTTGCTTGAATATATTAATTCTGACGAGAAAAGGAACGTAGAGTCTATTTATATACTTCAATTAATAACTTTACGAAATATAAAAAATACAAATATCAAATAAGTAATTTCTCAGTCTATTATATTTGTGTTAGGTCTATTGTATCATTTACTAAACTCCTAAATGTTGACTTGAGGTAAATGCGGGTCCACTCGTATGTACCCCCATTTGAATCTCGTGGACACCCAAATTTTTTTCTCGCTGACATAGACCCCCAGCATGCCGATATCGACCCCTGGGGGTCTATATAGACCACTTTAGGAACCTCTGGGTTAGATTAATAGTTAGGTTATGAGTTGATTATGTGGTAATTGGGTACAAAACTTATACTTATCTAACAATTTGCGTAATTTCTTTTCACAAAGATAAAAATATACTCGCGTGAAGTATTTTATCGACTCTGAGCGTCAATTTTACAGCTCTTTCACTTTCTTGCAATTTCGTATCACCTGTTCCGAATGGTTTTGCTGTGGAAGTCACAACGCATATATTATGTAATACCTACATAACATAATACCACTATATTACGCGGCAGTGGAACCGGTTTTTTAAGAATCACTACTTGGTGTCACCGGAGTGACCTACTTTCCGGCGTGAACGAGATTTATAAACTTCACACCAATGCCAGTGAAACTGTGGCATCCATTATTTGGGATAAGTTTGTGAAGTTCGGATACGTTGTGAGGGAAGTGAAGAAGGTTAGAAACTGCCTGGGTATTCAGATCTGGTCACTTAACACAGCTAAAACTTTAATCTACATATTTCAAACAAAGTTTTAATTCTGTTTTTTTTGTTTCACAAAAATTATTCTGTAACACTGGAACCTGCCTCATTAAAATTCAATTAACTATTAGACGGATTACGGGTTCAAATCCCGGCGTGCGAAAGTAAATTTTATTGGATGAAATTTAGTTATTTCACAATGTATTCATATAAATTAATAATATAGGTACTTGTGGGTGTAAGACCACCATTCCGAATTGAAATGCTGCTCGAAAAAGCTTATACCGTGTTTGGTGACTAGATCTGAATAGCCGGATACTCCCCCACCTTCCTATACCCCATCTCTTTCCTTTCACAACTACCTTCAGCCTCACAACATACCCCAATTGGGAATGCCGCACGGAGAAAATTTTCTGATATTGAATATTGGTGACTTATTAAGAATCTCCTAATTGAAATTGTTCGAGATCCGGTTAAAAACGGGATTGCAGACCCTTAATGCATGAATTGATAGATTTCCTGATAAACTTTTTGTCAAATACGAAGGATTATCGCGATGTCGGAACACATAGGTAGTAATTAATAGCTACGTAGCTATCAGTCGATTATAAATGTCAAGCGTCATTGTCAATAGCAGACGTGACAGCAAAAGTCGCCTAACAACCGTTAATGTTGATAAAAAAAAATAAAAAGTTGATAAAATAGTTGATTCTGGAAAATATGATAGAATCTGGAAGTTCTTGTTGGCGAACATGTAGAAGTGATGTGACAGCAAAAGTCGCCTAATAACCGACAATGTCGATGAACACGTGCTCCGAAATGTTAGCTGTGACTCTTACTGGCTCCAGACGGTCGGAAGCTGTTGGGACTCTTTTGCGGTATCTGCATAAAACAATATTTCGTAATAATCGACTCAAGCGCTCTATTGGAAATCTACATGTCTATCCGGGCGCTAAGTAGCTCTATAGCCGGGAATACACATGCCTGTAGCTGGCACACTTGCATGCAAGCTCCTTGCACATGCCAGCTACTATCATGTGTATACGCTAACTTGCATGCCTGTACCTGCCTTGCAAGTAGATTGCACAACATTTGATTTACTGGTATGCAAGTTGAGGGAGGGGACGAGGGGGCTATGAAACCGGCATGTGTGAACGTCGCGACAGGTACGGGCATGCCAGTAGCTGACCTGTTGTTAGTAGCAAGGACGCAACTTGCATGCAAGTATGCAACATAAAATATCTTGGAGTAATAATCGACGAAAATCTTAGATGGGACCTACACATCAAAGGTATTACCGAAAAACTCACAAGCCTTATATATTTCTTTAAAAATCTAAGAAACGTATTAAATAAAAAGGATATGAAAAAGGTCTACTACGCATTATGTCATTCTCGAATTGAATATGGAATCATAGGATGGGGATCTGCTACACATACGTACCTACACAACCTGAATACGATTCAAAAAGGAATCATAAAGACCATATTGAAAGTACCAATTAGAACGCCTTCAATTGAAATATTCAATTCCTTTGACGTACCAAATGTACAGCAAATATATGCCAAAAATATATTATTGAAGCTCTTCAAAAATAACAAATCCTCTACTAGACCGTGTATGCATAACACTAGATCGAACAAAAATGATATAAAAAATATTCCAAGTTATAAAACCACATTCGGACAAAGAAACTATACATACTTTGCAACAAAACTCCATAACATCCTTCCCCAAGACATAAAACTAATAAAAAATCCTAATGAATACAAATCATTAATAAAAATATGGCTGAAAGAGGTCAATGAAAAAACCCTAATGAAAACACTAAAAACGATATAGAAGACACTAAAAACGACATAGAAGACACTAAAAACGACATAGAAGACAAATAAACCATATTTAAATAACTTTAGTCCGCCTCGGCACAGGACCCCCTAGTGAGGAGGACTAAGAAATATAATATTTTATACTTAATTTCACCATTATATTTTGTATGTAACAATTATTTTATATAGTCGCTAAAATAAAAAAAATAAAAAAAAAAAAAAATGTGTATTCTCATTGCGCCAGTAACTTGCACATGCCATTAACTTGCATGCAAGCTACTGTTCCATTTTACAGGCATGTGTATCGCCGCCTTAAGCCGGGAATACACATGCCTGTAGCTGGCACACTTGCATGCAAGCTCCTTGCACATGCCAGCTACTATCATGTGTATACGCTAACTTGCATGCCTGTACCTGCCTTGCAAGTAGATTGCACAACATTTGATTTACTGGCATGCAAGTTGAGGGAGGGGACGAGGGGGCTATGAAACCGGCATGTGTGAACGTCGCGACAGGTACGGGCATGCCAGTAGCTGACCTGTTGTTAGTAGCAAGGACGCAACTTGCATGCAAGTTTAACTTGCATGTGTATTCTCATTGCGCCAGTAACTTGCACATGCCATTAACTTGCATGCAAGCTACTGTTCCATTTTACAGGCATGTGTATCGCCGCCTTAAGCCGGGAATACACATGCCTGTAGCTGGCACACTTGCATGCAAGCTCCTTGCACATGCCAGCTACTATCATGTGTATACGCTAACTTGCATGCCTGTACCTGCCTTGCAAGTAGATTGCACAACATTTGATTTACTGGCATGCAAGTTGAGGGAGGGGACGAGGGGGCTATGAAACCGGCATGTGTGAACGTCGCGACAGGTACGGGCATGCCAGTAGCTGACCTGTTGTTAGTAGTAGAATTATTAATGATGGCAGCAATAGATTAAATAAAACCGACAAAACGGAAATTACCACCTTGGTAGATGCACTCATGACGGATTTGACCTCCATGACGATTGAACTTACAAAAGTAAAAACGAGAGGTGCAACCATTGAGGAACTTTTGGAAGCTCAACAAAAGATGTCAGATAAAATGGACAAAATCATAGTACAACCGCCTGTCACTGTACCACAAAGAAGGAGTTATGTCAGTGTAGCCTCGGGAGCCCCAGCATCACAGACCATTGTACTTAATGGGTTAGAGCGACCAACACCTCAAAAACAACCTACGGTGCTGTTTTACCCTTCGATCGCGGAGGGTAAAACTTCTGAACAACTACAGAAAGCGCTCACAGAAATTCTAGATCCTAAAAAGGACGGCTTTCAAGTGGTGCGCACTCGTAAGATAAAGGGAGCTGGCCTGGCCTTAAAGACCACCTCTCTTGGAGGTCTAGATAACATCAAAAAGGCTGAAGAAAAACTAAGCGCCCAAGGAATTAAGATGATCTCCCCCCAAGGCAGATTACCCAAAATCGTTTTGTATGACGTCCCAAGAGGAGAAGCAAGCTCAGACGTGGCCCTTTTTGAGGAAATTTATACTAATAACATTTCAGATAAAGGTAGCCTCACCAAGGAAGATCACATAAGGACCATGCGACGAGTCTCGCTCTTCGGAAAGAGGGACGGGCCGTATATGAACATGATCTTAACCTGCCATCCCGAGGCCAGGAAAATTCTAATCGACAGTGGTCATTGTTTCCTTGGTTGGAATTCTTGTAGGGTTAGAGATTTCGTTGGAGCCACTAGATGCTTCAAATGCCATTTGTATGGTCATATTTCGAAGGTTTGTACACAGGAAGCCGCCATCTGCAGACATTGTGCAACAACTGGACATGATTTCGAAGTCTGCCCCAACAAAGGCAAAGCGGCTGTCTGTGCTACTTGTAGCCGTTTCAAGAAGCCGTCCAACCACACAACAGGTGACAGACAATGCCCGGCCCAGTTGGCTGCCATAAACGCTCAGGTCAGAATGACTGATTATGGCCGTTAACCCTCTCTTTACCATAGGTCAGATCAACCTCCAGAGATCTCGGGCAGCTACGCTCGAGGCGCTGAAGGTCATGTCCGACCTGAAAATCGACCTTATGCTCATCCAGGAGCAATACACCTGGCAAGGGAGAACACCAGTAAGTCATCCAGGGGCGGTGCTTGAAGTAGGCAGATCACCGGGGGCGGGTGTCCTGGTCAATACCACATTGATCAGCCCCCTCCTCCTGGTTGGCCTGTCGAACGAATACCAAACCTGTGTATCTATTAATTTTGGCCAGACTGAGATTATTCTAATCTCAGTCTACTTTAAATATAGCAACCCTGTCAGACCACACATTCTGAGCTTGACGCGCGCCCTTAACGCGCTTAAAGGCCGTAACATAGTTATTGGAGGTGACTTTAATGCTCGCTCCCCAATGTGGTTTGACGATAATAATCATAGAACGGAACGATCAGACGCCGTTGAGGATCTAATTGCTGCGCAAGGTCTATTACTATTAAATGAAAACTGTCACTTAACCACATTCGCAAACATACATGGGGAGAGCAACATAGATCTAACTCTTTGCTCTGGATCAGTTGCGACCAGGATGTCAAACTGGAAGGTCCATGATAGCGCAATTGTCTCCGATCATAGATTAATTACTTTTGCTGTGGGGGTCCAGAAGACCCATGCTCCGAAAACCTCCTGGAACTTCAAAACCACAGGGGCGAATTGGGATAACTTTGGGGAGGCTCTACGTGACACTCTAAGGGGATTTCACAACGTAGCAGCAAACGATCCGGATAATTTGGGAAATTACTTTAACGCAGCCGTTGTGTCAGCTGCTGAACGGTCTTTGGGAAGATCAAACCCAAAAACCGCTATTAGAACGCCGTGGTGGTCGAGTGAGTTGACTTTGCTGAAGGGGGACTATAAGAGGGCTTTTAGGGCACTTGGATCCCTAAAGAGGACTGGTGGCACGCAAGAGATGCTCACATCTCTTAAGACTCGTGTCAGTAGGGCCAGGAAAGCTTTCAAATTATCTATCCTCTCGGCAAAACGAACTGCATGGCACAATTGGGTAAAACAAGTGGGTAACGCCAACCCGTGGGAAATCCACAGCGCAATCGAAAAAACGGGAAAAGGTTCTGACCGGTATTTGACTAGCGTCATATCGGATAATCCCTCTGGGAACTCTGAGAGTACCGATGTGACCAGCACACTAAACACCTTGTTGGATAAATTAGTTCCATTAGACTCAGTAATCGGGGAAAACGACCACCACAAACAGATAAGAGCTCTGTCACGGCTTCAACCTAGGATCCTCGCCAGTGAGGATAGAACGCAAAAAGTAACTAAGGCTGAAATTGATGTTATAATTAAGGGTTTGGGTCCGAAGAAGGCACCAGGGCACGATCGTCTTAATGGTATAATAGCGAAGAACGTCTGGATCCATGCCAAGGAAGAGTTGTTCCAGGTTATGGAAACATGTCTGCGTAGAGGAGTTTTCCCTACGGAATGGAAGAGAGGTGTGCTCAAGATTATCCCAAAGGGAAACGACAAACTCAGGACGGACGTGAAGGCCTACCGTCCAATCACCCTTTTGCCTGTTTTCAGCAAAATTTTGGAAACACTAATAAATAACAGGTTGCAGCAATATCTTTCACCAGCATGTGAGCGACAATTTGGCTTCGTCCCTGGGAAATCTACCGAGCACGCCATTATGTATGCGCTTGAATGGGTGAAGGTCTGTCCAAAGAAGTATGTCATTGGAATCTTCTTAGATATAACTGGTGCCTTCGATCACGCGTGGTGGCCGATGTTGATCACCAAAATTAAAAATAGAGGCTGCCCACCAGACTTTTTTAAAATCAACTGCGATTACTTAAATGATCGCACAATAGAGATCGTTTATGGTGATCAGAAAATAGTGCGTAAGGTTGATAAGGGATGCCCACAAGGCTCCATATTGGCACCTAAATATTGGAATATAAATTTTGATGACTCCTCCAGGTTACCCTTTCCTGAAGGATGCACATCGGTCGACTACGCTGATGATAAGTTGTATCTGGTCTCGGGGGACAGCAGAAGGGAAGTGGAAAGAAAGGCTGAAGAAGGTTTGCGAGCAATCCTCAGTTGGGGTGAGAGGAACAAGTTGAACTTTGCCCCCCAAAAGACCATGGGACTCTTGATGAAAGGCACCCTCAGTAGAGGAAGAAATCCTTTCATCAGAATGGGAGCCTCCACTATTCAATTTGCAGACTCTGTCAAATATCTTGGTGTAACACTAGATCGATCGTCTTCCTTTTTAACTCATGTTAAAGAGGTCTCCAGCAAGGCCCAGGCCCTCTTCTTGAAACTGAGAAGAATCTCTACAGCTGAGTGGGGGTTGCGATCCCCAGCGCTGCGACTACTTTATAGGGGTACATACGTGGCGCAAGTCTCGTATGCTGCCTCTGTGTGGGAGCACCGTTTGGGGAATTCGCTTATACTCTCGGCTCTCAAGAGGGGTCAGCGAACCCCCTTGCTGGCGCTCTCCGGTGCTTATAGAACCGTTGCTTCAGACGCTTTGCCCGTGTTGGCCGGTATTTTGCCAATCGATCTAGAAATTAGGGAGGTTTCAACGAAGAAAAAGTTGACCAGGGGACTCCCCGCTACCCATCTCGGCGTAACTCTTACGCCAGGCGGTGTCGGGACTCTTCCTGGACTGCTTAGACAAATGAGTGATTTGTCACTCAACGAGTGGCAATCTCGCTGGGATAGGTCGAATATGGGAAGATGGACTTTCTCCTTCTTCCCATCAGTTAAAATCAGAATGGAAGGAGCCCACATTAAATTGGATCATCACATGACCCAAATTTTGTCAGGACATGGTGAGTTCAGGGGGAGACTACATAGACTCTCCCTGTCCCCACATCCAAACTGCGCGTGTGGTAGTTCTGATCAAACCGCTGAGCACATTTTGTGGCACTGTGAGATTATGATGGATGCAAGAGATGAATTATTGGCCGGTTTGGAAGTAACAACGAGACCGGTTTGGAACTCCGATCTCGTCTCGAACAAAGTGAATTTCGAGTGTCTGAGGAAGTATACAAAGATCTGGGTTGAGAGATGGTCTGATCTTAGAGTCGAGTACTAGACTAAAATCGATAGCTTTAACGCCAGGTGTTGCTCCTGGACACAATGGACTACGAGACAATTGTTTTCATGTACATATTTATGACTGTTTTTTTTCTTTTTCTTTCTGTTTATTTACTGTATTAATTAGCATTCTACAAATTTTCTGTTCCTGATTATACTAATGTTTATTATTTGCATCTAATGTTTACTTTCTATCTCTTATTGCAGGTTATTTTGGATATTTTGTAACAGACTGATTCTGCTTATAATTTTTTTAAGATTTTCTTTTATTTTTATACACTGCTTTGTATCTTGTTCTTTCTTTTCTACTATAGAGTGACCTGCTTGCTGGTAGTAGCACTGAACTTATATTTTTCTTGTGTCAGTCCGGCGTACCCCAACTCTGGGGTGACAGAAGACCTCGTCCGTGCATATCAAACTTCAAGATCAAATCACGATGAGGGATCTGTGTCATCGTCTGCTCGCAGCGCCTCCCCTGAGGTCAGGAACTGGACTGAGGATGGGCCGAACGTGGATTGGCGACCTTCCGCCCTGCCTCCAGGTATTCCGACGCTTTCTCCTCATGGTCTTCGGGATATTCCCAACCCCAACTCACACTTCTCGTCGAGGCACAACCGGTTTCCTGGCTTAGGGGCGCGGAACCTGATTCTCGTGAAGCCAATCCAACGCCCAGCTTTCTCTCCCTAGGTCTGCCTGTTAGTGGGTATCGACACCCCCTTCACCACAGAAAGAGGCGCATACTTTACCATTTTTCTTTTTTGTTCTCTTTGTAGGTGGCTGTGTATTATTTTAATTCTTCTCTACCTATTGTTGACATTTTGTAAATGTGTTTTTATTATATTAACCAAGTAGAATAGAACTTACTAAAATTATTAAAACACAGCACTTGCATACTGCGAATAACATCGTATGCATGGACATTTTGGAGGTCTTGTTTTGAAATTTTAAATGTAGATTCGTTTTTTAAAAAATTAGCGTCCTTGCGAGAGCTCTGAAGGGGTACCATCAGTACCTAAAACAGGGCGGGGAAGTGGTGGGCCTCCTCCAAAATGTTGTTAGTAGCAAGGACGCAACTTGCATGCAAGTATAACTTGCATGTGTATTCTCATTGCGCCAGTAACTTGCACATACCATTAACTTGCATGCAAGCTACTGTTCCATTTTACAGGCATGTGTATCGCCGCCTTTATAAGGAATTTGCACTTTCCATTCAAGGCAAGGCATGAAGCGTACCCTCGACCTGGCTTATTGGCCTTCAGTCATGTCAAGGTGGATTATTTGCTGTTATCAAGGGGATTTCAAACAGCAGAGGGCGTAACACGGTCATATCGATAACAAAGCCATATCGATAGGACAAACTAAGCTGTTTTCATTGGTTTATCCGTATCCTAAACAGAGCAGCAATCGATAAATTAATCAGTGCCAGGAAAAAAAAAGTCAAAGTAAAATATCAAAGTTATACGCAATCTTATTTCAGACATTTATTTACATGATCTATAACTATGGGAACTCCGTTTACCTAAATTAAAATGTGCCTCCGTTCTCTTACTAAGCAATCAGTTATTTTTATCGACTTTCTAGTAGACAACTCTATATAGAGCACGGACCCGCCGGCAGTCTCGACAAACATAAAAGATTTTTGTCGATTATAACTATCAAACGTAATTGCCAATTACAGGCCAAAATCAAAAGTCCACTAATAACCGACCAATGTAGATAAAAACTCCTATCGTATCAATGCTGACAAATTTTAAACAATTTTTTTTTTGAAAGAAACAAACATTCCCGGGTTACGAATAACCTGACAATGTTTGGAAATCTCCTACTACCACCACAGAAAGCGGAAAATGTTGCTTGTGTTGTGATGGAGGACTTAGCCAGCCGAGGAATTGAACACACTACGCCTGGGTGGGACCCAAGCGCGATGTCAACTCGGCCACCGACCGGTCAAAATTAGTGTTATATGTTAAAATTAATGTTAGTCATTACCCGGTACATGATAAATAACTATCCATATCTCCAAGTTAAAAATCTGTCTCCGTTTGTTTAAAAACAGCCAGTGATTTACGTAGACAACATTATCTAGGGCACAGACCCGCTGGCAGTCTCGACAAACTAAGAAGATTTTAATCGATTATAACTGTCAAACGTCATTGCTAATTGCAGGCGTAAAATCAAAAGTCGACTAATAACCGACAACGTAGTTAAAAACCCTTATCGTTTTAGGCTGGCAAAATTTAAACAATGCTAGTCATGACTTGGTACATGATAAATAACTATCCGTTTCTCCAAGTTTAAATCTGTCTCCGTTCGTTTAAAAACAACCAGTTATTATTATCGACGTTTAAGTAGACAACATTATCTACAGTCTGGACAAACTAAGAAGATTTTAATCGATTATAACTGTCAAACGTCATTGCTAATTGCAGGCGTAAAATCAAAAGTCAACTTATAACCGACAATTTAAATAAAAACCCCTATCGTTTCATGCTGGCAAAATTTAAGCCATATTAGCCACTACCCGGTAATTGATGAATTATTAGCTACTACCCGAATTAAATACTGTGTCCGGTCGTCTATAAGCAGATAGTTATTTTTATCGATATATACACGGAGTCTGGGGGTAAGTTGCACAACCTTGGAAGATTGATGATTGTACAGGGTTTTCCAATAAGAGGTGTTATTTTGAATAGCCCGCTATTTCGATAGATGTTACTTTTGAAGCTGTCATTTTTTGACATTTGACAAGTAGAAACCACGCTATTAATAAAAATGGAACGATACACGCTTCAACAACGCATTGAAATTATCAAAATTCACTTGAGTGAATCAAATGCAAATTATCTTGAGTGATGAGGCCCATTTCCGCCTCGGTGGCTTTGTCAACAAGCAAAATTGTCGCATCTGGGGCTCGGAAAACCCAAGAGTTATTGTTGATAAGCCTCTCTATTCTCAACGTGTGACTGTTTGGTGCGGTTTATGGTCCGGCGGAGTCATTGGACCTTACTTTTTAGAAAATGAGGCTGGAGCAACAGTTACGGTGAATGGATTACGCTATCGAGAGATGATTAATGATTTTTCATGGCCGAAATTAGATGGTATAAATCTGGACATCGTTTCCTTTCAACAAGACGGCGCTACGTGCCACACAAGCAACGAAACTATTGATCTTTTACGATTGAATATCAAAATAACACCTCTTATTGGAAAACCCTGTAGAAGGAAAAAAAAATTTTTTTACGAAATAACATTGTTTTTTTTCCATAAAAGAATACTTATATTTCCATACGAACAATTTTTTTACCTTAAAACGTTGGAATTGCGAAAAAAATCATGTATCTTTTTTACTTTCACCATCATGTAGAATCACCTCCCGAAATTGTGCACTTTTCATCTAGATTGCGAATCTGCCGGCAGTCTTGATTAATTAAGTAGCTTTCAGTCGATTATAAATGTCAAGCGTCATTGCTAATTGCAGACGTGACATCAAAAGTCGACTAACAACCGTTAATGTTGACAAAAAAAATTGATAAAATAGTTGATTCTGGAAAATACGATAGAATCTGCAAGGTCTTGTTGGCGAACATGTAGAAGTGATGTGACATCAAAAGTCGCCTAATAACCGACAATGTCGATAAAAATAAAAACCCTTTTCGTGTCAACGATGACAATAAAATTGAACTTCAATACTTACGCTAGAATCTGGAAGGTCCTGTCGGCGAACATGTCAAAGTACTGGTGATGTGGTGCGCGCACTTGCAGCACGCTGGGCGCGCCATGCGCACGGGACAGCTCTAGCACGGACTGCACGTCGCGCACCGTGCACACCGCGGGCAGACACAGCCCGAGGTTGATCATGCGCGGCTGGGGAAAGATATCGAATACTTATTATATGTTGAATTGTCACTTTGTTTAGTTGATAATACTAATAAACCTATTTTTAACCTGAAACAGAACAAAAAGGTAACGGTCTCAACTGGAAATCGAACCCAGGATCTATGTCGGGACAATGTCTTTAACCATTTGACCAATGGAACCTAATTATCTATATCATATATGAAATTCAGAATTAACAATATATCTTGCAACTATTTTACCCCATATTTTGGCAGCCATCTTTTTAAATTATAACAAATTGACTCATATCACCATAATATATTATTGTAACAATGCTGCCACTAATGTAGGACAAAATTCTTTAATATATCGCCTGCATAGATTAGGAAATGAATACTTTGATATCAATGATAAAGAAAGTCTGTTATCATATAAAAGATGCATAAAAAATATGTTTTACTTATGCAAGAATCAAAAGATAAGTAATTAAGCATACTATATTCACTAACTGCATTTAATGATAGTGTTAATTAAATCATCCTAACCTTTTTCACTTGGAAAACAACAGTTTATAATATTGTTGTTTTATAGATATACATGTGTAATTAACCTGAGAAATTGATTATGGATTTCATTACCATAATAACACATTATTTATTTAATAATTATTCAGTAAAGCTAGTACATTTTATTTAAAATTACAACGAGAGTTACCCCATAATGCATGTACTTTGGTTTATTTGTGATACGAAATACATTTTTAACAGATGTTTTTATTTATTTATTCATTTTCGGGAAATCGACAGTTTAGGTAATTGTTTTAACAGTTGAATATTTAATCAGTTTGTACATAAGTATTATATAGTAAAATAAAACCAATTATGGATTTCCTCCTTTTGACTTTAACTGAGACAGCATAATATGGAATAAGTTATTTAAATTTGTGAGAAAGGAATATGAATTAAAAAATTATACAAAATAAAAGATTATATAAAACGAAAAATTTACAAAACAATACATTTATAGCCATGGAGAGAGATATAAATCAAATAATACTAGAGATATAAACAATAGAGACATAAACATTATTTACAAACCATCAGAGAAATATTATTTTATGGACCTCTTGTATTTATTGAAAATATCAACCTTGGATAATACGCTATTGTAATTATTGCATAGTCTGTTCAGGCAATAATTCTGCTTAGAGTTCGTTTTGCTTTGATCAACCCTGAACAGGGCACAAGAGCGTGTTGAACGCGCAGGTACATTGAATGGAATCTTGTTTAGCTACTCTGGGCATTGAATATTATTGTTAACTACTTTATGCGGGAATAGTGCATCCTTATGATGCCTCCGTACACTCAGTGAATCAATTTTAAAGTATGAAGCTGCCTCTGCATAATTATTAAATCTTACAAATGACTTTTACATTTATTTTCGTTGCAATTGAAGATATTTACTTCAGAGTATTGTGACTTTTATACGTATGTTAATGGCATGTTTTGTGCCGTATGCTTTTAAATAAATTAAAAAAAATCGTTTGTAACGTAGAAAGTGTCTCGGATAAACATTTGTTTGTTTTATAAGATACATATTGAGTTAAGTGTCTTGTTCTGTTTCATGTTTCGTTTATTTATTAGTATTATCTTCATCTTAAATTACATTGATGGTATAACCTTTAAAAGTTATTAGAAAAGTATTTCCGATTAAAAAAATAACATAAATCTAATAAAATAAATTTTGCTTACCCCTCCTAGAGCATTGGTCTCATTGAGCTGGAGTTTGGCCATAAAGAAAGCAGGTAGAAAGGGCGGGCGCACTTCTTCAGTCGTCACCGACTCTGGGATGAGACCGTTAAGCTGGGAGTGGCCGCCATTCTTCTGCATGGGCACAGCTGTCGTGGTGTCTGTGGAATAAAATAAAGTTTATTATTTTCGGGGTTCAATGTAAGGTTTATTAATACTTATTTACCACTGGTTCGGTAAAAAAAGAACTGTAAACTCTGACAAAACGTATAAATATTTGGGGATAACTGTAGACACGCCCATGAAATGGGATACTCACATAAGTAGTATTTGCAAACGTCTATTTCATACCTATAAGCAAAGGCGGCCCGTGACTGAAATTGCCAACAGTGCATTTCATTTTTAAAATATACCAAATGTGTAATTTAGGTAGAGAAAATTAATGAATGGGGTTAACTACTGCAATTCATTCTATACTGCTAAATTAAATAATATCTCGAGAGTAAAGGGCACGCAATTTGTCCTTGAGAATATAGCGAAAACCTTTGAATTCACCGCGCACGAGTTACAATGTGAATGTTGTAGCGCTAACATTGTACATTATTATTTCTATGCGAATACATTCCAGATGCATTTGATTACGCATGGTCAAAGTGGTGCAAAATTCACGCGCCGTCAAGGCGCTTCGATAATAATTCACGGGATGAGTTATATATTTGCCCTGCTCTATTGCTCTGTTTCAGTAGTATGGTAAAACATGGTTCTGTGCATATCGGGGTATGCACGGCCCACTTGCACTAGTACTAAAAGAAGGTTAAAAAAATGTGACCTGGTGGGAATTACGACTTGGGCGTATTTTCGTACATCGACGACAAGGGGCACAGGTGGCGTTGTAAGTTGTTATTTGAAGACTGAAGACGAGCAGTGCAATGTACTAATGCACGTACCAAGGAATCGCCTCTGTCTATAAGTACGTTAAAAATAATCTATTTGTCAGTAGCGAAATCTATCATCAGATACGGAATAACAACGTCTTGGGAAAACTCGTGCAAGACAAGGTTACATTCAAATAATCCAAAACTATATAACTAGGCTTTATGTTCAAAGTAGAGATATCAAATTATTACATGAGTCAGTTAAGGCGATGCACTACGTCGTGTAATATTTTAAATTGAGCCGCTATCAATAACACCCCTTACGTAGATGACGATAAGGTTTAAATTCCCGCTTAACACCATCCGCCTGTTTTGATTTATGCAAGAAAAAAACATGGCCAAAACGTCTCTTTTATTTAATTTTTTCCGATCATTTTATAAATAACTTAATTTGCCACATTATACAATAAAATCATAACCGAAAATGGGTTCGTAAGTAGGAGATTTTGAACATTAAATCAGTTTTCATAGGCCTTTACATTATTTTTTTCTGGGCTTATAAAAAGACTTTTCTAAAAAATACTCGATTATTTCAAAGGCCAAGATGTATTCTGCTCGCAGTATTTAATTAAAGCATCTGAAACATTTCTAGGCGACCAAATTTTCAAACCAAAAACACATGATTTTGCATTACTACGTATGGCATCGCCTTAATATATTACCGAGGGATATTATGGTTTGAAATTATATGCCAAAACGTATTGTCGAATTCCACATATAATCACAAAGTAGACCACACACACAACAAAGATTTAGTCAAAATGAAGGTGTGTCTATCCGGAAAATTACTAATAAATACGGCAAACGAACGTTTACTTATCTTGTCTCTTCTATATTTAACTAGCTGACGTGTACCCGACGTGGGGGCTGTCCTTAGGAGATAGACATATATCGTCGCAGACTTTTCTGTAGGCCTTTTTAAGATATACAATTCCGTAGTACATTATTTTGATGTATCTCACACGGTTTAGCCAGCGTTAGTAATGTAAGCGTCCGAAAATATTTTTTTTACGACTTGATTACAAAACATTGACTTTTCTCTACTTTCTTTAAATATTATAAGCATGTATCATATACATAAACCTTCCGTAAGAAATCCTCTAAACGCTATCAAAATCCGTTGAGTAGTTTAGAAGAACTAAGCGCACAAACAGACAGACGAGAATAGCGAATTTATTTTATAATATTTTGAGATGAATTGAAAACCAAACAGATTATACACACTAGAAATGTTTTCCATATAGAGTTGAATGGAAACCAATATCCACTAACATAATTCCTTTTGGTTCTAGCCCCACTGGCTACAGCTATCTCATATCAAAATAACCCTAGACGAGGTCAAGGTGAAGTTGAACACTCTCGATATCAATAAGGGTTCCGGTCCAGATGGTATTCCTCCACTATTCATTCGAAATTGTGCAGATCAACTTGCAGCACCTTTACGCAAATTATTCGTCGAAAGTCTGAACGAAGGGGTATTTCCAGATCTGTGGAAAGTTGCCCACGTCATTCCGATCCATAAGTCTGGCAGTAAAAACGATGTAAAGAACTACCGTCCTATCAGCCTTTTATCTTGTTTTGGCAAAATATTTGAGTCCATTGTATATAAAGACATATTTAATCACGTAACACACATACTTAGCCCTTTCCAACATGGCTTTGTAGCTAAACGATCCACAAACACTAATTTAATCGAGTATATGGACTTTCTGTGTAAATCAATGAATAATAAAACACAAGCAGATGCCGTATACACCGATTTCAGTAAGGCTTTCGACAAAGTTAGTCACCCTATCTTAATGAATAAACTGGATAAAATCGGCATACACGGAAATCTGCTTCGTTGGTTAGAATCATATTTATCAAATAGAAGTCAATTAGTTACTGTTAACGGTTTTAACTCTTCCCCAATATTAGTTACGTCGGGCGTTCCCCAAGGATCACACCTTGGACCCTTGCTTTTCTTAATCTTCATCAACGACCTTACATGTAAACTCCACTGTAATTTTTCTCTATACGCTGACGACCTCAAGATATATAAAGCAATTAAATCTATGGAAGATTGTGAACTCTTACTACAAGACCTTAACACATTATCTGCCTGGTGTATTGACAATGAAATGGAATTGAATATAGCTAAGTGCAAAGTTATAAATTTCACCAAGAACACCAACAAAACTCTATACTCATATAGCATATGTGGTCACAATCTGGAAACAGTTGAATCGATCAAAGATTTAGGAATTATATTCGACAACAAACTAACGTTCAACCAACACATAGAATACATTGTAAATAAATCAAATAAAGTACTAGGTTTTATTGTAAGATCAACTAAACTGTTCAAGAACTCTAATAGCCTAATAATTCTATTCAATTCGTTAATCCGTAGTGTTCTTGAGTACGGGTCAACAGTCTGGAATCCACATTACACGACACAGATATCCCGACTTGAATCTGTCCAAAGAAAATTTACACGGATTTTGTCTTATCGATCAGGTGTCTACCATCTTCTAAATGGGTATGAACAAAGACTTACATATTTCAAATTAGAGAGTTTAGTTAAAAGACGAAATATAAATGACCTCTTAATGCTTTACAAAATTGTGAATAATCGTGTTAATAGTAACTTAGTCAATCAAATCACTTTTTACGCCAGGCCCAAATATACTAGAAATATGAACATATTTTGGACCGAGATTTTTGCCAATAACACTGGATATTTTAATCCTATGTCTAGAATGTCTCGATCATACAATGATCTTGCTAAAATACACACTGTCATAGATATTTTTGCAAATAATATAACGTGTTTCAAGAAATATCTCCACGATTTCTGTACTTAAAAAAAAAAAAAAAAAAAAAACAATTTAAATAAAAAACTTGTTTAGTGGTTTAGAATTTTTTTTTAATATGTACTCTTTAAATTTTTCTACTTATTATGTGCTTCAATCTTTGTAATTAAGTTTTATGTTTTGTATAATAAATACTGATATTGTTTTACATGTTTGCTTATGTGAATGTGCAAATGTGATGCTGCAGACACATTAGTCTAGGGATATTTATAATTGTATTTTTTTATTTTGTAAACCATAATTAATGTTTTTATAAATATCCTGTTTGTGTCTCGAATAAATAAATAAATAAATAAATAAATAAATAAATAAATAAATTTAGCACGCGCTCTATTTCTGTTATACTTGCCTGATATCGTATATCGCCATCCCAGTTTGGGTGGCGGGTGTGGGTACAAACCCTTCATTGGATAACCGACATATCTGCTAAAGGTCACCCCAAGTGTTACCCTACGTTTGTTTTATAATATTTAATTAATAAAGATTTATAAGTTTTGTGAATTTTATATTTAGCGACAAAATTTCACAACATTCTGCCTACAGAATGATTACAAATCAAGAATAAAAATCTGGCTGAAAGACATTAATGAAAAAAAACTTATAAAACAGAAATGAATAATTTTAGTCCGTCTCAGCACAGGTCACCCTAGTGAGGAGGACTAAGAAATACAATTTACTATACATATAGTCACTATCATATTTTGTATGTACAATGTTTAAATGGTAATTTGCAAAAATATATCTATAAATATAGCGGTAAAATAATATATTATGTTTGCATACTACGAGTATGTTGGAATAAATGTAGCGAAAGTTGACAATAATCAATTTCTGAACTTTGTAAGCTTATTTATATCAATCGGTGAATTCTATACATTTAATGATAAAACATCTCACTGTCGTTACAAACATAGTGAAACTGCATATAATTAAATTTTACTATCGCGAATTTATTTTTCGCCACACTCTCTCCGCCATAAAACTAACATTAAAATCTATCTTCCTACAGTAATATCGGACCGAAGCATTTATATAATGCGAGGTGTGATGTGGGATTTACAAGATGCTTTTCAAAACACGTCCTTTTTTCATCCTAATGAATACATAAGAAAAAACGACCTGTTACAATAGCTCTTGGAGAGTAATGAAAGTCCTACCTTTGGTCTTGGTGTTCTCAATGTTCCTTCTCTCTGCCAGCACGTAAAAAAATTCCACGGCGTATTGCATTTAACCCGGAATTCCAACCTAACAACCTATTATCAGTGGCGCGGCAGAAGTGGTACTGAAGGTACTTCGCGTTTCCTGGTGACAAGTTAATAATAATAACTAGCAGTTAAAAACCCGCTCCGCGGGTTTTTGCTGCTAGGCCCTGCGGGCGGCACTTGCTTGGGCTGCGCCCAGTTTAAGTGATATTAACAACAGTTACATTTAATAGATAGATATTAGGTCATTCACAGAGAGAGGGTGAGTATATATTGTTAAAACACAGAACAGGAAGGAGTTAATGAATAATAACATGCTCAATTTAGGCATAATAAGAATGACAGTTGTTTGAATAAATGAAATTTTACGTATTTGTGATGGATTATTTCAAATGAAACACTATTATTGACTACATGTCTACAACTGATATTAACTGTTATGGTACCTAATATAATTTGCTCATAGGAGACTTGCAGTGCTTAAATATGTGTTACAACCGTCAATGTCTATAAGTTGAATCAATATCGTATAGTTTGTCACAACAATTAAAGATAGTTACAACAAAGTTGACTGAAATAATACATTATTACATATTGATTAATTGTACCCGTGTTTATGGATAAAAGGAGGGTAATTGTGCAATGTGATTAGCAGTCGGTTTAATTAAAAGGTGTGAATTTTACTCCAACTGGTGGTAATTCTTTTCCTAAAACTGTTACTGTATCTAATAAAGTTTAAAGTTAGATTATATATACACCTTCATCAGGAGAGTAAAAATCTATATATAAAGGTAGATTATTACAATATAGCGCCCCTGAGGTGATATCTCACAAAAGCGGCGCCATGCAAATTGTCCAATTAATAAATAAATATAATGTTTACATTTTATTATGTACGTATGCATTGATATACAATGGAAATAGATAAAATAATGTTATCCGATTAAACTTTATTTTATTAAAAAACAAATAACTTTTTTAACTTCACTTTATTATATACAACCAATACATGTTTCATGAACGAAGTATACACCGAAGTCAAAAATTAAATATAGATTACAATTGGAAAAAAGAAGTGGAAGGAGGGGGGAGGGGTAAGAGTAGGCTGGGTTTATAAGAATTAGGAATTACAATATGAAAGACCAGTTAAGTGGGAAAATATTTAAAAGAGAGTTTATAAAAAAAAATTCTTGTTAATTACATCTACTTTTATAAACATGTTCTCTTATTTCTAAAATTTCGAAATTATTTATTTGTGATGCTTTATATCCTGTGTGAAGTATTTTAAGACCTGAAATTTTTTTTTGCATATAACCATAAAACAATATATTCATAAGACAAATAACATTTAATAACGGTTATTCTAATAAATTGATAGTTGAAATACTAAATAAAATAATTAAACATATTATCTTCAAACGGTATTTTTACCCTAGTTCTTAAGATATAAATAAACAATGGCGTAGAATTCTGTTTGTGGATAACGACACTTCTAAAATTATATATGTATATAAAAATTCCTGGTACTATTCAACCGGCGTTTTACACTAATAACAGAATGAATAAATATATTCTTAATAATATAGATTGCGAAAATCAAACAAAAAAATCAGGAGTTTATAAACTCAATTGGGCTGGATTGTAATTTATTTTACAAAGGTAGAACCAATAGAAACTTTGAAGTCAGAACTAAAAAACATCTCAGGGTTCTAAATGGAAATAGTGAATATGAGTTTGCAAATCATCTTTTGAATCACACTTTCGATAAAAATTCAGGTCTTAAAATACTTCACTCAGGATTAAAGCATCGCAAATAAATAATTTAGAAATTTTAGAAATTAGAAAACATGTCAATATAAAATCAGATGTAATTAATAAGCAAAAAAAAATTATAAATAATAATGAAAAATGCCATTGCAAAGTAGAACTAAACTTCCAGAAGAAATCTTATTATTAAACACTTGATGTTCAAGTAATTTTGCATATTTAAATATACGCGCCAGTCATTTGATTCGTTTCTTCACCGCCAGAGGGGCGCTCTGTCGGCCACCTAGCCGCGATGCGTATTCGGGTATCGGCCATATTGAATTAACGCTTGCTTTTTTCGTCAAACGTCAAACGTAATCACGTAATTGTGGATAATTTTCACTGTAATGTAATTAATCCAATGGATTATGAACTTTCTAAGACATATTTTCTTCGATATTATCCAAAAATTGTATAAGCAGAAACGATATTTTTTAAGAAATATCGTATTACATGTGGCGATTCTATTTCAGTATGAAATGGTGTCTTAATCTTTAAAGTCTTATTTAAACACAATTTGAATTTGACCAATCACAGGGCCTACACCGTCCAGACGCTGGAGTAATAATATTATCAGATAATTGGATAATTTGTAGAGCGCCGTTTTTGTGAAAAATCACCTCAAGGGCGCTGTAACAGGAGGGGAAGGTATGGAATAATTTTTTGCAGATAATAAGCATCGTGTAAAATGCCCATTATCCTTTGAGGTGTTAATGTAACTTTTTTAATGGAATCAAAACATTTTCTAAACAATGATATGCTTAAAAATCACTGTACCCTAAACATTTTACGAGTTTCTAAAGTCTGACAGGAGAATTATGTTAGACCTGACTGTGTTACACACAGAGTCATTAACAACTTAATTGACAGTCCTGCCATCGTTGCCACTATTAAATTCCTTGTGCCGACTAGGAACACAAGAGAAAATGCAACATTTTCTGCAATACATACACAACCAAATATCATAGTAAACTAAGAGTCCCAACTGGTCCCAACAGTCTGTAGCCAGTGGGACTATGGCATCCCCAATTGGGGTATGTTGTTAGTCTGAAAGTAGTGGAGAGGGGAAGGATATAAGGAAGAGGAAGGTGGGGAGGCACCTGAATATCCAGATCTAGTAACTAAATAACCTTAACCCTTCAGGTCTCTGGCATACTGACCGTTCTATTTATTAAAGACGTTGTCAAAAAGTCGGAGAATTTGTATGTATTTCGGCTTCAGAATAAATGGATATTTCTGAATGTTTGCGAAAATGAAAGGGATATTTCTGAATGTATGCGAAAATTAAAGGGATATTTCTGAATGTATGCGAAAATTAAAGAGATATTTCTGAATGTATGAAATACGGCCTCAAATATTATTATTAGAAATAAACAGATATCTAATGCAGAAGTTAACCACTGAATAATTAAAATGTACACCTCTATAAAACCAAAGGTTCTGGCCGCAATTTGAGATAAATTTTTGAAATTAATTGTATTTATTATACTAGCTGTCTGTGCAGATAGAGAAACGATAGCGCAGGTTGCTTTTACGTGCAACATATGGCGCTGTTTTTTTTTTTCAAATATATCCATATAATATATGTATATAAAAACACACGCGTATTCGAATGCAACGTTTAGTGAAAATTTCAAAGCAATCGGTGAAGAATTTTCGGAGAAGATTTTGAACAAACGAACATTTACATTTTTATTTATATAGGTAGATATGGCTTCTAATACGTATTTTTATTTTTTTTTTTACCATAACATGTCCTTTTCCCTAATGTTTTATTATTAAAAAAGTTTAGGATCTTAACCTAATCAGGATTGAAAATAATTCGTTAATTAAGGTCTCGAAAGTGATGTCACAATACTTTCCTTTTCATCAGATACCTTAAAGGTTGACAGGTGTCGTTCTATGTCCTAGTGAAAGTTTTTCTATATACGCCACACGCCTTACGATAAATATAACGGTAAAACCATTATAAATTGTGCAACAAATGATCGTTGAAACGCATTAGTTGAAGCATAAATCATTTTACTAAACGTACGCAATGTACTAACGATTAACAGTCGGTGTAAATTCGTTACAACCTGTTTTTCATCGTCAATTAGTCATGCTTACATGTTTAGAATAGACGTAATGTAATGCATATCACGGACATCGATAACTCAACAATATTTAAAACACTGTTTAATTGTAATAATTCAAAGACTGAGCATTTCAAACACTCGCGCTTGTACAGGGTTTTCCAATGAGAGGTGTTATTTTGATATTCAATCGTAAAATATCAATGGTTTCGTTGAAAGCCGTCTTGTTGAAAGTAAACGTTGTCCAGATCAATACCATCCAATTCCGACCATAAAAAATCATTAATCATCTCTCGATAGCGCAATCCATTGACCGTAACTGTTGCTTCAGCCTCATTTTCGAAAACGTAAGGTCCGAGCCCCAGATGCGACAATTTTGCTTGTTGACGAAGCCACCGAGGTGGAAATGGGCCTCATCACTCAAGATGATTTGCATTTGATTCACTCGAGTGAATTTTAATAATTTCAATGCCTTGTTGAAGCGTGTATCGTTCCATTTTTATTAATGGCGTAGATTTACTTGTCAAATGTCAAAAAATGACAGCTTCAAAAGTAACATCTACCGAAATAGCGGGCTATTCAAAATAACACCTCTTATTGGAAAACCCTGTAGGTACGCAGTTGTATCGGATCTGTTTGACTGCACTGAAGCTAGGTACAAGAAGTCTTTAGTATCATATCTTCTAAATCATTACTAAAATAACGTAAGTCTACTCATACTTGTTGATAATATTTTGTATGTACTTCTATCTCCTTCTAGTATTAATTTTGACTTTCTGTCGCCATTTTATGATCAAATGCCACAGTTAATTGTTATTCTGTGACATGGAATTTGGTGTATTATATATTTATACCGTTGATATTAACTAAATAAAAATATATTGGATTAACAACATAGCTGTCGACAAGAGGAATACACAAGTCAAAAATAAGTTAATTCTTTCTGTGTCTTATATCACCACGAATATACGTAGTACGTATAAAAACATCTAGAAATGATCGACAAGTCTAGAACTAACGATAATGCGGAAAAAGCAAAAGCGGTTTTTATATATTTTGTGAATAATTTAGTAATACGGTCTCCGTGGTCAAGGAGTGAGGCTCATGATTCAGTACCTAATTAGTGTCATATTTCTAACATTGTTTTTACGTTCCGTTTTCGTTACAAGATGGTGGCCGTTTTAATAGGTCGCTAAAACTTGTTTTTTTTCAAATTTGAAATCTTCGTGTTTATTTGGACATTCCTGTTCCCATTTTTTAAATATTACGGTACCTACCATAGTGAAGAAAATTTTAAAAAGGTTTGTCATTGAGTTATTGACGTTTATTGGAAAATTATCGTATAATAACTTATTGAAAAAAAGTGTTTTATAACTAAGTAGGTAAGTATTCAAGTATCCTGGATTTCAGAGGAATTTTGGGTTAGGATTTATTAAATTAGGGCTAATTAGAAACACACTTTTTTGGACGTGAGGTCTACTTTTCACAGAACTACGAGTTACCACCGAGACAATCATTGTGTTAATTGCAATAATTTGACTATTATTCCGCTATTCCAATGTCACGTTAATGTAAAATGGCCGTTACACAAAATATAAATTAATTTTTCAAAGAAAATTTCTTCTGAAAGCTTTTCACTTTGTGATGTCATTATTTATTATATTAAATTGCAAATAACTTTGTTTACATCACTTTATTATATAACCTCTACATGTTTCATGAACAATGTTCACCTCATCAGTATATACTTGCTCCTGATGAGGCGAAAATTGTTCATGAAACATGTAGAGGTTATACATATTAAAGTGATGTAACCAAAGTTATTTGTGTTTTAATATAAAATATAAATTACTGTTTTTGATTGCCAAGTATTAAACCACAGATGTATAAATTTAACGTATTTTTTTATTAATTTTCTGTGATCATTGCAACTGTACTTATAATTAGCAATTATCTTTTACATAAAATAACAGTTTTAAAGAAAATTGAAAGTTAAAGAAGGAAAACGAAAATAACACTTTGAAAAACAGTTACAGGTCATAAACGTTTTAATAATTGACAATTCAAAAACATGTGGCTATTTGAAATGACGTACTAATAAATTATTTTGTCATAATAAAGAGTTAAGCTTGTTATTTATTACGACATAAAAGGTGTGTTGATTTTCATCTGTAAACAAGATATCTGCCTATACACGGTGTCCGGAAACTCGTAGTACAAGCGGGAAACTGGAGAATCTACACCACATGGGGAACCCAAAAAAACATAAAGTTTTTTGATTTGAGCATTTTCAAAAAAAAAAAAAAAAAAAACCAAAAAAAAATATTTTTCGCCTATTTTAGGGTTAAAGTTTTTTCTGGTGTTTAGGGTTGAATAACAGATGTTTTAATCCTGCAGAGCAGAAATATTTTATGATTACACCGGGTTAAATGAAGGGTGATTTCAAAATAATGCTTCAAATCCGAGTTTCTTCATTTGTTTTACTTTCAAATAGTTTTAATTAGTTGGGTACTTTGATCTTCAGTAATAATTTATAAGAATTTGATAAAAAAAATAAAAAAAAATCAATTTCAAACTCTATTTACTCGATAACGAAAGCTCAAATAAAAAAAAATATACTACAAAATCGACTCCAAATGTGATGTAGATTCACCAGTTTCCCGCTTGTACTACGAGTTTCCGGACACCCTGTATAATAAACCTTTATAATATTAATAAAAAAAATAAAAATAAATTCAAACACAAAATAAAAAAATGGATTAAAGAACAAAAAAGACAATATTTCCAAAATTCTATAACATAAGAGAATAAAACATATACACGCAACACAAAAAATGTATAAGGCAAGCGGCACGCACAAGCACATAGATCATTTATTTTTTCCATTATTTCTGGCTTTCACCCTTCAAGGGTGTTCTTGGCCATCATTTAAAATTATTGAGAAAGGTGTATTGAAAGGTGAATTTAAATATTAATTTTATTTAAATAGGCAAATTTCAAAATTATAATGAAAATTGGAGTCGAGTTCAGACTTAAAAGAGATGAAATGTTGAATGGAGGGGAGGCAATTTTATTTAAGGCTTGATAGAAGAGAGGATATTTGTTTAGAGAGGGACAACCAAAAAATATGTGATCTAAAGTTCCCACTTCTAGACCACAGAATGTACAATCTGGGGAGTCAAGGACGTGAATTTTAAAAAGATGGGAAGGAACGGAACAATGACCGATCCTCATTCGAATGAGTGAAGAAATTTCTTTTTTGGAAAAATGAGGGAATTGCTGAAACCACGGTTTTGATGGTATAGTCCTTTGTATTGAGGCATAGCAGGCTCCCTTGGATTGACTAGCAATGTGCCAATACTCTGACCAAACATTGCGGGATCTTTCTTTGATGATGGAAAAAATGTCAGATAAGGGAATGTGGTTTACGAGGGTAACAACAGGGTTGGACGCTCCTTGTTTTGCCAAGGCATCCGCAATATCATTACCCATGATACCAACATGTCCAGGAATCTAAATCAGAGTTACAGATTTACCAGAGCTTTGAATGGATGCTATCATCTCTCGAATAAGGCATACAAAATGATCATCAGGATGAAGAAGAGGACTGGATTTAAGTTTTTGGAGGGAACTGAGAGAGTCAGAGAGAACGAGGGAATGTTCAAAATTATTTTTGATTATATATTTGAGAGATTCTATTATTGCAATGCACTCAGCTGAAAATATTGAAAATTGATTTGAAATTGAATGAAATATTCTATCATTAGAATTATTGTGGTAAACGTTAATACCTATACCACAGTTAGGAGAGTCGGGAGATTTGGATCCATCAGTAAATAAAAGAGAAAAGTTGGGCCATTTAGATAAAATAATGTCATTGAACATATTATTGACAGTTCGGGCCGGGAGATTGGAATGACTTTTAAAGATTCCAATCCCTTCTAATATTGCTGGGGATAGGGTGAGGTGACTATATTTTAGTTTGTATAAGGGAAGTAGATCATTTTGGATGATGTGGAGCTCTGAGAGAGACTTAAAATTTTTACAGATGTCAAGAGGTTTAGTTGAAGCTCTGATTGTAGATGAATGGTTTGAGTCAATGAACAACGAGACGCTGGGGATAACCTGATGACATTTAGAATTTAAACATTTAAGAACAAATTTGTCAGCAAATAGTTGACGCCTTAAATAAAGAGGAGGATCAGAACATTCTACTTGAAGGGAATTGATGGGTGACGATTGCATCGCTCCAGTTATTATTCGCAAAGATTTAGATTGAATTTTGTCTAATTTATTAAGTACATTTTTTGAGGCAGTACTAAAAAGTGGGCAGGCATAGTCGAGATGGCTTCGAATAAGTGCATTGTAAAGCAACTTAATGCAAGTAGGGTGAGCTCCCCACCAAACGCCAGATAATGATCTGATGATATTTAAATTTTTTTCGCATTTAGTAACTAAATTATTAATATGGGAAGACCATTTAAGTTTCCTATCAAATGTTACTCCCAAAAATTTTACTTCAGAAGCGTTGGAGATTGGAGAATTTTTAAATAAAATTTGAACGGGGGGGTTTTTATGGCGGTTTGAGAAGGTGACACACTGAGTCTTTTGGATTGAAAGTTCAAGACCATGTAACGTGAGCCATGTGCAAAGGGCATTCATGGCTTCGTTAAGATATTTGACGGCAAGAGGGATGATTTTGGATGATAAGAAGAAAGCTATGTCATCTGCGAACTCGATAATTTTTATTTGTGGGGGAATAGTGACATGCATATCATATGTGTATATATTATACAGTAAGGGGGACAATACATCGCCTTGTGGTAAACCCTTCCAAATAGACCTACTTTGAGGAGAAATATCTGGAAGTTCAATGAAAATTTTTCTATCTAGAAATAGATTAATAATTGACTAGCAGTTAAAAACCCGCTCCGCGGGTTTTTTTCTGCTAGGCCCTTCGGGCGGCACTTGGTTGGGCTTCGCCCAGTTTAAGTGATACTAACAACAATTATATTTAATAGGTAGATATTAGGTCATTCACAGAGAGAGGGTGAGTATATATTGTTAAATCACGGAACAGGAAGGAGTTTAGGCATATAAGAATGACAGTTGTTCGGCTAAAACTTTACCTTTCCCGAATAATTGCCTAAATGGCTAAATGTAAATTAATATAGGTAATTATTCGGAATCGCTGGACACGGAAAAATACGAAATATTTTTAAATAATACCTTCTGATTTACCTTAATTACTATAAAAGGAATCGAACAGCATTTGGGAAATTTTTAATTTTAGCTTTTTAATTTTTAATTACGTAAAATGAAAATTCGCTTTCGCTGTATGGGATAACAGCCTGAATAATTTATGTTGATAACATTTTCTTTTGTCGGTATTCCTGAAATGAACGGCTAGAGACAATTGAAAAACGTAAATTAAAAAGTTATAATGTAATACAATATTCCGGCAAAATAGTGCCTACTTAAAAAACACAAATGATTTATTTCGCTATTATTATCATTATTATTTTATTTAACCTTATTATATCGGGGATTATTAAAAATAAAAGACTGTTGACTCAGACCTATGACGTTTATTGACACTGCGCACACTCGTTATAATCTCCCACGTGACGCATCAGGACTGCCAACATGGCCATACATAACATCCTTTCCTCCTTTATTTTTTTTTTTATTTTCAAACAATTTACAATACCAAATAAAACTTAAACATAATCACTATGACTAAATCTGATAGGAGGTTTCACCAATCTGCCAGCCCTAGTTACTACATCAGTTTTCCCACTAGTGCTGGGTAAAGGCTCACTATCATTTTTATTTTCTTGACTTCCGAAGTCATACCATTTATCGGGATTTTCATAATTTGATTTTAACTTTATGCAACTTTTTTTTATTTGCTTAACATGGACCTTTTTTACCTCTCCTCCGATTAAAAGAATTAAATACACCCATGAACTTAATTTTAACTTAATAGTTCCCTGAACCCATTTCATAGGACCTTTCAAATGTCTTAAGTATACCAATACATTATCATTTTCCTCATACTATGTCAATACATTTTTACTTGATTGCTTACTTTTATTTACATTATTTTCTTCTGTTAAAACATGAAGAGGTGTACGTGGCTCATACGAAAATATTTTAGCCATAGGAGACAAACCCGTGACAGAAGTAGGGGTGGAACGATAAGTATACAAACAATCTATTAGACGTTGAGCTGGTGACAAAAATTAAGAATTTTTTGAAAACATAAATTTAATTAAAATCTTTTTGAATGTTTGAACAGATCGTTCTGCTTATCCATTTGACTCGGGATTATATGGTGGAGAAAATAATAATTTAATAGATTTTTCTTTACAAAAAATAGAAAATTCTTTACATGAAAATGGAGGACCGTTATCACAAACAATAGTTTTCGGAAACGCAAATCTGGAAAAAATTTCACTTAATTTTGATAACAAATCCGAATATTTAGTATTTTTCATATGAAAACATTCTATCCACTTTGAATATGAATCACAAACTAACAAGTATTTGGAACCTTTTAAGTCAAAAAAATCCAAATGGACTCTTTCCCATGGACTTTCAGCAATAGGCCAATTATGACGCACATTTTTGTTAGCTTTTTGTACCGACTGACACATTTCACATCTAGAAATAATATCTTCAATATCTTGATTCATACCTAACCACCAAACATAAGAACGAGCAAGAATGTTTGATCTGACTATACCAGGATGACCATAATGTATTAAATTTAAGACTTTAGACTTAAGAGATTCTGGTATTACAATTCTGTCACCAAATAAAAGACATTTTCCCTTGACCGACAGTAAATTTCTGAACTTGAAATATTTTTTAATTTCTGGACTTGACAATTTTTCAATCCAACCGATTGAAACATACTTAATGACTTTAGATAACATTTCATCTTTTTCAGAATGACTTTCAACTTCTGAAAATGGAATTAAGGGTGTTGACATGTATACAAAATTACATTCCTCTACATTAAATTGTTGTTCACTTGGCAAACGTGACATCACATCAGCTTGAGGAATTTTCAGTCCATTTTTAAAAACTAATTTATAATTGTACGCGGACAATATTATAGACCATCTTATGAGACGTGATGCAGCTAAAACGGGGACTTTTTTATCTTCGGCAAATAAAGACAACAATGGAGCATGATCAGTATATATAGTAAAATGACGACCAATTAAATATTTATGAAATTTCTTGATTCCAAAAATAACAGCAAGGGCTTCCTTGTGCAATTGGCTATAATTTCTTTGAGCTGAATTTAACGTTGCAGACTCAAAAGCTATAGGAAATTCTTGATTCTTTACGACATGACTTAAGACACATCCGACACCGTATGCACTGGAGTCGACTGTAAGACACAATGGTTTTGACGGATCAAATAAAACTAACATAGTTTTATCTGACTAGAGAGACTTACTATTTATAAATGCTTTTTCGCATTCATCAGACCAACACCATTCTACATTCTTTCTTAATAAATTATGGAGTGGTTCTAGTACAGTAGGACACATAGGAATAAAATTCCTATAAAAATTCAACATTGACAAATACGATTTTAGTTGAGTAACATTTTCTGGACACCCAGTAGACTTAATTTTCTCAACTTTCGACAAAGACGGACTTTTGCCTTGACCTGACAAAGTAAAACCTAAAAATTCAAAAGAAGATACAAAAAATTCACTTTTTGACACATTAATTTTTATATTAAACTCATTTAACTTTGACAAAACTTTTTCTAAAGTATTACAACACTCCGTTTCATCTTTACCACCTACACAAATATCATCAATGTATGCAGCACAGTTTTTTATGCCTCCCAAGACTGTATCAATGACCATTTGAAATGTGGCAGGAGCCGATGACAACCCAAAAGGTAAACGATTGTAAACATATAAACCATTACATGTATTAATTGTAAGTAATTCTTTACTAGAATCTGACACAGACAACTGAAAATATGCATTTGTTAAGTCTAATTTACAAAATACTTGACAACCTGAAAATTTATTAAAAATATCCTCTGGACGTGGAATAGGATATTGATCAATTCTCAATTGTGGATTGACTGTAGATTTTAAATCTGCACATAAACGTATTTTTCCATTTTGTTTTGGTACACAAACTATTGGAGAAGACCAAGTACTATATTTAACTTTAGAAATTATGCCTTCGCTTTCAAGGCGATCTAGCTCTTGGCATACTTCTGCACGCAGTGCATAAGGGACCTCATATGCTTTGTAGAAAACAGGAGTTGAATTATTTTTTAAACTTAAATTTACCGAAAACTCTTTAATTGGTATGTCGTTATTCGTTTTAGAAAAAGAATTTAAATATTTTTGTGACAATTTTTCGACAATGTTTGATTTATTTTTTCCACTGACAGACACTGAATTTACAGTATTATCATTACCAATATTTGACATAAAAGAATTTATAAATGTATTTTCCCAAGACGGATTCAAAACATTTATCCAATTCCTACCAAGAATAGCTTCAGACGATAGATTTTTAATAACTAATACTGGTAAATCCACGACCAATTTAGAATCATCTTTTACACTTACTTTTGCAATAAAAAATCCAAAACAATATAAATTTTGACTATTTGCTGTAAACAAATTACCATAGAACTGACTTAATTTACAAGTTTTGAAAAATTTTATTTACATTTTGTGACTTATCAAGGTCGATGAACTCCCTGTGTCAATCATGAAGGACATTTTCCTACCGTTTACAAACAAATCAATATTAGCTGTTTCAGACACGGACATATTTAAAACATTTATATTACCCACACATTTTACATGATTAATAACAATTGATTTTACACTAGAACAAAATTTTGACGTATGACCGTATGTATTACACTTGTAACATTTCCAATTCCTTGACGGACATGACTCTGGTTGATGACTGATAAAACACCTCTCGCATCTTTTTCTGGAATTTCCACGTGATGGAGATGAAAGACGACTTGATGACATTGAACTCCTTTGACCTTGTTGCGGACTAGTACTCCTTTGACGTGACGTTTTCGGCTTTACTTCGAAAACTCCCGATGAAAGATCTTATTTGTGTAATATTTCTGCAGAACAACTTACTGTCTCCATATTCTTCACAATTTTTTTTGCTTTTTCGAAACTCAGCGATTCATCTTCAGACAGTAATCGTATAGTCATGGCTTCATTTTTCACACCGCACACCAATTTATCCCTCAAGGCTTCATCCAGAAATGCTCCAAAATTACATGATATTGACAGACTTTTTATTTCTGAAATGTAATCATCAATTCCCTCGTTCGACTGTTGCTGACGATTATAAAATTTATATCTTTGGGCGATCGTACATTTTTTCTCTTCATATTTATTTTGAAGTGTTGTTACAATCTCGTTATAAGTTAACTCTTCAATATTTTTTGGATGAACTGTTTCTTTTAAAATTTTATATTTTTCCGCACCAATAATCATACAAAGATATCCAATTTTCTCTTTGTCCGTAATATTAATTACTTTTAAATAAATTTGAACACGTTCTAAAAACATTCCGAAGGTTTCACAACTCAACTCGTATTGCGGCACTGGCAAAGTACTCGTAGACATGTTAAAATGATTGAAAAAACAAAGACGAAATCACTGTTTTACACTGGACTTAATATTACTCGTTATTAATTTAACTTTTTCGATTATCCTCGTCACCAATTATTATATCGGGGATTATTAAAAATAAAAGACTGTTGACTCAGACCTATGACGTTTATTGACACTGCGCACACTCGTTATAATCTCCCACGTGACGCATCAGGACTGCCAACATGGCCATACATAACAAACCTCACCTATAATAACCTAACCTAACCTACAATAATCCAGCCTAACCTATAAAAATCCAACCTAACCTATAATAACCCAACCTAACCTAACCCGTAATAACCTAACTAACGTTACATAACCTAACATAACCTGACTAATCCTAACCTATAATAATCCAACTTAATCTAACCTAACCTATAAACTAACTTGAACTATACTAATCCAACCTAACCTAACCTAACCTAGCATAACCCAACCTAACCTATCCTAACCTATAATAACCTTTTTTTAAATATTTCCTTACTTGTAAAAGAAACCAAAAATACCTTTATTTTATTTTTCGAGCTTGGCTAAAATAGTACCACCTGCCTAGTATTTGCATAGAGTAAATGGTAAAAATTCTAGCCACTCATATCAGGAATACCAAAAAAAGAAAATATCATCAATAGAAATTATTCCGGCTGTCATCCAATACAACGAAAGCGAATTTTAATTTTACGTAATTAAAAATTAAAATGCTAAAATTAAAAAATTCCCAAATGCATTCAGATTCCTTTTATATTAATTAAGGTAAATCCGAAGAATTATGTCCAGCGATTCCGAATAATACCTTAATATAATGTATATTATATACCTGGCAAAATGATTGTTTTATTAAACATATAAGTACATGTCAGATTAGAGATTTGTTGACTAATTTTACAATCAACGAAGCGTTTCTATCTTCCGATTGTCTTTCATGTTATTTTATTGAGTTGGCAGTGCCTATACTTCCGCGTATTGTTAACTTCATGTCGGTGTTCTGTCAAATAGTGCGAAATTATTATTTACGTAAATAATATTAAATATCAATATTTTTCAAAATCGTACATGCAAAGACTTGTTGTTTATTGTCATTAAGTTGAATCAAATGTTTGTTTTATTTGTAAATGCGTATTAAAACTGTAGTTTCACGTAAATAATTACCGTTGTTTGAATAAATGAAATTGTACGTATTTGTATATCGCTCTTATGCGCTCTGTCGGCCAATAGCAAAACTACTCCAGCGGCCGGTAAAGGAGGGATTGACATTTTTAAGGAACCCTGGAATGTCTGATTCTTGACAGACGTCAAATATATAAAACGTAATTGTGGATAATTTTTACTGTAATGTAATTAATCCAATGCATTGTGAACTTTCTAAAACATATTTTCTTCGATATTATCTAAAAATTATTTGAGCAGAAAAGATGCTTTTGAAGAAATCTGCGGATCCTATTTTAGTATTAAATCGGGTCATAATTTTGAAGTTAGCGGAATTTAACCGAAACAAACAATTTAAATTTGACCAATCAGAGGGCCTACATCGTCCAGACGCTAGGACAATAATACTATCAGATTGGACAAACATGGGGGGAAGGCCAAGGCCTAGAAGTTTTTTTTTCAGGATTGGGATGGAAACATTGTCAAAGGCGCCTTCTATATCTATAAAGACGGCAAGACAAACTTCCTGTTTAGAAATTGATAAATTAATATCAGTGCTGATGATGGCAAGGTTATCCTGAGTGGATTTTTTTTCCTAAATCCAAATTGAGATGGAGAGAGAAGCTGTTTACTCTCGACAAAAAATTCTAATCGGTTTTTAATTAATTTTTCATAAAGTTTACTGAGGGTGGATGAAAGAGCGATTGGCCTGTAGTTGGATCCAAAATTTGGAGATTTGTTTGTTTTTAAAATAGGGATGATTATTTGAGAACTCCAGTCATCAGGCATTATACCAGTCTGGAAGATTTTATTTAAGATGCTTAAGAAGTGGTTTAGAACATTATCATTACTATTTTTGATTATGCTGTAAGGTATACCATCTCTGCCTGGAGATGAGTCCTTGACTGTTGATAAACAATTTTTTAGCTCAATTAAGGTGAATGGAGAGTCTAGCCAATGATTAGACATGGGAGTATTATAGATGGGCGTTATTTCATCTAAGTTAGGAACAGAAGGGGGGGCAATTTTGTCCAAGAATTCATCTATCCATTTAGAATGGGACGCTCGAGGAGATGGTGAACTGAAGGAGGATCGAAATCTTCGGATCATAGACCAAACTTCCGAAATTGGAGTGTTCGGAGATACTGAACTGCAAAAGTTGTACCACCCGGATCTTTTTTTTGACCTCAATACCCTTTTGGCATTGGATTCAGCGTTTTTGTATATAAGATAGTTCTCCATAGTCATATTGTAACGATAGGAAAGAGATTTAGCTTTCCGAATTCTTACTACTTTGGAACATTCCTCATCCCACCAGGGAGTTGGAGGGAGTTTTTTGAGAGATTTAGTTTTAGGGGGAGGATTTGATTTATTTATTGCAGTTATGAGCATTGATTTGAAGTTATTATAATCATCTTTGACGGAAAATATATCGGTGGCGGGTGAATTTAGTAGGAACTTGTCCATATGAGAGTTAAATTCATCCCATTTGGTGTGTTTCGTTTTAATCTTTGTCGAAATATGAGACTTGTCCGATTGGAAAGAAGTTTGATAAGTAATGATGATCGGGAAATGATCACTGGAGCAAGGGTCGGGGGACACCACCCACGAGGAGAGAGAAGCCAGACTAGTAGAACATATCGAGAGATCCACTGCACTGGGGTTTGTGCTGGGGCGTGAGATCCTAGTAGGAGATCCGTCATTCAAAAGGAAAAGGTTGGATTGATCTAGGAAATCCATCACACTTCGACCATCTCGGTCGGAGAAAGCAGAACCCCAGACGGGGGAATGGGCATTAAAATCGCCTAATATAAAGAAAGGAGGGCTTAGTTGACTTACAATTTGCAACCAAGTTTGTTTATTGAAGTGGGCTGTTGGGGGAAGATAGACTGAAATAAAGGATGTGTCCTTTATTTTAGCTGCAACCATTTGGAAGTCAGCATTGGGGGGTTTGATATTATTTATTGGGGAAAATGATATGGATTTTTTAATAAAAAGGGCAGCACCGCCGCCCGAACCTTCCGGGCGATCGTCGCGGAGACAGGAATACCCTCCCACATTAAAGTGGGTGGATGGAGTAAACCAAGTCTCCGAGATAGCAGCCAAAGAAATAAAGTTGGAATTTAATAGGTTAAGGAGATCAGATTTGTTAGAAATAGCACTTCGGCTATTCCACTGAAGTATTCTGACATCCTGAAGAGCCATTTTGAATAAATGATTTTAATGTGGAAATAATAGTAGCAGCGTTGGACGGTAGATTACTTTGAGAAGAAATAAGGTCAATTAGAAGCATAATAAGAGTTTGGATAAATGAAGAATTGTCTTGGGAGAGTTTTTCAGAAAGTTTAAGAGAGTTCATTGAGGACGGATTATAATTATTTGCACACCCATTTGTGGCATTTGAAAGAGGTGAACCATTGGGATTTAAGAGCAGTGAGTTGTGTTGTTGCTGATCGTATCCAGGAGCCGGTTTAGAGATAGCGTTTTTGTATGTGAATTTAGTTGAACGAGAAGAAGTTGTTGTAGTGGAGGGAAGAGGGTTGGATGAGGAGTTGCTGGATAAAGCCTCAGCAAATGATTTTTTGACAGGCGGGAATAATTTAGAAGCCTGCAGAAAAGACAAGTTCTGAGAGGCCATTGAAATTTTAATATTTTTTTGGCGAGATTGTTCTGGGCAAGATGTGTTGATAGCTGTATGTGAGCCTGAGCAGTTAAAACATTTAGGTGAGGAGGAAGAAGGACATTGGTCAGCTGCGTGGTTTTCTCCACATTTAAAACATCTGGGTTGAGATCTGCATGCAGCTTTGGTATGACCAAAACGGCAGCAATTGAAACATTGAGTGGTGGGATAT
This sequence comes from Hesperophylax consimilis, assembly GCF_061612785.1. NCBI lineage: Eukaryota > Metazoa > Arthropoda > Insecta > Trichoptera > Limnephilidae > Hesperophylax > Hesperophylax consimilis. Next base: position 15,479,938 of record NC_142854.1, on the reverse strand, counting down.
GTATACATTTCAACTGGTAATGAGTTGAAGAATAAATATATATGGGAGGGAAGAGATTGACCTTCAAAGGTGATAACAACAGATTAGGAGGGCTTCCAGGTAATTATACCCTCAGAGGAGTCCTTGTAATTTAGCCTCCTGGCTTTTATGGGATTGCCAATGTGTTGGGGGGTTGAAAGTGAAGACAGAATTTCTTCGATGGACAGATCGGTCGAGATACCTCTGACCAGGCCCATGCGAGTGACATTGAAAGTAGGGATATATGCCTTGAACTTTGAATTAGATGAAATGAATATATTTTTGATGAAACTGTTGGCAGCTGGCCCTGAGAGGAATTCGACGGAGATTCGGAAGCGACCCTCGGCTTTTACACCTCCAGGTTTGATTGAAAGATTCTTGCTATTTGATAGGAATTTGCCAAATTCAAGAGGGTGGATGGTTTTTCCTTGCTCAGTTTTTTGGGCGTATGCTATGAATGGGCCACGGGAATGAGGAGAATAAAAGTTTGTTGGAGGAAGTTGAGAAAGTGCTGGTGGGGACAGTGAAGTCGAAGGCGAGTCAAGTTTTATTGGGGAAGAAGGAGTAAATTTCCTTTTTTTGGTAGAAGTCAAGATGACAGAATCACTGTCAGAAATTTCTACATTTTCCCCGTCTGGGGGGTCTGGAGAGGGATCTGGGGGCTTTGTAGGGGGTCCAGGAGGGAAATCTTCCTCCATTATTCACAACAGTAAACAACTACAATAATAGTATGAAAAATGACAGAAGTAAAAAAGTTTATAAATATCTGGAAATCAGCAGCGAAAAGTGACTCCTGGAAGATCAGGAGGGAGAAGAAACCTCAAGGCACAACACACTACACTTTTTTTTGCCAGAAAACAAAAAAGAATGGTAAAAAATTAATTTTAGATAGAGCAAAACAAAACAACTGATGACAGCCAAATGTTATTGTTGCAATCCCACATAGATCATTGTAAGTGCCGATTTCCATTCCCTTCTAATGTTTTTATTTTGGTGTGAGAATTGGATTTTGATTTCTAATCTTTATTTTTGGTGTAAATTTATTTTTATTTTAATGTTGTTTTTTGTTTAAATGTATAAATTCGTATATTTTAAAATGGTGGCCTCAGCACGGGTGAACAACCCAGTGAGGCCAACGTTGCTGAATTGAAATCTGAAGTACTGTAGAGTAATGTATCAATAAATAAATAAATAAATAAATTATCGTTAGATCATCGTAATGAAGGGTTTTAATTATTCATTGGTACAGAAATCGGAGTTGAGTCAAACGCAGCAACTACTGTATCCTATTCTAGACTGACAACTAGCATCGTAGCCTTATTATGGGATGCCATAGCCCCATTGGCTCTTCCGGAGTTGAGGCTCTCGTGTGGTATAAAAAAATCAATGAAATTAATTACTAAGACACAGAAATATTTTTTTATGTAACCAATCGAGCGATAGGTGTTATACAGGGTTTTCCAATAAGAGGTGTTATTATGAATAGCCCGCTATTCCGGTAGATGTTACTTTGAAGCTGTCATTTTTTGACATTTGACAAGTAGAAACTACGCTATTAATAAAAATGGAACAATACACGCTTCAACAACGCATTGAAATTATTGAAATTCACTATTATTAATTATTAGAATTCCATCGAAAAATCATCTCGAGTGATGAGGCCCATTTCCACCTCGGTGGCTTCGTCAACAAGCGAAATTGTCGCATCTGGGGCTCGGAAAACTCAAGAGTTATTGTTGAAAAGCCTCTCGACTGTTTGGTGCGGTTTATGGTCCGGCGGAGTCATTGGACCGTACTTTTTCGAAAATGAGGCTGGAGCAACAGTTACGGTGAATGGATTGCGCTATCGAGAGATGATTAATGAATCGAAATTGGATGGTATTGATCTGGACAACGTTTACTATCAACAAGACGGCGCTACGTGCCACACAAGCAACGAAACCATTGATCTTTTACGGGAAAAGTTACTTTGAATATCAAAATAACACCTCTGATTGGAAAACCCTACATATTATTACTAGTTGTGTAAAAAAGGTTGGTGTTGCAAGTTCTTTTAGATGGGATGGATATAAGTTTTGGGCAGTCTATTTCGTTGTGTATTATTTTATGGAGAAATGTACAGTTCGCCTAGATTTCAGGGTTTGAATGATAAATTATAAGTAATGTTGATGTTTCACTTGGTGTTATTCAGTTACGAAAAAAATCTGTACCTTTTGTTTTTATCCAGATCGTAACATTACGTTTGATTTGGTGTATTCTGCGTGGATTGTTTCAATGATGTGATGGCATGTGATTACAGAGTTTAAGAGGAAGCTACAAGCCAAAAATGTATATATTCTCGGTATACCTTATATTGTAGTTAATAGGCATTAAAATAGATTGACAAACGGAGTCTAGAAACGTTCGATTTCAAGTAAAAAAAAAACTCTTTTTTATATTTTGTAAATAATTTTATAAGAAAGCAAAAAAGTTAATCAAGTAAAAATGTCACAGATATTCTAAGCAATAACCCTGTATTTTTTTAAAGTTGTTTCGTTTACGCGTTCATACATTTATATAGAAAAAAAATTTTTTTTTAGTAGTTTGCATTTATATTTTTTAATGAGTCATTTATTTTTTTATTTGTATTCTACTCAAGTAAAGCGATAGGAAAATCTTCAATTTATCTAAAGCATATTTTTTGGTATTCACAATGTACACCTATTATTAGCTATAATACTGTATTTTTTAAAGTTTTTTCCTTTATGCGTTCATACATTTCTATTGAAATTTTTTTTTTTTAGTTGTTTGCATTTGTATTTTTTATTGAGTCATTTATTTTTTTATTTGTATTCTAGACAAGCGAAGCCGTAGGAAAACCATCAATTTATGTAAAGCATATTTTTTGATATTTTGGTAGGTATTCATAATGTACACCAATTCGTTATAAAGATTAATCAAAATAGTGATTTAGCACTAAGCTCCGCCTTAACACTATCGCACTTTCTTTTTGATTAATTTCTTTTCACAGATGCACCCATAAAACGCGTTACTAAAAAAATGATGACATTATAAATTCCATTGTTCTTATATAATGTGTTCATTTCTTTCTACAGTTTACGATCTAGGAATGTATACGAGAAGACCTCGAAAACGCACGTTATAAGATGAGATTGTTTATAATACAGGATCATCTGAAAAGATGTTAGTGATTTTAAAATGATTTAACTGCGTATAATTAATAGTTTCAACTTAATTTACTACAAGGAATAACTATGTATGTCTGGGAGACGTTTTCTCAATCAATTTTTGAGGTTAGGAAATACGCGTAAATTATTAAAGTAACTCAAACTAACACCCTAAAAACCTTTTTTGTGCATGTTTACTTAAGGCGAAGCTTAATGCCAAATCACTATTTTGATTAATCTTTAAAATGAATTGATGTACATTATGAATAACAAAAAATATACTTTGGTTAATTGAAAGTTTTCCTATCGCTTCGCTTGAGTAGAATACAAATAAAATTAAAAAAAATTACTCAATAAAAAATATAAATGTAAACTACAATTTTTTTTTAATAGCAATGTATGAACGCGTAAAAGAAACAACTTTTTAAAAATATAGTATTATAGCTAAGATTATCTGTGACAGTTTCAGTAGATTAACTTTTTTGCTTTCTTATAAAATTATTTACAAAATAAATAAAAACCACTTTTGTGCTTGAAATCGAACGTTTACAGACTCCATTTGTGAAGCAATTTTAATGCCTATTACCTACAATATAAGGAATACCAAGATACACATTTTTTGGCTTGTAGCTTCCTCTTAAGGGGAACGATTGCGCGGCCTTTTTCATAGAAAACTTAAATTTGGATTTGAAGCCAAAATACTGTGTAGCAAAAATCTAGTACGGATATGTGCTTTATTTATTTATTTGTGTTTGAAATTTCAAAATATGGGCAATTAAAGAAATAAATTTTTCACAATGTTAGAGGCAAATTTGGCAATTATTTGTGATTCAATGGTAATAACTAAAAAATAATCTTGCCTTTTTTAGTATGCAAATATAAATATATGAAAATAAAAAAAATTGAATTATCAAAACCAATTACTTTGATGGGTTTAAATTGCATTTCCAAACAACCGATTTTTCATTGGAACACAAATTTGTCGTAGGTATATAAATTTTAAATTCTGACACAAAAACGTCATTTTTACAATAAATATATATTTATTATTATTACTTAGCGAGCGCATTTTACCGACTGATTGCCGAGATATTTCACAGTAGACAATGAACCGATATGCGTGGCCCATACCTCGAACGCCAAAACTGTAATATATATACCTCAATGAAAAAAATAAGGTTTTCTGAGTGTTTTGATGTATAAATAAAAAGTTTACCTTTAATACACACTAAGTTATTTCATTTTAAAATAACGGATATCTTTTTTGATGATCCTGTAGAGATAAGCGGGTCATAGACCGCAGTCACCGCAGCATCTCCGTTGCGTCAGTTCACGTAATTATTTCAGTAGAAAGTTTCTATCTAATAATACTTAATACTGGGTGACCCAAGTTGAGTCGTGAAATTCAGAGTTACTTCAATGCAAAATGTTTTTATAGTGAAATTTATCACATATTTCTCTTTTATACTTGTTTTTAAGTTAAAAAATATATGTTACTTTTCAAGATAATATCAATACATTTATAAAGCTGAAACGGTAATTATATCAAATGACCTCGATAAAAAATCGAGTGATTTTTGATTACAATATTGATAACAATGCTTTTGAGACATTAACACAAATCAAAGACTTAGGCATCACTTTTCAATCAAATCTTTAATTTGTTAACCACATAACAGAAATCTCTAATAAGGGCTTAAAATATTGGTATTTATAACTAGGTTAACCAGAAATTTTAAAAATATAAAGTGTATTAAATTGTTATATTTCGCCTATGTAAGAAGTCAACTTGAGTACAATTCTCCTGTCTGGAACCCACATTATAATATACATGTACAATAAGGTGGAGTGAAATTTTTTTTTTGAGAATTTCGAAATCGACATAGTTGGGAAAGATGCTCCATATATTAACAATTACAACAAAAATAAAAATATATTCACAATACCTGGACATCGCCAAAGCTTTATATTCTATCATTTTCACGATTTTACCTAAGTATTTATAGCTCATGTACGCGAAATAAAACACACATAAAATTTGTATTTTATTATTTATTTTACAGATAATACATTCTTTGATTGTTAGAATGAAACAAATAGTGGAACTAAAAAATGTACATATATTATTTACCGCATTGAAATACTTGAAAATTACAAAAGTTACTATGAACGGTACTGCATTTTGGTGTTAAAAAATAGGCATAAGGTGTCGTGACTCTAACCTTGTTTTTATTAATCCATCTCGCCTCAAGGGTCCACAAACAACGGCTGAGGCTTCTGTTACAATTTTCACACATCTCTCTGTAGCTTGAGTGTGGCAAGGAAAATTCTTTATCATTGGTAGTATGACATCCTCAATTATCGTGTGATCGGTAATGGCTTGTAAAATTGTCTCGTCACTTACAAATTTGGTTAGTGGTGTCTCGGTTATATTTTCCCACTTTATAACATCAATATAATCATCTGCTGAAAAATCAAAAACAGGCACTTTGAAGGTACGAATAAAGTCTGATTGCATTTTCATTTGCCGAGCTTTCAATATTCTTCTCAACGCCAACTCTCTTACGTATTTTCGGTTGTCGTTTAACATGGCTAAAAATATATTGTCGTGATGCCCAAAAAAGCCATTACGCTGGATTACTGGATCAATAATATCTTTTAAATCACTGGGCAAATACCGTGAAAGCACTATTGTTTCGTGTAAATGCCTTGCACCGAAAAGACATAATGGTTTGGTCTTAATGTTGAACCACATAGGTGCGTAAACTGTTAATACAAATGTCGTTAAAGTTACCATATTTTTTTATGGTTTTAGGGTAAAAATGTCAAGTCGAAGAATCCGATTCGCTGTAGTTTAGCCACCTGGATTGTACAATTTTACCGGGATTTGTTTTTGATAAATTTTCATTGCAGAATCCGGAGTCAATAGTTTTACACATTTTCAATAGATACAGCTGATCTGTACTTAAATCCTGTGTATTTGTCATACTTGGTAATGAACATTGAATGATTTTAAATTTCACGACAGGAAGTTGTTCACACTTATTTAAAGATTTACCAATAATTCCAGTGAAACTTTGCGGTCCAGTCGTGGTTCCGTCGATGTTCTCAAAGAGATGTCGCAAAATGAGTTCGTTTGCTTGTAATTGACAGACAGTCCACTGTAAAGGCCGTTTGAGATGTGATTCAAGGCGCCGAATAACACCTCTTTTGTACCCCGTATTAACTGCAGTTCCGTCGCATCCAATTGCAACATTTTTTTCCAAAGCAATATCTTTCGAAGACAGTAATGAAATAATTCCATTACTTTTTGATTCAGATTTTCCGGTTTTTAATGAAATTTGTCCCATGCACCCACTACCTGGTTCTTTTACTAAACTAACGTGTTCTTCAGTTATTATTTTTCGCCGGTTGTCCTCCATGCTTAAAGTTTTGTCCTTCCGTCCATCGAAGTATAAACCAAATTGATTGGAATCGATTACTAACGGCTTACTAGTAAGGGCAGTTCTTTTCTTCATTCGAGCTCGACGAATTTTACTCCTATTCACAACGCGAGATGTATCGTTCTGTGAAATTAAACCAACATCTTGTAATACAGCGAAAACAATTGCAGCTCCTGCTCGATCTGAAATACAATATCTGTCTAGTGTTCTGGCCACTACAGGGAAATCTTTCACCTCATGGTGAGAATAATTTGGTTGTGCTTCACTTTGAATTATTTCTTGAGGGATTGAAGACGAAGCACATTTTTTTGAGAGTCTAAAGTTTAAACTACAAGAAGGAATAGCGTCAGTACCCCGATCTACTAGATAATGTCTAGCGGATCGGAAACTTTGCCAAGATGATACGCGATACGCTTCACTCTGTTTGATACGCGTTTGGGATAGAAGGATTCGTTGCTGTGTGGGAATAGTTTAACTGTTCCTACAGTCCTACTTTATAATTATATTATAAAATAATAATGTAATTATATCATAGGTAATAAATAAACACTTAATTTTTTTTACATAATTATAAGCATTTCTAAGAATCGGGAGAATATTATTGGTGTTTTCAGTGTTTTTATCAAAAATTCAAAGTGGTGGCGATGTCGTAATTATAAATAAATATTTTTTATATTTTTTATTTAAGATAAGTACATAACGGAGCATCAATCCCGCGTATGTCAAATTCTATATTACGAAAAAAAAATTCTCCATACTAGACTGCTCCACCTTAACGTACAAGCTGTTGAAAGAATACAAAACTAATTCTTACGTTTTATAAATTGTATAATGGGTATTCCAGCAATTATGTTGAACTAAAACACTCTGTTAAATTATATGAATATGCTCAAATTGTCAGACAGAAGAATTTTCACTGACTTGGTATTTCTATATAAAATTTTAAATGATTTAGTTGATAGTCCGGTACTGCTAGAATTGATAAGCTCCCGGATTCCACAACCGTAATACTAGAAGTCAGGATTTATTTCAGTGCAGAAATTCTGGGACTAACTACCATATGTATTCCTCTTTGCCTAGAATACGAATGGAGGGAAACAATTATACCAAGTCAGTGGACATCTTCAATTTATCTTTAAACAAATATAAAATGTTGTTAATGAAGCAATTCAGTTATGTACAATAAATAATGCATATTTCTTAATATTCATATGTAAAAACCCCCAAAAATTCAATTATTTGGCGTTTGGCTGTAGGTATAATCTTGGGCCGTCCTGTATTATGAGGCCTTACAGTTCTCAGAGGTAGGTCCGGGGCTATAAGGCTCCATAGGACTGTGTCAAGGTCGTTTAAGATGGAATGTATATTATTGTATATTCCAATAAATATACCTCTCTGATAAGGTTCCATTATTTATTATTCAATATATGATTACCATGTTTTTATGACCATAAAAAATGTTGTAGTGCTCACATTTATTGGGCATTGTACGAGAACTGCCCAAAAATATTAAAAACAATACAAGATATGGCCAAGATACTATGCAAGTGGCTATGCAATTAAGGCGATGCACTACGTCGTGTAATATTTTAAATTGAGCCGCTATCAATAACACCCCTTACGTAGATGGCGATAAGGTTTAAATTCCCGCTTAACACCATCGGCCCGTTTTGATTTTAGCAAGAAAAAAACATGGCCAAAAAGTGCCTTTTATTTTATTTTGTGGATGTTCAGGCATAAATATTTAATTTTTTTCCAATCATTTTATAAATAACTTAATTTTCCACATTATACAATAAAATCATAACCGAAAATGGGTTCGTAAGTAGGAGATTTTGAACTTTAAAGCAGTTTTCATAGGCCTTATACATAATTTTTTTCTGGGCTTATAATAAAAAGACTTATCTAAAAAATACTCGATTATTTCAAAGGCCAAGATGTATTCTACACGCAGTATTTAATTAAAGCATCTGAAACATTTCTAGGCGACCAAATTTTCAAACCAAAAACATATGATTTTGCATTACTACGTATGGCATCGCCTTAAAGTTTTGCATTTGGTGTGTAGGTGAAACACAAAGTCGGTGCTCCGCTATGAATCGATATCGTTAGCAGAAATATAAACTCTATACCAGTGATTCCAACCTTAGCAATATCACCCACCTAAAGTGCTTTGGGGGCGATTTTAATATAATTTCGGGCGAATACTTAATTTATAATAAATACTAGATAAATCAGCGCTATTTGTTGAGATCTACGTATGAACTACTTTGAAGCAAAATGATTTTAAAAGAATTCTAAAAGATTTCGATAAAAAAAATTCTTTGGAATATGACTTAACGAACGATAAGAATCAACAGCATTATTTATTTGACCTTGGGCGAAGAGAAGTTTTCGCCGGCAGCGCTTTCTTTGTACGCGCAATGATTAATATTTAGTTCCTCTTCATAGATACGAAGTTGTGTTTCTTTATTCATAAAAAAATAGATGATTACAGGTTTTTGTTTCTTCAGCCACCATATTAGGCACATGCCCGTATTATGGTAGCCATATTTCTTTGAAATAGTTCCTTCCCTTTACTAATAGCCAATTCTGAATATTTTTTCAGGGTTTTCCAATAAGAGGTGTTATTTAGAATAGCCCGCTATTTCGGTAGATGTTACTTTTGAAGCTGTCATTTTTTGACATTTGACAAGTAAAAACTACGCCATTAATAAAAATGGAACAACGCATTGAAATTATTAAAATTCACTTGAGTGAATCAAATGCAAATCATCTTGAGTGATGAGGCCCATTTCCACCTCGGTGGCTTCGTCAACAAGCAAAATTGTCGCATCTGGGGCTTGGAAAACCCAAGACTTATTGTTTTTTTTTTGTTTTCCTTTATTCATGAAATATTAATGTGTACAGTTTTTACATGCTTTTCGACTACCACACTAGACACACGCCCGTATTATGGTAGTCGAAATTTATATACATAGGTTTATATAATTATATAAATGTAATATTTGATAACTTGTTAATCTAAGTATTTTTTTTCTTACATGCAATGTATGTGTATAATAGGTGACACTTTTACTGGTTCCCAGTTCAGTAGATTGCTCAAGTGTACATCAACCGTATTTTAAACTGTTGATATCAATGAGATAAAATGAACACAATCAGCAAATAAATAGGTTACTTTACTTGTTAAAATAATGAAAATAAAGTAGAAATTATGAAAATGAACTTGTTGAAATAATGAAAATAAAGATTAATTAATTAATTAATTATTAAACTTTTTTCTTTACAGAATTGAATGAAAAACAAAAATGACTAATAAAGAAAATGAGCTTAATTTAATGATGGCAGGCATTCCTTGAAAAAGTTCCTTCCCTTTATAAATAACCAATTTTGAACACTTATGACATACAAATTGTGAGTTTTTGATTTTCTGATATCAATACTCAGCGAGTTGAATATTTTGGGAGCAATATAAGAAAACTGCCGCTGGGCGAAAGCTGTTTTCGTTTGGGGAATTTTACATTTTAGGTGTGACGAGTAACGGGTGTTAATTTTTTGTTGTGTTTTATTCACCAAGTCATTTTTCCGTATGTATATGAGAATGGTCTTAACATATAATTGTCGAATATCTAATATTCTGAGTTTTCTAAAAAATATTCCCGTTTTTACATGAAGGGCATGCTTTTGGAGATATAAGAGCGGGAAGTTTCACCCTCCAGAAATTTCTAGAACATTCGAGAGTATTCGAGAGCTTTTTACAACATTCCAGAACATACTGGAATACTCTGGAATGTTGTGGAATGTACGGGAATATTCCAGAATTATAATGAACTAAAAACCGGATTACATGCCGTTTTCTGATAAACTTTTAGTAAATTCGTAATCGTGACAATACATTGGCATTTCTAAATAGTATAAAACAAAGTCACTGTCCGCGTCTGTCTGTTTGTGCAATTAGTTCTTATAAACTACGCAACGGAGTTTAATAGGGTATTCACTACCATTTAGAGAATTTCTTCCGGAAGGTTTATATATAACGGGTTTTCCAATAAGAGGTGTTATTTTGATAATCAATCGTAAACGATCAATGGTTTCGTTGTTTGTGTGGCACCTAGCGCCCTCTTGTTGAAAGTAAACGTTGTCCAGATCAATACCATCCAATTCCAGCTATAAAAAATCATTAATCGTCTCTCGATAGCGCAATCCATTCACCGTAACTGTTGCTCCAGCCTCATTTTCGAAAAAGTAAGGTCCAATGACTCCGCCGACCATAAACCGCACCAAACAGTAACACCTTGAGGAAAGAGAGGCTTTTCAACAATAACTCTTGGGTTTTCCGAGCCCCAGATGTGACAATTTTGCTTGTTGACGAAGCCACCGAGGTGGAAATGGGCCTCATCACTCAAGATGATTTGCATTTGATTCACTCAAGTGAATTTTAATAATTTCAATGCATTGTTGAAGCGTGTATCGTTACATTTTTATTAATGGCGTAGTTTCTACTTGTCAAATGTCAAAAAATGACAGCTTCAAAAGTAATATCTACCGACATAGCGGGCTACTCAAAATAACACCTCTTATTGGAAAACCCTGTATAATAAATTGATATTAAATTTATTGAAAGTAAAGAAAAGTCGAGCCACGCCGGGTAAACGTCAGTTAGTAGATTATATAGCGGAACGTTCCTGAGGTTATAGAGATGAAAGAAAGGTGACTACTCACTATCGTCTGGCATTCCCGCAGCAGCCGCAACATGTCCACAGAGATCAGCGGAACCGGTCCAGTAGGCATTTCCCCAGTAGTATCCGGATGTATAGCGACCACTGGCATCATCCACTAAAACAATATAAAAACACACACATCATTAGTAAAATCCTATACAGTCCCTATCAACAATAATTTATAACCAGTCTTCAACAAATTACTCCCAATAAAATATATACAGGGTGTATCGGCACGTACCCGACAAATTTTAACCAGAGATTCCTGAGCATGTATGGAGTAAAAAATGTTACAGCCACTTTGCTGTTTGGTAACGTGTTTTTTTAATAAAAAAAATATTATTCATATTTTCACAATATGTCACCACTGTTTTATCCTTTGTCAAAGTTTGAAAACCCATCTAGCAATATTTTATTCGAGTTTCGTTGAATAGTGTACGTATATACCTACATTGGCGCGCTTTTACAATCACAACGAAATGGCACGGCACCATAGACATATGTATATTAGTAGACCTGCCCTAAGTGATTAAAAGCGTATTATCCCCACTCCCCATACCGGTTCCATTGGAGCCGGCTGTGCTCGCGTATGGCCTCAAGTGAAATTTGAAAACGTGACGTCATCATTCTTATGCGAACTATGGTCGAGGCATCATCGGTTCATTTTACGAAATAACATGGCAAAATGTTGACTTGTACTATGAAAACTTGTAAAAATAGATGTGAAAAAGAGAATAAACCCAATTGTCGTATTACATTCCATATATAAGCATTATTTTACTTTATTTTAAGCATATTCACATCGTATAATATAGATCAGTTTTAGAAACATATACTATCACATTGAGAAACGTCTGGACGCGAAACACAAAGCTGGTTGGTTGCTGGGAAGTAAATTATGAACATTTATAAAAGTGTCTTAACTAAATACTTAAACGAAATATTCGACTCTGAAAATGGAACCGAATTTTTTTGCCGAATTTGGACTTCGCAAATTTGTTCATAACGTGGCGAGTAATTTGCGCTCCCATGTAAAAATGTCTATTCATTCAAAAGTAGATTTTACTTTTAAGAAGTAAATGGTGATATTATAATGCGAGATGCCTATTTACTGTCAGATTGATTTATTGACGAATCACAGTCAGCCTTACTCCCTTCGTTCTTCAACAGTTGATTTTACCCCTCGCCATTATCTTCTCGTCTATTAATTCCTATGTCTGTGCACGGCACCATTCGTCTCATTTCTAACTATTATTATTTAGTGTGTACGAAAGAGTGAAGACGCATTTTGACATACTTGCTAATAACAGCTGTTGAACACGAGAAGCAAAGCCAATGACAGTGATGTAGTGTGGAAATTTTTTAGTTTTATGTTTTTAATTGAAAAAAAATGTTACCGGACAGCAAAGGGCCCATAACATTTTTTACTCCAAATGTGCTAAGGAATAGCTGGTTAAAGTTTGTCGGGTACGTGCCGATACACCCTGTATATGCATTTATCGAATGCCTATATTATTGGAACGATCCACACAGAATACATCAACACGTATAATCAATCATAATATATGGGGCTGGATAAAAACAAAAGGTACAGATTTTTTTCACACCTTAATGAAACCAAAGCTAATTGTACAAAACAGAAAAACACACAACATTAGTACAATGAAAATTTGATAAAATAAAATCCGCAAACCTTCATCTCTTCAAATCCAATCTCCATTGTCCCTTACAGTCACAATCAACAAATATTATAACTAACAAACAACAAACTACGCACATAATGTTTATATCTGGATAAAAACAAAAGGTACCGAATTTTTTTATAACTTAATAAAACCGAATCAAATGAAACGCAATAAAATTTGCTAGACAACTAATTCAGTTGTGAATAATATAATGCACAGAGTTGAAGAAACGTTGCTTTCAATGGCTTTAGCCGTGTTTGGACAACAGATCAGAACAGCCAGGTTTTCCACCTTCCTCTGCCTCATCTCCTTAACAGATTTTTGAATATTACAAGAATTTGGAATAGCGACATTATAATAACATAGTGATTATTATTATTATTAATTACAATTTGGACTTGAACCTGTATTCTCTTCAGGTATAGATATATTGTGGTCAGCCAAATAGTCAAAGTGAATAGGCACTTAAGTATGTTAAAGTTACCCTCTCTTGAATACTAAAAAACTGTGTACATAATTTCTGCTAGTCAGTTGTAACGATAATCTCCAACATTACAGTGCTACGACATTGAAAGAATTGAACATTATTATTTTATATTACGATATGAAAATGATAAGAGGCAATACGTGTAAATGTAATAAATGACATAAGTGGAACAGGTCGCATAACCTGCATGTGACGTTGTGGAAAGTTAAGGTTACGATTGCATAGGAAGTAGGTTGTATAAAACGAGGAAATGGATAATGATCGGACTCTAGAGGATTCGGATGGTTATAATATTCAACTCCATATTTTGACGGCCTCTGCGTCAGAGTGGTTATGATTCTTGTAACCACAAGTGCTACGAATCCGGCGGTCACGAGTTCAAATCCCTGAGTGCGCAAGTAGATTCTTGGCTACGAATCCGACGGTAACGAGTTCAAATCCAGGAGTGCGCAAATAGATTCTTGGCTACGAATCCGGCGGTCACGTTTTCAAATCCCGGGGTGCGCAACTAGATTCTTCACTTCGAATACGGCGGTCACGGTTTCAAATCCTGGAGTGCGCAACTAGATTCTTGGCTACGAATCCGGCAGTCACGGGTTCAAATCCCGGAGTGCGCAAGTAAATTTTATTTCGTTAATTTATGTTATAGGTGGCGTTTGTTTTAGACGATGAATTAGTAAATTCGCGAGGGATCCCTCTAGAAACATTAGAGATTTTAGTTTTTTTTTTTTTTTTATAGTCACAAGAGTCCCAACTGCTCCCGTCTGGAGCCAGTGAGACTATGGCATCCCCAATTGGGGGATGTTGTGTGGCTGAAGGTAAGTGGGGAAGGGAAAGAGGAAGGTGGGGAAGTACCTGGCTATTCAGATCTAGTCACTAAACACGGCTAAAGCCATTTGGAGCAACGTTTCAATTCTGAATGGTGGTCTTACACCAGGGCGATACTGGTAGTATCTTCCACTCTGGAACGTGCCGCAAATATACTATATATTATTTTAATTAATTAATTGTGAAATAACACAAATTAATCGAATAAAATTTATTTGCGCACGCCGGGTTCGAAACCGCGACCTTTGGAATGGCAGTCCAATGCGTTACCACTGGACTATGCCGGCCGTTATACGTTCATCAGAAATAATTAAAATAAACTCCACGGAAAGATCGATTTCTAGACCTGCTCGGGCAAAGTCGACCGTAGGTCCATCCATTACGCCGGGAGGCGCGCCGAATATTCTTTTTACATGACTTCTTCACTTAGGATGTTAAGATCCCCACTTTATTTTAGAGAATTGATGGGGAAAATTCAATCGAAGTTCTGTCCAGTACAACAGGGCCGCGAGTCGCATATCTTTGTGCACGGCCGCTTCACTTACGTCGTTAAGATTCTGGCTGTATTTAAGATTAAGGCGAAGCTTAATGCTAAATCACTATTTTGATTAATCTTTATAACGAATTGGTGTACATTATGAATACCAAAAAATACTTTAGATAAATTGAAGGTTTTCCTATCGTTTCGCTTGAGTAGAATACAAATAAAAAATAAATCACTGATTAAAAAAAATATAAATATAAACTACTAAAAAATTTTTTTTTGTATGAACTCGTAAAGGAAACAACTTTAAAAAAATACAGTATTATAGCTAAGATTATCTGTGACAGTTTCACTTGATTAACTTTTTTGCTTCCTTATAAAATTATTTAGAAAATAAATAAAAACCAGTTTTTTGCTTGAAATCGAACGTTTCTAGACTATGTTTGTTAGGTGATTTTAATGCCTATTACCTACAATATAAGGAATACCAAGAATATACACATTATTGGCTTGTAGCTTCCTCTTAAAGAAGAATGCATGCGTTTCATTCCAAACTCATTTTAGAATCGTGCAGAGAGAAACGTAGAGCGCATAAAATATTGAAAATGATATTATTAGGCAATTTACATATTGGGTGAAGGTCTTTCTAGCGCACTTCTGCTTTCAACATGGAAGTGAGGTGTGCAATATCTAATCGCATTATTAAATTAAATATATAAGTATCGTTGTTTAATATTTCCGCACATTTTGTAATGGTGAAATATAAAATTAAACACTGAGTTACGAGTACATTACCTTATTTTAAACTAGCTGACATGTACCCAGCGTTGCTAGGAGTTATCTTTAGGAGATATACATATGCCATCGTGGACTTTTCTGTAGGCCATTTTAAGATATACAATTCCGTAGTACATTATTTTAATGTATCTCATGATGTTTAGCCAGCGTTAGCAATGTAAGCGCCCCAAAAAATATATTTTACGACTTGATTACAAAACATCACTTTTTCTACTTTCCATAAATGTAATATGCATGTATTATATATATAAATCTTCTGGAAGAAATTTTCTAAATAATAGTGAAAACCCTATCAAAATCGGTTGCGTAGTTTAGAAGAACTAAGCGCACAAACAGACAGACGCGGATATCGACATTATTTTATACTATTTAGAGACGCGCTTATTGAAAATTATCGTCAAATCGGCTACTCGTCAAAAAATAATCTTTTATCATATATATCGCTATCCGCGTCTGTCTGTTTGTGCGCTTAGTTCTTCTCAACTACACAACGGATTTTGATAGAGTTTTCACGATCACGATTTCTTGCGTAAGGTTGAAATATATATATTACGGTGACCGGATAAATCATCACAATGATAATTCATCAAATCTTTAAAAAGGTATATAAAGTTATGGAAAGTGAGGAAACAAAAACTTTATTAACTGGGTTAAGTAGGTTAGGTTAGGTTAGGTTGGGTTAAAAAAAAAATTTCATCGTTTCTAATGACTTTATATCACTTTTTAAAAGTGTGTTGAATTGTCACTGTGTTGAGTTATCATGGAACCATTAAAACCACTATCTAAACACTCCGGGAACTAAAAAGAAATTTTAAAATTTTCAACGATATCGGTGGACTACTTTTCGAGTTTTGCTAGCGCAAACAAACGCGGGCTAAGTTTTTATTTATTAAGATTCAAAATAAATTTATAATATTAAAGTTTGGGTCAAATTTTTCGATTAGTTCTAAATAATAAAAATAACATATTTAAATCATTTGACTATTATTTCGCAGCTAATCGTAGGTAGATTGCCTGTAATAAGTAACCAAATATGTGATGTAAATATGGAAATATGGTGCCACGTTCTGTTTGGTTTGGAAACAAAGCTTTTACAATAATGATGACATGCGCAATAATTTCGCTTGGTAATTTGTGTTTTAACAATCCCAAGTTGCGGCAATATTGCCTTTCTGCGCACGCTGCCGAATACTTCAACTTGGCACATTAAGCATTATTGCTTCTGGATTTCATTGTGTGATTAATCTATTAGATAGGAAATACATATATATGTAGACAGCACTGAAGCAATAAACGACAGAAGTATGTTTTGTTGCCTTTTCTCTACAAACGAAGTAAGATCATGTTTAGCTTAATTGGAAATTAATCAACAAGGATCCAAACTGCTTCACTATTCCGTGAGCAGGAGAAGAAGATAGAAAGAGCAAAGTTGGGAAATACCTACCTGGTTATTATTAAATTAAGTTTATGTTATTGGTAAAGCAATTTATATCAAAGTTTCGAATATGGTGGTCTTCATCAATATGATATTGAGAGTATCTTTCATAAATATTTCCGAAACTTTCCATATTCATTTTCAAAGAACAAACTTAACATCCCAACCTATTTCCGAAACTTTCCATATTCATTTTCAAATAACAAACTTAACATCCCAACCTTCTGTACGAATGTGTCGATTTAACAACATCCATTGTAGTGGCAAGATTCCTGATAAATTTAGCGATAGACCCCAGGACTTGAATGAATTAATCGAATCTCTTGTACCCAAATATTATCAGTATATTCTACAATAGAACGAATGGAGTTAACCTTTTACCAACCTCTTGTGCGAATATGTCGATTATATGTATAACATACACTTTAGTGGCAAGATTCTGGATAAATTTAGCAATATCCCCTAGAACTTAACTAAATTAATCGAATCTCTTGTACCCAAACATTATTGTCTCTTGGGAGTATATTCCACAATATAACGTATCGCAAATATTCCAGAAACTTTCCATTTTTATTTTCAAAGAATCGAGTTAACCTTTTACCAACCTCTTATGCGAATGTGTCGATTATATAACATCCACTGTAGTGGTAAGATTCCGGAAAAAATAGCGATAGCCCCAGAACTTAACCATTCAGTACTTTCATCACTTTTGTTCAGTTTGCAATGTTTTTTTGTGTATTTCAAATGCACTATATACCTACATCTTATTTTTTAACTTTCGCAAAAAAAATACTGTTTTAGAAATAAATTATCATATGCATTTAAAATAAACATTACTATTTCTAAATAATGAAATTTTAATATTAAACGTGAAAAATGTTATCAAAAACGAAAACCACATTATTACTTATTTTTTTACTCCAATCGTAGACAAACTGAGAGTACTCGATATTTCAAAAACACATTCGTTTTTTTGGGAAATTCATAAGAAAACTATAACTTCACTTTTATCTCGTTCATATAATAAAAAAAATAATAATAATTTTTAAAGTCAAACACAAAATAAATCCAGTAAAATAATTTGAGGCAAACTGGAATGAATTATTATTTTTGTTTCTAACGTCAAAAAAATTACGTAAGAAAGATTAAAATACTTTAGTAAAATATGGACTCCCGGTCATATATATATACCCTCAAACGCTGGAGGGATTAAATACATTTATCGAAACTCTTGTTTTCACTTGTACCCAAACATTATTCTCAGGAATATTTTCCACCATGAACGTGCCGCAAATATTCCAGAAACTATCCATATTTATTTTTAAAGAATTGAGTTAACCTTTTACCAACCTCTTGAGCGAATGTGTCCATTATATAACATCCACTGAAGTGACAACATTCCAAGTTTAACGATTACCCAAAAAACATAACAAAATTTCTCGTATCTCTTGTTTTCACGTCTTGACTCAAACATTATTTTCTCACCCTTTTTATTGTTTTATTCTTACATATTTTTGCACACCATTTTAACATGATTTGTATTTTGTTGTATTTTTTTTATTAACCCTCTGTCTGTGTATCCATTAATTTAGCGCATCCCGGAATTCAATCCTCCGAACTCCGTAAATGGATAAAATGAAACATGAAAGATTAAACAGTGTCCTTTCAAAGTGCTAACAGAAGTATGTCAAACGATCAACAGATGACACCAATTTGCAGGCCACCTAGCACTAACAGTTTTGAAAAGGTATAGATTTCTCTTCAATATTTACTGAAGGAGATTTTGCACTAATTTCTTCCGGTAAATCTATATCGAGGACAAATACAGGGCCGGCACATTATTATCTTGCTAGAGCAATCCCGATAAGTTACAAAACTCATTGTAGGACGAGAAGAAGTTACAATACATAGGTTGGAGTTAATAGGTACAATTTTACATTGGTATTTTCATATCAAAATTATAAATTTCACATACAAAACAGTACAAAAATAGAAAAGGGGAGATTGAGTGGAACAAACAAGAAAAAACAAAAGAGGAAACAGACAGGGATACACATAAGCACAAAGCCAAGGTAGGAATTTACAAAAAGGTACTTACCAACTAATACATAGTTTATGCTAGATTAAAAATACAATACAGGGGATAGGAAAAGAGAGAGAAAGATACAAGACAAAATACAACACGACAAGAATTAGGTATTTTCGTTTTATAATATTTAAAAAATATTCTTAGCTTTACTTAGAATTTTTTTGTATATGTTGGCTATTTTTAAATATATTTGGAAGAGAGTTATAGAGTGTGTAGGCAATATAGTTAAGAGATTTTATCCCATATTTTGTAGTGTGTGTTAGAGTTACTAGAGTTACACTGTAGTCCGTGTGTAATAATTCACGTCAAAAAATCGGTTTACGACGAAATTTAAGTGTGTTTTTATAGTAGTGTAATAATATTGGTAAATAAATTCACGCCTTTTGTGTAATTTCGTCATGTAACCTATTATGGGTCCAAAGGCTCCTTGGCGCCTTGGCAAGTCGCCGCCCGGAGCGGACTGCTCCAATGTGGTATATTCACAGAGTATGAATACCGTTAAAATGCATGGATGATTTAAAGTTGATCTTTCTGAGTCTGATCATTGTACTACAGATGTGGAATTTTAATATCTTCATTCATAAATATTGATTTAAAAACCGCACATTCCAAAACGGTTCCAACTGGCTACAACATCATTATGACATAGAAAACGCCACTGGCTGGTAAGACGGCTGTCAATAACGTTGTCCGGCGCGACGCCAACGCCGCCGAATTCACGAATGAAAACGTAGACGTCGTTTTGACACATTTTGAATCGTTTTAGAAAACTAGGTGTACCCCGCCATGCATTGCTGTGGCTCCTTCCAGAACTTTCAAGTGCATTCTCGAACTTTCCGGAACCTTCTAGAATAACCGACACCTCCGCCACTCAGTTTGAAACCTTCTTGAACTTTCTCCTTCCAGAACCTTCAAGAGTATTCGAGAACCTTCATGAACTTTCAGAAACCTTCCAGACTCACAGACACAGTCGGCGGTCTATTCTGAAACAATCAGAAACATTCGCGGCCTTGCCATAAAAAATCACGTTTTCCTCACCCACTCCCACCCATGCTCAACCACCCCCATCAAACTCTCTTACTTTCGATGTGCCACCAAGGGCTACCTACCACCATAACCACCGGCGGGTGGCAGTGGCTGGTTGTAAAGAAAATTGGGCGGGTGGGGAAACACGGGTATCTTTTTATAATTTATATTAGGTTATGAGATTTATTTGTTAACATAAAAATACATTCATTATCAAACTATTTTCTTCATTTTTTTTTAAATTGTGAAAATTATTGCGCCTGCACAGGTCGGGCCTTGGGTCTGACCCTGTACAAACTTAACATGTAAAGCTCTCTAGGAAGCATGTAAGTATAAGACGCAATTATGAGTTATATGCAGATATACACAAGATGCGGAAAAAGCAACACTTATTACGTGGATAAAAGGAAAAAGAGTGTTTACACTTTATTCGTGTTCGTAATATACTGTTTTTACAGCTCAATAATCACTAGATATCAGTACTTACGTAATCTCTGAATAACACTGTCAGTAATGAGTTGGCGGAAGATTTGAGTTCCTTATTATCGACCTAGATATAAACTAAGTAACCATCGTCGATTGATATTATTACAATATCTTTCACCGTGATTGACCGGCAATCTGTCTGAGATGTAATGACATTATGCAATGGTAACGCAGCATACTAAATGACAAAGTAATCGCGCTACTGTTCAAGCTATGATGAATTCACGATGAATTCATATACATCCAATAAGGCTGGCCGCATACATACGTTTTTCGTATTTGATTTCCGAATTCGTTTTCCGCATTCGGACATCCGAATGCACGGAATCAGTAGAAAATACATTAACTGCCGCACACGTTCGTTTTAGTTCCGAACGGAACAAATTCCTTACGCACGTTCCGAATGCCAGCCGGCGCGTTCGGAGAAAACGAATGGAAAAAACCTAATTACGTCATGTGGAACGCAGCTATTGCATACAGTTTGTTTGTGCCGACGCAAACGTACGGAAATTTCCATTCGTAATTCAGTGTTGCCAACGGATCTTGACCTAATATCGCCGTTTCTCATACATAAGGTAGCGTAAAGTAGCCGAATTTGCTGTTAGGTGGGACATGTTTAAAATTGATGTTTTTACGTGAAAATAAAAAAATTTCGTGGGGGGGGTGGCTAGAGAATTTCAAAAAAATAAAATTTGTCCCCAGAAAATAAAAAAAATTGATGGGGAGGGTGGCTAGAGAATTTCAAGAAAATATAAAATTTGTCCCCAGAAAAATAAATTTCATGGGGGGGGGGTGGCTAGTAGCTTAATTGGCGACCAGTCGCCTTTTAGATTTTTTCGGCGCCGATTCTCGCTCTGAGTAGCCTAAATGGCGATATATCGCCCTTGTTGGCAACACTGGTTCTGACGTTTATACATTCCGAATGAAGAAAAACGAACGTTTGCGCTAGTCTCACGGAATTCCGAATACGGAAAACGAATTCGTAAATCGAATACGGAAAACGTATGTATGCGGCCAGCCTAATACATCAATCGGAATTAGACACGTCAAAAAAACCTAACTTAACATAACCCCATTTTTTTTCAATGTGAAATTTTTTTTAGCACACACTTGAACCATCTCAATGTTAAGATTCTGTAGTAAAAGTCCAAAAAGAAGAATAAGATGGTTTAAAAGGGAGATATTTATGTAAATACGAATGTTAAAGGGAACGCGTTAAGGCGATGCCATACGTAGTAATGCAAAATCATGTGTTTTTGGTTTGAAAATTTGGTCGCCTAGAAATGTTTCAGATGCTTCAATTAAATACTGCGTGTAGAATACATCTTGGCCTTTGAAATAATCGAGTATTTTTTAGATAAGTCTTTTTATAAGCCCAGAAAAAATTAATGTATAAGGCCTATGAAAACTGCTTTAATGTTCAAAATCTCCTACTTACAAACCCATTTTCGGTTATGGTTTTATTGTATAATGTGGCGAATTAAGTTATTTATAAAATGATCGAAAAAAAAAATTATATTTGTGCCTGAACATCCACAAAATAAAATAAAAGGCACTTTTTGGCCATGTTTTTTCTTGCATAAATCAAAACAGATGGATGGTGTTAAGCGGGAATTTAAGCCTTATCGCCATCTACGTAAGGTGTGTTATTGATAGCGGCGCGATTCAAAATATTATACGACGTAGTGCATCGCCTATAAAAATAAAAACTATTATATATGTTCGTTTGTTAAAAAGTCTTAAATCTCCTAAAGATCTTCACCGATTGCTTTGAAATTTTGACACAACTTTGCATTCAAATACATGTGTCTTTTAGTATGTTATATCTTATATAGATGCCACCTGTGACAGGTAAAAACACGCATTTTTAAAAACAGAGACATCTGATGGACAATCTTCCTTTTTTTTAAACAGCGCCATCTGTTGGATGAAAAAGCAACTCGCGCTATTGTTTATTTATCTGCAGAGACAGACTGCGCAACAGGAATGCGTGGCGGGGTTAGAATTTAATAAATCGTTACTTATTTTAAATAAATTTTAAACCAGAAGTGTTTTTTATAATTTTCTTAGTATTCCTTGCGACTTTTTTTCTATCGAGGGAATTTAACAAAATTACTTTTTTAACTAGGCAAATGTATAGGGATTATCTTAAATAATTACATAACTTTTATTAAGAGCATAACTGAAAGTGTTATACTTCGGTAGAAATTAAACTCATTGAAAAAACAGTGTATTTTTTTTAGTGTGTAATTAAAGCATGTGTATTTTAAGTTCCTCGATGTAATTCTCTACGTTATTCCGTCCGTATGTAATTCTGGCAGTCTAATATTGGCATTTACGCCGGTGTAATTTTATTTTTGGTGGCATTAACATGTATACATTTTAATAGGTAAGTTGTTCAGAAGCACCATAAAAAGTGTATAATCAAGCAATTTTGGCAAGTTTCCAAAGCAGTTTTGAGCTATCGGTTGTCATAATGCGTCAAATTTATATAACCTAAAAATATGGTATAGACATAGACCAAATGTCGGCGAAATCTAGCTGGAATCGTTGGCTTTAAACTGCAGTAAACATACAGTATATATATGTTTTTAAATTGGCTTCATTCCATGCGTTACGTATATAATGGAAAATATTAATTTAGGGACAGATACTTTGAGCATGTCCCCAAACTCTCCAAATGTCCCCGAAGTATAGGCGCGTTCGAAAAACTGTCCTAGTTCCATGCTTCCCATATATATTGATTGGTTTGACAACTAATCGCTCGAGTGGAAGTAAGTAACAATAAACTCAGTTTGCACGAGATAAGCAGTACCTAATGCCTGTGTTCTTGTGTTTTATATTATACACGAATAAGCTGCGATAATGGAAGCTTTGAAATAATATTTAAATTGATATTTATATACCATAGGTAGACAATAGAAGCGAGGGATTTAGGCCATGCGCACTTATTAGTATAAACCGTGTGCACAACGCGTGTTCCCAATATCGTTCAACGAACGCATATCTTCAGCGACAGTCTGCACGCTTCTATGCAATATCTCCATTGTTTATACCATCTGTATTAATTACAATTTCTCTGTAAGCTCGTTAAAAGTTATTTACTTGAAATCAGTCTATAATCAAGTAATCTTTCTGAAATCACCAAAGATTGGACAACTGAATACTGGATGGATTCCTTGCAGCAAATATTAATGCTTAAAGTCAATGAATGAAGATACGGTAAATGATAGTAAGAAGAAATATTGCAACAAGGAGAAAGTTGACGATGTGCGAAATGGGACAAACATGACGAACAATGCAACAGATGACGAGATGTTGAGAGGAAATATACGGTGAACAAGGACATAAAAATCTGTATAATAAAATGTCCACGAATTACAGTGTTATAACATTTTATGCATCGTAATTTTTGTTTCATCTCAGACAAAGCACCAGGACAGGCTTTGGTCTACTTTAAGGGTTGGGAAAGGAAAATAAGGGTGGTTTGTCAACAACTTATGTAGACAGTGATCTTCCTCTCGTTTTGAAGGTCAAGTGTGCAAATTTCGGAAGAGCCTTACCTACACCTCGGCCACGGAGAATCAATATATAATATAAAAGTAAGTGTACAATTTGTGTGCCGCTAAAACTCAGAAACGAGTCCCGGTACGATCAAGGGAGTTATATGGTGTGGTAGCCCTCTATTCCCCATCCACGAAGAAGGTTTCCATTTTTACCTGAAGGGCGTACTTTTGAAGATATAAGGGTTAAAAGTTTCGCCCTCTAGAAATTTCTAGAACATTCGAGAGTATTCGAGAGAATCCCACAACAATCCATAACATCCCGGAACATTCTTGAAGGTTGTGAAATGTTCGAGAATAGTTTGGAACGTTCGGGAATATCGATCATAATGAATTAAAAATGGGATTGCAGGCCGTTTAACTTTTTGTAAATTTGTAATCGTGACAATACATTGGTTTCTCTAAATAGTAAAAAACAAAATCACTATCCGCGTCTGTGTGTTTGTGCGATTAATTCTTCTAAACTATGGAACGGAGTTTGATAGGGTTTTCACTATAATAGGATATAATGTAATAGTAGTGTATGTGATTGATGAATTTTGCACACCTACATTCAAAGCAAAAGGAAGGTAACTGTCATAAATAAACCACTCAGTCAGTGTCTACATTTGTTTACGAAAAACTTTATGTAAGGCCCGCGCAACACCGGGGACTTCTGCTAGTATTATATAAAATAGAAAGGTATAATTTATCGCTTTTCCGAATTATTCACATATCAGTTCCTGTTTTGAAAATCACACTTAAATTTGACTTTTTTAAATATTTATTCACATAAAAATAACGTCAAATAATTTTCAGAAAATATAGTAATTATTTAATCTAATTTTTTGTTGTGTGATTTATTTCGTTATTTCTCAAGTAATATGCCAAAGTTAATATTTTCAGTGTGTTTTTAACTTGAAGTTTAAAATGTTTTTTGTTATTTATATTTAGGATACTTTCTGTTAGTGAATAAAAAAAATTTACTCAAAGATATTTAAGGTTGAATTGCCCAATTGTTTTTTACATTTCGTAGTTGGGACTATTGACGTTTGTTTGAGTACTATATTATTTTTGTAAATTTGTAATGTTACATAAAAGAAGTATAATGTGTTTAATTTTCTAACTTTAAATTCTTTAAACAGAAGTTTTGATGGTTTAAATAGAATTATTTTTAATATGTCATGACCAGCAGATACAACCCCCTGCCACGGTTTGAATATTTCAGCAGTTCTTTATTTAAATAACAGAGGGCACCACTTGCATTTACAACAATCCAAAACTGCACAGTCACTAAGATAATAATACAATAATAACAATATAAAGATGATCAGAATAATTTGGCAAAAAAATGTGTGCTAGAGCAGCTAAAACTACCATCATTCAGTGAGCTCTGGCTTCCTAAAATTTGCGCCTAAAGTTCTTCTGTCTCAACCCAACATGATCACTGAGTAAAACCTACCTTTGACATTTACTCTTCCCTCTTTAAACACAAGCTGACATAATGCGTCCTGTAGAACGTTATATAACTTAACGTAGTAACGTAACATTTTCACGACGGAGAAGTTCAATATTTTTATGTAATATTTACTGTCCACTTTGTGGTAATGATTGATTTCCTGCATTCTATCCTGACACGCCACTTTTACTTAGGGTAGGTTGTTTCACCGAATTTAAAAAGTTCATCAATTTTCAAAGTTAACATTCAAGTGCTGTGAAAGTCCTTTATTATTTTAATCATGGGCCAGCTATTTCACGGTACTTTGTAAGTAACAAAACTAGGATAATGAATTTTTAAAATTATGTGCAACAATCCATCCTTGAAAGCCAACAATATTAGAGATGGTTGATACCTGAAATGGGTTGGCGCTGCGGTTCCGATTACCGGATACCGATGTGGCACCTGTTATGTATCCAGTTAATGTTGCAAAGAAAAAAGGGATGTGGTGGAGAGATGAGACTAGATAAATCTGAGAAAAGAACCAGTTCCTCATTAATTGACATTATTTTTAAATATTCTATCAAGAACCGGTTCCAAAAATAACCGGTTCTCCGTGTTTTATGGACAATATTATTTTCAATTAACGCAGACCTGGGAAAAATCACGGGATATTATATTAGTAAATCTAGTTAGTTATTAAATAACGCTTTTTTGAAAATGGAAATGAACAGAAAAATCAAGAAATCTGAAAATAACTTAAACGGAAGAAATACGCATTTCAAACCTAAAATTAAAATAATTTTGTGGTAAAAGAAATTATATTATAGCTAATTAAACTAATTTTCTGTTAAAATATTATATTACAGGTAGGTACTTTATCGCTTGTATGAATTCTTGTTACAATCAGTTCCAAATTTGAAAAAAAGATTCTTATGTTCAAAAAAATCTGAAGTCTTTGCACCGGAATTGCAATTTGACGGCCGGCATAGTCCAGTGGTAACGCATTGGACTGCCATTCCGAAGGTCGCGGGTTCGAACCCGGCGTGCGCAAATAAATTTTATTTGATTAATTTGTGTTATTTCACAATTAATTAATTAAAATAATATATAGTATATTTGCGGCACGTTCCAGAGTGGAAGATACTACCAGTATCGCCCTGGTGTAAAACCACCATTCAGAATTGAAACGTTGCTCCAAATGGCTTTAGCCGTGTTTAGTGACTAGATCTGAATAGCCAGGTACTTCCCCACCTTCCTCTTTCCCTTCCCCACTTACCTTCAGCCTCACAACATCCCCCGATTGGGGATGCCATAGTCTCACTGGCTCCAGACGGGAGCAGTTGGGACTCTTGTGAGGTATTCACTATAAAAAAAAAACTCACAGACTCACAGACCGAAATTTGTATGTTTGATTATTGGCTAATGCTCTTCAAAATGACAACGAAAATAACCGGATAACAAAATGACACCTTTAAAAAGTCATGAAAAGTGATGAAAAACAAGTAGAGTGATCTTTTTTGAGCAAAAATGTGTTTCAGAAGTGAGTATTTTTCAAGGACACGAATAAGAAAAAATTAAATGCAAAACCATAGTTTTCTCAAAATCTAGCAATCAAAAATATTCATTTTTTTATTATTTATTCGATCATAATAATCAAGGACGTTATAGTAGGGCCATACTCCTTGGGGAGTATTTTATTCTGACCGTAATTGTACGGCCATACTCTTTGAGGAGTATTTTGTTTTGATCCTAATAGTACGGCCTCCATGGAGAGTAATTTATTCTGACCGTAATAGTACGGCCATATTCCTTGGGGAGTATTTTTTTCTGACCGTAATAGTAAGGCCATACTCGCCGAGAAGTTAGAAGTGTATTGAATTGTCATTACGTTGAGTTATTACTGGCGATATTACATGTGAAGAACGTGTAATTGATTAATAATTACAGTATGGGAACTGTCTTAGCTTGGGTGAACGGATAGCATGATCCGATCAATTCAAGTTATGCAACAGATACCGGCTACCAATTTACCCAAATACCGAAGTGAAAGTAATCTCTCTACAGACGGAACGTAAAATTTTACACTCAATATTCAATACTCAATACGTCATTTCTCTACAGCTGTTTCGGCTGCCGACAACACTATATTATATGGTGTAACAATCGAAAGTCATAATAACATAATACGTATTCCGCGGAATTCTAAGTGGGTCACCTCTTGAAATATTACGACGAAGCATTAAGAATTTTTACCGATTTATAACACATATTTAACACTCAAAAAAATATATGTTACTTTTGAAGATACTATCTATATATTTGTTAAGTCGAAATGTTAATTATATGAAATTACCTCAATAGAAAAAAATTGCAAAGTAAGCTCCAAAAATTATAAAAAACACGTTTTGTTCTGTTATTTAATATGTTATAGGCATGAAAAAATTCACAGTGTATCTTTAAATGCAATTAAAGGATGTGTCCAGAGATTTTCGCTCTATTTCAAACGAGTCGTGTTTTATTAAATATTTTCACAATTTTAGCTTAATTATTATTTTTTTTAATATTAGCCCGCTCCCTCTAACATTCGTATTTATATTTACTCCCTTTCAAAGCATATTTGAACGCCTACTACGGGGCCTTAAGTCAATTAAGTGAATTCCTACCCATGTAAGCGCGTCTATAAATTAGGTACGGTGAAAACGCGTGTACCAAACATAAAAAACCTAACAGATTAATCGTAAAGTTTGATTTCCCCATATTGCAGCCATGCTCCCTTGCAAATAATTTTTAAAAACAAACCTAAAATACATATCTTTCATTATCATTTTTGGCCAGGTTTCTCACTAGGGTGAGAAGGACTAAGAAATTCACTGTAATATTTTGTATGTACAATGTTAAAAAAGCTAGTAGGATATGTAATTCTTAATTCCCGGAAACCGTGTGAATCCCAATTAGAAGTGCCCCATTATTTCGATTATATTGTCATATAATACTCGAAATCAAATTGACTTCCTCATACTCGAAATACGATTGGCAAGTGAACAATTAAAAGTTTATATGAAGCAGTAAAAGTGAAAACTGAGGCGATTAATTGGGAACATTTGAGATTTGTTTTCACCGTTGCTTGGCGGCTAAACGCTACACTGAACATTATATAATCACTAGAAATGTGATCTATGTTCTGCAACTATAGGATTTTCCAATAAGAGGTGTTATTTTGATATTTTTCCCGTAAAAGATCAATGGTTTCGTTGCTTGTGTGGCACGTAGCGCCGTCTTGTTGAAAGTAAACGTTGTCCAGATCAATACCTTCCAATTCCGGCCATAAAAAATCATCAATCATCTCTCGATAGCGCAATCCATTCACCGTAACTGTTGCTCCAGCCTCATTTTCGAAAAAGTAAGGTCCAATGACTCCGCCGGACCATAAACTGCACCAAACAGTCACACGTTGAGGATAGAGAGGCTTTTCAACAATAACTCTTGGGTTTTCCGAGCCCCAAATGCGACAATTTTGCTTGTTGACGAAGCCACCGTGGCGGAAATGGGCCTCATCACTCAAGATGATTTGCATTTGATTCACTCAAGTGAATTTTAATAATATCAATGCGTTGTTGAAGCGTGTATCGTTCCATTTTTATTAATGGCGTAGTTTCTACTTATCAAATTTCAAAAAATGACAGCTTCAAAAGTAACATCTACCCTCTATTTAGTTAGAGATATTTAGAGATTGTGAAATATTTTGAAGATTTATTAGCCGTTTCAAGTGATATATGTTTATGTTCAAGGAATTGACATTTTTTAATGATTTAGTACTGTCCAAAAATATTTTTTCTTCTCGAATATATACTATCTGTATGAAATCGTAAGAATGAAAATAGTGATCATGTAAGGCAAATATTTGTTCATATTGGATCCCGAAATAGTTTCCATGCGAGGATCGGTATGATAAGAAGCATCGTGTAAAACGCCCATTACACACATTAGTTGGTTAGGTTAGATGGCATCCGGAAGCGTGCGCCGAGATAGCGCTTGCTTGTGTAAGCTTAGGATCTGGAACAGAGACACGCCCACAGTACATTTCTATCGGATGTTCTCTTCAGTGGTGGCTACTGACTCGGATCTTCGGTGTTCACGCGCCGTTGTAGCAACACTTCTCTATCATGCACTAATTCCCCGGATTCGTAATCAAATAATCATTTATATAATAATGTTGGATTATGATTTTTAATAGCCTCTATACAACAGTGGAAAATACAATAGACAATAGCACGTGAAAGAAAGTTATGAAGCTGTCTTAATCTATAAAACCCATAATTATATTAATATATTATTTATTTATTTGAGGATTGAACCTTCTTCCCAGGGACTGGCTCGTAACTATTGTGATCTTTTAGTATTTTAAAAGGTAAAAAATATGGTTTGTCTTAGAATTGAAACTTATTCTTAAGAGACTGGAGTCAACTGTGCCAAATTCCAATCGGGAAGGACCGAAATTTATTTCGTACATCAACTGCTGTTATGTTATGCAATTTTAGATAAATGCGTATATGTCCTCGTGCATGAGCTTGATTTTCACCAAAAGTTGATAGAATGCACTGTCATCAATAACGAGTATATCTGCCGAGTTTCAGCTCGATCGGATGTCGGGAAGTGAGTTTATTTCAGCATCCAAGATTTATTTATTGGACAATTTGTATAGCGCCGCTTTTGTGAGATATCACCTCAGGGGCGCTTTACAGTTGATGCAGGTATTACAAAAATAATAAATATCAAAAATAAATTGAAATTAAGTTAAATAAAATGAAGTACAGGAACAGGTGATGAAGTACAGAAACAGGTGACACGAAGATGGAGACTCTGCAGGAAGAATCCTAGGTGGTGACGAAACTGGACCAACTGCTGCAGCGAGAGAATGCCCAGCGTCCACCAACGGTGCCAGCACGAGGTTCGTCATCCGTCCAGGCTGCTAATAAAGCGCTGACACAATATTCTCTCATAGATACCAGACCTTGGCATCACCGCTGTGACATTCGACGAAGATAGAGGATGGAGACTTTGCAGCAAGAATCCTAGGTGGTGAAGAAACTGGACCAGCTGCTGCAGCGAAAGAGTGCACCGCGTCCACCAATATTGCCAGCTCGAGGTTCGTCATCCGTCCAGGTATGTGTCTCCTGCTAATTAAGCGCTGGCACAGTATCCTCACATAGATAACAGCCCTTGGCAGCACCGCTGTGATGTTCGGCAAGTCCATCATTCATCTCCATGTAATCTTGTTCCTGGTGATTGTGTTAGTGGTGCATTGTGCCCGCAATAAAAGGCGACGGTCGGGATAATAAATTACCCAGGGCACTTGTTAGGGCCTTCAGAGTTTCCGAGAATTCCGTTGAAAACATCTGGCGTACCTACAGTTACCGATTCTCGTCCCAAGTTCAACTTCAGCGAATTTCAAAAATGTTTTAGCACAATTTTTCATTCATAAAAATTACATAGGTTTTTTTCTAATTTTCAAACGATTGCCTCCCACGTATGCATTTGCCTGTCTTTCATTTAAATCAAAATGAATGGATGCATAAATAAAATAACCATGACATGACGTGTCCCACGCACCGTGGCATACATAATTTTAAAATTGCGTATAGTTTACAAAAAATAACAGTGAACGTTAAGGAAATTATGATCACTGCTATGTTTGTTACCATCGCTCTTTTTGCCTGTACACCAGCGGCTCTCAACCGTGGATGAGAGTGATCACTGATGTGCTATGCTTGTTACCATCGCCCTTTTTGCCTGTACACCAGCGGCTCTCAACCGTGGATGAGAGTGATCACTGATGTGCTATGCTTGTTACCATCGCCCTTTTTGCCTGTACACCAGCGGCTCTCAACCGTGGCTCATCTCAGGGATCAAATTTGGTGAGCACAAGATTTTTTCTTCAATCAAATCAAATCTAAGCATTTTGGCCAGTATTATATCTACCATTTATGCCACTTTCTACCAAAATTAACGTCATTTGACTGGTATAGGTTTTTGAAAATATAGGAAATTTTTTGCGATTTTCTATCAAAATCAACATTATTTTACAATATTTGACCAAATTTTACTATATTTGACAATTTTATACCATTCTTGGACCATTTTGGATATTTGTCCAAAATTGACCGTACAATATAGACCAATTTTGCAATTTCCTAAGGAAAATATCAGAAAATTCTTGCGATTTTCTACGAAAATCAACGTTTTTTACAATATTTGACCAAATTTTACTATACGTGACAATTTTATACCATTCTTGAGCCATTTTTACAATTTTGAAACGATTTATATTCTTTTTTGTTGTTTGTTTTTGGGGTGTTATGCCGTGTTGCGCTAACTCCTTCTTTAGCCGACGTTTCGGACAGCGTTGCAGTGTCCATCATCAGGGCAGATCCGGTAGATCCGAATAATTAACGTTTTGGCATTACAAATGTATAGATATTCTCGTCAAAATAAACATATATTTTTTTTGGAACTTAGAAACTTAAAAAGTTAACTTGACAGAAGAACTTGGTTTAAATCGGGGGAAATTGGGTATGCGGGGACGTAATCAACTGATTATGGTCATTGGACAAACGGTGATAAATGTTTCATAGCCATTTACATAGAAATTGACGTAATATTGACATAATGTCAAGGAAATAGAATCTCTGTTTAATTTGCAATAAGTTTATAATAACTTACTGCTTTTCAAATGGCAAGATCGTTAGTTGGGAAGAAAGTGAAATCGGAAAACTTTCATCAATAATGTATCCAATTTTATTATTACGCCTAGACCCGTGAAAGATCACGCGACGTTAATTAATCTATATAGTTTTAACATTTTATTTAAGTGATAATCTATGTAAATTATCTACATTTAAAGCCAAATGTAACTAATATGAGTAATAAGGATAAAATATGAGTAAATAACTGAAACTATTTCGGTCAAAGAAGCTTGTTGACTCTTTTTAAAAATACAGGATTATAGCTAAGATTATCTGTGACAGTTTCACTTGATTAAATTTTTTGCTTTCTTATAAAATTATTTACAAATTAAATAAAAAAATTCTCGTGCTTGAAATCGAACGTGTCTCCGTTTGTCAAGCGATTTTAATGCCTATTACCTACAATATAAGTCATACCAAGAATATACATTTTTTTGGCTTGTAGCTTCCTCTTAACTCTTTTAGTTTTCAATTTCTAAAAAATATATATTAATTTCGAAGATATTATCTATACATTTGTTATGCTGAACGGTATTTATAAGAAATTCCCTCGATAGAAAAAAATCGAAAAGTAAGTTCAGAAAATTATTAAAAACACGTTTTGTTCTGTTATTTAATATGTTGTAGGTATGAGAAAATTCACAGCGTAGGTATCTTTAAATGCAACTAAAGCATTTGTCAAGAGATTTGTGCTCAATTTCAAACGAGTCCTGTTTTATTTAATATTTTCACAGTTTTCGCTTAGTTATTATCGTTTTTGAATATTAACACATATCTACTACAGGGCCTTAAATTTGATATCGCACACCTAGATAAAGGGTAGCACAACTCGAAATAATTCAAAATTGAGTTATTGCGATTTTCGGAATCTGCATCGAAAACTACACAAACTACAAAGACACCTGTTTTAAAATTTCCATCAATAATAATGTGATGGCGATGTAAGTTAGTCTTTCTGAGTTGCTCCACGTACACCCACCACCAACAACAGTAACACATCACCAATTACGACATACCAGCTGTAGGGGAAGGTGCTGTCAATACGCACAAAGACTGGATTATTTCGACTTAGTTTTGTATTCGTGATTAACTGCAGTCATAAAGCGTGAATTATTTTAGTTGATTTGGTATTCGTGATTGAACCTGTCTTCTGTTCTACATATCAACTCCACATACTCCGGTTTTGTTTACAAAAGTAAGTAATTTTAATTTTACTAATTCATAATAATTGATTAATTTGAGTTGATAAAATTATTAAACAATGATTTAGTCACGAATACTAAAATAACACGAAATTAATTAATAAACAAGTGATACGTGTATTTGATGATAAGTAATTGAGCAAATAAATATCCTAGTAAAATAACATACAACATTATATAACAATATTTTTAATCGGTCACATAAAAATCGAGTAAAATGTTTTTTGCTGTTCCTGAAAAAAGAGGTATTTTGAGTTGTACTACTCTTCATCTAGGTGTGCGATATATTCACATTCTTACGACGCATATTTACGTCCCATAACCGTAACATGTCTATATCAGCTCGGAATGGTTTTGCCATTTACCATTTCGCCAACGCATGATACTTGACCTTTGTATATTCACTTTCGATTTCATTAACTCGCGGAACAATCGGGAACTTTCTTTTGCGTGATGCGCTCATAGCACAATAGGAGTCTCCTGTTCCTGTCCTCTGTCTACCAAAGGCGATCAGGCGTGACTGTGAATGTCCGCATGTGACTATAGTTTCTCAACCTTTTTGGACCTGTGATACCTTTCGAAATTGCAAAATTAGTCTAATTTTGTACGGTCAATTTTTGACAAATATTGTCAAACTTGGTCGAATATAAATCGTTTAAAAATTGCAAAAATGGTCCAAGAATGGTATAAAATTGTCACGTATAGTAAAATTTGGTCAAATATTGTAAAAAACGTTGTTTTATAGAAAAAAGAGAAAAGATAGAAGATCGCAAGATTTTTCTGATATTTTCCTTACGAAATTGCAAAATTGGTCTAATATTGTACGGTCAATTTTTGACAAATATTGTCAAATTTGGTCGAATATAAATCGGGTAAGTTTTTAGATTTTCACGGCCAAAAGCATTTTTGTTGTTTGTTTTTGGGGTGTTATGCCGTGTTGCGCTAACTCCTTCTTTAGCCGACGTTTTGGACAGCGTTGCAGTGTCCATCATCAGAGCAGATCCGGTAGATCCGAAGATCGCTCGATAGAAAAAATCGCAAAGTAAGATCCGAAAATTATTAAAAACACGTTTTGTTCTGTTATTTAAAATGTTATAGGTATGAAAAAAATGCACAGTGTATCTTTAAATGCAACTAAAGCATTTATTGAGAAATTTTTGCTCTATTTCAAACGAGTCATATTTTACTAAATATTTTCACCATTTTCGCTTAATTATTATCGTTTCCTAATATCAGCGCGCTCCCTCTAACATTCCTATTTATATATCTCCCTTTCAAACCATCTTTGAATGCTTACTACGGGGCCTTAAGAGGAAGGTACACGCCAAAATGTGTATATTCTTGGTATACCTTATATTATAGGTAATAGGTATTAAAATCGCTCGATAAACGGAGTCTAGTAAAATTTAATCAAGTGAAACTGTCACATATAATCTTAGCTATAATACTGTATTTTTAAAGTTGTTTCCTTTACGCCTTCATACATTTCTATTGAAAAAAAAAATTTTAGTAGTTTACATTTATATTTTTTATTGAGTTAATTATTTTTTTACTTGTATTCTACTCAAGCTAAACGATAGGAACACCTTCAATTTATCTAAAGCATATTTTTGGTATTCATAATGTACACCAATTCGTTATAAAGATTAATCAAAATAGTGATTTGGCATTAAGCTTCGCCTTAACGTGGATTAACAACAGTCAGTCGGTCCGTGAAGATGGCCTTAGATGACCGTGTCTCTCGGACGGCCTGTCAAATTTGTTTACAATTATAAATATCGTTGCGAAATTCTCCCAACTACACCCAATATAAAACTAGATACGCTGGTGGCAGATTGCCCCGTAGCCTTCGAACATTATGGTAAAATTGCGTTCCGTTGAACTCCGCAAATAACATTCCCAACAAATATTGATAGACATACACGTAAGTTGAGTACTTGGTTTAAAAAGAAAGGCCTTCTTCATGCAAACCTGAGGCCAAAATAATTGACCAAACTAAATAAAATAAAAATTAATCAAAAGGTATAGCAAATATTTATTACAAATATATGCTACTTTATTTATTTTTGTTTTAAATTAGAAAATATAGGCAAATAAATAATTCCATTTTAAACGATTTTAGATACAAATTTTTGTGTGTTAAATATATGTATTAAAAAAATTATCTTTCACAACATACTACGTAAATATAATTAACTATAGATTGAAAAATAAAATATCGTAAAAAAAGCGTTTTTGAGTAAGAAATTAAAATTTATATGCTTCAAATTTGTGTTCAAACGTAAAACGGTCATTTTTAAATAAAATTTCATCCCATCAAAGAGTTTTTTTAAATATTTTTTATTCTATATTTGAATAGTAAAAGAGGCAAGATTTTTTTTATTACTACCATTAGGCACAAATATTTTCCAAACTTGCTTCTAAAATTGTGTAATTATATTGTAATTAATTATTATTTTGAAAATCGATTTCTTTAATTGCGCAAATTTTATAATTTTAAACACAAATAAATAAAGTAGCAGATGGATGTACTAGACTTTTGCTATGCCTTTGATTAAAAAAAATATTAATTTTGGTTGCGTATATTGGCTTAAAATGAAAATTAAAGTTTTTTTTACGAAAAAGGATTATTCCTTCGAATCGTCAAGATACCTTCGGTATTGTAAGGTTATAAAGTAGCACAAGTAATTATTTAATTCATGTCTTCCTTGGACCTCCCTGACTTTTTATACCATTTACTTCGCGTAGTATAATGATATCCACATTATTACTGTTAAAAAACTACATCGGGCATCCCCGAGGAAGATCATCCTGGCACTAATAAGAACAAACTTAGAAATTTTCTCTATTATAATATTTAGACGATAAAATTAGAGACATTGTTTTTTGGATATGAGGTCTAATTATAAAAGATTGGTATTTCTTACAATGACATGGTGAAGCATTCTACAATCGAGGACAGCAAACAGACATTGTCTTGAACTGATGGAACCAATGCTCAGACAATCAGAAACTATTTAACATTTTTTGAAAAATATATTCCTATAACCGTGTTTCCGTTGTTCACAATCAATAATTTAATTTGTCGGCCTCAAGTAAATTTAATTTGATTATTTTTATGTTTTGCATTAATCACCTACCAAACAACTACTGCTAGGGGCGGCACCACGATCTGCTATGCATACCACACGGCAGAACAGACGCGGTATGACGCTGTTAAACAACATATCTTTTATGCTAAAACTAGCGCAGACCCGTGAAAAATCACGGGATAGTCACAGTGGAGGTATTGGTTTCGAAACGTGTTCCACTGTCATAATGCGTGTAGCAGTGCGCGGGGACCGGGTTCGTAAGTTTGCGATCGTTCAGCGTTAGATCGTTGCGTTGGGAGCGTTTTCGGTCACTCATTGGACGTAAAAAAATGTGTAACCATTTTTTTCGCTTCGTGTCTCATCTAAATATAATGCATCATTGGGGATAGTCTGAATTCTAGGCAAATCAGTTCCGATTTTGAAAATAATAAGAAAATTAATTTTATGTTAAAAATATTATATTTTAGGTAGGCACTTTACCGCTTGTCTGAATTCTCCAAAAAATACTTGCACAAAGTATTAGAGTTCATTGAACCAAGGTTAAGCTAAGCGCTTATCCATGAAGTAATGATTACCTTACAAATTTCATATAAATAAGTGGGCAGTAAACATATTGTTTGTTTTGTTAAGTGATTTCAAACTACTGCTTTTATTTGAAGTGGAATAGAATGTCTTTGATAAAACTTTGATAAATCTTTAATAAGAATGTCTTTGATGAAAACTTGAATACTGCACCTCCATATGGAATCCACTTTACGATATCTATAAAGAAAATATTGAAAATATACAAAAGAAATTTCTGCGATGCCTCAATTACAGAATGAGCGCACCCAAACGTGGGTACATAAATATGCTCTCGAGTTATAACGTCTCCACTCTATCTAACCGGCGAACATACATTGATCTCATGACTCTGTATAAAATCTGTAACAACGTTATTGACTGTCCCGACTTACTGAAATTGATAAACTTCAAAGTACCACCCAGAGTAACAAGGCCATTCCAAGGCTTATTCCACATTAGCAGGACGCGTACAAATGCTGGTGTCAGGGATCCAATCAGAAGAATGTGCGAATTACCCTCAAGGACTCTGACTTATTTTTTGATACACGCACTACTTTTAGTAGAAAAATGAAGACTGTTTTCCTACAAAGTTCAAAGTAAACAACTTAGACATACTTCGTTTAAATATATTGATATATTTTTTACTTTCTGTTTAACATTGTTTATCTATTTATATATATATATTTTTTTGTTTTACCCTCTAAATTTTTTCAAAAATAATTTGTAAATTCTTAAAAGGATATTGCGCATTTCTTTCATATCTCTATTTGTAAAATAATATTCTTATGTATATATTTTTCCCCTATTTATAAGTGAAAATATTTGTAAATGTTTTCTGCTGTTTAAGTTAATTCGTGAGAAATAGTTTGGATGCAGGTGAATTCTCTAGTTGATATTTCGTATATATTTTTGTCAATTGATATCTGTATCTGTTTTTTCTCCTTAATAAAAAAAAAAAAAAAAAAAAAAAAAAACGTTAATAATTTGAACGTCGTGTAACATTTTAAATCGGACCGCTAACAATAACACTCACTATGTAGATGGTGATACGGTTTAAATGCGCTGACTAGGAATACAAGACAAAATATAACATTCTTCTGTAATACTCTGTAATCTCACTGACCAATAGGATGCATGATCTGGCCACCAAGTATGGGGGTACTATTGATCTATTTATTGACTCCATTTATAGAATTAAGCATAATCTATACCAGCACTTTGTTGAATCCTGCAAATTAGAGTGTAATGTAGTTTTAGTGTTTTGTCTTTTTTTTTTTTTTTCTATTTTATTTACTTTTACGTTTTACTAATATTGTTTCATATTTTTTTAATTCTCTTTATTGTATTATATTCTCATTATACTTGTAATAACAATTTTACATTTGTGTATTCATATATCTATTTTTTACCTACTTTATAATGGATTACATCTATATACTGTTAGTATTTACTATATAATACAGATATTCTCCTATGTACACTGCATCATCTATCACTTTTATGTAAAAGCCTTTTTAGACGAATAAATAAATAAATTCGCGCTTAAGAGGAAGCTACAAGCCAAAAAATGTATAGCTTGGTATTCCTTATATTATAGGTAATAGGCATTAAAATCGCTTGACAAACGGAGTCTAGAAACGTTCGATTTCAAGCACAAAACTGGTTTTTATTTATTTTGTAAATAATTTTATAAGAAAGCAAAAAAGTTAATCAAGTGAAACTGTCACAGATAATCTTAGCTATAATGCTGTATTTTTTTAAAGTTGTTTACTTTACGCGTTCATACATATCAATTGAAAAATTATTTTTTTTACTAGTTTACATTTATATTTTTTACTAAGTAATTTATTATTTTATTGGTATTCTACTAAAGCCAAACTATAGTAAAACCTTCAATTTATCTAAAGCATATTTTTTGGTATTCATAATGTACACCAATTTGTTATAATATAAGGATTAATCAAATTGGCATTAAGCTACGCCCTAACACCAGCGCCTGCTTATATCGTGTAACATTTAATAACACTCCTTATGTAGATGACGATAAGGTTTAAATTCCCGCTTAATAATTTCAATCCCGATTATAATTTTTTACGGATTTTATTCGTATTCCTCTTATCCATCTATATGTAATTGTAATTTAGCAAACTATAGCGCCGTGTCAATGAAATATCACTTCAAGCATCACTTATAAGTGTTTATAATTGCAGCAATTCTAATAAATCGCTTAATTATTACGTCAGAATATAATTGGACTCATCTAATTGCTTTCTTTAGTTAATTGCTAATCTCATATCCCTTTCTTTCTGTTCCGATGTTTAGAGAGATTTTAAAGTGTAACTTCCGGTGACTGCAGCGCTTAGATCCGCTACGCCACAATCACGAACTGTTTTCTTCCGATTTCACATCCGGAAAAAAATATCCGGTAAAACCGCAGAGAATGATTTTTAAAGAAACATTGTTTTCATAAAAATAAAAATCAGTTTATTCCTAGATTTAAGTCCTGACACTCCGAAAGCACGTTCACTGAGATGTATAAGAATGTAAATCAGGTATATTCACAACTTGTTAGGTGAATAAATTTCGTTTCTCCAAGCCTGAACCAATGTAGCGTCATTGGCCCGAAAGGATTCAACTCGCCTTGTATACGACTTCTTTCAATTCGAAGAGCTTCGTTAGTTCATCTACGTTCTTTAATAAGCCAGTAATTTCGCATACCGAGACATTATTTAAAAGTGTCTTTATTAACAGTTAACCGAAGCTTATCTGATACTATGGAGGCCACGCTAAAATTGATTTAGATTTATTTGAGATATTACAGCGAAAAAATAGGTTCCGATTTTTTACCTCCAACTGACCTCCAAACTCTCCCAACGCTCTAACTAAAACTACTGAATCTGGTATACGCGCACCGCTTATCGCGTTCTAATAGTGGAACAAGTTTCGACGAGATGTTACGAGGCGTATCCAGAAAGTAAGTGTACTGAATTTTTGTAGGTTACAAAATTATTTACTGAAACAAAAAAATTACATGTTTACCGTAGTACATATGTAAGCTATTTTTCGACATAGTCGCCATTCCTCTCAATGCAGGTGGTGAAGCGGGGTATCAACTTTTTGATGCCTTCCTCGAAGTAGTTTCCCGCCAACCCCTTCGTCCACTTCTCCACCTCCCCCTTTATCTCCTCGTCGGTTGAAAACCTTTTTCCACCGATGTACAGCTTCAAGGAGGTAAAGAGATAATAATCTGAAGGTGCTAGGTCAGGGGTATGCGCGGGAATCGCAAACCGACCAGAGATGTACAAAATGGGTACCCAAAACCATTTTAAATGCAAAATGGAAATGGGTCAGAACTTTTCCATTTGAAAATGCAAAATGCAAAATGGTTTTTAGAAAAGCATTTCAAATGCAAAATGCAAAATACCTATTTTCAAAATGCATTGAAAATGCAAAATGGTTTCTCAGGTCAAACAATTAAAATAATTATAGAATTTTTAAACAATTTTGTCATTTAATAATGGACATCAATGTAGAACAAACATATTACATGATGGTAAATCCAAAAACACCACGACTACAGATTATGAAACCACAATAAATTTGCGCGGGACTAATGTTGCCAACGTAAAAACATAGAAACTGCTATCTAACATTTAATATTACAGCGTCATGGCCCCAGTATTTGAATCAGTATTTTTTGTAATGGTATCACTCAATTGCCAGGGCTTCTACCAGGGAGCAACTTGACAAATTTAAATTATCTCTCAAAGCGAGGTTGGGGACCGGCTGATATTTGGGGCTTATGAAAAAAAGATGAGTGGGATAGTAGGAAGAATGTTGCAAAAAAGCATTTAAAATGGAAAATGCATTGAAAAAAGCATTTAAAATGCAAAATGCAAAATGGTTTTTAGAAAAACATTTAAAATGCAAAATGGAAAATACCCATTTTGCATTTTGCATTTCCATTTGAAATGGATTTATTTGAAATAAAGCACATC
Source organism: Hesperophylax consimilis (assembly GCF_061612785.1). Classification (NCBI taxonomy): domain Eukaryota; kingdom Metazoa; phylum Arthropoda; class Insecta; order Trichoptera; family Limnephilidae; genus Hesperophylax; species Hesperophylax consimilis. The sequence goes on along the minus strand of NC_142854.1, from coordinate 15,438,686 downwards.
TCTGAAACTGACCATAGATGACAATTTTAGTCACTATCGTATTGGCATAGGGTTTCATCGACCGTGCGTGCTAGACCTCCTGGCTTCAGTTGTCTTATTATAAGTATTAAATATTCTGTGTATTGTCACGTTTTAATTTATTCTCACGTATCTATGAGTGTAAATATCTATATCAACACAAATCACGCAAGTTATTTGTATTTAGGTTTCAACGTGAGTTTAATAGTTAGGTTAGGTTAGGAGCATTGTCATGTAGGAAACCTACTTATTAACTAAACAATTATGTTTATGATTACAAGTCTGAGTTTTGCAAGTCAAAATGTTTCTATTATTTTGCACTGTGCGGTTTAGACGATGGTGAATGTGCTTGCTTATTATTTAATACCAGTGGACCCTGAAATGCATCGCTATTGCCAATTAATGTCTTTGTCGGGCGTATCCGACTTCTTCCACCATTCACTACTGTATACCACAATGTTACTGTTAAAAAACTACATTACATTGACTTTAATTCGACTCTGTATCTCATTCCATTGCAGAGATATTGCGTTAAGTATTTCCAAAACTCTAAAAACCACTTTCTAAACACTCCTGGCACTAATAAGAACAAACATTAAAATTTTAAACGATATCGGTCGACACCTTTTTGAGTTTTGCAAGCGCAAACAAACGCAGGCTTAATTTTTACATATTTTAAGGCGAAGCTTAATGGTAAATCACTATTTTGATTAATCTTTATAACGAATTGGTGTAAATTATGAATACTAAAAAATATGCTTTAGATAAATTGAAGCTTTTCCTATCGTTTCGTTTGTGTAGAATAAAAATAAAATAATAAATTACTCATTAAAAAATATAAATGTAAACTACAATTTTTTTTTCAATAGAAATGTATGAACGCGTAAAGGAAACAATTTTTAAAAAATACAGTATTATAGCTAAGATTATTTGTGACTGTTTCACTTGATTAACTTTTTTGCTTTCTTATAAAATTATTTACAAAATAAATAACAATCAGTTTTGTGCTTGAAATCGAACGTTTCTAAACTCCGTTTGTCAAGCGATTTGAATGCCTATTACCTACAATATAAGGTATACCAAGAATATACACATTGTTGGCTTGTAGCTTCCTCTTAAGTGGGCTGAATGTTAAGAAGATATCATTACATCAGACGTGATATCTTGGATTCCATCAATTGCGTGTTGACGGTGATGTAATGGTACCCTACATATTTAGTTCCGGTGAAAAGATATTTCGGCTATCATAATGCAGTGACCTTGAAGGCAGAACATTGAGCAAAAGTAAAAGTTCCTCGTCATCGTGGGCAAGCCTCGCTGCCCGGCAACCGCAACTATTTCATATTTCAGACACAGCAATGACGGAAATTCTGTCTGACAAAATACGAAGTTAGACTTTTTTCAAAACTTTACCTGAAAAACATTTTTAAATCAATAAGGTATTATCATTGTTTTTTTTAATACGATAACGAAGATATTTTTATGTTAACGAATTAAAATTTCTATAACGATTTACAATGTGCTATTTTCGATTTACCCAGCCCCAACTGAACCCAACCATCTGGAGCCAGTAAGACTAGGCATCTCTATTTGGGATCTGTAGGTACTGGGGAAGGGAAGAAGATGTCGAAAAGATAAATTGTTTTACACCAGGGCTATACTAAGAGTATCTTCCATTTTGGAACAAATATTCTTTATATTATTTTATTTATTTATTCATTTTCGGGAAATCGACAGTTTACATTTTATCAGTTTGTACATAATCATTATATGGTCCAAAATAAAACCAATTATGGATTTCCTCCTTGTGACTTTACCTCTACTGAGACAGCATAATATGGAATGAGTTATTAAATTTGTGAGAAAGGAATATGAATTTAAAAAAATTACAAAACAAAGATAATATAAAACGAAAAATTTACAAAACAATACATTTATAGCCATGGATAGAGGTTTTAGATATAAATCAAATCATAATAGAGATATAAACAATAGAGACATAAACATTATTCACAAACCATCAGAGAAATATTCTTTTATGGACCTCTTGTATTTGGTAAGTTTTGCAACTGAAAATATCAACCTTGGATAATACGCTATTGTAATTATAAATAATAAGTAAGTTAATTCTGAAATAACACAATTAATCAAATAAAATTTACATTCGTATGTCGATATTTGAACCCGCGACCTCTGGCTTGCTAGTTGAGAGCCTTAACCCTCGACCACGGATGTTCATATTTAACCGTCTTACCAGCCAGACGCGTTTTCTATGTGATAATGACGTTGTTGCCAATTGGAATCGTTTGGAAATGTTTGGTTTTAGATTGTTTTTAAAATCAATAGAATTAATAGATATTTTTAGAATTGTTAAAATTCTCTGAAACAACCCATCCTAAATCTTGCAATCATTTTATCACATTAAATTTATTATCGAACATAAACTATTGCAGAAAAAAATCGTTATTACAGAATAATACAATTTTCAACAATTTTTCAGAGGCACATCTGTGCTGAATCAAGACACTTCCGATGCCATAGAATGACTGAATAATCTTGGCATCCCACTTTGACATCCAACAGCTTTGACCTCCAACAACTATCCTCCATCATACACAGAAGAAGATAACTTGAAAACTCTTTATAACCACCTTCAAAACCAAGCGTGGTTTGGTTGCAAAATCTTTTTGCCCCGGAAGCTTTGAGTGTACTTAAGAAAGTAATTACCTACCTACACATTGTGAGTACACTTTTGAAGAACCTACCTAAATCTTAACGGAAATTAGTAGAATTTTAAAAGTTTCCGCATTTGTTGTTGCGGAAATTTTGATATAGGAAATAAGACGACTTTTATTATTAAAGTGAAATTATTTCAACATAATTACATTCTAATTAGCATGTTGAAATTGATTAAGTTTTGGTAATTGTAGTAACTTCATTGATATGCAGAGATGTAGTACTCTAATAATGGTTTGTTTTACAAAATTTGAACAATTCATCAAATTTCAAAGTTGATTTTCAAGTTCTGTAAAGGTATTAATCAAGTTCTTTCATCATTTCATTTTTTTAAACAACTTGTCAATAATGATATAAAAACAAAACTTGAATAGAACCTTCACAGAATCAACCTTTAAATGTGATGAATTGTTAGTATTAATAGTCCACAACTCAGAATCTTTAAAAATCTTTGAAATTTAAACAATTCATCAAATTTAAAAGTTGATTTTCAAGTTCTGTAAAGGTTTTAATCAAGTTCTTTCATCATTTCATTTTTTTAAACAACTTGTCAATATTGATATAAAAACAAAACTTGAATAGAACCTTCAGAATCAACTTTGAAATTTATTTTATTAGTATTAAAAGATCACCACTCAGAATCGAACCGTTGATTGCAATTAAGCGGTCAGTGGCCGAGTTGACATCGTGTTTGGGTCCCACCCAGGTGTAATGTGTTCAATTCCTCGGCTGGCTAAGTCCTCCATCACAACACAAGCAACGTTTTCCCCCCACTTTGGTGGCAGTAGTAGGTTTTCAAATATTGTCAGGTTATTCGTAACCCGAAATGTTTGTCTTTCTTTAAAAAATACGAAAAAATTGTAGAATATTTCTGCTTCATGATTTACACTACCAAATAGATAACTTAAACTTAATTGCTAGAAGACACAACTATTTAGGTTGCCAGTAAAATAAATTACAGAATAGGTTATAAGTTTCTTAGTTTAGGCTATTTAGCCTTCAAAATTAATCTATTAACCTTAGAAAAACGTCAGGTCATATTAACCCTTCAAGCCTCGGGAGGACATAACTAGCCACAAACATCATATTCCATTATAGCCTCTGAGGGGGGATCTGACCGGGGCGTCAACACATTAGAAAAGTATTTTTATATTATTTTCTATAATGCGTAGATATGTGATTTGTTCGTCATTGGAAAGATAAATAATTATTCTTCACAGTTTGTATAAAATATTTATAAATTATTTCATGAATAATAGGTAAGTTTTATTACTTACTACCTACACAAAAGGAATATGTTTTATAAATATCGAATTCTTTCAAAATACCTAACCAAGAGTTATAATGTCATTTGGCGACAAAACATCAACGACTGGACAGACGCGAAACAGCAAAAATAACATTTTACACACAAAAAAAGTTAATTCAAAAGTCATTACACACATGTCTGAGTTCCTTCTTAATAATAATAATAATATTTGGCTAATTTATATAGCGCCGTTTTTGTGAGAAATCACCTCAAGGGCGCTGTACAAATATATTTCTTAAATAGTTATATTAATACTAATAGAACTACTGACTGAATAAGTTCTATTATATTAGGGTGTTTTTATTGTTAGCTGGATATATATGTTAAATGAATGAAATTAATCAATAAAATCAATCGTCGATCTTAAACGCATTTAGATGATTCATCTGCCAAAAATTAAACCGATTGACTTGTTATGTTCCCGCTGATATTGTCCATTGTCCATTGGTAGGCAAGTCAATAGCAACATTGAATGAACGGAATCGCTAGATAATGTAACAATTACGGTATAAAAAAATATATATATATTTGGATAGAATGACGGATTTACGGAAATGAGTGTCTTAAGGCACAGCAATACGTAAAATACCTTGAAGTTCAAAATAATAACGCACTTGATCGCTGCGATAAGGTAGCATGTAGCATTTATATAGCGCAGTTTAGTGTAATTTCACTTCAAGTGGGTTTTAATATTATCAAAGTCCAAAAAACGTATTATTTAAGAATAAAGCTAGACCATAGACATATGAATATTAGTAGACCTGCCCTAAGTGATTAAAAGCGTATTATCCCCACTCCCCATACCGGTTCCATTGGAGCCGGCTGGGCTCGCGTATGGCCTCAAGTGAAATTTGAAAACGTGACGTCATCATTCTTGTGCGAACTGTGGTCGAGGCATCATCGGTTCATTTTACGAAATAACACGGCAAAATGTTGACTTGTACTATGAAAACTTGTAAAAATAGATGTGAAAAAGAGAATAATCCCAATTGTCGTATTACATTCCATATATAAGCATTATTTTACTTTATTTTAAGCATATTCACATCGTATAATATGAATCAGTTGTTACTATCACATCGAGAAACGTCTGGACGCGAAACACAAAGCTGGTTGGTTGCTGGGAAGTAAATTATGAACATTTATAAAAGTGTCTTAACTAAATACTTAAACGAAATATTCGACTCTGAAAATATTACCGAATTTTTTTGCCGAATTTGGACTTCGCAAATTAGTTCATAACGTGGCGAGTAATTTGCGCTCCCATGTAAAAATGTCTATTCATTCAAAAGCAGATTTTACTTTTAAGAACTAAATGGTGATATTATAATGCGAGATGCCTAATTACTGTCAGATTGATTTATTGACGAATCACAGTCAGCTTAACCCCCTTCGTTCTTCAACAGTTGATTTTACCCCTCGCCATTATCTTCTCGTCTATTAATTCCTATGTCTGTGGTTTATAAGAACTAATTGCACAAACAGACAGACGCGGACAGTGACTTTGTTTTATACTATTTAGAGATACCAACGTATTGTCACGATTATGAATTTACTAAAAGTTTATCAGGAAACGGCCTGTAATCCCGTTTTTAGTTTATTATGATCTGGGATATTCCGGGATGTTCCCGAACATTCCACAAAATTCCAGAGTGTTCCGGATGTTGTGGAATGCTCTCGAATACTCTCGAATGTTCTGGACTGTTCTAGAAATTTGTAGAGGGTGAAACTTCCAGCCCTTATATATTCAAAGGCACGCCCTTCAGGTAAAAACAGGAACCTTCTTCATGAATGGGGGATAGAGGGCTACCACACCATAAAACTCCCTTATCGTACCGGGACTCGTTTCTGAGTTTTAGCGGCACACACATCGTACACTTACTTTCATAATATATAAATATTGATTAGGTTAGGGAACCGTTTTTTTTTATATTGGGTTCGAACCCACGCATACACAGTATCCAGAAACTAGTGGTATAAGCAGTAAAATTTTGAATCTATATCAGATAGAGATAGAAAACAAAAAAACTTATTCATCAACTTTTAGAATACAATAATAACCCCGCAGCGAACTTTTTTTTTAAATTGTACCTAAAAATATCCAACTTTCAACTCTAATTACTCGAAAACGAAAGCTCGAATCAAAAAATGTAATACTACAAATTCGACTCCAAATATGATGTAGATTCACCAGTTTCTGGCTTGAAGCACTAGTTTCCGGACACCGTGTATTATTCAGTATTCTAGTGTGTGTACACACGGCACCAGAACTTAGCCGAAATGTTTATTCAAATAAAATAATTAACCGCTCATTACATCACATCCATCTCGGAGGCCGAATTACATCTCCGAAAGCGAACGTTACTGGCTTCAGAGCCGGATTTACCTTCAATAGGCAATTTATCTATATATCTTATATTTTTATCTGAATATCATAGTTCCAAGAAACTACTTCCGATAGCTCAGAATCATTGGAATTATAGCATCCGCAACTGGAGAATATTGTGACTTTGCAACTGGGGTATCGGGACTTTGAACTATAGATATGGAAACAAGGGAAATGGGACATGAAATATTATTAGTATGTTTATGTTTCTATCTATACACCAATTCTATTTGAGCTTCTACAAAACCAATAATTAATTTGGAATTTTCATACTTAGGGAAATTATTTTCCTCGGAACCTCCTGCTTGGAGATAATTTTAAAAAAAAATTTCAGTTTCTATTATCTGCAATGATTACAATCAAAGATATTAGAAGAACGAGATATGCTATGTTGGCCGCCGGACCGTAGGCGGAGTACTACCTAATTAGGGTACTTTGAATATTATCGGGACGTGTACGCACAGAAATCTGTTCTATCTATTAGTGCGGATACCTTAGCGTAAGCGAAGATGTGCAGTAGTATTGGTGAACAAAACCGGCGACACTGGGCAAAACAATTCCGCACAGTATGAACTGCTCATAGCACATCTCGTTCTTCTAATATCTTTGATTACAATGTTACAGTTTCTATTATCTGCAGTGATTGCAATGTTTCAGTTTATGTTATCTGCAATGATTACCATGTTTCAGTTTCTATTATCTGCAGTGATTACAATGTTTTAGTTTCTTTTATCTGCAGTGATTACAATGTTTCAGTTTATGTTATTTGCAGTGATTACAATGTTTCAGTTTTTTTATTATCTGCAGTGATTACAATGTTTTAGTTTCTATTATCTGCAGTGATTACAATGTTTCAGTTATTATTATCGGCAGTGATTACAATATTTCCGTTTCTATCATCTTCACCGATTACAATGTTTCCGTTTCTATCATCTTCACCGATTAAAATGTTTCCGTTTGTATTATCTGCAGTGATTACAATGTTTCAATTTCTAATATCTGCAGTGATTACAATGCATCTCTGTGGATCCGGCCCTGGTAATACTGAGCAATACTCGTATTATCAAAAGTAAGCGTCGGGTCTAGATAATGGGGCCATGGGTTCGATGCCCGTCGAGTGCAAAAATTACAAAATAAGAAATCAACTAAAAAACGTGTTGTTTTATTAGACGAGTGGGAGAGGATTGTTTGCTGTGTATTTGAATGCGTACATTCTTAGAGTCCACGTATTCTTGCATAATATGATATGTGATTATTCAAATATTTGAATAATATTGGGACAGCCCGTGTCAAGTAGTAATTCAGGTATCTTATGGAAGCGAGTATAACTGCATTGCTACCTATAATAAGACTTGATTTCACTCAATTGACTCCTTCAAAAAATAAATCTAATCTAATCTAATATAAATTACAAAAGAGACCTGTTTTTCCCTACCCGCCTAATTTTCTTCACAATCAGCCGTTATGGTGGTAGATAGCCCTTGGTGTCACATCGAAAGTAAGAGAGTTTGGTGGGTGTGGCTTAGCGTAGGTAACGAAAATATGCTTTGTTATGCGAAGGCCGCGAATGCTTCAGATTGATTCAGACCGCCGACTGTGTCGGTGAGTCTGGGAGGCTCCAGAAAGTTCATGAAAGTTCTCGAATGTTCTAAAAGGTTCTGGAAGGAGTAAGTTCAATAAGGTTCTTTAAGGTTCCAAACTGAGTGGCGGAGTGTGTCGGTGAGTCTAGAAGGTTCCGGAAAGTTCGATAATGCTCTTAAAAGTTCTGGAAGAAGCCACAGCAACGCCGACGTTCATGAAGGTTATCGAATGCTCTAGAAGGTTCTGGAAGGAGAAAGTTCAAGAATGTTCCAAACTGAGTGGCGGAGTGTGTCGGTGAGTCTAGAAGGTTCCGTAAAGTTCGAGAATGCTCTGGAAAGTTCTGGAAGGAGTCACAGCAACACGTAAAATATTTATAACTTGTGTATATTACTGATTGTGAACTTGTCCATATTGCTGTGCGGTATTGTGAATTTCGCATGTATTTTGATGATTGATTTGTTGATGGTAACAGATGTTTTCATGCGATCTATGGTTATGTTCAATTCTTAATACAACAGGCGAATGCGGAGGAATTCCTAAGAATAGGCCATAACCGACTCCTTCCTACTCCCAACACAAAACAAACAGAAGTGCATGTAATATATGGCTGCGGTTGGCTGCGGTTGGCTGCTAGTGCTCTTTCTTGGGCTGCTGATGATGCAAAAACATGCAATTTTAGTAACATTTTTTAGGTAACAATTTGTTCCCTATAAAGTCCTCTAAGATAGCCAGGTACCATTTTAAACACCCATATGAGGTAAAAATTATGAGGCGCATACGACGCCGTTCTATTTGTATAAAGAAAATTAACTTTAAATTCAGAATATTTAAATGATTCACCACTTCATGGAAAATAAGGACGGGTTGTTTCAGAAAATTTGAACAATTCTTCAAATTTCAAAGTAAATTTTCAAGTTTTGTGAAAGATTTTTTGAAGTTCTGTTATTATTTCAATTCTTTCGAGCAATTAGATTATAATCTAGTACCTATATAAATAAAAATATTTGTTTGTTCAAAATCTAAAATCTTCGAAAGTTCTTCAAAGGATTGCTTTGAAATTTTTACACAACGTTACATTCGAATACGCATGTGTTTTTATATACCTTATATAGATGTCACCTGCGACAGGTAAACACATGCCTTTTTAAGAAAACAGCGCCATCTGTTAACTTAAAAGCAACACACGCTGTTGTTTCTCTATCTGCACAGATATACTGAGTCTGGAGCGGGGAACAGAAAATTTAGAAAAAAAATGGCGAGTTCTAAATGTTCAAAGAGTTGCCGTTTGTTGACGATTTGGTACCGTCCCAAAATTTCTTCTTTAATAGACTTGAATAATGAATTAATAAGTATGAATATAATGATCATGTAGATCTATTATTGCCTTTTAATGGCCAGATCGGAATAGCCAGGAACTTCCCAAATTTTCCCTTTAAATTTAAATTTCCATGTCCTGCATTATTACTTCATCCTCACAACAAACACCAGTTATAAACTTCAACGCATGGATAAACACGAAAACCGGAAAAAAATGTTTTTAGCTACGCTTTACATGAGAATGAACTTATTTTCTGTTTTAGGATAAAGCAATTCGTTAATTAAAACTAAATCAAGTACGAAATCTTTGCTATGAGATTGAAATTGCAACTTCACGCTAGGCTCTTTCGATGTATGTGAAAAAAACATCAAAAAAGGTTGTTAAAATTTTATTAAACTCACGCACAAATATTCAAATATTTTCCGGTTACAAACTACAGATCCCTGAGGCGTATCTGTAGTAAAACTATGTATGATTGTGTGTGAAATTTGGATATCGTAAGCGTAATGAGTAAGATTAAGAAATAGCGTAATGAGTAGGTTAGGGAATATATATAACTAAATAAAGTTGCTATCAGCGTCTGTCTGTTTGTGCGCTTAGTTCTTCTAAACTACGCAACAGATTTTCATAAAACTTTTACTATCATTTAGAAAATTTCTTCCATAAGGTTTACATATATGATACATGTATATTATATTTATAGAAATTAGAGAAAAGTCTATGTTTTATAATCAAGATGTAAAAAAATATTTTTGGAGCTTACATTACCAACGCTGGCTAAACTTTATGAGATACATCAAAATAATGTAATACGGAATTGTATATTTTAAAAAGGCCTACAGAAATTTCCTTAATGAAATATGTCTATCTCCTAATGATAACCCCTAGCAACGCCGGGTATGTCAGGATGTCAGCTAGTTGAAATATAAATGCTGGAAAAAAGATATACAGATGCAAAGCAAGGGTAATGTTTATATCTATTATTTTGTGTACACTGAAAACAAAGCACAAACAGATATCTAAGAAAGAAAAATAGTAAATCTTTGTCGGAGATTTCTTTAGAATCAACAAGTACCCAAAGCTAAATAAATGTTTCATATTGTGTCTAATTTAATACGCTTTCTTCGGCTGTAGTTAAAATAACGGTATAATGATTATTAGCTGGGACGTATTATTGTAACTCATTGTTTTATTAAATTTGTGAATTTGTAGTTTTGCAATGATACCTATACCAACTGAGTGTGATACTTGAGTGAGTTGACTCGAAGCTCTCAGAAATGAAAGTTTTCATTGTTTGTCTTTTCTCTGTCGGTAATTATTACGTTTGTTTACTCTGCTGGCGTCTTGCAACGGAATGGCCTACACATAACAATCTTCAACACATAACCATACAGAACCACGCAGAACCACACAGAAACACACAGGGGCCACACAGAATCACACCGTCTGTCAAACTATTTGTATCTTTTGTGATGAAATGCATTTCGTAATATTTTTTGCAACTCTTGAATGAGTCGGTGAATATCATTTCGCGAAGGCCAAACTCTAGTGATTCGTTCACTTGAACTTTAGGGGGTTAAAATCGTAGGGTTTTTTTAAGTGATGAGTAGGTATGTAGGTAACATGGTTTTTAGTTACTATAACAAACTAGAAACATGCCCGTATCATGATAATTATAAAGAAATGGATTTGTAAGTACAATATTTTAATAATAAATTAAATAAAAAAATGCATGACTAAGGACGGGTTGTTTCGGAGAATTTGAACAATTCATCAAATTTCAACGTTCATTTTCGAGTTCTGTGAAAGTCCTATTCAAGTTCTGTTATTATATCATTATAGGCTACTAGCTTGACAGAACTGAAATAATAACAGAGCTTGAAAAAATCTTTCACAGAACTTGAAAATTAATTTTGAAATTAGAACAATTCATCAAATATCAACGTTCATTTTCGGGTTCTGTGAAAGTCCTATTCAAGTTCTGTTATTATATCATTATAGGATAGTTGCTTGACAGAACTGAAATAATAGCAGAACTTGAAAAAATCTTACACAGAACTTTAAAATTAACTTTGAAATTTTAACAATTATTCTAATTTCAACGTTCATTTTCGGGTTTTGTGATAGTCCTATTCAAGTTCTGTTATTATATCATTATAGAACAGTTACTTGAAAGAACTGAAATTATAACAGAACTCGAAAAAATCTTACACGGAACTTTACAATTAACTTTGAAATTTGAACAATTTTTTGGGTTCTTTGAAAGTCCTATTCAAATGTTGTTATTATATCATTATGGAACAGTTACTTGAAAGAACTGAAATAATAACAGAACTTGAAAAAATCTTACACGGAACTTTAAAATTCTTTTTTAATTTGAAGGATTGTTCAAATTCTCCGAAACAACCCGTCCTAAGTCATCTTTCGTAGATAATATCTATGTTAATTATACAGGAGTTAGCCTGTCAACTATTAATATTCATATTAATCATTGAATACGAATATAATATTAATAAATCTAAACAAAACGTGAAACGGAAAATAAAAAAGTAACGATCGCAACTGGGAGTCGAACCCAGGATCGCTGTCTTACTAGGTCAACGCCTCTATCCACTCGGACATTGTGACCTATTTATTTATCTTCAATTTTTTTTTATTTTTTTTTTATTTATTTATCTATATAAAGTTTTTTATAAGTGGTTTTTCGATGCCTGTCTCACTAGGGTAAACCTGTGTCGAGACAGACATAGAGTACATCGATATATATACATATAGTTAAGTGAATATCAATAAGGGTAAATACAAAATATAAAAATAATACAAAATAATTTCAATACAATCAAAAGAACGATTGGGTTAATCCTGTTAAGATTGTGTTCATTATTAGTATGTGGGAAAATATAAATAGATCATTTTAATTAAGTTTGAATTTGGTCGTGTGTAAATAGTACTTGTTGTCTATGTGCAATTTGGTTTACATATGCTTGCAATAGTGGGACGCCCTGTGATTGCAATCCATTTCTTTATTTCGTGTTTAAATTTTGTCATTGTTTCTAATTGTCTGATCGTAGTTGGTAGTGTATTGTATAGTTTGCAAGCTATGTTTTTAAAATGTCTTTGTCCGAATGAGGTTTTAGCAAAAGGAGTTTGAAGAAGTTCTTTGTTTTTGGCTCGGGTATTGTGAGTAGTTTGTGTTGGTTTGTATAGTGATTTATTGTTCTGGTGTAAGTTGACCAAGATGGATCTTGCATACAGCTGTTTTATGTCCATAACATTGATAGTATTGAAGATCGTATCAGTGCTGGTAGAAAGAGGAACCTTAAGGATGATTTTAATGATTAATTTTTGTGCTTTTATAATGGGGTCAAGGGCACTAGAAGAAGCATTACCCCAAGCTAGAATTCCGTATTCTATGTGTGATTGGCATAGTGAGTAATAGACTGATTTTAAAAGTTTAAGGTCAATAAAATTGCGTGTTTGTTTGAAAAAGTATATAGATTTGCGGATTTTATTCGTGGTGTTATGAATATGTTGTTTCCAATTAAGATTTGTGTCAAAAGTTATACCTAAATATTTAATATTGTTTACTTGTTCTAAGCATGGGCAGTCACAATTCCGGTTAAGAGATGAATTGAGAGATGAATTGTATTCATATCATTTTTAAAATTCAGAATATAATTTTACAATTTCAAATGAGAATGAATTCAGTTATTCCAACAAAATTATTTATCATTGAAGAAGAATATAATACTGATAAATGTGAAAGAAACATGAAACAGAACAAGACAAAGAAAAATAATTAAGGTAACGGTCTCAACTGGGAATCGAACCCGGGATATCCGTCTTACCGGGACAACGTCTCTAACCACTCGGTCACTAATAAATTCTTTACAACATGTAATCATTCGAAAAGATAGCAGCCAAAAATATTGTAAAAATTAGTTGAAAGATAATATTTTTAATTCTGAATTTGAAATATGAGATAGACATGAATGAAATAAAATAATTAGGTCCCGTCGTCCAAGTGGTTAAAGACGTTTTCCCGCTAAAACAGAGATCATGAGTTAGATTTTTAATTTTATTTTTTTAATCATCCCCATACAGGAGGCCCTGAGAAAAAAAAAATCCTAAAGGAATGTCATCTTTTGGGATGCTGTGTGGAGGATATATCCCTTCCACTGCGGCGTAAGACGATGGATCGAGAGACGAGTTGGAGAGGTCAAAGGGTCTCCCTAAACATGCCTCTCTTGATCTGGCACGCTAGTTCTTCTGTGTCTAGTTCTGTTTCATGTTTGTTTTAAATTCATTAGTATTATGTTCTTAACACATAATAATTCTAGATAAATACTCGAATAGATTATTTACGAATTATCATACGTGACAGAATGTAAATATCAATGTCATCCATAATGTTTAATAGTGGAGATACATATAAAAATAGGATGTGCAAACTTACACGAGTAGAATTACCAAACTCGGTAATACGACTTTGAGAAATTAATTAGATTTAATAAAAAGCTTCGTAAATATTTATTTGTCTAAGTGATTTTTCCTTACCAAAAATTAATGTAAAGATTCATAGAAGACTTCCTGTTCTAGGCATCCTTCTAAAAGCCATATAAATTAATAAGTTAAATCAATAATTCAAAATAAAATTTTGTTCGCAGTTGATAAATAACAGTGTGTAAGTTGAAATTGATATTGTTTAGAGATCAATCGCAATAATATGTAGAAGGTTTTCCAATAAGAGGTGTTATTTTGAATAGCCCACTATTTCGGTAGATGTTACTTTTGAAGTTGTCATTTGACAAGTAGAAACTACGCCATTAATAAAAATGGAACGATACACACTTCAACAACGCATTGAAATTATTAAAATTCACTTGAGTGAATCAAATGCAAATCATCTTGTGTGATGAGGCCCATTTCCACCTCGGTGGCTTCGTCAACTGGGTCAATTGTCACATTTGGGGCTCGGAAAACCCAAGAGTTATTGTTTAAAAGCCTCTCTATCCTCAACGTGTGACTGTTTGGTGCGATTTATGGTCCGGCGGAGTCATTGGACCTTACTTTTTCGAAAATGAGGCTGGAGCAACAGTTACGGTGAATGGATTGCGCTATCGAGAGATGATTAATTGAGATACCGGAATTGGATGGTATTGATTTGGACAACGTTTACTTTCAACAAGACGGCGCTACGCGCCACAACGAAACCATTGATCTTTTACGATTGAATATCAAAATAACACCTCTTATTGGAAAACCCTATACATAGAAGAAGTAATTTTTTAAATCCACATACGGGAGGCTGTGAAGAAAATAATTACCCTCAGTGCCTATTTCATATGTAAGGACGCTGTGTGAAGAGTTTTTTTTAAGAGAAAGATATAGGAACAAAGTATGAGAGTTGGGTTTGAATCTGTGGGTCAGTGTGTCCAGAAATGACGGAAGTTTGAATTCATACCTCCCACTGCCGTGCAAGAGAGTGTTCTGCTGGAGAGGTAAAAAGATCTTCCTCGACCATTCTCTCCAAATCCGGCCCGCTACAACTGTGTGACAAGACAAGGAAAGAAAGGAGAGGATGTTCTGGTAACGTAAAAGGTATGAGAGGTGGTAAGAATCTAGAGATCAGTATGTCCAGGAGTGACGGATCGAAGAGACCAGTAGAAGAGCACAATCTCAACAATCCTCACCCCATGTACCCGGGCACCTCTTTCTGAGCCACCAAACGTAGCGGTACCCATCAAAGTCAAAGTCACCAAATAAGGCAAACCAATTGGAATAACCTATAGCAGAGGTGACGTTTATGAATGAATGAATGCAAAAAAATCCCAACCATCTGGAACCAGTGAGACCATGGCATCCTCAATGGGGGTACTTTGTGAGGCTGAAAGTAGTGGAGAGGGGAAGGAGATAGGGAAGAGGTTGGAGTGGAAGTACCTGGATATTTAGATCTGATCACCAAACACATCTCACGTTTCAGTTACAAATGGTGGTTAAGACCAAGCAACAGGGCGATATTTAGAATATCTTCCACTCTGGAACGTACCGCAAATATACAATCCCATGAAATAACACAAATCATATCCATCATTCGAAAGAAGTTAGTATAAATATTTTTTAATGTTTCTCAGCTTGCTTTCCTCAATTTCAATTTCCTTTATTTAACAAGGCTTACACGATTTTCTTAAAGCAAATATACCTGCCTAATTCGGTTTCATTATTCATAAAGTGGGTCAATTTCGAATAGGTAAGTGCAGAGATTTCTGACATCAAACGTTTAGCAAAAATACATTCAAATATTATAAATTCTAATGTACTTACCTTTAATTACCTCAATTGCCTTTGTAATATTGTTTATTGCTAGTATTTGGACAAAGTTTCTTATGCTATGGTACTAAACTCTCAAACAAAAACCCACTCTCATTAAAATCCCACTCTCATTCAAAAATCACAACGACATTTAAACCTAAATAAAAAAAGCTGGATGTAAAACATATATCAGATCAGAAAGAAAAAAAACATACTGACAACAAACAGAGACTAAAACAAAACCACTCAAAAGCACTAAAAAACATTACATAATCATTGTATATTATCAATTAAAACGCAAGTGCATGAACATGTGTTCCGATATATTATGAATGATCTAAAAGTTTATTAGGAAACAGTCTGCATTTCCGTGTTGAAAATTATTTTTTCTCCGTGCACCGGGGCATTGTCGGAAAACACGCCAAACGCGTGCCCAATGTAGGTATACGGCTGTCGTACGAGAACGGGTCGTTTCTGCGACTCTTTCTTGAGTTAACAGGTATTTCGAAGGATGTTGTGAATAACTAGGGTCATTAATTCCTTTGGCAACTGTGCATTTGTAAACGGTTGACATTTGTAACACGAGAACATGTCATTTCTACGACTTGTTCTTGAGTTGCAAGCGGCTGTGGAACGATATGCTGGCCTCTGTGTGTGTTTCCTCCCTCCTAAAACATGGGTCTCTTCAAGGCTCATATTCACTTCTTCCGCTTCTCAAAAAACCGTTCACACAGCGTCCTCAAAGATGACATAATTACACTGTGTTGATATAAAGAAACTACAGAAATATAAGTAAATAATGATGTCTCAAAATTACGTTGTATATTGAAGATTAATGTCAAACGCCTCTAGCAATTCTTCTATTTGATTTTAACAACTTTTGTGTTGAAAATATTTAGTGTGTCGCAAGTGGAAACTAAGTATGACAAAATTTTGAGTTCAACGTGGACTGTACTAAACAAAGGCGGTACGATTCCAGCTAAAGAAATAACGAAAACATCGTGAATAATTAATTACAAAGGTTTCGCTTACAAAATTTATCGTGAAAAATAGCTGGTTTGTTATTTCAAGATTTGTATAAAATTATATTGCGCTATTGAAAATTTTGTGCGAATCTACATTATACCGGTACTAAATTATTTCAAAACTGATCAGTTGAAAGTGGAATATTTTAAAATAAATTTTTATTTCATCTGTTTAGTAATGAATGAAAGCAAATCTTGAAAGCGGAATTTAACCCGCTTTTCGACATCAGATCAAGCTGAAACTCGGCAGATATACTCGTTGTCAATGAAAATGTATTTTATAAACTTTTGGTGGCAATCACATACACACACGTGGATATATCCGCATTTCTCTGAAATCTGACGAAATCAAAAGTCTAAGACCACCATTTATATAGCAAGGTACTCCTCCACCTCCCTCTTTCCATCTCTTATCCTCTTCCTATTTTAATCTTCCTCTGCCCTTCCTTAAACACCAAATTAATTTTAAGATATTAAACCCTCATTTCCAATGAACTTTAGCATAACAAACTTCTGTGGCTTGACTTCAGTTAACTTGTATATTTATATCTATTATTGTATATTATGTAAAAGCTGTTTGTTTCTTACAAAATAAATAAATCTCCGTCCCCTCCCCATTACCTTCAGCCTCACACCATTCCCCAATTGGGGATGCCATAATCTCATTGGCTCCGGACGGTTGGGAACATTTGGGAATCTTGTGTTGGATGAGGATCTTTTCGAGGAGAGGAAGGAATGAATATAAGTCTTGAAAAGGAAATATCGATCCATAGCCAAGCTGTTAAACTCAAGAACAAGTCGTAAAAACGGCCCGTTCATGTGACAATTTAAAGTCAACCTTGTGTGTTCGTTGGGGACGCGTTCAGCGTGTTTCCATAAAATGCATCTATGGCGAATGAATCAATGACGCTAGTCTCCGAGAACATCTTCCAATGCAAGGACAGCATTCCCATCGTGCTCCGAAGATTGTAATCCGTCATGTTAAAAGGAAGCTACAAGCCAAAAATGTGTATATTATTGGTATACCTTATATTGTAGGTAATATAGGCATTAAAATCGCTTGACAAACGGACTCTAGAAACGTTCGATTTCAAGCACAAAACTGGTTTTTATTTATTTTGTAAATAATTTGTAAAAAAAGTTAATCAAGTGAAACTGTCACAGATAATCTTAGCTACAATACTGTATTTTTTAAAGTTGTTTCCTTTACGCGTACATTTATATTTTTAATTGAGTAATTTACTATTTTATTTGTATTCTACTAAAGCGAAATAATAGGAAAACCCTAAATTTATCTAAAGCATATTTTTTGGTATTCATAATGTACACCAATTCGTTATAAAGATTAATCAAAATAGTGATTTGGCATTAAGCTTCACCTTAAGACGAGACAATACCCTAAAATAAAGCCAGACTCTTAACGACGTAAGTGAAGCAGCCGTGCATAAACATATGCGACGCGCGGCCCTGGTGTATTGCACAGACCTGCGGTTGAATTTTCCCTATCAAATCTGTAAAATACAGTGAGAATCTTAACGACATAAGGCATGTAGTCGTATAAAACAATATTCGGCTCGCGGCACGATGTAACGGACGGACCTACGGTCGACTTTGCCCTAGCAGATCAAGAAAATCGATCTTTCGTTAGGTGTATTTTGATTATTTCTGATGAACGTATTACTAAAATCTCACATTTATCAATAACCTGATTAATTGAATTCGTACGCATAAGTTAGCTGTCAATTACTTTGATATATGAATAAGGTGATGAATACTGGAAGCAGGTGAATGAGTTCGTGAATTTGAGGTGAAGTCTGATAGAGATGTATTGAAAGAAGGGTAAATGCAGGTAACTCTGTCAATGGAGGACTGAACGCAGTTGGCGCTAGCAAAAAAATGCCCAAAGTAGCAAGCTAGCAGTCTACGATGGAGTGATGATACCTACCCTAATGTTTTGCAGTGAGGCATGGAATTGGCAGAGCAAGGAAGTAAATTGAATGAATGCCGTGGAAATGAAATCCCTAAGCAGTATGTGTGGTAAAAACTTCGTGAGATTCGCAAAGAATTCAAGGCTGATGTAAGCTATAAGATGTAAGATTCACTATAAAAATTTTTTTTTAAAAAAGCGTTATGATCAAGGTTAAGAAAGGAACACTTAAATGCCATGTAGCGAATAAACGAAGAAAGGAGTGTAAGGATAATATGTGACGCGAATGTGAGTGGTAAGAGAAATCGGGGACGCCCGAGAAAGACATGGCACAATCAAGTGAACCAACTACTTGAGTCGATGAGGCAGAATAACATAAGAGTATGTATGAATTTGAATGAGACAAGGAGTATGTGCTAAGACCAAGTTTTTTTGGCGGTCTATCCACTCTGCCTACCCATGCGGGGTTAACGGCGAGATGGTTAGTTAGTAAATTAATTAATTACAGTATTGTTTCTTGTAACCTATCGAACGCAACGGTACGGTACTATTGGGAGGACCCATGCGGAATTGCAAATTGCAATAAATGCAAATTGAGGAAGTTGTAATTTTTCTAAAGCAGTTGAACATGACTACTGGAACCCACACATGTGCAGGAGAAAGTATTAACTGATAACTACTAACGTTACAGGTACACACTTCCTAAATGTCGGGGAAAACATTTCAATTTTATTGGAATATCAATGGTATTAAAATCGCTATCCGCGTCTGTCTGTTTGTGTGCTCAGTTCATCTTAACTACGCAACAGATTTTGATAAGGTTTCATTATCATGTAGAGAATTTCTTCCGGAAGGTTTATATATTTATAATACATGCATATTTTAATTATATAAAGTAGAGAAAAGTCGATGTTTTGTAATCAAGTCGTAAAAAAATAGTTTCTGGCACTTACATTGTTAACGCTGGCTAAACCTTATGAGATACATCAAAATAATGTACTACGGAATTGTATATCGTAAAAAGGCCTCATAACCTCAAAACTTTACCCATTTATAATTCTCCGAGCAACCCCGGGTACACGTCAGCTAGTTATTAATAAATCTATACGAAAGATGAGACAGAATTGTTATGAAAATATATCTAAAATGTGTTCACATCCCAACTAAACCAATCTAAATAGATAGCTTTTTGTTTGACAAGCCCGGAAAGGGCACACAAACTCCAACGGCTCGGAGGGCTTTGAAGCAGAGAATGGACGGTTATCTCGAGAGTATTTCCTCCTGGGGTAAAAACATTCTCGTCGAATTTAATGTTTCAAAGACCCAATCCTGTCTGATAACGTCTCAAAGGGATCCAAATGATAATCTAGTCTCCTTCAACGGAAGCAATCTTCCGAACAGGCCTTCCATTGATATGCTTGGTGTAACTATAAGTGACCAGCTCAGGTACGGGGGCTCCATCGAAGCCAGAGTAAAGTTGGCCTCTCAGAAGCTGGGCGTACTGTACAGAGCCCGCAGATACTTTAATAGTACACAACTGCTGACCCTGTACAAATCGCAAGTGCGCCCTACTGTCGAATTTGGCAGCCATCTCTGGTCCGGAGCCCCTAAATACCTGAAAAAACCCTTGACTCTGTGCAAAAACGGGCGGTCCGTTTGATAGATTCCCCAATCTAAACAAACGGACTGCAATCTTTAGAGCACAGGCGTCAGGTAGGTATGCTGTCCTTGTTCTATCGGTATTACAGTGGAAGATGCTCTGAGGAACTAGCGTCATTGATCCCTTCGTCACCGGTGCGTAGTCGGGATACACGCCAAACGCGCGCCCAACATTTGTACACGGTTGACATTTGTCACATGAGAACGGGTCGCTTCTACGATTCGTTCTTAAGTTCAACAGCTCGGCTGTGGAACGAACTGCCGGCTTCTGTTTTTCCTCCCTCCTACAAATGGGACTCTTCAAGACTCATGTTCACTCCTTCCTCTCCACAAAAAGACCCTCCACACAGCATCCCCAAAGATGACCTAGGCCCTGAGGGACATTATTTTCTTCAGGGCCTCCTGTGTGGAGTTAATATAAAAAAAAATAAAAATAAATAAAATGTAACGATATATTTATGTAGTATCTCTTGTTGTAATTATGTATATACATAATATCTGTACCGTCTTACTAATTAGATTCTTACACTTCTGTTCAACGATGGCGTAGTAAAGCCGGTCTGGTGCCTGGTTTTAACCAAACAAACGCAATGGCAATAAGACAAGCTTTCCATTGTTCTCACCTTCCGCGCCGCCTAGTATTTACACCTCATTTTTAGTAAGACTAATAATGAGGAAATCCATGATTGGTTTCTCAGTTAAGGCGAAGCTTAATGCCAAATCACTATTTTGATTAATCTTTATAACGAATTGGTGTATATTATGAATACCAAAAAATACGCTTTAGATAAATTGAAGGTTTTCCTATCGTTTCGCTTGAGTAGAATACAAATAAAAAAATAAATTACTTAATAAAAAATATAAATGGAAGCCACTAAAATTTTGTATTTTTCAATAGAAATGTATGAACGCATTAAGGAAACAACTTTTAAAAAAATACAATATTATAGCTAAGATTATCTGTGACAGTTTCACTTGATCAACTTTTTTGCTTTCTTATAAAATTATTTACAAAATAAATAAAAACCAGTTTTGTGCTTGAAATCGAACGTTTCTAGACTCAGAGAATTTAATGCCTATTACCTACAATATAAGGTATACCAAGAATATACACATTTTTGGCTTGTAGCTTCATCTCAAGGCCCCGTAGTAAGCGTTAAAAGATGGTTTGAAAGGGAGATAATATGTAAATACGAATGTTACAGGAATTATTAGCGCTTAAAATCGATAATAATTAAGCGAAAATGGTGAAAATATTATACACAACACGACTCGTTTGAAATAGAGCAAAAATCTCTCGTCAAATGCTTTAGTGGCATTTAAAGATACGCTTTGATTTTTTTCATGCCTATAACATATTAAATAACAGAACAAAACGTGTTTTTAATAATTTTCGGAGCTTGCTTTGCGATTTTTTCTATCGATGGAATTTCATATAGTTAACGTTTCGGCATAACTGAAGTATAGATATTATCTTGGAACTTAAAAAACTTAAGAGTTAACCAGAAACTTGTTATAAGTCGGTTAAAATTGAGTAAATTGAACATGAATAAACCAATAATATTGCAAACTGTTGATTTCCCTAAAATAAAATAAACCCATCTTATTTGCAATCACAGTTAATTAATTCGAATTATTTATAAACTTTCTCTCAAAACGTTTTCTCGTGAAACCTTGGAAACTAAATTGGACTTCAATTCCGCATAATTAAAGATTGATTCTTATTTAATCACACATTTCGTTTTCGAAAGAAACTGCGATTATAAAATTCGTGTGTCACCGTCGTTATGTTATGATTTAACTATGTCATCATATGTTCTAATCGAAAGTAAAGTGTGTCGAGAGGTTCTCGGGTAGAGCAGAAAATGAGGTTATGTGTTCACAGAAACATAAAAACCCACCAACACATTCACTCATAAATCTGTACGTTGAATGCATTAAGCAGTCATTCCAATATTACGTTATTAAATTAATGATAACATCGTGAATGTTCGCTGTTTATTACTTAATATTTGCAATTTCTAATTGATTTTTAGCACACGCAAATATTATGTAGCTTTTTGTTGGTTTTACTTATCTCTTCAGGCCTCTGAATTTTTGACCGTTCAATTTCATAAAGAAGCTTTCGGAAAGCTGGAGGATTTGTGTGTATTTCCGCTATCCGCAAAAACTAAAAACTGTTTTTAAAAGTTGATTAAATAAGCTGTCAAATTTTATGATTAGAAACTAGCTGTGGCTCAGTCGGTCTGTGCCGATAGAGAAACAATAGCACTTGTTGCTTTTACGTCCAACAGATGGCGTTGTTTTTCAAAAACAGCGTGTCTGTCCAACAAATTACGCTGTTTAAAAAAAACATGTTTTTACCTGTCACAGGTGACATCCATGTAATACTGGGATATATTAAAATATTTTTAAAATGTTTTAAAAATGTCTCACCTTACATATTTTTGTCTTAACATTGAACTAAAATTACGGATAACAAAAAAACACAACATTTATTAAACAAATGTATTATAAACATTACCGTTGGGTCACTTTTTGTCGTTTCATATGAAAATAATAAATAAAATATTCACGAAGTTTCATAATTTTGTTTCAAATTGTGGTCGGAACCTTTGGTTTCGTAGAGATGTACATTTCAATCCGTTTGTGGTATTTCTGGATTTGAATATAAAGCGTGGTGTTTTCTCTTTCTTACACCATTTAAACCGTATTTGTCACCATGACAGCAAAGAAGATACAACGATTTTTAGTAGACCATATGAGCTTTTCCCAAAAGCGAAGAAATTTATTTAACGGATAGGTACTAGTTGTTTGTTCCTAAAACCGAACAAATTAGCCTGGGGGATTAAGTTCAAATCCCAGAGCTATCAGTATACCTACTGTATATTAATTTAACATCTACTCTTTCATAACAATATTGTATTAACAGGTTAGTAGCTTAATTGGACAAATGCGTCTGGTTTCAACTCAGACCCAGGCGTTTGGGTCCTCCTTCATTGAAAAAGCAACATTTTCAGCTTTTAATGATAGTAGTAGAAGATCTTTAAAGATTGTCAGTTTATTCATAAGCGGGAAACATTTGCCTTTCTTTAAAATATATAACAGTAAGTTCCACAACTACGAATCCGTAGGTCGCTGTCTTAAATCTTATTTCACATTTAATTTATTTAAAATAATATGTAGTATACTTGCGGCAAATACCAAATGAAGATACTCTCAAATACCACCATTTAAAATATGATAAATTATTAAAATTCGGTGGAACAACCTCACCTTACTTTTAATATAATTCATAACTCTATTGATATCAGAATCCTCTTGTAATGCTTGGCTTATACGTGCCTGAATCTAGTCATCGCCATGACTTCTCCGAGACACCACACAGCAGAACAGGTGTTCTAGCACAACATAACATGACAAGAGGAATGGTGCTATTGAATGAAATTCCCGAAATATTTTATATACCTACTTATTTAATTATTTTTGGTAACCTCAAAACTATTTTGGAAAAAATTTTCATATATCAAAATAAGAAATCTTGTACTGTAATTGGATGTATTAAAGTGATTTGTTTTTGGGGTATTATGCCGTGTTGCACTACCTCCTTCTTTAGCCAACGTTTCGAACAGCGTTGCAGTGTAAAGAAGGAGGTAGCGCAACACGGCATAATACCCCAAAAACAAATCACTATAATACTTTTGGCCGTGAAAATAATACAATAATAGACAAAATTATTAAAAAAACTTTAAATTAGGTTAGGTTAGGTTGATTTGTTCCATTTTGTCTATGGATTTTTTTATGGAACCATTTTTTGATTCCTACGAGAGTTTTATGCTATGCGTATTTTTTTTACTCACTTTTTAGCGCCCACAGTTCGTGTTTGGTCAGTCCCACCAGGTATAGTCCGAGCTGGTGCCTGCAGACAGGTCCCACCGCCCCCTTGATTTCCCCCCAATTCTCCACCAGCCTCTGGGCACTGTATACCTCCAAAAACTTCTCAACCCCTGTTAAATTCTTCAAATTATCTACACTCAAGAACTGGTCGATGTTCGCGTCAGTAGCAGAGAGTTCTTCGTTGCTCATTTTGGTAATATCGTTTAAAGACTTGGCTCGCCGACTCAGTATTGTCACACGCTTCGGAATTCTGTTTATATTTGATTTCTTTGTCGTCTGCTCGACTATTGTCTTTATTAAAACATCCTTCATTAGTTTTGTACCTGTTTTGTTAGGATTGAGTTCTTCTGAATCGTCCGTTAAAAACGAATCAAAACTTAACAGCTCTTCGTATTTTTCAACTTTGTCACCTTCATCGTCATTAATTTTGTAATTTGTTTCTTTGTTTGATTTAAGAACGCTTCCATTAGAGTCATTGTTTGATTTAAGAACGCTTTCATTAGGGTCATTATTTAATTTAAGAATGCTTTCATTAGGGTCATTGTTTGATTTAAGAATGCTTTCATTGGGGTCATTGTTTGATTTAAGAACGCTTTCATTAGGGTCAATTCTTGATTCATTGTTTTCATCGGAATGTTCAACTGCTGATCTTGATTCTGGGATCCTTCTCTTGGTTCTCTGTGGTCTTCCAAAAAGACCGGAAAGCAATGAAGTCAAGCTGAAATTTTCATTTTCCCGCTTAAATGACTTGACAGCCTTAACAATAGAGTCCGCTAACTTTCCCTCTGATTGTTTTTTTCTTTCCGCTGCTGTTTTATCGAATACAGAAAAGTCGAAATCATCGTCGTCTTCTTCTAATTCGGTTGTGTTTTTAACGGCTGCATTGTTAACGTCTGTTTTTTTAACTATGTCTTTGCAACTAACGGCTAATACCGTGGTTAGAACTAAAACACCGAACATCCATGTCCTAGAGCTGTTTTTCACAATCGCCATTTTCACAATTGTTTGTTAATTTCACTGGCACAGATTATTTATATTTTTTGAAAAACCTCGCATGTTCTAAATCAATTCTGAAAACACGAAAGTTGAAGAGGAATTTATTTAGTATGTTTAATATTATTTAAAATAGAAAAAAAAAACAAAACCCAGAACTACACACCCATATTAAAAATTAAATTAATTACCTATCCAATAATAACTAAGAATTCGCGATATTTTTTTAAAATTTTATATTTTTAATTCTGTTGTCTAGTAGTACTAAGTAGTTAGTTATAAATATTTAAAAATACTATTTTCAATTGTGTGTTTGTCCTGCGTAACTCTGAATTTGAATTTAAGTGTCATTTTCAAAATTGGAACTCATTGTATGAAGAATTAAGACAAGCGATAAATTACCTACCTACAATCTAATAGTATAAAATAAAGTCGCTTTCCGCGTCTGTCTGTTTGTGGGCTTAGTTCTTCTAAACTACCCAACGGATTTTGATAGGATTTTCACTATCATTTAGAGAATTTCTTCCTAAAGGTTTATATATATGAAACATTCATATTGTATTTATAGAAAGTAGAGAAAAGTCGATTTTGTCGTAATTAAGTCGTAAAAAATATACTCTCGGGCACTTACATTGCTAACGCTGGCTAAACCTTATGAGATACATCAAAATAATGTACAACGGAATTGTATATCTTAAATAGGCCTACAGAAAAGTGCATGATGGTACATGTATATCTCCTAAGGATAACCCCCAGTAACGCCGGGTACACGTCAGTTAATTTAATATATTTAACAAAAAAATAAATTTTGTATTTTTCAATATTGGAACTGATTAATTTGTGAAGAATTCAGATTGTTCCGTGATTTTTCACAGGTCCGTGCCATTTTCTTTTCTAAAACCAGAACAATTTTATTACACAATAATAATTTTTTCTAAAAAAATATTGTCATAATATTTCCTTCGACAATAATTAAAAAAAAATTGCAATTAAATATCTTATTTCTTATCACTGCTTATATTTTTAACTTAAAAAAAAAATCACCTACTAAACACGTGAATTTCAAACCGCCCGAATTCAAATATCAAATTATTTTTAATCGTTCCCACCTTCCGCTCGCGTTACTAAATTCGAACTAAGAAATTTCTTCCAAACGGAAACAGAATCTGACGGCCCCCTCCTTAACCCCCCTCCCTTTAGGATACTTTCCAAAGAGACGATTACCGAAAATTCACTTATGCAATGCTAAACCTACAAATATTTCAGCGAATTCAATAGACAGTCTGCTAAAATATACAACAAAATCAAAAAGAGAAAACATTCATATGAAAAACTTTATGATGTAATACGTGTTAAGAAAACTTTTTGATGAATGTATTTTACTAAAATTATGCAATAATGAAACTACAAACATCTCAGTAAAATAAACGTACAGTCTGCTAAAACTACACCACAAAGTAAAAAGAGGAAAATATTTATATGAAATCATACATTTACATAAGATGCCTCAAGAAAATCTTTTGATGAATGTATTTTACTAAACTTATGCAATCTGATTCAAAATATTCAACGATAATTCCTTTTTCAAGCTAGTAAAATTAAGGCACCACATCAATAAGTGATTTCATTATGTACCTTAATTGTATATTTCTATTCTATTTTTGATAATATCCTTTACTGAACGAAAAGCGTGATTTTTAAATACAAGACGGTCTGTCCACCATTTTTAAAGTGGGTCAATCAAAATAAACGCTTGTTATAAACGGCGACAGGCATTACTTTAAGAAATCAGACGTTATTTAGGAATGATTTGTACTTTTTGTTGAAGTTTAGGTAGTAATTGTTGAAAGATTAGTATTTTTTATACAATAGGAGTTCGAAAAGACGCTATATTAAATTAACTAAATAACCATCACCCAGATAGTCTTGGGTCTTGGTAAACAATCCTTGCTTGATCTACACTCATACATTGTCCAATATATACTATTCTATTATCCTGACTCTTGACTTGGCCCGATTCAAGAATTTGATCAACTTGATCGTGCCAAATTCTCCTCGGGTGTAGGTATATTCTCCTTATTACGCTATTTTCTTCGTTCATTCGTTATTCATGTCCAAACCAACTCTAGTGTCCCTTTCTCAAACTTACTCATACCGCTTGCATTATTTGCGAATCTGCACATTTCTCACATGAACACACATAATTTTACCACACATACGTCTAAAGGGATCTCATTTCTACAGCATTCGGTCTTTTTACAGGAGTTTTAACAATAAAATTTACTTGCGCACGCCGGGATTTGAACCCGCGATCTCTAGCTAATTAAAAAATGCATGAATTATTATGAAAATTGTATCATATCGGCATTCTTTATTATGATTATTAAGCGGCCGCTACACTACTCGCTTCGACGCTTCGACGAAGTCCTCGACGAAGTTAGCCGAAGTTCGAAGTGCGTGCCCACACACTCGTGCAACTTCGCGAGTAACTCAGTCCAACCAGTCAGTGATTGGTTTATTTATGCCGTGACGCTTCGAGTCCTTTGACTCGGGCGCATTTACCGACAACAATCGGAAGTCGGGCGAAGCGAAGCGAAGTTGCCCGAAGCGAAGCGAAGTTCGTGCCCACACTATCGTATTCGGTCAACTTCGATCAACTTCGCGAGTAGTGTAGCTGGGCTATTATATAAGACAAGTATCGGCAGTCTGCTGTTAAAACGGTGATGGCCAACTAACAGAGTGCACGCGATTCTAGTTCTTATTGAAAAGGTTGCAAGCACGGTATTAGTTTGGTATATTTGTGGTGTGATGACTAAATAAAAGAGCACATGCGATTCTAGTTCTTATGGAAAGGACGGAATGACTGGTTTCGTTTGGCACATTTTGCGAAGGCCGGATAAAAGAAAGTTAAATTGGTTTCCCGCTCTTGTTGGGGGTCAGCTGACACGTGGTCAGCGGAATGTTAACTTTAAAACGGGTTAACAAGCATAAATCAACTTTAACAAGTTGCGCAACAACGGAACAATTTAAGTGACAGTTTTTTACAAGCTGTCCAAATTATGTGCGATATATTCAAAGACAGGGATGACATTTTTATAAGGAACAAACTGGAACGTCGATCCGGTTCGTGAAACGATGGATTAATAGAACAAGTGACAAAGAAGCGAAGCTCGCAGTCTACAGTGGAATGCTGGTACCTACCCTGATGTATGGCAGTGAGAATGATAATTCATCACATTTATAAAAAGTTATATAAAGTCATGGAAAGTGATGAAACAAAAACTTTATTAACTGGGTTATGTAGGGTTAGGTTAGGTTAGGTTCGGTTAAAATTTTTTTTTTTTCATATTTTCTAATGACTTTATATCACTTTTTAAAAGTGTGTTGAATTGTCACTGTGTTGAGTTATCATGGAACCGGCAGTGAGGCATGGAACTGACAGGGGAAGGACGAATGCAGAACGACCTCATGTCCCTGAGGCGTATGTGTGGTAAAACCATGTGAGAAATGTGAAGATGTAAGCGTAATGAGCAAGATTAAGAAAGGGGCGCATAAATGGTTTGGGCAAATAGAGCGAATGAACGAAGAGAGGAGTGTAAGGTAAATACAGGGTTTTCCAATAAGAGGTGTTATTTTGATATTCAATCGTAAAAGATCAATGGTTTCGTTGCTTGTGTTGCACGTAGCGCCGTCTTGATGAAAGTAAACGTTGTCCAGATCAATACAATCCAATTCCGGCCATAAAAAATCATTAATCATCTCTCGATAGCGCAATCCATTCACCGTAACTGTTGCTCCAGCCTCATTTTCGAAAAAGTAAGGTCCAATGACTCCGCCGGACCATAAACCGCACCAAACAGTCACACGTTGAGGATAGAGAGGCTTTTCAACAATAACTCTTGGGTTTTCCAAGCCCCAGATGCGACAATTTTGCTTGTTGACGAAGCCACCGAGGTGGAAATGGGCCTCATAACTCAAGATGATTTGCATTTGATTCACTCAAGTGAATTTTAATAATTTCAATGCGTTTTTGAATCGTGTATCGTTCCATTTTTATTAATGGCGTAGTTTCTACTTGTCAAATGTCAAAAAATGACAGCTTCGAAAGTAACATCTACCGAAATAGCGGGCTATTCAAAATAACACCTCTTATTGGAAAACCCTGTATATGACGCGAATATAATTATTTATAATATATAATAAACTGACGAAAATAATTTCACTCAAGGCCTATGTCATCTTTGGGAATGCTGTGTGAGGGGTCTTTTTAAAGGAAGGAGAAGGAAAAGGGTATGAGGAGTGGGTAGGAGCTACGGATCAGTGTGTCCAGGACTGACGGACGAATAATATATCCCTCCCATTGCGATGTAGGCGATGTTTCAAGAGAGACCAGTTAGAGAGGTCAAAGGGTCTTCCAAACCAGCCTCTCCCGATCCGACACGCCACACAGCTGGTGAGCATGAGTATCCTGAACACACATAATGCCCGATGAGCTCGAACACCCCTAGCGAACCACTTGGGGTGACCTATTGCTGAGGCGTTGGTTATCTAATAAATGGTTTCCGGGGTGGCCGTACCCACACCCGCCTCCCAAATCAGGATTGTATTAGGACATAGGTCACTATGTAACTAATTAAACCACCACAAATAAAATAAACCAATACTCTATTATAATAATGCCGAAATTTAAAAACCCTCCTGGTACGAGTGTAATATTATCTGTGTACGAAATGGTGACGGGATAACTCATCAAAATGACAATTCAACACACCTATAAAAAGTGTTATAAAGTTATGAAAAGTGATGAAACAAAAACTAGGTTAAATAGTTTCATATGTAACCACCTATCATGGAACTGTACGAAATATATCATTAACTGGTGGACCCAACGATGCTTCGCTGTTGCTAATTTCTTTCTCCAGCCTCTCCGACTAATTCCATCATTCACTGCTGTATACCACAAAGTTACTGTTAAAAAACTGCATTTATTTATTGCATCTCACTATACATAAAACACTTTTTTTCACATAAAAATCAAACTCACTAGGACTAAGCCTGTAACGGGGTTAACAATTTACATTTGAGTGAAGCAAACATAAGAGTAATCACAAACATAATGTAATTCTACATACAAACAAAAAATAGTTCAAAATGAAAGAAAAAATAAGTAGTAGATGTGTTACCAGATGGGTAATTTGCAGAGATGTAATTTATTTCAAATAAATCCATTTCAAATGGAAATGCAAAATGCAAAATGTGTATTTTCCATTTTGCATTTTAAATGCTTTTCTAAAAACCATTTTGCATTTTGCATTTTAAATGCTTTTTCAATGCATTTTCCATTTTAAATGCTTTTTTGCAACATTCTTCCTACTATCTCCACTCATTTTTTTTCATAAGCCCCAAATATCAGTCGGTCCTCAACCTCACTATGAGAGATAATTTACATTTGTCAAGTTGCTCCCTGGTAGAAGCCCTGGCAAATCGAGTGATACCATTACAAAAAATACTGATTCAAATACTGAACATGCGGCCATGACGCTGTAATATTAAATGTTAGATAGCAGTTTCTATGTTTTTACGTTGGCAACATTAGTCCCGCGCAAATTTTTTGTGGTTCATAATCCGTAGTCGTGGCATTTTTGGATTTACCATCATGTAATATGTTTGTTCTACATTGATGTCCATTAAAATGACAAAACTTTTTAAAAATTCTATAATTATTTTAATTGTTTGACCTGAAAAACCATTTTGCATTTTGAAAATAGGTATTTTGCATTTTGCATTTTCAAAAGGAAAAGTTTTGACCCATTTCCGTTTTGCATTTCAAATGGTTTTCGGTACCCATTTTGCACATCTCTGGTAATTTGACAGTATATTGTAACAATATTTGAACCATAACTAATCATTAATCATTACTCAAAAGAAGAAGCAAAGTAGATAATAAAGACAAATAGGGTGACATTCAGTTTTTAGCAAATGGGACTTATATAAAATCTTATTATTTACGAAAGGACAAGGATGAAAAAATATTAAGACAATCGTCTGTCAATACAAAAACCTTAATTAACTTTTTAATTTTAACATTACATCGACTTTAATTCAAATCCGTATCTCATTCCGATGAAGAGACATTGCGTTAAGTTTTCCTTGGGCGTCCTGACAACTTCACCATTAAAACCACTCTTAAACACTCCTGGGACTAATAAGAACAAACTTTGAAAATTTAAGCGATATCGGTCGACTACTTTTCGAGTTTTGCGAACACAAACATACGCCGACTGAATTTGCATATATATAATACTATGTGACGTGTATTTATTATGTAGTAATATATTATCACTAAACAATAAATAAATGGTGAAAACCCTATCAAAATCTGTTGCTTACTTTCGAAGAACTAAGCGCACAAAAAGAGAGAAGACAGGCGGATAGTGACTTTTAGACTTTTGAGTGTTTTTTTACTAATTAAAGATTAAGAGGAAGCTACAAGCCAAAAATGTGTTTATTCTTGGTATACCTTATATTGTAGGTAATAGGCATTAAAATCGCTTGACAAACAGAGTCTAGAAACGTTCAATTTCAAGCACAAAACTGGTTTTTATTTATTTTGTAAATAATTTTAAAAGAAAAAAATTAATCAAGTGAAATTGTCACAGATAATCTTAGCTACAGGGTTTTCCAATAAGAGGTGTTATTTTGAATAGCCCGCTATTTCGGTAGATGTTACTTTTGAAGCTGTCATTTTTTGACATTTGACAAGTAAAAACTACGCGATCAATAAAAATGGAACGATACACGCTTCAACAACGTATTGAAATTATTAAAATTCACTTGAGTGAATCAAATGCAAATCATCTTGAGTTATGAGGCCCATTTCCACCTCGGTGGCTTCGTCAACAAGCAAAATTGTCGCATCTGGGGCTCGGAAAACCCAAGAGTTATTGTTGAAAAGCCTCTCTATCCTAAACGTGTGACTGTTTGGTGCGGTTTATGGTCCGGCGGAGTCATTGGACCTTACTTTTTGGAAAATGAGGCTGGAGCAACAGTTACGGTGAATGGATTGCGCTATCGAGAGATGATAAATGATGTTTTATGGCCGGAATTGGATGGTATTGATCTGGACAACGTTTACTTGCAACAAGACGGCGCTACGTGCCACACAAGTAACGAAACCATTGATCTTTTAGGATTGAATATCAAAATAACACCTCTTATTGGAAAACCCTGTATAATACTGTATTTTTTTAAGTTGTTTCCTTTACGCGTTCACACATTTCTATTGAAAAAATATTTTTTTTTAGTAGTTTACATTTATATTTTTTATTGAGTAATTTATTTTTTTCATTTGTATTCTACTCAAGCAAAACGATAGAAAAACCTTCAATTTATCTAAAGCATATTTTTTGGTATTCATAATGTACACCAATTCGTTATTAATCAATCAATTCAATCAAAATAGTGATTTGGCATTAAGCTTCGCCTTAGGTGACCAGGATAACTCATCAAAATGACTCATCATATGTTATGAATTGTCATTATGAGTTATCTCGGAATCAATGTCATTAGTGTTGTTTGAATACCGGCGTCCGCAAGTAAATTTTATATCATAATTAAGATATGTTATTTCACAATAATACAAAAATATATTTTTGGGTGATGACCACCATTCAGAATTGAAATATTATTAGAAATAGCTGATGGCTTATTAAATGTTTGGTTATCAAATTTGAATATACACTGAACATATTCGTACACACTCCTGACAGTTGAGATCAGTCTTATCACATACTGCTTGCCTCATTCACATTCATACATCGTCTCATTTATAACCTTATGTTATTCTGACTCTCTACATGACATGACTCAAGTGTTTGGTTTACTCGATCATGCAATCTTCCTCGGTCGTCCCTGACTCCTTCTAATATTCACATTCGCTTCTGCTACCATTCGCTCTAGATCCCCAAATCATCTAAGCGTCCTTTTCTTTCAATATTTACTTTCGCACATCGGTATTTAAACCTGCGACCTCCGAATTCCTAGCCAAGGATCGTAAGCACTCGACTGCGGAAGCCGTCCACCAAATACCACCGCTAAGAATTGAAACTGCTTGAAATCTTCTTTCGTATGGTGGGGGGGTCAGAGGGGAACATCTAGGTCTGCAAGCCAGTCTAAGGCCTCAGGCGTCGCCATGTGGACCTCATCAATCCCGCCGGGGAATGAATGGAGCGGGCATTCGTTGACCACATGTTCGGTGGTCTGCACCGCGCCATATTCACACATCGCCGACTCTTTAAGGCCCCATCTGTGCATCATGTGGGCAGTGGCGTAGCTAGGTAACCAAGGGCCCTGGGGCAAATTAAAAAATGTGGCCCCACTGCTATGTAAACTGATTAGGTTTTATCAAATAAAAATATGAAATATACAAACACTTTAAAAATGCTAAGCTACTTAAGCTCTTTTTTGTGCACTGCAGACTGCAGTGCAGGTAATAAAAATATTAAACATTAACAACATAAATTACAATTAATACTTTGTGTAGGTTTGGCTAATAAAACGAAATAGAGAAGATTCAAGGGTTTATTAAATAAAGGTCGGGCCTACCAACTGACTAAATAACAATTATATTTACAATTTTTTCCTAGCTTTAGTTTTCGCAAAAGTATCAATGACTTCGTTTAAATCCAGGCTTTATGCGATTTTGTTTTCAATTGCTATTAGCGATAAATGTCGGAGTCGAGTTTGGCCCATCTTATTTCTTAAATTATTTTTTATTGTTTTTAATTTGCTAAATGACCTTTTAGCTGCTGCAGAAGTGACAGGAACTGTAAAGAATAATAAAATTGCTGTAAATACTTCCGTTAGGTCGCATTCTAGCACTCCATATTTGCTCATTATTTCCTTACATAATTGGTGAACAGTCCATGCTTGAGTTAGTTGAGGTAAAACTAGATGGTAAATATTAATATATTGAAGTGAAAAACTAGGGCCTATTATATCTGAATATTTTCTTTGGAATTCGTCACACTTTTGTAATAAAGCTGCTTCATCAACATGTAATAAAAATGTTGGTGTTAGAAAATCGAATATATGACAGACTGCACTCATACCAATAAAGCGTGTATCTAATTAGACGTGTATCTAATTTAAGATATTACTGTGTCTAGTACATTATTGAAAATCTCAATTTTCAATATTTTTTCTCGGTTTGGAAATCGGTGATCAGCAGCTAATTCATCAAAATTTTCAAGTTCCTTGTCGATAATATTAGTATCGTTTTTTTTCCAAAATTCATACACAGCACATGCTTCCGAATGGCCACTCGAACAACTGTGTTGTTTAATTTTTTCTGATAAATGCTTCCAATCTCGAATTCCCGTACACCAAACATTATTCCTTTGTGAAGCAAATAACCAGCAGGGTTGACAATAGGCAGCGTCTAGTATTTTGGAATAACACAACCAAAAACGATTAACTGGCCCATATTTAGAACACGAAAAGTAGTACGATTTTGAAAAACACCTATTGTTCTGGTTGATGTCTGTTGGAAAAGGTCCTGAAGGCTGTAAAGGCCCCATATCAAGAATTTGACGTTTTTCGTTATCACTCAATATTTTGTTCGTGAAGTTTCCCAAGTCATAAGAAGATTTGTCGTACACATTTTCGAAAAATGTAGAGGTCTGTGGTTCCTCCAAACCCTCCATCACGACTCGACTCAAACATCATCCACGTTCACATGATCGGCGGCGGAGGTATCTCCAACTGCAATAATTGTCGAATCTTCTTCAGTAGGCTTCTCAACCAACACTGCAGTTACCACATTATTTGAGTCACTATCAATAGAAATATTTTGGCCAGATGTACTTGAAGAAGGCTGACTAAAAAACTTGTCAATTTTGGGCAATTTTTGTTTACTATCTTCTCTTTCTTGGCGTTGTTTGCGTTTAAATGCACCACTGGGTTTCTTCTTTTTATCCATATTTTAATACGCTACAAGTGTCGTTGGGGAATGATGCACATATCACTATCCGTCAAATTGACAACACTGCCAACCTACAGAAAGAATTTAGGGGAATTCCCTAGGCATAACTTTTGAATTTCTCTCAACTAAGTTGTCATGATTAAAGTGGGGTTGCAAGTTGCAACCTGTCATATTTATTTTGAAAATGGGAGAAATTTCCAAAAGTTCAGTTCGATCGAGATTTCTGGTAAGGATTCGAGGCCCCCCGAGCTTAAGGGCCCGGGGCACTGCCCCGCGTAGCCCCTATGTAGCTACGCCGCTGCATGTGGGCACAGCGGCGAGTCAATGAGAACCCAGGCTGTCTCTCGGTATTCCTGTATAAGATGGGCATTTCCCACGTTGGCCGTTTGCCACTCAAGTTTCCACCTATCTTCTAGAGTCAGAGGTAATCGGAGGAGCCTCTCTCCTTCTGCCCAGAAGGGCTTTCGGGACTTCAAGCGGATTGCCGGGTGAAAGACGACATCTACTGCTTGAAATGGCTTTAGCCGTGTTTTGTGACCAGACCCCCTATTGTTTCAGCCTCAAAAAAATCCTTCAATTGGGGACTGTTACGTTGCTAATGCGAAAAAGTGAATTCTTTTACCACGAGTTGATTGACAGTCAAAAATTGATATCTTCGTAATAAAAAACGTTTTGTGTAATGTTGTTACAAATTTTACGTGATTTAAATTAGATAACTACTTGAACAATGTGGTATTTTTATAAACTTTGTTACTCTTTGAAGCCAATATATCCACCGATACTTCATCGTTTATCCCATATTTAAACGAAAAACTAAATTGACAAATCCGTCTACCTAAATTTAGTCAGCAATTGCTGATTTTGTTCATATGATCTCACAAAAATCGTTGTATCTCCCTTTTCTGTCATGGTGAGAAATATGATATAAACGGCGTTAGAAAGAAAAAAACACCACGCTTTATATTCAAATCCAGAAAATAACCACAGATGAATTAAAATGTGCACCTTTATGAAACCAAAGATTTCGACCGCAATTCGAAAAAAAACTTATGCAAGTACAAAAAAGTGAGGTTACCATAAAAATTCGTATGTTTTGATATTTTTTTTGTTATTAGTTATTTTAGTTAAAAAAATAAGTGAATCAGATACTTGAGTCGGGCCATGTCAAGAGTCAGAACAATAGAAGAGTATGTATGAGACGATGTATGAATGTGAATGAGGCAAGGAGTGTGTGCCAAGACCGAGTTGTTTGGCGGTCTGTCCTTTCTGCCTACCCCTGCGGGGAAACGGCGTGATGGTTAGTTAGTTAGTTAGTTAGTTTTTAGTTAAAAAAAAACGTAAACTGAGCCATTTTTATTTATTTTTTATGTTTTATCTCAAAATTTAATATTAAAAAAATAGATGTTTATTTTTAATAATAAAATTTGACAGCATATTTCATCATCTTTCAAAAATAGTTTTTAGTTTTGAGATACGTTCAGAAATCTTCAATTTTTTTGAAATGCGGAAATATTCCGACCTTCTGAAAGAATATAATCTGAGGCCTGGGGATCTAGGGCGATGAGACCTAAATATGGGTAGCCGTCGTTCGGCTGGTTAAGGCGATGCACTACGTCGTGTAATATTTTAAATCGAGCCGCTATCAATAACACACCTTGCGTAGATGGTGATAAGGTTTAAATTCCCGCTTAACACCATCTGCCTGTTTTGATTTATGCAAGAAAAAAACATGGGCAAAAAGTGCCTTTTATTTTATTTTGTGGATGTTCAGGGATAAATATTTAATTTTTTTTCGATCATTTTATAAATAACTAGATTTTCCACATTATACAATACAATCATAGCCGAAAATGGGTACGTAAGTACGATATTTTGAACTTTAAAGCAGTTTTCATAGGCCTTATACATTATTTTTTTCTGGGCTTATAAAAAGACTTATCTAAAAAATACTCAATAATTTCAAAGGCCCAGATGTATTCTACTCGCAGTATTTAATTAAAGCATCTGAAACATTTCTAGGCGATTGAATTTTCAAACCAAAAACACATGATTTTGCATTACTACGTAGTGCATCGCCTTATGGTGGAGATTAATTGTATATTAATTTGAAATAATAATAGAAAGATTTTTTAAATATTTATGTTGAGGGATCAGTAGGATTTATAGGTCCAATTAGAAGTTCTACCGAGCCGAACCCTCTGATATGAGAATATCTGGAGTCGGTGAATTATTTTCCCATTTGATCTCTGGTGAGTTGACGTGTTGTTCTTGTATTGTTTTGTATTTATTTTGCTTATAATGCACTTGTACAATGTTGATTGACTAGATGATCATTTATGGAAAAGTGTGTGGAAGGGTTTAGTTTTTCCTATGTGGAAGATTTAACCCGGACATGTTTTTTCTGAAACACGTAAAGAAATTTTTTTAAATAAAGTAAAATAGTGTTGTAGTTTAATTTTTTCGTAAACACTAACTTTCGTGTTTTTTGTACATCCCATTTTCATTGCACAACATTCGAACACGTAACAAGAAAGTGAGGCTTAGAGAGGCTCGCTTGTATGTTTCTGAATGTACGAATGGTCTGATGTAGGTACTGAAATACCGGCGAGCGAACTGAAATTTCGAATGTTTCCTATTTTAGTGTTTTTTAGTGTGTAAGATGATTCCATAAATGTAATATTATCCGTTGTCATATATAAAAAGACGCGTTATATTCATACTAATAAGAATGGCTACAACGAATTTATGTGAATAACATTATACATAGCTAAATGAACGGAACGCATTAGAGATTTTTTTTTTTATATTAACTCCAAACAGGAGGCCCTGAAGAAAATAATTTCCCTCAGGGCCTATGTCATCTTTGGGGATGCTGTGTGGAGGGTCTTTTTGTGGAGAGGAAGGAGTGTACTGTACATGGGTCTTGAAGAGTCCCATGATGTAGGAGGGAGGAAACACAGAGGCCGGCAGTTCGTTCCACAGCCGAGCTGTTGAACTTAAGAACGAATCGTAGAAGCGACCCGTTCTCATGTGACAAATGTCAACCGTGTACAAATGTTGGGCGCGCGTTTGGCGTGTATCCCGACTACGCACCGGTGCCGAAGGGATCAATGACGCTAGTTCCTCAGAGCATCTTCCATTGTAATACCGATAGAACAAGGACAGCATACCTACCTGACGCCTGTGCTCTAAAGATTGCCGTTCAAATAAAATGGGTACGAGCGAAACGACTATATGAGTGACTTATGAGCGTCCCTCGTTTCTTTACCTCCTCGCGATACCAGTTACGAGCGGCCCACTGACGAACGAGCGTGTTCGTGGCAAGCATTACCTCACAGGCGAGCGACGAGCATTTTTGTATGGGCGTATTGCTCAGACTGCTCGCCGCGAACATGCTCGCCCTTTAGTGAGCCGCTTTTACCCTCATTCTTGGCTAACAAACGAGAATACGACGTACTGTCACTGGGTTGTCCTTCGTACTTTTATGTGTTTCTGCGTTCTAGATATTATTAAAGCCCAGCTACACTACTCGCGAAGTTGATCGAAGTTGACCGAATACGATAGTGTGGGCACGAACTTCACTTCGCTTC
Organism: Hesperophylax consimilis; assembly: GCF_061612785.1. Taxonomy (NCBI): domain Eukaryota; kingdom Metazoa; phylum Arthropoda; class Insecta; order Trichoptera; family Limnephilidae; genus Hesperophylax; species Hesperophylax consimilis. The sequence goes on along the minus strand of NC_142854.1, from coordinate 15,399,953 downwards.
GGGCAACTTCGCTTCGCTTCGCCCGACTTCCGATTGTTGTCGGTAAATGCGCCCGAGTCAAAGGACTCGAAGCGTTACTCGCGAAGTTGCACGAGTGTGTGGGCACGCACTTCGGACTTCGTCGAAGCGTCGAAGCGAGTAGTGTAGCTGACACTTTACGTTTTCTGTATTGTAATATTATGCAAACAATCTAATGCTATCACTACCTTCAGTGTCGCAATCGACTTATACATCTACGTGACAATTGGCAAACGCAACTTCTATGAAAAATAAAATAATTATGCATAAGAATTCTCGACCTAAAACATCACACGAATCTTCTTTAAGTAAAATACCGTTATGTAATACATAGGTACTGATTTTTCTAGTAAAACCTTGAAGAGAGATGTATGTATACATCGTGATTTATTGTAATACTTTTCTTGCATAATTATTACGTAATTTTAGCAGATTATTTGAATGACAAAAAGGCGCAAGGTTAAAGTTAATGTTAAAAACGAAAGTTAAGTAAATATTATTCAGTTAGACTTTGAACTGTCAGATTTCGTTGCAATTTTCGTAAATGTGTTTTCACCAACCGGCTTTCCAATTCATACTAATATCTATTGACATTTAACTGTGGTGGATTGATTCCAGTTTGTAGTACCTTTACCTTAGTGTCGTACTTTTCTAGAGACTTTGTGGACGATCTTCTATGCTACGTATACATCCGCGAGCCGAACTGAACCTCAAATTAAGGTGAAGCTTAAAGCTAAATCACTGTTTTGATTAATCTTTATAACGAATTGGTGTATATTATGAATACCAAAAAATATGCTTTCCATAAATTAAAGGTTTTCCTATCGTTTCGCTTGAGTAGAATACAAATAAAAAAAGTGGGTGTGTCAAGCCTACGCAAGACAGAAGTGAAACTTCTAGTATTCCTCTCTCTCTATTTTCATTTCATCATCTCTATTTTCTCTCTTAGGTTAGTTTGAAAATTAGAGGTTAAATAATTCAACGACGAAGCATGGATTTGCTTTTTCTAATATTTTCTTATAGATGAATGACGTTCGATTAATGTATAGTTCCAAAAATTTTCAATTTATTCACAAGTATACAATATTACATAAATAACAATATTACAATTAAAAATTACAAAGAAATTACAATGACAATGATGTGTTCATCACCTCTATCTCGTCACTACTCATTTTTAACACTGAAATTCTGTACCAAACCGTATGAACCACAATCAATTACGTATTTCACTCGTATTACACTCACGACGCAGTATACTAACCAAGCAGCTGATGCTTGGCGTGGCGCAGTTCGCTGGTGTCTGAGAGAGAGGAAAGAAGAGAAGAGAGAGAACGTTCGTGAGCGGCTCCCCCACCTCAACAAGCGCATATGGTGAGAGAGGGACAGTGAACGGTGAGCGGTGGTGGGGGTACCCGCATTTTCGTGTCGATCCTGACTCGGTTTTACTCCGTCCCCGAAAATCCATTACGCGCCTAAAGAAGTTTCACTTCAAAAATAAATTACTCAATAAAAAATATAAATTCAAACTATTAAAAAATTTTTTTCAATAGAAATGTGTAAACGCGTAAAGGAAACAACTTTTAAAAAATACAGAATTATAGCTAAGATTATCTGTGACAGTTTCACTTGATTGACTTTTTGGTTTTCTTATAAAATTATTTAGAAAATAAATAAAAAGCAGTTTTGTGCTTGAAATCGAACGTTTCTAGACTCCGTTTGTCAAGCGATTTTAGTGCCCATTACCTACAATATAAGGTATACCAAGAATATACACATTTTTGGCTTGTAGCTTCCTCTTATGACCGCAAATGGCGCGAAGAGCCGCTTGCAGTTGATTCGTTCCTTTCTCGTAATTCTTGTTACGGTTCACGTTTCAGTTCGCAAATGTATACGTACCCTTAGATGATGATGGGTAGTATTTATAATAAAATATTGGGTTCTATAAAAATCGATACAATGACAATTCAACAAACCTTTAAAATTGATATAAAGTCAAAAGCGATAAAAAAATGCTTTTCCTCGAAAAAATGTTACTATAGGATGCTAGAAAATAAGAATTAAAGTCTTACTCTTAGGACGGGTTGTTTCGGAGAATTTGAACAATTCATCAAATTTCAACGTTCATTTTCAAGTTCTGTGAAAGATTTTTTAAAGTTCTGTTTTAATTTCAGTTTTTTCAAGCAACTAGCCTATAATGATATAATAACAGAACTTGAATAGGACTTTCACAGAACCCGGAAATGAACGTTGAAATTTGATGAATTGTTCAAATTCTCCGAAACAACCCGTCCTAAGTATTATCAATAATAATGACAAATTTGAATCACATTAAATATATTTAAAATAACATTTCACTTTATAATACATTGCTTAGATAAAATCGAGAAATTTACAATGATATTCACATAATATATTCACATTAGAACAGTTTACAATTTTTGCTAATCAACTCATAAATTAACTAATAAAAAAACAACCCGTAAAAACCAAAGTTTTTAACTATTTTATACATATTTTTATAATAGACGTACATATTCTGTTGGGAAGTAAGAACTTCACAGATGCACGCACAGAGCTTAGAGCTTGCGTTGAAGTCGGCAAGATGGAGCCAGTGGTCAGTAGTCGCCAGGGCCAGTGGGAATGCTCCCAGATAAACTTACTGTTTCAGATTCCAATTAGCCAGCTACTAGTTAGGTCGACTATCGAGTCACCTTTATAATACGCGGAGTATTAATAAATCCCTGATTAATCTAAAAGAACCATCATTTATAAACTCCTTCCAAGACGAGTTGGAGACCTGTTTGTACGAACAATAATAATTGGTTTAAACTTTTAAATGTCTTTAAATCTAAAAAAAAATAAAAATAAATTGATTTGACTAAGGATTGAACCTTCCTCCCCGGGAACTGGATTCAACCGCGCTAACAACTGAGCTAGAGCGCACTTGGGTAGGACAGACATTTATTTCGTATTTTAACTGCTATAATGTCATCCAATATCAGAGAAATGCGTATTTGTCTGTGTATGTGTGATTGACACCAAAAGTTGATAGAATGCACTATCATCGATAACAAGTCCATCTGCAGAGTTTCAGCTCGATCGAATGTCGGCAAGTGGGTTAATTTCCATTTCCATGATTAAAGACAAACAAATTAAAGATAAACAAAAGTTCGGTAAGGAATATATTAACCAACGAAAATAGGAAGCGTAATGAATTTGAATCTATGAGCCAGGAATCGTTTCTCGTGATTTGAAATTGTAGATGTCACTAACATAAGATGCCGGTTGTTGCGAGATTTTGACTACAAGATAATACATAATCGTAAAAACATTGATTGTTAATTTATGACATTTAAGTGAATTTAACTCTAGACAGGCCAAGATGCTAAGCAAAACGTCTGTAACCAAGTGGGTCTTCGACGACCCAATGCATTTTTCTGACTTATGGGCTTTTAAACTAAAGAAATCCCAATTATTCAGTCAATTATTAATGGTAACTTATGTTTTTGCGCAGCAATATAATACGCAAATATAATTATAATTAAAATACTAAAATGATATGTCAAGTATTTAAGCTAATACAGGGTTTTCCAATAAGAGGTGTTATTTTGAATAGCCCGCTATTTCGGTATATCGTCACATTAATTCGTAGAATGCGTAACTCCCAAATGTAAAATTTTACAGGAGGCACAAAAAACCTCGTAGTGAAAAAAAATGAAAGACGGCTTATTCTTTTTATTTATGTTTCGAACATATAATATATTTGGAAATTTATTTACAATCATTAAACTTTTGTAAGTTAAGGCTTTCTATTTCAAATCGGAGTTAGGAAGTTTACGTAAAAACCGAGAATGAAGATACGCATTTTACAAAAGATACATACTTTTCTGCGAACAGTTTTATGAACAACCTAGCGGAAAATTTGGGAGATAGGAATTTTACATTTACAAAATAAAACACAACAATGTATGTGTATGTCGAGGCAGTCTATTTAGATGCGGAAGGTTATCGTTAAAGGAGTGGTAATCCTTTTCTAATGTCTGCTTGTCTTGTAAATGCTGGTACTTTTCCTTCCTTAAGGGATTAAATCTGACTCTCAAGTGAAATCTTCAAACTCTGGAGATCATTACAGATTCGGCTACGGTTTTGTGCTGGGTGAGATCTACACTGACCGGGAGTAGTCGTGTCAGAGATGATCGTTAAGTGACGCTTGGAGTTGATGAAGGAGATTGTAGAAGAATTTGATCTGACATTGTCGATCACCCTTGTTGTCCTGTAGAAATAAAACTGATGTACTTACTAGGGTTTGCAAGACCCGGGCAAAGAGTAGCCATGACAGGAAACGTTGTGAAAGAGACTCCTCAGAGTGTGAAGATAGGTGGGAGAGACTTGAAAGTGGAACTGGTGAGCAAACATGTGCTTTAAGCGTAGAAACTCTTCATGCTCAGCATCACTTTGGAGTAAAGTGAACGCTTCATCTTGCCCGGCTGGTCGATCCCGAGGCGAGAAGAAAGGACGTCGATAGATGCGTGCGTTCCTGCGTACAATGCAGGACAATTGACCATCCACCATCATCCCATGAAGCGGGTAATCTTAATGTTGTGACAACCTGGAGTCGCTTGGTAGTTGATGTTACTCATTTCGGTAGGAAATGTTTACTCACATTTATCGATTGCGGTCCAAGTAGATTTGCCGTGTGGCGGGAAATCGAGTCAGATAATGCAGCTTCGATTATCAGACATTTGGAAGAAGTGTTTCGGGAAAGAGGCCCGCCCAAAGTAGTTCTCATGGACAATGGTACTGCATTTTGTTCCTACAGTGTTACAGATAAGTGTAAGAGATGGAATGTTCGTCAAAGATTTTGCGCAGCATACCGACCAGCTGGAAACGGTATAGTTGAACGACATCATCAAACAATAAAGAGAACTGCAGCCAGAAGTGGAAGCGATCCCCTGCAGGCAGTGTTTCGGTACAATCTTTGGCTGCAAAAAGTCAGGATGATCGAGGTATTGCGCTGTCTAGTATAGTTCACACTTCACACTCGTGGAGACACCCTTCTGCGCAAGTGAATATAGAAGAGGAAGTATTGACTGAGCTCTAAGTGGGCGATCTTCTTGCGGTTAAACCAGTAGATGGGAGATGCACATCGTGCATGGAAGGGTGACAGGACTTACTTCAGTCAACAACATCGAAGTAGATGGCATACCAAGACATGTGCTTGACCCGCGGAAGATGCCTGACAGAGAACGGACTGTGTCTGAGGAGAGACGAGATGGAATTGCCGCAGGTTCCACCGTAAATATTTAGGGTTTGTTTGAAGAGGACAGTGAAGAACCGGATCCGGATATGCATCAGGAGGAGATCCACTTGCAAAGAGATGGTGACCTTGAAGAAGAGATAATCACAGAACAAGGACCTATTAGGTATTTACGAAACCGCAGAGGCACATAAAACAAGAGAGCTACGGCAGAGCGTCACACGGTGCAGAAGACGTCAGTTTAGACTACAGATACAAAACACTATTCGTGACATCACAATTAAAATTAAGGTTATAAAATGTTCAAAATTGATTAATCAACTTATCTCAGTTAATTTCACGGTAAAACTATTACACCGTAAATAAATTTCCTCAGTCAAAAACACAACAAGCGTGCACGGCTCACCGGCCAATACTGAATTAAGGAGTTACGAAGTATTCGCGAGTAAAAATGGCACCATAATTTTACGCAGTTTCCTAATTTGTGTTTATTTAAAAGGTTAATTTTTTTTTAAATTTTCGAGTTTTACTAGTCGATGCGGGTCTAATTTTAACACCAGATGGCACTAAAAACGTATTTTCGAAAAATTTGGAGTTACGCAGTCTACGAATTAATGCGACGATATGTTACTTTTGAAGCTGTCATTTTTTGATATTTGACAAGTAGAAACTACGTCATTAATAAAAATGGAACGATACACGCTTCAACAACGCATTGAAATTATTAAAATTCACTTGAGTGAATCAAATGCAAATCATCTTGAGTGATGAGGCCCATTTCCACCTCGGTGGCTTCGTCAACAAGCAAAATTCAGAGCTCGGAAAACCCAAGAGTTATTGAGTGAATTTTAATAATTTCAATGCGTTGTTGAAGCGTGTATCATTCCATTTTTATTAATGGCGTAGTTTCTACTTGCCAAATGTCAAAAAATGACAGCTTCAAAAGTAACATATACCGAAATAGCGGGCTATTCAAAATAACACCTCTTATTGGAAAACCCTGTATAAGGAGGATAGTAATTTTGGGTACTACCTACTCCCCCACTTGGCTGCAAACTGAAAGGTACAAATATTGTCTTAGGAATTATGTTTACAGAAGTATAAATTTGCATATTCGTTTAGTGGACAGATAAGGTATTCCAATCAAAAAAAAAATTATGAAAGTTCATCTTCTAACTGAAATATTTTTTTAAGTATTTTTTTTACAAATGTCGATTTCATGGTTAAAATAATTTTCAAAGTTCTTATTTTTCAAAGCCCGCCAAAACGTACCTCGGTTTTGTTGGTCAACAGTAATGTCAATCAAATTTGAAGAAAATCACTTTTCATGACTTTATATCACTTATCAAGAGAGTGTTGAATTGCCACTATCCTGAGTTGCCCAGCCACCCCACTTCTATGTCTATGTAAGTAAAAATTTAAATGTTCGTTTGTTCAAAATGTTAAATCTCCAAAAGTTCTTCACCCATTGCTTTGAAATTTTGACACAATGTTGCATTCGAATACACATATTATATAGATGCCACTTGTGACAGGTCAAATCATGCTTTTTTATCACCTGTGACAGGTTTGTGAACAGGTTTTGTTTTTTTAAACAGCGCCATCTTTTGGACGTAAAAGCAACACACACATTTTTTCTCTATCTGCACCGACAGACTGATCCACAACAACGTATGGCGGGGTCCAGCTAGTCTTTATAATAAAAATTATTTATCAGAGACAAACCGACCCACCATTTGGGATAAACCATTTATCCAGTACATAATTGTACAAAAAAATCATTTTAAGAATTATTACTGGTAAATACTATAATATCTATATCTTGACATTTTTATTATATTTTATACAGCAATACTTAGTCACTTAAATATTATCATTTTAATGCCCAAAGATTAGTATGACTGTGCACGGCTGGCCGTGATTTTTTACCAAAAAAATTAGATCACTCTATAGATCACTGTAAAGATCAATGTAAAGTCGGTAATATTCCCGATCATCAAATTAGATGTCTCTATGTGTTCGATATTTTAAATTATTCTAAATACACAATATAACCAAGGAACAAAGACCTAAAGAAGGGCGAGTAAACGCGCTAATCTTGTATGACCGCTCTACCATACACGGCATCGAAAGGTGCATGAACGTGCTTATGGCACAGAACAGGTTAAATACATACTGTTTTTTTTATAATTAATATTAAAACTATGTATTAATCGCTGTTCATAAATTCACATCAGCAAACAAGAAAAATATATATATATATACACTTGTCGTAATAATAAAATTATGTATATATACAAGAAAATTTTCATTAACCTTCAGCATGCCAAAAATAATTTATTAACGAACGGCAAAAAGGCTTTTACAAGTACATTTACATTATACAATATACAGTGCAGTAGATTAGTAGGTATGCCTGATATATATGCATTCAACCAACACATTGAATACATTGTAAGTAAATCAAATAAATTACTTGGTTTTATTGTAAGATCAACTAAACTGTTCAAGAATTATAATAGCCTAATAATTCTATTCAATTCGTTAATCCGCAGTGTTCTTGAGTATGGGTGTACAGTCTGGAATCCACATTATATGACACAGTATCTAGACTTGAATCTGTCCAAAGAAAATTTTCACAGATTTTGTCTAATCGATCAGGTGTCTACCATCTAATAGACGGTTACGAACAAAGACTTACATATTTCAAATTAGAGAGTCTAGTTAAAAGACGAAACAAAAATGACCTCTTAATGCTTTACAAAATTGTGAATAATCAAGTAGATAGTAACATAGTTCATCAAATCAAATTAAACGCCAGGCCCAAATTCACTAGAAACCTTAACATATTTTGGACCGAAATTTTTACCAATAACACTGTTTATTTTAATCCTATGTCTAGAATGTCTAGATCATACAACGATATTGCTAAAACACATGTTCACGATATTTTCGTAAATAATATAACTTGTTTCAAGAGATATCTCCACGATTTCTGTACCTAAAAAAATAAAATAAAATAAAATAAACAAATATTGTTTGTTGATTTTTGATGGTTTGATATTTTCTATTATATACCTAATTTAAACACATGTTTAAAATTATTATGTCTCGTAATTTTTGTAATTTTAAGCTTTTTATAAATAAATACTGATATTGTTGTGTTTCCTTCAGTGAATGTGCAAATGTGATTGCTGCAGACACATAAGTCTAGGGACATTTATATTTGTATGTAAATTTATTTTATACTAAACACAAGCATGTATTTTAAATGTCATGTTTGTGCCTGAAATAAAATAAAATAAACATATTTAAAATCTTGAACAGTAAAAGAAAAAATTTGATGGGTACATTATTAAGTAATATGAAAGTATCGATACAATTTGACATTTTCTGACATAGAACCAACGCTGTTTGCACATCCAAAGTTAAACAGTTTCACCAAATAAATCAGCTCTACCAGATGAAAAAACATATTAACATAACTTAAAATATTAATGTCGGCTTATATAGCAATATTGATCAACTAAATATATCGAGTATTTGTTTTATAAATCGGAAAACAAAACTTGAGTTGCCATGAGGGGTTACTCTGTTACCTCACACGTATCATTTTAATCAACCTGTAAAAACAATACATTTGTTGTATTTGTCTCAAAGAGAGATCGTACATATGTCATTGACGGAAAATCTTCCTTCTCATATGTCTTGTATGAAAACGAAAAAGATGAGATTCTGACTTTATTTCCGGGTATTGTCTCGTCTTAAACACACTGCTTTTGAGACAATCGCTATTGAAAGTTCATCATCATCGTCCTACACGGCAATGAAAAATTTTTATAAAAAAAGCCTTACGAAGAAAATAAATACATATATTTACAAATTCACATGAAGGAAAGGAATGTAAAGAGTTTTCTTTTCTTTTTTTATGTGACACCTCACAAGAGCACCCGTGTCACAGTGTAAAGATAGGATAACTATATCGCCACCCAGTTGGGCAGTTTTCTGAGGCGGGTCAAGGTAGGGGCTGTAGGAAGGGATTTATTAGTGCAGGTCTTGAAGAAGGAAAAACAGAAGCCGGTAGTTGGTTCCACATACGAACCGACTACACAAAAATGACCCGTTCTCATGAAGCCAATATCAACTGTGAACAAGTGTTCTGCTTATGTCCGTCAAGTTTTACGCACGTGCACTGGTGCACCGGGGATCAAAGCTGGTAGAATCTTAGAGAAGACTTAATACCCATATTGCGTTTGTGCATTAGCATTACTGGAGCATTTTTGGCCACATTTTGACTAACTTACAATAACCCTTGAGAGCTGGCCAAAAAGTGGCCAATTCAAAGAGATATTTTAAAACATTTATTGGAATTATTTCAAAAGTTCCCGCCCGTTGGAATCATCGATTAACCAGAAATCTAACTTTATATTTTCACACATCAACCAGAGATGTCTTGCTTCTCTTCTGAATGATTTGTTATTGAATTCCACGAACCGAAATAATTGAAACGCTTCTAAGCCTTTCGACTTCTAGCCCCAAAACAGCTAATAAAATTGATTATCGGTTTAAGAAAGAAATTCTAAATTTGCAAACCATTAATCAATTTCACCAGAAGTAAGGAAAGATTGAGCTTACTCAGGACACACAGACATGTCACAATCCACTCCTATCGGTTTATGTCTTCAGTGTCTGCGAAGAAACCACAGATATACATATGTCGCCGAGCTACGATCAAACTGCACAGACTATGCAATAAAATTTGCATTTGGTGTGTAGGTAGAAACAAAGGTGGAGCGCCGTGGTGAAGGACGCTAGCGACACTCATTGTGCGCACACATCATTCATACTAATAATGGTTCTTGACCCGTTGAAGAAAATAGTTAGCCAGGTATTTGAACGTAGGAGAGTCGTTCAGACGGTAACTTGTATATTCTGGACGACAGTGGACCATTCCACTTTGGAGGGCACCAGATAAAAGGCGGGGGCAACCTTGACTCCGCACGGACACTGACAACCTGGAACAAGACAAATAAAACATTAATTACTTGCAGGAAAATTGCAGCTATCTCAGTAAGGTTTCTTTTGTCAAATTGTATAATTCCTTGTTTAAAATGTTACATAAATATTTTGAGTATAACATGTCAGAAGTTAGGTATTTAAATAACTACTTACAAATCTGATGATTGCAGAGGAAATTTTAGTTTTGATTTTTAGAAACATACTTTTTGGATGCTCAGTCTACTGTTCACAGAACAACTAGTTAGTTAGGATTCTGGTTAAATTCTCACCCATAATCCAACTGAAGCTGCCGAGTTTATTGGCGCACTTTGGACAGTGCAGCTTCCCCTGCACGTTCTTCTGGACGTCCTTCATCCAGACCAGCGGCTCCACGAAGTACGTCTGGACGCAGACCTCGGGGCTGTCGTGGCTGTCCGCAATGTCACGGGTCCCCATGGCGTCCGCCTCGGGCTGGCCGACTATATGCTCGATCTCCTCAGAACCTAGTACGATAAGATACTGAATAAATCAGCCTTTCACGGTATGCTGAAGTGAGAGAGTAAGATACCACCGAGAGAGAAATATAGTTATAAAATACAGAAATATAGAGAGAATTACGAATGCAGATTGAAACACAACTTCTTTACAACAAATCACATGTCTTTTATCTAGACTACAACTCTTATAATCAGGAACAAGTGTGTAGCAACGTCCTCTATATAATGCTCCAAAATCTCTCGGTTCTAGAAACCTCACTGATCGCTGTTCCTTGGTACTCTCCATGGAGGGGCGATCCTGTATACTCCCTACAACTGTCTGATACTCTATAACCTCTATGCTCTATCTACACTAAAGCCATCTATGCTTCGTAGTTTGCACTATAACAGATTCAGTGGACAAGACATGTAAGCAAACACGGCCTCCGTGGTTGAGGGGTAAAGCTCTCAACTAGCTAGTAGCAAGTCCAAATCTGAATAAATATTTAATATGAATACACTTGACAATAATAATCAATATTCAGATAAAAGTAAGTGTACAGTGTGTGTGCCGCTAAAACTCTTCATAAGTTTTAGCCAGCGTTAGCAGTGTTAGTGCCCAAAAATATTTTTTTTACCACTTGATAATAATATCAAAAAATATCGACTTTTATTTACTTTCTATAAATATAATATGCATGTTTTATATATATAAACTTTCCAGAAGAAATTCTCTAAATGATAGTGAGAACCCTGTCAAAATCCGTTGCGTCGTTTAGAAGAACTAAGCGCACAAACAGGCAGACACGGATAGCAACTTTATTTTACACTATGTATTTAGTGATAAAGTAATTACATATACGTATTTACATTGGGTTTGTACATATTAAGAGATTTGAATACTAATCTTCCATAGAAGTGTTAACTTTTGTTTGGTAGAGGAGTGCAGTTATTTATAAGTAATTAATAATATTATAGGTATTACGTGTTGTAGTAAATACATTGCAGTGAGAAAGTAAAAAACAGTTACATTATATGTTTGGTAGATGTGATATTAGTGTAAGTAGTTGAAGTAGATAAGTAATATATTTTATATAGAAAATGGGTGGTATGGGTTATTTTTAAGAGTAATTCATGTGGAAAGCGTTTTTTTTGTTGATAAGTTTGTCTTTGAAATATTTTTACAGTATTTAATGTTTGGATTTTGTCATTAATGCTTCTTTCTTCAGTTAATTTTGATAATATGTAGTATATTTACACTCCAAAGTGGAAGATACTCTCAGTATCGCCCTGGTGTAAGACCACCATTCAGAATTGAAACATTGCTTGAAATGGCTTTAGCCGTGTCTGGTGACCAGATCAATCTCCAATTCCCCTCCCCACAACCTTCAGCCTCACAAAATACCCCAATTGGAGATGCCGTAGTCTCACAGGCTCCAGACGGTTGAGAGCAGTTGGGACTCTTGAGCGGTATTCACGTAAAATAAATTTTCAGGTCAATTTTTATAAAACGATTTAAAATGGTTTATTCACTCTTGATTCTATATATAACTCGGAAAAGCCTGCAAGGGAGTATATATTAATAAATGACGAACCTGTTAAACTCTGATTAGCGAGATCATCTTCGTTGGGCCCGGCATCGACTGACAAAGCCTCCCCGGGAACGATGATCGAGCTTTCTCCGCCGCACGCGAGGCTCTTCAACTTCTCGATCAGGATCTGGCCATTCTGTAATTATAGTAAGAATAATAATATTTAACTTATACAGCACAGTTTTGTGAAAGTTCACCTCACGTGCGCTTTATATTAAATAACTTGGCGCTACGTTTTCTCCGGGCAAAAATAAAGGTCTCGGGTGAATTTCTTTAATTTGTTTTAAATCGCTATATATGAGAAAATATTATTTTTTTAACTCTACATAGTAACTCAGCATAACCTAGCTATAAAATTACTAAACTAAAATCGAATATTATTTGAAATGCAACTCAATTAACCTCGTAATATGTTTATTACGGTCCGACTTTCGGAATTTTCCCATACCTGCTTTCTTTAAATACGCCCGACATCTCTCGCTCGCTTGTACATATGAGTTGAGGGGCAGAACAGAGATAAAGATTCGAATCGGGTTTCACGGTCATAAAAACCCCCATTCCATGAATTGAATTATTACAATATAACAAATAATGTACTATCCTTTTCTTAAGGCGATGCACTACGTCGTGTAATATTTTAAATTGAGCCGCTATCAATAACAACCCTTACGTAGATGGCGATAAGGTTTAAATTCCCGCTTAACACCATCCGCCTGTTTTGATTTATGATTGATTTATGATTTATGCAAGAAAAAAACATGGCCAAAAAGTGCCTTTTATTTTATTTTGTGGATGTTCAGGCATAAATATTAAAAAAAATTTCGATCATTTTATAGATAACTTAATTTTCCATACTATACAATAAAATCATAACCGAAAATGGGTTCGTAAGTAGGAGATTTTGAACTTTAAAGCAGTTTTCATAGGCCTTATACATTATTTTTTTCTGGGCTTATAAAAAGACTCATCTAAAAAATACTCGATTATTTCAAAGGCCAAGATGTATTCTACTCGCAGTATTTAATTAAAGCATCTGAAACATTTCTAGGCGACCAAATTTTCAAACCAAAAACACATGATTTTGCATTACTACGTATGACATCGACTTAAAATACCGATGTAAACAAAAGGCATGAAGATAAATATAAAAAGAAGACTTGCATTACGATTCGATAATTATTTACATATAGTCGGGACCTTTACAAAGAGATTGGTATATAATATTAATATAAAAACGTTGAATAATTCCGTCTTCTCTGCCATTGAAATGAGGCTGGCGCAAAAGGTAGAATTACCTTTTCCGGCCGAAGTGTGTTAATACGTTCTCGCAGGATTACTCATCTTGATAAGATTTGAAATCACCGTACACGTGCCACACTCGCACAACAAAACCGTGGGACCTTAGTTATAACATTTCAGCGCTATGACGCACTTCCCATCAGAGATGTGCTTTATTTCAAATAAATCCATTTCAAATGGAAATGCAAAATGTGTATTTTCCATTTTGCATTTTAAATACTTTTCTAAAAACCATTTTGCATTTTGCATTTTAAATGCTTTTTTCAATGCATTTTCCATTTTAAATGCTTTTTTGTAACATTCTTCCTACTATCTCTACTTATCTTTTTTTCATAAGCCCCAAATATCAGTCGGTCCTCAACCTCGCTATGAGAGATAATTTACATTTGTCAAGTTGCTCCCTGGTAGGAGCCCTGGCAATTGAGTGATACCATTACAAAAAATACTGATTCAAATACTGAACATGGGGCCATGACGCTGTAATATTAAATGTTAGCTAGCAGTTCCTATGTTTTTACATTGGCAACATTAGTCCCGCGCAAATTTTTTGTGGTATTATAATCTGTAGTCGTGGTGTTTTTGGATTTGCCATCATGTAATATGTTTGTTCTACATTGATGTCCATTATTAAATGTCAAAATTGTTTAAAAATTCTATAATTATTTTAATTGTTTGACCTGAGAAACCATTTTGTATTTTCAATGCATTTTGAAAATAGGTATTTTGCATTTAGCATTTGGAATGCTTTTCTAAAAACCATTTTGCATTTTCAAATGGAAAAGTTTTGACCCATTTCCATTTTGCATTTCAAATGGTTTTGGGTACCCATTTTGCACATCTCTATTTCCCATGCATTCCTGTTTAGAGATAAGAATAATTTCTTCACATTAGCAAGTGTAGAACTGTACATGTTTAGCTTAATAAATAGGGAAGCCAACCAGTCAGTTATCCAACGACATTCGTGAAGTCTTTCAAATCATGCAAATCCTTACTCAAGGTACCCTCGAGAGAAAACCTGCCATTTTTACAGTCGACATCACTGGCGTGGGTGTCCAGTACATCGGTGTTTGTTTGTTTTTACTAAATATGTAGGTACCTGTTTTAACTTTTAACTTATTTTGCATGTACGCACTATAATCTGCCACTTTCACTAATTGGACACTCATACAATTTTTGGGGTGGCGAATTAGTGAGATGGTACTGTACTTTTATTTCTATTTGTGAATCATTCTAAAATATTACCTGTACGCAAGTTATGTCGCACTTCTTGGCGCTCTCTTCCTTGTTCTCTTTCTTGATGGTGACTCGGCGGTTCAGCGTCATGCGCACGCTCTTCGGGATGTGCGGTATGATGTTTTTCTGCGATGCAACAATGCGGCGGCATTTTTTGCAGCGGTAAACGTGCGGATCGGGGCGCTCCTGGGCCAGACCAGGGTCCGGCTTTACTAGGTCGGCGCAAGTCTGCGGTAGGATTTTCACTGAAAAAAAAAATTAAAACAATATTACTCAAAAATACACTTTGATATCAGCTAATGCAACAAATACAAATATGAATGATTTATTAATATGTAAATTCTCTGCGGGTAATTAGGAAAATGTTTTAAGTTATATGTAAAACTAACGCAGACCTGTGCAAAATCACGGGATATTATAATCAGGGTCAGCCTAGGCTAGCATGTTGATAGCATGATAAATGAATTCAAAAACAGTTATTTAGTTTCTATTATTATATTCTATTCTAGTTATTTAAGTTGAAAATTGATCAAAGTCAAGCCATTTTACGATGACTAGATAAAACAGAACAGTGACAGAACAGAACATTATAAAATAATGGTTTGGGTTAGGTTATGTTATATTATATACCACATTGTTACTATAAAAAACATTATAACGTTTAAACTACACTCTAAACAGTCCTGGCACTAATAAGAACAAACTTTGAAATTTTAAGCAAAATCACATGAATGGTATATGAATGCGTACAGGACAAACAAAGAAACATATATTTGTAAATTTTTTTCCACTTTTCTTCAATTTTGTTTCGTACGAAACGTACAAAAAAATATAACATCCTTCAGAATAAAAAACATTTAAAATTAACCTTTTCGTACACATTCGGCTGCCATCTTGAGCCGAAACATCTTGTACTTGGGGTGCTCCTTGTCCAGCACACAGTCCATCCGCCCGTACAGCTTCAGCTGCGCCACGAACCCAGCATTGGGCGAGGTGAGCGAGCGCCTGGCCTTTACGAAGTAGAAAGCTTCCTCAAAGGTCAGCCGATGCTTGGCCATCATGAACGCAATGACAACAGCCGCCGAGCGGGACATTCCGTAGTAACTGAGAGAAAAATATTATTATTAGTAATTATTGAAGACAAATTAGCGATTTTTAAACGAAAATCTGAAACAGAAAAATCAGAAAAGGATACGGTCACATGTAGGACTCGAACCCAGGACCCTTGTCTTTCCGGGACACTGCTCTACCTACTGAGCTAATGGGACCCTATCCCCCTCGGTCACTTTTAACTGTATCATACTTCGAATAATAACTACCAACATTGTCTTCATTTGCATTTAGTTCGGGTTGATCATACATAAAGATAGTTGCCCATAAAAAATGTGCGGGTAAAAAAATGAAGACAATGTTGGTAGTTCTTATTCGAAGTATGATACAGTTAAAAGTGACCGAGAGGGATAGGGTCCCATTAGCTCAGTTGGTAGAGCGATGTCCCGGCAAGACAAGGGTCCTGGGTTCGAGTCTTAGATGTGACCGTATCCTTTTCTGATTTTTCTGTTTCAGATTTTCGTTTAAAAATCGCTAATATTGTCTTCAATAATTAAAAATATTACAATTTGAGGTTTTACTCAATAAAGTTATTCCGAAAAATAAATTATTATTAGTGTTAAGATTAGCACTGCCTTCTGTTGATTGTCTTATAATTTATTGCCTGAAAAAAATCCAACTAGTTTCGCAGGAACTCTCGTGTGACAAAGTCATTAAATGGTCATTCAGCGCCAATTTGTTGTTTTGCCAGTTGAAAGGTTCCCGTTAAACGCCAATTCTAAGCCAGTTTCAGCATTTAAACAAATTGCCATCAGCAGAAGAGCCGCCCCGGGAACCATTTATTGGATAACCAGCACCTCTGCTATAGGTCACCTGAAGGGGTTGGCTACATTTGATGATTTAGTAGGTGTGCCCGGGTTCATCGGCTGAGGTGTGTTCAGAATGCACCTGCCCACAGGTTGTGTGGTGTACCAGATCGGGAGACACTAGTTTGGGAAGACCTTTTAACCTGTCTAACCGGTCTCTCGACCCATCGCCTTGCGTCGCAGCAGGAGGGATATATTCAGACATCCGTCACTCCTGGACATACTGATCCCTAGATTCGTACCCAACCCTCATACCTTTTATCTTCCCAGAAGTTCCACACCTTTCTTTCCTTAAAAAAGACACTCCACATAGCATCCCAAAACGTGACATAGGCTCTGAGGGAAGTTATTTTCCTCAGGGCTCCTGTGTGGGGTTAATGTAAAAAAAAAATTACAAAAAAACAAAATGGCGCTCAATGGCTATCTGATGACAATGTTACATTTGAATTTCTGCGAAATAACTGGGACTTAGTCTTAAAAGCTGAAGATGGCACTAGTCTAAGAAATTCTGCTTAGAGGGTTAAAACATTTCCTGTTTTACCTGATATTCAAAATATCATGTTATTCATATAAAACTAAAATTATTGCCTAAGTCCTACTTCTATTATAACGACTTAGCAAGCAGGATCCTTCATGCTAGAAAGATGAAATCAGGCTTTCTGTTCCAAATTATAATCAATATGTGATTGTTCCTTTAACCGTTTAACCTTGATCGTTATATTTCATAAAGACGCTGTCAGATAGTCAGAAAATTTGTTTGTATTTCCGCTTTGCAATAAAATCAAAATAAAAGGAATATTTCTGAACGTATCCTAAAACTAAAAACTGTTTTCGAAAGGTAATGAAATACGCTTTCCAATTTTATTATTAGAAATAAATATATAATTTTTGATATATTAAAAATTCAAATGCAAACAAAAAAGTTTTAAAAATTGCTCGCCAATATGTATTTTCGTTTAAAGGCGGCAAGGTGCCTTCGGTACGGAGCCGTCCCGAGGGGACGGACTTCTCAGATCCAATCTTCCCGCTCCTTGAGCTAGTCGTAGTTACTCAGTGATTGTATCTACAATCGTAATAAAGTTCCACTGTTCAGTAAGATCCTTAACGTGTGTTATTGGAGAATACCAAGTTTCCAGGAGCATCTTAGACTGGAGATAAGGGCCCGGTCTAAGAGATATAAATATTGAGAGTATCTCTCGAGAGATACCGTTTGAGTACTCACTGCGGTACATCAAAATTAATTTTTCTCAAATTAGGGTCGGAACCTGTGGTTTCATAAAGGTGTACATTTCAATTATTTTGTGGTTAACTTCTGGTTCTTGATATGAATACATATAAAGCTTGATGTTTTCTCTTTCTAACACCGTTTAAATCATATTACTCACTATGACAGTAAGGGAGATTGTTGGGAAGTAACAGCTTCACAGATGTACTCATAGAGGGCAGTGCATAGAGCTTGCTTGGAAGTCCACAAGATGGCAGCTAGTAGCCAGGACCAGTTAGAATGCTCCCAGACCAACTTGGTGTTTTCAGATCTCATTTAGCCAGCTTCTAGTAAGGTCGACTATCGAGTCACCGTTGTAATACGCGATCAATAAATCCCTGATTTAACACAAAGAACCTATTATTTAAAATCTCCTTCCACGACAAGTTGGAGAACTGTTTGTGGGAACACAACAGAGATGCAATGATTTTTATTAGACCACATGAACACCCAAGGGAACAAAATGACTCAATGAAAACTGAACAAATTAACACTCAGTTAATTGAATGAAGTATTTTTTTTAAATGAAGATTTGAAAACTTGACCATTAGTTTACAGTAGAGTTTAGGCCTGACAACTCAAGCTCTCTGGACTTCCAGTAACTGGAGTAGAGTTTCGTTCTATGTCAAGTTTGTGTAACGTTTAAATTTAAATTATTACGTATATCTTTCTTACCAGTGAACTAATATGGTGCCAGAGGCCTGTGCTTCCTGAATAAATTCATTGGTTTTGTTGAAATGACATATCAAATCTTCTTTCGGCACATCAGTTACTGAAAAAATCAAATAAAGTTACAATAAATGGCCCGACAGGAGATGGGAGATGTTCGAATATCCTCCATAAACGGCTGCATATTTTTCACTTCTATTCCGCATTGCCTATCTGTGTATTCTTATTATTTGTCTGTTATTTTTAAATATGGAATGTATTGCTTTGCACCACCCTTGCATACATTCTGGAATAAACTCAACGTCAAATTATCCATTTTTTTAACGAAATACCTACATACTAAAATGCATTATTTTCCATTTCCGGCAACTGAAATACTGAAATGTACGCATTGAGGCCCCGTAGTAAGAGTTTAAAGATGGTTTGAAAGGGAGATATGTAAATATGAATGTTAGAGGAAGATCGCTAATATTAAAAAAAACTATAAAATTAAGCGAAAATGGTGAAAATATTTAATAAAACAAGACTTGTTTAAAATAGAGCAAAAATCTCCAGACAAATGCTTTAGTTGTATTTAAGGATACACTGTGAATTTTTTCATGCCTATAACACATTATAAATACAAGAACAAAATGTGTTTTAAATAATTTTCGGAGGTTACTTTGCAATTTTTTTCTATCGAGGGAAATTCATTTAATTAACTTTTCGACATAAAAAAATGTATAGATATTAACATTTTATTTTTATCGAACATAAAACTATAAGAGTTAGTAAACAAGAAACTTGTTATAAATCGGTAGAAATTGAGTATGCGGGGGTTTAAGCAAGTCCCTATTTTATGCATATTTATCCCCTTTGGTTCTAGCCTGGGTAGGAGGAGAGTTTGTTCTAGAGTTGTGATTAGTAATAATAAAGCTGACAATATTTTATACAATAATATGATGAAAAATATAATAAACCAACCTTGGACATATTTGTTTTTTATGTTAGATATTTCTGTGATCATTCGTGGCAAAGGAACTGAGTCTACTGTGAGTATATGCGTGATCTTGAGCTTATGGAGAGTGTTCAAATCACAAGCAGCTTTCAAATTACCTGGAAACAAATACAACTTTAACTGTGTAAAAGGTTTTTTGATAAACTTCTATGACAAGTGCGTATTTTAAAGTTACCAAGCCATAGGTTATCTTCGATGAGGTCCACACTAACTGGTCCAGAATCAAAATCCTCTCTGAACAACAAACTGGCGCCCTTATGTTTTTCCATCAAAGCCAAGCTTTTTTCGTTGTGCAAATTATCCACAACTTCGGACGCCATCTAAAAATACGCAAAATATACTTAATATAAAGAAAATACTTATTCTTCAAACGTTAATATCGTAAGCTGTGCCAAAATCGAACAGAATTTCATTTATAAATATGAAAACAAAATAATAATGACCATTCTAGAATTTTGACAGAAACTCGATTCAAATGTCAAATTTTGACAATCTTGGCTAACAAAATACTTCTATGGTAATCTGTGAATATCTTTTATCTATGGTGTATATTAGCGATGGCACAATCGATGAATAATCAATGATTTACTCGGTCTTTTGATTATCGAAATATTTCGATTCATTATCATGGATTAATCGATTTTGTCAAAAATCATCCTATAGTCCGAAACAATCGTATTGAAACGTCATCGAACAAGGAATCTATTCTGTCAAAAATCATCACACAGTCCGAGACAAGCGTTTTGAAACATCGATTCCCAACTCCGTGAATTGTCAAAAATATCTCGGATTACTTGACAAACGAGATATTATTCACGTGGTACGTTGTGTTACCTAATATTACGCACTACCTAATATGATTTTATATCCACTGGGAACTGGGATTACCCTATTATTCTTTGCTAATTGTCAAATGTTTAGCTGGGATATTATATACCAACCGAAGAAGCTACGAGTATGTGAACGATTCATTCATATTTTAGGGTGGGATTTACGACGCTCGTGCATTTATGATGTGTGAAAAATGGCATTCTGACTTATAATAAGTTGGGAAGGTTTTGATAAACATAAATTGAACTTTTTTTATGGTGCTGTTTTTGTTCAAAATCACCTCGAGGGCGCTCCATAAAGAATCTTAAGGTATATGTTGTAAATTTAACATCATATGAAACACATCCAAATTCGTAGTCATTCTCATCATTACAATAATATTACGATTATGTTTTCTGCAAATAAACAATAAACATCATTGCGAGTATGAAAACATTGGTTTAGCCCATTTTTTGCAAATGCAGTACTTGCCTACCAAAACTTTACCACACGAATGAACCATACTTTATTTATGTGCCCCCGACAAAAATCTGTACGCAGCTACTTCTCTCGCTGAACTGTGAGCAATTAAATCGATTAGTCATTCGATTCTTTTGATTTTTCGATTAAAAAATTTCGATCCTGTCCATCACTAGTGTATATTGATAAAGTAATCAACTACGAATTTGGCGGATTTATTTAAAATTAATGTTTTGTAAACAGCGAATGTACAAAGAGCAAAATAAAAGTATTTTTTTAATTTGTATGGCCCCTGTTACAATATTATTATTATTTGAACAATGGCATTGAATTATTGTAGGAACTCTTTGTAATTGAATTATTGATCAAACATTTGTGAAGGAGTATTGATAAAATAATACAATTCATTATAATTTAGTACAGCGCTTTTGTTGTAAACATAATGATATTATATCTTTGTTTATGCGTACAGTTGTATAATGGTGAAATATTATCATAAATTATTGATTTGTTGAAGTGTTAACTACTCTAATGCTGAATCCCTACAAACTATACCGATTAATAATATTTAACTGGTTGATATAATAATACGAGATAACTATGGGACAACAAATGAAAATGGACGAAAGGGGTGAGGTTATATTGCAGCCAATTACTGTTTTATGCCTTGGACCTCCAAACACAGGAAAAACAATGTTATTGAAAAAATTACAAAAAATTGATATAATTGATAACACATTCAATTCGGTACCTACCATTGGAACAAATATATTTCATATTAATATGCCAGAAAAGGGCAAGAAGAGCTTTCTAGACATAAGAGAGGTTGGCGGAGAGATGTCTTCTTTATGGAGCCATTATTTGGACCACATAAAGAAGATCATATTTGTGGTGGATACGTCAAACCTTTGTCAGATTTCAGCTGCAGGTGTTTACCTCTTTACACTTTTGGCAGAACCCAAACTCAAAACCTGTAAGGTGACTAATACATTTTTATTCATGTACCACTTACCATTGTCTTATTTAAATCGGGGATCAATATATGTTACTTTGGTAAAATTGTACTATTATGCCTCGCAATAATAAATAATAGTATACAGGTGACTCGCTTTGTAATATCACTATTTAGTATAGTTCAGATCTTCTCATTGCGTACGCTCACCGAGAAGTTTCTGGCAAAAAACCAATAACTTTTCTGTGCCTTTGTAGATCTACAAAAAGCATACAACCGAGTCGACAGGAAAAAGCTATGGAAGGTGTTGTCCAAGTATGGAGTGAATACGAATCTGACTCAGGCGATTACGTCTCTGTATGA
Source organism: Hesperophylax consimilis (assembly GCF_061612785.1). Classification (NCBI taxonomy): domain Eukaryota; kingdom Metazoa; phylum Arthropoda; class Insecta; order Trichoptera; family Limnephilidae; genus Hesperophylax; species Hesperophylax consimilis. Next base: position 15,377,626 of record NC_142854.1, on the reverse strand, counting down.
GGGAAACGTTGCGTGTGTTAGGGTGAACGGTGGTTTTACGGGGTGGTTTGATATCACAAAAGGTGTTAATCAAGGCTGCGTAATGTCACCGCGGTTATTCAATCTATACATGGATAATTGTATGCAAGAATTGAAAGAGGTGGGATTGGGCACGAATTTGAGTAATCTGAAAGTATGTTGCCTGTTGTATGCTGATTACTAATAATATGGATGATCTGCAGTGTCTCGTGTCTAGGATGAACGAAGTATGCATGAAGAATGATTTAATGATGAATGTAAGTAAGTCTAAAGTAATGGTGTTTGAAAGAGAGAGTACGAAAACAGTGTGCAATATAGCTGTGAATGGGGAATACTTGCAGCAGGTGGATAAGTTTGTGTATTTAGGAAGTATGTTCTAGAGAGATGGGAAGGCTGACAGAGATATTGAAAGAAGAGTAAATGCAGGTAACTCCATTAATGGAGGACTGAACACAGTTGGCGCTAACAAAAAATTGTCCAAAGAAGCGAAGTTGGCAGTCCACAATGGAGTGCTGGTACCTACCCTGATGTATGGAAGTGAGGCATGGAACTGGCAAAGAAAGGATGAAAGTAGATTTAATGCTGTTGAAATGAGATCCCTGAGGCGTATGTGTGGTAAAACCATGTATGATCGTGTGAGGAATGTGGAGATCGGCAAAGAGTGCAAGGCTGATGTAAGCGTAATGAGTAAGACCAAGAAAGGGACGCTTAGATGGTTTGGGTATGTAGAGCAAATGAGCGAAGAAAGGAGTGTAAGGAGAATATACGATGCAAATGTGAATGGTAGCAGAAGTCGGGGACGCCTGAGGAAAACATGGCACGACCAAGTGAATCAGATACTTGAGTCGGGCCATGTCAAGAATCAGAACAATAGAAGAGTATGTATGAATGTGAATGAGGCAAAGAGTGTGTGCCAAGACCGAGTTGTTTGGCGGTCCGTCCTCTCTGCGGGGAAACGGCGTGATGGTTAGTTAGTTAGTTAGTATAGTTATTTACTTTTCAATTATCAAGGTGCAATTGGATAACTACTGGTGTCGACTTGCCAAGGCAATGATAATCCTTGAGGTTTTTACTAGCTCCAGGCACCGTTTGGCTCAGGGCCAGCCCTGGATGCATCTCTGGTACAGAGCCACGATTAACCGTAGAATATTTCTAGTAGTTTATCTCTCCAGTGTTCCATAGACTCCAAGCATTAGGAACTCTTGTCATTTTTGATGTGAATATCACACAAGAGTCCCAACTGCTCCCAACCGCCTGGAGCCAGTGAGACTACGGCATCCCCAATTCATGTACGTTGTGAAGCTGAAAGTAATGGGGACGGGAAGGAGATGGGTAAAAGAAAGATTGTAAGAATCTGGCTGTTAAGATCTTGTCACCAAACAAACCTAAAGCCATTTGAAACAGCGTTTCAGTGGTCTTACACCATGGCGATACCGATACAAGGTGATATCTTATATTATTTTAATGATTAAATTGCGAAATAACAAAAATCAACGCAACCCGCGACCTCCAGATTGCTAGTCGAGAGCCTTACCCGTCGACTACAGATGCCGTCAATCTATAACCTAATCAGTATTGCATTAAAGGTATCGGTGATGTTTGCAGTTCCTCCTGGTGCTGGCGAAGATGGACGTGGCGTACCGGCAGATGAGGAACGAAGCGCTACTGATGCTGCAACTGAAGCGGCTGCAGAAGGAGGTCAGGCAGAACATCCGGGTTCTGGAGACCTCGGCCATCAACGGGGAGGGGGTGGAGGAACTGTACGAGTGGGTCACAGGGATCAAGAAGGTGGAGGAACCATATTGATGAAAAAACAAAGAACATAATAAAATTGTTAACTCATTTTATTTAATTAAATAAAATTGTTTTCTTTCCTTCTCTTTATAAAATAGAGACAAACATTCCCAGGTTACTTATGCAATGATGGAGGGCTCGGCTGGCAAAGGATTTAACCCAAAAAATAATTTTTAACCCTTTCAGACCGTGTGTACATTTGAAAATGAACATGGATTTAAGAATTTTTTCCTTACTATGTATATATGTATAGCGAATAAAAATTGACAGTAGTTTTCGTTTTCAATTGCCGGTATATACTATATATTTTAGCTACTAGTTTGATTACCGACCAAATTTTTTTATTGGTCTTCTGTAAATGTTATGTTTTTATCAATGTTTAATTTTTAAGATTTTTTTTTTGATTGAATAAAATGTTATATTTTTTGTACCTAATTTTCTTTCAAATTAAATTAGTAATAACTTTTAAACTTCCTAAAAAAAAAACACCAAAAATATTCAAATAACTCAACTAATTCTTGTTAGGCATCAAATATGTTCAGGTGTGAAAGGGTTAATAACTAATTTTAAACTTGCTGCATGAAAGCAATGCATCTGTGTGAGTACATACTGTGTTCAACTCAACTCTGGTTCAATTCAATTTATTAATTTTAAAAACATTACAAAATTGTTCATTTAATGCGTTTTTAAAATACATTTGTTCATAAAAATTCTTGCATTAATATAAACAGTGGGTATATCAACTATACTAGTAATAATAGAGCTTTCCTTTTAAAGTCAGCTTCATTAATGCTAAAAATGTCGATATCCGAATTGATTCTGTTCAACAGCAAGATTGCTCTCCCCACAGGCCAGACCATTGGCAAGTTAGTTCTGCAGGCCGGGAGATACAATAGTCTATGTTGTCGGTGACGTAGATAACCATCGGGAACATAGAAATGAATGCTCTCCATGATGACTGAGCTTTCAAACCATCCACGAATCAGTCTGAAGAAATGTGTAGCAATGCTCACATCCCTCCTGACCCATAGATAATTCGTTCAGTCAGTAGGATAGAGTCATACTCCCTCATGTGGAGAAATCTCAAGAATTTCTTCTGAACTCTCCCTAATATGAGAGAATACTTTACCTGGTGTGGACTCCAATGACCCACTTTCAAGTCTACTCCTTACTAAGGAATTAAATAAAACTATGAGAACCCGGGTGTCTCTAAAATTCCTTGCAGTGTGTAGAACAAAGTCCAGCATTCTCAGTGAAGTGCTACAAGCCGTCTCAATATGAGTATGAAATGTCAGCCTACTATCAAACATGATTCCAAGATCCTTCATGGTCGAGACACGTTTTTAACTTCGGGGGTCCATTGTATACCGGTAATATCAGGTATGACTCGCCCTAGTGAATGACAAAATTAAACATTTAGAAACATTAAACTCAATCTGATTTATTTTACTCCAGTCAACAATTCTGTCAAAGTCTGACTGGAGTTGATTGCAGTCTTCTAAATTTAGAATTTCTGAGAAAAGTTTTAGGTCATCAGCAAAGAGAAGAAACCTAAAATGCAGAATTACTTCTGAAATGTCTTTAATAAATATGGAAAAGAGGAGTGGACCTAAATTACTGCCTCGGGGTACCCCCGATCACACAAAAAAAAATATTGATTAGTAACAGTCCGTGAGACACAAACTGCTTCCTATCTGCGAGATAGCTAGCAAAAAAGGTGAGCAGTCTTATGGAGAATCATATTATAGCCAGTTTATTGAGTAAGACGTTGTGATTAACAGTATCGAAGGCCTTTAAAAGGTCATTGTATGAACAATCTACGTGATGGCCCTTGTCTAATGATTTTGATACGCAATCCTTAAACACCAATAGGTTGGTTTCTGTCGATCGACCGTTTCTAAATCCATGCTGTTCAGAAATTAAAAACGGTTCTACTTGTAGTAATGTGAATTTATGAAGAATCGATTCGAATAATTTAGCCAGTGCAGATAATATTGCCACCAGTCTAAAATTTTCCACAGAAGTCGAGATATCTAAAATACGAACGGTAACCGGATTAAAAATAACAGTGACAAAACAGAATGTGATAAAAGAATAGGTTAGTAACCTAAGTAGTTAACCACTCGAGCGATAGCTAAAAAACCTTGAGCGACAGACATTTCCGGGCATTCGGTTTAGGATTCGGCTGAACTCATTCGAATATTAATACGGCAACATATAAACTGCTTATTGTGGTATAAATCCACCTCCATTTCACCATCTATCCCATATTTTTGGGTTTTATAAAAAAAAAAAAATTGTAAAATTTATCAACACTTGAATTCTGTGTCTTAGTTACATACTTGAAATTGCACGACCTTGTACCTATTTGTAATATTGAATATTACTATTTCTGTATGTTGTCTATGGTACACTGGAAATGTTTACAGTCATAGACATTAAAAAAATACAATTTAACTTTTTAAAAATTTGGGAGGCGGGTTTGGGCACTGCTGCCCTGGGAACCATTTATTGGATAACCAACTCCTTTGCCATAGGTCCACCCAAGTGGTTCGCTACGTTTGGTGACTTAGCAGGGGTGCCCAGGTTCATCAGGTGAGGTGTGCTAAGGCTGCCAACCAGCTGCGTGGCGTGCCAGATAGTGAGAGGCCGGTTGGGGAAACCCTTTGACCTCTTCTGGTCTCTCTTGACCAGTGGCGGTTTTCTCTAAAGTGCGTTTGTGCGGCGAACCCCCATTAAAAATATGAGAAAATAAAACATCCTTGTTTTATAATAATATAAGCACATTATAGATAGCACGCTATTAAAATTTCGCCTTCAAAACCCGCGCCACCGAAAAATACGATGCCTATTCCAAATTTGTGCGAGTTAAAATCCGCGCCAAACTCTCCATACAAAATAATCTTAGCCGGTACAGACCCTATGACGGTGATATATACAAAATTTGGTCTTTCTTTGCAAAAATAAGACAAATTGTGTGCGCCGAACACGCGTTGTGATATCACGTGACCTCCGAACATTGACGAATGTAACCGAAGAAACCCGAGAACTTCGCGGCCGACGTTTAACCTTTGAACCATAGGGATGCAAGTTAAGTGTTATTTTTTTATGTTATATTATGGTATTTAACTTTGTAGTCATTTTTGTACATATTTTTGTTTTCTTGTTTCTGCATTTCTCCAACCGTTTGCTTATGGCATTTGTAAATCTACTACCTATTTTTAAATTTATTTCGTGCCACCTTTATTTGTTTTTTGATGTTTTAAAATATCTATTATATATTCTACGAAATTATTCTTCTCTAAAAAACAATAATAATTAGCAACGTACCTACATTGAGTGCTATAAAAACATTAAACAATTTAATTCCTATAAAACTTTTCTCATTATCTAATAATTGTGTCTAGGTAAAGTGATTTAAAAACAATAATATGTAGGTACCCCTCCCACTAACTTTATTTAAGTTGTGTGACTGCTGCCGTATTCGACTATTTGACGTAGGACAACAGTAAGTAAATTTTAATTAGATATGTTTATCTTCTCTTGAATTTCTGAACCCCCTGTTAAAAAAACCACGAACCGCCACTGCTCTTGACCCATAGTCTTGTGCCGCGGGAGGAATAGATTCATATGTCTGTCACTCCTGAACACACTCATCCCTAGATTCCTACCCACCCCACATACCTTTTTCCTTACCAGAACTTCCTCTCATCCATTTCCTCAAAAAAAATCTTCCACACAGCATCCCCAAAGATGACAGGCCCTGATGGAAATTATTTTCATCAGGGCCTCCTGTGTGGGGATGTAAAAAAAAAACGGTTGTTCGATTATTTATATTATTATCGGTACAATATGTTATCTGAAATATTTCGATATATAACAGGAACTTCAGTGACATCTTTTAGTATTCGATAGAAGCTTACTCAAGAAAGCGACTAAAAATATTGGCTGTTCGTATAAAGTTCAAAATAAATTCATTTTAATACATAAAAATCATGTTCCTACAGCTACCCAAATTTGGGTAGCTATCGCTCAAGTGGATAAGGTCCATCAAACTTAACAATTAACATCACAAAAAACACACCACAATAGATAACGCCATTGTAGCCACTCGGTCACAAACAAAAATTAATAATTAGTAAACAATATCGCTCAAGGCCGTTGACGGTGCTGCCCAAATTTGGGTAGCTATCGCTCAAGGTAATTGGCGGTGCTACCCAAATTTGTGTAGCTATCGCTCAAGGTTATTCATTGGCTGAGCTACTCAAATTTGGGTAGCTATTGCTCGAGTGCTTGGGTTAGGTTTGTTTTTTTTTTAAATAATTTTTCTGTTCTATTTTGTCATGGAACAAACAAATGAATACCGATAGTTGCAACTGATTTAAAATAAAAAAACAAATGAACAACACAAGTCACCGGGAATGTATATTGTTAAAATGATAGATTAATTTTAATTGCATTCTAAAAAATAAGTTGATGAAACTAGATGATTCTAGTTTCTTGCTTGACGATGTTATTGTGCGATTGGAGGTCATCTAGCTCCTTCTTGATGTACGTCCTCTTTCTGCCCGGAATCATCTTAGGGATGGTGTCCAGGGAGATGTTGTGTGCCTTGACGAGGTGATTCTTACGCTTCCAATTGTCTATGAACGCCTTGGGGCAGTAGTCACATTTGTATGGTAGCTCTCCTGTGTGAATTCTCATATGACGAGACTAGAAAAAAAATATACAAAACATTCATTGAAGCAATTGAAGGTCACTGTCCACGTGAGATTTCTAAAAAAAAACAACACCCCTTTTCCCCCCCTAAATTTAACGAAATTTTGCACACTGATTTGATTGATCTGATTTGCTAAACTCTGCGTAAAGTCAGGGCAACGCCGAGGACTTCAGTTAATAATTTTTATTTTATTTATTTATTATGTGCTTCTATATAAAAAGGTTTACATATATTTTTTTGGCTTTGCCTGTCTCGCTAGGAAATCCTGTGCCGAGACAGACTAGTTTACAAATATTTTATAATATTAAAATAAAGTACATTTTTCAATAGAGTAAAAATATTTGACAAAATTTTCAGGTTGGTTTCAGGTGGTAACAATAATGAGATAGAGTATTATATTTGGGTGAGGTGACTAATTATTGCATGACCTTTTTCGATGATCCATTGTTTGATCAGGATTTTGTATTTGTTAATATTATTCGATTTTCTTGTTTTTTCAGGTAGGTTATTGTATATTTTAGACGCAATGTATTTGAAATTTCTTTTACCAAATGTTGTGTTTGTTTTAGGTGTTTGTATGAGTTCTTTGGTTTTGTGCCTCGTGTTTACAATATTTTGGGTAAATGTACGTGTTTTATTTTTAAAAAGATGAGTTAAGATAGTTTTTGTGTAAATTTGTCGAATATCTAATACATGGAATTTGTAGAATATATCTGCAGTACTTGTTTCTAAGGGAATTTTAAGAATAACTTTCATAATTAATTTTTGTGCCTTCGATAATGAATCTATAGCTGATAGTGTTCCTCCCCATGTGATTATTCCATACTCAATGATAGATTGACAAAGAGAGTAATAAACAATTTTCATAGATTTGGAGTCTAGTATGTTTCTAATGTTTTTGAAGAAATAAATATGTTTTCTAAGTTTATTCGTGATAAGTAGGCAATTTGTATTCCACTTAAGATATTGATCAAATGTAAGACCAAGGTATTTGATATGGTCCGTTCGATATAGGCAAGGACATTGAAAGAATGTATTGTGAGTACAAAAACATTCATGTACTTTTATTTCAACATCTTGATTAGGTTAGCCAACAATATTCATACTAAAAGTAATGTATTTTGTTTTGGATGTATTTAGTGCAAGAGAGTTAGTATCTAGCCATTTTTTAACAGAGTTAATTGATTTCTCAGCCATTTTGTATGCGTTTAACCAAGTGTCTGATTGAATGAGTAGCACAGTATCGTCAGCAAAACTTACAAGTTTTCCATCTATCATTAGATGGAAAGATCGTTAATGTAGATGAGAAACAAAGTAGGGCCTAAGACGCTTCCCTGGGGAACTCCGTAGGTTATAGGGAGGGGTTGGCTGAATTTGTTTACGATTTTGACACTTTGGGTTCGATTAGTTAAGTAACTTTGAAGAAATTCTAGGTCTTTCCCTCTTATACCAATGGAATATAGTTTATTAATAAGAATGTCAAGGGAGATAGTATCAAAACTTTTGAGAGGTCTAGGAAGATAGAAATGCATTTTTTTCCCTTATCTAAATTTGAAACAAGAAAGTCTGTAACAAAAATAATAGCATTGGCAGTGCTCTTACTCTCCGAAAACCAAATTGATTTTCGGAGAGTAGCTGCTTGCTTTCAAAATAGTAATATTTACAGACTGCATGGAGCAGTGGGAGGAGCACAAGGCGCACAAGTACGGCTTCTCGCCCAATTAATATGGTATGGTGTTTTTTACTCACCAGGCTACTGCTGTTGTTGAAGCCCTTCTGGCAGACGGAGCAGACATGCCCGCGTTCGTTGGCGTGCGTCTTCTCATGGCGCCGCATGCCCGACTGCACGGAGCAGCGGAAGGGGCACACGGCGCACGAGTACGGCTTCTCGCCCGTGTGGACGCGCATGTGAACCACTAGGTTGCCAACTGTAACAACCGAGACAAATATTATTACACAAAATCCTTCATAAGATTAACGATTATTATGTTTCTAATTTTTTCTCAGTCAGTTGCCAATAGATAACTCATTTTTCAAGAAATTTGTGATTTTACAAGGAAAACATTAAATTTATACAGGAGGTTAAAAATTTCCCATGTATTTATGACTAAAGGCTTCAAGCAAGCAAGAAAACAAAAAATATAATGGCGGCTTCATCGGCACTTGATTCTGCAGACATTTTATAACGCAATTTGATAGAGACAGATGACAGCTGAAGTGTCCTTTTTCGTTCTATGGCTAAACAAGCTTAGATAATTTGTGAAATCAGAATTAGTTTAAATATTAGTTGCCCTGTGAGTGGATGGACTTTTAAACCATATATTTTATGTAACATTTTTTTATTTCAAATAAGGAATTACACAATTTGTCCAAAGAAACGACACTATCTTAATGACATTCTTTTTTCAAACATTCTTCAGGCAGGTAGGAACTAAATGTGCAAATAATAAAGTCCATATGAACACAAATATTTCACATTTGAAAAAAGAATCTTTACTGAACTATTAAAACAGTCAGCATCTTGAAACAAAATTACATGTTCATTAACATTTGCATTTTTATTTATATAGATAGAAGATGGGTAGGTAATAATTTAATCTTCTTCTTCTTTCGTATGGTGGGGGGATGGCGGACCAGGACGCCATCAATAATTTAGTAAAATAATATATCGCACATTTTTCTTTAGGCAGGGAAATGTATTTTGTAATGGTTTACAAATAAATATTACAGGGTAACTCTGTATTCCTAATTCATAGTAGGTAATTAATTAGTACTCATACGAAGTCGCGAAATACTAAGTGACGCGTATATTAATGAAAATTATAAATAATGTTTAGCAATATCTAAAGTACATATTATAATTTGAGTTGAATTGATGAGGTACCTGCAAATTCATTGGAATATAAAATTAAGGATTAGTGATAAATATATATTTATGAATGTGCGACTGAAGTCTTGCAAAGTGAATGACACAGACATCTTGTTATTAGATTACCTTGAGCGAAACTGGCCCCGCAAAGATGACACAGGTTAGGCTCATCTCCGTGGTGCAGTCGGCTGTGATTCACCAGGGCACATTTCATGTTGAAACTAAAATAGAAAAATACATCCATCAGTTCAAAATCACATTCCCGAGAGATAAATAGGCCGATAGGGATACTGAAACAAGGGTAAATGCAGGAAACTACATTAATGGAAGACGGAACGCGGTTGGCACTGGTGAAAAAACAGTCCAAAGAAGCAAAGCTCAGTTGGTAGAGTGTGCGTCTTGGCGTACAGTAGAGGTGGGTACAAAAAAATACCAATTACAAAATCCTCAAAAGTATTATATACCGACCGGAGATATGTAATTAGTAAACTGTACTCAGATAATTTCTGCCCACAACGATTCCCCACAGATTTTTTTTTAATCCGTGGGGGGGGGGGTTGTTAGATAATTTCTGAAGAAAGTAATTCGCCACAAAAAAATTTCAAATCCAAGATAATTCCCCATGAAAAAATTTCGATGTATTTTTGCCCACAAAATATTTTCAAATTCATGGGGGGGTTGATAGAGTATTTATGTGAAAGGTTATTCCCAACAAAAAATTTCAGTATGTGAGTCCCCACAGTAATTTTACAAATCCATGGGGGGGGGGTGTGGCTACGAAATTCCACACATTTTTTCTATTAAAAATACCTGCTTTCAAAGTACCTATTAGTTAAAAAATACCTCTCAAAGTACTTATCAAAAGTACTTATCGAAAGAACCTATTAAAAATACCTGTTAAAACCACCCATCAAAAATACCTGTTAAAAGTACCTATTGAAAATACCTATCAGTAATAAACACTTGGTCCCAGTATAAAATACTTGTGAGTATTTTGGAACCAGGTATTTTGAAGGTTTGTCACAAGTACAAAGTACCGCATGAAAATACCCGGTACTTTTACTGGGTACGATAAATACGCCTCTCCTCTAGCGTACAGGTCACAGGCGAAAGGGAGCTCATCGATGTGGATATGGTTATATCTGAATTTGTAAAAAACATGGGTAGGAGAAGGAGATGTTGTTTTATGTGAATACCGCACAAGAGTCCCAAATGCTCCCAACCGTCTGGAGCCAGTGACATCCCCAATTGTGATCTGTTGTAGGTAGTGGGGGGGGAAGGAAATGGGAAGAGGAAGGTAGGGCAGTATCTGGATATTCAGATCTGATCACCAAACATGGCTAAAGGCATTTCAAGCAACGTTTCGATTCTTAATGGTGGTTCTGAGGAAAGCTCAGGGCGAAACTGAAAGTATCTACCACTCTGGAACATGCCGCAAATATACTATATATATATATATTTATTTTTTTTTATTAAAAAATTGTAAAATAACACAAATAAAATTTACGTGAGAATTGAAAATTTTGAAACTGTTTACACTAATTAGATGATGTGATGAAATAATGACACCCGAGGTTAGGTTAGATTAGTTTGGGTTAGGTTATTCAATAATCAAAAACAAAAAACAAAAAAATTATTACACACACTCGTTTTTAATAAATGTAGATATTTGAATAATTGCAAAATCACTTTGACGCATTTTAATATAAAATGAAAATAATTAACATTGCTTTACAAAGCTTATTATTTACACCAGATTAGTACGATTATCAAAATTTATAAAAAATCAGTCGCAATACGCAAGCGAACATGAGAAGAGGAATCTTCTTTCCTGTTTTAGCGTTCGATTCAACCGCCAGTACTACCACTCTTTCTGCCACCGTCACCGCGTTCTGTATAAATTATAATATTCGTCCTCACAAATAAACTAAATCAATTGTGCAGACACTCGTTTCAATCTCCCATCTCCTGAACACAATTTATGGTTTGGGAAGGCGCCGTAAATTACAGCTAATTACAGCCTTATACAAAGCCCCCTGCCACACTGAGGCAGAAAGAGTGGTAGTACTGGCGGTTGAATCGAACACTAAAACAGGAATGAAGATTCCTCTTCTCATGCTCGCTTGCGTATAGCAGCAGATTAATTCGCGTTAGTATTGCCACATGTGGGGAGAAATAAAGTAGTCCCACAACTTAAAGCAATATCTGTGCACCGTAATGAGATACTGAGTGGAATTAAAGTCGACGTAATGTAGTTTTTTAACAGTAACATTGTAGTATACAGTAGTGAATGGTTGAATAAGTTGGAGACACCCGTGAAAGACATTAGCAATAGAGAAGCACTGCGGAATATTATATTTACTTATTTCATCATGTTCTCCATAAAACGGTTACACACCATTGATATGTATACATACTACAGAAAAGTTACAAATTTGAGATATACATGTAAGTATAAAAAGTTCATGGGGGCAATTATAGTATTTGGTGACATGCGTCAAAAGATAATTGCAAAACTGTCTGTAAGTGACATTGAAATTGTCAGTGGTCGATGCAGAATCTTTACGCAGTTGAGTCGCTTTGTTGATTAGCGCATTCTGACAGGCAGAAATCTTCTTTTACGGAGTGCAAAAAAGTGCATGGGATCTCCCACGAGTATACTTGTTAGGAACATGTAAATTAACAATTTTTTAACATTGATGGATTAAGTACAGTTCTCGAGATTAACTATAAAAAAATGTTTACTTAAAAATATTTTTCGGTGAGCTTCTGACGCGAGGATTGAAATCAAGCCTTTCTGTTAAGAACAAGGATGGATACAGGAATGGACAGTAAGCATATTCCCTCATATACAAGTAATGCATAAACCTCTTTTGTACTTTTTCTATTTCTAGGATATGGTTTTGTTCAGAAGGTTTATATGTATGTCACCTCATGACTATCCTTAGAGCACAAGCAGCAGGCGATGAGACGATTGTTGGAATGATTATGGTTATATATATTATATAAATCACCTCATGCCGCACTTGTCGCAACTGTAGGGGCGCTCTTTGGTATGCAGGCGGCGGTGCGTGATGAGCTGTCCGCGCTGCTTGTACGTCTTGGCGCACAGATCGCAGGCGAAGGGGCGCTCGTTGGTGTGGATGATGAGGTGCTGCGTCAGGTAGTGGGAGCGGGCGAAACCTGAGCATATTCATGTAATATAATATACAGAATGTTAAAGGAGATTATCATTAAGCAATAGGAAAACCTGTCTAGGGATAGAAAAGTAGAACATCTGAGGACGATGGCATCACCATCTGGGGAAAGTTATGAGGCTAAAAGAAGTGTGGGAGGGAAGAAGAGGAAAGTTGGGTAGTATCTGGACTCTTTTTTATGGCATCCCCAATCAGGTATGTTGTGATGCTTAAGGTAGTAAGGGGGGGGTTGCGATAGGGAAGAGTAAGGTAGGGAAGTACCTGGTTTTTCAGATTTGGTCACCGCCACGTGTTGTGGCTCAGTCTGCCTGTGCAGATGGAGAAACAATAGCGCCTGTTGCTTCTACGTCTAACAGATGGTGCTATTTAAAAAAAGCACGTTTGTCCAACAGATGGCGATGTTTTACCTGTTACAGGTGACCTCTATATGATATAGAGTTCGATGATATTTCATCAAAATGAAAATTCAACACACCTTTAAAAAGTGATATGGAGTTATTAAAAGTGATGAAACAAAAACTTGGTTTAATAGTTACCTATTTAACCGGTTTTTTGTTTCATCATGTGGCAGCTTCGCGGGACTACCTATCTATTGTCTAAATATATGTATTATGCCTAATGTGTTTAGTTACAAATAAATAAATAAAAAATTTAAATAAATCACTTTTCATGACTTTAAACCACTTTTTGTGGGTGTGTTGAATTGTCATTTTGATTATACAGGGTGTATCGGCACGTACCCGACAAACTTTAACCAGCTATTCCTTAGCACATTTGGAGTAAAAAATGTTATGGGCACTTTGCTGTCCGGTAACATTTTTTTTTTTAAATTTACTATTCATATTTTCACCACTATTTTATCCTTTGTCAAAGTTTGAAAACCCACCTGGCAATATTTTATTTGAGTTTCGTTGAATAATATACGTACGTACCTACATTAGCGCGCTTTTACGATCACAACGAAATGGCACGGCACCATTCGTCTCATTTTTAGCTATTATTATTTAGTGTGTATGAAAGAGCGAACACGCTTTTTGACACACTTGATAATAACAGCTGTTGAACACGAGAAACAATGCCAATGACAGTGACAGAATGTGGATTTTTTTTATCATTTTTTGTTTTTAATTGAATAAAAATGTTACCGGACAGCAAAATGTCCATAACATTTTTACTCCAAATGTGCTAAGGAAAAGCTGGTTAAAGTTTGTCGGGTACGTGCCGATACACTCTGTATACCCATTAACCATGATATAGGTATATAAAAACACACGAATTTCGAATCCAAAGTTGTGTCAAAATTTCAAAGCAATGGATGAAGATCTTTCGGAGATTTAAGATTTTGAACAAACGAACATTAACATTTTTATTTATATACATAAAGAAATTTCAAAAAGAATTTAATCACCTTTAAAAATAGTTTTTAGTTTTCAGATACGTTCATAAATATTCCATTATTTGGATTTTATTGTAAAGCGGAAATACTCTACCTTTTTTACAATGGGCACACACGTACTTCCTGTAGTCCTCATGTTGTTCCGCTAAATGCAAGTTCAGTTCTCTCTTCCCAATGATGACCCCCTGACACACCGGGCAAATGTACTCCTTTTTGAGTTGCTTTTCTGATATCTCTTTAATGTTGAACGATTTCCTTGACAACTCTTTAAGGAACCGCTTATGCTTAGATTTCTTTTTTAGTCTAATTCTGTCTTTAGATTTAAGCTTAATTAATGTTTTTACTTTCTTTTTTTTCTTGGGAGCGATGAATATATCGGAATCGCAAGAATCTCTTTTAGATAAATCGATATCAAAATTAAAATCATCATCCATATCGATATCATCGAAATTTTTTTCTTCCTTAATTAGTATTAAGTCCATTTCTTCTTTGATTCCTTTCGTATTCTGTTCGGTGTCATTTTCTAAGAGTTTGTTCTCTGCTAGACAATAGCGAAGTTTCGAGTCTGTGGATTTGCAAATTTTTATGAAATTATAACAGTTGTTGATGTTTTCGATACACTGGTGACAAACGCTTGAAGGCAGGTCGTCATCTTCTGCTACCTGAAATTTTAAAGGTCGAAATTATATTTGAATTAAAATGTTATGAGAAAACGTTGTATTGATCTTATTGAATACTGCTGCACGCTTAATACGCAAAAAAATTATAAGCAGCACTTGGTTTCAACTTAATTAGTACAATAAATAACTATTTATATTGTGTATCTCAATCAAACTTAGGTTTGAAGGTTAGGAAATACGCACAAATTATCACCTCAGACAAGCTGGTGAAACGATACAATGTGTTTTACGACGACTAACCTGCTTATGTACAGGCGCAAATAAATAATTCGTCTTTTAAATGGCTTTAGCTGAGTTTGGTGACCAGATCGGCTTAAGTAATAGCGGTGTTCTCTCAAAAGTCAGCCAGTGAGACTATGGCAGCCCAAATTGGGATATATAACCCAAACTAAACCCTAAAAACCTAATTTGTGCATGTTTACTTAAACCCCTTACATAAATAGTTGTCTCCGTTCGATATAGTTGAAATAAGGTGTTGTTTTTTTAAAGAGCCTTATGTATGCATGCAACGGAATTCGACAAGTTTACCAACTTTGTAATTGATTGGTTAGTTCATATTGATATGTATTTATTCTGAATTACAGCGAATTGTTCGATGATATTATACCTCGATTGATGTACAAAATGTAAACATTTCCACTATTTTGTCAGTCATTTTCATGAACTCGGATATGTTCATGGAATCATTTGCATTGACCATACAGGCACGACAAACTTTATACAATTTTACTTCCATTATTTTAATAAGCCTTTATGTAACGATAATAATTGGGATATTTTACACTTTCCAAAACTGACAGCTCTCATAGTTTAGGAAACTGGAATTTAGCCACAGATAAATTAGTATTTTTAATTATAACCATAGAAAAAATGACGTCCGTGGCAGAGAGGTAGGTCCGCTAAAGCCGGTATTATTTGGCCGGTATTCACGTTGATAATATAATATGTGTAAATTGATACTGTTCTTACGCTGTGAAACGAAAAAAAGTAGGAACAAAATGAATTGTGTTAATGCAATGATCGTTTATTCTAAAACACGAACCAGTAGAGGAAGTCATTCCAATGTTAGAGTAAGCCCGTCGTCCCACGGGTCGGTAAGTAATCTATATAGTCAAATCGAATGCTGCAAGCCCTGGCGAGAAGATTTCGTTCGCTATAGTAAGGTAATGGTCAGCAGCGCACTTCAGTGTGGAACTTTTCTGCGCACGGTCTTACAGAATTTGGTTTACGTCGATTGCTTAGCGATCATTGGGCCGCGCCGATGAGCTAAGTCTTATGCTTGGTACATAATTGTTCTTGAGCTTACGGATTCAAGATGCTTCATAAAAAAATCCCTACACCGTTTTGTCAACATAAGCCGATTGCTGTGAAACCCTGCGCAGAAAATTCGTTATAACTTTTTCGCAGGGAGCATTTACTTGTAATTCGATTGCTTACCGACCCGTGGGACGACGGGCTACGAAAACAAATTTACTTCCTTATTTATGTGTAAATACCACGCGGAGCGTAACTTCAGAACAGTGAAGAACTAGAATCATTCCCATGGCGTTTGTTTTATTAAAAAGGTCTTAAGCCAGGCTCAAGGCCGGCTTTATCACACCAATGTTGAACGGACGTGTAAGAATCTAATTAGTAAGACCGTTAATGTTGGTAGTAGGTCTGTGAATTCTCGCCATTGTAAATACCCAGGGGTATATTAGCGTAATAAAAAAGAATACATTTCATAAACAAAGTTTATTTATAAAGCATAGACACGTTTTGTATACATAGAAACTGTCACGTATGTAAATTGACATGTGTCACTTTGGCTGAGAGATTTACCACGGCCAACGCGGGATATAAATGAGCCAATAATCGAAGGATTTGCATTTCATGACTTGAATCGCAAAGCGAAGTCAACCTTCTACATTGGTTTACGCGGTAACTTTAGTTCGTGCGTGTAATTCGCTGTAATAGTACAGAAATGGTGGTCACGAAGATCTGTTGCTTGGGTGCCGGTTATGTCGGTGGCCCCACTTGCAGTGTTATCGCCCTTAAATGTCCAGATATCCAGGTGACCGTCGTGGACAAGAACCAGGCTAGAATAGACCAGTGGAATTCCAACAAACTTCCCATTTACGAGGTTAGTTTCATTCATAATCCAACTTTTAAAAGCATTCATTTTTATTTGTGTTTCGAAGGACGATCGTTATGAAGGATTTCGCAAGAGGTGTTGATTTTATAAAGCAGTAGAAAGGGGAGTTTTTTAAGTGCTAATTTGCTAACCAAGGTCGAAAAAGCGTAAAGATGAAAAGATGCTTCAATCATTACTGAATAGGTATTCAAACTTTTGTGTCAAGGCTGATATGTAGTTGTAAAGAACACAAAAAAACTCTCTTTGCACAATCAATTCCAAACAAAATCAACAATTTCACAATAAAAAGATAAATAAATTGATAAATCATCATGGATTAGTTTACGAGACTAACAGTTTTTAATTTATTCTTTTTCAAGTTCGAGGGCGTAAACCAAATAGTTTTTAAATGGAAAATTCAGTTTCTGGCTGAATTTTTAATTTTTTTTTTTAAATTATTTATTGAGTTAGTTTATACAACATTTGAATATAAACAAGATAATATTTCATTTTGTAACTTTAAATATTTTACAATAAACATAACATTTCTTTTTAAATACATTCATTCTTCAGACTTTCAGGCATTCCATCATACATCTTTAGTCCTTTGTACATTAGGCAGTTCTCTGATTTTGATTTCTTCATATGTGGCAATCTAATTCTATTTACATTTCTGGTTTCGTAATTATGAATATCTCTATTAAAAACAATTTCATCCTTAAAATATTTTGGCATTTGGTTGTTCATGACATTATGCACAAAAATTAACACAATCTCTTTTTTATTGGAATCCAATTTAGCTGCTCTCTCATTTGATTAATGCTTGCGTATTTGACTTTTCCCAGTATACATCTCATAGCTCTATTCTGTATAACATCTAGTTTGTTCAAATTTCCTTCATTGGCCAAATATAACATAGTAGAGCGATAATCTAAATGTGGAGCAACTATAGTTTTATAAATGAGCTATGTAGTGTTTCCATTTAGTTAATAATCTTAATCTTCTAAGAAAATTGACTTTTTTTGATACCTTCTTTAGCACATATTCAAAATTTGATGTGAAAGTGAGTTTTGAATTGAGTATTACTTAATTTCATTTACTTTTTCAATTTTTTTTCATTATTTATTGTCAATCTTAATTCTGTGTTATGCGTTTTGTTGCCTATTTCCATATATTTTGTTTTGTTTACATTTATTCTTAATTTGCTTAATTTCAGCCATTTCGCTATATTTTGTAGGTCTTCATTTAATTTGTTGATTGCATCTATGTACTCTTCACATGAAATGTAGATTAATGTACCGTCTGCAAATAATCACAATTGCACAACCTAATTAATTATTGATAGCCTAATTCTTTCACACTTTATAAAATAGTTTTCAAAATGTAATTATTTCAATCATATGAAAATAACTAAGAGGTTTTATTAAAATAATATATTTTCCTCTTTGCTTCAACCTTTACGTACCTGAATGTAAAAATCACGTTCCAACCCAAGGGGGGTCACTAGGGTCCCCCATATTTCACGGAGTAATCATTTATCTTAATATTCGTGTTGCCCTTTCCAGCAACACTCAGATATTAGTTACTACCTACCGTTTTAACCGGACTAGTTAACCGGTTAGTTTTAATCGCCCATCTTTTCCCAGCAGTTAATCATTAAGGGAGGGGGGGGGGGGTTGCAAAATAATATAGTTGTATTTTCCAGTAATTTAATCTGCTATTCTCTCTTTTTCCTACGCAATGCTGAGACTGATGGGGGGGGAGGTTGAACACCCCCTGTTATATAAGCCCTTATTCAAATAAATATTATTGTAATGACGATCCGGGGGGAGGAGAGAGTAATTTTGTCAGAATTTGACAGATATTATTTAATATCTTAAAAAATAGTAACGGGATTATTTGTTTAATGCAGATCGATTCCCTAAAAAATTTTCTATGATTACCAAAAGTATTTATTTATTTATTCAAACGCCATATAATGGCTTTTACAATACAGTGATAATCGAATTATAAGCGTACAGTGATAAACAGCATAATAATGTGTAAACAAAAACACTATTGCAAGTGATGCAGTTATTAATATAAGTGCAGTAAGACAATGCATAATTCAAAAGAAATATATACCAGTGTAACAATAGTTGAACTACTTTATACTAGGTTTGTTGTACCTGTTATAAGTCAAAATATGAGGTGAGGTGAGTTATTGTTACCCACAAAATTAATTGTACTTGGAATAGCTGAGTAGGCATCGCAACTTGGCATTAACAATTCAGAGCTGTCAGCGATTCATTGGTACTTGTAAATAAGAAATAATAATTTTTAATAAAATTAGTTAACACTATAAGATATCAAGGAGCCATGCAGAAGAATATTATCATTCCTGACATTGATTATTGTGGTTGAGGTATGTTATTATAGCCTTCTTATAACTATATTCCGTGCAGTTGAACACATCTACTACTTCTGACAAAACATTGCCAACTGCATGCAATCTGGGTATAAACGAGTACATATTTAAATGACTCAGTCCTGATATTTTTGTTGCAATAAAGAAGAGTTTTGGAAGAAATTATAGAGTTTTTGGGTCAATCCGCACCAAATCATCCAGGCCATGTCACCCACCATCTCAGATTTTGATGAAACTTTAAATTTTTAATCCTTCCATATAGATAAGAAAATATACCAAATTTTACCTTCCTACCTCAACTCGTTTTTTTTTTATGGGCAGTTGAAGTTTGGGCAAAATAAGCGTTTTTACATATTCCGAGCACTCCGGAAGAGCTTGTACCTTCAATGAAAAAAAATTGTATCTTTGTCATTTATAGTGCAAATGCAATGAAAATTTTCAATATTATCAAGAAAACTATGCTGATTGCAGAAAAAAATAAATAAACCCTTTACATTTATCTACTTGACTTTAAAAAATTACCAAAAGTAATTTTTTAAGTAATTTTTGGGACGGAAAAGGTACTTTACAAAAAAGCAATATCTCGGGAAGGTACAGTGTTAATGAAGTAATTTTTTTTTATTCATATCTACAAATAGCATAGAATCACATACAAAAATAAAATTCATGGCATTTTACTTGCTTCAATAAATAAAATCCATTTTAAACTTTTTTCAAACTTTTTGTAATTTTTTTTTATTCTTATCTACAATAACCATAGTACAACCTAAAAAAATAAAACTCCTGGTATTTTGTGTGCTTCACAGTGTAGAAACGTTTTTAAAATAAGAAATCTTTATCATACAGAATTGTTCTAGGTTTTTTTAAATCCATTTTAAACTTTTTTCAAACTTTTTGTGATTTTTTTTATATCTATTTTTAGTTTGTAATTGGGCAAGTTATAGTTTAGGTATATAGCTAGTAATATAGGTTGAATGAATGGACTAATATCAAAGAAACAGTCCTAGAGACAAGTCACTACATGGAAATGATGTATCTGCAACAAGAACAAGACAGAACATGAAAATTACTATGTATCTGCCTCATCACTAAGTTTGCAGGATACTACATGCTTTGTTTCCTCTGACATGCTTAGTTCTGAGTCAGCTTCAAAGCAGTGATCATCTATATAAATACAAAATCACTCAATCAAAATATCTCAAAGAGTCCCTAAAAGCACAGCTTCAGATAAATGAAGCTGTTGTGTTATTAGACTTCAGTGAAATCTTCTCCTATGTTATCCAGAATGAAGTCCAGGGTTACCACTGGACGCAAGACAGTTGTTCACTCCACCCAGTGGTAATTTACACTTGTGAAGAGCCTGGCAAAGATCTCACAGTGTCAAGCTTGTGTGTAATTTCAGATGACTTGGAACATGATGTAAGTTTCGTTTACGAAACTCAAAAAATTGTTGCTCAATTTTTAAATCAAAAATTTCCCCAAATTCAAAGTGTTCATTATTTTACTGATGGTTGCGCAGCGCAATATAAAAACTGCAAAAACTTTTTAAATCTGTGTCACCATCAAAAAGACTTCAACTTGAAAGCATGTTGGTCGTTTTTTGCTACGAGTCATGGGAAATCTCCCTGTGATGGAATAGGTGGAACAGTAAAACGTCTTCTAACTAGAGAAAGTTTGCAACTTGGCCCTGGCAACACTATCACAACTGTAGACAAAACTTTTAAGTTTTGTCAGTCGAGAGTAGAAAATATATATTTTTACTTGCTGAGAAAAGAAAGCTTATTCACTTGCAGGCAACAATTACAGCAGCGTTTTTCACAAGCTAAAACAATACCAGGCACTCGAGGTTTCCACTGCTTTGTTCCTCTGTCTGAAAATGAAGTTGGCACAAAAAGGATAAGTTCAGATTCAGATTATGCTTTGATTTTTAACTTCAGTGGGGAACGAAATCGCTCTGAGCAACTAAGTATGGTACAAATTTGTACAAACTCTTATGTAGCTTGCGTATATGACAACCATTGGTTTTTTGGACTTGTGGTTTCCAAAGATGAAGACGAGTGTGATGTATCAATCAAGTTTATGCATCCTTTTGGCCCAGCTCCATCCTTTTACTGGCCACATCAAAAAGAAGATATTTGTTTTGTTCCACTACAAAATATTTTTAATATCGTTGACCCTCCCACAACAAAAGGTTCAGGAAGAGCTTACTACTTTCTTGAAAAAGACGTTCATCATGCTGATCAAAAGTTCAACCATCTTATGGGTCAGATCAAGAATAAAAGTAAAAAATGAACTTGAACATTTATTTGTAAACAATATTATTGTAATGTACTTTCATTTAACCTAATCCTACATTGCCTGTTTTATTTTTATTGTATTTGTTTTTTAAAGAGTTAACTTTGTATTGAAAAGAGTTAAAAAGTTGATCTTGTTATAAAATATTGCTATGGTGTATGCATTCAGGGTAAGGAACAAGGTACATTATTTTGTTGGTGCCTTAAGCTTACATTGCAAGCTTACCAGCATGTTGTAAAGGACCGAATAAGTTTGACTTTTTTTATTTGCAAATACAGTATCTAGATTTTAAAAAACTTGGAACAATTCTGTATGATTAAGATTTCTCATTTTAAAAACGTTTCTACACTGTGAAGCACACAAAATACCAGGAGTTTTATTTTTTTAGGTTGTACTATGTTTATTGTAGATAAGAATAAAAAAAAAATTACAAAAAGTTTGAAAAAAGTTTAAAATGGATTTTATTTATTGAAGCAAGTAAAATGCCATGAATTTTATTATTGTATGTGATTCTATGCTATTTGTAGATATGAATAAAAAAAAAATTACTTCATTAACACTGTACCTTCCCGAGATATTGCTTTTTTGTAAAGTACCTTTTCCGTCCCAAAAATTACTTAAAAAATTACTTTTGGTAATTTTTTAAAGTCAAGTAGATAAATGTAAAGGGTTTATTTATTTTTTTCTGCAATCAGCATAGTTTTCTTGATAACATTGAAAATTTTCATTGCATTTGCACTATAAATGACAAAGATACAATTTTTTTTCATTGAAGGTACAAGCTCTTCCGGAGTGCTCGGAATATGTAAAAACGCTTATTTTGCCCAAACTTCAACTGCCCATAAAAAAAAAACGAGTTGAGGTAGGAAGGTAAAATTTGGTATATTTTCTTATCTATATGGAAGGATTAAAAATTTAAAGTTTCATCAAAATCTGAGATGGTGGGTGACAAATCCAAAATTTTCTGGATGATTTGGTGCGGATTGACCCGTACAAGTGATGTAAAAAACAACTTAGATTTCGCACAAAACTCTCATTTCGGAAAGTGTATACCCCACTCCAAAGCGGGAGGGTTAAATAAAACATTATATGTATTTTGTATTGAGTTAATTGTATTTCTGTTTATGTATTTATGAATCGTGATCATTGTATCCTTTCACACCTTTTTACTGCCCACTCAACAGGCAAACATTTCCCATTAAACTCATTATTCATTTGGTTGTAAACTAGGAGTGTTTAAGCTCTTTGTAGATAACCACTATTTTGTCTAAACTTCAAAGATTAGATTGGTTTTATCGTCAACATTCAGAATTCTACCGGAACTAAAATTCTGATAATTGTAATACGATATAAGCTGATATGATATTAATTCTTATGGAATGAGAACTGAATTAATCATTTGACGATTTGTATCAACTAAGTATGTCGGATTATATTTTATTATATAGATTAATTACATTGTTTCAAGTGTCTATTTAAAATGTCAGTGAATCAGTCAAAACAAAAAACTTTATTATTTAATTTAATGACCACTCCAATGAATCTTATGCATCGTCGATACCGAAAGTTTTCAAAAAGTTAATTCTTGTATGTTCTTGTGTTATATTTAATATTACAACATGGTTTTGTCTCTGGCCGATTTACTTTAACTAACCTCACACTGTATGAAAACTTTATCTCAGGTTCCCTTGCTAATAGACAATAAGTTGACTCGATTTTTACAGATTTTAGTTAAAGCGTTTGATAAGTTTAGCCATAAAATTCTTAAAAATAAATTTTCCACACAAGGAATAAGTGGTAAATTAGTTTGCTGGATTAAGAATTATTTATCAAAACGTGTACAACTGTCTCTATCAAAGAACACTTGTCTTATGAATTTGAAGCTACTAGCGGCGCGCCTCAGGGTTCACACCTTGGTCCAATATTACTTATACATATTACTATTTGCTCATGACGTGAAAATATATTAAATCATAAAAAATATCTATGACCGTTTGTCCCTACAATCGAATTTTATCAAATTCGCAGAGTGGTGAACCATTAACAAACTTAATATTAAAAAATGTCAAATCGTATGTTTTACCTATAAAATAAACACTGTATAACCATAGCTTATTGTCTGTACCTGAAATAAGGGACCTCAAAATAACCTTTGATTACTAAATACGTTTACTAATAACATTGATACCATCTCTAATCTCTAAATAGTATATAAAATAAAGTCGCTATCTGCGTCTGTCGATAGGGTTTTGGATTTTGATAGGGTTTTCACCATCATTTAGAAAATTTCTACCGGAAGGTTTATGTATATAATACATGCTTATAATATTTATAGAAAGTAGAGAAAAGTCAATGTTTTGTAATCAAGTCGTAAATAAAATATTTTCTGGCGTTTAAATTGCTAACGCTGGCTAAACCTTATAAGATACATCAAAATAATGTACTACGGAAATGTATATCTTAAAAAGGCCTACAGAAAAGTTTATGGTGGGATATGTCTA
Organism: Hesperophylax consimilis; assembly: GCF_061612785.1. Taxonomy (NCBI): domain Eukaryota; kingdom Metazoa; phylum Arthropoda; class Insecta; order Trichoptera; family Limnephilidae; genus Hesperophylax; species Hesperophylax consimilis. Next base: position 15,353,636 of record NC_142854.1, on the reverse strand, counting down.
TCTCCTAACAATAAATCCCAGCAACGCCGGGTAAACGTCAGCTAGTTACTAATAAAGCAATAAAAATGTTGAGCTTCATTATAAGAATATTAGTATTCAAAAATAATACATTTCAAAAATGTCCATACATCAAAAATACTTTATACTACTCTCGCCAGAAGCCACTTGGAATACAACTCTTCTATATGTTACCTTCTTACAACAGTTATACAATATGACCCAAAATAATTTATACAACTCTCGCCGGAAGCTACTTGGAATACAATTCCTCTATATGGAACCTTCTTACAACAGTTATACAATATGACCCAAAATAATTTATACAACTCTCGCCAGAAGCTACTTGGAATACAATTCCTCTATATGGAACCTTCTTACAACAGTTATACAATATGACCCAAATGTGTAGACTGTACAATAAGATTGATTGTGCTGAAGTAGATATTTTTGTCGATAATTTGTATGGATTCAGAAAAAAAATTCTGCTATTGTTAAATAATATGTTGCACTAATTATATTATGTGTTACTCGCGTCTCTTACTTTTCTGTAATATTTGTATTTCATATTTATTTTTTATTTAATCATATGACGTTAATTATAATTTAAAATAAAACAATAACTTTGTAAACACCACATTTATTTTTTATACTTAATGTTGACCGGGTTTCGCTACAACCGTTGCTTCTTCAGGGCAGTGAAATGCTGTACTAAAATCTTCAAGTAACATATGTTATCAATATCCTTTCCAATCCTCTACCTAATCCGACTACCTTCTCCACAGGAGCATGATGCAATTTTTTACAACCTTATGTGAAAGGTTAGGTTCCATGATAACTCAACCCAGTGACAATTCAACACACTTTTAAAAAGTGATATAAAGTCATTAGAAACGATGAATAATTTTTTTTTTAAAACCTAACTTAACTTAACCTAACCTACATGACCCAGTTAATAAAGTTTTTGTTTCATCATTTTCCATGACTTTATATAACTTTTTAAAGATGAGATGAATTATCATTGTGATGATTTATACGGTTACCGAAAGGTTAATATATTGATTAACACATATTACTTGTAGATTTTAGTAGAGAATTGTACTGCCCAGAAGAAGCTACGGTTGTAGCGAAACCCGGTCGGCAATGAGTGTAAATAATATAAGAGGTATTTACTAAGTTATTAAACTATTGGATCCTGCAAGTGCTTCGCTATTGCTAATGTCTTTCTCGGCCGTCCCCGACTTCTATCTCTACAATTCAAATAACTCTCTAAACACTCCTGGCACTAATAAGAACTGTCTTTGAAATTTTCAGCGATGTCGGTCAACTACTTTTCGAGTTTTGCGAGCGCAAACATACGCTGGCTGAATTTTTATATATTAAGATCATAATTTCACGTCACAAAGTATCGGCTTTATATAAACAGACATTATTTATGATTCTCTATTACAATCAATGCGACTCTTATCGTTATCGTTAAAAGATAGAATACTTAATGATTTCTTTTTTTGATCTTAAAATAAACAATAACTGGTTTGACTCCACTGAATAAGTTTCGTTAATAAATTATCATGTATCTAGTAGACCATCTCGACCCATATCACCTTATTATTGCAACAATACTGGCATTAACACGGAAAGAAATCAATAACATATCGCTTACACAGTAATAAATATTCTGATATCGATCACACAAGTTTTTTGGCTGCAAGTATCGATAGATAAGAAATTAATCATACTTCATTCAAAGGTATTTTTTATGAGCGTTGATTAAATTACCTTAATTAACCTGCATTTATTTTTCTATTTTAGGGAAATCAACCAATGACTAAAGAAAATAATCTTTATTCAATGGAAATCAACAGTTTACAATATATTTGGTTTATACATGTGCAATTTATATAATTGAGAAACCAATTATATCCTTACTATATTAATACATTATCGACTTTACTAATAAAGGTGGTGTAAATTTTATACAATTGATAAATAACCACCGTGTATGTGAAAACCTTAGTAATAAACCAAAATAGTCTAATCTGATATTTAACAGCCATAAAAAGTTATAGCGGAAGAGGGTAGTTTATTAGTCGTATAAACTTAAAATTTCTCACAGAATATCAGGATATTTCCAAGGTACATTAAATGTGCTATATAATTCTTAATGTTGAAATGTCGTAAAAACAAATACTATTTTTAGAAACTAGATAAAATCAAAGATATTAGAAGAACGAGATGTGCTATGAGCAGTTCATACTGTGTGGAATTGTTTTGCCCAGTGTCGCCGGTTTTGTTCACCAATACTACTGCACACCTTCGCTTACGCTAAGGTATCCGCACTAATACATAGAACAGATTTCTGTGCGTACACGTCCCGATAGTATTCAAAGTACCCTAATTAGGTAGTACTCCGCCTACGGTCCGGCGGCCAACATAGCATATCTCGTTCTTCTAATATCTTTGGATAAAATTATTATTTAGATTTTTGTATTTGAAATATTGTTTAATATTTATAAATTAGAATATTTTGATTTCAAACACGAAAAAAGTTGAAAAAATATTTGTAGAGAGCTTGACTCCTCAGATTGTACATTCTGTGGTCTAGAAGTGGGAACTTTAGATCACATACTTTTTGGCTGTCCCTCTATAAACAAATATCCTCTATTCTATCGAGCCTTATCTAAAATTGCTTCCCCTCCATTCAACATGTCATCTATTCACAATCTGAATTCGACTCCAATCTTCCATATAATTTTGAAATTTGCCAATTTAAACAAAATTAATATATAAATTCACATTCCCTCTCTCCACAATTTTAAATGATTGCCCATGAAGGGTGAAAGCCAGAAAAATTAAAATATACAATAATAATAATATTTGGCTAATTTATATAGTGCCGTTTTCGTGAGAAATCACCTCAAGGGCGCTGTACAAATATATTTCTTAAATAGTTAATACTAGAACTACTGACTTATCTCTAAGACTTATATCTAGTGACTTACGACTAAGGCCTATAACTACTATCTTAACGACATATATACGAGTATTTACATATTTAGCAACTTACAACTAAAATTAACATTAACAATCTAATCTTACTAACGCCAGAAGAAGAAGGAAGTTCTATTATATTAGGGTGTTTTTATTGTTAGCTGGATATATATGTTAAATTAATGAAAAAAATCAATCGTAGATCTTAAACGCATTTAGATGATTCATCTGCCAACAATTAAACCGATTGACTTGTTATGTTCCCGCTGATATTGTCCATTGTTCATTGGTAGGCAAGTCAATAGAAAAATTGAATGAACGGAATCGCTAGAGAATGTAACAATTACGGTATAAAAAAAAAGAAGAAATATTTGGATAGAATGACGGATTTATGGAAATGAGTGTCTGAAAAAGTGAGTTTTTAGTTTGGATCTAAATTCTGTTGGGCTGGTTATACATCTCAATTCCATAGGAAGTTTATTCCAAGCCTTAGGGCCGGATACTCCGAATGCACGATCACCAAACTTAGTGTTCGGATTTCGCTTAGGCTCTTTCAACCTTCCAATTGCAGATGATGTCGCTGATCTAAGAGTTGACTGCCTTAGACCAATTGTGTATATTTTAAAAACACATTCCTTTTATTTAGGGAATCTGCAAGAAAACTGTGACCTCACTTTTTTATTATTTACACAATAAAAAAAATATTATAATAATTCCCAGAGAATAACCAAAAAAAATTGACATTTTTGATTCATTGTTAGCGCAATATATTCGATGATTTCTTGGATTTGTATTTACCTACACATGCTTAAGGCATTTATGTTATGAAAAACATCACTTTCATGGAACAGTTAATTAAAAAATAACCTATCTTTTTCAAGACGGGAACCTCAGCGTCACTTAGCCAACATTGCCAGCACTTTCACAGCCAGTTAATTTTTTTATTCGTAATAATTCGAAATAGAAATTGTACAGTCTTTATTCAATGTTTAACTAAAACACTGTTTAACAGTTCGAAATTGTTTTTTTATCAGTAAAGCTGAATGTATATATATTTTTTATTTACTTTGTTAGTTGAGGTATTAATTTATAAATACAGTTTTAATAGAGATTTTTTTATCCATTTACATGAAGATATCTCAGAAGAATATATCAGAGAAAATGTTATTATTTTATATAGAACACCATCTTATAAGTCAAGCATTTTCATTCGAATTTATTTTTCATTGTTTTTCATTCAAAATAATGCATGAATGTGTGCGCCGAGTAGGTACTTTCAATTCTATTCTTTTTCACAATTGAGGACAGTCAGTAATGTTGTATATGATTTTATATAATAACATCGCATCTTCAAATTGTTTGCAGTCTTGCAATTGCTATCTCGATAGTGTCTTGGATAAATATATCCATTTTTATTTTTTCAATGTGCGACATCTATTGACTTTGTTACAAGTCTAGAATGAATATCCAATATGTTTGAGAGATGTTAGAATTATCTAGAATGATAAAATTTTCCATTTTGGGGTTTTACCACAGACATATGAATATTAATAGACGAGAAGTTAAGGACGAGGGGTTAAAACAAGAGTTGCGGGACGCAGAGAGGAAAGCTGACTGTGATTCGTCAATAAATCAATCTGACAGTAAATAGGCATCTCACATTATAATATCACCATTTAGTTCTTAAAAGTAAAATCTGCCTTTGAATGAATAGACATTTTTACATGGGAGCGCAAATTACTCGCCACGTTATGAACAAATTTGCTAAGTCCAAATTCGGCAAAATAAATTTCTTCTATTTTCATAGTCGAATATTTCGTTTATGTATTTTGACACTTTTATAAATGTTCATAATTTACTTCCCAGCAACCAACCAGCTTTGTGTTTCGCGTCCAGACGTATCTCGATGTGATAGTATATGTTTCTACAACTGATCCATATTATACGATGTGAATATGCTTAAAATAAAGTAAAATAATGCTTTTATATGGAATGTAATACCACAATTGGGTTTATTCTCTTTTTCACATCTATTTTTACAAGTTTTCATAGCACAAGTCACCATTTTGCCGTGTTATTTCGTAAAATGAACCGATGATGCCTCGACCATAGTTCGCACAAGAATGATGACGTCACGTTTTCTAAATTCACTTGAGGCCATACGCGAGCCCAGCCGGCTCCAATGGAACCGGTATGGGGAGTGGGGAATAATACGCTTTTAATCACTTAGGGCAGGTCTACTAATATTCATATGTCTATGGGTTTTACTCAATAAGTTATTCCACTACAAAAATACAGAATATATATTGCTCGAAAGTGAATGATAAAAGAAGTCAGGGGGTTGCCCGAGGAAGTCACAGCACTATCAAATACTTAAGCAATAGTTAAGGATTTTGGAATCACTAATCTTCTTGTTATTTCCAGCCCGGACTAGATGAAGTAGTGAAGACGTGTCGCGGTCGCAACCTTTTCTTCTCCACGGACATTGAGAAGAGTATCAAAGAGTCGGAGATCATTTTCATCTCTGTCAATACACCAACCAAGAGATTCGGCAATGGAAAGGTATGTCCTTTTAATATCTTTTGTCTGCATTATTAGTATTAAGTAGTTTATTAAATAACCTTGACCTATTAGACGACTTCTGTGGTCGAAGTGTAAGGCTCTCAACTAGCAAGCTGGTGGTCACGGGTTCAAATCATAAATAAATTGTTATTTCACAAATTACTCATACAGTATATTTGCGGCACGTTCGTGAATGGAAGATACTCTCAGTATCGCCCTGTTGTAAGACCATCATTCAGAATTGAAACATTGCTTGAATTGGCTTTGGCCGTGTTTGGTGACGAGATCTGAATAGCCAGGTACTTCCCCACCTTTCTCTTCCCCATCTCCTTCCCCCCCCCACTACCCTCAGCCTCACAACATACCCCAGTTGGGGATGCCATAGTCTCACTGGCTCCAGACGGTAGGGAACAGTTGGGACTCTTGTTCGGTTTCACATTAAAAAGAAAACGTAAAAATGTAAATTTAAAAAGAAATATGGCCCTTACAAGTCTAGAGTCGGGAATGCCATTGTTTTTGATAGACGCTTCAGGATGGTTTTCCATGTTTTTTGTCTGTGACCAAGTGGGTACAATGGCGTTATTTATTATGGGGTTTGTTGTAATGTTAATTGTTAGGTATGATGGATCTTTTCCACTCAAGCGATAGCTGCCCAAATTTGGGTAGTTACAGTGATTAGCTAAGCTTATATCGAATACCAAAAGATGTCACTAATTTTGAACATTTGTTTACATGTTAAAAATTGCTTTTTTTAGTGTGTTATAGACATTATTTCTAATAATTAGGACAATAAAATTCTGATAACTAAGAAATAGAATTCGTGTGTTTATAAAATTAACAATTATTTTTTTTAAAGTCATTAAACCAAAAAATATAGGTGGGTTCATTGGCTTTAAACTAACAGTAAGCAGTTTATATGTTGTCATATTAACATACTTCCGGCGGGACAGGTAGAGTTCTACCTTTTACACCGGTCCAACTTGAATGGCGGGGAAGGCAGTGCTGTTCGATAATTCTATCTAATCTTTTTGTGCAGATCCCAACTATAAATATGTAAATATATTAACACCGTGGTACAATTCTCCCATTTTATTATCGTCTTGTCTCTTGTTTCTTGTCTCTTGTCTCTTGTCTCTTGTCTCTTGTCTCTTGTCTCTTGTCTCCTGTCTCCTGTCTCCTGTCTCTTGTCTCTTGTCTATTGTCTATTGTCTCTTGTCTATTGTCTATTGTCTCTTGTCTACTCTCTCTTGTCAATTGTCTCTTGTCTCTTGTGTGGAAGAAAATTTAATCAAAAGAAAACCTTACTAAACCTAATCCGAAGTAAATCGTCAAACTTATGGTACACCAAATTCGGAAAACCATTTTTTTAATAATGTAATAAAATATCACTAAATGCCCCTAAACTTGCTTTATCTTCAGTTTATTTATTTGTATAGCGAAGTAGACTTTAATTTCAGACAGTACTTTTAACTTGTATAGTTGGGGTGTGGTAATATTAAAATATATGTAGACCGGTCGGTGGCCGAGTTGACATCGCGCTTGGGTCCCACTCAGGCGTAGCGTGTTCACTTCCTCGGCTGGCTAAGTCCTCCATCACAACACAAGCAACATTTTCAGCTTACTGTGGTGGTATTAGGAGATTTTCAAATATTGTCAGGTTATTCGTAACCCGGGAATGTTTGTCTTTCTTTTTTTAAAAAAAAAAAAAAAAAAAATTTCAAAGATGTAGCGGTTTAAAGCAAAATTCATTTTCTCGATCAGGAACCTATTTTCGACTGCTTGAAGTGTGTTAATATTCGGAGGTAAGATTTTTAGAATGAGCACGGCCGAATCCCAAACTAAACGTTCAGAAAATTCTGTGGCTCAATGCATTTTTTTTAAATACACTATCGCTCGAGTGATTATATCGTCTGTTATATGTACAGGCTAATCTGTAGCCAGTAACTGCTACAGTGGCATTATTTATTATGGGTTGTGACGTTGATTTTTAACTCTGAAGTACCTTTTATTGTGTGCCATGTGTCCAGGGAAGGGCGGCTGACCTGACCTACGTGGAGAAAGCGGCCCGAATGATTGCCGACATCGCCACGGGGAACAAGATTGTCGTAGAGAAAAGTACCGTACCTGTTATGGCCGCCGACAGTATTATGAAAATCCTCAACGCCAATGTGAGAGAAGGTTAGTTGTATTTGCTGTTTTAAACACACTTTATGCAGGAAAGAATGAAACAACTTTTACGCCAGTTCTACTAAAACAGCAGGAAATGTATACGATATTGCTCTAAGATATTTTTATATGAATATGGTATACCAATCCCTTTTTTTACATCAACTTGACACAGGAGGCCTCGAAGAAAATAATTTGCCCTCAGGGCGCTTTTGGGGATGCTATGTGGAGGGTCTTTTAACCTCTTGAGTGCCGCCGTATCCAATTGACACAATTAAAATTTTTATTTCTTTAATTTTTAATCTTTCTTGAAGACTATGCAATTCTTTCACCGGACCATTCATATTTAAGGTGGAAACGCTCAAAACATGAAAGTTAATAGATAACCTCACTCAGGCACTGCTGTGTTTCAATATCTAACGACAACTAATGTCAGAAGCGATACAAAAACTTTAAACATTAAAGCCTAAGGCACATCATGCTATACGCATCAGCGCTTATTTGGGTGTGGCCTATACAGATTATATGTTTAGGTGTCACACTACGCTATAATCTTCCTCAGTAGAGTGGAGTCAGATCAATTAGGGAACTGCCGCAGAATATCATTTCTTTGTACGGGATCTGTCACCTTGACAGATGACAGTCTCATGACCCTCTCCCGCTGTAGACAAGAGAGGGGGTCGCATCATTTTCAAATATCCCACGGCTTGCAGATCATGGCATATCATCATCGCCATGCCCACACTAATAACACTTCATCTGTCAGGTGTGACAAATCTGTATGGGATTGTATGACAAACGATATGTTGAAATAAAACACACTTATTGCGTAATGTGCCGCCACCCTTATGTGGTAAATGATGCATAGATGAACGATCGATGCGATCTATTTTTGCGTCTGGAAAAAATAAATGACAATGGAAGGAATGTTCGTTCGAGATTTCACTGTATTAATTATAATTTCAAGCTTCAGGAAAACTAAACTTCACAGAAGGAGAATCTTGAGATTATTTTAATTTTATAAATACTAACCGGTGTCCTCGTGCTGAATAGTTGTGTAAATATTTTTCATGTCCATAGTTCTTGAATATCATTTACTTTAGAATAATTAATATTTTTACTACTGTAGTTATTTGATTTCTGTTATTTGAAACATAATAACTACTACAATGCAATCTTTCCCATCACGTAGCACGTTTTATGTGTTAACCCCTCAGGCCTCTGGCATATTTTGTCATAAGATCATAAGAGGAGTATTTCCGCTTTCCAGTAAAATTCCAGTAAAAAAACGAAAAACTGTTTTTGAAAGGTGATGAAATGCTCTTTCAAATGTTATCATTAGAAATAAACATACAGGGTGTTAAGGGTAGAGTGACTTACTTTTAACCAGTAATTCCTGACATTATCTGAAGTAAAAGGTACGTTCCTTAACACCCTGTATAATTTTTTATACATGCATTTTTTAATGCAAACATAAAAAGTTTTAAAAATCGCTCACATTACGTTTTTTCGTCTAACCACTGAACTAAAAATACTGATAATAAAAAAACAATTTTTTTATTAATATAGAAAGTAATTGCACTGCCCCACCATAAATTCTGTAATAAACTGTTATTATTAATCAAAATTCTTATTCATTAAACAAACAATGGGCAACGCTTAAAAACTAATATTATCAATTGATTTCAGAGAACAATGATTATGCGTAATATAAATTGTTCTGATTACAAATACAATTATAGCCAGTATTATCTTTATTCTGATGTTTAATTCTGTCTTTGCCAGGAGTCAGCTATCAAATCCTCTCGAACCCAGAGTTCCTGGCCGAAGGCACGGCGATCCAGGACCTGCTGGGGGCTGACCGGGTGCTGATCGGGGGCGAGGACAGTCCGGAGGGTCAGGCCGCAATCCGCGAGCTAAGCTGGGTGTACGAGCACTGGATCCCTCCGGAGAACATCTTGACCACCAACACCTGGAGCTCGGAGCTGTCCAAGCTGGCGGCTAACGCCTTCCTAGCGCAGCGCATCTCCAGCGTCAACTCGCTCTCCGCCGTCTGCGAAGCCACGGGCGCCGATATCTCAGAAGTCGCAAGGGCTATCGGAAAGGATTCTCGAATTGGACCCAAGTTTCTTCAAGCATCTATCGGTATGTCTGTTTATTTGTATAATCTGTATCGACTTCGAATATCTAATCGAAAAAATAAATCTATTTCAGAGTATTTTAATGTTAATGTTTTGGTGCAACATGGTCTCTTCAAAGGTTGTCTGTAGTGAATTGTACGATTTAGGGGCAATAAAATAAATATGTCTTTGGCTAAAACGATTTGAATTTTTTGTGAAATTTTTTGGACTTGTGTAAATATATTTCAACATTGAATGCTGAAGGTTTGTCTTAACCCCTCCGACTTTTCGCGAACTTGAAGCTAAGATGTCTTTACCGAAATGTCAATTTCACGAAAACGTTGTGTTATTACCGCCTCACAATCAAAGCTCTATAAATGAAACATTACTGAACGGAGCCGAATAGTAAAAACTGTTTTAGAAAGGTTACAAAATAGGCTTTCAAATTGTTATATCATAAATAAATATTAACATTTGTAAATATTTAAATTTAGAATGGAAACATGAAAAAATTGTAAAAATGACTCACCTGTAATGTTTTATGTAAAAACGATACTAAAATCACGGATAATGTAAAAAAAAACACTTATTTCACCGTACAAATGTACAATAAACAATTCTGTCACTTCACTTTTTGACCATTTCATACAAAATATATTTTTAAAAAAATGATTAAACTTGCGAGGCGGGTCGGCACGTCAAACGGCTTTCTTGGCGTCGTTTTACGATTTGGCGGGTAAAATTTGCTTCCACTGAGTAGGTCTTTTTACGGGTTTCTATGGATAACTTTGAATAGAGATGTGAAGCTTCATTCAATACGAATATTCTACTTTTTGTTTTAGGGATGTCACTAGAAGAATAACGGAGTTATGACGATTTTTGTGGAAACACACGCGTTGACGTGTAAACACGCTTATTGTACTTGACTGCTATCGTTATTTTATCGTGTATATCTGCTTACGTTGCTGACCGGTTAAGTTCAAAATATCACTTTCTTGGAACAAGTTTTTAGATTGCCTCGTAAAAGTTATTTAGTGATTTTTTTAGAAAAAAGACACGGTTTACAAATAAGCTGATAATATTTGAAAATCTCCTACTACCACCACATTAAGCGGAAAATGTTACTTGTGTTGTGATGGAGGACTTAGCCAGCCGAGGAATCGAACACACTACGCCTGGGTGGGACCCAAACTCAATGTCAACTCAGCCACTGACCGGTGATAGATTATTTATCAGTGTTCAGAGATAGATTGTCATTGTAAAAAAGATTAGTAATTCGTGATTGTATTTTTGCAGAATAAATAGTGATTATTACGTATCACAATGCCTGTATACTGTCAAATTCATTTATTGACAAATCACAGAAAGTAAGACGGTCACGTATCCTCCCACATACCTCGCACTTGGTTTATTCCCCTTTCCCTGATTGGCTGGTCTATTAATGTCTACAGAGAGTATTGCATTTCTTTGTACATTTGACAACAATAATGTTGTTTCCAGGATTTGGCGGCAGCTGCTTCCAGAAGGACATTCTGAGCCTGGTGTACATCTGTGAGTGTCTCAATCTGCCGGAAGTGGCGGCCTACTGGCAGCAGGTCATCGACCTCAACGAATATCAGAAATCTAGATTCACTAAAAAAGTTAGTTTATCCCTTCTTTTTTTTTTTTTTTTAAAAAGAAAGACAAACATTCCCGGGTTACGAATAATCCAACAATGTTTGAAAATCTCCTACTACCACCACAGAAAGCCGAAAATGTTGCTTGTGTTGTGATGGAGGACTTAGCCAGCCGAGGAATCGAACACGCGACGCTCGGGTGAGACCCAAGCGCTATGCCCACTCAACCACTGACCGGTCAAAATTATTTTTAATCTTCTTCCTTCCCCATACCAGATTGGTGGTGGTCATCTCTAAACAGTATGAAACAAAGTCACTATCCGCGTCTGTCAGTTTGTGAGCTTAGTTGTTCTAAACTACGCAACGGATTTTGATAGGGTTTTCCCTATCATTTAGAGAATTTCTTCCGGGAGGTTTATATATATAATAGATGGATATTAAATTTATTGAAAGTAGAGAAAAGTCAAACAACACCGGGAACACGCCAGCTGGTTATCACGGTAATAATGAATTGGTTAACAAAATTAGCAGTTTTTGGACCTAACTTAAAATGGGGTGACTTTGATCAATTTTCAACATTTAAAATACATAAATATTTTTTTTATAAAATCATTTGTGTTGTTGTCGAAGTATGTTGTGCAAAAAAACAAAGTTTTTTTACTACATTACATCTATTTTCAAATGTATTTTAAAACTATTTAGTGTAATAATTCTTTTAAGGCGATGCCATACGTAGTAATGCAAAATCATGTGTTTATGGTTTGAAAATTTGGTCGCCTAGAAATGTTTCAGATGCTTTAATTAAATACTGCAAGTAGAATACATCTTGGCCTTTGAAATAATTGAGTCTTTTTAGATAAGTCTTTATATAAGCCCAGAAAAAAATAATGTATAAGGCCTATGAAAACTGCTTTAAAGTCCAAAATCTCCTACTTACGAACGCATTTTCGGTTATGATTTTATTGTATAATGTGGCAAATTAAGTTATTTATAAAATGATCGGAAAAAAATTAAATATTTATGCCTGAACATCCACAAAATAAAATAAAAGGCACTTTTTGGCCATGTTTTTTTCTTGCATAAATCAAAACAGGCGGATGGTGTTAAGCGAGAATTTAAACCTTATCGCCATCTACGTAAGGGTTGTTATTGATAGCGGCTAAATTAAAAATATTACACTACATGGTGCATCGCCTTAAACAGTGATATTACAATGCCTGTATACTGTCAGATTCATTTATTGACAAATCATAGAAAGTAAGACGGTCACGTATCCTCCCGCATTCCTCACTTGGTTTATTACTTTTTTTGGACTAAGGTTTGAACCTTAGCCAAATACCGATATTTATTGCGTATATTATCTGCTGTAATGTCATTGAATTTCAGCAAAATTCGTGTATGTGGATAGAATGCATTGTCTAATGCATTGAATGCAATGACTAACAAAAAAAGTCAGATGATGAAATAGAGATATAAGACGCTTCACACTCTCTAATAGTTCTTTCTTCTCATTCTTAAATGCTATCTCTTTCATACTAGACGTCAGTTGCAAGTTCATTTTCAATGATGTGTTAGAAAGTTTTGAGTAAAACATTCACTAACCAATAATGCAACATAGAAATTATAAGAAAAATCTTTTGTTTTTAGGTTATAGAATCCCTGTTCAATACGGTATCGGACAAGACTGTGGCCATCTTTGGCTTTGCCTTCAAGAAGGATACAGGCGACACCAGGGAGTCTCCGGCCATCAGTGTGGCCACCACCCTGCTGGATGAGGGAGCCAAACTGCAGATATACGATCCTAAGGTATTAACATTTATTGACTGAGTGTAGGGAAGTCCTGGTTTAACTCAACCGTTTTGCATTTTGTCTCTTTGTAAATTTTGTTTATACATTCCGTTTCCGTGGCCATTTTAATGGTTAAGTAAAAATTCTCTTTTCAAATGTCAAATCTTCGTCAATAATTATACATATTTGGATAATTTGTATTGTGCCGTTTTTAAAAAATTACCTCAAGGGCGTTGTGCTTATTATTAACTAAAGATAACTTAACTCAAGCTTATTATTAAGTCTGTCCGAAGAAACATTCCTACAGAAGCAACAAAACTACTTATCAACTCTTACGTAGTCTCACGTATTGATTACTGCAACGGCATTTATGCTAACCTTCCAAAATATCAAATTGACAAACTTCAATCAGTGTTTAATGCAGCAGCACGGCTCATAACCGGGGTTTCAAAATATTCGCACATTTCAGAACACCTTCGTAATCTTCACTGGCTCAAGTGCCCTGAAAGAATCCAGTACAAACTGTGCTGGATGGTGTTTAAATCCATCAATGAAATGGCCTCACCCTACATCTCTGAACTATGCGTCCCGGAAAACACTGGTCTGAGGCAGTCAACTCTTAGATCAGCAACATCATCAGCTATAGGCAGACTGATAGAACTTAAGCGCAAGCCAAATACTAAGTTTGGTGATCGCACTTTCGGAGTATCTGGGCCGAAGGCTTGGAATAAACTCCCTCCGGAACTAAGATCCATAACAAGTCCAACAAAATTCAGGTCTAAACTAAAAACTTACCTTTTTAAGCTATCATACCCTTAAATTAAATATACCATTCCTGAGAGAAAGTCCAGTTATATTCAATTTTCCAATTATGTCCTAAATCCTGTATCTAAATTTCGCTAATAAACAATTAGATAATTGTTAATCTCAAGTGACCTACCAGGTAAGTATTGTACTGTATATTATCTCCATAAATAGTTAAGTAATCACATAGATCACTGTAGAAATGTATTATGGGTTTGTACAGCGCCCTTGAGGTGATTTTACACAAAAACTGTGCTATACAAGTCATCCAATTATTATTATTATAAGGGCGCTGTGCTTATTTAGGTACGTATTTGTTTGAATAAAGTTTGAAAAAAGAATAGTCTATGATATAGTGGAGTTTCTTTGGAATAATTGAGTAATCCTTATTCGAAATAAAATACATGGTTTATAATTAAGTGGGTAGGTATTTCAGTACTTACTTAAAAATCTTATGACTTCAGAAGAAATTTTGGTTTTGATTCATTAAATAATAGAAATTATAAATTACATTGAATAGTTGTAAAAAAATACTGGAAGTTTAGAATATATTAACTTGTATGTATAATAAAATATATTAAAAGTGAAAACATATTTTTTTTATCTCGTATATATTATAATGATGTAACGTGTAGTTTATCTACTGTCTAAAGATATTAATTTTATGTTTTGTACATGAATATAACAGAAAGTTTTCAACGTGTCGTGACGCAGGAATCCATTAAACACAATTGGTGTCACGCCCAAACGATAAACATAAAATTAATGCCACGCCTAATTGCTTTTCCAAATGAAATAGATTATTATGTCACTAATCTATTCTTTTCAAATGAGTAATAATTATTTATGTGCATGTTTCAAATTGTAGTGTTTTGTTATATTGTTTTTTAATTGTTTCGCAATTGCAATTTTTCAATCTATGTTTGTATAATAATAATAATAATAATTGGATGACTTGTATAGCGCCGTTTTTGTGCAAAATCACCTCAAGGGCGCTGTACAAACTTATAATACATTTCTACAGTGATCTATGTTATTAATTAACTATTTATGGAGGTAATATACAGTACAATACTTACCTGGTAGGTCACTTGAGATTAACACTTAATTAAAATTATCTAATTGTTTACTGGCTAAATTTAGATACAGGATTTAGGACATAATTGGAAAATTGAATATAACTGGACTTTCTCTTAGGAATGTTATATTTAATTTAAGGGTACAACAGTTTAAAAACGTAAGTTTTTAGTTTAGACCTGAATTCTGTTGGACTTGTTATGGATCTTAGTTCCTGAGGGAGTTTATTCCAAGCCTTCGGCCCAGATACTCCGAAAGCGCGATCACCAAACTTAGTATTTGGCTTGCGCATCGGTTCTATCAGTCTGCCTACAGCTGCAGATGTTACTGATCTAAGAGTTGACTGCCTCAGACCAGTGTTTTCCGGGAAGCATAGTTCAGAGATGTAGGGTGGGGCCATTTCATTGATGGATTTAAACACCATCCAGCACAGTTTGTACTGGATTCTTTCAGGGCACTTGAGCCAGTGAAGGTTACGAAGGTGTTCTGAAATGTGCGAATATTTTGAAACCCCGGTTATGAGCCGTGCTGCTGCATTAAACACTGATTGAAGTTTGTCAATTTGATATTTTGGAAGGTAAGATTAATCTTACTTGGCTTAATGTTATCATACTCATGGGTAAGGCTTTGAGAAGTAGTTGAAAAGTGCCATAAAGGTATAATTTTATAATTTTTTTTTTTACATTAATTCCACACGGGAAGATATTGGGGATATTTGCGTATACCGCGTGAAAGTCTGGCTGGAGAGGTCAAATGGTCTCCCTCAATTAGCCTCTCCCGATCTCGCCTGCTACGTCGCTGGTGGGTAACCGCCGTCAACGCCTAGACAAACCTCACCCCATGAAACTGTTGGTGGACGCCGTGGACTCTCTCGCTGCAGCAGCTGGTCCAGTTTCTTCACCACCAAAGATTCTTGTCAGAGTCTCCATCTTCTATCTTCGTTGAACGTCACAGCGGTGCTGCCAAGGTCTGGTATCTATGTGAGGATACTGTGTCAGCGCTTTATTAGCAGCTGACACATACCTGGACGGATGACGAACCTCGTGCTGGCACTGTTGGTGGACGCGGTGGACTCTTTCGCTGTAGCAGCTGGACCAGTTTCCTCACCACGTAGGATTCTTGCTGCAGAGTCTCCATCTTCTATCTTCGTGTCACCTGTTCCTGTACTTCATTTTACTTAACTTAACTTCACTTTATTTTTGTAATATTTATATTTTTTGTAATACCTGCATCAACTGTAAAGCGCCCTTGAGGTGATATCTCACAAAAGCGGCACTATACAAATTGTCCAATAATAAATAAATAAATAAAATGAAACTGGTCACCCCTGCTATCACCAAACATACCTTGCCACTTGGGGCGACCTATGGCAGAGTCCTTTGTTGTACAACAAATGGTTCCCGGGGTTGCGGTATCCATACCGCCTCCCAAATTACGAAAATTATAGTTGATAGAATAAATTGGAGATATGTGACTGATTGAATGTTTACAGTAATTAATGAATTAACTTTTTAATTTCCAGGTTGAGCCGGACCAGATCCAGTATGAACTGAACGAGTCCGGCCACAAGAATTACTCGGTGCACACGAGCGCCTTGTCCGCCGCCACTAACGCACACGCCATCATCGTTTGCACTGAATGGGATGAATTCAAGGTATACCAAGTCTTCTCATTCTTTAAAATCACCTCTGCATTCCAGATTTCAGGTCTTTGTCTCTACTGAATGCATTGTGAAGCTAACTAACTAACCATCACGCGGTTTCTCCGTAAAGGTAGACAGGGATAGATAGACCGCCACAGGACTACATTCATACATCGTCTCATAAGTATACTCTTCTGTTGACATTCCCCGACTTCTTCGGGTGTCCAACACTTCTTCTACAATTCCGTCCGTTGTACATGCCCAAATCAGCATACTTTTTTTCTTAATCTTATCCATTACGCTTACACCATCCTTGCATTCTTTATGGATCTCGACATTTTTAACATATTGACGGACACTTGCCGAAAATAGAGGTTTTAGATACGACACATTGTTTTGTGAAATCAGTAATAAAAAATGATTGTCTTTTCAGTCCGTTATGTCGTATCACATCCCTGATAAAAGATGTACATTGCGTCATAGCACTCCTCTAAATGTTTTGTGAAATCAGTAATAAAAAATTATTGTCTTTGTAGTTCGTTATGTCGTATCCAGAGATGTGCTTTATTTCAAATAAATCCATTTCAAATGGAAATGCAAAATGCAAAATGGGTATTTTCCATAATCGCTTGCGCTAATGTCACTGTAGATTCTACCGTTTATTTCATGAATGTAGCCTCTACGACAGCTTACGAAATAATTTGTCTATGAATGTCACAATTCATTTACGTAAAACTGCGTCACAAAAATGAAAATATTTGAGTTTTAAAATTTGTATAGAGGTCATTATTTCTTTGAAAATACCTGTTGATTATTATTTTTCGTGTAGAGTTTGTATTCAGGTTTATGTAGAAATAATAAAAACTGTTTATATATTCATATAAATATATATATATATATATATATATATATTTTTTTTTTTTTTAAATAACCTTAGTATTCTTACGATATAAACATGAAATATATATGAATAAATAGATACATTATCTAAAAAATAGAAAATAATTGCAAAAAACGTAAATCATACTTTTTATTCAGATATTTGATCAAAATTCAGTTCTGCAAATTCTCACCCCACAGTATTTTTGAATTTTTTCTACTCCGATGCTCAACGGATTAAGATAAGTATACTTTTACGGAATATCAGAGGGTTTTCAAATACTTTGAACACTGAAGGAGAACTGTTGACGGGAGCAAACCCGCAAATAGTGAACAGGGCAACGGACACACTGGTTCAGTGTTGACAGCGCTCGGGAATATTAACATTTTGATTTGGGATTAGGAACAGTCACAATCTTTCAATTTCCTTTCAATTCTGTATAAATCACGCTTGCAGGAATTTTCTGACTATTGTTTAATTTCAGACCCTGGACTACCAGCAATTTTACGATGTGATGACCAAGCCGGCGCACATATTCGACGGCAGGAAGATTCTAGACCACGCCAAACTGACCAAGATTGGCTTCCAGGTCCAAACCATCGGCAGGAAGTTCTGTCAGACTGGACCCATCGTTTCCTGGAGGACCAAAACCTTGGCTTGACAGCATTCTTATAAGTAACTCATCACTTATCAAGACATAAATATCACTCAAGTCTCAAAGTAACTTATAACTTATTAATTCATCAATATCACTTATTAACCTCTTGTTCGCCAGCAAGTCTTTAAGGATACTACATATTAAAAAATCATTATCTGATTGTAACTAGCTATTCTATAGTATTTTTATAAATATATAAATACATTAAAAAACATCATTTTGCAAAAAAAATAAGGTATTATGAAAATAGAATCAGCTAGCGCACAGCTAAATTTTGCGTTGGCGCAAGAAATGAAGTCTTGAATATCACTTATTAAGTCATAAATATGTATCACTTATTAAGTCATCACTATCACTTATGAAGTCATCAATACCACTTATTAAGTCATCAATATCACTTATGAAGTCATCTTGAATATGTATATATATTTATTATCATATCAACTAGAAAATACAGCATGCCACATAACTTCAGCTATTGTTGAAACCTTTTTCTTTTGTTCCAGAACCAAGTATCTAGAAAATGTGTGCAATACTCCATCAGGCGGACTTAAATTATATAGTTTACTGATGACTTATTTTTACTCTTTATGTGAAGTAGTATTCAAATGTATTCTTACCTGTAATTATTATATACAGCCTTTTCTCATTTATTTCCCAAACACGTAAAATAATACATCATATTATTGTGTATTGTGAAAAGAGGCGGCGCGTGACTTAAATTGCCAGCAGTCTATTTGACTTTTAAAATGTACCGAATTAATTATACTACAATTAATTCACTCCACGAAATTACAAATTTTGTAACATAATTTAATAAATAATACTGCTCCGTCAAGGTTCGCAAAATCATCTCGAGAGTAAAGGACGTGCAATAATTCATAGCCGAAAATTTCGCGAAACCGTTTAAATTTACCGCGCAAGGATGCCAATGTGTGAATGTTGTAGCTCTAACATTGTAAATCAGTATTCCTAATTGAATTCATTCCAGACGCATTGGATTACGCATGATGCAAAATACATTTGACTTCAAGGCACTGGGCAGATAATGCACTGGATCAGTTATATATCTGCACCGCTCTAAAACGTGATTTGCCGTTAAGGGTGTAATCTGTCTCGCTCATGTCACGGTTTCGGCTGGCCGAGCTGTCTCGATCCATTGTATGGTAAAACAAAGTTTGGTGCATATTGGAATATGCAAGACGCGTTTACGCTTATTGTAGTAGAAGATAGTTCAAATAATGATCTAGAGAATTACGACTGGAGCGTACTTTCATATATCGATGACTGGAGCACAGATGTCGCAATGCACAAATGTGCTTACCAAGGAACCGCCTCTGATTGCAACTATTTATGGTTTACATAATAATATGTAATATTTTTTTATGTACGTATCGAAGGCTTAAGGTCGAGACATTGTATATTCACAAAACATTGTTTCGAGAAAAACATCAAGTTAAATATTTTCGTCTATTTAAGAATTTGATTTTAATGATTAAGAAAAGTGAAGATACAAAGTATTTATTGACTTTAAGCAATCAATATTTAAATAAAGCATAAGAAATTTGTTAGATTTTATATCTCTCTTTATGAAATCAAATTTAAGATTGACAAGGGTAAACTATCAATTTGTGACTTGCTTCTAAAAGGGCCAATGACAGTTTTTCCATGCATATTTTTTTTTTGATTTCGCTTTGTAACAGGGTTATCTTCTTATAGAAATTTGCTATGTCCGTCGTCATCCTTACAATGTCTAACATCTGCTCTGATACTGAAACAATGATAAATTTTGTATTATTATAAGCCATACTTGATGAGGCCATACTTTTAAATAAATTGAATGCTACTTGAATTTCACTTACATTTCAATGGCTTGTATGTTCGAAAGTTTTGTTTATTCAATGTAGCAATGGGTCATGACTCATTTAATTAAGATCGGTAGTCACGGTACTAGCTCAATATTTTGTTTATTCAATGTAGCAATGGGTCATGGTCAGAGATGTGCAAAATGGGTACCCAAAACCATTTGAAATGCAAAATGGAAATGGGTCAAAACTTTTCCATTTGAAAATGCAAAATGGTTTTTAGAAAAGCATTTCAAATGCAAAATGCAAAATACCTATTTTCAAAATGCACTGAAAATGCAAAATGTTTTCTCAGGTCAAACAACTAAAATAATTATAGAATTTTTAACCAATTTTGTCATTTAATAATGGACTTCAATGTAGAACAAACATGATGGTAAATCCAAAAACACCACGACTACAGATTATGAAACCACAAAAAATTTGCGCGGGACTAATGTTGCCAACATGAAACATAGAAACTTCTATCTAACATTTAATATTACAGCGTCATGGCCCCATGTTCAGTATTTGAATCAGTATTTTTTGTAATGGTATCACTCAATTGCCAGGGCTCCTACCAGGGAGCAACTTGACAAATGTAAATTATCTCTCATAGCGAGGTTGAGGACCGACTGATATTTGGGGCTTATGAAAAAAGGATGAGTAGAGACAGTACGAAGAATGTTGCAAAAAAGCATTTAAAATGGAAAATGCATTTAGAAAAGCATTTAAAATGCAAATGCAAAATGGTTTTTAGAAAAGCATTTAAGATGCAAAATGGAAAATACCCATTTTGCATTTCCATTTGAAATGGATTTATTTGAAATAAAGCACATCTCTGGTCATGATTCATTTAATTAAGAGCAGGAGTCACGGTACCAGCTCAATATTTTCGTAAGACTTAATTGCACGATACGACTCGCCCGATACGGCTTCCAACTCCCCAGTGTATGCGTATGAATGTTCGTACGACTCCTGGTACTGGTACGCCTAACGTACTGAAGTTGGACTGTCAGACTCCAATCACGTCTCTGAGTATGTATGTAATAGCAACTAAAACTTGAATAATTTTAATGGCGCTATTTTTCGAAAATATCTCCTGAAGAAAAGGAGTTACCGGTCAATCGAACCGTGGTACGGTTTACCCGGAGTCGTACGAAAAGAGCTACTTCAATTGAGCGGCTCGGTCATGAATGACTCATCCCTAATTCAATGCGCGTAAGTGTTCCTAATTTTTAATGTACGAATATAAAAATTCCTTAAGAATATCAACAATAATTATAAGGCATTTGTTTTTATACAATACTATGCTTTTAAGTTGTATGAATATTATAATAATATTGTAAACTTTGCAAAATTGCTCAAATGGTGAGATTTGGCATCATGAAATTTGCATCTGCAATTTATAAGTCATTGCAACTATTTTCAGCTCGCATTGTCATATCCAAGATGATCTACAAAGCTTTACAATATGCATTTAACACCTTTTTTCAATTATGTAATCCTCCTAAAAAGGAATTTTTTAACACTTTAACAGCCATGCATTTTCATTACTGTAACACTTTTTCAAGCATTCACGAACCTCACTCGTGACTTTTTTTCCTATGAGATGCTAATCACGGGTACCACTCGTGTTCGAGTTTCGTACTGTTTACATTGAAATCGCGAGATCTTTTCGTAATCCACGTTAATCGGAAAGTGTAGATGAATGTTTGTGCTACATACACATGCATGTCGTAACGTGAGGTATGCAGGTGCGAAAGGACGAAGCATCGCCCGTGCCGCCTCGTCAGTGCGCCACGGGCTATCTAAGTACGCACAACATTTTTTTATTATTTTAATATAACTTTTTTACTGGGTAATTTTTAAATAAAAAAACAAACACAATATAATATATTTGCCTACTACTATAATAGTTATTTTTCTATAATTTAAATTATTTTTATACGAAACGACGACAAAAATTGAGGTGGCTATAAAGTTTATAATACATGTATTTGTCTAGTAAAATATGTGTGTATTTTTTTTTTCGATTACAATAATTTTAGTTAAGTTCAGTCTATTTAAAAATGTAAGTTGAGCCATTTTTAAAACTTTTTATAATTGCGTTAAAAAAATTAGTATTTAAAAAAATATGTTTATTTCTAAAAATAAAATTTAAAACCGTATTTCATCACTTTTCAAAAACAGTTTTTAGTTTTCTTATACATTCAGAAATATTTAATTTATTTGATTTTTTTGCAAAGCGGAAAATATCTGACAGAAGATGTCAGAGGCCTGAGGGTTTAAAATGCGCCCGTGTTAAGGGGAAAAAACATCACGATAGAAAGTTGTAAACGGCAGTTAAAGTGTTAATTCTAAATATTTTGGTCTTACGTGTCTAAATTTTACCACAACTGATATACAAACATTATTGTAAAGTAAATGATTGTTTATCTGTTGTGTAAGACTTAAAACATGTTTATTAGTAATTAATGTTTTTTAAGAAAGCAATTTCTTTTTGGTTTGATATATTAAACAAAAACTTTGTTTTAAATCACTAATTTTAATAAATTAAAACAGAGTGTTTGTTATATAATACACAAATATATTTTTAGATATTTTTTACGTTGGTAGGTACCTAGTACCTACGGTGTATTCTTAGTTACTTCTGTGGTTTGACCATAGATAATGGAAACAAACGGAGATATGGCGTAGAAGCTGTCGCCAAGCTACTTATCATGGTCGCTGAGCAATGAAATTTATTCATTTAGCGTGTAGGTGATCTGTACACAGATCCGAATTGCAGTAGTTTTGGTTAACAATATTGGGGACCCTTCTGTGTGTGAAGTTTCGTGCTAATATGGTTCATGGCCCATCTCCCTTGTTTCCATTATCTATGAGTTCTACTTTAAATGATGTTCATGTATTAGCTAATAGATTTCTTTCTGAATTTGTCAACAGTATTAATCATATAATTATAGAGCTTGGATATTTTTTTAATCCTGCCCATTACTTCAAATTATATGAAAACACAATACAATAATATTTGGATGATTTGTATGGCGCCATATCTATAAATAATATAACTTTTATTTTCTATGCATTTTTTATTATTTTATCAAATATTTTTCATTCTTTAAAAAAGTATTCAATATTATATTTTTACTCTCTCAAAAAATGTCTACTTATATTTTTATTAATCAATAAGAAATTAAATAAATATATTTACAGGGTTTTCCAATAAGAGGTGTTATTTTGATATTCAATCGTAAAAGATCAATGGTTTCGTTACTTGTGTGGCACGTAGCACTGTCTTGATGAAAGTAAACGTTGTCCAGATCAATACCATCCAATTCCGGCCATAAAAAATCATTAATAATCTCTCGATAGCGCAATCCATTCACCGTAACTGTTGCTCCAGCCTCATTTTCGAAAAGTAAGGTCCAATGACTCCGCCGGACCATAAACCGCACCAAACAGTCACACGTTACAGTCACAGTCACACGAGGATAGAGAGGCTTTTCAACAATAACTGTTGGGTTTTCCGAGCCCCAGATGCGACAATTTTGCTTGTTGACGAAGCCACCGAGGTGGAAATGGGCCTCATCACTCAAGATGATTTGCATTTGATTCACTCAAGTGAATTTTAATAATTTCAATGCGTTGTTGAAGCGTGTATCGTTCCATTTTTATTGATAGCGTAGTTTCTACTTGTCAAATGTCAAAAAATGACAGCTTCAAAAGTAACATCTACCGAAATAGCGGGTTATTCAAAATAACACCTCTTATTGGAAAAGCCTGTAGAATCTTAACTATACGAGTTATAAATTAAATGTAATAATATCTCAGAAACATCTCTAATCGGGGTGTTACTGTACCATAATAGCTAAGAAACATCACTAATCGAGGTATTACTGTACCACAATACATAATATGTACAGGGTGTTTGGATAAAGTGCACAAACTTCAGGAGGTGATGCGAAATTTCAAAATTTTACGGTAGTTTTCAGGTACAACAAAAGTTGCATTGTTTGTATGGAAAAAATATTTTTGTATGGGTTGGATTAAGTTTGTGCACTTTACTTCCCGGACACCTTGTATACGAGTAGTTTGCTTATCGTGCCTTTATTTACGGTTAATCATAATACATACAGTGAAACTCTCTTAAGAAGTTCCCAATTAAGAAGTTTTCATACTTAAGGAGTTTGGTTTTTACGGTCCCTTGAAGATTGAATTTGAAAAATGGCCCAATTTTTCCTAAACTAGCTGACGTGTACCAGGCGTTACTGGGGGTTATCCTCAGGAGATAGACATATACGATCGCACTTTTCTGTAGGCCTTTTTAAGATATACAATTCCGTAGTACATTATTTTAATGTATCTCATAAGGTTTAGCCAGCGTTAGCAATGTAGTGCCTGAAAATATATTTCAACAACTTGATTTTAAAACATTGACTTTTCTCTACTTTCTATAAATATAATATGCATGTATCATATATGTAAACCTTCCGGAAGAAATTGTCTAAGTGTTAGTAAAAACCCTATCAAAATCCGTTGCTTAGTTTAGAAGCAACTAAGCGCACAAACAGATAGGCGCAGATAGCGACTTTATTTTGTACTATTTAGAGATTAAGGTTTTCCCGTCTGAGAATTTTTTTTACTGTCCCTCGGAAAACTTCTTAAGAGGGTTTCACTGTAGTACTTTAAATTAAGTATTTAGTTTATTTTTTGATAATTGCCAAGCCCGTGAAGTAAGTGTAAATGTATGTAGCACCATCTATGGGCAAGATTAATTATCATCTAGTTTATAATTAAAAACAATGTAAGTGTCATATATATCTACTTTATTTTTAGTTTACAAGAATAAATCATTTTACAGTACATTCCGTTTTTTAAATATTATGTACGAATACCATAAATGGTACAATGATACGATAAGTGGTAGATACTCTCAGTATCGCCTTGGTGAAAGACCACCGTTCAGAATCGACACATTACTTGAAATGGCTTTAGCCGTGTTTGGTGACCAGATTTGAATAGACGGGTACTTTCCAACCTTCCTCTTTCACATCTCCTTCTCTTCCCCACTTCCTTCACTCTCAAAATATATTGTTTACCAGAAGTGGTTGGGACTCTTGTGCACATAAAAACATAATAATTAAAAAGCAACACTTTCCAAGCAATCGCATAAAGCTAAAATAAACATTTGTAAAAATTGTTGAAAATGTAAACTTGATAAATTCACCAAAATCACTTATAAAAAAATATTAGTTAATTTTTTACCATTGTCAATGGGAGCATACTAACCATAGATAATTGAAACAAGAGAGATGGGCCACTAACCGCGTGTCGCCAATATCTTTCACTCATGCTACTGCTAATCGAATCTTCACACTTGCAAGACACACATTCCCGGGTTACGAATAACCTGACAATATTTGAAAATCTCCTACTGCACCACAGTAAACGGAAAATGTTGCTTGTGTCGTGATGGAGGAATTGAACGCACGACGCCAACTCAGCCACCGACTGGTCTATGCACAGCGGTGCCCCGCCTTTATTTCTACCTTTCAAAAGACATAACTTTCATCGCAAAGCTGCTTTGATAGTCTGTGCAATTTGGTCATAGCTCGGCGACAGTCAGCAAGCTTCCATGCCATATCTCTCTTTGTTTCTACTGTCTACGATTTTAGCAGAACCTTTTGCCAATGGTTTGGACTAGAAAGCCCATTGTGGCCAGCTTCTCGTGGTCCAGGATCTTCCTGCCATCAAATATGTGGGCCGGTTTTCTCATCACACCGTAGAATTTCTGGAAATCCAGGCTCTGAAATTGTAATTTAGTAGCAATAAGTGCTTGAGTAGCAACTTCAGCACTTAAAATACTAAGTACTAACAAGACTTAGGCTGGCCGCATACATACGTTTTCCGTATTCGATTTCCGAATTTGTTTTCCGTATTCGGAATTCCGTGAGACTAGCGCAAACGTTCGTTTTTCTTCATTCGGAATGTATAAACGTCAGTACCAGTGTTGCCAACAAGGGCGATATATCGCCATTTAGGCTACTCAGAGCGAGAATCGGCGCCGAAAAAATCTAAAAGGCGACTGGTCGCCAATTAAGCTACTTCAAAAACATCAATTTTAAACATGTCCCGAAATTCTCTAGCCACCCCCTCCCCATGAAATTTATTTTGCTGGGGACAAATTTTATATTTTCTTGAAATTTGTTTATTTTCTGGGGACAAATTTTATTTTTTTGAAATTCTCTAGCCACCCCCCCTCCACGAAATTTTTATTTTCACGTAAAAACATCAATTTTAAACATGTCCCACCTAACAGCAAATTCGGCTACTTTACGCTACCTTATGTATGAGAAACGGCGATATTAGGTCAAGATCCGTTGGCAACACTGAATTACTGAACAGAAATTTCCGAACGTTTGCGTCGGCACAAACAAACTGTATGCAATAGCTGCGTTCCGCATGACGTCATTAGGTTTTTTCCATTCGGTTTCTCCCTACGCGCTGGCTCGCATTCGGAACGTGCGTAAGGAATTTGTTCCGTTCGGAACTAAAACGAACGTGTGCGGCAGTTAATGTATTTTCTACTGATTCCGTGCATTCGGATGTCCGAATACGGAAAACGAATTCGGAAATCGAATACGGAAAACATATGTATGCGGCCAGCCAGCACTTATCCACTCAATGGGTGTTCAGTTTTCGATTTGGCCATTTGTTTTAATTAATATCATTCCTCAAACTATTAATATAGAAATGGTTTAAATCCAATGAATCCACTAGGTTTCACAGTTTATTCCATATTTTTTAGGTTCTATATTATGATGTATGGTAATAAGTTGAGTATTTAAGCGATAGATGGCGCTAGTCATAAAGCTTACTCCAGAGTCCATCAGATGTCGCTAGAGTGTAACAGATGCTTGTGAGGTTATAGTGACAAGGAACAAGCTTCTTGAACCAGAGAATTACCAACCCTCGGGTAATGAACAGTGTAGCTAAATCCAGACCTATTTATTGTAACGTAAATAAACACAATTACAAGTAGAACCTTTTACTTTTTAACAAAGAGTTCCCAACCCTTAAATCTGTTAAGTAAGACAGATATAACATATATAAAATTGGCACATTATGGCAAGCTTTTGTCAAAAATCGTTTGAGTTGGTTATAATAATAAGTAGTAACTTGAGCACTTATATTAATTTAAGTACTTATTATTTCTTTAGAATCTAACAGGAAATCTTTAGCACAATATATACAGCAACACTGGTCTGATGAGGGTTTGTAGAGATTGATTTTGGTTGTCCTCAAGTGGATTCTCATTGGTTAGTAGTTGATGTACCGTATTGCTAAGTTATAGTCACCTTGAACTCATCCCACTCAGTGCAAAGGATGATGGCGTGTGCATTAGTAGCAGCGGACAAGGCGCTCGTGTGAATTGAGTAGTTCTTGTGTCCAAGCTCACAAAGCTCGTATTTAATCTGCTCTGGTTCAACCTGCAAATAATCACAAACTCTCAATAACTGATATCTCAAAATTACATGTGTTCTATAAAATACTAAATAACGAACCATCACACGTTACTGTTGGCAAAATCATAGTGTGAAAGTGGCCTGCGAGCGACTCAAAGGGCGCTCGGCGCGTCTATGGACGTCTTTCGGGAGTGTCGTGGCTGTGTATTTTCCGTCTTCAATTTTGTGTGCAAAACCAATGTATGTCATCTCAAGAGCCAAAATGATTGAAGAATATTTACCAGACAATATGTATATGAATGTGAATGAAACGGAGTTTTTTTAAAAATTTTATTTATTTATTTGTTTACACTGATTTGTTGATTTCCTAAAATAAGAAGAAAATCATTTCTTTTCCCATACATTCTATAATTCCACCTCTGTCGTCACTGTTATGCTATGTAAGCGAGAGACGCCTCGTTCAACATTCCGAAGCTCGAGTAGAACACAGTGGTGTGGATATCCCGTACACACTTGGGCCTATTTACTGTGTCTGCAACGGTTACATTAACAGCTCGCTAATGACTACCCATCTTTACATATCGCAAGAGTGTTTTCGCTTGTGGCTGGTCTCGCTTTGTACTTGGCCATGCGTTTTCTTATTGGGCTCTATTCTGATGCTCATTATAAGGAGAGAATGGAGAGAAGGAAGAAATACAAGTCATATAATGACTCATTCTCGTGTTTGCAGTTTCGTATAAATTAACATTGTATAGAATTTCTTTGTTGTATGGTTTTAGTGTCACGACAAAGGTCGTAATAACATTTAAAGAATTTAATATGTGCAAGCCATGATTCCATTCATGATGGTTTAATAGCTACATCGTAAACTCTAACATGCTTTTTATTTATTATTTTCGTGACAATACGTAACAGTGGTCATGCTGGTCGTAAATAGTAACGGCATTTTTAATATGTAATTATTTATTTGTAGTCTTTTTAAAACCAGATAAAAAAAGTTTAATTTATGTTTGTGCATGGCAACCAAAAGGCTTCACTACTGTACATATCTGAATATGACTTTCCACAATAATTCTATCGATGTGTTTGTTTTGTTAATCTTTGAATCTATTCAATTACATACATACTTCCTGTGACATTCCCAATTTCTACAACAATTTTAAATTTCTAATTAAGGGTAAACGTAATGTACGTTATAATCTATGCGTTCATAGATGGACAGACACAAACTGAAATTAGTATTTTTAAATCACAGAAGGTCTGAATTCTCTGCAAATCAGTTCCAATTTCAGTAATTGAAAAATTAAAATAATAAATTCTAACTAACTAACCATCACGCCGTTTCGCCGCAGGGGTAGTCACAGAGGATGTACCACCAAACAACTCGGTCTCGGCACACTCTCCTTGCCTCATTCACATTCATACATCGTCTCATACATACTCTTCTATTATTCTGACTCTTGACATGGCCTGACTCAAGTATCTGATTCACTTGGTCGTGCCATGTCTTCCTCAGGCGTCCCCGACTTTTGCTACCATTCACATTTGCATCGCATACTCTCCTTACACTCCTTTCTTCGCTCATTCGCTCTACATGCCCAAACCATCTAAGCGTCCCTTTCTTGATCTCACTCATTACACTCAGCCTTGCACTCTTTGCGGATATCCACATTTCTCACACAATCGTACATGGTTTTTTTACCACACGCCTCGGGGATCTCATTTCAACAGCATTCAGTCTATTTCATCCTTTCTCTGCCAGGTCCATGCCTCACTTCCGTACATGAGGGTAGGTACCAGCACTCCATTGTGGACTGCTAGCTTCGCTCATAATAAATTCTGCAAACAAATAATTTGTCTAAATATTTTAAAGCATAACTTGCAAAAAGTTTATTTTAATAAAATAATGAAATTAACGCCATCTATGAACACGTACGTTACGTTTAGCCTTAACTTGCACATCACAAATAATCTTCGATGGAAGAACGAGTAACTACTTATCAAAAATACTAATTTCAGTTGTGTGTCTGTCCTGCGTAACTCTGGTTCAATGAATCCTAGAACTTGGATTTGCTTAGAATTTAAGTGACATTTTCAAAATTTGTAGCGTTTACTTAAAGAATTCAGACAAGCAATATAAAACCTACCTGCAATATAATATTTTTAAGAGAAAATTATTTTAATTGCCATTTCCAAACTGATTTGTCGAGAATTCAGACCATCTGTGATTTTTCACAGGTCTAAGCTAGTTACTAAATAACTGTTGCAGGATACTCGATCTGTCAAGAATTAAAAAAAATTGATTAAACGATTAACGATTGTTTAAAAGACAACGCCGAGATGATTCAAAGAAAAATAATGTCACTTTAAAAAGACACCATGGTCCAAGTGAATATTTTTATCCTTGGAAGAAGGGCTTTGGTGTTAAGTATGAAACTTTTATCTACCTTAGGATCGTATATCTGCAGTTTGGCTCCTTCGTCCAGCAGGTTGATGGCCACGCTGATAGCTGGAGACTCCCTGGTATCGCCTGTGTCCTTCTTGAAGGCAAAGCCGAAGATGGCCACGGTCTTGTCCGATACCGTATTGTACAATGCGTCGATTACCTACGAGGAAGAGAGTTTTAACCAAAATAAGAATTAGATCAGTATAATTTTATATTGCTCGGGAAAATTCGTTAAATTCTTTTCCATATTTTTAACCTTCAAATATTTATGTAACTAACGTCTATTGAAGTTGTTTTAGAGGAGATATGATACGATACAACTTACATACACTTTTAATCAGGGATTAAAACAACGGACAAAAAAGTCAAGTTTTGTGTTGTTGTAAATGTGTTTACCAATCCATTTTTACTGTGAAAATGACCTTCAGCCAATAATATAAGCCACTAGTTATAAGTTACTAGCTAATAAACATAGTTATAAGTTATTAGTCTAAGAGATAGGAATAGATTAAATGCATAAATTAAGTTGAAGCGCCCTTGAGGTGATGTTCTCACGAAAACGGCGCTATACAAATAATCATTATTATTATTAGTATTAAGTAGGAATAAGAAAAAACGGTGAAAAAAATGCATGAACTAACTTTTTTAGTGAATCTAGATTTCTGATATTCGTTGATGTCGATGACCTGCTGCCAGTAGGCCGCCACTTCCGGCAGATTGAGACACTCGCAGATGTACACCAGGTTGAGGATGTCTTTCTGGAAGCAACTGCCTCCAAATCCTGGGGCATACCAAATAATCATAGAAATTATCAAAACGTTTCTCTACGAAATTCTTAATAAATCATATACAGTCAATTCTATTTCTAATCGATTTTGAAGTAAACATTGTCAAAAAAACAAACGTCAACAAACGGTCAACAAATAAATGAATGGTGAAGTAATAGGGTAGAAACAGAATAAAGAATAACACAATGCCTTCCATACAAATTTGAGTAGATACAAATGTTCCATTTAGCCCAATAGCCAAGCGTATCACTTAAACTCGCCTGACACTGTAGATCTCCATCAAATTTGAATTGTTTGAACACAGTTTTGTATTTGATAATACAAAACAATACAAGACAGATGTTTGGATTTCTAAATACGTCCACAAAGCACTTCTTGTGTTATTCTTTATCATGGGTAGGAATAAACAATCACGTGATTTATATTTTGACATCTGTTAGTGATTCTGTACAGTGGAACTATATATTTTAAAAACAAGGGAGATGGATCATGAACCATTTCTTATTTGTTTGAAAACGCGCACACAATGCGGGTCACCAACATCATTCACCCATACTAACTGTAAATGTCATCTGTGCTTATAATGGTTATCCTTTGTGCTTTGCATAAAACCTTCTCTTGTAAAACATATGTTTACCTTTAATAAATATTAATAATATTTGACTAAAATCAAAATATTTCACAATTAAATGAATATATAATATATCTCGATACCACCTAGTGAGAAATTAAGTATTTAACAATACCTTTCCTACAAACTTAAAGTTAGTTGTTATCAGGTGAAAAAAATCAAAAAAGCAATAATTGTCGAATGAAGTAATTGAATTATTTAGCGGTTAAAAATAAGCCGATATAGCATAGAGGTTCCGTGCACCTGACCGGCAATCAGAAGGTGCGGGTTCAATTCCCGTCGGCGGCATTTATTTTTTCCCGGAAGAATTTTTCAATTTATATTTGTTTTTCAGTCTAATAATTATTGCTTATAATAATTTAACATTGTGATATATTTATGATAATATTCACCGACGGAGGCAGCCAAAAATTTAGGTCCGATATTGGAGTCTTTCCCAACAGCTCTTGCGACTTCCGAGATATCAGCGCCCGTGGCCTCGCAGACGGCAGAGAGCGAGTTGATGCTGGAGATGCGCTGCGCCAGGAACGCGTTGGCCGCTAGCTTGGACAGCTCCGAGCTCCAGGTGTTGGTGGTCAGGATGTTCTCCGGGGGTATCCAGTGCTCGTACACCCAGCTGAGCTCACGGATGGCGGCCTGGCCCTCCGCGCTGTCTTCGCCCCCGATCAGCACCCGGTCTGCCCCCAGCAGGTCCTGGATCGCCGTACCCTCCGACAGGAACTCCGGGTTGGAGAGGATCTGGTAATTCACCCCTGATTGTGAACAGAATATGTCATTCTTATGAACGGTTCCATGACTGTTTCATCACATTCTGTTTTATTAAGTTACCGTAATGAATGCGTGACTGAACCCTCGAATGGCATACAAAGCAACTGAAGGTGTTTAAAGAGTGCACATGGTATTTGAGTATCTCTTCTTTATCACCTGTCATTCGAAAATGTTCTTCTTTCATATGGGGGGGTCAGAGGGGGAAATCTAGGTCTGCGAGCCAGTCTAGTCTAGCCTCAGGCGTCGTCTTGTGGACCTTATCAATCCCAGTTAGAAATAAATGGAGTGGGCATTCGTTGACCGCATGATCGGTGGTCTGAATCACACTGCATTCACACATCACTGACTCTTCAACATCAAAGCCACACCTATGCAACATGTAGGTACAACGGCCGTGAGAGCACCTCATCCTATTGATGTAGGACCAGAGTTTACGAGGCAGTGAGAACCCTGGCTGTCTTTCAGTAGGATTGTGTACGAGATGGGCATTTCTCACATCAGCCGATTACTACTCAAGTTTCCACCTATCT
Source organism: Hesperophylax consimilis (assembly GCF_061612785.1). NCBI lineage: Eukaryota > Metazoa > Arthropoda > Insecta > Trichoptera > Limnephilidae > Hesperophylax > Hesperophylax consimilis. The sequence continues at coordinate 15,320,859 of NC_142854.1, read as the reverse complement.
TCCGGAATGAGAGCTATCTAGAGGAGCCTCTTTCCTTCCATCCAGAAGTCTTTTCGGGACTTCAGACAGCAGGCAGGGTAAGAGACGACCTTCTTGTGTTGCAATCTGTCGCTTGATGTTTGGCGGGGTTGCATGCAAGTACAGGCAAGTATTTGAAATAATACATGTGTTAATTACAGTCTATTGAGTAATATTGAGCCATACCAATATCAAAGCAAAGACATTACATTTAACCAACCTGATTTGACATTGGCCATTAGTACTTGCATGATGCTGTTGGCAGCCATGACAGGTACGGTGCTTTTCTCCACGACAATCTTATTCCCGGTGGCGATGTCAGCAATCATTCTGGCGGCATTCTCCACATAGGTCAAGTCCGATGCCTTACCCTACATACAGTGAATGCATTACACAAGATTGAAGAAAATGAAGCACCCAACGTTGCCCTGGCTTGTTTGGGTTTGGGTCAAGTGAAAAAAAGGATTCAATAAATTTTGTAAAGTTCTGGGGGCTAAAAGGAAAACAACATTACTCTGTGTATACAATAGATAATAGAAACAAATGGAGAGTTGGCAAGTTGGGAGTGTGCCGACTATTGCTGAGCTACAATCAAACTGCACGGATTATCAAAGCGGGTGTGCAATGATAGTTATGCATTTGGTGTGTAGATAAAAAGCTGTATGTACATGCGATTTGCAGTAGTATGGGTGGACGATGTTGGCGATATGCATTGCGCCCTCAGTTTCATATTAATAATGTTCATGGTACATCTCCCTCGTTTCTATTCTTTTTTTTTTTTTTAAAAGAAAGACAAACATTCCCGGGTTACGAATAACCTGACAATATTTGAAAATCTCCTACTACCACCACAGAAAGCTGATAATGTTGCTTGTGTTGTGATGGAGGACTTAGCCAGCCGAGGAATTGAACACACTACGCCTGGGTGGGAACCAAACGCGATGTCAACTCGGCCACCGACCGGTCATTCTATAATACAGGGTTTTCCAATAAAGAGGTGTTATTTTGAATAGCCCACTATTTCGGTAGATGTTACTTTTGAAGCTGTCATTTTTTGACATTTGACGAGTAGAAACTACGCCATTAATTAAAATGGAACGATACACGCTTTAAAACAAGGCATTAAAATTATTAAAATTCACTTGAGTGAATCAAATGCAAATCATCTTGAGTGATGAGGCTCATTTCCACCTCGGTGGCTTCGTCAACAAGCAAAATTGTCGCAACTGGGGCTCGGAAAACCCAAGAGTTATTGTTGAAAAGCCTCTCTATCCTCAACGTGTGACTGTTTGGTGCGGTTTATGGTCCGGCGGAGTCATTGGACCTTACTTTTTCGAAAATGAGGCTGGAGCAACAGTTACGGTGAATGGATTGCGTTATCGAGAGATGATTAATGATTTTTCATAGCCGGAATTGGATGGTATTGATCCTGACAACGTTTACTTTCAACATGACGGCGCTACGTGCCACACAAGCAACAAAACCATTGATCTTTTACGATTGAATTTCAAAATAACACCTCTTATTGGAAAACCCTGTATATATATGTTTACTATTCTGACTCTTGACATCTTCCTAGGGCATCCCTACACCTGCTTCCATCCACGTGCTTCAAATATTTTTCTGCCATTCCTTTCTCCATTTACTTCGTTGTAACCTCTCTTTCTGTTAGAATTGCCATTTTAAGGTGTTTTTAACTCTGTTTGACAGCGAGATGGCCATCCCCACCGGCATGACCATTAGCAAGTTAGTCTTGCAGGCTGGGAAATAAAACTTTCTATGTATGCTTTCGGTGACGGAGATAACCATTGGGAACAAAGAAATGAATACTATCCATCATAGTCGAGTTTTCAAACCGTCCACGAATCGTTCTGACGAAATGTGTGGCAATGTGTACATCCCTTCTAACTCGTAGATGGTTCATTCCGAGCAAACCCAAGAGAAATATATAAATATACTCCAAAATAAGTTACTCAAAAGGTATGTAATAACGATTCGGATAAATAGTTGTTTGCACACTACCTTTCCTCGGCCAAACTTCTTAGTTGGTGTATTAACGGAGATGAAGATCATTTCCGATTCCGTGATACTCTTTCTAATGTCAGTTGTGAAGAAAAGATTACGGCCACGACACATCTTCACCACTTCATCAAGTCCGGGCTGAAATGCAAGGATTATTTCAAAACCCGGAAATAAATTATTTTATTTTGAAAATGATGCAGATCAATTTGGGAGCTGCCGTGGTCACACGGCTGGCAGCTGTCAAAGTGACAGATCCTGTACAAAGAAATGATATTCCGCGGCAGCTCCCTAATTAATCTGACCCCCTATCCTACAGTAGGGATGGCTTATTTTGATACTACAACATATAATCTTTATAGGCAACGCCCAAAAAACGCTTGATAAGTATAACGCAGTTTGCAGTCGTGTCTCCAGTGACAAAATGTTTTAAAACATCAAACATTAAACTGTAGGTAAGGTGACGAGCCCAAAGCTTAGCAGGGCTGCAATAACTGGCAGAGCATAAAAAAAAACCCCTAATAGGCCTCCATATTCCTAATATATTTCATAACGCTGTCTTAATTTGTAAAATGTACCTAGTGGCGCCATCTACCCACGAACTACGATAATTCAAGCAATAAATCCAATATGGCAATAGATTTTGTAAAAGAGTAGTTTTTTTCTTGTCAGATCTGGCCAGAGAGTGAATCTAGGAATGAATTTGGCCATGTGTCATAGTGATGTTTTATAATTTGTTTTATTTTTTTATTTCACTAGCCGTCAAAAATATTTATTTTCACAAACCTTCCTGGGTTACGAATAACCTGACAATATTTGAAAATCTCCTACTACAACCGCAGTAAGCGGAAAAAGTTGTTTGTGTTGTGATGGAGGACTTAGCCAGCCAAGGAAATGAACACACTAAGCCTGGGTAGGACCCAAAGCGATGTCAACTTAGCCACCGATCGGTCAATTTTCATTGGACAAAATTATTATTAATTTTACACTGTGTAAAGTTTAAGAATCAATGAAGTTTTTATTTTTCTTTACCGTCGATCAATAAAGGTTTTATCGATAATCTCGGTAACTTGTCATCATTTCCGAGCATGGCTGCAGATTATCAACAAACAAACAACTGTTCACAACGACTAAGTGTTCTACATTTATTCGACGTGAACTGTTATTTGCACGTTAGCCATCTAGAATCGTGCTCGGAAACGATTACAAATTATCGAGTTTATCGATAAAATCCTTTATCGATCGACCATGCTAAATATCAAGATATTGAGTACTTTACCATATAGGTATAAAATAAATAAAACTTTGTATGGTTGTCCGGTTGCACTTCATTACCGGTCGTGTACAGTGGCGTGTGTTGCTCCACAATGAAAGGCACCGGCTATGCAGTTTGTCAGGTGGTCATGTTCACAATATTAATTATATGACGAGAAGCCATAATCAAATAGATACAGAAGAATAACATTTTAAGGGATTACAAACATAGACATATAGATATAAGACTTAGTTTTTCATTTTGGAGTATGAATTATGTTGAATAATTGAAAATGGTAATTTTATTATCATCTTCCGCTGTTTGTTATGGCCAATGGGATAAATGAGCGTGCAAGTTCCGTCCCAAATTTATTGAAAAAATAAGTAAAAAACTTTAAATTTTTTTGTTTGTTTTTCTAATTGTAGGCACAACTTTTCAGCCTTTATGATGGACTGCACGCCCCTGGTCATATTATGATATATATTGGGGGAAAATTGCACTAACTTCAAGAGGTAGAAGCAAAAAAATAAACAACTACATCGTTGGAACTTCCAAAAAAGTTATATTTCTTTTTTCCTTGTAATATTATGCAGAATCACCTCTTGAAATTTGTGCACCTTACCCACGGATACCCTGTATACTGAGCGCACACTAAATGGGCTAGAAACAAAAGTCAGTGGCGACATTTATTTTATTTATTTATTGATACATTACTCTACAGTACTTCACATTTCAATTCAGCAACGTTGGCCTCACTGGGTTGTTCACCCGTGCTGAGGCCCCCATTTTAAAATATACGAATTTATACATTTAAACAAAAAACAAAAAAACAACATTAAAATAAAGATAAATTTACACCAAAAATAAAGATTAGAAATCAAAAATCAATCAAAATCCAAAACCAATCCAACATTGGTTTCCATTCAAATCAACATGGCATTTCTAGTATGTATTTTCTGTTCAGTGTATAATATAATATATTTGCCCAATGTAAAATGTTGATTAATACGGTTCCATGATAACTCAACACTATGACAATTTAACACAACTTCAAAAAGTGATAAATAGTCATTAAGGCGATGCACTACATCGTGTAATATTTTAAATTGAGCTGCTATTAATAACAACCCTTACGTAGATGGCGATAAGGTTTAAATTCCCGCTTACCATCCGCCTGTTTTGATTTATGCAAGAAAAAAACACGGCCAAAAAGCGCTTTTTATTTTCTACATCGTGTAATATTTTAAATTGAGCTGCTATTAATAACAACCCTTACGTAGATGGCGATAAGGTTTAAATTCCCGCTTACCATCCGCCTGTTTTGATTTATGCAAGAAAAAAACACGGCCAAAAAGCGCTTTTTATTTTATTTTGTGGATGAGGCATAAATATTTAATTTTTTTTCGATCATTTTATAAATAACTTAATTTTCCACATTATACAAAAAAATCATAACCGAAAATGGGTTCGTAAGCAGGAGATTTTGAACTTTAAAGCAGTTTTCATAGGCCTTATACATTATTTTTTTCTGGGCTTATAAAAAGACTTATCTAAAAAATACTCGATTATTTCAAAGGCCAAGATGTATTCTACTCGCAGTATTTAATTAAAGCATCTGAAACATTTCTAGGCGACCAAATTTTCAAACCAAAAACACATGATTTTGCATTACTACATATGGCATCGCCTTAAAATGATAAGTAACTATAAACCTAACCTAGTTTTTGTTTCATCACTTTAAGGTGTGTTGAATTATTACATTTATTAATTATTATTATTAACATTTTGAGGAGTTATCCGGTAACCGATAATTATATGCACGTTTTATTTAATACTTAAAACTAACCTCATAGATGGGGAGTTTGTCAGAGTTCCACTGGTCTATCCTGGTTTGGTTCTTATCCACAACTGTGACCTGAATTTGCGGACATTTCAATGCAATGATGCTGCAAGTTGGACCGCCCACGTATCCAGCACCGATGCAACAAATCTTTGTGATCACCATTTCTATAAACTATAAATTTCCTTAAATAATTCAATTCTTTACCCTGAGAAAAAATTGGAAACTATCAATATGATTATAGAATTTCATGGCCAAATGTATTAACATGATTAATTTTTAGGTTATTATGACGCGTTGCGCTTCCTTCTTCTTTAGTCAACGTTTCGGACAATGTTGCAATGTCCTTCATCAGGGCAGATGTGTAGATTGTAGTGAAATGAGTGTTTATGTATGCAGAAGTGATACGGTGTTGCAAGCGATAATCGTTAAAATGTGGTTTTCTGAGTTTAGTTTAGGTGAAGCCTTTTTATACCGGTTACCAAGAATTGCCTAGCCCTTAGGCACAAATCCAAAGTAATGGCTGATTTCAATTAAGAGCTCGGCGATTAAAAATGGCCGAGTTTGCCAGTGCTAGTGAATAGAAGTGCTCAGAACACCCAAAACGAATCGAGCATGCCTAATTACGGAGGCAAATCAAGTCCATTAAAACCCCATAAATATTAATAGGGATGATGGGGCTAATCTTAATAGTTCTTCAGTATTAGATGGCTACACCAAAACTAAATGCAGAAAATCACATTAAGAGGATTAATGCCTGCAACACGGTATCACTTCTACATAAATAAATACACACTTCACTATGATCTATTCCTCTGCCCTGATGATGGACACTGTAACGCTGCACGAAACATAAAGAAGAAGGAAGCGCAACACTGCGTAATGAATCACGATAGGAAACTACTATTTATAAAAAGTCTACCAGACGATTCAATGAATGTTTGAACAATGGCATAATATGTATTTTTAAATTCGTATTAAACAACCACATTTTCAAATAGTAAGAGTTTGTTCGCAACTTTGTTTTCGGTTATGTTTCTCATTAAAGATTTTTTATATGTTTTATTGATCAGTCATGGCTATTTACTATGTGTATCTAATAAACAAAGTATGTCTTACCCAGTGAACAGACAATCAGTAGAAATGTGATCAATACTGTGATTAGAATGTGGATAATAGAAACACAGGGAGATGTGGCATGGAAGCATGCCGACTGTCATGCTGTTACATAAAATATTTTGTAATAATGTATGTGGATCCTTTTACATGCATTTTATCTATTGTTTCTGTGTGTGGCAATTCCATCATTGAAGCATTTACCATTGTGTATTGGCCATATTGCCAACACTTACTAAACCTGCAAATTAGTCACCGAACCTGGAATTTCAAAACTGGGTAACAATTCATTCCTTGAACGATAGTCGAGAGTTTTGAATCACCTCTAGACTGACGGACAACAGATTCGTCACTCGTGAATAACGCCGTCATTACTGGAAATTGAAGACTGGATTCTTGGAGAATTCGGTAATCGGGAAACATCTTGAGAGCCTGGACACTCACCGGTTTTTGTCATGGCTCCATGATTTGATATGGCCACTTTAGCTCGGGAAGCAAAAGTATTGATCAATCATTTGAAAATGTACAAACAACTTCATTAGTAGTAAGGGATAACTAACTTACTAGGTGCACACGATACACTCACAATACTTACTACATGCATACGGACACACTCACAATGCTTTCTACATGCACATGGCAATATTTACTTGTATTGGCTGTCAACTCTGTCTGCTGGAGGCGTTAGTGTAGCATGGCATAATAATACATAAAATCCATTAAAATGTATAATAATAATAATGTTTATTTCAGCTGGACAGAGCGGTGTATGCAATGCTCTGTCTGCCATAAAAGTTTACATTTAAGTTAATACATAAAAATAAAATCAATAAAGAAATAAATAAAAATAATAAATAAAAAATCAATACATTGATGAGCACATTAGGACTTTATGGTGGCTTGAGTGAAATTCTCCATCTCTGGTGTAGAGGCGCTCCCTGCCACCGGGCAACGGCCTGGACAAGAGTGTTGTCCGATCTCTGGTAGCGCTGACTCGTCCCGGCTATTCTGTGGCGCATTAAAGCAGCGAACCCATGCACCCTTCCTTCGGTGAACATCTGTGAGGCGCTGCATCGCCAGGGGAGGCCAAATAGGGCTCTATATGCGTGGTTGTACTGAACTCGGAGTGTGTTCATGACGCCTTGTGTGTATGTCGTCCATAGCTCGCTATTGCAGAAGCTCATACAATATGTTTGGAAAAGTTGCTTCTTCACCGGTGGACTGCATTTGTTGAATCTTCTGGCAAGCATGTTAGCTCGCACACTCAGTACTCTTCTTTGACGTTCTATGTCTTTTTTATCATTTAGGTCATCGGTGATGACATGCCCCAAATATTTGTATAGAAGTATAAAAGTAAACAAAGCTTCACAACTAGTGCAGCCAGAAGACGCTGGTGTGACATAATGGATTCTGATACCAGTAATTGGAGGAATTATAACTATTCTACAATATTTGCTGTTAGTTTTATTAGTAATCAGAAGAAGAGAATAAGGACTAGTTGTTTCGCAGAACTTAAACAATTCATCAAATTTCAAAGTTAACCTCAGCGTATCTTTGGATACTATTAATAAATAATTTCTCTGAAGATAATATACATAATTATAATATATATAATTATATCTGTTTAATTGTAACAATTCCAAGATTGAACATTTAAAACTCTCGCTTGTACCTAGATTACATGAAGTTAGTAAAAGGTACGCAGATGTAGCGGATCTGTTTAACTGCACAGAAGCTAGGTACAAGAAGACTATAGTATCATATCTTCTAAATCATTACTAATATAACGTAAGTCTACTCATACTTGTTGATAATATTTTGTATGTACTTGTATCTCCTTCTAGTATTAATTTTAAACTTTCTGTCATTATTTTTATGCCAGAAATTATTTTCATTATTCATTATTTTCATGCCACAGTTAATTGTCATTCTGTGACATGAATTATGTGTATGGTATATTTTACCGTTGATATTCAGTACATAAATAAATAAATAGCTATTCTAGGGACACTACTTATGGTAGATTATAGTGACCGAATAACTCAAAAAATTAAAATTCAACTCACCTTTAAAGGGTGATATAGTCATGAAAAGTGATGAAACGAAAACTAGGTTAAACAGGCTTCGTAGGTTAGGTTTATAGGTTCATTGCTTTAAATGACTCTATATCACTTTATTGTCATTGTTTTGGTTATCATGGAACTGTAGATTACATACTATTTTTATAACTATATAAACACATTATTTGGTAAGACGATATAATTTACAGAAGTAAGAAGTAAGTTATTACAAAAAGGGAATCAATTGGCCAAGGCAAAAATTTTGCCTCAGCGATCAAGGAGTTAATATTCAAATTCTGTGAAAGTTCTATTCAAGCACTGTTATTATTCCATTAAGAGCCAGTTGCTTCACACTCTACAATACTCCTGCCCCGGGAAGCTGATACTATTCACAAGATCACTCATTGCGCTGGCAATAAATTTAAAAGTGGGAAGAAGATCTCTTTTTTGGGAAGAATTTCAAACATTGCAGAAAACTTTACTCACTACATAAAATTCCATTTATCTTCACGTTTTAACTACTGCTCAACAATTCTTTTTTACAGCAAAATATGGTGCGAATTCTCCAAAATAAGCCATTAGTATTTATTTCAAAAGTAACTAATATTTTGAAAGATTTAAAGTGGCTATCAGTGAAACAAACACATGTTTCAGAAACAGGTACACAAATACCTACATACTATCATGAATATACATGGTTCAGAAACAGGTACACAAACACCTACATACTATCATGAATATACATGGTTCAGAAACAGATACACAAATACCTACATACTATAATGAATTAACATGGTTCAGAAACAGGTACACAAACACCTACATACTATCATGAACATACATGGTTCAGAAACTGGTACACAAACACCTACATACTATCATGAACATACATGGTTCAGAAACAGGTACACAAACACCTACATACTATAATGAATATACATGGTTCAGAAACAGGTACACAAATCCTACATACTATCATGAATATATATGGTTAAAAAACAGGTACACAAACACCTACATACTATAATGAATATACATGGTTCAGAAACAGATACACAAACACCAACATACTATAATGAATATACATGGTTCAGAAACAGGTACACAAACACCTACATACTATAATGAAGATACATGGTTCAGAAACAGGTACACAAACACCTACATACTATAATGAATATACATGGTTCAGAAACAGGTACACAAACACCTACATACTATAATGAATATACATGGTTCAGAAACAGGTACACAAACACCTACATACTATCACAAATATACATGGTTAAGAAACAGGTACACAATCACCTACATACTATCATGAATATACATGGTTCAGAAACAGGTCACAAACACCTACATACTATCACGAATATACATGGTTCAGAAACAGGTACACAAACACCTACATACTATCATGAATATACATGGTTCAGAAAAAGGTCACAAACACCTACATACTATCACGAATATACATGGTTCAGATACAGGTACACAAACACCTACATACTATCACGAATATACATGGTTCAGAAACAGGTACACAAACACCTACCTAGATACTATCATGAACATACATGGTTCAGAAACAGGTCACAAACACCTACATACTATCACGAATATATATGGTTCAGAAACAGGTCACAAACACCTACATAATATCACGAATATACATGGTTCAGAAACAGGTACACAAACACCTACATACTATCATGAACATACATGGTTCAGAAACAGGTACACAAATACCTACATACTATCATGAACATACATGGTTCAGAAACAGGTACACAAACACCTACATACTATCATGAATATACATGGTTCAGAAAAAGGTCACAAACACCTACATACTATCACGAATATACATGGTTCAGAAACAGGTACACAAACACCTACATACTATCACGAATATACATGGTTCAGAAACAGGTACACAAACACCTACATACTATCACGAATATACATGGTTCAGAAACAGGTACACAAACACCTACCTAGATACTATCATGAACATACATGGTTCAGAAACAGGTCACAAACACCTACATACTATCACGAATATATATGGTTCAGAAACAGGTCACAAACACCTACATACTATCATGAACATACATGGTTCAGAAACAGGTACACAAACACCTACATACTATCATGAATATACATGGTTCAGAAAAAGGTCACAAACACCTACATACTATCACGAATATACATGGTTCAGAAACAGGTACACAAACACCTACATACTATCACGAATATACATGGTTCAGAAACAGGTACACAAACACCTACATACTATCACGAATATACATGGTTCAGAAACAGGTACACAAACACCTACCTAGATACTATCATGAACATACATGGTTCAGAAACAGTTCACAAACACCTACATACTATCACGAATATATATGGTTCAGAAAAAGGTCACAAACACCTACATAATATCACGAATATACATGGTTCAGAAACAGGTACACAAACACCTACATACTATCATGAACATACATGGTTCAGAAACAGGTACACAAATACCTACATACTATCATGAATATACATGGTTCAGAAACAGGTACTCAAACACCTACATACTATCATGAACATACATGGTTCAGAAACAGGTCACAAACACCTTTCTTTCCCAGAACTTTCACTCCTAAAAAAAGATCATCCGCACAGTATGACATAGATCCAGAGGGAAATTATTTTCCTCGAGGCCTCTTGTGTGGAATTAATGTAAAAAGTATATATACAGGTGAGGCGCTAGTGCGCTAATTTCAGGGAGTGATTCTACATGATAGTACAAGTAAAAAGATAAATACTTTTTCGAAATTCCAACGTTTCAAGGTAATTTTTAGGTTAAAAAGTTGATTTTTTTTGTCTGGGAAAATAAATATTCTTCAATAGAAAAATATTTTGTAAATAAAGTTTGTAATTTCGAAAAAGTTATTTATATATTTAAATTCAACCATCATATAAAATCACCTTCCCAAGTTAGCACACTTTACCCCCGGACGGACACCCTGTATACATATATATATATTTGATTTTCAATTAAATCATTCTTTTGTTAACCACATAACAGAAATCTCTAATAAGGGCTTAAAAATGTTGGGATTTATAACTAGGTTAACCAGAAATTTTAACAATATAAAGTGTATTAAATTGTTATATTTTACCTATGTAAGAAGTCAACTTGAGTAAAATTCTCCTGTCTGGAACCCACATTATAATATACATGTACAAGCTGTTGAAAGAATACAAAACTAATTCTTGCATTTTATAAATTTTAAAATGGGTATTCCTGCAATTATGTTGAACTACAACACGCTGTTAAATTAAATGAATATGCTAAAATTGTCAGACAGAAGAATTTTCACTAACTTAGTATTTCTATATAAAATTCTAAATGATTTAGTTGATAGTCCGGTATTGCTAGAATTGATAAGCTTCCGCATTCCACATCGTAATACTAGAAGTCAGGATTTATTTCAGTGCAGAAATTCTGGGACTAACTACCATATGTATTCCTCTTTGCCCAAAATACTAATGGAGGGAAACAATTAAACTTCTTTCAAAAGGAAGGTCTTATTTGATTTTTTATTCTTGTAAATAAAATATTACACAACCTATTGCAAAAATAACTTTAAAACCAAATTATATACAGCAAGGACATTTACAGACATAACACAAGGACGTGCAATGAAATCAGACTACTAAAAAAGACAAAGCCAATAAGCAAAAAAGTTTATTTTACAAAAGGATTATAAATAAAAGAATAATGCTCACTTCGTTTGTGCGTCTGTCTGACTGTGTAACTATGATTCATTGAACTCGCATATGCTTTGATTTTAAGCATCATTTTCAAAATTGGAACTGACTGTGTGAAGAATGCAGACCAACAATATAAAGTATCTACCTATGGTAGATTATTGTTTTAATTGTCATTTTCAACTGATTTGTCAAGAATTCAGCTTGTCCCGTGATTTTTCACCAGTCTGCATTAACTTAAGTTATAATTAGTAATTTGTTAACTTAGGGCCAGTTGTTTCACATAATTTGAACAATTCATCACATTTCGAAGTTAATTTTCAAGTTCTGTGAAAGTTATATTCAAGTCTTGTTATCAGATCACTATACACAGAACTGAAATAATAACAAAACATTCACAGAATTTGAATTTTTAATTTGATATTTTGTTCAAATTCTGTTAATCAACTGACCCTTAAATGTTCAAAGAACTATTATAAAGCAACGAAAAGTTATCAGCATAATACAATTATAATATACATTATTTTTAATATTATTATAAAGTAATATATTATAAGCGTTATCAACACAACACAATTCAAACTACGCGCGGTTATTGCGTTGGAGATTGTTGTAAGAAAGATGCGGCGTTTGACCCAGAGATGGCACTAGTGTTTCTATAATCGAAAAGAATACAAAAATGGCCGGAGATTGCGAACCGCGTATTGACATTTAGTGAAATATGAATCAAAATGTAGTGTACACAATAAATAGTGTAACGTTTTCGTTATGTAGTGATTAATTAAGTGCTCCAAGAATGTCCGCCACCCCCAAAAGTGAAAAACATGGCCAGGGTGAGTACCAACCATTTTAATATTCATCTTCATTAAAATATATTCATCTCAAGTGGCTAGAACACAGTCGTGGGAATGATTCTCCTTTTTTTAAGTCTAGCAATTGTATTTTTCTTATTAATTGTACCAATTGCTTGTATATACATCGCGCTATCGGCCAACATCTGGTGATCTAGTGTGCCCCGACTAGGCGTGTTATGGGAAATGAATTTCTCGTGAAATGTCAAAAGCCATACCACTATCTCTCGATAATAAGTCATTTTTGTTTACCTTTTTCTTCTAGTTCAACAAATTAGACATTCACATTGAAAATAACCTGTTTCTCTATATTTAATAAAATAACTAAACATGAAATTCCGTACTATAAACATTTTAACATTTCTTATTTTGAATTACTACGAATGATTTCTGTAATTGCGTATTATTAATAAGTAAGAACTATTAATTATTGAAATATTGTGACTAAATTTTATGTAAGAACTTGTCGTTATAACAGTTTGAATAATATTTGTGTTTACTTGTAAGTTCCGCCGATTTTGTACAATGTAAATACATACACGGCTGTAAATGGCAGTGATTTTATGTACCTGATGGACAATGAACTGTGGACAATGATATTTACGGATGAATACGCGTGGATTTTGTATGTAAAAAGGTACAGGTAGTCACTAGAAAGAATAAATAAATTTGGTATTTAGTAAATCGCATACCTCAAGACCTTGTTTGATAAATAATTTATGAATTAATCGCCAATAAATATGTATGCAATGATACCTTTTGGAGATTTTTATTTTCTCACAAATTCGTCTTTTCATAAGTTTATATGCCTTATCGTCGAAAGTATGTTAGACTTATAATGAAATAATAGAATATCGAGATCAAGCGAATCAAATAAAACAAACAAACAAACAATAATCCCAAAGAAATCATTTTTATATTCTACTTTGAAGTCAGAAAATTATTTGAAACTTTTTTGAAAAAAAACCACTTCGATTCAACAATTAGGTACTATAAAAAACAACTATTTGTATTGGGGGAGTAGAAAATGCTGCGTTTAAAATGACAATTACACTTTCTTTTTTGCAAGGAAATACCGCCATAATTTTTTACAATAATTTCTGTCCAAACCGTGACATTTTGTCATATATTCCTGATATTTTACATTAAATATAAAATAGTTTTTTTTTATAAAAAAAATTGTCCAAAGAAGCGAAGCTAGCAGTCCACAATGGAGTGCTGGTACCTACCCTGATGTATGGAAGTGAGGCATGGAACTGGCAAAGAAAGGATGACATTAGACTGAATGCTGTAGGAATGAGGATCCATGAGGCGTATGTGTGGTAAAACCATGTAGATCGAGTGAGAAATGTGGAGATCCACAAAGAGTGCAAGGCTGATGTAAGCGTAATGAGTAAGATTAAGAAAGGGACGCTTAGATGGTTTGGGCATGTAGAACATATAATATGACGGAAATTTGAATGGTAGCTGAAGTCGGGGACGCCCAAGTGAATCAGATACTTGGGTCGGGCCATGTCAAGAGTCAAAATAATAGAAGAGTATGTATGAATGTGGCAAGGAGTGCGTGCAAAGACCGAGGCGTTTGGCGGTCCGTCCTCTCTGCCTACCCCTGCGGGGAAACGGCGTGATGGTTAGTTAGTTAAGGTTAATTTTTTTTAAATGTATATTTAATACAAAAAACTTTCCTAAAAACATATATACGTAATGTTAAAAATACTGACATATCTAAATGTCAAAATTTCAGGTCGTCCGATGCAAAAAGAAATTTTAATTTTACGTAATTGTTATTTTATATGCAGTATTTTCAATTGTTTTTATAGTAATTAAATTGAATCAAAAGTGTTATTTTCGGTAACATACATTGCGTGGCCAGCGATCCTAAAACTTTTCCAATTAAATCTTCTGCTCTTGTACCACGTAGATTTGCATGTATACGTATTACATAGAAGATATTCAAACACAACAAATCTTCTGCAAAAATACAAGTTACCGATTCCGATATGTAAATAAACTTCAGGCTAACAGAACTATAAATTACATTGGAAAATAAATCTTTAATACCTTACCAAAACATAAGATTCATCAACAATAACTTTGACGAATTTAAAACACAACCAAAAAAGTATACTGAAAACTTAGCACAGATTTTTATAGTAGTACCTTTATCTATACATCAACATATAGATACATAAGTGAATAAGGGCGAGTTGTTTCACGCAAATTCAACAATTCATCATATTTTATTTTTATTTTATTGATACATGATTTAGAGAGTACCTACATGTGGCTTTTTGTGATATTTCACCCTCCATGCTCCCAGGGATGACCCTGTGTTATGGCGGGTGAATTTTACATTTGTCGGACATAGAATCTATACATTACTATAATATAAAAAAGAAAAATGATGTATAGCTAGTTTGGGTTGTAAGAAGAGAATTATAAGAAGATGAAAAATTTGAGAAATTATTAGTAAATAGATCACACTAATTAATTATGTACATACTATACCGCTAAGTTAGGGAATAAGGATATATTATGTTTTGTCTGAAAGGTGATTAAATTGATAGAGTGTAGAATGAATGGGTATTGTAGTTGTAATGTATTCCGTGTGTAAGGATCCATTTCGTGTGTAAGGAACTATTTCAAAGTTCATTTTCATGTTCTGTTTTGTTTCAGTTTTCTGAAACAACTGGCCAATATAACAATAATAACAGAATTGGAATATAACCTTTACAGAACTTGAAAAATACCTTTTAAATTTGAAGAGCTGTTCAAATTGGGTGAAACGTATGAAGTATTACTGCGCACTTGATGTGAAATGACACAAAACTGTGTATCAATGTATTTATAAATTTTTTGAATTAATAAATTTCTTGAAAAAAAATATTTGTCTCGGGGTAGTCGTAAAACATAATAGTTTTTATGGGAAGATGTATGAATGAGAGTGAATCAAGAGTATGTAACGAGAAAGAATTGTCTGACGGTCTATAGTCTATACTCTCTGCCTACCCCTGTCGAAACGGCGTGATGGTTAGTTAGTTGACGATAAATGACATTCTTCACTCTATCTTGTTTTATTATTATCTTATCATAAATATCATAATATTATCTCTAAAAATCTTCAATTATCCGACATAGATAAGAAAATAAATGAACTGTAGATACCTACGTACATTTCTGATTATTTGAATAACGTAATACGGGGCTACTTTTGATTCAGGGGGCGACTTTGATCATCGCGGATATCTGCATAATTCTCGCTACCGCTTAGAAATTATTCGCCGTTTTGATGATTTCTTTCAGGCAACGTGGATACCATTGTATCATAGAGTCA
Organism: Hesperophylax consimilis; assembly: GCF_061612785.1. Taxonomy (NCBI): domain Eukaryota; kingdom Metazoa; phylum Arthropoda; class Insecta; order Trichoptera; family Limnephilidae; genus Hesperophylax; species Hesperophylax consimilis. Next base: position 15,304,595 of record NC_142854.1, on the reverse strand, counting down.
TAATAAATGTCAAATTAGCTGGTTTATTGTGCTTACAAATTATTGATACTTGAATACTTTTTTTGTATTATTCACTTATTTGAAATCATTAGTTGTTGGTAAAGAAACAGTAAAGTGAAGTTTAGCGTAATATGTAGGTACTGAAAAGTGAAGCGTTTTGCTCATTGCACCCAACTGTAGTGCTTATATAATGTTATTATTTTTCACAATGAAAATTCTCAAACTTATGCTTTGCAAATTATTAATACTTTTTTTAAATTTTTTCCTTATTTTAAATCATGAAATTGAGTGTACTAAAAAGAGTAGTACTGTAAGGTGTAGTCTACTTTAAGGTGTGGCAGTTTGCCCGTTGTAACCAACGGAGATGATACCATTTATTATTATTCCCTACTATCAAACCGACCCGACCCGAAAAATGTAAATACACTTTATAAATTCCTCAACGATTATAATATTTTCGTGTCATTTATACAGTACATCGGTGTATATCGACAATTGACACCTTATGTATGTAATAACCAGGTATTTGAATAAGCTTAAAAAAATGGTCTAGTCCCTAAACACGTTTTTTTTAATATGCTTATTTAAATAGTTAAAACATTTGTAATAAATATGACATAAAAATTTCCGTTACAAATGTTTTTTTTATAAATAAAGCTATTTTGTTTCAAAGTTGAAATTGGTTCGAGTCACCACATTTTACTGTACATATGAATATGAGCAATGATTCGTTTTATCGGCTGTTACCGTTTGACATTTGTAATACTATTTTGCAAAAGTACCTACCTTATCTTTTTTTGTTTGTTTTTTTTTCGTTTCCCACAGTACAGTGGTTGATTAAAGGCGGTAAAGTGTCAATTATTTCGAATGTAATTTTTCGCTTTGTCTACATTCGTACATTTTCTAATTTCAATTTTAATGTTTTTGGTATTATCTATTTTTAGATTCGGTTGGTAAACTTTTTAATGTGAATACGGCACAAGAGTCCCAATTGATCCCAACCGTCTTGAGCCAGTGGGCAGTGTTGCCAAGTTAGCATATTATATGCTAAATTTGGCATAATTACTCCATGTTTAGCATAACTATTATGCTTTTAGCATATAGCATATTTATTTGGCTTATTTTTACAGAAACATGAAAATAATAAAAACCAATTTTTTAACTAACAAAAATGATATCGATTGAAAAACTGGTGTCTCAATGAAGAAACATAGTTCACATTCCATGGGAATCCTTGACTTCCACTGTAGAGTTTTGGAATGAAGTCATGCAATATAAAGATGCAGCTAATAATAACCCCTTCGGTGATTTATGTCAGTTTGCAATGTCTATTTTAACGTTACCGCATTCAAATGCGGACATTGAACGTGTATTTAGCCAAATGAGTCTGGTCAAAACAAAACTCCGAAATCGTTTGGCTTTGAGAACCCTGAATGCCATTTTGTACGTGAGATTTGGCCTAAAGAGAGCAGGAAAGTGCTGTTATTCTTACACTGTTCCTGACGAAGTACTACGCTGCATTGGGACCAAAGAAAGTTACGACTCCGTCTCTCAGCCTTCCACATCAGCTGCTGTTAATGAAGAAGATGAAGATATTGATATTTTATTTCACTGATTTTATTTCTAAGTTAAATTTATGTTAGCTTTTTTTTGGTATTTTTTAAAGTAATTTAGCATTTTCTGCCATATTTTTCCCATCACTCTATTTCTCAATAAATACTAAGTTAAATTTATGTTGGCCTTTTTTTGGCATTTTTTAAAGGAATTTAGCATATTTCTGGCATATTTTTCCCATCACTCTAGCATATTTTGAAGTAGTTGAGTTGGCAACACTGCCAGTGGGAGTATGCCATTCCCAATCTACTGTGGTGATTGAGGAACGTGGGTAATTATGTAGTTTATTTCGGCCACCCTGATAAGTCGGCAACTGCCGAGCATTTAATTCAAACCAGCCATTACTTTGGATTTGATCCTAAAACCATGGGAAGATCCAAAACACATAGAGCACGCCTAATTACGGAGGCAATTGAAATTCTTAAAAATCCTATTAATATTTTTGGCGACTCTGTATCACATCTACATACATACGCACACACTTCACAACAGCCTTGATGAAACGTTGGCTAAAGAAGGAGGTAGCGCAACACGGCATAATACCCCAAAAATAAATAACTATAAGAAAGTTAGGTTAGATTAGGTAGAAAAGAAAATCAGGCCAAAGTTGGAACATATCGCGGGGTTTAGAACACAGAATTTGTTGCGACTAAAACCAAATGAAGGCGGTGTTCCATTTTTGTTCCCAGTACACTTCGTTTTTTTTAATAATGATAATGATAATATTTGGATGATTTGTATAGCGCCCTTATTGTGCACAATCACCTCAAGGGCGCTGTACAAGTATATAATACATTTCTACAATGATCTATGTTATTACTGACTATATATGGAGATAATATACAGTACAATACTTACCTGGTAGGTCACTTAAGATTAACACTTAATTAACATTAACGAATTGTTTATTAGCGAAATTTAGATACATGATTTAGGACATGATTGGATATAACTGTACTTTCTCTCTTAAAAAGGTAAGTTTTTAGTTTAGACCTGAATTCTGTTGGACTTGTTATGGATCTTAGTTCTGGAGGGAGTTTATTCCAAGTCTTCGGCCCAGATACTCCGAAAGCGCGGTCACCAAACTTAGTATTTGGTTTGCAATAATTTATTCTTTTGCGGCCTTTGAAAGTCAAGTTCAAATATCTATACCACATTGTTACTGTTAAAACTACATTGTAATATTGATTTCCTTATAACTTTCGGGTCATGCATTTTGTATTCATCCGTTCCATATACTATACATATCATCTAATGGTCTCTTTCTTAATCTTATTCATCATGTCCACCTTAGCCTTCTTTCTAGATTCATTCATAGTCAAGGTATTAATTAGCACACAGAGATCTCATTTCTACAGCATTTTAAATTTTTTTTATTTGAATACCGCACAAGAGTCCCAACTGCTCCCAACCGTCTGGAGCCAGTGAGACTATGACATCCCCAACTGGGGAATGTAGTGATGCTGAAGGGTAGTGGGGAGGGGAAGGAGACGTGGAAAGTGGGGGAGTACCTTGCTATTCAGATCTGGTTACCAAGCAACGTTTCAATTCTGAATGGTGGACTTACACCAGGGCGATACTGAGAGTATCTCTAGAACGTGCCGCTAATATACTTCATTTGAATGAATGTATGAATTGTAAAACACCACAAATTCATAAAAAAAATTACTTGCGCACGCCGGGATTTAAACCCGAGACCTTCGGTTTGCTAGTCGTGAGTCTAACCCCTCCACCACGGAGGCCTACTTAGGACGGATTTTTCACAGATCACTTCATCAAATTTCATCAAGTTCTGTTATTATATCATTATTGGCCAGTTTTTTACACAATACTGAAATAATAACAGAACTTGAATATAACGTTCATACAACTTGAAAATCAACTTTGAAATTTGATCAATTCAAATTCTGTAAAACCACCCGTCCTTAGGGCGGGTTGTGGTGTTATTATTATTTTTTAAACTGGCCAATAATGATATAATAACCAAACTTTAATAAAACCTTCACAGAACTTGATAATCAAATTTCAACGTTCATTTGCGAGTTCTGTGAACGTCCTTTTCAATTTCTTTTATTATATCGTTATAAACCAGTTACTTGACAGAAATTATATAATAACAGAACTTGAAAATCAAATTTCAACGTTCATTTGCGAGTTCTGTGAATTTCCTATTCAATTTTTGTTGTTATATTATTATAAACCAGTTACTTTACAGAAATTATATAATAACAGAACTTGAATAAAACTTTCACAGAACTTGAAAATCAAATTTCAACATTCATTTGCGAGTTCTGTGAATGTCCTATTCAATTTCTGTTGTTATATCATTATAAAACAGTTACTTGACAGAAATTATATAATAACAGAACTTGAAAAAAACTTTCACAGAACTTGAAAAATAACTTTGAAATTTGAAGAATTGTTCAAATTCTCTGAAACAACCCGTCCTATCCTACTTTCATCTTTAATTTGAAAATCGCGTTGTTTTATCATATTTATGGGCCGCATTCTGTCACCTTGGTTACCATGGTAACCTGTTAACCCACGCGCGGCCATTGAATTGCCGTTGTTGTGGTGACATATGACGTCCGATGAGCCGGCTGTCGGGCTGTGCAGACCTGTATCAGTGGCGATACTGACAATACCTACGCATTCATTAAGGCGATGCACTACGTCGTGTAATATTTCAAATTGAGCCGCTATCAATAACAACCCTTACGTAGATGGCGATAAGGTTTAAATCCCCGCTTAACACCATCCGCCTGTTTTGATTTATGCAAGAAAAAAACATGGACAAAAAGTGTCTTTTATTATATTTTGTGGATGTTCAGGCATAAATATATAATTTTTTTTCGATCATTTTATAAATAACTTAATTTGCCACACTATACAATAAAATCATAACCGAAAATGGGTTCGTGAGTAGGAGATTTTGAACTTTAAAGCAGTTTTCATAGGCCTTTACATAATTTTTTTCTGGGCTTATATATAAAAAATACTCGATTATTTCAAAGTACAAGATGTATTCTACTCGCAGTATTTAATTAAAGCATCTGAAACATTTCTAGGTGACCAAATTTTCAAACCAAAAACTCATGATTTTGCATTACTACGTATGGCATCGCCTTAAATCATTTCGATACGAATCAGTAGCGACAATGTGTCGTTTTGACTGCTGATTGTTGACTACCATTATGTTCTAGGAAGGTCATTTAAATCATTCGGTAATTTAATAGTACTATACATATATATTTATACTGTCCCAGCACAAAACTGCCGGGATCCGCTGTGACTACTGAAACCTGGTACCTCAGATGGGAAATAGGTCATTTTTAAGGGAGTTTTTTAATCATATTTATTTATTATACAAAAAAAAAATCTGTCAAAATTTTTTGAAGTGTTAAATGTTCTACTTACGAACCTTCTTCCTGGATTTGATTTTATTGTGTAATAACTAGTGCAACCCCGTGAAAAATCACGGGATATTATGATTGCAGACTTAGTGAATATATAAATTGCCTTTCGAAATCAAATATTGCCAATTTTCTTTATAATATAACTAGCTGTACCCCGCCACGCGTTTATGTGGCTCAATCTTTCTCGTGTTGCTTTAACGTCCAACAGATGGCGCTGTTTACAGGTGATATCTTGTATACATAGGTATATAAAAACACACCAAAAGCGACAGTGAAAATCTTTCGGATATTTAAGATTTTGAACAAAAGAACAATTAAATTTTTGTTTATATAGATAAGATTATATTTTTTGTTGAGAGACGTCAAAAATTTACCATTCAAATGAACACCGTTACTAAACTTCATAAAATATCTGTCAAAAATTTAGACAAAAGAAATGCACACTTCAAATTTAGAATCGTAAATTAAATAAATAAATTTAAAATACTAATTTTTTTATTACACACGGTCAAAAATGAGTATGTATTACTGATTTGTTAAAAACGGGATCGCAGGCCGTTTCCTAGTAAACTTTTAGTACATTCCCAATGTATCGGAATATGTGCTCATGCACCTGCATTTGTTCTGATAATATAAAATGACGAAATGCGAAAATATTAGTTTTTTTATGAATACGTGTTCCGACATCGCGAAAACCAATTCGTGTTTTACTGAAAGTTTGTTATGGGAACCTATCAATTCATTCGTTAAAGTCTTGCAATCCAGTTTTTATCCGGATTACGAACAATTTTAAGAAATTCTTAATAAATCAGCAATATTTTACAACAGTAAGTTTTCTCCGTGTAGGTAGGTACCTTTATTATAGATTGTCTGAAATGTTCCCACGATCAGTTTAATTTTTTAAAATCAAAAGTTCTTTGAACGTGAATAATAAATTTCACGCAGGAATATTTCACATCACATCACACCACAAACAACCGAAATTGGTTGAACTTTGGTCGTAAAACATTTTAATATTACTTGTCTTTGAGATTTATTAATTAAAATATGAAAATGAAAATGGGTGTTTTACACGAAGCTTTTTTTCGCCCAGCTTCCATGTGGGTTGTCTTCGGACGGAAATTGCGTGTTCTATTTGGTACCGATTTTTGTACATTGGCGTTGCGTGCCTTTTGCTGTTACTTCGTTCCTTTCTCATAAATCGTGGTTCGACTCCAGCTTCGGTTCACAAATATATACCTACGCAACAAGATAGCGGACAACATTTGATGTCTGTCGTCTGTCATTGTTTTACGTAACTATATTATGTGGAAATGTTGCATATTTATATATTTCTTTTTATATTTAATATATTGATAAAACGAACATAACTTCTACGTGTTTATTACTGATTATGAACGTGTATTGCTGTTTTGTATTGTGATTTTTTGTATTTTTTTAATGATTTATTGACGGCAACGGTGAAAGCAAATCACAGATGCTTCCATGTGACCTATGGTTTTCACATGGTTCCCGATATAGTTTCCATATGGGATCGGCATTAAAGAAAATACTCATGGGGCGCCAAGCATCCAAATTGATTTTTATTAAAAGAAGTGTAAAAATTAGTGTAAACTAGTCTTTATATTTTTTTAAAATAATAAAACAATTATTTTATGATTATCAAATTATATCTACACGAAAAAATATATTACAAATTAAAACATCATTTAGAATAGATCGTCGTCCCGTCTTGCCATGCTTGCTAAGCAAGAGTCGTTTTTAAGAGGAAGTTACAAGCCAAAAATGTGTTTATTCTTGGTATACCTTATATTGTAGGTAATAGGCATTAAAATCGCTTGACAAACTGAGTCTAGAAACGTTCGATTTCAAGCAAAAAACTGGTTTTTATTTATTTTGTAAATAATTTTATGAGAAAGCAAAAAAAGTTAATCAAGTGAAACTGTCACAGATAATTTTAGCTATAATACTGTATTTTTTAAAAGTTGTTTCCTTTATGCGTTCATACTTATATTGAAAAAAAATTTACTAGATTGCATTTATATTTTTTATTGAGTAATTTATTTTTTTATTTGTATTCTACTCAAGCGAAGCGATAGGAAAACCTTCAATTTATCTAAATCATTTTTTTTGTATTTATAATGTACACCAATTCTTTATAAAGATTAATCAAAATAGTGATTTGGCATTAAGCTTCGCCTTAACCCCTGCACACCAAACGTGGTTTCTCATCAAAAAGCATCGTGTAAGACGCCCACTTGAAATTATTATTTCAGTGCATTGATCCGCTTTCGTGTATTTATATTATGTATTAGAAATTGAAACCTCCGCGTTTCTCCTTTATACCTACCATAATATCTACCCGAGATGAATATCTTGATATCGTCACACCTACCTAACTGTCTTCCATCTGAAGTAACAACCACGGATGCTGGAAACGCCGTGCAGCGAATGAACTCATCCCTCAGTTCCATCTTGCAGATGTTACTTTTATTGTATCAATATTATTCATTATTGATGTGTAACGTCTTTTGACTCGTATAGGAGGTAAAACCGACTCTTGTGTAGCTATAGTGGCAAAAAGGGACGATGTTTCTGCACGGAACAACGCTCTTTCTGCCCGGCCACCAAAACTCTGTGCGTTAAATTTACTTTTATTCTCGCTAAAGTCGCACACAGAAAAATTGGTGAAAAATGGATGATTTATTGTAATCCTGTTAAAACCGTGATGGCAATCTATTTCCTGATAAAATATTGGTTCATTGAGAATATATTGGAACACGTGTTCATGCAGGTGTTGTTTTCCTGTTAAATATAATGACGAAATGCGACAATAGTAGTATTTTTATGAACACGTGTTACGACGTCCTCAACACATTCACGTTTTACTGATACTCTGTTAGGAAATCTGTGAAATCATTCGTTAAAGGCCTGCAGTCTCGTTTTTAACAGTCATATGAATAATTTGACCAGATCTCTAAATAGTATAAAACAAAGTCCCTATCCTCGTCCTTATGTTTGTGCGCTTAGTTCTTCTAAACTATGCAACGGAGCTTGATAGGGTTTTCACTATCATTTAGAGAATTTCTTCCGGAAAGTTTATATATGCAAAACGAACTCCAAGCAGAATTCTTGCCTGAACAGACTATGCAATAATTACGATAGCGTATTATCCAAGGTGGATATTTTCAGTTGCGAACTTACCAAATACAAGAGGTCCATAAAAGAATATTTCTCTGATGGTTTGTGAATAATGTTTATATCTCTATTGTTAATATTTCTATTATGATTTGATTTATATCTACAACCTCTCTCCATGGCTATAAATGTATTGTTTTGTAATTTTTTCGTTTTGTATAATCTTTTGTTTTGTATAATTTTTTTTAATTCATATCCTTTCTTACAAATTTTATTTACTTATTCCATATTATTCTGTCTCAGTAGAGGTAAAGTCACTAGGAGGAAATCCATAATTGGTTTATTTTGGCTATATAATACTTATGTACAATCTGATTAAATGTAAACTGTCGATTTCCAGAAAATTAATAAATAAATAAATATATAATGCGTGGATATTATATTTATTGAAAGTAGAGAAATGTCTAGCAACGCCGGGTACCTACACGTCAGCTAATTTTTAATAAATTAGCAATATTTTGTATCAGTAAGTTTTCTTCGTGCGTTCAGCCGGCTAGCAGCGGGCCAGGCCATATATGTATTATATGTGCGATAGAATTTTACGAAACAGTGGGTACTAATAGACTCATTTGATATGATTAGACCGGCTAAAACCCCAATAATAGTAGCAGAGGTGTACAATGTACAGGGTTTTCCAATAAGAGGTGTTATTTTGAATAGCCCGCTAATTCGGTAGATGTTACTTTTGAAGCTATCATTTTTTGACATTTGACAAGTAGAAACTACGCCATTAATAAAAACGGAACGATACACGCTTCAACAACGCATTGAAATTATTAAAATTCACTTGAGAGAATCAAATGCAAATCATCTTGAGTGATGAGGCCCATTTCCACCTCGGTGGCTTCGTCAACAAATTTGTCGCATCTGGGGCTCGAAAAACCCAAGAGTTATCGTTGAAAAGCCTCTTTATCCTTAACGTGTGACTGTTTGGTGCGGTTTATGGTCCGGTGGAGTCATTGGACCTTACTTTTTCGAAAATGAGGCTGGAGCAACAGTTACGGTGAATGGATTGCGCTATCGCGAGATGATTAATGATTTTTTATGGGCGGAATTGGATGGTATTGATCTGGACAATGTTTACTTTCAACAAGACGGCGCTACGTGCCACACAAGCAACGAAACCATTGATCTTTTACGATTGAATATCAAAATAACACCTTTTATTGGAAAACCCTGTACATGCGCTAAGAAAGGCGGACCACAGGTGCTGTCACTGGACATTCAACCTTACTACCTCCCACCGTACATCCATTTTTATCGTGGCAATTCTCATAAACGAAACACCTTACTTTTATGTTAATACTAATTCGTTTTTTTATGTGGAAAACTTGCATTAAATCTTGAAATCAATTTAATCTATTAACCTTGTGTTGCCAAAAACAGAATGTGACACAAATAATACGAGTTATTATTCTGTGGTGACAATATTGTGTGCCGTATAGGGATCTATCTTGGCGTGTAATTCGGATTTAAGCAGATGGCGACGATATGTTTGAAATTCTCGGTTAACACTGACCGCCGGTTTTGATTTGTGCAAAAAAAACATCGCCAAAATGTATGTTTTCTAAAACTAAAGAAGAACTAAAACAAACGGTTCTATAATATTCTTATTTTTTTATTGATTTATTTGCCAACGGGCCAAGTTCAACTAATACATTACATATTATACGAAGTAAAGATGCCTTGACAAAAATAGGGCACAAAAACAATAGAGATAGTGTCAAGTCAAGACAGGATCAAGGTTTTGATCAAGTTCACGACGTCAGCCATATCAATACGAAATATTACTTGCGTAATGAATGATTGACAAAAATCATTTAGGTTTACACCGAAAAATTTAAGGTCCTGACTTGAGTTGACAAGTCCATTCTGGACATCGGCGAATGGTATCCATAATTTGTGTAGTGTTGATTGAGGAAAAGCAAATCATTTTTTCTAAGTCTACAGGAAGGGATATTGAAAGGGATGAGTTGCAACAAAGTAGGTCAGTCAATCATGCTGTTAATAATTTTGAAAATGGAGTTTAGATCAAAGTCCTTCCTACGTTTTTCTAAAGAAGAAAGATTTAATTTTACTAAAGTTTAGTTTAGGTATTGTCTCGTCTTAATTGCTTTTATTTAAATAATTAGTTCATTTTGGTATAATTTATACCTTCAGTTGTCTCGCTTTCATGCCGTCTCACGACGCACGTTCATTACAATGAAGCCTGTGACAGACCGCGCTATATTTTCGTGGCTTGACTTGTGTAGTGTATAGAGTATGGCGAGCGATATGCTGAAATAGGCTATGCCATGATGCGTATAGCGTTAAGTGTCGCCTACCTTATGCTGCATATTGTGACTGAGGTCTACCTAAAGATGGTCACAACAATTATCATTACATGCTTACGCTCTCTGTTTTTTTTTTTTATGTTCACTTATAAGTCGCTTTAAACCAGCGAAATCTTCTCACGATTACAATAGTATCTCGATTTACCAGGAAACCATGCAGAATCTTTCCTCTTAGCCACAATCAAAATCAATATCAATCTCGGTCTACCTACTAAGAAACCCCGAAACTTTCCATGTTCCTTTCCAAAAAACCGACTTAACCTTCTCCCGATCTCTTTTGCGAATGTCTCGAGTATGTATAACATCCACTCTAGTATTAAGATACCGGAAAAATTTAGCGACAGCCACCAGAAATTTTTCTAAAATTGCTCGTATCTCTTGTTTTCACTTGACCCAAACTTAGTTGTCTGTTGTTTTGGACTTGCACAGAGAAAACTTAATGATGTGAAATAATGTTAATTTCCTAAAACTCTGGTCAAATGATTCGTTTTCCTGTTGAAAACGGGACTGCAGGACTTTAAAGAATGTATTGACAGAGTTCCTAACAAAGTATCAGTTAAAAGCGAATGTTTTATGAGGACGGCGGAACACATATTCATACAAATATTGATTTACTGATACTGTCGCATTCCGTCATGATATTTATTAGGAAAAGAACACGTGTTCTCCATATATTCTGAATGACTAATATTTTATCAGGAAAGTAACATGCTATCACTTTTTTAACAGGATCATTTTTCTCCGTGTGACTTGTCCTTTATGTATGTTCTCTTTGCTTTCATATACCATCCTTTACTTAAAATTTACTTTTTAAAACATTTTTTTTTAATTTCATGAAGGCGAAGCTTAATGCTAAATCACTATTTTAATTAATCTTTATAACGAATTGGTGTACATTATGAATACCAAAAAATTACTTTAGATCAATTGAAGGTTTTCCTATCGTTTCGCTTGAGTAGAATACAAATAAAATAAAAATTACTCGAATAAAATATAAATGTAAACAACTAACAAAATACAGTACTATAGCCAAGATTATCTGTGACAGTTTCAATTGATTAACTTTTTTGCTTTCTTATAAAATTATTTACAAAATAACTAAAAACCCGTTTTGTGCTTGAAATCAAACGTTTCCAGACTCCGTTTGTCAACCAATTTCAATGCCTATTACCTACAATATAAGGTATACTAAAAATATACAAATTTTCGATTGTAGCTTCCTCATAATAAATAAATAAATAACAAGATTTAAGCGTGAAACATTAAATCCGGAGTTTCACCACCTATCCTTGTAGATCGAGAGTGTACTGTATTTCCAAGTTTTTTTTCTAACATTGTATTTCCACAATTCTGCATATATGCGAACAATCTTACTTGCAGCCTTGCTTGGAATAACTGGATTTACCACTTGTAAATATTTTCTATCGGGTTCATTCCCATACCATGATGATGTAGTTAATCTCACTGTAATGAGTTATAATCTAATGGTACGTATACATTTGCGAACTGAAACGCGAACCGAGCCACGAATTACGGGAAAGGAACGAAGCAACTGCAAGCGGCGTTTCGTGCCGTTTGCGGTTGCTTCGTTCCTTTTTCATAAGTTGAGGTTCAGTTCGGCAGTTCGGCTCGCGTATGTATACGTAGCATAAGAGTTAAGAGGAACGACTGCGCTGCCTTCTTCATACAAAACTTAAATTTGGATTTGAGATCAAAATACCTAACCAAACTACATAATATTTTTTTAAATCAATAATTGCTCTTGTGTTATTTGTTTTTGGGGTATTATGCCGTGTTGCGCTAACTCCTTCTTTAGGCTAAAGAAGGAGTTAGCGCAACACGGCATAATACCCCAAAAACAAATAACAAAAATACTTTTGGCCGTGAAAATCTTAAATCATAATTGCTCTTGTATTTATTTTTGTTATAAATAATGATATATAGGCCATTAAAAAAATATATTATTAATGATTTTAGGGGCAACTTTGGCTTTTTTTTGTAAGCTAATTGTATTTTTTTTTAAATATCATGCTCTACCTACCTACTGTGTTAATATTACAATTTTTTATATAAAATAATGTGTCCTTACTGGGGTACACCGTTCTAAGGACACATTGTACATGATTGTGTGTTTGAAATAGTATCAGTACATATGTTAAAATACTATATAGAAAATTAAAAAACAATATTTAGAGGAAAATAAAACATAATACAAGCTTTAGTCCTTGTTGGGTTGCAAAATTATATCTATATTCATCCTTCCCTTATCCATAATCCATTTCTTAATGTTTCTTTTGAAGTCAGTTATTTTTTTTATGTTTTTTATTTCAAAAGGGAGGACATTAAATAATTTTATAGAATAATACTGCATATTTCTTTGTCCAAAAGTTGTTTTAGTTGTAGGTTGGTGTAACATGTGTTGTAATGTGGATCTTGTGAGTCTGTCTGAGTTTTTCTGTGTAAAGTTGTCCTGGTTTTTGAATGCGTAAATTAGTATATCTTTTGCGTATTGTTGTTTTGGTGTCATTACATACAAAATAAAAATTATAAATATCATATAAAAAGTGGTTATTGATAGAAATTTTAATTTAAATACGACAATTTTTTGTTCCATCGTAAATCAGTCGTTTGTATTTTGAATTTACGCCCATCAAAATGCTTTTTAAATCGTTTTTAATTATTTATATTTGTATAAGTAAATAGAGGAAAATAACTCGCCAAAGTTTTACTTATATCTGACATTATATTTAAAATGTTAGTTGAGCTCGATTATTTATTTAATGATTACCAAAAACTGTCAAAAAATTGCCAAAGTTGCCTGTTGAGGCAACTATATGCATCTCCCTTTAACATATGTTCCTGCATTGCTCCACCCAATTACCTGTTACCCAATTATCTGTCCCTGTCTGACAGTATGGAGTAGCTACATTCATTTGAATTGCAAAAAATTATTTATACATTACGAATCTCTTACGAAAACCGGGGCAGTGAACATGTCCATTCATCGCGTTCAATTCGAATCTATTACCGATCGAAAAGACCAAGGATAAGTCACAATCTTTTTCCAATTCTAACTGTTAACCACAGATACATCAAAATTTGTGTCAAATGACATCCACAATAAAACCACAAACTGATTCGTATACAATATAGCAACCAGATTGTGAAGTCTAAATTTTAGTATGTGAGTAGTAAATAATATTGTAGTAGCCATAGAAAATAATATATTAGGTATAAGATGTAAAATTTTATAACTAAATAAAATATACATTAAAAAAAAAGATTGACTATAAAATCATGAAAACTTGAGTTCTTTATTGTCCTATATTTTATTACTTAAAACACAAATAAATAAGTTAGCGCATATCCGTACTACATACATATTTGCTACACCTTTTGATTGAAAAAATAATTATGTAGTTTGGTTGGGTATTTTGGCCTCAAATCAAAATTTATGTTTTGTATGAAAAAGGCCGCACAGCCGTTCCTCGAGAAAGGTTAAATAATGTATGGGGCGTTTAGTTGAAGCTGAACTGTCGCAGATTAACAGTTCCAATAATTACCCCGAGTGTCTTAGCTCTGCACGCTAAACCGGGATAGGTGCAAAACCTGTTAGTATAATTTAGTATATAATAATATTGTATCGAGTGAACCTGTTGACCAGAACTAGGTAATGTCGTAACGGGCTACCGCCAAATAACAGGCGATAATAAAGATACCGAACAACCATGCAAACTCTTTATTTGAGTACCTACAATGTACATGACACACAGTGCTATTCCACACGCTTAATGATAAAACAAATGCAGCATCTAATTCTCCAATTAACCGAGCTCTTCATACTCTAAATAATATTTGTCTAAACTCTAACATTGACATTTTGTTCACTGCACAAATTCAAACGTGGCATCATGTCAATAATATAAACTGTTCAATGCGCATACATACATTAGTCACCTGGTAATTAAGGCGAAGCTTAGTGCCAAATCACTATTTTGATTAATCTTTTTAACGAATTGGTGAACATTATGAATACCAAAAAATATTCTTTAGATAAATTGAAGGTTTTCCTATCGCTCTATATTGAGTAGAATTCAAATAAATAAAAATTACTAAATAAAAAATATAAATGTAAACTACTAAAAAAAATTCAAATTTAAAGATAAACATACCACTTAGCAGACATTACAAGGAAACATATCATAGGTACCCAACATGAAATATCTTATTCCTGTATATTGTTTCATCGCTGTAAATCATATACTGTTTGTTTCTATAATATAAAATAATTTTAAAAAAAACAAATTATATGACACAAATATCCCAAGAGCATTCCTGTCTGTGGCTTTTACGGTGAAAATGTATTCAAGTTCAGTAGTGTAAAAAATGTCAACCTTTCACATAATTATTTTATTAGGAGCGTGATAATATGGCCGGTGGTTATCGACCATTTGTGAATGCCAAAACGGAGTGAAATTTTCACGTGTCTTCGCTAACAATATTTCAAACGAATGCTAATTTTGTTTACTGTTTTGTTAGATACCTTCTTGTACTTTTTAAGTGTAAAACGAACGGCGATACTAAAATAAAAATAAAAACATCTAGTGTAATTATTTTTTTTATAACAAATATTTATAAGCAATAATTAGTCGCCTGAAATATCAATACAAATTGATAATATATCCCTAGTAAAAATAAATGCCGCCAGCGGGAATTGAACCCCCTACCTTCTGATGTCTGGTCAGGTGCTCTGAAACACTGAGCTATGTCGGCTTAAAAAAAATAAAAAAAAATTATGATTTCTTTATTCAGTTGTTTTTTCACATTTGTATTTTACAGTGTCTTACAAAACTGAGTAGTATTCAGTTTGATTGTAAGAAATCTCTCATTTTTACATCTTTTCAATATACAAAGGTATTATCATTAATATAATAAACTTATTTAATTTAAATCTTTTTTAAGTATCTCTTTCCCTACTGCTACTCCTGTTACATAATTGTCGGATATTTTATTAGTTCCAATACAGTGATAAACTAATGTTTATAAGACAAGATTTTTTTAGGCATAGCACAAAGGATAGCAATAATTTGTTATCTACTGTAATACTTACATATCAACAAAGATGGAAATAATTCAGCGTGATAAAAATATTTTCAGAATGCCCTGGTGAAATACCGCCAATCGTTATCGAAAAGTTGCTTGAAATGGCTTTAGCCATGTTTATTTATTTAATTTGGAAACCAGATTTTTTTTAAATATTATAATTAATAAATTTAACAATCAACAATACAAATGAAATCTTATGTCAGATTTTCACCTAAAAAATAATTTATAACAAAAAACTAAGGGTCCGGTAGCCAGTGGCGGCTTGTAACTTTTGAGAGTAAGTGCTAATATTTCAAAAATGGCAATATTCATGTTGTAGCTGAAAACAATTTTTTTCATTAATTCGATTTTTTTTTTGTATTAAGGCGATGCATTACGTAGTAATTCAAAATCATGTGTTTTTGGTTTGAAAATTTGGTCGCCTAGAAATGTTTCAGATGCTTTAATTAAATACTGCGAGTAGAATACATCTTGGCCTTTGAAATAATCGAGTATTTTTTAGATAAGTCTTTTTATAAGCCCAGAAAAAAATAATGTTTAAGGCCTATGAAAACTGCTTTAAAGTTCAAAATCTCCCACTTAAGAACCCATTTTCGGTTATGGTTTTATTGTATAACGTGGCAAATTAAGTTATTTATAAAATGATCTGTAATTATTTATAAAACCTCTTTTTTTGTATAAACAATATATACATCTTTCCATGAACTATTTTATGTCTGTTAAATGTCAGTTTCTATTAGTGAGGTTTTTACATTCACGGTTGTTTATCAATTGTATACAATATATACACCACGTTTACGTAAGGCTGAAAGTGTTTTGTTGTGAATAAGTTGTATTTATTAAAGAGATTCATTCACAACTTTTTTGTTGTTTTTTCGCCGTTTTTCACACCGTTTTCCCAAATAAAAATTATTCTACTGATTTATAAATGTTAACTTTTATTATTTTATGCAATAATTGTTTTCTATTTCAATCGCATACAAGAAAGCTGAGTGTATATCACTCTTAATCGTTAGTTTTTTTTATTTATTGTTTTTGTGTTTAATTCGTAGAACTCCATTTAATTTTTTTATAAATTTAATTTAGATTAAATTTGATAATATTATTATTAAGTTCTGCAAGTGTTTTAGTTTTTTATTATTGTGACAGCTGTTTCGGCTTACAAGGCCATTTTCAAACTGTGGTTAGTCCACATTGAGACGACGTTTTTATACTATTTCAAATTTAAATTTTGAAGGTGCATACATTGATTTATTACTGGTTACACCGATGACATGATCTATTGTTGGTTAAACCAATCTATGTTTTCCCCTCAGTAAATGGTAATGGGTTCTTAATTATTTACTAATGACTTTATTGCTATGAATTATTTGGGTGCATTATACTGCTTGGGTTTTGTGAAAATACTAAGAAGTGGTGAGTAAATTATTTTCCGTACTTTATTAATTAGTGTTAAATTTGGGTCATTCGTTCGTTTATTGATTTCTAATTGTTCAAGTAAATTTAATCTAATGCCCTTTTTTTCAATATGCAATGGTTTAGGACCCTTGTTGTTAAGTGGGGTATGATTATTCACCAAGAGAAAAATTCGCAGAACATCTCTTGGTGAATAATCATACCCCACTTAACAACAAGGGTCCTAAACCATTGCATATTGAAAAAAAGGGCATTAGATTAAATTTACTTGAACAATTAGAAATCAATAAACGAACGAATGACCCAAATTTAACACTAATTAATAAAGTACGGAAAATAATTTACTCACCACTTCTTAGTATTTTCACAAAACCCAAGCAGTATAATGCACCCAAATAATTCATAGCAATAAAGTCATTAGTAAATAATTAAGAACCCATTACCATTTACTGAGGGGAAAACATAGATTGGTTTAACCAACAATAGATCATGTCATCGGTGTAACCAGTAATAAATCAATGTATGCACCTTCAAAATTTAAATTTGAAATAGTATAAAAACGTCGTCTCAATGTGGACTAACCACAGTTTGAAAATGGCCTTGTAAGCCGAAACAGCTGTCACAATAATAAAAACTAAAACACTTGCAGAACTTAATAATAATATTATCAAATTTAATCTAAATTAAATTTATAAAAAAAAACTTAATCGTTAGCTTCATAACTTTCTTTTTCACTTGCAACATAATCGTAATAGGTACACGAGCGGTACTGTTCGACGTGCGAACTCCTCTATTCCAGTCAGTTTTATGCAATTCATTTGCTAAATTATTCGGCGATTCGTTTGATTACGATCTATACATTGTATGCGCACGTAACGTTCGTGGATAGAATGGCCGGAACGGTTTATTTACATGTTTAACACTTTGACTAATCAAAAAATGTTTTATTCTTACTGTTGAAATGCCAGATTGAATGGTGTGAGATATAAGAAATGTTGACATATGTATATACAGATAATAGGAATATTGGGACACGTAGGTCGTAGAGCCATTCAGACCTGGTATTGATACCGCATCATGTCTTATTATCGCCTATATTAAGGTGTGCTGAAGTAGACATTTTCTTCGATAATTTATACGGATTCAGAAAAAATATTCTTCTCTTGCTAAGCTATATGTTGCACTAACTAACTATGTATTACTTATGTCCCTATTTGTTTATATTTTGTCTATATTTGTGTCTCTTTTGTCTCTTGCCTTGCTTTGTATTATATGTCATTTGAGTGAGCTTGTATATAAATTTGTGTTTTTATTTGTTGTTTTTTTTTAGTAGATGGATGCAAATCATCCTAATGTATCCTGTATCTGAGTAGATTTTTATAATTGAATGTTTGTTAACTGGTTTGTTCTCACGTAAATGAGAATATCTGTGAACATCCGGTATAAAAAATATGTAAAAAAATATTTCAGACGTACAAAACATACAGTGCTATTCCACACGATTAATTATAAAACAAATGCAGCATCTAATTCGCAAATTAACCGAGCTCTTCATACTCTAAATAATATTTGTCTTAACTCTAACATTGACATTTTTTCGGATTCACTGCCCAAATTCAAACGTGGCATCATGTCAATAATTTAAACTATTCAATGCGCATACATACAGACACACACAAACAAACACTCACACATACATTACACAAGTCACACACACACACATCTATAAACTACACACGTCACCTGGTAATTAAGGAATAAACATACCACTTAGCAGACATTACAAGGAAACATATCATTGGTACCCGACATGAAATATCTTATTCCTGTATATTGTTTCATCTCTGTAAATCATGTACGGTTTGTTTCTATAATGTAAAATAAAATAAATTCTCTATAGATAAGTGAATACCGTAAAATGAGGCGAACTTGGTCAATTTTCAACTTTTATTTTTTTATTTTTTTATTAGGTACAATATTTTTTACAATTCAAGTTTTCCAGTAATGTAGGCCTCACTGGGTGGCTTGCCCGTGCTGAGGCCTTCATTTTATAATATGAAAATATAAACTTCATAATACATTTAAAGAGAAAAATTATACATTTAAAATTAAAAATACATAATACATAATAATATATTTAAAATTAAAAAATAGTACATTGAAAATAATCTTGTATGTTTGTGAGTGATGTGTGTTTATTTTATCGAGTATATGTTATTATTATTTTACACATTTAGTATGTCGTTTGTCTCGACACAGGTATATCCTAGTGAGACAGATATCGAAAAACACACGTAAAACAACTTTATATTGATAATAAAAGTAGGTTTAAATTTTTTTTCCACTTATATTATTTTTTACCGTTACCAGTTTCTTTAACAATCGTTCCTGTACGTCACCATACGACGTTTTAAAGTGATGTTTTGAATGTTTATTTCAGATTTGATGCTTTTACTTTAGCAAAAATCTACGCGCATTCGAAATTACAATGTGTAATTTGATGCGAACAGTTTATTATATATTTCAAAATATTTAAATATTAAATATAAGCAAAATGTATTACATTACATGCTATGTGAATTTTCAATTTCGTGGAGAGATCGCGCCTACCGCGATGTTCAGTACACTGCATTGTTGTCTGAACACCAAATAATCTTCTAAGTTCGAATGCGGGGATCACACGAGGACAGTACAATACTGTCCCAGCACCGGACACACTGTCCTCTTGTGAACAGTAGTTTGGACGAACCAAGACACTCTACCAGAGATAGACAGGCAGGCTATCTCAGCAGGATAATTGTCTTACCTCCACCATCGTTCCCGACCGCGTTGTGCGTGTGTAAACGCGTTTTGACAAATCAGTAGGACAATAGCCAGACGCTCCGCGCGTACTTATCTCGACTTTAGACACTACAATACATCTTTCTATAAAAGACCGATGGAACGATACCATTTTTCGAGAACTCGCTCGTAACGCGCGTCATATCGATTTTGACAGCGTTTAGCGTTTGAACTACGCTAGAATTGTTGTATTGTCACATTGTCCACGGAGCAGGGACAGGACAATATTAGATTGTCCTCGTGTGACGTGTAATGTCAACAAATACTGCCAAACTTTATTCAGAATCGATCAAGACTCGATTTTTTTTGATTGATAATATTTTTGGTTCCATGATAACTCATAAAAATGACAATTCAACACACCTATAAAGAATGCTATAAAGTTATGAAAAGTGATGAAACGAAAACTAGGTTAAATATGAAATTATTCAACCTAGTTTTTGTTTCATTACTTTTCATAACTTTATAGCACTTTTTGTAGGTGTGAATTGTCATTTTTATGAGTTTTCTGGTCACCAATATTTTTTAATTTGAATTTCGGATTTTTCTTCTTGAATGAATGAATGAATAAATGGAATCTTGGAAGTGGCCTGAATTACTGCACTAATAAACCGCTTAATAGCCCCTTCCTTATCGCGCCGCACAACGCTGCCCAACCGGTTGGCGACATAGTTCCCCTGCCTTTACACTGTGCAGACAGGGGCGCTCTTGCGAGGTATTTCCCGACATCCGATCGCGATGAAACTGGTTGTCGATTACAATGAATTCTATCAACTTTTGGTGGCAAACGCGCAAATTGTATTTATTTGAACATACAGAATATTTTACATCAAGTTATAAGTTATCTACTAAATATTAAATTATACATTGTAGTTAATGTACCTAAGTATGTTCTTAAAATGTATTGTTAATTTCGTCTGGGAAGAAAATTATTTGTTCTTTATCCTCACTTATAATATAGGTATGAGTAATTATAATATAAACTACATATACGCATCTCTCTGAAATTGGATGATATTCTAAAACTTCACAGCAGTTAATATACGAAATAAATCTCGGTACCATAAAATTAGGATTTGGCGGATTTTGAAGTGATAGCGCGGTTCACTCATTTTAGTCATTTCCTGGGAAAAAAGGGTTTAATCCTCAGGTACACCATGTTTTTAGTTTAGTTTTAAAAGACAGTCTAAAATTTTACAGTAGTTAAGAGCCAGTACCTGGGGAAGACGGTTCATCCTCAGTCACTCCAAACAACAAAATATTTATATGTATAAAAAAAAAAAAAAAAAAAACTTTCAATTGACCCCTCAGAGGTGAGGAAAATAATTTCTCTCGGGCCTTTCATCTTTGAATTTTTTTATGAAAGGGAGAGGAGGAAGTTCTGAAAAGGAAAAGGTCTGAAGGGTGGGTGGGAATCTGGGGGTCTGTGTGTCCAAGAGTGACGGACGTATGAATCCACCCCCGACAGTTCCGATGGAGTCCTGCTGGACAAGAGGCCTCCCTCAACCAGTCTCTTCCGATCCGGCCTGCCACGCAGTTACTGGGAAGATGCATCCGCCGTCAAGACCCGGACAAGCCTCACCCCATGAACCCCTGCTAGGTCACCAAACGTAGCGAACCACTTTGAGGGAAATATGGCAGAAGTGTTGGTTCTCGAATAAATGATTACCCATACCGGCCTCCCAAATTGTAATTGTAAAAAAAAATTTTACTTATATATTATAATAAAAAAATAATCAAATTTACGGGTTTATTTTTCAAAGGTATTCCTCATTGATAAATCAGTAAAATGATCTCCATTCGACACCGAAATTGCTTTTGGTGTTCTGCAATTGATGAAGCTTACTGTACCTACTACATAAAGAAGACTCTCTCGCATTTAATAACAATGTTTATGAATTTGGGTTACACGTATAAACGTACATATTTTTGTTTTGTATTCTTAATGAATAGATATTGCTATTTTCATAATATTTGGTTGTAGCATTTCACATAGACGCTATTTAACCCATTGAATGCCAGCGATGAGCTATGATCTCATCGCATTTGCCTCGATTTTATGGTATTTTGATCCTTTAAAAATGATAAAATAAATTTTAATCACTGTGTAAGAAATATTGTATCATAATATTATTCTAGCTTTGCCGTTTCGTCACTTGCAAATTTTGATTGAAAATTCCTTATCAAATGTCATAATTCTAAATTTTCAAAAATCGTAGTAATTTCTGTATCTATCTACAAGAAAGTCTCATTTTGTGACATGTTTAATGTGGAGAGCGCTCTGGATATAATTACGTATCTATCCTGGGGAAACTACATAGGATAGATATAAAAAATATATAAACACAGTATCTGGTAAGAGGATACAATCAACAAAAACATAATTTTGCAAAAAACAAGTAAGTTATTACTAAAATAGTGTCAGCCAACGCACAGCGGGCCACTTGACATTTTAAAAGTATAAATTGAAAAAAAAAACATTTCTCTGGATACAAGTAGCTACATAGAATATATGTACGATTTTTAAACACACTATCGGGTAAGATGATACAATTTACAAAAACATGATTTTTCAAAGAACAAAGTAACAGTAGGTTATTACAAAAAGAGTGTCAGCCAACGCGGACCGCTTGGCTTGCTAAGGGTTGAGGCAATGCAATGCAAAATCATGTGTTTTTGTCCGTTTGAGATTTCAAAATCTAAATGAGGCTTTTATCTGATTTCAAAACCAGTATTTCATTTTGGGATACGTTCAAAAACAGCGAATCTATTTAAAATTGAATATAAAGCGGGAATGTGTTGGGGCCCAAGAGGTTAAAACTTTTAAAAAATATCTATCAGTCAAAAATTAATAACAACAAAATACAGTAGCCCACATTTTTTGTTTTTATATTGCCATCTTGTGTTCGTGTACATCGCACATTCGTGTCAATCTCCTCCCACGTTATTATTGTCAATACGAAAGTGAAATTATTTATATTATTTTGGTGCACACTGTATAATGTACAATTTCTGTTTTTTGCAAATCCAATTGGGTTTTTTCAAATTTTTTCGTAACCCATCCTATAATATATTATTCCTGTCTGTTTTTATGTTTAAGGCGATGCACTACGTCGTGTAATATTTTAAATTGAGCCGCTATCAATAACAACCCTTACATAGATGGCGATAAGGTTTAAATTCCCGCTTAACACCATCCGCCTGTTTTGATTTATGCAAGAAAAAAACATGGCCAAAAAGTGCCTTTTATTTTTTTTTTGTGGATTTTCAGGCATAATTTTTTTTTTCGTTCATTTTATAAATAACTTAATTTGCCACATTATACAAGAAAATCATAACCTAAAAAGGGGTTCGTAAGTAGGAGATTTCGAACTTTAAAGCAGTTTTCATAGGCCTTTACATTATTTTTTTGTGGGCTTATAAAAAGACTTATCTAAAAAATACTCGATTATTTCAAAGGCCAAGATGTATTCTACTCGCAGTATTTAATTAAAGCATCTGAAAAATTTCTAGGTGACCAAAAACCAAAAACACATGATTTTGCATTACTACGTATTGCATCGCTTTAATGAAGGTCATCACTGCATAAGTGTTAATGTACAAAACGGCTTCGCTTTGAACTTATGATAACTTATTATCCCATACACACACACATAAAAAAAAAAAAAATATATATATATATACATATCCATACAAAGATATGTGAATGCCGCGCAAGTGATCCAACTGGTCCCAGATCGTGGGACTATGGCATGCCTCTCCAAATACTTGTTTACCATCATTTTATGTACTTACAAGTTTCATCGTCAAGTATTATTATTGTCAATCTGGTTTGCATTTTCCGCTCAGTCATGCCACCTGCTGCAGACGCCCACGACTTGTTCCACCATCCGCACTCTACTTTAAAATACATTGTCGAAACCAGACCAATAAAATTGTCATTTAACTGTTTTCGAAAACCTTATTTGGACAACTTTTCAGTAATTTGTTGAAACTGATTGTGACACAAGTATTTGATAAAATCACCCCACTCACTTCTCCAATAATGGGGTATTTTCACAAACTATGAATTCCGTCAAAAATGTGTGAAAGATTTGGGTCTGGATGTTTCACAGAATTTGGACAATTCATCAAATTTCATGTTCAAGTTCTTTGAAGGTTCTTTTCAATTTCTGTTAGTATATTTCAGTTTTGTGAAACAACTGGCGTTTTATTCTGTCTGGTAAGACGGTTGTCACCGACGTCGCCCGGCATGACACCAACGCTGCCGAATTCACGAATAAAAACGAATATGTTGTTTTGAAGAAAAATCAAAAATGGCACTTTTTAAATCGTTGTAGAACATTTATTAGTCAAATTTAAAAATACCTTCATTATCGAAAAAAATTTCTTCAAATTTTTTGAGAAAAGGAAACAGTGAAAATACCCTATTGCCTTTGCAAATCTTCGCAAAACGAATCTGTTATTTGCCGAAACCTTTCTAATGCATATCGGTTCACTTGCGCAGTACTCCAATTCCGGTCATTTACCTTTGAAATCTACGATCTGACGGGTCAGCCCTGTTTGTTACTCTCCGTCTAATATGTACACTAAATGATCAGTTCGTTGTGGCAAAAGTAAAATCGCACCACGACACACTACAAGCACAGGAGATAAAATATTAGAATTAAATTGGAATTTTACAAATTAAAACTAGTCATTATATTTGGGGGTGCAACGTACCGTTGAACTTAAAGACGGGGTGACAGATTACGCTACACGCATAAAAGCGTTTTATATAACTCCATACAATCTAAAACCCCATACAGACCTGTCACACCATGCGCCGTGATATGCTAGCCAGGCTATATTTGAACATTATGCGACCCCCTCTTCTGTAGTAGGAGGAGAGTGGGTCAGATCAATCTTCGCAGCCCCGTGATCACGCGGTTGTCATCTGTTAAGGTGACCGCTCCCATACAAAGAAATGATATTCCGCGGCAGTTCCCCAGTTGATCTGACCCCCCTCTCCTGAGGAAGATTATAGCGTAGTGTGACACCTCAACTTATAATACGTATAGGCTACGCCCGAATTATGCATATAACGTAATACGTCTAAGGCTTTCAATTAGCGCGTATATGTTTAAAATATTTTATTTGTGTTGTTAAAATATTAATTTACCTACAAAAACATGAGCTGAAGCGAATTGATAAAATTCTAAAGAGTATTGATGTATGTAATTCTTGCAATGCAGCCTTTATTAGATTCCTTCTCATATTGATGTCAACCGCATTTCCTTTCAATTGCATCGTTTCCTGTCTGAAAATTCAGTCAGCAAGTTTCTTTTGTTGGCCACCGTTTCAATATTCAATAGGTAACCAAATGATGTTGAGTCGTAGATACTATTGCCAAATCAAAGACAAATCGATTTCTTTTCATGTTTCGTGTAACACCGCCATGGCGCCACCGTGATGGGAATGATGATGCTAATCGGATGGTGTTTCGATTTAGGACTACTTGTTTCACAGAAATTCAAAACAAAACATCAAATGGCCATTTTTTTGGCAATGAAAAGGTCCCACTTAATACCCCGCACTCCGTATTTCTACCGATTTGTAGCATATTTTCCATGAACACAATCAGTCTTACCTATAAAAAGGGCCGTATACTGCTCAGGTTAAAATATTTAATCATACTAATATTTATACAAGATTATTTTAGACTGGCACCACTTTGTTCCAATCCTCAAAAACACGGTCATTTTCTCATTTTGCGTTTAGTTGCTAACTTCACGTTTCTTCAGATGACATTTGCGATGTCATCGAACCGGTACGCTTTGAATTGCTTGGAAATTTGGCCTTTTTGATTATGCGTTCCGTATTTGCTTTGGTAAATCCATATTTCCATTTCAAATATTCATCTGATAGTGCTGCCAATGGGTATTACTGCTTTTTTACATTTTCAATGCGCGACCGATCAATATCTGTCTAAATCAACCAGATTGTTAACAAATTCCGCGATCTCTGTCTTAATACGATAATAAGAGGTCCCTAATCCTGGGGGTCGGGCGGGTTAAAAATCTGCCCGCTATTATTAATACTGCGGTATTACGGCCGGTATAAGCAGTACGCATGTGCGAGATTATGAGTAACGTTTTCTACTAATCTGTTCTTATTCCTCCGACTTAACAAATTTGAAAATGACAATAATTTTCTGTTAAAGTATTATATTATAGGTAGTTACTTTATCGCTTGTCTGATTTGAAAAAGACGATTAAATTCATAACAAATCCGAGATCATTGAACCAGAGTTACACAGATAGACAGAAATCAGAATTTTTAATTATTATTGTTTGTGATACCCTCTCAATAACCGCGCAGCATTTTTCATACGCCGCAGTGGATTATGATTAACCTGTCAGTTCACCGTCCACATTACCCACGCCTACAAGTACTAAAGCGCACTCGCTAACACAACACACAACGAGAGAGGCGGTAACTGCTTACAAAAGTCGCTATAATCTATAATAATGCTTACTATGAACTCGCTATTATGCTACGTCCAGATCCTTGCGACAAGCTGCTTGTCGCAAGCTCAGGCAAGCTCTGGCAAGCGAATGGCTGGCGACCCCACACTTGCAAGCGCGCCAGTACATTTGCACTATTCGCAGCGCCCAAAGATGGCGGACGTCGAAGCAGCTGTTATCAGCTGTCATTTTTGCGCTAACCTATTTCTATTTTAAAGCGAAACAAAACGAAAGAAAGCGAAGAATTCGAAAGAGAAGATGGTGGATGATTAAAATCCATAGAAAGCGTACCAAATAATTCATTTAATATTCTAATTTTTGTTTATTAGTCCGTAAGTTGTACCAACGTGTGGATGCCACGCCAGCGTTTGCCGCAAGCGCTTGCCGCTTGGGCCAAAATATCCGACCTCGATCGGATCGGCGGCAAGCTCTCGCAAGCTCTTGCAAGCCTACGCAAGCCAAGCCACACGCGCGGCACCAGACGCTGGGACTTGTGGACGCTTGCAGAGGCTTGCCACGTATTTGGACGCGGCTTTATAATCTACCTGCGAATGGCGATCGAGAGAAAGAAAATCCGCCTGCGGCACGACCTTTCCCCTTCTCGATCGGCTCTAGCACCACTCGCAATACCAGTCAGCGGCCGCCGCTCGCGAGGTACGCTCGCGTACTGTCTCTTGCACACCTATCGCGTATTCTATGTACAGCGCCAAATTCAAATTTGGACCTATTTTACTCTACGGTATGCCGATCGTCTTTTGTTTTTATTTGAAAATAGAATAAATTGACGTTGGAAGTGTCGTCAAACGACAGAGCGGTTATTTTATCGTATTCTGTGTTGTTCCTAATTCAATTTTAAACGGGGTTTTTATTCGACTTAACTGATGTTTTGTTTTTATTTTTAAATAAATTGACGTTCGAAGTGTCGAGCGGCAACAACATTCAAATTTGGACCTTTTCCATTCTTAGAATGGTTGAAACAGCGGTGATTTTCGCGTATTCTGTGATATAAATTTAATAATTTGAAAACTGTTCAGTTACAATTGCAGATCATCTTTTCTTGGTTTTTTTTATACGTTTGAAGTGTCAAACATCGTTGAAATCGGTCTTCGTCGAATTATGTAGTGATATCTTTTTCGACGTTGCAGTTTTGTTGTACTGTGTAATAGTTTTATTATAATTAATGACGAAGTGAAGATCGCAAATGGTTCTTCAGAACGATGTCATTGAATATTTGTGTGGAAATTTGTGAATAATTTTATGTAACTATTAAAAAATAAAGTGTATAAAAAATAATATTCATCAATTTGTGACTTTTTGACGTTCCGATGTTTTGTAACATAAATAAATCGCTTTATAATCATTGATAAGGTATTATTGTAGGTTTTAAATATCAATTTAAACTATTTTATCAGATTTCTCTACGCTCCAGTCGAAAATAATAATATTTTTTTAAAACGAACATTAAAAATGTTGATATCAAAATTAATGGAATTTTTAATACTTAAAATATAAAAATAAATTATGTTTTTATATATCTTCGCTGATTGGGTGAAATTCAGTCAAATCGTTATTTATTTATTTTTTATTACCTTGTGTTAAATAAAAGATTAGCGTACAGTTCGTTCACGGCTGAGAAACTTGGTTTTGGGAGCGTGTCCAATATTTAAGTAGTAAAAATGCTAATTCGTGAAAATGTGAAAATACGTACATACAATCTACACGAAAATTGCCGGAAATTTAAAACAAAATTGTGACATTCTCTTATTAATAATAATTAAACGTGATTGTGTAATAAGCACCTAATTAAAAGTGTTTTAAAAAAAGTGAGTTACGTCGTTTTGCAGCTGGGTAAATTTTTTAATTGTGATTTTTTTTTTCAGACGTTTTGATATATATGGACAGCTTTTGAATTAAACTTTTTTTCATGTAACTGATCAGGAGATGGTATTTTTCTGCGTTTGCTAAACTATTGAACATTATTTTTTCTTCAAATTACTTAAAATAGAAATTTTGTATCTCATACATTTATTGAAAAATGTGGGTAAACTTGTCGAATTCTACTGCATGCAAAGGCTCTTTAAATCAACTTGATTTACACTTAAAGCCCCCGCATTCCCAATTTCTACCGATTTATAACAAGTTTCTCTTTACCTCTTTAAGTTTTTACTTTCTAAGAAAAATATATGTTATTTTTGAAGATTATATATATTTACATTTGTTATGCCGAAACGTTAATTATATGAAATTCCCTCGATAGAAAAAAAATGGCAAAGTAAGCTCCATAAATTATTCAAAACACGTTTTGTTCTGTTATTTATATTTAATAAAACACGACTCGTTTGAAATAGAGCAAATATCTCTCGACAAATGCTTTAGTGGCATTTAAAGATACACTGTGAATTTTTTCATGCCTATAACATATTTAATAACAGAACAAAACGTGTTTTCAATAATTTTCGGAGCTACTTTGTGTTTTTTCTATCGAGGGAATTTCATATATTTGACGTTTCGACATAAAAAATGTAAAAATATTATCTTAAAACATTTATTTTTTTGTAGAAATTGGGATGCGGTGCATAAGTAAAACGCACAAAATAGGTTTTTACGATGTTAGTTTGGGTTATTTTAATTTTTTTTTTTTTGATTTCCTAACTTTCAAACCTAACTTTGATTAAGAAAAAATTGAACTATAATGCATCTTTTACTATCTCCCACCACATAAATATTTATGTCTTGTAGTAATTAAGTTGGTTTCAACTGCTATATATTTATTTATTGCGTTTGTCAGGAGTTTGTCAAAATATTTTACGTATATGATGTATCTACAAATCATAATAATTAATTGCTATTGTTTTTAAGGTTAAAAATTACAATTATAAGATATTTATTTGCTTTAACGAAAAATCGGACAGCTGTATGCATTGATCATATGAAATCATGAAAAGGCCTGAACACGGTTTTGTCATGATAAATAATTTGTGTTATATAAATTAGTAATGATAATTATAAGTCATTAAAGATGTTAATATTATTGACGCAGCATCTCATCTGAAAGATGACATCGGTCCATTACACTAATATTATTAATTACTAGCTAAAGTTCCCGGCGTCGCCCGGGCTTTTCGCGGAGTTTCTCGAAATCAGATGCAGACAGTAATATCTTTTTAATTTTGAAAATTCATCTAAATTCAGGGGTGGGGATGGGGGATGGTTTTTCGAAATCTCATGTAGACAATGAACTTCCTCTTGTTTTGAAGATCAAGTGTGCAAAATTTTATCAATCAATCTCAAATACGCGTCGTCCGCCCGCCACATTCTTCTTTATACAAATAGACTAGTTGAAGTCCCCGGCATTGGCCGGGCTTTACGCAGCGTCTTTCAAAATCACATGTAGACAGTAATCTTATTTTGAACGTCAAGTGTGCAAAATTTCATCAAGAAGTATCAAAATGTTGCTTTAAGGGTAGGTAAAAGGAATGGGGTGGTTTTTCGATATCTCATATAATGACCTTCCTTTTTTGTTATTGGGGTGTAATGCCGTGTTGCGCTAACTCACAAAAATCCCATTAATATTAATAGAGACGACGGAGATAAGCTCAATAGTTCTTGGTATCCGGTAATTGACGGCTACACCAAATCTAAACGCAGAAAACCATTTTAAATTTTACTGTAAAACCAGCTCGTAGAGTAGTGAGCTGGCAACACGGTATCGCACAAACTTAGTACTTAAACTCACATTTCGCCACTATCAATTACACATCTGCCCTGATGATGGACACTGTAACGTTGTCCGGAACGTTGGGTAAAGAAGGAGTTAGCGCAACACGGCATAACACCCCAAAAACAAATAACAAAAATACTTTTGGCCGTAAAAATCTTAAATCATTTAATGACCTTCCTCGTGTTTTGAAGGTCAAGCGTGCAAAATTTCATCAATTTCGGGATAAAACTATATATTGGTATAAATATTAAATACACTTCATGGAGCTATACATATAGAGGTGCTGTTGCGTAATAATATCTCGTCGGAACGTGTTCCATTAGCGATAATTTATGCGACCGAATTTCGTAGTTTCCATTCGTTCGGTGTTAGAACGTTGGAGTCCAAATCGGACCAATTGGACGTCTCGTCTAAATATAATAACACCAATGATCAAAACATAATTTATTTAGATTTTTGTATTGACAGACGATTGTCTTAATATTTTTTCATCCTTTTCGTTTCTTAAATAATAAGATTTTATATAAGTCCCATTTGCTAAAAACTGAATGTCACCCTAGCTGTCTTTATTATCTACTTGTTTCTTCTTGAGAATAATGATCAATAAATAGTTATGGTTTAAAATGTTGTTACAATATACTGTGAAATTATCCATCTGGTAACTCATCAAATACATTTTTTTTTCTTTCTTTTTGTTTTTTTTTTGTTTGTATGTAGTATTACTTTATGTTTGTGATTACTCTATTTTTGCTTCACTCAATTGTAAATTGTTAACCTCGATACAGGCTTAGTCCTAGTGAGGTTGATTTTATGAGAAAAAACGTGATTTATGTATATTGAAATGCAATAAATAAATTATCCACGCCGCCCTCCCTCCACAGACACTCTTCTGTATATAATAAATGTACTGCAAGTAATCTCTCTCATAGGTAATAACATGGTTATAAAATAATAATGACGAAACTAAACGCAATCCTTGAATCTGACACGGTATTTCTTGAACAGACGGCGAGTTCGTCACGAGTCGTCTTCAAATACCTTTGACGAAGATATATAATCAAGTAATTACTATTGAATATATAATTATAATCTTAGATGACCTCACGTTTCGGAATATGTACAAGAATGTTTAAAATATTAAGATCGTCCTACAAATGAATTAACCCTTTCACACCCGCATTATTGTTTCCACATATATAAAATATGTAATGCTGTATTCATAGAAAATGCTATATTCATTCCTCGGAAAATTATTTGAAAATTTCGGTATTTAATTTTTTTTTTTGTTAATGAAATTATTCTATGTTAATTTGGATTAAGACGATGCCATACGTAGTAATGCAAAATCATATGTTGTTGGTTTGAAAATTTGGTCGCCTCGAAATGTTTCAGATGCTTTAATTAAATACTTCGATTAGAATACATTTTGGCCTTTGAAATGATCAAGTATTTTTTAGATAAGTCTTTTTATAAGCCCAGAAAAAAATAATGTAAGGGCCTATGAAAACTGCTTTAAAGTTCAAAATCTCCTACTGACGAACCCATTTCGGTTATGATTTTATTGTATAATGTGGCAAATTAAGTGATTTATAAATTGATCGAAAAAAAAATATATATTTATGCCTGAACATCCACAAAATAAAATAAAAGGCACTTTTTGGCCATGTTTTTTTCTTGCATAAATCAAAACAGGCGGATGGTGTTAAGCGGGAATTTAAACCTTATCGCCATCTACGTAAGGGTTGTTATTGATAGCGGCTCAATTTAAAATATTACACGACGTAGTGCATCGCCTTAACGTTGGATGTCGGAGAGTATTATTTAAATATTTAGGTAAAATAAACATAACACAAACGTAATACAAATAACTGTTTCATGTAAAAAATGCACATTTACAATGTAGTGGTAGGTACGAACAAATAACATTTTAACTAAAATTCAGTCAGAAATAAAGAAATAATCTAGGATAATAAATCTTTAAAAATTCTCCATACTAGTCGAAAACATGTCCCTCACTACCAGTGTTAATTTGAATGAACATTGAAATTCATTTACAATATTCTGGCAGGTGACTGTGAACAGTGAATTGAACTGATGGTATTATTACTGAATACACCTTAATGCGTTAAAATATTTTTAATTCGATTAGAAAATATTGATATCTCACCTTAAATTAAATAATCAATGACGGCAGAAATTCGATGAAACTCACAATCAGCAGATATCAAAATATTTATCGTTGTTGTGGCGGGAATAAGGATTTAAACCGAGCGGAAAAAATAGACGCCACAGAAAAGATTACAAGACATAAGAAAACAAAAACATGGCTTTTCTGAATCGCTACCGTTACGGTTGAAAAATTCACAAAGTTCATGTTAATTTGAATTAACACTGGGGCTGAAAGGGTTAAGGTTAATCGTAACGTAGTAATCTTCGTGTTCATAGATGGCGTAGATTTAATTATATTATGATTATACACTTTTTGTAAGTTATATCCATTATTATGCAACACATTTTAAAAGTTCACAGCAGTCAAAGAGCCAGTCCCTGAGTCAACCCAAAAAAATTAAAATATATCAAATAAAAGTAGATGTATTAAAGACCTTACTATGGGGACAAAATATTGATTCAGCATATATCTGATCTGAATATAAAAATAAATTGGAACATGAACACAACACTAGGTTCACAAATAATGAAGGCACGCTTGTTCCAAAATACAACAATAAATACGGACAGCGAACCCTAGAATATAACGTTCCCAAAATGTTCAACATGCTGCCAAGTAACATAAAAAATTGTAATCATCCAAAAGGATTCAGATATATCCTGAAAACATGGCTAATAAGTAGAAATACTTTAAACTAATCATCACTATCAATCAATAGTTATTATTTATAAGCATATAAACTTGGTGTTATTTTAGACTGTGTGCCAACAATAATAATCTGAATATCTGATAAGTAAAATTATGTATATTTATTTTTTTATTTTCCGTCTTTATGTCCGGGTTAAATCTTTCCCGTAGGAAAAACTAAACCCTTCCACACACTTTTCCACAAATGATCAGCTAGTCAATCAACACTATGCAAGTGCATTATATAAGCAAAATAAATACAAAACAATACAAGAACAACACGTCAACTCACCAGAGATCAAATGGGAAAATAATTCACCGACTCCAGATATTTTCATATCAGAGGGTTCGGCTCGGTAGAACTCCTAACAGGGCCTATAAATCCTACTGATCCCTCAACATAAATATTTAAAAAATCTTTCGTAGTCCTACATGTATTTAAAATGGTTATTTTGACTATACCTCTACCTCCTAAATTTCTAGGTAAATTAATTCGTTCCATAGCTGAATTTGGATGATGTCAATTAAAATTTGTTAGCGTAGTTCTTATCAATCGTTCTAAGTTATCTAAATCTGTATTGGACCATTTAATTAGTAATAATATTATGTATACATATTTACATTGTTATTGAACATGAACATCCCTTTGATAAACTGCTTAATTGTGGTTTAACGGGAAGATACTTGAAAAAACAATAATAAATATATGTATTTATATATTTCAAAAAATATTTTTTTAATGGTTTTTTATTTATTTTTTATTCATTGACTTCGTGAAGTTAGATACAATATGCAATTAGCGTCTTCTTCGCGAAAATCTTATACATATTTAACGGCCAACCAGTGTAAACAATAAACAGACGAAAGGGCTTTTCTAATCATTAATTAGGCAAGTATGCCATCCTCACAGACAGACAACCAGTTGGAAAGTTAGCACAGGCGTAGAGTGTGTTGTTCTCGCGTACGTGTTATGTTTATAGCAGTGGCGTGCAGTCCACAAAGATTCAAAAGATTAATCTTTATGTAACACAAATGTAAAAAAAATAACGACAAATTTCCGAAGAAATTTTATTCTATTCACTTTTTCCTATCTAATTGATTTTTCTTTACATTAGCTTCACACGAGTAATGTTATATTTGGGGATGCTGTGTGGAGATTCTATTAAGGGAAATGAAGGAGATGAAGTGAAATGAAGGAGGTGGGTAGGAAGCTGGGGTCAATGTGTCTAGAAGTGACGGACACTTCGGTGCAATGCGATAAGTCCAGACTCCGGCTGGATAAGCCAAAAGGTTTCCATCCCTCAACCAGTTTTTCCCGATCCTGCCCGCCACACAGTAGATGGGCAAATGCATCTGCCGTCATGACCTAGATAAACCTCTTCCATTATTATTATATTATTGCCGTATGGCAATAATTATGCGGTTGGCACCATTTTCTAGTGTTCTAATACTCAATCAAAATTAAACATGGCTTGAACAGACAACGGAAAATTATGTAAATGTTTACGAAATTGGAATTTAAATGCTTTATTTCCCATCTCTGCTGACTTAAATAGTTGTTTTTTTTACTGTAATTTAGTTGAAACGAACTATTATTAGTTTGAATAGTATAATTTTACCGAATTTTCAATCGATATCGTACTCAGTTGGCCACAATCCATAATACTCAGAGGAAGATGATAATAAATAATAATATATAATAAGTCAATTTTAAGCGCCCTAGACTGTTAAGTCCTGTTTTGAGTCGACTGTTTGTCATTTCGTCTGTCTATAAATTTGTTTGTACGCCCCGTTTCCGGGTTCTAAAATCTGCTTAATTCACACATTATTGTTCAACAAAGCCTGTCTTTGACTAGGTGGCTAACTTTTACTGAGCTTTTCAAATTATGGTACCTACCTGCCTGAAGAAAATTGGATAAAATAATTGTCATTGAGAGAGTCAGGTTTCTTAGTAAAAATTGTATAATTCCTTATTCGAAATTTAAAATGTTTACATAAAAATATGTATGTTTTTTTATTAAGTAGGTAGGTATTTAAGTACCTACATACAATTCATATGATTTCAGAGGAATTATTGATTTTTATTTATTTATTTTATACAAGATTTTATTTTGTACAAGAACTTGAAAGCTTACACACAGCTGAACTTTCTTTGGTCATAGGGCAGTGCACGTCACTGGCGTAGGCATCAACGACACAGCCAGTGGAATAAATGTCAAGTAGTCATATTTTTACCAAATTACGAGAATTTAATATGCATGTTGGATTATTTACGGTTATGTAGATTTTACGTCTTGGCAGTATGTCAGAATTGATGGGTGGCATTTGAATGTCAAACTGAAGACTTTATTCCTGCACAAAATGACATAAATATCTAAATAGTATAAAATAAAGTCGCGATCCGCGTCTATCTGTTTGTGCGCTTAGTTCTTATAAACTACGTAATGGATTTTGATAGGATTTTCACTATCATTTAGAAAATTTCTTCCGGAAGGTTTACATATATAATACATGCATATTATATTTATAGAAAGTCGATGTTTTATAATCAAGTCGTAAAAATATTTTTTCGGGCACTATATTGCTAACGCTGGCTAAACCTTATGAGATACATCAAAATAATGTACTACGGAATTGTATATCTTAAAAAGGCCTACAGAAAAGTCTATGATGGTATAAGTCTATCTCCTAAGGATAACCCCCAGCAACACCGGGTACACGTCTGCTACTTTTTTATAAACCAATTCTTTTTTCGCAGAATAATAGGTTCTGTTTTTAATTATGTGATTAAAGGTACGTTTACAATCTTTCGATTTTTTTATTATGTGTTTGAACCAGTCAGTGGGGCCTAAACAATTCCAATTATTGGGCTGTGTTATGAGGCTTAAAGGAGTGAAAGGAGGAAGTAGGTGAGGTAGAGGAAGGTTGGGAAACAACTCTCTATTCAGATCTGGTCACCAAACCCGGATAAAGCCATTTTAAGAAGCGTATCTATTCTGATAAATTATGAAAACATACTTCATGGTATCCGGTACTTGACGGTTACATTAAAACTAAACGCCGAAAACCACGTTCATTTTCACTAATTATTATGCTGTAATACCGGCCCTAAGAGGATTAACGCGCGCACACTTCCACATACATAAACCCACTCTTCATTCAACACAATCTGTCCTGATGTTGGACACTGTAACGATGTCAGAAACGCTGACTAAAGAAGGAGGAAGCGCAACGCGGCATAATAAACCAAAAAATTATCACCTTAATACTATGTATTAATTAAATGTGAAATAACACTTAATAATTTAATAAATAAAAAAATAGCGCACGCTGGGATTTAAACTCGTGACCGCAGGATTCGTAGTGGAAGATTTACCGCTCGAAAGTATGCCCACAGATAAGTAGTTGATGGTGATGATAGTTTATGGTACAATTGCCGGTAATGGTCATAACTTCCTCAGGATGTTCCGCTTTGCAGAAGGGCTACAGGAAACGCTTGCAAATTATAATTTCTCCTCACGTTATTCACTTTACACTAAACATAAAATGCTCGCATACTTTCTCCTTTTTGTTGCAAGTACGTAGAGGTACCTAATTATTTGTACTACTAACCCTCAGGCTTCTGGCATATTCTGTCAGAAGGTCAGAATATATGCGCTTTGCAATAAAATTCAAAGAATTAAAATATTTCTGAACATATCCGAAAACTAAAAACTGTTTTCAAAAGGTGATGAAATATGATTTCAAATTTAATTTTTGGAAATAAACATAAAATATTTGAAATCTATTTAAATAAAAATGTAAATGTTCGTTTATTAAAAATCTTAAATCTCCGAAAGTTCCTCACCTATTGCTTTGATGATTGATGTCACCTTTGCTTTTTTTAAAAACAACGCCATCATTTTCTCTTTCTGCACACTGACTGAGCCACAGCAACGCTTCACGTTTTTTGCAACTAAAATTACTGATACCGATAAATATATTTAAAAAAAAAAATTGTATAATAAGTGTATCTCAACCGCTATTGACAAATCACTTTTTTGTCGTTTCATATAAAACTAATTAATAAAAAAATAATTTCATAAATTTTCAAATTTCGGTCGGAACCTTTGGTTTCATAAAGGTGCCGATTTTAATTATGTGGTTAACTTCTAGATTTGAATATAAAGCGTGATTTTTTTTTTAAACTTTTCAATGCTGAATAGTGGTCTTACACCAGGGCGATACTGAGAGTATCTTCCACTTTGGAACGTGCCGCATGTATTATATACTATTTTTTTTGTGATTCCTCACTAAAATACACAAATATAACGTCAAAAAATCTTACGAAAAAAAAATGTTTGGTCGTTTTCAGATGAAAAAAATCAAAAAAAGCAATAATTGCTGAATGAAATACTATTATTTATTAAATTATTTAGCGGTTAAAAATAAGCTGACGTAGCACATTGGTTCCGTGCAGCTGACCGGCAATCGGGTGCGGGTTCAAATCCCGTCGGCGGCATTTATTTTTTCAAGTTATATTTGTTTTTCAGGCTAATAATAATTACTTATAAAAATTTGGTATCCCTTGTGCTTTTCATAAAACCTTGTCTTGTAAACATATGTTTACCTTTGATAAATATCAATAATATTTGACAAGTCAAAATATTTCACCATTAAATGAAGATATAATATATCTCGTCGCCATCTAGTGAGAAAATAAGTATTTAACAATACCTTTCCTACAAACATAAAGTTAGTTGTTTTCAGGTGAAAAAAATCAAAAAAGCAATAATTGTCGAATGAAATACTAGTATTTATTGAATTATTTGGCGGTTAAATAAGCCGACGTAGCATAGTGGTTCCGTGCACCTGACCGACAATCAGAAGGTGCGGGTTCAATTCCTGTCGGCGGCATTTATTTTCCTTTATTTTTAACTAATTAGATATTATTATATTCTTATTTTTGTACAACAGGTTTATACCTACAAAATAATAATTATTGTATGCATTTACTATTTACTTGCTGTTATAATATGTCAAATGGATATAATTATATGTATTTCTGCTGTTACTATTGTGAACTTACAATCTACAGAATATTATTTTTTTTATGAAATATGTATGTAAAAGCCCAATGGGAGTATAAATAAATAAAAATTCATAAAGATATAAAGAACTGCATGCAATCTAAAGTAGTTTAGTTGAGATTTGTTCAGCTTTACAGTAATTAATTGATAATTTTTGCCATAACATAAATCAATGCTCCGTAAATAATCAATTTCAGATAAAATTATTTTTTACTAGAACCATTTGCACTTATTCAACTTTGTGGCTAGAATTTTATAGCAGTGCTATGCAATCGATATGTTACACGTGCAAAACTTGCTGATTTAAAATAAAGCGAATTCATTATGAATCTCTTCAAATTATTCGTAATCCGGTTAAAAACAGGATTGCAGGACTTATACGAATGAATTGGGAGGTTTCCTAATCGACTTTTAGTAAAACACGAATGTGATATCGCTACGTTGTCTTCATTAAATTGCTAATTAGGCAATTATGATTCTATAATGTATGTTTGTTAATGGATATTTTTATTCTGTAAATATACATGTAAAATATAAATAAATAAATAAAAAAAATATTATATTTTTGCATTTGGTCATTGTAATATTATGAGGAAAAATGCTGGTGCGTGAACACGTGTTCCGATAAATTATGAATGTATTAAAAGTTTGTTATGAAACGGCCTGCAATCCCGACTTTTTAACTTGATTTTAATAAATCAGCAATATACATAATAATCCGTGCATGTTGTATGCTTTAGATGCATTTAAAGATACACTGTGAATGTCCATAACATTAAATAACATAACAAAACGCGTTTTTTTAAATAATTTTCGGTGCTTACTTTGCATTTTTTTTTTCTATCGAGGGAATTTCATATACTTAACCTTTGCAATTTTTTTTCTATCGAGGGAATTTCATATACTTAACCTTTGCAATTTTTTTTCTATCGAGGGAATTTCATATACTTAACCTTTGCAATTTTTTTTCTATCGAGGGAATTTCATATACTTAACCTTTGCAATTTTTTTTCTATCGAGGGAATTTCATATACTTAACCTTTGCAATTTTTTTTTCTATCGAGGGAATTTCATATACTTAACCTTTGCAATTTTTTTTCTATCGAGGGAATTTCATATACTTAACCTTTGCAATTTTTTTTCTATCGAGGGAATTTCATATACTTAACCTTTGCAATTTTTTTCTATCCAGGGAATCTCATATACTTACCGGTTCGGCATAACAAATGTATAGATATTATCTTCAAAAATAACATATATTTTTATTAGAACTTAAGTTAACGAGAAACTTACTAAAAATCGGTAGAAATTGGGTATGTGGGGTTTAACTTTATAGTGAAAAATTCATTTTCTGAAGCGGCCGGTGAGCTGTGACGTCACGAAATTCTCGTGTTTCTACAAACAAACATTATTATTACCTATAACTGAATTTCTTAAATTCGCATTATCGCAAATGCGGAAGTCTTCAAGCCTCTAATTATAAATAACTAGTTCTATAAGTCCCCGGCGCAATCTCGTGTACACAATCACCATCACCTTGGTCTAATTTTGAAGGTCAAGTGTGCAAAATGTCATCAAGAAATATCAAAATTCTACTTTAATTCTCCGTGCGCCTACTCTAAATTATCGCGGTGCGTCATATATGACCGGTCGGTGGCCGAGTTGACATCGCGTTTGGGTCCCACCCAGGCGTAGTGTGTTCAATTCCTCGGCTGGCTAAGTCCTCCATCACAACACAAGCAACATTTTCAGCTTACTGTGGTGGTAGTGGGAGATTTTCAAATATTGTCAGGTTATTCGGAATGTTTGACTTTCTTTAAAAAAATAATTAAATGAAAAAAAATAAAAAATGCTATATCATTTATTTATTCACCCCTTGAAGGGTTTTACATGTATACATTGCTATTGGTAAGTTATTCAGGAGTACAATAATAAGTGGATAGTACATAATATAATAAACTGAGTACGAACGATACAAGTTATCGTAGAGAGTTCTGTTGTACGAAGCAGTTCAATAATTGTATATAATAACAAAAATACAAAATAAGTACCTAAGGTACTTCGAAAGTACTTAAAAAGCAATGTGTATTAACTTTGTTGATATTTATTAACTAGATGTACCCCGCCACTCGTTGCTGTGGTTCAGTCAGTATGTGCAGATAGAGAAGTTATAGTGCTTGTTGCTTTTACGTCCAACCGATGGCGCTGTTTTTTAAAAAAAAACATGGTTTTTTCCTGTCACAGGCAATGACTAAAAAAAATATGCTAAGAGGTCACAGGTGACATCTTCATTATACAGGGTGTCCGGAAACTCGTAGTACAAGCGGGAAACTGGTGAATCTACATCACATTTGGAGTCGATTTTGTAGTATATATTTTTTTGATTTGAGCTTTCGTTATCGAGTAAATCGAGTTAGAAGTTGATTTTTTTTTAATCAAATTCTTATCAATTATTACTGAACATCAAAGTACCCAACTAATTAAAACTATTTGAAAGTAAAACAAATGAAGAAACTCGGATTTGAAGCATTATTTTGAAATCACTCTTCATTTAATCCGGTGTAGTCATAAAATATTTCTGCTCTGCAGGGTTAAAACATCTGTTGTTCAACCCTAAACACCAGAAAAAACTTTAACCCTAAAATAGCCGAAAAATATTTTTTTTTGGTTTTTTTTTTTGTGAAAATGCTCAAATTAAAAAAACTTTATGTTTATTTGGGTTCCCCATGTGGTGTAGATTCTCCAGTTTCCCGCTTGTACTACGAGTTTCCGGACACCGTGTATAGGTATATAAAAACACACGCATATTCGAATGCAACAAAACCTGAAGGATTCCGACATATTCTTTGATACATGCAGTACTTTTAGTAGAAAATTGAAAGCTGTTTTCCTGTAAATAATAATAAAAAATTTATTTGTTATTATTACTAGGAGACGTGTACCCGGTGTTGCTGGGGGTTATCCTTAGGAGATAGATGGATACCATCGTATACTTTTATGTAGGCCTTTTTAAGATATACAATTCCGTAGTACATTATTTTGATGTATCTCATAAGGTTTAGCCAGCGTTAGCAATTTAAGTGCCCGAAAATAATCTTTTTACGACTTGATTAAAAAACATCTTCTTTCTATAAATATAATATGCTATGTATTATATGTATAAACCTTCCGGAAGAAATTTTCTAAATTATGGTGAAAACCCTATCAAAATCAGTTGGGCAGTTTAGAAGAACTGAGCACACAAACAGGCAGACGCGGATGGCGACTTTATTTAATACTATTTAGAGATTCAGTTCTCGCAGAAGTTAGCAATAATGCGCTAGCCCCGTTATTCCTCCACATCCACATCGGCAGCGGGTTGCTTTACCTCTCCTCTCGGCTCCCAATGGCCCGAGCGACCGAAGTTACAGTGCGCGCCGTACGATCATTTACGAGTACCTATACCTTTTTATACCCATTCCCCGCTCCTAACATTATAAACCATTATTCTCTTCGGCGGTGAATTCAACCAGAGTTTCCCAAACATTTCATTCACAACATTGTACATTAAAAGTCCCGAAAGAGGTATCTTTTATGGCTCAATTATACCTTCCGAGGATTCGAGAGAAAGAGAGATTTTTTTATTGAAATTTGAGGGAAAATCTATCTACCTATCTACATAAAGTAGGTACTCGATAGGTAGAAGCTGATATCAGTGCATTATATATCATAGTCTTCATAGGTACTATGTAAAACTTTATCGGACTGTCAAGCAGTGTCGCACATTATTATTATACACGCGATTCTCCCGGTAGATTTACGTAATTTATTACTTTTGTTTCCTTTTCATATTATAATAGTATATATTTTATTCCCTTCACTTTCTAATAGTATATACCTTTCTAATATCTTTTATTTTATTTTTTACAAACTCTTAATGCCTTTTAGACATTTCATAAGCACTTCATTCTTCCTTATAC
This sequence comes from Hesperophylax consimilis, assembly GCF_061612785.1. NCBI lineage: Eukaryota > Metazoa > Arthropoda > Insecta > Trichoptera > Limnephilidae > Hesperophylax > Hesperophylax consimilis. The sequence goes on along the minus strand of NC_142854.1, from coordinate 15,262,559 downwards.
TACTTTATTGTATATTATTACATATAATTTCTTACTTTGAATGTTATGCAGAATAGAGCTATGAGATGTATACTAGGAAAAGACAAATACGCAAGCATTACTCAAATGAGAGAGCAGCTAAATTGGATTCCAATGAAAAGAGACTGTTAATTTTTGTGCATAAAGTCATGAACAACCATATGCCAAAATATTTTAAGGATGATATTGTTTTTAATAGAGATGTTCATAATTACGAAACCAGAATTAAGATATAGAATTAGATTGCCACATATGAAGGAATCGAAATCGCAGAACTGCCTAATGTACAAAGGACTAAAGATGTATAATGAAATGCCTGAAAGTCTGAAGAATGAATGTATTTAAAAAGAAATGTTATGTTTATTGTAAAAATATTTAAAGTTAAAAAATGAAATATTATCTTGTTTATATTCAAATGTTGTATAAACTAACACGCGTACTAGACTAAAAGGTATATTTGCATGGCCTAAACTAAACACTTGTTTAGCCCAACACCATTATACTCTTTACCAGGCGAAATCAGAAGCATTCTTGATAAAATACAAAGATTACTGAAATATGCGAAATAAATTTCGATCCTGCCCGATCGGCATTTGGCGAGGTTAGCAGAGTTGACGACTACAGTTCCTGTGGGTAGAAAGGTTCAATACTCAATAAAATAAAATAAAAAATCTGCATTAAAAGACATTTTAAAACAGTTGTTGATTTATTATTGTGCTCACCGCCCCTTGAGTGCCCTGTTATCCTTGGGGCCAACACCGCCCCCTGGTTCTGTACAACTCTAGAGGGTGCGATATCGCGCACTTTGGGAATCACTGAACTATCCCATGATATACCATATAGTTATATAAATATGCAATATAAGGTGAACTTACCACCACTTCCTGTTTCAGGTAGAATTAAAAGCACGAAGAATGTAATCTATAATGAATTTCATCCGAAGTTATTATTTTTAATATTCAATGCGTCTAAGTTATTATTTTTCTTTATGCAGCGAGCGTAATGAAGAGAACCCTTTTAATTTTTTTCTAATTTTGAAACATTTTTAAATACTAATTAGTCTGAATAAACGTCTATTGTATTTTTGTAATGTCATTTTTATAGATGTCGTAATTTTGCATGTTTACAAACAATCGAAATTTACGAAATCTATCCAATGACAAAAATTTCTTTTTTTAAAATGCAATTTTTTTTTTATAGGTAAATACTTTTGCCTTCACAATTCCAACAATTTTGATATATCCCGTGATTTTTCACGGGTCTGCGCTAGTGAATAATAAAATATTTGCTAGTCCCGACCGACGAATATTATCGAATAGCACTTATTATTTTTTCCTAGCATAAAAAGATTTATATCCCTGTAGCAATTTCATTTCTGAGTGTTATAAAAACCATTATGTTATGATCCGTGACTCGGTTCCACTTGCAAACTCAATACAATTTACATTTCATTTCCAACATTACGAAATGGAAACTACAACTCGGTTATTTCGCTGGCATGCAATGAGCCACTTACATACTTAATATTATTTTTTTTTAAATGTTTACTATTAAATTTTAATATATTATATTTTATGATAAATCATACATGGGAGCTACTCTGTATCTTTCGGGTTAACAAACTAATAAGTTCGTGGTATAACCTTTCCTTGCCGGTGCTGTCCACTGAGTGAACATCGTTTCTAATTAATAAAATATCTCTCTAAATATACTAATCACAGAGTTCAAATTTGATGTATTTCTCAGCAGACATTTATGTATTGCAAAGTCATTACAATATATAAATAATTACCGAGTGTTTATCACAGGAGGACGAGGAATTTTTGAACACCGTAAAGGAAGGGTTAATACGCGTTTGTAACGTGGCTAAACCGGCGGCAGGAAAGTTTCCAAAGATACAGAGGATAATTAAAAGAAAGATACTATTAAATAATACACAGGGTGTATCGGCACGTACCCGACAAACTTTAACCAGCTATTCCTAAGCACATTTGAAGTAAAAAATGTTATGAGCACTTTGCTATTCGGTAACATTTTTTTTACGATCAAAAATAAAAAAAAAGTGGGTGTGTCAAGCCTACGCAAGACAGAAGTGAAACTTCTAGTTTCAGCTGATGCTTGGCGTGGCGCAGTTCGCTGGTGTCTGAGAGAGAGGAAAGAAGAGAAGAGAGAGAACGTTCGTGAGCGGCTCCCCCACCTCAACAAGGTTTCACTTCAAAAATGCCACAGCCGAGAATCGAACCTCGCTTAACTGATTGAAAGCCAACCACGCTGAGCACCAACTGTAAGCAAAGCCGCATAAATTGATTATATTATGTAGGTTCTGAAAATATGAGAGCTTGTTATGTTTTATAATGTTACCTACATCACACCCAAAATATAATATATTTTTAAAAATAATGTACAATGTACAGAAATAGAATCCCACACAAGATCGCGTAGTGCGCTCTAGCGAACGGATATTTTATCAGAGGGAGATAGTTTTAATTTTTTTTTCTGTAAATTATTACATATTATCAAAATAAATAAATTAATTAAATAAATGTAATACAATTATCATAATATACGGATTAGATAATAATTTTAATCCAACACAATAACGCAAAGCGCGCTCTAGCGGAGTAATGTTTTATCACAGTGAGATAAGTGTTTTTATTATTTTGCAATATTATTTTCTTTTAAAAAATGTTCTGACCTACTAAAAAATAAGATATTGAATGAAAAAGGCGTTAAAAACAAAAAAATAATGTGCGATGGCCGAGAATCGAACTCGGATCAACTGCTTGGAAGGCAACTATGCTGACCATTACACCACCAACGCCAGTTGTCGGGATGAGCTAAGAAGCATTTATATGTTACTTCAAAACTTTGACTAGATCAAATGAACTTTAATCGGTGGTGGGGGTACCCGCATTTTCGTTTCGGTCATGAGTCGGTTTTACTCCGGTCCTCGAAATTGCATGACGCGCGTAAAGAAGTTTCACTTCAAAAATCCACACTCCGTCACTGTCATTGACATTGTTTCTCGTGTTCAACAGCTGTTATTAGCAAGTGTGTCAAAAAGGGTCCTCGCTCTTTCATACACACTTAATAATAATAGTTACACATGAGACGAATGGTGCCATGCCATTTCGTTGTGATTGTAAAAGCGCGCCAATGTAGGTAAATACGTACATTATTCAACGAAACTCGAATAAAAGAGTGGAAGATAATCTTAGTATCACCCTGGTGTAAGATCGCCAGAATTAAAGTGTTGGATTAAAATGGATTTTGCCGTGTTTGATGACCAGATCAGAATATCCAGGTACTTTCCTACCTTCCTCTTTGCCATCCTCTTCCCTTCAGCCTCACAACTGGAGATGCCATAGTCTCACTGGCTCCAGACAGTCGAGAGCTGTCAGGACTCCTGTGCGGTATTCTCATAAAAAAACTGAATAATCTAACTAATAGTCACGACTTTCCGCTGCGGGGATACGCAGAGATAATCATTTGTTATTATATACTCAATTATTTGATTCACTTGAACCATTCACTTTCGCGTGAGGTTTTCTCCTTTCGTTCGTTCGCTTTACGCGTTTCAATCATCTAAACGACCCTTATTATTAATTACGGCTTCAATTAATTTAATTCACTATCAGATTTGCGTTGTTTCCTTAGCTCTCCATCTGTTACACGGTCATACATGGTTATAATTATTCCATCTATGTCCATTTTTCCTCTTAGAGAGAAAATTTTATTATGCCTTTGAAAACCTGTTCGAATTTGTGAAACAAAAACTAACAAATCTTAATGTAAGTGGCTCATTTGCGATAAAGGCTTTCAATATCAGCTCTATGTTGTTATTCCGACCACTTCGTTTCGCCTGTTGTAATTTTTCTATCCGCCAAAGACCCGAGTGGAGTGGTATGGTATGGTGCTAGGAATTTGTAATAATTGCAGAATAATTATTGTTGTTCGTAACCCTGAATCAGAGATAGGGGGAAGACAAGGTAACTATTATACATTTTTCAAGCTTATTTCCGTCTGTAGGTATTATCACTGTTTGTTTGTACTGTCGAAAAAAATCATTAATTTATTAATAATATTTGATTAATCTGGGAGGAGGGTGTGGTTACCACCGCCGCCGCCTTATCTGCCATAGGTCACCCCATATGGCTCGTTACGTTTGGTGACTTCGCAGGGGCGGCCGGGTTCATGGGGGTGAGGTTTATCTTATATCCAGATCTTGGCGGATGCGCTGGATTGAGAGAGGCCGGTAGATGGAGACCCTTTGACCTCTCCAGCCGGACTCATCGTCTTCCATAGTAGGCTCGCAGTGGGAGGGATGGATTCCTACCACTCTTCATACCGTTTTCCTTCCCAGAAATTCCTCTCCTTCATTTCCTAAAAAATACCCTCCACACAGCGTCTTTGAGATGATCAGATGAAATTCATTCCACTTTCTTACTTTTTTTCATGTTGTCCAATACATTTTCTTTAGATGTTTGTAATATCCTTTATATTAGTGCATTAACTCACTCATAGAAAGCATTAGATTAGTTTATAAGGCTATCCACAGACGGCGTTAGCTGTCGAGTACTGTAGACACCGAAGGTTTAATAAATAAGGGGGGATCCTCAAGATCGGGGTCCGCTGCTAGTAAGATATATTTTTTAATTAATTTAATTTTTTATTAGGTTTTATGTCCAACCGGTCTTTTACACGGATTTTAAGAACAGAATATACCTAGTGAGCTGTCGAACATTATACACAAAGTTTTTAAAGCATGAAATAACATTTACCTAACTAATAAACTGAATATGAAACAATATTAGTAAAAAATATAACAGTAACATAGAAATTAGAACAATACTACATATAAGACAAATCTCTAAAACTACATTACCAACGCTACTCTAATTTGTGGGATTCAAAACAGTGCTGGTATAGATTCCTGTTGATTCTATAAATGGAGTCAGTGAATATATCAATAGTACCCCCAAACTTGTTGCCATAGTTGTGATAGTTGGTTGCGTATGTATTGCAGAATAATGTTACATTTTGTTTTGCGTTCCTAGTCGGTACATGGAATTTAATAGTGGCGACGATGGCAGGACTGTCAATTAAGTTGCTAATGACTCTGTGTAACACAACCAGGTCTGACACAATTCTCCTGTGAGACATTATTATCAAATCCCATCGTAAATCTGTCACACTTAGTCCAAGTTTTTGTTGAAACCTGAGTTTTTATTGAATCAGAGAGTTTTTAATTAAATTTTTAATAAAATATTCTTTAAGTATTGTGTGCAAGCGATAAAAGCAGTGAAATTGTTTCCAACTAACGAACAGCTCCTAGGATCTGATAATGTTATTATTTCAATCAGAAACGGCCGAAGCGAAAGTACTTTTCATCTATTCTCTTGTCGTGGCCGTGGCTAACTTGTCGGAACAATCTCCGTTAAACTACTGTCGATTTAATAATAATAATAACAGTATATAATAATAGTGTTCGGATTACATTCTTCTTCTGTTATCTTTCTGTAACCTTTCTCTGTTCCTTTCACATCATCAGTTCGATGATCTCTCTCTCTGAAACATGCAGGGCCGTGTTTGGGTACCGAACCGTCCTCAACAAAAAAATAAAAATAAAAAAAATAAATTTATTTCAAATTTTTTAAATTGTATTCGACAAATTTGTGTTCCTACATAAGTCGGTCATTTGTAATGTTGAATTTCAGCCCACCAAAATGCTTTTTTAATAATTAGAATTTTATATCGGTTGGTGGCCGAGTTGACATAGCGTTTGGATTCCACCCAGGCGTAGTGTGTTCAATTCCTCGGCTAGCTAAGTCCTCCATCACAACACAAGCAACATTTTCCGCTTACTGTGGTGGTAGTAGGAGATTTTCAAATATTGTCAGGTTATTCGTAACCCGGGAATGTTTGTCTTTCTTTTTTAAAAATAAAAAAATATATGTATATTTCAAAAAAAGTTAGGATTATTATTTTTTTCATTAATTATCATGAACTCATCCTGCCTCTGTGGTCGAGGGGAAAGGCTCTAAACTAGCGAATGTCGCTGGTTCAAATCCCTGTGTGCGCAAGTAAATTTTATTTCGTGTATTTTTGCTATTTAACAATTTATTAAATGAAAATAATATATAGTATACTTGCGACGTGTTCCAGAGTGGAAGATACTCTCAGAATCGCCCTGCTGTAAGACCACCATTCAGAATTGAAACTTTGCTTGAAGTGGCCTAAGACATGTTTGTCTCCGTCTCCTTCCCTTCCCTACTACCTTCAGTCTCATCACCACCTTCAGCCTCACGAAATACTCTAATTGGAGATGCCATAGTCTCACTGGCTACAGACGGTTGTGAGCAATTGGGACTCTTGTGCGATTTTCAAATTATATATATTTTTTTTAAATACTGCTAAAGTTTTCCCTAAAATCTTGGAAAATCGACTTTTTATGGTCTATATAATTAGAAACATAAATAAATAAAGTAATACATAATCCGTAGTTGTTATCTTTTGATTAAAAGGGTAATTTTCAGTTTATTTCATTGTTTTGACCTCAAATCCAAATTTAAGTTTTGTTTGAAAAAGGCAGTTCAGCCGTTCGGCTTAACACCCTGTATAGTAAGTTGTGCAGTCATTTGCGGTCGGCAAATATAACACGTTTGATCAGCAAATAATCTAACACCATTCCAGTTCTTGCGATGACAAACTTATAAATTGTTTACCCCCACTGTCCTTCGTGTTTTTATTTTATTACGCTTCGATCTTACTCATAAACGCAATATATTTTTGCTATACCCAAATAATAATACGGTGACTCTCGTTTATATCCAAGGTCATTGCTAAAGTATTTACATTCATTATACACAGATTCTCCCACGCGTATAATATCAAATGTTGTATTAGATCAAGACTGGATATAGAGTTCGCAGAAAGAACTCGATCCCTTTGTGCCCACCGTCCGGTACCATAAAGATATATATTATAAAGAATAGATTAGGCAGCAAGGCAGCCCATACATGTGGAGACCATTGAGTTATATATAAATAGAGTGTACATTCTTTAAAATATATGTGCGAAATGTTGCTTCCGTCCCGAAGTAAGTAGGGGGTGTGGCGACTGTTGATGTCGCCCGAATCCTTCCGACCTCGAACGACGAACTCAACGAACAAGTCGAATGCGAGCGGCGGCCACGTGTTTTTAACACTAATAAGTCAATTTACACGACTACTGATTATGGTAAAACCCGACTTACCGATGAAAGGTAATACCATTGCTTTCCCTGTAGTTTCCAGTACGAATTGTACAATATCTCAGTTTGCATTTAGGCATTTTGAAGTTATCGCCGGAGACCTGCGCTTGTAACCAAAACCTAGATCACAAGGCCGGGACAGTGAATCATTTCAGTCTCCTAACTTGTATGGGAACCTTCGAAAAATGTATTTTTATTTATTTTTTAAAATTAACTGACATATTTTAAGATGTTTTAATAAATAAGAATAAATAGAAAAAAAAAATAAAACTATTTTTATTTTAGAATCCCATACAAGTTAGGAGACTGCTTTAAATGAGTGTCCCGGCCTTGTGTTCTAGGAGGTTTTGTTGAAACCGACTAATGCCCGTGGACACAGTGGGCTTTATCTATAAAATCATATTCCATTAGGTTTGGGGGGAGGTACGTGCTCCAGAGAAGAGACTCTCGCGTTCGCCAGTCGAACGATACTCGCAGATAATTCTGATGTTCTCCGAATGTACTAGAAATGACGGTGACCGGATAAATCATCAAAATGATAATTCATCATATCTTTAAAAGGTTATATAAAGTCATGGAAAGTGATGAAACAAAAACTTTATTCACTGGGTTATGTAGGTTAGGTTAAAAAAAAAATTTCATCGTTTTTAATGACTTTATATCACTTTTTAAAAGTGTGTTGAATTGTCACCGTGTTGAGTTATCATGGAACCAGAAATGACAACGCAATGTGACGGTTGTTGTATTGCGTTTCGCGAACTTCAATTTCTACTAGTGTCGGCATTGTCCGTTAGTATCGTTCGGCTGGCGAACGCGAGAGATCTCCCTCCACAAAATATTGGCTTCTTAATCTATTCTGTATATTATGTATACAAATCTTAGGAAAGTTACTACGCCGGCTTTACCAACTTAAGAGGAAGATACAAGCCAAACATGTGTAAATTCTTGGTATACCTTATATTGTAGGTAATAGGCATTGAAATCGCTTGACAAACGAAGTCTAGAAACGTTCGATTTCATGCACAAAACTGGTTTTTATTTATTTTGTAAAAAAAATTATAAGAAAGCAAAAAAGTTAATCAAGTGAAACTGTCACAGATAATCTTAGCTATAATACTGTATTTTTTTAAAGTTGTTTCCTTTACGCGTTCATACATTTGTATTGAAAAAATGTTTTTATTAGTAGTTTACATTTTTATATTTTATTGAGTAATTTATTTATTTTATTTGTGTTATACTCAAGCGAAACGTTAGGAAAACCTTCAATTTATCTAAAGCATGTTTTTTGGTATTCATAATGTACACTAATTCGTTATAAAGATTAATCAAAATAGTGATTTAGCATTAAGCTTCGCCTTAAACACATAGCTCAAAAGCATTTCGATACGGTCTCACCTCAAATGCCGACGATGGTAACTAAAGATTATATGGAATAGTGGATGTAATAACCTCCATCAGAATGAAGCCACTTTTTTCACGCAGCTTCTCATCTAATTATAATGTCCGGTATACAATTCTGTAAATTTATTTGTGTACGATTATTATTGTATCGTCATCTTCTGTATGTGGCAATCCGTGTTGGCCAGCTTCCATCTCAGAGATAATAAAGTGAACTAAATAAAATACTGCGTCATCTTGGTTGGGCGGCGATCAGCTGATCCTGACATGTATATTTCCAATATTGCAGTCATCCTCGCGGACAGATCGAACTTGCGCATTTATTTCGCACCTATATCGTATCGTACCTTTATTCGTGGTCGAGGGGTGAAGCTCTCGACTAGCAAGCCGAAGGTCGCGGGTTCAAATCCTGGCGTGCGCAAGTGAAGTTTATTTGATTAATATGTGTTATATTAATGCGAAACTTAATGCCAAATCACTATTTTGATTAATCTTTATAACGAATTGGTGTACATTATGAATACCAAAAATATGCTTTAGATAAATTGAAGGTTTTCCTATAGTTTCGCTTGAGTAAAATACAAATAAAAAATAAATTACTAAATAAAAAATATAAATGTAAACTACTAAATTTTTTTATTTTCAATAGAAATGTATGAACGCGTAAAGGTAACAACTTTAAAAAATACAGTATTATAGCTAAGATTATCTGTGACGTCACTTGATTAACTTTTTTGTTTTCTTATAAAATTATTTACAAAATAAATAAAAAGCAGTTTTGTGCTTGAAATCGAACGTTTCTAGACTCGGTTTGTCAAGCGATTTTAATGCCTATTACCTACAATATAAGGTATACAAAGAATATACACATTTTTTGCTTGTAGCTTAATCTTAAGTCGGTTTTCGTGATTTTTCAAGGACTGCGCTTTTTAGCTAGCATGCAGTTATCAAAACGAACAAAAAATTGTCACGGCAGATGTGAAACATTGAAATTGATTTTTATTGAAGGAAGTGAAAATGAAAGTAAACAAGCCTACAAATTTTTGATGATAAAACAATTATTTTATTATAGCGTCGTCCCGTCTTGCCATGCGCAAGAATTTTCACTTCAAACATATTTCAAAAAGGACCACACTACGTGGCCATTAAAAACAATCTTCCACGTAGCATCAAACAAATAACCGACATACTTAAATTTAAATCATCACTAAAAACATTTATTTTAAACAAATGTCACCACACCTTAAATGAATACCTTACATAAATTAAATACCTCGGTTTTTTTATGTTTTATTTACATACATTTTTAACATGTAATTGTTGGGTTATGTAATTTAATGTGTATTTGTTGGGTTAGCTGGAAGAAATAGGATGTAACCTATAAGCTATACCCTTTGTACTCTGTATTTTTGTGCAGTAAATATTTTTTTTAATTTGAAATTGTTAAAATGTCTTTGGGTTAATCTTGACAAATAAAGTCAGATATCGTGATTGTAATATCGCTGGAGTATTCATGGGTCTGCGCCAATGCAAGTAATCTATTCCTAACAATTAATAATAATAATTCATTCTCGTGTTCCTAGCTACATAATGATTAAGAACTGATGGCGGGAATAGGTAATAAGAAATAATAGAATAAAAAAATCACGAATATCTTCGTCAGTGGGAGAGACAAGAGCAATTCTTATCACGACCTTCAATTAATTATTAATTTGGTCAGGCGATTAAATTTCATTGCGCCTTCTTTATTTATAACGACAAAGCCATAATCGTTAAAATTTCTCCATGCATTATAAATTATAACCCCCTACGTAGCGTGGGCGTATGGAGGCGGGCTGGACCTTTAATATAATAGCCATGGTCGGGAGTAGATCAGGAGACCTATCGTGACCATATCGATAAGAAGCGATATTGATACGATAAACATAGCTGTCGACTTTTGTTTATCTGTACACAGATTCGGCTTACTAACGGTAGTGTTGTCGATATCAACTGTCAGGTGTAATTATCGCGCTCTCTCATGTCGACTAATCACCAATCATATAATAAAGAGAGGGAGGAGCAACAAACTCGGCTATCAATTACATAGAAACCGCACATAAAACGATCTAATATAATAGTTAATAATAAAAAAACATAGACTGACTGATACAGACCAAATATTCAACAGCTGTGACGTACTAGATATACTCCAATTATACGTTAAAACACTAATAAACTACATTTTTGACAAAAAAATAAATTTCAACATACACAAAAAAACACTAACAGACCAGTTAGACAAGCGTACAAAGAAAACATAAAAACTCCGACAGTAAATTCAAGCTTTCGACAAAGACACTACCAATACCATGCTATAAAAGCTTTCAACAGTGTAAAACTTGAAATTAAAATTGAAGAAAATAAAAATAAATTCACACACAAAATTACAAAATGGATTAAAGAACAAAAAAGACAATATTACCAAAATGTTATAGCATAAAATAAAAATAAAACCTACACGTAACACACAAAACCAATATAAACACACATCACTCACAAACACACAAGATTATATATTAAATGTATTATTTTCTCTTTAAATGTATTATGTAGATTATATTTTCATATTATAAAATGAAGGCCTCAGCACGGGCAAGCCACCCAGTGAGGCCAACATTACTGGAAAACTTTGAAATGTAAAAAATATTGTACCAAATAAAAAAAACTTAAAAAAAAGAATAACACAAGAAGTGCCTTGTGGGCGTGTTTCCTGATCTGAATCCAATCGAGGCTTAAATTTCCAATACAAAACTGTATTTACTAAATACAAATAATTTTTTTCTATTAAAATTTGTATGTAACTTTGTTATACCTTATTCTGTGTTACCAATATTGTTGATTAAGGCGATCCACTTCGACGTGTAAAATTCTAAATCACGCACCCCAATCCATCAAATCGGATTATTTTTGATGAACACGTGTTTTGACATCATGTTAATATATTCGTATTTTACTAAAAGTTTATCAGGAAACCTGTCAATTCATTTACAAGGTCTGTGATTCCGTTTTTAACCGGAATCACCAATAATTTGAAGAAATAATTTTTTTGTGGAGCGATCCCTACGGATGTAAGTTTTTGTTTAAGATTAATAATAATAGTACCTAATCATATTTTTTTTGTAAAATGGTTTGAAAGTTTTATAAAACGTTTTTCAACTATAAAATTAGCGGTAAGTACCAGATTTAATTTTTCTAGACAGTGATTTAGTAACTTCCCGAGGGATCCCTCTAGAAACATCTGAGATTTTAGTAATCCGTTCATCAGAAATAATTAAAATAAACCCCACGGAAATATCAATTTTCTAGGCTTGCTATGGCAAAGTCGCCCGTGCGCCCGTCCATTACGCAGGACCGCGCGCCGAATATATTTTTTACACGACTTCATCACTTACGTCGTTAAGATTCCCACTTTATTTTAGAGATTAGGTAGAGCAAATTCAACCGTAGGTCTGTCCAATACACCGAGGCGTGCGTCGTATATTTCTGTGCTTTGCTTCTTCACTTACATCATTAAGATTTCAACTTTATGTCGGATATATTTTTTCGATCTGAGAGTTTTAGTACATTTATTTTTCATTAGGTTGTATGGTTTTCATGCTAGGGATCCAGGTGAACGCCAGCAAGTGGAGAGATGATAGCTAGGTGCTAGGTCCATTGCTTGCCATGGTGGATTGGAGTGGTGGGATGTAGAGGGAGGTGGGGTGACGAGGGGCAGGTGAGTTGGGAGGGTTTCCCAGTCACGAGCGGCGAACCCGCGGCTCTGTGGGAAGAACCGTTGCTTCTAGGTTCGATGCTACCATTACCATTGCATCGCACATTGGCGTGAATGCTTGCTGTTTGCCAGAAGACTAGGTATGGATCGCGTAAACAGAATTTGCTTAGGATTGTGTCTATTGGTGGATTGTTTTATAAACTTCCGACAGCATTTTTCTAACTTACGCCTACTTATTGATATTAACGAGAAAGGGATAACAAACTCAGAATAACGAAGAACACAAGAAATGCGAAGTGGGCCTGTTATGTTATCCAAAAGTCTAGCCAATCGATATTTAACTCCTCAGGCCTCTGGCATATCGGCTGATTTATTTGAATGGAATATTTCTGAACTTATCCGAAAACTAAAAACTGTTTTTGAAAGGTGATGAAATATTCTTTCTAATTTTATTATTAGAAATAAACATCTAACTATTTAAACAAAATAAATAATGCCAACAAAATAATTCTTTTTAAATGGCTTAATACGCTTTTTCGTCTAAACATCGAACTAAAATTACTGATAACGAAAAAAGAAATACAGTTTTTATTAGACAAATGTATTATAAACATTTATTGTTACCTCATTTTTTTATCGCTTTATACTAAAATAATTAGTAAAAATTTCAATTTTTTTTTTTGACTGCGGTCGTTACCTTTAGTTTTTGTGGTTAACAACTTGATTTGAATATAAAGCGCTGTGTTTTCTCTTTCTAACACCGTTTATATCATATTTCTCAACTGTACAGTAAGGGAGGTAAAATGATTTCTTTGAGACCGTATGAGCTGTTCCTGAAAGCGAACATATTGACCGTACGGGTAATATTCCCAAAACCGAACAAATTAGCTGTACAAAATTGTGTTTCATTGACATTATGACATTCAAATGGGATGGCGGTATGCGATGTTAGGCAAGTGTAAGAAAGAAAGAGTGGTGCTAAATGGGCTAGAACCAATAGTGATTTATTTTTGGGGTATTATGCCGTGTTGCGCAATCTCCTTATTTAGCCAACGTTTCGGACAGCATTGCAGTGGCAGATGTGTATCCTAAGGTTGTGGTGAGGTTGTGTTAGATTACACATCTGCCCTGATGACGGACACTGCAATGCTGTCCGAAACGTTGGCTAAAGAAGGAGGTAGCGCAACACGGCGTAATACCCCAAAAACAAATCACTATAATACTTTTGGTCGTGAAAATCTCAAATCATAACGGGCTAGAACCAAGCTTAAAACCAAAATTATTTTTCCAACTATGTATTTCCAACGAGGAATTATAATAAAAAGTGCAGGTTTTTTATAATTCCAAATTTGTAACGAGCCAAATACTTCAGCAAATTTCTAACAGCGCCATTACCACCTGTAAGTCAATTGATTTAGGTTTTATCTTTCAAAATCGGTTCCACCCAAAACTTACGCAACAATCTAGAATTCATGTTTGTTCGTATAATAATACAATCTAAGTTATTATATTGGTTTCCTAGTTCCTACCCGTCGACATATGAAGGTCGTTGAAACTTGAATCTGTTGTACTCGAAAGGCTGTAGTATTATATGTGTAATAGTTTACTATATTCTAGTGCAAGCTGACAAACATAATTACCGAATACGAACTTTTACAATTCTTATCGTTTGACCAATCGGTATGGCGCAGTCAATTGCATGAAAAAACAACGATTTAATTTTTTCGTTGTTTTTAATAATAACAGAAAATCGTTGTATTATTAGAGCCAATTAGAGTAGCTTTAGATTTTGAAGTGTCACGTGATCAAGTCAGTGCCATCGAGCAACGACGGCGGTTGTTGTTGATATCGTCGTTACAACATTTTTTATGTTGTTTTAGCGCAAGCATATTTAATAAACAAAGTTAGACGATTTTAAACAGTGAAGTTTACTTAGCGACAGCAAATTGTTTGTTGTTTTGTCAAAATTGTTGTCGCCTCAAAAGTAAATCGGCATATTTGTAAACATAATAGAAACAATTGGAGATATGGCATGCAAGCGTGAGAAGTACGACCAAAGTGCACGTACTATCAAAGCGGCTATGCAATGAAATTGATGCGTTTGGCGTGTAGGTATAAATAAATGCTATGTGCTGCTGTATGTACGTGTTAATTTTAGTAGTATCGGTGAACGGTGTTGACAGTTCATGGCCTATCATCTTGTTTCTATTATCTATGCTCCCAACATACCCCAATTGAGAATGCCACAGTCTCACACAAGCTCAGGGCAGTTGGGACTCTTTATGACGAAGCTTAATGCCAAATCACTATTTTGATTAATCTTTATAACGAATTGGTGTACATTATGAATACCAAAAAATATGTTTTAGATAAATTGAAAATTTTCCTATCGCTTCGCTTGAGTAGAATACAAATAAAAAATAAATTACTCAATAAAAAATATAAATGCAAACTACTAAAAAATATTTTTTTTCAATAGAAATGTATGAACGCAAACAACTTCTAAAAAATACAGTATTATAGCTAAGATTATCTGTGACAGTTTCACTTGATTAACTTTTTTGCTTTCTTATAAAATTATTTACAAAATAAATAAAAAAAAACATATTTTTGCTTGAAATCCAACGTTTGTAGAGTCCGTTTGTCAAGCGATTTTAATGCCTATTACCTACGATATAAGGTATACCAAGAATATACAGATTTTTGGCTTGTAGCTTCCTCTTATGCGGTGTAGTGTCAAAGTATAAAAACTTAAATTAGTTCACTGTCGTTTTGAGCACCTTATTCAATTCACGTGGTTAACAGCTGGCACTAAATAAATATATGTTTGTTTGAAGTAATTGTGAAATGAATGTTTGTCGAGAGTCACCTTGTCAAACAAGTACACTCGTTCATATGTGAGGTGGAATTATTAATACATATTTATGTATTATGTACCTTGGACATAAAAGTAATGTAAATAGCGGTGCAGATGGCGAGGAAAACCCATTAAAAACATTATCTTCAAGAACTGCTGAGTATACGGCATTTAGGCATATATTTTACTATGTTCTATGCACATGTTAGAAATAACCGAGGGATTTTGGAACAACAGGATGGCGTAAGACGCTGACAATTCTCAAGAAAAGATCACTTTTTGTTCTGTTGTAATCGCAGTTCCAGTTTACTTCGGCTCATCACAAATCAAAACCCTTATTGACCTCATCACCTTGTATAAAGTCTGCAACAACATTATCGACTGTTGTGACACAAACTGTCCACATTCGACACATTGAATCTGTTCAATATCGGTTCTTAAGAGGGATTGCTAGGAGGCTAGGCTTAGAAAAAGGAAAATACTCATATGATGAAATTGAACTAACTCTAAACCTCTCTCCTTTGGAAGTCCGTCGGGAAAGAAATGACCTCATTTGCTTCTTCAAAATTATAAATGTTTTATTGATTCACCCACTCCACTGCAACTCATTCCCTTCAATATCCCCTCGCAAAGACTCGGAAATAATGAACTGCTCTTCCTCAACCATCATTCGACAAATTATGGATATTATTCACCATTGTCCAGAATGTCAACGTGTGTGGTCAACTCAAGTCAAAACCTTAACTTTTTTGGGATAAGTCTGAATGATTTCTGCCAGTCGCTAAACAAGTGTCGGAATATTATAAGTGTCCTGTGATCCTGACCCACGGCGTATTCTTGACTTGATTCGACTTGTCACTTTATTTTCTTATATTATATCTACCATATGTCTTCGCTTTCATGTACCTTTGTCTACTCCTGTATTTATCATTTTACTTTATTCGTGTTATTATTTTGTAATTTGGACGATGTCCGTTAATAAATAAATAAACTTTATAATACCACCCAAAACAGCTATGTTTAACGACTTATTCCAAAGCCTGTCGCTCACGGTTCCATGATAAATCAACACGTAGACAGTTCAACACACCTTTAAAAAGTGATATAAAGTCATTAGAAACGATTAAAAAATTTTTTAAAACCTAATCTAACCTAAGCTATTTAACCCAGTTCATAAAGTTTTCGTTTCATCACTTTCCATGACTTTATATAACTTTTTAGAGATGTGATGAATTATCATTTAGATGATTTATCCGGTCGCCGTCGCGCACAAATGCTGGTGTCAACGGTACAATCAGAAGAATGTGCGTGTTGTTTAATCAAAATAAAACCCTGAAGGATTCTTACATATTCTTTGATACATGCAGTTCTTTTAGTAGAAAACTGTATGCTGTTTTCCTATAAATAATAAAAATAGCAATTTTATTATCACTGGCTGACGTGTACCTGACATTGCTGTGGTTTTTCCTTAGGATATAGACGTATACCATCGCACTTCTCTGTAGGCCTGTTCAAGATATACAACTCCGTAGTACATTATTTTGATGTATCTCGTAAGGTTTAGCCAGCGTTAGCAATGTAAGCGCCCGAAAAAAAAAGGTTTGGCGTATGTACCTTCGAAGCCGATTGCGAGCGGTTTGAATTGGAGAATCGATACCCGGGTCGCATTCACCGTATGACAGATTAGCTCTTGATAAACATGACGTTGCGTTTAATAATAATAATAATAATAGGATAATTTGTAGAGCGCCGTTTTTGTGAAAAATCACCTCAAGGGCGCTGTACAGTTTATTTCCTAGGATCTACATTTGTTATTTAGACCAACTGTGCCAGCACGAGGTTCGTCATCCGTTCAGGCATGTGTCTGCCGCCAATATAGCGCTGACATGTGTCTGCTGCCAATAAAGAGCGCCGACACAACATCCTCACATAGACAACAAACCTTGGCAGCACCGCTGTGACGCTCGACAAAGACAGAAGATGGAGACTCTGCTGCAAGAGTCCTAGGTAGCGAAGGAACTGTACCAGCTGCTGCAGGGAGAGAGACTACCCCGTCCACCAACTGTGCCAGCACGAGGCTCGTCATCCGCTCAGGCATGTGTCCGCCGCTAATATAGCGCTGACATGTGTCTGCTGCCAATAAAGAGCGCCGACACAACATCCTCACATAGATTAAAGACCTTGGCAGCACCGCTGTGCAAAATCACCTCATCCTAGTCTACCCTAGTCTCTCCAGTCACCTCCCAGCCTTTCATGCCACCTAGTGCATCCTCTCGACCCTTTCAGACTCCTTCCTGGCTCCAATACCTAAATAAAATCCAGCAAAAAAAATAAAAAAATAAAATTCTTTCTATTGTCGTGATCCGACGATTTCACACCTCTGTCTCAGACCCTTAGGGCTCGCTTATCGCAGGCTATCCCTATAATAACAGACATAAACCGTTATTCAATTTTCATGACGCCAGAGCTCACCGATCGGGAAATTTTATTGCTTCAGCAACACATGGTTAAAGCTTGTACCTCAAAACGTTGTATAAAATCGATAATATTTTTGATATTTCAGCTTAAGAGATAATTTGAGGTTGCGAAACAACGCGTTCATGTCTTCAGTTTAATGTTGGTACTTGTTGTATTTCCTAAGATGTTATTAGCCCACATTTCTTCACATTAGACATTGGATGGTATTTTATTTTATTAATTTACTATACATAATTAAAGAAATATAAATACATATTCCACTTTCTAACTACATAAATACAAGCTATAAAGGGTGTTAAGGGACGAACTTGACTTACTTTTACCAGTGATTCCTGACATTATTTCGTATTAAAAAGAAAATTAAATTTTCCTCTCCGGTGACTTTTAATTTTTTTTAAATAGTTATTATTTTTTAAAATAGTTATTCTTATTTAAAATAGTTATTATTATTTAAAATAGATATTATTATTTAAAATAGTTTGTGATCGCAATAGGCGAATCAAGAGTGGACTGTAAAATATTATTTGTGAACTTTGAAGTTGACACAACTATGGTTGGAGATGGTGAACATAGAGTAAGGAAGGAATCCGACATACCCCTTTGATGTTCTTCAAAGATGATGATGGTTGGTTTCACTCACAGGAGATATGATTCACGCACAAGCTTCCATAACATCCAGTTTGGATACGAAAGACACTTGAGATAACCGAATATGTTAACTGCACAGGCCTTCTACCCTGAGTTGATATCAATATCAGCACTGATCACAAGTAGATGTTCATCAAACAGGCTCCATCAATAAACTGCTTTGACAGTCACTTTTATTGTTGTAAAATGTCACACAAACACGTGGGTAATGTCAGATAATGATAGGTACTTGTAGGTAAAAAGGGGATGGGAAAATGCGAGGACAATGTTAAAGGAAGATTAATAGTTACGTCGATAAAAACAGTTAATTAATATTTTAATATAGTTACTACGTATTTATATTGTTTTCTAAGTCACGTTTTGAATTTATTCCATGGCGCGAGATTGCCTCTGCGTGAAATGTGCCAATTAGAAATGTATTATTATTTTACGTTCCCGGCCAGACATTATTAAATAACGGCGCAGTGGCATGCCGTCCGCTGTCCAGGTGCGGTTGGCAACGCCGATTGACAGTCGCGATCAGAGATAATAGAAACAAGGGATGTGGGTTATGAACCATTAATAGCATAAGTCAGTGTCTCCAACATACTACAGGGTTTTCCAATAAGAAGTGTTATTTTGAATAGCCCGCTATTTCGGTATATGTTACTTTTGAAGCTGTAATTTTTTGACATTTGACAACTAGAAACTACGCCATTAATAAAAATGGAACAATATACGCTTCAACAACGCATTGAAATGATTAAAATTCACTTGAGTGAATCAAATGCAAATCATCTTGAGTGATGAGGCCCATTTCCACCTCGGTGGCTTCGTCAACAAGCAAAATTGTCGCATCTGGGGCTCGGAAAACCCAAGAGTTATTGTTGAAAAGCCTCTCTATCCTCAACGTGCGACTGTTTTGTGCGGTTTATGGTCCGGCGGAGTCATTGGACATTACTTTTTCGAAAATGAGGCTGGAGCAACAGTTACGGTGAATGGATTGCGCTATCGAGAGATGATTAATGATTTTTTTATGGCCGGAATTGAATGGTATTGATCTGGACAACGTTTACTTTCAACAAGACGGCGCTACGCGCCACACAAGCAACGAAACCATTGATCTTTTACGATTGAATATCAAAATAACACCTCTTATTGGAAAACCCTGTACTTGTTAATAACATCTACGGACGTCCGCGCCTCGTCTTTGTCTCACCTACTTACCAAACGAATAACTTTCATGACATAGCCTCCTTGATAGTCGACGGCAGTCGGCATGCTTACTCTCTATATTATTTTATTGAAAAAAAAAAGATATTTTAATGTTATTAGAAGTGCTCCACAAAACGACACATGAACACATATTTTTAAATACATCTATTTGAATTTTTTTTTTTTGGGAATGAATTAATGCATATCTTGAAAGTGGAAATTTACCCACTTCACCATATCCGATTGAGCTGAAACTCGGCATATAGACTCATTGTATATTACAAAACATTCTGTCAATTTTTTGTGGCGCACGCACACACACACGCACTTCTCTGAAATTGGCCAGTCGAAGAGATGGCACAACAATTGAAAATAGATGTATTATACCAATCTTTGTTTTTATTCGTTAGTTTTTTGGCTTACCGTCTTCTTTCTCTTAGTTTTCTCAACGGGAATTTATTTTAATAAAAGCGTACATTCCAATCGCATTAAAATGTTCGATCATTACTTTCACGTACCTTGTACGAACCAACATCTAAATATGTAAATATGTGTTCACCCTGTTTATATATCCGCGTACTAGTAACTGGTACATGTTCACTTTGAAAACATCACTACGTTGATGGTACCGCAGCGTACACACAAACATTCTCCTCAAAACCATCAAATTACGAACAAAGTTAATGAAAAAAATGCAACAAGTGGTAGCCCACAGGGCTCACACCTTGGTCCAATCTTGTTTATAAAGGATATTGCAACAAAATTTTATGATGAATTTTTTGTTGTTTTTTGTTGCTGACCTCAATTTTTTTAGAATTATTCGAAATATTTACCATTGTAACATTCTTCAAGATAATATTAACAAATTGTTAATCTGGTGCAATTAAAATAGACTTTATTTAAATATGTCAAGTAGTCAGATTTCCTCCAATAAAAATTCAGTGATCTTTAATTATTACATTATAACAACTTAAATTAAATACTTAGGCATCACTTTTTAATAACGCAAACAGCAAAATTTTCTTTACCATGTTGTTCTTTGAAGACTCTTATAGGATGTAGATTAAATTATTATTATTTGCCTATGTAAGAAATCAACTTGAGTACAATTCTCCTGTCTGGAACCCACATTATAATATACATGTACAAGCTGTTGAAAGAATACAAAACAAATTCTTACGTTTTATAAATTTTAAAATGAGTATTCTGTTAAATTATATGAATATGCTCAAATTGTCAGACAGAAGAATTTTCACTGACTTGGTATTTTTGTATAAAATTCTAAATGATTTAGTTGATAGTCCGGTATTGGTAGAATTGATAAGCTTCCGGATTCCACAACGTAATACTAGAAGTCAGGATTTATTTCAGTGCAGAAATTCTGGGACTAACTACCATATGTATTCCTCTTTGCCCATAATACTAATAGAGGGAAACAATTATACCAACTCAGTGGACATCTTCAATTTATCTTTAAACAAATATAAAATGTTGTTGATGAAGCAATTCAGTTATGTAGAATAAATAATGTATATTTCTTAATATTCATATGTAAAAACTCCTAAAAAGGGCGTTAATAAATAAATAACTATATAATGCTAATAAATTAACGTTGAATAAATTTTAAAAAGAACACCGCTTAGATAAAATAATTAATGATCTATAAATACGAATGTTATTACGCAAGACCCATTTGTCGTTTCTGAGACCTCTTTTGCTAATCCCCGCGTCGTATTTACATACAATTACACGGTGTTTTACCTTTTGTGAAGAGCAGAATTTAGCGTATATACATATTGGTCTTATTTGCTCACAATTCCTTATAATGAAGTCAGTGTCGCCCACGCAGGTGAACAACAGTGGACATACTGAACGCACGGCTGTGTGCAACATCAGACAATTTGTGCAAAGTAGTACTAATTATTTCCAGTCAATTAATTGTTGTCTTTCTCGAATTTTAATTGGCCAATTCGTCATGTTGCGAAATTGGACTCTCTTTAAATGTGTACCATATGTAATTTAATAAATTAACTCTTTTACGTAAGTGCTTGTTATTTTTAGCATGTAAGACTTTCTTTTCCTTAACTATCCCGCAGCCAAGTGGGGGAGTAGGTAGTACCCATAATTACTATCCTCCTTATATTAGCTTAACTACTTGACATATTATTTTAGTATTTTACGTATTCCTGCGCAAATACACAAGTTACCATTGACTGAATAATTAGGATTTCTATAGTTTAAAAGCCCATAAGACAGAAAATGCATGGGGTCGTCGGAAGACCCACTTGGTTACAGACGTTTTGTTTACTATCTTGGCCTGTCAAGAGTTAAAATAGTCATTTTGTTCGGTAGATGCGTAAGTTTAACCTATGAAACATCTTAGCCCCTCGTCCCACTGGTATAGGTACGAAATCGACAAAACCGGAGACCCTGCGCAGAAAAATCCCTCAACGGCTGCTCTGCAAACCGTATGTGAACTTTACTTTTCTGTGCACGGTCTCCGGTTTTTGTCGATATCGTACCGTTACAGAGCCAGTGGAACGACGGGCTCAATCTCTCACCTGGAATCTGGAACTAAACTTAATCCACATATTTTGAAAGAGGGTAATTTATATTTATCTAACAAGTACACTCGTGGGAGATCCCATGCACTTTTTATGCTCCGAATGCGAAGACTTCTTTCACAAATCATTCAAATATTATTATTATCATAACGTGCCAAAAGAGCGACTCATCTGCTTA
The DNA here is from genome assembly GCF_061612785.1 of Hesperophylax consimilis. Classification (NCBI taxonomy): domain Eukaryota; kingdom Metazoa; phylum Arthropoda; class Insecta; order Trichoptera; family Limnephilidae; genus Hesperophylax; species Hesperophylax consimilis. The sequence goes on along the minus strand of NC_142854.1, from coordinate 15,240,218 downwards.
ACGATTCTGCATTGACCATCAACATTTTCAACGTCACTTAAAGGCAGTTCTGCAACTATCTTTTGACCTACGTCACAAAATAGTAAAACTGCCCCCACGACCTTTTTATATGTAATGATCTCCGTAATCAACATATTGGTATTTTATGGAGAACACGAAGAAATAAATGACTGAATATACTGTATGAATTTATCAGTGATTCCGTGACATAGTCAATCCTGGTCAATGCAGATTTGACCAGTCCTTCTAGGAAATACCCTCGAATATACCTGTGTTTCTGTTACAATATGCTGAGCAGGTTTACTAACTTAATGTCCCTGACGATCGAGATTGCAAAGGTTCGAAACGTTTGCTCAAGATAGAGTAGGAGGCCATCAGTGTCCAAAATCGTTAAAAAACAACTATAACCTTGATTCCTACTACTTGAATTATCCGTGATATTCTGAATAAATTTTGAAACTCCGTTTCCCCAAGTTCATATTTATCAGCGCTGTGCTAAAAGCAGCTCGCGCAGGTCGAAATCTGCTCAGATTTTGATAGCCATGTTTTTTGACGTATAGACCAGCATATCTAGAGAGCGAAAGGACGGGGTATAACTCACGTTATTGTATCTCGCTCATGTCGATTAATCACCAATATTGACAATTATACTACGGTTTCAGGCTACAACTCTGCATATTATTATTTTTTATAATCTTATAAATTTTCTTTTCTTTCTTCATTCTATATTGTCCTATGACTGTCGATAATTATCATGTATGTAAATGGAACTTGTGCCGTTAAAGCCTTAGACACATGCTATATTATACGCGTATAAATTGGGCGTGGCATGTACGTATTATATGTTGAGCTGACACGCTACGGTATAATCTTCCTCAGGAGAGGGGGTCAGATTAATTGGGAGACTGCCGCGGAATATCATTTATTTGTATGGGAGCTGTCTCTTTGACATATGAAAGCTGTGTATTGACCCCTTCTCCTGCGGTAGGTAGGAGAGAGGGTCGCATAGTTTTCAAATATAGTCTGACTAGCAGATCACAGCGCATATTGTCGCCATGCCCATACTTTTAGCACATCATATTTTTAGGTGTGACAGGTCTGTATGGGATTTTATATAGCAATATGGTCTTATATAAAACGCTTTGAACTTTTTGCGTAATCTGTCACCCCCTTAATTCTAAATAAATATTGTTGATTTAAGACTTTTTTATCGTTTGTTGGCTTTCATGCTTTTAGTCCTGAAGCTGTCCGATCTAATGCAGTGCTACAACTTTACTTGTATGTTGAATGTAGATGCTCTATGCTTGCTCTCAGTGTCGGCTTGTCGGAGAGCCGAGAGCCAAACCAACGGTGCTGCGGACTGCGGATCGTGGGTTACCGATTCGCAGGGAACAGGGGCGAATCCTACACACACTATAAACCATCCTACGTTGTGTCGTGTCTTTGTTATCTTGGATAGTAGTTGTTGGCGAATGGATACTTCATTCTTAATCCGAAGACAATATATTAGCATAGGAGATAAAAGAAAACATGGAGTTCCTCAAGGATCCATACTAGGGCCTCTCGTATCGATTCTCAGGGGACGAGCGAATTCTATCACACTCATCTCGTCTGTTACCTGGGATAGTTAGCGAATGTAGACGTGAGTCTTAATCAGAAAACAATATTTTACCATTGAAGATGAAACATGAAGTCAACTCAATAACATTAAGTATGGAGTTCCTCAAGGATCCATACTAGAGCTACTCGTAGAGAGAGCTATTCGCAAGGGGAAGGGGCGAGTTCTATCACAACCACCTCGCCTTATCTCAAATTATCATCCCACGCTGTATCGTGTCTTTGTTATCTGGGATTGCAGTTCGCGAATGTAGACGTCAGTCATATTCAGAAAACAATATTTTAGCATAGCAGATAAAATAAAAGGTCAACTCAATAGCATAAAGTGAAGAGTTCCTCAAGGAACGATACTGGGGCCAATCGTATTAATTATTTCACAAATCTAGAGAATACTGAAGCACCGTGAAGATAGTTTTAACACGATTGAGAGATATGTATTTCTCTATCTGTTCTTTCTTGTACTATCATGTATCTTATCTGTTGGTTTAAGGTAAGCTTTTCTAGCACACTTACAACACCACCGTGACTACGAAAACAACAAATTGTGGTAGTATTTTCTTTATTTTGCATCGAAAAACAAATTAATATATTATATTAAATAATCATCGCATCCTATTCGGCTCTGTGCTCCGTGGCCGTGCGATTATGTAATGTCTAGCGTTTCCCACCGAGATGACCAGGTGATCTAGTCGCCAGGCCACATTTCCGCACTGCCTCACCTTACCTGCTTACCTCGGTACACCACTATCCCCTACCTCCCCACCTACCCAACCAAACGTTACCCGTTCATTATCTGATATTATTGTTGTTCACCTCTTCGTCCCGCTCTCCTTCTATCCTAAGATGCTTCAATGCTTGTAAATGATAATGTGGAATTTTTGGCCTACCCCTAAATAGAAATAATTTACATTAATAATAGTTTGAGTTAATAAGTGTTTTCCTATCTTATTTTTGTTGTAACAAATAGATATAATTATACCCTCACTGGGATCTCCCGTGCTGAGGATTTCATTTACATATTATTAAAATTTAGAAGTATGAATAATATAAAGTTATTATATAAATATATTAAAAAAAGTTTTTTTTCTGAAATAATTATAAATATTTTACATGATATTATTTTTTGTTCAGTTGAGAGGTTTCAGTTTTAGTTTGTGGTGTTAGTATATTATCTATTGCTGATCTCCCTATGTTTTGAATCCAGCTTTTTATTTCAGATTTAAATGTTAAAATGTTGTTTTGAGTTTTAAATGAGAGTGGGATTTTAGTGTAGAGTTTAGTACCATAATATAGGTAGCTTTTTTGGCCAAATCTAGTATGTTGTAGTTGCTTGTTGGATATGTTTTTGACCCTGAGATCTAGTGTTTCTAATAATAATAATATTTGGATGATTTGTATAGCGCCGTTTTTGTGCAAAATCACTGCACAAAAGAGCGCTGTACAGATACATAATACACTTCTAGAATGATCTATGTTATTACTAATTATACAGGGTGTATCGGCACGTACCCGACAAACTTTAACCAGCTATTCCTTAGCACATTTGGAGTAAAAAATGTTATGGGCACTTTGCTGTCCGGTAGCATTTTTTTTCAATTAAAAACAAAAAAAAATAAAATTTCCACACTACATCACTGTCATTGGCATTGCTTTTCGTGTTCAACAGCTGTTATAAGCAAGTATGTCGAAGAGGGTCTTCGCTCTTTCGCACACACTAAATAATAATAGTTAAAAATGAGACGAATGGTGCCGTGCCATTTCGTTGTGATTGTAAAAGCGCTCCAATACATGTACACACGTACATTATTCAACGGAATTCGAATAAAATATTGGCAGATGGGTTTTCAAACTTTGACAAAGGATAAAACAGTGGTGAAAATATGAATAGTAAATTTTTTATTAAAAAAACGTTACCGGACAGCAAAGTGCACATAAGATTTTTTTATTAAATCAAATAAAACACTTTGTTTATTAACCACGACTTTTTTATTATTACATCTACCGGTTTCGCTACGATCGAGCTTCATCAGGATGTGAAATATAATTTAGTTATATTTCACATCCTGATGAAGCTCGATCGTAGCGAAACCGGTAGATGTAATAATAAAAAAGTCGTGGTTAATAAACAAAGTGTTTTATTTGATTTAATATATAATGTCTAACCACAAAGTGATTGCTTCCTACGAAAAAATAAGATTTTTTACTCCAAATATGCTAAGGAATAGCTGGTTAAAGTTTGTCGGGTACGTGCCTATACATCCTGTATATAGAGGATTCCCGTTTTAGGACAGTCAAATTAGGATGAGTATTAACATTTTGATAAGTTGTTTGACAAGTATAGTATTAAAATAATAACGAAATAATAGGTATATGTACTTTTAACTGATGCCTAAGCCTACTAACATATTTTGTATAAATATGAATAACAAAGAGAAGAAATAGAATAAAATAAAATATCCAATTAAACATAAGAACAAAATATTGCCAGATGGGTTTTCAAACTTTGACAAAGGAAAAAACATTGGTGACATGTGGTGAAAATATGAATAATAATTTTTTTATTAAAAAAAAAATGCTACCGGACAGCAAAGTGCCCATAACATTTTTTACTCCAAATGTGCCAAGGAATAGCTGGTTAAAGTTTGTCGGGTACGTGCCGTTACACCCTGTATATGAACGCCCTGTCATATATGACCCTAAAACGCTGGAGGGGTTTAGCAGAACATAGGTTACTGTTGCAGCTATTCCAACTGTCCGTTCGATGTTAAACTATATTCTAAATAATCTTAATCTAACATTCTATTGTGAAGAATCCAGGTCTTTTTGACACCCGGATTCGCCTACACGTCGATCAAGCACGTCCTAAGCACTAAAACTCGACCTACAGCTAAATACAGTGCCATAATGTCAAAAGTGCGACTTCTCTACGACTAGAGGCATTATAAGAAAGTTGGTAAGTCCAAAACAGAGACTATTCAAATTTCTCCTCGCCAATAACGCAAGTGTCAGATTTACATTATGCAAAATGAAGGAAGCATTTAACACGTTCGGCCTGACAATAACACTTTCATTTCGTTCACATTAATAATAAGGGCTTATGTCATTGAAGAAGAAGATAATACCGATAAAACATGAAACAGAACACAGAAAAATAAAAAAAGATAACGGTCATAACTAGGAACCGAACCCGGATCTCTTGTCTTACTCAGGTCCTTGTATTATATATATAAACCTTCCGTAACAAATTCTGATAAGTGATAAGAAAAACTCTATCAAAATCCATTGGGTAGTTTAGAAAAACCATGCGCACAAACAGACAGACGCGGAGAGCGACTTTATTTTATACTATTTAGACATATTTTGTTTTTTATTGTATTTAAAATATCGTTTTTATCAGTTTAATCTGTATTTTTATTTCTGTTTTGGTTTATGTACGTAGGTATTTTTTCCCCCGTAAACATGTTTTTTTCTGTACGTTTTATTATTTGTATCCACAAAATATTATTTTCCTAGTTCCTACATTCTAATTTAAATCATATACGGCTTCCTTAATACGGGCATGAGCTTAGTAGGTATGGTAGAAAATCACAAAAAATGGTGCTTGTAGGCGCTCAGTCAAAATACCCATCATTCTCCCGTCAATGGGAAATCAAATTTCAATCGCTTCAATTGACTCTGTAAGCTGTCAATTAGCAATAATTGTCAACCACTTCAGTCACGTAAACTGTTGATAATTGATATTGATTATCTCCGAGGCGCTTAAGGCCCCGTAGTAAGCGTTCAAAGATGGTTTGAAAGGTAGGTATGTAAATACGAATGTTAGAGGGAGCGCGCTAATATTAAAAAAAACGATAATAATTAAACAAAAATGGTGAAAATATTTAATAAAACACGACTCCTTTAAAATAGAGTAAAAATCTCACGACAAATGCTTTAGTTACATTTAAAGATACACTGCGAATTTTTTCATGCCTATAACATACATAAATAACAGAACAAAATGTGTTTTTAATAATTTTCGGAGCTTGCTTTGCGATTTTTTCCTATCCATAGAATTTCTTATAATTAACGTTTCGACATAACAAATGTATAGTATTATCTTCAAAAATAACATATATTTTTATTGGAACTTAAACACTTAAAGAGTTAACGAGAAATTGTTATAGATCGGTAGAAATTTGGTATGCGGGGGCTTAAGGAGAAGCTTAATGCCAAATTAAATTGGTTCACATTATGAATACCAAAAAATATGCTTTAGATAAATTGAAGGTTTTCCTATAAGTTTGTTACATTAAAGCGCACTTGAAATGAAATGACACTAAACTGCGCTATATAAATGCCATGTTATTTTTATTATGTAGTGGCTTATAACTAAAACTATTAGCTAGTGACTTACAATTAAGACTTATAATAGTCATAAAAAATTTTGAGAGAAAGATACCCAAAAAAATCCCAGTTATTAACAATCCATTCCAATAAACATAGAAGATTTGTAACATCCGATGGCTAGTTAATTTTTTTAAATCAAAATATATAAGTTGTAATGCCTCCCATTGCGTTACACGCCGTACATTAGAATGAATTAAAACGTCAATAAATCTAGTTTTTTGCTGGGTGAATTTAATTATCGGCTTAAAATATCCGATAATTTACGAGATCACCTACGTAAGTGATTATACACGTTTAACTAAAACAGAATATGTATTACAGAGCGAACCATATGAGGACAACATGTGAAATGTAAAACCAAGTCAGTCTAAGGATGATACTAATTTTACAAATCTGAAAGTAATTTACGTAATAAATAATCATTGTTTCTCAATAAATGTGACCATATGCAGTGTTGTTATAAGTCAGTGTTGTTACAACCAATATTTGTGCCCCAGGCATAAACGTAAAGTTCCTATTGAACCCTTAAGAGGAAGCTACAAGCCAAAAATATTTATATTCTTGATTTACCTTATATTGTAGGTAATAGGCATTAAAATCGCTTGTCAAACGCAGTCTAGAAACGTTCGATTTCAAGCACAAAACTGGTGTTTATTTATTTTGTAAATAATTTTGTAAACAAAAAAGTTAATCAAGTGAAACTGTCACAGATAATCTTAGCTATAATACAGTATTTTTAAAAAGTTGCTACCTTTACGCGTTCATACGAAAAAAAAATATTTTTAGTAGTTTACATTTATATTTTTATTAGGTATTTTTTTAAACATTTATTTGTATTCTACTCAAGCGAAACGATAGGAAAACCTTCAATTTATCCAAAGCATATTTTTGGTATTCATAATGTACACCAATTCGTTATAAAGATTAATCTAAATGACAACTTCAATATTATCTCATGTCCAGCACAAAATCTATAGCATTTTTTTGTACATTCGTAGTGCACTTTCTTCATATCCTGTGCTATACATGCCGCCTTGTGCATAATAATATGTGGCCGGCTGTAACAGAATTGGCAACAAACCGATTTCCCTTCAAACGGCGATGGAATCAATCACTGCGTGTTGATCCCACCGGCATCTATCGATATATGTAAGGTATATTATTACGCTTGACGTAAATCATTGACCGCGGCATTCTGTAATGACAACGTGCTAGCAAAACATTCTCCCCATCAAAACGACCATAAATTTCGAACGAAATATACGCTGGTGGACGATAAGGTTGAAATAGGATATTTTCATTGTTTTTTTTTTCTATAGGTACACCAATTTGAATTTCTAATTGAATCTTGGAAGCGGAAATTTTCCCCTCTTACCGACGTCCGATTGAGCTGAAACTCGGCAGATAAGATTCGTTGTCGATGATAATGCATTTTTTGGTGGCACTCGCGCATACACTCGCACACACATTCATTTCTCTGTAATTGGATGACATTTTAAAAATCCAAATAGGATTTGGCTTAAGAGCAAAGTTCAATACTCAGTCAAACAAACTAACTATCTAACCATCACGCCGTTTCCCAGCAGGGGTAGGAAGAGAGGACGGACCGCCAAACAACTCGGTCTTGGCACACACTTCTTGCCTCATTCATCCACATTCATACTTCATCTCATACATACTCTTCTATTATTCTGACTCTTGACATGGCCCGACTCGAGTATCTGATTCACTTGATCGGGCCATGTCTTCCTCGGGCGTCCCCGACTTCTGCTACCATTCGCATTTGCATCATATATCCTCCTTACACTCCTATCTTCGCTCATTCGCTCTACATGCCCAAACCATCTAAGCGTCCCTTTCTTAATCTACTACTCATTACGCTTACATCAGCCTTGCACTCTTTGCAGATCTCCACATTCCTCACACGATCAAACATGGTTTTAACACACATACGCCTCAGGGATCTCATTTCAACAGCATTCAATCTACTTTCATCCTTTCTTTGCCAGTTCCATGCCTCACTTCCATACATCAAGGTAGGTACCAGCACTTCGTTGTGGACTGCTAACTTCGCTTCTTTGGACATTTTTTTTTAACAAACTATTAGTAAATAGGTTAACTAATTAATTCATTCGGCACTTTTCTTTCATTTTGCGTTCAGACGTTTCACTTCGAGTGAAATAGGCAAAATGAAAGACTGATATGAATGAAAAGTGAACCGTCTGACTCCTGCTTTAGTTAGAATGTTGGGAGCGTTGGAAGTCACTTAGAGGTAAAAAAAAACTGGAACCTATTTTTGCGCTTCATGTCTCATCTAAACATAACACATCAATGCCCACGAATTATAATAAAATAATAATAAGATGTGGGATAATAACAACGTATTGAATTTATTTTTTAGTGTGAGAAACTGAAACAAATAAATATGAAGCCCATACGACTTAATGCGAACCAATAAATAAACATAATACACAAACCTTAGCCCACGTAATATGCTTATAAATCCAAGAGTCCATCCGATGAATAATTAGTTAAATTAATGTATTTTTCAGAAACTCCCAAGCGAAATTTTTTTCCAAGCGATTTCCATTCTCTTCTAATGTTTTTATTTTGGTGTGAGAATTGGATTTTGATTACTAATCTTTATTTTTTGTGTAAATTTATCTTTATTTTAATGTTGTTTTTTGTTTAAATGTATAAATTCGTATATTTTAAAAACGGGGGCCTCAGCACGGGTGAACAACCCAGTGAGGCCAACGTTGCTGAATTGAAATGTGAAGTACTGTAGAGTAATGTATCAATAAATAAAAAATAAATAAAAATTTAAAAATCATGATTTCTACACAGCAATACCAACGTAATTTTTTTTTCTGAATGGAAAACATGTATTTTTATACAATACTTAATACTTACGTCAAGCAACTACTAATAGGCGTTTTACACGATGCTTTTTTTCGTCCAGTTTCCAGACGGGTGAAAAGGACGTGTTATATTTTGGTATAGGTTTTCGTACAGTTTAAGATGGCGGACATAATGTGACATCTTATATGAAAATTTTGCATATTTTTTTTCATTTTATATTTAAAAAATTGATTTAAAAAATTCTAAGATAATTTGTGCTTATTACTGATTGTTTACTTGTATTACTGTAGGTGTTTTTTTTATGATTTGTTGATGGCAACGGCAATTGACAGATGCTTTTTACTGTTAATTGTTTCTTTACATTGTATCTTTTTTTTACCTCACTAGGACAATCCTGTGTGGAGATTAATAATTCAAATCTTTAATAATTTAAATCTTCAATCTTTTATAATGATCTATGATTATGTTGTGTTGTGAAGGTGTCACAATTTTTTTACGATTTAGTACTGCTCACAAAATATTATTTCTTCTCTAACTACAATTATCTGTATGAAATCAATGATCGTGTAAAACAAAGATTTTTTTTTAATGATAAAGTAATGTTTATAAAACAAGGTTTTTTATGCATAGCACAAAGGATAACAAATTGTTATAAGCATTAATTAGTCGCCTAAAGTTAGTTGTTTACAGGTGAAAAAATACAATAAGCAGTAATTGTTGATAAGCCGACGTAGCTCAGTGGTCCAGAGCACCTGACCGGACATCAGAAGGTGTGGATTCAATTCTCATCGGCGGCATTTATCTTTACTCAATATGTAAAGATATTTTCAATTTGTATAGATATTTATATTTATATGCTTATAATAATTTGTCATCAAAGATTTTTTGTCCTAATATATGTTTCCATATTGAGATCGATATGAAAAAAAGCTTCGTGTAAAATGCCCAAAAGTGACAAGTCACATGTAACACGCGGCCTAACATAATCGATAACGTAGCAACATCGATAAACATTGACAATTCCAGACAAGCTTATCCAGGGTGTCAAATGAAATTTTCGGGCTCACTAATATCGACTAATAGCCGATCTTTTTGATTAAGAAATTATGTCGATGTTGGCTTACAGCCTAAGGCCTCCCTGGTAATCACGCATCATTGCCAATCGTCGCCAAAGCTGATAGTTAAATGACCGGGAGATCATTGCCTTACCTACAAAAATAATAATTCGATGGCATGATTTTAAAACAGGTATTTACTGTCATCGCGTGAGTTCTATTCGTTCACTATGTCTTATAGACTTCAGCATGCGATGTTCAAACACTAATAATGTGAACACAAATTCACCACCGACATGATTTGGGGATGGGCACGTCTAGTCATAAATTAATTTAATGCCGCGGCGAAAGTGCTTTAATTTCTATAAATTGATTAGCAAATTACTTATGCCGTGAAAGGTTTTGAAGTACATACATAGATCGTGCCAAGAAAAAAAATCTTCGGCTAGTCTGTGTAATGTTGTTTTTGATGTTGTGTAGACTACCTTATTTAAGCAGAGTACGGGTGTGGTAAAGTAACTTTAGTCGATATCTACTGTCAAATGTAATTATTGTCGTGTTCGCGAATGTCAACCTATAACCAAAAGATATTGTTATAGAGATTTTATCGTGTCGATGTTGGCTTTTATACTCTAGGCAACGTAGGAGCTCGGTAAATAGACGATATTTTAGTCGATATCTACCGTAAAATTTAATTATTGTCGTGCTCGCAAATGTCTACTAATATACAATAGATATAGTTATAGAGTCTTTATCGTGTCGATGTTGGCTTTCACACTAATCTAAAGAGTTTCAGACCAATCTGTAAGCCAGTGATATTTTAGTCGATATCTACTGTCAAATGTAAATTGTTCAACTCGCGATGGTCGACTAATAACCAATATTAATGATAAGGACTACGTCCTGTCGATGATGGTTTTGCATACTAATCTAAAGAGCGTACGGTCACTGTAAGCTAACGATATTTTAGTCGATATCTACTGTCAATTTTAATTATTGTCGGCTATTGACCAATATTAGCTTTTATACTAATCTATGGAGCGTACGATTTCGGTAAACTAACGACATTTTCGTCAAGGTTAACTGTCAAATGTAATTCATGTGCTCGCGAATGTTGACTAATAACCAATAGGTATTGTTGTTAGAGACTTTGAACTTGTCGATGTCGGCTTTCATACTCTCTATGGAAGTCATTAAATTCTTATTAAAATTGAGTGGAAGCAGAACGATAAAATAATAACGGTAACGTAGTGATTATTGATGCAGACGCTAAACACTTTACAGAGGAATTGCACAGGGACCAACCAGTTCGACCTCGTGCCTGTAAGGAAGTTTTCTCTAATGAAATGCAAGGTAGACCAATATACTTGTTCTAGAATGTCTTTAAACCCGGAACAACGGTAGAAATTTACAAGTTCTGGACAGCCATAATTTTCTCAAAACATATTGGAGAACTGGGAATGAATGGAGGAGTTAATTTGTAAGGGCCAGTTGTTTCGCAGAATTTGAACAATTCATCAAATTTTCAAGTTCTTTGAAAATTCTATTCAAGTTCTGTTGTAATATCAGTTCTGTGAAGCAACTGGACCATAATTATATAATAACAGAACTTTCACAGGACTTGAAATTGATGAATTGTTCAAATTCTTAGAGACGACTGAATGCGGGCAATGCATTAATGTAAGGTTTATTGAAGTCATCGATCAGATTGATGTGCAAAGAAAATCAAATACTTCATAAATTTGTTTTATGATAGCGCATAGTAATTCCGTAAGTGCATATCAATAATTAACATGCAAATAAACTTACTTTGAACGAAACACACCTGTTTGATTCTAATAGCCCGGTTTGTGTGCGATTCCACTTGACCGATATTGCAACAGGACTTTGCGAAATCCAAACCTGCTGCAGCCTGCAAACTGTACACACTGCACACTCAGTTCAATATACTGTACAGTGTAAACTATTCATTGTATGTCATGCAAATATACCCCTATTGCCTGAGGACTCGATCGGGTTTATAGAACGGCAAATTCTAACTTGTTGCAGTATCCATATTATTTACTTAAATTAATTTAGAATTGCATTTAATGTTGGTATATTATTAGATGGGAAGAGTGGTTATGTTGAATTTACAGTTTGCAGGGGCAGGCAGACCTAAATGAACAAGTTAGTCAGTGCAATAATTACTTCCCGTTTTCTCGGCGTTTAGTATTCGAAGGTTGTGTGTGTTACACTGGATGTTTATGGGTCAAATATCGCAAAATATGGTTAAATTAAAACAAAAATATTTTTTAGTCATTAAATAAGATAATATCAGCGATTTTTAATGGAAACATGGAACGGATAAAGTCACGTAAAATTAAAATGGTAACTTTCGCAAAGGGGACTTGAACGTCTGAGGGGAGATTTTGGTTCTATTTAAAGGATAAGGAATTGTCCTTAGCCTTAAAATTAACGACTTTTTTGCTGTCATTCGAGAGAACTGAACTGAGTCGTTAATTTTAGGGTTAATAAGCTGTCATCCGAGAGAACTAGAATCTCAGTTAACGTAAAAGTCCTTAATAATTTTAAGGTTAAAACAACTATTCCTTATCATTAAGTAGAGCTGGAATCTCCCCTATCTTATGATACCGAAAAAGTCGTTAAGTTTAAGACTAAGAAAAATTCCTCGTCCTTTAGTTCTTAAGACTTCGCAAAATAAAATAAAACACACTTTTGGCGATGTTTTTTTCTTGCGTAAATCAAAAGGCTGGTGTTAAGGCGAAGCTTAATGCCAAATCACTATTTTGATTCATCTTTATAACGAATTGGTGGACATTATGAATACCAAAAAATATGCTTTAGATAAATTGAAGGTTTTCCTATCGCTTCGCTTGAGTAGAATATAAATAAAAATATAATTTACTCAATAAAAAACATAAATGCAAAATACTAAAAAAAATATTTTTCAATAGAAATGTAACAACGCGTAGAGGAAACAATTTTTTAAAAACACAGTATAATAGCTAAGATTATCTGTGACAGTTTCACTTGATTAAATTTTTTGCTTTCTTATAAAATTATTTACAAAATAAATAAAAACCAGTGTTGTGTGCTTGAAATTGAACGTTTCTAGACTCCGTTTGTCAAGCGATTTTAATGCCTATTACCTACAATATAAGGTATACTAAGAATATACACATTTTTGGCTTGTAGCTTCCTCTTAAGCGGGAATTTAAACCTTATCACTATCTACATAAAGAATGTTATTGATAGCGGTCCAATTCCAAATGTTACCCGACGCGGCGCGTTGCCTTCAGCCAACAGCAATCCTTCATCCGGTGTCCTTGCTACCTTTATGATGTTATTACCTTCTTTGTAATTGCTGCCTTTCTGATGTTAGAGTATATAGTTATCTGAATAAAGTGCTTACAGTCTCTCGAGCTATTTTAATCAATAATCATTATTTCTCCATTACTTTGGTAAAATTCAATCTTGATAAAACTTTGAAATGACAAAACCAGCATCTATATTTTTTTCCACTACAATGGATACCAATTTATTTCTTTATATTCCTCATTATTTAATAATATCACTTGGTATCTAATCCCTTTAACATCACAGTTAAAGCAATGAATAGGCCTTGTATAAGGTACTGCCTTAATTGAAACCTGGGATAAATCTATTATTAACATCAATCACTGAAGCACTATACTGTAATCTAAAATGTATCAAGTTTTGATTGGATTTATCAATCTCCTATTATCAAAGTTAATTAATACGTACTATAGACAGATAATTAACCTGAATCACTGAGTGCACTGCTTGGCTCTACATATATACAAAATAAGGAAGTCTTGTTTTATGTGGGGACATAAATATTAATATTTTAGATTTAAGTAATATGAAAACTCAAAAATACATCTCACTTTTGGCTTTTCATGATTTTGAAGCCAGTCATAAATTCACCTCCAAGAATTTTTACTACCATTTCAAGCTGTATCGTTCATATTCTACTAATTAAGGGTGGGGCAAACTAATGAAGGGTGGGGTACTTATTTTTAAGGTAATAAAAAAAAACATTTGTTTATGTCGAAATTCAAATAGTTGTTTTTTTTTTAAGAAAGACAAACATTCCCGCGTCTCGAATAACCTGACAATATTTAAAAAAAATCTCCTACTACCACCACAGTAAGCGGAAAATGTTGCTTGTGTTGTGATGGAGGACCTAGCCAGCCGAGGAATTGAACACTACGCTTGAGTGGGACCCAAACGCTATGTCAACTCGGCCACCGACCGGTGTATAAACATTATTCTACAGATTTTTGTAAAACTTATTTTGAAGGTTATTCCCGCTCAAGAAAGGCCTTTTAAAAAAAAAATCATATTTGAAAATAAAAAAAAATGAATTAACATGAATAATTTTGTAAAAAATAATAAGAGAATAAAAATAAACGAACAAACATTCCTTAAGTTATTCCAAAAAATAAAAAATATATTTCTTTTCATCAACAATTGCAAAATATTTTTTTATGATAAAATAATGTTAATATTTATTTCTATTTTTATTGACTGATTAAAGTTCCAAAAATAATTAAATAGATAATTAATGTAGTGCGTACCTTTCTCGAGTCACATTGTTTCTCAGGTCAACGCCAGGACTGAGAACCGCGTTGATAAATACATCTATTTTTATTAATAGATGTATTATTATATTATAAATACATCACAGACATAGGAATTAATAGACGAGAAGATAATGGCGAGGGGTAAAATCAACTGTTGAAGAACGAAGGGGGTTAAGCTGACTGTGATTCGTCAATAAATCAATCTGACAGTAAATAGGCATCTCGCATTATAATATCACCATTTAGTTCTTAAAAGTAAAATCTGCTTTTGAATGAATAGACATTTTTACATGGGAGCGCAAATTACTCGCCACGTTATGAACTAATTTGCGAAGTCCAAATTCGGCAAAGTAAATTTCTTCTGTTTGCAGAGTCGTAGTTAGTTTCAGAGTATTTAGTTAAGACACTTTTACAAATGTTTCATAATTTACTTACCCCAGTAAACAACGATGAGCACACTTGAGAATCGCTACATTGTGATGTGATAGTATATGTTTCTAAAACTGATCCATATAATACGGTGTGAATAAGCTTAAAATAAAGTAAAATAATGCTTACTTATGGAATGTAATACGACAATTGGGTTTATTCTCTTTTTCACATCTATTTTTACAAGTTTTCATATCACAAGTCAACATTTTGCCGTGTTATTTCGTAAAATGAACCGATGATGCCTCGGCCATAGTTCGCACAAGAATGATGACGTCACGTTTTCAAATTTCACTTGAGGCCATACGCGAGCCCAGCCGGCTCCAATGGAACAGGTATGGGGAGTGGGGATAATACGCTTTTAATCACTTAGGGCAGGTCTACTAATATTCATATGTCTATGAAATACATCTATTTTTGTTAATATATGTATTATTATATGATAAATACATTTATTTTTATTAATAGATGTTTGGATAAACATATTTTTTTGGTAAGATATCGCACAAAACTCTCTTCGCTCGGAACGGGACTGTTAATCAGATCACGGTAACTAGTATGATGTTCTGAAATGCTATATTTTTTTTATTCATTTGATTCAGGCAATCGTACTTCTTACTTCATAGGTAAGTAATAATAATACTGTAGTTATTGTTAAGAGATATTATGATTATGTAAGTGGTCAAGTCGTGTGGAAATCACAGTCCGCGAATGCCTTTTTTGTTCCCGCTCGAAAGGTCAGTGTTGTAAAGGTTAGTCCGTATGCAAATTATGCTCGTGGGCTAATTGCTTTATAGGTAGACAGGTTCGTGTTGAGTTTAGAGATGAACAAAAGAGAAAATAGATACATGGAATCATAAAAAAACAAGACTCTCAAACGAAAGTTTGAAACAGACGAATCAGAAAAAGATTCGGTCCCATCTAGGATTCAATTATTCCCAGATGCGACAGAATCTTTTTCTGTTTCAAATTTTCGTTTGCGGGTGGCTTAATATTTTCTTCAGTGATTAAATATTACAATTTGGGGTTTCTCTCATTAAGTTTTACCAAAAATAAATAAAAAATATTAAAATAAACATATTAAATAAGGTTATGATTTTGGTATGGAAATGCTTAAATATGATATACACGGTTTCCGGAAACTCAGTACACGTGGGAAACTGGTCATGACGTAGAAAACACAAAAAAACTGTTTTTCAATCAAAACATTTTTCAATTTTTTTCGACAACCGAAAATTGTATTAAAAAAACTTTTGAAGCCCAGTTCACACTTCGACGCATTTTAAATACATTAAATGATGGATATAAAAATTCTAACATTGGACTCGATTACCTTGAAAACGAAAGATTAAATAAATATAAAATTGTTGTTGTTGTTGTTGTTTTTTTTTAATTTAATTAAAATCAAATTTATTAATTTTACACATAAGGCACTTTGCAATTTTTTTCCCTCGGGGCCTGTCTTTGGGGATGCTGTGTTGAGGGTTTTTTTAAGTAGAGGAAGAAGATCTGTGAAGGAAAAGGGTATGAGGGGTGGGTAGGAATCTGGGTGTCAGTGTGTCCGGGAGTGACTCCACTGCGGTTCCAATTTGGTTTTGACTTATGACCACATGCTCTACTGTCGATCTGCTATATTTGCTCAACCGATGAACTAAGTTATGTTGCAATAATGGTACATTGATTTATTGAATCGTTTATGTGTTTACGTCAGCATCAATCTGGTCAATGTGTGTACCGCGAGTGACCAAATTTGAACCTGCCTGACCATAAAAAACGCACTCGCATTCGATAAAATTCATTGCATAATTGATTTCACGAACTATGCATTATTAAACTTTAGCACGGTTATCCTCACGTTTAAATTGTTCGATTATTGGAATGTTCGATTTTTTGGAATATTAGATTATTGGAATGTTCGAATATTGAAATGTTCGAATATTGGAATGTTTGATTATTACCTTTAATGTTAATAATAAAGAATAATTACAATGTTGAAATAAAAGGCGCCAACGGTGCTTTTAATGAGTTAATTTTTGAGTCCAATTTTCTAAATACTAAATGTTTTCTTAATACTTCTCCTTTTTTATATGAATATCGCCAAAGAGCCTCAACTGCTCCAAAAGCGTCAGGAGCCAGTGAAACTATGGCATCCGCAATTGGGGTATGTTGTGAGGCTGAAGGTAGTGGGGAGGGAAAGGAGATGGGAAGATGAAGGTGAAGGTAAGGAAGTACCTGTCTATTCAGATCTGGTCACGTTTCAACGTTTCGATTCTGAATGATGGTCTTGCCGCAAGTATACTATATATTATTTTTAATGAATTAATTGTGAAATAACAATTTCATTCAATAAAATTTACTTGCGCACGCCGGGTTTTGAACCCGCGATTTTCGGCTTGCTAGTAGAGAGCCTTACCTCTCAACCACGGAGGCCATCATACTAACAGAAAGATAGATTGTAGTCAAATATACCTGAAGAATAGAATGCATTTGTCCTGAAACCGGTGCTTATTCCGTTATCCAAAATTTAAATAAGTTAAGATTTATTAATTAGTACGGAAATAAATATTTAAAAAACTGTCCCAACAGTTTTTTTCGTACAAATATTTGGAATTCGTACAAAAAAGTTAATTATGTAAAAACTATAACCTACATTTTAATATCCGTTATTCTTCGATTCTTTGCATACCATGTTGAAACAACGGTTTACTACTGTGGATACAACTATTAGTTCCCGGCTTTACCCGGAGTTTTTTTTTTAAATATGCTAGATATAATGATATCCTCTCGTGGATCTCCCGTGCTGAGGATCTCATTTACATATTGAAATTTGGTAGTATGGATAATATAAAGTAAATATAAAAAATATATTCAATAGTGTTTTTTTCTGAAATTATGATAAATGTATTAAATGGTGTTTTTTGTTCAGTTAACCCTTTCAGCCCCATCGTTAATTCAAATTAACATGAACTTTGTGAATATTTTTACCGTAATGGTAGCGATTTAGAAAGGCCATATTTTTGTTTTCTTATAACTTGATATTGAAAGGCAAGATAGAGGGTCGCAGAGGGCCTGGTAGGAGACAAATGTCTTGGCTGCGAAATATACGAGAGTGGACCGGCATTAGAAGTGTGGATGAGCTATTCCGGGCAGCGCAAGACAAAGAGACATTTTCTAGAGTGATCGCCAACGTCGGGGTGACCTGATACGGCACATAAAGAAGATAACTTGTAATCTTTTCTTTGGCGTCTTTTTTTTCCGCTCGGTTGAAATCCTTATTCCCGCCACAACAACGATAAATATTTTGACATCTGCTAATTGTGAGTTTCATCGAATTTTTGCCGTCATTGGTTATTTAATTTAAGGTGAGATATCAACATTTTCTAATCGAATTACAAATATTTTAACGCATTAAGATGATGTGTTCTATAGTAATGACATCAGTTCAATTCACTGTTCACAGTCATTTGCCAGAATATTGTAAATGAATTTCAATGTTCATTCAAATTAACACTGGTAGTGACGGACATGTTTGCGACGGTGACCGGATAAATCATTAAAATGATAATTCATCACATCTTTGAAAAGTTATATAAAGTCATGGAAAGTGAAGAAACAAAAATTTTACTAACTGGGCCAAGTAGGTTAGGTTAGGTTTAATTTTTTTTCATCGTTTCTAATGACTTTATATCACTTTTTAAAGGTGTGTTGAATTGTCATTGTGTTGAGTTATCATTTTTAAAGATTTATTATCCTAGATTATTTCTTTATTTCTCACTGAATTTTAGTTAAAATGTTATTTGTTCGCACCTTAGAGATTATCAGTACATTGTAAATGTGCACTTTTGACATGAATTTTTTAAAGTTATTTGTATTACTTTTGTTTTATGTTTATTTTACCTAACTATTTAAAAAATACCCTCTGACATCCAATGTTAATCCAAATTAACACAGAATAATTTCTAAAAAAAAAAAATATCAAAAATTTTCAAAAAAATTTCTGAGGTAGGTATCAAGAATCACATATTTTATATATTTGGTAACAATAATGCGGGTGTGAAAGGGTTAAGTGGTTTCAGTTTCATTCTGTATTTGGTGTCTGTATATTATCTCTTTCTGATCTCCCTATGTTGTGTATCCAGCTTTTCATTTGAGATTTAAATGTTAAAATATTGTTGTGAGTTTTAAATGAATTATAGGCATGGAATCCAAATGTATTCTCAAATGTTGAAGCGGTGCGTCTAGCCATTTAGAACGCTTATGATTTAAAAAAAAACCTATTTTAGCAAAGCTGTCTGTTACGATCTTTGGCTATTGTGGTGCGATTCATTCTCCATTCTCTATAATCCTTGGATTATAAAAGATTCCGCTCTTGGAGAATATTCAGATTAATATGCACATATCCGTCCTGCCTATATTTTTGTTAGCTATCATTAATAACAATTTGTTTTGTAAGATTACAAAATATTTCTTGGACAAATGAAAGAGATAGTAAGGTTTTTTATTCAAATTATTTGTTTGAGAACGCGACCTTCAATTTGTTTTTGAAGGGTATGGTGTCTGATAATTATGTTAACTAACATTCAACAGTGGAACTTTATCTCAGTATCGCCCTGGTGAAAGATAACTTTTGTTGCTTTAATGATATTAGCCGTTTTTTTATTATTTTTTTTTTTGCAATTCCTCTACACAGGAGAGGAAAATAATTTTCCTCAAGTCATATGTTATGTTTGTGGGATGCTGTGTGGAAGGACTTTTGATTGACTTTTTTTTGGAAAGTAAGGATATTTTCTGGGAAGGAAAAGGGTACGAGGGGTGGGTAGGAATCTGGGCTCAGTGTATCCAGGAGTCACGGACGTATGAATCCATCTCTTCCACTGGCAAGGCTAGAGTGTTCGGCTGGAGAGGTAAAAAGTTCTCCCTCAACCGGCCTCTCCCGATCCGGCCCGCCATGCAATTGGTGGGCAGACTCAACCACCGCCAAGACCTGTATAAACCTCACCCCGCTACCCAAATTGAAACAAAAGTTAACCTAATTTGAATAACCAGATACTTGGGGAAGTACCTTGGAGGCATGGATCTGGCATAGGTTGTATAATAGTAGACTGAATGCTGTAGAAATGAAATCCCTGAGGCGTAAGTGTAGTACTATCATGTATGATTGTGTGAAAAATGTGGAGATCCGCACAGAATGCAAGGCTGTTGTAAGCGAAAGAGACGCTCAGATGATTTGGGCATGTAGGGCTAATCAACCAAGAAAGGACTGTAAGGAGAACATATGACTCAAATGTGAATGGTATAAGAAGTCTTGAACCCTTTGAGGAAGACATGATACGATCAAATGAATCAGATACTCGAGTCTGACCATGTCAATAGTCAGAATAGAGTATGTATGAATAATGCGAATGAGGTATGGGTTTGAAGTGCGTGTATATGTGTGTGTTTATCGCTGGCTTACCTTCAGCAATAATACCCATAGATTATCTGACTCTATAAATTGAAACAATCGAACTTTTATTGTTCATTTAAAGATATAAGTAATGTCAGTAAATTTATCGGAAATGTAGAGGAAAGGAAATAACTGTCAACTGTCAAGGAGGCGCGCGAGATCTCGAATCCCTTCAAAATGGTTTCGTTGAACAGCTGACGGCACGAGGTAGAGTTGCCAACTTTCAAAGGTTGCCAGCGGCCAAAAAGAATATTGAAATAATGTGCCAGTTCTTGTTCTCTACAGAGGCAAGGAGTGGGTGCGATCCGTCCGCTATGCCTACCCATGCGGGAAAACAGCGTGATGGTTAATTAGTTATTTTGATTGATATTTTCGACACTCACTCCCCCCCAACCCCCACCTTCCCGTCCTGTCCCGACGTGACCTAATGGACGACCACTAATGACAACCCTATTCACGAGTCCAGTTAGGCCAGCATCCTCAAAAAGTTTCAATCCTATGTTATGTGCCTTTTAGTAGGGGGGTTTAACCGCCTATGAGCCATTTGAATTGAGTCACATGACACGAATCAGTTTGGATGTAATATGTAATGCATGCGGTCAACTGACCGTTACGGCTTGCTCTGTGCCCAACGCCGCGATGTGTGACGGTGGTCCGTACCCTAAATAATAAATAATCTACGGCAATGGGCAATGGTCGAATGTTGAATTCGACCGCAGAGGTTCGCCTTTGCCGTGGGCGTGCGAGATGCGACTTTTCACTGTTACGTGAATTATTCAAGTGTTTGGGTAACGTTACTTTGCCACTTATCGACCGGTACGTTGGGACCTCTCAAAGTAGAGCGAAATCTCTAAACGTTGAATAAATCGGGTAATTTTCAAAGCCTAAAACAGTTAAGTATTTATCGCAAGTATCGGGAGTACAATTCAAACTAGTCTTCTTTTCACCGGTCTATGAATGATGTTAGTCAGTCGAACAACATTACCGAAATAATAATATTCAAATCAAAGGTGGTTTAAAGAGTTTTATTGACCATGACCGGTCAGTGACTAAGTTGGCATCGTGTTTGTTCCCACCCAGGCGTAGTGTGTTCAATTCCTCGACTGGCTAAGTCCTCCATCAAAAATACATGCAGCATTTTCGGCTTACTGTAGTGGTAGTAGGAGATTTTCAAATATTGTCAGGTTATTCGTAACCCGGGAATGTATGTCTTTCTTTGTAAAAAATAAAAATAAATGTTTCTTTGTTTTGATTCCTCCCACTTCCCCCTTTCGAATCTCCACTACAAATACCACCACTTAACATTGTATATTTTTGTACTTTTAAGATAGGGTTTTCGTAAGAGGAAGAGGCGAGCCACCATCAATAATATCCAATATAAGTATAGCCGACATACATTTGCATTGTTGGTAAAAAGCACCGGGGCCCTAGCGACACGATATTTTTTTTTTTTTTTTTTTTAAATATACATATTCCTTTAAAAAAGATGAATTTTTGTAAAACTGTTTTAGGCATTATTTGTTGATTGAATAGGAGGTTACCAAGGGAGCCATCGGGCGCGGTATACTATCGATATTGTAGTCGTAACTGCCAAATGAAACTGTCGTATATTCTCATAATTTTGATTGAAATTTGGTATCGTGTCGATGTTGACTTTCATGCTGGTACTGTACTTGGCCTAAACCAGCGTTGCCCACCAGAGTCCATGCAGAACTGATTGACCGTTGACGATACGTTCTCCAACCTCTTTACTCTGCAAAGTGTGACAGATTAAATGGTGGAGTGACTTCAATGCGATGTTATTACCATTTAAATCTCGGCTTTCATGCATCATTCATAATGCGCTCTTTCTCTGGTTTCCCTTCTAACCAATAAATCCTTAAATGCTTTTATTTAAACCAACGATTTATCGTCTACAATAATTGACAGCTTGCTTTGATCTTTCCTATAACTTATGTATCTCTCTGAGCCACTGAAGAGAACATCCCTAGATGTGTAGATAACCTCAGTATCGCCCTGGTTAAATACCAGAAAATTAATCCGAAGTCAGAGGATCGTATTCTGGGTATTCCTCAAGGATCGATTTTTGATCCAATTTTATTTAATATCATTACAACCACTGAACAAAAAAATCCCTAGGAGTGTAATCTACGGAATACAATATCCCTAGATGTGTATATAATCTCATTAAGGCCCTGGTGAGATACCAGAAAATCATCAGAAGCCAGAGGATCGTATTCTAAGTACTACACAAGGATCGGTATTTGGTCCATTTTTATTTATTATCTACATTACTTATCATTACAACAACTGAACAAAAAATCCATAGAAGTGTAATCCAAAAAAAATAATACCCTATATGTGTAGATAACGTAGTAGCGTCCTGATAAGATACCTGAAAATCAGCAGAAGCCAAAAGGATCGTATTCTGGATGTTCCTCAGGAATCGGTATTTGGTCCAATATTGTTTATTATTTTTCATAACAAACACTGAAAAAAAATATTCACAGAATCCACACAATATAATACCCTAGATGTGTAGATAACCTCAGTATCGCCCTGATGAGACACCAAAAATCATCAGAAGCCAAAAGGATCGTTTTATGGGTGTTCCTCAAGGATCGGTAATATGTCCAATTTTATTTATTATCTCTGTATACCATTACAACCACTTAGCAGGAAATTCCTAGAAGTGTAATCGTTATCGATTTGATAGAAAACTAATGTCGGCAATTTAAATAAAAAAATCAGACTACCAGGCTCCAGATAGGCCAATAAGCTGATAATAATTTATTCAAGAAAGAATTTCGGTATTTTTACAGTGTTTGGTCGACTTCACCCGAAGTAAGATTAAATTGTTATTTCTGCTACATAGACACGCCCACAGCATATTTCTATCAGTTTATCTGTTCGGTGTTCTGAGCAAAGACGAGACTCAACGTTCGTAAATGTTTAAACGTTTTTGAATTCTATCGAAGTACATAAAATAGTTTTGATTGATTTCATTGAAACATGTGACATGCGCTTATAATTTATGATACAACTCTATTATACCCATAGGTTGGAGCAAAATAACCTATCGTTTGTATTACGACAGTGGGGTATAAATTATGTCCAAAGTTGTGGATTTATAACGATGTATTTATAATTTTACAAAAACGTTTAAAATTGATAGTTTAGGGTGTTTTAAATTGTATCACATTTGATGACCATCGAATGAACCAAGTTAAGGCTGTGTTATAAACGTTCAAAAAGTTGAAGAATATTTGAAAGGGACATTTATACTAATGAGAGAGGTAACTAGAGTGCTATTGTTAGTAACGATTATAATTAGTTGGCGTAAGCGAATATTATTAAAATATTTCTAATAGTGTAAGGAGAATATATGACGCGAATGTAAATGGTAAAAGCAGTCGTGGGCGCCCGAGAAAGACATGGCACGGTCAAGTGAACCAGGTACTTGATTCGATAAAGAGAAGAGTATGTATGAGACGATGCATGAATGTGAATGAGGTAAGGAGTGTGTGTCAAGACCAAGTTGTTGGGCGGCCTAGCCTCTGCCTACGCTTCTACGCTTGCGGAAAAACGGCGTGATGTTACTAGTTAGTTTAGTAAAAAAAAACTTGTTTTTAAGGCGTTGATTGTTTATAATTTTCCGACCATACTTTGCGATTTTTTTCTATCGAAGGAATTTCTAATTTTATTTTTTAACATATTAGTTTTATTTCACCCGCCATGCTAAGTGTGTTATGCTATAGTTTACAGATTCAAATTTTGATGTATATTTTATTACGTTACTTTTCAACTCGGCTAATGAATAGAGATCTTCAAACTTAACATATATTTTTTGGAGACTTTAAAAACTTTAACAGTCTTACTTATAATGATTCCCTAATACGCCGCTGCAGCGCTGATGTAGCTATACGGTAAAGAGAAGCCGTATACTGCTCAGGTTAAAATATTTACTCACAATAATACATGTTACAATCCTCAAAAACACGGTCATTTTCGCATTTCGCGTTTAGTTGCTAAATTCATGTTTCTTCAGATGACGTTTGCGTTGTCATTGACCCGGTATTCTTTGAATTGGTTCAAAATTTGGCCAATTTGATAATGCGTTCCGTATTAGCTTCGGTAAATCGATATTTCGATTTAAATATTCCTCTGATAGTGCTGCCAATAAGTTTTACTGTTTTTTTACAATTTTCTTTTCGCGACCGATCGATATTTTTAAAATCAACCGGATTATTAACAACTTCCGCGATCTCCATCTGAATACGATAATAATACGCCCCTAATCCTGGGGTCAGCGGTTTAAAAATCAGTCGGCCACTAATACTGCGGTATTGCGGACGGTATACGAAGTACGCATGAGCGTGATTATGAGTAACGTTTTGTACTTACCTTTTTTTTATCCCTCCGTATAAACTATTATGAGTAAAACGTGTTCCGTGGAAATACTATGAAATGATATTTCGATATACATTTGGAATGATGGGTGTTCAGCTCGTTTTGGTTTGTTGGGACATTACATTCAGTGGAGGCGAGGCGGAAGGAGATGCATAAGAAATGCAGGTGGATGTCAACGATCGCATAACGGTTCGTTGCAAGTCTAGGCACGTATCTGTGCCATTTAGATAAGATGCTAATAGACTGAGAGGTCACAGTCTTTTTCATAACGATCACAGGAATGGGTAGTTTTAGTACATATTCAAAGTATGGCGTCTCCGCATATGAAACAAGTTGGTCTGCCTGCTCTAAGTGGTTGCAACTATGAGTTATAGAGCTCACAAGAGGCTTCATTGTTTCGAAAAAAAAACGATCAGAGGAATGGGTAGTTTTAGTGCATATTCAAAGAATGGCGTCTCCGCATATGAAAAAAGTTGGTCTGCCTGCTCTAAGTGGTTGCAACTATGAGTTATAGAGCTTACAAGAGGCTTCATTGTTTCGAAAAAAAAACGATCAGAGGAATGGGTAGTTTTAGTACATATTCAAAGTATGGCGTCTCCGCATATGAAAAAAGTTGGTCTGCCTGCTCTAAGTGGTTGCAACTATGAGTTATAGAGCTTACAAGATTAGGCTACATTGTTGCGGAAAAAAAAAACGATCACAGAAATGGGTAGTTTTAGTGCATATTCAAAGTATGGCGTCTCCGCATATGAAAAAAGTTGGTCTGCCTGCTCTAAGTGGTTGCAACTATGAGTTATAGAGCTTACAAGAGGCTTAATTGTTTCGAAAAAAACGATCAGAGGAATGGGTAGTTTTAGTACATATTCAAAGTATGGCGTCTCCGCATATGAAAAAAGTTGGTCTGTCTGCTCTAAGTGGTTGCAACTATGAGTTATAGAGCTTACAAGAGGCTTCATTGTTTCGAAAAAAAACGATCGCAGGAATGGGTAGTTTTAGTCCATATTCAAAGTATGGCGTCTCCGCATATGAAACAAGTTGGTCTGCTTGCTCTAAGTGGTTGCAACTATGTGTTATAGAGCTTACAAGATTAGGCTACATTGTTGCGAAAAAAAAAAAACGATCACAGAAATGGGTAGTTTTAGTACATATTCAAAGTATGGCGTCTCCGCATATGAAAAAAGTTGGTCTGCCTGCTCTAAGTGGTTGCAACTATGAGTTATAGAGCTTACAAGAGGCTTAATTGTTTCGAAAAAAACGATCAGAGGAATGGGTAGTTTTAGTACATATTTAAAGTATGGCGTCTCCGCATATGAAAAAAGTTGGTCTGTCTGCTCTAAGTGGTTGCAACTATGAGTTATAGAGCTTACAAGAGGCTTTATTGTTTCGAAAAAAAAAACGATCAGAGGAATGGGTAGTTTTAGTACATATTCAAAGTATGGCGTCTCCGCATATGAAAAAAGTTGGTCTGTCTGCTCTAAGTGGTTGCAACTATGAGTTATAGAGCTTACAAGAGGCTTCATTGTTTCGAAAAAAAACGATCGCAGGAATGGGTAGTTTTAGTACATATTCAAAGTATGGCGTCTCCGCATATGAAACAAGTTGGTCTGCTTGCTCTAAGTGGTTGCAACTATGAGTTATAGAGCTTACAAGATTAGGCTACATTGTTGCGAAAAAAAAAAAACGATCACAGAAATGGGTAGTTTTAGTACATATTCAAAGTATGGCGTCTCCGCATATGAAAAAAGTTGGTCTGCCTGCTCTAAGTGGTTGCAACTATGAGTTATAGAGCTTACAAGAGGCTTCATTGTTTCGAAAAAAAAACGATCAGAGGAATGGGTAGTTTTAGTACATATTCAAAGTATGGCGTCTCCGCATATGAAAAAAGTTGGTCTGCCTGCTCTAAGTGGTTGCAACTATGAGTTATAGAGCTTATAAGAGGCTTAATTGTTTCGAAAAAAACGATCAGAGGAATGGGTAGTTTTAGTACATATTCAAAGTATGGCGTCTCCGCATATGAAAAAAGTTGGTCTGTCTGCTCTAAGTGGTTGCAACTATGAGTTATAGAGCTTACAAGAGGCTTCATTGTTTCGAAAAAAAACGATCGCAGGAATGGGTAGTTTTAGTACATATTCAAAGTATGGCGTCTCCGCATATGAAACAAGTTGGTCTGCTTGCTCTAAGTGGTTGCAACTATGAGTTATAGAGCTTACAAGATTAGGCTACATTGTTGCGAAAAAAAAAAAACGATCACATAAATGGGTAGTTTTAGTACATATTCAAAGTATGGCGTCTCCGCATATGAAAAAAGTTGGTCTGCCTGCTCTAAGTGGTTGCAACTTCGAGTTATAAAGCTTACAAAATTAGGCTACTTTGTTGCGAAA
Organism: Hesperophylax consimilis; assembly: GCF_061612785.1. Lineage (NCBI taxonomy): Eukaryota > Metazoa > Arthropoda > Insecta > Trichoptera > Limnephilidae > Hesperophylax > Hesperophylax consimilis. The sequence continues at coordinate 15,213,019 of NC_142854.1, read as the reverse complement.
AAAAAACGATCAGAGAAATGGTCAGTTTTAAATATATCTGAAAAATATAGATATAAGTATAGATGTCTGCATTTTTATTCATGTTTATATTGAAATCTCCTACTATAATATTAGGTTTTCTTTTTTTATGTTTTCTGAACACCATTTTTCGAAGTACGTTAAGAAATCCCTCAAACTCGAATTAGGTAAACGGTATACGATACCGTAGACCCCTTTTTTTAAGCTATTTTTTACTTTTATCGCCAAAATCCATGATGTTTTGATGTGACTAATGAAAAAGCTCATAAAAATATTAAAAGAATATTAGAAGTAAGTAAATATTTAACTCTTTAAGCCTTAGTAATATTCTACAAAATGATTAATCTGTGATTTTACCCAAAGATGTTTAGATTATGGAAGTTGAATTAATAAAAATTGGATTTGTTCGATTTAATTTTTTTATTTTATTGATTACTGTTATTTTTTTTTCTTTGAAATACAACCACTGAGAGCAGGCAGACCAACTCGTTTCACCTGTGGAGACACCATACTTCGAATAGGTACTAAAACTGACCATTTCTGTTATCGTTTTTTTCGCAACAATGCAATGACTTGCGCGCATCTTAACTCTGAAATGCAACCACTGAGAGCCGCCAGACCAACTTGTTTCATCTGCGGAGAGGCCATACTTTGAATATATACTAAAACTGACAATTTCTCTGATCGTTTTTTTTTTTCGAAACAATGTAGCCTAATCTTGTAAGCTTTATAACTCGAAGTTGCAACCACTTAGAGCAGGCAGACCAACTTGTTTCATATGCGGAGACGCCATACTTTGAATATGTACTAAAATTACCCATTCCTCTGATCGTTTTTTTTTCGAAACAATGAAGCCTCTTGTAAGCTCTATAACTCATAGTTGCAACCACTTAGAGCAGGCAGACCAACTTTTTTCATATGCGGAGACACCGTACTTTGAATATGTACTAAAACTACCCATTTCTGTGATCTTTTTTTTTTAGCAACAATGTAGCCTAATCTTGTAAGCTCTATAACTCATAGTTGCAACCACTTAGAGCAGGCAGACCAACTTTTTTCATATGCGGAGACGCCATACTTTGAATATGTACTAAAACTACCCATTCCTCTGATCGTTTTTTTTTCGAAACAATGAAGCCTCTTGTAAGCTCTATAACTCATAGTTGCAACCACTTAGAGCAGGCAGACCAACTTTTTTCATATGCGGAGACGCCATACTTTGAATATGTACTAAAACTACCCATTTCTGTGATCGTTTTTTTTTTCGCAACAATGTAGCCTAATCTTGTAAGCTCTATAACTCATAGTTGCAACCACTTAGAGCAGGCAGACCAACTTTTTTCATATGCGGAGACGCCATACTTTGAATATGTACTAAAACTACCCATTCCTCTGATCGTTTTTTTTTCGAAACAATGAAGCCTCTTGTAAGATCTATAACTCATAGTTGCAACCACTTAGAGCAGGCAGACCAACTTTTTTCATATGCGGAGACGCCATACTTTGAATTTGTACTAAAACTACCCATTTCTGTGATCGTTTTTTTTTTCGCAACAATGTAGCCTAATCTTGTAAGCTCTATAACTCATAGTTGCAACCACTTAGAGCAGGCAGACCAACTTTTTTCATATGCGGAGACGCCATACTTTGAATATGTACTAAAACTACCCATTCCTCTGATCGTTTTTTTTTCGAAACAATGAAGCCTCTTGTAAGCTCTATAACTCATAGTTGCAACCACTTAGAGCAGGCAGACCAACTTTTTTCATATGCGGAGACGCCATACTTTGAATATGTACTAAAACTACCCATTCCTCTGATCGTTTTTTTTTCGAAACAATGAAGCCTCTTGTAAGATCTATAACTCATAGTTGCAACCACTTAGAGCAGGCAGACCAACTTTTTTCATATGCGGAGACGCCATACTTTGAATTTGTACTAAAACTACCCATTTCTGTGATCGTTTTTTTTTTCGCAACAATGTAGCCTAATCTTGTAAGCTCTATAACTCATAGTTGCAACCACTTAGAGCAGGCAGACCAACTTTTTTCATATGCGGAGACGCCATACTTTGAATATGTACTAAAACTACCCATTCCTCTGATCGTTTTTTTTTCGAAACAATGAAGCCTCTTGTAAGCTCTATAACTCATAGTTGCAACCACTTAGAGCAGGCAGACCAACTTTTTTCATATGCGGAGACGCCATACTTTGAATATGTACTAAAACTACCCATTCCTCTGATCGTTTTTTTTTCGAAACAATAAAGCCTCTTGTAAGCTCTATAACTCATAGTTGCAACCACTTAGAGCAGGCAGACCAACGTTTTTCATATGCGGAGATGCCATACTTTGAATATGTACTAAAACTACCCATTCCTCTGATCGTTATGAAAAAGACCGTGACCTCTTAGACTATAAGATACACAGTTAACTTTGGAAGTGGCAAAAACTGCAACTGCAACTGTGAACACGGAATACGAACAAAACTGGTCGAAGAAAGAAACTGATTTACCTAATATTATCATTTAAAATTGAGATTAAATCGACTTTGTAAGTTCATTCAAACAAGTCTCTCAAAAATTCGTCTAATAATTTACTAAGAATCTCTTCAAAATATTCGTAATCCGATTAAAAACGGGATTGCATGCCCTTAACTATTGATAGGTTTCCTGATAAACTTTTAATGAAACACGTTTTCATAAAATTTCTAATATTTTCGCATTTCATCATTATATATTATGAAAGCAAACGCAGATGCATGAACAATGATTAATATGAGAGTATGGAATGTATCGGGAGCATCTCCTATCCTCTTTCTATTTTCCTCTTCCTCTCCCCTTCATTTAACACCAAATTAATTTTAAGTTATTAAAACTTCATTTCCAATGAACTTTAGCATAAGAAACTTCTGTGGCTTGACTTCAGTTAACTTGTATATTTATATCTACCATTGTATATTATTTAAAAGCTGTTTGTTTTTTACAAATAAATAAATAAACACGTGTTACGATATATCAGGAATGGTTACCGGGTATGTCATGATAATGACAATTCAACACATTTCCAAAAAGTGATATAAAGTCATGAAAAGTGATGAAACAAAAACTAGGTTAAATAGGTTACATACGTAAATATTATACCTAGTTTTTGTTTCATCACTTTTGATGACTCTATATCTTTTTAAAGGTGTGTAGAATTCTCATTTTGATGACATACCCGGTCACTATTCCGGTTCCATGATATTTCATCAAAATGAAAATTTAACACACTTTTAAAAAGTGATATAGTTACCTGTGTAAACCATTTAACCTGTTTTTTTGTTTCATCACTTTTCATGACTTTATATCACTTTTTAGGTGTATTGAATTTTCATTTTGATGAAATATCATGGAAGCCTAGTTATAGCTCTGTTTTTCTCCATTGTATTTACATATAAATGTCTTTAATGACAGATTTCATCCAATAAACTGAATATTACTCAATTCTCAGTTAAAATAAGAAAATAAATCAACATTTTTACAACCAATTAATTTAATGGACTTTGATCAAGTTTAATTCTTTCTCTGCCCATACTAATTGTGATGGAATTAGTTATCCTTGGTTTTCTCGTTCCACTTGACTGATCGCCTTAATACCAACCCTCTTCCAGTGTAGTCCATTCATCACCTTCGACATTGATAGGCAATCTATCAACTGCAATTACAGGTGCTCACTTGTAATCCTGACAAATGTATCCTTTATTCTTCCATTAGTGTCCAATGGCCAACATCTCGTTCCACGGAACAACACACCCCCCTATAAATTATCAACGCTATCGTGATTTAGAGTCCGTCAAGAAATTGTAGAAAAAAATGGAGGTCGTTGAAATGGTTAAAGGCGAAGCACTACGAAGTAATGCAAAATAATATGTTTTTTAATTTAGAAATATTTTAGATGTTTTAATTAAATACTGCGAGTAGAACACGCCTTTGAGGTGATTTTGCACACAAACGGCGCTATAAAAATCATCCAAATATTATTAAAAATTATAAACTTTTAAAAAATCTACAATTTTTTTAGATAACTCTTTTATAAGCCACGAAAAAATAAACTGCTTTATAGTTCAAAACCTCCTACTTTAAAACCCTTCACTTTAATTGTATAACTAGCTGTACCCCGCCACGTGTTTGCTGTGGCTCGGTCGTTGTGTGCAGATAGAGAATCAATAGCGCGTTTTGGTTTTTTACGTCTTTACCTGTCACAGGTGACATCTATATAATATAGTTAGGTATATAAAATACACGCTTATTGGAATGGAACGTTGTGTCAAAATTTCAAAGCAACCGGTGAAATACTTTGGGCATGTTATGCCAAAACGGTAATTATATGAAATTACCTCTAGAGGAAAATAACGCAAAGTGAGTTCCGAAAATTATTAAAAACACGTTTTGTTCTGTTATTTAATATGTTATAGGTATGAAAAAAAATCACAGTGTATGTTTAAATGCAACTAAAGCATTTGTCCAGAGATTTTTGCTCTATTTCAAACGAGTCGTATTTTATTAAATATTTTCACCATTTTCTCTAAATTATTATCGTTTTTTTTATATTAGCGCGCTCCCTCTAACATTCGTATTGACATATCTCCATTTCAAACCATCTTTGAATGCTTACTACGGGGCTAAACATTTTTTTAGTCCATCATCAGGGCAAATTGTGGTGAAGTGTATGTTTATGCGTTCTCCTATATTTCAACAATAGGTTTGGTTACGGCGTGAACTCATCTCGTTTTAAAACAATTCGTACTATTGCCCTCCATTTTTTTTTACCAGTGTTTTTTAGACTGGTACATCAGTGAATCGTTTTTCTTGCTACCTCCTTGAAATGCGTTCTTATGTTGGACAGTAATATGGGAACCAATTATCATCCCTCGTCAGTTTGGTAATTGGACCATGGAATTTGTCCTGTCTTTGGCTACGGTTCAACAATCACCGCAGTGGGAATGCACGTGACCTATTGGACAGGCATCAATAATTCTGTGAAACGCGGTGTTTAATGTCCGATGCGCCGTTATTCATTAGCTGCATATCAAACGTATTATCAGCGTGTATGTATGTATGTCAGAAGCAATGATAGCCAAGTTCGATGGCTTTATAAGAAGCAAGCTGGAGAATGCTAGTGGTGTTTGAACTCCGCGCCAAACTGAATACAAATCCTCGGGTATACGCATGGAACTTATCCGAGGTTCATGCACGATATGAACTTGAGGCAACATATAGTTTTAACCCAAAAACCAGACGTTTTGCAAATCTTGCAATACTTAGATTTAATATATGGCTAAGTACTGTAAAATACCCAATCGGGTGTAATACAGGTGTGCTAAATTCAAACATGCTTTACAAGATACTGCTACTACTTTAATAGTACCCTTAGTACTTATCTTGTACTCTTGTTATTATACGAGGGTGGTCTGAAAAGTTTCCGACCTCAACGCAAAGATGGCGGTACTCGTCAATAAAAGCTAATGTATATAGTTGTGCATCTTTTGGCAGTTACTCACCAAAGTTTCGGCCATTTTGGACGCACAGTTTTTAGATGACAGTCGTTTGAGAGAGTCGATGTGTGTGTTTTTGTGAAAATGGAAAAATTGAGTATCGAGCTGTCATTAAATTTTTGTTTTTGAAAGGCAATACGCCTACGCAGATCAAAGATGAGTTGGACTCAGTGTATGGGGACTATCTATCATAGCACCATCATTTACCATCATTGTACTATTGAACTCCTTTTTACAACAGAACTCTCCATGACAACGTGTATTGTACCTGCTTATATCATTCATACTCAGTATTATGTTTATGTTTATTTTTATTTATTTCATGTGTTGGGGACAGAAAAGCACCGTCGCACCGCGGAATACAATAGGAATGGAAACTTCGGATATGCCGACTTACCTTTTTTCTATTCTTCCGTGTTTTCTCTCCTTTGCGCTGGTTCAAACACAATACACTAATTTTCACCAAAATGCGCGAGCTCGCGATGGCTTTTCAAGTTTCGACACGGTCGAAAAAGGGGGCTCCGTAATCAGACACAACCTAGATGTTGACAGGACGATTTTTTCAACTGAACTGAAGTTACACTAAGTCGGCATAGGAAAGGTAGAATTGGGTAGGTGGGCAACAATAAGATTCATCAAGGAAATCAAAGGAAAGGTGTAGGTAATACGATGCTAGCAGAGGCGGTTCCTTGGTACGTGCATTTGTGCATTGCACTGCTTGTCTTCAATCTCCACATAACAAATTACAACGACATCTGTGGCCCAGTGATCGATGCAAGAAATTCGTAATTCCCGTCAGGTCATTATTTGAGCTATCTTCTAGTAAAAAAATCCCGCGCAAGAGCAAGCGGTCGTGCATACCCCGATATGCACAGAACCAACTTTTACTATACTACTAAAACAGCATCGGGCGGTATCGAGACAGCCCGAAGTAGCCGAAACGGTGACATGAGCGAGACAGATTACACTCTTAACGTCAAATTACGTGTTAGAGCAGTGCAGATACATAACCCATCCGTGCATTATCGAAGTGCTTTGACGGCGAGTGAATTTTGCATTACTTTGATCATGCGTAATCCAATGCGTTTGGAATGGATTCGCTTAGAAATACTAATGTTCAATGTTAACGCAACAACATTAACACATTGGAACTCATTCGCGGTGAAATCAAACGGTTTCGCTATATTTTCAACGATGAATTGAGTGTCCTTTATTTTCAAGATAATTTTGTATTATTTAATCAGTTATTTTACAAATATAACTTAGAAGATAGAATGAATTGCAGTAGGTGTTCCCATTCATTAATTTGCTCCACCTAAATTACAGACTAGGTACATTTTAAAAGTGAAATGCACTGCTGGTAATTACAGTCACGGGCCGCGTCTGGATGCTAGGTACCAACATCATTTAAACCCCCATAGGGCTTTTACATACAATTTAATATATTTAAAATAAAAAAGAGTTTACATAATATTATATAAGAATATACAGATTACATAAAATGTAAGATTTAACAATGCGTAGGTTAACAAAATATAGGTAACATGAAACATGAGAGTTTACGAAACGTGGGTAACATGGAATTTAAGTAAGTGAAATAAAAATAGATGATCTGCCAATATCCTCCAAATCAATTGAATAAAAAAAGTGTGAAATTGTTGTTAACATTGGTCTACAAACTATGTAACTTTAATTAACAATCCTATTACGCTACATTAGGAAATTGTCGACAAAAGGTCTAATAGAAAAACATGTATATCATTGTAAACATTCCATTAAACTGAGTTTAAATTTTGACACTGATTGGCAGCGGTAAACATCGATTTAACTATACTTATCTTATTACCAAGTCTGTGTAATCTTCGAATATGCGAGTTTACGAAATAATTGTTAGCAGATTTTGGATATTTGATTTATATGTTTGTTATGTACTATACACTTAGTATTGTACTACTGAACAACTTACCTATGACAATGTATATCTGTAAAAGCCTTCAAGGCGAGAAAGAGTTAATTTTAATTCTACTAAAGCAATAACTGTTGGAAAAGCTTCAATTTATGGAAAGCATATTTTTTGGTATTCATAATGTTAACCGATTCGTAGTAAAGATTAATATAAATTAGTGATTTCCCTGATTGCTTTGCCCATAATTAATGCCCACACATACTAATTGACATTGAAATTGGAAAATTTTGTAATAACTCAGTACAACCTTCCGTAGCGGAATGTCTCAAGTACAATATCATTGAAATTATTGTAATTTTGGTACGTATTTATTGTTTCCTCTAATTAACTAAACCAATTGCTAATTTCGCACTGAAAACATTGAAATTATAAACAAGATATCATTTAATTGGTCTGAATTCATTTTGTAATATAATATTTTGAAAAAAAACTCCTGTTTAGTTAGATCGCAATTTATTACTGGGACGTCGAATTGGTAGTATCGTACAGTAAAGAGAAAAACGATAAAAGTGTTGTGTGGGCATATCTGTTATGTCCCAATTAAGGTAAATTTTTCCTTTTTTGGGTCAAATTGAATATTTTTTGTGTCTTTCCGTAAACGTTTTAACTTCACGGCACAAACTCAGACGGACTATCTCCTGCAGTATTACTTTGAGATATACGATTTATGCAGTATTAGAAAGTGGTGGGTGACCCGATAGTTGATCCCCGGGACAGTTGATCTCTCTGCCAATTGATCTCTCGGACAGTTAGTTATATTGAGGGAAAAAGATTTAACGTATTTCCCTAAACAGACTGCATATATAAATATGTCGTTTTTGTAATTCGGCTGCGTGCTCAATCAAGGACACATATCAAAAATATTTGTATAGCTAAATATACATATTTCTACTCAATACGCCTGCAGGTATGATATAATCGACTTTTGTTATATTGACAGTACCGATGAGGACGTACAGAAGAAATTATCCTTTAAGGGATTAACTATCCGAGGGATCAACTGTCCGGGGGGGTCAACTGTCGGCGGGCCAACTATCGGGGAGGCCAACTGTCGGGGATTCGTTTTGTATTTGTATTTAAAAGTTTACCATAGCCACATCCAAATAGTTGTAACGTATTCCAAAAAGTCTTGTCACGTTTGTGTAATTAAATATTATTTTTATAAGCAATAATTGTTCGCCTGAAACACTCATCCACATTGAAAAAATCTCCTGATAAAAAATACATGACGCCAACGGGACAACATGGGACTCTTCAAGACCCATGTTCACTCCTTCCTCTCCACATTGGCGTTGTCATGTATTTTTTATCAGGAGATTTTTTCAATGTGGATGAGTGTTTCAGGCGAACAATTATTGCTTATAAAAATAATTGTTATCCTTTGTGCTATGCATAAATAAAATCTTGTCTTTAAAAACATTAATTTATCAAAAAAATAATAAGTAATTAAATATGTTTTTATTTTCGTATGAAGTGATATTTTTACAGTTTAAAAGATAAAAAAACAATCGGTAAGCGACAAAACAATTGTGAAAAAAATCCTGTGTTATTGAAATGATTATTTTGATATTTTTAATAGCATGTACATTGTTAATAATAAGCATAATAGTAGATGTTCTTTTTTAATATTAAAATTTGAAAGAGACTTTCATTTTGGGGTACGTTCAAAAACAGTGAATCACTTGTAAAATTAATGTCAACCGGAATATTTCTAAGTAACTTGACTACTCAGAATACCCCAAGGGTATTAGATATTCAATTTCATTAGCCTATGTATCTAGTTCTTATGAATCTTAAGATCTTTCAAATTAGTATATGTATATCACACTTACAGGGATTACTTTTTCAATGGTATCGTGTATTTTTTTTTTTAATATTAACTCCACACAGGAGGCCCTGAAGAAAATTATTTCCCTCAGGGCCTATGTCATCTTTGGGGATGCTGTGTGGAGGGTCTTTTTGTGGAGAGGAAGGAGTGAACATGGGTCTTGAAGAGTCCCATGTTGTAGGAGGGAGGAAACACAGAGGCCGGCAGTTTATTATATATAGACAGCGCGTAAACATTTATCAGATCTCCCACCGGATTTAGAAGTCCATTTTCTGTTGACGTTTATTTCTCCGTCACGGTACGTATTTTAATACGCTAGCAGCAGGATGTTCTACATTTTACATAAATTATAGATATTACCTACAATTTTACGTTTATAACAACTGTGCTACTGACGTCTAGTATGAAAGAGATGGCACGAGATACCGAGAGAGGATTACAAAAGATTGTGACCGATTGTCCAATGTCTCTTGTTACTCCAAATAATACAATCTTGTTGTTACGTAAGTTAATATAAATATTATTCCACGATCCCAGTCTTTTTCTCTAAATAGTATAAAATAAAGTATGTATCCGCGTCTGTCTGTTTGTGCGCTTAGTTCTTCTAAACTACGATCATTTAGAGAATTTCTTCCCGAAGGTTTATGTATATACTACATACGTTTTATATGAATACAAAGTAGAGAAAAGCCGATATTTGTACTAGAATTCACAACCTCAAAATTGACTCCAAAGTATTCGAAAACCCGAGCAACGCCGGGTGGGTACACGTCAGCTATAAAGTCATATATTAAAATTCAGACGGCGTATGTTTGTTTTTGCAAAACTCGAAAAGTAGTCAAACGATATCGCTGAAAATTCTAAAGTTTGTTCTTATCAGTGCCATGAGTGTTTAGAGAGTGATTTGAATAGAAGAAGAAGTCGGGGACGCCCGAAGAATACTTAACGCAATATCTCTTTACCGGAATGAGATACGAAGTCCATGTAATGTAGTGTTTTTAACAGTAACATTGTGGAATACAGTAGTGTATGGTGGAAGATGTCGGAGATATAAACTCCTATAACGACATTAGCGATAGCGAAGCATTCTTAATATGTAAACAATGTTATTAAGATATTAAATGTTAATTTCATCCTAATTTGCATAATTAACATCGGAAAATATAGTCTTATAATAATGATTACAAAGAACACAAAGAAGTTTGCAGGACCAGAAAAACATATCTTACAAAATGCATGTTTACATCATGCTGATTTATACGCCGGAAGAGATAAACTAGCTAAGATAACATGTAACAATACATGGTGCATCCCTTACAAGGAACATCCCTTCGGCATGGAGCACTTCACTGAGAATTCTGGGCTTTGTTCTACGCACCGCAAGGAATTTTATAGATACCCGGGTTCTCATAGTTTTATTTGATTCCTTAGTAAGGAGTAGAAAGTGGGTCGGTCAGTTGGAATCCACACCAGGTAAAGTATTCTCTCGTGTTGGAGAGAGTTCAGAAGAAATTCTTAAGATTTCTCTACATGAGGGATCTACTATCTCTATCCTACTGATTTTCTTTTGGGTATGCTCGGAATGAACCATCTACGGGTCAGGAGAGATGTGCGCATTGCTACACATTTCTTCAGACTGATTCGTGGATGGTTTGAAAACTCAGTCATCATGGAGAGCATTCATTTCTATGTTCCCGATGGTTATCTACGTCACCGACAACATAGACTGTTCTATCTCCCGGCCTGCAGAACTAACTATTGCCTGTGGGGAAAGCAATATTGCTGTTGAACAGAATCAATTCGGGTATCGACATTTTTAGCATCAATTAAGCTTCCTTTAAAAGTCAAGCTCTATTATTACTAGTATAGTTGACATACCCACTGTTTATATTAATGTAAGAATTTTTATTACCAAATGTATTTAAAAAACGCATTAAAATTAACAAGTTTGTAATGTTTTAAAAATATTTACTGAATTGAATTGAATTATCCCTAAACCAACTCAGCGTCAAAGGATAAGTTTCCGGATTTCGTCGCCATGTACCTAATGCAAAATCACGTCGACTGACTCGATCGCATAAAAGAACCAACTTTAAAAAAGTACAATATTACAGCAAAGATTATCTGTGACAGTTTCCCTTGATTAACTTTTTTGCTTCTTATAAAATTGTTTCGAAAACAAATAAAAACCACTTTTGCGCTTCAAATCAAGCGTTTCTAGACTCCGTTTGCCAAGCGATTTTAATGCCTATTACGTATGTTCGTGGCGATATAAGGCATACCAAGAATATAAACATGTTTGGCTTGTAACTTGCTCTTAATTCTCGCTGAACACCTGCGGCCTGTTTTTTTTGTTGTTGTTTGTTTTTGGGGTGTTATGCCGTGTTGCGCTAACTCCTTCTTTAGCCGACGTTTCGGACAGCGTTGCAGTGTCCATCATCAGGGCAGATCCGGTAGATCCGAAGATCTGATGATGGACACTGCAACGCTGTCCGAAACGTCGGCTAAAGAAGGAGTTAGCGCAACACGGCATAACACCCCAAAAACAAACAACAAAAATGCTTTTGGCCGTGAGAATCTAAAAACTTACCTGCGGCCTGCTTTGATTTATGTATGCATGAAAAAAACATAGCCAAATATTGTTTTATTTCATTTTGCGAAACTCAAGTACAAATATTTAAATGTTTTACAATAATTTCCTAAAGAATTTAACTCGCCAAGTTAAACAAAAAACGGTAGCCAAAAAAGGGTTCGTAAGTTGGAGATTTTTTACTTTAAAGCAGATTTTACAGGCCTCATACTTTCCTTACTCATTCTGGGCTTATAAAAAGACTTATTTTATATAATTATTTCAAAGGCTGCAGTTTTAATATGTATCTAAAATATTTCTAAGTATTCGAATTTTAAAAACGTAGTGCTTCGCCTTAAACCAATTAGTTACCACATTCCACTAATTATCGTAAAATGGGCCCACTGCCCATAAAAAAACATTTAGGTTATGCTTGCCAACTCAAATAAAAACAAACCACAGAAATTCTTTGGTCTTTGAGCAATGCCGAATTCTTTGGGTGAAAGCTAAAATTACGTTTTCCAAAGCTATTTTTGAACGGCTTTAACCGCGCAAACTATATAGGTATTATAATAATTAAATACAAAATCCTGATAATAATTATTCCTTATAAAAAGGCCCTTATGTGAATATCGCGCCAGAGTCCCAATTGCACCTAACTACACCTTTATTACAAACTTATGCTGTTTTATGTACAAACGCTGTTAGCAGGTGCTCTCTACAGAAGACGTGATGCTTGTGACCTTTGATTTAGTGCCACTTTAGAGAAGAATGATAATTTTGACTGCGCCGAACGAACCTTTGATCTCAAGGGAGAAAGTCAAGGTACAAAGATACCATCAGGCCGAATCATCGCCGCTTTTGTACCTCAAATAAGTTATTTTTATTTGGATAATTTGTATTGCACCGTTTTTTGTAAAAAAAATCCCTTCAAGAGCGCTGTGTCCATATTCCACACCATAATAATGATTGACTAATTATACATCGCCGTTTTCGAGGGAAAATCACCTCACGGACTCTTTACAACTTGGTATAACTTATCACATAGACTTATAACTAATAACTTACAGTTAAAATTTATTACTGGTGAATTACTAATAAGACTTATAACTAGAATGACGTACAACTCAACCTTATAGCTTGCAACTACGTACTGAAATTAAGACTTATATGTAACTAGTGACTTATAGCTAGTGAAGATGTATAACTAGTGACTTAAAACTAATAATTACTCATTATATAACACTGCTATAAGACTTACAACGATGGCTTAAACCTGGAGACTTATTAACAACTAACATACTTATTTACACTTACATGTTATGATTTTTGTACCTGCTGTCAGTGGTGAAGTATAAAATAATCATACTTCTTCTAACACAGCAAACTTATTTTGTGGCACCATTTTAATTGACATTAATAAAATACTTAGTTTTTACCACTTTTATAAAAGTGGTAAAACTAAGTATTTTATTAATTTCAAAATAATCATAGACAATAGAAACAAAAAATGGGAAATGATCCTTTTTTAGTATGAAATCGCGTGCAAAACGCGTGTCGCCAACATCGTTCATACTACTGCAAATCGCATTTGTGCGCAGCCTTTGTATCTATCTACCAAACGTATTTCTTTGATTACGTAACCACTGTGATAGTGCAGTTTGGGCATAGCTCGACGACATGTCTTCCGACACACTTCCATGCCATATCGCCCTATGTCTCTATTATTATCTATGCTACTTCCTTTAGTTAAAATACCTTTCTACGATCAGGGCCGGTCCCGTGCTGGCGCAATTTGAGAAGTCCGCTCCAGGCGCTGACTTTTACAATTTGTTTTTATTATAAAGACTATTTAAACATTGTACATACAAAATATGATAGTGAATATATGTATAGTAAATTGTATTTCTTATTCCTCCTCACTAGGGTGATGCTGAGGCGGTACTAAAGTTATTCAGATCTCTTTTATTTGTTTTCTATGTCGTTTTTAATGTTGCGGTTTTCACTAGCGCAAGGCGCCGTTTGGCTTAGGGCCAGCCCTGCCAAGCATAATTCTCACTAATTTTCCACTGCGAACAGTGTTATTACAGAGTTTCCGGGGGTAAAGTGCGCTAGCTTCGGGGGGTGATTCTACATGATAGTACAAGTAAAAAAGACAAATAACTTTTTTTAAAATTCCACTTAACCCCCGGACGCCCCGAATAGTATGACGAGTTTTGATAAATATTAGTACAAACGTCCCAGTTTTGATAAATATTGAGATAATCGTCCCAGTTTTGACAAATATTGAGACAATCGTCCCATTTTTGATAAATATTTAGACAATCGTCCCAGTTTTGATAAATATTAAGGCAATCGTCCCAGTTTTGATAAATATTAAGACAATCGTCCCAGTTTTGATAAAAATTAAGACAATCGTCCCAGTATTGATGAATATTAAGACAATCGTCCCAATTTTGATAAATATTAAGGCAATCGTCCCAGTTTTGTTAAATATTAAGGGTGGGTTGTTTCGGAGAATTTGAACCATTCATCAAATTTCAACGTTCATTTTCGGGTTCTGTGAAAGACTTATTCAAGTTCTGTTTTTATATCATTGTAGGCTAGTTGCTTGACAAAACTGAAATAAAAACAGAACTTGAAAAAATCTTTCACAGAACTTGATAATGACCGTTGAAATTTGATGAATTGTTCAGATTCTCCGAAACAACCCGTCCTAAGACAATCGTCCCAGTTTTGATAAAAATTAAGGCAATCGTCCCAGATTTGATAAATATTAAGACAATCGTCCCAGTTTTGATAAATATTAAGACAAACGTCCCAGTTTCGCAAGTCTATTTTTGTTAAGAAGATACAAGTCGCATGTTTAAATGTGAACCAAACAAATAATTAAAAAGCAATAATTTATTAACCGCGATGAGATTCAAGTTCATTGTCAAGATTTGAGATAAAAACGGAATACATAAATACCGCTGGCTGATTATCAACATCTCACTTATGCATACAACTTTCACGCTGACATCACCTTAGAAAAAACCTGACAAACATAATATGACCATACGTTCACTTTTGAACGGGACCGTCCCGTATTTAAGAGGAAGCTACAAGCCGAAAATGTGTATATTCTGGGCATACCTTATATCGTAGGTAATAGGCATTAAAATCGCAAAACAAACGGAGTCTAGAAACGTTCGATTTCAAGCACAAAACTAGTTTTTATTTATTTTGTAAATAATTTTATAAGAAAGCAAAAAAGTTAATCATGTGAACTGTCACAGATAACATTGGCTAAAATACGGTATTTTTTAAAGTTGTTTCCTTTATGTGTTCATACATTTCTATTGAAAAAATATATGTTTTTTAGTAGTTTGCATTTATATTTTTTATTGAGTAATTTATTTTTTTATTTGTATTCTACTCAAGCGAAGCGATAGGAAAACCTTCAATTTATCTAAAGCATATTTTTTGGTATTCATAATGTACACCAATTCGTTACAAAGATTAATCAAAATAGTGATTTGGCATTGAGCTTCGCCTTAAGGTCCCTGTCCCGTTGTCCCGAAGGATAATGTCGAGACACGGTAGCCACTCAACTCAACTCAACCATTAGTTATCGTCATAGAAAAACGTATAGTGTTAAAATTGAGATCTGATGAATTCGAAAGAGAATTAATGTCGCTTATTTGTTAAGCAATAAAACCTTTTGATTTCTATGCCCTATACCAGGGGTTCCCAACCCCGTGCCCGATTCGTATGTGCCCGCCACTATTCGACAGTGAAATAATTTTTTCATAAACATTAATTAAAAATGTGAATCGGCGGGTTTTCGAAGTGTACAAGGAGTGATGTACAAATAGCATTCCCCACCTGGAACAGCGTTGTTGTCATTTTGATTGCGATTGCTGCCCCGAGTTTGTCGATTAAAAATAGGTGGTGCCCGCCACCCTACCAATATATTTGAATGTGCTCTAGAGTACAAAAAGGTTGGGAACCCCTGCCCTAGACAGACAATTCTTCTTGTTTTATACACGGAGAAAACTTACTGATATAAAATATTGCTAATTTATTAAGAAGCTCTTCAAATTATTTTTAATCCGGCTAAAAACGTTATTGCAGGATGAATGAATTGATAGATTTCTTAATATACTTACGTGTTAATAAAAATTCTAATGACGCGAATACATTTGCGAGCCTAAACGCGAGCCGAGTCTTGAATTTATGGGAAAGGCATGAAGCAACGGCAAATCGCGTGTTACTAATTCATCGTCTTAAAAAATTAAACCTACTGCTTACCGTTAATTTTATTAACTAAAAACTTTAAATTTTTTTTAAAATATTTTAACTTACATCCAAGAATTTCGGGATGAAAAAATTATGTTTGTTAGGAATGGCTTATTATGTTCTTGTGTCTAAGAAGTTGTTTTTTTTTTAAATAATAAAATGAATTTATATTATCTTCTTCAATCACTAAATATTGAAATGTGGTTTAAAAGCTTCAGTAAGTTATCCGTGATAAATTGAAATTAAATGAAACTACTTTCAATTCGTGATCCGTGATAAAAACTCCCCCAATTACAATCTATTTATTACCACGGAATTCACTGAGAATTTCTCGATGCGTCTGGTTTGGCCCACTTACAGTACCCGGATAGCAGAACGTACGCAGAGGATCGGCTGCGAGTATCACGCAATTCATATTTGTACTGAGGTAACAAATACCCAATTAGTCTTCACGTGAACACTGCCAGATGCCGCCCAGCTTCAAGCAAGCATTTACCCTTTATGCTACATGATCCCCTGGTATAGTCCGACTAACAACAGAAGTCCGTTCATTATGGACGTTTTCCACCATCATTTTTTTCATGCTGATCTCCATATGGAAATTATATCGGGACCCATATGAAAAATCTTCACTTTACACGATCTTTATTTTTATACTTATTACAATTTTTTGCACATAGTTTATACTTATTTTGGAACGGTACCAAATCGTCCAAAAATGCAACACCTTAAACATAACCATAGATCACATGATAGCATATGTCGTTTACCTTTGCCGTTGCACTCAAAAAATCATCGAAAATATACGCGAAATTCACTAAACCGAATAGTACGTTCACAATCAGTAATATGTACGTGTTGTAGTCTTTTATATCAACATTTTAAACATAAAACGAAATGAAAATTCAACATTTTAACAAAGTATAGTTATGTAAAACAATGACACGACAGATGTTGAATAATGTCCGCCATTTTAAACTGTACGAAAAACGGTACCAAAATAGAATCTTTTTTTTGTTCCGAATTCGTATGAAACGACGACACATACTTCCGTGAAAACTGTTAGTGAAAAAGGATGCGGAACATGAGCGTGGAGTTGCAAGCCACCAACGAACACTATCGAACTAATAAAAAATCACGCCTTTTCTGTCCATGGCAAGCATCTTTATTTTGCTTGCGGTTTGTTGCTTTGCAAACAAACAGACTGACATTTTACATATCATATCAAAAGCTACACGTAGAAAAATGATCCTATTAAAAAAGTGATAGCATGCCAGTTTCCTGATAAAATTTTACTCAGTCAGAATATATCGAGAACACGTCTTCTTTTCCTAATGAATATCATGACGGAATGCGATAATATCAGTGTGTCAATATCAATATTTGTATGAACACGTGTTCCGCCGTCCTCATAAAACATTCGCTTTTAACTGATACTTTGTTAGGAACTCAATTGAATTTTCAATTCATTCGTTAAAGGCCTGCAGTCTCGTTTTTAACAGGAAAACGAATATTTTAACCAGATTTTTAATAAATTAATTGTATTTTTTATCAGTAACCTTTGTGTGCAGTGAAAATGCTGCGTTTTCTCCTCCCTTTTGAGGAAACGTCTCGGAAAACTCGCTGTGTTCATTATCAGGGCCGATGACAATGCAACGACAGTTTGTTTATCGTAGACGTGATTCCGTATGAATACCATAGCACCAATATAAATGGCTTGTTTTATAAACCGCCACTGGTTGTGGCTAAAGAGATTTACCAGGTATGCGGCCAATCAAACAAACAAGACACACTCTCTCACAACTTCGAAAAAATAACAAAAAGTACAACAGCAGCGAGTAATTCATACAAAACGTAAAACAAACCGAGCGATAATCGGACAAATCTTGAGGAATGTAAGGAAAATAGTTGAAAAAAGAATAACGTATTTCCGTTATGAAAATATAAGAAATAAAGTTGGTTTTGGTGGATACAAAATGGGTCAACGATTTACCAAAAATCAGAGCACAATAAATTCGACTCGTTAGATATGCTTGGTGGATGGCTGGCTTGTTCAGTGGGTACCTACTCATAATGTTCATATTGGTAAGCATTAAGGCGAAGCTTAATGCCAAATCACTATTTTGATTAATCTTTATAACAAATTGGTGTACATAATGAATACCAAAAAATTTGCTTTAGATAAATTGAGGGTTTTCGTATCGTTTCGCTTGAGTAGAATACAAATAAATAAATAAATTACTCAATAAATAATATAAATGTAAACTACTAAAAAAAAAAAATTTTTAATAGAAATGTATGAACGCATAAAAGAAACAACTTTAACAAATACAGTATTATAGCTAAGATTATCTGTGACAGTTTCACTTCGTTTGTCAAGCGATTTGAATGCCTATTACCTACAATATAAGGCATACTAAGAATATACACATTTTTGACTTGTAGCTTCCCCTTAAGAATACTGATTTTCGTTATTTTTACATTAGCTCCACAGAGGAGACACCTAGGATAATAATTCCCCTCATTGCCTATATCATTTCCCTCATCCTATATTAGGTACGCTTTGTGGAGAGTTGTTTTAGAAGGAAATGAAGGAGAGAAGGTTCTGGGAAGGAAAAGGGTATGAAGTGTGGTTGTAATCTGGGGGTCAATGTGTCCAGGAGTGACTAAATGAATCCAACTCTCCCACTTCGGTGCAATTCACGCAGCATCCGCCGTCAAGACCTGGAAAAACTTAACCCCGTGAACGTGGGCACTCGCCAAGTCAGAAACGTAGCGAATCAGACAGATTGTTATACAAAAATCCTTTTCTTCGATCTAGTACCGTCCGAAAATATAATTTCTTCTCTAATAGCAACCAACTGTACGAAAATAATGAACTTGTAAGGCATTTTTTTAATATTGGTACCAATGTAGTTATCATATGGGAATCGGTAAAATAAATCGTGTTAAGGCGATGCACTACGGAGTAATGCAAAATAATGTGTTTTTGGTTTGAAAATTTTGTCGCCTAGAAATGTTTCAGATCCTTTAAATAAATACCGCGAGTATAATACATCTTGGTCTTTGAAATAATCGAGTATTTTTTACATAAGTCTTTTTATAAGCCCAGAAAAAAATAATTTATAAGGCCTATGAAAACTGCTTTAAAGTTCAAAATTTCCCACTTACGAACACATTTTAGATTGTCGTTTTATTGTATAATGTGGCGAATTAAGTTATTTATAAAATGATCGGAAAACATTTAAATATTTATGCCTGAACATCCACAAAATAAAATAAAAGGCACTTTTTGGCTATGTTTTTTTCTTGCCTAAATCAAATCAGCTGGATGGTGTTAAACGGGAATTTAAGCCTTATCGCCATCTACGTAAGGAGTATTATTGATGGCGGCTCGATTCAAAATGTTACACGACGTAGTGCATCGCTTTAAACCAAAACCTTCTAGATCAAAAGGACGGGACTGATACAGTTTCTCGACCGATTCAGTGTCCCGGCCTTGTGATCTAGGAGGTTTTGGTTAAACGCACATTACACCCAAATATATATAATATTGCCTTACTTTTAGAAAGGGGATCTTAAAGACGGATTGCACAGGCGTCTGGTGGGAATGCTGTCCTTGTTCTACCGAAATTTCAATGGAAGATGCTCCGGGAACTAGCGTCATTAAACTTTTCGGCACTGGTGCATAATTGGGAAACACGCCAATCGCGCCCCTAACATTTGTACACACGAGAACTCGTTCTTGAGTTCAATTGAGGCTGTGTAAAGATTTTCCGACCTCTGTGTTTCCTCCTACAACGTGGGTATCTTCGTTCACTCCTTCTCTTCAAATACACCCTCCAAAAAGCATCTCCAAATATGAAATATGCCCTGAGGAAGTTGTTTTGTTAAGGGCTTTCTGTCTGGAATTAAAGAAAAAAAACGTCATTGATTATGATTTAAGATTTTCACGGCCAAAAGTATTTTTTTTATTTGTTTTTGGGGTATTATGCCGTGTTGCGCTAACTCCTTCTTTAGCCAACGTTTCGGACAGCATTGCAGTGTCCATCATCAGGGCAGATGTCTTATTAAATAAGACATCTGCATCATTATCATTATTAAATAAGACATCTGCCCTGATGATGGACACTGCAATGCTGTCCGAAACGTTGGCTAAAGAAGGAGTTAGCGCAACACGGCATAATACCCCAAAAACAAATAACAAAAACGTCATTGATATTTCATAGATCCCTTTACTGTTTCTGCGCTCCGTGACTAATCCCAAGCGCTTTGGCCTCGTTTGCTTCTGTCAGGTGTCTCGGGTCTAGGAACACCTATGTAGCACTTTGAGCAGGTGACCTTATAAGCCAGCGATCCCTCTCACTCGACCACCAGCCGCTCAGTGGATCAACTCTTACTTTTAAGTGCGCCGAATTAAAACCACTAATCGGAGAAGAAACGTAAGAAAAAACTCCACACCTCCTACCTGATTAGTACGTACCTACTTCTTGTCGGTCTGGCAGTGGGGTTGCCACAAATTTACGTGATCTAGGGCAACCGTTAATTTATATAGCGCGGTTTTTTGATACACCTCAAGTGCGCCTTACACTAAATAACCTAACCTAATATAATAATGAGAAAATATCATATAACCGATCTATGTACAGGGTTTTCCAATAAGAGGTGTTATTTTGAATATCCCGCTATTTCGGTAGATGTTACTTTTGAAGCTGTCATTTTTTGACATTTGACAAGTAGAAACTACGCCATTAATAAAAATGGAACGATACACGCTTCAACAACGCATTGAAATTATTAAAATTCACTTGATTGAATCAAATGCAAATCATCTTGAGTGATGAGGCCCATTTCCACCTCGGTGGCTTCGTCAACAAGCAAAATTGTCGCATCTGGGGCTCGGAAAACCCAAGAGTTATTGTTGAAAAGCCTCTCTATCCTCAACGTGTTTGGTGCGTTTTATGGTCCGGCGGAGTCATTGGACCTTACTTTTTCGAAATGAGGTTGGAGCAACAGTTACGGTGAATGGATTGCGCTATCGAGAGACGATTAATGATTTTTTTATGGCCGGAATTGGGTGGTATTAATCTGGACAACGTTTACTTTCAACAAGACGGAGCTACGTGCCACACAAGCAACGAAACCATTGATCTTTTACGATTGAATATCAAAATAACACCTCTTATTGGAAAACCCGGTATTATGTTTGCAAATCCTTCAAAGCGAGCTCATACGCGCTCACAATATTAATGTTTAAGGAGGTTCATATTAACCTACATAACACATATTATCTATGGCTTGCTTCTAAAAAGGCTAATGCCAGTAACATTGCATAACTAACTAAGTAACCATCACGCCGTTCCACGCAGGGGTAGGTAGGAGGACGGACCGCCAAACAATTCGGTCTTGGCACACTCACCTTGCCTCATTCACATTCATACAAACTCTTCTATTATTCTGACTCTTGATATGGCTGGACTCAAGTATCTTATTCACTTGATCATGCCATATCTTCCTCGGGCGTCCCTGACTTCTACCATTCACATTTGCGTCATATATTCTCCTTACAGTCCTTTCTTCGTTGATTAGCTCTACTTGTCCAAACTATCTGAGCGTCTCTTTCTTAATCTAACTCACTACGCTTACAACAGCCTCGCATTCTCACACGATCATACATAATAGTACACACTTACGTCTCAGGGATCTCATTTCTACAGCATGCTGTCTACTTTTATTGCATTGGCCACCGAAAATCAAAAAACGTTTCTTTTGAAATTCGGAAGCTCATCCAACTTTTATGTGTACATATGTTTATTGAACTTTTTGTTGCATATTACAACTTATTAGAGTTCTCTCAACTACCAAACTAAGCTCTTGTCCGTATTATGTTTCTGTAAAATGACGTTTGCCCTTTTAGAAGCAAACCACATATTTAATGGCGGGCAAAAAGTGCTACGTATTAAACAACTTAAAAAAACGTTAAACATATATTTTTAATTTATTTAATGTTGACTACTAACTGTTCTACTCCCGGATGGCTTGTCTGCAAGAGCCTGAGCACGACACGGTCTCAGCCGCTTGTCAGTGCCCGCATCCATGCAACAACTGCGCGATACTATACTACAGGAGTATAACCAAAACCGCCTTAAGAGGAAGCTACAAGCCAAAAATGTGTATATTCTTGGTATACCTTATATTGCAGGTAATAGGCATTAAAATGGCTTGAAAAACGGAGTCTAGAAACGTCCGATTTCAAGCACAAAACTGATTTTTATTTATTTTGAAAATAATTTTATATGAAATCATAAAAGTTTATCAAGTGAAACTGTCACAGATAATCTTAGCTATAACACTGTATTTTTAAGTTGTTTACTTTACGCGTTCATACATTTCTATTGAAAAAATGTTTTTTTTAGTAGTTTACATTTATATTTTTTATTGAGTTATTTATTTTTATATTTGTATTCTACTCAAGCGAAACGATAGTAAAACCTTCAATTTATCTAAAGCGTATATTTTGGTATTCATAATGTACACCAATTCGTTATAAAGATTAATCAAAATAATGATTTAGCATTAAGTTTCGCCTTAATCCAGGCGAAGACACTCTGAATCGAGTCGCCCTATTATTGTCCCAGTTGGCAGCTGCATAAAATATGAATTTAATTTTTGGATCTTTTCGAGGACCGTATCCCCAGGCGCTTGCCCACACTGCCTCGCATCCTCTACGCTACTGGTGTTTCACCTAGACTGCTAGAAAAAATATTTGCATACATTTTTTTTGATATTGCCCTGTTAAAAAATACCGTAAAAGCAAAACTAGCTCTATTATATTATTATTCTTGCCTGAAATGGTTTGTATGTAAATCGCTTTTATATTATTTATCGATTTCAATTTCAATATTTTAATTATTCTATTATAATATATTCAATACATTATTAACTATCGAAACCGTTCGGCGGTATTTTTTTAGTAACACGTCCGTATTCGATACAGTTAGGCTGTTTCGTTGAATTTGTTATTTTACCGTTTTACCTATTCTGTTTTTTTTTTTTTTTTTTTTTTTTTTTTTTTTTAACGTGAAAATGCATTTTAGCTTACCGCATTTTTCTATTTAAGGCAATGCATTGCTTATTCATTTCGTTTTGATTTTAATATTTGATTGCCTAGAAATATTGGGTATAGATTTGTCATAATATATATCTATCTATATAAATCAAAATGTAAATGTTCGTTTGTTCCAAATTTTAAATCTCCTAAAGTGCTTCACCGATTGCTTTGAAATTTTGACACAACTTTGCATTCAAATACATGTGTGTTTTTATGTATCTATATTATATAGACATCACTTGTGACAGGTAAAAACATGCTTTTTGAATGTATGTTTGATCTGTTGGATGTAATAGCAACACCGCGCTATTGTTTTTTATCTGCTCAGACAAGACAAACTGAGCCACGGCAGCCGTGGCGGGGCCAGCTAGTACAAAATATAAACATAGTTAAAGTAATAATTGATATGTTTTATGGTAACATTTCATTTTAAAGCCATTAAAGCTAAAGCCATTTCAGCCACGTTTCAATTCTGAATGGTGCCCTTACCCCAGAGCAATACTGAGAGTATATTTCACTATAAATTATTTTTAAGGCGATGCCATACGTAGTAATGCAAAATCATGTGTTTTTGGTTTGAAAATTTGGTCGCCTAAAAATGTTTCAGATGCATTAATTAAACACTGCGAGTAGAATACATCTTGACCTTTGAAATAATCGAGTATTTTTTAGATAAGTCTTTTTATAAGCCCAGAAAAAATAATGTAAAGGCCTATGAAAACTGCTTTAAAGTTCAAAATCTTCTACTTACGAACCCATTTTCGGTTATGATTTTATTTTATAATGTGGCAAATTAAGTTATTTATAAAATGATCGAAAAAAAATTTAATATTTATGCCTGAACATCCACAAAATAAAATAAAAGGCACTTTTTGGCCATGTTTTTTTCTTGCATAAATCAAAACAGGCGGATGGTGTTAAGCGGGAATTTAAACCTTATCGCCATCTACGTAAGGGTTGTTATTGATAGCGGCTCAATTTTAAATATTACACGACGTAGTGCATCGCCTTAAAGGTAAAACCATTTCAGCAACGTTTCAATTCTGAATGTTGGTCTTTCACCAGGGCAATACTGAGAGTATCTTCTACTATAAATTATTTTTAATGCAAAATATGTCTACGGCTCCAATCGTCTGGTGCCAGTGAGACTATGACATCCCCAATTAGGGTATTTTATGAGGTATCCGGATGGTTAAGCAAATGGTGGGGGAAGTACCTGGCTATTCAGATCTGATCACCAAACACGGCTAAAGTCATTTCACCAACGTTTCAATTCTTAATTGTGATCTTTCGCAAGGGTGATACTGAGAGGATCATCCATGGAAAATGCATCATATATACATTTTTCAAATGAATTAATTTTGAAACAACACAAATTAAAAATAATTGAAAAATTAAATTCGCGACCTCCGGATTCGTAGATCCTCGACTGAGGAGGCCGTCAGCTCGTTTTCAAACAAGCAATAATATTTTTTCCTATTGTTAATTACATTTTACCATAATACGGTAGTCAACGTAGAATCTCGTTGTCGTAGGCTATTGTTATATTTCATTCAATCTTCACGTTCTTAACACGATCCTATCTTATCTGCTATGACACTGCGACCCGTGACTGAATTTTGCCGAGCACAATGTCCGAACTTTTAATTATGTTCAAATCAATGAAAATTTCACGAACATTGCCGGCGTTCGCTCAATTCGCTCATCTTAAGGCTCGCCGTCACGTAACGTTGAACTTCCACATTATTTATTATTATTATTGTGCAGTCTTTACCGCAATTTCAAATAATCATTTTATAATAGTAAAATTCGTGAAAGGAAATGCTATCCGAGTCGTGGCCTGCAAAACAATTCTAAATAAAGCGATGCAATGACAGAATCTGTGATGATAATATCTGCAATTTGCAGCTACGATTCTGGCGTTTTTAAAACGAGCAATTTAATAGATTTTATCTATGGGTTGGCTAGTTTGTTCCACCGTGATATTATGCCGTCTATTAAATACCTTCTATGCAGTTTTTGTGAGAATAGAATTAAGCAAATATATTCTTTTAACTATCCCGCAGCCAAGTGGGGGAGTAGGTAGTACCCAAAATTACTATCCTCCTTATATTAGCTTAAATACTTGATATATCATTTTGTTATTTTACGTATTCCTGCGCAAAAACATAGGTTACAATTAATAATTGGGATTTCTATAGTTTAAAAGCCCATAAGAAAAATGCATGGGGTCGTCGGAAGACCCACTTGGTTACAGACGTTTTGTTTGGCATCTTGGCCTATCAAGAGTTAATTAGAACTTTAAAATCTGTAATTCAGAGGTTAACTATCCCATGTAAGGTGTTTTTTTATGTTTTTTCTTTTTATTTATGTTTTTTTCTGTATGTAACATGAATTTTAAGTGGAAACTTCACTGATTAATGCAACATTTAAAATGTAATTATTTATATCAAATTGTCAAACTGTTTGTTTCCCCAATAAACTAAAATAAAATAAAATGTTACATTTTTTAAATTTTAGTACTTTTTGAAATACGTCTATTTGAATTTAATTTTTGTTTTCGGTAATAGATGAATGCAAATCTCGGATGTGGAATTTAACTCTTTCGAGCTGAAACTCGTTGTCGATGACAATGCATTCTCTCAACATATGTTTGGCAATTTACGGACGTATTCGCATTTCTCTGAAATCGGATGACATTAATGCAGTTAATATACGAAATCAATGTCGGTCCTACCCGATCGGCATTTTGGTATTTTTGCATCAATCGGCGAGCTTTGTAGAGTTGTAGATTCCAGGAAGGTTCAACTCTCAGTCATACCATTTTTACTATTTTTTCTACAACTATTTAGATTCGAACATTGACAAGTTTTTTCTCATAAAAATCAAACTCACTAGGACTAAGCCTGTATCGAGATTAATAATTTACATTTGAGTGAAGCAAACATAGAGTAATCACAAACATGAAGTAATACTACATACAAACACAATACGTATATACGGAATATGCCTAAAATGTGTACATGCGTTAATTTACTTATGAGCCATAGATACATTAATTGGAGTGTGGCAGGGTTGTATTTCAGAACTTTTGAACAATTTGCTTAATTTTCGATGAAATTATGCAGACATTGCTCAATACCTCCACAAAAGTATTTAACCTTGTGATTAATTAATTAAATTCACGTAACAGCCGCGTAATACAAATTCGTACATTTGCACTGGCGTATATTCAAACATAAAGACCAATTTAATCGCCTAAAATTCGTAGCTGTAATTATTCCGGAATCCATCACGATTTTGAAAGTAAAATTACCATTACTCATTACAAGCATCTTCAAATTGTTTTTGCCAAAACAATGAGAACATACCGCTTAAGTAATGTATGCAGTGGGAATGAACGTCAATCATGCTAACATTTGTAAATTTCTTAAAAGGTTTTACTTAAAATTATGCCATATATTTACGCTGATCTTATCAAACTGTTGAAAATGTGATTTGAGTTTAAATAACGTCTGATTTCTAAGATTAAGGCGATGCACTACGTAGTAATGCAAAATCATGTGTTTTTGGTTTGAAAATTTGGTCGCCTAGAAATGTTTCAGATGCTTTAATTAAATACTGCAAGTAGAATACATCTTGGCCTTTGAAATAATCGAGTATTTTTTAGATAAGTCTTTTTATGAGCCCAGAAAAAAATAATGTATAAGGCCTATGAAAACTGCTTTAAAGTTCAAAATCTCCTACTAACGAACCCATTTTCGGTTATGATTTTATTGTATAATGTGGCAAATTAAGTTATTTATAAAATTATCAGAAATAATTTAAATATTTATGCTTGAACGATAAAAGGCACTTTTTGGTCATGTTTTTTTCTTGCATAAATCAAAACAGGCGGATGATGTTATGCGGGAATTTAAACCTTATCGCCATCTTCGTAAGGGTTGTTATTGATAGCGGCTCAATTTAAAATATTTCATCACGTAGTGCATCGCCTTAATCTATTCGCTAACTTTAGTTAAGTCCATATTATGTTGCACGAACCTCGGAAAAGTTCTATATTCTGTCGGACAAACCTCGGATTAGTTCCATATTTTGTCACGAACCTCGGATAAGTTCCATATTATGTTGCACGAACCTCGGATAAGTTCCATATTATGTTGCACAAACCTCGGACAAGTTCCATATTTTGTTGCACGAACCTCGGATAAGTTCCACATTATGTTGCACAAACCTCGGATAAGTTCCGGCATATTTATGTAGTTATGGTGTGTAGTCCATACACCACTAGCAGACTCCAGCGTGCACATGCCATCTAATGGTACGTATACATTTGCGAACCTTAACGCGAACCGAGCCACGAATTACGGGAAAGGAATGAAGCAACTGCAAGCGGCGTTTCGCGTCCTTTGCGGTTGCTTTGTTCCTGTCCCATAAGTTGAGGTTCAGTTCGGCAGTTCGGCTCCCTTATGTATACGTAGCATTACATGGCTTTCATGGCATCTTTCAAATGTTCATTGGCTATAATTACATTTAATTTGAAACATTAGTAACAGTATCCGCACTAGATATTTGCTACACCTTTTGATTTAAAATAATATTATTCAGTTTGGTAAAGTATTTTGGACTCAAATCAATTTCCGATTTCGGACACTTCTGCAATAATCTCGCGTGTCACATTTTACTTGAAATCGCCGTGCCTAATTTGAACACAGGGTTTTTTACATGCCTGTGGGTGTACCGGTAAGATAATGTTCATATAAACAATAATTCAATTAAAAAACCTTTGAATTTAAAATTTAATATCAATCTCAGTAAAATAAAATAATCGTAATGTTATTATGCTTGGAGCTATACCGAAGATTTTGCTCTAATAGACAGGGAGCCCACAACACCTCTACGTCATCGGTAAAACACTGATGAAACCATTACCTGGCGAAAATGGACTTTTAGCAAGCCTTTGGAAAACTGTAGTAAAAAACTAAACAAAAATATGCCAGTCTGACGATTCTTCAATTGCTTACAGACCGCGGCAATCGCACTTGCTTATAAGTTATTAAAAATAATTTAACAAGAATGGAAAGGCTCGAATATTTTAATATGTATATGATGTGCAATTCATTTAATAAGCTTTTTTTGCCCTTGTAACTGCTGGTTTATTTGCTGGTTCGGAATGGCTCATGCGCCGGCCGCGGAGTGTGTGGACCAAAGACAATAGGATATACCTATAGATTGTAGATAATTAAAACAGATGGAGATGTAGCGTGGAAGAGTGTCAATGATTGGCAATTATTGTCTCAGACATACGACCAAACTACACACACTGTCAGAGCCGAGCAGGCAATGAAAAGTCTGACTGTTTACAATAGCAAAAATTCTAGACTGACGGTCGACAGACCAGTTTGTTTCTGCTCTACTAATCTACCATAGCGTTTAACATATTATTACACATATCTACTAATCGGTCCCTATCGCAACATAACATTTCCATTCGTGTATCTTGTGAAGTAATTTAGCCACTAAAATATAGTTCACAATTTCCGTGGCTGTACGGAACTATCCATGTTGCCCACCTACAGACCAATTTTTTTTAAACTCGATATACGCGTCTGTTGCATATTTCGATGGCCTAGCGCACACATGTTGTAAGTGCATTTTTAAATAAAAAATAAAATAAAAACAATGACGTGTTTTGTAACGCATTTATCAAGACTCCTTACTTTGTAAGTAGATGTTTCGTGTGAAATTTTCATTACTTATTTCATCTAGAATGGATAAAAAGCAGATTTTCACATTCATTTTGTTACATACATCTTATAACTTTAATTTTAATATTGCACTTAACACATGTGTGCACTAGGCCATCGATTTGATCATCACCGTACACGCATGTCGCATCTGTGATACATGAAGTTTCACTAAACGCAGTGTGATAGAATGTGTTGAAATGGCCAACATTTAAATGGTTCGTCCCTTGTTAATTCTCGCCACAAAGTAGTTTCATATGTGTTTCCGATGACGTTGGGTTACCGTTGTTTTGTGTTGTGGACTCCTGGTCTACAACTTGTGTGGGAGAGACATATTTATTTTGTGGGAAGAGAATGAACATATCAATTTGTTTATGTGTTCGCATGTTAATCCATTAATTTAATGGTTATTTGAACAAAGACTTGGTATGATGAATGTGAACTTTACTTTATTGGAGTCTTTCAAAAGTTATTTAACTGCCTTTTGTTTCAACCTACGATTTTAACGTTAATGGGAATGAAGAGTATTCTTCTATTTCAATAAACAAATTTACATGACAATCTCTGTGGCAGAGATGTAAAAGAATCTAAATTACAATAAAACAATAACTCTGTTAACATCACTATTATTTGTATACCTATATATTGCCGACAGTGGCGGTTCGTGGTCGATTTAAAAATTGGCTTTTTGTAAAGCAGCTTGTCTGCTGCATCGAATATATGGAGTCACGTCGTTTTACAATACTGTAATTGTAGAAGACTGTTACGATAATAGTTAACACGTTTATTTGTTTATGAAGTTTAAAAGTAATTGAAAACAATGTCAATAAGTGCCTACTATACTAGTGACTAGAGGAGAAGCGTAGGTATTTATCGTACCCTGTAAAAGTACCGGGTATTTTCATGCCGTACTTCTTGTGACAAATCTCCAAAATACCTTGTTCCTAAGTATTTGTAAATATCACAGGTCTTGAAGTACTTCATTCTTTAAAATACTACGGACTTTTTCTCTGGTCAGTTAGAAAGTTGTATAGGGAAAAGGGACAAAGAATTATTTTTACCTAGATTTTTGAATACGTTTAACTCGCTAACATTATTTATTTTGAACAACCTCTAAGTGATCTTATTCATGCTCGTAACTGCTATGTCTCTGCTTTATTTGAAGATTACTGTGCTGGGAACTCTTTGATAAAGTAAAAGGTTCTACTTATAATTGTGTTTATTTACGTAACAATTAATAAGTCTGGATTTCGCTACACTGTTCATTACCCGAGGGTTGGTAATTCTTTGTTTTTAGAAGCTTGTTGTCTGTCAATAATATCCCACAGGCAATTGCTACACTCTAGCGACATCCGTCGGACTCTGGAGTAAGCTTTATGACTAGTGCCATCTATCGCTTGAATACCCAACTTATTACCATACATCACAGTAACCCTCATCCCCACCCCTCAACTTCCCTGCTCAGTGCTCAGCACGCCTCAGGTCCCCGTCACTCTCCGTCCCCAGTCCCCAGATACTATTATCCCCAAGTAGGCATGAAATACTTGTGAGTATTTTGTAACAGATATTTTTTGTGCCTGTAATCACTGTACCCAGTAACGAAAAGTACTCACAGGACCCACCTCTACTAGCGACTTGTAAGTACGTCCATTTTTAAAAAAAGAAAATAACAGTTTACCATCGGCGCACCAAATAAAAAGTAAATAAAACGTGTAATCATTTAATATATCTGCGTAAGTGCCAATGTTCGAAGCCCACCGATGGACATCAGATATGTCACCCGAATACTTTCGGTAATGTAATAATAAGGTAAACAAAGTAATTTTGAAAAAACCGTCAAAATTTTCTACCGAAATTCTTTTTACAATTTTCAAAGTACCTACAGTAGACAAAATGTATAAAAAATATTCAATACTTCAAATTAACAAAGAAATACAGTCAAATACTCATAACTTGGAATTCAATACATCAGCAAGATACCAGAAAACTATTAAAATCCCAAAATTTAACACTAAGCTCATTCAAAATACCTATCTTTATCTAGGCATAATTTATTTTAATAACCTTCCATTAAATTTAAAAAATACGAAAATA
This sequence comes from Hesperophylax consimilis, assembly GCF_061612785.1. Taxonomy (NCBI): domain Eukaryota; kingdom Metazoa; phylum Arthropoda; class Insecta; order Trichoptera; family Limnephilidae; genus Hesperophylax; species Hesperophylax consimilis. The sequence continues at coordinate 15,181,870 of NC_142854.1, read as the reverse complement.
TTCAGGAATTTCACCTTAAATTAAAAAATTACCTTAAACTATTATAAGTCCAAAATACGTACACTACTTACATCTAGATGTAATATTGTTCAAATCTTGTGTTGTTTATTTACCTTAATATTAACATGTACATAATTTGAACTAGAACTCCCTCACCAAACACAAGAGCATTGTCTCTTTATGGTGAGGAAAGGCTACTTTAATTTCTATTGTTTTATATCTTGTAAATATCCTGTATTTATCTATGTAAAAAAATATTTTTTTCAAATATTAAATAAAAAAAAAAATTAAAAAAAGTTCGGTTTAGAGTCCAACAAAGCCATCGCGGCGCACACGATAAACGAATTTTGACCCTTCCTACTAGCACCGTTCGGAACAGACTTTATGTCGTATGAATTATACCATAGGTTTTTTTAGCTTCCTTATCACAGACATAAGAATATATAGACTAGAAATTAAAGGTGAGGGGTAAAATCAACTGTTGAAGAACGAAGGGGGTAAAGCTGACTATGATTCGTCAATAAATCAATCTCACAGTATATAGGCATCTCGCATTTTAATATCACCATTTAGTTCTTAAAAGTAAAATCTGCTTTTGAATGAATAGACATTTTTACATGGGAGCGCAAATTACTCGCCACGTTATGAACAAATTTGCGAAGTCCAAATTCGGCAAAAAAAAATTCTTCTATTTTCAGAGTCGAATATTTTGTTTACGTATTTAGTTAAGACACTTTTATAAGTGTTCATAATTTACTTCCCAGTAACAACGATGCGCACACTTGAGAATCGCTACATTCGACCAATGTTGGCTCGATGTGATAGTATATGTTTCTACGACTGATTCATATTATACGATGTGAATAAGCTTAAAATAATGCTTACATATGGAAATTTTTCACATCTATTTTTACAAGTTTTCATATCACAAGCCACTATTTTGCCGTGTTATTTCATAAAATGCCTCGACCATAGCTCGACGCTAGTTCGAACAAGAATGATGACGTCACATTCTCAAGATTCACGGGAAGCCATACGCGAGCCCAGCCGGCTCCAATGGAACCGGTATGGGGAGTGGGGAATAATACGCTTTTAATCACTTAGGGCAGGTCTACTAATATTCATATGTCTATGTTCCTTATGCATTCTGGAATCCTCGCTGTGGATTCCTATTGATGAACTTATTCGTAAGAGGAAGCTACAAGCCAAAAATGTGTATTTTCTAGGTATACCTTATATCGTAGGTAATAGGCATTAAAATCGTTTGACAAACGGAGCCTAAAAACGTTCGATTTTAAGCAAAAAATTATTTTGTAAATAATTATATAAGAAAGCAAAAAGTTAATCAAGTGAAACTGTCACAGATAATCTTAGCTATAATACTGTATTTTTTTAAAGTTGTTTTCTTTATGCGTTCATACATTTCTATTGAAAAAAATATTCTTTTTAGTAGTTTACATTTATATTTTTGTATTGAGTAGTTTATTTTTATTTGTATTTTACTCAAGTGAAACGATAGGAAAACCTTCAATTTATCTAATGGATATTTTTTGGTATTCATAATATACACCAATTCGTTATAAAGATTAATCAAAATAGTGATTTAGCGGCTTCGCCTTCTCCATGCACACTGAAAATATATTACACACTAGAAATGCCTTCCATGTAGATTTGATTGACGCACAGTGGGCTAAAAATCGCCTTTCATAGACATAGAGACTTGAATTTTCAAGGGTCTTTTTTGGCTAGAAATGGATTCTGCTGATCATTACTATGCCATAAAAATTTCGTATGAGGCAATTACGTGTACAAATGAAGGAGTTAACATTTTTTTATGAAAAATTTGTATGGCACTGACATTAAAAATGAGGCTATCTCTGGAATCATAAGGTTGGCCATTCTATCCTTACACACAGATATACTACTATTTATTTGTATTTTTTTGACATATTTCGTATGGTGGCGCAACTTGGGCTTTATTTTTTTAAAAATCATCAAAGTTGAAAAAAAAAATCCATTCTAGCCAAAAAAAATACCCTTGAAAATTCAAGTCTCTATGTCTATGAAAGGGGATTTTCAGCCCACTGTGCGGCGGTAGCACCTTACCTGTCTGTTGTAGTATCTGGTATCTATTTGGGTGTACATATTATTATCTGTATCTATGCTACAAGTAGTTATTATGTCTATGGCTTCATTGGCGGTGTTTTTCTATGGTCCAACGGATACGATTCCTTTCACCGCCGTCATGCCCTGCTGCTGCAGTCTCATATTTGATATTGTATCGATCATACGTTACCAACTTCGTGTCGCGGTCCATTCTTGTTTCTATTCAATCAGGTAATATAACTAATCCTCAGTTGCCTGTATCTCTCAAGGAAGGCTGTGTGTGCGTGTTTTAATTGTGCATTCAATGTTTGTAAAATTACCATCTTCCACTGATTTTTGTGACCACTGACGTCAGAATGAATAGACCTGCCCTAGGGCCAAATCTGGAGGCAAACCACGTGATGCACACAAACTACAGGGTTTTCCAATAAGAGTTGTTATTTTGAATAGCCCGCTATTTCGGTAGATGTTACTTTGAAGCTGTCATTTTTTGACATTTGACAAGTAGAAACTACGCCATTTATAAAAATGGAACGATACACGCTTCAACAACGCATTGAAATTATTAAAATTCACTTGAGTGAATCAAATGCAAATCATCTTGAGTGATGAGGCCCATTTCCACCTCGGTGGCTTCGTCAACAAGAAAAATTGTCGCATCTGGGGCTCGGAAAACCCGATAGTTATTGTTGAAAAGCCTGTCTATCCTCAACGTGTGACTGTTTGGTGCGGTCTATGGTCCGGCGGAGTCATTGTACCTTACTTTTTCGAAAATGAGGCTGGAGCAACAGTTACGGTGAATGGATTGCACTATCGAGAGATGATTAATGATATTTTATGGCCGGAATCGGATGGTATTGATCTGGACAACGTTTACTTTCAACAAGACGGCGCGGGCGCTACACAAGCAACGAAACCATAGATCTTTTACGATTGAATATAAAAATATTGGAAAACCTGTATTTGGCTCCAGCGAGGTTCGCGTATTTCTTGAATAAACTACGTCATCATCCATGTTTTGACTGGAACATTTTACGGAATAACGCATAGAAATGTAAATTAAATAGAATATTCACTAATATCACATTGCATTTCATAGGTAAGCTTTATTTAACTTAATTTTAGGTTTATCTAAGGGTAAGTATACATTTTTGAACCGAAACGCGAACCGTACCACGAATTACGGGAAAGGAACGAATCAACTTGAAATTCAGTTCAGTTCGGCAGTTCAGCGCGCAGGTGTATACGTAGCATAATACATTAATTTCAGTTGTCTGTGCTGTGCGTTAATCCTGCGATGTGAAATCGCAAATTTCCTTAGAAATTAACAATTAATTTTCAAGTTCTGTGAAAGATTTTTAAAGTTCTCTTTTTATTTCAGTTCTGTCAAGCAACTAGTCTATAATGATATAATAACAAAACTTGTTTTTTTTTGTTAATAACTTAAAAAACTTCAAAGCGATATATGTTACGTATAGAGCGGGTGGATTGGATGTGATTTGTAAATCTACAGTTTTATTTCGAGACTGATGAAATTTTGCACACTAGTCTTTAAAAACGAGAGGAATTTCACTGTATACATTAGATTTCAAAAAGTGTAAAGCCTGGGCACACAATCAATCTATTCCAAATTTGAAAATGACACTTAAATTCTAAGGACGGGTTGTTTCGGAGAATTTGAACAATTCATTATTCGATTTCTAATCAAGTAGATACTGTTATTATATCATCATAGACTAGTTGATTTACAGAAATTAAATAAAAACAGAACTAGAAAAAATCTTCACAGATCTTGAAAATGAAGGTTGAAATTTGATGAATTGTTCAAATTCTCCGAAACAACCCGTCCTTAGTGTTTGTAATTATGAATATTAAAATTTATAATTAATTAAAAGATAGTTTCATCATTTTGGTATTTTTACATTGAACTTCTCTTTAATTGCTTTTACTAGGTGTTTATCGTTTTCTATCGTTCTGATATTTGTGGGTAGGCTGTTGGAAATATATGTTTTTGACGAATACGACTTTCAGTTAAAAAGCTGTGATTTTGTTTATCTTTTATTATTTTAGTTACTATGTTTTTGTGGACAAGATCATTAAATTGTACAATTGTACAAGTGTACAATTTCAACAGGGAGTAATGTTGAAATCGTTTTTTTTTAAATATTAGTGCGCTACCACTAATATTTGTATTTACAATCATATCTCCTTTTCAAACCGTCTTCTTCTTCTTTTTGATCGCTTGCTACGGACAGCTGTTCACTGTTTAAGCCAAGAGGGAAATGAGATAAGCCAGCAGCAACATGAAAATGAAAGTAATTAGCCATGCGTTGCATTTTCGTAATGAAGAAAGGCATGCAGCGGAGAATTCGGAAGAGGCAATAGCCGGAAAAAATACAAACAAAACACGACTTGTAAGTGTAGGATTACAGGAAACAGGCGATATCCATGTTAAGTATCAACGACACATAAATAAATAATCGTTTTGTTTGTTTGTTCGGTCCGTGAACCTGATAAACTAACAAAAACATTTTTTTCTTTTTATTAGGTACAATACTTTATACATTTTAAAAACATTGTTTGATAATGTGGGCTTCATTGGGTGCTTTACCCGTGCATATTCTTGGTATACCTTACATTGAAGGTAATAAGTATTAAAATCGTTTGATAAACGGAGTGTAAAAACGTTCGTTTTCAAGCACAAAACTGGTTTTTATTTATTTTGTAAATAATTTTATAAGAAAGAAAAAAAAGTTAATCAAGTGAAACTGTCACAGATAATCTTAGCTATAATACTGTATTTTTTTAAAGTTGTAATCTTATCGTTATAAAGATTAATCAAAATAGTGATTTGGCATTAAGCTTCGCCTAAATAATCTCTTAATAGTAGAAAACAAAGTCGCTATCCGCGCCTGTCTGTTTGTGCGCTTAGTTCTTCTAAACTACGCAACGGATTTTGATATGGTTTCCACTATCATTTAGAGAATTTCTTCCGGAAGGTTTACATATATATTACATGCATGTTATATTTATAGAAAGTAGAGGAAATTCGATTTCATAATTTTCGGTCACTACATTGTTAACGCTGGCTAAACCTCATGAGATACATCAAAAAATGTACTGCGGAATTGTATATTTTAAAAAGGCCTACAGAAAAGTCTGTGAAGTTATATGTCCATCAAGTTATATGTGTTAATTTCACAAATTACTCATTTAAAATATTATATTTGCGGCACGTTCCAGTGTAGAAGATACTCCCAGTGTCACCCAAACCACCATTCACGATTGAAATGTTGTTTTAAATGGTTTTGGTCGTGTTTGGTGAACAGTTTTGAATAGCCAGGTACTTCATCTCCTTTCTCTCTCCCAACTCCTTCCCATCCCACTACCTTTAGCCTCCCGACTTCCCCCAATTGGGTGTGCCATAGACCCATTGGCTCCAGACGGTTGGGAGTAGTTGGGACTCTTGTGGGGTTTCACATTAACAAAAAAAAGTTACCAGTCTGCCTGTTGTGGAATTTGACGCGTTGCTCGCCAAACTGAGGACTGTGGACGACCTGGAAAACAATCAGATATGCGCACTCTTACATTAATCTCGCGTGTTTATTCAGCATAGGAAAGAACTAAGTGAAAAGATAAGATCATTAAGAAGTGGGATGACACTGCAGTTCTTACGTAACACCAGAGAGAGTGAGAGAGATAATTTAATTCTGAGCGATTTACGCAAGAACTGCTAATGGGCGTTTTACACATTGAGTTATATGTAAATAGAGTCTACATTCCTTGAATTATCAGCAGGAAGTAGGGAGGGGTGTGGCGGCTGTAAATGTCGCCCGAATCTTTCCGACCGCGAACGAACTCGACGAACGAGGAGAATTTATAAGCCAATTTACACGAATACTGTTTAGGGTAAAACGCTACTTAACTACGAAAGGTTATACCATTGCTTTCCCTATATTTTTTTCTTATCTCATATTTATTAAGTTGGGTTATCGCCGGAGACCTGTGCCCGGCGAGCGCTTGAAACCGACTGATGCCCGAGATATCTCACATCGGACAATGATCCGATATGCGTGGCCCATACTTCGAACGCCAAAGCTGACTCTATTTAAATACCTCATTGGTTTTACACGATGTTTTTTTTCATACCGATCCTCATATGGAAACTGTCGGGACTCATATGAAAACTGTTTGTTTTACACAATCATCATTTTCGGTAACCGGACAACTGAAATCACAATTCAACTCACCTTTAAAATGTGACAAAGTCGTGAAAAGTGATTAAACAAAAACTAGGTTACGTAGGTTAGTTTTTTTTTCATAGCTTTTAATTACTTTATATCTCTTTTTAAATGTTTTTTGAATTATCATTGTGTTGAGCTATCCATTTTTTTTCATATTTACGATTTCATGCAGATGGATGCCATAAAATAAGTAATACATATTTTGCGAAAGTGCAGATTGCATGGAAAATATTTTACATTCGATTTCAGATAAATTCGCTGTTTTTAAACGTATTTCTAAATAAAATACTGTTTTTAAAAGCAGATGAAAGACCCATTCAGATTTAATATTACAAATCGCGTGTGCAATCAAAATTATTAAAATAACTGATGGTTTTTACCGTGTAAAAATTACCACTTTACACGAAACTAAAAAGCAGATTTAATTAGATAAAAGTTATTGTCGAATTTCTAAAACTGTTTAAATCATATTTCTTACCGTAATATAAAGTGAGATAATTTGTTTGAGACCGTGCCAGGCTGGGCTATATATTTACCAACAAGACTCAACAGTTGTTTTTTATCTGTGAAGAATATCTTGCAAAATTACCCAAGAGGTAAAGGTAAAAATATAAAACGCTAAAAACATGCAATATTTCCACATAATAGTAGACTACATTATTTTGGCAATACAATTGGGAATATTGTAGACATGTTTAAAGATTTCGTATTAGTTATAAAACAAAATCTTTTTAATCGCTTTACTGAGATGTATGAATTCACGACTCCGTAGTGAATACACTTTTATTTTTATATTTCTATGTTTCTTTAATATTTTGCTTTCTATAATCCACACTATTAATTTTAATTTAATCACAAATCATTATTTATTGTTAACTATGTACCTAACACAACTGTATCACTTGTTACCTATCTTTGTAAAAGCCCATTAGGGCGTAAATAAATAATATAGTTACGTGAAATATAGACGGAAGACAACTGTGAAATAATATCCGCCATCTTAAACTGTACGAAAATCGGTACCAAAAAAATGAAAAGACGAACCATGTGGAAACTAGACGAAAAAATGAATCGTGTAAAAAGCCCATTAGATTGAGGTTCATTACCAGATATGACTCGTCAAAAATCAGACTCTTCAACTATCTACCGATTATTTTTTAATCTTTATTACACTATTACCATAGATGTTCAAATTGATGGACCAGCCAATCAGGGATAGCGGGATGAACCAAGTGCGAGGAGTGCGGAAGGCGACGTGCCCGTCTCCCTTTCTGTGATTTGTCAATAAATGAATCTGACATTATACAGGCAACTCGCATTGTAATATCAATACTCAGCCATCGAAAATAAAAAAATGGCGCGCAAATTGCTGACTGAGTAAAAACTTAACTACATATCCCAAATCGGGTAAAGAAAAGTTCAGGATTATTTCCAAAATAGAATATATTGTTGCACTATTTAGTTAGACGTTTTTATTAATTTGTTGTAATTAGTGACCGGATAAATCATCACAATGATAATTCATCACATCTTTAAAAAGTTATATAAAGTCATGGAAAGTGATGAAACAATAACTTTATTAACTGAGTTAAGTAGGTTAGGTTTAAAAAAATCATCGTTTCTAATGACTTTATATCACTTTTTAAAAGTGTGTTGAATTGTCACTGTGTTGACTTATCACTGAATCGTTATAATTACATACCGTACTCAATTTTGGCGTCGCTACGCCGGCGGTTCGTAGTTTTTTTTTTTTAAATCAATTTTAAATGTAATGAAAACCGTAAAAAATATGTACTAGATTAAATCACAAAAATATATAAATACACATACAAAGATTCCCGACGACTGAACGAGTTTCCTGCATTTACCTTTCTTATGATTATTTCAATGTGCGCTCTTCGGCGGTCAGTGTACGACTGATGTCGTAGTTTATTCAAAGTATTTACGAACCCTCTTGGTGCCAAAAAACACAGTTTGCCTTCAGCTCGTCGGAATGATACCCAGATTAGATGTACGGGCAAATCTATCAATTTGGATGTCTATGATTGTTACGTATTCTGGCAGAAGAATATGTTGGAAGCGGTATGGCTGGTAAACAATATTATGTGAAGAAATCAGAAAAGGGTTAGAGAAGGAAGCAAGCATCATCAGCAGATAACGTGGAACGAATGGATGATGAAATAATAATTGTAATCTTACACAGGTGGCAACGAACTTTTCATGCCGAGTAGCAAAGGTGAACACATCACAAGTTGATTGTTGTGTCCCAGCATTGAATTTAGCAGCCATCTCTGGACTGGAGCCCCGAAATAATTGAAAAAGACTGATCAGAAACTAGGGTCTGTTTAATTGATTCCCCTTTCTTAATTAAGGGATTGCAATATTTATAGCACACTATATCGCCCTGGTGTAAGACCACCATTCACAATTGAAATGACTTTAGCCGTATTTGGTGACCAGATCTGAATAGCCAGGTACTCCCCCATCTTCCTCTACCCCATCTCCTTCCCCTCCCCATAACCTTCAGCCTCACAACATACCCCATTTGGATATGCCATAGTCTCACTGGCTTCAAACGGTTGCGAGCAGTTGGGACTCTTGTGTGGTAAACATATAAAAATATATATAGGTATAATTTATTTATTTATTAACGCCCTTTTTCGGGGCTTTTACATGAGATTATTTATTGTATATATTTGTTTAAAGATAAATTGAAGATGCCAGTGACTTGGTATAATTATTATTTATTTTGACTTGGTATAATTGTTTCCCTCCATTAGTATTCTGGGCAAAGAGGAATACATATGGTAGTTAGTCCCAGAATTTCTGCACTGAAATAAATCCTGACTTCTAGTATTATGTTGTGGAATCCGAAAGCTTATCAATTCTAGCAATACCGGCCTATCAACTAAATCATTTAGATTTTTTTATAGAAATACCAAGTCAGTGAAAATTCTTCTGTCTGACAATTTGAGCATATTCATATAATTTAACAGAGTGTTGTAGTTCAACATAATTTCTGGAATACCCATATTAAAACTTATAAAACGTAAGAATTGCTTTTGTATTCTTTCAACAGCTTGTACATTCTCTTGTACGGTGGAGTCGTCATTGACTTTAACTCGGCTTATAATCCTTTTCGATTAATCATAAATTAAAATTACATTTCACGCAGGTTCCTTGCTCAGTCTATACTTCTGTACACTGAGCAAAAAGTCGCTGTGTTAGTATTTGTGCATTAAATGTTTGCAACATCATCACAACGGATATTACAATCCTTCGTCGATTCGATGACGCGCGTGTTTGAACACGCTGTTAATCCGTTTACTCGCTACATGATAAACGATTTACGAGAAAAACAAGAAAAATGAGATTATAAAAGTTAAAAAACGCCTGTCAACGCTTTAAAATATTACCCGTTTTACTCATAATAGATAACACGGGGGATAAGAACGGATTACTTATTTTTTTAACATTAACTGCACACATGACGAAAACTTCGGCGTAATACGACAGCATTTGAAGTATATATCAAGTAGTATATATCATAGCTTCAAACCGCCCGATCCCAAGGTATTAAGAGGAAGCTACAAGCCAAAAATGTGTATATTCTTGGTATACCTTATATCGTAGGTAATAGGCATTAAAATCGCTTGACAAACGGAGTCTAGAAACGTTCAATTTCAAGCAAAAAACTGGTATTTATTTAGTTTGTAAATAATTTTATAAGAAATCAAAAATGTTAATCAAGTGAAACTGTCACAGATAATCTTAGCTATAATACTGTATTTTTTAAAAGTTGTTTCCTTTACGCTTTCATACATTACTAAAAAAAAATTAGTAGTTTATATTTATATTTTTTACTGAGTAATTTTTTTTTTATTTGTAATCTAATTGAGCGAAGCGATAGGAAAACCTTCAATTTATCTAAAACATATTTTTTGGTATTCATAATGTACACCAATTCGTTATAAAGATTAATCAAAATAATGATTTGGCATTAAGCTTCGCCAGTATTGCGATCGTAGTAAGATGGAGATCGCGGGCTTTCTTAACAATCTGGTTGGTTTAACAAACATCGATCGGTCGCGCAATGAAAATATAAAAAAGCAGTCATACCCATTTGCAGCACCATCAGAGGAATATTTTAAATTGAAATATCGATTTACCAAAGCAAATAAGGAACGCATAATCGAACTGGCCGAATTTCGAAGCAATTCAAAACCGACCGGGTCAATGGAGTCGCAAATGTCATCTGAAGTTAGCGACGAAATGCGAAAATATTTTTTTAACCCGAGCAGTATTCGTCCGTCTTCACCGTATAGCTTATACCAACGGTGCAGAGGCGTTTTATATCTTTATAAGTAATACTTTACATGTTTCGGCGTAGTCGATTCGACGATGGTTAGTGTTCTAGGGTTAACTATTCGTACATTCACTTCTGAGGCGAGCGTGTAATTTATTTGTATTATTTATGAAATCCGTCAGTTTTTATGCCATATTGGAGTCACGCTTACTAGTACCCTACAACGCTGTTGCGTAATGTGTTTTTTTCTCATGAGATTTAATAATATTGTTCTGATTTGTGATTATGATTTGTCCGATCGCTATTTACTTAGCTCTGGGCAAAGGAAGGCGTTGAAACAGCTATATCACAAATGTGGTCTGACCGACGGACGCGTCGTCGGTTTTAACTTTTCTCTTTCCGTTCTGATATCGGGTCTTACTACGAGTATTATCTTAAGCCAGCCTAATAGCCACCTTCCTTTTTTATATGAATATCTCGTTCAAGAGTCCCAACTGCTCCCAACTTATATATTTCTTTAATAAAAAGGACGTGAAAAAAATCTATTACGCTTTGTCATTCTCGTATTGAATATGGAATTATAGGATGGGGATCCGCTGTATCTAAGTAAATACGTAACCTGAACACAATTCAAATAGGAATCATAAAGACCATACTGAAAGTACCCATAAAAACGCCTTCAATTGAAATTTTTAATAGTTTTGATGTACCAAATGTACAACAAATATATGCTAAAAATATACTTGAAAAAACTAACTAACTAACTAACCATCACGCCGTTTCCCCGCAGGGGTAGGCAGAGAGGACGGACCGCCAAACAACTCGGTCTTGGCACACACTCCTTGCCTCATTCACATTCATACATCGTCTCATACATACTCTTCTATTGTTCTGACTCTTGACGTGGCCCGACTCAAGTATCTGATTCACTTGGTCGTGCCATGTCTTCCTCGGGCGTCCCCGACTTCTGCTACCATTCACATTTGCATCGTATATTCTCCTTACCCTCCTTTCTTCGCTCATTCGCTCTACATGCCCAAACCATCTAAGCGTCCCTTTCTTGATCTTACTCATTACGCTTACATCAGCCTTGCACTCTTTGCGGATCTCCACATTCCTCACACGATCATACGTGGTTTTACCACACATACGCCTCAGGGACCTCATTTCAACAGCATTCAATCTACTTTCATCCTTTCTTTGCCAGTTCCATGCCTCACTTCCATACATCAGGGTAGGTACCAGCACTCCATTGTGGACTGCTAACTTCGCTTCTTTGGACAATTTTTTGTTAGCGCCAACTGCGTTCAGTCCTCCATTAATGGAGTTACCTCCATTTACTCTTCTTTCAATATCTCTGTCAGCCTTCCCATCTCTCGTAAACATACTTCCTAAATACACAAACTCATCCACCTGCTCCAAGTATTCCTCATTCACAGCTATATTGCACACTGTTTTCGTACTCTCTCTTTCAAACACCATTACTTTAGACTTACTTACATTCATCATTAACTCATTCTTCATGCATACTTCGTTCATCCTAGACACGAGAGACTGCAGATCATCCATACTATTAGCAATCAGCACCGCATCATCAGCATACAAGAGGCAACATACTTTCAAATTACTCAAATTCGCTCCCAATCCCACCTCTTTCAATTCTTGCATACAATTATCCATGTATAGATTGAATAACCATGGTGACATTACGCACCATACTATTGAAACTATTCAAAAATACTGAATCAATACATAATATCAAACAAGGTCAAATCACAATGACATAAAAAATATTCCAGGTCATAAAACCATTCGGACAAAGAATATATAAAGCGAATAGAAAATTATAATGATTACAAATCAAGAATAAAAATCTGGCTGAAAGAGAATAATAAAAAAACTCTGAAAAAAACATAAAACTAATAAACCAGAAATGAAATGAATAACTTTAGTTCGCCCCAGCACAGGTCACTCTAGAGAGAAGTGAGGAGGACTAAGAAATACAATTTACTATACATATAGTCACTATCATATTTTGTATGTACAATGTTTAAATAGTCGCTACAATAAAATAATAATATAACTAGTCTAGTAATGTGTAATTTCTATTACCTAAGAAATTCTAAAAATACAGTACTATAGGATTCATATGTCTTATACTGATTTATAAATGTGGAAATTCTAACTATACAATTGTAATTTATTTTTTTTATTAGTAAAAAAAGATACACGAATTACATTACGCAATATAGTACAGTTATTAATTACATAATATAAGTATTTGATGTACCCCCATAAATAAGCAGGGCTTGTGTGTAAATGTTCTCCAAAATGTCCTGGAAAGAATCTCAGACTTGTGATGTCCCGAAAGAAACCATTCATCTTTTTTTAAAAAATTTTTTATAGTGAATACCTCACAAGAGTCCCAACTGCTCCCGTCTGGAGCCAGTGAGACTATGGCATTCCCAATTGGGGGATGTTGTGAGGCTGAAGGTAAGTGGGGAAGGGAAAGAGGAAGGTGGGGAAGTACCTGGCTATTCAGATCTAGTCACTAAACACGCCTAAAGCCATTTGGAGCAACGTTTCAATTCTGAACGGTGGTCTTACACCAGGGCGATACTGGTAGTATCTTCCACTCTGGAACGTGCCGCAAATATACTATATATTATTTTAATTAATTAATTGTGAAATAACACAAATTAATAAAATAAAATTTATTTGCGCACGCCGGGTTCGAACCCGCGACCTTCGGAATGGCAGTCCAATGCGTTACCACTGGACTATGCCGGCCGTCAAAAGGCCTGTCATCTGTTCTGAATGCAATTACTAATGTTATCCAAATTGACCCTGGCAATAAATTACATCTTTACGATTCTTTCAAGGATAAAGAAACCATCCTGTCACTTCGAATGCAATCAACAATGTTCTCAAAATTTGTTTTGACATCATCGCCATTCCATTGTAAGAATATTATGTACTAAATACACAATTTGACTGTCCTGAAACGGGAATTCTTCCCGTTTGGACAGACAAAGGTTCATTTTGTTTTTTATTGTTTTTTGTATATATAAAATAAATAAATAAAAACTTGAGATAATTGAAATAATAATATTTTTTTAAATATATCTCTAAATTGTGGAAAGGACTGAAGAAAGGAGGAAATTCAAAGGACTTAATAGTTAATTAGTTAGTTAATATCTATGGGTACCATAGATTATACAGTTTCTTGGAAAGAATATATTCAATAGCACCATTAATTAGATACACAATACTAGTCGCATCTAAGATAACTTGTAATAAACGCAATATTCATTAATAAACGCCAACGGATTGCCGTTAATTGCCGATTAAAGTTTATTTAGGCAAATGTAGACTTAGTTACAACATTACAACTTTAGTTTATAGTTTGGACAAGTGGATACATAAATATTAACTGCCGCAATAGAGACAATGAAATTTGCCAAATAAGTACAAGCATATCGATTGATTTTGACGGTTAATGAGAATTATCAGAGCTTTGGGTAAAAGTAATTATTTTTCATGGGCATTCAAATACTTATACAAGATAATTAAAATAATTATAAAATATAATTTTTAGCTTTTGAGAATAATGTGATATTTGATATTTCTTTTTTAAGACCATGCACCACGTCGCGTAACATTTAGAACCGGGCCGCTAGCAATAAAACTCCTTATATAGATGACGATAATGTTTTAATTCCCCCTGCCTGTTTTGATTTATGCGAGAAAACAACATCGCCAAAAAGCGTGTTTTATTTTATTTTGCAAAGTTAAGGCACAAATAATTTAAAACTTCTACAATAGTTTTCTATAGAATTTTATTTTCCACATTATACAATGAAATCATAACCGACAATGAGGTCGTAAGTAGGAGATTTTTATCTTTAAGGCTCCGTAGTAAGCGTTCAAAGATTGTTTGAAGGGGAGATATGTAAATACGAATGTTATAGGAGCGCGCTAATATTAAAAAAAAACGATAATAATTAATCGAAAATGGTGAATATATTTAATAAAACATGACTCGTTTGAAATAGAGTAAAAATCTCTCGGGAAATGCTTTAGTTGCATTTAAAGATACACTGTGATTTTTTTCATGCCTACAACATTACTCCCCCGAAGATAGTGCACTTTACCCCCGGACACTCTGTATAAATAGATTCTCAGATAGATAGTCTAAGTTATATTCCCGGCATTACCCGGGCTTTAAACAGAGTTTTTAGAAATCATTTGTATAAGGTGACCTTCCTTTTATTTTGAATATCAAGTGTGCAAAATTTCATCAATCTCAGAATAAAACTTTATAAAATTCAAATCAACGCCTTCCGCCAGCCTGTAAAACACACGGACACTCTCCTTTATATAAATGGATTACTAATATATATGTATTTTATCCCGGATCCAGTTAGGAGACACATTACGCTATACGCATGGCGAGCGATATTCTGATATAGGTTAAGCTATGAAAATATAGCGTGGTCTGTCACACCCTTTAAGGATTTTACAGCTCTGCCATGGAGCCTGTCACGGCACCTAAGAATTCCGACAACATCTCTGCCAAATATAATTTAGTAAATGGTTGTACTTCAGTGTTGAAATTGAAAAAGAGAAGATTTAAATGTAATTATATTCGGTCGTGGATTGCGCATTTTGGACTTGGTACGTTGCACGATCCATCTCCTGGCAATATTCCGCGAGGTTTCGACATTGTGCTGAAACCATTTAGTCGGCATCGAATCATAACTAACACTGAAGACATTGATATAATATAGAAACAAGGGAGATGGGCTTAAATAGATTAGATTGGAATTAAACTGACCACACAAAAGTGTCGGAAACTGTTGAATCAACGTCACATTAACCCAAAAAACTGTTTTGTTTTTTCGATCAAAGCAATTTGATTTTTTTTTAAATTAAATTGTTAAAAAACTCTTAGAGCCGGTAATAATTACAATGAGCTGTCGAAAACAGTAAAAACTGCACAAATTAAAAATTCTAAACAGGTTAGCTACCTCTTAAATTTATTTTCACATTAAAGCGAAACTTAATGCTAAATCTCCATTTTGATTTATCTTTATAACGAATTGGGGTACATTATAAACACCAAAAAAATATTCTTTAGATAAATTGAAAGTTTTCCTATCGCTTCGCTTGAGTAGAATACAAATAAATTACTCAATAAAAAATATAAATGCAAACTACTAAAAAATATATTTTTTCAATAGAAATGTATGAACGCGTAAAGGAAAAACTTTTAAAAAATACAGTATTATAGCTAAGATATTCTGTGACAGTTTCACTTGATTAACTTTTTTGCTTTCTCATAAAATTATTTACAAAATAAATAAAAACCAGTTTTTTGCTTGAAATCGAACGTTTCTAGACTCCGTTTGTCAAGCGATTTGAATGCCTATTACCTACAGTATAAGGTATACCGAGAATATACACATTTTTGGCTTGTAGCTACATTGATAATTATGTATTTACTAGCTAACTAGCTGGCGTTGCTGGGACTTACCCTTAAGATAAAAGACATATAACATCGAAAGTTTTTGTGTAAACCTTTTATAAGATATACAATTCCGTATTACATTATTTTAGGTTTAGCCAGGGGTAGCAATGTAAGCGCCCGAAAATATTATTTTTACAATTTGATTAGAAACAATTAACTTTTATCTTCTTTCTATAAATGTAATATGCACTTATTATATATATAAACCTTCCGGAAGAAATTATCTAAACGCTAGTGAAAACCCTATGAAAATCCGTAGCGTAGTTTAGGAGAACTAAACGCACAAACAGACAGACGCGGATAACGATTTTGTTTTATACTATTTAGAGATTTTTAGACATCTTAGTTATTCCTTGATTCTGTTGTCTTAATTTATAAAAAAAATAGTTTATACATAAATGAAATAATTTATTGTCTATTTTATAATAATAAGTTAATAACTAAAAAATCAGCACTCGCTGTAATATTCTTGTCTATAAATACCTAATTATTTTTCTATAATTTTTTGTCTACTCTTATATTTTGACCTGTCGGTGGCCGAGTTGACATCGCGTTTGGGTCCCACCCAGGCGTAGTGTGTTCAATTCCTCGGCTGGCTAAGTCCTCCATCACAACAAAAGCAACATTTTCAGCTTACTGTGGTGGTAGTAGGAGATTTACAAATATTGTCAGGTTATTCGTAACCCGGGAATGTTTGTCATTCTTATTAAAAAATATATATATTTGTTAATTTTCATTATCCTGACGAAGAAACCATTGGTTTTGAGATATTTCGATTATTTTGATTAAATATAACATACATATAAGCCTTTAAGTTGGCGATCAAGACTTATAACTACTGACTTAAAACTAATGACATACATATTTACAAATGTGACTTAAAGTTAGAGACTTACAACTAACATATAAAATACATTGGCAAACTTAAGAAAAATACCATCTACTTGCGGTTCAATGAATGAGAGTAAATCTAAACATTTTTTTCCGTTTTTAGTTGTAAATAATGAAGGTAGTTATATTTAAATCTCGTCCAAATTAAACAGTAATACTGATTAAATATGGTTAATGAAAACAAAAGTGAAACGTAAGAAGTAGTGCAGTGTTGCAACGCCTCGATATGCCGCAGTACGATGAGAGTTTTATACTCGATGACAGCACAAACCAAAGAAGGAACAAACGCAGCTACAGAGTGTACAAAAAGGGGTGCTGCTCTTCCAATGTTACCCCCAAAGTGTCAAACCTCGGGGGACAAGGAACCTACGCACTCAAGAACAACAATATCAACTACCTAAAGAACAACAGGGAGTTCGGATCCAATTACACCCTCAAAGAAAACGCTAAAAATCAAGTTATCTACCCTAAATCTATGAATAAGAGCTTCCCTTCACTCTCAGAAAAAGACGCCCTATTCTTCAACGATGATAAATACATATTTTCTCCAGATTCCAGAGACATTTATTCAAATAAAAACAATAATTACTTCTCGTTTGGGAATGGGAAAAGTCTCGAAAACTTGGCTAATAAGAATCACTTTGTTTCCATCAAGAATAATCACATTTTGACGAATGGGAAGAGTCTTCAAAACCTAAACGATCACATGGTGAGAAACAATGTTTCTAAGTACCAGTCCAAGACTTCTTGTGGGTATTTGGCCAGAGCGAGGTCGAGAGATTTGTCGGGTTGCTCTTCGTACGCGGTTAACGACGGCGGGAAGACGGAAGCAGGGATGGTGAGCGAGGTGAACAAGAAGGTCGCTCTGAGGCTCGCGGCCAGAATCCTGGAGTCGGGAGTCTACAGACAACTCGGGAAGGGGAGATGCGATGACAGCAATGACAGTGGATTCGCTGATGATTCCTTGGGTATGATTTCTTTATGTTTCTCTTTCATATCGTAAATTGTATAACAATTACTATATAATACACTAACTGAAATTTCTGTCGATCCCCGCAGGGTTTTTCCAAATCAGACGTTAAAAGTAATTTTCGTCTTATTTAAACGTTAAAAGCCTTTATATTGGTTTTGTTCCTACACATACATAAAACATTTATGTTATTAAACTTTTCAATTAAAACAAATAACATTTAGACAGTCAATTAAAAAAATAATTTGTCTGAGCTAACTCTCTTTTTCAAGCCGGAAAATTCGCGTGTCAGTCCGCCTGAATGCGACGTTGCCGATTAGTTAACATTATTGCGATTTTGTATGAATAGCATTGAAGCCAAATTAGGGTGAGGGGAAATTGCCTGGCAGCCATCTTGTATGACAACAAAGTGGCGCACAATGAAATATAATCATTTTATTTTTGTGTAGTTAACGCATTTACGGCGGTTTATGTTGTTTTTGTGGTTATTTGAGACAAGGAATGGAATACATTAAAAAATTTAAGTAGGTTTTGGCATTTTAGATACATCTTCCCCCTCGCCCCGCCGCTTCAAATTGTTCTCGTATCGCTCCGTCCCGGGCTTTTTAGGTCCATGGTTGAATACATTTTTTATTGGTACCAACTCGAATTTAAACTTTTACAGTCTTTATACTTGTAGTGATTTAAGTGTGCAATATTTCATAAAGAAGTTTCAAAAATTCTGGCTAAGGAGTGGAAAGAGATGCCGGGGGTAGTTTTTTTGAAATCTCATGCAGACAGTGTCTTCTCTAAATAGTATAAAATAAACTGTCTGTTTATGCGCATAGTTCTTTTAAACTACGCAACGGATTTTGAAAGGGGTTTTCACTATCATTTAGAGAATTTCTTCGGAAGTTTTTTTATAAATAATACAAGTATATTATATTTATAGAAAGTAGAAAAAAGTCGATGTTTTGTAATCAAGTAAAATATTAACAATTATTATTAACAAAATATTTTCGGGCGCTTACAATGCTTACGCTGGCTAAACGTTATAAGATACATCAAAAATAATTTACTACGGAATTGTATATCTTGATTAGAATATAATATCTCAATAGAAAAGTTCGCGACAGACTTTTCTGTAGGCTGTTTATATTTCCTATGCATAATCCCCAGCAACACCGGGTACACATCAGCTACAGGGTTTTCCAATAAGAGGTGTTATTTTGAATAGCCCGCTATTTCGGTAGATGTTACTTTTGAAGATGTCTTTTTTTGACATTTGACAAGTAGAAACTACGCCATTAATAAAAATGGAACGATACACGCTTCAACAACGCATTGACATTATTCAAATTCACTTGAGTGAATCAAATGCAAATCATCTTGAGTGATGAGGCCCATTTCCACCTCGGTGGCTTCGTCAACAAGCAAAATTGTCGCATCTGGGGCTCGGAAAACCCAAGAGTTATTGTTGAAAAGCCTTTCTATCCTCAACGTGTGACTGTTTGGTGCGGTTTATGGTCCGGCGGAGTCATTGGACGTTACTTTTTCGAAAATGAGGCTGGAGCAACAGTTACGGTGAATGGATTGCGCTATCGAGAGATGATTAATGATTTTTTATGGCCGGAATTGGATGGTATTGATCTGGACAACGTTTACTTTCAACAAGACGGCGCTACGTGCCACACAAGCTACGAAACCATTGATCTTTTACGATTGAATATCAAAATAACACCTCTTATTGGAAAACCCTGTAGTTTATTTATATTTTGTACAGGCAGATAATATAAAGTACCATACTTATCTGATAGGTTATTGCTTTGTATTCACATAAATCTTCTAATGTATGAAAGGAGAGTGTCTTGTTTTTGGCCGGCGTAGATTTGACTTGTATTTGTATACAAATCTGCAGTTTTATTCTGAGGTTGATGAAATTTCGCACACCTTACTTTTGACCTTAAAAACAAGATGAAGGTCACTGTCTACATGACGCTTAGAAAAACTCAGCGGAAGGTCAGGCAACGCCGTAGAATTCAGCAAGTATTTTATTTGCAATGTCATGATTTATCGCATCAAACTTTCCTTTTCGTTTCGTTTCAACATTCCTTTCTTACTTGATCTCTTCTTTCACTTGCTTTCATTTTGTCTCCTTTGGTTTCTTGCGTATGCATCTCCGTATTTAAATACCTTACGACAATATACATGAATATAAATTTATTAATGGAACTATCTGACGTGTACTCGGCGTTACTAGACTTTTCTTTACTTTCAATAAATAAAATATCCATGTATTATATAGATAAACCTTCCGGAAGAAATTCTATAAATGATAGTGAAAACCCTATCAAACTCTGTTGCATAGTTTAGAAGAACTAAGCGTACAAACAGACAGACGCGGATAGGTGTTGATGGTAATCTAAGTGCCGGAAAAATGTACCAACATTATTGTGTTGTTCTTTCTTTATTTGAAAGTATTACTGCCTTTTAAAAAGTTTACTCGGAGGAATTTCCTTTTTTATTAAACAAGTTGTGGCGAATGTTAAAACTTTCTCTTCTTCACATATTATGGAAGTAAGAATTATACCTCTATGGGCAGAAGCTACAGGCTACCTGTTCAAAACTCAAAGATTACCTGAATATCACATAAGAGTCCCTACAACCTAACTAGCTTGAGTGAAAAATATTTTGACTTAAAAAACAAATTCGTACAGATCAACAAACGCTGATTCCGAATATGTTAGTTTTTAAAATATATCGTATATGATCATACGTAGAATTAATAAATCGTCAATTAAAAACGATTAAAACTGTAATAGATTTAAACGCCCTGTGATTGGTCAGCGGGTTTTTTTACAGTTATTGTACGTACACAGTTTTTTTTTACATGCTTTTCGACTACCACACTAGGTACATGCCCGTATTATGGTAGTCGAAAGTATGGTTCTGACAGAACTTACACCGCTACCTCGCGGTTTGCCCGGCCGCATGCTTTAATAATGCGGAAAATTTTGTGCAGAGTTGAGCTGCGTGTACCTACTCACACACCGTTGCGTTTACACATGTTTTTTGGAAATCTTGCTAGGTATGACGTCACGCGTACCTCGCTAGATTTAGATCATTTTGACGACTCGAAAAATATAGCACACTTGATCTTCAAAACAAGTGTCACTGTCTAGGTCTGGTTTCTACACACTCTGTGTAAATCCCTGGGCAATGCCGGGTCCTTCGGCTAGTACCTGTAGAATGAACCTACAACGTTCAACACTTCCAACTCTGAATTATTGAGGGGTCGATATTCCCATTACAAAGTCGAAGATGCAATCATTCTCGAATGAAATTGACAACACAATGGCGCAGCAAGATTATTCGCACCACACTGTGAAAGTATTTCAATACTATCCGATACTATCGCTGTCCAATCGGCAACAATAATTATGCAGTTTCTCAAGTTCGGATTCCGCAATGGCTACTTCCCGGTTTTCTCCAGTCGATGTTCAACAAGCACTGGGTGTTTTAGTTAGGCGACTGATACACAGATGGCTCTGCCTGTACTGTTCTGTCACACGTAGACTATCTGGTACCTACTTAACCCTCCAGGCCTCTGCCATGTTGAACGTGATATTTCGTAAGATAATTTCAGAGAATTTGTGTGTATTTCCGATACATAATAAAATCCTAATAAATGGAATATTTCTGAACGTATCCTAAAAATAAAAACTGTTTTTGAAAGGTGATGAAATACGCTTTCAAACTTTATTATTTAAAATGTCAAAATAGTATAAAATAAAGTCGACAATTTTGCTTGTTGACGAAGCCACCGAGGTGGAAATGGGCCTCATCACTCAAGATGATTTGCATTTGATTCAGACAAGTGAATTTTAATAATTTCAATGCTTTGTTGAAGCGTGTATCGTTCCATTTTTATTAATGGCGTAGTTTCTACTTGTCAAATGTCAAAAAATGACAGCTTCAAAAGTAACATCTACCGAAATAGCGGGCTATTCAAAATAAAACCTCTTATTGGAAAATCCTGTAGTATAACAAAAAGTCGCTATCCGCGTCTGTCTGTTTGTGTCCTTAGTTCTTCTAAACTACGCAACGGATTTTGATAGGATTTTCACTATCATTTAGAAAATTTCTTCCGGAAGGTTTATGTATATGATACATGCATATTATTTTTGTAGAAAGTAGAGAAAAGTTGATGTTTTTTAATCAAGTCGTAAAAATATTTTTTTTCGTACGCTTACATTGCTAACGCTGGCTAAACCTTATGAGGTACATCAAAACAATGTACTACGGAATTGTATATCTTAAAAAGGTCTATAGATTGCATATGCCTATCTCTTACGGTTAACCCCTAGCAACGCTGGGTACACGTCCGATAGTTTTAATATATATACAAATTCAGCCTGCGTATGTTTGTGCTCGCAAAACTAGAAAAGTAGTCTAGCGATATCGCTGAAGTTTGGTCTCATTGATACCAGGAGTGTTCAGAGTTTTAGGTTTGAATTGTAGAAAGTGTCGGGGACGCCCGAGGAATACTTAACGGAATATCTCTGCAGCGGAGCGAGACATAGTCGGCATAGTCCAGTGGTAACGCATTGGATTGCCATTCCGAAGGTCGCGGGTTCGAACCCGGCGTGCGCAAATAAATTTTATTTGATTAATTTGTGTTATATTTCACAATTAATTAATTAAAATAATATATAGTATATTTGCGGCACGTTCCAGAGTGGAAGATACTACCAGTATCGCCCTGGTGTAAGACCACCATTCAGAATTGAAACGTTGCTCCAAATGGCTTTAGCCGTGTTTAGTGACTAGATCTGAATAGCCAGGTACTTCTCCACCTTCCTCTTTCCCTTCCCCACTTACCTTCAGCCTCACAACATCCCCCAATTGGGGATGCCATAGTCTCACTGGCTCCAGACGGGAGCAGTTGGGACTCTTGTGAGGTATTCACTAAAAAAATAAAAAAAAGAGACAGGGAGTCGAATTAAAGTTGATGTAATGTAGTTATTTAACAGTAATATAGTAATAAAAAAGACATTAGCATTACTGGGTACACTAGTAAACATATAATTTTTGTAGTATTAATATTTTAAATCAAACATAAAAAAGTTTTTAAATACCTCATCTTCCGTTACTAGACAGATGTGTTATAAACATTACTGCCACCTCACTTTTACTAGACAAATGTGTTATAAACATTACTGCCATCTCAATTTTTTGTCGTTTCATAAGAAAATAATTAATAAAATATTCACAAAGTTTCATAAATTGCTTCTGAATTTGCGGTCTGAATCTTTGGTGTGGTTTTAATTGTTCTGGGTGTGTATAAAGCTTGGTATTTTCTGTTTCTAATACCGTTTAGTTGAAATAATAGACTATGCAATAATTACAATAGCGTATTATCCAAGGTGGATATTTTCAGTTGCGAACTTACCAAATACAAGAGGTCCATAAAATAATATTTCTCTGATTGTTTGTGAATAATGTTATGTCTCTAATGTTTATATTTCTATTTTGATTTGATTTATATCTACAACCTCTCTCCGTGGCTATAAATGTATTGATAACAGTTTTATTTTATAAATTTTTGGTTTTATATAATATTTTGTTTTGTATAATTTTTTGACTTCATATTCCTTTCTTACAAATTTAATGTAATTATTCCATATTATGCTGTCTTAGTAGAGGTAAAGTCACAAGAAGGAAATCCATAATTGGTTTTATTTTTGCCATATGTATAATACTTATGTACAAACTGAAATAAATGTAAACTGTCGATTTCCCTAAAATTAATAAATATTTCTAACTACGACGGTAAGCTGTTCCAAAAAGCGATCAAATTGATTCTGCTGGTAATAGCCGGTTTGTTCCCAAAACCGAACAAATTTGCCTGAGGAGTTAGTGACTAAGTTATTATTGTTGACTGGATTATAATAAAAAAAATCTCGTGAACATCATTAGGACCGTCTCAAGATACACTTTTTGTCATTTCCGGCCCGAGGAATTTATCTCTTTTGTGTTGTAATTACATATTATGGATTTCTTATTGTGGTTTTAAAGGTTCGTTGTAAGATTTGACCATGGCCTTGTGGATATTTTTCAAGTTCTGGTATTTAAGTGTGAAGCACGGCATCCCGACCTTTTTCATACAAAACTTAAATTTGGATTTGCTGCCAAAATACCCAACCAAATTGAAAATTTATTTTTTTAATCAAATGATTTATTTATGTTTTACGTATCCCTGTATGTTTCCTTTTTTGTTTCTTCTTGTTTGTTCTAATTAACCCCCCTGATTTATTTATTTCTGTACTGTGTTGTATGTGAAACTTATAATTTTGATATCAAAATACCAATGTAAAATTGTTCCTATTAACTCCCATCTCTGTATTGTAAGTTCCTCTCGTTCTACAATGAGTTTTGTAACTCATCGGGATTACTCTAGCAAGAAATAAAATAAATAATATTAAATTATAAAATAAGGGCTTGGTGCTCGCAGTTAAATACTAATATTAGTTCATGGATGACCCATCTCCCTTGTTTTTATTATATGTGCATTACACTTTACAATAAATAATGCCTTTAGAGCTGTCGTAAAGGACAAATATAATAATTAGACATACATTTTGTGATGCAAGATTTTCCAAATTCCGAGCGTGGCTTCCAGACAACAAAGAAATTAACAAGCGATATTCAATGCAATGAAAATATTAGCCTCAACCACTTAACAAACAAAACGATAGAAGTGTATTGAGGGTGTTTCTGTGGGCCTTCAATGTTTCCTTACTTGACTCACTTAAAACTAGTGATCAAGCTATGGAATAAAGAAGAACGCAAGAAATGCGATTTGGGCGTTTTGCGTGATCAAAAAATCTGACTATTCTTTGCTTAAATTAAATTCTGGTCACCTGATACACATTCCATCTCCTTCCTGCATTGTATCAGTTTGATCAGTAATATCTCGTCGAATCGTGTTCTTTTATTTATTTATTTATCGTTTCTTTACATTGTATCTTTTTTTTAAAGTTAGAATTTTTAACCTCACTAGGACAAGCCAGTGTTGATGTTAATAATTTTACAAAATATAAAAAAAATAGCACAAAGATTATATATTGATAACAATATTGTTACATTGACGTTTCTACGAATTGGATACCTACATGGTACCTCATCAGCCTATTCATTACAATATAATGCTGTAAATATGTAGGGTGACCATGGTGACATTAATTGCAAGAAAAATATAACGAACTATTATTTTTAAAAACAGAAGAAAGAAAGAGAGAAAAAAATAATTTACACTATAAAAAGAAAAGGATGAAAAAATAAACGTTTTCAAAATATTATGCCACAATTTAAAAGGACAAAGATGAAAGAATATGTTGGAAATCCTCGGATGGCAGAAATAATTTAACATTCTTTTTAAATGTACACAAGGAATTTGACGATTTAATGTGATCTGGAAGAAGAAGTGAATTATTAGAACGCGATAAGCGATGCGCGTGGACCGTATTATTAGTTAAAATTAAAGCGGTAGTTTTAGTTAAAGCGATAGGAGCGTGGGGGGTAAAAAAGTGGAATCTACATTTTCACTTCATGTCTCATCTAAATATTATCAATAAATAAAACAGTAATACATTACCGTGTTTTCGGTAATGAATTAATGAAAATCTTGGCTGCGGTAATAAGGAAGTTGAGTCCATTTTTTTTATTTTTTTTTATCAATGTTCGCATTCAAACTTAAATACTGGTATTTTTTTTTTTTTTTTAAAGTTTGTTTTCATAGTTAAATTAATTCTCAAAGTTTAAATTTTATTAAGCCCGCCAAAACGAGCGGAATCCGAGCGGTAACAGGCGGGGTGTAGTGTGACGTCATTAGAACTGTGAAAACCACGTCGCTTAAGCATTATGTATGGAAAAAAATTTAATTCTTCAACAAGGAATTCCAGTAATTTTTTTACCAATGTTAACCGTCTATTATAATTGATGTTATTAAAAAAAAAAAAGAAAATTGATTAAGATTTCATAGTTAAATTAATATTTTAAGTTAGAATATTTGCTTTTCACGCCCGATACGGTACTTGTACGGTATCGCCGTCGCTACTTGTTGACGTTCCCCGCGCGAATTCAGGACCACCGCGCAGAAAAGTAAAGACCAAAAGTAAAATAACGGTTTACAGCCCAGTTCACTGTGAGACTTTTCTGAGCGGCCGGCGGCCTGAAGTGTATCACATGCTTTGTGACATGTATAATAATAAAAACATCTAAGTTATGCAATAAACAACATATTATTATAAAGCACTATACGAATATGTATCTTTAGAAATCCATTTCATATAATAATAATAACAAATACGTACATATATTTGACAAACCCAAATAAACCTTTGGCCTATACACCTCTCTCATCTAAATCGACCATCTCTCATGTAATAGAAAGAGATGCACCATAGGTGTTCCGTTGTACGTACAAGTCACGACACATGTGACGACAGAATTCTTTCGACCAATCGTGGAGCGTATACAGTCTATTGCTATTTAATGCTTTTTCAAGAACGTTTAACTAATTCTAAGAATAATAATATAGAAATATATTTATATATTTAGAATCGATATTTTTTGATCTACATGAACATATTTTTTATAAGTCAAAATATTTTTCACTCAACTTCCTTATTAACCCACTTCCCGACATCAGATCGAACTAAAACTTGGCACATAACTCGTTGTCGACGACAATGTATTCTATCAACTTTTGGTGGCAACAGCACGCGGACATATTCGCATTTCGTATCATATTTTCCAATACGAAATAAATGTCGGTCCTGCCCGATCGCCATTTGTCTAGGTTTGATAGAGTTGTTGACTCCAGTTCTTGGGTAGAAAGGTACAACCCTCAATCAAACCACTTTTTTATGTTTTAAAAACATTTTGAAATAGATGTATGATTGTGGTTTGATCTTTTAATTGAAAAAAAATATCATATTGAAAAAAAAATCAAATTAAATCTACACGACGTTGTTATAATATGCTCAAAATACCATGTATTTATGTGGAAGCTACAAGTCAAAAATGTGTATATTCTTGGTATACCTTACATTGTAGGTAATAGGCATTCAAATCGCTTCACAAACGGAGTCTAGAAACGTTAATCAAGTTAAACTGTCACAGATAATCTTAGCTATAATATCTACTGTATTTTTAAAAAGTTGTTTCATTTACGCGTTCATACATTTCTATTGAAAAAATATAACTTTTTAGTAGTTTGCATTTATATTTTTTATTGAGTAATTAATTTCTTTATTTGTATTCTACTCAAACGAAACGACAGGAAAACGTTCAATTTATCTAAAGCATATTTTTGTTATTCATAATGTACACCAATTCGTTATAAAGATTAATCAAAATACTCATTTAGCATTAAGCTTCGCCTGTACTTGTCTCTAACGCTGTAAACTTGCAAATGATCTATATAAATAAAAATGTTAATGTTCGTTTGTTCAAAATCTTAAATCTTCGAAAGATCTTCATCGATTGCTTTGAAATTTTGACACAACTTTGCATTCGAATACACTTACGTTTTTATATACCTACCTATATTATATAGATGTCACCTGTGACAAGTAAAAACATGTTTTTTTGGAAACAGCTCCATCTTTTGGTTGTAAAAGCAAAAAATTGCATTAATGTATATAATCCAATATGTGGTGATCTCATGTCGTGTCTAGGCATTTTCCGTACAGTGGCAATGGGGCTATAATGGCATGGCCATTTGGCGGATATTCCCCGTCTTACCTCGTTGCACTTATACGTAATAATAATTCATGCAAAAACACAACAAATAGCCTTGCCAACAATAGCTAGGAAGGTACCTATTACCTATTCATAATATAATAATCAAACAACAACAAAAACATATCCGTGAATTCTGAATTATTGTAAATATTCCGCTAAACCACAGACATAGGAATTAATAGACGAGAAGATAATGGCGAGGGGTAAAATCAACTGTTGAAGAACGAAGGGGGTTAAGCTGACTGTGATTCGTCAATAAATCAATCTGACAGTAAATAGGCATCTCGCATTATAATATCACCATTTAGTTCTTAAAAGTAAAATCTGCTTTTGAATGAATAGACATTTTTACATGGGAGCGCAAATTACTCGCCACGTTATGAACTAATTTGCGAAGTCCAAATTCGGCAAAGTAAATTTCTTCTGTTTGCAGAGTCGTAGTTAGTTTCAGAGTATTTAGTTAAGACACTTTTACAAATGTTTCATAATTTACTTACCCCAGTAAACAACGATGAGCACACTTGAGAATCGCTACATTGTGATGTGATAGTATAGATATGTTTCTAAAACTGATCCATATAATACGGTGTGAATAAGCTTAAAATAAAGTAAAATAATGCTTACTTATGGAATGTAATACGACAATTGGGTTTATTCTCTTTTTCACATCTATTTTTACAAGTTTCATATCACAAGTCAACATTTTGCCGTGTTATTTCGTAAAATGAACCGATGATGCCTCGACCATAGTTCGCACAAGAATGATGACGTCACGTTTTCAAATTTCACTTGAGGCCATGCGCGGGCCCAGCCGGCTCCAATGGAACCGGTATGGGGAGTGGGGATAATACGCTTTTAATCACTTAGGGCAGGTCTACTAATATTCATATGTCTATGCGCTAAACTAATTTTGGGAATACCATTATTCTTGGTATTTTCTCGTTTTTTTTTATTATTTATTAACGACAAAAGATTTTAAAAAATCACGGGATATTATAATTCCAATTTTAAAAACGACGATTACAATAGTCTTCTGTTAAGGTTAAACGCGACGTTCGTTATAATCTACGAATTCATAGATAGCGTTGATTTAATTATTTTATTACAATACGCTTTTTGCGTATTATTCTTTACACATTAAATAAATAGTTTTGTCAGAATACAAACTCAATTCTTCAAAGAAAGGCATACAAATACAATATTATATTGTATGGTTGTTTACAGGTGGAAAAAATATAATAAGCAGCAATTGTTGATTGAGGTACTAGTACGTATTGAATCATTTGACGGGTTGGAAATAAGCCGACATAGCTCAGTGGTTTCAGAGCACCTGACAGGACATCAGAAGGCACGGGTTCATTTCCCGTTGGCGGCATTTATTTTTACTCGGGAGATATTTTCAATTTGTATTGATATTTCAGGTTGTGTTATGTTTTATGCTATGTGTTAAACCTTGTCTTATAAACATTAGTTTTTCATTAAAAAATAAGTGTATCTTTAAATGCAACTAAAGCATTTTTGCTCTATTTCAAACGCGTCGTATTTTATTAATTTGTTTCGCTTAATTATAATCGTTTTTTTAATATTGGCGCGCTCCCTCTAACTTTAGGATTGACATATCTCCCTTTCAAACCACCTTTGAACGCTTACTACGGGGCCTTAATAGGCGTATGCGAAATTATTTAATAGATAAATAAATAAAATTATTAATTATTAATTTTCAGATAGAGCAAAAATCTCTCGAAAAATGCGTAAGTTGCATTTAAAGATACACTGATTTTTCGTACCTTTAATATGTTCATAAATAACCGATCAAAATATGTTTTTAATAATTTCATATATTTACAGTTTCGGCTCGACAAACATATTTATAGTCATTATCTTAAAAACAGAATGTATGTTTTAGGAACTTAAAAACTGTTCAAGACAAATATGTTATTAACCAGTGGAACGCCTGTGGGTCTTTGGACAACATGCGATCATTCTAATATGATCCTTATTAGAATAATTTGCTATGCGATTTTGACAATAATGCTTCTAAAAATGAATGAAAAACAAAATCAGCATCGTTAGGGCTAGTAAAACGCTAGGTGATATTTTTTCTATTTTATGCTCCGGCCTTCAACAGAAATTAATCAGTAAAAGGCAATCATTACAAATTTGAAATACGGGGGCTTAAATGCATTGAACAACCATTGATTTGCTCTGCATGAAATCGAACGGGAGATCAGAAAGTGAAATGAGAAATGCATCAGAATTAAATGCACATTAATTGCCACGTTTTAATTGCACTTTAGATGCCGTTAACGCATCGGAGATTATCTGGTTACATTACTATTCAAATTTAACGGAAGATAATAATGAAGAAAATGGAAGTGTTTTGTTTGTCTTTTTCCCTGCATTCAATTGCACAAGGATTAGATCAATCGTATGTGTAATTAAGTTTAAGTATCCGGCATTATTCACACACAATGTGTTGTGTATACAGTATTATTTAAATACTAGCTGTACCTCGTCACGCGTTGTTGCTGTAGCTCAGTCTGTCTGTGCAGATAGAGAAACAATAGCGCGTGTTGCTTTTACGTCCAACAGATGGGTTTGTTTAAGAAAAAAGGATGTATGTTGTATGTCCAACAGGGAGCGCTATATAATATCTCTAAATACAGGATTTTCCAATAAGAGGTGTTATTTTGATATTCAATCGTAAAAGATCAATGGTTTCGTTGCTTGTGTGGCACGTAGCGTACCGTCTTGTTGAAAGTAAACGTTGTCCAGATTAATACCATCCAATTCCGGCCATAAAATATCATTAATCATCTCTCGATAGCGCAATCCATTCACCGTAACTGTTGCTCCAGCCTCATTTTCGAAAAAGTAAGGTCCAATGATTCCGCCGGACCATAAACTGCACCAAACAGTCACACGTTAAGGATAAAGAGGCTTTTCAACAATAACTCTTCTGTTTTCCGAGCCCCAGATGCGACAATTTTGCTTGTTGACGAAGCCACCGAGGTGGAAATGGGCCTCATCACTCAAGATGATTTGCATTTGATTCACTCAAGTGAATTTTACTAATTTCAATGCGTTGTTAAAGCGTGTATTGTTCCATTTTTATTAATGGCGTAGTTTCTACTTGTCAAATGTCAAAAAATGACAGCTTCAAAAGTAACATCTACCGAAATAGCGGGCTATTCAAAATAACACCACTTATTGGAAAACCCTGTAGTATAAAATAAAGTCGCTATCTGCTTCCCTGTGTTTGTACGCTTAGTTCTTCGCCAACTACGCCACGGATTTTTATAGGGTTTTCACTATCATTTAGAGATTTTCTTCCGGAAGGTTTGTATATATAATACATGCATATTATGTTTTTAGATTCTCACGGCCAAAAGCATTTTTGTTGTTTGTTTTTGGGGTGTTATGCCGTGTTGCGCTAACTCCTTCTTTAGCCGACGTTTCGGACAGCGTTGCAGTGTCCATCATCAGGGCAGATCCGGTAGATCCGAAGATGTGGATCTTCTTCTTCATCTTCATCTTCTACATCTTCGGATCTACCGGATCTGCCCTGATGATGGACACTGCAACGCTGTCCGAAACGTCGGCTAAAGAAGGAGTTAGCGCAACACGGCATAACACCCCAAAAACAAACAACAAAAAAAACATGCATATTATATTTATAGAAAGTGGAGAAAAGTCGATGTTTTCGTAAAAAAAAATTTTTGGGCGCTTACATTGCTAACGCTGTCTAAACCTTATGAGATACACCAAAATAATGTACTACGGAATTGTATATCTTAAAAAGGGCTACAGAAAAGTCTGCCATGGTACCTATATGTCTATCTCCTAAGGATAACCCCCCATCAACGCCAGGTACACGTTAGCTAGTAGGTATGTATATAAAAACACTTGGCTTATTCGAATGTAAAGTTGTGTCAAAATGTCGAAGTAATCGGTGAAAAACTTTCCGAGATTTAAGATTTTTAACAAACGAATATTAACATTTTTATTTATATTGATAAAATTGGATATGTACCATGTAAGAACTTACCTACAGTACGTACACTGTATTTCAATTGTCTGTTCAGCTCCTGATTGTGAAGGTGTTTAGTGTGGTTTGAGACAAAACAACTCCAAATTGAAAGAGAATAGACTATACAAATAATTGTTGTTTGTTCTATATGTATTAGTAGTGAGTTTTAATTTATCATTATTTTAGAATGATGTAGAAATGAGATAATTGAAATATTGCAAAGATTATCTGCGACAGTTTCCCTTATTTATTTATTTTTATTTATTGTAAAATTATTCACAAAATAAATAAATATCCCTTTTGCGCTTAAATCGAGTTTTTGCTCGAACTTCGTTTGCCAAGCGATTTTTATGCATATTTTTTTTTTTTTTTATTTATTTAGAAAAAAAGTAAATATTCACAAGAGATAAAAATATATTACATTTCATATCAGACATCACTTTTTTTTTGTTTACCCAATTTGTAGAGAAATATTCTCGGGTCAAACTGGGGAGCTAGTCTATGTGCTTATATATATAGATAATTATATGTATAGTTACAAAAATGGAAAAAGAATACTTTCAAAAATACTACAAAATATTGTACAATAAGAAAATTACAAATAATTATAGAAACAGAATATCAACAAAAATCAACGAAAAATCAACAAAAATATAAGCAACAGAAATAAACAACAGAATAAGCAACAGAATATATCTGAAAATCATCGATCACCTTATATCACCTATATTCATGGCGATATAAGGCACATAATAATATATACATTTTTGGCTTGTGACTTCTTTTTAAACGTGATGAAAAAACAGTATTTTATAAACCTAACCCAAAGTAACCTAGTTTTTTCATCACTTTTCATGACTTTGTCACTTTTTAAGAGTGTGTTGAAGTGCCACTGTCTGGAGTTGCCCGGTTACCGTTAAGAATGTTAAGATCAGAAATCTTGTACTGTAAATGGGTGATTAATCTGTGGTGAAATTGAGTAAATAAATAAAACATCAAAAATATTTTTTTCTTTTGTTCCCAGGTAAGTTGCAGAATTCAAACATCGCGGTGTCAAGGAGTGAGGCAGCTGAAAGACTTAGTTTGTATTTCTATTGAACCGATGATGGACAACATCCGATACACGTAATAATATTATATGATAGGATTTGTTCCTTCGGACCCCAGCTGAACAGAGCGGTGAGTGAAATACTCTTGTCATATAAAAGCATACATATAAATGAATTTTATATCGTAATGATTGCATGATGTAAAATTGGATATGGGTTTAAATAAACTATAGCGGCGACGGCCTGGACGAGAGTATTTTCCGATTTTCGATATCGCTGACTCATCCCGGCTACTCTGGCGTATCAGAGCAGCGAATACATGCACCCTTCCATCCACGAACATCTGCGAGGCGCTGCATCACCAAGGGAGGCCGAACAGCGCCGTGTATGCGTGGTTATACTGCACTCGGAGTGTGCTTATAATAAGATATAAGTAGGTAAAGATTCCATGATAATTGAACAAACCTTTAAAAAGTTATGTAAAGTCATTAAAATGTATGAAAAAAAATACTAATATGTTAACCTTACCATACGTAGCCTATTTAACCTGGTTTTTGTTTCATCACTTTTCATAACTTACTAACACTTTTTAAAGGTTTGTCATTTCGACGAGTTTTCTGGTTACCGTGGGTAACTTTAATTAAGTGACTCTGCATGTTGTCGTCACTATTAAAATAATATTAATTATGTGCTTAGAAGTTTTCACCATAAATTAAGCCCCAGCATTCCCAATTTTTACCGATTTATATCATATTTCTCTTGAACTCTTTAAGTTTTAAGTTCCAAAGAAAATAAATTATTTCTGAAGATAATATCTATACATTTGTTATGCCAAAACGGTAAATATATGAAATTCAATTGATAGACAAAAATCCGAAAATTATTAAAAACATGTATGAAAAAACAGGCATGAAAAATTCACAGTGTATCTTTAAATGCAACTAAAGCATTTGTCGAGAGATTTTTGCTCTATTTTAAACCAGTCGTGTTTTATTAAATATTTTCACCGTTTTCGCTTTATTTACTATCGTTTTTTTTTTAATATTAGCGCGCTCTCTCTAACATTCGTATTTATATATCTACCTTTCAAGCCATCTTTGAACGCTTACTACGGAGCCTTAATTCAATTTTTAAAATGTATTTATTTCGAATTCAATTTTCTTCTTTCGTTTTGTGGACGCCATCTCGCGGTCAAAGCCTAAAGTTTTTTTTATTCCTTCTTGTAATCTTTTTTCACGTTTCATTGAATTCAAACTCATTTCGTCACATCTACGAGTAATATCTTCACTACAACAAAATAAATTACAATGGAATTTTATTCTGTTCAAAATCATTGTTTTTTTGTGTAACCACATACTTAATTAACTGCTACTGGGCTTTCGGTGTCAGTGTTATCAATATGTACCTACATGGAGGAATGCTGTCCTTGTTCTACTGGAATTACAGTGAAAGATGCTCCGGGGAACCAATCATTGGTTCCTTCGGCACCGGTGCATATACGTCAAACGCGCGTCCAACTTTTGTACACAGTTGACAATGTTTATTTATTGAATATCAACGGTATAAATACCATGCACCATAATTCATGTCACAGAATAACAATCAACTGTGGCATTTGATCATAAAATGACGACAGACAGTATTATAGCCTTCTTGCACCTAGCTTCTGTGCAGTTAAACAGATCCGATACATCTGCGTACCTATTATTAACTTCATGTAATCTAGGTACAAGCGAGTGTTTGAAATGCTCAGTCTTTGAATTTTTACAATTAAACATTCTTTTAGAACGAGAACGGGTCGTTTCTACGACTCGTTCTTTAGATCAACAGCTGTGGAATGATTTTCCGGACGCTGTGTTTCCCCCCTTCACTCTTTCCTTTCGTATAAAATATTCTCCACACTGCTTCCCCAAAGATGACAAAGGCCCTAAAAAAAATATTTTCCTCGGGTGTGAAAGACAGAAAAGTCTATTTCTACCTAGTGAAAATGATTTTGTTAAAATATTGTTTTATAGGTAGGTACTTTGTATGAATTCTACACACAATCAGTTCCATTTTTAAATTACACTTAAATTCAACATAAATCCAAGTTCATTGAACCTGCTTTACAATCGCAGACACAACCGATATTAGTATTTTTGATTGAAAGGGTGTACTCGTAGTTCTTGGGTAGGGTAGGTAGATAGGTATATTTAGAAAGATGGCCGCCCCGACGCGAACGACACGGCTCAAATTATAAATCACTTTGGATATCTCATATAAATTAACATTGTTGCTATTTTGGGCCTGTATTTCAGTAATGCCATGTAGTGCTGAGATTCCAAGCAACGTTAAACTTTTATTTAAATTTGAATTAACTTATTTTGTCGTTCCGTTTTGAAATTGAGATAATTTTTTTGGCAAAGAATCGTCAACAAATTTCCAGAAAAGCTGCAATCACTATATAAATTATTATATTAATAACTAATATTATGTAAAAGGAACTAAATTGGCTAGCAGTGGAACAGATACTGATATTGAACGCAATGATATCAATAAACTTTCTAATTTCGGTTGTCTGTCTGTGATTCTAAGTCTGATTCAATTAAATGTTGCCATTTTCAAAATTGGAACTGATGTGTCATGAATTCGTGATTTTCACGGTTCCGCTTCTAGTAAATCATTAAACATACTATTTTAGATTGTGTGTTTGTGATTGTAACTCGGTTTGTTTTGAATGTTGGGAATTGTTGTTTCATAGAATTTGAACTATTCATCAAATTTCAAAGTTAATATTCAAGTTCTGTGCTAGTCTTAATCCAAATACTATTGTGAAATAACCGACCCGTGATGAAATAATAACGGAACATGAATTTTGAACATTGAATGTTCAATACATTGATAGACTGAGCTTTTTTTTTATGTGAAACCGCAAAAGAGTCCCAATTGCTCCCAACCATCTGGAGTCAGTGAGTCCATGGCATCTCCAATTGGTGTATGTTGTAAGGCTGAAGGTAGTGGGAAGGGGAAGGAGATGGTGAAGTACCTGGCTATTCAGATCTGGTCTTACACCAGGGCGATGCTAAGAGTATATTCCACTCAGGAACGTGCCGCAAATATATTCTAATAATATTTTTAATGAGTAAATTGTGAAACAACACAAAATGCATCAAATAAAATTTACTTGCGCACGCCGGTATTTGATACCGCGACCTCCGGCTTGTTAGTCGAGAGCCTTAACCCTTGACTGCGGAGGTCGTCAAGTGTCCAAAAGTGTTAATATAAAAATAATATGTTTATTTTATTCTCGTTTTGACGTTGAAAAATAGTTTTGAATGAGTGTGGTGAAAGTCGCTAAAAGCTATAAAGATAATATATGCAATTCAAACAAACTCACAGTAAAAAAAACATTTATTCCGACCCAAAAATCAAAAACAATAAATAATTTCCCACAGATTGAGTATCACTGAAAACGCACGCAGCGCCGCTACGCACGTTTTCCTGAACTAAAAACAAAATCCAACTTTAAACTTCAGTTTGTTTCCGCCGTCGCTAGAGGGTGGACGTGCTAAGATGAATTCACGCCGCTCCTGTCGAACGATATTCAATTTTCTTTTCGTCACAGGCTGATTCATTACTGAAAAATTGAGCAAATTATAATCCCGCGACTACAATATTAAACTAAATTAACGTGCATTCGTGAAAAGTTGTTAGGTTAGGTTTTTTTTATTTGCCAGTGTTGACATAAATGATTATTACTGCATAGTCATTTATTCCGCTAAACAAGTTTTACAAGGTGATGTTGAATTAAAAATAGCCAATGATATGATGCGAATGACATTTAAATAGTTATAAGTGCATCTGTGATATTAAAACTTTTATTTTTTTTAAATAAAATAGTGTATTTAATTAAAAGAAGTGTGTTTTTTGTGAATGGGTAACGTTTTGCTGCAGAGATAAAGGTAATCTTAGAGCAAATATAACACTATATACATTACACTCGAAATGTAGATTATTCATGTTGTATACAAATATGTAGTTTTATTTAAATTTGTCTCTTATCCTATACTATACATACATATATGTACGTTTGTACTAATATAACCTAACCTATGTTGGTAATTGAACGCAATTTTAGCGACTCTCAAACGAAAATTTGAAACCGAAAAATCATAAAAAGTTTTGTTCGCATCTAGGAATTGAACCCAGTACCTCAGCCTTGCCGGGGTTTTGCTCTACCGCTGAGCTAATTCGACCCTACTTCATTCGGTCATATTTAACTGTATCATACTCTTACTAAGAACTACTAACATTATCTTCAATTTTTTTACCGACGGAAAGCAAAAAAACATTGTAGCCCCGACCCAAATGTTTTTTGTTTTTGTCGGTTGTTTTGTAAACATTTTGTCCCAGAAGACTCCAAGATCAGTGAGAGTCTGGCGTCATAAAAATTGCAGATATTTTTCTGTCTGGAATTTCTATGAAAACGCAACTGTTTTCAGAACGCAACGTCATTTCAATCGTGAGCTATGCCGCTTTTTAAAAATCCAATGAACGTGTCCAAATATTTCGACAGTCCCGAAGAACAATGTGATTCACAAAAAAAATTCCAAAATAATGTAAAAACTTGGATCAAAAATAAGAATAGGGCCTACACCGGTGCATTCACCCAAATTCGCAGTTATTGAAGTAACCACAGTATTGAGCGAATATGTACATCTTACTACAAGTATAGGTATGTTCAAAGGTATTAGGAATAACACGAAAAATTCTGCCTCAACACAGGCTAGCCTAGTGAGGTGGTATTTGAGAAACCTCAACTAACTGTACTTTTATTTTCTTTTTACCTTCATCATATTATGTTTGTATTTTTCTGTTAATTTTATAACCTCAAAAATAAAAGTTGCAAATCAATGTACACCATAATATGTATTTATGGTTGTAATGTGTAAACTTTCCTAAATAAAGATATTATTATTATTACAATGCAACAGTAAAAATGCAGAAACGAAACTTCAAACAGCTCAACTAAAAACTACAAATTTGCACTTCCGACGTTGTTCTTCGGGACAGTCGATTTATAGGAAGACATGGCACGATCAAGTGAACCAGAGGAATTAGTCTGGAATAATAGAGGAGTATGTATGAATGTGAATTAGGCAAGGAATGTGTGCCAAGTCCAAGTTTTTTGGCGGTCTGTTCTCTCTGCATATTCCTGTTTAGTAGGTAAAAAAGCAGGTAGTAACTACTACATACAAATAACAATAACGTGATCACAACAATAGATTCTATGCCATAAACAAAATCAACTAAGGTAGGTCGTACGGTTTTTCTTTTTTTAAACCTTTTGTGTTAAGAAAAAAATCATTTAAAATTCTTGGAAAGCAGCTAATACTTCTTTGTCTACAATTCTACAACTAATATTTTATGAATTTGAATGATTATTTTATTTTAAGCTTATCCTAAAATCTTTTTTTCTTGATGAGATGAGCCTTCTGGCGGTCTTAGCTTTGGACATAAGCCTCCCTCAATTTCCGGACCGTTCCCGTTACCCCGAAAATAACTTACTTACTTGAAAAGACCCGATTGGAAATTTTCACTGTTTTTTTTATTCTCTAAAAAATACGATGGTTAACGTATTTTTATTTTGACGAATAAATTTTCTGTAACGATTTAAAGTGCCCCATTTTCAGTATTATTTGTGAATTCGGCGGCCCCGGACGATGTAATTTCTATGACGTTGTAGCCAATTGGAACCATTTCAGAATGTACGATTTTAGAACGTTGAAATCAATAATTATGATTGAAAGTATTAAAATTATATATTTTCAGTTCGTTAATCATAATCAAAAAAATAAATTTTAAATCTTACACACATTTTTAACTGTATTCATAGTTTGTGAAAATAACCTATTAGAAATGCCATAGTTTCTCTGGCTCTGGACGTTAGGAAACAGTTGGGAATCTTGGAAAATCAGAATCGGTAAGTTGTTGCTTGAAATGGCTTTAGCCGTTCTTAGTGATCAGATCTAAATCACCAGGTTATTTCCAACCTTCATTTTCCCTATCTAATAACAACGCTGGATTATTGGAAGGGTGATCACAGGGTTGGTTTCAATGGCCTCTATTACATCGGATTCGGAGATATCAGCACCAACAGCAAACATACTCATTTTGGTTGTCTGTGCTGTGTGTTCGTCAGTCCTGCATGAAGTCCGGTTCAAATTTGCTTTGAATTTAAGTGTCATTTTCAAAATTAGAACTGATTGTTTGAATAATTCAGACAAACGATAATGTACCCAGCTGTAATCTCTATCTCTATTATACTTAAAAAATATCGCTATCCGCGTCTTTCTGTTTGTGCGCTTAGTTCTTCTAAACTACGCAACCGATTTTGATAGAGTTTTTTTATAATTTCATCCGAAAGGTTTATATATAATACACGCATTTTATATTTATAGAAAGTAGAGAAAAGTCGACCAACGCCGGGTACACGTCAGCTAGTATAAAATTAAAACAGAAAATTATTCTCTTTGTCTTTTTCAAATTTGTTATTTTTTTTATTTGATGATTTAATTATTGACAAATCAGTTCCAATTACAACAATAATTTTCTGTTCAAATATTATATACATATATCGGGGGTAAAGTGCATAAGGTGCATAAAGTGCGGGAGGAGATTCAAAAAAGATTAATTCCTTTGTTTTTTTTACCATACAAAAATATTTATCTGAAGAAGAATATTATTTTCTCCATACAAACAATTTGCTCTTGTACCTGAAAACTATCTTAAAACGTTAAAATTTCTAAAAAGTTATCATGTACAAACACCTCCCGAAGTTAGTGCACTTTACCCTTGGACAACCTGTATTATAGGTTGGTACTTCATTGCTTGTCTTGTCCTTCACACAATCAGTCCTAATTTTGAAAATGATTCTTAGGACGGGTTGTTTTACAGAATTTGAACAAATCATCAAATTTCAAAGTTGATTTTCAAGCTCTCTGAAGGTTCTATCAAAGTTCTGTTACACTTATCAGTTTTGTGGTCGATAATGATATAATAATAGAACCTTCCCAGAACTTTCAATTCAAATCAAATATTAAACGTGAATAATTTCACATGACGTTTGATTCCGTAGAATTCGGAAAGCAAACCTATTATCGAGGGACGCTAACTTATGACTCGTTGTGTGTTATATAAATGCTATATCGAGGAGTGGATGTGAAACGACGCGTGTAATTCTAATTCTTAAAGTCAGAAACCGAGAAAACCACTTCCCACGCCGTCATTGCTCGAAAAGGAGTCCCTTTCTTGCTCAGGAACAAACCTGTATTGAATCCAGACTTCCCACATTTATGTTCAATATACAAATATATGTATATCTTCGTGGTTAGAACTCTGGGCTCGATAGTCGGTTGCCTTGTATACAGGGTGACTGGCCATTCACACTCATAATCAACTATTGCCCTCGGGAAATTAGATTATAAGGTATTTTCGAACTGTAATGAAATTGCGACTGACGTCTAGTATGAAAGAGACGTCATGAGGGAGCGAGAAGAATTTAAATGTCTACATCTGTTTATGTAAAGAAGAGTGTCTGTAGTGGGCGGCGTGGATTTGGTTTTTATACAAATCTTCAGTTTTGTTCCGAAATTGATGAAATTTCGCACACTCTACTTTTTAATACTTATTGATGAATTTTTCACAATTAACTTTCAAAATAAGAGGAAAATTACTGTCAACATCATTTTTACAAAAACGAATTTTCCTCGCTTATTCGAATGAGAATTGGACATTGTTTCGTTTCTTCTTTACTAAAAATCACCTGCTTGACTCCCTAGATATAACATCCTGTTGTCTAGAATCCCTCTCTAAACAAACATCCTCTCTTCTATCAAGCCTTATCTAAAATTTCCTCCCCTCCGTTCAACATCTCATCTCTTCTTAGTCTGAAATCGACTTTAAATTAGCCCATTTAAACAAAAAAAAATCACCTTCCCTCTCTCCATCATTTGAAATGATGGCCTAGAACACCCCCGAAGGGTAAAGGCCAGAAACATTTGGAAAAAAAACTTTTGAAATTATTGTCTACATCTGATTTCGAAAAACTCTACGTCAAGCCCGGACAACACCGGGTACTTCATCTAGTGGACTACAAAAGATTGTCAACGGCTGTCCGATGTTTCTTCTTCATCACCAGCTAATCGAGATAATACTTTGTGTTAATTACAGTTTATTGATTATTATTCCGCCATCCCAATTCATAGCTTGATTAATGTTCTAGCTTCATTTAAAAGACATTACGGTTATCATTGTGATGTTATTTTGATCTTACAAGCGGCAGGTTGCCAATAGTATATATTATTATTCGCAAAAAATTCGGTCCTTCGAGCCGGATCTTGAATACAAAATAATTTAATAACTTTCTGTCTGCAATAATAACACTAATTATACCTGAACGCAAAGACTATTATATCATCATCGCGGCGTTGCGTCATCTGTCGTGTTGGTGTTTAGTGACAAAGAACATTTAAAAAACGTGTCATGTCTCTCGCCCTAGTCTACATAGTGCATAGTTTATCATAAATAATAATATATTGTAAAACTAGACATCGATGTTTGATTCATGATTCATGTAATCTTTTTTCACCACGTCGAAAGACTGCTTGCCTTAGTGATATCAGCGAATGATTCACAGCTTTACTTGTAATGCTAATGTAAATAAAACAATCATTGTATATACATATTATTGTTATTTGCATCAAACTAAGGACGGGTTTTTTTTACAGAATTTGAACAATTCATCAAATTGATTGTCACGATCTGGGAAGGTTCTATTCAAGTTTTGTTCTTATATCATTACTGGCCAGTTGTTTCGCAAAACTGAAATATTAACAGAACTTGAATAGAACCTTCACAGAACTTGAAAATCTACTTTTAAATTTAAAAATATTTTTTTTTAGCAAATATCTAGTACGTATATGTGCTATATTTTATTTATTTGTGTTTCAAATTATAAAATACAGACTTTTATTTCGTGTATTAACTACTCAATTTTTTTTTGTATAATAATGTCAACCAATTTCAGAAAAATGCGTGTGTGCCACCAAAAGTTGACAGAATGCATTGCCATCGACAACGAGCCTTTTTGACGAGTTTCAGGACCATGTCTGGAAGTGGGTTGATTTCCACTTCTAAGATTCCATTTCATTCATTCATTCAGAAAAGAAAAAAAGAAAACCATAATTCAAATCTATTTTAAAAAACGTCATCAACATTTTAAAACAATCTTAAATAATGCAGTTTTTTTCGTTGGTACAACTGGCGTTGACTTAATTTATTTGTCTACTGTCGTGGTGCGGGGATTGAACCTTCGACCTTCACATTAGCAAGCACATGGGTAACACACTCGGCCAGCGACTCAATCGAAGAATGAAAGCGTATCTTATTTAAGGCGATGCCATACGTAGTAATGCAAAATCATGTGTTTTTGGTTTGAAAATTTGGTCGCCCAGAAATGTTTCAGATACT
The DNA here is from genome assembly GCF_061612785.1 of Hesperophylax consimilis. Lineage (NCBI taxonomy): Eukaryota > Metazoa > Arthropoda > Insecta > Trichoptera > Limnephilidae > Hesperophylax > Hesperophylax consimilis. The sequence goes on along the minus strand of NC_142854.1, from coordinate 15,139,445 downwards.
TTAATTAAATACTGCGAGTAGAATACATCTTGACCTTTAAAATAATCGAATATTTTTTAGATAAGTCTTTTTATAAGCCCACAAAAAAAAGAATGTATATTTATTTATTTATTATTGGATAATTTGTATAGCGCCGCTTTTGTGAGATATCACCTCAGGGGCGCTTTACAGTTGATGCAGGTATTACAGAAAATATAAATATTACAAAAATAGAGTGAAGTTAAGTTAAGTAAAATGAAGTAAAGGAACAGGTGACACGAAGATAGAAGATGGAGACTCTGCAGCAAGAATCCCAGGTGGTGAAGAAACTGGTCCAGCTGCTGCAGCGAAAGAGTCCACCGCGTCCACCAACAGTGCCAGCACGAGGTTCGTCATCCGTCCAGGTATGTGTCTGCTGCTAATAAAGCGCTGACACACTATCCTCTCACAGATACCAGACCTTGACAGCACCGCTGTGACGTTCTACGAAGATAGAAGATGGAGACTCTGCAGCAAGAATCCTAAGTGGTGAAGGAACTGGACCAGCTGCTGCAGTAAGAGAGTCCACCGCGTCCAACAACAGCGTCCAGGTATGTATCTGCTGCTAATAAAGCGCTGACACCTCACATAGATAAGAGACCCTGGCAGCACCGCTGTGACGTTTGGCAAGTCCATCATTTATCTCCATGTAATCCTGTTCCTGGTAATTGTTGAAGTGGTGCATTCTGTCCGCAATAAAAAGCGACGGTTGGGTAATAAATTGCCCTGGGCTTAGTAAAAAACTTGCCAGTGTCCAAGCTTGCCCAGTTTCCGAGAATTTTTTGAAAACATCTGGAGTGTATTTACCGGTCGCCGTTCGTTTCGAAAGTCCGATATTTTTGAGCAAATTTCAGAATATTCACTTTAAAACACTGCACTCAAATCACATATTATAAAGTTCTAATAATTATTAAGTTTATTTTTATTTAAGTTCAAATGTTGATGGATTGATTTTAAAAATAATTTCAAAGGGATGTTGCCTCATTTCCCTTGAAAATACTAAAAAAACACAAAGCGGTTGGAGGAAGCGTTAGGACGCGTCCTGCTGCCACGAAGGGCGCTACAATAGGCCTATGAAAACTGCTTTAAAGTTCAAAATCTCCTACTTACGAACCCATTTTCGGTTATGATTTTATTGTATAATGTGGCAAATTAAGTTATTTATAAAATGATCGAAAAAAAAAAATTATGCCTGAACATCTACAAAATAAAATAAAAGGCACTTTTTGGCCATGTTTTTTTCTTGCATAAATCAAAACAGGCGGGTGGTGTTAAGCGGGAATTTAAAACTTATCGCCATCTACGTAAGGGTTGTTATTGATAGCGGCTCAATTTAAAATATTACACGACGTAGTGCATCGCCTTAAATATGTACATTAATTTATGCTTTTTTATGTGAATAGAGTCCCAACTGATGATCCTTTGGAATTATTGTATGCCCATTTGAAGATCCCTACCCCAGGAAGTGAAAGGTTGGGAAATCTCTGGATTTTCAGATCTGTTCACCAAACACGGTTAAAGCCATTGTCATCACAAATAGTTGAACTTAATAAATGCTTGAGTGACACAGCAGAAATAAAGTACGGAGTGCCTCAGGGTAGTGTCTTAGGCCCTATTCTTTTTCTTATCTATATTAATGGTCTCACTGATATTAAAATTCCAACACTCTGCTATAATGTGATCAGCTACGCAGATGATACTGTACTTCTTTTTAAAGAGCAATCTTGGGAAAAGGCATTTAAGAGCGCCGAATTTGGTATGAGGGAGATAAAAAAATGGCTCGACAAAAATCTTCTTACCCTAAACACCTCGAAAACCAAATTTCTAACATTCAGTAAAACAAATATTGGGCAACCAAAAACCGTCCCGCTTTTACACCTGTATCCATGTACTACATCACAAACCAAAAACTGCGACTGCGAAAAAATTGAACATTCGGATAATATTAAGTATCTTGGTTTAACAGTGGATTGCAAACTAAAATGGGAACTTCACATAATTTCACTTGCAATGAGAATCCGGAAACAAATATACATTTTTAAAACGATTAGAAACATTATGTCACTTAAACTACTAAAAAATGTCTACTTTTCCCTTTGTCAAAGCATTTTAATTTATGGTATATCGGCATGGGGTGGTGCCGCAGACACATACATCAAGCTCATAAAGCACTTATTAGAACTATGTTCAAAAAACCATATCTTTATCCCACTGAAAATCTTTTAATTAAAAATAAAATACTTGATATCAGGAAGCTATTCATAAAAAAAATTATCCATACAAATTGCATAAAATCGTCACCTTCACACATATCTCACTCCCAGAACACTAGAGCTAAATCAAACAATCATTTACAAGTGCCAAAAATTAAATCCACTCTTGCTAAAAAACATGAATCTTACCTCGCACCTTACATATTCAATATTTTCTTAAAAGAAACACAACATACAACTCAAATCAACAGAAAATGTACATATAAATACTTTAATACGTGGCTAGTGAACAAAAAAAAGAAATTGCATTAACAAGTTACTTGCAAACCTTCCATGCTAATTTTTATATGATATATTAAAAAAAAATAATAATAAGAACTTTCACACCAAAAAATGTTCAATTATTTGATTATTTGATTCACACTAAAAAAAAAATAAAAAAAATAAAAAAAAATAAAAAAATGTTCAATTACTGTTACATATGTATGTAATAATTTATATTTAGATTATTTTATCTAGGTAATCTTTTATTTTTTAATTACGTTTCTTTTTCCTGTATTTTGTATTTTTTATTTATTTACTTTGTATTTTTATTCACTTTTATTATTATTGATATATGTAATGGTAGATACTGCTACCCGGCTCAGAACAGATATTGTCTAGTGCGCACATAATTTGTAAACAAATATTGATGTCAATAAACGCCCGGGTTACCGGCAAATTTAAAATAAAATAAAAAAAATTAAAATGTTTCGATTCTGAGTGGTGGTCTTTCATTAGGGCGATGCTGAAAGGAGAGTATCTTTTACTCTTATCAATCCGAATCCAAGAACTGACTGAAAAAAACTATAAATCGCTGAAAACCTTATATCCAAAACCTAGTTTCAAAACACATAATCTCCTAGTGAGGAGGACTAAGAAATTATTCTCTTTTATATTTAAATTTCATTATACATATTTCAAATTTATCTTTATATAATTTTTTCTATGTTCTGTAAAACATTCAGTCTGGCGTAAGAAAGGTTTGTTCATTACAAACGTGCTTTACATCAAACTGGACATGTTTATTATTATAAACTAATCAATTATTAACCTAAAAGGCGCTGTACAATGTATGTACGTAAACAGGAAAACATTCCAACTTGGAAGGTCACTTCAGATAAACCCACTTTTATTCAAAAGTTTAGGACTCTGTACGCAGAGGATACTAGTAGCAAAAACACATTGATTTCACATTTGCTTTCCATTAGTATTTTACCTTCGATTACTATTAAAATTACATTTATTTAAAGATTAATGCCTGTGACAGATCACAATGTATGTATGTACGTAAACAGGAAAACATACACACTTGGCAGGTCACTTCAGATAAACCCACTTTTATTCGAAAGTTAAGGATTTTGCACGCAGAGGACACTAGTAGCAAAAACACTAGACATTGATTTCACATTTGCCTTCTATTATTATTTTACCTTCGATTACTATTAAAATTACATTTATTAAAAGATTAATGCCTGTGACAGATCACAATGTATGTACGTAAACAGGAAAACATACACACTTGGCAGGTCACTTCAGATAAACCCACTTTTATTCGAAAGTTTAGGATTTTGCACGCAGAGGACACTAGTAGCAAAAACACTAGACATTGATTTCACATTTGCCTTCTATTATTATTTTACCTTCGATTACTATTAAAATAACATTTATTAAAATATTAATGCCTGTGACAGATCACAACGTATGTACGTAAACAGGAAAACATACACACTTGGCAGGTCACTTCAGATAAACCCACTTTTATTCGAAAGTTTAGGACTTTGCACGCAGAGGACACTAGTAGCAAAAACACTAGACATTGATTTCACATTTGCTTTCCATTAGTATTTTACCTTCGATTGCTATTAAAATTACATTTATTAAAAGATTAAAGTCTGTGACAGATCACGCTATATTTTCGTGGCTTGCCCTATTTCAGCGTATCGCTCGCCATGCATTCCCTTTGGTGGTGTATGTGCTGAAATAGACCAAGCCGTGATGCGTATAGCGTAAGGGTACGTATACATTTGCGAACCGAAACGCGAACCGTACCACGAATTAGGGGAAAGGAACGAATCAACTGAGGGCGGCGTTTCGCGCCATTTGCTTCGTTTCTTTCCCGTAAGTTGATGTTCAGTTTGGCAGTTCGGCTCGCGTATGTATACGTAGCACAATTTGTCGCCTACCTAATGGCAAAGGTAGAGTTGATATTTATTTTGAAGGACGGGAGAATTATTTCAATTTAGGAGGCGGGTTTGGGTACCGTCGCCCTGGGAGACATTTATTAGATAACCAACACCTCTATCATAGGCCACCCCAAGCGTTTGGTGATTTAGCAAGGGCGCCCGGGTTCATCGGGGAAGGTGTGTTCAGGACGCGGGGAGACCCTTTGACCTCTCCTACTGGTCTCTCGACCCATCGCTTTTCCATATATTTATACGACGCTCCTGGACACACCTATCTCTAGATTCATACCCATCCCTCATACCTTTTTCCTTTTCAGAACTTCCTCTCCTTAAAAATACCCTCCACTCAGCATCCCCAAAGATGATATAGGCCTTGAGGGAAATTATTTTCTCGGGGCCTCCTGTGTGGGGTTAAAGAGACGATGTATGAATGTGAATCAAGCGAACATTATGTGTTATGATAGAGTTTTGTGGTGGTTCATCCTCTCTGCCTACTCCTGCGGGAAAACGGTGTGATGGTTAGATTTTCAGCTTACGTAATGAATGTTAGATAAATATACACCTGTGGATTTTTTTTTATGTTGATTTCTTTTGGTTTTGCTATTCCGTTTTTTAAGGAGCTCATTTGCTACTTGAATATTATATGTAGTTCGCCAGCATGAGGAAAAATAGCGGCAAACGAAGAAACCACAAGCGTTTGAGTGATACGGGAATAACGAGCCTCTTACGTCCATTTTTAATTTCTTACATTTTTTGAAAAAAATCATGATTCAAAAATTTTCTACTGAGAATATAGGAATGCTACAGGGTTTTCCAATAAGTTATTTTGATATTCAATCGTAAAAGATCAATGGTTTCGTTGCTTGTGTGGCACGTAGCGCCGTCTTGTTGAAAGTAAACATTGTCCAGATTAATACCATCCAATTCCGGCCATATAAAATCCTCTCGATAGCGCAATCCATTCACCGTAACTGTTGCTCCAGCCTCATTTTCGAAAAAGTAAGGTTCAATGACTCGGCCGGACCATAAACCGCACCAAACAGTCACACGTTGAGGATAGATAGGCTTTTCAACAATAACTCTTGGGTTTTCCAAGCCCCAGATGCGACAATTTTGCTTGTTGACGAAGCCGCCGAGGTGGAAATAGGCCTCATAACTCAAGATGATTTGCATTTGATTCACTCAAGTGAATTTTAATAATAATTTCGTTTTGGGTTGCCACAGTGATGTTAAAACTAAGTTTTCGACCTCGGAAAACCCCTGCGCCCATCGTTACCCGGCAAAAACTTTAAAATTTAAACACTTGTTTTGGTTTTTGCGGTATATTCCCAAATATAAACCTCTGTTGAAAAAGTCGGTCACAGCGTTTTGAAAATAGAGTAAATTTGCTACAATTTGAGCACAACGTGAGATATATAAGTGTGACGATTTACGAGCTATAACTTTTTACAAAAATTCTGCGATAAAAAGTAAAACAAAAAATAATTAAAATTTTAATAATGCTTCCTGATCCAAACAAAATATCATGCAAGTGGCTCATCGTTTTTTCTGCCACGTAGTTATAGTATTTATATGACGAATCGCGGTTAGTTTATCATGTTTGCTTGTCGCCAACGCGTATGTGCTGACCGCAAACCTCCTTCTCGTTCCCATACAGGTTGAATGACATCATTTCGGACCTAGGAGCTACGGAGAGTGGGAACTACTCTCAGTATCGCCCCGTCGAAAGACCGCAATGATTCGGAAATGAAAAGTTTCTTGAAATGGATCAAACCGTTTTAGTGACCAGATCTGAATAGCCAGGTACATTACAACCTTCCCTTTACCCATTCCCTTCAGCCTTACAACATTTAAAAAAAATGTTAATTTCGCACAAAAGTCCCAACTGCTCCCAACTGTATGTTGTTAGACTGAAGGTAGTGGGCAGGAGAAGGAGGAGGGAAAAGGGAGGTGGGGGATCCTGGTTATTCAGATCTGGTCACCAAACACGGCTAAAGCCATTTCAAGCAAGGTTTCATTTCTGAATGGTGTTCTTACACCAGGGCGATACTGAGAGTATCTTCCACTCTGGAACGTGTCTCAAGTATACTATATCTTATTTTTAATTAATAAATTATGAATTACACATATTAAGGCGAAGCTTAATGCCAAATCACTATTTTGATTAATCTTTATAACGAATTGGTGTACATTATGAGTACCAAAAAATATGCTTTAGATAAATTGAAGGTTTTCCTATCCCTTCGCTTGAGTAGAATACAAATAAAAATATAAATTTCTCAATGAAAAATAGAAATGTAAGAACGCATAAAGAAAACATCTTTTAAAAAATACCGTCTTATAGCTAAGATTATCTGTGACAGTTTCACTTGATTAACTTTTTTGCTTTCTTGTAAAATTACTTACAAAATAAATAAAAACCAGTTTTTTGCCTGATATTGAACGTTTCTAGACTCCGTTTGTCAAGCGATTTTAATGCCTATTACCTACGATATAAGGTATACCGTTTTGGCTTGTAGCTTCCTCTTAATCAAATAAAATTTACATGCGCTCGCCGGAATATGAACCCGCGAACTCCGGATTCATAGCTAAGGACCGTTACCACACAACCACGAGATGTTTTCATCATAATATACTTACTTTATTTTTTGACACTGTTGTGCGCATATTTTGGCATTGAAAATGAACAATTCATGTTACATCCTGTCTTATTTTTATTATAAAATGATATCATGTTTATGACACCTTCACTTTCACCAGAATAAGCTCTATACAATAAATGTTTTTTCTTACTTTTCACGACCAAATTTTGTTGTTATATACTTTTCTTATAAATTTAAATATTTTTTATTCTTATTATGTAGTCGCAAAAGAAATACTTAAGGCCCCGTAGTAAGCGTTCAAGGATGGTTTTGAAGTGTGATATGTAAATATCGGAATACGTGTGCATGCAGTTGAGTTAATCCTGTTATTATATAATGACTAACTAACTAACCATCAAGCTGTTTCCTCGCAGGGGTAGGCAGAGAGGACGAACCGCCAAACAACTATGTCTGTGCACACCCTCCTTGCCTCATTCACATTCATACATCGTCTCATACATACTCTTCTATTATTCTGACTCTTGACATGGCCCGACTCGAGTTTCTGATTCACTCGATGTCTTCCTCGGACGTCCCCGACTTCTGCTACCATCCACATTTGCGTCATATATTCTTCTTAAATTCCTTTCTTCGCTCATTCGCTCTATATGCCCAAACCATCTAAGCGTCTCTTTCTTAATCTTACTCATTTCGCTTACATCAGCCTTGCACTCTTTGCGGATCTCCACATTTCTCATACGGATCATACGTGGTTTTACCACACATACGTCTCAGGGATCTCATTTCTACAGCATTCAGCCTACTTTCATCCTTTCTCTGCCAGTTCCATGCCTCACTTCCATACATCAGGGTAGGTACCAGCACTCCATTGTGGACTGCTAGCTTCGCTTCTATAATGACGAAATGCAAAAATATTAGAATTCTTATGAACACGTACCGAGATCGCCATAACACATTCGTATTTTACTGGTAGTGTATTAGGCAATCTGTCAATTCATTCGTTAAGGCGAAGCTTAGTGCTAAATCACTATTTTGATTAATCTTTATAACGAATTAGTGTACATTATGAATTCCTTAAATATGCTTTAGATAAATTGAAGGTTTTCCTATCGTTTCTTTCGAGTAGAATCCAAAAAAATTAAAAAAAAAAAAAAATACAAAAATGCTCACAACAATTTTTTTTTTTCAATAGAAATGTATGAACGCGTAAAGGAAATAAGTTATGAATACCAAAAAATATGCTTCGCTTGAGTAGAATACAAATTAAAAAATATATATGTAAACTACTAAAAAAAATTTTTTTCAATAGAAATGTATGAACGCGTAAAGATAACAACTTAAAAAAAATACAGTATTATATCTAAGATTATCTGTGACAGTTTCACTTGATTAACTTTTTTGCTTTCTTACAAAATTATTTACAAAATAAATAAAAACCAGTTTTATGCTTGAAATCGAACGTTTCTAGACTCCGTTTGTCAAGCGATTTTAATGTCTATTACCTACTATATAAGATATACTAAGAATATACACATTTTTGGCTTGTAGCTTCCTCTTAAAGGCCAGCAGTCACGTTTTAACAGGAATACGAATAATTTGAAGAGATTTGTTATAAATTACCAATATTTTAAATCAGTTACTTATTTTTCCGTGTGCATATTTTGATAGAGCATGTATATAATGTGATATCTAATAATTAATTACATAATTATTTGTCTTACCATTACTGCCAACATTTGAATATGTAAATTGTAGTAATTGTGTTTGTATTACAAATATATCTGACCAAGCACAAAGCCCGAGGTCGAGGTGTTTGGTTGGGACAAACAATAATATTCTTATATCACGATAAAGAGAATATGACTCAACTCATATCAAATGTGCTAATTTTAATTATATATACACATTAAATATTGAAGAAATCCTTGTACGGTGAGCTGTTGTTAATATTGCTTATCTTTTTCAAATTTCAACATTTTTTACGGAAAAATTCCCTGGATTCTCTTCCATTAAGGTCATTATATCCCCCGCATTCTGAAAATCTCTTACTACCACCACAGTAAGTGGAAAATGTTGCTTGTGTTGTGATGGAGGACTTAGCCGGCAAAGGTATTGAACACACTACGCCTGGGTAGGACCCAAACGCGATGTTAACTCAGCCACCGACCAGTTATGCTTCGAAAATTATTAAAAACACATTTTGTTCTGTTATTTAATATGTTATGGGTATGAAAAAATGCGTAGTGTGTCTTTAAATGCAACTTCTTGCTATATTTTAAACGAGTGGTGTTTTATCAAATATTTTTACAATTTTAGCTTTTATTATCGTTTTTTTTAAATATTAGCGCGCTCCCTCTAACAGTCGTATTTACATATCACCCTTTCAAACTATCATCCTCTTCCTTTTGAACGCTTACTACGGAGCCTCAATGCGATCTAATTCGTAAAATTCGATCGAAATCACGCACTCCACACGCTGGTGGTGGTAAGGTTGAAATTGCCAGTTCACTCCGTCTAACAATAAAAACATCATCTGTCGAAGCTCAGGGACAAATATTTACTTTTATTTAAATTGACTTATTTACTTTGTCACCACATCAAAAATACTAATATTGGTTATCTGTGCGTCCTGCGTAACTCTCGTTCCATTAACTTAAATTTGCTTTGAATTTATGTGTCATTTTCAAAATTGAAACTGATTATTATGTAGGCAAATAATTTCATATGGGTCCCGATATGATAGCAGTCTGTTTTGCTGCACCCTGTATATGTGGATCGATATGAAAAAAAAGCATCGTGAAAACGCCCATTACGAAGTTTATCATCCAAGAAATGCGAGATCGCAGACCGTGCTATAATTTATTATTCCTTTTCTTCTGAGTTTATCACCCTGTTGTGGTGCGTTGTGTTTGTTTTTTTCTTCCCAAATTGGTCACAATGATTCTGTGTGTGTTGGGATGGTGACGTCACCAGTCTCATTGGAGACGTTGACGTCACCGGGGCATCGCGCGTCACCGTCTGCTGTTTCAATCAAATGCGTTCCCCTCTCTCCTCTTCGTCTCTGCCACTTCATCTCTGGACTATCATCACAATGGCTTCATCATAAAACGGAATAACTAACTAACCATTACCCATTTCTCTGCAGGGGTGAGCAGAAAGGATATAACAGATAGTCTTCTCTCAGGACACACATACTTGCTTCATTGACATTCATGCATCGTCTCAAAGTCTTCCGTTATTCTGACTCTTGACATGACATTTATGGTCTTGTTTTAACTCGACCATTTTTCATTTCATCTCTCTGACGAGCCTCGTGCTGGCACAGTTGGTGGACGGGGTAGTCTCTCTCCCTGCAGCAGCTGGTACAGTTCCTTCGCTACCTAGGACTCTTGCAGCAGAGTCTCCATCTTCTGTCTTCGTCGAGCGTCACAGCGGTGCTGCCAAGGTTTGTTGTCTATGTGAGGATGTTGTGTCGGCGCTCTTTATTGGCAGCAGACACATGTCAGCGCTATATTGGCGGCAGACACATGCCTGAACGGATGACGAACCTCGTGCTGGCACAGTTGGTCTAAATAACAAATGTAGATCCTAGGAAATAAATTGTACAGCGCCCTTGAGGTGATTTTTCACAAAAACGGCGCTCTACAAATTATCCAATTATTATTATTATTATTATTATTGTATATTTGTTTTTTACGTTCGGGTTTCGGTTCAAGATGGTTGCCGTATTGGATACTACCTTTTTATACCGCCAGAGTTCGCACGAGCGTGATTCCTACTACCAGCTGTTAAAATGGAATAATCCATATTATGGTACCTACCGGCATGAAGAATTGTCATTGAAATGGTGACGTTCAAGGTTCCTAGAATTGTAAGAACCTTTGGTGACGTTTCTTAGGACAAATTTTATATGTTCTTATTTGGAACTAGCTGACGTGTATCCGCCATTGCTAATTTACTTTCAATAAATATAATATCCATGTATTATATGTATGTATAAACCTTCCGGAAGAAATTCTCTAAATGATATTGAAAACCCTATGAAACTCCGTTGTACTACACAGATAAAGGACACGGGTTCGAGTCCCGTTGGCGTCATGTATCTTTTATCAGGAGATTTTTCAATGTGGATGAGTGTTTCAGGCGAATAATTATTGCTTGTAAAATAATTGTTATCCGTTGTACTGCTTAGAAGAACTAAGCGCACAAGCAGACAGACGTGGATAATGAATTTGTTTTATACTATTTTTGAAATAAAGTAAAATAATTATGGTTTAAAATTAATTAGTTAGGTATTTAAATACCTACTTACAAATCTTATGTTTTCTGAGGAGATTTTGGTTTTGATTTATCAAATAAGAGAAAATCAAAAACATACGTTTAACTTAACTATAACTTATCACTTAGGGCCAGTAGTTTCACAGAATTTCAAGTTTTGTGAATGTTCTATTCAAGTTCCATTATGGGCCTAAGTTATTGAATAAACAGAACATGAATCCTAACTTTGATATTTGATGAATTGTTAAAGGTTCTGTTAGGCTTATAACTAATAATTTACAGCCAAGATGGGGTAACAACTAAGATTTATAACTAGTAGAGTAATAGAATCACAATACGATGATGATGATAATGAACTACACCGAATGACGAATACTTTGATAGTGATTAAATTCGTCATTCGGTGTAGTTCATTATCATCATCATCGTATTGTGATTCTATTACTCTACTTGTTATAAATCTTAGTTGATAAAATGGGGTAACAACTAAGATTTATAACTAGTAGAGTAATAGAATCACAATACGATGATGATGATAATGAACTACACCGAATGACGAATAGTGATTAAATTAACAATAACAACTTTTGTTTTCACATCGTTAAGCCAAATGATTCAGACATGATGTTTTGCTCTTTGTTATTTGAGATGATTAAAAAAAACTATCGTTTTCTTACGTGGGAACAGTGGGAAAGTTATATAAGTGGTGAATGTGATATTAAATTAATATTATACACGGAGAATTTTTTTTTAAATCTCTTCAAATTATTGGTTATCCGGTTACAAACGGGATTGCAAGCCATTTCCTGATAAAACTTCCAGTAAATTCCAATTATATCGCGGTGGGAAAGTTATAAAAGTGAGGAATGTGATATAAAATTAATATTATACACGGAGAAAAAAATTTAAAGTCTTTTGAAATTATTTGTAATCCGGTTAAAAACGGGATTGCAAGCCGTTTCCTGATAAACTTTTAGTAAATTCCTAATGACAAAATGCGAAAATATGACGTGGCCCGATCGTGATAATAAATTTGTATCTTAGTAAAAGTTTATTAGGAAACCGATCAATTCATTCGAGCGTTTTTAACCGAATTACGAATTAAAAGATTCTTAATAAATTAGCAATATCAGTAAGTTTTCTCCGTGTACTTAATAATCCTAGCTTAGACCCGTGAAAAATCACGGAATATTATAATTACAATTTCTAAAAAGACATTATTTTGAAGTTTAATTTGTAGAACTCCATTTTATATTCAAGCTTTTCATTGTTCAATAATAATAATAATATTATTCAGTTTAAAAAAATAAAAATATACAAATTTTTATTTATTTAGTAGTTTTATTATAAAACATTCATATTATTAGAAATTAAAAAAAAAAAACAAAAAAAATAGTCACGCAAAGCTGCCACAAGTCAGCTTGTCCAAATCCAAAAATTAATTAAGATTATTTTTATCGTTCCTTGGTCTTGGCCGACTCGGTTGTCCCTGACGTATTCTTCCAATCAATACCTCTTAATTGATATTACTTCACGAAGTAACCGATGCGTATATTGCAATCATTATCTAGTGATTCGTGTTCAATAGTACCTTCATTTTCTCTCGACCGGTGAACGTTGAAGGCTTTTTCTCAGACGAAGATCAAATAATAATTAGAATTTCTCTTATTCCTCAACTGGCTTTGACCTCGGGTTCGAGGCATCTGTTAATTAGTTGATGCTAGATTCCTCATATCTCTTGCGTGGCTGCTAGCTGACCTCTGAGGTCATTGGATAATCTATAATACTCTGGCGATAGAAAAAATTCTTTTATCCATCCATCTATTTTGTCTATTCCATGTCTATTTTGCCTTAGTCCAATCTCGACTTTCTTATAACACAGTATGCTGGGGATCATGTCTAAAGTCCAGCGTTGAACCACTAAATATTACTCAAAAATCGACCCTTAAAGTGATGTACAAAAAAAAATCGGTTATCCATCCAACCTACTTTTTAAGGAATGTAATGTTATGTGTATAAAACAGCTACATATCACTATTATACGGGTCATTCCGCCGTTTCGTTCAAATTTGCCTGTTTCCGCGGATTTTTTTTTTTTTGCCTTTTTACTATATATTTTTATAGAAATGGGTTCCCGTACCTATCAGATGTATAAAAGTGAAAAGGGCACCTTTGTGCGACACTTGGATTGGAAGAAAATTGATGGAAGGTAATGAAGGTGTGGATGGTAATGAAAAACTGTTGGATGGTAATTTAAAAATTTGGATGGTAATGAAGTTTGGTAATGAAATATTAATAGATGGTAGTGAACATGTTTAAGGTTCTTAAAATGTCTGTGAATAATGAAATTTGAATAGAAATTGAATAATAAAATAGATTTCAAATCATGCTAAGTATCATTTGACGTGGTGAGCGGATTAGGAAAAAGAAGAAAAACCTATTATAGTGAAAAACTAAATGCTTTATTCAGACTTTTGAACATTGGAGACAAGAAATACATTTTTTCATACGTAATCAGTTCTGCTTACTTATGCTTTTGCAATATCTGTATGAATTGTTAAAAAATAATGGAAAAAATATATCAAAATACAAATTAAGAAAAGGCAGCTGGAACATCAAACCCAACAAAACTAAAATTTTCCTATTATACTACTTACCCAGAAATTATAAGGAATAGTCAAATTCTTTATAATTAAGTTTTATAAGTAGGTTTGTACACAAGAAATACAAAATTTTCACATTCCTAAGCAAACATTGTAATATTTGAAAAATAGAAATAATAAAAATAATAATTAAAAATAAGAAAAAAATCAGAAGTCAATTGAAATGCAGTTTAAAATAAAATCAGAGATACTTAAAACAAACACAACATATGTAACTAATAAGTACAAGATAAAGGTCTTACATCTAAATAGGAACATAATAACATAACATAACATAACATTTCTAGACATTCTTTATTATTAGTATCGCAACACAGGCTTTTCAATACTTCTGTCGCTGATCCTTCTGCAATTATCTTTGCTTTCTTCAGAGCTTTAATGAGAAGATCAACGTTACAGTGAAGTTTGCATTGGCAAGTGTCTCGTTGTTTTTTGGGGAAAACAGTCCAGTAGGGTCTATATTTACAAAAAGTCGAATAGCTGATTTTTTGTTGTTCTTTGCAGAATTTGTCGTGGAGGTTTTTGAAGTTATCTGTAATATATCTTTTCTGTTTTTTTAAACCTTTGCGTTTCACAAATTCTTTTTTTCCGGGAGCTACCCGGCTATTTACATCTTCTTCAAAAAAATCTTGTATCTTCCGTTTTATTTCATTTGTTTTGTTATTTTTGTTTTCAGCTAAAGTCTTTCTGATTTGAAAGGGAACTTTACTGAGTACTTTATATTTCTTTAGCTTGTTCTTGTCTCTCAGTATTTCATTCGCAAACTGTCTTTTCTCTGTTTTTTTTAAAGCCTTGTATTTTTCATTTAATCCTCGAGACAGCGATTCACTGAACAACAATTTCTTTTTTACATCTTCGACTTTATTCATTGGGATGTATTTAACTATGTCGTTTACTTTTTTCTCTACTGTATCTTCGATTGGTCTATTTACGTTTTGTAGCTGCAACGCCTTCAATTTCTTTTGTTCGTTTCTTTTCTCGTTCCTGAGTTTGCTTATCTGGTCCTGTAACGTCTTAATGATTTTCAATGATCTATACCTCAATTTTCTAACATTTGTTAGACCACGCACATTTTTTTTAATGATTTGTTGTTCATTCTCGACTGCGAGAGGGTCAGGATCTAGAGTATTTTGCACATTATTGGGTACTTCCTTGACATTTTCATGAATTGGAGGCATATTTTCTACTGTAATCGTTTCTATTTTACGCTGCTCCTCTTTTTTCTTCCAATAATTTACAGAGTTCTTTCGCCATCTTCGTCTTTGCTCTCTCTGGGCTCTTTCACTCATATCTTCAATGCTGCAAATCTTTTTTTGCGCTTTTCGCATTAAGTATCTTTTTTTTTCTTTCGCTTTCTGAAGACTGTACAGTTCCGGATTGTTTTTAATCTCAGCATATTTTTGTTGCTTACGCAGCCTGTCCTTGGATAACTTTTCTTCTTTTTTCAGTTTTTTATTTAACTTTGCCATTGTGGATTATGGTGTTAAGCCTGTAACAAATAATAAAGAAAAATTATCATAAGTATCGGATCAAGTGAGAAGTTGAATAACAAATATGGATAATTTCAATTTCGTTACTTTTACAGGAGAGCCCAAAAATTGTTACACTACTTTTATATCTTTGTTTAATATTTTTTTCCCTAAATGATTTAAAATCTAACAGTAATGATATGGTTTTTTAATCAAGAAATTTGCGTTGGACTCTTAATAATGCCCTTTATATAGATTTTTGTTCAAATCTGGATTTGTTTAGAAACTTGAAATTTTGTAAAAATTCATCTGTTTTAATAGACAACTGAAGTAATGAAGATAAGTAATGAAAATAATTGTGACTGTAGGGGAATAGTTAAACCATTTGTTTAATATATTATTCGTTTACATTTGAATAATTATAATTATATCATTGAATAAAAAAATCGATTTTCAAATAAAAATTCGCAGGGTAAATTTTAACAGATTGTTTTTCCATATCAGTAAATAGATAAAACGAAAATATGTATTTCACCAAAACTGAAATTGTCCGACGCTAGAACGCAAGAAACTGCTTTTATTGATAATATTAACTTTTATGAACCCCCAAACATGGTCCCAGATGCACGTAAAAATAACCCTTACAAATTTATCATTACCCTCCACACCTCTAAATTACCATCCGGCAAAAAATTTTACGATACGGAAGGTAATGAGACGGAGGGTAATGAGGTTTTGACAATCTTTCCTTAATAACTCGCTTAATAATGACATTACAAATCTTTATGTTTCAATAAAAAATAGTCCGACTAATTATAGTTTATAGGTTCATGATTCGAATTTTTAAAACATGTACTTACTTTAAAAAATGCTGGAAGGTAATGATGCCTGGTCGGTGACAAAGTCGTTTTCGAGCACGGAGATCGCAGATATTTCTTTATTCAGCGACGCACGTCCTCCCCCGTCCAGATATAGCGGTACACTGATTAGTAACGGTGGCGCGGGGTGGGGTACAGCTGACATACAGTGACAAACACGGTCACAATTTTAATTACCGCTTTGGCGGAAGACGACAGCGATTTTTTCTGGACAAAAACAAAATCTCAATTCTTTCTATGATACAGTAACTTTAAAAATAAATTAAACACCAATAAATATGCAAAATTAGTTGTACATTCAGGTCGATTAATGAATGTAGTGATTTTACTAGTGTAAAATGTTCTTATTTATTGATCAATTTACCGGTCCCTCATTTACACGGGGAAGGTAATGAGATTTTAGCATGTTTTTTGTATACCATAAAGTTATTAAGTAAAAAATGCCTAATCCGGTAAATACTACTTTTTCCTTTTTTAAATAACTACATTTTCCAATAAAATTTTCTTGAAAAACATTATTTTTCATATGACTTTTTTGCAAGAACATGCGATTTGAACGAAACGGCGGAATGACCCATACACAGCTATTTTGTCGATTTTTTATCAATATTAAATTTGCTGAAAGAACACAACAAACTAGAATTGGCTCTACATAGAACTTTGTGGCGGTACATACTAAAACTTCTTTTGGTCAAAGAAATTATTTATATCAGGCACCACTTATGTTTAGTATTCTTCCAAATCATAAAGTCTACTTAGTTAAATCCTTAGTTAAATTTAAAAAGTTAATTAAGATTTTTGTATTGACAGACAGAGAGATTGTCATAATATTTTTTCATCCTTGTCCCTTTTTAAATAATAAGATTTTATATTAGTCCCATTTGCTAAAAACTGAATGTCACCCTATCTGTCTTTATTATCTACTTTGTTTCTTCTTTTGAATAATGATTAGTTATGGTTCAAATATTGTTACTGTCAAATTACCTATCTGGTAACACATCCAATACATATTTTTTCTTTAATTTTGTAATATTTTGTTTTTGTATGTAGATTTACTTTATATTTGTGATTTACTCTATGTTTGCTTCACTCGAATGTAAATTGTTAACCTCGATACAGGCTTAGTCCTAGTGACATTGATTTTTATGTGAAAAAACCGTGTTTTATGTATAGTGAGATGCCATAAATAATTAAATAAATGGTGACTCTTGAATCTTGATCCCCCACAGTTGATCCCTCTGCCAGTTGATCCTTCGGACACTTTATCTGTTATATCTGTAGTTCTTCTTCCCTGGTATCGTCCGGTATGGTAAAAAGATTATAACGAAGTCGAAATATTAAGTACTTGACATCTTGAGTGGAAATCTACTATACAAATTTATTTTTTCTAACAATATTGCCGTGTCCTGGAATGCGTTTTCAGTGGGGATACAATGTCACCCAAAAGGTTCAATGGACGTTTTGTAACCACGCAACAAAAATACAAGTTTTAATTTCAGCCTACAACCCTAACCACGTTGAACAATATTTTGTACAAATATTATTAATGTTTTCAAAGTAGTGATTAGCAAAAACCCAATACGATGGATAACCCAAATAATTAATATCTCCTTGTTTTAGAGACCGTGCAAGCCGAATCGGTACTTGTAACCGATAAAACAACACTGGAAAATATAAAAGTCGTGCCCATATAAAAAATATTGTCTTTTTTATTTTTATTTTGTTTTACGCCCCTTTTACATCGATTATAAGAACATAACACATTATGCACAAAGTTTTAAACCCTTTCGTTAAAAACAAAACAGAAAACTGTACCTTCACTTGTATCTCGTTCATATAATAGAAAGATAAGAAATTGCTTTTAAAATTAAACTGATAGTTACAATTGCGCCGCGAAATATGAATTATTAATTTTAGCTGTTTTTAGGATTTTATTAATGGATTCCAGCATAAATTTTTGAGGCAAACTGGAAAGAATTATTTATTATTTCTCTTTCTAACATAAAATAATTTTAAAGTATTTCCGTACGATTGAAAAAAGATAAAAATACTTTTATAAAATATGGACGCCCGGTCATATATGACCCTCAAACGCTCGAGGGGAAAACCCTTGTATTTTGTATGGGCGAGCGTTCTAGATAAATCTCTAGCATCGCTACGTATAACAATAATTAGTCTCCTGAAATATCCATCCACAAATTGAATATATCTCCCGAGTAAAAATAAATGCCGCCGATGGGAATTGCTCATAATAATTTGTTATCCTTTGTGCTATTTATTGTACCTTGTCTTATAAACATTAGTTTATCATTAAAAAAATAATAGTATAAAGAAAGTGATTTATGCTGTGAATGTAGTTGGATATATGGAGCGTATTTACAAAGAGTCTTCAAAGATCAGCGTTATATCGAAAAGCGTTTTTTAGATACAGCTGATTTTTGAAAAAACGCTTATCGAAATAAAATCAGCGTTATATCGATAAGCTTTTTTCGATAAAGCTGATTTCCCCCCGACAACTGATTCTTTGGACAGTTGATCCCCGGTATATTTGATCCGTCGGACAGTTGATTCTCCAATGGATTATTTCACTTGTACTTCCTCCCTCGTATCATTTGCAAAGATGACATAGTATTATTCTACGGCCTTTTGATAAAAGTCAACTTACTTATATCTGCAGGCGTCTTGAGTGGAAATCCGCTATGCAAATATTTTTGCTAACAATAATGCCATGTTCCCGAAGTAGTATGCAGAGATGATATACTACCGAACAACAAACGATTTCCAATCAAAATGCCTGCAAATATAAGTATATCGACATTATATACGACCGTATATCCTCTCCACACACGTAACTATGGAGGATGTACAGCAGAAATAATATTTTAACGGGTCAAGTGTACGAGGGATCAACTGGTAGAAGGATCAGGTGGCAAATGGATCAACTGTCGGGGGATCAAGCGTCATGAAATCGTAGCTAATGCGAAAAGACACATTTAGTTTTATATGAATACTGCAGAAGATAGATTGTTTTTACATGTTTTTTTTTTACATTAGCTCCACTCAGGGGACCCTGAGGAAAATAATTCCCCTCAGGGCCAATGATATCTTCGGGAATGCTGTGTGGAGGGTCTTTTAAAGCAAAGGAAGGAAAGGGTATCTGGGGGTCAGTGTGTCCAGCAGTGACGGACGTATGAATTCCAACCTCAAGCTGCGGTGCAAGGCGATGTTCTGAGAGTCCTGCTGGAGAACTCAAAAGGTCTCCCCCAACCATTGTCTCCCGATCCAGCCTGCCACGCAGCTGATGGGCAGAGACGTCCGTCGCCAAGACCCGGACAAACTTCACCCCATGAAGCCGGGCACTTAAAAATAGCGAACCATTTATGATGTGTTGGTTATCCAATAAATGGTTCGCGGGGCGGCGGTACCCGTACCCGGAGTGGTTAAACGAAGAAAGGAGTACCATTATAATATATGTCGCGAAAGTGAATGATTGAAGTAATCAGAGACGTCCGAGGAAGACATGGTGGATCAAATACTTGAGTCGGGTCACGTCAAGAGTCTGAACAACAGGAGTATGTGTGAGACAATGTATCAAAAGGAATGAAGCAAAGAATGTGTGCCGAGACACGTGCTGTCTATCCTCTCTGCATACTCTTTCAGAGAAACGGCATCATGGTTAGTCAGTTTTATTTTTTATTATTTTAGTAGTTCGTTTTACGTCTGCAGTATGACGCCACAGATCGAATTACAATACACCTCCCATAAGTTTCATACATGTTCAATTACCCCCGTCTATATGCAGATGGTTCGGATGCCCGCGGAATTAGCAAGATAGTCACGTCTTGTAATTTGAGATTCGCGATCTGTCATCTAAAATTAAATGCCGTCTAGTCGCGCGCGCCGTTGCATTCCGATGTTCACTGAACAGTAAAAACCTAGAAGTGTGTTGGACGCAAGCATGTACTGTACAGTACACGGATACATTATATAGGGTTTTCCAATAAGAGGTGTTATTTTGAATAGCCCGCTATTTCGGTAGATGTTACTTTTGAAGCTGTCATTTTTTGACATTTGACAAATAGAAACTACGCCATTAGTAAAAAAACGATACACGCTTCAACAACGCATTGAAATTATTAAATTTCACTTGAGTGAATCAAATGCAAATCATCTTGAGTGATGAGGCCCATTTCCACCTCAGTGGCTTCGTCAACAAGCAAAATTGTCGCATCTGGGTCTCGGAAAACCCAAGAGTTATTGTTGAAAAGCCTCTCTATCCTCAACGTGTGACTGTTTGTTGCGGTTTATGGTCCGGCGGAGTCATTGGACCTTATTTTTTCGAAAATGAGGCTGGAGCAACAGTTACGGTGAATGGATTGCCCTATCGAGAGATGATTAATGATTTTTTATGGCCGGAATTGGATGGTATTGATCTGGACAACGTTTATTTTCAACAAGACGGCGGCTACGTGCCACACAAACAACGAAACCATTGATCTTTTACGGAAAAAGTTTCTTTGAATATCAAAATAACACCTCTTATTGGAAAACCCTGTATAATTAGATACACGGAGATAAATCATAAAAATATGGCTTATTTTTTAGCAAGGAGAAGAAGTTCTGGGAATGAAAAAGGTATGAGAAGTTGGTAGGAATCTAGGAATCAGTTTGCTACGAGTGACGGACGAATGAATATATCCCTCCCACTGCTGCGCAAGGCGATGGGTCAAGAGACCAGTTGGAGAGGTCAAAGGGTCTCCCCAAAACAGCCTCTCCCGATCTGGCCCGCCACGCATTTGGTGGGCTGGCGCATCCTGAACACACCTCACCCAATAAACCCGGGCACTAAGTTAAAATTTCCCTTATTTCAGGTAAAAGTATTAATTAAACTTATATCGAATTTATTTCTTGGGCACTCAGCGAAAAATGAATATTGCCAATGTATTCGTAATCCGGTTAAAAACGGGATTGCAAACCGTTTTCTCACGTTTTCATGCACCTGCGTTGGCCTTGATAATCTACAGGGTTTTCCAATAAGAGGTGTTATTTTGATATTCAATCGTAAAAGATCAATGGTTTCGTTGCTTGTATGGCACGTAGCGCCGTCTTGTTGAAATTAAACGTTGTCCAGATCAATACCATCCAATTCCGGCCATAAAAAATCATTAATCATCTCTCGACAGGGCAATCCATTCACCGTGACTGTTGCTCCAGCCTCATTTTCGAAAAAGTAAGGTCCAAACTCCGCCGGACCATAAACCGCACCAAACAGTCACACGTTGAGGATAGAGAGGCTTTTCAACAATAACTCTTGGGTTTTCCGAGCCCCAGATGCGACAATTTTGCTTGTTGACGAAGCCACCGAGGTGGAAATGGGCCTCATCACTCAAGATGATTTGCATTTGATTCACTCAAGTGAATTTTAATAATTTAACTGCGTTGTTGAAGCGTGTATCGTTCTATATTTATTAATGGCGTAGTTTCTACTTGTCAAATGTCAAAAATGACAGCTTCAATAGTAACATCTACCGAAATAGCGGGCAAAATAACACCTCTTATTGGAAAACCCTGTTTAATGATGAAATGCGGAAATATTGGCATTTTTATGAACACGTGTTCCGACATCGTGATGTCACATTCGTATTTTACTAAAAGTTCACTAGGAAACCTATCAATTCATTCGTTAATGACCTGCAGTTTTAACTGGATTACGAATAATTTGTTGAGGTTTTTAACAAATTTGCAAAGTTCAATATTAGTATTTTTTCTCCGTGGCAGGTAATCAAATTAGCCTGTCTGGAATCGAAAGATTTTACGCAATTTGGCCACATCAGTTTCAGTTCTATCACTTCTAGTCATTTACTGCTCAGTGCTCGTTTGCTATTTTGTATGCGCGTTGTACTCAGTACTCTACTCGCGAAATCATTTTATTATAATTTAAGCGGATTTCGATTCTCAGTTGACATTTTTAACCAATAGCCAATCAACGTTCTACAGTCGAAAACAAATAAATTATAATCTGACGTGCACCAGGCTTTACTGGGGGTTATCCTTAGGAGATAGACATATACCTTCGCAGACTTTTCTGTAGATCTTTTAAAGATATACAATTCAGTAGTACATTATTTTTATGTATCTCATAAGGTTTAGCCAGTGTTAGCAATGGAAGCGTCCGAAAAAAAAATTGTTCCTACTTGATTACAAAACATCTCTTTTTCTTTACTTTCTATAAATATAATTCCTTCCGGAAGAAATTTTCTGGATGATAGTAAAAACTCCATAAAAATCTGTTACGTAGTTTAGAAGAACTAAGCGCACAAACAAACAGCACTGATAGCGAATATATTTTATACTATTTAGAGATGTAACAAACGTCGATGAGTTACGATTTTACATAGGAGATAATAGTTGCGTTCATAGATAATAGAAAGAAAGATTTTTCACAAAAACGGCGCTTTACAAATCATCCAAATGTTATAAAATTTTACATTTAAAATTTTATTTGAGGATACTTATCAAAAATACTAATTTCGGGTGTAATTCCGAATTTTTTTTAATGTGAATTCTGCAGAGTCCCAACTACTCCCAACCGTCTAGAGCCAGTGGGAGTTTTGCATCCCCAATCGGGAAATGTTGTGAGGCTGAAGGTCGTGGGTATGGGATTCAGATGGGAGGGAGGAAGGTGGGGAAGTACCTGGCTATCCAGATCTGGTCACCAAACACGGCTAAAGCCATTTCAAGCAATGTTTCAATATTGAATGGTCTTCTTACACTAGGGCAATACTGAGAGTATTTTCCACTCTGGAACGCGCCGCAAATATACTATATTTTATCAATCGATCATCGGATCGACCGAAAATGGGCAAATAGACTCGTTGTCGATGACAATGCACTCTCAACTTTTGGTGGCAATCACGAACAGAAACGCGAACTTATGTTTCGTTTCTTAAATGTCGGTCCTACCGGAGCGGCATTTGGTGAGGTCGTTAGTGTGGTTGACTCGTGGCTGGTCAAACCATTTTTATTTATTATTTATGTTTTAAAAGATATTAAAACAAGGTACCGGAAATTGGTCAAATAAGCAGTAACAATAATTCCGCATTCTTCGGGTGTGTTTCGCTCCATTGCTTGTTGTCAACTAATTTTCTATTTGTCTATAACATAAATGTCAAAGCAAAATGACATTTGACGCCATTTGCAAAAATTTAGTTATGCAAGTATGCATGTGGTCAATTATACATCTAATTTCGGTTGTCGGTACATGGGTGCGTGATGTGAAAGTGTATTCCTGCGTAACGCGTAAAATTATTCAAGTTCGTGAAGTTTTAATTTTAAATAAATCACTTCAGACTAGCGATAATGTAAATACAAAATAATATTATAGAAATCTCAAAAAAATGACGGCATTTCAGTTGCTTTTCAAGCTCGCCTTGCAAGTTGATATATTTGCGTTCGTCAAGTTGCTCTGATTTCTGATAACTTTTCTGAGTACCCTGAAATAAACTATCGAAATTTTGTCTAAAGGGAGAAAAATAATGATTTCGCCTCATTTCCACAAATCTGCTTACATGTTTCAAATTCTTGTTTCTTCCAGAAATTTTGATTTATTCCACCTAATCAGTTGAAATTTCTATGTATTTGCCGCTAAGTTTGATGCCGTGTTTATGGTCGAACTTTTTGTCTAAGTTCTCGTTTGCTATACTCGAAATTGGCTCCTTGCAAAACAGGTTCAGAGACATAGTTTATTTTCGTCCCGTAACCTGGTTAATGATCCCTTTCTAAATATAGCCACAAGTTGAAAGGTGAGCTGCAAGCAAAGCAGGACACCTCACCAGAATGTACCACCAAATAGCTATTAAAGTCTCTAAACGTTGATGGTTTTATTTTCGCTATTTTTACTACTGGCCTGCAATTCTGTCAATATTTTGGGAGTTAGTCGGGTTGGACACTTTAGCTAAAGGGTGTCAACATTCTAGGTGCTTGTTTCTGGTTTGCTTATTTTGGTATGTCCGCTTTTACTGAAGGGAAGCATCGAGAAGCTTGGAGCAGGGAGAGTTTTGACGGGGTCAAAGAATCTCTGGCTTTCGTCGTTGGCCTAAAAACTGCTGAGAGACGATTTTGTCACACTGTACTGACTGAGTCTGGCCAATTTCTAAGCTTATCCGACGCATAGTCAAATACATAAACACAACTCTAGTATTAAAATGTCCATATCGACATGTTTGTATGATCTGTTTTATGATTTTTTTTGTATGATTTGATGCTCTAAACGTGAGTTAAAAATTATTTATTTTTGTTGTATAGACCTCACTAGGTATCGTAACTGTTCTAAGGTCTACAAATCTCTAAATACAGGGTTTTCCATTAAGAGGGTTTATTTTGATATTTAATCGTAAAAGATCAATGGTTTCGTTGCTTGTGTGGCACGTAGCGCCGTCTTGTTGAAAGTAAACGTTGTCCAGATCAATACCATCCAATTCCGGCCATAAAAAATCATTAATCATCTCTCGATAGCGCAATCCATTCACCGTAACTGTTGCTCCAGCCTCATTTTCGAAAAAGTAAGGTCCAATGACTTCGCCGGACCATAAACCGCACCAAACAGTCACACGTTGAGGATAGAGAGGCTTTTCAACAATAACTATTGGGTTTTCCGAGCCCCAGATGCGACAATTTTGCTTGCTGATGAAGCCACCGAGGTGGAAATGGGCCTCATCCCTAAAGATGATTTGCATTTGATTCACTCAAGTGAATTTTAATAATTTCAATGCGTTGTTGAAACGTGTATCATTCTATTTTTATTAATAGCGTAGTTTCTACTTGTCAAATGTCAAAAAATAACAGCTTCAAAAGTAACATCTACCAAAATAGCGGGCTATTCAAAATAACACCTCTTATTGGAAAACCCTGTAGTATAACAAAAAGTCGCCATCCGCGTCTGTCTCTTTGTGCGCTTATTTCTTCTAAACTACGCAACGAATTTGGATATGGTTTTCACTAGCATTTAGAGAATTTCTCCCAGAAGGTTTAAATATATAATACATGCATATTACATTTATAGAAAGTAGAGAAAAGTCTATGTTTTGTAATCAATCGTGAAAAAAAATATTTTCGGGCGCTTACATTGCTAACGCTGGCTAAAACTTATGAGATACATCAAAATAATGTACTACGGAATTGTGTATCTTAACACAATGTTTGCGGGGGGTTTTTTAATCAATCTACGCCGTAAAGCGGGCAATTTTTATCATGTTCGCGCGCAAAATTCCGTTTCATGTAAAATAGCTATAACTTCTGAACTATTGATCACATTTAAATAAAATTTTCAGTATTTTACCTTATTCAAATTTTTTTATTATGATCTGGTCACAAATTTTTATATTTTTGAAGAAACAATTACGATATATAAGTTTAAATTTAAAAAAAACTGCACTTTTGTCGTATTGTCTATTTAGTCATTTTATGCACATTCAACATAGTATATATATATTTTTAAATACACACCACTAAACACTAATATTGTTTGAAAGTATGAAATCGTTGGAAACAATTCCCTTCATGTAAAGGTACATCATAGAATTTACACATGTACCGGGTTTCGCTAAGTATTTTGTGTACCGCGCACACACGACATCGCTTTCGCAGATTCTTATTTTTACCAGGGCCTTCAATCTTTTCCAATATATGTTTTCGCATATCCATCGATAGTCTTCCTGGAGGATCAGATTTTGAAGATTTTTTTTCGGATACCAGATGTTGATGGTGTTGGTTCCGGGTCTTGACTATTATCTGACGAAATCTGATCGGCCACCCAGTGCTCTGCGATTTCCTTAAAAAATTGTTTATATTTTATTTTCCTTTCTTTTACGGAGTTGTACACAACAAATGAGTTGAATAATGCACAATTTATTATATACATCGCTAGCCTTTTTGTCCATTTGGTGGTTTTTCGTAAAAAAGAATAATACGAAAGATATTGGTCTGCTAGGTCAATGCCTTTCTTATATTTATTGTAATCGATTATCATTACCGTAGTCCATTTTATAGGGTATTTTTTATGAAAAAATATCCCTTTATTATGTAACAAATAAATTTTCGAGCACAGCACACAAATACTTTGTACGAAATTTTTAAAGCGGAATGTAGACAGAAAAGAAAATAGAGAACGTCTTGAACGAAACAATATCGCTTTAAAACTGAAGAAATATAAAGATTTAAAAAAAAACGAAACATTTATCTTACAGTTATTTTATTTCAAGTGCATGTTTTATGACCACAGTCGGCCAGCTACCCGACCCAATTCCACGAATTGCCAGGTACCTAGTACACGTGTCACGAGAGCTGACGCATAATTTTTACTTCACAGAGTAACCAACATCATACGTTACTCGTAATATATTGTTACTCTAAGTGTGCCTACAACGCATTTTGGCGTCTCCCGCGCTTTACCAATAGTGTACAAATACGAAAAACGCTTTTAAGCGTCTCCCGCTCTCTACCAACAGTACGCAAAAGACGCTTTTAAGCGTCTCCCGCAAACAATGTGTTAAAAAGGCCTACAGAAAAGTCAGCAGTGGTATATGTCTATCTCCTAAGGATAACCCCCAGCAACGTCAGCTAGTATAATAATAAATAAATGCTATCCTCACTGGGATCTCTCGTACTGAGGATTTCATTTATATATTATTAAAATTTAGTAGTGTGTATAAAATGAAGTAATTATACATACATTTTGTTGTCATTGTGTTTTTTAGTGCAGTCGAGTGGTTTCGGTTTCAGTCTGTATTTGGTGTCAGTATATTTTCTATTTCTGTTCTCCCTATGTTTTGTGTTCAGCTTTTCATTAGAGATTAAAATTTTATAATATTGTTGTTAGTTTTGAATGAGAGTTGTGTTTTCTTTTTTAGTACCATAACATAGGAAGCTTTTTTCCCCAATGTTGCTTATTGGATATGTTTTTGACCCTGAGATATAGTGTTTCTAATATATTACTATAATTATTGTTTTAAATTATTCTTGTATGGTGATTTGAACCTCTGATTAAATAAACAAGGAATACATCATAGTGCTTCTGTTAATTACGTGGTTCGTGTGAATACTTTATTCTTTAGTTTCCAGTTTTTTTTTACGAAATCTCTTCCTGTTGATTCAGTTTTTTTAAATTTGTTTTTGAAATCCAGATTGTTTATTTTGTGTTTTAATTACGATCGAAATAATATTATACAATAAGCAAACCTTACTTTGACTAAATGGCTAACTTTGTCCAGGTGTAAACTTTGACTAGATAATCTGCTGCATCCGCTTTATCATACAATATTATTTCCTCAACATCTCCAGATTCTGTTCATCTCGTAATTCGTTATAAACGATCAATCCAAACATTAAACATTGTCATCAATTTATCTCTTCTGTTTATTCATCTTTGTCAGTATTATCACCATCTGATGATTGATGACTGACAACGTCAATTGTTATTGCATTGTTGATGTCATAAGTATTCTGATGGCATGGGTAGTATACCATTACAGTTTCTTCTGCCCAACGCCTAGCACCCAGTGACACGCACAGAGTCTGTCATCAAGGTAGGCAGTAGGAAAAATAGCGAATTAATCATTGAGGAATATAGATAGAGCCAGCTTTGGCGTTTGAAGTGTGGGCACGCATATCGGATTATTGTCCACTGTGAGATATCACGGGCATAAGTCGGGTAGTCTCCGGCGATAACTTCAAAATGCCAACATGCACGTTGTCGTTGAGATATTATATAAGTCGTACTGGAAGATATAGGGAAAGCAATGGTAATTTGTAGATGGCAATTTCATCGATAAGTAGGGTTTTACCATAATCAGTGGTCATGTAAATTGACTTATTAATGTTAAAAATTCGTGAAGCATTTGCTCGGCGATGCGCGGCTGCCGGTTACTCGTTCGACTCGTTCGTTGAGTTCTTTCGCCGTCAGAAGGATTCGGGCGACATCTACAGCCGCCACATCCCTCTTCCTACTTCCCGCACGGGAACAACATTTCAACAACTGATATTGCAGGGAATGTAGGCTCTATTTATATATAACTCAATGGAATAAATTGATATTCAAAAATTACCATTGCTAGCTGTAACCGATTTTGGGTGGGTTTGCCTAAGACATTTAAAATTTCAAACTAACCACTGTATGCATATTACAAGCTTATTACTGGAAGCATAATATTTCCATAATTTTCCGCTAAATGAACACAGAAAGAAAACCAAAATCATGTTTCTTTAGTCAAGTTGTCCTAATTTATTAAATGCATCAACAGATGTCACTGACTGCCATGTTTGCTAGTAATGTCGAAAAGCACTGCTTTTGAGAAACTAACACAAATGAGTAGTCGTTTGATGTCATTGGTACACGGAGAAAACTTGCTGATAAAATATTGCCATTTCCTAATAAACATTCAGGAAAACACGAATGTGTTATTACGATTTCTGGAACACGTGTTCATCAAAATTCTAATATTTTCGCATTTCGTCGTTTTCTTGTCGGGACAAACGCAGATGCATCAACACTTGTTCCGATATATTATGAATATACTAAACGTTTATTAGGAAACCTACGGCTTGGAATCCCGCTTTTAACAATATTTTAATAATTCAGCTATACTCATTTTACTCCGTGTACGTTTGAATGTATAAAATAGAATCAACATTTGAAAATGCATTGTGCGTCATTTTGCATACTTAGTTACTGCTTTTGACACGTTATTATAGCGTTTTGTTCTGTGTGGCGTTGCGTATCGTAATTGGTGGTACTTCGTATTTTTGAAAGTGAATATTGATGTCTTTCAATAAGTTCATGCATTTTATATGGACGGCACGTCTCTGCGTAGCGCCACTTCTCAGTTGTCATGTAGTCGTATTGACTTATTGTATCTCCCAGTCCAGTATATTGTGCAATCGTACCTGCCAAAGCGGAAGCCAACACTTTGCCAATTAATTTATACATTCGGCACTACATGCTATTTTATTATTAATATACAGGTGGTTTTATTATGGTAAGAACCAGTGACAGTTCGTGTGGGCAGTGAACTCCCAATCAAAAGTTAATAAACTTTATAATAAAAATGTTTTTATCATCCAAAAGAGGTGCCTACGAAAAATTACAAACTCTGATCACCGGGATTCGTGTAGACCAATTTTTAAAAATCTCAATCTTCTGACAGTGACGGACATATATATAATGGAGTTATGCCTGTTAGTTCGATCATCTCCAGAAAAGTTCCCACAAAAAAACTCAGCACATAAACACGCTACAAGGTTCACAGAAATCTTATTAATCCCAAAAGCAAAATAAAACTATATTTCAAAAAGGACCACACTACATGGCCATTCAAGTATATAACAACCTTCCACGTAGCATCAAACAAATAACCGACATATTAAATTTAAATCATCACTAAAAACATTTCTTTTAAACAAATGTCACTACACCTTAAATGAATACCTTACATAAATTAAATACCTCTGTTTTTTGTTTATTATTTACATACATTTGTTAACATGTAATTGTTGAGTTATGTAATATAATGTGTATTTGTTGGGTTAGCTGGAAGAAATAGGATGTAACCTAAAAGCTATACCCTTTTTACTCTGTATTTTTGTGCAATAAATATTTTTTTGATTTTGAATTTTGAATTTGAATAATAATATTTGGCTAATTTATGTACCGCCTTTTCCGTAAAAAATCACCTCAAAGTCGCTGTACAAATATAAAGATTAAATAATATATTTATTTATTTATTAATTAACGCCCTTTTTCGGGGCTTTTACATATGAATATTAAGAAATATACATTATTTATTGTACATAACTGAATTGCTTCATTAACAATATTTTATATTTGTTTAAAGATAAATTAAATATGTGGACGCTGACTTGGTATAATTGTTTCCCTCCATTAGTATTCTGGGCAAAGAGGAATACATATGGTAGTTAGTCCCGGAATTTCGGCACTGAAATAAATCCTGACTTCTAGTATTACGTTGTGTTTCCGGAAGCTTATAAATTCTAGCAATACCGGACTATCAACTAAGTCATTTAGAATTTTATATAGAAATACCAAGTCAGTGAAAATTCTTCTGTCTGACAATTTGAGCATATTCATATAATTTAACAGAGTGTTGTAGTTCAACATAATTGCTGCAATACCCATTTTAAAATTATATACAGCTGGCTTACAACTAGTATTCATTAAAACTAGTGACTTACGTCTAAGACTTATATCTAGTGACTTAGGCCTACAACTCAACTGTCTTAATGACATATATATTTACATTTGGAGAAACTTACTAACTAACATCTTACTAACTAACATCATACTTACATCTAAAAATACATTAACAAGGATACAAATACAATATAGTATCGGTGATTCAATCCAATTCTTGAAAGAATTTAGTTTTTACGTACAAAACTATTTATTCGTATTCATATTCCGTATGCACACGCGCAAACAATTAATTCATCTTAATATATAAAACATAACTAAATAACTAACATTGATCAGGTCTCAGCTTTGAATAGATAGTTAGACTGATTTGCGTTTTCTGCTTTGCCTTACTTTGACTAGATGGCTAACTTTGACTGAGCTTTTTAATATGGTACTTAGCTATGCAAAAAAGTTTGAAAAAAGAATTATCATTGAGATATGACGTTTCTTAGAACAAATTTTATAGTTCCTTATTTGATATTTTTTAAAGAAGTTACCTAAAATATTTATGGTTTATAATTAAGTAGGTGCTTAAATACTTATCTACTTACAAATCTTACGATTTCAAAGGAAATTTTAGTTTTAGATATTATGAGAAATATACTTTTTTGAACGCGAGGTATACTGTTAACAGAACTATTGGTATTAAGTATTGATTTTTGTATTTAAATGATGCTTGTTTTCATTAATTTGCACAATACTGTAGAATGATAACAATTATTATTCCAGTAATATTTTACTATAAATAGCGTCATTTAGCGATAACCCCAAGTGCATTGTACTGTAATAGTTTAACCCCCATTATACAATATATTTACTTATAATATAATCTATATTCAGAACCTACTCTGTTTTTTTTTTGTTTTTAATGTTTCCGACTTTATGTCCGGGTAAAATCTTCCCCGTAGGAAAAACTAAACCCTTCCACACACTTTTCCACAAATAATCATCTAGTCAATCAACATTATGCAAGTGCATTATATAAGCAAAATAAATACAAAACAATACAAGAACAACACGTCAACTCATCAGAGATCAAATGATGATGACTCCAGATATTATTCAGAGGGTTCGGCTCGGTAGAACTCCTAACAGGGCCTATAAATCTTACTGGTCCCTCAACATAAATATTTAAAAAATCTTTCGTAATAATTTATTATTATTATTTTTGTGTGAATACCACACAAGACTCTCAATTACTCCCGACTGGCCGGTGCCAGTGATTTTTAAATAGACAAACAACATGCCATCATTTTGCCACTATCAAAATCAATATCAATCACCGTCTACTAAGAAATCCCGAAACTTTCCATTTCCAACATTCCTTTCCAAAGAACAAACTCAATCAACTCCCAACCTCTTGTGCGAATGTGTATACTATGTAACATCCACTTTAGTGGCAAAATTCCTGATATATTTAGCGATAGGCTTCAGAATTTTTATTAATTCCTCAAGGTGATTTGTTCGGTTTTAAGAACAACTCTTATGGTGTCATAGAAAACGTTAAGCTTTATATTCAAATCTTGAAGTTAACCACAGAAAAATTAAAATGTACATCTACATCAAACCAAAGGTTCCGACCGCAATTTGAGAGAAAAATATGAAATTTTGTGATTTTTTTTTATTAATTGACAAAAAGTGAGGTGGCTATAATGTTTAAAATTCATCTGAATATTAAAAAATATATTTTTTGCTATCAGTAATTTTAATTTAGACGAAATAACGTAAGACGAGATTTTTTAAAGTTTTTTATATTTGCATTCAAAATTTTAATATAAAAAAAAAGTTTATTTCTAATAATAAATTTTGAAAATGTATTTCATCACCTTTCAAAAACAGTTTTTAGTTTTTGGATACGTTCAGAAATTTGCATTTATTTGTATTTTATTGAGATGCTGAAATACACACAAACTCTCTTACAGACAGACAGACAGTTTCACACTTTAAGAAATATAACGGTCAATATGTCAGAGGCCTTGGTTTAATTTATCGACTGTCTTGTTTTCACCTGACTTCACTTGACCCAAACTTATTGCCTCTTTTTTTGTTGTTGTTATTTTACATTCTTATTGTTTCATTCTTACATTTGTTGCACGCCGTTATTAGACGGTTGGTACTTTCTTTGTTATTTTATTGTAAAATTTCATATTGACTGTTGTGTACATTTAAAACAAAATAATAATAATTAGCAACGCTCTGTATTGTGTTATTAAAAATAATTCTCAAGCATTCACGTCTTATGCGCAGAATTCACACACGGATCCGCCCGTGTATTCCCGCGACGGACAGATCGGCTCGAACCATCGGTCCGTTATCGTCTGTCATTCACGAGCCGCTCTGTGTGCATAACCTCATTCGCAGTCGACGAGCATGACATCATTCAATGATGGTATCCCCATTTTTTCCCCTAGATTTCAGAATGAGTTTGTATGAAGTGAATTAATAAAAGTTCCAAAATTACCCAGAACATTTAAAAATTCCCAAGATTAGCAGATTCGCACGGCGGCTATTCGTGTGTGAATTCTCTGCACTGGCCACAAATAAACGAATAAGAATACCTTACTAATTGAGATGCTGACCATGATGCAATATTTTTTACTGCGTACCCACCTTCCTTATTAAAATAAATAAATTGCGAGATAGCGCCATTTCAGTGACAAAAAAAAATAACGTACGGCAGATTAATCATCCATTTATAGTACAAGATTTCTTATCTAAACACTTCCCGTCATTGGTCGTGCTTTGCGCGAAGTTTTTCTTCCCCTTGTTTTGAAGATCAACTGTGCAAAATTTTATAAGCCTTGGAATAAATATTTGGAACATTTTTGTAAAAATCAAATCTACGCCGCCCGCCCGACACAGGATACAGACAGACACTCTCCTTTACTTCTCGGACTTGAAGTGAAATAAACTGCGCTATGTAAATGCCATATTATTATTATTTACATAAATATATAGGAGCTGAACTCCCCGGCGTTGCCCGGGCTTTACACAGAGATCTTAGAAATCAGATGTAGACAATGTCCTTTCTCTTGTGTGCAAAATTTCAATCAATCAATTTTGCTCTAAAGGGTGTGAAAAGGAGATGAGGTGGTTTTTCTAAATGTGATGTATGTATATTAATCGTAAGGTTCGCCCTAATCTAGAATATGCCAGCGTTATTTGGTTCCATTCTATAATGTTCACATTAATCATATCGAATCCGTACAGAATCGCTTCTTAAGGCGAAGCTTAATGCTAAATAGTGATTTTCCATTAATCTTTATAACCATAGACATATGAATATTAGTAGACCTGCCCTAAGTGATTAAAAGCGTATTATCCCCACTCCCCATACCGGTTCCATTGGAGCCGGCTGGGCTCGCGTATGGCCTCAAGTGAAATTTGAAAACGTGACGTCATCATTCTTGTGCGAACTATGGTCGAGGCATCATCGGTTCATTTTACGAAATAACACGGCAAAATGTTGACTTGTGATATGAAAACTTGTAAAAATAGATGTGAAAAAGAGAATAAACCCAATTGTCGTATTATATTCCATAAGTAAGCATTATTTTACTTTATTTTAAGCTTATTCACACCGTATTATATGGATCAGTTTTAGAAACATATACTATCACATCACAATGTAGCGATTCTCAAGTGTGCTCATCGTTGTTTACTGGGGTAAGTAAATTATGAAACATTTGTAAAAGTGTCTTAACTAAATACTCTGAAACTAACTACGACTCTGCAAACAGAAGAAATTTACTTTGCCGAATTTGGACTTCGCAAATTAGTTCATAACGTGGCGAGTAATTTGCGCTCCCATGTAAAAATGTCTATTCATTCAAAAGCAGATTTTACTTTTAAGAAATAAATGGTGATATTATAATGCGAGATGCCTATTTACTGTCAGATTGATTTATTGACGAATCACAGTCAGCCTTACGCCCTTCGTTCTTCAACAGTTGATTTTACCCCTCGCCATTATCTTCTCGTCTATTAATTCCTATGTCTGTGTTTATAACGAATTGGTTTACATTATGAATACCAAAAAATATGCTTTAGATAAATTGATGCTTTTCCTATCGTATCCCTTGAGTAGAATTCAAATAAAAATAATTTACTCAATATAAAATATAAATGTAAACTACTAAAAAATGTATTTATTCAATAGAAATGTATGAACGCATAAATGAAACAACTTAAAAAAAACATACCATATTATGGTTAAGATTATCTGTGACAGTTTCCCTTGATTAACTTTTTTGCGTTCTTATATTTTTTTTTTACAAAATAAAGAAAAACCACTTTTGC
This sequence comes from Hesperophylax consimilis, assembly GCF_061612785.1. Taxonomy (NCBI): domain Eukaryota; kingdom Metazoa; phylum Arthropoda; class Insecta; order Trichoptera; family Limnephilidae; genus Hesperophylax; species Hesperophylax consimilis. The sequence goes on along the minus strand of NC_142854.1, from coordinate 15,104,554 downwards.
GCATGAACTCGAGCGTTTCTTGACTCCGTTTGCCAAGCTATTTTAATGCCTATTACCTGTATTCGTCACGAAATAAGGCATAGCATAAGAATATACATATTTCTGGCTTGTAGCTTCCTCTTCAGGGGAATTGCTTGGAGGTTAGGGCTTGAAATAGGCGATTACTCATAACTTGACATTATCTTTATTGTTTTTGTGTCCTATTTTGTCATAGCAGTAACTTTTAAATTATCCTGTATTGTAACATTAATTACACGAAGTTAATACAAGGACCAAGTCAAGACTTGGTTCGTTAGTAAATAAATAAATGTAGAGATTCACTTTCCTCTTGCTTTTAAGTGTGCAAGATTTCATCAATCTCAGAATAAAACTGAGCAGTTTATGTACCAATGTACGCACGCACGTATGAATGTGCGTGCGTATATGTGATGATATGATGTATGAAGGTGTTGTAATTCATAACAGTTGTAATTCATAGTTTCATGGAGAAATCGATCTGCCGCAAGAGTCGATAGAAATTAATATGCGAGCATTGTCTGAATGGATAATAATCCAAGACGTACGGGTATTGAGAGGATATGAGATTATATATGTAGATATTAAAATAGAATTTACAAGCCACAAAGAGGATAAACTAATAACAATTTATTGAAAAAAAAATTCGTACGTGTTTACATATATACACCGTCTCGTTCTTCTGTAACCCGGGCGTTATTTTTTATTTTTTATTTGTTTTATTTTCTGTCAACAAAGTTTAATAAAAGGGAACTTCTTTTTTAATCTGGCAACACTGAGAACCACCGATTTTGGAACAAATTTTAGTACATTCGAATGTGAGGTTATGTTCGATATCCAAAAGTGACTGTGTGACATTTAAAGGGAAAATACATTGATGTAATAATTAGTCATTGGGAAAACAGCATAATTTATTTTTTAATTGCTGTGCGTTTCTTCCACATATTTATCTCTTAACTCTTTATAAATGGTTTCTTTGGATACACCTACATTTCAAAAATTATGCGAATCGACGCAAAAATTAATACGATGAAATTACTTTTAAGTTTGATACTATTATGTTTGAAAAATCACTTTGCTTGATGCCTTAATATTTCTGATAAGTGCTTATGAGATATACGAAGAAATTTCAAAAGGTTTTAATTGCAGCACCTGCATACCAAGTCACTACTCAGAACTTCACAGAGTTTGGTGACGTCACAGCCGCCGAGTGACGGGCGTCGCTCTCGGTGACGTAGGCTAACCACGTGGCCACTTGGCAGTTCCCCCACTCCTCACTCCCCGCGCCACGTCCCTCCTCTCTGTCCGCTCCTCTCTGTCCGCAATCCGGCTTCCGGCTTCCGGAGTTCGAGGCTGATTAGTAAAGCGGATGTTTTATTTATTCAAGTAATGCATTATCAATGTTGGGTAAAGTCATGCCGCTGATAACTCCTTCGTTACTTATGAACTTCTGACTTCTGACCTCTTTAATAATGCATATTTGGGTCATTTGTGTCTAAATCGTTGTTTTTGGAAAAATAACATCGGAAGAAAAGATGTACAAATATTTTTTCTAGTTTTCCACGATAACTCAATACAATGCGGTAAAGGTCGATGGTCTGATTTCATTTATCTAAGATATATATCCATTTAACCAATTGGGCGCATTTTGCACCCAAAATTTAATTATAAAAACATCCTAATATCATAGAACTTCCTTCTTCTTCTGGCGCTAGTAAAATTAAATTGTTGATGGTAATGTTAATTGTATGTGTATTATTATGTTATTTGTAAATATATATGTCGTTAAGATAGTAGTAGGCCTTAGTCGTAAGTCACTAGATATAAGTCTTAGATGTAAGTCACTAGTTTTAAGTCAGTAGTTCTAGTATTAATTATTAAATAGATATATTACTTGAGGTGATTTTTCACGAAAACGGCGCTATATAAATTATCCAAATATTATTATTATTATTATTAGTGACAATTCAACACACTCAACCTAACCTAACCTATATTTATAAGCAATAATTAGTCGCCTTAAATATCAATACAAATTGAAGACATCTCCCGAGTAAAAATAAATGCCGAGTAAAAATAAATATATGAAAATAAATATTTTTACTCCGAAGATATTTTCAAATTTATGCTCAATGAGTGTAGTTTTTAAGCGGATATCATTATTTGCTTTACCGCTTTAAAAACGGATTCCAGGACATGTTGTCATCGTGGTTAATGATATTGCGGATTCCTTGGCAAAACAGGGAGCATCCAACCTGATTGTTCCCCTCATAAACCACATTCCCCTATCCGATATTTTTTCAATCCTCAAAGATAGATTCCGCAATGTTTGGTCAGAATATTGGCACACTGCTAATCAATCCAAGGGATCCTACCATGCCCTCAATACAAAGGACTTATCACATCAAAACCGTGGTTTCAACAATTCCTCAATTTCTCCAAAAAATAAATTTCCTCACTTATTTTAATGAGGATTGGGCATTGTTCCGTTCTTTCTCATCTTTTTAAAATTCACGTGCTTGACTCCCCAGATTGCAGGGTTTTCCAATAAGAGGTGTTATTTTGAATAGCCCGCTATTTCGGTAGATGTTACTTTTGAAGCTGTCATTTTTTGACATTTGACAAGTAGAAACTACGCCATTAATAAAAGAGGAACGATACACGCTTCAACAACGCATTGAAATTATTAAAATTCACTTGAGTGAATCAAATGCAAATCATCTTGAGTGATGAGGCCCATTTCCACCTCGGTGGCTTCGTCAACAAGCAAAATTGTCGCATCTGGAGCTCGGAAAACCCAAGAGTTATTGTTGAAAAGCCTCTCTATCCTCAACGTGTGACTGTTTTTGTGCGATTTATGGTCCGGCTGAGTCATTGGACCTTACTTTTTCGAAAATGAGGCTGGAGCAACAGTTACGGTGAATGGATTGCGCTATCGAGAGATGATTAATGATTTTTTATGGCCGGAATTGGATGGTATTGATTTGGACAACGTTTACTTTCAACAAGACGGCGCTACGTGCCACACAAGCAACGAAACCATTGATCTTTTACGATTGAATATCAAAATAACACCGCTTATTTGAAAACCCTGTACATTCTGTGGTCTAGAAGTGGGAACTGTAGATCACACATTTTTTGGTTGTCTCTCTCTAAACAAATATCCTCTCTTCTGTCAAGCTTTATCTAAAATTGAATCCCCTCCATTCAACATCTCATCTCTTCTAAGTCTGAATTTGACTCCAAACTTCCATATAATTTTGAAATTTGCCAATTGAAACAAAATTTATTTATAAATTCACCTTCACTCTCTCCATAATTTTAAATGATGGCCTAGAACTGAAGGGTGAAAATCAGAAACATTTATGTTTAACTTCACAAAAAAATATATTATAATCGTGTAATTTCAAATGAATACCTGACAGTAATACTCGGTAAAAGGTAGAATCATTTGTTTGATGTCTGATCGAATCGGATATTTTGAGGAATGATGTCAACAATTTCCTGTTCTGTCATTTGGGAATCTCCACTTGATTAAATTCTTTCAGTTAACCAAACCACAAAAAGTGATGTTTTACTGATTTAAAAAAATGGTTTCATGATAACTCAACACAGTGACAATTCAACACACTTTTAAAAAGTGATATAAAGTCATTAGAAACGATGAAATTTTTTTTTTAACCTAACATACTTAACCCAGTTAATAAAGTTTTTGTTTCATCACTTTCCATGACTTTATATAACTTTTTAAAGATGTGATGAATTATCATTTTGATGATTTATCCGGTCACCTAAAAAATATCAATAGTTATTAATTTGAGTCCATCTGTCTATACTAATAATAAAATTTTACTTAAATTTGACTTTCTTATTAGCATTTTTTCAATATTATATTACCTAACTGCCTGAAGAAAGTTTGAAAAATATCATTGTGATAGGGACCTTTCTTTGGACAAATTGTACTATTCCTTATTTGATATATTACATAAAATATTAAGTACGTACACGGAAAAAAATAACAATTGATAATTTATTAAAAATCTCTTGTAATTATTGGTAATTCCGGTTAAAAACGGAAATGCAGGCCTTACGGCGAATTAACAGGTTTCCTGATAAAGTTTTAGTAAATTTCGAATACATTAGTATTCAACTATGACGACGTATTCCTACATCATTATAATGTATTCATAATTTACTAAGACCTAAGTAGTAATTTAGTAAGTAAGACCTGCAATCCTGTTTTTTAGCCGGAATTACCAGTAATTTGAAGCGATTTTTGTAATAAATTATCAAGTATTTAAGTACCTACTTACAAGTCTTATGATTTTGAAGGAAATTTTGGTTTTGGTTTAATAAATATGCTCACAGAACTACCAGTAATAAATAATACATTGTATAATTTAATAATGAATTAATTCATTGCAAGCGGTTCAGTAATTATTACGTCTTGTTATGGCGACAGTTTCCCTATTAAACTTATCATTAAAGCAATGCTCGATTGAAACCGTTGTTCTTGCAATGACTTGCCACCATATTTGGTAAATGATTATGCAGCTCCTAATCAATATCCGTGTTGGTGCCATGTTGTGATTTCTTCTTTGATTCAGGATCTGACCGATTCGGTTTCTGACCAATCGACTTCTGACCGATTCAGTTTCTGACCAATCGACTTCTGACCGATTCGGTTTCTGACCAATCGACTTCTAACCGATTCGGTTTCTGACCGATTCGGTTCTAACCATAGACATTCAAATTGATAGGCCAGCCAATCAGGGAAAGGGGAACAAACCAAATTTCGAGGAGGATTTGTCAATACATGAATCTGACAGCATACAGACAACTCGCATTGTAATATCACTATTCAGTCTTCGAAAATAAAAATTGCTTCCGAATTTCTAGTCCTTTTTACAAATGCGCGCAAATTGCTGACAACGTAAAAAACTGAACTAAAAATCCCAAATCGGGTGAACAAAAGTTCGGTCTTGTTTCCAAAATTGAATATTTTGTTCCACGTCTTAGTTAGACTCTAAGGACGGGTTGTTTCGGAGAACTTGAACAATTCTTCAAATTTCAAAGTCAATTTTCAAGTTCTGTGAAAGATATTTTTAAGTTCTGTTTTTATTTCAGTTCTGTCAAGCAACTAGCCTATAATGATATAATAACAGAATTTGAATAGGACTTTCACATAATCCGTAAATGAACGTTGAAATTTGATGAATTGTTCAAATTCTCCGAAACAACCCGTCCTAAATGTGTTATAATTTACCCATCTCACTAATTTTTAGCGTCGCTACGCCAGGCGGTTCGTTTAAAAACGAACATTCAGATCTCGAGTTGAAAGTACCACAATGCACTGCCCTGCAAACTTTTGCCTTACTTTGGAACATCACCAAGAAGTGTTTTATTTTAATTTTCAAAGTTCAGGCACAAAGATTTGAATGCTTTACGATAATTTTCTAAAGAATTTTATTTAAAGAATAAATAAAATAAAAATGTAAATGTTCGTTGGTTCAAAATGTTAAATCTTCGAAAATTCTTCACCGATTGTTTTGAAATTTTGAAACAACGTTGCCTTCGAATTACGCGTGTGTTTTTATATATTTATATTATATAGATGTCATATTTGATAGGTAAAAACTTGCTATTTTGAAAAACAGCGTAATCTGTTGGACAAACAGTGACCGGATAAATCATCAAAATGATAAATCATCACATCTTTAAAAAGTTATATAAAGTCATGGAAAGTGATGAAATAAAAACATTATTAACTGGGTTAAGTAGGTTACTTAGGTTAGGTTTAAATTTTTTTTTTCATCGTTTCTAATGACTTTATATCACTTTTTAAAAGTGTGTTGAATTGTCACTGTGTTGCTATCATGAAACCTGGACAAACACTTTTTTTTATTTTAAACAGCGCCATTTGTTGAACATAAAAGCAACACGAGCTATTGTTTTTCTTTCTGCACAGACAGATTGAGCCACAGCAGCGCGTGGCGGGGTACAGCTAGTTATACAATAAAACCATAACCGAAAGTGGGTTCGTGAGTAGGAGATTTTTAACTTTAAAGCAGTTTTTATGGTCTATAAGCAGTCTGATAATCTATTTTTTTCTGGGCCTATAAAAAGACTTAGATAAAAAACACTCGGTAATTTCAAAGGCAAAAATGTGTTCTAATCGCAGTATTTAATTAAAGTATCGAAAACATTTTTAAGCGGATCAAATTTTCTAACCAAAAACACATAAACGTTACTAGGAAGTGCATCGCCTTAATAATTAATGTTAGACACAAAGCAAAGTTAATACATATTATGAGATATATTTAGAATAAATTATTTTTGCTTAGGTGCAGTTATTAATGTACGTGTTACAGTCATAGTGATTAAATAGCTATTATACATAATGACTTGTCATTATATATAATAACAAAATTGTTTAGACACTTTAGACAATATGATAAATAAATCACTTTATCCGGATATTATTCATAATATCGGGTCAAAGTTAGCCAAAGTAATAAATACGGTCCAACTGACTAGTTACCCCCCTATCCTAACCTTACCTATAAAAACCCAACCTAACCTAACCTAACCTATCATAACCCAACCTAACATAACCTATCCTAACCTAATCTCACCTAACCCAACCTAACCTAACCTAACCTTTAATAACCCAACCTAACCTAACCTAAGCTATCATAACCCAAATTAACCTAACCTAATCTATAATAACCCAACCTAGTTTAAATTTACTTTATAAATTAAAGGCAAATTGAAATATAATTTTATAATCTTTACCTTACCTACTTGTTTTATTACTTTATCCAAGACTTTGAAGATGTTATATAAAATGGCTAGTTAATGTGATTAATTCTGTGCCAATTATCACTTTGTCTAAATTGGGTAGACATTATAAATAATGACTGGTTAGTATATACAATAATATCCGGATTTATTACTTTGGCTGTAACATATGTATGAGTTGACCACAGGAATGACAGAAATGCTACCTTTTTGGGATTATTTACGATGCAGAATGTGGACTTTTCAATTTCCACCATTTACTAATCCATTCCATATCAACGACAGCCGGATTCTAACAAAATGTTCCAAAAGGTAGGGCAGGTAGCCTGTGACCTTGTAGTATCTAATACGTATACATTTGTGAACCGAAACGCGAGCCGAGCCACGAATTACGGAAAAAGGAAAGAAGAAACTGCTTGCGGCATTTCGCGTCATTTGCGGTTGCTTCGTTCCTTTCCCGTAAGTTGAAAATGCAGACATACCGGCTCTTTCTATATTGAGTGTCATTATTTTTCTTTGCTCCAATACCAATAGTTTATGTTTATCGTCTTGACTAGGTGTTAATTAAATTTACATAATAAAAACTAATATTTGTTTTTGACAAAATATTCTTCCCCCCCCCCCCGCCCGTCGATAGCTTTTACGCCTTGTTTTAACCCCATATTATTTGGCAATTTTTTTGCCTATTTTTCAATTGTAAGTACTGAATTTTTCGAATATGGTGAGTTTTTGCGAAAAAGCTAGGGATTATTATTTTTTCGGCATACCATCACTGGTTGTGAGTAGTGATTCCCGGGAATTTATTCCCGAAACGGGGAATATTGCGGAAATTTTCTTCTAAATGGTGAAATTCCTATGAGGTTGCCTGCTACAACGAAATTTCATGTTAATTACAATGTATCATATGAATTAGAGCATACCGAGAACAGAACTTTTAGAATTTTTGGAAAATACCGAATAGCACCGAAGATAATAATTATAAGCCGTTCAAATGTTGATATTTGCCGCCGGCCGATAAGCGTGTAATGTCAAGGTACATCAAACAGCATTAGTTTGACGATGCTATTTTGAAAAATTGTGTACCCTTTGTTTTAGTCCAGACCGAAACCATTTTGTTTTGTGTATTGCGGGTTGTTTCAATAAGGTATATATTATATACAGCATTGGTTTGTCAATGCTTTTTTGAAAATTGTGTACCTTTTGTTTTGATCCTCCTTCATTTTGTTGGTGTATTCTCTGCGGGTTGTTTCAGTGATGTATATTCAACGCCATTGGTTTGATGCTATTTTGAAAATTGTGTATCTTTTGTTTTGGTCTAGACTGAAACCTTTGGTTTCTTTTTTAATGTATTCTCTGCAGGTTCAATGAAACATTTATATTCAATAGCATTGGTTTGACAATGCTATTTTGAAAATTATTATGTACATTTTGTTTTGATGGAGATCGAAACGTTTATTTGACGATTGAAGACTAAGTTATTGTATTGTTTGGTTTAGGTGGAGAGGTCGACGGTGGCGGCAGCGGCTCTCCGGCGGCCGGGCCCCCCTCCAGCGGCCACAAGGCCTCCTTCCGCTCGGCCAACAAGCTGGCGCGGCGCGCGCGCTCCTTCAAGGAGGACCTGCTGGAGCGCATCTCCGCCATGGCGCTGCGCTCGCCCGGTCCGCCGCCTTCGCACAGGTAACACACTTCATTAGTTTATAACCTATAATGAGCATATTATTTATAAACAACAATACTGTTTTACGGTAATCAGGCAACTAAGGACAGTGGCAATACAACAAACTCTTTAAAAGTGATTTTGGGGATGGTAAGGTGAGACGAATGAAAGTTGTTGTAGTATCACAGCGTTTATTGCAGTCAGTGTAGATGTTGCGATGACTCCTAACCGATGCTCGACGCAGTTGATGGACACAATCGGTAGCGAATTCCTCAGGCCAAAGATCGCACCGCCATCGATATCAGTTTTCAAAAGTAAAACCTATTTTACAGTCCCTTCTTAGATACATTCCCGTATACCGTCCTTTCTATCTCCTCCATCTAATCTTCACTAATCCCCAGTCACACCTCCACCCCCACTTCAACACCTAATATATATGTTCATCCACAATAACCACCCCAAAACTTTCCATATTCCTTTCCAAATAACCAACTTAACTCTCTCCCCACATCTTGTGCGAATCTGTCCACTATGTAACTTATCCACTGTAGTGACAAGATTCCACACATATTTAACGATTGCCCCCAGAACTTTACTAAAATCTCTTTTTATAACTTGACTTCACTTGACTCAAACTTTACTGTCTCTTTTTGTTTTTGGTTGGTTTTATGTAGTGCTTATTGTTTTATGTTTACATATTTTCTGCCATTTCTAATAAAAAAATTAAATTATCAATGTTGGTGGGGTAGAATACAGGCCAGGAATAGTGTTGGTAATGCAGGCTGCGAGTGGAGAGGTCGACAGTGGTAAGAACTAACGTAATGCTTTTTATAGCTGAAATCGTTGCCCTCTACCGCCTCTGTTAAACTGGGCTGCTGCATCGGCAATCTTGATAAGTTTCTCAAATTAGGTGACAGCCAGCCGGCACAGCGCTTGTCAACACAGCGGATGTAAACATTAGCACATCGGGGCCTTCATAGTGTTGAAATTCGGTGCATGGTCAGCACAAGTGTGGGGGTACAGATTTTGGAAACAGATCTAGTTAATTGAACCCCACAACACTAACACTATCAGCAGGTGTATCGCAATATAGCAAGTACCCAAAATATTGTAACCAGCGATTTATGAGCATATTTGTGGTAAAAAATATAGATTTTTATTTTGCTGAAATACGATATGTACATTTTTTACTCTAAATGTGCTCAGGAATTGCTGGTTAAAGTCTTTTGGGTACCTGCTAATCTACCCTGTATATATATCTCCATTGTTTTTGTTACCGAGGTCTTGGAGTGACAGCGATATGTTTACATCAGGTAGAGTCATTTGTTTGGCTGTCAATGAAATATGTAGTTTATTATTTTAAATGACGTTGCTTCTTCTTCTTTCGTATGGTGGGGGGATCAGAGGGGAACATCTAGGTCAGTGAGCCAGTCTAGGGCCTCAGGCTTCGCCCTGCAGATCTCACCAATCCCACCGGGGAATGAATGAAACGTTGACCACATGTTCGGTAGTCTGCACTGCACCGCATTCACACATTGCCGCACTAGGATACACCTGTGTATCATGTGGGCACAGCGGCTGTGGGAGGACCTTATCCTAGTGATCGTGGACTAGAGTTTACGAGGCGGTGAGAATCCAGGCTGTCTGTCAGTGGGGTCATTCTTATGTGCATTTCTCACGTCGACTGATTGCCACTATGTAACAATGCTGTTACTGTAAGGGCTCCATGTATTAATTAAAAAAGTAAGTATAGTAATCTGTCATTAATCCGCCGCCCCAGAAACCGGGTAAGTGTCCCATTAGTGGCGGATTAAAGTGCATACTTACAAAATATTCTAAAAATTCAAATGCATATTTCGTAAAAATAGTTTTTATTGTTAAATTTGTTAAGGTGTCATGTACGTTTATGAAAAGACTCAAAGAAAATGTCCTAAAACAACAATAATGAAACCCAGTGACTTGTAAAATGGTCAGTTCTAGCAAGCTAGTAATAATCAAGTATACTAACAGAGTGTAAAAGAGTCCCTTCAGTGTACAAAGCTCGGCGCTCGAGTAAGAGCACGTTGCGGATTACTGAATTTGACATACGAATATCGTCCAATTATAGAGCTTGATTTTGTGCTTTCAACCTATTACTGAGAGTACTGTTCTTAAACGTTTTGCTCTGGGTTCCAGGTCACATTCTCCCCTCAGTCCGAAAGCGCGAGGCCAACAAAAGGTGGACGACCCGGAAGCCAACCCGGCCAAGGACCTGGAGATCTTAGTGCGGCAGGTCCGCTTCGATCTTAAGCACTTTGGAGACGTCATCTCTAAGAAGAAACTGGAGATGCTGCCGGGCAACGGAACCATCGTCCTGGACACTATCACCAACATACACAACGGTTGGTCTCCCCTCAACTGTCTAACTAACCATCATGCCATTCCCTCACAGGGGCTCCTTGCTTCATTCATATTCATCCATACTCTTCTGTTATTTTGATTCTTAACCTGACTAAAGTCCTGAGAAGATCCAAAATGCATTGTGGATGCCTAATTATGGATGCAATTTAATTCCAAAAAAATCCCATTATTATTAATAGAGATGACAACGAGATAAGTTTTTGCTATCCGATCCTTCACGGCTACACCAAAACTAAATGCTGAAAACTACGTATTTTAACTATTTTTTATTATAGAGCGGAGACGGTTTACATATATTTCCTGTGAGCACTTAGCCATAAGCCCATTGTTCTATCTCCTATTTTACCTCATTCCTTTAATAGTCACCCGGTCTCTGTTACAAAGTTCACCAGGGTTGTTATTGGATATGAGGCTATGTCTTCTGGTTCCACAGTGTGTCTTCCAGGTCTCATCTCTCCTCTCCAATCCTCCTTGGTTTCCTGAAGGCCGGCCGAGGGAAGAAGGCCTCATCTCTCCTCTCCTCTCCACTCTTTCTTGGTTCCCTGAAGCCCTTACGACAGAATTGGTTCCCCATTTAACTAATTACTATATTGAAATACTGGCCCTAATAGGATTAACGTGCGTAATGCTGTATCTGTTCTACATACATTAACACACACTTCACCATAATATAATTTACAATTGACACATCTGCCCTGATGGACACTGTAACGCTATTCGAAACGTTAGCTAAAGAAGGAGGAAGTGCAGCACTGCATAATAAGACAAAAATTAATCACGATAGTGCCGTGTCTTCCTCGGGAATCCCCGATTTCTTTTACCATTAACTAGCGCGTCATATGTTCTCCTTACACTCCTTTCTTCGTTCTTATATCTTAACCATTACGCTTACATTAGCCTTGTGTTCTTTCCGGATCTCCACATTTTGAACATGATCGTACATGGCTTTACCGCAAGGGTATCTCATTTCTACTGTATTCAATCTTAAATTAAAATTCCTTTTTATCTCGATATATTTTGTGAAGTCTAATCAAGTTGCATTTGATTCCAGCAATCCGGCCGTACGTATCTCCGCTGGGCGCGTGCCAGTCAGCGTCGCTGGGCGCAGCGCTGGGGCGCCTGTGCCAGGCCCTAGCGCGCCTCATCCGCCTATGTGACGAGGGCATGCTGGGCGGCGAAGGCTGCGACGCGCTGCACCCCAACAATGTGGAGAACGTCACCAAGGAGGTGCAGGTCGCCGTGGAGGTAATAAGATCTCTTATGATATAAAAATAATTAAATTCAATTCCTATCCATTAGAATCCTCCATGCCGCTAAGTCCCGAAAACCCTCCTAGATGGAAGGAGAGATTTTTCTCCACTCTCACTCCAGAAGATAGGTGGTTACTTAAGATTTCTTCCAGTACCGAAATAATGTCATACAAAACTCGCAAAAATATAATGTATCGCTTGTTCCTCTATGCATCGGTTTATCGCATTAATTGTTTAAAGCGCCCAGTTTTTGTACATTATTACTCAATCAATCGTTTTTCAAAATACATTACAAGCATATTTCGTAGTAAAATAAAAATAAATACTTGGTTTCGATTAACGGTACTCCTAAACAACGAGCGGAACATTGGAGAGAGAGAGACAAAAAACGGTTAAGTCGCTTCTGCCGGCGGCCGCTTTTGACATTAGTTGTCCTTTCAACCTTAAAATTGAACTGTCAGGTGAAAAAGGTGTGTACTTTTCAAGAAAGATTAAAAATTGTCAAAGAAATGGAAAAGTATCAAACGGGTGGGTAATAGGTTTCAAGGATTGCCACGGTCTTGTGAAAAAGAAGCTTGCAAGGGAGAGTACATTCTTAAATCGATAAAGAACTTGCTTGTGGATAAATAAGCTCCCTAAACTTTTCTGTTTTGCATCTTTTTTTAGAATATTTAACATTTAAGTAGAAGGACCCTTCAAGACGTTTTCCCTCATTCATTTCAATGGGACCCCTCAAGACGTTTTCTCTCATTCATTTCAATAGGACCCCTTAAGACATTTTCCCTCATTCATTTCAATAGGACCGCTCAAGAACGTTTTCCCTCGTTCATCTCAATGGGTCCCCTCATTAATTTCAATGGGACCTCTCAAAAATAATAGATAGAGATTTTACTGTTGTTAAAAGAAGAATATTGCAGAGCTAACATTGTATCATTCTGGTTTCCAGGAGCTGGCGACCATTGCCTTTGAGAAGATGGGAGTGAACATGGGCCAGACCAAGAGCAACGGCACCAGCGGGGAACCAAAGAACATGAAGCTGCAAGTCCGGCCTACCGTCGGCACTGAGAGCCAGAGGAATTCATTACCAGGTACCTAACAATCAAATACTACAGATTGCAATCAACGCATCACATTATTTATTTCTAAATTAACATAAAGCCGATGAATTGGTGCCACTCGGGCGGTTGGGTAACAACAATGGTCTTTTTAGCAAAAGGTATTTAACCTGTGGCATGCCAAGTTAGCTTTTGAAGCATCCATAATTCTGTCTGCTTCCAGATATTCCCCTGACGCCCAGAGAAAGACTGATCCTAGAGGGTGGCGCTGGCGGCATGGCGGTGAGGAGCTCCCACTCGACTGAATCCATCCTGGACAGTGTCTCCACGACCCCTCACCCGGAGCCACCGCCCAAACCCCCCAGACCCGTCAGGTGAGTGCTGTTTTGATGAACAGGAATACCACAAGGTACAGGTTTAGGATTTGTTCTATTTTAATTTATTTAAAATAATAATCATTTTTAACAATCAAGTTTTACTTATGAACTTAAAGCTCTTTTGAACTTTATTTTTCGCACAGTTATTGATAAAAGTGTAGATTAAAAAGGAACGGTACACAAAGAAGATCTTTCATATCCAGCATTTTGAAAGATTGCTAGAAAATGTATGGGAAGTCGGCCCACCTCTCATACTATAGAGTCAATTGTAATAGTTGATATAATATGATATGTACCACTGGGTAAGTTTTCTAAAGTAAAACAAAATTCAAATGTCTGTCCATTTGGAGTTAAAACTGTCTGAAAGTGATTTCATATTAGAAAGATAGATTAATCACTTGCAAGACAGAATAACTCTGAACAGAGAGATATTTGATCAAAGCCAGTAATTATAGTAATGAATGTTTTACTGCCCAGAGTAGAATGTACTCTCGGTATCGCCTTGGTGAAGACCAATATTCAGAATTGAAACATTACTTTTGTTAACGTTGATTGACTTTAGCCATGTTGGGTGATCAGATCTGAATAGCCAGGGATTTCCCCACCTTCCTTTTCAGATCTCCTTCTCCTCCCCACCACTTTCAGCCTCACAACGTACCCCAACAGTGGTCCTACTGGCTCCAGATGCTTGGGAGTAGTTGGTACTCTTGTGCAGTATTCAAATAAAATAAAAATAAACTTTTGATACCTGCTATAGTTCTGTCATTTCCACCCCCCGATAAAGGTTCTGAATAACTTTTTTTGTGGAACCTTTCTGCGATAATACGGTGTTGGAAAATATACACATTCCTTTCTTGAAACATTTTTTTTTTAAATGAATGACAACCATTTCCTAGTTACGAATAACCTGACAATATTTGAAAATCTCCTACTACCACCACAGTAAGCGGAAAATGTTGCTTGTGTTGTGATGGAGGACTTGGAGGCCAGCCGAAGAGTTGAACAGACTACGCCTGGGTGGGACCCAAACGCAATGTCAACTCAGCCACCGACCGGTCTTAATTGATTGTTGGTAATAATTCCTCTTGTTTATTACCTATTCTAACCAAATTCACTCCTATCTCACTACTGCAGAAAAGATCTCCTGACAAATAACAAAAATTATAACTAATTTAATTTTTAATTTTTCAGATCACTCGACATAGCGCCACCACTCCCGCCTAAAAGGAAACCCAACGAGAACACCTCGTTGCTTTCTGCTAATGACAGGTAAAGAAATTCACTGATGCTAAATCTGTCTCACTTCAAGAGTTATCAGAGGTCAACCTGTGCCGAACAGCACAAATTTTCAGGCCAAATTGTTTAAATCTCCCAAATCGTCGCCTTCGATGTCAAGGGAGCCAAGCCTGAAAATCATAAAGCTGAGAAAATGGTGCACAAAGCTTTTGGGTGACAAAAATGTAACATTTTATATTGTTAAGCTTTTTTGTTTTTATACAGGGTTTTCCAATAAGAGGTGTTATTTTGAATAGCCCGCTATTTCGGTAGATGTTACTTTTGAAGCTGTCATTTTTTAACATTTGACAAGTAGAAACTACGCCATTAATAAAAATGGAACGATACACACTTCAACAACGCATTGAAATAATTAAAATTCACTTGAGTGAATCAAATGCAAATCATCTTGAGTGATGAGGCCCATTTCCACCTCGGTGGCTTCGTCAACAAGCAAAATTATCGCATCTGGGGCTCGGAAAACCCAAGAGTTATTGTTGAAAAGCCTCTCTATCGTCAATGTGTGACTGTTTGGTGCGGTTTATGGTCCGGCGGAGTCATTGGACCTTACTTTTTCGAAAATGAGGCTGGAGCAACATTTCCTGTAATGGATTGCGCTATCGAGAGATGATTAATGATTTTTTATGGCCGGAATTAGATGGTATTGATCTGAACAACGTTTACTTTCAACAAGACGGTGCTACGTGCCACACAAGCAACGAAACCATTGATCTTTTACGATTGAATATCAAAATAACACCTCTTATTGGAAAACCCTGTAGATAAAACAGTGAAACTTTGAACATAGATAATTCGTGGTGTTATCTTTTCATTATTTTGGTTGAACTACAAAAAATATTATTTTGGAAATTATGTGCTTTAATATCTCTTGACAACTGAATATTGAAAGAAACCGATGGCAAGGATAGCACACTGGTGTGGTATGCAAAAGAGTTAGGTCTCTCACGCCTGCATCTTTGATGGTTTTAAAATATGCTTCTGTGAACTTAATCGTAATCTCATCAAATTATTGTTACAATGTTAACAATAATATTCCATGCCCAGAGTTGCTAAACAAGATTCCATTCAATGTACCTGCGCATTCAACACGCTCTTGTGTCCTGTTCAGGGTTGATCAAAGCAAAACAAACTATAAGCAGAATTCTTGCCTGAACAGACAATGCAATAATTACAATAGCGTATTATCCAAGGTTGATATTTTCAATTCCGAACTTACCAAATACAAGAGTTCCATAAAAGAATATTTCTCTGATAGTTTGTGAATAATGTTTATGTCTCTATTGTTTATATCTCTATTATGATTTGATTTATATCTACAACCTCTCTCCATGGCTATAAATGTATTGTTTTGTAAATTTTTCTTTTTATATAATCTTTGTTTTGTATAATTTATTTAAATAACTTATTCCTAATTATGTTGTCTCAGTTAAAGTCACAAGGAGTAAATCCATAATTGGTTTTATTTTACTATATAATACTTATGTACAAACTGATTAAATGTAAACTGTCGATTTCCCGAAAATGAATAAATAAATAAATTGGCAATTTTGACGTTGACTTCAAATTTGTCATCAAAAGTCGTCATCAAATTTGATGGTGTCATCAAATCGGCAATCCGCACCATTTTTATTTTGTTTACATTTGCTACGTCGAAAACTTTCCCCGTTCTCCGCCCACCAGTGTTCATTTATGTTAGACGACTTATCAAATAACCCAACTTAAAATGATATCTTTAGGTTTTATAAAGCTTATATTATGGTATCTGTGCAATTGGTGAGAAATAATAGTCAGAAGGTGATTTATCTTAATCACAGACATATGAATATATAGACTAGAAATTAAAGGTGAGGGGTAAAA
Source organism: Hesperophylax consimilis (assembly GCF_061612785.1). NCBI lineage: Eukaryota > Metazoa > Arthropoda > Insecta > Trichoptera > Limnephilidae > Hesperophylax > Hesperophylax consimilis. The sequence goes on along the minus strand of NC_142854.1, from coordinate 15,087,846 downwards.
TCAACTGTTGAAGAACGAAGGGGGTAAAGCTGACTGTGATTCGTCAATAAATCAATCTGACAGTATATAGGCATCTCGCATTTTAATATCACCATTTAGTTCTTAAAAGTAAAATCTGCTTTTGAATGAATAGACATTTTTACATGTGAGCGCAAATTACTCGCCACGTTATAAACAAATTTGCGAAGTCCAAATTCGGCAAAAAAAATTTCTTCTATTTTCAGAGTCGAATATTTTGTTTACGTATTTAGTTAAGACACTTTTATAAGTGTTCATAATTTACTTCCCAGTAACAACGATGCGCACACTTGGGAATCGCTACATTCAACCAATGTTGGAGGGTTGTCACAACCGCTATGTTCCTATCAATAATAAAATATTGAAATCTTTAAGAAAGAAAAGTAAAACAACTAAAAAAACAAATGAAATTATATACACACAGTTTTTACCAGCGATTCCTAAGAGTATTTGGAGTCAAAATTTGGACATCATTTTGCCTTCCGATGACATTTTTTCAATTAAAAACAAAAAACATGATTTTCTATCACACATCGCCACTCGGTATAACCTAGCGCATTACGTGATATGCACTCCTTCTCGTTCCAGCAGTACCGTACATACGAAACAAGCGCGTACCTAACACGTGGTACCTAAAGCGCAAAAGGCAAAGGCACATCCCTGATTCTTATACAAACGGCTTTGTAATTTGCGTCCAGATGTATCTCGATGTGATAGTATATGTTTCTACAACTGATCCATATTAAACGATGTGAATAAGCTTAAAATAATGCTTACATATGGAATGTAATACGACAATTGGATTTATTCTCTTTTTCACATCTATTTTCATAAGTTTTCATATCACAAGCCACCATTTTGCCGTGTTATTTCGTAAAATGCCTCGACCATAGCTGGACGCTAGTTCGAACAAGAATGATGATGTCACATTCTCAAGATTCACGGGAAGCCATACGCGAGCCCAGCCGGCTCCAATGGAACCGGTATGGGGAGTGGGGAATAATAGGGGAAAGTGGTCACCCTTCGTACACTTTTTAGATTTTATTTTTTTACTTTGTGATTAATTGTCGAATTTATCTAATTTATGTACCCAAGTGTAACAAATATATTGTAGTTTGTTACAAAAAAGTCCGAAACTATTATATCAAAAGGTTAAAGAGTTATAGCCATTTTTCTACGATAAGATATTTGTACGAACGTACCCCACGTACGGGGTACATTCGTACAGTAGGTGGGGTACCTTCGAACGCCATGGGGTAGATTCATACAGGATAATTAAAAAGCCAATTAAATTCGTTAAATTTTTATTAATTATTATAGAAATATTTATTTATCAAAGAACTAATTTAATAATATGTGACTTGACTCATAGACGATAAATCTTTCTTTAGAAAAATAACAAACAATAAATTCGTTCATCCTTAGTTTGATTATTGATAATTCTAAGCTTTACAATCAGTCTAAATGAGATGTTTACAATCATTTTGTATGACATCGTTGTAGATTCTTTGACAATTTTGACTTAAAGTAGGTAATCATACATTTGTTTGTTATTTATTGCACATTATAATTATTTAAATTAACTGCAAAAGTAAAAAGTCTAGCCATTCTAACTTTACAGCCTTTCGTGGTTGAGGATAAGGGATAATCATGGCAACATCGCTGATATACAGAGTGTGTATGTCTTCTATATCAGGGAAAAAAAATGACCATGATAATCCCGGTTGCTTCCGAAGATAAGATATTTTCATCTCTGTACCCGAATAATGACAGAACTTTTTCGACGTAATAAGCAACAGAGGTCTGTTTTTTAAACTTTACCAAAACATTACAATTATCTTTGATTTTCGCTGGTGTTACATTAAAATTATTATTGATACCACGATCATCAGTCTCTTTGTCCATTTCTAAATCAACTGGAGATGTTGAACTCTCCCGCAAGGTAAATTGTGATCCTTCAGATTTCTCTGAATCTTCATCCCTTTCTATTTTCTTTTGTCTTGAATTAAGTTCCTTCAAACTATGTTTCACTGCTTTGGCTCTGGCTTTCCTTTCCTGTTCTATTTTTCAATTCTTTCCGTCTATGTCTCTCTTTTAGTTCAGTTTTTTAAGGTGTGTCTGTATATATACGGGATTTACCCGGTTTTCTTCCTTTATTGGTTTTCTATTTCTAACGGCTGTAGGATAAGGTCTTGTGACTTCTGGTGTTATGGGAAGATAAGAACTCGGTTCAGATTGTGCCTCGGCCACAAAGGTGGAAGGTTCGCCAGTTCCGGTAACAATCTCTTGAGGATTTTGGAGCAAAGAAGGCTGAAGAAGGCACGAATATCTGACTCATTCATATCAGTCGATGACACGCTGGTGGAAGGTTGTAGTTCTAGAGCGACAGTAATTGTTTCCAGATTATGTGACACATTTACCGAAATATTTGAAGCGTACACGTCAATGGGAGCGAAATCTTCATTGCTGAAGGCCATTTCATTGAACGGCCATATACCTGGCTTTTCAAATACACTTGTAATATTTTTTGCAGTAAAAGGTTCGAAATATGGAAGTTTTGTTTAACGCGGCTTTCCTATACGACAACCGTCCTTGTATTACATCATTAATTGCTAAATTCATGGACTCTTCATCCACTTCTTGAGTACGCGTACCTTTTTTTATATTTTCGTACCATGATTCTGCAATAAAATATTAATTATTAATTATAAATTTCATTTTGTTAGAAGTAGAATACGTCATAAAAGGAAAAATATGTTATTGTGCTGTCTGCACAATAATTTTAAAATGTAATAGGTACTATATTTTATTTCATAAAAATTGAATTTCGATATACTGGTGGTTAATAAAATGTAAAGGGGAGCATTCGTACGCGTACGAATGTGCCCCCTTTATGGGTGTCCGAATGCACCCCATGCCTTTGCACAAAATTAAAATACAACTTTATACAAATTCTAATTTAGTTTGAGAAATATAACAATTAAAGCTCAAAATAAACAATGTTAACATTAATCAATCATCACCATTTTGTCAAAAACATAACAATCCTACTTACAATTACGAACTAAACTTGTACTAAAAACTGTACTCACCGCGCGCAAAAACACATTACATCTTGTCAGCTGATACACCGTAGTGCGACTGACGCGACACTCCGCTAGCAACATGGCGGCCGGAATGTCTATGCACACAAGCAAAGGCGTGTTTGTGTGCCGTTTAGTTTTTCTGTTATACTAACTGTACGAATGTGCCCCGCGTACGAATGGTGACCACTTTCCCCTACGCTTTTAATCACTTAGGGCAGGTCTACTAATATTCATATGTCTATGATCTTAATGTATTCTTAACAATTAAGATCAAGTTAAATTTATATATTGGATACACAATACGCAAGGTAAGCAAACAAGACGAGAGAATGTAGCACCGCAATGGTTTCTAGATGGCTAGTGACGATGGTGTTTTGTAGACTGTTATGTGTTTGTCTGTGTCCAGGAGTGGTTACAGATTTTTTAAATGGTTTTTTTGTGACAAATGGAATGTAGAACACGTGGTTTTCTTGTTCCCAGGGTATCACTTCAGTCCCACAGCAGTGGGTCGCTGGACTCCATGCTTAACATATCCAACGACGAGGAGATCAGGGCCATCATGGATCGCAGTTCTACTCATCTAGACGACACCTCAGACATAACAGGTAATATTGTATTATGGCATTCAACACTTTTGGGACATCACTGATATTATAATAAATAAAATAACTTTATTTTTAATACCATTTTATTGCATATATATTTTTTTAATATAGATGTTAGTGGGTCTCAATCTCACCAAAGAAGAAACTGGTTCTTGTGCTTCGTGTGCGAGTTACACTAATTATAAGGAAAATAGAATAACATTATGCAAACTTCTGGATCATCTTCAATATATAAAATTATAAATTTTCAAAATACAAGACCTCGGGTATAAATGTGCTGCACAGAAATGAGATAGGTTTTTATTTGAACAATCTAGTGCTCTGGAAATAAATAAAAAAACCCTAAAAATAAATAAAAAACCAATTTACTCAATAAACAATTATTAGACTTGTCAAGTAGCCCCATTTTAAACATATTCACCTCCCCTTCACCCACTTTCTTGGGATTCTTGTGGTACATGAAAAATAAAATTAAAAAACAACGTAATGACATAAAACCATTGTAACTGGGGAGGAATTTATAAAATGTAGTTACATTATTTTTATCTCCTAAAATATCTAAAAAAGAGCCCCACAATTTAACGGACAGTATGTTTAAATATAATTCGAAACCAACTAATTTGAAACATACTTTCGAAGTGTCATTGCATCCACTTTGACCGAAAAAAATTCGTTAAAAAGAAGCGAGTAATTTTCGAGTCATAGCGAAAATTATGCAGATATCCGTGATAAACAAAGTCACCCCACATATAAATGTTAGAGTGTAAGCCAGTATTTTCATGTTGACTTAACTTTTCCTTCATAACTCCAGGTTCCTGTCACTGTCCCTCTTCCGAGGGTTACTCGCAGCCCAATGGAAACCGACTATCCCTGGAGTCAGGATCCACGGTGGGCTCGAGTCCCGCCAGCAACAGCCAGCGCCTCTCCTCGGAGGCTGGGACCCTGCTACCATCTTCCCCCGCTACTACCAATCACAACAGGTAACCAGAACTTACTCAAGTACTTACCTGGTTATACAGACTGTGGAAGTTTAGAGAAGCAATCTGTTCCTAAAATCTTCAACCCTTTGTCTATTAACCGAAACTTAACTCCACGCTTTCAAACACATAAATAACACAATGTTAGTTTTTACGACGTAATTTAATTTTTATTCTCTCCAGTTTGGGAGGCGGGTTTAGGTACCGCCGCCCCAGTAACCATTTATTGGATAACCAACACCTCTGCCAAAGATGACCCAAAGTAGTCCGCTATGTTTAGTAATTTAGCAGGGGTGCCCGGGTTCATTGGGTGAGATGTGTTCAGGATGCGCTGTTCACCAGCTGCGTGGTGTGCCACATCGGGAGAAGCTGGTTTGAGGAGACCCTTTGACCTCTCCAACCGGTCTCTCGACCCATCTTCTTGCATACCTTTTACCTTCCAAGAACTTCCTCTCCATTCTTTCCTTAAAAAAGTCCCCCCCAAACAGCGTCCGAGGAAAATTATTTTCCTTATGACCTTCTGTGTAGGTTTATATGCTTTATGTAATACATAAATACTTTTGTAATTTACTTACAACTAAACTGTCATTTTTGGCAAGCGAAACAATTGGAATATCTACAGTAGAACCCCGATAATTCGAAAAACGTGTAATTCGAAAAAAACTTCAAAATAAATTCTTAGAAATTTTTTTTGTATCGAAAATTCGTAATTTTAAATTTGTTTTAGTTTTAGTTAAAAAATTTCATTTTCGCAAAAATAAATCATATTAGCGCCCCTAGTTTTGTCGATTTACATGGAAATATATTATTTTTAATAATATCTGGATTAGAATGGCGGAATTTGTTAATTCGAAATTTGGTTTTTGAGGTTCCATGAATTTCAAATCAACAGGTTGTCCTGTACCTAAGTTATCTATGTACGTTTTAAGAACATGAAGCAAAGGACATATTTATGAAAAAAAAATTTTTATTATAATCGTTCTGAATTTTATAGTTAATTTTGAGTCATCCATTTCTTTCACATGTGCATACGATCAGGGATTCAATATTTCATTCTTTTTTCAGGTTCTCAAATGAATCGGGCTTCGTTTCGATGGGCAACGCTCGCGGTTCAGAAATATCCTACTCCAGTTTCAACAGCACCACCGCTCATCAAAAAACCTCTCTGTCCTTCATCGATTCCACCCCCACTCCCGGAGACATGCCCCTATCGATAATGTCCGACTTCGCCAACGACATGTCTTTAAAACTCCCGTCTCCGCCCGGCAAAACCCTTGGCATAAGCATGGCGAACATCGTCCAACAGTCCATGAAACAAGTTTCAACATCTTCATCGTCCAATTTCTTCGAACAAAACTCGTCTTCGATGAAAATGCTTGGCAGTAACGGAAAACTGAGTCAGGCATTCAGCAGTTCGACGATCAAAGAAGCGGAGCAGAGAATGGAATCATCTTCGATGAAGATCGAATCGTCGTCAATGCAAAGCTTTTCATCTAAATCATCGCAGAGAAATGTATCGCAGACCGTGATGATGGGCGGAAATCTGTCCAGCATGAAGAACATAATGTCTACGCAGTCGAATTTAATGGAAAACGGTAGCGAAGGGATGGATTGTCCGTTGTCGCTGATGCCGCCAGCTCTGCCGGTGAAGACGAGGAAACTGAAGATGGGATCGCAATGCGACAGTCTGAACGAGTCCGGATTGTGTTCACTTAATTCTACTATGGACGATCAGTCTATTGAATACAGGTTGGTGTTTTTTAAAGTTTATTAATTGCACTCATTTTCAGCTTTATATCAACAATGTTTTCTTTGAACTTTTTCTTCTATGTCTATTAGAGTCGTCACCAATTGTATCAACTTGATCCAACTTCTAGTCGACCATCCTTCCCATGGGACCATTGATCACCTCTTACCATGAAATCAAAAATGTGCCATGTGTATTAATAATTGGCAAGCATTGAGAATTTTTCAGCATTTTGCACGACGGTCCAAGAGCATTACGAAACCTTTCAAAACTACAATTACTTACTATTTTTGGAATAACATAATGGACAATATTAGCGACTCTCAAACGAAAATTTGAAACAGAAAAATCAGAAAAAGATTCGGTCGCAGCTAGGAATTGAACCCAGGACCTCTAGAGCAAAGTCCCGGTAAGGCTGAGGTCCTGGAATCTTTTTCGTTTGTGTTTTCGTTACAATTACTTCATTCTAAATGTCACTTAGGCCTCTCTTCCCCAGGGATATACAAGTATCCGATACATATGTTGAGTACAATCTTTCTACTAAAATCAAGAGAACCGCATCACCACCGATCATTGTTGAGTTCTCGAAACGTCAAAACTAGAATGCTTTCACAACCAAACAGTTGCTGTAGCTGTCATCTTTATATACATAATGTCATTTGTTGACTGTTCTGTTCTTATCATTGATATAAAGTACACGCATTAGTCTCAATGACGTGAGAGAGAACAACTTTGCCGGGCTAATCGTTTGATGCTGGCGTCGCTGACGAGTTTGTGTACGAACCTCCGTGCAGAAGTATGGTGGTAGTGGCCAAGATACTTGAATTGTCGAGTATCAGATACTTGCGTATCCTTGTGGGAGAAGGGCCTTGAATTTAAAGTATTTTTTTAATAGATTGCCTTTAGTTTGAATAGTATGAAGTGATTTGATATGAATGGATTATTAGTATAGCGCCGTTTTCGTGAGAGAATCACCTCACCACCTTTGTATGCATTGTGTGTTTTTGAATATTTGAATATAACAATATTGTACATGTAATGTTGCAGAGAGCACGGTTCCTGTTCACTTCACCACGGAGACGGGTTCATGCAGCGCCCGCACACACTCATGGACCAGTCCATGTCAGGCAATCACCCCCCGCCCCTGCCGCTCAAGAAAAAACACAGTATGTCTTCATTACAACTGCTCATTTAACCTCAAACTTGTCCATTTATCTTATTTTATTTCAGTCTTGTTCAGACGGAAATATTTCCATCTTCCGATTGAAAATATTTCCGTCTCTTTAAGAATGGATATATTTCCCTTTTTGTTCCGAAGAGAAATATTTCTCTCTTGTTCGGATTGGAAATATTTCCATTTTATTTCGAAGAGAAATATTTCAGTCTTTTTTGGATCGGAAATATTTCCGGCTTATTTGGAACAGAAATATTTCTGTTTTGTTCGGAATGGAAATATTTCCACTATTTGATTATCAAATATACTATTTATAGTTGGTTTGGTCTTTAGGAATCCATTAACTGTTACCAATTTACGTATCTGTTTGTTTTTTGTTATTTTTAGTTGTGATGCAACAATTACAAAGCGTAGTAACCGCAGATTGCGAGAATCGTAACAATTATCGTTATCGTCGATTACATAAACATCATTGAATTTAATTATTATCGATCTTTAGTTGGATAATCAATTAATGAGTAAAACATCTAAGCTTTAGTTTGTTAGTCAAATAAGTGTTTAATATGTTTTTATTAAAATTCACTGGAACATGTATTATACACTAGAAATGCCTTCCATGTAGATTTGAATGGAGAAAAATGTCGCCGCTGACTTAGTACGTTTTAGTTCTAAACCATTTATCATCTCACCTCGTATATTGTCATTCTATTTGATCGAAATGAAAATTTCGTAATGATATGAAATTTATTTTTGTTTTAGAAATTTAAGGCTTTTGGATTAAAAAACACTCTCCCGTTGCATTTCTTATGTTCTTCTTCTGCGGTTACATCACTAGATAGTTTTTTTCTAAAAACATTCTTGTTATAATTTAGAAATTCTAGGTTTAAATTGTATTTAAAAATTTTCAGAATATTTAAAGTGTTTTGTGAATTGGTTTATATTATATTTATTCGGTGATGGAATTAACTAATTCTTATCATTAATTTATTAATCTTGGTGTTTTTATCATTTTTATTAATTCTCATTTATTTATAAGTATTAATTTTTTCACCTTTATCACTTAGAAATTTAATATAGCAATATATTTTTAGATAAAGAACTCAAATTCATAGAATTATAATATATACCTACATATTATATTATTAATTAATAATAAAGTTGACAATATATTATATTGATATTCAAATTTAAGACTTGCCCTAACAAGATGTCTGGGTAACATTTGAACTGGACATAAAACATGTGTCCATATTTTTGGCACTAGGAGGGTTTAAGAATACTTTGAATAAACAATAACATCAGTCGTACATTGACCGCCGAAGAGAGTACATTGAAATAACCAGGCCCCCTGCACAGAAAAGTAAAGTTCGCTGAAGTAAGGCAGAGGTTTGCAGCGCAGTCCACTGTGGGACTTTTCTGCGCAGGATCTGAACGTTCGTCCTTAAAGTAATCGCCTGACATAGCAACGCTAAAATTGAGTGAGGTAGATAAATTATAACACATTTGTAAAAGTGTCTAACTAAATAGTATAATAAAATATTAAATTTTGGAAATAACCCTGTACTTTCGTTTACGGTTTGGGATATTTAGTTAAGTTTTTTACACAGTCAGCAATTTGCGCGCCATTGTATAAAGGACTAGTAATTCGTAAGCAGATTTTATTTTCGACGACCGAATGGTGATATTACAATGTGAGTTGCCTGTATAGTGTCAGATTCAATTATTGGCGAAAGTGGGATGGTCACATCATGAATGTTGGTTTGTTCTCTTTTCCCTGATTGGTTCGTCTATTAATTTGAATGTCTATGACAAAGTTCTATTGATGATTGTCGGTATGATTACAGCCTAACTTACAAATTAAATTTTTGGTATAACTTTCGAAATGCTTCAGTAAAAATTTAAAATAATACCATTAACCTTTTGACTGCTCTGTATTAAATGCCAACTTAAGTTTACGTCCATCAATAGTAAGAACTGGTATTCCAATTCACCGCGGCACCCGGCTGGCTCGAGCATTCCGTACGACAATTTTTAAATTTCTTCTGAGGTAAAGGAATATTGTAGAACTACTCAATAATAACATGCGATCGATTGAATCTTGACGAAGGTATTGTACATAAGTATGGTATATCAATCGATATTTGCTTTGATCAAATGCAATAATACCCAAACATTCCCGGTAATGATTTTAAATGTGCGTAGTTCAATGGAATGTAATTTTCACGTATATAAATATATAAAGCCACAGGCTAATGTAGCATCTACCACTAGCTCATAGAGTCTAATATTGTGCGAAGACGGAAACATTTCGCAACAATTTTGACACACCGTCCGGGAGGCACAGCCATCTGAGGCCATCATTAAAAATCGGCTGAATTTGGTTCGCTTGTATCGAAGGCCTTTATCATATTTTTTTGTAAACTGGCAAATCTTAGGTTAACTTAAGTTAGGTTATGTTGCCAACTTGCCTTAACCTCTGGAAAACTGTTCGTGCACCAGTGAAAAGAATTTTTTCCCGCCGAAAAACTGTTCATGCGCTGCTGGCATTGGAATATCGCCCTAACTGGATTTTTTTAATATACGATGTAAACCTGTATGCCATGAGAAAGTGCATATAAAATTTTAACAGAATTTCTTGCACTTGAAACACTTTAGAGTTCATTTTTGATTCCATTTTTGATTTCCTTCAAAAAGGGTGTGGTGATCCAAAGGCTAAGGACGGGTTGTTTCGGAGAATCTGAACAATTCATCAAATTTCAACGTTCATTTTCGGGTTCTCTGAAAGACTTATTCAAGTTATGTTTTTATATCATTGTAGGCTAGTTACTTGACAAAACTGAAATAAAAACAGAACTTGAAAAAATCTTTCACAGAACTTGAAAATGAAAGTTGAAATTTGATGAATTGTTCAGATTCTCCGAAACAACCCGTCCTTAAACTTATTGAAATTGTTGAAAATGAATGGTATTACTTTAACAAATAATTATAAGCAATAATTTGTCTGGAAATATAATATATATAAATTGAAAATATCTCCGGAGTAAAAATAAATGCCGCCAACGGGAAATGAACCCGTGCCTTCTGATGTCCGGTCAGGTGCTCTGTAACCACTGAACTATGTCGGCTTATTTCCAACCCGCCAAATGATTCAATACGTACTAGTACCTCAATCAACAATTACTGCTTATTATATTTTTTCCACCTGTAAACAACCAACTTTATTTTTGTAGGAAAGGCTTTGTTAGTGCTGAATTTCTCACTAGATGGCGCCGAGACATATTATATCTTCATTTATTGGTGAAATATTTTTGACTTGTCAAATATTATTATTTTTTTTTAATGATAAACTAATGTTTATAAGACAAGGTTTTATGCATAGCACAAAGGATAACAAATAATTATAAGCAATAATTAGTCGCCTTAAATATTAATACAAACTAGCTTTTTGCCCGTTGCAGGCAACTAATGGGTAAAAATTAATTGCGTGGTGTAGTATTTGAATGTAGATGAGGCGAGGGTGTGGGACTACAAATTTTTTTAAAAAAGAAATGTATATTTTAAGAAAAAAAAGTGCCAAGGAGCTTACTGATATTTTTTTCACCGAGCCAGTCGTGTTGTGTAGGTCGAGACGCGTAATTTGATACCCATATCGTATGTACGGTTTTTGTCACCGACATTCTTCAAAAGTTGTTATTTTGGAAAAAGAATTGCTCAATTAACACGCAAAATTTAAAAACTTTTAAAAATGTAATATGTATTTTGGCATATAAATGAAACTATGAGTGTGTGACCACAAATATATTAAAATATGTGTATGGATAGAAAGAAATGGATATTTTGAGAAAAAAAGTGCCAAGGAGCTTTCTGATAATTTTTTCACTGAGCCATTCGGATTTTGTAAGTCGAGACGCGTAATTTGATACCCATATCGTATGTACGGTTTTTCGTATGACCTCTACCCGGTACCATCTGTGTAGGTACCTGCACCACCAAAACCACTACCACTACCACTACCACTACCACTCCTACTACTACTACTACTCCTACTCCTACTACCACTTCCACTACTTCTCCTACTCCTACTACTACACCTTCTCCTACTCCTACTCCTACTCCTACCCCTACTCCTACTCCTACTCCTACTCCTACTACTACTCCTACTACTACTCCTACTACTACTCCTCCTACTACTACTACTACTACTCCTACTACTACTACTACTTCTACTACTACTACTACTACTACTACTACTACTGCTGCTACTACTACTTGGTACAATTTATAAATTTGCGTGACGCTATTGATGTAGTTTTTCACTACGGGGCGACGGTATGCATGTCAAATTATTTTTACCAAACTTAATTTTATTTCGTTCAAAAGCATTATCGATTTTAATAATATGAACTACCAAAGTAGGTACTTGAACAGATTTGATCGTTTTTTTTAATTTTAAATCCATAGGTTTATAACAACACTACGGACCTAACCTAGAAAACGGGCTAAAACACGCTCTCAGTACCTGCCTACCTAGGACCTCTACCCGGTACCATCTGTGTAGGTACCTGCACCTACTATTAAAAATTTACCGAAAAAATATTTACATAACGCAATTAGGCACCTACTCGTTAAAAAATAAACAAATGAAAACTTTAAATATGAATGGCTCCCAGGCTAACCTTTTCCAATTTCTGCGCTCCTGGTAGAAATTAAAAATTTGCGTGAAGCTGATGTAGTTTTTCACTACGGGGCGACGGTATCCGTGTCAAATTATTTTTACCAAACTTTATTTTATTTCGTTCAAAAGCATTATCTATTTAAAAAAAAATATACTGCCAAAGTAAGTACCTACACAGATTTTATTGTTTATTTGAATTCACAACATTTCGCTGCTAGTCTATGATCGGCTATTATCTCTGATTAACCAAAAGCCCGATCGTTGGCATTTTCGGTTCAAATGGCAAATGTCAAAACTTTAGCCGGTTACTGTGAGACATTTTGAACCGAACGCCATTTGTGGGACGGCCGAATAACGTTCCTTAACCTTCGGAGGATGAATTTTTTCGATAATATTAAATGCAGACGGCGTATTTGCTACGGATTGCAATCATCAAGTTGAGCGTGTAGATTTTATAAAAAAAGCATACCACGTGGTTTTTGCTTGACCACGTGACTTTCTTTTTCGCCGCGAAGCTCTCCCGATTAAATCATTTTTTTGCGTGTTGGGCAAACCTGGCGGCCGGAGAGAGCACTGCGCACTTTCGTATGGCGCGCCGCGAGAGCTTCCAGTTTCCGCCGCTAGATGCTACTCAAATTTGTGTCGACAAATTACCCCGAATGAATAAATTAGAAAACATTTTCATAGAAAATCTTACTTAATTTCGCCCAAAACGCGTCCTGCCATAGTGAACCTCGAGTCGAAGCGGCTCAGTGAGAGCGGCGGTCGATTTTCGCTCGCCAGGAATTCGGCAAAAAACAATTGAATGGGACTTTTTTTCTGGCACGCCAAAACGAACCTCGAGTTGTTTGAACTTAAGGGGGAGAGTGGTCGATTTTTGCCTAATTTTCAGCGAGCAAAAAAAACAAAGAAACTGAGTATTAATATATGTACTAGCTTTTTGCCCGTTGCAGGCAACTAATGGGTAAAAATTAAGCAAGGAGTGTGGGTCTACTAAAAATTTAAAAAAATAAATGTATATTTGGAGACAAAAAAGTGCCAAGGAGCTTAATAATCATTTTTTCACCGATCCGTTCGAGTTGTTTTGGTCGAGACGCGTAATTTGATACCCATATCGTATGTACGGTTTTGTCACCGACATTCTTCAAAAGTTGTTATTTTGGAAAAAGAATTGCTCAATTAACACGTAAAAATTTAAAAACTTTTAAAAATGTAATATGTATTTTGGCATATAAATGAAACTATGAGTGTGTGACCACAAATATATTAAAATATATGTATGGATAGAAAGAAATGGATATTTTGAGAAAAAAAAGTGCCAAGGAGCTTTCTGATCATTTTTTCACTGAGCCATTCGGATTTTGTAAGTCGAGACGCGTAATTTGATACCCATATCGTATGTACGGTTTTTGTCACCGACATTCTTCAAAAGTTGTTATTTTGGAAAAAGAATTGCTCAATTAACACGCAAAATATGTATGCTTGCATGTGAATGAAGCAATGAATGTGTGACCACAAATTTATTAAAATATATGTTTGTTGAGAAAGAAATGGATATTTTGAGAAAAAAAAGTGCCAAGGAGCTTTCTGATCATTTTTTCAATGAGCCATTCGGATTTTGTAATTCGAGACGCGTAATTTGATACCCATATCGTATGTACGGTTTTTCGTATGACCTCTACCCGGTACCATCTGCGTAGGTACCTGCACCACCACTACCACTACCACTACCACCACCACTCCTACTCCTACTACTTCTACTACTCCTACTCCTACTACCACTACCACTACTACTCCTACTCCTACTACTACACCTACTCCTACTCCTACTCCTACTCCTACTGCTACTCCTACTCCTACTAATACTCCTACACCTATTCCTACTCATACTCCTACTACTACTACTACTCATACTCCTACTCCTACTCCTACTCCTACTCCTACTCCTCCTACTACTTCTACTACTACTCCTACTCCTACTTCTCCTACTACTTCTACTACTACTCCTACTACTACTCCTACTCCTACTCCTACTCCTACTCCTACTCCTACTACTTGGTACAATTTATAAATTTGCGTGACGCTAATGATGTAGTTTTTCACTACGGGGCGACGGTACCCGTGCCAAATTATTTTTACCAAACTTCATTTTATTTCGTTCAAAAGCTTTATCGATTTTAATAACATGAACTACCAAAGTAGGTACTTGAACAGATTTGATCGTTTTTTTAATTTTAAATCCATAACAACACTACGGACCTAACCTAGAAAACGGGCTAAAACACGCTCTCAGTACCTGCCTACCTAGGACCTCTACCCGGTACCATCTGTGTAGGTACCTGCACCTACTATTAAAAATTTACCGAAAAAATATTTACATAACGCAATAAGGACCTACTCGTTAAAAAATAAACAAATGAAAACTTTAAATATGAATGGCTCCCAGGCTAACCTCTTCCAATTTCTGCGCTCCTGGTAGAAATTAAAAATTTGCGTGACGCTATTGATGTAGTTTTTCACTACGGGGCGACGGTATCCGTGTCAAATTATTTTTACCGAACTTTATTTTATTTCGTTCAAAAGCATTATCGATTTAAAAAAAAATATACTGCCAAAGTAAGTACCTACACAGATTTTATTGTTTCTTTGAATTCACAACATTTTGCTGCTTGTCTACGATCGGCTTTTATCTCTGATTAACCAAAAGCCCGCCTGTTGGCATTTTTTGTTAAAATAGCAAATGTCAAAACTTTATCCGGTTACTGTGAAACATTTTGAACCGAACGCCATTTGTGGGACGGCCGAATAACGTTCCTAAACCTTCGGAGGATGAATTTTTTCGATAATATTAAAGGCAGACGGCGTGTTTGCTGCGGATTGCAATCATCAAGTTGAGCGCGTAGATTTTATAAAAAAAGCATACCGCGAGGTTTTTGCTTGGCCACGTGATTTTCTCTTTCGCCGCGAAGCTCTCCCGATTAAATCATTTTTTTGCGTGTCGGGCGAACCTGGCGGCCGGAGAGAGATATGCGCCCTTTCGTATGGCGCGCCGCGAGCGCTTCCAGTTTCCGCCGCTAGATGCTACTCAAATTTTTGTCGACAAATTAGCCCGAACGAAAAAATTAGTAAACATTTTCATAGAAAATCATACTGAATTTTGCCCAAAACGCGTCCCGCCATAGTGAACCTCGAGTAGAAGCGGCTCCGTGAGAGCGGCGGTCGATTTTCGCTCGCCAGGAATTCGGCAAAAAACAATTGAATGGGACTTTTTTCAAGCACGCCAAAACGAACCTAGAGTGTGAGCGACTTGATGTGTCAAGTGGTCGATTTTCGCCTAATTTTAAGCGACCAAATAAAAACAAAGAAACTGAGTATTAATATATGTATTGAAAATATCTCCCGAGTAAAAATAATATTTCATTTGTATTAATATTTCAGGAGACTAATTATTGCTTATAATTATTTGTTATCCTTTATGCTATGCATAAAACCATGTCTTATAAACATTAGTTTATCATTAAAAAAAATAATAAGGTATTACTTTACTTTGGTTGGATTCATATCGGCATATTTCTTTCACAGGGATATGCACGTATCCGATACTCGACGATTTAAATATCTTAGCGACTATCGTCATACATCGAGTCAACAAAAAACAGCAGTCAACAAAAAACAGCAGTCAACAAAAACAGCAGTCAACAAAAAACAGCAGTCAACAAAGAATGACAGGATATAAAAGTGACAGCTACAGCGACTGTTTGGTTGTGAGGGAGATTATGAAAGCACTCTAGTTTTGACATTTCGAGAATTCAATAATGATTGATCGGTGGCGACGCTGGTCTCGTAATTTCAGTAGAAACGTGTACGGACTGTGCGTGACGTGAGCACACAACATGAGTATCGAATACTCTCATATCCCTGTAGAAGAATGTCTTTAAAAACATTTTCAGTATTTAAAATATCAAATAATTTATGGAACATAGTATTTTATGTTTATTTTAAGGTTAAGGTTAAAAACGTTTGTTTTGTGCTATCTGATAATTTCCTGATTATTATTTGGTGAAGGGTACAAATTTTTATAATCCTCCGTATTATATTTGCTTACACAGTGCTCAAAAACATTTAATTTAATGTTGTGTTCGTACAAACAGGTCTCCAACTCGTCTTGGAAGGAGTTTATAAATAATTGGTTCTTTTAGATTAATCAGGGATTTATTATTACTCCGCATATTATAATGGTGACTCGATAGTCGACCTAACTAGAAGCTGGCTAATTGGAATCTGAAACAGTAAGTTTCTCTAGGATCCACTGGTCCTGGCGACTACTGGCCACTGGCTTCATCTTGCGGACTTCCACGCAAGCTCTATGCACTGCCATCTGTGCGTGCATCTATGAAGCTCTTACTTCCCAACATTTAATAAATGATTATTTTTGTTCATATATTATTAGCTTTGAATATGCAATTGATATTCCGGTCTGTGTATTTCACAGAAATTCAAATGTAACATTGTCATCAAATGGCCAATCAGCTAGCTACATTTTTTTTGCATTTGAAAAGTCTCCATAAAACGCCGATTCTATGTCCGTTTCAGTTTTCTATCAAATTGTGATCAAGTGTAGCAACACGATAGCTGTTCTTTTCTGCTGATTACAAATTGTTCAAAAATTGAAACGTACATAGAATTGGCGTTTAGCGGGAACTTTCGAATGTTTAAAAATAAAACAAAATGGCGCTGATTTTCCATTTGATGACAGTGTTAAAAAAATAAATTTCTGTGAAACACAACAACGTAGATTATCTTTGGATTTTTAAAGAGTTTGATGTAGAAGAGACGTTTTGTCAATACAGGTTCTAATTTTGATTGAAATTCTGAGCATTGTGTATTCAATATAATATAGTTAGTTTTATTTTTTCATTTTCATTATTATTGGTAAAATGGGTTCATATAACACCGAGTTCAAAATATGTAACTTTATTCACTATTTGACGTAATATCTGCTTTCACTTTGTTACATAATTAAATGCCAATTTGTTATTGTTATGGGTAAAATTGACAAAAATTATTGTGTACAAAATTTGGTAAAATCACTGTAGTTGGTTTTATAGTCATCATTAGTAGGTTTTCATCGTTTATCATAGGTTATCATCATTAGTAATAATGGGTTTTCATCAATATTAGTTAATGTTATACAGGGTGTCCGGGGATAAAGCGCGCTAACTTCAGGGGGTGATTCTACACGATAGTACAAGTAAAAAAGATAAATAAGTTATTTGGAATTCCAACTTTTTAAGGTAGTTTTTGGGTAAAAAAGTTGAATTGTTTGTATAGGAAAATAAACATTGGAATTTCAAAAAAAGTTATTTACTTTTTTTATTTCTACCATTATGTTGAATCATCTCACAAAGTTAGTGCACTTTACACCCTGTTTTTTTTTGTATCAAGTATTTTTTCTTTGGCTTTTTTAAAAAAAAATTCTGGCCTTCAACTTCAAGGATGTTTTTGGCCACCGTTTCAATAGAAATAGAAATAAATCTCCAATAAACGTTTATTATCTATTATGGGCTGTCATCATTACCTGTAAAAGTTGTCATTGAAATGGGCCGTCATCAATATAAGTTTATATATAATCCATAATGAGTTTTTAACAATAGTGGGTTTATCATCAATAATGGGATTTAATCTATTATGAGTTTTCATCAATATTATTATTATTATTTTTACTGGTGGAGCTATTATCAGTTCTCATCTATAATGAGTTGTTTGTCATCAATAATGGGGGGGGGGGACCCGAACCGATGGAACCCTGGAACAGATGGAAATCAGTAATGAATTGTTTTCAATAGTGGGTTTATCATCAATAATGTGGTTTCGTCTATAATGAGTTGTCACTATTAACGAAGTTATCGTAAAAAATGGGTTTTCATCTATAATGATGGGTTTTCATCTATAATGAGTCTTTTCTACAGTTGATTTATCGTCAATTATGGTTTTTTTTTTAATCTATAATGAGTTGTCACCATTACAGTAGATATTATCAATAATGAGTTAATTAGTGAAGTTATCATCAATATGTAATGAGTTTTTTTCTTTTCGACAGTTCATGATTTATCTTCAATCATGGGTTTTCATCTATAATGAGTCTTTTCTACAGTTGATTTATTGTCAATTATGGGTTCTCATCTATAATGAGTTGTCATCATTACAGTAGATATCATTAATAATGAGTTAATTATCGAAGTTATCATCAATGTGTAATGAGTGGTTTCTTTTCGACAGTTGATGATTTATCGTCAATAATGGGTTTTCATCTATAATGAGTCTTTTCTACAGTTGATTTATCGTCAATTATGGGTTTTCATCTGTATTGAGTTATCATCATTAGTGATGTAATCATATATAATCCGATGAATAGTGAGTGGGTGATCATGAGACATATTGATTTTGAGCTCGGTATAATCATCCCGATTCCCATAATAAACTGACCCCGCATAAACAATATAATATGTACTTATTGTTGGTGTAATTTGTGTAATGTTGTGAGCTAACATAGTTGTTTTGTGTACCCCCTCTCCTCGCCTTACCCGTCTCTGCATAACCACGCCCCAACCAGTGTTCCAAAGTGTCGCTTACTCGGGTGAGTTATTTCTCAACAATAAACCACACTACTTTTTTAAAATTATTTTGCTCGCTTTTTATATTTCCACAAAAGATTTTTTGCCGTTTTTTTTCATCGCAAACTTTCTGAACTTTTTTCTTTTTCCTTTGCCCGCATGCTTGTTTGTAGTTTTTGCTAGATCGCATCCTAATTGCATCCGCTTTTGTGACTAACACCTTTCTTTTTACAGATCTAGTTGAACCTGTAGATAATAGAAACAAGAGAGATGGACCGTGAACCATTGTTAGTGTGAAACTGCGCACATAACGCATGTCGTCAACATCTTTCTCCCATACTACTGCAAACATTGAATAAAGAAGAATACTAGATATTACTTCCATCTGCATTTAAATTGAAACCAATGTCGCTACTGACTTTGTACCTATTGGATCTAGCCCGTTTAGCACGCACTCTGTCTCTCTTAAACTAAAAGATTCTATGGTGAAATATAGTTCTGCATATGAAATGTAAGCGGCGAATTGTCAGATTTTTTGCACTCCTTTTTTTCTTTATTCTATGACTGCAAATCACATGTATGCACAGTGGCGCCCTGCCGTTTCTACTTACACATCAAACGCATTACTGTCATTGCGTAGCGACTTTGGTAGTCTGTGCAGTTTAGTCGTGGCTCGGCAACAGTCGACACGCTTCCATGTCATATTTCCCTCTGTTTCTATTATATATAGTACAACCGCAGGCAAACAAATAATGTTTGAAGTGTCATCTGTAACGATTTGATAGAAAACTGTAATCACAAATTTACATAAGACATTTTAGCTGTTGAAATTGTCTTTCTGATCAAGAAAGAATTTCTATAAATATGATTTAAGATTTTCACGTTCAAAAAAAAAATTATTTCTAAATTTAAAAAAATCAAATATACTAATTTCAGTTGTCTGTGATGATGTGCGTAAGTTATTCCTGCGTAAAATCTTCTTCAATAAACTCAAATTCGTTTTGAATTTGAGTATCATTTTCAAAATTGTAACTGAATATCTAAAGAATGATTCATTTAAGCGATAAAGTAGGTAATACATATAATATTTTGACAGATTTTTTTTTTTCAAAATAAGCCGTAATTTTTCACAGGTCTGCCCTCGTTTAAATATAAAATTGAGACTAATTCTGGCACACAGTCACGCCCACAACTTAATTACGTAGATCGGTTTATCTTTACAATGAATACAGCAGTAAGTATTGGCAGACTAGTTTAGAATATTAGTAAAATGACATATTGTACCTATCGTTTTTGAAAGATCCTATTGAAATAAAGTATGAATGCGGGGAATGTACAAAAAAGCTACATTTAAATGTTTGATATTCTATAAAAAGGTACACATTTAATATACAGTGAATTCTCGATCGATCTTTCTCTGAATAATCGTTTTCCTGCATTCGTCGTTTGTTCCTTCCAGTCCCGAATTAATTTCGTACAAAACTTGCAAAACTGGATAACAACGATCGTTCCTCTATGTCTCGTTTTACAGCATTTATCGTTTAAAGCACGCAAAACCGTATTTCGAGATAAATGCTTGGTTTCAATTAACATTAGTCGTTAGTTGTCGTTATGTTGTTGCGGTGTCAAACACGGCGGTGCGTGAGTGTTGTTCTGCAATGATCTCAGTGATGGAACTGACGTACTCGAACCCCTTACACATTGGCGAATCGCTGAAGTCTCTATACGTGTTATAAGAATATGAAAACTTTACCGGTAAAATATTACGCAAACAAAAAGGCATGGACGATTACGAACATTTTGAATTTGTTTTTAAGAGACGTTGACGCAGCAATGGGCGTAAAGCAACGAAATATTTCATTATTCATTGGCAACTGTGTAGATCACGCAAGTTACACGACATTTTTATGAATCTAGCATTTTTCTATATTCCCGCATCCATTGTTTTCCCGCATTCATCTTTTTTTTTCAATATTCCCTTCAAAACGACAGATAGAGGTTTCACTGTAACACATAAATGTGTTTAAAAATACAAACGGCAGGATTTTTTTCCAATTTTTAACCTTTCAAATTATGCACTTTTTTACGCCGGACGGTTCATTTTGAAGGTTGCGCTCTAAAACTATAAAGTAAAAGATACCTAACAATCTAACGACAACTAATATCAGAAGCGGCCGCCGGCAGCGATCGGTTGAATAAAATAGTACAAAAACTGCGTACTATTAACGATAAATGTGGTAAAACGATGCTTAGAGGAACGATCGATACAATCTATTTTTGGATGAAAAATGAAATCGTGCAGGAAAACGTTTATTCGAGAAAAGGTCGATTGAGATGTCACTATATAATTTATGATCTTACGTTAAGGACAAGATTCTACTTAGTGATAAATCACAGTAAAAGTTTTGCAATAAGTGAAATAGTATTCAATGTTGCTGTATCCACAATGACAAAATATATTATACTTGTAAGTATTTTGTTAATACTTAATAATTTTAAATATTCTCAGTTCAACGGAACACGATTTTGACATATATATGAAGGCCATGGGCTAATGTAGCGTCTTCCGCCAGCGCGTAAAGTTTAATATTACGCGAGGACAGAAATATTACACATCAATATTCCAAAATACAAGACCATCTTGAAAGATAAACTGAATTTGGATCGCCTGTATCTTTTTGACTTGATGTTATGACATACAGAGCTCCAGGCCAAAGAGGCCTCTTTCTCTTTCGTAATGAGTTTATATAATGGTTGTTGAAATAGATTAGTCGCCAGTCGGGGATGCCCGATGAAGACATGGCACGATCAAGTGAATCAGATACTATAGTGAATAAATCAGATGAATGTGAACGAGGCAAGGAGTGTGTGCCAAGACCGAGTTGTTTGGCGGTCTGTCCTCTGCCTACCCCTGCGGAAAACGGAGTGATGGTTAGTTAGTTAGTTATCAAAGTTACAGATAAGTAACTTTACAAATCATTTATCAATCAAGAAAAAAGTGCATTATCAACTTTTCCAATGTGAAAAAATTAACTCCTAAGTTTTCCATTTAACTGTTCACTTATTTGTTTTCTTTGAATTTCTGCTAACCTAAACAACACCTTGTAGAAAAGGAAATAGACAATTATTTAAAACATTGTTAGTTCCTTAGGATATTTGCATGGCTTTATATTGAGTACCACCCTTTTTACAAGCTCACAATTTCATCAAAAAATAATTCACTACTATTTGTTTTATAGTTAGCATCAAATTACACTGTAGTCCTGTAATTAAAAAAATATATATTATTGTAGAAAAATGTTGTCATGACCTGTACAAAGATCTCTCAGATCTGACCTTATGAAATAATATATTATGCACTTCTATCAAACGGTATTTCATGGAAGCCAAAATAAACGACTGCGAAATAGGCGGCTGTGTTGGAAATCTCCATAAATAATAAAAACAAGGGAGATAGGTCAACCGTTATTAGTATGAAACCAGGCGCACAACGCGTGTCGTCAACGTCGTTCATTGTTTGATCGTAGCTCGGTGACAATCGGCACGCTCCCTTGTCATTTCTATTATCTATGCGAATCTCCAATATAAAGTGCGTTCCGGCTCTGTCATATACATCTAGTTTACGCGTAGATATTTCGTTATTGAATAATGTTTTTATTAATATTGAATGACCATTCCAGTAATGGCGTACATGGAGATGTTCGGCAACTGCAGTCATTCCCCGCAAGCGAGCACGGAATTCCTACGTCACTCGGTACACGCAGCGTACAACGCGACGCAGCAATCGCAACACGGCGGTCAATTCCTGTCGTCACAGACCTTGCAGCAGCTGGCGGGCCAGACCCAGATGGGCGAGTTCAGTCACAACGGTTCCGTGATGACGGTGAATTCGCAAAATGGGTCGTTGTTGACGATGAATGCCCAGAACGGGTCGGTGGTGACCATGAATGGCCAGGCGGTGCTGGCATTGCCCAATGGCCAAGTGGGACTGCAGAACGGGTTGCTGAACTACAACCAGATGACGCAGAGTCACACCCTCCATCAGTTCAGCATGTCTTCAACCAATTCATCGAGTCAACAACTGAGGTTAGTACCTTAAGGATTTATTGTAGAGATGCAACAGATAGTAAATTGGCCGGATACTGGATAGCTGGCGCACGCCTCGACCAGATAGCCGGCAAAATATTCTATACCCCAGCTGTTGAACTCAAATATGGGTCATATTAACGATCTGTTCTCATGTGACAAATGTCAACAGCGTACAAATGTTGGGTGCGAGTTTGTTATGTTTCAAATAGCCGGCAAAATATTCCATAGCCCAGCAGTTGAACTCAAATATGGGTCATATTAACGATCTCTTCTCATGTGACAAATGTCAACAGCGTACAAATGTTGGGTGCGAGTTTGTTGTGTTTCAAATAGCCGGCAAAATATTCCATAGCCCAGCAGTTGAACTCAAATATGGGTCATATTAACGATCTGTTCTCATGTGACAAATGTCAACAGCGTACAAATGTTAGGTGCGAGTTTGTTGTGTTTCAAATAGCCGGCAAAATATTCCATAGCCCAGCTATTGAACTCAAATATGAGTCATATAAACGATCTGTTCTCATGTGACAAATGTCAACAGCGTACAAATGTTGGGTGCGAGTTTGTCGTGTTTCCCGATTATGTACTGGTGCCGAAGGTATCAAAGGCATTAGTTCCTTGGAGTATCTTCCATTGAAATATTGGTAGAACAAGGACAGTATTCCCATTTGATACCTGTGCTCTAAAAATTGCAATCGGTTTGTTAAGGTGGGGGAATCTAGCAAACAAACAAGGTAAAATCTATCAAATATTTTAGGGCTCCAGACAGCAGATGCAGGTGGCTGCATCAACGGGACGAACTTGCGATTTTTACAGGGTCAGTAGTTGTGTACTATCTGCAGTATATCTGCGGGGCCTGTACAGTAGGCCCAATTTCTGAGAGGCTAACTTGACTCTGGCTTCGGTGGAGGCCACGTGCCTTAGCTAGTTACACCAAACATAATATTGTCATACGACCAGATTGTCATTTGCATAGTACAAAGCCAGCAGCGAGTTAATAATTATTGTCTATTTTATCTTCCAGTGGATTCTCTTCCCCGCTGCGCTCCCCACACCTGAACCGCTCCGACTCGGTGCGATCCTCGGGCTCATCGTGCACAGCGCGGGGGCCTTCGGCGTGCGCAGGGCCCCCTCTGCCCCCCACCTGCCCCCCGCCGGGCCTGCCGCCCCCGGTACCCAGCCCCGAGGCACCCCCGCCTGCTCTGCCGCCAAAGAGGGGGAAAGCAAGACTGGTACAAAATAGAAAATTAAGAAAAAATAATGTTCCCAGAAAATTTGACCGCCGGCATTCCGTCTATGGGGCGGTTAGAACACCATATTGTCTGATTGAGATTGATTGATTTTAAATGAATCCATGTATTAATGGAGTTAAATTTTTATGGATCAATACTTGTTTTAAATACATGTTGTATGTAATACAAACATTGAATTTTTTTTTTAAGGTTTTCCAAGGAATCGAAAGACAAACTTCTTAACTAGGAACTTCAGTAACTTTCACTGTATGGATTAATCCACCAATACATGATTTTCCGCTAATATAAAGATTAAAAACCGTATGCAAAAAAACAGGCATTCTCTTTGATAGATTATCTCCAAAAAATAAATATCTCAACAATTTTTAGTATTATTTATTGTGTTGTATTTTTCCAGACGCCCTGTCAATCCCCCGCTAAGCCCGTGAGCCCCGTGCCCCCGCTGCCCCCTGCCTCCCCCCTGCCACCGCCCAGCCCGCGGCCCCCGCACTCTCTCAGCCCCGCGCCCAAATTCCAATTTGACCCTCCGCACTCTGTCGACACGGTAGACGAGGCACTGCTCATGGTTAGTACAAGAAACAATCCAAGAATCTTTAACTTATCCATTTGGACCTCAATATAGGTGATCCAAATTCAGTCAGTCTGGCTGTCCTTTCCAGAGAATCTGTCAAATCTATGTGCTAGTGGTGATTCCATGACGCTTGATCCCCTGACAGTTGATCCCCCGGACAGTTGATCCCTCGACAGATTTCCCTCGCTCAGTTGATCCCCCAAAGGATTATTTCTATTGTACTTTGATATAACGTATGCGGAGAGGGTAAACAGCCGTATAACAAAAGTCGATATATTTATATCTGCTGGCGTCTTCACTGGAAATCCGCTATGTAAATATTTTTGCTTTCGGAGTAGTATGCAGAAAGGATGTATCGTCGATTAACAAAAGACAATATATTTATATGTTCAGTCGACTTAGGTGAAATATGATGTACTTACTTACATAAATATAATATAACTAAGTGTCCGAAGGGGTGTGCAGATAGGATAGAAGACCAAATAATCAAAAGTCAACAAAAATTTGTGCAGTCGGCTTAGGGTAAATACGGCTCGAACTCTGGATCAACTGGCAGAGGGATTAACCATCCAGGTGATCAAGAGTTGTGTCATAGCTGATGGTAGATTCTACATTGGTCTGTGGCCTTTATATATAGGTGAAAATTGCGTTCCTTTGACCTGCGCATGTTTAAAATTACCACCATTTTTTTTTTTAATTTTTAGGTTTCATTGCGTTTGATTAAAACCTTAGACACATTACACTAAATTATGCGTGCATAATTTGGGAGTATTATAAGTTGGGGTGACACACTACGCTATAACCTTCCTCGGGAGAGGGGGTCCCATTTTTGTATGGGATCTGTCACTTTGGCAGATATGAACTGTGGCACCCGGCTGACTCGAGCATTCAATCCAAAGAATTCCAAAAACAAATCTGTTATTCACATTTCAGACTGATGACTGCTTTGTAGCGCTGAACTTATGAGCCTAAGCTGAAAATTCTTCAAAGATATTAATTGTTCTGTTTTGAATGTTTGGCAGAATGTGGAGGATGACGCGTGGCAGCATTCCCCCAACAAGCCGGGCATGTTCCCCGTGGAAGACACCGACTTGGAGCAGCAGACCAATACCAGTTCCAGCCCCTGTAGCCGGGACCCTGACGCCAACAACGAGAATGAGGTGCGTTACTCATTTCTTTATTTATATTTATTAACCTTTATGTACCTGAAGGTAAGAATCACGCATCACCCAAAGATTCCAACGTAATATTGACATCGAATGACTCAGCGCCATTTTGGTTTTTTCTCGAGACAAAGCCTTTAAAAAAATGTTATTGTGATTCGGGGAGAGGTGGGGGGGGGGGGGGGGGGGGGGATGGTGCGATATCAATCGATTACCAAATAGTTATAGGCAGGGGCGTTCTTGTCCAGAGCTATTGGGACTATGGCACTAATTTATGATGCTGAAGTGAGTGGGGAAGGAGATGAGAAAGAGGAAGTATCTGGCTGTTCTGATTGATATTTGGTCTTTTGTTTTAAGGATGAGCCGGACCTGATCCTGGAGATGGACGTGTCCGCGTACCTGGTGACCAACCCGGCTCCCGGCAGGACGGGGCAGGAGGACGCGGTGGACATCCGCGGGGGCCACCCTGACGCACTCATCGTCCACGCCATCAAGTCCACCAAAAGTAATTATTACTAACTTTATCCACTAAAAGAGGATGAACCTACACACAACGGTTTAATTACAAAACAGAACATTATTATATCGGGGATTATTAAAAATAAAAGACTGTTGACTCAGACCTATGACGTTTATTGACACTGCGCACACTCGTTATAATCTCCCACGTGACGCATCAGGACTGCCAACATGGCCATACATAACATCCTTTCCTCCTTTATTTTTTTTTTTATTTTCAAACAATTTACAATACCAAATAAAACTTAAACATAATCACTATGACTAAATCTGACAGGAGGTTTCACCAATCTGCCAGCCCTAGTTACTACATCAGTTTTCCCACTAGTGCTGGGTAAAGGCTCACTATCATTTTTATTTTCTTGACTTCCCAAGTCATACCATTTATCGGGATTTTCATAATTTGATTTTAACTTAATGCAACTTTTTTTTATTTGGTTAACATGGACCTTTTTTACCTCTCCTCCGATTAAAAGAATTAAATACATACAATTAAATTCGTTAATTCGTGAGAAATAGTTTGGATGCAGGTTATCATTTATCCATTCGGGCGACATCTACCCAAATTTGGATATCATTGCTACTGCCCTTGAGCGATAGCCACCCAAATATGGGTAGCATCGCTAAGGCCTTTGAGCGATAGCTACCCAAATTTGGATAGCACCGCTAATGCCTTTGAGCGATACCTACCCATATTTGTGTAGGTGAGTTTTATGAATAAAAATGAATTTATTTTGAACTTCCCGCAAGCAGCTAATTTGTTTGGTTGCTAGCTTGATTAAGCTTTTATGGAATCCCCAAAGATGTCAATAATTTTTCTTTCATGGAATATTCTACAATGTTTTGTATTGTGTAGTCTGCGCGTAGACGCTATTTTGAATTGTTTTCTAAGAATGGAATATCTGTTACAAGTTGAAATTTAGGATTTTTTTAAATGTCTGAGACTACAGACGTTTACGGTAGACCACAGACAATATATATGAATTAGTATAAGTAGGGTAATTTCAGTAACTAACATACAGAATTCTCGCATTCATAAATATAACAATAATTTTTTTTTAAACTTACAGATATGGGATAAATAGTGAAATATAGGTAGATTTATTGGCTTTAAACCACAGTAAGCAGTTTATATGTTGTATTTTAAATGCCGATAAATGTCAAGGACTCTTTTTAAAATACACTATCGCTCGAGTGGTTAACAAGTTCTGTTCTTTCAGATTTCCCCACACAACACACTCTCTCCTGGCACACACACCTTGCTTTATTCACATTCTTGCATTGTCTCATACATACTCTTCTACTATTCAAATACTTGATACCTCAATTATTCTACATTTCACTTTCGCTTCATATATTCTCCTTACACTTCTTTCTTCATTCATCTGCTCCACATTACAAACTACAGGGTTTTCCAATAAGAGGTGTTATTTTGATATTCAATCGTAAAAGATCAATGGATTCGTTGCTTGTATGGCACGTAGCGCCGTCTTGTTGAAAGTAAACGTTGTACAGATCAATACCATCCAATTCCGGAAATAAAAAATCATTAATCATCTCTCGATAGCGCAATCTATTCACCATAACTGTTGCTCCAGCCTCATTTTCGAAAAAGTAAGGTCCAATGACTCCGCCGGAACATAAACCGCACGAAATAGTCACACGTCGAGGATAGAGAGGCTTTTCAACAATAACTCTTGGGTTTTCCGAGCCCCAGATGCGACAATTTTGCTTGTTGACGAAGCCACCGAGGTGGAAATCGGCCTCATCATTCAAGATGATTTGCATTTGATTCACTCAAGTGAATTTTAATAATTTCAATGCATTGTTGAAGCGTGTATCGTTCCATTTCTATTAATGGCATAGTTTCTACTTGTCAAATGTCAAAAAATGACAGCTTCAAAAGTAACATCTACCAAAATAGCAGGCTATTCAAAATAACACCTCTTATTGGAAAACCCTGTATTTAAACGTCTCTTTCTTATTCTTATTCATAATGCTTTCATCTGCCTTTCATTCTTTCCCGATCTTCATGTTTTATCTTATGTGTTTTATAATTAATCCGACCCCCCCCAATCCATTTATGAGTTAAGCACATTATTCTGCAGTCGACAACCATGTCAAAAATATTATGTAATATATAAACCTTGTTCTGGCAAAAGTTATAAATACGATTTTAAGATATATACGGTGTCCGGAAACCGTAGTACAAAAAGGAATCTGATGAATCTACATCACATGCCTTCCATTGATATGCTTGGTGTAAGTCTATGTGACCAGCTCAGGCACGAGGATTCATCCAAGCCAGAGTCCAGCTAGCCTCTCAGAAGCTGGGCGTACTGTACAGGGCCTGCAGATACACAACTGCTGACCCTGTACAAATGGCAAGTGCGCTCCACTGTTGAATTTGACAGCCACCTCTGGTCTGGAGCCCCAAAATACTTGAAAAAGACCTTTAACTAAAACGGCTGTCCGTTTGATAAATTCCCCTATCTTAACAAATAGATTGCAATCAGTAGAGCATTGGCGTCAGGTATTCTACCGGAATTACAATGGAAGATGCTCCGAGGAACTAGCGTCATTGATCCCTTCGGCACCGATGCATAGTCGGGAAACGAGCCAAACGTGCGCCCAACATATATACATGGTTGACATTTGTCACATGACAATGTCTCTTCACTCCTTCCTCTCCACACAGCATCCATATGAGATGACATAGGCCCTGAAGGAAATTATTTATGATAATATAGTTAATGTAACGTTCAACGCTTCGTCGCATTTCAAAAGACATTAAACAGCTGATATTTCCCTAGCAACCATTTTCAAATTTGTCCTTAAAAATTCCACCTTCACTTACTCAAATCCAAAAAAGTTACACCACAAAATCGACTCCAAATGTGACGTAGATTCGCCAGTTTTCCACTTGTACCACTAATCTCCAGACGCGATGTACATAATAATTATATTGCCTAAAAAATTTATTTTCCAGATTATTAAGTTTAGCCAGAAATAGTAAATGATTATTTATCGTAGTCAAATTTTGTAGATTTATTTGAACCAAGCGTTTTAAATTCACCTTAGTTTAAAATGTTTAAAGTAGCGCTTGAATTAAAGCTAGTAAAATTCTGTTAGCTGTTAAATGTTACAATTAATTTGATATTTTCGCACAGAATATTTAATGCTCACATTTATAGTTATAATTTCATTATAAATCATTAAAACGATGAATTGTAATTTTTCTTTATGCCGCCTCTCATCAGATAAAGAATTCAAAGACGCAAGTAAGTATTTGGCTTTTTGCTTGTATTTTTTTTTTTCACCACTCTTTAGGTACATTTTTCTGTGTGACCGAATCAAACGACAGAATCTGGAATAGTCTAGAACGGCCAATAACTTTTTTGAATACAGAGAGATATTTTGTATGCTAATGTAGAAGCTTGGCACCTAAAACTGTTGGTGTTTTTAAGATATATATATATTGTAGTTGTTTTACTGTTATTCACCGCTCATCCATTCCCCAAGTTTTTAAGTTGTTATAAGTAATATCTGCTTTAGTGTAAGTTGAGTCCTGAACGTGCCACTGCATTACGTCATCACCATCGGAGAGTGTTGAGTGTCATTACGACTGTCGAACCTGTATATATTTTTAACTCTTTGCACGCGGCCGTATCAACTGTTGTTACGGCAAAAAGTCCATACTCACACGCGGCTGTATCAACAGTTGATACTGAAACTTTGACGGCCGATATTCCAGCGCTCTTTCGTCATAAATGTATTTCTTGCTCACTTGGACATTCGTAGAACTATCACGATGCTGACATCTACAAGAATTTCTCAAAAATAAAATTGTATTTCATAAAAAAAGATCGATAATCAAGTGCGCCTCTTCGCGCCTTTTAATCCTTTAGTTTACATTTTTGTCAACGGATGGCGTTAGTAGTATGTAATTCATAACTTTACATAACTAAAAATGATAGGTGTTCATGGTGTCCCACTTGTGTCTATCAACGTAGTGGCCTATGTACACACACGCCGAGTGAATGGCGGGACCACATTCAAAAGATACGGTACGTCTTTGTATGAAATTTTATGTTTTTGTTTTTATAAACATCTACGAGTGTTGACACGCGAGGATTTGTTTTCATATTGTGGAGAATAATCTGTTCTGTCTATGTAGTCCAATAAATCATGCCAGAATGCTATAATTTACATTTAATTGCGTGCATAGGTACTTGAAAATATGTACCGCGTACGGGTATAGATAAAACGGAGCAAATTAACGCGTTCAAAAGGTTAATCAATTATTTATATCAAAAGGTAGTGTGTTTTTACCATCACCACCTCTACATTCAATGCCAAGTACAAGAGTAACTTGTACTGCGTGTCTTAAGGGGACTTGTGTTGGTAAAGCTTGACGTAATACCTGCCCCGGTATTGCAGAAGTTCGCTCCAATTAGTAGAACTGTGCATTCGTGCGGTGATCTTCTCTTGTATATGATGCATGTTTGGGGGCGGTGCCTGGAACGTTACAGTGAGAATTAAACGGTTGCACTTGACATTTCCAAGGCCTTTCACTTGGTTTGGCACCGAGGACTTGTCGACAAACTGCATTCTTACCGACTTCTCTCGACCGCATCCGGCAAACTATACATCTAAAAATACAAATTTTCTTGCATGGTCCTTTTATAACGCCTTTTATTACGTTTCCAGGTTTCTCCTACCAGGAAGCGTTCCTCACGACGTACCGCACATTTGTGTCGCCGATGAACCTGATAGAGAAGCTGAGCAGGCGGCATGCCTTCCTTGCGCGCCACGGCAAGCGCACAAAGGCGCGGGAGGTGCAGGCCCTACTCACCAGGGTCGTGGAGGATCTCACGTAAGTTAATCAGATCAGTTCAGATACTCTCAGTATCACCCCGGTGAAAGACCACCATTCAGAATCGAAACATTGTTTGAAATGGCTTTAGCTTTGTTTGGTGAACTGATTCGAATAGTCATGTACTTCCCAACCTTCCTCCTACCCATCTCTTTCATTTCACACTCTCTTCAGCCTCACAACATACCCCAATAGGGGATGTCACAGTCCCACCGATTCCAGACGATTGGGACTCTTGTGCGGTACAGGCTAATTTGTTCGCTTTTGGGAACAACTCATATGATCTCACAGAAATCATTGTATCCCCCTTACTGTTGTGGTGAGAAATATGATCTAAACGATTTTAGAAGGAGAAAACACCACGGTTTGTATTCAAATCTAGAAGTTAATTAGAGTAGAAAAAATTTACAAGATTTATTCGTTATTTTAGTACGAAATGACAAAAAAATGAAGTGACATAATATTATATGTTAATAATATATTTGTCTAATATAATAAGTGTGTTTTATATTTTTTTATTATCAGTACTTTTGGTTACAAAAAACGTAAAGTGATCCATTTTAATTTTAATTAGTGTTTACTAAACCTATGAGTTTTGTCTTCAATAATTAAATATTACAATTTGAGATTTTCCTCATAAGTTATTCTAAAAATAAATATTGTCCTTGACTTGTAGAAAAGTCAATAGATGTCACACATTAAAAATAAAAATATAATGTTTTTATCCAGGACACTTTCTACGTTGCATTTAGTTCAAGTTGATCTTGCTATCATACATAAAGATTAAATAAAAGTGTGCGGTGAGAAAATGAAGATTATTCGAAGTATGACATAGTTAAATATAACCGAAGGAGATAGGGTCCCATTAGCTAAGTTGGTAGGGCGGTGTCCCAGTAAGGCGAGGGACCTGGGTTCAAGTGTTAGATGCGACTGTATCCTTTTCTGACTTCAATAATTTAAAAAAATTGTAAAATTAAAAAAAAATTATATGAAAAAATTGTATGAAATACTCCGATCGTCTGACAGAATGGGCCTGAGGCCTGAGGGATTAAGACAGATTAATCATCCATTTTTGGCCTATAGTTTGGTTATTTAAAAGGTAATTAAATATTGTTTTAGAAATTTCATTCAATAGCACCATTACTCTTGTCTCAGTATACTTTGCTAGAACATCTTTTCCTCCGTGTGGTATCTTGAACAAGTCGTTAAATTCTTCTAATGTGTTGTAACGTTTTGGCTTGCAGTATCGCAGAGGTGGACGAGGAAATGCTTCAGAGGGTGATGGACTTTGAGTACGGCCTGGTGAGCTCTGGAGAGCTGGCCATAGCCAAAGTCCTCAGGGTCATAATCCTGGACAAATACAAGAGCAAACAGCTGATGGTAATACTATTCATAGTTTAAGACTCTTTTGAAAAAAAATCCGCAGAAAATAATTAATCATGCAAAAAAAAATTCGTAATTAAAAATTTATTATGGTCCGCGCACAAAAAATTGTATATTTAAAAAAAAAAATATTATTTTATCAAAAAATAAATTTCGTAAATCTAAAAATCTGTGGTTTTAATTGCCGTAAAATTTCGATTTACGTGCTTATATGGTTTTACGTGTCTTAATTTGCATTATTATTTCTCTCAATCTGGCCGTGATGCTAACCGGTCGCGAAAATTCGATTTTCATGGAAATATGTCATGTTTGTACGTATCTTCTTAGAATATCTGATTTTTAAGACCGGTTGCGATTTACGTGGAAATACGTTAGTTTAATTTTATTTGTTTATTCGAAAGTGGTTTTTGAGGTACAGTCGATTTTTAAGCTCCACTTGCTCTGTCTAAACATAGTCAGACAATGTTTAGACTTATTCT
Organism: Hesperophylax consimilis; assembly: GCF_061612785.1. Lineage (NCBI taxonomy): Eukaryota > Metazoa > Arthropoda > Insecta > Trichoptera > Limnephilidae > Hesperophylax > Hesperophylax consimilis. The sequence goes on along the minus strand of NC_142854.1, from coordinate 15,054,617 downwards.
TAAGTTACACTTAAGATTTATTACTGTTCGCTTACAACTAAGATTAATAACTAGTGACTTTCAACTAAGACTATTGTAACCCTGTATTATCACTGACTTCCACCTGAGAATCCTCTTTGTTTCCAGCAACAGCAGCAGTCGTATCCTTGCCAGACGGTGTCGCTGTCCGCCCAGCGCCTGTCAGTGTTGGAGCTGAAGGCAGAGGCCATAGCGGAGCAGATGACGCTGATGGATGCGGAACTGTTTACGCGGATCCCGGCTCCCGAGGCTCTGCTGTGGGCACGGGACCAGTGCGAGGAGCGGAGCCCTAACCTCACGCGCTTCACCGAGCACTTCAACAAGATGAGTTACTGGTAAGTCACCAACCACTCAAACGATGGAGATTTCCAGGTATTCGGCCATTCGATTTAATTACCATACCTCCAAACATTAATACTGAAACATATGAACTGCTTGAACGTGGTTGAAAGCCGATAAATCTGCCTGGATTTCAGCGTTCATTAAATCATTAAATTTATAATTCATTTTAATTCGTAAAAATCACCTACCTAAATTTGGGTATCCGTTGTTCGAGTGACTAACAAAATGTACTATTAAAATTATACAGGATGGATGGAATTATGTGGACATAATTACACATGGGGAGAATTACACCTGCTCGTCAAAAAAACCTTTATTGTACTAAGGGTAGAGCTATCCTGACTTTTGTTTTTTTTTTTCAAATAGGAAATTAGTTTAGCACACACTAAAAATAGTCTCACTTTTGGTGCCCCGATATTTGAGCCGGTTAAGATACTTTAACAATTTTTCATATGTATGTACTTAGGCCCAGTTGCATCGCAGAAATTCACGTGTGACGAAGTCGTCAATTGGTCATTTGAAAGGTCCCCGTTAATCGCCGATTCACAATTTGTTCAAAAGCTGAAACGGACTTGGAATCGGCATCTATCGAGGACCTTTCAACTGTCAAAAAAATCAAATGGCGCCATTTGATAACAATATTACATTTGAATTTCCGTAAAACAACCCGGCCTTATTTGGCCATTGACGGCACATTATTTCCAACGGCTAGCTATATTTTGAAACAATATTGATTGTAGTATATTGAAACAAATTTTTTTTCTCTTTTTATTAGAAAAATATTACCAATAAAAAAGTCAATAAAAAAATAAATAAAGAAAAAAGTTAAAAATTTTTTCAATATACTATTATAATGGAAATCCACCACGAATTTTCAGTATCATAAATAGAAATATTACAAGAGTAATGCGTATTGTTCGGTTTTAGGGCCCGTTCGCGCATTCTGGAGCAGGAGGAGGCCAAGGAGCGCGAGAAGTACGTCAGCAAGTTCATCAAGGTGATGAAGCACCTGCGCAAGATGAACAACTTCAACAGCTATCTGGCGCTGCTTTCGGCCCTGGACTCGGCGCCCATCCGCCGCCTCGAGTGGCAGAAGCAGATCACCGACAGCCTGCGCGAGTACTGCGCGCTCATCGACAGCAGCTCCAGCTTCAGGGCGTACCGGCACGCGCTGGCCGAGGCGCTTCCACCCTGCATACCTTACATGTGAGTTACTTGCAAGCAATAGGCTTGTCCGAGTTGGAGGGAAGGTTTACCAAGCTTAAGAATTTGCTGATGAGGCGACAGCAACGTCAGCTGTTCCGATGACTGAAGAAATAACAACACTTAGATCAATGAGAGTTTATTTATTGACTCAGTATTATTAGACTTTTTTTACATTAGCTCCACACAGAAGGAATTATTTTTCTCGGGGCCTAATATCGCCTTTGGGGATGTTATGTTGGGATCTTTTTAAGTAAAGGAATGAGCGGAAGTTCTGGGAAGGAAAAGAGTCCAGTTGGAGTGGTCAAAGGGTCTCCTTTAACAGACGTCTCCTTATCTGGCCCACCACTCAGTTGGTTAGCAGACGCATCCACCGCCAAGACCTAGACAAACCTCACCCCAGAACCTGGGCGCACCCCTACTAAAACACCGTTCGTGGCTTGCCACTTGAGGTGACCTATGGCAGTGGAGCTGGCTATACGGTTATATGAATCCTGCAAATTCCATATATCAGCATATCAGGGACATCGGCTTCTTTAATTTAATGAATTCCATACATCGACATCATGTGCTTCCCTCCCATTTATGAACAGTATCGCAATTTTCTCAAATCAGAGAAAACAAAATATTCAAGACATAGACAGTAGAAACAAGGGAGAAGGGGCATCAACCATTATGAGTATTGCACCTTGCGCACATCGCGTGTAGCCAACATTGTTTACCCATACTACCACTTATCACATCTATTGCCTTTGTTTCTACCTGTACACTAAACGCATAACTTTAATTAGATAGTACGTGCCGTTTGGTCGTAGCCCGGCGACAGTTAGCACGCTTTCAATCTATACTTCACATTGTTTCTTCATTTATGCTAATTTGACCGCTTGTTTCCAGTGGGCTGGTGCTTCAAGACCTGACATTTGTGCACATCGGCAACACGGACCTGCTGGCTGACGGGACCGTCAACTTCTCCAAGCGCTGGCAACAGTACCATATCTTGGACAACATGAAGCGCTTCAGTCAAGCGTGAGTCGCCACTGTCTCTTCCCATCCTCTTGTTTGTCTTGGCTTGGCAGAAATGCTAATATTCCTTGTGTGTTTGTCTATTTGCAGAGTTTGATATGGAAACATTCCTCGTATGTTTGCAGAGCTTGATGTGCTCACATTCCTTGTTTGTTTTCTCTGTGCGTAGCTTTTGTAAAATTCAATGTACAAATGACTAAAATAAAATGAATCAATAAATAAATAAAAAATAGCTTTTTGTAAAAAAATAACTTGTTTATTTGTCTGTTTGCAGTCAATACACCTTCAAGAAGAACGAGCGCATCATGGCCATGTTCAACGGCTTTGACGACGTGCTGAACGAGGAGGCCATGTGGCAGATCTCCGAGGCCATCAAGCCCCGCGGGGGCAAGAAGCCCCCCGCGCCATAACACAAGCCCCAGAGACATAAGAAACTAGGTAATTTAACCGCAACAAAAAGCAGCAAAGTTAAAAGTATTTTGAGGCTGCCGAATTTAACAGTGGGGCGCACTTGCGATCTACATGGGGTCAGCAGTAGTGTACTCTTAAAGTATCTGCGGGCACCAAAGATATTAGAAGAACGAGATATGCTATGTTGGCCGCCGGACCGTAGGCGGAGTACTACCTAATTAGGGTACTTTGAATACTATCGGGACGTGTACGCACAGAAATCTGTTCTATGTATTAGTGTCAACTGAAACGATACGTCCTTAGCGTAAGCGAAGGTGTGCAGTAGTATTGGTGAACAAAACCGGCGACACTGGGTAAAACAATTCCACACAGTATGAACTGCTCATAGCACATCTCGTTCTTCTAATATCTTTGGCGGGCACTGTCGTACAAATATTTTGTATTGCTAACACACATTCAAAATAGTAATTTTATTTCAATTGTTGTTTTTTGTTTTTTGCAGGATGCTTAAAAACTGAGTGAACCACAATACCCTCTTGGAGCCTCTACGCTTCATTCTACGATATATCTATATTGCTTCTTTGAAATCAATGCCAAAAATCTTCTCCGCTCTTCAAGTAATGTGTTTAACTCTATTGTGTAATACGGACCTGTCTCTATTGTAGTGAATGTTTTGTACATATCAACGATTGCTGAGTTAATTTAGGAGATCTAGGAGAGATGACTATTATAAACCAGTATTTCTTACATCCATCCTTTTAAAATATGTACTTCTTTAGGTTCAAAACTAATTTTACCCCACATAAACTGCCAAAGGAGAATGGGAAGTTTTGGCGTCACCCCTCATTTTTGACGTTGAACAGTTAATTTGACGTTAAACAATTAATTTGACGCTGAACAATTAATTGGATGTTGAATAATTAATTTGCCATTTTCCGATATTATTTGACGTTCTTGTTGTTGTTTGACATTTAAAACTTTATTTGACGTCTCGTAGATACAAATGGATAGGTATTTTTTTAGCAGAATGTTAGTTACTTTAACAACTTATCTCAAATGTATGTCCGTTAATAGTTTTACTGTCTTCAAAGTGAACTAAAGTAATTAACTAATCTATAAATAGTATAAAATAAACAATAAAATCCAAATAAATGGAATATTTCTGAACGTATCCTAAAACTAATAACTGTTTTTGAAAGGTGATGAAATATGCCTTCAAACTTTACTACATATTTGAAATCTCTAAATAGTATAAAATAAAGTCGCTATCCGCGTCTGTCTGTTTGTCCGTTTAGTTCTTCTAAACTACGCAACGGATTTTGATAGGGTTTTCACTATCATTTAAAGAATTTCTTCCGGAAGGTTTACATACATGATATATAGATATTGTATACTTATAGAACGTAGAGAAAAGTTGATGTTTTGTAATCAAGTCGTAAAAAAAATATTATCAAGCGCTTACATTGCTAACAATGAGATATATCAAAATAATGTACTACGGAATTGTATATCTTAAAAAGGCCTACATAAAAGTCTGCGATGGTATCTATCTCCAGTATATATAACCCCCAGCTACGCCGGGTTTTCTTCAGCTAGTATTCTAATATGACTATAACTTTCAAGACAATTTAACTTCAAACAGGCAGACATTTGATGTTGGTTGTTAATAGAACTAATGTTTTACATATATATGTCAACTATTACTATATATAGTAGTATTGAGGGGTGGAATGTCCCATACCTTTTCACCTATTCTCCTTTGTCTGCATATAAATTGTGTAACATTTGATTATTTGTATGACTTTGATAAATTGGCCTAGTTGGGTGCCTAAATGAAGAATGATATATATTGATCATACGGAGAGGTTTCAAACAATTTAGCCACTTCAATTTTTATGAGAAGTTTAGATATTTTAGCAGCATGCTTTCTGAACAATATACTTTAAACAAATATGTAGTTTTAAGTTAGATTTCAATCAAAATGTATTCACTCCAGTGGGTACCTACAAAACATGATGTGCAAGTGAACCCCAAATGAAAACTCAACTGTGGGTTTAAAATATGGTTTATAATAGGTTTCAAAGTGGGGAGCGCACTCATTTTGGTACCGAAACTTTATGACTTTGATATTCGGACTTTGTGACTTTGGTACCGGGACTTTGTGACTTTGGTACCGGGACTTTGTGACTCTGGTACCGGGACTTTGCGACTTTGGCACCGGGACTTTGTGACTTTGAGACCGGGACTTTGTTATCAAGACTTTGGGAACGGTACTGGGGGTCACTTGGTTGTTAAGGAAGAGATTGCAAGTGTGCTAAAATCTCTTGTTTGGCTGCACAATCATTATTTCCATGCACAATATTCTTAATTATTTATAAATCTGGGACTTAGCGCTAGAAATGCCTTTGTCAAACTTGTGAATTTTTCAGAAATTAAGATTTTATGTCGAATTCTTGGCATAAAAAACTCTTCAACAATATTTAAACTTCTGATAGATAACGGAACTAAAACCTAACAGGACTCCAATAACTGACATATTAATATTTTTCATAATACTGTCTTAATTTGTAAAATGGACCCAGTGGCGCCATCTACCCACGATCTACGATAATCCACAAACACTTATTCAATAATAATTGTAAAATGACCGAAAGAAACAAACACTTATTCATTAGTAATTGCAAAATGACCGAAAGAAACAAACACTTATTCAATAATAATTGCAAAATGACCGAAAGAAACAAACACTTATTCAATAATAATTTTAAAATGACCGAAAGAAACAAACACTTATTCAATAATAATTGCAAAATGACCGAAAGAAACAAACACTTATTCAATAATAATTTTAAAATGACCGAAAGAAACAAACACTTATTCAATAATAATTGCAAAATGACAGAAAGAAACAAACACTTATTCATAGATATAGATATAAACTGACATAGGCCTTTCTAGCATTAACTCCCAGAGATATATTACTGTAGGTTTTTACACAAGTATTTCAGCATCGCAGTCAATATTAATTCATCGTGTGTTCGGCATTTGATATACATTATATATTATTATTATTATTATATTTTCGTTGATTCGAGTTACCAATATCGTAGGTTAGGATGGTTACAAAATCGTTAATATTTTAAATGTATTTATTTAAATGATATTTTTTAATGACTTTAGATGGTGTGTTGAATGCTGGTTTTATAAATGATTCACTTTTATAATAAATATGAATAAGGTTAGTTTGAGAGTAAAAATAATAGACGTTCATACACAGAGAAGAATAAATAAATAAATTTTGTATAGATCATATTATTATCATGTTATTTTGCCATTTTTTATTGATCCTAAACATTATGAATAATTTTAAGTGATATACCGTAATCACCTATTATATATTATTAAGTGATATACCATAATCACCTATTATATATTATTACGTATATCAAAATAAGGAAGATCCATGTATTATTATTTCAATATTTTATTCTTAAGTTTTATTTATGTGTATTATTTTATGATATAAACATTTTTATATTTATGTTTTTGATATCAATAAAGTTAGTTATTATAATTTGTTTTTTTTTTTCATTTTGTTTCTTTTTTTTTACAGATTTTTTGCTTTCTATGGGATGCTATTTATATACAGTAGAGCCTCGATAATTCAAACTGCTAAATGACCCCTCTCTCTTCATACCGAGGGTGCTAACGATATGTTTTTCTGTGGGTATGTGAGAACTCTTGCAGTGCTGTACGTGGTGTTTTAGGTTATAAACGAGATTTCCTTTCCAAAATGAAAACATAAACCTCAACCTTGGTCCAAAAGTGTGCCATATTGGATAGTTTGAAAGATGGAGTGTCCGCAACTTCACTTTCATTGACCGCTCAGGTCTCTGGCATATTTTATCAGCAGATCGGAGTATTTCCACTTTGCAATTAAATTCAAATAAATGGAATATTTCTGATCATATTTGAAAAATAAAACTTAATACGCTTTCAAATTTTATTGTTAGAAATAAACACATGATTTAAAAATATAATTTTTTTTAAATTGCTCACTTTACATTCTTTGTAACTAAAATTACTGACATAGAAAAATCAATAAAAATGCATGCATTTTATTAGACAAATGTATTACAAACATTATGGTGACCTCACTTTTTCGTCATTTCATATAAAAATTATTTAAAATTCAGCGAACCACTTGGGGCGACCAATGGCAGAGGTGTTGGTTATCCAATAAATTATTCCCGGGGCGACGGTACCCATACCCGCCTCCCAAATTAAAAGTATAATTTATTCCTAAACAAACAGCTGTTTGATTTAATTTTTTCTATCTAACAAACTAAAATCCGAACAGGTTTTGTTTTTCATCAGTTGGAATTATCAAGGCTCTGCTGAATGGATGTTGGTATCTGATATAGCCAGAAAATGGTTTCCGATGTTTGTTGAATGTATTTTCTTAGGATGTATTTGTAAAGTTGTAATTGTGTAAGTAATGTAATCAAATACAACGCTAGAGGATATTGCACCAATAAATGTTTATTTTAGCATTTGACAAGGACTAATATCTTGAAATTACTAAATAAAAGCAATATATAGGTGTTTCTTCTTAATTTACTATTTATAGAACTATTTTCTTTAATTATTATTACATTGAAACAAAATAATACCGCTTTAGTGACGAATATAGATAATAGAAACAGAGGAGATTATTATTGTGATGTATGGTAATAAGTTGGGTATTCAAGCGATAGATGGCACTAGTCATAAAGCTTACTCCAGAGTCCGACAGATGTCGCTAGAGTGTATCAATTGCCTGTGGGATATTATTGACAGACAACAAGCTTCTAGACACAGAAAATTACCAACCCCCGGGTAATGAACAGTGTAGCTAAATCCAGACTTATTAATATTTACGTAAATAAACACAATTATAGTAAAAGAACCTTTTACTTTATCAAAAAGTTCCCAACACAGAAATCTGCAAGTAAAGCAGAGACAATTATTATTATAATTTATTGAGCAGACAGCATTTTGCTGGCGCGCTCATGTCTTATTTCACAATAACAGTAATTGAGTAGTTTTAAATTTTAAAATAAGTTAGTCTACAAATAAAAATCCCTTCGAGCTCTATATTGGTTTTTATTAGTAGTGCCAATGACTTGTTGTGGAAGTTTGTTCCATGCATCCATTACTCTATTTGCGAGGAAGTGTTTCCTAGGATTGGATGCAAAAGATATTTAGTTTGAGTGTCCACCGAGATTTGTATTTCTCTTGATGGTGAAAAATATGTACTCTAGTTTGGAAAACATATTCCAGGAGAGTTCACACATATATTTTGTATATTTGTAACATCATGTCCGGTGACAGGTTAAGTAATGCTTTCTTTTGTTTTAACTATGTTAGTGGAATTGCTCTTTTATTTATTTATTTCATTTTTGGGAAATCGACAGTTTACATTTAATCAGTTTATACCTAAGTATTATACAGGGTGTCCGGAAACTCGTAGTACAAGCGGGAAACTGGTGAATCTACATCACATTTGGAGTCGATTTTGTAGTATATTTTTTTTTGATTTGAGCTTTCGTTATCGAGTAAATCGAGTTAGAAGTTGATTTTTTTATTTTTTTTTTATTCAAATTCTTATAAATTATTACTGAAGATCAAAGTACCCAACTAATTAAAACTATTTGAAAGTAAAACAAATGAAGAAACTCGGATTTGAAGCATTATTTTGAAATCACCCTTCATTTAATCCGGTGTAATCATAAAATATTTCTGCTCTGCAGGGTTAAAACATCTGTTGTTCAACCCTAAACACCAGAAAAAAACTTTAACCCTAAAATAGCCGAAAAATATTTTTTTTTGGTTTTTTTTGTGAAAATGCTCAAATCAAAAAACTTAATGTTTATTTGGGTTCCCCATGTGGTGTAGATTCTCCAGTTTCCCGCTTGTACTACGAGTTTCCGGACACCGTGTATAGTAAAATAAAACCAATTATGGATTTCCTCCTTGTGACTTTACCTCTACTGAAACAGCATAATATGGAATAAGTTATTTAAATTTGTGAGAAAGGAATATGAATTGAAAAATTTATACAAAACAAAAGATTATATAAAATGAAAAATTTACAAAACAATACATTCATCAATACATTTATATCCAAGGAGAGAGGATGTAGATATAAATCAAATCATAATAGAGAAATAAACAATAGAGACATAAACATTATTCACAAACCATCAGAGAAATATTCTTTTATGGACCTCTTGTATTTTGTAAGTTTGCAACTGAAAATATCAACCTTGGATAATTTGTAATTATTGCATAGTTTGTTCAGGCAAGAATTCTGCTTAGAGTTCGTTTTGCTTTGATCAACCCTGAACAGGACACAAGAGCGTGTTGAACGCGCAGGTACATTGAATGGAATCTTGTTTAGCAACTCTGGGCATTGAATATTTTTGTTAACTACTTTATACAGGAATAGTGCATCCTTATGATGCCTCCGTACACTCTCTTTAAAACTCTTTTAAACCATTATTAGTATAAAATAGCGCACATAAAAGTGTCACCAATATCATACTGCGTATCGGCAATGCCTGCTCTGTATTTCTGCCTACAAACCAAATGCATAACTTTCATTGATAGTCTGCGCAGTTTGGTCGTACAGTCGGCATACTTCCGTGTCATATCTCCTTTGTTTCTATTATCATGTATCATCGGCTACACTTCAATATGAATTGACACTGAAGTGGTATTTCCAAAATGTGATTGTATTTAATAATATTATGTATTCTAATAACCGTGCAGCTTTCTAGAAAAGTAATATTATTATTTCTTTTTTTATATACGTAAAGTAACGTATGGATGTTTAGAGTAGAAATAAAATAGATAGTTTCGAGCCTAGGATTGTAATAGTTTTTTAATAATATAAACATAACATAGTCAGAGGGTTTGTAGTACATAATATAATACGGAGATTACATAGTGAATAATATTATTTATTAACTAGAGAATGAAACACCACTTGCGTAATTCCACTTTTAAAAATGGCCTGCAAATAAGACGTAAAATATATTATTATGAGTAGGTACCTACCCTAATAGTTTGTCTAGATTTAAAATATTTTTTATGTTATTTTGATAATTTCCTTGAAACATCCATCAGTTCCAATTTTTAAATGTTCATACTGGTACGAACGGCCGGATTTACTCGCAAAGGAAATTGTGTTGTGTAAATTAAAAATTGAATGGAAGTAGTTAGTCCTGGATTGATCATGAACCATCAATAATCGATCCAATCACTTTTTCAAAAATCAATTGATCGACTGTCAGCACCTGTGACAGGCATGGCGAGCGACCATAGATGTATATATTTTATATATCAGGTCGAAAAATAGAGATGGTAGATAAAATAATTGCAGTCCCAGCCTGTGGACGACAGCGAAACAGAAATAGAGATTAACCCGTAACGAGGTTAATACCCACTTGTTGAAGTAAAGCCAGTAGAAGAAATATCCAAAGGCAAAATGAACGCATAAGGTGGACACTGTAATTGCAGTGCTTCATGACGTGCTTGGGAACTATTCCTCCACACTGCAAATGCAGGGCTCCGTCTCCTAGGGGTTAACCATCTATATTAACAATTTATACATTTATTATCTATGTCACCACGGCGGTCGATCGATCTGTTGGCGATCGATCTGTTGTCGATCGATCTGTTGTATTTTTTCTGTGTTTAAAAGAAACTGATCATTTCGCCATTGGGTCGAGATCGACCCAGGACTAATGGGAATTGAAACAAGGCGGTTTATTTAAACAGGTGTGTGTTATTAACAACATCTATGTGTTATTGCTTGTACATGAAAATCTCAGATGGTAAAGCTAATAAAGCAATAGTCACAGTGACTAAATCATAATAACACGTCAGTTGCAGTACATATTATTTAAAAGAAGTTTATTCCTCGTTGCTGAAGTTAGCTCATTAACTGAACAATAATTATTCGTGGTTTCGCTCAATAACATTCGGTTTTAAAGACCAGTAACTAAATGCTGTTACACTATTGATTGTGTAAGCATTACAGTATAAATGCTCTGTTTATTTTGGCTTGTAATAAACTTTTGTATTACATGTATTATGTACAAACAATTAGTAGTTCTACGTAATTGCAATCAATATGTATTTGAATTGTGCCGCTCAAAACGTAATTCTCAGTGTTAAAAATCTGTAAAGCTTCTGTTGCATTGTAGATTTAATTCTGCTTTTCATTTTGAAATATTATAACTGGACAGTGTAAAGGTATATATGTAAACATATTTTGATTTATAACTTCTGAACTTGTACGGTCTTCTTCTGCAGGGATATGCAAGTATCGGTAATCGATGATTTAATTATCGTGGCGATATCGTCGTACATCTGCACGGAGCTTCGTACACAGGTGCACGTTGCCGAAATTTTGTAACCTCATCGGCGACGCCGATCTCCCGCAAACAGCCGGTTGAGGTTGTACTCACCCACGTCGTTGACACTTTAAACATGGCTTCACTTGTGTCAGACATTTTGTAACAATGCCTATGCTTTAGATCAATGCTAAGAACAAAGAATGACAGGATATAATAATGACAACTAGAGCAACAGTTTGGTTACGAGTGAGGTTACGAAAGCATTCTAGTTTTGATGTTTCGAGAATTCAATTGGTGACAACGGGGGTCTCGTGATTTCAATAGTGACTGTATGCGGCAAGTTGTTTGTGACGTGAGTATCTTATACTTGTGTATCCTTGTGGAAGAATGACCTAACGTGTCATAATGTTATTCTCACATTTTTTTTGTAGAAAATTAAAGCAATAAGCGAAAGAATTGTTGAAGTGATCAATAATTTATTGCCAATTTGTGTCATCTGCATACACATATAATTGATTGGGCATTATCGCTTGTGTATAAATGTAAAAAGGATATAATAGAATTACGGGCAATTTTACATTGGGTTGTGACAGTTGCGGGCAATAGGGATTTGAGCAGCTTGTTCCAGAGATGTGATTTGAAGAAAAAGGCAAAATATTTTTTATAAATGTAAATTTGACATGAAATATATCAAAATAAGACTGTATACATGTTGGTCGTGAGAGAATATACTTTAGTGTGAGATTATGAGTTCAACAAACAACAAATAGATGGATATTTACTTTGCTTTCAAATCTGCCAGTATTCCACCTTTCGTTTATTACTCGAGCGTCTCGGCTATACAAATTGTTTAAGAAGTAAAGTAATCTCTTATTAACCACGTCAATGTTTCATGCAATGCGCTAAACTGAAGCTAATGAAACTAGAAACCAATGCATGTAATTATTTGTTCAGAATTTAAAGTAGCTGTTGCATATGTAATTCATAAACAGCCATTCCCGTGCGTGGATGGGGCGTACGATATGATCCATGAAGTTTCACTAATGCACAAATATTGTGTCAAAAATGCTGCATGATAGGACAGATTGTGTTGAAAAAGCCAGCATTAAAATCTTTGATTAAAATTCCGTATAACTAATTATACAATTTTTAATTAAATGGGATGACAATTAACGATGTCAGACAAGCCTTAGAGAGTCAGAGCGCATGTAAATGGGTTAGAATTAAAAAGTATGAAGCGCTCCAGAAGCGATCAAAATCAACTGTCAATAGGTACTTAGTTATTTATTTAATATCAACAGTATAAATGTACCATAAAGTTGAGTCATTGGAGCAATTGACAATTGTTGCCAATTGATTATTTACTGACGCAATTGAAATAATTGAGGCTGATGGGGATAATGACGTGTACTTTAATTGAGCGCATAGACATGCGCTATTGACGGTGCGAGTGACAATCGTTCAATTGCTCTTACCTATCGAGCCCTTTCGAATACAGTTTCATCGCGGAATGATATTTGTTTTACTTATAGCATTATATCGCGACTGTCCAGAGTTATTAAAAGTTAATCAAAAGATTATCACTGTATTCGCATATTTTAGATATTGTCGCACACGTTAACAAAGCAACTGAAGTAAAAATATTGAGGTCAATCGCACTTCAATACACATTGCCAATGACATAAGTACATTGACAAAAAATTGACATCGATCTTCCTCGAAATGCTAGTCGAGAGTACATTGACAACAAATTGACATCGATCGTCCTCGTGCCCCATTATGTCAGTGATGACTTAGTTTCCATTACACATTTCTAGCATGTATCATCTATTCAGTGATTTTAGTCAAGTTTTGACTGCAGATAAGTGGAACTGTTAATGAGAGATTACTGTACTTTTTTTCTAGAACGATACGCTGATGTTGCCCTAAAGACCAATCAAAAGAATTATTATTAGAACTATTCAATTTTTCAAAATGGTTGTCGTAAACTCATTTAGATGTTTACTTAACGTATAGTGAATAATATAAAAAATCCCTTTTACAAACATTATAATATTCATCACACTTTAGCTACTTCATTAGCAGCCAATACTGTGTAATAATATTTTTTTGTATTTAAATTTATCAATATTTTTGTAAAATTTTAAGATAATCTCGACATATCGGAAAGATAACTTTTTCTAATAGAGTCTCGGAACTTTTAAAAAAGCCCTCCTGAACATCTTACTCAACAGATTCCAAAAATACTACATAGATAAAATAAAATAAATATATAAATGAATTAATTAAATCTCTCAAACTAGTAAAATCGACATTATAAGTTTTTACTATTAAAATTTAATGCATATTTAAATAGGTACTTAAGGTTAAACGTAACATATGCTACAATCTACGCATTATAGATAGCGTTAATTTTATTATCGTGTTGCAATTAAATTATGGGATTGGTGATTCATTCCAATATTGTCTTGGTAGGCCTTTCTTGAAAGAGTTAAGTTTTAATACCGACAAAACTATTTGTTCATATTCATAGTGCGTTTGTAGTAAAGGTGCAAACAAATATTTTGTCTTAATATTTTAACCCTTCAATCCTCGGGAGGACATTACTAGCCACAAACATCATATTCCATTATAGCCTTTGAAGGACAGATCTGACCGGGGCGGCAATATATTTTTATCTTTTTTCTATAATGCGTAGATATGTGATATTTCCACCGTTAGATGGATAAATAATTAGTCTTCTCAGTTTGACTCAAATATTTGTACATAATTACATAGATAAACTCAAAAAAATTGTCAAAATGTATGATTACAAAATGGATGGATTTTTTCACTGAGAAAATTTTTTTATTTTTTTTTTATTGTATAAACGGCATACATAGTGAATTGACAATTTTCTTACTAATTCCCCATACAAAAGGAATGTGTTTTCTAAATATCGAATTCTTTCAAAATTATGGACGTTTCGAGTCAAAATGTCCAGGTAAGTTTTTTTGGTAACATTTTAATGTTTAATATTAAAAATGTATTTTTTAGAAAAATCAATTTTTATTTCAAAGACAATTTTATCTAGTTTCTAAAGTGGTATTTCTTTTTACGACCACTTCAAAAATAAGAAATATTTAGCACATTTTAGATGCATTCTGAAATTCCATTAAATTTCACCGTGCCATTGGGACTTGTAGGTAAAAATATTATAAAACCAGAAGCCTGCAAAAAAAAGTATTTTCATAAAATAATTAAATTAACGCCTTCATGAACGCGTAGATTATAACGTATGTTACGTTTAACCTTAATGGAAACTTTTCGAGAGCATAATTTGTAGCACTGAACGTTAAAAGGATTGATTTGATAATTATTCCAGCAGATGGAGAGAGTGTCAAAGAAAGAATGAGGATACAGCGAAGGATATTTAATAATATGAATGTTGCACTAAACTTAATGATAATATCTTATGATTTTTGAGTCATGTGTTCAACGCACTCGTTGCTTAGTAGATAACACTAATGTAGGAATAATGAATAGAAAATAAATACATATATAGTTAACCTTGGAATAATAACAGAAATAACAATGGTTTCCTCCAATTACTAAATAAAATACCCAATTTCCTCAATATGTAATTATACTGATATTTTTTAAACTGTTAATTCGCGATGGAAATCCTGAATATTTTAGGGTTCCATGATAACTCCTCAAAATGACAATTTTGACAGTGATATAAAGTCATTAAAAGTAATGAAACAAAAACTAGGTTAAAGTGTATAGGTTACATATGTAACCTATACACTTTTTATAGGTATGTTGAATTGTCATTTTGATGCGATATCCGGTCACCTAATTTTAGATCAAAAGTACCTTGATTAAATTTTGGGTTATTATGCTGTATGTAATAGAAATCCATAAAACCTCATTAATATTAATAGGGATGTAAGTTTAATAGTTCTATGAATCCAGTAGTGGACGGCTACACCAAAACTAAATGCCGAAAACCACATTAATTTATTTAACTAGTAATTATTACGTCGAAATACTGACCTTAAGAAGATTAGTGCAACACGGTATCAATTGTAACATTCATACAATTCTTTCATTTACAATCTACACGTCTGATGATGGACACTGTAACGCTGTCCGAAACGTTGGCTAAAGGAGGCATAATAACCCAAAAATTAAGCACGATAAAACTTCATAATTTGTTTATTTTAGACGTGTTTCACCATGCTGTGGGCATTTAAGAGTGAACCGGTTTAAAAAAAAAACCTGCAGTAAACTATTTCGTATTCAAATATTTTTTTAGGAGCAAATGTTGATTTCTTAAGGCGATGCACTACGTCGTGTAATATTTTAAATTGAGCCGCTATCAATAACAACCCTTACGTAGATGACGATAAGGTTTAAATTCCCGCTTAACACCATCCGCCTGTTTTGATTTATGCAAGAAAAAAACATGGCCAAAAAGTGTCTTTTATTTTATTTTGTGGATGTTCAGGCATAAATATTTTTTTTTTTTTCGATCATTTTATAAATAACTTAATTTTCCACATTATACAATAAAATCATAACCGGAAATGGGTTCCTAAGTAGGAGATTTTGAACTTTAAAGCAGTTTTCATAGGCCTATACATTATTTTTTGCTGGGCTTATAAAAAGTCTTAAAAAATTCTCGATTATTTCAAAGGCCAAGATGTATTCTACGCGCAGTATTTAATTAAAGCATCTGAAAGATTTCTATGCGACCAAAATTTCAAACCAAAAACACATGATTTTGCATTACTACGTATGGCATCGCCTTAATAAATTTACACACGAGAAAGAATTCAGCTTAGAGCAAAACCTGTGTACATATCTACAACAGGGGTGCACAGACTTTTTAATAGGAAAACCAGACTGCAAACAAAAACTTATTTAACATAGTTATAATATAAATATTATTGTTATAATTCGTGCTCTCTCATTAACCGCCACCCCAGAAACCGGGCAATTGTCCAATTAGTGAAAGCGGCGAATTATAGTGCATATATATAAAATAAGTGCAGTTATTTTGTGAAATTTGTTTTTCCAACAACTTGCAATATTATTTATACTCGAATACACATATTAAACTATGTTCATTAAGTATTAAACAGTAAGTCATGGAAAAAATCTTCAATATGCCAAATTGTCCTGTTAATTTCTTATAAATTTTCTCTTAAAAGAACAGTGCTTATTGGTTTAAAACGACAACAGTAATCAGTGCGAAGCTCTTGCAAGAACCACGAAGATTGCTCGAGTCTAGGCACTCGGTCGACTACTGAATTCGATATTTGAATACCGGCGATTTATAGTGCTTTATTTGTGCTTTCAACTAGTAAAAATAACGGCACATTTTAGGAGTTGTCGGATAAACGAGCAGCGGATTACTGAGAGAGTACTATATTCAATTTGATTTATGATTTGGCAGTATTCAATTCACAATATTTGTTGCCAAATTTTGTGGTGAACAAATGTAAAATTAATTCGAAAACTGTTTGAAAATTTTTCCTCGCATATGTGTAGGTTGATACGAATAAACTTCACATTTTCGCATTATCCACCAAGAATGGATATTTTTCTTTATTTAGACCTTTGATTATAGACAAGATTTAGACGTAGAAACGGTTTTTTGTATGCGTGGCGGGAATTTCAAATTGTCGCTATAATTTATATCTATATTTTTGAGAATGTGAAATACGGTCGCGGTCTGTGAATCCCTGATTTAAATAGTGACATAAAACATTTAAAAAAGTCCACAATGTGTTTTTATGCGTGTTATTTTGCTCCACACAAATTTAAAGATATATCTACTAAAAGTAACTCACTGAAGTTGACTAAAGTTATGTGTTTTGTTTGATACGCTAAATTGAATAGTGTGAAACAGAATACAAAGGCGAACAATAATATACTGTCTCAGGTTTATTTTAAAAACACAACTCAACGATAAACCAATTTTATTAAAAACTCCAACAAGATGAATATTGTTCTCTGGTTAATTTGACATTTTAAGACATGTACTGTGTGTGTGCTTTGTTGCGAAGGAGTTATTACATTTGCACGGCGTTTGTCTTATTTTATAAAGTAAAGTACACTCGTAAGAGAGGTGAATAAGGAATAATGGAATTGATTTGTTTATATTTGAAATGTTGACTTTGTATAATAAAATGAGGAACATATTCTCACTTATGTAACATTAGCACAACGAATACTGCTAGAAATACATTTAATAATTGACTGTTTTCTAGAAGTTAGGCAAATGTAGTGTCACTCGTCAGTGTGATTGCTTCAATAGCATCATTTTACTATAAACTAGTTTGTACACATGTTTGCTTATGATGTAAATTGTACGGGCTACCAATTAATCCCATACAGAACTACACTGATATACATAGACGATATTGGTTGTCCTCTCAATATTATCACATAATAACATCCTATTTTAACTCTGTAAGTCTCGATTCTCACGAAGTTCGGTGGAGCATGCAAAAGTGAGGTTAGAGACGACTGTCGTGGGATTGATTGGGCTATGACAGAGAATGCTTTACTGTAGATATGATCATCACTATATTATAATATTTAAAGTAATGATATCATGTTATCTGTAAAACTTTAGCGAGTTGATCCTCTTGTGTGTTTTATAAATGTTGTGAAACTTTTGAATATTGTGAAAATATCTAATACCTTATGATTTCTATGAGAAATAATAATCACCTTTGTATAAGATTTGGAAGTATTGCATCAATGACTATCTTATATTAAGTGAAATCTAGTTTCTGAAATTTCGTGTATTATATTACATATATATTATATTTCTCTGATGTCTTATTGACTATGCATATATTTTTTTATCTTGTACATGCGAACTTTGTAATCTCTCACTGTTTACTTTGAAGGAAGATTCACTATTATTCTTGTATCCCTTCTTTCCACACATTATAATATTCTCTCTAGGCGAACCTTATAAACTGTTAGTTTATAATCGAAATTATTAACTGCTCATTTATTCAGTGTAAAATTATTATTTATTGAAGTAAGAAAGAGATAACAATATGCTAAAAGTAACAATGTCCATGTATATTATATGATATTGTCCCTTTCAGAGTGATGAAATCAACTTTAACGTATTAAAGCCTCGTTCAGAAGGGAGTTATTCACACACATAATATAATATATGTCCCCTTTTGCTAAAAGCACGCCGTGAGTATATGCAATGCTTACATGCCATGATTATAGTTAGTAGTGATGTTATCCAAACGACTAGTTTCCAAATAAAATTTTGCTCCTATTAGCGCAGATCAAAAAAGACATAGTCATGGTCTAATACAAAATCTGGAAATCAGTTGGACGAGTTGGAAGCAAACCACGTGAAAATCTTCTTGGCACCAAGAAATTTTAAGCATTTCTTCAATAAACTACGACATCACTTTTACTTAACCAAACTGCGCCTGGCGCTAGTAAAAACCTCGAGAGTGCTGTGTTGGGTATTAGGTATTATCAACGCCTTGGCTCCATGGCGCTTTGGCAAGTCGGCGCTCGGAGCAGACTGCTCCAATTGCACCTGCACAGGGCTGGCCCTTACTTAGACCTCCGTCGAATGCACATCGAAAAAACTAGACCCTGCGCAGAAAAGTAAAATTCATTAAAGTAAGGCAATGGTTTGCAGTGCAGCCCATTATAGGATGTTTTTGCAAAACGCGTTCATTCATATTTCACAGGTCAGTTTTTACTGAGGTGAGTAAATTATAAAAGTGTCTAACTAAATACTATTTGATTTTGGAAATAACCCGAACCTTTGTTCGCCTGATGTGGGATTCTCAATTGCATGTATTACGCAGTGGAAAATTAGCGCCACTGCAAAAAGGAGTAGTGAATCGTAAGTAGATTTTACTTTTGAAGATTAAATACTGATTCTACAATGCAAGTGGACTGTAAACTGTCGATTAATTTATTGACAAATCGCTAAAAAGGACGACACGCCCACGCCATTCCCCTCTCTGTGCAAGTTGGTTTGTTCCCCTCGCCCTTATGGGCAGGTCATTTGTATTATATCTTTAGTCTGTGACTTTCAAGCATTTCATTATCCTAATTTACACGGCTGTCGCGCATTTGATTCATTGGCAGCTATACTCAAACGCGGATACCACATATGTGATCCATGGATAGATTGCAATCTGAGTTTTTAATTGTAAATTCTCAATGGGTTAACTAAAACCTTACATTTATATTTTCTCAGAATATGTATTTTATATAACAGATTGCTGCAAGGCGATAGTTTATTTATGTTTCCGGAAACTATTGGATGTCCGTTGGATGACAGCACTGGCTAACTAATTGCCTAGCAGACAAACTATTGCGCTTGTCTGCAACTCTCAACAATAATTGTTTAAATAAAAAACAACACCATTATTGCGTTGCGTAAATAAAGTCCTTATCTGGACGGGGCTCGCAACTCACAGATGAATCCTAAAGAACAACTCATATTAGAATTACAACATTAATTTGTCCATAAGAAAGTTTAGGATTTGAAGATTACCAATGTAATATTTACTTATGTACAGGGCCGGCCCTGAGGTAAACAGCGCCTGGTGCCGTATTAGGTGGTAGGTATTGTCAGTTTCTTGGCTCCTTGGCAAGTCTTCGGGGCTCGGAGCGAACTACTCCAATTCCTCCTGCACAGGGCCGGCCCTGCATGTACATTTGACAAATAGGAAATATCTGTCTGTAATACATAATTATTATTATGTATAATATCTTAATTCATTTACGAAGAAGATAATATTAACAAATCCTAATTAAATATCAAACAGAGGACACAGAAAATAAAAAAAGGGAACAGTCGAAATCGGGAATTGGGAATTTACCGGCATAACACTCTCCTAATTAAACCTTTGCTATATTCGGCAAGATCTCATCTTTCAATTTAAGAATAAATTACTAGTAACATCTTCAATTAATTCCCATACCTATATATTTTTTAACTTAGGCCAGGCGCATATGGTAACTATATCACGGCAACAGTTTCTTTAGAGTAACTTTTATGGATTTTGACAGTGACGAAACTCTTTGACCGTGACAAGTCACCATGCGCGCCAGGCCTAAATGTGATGAACGTGCGACAAGTCTTGTATGACAGAGACGCCATGAAAATAAGACAACTATAGTTATATTATGCTGCATATACATTTGCGAGCCGAAACGCGGTCCTCGCCTCGAATTATGGGAAAGGAACAATTTGAAGCGCATTTGCTTCTGCTTCGTTCCTTCCCGTAATTCGAGGTTCGGCTCGCAAATGTACCCGTAACTTAAGGTCTTCTTTGACTGTCATTCCACCACCCCAAATCATGGTTAAATTCTTATTATAAAGGGTAGTCATACAAAAAGCATTATGGTGCATATTCATATGCGAGCTATTGATTTGCAAGATTGGGACCGCTTTTGACTCTCCACTGTCAGTTTTTTGACGATCACAAAGGAATTTGCTGTTCACAGTTCACGTTTTTATTTCTTCCCACGAACCTCCAGACTACATCACCTATTTTATGTTGATTTGTGATTATCGATTTTGTTGATAATTTTTTTATTTAATTATGAAGTGGTTAAAGGAAAATAAAATATAATCGATTGATATTTAATTTACAAAACCAAATATTTACTCTGGGATCCTTTGCATAAGTACTACTTTGAATTTAATTTGATGTTCACTTGCGTTTTTTCGTTCCTTCTCTATGGTTCGCTGGAGGTTCGTTGAAAAAATAATTCCGTTTAACGGTTTGCAGGCGGTTCGCGAACCGATTGGCTCGCAGATGTATACGCGGCTCTACATTTAGTAACTAAATCTAAAAAGCCAATATTCCAACTTTCTCCTTACCCTCTTTTCATCCCCCTCACATCATCCTTTCACTAAACTTCCACCAAGTTGTGAAAGTGTAGCATGTGTGTGTGGGCACCTTTATATTGTTTTTCAATTTGCTGAAGATTCATTGATTCTGTTCTTTGCTTTTGTCTCTTGTTTTTCTTTAATAAAAAAAAATGTGTGACATATATTTGGAGCGGTGTTCTTTTTAAGCATATTAATAATTCAAAGGCCTAATGGATGTGTAGATGTAAACAAATGAATATTAATAAAGAATTTAAAATGTAAATGACGTCTTAATTAATTTGTAGTTTCGTAGATTAGACAAAGCAGCCAATCCACAGATGACCACAACGATGGTACAATGGTATAATATAATATATATATAATATATAATACAATAGTACAGTACAATATCAATGCTGGAGTCGCAATGATGTATTATCTTGGTTTAGCCCAGAGGTTCCCAAATTTTTTTGCCCCGTAGACCCCCTGCCTGCCGAATATTGAATTTTCTTAAAACTATTAACGTCCCATATGATAATCATTTATTTTTTTTGTAAAAAGATTCCCTTCCCTTGCCTGTCCTACAACCGGGTGGCTATATAGTTCCTCATTGTGCAGACAGGGGCGCCCTTGTGAGGTATTACACCCAATGAAAATGGAGCAGGATAAGCAACGGTAATTTCTTTCTGTAGCTGGCCCTACAGAACTTCCCCTTAAGTTCTTTGTTAGCGCTTATTCCGATCAGTTCTTCTTGTCAAATAATATCCAATTCTTCAACATTCCTTTTCCACAGTCAAAATGTCCTCAAACTTAGTTTGGAAGTCTGTGTGAAGTGCATTTAAATGTTAAACGTCATTATTACCCTGGACGTTTTTCAAAAACAAGTTGGGGAACTAGGAAAATTCTCAGCTTCCAATGTACAATGTTTTGGTTCAATATATTAATTCTGACGAGAAAAGGAACAAGGGACGTAGACTCTATTTACTCAATAAACAACTTTACGATATATAAACATACAAATATCAAATAAGTATTATTATACTCAGTCTATTATTTATTTGTGTTAGGTGTATTGTGTCATTTACGGAACTCCTAAATATTGAGTTGAGGTAAATGGGGGTCCGCTCGTATTTTTTTCTCGCTGACATAGACCCCCAGCAAGCCGATATCGACCCCTGGGGGTCCATATAGACCACTTTGGGAACCTCTTGTTAAACCTTAGTGTGCCAGCTAAAATGCCGAGAGTCCTGCCGTGCGCCGGCTGATACTATTTTTTGTAATAACGTACTTGTTTTTTTGCAAAATAATGTTTTTGTAAATTGCTGTCTTAGATATTATATGTTAGTGTTTATATGTTCATAAAAAAAATTTCTATACAATTTTTTATTGTTATGTTTAATTTGAAGAACCCATTATAGTTTTAAGTTTTTCTTTTATGTATTCAATTTATAAAAAAACTGTTTATATAAAAAAAAATTCTGCTGTGTAATTATTATTACGCGTGACAGCTGTTTCGTCTTCTGAAGGCATTATCATACTGGGGTTAGGCCACTTACATACGGTATATATATATTTTTTTCCATATAATGGAAAACAAATTATTTTAATTTTGATTTCTCAAGCCATTATTAAATTCCGAGTACAATGTCAGAAATTATTACCCTTTGAAGTTTCCCCAATTATTGTATTGTTTAAATTTGACTGAAAGTCGTTAAAGTAGGATGTTTAAAAATGGTTTATTTTTCCCTGCCTAGTTATAAGCACGTTGTCCCACGGGTCAGTAAGCTATCGACATAAATCAAATTTTGTAAGACTCCACGCAGAAAAGTTCTACACTGAACTGCGCTGCAGACCATTAACTTACTATAACGAACTTAATTTTCTGCGCAGGGTTATGTGGTTAGGTTAGGTTAGGTGGTTTTCTGTGTCAGTACTCGGTTTATGTCGATTGCTTACCGACCCGTGGGACGACTAGCTAACTTGTATTTTTATGTTCTCAAATTGAACTCAGCTTAGAAACATTTAGGAGTAGCAAGTGAAATATATTTTTTTGTTAATTTATCTAACTAGCTTTAGGATTATTAGAATTTTTATTCATTTCCAACTGCTCTAAAAGATTGAGTTTACGGCCTTTAAAAAAAAAGGAAATCCCAGGATAGCTTCAATATATTCAGAGAAATGTTTTTTATTCTCTCTCCAATGTTATAAAAAAATATTGTATGTTGAAACATACGAAAAAGTTTTTGAGTTTCAAAATATTTTTCAGCTAAATAAGTGTTCTTTACAATAAAAATAAGTTTTATATACAATAGTACTGAAAATGAAAAATTATTCATTTGATATGGAATTTGTTATTCGCTTATCTTCTCTCTTCTCTTCTCTAAAAATATTAAGATATATTATTTTCTGTCAAGCAAATACAATTTATTTAGTATGCTAGGAGCGTTTTTAACCTTTCCTGGGAGTAGTTACGTAATGCTGGCCGTAATCTGGGGAGTGAGTTTTTTTTACATAAATAAAAAAATATATTTTTTGATTAAATTTTATTAAAGTATGCAGAGAGATAACTGCTTAAATTAATAAAAATCAGGAAAATTTCATATCTGGGTCATGTACTTCGAGGGGAGAAGTATCACTTGCTCCAGTTAATATTGAAAGGCAAAATAGAGGTTCGCAGAGGGCCTGGAAGGAGACAAATGTCTTGGCTGCGAAATATACGAGAGTGGACCGGCATTAGAAGTGTGGAGGAGCTATTCCGGGCAGCGCAAGACAAAGAGACATTTTCTAGAGTGATCGCCAACGTTGGGGGGACCTGATACGGCACATAAAGAAGAAGAAAGTATGCAAAATAAATAACAGCCGATATCTCTGTCGATAATGATGTAAAATGTTTAAAATTGGTGTAAAGTTACAGGAATATGACCATAGATGGCAATACGATGCATATTTACAGAATACGCATCGAATATGAATATGCGACCCCTGTCGTCCATACTCCTTTGGCGAAAGTGTGTACCGTCGTTCATTAGCGTCCATACTCCCGGAAAGTTTAAGGTTTAAAATACCATAAAATCGAGACAAGTGCGGTGAGTTCCTAGCAGATATGCTACGATTGGCTTGCATTTCAAGGGTCAAGTTATTGGAGTTAGCAAAATTGAAACACATTTTTAACCTTTCCTCATCTGTGGTGTGTATTTACTACACATTGCTTCTAATAACTTTAATAACTCTATAAATATAATAAATTCTGGTTTCAGATTTTAGGTATTCCTCCGTTATACATTTATGCACTGAATTAAAAAATAATATATTACATATTTTTCAAATTCAATTGAAAATCAGAGTTTTTTGTTAAAAATCGGGAACAAATACACCAATACAATCAACCGTGTGATACTAAATACGCGAAGAGTGTGAGAGGAAATGACACGCTATTGATGTCCCGCTTTAATTCGCTATGCGGGAACATGAGACATCCACACTTCTGCAGTTGTAGTTTTTATTGACTATCGATACCTACGACCACACAGCTGTGTCTGTGCCAGCCGCCAGCCGCGCCGCTAGGCAGTTGGCCGCGAACCGTTGTTAGATGTGGACCTCTCGCACGTTTCTTTAGCATCTGCCGATGGTTTTTTCATGTTTTCAGCAATTAAATTACAATTATTATCACTTTTGATATAAAATATAATAAACATAATCGATTAGCTATGAATATTCATATTTTTCCGATATTAAATCGCTTATTTTGAGATGTGTATTGACTACACAGCACCGTAACGGGTGTATTTTTTTAGCACAGTAAGGGAAAGGTTAATAACATTCATTTATTCTGTGTAAAAATACATATATATTACAATACAATTAAATTTGGAACAAGTAGAAAAATAAAGATTAGTGAAAACTAGTTATATTGGTGCCTGTTACAAAAGAGAAGACAGTTTATATATTGAGAGCAGATCAGTGAAAAGCATTGACAGGAGATGTTCCAGATACTCTCAGTACCACCCTGGTGAAAGACTACCATTGAGAATCGAATCGTTGCTTGAATTAATGGCTTTAGCCGTCTACTTCCCAACTTTCGTCTTCCCCATTTCCATCCACTCAGCTTCGCAACATATCCCAATTCAGGATAGTTATAAGTTAGGATACCATTGTCCCACCGAATCCGCACAGTTAGGAGCAGTTGGGACTCTTGTGCGGTATTCACATTAAAGAATAATACACAAGTGGGTGAAGAAACGCCAAATTGACGGCCTTCATGGTCAAGGGGTAACGTTTTCAATTATGAATTATACATTGCGGATTCGAACCCAGCGTGCGCATGTTTATTTAATTTAATTAATTAAAAATACTTGCGGCACGTTCCAAATTGGAAATATTATATAATACTCAGTATCGCCCTATAAAAGGCCACCATTCAGAATTGAATCTTTGCTTGAAATGGCTTTGATGACCAGATCTGAATATCCAGGAACACACCTTCCTCTTCCCCGTCTCCTTCCATTCCTCACTACCTTCAGCCTCACAGCATTACCCAATCGAGGATCCCATAGTCTCACTGGCTCCGTTTAGCACGAAGCAGTTAGGACTCTTGTGCGGTATTCACATATAAAAGGAGATTGTGCTAGGATAGATTTGTGTGACGTTCCATCATCACTGCCTACCTCTTCGTAAATTATGGGATTATCACTTGAATTTTTAAAACCAAAGTTTCTATAAATTTGGAATGTTTAAAAAAATACCATTTTTCATTTTGCACTTGTACATAGTTCTCGAAACACCAATGTAATATAATTTTTTTTTCTATTTTTCCAGAGCTTTTCATATTATATAAGGGTAAAATATAGGAAAAAACTTACAAGTTCACAATATTCATAAGCTTTGCACTAATACAACAAACACACCATTGAGACAATAAAATACCAAATATTGTATAAAGTTCTGTTAAACAATATTTAAAATTTTACAAATACTGTTTGAAGCTAAATAAATAAAATTATGGAATTTTTATTATCTCCTTGTTTATAGTACTCATTCAGATAACAAGGTAATGACGGGATAAAATAATTCCCTGTATTTTAGCCCGCTATCCAATGATCGGTAAGAAATCGACATAAACCGAATGCTTTAAGACCCGGCGCAAAAAAGTCCCACAACGGACCGCCCTTACCTTAGTTTAGCGGACTTTACTTTTCTGTTCAGTGTCTTACAGCACTCGGTTTATGTCGATTCCTTACCGACCCACGGGATGTCGGTATATTATACACGGAGTCTGGAAGCTCATAGTGCAAACAAGAAACTGGTGAATTTAAATCACATTTGGAGTTGATTTTGTGAAGCAAATTTTTTTGATTTGAGCTTTAGTTTTCGAGTAAATCGAGTCAAAAAGTTTTTTGGGTCCTTAAAGTGATGTAGATTCACCCGTTACCCGTTTGTTCTACGAGTTTTCGGAGACTGTAACGCATATAATTTATTTGGAAAGCAAATACTTAGCAGTCAAACATTATAATAGAATAAGAAATTCACTTTGCCATTATGAGACCTACAAACATATTATAAATAATCTAATATACATAATTCATTACAAACATCAATTTGCATTAAATAGGACCCCACAAATATACATTTAGAATATTTTCATAAAAGCGTGCTTTTTAAAGGCATTCAAATCGATGATTTAGTTTCTGTTGAATTGATAATTTTGCGACAGTAATAGAATAAAGAAAAACACTAGACATGCCGTCCATTAAAGGTTTGAATGAAAACTATTAAATATTTAGCATGCGCTGCGTCTCTCTTACGCTTTTCTAACGTTGTATATGACCATCGGATTTGAATTTCATAATGATGAAATGTAATACAGCATGTGCTGCATATGAAATACACCCACATGGCATTTCCTATGTTCTGCTTTATTCTACGGTGACAATATATGTAATTGTTTTTTGCTTATTTCTGCAGGGAAACGTGACCAGTAAAAATATAGCTATTTGCAATGACGATACAATACATCTAGACTCGCTATTTTCTCACAAACTCAAGATAAAATGTGGCAAGTAAGAACCACTCTAATGTTTCTAGCAAATTCTTAATTGAAACGTTGTTAATGTATGACAAAGATAGACATTCAAAGAATATGTGCGTATGAACGAACGAAACTATAGCGGGCGGCGTTTTCGTATTTGCGTTGAATACTACATTCTACATCACGGGTGTGACTCAGCTAACAAGATATGCTTACTAGCTTACACTATAAAACGAATACGGAATACTGTACGAGACGATATACTGCTAAAATCTTTAGAAAACAATCAAAATAATTGTATTTTTATTATATTCAAATAATTAGCGTGTATTTACGAATGAAATCTTATTTCTTGGCTTTTACTAGTGTTGCACAAGTAATGGCACTTTCTTTAGAGGCAATTTAATTAGAGGCAGCACACAACCTTTAGTGGCAGTTTAGTACCAAAACCACAAAATCGAAAGCATTACAGTCTTGCTTTTGGCTTACCACTTTTTCTACAATCAGCGGGTCTACATATACTGTAACGTTATTGGTTATTTCCATACTAAAACAATGGAGTAAAAATCTTGAATGTTTAAATTTGATATTGTGCCAAAAGATGGCAGTGAATAACAATGAATTAAAATAATCAAATTAACCACTTTGGTGTTGTTGTGTCCGTTTGTACACAGAATATCGACAGCAGTAGAGAATTCTTGTGTATTTTACAGCTAAAGCTGATACGGACTTTTTTTATATATTTTTTATTAAGACTGATCTGTTTAACACCTTTGTGTAAGTTAATTAATCTTCTTTAGTATTACTGGATATTATATTTGGATACTTTCAAAAACAGTGAATCCATTTGAAAATCAATGACAAACAGGAATATTTTCAAATAAATCATGAATCTGACAGATTGGTAATCTGACGAGAAAATCTCAAATGACCACAGGGGTTAGAACATTTTTTTCTTGACAGCCGTAAACCGCGCCATATAGTCATCGTACCCTTCCTGACTCATGAGTTGTTTGGAGTCAAACATGTTACCGTCCAAACACAATGTATGGACTTTAGAATCCTGCAGCAAAGACAAATGAATCTGCGTTAACGGGAGGCAATTCTCTTCCAATCGTAACACTTTCAATTTTGGACAGTTTGCAAGATTCTCAGAAATACTCGACAACTGATTTTGATTCATGTTCAACTCTGACACTAGCAGCTTCTCGATGAACTCCGGAATGGTTGTTATCTTATTGTGAGACAAATCTAAAACATCCAGGTGTTTCATCCCATAAAACTCGGCAGGAAATTCAGCAATCAAATTGTTGCTCAAATTAACCTGCTTCAGGTTTGACAGTTCCGCGATGTTTGGCGGTAGCTTAAATAGACGGTTGAACGAAGCGTTGAGAATTTCTAACTTGGTCGGCTGGTTTATACACTGAGGTAAAGATTCCAATCTATTGTGGCTTATGTTGAAATGTTTGAGCACTTTGAATTCTGCAATAGAATCTGGCAGAGTTTGAAATCTATTTTCAGATAGATCCAGATTTCGTATAACTCCGCACAACTGTCTAATTTCGGGTGGCAGGTCCTTCAATTTCTGGTTTGATATTTTCAAAACTCCAGTTTTCGAGGCAGTTTCATAGTGCTGCTTCAGCTGCGAGTTTCCCATCTTATTGGGATTGGGCTTTCTTCAAATTCGCGATGTTTTGAACAAATAAATGATACAAACGAGTGGATAACATTCACCAACACCCACTATTTACAAAGTTTGACATTTCTTTGACGGATTGAAAGGGTGTTGCCATAATATATTTGAGACGCAAAAAAAATGTGTAAAGAACTATATTCAATGAAAGTATGACTGCAGCTATGGCTCTATATAAATTATTACATTTTTGATGTTTCTGAACTTCTTTCGAAGAGAAAAGAATAAAAAATAATAGGTAGTCAGGAATTGTATTAAAAAAAAATGGAATGCAACTTGATTTCTTGAATATTTGTTCGGTGTAATCCAAGCAATGTGCTTGAATATACAAAAAATATATATTTATTCTAATAACGAAACTCAATGTATTTTATGTTTATTAAATATTTTCCATTTAACTGTGTTAAGTCTCTTTGTTGTGTTTTAAAATACACTAGCTGACGTGTACCTGGGGCTGCTGGGGGTTATCCTTAGGAGATGAACATATAC
Organism: Hesperophylax consimilis; assembly: GCF_061612785.1. Classification (NCBI taxonomy): domain Eukaryota; kingdom Metazoa; phylum Arthropoda; class Insecta; order Trichoptera; family Limnephilidae; genus Hesperophylax; species Hesperophylax consimilis. The sequence continues at coordinate 15,025,134 of NC_142854.1, read as the reverse complement.
CATCGCAGACTTTTCTGTAGACTTTGATGTATCTTATATGGTTTAGTCAATGTAGGCGCCCGAAAATATTTTTTTACGACTTAATTACAAAATTTCGACCAATATAATTCACATGTGTTATATATATAAACCTTCCGGAAGAAATTCTCTAAAGGATAATGAAAACCCTATCAAAATCCGTTACGTAGTTTAGAAGAACTTAGCGCACAAACAGACAGACGCGAATAGCGACATTATTTTATTTTGTTTAGAGATGTACACTGTTCATGGAACTCCCTTTTAAATTCGTTTTCTTATGTGAAAATAAGTTTCCTTTATTTTATTATTTACTTTATTGTTAATTGATGTTGCCTTTCCCGATTTTTTTTTTTTAAACTCACTGGTAATAATATATTATAAATATTATTATTTTGTAATGTTTTATCACTAAATAAATAAATTGTAATATTGTACGTGTTAAAATAAATTAAAAGCCATTCAATGTGGTTTTATAAGGGGCACCCGTTGCTCTGAAATACAGATTTTACTCAAAATTTCGGGCTGAGCTATTGACATAACCTACATAATGACATCTGAGTTCTAGGAACTGGGCAGTGTGAGTGGTTTATTTATGGGCAGTGCTTACTCATCCATCGAATACAGATTACAGATGCTGAGGCAACATCGGTGATCGCAAATAAAAAACAAATATAATTTTGAAAGACGCACAGCTGATGCGAATAATGTGCTACGATGGTTATAATAATGACAGTGTTTTATTAGTGTTTTTATAAAATAATGGAAGCGTTAAGATTGTTCTCGTTCAATGAAAAGGTCGACAGTGACATATTCCCGCCATGGGCCGTCCAGGTTATGGAAACTCTCCAACAAAACCAGGTTTGTGAATAAAATCGATTTCCAAGGCTATCTATGTTTGCCAAGTTTTTGCCGAAAAACAAGCATTTTGCGTGCTGTTTACTTTGATATCGGTTATGTGATTGCGTTTAGCCACGCTTGTTTATTTAGTTTTATAGGAAATATCCACCTGTGCTGTGTTATTTAGTTTTATGTTACGGGCGTATAATCAAAACAAACAATATGTCGAAGCCATCACTGCTACTTGTCAATCTGGATTTGTCAAATATTCACGATTTGTAAACATTATACGTTATTTTAATTCTGTGAACATTGCCAATAAAATTTATCTTGACCTACGTGATTGTTTAGGCAAAACCATAACACATTCATATTAATAATAATAATAATAATGAATCGTAAATCACATCACAACGTCCACATTTAAATATAAAATAATATTTTGTATTTTACCCCATAAGGGAGTCCGATTGTTCAGAACATGCATTACAATTCTGTTACAATGTATTATAATTAGTATTACTCCCCCTGTTAATTAAGGGTATTATTAAAATAAAATTATGATAAAGTTTTAGAATTCATAATCTGCTCTTTCATAGATGACACTAATTTAATTATTTTAGAAAAAAACACCTTTTGCAAGTTACTCTTTAGTATATATATATTTTATTATTATAGAGCGGAAACGGTTTACGTATATTCCACGTGAGCACTTAGGCCATAGGCCCATTGTGCTATCTCCCATTTTACCTCATTCCTTTGACAGGAACCCGGTCACTTTGATAAAGTTCACCAGGGTTGTTATCCCTGCGAGGGAAAAGGGCCTCATCGCTCCTCTCCACTCCTGCTTGGTTCCCTGCAGGCCCCACGATGGAAGAGTCCACTACCCCTTGGTTCCCTGAAGGCCCCACGAGGTAAGAGGGCCTCATCTCTCCTCTCCACCCTTGGTTCCCTGAAGGCCTCACAAAGGAAGAGTCCACTACCCCTTGGTTCCCTGAAGGTCCCACGAGGGAAGAGGGAGTATTTGAATGGTCCAATTTTCATCCCACGAGTAGCCGGGGAAATAAAAGGTCCACTCCAGCAGAGCCCGTGCGCTGGGGTAAGGTCTAAATACTCGGAGAAGCGACCCTGTTTCTCGGAGGCACCGTTCGTGACACTGTTCCCCGGGTCATTCAGCCCTGAGCACGGTAGCTCACACAGAGTGGGATGGAAAAAAATTAAAATATTAAGATGAATTTTTTGTTTGCGCCCATATTTATTCAATATAAATATGAATAAATACTTTTATCTGCACACAAATTCAATTCTTTCAAGAAAGGCATACAAATACAATATTTTAACGGTGATTCTATCCAATTCATGTCCTTAATGCTACGTTGTAGAAGTAACGTAGAATGACAAGCGGTTTCAGATAAGATGACAAAGAGATAACATTGATAATCAGATCTAGTTATCAAACATATCTCAATGCTACATGACATTACTTTTTAACTGTGTTTGGTACGAAGAAAATGTGTAGCAAGGCCTGGTCTAGCCTGTCTGGTCATTTTAAGAGTCAGAATAACCTCTTAAGAGTATTATAAGAGACGATGCATGAACGTGAATGAGGTTAGGAGTAGTTGTGTGGAGGTCTAGCCTCTCTGTTTACCTTTGTGGAGATTAATACAAATACAAAACACATTAGGAACACTAAACCTCAGGGTCAAAAACAAATCCAACAAGCAAGTACAACATACAACATTTGGGCTAAAAAGCCCCCTATGCTATGGTATTAAACTCTACAGAAAAATCCCACTCTCATTCAAAACAATATCATAACATTTAAATCTCATGTAAAAAGTTGAATTCAACACATAGGTAGTCTGGTCAGTTCAAGAGTCAAAATAACCTCTTCAGAGTATTATAAGAGGCAATTCATGAACGTGAATGAGGTTAGGAGTAGTTGTGTGGCCGTCTATCCTCTCTATTTACCTCTGCGGAGATTAATACAAAATATAAGAAATAACAACTAACACATGTATTAGAAACACTAGATCTCAAGGTCAAAAACATATATACATTATGTGTATATATGTACCTACCTAGTACTTTTAAATTAGAATGCTACCCAAGCAGCAGTTAATCTTATGTTTAATTGGATATTTTATTTTATTCTATTTCTTCTCTTTGTTATTCATATTTATACAAATTATGTTAGTAGGCTTAGGCACCAGTTAAAAGTACATATACCTATTATTTCATTATTATTTTAATACTATACTTATCAAAATGTTAATACTCATCCTAATTTGACTGTCCTAAAACGGGAATCCTCCTAGTTGGGCAGTCAAAACATTTCTTAAATAAATTTTATAAATGTATAATCTTTTACTAAAATAAAAAAAAATAATATATAACAAGCAACTACAACATACAATATTTTGACAAAAAAGCTTCCTACACTATGGTACTAAACTCTACAGCAAAATCCCACTCTCATTCAAAACAATATTATTTCATATCTCAAGTAAAAAGCTGAATTCAAAACATAGGGTGATCAGAAATAGAAAATATACTGATACCAAATACAGGCTGAAACCGAAACCACTCGACTGCCTAAAAAACACCATTTATAATCATTTCAGTAAGACACTACATAATATGTTTATAATTACTTCTCATTATCCATACTATTAAATTTTAATAATAATACTTCAATCAAATCCCAGTGAAGATATCATTTTCTTTATTTGTTACAAGAAAGAGGAAGTAATAAAACATTTATTATCATTATTATCTTTAAAACAAGACTCCTGTCGAAAATTCATTACAGTTATTTGTAATAAATAGTATTTATTTATTTATTAATTTTCGGGAAATCGACAGTTTACATTTAATCAGTTTGTACATAAGTATTATATAGCCAAAATAAAACCAATTATGGATTTCCTCCTTATGACTTTACCTCTACGGAGACAGCATAATATGGAATAAGTAAACTAAATTTGTAAGAAAGGAATATGAATTAAAAATTTATACAAAACAAAAGATTATATAAAACGAAAAATTTGCAAAACAATACATTTATAGCCATGGAGAGAGGTTGTAGATATAAATCAAATCATAATAGAGATATAAACAATAGAGACATAAACATTATTCACAAACCATCAGAGAAATATTCTTTTATGGACCTCTTGTATTTGTTAAGTTCACAACTGAAAATATCAACCTTGGATAATACGCTATTGTAATTATTGCATAGTCTGTTCAGGCAAGAATTCTGCTTAGAGTTAGTTTTCCACTGATCAACCCTGAACAGGACACAAGAGTATTGGATGAACACAATGTTTCCTACAAGGATTAGCCATTAATCAACACACATCCACAATACAGAATACTTATTTAACACAATAATCTTTTATTGTTGTTCAAATTTCTATCTCAAATGACCTGTATTATTTTTTTTTCGTGGAAAACTTAGTGTTGATTGATTGATGACAAATAATTCATTGGGTTTAAAGTCCTCTTATCTCTCTTCTTTGTTTGACAAATTCTTTGTATTGTTCGTAGGTTGATCTAATCCAGGGTTTTTGAAAAGGGGGCGCAGGTCACCTGTGTAGTTAAGAACCTTATATATTAACAAAAAAACTTACGTAGCTGCGTAGGTAGGCACTGTGTATGTAACTCGTAAATAAACCACTCACTAGATCGATATCTTCAAGCTTTTTGTATAAAACAAATTGGTCCTAAAAACCATAGATATGCCAATATATAGGCAGTAAAATTCTCATTCGGAGCCTACTTATTATACTATACACCAATGAAAATCTCTGAAAGTTTATTCCACAGACTTTCAGAGTTTTTCATTGGTGGATTCACGGTTCCAATTTTCGATCGGAGTTTCAAAAAAACAACTTACTAATACGGAAACAAGTACCAACCTAGCTAATCAATAATTGATTAATGTTAGATTGTACCTACTCAGTTTAGTGTCCGAAACACTCTAGTGTTATTATCTCCTATTGTTATATAAATAATCCCTTAAGCTTATGTAATGTATTATTATTGTATTATATCTGAAGTGCATGTATTATAAGATAGCAATTTTGCTTCAAGTTTTAACAAACAATGTCTATTGATATGTTTTATGTTGATTTTATATATTATCTTTATTTGACAATTTGTGTAATACTGTGTATTTAAGTGTGCATTTCCTTTCTTGTCATTTTTCTGAATGCTTTTAATTTATAGTTCAATGTCACTGTCAAGCATAGATTTACAATATTAGAATTGATTG